>NC_091015.1:124091503-129091503 GCF_041296385.1 Aphelocoma coerulescens
ACAGAAAGGAATTTCTTCCAAATTGGAACAGCACCATCAACAAAAACCCAAAGTATTATTAAAATATTATGAGTGACAAAATTATAACCAAAACTGGTTTGCCATCTTAGAAAGAGCCTTTGTCTTTGTAGAAAGAATAATTAATTGTTTTAGAAAACTAGGCATTACAATAGTTCTCACACTGGTTAAAATACAGTGAGGGTTAATTTGCTTTTAATTATTATGCATATGGCTTGTTTTCCAATGGAGAAATACAAAGCTATCCCTTAAAATTTCTATTAACCTTCCACTTTTATATCCCTTAGAGTTTCACTCAGAGTATTATTGCTGTCATGGCACCCAACCTCTAGCTATGCATATTCCTCAGAAGGCAAGGTATGTGACTTCCCTGTGAGCCAATAAAATCAGTGGGATGGTTATTTGGGTAATTCTGCCGGCACTTCCCACAGGACAGCATGTAAGTTGATATGCAAAGACTACCCAGGAGCATGGGGTAGGATTCAAAACTCTATCTCGTAACATGGGAGTCCCACAGACCACTGTAACACACTGTTGGAAGCCACTGAGTCAACTAATTAAAGAGAATTTTATAGCCAGACCATTTGTTATCTGTACCCTGCACTAACATGGAATAGCCTAAAGGGAGAAATGGCTTTCTAGCTTTTAAAAAAATCCTTTATTGTCATATATCCTTTAATGTAATTCTTGTGTTTACATGGATATGCTGTAACAAAGCTCTCCAGTAAGATTAATATTGATTAACAGTATTTTTTGAAAGTAGGAGAGGGAAACTACACTGAAAGTATTAGTGCAGAAAGACTTAAAAAATGACTAGAAGAAAAGATAACCTAAAAGATGAATAGTAAATGATAACAGAGACCCAGTGGAATTTACCTAATACCATGATGATAAACAGCCCCCTGGATCTAATTCAGTTTTTCCCTTTTTCTTAATTCAGCCTTCAGAAGTATATTATCCTATTTCTATAACAAACCCTTCTGAAATATGCCATTTTGTAGATTATTTCATTAGTAATACTCTCAATATCTGATGAAACAACATATCATGACTAGCTGTTAGAACCAGACATGGATTTTCTGATATATCATTCCCCAGATGGAAAATGGTTTTCTATGAAAAAGGAAGTACTCATAGGAATATGTTGATTTGATTTAAAATGAAAAAGATTTAAGTTAAGATAAAAATATTCCGATCAAACATTTACAGACTAAACAGCAGGTTTTTTAATAAAAAATGATAAAAAACTTATTTTATATCTATAAAATTTAAAGTAATTTTATTTAAGTATATTCCTTCTAAGTTTCCTGCATTGTGATAAGGAGACACTATTGTTGTTCCATTAGATGAATTTCCATATGTCCTTTTATATAGCTGAGAAATTCTCATTCAATTTTAGAAGAGACATTGCTGAGCTTGGTGCAATTCTAAGATACAGTGCTAAAGAAATATCAATTTATTACTGTCTTCTTTTCCAGTACCATGCAACAGCCAAATATATCACAGAAAATTTGGAAAAACTATTGGGATATAAGAGGGTTTTTAGCAGAAGACTAGTGTTCATTCAGTTAGGAAGTTAGGATATTTGCTATTTCCAAGCAAAAAGAAAGTCAGTGTGTTACTATATTTGTAAAGCTTTGTTGATATTTAATATGTTCATCAAAAGTATAAGTCTGCACATGCCTCAATTTAAAAATATCACTAACATATCATCATATGTCCAATAGCAAATACTAATGAGGACAAATGTTAACATTTGAAGAGACTTTTGGTCATTCAAATTGTCTTGCTCAATCTCCAAAAACCACAGTAATCGCTTTTACAGTTCCTTTAATTGAAAGTACAATAATCACATTAGCAGCAGAAAATAAGCGCAAGCAGGCTTGTTTCAAGGTTAAGAAAACAAGGCACAACATAATCATTCTGAACGTGATCCAACCCTCATTACGAATTGTTATGTCAAAGAATTCTTATCTGTGTGTTTAATACAGCACATATCAGCACTGAACCAAATGGCAATATGATAGTTTGGGGACTGTACTGTCTCTGTGGAACAGGAGGTAATGAGATGCTCTGAGAGCAGTTACAGAGAGCACAGTGATAAAATAGGCCTATAAGGTATAACCTCCTCATTAGACACTGAGATTTCACCACATTCAGTAGCATGGTTGCTAGTAAATCAAAAGTCACACCTTCTATTTACTTGTGACATTTGTTACATTCACGAGTCACAGTCTTATCAGTCAGCAATCCTCTCTCCTCTAAGCAGACAGGCTCTAGAAGGTCTGCAAATCAGGAACTCAGCATTCCAGCCAAATCACACATGATGCGTGTTCCTGCAAGAACCAGGCACACAGATATTTCAGTTTCACATCCTTTTCAGTCCTGATCATGAGTAGATGATTTCCATCCCTCAGTGCACTGTGAGAGACACCTCAAAAATTTTCTTTCTCTGTCTGTATCTCTGCTGAAGTCACTAGTTTCTCATGAAGATTCTCCCACTATCAGGACTATCCTTCAATTCCATTTCCCTTCATGACGCCGACAGCAAGCATCCCTAGTTTTCTCACCAAACATCTCACCTAATTTAGGGTCAGTTTGTCTCTTGACAAGAGATTGTTTAGTTTCCTTTAGGCATTTAACAGTCCCTTCTAATCTCCAGGAGAGAGGGGACTTCTAGCTTGAATAAAGATCTAACTTTCTATCTCTTTCCTGTCAAGCTACTTCCAACCTTCTTTTCTTGGCAAAATGTCTTTCCACCCTTTTGTTCTTGCTTACTAGCTTTTACTCACCCTCACAAAACCTGCAAGTCACCACAAAAAGGACATTTTATTGGACCTTTTCATAGACCTCAGACTGGGATTTTCCATCTCACTGGTCTTTCCATTTATTACTTCATCATTCTCTTCTGCATAAGGTGTAATGGCTCATACCTGTCCATCTTAAAAATGAGATAATGAGAATGACTTGTAATTCTGACCTCCAAACTGCACTGCTAGCTGTGCACCTCTAACTATTTGTTACATCATATCATATACATCTTCACTTCTCTTTAAGCAGAAGAAACTATGATCTAACTTTCCATTTTCTGAGTTAAGAGTTTGTTTTCCTGTTAAATCTCTCTCTGAATCAACAAAAGCATCTGACAACACTTCACCCAGACTGAAAGATACAACTTACATTGAGCTCCTTGAGGTTTTCTTTTCACCTTAGCTCTAAGTACATATGGAATTACCATGTATATTCACAGCCTATAAAGGAAACATCCACTTCTAGTTTTTGCAGTTCAAGATGCTTGGAACAAGTAGTCTATTTTTTTCAACTGTCAAGACAGGCAGTTCTCATTCAGTATATCTCACTAGAATTTCTAGAAACCCTAGATGAACTCTTGAACTGCTTCCTTTAATCTGTACTCCAGAAGTTGAGGCGTTGTTTATTTCTTTCTATCCTTGGGCAGAAATTCTCTGTATGTTTTTTTCTTCCTTCTTTAACCTTTTCTCATATTCTGCCAGCTTATCTTGGAGATTATAAAATACCATCTGAATGTTTTGCTGCTTAAACATCGCACCACTTAAAATTTTTATTTGAAAGAGAAAAAAATCAATGAAACAGTCAAAATATTCTTCTGTACTCTTTTTTAGCCTTTACTTACAAGTTTCATTTTTAATTTTGTTCTAGATAAAAGTGTTCTCTCACAACTAATGATACCCTTAAAAAAGGAAGCTGTATGATAGAGCTTATCATGAGCGTTTAGATCACCTAAAGACATTCTCTGTATCAATCCTTATCCAATTAGTCTATTCAGATACATAACTTCCACAGTTTTAAAAAACATCTTTCATTTTTAGAGAACGGACTGACTCCCTACATGTTTAGTATCTGCTTAAACAATGATATTCTGAGACACAGAATTAGCCCATAGCTAATGCTACATTGAGTAACCATACTTTTATTGTTTATTGGGACTGGAAGTGGGAGCTTCCTACCACTTGTACAGTATTTTAGTTTTTTCTCTGTCTATACCTAGCATGGCTTCTTCAACCTGTGCAGACTAAAGAGGTAAAGTTAAGCAATTTTCAGACATTTTCATCTGGTACTGACATGCTGTTCTCTAAGGGTCTGTATTTCTGTTGCTTATAGACAGAAGAATATAAAAAAAAAAATTCTCTAACTGATTTTCTGCAAGATAACCTAAACTAAAGCCTAGGAGATAATGTAGCAGTTGGCTGCATAATAAAGACGGCATCACAATGTCCAGACTAAAAAAAGGAAACTCAGGAGACAAGTTTAAACCTACTTTTTCTAATGGTAAGGCATTGTTATGTAAACTCAATGTTATATTAACACTTAAACAAAATATTTTTTTAACTTTAAAACAAACGAACAGTCAGAGAAAGGGAAGAAGCTGTCATGTAACGATGAAGCTGACCGCTCAGGAGCCACTTACACCACCAAGAAAGGAACAGCTGGGACCAATAATAAGCTGTTATCCTTCTTAGTGATTAGCTGAAACTTGACAGAACAGATGTATTTAGGAGTTTTGGAACCAGCTCTAAATTCTGGAGGTCACAAGTCTCTTACTGAGACTCTTCAGAAAAACAAATCTCTTTGCAGAAAATTAAAGCATCTAGGGCCTCCTCTGAATCTAAAGAGGGGCTTAGGGAACCATCAGAAATGATCTATGGTTGTTTTCACTGAAACACCCTTCCAGCCTTCCTAATCTCCAGTATACCCCCATATCATGTTTCCTGCCCTTATTTCCTTTCCTGATGGAGGTGTAGGCACAGCACTCAGCAACTCATGCATGTAAATGGTGGGGCTCAAAACAAGCAAAGATGCTCCTCATACAAACCTTGAATTCACAGGATCTACTCATCTTCCTTCTACTTTAAACGGCACCAAATTTCACTGAGATGGAGAGAACTGACTGAAGGCATTTTGTCTTCATTCTTAACTTCAGGTATAAAGACATGTCTTTGTCTTCCAGAAATGAAAAAACAGTTTTTCAGAAATGATGGGACCGTTTCTAGATGGAATACCTGAGGAATGTAATTTACTTTGGATAGCATGTTAGGCTACATTTTGCAGCGGAGTTCAGTTTGGTAGTAAATTTTATTGTGGAAAAGTATTTATTTCAAACTACTTTTATTTTGAAACCATTGTGTCACTGTTTCTATTTCACTCTAATGGCTATTACTTGGCCTTTTTATTGCATTAATAGTAAGCAATAATAAGTCATGGAGGTTTTATTCAGAGAAAGATGCTAGGAAGTATCCACAAAAGGACAACAGTGAAGACTGAAAGCAGAAGTAGGGACTCATTTACTTCAAGTCTCTCTGCCAGTTCAGGCTACCAAAAAAATGGAAATAAAAGCCAAGAGTAAATGTAAAAACAGGTATTCCATTATGCCCCGGTTTTCTAAAAAGTCAGACAGGTTTTATGAAGAGAAGAAAGATTAGTTCAAATAAATAAGAATATTTGATACTGAACTACATGCATAACACAAAATCTAACAGGAAATAACTAGTAGAGTAGACTGTGTTAAAATAGATTGACAAAATGCCATGTGATATGGCCTATAACTGAAAATATTAATAGAAGAATAGAAGAATAATAGAGATTAGCCTGAATTTTTTTTTCTGAAAATTGTCCTCATTAATCTTCACTGATGAAAACCAGCAAGCAATGAAAAAGCACCAGCAACACCAAACTCTTCCTCTCCTTCCACCCTTACGTGCAGAGTCTGCTCTATGGATCAGAAGGCAGAAGCATGCTGCCAGTGTTCAGCATGCCACACATTGGAGAGATTCCTGTGTGCTGTGCCTTCTGTATTCAGAGAATGACAAAAAGTAACACTAGCCATTGGGATGGACAAGGTAGAAGTCAGAGGCAGGGGCTGGGGACTTTTTTGACTGTGGTGTTCTTCCTGTCAGGTAGGATCTCTAAAAGTGGGTTCTTGAGAAAAACACAAGTTTTCTTGATTATCTATTTTAAGCCTAGAAGTTGCAGAATTTGCAAGAAAATTTCTCTTTGAAGGAGAGATGTACTTGTTTACTACATAGAAGCAATGAATTGCTGGAATGACCTTTCAGTGCCACTTTATGTTGACATTATCCATTTCTTCTCTGAGTCTGAACATAACACGTCACTGATACGAAACCACTGACTACTGGCTAAAAAACTGTGAAAAATGACAAGGAGATTTTTTCAGTCATGGAAAGATGCCTTCACTTCACTAAGTTCCACTGCACATTCGGTCCCTCTGAATCATTCTGTTTGAAACAAGAGCTGGGAAAAAACATTCCTGTCCCAAATATTCATCTAAAAAAATGTACATAGATGTTTTTTTCCTCAAGTCAAGAATTTTATGGACTAATCTCTCAAAGATCTTTTGACATGAACAGCACATAAATGAAATAGATCATAGAAAGAGAGCCACAGTATAATGATGTAAAAATGACTTTTTCACTACTTAGTCATCCTGTACAATTCAACAATCTGAGCTGCTTTCTTTTGGCATTGCACAGCAGGCTTGCCTCTATCCTTGAAGAGTAAGCCTGCTGTGCAATCAGCATATACAGCCCTCCAAGGCTTGCTTGGCCTAGAAGGCAGCCTGCATTACCAGTTGGATGGAGCCCTTTGAGACTATTTCCAGCAGTCATCAGTCACAGTAAGCTCAGGTCCACACTTCTCAAACCAAAGAAGATGCAACGTGCATTGAATCCTCCATTACTTAAGGATGTAACTGACCATGAATATTATTAGAGTTCTGAAAGTAATTTCAGTGCCCAAAATTCAGTTTGGTAGGCAGACAATTTCTCATTAATAACTTCAACAGATGTGTTTAAACTACAAGCAGTGATCAGACAAAACTACTCTCAAATTATTAATGAAAAGTTCATCTTTTCTAGAAGTAATGCTGCAAAATAACCATCTTTCATAATAAAGTAGAATTACTAATTTACCTTTATTAATGTCATCAATTAGCCTTTAAAATTCATATAATAGGTAAGTCTTACCTCAAATCAGCAAAAGATTTTTCTGTATTGTCTAGCTGTATTTGCTTCCTGTTCCATAATTAATCTAATTCTTTACATTCATTTTTTAAAATTTTCCACAGTGTGATAGTTTTCAGCAATTTAACTAGGAATTTAAGAAACAACCAACCAACCAACCAACCAACCAACCAAGCAACACCACCACCACCAACAAAATCCCATACCATGTAAATTAGTCAAGGCTAGATTTCCAAATACTGAGTTTTAAGCACAGGCATATGATCATGTGCAAAAATTCATGACAGCATATCCCCAAAGAAAGGGAAATTCTTTCAGAGAAGGCACTTAAAGAAATGAGTGCAACTGGAAAAATTGCATTTATGTAAGAGAACAGCTTCACAAATCCAGTTAGAGTTCCCCTTGTTGCACAGTTCTTATATTATCTATGCACAGATTTTATTGTGGCACCTGTATTTTTACAATTGCCTATGTTGTATGTGGATATATGCATATTTGTAGGCCACCATCTTCAAAAAATACATGTCCCTCTTACTTTTGTCCTTATATATGAAATTTTTGTAAATAAGCCCTGCACAGCAAAATCATTTCTAATGACAGCAAAAAGTAACAATATTTGCATATGATCTGAGTCTGGGACTGTTTATTTCAGGGTGTGCAGAGTCAGTGTCTAGCTTTTATTGCTAGACCATTCAAGTACTTAGAAAATATGGAACTATTTTAGGCAGATACCTAAAATACTTGACTTTCAGGAAAAATCAGTGGTTTTAGTTGCCATTCCCCAGAGCATTTTTCATTCAGTTGCCTAAATAGAGAGTTGTCCTCTTTCAATGTCAAGTTTCTCATAACATAATTGTCCATATTCCACAGACAGTGGTGGAATAAAGCACAGAGAGTGACTCCTTTCCTCAGCTGCAACTTGAAGAGATGCTGACATTAAGCCGCTGAAAATTATAAAGTGTTTTCACTAAACTTCCTACTTTATGGAAGAGAGGTTAAATTGCACTGTCTTTCTTGTACCAAATGTGACAGATGGTCACAGGAGCCAAAAATGTGAGCATTCACAACACAAGCAAACTCTACTTTCAAGAGCAAGAGTATCTGGTACACAAAGCTGCAGCTTCCCCACAATGAACAAGGTAAACATAAAGCACTGTAGCAGTTCAGCAGTAATAAACAGGTGGGAGTCTTCTATTTGGGTGATACTTGTAAAGTGGTCTTGCTGCATTAGATTTTGTAACCCAGACTAATGGGCTGTAAGCAGCTATGTAAATGGGTTAAATTAAGAGGGAGGAAAATACCTTTTGATTATCCTTATATATACACATGTATACACATATAAATTAGGTGCACACATACATAAATACCAGGTTTCATGACCTCATAATTCAATAGGCAAAGAATACACCACAGTATTTTAAGATCAGTATTTTTAAAATTTCTTCTTTAGGATCTGTCCCATTTTTCTGGAGCAGTAGTATCCTGCATAGCCTAAGGATCTTTTTCCTTATGAAAGAACTGCTTCTGAAAGGTATACCTGAAAGGTAGTTATAAAAAAAAGCAAGGAATCAAAACTTTTGTAACAGGTGTTAGCACAGATATGCGAAGTTGTGCAAGGTATCACAAGGATGTCAGATTTTTAAGACCCTCAAACTTCAGAATGTGTAATAAGTATCTGTATAGGTATGATAATTAATGCAAATTCCTCTGTTCCTGAACTGCCAATAGTGATTCTCAAACACCTGAGTAAAACTTTTAGGCTCAATACCAGGAGAGCTTGGTGAAATGCGATACCCTCTGATTGTACATACACAAGATATATGTATATCTGTCCTGGCCTTAAACTTTGCAAACCTGAGATGATTATTACATTGTGTCCAGATATAAATATGCACACAAACAAACCATGACATGTTTTGTACCAAAGGCTCAGGTTCATGTTTAAGCTGTGTTGGAAGAAAACTGTCAGTGAAGAGGAATTTTGCATCTTTGACTTCCTGCACTTTTCTCAGGACTTTTTAACCAAGGCAAGCAAATCCTGACAATGTGGGCTTTTGAGCATACGGAGTATTAGCCATTGAGTCAGTGCAAGCTGGTACCTATTACAGGAGACAGAGAATTTGCTGTCAGGTTTTAGGATAAACAAACAAGAATGGTGAGATACTCTACAGTCTGTGATCCAAATATCAATTGACTGAATATCTGCACTTAATGGCTTGCTGTAGTGGATAATAGCCCACTATCCTGGCTAAGCTGAATGAGTCCCTTGGCACCTGGTCATTCAGCCGTTCTATACATGAACAATATTCTTCATTCTTCCTTGCTGCTGAACAAGACCACTGGTGTTTCATGAGGTAGAATTCATATGCTGTTATCTAAGCATTTAGCTTTTAGACATTTAAATGTCAGCTGACCAAACGAACTCACTTCAAATTCAATGGCATGATGCAGTAGCCTCCACCCTGTGATTCACCTTGACTTAAAACAGGCAAACTATGAAGCACTGAGTGAATTGCTTGGTCCGTTCAAAGTTGGAGACTCTATATTACTGTTGTGAGGAGAATACTATAGAATCATAGCCATTCCTTCCATAACATCCTTTAAGCTACACACTGGCTTTGACAAGCCAGTGTCTTAATCATAGAAGAGCAACAATATCTCCAAATACAACTTTAAAAAACTTTCTCTGAAAAACAGTAGAGTGTAATTAGAGGAATCATATAATGTAATCCTGCACAACTAGAGGTATGAGTTATTGTTAAAAACAAGACAGCCCTTTTTATAAAACTTCAATTTCTACAATCAAGGAACTGTATCAGGCTCTAAAAATGCAGTATTTGAGGCATCCAAGTGCTGTTACCAGTTCCGAGCTCTACAAATCTCATAAAATAGGCTTTGTACATTGCTTTATTCCACTTAGCAGTCCTCTAATACTCCTCTAGAACACCAAATCAAATATTGCTCAAGTAAATAATGGATGCAGTTATTTAGAGTTACTAGGAGAGGCAGCATGAAAACAATAAAAAAAAGTATAGGAAATAAATGCCCTGCAAAACATTGTAGAATTACTGAATATCTGCATGCTGACCCATCAGTCATTTCCACATGTTTTTAGATCTCTTGGTAAACCTGCAGTTTGGTAGAGCATAATTTTTAACAGACAGGGATATAAACTTCATCTTCCCTGCCAAATTTAGAAACCTGTGTGAATCAATGAATTTTACCATGCTTAATTTAAGATTCTGTCATATATAAGAAGTCTTGGAATTTTTCCATAGAAATTACAGGCTTTCTAAAAGCTACTCTGAACCACATGAAAGCTTTTATTGTTTTATATATGTATGTACGTGATTCATCTTTGATGCTGTAATATCGAACAAGTTTATACAAGATGCAAATAAAAGAGTAATAAAAATTAACAGAATCTTAGGGGGGAAAATGGTTGTTTCTTCTAATAACATGTTTATACAAAGCACAATGTTCAGTAAAGAAATTCATTAATTCACTTTCCTGGATTGCACAGTTTAGTAAGTGATACAGCAGATACGAGCCATCATTTACAAGAAGATGCCATCTGCTGAGCAAACATGCAATCAGCAGGCACTTCCTACTACACTGGAATCTTTTTTGTCCTTTATTGATTTTCTCCCTTGCATTTCTAAAGCCCCTCAAGCAATCTGAGCCAGTGCAGCAAATGAAGAAAGCAAAGGACTTCTCAATGACCCCAATATCAATTCTGCTTTGTGCTTCACACTGTCTCAAGGCTATGGACCTCATAGGTTAGTTCAAGCAAGAGGCAGAAAATAGTGCATAAAGTGTGTGTATGTATACAGTTCCAAGGCAACTCTGTAGAAATGACAGCCTACCCTTTGAGATTAAACATATTTCAAAAGAGCATTACAACATTAAGCATACTCCAATGCAAGCATTAAATTATTCACCCCTACACCATTTAATTTTTGCTTCATAATACTTCTCTTGCTTTGTTCCACTTATTGTTCAGTTTGCTTCTGCTCTTTATCTACTTCATGTACATTCTGATCCAAACATGAGACCTGGAGAATTTATGCATAAATAGATGTGTTAGTATTCAAAATTTATTGTCCTACATCTATATATGTCAGAAAAAAAGCCTTAGCCATTAAATACTTTCACAGTTACCATTCTTAAACTTATTTTGGTTTTCCCTTCCATACCAACTTTTTCATCATGTAGGTTTAAATATTCTATGCTTTGAATGATAAAGTGCACTTTTAAAATAGAAAATACCTCTGCTGCTTCATAAAATGTTTTTCATCTTGCAGAAAAAAAAAAATCACATAAAGTTCTGAAGTCAAAATATATATTTGAAATAGCTTTCATGGAATGTGTACAAGGGGAAAAATAGAATTTTATTAATTATTATCTCATGCAAAATACAGCTAAGAACAGCTAACAGGAGGAGAGAAAAGGAAGTAATATATTACAATATCTCATTTTTGTCTTTTTCATTAATCCACTCTATAATTAATTGGCATCTCAAGAAAAACAAGTCTTGTCTATTGTATTAATTTCATTTGCATCATTAACATGAGCACCAAATATTAAATGAAAGAAACTATGATTAATGCCTGTAGTAAGGAAAATTTTGCATTGCTTAAACAAATTGCATAATATTTATACTATTCAAAGTTTAAAATTCCATGTAGAAGATATAAAAATTATTAAAATAGGCGTTCATATTCCCATTCTGAAAACCTTTAATCAATGAGAAAGTTCTCCCTGGAAATTACCACTATCTTTTGGATATCATTTGCATACAAATCTGCTTGTGCAAACTCTTTCTCCAAGCTTTTAACACAGAAGCAAATACACAGGTGTAGACCATGATGTATAACTCACACCACACCTCTCTAGGTTTCCTCCAAACTAATGATGTGATCTTTGTCACATTGTGTCTACTTACTTTCAGTTGGGGAAGGGCTAACAACATTAGTCACTGCCATTAATGCCTTGTTTTGAAAATACTATTAGCTATTAGAAGAATCTTCTTTTTTTAAAAAAAAAAAAAATCAGTTTGACTTATTAAACCTGCATTAAAAATAAACTACCACATAATCCATTATCTGAACTCAAACCATTCAACACCCCCCATCTCTCATCCAAAAGTGGGGAAGTATTGCTGCATGCAGACTGTGCCAAGAGCCCTTCAAATGGAGTAACACTAAAAACCTGGGGATGATATTCCATGAAAAGCTGCATACTAACAGTTGGATAGCAGAATTACAAACCTACAGACTGATTGTGCAACAAAACATCCTCCCTGCTGATGCAGCAGAAATTCTTGTCTCTGGGCTTTGAGAAAAAATAAAAAATCCTGTATCTAAACTGAATAGGCTCAATAGATGCTGACACTTCAGTGTTCTCTAACAAGTATATGGTTTACAGAAAACTCCTTGTCTTAGTATTTAATAGCTAGTTTTGCTGCTCTGTCTCACTTATGACAGAAGACTGAAAGCAAATTAAATTTTTCCCACATTTCCTGCTGTTTTCAGAGCCATTCCACAAAAGAAGAAAAGGAACAAGCACCTGCTTAAGACAAAGACATTCAAAAAGTCTAAAGACTGAAGTCTAAAGTGTTTTCTTTTCTAACAATGACAAAAAAATAATGCTAGTGACTGGTCCAGACTCTACTACTTTTACCTCATGGCTGTCTTGAAATGCATCTTTATTCCTAAATCAGCTACTTGGCTCTCAATCTCTTCAATGCTCTTCATATCTCATAGAATGAAGGAATATTAAGGGGCCTTAAGGATCACCTAGTCCCAATCCACTCTTTTCAAAATATTATGGTTGGTGGTAAATAACTCATTTTTCTAGTTTTAAATAACAGACTACAAATATGGTTATGCTTACTGGATATGCAAGCAGGAAATGAAGGATAATCTCTCAATTCCTATATAATGGCACAATATTAGGTAAAGCTACAGATGTGACAATCTAGCTAGTAGATGGAATGGACAAGCTTCCCAAAAAAACACTAACAATTCTGAGTCTCTTTGGCATTAGAAGATCCCCCTTGGCTCTCTTAGAATACAGTCTCATCTGAACTGCTCTGCACTTTGACCGTCACTAGTAAATGACAGCTTTTGTACTTTCAGCAGCCTTTGACATCTTAGTTAAATTTTGTTCTAATAAGAAGAAAAAGCCTCTTGACAGCAATGATATGAATGTTGTCTAACACAGAGAAATAAGGCTTTGGAAGAAAAATAGGAGAAAAAGGCGTAGTTGAAAGAGAACTTAAAAAAAAACACCCTAAAAGGAGTACTACGTGCATCTCGAGGACCTCTTTATCCTGACAAAACATGAACTACAATAAAGAAAAAAAAAATCTTGAGAACAAAACTTACTTCCCTCACTTAAAAATTTACTTTATGAAATTTAGGAAAGTGTTCTTTTTTTCCTGTCTGTAAAAGGAAAAAGTGGGCTAAAAGTGCCACTAGGGATCTTGGTCAAGAATCCAGTGAAGAGAAAGGAGCGTTTTAGTTTCAATGGGTAATCAAAAAGAATAAGTATTGAATAGAGAAAAGAGAGGAAGATGTTTGGAATAAAACCTACAGTACTGTGTCAGTCAGGCCCAGAAATGTTCCCTTCAGCCTTCTCTAAAGCAAAGCCTGAGAAGCAGAGGAAAGTTGGGCATCAATCACAAATGCATGTGATGGAGACCTTGTGCTCCATCTGGCTTAGAAGAGGAACATTTAACACTTTCTGCTAATGTCTTGCACAAACAGGAATTTCAGGATCTCTTTTAGGGCTTAGCTTTCTAGAAATGGGACATGTAGATACCAGATCCTATTCTGAGTTCTTGCACAGTTCAAAGTCACAGAACGGAACAGGACAAGTTTTGTAACAAAAGCAAATGGATACTGTCACTGTTCAGAAGAAAATAAAAAAGGTTCAGAGTTTTCTTTCAAAAAAAGGGGAATGAAAATCTCAGAAGGACTTCTGGTCATCACAGTAAATCCAACATTCTGTTCTAAAGAAAAATAGCCTCTGACAGCTCTCAGAGTAAATCTCTCCTATCTGAGACCACTGCAAAAGGACCCAAATGGGTTTCTAACTCAAGGACTTATAGTAAAAGACTGAAATGCCTCCCTCCAGTTTTGGCTTGTTCTTCTGATCCCATAAGATGTTGGAATCCATCAGAACACTCACAGCATGGGAGTATTCATTTCGGGATGAGCAGAAAGGAACAATGGAGCCAAAAAATCCTTTATTTCATAATGGTAAGTGTGGGAGTATTAAAAGTAAAGATAATTCTCCCAGAGGTATTATAGGTCTCCTTTACACGAAGAAAGAAATTATGAATCCCAATGGCACTGACCTACCAACTGTGAGAAGGCTCTCGGGATGCCTTACACACTGGTGTGCTAATAATTCATCACAGGAGATCTTTTCCAGTTATTAGGAGGAGTTTGGATGAGAAGAAAGTCTTTAATTTTACTGTTTATCTGGTATCAAGTTTTATACAAGAAAAAGGCCATGCTTTTAGGTTGTGCAAGGGATCTGTGTGCAGCCAGTGTTGGCTTGAGGTCTGAACACCATTGTCACTGCATCCTCCTCATCATCCTCACAGAGATGCACAAAAATAGCAACTGGAAATCTATTGCCTGCCTACAGCTGGTTACTGGGCAGTCACCACTAATAACATGGTCAGTTCAGCAGCTGCTGATTTTTCCAGGTGTGTTGGGTTTGTGTGGCAAGCTTCTGGCAGCAGTTGGGGCTACAGGGGTGGCTTCTGTGAGAAGAGCTGCCAGAAGATTCCCACATGGCCGGCGAGCCAATGCCAGCTGGCTCCAGAATGGGCCTGCTGGTGGCTGGGGCCGAGCCCATCAGCAACAGTGGTAGTGCCTCTGGGATAACACAGTTAACAAGCGGGACAGAAAACACACCTACACAAGAGCAAACTACAGCCACAGAGAGAACTGGGAATATGTGAGAACAACAGCTCTGCTAACACCAAGGTCAGTGGAGAAGGAGGGGGAGAAGGTGCTCCAAGTGATGGAGCAGAAATTCCCCTGCAGCCCACAGAGATTCATGTTGGAGAAGATATCCACCTGCAGACTGTGGAGAACCCCATGTTGGAGCAGGTGGATGCCTGAGAGGAGGCTGTGAACCTGTGAGAATCCTGCACTGGAACAGACTGCATGAAGGACCTATGGAACCATGGAGAGAGGAGCCCACAACAGATCAGGTTTGCTGTCAGGACTTCTGATTCCGTGGAGAACCCACCGTGGAGCAGACTGTTCCTGAAGGACTGCAGCCTGTGGAAGCAACCCATGGTGGAGCAGCTTGTGAAGAACTGGAGCCCGTGGTAAGGGCTCGTGCAGGACAATTTCATGGACAACTGTCTCAGTGTCTCCTGTGGAAGGGACTCTACACTGGAGCAGGGGAAGAATGTGAGGAGTCCTCCCACTGAGGAGGAACTAGCATCAGAGACAAGATGTGATGAACTGACCACAGTTTATCTCCCATTCCCCATCCCCTTGCACCATTCTGGGGAAGCAGGTAGGGAAAATCGTAAGTCAATCACAAGCCAGGAAAGAAGGAAGGAATGGGGAGAAAGTGTTTTTAAGGTTTATTTTACTTCTCATTATCCTGGTCTGATTATGTTGTTAATAAATTCAACTGATAGCCCTTTGTTCAGTCTGTTTTGTCTGTGATGGTGTTCAGTGAGTGATCTCTCCCAGTCCTTATCTTGACTCATGAACCCATTGTTATATTTTTTCTCCCCTGTCCAACTGAGAAGGGAAGTAAGCAGGTAGGTAAGTGGTAGGTACCTGGCATGCAGCCAGGGTCAACCCACCACACTTACAAAGACAGCTTAAAGAACAAAAAAATCCAAAAATTAACATTGTAGCCAAATTTAAAATATAAATTAAGATAAAATAAATAAATAAAATAAAATAAAATAAAATAAAATAAAATAAAATAATGTTTTATAAAAATTAGTTTATTAAAAACTTTATGGTGCAACACCTACAAGTAAAATACTTGCAAGCCAGAGGGAGATTATTTACAGATACCATACTGGATGCTTAAAGGACATGCAAGCCAAGCACTGATGGATGCTTTGGAAATATCAAAAAGAAAATCAATGTCACAAACAGAAGGGCAACTATTAGCAACAAGACAAAAAGTTGAAATTATGCCTAAAAGAGGAAAACAGAAAAAATCCTGAACTTTGCTTATTTAAATATAAAAATGCAATCAGGCAAGCTAAACAAGAGTGTTTGGAAAAACCTGCAAGAGACATAAACCAAGTACTTTTCCAAACACATCTGACAGGAAGTCTGTTAGAGACAAAGCAAGACAAATAGATGATCAGAAGGACTTAGAAACAGACTTACTATGAACACTCAGAAAACAAAGTATGATAGGGGAAAAAAGAACCCAAATTCCAAAATAGATAAAATCCGTAAAGTCCTAAGAAGCAAACTCATAATATGAATTACTATTAAAAAAAAAAAAATAGCTTACAAATGGAATACTTGATGCATAGGAGAGGAATCAGCATGACAGGCAGCAGTGCCTCAAAATTCATCAGTATTCTGAAGGATTCAATTAGAATGTGAGAAGGGATATGTGGGTGATACAGTCTACTTGGACTCCTAAGTGGTGTTTGATAAATACGTTTTAATAAAAGGATGTAAGACAGCAAATAAGCAGGGACTTTATATGAATCACCTCTAAAATCCCAATTTCTAGGACTGGTACCTAAAAATCCTTAAATATTTAAGCCATGGGATTCCCCTGATTGTACAGTGGAACAGTCATTTGTGCAAATATTTCAGCACACAACACCGGCCTCCAACTGGACTTTGTGCCACTGAGCAGCACCCTCTGGGCTTGGTCATTCAGCTGATTTTCAATTCACCTGACTGCCTGCTCATCCAGCCCTTGGATCAACAGCTTCTCTATGCAGATCTTAATGGGAGGCAGTGTAAGTCCAGGCAGACAATATCCACTGCTCTTCCCTCATCTGCCAGGCCAGTCACTTCTGTTTGATAAGAGAAGGTTATCAAACTGGTCAAGCTTGATGTTTCTTTGGTGAATCCATGCATGCTACTCCTGATGACTTTCTTGTCCTTGTGAAACATGCCTGGAAAATGTTTAGCTGCTCCATCGCTTTTCTGTGGATTGAAGCGATGCTGAATATCCTGTAGATCCCTGGGCTCTCCTTCTTGCCTTTCTTGAACATAGGGGTGACATTTTCCTTTCTCCAGTCCAGAAGCACTTCTCCCAGTCACAAGCTTCCTCAGGACTCGTGGGTGCATCCCATCAAGGCCCATGGAACTATGAATGTCCAGTTTAAATAAGTACTTGCTGACTGGATCCCCTTCTACGAATGGTATGCACTCCTTTCTCCAGCCTTTCCCCTTGGTCTCTGGGACCCAGGATTCCTGAAGGCTGGCTCTTGCAGAAAAGACTGAAGCAAAGAAGGCATTCAGTACTGCAGTCTTTTCCACATCCTGTGCCATCAGGCTCCCTCCCAGCAATGGGCTCACATTTTCTATAGTCTTCTTTTGTGACCTCTGCACTTACAGAAGTTCTTCTTGTTGCCTTTGACATCTCTTGCCTGATTCAATGCCATTTTGGCTTCAACTTTTCCAACTGCATCTCTGCATGGTCATAAAATGTTGCTGTATTTCTCCCAGGTTACCCATCCCTGATTCCATTTTTTATATTCCACCTTCTATATTCTTCCTTTTTGCATCTGAGTTTTGCCTGGAGTTCCTTGTTCATCCATGCAAGCCTCCTGGCATTTTTGCCTGACTTCCTACTCATTGGAATGGACTGCTCTTGTGTTTGAAGAAGATGATATTTGAATACTAAACAGCTTTTTTTGGCCCCTCTTCCCAAATATAATATAAAACTATCAATTTTGGATGGGAAGAAACT
This sequence comes from Aphelocoma coerulescens, assembly GCF_041296385.1. Lineage (NCBI taxonomy): Eukaryota > Metazoa > Chordata > Aves > Passeriformes > Corvidae > Aphelocoma > Aphelocoma coerulescens. The sequence continues at coordinate 124,109,479 of NC_091015.1, forward strand.
GTCAAGAACAGCCCTTTTATCTGAAAGTGTTAAATTGGTCAAAGAGTCTCAGTTCATCTCTTTCATTATAAATGGCCATGCATATTTCATACCAGTGCAGTGGTACAGGTTAGTTCATATGGCTGATGAGTTCAAACTACAAGTAAGTTACTATTTGCAGAATTCTTAGGTCATGTAAAATAATTTATTTGCATAAAAGCAAACTTTCAGTAGAAGTGAACTCTTTAACAGAAGCAAACTTAAAATACCACTCAATTACACTGTTGGATTACACAGAAAAATCCAGACTGAATCAACTACAGAAAACCTACAGATAAACATTGATATTGCTTTGACTGGCAGAATACAACCTCTGTAACCTTACAGCTTTATGTTTCTCACTGGAATGTTTCTTCGTAGAAGAATGGGTAACTGAAAAATAAACTGTTACTACCACTGAGTATCTACTGGTACATTCTGCAGAATGATAAACCCAAATGGTATTGTAAGGACCTTCACAGGATATACAACCTTGCTTCTGATTCTTAACCTGCACAACAGATCCCACAACACGCCAGCACTTTTCCTTAGCTGAATTAGTGGACAGAATGTTTCTGTCAAAATTTCCTTACTACAGGGTGTCAGTAGCTTACTTAAAGAAAGGAAGCATAATTTGCCTTACAAAAAAAAAAAAAAAAAAAAAAAAGGACCAGTTACGTAACTTGTCAAGGACTAGGTGTCGTGGATTATTTCATAGATGTACACACACACACACACACACACACACACACACACACACTGCACATTTCACTTGCAGTGCATATGAACTGCTGGTTGCTAAATATACAGTCTTACAGTATAAATAGTCCTTGAAATAGCTGTAAGAGGGTGCAATCCCACAGCAGCTTAATTACCCTGCCCAAAATTCAAGCAGCAAAAAGCACAGAGGAAGAGAACAAAACACATTGCTATAGGTGCCTTGATGGAATACACCTAATCTGTAGCATAGGCACTGCACACATTGGCAATGGGGGTTTTCCTTGCACCAGCTGGGAATCGAACCCAGGTCACAAGAATGGGAACCTTGCATGATACCACTACACCACTGGTGCTTCCCTGCAGTTGCCACACCATCAAGTGACCAATCATTCAATGTTGTTTCACTCTAATCCATCCCAAGGGATCTATTAACAAGAGCCTCAGTTACCCTGCCTCAGAGGCAGGTCATAATAAGGACTATGCAGGAAAAAGAATTTTCTATGTGAAAAAAAAATTACCTGAAGAACATCACACATATCCTAAAATACTGACAAAAGGTCACTGGACAATTAACTACTCACTTTTCCTAGGGAAATTTTGAGAGTCAAGGTGGAAAGCCCTAAAAAATTCTTCTGTTTCTTAAAATGTGTATAAGTAAAGCCAATGCTATTTTGGGGAAGGCAATGACTAAACAGCTTCACAGATTCCTTCCAAAATGTCTGTGGTTATAAAAAGACTTAAATTTCAAAGCAGTGAAGCCAAGACTGTAATTCATCTCAACAGTGCAGAGTAAGCAGATGTGTGCTGAAGCTGGAAAGAAAAGAAAGGAACCAAACAATACTTGTTCCATTCTGACTTCCTATACCTTTCATGTGCAGCACAATTGTTTTGATGCATATACAGCTAACCATGACTCTAGAAGTCAAAGCACTTTAGGCATGGTTGCAGGAAGAACATAAATATTCCAGGCAGAAAAGCAAGTGGACTGCAGCTGAAAGAAGTTCTTTGGTGCAATGTGTTCCATGCTCCACTTCATGTACAGGTGTTGAAACTTTTTTCACAGCTTCTGCAGCTTACTCAGGAACTCTGTCCCCATTTGAGAAGTATTCTAAGTGTTTAATTTTTCTTTTCCTAAGATTTCATGCATTTAGCAACTGTACATAGCAGGAGGACCTGAGATTTCCTGATCTAATAGTAAGATATATCCAGTCTTCATGGGAATTGAGTTAATATCAGGTCAAATGTACTGCTTTTCCTCAGCTTCTTTCATCCAAAGTGTCTAACATAATATGAAGGAAAAGTGACACAAAGGAAGACATTAGTGGCAGGCCAAAGAATTTAAAGGTTTTTGAACAGAACCAAATATCCTGCCTCTCTCATAGCACTTAATGGCAACCCCCCAACTATATTTGTTTATAACCTTTGTTTAAAATAAATTCCTTACTCAGTTAATAACTCCAAAAAAGATAAAAGGAGACTTTCAAATAAAAAGACATACGAACAACCCTCTTTCTTTGTCCTTGCACTCAGTAACACGTAAGAGGAATGCACATGTCATATTTAGAGATTAGCAATTGCTTTCTTCCTAAAGATCTAATATGTTACGTGCTGGGCTGGTGGTTTTGAAAGTAGAATTGAGAAAATGTAGGGGTTCCATAAAATAGCATTCTATTAAGAGTTAACTTAAATTATCATAAGAAAGCAATAAACAGAAATCTGGGATTGTATCAGTCTAAGAATCCTGTTTTTACATTAAAGCAAGATGTAGAATGTATTTCTTCTGAATTGAATACTACATTCAGCTTACACTCATTATTTCCTGGGACTAGACTAAATAGCAGTCTGAAAAGATATTTCTTCTTCAAAGGATGGCATTCAGATCATCTTTGAAGACATAAATAGAAGTCCTGGAATCCTTCATTACTAGGAACTTTTCATAATTTGTCATTCTCTGCAACTTGAATCTCAACTTTCACATGCACTTCTTGAATTCCCAAACATGTGGAAGGACAATGACCAGGACACACTCACAACCATACTAATTATATATGAAATAGAGGATGCCCAATCTCTTGTGAATGTCCTGAGCCTTTCTATGATTTCTGTGAAGTTTTAGTGTACAAGATGGTCTCAGTACTTCTCAAATATGTTTTCTGAGAATTCCCCTCTCAATCCTGATTCTCTGTATATTCTTACTAACCTCAGTTTCCTCTTTCACCTTATCAGTTAATACTTCCAAAACAGGCAAGATCTCTCTCCATTATTATAGGTATGATGAAATAAAAATTTTGTCAATCAAGAAAGATATCAATGAAATCGAAAATAATAAATTTGGAAAGCTGTCACTAATTCTAAAATGTTCTAATAACCCCAATAAGTAGTTCCATCGACATCAGAACTGTTGAAGCCTGGTTTATTACCCATTTGTGTCCCATCATTGATTTACATTGGTATGTTAAGGTATGAGCTCTGACTTGGACCATTAATAAGGTCTATGGACATAACTCCTCCTTTCCTTCATCCTTTTATCCCCTCCCTTTACTACACCTCTTTTATGGCATTTTTGGGATCTAGTAAGGAATGTTTTCATGCTAACTGGATGTGTTTATTCAATCCAGCCACCAATTTCTACAAAACTTGTAAGAATCTAATTATTTTCAAGAACTTTATTTATTATTTTTCTTTTTTCTCAGAGGACTTTGTTGAAACAAAATGGCTTTGTTGAGACAATAAAATCCAAAGTTTCTGGGGGATAAAGATGATAACCTGTCAGGTAAATAAAACCAGCATACAAGTAGAGTTCAAAGGAAGAAGGAATGAAAAAAATGGGATTTTTTTTCTGCACTGAGAATATTACATACAATATTGTTTAAAGTATAGATATTTGGAATCAATAAACTGAAAAGCTATGAAATATATGTGCTCATCTTACAAGAATTAACAGAAAATAAAGAAAAACTGTATTTCAGATTCTATGTTTATAACCATCATATATGGAAAAAAAATAATGAAAGCTTTTACCAAAATGTTTTGGGGACTGAGGTTTGTGTTAACAAAAAAGAATTTCAGAATCTTCATTTTCAAGGCATGTATTTTCTTTTGCATAATTTTTAGCTATTTTTCTTTCAAGTAAAACCAAAATATTAGATGATACATTTCAGCCTGAAGCAATTTGAAATTATTGAAATGTGATTTTACAGACAGACTTACAATAAAATTAAGGTTCATTTATAGACACGTTTTAAGTGAAAAAATAAAGTTTTCTTCCTATATTTATATTGCTGGCATTACCTATTTCTGATTTTTTGCACAAATTCTCTATTTTTTTCCCCTCATGTTCTTAATTTTTACATTCCAAACTTTTCAATGCTTCATTAATATAACAACTGCTTTGATTTATAGCCAGTAGATTGCTTACCTTGATGGATTTCTAATTAACAATTAAACCATTAAGACTTCTAGCATAAGCTGAAGTTATTTCAGGCCAACACAGAAGACACATGTATGCAAGTATTTTTACTTCATTTATATTAAAAAAGAAAAAAAAGTACTGATTCTTCCACAGTTTTTATTATTTCAGAAGCAGCATCGATAATTTTACACTTGCATCTCCTTGGGCTGCTATTTTGTTATTCAAACATTCTATACAGAAAATATTTTGTAAAGTAAGCAACACGAATTTCTCCTGTTTCTTTGTCATAACTAAACAATATATTTTAAAAAATAAATTTAAAAGGAAGACTATTAAAGAGCAGTTAGGGATGTTTTATGCTATAGTGTGCACTTGTGCACTGCCCTTGCAGTGCATCCTAGCAGAATCTTTAGGCTTCACAGTCTCAATGAGGGAACACTCAGAGCCTGCTAATTCATACAGGACATATGTGTATAATTAAGCAGAATACCTCTAGTTTCTCTCAGATTTTCCTTACTACCTCAATATCCCTCTTAATTCATAAAATCATGGAGAGATTCATAGATTCACAGAATTGTTTGAGTTGGGAGGGACCTTAAAGATCATCTGTTTCCAACCCCCTTTTCCAGAGGAAGGGACACCATCCACTAGATCAGGTGGCTCAGGGGCCCCATCCAACCTGGCATTAAACACTCTCAGGGATGGAGAATCCATAACTTCCCTGCTCAAATCAATGATGGATCAATCACTGGGGCTTAAGGAATAATGAGGATGTTAGGGAAGCAACCATCTAGAAGGTAAGGAAATCATTTAAAGTGGCTTTAGGTGGATAAAGGCATAGCTGCTCACATGAAGCATAATAAACTTTGTTTCCTTCCCTCTCCTTCCCCTGCAGAAGTTGAAACAACATCACATCCCAGCAGAACTTACCTATACAATTCACACAGTGATCAGAGTCCAACTGGAATATGACCAGACAACAAACATGTTGTTTGGCCTAGCATTATCAAGGTTGATAATAAAAGTCTTAGAGAATAATCCATGTGGGAAAATCAGGACAAAATTAAATAAAAGTCTTAGAGAATAATCCATGTGGGAAAATCAGGACAAAATTAGGATGCATTTACCTGAAATTGAATGTAATTTCCCACTGTTCTCTCAAGCATCTGGTGAAGAGCAGACTTACATAAGAACCTTTGTGACTATGCCCCAGCAGCTAAGGAGTGACTTGTTATCTTGACCAGAATGTCACAGCTCTGCTGTACTTCTCTAGGATTCTGCAATTGTCCTTGGATGGCTGTACCTTCCTAAACAGTTGGGGGCTGAAAGTCCTAACCTGAATGGTTAGAGATTATAAAGCATGATCTGAGAAAAAACTGCAATGAAGCACCTTTACTAACCTAGAAAGAGGAGATAAAAACACAAATTGTTAAACCTCTCAATACGTAAAATACTCTGAGAAATAAAATGCCCCAACCCTGGAAATGTTCAAGGCCAGACTGAATGGGGCTTAGAGCAACCTGAACTAGCAGGAGGTGTCCCTGCCCTCGGCAGGGGGCTGAAACTAGACAGTCTTTAAAGTCCCTTCCTATCCAAACCATTCTATGATTCTAAATATAGTTCAGGTGAAGTGAGACAAAGGCAGAGTTGGCTATATCTACAGGGAAAAAAAAAACCCAACTGATTAAATATGAGCAAAATGTCCTAGTTTTTAAATTGCTAGTACATAGGAAAAACATTATTCAGAAATGTTTTTCACTCTTTCAATGCTTTTAGAGCAAACATTTTGACAGGAATTACTTGAAATAGTGTCACACTGTGCAGGTAATTAATGAAGACAAAAGAATAAAAGAGTAATAGTTGAGTATGAGAACAATTTTATAAGAAGGGTTTCTTCTAATCTCTGAGAAACAAAGCCCATGTAGATACAGAAAATAGGTTTAATTCATACAGATACCTTTTGTAATGTAAATCTGAGTAGTGTGATAAAAAGAAAACTCAGGGTTGTCCTTACAGTGTCAAAGTTGTAACACTCCTAACAGCTCACATATAAAATTTAAAATCAGCATGAATTAACACAAGAAAAAAGAGCAAGGAAAAACAATGCTGAAAAACATTAGTTCACATCACATATTCTGTCTTCAAACTTCCTGGTGTACATGACAATTGTCATGCTGTAATTTGGGTCTGATTCAAACCCCACTGAAGCCACTGAAAACAATCCCAATATTTTCCTGATTCCCAAAATAACTAAATTACTTCCAAGATACTTCTATGATGATCAGAAGAATAACTTTGAGCTTTCTGAATAGCTGCTATTATTTATAATGAGGTATTCAGTTCGTTGATTTAGCCATGTTTCTGAAAGAAATTGGCAATAAAAAAATCATCTTTTTGCTAAACTTAATTTGGCTCACCTTCCATGCTCCAACTTATCTCTGTTGTGCATGTCTATGTCTCGTCTTGGTCTTAATAACCAGGTAGTACCTGATGAAGTATATCTGGTCATCAAAACCAGATGGAAACATATGCAGAAAGAAAAATAAAAGGCAAAAAAAAGGCTTATTTGTAAGTATAGGCTCTATTTGAATATAGTTGTATTCTCGATATCTGTTGGTAGCAATTGCTGTCATCAAAAACAGAAAAAACCCTTTAATACACAGCTGGAAAAAAAAAGGCAAGAACATGCCCATTGGCGGCTGTAATATGACTGTATCTTTGCTTTTGCAGGGGGGATGCTTTGGGGATTTTTTTGTTGAATTCTGGGCATGCCTGGTACATGCAGAAATCCTCCATATATATTCTGGATTCCACTGGGTCCTTAGCAGGATCTAGTTATCTAGAGGGACAATCCACAATGGCTCTGGGCATGTACAAGAGAATTAATTTCATACTTGAATCACACTTTTATACATACACATATACATACACACATGTAAAAAAATAACAGGTTCTGTTGTAGGCATCTGCATTTTCTAGGCATTTTCTACTGGTTCAACAGGAGCTGTCAATTAATTGAAAACTCACAGTCAGGCACTGTGAGGAACTCCAGTTCAGATTTTAGGTTACAAAGTACAAGATCTCAAAAGGAATTATAGGCAAATATTGCAGAAAACAGGGAAATTTTAAGTAAAATAGTGTATCACTGTGCATGATGTAAAAGTGTATCACATGCCATCTCAGGTTAAAATATCTGCTGACTTCAGAGGACACTTACGCTGCACACATTATTCCAGATGGTTTAAGAAGATAAGAAATATTAGGCAGATATGCACACAACAATGAAAAATATCCAGGTCACTTATGGCCCTGTAGGATGTTTATGATATTTTTAATAATTAAAGCAGAAAAATAATAGTAAAACAAAATAATGAACAAGAGAGTTCTATAGAATCTACCACTTCTTATATTAAAATCTGTATTTATATTTTTACTCTTACAGAGGAGATTAACTCTTAAACATACAAAATATTTAGGCATTCATGTACTTTTCAATAAAAGATACTCATTTACTTGCTTGTTTATAAATATTCAAGACTCACTTTGCAGTTCCAACATTTTGCATCTTCCTGGATTTCTGCTTTTTGCTTCACTAACTCCTCAAGGTGTTTTTCATCCTTTATAATCTTCTCCTCTGTTTCTTTTAACTTCATACAGTATTCGGTCCAAATAAATTCAGAATGCTTTAATTCATTCCTAATAGAAATACACACAAAGTGAATCCATCTATTTGGAAATATTCCAAGGTTGTCCCTCTCCATAAAGGAAAATGTAAAGCAGATCTGAATTAGCAAAGATTTATTTTGATTCCCTACTACATTTCTTGAACAGGTAAGCATGAGATAATTTCAAAATATCTACCTTGGGAGGTTCATGCAATTTCAGCCAGATAACAAAACTACTCATGCTACCAGTTCACTTGCACTTAAAGCCTGCCAACATTACAACTTATAATTGGACCTCTGAGAAGACATTGGTGTAGTTAAAGGCAGGGCTTTGTTTCATACCTCACACATTAACTAAACAAAATAGGAGTCAACACTGCTACCGGCTGAATCTACTTCAGAGCCAACCTCACTTAATCAATCCACTGCCCTGTAATTTTGTGGACAAATGTCATTTGTGAATTAAAGTTTTCACTGACACCAATTTTTTGTGTTAAAAGGAACTTGAAGGCAAGGTCAAAGGAGGGGTTAAGGACTTTACTTTCACTCTGAATAGCAGATTTAACAGCATTATAAGAAGGAAAATTTGCCATAATTACAGAACAAGATACTAATAACTACAACTATTGTCAGGAAAACACTCCCATGAGACATGGTTATAGGCCTCATTATAGGCTGTGAAAATGCCTTTTTATACATCTATGAATGGATTTGAAAAAAGGCAAAAGAAATAGAAGTATGTCAGGTTAAAATTTTACAATGGCTGCTGGTGTTTGTCCATCTTTTTTTTTTGTTTGTTTCAGCAGGCAGGAAAAAAGTTTCCTCCATGCTCCTGAGAGAACTCTTCTGGTAAATGACATATTCCAAAATGTGCCTTAAACTGCAAAAGAAATCCACCACAGCAGAACTAAGACCAAGAGTAGTTGAGTTTTAGAGACAACACTAGCATTACAACCAAAAAAATCCCCTGCAGTAAGACAACAGAAAACAATCATGAAGAGGCTTCATCACTAAATCAAGAGCCTTTCCTACAAGATTATTTAAGAGACATTCTTCCTTTACTTGTTTCCAAGATTTCATCCAGTGCTGAAGTAAATGCTTACCTTGCAAGGTGTCCCAGACTGTGTACAGCACGAGCATGAAGCCCAGCACTCTGAACTCCTCCACTTCCTTAGGTCCCACCACCCATGAAAGAGACATAGAAACAGTATTTGGAATTATTCCAACAACAGACATGTAACAGTCATAGGCTGTAATTTTCTTCTCGTTTTGCCTACCAGCTACAACTTTCTGAGTCGTAGCTGTCATGAAAAATTACAGCACTCTCAGCCCCAATGCGTGTGCGTAAGCCACAGACTGTGCCGCGTGATTGATAACAGCCTCAGTATTTTCAGTTTCGTGCAATCTTCATCATTTTCTCAGGGATGGCACTGAACATAAAGAAAAGAGTATGAACTGCAGAGCAGTCTTTCAAGCCTGTGCTGCCACAAATCTGTCTTTCTCATGCCTATCGATACCACGTTATTCTAGTCCTCCCCAGATGGCAGTTGAAGGGATCTACTTCCTCTGTAATGTAAGCACAACTTTAATTACCAGTTTAGCAAGTAGCTGCAAAAAAAAAAAAAAAAAAAACAAAAAAACCCCAAAGTAAAACAAACAAACAAGCAAAAAACCAAACAAAAACCAACCAACCACCCAAAAAACCCCAATCAAAAAACTGAAGCAAACTAAAAAAAAAATGCTTAAATGAGGGACAGAAAAAAGAGGTTTTTTTACTTGACTTTTTCCTGAAAATGCTGATATTCCTAAAACCACTGATATCATTAGCATTTCCAGTTCAGTTCACAGACACACAAAGCAGGTTACAGGGTGTATAAGAGTCTATGTCACTGTCATGTGATATGAAAAGCTATATGAAAATCATATAGCTAGGTGAAACAGAAAACATGCATGGCATATTTCTGTCAGTATAGATGATTAATTTCTCTGTTATTTACCTATTCCCATTATAATGCAGATTTTACTTATGATTTCTTTCAAAAGAACAAAGAAATTTTAATGCATCTCAGAACAAAGGTTTGCTACAGGAAAACATCACACTTCCTTTCTTGCACATGAAACAATCTCAAGCACCTCAATTTCCACCAAGACTACCAAAAACCCCAGGAAGACTGCCCACGCTGCCCTACAACTACTAGGCAAGATGACAGCTGTGACACAATGACAGAATTTAGAGGGAACTGAACAAAATCTTGCACAAAAAAATTTTAAAAAGTGAAGCAGTCACGAGGCAACATGAAAAAATTGTAATGTTAATAAAAAATGCAGAAGTATGACCAAATGATCAATTTTTATTGAAAAAATAGGTTGGAGGACGGTATCTCAAAATCCCTTATCTGCTGTTTTGATATATTTACAAATTATGTGAAAGAGCAGGAGTAGTGAAATTAAAAGTCTGTATATAATGTGATTACAATAGGAAAGGTGAAAACAAGCTAAAAAACTTAAGAAAAATTTCAAGACAAACTAAGTAACTGAAGAACAAAACAGCACATATGATTTCATGTCCAAACTCGAAAAGAAGTAGAAGATCAGAGAAACTAAGCACATCTTAAAATTCTAAACTGTTTCTATTTGAGAAAAGCATGTACATATTTCCACAAACACCCAGAAGGCCTACTCAATATTTTGCACAGTTAAAGAAGCTAAGAAGGTTAAATTAAGCAAGAAATGGGATGGCAAACATTAGAATAAGAAATGAGAGTACGATGTCCCTCTTAAAGTCAGTGACATGGCTTAAGTTGGAATACTCTTTGTATTATCTTTCAGAAAAGCATATCACAGAAATGAAAAGGAAACAGAGGATATCTTTGAAAGGTCATAAAATACAGAATTCTTCTCAAAGTACATTGAAAATAATGAAACTTGCTTAAAAAAAGGAAAGGAATAATGAACAAAGTAAAGTCCTAAGACACAGAGAATACAGCCCAGTGAAGAAGGTTGACAATACACAGCAATATTTATTACTGCATCTTAAGGTTTCAACACCTAAACTACAGCAATTTGCCTACAACAGGAAAAAACCAAATAGTTGTTGATGATCACACTCTATAAATGAGAACCAATAAGGAATAAAGTTTAATAGTATGTATATGATGGAATAATAAAAAAAAATAGAAATAAAGAAAATAGGAAAGAAAATATACTTTTAACAATATTTATTCTGGTGTTACATGACAAAATCACCTCCAGCCACAGTTACTGTAATCAGAGTATCTGAATACATATTAATAAATTACATGACACTTTGGTAATGCATCTTACTCAGTACCTGATCTTTACCATAATTAAAATGAACATGAGGTTTCCAATGAACTTAACAAGTTACAGAATCAAGGTCCATAGTTTCTGATTTCTCTCATCTGGAACCCACAAAGGAGCTAATGAGTATTTGATCAGATCATTTCCATATACATTTCCATATATTTAAACAATAATTAAAATTCTAAACATTATGAAGACATTGTGAAGCTTGCATTCACAGGTTCAAGTACCTTAAAAATAAGTACTATTTCATAGTCTTCACACACCTCTTCTTTTCCTTAGACAGACATAGTGATGTTAATTGAAGAGTTGGTAATTTTCAGAAGTCACTCCAGCTTTGTCAAGTGTTATTACAAAATTCTGGTGTCAGGTTTTGTAAAATAAAATACTTCAATTTTAGTTATGTATCTGACCACAGTTTTAATTTTTCATATATAATACTCTTTCCAGAGTGAAAAGTAGGCTCTGAAATTAAGAAGTTAAATCTTAGTTAACTAAAAACAAATGTGTTGACTGTGAATCTACCTCAGAGGTAAAAAACTGTAATTAGCATAAATATCTCTAATACAATGTCAAAATTATCCTGACTCAATGCCTTCTGTTCCCACATTAGGGGTGAACTTATTACAGAGAGAGCTATGATCCTTCTTTAGTTCTGCTGTTTAGTGCCAATGACAGAGAGATCCACGATGATATGATGTCTTAAAGTAACAAGATTATTGCATCTAAGAAACCTTCCCTTGTTCCAGAATGTGTCAGAAAGGTTTCTGCTCTGACTTGCAAGCACAGATCTCCCTGGATAGCAGACATCAAAAGCACCAGTCATATTAGCCAAAGAAATGAGCTTCTGATGTTGATAATACCTAGGTCAAAATACACTGTAAGAGTGCCCTGTTTTGCAAAAGTCAGGGTTACTTTCTTCTTCAAGGCTAAGTAACTTGTAAGATTCTGAGACAGGCAGCAAGTACTCCTGTGAGATGGAAAGAGGTGTTTCAAGGTCCTGAGCACTAATCAGTTTTTGAAATAAAGTTGCCGGTTTCTGTAACCTAAAGAAACTGGAAATGACACAACCAACTCACATTATTTTAATCAGGTGAAGCTCTTCACTATGGCATATTGAGTACCATAAACAATAAGCAAAACAATAACAGTTATTAATTCCAATTATTTCTTGAAGAAAGAACTTAAAATTTAAAAGCAAGAGAAAATGTCTACAGCTGCTATGACCTCTTCTTTATGTATCTCTGAGAGTGGGTCCTTTCAGAGAGGTGACCAGAATACCTTACTCCCAAATTCTATGTTGTGCCTAGCTTTATTCAACCATATATTACTAAAGCAGTTGACTAACATTTTAAGTAGAATAACAATTCTTCCTATTTGGTACATCAAATGAAAAGGCCACTCGTAGTCTCCCAGTTACTTGAAGATTTTGTTTTGGACTTCATGGTAAACAAGCCTACAGAAGAGATTTCACTGACTGAATGCAAGAATTACAATGGGCAGTGTATAAGTATACTGGGTTGGGCTGGGATACAGTTAATTTTCTTCATAGTAGCAGGTATGAGGCTATGTTGTGGTTTTGTGCTGGAAACAGTGTTGATAACACAGGGATGGATGTTTGCAGGGCTTACACAGAGTCAAGCCCTTTTCTGCACCTTACCCTACCAGCAAGCAGGCTGGGGGTGCACAGGGAGTTGGGAGGGACACAGCCAGGACAGCTGACCCAGCTGACCAAAGGGATATCCCACACCATATGGCATCATGCTCAGCATATCTAGTTGCAGGCAGGAAGGGGTTGTTTGTCAGTGATGATGTTTGTCTTCTCAAGCAACTGTCAGATGTGATGGAGCCTGGCTTTCAGGGAGATGGCTGAACACCTGCCTGCCCATGGGAAGTGGTGAACAAATTCCTTGCTTTGTTTTGCCTGTGTGTATGGCTTCTTCTCTTAAACTGCTTTTATTTCCACCTGCGAGTTTTTTCATTTTTACCCTTCTGATTCACCACACCATTTGGGCTCAGGGGAAGCGAGCGAGTGGCTGTGTGGAGCTCAGCTGCCTATTGGGGTTAAACCATGACAATAAGTTATTCATATTGCTTACTTTTTGTCTTTTTAGAAATTATAGCCATGTGCTGCTGGCTTGTAAACAATGAAAATGATGAAGTTTTTTCTGCTAGTAACAACCCTCTAGAGTTCAATGATTTCTTGGCAGAGATGTGTTGGGATGTGGCATAAGATTCTTAGGTATGTACAGATGAGAATGACCTTTGGCAAATAGGCATTCACTGAGCAGAAGTGAGTAACAGCTCTTACAGGAATTATGTCTGTGCTGGTGGTAAGAGTAGCTCTCATAGCTCACAGTCACATTTGGAAGCATAGAGAAAGACTGTCACAGCATTCTGGATTCACACAGTTGTCTCGCAGATGGCCCATCTCTTTGAGGAATCTAATGCTGCTGCCAGGAACTTAATGAAATTCCACTGTTAGTCCAATAAACAGAATTCCCCTCTACAAATGATCTCTGCAAAACATCAGTATGTTGTGTACACAGTATTTCCAGTGAGCTGAATGGATCTCTGTACGGAAACAGACATCCTGCAGTAAGAGAACTTCATTTTGAGGAGACGTGGCAGTAACCTGAGATGATAAATGAATCTGTAGATAACCGACACCCTTTAAAGTCCTCATTTCTTTAAAAGAAATAAGAAATTCAGTAACAAGAAACTTTTCTTCAGCTCTGTAAATAAATGCTCCTTTACAGCTCTTAGGTAAACTAATGAGGCCAACTCCATAGTGAATTCAAATGAAAATGATCCTTTAGAGGAAACAGGGAATGGGAGATGGGACAGTCCCTCGCAATGATTTCGCTGGATGGGAAATTAACATTTACTGAAATGAGGCTACCAAGGACATGAGTTTGCACATGCAACTTAACCATTAGCATTAGTCTTACTGCCTTGAATGAAGCATCAGTGAGCAGGACAGGTTTTCAACAACTGCTGTACATGAGGCACTTTATAACATGAACTCTCTGGAATATCAGAACAATGCATGCTGACCCAACTCAGGCAGTGCAGAGCACAACTTGAATTATGAACCGGATATAAATTCCTAGTGAACCCAGGTAGTTCTGAATGAATAAGATGGACCAAATTTCATTACTTGCTATGAAATTTATATACTCCATAATTACCATGAACAGCTTTTTAAATACCTGATATTTGGAGAACAGCTGCTGTCACATGGCTGCAGTACAGAAATATCTGCTACAGCCACTCAGGTTATTTCAAAAATTTACTGCTGCCTTTCAGTTATGCCTGTGAGCTTCCCTCATCTCAAGTGAAAAACAAAAGGCCACTGTGTCACTTGCTAGTTTGCCAGATAAAAGCTGGCAGTGAGCCATAGGCATATGCAGCAAAGTCGAGTGTGGCCTCCTACCAAACATCAAATAATTTATATTCTTGTTCTTTGGCACAGTTATTCTTGGTGCTGACTCTTTGGCTGCATGTTCAGAGAAAGAAAGGAAGGATTATTTGTCAGTGATTGGCCATTAGTGGTGTCCAATTGTTACTATAGCTCTACTTGATAATCCAGGGGTTAATAATTTGACTAGAGATTACAGAGAGGAAACTCCACCATAAATCACTGCCACACAGAAGCTACCTTGCAATCCAATAACCTAATTTTGCTGGTTTGCTAAAAAAAAAAAAAAAAAGCAGAAAAGGTATTTTTGACGAGTTCCAATAATCTGTGCAGTGAATAAAAATGATAGCAAAAGGTCCTGTCAAAGGGATTAAAAATTCATAAGCAAGCAATATGAAGGAAAAATGGCACTCTTTAGGAGTGGATTCATGGGACTTTCAGTTAGGGTGTAATTCTGGACATCATATCCTCCTTATTCTGCTAATGCAAGCTGAGACAAAAAAGGCAAATGCTTCTTTTATATATAATTCGAATGTTTTAATTGAAGAAGAAAACAAGAGAATTTAAAACTATTTCTAAAAGCAAAATTTCTATAGTTTGATTGTCACTATTAAAACCAACAGGAAATTATAATGCCATAGTGGATAGCTCCTACTTGTATTGACTCAATAGCATCTCAGCATATTTAATTTTCTCATACATACACTCATCTTTTCAGATTCTTCATCAATTCTTTTTATGGTCTTTTGTGCTTCTATGAGTTCACAATGAACATCACTGCATATTTTTGATGTTAAAGAAAATAAAACAAGTTTTCTGAAAGATTTTATATAAAAAGCATACATAATGTTTGAAATAAAAGACGATTCCAAGATTTGTCTGATCCTTGTCAGTTTAAGAATTCATGTTTAAAGATGAAGTCCTGGGGAGAGACAACAGAATGTGTGGTAAAATTGCAAAATTTAAAGAAATGTTAGCAAGAGGGCTTTCATTCTGTTACAGAATTTTGGAGTTATTTTGAAAAGGTGGCTACTTTCATGGGAAGATAGTGACCTCTGGAGCAGAAAGAAAGAAATAGTGTGCAAAGAAGCCACTGAGGTTTCACTCAGTAACCTGACAAAATCATTACTGAAACATCTCCTAGAGGCTGTGCAGCATTTGTAGACAAAGCAGACATTGACTGTATTTTTTAATAGGATAAATAATATTGGGGAACTCAGTTTGTAACAACTCTCAAATAGAGATATGCACAGTCTGTTGTCTCTGCTTTTTAAAATATTACAAAGGTAAACAAATAACATGATATAAAATCTTTATTATAATGTAGCTTAACTTCACTGCTTAAACTAATTCTCTGGATATTAAAAACTAGAGATTCAAAAGAAAGTAATTGCTTTAATTGCAAAGATAACTCAGTACCAGCTGCCCAAACCTGAGAAACAAACTGTTAAATCAGAGCACAAAAAAAGTCACAGATCATTTACTTGACATTTAAAAATTCTCTTGAAATGAAGTACATAAATAAGACACATATAAGACAGAGATATAAAGATATATAAATACAGTAAGTCTAACTTCTCATGATATGCAGTGCCAATCTTTGGAAAGAAAGAAAAAAAACCCTCTGAAAAAAAAGGATTTACTTAAAATTGCCTCTAGAAAAAAATATTTTAAGTCTACTTCATGAGTTGCATTTAGCACATCTCAATATTTTAGCTGCATATAATGTATTTTGGGATATTAACAAGAAAAAAGATAAAAAATTTTTTTAAATGTTACCAACTTGATTTTTAATTAGTATTTCAAACATATCTCATAGCACTGATAGAACTGTAATGTGTTTCATGTCAGACCTAATTCATCATAGTTCTAATATTATTTGTGTAATAGGCAATTAACTTTTTAATTTTAGAAGTATTTTGACATGACTGCAGAGTTCCCCAAAACTGAATTCAAAATAAAACAAATTAAAGGAAACATTATGAATCACTTACCAAAGAAAGAGACCATTTTAGACTGTAAGTACCTCGAAAAAGAGATTGTACTCTAGATTTGCATTTAAAAGTTATTATAGAAAACACATAGAAAACATAATAATTATTCCTAATATCTGAACATGAAGTAACCCAGTATCCCTCCGGTTTTAGAAATCTACTTGCAACTCTGTTCTACTTTGATTATTTAGACTGGCATCATCCACACTAGGCATTTATTATCAAAAAATAGTAAATTAATATCAATATTACAGCCAATAAATACCATAAGCAAATTAGGAAAAATGCACATCAGCACTCAAGAATTTAACTGAACCTTGTAAACTTTTTTTGACAGCTTCTGACGTCTCCATATTCTGAAACACAGATGTGTGCGAGAAATGTGAAAAGAACCAATGCAAATACCAGATATGTGGCTTCTACCTTTCCCAGGAAAAATCCCACATGAAATCACCTTACCAAGTTAGAATTACATTCCATGTATGCTTAAGAGACATTTATTAAAGGCTAACGGCATTATCCTCCCCAGCCTGTGTCTGCATTGAGGGCCTGTATGTAGTGGAATGGGTGTACAAAATGTAAAGCAGACTTTGGTACTTCCAAAAGACTGCTGTTCTCTAAAACGGCACCTATATAGTGTAAAGGTTCTAAAAGAAACCTCTTCATACGGTTTGAATTTACCTTTTCATACATCCTCCACAGCCTTGCCCTCGGATTCAGCTTTTCTTCCAGCAGAGGGCTGTGTTTCTTCATGAAGTCTATTTCCTCACGAACTTCTCTGTTGGCTGTTTCTTACGTATTTGGTTCTGTACCTGAAGCAGCTGACAGCTTTTACAATCAAAATGCCACCGTAGCACCAAGGTATCTTAAACATACATTTAATATTCTGTTAAAAAGATAATTAGCATAAGAAAATGTGAGTATCTAAATGACACCATGAATAACTAGTGAGATTGGGAAATATCTTGTCATAATGCTAAGATTTCCAAAATTTTGCTTTAAACTACTTTGTGGGCCAGGAAAGGACATTGATGAAAAAAGATCACCAAATATTGCACTAGGAGTGGATCTGGTTTATAAATTCATACGTAGTTATCCTAGTATTCAAGTCAAGCAACTGTTCAAAGCCGGGGTGGTTTTGTTTTTATGAAGGAAATGAAAACACCTCGCCTTAAGGCATATGTAGAGGAGGCTATTATGACACAAGAACAGCTCCACCGAGCTTCCTAGCCTCCAGCTATGTTGATGTATGACATATGTTGGTGCAGAGGAAGAACAGGGCAAGTACAGCTCCCACATCCTCTTGATACAAAAACTATTTTCAGTTCAGGGACACTTCTGAAACTAAACATGGTTTCAGGAAAGTTAAACTAAAGATACAAACTCAAAACCAACAAATAAAACATATTCTTGTTGCCACATAGAAGTATGCCAGTCTTAATTCAGTTTGCTGCATTTGCTTTTCTGACTTCGGCATAAATTTCCTATGGGTCTTTACAAGAAAATATGTGACTAGACCACTGGTTGCTGAATAGCAACGTGTATTTTATTTTATTCTGCCTAGAAAAAAAAAGTTTATTAGAGGTGGTGCTCTGGAGCAGTTTACGGGAAATTTATTGGTATAAAACTATGGAAAGTAAAGTAAGAATATCAGATGAGAAAAAATCAGATAATATCTCAAGAGCAGTAAACTTTGCCATAAATTTGAGAGAGAGAAGCACATTTTACTGAGGTAAAAAACACTCTACCCCTGAGAAGTAGCTGTGGAATATTCAATGCAAATCCTTAACAGTCAATGAATCTTGCTGTGTTAACAAGACACAAATCCAAAATCTGCAAAATTATTATTTGATTGCTAATAAAAGTTAAAGATATTGCAAGAAGAAGTGGCTTTTCTACATTGTACAAAGTGGTGCCTAACATCAAGATGAATAAAATGTGGTTTACATTGGATTCTTGTTCTATTTCATAGAAAGTAATTTCTGAAGACGGTTACATCAATGTAATTACCTGAGTGTGCTACAGGACATAGATGCAGCAGGAAATGGGAATAACGGAAATCAAGATAAATCTGAAGAAATAACAGGATTCGGTGTCTACTCTGAATGGGTCATGCAAACTCTTAATTAATCTCCTGGGTTTGTAATACTTAGATTAAGGATAATTATAACATCCCTGAGGGTCTTTATCCTTAATTTTATGTTGGCATATTTTTTGTCTTAAAAACAATACAAAAGTATTATATAAAAAGTATAAATACAAAATATATAAAAGTTATAATCCTGAAAATGATAAATTTTACCCCAAGAACATGACATCATACTGACATAGACCATTGATAAATCAAGGGAGAAGAAATTGGTCAATTTTCACAGCCAAGCTGCATTCTGCTTTATTTTTATTTTAAAAAAAATGCTGCATCATTGCTCATATTAACAGAACTGAAAATGTGCTAATTATATTCTACAATTCTAAACTTTTGATACTGAAAGAAAATGCTCAACAGTAAAGAAAAAGCAACAGAAAGGTAGAGCAACACACAAAGATAATTTACAGCTACATCACTGTAGGTAAGAACATCAAAGAGTAAAAGGTAACACATCTGCAGCTCAAATCTTGAGCTGCTATGCTTGCAGTTCTTTACTTCTGTAAAATTGACCTTTCAGTGTCACAGGATTTGCTCCTGAAAGCATTCTCTAACCTGTCAACAGTTTTTAGTCCCGAGTCTTTATTCAATCTCCTCCTCTGTTTCCAGGGCATCATAAACGGGTCCGTAAGAGGCAGTTGCTTTTCAGATGAGCAACCTCTGCAAACTGGGAGCACCTTAACACAGATTTCTAATTTCCAAGTCAAGAGTTAGCCATTGGCTAAAGCAAACAAACAAACATTTTTCTCCTATGTTGTTAGGGATGTGCACTATTCGACACTTTGCCTTCAGGGATGGGGGCATTTGAGACTAAACAACTGGCTCACCTCCATTACACACCAAACTTCCCTTAATGCTTACCCATCACTAAGCACAGTTATGGGGGACTCTGGAATGTCAGATATTTGTCCAAAATCTTCGGGTGATGTGCATCAGAACATGCGCTGAAGCACAGCCACGATTTTACATCCAGCAACTTACTGTGACAAATGACGTTACTTCTCTCAAGCCTAGCTTCAGACAGCACCTGCTTTTGCCCAAGAGCCAGAACACAAACAACAAACTGCTAAGTAGCTCCTTTTATTTCCCCCCCCTTCTTTTCTCTAATTTTATTGTGTAGATACCTACAAAAGGTAATGAAAAAGCCCCCAGAACCTGGGGTTTTAAGGATACATATCAATGGTTATGTCAAACAACTTGTATTAAATATGCGAGAACTTTGTTCAAATTTATGGCACTTTAATTTTTCTCAAAAAAACCCAGTTATTTATTTCTGGTTTAATCTGTAGGTTAACTCAAAAGCACTATTTTATAATTTTGTTTCAGCTTCTCATTTCTTGCCCCAAACTAAGTATGTATTATCATCATAAGTGTCTTCTCTGCTTTTATGTTATTCCTCAGAAAATGCTGAACATTTCAGAGTATTTCCCATTTTTTTTCCCAGATGTTTATTCAAGTGTACCATGCTCAGAAATGTAAATATTGTACTCCTATTACAGTAAACACAACCATAGTCATATCTGGAATTTATTCTTGGTAATGAACTGACTGAAAAAGTACAAATATTCTTTGTTTCAATATCAGTACCATTTTGCACGGCTGCAGGGAGCTGCTGAAGCCTCCAAAGTGACATACAATCAATTTTCACACCGTTCCTTCACTATTTCTCCAACTCCAAAGCTTTTTCTCCCTCATGGTCAGCCTTCAGCTGCTTAATTAGCTCAGTAACTTCCAATGGTAAAGCTTCTGTTTCCTGCTTCAAAGTTGACATCTTTGCCATCTTTAAAAATACATTAGAAAAATTTTTTAATGAAAACTTAATCATATGCTCTTTAGTTGAGCTTCATTCTCAACACAAAGTTGGCCTGTTCACAGTAAGCACAATTGGTTGTATTTCTGTCTTTAAAAATACATTAAAATTGTTCCTTATGAAGGCTTAAACGCACACCCTTAATTCCAGCTCCTTTCTCAGGATAAAACTGACTCTTCACATCTATGAAAGCAAGCACAACTGGTTACAAACACAACTGTCATGTTCAATAGCATTTTCCTCCAGCTTATTTCCAATGCAAAGTGCATCAAAAATGTGTTAATATAGATGGCATAAAATTTTCATCTTTGTTTGGGTAAGTAATCTCCAAATAAGAGTGCAAGTTCCTAATTATCTCAATTTTGTCAAGAATAATTATTTAATTTAATTTTTCTAAGTAAGCTTCAATTAATTCATTAAAGTCTTTGGAGTTCTAAGAATATTCAGTATAATATCTCAACAGCACTGTTTTACTTTTGATACACCAAATAATCATTCCATTCTGTAACATTTGGCTATCAAAAATATCTGGGGGTTTGGGATTTTTTTTTTTTTGATAAAAGATTCTTTGAGGTCATCATCCATTGTCCTGATCTACAAAAAATAGGAGTTATATAAGCAAAAGTGCAAGACATTTGTCTTTTGATTCCACAGTCAATAATTCCCTAAATTATTTTGATTAAAATCTGCAAGCATTTAAAAGAAGGAAAACTACTTAAAATCTGGAGTGAAATTTTGGCCATACTGCTATGAACAAAAATTTTATCACACAATTTACTGCAGATGGGATTGCCTCAGGCTAGTAGTACTTAAAAAGGTTGCACACTGGTTTAAAAAAATGCACACAATCTCTTTAATATTTAAAACTTAATTTAAAAAATGCATATTCTGACTAAAGATGCAAACTGCATGAAACAGAATTCTTTGTTGGGAGTATATTAAAAATATCTTGTAACAGCAATGTAGTTTTTTCTTTTATTAAAGAAACTAAACGAAAAAAATTCTAGAGTTTGCAACACCCAACATAACTAGTTTAGTTGGTTCAAATCCCAGAGGGGTTAAAACACAGTATGGATCTAAATACAGACATGTAAATTATCTTCTTGCAAATAGGATGACTTAACAGTACTTAATATATCATTTAAATGTATGTGACTTTCAGCTTGACAGATGACACACACAGATTTCAAAGGATATTCACATCATTTACATAAGACATAGAGCAGGGAACAAAATTAATCTGCAAGCAAGAATGGGAAAGAAGTTACACAAGAAGCCAAGAACACAAGCACATCATTGCAATGAGCATTTAAAAGGCTCATTAGCCTATTGGAGATGAAAACCAGGGGAGCAAAGATAGCCACCACCCACTTATGCCAGCATGTGAGGCTTAAAGAGCACATACGGGTCCTTCATCTTGTCCTAAGATGGAACAAAACCTGTGGTCACAGGGTTACATCACACACACATCCATAACTTGAGCATACATAAATTTGAAAGAACTCCACCCAGAAGAACTCCACAAAAAAACCCTTTGCCATAAAGACATAGCAGGAAAAAGCCGATGCCAAAAACAGGCCAAGAGAAATACTGTCAAAGGCTTCTTAGATCAACACAAAATACATCAAAAGTACAGGGAATAGGGAAAAAATCTGTGCAGTAATGGAAAAGAGCAAGACATTGGACAGGAAAACTGGGACCTGAAGAGGTATCAAATTAGTTACAAAAACAGCAGTTTGATAAACAAGAATTAGATAAGTAGGCAAACACAAAATATCTCAATATGTGTATCTGACATGAAGTAAAAATAGTCAGGGAAATAAAGGGTTTGTTGAGCAAAACAGCCAGGACAACAAGCTCAGTGCATGAGATACAAAGATTAAAAGAGGAGTTTGAAGAGGAGAATGTAACTAGAACTACACCATAAGGTATCCTGCATCATGAAAAATTTAAAGTGACAGATTCAGGCTTATTTTGTGTACTTTCTGAGGTTTTGCCTTTGAAATATACCTGTATTTTATTGTATTCTGTGTCAACTGGACACATGGCTAGAAATAATTTATTATCAAATATATAAATAAATTCATATGTAAACCATTAAAATCAAAACCCTCCATATTTTTAGTATAGTTATTTCATTCTATATGCCTAATTCTTATTTTTGACAGCATTAATGAAATATTCTCATTATAGAAACCCTACCCTTTATCCTTTTAACTTATAGTTTTAATAAGGTCATCATCCAAAGGCTTCAGAATATTTTAAATCTCTGTATATTAAGTAAAAACTTAGAAGTGATGTGAAAAATATACACAAGACCAACAGAAACAATTTAAGCTAACAATAAAATGAATAAACATCTGGGCATGTCAATGCTTATCCAATTCATGTATATTGATGACAAATTAGGACATTGAAATAATTTCACTGTCCTCACATAATTTTAAATAAAGGCAAATGAGCCTATATGCATTTTCCAATCAAATTCATGTCTATCCTGTAAATCTTGATGTGACTGTAGTTCACGCACCTTAGATTCCTGTAGCATCTCTACTGTAGTTGCAGAAATTTCCCTGCAGAGTATTTAACACCATTTGTGGAATACTAATCTGAGACAGCTTTCCTGATGTGCTGCTATGATGACATTACTGCCAGTATTGCAGATAAATTATTTAAATATAACTTGTCTTTGCGGGCAGCTATCAGATCTGCTTGCTGCTATGTAGACATATGTAAAATTTATTAACATTTGGAAAACACTTTTCCAGTAAAAGTGAATAATTTAAATTACACTAATCATGTTCTCAGAGAGGTTAATGGGAAGATTTTACAACACTTTAAAATTATATATATATTGAATTGTTTCTCCATCTACCTTCCCTTTTTTTAAGTTCCCTTTATTCTTGTTCCTATTCGTTTGTATGAACCCATATAGACTAGGAAAACATCATGTACTGCTACAGAAAGAATCATAACGTTTTCAGTTTTGTCTTTCTATAATAAAGAAACCCTTCAATCAAGGAATCCTTAAGTAGTGTTCAATAAAAAGCGTTGCTTACTGCGGTAATGCGGTTACATGTTTTAATGGTTTAACCCGGTTACTCCCCTGCCCCCATTCCCAGTTGGTACACCCCGAACTCCAGCCGCTTCCCCAGTGCTCCCTAGATGGTTGTTCTCCTCCTCTTGTTCCAGTCGGTTCTCCATCAATCACCCAAACCCCTCCCGTTATTCCCGAAAGTTCGATGTCCATCACCTAAGCCCTCCCTGTTTATCCTTATATGGTCCTTGTCAATCCCCTGAAACCCTGCCCCTTCTGGTACCTCCCCTCTGGAAATCCCTGAAACCTCGACGCCCCATTGGGGCATGTGACCCCTTTCCCTCCACCCCTCGAGACTATTG
The DNA here is from genome assembly GCF_041296385.1 of Aphelocoma coerulescens. Taxonomy (NCBI): domain Eukaryota; kingdom Metazoa; phylum Chordata; class Aves; order Passeriformes; family Corvidae; genus Aphelocoma; species Aphelocoma coerulescens. The sequence continues at coordinate 124,133,388 of NC_091015.1, forward strand.
GTCCGCGTGAATGTCTATCCCTGTCCATATCCCTCCCCCAAAGGCCCCTATTGGTCCCCTGTCGGGCCATCCCCGTTGTAACACCTCCCTTTATAAGTTGTTGCACAGCGCTGATCTACGGTTGTGGTCCCTGGACTGCTTCCGGGAATGAACGTGGAAGTGTGTCCAAAGGCAAGCCTCCCCGCAGCTTTCTGTCCTCTCCCTTGTCGGGGCTGCTGACAGCTGCAGCACCTGGGGCTGAATTCAGCTGCCCTGGGCAGAGCTGAGCTCCAGAGGAGCAGCTTTAGAGCTTCGAGCCTTGGGCTGCTCCCCGCTCCTGCCGCACACCAGGGATGCTGGCTGGGCTGGAGAGAGCGGTCACTGCCACAGCTTCCTATAAATGACTGAAAATGGCACACAGCTCAATTTGACTCTCCATTCAAATTAGTAACAAAAACTATGTGACAGATGATACCAGCTTGACTCGGACTCATTATGCGTGAATCTACTAATCCTTACAATATATGGATATTACATTATGGTATTGCGCTATACTGATTGCAATAAAATATTTTCATTTGCCAAAACTGTTAATGAGAAACATATAATGACTAGTAAATTAGATTGTCAGGCACTATTTTGGGGAGTACGTATCACGGGAAATTAAAATTTTTATAAAAATCAACATAGTAACCCTAATTAACTATATATCTGATCCTATAAGAATAAAAATGTACCATGAATGTCCCAGTTGGAAGCGTTTTTCCTCCTTTAATTTTTGAATATGATGAATAAGTTTGTTAATACAGGGTATTGGACTATTTGCAAAAGCACAGCTCTGTTGTCTTGTGGTGATCCACTTACGTCTGGAGAAAGAAAGATAATACAGAAGGCTACTAAACTTCATCTGCAGATTGATTATCAGGTTTTCTCATTCCTTTAATTTTCAACTTTGCTAGCTTTGGTCATGAAAAGGACTAACACAGAATGTAACAGCTACATCTATTACTTTCCACACAATTTGCTCTAACTCGTACTTTTTTTTTTAATACAATGTCATACACGAGGAGGGAGATTGAAAAATGCTTGAAGAATATGAAGGAATATTTTCAAATAAACGAGATACGATAAAAAGGGCAAGGGTCACACTACAATTTGATATAACTGATTTTACATAATTAACCCCAAATGAATAGATTCTTATGATTTTACAGTAGTCCTCAGCACGGATTTTGTCCAAACAGAAAAAATACCACAATCCAAAAAGGCAAATGTGGCAGCTACTATAAAAACACCCAGAGCAAAATGGAAAAGGTCACAAGGACTTACAGACAAGCTTAGTCTACTCTTACGCACACAATACTTAGTTCCAGCAAATGTTTGCTTCCACCTTATGAAGGGGTGAAGTTCCAGAACACTAATTCCTGTGATGGGAATTTAAAGCTACATGACATAAATGAACTGTTTTATGAGAACATGCGGATTTCAGAATTACGTTTTCTTTAAACTCTGTTAGCCTTATAGCTACATAAATAAATGATGGTGTGTCACACTACTGAGTGTTAAATATTGAGTTAATACACAGCACAGGAATTTGATTGCAGAGGTCACTAATGAAAGGTGTCAGGAACCAGAACAAGATACTGAAACCTAGCACTGGAGCTATTAAAAAATCTAAGAAGCTGTCCTACAAACACGAAACATTAACCTAATTAAGTTCAGAGGGATACAATGCTTCAATGTGCCTTGGAGATGGACCAAAAATAACAACAGTAATGGAGATTAAACAGTAAAAGAGAACCAGACAGCCTTCATAGACAGTCTGTAGATCTGTTTGTTGGGGTTTTTTTCAAAGAATAATCTCAGTGTTTTAATTAATTAAAGTGCCAGCCTAAAACATTAACAGCCTGTATGTTACATAAGGCTCTTTTAACATAACTTTATCATAAACAGATGTACTGGAATGGAAGAAATGGTTTGCAATATTTTGTTTAAAAAGACAGCCCACAAAAATGGGTAACAAAACCCATTTTCTAGACTCTTGCTCTGCCTGTTTTTAGAGCCAGAAACCTCTACAGGATGCGTGCACAGCACAATCCTTACAAAGCCTATATAGAATTGGTATTTTTCCAGTACTGTGAAGCCCAACACAGAAGTTCAGATTTTAAGACCAGCATTAATTTCACTTGGTTGCTTCTACTGTTATGTAATTATATTTATTCTGTTTACAGCACTACAGCAACTAACAATATAGGCACTTTAAAAATCCCTAGATTTTTGAAAAGCTTTGATTAAAAAAAATATTGTTCTACTGCCTTGGACTTTCTTGGTAAATGCAAGCAATTTTACATGCAAGTCTTCTAATCCTTTTATAAAAGCAAGTTAGAAATATAAAGTGCAATACATCAGTGATAAACATCAGGTATACTTTTAGGGGTCAGCAAATCCATTTTCACTTTTCCCAGCCAAGGGAAATGCAACAACTAAACAGTCGATGTCATTACAAATTACAGACTGGATCCCATTTAAGTAATGAAATTACAGTTAAAAAGCAAATAAGAATGAAAACAACCCAATTTCAAACTATGTGACCTGGCTTTTTAAATTACACATGTTATTTGGGATCCTATCATGACAGTGGTAACCATTACTAACTGGAAAAATGTGAAAACAAAATGGATAACCTATGGGATTAATTTTAATTAAGAAACTATCAGTGGAAAGGAGGTTCATAAACTTGTAGCATTGTCATTTCAGAGGGCAGGAGACATGTAAGAGAGGAAAAAATCTACTTATTTTCATGTAAATGTATAACTGAAATTTACTACAATAAATCCCCTAATATTATTTCTTTGTAATTTACATAATTCAGAAAATAATACTGGTTGAAAACTTGGGTAGTTAAATCTCAGGACCACAAAATGAGGTAATTTACCAAAATACTTTATCACCTTTCCAGGAAGGCACCTTCTGGATGGTACAATTAGCATATTACAAGTTCCTGGTAAATTGTAGTTTCCAACTGAATTATCAACCTACAAAAAATGACTAGTAAAAAAGCAAAAATTCCCCACACCTACATTACAGTCTTCATCAATACAAAATACTGAAAAAAAAAAAAAAAAAAGATGCACTTCACATTCTTCACACCTCAGTTTATTGATCCACCAAACTCAAACTCAAGACTGTTCCAAAGAAATGTTAGAAGAATGTAAGCGTGCCAAGCCTGCCGGAAGAAATGCTGAATCCATGGCTGACCTTTGACACTCACTCCCACGTACTGCAATGCAGACAGCATTGTTGTTCTGTTACCAGAACAAATTAACTGACTGGGAAGCTCTGGGCAATAGCAAGAAAACTAAATACCTTTCCCACTAAAGCTAGGGATTTTTGAAATAAATTTATAATACATATAACAGAGCTTCAGGTCACCCTATTTTCAGCTATGCAACTCTCCCCAGGAAATGTATGGAAAATGCCTTATATGAGTCATTCTTGCATGTCATTTGCACATTAATAATTTTTTTTCAAGTTTGGTGGCTTTTTAAATTTTATGAATCAATTATTCTCAATGATGGGATTCAGTGCTGTTCAAAGAAATGTACCAATTTGTCAAGCAGGAATTTTTAACTGTATTTGTGACAGGATGTCAGCTTCTTGGACTCTGCAAAGTGAAATTGGAATCTCCTAAAGGCTCATCCTGACAGTCAGACCAGATGGACCATACTAGCTCCAACAACGAGCAGAGAAGAATATGAAATTCTTAGCAAATAATAAAAAAAAAAAAGTATTGACAGAATGGATCCAGACAAAGAAGGAAAGATGAGAAAAATACTACACATGAAAGGATGAAGTCCAGAATAAAAGCTTAAGATGACAGTTTCCATTTGTTGTTCCTTATGCAGCCAGTAATATATCCAGGACAAGGTATGAACTGACTATTACCTGATGTTTGAGCATGTGTTAAGAAAAAGGTGAGAACATCACTTGCCTGATGAGCAGTCAGTTACACAACACAATGATGGATTCCACTGTGCCAAACAACACACTGAGGTAAAAGATATTGGACAAATCCACAGTTGATGACAAAAAACAATTTCAAAATGAGGAATGAAAAACAGAATTAGTCAACATACAGTTCACTTTGTATCTGTTGACAATCTTAGCCCCAATACATATAAATATTACATTATTTTGGTTCACAGCCATAGCTATCAAAATACAAATAAAAAATAATGTATATTGTCTTACACAGAAAAAAATTAGCCAAATCCAGTGAGTTAGCACTCATAATTTTGGAGTGTATAGTTCTGACCTTAGGGAATTGTTATTCTGCACAGTTTTACAGAATTCCAACATTTTCACTCTTATGGAGATAACCACTACTTTAATCATATTACTACAGTATAACTTTTAAGTCATTCTATGCAACTCTGTAAGAAGAAGTAAAAGAAACTTGTGAATCTTCCATCAGATATGCATATTTACATAATTTTCAAAACTTTTGTGCCTCATATGTATTATTAAATATAAATATAACTAAAGCAAGCACATACAACATACTTTCTTGGTGATTTACTGTAACAGAAATAACTTGTCAGCTGCCAAAAATTAATTTCCAATAACAACATCTCAAACAGAAGGATGAGAAACTCAAAATTTCTGTTAAAAGCAAAATCCGTGAAAAAAAATTCCCAATGAAAGAGGGCAGAATAGAGGTGTTAGTATCTCTATCCACCTAACATAAGCTAGTACTACTATTCTTCATCATAAATGCCATTCCCAAAGCAGAGACTTGGAATATTTATAAATATGCTTCAAAAAAAGCTTATTCTATAAGAATCTTTTTCTCATCAGCTCCCACACTTACATCTTCACCAAAAGTCTGGTTCACCATGAAGTAAACTAAGTGCAAATTGAGATTGTCTACCTCATAAGAGCAATTAGAAATGGCTTAATATTTGTTGAAAATGTTCTCATTGATTCCTCCTTCACTGTGGCTATGCCATTTGTGTTAGAATATTTTGTCCTTCCACAAAATTCAGTCAGTCTAAATAAAAATTTTAAACTAATCATAGTTTTAAAAAGCTAACATTCCAGGAACAATCTCCACTTTATCATTTCCTGACCTCCAAATGTTCACTTTCTGAAAATAAAGTATTTTACCATTCTATTTTAGGTTCCTAGAATTTCTTGCACAATTTTGCCTGTCCTGAAGTGATTCAGTGAATTCTTTTAAACACTGAAATGCAGCCCAGGTTTACTTCAGAATACACAGAAGGAGACTTATCTACCTGAAATTCTTGCCCCAAGCTACATTTAGTGCAGGTATTCCAAAACAGTACTTGGTGTTTTTTAAATAGAAATTTTAAGCATTAAAATCTGTTACGGTGATAGTCTGGTCTCCCACTTGAAAACAAGTCTCCTTGTAGAATTTTAAAAGGGGTTAAGATAAACCACCAACTGTAACAAAACTGTTAGAATTACTCGTAAAATCAACAAAGGAGGAGAAAAATTTGTGCTTTCATCCTTTTACAGGAACAGGATCCCAAAACTAGTCCATTACACCAGTCACTTTAGCTTTAAGCAAGAAATTAACATTAAGTAACGTATTCTCACAAACTTCTAATGATATGCAAAACTAAAAATATTACAGCTGAGATGTTACTGCTATCATGCAAATACCTGAAATAGTTCTGTATCAAAATAAATTTGATTTTTTTATCAGTATTCCACTACTCTTGTGGTTCTTTCCAGCTAGACGATCTTCACTTCAAATAAACTTAACACCTGTTCTTCTTCCACACACCTTAGTGCAACTCTGAACTCTAAACAAACAAACCAACCCACAGACAATGACACAGGATGAAAAATCAAGAACACTGGATATTAGTAAGATATAAAGGTACTAAATCCAGGTATTCTGTGCCATAGTCATGAATGCCCCACTTTTCTTTCTCTACATCTTGAGATCTCTACATTCTTGAGTTCCACTTTTCTGTCATGAATTGGAAAAGAGGAATTATACTTCTACCAAGTTGTATTAAGAAAATAAATACCTTGAGACTGAGAGCACATTCTGTGATTTGGGTTCACACAAAACATATCTCTGACTAAAGATGCTAGCTAATCTTCTGTTTCAGTGTCCCTGCTCATACATTCCAAGGCCAGAAACCAAACAACAGGAGAATTACTGTTCTCTTCCTCATTCTTGGGAGGTCAAAGAGACCTGACAGTAGCAGGAGCAATCTCCATGCTCAAGCAAAAAAATGTAATGCAATTGTTAGAAAGGAGCATCCAAGATGCCATTACCACAAGAATCATCCAAATATGTTTTAAATGATTAGTACCAATGTTCATGCTACTAAGCATGTTAGTTATTTGATATATGCCCTTACACATAATTAAAATATCATGTAGTATTGCACAATATTTTTGCAAATATTATTAAATCTTAAATCTACCATCTTCCATTCTGTTGTATATGTCTAAATGAAATACAGTGAATTTTTGTTACCATAGTAACCACAGAACTGTAGAAATTTAGTTTTGGCATAATTGCTGCATATGTTCATACAAATCACATCTCTTATTCTGAGCATTAGAAATGAAGGCACTTCTTAACTCAATTTTTTAAAAATAGAGCAATGAAGAAACAAAAAATGAGATCAAGTATTTATAGACATAACATATTGTTGTTTAATTCACTCATTTGCTTTTCTTTTATAATTAGGGTATATTTTCCTACATTCTATTAAACCATTAGCTAAGTACTGTTTTAGTTATCTTTTTATACTGATAATTAAGCCAGTTCTGTTGTTGTCATTAGGTTCAAATTATTATTTTAGAATAATAAATATATTATTATTTAAACATCCAGGAAGGGCTATAGAAACTACAGCAAAAATAAACACACCCAACAGCCTGGGACACACTTATTTTGTTTTTATCGCTTGCAATGATGTTCACATTGAATAAGGATAAATTTATGTGTGCCTTTAGTTTCAAGAAGTAGTAGAAAAGGAAGAAGCACTCTAGGCATGCTGACAGTCTTACAACAGCATAATTTTCTCAGCAGCATTAAAAAACACACATTCAACAGGAACAAATTAACTCGCTTCAAGCAGCCTATGAGTTATCTACAAATTCCTCTGCACTTCCTTATCAGCTCCCAGAATGAATCTTAAATGTCTCATAAAATCCCCACCCCAAAACAATCCCACAAGCCCATGGGACAGATGAACAGTAGGACAGGGGAATTTCTGTTTTCACTTCAGAACTAGAATTCTTTCATCCTTTCCCTTCTCTAGCTTTGTTTGCTCAATAATTAGTACTGATTGTGTTGTTTCAGAGCTACCTTATACTTACCAAATTTATCATCTGTACCTTTCATTTCAATATTCAGAAATACAAACAAACATAATTTCAGAGATTTTGATAATACAGAACAAAGAGACAAATAAATCCTTATTAACATCAGCACAGATCATTTCTGCTTGAAAACGTTAGGTCTCAGAAACTCAAAATTTTTTCTTAATCCATCTCATACGTTGAACGAAAACCAGCAATCATCCTATGCCTTGCAACAAAGAAATGCAAACTGGAAGTCCAAGAATTTGTTTAGCACACATTGTAATGCTTCTAACTTGAAGTACCAAATATATAATTTTCAGTTTACCTTATCTCCTCAGACCCTTCCCGGCGTGAATGGGCCAAGGTCTTCAAGAACTTGTGGAACTGATCCACACAAATTTTGAAGGCTATAACAGGTTCTCAAAAAAAATTTATGATAAACCAAGAATAATGGATAGATGAATGAAAGTTCATACTATTTGAAATAATCACTGTTTTTAACGAGATGTCTCACAGCTGTTGCAAATAACAGAGGAACAACGCGAAAAAAAATTTTTAACACCCCCATGACCATTAGAATCAGTGAAGCCGGGTTTTCCAGAGATACAAGTGCAACATTGCCTCACAGAAGCCCAGTGTCACTGAGCCCGACCAGCCTAGCTTCCCCTGGTATTCCTTTCTGAGCATATGCACAGGACTGCTTTGGAGCTTGGCTGGCTATTCAAGATGTGTCAATCAGTCAGCTGACTGCTACCCTACAGAATATGTACAGGGCTAATTTGTAATTTCTTTCATTCAGATAAGGAAATAATTTGGGTCTGCCAATTTTCATGAAACTTGGAAGAAGTTAACATCTTTGAGACTCCTAGCCATCTGTCAAATCTGGCTGGAAGAGACAAAAGCTACCGGAGCACAGGCACTGGCAGACCATATATGGTGACAGCATATACTTTGTTTTCTAAGATATACAAAAAACCCTCCCTTTTTACTTGGAGGGTCCCTACAGTGACTGCAGTCATTTGCTTCATAAGCTTTCCATCAAACTACATTTTGTCAGGATCTCAAACTTTGCTATTTCATCAGCAAAACATACACAGGTAAAAAAGAAAAGGATCAGATCTTGCACATAATAAAAACTAAAGAAAAATATAGGGAAAAAAAGACAAAAACAAGTGAGAGAACAAAGCACGAGGGTGCCGGCAATAGTAAAGAAAAGCAGGTGGGATAGTGCATTCAATGAATGAAAGGTGCTTGCAAGAAAAGCTAAAAAACATATGTTACACAGGAGGGAAATGGAGTAAATACAAAGATACAAAGGTGACAAAGGAAATGCGAGTTAAAGGAAAGAAAAAGAAGAGAATGACAAAGCCTATGGGCCAAAACTGGAATGGGAAAATACAAGTAAAAATGACAGAGCATCTGTAAGAGTAAAAAATAAATTGATTACTTGATTAAGCATTTACATAGTTCCATGACAGAGCAGAAGGGGTCCAATTAGGTCAAGAAATTATTTTCTCTTTAGTGATAATGGAAGTGTAGAAGAATGTTAAAACTGATTCCATTGCAAAATAATGCCTCAATGGATTGAAAGATCTAAGACAATTTCATCTAAATCAAAATCATTTATGACAGATTCATGTCAAATCTGTTACAATATCTTTTACTGATGGTTTCTACTAAACATCTAGGCAAACTCAAACCAAGCTTTTTAACCATCTTTGTCATTAGTTAGCCCGCCCAATGTATAATATACTCTCCTCGTCACATTTGTATGGACACAGAAAACAACAGATTGCATTCATTGTGTAAACAACTTCCCAGGGATTTGAGAACTGCTATTGCTTTCCTTCTCTACACTAAATGTCGCTGTTGTCTGCGGGGGCGGCGTGAAGAATGACACGGAATCCAAGTCCAGGATAAAATGGGATTATTTAATTAATTGCAGACTGGTTTATAAAGCTTTATTTGAAGAGTGGTATAACATTATTGGGTGCTTGACCATACACCTCCCAGAGTGATTGGCTGAATGCTACGACACCCATTTCAAAATATTTTCTTCCGTGTGGCAAACAAGACTCTGCATAACAAGTCTGCACCTGTGAGATAAAGGCTTGGTTTACAAAACCCTCTACCCTGTTTTCAGCTGGCTTGTGTGAGAAAGGAGACTTCCACAAGCGGCTGTACAAAATAGGAACATTTCTCTGCCAGGCTTTCTAGCATCTACAACTGAACAGAGCAAATTCTTTTAAGTTTTTGCACACACACCCTCCCACCCCAGAGATTATACTTTCCAACTTTTTCCTGCTCTCTTTCTCCAATTTCTCCCCAGCTGGCCCGGGTCTTTTTGGACATACACATAAGGAGGCCACAGCCTTCCAGCTGATGTCTCACCTTTGAAGAATTGGCAATGCTTTTGGTTTCATATCCCAATAAAGCTCTTGCTTCTGTCACAACAGCATGACACTGGTTTTCATGGTTAGCACTTCAACCAACAGATATTTTTGTATTTTATCTAGCAAATTCTTGACCTCTCTATCCATTATTTCTGCTTACGGATAGTACTTGGTACTTTCTATTCCTGATTTACACCCTATTCTCTGACTTCTCAAGATCATTTCACATTCCAAATGATCTTGTCCTTCGGAATGCTTGCAGCTCCCCTCCACACGGATGTTGTGTCCAAGTTGGGAAAGGATCATGTAGTAAGTGCTTGCAGTCTGCAGCAAGCTTGCAGTTTGTTTCATTGTTCTTCGGTGCCATGCATAAGACATGGCTTTGCTGGTTCTGTGCTCTTTCAAAGAAAAAAAAAGGAGAACATTTTAAAATGCTGATCCATCTCTATTTGAGTTCTCATTTTAAGCTGTATGTATTTTATTACTTTATGTTTCAGAGGGACTTGAAGTTAAATAGTAATTTTAGCCATTATGTATATTATTTAAATAGTTCACTTGCAAAGATTAGAGAAACAAAATGAGTTGAAAATTTGGCAGGATCTTGCAATCTATTTAAAATAAGAAAAGGGAACACAACACACCACTAAACAACATGAAATTGCATCTGTGTGTTCTCTAGCTTGAGAAGATCTTGACAAATTCCAAATCGAGTGCTGAGTAGTCTACAAACATATTCTTATTCAGTTGGAGTAAGATGTATTTTGTGGCACTGCTCACATCTTTGCAGCTAGTTAAGTCTTGATATTATATAGAACTTATACTGTCTCAGACTCCATTTTTATAAGGATTCAACATCAAAGGAAAGACTAACTTACACAATTGAATATAGCTACATTAAGAGTACATCCTTGTACCTGCCATGCAACACAACCACAAAAAGTTATTCCTCTGAGACAAAACTGTGAATGACGGGGAAAAAAAAGAGGAGAAAAAAAGACTAGAAAAGTAATGATAGACAAAATACCAGCAATATCCCCAAGCTAACTGGAGCTGCTGCTCACTCAAGTAAATCCTTTCTCACCATTGTCTGAATTGAGACAATCTAAACCATAAAAAAATTTTCTTTAAGAAATGTGATCATTAGCTTTACTGGGTGTTTGTGCCCCATAATTTAGCAATTCAACTTGAATTTTCAAACGAAGCTTAAAAACACACAATAAAATTAAAACATAAATAGATTTTAAAAACTTTATATGAGATTTTGTTACCTATTTGAGAAAAAGAATGCAAGAGAGACTTTTTGCTAGATTTACTCTCTCTCTAAATTTCTTCTTTATCACATATTTGCTCTCAAATACATAATAGTTCACTATGTACAGAATTCAAGGGTCATATAAACATCCATTCTTTGCTAGGGGAAGAGTTTTAATTTCTTATCCATAGGCACAGACGGGCATGATCCTAAGTGTCTTTACTCTTCTTGATGGGACCGATGCCAGTGCAAAGCCCTTTTAGAGGTATACAACTAGCCTACAACTTGAAATAAAATTCTAACGTCACCCTTGGAAAGCAGATGCTTTCCCTCATTCTGTCTTCACATCAGCAGTTGCAGACCTACCTGTCTTATTATGCAAAATATCAAACCTGAAACAGTCAGCTAGAGTGCAGGTACTGCTACCATGTCTGCTTTTCCTTTAGCTCCATCTGAAAGCTCTTTACAAAAAGGCTTACAAATATATATAATGTATATATGTCTATATGTCTATATGTATATATGTATATATGTGTGCTTATATATATATATAAATATATATATATATATATATACACATGTATATAAAACACTGACCATCTGACCATCATAGGTACATCTTTATACCACACCTTAAAGTCAGGCAAACTCTAATCTCACAGAGGCTGTATAATCTGAAAAGATGAAAGCATTTACAAAAATTGAGAGCCCCTCAGTAGGGAAACAGGTTTAGGAGACAAAGATATCAGTTTTGTACATGATAGTGGGACGGTGTCACTGGAGACAACCATACTGCAAATCCAGGAGGAATGATTTTAGAGGACTCCAAACAAAATACCTTCAAAACCTTAGTTAATCTCTTAGTTGCCAAAAGCATACTCAAATAAAAGGATCTCATTTAGCAAACATTCTCATTTTTCCATTTGAAAGAAAAAGGCAGTTAGAAAGAACATGACCAGTCCCAGAATGAGCACATATTGTATTTTTAATTGGGATCATAACCAACCCCTCAACTTTCAATGTACATCTCAATATGATCAATACAGGAAAACAAGAAGGGGATTTTGCTTAGGGTATGTTCTGTTGAAGCACTCAGTCAAGTCTGCAGGTGCAGCACCCATGAGTCCATCCCTGGCAGTGTTCAAGACCAGGTTGGATGGGGCTCTGAGAAACCTGGTCTAGTGGAAGGTGTCTCTGGTCAGGGCAGGGTGGTTGGAACTAGATGATTTTTAAGGTCCCTTCCAACCCAAACCATTCTAAGATCTGAGAAAACTCAGAACCTGCTCCATGTCCCACTTCTGCCAGATCAGTGCTTTCCAACTTTCAGTGATTGCACGGCCAGTCCCCTGAAACCACCTTGATTTTTCATGTTTTCAGTTAGAACTTTGCTGCTGAGATTGACTGTGCAATGAAATTTTATAATGTTCAACAGCATCATCCAAAATCTGGGAACTAATATTTCAAAGAATAAAGCCAATCTTTGCCTCTTTAATTCTTTTGTATATACATTTTAGTTACTAATAAGGTCCAGGGTTGCTGCCAGTCCTGATTATTCAAAAACAGTCTTGGAAATTCTTGCACTTTGTGAAAAGCCTTTAAATTCAAGTGAGGACAAGGACTCATGGAGGGTTCAAATGGCACTCTCAGTTAAATCTGGTTCCCTCATGAGAAGTATATACTCAGCCTTCCATACTTCTCCTGTACTTTAAAGATAGAAGGTTAAAATTAAGTTAAAGGAATAGGCAAAAGGTGCCTCACTTGTATTTACTCCTAGATTGCCCTTTGCTTCCACTTTCAACGCCTTGTACCATACCAGAAAAAAAAGACATTTAGGGGACAGTCCAAAAATCCAGAAATTACTTTCTCATGTATTCTGTGTCCTTCTCATCTCTTCTTTGCGTAAATTTTATGTGAATTCTAGTATATTTGACTTCAGCCCATATGCTTTTAATGGAAAAAAAAGAGGGATGATGAAGTCTTTAACTTACTGCACTTTACTTCCTCAGTCTAATCTTGGTGAGGGGCACTTCTTAAGTAATCACATAAAAGCAGTGAGTTTTAAAATCTCCAGTTTATTAAATCTCTTTCTCTCTACATATATATATATATATGTATATATATACATATATATCATATGAAGACTAACTATATCTGCATTTTGTTGTCCTGGCAACATCTGGGTGATTGCTGAAAGACCAGACACAAATGGTTCACAAACATCAAGGAATATTGTCCAGTTTCTGTGCACTACTAATATCATGCCCCTTTACGTATCACAAGAACAAAAAAATTATATAAGTGTTATTGTAGCTAAAATGTACCTAAAACTATTTTTAGTAAACGTATGCATCATGCTACAAAGCAAATCTAAGAGCTGTTGTGACAGGTGTTACAACATCACCTGGAAAGAATGGCAATATCAGCTACACATCTTCCTTCATCCTTCTGACAGGCTCTATCAGGGGCACAGGCCACTACCACCATTAATCCCTTGTACTGTACTGTAGGTTCAACATTTGTAGCAAGTATCACTGAACAAAGGAGTCTGTAAAACAGACACTGACTTCAAAGCCAGTTCTAACAATGATGTTTTTTCAATGCCAGCTCCTCCTGGTAAATAGAGAGGCAACTTGAAAAGCAGTCAAAACTACACTTACCTCTTGAACAATGTTGCATTGCAGTATATATCTCAAAATAAACATCCTTTTATAGAGAACAAAAAAAAAAAACTTTTGGAACCCAAGAAAACTGTGGGGCAGCAGTTACCAGGAGAATAAATACCATGTTCTGATATTTTATACACTGTGAAATCACAATTTTAACCTTTATCAAGACTTAAGAAAGGAGATAGGTAAAGGTGATAGATACTGCATTTTTACTTTTCCAGGCTAAATTCAGGACTTCAGATCACCAAGCTGTTGCATGTATTTCTCATTTTTTGATTAATCTTTTTCTATTCTGCAATACACAGGTTTTGCTTTCTTCTGTGCTTTTCCAAGGAGAAATGAAACTACACTTGAAGCAATAAGCCACTCTTCTGAGTCACAAATATATGACTAGTTTCATCATTACTGTGTTTGATCTTGTGGAGTACTTACTGATCTTGGTAACAGTTGTGAAACAAAGAACATGTTGTCTAATCTTCTGATTGCTATCATAAGAGTACTGTGGCCATCCTTAGTTGTAGATTTCTCAACCAAATTAAGAAAAAAAAAATTTAGATAGCTGCCAGATAACTGATACTTTTGAAAAATTTAGATGGTGTTAGTAAAAACTAGATTTATCCAGAATTTGAGTGTCTTTGTAGTTAGATGCATAATTTATTCATAAATGGGAATACAGCTTCAACAGTTTATTAATATATTCATTAATCTCATAAAAAGCATTGTCTGGTGTCTTTTTTTTCTTAGAATAGCATTAAGATTATTCTTACAGTTAAACACTAAAAGTTACGTTTTAAAAGTTGCTGAAAAGAAGCAGGACTGAGCACATTATGTTTTAATCACAGATAGGTATATTAAGAAACATTTTAAATTTTTACAACTGTGGAATTATAAGCATATAAAAAATGGAAAAAAAACCCCATGTAGATCCTCAGCTCCTAGTTAGCATGTTACCAGCTAAATATTTCCAGTGAACATCTTTTTAGACCTTTCTTACAACCTTTCACCTTCATTAAAGACCAACTAAGACTTTAACAGAACTAAGAAGATCCTGAACATGTACTATATGTCACTGTTTTGTGAATTTTTCTGAGATTTATCTTATAGTCCAGAGAACTGAAAACGACACAATAGAGAATATTGCACCATAGCACACCACATGCTAAAATATAGATTATTTTACTCCTCTGTAGGTTTCTTCTGAACCTGCTTTTTTCCCCTTTGTTATTGACAGTAAAATATATGCTAGATCAGTCCATAAAGGAAGTGCAGATGGTCTGCATGGTGTGTGTTGGAGAACAGGAAAATCTGAAAATGTGGGACCAATTGTGTCTTTTTTCCCAGCCTAAACACAAAGCATACACTGCAAACAGAAGCTGCAAGAAGCTGAACTCATAGCATTGAATGCTGGATTGTGATACTGAAATTCAGGGACTGCTTCTTTAATCTTCCCTTCTGCAACACAAGTGAGAAATTTGTACATGAATGACAAAAAAAAATTACTAGAGCAAACATAACATTATGTATCTTCTCCAATAGTGAAGGAGAAGAAATGTTGGAGAGATGTTAAGCCACATCAGAAGCAGCACCAGGCCAGCATCCATAGCAGTATTTCTACACCTAGCTGCTAACTAGGAGCTTAACCCAATGTTTTCACTTAGAATGAGGTGCCTAAAATCATCTACAACTCAAAATTTCAGCACCTGAGTTTACACTTCTCCTGTGCCACCTTTGTGGTCTGCATCTCAAGAAATGGAATGGAGTTGCCCAGTCTCAAGCTGTCTTGAACCAGAGTGTTGCTAAAATAATGCAGCTTTTCTTCCCTTCTTTTTTTTCTTCCATTTCATACTTCAGCAAAAACAAATTATGAGATGTCCAAGTTGTGGCTTTAATTACATATACAGGAGCATAACTTACTTAACTCAAATTTTGCATAGCTTAAAACGATAAATAACACAAATTTTGGTAATGTATAAACTGCAAGCAAGTCCTACTCACTCTGCAGTGTTAGGAGGAATATATAAAGTTGACATGCTCCCTCAATTGCTCGTTAAATGCACTACAAATGTTTCAGCAGATTCAAGGAGAAAATTTATTTGTTTAGCAGTGCACCATTTTCATTAAGTACATTTTCAGAACAAAACCAGATCCTGAGGTTTCCTTTTAAAGAGTTTTTATATTTTCAGCCTTTATGCAATATTTTAATAATACAGTATTGTCTTATGTGGGAAAATAGAACGTGTGTCCCAGATTTACTTCATAATGTCTGCTTTCTACAAATCAAGTAGTGAAAAATTAATTGAATTTATCATGATGAGTTTCCCATTCTGTAACTTCGAGAAACTCCTAGTGTGATGGAGGAAAGTTTAAGTTCTTCCTGTATGACATTTAAAGCTCATCATGTAATATGTAGGGTGGCAGAAAATTAAATGTTTTGCAGGATGTACTACTGCTGCCCCATCCCCAGTTTTTGAACTACATTTCAGGGCAAAATGTAAATAACTCCCCAAAGCAGCTGCATTACTGGAGTGAAGACTAAGCAGCAACACTGTTTTATGAAAGTTCAAGGAAAAGAACGAAACGAGATTTTGTTGAAAGATTTTTTTATTGCATCTTATAGATTATTCAGTGAAATGTATATGCAAATTTTATAATAGTGTGATACAATTATCCAGGTTGCATTCATAACTGAAAAAAAATAGTCAGATGCGATCAAAACAAACCACTTCAGATCAGTACACAAGCTATGAAAACTGGAGGGAGAAGATTTTCTGGCAAGTTAGAAACCTCACTTTTTTTATTATGGTCTCAAAAATGCTGTATTTGGTCCCTTTTAAGCAGGGGGTAGTAGGTCCCTCTCAACCTCAGCTATTCTGTGATTCTGTATGAAATGCTGAATTATTTGAGTTAAATTTGGTGAGGCACAGTTTTAATCCCTCAAGGAATTGCACACGTAAGTCAGAGAAACAGTAGGTATTGGTTTCTTGCACCTGGGGTGGCTTTTCATTACTGGGTTACTGAATAGGAGCAGTCAGCTGTATGTGGATGTCTGTAAGCTTTTCTTTTCTTTCAGCTGCCAAAAAAAAAAAAAAAAATTATGTTACAGCACAAACAATATGTTTAATTTAGCATAATTTTTTTTCCTAGTGTAAAAAGCCGTGAATTTGGTTCTTTATGACTCATTCCCACCACATACATTTTTCACTTTGGCTGAGAAGGCAAATATTCAATAATTCATGTAACTCTCTTTAGAACACACTGCCACTATGACAATGCTGGAAATCCAAATATTATGCTTAAAAATGGTGTCCTGGCTGCCTAAACTAATATACCTGTACATGATTGTTATCATGGCCTCTCACAAAACTGCAACATATCATGTGCTAAAATGCAAGTTCTGTGGCCATCAGGTACTTTTTTCCAGGGTTTGCTTGTCTATGTCTATGTCTATGTCTATGTCTATGTCTATGTCTATGTCTATGTCTATGTCTAGTCTATGTCTACGTCTATATCTATAAATGCTGTCTCTGTTCCATTCTCTAACTAACAGGGATTCTGGGTGATACTTATATTCCTCTTTCTAGGTAACCAATTTCTTTTTGATTCCTGTAAGTCTAAAAGAAATCGTCACTAAAGAAATAGAGTTTCTCACTTGAGTCGAGTAGGTTTGCACTGAACAGCTGACAGAGACCATATCTGGTATCAAAATACATGGTACAGGGAGACAGACATTGTCTTCCAACCATTATGAGGTGAGAGATGCAAAATTTTGTGACAGAGCTGTTGATAACTCAGAAGCTGCTGCCATGAATTTAAAAAGAAAAATTCCCCACTCAGATCTGAGCAGGAAAACAAGGTGAAGCATGTGAAGATAATGCACGAAAACAAAGGCTACAAGCATAATACACACAAAGTAATTTAAAGTAGACAGTAGCAACCAAGGCATTAATAATAGATATGGAAATGCATCACTGTGTGGAAAGACATAATACTGTTTGTAAAACTGTGTCTGACTTTATATTCATTTAAAAGTAAGTTATGGATTGGAAAATTCTGAAACTAAGACTTAAGAACGACATAATAATCAATTTTCGAAAAATAAGCAAAAACGAAACATTGATTGAAACCAACTGAGCATTTCTTCCCAAGAAATACATCTGTGTATAAGAAATCATAAAATATGGATCTGTGTTCCTACATAATCCAGAACATGTACATTAATACATGAATGTCAGCACTCCTAACTAGAAATTGCCCATTAGGGAAACCACTACCTATTCCATTGATTTGGTGTTACTACTTCCCTTTTTTCAAATTCTCACTGTGCAACAATGTAGATCATGAATCTTACCTGAAAAAGCATACGGAGCCCACCCTGGACAAAGAAAAACGTTCCACAGTGTGGATGTGTGGATTAATACCTCCAAACACAAAAAGAATGCATACCCTGTAAACAAATTTTTAACCCAGAGGACCTCATTACAATTAATGCAGAAAAACACAAGAATACTTTCCTTTTTTTTCCCTAGGATCCCTTCCTTAACTAAGCACTCCTATAAATGATACTGAGCCAGGAGAGGCTCCTGAATATATCTTAGATTACCATAATTATACACAGCGAGTGGCTGTGTGGTACTTAGATCCCAGCTGGGGTTAAACCACGACAATATTTAAACACAATCTAATAACAGCAGCAGAAGGCAATGGCGTAAATTTGAGATTTTCCATTTTTTAAACAAAATTTACAATACACTTAACAATGAGATAAACAGCAAATATAAATACCTCCCAAAGTGTGCTCCTGGCAACAAAAAGTGTTTATTCACTTGGAAGCTGTCTAGAAGCTGAAGTCTTGCCAATAATTTTAATCTTATCTCTCACATATGGCAAATGATAATGTTGTTCATTATTTATAATATAGCTTAAATGAAACTTAAGGAAAATACTTAAAGATAGAGAAAAAGAATAATTGTTTTCATAATATTTTTCAGTTTTTTCAGACTGCAACTGATACACTCAAATATACATGTCCCCTGTCAGAACTGTCATTCAAAATCTGTGTCACAGAAGCTCTTAGGTCTCAAAATTTTGCAGTTTCAAGAAGAAAGCAGATAAAACAGCTTACACTTTAGTGAATTTTGAGAAAGCAAATGTGTTTTCTAACTATCAGCATGCTGCCTAGATAATGCAAATAATTTAATTATATGTACTGACAATAGTTCAGATTCTCACAGCAGTGATGCTCCTAGACCTGTAATTATATTTTTTTAGTTTGAATTCTTATTAAAATGCCCTCATAGGAAAAGTTTTAAGGAATCCAATAATGAAAGAGACTTTTTTCTGAATTTTGAAAAACTACAATGAATGTAATGAATTTTTAATCTAGTGAACATTTCAGATAAGTCTAAAATGCATGTTATCTGTTAATGTTTGTTTTACTTGGAGAAAGTGGCATTTTTATTTCACATCATTATCTTCACAGATATTACTGAATAATAAAATCATGTTTTGTTATTCATGTCTATTTTCATGGTACATTATCTAGTGAGAGCACAAAACTAAATAATATATATGCAATGGATTTTGAGAGAACATTCTAAAGGGTTTTGTTACATTGTGAACAAACAGCAGAAGAATTTTTTTTTTTTTTACTTTTATGGTCATGAATGCTTACTATCTAAATTTTCTAGAAGTATATGTAATAAAAGACAAAAAGAGAAAGTAAAAAATGGATCCCTTATTCATATTGGTGTGTCCAAGCATGTGAATTCTTAACGAGCTATCTCACTTTTAACACTTGTAAAACATGTTGGTAACATTCACAAGTAAGAACAATAGATGTTTATTTCAAAGGTGAAAAGGAAGGCATGTGAACCTGCTGAGTAAGAGCTCATTACATGTTAAAGAAATGTTTCATTTCTCTATAATAATTAAAATGCCCTCAGTAGTTTGGACATACCACTGCTGTAGCCTCCCCATATTTCAAATAGAATTCCTTTTCTGGATAAAAAGGTTCCATTGCAAGATCCTCCGATGACCTTTCATTTAAAAATACTGCAGCAGATACAGAGTAATTAAAAGGTGTTATAGATTGAGTAAAATAGAATTATCTGACAAAAACTAGGGAGTTTTCAGAAAGTGCTAACTTTACTTGGACTTTGACAGTGGAAATATTTTTCCAGAAGTTTTGTAGTGGTCTACCTAGAATTTTAATTCCATTAAGATTCACTATTTTATCATCTGGATTTTTAACTACTTCGTTAAAGCACAAGTGAGAGCTCAGAGGAATCCTGAAGGTTCAATCTACAGGAAGCATAGCAGAGTCTTGGGAAGAGGTGTTTGGCTGTTGAAGGAGTTACCTGAAATAAAACGGGAAAGTAAATGCAGCTGGAATCTGAAATTTTTATTTCAAATAAAATGTAAATTGGGGAGGGGAAAGGAATGGGATAGAATGTCACTCTAAATCAGAATCTACAGGTGCAGTGTTCACATTTCCAGCAAAATGGTACTTAAAAATACAAGTCAAATTGAAACCTTTTACTTTGATAAAGTCAATTATATTCTGTTGATGATGCAGACCCCCTTTGCTTCAATACCAAAATGATATTAAGTCCCCAAAATATTCCATTCCAAATGTATCTTTTCATTTACTCTGGACAGCTCTTCTATAATGTTGTCACAGTCTACAAAAACAATATCTACACAAAGTAATGCTCTGCTGGTTACATGAGCATGCAGAAAGAAATGCATTACCTATCACATCTTCATTTGTGGGTCTCACAATTTACTAGTAATATTTGTTCTGCAGTTTGTTTCTAAAAAAGGCCACTGTTAATAACACTGTCCCTGGTAATTTTTAGAGCTGTTATATTTGCAAGTAATTGAAAACATTCACTGGTACAGGAAATTTATGTATTTATATATTCGATGCATGAAGTGCAGATATATTTCTGTACTGCCTATATTTCTGTTACATTTAAATAATGAACATTGTCCCAAATCAGACAGTCTCTTCTATGGTTTTCCACAAGAAAAAGCTCTAGTCAGAGACAAAAAGAAATAGAAACAATTCCTAACACATAATTATGTTAAATAATCATAGTAAAATTACTAAATATTCCCTATTCTGCCAGATTTAGTACGAGTTCTATTTATCAAATGGTTTGTAACTGTGACAGTAGTCTACCTCTCATTCTTTTATATATGTTTTATCTGAGCTGAGGCTTTAATCAATAATCAGACACTTATTATTCTCTTAATTCCGTAAATAACCAAGTAACTGTGACAAGATACATTTTAACAATAGTCAAGGTTTTTAAATCCTCTAACGTTTTTGGAATATTCTTGTTAATCACTGAAAGTAAGCCAGTATTCATTTGCGATGAAAGAAAATGAGTAGTGCACAAAAACAATTAAAAATGCCAATCTTTATCTGCAAATGATCTGCATTTTTACGGTGCCATTATGAAACAGTAATTTCATAATTAATACTTAATTTTCAGGAGGAATTAGTTTAAATAAATTATTGATGGTCTCCTAAAGAAAATAGTCAATTTAAACAAAAGAGAGTCTGTTAATTAAGTTGATTACTCTCAATAAAACCAACAGTGATATTTTAATTTTATTTTCAGACACCATGAAAAATCTGTTGCTTTCTAATGAAATTTTTAGAACTATTTGTTTTCATTATGTGAATAGCCATGTCACTTCTGATGGAACTCTGCTTTTAGATCATAATGAAACACAACACGAATGTAAGTTTATAAAATGTTACATGTGCTGACAAGTATTAGTTGTGCTTTTTACTTGTTAATATTGCTGTCCTTGCAAATTCTAAGGCTTATGGAGTGATGCCCATGAGCTATGTATTATGGAAACATGAATTTCAATAAAATTTGTAAAATCAACATTCCCAGGTTATATAGTGGGGACTGGAAAAAAATCCTGGTCTCACGAAGTCAATGGCGACATTCCTACCAATTTTCTTCTCCTGAGTCTGATTTCCTATTTTTAAATTTCCACTAACGTCAGTTGAAATTTGTCTGTGTTGTTCTTTGAAATATTTTGTCTCTTTTGACATGACTAACACTTTAAAGAGATTAAAACACTTGCAAAATACAATCATAAGAATAATCACCACTAAAGGTGAAATAAGTTTATATCTTTGTGTCTTTTAATTGAGAAAATTAAAATCTGAGAAAATTATGATAGGTAAGACTAGATGTTTGTATAAAATTTGGCTAAGCTATTGAAGATTTATTTCCATATATGTACAATGCTGCCTATCACTCACTTCCTAAAAGAAAGCACTTCATGCATGTAACATCTGAATTCTTTAAAGGCTTAAACAGATTTAAATAATGATTCAATACAAATTATCATTTGTGGTCTCATGGACTAAGAACAAAGGGTAGAAATGCAGAATTCCTTCATTACTAACTAAATGTCTACTGTAAAAGTCTCATGGACAAAGTGAGCTCCAAACAGCTGTTATACATTTTTAATGTATTTGTCTGGAACGAATTGCCTGTCTTTATTCAGTCTGTACAATACACATGAATTACAACAACATTGTCAAGATGTATTGGAGGAGGACAAATCAAAATGTAGGGAACAGATATATCCCAAATATGGTCATAATTATTCCATAAATTACTAGAAGGCATGTCAACAGCACTGTGAATAGTATTGACTTTCATTCCTGAGTTACAAAATGTAGTACATTTTCTGAATTATTTATTTGGAAGAACAAAGTATCAGTTTCCAAACAAAATGTAAGGAAACCGTTTGAAGCATTGTATTGAGTTTGTGCGGCCAGATTTTGGTAGTGGGAGGCTGCAGGGGTGGTTTCTATGAGATGCTGCTAAAAGCTTTCCCCATGTCCTCAAGAGCCAATGCCACCCAGTGCCAGGACAGACCCACTGCCAGCCAAGGCCAAATCCATCAGTGTGGTGACAGCACCTCAGGGACACCAGAGTTAAGAATGGGAGAAAAAATTGTTCAGCTGCAGCCAGAGAGAGATATGAGAATATGTGAGAACAACAACTCTGCAGACACCAAGGTCAGTGCAGGAGGGGCAGGAGGTGCTTCAGGCACCAGAGCTGAGATTCCCCTGCATCCCGTAGTGCAGACCATGGTGAGGCAGCTGTGTCCGTGCAGCCCATGGAGGTCCATGGGGATGCAGAGATCTCCCTGCAGCCCTGGAGGACCTTGTGCTGGAGCAGGTGGATGACCAAAGGAGGCTGTGACCCCTTGGGAAGTCCATGCTGGAGCAGGTTCACTGGCAGGACTTGACACCCTGTGGAGAATGCACACTAGAGTAGTCTGCTCCCGAAGGACTGTCCCCCGTGTTAGAGCATGGGAAGAGTGTGAGGAGTCTTCCCCCTGAGGAGGAAGGAGTGGCAAAGATGTGCAGAGATGACTGACTGCAGCCCCTGTTCCCCCTGTGCCCCTGCAGGGAAGGAGGTAGAGAAAATCATGAGTGAAGTTGAGCCTGCAGATAACGGAGGGATGGTGGAAAGGTGTTTTAAGATTTGGTTTTATTTCTTCTTTTCCTACTCTGATTTGACAGCTAAGAAATTAAACTAATTTCTTCAAGTTGAGTCTGTTTTCCCTGTGACAGTAACTGGTGAGTGATCTCTCCCTGTCCTTTTCCCAACCCACGAGCCTTTTGTTCTATTTTCTTTCCCTTGTCTGACTGAGGAGGTGAGGGATAGAGCAGCTTTGGTGGGCACCTGGCATCCAGCCAGGGTCAACACACCACAAATATAAATATCATAAGTACATAAATCCAAACTATCTGCATCTCAATCTTCTTACATTTTTAATCAACCAGTTATGGGACACACTGAGACTGTTTGTATGGAAAAAATATACTATGTGGATTACTGAACTCCATAAAGCTATTGAAATCTGGCATTTAGGAATAAAGGTCAAAACCTGTAAGTTCCAGATGGAATAATATTCTGTAACCTGAAATCCCCAACTGTAGAAGATAAAATTATTACTGGTTCATATCTTTGTGATGTTCCATTTGTGCAAAATATCCAGAAAGCTGCTGTCATTGGCCAGCTGACAATTTTCTCCCCCTCAGTCCACAGACTAGACTGCTCCCATGCCACATTTCAACATTTGACTTTCCCTAGAAATCTTCATGGGAAAAAAAGTGAGGTAATAATTTTTCACTGGGAAAATTTATTTTTCAAATATCATAAAACTTACCTTAATATATACAGAAATAGATATAAATTATTTCATATGGTAGCCTGAGAGACCAAACCAAGATCAGGTTTCTTCTTTATTCCATGATGTATACATACCAAGAGATTTTCAGTCCCTGTTCTGACAAGCTTTCAATTTGAATAAGCAAGGAAGACAAATGGAGGAAGAAATGAAATATTAATATCTCAAGTTGGAGAACTGTGCTACAGAAAAAGCAGCTGATTTCCAGGGATTCAAAGAAAGAGCAGAGCCAGGATCCAAGTGTACAATTTCTGCGATAGTGCAGCACCTCGATTTGAACATTTTCCTTCTTCTGTGCCTTGTAGAATTTCACATATGATACTTTTTAAACCAAATCTGGTTTGCAGCCCTGACTACAGCAACCACAGTTTTGCTTGTTCAGACCAGAATAACCATCCTCCATTTATTCTGGAACCTGAAACTCTTGTTCCAACCTCTTCCCCACAGAAGAAATGCCAAAGGAAAAGAATGTTTTAATAACATAGGGATAACCACAAAAGTAAAGCTAGAGTAATTTTATGTGAAACTTGATCTTATGAAAGAAAATCTGTATATTTTAGCTAGCTTATTCACTCTTTTAAAAAGTCTAACTACAACATTAAAGAAAGTAAATAAGAGAATACCTTCCTATTTTTCAGAATCAGAGATGGAGTATTAGGTGCCTTAGTAAATTCTTTGATTACAAGTAGACTGTTTTCTTTCAGTAAATCACTAAATGTAACCAGATTCCCCATCACACGCTGCTTGCTACCTTTAAGGTAGTTTGAGGTGCCTTGCCTGGCTGCTCACAGAAGACATGCACAGAAGCAGCATGGTAGCAAGCATGCATGGAATGGGCAGCTCAACAGGGAGGCTCCATGGGACTTTATACATTTCCAGGCATGTGTTGGGGTTTGTGACTTTGGATTAAGGCATTCATGCCTGAGCCTAATTCAGGCATCTTAGCCTTTTTCTTTTAAGCATAAGAAATATTTCTTAGGATCACCTCATGGATGCATGAAATGAATCCTCCACGGAAATGTTTACAGAACTGGTCTTCAAAACAGTTAATTAGAGGAACAGCATTGTACACATCTTAGTACCCTTAGACTAATCCTGATGTGGAAAACTAAAAATGAACAATTTTTCCTTGAAATTGCTAGGACACATTCACTTATAGGCTAAATGGACCTGGGATGGGATGTGGCTGCAGCTGATGTGGTTGGGCTGCTTAGTAGGACTGATCAGCTGAAAAATAGCAGTGATCTCTGTCACGTGGAAGACTAAAAACACATCTTTGTATTTTCACTGTAGTATGCTCTTGCATAACAGGTAATGTAGACTATCATGCATCATGTAAATGATTTACAGGCTGTGAGTTGGCCCCTTCCTCAATGGCAAATTTGCATCTAAGAATTTAGCCAGCATACGTTGTGTAAGGAAGTTTTACAGTAGGCCTTTTGCTGTTGAGTTGTAACACTTCAATTTATCTGCCTAAAATATCATTACAATTGGACTGGCATAAGTGATGTTTTATTCCCACAATGCTTATTAATACAGAATATTGTCATATGCTCTGAAAAACTGCTTGTAATGCACTCCTTGTACGAGCTACCTTGTTTGTTTATAAAAAACCAATTTAGATCTTTTAAACCAAATAAAGGCAACTTCACCCTTTTTATAAAAAGTCTTATTTTTGGTGCATGCAAATGGCTGGCCTTCATAAAGGCAGGGTAAATGCTATGCATACAGAATATTATTCTTTTGCAAACAGTTTCAGTAATTATGCATATCTATTTTCTTTCCTTTTTTGTAAGTTGTTGCAGGATGAATGCAGCAAATTATAAGGTTATTTTAATCATCTCTTAAATGCAAATTGAGTAGAGCAACCGAGTCCGCTATAAAGGCAGTTATCAGAAATTATACTCTCCTGTTAAAAATATGTTAGATTCTTTCATTTCCCAAAATAACTTCTTTACAGGTTTTCCCCTTTATAATTGTTGAGTCTAACCTAAAAGGCAGCTATTTGAAGTGATTGATCTAAAAAGCTCACAGTCCACAAACCTTCATTATGAATTACACACACACTTATAATCTGCCTTGTAACCTTTACTTCCTGCCCCTGCCCTAGCCTAAGGCTCTAAAAAGAGTCATTTGCCATGCAAATCCTCACATTTTCCAAATTAGCTTTCCAGTAACTTATCATAGTTTGTTGAAAGGGTTTCCTATCCATAAACTTCACAAGGGCCATATAAAACCCAGTGTAGTTATGTAGTTAACGTGCAGTAATGACAATGAACATCCATAGGTGCTAATTCTTCTAGAAGAACCTACAAAATCATCTGTGTCTGTGTTTAATTAATTTTAAATGGTTACTTAAAATTAACTTTCTTAACTTCATAAACTCATCATTTAAAAGGTGCTTAAAAAATAAATCTGGAAAATAGAGAATTAAAACATTAATTTCCCTAAGTTATTCCTATATCTTACTACAAGATCTACTAGGCATAGTAGAAAAATGCTACACTCATTTTAGATTTTTTAAGAATCTACAAAGAAACAGCAGATCCAAACATCATAGGTATATGTCTCTTCCATGTGCCCTCTGAAATCCAGCCAAATAGTTTCCAGTATGCATATTACCTGCTGCCATGCTGGGAGCCTGGTTCTACTAATGTTTAAATATTTCCTTAACACAGCTAGACTCATGAACTTCAGTGGGCTACTCACATATTTTAAATTGAAAAAGGTAATACTATTCCCTTACTGGGAATAGTAAGGAATTCAGACTTCAACTTGCTTTAAATTTGAAATATCACTAGGTGGGCAAATACATGCCGACTAAACTGTGATGTGTCATATGCTCAGTATTGATATTATATTTTAATTTAATTTTGTAGCCTATAATGAGCATGATGAACTGTATATATGAATAGAAATGAAAGTTTTACTCCTTAACTATAGTGGGAAATTCTTTCTTACGAAAGGAAAAAGGTGGTATCAAATATTAATTGTCTTTATTTCTATAATGTTTAAGTGATGTGTGGTTGAATGGCTGCAGTATAGAAAATGGATGGCTCAGAGGAACAGAATTGTCCAAGCATGGGCATAAGTTTATCTGAGATATAGCAGAGAGTAGCTGAGAACAAAAACAGAAAGATGATTGAAGAAATCAAGCACTGAAAACTGACATTAAAAAAATTAACCTCATAGTTCTGACTAGCATGTTTTTAAGACTCCTGGTTTCTTGTGTGATATTCATAGAACTTTTAAACTTATTATTTATTGACAGTTTTAAAAGAGTATATAAGTCTAATATGCATAACTTCAACTTATGCATATACACACACCTTTGCTGTTATGATGCCTACAAACTAATGTCTGATGTGATTACCACACTACATTCACACTCCCAAGGACCAGTCTCTGCTGCAAATTACGACACATACATTTTTATGGATAATAAGAAAATATTGTCATTTTAATAACTATGTTATTTGGTCATTATTTGGCTTCTATCATACTACACTTAAATAGCTAATATAAGACAGTATGTAAAATGGCACTGGAGCTGCAAGTATTGATGTGAATGGGGTGTCTTGCAGAGCTGGGGCCTCAATCAGGAGATTTACAGATTCACAGAATCATTAAGGTTGGAAAAGACTTTGAAGATCATTGAGTACAACCTTTGACCAAACACAACCATGCCAACTAAACCACAGCACTAACTGCCATGTCCAGTCATTTCTTGAATGCTTCCAGGGATGGTGACTTCACCACTTCCCTAAGCAGCCCTTTCCAATGCTTGACAACCTCTTTCCATGAAGAAATTCTTCCTAATGTCCAACCTGAACCTTCCCCAGAGCAGCTTGAGGCCATGTCCTCTTGTTTTGTCACTACCTGACTGGGAGAAGAGACCAACACCTACCTTGCTACAACCTCCTTTCAGGTGATTGTAGAGAGTGATAAGGTCTCCCCAAGCCTCCTTTTCTCCAGGTTAAACATCCTCAGCTCCCTCAGCCACTTCTCATAGGACTTACTCTCCAGATCCTTCACAAATGTGGTTGCCCTTCCCTGAACACACTCCAGCATCTCAATGTCTTTCTTTGCTCCAAGCATTCACAGATTACTCTGCTAAGTTCAGGAGAGAAGACGTTGTTCCTCCTGCAGAGCTGGCACAGCTCAAGTAGAGAAATGTAATGTAATACATCTAGATCAGAGCTGTCTATTGATCTGTGCTAAAGCAGTGTAGCTGATGGTTGTTTTCACAGCCATAAAGGAGCAGCAAAAGAGAAAACCCACCATCACTTCTGCAACAAGAGCCTTGACTAAACACAGAGATTCCCCACAATGAAGTTGCTTTTTCACATCAGTGTACCTCAGAAATGCCCTCTGCCTATACTGCAGCAACCCCATTCTCCTTCTTAAGAAGTCTGTGGTGTTAATAAACTAATATTTTATTTCTCTCCTATTTTTGTTATTGTCTAAAAGTTTCAGATGCATGCAGGTAGATACCTGCAAGTAGCAGAAGGCTGAGCAGACTGCGTTGTTCATTTATCTTATAATGCAGAGAAGGTAAGGGAAAGCAATCCATTACGCACAAACAATTCAAAATATTTCTAAGTTGCCTTTGGCAAGCAGGTGCAAGCAGGTGTGTACTTATCCCAAAGATAGCTTATATTGTATGTAGTCCTTTTCCCCCTACAAGCTAGAGAGACAACTTAAATCCTGAATTCCTTTCTCACAGGATTCCAGGCTTTTGAACTTACAAAGACAATTTTGAATTGCACATCTGTAGTACAACCAAGATCTTTATTACTTTTCATGGTGTTGGACTGCGTGTTTTGCATCTGAATCTCAACACAGCAACGTTTAGTTCAATGTGTGTAGGTCTCCAGGCATTAGTTTAGGAAATTATTTATGTGATACATGGCATGTTACTCCTTAAACTTGAAATTAGTCCATTGAAAAGGTCTTCAAATTTTTTTTTATTTTTTGTACTTTTCTCTTTTTTTAGATCATCTGTCAAGTCTCTTTAAAATTCTAGTTATTCATCAGCTTTAACATAACCTGATGATGACCTTTCATATATATACCCAGAAAAAAAAAATACTCATTGTATTATGAGTATTATGCATTATGTATGTATGTTAAATGGTACTATTTCTTACAGCTTTCAATTTTGGCTGAAAACATACCAGAAAGAAAGTGCAGCAGCAGATATCACACAATGTAAATGCTTTTTTTGGTCATTTTATTGTTGTCTATTACAGAAAGATAGCTAGATAGCTGGAGTAATTGCCAAAGGAAGCTGTGATATCAGTCATTCACAGAAAAAAAATGCAAGGGGTAGGCTGTAATGGGACTGCATGAGTCACTTGTCTTAATTTTGGTAAGTAGTTTTAGTATTGAGTGCAGTCCTTCATATCAAGTTCTGGATACCACTACTTGTCCTGCAATTGTTGGTTTGTTGTGACAACTTGAGACTTACCATGAGCATGTTGTATAAATTTTGCCTGTAATTCCTCTGGGACACCTTCACAATTCCTTGAAATGCTATATAACTTGAGGTAATATTTCATTATGTGTCTATCTTGTGGGTAAAGCTCATTCTGTAGGTTGAAAGATGGTATTAGAATAGCATCCATACATTTGGAATTCTGGAATCACTTTCTAGATAGGAAGATACGTAATTTCTGTTAAATCAGACACTGCAAGTAAACAGTTTTAATTTTTTTCTCCTGTAATTGCATATTTATAATCCGTGCAGCAACTTCCATATAATCAACTAGATAAGCATCTAAAAAAGAGCAGATGAGATAAACTATCAGCTGCTCTGGTTTTGATTTGACTAAACTGTGTCATATAAAAACGAAAGTAATCTTGTGAGCCATCTGCAGACAGTTCCTGCTCCTCTGAGGTTTACAAAACTGCCAGGAGGTGTGATCTGTATGCAGTTGGAGTGCAATGCCTCAGAGGCAGGTTCTCTACTCTTCTGTTGTGTATGCACAAAGAAATATTTTCTTTCCAACATTTTTATGGCATCTTGTAAACTGTGCATTGTTCAAAGACAATGGTCTTCTCATAAAAATTGTCCCTGTGGATTTGGGAAAGGGTGGTTCCATATCTGTAGTACAAGAAATGATGGCCAGCATGGCCAAGGGAAGTGCTGCCTGGAGGTAGTTTGGAAGGTGACTGCTTGGGAAGCTCTCTCTGCTTGGTGCATCACTTCTCACACATTGGGAGGGCAAAGTGGACCTCAGCTGAGCTGCAGCCATGTCTATTTGATCAGCTGCAGTGCCATAAAAAAGACCTGAGTGTTTATCTGGTTGTGGCTAGGAGGGAGAACAGGAAATAACCCTACATTTATAGTATTTGGCCATTCCTGGTCTGAGACAAAAGTAATGACAATTGTGGTGAACTCTAAAGCCAACAGAATAAATCCTTGGTATTTACAGTCAAAGCTTTCATCATGTGAAAATTTGCGATGGTGAAACAGGTCTCAGGTAAACTTTAAATTTTACAGCGCACTGTTAATAGTTCTGCACAGTTAGGAATAAATGTACATCACTTAGGTGTACATTGTACACCTTGATTTGAGAACTGAAAAATATGGTTGTGATTGGGTTTTTTTGTGTGAGGGGTTGGGGGCAGGGGGAGAAGAGTGAGCTCTTTCACGTATTCTATGATCTCTTCCAATCTCAAAGAAGAGATGGCATGCTCAAGAAAAGAATACTGTGCATCTGATTTAGTATTTAGCAAGATTAACTTTCACCCTCCTGTATTGACCTGTTCAAGGATAGCCTATAGGATCTGGGCTTTTTCATCAGCTTCAGGAGACTTTCCAAATACAGTAACATCATCCTGATAATACCATCATTCTGATCTTGTCATTAAGAATTAGTAACATACTTGAAAAACTCAGGATGTTGATTCAGGTCCGTATGGCATATGATTAAAAGAGAAAAGTTCCATTAAGTGTAGTAAATGCTGTGAAGCTCAAACTGTCTGGATACTTGGCAACAGGCATTCTTTAAATCAATAGTATAAAACACACTCTACAACTATGACATCAGTATCTGTAAATGGTTAACTGTCAACTGTCAATCCCAATGGCTTTGGTTTCCCTAAGTCCACACAAACCCAAATTTTCTGGTTTTCTTTTTGTCACCACTGTGCTGACACTAATTTAGGAAATGCAGTGACTCCATTAGTATCTTCTGGGATATTTTTTTAATTATCTTGTAACTCAGCATCTCTTGTTCAATTGTAGAGAATATAATTTCCATTGTAGAAATGGCACATTAGATTGAATTGTCATGCTGTGAATAAATCATTCTGCACACATATGGCATTTTCATGTACCAGCTGATACTAGTTCTTTTGTAAGAGCTGAAACTGGAATTTGTATTGAAGCAGTGTTTCATTGTATTGAAGCAATGCATATGTATAAACACTTGCATAAGAAGAAGAGGTCACAGATTTCTGCTTAACAGGAGTATTACTGTACACAAGAATAAATATTAGCAGTAGACATCAAAAGTAATTTTTGTATGCAGGAAACGACAAGAATAATGTTCTTCAGGTGGCTTACTAGATGATGTCAGGCCTAAAACTTCTGTAGCAGTTCAGGCAAATGCATTCGGTGGGTATTGAAGCTCAGAAATCAGCCTCTAATGTTACTTTAGTATTATATGACCATTCTACTGCTTCAAGAAAAAGTAACTGGACACAAATACATCCATAATAAACAACTGATTCCATCCATGGACAAAACAGTAACATCTGGTACTGTAACATCACATAAATATTGCTTAGGTAAAAATTAATTATATATTTTAATGCCACATCTTTCTGCAATATTTGCAGGTTATCCAATCTGGTTTACGATGTGCTCTAAATATTTACACACACACACACACACACACACATACACACTTGTACATGTTATATATGCTGAGCTTATAGCCATAGTTCCAATGATTGCAGTTTGAAGGCAGTTCACCATTTCTCAGTTTTCCTATTGCCAATTCAGTTAGACAAGCAACAGTTATGATATCCAGTACTGTCAGGTCCAATTCATGCAGTAAATACTATCTATAATCAATAGGAAATGCTTTCTTCCATAAGATAAACTTGACCTTTTTCTGCTGTGCTTCTAGACTTACATATGATTTTTAACTCCATTAAAGCAGAAGGGTACTGTTCTGTTGAGGCACTTGTTTTCTGTGTATGCTGGTAAACTTTATTGGATTCAGCTACAAGACTTATTGCAGAGAAAAAAATCTGTTTTAGGAGTAGAGATTCCTTTTGTTTTTTTTTTTTTTCCCCATCATGAAATAGAGAGTACCCTCCAGCTCTCTGCTCTGGTGGGTACTCTCCAGTGGATTTTCCGATACAGCAAACAGCGTAAGAGGTTTTCTTTCTCCAGCAAAGGCAGTGCCACTAACTGTCCCTATATGATTCCCAAATATTTCCATGTGAACAACAGAAGCAGCTTTCAAGGCCAGGTTGGGTGGGGCATTGGCAACCTGGTCTAGTGGGAGATGTCCCTGCCCATGGGAGACTGGTTGGAGTTAGATGATCTTGAAGGTCCCTTCCAACCCAAACCATTCTATGACTTAGGAGCATCTGGATTGTGTAGGAAAGATGCAAATAAATTAAATGACAGCATGACACTGCTCTTGTTTCTTCACCATTGTAATAGAAAGGATATAGAACTAAAAAGATTATTCCAGGGGTCCACAGAAACACCAAAAGAAAGTCTAATCCTGAGTGCAGCAGACAATACTAGAAACCAACCAAACCAACCAAAAAAATCCACAAAGCCAGATTAGCTTTAGGGGCTCACTGAACTTCGTTTCCCAACGAATGTCCTTTTCTGTCCAACACCACTGCTGCAACACCAGAGGTCTTGTGAGTAACAGAAGTTCATGTTACGTACATGAAGCAGCTACCTGTGAATAGATGGGAATTAATGCAGAACATTCTCTCAGTCTTCCAACAGGCAGTTATGATGGGAATGACTGATAAATGTCTCTATGGTGTTTTATTTTGTTGTATTTTCAATACTGAAAACAATGAAGGTATTTCAAAGGCAGTTGTAATGAAGTACTCAATTATTACAGACTTTTAGCAGGGGGGATGAGATGGGAATAAAATCTGTATGCTTTGGAATACAAAGTCACTAAAGGCAAGGAAATACAAATGTAAAAAATTTGAAATAGAGACATAAAAAGGTGAAAATGAAGTCAAACCCACAAAACATAGAGAAGTGATAGTAACAGCAAGCTTTTACTGTCTAAATGTTACTAAGGTGACAAAGAGAGCATTCAGTAAATAACAAACGAATATGTACCTGTTTCAACAGCCGGCTGATTGTAAAAATTTTTGCATGACCTCGTTGTGAAACCTGAAACGTTGCAGTTGCAACATTTTTCTCAAGAACATTTCTGAGGCATACTCAAATCCTCTGCTTAATACTATATAGGCTGGAGTCAAAACTAAATTTAGAAGCAGCTGTTTTGATAGAATTTTGTTTTGCTCACATTTTTAATATTTTTATGTAAGTGGGAGTGAATCAGGAAATCTGGAAAGGTGCTATCTCCATGCATCATTTCCAACTAAAACATAAATATGAGAAGGAAGGGCCAAAACACCAGGCTATGTGACTGCTCGTTTAGAGTGTTTGGGGGATGCTATCAGGTTTCCTTGAGGGGCTGAAGGTCCTCAGGGCTGCCCTGGACCTTTTCTTGATAAAACAGGCTAAGCATTGTGGTAGTTGGGCGTGATTCCCCCCCCCCCCCCCCCCCCCCACTAAACTGTGTATTTATGGAGAAATAAGGTTTAATGTTACCAAAGGAAGAAGGCAAGGCGTAACACGGGTGCTGCTGAGAGGACAAAGGAGGGAGCAGGCACTGAATAGATGGATACAGAAAACCTTGAATAATTTCTAATTCGTTTCAATCCGAACAAAAAAATGCCTAATCTAATTCGATAATATTCCAAATGCAGCTTAATATCTGGGCGAGGGGAGGAAACAAGGGGCGAAAACCCCCGCATCACAATATCCTGCAACTCAGGAAGGTGTGCCAAGTCCCTTCGCTCCGCATTTCGTGGGTATCTTAATCCTGGGTCATCCAATTAAAGAAAACCTCCTTCGGCGGTTTTACGAGCGCAGCACATCAACTCCCTTTGTTTACACACTGGAACAAGATGTTCTTTCCTGTTCCGACAAGAAAAGGAGCTGAAACGCTAACGCGGGGTCCCAGCGCGCTGGCACCGGCCCGGCCGGGGCTGGCTTCGCTTCGGCACATTCCCGCAGCGGCTCCGGCCGGCGCGAGGAGGGCACGGGCGGGCACCGCCGGGGCGGGGGACTGCCCCAGCCGTAAGTAAGAGCCAGGGAACAGCTCGCACGGCGGGGGAGGGCCGGGCGGCATTTCGGGCTGGTTTCACGGAACGCGGCGCGGCGAGCAGCGGGCAGAGGGCGGAGAGGGAGGAGAAGGGGCCGAGGGGGCCGCCCCCGCCGCCACCTCCGACCGCCGCCCCCGCCCCGGCAGCGCCCCCAGCGCCGCGTCCCCGGGGAGCCGCCGCGGAGCACCACGGGAGTTGTAGTGCGGCGGCGCCGGCCGGCCCGCCATCCTGCTCCCCTCCCCGCCGCCCCCGGCCCGCGGCCCCGCTCTCGCGAGGCTTGGGGGGCGGGCGCGCTCTGGGGCGGGGGGCGCCGCCGCCGCCGCCGCCGCCGCGGGGATGTTGGGCGCGGGCGCGGTTCCCCCGCGTGACGTCACAGCGCATTGTTGTGAGCGCGGCGGAGCATCCCTCAAGCTGTCACAGCTGTGCCGCCGCCGCGGGGAGTCTCTCCCCCCACCCTCCTCCTCCTCCTCCTCCTCCTCCTCCTCCGCCCCCGCCCCTCCCGCCCCGGGGGCTCTAGAGCTCGGTGTCACCGTATCATTGTCCGTGCGGAACCCCTCCGGGCCCCCCCCCACTCCCGGTCCGCCCTCCCCCCGCTCCCCCCCCCCGAACCACCTCAATGAGATGCAAACATGAAAGACAAGAGGAAGAAGAAGGACCGCACCTGGGCCGAGGCTGCCCGCCTGGTAGGTGCCGCGGTGGCAGCGGCAGCATTGTGTGTGTGCGTGTGTGTGCGTGTGTGTGCGTGTGTGTGTGCGTGTGTGTGTGTGTGTGTGTGTGCGTGTGTGTGTGTGTGTGTGTGTGTGTGCGTGTGTGTGTGTGTGTGTGTGTGTGTGTGTGTGCGCGGGGTGAGCGCGTCCCGCCGCCAGCCCGGCGCGCTGCCCGCCCGCCGCTTTGTTGCCGGCGGTCGGGGCCACTGTGGGGCGGGACGGGAGGGGGAGAGACACAGGGAGCGAGAGCGTGTGAGCGAGTCTGGGGGAAAGAGTGTGCGAGGGACTCCGAGTGAGAGGGAGAACGAGGGAGAGAGACCCGGGGCGTGTGTGCGAGAGAGCGGGAAGAAGCGCGGGAGTGCCCGTGCGGGAGCGGCAGGAGGGTGCGGGTGCGTGTGCCCGGCTGAGCCGGGCTGGCGGTCCGGGCAGCCCGCGGCTCTGCCGCCCGTCCCCGCCTGCCTGGAGAGGAGAAATACCTACGTCCCCTTCCGCGGTGTGTGCGTGAGGAAATGCCTCTATTCTTTTCTTCTTTTTGCATGTGTGTGTGTGTGTAAATACCCAGGGATCGTGTCTATCTCTGCGAAGTTCGTGCATCAGATATCCCGAGGAAATCCCTCCTTTTACTCTAGAGAAAAGTGAAATAGCCGGGAATTGCCTTTCCATCCCTTTAGTGCAGACAGGACAGGGGTGAGGGGCGTTAGAAACAACTCTGTCCTGGGATTTCGCTTCACCCTCTCTACTTCCACCACCGAGCCGGGCAATATCCAGGGCAATGTAACCTGCTTCTGGAAAGGCTCCGTGGCTCTGGAGACCCGGTCCATTCCCACTTCATTAAGAAACTGTCTGTACCCTACTGTATCTGTTTTCATGATACTGTATTACTGTTTGCTAAGTGTAACAGAGCACATTGTTTATGTTGTTTTTCCGTTTCGGAGTATGTCTGGGTTCTCTCCATTCTAGGAATTTTACAACAAATAGTTACGCACAGTGCAGCACGTATGGTTGTACACGTCCGTATGCGTGTCTTCTGCAAAGTTGGGTCTGGTTCAGCTCCAGCCGAGTGCGTAGAAAGATGACAAAGCTGGAAAGATAGGCTGCTGGCTACGTTGCTTTTTTGTATCTACACGAACTTTATTTTTTATTCATCTCTGATACAGACTGAATTGTTTAAGTAACATGCCATTACTAGCGTTGCATTTGTTAATAGATATCTTATTACTATTATTTATTTAGTGTATTTGTGAAGCACTTACCTTGTAAAAATGTTTTCACCTCGTTATACGAATTCCTAGATAGGAAGTTCAGCCTCTCCTACGTAAATAATTATAAGGTATTAGACAGACACTACCTATAGATGTCTCTGTAAGCTGTATCGAGGTACTCTCGTAGGCTTGGGCAGTGCTAAATTTTGATGTGGCTCATTGTACATCCCCCAACATTTTGTAATAATGCAGCGTTAGTGAAGATGCTCTGATATGGTGTCGCTACTGTACGCTCTTATTTCTCATGATTGTAACACAAGTTTTACTGCAGTAAAATACTCACTCACCTTTGCCAAAATAGTTTTGGCAGCAGATGTTGCTACGGTACTTGTTTCTCCGTGCTCTAAGCTGATGAACATGCATTCAAAAGTCTATAAAATACATCAATTGCTATCCTAAGTTTACTCTTTCATGTTGGTGCTACAGTTACCATTGTAAGCTGTATTTTGTTTGACAAATATCCATAAAGGAATTTATTGTGTATTGAGTAAAATTGCTATTCCCGTGTGGTCTAATACATGGAAAAGTTTAAAGCTTCTGGAGAACAAAGGCTGAGCCACTGCTGTGGAGAAGGGCTAAGAGTCTTATTTTCATGATGTCCTACCGCCTCGCATTTCCCCCCAGAAGAGTAATGATTTGCTAAAATCAAGCAGAATGTAAGATGATACACTGCTGTACGTAAGTGGTGGAGATACACAAGGTCCACAGTGTGGTTTTGTCCAGCCTCCTGGGGTTGCCAAGTTCTGCAGAGCTTGTCTCAAGTCTGTTATGTGAATGATACGTGCTGCTGCTAACTACAGTCTTTCGCTGGTCTTTGCTTTTTGTATATAGTCACGTATGTTTGCAAATCACAATGAAAGATTGAAGCCAAAATTGCTGCTCCTTACAGTGTTTAATGTTAGGACCCTGATGGTTCATTATGACTTTGTTTTCTTGAGATACATCGATAATGTATTACTGCAAGGTTTGATTAAATCAATTTTTTCCACAGACAAGTAAACAATGAAGTGATTGATACCTACTCACAAAAAATGACTCATGACTTACCTAGATCAATATGTTGTTAAATTGTATACTGCTGAATTATTTTTAGGAAAAAGAGAGTGAATTAATACATAGAGCAACTGTATGGATATTTACATTGTAGATTTTTTATAAAAGCCCTTACATTGCAACAATATTAGGCTTTCAAAGTGAATTGCTAAAAGTATGAAATGGTACTGATAATTTTGCTGGTATTGCTGTTTCAGTCTGTTGTTAATGTCTGTATATTACAATGCACACTTTAAATGATGTACTTGCATGCCAGTTTCCCAACTATTTTAAGTTCACTCACTAGAGCTGCAGAATTTTAATTATGTTTTCTTTGTTTGTAGTGAGGTGCCTCACTTAATTTTTTGTACACCTTTCAAACAGTGCTGGAGCAGATTTTTATTTTATGTTTCAATTGTAGGTACACAGCTATTATTAGCAGCACCCAGTAGCTTCCCAAATGCAAATGTTTCTATACTTGCAACATGCCTATGAGGTTAAGTACCTTGACCTCTGCTTTACCCATGCAGAGTTGAGACATGGAAAGATTAAGTACCTTACTCAAAGCTGTTCAGGAAATCTGTGGGAGAGGTAGTTATGATACCAACAGTGTCTAGTGTAGTAGTAGTTCTGTTTCGCAGTCATAAAATCATCTTCCTTCTGTGGCTACACTTTTGCCTCACTCATTCTCTGTTACTACATCTCTCACAGTAATTACGACAGAAATTGATACGGTCATGTCTCTGTATTCAATCTGTATTGAAACTCCTAATGTACTGTACTGTATAATAGTTCTGGATAAAAAGGAGCACAAAAACTGGACTTGAGCCTGAAATTGTTTCACAGCTCTCCATTTCCCATATTCACAATGAAAAAAGCAGAAGTACTTCAGAAAAATATATTACATGGCAGTCTTCAAACACATTGTAATGTGTAAGTGGTGAGGCTCCAAACTGACTGTCAGTGTTGTGTTTACCCATTTGCAGTATTTGATTAAGGGGTCTTTGAAAACTTAAGTTCCCGCAATGCAGTGTTTTTTCAAGCTGTTCCCTTAATTTCTAAAATATAAGCAGGAAAGGACTCCCATTATATTAATCTCTTGCTGTAAATATGTGATACAGGCACTAAAGCAGGAGCCACTGGCATGTCCTGTATCAGAACTTGCATTTTATGGATGAAGTCTCCTGCAGAGAGTCGAATCTTTCTGTCTGTGACACGCTGCTTTTTTCCTCATGCAAGTCTGCTTATCTTAGGGCAAGGCATAGCCCAGCTTACAAGCATTCCTGAGAAATGAACGCATGTGCAGGATCAATGGAATGGTGGCATACCACTAACAGTTCATGTTACAGAGCCCATTTTGTAGAACACACATTTTTATGGACAAAATTGCAACTTGTCTTTACAACCTGCCAAAGGGCATATCTTTGATGTAGACCCGATATGTCAACTCACTTTGTACTTTGCAGGAGACTACAGCAGTGCTTATTGTATGACCTGGGCATTATCTCCATGCCAGTTTTCTGCTTTTTGTGTCTCATAGGCTAAGATGGAACACTTAAAAGAATGAGAACAAAAGAAAACCTTTCAAGGCAGAAGGAGAAACATCCTGTCTTTCCTCTGTCTTTTAGTTGATCCTCATTTGATGTAGCCGTATTGTTGTTTTCTGATCATACATGGAACTCATTAAAATTGTATAGAAAGGTTAAACACTTGAGTAGTTAGAGCAATTTGTAGTGATTCCTTTCAGATGAAACATCTTCTATGTTCAGTTTCACAAGGACTCTCAAGCTATTGCTAGAAGTCCTGAAATGGTGAATTCTGCCTCTTAAAAATTTAATGTCATAAAATTCTGCATAAAAACTATTGAAATGAGAAATACTGAGAACAAAATATGCCCGAGGATATTGTGCCACATAAGACCTGATGACAGTTTTAAGTAGGCTGCAGTGATCCAACTTTTATCATTTGACTTCTAGACGTGATCCTTTGTTATTTGTAGAACTTTGAACCAAAGGCCTGGACAGAATGAGTGGCGACTAGTCACTTTGGGAATGCAGAGCTCAGAAGCATAGACCGTCTGCCTATGAAGGGTGATAGTTCATGGTAACATTTTGAAAAGATTTTTTTTTTTTTTTATTAATAGCTTGCCCTTATTATTGCCCTTTCCTCTTTCCTGTAAGTGGTATTTTGAAATGCAGCTCAGTTAAGTCTCTGTCACAAGCTGACAATAAAGCAGAAGAAAATCCCAAGAATGAGAAGAGTAGTCCTTGTTTGGTTATTTGTGTGCTGGATCACCTCTCTAGTATTTTTGCTCTTTCTTCTCCAAATTTTGTTCTGAAAGAAAGGTTTTCTTGTGTTACTGAAGACTTATGTGCTTTACAGTTGTATGGAGAGCCCTTGTGGTTCAGGTGACATGTGCATATT
This sequence comes from Aphelocoma coerulescens, assembly GCF_041296385.1. NCBI lineage: Eukaryota > Metazoa > Chordata > Aves > Passeriformes > Corvidae > Aphelocoma > Aphelocoma coerulescens. The sequence goes on from NC_091015.1 coordinate 124,173,087, forward strand.
GGGTGAGTAATATTCATATCTTAATTCTTGTGTTTCTTGCAGTAGTCACCTGACAGCATCCAGCTCTTAACTAGGAGCTGTTTGCTTCCTCTTGTAAACTTTAAGAAAATTATGCTAATTAATTAGGGAAACTGATGACAGAAAAAGCCATGAAAACCAACCATTGGAACTGTTAGCTTGCATACTACTGTTTAATGTGGCTGGCTGTCCAAAAGCTGATTGTTGCTTCATCTGGTATGCTGAGATAGTGTAGTTGAAGCAGATTATGTTGAAGTATGGAAGTATTTTTGTATTGCATCTTCATATTTGAAGACCACAAATGAAACAAAAAAGTAGAAGAGTAACTTCTGCATAGCTAGACCACTGATGATAATCCCTTTGACTTTTATGTTAAGTCTTTGATTTTGTTACTCTAAATAATGTTTTAAAGCATTGTGCTAAAGGAGCTTTGTGTATCTTTAAAAATGGGAAATTTGACATAACTTTGTTTTATGGTATTAAGGATTTCTGTGTAGTTGGCTTCACAGAGACCTGCTATTATTTCCATATTTGTTCTGAGTTAATTCTTTTTCAGACATGCAGCAACATTGTGGCTTGAGAAGTTTTGATGGCCTTTCCCTTTGATCCACAATCAATGCTGCTTTGAAGAGCTATATTTTAGTTTGGTAGGCTCTAGGGTTTCCTCCAGTTTGTTTTATTCAAAGTAATTTTTGCAGTTGTTAGACAAGGTTGAACCTGCACTTTTTTTTTCCCTACCTCCTGTGGTTTTAGTTGTCAATATTTTATTTTGTTAATGTGAATTAATAAGTGTGGCTTTAGTATTTTTATTTTAAAAGGTGTTCTACAATGTCATCTATTTCAGCTCACCTCTTGTATTTTTCTAGGGTAGATTGAGAGAAATGAGATTCCAACTTGTGCTAGTTTGAAAACAAACCAGTGGGAGGCACCAAGTCAGAATAACAATTTAATGGAAATTAAAGAAAAGGAAAAGAAAGTAAAAGAAAACACTGACAGAGTCAAGATACAACCTGAGTCCCTGTTAGGCAGGGTAGTGGTAGCAGTCTGGTGGAATGGTGGCTGCAATCCTCTGAAGTGGTGATCCTGTAGTAGAAGGGTCTGCTCTTCCTCAGAAAGTCCAGTGGTGTCTGTGTAGCTCCTGTCCTCTGGAAATCCAGTGGAAAGGGTGTCTCTGGTGTTCAGAGTCCCAGATTATATGGACGATGGGATGCTTGGTTCCTCCCTCTGGGTGGAGCATCTCACAATGGGGTAATGAGTCATGAGGCCAGGTGTTGATTAGGCTCGTTAACAGAAGGTAGTCCGGAGGGAGTTATCTCTGAGTCATGCAGCAGGACAATGATGGGCCATTAACAGCAAGATAGTCTGGGGGGAGGAGGCAAGGAAACACTGCCCCACCTGATTTCAACAGCTCATGAGGATGGTAATAGAATACACTTCAACCCAGGACACAACTCTTTATCTTGAGACAGCCTTTTAACCCTTGTCATCACAGACCTTTAGGTAGGCAGGAACCTTACCCAGGAGTGGGACCTGTTCTCAGTAATGTCACACTACTTCTGTCAAAGCAGGGTGACATGGGAGAAAACCCTAACAAGAACCTAACTGAGCATTCCTTGGTAGTGTGCAGGTGTTCTCCGTGCCTTAAGGTATGATTTAGTGTTGTCTGTTACAGTGAATGTTTCCAGTGTCTTCTATCTTACCCTTGTCTGTAGAAGAGCCAATATTTTCCTGTTATAGTGGATTTTCTGTTGAAATAACTGATCTGTTTTTTTCTTCTTCCAAGAGTAGATTTGGTCAGTTGCATGTGCAACCATAGTGAAATAGTTTCCAGTAACCACACTCAAGACCCTACCACCCTTCACAGCTAGGTATCTTTGGATTTGATAGCCCGTTTCACCAATTCCCTGGATCCAAACCATGCCTTTGCAGCATCTTAGTCTGGACCAGGTAGCATGCTGTTCTCAAGTTGAAAAGCCAAACTTATTCAACTTCCTGCTGGAGCTTCTTTTGTTCTTTATACTCTCATCAGCAAATTAGAGTCATGTGGAGAATCGTGCTAAACTTGACCTCTTGGCTTTGGAGTAATTGTTTTTCTTTTTGGTGTGTTTTTTTTTTGTTGTTGTTGTTGTTTTGTTGGTTTTTTTTAAATGTTGTAAGCTTCCAAGTGTTTTCTGTTTTGCTGGGTGTGATGCTGATGGTCTTGGTATTCCCTGTAAATAGCAATAACTAAATAGAGGCCTCCTTTTGTGCTATCGAGACCTGGGAGAAGGTGTGATTAGTGGAAATTATTTCATTATGGTTCCATGGGTTCCAGATGAATTTGAGCAAATCCTCCTGAGGAACTTGCAGACTGAAGAAACCAAACATCTTAGCCTTCACTCTGGGTCAGCTTCCAATGCAAAGGCAGAACAATAAGCAGCACATTCTGGTACAACCCATTTGCTCATCCTGTGAGTTCAGGTAGCAAATTCTTGTGCTGCTCAAGTGTAACGGATTGGTCATAAGTGGTCCATTTAATCACTTACCAACTTTGAATGACAATTACCCTCCCTGAAGAACCCCAACTTGCTGATGTACTGGTGCTCTCTTTTTGAGAAGTCCTGCCAGATAGTTTTCTGTTGCTGGAGTTCCTGTCTTGGGATATGTACTTGCTGGGAATGTAAAATGGTAGTGCCTACTGATTTCCTGCAGCTAATCTTGGTTTGAAAGGATGACCTGCAACTTTCTGAATGGTGATAGGGCTTTAGCACAGACATCAGGAGTGTCGGGAGACAGATAAGCCATCTGGCAGCACATGCTGTCTTCCTGGAGCTTCTCTGATGTCAGTGCACTGATTGTGGTTAGGGATGGCACTTAGTGTTAAAGGGGTTTAGAGGAACTCCATTCACTTTGGTTCAAGCAAGCCATGGTGTTTCTGATGTTGGAACAGGAATCTCTGGGTGATCTGATGTTTTCATCCTTTGATTTAAGAGTCCAGCTCTCTTTAACTTCTTGAGCTCAGCAGGACAAAGTCTGTGGACCCTGGCATGTGACTTTCCTCAGTAGTGGAGGACGTTTTCCTTGAGTTTTTTAACATATGGGATCCAGCTCTTGCCATTGCAGATTATGACCAATGTGCCCTCTTGTACCTCAGAAGATTTGCTTTGTAATGGAGCATCGAGTTTTGTTTCTGTCTGGCAGCATTTGCCAGGATCAGCAGCCACAGTTCAGTCTGTTACTCTGGAATCATCAGACTCAGTAGAGGATTGGGCTGCAGCTCTGTGTAAAAGATATTCCGGGTCACATCCGAGATTATTGTTCATGATTTTGGATCATCAGAAAGTAATTTATTTAGAAGGCACATATTACATGCAGTGTTTTGAAGCTTGTCCTCCTATATACATAGATTGGTCTAGAGAAGCCTGTGATGAGAATCTCCTCAGTGCTTGCAGAGGGTGAGCTGTAAAGGTCATTATCCTGTGGGTGTCAGTTGCATCCTATGGAGCATAGTCTGACTTACAGATAACAGCATTTCCTAAACCTCTACAACTTCAGAAGTGTTCCTTGAGAGACAAGATCCTGACCTACTAGGTTATTTGCTTTGGAGAACTCAAGGCTATTTTCTTTCTTTTTTGTGAATTTGCTTAGATCTTACAGACAGAATTAGGAATTTAATGAATCATTCTAGTCAGGGTTTGTAACTGTTTTATCCTAGTTAGTTTCCTGTGTAGCTTGACATCTAGAAAGGGAAGATAGCCTTAGCTGAAGTATATATATATAACATTTGAAGGTCAAAGTTTTCCATTTCAGCTGATCCTTAGCAGCCTGGAGAACCTGCCTAACTGTATGTAGTGGTTCACATATTTGGTGAGATGCCTTATGAAATGTCTATAGTTTAGTAAATCACAGTCGAATTCATGTCCCATATGATTTGTTCCTGCTTTTGTGACTTGAACCTTCTTTTTATATAAGATGAGGCTTTACTACTATCATTGTATTGCCAAATTACTTAACTTCATTTTTCATTAAGTGATACCATCTGGTTTGATTATTTCTTTTTCTGTCCCATAAATTTAAACTGGATATCTATTGATACCTATTTTTAGAGAAATGATAATTCTTTTTATGCCTCAAAATTCCCAGTTATCTATCACCTGCTGGCATTGCTGTATCAGAGAAGCATGTGACATTCCATGTCACTATGCCTGCCTGCCAATATTACCTAGCAGGGGTAATGGGAAAAAATAGATTCTTATTGTCCATAGCCTGCTGTCATTCTTCTGGACCAAGATCCTGGCAGCTATCTCAAAACCAGACATTCTCTCTTCATACTACCTTCTTTAATCTCATTTGGCATTTCTGTCATTTAGAAATTCTGGACAGGTAAGACCAATGAGGATCTTGTTGGACCTTGGTGCTTAGATTGAGAAAAGCATCTTAATTAGAGGATTACTTTGATAATCATAGAAGGTCGACTTGGAAAGGGCCTCAAGGTCACCTTGTCTATTAAGACTTGAAAAGAAGTCATACAACCCAAGTTAGTTTTAGTTTTGTGAAATCAATAAAATTAGTAACTTTTATTACTGATGGGAACTCTGAATTGTCTGGCCTTTTCCAGAATCTGCTCTTTTAGTGAAAATTTACATTCTGCTTTAAAAAATGGGAGAACTAAGAAAATAAAATTATTATGAAAAGTTGTCCAAGTGGGTATGATTTAGAATTCAGATGCATGATGTGTTTTTTCTGACAGTGACTAGACAGAAAGCATCAATTTTCTTGTACAGGTTGAGAATTCTGTATTCAGTTAATGGTTCTCATTCATATTCTCTGGTTTTTTGAGGTATTTTGGGCTTAGTCTCTTGATTTTTTTTTTTTTTTGAGAGTTTGATGCGGCAGTGCTGCAGCAGGTTTGTACGTAGAGTAGTAGTGCTTAATGCATTCTAATCTATTCCATAATTTGTTTCATTCATAATGCAGATTTTTGAGACATTTTGCAAGCACACATCTTCTGTTTTAAAGATTAAAAAGTAGAATAATGTAGTGAGGCTCATCATCTAGGTGTGGAATAAGCTCAGAATTCACTGTAGAAGAAATCTTCCTGTAATGTACTATTAAAGAGATGTTAATACCTTTTTGTTACTGGTTTCAGGATGACCTATGGCTGCATAGGTGTGCACTCCTGAAGGTGCCCTCCTGGGCAGCAGCTAAACTGCTTTTTGCTAGATATCCCAGTAGGCAATACTTGGTGGGAGGGAAGAATAAGGATTAAATCTTTTGATGTGGTCCCTCAAATTCCTGACTTGCAGTCCTAATCTTTTATATATATGTATAAAATACATATAAATATATAAATATATATGTAGATTTTCAAGTATTGTGTTACAGGCCTGTGAAACTGACTGGGAGAATCACAGAAAAAAGGCTAGATGCCTGGGACATTTGATCTGCCCATAATAAGCCTCAGCAACCTTTGCGTAGACAATTATCAGTAGCAAGAAATGGATGCTGCTTCCAGCTCTTGGGCTGGCCCAGTTCTGTGGTTGTTTCATCTTGCAGTCAGATTCTTCATGCTGAAATCCTGTTCCTCCAGTCAGTGTTCAGGGATCAGCTGATTCAGTGCCAACTTCCCCTGTTGCTTTTGGAATGAGAGCTACCATCTGAGTGGAATGTCAGGGATAACCAACCCTATGACTTTGTCTTGGGCTGATATCCCTTGTCTTTAGAAAAAGTCTGTTAGTGAAATATGTGGTTTTTTAGAGCAGGGGATTGGCTCCCAAGGAGCAAATGCTGAAAGAAAATGAAATTACTGCTTTGAGCCATCTTGAATGCTGCAGTTGTCTTATGAGGAAGGATCTTTCCTGCTCTTTGTAGTAACAGTGTTCCAATGACAGTGAGCCCCACTAAGTGGTTGTGATGTTAAAACAGCTCTGGTTTGGATTTGTAGAAGCACTTTGAAAGTAGAGGGCTCTGTCTTCACAAGTTAAACTTGGAGATTTTTATCAGTCTGTGCAAGTTACTGCATGCTTTTGATATGTGTATCGGTGACAACTGTTGCATTTACCAAGTACCTCCACAGGAGCTTTTCAGTACCTGTGCTATTGATCAGCCCTTCACAGTAAATGTTTGATGTTCACTGCAACCACTGTAGGTTGTTAATTTAGCCTCCCATCCCAGCAGCATCAGCACTTGAGGAGGAGGCTTCAGAACTCTCATATGGCTGTCTGGGGAGTTTTCCAATACTCCAATAAAAGGGAGTATAAATATGGGAGAAGTGTGAACAAACAGATGTATGACTGACCGAAGGATGCAGGATATAATGCAAGAGAGTAACAGTAATGGGAGTGAGCAGAGAGAAAGGCCTTGAGAATTAAGTCAGTGTTTGAGCAGCAATTTTAGCTTTTGTGTTTCATGAACTCCAGAAAGGTAGTCTTTCAGGTGGTCTGTGAACTACACAGTGAAAACTTAAATAGAAGATGGGGAGCTATAAAAAATTTGGAGTAATAGAGTCAAAACAGTTGATCAAAAATGTTTTCAATGGATTTTGAAAGTTAGACCAGAAAAGCATTGTCTTACTGACTTTTAATCTGTTTAGAAAAACCAACCAACCAAAAAAAAATCTAAGATACTTTAGTAAAAATAAATAAAATAGTAACAAAAATACAATTTTCTTCTCCAGGAACCTGTTGTTTTTTGATTTTTTTTTTGATTAATATTTAATTAAATAATTGTTATTTTGCAAAACAGGACATTTCTGTCTTCAGCAATTCATAGGGTTAGCTACTTTGCTTGAAAATGTTTGACACATTATCAAAACTTTATCATCATACAAGAAAAGGTTGCCCAGAGGAGTTGTGAATGCCCAGTCCCTGGAACTGTTCAATGCCAGGTTGGAGGGGGCTTTGAACAATGTGGTCTAGTGAAAGGTGTCCCTGCCCAAGGCAGGAGCGCTGAAACTAGATGATCTCTAAAGTCCCTGCCAACCCAAACCATTCTATGGTTCTGTAATTCTCAGAATCCATAACACTTCATTAAATAAAAAAACCCCCATGAAAATAATATGTCTGTCGGTATTAGTCAATTTTAACTGTCCTTGATGAGGACAGACTCAGTTTCTTACTGTAATTTTCTTGTGCTAGTTCATTATATTAGTGTCTGAGCTGTAGGAAAATGTTTCAAGCTATTTAAAGAAATGTTAAATAGAGTGAAATAATGCTCCTGTCTTCATTTTGAGCCAGATCCACAAAAGTGGCAGCTTGGATAAGGGAGGCTGGTATATATGCGTGGTGATTGGAAAATGCTTCTGCATGACCTGCAAAGAGAAGAAAAGGTTTAAGAAAGTTTTAAAAACACTGCTCTTGTTTGCTGTTATCAGCACTGTTGGAACTGTTGTGGCAAGATGCTTCATGTGTTAGTTCAAGTGTTGTTAAATGTTGAAGTTAATTTTATAGAAAGATATGCGTGTGGAGGAAGAGGGAGGGGATCTGGGAAAAGCATTCTGAGAATTAATGTTCTGAAAAAAAAAGAGGTTTGAAATGCTCCATACATACATGATAATAGTTATGAAGCTTATTACTTCGAGTACTTGAATACATTTTCTGGGATTAGGAGAGAATGAAACTGGGTTTATGTCTGTTGGCATGTCGTGGTGAGAAGAGTGTGTGCCTGGGTGATACTGATGTAATCCTGGGGAGAAAAATGACTGTACTGCATTGGGGAGCAGTGGAGAAAATGGAGAAATTCTTGTACCAATGAGAAGTAAAATAGCAAAGATATTGAGGGGAGTAAAAAAATAAATCTGACTGACAATGAAAAAATGAGGAAAAAGCCCCACTTTCTCAATTCAGTGATAAAGTAGTAAATAATTTGTTTATTTATTAATTTTGCTACCATTTTACTTAATTATATCATCAGCTAAAGTCCCCAACCTTCATCTTTAAAATTTGAATTTTTCTCAGACTTTAAGAATATAAGGATTTCAATGAAACACTAAGATTAAAAAAAAAAATAGTCTGTCTTCTTTATAAAATACAGGGCCTTTGTCTTGGAAATGAAATACTATGTTTACATGATGTTACATTCAGTTTATTTTTAGGACAAGTTGTGCTATGGTCTATCTTGGCTAAAGGAGTGTTGTTGAAATGGTAGGTAATGGCTTTGAAATAACTGAAAAAAACCCAGTTTGTCATCTGAATTATTTTCTCATTTATTTGGTAGTAAGATCTCCTATTAGAATTTTTCAGAATTGGTTTCAAATTATCTTTCCCATATTATTACTAGAGCAACAACAATAAAAAAAAAATCTAGATTCTTGCTTTGGAGAGATTCTCCTAGAATCTCCCAGTGGAGACTCTAGGTCCGAGGGCATCTGGGGCACAGCGACCACGATTTGATGGAGTTTTCAGTTCTCAGCATAGTAAGGAAAGGTTCACCAAAACTACCTTGGACTTCTGGAGGGCAGACTTCAGCATGTTCAGGACAGTGCTTCAGAGATCCTCTTGGGAAACAGCACTTAAAAACAAAGGGGTCCAAGAAGGCTGGACATACTTTTAAGAAGGAAATCTTAAAGGCGCAAGAGCAGGCTGTCCCTATGTGCTAGAAGATGAGCCATCAGGGAAGAAGACTGGCCTGGCTGAATAGGGAGCTTTCACTGGAACCTGGGGAGAAAAAAAAGAGTTTATGACCCTGGGAAATAGGGGCAGACAACTCAGGAAGAGTACAAGGATGTCATCAGGTCTTGTAGAGAGAAAATTAGATTGGTGAAAGCTACAGCTCAATGTGGCCATGTTGTGAAAGATAATACAAAGTGTTTTTATAAATACATTAAAAACAATAAGAGGGTCAAGGAAAATCTCCATTCTGTACTGGATGTGGAGGGGAGCATTGTTACCAAAGATGAGGAAAGGGCTGAGGTACTTGATGCCTACTTTGCCTCAGTCTTCAACAGAAAGACCTGATATCCTCAGGCAGGGGCCTGCTGAGTTGGTAGACAGGGAGCACACTGACCCCCTGGAACCCAGGAGGGAGCAGTCAGTGCCCTGCTGTGCCCCTTGACACTCACAAGTCTGTGGGGCCGGATGGGATCCAGGGTACTGAGAGAGCTGCTGGAAGAGCCAGGCTGTTCCATCATTTATCACCAGTCCTGGTCAGCCAGGGGGGACCCAGAGAACTGGAGATTGGCCAGTGTGATACCCACCTGCAGGAAGGGTTGGAAGGAGGATGTGGGGAACTGTCAGCCAGACCTTGGTGTCTGGGAAGGTTGTGGAACAGATCATCTTCTGAGTCATTTTGCAGCACATGCAGGACAACCAGGGGATCACACCCAGACAGAACGGGTTTAGGGAAGTCAGGTCCTGCTTGACCCAGCAGATCCCTCTGTATGACCAGGTGATCAATCGAGTGGATGAGGGAAAGGCTGTGGATGTTGTCTACCAGATTTCAGTAAAGCCTTCGATCTTGGCTCCCACAGCATTCTTGTGTAGAAACTGTCTGCTCATGGCTTTGATGGGTGCACTCTTCTCTGAGTTAAAAACTGGTTGGATGGGTGAGCCCAGAGAGCAGTGGTGAATGATGTTAAATTCAAATGGTGACTGGTCACCAGTGGTGTTCCCCTGGGCTCAGTTTTGGGGCCAGTATTGGAGCCATCCCGTTTAATATCTTTATCGATAATTTGGATGAGGGGATCAAGTCAACCCTCAGTGAGTTTGCAGATAACACCAAGTTGGGTGGGAGTGTTGATCTGGTGGAGGGCAGGAAGGCTCTGCAGAGGGATCTGGACAGGCTGGATCAGTGGGCTGAGGCCAGTGATATGAGGTTCAACAAGGCCACGTGCCAGGTCCTGCACCGGGGTCACAACAACCCCAGGCAGCACCACAGGCTGGGGAAGAGTGGCTGGAAAGTGACCCAATGGAAAAGTACCTGAGGACGCTGGTTGACAGTGGCTGAACGTGAGCCAGCGTGTGCCCAGGTGGCCAAAAAGGCCAATGGCATCCTGGCCACACATGCACAGAAAGCATGTGTCCAGCAGGACCAGGGCAGCGATGGTCCCCCTGTACTCGGCACTGGTGAGGCCACACCTCGAATCCTGTGTTCAGTTCTGGGCCCCTCACTCCAGTAAAGACATTGAGGTGCTGGGGCATGTCCAGAGAAGGGCAACAGAGCTGGGGAAGGGTCTGGAGCACAGGTCTTATGATGAGGAGTGGTTGAGGGAGCTGGACGTGTTTATCCTGGAGAAAAGGAGGCTCAGGGGAGACCTTATAATTCTCTACAACCACCTGAAAGGAGGGTGCAGCCAGGTGGGGGATGGTCTCCCAGGAAACCAGCAGCGGGACAAGAGGAAATGGCCTCATACTGCACCAGGGGAGGTTCAGGTTGAACAACTGGAAGAAAATTTTTACTGGAATGTGTTTAAGCAATGGAACAGACTGCCCAGGAAGGTGGTGGAGTCAGTCACCATCCTGGAAGTGTTCAAAAAATGCCTGGACGTAGCACTTAGTGCTGTGGTCTAGTTGACAAGGTGGTGTTCAGTCAAAGGTTGTACTTGATGATCTTGGAGATATTTTCCAACCTGGGTGATTCTGTGATTCTGATTGTCTCAAAGGTACAGTATGAGGTCGGTAGTTACACCAGAAGCCCAAGTTGAGGCACTGTAATTTTTCCCTACAGCTAAAATAGATTATTTTTCCATACAGCTAAAATGTATTATTATCAACTTCTAAAACATTAAATATAAAATTATGTGCATAAATCCCATAGACATCGAATTTATTTGTCAGTAGCATTTCTTAGGAGCTGACAGTTTTTAGTGCTACATTTGGTGAGATGTGACTTTGGGACAACTCAGATCTTTATGTGTACCTATGTTTTTTCTCATAGAAAAAGCAAAGAATGCATGAGAGCATATACTGTACAACAGCCATGTTTTACTCTCTGTTTGCTTTTCTTGGCTTACAGTTACCATCCTGACAGATGTTTCATCTGTTCATCTGTTCAATGTGTAGTGAAGGGTCTTAGGATAAGAAATATGCTATGATATTAGGGACCCTTAAAAAAAGAAGCCTGTCTTGAACAGGAAGCCTAGTTTTATGAGAAGTCTCTGCATTTGTATTCCCTTATAAAATCCTCTGTGATTCCTCTCTGTTGTCCAATTACTTTGCTGTGATTCTGGCTTTTGGTAGTTGCATGATGTGTGTAGCTGATGGCCATTTCACACTGTAACCTGGTCAGTCCAGTCCAGCTTGACTTGGAGGGGTCAGCCATTCTTGCAGCTTGAAATAATTCCTTTAGGCAGAGTCAGGAGTTTGGAACCTTCACAACAGTTGCAGATTATCCTGAACAGTTTCAGGTCGTACCCCCATGGGGGAAGACATGTTCTGTATTTTGTTTCAAGATCTGATTGCAAACTGTTGGTTTAACAATCAGCATTTTGTCTCTTCATGAACTCCAGCCTTGAATTCACTGTTCACTTTTCTTCTTTATAGACTGGAGGTACTATTGAATTTGTTCACCTGTGCCAAGTGATTGCTCCTATTGGTTTTAATCTCTAAGGAAAATCAGCATCCAGCTGGTAGACAGTTGTACTGATGAGGACCCATTGATTTTTCTCTCCTATCCACTTACCATCAATAAGAAATGTCCTTAGTTTTCACAATACTTTTTCCCTGCCATAATGTTGCCCTGTTACCTGGCTGTCAGGACTGGTCTCAGTTGCTGTTCATGTTGAATGTGGATGTGATTAACAGCCTGATAAAAATGTTTAAGTCAATATTTGAGGAGCCTAGATAAAGATAACACTTTATCATGAGAGCTTTTTAATAAAGTGTTCTGTTTGATGTACACCAATGGTAAGGAATTGCTGTTTTTAACAAAAAAGCCTTTTATATCAAGGGATTTTTTGATTTAGCAGTATTCAGAAAAGGAGATTTAAGAAAATGCAGAATATTCATGTTCGGTTTTGGGGAAAAAGAATTCTTCCCTTTTTAACAGAACTTTTGCTTATCATGCTGGTGTTTTTTTTGTTTGGTTTGTTGGTTTATTGGTTTGTGTTTTATTTTACTACAGTATTATTTGAAATATTTGCTTCCATAAGAAGAAGCAGGCAGCATGTTAACAAAACATTCTGTGTGCATTTCTCCAAAGGTATAAGCTTTTGAAAAATTATTACCTTCAGTTTAGGACGGTCAGATTATTTTACAAGGTCACTGGAAAGAGACGAGCATGTAACTTTTCTCATATCTTGAGGAAAGCTTATACAAACTTAGATACAGAGCCATTGTATACTCTTTCTAATCTGCCTGTGTTGTGACAAATGTTTCTTAGTAATAGCTGTTAAATAGTGTATTTTTTGAACCTTTAAACAGATGCTACCAAAAATTGATATAAACCACTAGTATGGACTTCAGTTTTACAATAAATGATGTGTTTAAGAGGACAAGTGTGGGTGGACTTAGGTGATGAGATGGGGGAAGGAACTATGTGGAAAGACTGCTAAGAAGGACTGAACAAATAAATGACACAAAATGGGGATATGAGTTAGTGAGCTGCAAAATATTCTCCTATTTTTGAAAATCTTAGATGACTAATTGTCAACCGTGCCATATGTAAGTAATGTGGGCTTCCAAACTTGTGGCAATTAAAACTGCTTAGCATCCCACTCCAGCCCTGTGTTATATTCTGTGTACAAGTCAGTACTGAAGACTAATCTCTTATGGCATTAATCATCTCATGAGGAGAGACGGAATAAATCACAGTAGCCCTTCCTCTCTTCACTCATGAAGATAAATGCCATAACACGATGGCTGATCTTCGTTATGACACTAACCATTATATATTTAACAGAGATAGCAAAATCTCACTGACAGCTAACAAAAGAATTCTCTCTTTACACATTCTTTGAGAAGGCTGTATTTCTTTAGTTCAAAAACATGACTTATCATATCTATTCTCAGAGCAATTTAGGCAGTAGATCTGGATTGTGCCAGTGAACTGTACTCTGTACATAATGATGTCATGATTCAGACTAATAAAGCCTGATGTGAAATAATTGTGCAGGGTTTGGAAGGAAAAAAGGTACATAACATGCAAGAACTCGTAGCTCTGCTCTTTCCTATTGTCTGTTCCAACAAGAAGGAATAGCTCTCCTATTTAAAATAAAGAACACTTCTCCCTCCCCCCAAAAACTCCAAAACTAAGCCATTGGTTTTGGATCAAAATTTTTAGTTTTGTGGAAATTTTGGTTTTCCGTTTCCATTTTGTGGACATTTTGGTTTTCTATTTTCTCTCAGTACTTGAACAGGTGGACTCAGGGAACTTAAAGAACTGAAAGTGGCTTTCTGTTCTGTTTTTTTTACTTGCTGTACACCTCTCAGGAATTTAAGTCTGTGTTTTGTGCATTAGACACATTGTGGTCTTTCCTTCTGGGATACAATTATTAAGAAAGATGCTTAGTTATGTTCTGCATCTCCTTTTGCCTATTATTTTGAAGGGTGTATCATCCTGTGAATGAGGAACCGTCCAGACTAATGAGTTGTGAAGCTTATGGATTTCCCTTCTGAGGTTAAGAGGATCAGTGTGACTTATCCTGGTCGTTCACCAAAACATCAAAATGTGCTGTAAATTTAATGAGCTAGTTTCTTGTCATCTATCCTACGCAATTAAAATGGAAGGATAATTTTTATGGTTTTATGTTTGCTGTCATTAAACATACTCTATAAACATAAATATATTCATGGTGCATCAATAGAATCAATGTCAGTTGCACTGTTAAACTTCTTTTTCTAGTGGGTCAATTTTACCTGGATTAAGTGCTTAAAATGGTTAAAAGTAATATTTAAGAATATTTATGCAGAGTGCACAGTTTAAAATATTTTGTTTTCTATTTTCTCTTCTGTTTTCTTTTTTCCTGTTTTCTTTTTCGCCTTCCAGAAGTCTTAGGTCTATATCTTTAGGACACTGTCAAACAAGATAAGCTCTGATAGTAAAGCAATGGCAAGAAAATCAGCACAACTGTCACCTCCTGTTAAATTTGGTGCATTCGGAGAGTAGCCAGTAGGAATTTTATTTCTCACATTAAAAGTAACCCTTACACATTACGCTCGCCTGAGGAAAATAAGCAATGAAAGCTTCTGAAACAAACATATATTCATTCTCTCTGTTGATTTTTCTGTAGAGTTTTGCTCTTTCTAATAATTTTTTAATATATCCTACTATGCTGAAACATAAGTTATACAGCAAACCTTTCAGTGCCTCAGAAAAAAAAAATGAGCATCATCTTCCAGTAGAGAGGACAGCATATATGGAAAAAATATGTTTGAGGTTTGGTGTTTCTTAGTTTTTTCGGGGTGTTTTGTTCCTTTAGTAGTGATGAATGTATATATATGTATACTGATGGTGTAGTTCTTTCCTCTGTTATCTGTAATGTAAAGGCAGCTGACAGGGCACTGGTATCCATTCAGCTCCATTGCTTCCAGTCACCTAAGCAAGGTGTTTCTTCATTTTGTACCAAGTAGGTGCCAAAGGGGAATTTTTATCCCTGCCACAATTAGAGGGATTTCAGGAAAATGGCCTTTGTGGTCATTGAATGAATACAGATTTCAGTAATGTTTTTGGATGCCAGAGCTTTTCTTTTGCTTCTTGTCCCTTCTCTGAAATAATGATTTGTAGTTTTAAAAGCTTTGGCCCAAGTTTTTCAGCTGGGTCAGCACTGGTGAAACTTCTACTCTAAACTAAGTAGGCAAGAGAATATGGTCCACAAGCCAGAGGAGGTTTACATCACAATTTTTCCTGTCAGCACCTAACAGCTGCAGTGTGCTGCCAACAAGGTACCAGTGCTGATTATCTGGGCAGCACTTGTGTGCCTGTGTGCAGATTTTGGGGGACCCATGGCATGAGCTGCATCTGTATGAATGTGCTCATGTTTGAAGGGGTAGAGGACATAGGAGTATCCTGTAGGCCTGTACTGTGGTAAGGACTAGGGACGAAAGGTATTTTGGTAGGGATGTGGGAAGGTGGGATTTAGGGGTATTGCAACACCTCAGAAGATGAGTGTCACTTTGAGAGTAGGGAAAGGCTGGGCAGAGTGAGAGGCAATGGAGTATTGCTGTAGAAAACAAGGAAAGGTGTGGCTTGCATGGCAAAACAGAAGTCTGGGCTTTGCTGTCAGAACTGAGCAGTCATTCTGGGAATCTGGATGCTCCGTTGCTTGAACTGAAATCATTGTTAGTAATCCTGCTGCTAACAGTGGAACCCATACTGGGGTAGCAAATTTGACACCATGCTCACTGGGGTATCTTTGATCCTGATCTTAGAAATCTGATAGGATTCTGTGTGCTCACTAGGTTTATCCTGTTACAGTCACAGAGGTGTTTATGGATCTGTCCTGACTGAGCCTTTAAGTGAAAGTTCCTGGTTGCTTGGACAGGCTGATTGCATTAGTAAAGAGAGAAATATAAGGTTTCCATTTTTTTCAGTATATTGGACTAGATCAATAAGTTATTATGTCAGTTGTTTAGAGCTAAAAACTTTACTCTGCATTTTCTGTTGTGATGTATGAGGCCACTAGCAATGGCAGGATGTCACTGCTGTTAAGGCTTGTGCCTTTTAAAGGAATAGCCCAATTGTATCTTAATTTTAACTGAACTGTAGTCCAATTTCTTTTGAATTCAAAATGTCAAGTGTACAGTTTATCTGGAATTTCCAAAGCTGCCTTTCTATCCATTTGAAATATGACATTATAAGTAAATTTTGGAGAGAACAATAAAACTTTCAGGCATCTTAGAACAAGCCTCAAATGATCCGGTTAAAGCAATGACGTGAACAAAGAAACTATTCAGTTTCTTTCTTGCCCTTTTCTTTCATTCAGTACTTTAGGAGATGATGATAATGCCTTATGTATCTGGCAGGTTAGCAAAGCTAGATGGTTTCAGACTAACTCGCAAACAAATTCTCTAGCAGAAATTCTCTTGCAGGGAACACTTGCCCAGTTGTTCCCTATAGTTCACGCTAAAGGAACAGTAAAGTGCTTTTCACTGAAAGAGAGCTGGGGAAAATGACTTTATGAGTGTGCTTTAAACCATTTGAGCTCTATTGGTCAGTAGCATTACCTCCGAACCTAAAAAAGGTGTGGACTAGCAAGATGGTAAAACTTAATATATTTCATTATGTTACAGTATTTTCTATGTGTTGCTTTGTTATTCATGTGATGCCTTTGTTCCTTTCCTTGCTTGTTGTTTCTTTTCTTGCTTATCTGTAGTGTCCTGTGAATTACAAAGACAAATTCATAATATGGAGCATACTGAGAGCACATATCTTATGAAATACACCTTCTTTTACTTAGATCTTATAATTTCCTTATTGTAATTGCAACTGCCCAAAGACAAAAGTCCTACCAGGAGAATTATTACTCCTGTTTCAAATTCTTTTAATATTTTAGTACCTGGACACTATTCTTTACCTTTCTCTTGATCACTATCATCAAGAGTTCTGTGAATACCTGTATGAGAACTTGTGTTAAAATAGGTCATAGTTCATCTACCCTTATTATCATCCCTCTTTTTTGTGTATCATGTACCCTTTCTTTGCAGTTTTTGCCTCTTCGTCCATCTCTGTGCAGTTCCTTTCTTCCCCCACTGTGTACCCTCCCCTCCTCTCCAAACCATTTACCCATCTTTCTTCACACAAAGGGCTTTGAACTTTTACCAAGCTGCTGATAATTCCCCTATGACTAAAGCTGTTAATCAAAAATGAACACAAAAGATTTGAGTGGGGCATTTCCCACAATAGAAGTCAGTCCTCCTGTTAACCTCACATAAGCAGCTGTAGAAGACAATGCTGGATTTTTTCCAGGATACTGTTATTTCTTGTACTCTGTTTGATACTCCATCTTTCAATTCATTTGTTTAGTAATGGGTGGCTAGAAAATAATTTATATTTTCTGCTTAGGAGAAAGAAAGTTTTTGGGGGGTTTTGTTTGGTGGTTTTGTCTGCTTGCTTGTTTGTTTGTATTTTTTTGTTCTTTTATTCACCCTGCTGTCTTTAGGCAGTAAAGATTGTGTGTTGTGTAGTTCAGCCTGACTTGTATGTTAGCTGATGAGTAGGAGCACTGGGAATAACTGTACTGTTCCTCTTTCTCCTCCTCCTCAGTTTTTTAAAATAATGTTCTAAGGAGAATTGCTTCAGTTTGTGACTAGTGGCTCAGCCTA
The DNA here is from genome assembly GCF_041296385.1 of Aphelocoma coerulescens. NCBI lineage: Eukaryota > Metazoa > Chordata > Aves > Passeriformes > Corvidae > Aphelocoma > Aphelocoma coerulescens. Next base: position 124,190,279 of record NC_091015.1, read on the forward strand.
TTATGATAAAATGGTCCTGATTTTTGTCAGCTACCTGACCTTCAGATCCCTGCCAGCAGCATCCAGAAATGGAAGAAGCTCTGGCTGGTTTCAGACTGTCTGGTCACACAATCAGCAGCATCAAGCCCACTAGGCTGATCTGCCCACTGCTTTTGGACTACAACGCAGTATCAGAACACACTTGGTTCTCATTTAGAAGAATTATTTTTTATCAGTGTGATAACTGATAGCTGCAGGCAAAGCTTCCCACTTTCTGCAGGAATGTTTATGGGTGGCAAGAGGGCCAACTCTCTGGTTTGCCTTTCTTCACTTTGTCCCTCTGCTGTGTTCCCTTCAGTGTCTGAAATGCAAATGATTGAGCAGATCTGATCCAGGTAGTCAAAAGCATCTGTGTATATAAATTAAAACTAATAATTCCATCCATTACATAGAAGTTATCTTCTGATTTTGTAGGCAAGCTGAACATTCAGGATTTCTGTCTTATGCAAAGCTGAGTTTTGACTCTGCACTAGTGTTCCTGTTAACAGTTCACTGGAAAGTGTTTTTCCCTGTTGCGGCAACTGAATTTTTCCAAGTAGTTGTCAGCATAGAGATGATGATAGATGTCCTGGTGAGAAAAGGAATTTGTATTTCTTCTTGTCCCATATAACTGGCATGACTTTTCCAATGAAACTGGGAATACATGTGTTTGTGGCATCTGCATGAGTATTTAATATCTCTGAAGCTGTGAGTTGATATCTGTAGGTGACACAAATACAACAATTTGTCAGGCTGCTGCCGTTTGTTGGGAGGTTTGATTTCCACTGTGCTTGGTAGGATCTGAGCCTTCTTCTCTTTGAGCTGTTAAACAGGGTTTGAATGAACACCAAGAATGTGCTCTGTGCAGAGACTACTTGTGTTCTCTTTCCGACTGTCCTGATGGGTATCACATTATTTGTCCCAGTTATTTAGCGGCTGTCCCTTTTTAAGGCTGTGGTTGAATGGCAGGAATAAGTAGAGCATATTTGATCCGCCCTGATAGGGGTTGCAGTCAGTGCAAACTATTCTCCTGCCATTGTCCTTCATAACAAAATATATTGAAACAGTCATTTTCTTCATGACAGTACTTTGGCATGCTTTAATTTCAGCATTATTAGTCACTGCCCATATATGATACGAGTGTTGGTGGATGGAGTGGGAGGAAGAAGAAAGATATTTAAAACAAATTAGGGCTTCCTCCCCTGATGTGCATTACTGTGTCTGACCAAGAAGCCTATGACTTAACTATGCCTTCTGCGTTTCAGTGTGTTGTTTGCCTTAAGGCACAGTTAGTTATTCAGTTTGAATTTCTAATATTATTTTTAAAAGTCATAGAAATGCAAAAGGAATTGCAGGCGTTTAGCAGTGTTAGTGGTGAGATACAGAAGCGAGAGATACTAGTATAATTATCAGTTCAGTGTATTCATTAGTTCACAGAATCTTAAATAATATTCTGATGCTATTTTCCATAACTCAGGGGGGAAAATTATATTATCATTGAAAGGTTTTTACAAGTAATTATTTTTATTTTCTTACTGTGATAAATGATTAGGGTAAACTGGGGGGGAGGAACAACGATGAGGATGGACAGCATGGTGGGAGCAACAGAAAAAACCCATCCTTACGAAGGTTGTCTGCTAATTAATCTTTGTTATGATAAGGAAAACTTAATCGTGTACATAATAACAGGATTTTCAACTTCAGCAGTGTTTGAATCAGAGAATTAATGCTTTTCAGTTAGGGTATGAACAGTTCTTTAAATAACAGGGTTTAAAGGGTTAGATGAACAGAACTAAATTCATGGGGTATATGAACTGCAGCCCACGCTACACATCCAGCGTAAGGCAAATCCACACAATGGGCAATTGTTTACTCCAGCACTTTCAGCCTGTCTGACATAGTCTGCATTTCAATTTGTCATTATACCCTGAATGTGCTCACTTCATACTGTGGTATTTGAAATCTGCCCTGTGGGTTTCATTAAACTTTCTGTAGTGGTGTTACGCATCCTACTTGTTGGTTTCATTGTTGTTTGGTGAAGATGATCTTCCGTATCGGTATGTCTGGCCATTGTTTCCACAACCAGTTCAGTGCAGCTTCCTCAGCACAAACTGCTCTCCCTTCTCCTGTTGTCCAGGACAGGGTGACTTCTGATGTTTACATAGCTTTATTGTTTCTTTCCCATTATTGTCGAACTCTCGTGGTAATACTTGGCACTTTTACTGACTTTATAGAGTAGGATGTGATGTCGTAGAGAAGGGGACAGGGCTACCCAAATTTTCTCAATTGCAGGGAGGAGCTGCCCAGGTGTGCTGAGGGGCCTGTACTCAGGAAGAGAAACAGGGAATCCTCCACAGTGAGTAACCCCACTTTCAAGTGCACACAGTTTCCTTCATAGCCGTGTCCAGTACAGTGTAGTATCCTCTCCTGTCCTTTCCAGTTTGCCCTCTGGAATGTTCCCAGTTTAGTTCTCCTCTTTCCCCTTTATTTTGTTGTATTCTCATTTTACCTTGTACTTTGTCTTCTCTCTGAAGGTTAAAGTTTCCATTTTTGTCTCTTTTCACAATTAATCTTTTCTCATCCTACTCTTAATCTTTATACACATTGTCATTTTTCCAATGTGTCATTGTTGTTCTGTCACTAATACATCATATCATTTCTCTTCCCTTGTGTGCAATGGCCCTTTTCCCAGCCCTGTGCAGTTTCTTCTGTCCTTACTCATTGTACTTTTACTCTTTCCAACCCTCTCTTCTTTCTCCTTTCAAATCACCTTTCGGTTTTCCTTTCCTGATGGGTCCCTTTTGAATCTTGCCTATTGATGTACACGAGATAAGCTCAGTTCAGCTCCCAGACCTTTCTAGTGCAGCTTTCACCTATATGTTTCCCTTTGTGGAACTGAAAGATAAAGGATGCAAAGCTCATCTCTAACAAAGAATTGAAGGATTTGGTAAGCTGCATTTTGGCTGTGAAAGAGAACAGGCAGGAAATCAGAGCGGTAAAATGGCAGAAAAGGGCTGAGCTGGTCAAGCTGTAATGAGTAGGCTGTCTTTGGCTTTAGGTGAGCTGCTGAATTACAGCCCTGGCCAGCACCCTTCACAGTTTGACTTGTGTGATATGATGTGGTGGTGTCTCTAGTTCCTAGTGGGCAGGTATCCACACAGTAGTAGCTACTTTTGCAATTGCCATTATTTGGTAACTACTAGGGAGAAGCTCAGGATCATTTGAATCAGACCAAACTGATTTCATATTTACGGGGGGTAGAAATATAAGTTCTGGCTGAGATACGTTGGCAAGATGCTCTGGGAAGCTTGATTGCTGTGGCCTGTGCCGCACCTTTTACTTCTGATTGAAGGGTTTCATTTTCCAGGGCTATCAGTCTGGCATTTTACATGAGCAAAAGAGTGGCTGTTTGTTTAACAGCATAAAACTGATGGGGACTAAAAAGGAAGTGGAAAATCAGAAAAATCCTTACAAGATGGTTCTATCTGTAAAGAGGACTGAGTTACTTTGGGCTCAATTGGAAAAGGCAAAGGAGTGGAAAACTGAGCTGAACTGTAAAAATATACTGCACTCTGTCATGTAGCATCTTGTGTGCTGTGACTGTTCTGACTGCTTCATTTTTCATTGTTTTTAGAATAAAAAAGCATTTTAAAATTGAAATCCCACTGTGTCAATTCTTACAGTAGCTCCTGGTCTACAAATGGAAGGTTTTAGCCAATTTTTTTCTGAGGTCATGACAAAGCTAAGTGTAGAATAGTTAAATGACCTCAAAGAATTCTAAAGTAATAAAAATCAGAGAAAGTGCTACTGGGTTTTTTTGGGTTTTTTTTTTACTCTTTGGCTCTGTGTTTTATGTTTTTCCCCTCACGCCTGAAAGAAAATCTGTTGCTGTGTGATAAAACCAGTTGCATATTCCAACTGTTTTATTTGTAACCTGGTAAGAGTTTTCCCAGGCAGATGTAGCAGACGATGTACAGAAGCAGCAAGTATATCTTTTTCTTGCTGCCGTTTCCGGGGTTGTACCTGGCCTTCCAACAGACAGAGGACTCCAGTCTCAACACTATCGTTCCCTGCCTTTCACAAATGACTGCATAAAAACTGCATGATCATATAACCTTTCAGATTCACAGGACAGCTGTGTCTTGTCACTTACACATTTATTATTTTTTTTTAGGCATTGGAAAAGTACCCCAACTCACCAATGACTGCAAAACAAATACTGGAAGTCATTCAGAAAGAAGGGTTAAAAGAAACAAGGTCAGTGTTTATATATTCTGTATTTTTGCTATCTTTGTGAAAATGATCTAGGAATGGTATATAATCTTTACAAAACTTAAAAGTGCTGACTGAATCGATCTCCAGTATCAGAGTGGGAGATACAACAGATGGGTTTTGATTGTTAGTTCAAGACTATTAAAAGGGTTAGTGACTGGCTTAACTTCGTATCTTCCCAAAGGAGTCTGTGGGCCAGCTCCAGTCCAGTGGCCTTCCTTTAGAAAGACAGTGTGATCTGCTCAAACAGCCCAGTGCTACGTCTCATTTTTGCTTAAGGACTGAAGCTCGACAGCCGGGTTCCCTCTGTCACTGTGTGCATGGAGAAAGTGCAAGATGACGCTTGGTGCACTTCTCCCTTGGGTTTATGGTCTGGCACTTAAACCACTGTTAGGACATGTTGGTGTTGCCTGTGGTAACAGAGACTGTGCCGATGGAAGAACTGGGATGGAAGGAGAGCGGGGTTTGGACACTAGTTTGTATCCGCAGAGCATGGATACGGTAACTGATACAGCAACTCAACTGCAGACTTGCTCAATAACAGCGTACTTTGGATGTAGATTCAAGCGATGATAGTTAGGCTTTTAGAGGATAGATAGGTTATCCAGAGACTGTGGAAATCAGTCAACTGTCTTCCATTGCTGCCTGGTTCAGATGTACGTGCAGCTTTTTGTTCTCAAAGGTGACTGTCTACCTGCTAGGTGCTCTAGTGACCTGCAAGTGGAAACTTGGGCAGGAAGTAAAAATAAGGACAAATTGGTTGGCTGGTGGGGGTCTCCTACAAGATGGACTTGCCTCTTCTCCAAATATTATAGTAAAATTTTTCTACTTTGATAAATTGTTTTAATACTTGTTGCTGTCTAAGAGCACAGGGAGACATGTGCTTTTATTTTAATTATATTTTTCTAGTGTGGAACCTAATGTTCAGAACAAGAGAACTTCAAAGTCCATGTAAAGGTGAACCAGAAGTAACCATGGGACTTATTTTTACTGAATTCTGTGTTCCTAGGAAACAGATCAGAACACAATCTGCATGATTGTTTGCACGGCATAACCATGCACTTCTTTGTTGGTAGCCTCATAACATGCTCATAATAGCTGTATTTTGATAAAATTGCAAAAGAGATGGTATGCAAAGTGAAATTGAATTTTCTACCTTTTACAGATTTAAAATGCTTTAGTTGCTGTCAAGAAATTGCTTTGAGTATATTTGGCAGTGATTTCAAGGAAGCAAGGGGATGAAAACTTTTGAAAATGAATGTCCAAACATGCAATAATTTGCATGCAACAACAACAAAATGCAAAAAACCACAGTTTTGAAAATCTGTTCTATTAAGATACTGTTTCTCACAGCAGTGAATGGATTGCTTTCTTTTTATGTCTTGTGATATGAGACAATTGCATGGGAGGGGCTCAAATGCCTGATAATAGCATTTCTTTGTAATTCTAAAATGTTCTTGTTTTTGTGATCAGTTCATGAATAAAATTTTGAGTGGAAAACCTATGGGAGGGAGCGAAGGCAATGTTTTATATTTTAAATATAGAAAAAGTCAAAGCCCTTTTTAATTGCTGCAGAATGAATAGTAAGAGAAAGATTCCTTTAAAGAGGTTCCAAACTAGATGATCTTTCATTTCGTCGGTTACTAAGAAACTGAGAATTGCAGAGAAATAGAAAAGAAATTCAGATTCATTCTGATTTTTATTCATGGTACATGCAGGTATATGTGACAGTGTAGTAGATTGCAGGATGCTATATGTGGTCATGAGTTCTGAAAAACTGAGAAGGATAAAATTCAATGCTCTTTATACTTGAAACATTTTCATCCCAAACTCCTTAGCCTAAAAATTGTAAATTCGGCAATTGTAAAATGAAAAAATGTTCATTTTGTATTGATTTTTAAGTATTTTAATTTTCATTTAACTTCTGATTTCATGTAAAAGTTGTGTTTCTGCTGCATTTTAATATTGATTAGGGAAAAACTTTCAGAGTTGTCTGAGTGCCTAATGTATAATAGGAGCCAATAAGGTGTTTAACTTCATACACAGATTTGTTGATCGGGCCTCAGCGTGTAAGGAATGTTTGGTTTTCCCAGGACTTGAATTTAAAGTCTGCTGTTCGCTTCAGCCAGCTCTGCAATTTCTTTCAGTACCTTTCTGCCAGTTGGTTCCTTTGCCATTACTAAAGATGGTCTTTCCTGGTCTCTCTGCTGCAGCCAGCTAAAACGAGCAAGGGATGTAAATTTATGATGCGCAGTCACCTGTCCATAAGCAGTAGAATGGCACTAGCATATTTTATTCTGTACTAATTTGTGTATTCTTCCAAGTCTGAACTTGTGCCAGGAATATGGTACTACTCTAGTACACTTTACTTATTCCTTTATACTGATTATCATTGTCAGTAGAAACTTGGCAATTCTACGTTAAGTTCTTAAAAAACTCTCCTCTCTACTCTTCCACTTAGAGATGAATAAGGTTAATTGGCTTAGTCATTTTTCATATATATTGCAGCATTAATTAATCTAAAACTTTTTGCTGTGATAGTAAATCTGAAAGAATAATATGTGATTTTCAGCTATCTCATTGTCATTATGTGTGATCTTTAAAAAAACACTGTCAGACTATTCAGCCTCTTTTTCTTTTTTTGCCATAAGTACGTCAAGTTGCACGTTTATTTTTGTATTACTTGTGTAATTAAATACAAAAGGATTAAATTCCAAATTTACAAAGCAGATATATGTTAGAAAAAAACCAACAACTCTACTGATATGTCCTGTGAGAGGGTATACACATACCTAGTCTTTTGTATCTTGGGGAAGGAAAAACTCATTTTTGTTTCTTAAATATCTTTCCTGTTATGCTGGTTCGTTGTAAAATGGTTAGCAGGCAGCTCTTCTGTTACCTAGAAGGAATAAAAACTTTTAAAGCAAACCTTTCAGAGATGTAGAAAATGTATGGCTTTCTTCTGTGGGTGGTGGGGAGGAGGGAGAAGTGTTTGCTTAGCATTCGTGCCTGTGGTGATAGCGAACAGTGTCAGGCCAACAGACCTGGACACTGAAATCTCTTTACAAGGAAAATAGACAGCAGCTCACTTCAGTGCACAGTGCTCTGGATTTTCTGTCCTGAAAACGTTTCCCCGTCCTGCTGTAAATTTCTAGGCTCTCCACCTGCTATCTATACACCCTAGCATGAGATTTTGCTGATTTTGCTAGTGTGACAGACTACTAGTCAGAGTATGATCCACTCTTGCCTCAGTGCTCCTTTTCTGCTGTGCTGCTGCCTCACTAGTTGTTCTCCATCTTGCATTTCTTTTATTACTTTTTCTTGTTAAGCTCTAAAATTTCTCTCACTGAATTGTATTTAGGTTTTTGCAGACTGTTTCTCAAATTCAGTAGGATTGCTTTAACAATGTACTCTTGTCATCCAGCATGCATGCAGCTTTTCCAAGGTTTAGAGTCCATGGAAAGTCCATGGAAAACAGTGACCAAAAACTTGGGTTTGGGCTATACGATTATTACTATTAAGTTGGGCTATATGGTACTTACTGCTGCTTCTCTAGCTACAGGTCTGCTGCTATGTCACCGAGAATATTTTGATAGATGTGAAGTAACTTGTTCTTGACAGGCCTATATATTACTCAACTTCTTATCTGCTAAATACTTCCAAATAATTTTTATTCCTTATTTTGGGGGAATTGAAATTCAGTTGCTGCATCTCCACTTCTTTGGACCTGTCTTTTTTCATTTTTTTTTTAAAGCTAATCTCTGAGCATTTTCCATTCTTTTGGAATCACTGCTATCCTCTACAAATTCTCAAAAATTACTACTGATAATTCTGAGACTGATCCAGTCAGCTTTAATTACCTATGGCGAATTTCAGCACATTTAACTGATGTGAGAATACCTAATTTATTTAATTATCATCATCTAATCAATTTTCCCATGTTTGTTCCTGGTGTTGGTTTTAGCAGCTGTCTAATCATAGACATGTTTCTGATTAGGCATTAGCCACTCCTGTGCTTTGAGTGTAAGTACTCAGTGCCAACCCCTTCTTGGAAGAGCAAGTCAGTTTCCTTTCTGCTGGTGTGCTTACACAAATTTCTTTGTGCATGTTGTGTGGGTGAGTTTGCTGAAATTTAATTTCCTGAAGCCCTTTTTCTTCTTTTTGTGTTCTCCCTTGCTTTCCTAAAAATGAGGAATCATCTCTTCGTGTTTTAGCTGCTTCTTCCCATGGGTTCAAGTGAACCTAGTACAGTCCCAGGAACTTGCCAGATACTTTTCTGTCCCTATCTTTCTTTTCCCTTGTTTTTGTCCTTTTTTGTCATTCCCTGGAAACTGCCTGTAGAACCACCAGAAGTAACCTATCTATTCCATTCTGTTTGGAGCACTGCACCTTTGTGAGGAATAGGATCAATTGAAGACCACTTAAGATTATCAGGGAGATAACAATAAGAGAGAAGCTGGTATGAATTAGTTTGGATAAAGGAAGAGAAGGTTGAGTACAGGCATAGTAAATCTTCAGCTACACAAAAGATAGGAAAAGAAGGAGGGAGTAAGTTATCCTGAATGTCTGTTATGGACAGAACAAGAAATAAGGCCTTTAAATTGTAGAAAGAGAAGATTCCAATTAGAAAGTACAAAGATCTTTCTTTTTTTCATAACAGGAATAATTAATTTCTTTCATGAGCTATGGAAGAGATGTTAGAGATTGGCAGGTCTCACCAAAAACCACTGTAGCAGTGTGTCTGTCAGGAGTTATGTAGATTAGGTTGATCCTGCCTTGAACTAGGGGAATGAACTAGTATATCCCTTGATCCAGGTTTTTCTATGAATTTTTTTAGAACAATATTCAGTACTTGGGCCATACACGTTGTTTGAGTCCTAAGGGAGAATATCCAGCCAAACTCTGATAAATGTTTGATGCTAATAACCCTAGATTATGTCTTGGCTTTCTGTAGTTCCCTTTCTCCTTTGCTTGGTTAGGCTGGGAAATTGACTTGTCTGGATAAGATTAAAGCCAAAGATTCTCAGTACAAGTTAAAAGCCAATAAACTTTCAAAATGGGACAAGCTGCTTAATTTCTTGGAGTACAACTTTAGCCCACAGCTATGCTAACTATTTATGTTCCTCCTCCATGAGACTCAGGAGTGTGAACTCTGGAATGGGATAATTTCATAGTGTTCTGCTGTTCAGCTGGAGTAATTGCCTTCTGTATGGTCAGCTAACTTGCATTATTCTGTTCACGTGATTCATAGAAGAGTTTTTAAAAAGCTGCTTTGTCTGACTCTGTTTTCCATTTTCCGGTAGGAATTTTAAACTTCTTTCTCTTGATGTTTCTTTGTTGATCTTAATTTCAACTATGGGAATCAGAGCACCAGTCATATCTCCTCCACTTCATCTGTTTTTTCCTCTGCATATTTTGCCTTTTGCTTTGCAAGACTAAGCTATCTATTGATTTGTTGTTGTGACAGTAGTCTTTCAGAAGACTAAGAAGAGATGCTTGCCACTGGCACTGGCAGTAGTGCTGTTTCTTCTGCACTCCACAGTGTTGATAATATTTATCACGAATGATATCATAATATATTAAGTCTTCTGAGCCTAGGAAAGCAGCAAGTATGACCCAAATAAATCTCAACGACACTCTTACTAGATTTACAGTCTTTGTGCAAAAATGTGGAACTAGTGGGTTGGCTAGAATTAAACCCATTTTGAACTGTGGAGGGGAGTCATCAATGGAATAAAACACATGATCCGTGCAGGGTCTGTCTTTAGCTTTGAAGTTAGAGGGGACTCCTGAAAATATTACCATCATTTGTGAATCCTTTGATCTTTTTGACAGTGTCTCTTTAAGCCTTAGCATACTTCATCCTTAGAGCTATTGACTTATTAAAAAATCCCTTCTGAATGCTGCTGTTTCTGTAAATAGGCTAAATGAGCTGGCAACTGTCTTCTGTTGTTTATTGTTTTCAGGTTCCTTGTGTTATTGTGTGAATATAGACAGAGAATTTTTTACTTTCTTTCTATGTAAAGTCATTCCAAGATGTCATTGTGATTCATAATTATTAAGTCACAGTTTTTATCTTTCACTTAGAAAAGAAAAAGAAAACCAAACAAATGCCCTGCAATTACTAAAACCGCTTAAAAATTTAATTGAAAAAAACACAGTTTTTGTCTTAAGGCTATGGTTGCCAACAGAAGAGCACAGAGAGTTAGGAGGCTTCTGTGGTTGCATATATCTGATAGAATTTATTTGGGAGCCTCTTCAGCTGAAGGGAGTGCATTGTTTTGTCTGAAGGTAGTTATTGCCTGCAATGGACTGAAACCAAGCCGTGATGGAAAGAGAGGGAGAAAGCTATTCAGATTCTTTTGCCTGGCATTATTAGGTTGATTTTCATGCTTCTACAGATGTGGCTTTTGGCTGTAGAGCAATGAAAGAAGCAAACTTTCAGTACAACCTGTCTTTCTGCATAAATTCACTTCAGACATGCCTTTGAAATGCTGTTCTTCCCAGTGTACCAACAGACCACCTAATTCGGTAGGCAGTTCTGATAGCAGCAATTTGCCAGCTGAAAATCTCGGGCTTGCTCCTTCTTGCCTAGACATTCCCAGCATTGTTATATGTGGTGCAGTTTAAGCTGGTAAAAAAACGTGGGTTTCCTATATTGCATTCCAGGATTGGAACTGTAACTTGCATAATCACACCCCTGTCACCTCTGTAATAATTATTTCAGTTTTTGTTTGTGATGTAGCCCTAGAACAGCTAATGTATTAACTCAAGCCTAAAGTCCGGGTTGTGAATTCTTGATTGCATATTGCTGCATAGTGATTAACCTACTGTTAAAAGCTTGCTTTTATCTGGACAGAAGTAATCCCACCTTTGTATTGATTTGGAAAACTGGTTTTGAGTGAGATGTAAAACAGATGCAAAATAATAAAACCTCAAATGTTTTCCCTCAGTGAATTGCAAAGACGAAGAATTTTTTAGTCATGGTGAGTTTTCCATTGTGTATACCTATATAAGATATATTTCAATATAAGACATTTAGCTGCCTGGTATGTTTTTTGTTTTTTGTTTTTTGGGGTTTTTTTTTGCCTGAGCCACCATTATCTTAATTTTTTCTCCATATTTTAGTATTTTAGAAATTACTTGGAGAGTTGTATTTGTTTTAATGCTGCTCTTCTTTCCTTCACAGGACAGTGGAGTCTCTGTCTAGGGACTTTAATAAACAGTCAAGTAAAATCAGTCTCCACATCAGTGGTTTTTATAAAACTACCTTTATAATTAAGGTGTGAATTTGAGTTTCAGATGATAAATGGCATAGCTTAAATTTTAAGTACCTTTTGAGTATGACACAGAATACTTTGGAGGATACTGTTCATACTGATAAGAGTATTAATTGAGCATATGTAAAAAGAGAGTGGAGACAGAAGCAAAGTAATATTTATCAAAGCTAAACATACAGCTAGGTCCTTGGCTCCTCCACTCCCAATATCCTGTCCATTAAATTGGTGTTGCCTGTGCACTATCTGCTAGTTCCCACCTATATGCAGTCCTGTGTCCCAGAAGTTTTCTGCAAGATAAATCTTCCTGCCTTCTCATACAAGGTCACCCACTCCATGGTCTCCAGTTACCCTGATCTGCTGTCATCCTTCTTGCCTTCTTTTGAGGACTCAAACTCAATTCCATGTGCCTGAAATTTTCTCAAGTGTTACCTTGTAAACATCCCAGTATTTATTTGATATTCTGACTTGGGACCAGTCAAGCGCTCTTCCTTAGTTTGGTTCCAGGATGAGTTATGAGAAAATAAAATAATTCCATTATTTTGCCATGTCTGGGACTTTCAACAGATGGTTTAGAAAAGTTAATATGGTTTCCTCTTTTGTACTTAGCCCTTGATTTGTCATCATGTTGAAGTTTGTTCCTGCATTCTTGGGTCAACTGAGATTTTAGAGCAGTCAATTCTCTTTTCTTTAAGATTAGTGTGTTGCTGTTACTTTTCCATATGCATTTTTGCCCATTTAGTGTGAGGACTTCAGTTTTCCATTTGGTACAATATTTCTCTGTATTTGGGTGCTAAAACATACATGGTAACCGCCTTTCCACCTTTCATGTAAATGACAGGAAATGTCCTGCTTGATTTTTTTTTTAAATTTTTTTAAATTTTTTTTTTTTTAAGGTCTGCCATAGACCTTTTTTGCTTTCCATCTATTAACAGTTCTGCAAAATACATTTGCAAAGATTGGGAAAACAGGAATCCAGTCTGTGTGACATGCTTGTCTCCTCGGTGCTGTTAAACTATTTTTATTTTACTTGTGCTGTTTAGGTTTCTGCTCTTTCCACTCAAGCTTAATCTGTCTATAAAGCACTGTATAAAGCTTTTTTTATTTGGTTGATGCTTTACTGGTAAGGGAGAGTGCCTGTACGATTGTTAGATATTCAAGTTATAATAATTCAGAGGATATGTGAAAAATTTAAAAGTTTATCTTTTTTACCTGTACTAGGAAAAATTATGATAGTTGGATTTTGTGATGTGATAAATGTTTCAAGTTCTAAAGATCTATATTTCAAAAATTTTTTATGTTTAAGTGCATCCAAGTCCTTCTTCCTTATCACAGCCTAATATTCTGAAATTAAGACCTCCATTAATGTAATGTTAAAGATGCTCCTTTTTTAAAAGAAGTGGAAATCCAGCAACTTAAATGTAACAAATAATTGATAGCAGTGCAGATCTTAAAATATTTACTAGCTTTGTGCAGTCATGACATCACTTCCTGTTAAAGGTTGTTTTATTTTGAAGTAGGAGGAGGACATCAGCTGTGACTAGATAATGTAAATTTGTCAACAATTCCAGTGTTGCTTTTCATATTGTGGTGATTCCTTTATCAGTTTTTTCTGATGTTTAATGGAAGAATCTAAGTTGTGTTGGCTTTTTCCTATGTTGTGTCTCTCAGTGTAGACTACTATGGAAGGAGACTGAAAAGCAACAATGTAGTTCAGGCTGATGAAAAGAGAAACCTTCTGCATTATAAATTGGTGTTACCAAAAGAGTATATTGTGTCATGTCTGTCTTCCCACATTTCTCCTAGACAGTGTAACTACAATGTATGCTACAGATCTTTTTTCTTTAATGTTTCTGTATTTTGAAGAGTAATTCTGCATTAAAAATAGTGTCTCTTTTTCAGAAAGAGAAATTAAATAAAGATATGCGAGAGACCTAAATACATTCAAAATAATCACATACTCTCTGAAGTTACATCAGGAAAGTTTCACCATATCTTCAATCCATCCTCCAAGCAGTGAAAGTTTTAGGGTTGGTTTATTTGTTTTGGGGTGGGGGGTTTGTTTGGTTTGGTAGTTTTGTTTTGTGTGTGTGTAGTATGTTTCCTATAATGTAGTGCACTAAGCCTCATTTAAAAAAAAAAACCAAATTACTGAAGAGATGCAGTTTTCCAGTCTACAGACTGTTTTCTTGTCCTTTTATCCGAGGTCTGGCTGCAGTTCTATAAACATGACTATGTGAGAGGTAGGTAGATTAAATGCATTCTCTGATTTTACTGCCTTTATCATATTGTTTTGCCAGCATCGCTTTAAGAGAAGCAAGGACATAGAAGAATATAGTTGTCCATTGTAGTCCAGACACAAAATTTTCAAAAGTATTTTATGGAAACTGAAAGTTGACAGAATGTGTTTTTCTTTCCATCATTGTCCTGAAATGAAGATCTACCACGTATTTACACTAGAGAGGTAATAAACCAGTGGTTTTGAAATAGAAGTCAGAAGGAAGAGAGATTAATGTCAGTGCAACTGATATAACTAATAGATACAACTGATGCTAGTTAGGGGCAAAATGTGGGAATCTTGCTGAGTAGCCAGTAACCTTGCTCAGCTCTCTTGTGCTTGGAAAAGGCAAGAATAATCTACTGTATTTACTTCACGTAGTAGTTGGACAAATGTGATTCAACACATAAGCCTGTCAGGAGCAGCCATATATATAAAAATTTCAAACACTGAAGGATACAGACACTTTAGCTAGAAGGAGTCACCTTTTGAATGTACACTCTAGTAAAATATGCTTAGGAAAAGGGTTTAATCTGCTGAAGGCTTAAAACCTGCAGTGAAAATTGAAGTCTGGCTGAGAAATTGAAGGCATGCCTGCGTTTAATGGATTTGTGAGCTTTTGTTGCACCATACAAGTTAACCTAAGAAGCTGCTTTTCCTTGCAGGTGTAAAATGAATTACTCTAGGTTTCAACTTGCTGGTTGCTGATTGAGATTTATTTGTTGGGGTTGAATTTTTTTGGCAATTGTTTTTGTTCCGTGTATTTCTCTTTTGCATTGAAAAGTTAGTATTTAAGCCTATTATTTATTACTGCTTTGAATTTCATTTATCCCACAGCTGACTTTTGTCTTTATTTATAAGCATTCTGTCCTAAGGGACATGCACAACATCCCACAAAACAGTATAATCTTCTTCATGCTATTTCTAGTATTCCATAGCAACTGAGGAAAAAAAAAAGAGACTAAACTGAACACTACAACACAGGCAATTCATTACAGATTTTCCGCTTAGTATTCAGTAAATTGTCAAGTCCTTATTTTCATCATTAGCATATTTTTCACAGAGCAGAAGCATAGCCATTTCTGGCAGACTGAATTAAATCTGTTTTACTTGAATGTGAAAGAAGAAAACATTGTCAGGCTTTCTATGAAAGCACCATTTTCTAGTAATAATTTATTACTCTGGAACAGTGTGCTGTGGATGTCTTTATGTTTCTATAAAGATATGGGTGTGTATGTTTCAGTCTACCTGTAGTTAAACCATTCCTTAGCCTGTAGGGGGAAAAAAAGCAGAAAAATCTATAAGGTGGTTTGGTTTGTTTTTTTTTTTTTTTGGCTATTCATATTGCATGAGCTGAGAAATTTACTAGTTCTCTTTTAGAGAGATTGATGGCTATGCACTGGCACATTTAATTTAAATTTTTGTAGTACATTTTTATAGAATCAAACCCCAAAAAAAGCCTCAGAATTTCAGTGTCTGAGGACAATGAAAAGTATCAGGCATAACTATTCAGAAAATTTCTTACATACATTAATTTCTTTTCTTTGTAAGGCTAGCTGATAGCAGTTCCATTTTATTCGAGTCTCATAGGTAGTCTTAAGTACTATGAAATTAAATTATGTGCATCCTTGTCATTTCAAAACAGAATTTAAAAAGTGCCTGAACATATTTTCCTTGCCTATGTACTGTCATGTGAAGTAAAAATGTTTTATTCAATATCTGATTTTTCTTTCAGCAGTTTAGAAAGCTCTTGTCTTCAAGTCTGTTTTATGATGGCTGTATGCTAGAACCAGTAATTGTGTGGCTGACAAATATTTACAATATTAAAAGAGAACTGGGGACCAAAATGTATACCTCAAAGGAAAGTATAAATAAAAGAACTTAAAAACTGCGTGTATGATACTGTGTTTATGGGCTTGAGTGTGCAAATAACACCTCCAGAGACAAATTCACCACTGTACGTGTACACATGCCCTTATATGCATATAAATTGTAAATCACAAAATTAAGATCAAATACATCCTTTGCTCAGTTATTCCAAGAGCTGAGTATCGGAGCTCAAACGATCCTCAAGAACTGTTTTGCTGTTTGCCCTCAATAGCTAGAAGAGGACAAATTGATTTCTCCCTCATTTCCTTTGGTTTTCATTGTATTTGTAATATGAGGAAAGGAAAATGGGTTCTAGCAGCTCTTTTCAGTAAGTGCTACCTCCCAGCAAGAAAAAAAAACAAGTGCACATAGCTGAGTCACCCTATTTAGGATCTTGCAGCATCCACAGCTACTGCAATGTTTCAATAAGCTTGCTTAAGATACCTTTATTTGCTCTCAGAATCCATGAAGATACACCATTTAGAGATTCACTGGCATGCCTTTATATTTAATTAGCTAATAAAACAAGTGTGGGATCCAGACAACTATTCTCTCTTGCAAATGGCCCTTAATACTTTCTAGTCCATCCTTTTTTTTTATGTTACCAAGACACCCTGAGTTTTTCTTTCCTGGATTGCTAAGTATTTTATGTTACCATTATCAACCATGAAATCCTTGTGTAAAAAATAACGTGTGTCCTCTACAACCATCACAAAGGAAAAAAAAAACTATGACCCATAAGTGACAGAAAGGAACTTTTTGAGAAGATACCTTAAAGAATATATGACAAGCAAGAAGTTGTTGTTTGGCTTTTATTTGTTACTTTGTTTTGTTAAAGACTGCTTGCTTTCTATCAGGGAATCTTTCCTTAGCCAGTGAAAATTCAACAGTTTCAAAGTGTATTTGTACTCCTGTCTGTCCCCTTTGTCCAAAGCCAACATTATTAAACCCAGTCCAACCACTGACCTTTCTCTGTTTGTAGTAGCAGCCTAATGATATAAATGTAAACTATTGCATCAAAATATCATTCAGTCAAATAATACACTGAACTATATAAAGTAGTGTTGGTACAAGATTATTTGTGCCCAAGCTACAATCCAGGATTTATGACATGATTGGTACTGTTGGTACTGTGAATTAATTTCATATTCTACTTCTCATTCATTTTTTATTGAAAACAGAAAGCAATTTTGGGTTAAGACTGATTTTCTTTTGTGGTCCACATTATTTTTTAGTTTCTTTTGCATGTGTGGCTCAGCTCCTCCATTCAAAGGGACTTTAATAAGGACTTCAAGCTTCCTTTCAGGTGGAATGATGTGGCTATCAAAAATGACCAGTCTGAAACTTTTATTTTTGTCATCAATGCTGTATTTTCACAAAATATTTGATGGTTTCTTTTGTATAATTTGAAAACATTGTATGTGACATTTTGAAATTAGATTGACTTCTAATTATAAGTTAAATAGAAACTTAAGTTTCCCAGTTCTAGACTTAAGGAGCTGTCTTAAGTCAAAGAAGAAAAAGGAGATCTGCTAATAGACTAATTTGCAACAGCTGGAGTAAGTTAAACACAAAAATAAAAGTATCTGCTTGATCCTTTGAGGGAAGGAAAAAAAGTTTTACTGTGCTGTTTTGCCAAGTTAAACTCCCTTACGTACAGCAAGTATAACTTAAACATTTCACATCAATGCAAATATTTTAATTTGACACAATACAATAAATCATACGTTGCTGTATTTTTAAAGGTACAGGGTGTACTCTGATTGCCCATTCTGTATTTATTTTCAGGCTTTTCTTACAGGCAAGGGCAAGGGCTCTTAACAAAAATATTTTACACACATAATTGGCATGTATTAGTCAGCAAAGATGTAGTAGTTACATTTATTTTAATATTTAGGGTGAAAGTATGGTCTTGCTTGTACAACTGTTTTTCTAGGAATAAGTATTACTAGAAAACAGTAATTTGCTTCAGATCTAATTTTATTTGTGATTACTCCCAGCTTCCTTATTCTTTGTATCAGTTTGATTTTTCTGCCTGTTTTGGTGATTGACTAAAACATTCTCAAGTTCTGAAAGACTGTTTAAGTACAAGAATAATGAGAAAAGTCTTCTGTAAGGAAAGGAATGATTCTTTTTATTCATTCATTCTCTCGCATTATACAACAGACGGTAGAATTTATTTTTCTTCAATTGAATGTGAATTGAAGATGTAGAAATAGATTGGTTTTTTATGTCCTAGCATTCTCTTTTTGGATTGGTTGCAATGTTTTGGATGTTAAAAATAAGCATGTGGCTTCTTCATAATTGTGCCAGAATTTGATGTTTAGTTTCAAAATTCTGAATTCCTTCAGTTAGAAGTTATGTCCTAATTGAAAACTGGAGAGGAGGAACAAAGAAACTGTGGAGATTTTCCTGAACTTTGGTGAATGACAAGGAATAAGATATGGTGCACTTTCTTTGGTTTTGAACAGAAATGGACAAAACTAAAATTAAATTTACGGATTTCAGTTGTTCTTGCTTCATAAAAAGGTTTAGTATCATTTTATACTGCTTTAAAAGAAATATGATTCTTTTATCAGAATAGGAAGTTGTAGGATGAAGGTGGGGAGGGCAGGAGAGAAAGAGAGAAGACACTGGGAGAAGAATAAGGAAGAGAGAAGAGATAGGAAGCAAAGACAGAAGATAGAAAAGTAGAAGGATAAAAGAGAGAGGAAAGGGAAATAAAAGAAAACAGACAATGAGGATGTGTTCATGACAATGCTCTGGCAGTGTGGGGCTGCAGGGCCAGACACAGCCTTGTGGCTGAGATAGTGGTGCCTCTGGAGTAACATATTCAAGAAAATGCAAAACCAGCACTCAGGCAGAAGAGGAGAGTGGAAAGAGAGTGTGGAACAGTGGTATGAACACCAAGGCCAGAGAAGAAGGAGGAGGGAAGGAGGCGCTCTGGGCACCACAGCAGAGGATCCCTTGCGGGCTGTGGAGGGCCGCAGCAGAGCAGATATCTGCACTGCAGCCAGTGGAGGACACCACGCTGGGACATTTGGATATTTCCTGAAGGAGATGTTGCCCACAGAGAGAGCAGGCTGCAGCAGACAAAAACTGTGAGGAGGAAGCAGTGGCAGAGAGGAGCAGTTGTGGACTGACCGTAAACCCCATGCTTCAGCACCCCTCAGTGTGGGAAATGTGGAGGAACTGGGAATGAAAGAGAAAAATTGACCCTGGAAGGGGAAAGCTGTTGTTTTAATTTTTTTTTTTTTTCTTTATTTCTCTCTACCCAAATCTTTTTAAATTGGCAATAAATATATTTTCATCAAGTCGACTCTGTTTTGTCTCTTGCTGTAACTTGTAAGCAATCTTAACAAGTTTTTCATCCCCTCTTTTCCCTGTTTCCTGTTGGGGAGGGGGAGGGAAAGGCTGGGTGGGCATTTGGCTGCTAGCCAAGGCAAACCCAGCACTAGAGGAAAGAAAGGAAAAACAAGGGAGAAAAAGAGCAGAACAAATAAGGTAAAGAGAAAAGAAAGGAGAAGAATAAAGATAGAAGGAAAAAAGTAAAGGAGAAGGAAGAGAGAAGTAAAAAAGAAGAAAAAAAACTGAGAAGAGAGAAAATAAGGAAGAAAAGATGAAAGAATGAAAAGAATAGAGGAAAGGAAGAAAGGGCTAGGAAAAAAATACAGGAAAAGAGAAAACAATGAAAAGTAAGAAAAAAGAAAACAGGGAACATAGAAGAAGAAGAGGAGAACAGAGGAGGGAGAAAAGATGAAAAGAAGAGAGAAATTAAAGGGGAAAGAAAAAGAGACATGCAGTGAGAGAGAGAAAAGGAGAGAAAAAAAGAGGAAGAGAAATAAAGAGAAGATTGAGAAGAGAAAGATAAGGGAAAGAACTGGAGAAAAGGAGACAGAAAAGAAAATGAGAGAAAAAAATAATGAAAAGGAAGCAAGTCGAAGCAAGTTCACTGTGGTTGAGGAATCTGTAGCTGAATGCTGTTAGCAGCAAAGTTTAAAATTTTAACTGACAGAAAGAAGCTTGTATGTGGTAACCAAGACCCTGGAAATTACTTTCCATCAAGTAAAAGTGGTAAAATCCCTATATTAAAATAACTCAGCTTTGGTTTCAGCAGTGCCATTCAATGAATAGGTACATTATTTCCAGGTAAAAATTTCCAAAGAAATTGTAATAAGCATTAAGAACTTTCTTACTGATTTGGACTGATTACTTAAGTGGGTGGGTGGGTGGTGTGGCTGAAATGGCATAGCAAACTCTGGCAGGCCAGCATGTTGGCATGCATCAGTTTTTAAGAAGGGGCAAAGTTACTGAGCCAGTTTAGATGGGATAACTGAGTAGGTTTTTGATAGTAAAAAAGAAAAATAATCAGTTTAAATTCAGCATAGCTATTTACTTTCACGCTGTTGTTTCTGTCAGGAAGAAATATTGTTTAATAAAGTAATGGCATATTACAGCCTGGTAGCTCAACATTCACTAAGAGATTAAAGATTTCGAGATTTGTGATATGAAAAAATAAATCCATAATTCTCATAAAATATAAAGAATAGTTTTAAACTGTGTAGTACTTAGTAAAGTTCTCTATATAGTACTTTGCTTGGCAGTACTCTTTTATTATTTCCTTAAATGGTTAAATCTCGCCATAATTTAAGCCTTTTCTCTGACATACATCACATGCCTTTTAGAATTTAATTCTGATAGGTCTTAACAGCATGTTGTGTTTTGCCTTTTGTGTTTTGTTTTCATTACTGGGGCAAGGTAGAAGGAGATGTATGTTCATAGGCGCATCTTTCAGTTTTATAAATTTAGTTGCAACTGGTTTTAATGGCAGCGGCTGGGAAATTGCGTCAAAATCATGTGAGGGAGCCAGGAACATGACAGAAGGCTCCAGTGGTGGAAGGTGTGGGTGTGTGGGGCTCCATCCAGCTTGGTAATTCTTCTTTCCCTCAGCAGGGTGGTACCCGCGCCTCTCCCCTCCTCTGCGTCCTCTGGCGCCAGATGCAGCAACCCAAGGGGTTACGGCTGAGGCGAGCCAGCTGCATCTGGCACGTAGGGTCGGGAGCGCTGGAGGGAGCGTGGTGCGTTAGCTGACAAAAGGTGAAATACAGGCCTTGCTCTGAGGAGTCTGAAATGGGAATCAGTTGTGTCAGTCTGAGGCCATCCTTCTCCAGTTACTGTAAACCAATATTGTAGCCGAAAGAATAATCCTGCTCCGTCCAAGCTGCTTTTTCTATTCTGGTCTGCCCACCTCCCTGTATGCTGGCACAAGAGTCCACATGGCTGTTTGGGGAAATAACCAAGTTTTAAATAAAGAAAAAAGGGGTGTGGGGGGAGAACGTGTCATGGAGACAGGAACACGTGGTCTGCCTTAGAGGGAAGCCGCTCAAGCTGCCTTTTTTGAGTGGTAGAGCTGGTAGAAAGTGACATGAGTCCTGTATTTGTCCTGGTGCAAACCTCGCTGGTGAAAGCAGCAACTGCTCCATAGCCTTACAAAAAGGTACAGAAATGCACTTTTGCTGGCATAACTGCAGGGTGGTGTCTTGTAACCATTACAGCTGTGGTAACAGGAGTTCCTGCTGTGGATGATAAGAAAGGCTGGAAATTCTTCTTACCAATCAGGGGAGGAATATGGGTGGAAGCTGTGACCTGCATCAGGGTTATGGTCCTGGTATAGCATGATAAAGTAGGAATCCTTCTCAGTCTTCTGAACTAGGCCTGCCTCACAGTGGTTTTCTGGCAACACTTTGTTCTTCTTTTTTTCCCCCTTTTCTTTGTGCAACAGAGTTAATGAAGCCACTGTCAGATGCTGCATGGGCTTCCTCTGTGGGTGGTGCAGCAGCTCAGACGTCCTGTTGTTCTTTTGCAGTATATTTTGTCACTTTGTTGCAGATCTCCAGCAGAGGCAGCTAAGCAGAGAATGAGCAGTTGCAGCAGTTTCCAGGCTTCTTGAGGAAGCTTCCGGGAAAATCTTCTGGGAGCTTCTGTTTCTGGGAACTTTGGTGGTATGCTGCAGCATGTCAGGGCTATTGGAGGCATTTGACTCAGTTCTGACAGACAGCTTTTGTTGGCTACTTACTGGTTGTGGACTACCTATGTAGTAGTCATAAGATCACTGTGGATAGAGACTCCTAAAATTGGGAAGATGGAAATGACTTCTGGCAATAGAAGAAAGCTTCTCTGCCTACAGAGGATAGGTGTAATGCACTGGAGGGAGGTGAGTAGGATTGTCAGAGGAGACAATCAGAGCCAGCTGAGGCCCAGCCACACTGTGTACATGAAGAGGAAAATGAGTGACAGTTGTTTGAGATCATCATCATGACAGAGACATCACCCGTCTTCCAGCCTGGTGGACTTGATATAGCTGGAGGTTTACTTCTTGTTGGGTACTTGAATCACAGATGTTGCCAATGGGCATTGAAGCCCTCAGACTTCATCCCTTGGTGTTCACCCATGATACTACTGGGGTGAACCCAAGTGTGTTAAAAGTGACTTCGCTGACTGGTGGCAAGGGTGAAGATCACAAATACCTAAGTGGTGTTTTTCTCAATCCTGCCAGTGAGGTGGAAATGCTCAGGTGGCAGAGGACACATCCATCAAGTCCAAGTCTGGCTGCATGACTGGTGTCACAGACAAAGCCATAGCACCCCGTTTGAGGAATAAGAACTACTGAATAGGGACAGGATTCATGAGATGGAGTGTGGCAAAGGTATCTTTGCTGACACAATCTGAGTCATCTCTTCTATAGGGCTTTGAAGCAGCTTCTTGATGTGCAGGTTGCTGGAATTTGAAGAGAAGTAAAGGCATGGGGATCATTGTGGAGGTGTCTGATGATAAACATAATTGGAGAAACCTTGTGTTTTCTTTATGCAGTCTCTGCACACTTTCAGAACGCCTTAGGGTTACAAACATGGGGAGGTAATGCACACAATAGGGTGCTACTCTGGATAGATAGAGGGATGCAGGCTGACAAAGAGGGGCAGTGCTTGCAAAGGAGGGGTGTCAGTGCACAGTGCCTTGCCCTGGAATGAGCACTGAGCCTCAGGCAGAGCAACACAAATAATGCTGTGGTGAGCATCTGCTGCAGACCATCTGGCCAAGAAGTAGATGAGGCCTTAAAGTAACTGCTGGGTACCTTGCAATTATTTCAGACCATAGCAGTTGTGTGGGATGCAAGCGAGCCAGGCCATTCCTGAAAGTCAATTTCTTGATGCAGGTGATGTGCTGTCCTGGACTCCTTACATGTGAACAAGGAAGGACTGATTGAATGTATGAAGGTCGATGACTGCTTTGGCCATGGTTAATCATCAAACTATGGACAAAAGGATCCAGGAAAGCTGTTTTATCTTCCTTGGTGAATGAGAATGGCTCATTATAATGCACAAAAAGTTTAGCAAATGTGGCAGAAAGCCAATATGAGCGAGAAGAGGCAAATCATGCCTGGCCAGCCTCTTTACCTTCTATGTTCAGATGACTGGTTCTGTGCATGAGAGGACAGCAGTGGATATCTTCTACCTCAGCTCTAGCCAGACGTTTGGCATCATTTCCCATAGTGTCTTCACAGCAAATTGATGACATAGGAGCTCAAAGAGCTGACAGTAAGGTAGATGGGAATTTGCTTTGACTGCAGGCCCCAAAGTGTTTTGATCGAAGGTGCTACCTCCAGTTGGTGACCAGTTACTAGGTGGCGTTGCTCAGACATTGATACTAAGGCTGTTACAGGTAGCGTTGCTGTTAAACACGTAGAATCTGGGACAGAGTGCACAATTCAGCAGGTTTAGAGGAAGCAATTGGTACACTGAAGACTGGGCTGTTGTTCAGAGGGATCTAGACAGCAGAGAACTGTGCTAACAGGATCCTCGTGAAATTCCACACAGGCAAGAGCAAACTTCTTCATCTGGAACACAGTAATCCATCTGGTGGTATAGGCTGGGGGCTAACAGGGCACGAATCAGCTTTGCAGAAAATTACGTGGGAGTGTGGTGGTTAACAAGGCAGCTATTAGTCCATCAATGTGCCCTTGCAGCAAAGATGGGCAAGCTCATGTCGGGTTGTGTTGGCAGGAGTGTGGTCAGCAGGCAAAGTGAACTGATCCATCCCCTCTGTTCAGCACTTGTGAGACCTTGTTTGGAGAACCATGTTCAGTTTTGGGCCCATTCTTCCAGGAAAGAGGTTGATACATCAGAGTGAGTCCATTGAAGGTTCACCAAGATGGCTGGAGGCTGGAGCATATGGTATATGAGGAAAGGCTGAGAGCTGGACTTGTTCACACAACAGAAGGGAAGGCTCAGGGGGATCCCGTGGCACTCCACTGCTAACTAATGGGAGTGTGTAGGGAAGACAGAGCCAGGCTTTTCTTGGAGGTTGCATAGTGACAGCATGAGAAGCAAAGAATGAGAGGCATCAGACACAAACTGGGACATGAAAACTTTGATTTGATACTAAGAAAAATGCCTTCCCAGTTCGAGCAGTTAAGCACAGGAGGAAGGTTGTCCAGGGAGGCTGTGAGGTCTCCATTCTTGGAGATTGAACAAATCTTGAGTGGACAAGGCTGAGATTGAAGTGGCCCTGCTTTGAGCAGAAGGTTGGACTAGGTAACTTCTGGATGTTCCTACCAGAATAAATTATATGAGTGCATGAAACTTGGTGGAGCTGAATGTTCTTAAAAATAGCTGTAACTTTTTTTTTTTTTTTGGGGGGGTGGGGTGGGTGGGGTAGGTTGGTGTGTATTTTTTATTTTGCATTTGACTAACCCGTTGTATATCAATAACACATTAACACACACACACAAAGATATTCTTAAAATACTACAGGGAAAGTTGTGGGACTGGCCAATTAAAAAGCCAAATTAAACAAGAGAACTTGGGATAACTTCATACAGGTCCCTTGTGTAGGGTGATTAAGTTTTAGAGGCCAAAAGGCATTCAGTGATTATTGACTATGTCTTGTTCAGCATAGTCACTTTACTTTCCACCTTAACTATTTTTTTTTCCTTGAGGAGTAAGCTTCACCCACCATGAAGCCAAGAATATTTGGAAGGGTGGGGTGGTTTTTTTCATTTTATACACTGCACATTTTGTGGCAATGTTTTTCTTGGGTTTAGTACATTTTTGAATGTAGCACAGTCATTACTTCATTTTTCTAAACATATGTATTTAAAGCCCACAAGGGTCTGTGAAATCTGATACTAAAATAAGACATCGTATATATAAAAACCATGGTTTCGTTAAGAAAGCCATTTTTTAACCTCTACTCCAGAATTCCTTTAATGTGGCAGGAATTCATTTTTTTCCTTTATTTATGGTTTTGTCCTTCATGGTGATTATTGATATTGGAGTAGAAAATGAAAAATGTACTACTGCTTTTTAATGAAATCAGTTAAAACTATTAAAAGGAAATGTTTTATTAAAAGAGAAAGGTACAAAAAAGTACATTTTTGAATAGGAAGTAGCCGTCAGACAGAACTGTGTTATTTAACCAGTATAAGAATTTGTTACACAAAAAAAAATCAAATGGTTTCTTTTAAGTGGTGTTGAATGAGGAGGGTGTTTTCAGTCCAGGAGACACCTTAGCTGTCATGACTCTCTCTGACGCATGCTGATTTCTTGTTCTTTTGGCATGATTTCCTTTCTGAAACATTTTTCTTTCAGGATGATTCCAAAAGGTGCTCTTTATTATTTGCCTGTGTCTTTCAACGTGTTCAAAGTGCCCTTTTTTGTTAGCATTGCTCTTTTTCTTGTATTATTTGTATTTCTTGTATTATTCTTGTATCTTGTACTACATCTAATGAAATGGTAAGGATTCAAAGTGCAGAGATGCATTTACATATATCCTTTCCTTAAGACTTTTCTTCACAAAGAAGAAAAACCTGCGGTTTTCCCAGGTGTTAGGGAGCACAGAGAAGTGTAAACATTTCTCCATAAAACTTGTATTCTCATTTCCTCTCTGGCTGAGGAATGCTTGTTGCCATATGTGAATATCATTTAAAGAGGTGTCGTGGAGTTTCAAACATACTTTACAGAACAGAGTATTCAAGGAGACCTACTCAGAGGCATGACTGGCAAAAGATAATCAGCAAAAATAACAGCATGGGGTATTTGAATTTCAGGAAAATTGTTAATACCTTTCAGTCTGTAATATATAATGTGGCATTGGTACGATGGGTTTGTGTGCTTTTTATTTTCTCTTCTCAAATTTACCTGCTATACTGACAGCATCTTGTTTTCAGATACATTATAAATATTTTCGGGGGAAAATTTCTAACAGTAGCTCTGTAAAATTCTGTTCAGGAACGCTTAAATTTTACACAGGTTCTGGAACTTTTATAAATAAAGGCTTTCTTGTGACGGAAAATGGTTAAAAAAAAAAAGGAAAAAACCTGGCTGACTTAAGGAGTACTGAGATTTTCAGTGAACTTTTGTTCACAGGGCTTTTCATTTTATTGTTTTAGAAGAGTTGTAATAAAGCTCCACTTTCAGCATGGATGAACTCCATTTGCTGTTTTCTTCTGAAACATTAATGTGGCTATTGTCACCAGGTTTGACACCATCAGAAGTTTTCTCAGGCTGCCAGCACCATGAGATAAAATAGACTTTGCTCTAGACAGTAAAAAGATTCATTACCCACGTTGTACAGTATCAGAACTTCATCTACCTTGGCCTCAGACCAGAGAGCACTCAAAAGGTAAGGGTGGAAATGCCAAACTTGATTGAAATGTCTATGAAAGGCCATTGCACAGAGCAGAGGGCAGGATCAGATGTGTTTTCAGTAATCTTTACCCCTGAGGAAAAGAAGAGACATCAGGTATACAATAGTGCTGCAATACAGCTAAAAGGTGAAAAATATGCCTAAGTCTGTGCCATCATTTGGAAAAGTAAGACAAACTCTTAGCTACTGAGAGGAAATTAGAATAAAAATTTATGTGTAGCCATGCATGAAAGCTTTGCTTTCCAAGAAACATCTTTGATTGTGTGGTCAGTCACTTGTAACTGGCTATGGGTGAATGCAGCCAGTCTGGCCAACTCTTAAAAAAACCCCCCACATTTTCTTACCAGCATACTCTCTCTTTTTGTCCTGTATGCCTTCAGCTAGCAGTTTCATTCACTTGTCCACCTTAGTTCTGACATGGTGATGTATGTCTAGAGGTTTATTACATTTGTGCTTTATTGTATGTGTTAATGCCCTGTAATTACTGCACACAGTGACTGTATCTAGATGTACAAAAGGCCCAGAGGGAGATTGCTTCATGCAAGAGGATCCGAGGATTAGTAGAAATAGGTCTTAAGGGTAGTGACATAAGCTCCAGTATTTGTTTATTATGTATATTCTTCACAGAAGACTTGAATAATATTTGTATGTCTCTCTTCTAAGGAGAGACGGTGTTGCTTAATGCTTCAAAGGCGGTTTGGTAATAGAGCGAGGAACCCTGTTCTGTGAGAGCAGCTTCACTTCTGACCCCTTCCCTAATTTGAGTTTTGGTTAATTCAGAATGTAAAACTAGACTCAGGTGAGTTTGTAAATGAGATTACCTGCTGAGAATGCACAAAGATTATTTTTTTATAATACCTAGCTTGAATTTAGGATCCAGGTTGAGTTTTTATATATTATTGCTGCAGATTATTTCATATTTGAAGGACATTGATAAGGTTCAGTTTCTTGGTCACATATCACTTTAGTCAACTGTGATTCCAGCTGCTTGTAACTCCCTCAAAGCTGCAAAGGGCAGGGTTCAAGTTCATTACTAGGTTCTTCTGGTTTAGATATTTGGGGTTCAGTACTTCGGTTAACTTCAGTGAAAACTGATAGCTAAGTTCTGCTAGTTTGTGAGATAGACCTTGGGTATCTCTGACAGATGTGTTACATCTGTGTACGTGTCTGTACTGGTCCTTGTTTTTTCCATCATGCTACCAATAACCAGGCTTCTATCTCCACCTGTTTTTAAAAAACAAGAAATTTGTATGAGAGTTGAGTATGAAGCAGTGTCAGTAGTACCAATAATGGATCTTTTCCCCTAGCATCTTATGGTAGTTATTTGCAGTCTGTGAGACTACAGACAAATTAACTGCACTACTCTCTCTTGTTGCCTGATAGCCTGGCTTATTTGCTCTGCCCAAGAATAGTAGTTGGTGGTATTGGAAGGCTGAAAGTCAGGTACCATGTGTGAAGCATAAGTAGGACCAGAGATGTAAAAATTTTCTTCAGGGTGCTGCCCAAATGAGAACAAAACTGATGTTAATTCTGGTTAATGTAGATAAAAATGATTGAAAATAAACTTTAAAAAATGTATTTAAGAATTGTCTTTTAATCCTTTAAAATGCATTTAAAGATTCAAGTGGGAGAGCTTATGTAAGCAATAAAATTTAAGTATGATTTATTGAGACTGTGTAAATAGTATTCAACCTGTACATACTTCAATTCCTATAAAACTTAAGCAAATAACTTAAGGCTTAAGACTTTATTTATTATGACTTTATTATTTAAATGATTAAGTCTTCAGAACATAAATAGTTTTGACAGTCACGTCGACTATTCATATTGAGTATTTTCTGTAGTTCTCATTAGTAGTCCCTTTAAAATTAAAAAGCCAAATGGAAGCTCCAAAAGAAAAATGTTTTTTTTATTGCACCAATTTATGAATAAGAACTTTGTGAGAGAGGCTGAGATCTTCCAGCTCTACAGTTTCACTAGACTGTATATATAAAAATAGTAGATGGTTCCCTAGCTACCTACTACCCACATATTAAGAGATGGTTTTATTGTTTAATAAATCACATTGGATATGTGATATTTTGGAAAGTTTCTCCTTTTTTCCTTTTATATCCCACACATCTAGTGTATTTTCGTTCAGCATTTAAGAGTCAATATCTTAATCAAATCAAGGTTCTTTCCAGAAATTATTTTACAGAAATAAGTACACTTGTAATGATTTAGTAAATATGGTGTCATTGCTATTTTAACATCAGAAAATACGCACAGATTAATTTCTGTACAATAAGTTAGATAATTGATGACTACATTTGTAGTGTGAATAAACAAAAAGTGAGGTTACATTAAAGCTCTATTTATTGGCTGATTGTGGTATTTAATAATTTCAAGCAATGAACAAATTAACCTAGGAGTAGGAAAATAAATGGAAAAAATCAAAAGCAAGATTTTAATTGATAGTTCAAATCAAGTTTTCTGTTTGATAATTTAAATTGGTTTAATTTGGATTTCCATGTTTAGTCTTATGATTTTGCTACTGAAATAAAGATGTCTGAGTGCAACTGTACCTGGAATATGTGGTCTGTATATAACATTGGCTGAGAAAGCAAATATACCACTTGCAGTCTTCCTGTGTTTTGGGTTTTCATGGCCAGGTTTTGATAGTGGGGGGCTACAGGGGTGGCTTCTGTGAGAAGCTTCCCTCATGTCCAATGGGGCCAATGCCAGCTGGCTCCAAAACAGGCCCACTGCTGGCTGAGGCTGAGCCCATCAGCAATGATGGTGGTGCCTCTGGGGTAACGGAGCTAAGGAGGGAGAAAAATCCCTGCACAATAGCAACTACTGCTGCAGCGAGGAGTGAGAATATGTGAGAGCAACAGCTCTGCAGACACCAGGGTCAGTGAAGAAAGAGGAAGAGGAGGTGCTCCAGATGCTGGAGGAGAGATTCCCATGCAGCCCGTGGTGAAGACCATGGTCCTGAAGGACTGCACCCTCTGGAAGGAACCCACCCTGGAGCAGGGGGAGAGCGTGAGGGGTCCCCACCCTAAAGGGGTGAGCAGCAGAGACAATGTGTGATGAACTGACCACAACTCCCATTCCCTGTTCCCCTTTGCTGCTGGGGAGGAGGTAGAGAAAACCTTGAGTGAAATTAAGCCCAGGAAGGAGGGAAGGGTGGAGGGAAGGAAGGTGTTTTAAGGTTGGGTTTTATTTCTCTTTTTTCTACTGTGATTTGATTGGTAATAAATTCAATTCTCATTTCCCCAAGTCGAGTCTGTTTTGCCCATGATGATTATTGCTGAGTGATCTTCCCTGTCCTTACTTCATGAGCCTTTCCTTATATTTTCTCTCCACAGCCCAGCTGAGGAGAGTGATAAAGCAGCTTTGGTGGGCAAGTGATGTCCAGCCAGGGTCTTCTGGTTGGTTTGTTTAGACTAACTTGTAGCGTTTTTTGCTGAAAAAGTTGTAGGTGATTGGCAGGAAATCTTGCACTCGCCAGCTTTATTTTCCACTATTTGCCTGTGCTCTCTGCTTCCCTCTGTGCCAAGGGAAGGATCCTGTGCCTGTGCCATTAGAATATAGTGAAACGTCTGAGTCTTTTATTCAGTCTTCAATTCACTGGACCTCTCCTGGTTGTTCCTCCTGAGCCCAGGCTGGAAGAATTTGCCTTGGCCCCAGCACTAACTGCTGCTGCAGCACTGCCAGCTCAGTCAAGCCTGGCTGTGGGAGGAGAGCAGCTCTCGACTGGTCAGCAGCAGTTTGCCTGTCATCTTCATAAATAGCATAGCTATCTTCTTGTCTTGGTATAGCTGCTTAGGTTCCTGGTGGTTTTCTGTGTCACTCCTGAGCTAGGTCACAGCTACAGTCTTGTGAGGCAGGTTGGGACATTTTGCTGACACCTGACAGCAGGACTCCTTGGAGATTGTGGGAAAGCTTTTAAGAGAAGCCAGAGGGCTTCCCCACACTGGGCATGCAGTGCTGTGTGGAACACTTCAGCAAACAATGCACATCTAGACATTGAGTCAATTTTCCAGCGTTTCTAGCTGCTGTATATGTTGGAACAAGTATACTTAGGGTGCATGATTAACCTCAGCCCTAACCAAATTTTTGATTTATTGAAGAGATAAAGGATCACAGATTTCATTGCTGGATGGATGCTCAAGAGATCATTCAATACAAACACTGGGACAGGTTCCAGTCTATGTATCAGCCAGGACTGCTGTCTGTATGATCTTCTGATGAAGGTCATTTTATAAACTCCCCTGCTCTGTTCTGATGTTGGTTAAAACATCAGCAGCTACATTCACACTTTTAGGCTATCCATGAACTTTCTTTTTCTTCCCCCAGTGGCCATGAAGAACATTAATCTCCATTGACTTCAACAGCCTTTTACGTATTTGTGGAAAATTACAATTATGCCTTCTTTTATTTTTCCCTTTACGTAATACACAAATGGATTTTCTGCAGCCTTCCCTGATAAGTTTTATTTTCTTTATCTGTTATCACTCTGAAATTATGTAACTTACATGCATTATGAACATATTGTCTTCTGTGTGACTTCAAATCATGCCGAGAAATTAGTTCTTAAGCCTTTTGGTTTTACTTTGTTTCTAGCAGTGAGTAAAAATTGTTGCTCCCTTGTGACTATTTATGGATGCATGTAAAAAGAGCAGATTATTTCAAACAAATAAGTACTGACCAAATTTACGACACCTAGGTGCTCTTCTTACAGCAGTCATCATTAGATTTGGGAACATGTCAGGAAGAGGAGGGAGTTACACCACGTACAGTGGGGCTGAGTGGCTGAAATGCTGCCTGCTGCAGGACCCAAGGTGCCTCGTCTGCAGTGTCAGGGAACTTCCACTGTCTGCCACACTATTGCCTGGACAAGGCAGCTTTAGTCAATTTGTTTTCCATATAAAAGGCATCTTTTTTTTGCCAAGATCATAATTTTTGTCTCTTGGCAGGCAGTCTAGCAAAGACCATTAGAACTATATATGTATAACCGTAGAAGTTTTCTGTGTTTTTCTGACAGAACCATGTGTTTGAGAAGTCAACAACATAAAAATAAGTAGCGCTTTTACTGATGTTTTTACAAGTTTTTTATAGGTTTTTGGGGAGGGTGGCAGAGGAGGAAGTAACTGAAGTCTGTACTTCTCCTACATGTTTTAGCAGAGATTGGTGTGTGCCGAGTCTGGCATTTCGATTTAAGGTAACACGGGCTGTGTGACCAGTAGAGGGAGCCCAGAGTCACAAAATGTTGGCGATATTTTTGACTGGGGGAGTTGGGGGTGCAAAGTTTGATTTGATAATGTACAGCAATTTTGAAGGGATGCACTGAATACTACCAGCTTATAGTGATTTTGGGAGGCAGAATTTATGAAACATTGAAATGTCCAATGTCTTTTAAATGATCAAATTGCATTAGCAATTTTTATGTTGAAAGGTTAATGAGTGTTTTCTTTTCTTTCCTATGTTGCTGATTGTTGTAACATCCTAACATCACCTTTACAGAAAGTAAGTAACTTTTCATCTTCTAAACCTTTTTGAAAGTGTGTGTGTGGGGAGGGTATACTGCTTGTATATGTGTATAGATGTGTATGTATATAAAATAAACATAGAAGCAGAAAAATACCAATCTTAAAGACATACTGCTACAGATTGTAACTTCCATATATGAATGACTTCTAGAATACCACAGTGGTTTAAAGCAGTCTCACTTAAATGATGATAAATAGTGTGAAAGTTCTGCATCTGAGGACTGTAAATGGTAAACATATTTCTTGTGTGCAGACTATGGCAATAAAACTTGCAGCATATCGATTTAAAATATATTATGGCTCTAAAAATTCACAGATATCAAGTTGCAGAGTAAAGTGTTATTGTATCCAATTTCATTTAACTGAATCAAAGTTGAACCGATTTGGAGTGTTTCAAGAACTTAGGTCAAGCTGTGCCATTTTTGATATTCAAAGATACTCAGCCTTATGTTTGGCAGGCCTTGACTGCTGTATTAATACATGCCGGGAGCTCTGAGCAGAAAGAACATGTCCTCAGGCTGTAGGAGAGTTTAGAAAGCATGCAATAAGTAGTACAGATCCCTTGGAAAGTGCTCTATGATTCAGACATCAGTCTGCATCATGGGATCTTTGATTGCTGCTGTTTTGAACCTCAGTCCCATGT
Source organism: Aphelocoma coerulescens (assembly GCF_041296385.1). Lineage (NCBI taxonomy): Eukaryota > Metazoa > Chordata > Aves > Passeriformes > Corvidae > Aphelocoma > Aphelocoma coerulescens. The sequence continues at coordinate 124,222,874 of NC_091015.1, forward strand.
GCTGTGATAGCATGTGTTGCAAGCATCAGTTTGGGTAACATTTGGGAATTTTAATACAGTGTTTTAAGGATGCCAGTGCTGACAGAAGAATTGGCAAGTCATTGGTTGACATGGGGCAAAGTAGCACTGACAAAGGGCATCATGGAACTTAGCTTGATCTGTTAGTTCAAAATAAATCCCACCCCTCAGTGTTCCCAGGTTATTTTCATTTGCAACTTAAAAATATTCTGCGTGGGGTTTTTGTGCTCATTATGGATGTACCCAAGTCTAGTTTTCAGGAAGGGTAGATATGGCCCTTTGGTTGCATGCCATTAGGAGTTGCAGGTCTCTGTAAGAAACAAGCATTGCCGTAGTTAAAGTGCTTCTTGGCTCAGTAGCCGATACAGGTTTCTTTGTAAGTCAGAGAGTAGTTTCTATTGTCCACTTGCCAGTTGTCTAGACTTTGAAGATTAAGATATCTGCTGTGAGCACAGTAGTGATCATGAGATGTTGCCAGATCCTCTATTTTGCGTTCATTCATCCTGTATCATTTTTATTGTTTAATGATATCTAAAAATAAGTGTGGAGTCTAGAGTATCTCCATCAGAATAGGAGGAGAATACAAATCGTGCATACAGGCACACACAGTTTTGTTTCTTGTTGACATACCAAGTTTGTGTTCTGCTGCAGAGTCAGCAAGTTCTTTCTATCTTGCAGAGAAAGCCTTAATCGGTGATAATGTTTCACTAAAAAGATCCAAGTCTGAGAGAGTTGAAATTGCTTCACGTTATGTATGTTAACATATGGAAGAAATTACACAACCATAACTGCTGTATTAAATGCTTTGTGTCTTTGCTTGTCAAGCATTAATACAGTAAGGAAAATGTGTAAAGAGAAGTATCCTACATATTGCAAAAGTGTTTAAGTAATCATTAAACTCAATGAACTCTCTTAATGTTTTCTGTCCCACTGCTAGCAGTATCATTTTAGTTCCAACATATTTTGGTTTGTATTTTTTTAAAGTGTTATATCAAAACCAAATGTGGAGCTAGTTTTATTTGCAGGGAAGAAAAAGAAACAGCAAAAACTTGTCAGAATTTTCATATTGTGTGACCATGTTCAGAATACCCATAAAGTAAGTACCTATTACAAATCGGATGTGTTTATCAACAAGCAGCATTTTTACCTGCAATTTTTTATTTTAGATGTAGTAATATGATACATTAGGTGACCTATAGTAAATAAATTGTAATAGACAGGATTTCCTGGCCTGAGGGCACTTTATAGTTTAATTTTTACCGGAAGAGCAATTACCACACTATTGATCTTGCCATTAAAATAATGATACGTGTACAATAAGGATGAATTTTGTTGTAACAGAGCCATGGCAATCAACAGAAAGCATAACCATCTGAAATACAACAATTTCAATCCATTTTCACGTTTAAAAAAAAAAAATTAGACGTGTAATTTTTAACCAAGATTGGATGTTGTCTTACGATACTGCAGAATAAAGGAGAGTAGTTTCTGATGAACTTTGAAGCCCTGTTCCTGGTTTATGGTTGAGTATATAATTAATCCTGAAATACTTAGCAACACACTTAATTTAATGCACAGGCATTGTTCCACTTAACCAAGTGGAATATATTTATGTGGCTAAAGATAAGCGTGCGTGCAGACTGGGGACCCCAGGGAAGAAGCACAGTTTCAGATTCAGTCCCTGAGTACATCGTGTACATTAGCCAGTAAATGGGGACAAAGATGTGATAGTACATCTGTAGATCTTGTACTTCAATTCTTAAATTAAAATTAAATAAAAAAATTTATGACAGCCTTCTTCCCCACCATTTTTAGATCAACTTTTCAGAATAGTATACCTCTAGCTAGGCTAGAAATATTTGCTTTCTTTTTCTGATGTAAACATGTATATACTTCAAAGATATCTCTGTCCAAATACTGATTTTTTTTCGTAATGTGTTGTGTTTCTTTTTAAATAGTCCTTTAACATGCATTCCACAGTGGTATTACAATTACTACCTTGAGTAGGTCAGTCTCTTAATCTCTAAACCAATTCTAATTAGAAAAGATAGTGCTTCATAAAAGGCACAAGTGTGCTTATATTTGCGTATAATAATGCATGCTGACCATGTTGAGCCAGAAGAAGGCTTTACTATATATCACTTTTAATTTTAAATGTGTTCTTTCTGGGCTCTTTATTATTCTTTTGTTGCCTTTCATCCTATGGGATGCAGCTGCCCTTGAACTTGGTACTGTTTTGATCATTCATGTGCAGCAGCCACATTGTCTGTAACATTTTAAAAATGAGGCTTCATGGTGTTATTTATGAAGTAATTTCACATAAATATTTGGACTTTGGTTCTTTCAGAATGTGGAGCTGGTTGCTGTATGAAGAAAAGCATAATTATAATTCACAGACTTTTTGCCTCAAGCCTAGGGGACAGATGCATATGATTAAGTTTGAAACTGGCCTGTTATTGTAATGTAGATGTTGTCAGGGTTGAGAGAATTAAAAAAAAGGGGGGGGGGGCACAAAAAAAAAAAAAAAAAGGCCAGGCAAGCATGAGTTTTTAAAAAAAATAGACCAAGGGAATAGTTTTACAGAGGCACTCAATCTTAGACTGCACAATTTTATTTTTCAGTGGAACCTCTCCATTAGCTTGCCTGAATGCAATGCTTCATACTAACACTCGTGTAGGTGATGGAACATTCTTCAAAATCCCTGGGAAATCAGGACTCTATGCTCTCAAAGTAAGTTTAAATTTTGTCTATGGATTGTACATATAGCTATTAATCCATTTTATGAATGTCTCAATAGATATAAAGGTAAACAGATTAGATTCTTTGGAGAGGAAATGACCTGATAGTCCTTCTAACTGCTTTCAGATGTCTTTTAAAAGGATTTATAATGAAAGTAAACATTGAATGCTTTATCCTAGAAAGCATGTACATGTTCTTGAATTTGTCACATGGTATAAAAAACATGTAGCTTAGTTAAAATGCTGCTTTTTCCGAGTTGTTCACAGTAAGGCCTTTGTTTTATGAGCAGTGAGCTCAAGAGGATCACTGACTTTCTAATTAAGTAATTGTATTAATGTTTGATTTTTGAATAGTGAAAAATTATTTGCAAGTCTAATATAAATCAGCTTTTAATTTAAAGGTTGCATCATTGCTTTTGAGAAGGAATATAATTACAATGATAGAATTTTGCCTTTATGCTATTTATATTCCTTTTTATTTTTCTGTTTTGGTATGAACATGATGTTTACTGTGGGTGGAAAATTTTTCTTGTCGTACGTAATCAAACTTAGAGGGTTTCACAATAGAAGTGGAAGATTGTGAGGCAGAGATGAGAAAAAAGAAAGTGAGGTTATCTGCTTGGCAGTCTAAATGTAGTCAACTAAAATTTTGGGCCGGGGGAAGGATCTTTTGTAATTTATGACAGATGTATTTGATGTTAGCGTATAAAAATATAAAAGTATATAGATTTGTCTGTTCCTGCTAACTAAAAATCCTGTACCTGAAATTGAATTAATAGTTTTCAGAAGCTGTCTTTCCTAATTTACTAGAACAAATGCTGTTGTTTTTCTTTAAATCAAGAGATATTCTTGGCACAATTCCAGGAATTCACAATCACTCCCATGCTTGTGAGCTCCAGGTTGCTTCAGCTATTTGAATTCAGGAAACAGGCAAAGGCAGAAAAGAAACATTAAAGGATTTGTGTTTTGCTGCAGTGTTGTAGACACTCAAGTGGAAAACTAGGATTTTTAACAGCCACACAAGTCCGTTTCTGTCAAAAAAAAAGAAAAAAAAAGAAGAAAACTGGAAGATCTTGCATCTTATGTGACTTTTTTGGTTTTAAAAAGAGCATGTTATGACTTCAGAAAACAGCTTTTTTGCTTTTGGTTTGCAAGTTTTTTCATAAAAGTCTTTTTTTATGGCTCTCTCTAAAGTAACTCACAAACATATTCTATTTTATTCTTGGGTTTTTTTTGAAGTGTAAGCATGAGAGTACACTGCAGTAATCTATTTTCAGAGATGCAGCCGGATCATGATTGATTTTTTTCTTGTTAATTTTATTTTTATTTTTATTTTTTAACTGTAGAAAGAAGAATCAGCATGCCCTACTGATGGAACATTGGATTTAGGATGTGAATCTGAGTTAGATGGCACTGAAATGGCTGAGACAAACAATAATAATGGAGAAGAAAATGGTGGTAGGTGATTTAATCTCAATATTAGAGGGCATATTTTGGGAAAATAAAAAGTACTGTTTTCTTCAGATTTTCATGGTGTGATTTCTAAGCGGTATAAATAATATTTTGTACTCAGTGGAACTATTTTGAGTGGCTCCCTTTCTTTCTTGGACTTATGAAGGAATCAGGAACACTAAGTGCCTTTATTTGACTTAGGGTTTTAAAAGACAAAGAATAGTGCTGTTGGGTGTGTTTTCAGTAGGTAATCTTTTAGCTTGCAATTTTTTTGTTTAGGGCCCAGAGCTAAAGAATAATTTGCCTTTGCCAGGCTTCAGACTTGGCAGTTGTCAGATTCAGACATTTCATTGATTTCAGTGTGGACATGCAGGGTTGGTCCCTCAGTAGAGTTCTGTGCAGAGGACAAAGGTTTGTATTTTTTTCTTTCAGCCAGAGATACTCCTGTGTGCCATCCTGACATAAAGACATGTTGAAGTATCAAATTCTATGCATTTTTTTTTCTCTAAGATAATGTCAAACTGAAACATTGAGATAACTTAAAAATGGCAGGCTTAGAATTTTTTTTTTCCATTTTGAGAGTTAATAGTTGGTCATAAAGAGAGCATCAGTCACCTAAAATTACTTGCAAATAACAGGAGTATTATTCTTATTGCAACTTAGCTCATGTAATGATTATAAAGTGAATGCTTTCTAAAGAAAATCCAGCTGTCCAGGACTTTTGAAATACACCTTTCTTTGATCAGTTCACTTCTTTTGTCCCATCATAACCTGTCCCACTGCTGGACTGTAGCCTGCAGTTTTGGCTTGCTTGGTGTATGGTGAGACGGTGTCCTGTTTACAACTAGGACATGAAAAGGCTCAGCTCTTGTTGTTGTTGTTCTGCTACAGGTTTCCTTTTTTAGCTGGAGCAACTTACTTAGCTGTCTGGCTGCACCTTTACAGGACTGATACTGCAATTTCAGTATTGCTCTCCAGCAGCATTGAAAAATCATAAAGTGTTCAGAGATAGGAGTAGCGGAACTATCCAAGAGACGTTGTTGTGGGTTTGTCTAGGACTGCAGTTTTGAAGCTCTGTGGAAACAAAAGTCAAGAGTTATTAAATGTCTCTGTTTCTTCATTTTCTTTGATATATTTTGTCTACAAATTAACAGACTCTGCATGTGCAGTGGTTTGATGCTTATGTGGTGTATGCTACATGTTTAAGTGACCTTACATGCTTGTAGTTCTTTGACAATTCCTGTTCGATACTCAGAAAATTTGTTGATGCACAATTCCTCAAATTGCAGGAAGAATAGAGCAGTAAAAAGCAGTGTAAATGCAGTTACAAATACAAAGCAAAAGTTGATGTTACTTGTTATAAACAAAAATCATGACAAAAAATGGGCAATTATTTAGGAGTGTTAGGATGTAAATAGGATGTTACAGAATGTAAATGGGATGTCATAATTCCAGAAGTAGAAAATTGCTGGGTTTTCACTGGGAGCAGGCTATGTACTGTTTTCACAGTTCACAGTAATAAAAATAATTATAGCACTTGTGATGGCATAAAAGAGAAGCTGCAAAAATTTAACATTTTATTTGGAATAGAGCATTAAATTACACCTAGATTGGTTTTAAAGCTGAGAACTTTCCTTCATTTGTCATCTTTACCAAATCTTGAAACACAACAATATATTTAACATTTTGAAAACAAGACATTTTAATTTTTTTTTTTTCATGCAATGGATATCAATGGATATATTTTAAAAAAGTAAATGGGAGGGCAGTAGTGAGTCTCTGTTGCCAGTGCTGCATGTGATCAATTAAGAATTAAAGGCAGCATATATTTCATGAATAGCATATCAGTCAGCTAATACAGAACATAATTTTGTCAAACATGTCTGATAATAGCTTTTCTTGAGACTACAAGTTTTGTTGTTAAAGATGTCATTTATATATGCTTAGAATTCTAATTTCATTTACAGTGTAGAAGGCTTGGCTTAAAAATAGGACCATGCCCAAGAAATACAGCCAGTTTTTAGTGGATTGAAATTGCAAATTATTTAATCTGCAAAGGCATAAGAATCACCATCCACAGTAGGCATTTTGCTCTGGAGGGTGGCTTAAGCATTCTTCATTCAATATTTTTTTTAATGTCAATACTTTTTGAAAACTATAAAATCATTCTAGCTTAAATTTATTGGTAATAAATAATTTTGAGACTTCTCTTGATTGCCTTGTAAATATTGCAGTTGAACAGCATGAATTTTTTTTAGACTTTCAAGCAAGGAAAAAAGGTCACGTTTATGCAGTAGAAACATGTATTCAATAAATCTGTATATCTGAAAAGCATTTAAGGATCACAACAGAAAATAAATTGAACATGTATGAGATGCTTTTGCTAATTAGTCCAATGCAGTTCTTGAACTATAATTCTGATAGCACTGATTAAAGAATATAGGCACAGATTTTCCTTTGAGTATAGCACTAGTTAAATTATTACCAGCGTATTGCATTCATTATAGCTGTAAGAAAGAATTAAGGTAAACAGGAAAGGATTTAGAAAAGACATGTAAGAAGTCCTGAGTGAACAAATGCCTCCTTTGTTCTGGGAGATTTAATAGGGATGGTCTCATTAGTTTATGAAAGGTGAGGTGGTGACTTGATTGGTTTGTAAATATTTGAGAAAAGTTATTTCTATAGAAAATACTTGGTCTAAGAGACCAATTACACTTTTCACACTAAAGCTGTTTTTTTTTGTTTCCGGGAAACTATTCTGTGACAAAAAGGTAACATTTAATTCAGTGTAAAAAACACTTTATGAAATTCTCTGACTTGTGTTTTAGCATATGTGATACATAGGAGGATGGGCATTGCTTGCACATTGAATTCTTAGTTGCCCGATAGTTTGCATTTTTATTTGCTCTTTTCCACTGTGATAGAGTCCAGAAGCCCCAGTTCTGACAGAGTGATCAGAAATTGTTTAGCAAGAGTTTAAAAAATGCCTCTTTAAATGTAGCTGGAAGCAAAAGGATGAAACTGCAAGCAACAGCCTCAGCCCATTTGTGGGTTTTTTGACCATAGTCTTTCGGAATAAATGTACCAGCTGACACTCAGACAGAGAAGAATCACATCATTCCTCAGCAGGTACATTTTTCACAGTATAAATGTGGGCTACTGAACAATTTTATTAGCATAATAATATAAAAATTCCTAACCATTATAAACAGATGACTTGGCAAAAGCTGTTATATCACATCAGTATTGCTAAGTGGACAAGTAGAATGGTCACAGCTCAGGATTTTGCAGATGCTGTGGAGAATTTTTCTTTCCCCACCTTCTCCAAAGCGATATGTTAAAGAAACTCTTTACGCTACAGTTGATTTTGTTTGGAATGAGATTTCTAATAGAAGCTCTGTAGCAGTCTCATATCTCTAAAATTCCATTTCCCTCAAATACAGGGGTAGCATGTAAAGATGCTGTGGGTAAAAGAATTAAAATCCCAATTACTGTTGCCTGGGAAAATGATGACTATAATATCCTTTTGCCCATCAATAGGAGGTTCAGTTCTCAAAAAGCATTTGTCCCTAGGGTTTCTGAAGCCAGGGCTAATCCATCAGCCACGGAGCGCAGTTGATTAAAAATTGTCTTCGTGCGAGCCAATGGAATGCACAATGATGTCAGTGTGGAGGAGGCAGCAGCTCCTGCTACAGCGTGACTTCCCTCCCCACCTCAGCCCAAACAGGGCTGCTGATGTGTGCCCAAATATGAGCAAACGTATGTCTTCTCTTGAGACACTTTTCAGCACTTCCTAGAAATGTATGTTTCTCAACTATGAACATGAAATGGCAGTTAATTCCTTAGGCAGTTTTCCTAGAGGAGGTTGACAAAATGATGGACAGCAGAGGATCAGGTTCATGCTGAATCCTAAAATTTTGCTTTGCAGCTACTGTGTTTTTGCACACCTTGTGCTTTTTGGACTAGGAAACCCTAGGATGACTGTAGCAAGGAATGTACATTCTCCACTGTCTGAAACCTGAGTCCACATTTGGATATTCAGTTCTTTTTCAGGAATGGTATTACTGGCAATTCAGTGAAACCTGTTACTATTAGCATCTTGTCTCTTGGGAATAATATTGGATGATTCTACTGAAAATGTTTGTGACATGTGGCAACATCTGGATGTGAGATAGACTCTTCTAAAAGCAGAAGAGCAGCAATGGAGTAGCAGCTTGAACATAAGAGTTTTGGGTGATGCATCAGCAAGAGATAGATTTTCACTTTGCTTTAGATTTTTTTGTGGTTTTTTCTTCCATCTCCCTGCAACTATAAAATAAAAATCTGGTACCCAGGATTGAGCTTAACTTCTTTTGTTCCACTACCACTTGAAGGGAGTCATAAGAATAAGAGAAGATAGTGTGGAGCTTGAGGATGTTTCTCATCTGGTTTTTTTTTTTTTTTTTCTGTACAGTAGTTAATGAGGTCTAAGAAATTGGTGGCTTAGTGATGACAGGCAGTATATTTTTAGTGGAAAATGTTGACTTGCTTTGGAATAAGGATTCACAGTTTTCTAAGCTTTGTGAAATGTTTGGGCTCAAAAGCATGCTGTGAATATAATGGGATTCAGTGCAAGTTACGAAGCTGATTTGGTATTTGATGTCTTTTTCCAAAAAATACTATTCAATACCATTTATTAATTCACAGTACTAGTATTGGTTTTCAGAAAGAATATTGCAGTCACTGTAGTACCCTTGATGTATACATCTGTTTTTGCTTGCTTTGGCAAACTCATACAATTAACTAACTCCCAAACTGGTTTTCATTTTCAAGAGCTGATGGCAACAGCCGAGTTCTGAATTGTTCAGTTTTGGCAAGTCGGGCTCTGGAGATCAAAGAGTGACGGAGGTGAATTACTCGATACATCTGTGTTGGCAAAGTGCAACCATTTCTGTCAATACAAGTATAGATCTGTGTCACCCAAAGAAAATACTGAATTTTATGGATATTTTAGAGAGAGGTTGTGTGTGTATGTTTTCCTAAGGGAGTTCTCTCTGAAGTTTCGTATCTCCAGAGTGTGTGCATACATTTTATGCTTGAGGTAGACTCTAGTCTTTAACATATGGTAACAATATTAATTTGTGTTTTGTAATGTGGTCTTTAGTAAACAATCCTCATCTGCTGTGGTTACTTTAACAAAGAGGGAAGTGAACAGCTGTTGATTTTGCTGGTTTAATTTTAAATCAGTATGATCTGACTGAAATCAAAATTAGTTGTGCTGTTGATTTTGGGAAAATAAGCCCTTTACTGGACAGGAATTTCTCTGTCCCTCCTGTTTCATACATCTGTTTACAGTTACTCCTAATAACTTTCAGTGGCAAGGAGACAGAATAACTTTTAGTTGTATTTCTCAAAAAATTGTTTCTTTGAAGAAACATGTCTTCTAATATATTTTACATAGGTGTCATTTCTTGAGTGGCGAAGGTAAAAGGTAAAAAAAACCAGCAGAGATAGCCTGTAAAATTTGAAATTCAAAGACAGCACTGCTGATTTTTATAAATTATAGACTTCTGTAATAATTAACAAAACTAATTGTGGAAAAATGGAAGAGAGGAAGTTATTTTAAATGGAGTTTGGCAAAAACATTTTTAACATACTCTTTTTGCTAAGTAATTCTAATTCTGTCATTCATATTAACAGTCTCTGAACACTCACTAAGGAGGTCTTATCTTCAGAAACCCAGCTGCTCTTCCAGCTCATAACCTAACAGTTTACAGCTTAATAGTTGCTTTTTCTTTATTCCTTCACTCGGTCCTGGCCCTTGAGGAAGCTGATTTAAAGAATGGAGCCTAATTATTCTCCACTAAATGGAAATGCCTCCTGTAGGCTTAAAACTGCTCTTCTTTCCTTTTTCTACTGTAGCAATAATGGTGAATCCTCTTTATTCGCTACCCAAATATTTTCCCTTTATCTGTCACATTCTCTCAGGCTTTTTTTTTCCTCCCCAGCATCCAGTTTATTTTTAGCATTCTTTTCTGATATAGCTTTCCAAGTGAACATGGATCTGATAATATTCATGGATCTTCAGCGCTTAAGGAAAAAGTAGTTGCAGCTTTCCAAAGCTGTGTATATGTACAAAGAACACTTTGAATTTGTTTTTCTTTTCCTTCGATCTTTGGTTTCTGTAGCAGAAATGCCTGCTCTGTACTTAAGGCATTGTTTTTTTCACTAGGATCTTCAATGTTGACTTCACATGATATATAATCTTTGTGTCATATTTTTCCCTTTCCTTAAGTCTGACCCATTCAGAGAAAAGCAGTTGGACTTTATCCATAGAAATTAAGAAAAAATAATGACAATTTTATGTGGTCACAGGCATTTTAACATAGTCCTATTTTGGCACAGATTGATTTAAATTACTAAGTAGCAGAACATTTTTTGAAGATTAAATTTATTTATTGTCTCATATTTGTATTTAATTTCCTACAGAAAAGACAATTCATATTGTTTTTAAACAATATCTTGATTATCTTCTAAATAAAGCCTGTATGTCAATTTTAGTATTACTTTTTGTTAATAAAGTGAGTAGACTGTATAAGTTATTAATCAACTGTATAATTTAACACAATGTATTTAGATTTTTAATGCTTGTATCTTCTACTTTTGAAAAATAGGCAATGACATGTCTTATTTACTAGACGGTTAGATTCAGAGCCATGTTTTGTATCAAGCTGGTTTTAAATGGAAATGGAAATGTAATTAAAACATAAAAAAAGTAATGTTTAAAATAGTTTCCTACTATCCTGCTATTTTAAGCTACAAGGTATATGAAGAAAGATATAATGTACAAAGTAAGTTTTAGGAAGTAAGTATCATTTGTTCTAAATAAATTAGGTTGACTTTCTCTAATCAAAGTGTCATTTTAAATATTTTAAGCAGCAGATTTCAACCTCATGTATCTATGTCCTTAATCATGGACTACAGGAAAAAGTTGGGATTTTTTTCAAAACTCTGAACAAACTAGGTTCAGGTTGTGCTAAAGAACCAGCCTGAAGTGAGGTATTCCTGAAGTGAGGTATCTGTAGGAGAGATTACAATGATGGAAAGCTATTTTATTGTTTCAGTGGGTTTCAGTTCCAGTTGTTTCAGCCACTACAACAGTCACTGTTCCTTGGTTTAACTTTGTTGTAAAAGATTCAAAGGAACAGAAGCAAAATAAACCAATACACTGATAATGTTTTTATGCAAAATTGAAGTAATGATAGAAAAAAGAAGTATGGCCTCTTATAAATCCTGTCACAACTCCAGGTTTATTGTTAAAAGAGAAATGAATGAAAGTACAAAATTAATACAGAGCTATGCTTATTTTTATTCCTTCTTTATCATGACTTTGACATTAATGGTTGTAGTGTTGAGCATCATCAGGTAGTGTTGTCAAACCTCTTCAGGACGAACTTTATAACCAAAATAAATAGGGGAGACTCTTGGATAATATCCTGTATCACCGTAATGAAAATCAGAATTTCCCATTTGAACAAGAGTGTAATAGGAGTTGCAGTCATTCTGGGGAACAGGAGTAGGTTTATCATGACAGGTCCTGTTGTATCTATCCTCTTTTGGCAGCGAAACTTAAGTTTAACAGTTTCCATTCTTCAGGGATTTTTAAATGTGTTCTATTCTCTACTCGTTAACTTCAGGGTTTGTGTGCACATACTATTTCTGGATTTTTTTTCTTCAATTTTTTGACTCTCAAAATTTTCCAGAACACAGTTAAAAACAAGTTTCTTTGAAGGAGAAGACAAAATCTGGCAATTTGAAATGTCAGGCTTTTATTTCAGTGTAGATGCTCTTTGTCTCAGGAGCTTAAGTATTTGGATTATATAAACCAGCCATTGTTTGCTGCTCCTTTACATTGTCTTATTTGATAGTAAGCATTGCTCATCATGTGGAAAAGATTGATCCAAACCAGGTGATTCTGTAAACTCAGAACTTGTTTTGTGTTGCAACTTCTTTGTATATTTTGACAAATCCTTCAAGTGTAAGGAAAAAAAAAAGACAAAAATCAGTTATAAATCTTGTGACAAAACAGCATTTCTCTTACCTGGTAATGAAGGATTTTAATCTGACAATTATCTTGGCATAACAGCAGTGCCATAGAGTTTATTCTCTGTTACTGAAGTAAGTATTAAATATTTTTTATTTCAGTGTGAAAAAAAAGTATAATATCACATGCATCTTATGATGGCCATTAATTATTGATAACTAAATTGTCTGTGTCTTTTTTTCTTACAAACACAAATCAAAAAACATTGCAATGTTTCTTCTATGAAATTTTGCTAAGGCAGGGGACTTAGAAAGCTACTTCAGGTGTCTGCTCATCCCACTGAAGGATGGGAGGAGAAAATAGGTGAACACTGGGCTGCATTATTTCTGGCACATGTCTGTGCAGCTGTTTTGAGTGTCTTCAGACTATTCTGGTTGTGTGCCAAGTATGGCAAATCTTGGAAAACCATTTACTGCTGCAAAACATTATAAAGAAGGTATGGCAACATGCAAACCAGCTTTGAGCACTGCTGGAAGGCAGACTTGAACTGACTCAGCAGAGGAGAATGGAAGAAAAGCTGCTCCATTTCTGGATCCATGCTAATGCTGGTTTTGCTGGGCAGCCTTAAGATACTAGTGAGAGTAATAGTAATGCAAGGCATTAAGAGTGGAAAAGTTTCTACAGCCCTTTTAGTTGAGTTTTCTGACCATCAAGACTAATAGGATCCTCCAGTTATTCTCACAGCTTCATATCTGTTTAATAAAGCTGTTTCTTAAAAAACAAAAATTAATCATAATAAAAAACAAAAATTAATCATTTAACCAGGAGACTTTTTTGCGTCTCACACAACATTTATTCAAGAGGCTGTTTAATGCAAGTGCTGTAGTATTTGTTCATGAAAGCATGTATTATTTAGAAGGCTGACAAGTATAGCAGCATTTTTTGTATTACCTGAGAAACCAGAATTCGTCTTTGCAGGATATTCCAGTCTACCTATTAAACAGGAAAGTGTGTGTTCTTTGCTTTACCAAGAAGTACTTGTAAAATAAGTGAGTCTGGCTTCTAAGAAGGCATTACAATCTGCTATGAAGTTACATATATATGAATCTTTCTAGATTCAGGGGTCATCAGTGTCTCTTGTATAAATGCTCATTTAGATACCTTATAATCCATTAAAATGTGTTGGTGAGGAAGATAGTTTTTATCTAGCTTCTATGTGAAATCTGTTGTTAAACTATTCCAGTTACCTTTCAGGATCTGAAAGGCAAAATATGCAAGGCCTCCTGAACTGCATAGGAAGGGTATGATGAGGTACAGATACTTTTGAAGCAATGCATTTACTTAGAATATGGCTGGATTTTCAGCTCATGTGTACCTCATGATCAGCTGAATTTTTTACAGCAAGCTTTTGGGTTTGAGGAATTTGCTTGTATTGGTTTATTTTTCCACCCTTATGACTCTCTAAGAAACAGGGAAGCTAACCCCTATAACAGTATTCTGATTTTTTGTTTCTTTTTGTAAAGTTTGCCCAAAGCAGACATCTGAGGAAATGTCTTCCAACCGTGATTCAAGCCTTACTAATGCACCAGTGCAAAGCAAGCTAGTATCTTCCTTCCAGCAGCACACAAAGAAAGCACTTAAACAGGTAAGCTTGTATTGACTGATCATCAATTGGCTTCCCTTTAGCATCTCTGTCATTCCTATGTGAATGGGATGTCAGCAGAATTTAAAGAGTCTTCCGAGGATTTTTAGTGCTGTGTTTAGTGGTGTTTTGCTGCGGGTTTTGCTGTGTTTTTACCAAGGGTGCAGTCCTATTTGTTGTGAGTTTAAAGGGGTTTTAAGTGCATTTCAAGTAAGCAGAATTCTTTATATTATCACACCCCTGCTTTTCCTATGCAAGCATTTGTGTTGAAAATTTTATGTGAGGTTAAAAATAAATTTAAAAAAAAATTTGAAAGAAGTGCTGCAGATAGGTAGGAATCTAGGTATGCTTGTTCAGTTTTTCTTTAAGATCTGTTAAATAATTTTTTTTCAAGCTGCATTTGCTACTACAGGGTATAAAAGTAGGGTACGGTTATTTTTATTAAAAAAACTTATGATTTGGATGATTTAGGTTCCATGATAAGTATTAAAGCTTGCAAAAACAGCTGATTATTCAAAGTCAGCTATTAGCTGAAAGCATGATAATGTGAAAATTATTTTCCAACATTGCCAAATTAATTCAGCTTACAGCCAGAAAAATGAAAAACTAAAAAACCAGAATTAAAAAAAAATTATCATTACCTCTTCTCCATTTTGAGTTGTGACTTTTCTAAAGTTTCAGGATAATGAGATGATGTTGTAATTTTTCTCACCACTGCTCTCCAAGTTAGGTTAATGGAGATCTAGTATTTCTACTATATATGAGTATATCTATTATATATGAGCTTATTGCTCAGTTCTTGGTTTAGGCTTAAGTTAAGCAAAGCCTGTCCACATCCCCTCTAAACACTTTAGTTTTTCATGCAGGCTGGGTTTAAATCCAGTAAAATTAATAGATGTTTATCATTCACACAAGGTTATGTTGTATTTAGAGGCTTTAAGGACTGAAAAGGATTATTAGATTGAGGTCTTATATGTGTTTGTTCAGGAAAATTGAGCAATGGGCACAAAGCAGCTCACTAACCACTAAGATATGAAAAACACACACTTTTTGGAAATTCTTCTATACAGGTCTTTTGTGGTCTCTGCACTTCCCTAGGGGTGGAGGGAGCTGGCGAAGGGAAAGGTGAAGGGGAAAGAAGGGAAAAAAAAGAGCAAAGCCACAAATGTTTGAACTTCCCTAATTGTTTAAACTCTACCATTTGTCACTTACCAGATATATAGCATTGAAAATAATTTTAAAAGGGCAAATTAGTCAGAATAGCTTAATTAATATAAAAAGTCATAACACTGATGTGACTCTTTGAAAACATTCCCTAAGGCAGTAGGGTTAAAGCAACATCAGAAAGTTAAGTAATCGATAAAAAGAAATTAGTTTTAATTAAGTTGATGGTAATTAGATCCTGTACTTCAGAGAATGAGAGTAGCATTACAGATACCAGCAAAATGTTTTCTCTATGCACAGTGTGAGATAAATGGACGTTTGTATGATGGAATAGTAGATTTTTGCATTGTTTTCTCTTAAAGTTTCAGGTGTTGGCTACTGCCATATATACACATTGCAGGTTTGATTTGTTACTGTAGCAGAGGTGAATAAACCTTAACAGTGATTTTATTTGTAAAATTGCTGTTGGAAATTTATTCTTTCACTTTGCAATCTTTCAATTGCTTTTATGGATGCATAGTACCTAAAATTCATACAAAGAACCTGTAATACCTTTAAATACTGAAGAAGCTTTTAGACACGCTATGCAGCACTCTTCCAATTGATACAAACTTACTGATTCCATGCTGAAGTAACAGAGGATAAGCCATCATCCTACTCTCAGGAAGTGCTTGTAATATATAACCATGTATATACTGTATATCATATATTGTAATGGGGTCTTCCTTAGCTATTGCCTTTTATCTACTGCAAAACAGTCTTCACGGAATGAAAACCTACAAGATAGTTTTCAGTTTCCTACTCAATTTATTTAAAACCAGTGGGTTCTTCACATTACTCTGATCTTGTGCATATTTGTTTTGTAGCCACTAAGAATAAAGTGAGAGGGAAGTTGATAATGTCCAGTTCTGCTTGAAGATCTGAGCTAGAATTAGAAGACTTTCTCTACTGTTTATCTACTTATTAATCACTCTACTCATATGTAATTCTCTTAAAATTATTATGTGCTGGATTTACATATGATTTGTTTTTTAATGAATTCTAGATATATTCCTGGGTTTAGATTGCAAAGAGCAATCTCGTGTTTGGCTTGTAACAGCCTGCATTTCAGGATGTTCTCATGAATCAAATTAGTCACAATGCTGCATTTCTTGAGCTCTGCAAGGAGCATGGAGAAAAGGGCGTTTTTGAGCCCTGTCTGGCTCTTGGTTCTGATTTCTCTCAGGTAGCAGTGAATTTGGGGTACTTTGGATTTGGATTTGGGGACTAAGGAGGTTTGCAGTTGCAGTGGATTTTCATAAGGTCTGTGTTACAGGTCAGACCTTGGTCCTCACCTTTCAGAGGCTGGGCTGCCATTTTGGTCTGGAAACTTGCTAGCTTCACCACCTTCCATGGTGTCCTTGTTGGGAAAGAGATTTTGAGTGTTTCACCGCTGAGTGTGTCTTGTGCTTCTCTTTGGTTTCTGAGGGAGTTTCATTATTGCTCTTGTATAATGCTTACACTTTGCTCTGAGCGTAATGTCCCACAAACCAGTTCCTGTTCATGAGGCTTTAGACAAAAGAGCCTATGGTGTAGAGCTGCCTTTTATGCTTGGCTTTCTGATGGCAGATTTTACAGATTTCTGTTTCCCTTTTGCTGTTGGAAGTGCTTGGGCATGTGTGCCCAGCTGTTGCTGCTCTTGTACCTTTGAAAAGAAGGCTTATGGCACGCTGTCACACGCTGATTTCCTATCAGTACTGATCAGTTCCATACTGATTTGCCTCATTTTGACACTCGAGAGTTTTGGCATGCAGACCCATGTAAGGACCTCTTCCTGGGAAAGTGCTGAACTACACCTGCATCTGCTAGCAGTGGTACATGGTCACACTACTGTGTGCATTATTCTTGCTCTGGACAAAGCTAACTCCAGTATGGACATCAAGTCATGGCATAGTATCTACATGCTTCTGTCTGGTCCAGTTTCTGTTCCATTGACTTGAGGTGACACTTTTTTTGGAAGTCTTCACTGTATACAGATTTATCTGTATCTATCAAGATGTTCTTGGAACATTTCTCAGAAGAAGCGATCATACCTGCAAACTGGCCTCACGTAGGTAACACTGAGAATGTGTGAATATCCAGGACATTGAGGTGGTGTTAGTGTCTGTTGGACTCTGATAGCCAAGTGTAAGAGCACCTTGCCCGTCAGTGTACCAGGTGTTCCCTGGGGCAGTACCAAGAGAGGAGAAAGAACTTGAAGATGCGCTATAATGGTGTCTGGGATGATAGTAGACCTCCCAGACATGGAAGAAAATCCTGCCTCACTTTTGGCACTTTGGAATCAGCACCAAGAAGGGTACCCATAAAATTTCTGTTGGGAGAAGAGAAGGATACTCCATTCAGACTCAGGATCTGAATACAGAACCAGGACATGTCTGAGACTGTGCTGGGCATCCAGATCTCTTTGTAGAGACAGAAACTCCAGAGACAGCAGCCAAGTGGGTTTGGGAGGAGAGAAGCTCAGGAAATAAGGGAATCAACTCAAGGTATGTCACTGCCATGATTTGTTTTGTTTTTCTTAACTTTGGGCTTTGTCTGCATGCTTGGTGGCTGGGTTCATATATGTGCCACTATTTAATTCATAAAGTGGGTAGGTGCAGTTTTTTAATGAGAAGGAAGGCACCCATTTGCAGGATTTGTTCTTATAATAGAATTGACAACTACTCCACCCCTTATTTTTTTTCCAGTGGATGCTGCCACACCCCGAGAAGTGGGGAGGTTATGGTTTAGCTCATGTGTTGCTTCTGAATTGTAGGATATTAGACCTGTACAGCTCCAAATAACATTTCAGGTTGACGTTTCTACCACAACTGTAATTCTTATTAGAAACCAACCTACAAGAGACTAAATTTCAGAGCAGGATGGTTAACACTGTAATTTAGCCCTGATTTACCCGAATCTATAGAACTAGTTTATCAAGATTTCTTTGTTTGTTTCTTTTTTTTTGGACACAGGTGTCCAAGTGCCTAGGTTGGCACTGAAGGTAGAATCCTGATCTCCCATGATGCTGGTGTGAATTTGCTTTCCTGTCTTCAGCTCACACTGCTTACCTTTCTTTGAGAGAAGAACAAGAGCAAACTCACCAGTCTTGCTCCCTCCACACTCATTCTGTTAGGACTTCTTTCCTTGACTACAGCCAGATGCAGGTTATCTTGAAGCATTTTGCTGTCCATAGAAAATAATCCCGTATGAGTCTGTCTGTGGTGTCTCTCCTTTGACTCATCTGAGCAACTGCTTCTACACATGCTCTAATATAAGCCTGATATATTTGCCTGCCCTGCTTTCCTTTCCTCACCCCAAAGAAGCAAAAGTGAAAGAGGAGATCATTATGATTCTGTCCTAATCATTTAGAATTTAAGTGCAGGGTGTCTTCCTGAAAGGCTCTGAAAATCCACTGTGAACTGAGAGGTATTTTTTGTACTGAATTCCTCGTTACAGAGAGTTTGCTGCACTTGCTCATTGTCTCTGTTAACCATCTTCCTATGTTTCATTTCAGATGCCACAAATGTACCAAGGCCACAGTTGGAGAATTCTGGCTCCCTAGCTGAAGCATTTGATCAGATGTCTGGCAACATAAGTGATGATTCTTGACAAATTTTCCTGACAACAAATGGAAAAGAAGGAAAACATGTTGCTTTTTGACTTCTAGAGAGACATGGGAAGGGACACTGGAGTTTACAAAATGCATTCAGGAGAATGGAAGTTCGAAGAGGATAAGCTAAACTGATTTTCTGATTGCCAAGACAAGTCTAGGGAAGAGGACAGAGAAACTATGGCAGGGAGACTGCATAAAGGGGAAAAGAAGCTGGGAGAGCAAGAGTTCCAGCAGAAGCTGTTCAGGGAGTACA
Organism: Aphelocoma coerulescens; assembly: GCF_041296385.1. Lineage (NCBI taxonomy): Eukaryota > Metazoa > Chordata > Aves > Passeriformes > Corvidae > Aphelocoma > Aphelocoma coerulescens. Next base: position 124,241,798 of record NC_091015.1, read on the forward strand.
TGCATTGCCCGAAGGCTGGCTGCACGGTATGTCCCTCTAAAGGTCCCTATGCATGGGCAGCATGTACCAGCTGCTCAACACAGTGCTTTGGTAAGACGCAAGACAATATTTATGAGACTCTCTTCTGGGTCATCCCCCTGGTCCTCAGCCCTTACCTGTGATGGAAAGAAAGGGACAGGAATCCACACAATCCCTGCTTTCTTTTTGTACTGCTTTTTAGTAACTAGCTCCCAGTTGCTGGAGCGTTCTGCTTGTTTCTCCTCTGGGGCTGTTTGCACAGCATGCTTTTTACGGTGCCCCTGCACCTTTTCTGTTTTAATAAATGTATTTTACAGAATTTCTTAGTCTGAGAAATAACTAAAGAATTTTAAAGCAACTTCAGAACTACTGTGCTGAAGTGTAGTTGCCCCTCTGCCTCAGTGTAGGACAGTACCCCTCACTTAAAATATGTCCTGAGCATGAACATTACCTTTGTTTAAACCTACCACTGCTACGTAGTGGAATCTTCTTCCCAAATATAGGTTGAAAGTGTTGTCTTTCTTCTGTTCTGTAGAGATGCAGTTGCTTTTTCCAAGTCTCAGATAGTCAAGCTGAAGACAGCAGCCTAGTTCTAAGCCTTGCTTTGTCTGATAATATTTTTCAATAAGTAGCTTGTCCCTTAAGTAGCCTGGGGAACTATTTCAGATGGATTGGTCATTGTTATTGTATTAATGAAAATATAATCACTAGAGATTAGAGTCCCAGTTAAGCTTTTCCAGTGGTGTTACCTGATTTTTCCTTATAGTGGCAGTGAATATCTGTGTGAGTATCTTCTTTTGGGCCATGTGAAAAGAACAGCTTTTGATTTGAATAGTTTGTAACATGGAATTATATCCAGGTGACAATGAATCATGTCTTGATTTTGAAGTGCATCCTAGAAAATGTTGGCCTTTTCAGGAAAAGACAGGATTTGGAACAGCTCACAACTCTTCTGAGCTCTAGGAAGCCTCCTACAAAATGCTGAGAAGCAGTTATCTACAAATGGTGTTCCAGGAGCTGTTGGGTAGGTCCCCAGAAGGCTGTGTGCTCAGGATGTGTGGGCAAGCAGGAGTACCCAGGCTCAAACAGGATGTCAGGCAGAAAGACATTACACTGCTTACGCTGGTGCAATGTAAATTCTCTGAGGGGTAATGTGAGAAGATTTTTTTGCCTGGGAAGTCTAGACATGAAGCCCCTGCTGTATGCTTTGGCCCCTGTGCAGAGTGTGTTTGAAAATTTAACCTCATGGAAAATGTTGATTACTGTTTTAAGATTTTGTATTGACGTTGCTCTCTTTATTTTAATTTGTTTTTAAGCTGCTTTCTACATACTGTTTTCTTACCTATATCTGCTTTGTTGTGCCAAAGAACAGATTCCCCATAAAACACTTTTCAGCTGATAGATGTTATTAATTTAATACTACACAAACCATTAAAAAATCCCAATTCTTCTCTCTATAAAAAAGCTTTCACTGAGTTGATGCATATGCCATCATCATTCCCATTCACATGCAAGTCAAAACAGACATTGAACACATCACATGTGTTTTTTGCCTATGGTTCTGTGCTTGGGAAAGCACCAAAAACATTTGCTTTGCAGTCCATTGTGATCTGCAGCAACTTTAGCTGTGGCTGCATTACTGCAATCCCGTAGAAAGTAGTGCTGGCTTGCAGGTGTAGAGACACACATATCAACACACAAATCTCTGTGTCTCTGCCCCACAAAGGTCCAAGCACTTCCAAGTTGGTTGGTACACAGGTAAATGTTCAGTGTTAATGTGTACTGTAGTCCTACAGAAAGACCCTGAGACCTACTGAGAGCTAAAGAACAAATACACAGCAAGACATTCTTTTTATTCCAAATACAGATGTAAATATCACAAGGAAGGAGGATGGCATGGGACAAGAATAGATGCTTATTTGAGGAGGTATTAGCATTTGTTTGAAAATAAACCCCAGGTCTCCAAACTTCCATCCTGCTGATTCTGACACTGCTCTTCATCTCCAGATGATAATTGTGTACACTTGGCACCATACCAACATGTTTAGTGTATGGTCTGGTTGGAAGTAAATTAATTTGCTTTGGAAATGGCACTTTGTACTTTGTAGTTGTTTTCATAGGACATCTTTATTGTGTTTTAATCTTATGTTTGCATGCTTATAACTGAGTACTTTGTTTAATATAAGAATTAGTGGCATCCAGGATACAATAATGGGTTTACTCTTTGTGATTTGTGGTACTTACTGTTTTAGTTCAACTGCTCTGTCTGTCTGTGAAACAGGTTGCCACTGAGAAATTTTAATTTAACAGACGTGGGACTTAAAGGTTCTTAATTTTATTAACAAAATGAGGGTGAGAGAGAGGACAAAGACTGAATTTTATGGTGGTGTTAAGTGTATCAGTGATAAACCATAAACCTGTCCCATCTTTGTCAATTTGGGATCCATGACCATGATGTGGAGTTGTTATTTATTTTGTGCGAGAGACTTTGCTCAGTCTATCATAGCTTGTATTTTCACATGGCAGAATGGAAGAATTCCATAGCTTTACATTTCTGATCTGAAATGTGTGAAATTTCAAAGGCTATGTTTCATGATATGAGTTTCAGAATGTAGACTTGACGTTTATGGAACAAGTAGAAATCTGGGAAGATATTTCTTAATGCAACCAAGTGTTACATGCCTTTGTTGTTAATAACTTAATTTTTAACTTTCTCAGCGTGTCACGCATTTAAGCTCAAATGAAAGTGGTTTTCTGCATTAATGGTTTATCTGTGTGCTGCATTTTTTCTTTCTGAGTTGAAAAGATGTGGGAAAGAAAAATAACAAAATAAAATTGATGAGCAGCGGTAAAATCAGAGCACAGAGATTGACATTTTGCTTCTGGTGCTCTTTTGGGGAGGTATTTTGCCCCCATCTCCAGTTACCTTTTGGTTTATATTGTTTCCTTTTATTCTTACTTGAAAGATGGCTTTATGAGTTTCTAATGAAGACAGTCAACCATTTTGTTACATAGGTGAAGAAGCCTTTCCTGTGTTAAGATCAACTAAACATGACATTATTGTTATTAAGAGCATATAATGGCATTCATGAAACCTCCAAAATACTGCCATACTCCAGTAGGGATAGAAACTCCCTGAAAAAAAAAAAAGGAACCTTGCTCTTGTCACCTCTTTATTAAAAAAAAAAAAAAACAACTCTTGGAATTAGAAGTTCACTGTTAATTTCATGGTGTTTTTCTTTTGCCATCTATCTTCAGAGTTTATGTTTTCTTAATTATCATCTTTTTATTTTATTTTGAGTTCTTTGGATGAAAATGGATTGATAGTTTACTTAAAGATTTTGGCAATAAAAATAACTTCATTAAACCAAATAATTATGCCAAGCACTGTATAATGACCATGGCAGTGTTATTCAACAGATGGTCACAGGTTCATTTTTATGAATGGGAATATTGGGAATTCTCCATACTCATTATGTGCAAGAGATTCACAGATGTCCTTTGCAAATCTGCTTGTGAAAGGCTGGATGTAAGTATTATATTTTGGTGGTAATTTTAAGAGAGCCTTTAATGTTTTAACTTGTATATTACATGAACTTTCATTTCCTTTCCTTCTTTTGATGTACAAACAGGATGGTAGTAATGTCTTACAGAATACTTCAACAGTGATCAGTTCTAGGTATTTAAAACTTGCAGCTTTTTTAACTCAGGCATTTAGCATGGATTGATTGAATGCATTTAAAATGTAAACAGAGAGTCTCATTAAAGAAAAATATTCTTTATGTAAGCTATCATATGCACTACATGTGTTTTTCTCTAATTTTCCATAGTGAAAATGACACCTTACCATTTGGTAAAATCATCATCTGTTTCTTGCAGTTCTGCAGGAAGTCCAGCTAGGAGGTTATCTATCTCTAAATATGGATGAGATGCAAAAGGCTGTGTCGGTAAAGGATGACAATGTAATATGTGTTAGTTACTGTTTCCATATCTGCAGTGATATCTGGAACCATTTTTCCGTGGAATAAGTTACAACATTTCTCGTTTTCTTCAGTGCTAGTTATAAATTTGATTTATTTGGTTGTGGTGACTAGGAAAGCACTAAATTAGCTTGGTGCACTAAAAGCTCAGTATAGCAGGCATTTGGTGCATGTTTCACTTGGAGTAATCTCATTGACTTCCCAGCTAAGTAGAATTAATCTTGGGTTACAAGATTCTTGTCTTATCCTACAGTAGTCTTGTATTCTAAAATGAATATCCCTCAGGCTAGGTGTAGAGAAGTTATATATTTGTCCTCAGCAGAGACTACAGAGATTGTCCTTCATTTATACTTAACTCCTTCTAGTATTTGGCTTCCCTTGGATCTGGGTGTCAATCAGCAGTTTCTCCCACCGATGGGCTGCTCCTAGTGTTGTCTTGCAAAGATTTGTCTATCCAAAATTTCAGGCCCTGCAGCTTCAAATTCAAAGGAGAATTTAACACAAAATTGTTGTGATTAGCCAGGCATATCACAAGAATGTCTGTGCAGAATCTCAGCCATCTCTTTGCCCTGCAAATCATATGTTACATTATTTACTTGATATCTTTGTACCCTCCTCCTCTGCCTCAAGTCTTTCATTTGACAACTGGAAAGACAGAGAGGCATGAGGAAGGTTATGTGTCTATTCTCTGTACACAGGGTGATTCATTGGTAATTCATTCACTTTGTGTTAAAAGTTTTACTTAGATTTTAATATCCACATGGTGGGGGTTGGGTTTGGGGTGGGGGATTTGGCAGTGGGGGGGGGAGGTTTCTACAGCCTGTCCTTCAGGTGTATGTGGCTTTACTGTCAGCTTGATTGTCAGACTTAACTTGGGCCCTATTTGGTGATCAGTTCCTTGTGCTGTGAAGCTGGAGGAGCTGGGGAAGGGACTGGCAGTGAATCAATGGGTGTTAGGGGAAAAAGAAACCCTGAAAAACAAATGTGCATCAAAGGGAAATGGTGTCTTTAAGGTTTGTGCTTGACCCTCACATATAGAAGTGCTTAGCCTGTAGCTTGAGAAGTGTGCTATGCCTCGAAGTAAATAGTTCTGGTAGCTTTGTCTGCTCCCAGCTGTATTTCCTCATCTAACTGTCCAGGGGGTGCCTTGCATTAGTGCTTCATGGGCATGAGTTGGCCTGTGCTTCTTGGAAATGCCAAATCAGTTGCATAAATGTGTCCTTAAGGGCCACAAGGGGCCTTCCAGTAACAGAAACGAAGGTAAGTGGTGCACCCGACAAAGATTGGGTACTGCCCTCGCTCCAGCAGCATGTGTGTCACCTGAGGTGTATGAACATTGTGTGCCTGTCACTGGTGGTGGATACACTGCTGGTTCCTTTCTCTCCTTCATGGGAGCTCAGTCAAAGGATTGACAAAGAATCTCCCCTTGCCACAGTGGCTGTATAAATCATTAAAATGGTATTTCCATATGGATGCTGGCAGCAAGGCTATGTACCCTTGGTAGAGGTGGAAATTGTCTTGGAAAGTCAGGAGGAGGCAGGAGGAGAGCATGGAGCATTGTTTGGGCTCTATTTGTCTAGGGAGGATGGCATGAGGATGACATCAGGGAAATCAGGCTGTGGGGCACCATGATACAAAGTTTGGGTTGTGGTTGTATTGGTGTGTTGTTAGTGCAGACACTGCCTGTCTTTTCTGTTAATTTTTAGTGAACTGTTTCCCACTGTCTCCATGGTATTACTGTTAATTAAGGATCCCCTAGTTTGACACTTAGGTTTGTAGGGTCATTTTTGGAATTTTGAGGAATTTTTGAGAAATGTTAGCACTTTAGAATTTTCTGTCCACAGGTCTGGCTGTGCTTGCTCATTAGCAGTATGAATTTTCTGTCTCAAAAATGTTTGAAGTATAGATTGTTCTTTATGGCTTTCTTCTGCCTCTTTGGTTCAGTGCAGATCTGACCAGCTTCCTTTCTTTGTTTGGTTTCAAGTGTTCTAATTTGCTTTTTTATTGCACAGTGCTTACGTGTCTTTTAAGAAGTACAATAAAATGGGTTAATCCATGAAATAGCTTCTATGTGGCCTGGTGTATTTTACACTGTGTAGAGTGTTATTTAGAGGAATAGACCAATATTGATTTCTTTCTTCTCAGGGTTTTTTTTTTCTTCTATTATTTAGCTATGTGAACAATTTGGAAAGGTATTACAATCCATTAAAGTTACAGACATAAATCTTATAGGGCATCAGTCATTCATGCTCATAAACCTATAGGGATAATTCGTATCAAATATGTTCCTTGTTCGTATGATATTACTTTAATAAATCCCCGAAATTCCTAACACAAATCACAATTGTAAAAATAGAGTGTACAGTAAGAATGGAGAAAAATAGGCAGGAGGCTAGGAGAGATCTGTATTAAGCCCATCCCATTCTGATTAATTCCAGAATTTTAATGCTTGCAGATGCATTAATTGGCAGGTGTTCATATTTGTATGTTTTAAGACCTTTTGAATGAGGTATCATTTTCTGTATAAAACAGTCTGATGGGTATTTGCTATTTCTAGTCTGTAGATATTTTATATTACACTATCAGCCCTGTATTCGATACATTTATGAAACACAAAGCACTACCATTTGTAGAGATTTATTCATGTATCATTTTTCCCCAGATTTGCCAGAACACCATCATGTTCGTGTTCTGAAGGTTAATGCCCAAAGTCAAACAGACAGAAGCCAAATGCTGCAAGGTTTCCAAGATTAGGACTGATTCCCTTCACGAAAATAAATGATTCCTGCCATGTTCAGTGATTTTGTGCAGCACTACTCACGGCTGAGTGAGTGCATCAATACTGTAGTCCTTACATGCTGTACATACTGATGACACTCTGTGTTAACTTGATTGACTGAGCAGTATACTGGAGAGGATGCACCTGCGAGAGATGTGCAGACATATATATTTTTATTCTGGTTTTGAAACATTTTGGTTTCAATTTTTTTTTTTTTTTTTTTTTTGGAAGTCTTAGTTTCACATTTCAGGGGTTATCACGTTGTGCTGTTAAGGTAGAGGAAACAGTTACGTGCTTCTTTGTTGTCAAAACTGGATTGGAAAATGATCTAAGGTGCATCTTCTTTCTCTATTAAAAAAAGGGAAAAAAGCCTGAATTTATATTTTAAAAGAAAATGACATAAAGAGGACGAGTGTGAAGTCTGGCAAGTCAGTAGCTGTGTAAATTATGCTTATTTTAAGGGTTTCAGTTTAATGGTAGAGAAATGTCATGTGTAATTCACTTACAAGCATTATTTTTTGCTACAGCTTTATGTTTTGTTATCGTTTTTGTAGGCTTTAAGACAACAGCAGAAAAGAAGAAATGGAGTCTCAATGATGGTAAACAAGACTGTTCCTCGTGTTGTTTTGACACCATTAAAGGTGTCCGATGAGCAGTCGGATTCACCTTCAGGTAAATAGCTAAAGGACTGTCTGCAAGATCAGCTCTAGTCACAGAGCCTTCTTCTGAATCAGCTGTGTAGCATACAGAATTTGGAATTGCTGAAATAATATTTCCACTGGGTGGCTTTGTTTAACATCTTTATTTCCTTATCAAGTCTCGTGTCTCAAGGATGGAGATTTTTCGTTAATAAAGAACTGAAGGCACACAGTAGAATGACAATTGGTAATAGCAGCAGCTTTAAAGGAATGTAAAGTAACATTTTGTTTGGCTCTGGAGCTCTAATGGAGGACCACATGCTGGTATTCAGTGCCATAAAAAAAGGAGGGGGGGAAGGCAAGCTTCTCTGTGAATGTGAATTTGTGTCTCAGTTCGGCGTCGCAATACTCAAATCCTTTTGTTAGCTTTTCTTCTTCTTATACCGTGCTTATCACTGCAGCATAACCTTGACCTTTAGCTCTGGTGGTTAAGTTGCTTCATTTTAAGAGATTTCTGTGTCTATGTCTAACACAAATTGACAATTGTATTTCCAAATACATCTCTTCTTTAAATGTTTCTTCACAAAGAAATGATCTTTTTTCAGCTGTAGATTGCTTTACTGCCCCATAACTTGAGGTTAAAATATTTTTTAAAATACCTCTTGGGCATTATAGAGCTATGTTTTTTTTATTAGATCAGTGAACATTTTTATTGACTACAAGTTCAGTAAACTTTAGTTTTCAGCACTTAATTGATTTATTGAGCTTTTACTTCCAATTCTTCTGATGAGGAGGAATTGTATTGTGACCAGAAAAGTATATTGCCTTTCAGCAAGAAGATGTCAATTTTTTTAAAATCCTATTTTTGTTTTGTTTACGGTGTAGGGGGTGCTGAGGGGATTGTTAGTAAAAGTGCAAAAGCATCACATTTGAGGGATTTTTTTTTTTTTTAAAGGATCTGAATCTAAAAATGGTGAAGCAGATGGTTCTGATAAAGAGATGAAACATGGGCAAAAGTCTCCAACTGGAAAGCAGACAAGCCAGCACTTAAAGAGGTTAAAAAAATCTGGTTTAGGTGAGTAGGAGTAAAATAAATATCTTACTTATATTTTTATAAACTCTCTGTTCTCTTGAAAAGTTTTATTTTTCTGTTTACTTGTCCCTTTTTCAAACTCAGCAGCTGAGCCTCTCTCAAGAAGAGATCTTTCTGTCTACCTAGAAAATCCATGGTCAATTTTTTTTTCCTCCTCAGAATGATTGTCTGTAGTCGCTTCTTAAAGTTTGACAGAGCTGAGCAACTGCAGGCAGAGAGGTGATTTAGCAATTAGAATCTGATTGTTACATAATGACTTTTTGGGGGATGGAGGCAGGGTGTAACAGAAATTCTTTCTTTGTGGTGAATTTGCTTGCCATCTATGTGCATTTATTCCCAGAGTTAGTAACATATTTGCTTACATCGTTGCCCTGTTAGGAGATAACCTTCTCTTTTCTTCATTTGCATTATTGCATGTCATATAGAGATTTGGCATAAAATTTTTGGTTGGTTCTCCTTCTTTGGCTGATTTATTTCTTCATTGGATCTGTAATTATTTTGAAGCTACATCTCTTGAGGTGGTAGATACAGTTCTGGTTTTATTTTCTGTGGGTTTTTTAGCAAGGTTCATGGATCATGTTCTGTAATTAACAAAGAATTTTCTCTGAAGAGATGCTAAGAGTAAATTCTCAATCTCCATGTGATAGGCAGATTTTCCTGCCCTGCATGAAATTTAATTGGAAAAGTTCCCTAGGGAGCACAAAATATAGTGTTCACTAAGACTCTTGTCTCTGCTTAAGTAAAGTCAAATAATGACATAACTGTTTCTTTATCTTTACCGAGTACTTTTTGCATTCAGCCAAGTGCTGAATCATTTAGAGAAGTATTTTGCAATGTGACCATGTTGGAAAAGATAACAAACAAGCTTTTTGTCGTGGCTAAATCCTAAAAGTTATTTTCTGTCTGTCTTTGTGGGGATAAGATTGTTCTTCTTTATTAGTCATCCATCCTAGTCCTATTTTTATACATAATGATCCTGTAAATTAGCTCCAAGGCACTTTTCTTCCTAAATGCCATGGGTGATTTGTTCAGTATGGTATTGCCCGTTCCTGGAAATGTAACCTACAAGCCTTATTGTATCACAGCCTCCCATGAAAGTGTACTTTGGTTTCATACATGATCTTTCTGCAGATTATCAGTCAGTCCCATATGGATAGATACTGCTCTATGTTGATCCAACAGCGTTATTCAAAATAGACAATACTCCTTCAGTATAACAGCTTTTGCTATGCAAAGTTATGTTCAATGTTAGATGATTTCCTGTCATTTTTCTCTACATTTAAGACTGAGATACATCATTTCAAGCGTACATTCCTCCCCATCTTCAGATACTACATCAGCTGTTGGCTAATGATATCAAATGAATTCATTAGGGGTTTTTTTGGTGGATTTTGGAAAATAAATTCTCTGGCCTTTTGGGACACCACACACGGAATGTAGGGAACTTTGTATAAGGTTTAAGGGTTTCTGTTCTTGTACTTACTGAAATGTTTCTCTCATGACACAATATTTCTTGGGATGCTAAAAGTGCAGTTGTAGAGCAGCTTTGAGAATGGCTCCAGAGTCCTGTATAGTGCACAATTCAGCTCCAGATACTGTTTCATTGTCTGAAACTTTGCTGATCTGCCCAACATTCAGTGTATGTTGTGTTTGATAGACCTTCTGAGCTCTGATTAAATACGACTTTTTTCCCTTTTAGTTAACAGATTCTTCCAGCTGTGTGATTTCTGTCCTTTTTCTGTTTTCATTTTTATACCTTGATGTAGAACCATGGTGCTCCCATCTCCTTACAGTTAATTCTCTATGTTGGAGACTGTTCTCGTATTTTCCAAGGCTGCAAGCCTGAATTTCTCTCTTATCTTACAGCTCCTATTTCTGATCTGGACAGTGATACCTCTGAACTATATAAGGATTCAAAATGTCTTTCTCTGTGGAAAACAACATAGAAAACATTGGCACATGTTTTGTCATAAACTCCTCTCAGAGCTCTGATTAGTGATGCAGTAGTGCCATGCTTCCATGCTGCTCTCAAATACTTCACTAAATCTTATTACAAACTTGGGACCTGCTGTACAGATCCTAAATTAGCCATAGGAAGGGTGCAGGAGAGAAAATTTGTTGTTCTTCTGAACAGATTTTGAGGATTATTTTTTTAAAATAGGAGTGTGGTGGGGATCCACAGTTTGCTACTGGCCTAGAATTAATACACACATTTCTTCCAGAAGTTGGTAAAACCTCCATAGTATTCTGTAAGTGATAGCAGGTCAAATAAATCAGAAGACTTAGGTTTGTCTTTTTTTCTTGGGCTTTTCACACTCTGAGAATATCTGCCACTGAAGGATGTTACTGATTTTGCAGTCATGTATCTTATTTGAGTTTGGATTATCTCTGTGTGTATGCCTTCCCATAGGATATGAAGTGCTAGCTGGGGAAAATGTTACTCTATTTTGGAGTCACTTAGAAGAGGGGGATATGTATTTTGTATTGATTAAAGAAGAGAATATACATACAAGCATTAAAATTCAATACATCATACAACTTGTGTTATGCTCAGGGACTGCGTTCTTTCTACATTTATATTTAGTGGGTGGAACAGATGGTGCAGATAGTTTATTGTGATGCATTCATGAAAATGGGCACTTCTTCCATGCAATTGTCCTGTATAACAGGGCATTCATTTGTTGGTAATGGAGTCTTTGCTGTACTGAAGTAGAGTGTGTTGGAAATATGTGTTGGAAAAGGTTATCCTGTGCTGAGTGCAAAGTAGTCCTTGTCTCATTCAGATACTATTGTCTGCTGAAAAATAAAATAAAATTACAAGAATGTTTGCAGGAGGCTGTGACTGAAGTGGAGCTTTTAGAATTTACAAATCTGCATTTTCTTGCATATGCATATTTTGTGGTTACAGACTTTCAGGGAAGAGACCACCATAGGTCCTCTAAGAAATCTCAAGCATAACTGCATTCCTGCTATTAATGTTAAGTAGCTTGTAGCATTTGAGACATTCCTAATAATCAGTATGCTCAAATTTTCTCATTTTTAAAACATATTTATTCTTAACATGTCAGTTGTAATTGTTGCTGAGAGGTCCTATGTAAATGCCAAATGCCATCATTGCTCATAGCAGCAGAATAATCTTTAAATCACTTTTTTAGAGATTCTGGTGGAGTGTGTGTTTTATATAGATCTGATCCCTCTTATACCATCTTTGAAATATTTGAAAGTACCACAGACTGAAACCTGAAGAAGTTTCCTGGGGGGGGGGGGGGGGGGGGTTAGGAGTTTTTGAGTTTTTCCAGCCACCTGGACTTGGATATATTAAAACTTAGAGGAAAAAAGGATTGTAGCAGTATATATACCTTGAAGCAGGTAGCTCTTTAAGAAGCTTTAAAAAGTATCTTCTAAATATTATCCTCGAAATACTAACAAAATCAGGCCACATGGGATCTCCAGTGGTCATCTAATTTGCTCATCAGTCACAGGTCAAAATCAGGTGTGCATCTGTCATTACTGACAGGTATTTGTCTGACATATTCTTACAAGGTTTCCACTGATGGAGACTGTAATACCTCCCTATGGATCTAATCCAGCGTCTCCTTGTTCTTGGTGGCTGAAAGCTTTCTCTTCCCAGTATCTTAACAGATATACTTCTTAACTGTGCAAGAATTTAAGCTGATAGTCCTTCTGTCCACTGTAAAGTAAGAAGACATTGTTCTGTAGCACTGTGCATGAGTGTATTTCCCTTTCCCTCTGCTGGGTCTTTATCTTACTCCTGGGTTTGTACTGTCCCTCACCTACTCTGTTTTCTAATCTCATAACTCCTGCTGCTGCCTTCTGTGTGTTGATCATTTTAGATCATCAGTTCTTAGGAAAATTCTGAAAAATGCATGCTTTCAGACATTAACATATTAAATATTCTCATCTCCTTGATCATTCTCTATTCACAGAGGTAGTTTTATCAGGTGCAATGGGACAAGTTGTGCAGGCCATAGGGCGCTGCTGATGATAAAAGAGAAGCTGACCATAATTGATTCACATCAGCCTCATCAAGCAGCCTTTTGCTTGAAAATAGGTGCTTATATAATTATTGGTGGTGACATGGCAGGATTATTTTCTGCAGCTGTTCATTTGAGTTGGTCTCGAGCTGGAAGTAGGAGTATGTCAGCTGTGATGTTGACTGGAACATGGATCCTGTAAGAGGTCAAGAGACAAATGTAGGGAATATAAAAGCAGTGACACCTAGAATAACACCTAGAAAAGGCTGTGTTACCCTTCTCAGAATACCATTTCTCTAGTGCTTACTGTATTGTACAATAAAAGCTAAAAACTTAAAAAGAAGACTTGTTCCTACTCTCTTCCTTTATTTGTGTTTAAAGTTATTTCTGTTTATTTACTCCAGGACATTTGAAATGGACCAAAGCTGAGGATATTGACATAGAAACACCGGGATCTATTCTAGTGAACACTAACCTGAGGGCTTTAATAAATAAACACACCTTTGCTTCTTTACCTCAGCATTTTCAACAATACCTCCTGCTTTTGCTTCCAGAAGTAGACAGGCAGGTAAGTAGCATCGTACAATATTTCTTTTTTTAATAAGACTTTTTTACAGCGTGTTTGTGTAGGCTGATTTGACTGACTAGGAATTGTTCCAGGACAGAGTAAGGAGAAAATTTCAGTTCTTTCTTAGGTAAAACTGTTAGATGTAGAATGACTGTAAAGTTTGTCTATTAAAACCAGCTCCTGCTTCTTTGCTTCCTGAAAACTGTGCAGCTCCTTGATTTGTCTAAATGGAAACTGGGCAGTAAATCTTTCGAACTTGCCAAATCACTTAATTACCTTTTCTACCTATGGTGTTGAAGATAAACTTCTCATTCTCAAGGTTTTCTTTATTTTGGGTCTCTTTTCGCCTGTGGTCATCCTTGGTGCTCTGCCAGCAATGTCCAGCTCAATATCAGTGCTGTTAGTTTGTTCTCCTGCCCTTCACCTTTCACACAAGCTTATGGATGCTTTCTCAGCGCCAGTGCACTGAGTCCACTCATTCACACTTTTGTAAGGAATATCTTCTCCGGAGCTTAAGGCTTTGTGCTCAGATCTGTTGAGGAAAATGATTTGGAGAGTAACAGGCTGGAAATGAAATTTCAGTTTCATGATCTTTCCTACAATGTCTGTTCCTTCCTGCATTTGGCGGTAAGATTGCAGGGTTTCTCAGAGTGAGAAAAAAGGCTTTCCAGCATGTCTAGTAGTTAAAACAGAAGAGAGACTGCAAACCAATTTCATTTGCTCACTTGCCTCACTTAGGGATTTAAACAGTCTTACCATTTTCAATGATGAATACTCATACACCTAATTCAGACTCATTAACCTACCCAAATAGGGCATTATATTTTTTGCAGATGGTCAGTATCCCTCTTTTAATGTAATAACTAGAGAATGCAGATAATTTAAATGACTAATTAAAACCTGCATCTTAAATCAATATTTCATTTCAGTATTGCAGGTTTCATTTCTTAAACTGTAAGTAGTTAGTCTACCACTAAAGCAGGGAGAAAAAATGCAATATGACACAAAAAGAGAAAGAACAATTGTACTGATGTACATTTACTCAGCCTCTTATCAAATTAGATACTGTATGTTGTGGATGGTAATTATGCATTTAATAACAGAATGCTTGATAAGGAACATCAAAACAAGATCCATAGGACAAACAATATAAATGTATTTATTCTCAAGCTCCCACAATGCAGTCCAAGTCAATATTGACAAGTTTTAAGAAAACTTTTTTCCCTGCTGTCAAACAGATTTTACTTAGTGCCCAGCACACATTTTCCTGATAGTTTGGATTTTTTGTTCTCTGTCCAGTTAATTCATAGAAGAGATTAAAAAAAATGTACTAGGTAAAATCATGTTTTCTCTCCAAGCATCAAAGACCTAATGTTCATAAATTACATTTCAAGTATGGGGTCTTTATTTAGAAGTTTTTTACATTAAAATTTATTTTTAACAATGGAGTATCTACAGCTGACAAGCCACTTACCTTCTTATCAGTGTTCTTACAGCAGAGTTTTTTGGCAAGAAAATCAAGAGAATATTTGTTGAATTTAAACATGCCTCACTAGTTAAAAGCAATGCATTTTTTTAATTTTTATTTCAAAAGGCATTCAAATAATGCATATAATATGTTATTTCAGAGGCCCAACACTACATAATTGGACACTGTTACTTCACAAGCAAACGTTGTGATGAGATGTTTGCAGGTGTCCTTCCATCTGTCATCTTCTCCCAGCATTCTGTGGGTTTGTGTAGCATACCAGGTTTTCACCTGCATTTGGAAGGCAGGAGTCACCAGTCATCTCTGGAAGTGTAATGGAAATGTTTGGCCTCTAAGTGTGATAGTTTGAAAATTGTTTTCTGGTGGAGAGTGGAATAGCCCTGAACCCTCACTTTGCAGAAGTCATAGCAGAGAAAGAAATGCATCTCTTTTCTTGATGTCTTGAGAATACATCCTTGGCTATGCCTAGAGTGTGGCATCCCAGATACAGACTGATGAAAGCAATTGAGCTGATGTTCTTTTCCTTCCCGTGGAAAGTGGAAAATGCCAGTGTAGTGCTCAAGGATCAAGTAAAAGGAGAGAGAATTTCAGCCAGGGAGCTCTGGTGGGAGTCTCTGCTGTTGGTCACTCTGACTGAACAAGGCAAGGGTATTCCGTTTTCCTCTTATTTCTAATTTCTAAATCAAATGGGGTATCAGGCAAGCAAAACTGGTGCAACACTATTCTTTGAGTTAGCTGCACATCTCTGGGGGTTCAGTTTTGTTGTTTTATACCGTCCTTTTCTTGGTTCATCTGAGAATTCTTATTTCTGTTCTTCTGGCTCAGAAGGGTTTCCTCCCTGTGTGCTGCTCTGCAGTTGGCTGCTGTTGTCTTCCCCAGAGAAAGCTGCATTTCTGTGTTGCCATGTGGATATAGTATGTGAAGTACAGTAATAAATGGCACTATAAAAATGTAATAGAGTTATGCTATTTGTGTATATATAGTGATCTGTGAAATAAATTACTAGTGAAGTGCAGTCTCATTTAGGCTTTATTACAGCTCCACATAGAAAAACCCTGTGATGAATGATTCTTTGTCATTTCTGTCATAAACACCATTTTTCTGGGTGGTATAACTCCTCCTCCTTAAATCGTACTCAGCCAAAACTTGTCATGCATGTGTCAGTTTGAATAAGCATTTTTAGAAACCATTAGTTAAGGGAGTTGAGGTTTTCTATTTTTTTGTGTGCAAGTGTTTATTGTAAATAAATTACTTCTGTCCCAACCTTGGTTAGTCTCGTGTGTTAAAGAAGAGTTCAGGGACAAGTTAGGAGCTTGTTGGGATGTGTTTTCTGATCTTTCTTTTGTTTTCAAGTTTTTTAGTTGCTATTGGGGAGCTATTCATGAAACAGAAAGCCTTAGGAAAGATGTCCCAGAATGGAAGAAATTGAGAACAACTCTTCTGATGTTCATGTTGTCATTTTTCCTACTCCAGCTAGATTTTTGACAAAGTAGAAGAGTAGGATCATTCCCCTTTTTTTTTCCTTGGTAAAAGATAAACCATATCATGAGTTATACTCACAATTTAAATTGATTTCAGCTTGTATATTAGTTTAAATTTTGTTTTAATAGCTATGAGGCTTTGTGTAATTTTCTGTATTCAAAATGCCTATGAAAGAAATTGGAGTAAGTTGGCAGTTATGGTAGATGCATTTTATCAAGGATTTTATTTGTTTTGATTTGGGTTTAGAGGGAATTAGTATGTAGACATTGTTCAAATGATAGAAACATGGAATGTCCTGAGTTGGATGGGACCCATGAGGATCATCCAGTCAAGCTTCTCACCCTGCACAGGACAGCCCCAAGAATCACACCATGTGCTCTGTTCAAATGCTTCTTGAATTCTGTCAGGCTGGTGCTGTAAGCTCTTCCCTGGGGAGCCAGCTCCAGTGCCCAAACAGCCTCTGGATGAAGAACCTTTTTTCTAATATCCAACCTAAACCTCCCCTGGCATGACTTCAGGCCATCCCCTCCGGTCCTTTCACTGGTCACCACAGAGAAGAGAGATCAGTGCCTGAGAAGCAGCCATGTCCCAGACTTGTCTGTTCAGCAGACTACTCCAAAATCTTGCATCACTGGATACTGGAAACCTCATGACTGAAATTTGAACATGCAGATTATCAGCTCTTCGTTAATCTGTTTGAATTCAAAGGCTCAAAATCCTTGAAGCTCAGCAGATACAGAAGCCTGTTGAGTGATTCCCTGGGAGATCTATATGACTGAGCTGGAGATATAGAAAACATGCAGGTGTAGAAGCGATATGAAAAGAAAAGTGTCTGCACAAGAGATTTCAGTTATCACAAATTCCAGCCAAGTGTTTCTCTTTACAGCTCTAATTATAGCATTCTACAGCTAAACATCAATGGATTTTTCATCAAATAACTGCCTCTGACATTGATACATCAAGCTGATAATTATGTGTAACAGAAGCTTTCTTGACCACCTCTCAGTAAAACTCACCTTCAAAGCAGGAAGTTTCTCTCTGTAGGTAGATTGCTGTGTGGCATCAGTGAGTCTTTAAATTTTAATTAACCAGTGTATTTTGTGCAAGGATGAGTAACAGATCTGTACAACAGGTTGCTGAAAAGGATTGGCAGTTGGCAATATTGTGTCTACACCAGCTTTCCTTTTTGGTGCTTCTGGAAAGTCAAATTTCTGCTCTTAACACTGGGGTATGGGCAAAAGGAAGGGAAACACACCCACCTACTTAGCTTCCAAGAAGAGAAGTGCAGCCTTACCTGAAGAGTAGCAGAAAGCTGAAGTGATTTTACTAATCCTGAGAGAGTTAAATAAAATGATCTTTCCTGAATGCTCTGGGAAAAAAAAAAAAGTATCTTTCCACACTCTATGACTGCTTAACACCTTTCTGATCTTTGAGAATTTAATTCTGTTTATCATTTTCTCTTCTGGTAATATTGGACTCTTTTTAGTCTCTTGTGATTTGCACTTGCCCTGCCCTTTCACACAGGATGTGAATTTCTTCCTAGAAAAACACTGCAAAGCCTCGTCAGATGTGTGTGTTAGGTAGCAGTGCTATTTTATCAGACTAAATCTATTCAGGAGGAGCATTTAAAACAGTAGAGAAAAATCCCAGTAATAGCTATACCTTGTCTCAGCTTTACTTGTTTAATGAATGAAATTTAGCAATTTTCTTTTATGTACAGTTTATAGATATTAAAGTTAGTTACTTAAAAACTTCAGTATTCTTAAGGAATTACCTAAGTCAGGTGGTATTGCAGAAGGGCCTGTGAATATTTCCCATTTGTAGCAGGTCAGTCTGCTAAAAAGAAAAACATGATGCACAATTCAAAGGATTCTAAAATGGGTCAAAACCCACTTTATTCTCTTTCTTTTAATTTCTAAATCAGTGAATCCCAAAATAATTCCTGTCTCTTGGGTCAGTGCTAGTATTGCTATGCAATAACATCACAGGATCCATTTATTTCAAGGTTGGTGCAGGTTCTGTGTTTCTGTCTTGGCCTGTTTGATTTGGGTTGGTGCTGGTGCTTCCAGTTTGACTCTGTGACCTTGCAAAGATTCCTTCTCACCTTGTGTTGAGAAAAGGCACAGGGTGATGTCAGTTAGTGATTTACTCTGTTTGGTTTAAAATAATAAGAAGTAATTCTGGGAGAGGTTATCTACAGAATTCCAATTCAAACCTCTTTGTTTTCATGCAGTATGAATCAGCTTAATATCTGTTCCTACAATTTGAGCAATGATAGCAAAAGGTAACCATTGTTTTTGATGTGCAAAATTACTCCAACTCCCAAGCACATCAGCTGGAATTCTATGGTGGAGAGTGGGTAATGAATAATACAAAATATTCTTTTCTTTGTAAAAGACAAGAAGAGAAGTCTGGTATCTGACATTCTGAACACTTAGTACGTATCATGCTGTATATTAGTTTTATATCAGAAGAGAGTAAGCAAAGCTTGATTTACACAGTTTCTTTCTTGTAGCAATGTAACCATCTCCCTGCTTGTTTTATTAACTTCGTCAGTGCTTGAGGATTATACTTGCCATTGGTCTTTTGCAGAATTTCCTTTATAAAAAGACCAACTGCAGAAATTACTGCTGCGTGTATTATTTGCTTCCAGGTTTATTTTATGTTTCTCTCCGTGGAATTATTGTGTAGTGGTAGTTAAATGGTTACCTTATCTTACTTAGCTGCCTTTTTGCTGATACTACAACACTTTAGCTGTGTCCTTTTCCATTCTCTATCATCAGTAGCTTTCAAATATTTATTATTATGTTCCTGTAAATGTTTGAGTTTTACACTGAAATAGTTTTAGGGTTATGACAAAAGCATTTAGTTCAGAGGAGAACATTTGCAATTGAAGGTTAAATGTAACATATGTCATCTGCACCTAAGCAGATTTAAAAAGCTGTTAAATTGGCACCCTTGTGTGTGCAGTAATTGAAGGTCATTTTATGTCACATTTCTCCCTTTAGCTGACATTTTTTCTTCGGTTTTACTGGTTGATGTGGACAGCATGGTGTCGTTATAATGTGCTTTATTTGTACAGCTTTATTAGGGTAGTTTTAATGCAGGTATCTTGCAGACTAGATATATGAAGAAATTCCAAATATTTAAGTTGCCTTTTCAATAAGACTCTGGCTCTGATTCCTGAGCTGAGCTAGCCAAGGGTTTTCAAACAGGTTACTACCCCCAGCTGACCCTCTGTCCTTATGAGCAAGTTAATATTATTTTACCTAACACACCTGTATGGATGGCGTATGTGTGTATTTCACAGTCATGTATTAACAGCAAACATCAGCTTCACTTTACGTGAGTTGAAAGCTGAAGCATTTTACTTTAAAATCCCAGTTGTCTTTAGCTACAAGAAAGCTACTCTTTAGCTTCCCTAGGCAGTCCACAAAGGCTCACTGCAATTGCATTGCAATCTGGCTGCTCTGATTGATGTGGTAATGGAATTCTTGTTTGCTTGTTTGCAGTAATCCCTAGAGGTCCTCCTTAGTATCAGTATGTCTACATATCTGAATAGGAAGCTTTACATTTTTGATTAAGTGTCATGGTTTTGTATTTCTGCAGGCTTGGTCACTGTGTTTCAGAAGTGTGATGCTGTGTTTTCCACCTTGCCGCATCCATGTTGTGGAAGTTCTTGTTTGATTTCTAAAGCTCTAGTTACAAGCTCTTGTCACACTCAAAATATATCTCATCTTTAAGAACAAGTTTTGCAGAGGTGTTAGCAGAACTATTGCATTTGCTTTTGTCTGTAACAAGGCTAAACTCAACTGGAACATCTAGTAGGACACAGCAATGGTGCTGTGCCCCCTGAAAGCTAAAAATACAAGAGCCACAGCTGTCTCTGCAGCATCCTTTCCCTTAAGTCCTTCTGATGTGTGAGGGGCCCTTCACTCAAGGTTGTTCTTCTGATGCAGACTAGTGAAGCTTTTGTTCCCCTCTTGTTCCCTTCAAGCAAGTTTTATAAAGTACGGTGCACAGCTGTTAGTGCTTAAAAAAAAGAGGACTTTGAATGCAATGCAAGCCCCATTTACATTTGACAGAATTATTAGTATTTTAGAAAGAGAACTGATAAAGCGCCTCACTTCCAGTGGGAAAGTAAGTGCCTCACATAAGTGCCTTTTTAAAACACTGTGCTAGGAGCTGTGTTACGAGAGTATAACTAATGTGTGGACATAAGTGGTAACGTATATGGGCACAAGAGACTGATGTGTTCCAAGTTAGGGAGCTGTGAAGGATGCACTGCAGTACTGCAGTGTGTAGTGTTCCAATTGCGCCTCCCTTGCAAAGTGCACATCACATTAAGTGATGTGAGTCGGTCTGCAGGGCCTCCAGTGTTGCCACTGTAGGGCTGCACTGGAATTAGATGGAGAACAGAACATTCCTTACTGTTCTTAACCTGAAGACAGCCAGGGACTGGAAACAGGATGTTGGATGCAGGTGCAGCAAAAAGAAGAGTGAGCGGAAGTGATCCGTCCACGCTTCTGCCGCAAAAGGAAGATCAAGCAGAAGTGATCCATCCATGCTTCTGCAGCAATCTCTCCCCCTCTTCACCCTTACTCTCACCCTCTTTCTGCTTCTCCCATCGCCTTTCCCTCCCCTCGCCCTTTTCCAATATATTTGTTAGGCTTAAATACAAAACGGAAAAAAGAAGTTGAGATTTTTTTCCAAATTATTTCACAACATTACTATTCTTTGAATTATTTAGACTCAAATTTCATTTAGCTTGTTCTCTCTTGTGTTAAGGACATGCAGCCATTTGTTTGCGTGGAAGGGCAGTGTTTTCTAATGCCTAGAAAAAAGAAATTGGAAGCAGGATTTTCATTTTTGACACTCATCAAAGATGACTGACTAATTTTAGATGCTTATGTGTAACTTTCCCTCACCTTCTGCTTCTTGGGCTCAAAGGTATAAGTCTATAATTTTAATTAAAAGCTAGGTGAATAAACCCTGGCTGTTTATATCCATTTTCCTGCACTCTCCACATAATATGAGCATTCTTGGATAATTTAATAATGTTTAACTTTCTCTAGTCATCTTACCTTAAACAAGTTCCATACATGCTTGTCTTGGTCACAATCCATGTATGTTTTTCTATTTTGCTTGTTTTCCCCCCAGGCTTATGTGTCTTTTCTACTACCTTAGTAAATACTTGCTTTTTGCTGTGTGTTCTGACATGCTGGGGTTCACTAATTATGTGAAGTATGTATTAGAAAAAAAGCTTTTAACTGTTACTTCTATAATTTGAATGCAGTTAGAAGGTACTGTTTGCTGCATGTTCTGTTTTTTTTCTATTTTGCTTGGGTTTTGTTTCATTTTAAAACATGCTTTATCTTTTCATTTTGCCAGATTTATTACTTGCCTAAAATTCTTCATCTAATTTCTTGCATCTGAGCTCCAACAGATTGGATTCTATTGTCTTTTTTGACACTACAGTGTATTGGAATGAATATAGCTATCCCACTTGTCTTCTTGATTTAGACAAGGTCTAAATTAACAAGTCACATTTCATTTTGAAAACATATGTTTGCAATTCTTCAGTCTTACTCGGCATATTTCCCACTTTAGTGAAGATGGAAAAGGTCTTTGTTTCTTTCTCTAAAAGATGCTTCTTGCTTTTCTCCTCATGTCCAAAGCAATTATTCCTGTAGTAGGAGATATTTTCTTTTTCATCCTTTGATGTTTTACTTCGAAGTTTAATCTGGTTATTTTTTATAGGACTAAAGTAATACTCAGAATCACTTTCACCATCTGTCTTCAAAATCTGTCTCTTCATTTTGTATTTGAAGGCAGACTGTTTATTTTATGTCGATGATCAAGTGGGAATGACAAAGAGCTTTTCTGGTAAGGATTGATAACTTCATAATCAGAACTGAGGAAAACTAGCCATATTCTGGGTCGTGTTACCCTTTACTGTGAAAAGGTGAGACCCATGGAAGAGAGCTTATACAGAGGTGAACATGAACACCCAAGCTGAGGTACATCAGAATTGCTGAGAGAGCCATAGGATGATTTGATATCCATGTCACCTCCCCAGACCTGAAGTTGTGATGGCTGACTTTGTTCTGGCAGCAGCTCTTGAGTCAGACCATCTATTGCTGTCTGCTGTATTTATGTATGTATATAGTGTTGGATGTGTCTCTTACCATTCATGTATTTCTCAGTGTTACTGTGGCTATTTTCTGGTCACAATAGCATAAAGGTCCTGGTAATTACATCTTGTCAGGAGTATTTTTCTTATATTCCTGTTTATAAACCTCCTGTTCAGAAACTCTGCCATTGTTGGCTTTAAATACATGGTAACTGACTTAAGAAAGGATGGATTTTTCATCAGTCATAGCACTGTGTAAATGTGTGCATTTTTCTGTTTGAGATGAGCCTCTGAGTGTTGCTTATCTTCAGGCAAAGAAGCAGTATTGTGTCTGTGGGTTTTTTCAAGGCCTGTCTTTTTTAAATACTCTGCATCTTCAGCTGCATTACTTTTTCCACATCCCTACCATCTGTGTCCTCAAGACCTGAAATCATCAGTGTTTTGTATTAAACTTGGTAATTACCGACTCCTTAACTATTCATTCCCCTCCTATTTTTGTTTCTCTCCAGTATTGCACCGTGCCTTTCTCTGCACATTTCTATTTCCTTTTTGTTTTATGTATATCAGAACTGTTGACAAGCTTTTGCTTCTCTTGAAACAAAAGACAGGCAGAGAAGAAAATGAGTGTGGTTGTTGCCCTCAAGGGGACCAGCATGTATGCAGACCTCTTCTATAGGGTGGATTAGGGTCTGGTTCAGATTTTAGGGGTCGGGGTCAGAGAAGAGGCAGTGGCATGAATGCCATTGTGATGTGAGTTTAACAGACCATCCCATCTGGCTCCGCACTCATAAGGCCACTCCTAGAGTACCTTGTCCAGTTCTAGGACTTTGCCTAGATAAGAGAAGAGCCAGGGGCAGTTTTACCAATGTGTATAAGAGGATGTGACACAACCAGAGGCAATAGGTACAAACCAAAAGGCAGGAGCTTCCATATGGACATAAAGTAAAAATTTTTTAGTGAGGGTATAGGCTGCCTAGACAGGTTGTGAGTTCTCCATCCTTGGATATATTAAAATCTAATTGATTTTTATTTCTATCTGAAGTGTGTTATTATAGTTCAATAACACAAACATGTTATTACTTTCAATGTGGTTCTTCCAGGTCTGAGATAAATGAAAGGCTTGTGCCTTAACCTGATAGGTTATCTATCACACGTACAGGTACCTCCCGTGGATGGGGTTTTGTGCAGCCTGGCCTAGTGCAAGGTGTCTCAGGTCATGGCAGGGGGCTGGAACTAGATGATCTTTTAAGGTCCCTTCCAACCCAAGCCATTCTTTGATTTAGTGTAGGAAAGCATACACCGTTTTTTGCTGGAAATTATGTGGGTTATTCCATTTCTAAATTCTAAATCAAATTTGAAAATATGGTCATGATTATGGACAGCTCAGCAGAAATGTCTGTTCAGTCAACCTTTAAGCAACAACAACACCAGGGAGGCTGCACTAAACAAAATACCCTTTCATGAAATAAATACTATTAAGTCATCATCTTCAGTATTCAGCATGCCCAGTTCAGTTCAGAAGCTGTGGAAAGAATCCAGAGAAAGGCACTAAAATTTTTATGCACAAGCCATAAAAATGTCTAAAGAAAAATTACTGGACTTGCGTCTACTTTAATCTACCAGAACAAAATTAAAAGTGAAGAGTGTCAAGTTTAATACAATCAACTGCTGTATTTCATACAATAGACAACTAACCCATGGAAGTCTTTTGCATACTAAAAGTTAGTATTGATTGCTGCCACAGTTTAACTGATATAAATAGAAAATGGTGGATGCATATATATGAGTAGCAGCCACAGTTATATCAAACAGTCTGAAATATTTATGGACATTAAAATTCCCTTTCTCAGTCTTTTGCCAGCTAAACTAAATAGAAAACTTTTATTTGACAGCTTTCCTAGTAATTGGCTATTATGTGGTCTTTCACAAGCTTTATCTACATAATCTGTTCCTTGCAATTATCAAGGGTTAGCTCAACCTCTGCTTTGATCTGATGTTGTTACCATATGGTACCACTCAGATATGACTAAATGCCGAAAAATACAGTATCTCTGCTTAGCACTGAGTTGTGTAGCAGAAACACTACCATCAGAAGTGCAGCCATTGTTTAACAGAACTTACAGATTTTTTGTGACAACTACAACTGCTTTTCCTTTTGATCCAAGTGCATTCACACTCATTCTCTTTTATAGACTTGCGAATTGTTAGAGCATCCTTTTAGTTTGGTCCCATTTATCACAATCTCTTTGAATAGTAGTTGTGTAAGTGGAAAAATGACTTTTAGATAGGTAATGGCATACTTGAACAGTCAGCACTATTCTATGGGAAATGGAGAAACTCAATTATTTTCATACTAGAAATACATGCGAGCTCACTTAAAAGTATTTTGCTGATGGATAGAAGTTAAGTTTTATAATTGCCATCTATTCTCTAACAAGGAAAGCTCTAGCTGTGGATAACTCCTTGACATAATTGGTTCCCAGGTCATTAGCCAAAGTAGTGAACAGGATAATGATTGTTTTGCATTATTGTAGAGAATTCAGGCTTTATAAGTGCAAGCAGATCTTGTTAGTTTCTGAAGAATGTGTCAGTCAGAACATGAACAGTCCAGAGACCTAAAGGAGCACATACAGTAATAAGTTCTGTTCCACTTTTTAGTATCTCATCCATTTTATTATGAAAAACGTTTGTATGGAGAAAGTATATGGCCTTATAATACTACTACTGTCTGCAGCCATTCAGTATTTCCCAGTGAGAATGTCTGTCTCTTCTGTCTCTTTCTCACTGGACTTAATGAGAAATCTCTTCCACAGGGTTGCCACACTCAGCCTCAGGGCAGAAAGTATCTACCTTGACTTTTAACGTGCCTCAAGCTATCAACTGCTAGTAAAAAAGTTGTTCATTAATAAGGATCCTTCCAGCCATCATGAAGCATAACTGGTAGCAGATACAACGGGTTTGAGAGTGAAGGTTCCAGAAACTGAGTGTAATCTAAGGTTTTAATTGCATGCAGGCAAGCTAAGCCATTATCTTATGAAATCACAGTGTTTCTGAAGGTCATTCTGTCCAAAGCTCTTTCAGATACAAATCACGAGCTGTGGTCAGGTATATTAGACTGCATAGAGGGACTCCACTGGAAGGGCATTAAGAGGTTAGAAGCCTGGAAGCCAGATTACAAGGACTGGCTCTTAAGCACCTTTCTTTGAAAATGGATGTTGGCAATTGGTCAGAAATTACACATGTGCAGGAGCACTTTTAGTTTTCTTTTTAATTATGATGTAATAGATGGCAATTTGATATACCATCTTGAAGTAGAAAACAAGGCAAAAAAGGACAATTTATCTTGTCTTCTCTACACTAAGGCAAAATCAACAGTGTCTGCTCTTCTTTATATTGTCTAAAACTGGTTTTGGCTGTTCAGTGGTGGAGAATTCACAGCCTCTCCCAAAGAAATCTAGTGCTTCATTGTTTTCACTGATAGAAAGTTTTTTCCTCAGGGTCTGATCTGAATCTCTCTTGCTGCATTTCTGACTGTTACTCTTTGTTCGTTTTGGCATCTACGTGTAGTGTGTGGAGATTGCTGTGTCCTTGTTTCTTTTTCTTGAGAAACAGCTCATATTAATGCAGTCTTTTTAGATCTAGGACCTTAGATCTGTTCTCAGCCTCATTTATCTTGTTTGCATTTTGTATGGGTTCTGAGTTGCATCAGTCAGAATTGAATATATTACTCCAACTCAAGTGATAACACCAAGGAGAGCAAAACTCATTCCTCTGCTTTTACACAGTACTCCTGTTTGTATTGTGCTCATCTTCTTTGCAATTGCAAGGTTGATTTATATTCAGTTTGTGAGCAGTCCATCAGTGCAAGTACCTTCCTACAGAACCATTGCATAGCCACTTTGTTTCCTCATTTTGTATTTCTCTAGTTACATACTATACAAGAGTGTCAAACTTTGCATTTGCCATTATTGCAATGCCCTGCTTATCCCTGTTGTTTCCAAAGTAATTCACAAAACCATCAAGAGAATTCTGAATTTAGGTTGTGCATTTCAGTGTACTCGCTCTCGGACTGATACTATTTTCAAATTACTTCCATCTTTTTATCGTGCCTCTGAATAGACAGACTCCCAGTTGATAATAAATAAACATTTTTTCCCTGAGTAGTTCTTTGGCAACCTAATTAGAATTTAAATATCCTGGCTTTGCTTAAGAAAATGTTGAACAACACTGCATTGTTACGATCAAGGTACACCACTTGTGCTGCTTCACTTCTATCTCTTTTATGCTGTCAGAGGGAAAATAGACTAATCTGATGTGACCTATTCTTGACAAATCTGTGTTGGCTGTTGCTCAGCTCCTGGTTAATTTCCAGGCAGTTGTGTGTAGTGTGATACCTTACATGGGTTAGTGGTGGGCTTGGCACTGCTGGGTTAATGGTTGGACTCAATGATCCTATGATTTTTCCACCCTAGATGATCCTATGATTCTATCTTGTGCTTTAACCATTGCACATATTTTCCAGAGCATGAAGACAGGTGGAAGAAGCAAGGTATTTAAACACAGGTTTCTTGGGTCAGCTGAGAGGCTAGGACTTAACTTCTTCAAAATGTTAAAGGTCATGTAGATTCTGGGTTGTGTCTGGCCAGAATATGTCCATATCAGTATCTTAGGACACCTTAGGTTATCACAAAAAAGAATGGGCTGTGTATAGGCCATAGAGTTCTGAAGCTGGCTAAGTCTGTAAGTCCTTAGCTGTTCTTACACCCTTCTTTAGACACAGGTGACACTTGTGTGCTATATATGTATAACTAGCATGTATGATTTTGCATTTGTACTCTTCATTTCTTCAAAATCCATCTTTTAACAAGTCTGAAACAGATTCATATCTGGGCATTTAACAGGCTAGACTGTCAAGCTTAGATGATTTTAATGCATTTAAATAATATTTGTTGCGCTCCTTGCTTGTACAAGGTCAGTTCTTACCCTTTTGCCTTTTGTTACAGGTATTAATTGTATTAAGTACCTCAACCCAGTAGATTTGTGGTGAAGATTCATGGAAAAGAGAGGAAGTATGAGCATTAGCTTTGTCTCTGTATTCCTCTAGTTTTCTGCCAGTGTTGTACAGTGGGCTTTTTCTTTCATCATCTTCTTGCTTTAATGTACTTACAGAATTATTTCTTCTGGAGTTTGATGTGTCCCTTTCCAACTGTGTCTAATTTTGGCCCATTATACCATGTTCTGCTGTGGTATTCCTGCTTAGTAAGTTGACCTCTTTTCCATTCCCTACATGCTGTGAGATCAACAGTGAGATCCTAACTAAGACAATGTGGTCTTATTGTACAACCCCCATTACTCCTTTGCAGGAGGCTTTGCATGCCATGTGGTCAGCATTGTTTATTTAAAGAACTGTGACAGTTTTTTTAACTCCTTTTTCACTAGCACCATGTTCTTCGGGATTCTTCCAACTAATTCTGCATTTATGAAAGTATGCCTACTTAAAACACATTTTTAAAATTCTGTTGTCATTTCTTTCTTTTCTTCTTTTTTCACAAACAACCTTAATCTTTTATATTACTATCAGTCATGAATTATCAGATCATCATTTTGCCAGTTAAGTCAAAAATGTCAATTGTCAGCTAAATCTTCCAAGTCCTCCTACGTACCGTTTGCAGTTCTTGCATTAGTGTTCAGCCATCAAAGACTGAAATAAATGTACCACTTCCATCACATTATCCTCTTCTTTAACCCCTCCTTTTATAAATAAACTTATTTTGGCAGTGGATCACAGAACAGGACTTATTTGAATTTGATTTGCCCATACTATTGGGCCATGCGTATAAGTGCAGCATTCAAATTTTGGAGAGATCAGCAAGTCTGTCTATAGAGCACGTTCCTTTCCTCCACAAGGGCTGCTTTCAATCACTGCTTACCTATTGCCATATCTCTAAACCTTCTTGGGGCATCACCACATGGTGAAGATGACAAAGCCGTTCTGCCCATAGCACCTGTTAAACCACAAGTTCATTACCAGTATATGTCTGTCACTGCTGATAAAAATATCAACCGATCCCTAGGTTCCATGATGATTCCTACAGCTTCCTTGTTGCTTCTGATCCACTCAGTCTCATGTCTGGCAATATTCTTAGAGTGAAGGTGGAGGGAGATCATGAACAGTGAAAATGGTAGGTTTTGCAGGTATCATACCTACCAACACCTTCCTGAGGTTCTTCACGTGGTTTCTGTTGTCCTCATTCCCTCATTTCAGATGATGTAGAACAAGTCAATACTTGAGCATAAAGCTCTCTGAAGTGTTTGCCTTCAGAATGTCAGTCACTAAAGTTGCTGCATCGTCAGATGCTCCACTGGCACTGTACAAGCATCACAGGTCAGTGGGATGCTGGTGCCCAGCACCAGAGAACTGCATTTTTTACAAATTCGTGTTACAAAACAGTGGTGTCTCTCCACACACATAAATACAGCATAATGTTTCCTCTGTGTGTTATAAATGCTGCTAAATTTTTCATTTGTAATATTTTGGAAGCTTTAATGCAAAAGCATCAAAATGTATCTTCTCATATCTTCCATCTTTTGTAGATAATTTCTTTTACATACCTTTGGGAAAGTATGTGAATTACAGGATTTTTCTTCCCCCAGGATAAAATAAAGAATTAGTAGCAATTTTTAGGAAGGGTATAAAAAATGAGTGGTACTGGACTCTTCATATGGATGAATCTTCACTTCTCTTGCTGATTTTTTGATTGGTTTTATATTTGTATTTTTGTTTGTTTGGGTTTGGTTTTGTTTGGTATTTTTATTGTAAGGCTGAGAGAATTGGGATGGTTGCGCCTGTAAAAAAGATGGGGAAAAACTTCTTTGCAGGGCCTGTTGCTATGGTAGTACTGAGGGGGTAGTGGTTTTAAACTGAAGGAGGGTCGATTTAGATTGGATATAACAAAGAATGTTTTCTATGAAGAGGGTGGTAAAACCTCCTGGAACAGGTTGCCCATGGAGGTGGTAGGTGCCTCATCCTAGAAACTTTCAAGGTCAGTTTGGGTGAGGCTCTAAGATACCTGATGATGAATGTGTCCCACTGATAGTTCAGTGTGTTCCTCATTGCAGAGGGGTTGGACCAGATGACCTTTAAAAGATCCCTTCCAACTCAAACTCATCTATGATTCTTGTCGAATGGCATGGTATTCACACATAAGCTTTCATGTAAGAAATACATTATACTACACGAGAACTGGGTACAGTGGATCATTAGACATTTTATAAATACATTAGGAGAATTTTGAATCATTTGAAAGAGATATAGAAATAATAGATTGACTAATTCCTTGTCTTTCAAGACTCTAGCCAAAATCAGATAACCTACCAGTATAGACCTATGCTATGGGACTGAGGGGTAATGGTTGCAGTAGTTGCTGTCTACTTACTAAACCACCAGTGTGCATCTTCAGGTTGAGCTAAAAAAATAATCCCTGCCTTATTTTCAGAAGAGAATTTTCAGTGAAACTTGGAGGAAAATAATTGAAGTAGTTGTTCTAGAAAGGTTACTCAGTTCATTTTGATAAGAGTGTTTGACATTTGCTTTGTAATGCAAATAGATGCTGGGTTTTAGCAGATACGTTTTGGGGTTGGGTGGTTTTTTGTTTGCTTTCAATAAAAAGAGAAACTTTCAAAAGCCATTGTGAATTCTGCATGAAAGTATTAATTAGAAAACATAATTCTAGCATTGTGCTTAATCAGAAAAAAACAGAAATTTAAAGCCCAACAGAATAAAACATAAACTTTCCAAGAAATGTTTGTTGTTCCAGCTCATTAACACACTGTCTCTGTTGGACAGCATTTTTTAAATACCATAAAAATTAACAGTGTATTTAAGAACTGCTTTATTGGCATGTTTCTCCAAATTCTAATTTAGAGCTAGTGGTTAATTGTGCTGTCTCTACCATCACAGCTTAGAGAAGTGAAGACACTCTGTGGCTTCAAAATTTCCCCTTTAACTTGTTGGCTCAGGTGAAAATGCATTCTCCAAGTGAAGAAAGAAAAGATTTCAGTAGAGGCTGTTAGCTAACATTATAGAAGGATGACCTCTTAGTCCTTCAAAGTTTAACAGAGCATAAAATATGTCAGCTTGATTTTGCATGATAGGGTATTGAGAAAAAGCATAAAACATCTTTGTTAGTTTTGTTTTTTCTGATGGACTCTTTCAAAAATACTAGATGTAAAATTACTTGGGTTTTGTCTGTTCCAACTTGTTCAAACTCTTTTTCACTGTGTAAAAATCTTTAAATGAACTGAAAATGGCTAAAGAATTGAACTTTTTGTTAGTTTAGTTTGGATAGTGGTACCCACTTTCTGCTTAGTGCTTTATTCTTTCTATAACATCATCAAAATTTCTGTTTCATTCACTTTATCTCTTTGGCCATTTTGAGTTTCTTTAGCATTTTTGTGATCATCTTTTTCTCTTTGAGCTTTTTCTGGTTGAGTAAGTTCTTCCTGTTCCATTCCCAGCAAATGTTTTCTTTGATCTCAAATTGCTAAGCAAGTTTGGGGCTGCACAATTTTTTATTTCTTCCATTTTGAATATTGGTATCCATATATGTACCAAGTCTAGATAATGATGTCTGCTTTCATATATTCCTCTATAATGTTTAAGCATGAAATGTTTCTTTCATGTGTTAAAATAGATCATTGTGAACTTCTCCTCTAATTAATTAGTGTTTTTCCACCTTCTGTATCATTAGGTGCTCTTGTATTTAGATTTTGGTTGTTCCAGCTACATAAATCTTCCAGGAGTTATGTGGTCCCATGAACACAGGTCTCTGGAAAGGCCCTCCTCTGCCAGTTCATCAGAGGCAATGACTATCATGAAGTCAGTGACTTCATGTTTAGTTTGTTGTTCTTACATTTCTTAACGTAAGCATCTTTAACATCACCTTTTCAGTCTTTTGGACACAGTTCCCCAGTATTTGTGAGCTGCCATGTGTATCTGGTTTTTGATACAGTTCACAAATGGACTGTTATTCCATTGTTAGTTGACCTATAATTTTTTTTCCTCTTAGGTAACAAATATAATTCTCCCTTTTTGCTATTCTTTCGGGAGTTTGTTTCCCTTTCCTTTTTTTCTTTTACTGATACTTACTACTTGGCATTTTTTTATGGTCCACAAGAGCTAATGATCTTTACCCATGACCTTGCTAACATTTGCTTTCTATTCTGAAGTTCCAGCCTGTGCTTTTTTCTCAGGTGAACTAGCTCACATTTAAATTTGTTTGGACCTTTTTCTAGCATTTAGCTCTGGGCTCACAGTTTCTTTTTGAAACTTTGTAAGAAATTTGGGCCCAGAAACTTGGCACTTCTTTCCAAAGTATGTTAGCCAACAAAAATAAAAGGTGGGGTAACTCTTCCTGCAAAGCTTGCTTTTCTCCTGTCCTTACAACAACAGGGTTACAATGGAGCTAACACTGTTCTTCTTGTATTCACATGGCAATATAACTTGGCAGTCTTTATAATGCTCTTCATTTATGCAGTCTGGTGAAATAGCTCGATCATACTTGGCTGCCAGTTCATATTATGTTTAATGCAATCTGATAGTGGGTTGCTGCTGACAACTGGAAACCTCTTCCCACCTATTGTGGTACATTCCAGCTTTGCATGAAATCTAATAGTCGTGTGACCTTAGAATAAGTTGGATATTTTCTCATTTAACAAAAATTACTGTCCACAAATCATTACTTTCCTATGAGATCTTTTGATCTGGTTGGTGATACAGCTACACTGTTTGCTGAGCCATGGAGTTTCAGGAGGTCCATACCTTTCAGATACAGCCTGCAGTTAAATGTGGCTAAATACTGTAATATAAGAATTTCATGTCTGTATGACTCTTTTCTGCAAAATACTGACAGGCTTAGAGACAAAATCTTGAATTTAATGAAGATTGGAGTAGAACCTACGTTGACATTTGGGTGTTTCCATTTCATCTCCTTTTATATTGAAACTTAAGGTAGCTTCAGCACCTTTCTTAGAGGAACAGAGTTGTTTATTTAGTAATTTGTGATTCTTTTCTTTGTGACTTTGCATCTGACCTTTCTAGAAAATTGTGTAAGTGCTGGTTTTGACCATATACTGGTTTGTTTGTTCAGGTACAAGAGGGACTGGTATTTAAAAATCCCACTTTAATATATTAATTGTGGAATTTAAGTATTTCTGGTAAAGGTTATTTGTGCGGGAAGAACATGATATGTCATAGTACTTTGATTTATACAATAAGTACATGTTCTTTATGGCCTTCCTCACCTCAATGGTTTTATTTTCTTGCTGCTTCTGCTGCATGTTTCACTGTTTCTTTCCAGTTTTTCTTTAGTTTCAGCATTAGTCATAGCCTACCTGTAATTAATATGCATGTGTTCCATAACCCACATCATGAGATGTATAGAAACGTTACATATCCAGCCCACTTAAATCCAAATTCTGTGACATGTTGGCAAAACAATGCCATAATGTAGCAGGAAAGCACAGGCGGCAGTACTGTCGGTTCATATCCTGCTGAGGAACTCTGTACCACACACATATTATTTTCTTGCTGGAATCAAATGCCTTTAGCATTACCTACTTTTCAGAGTCCTTGCTTATTACTATTTCTCTGTTTACTACTTCCCATCTTTCCGGTTTATTCCTCTGAGATAATTGTGGGATGGGATGTCAACTAGGCAATGAGTAAATTAGCAAAGATTTCTCAAAACAGGGCCTGTGTTATTAGTGAAATATAGAGCTCTGCAAGGGAACTACATCGAAATATCATTCAATGTTTCTGGCTTGCCTGTGTCTTTGTGGCTCCTATTTGAAACAGGCACTGAGAACTAGAGGATATTACTTAGCTAAAACATCTGTTAATATGCTGGAAAACGTGCTGGATTTTACTGCTAGATTACAAACAGTGTTCTCAAACATTTATCTCTTACTTACCTTGAAGGCTGTAAAATAGTGGGAGTGGTTTTTCTAGCAACATTACCTCTTCTGCTGCTTCCTCTCTTTTTAACTTGCTAATTTGTTTTTATTGTCTATTTATTATGCTGGAGGTGATACCCACTGCTAATTTGTTTCATATAGTTACTTTTTTCAATTATTAGAATTCCTTTGGAAACAGACATATCCTCACAATCCTGAAAATATACTTTAAGTTTTATGGTAAAAGACAGCTCAATAGTTGGATTGCTTTTAAAAATGATTGTAGAAAATGCTGTGATTAAGACTTTTAATGTCATCTTATCACTGAATATTTGACAGATGTAGAAAATAAAGATAATTCTAATGTTCTTCCACAGTTCTCACTTTTGATGCCTATAAAATTATGAGTAGAGCTGTTTTCAGTTTCAGTGCTGAGTTTACATCAGTTCTTTTGTTAAGGATGTCTGTCATCCACTCTGGCCAATACAGCTTATTAGCTAACATGAGTATTAGGTTTGTTTAGAAGCAGCAAAGTTACTGTCTTCATGGCATTTAATTAATTTGTTTTGTACCATATTATAGGCAGATGCACAAGTACAATAACGATCTTGATTTTTGATTGTACAATGCCTCTAGACACAGTCTCAAGACAGGGCTGTGATTAAAGCACATCCATCAGTTGTAAACTGAGTTATCATCAGTAACACTTATGACTGAAGAGAGCACATTGATGCTGGATTAGTTCACTTCCACTTACAGTAACGACTACCCTGAAAATGCTATTTTAGTAGTAGTCATTTTCTGTTCTTCCCACTGCCTACACTTCCCCCATTTCCCCTTATTGAAACTGTTTTGATGTGATCTTAGCTGATGCTGTTTCTGACACTATCTTCTGCTACCACTGGTTATTTTCTAGATGGGAAGCGATGGAGTTTTGCGCCTCAGTAGCTCTGCTCTAAATAATGAGTTCTTCGCATATGCAGCACAAGGGTGGAAACAGCGATTGGCAGAAGGTAACTCTCTGCTTGCTCTCAGGTTTGCCCAAGGTTAATTGTTTTTATGAAGAATGCCTCTTTTTCTACATTTGAGAAATACTTTTTGAATAGAAACTGTAATAGACCAGTAATTCGGCAAAAGAGAAGTTGCTGATTCCATTTTGAATTTAGAGTACATTTTTGCAGTTTGCTGTAGCAGCTTATTTTGACAGTTAAAGAAAAAAACCCAAGTATTTTTGTCACTGTCAGCCTCGGAAACATGAATGCATGCAACTAAATCCCGCCAATATACCTTTGAAATACTGATGTAATATAGTAAATTAAATCTTTCTGTGTCACTCTCCCTTTTGGTTGTCATTATTTTCATTTGGCATTGTTGGATGACTGTGTCAGAAATCACTGTATGTCATCACTGTATCTGCAGTTTATAATTACCCATATTAAGCTAATCCTTGACAGCTTTTATTCAATATGTTAGTATTTGTTTTTTAGGAGAATTTACACCAGAAATGCAGTTGCGCATCAGACAAGAGATTGAAAAGGAAAAGAAAACAGAACCTTGGAAAGAAAAATTCTTTGAAAGGTTTTATGGTGAAAAGTAAGTACTGAAGCAAATAAAAGGATTTTTTTCTATTTTCTTTTAGGAGGAAATGAAAATATAATTCTATGCTTCACATAGCACGGTCATATGCTGTAAAACTTAATAAAGCAGTTATCAAGAGCAGTCATTCCCCAATATAAGAAGTTGTGGGTAGAATTATAGTCGTGTATCTGCACTTGCATTACAATTGCATTTTTAAAGAGTCATAACTCATCCATAAAAATTCATTCCAAAGAGAGCTTAAGACATAAGCAAGTGAATATTTTTTAATTATCTTTTAAAAGATAGCATTAGGGCAATTCCTCCCTACTGCAAAATATAAATACAGCTTCTACAGATGAGAAGACCAGTAGCAATATTTCTGTAATACGTTTTAATTTGTTTTATTTTTTCTAAGCTAGTTGCAAAGTTATTAAAATCAAATAGAGATCTTTTTATTTTTTGACTGAGATGGCCCATTGGCCTGAGAAAAAGATATGATATAGAAGAAATACTAGCTAGAGACAAACAAAAGTGACAATGACTAATCTAATTTTAGAAGTGAGACTCAAAGAATAAATAAATGTCTTTAACTGACTAAAATTAAATATAGTACCACTCCAGGTGCACAACTGGGGTGAGTCAGCACAATTTCATTGATGATGATACAGAGATGGCACTCTTTAGCAGGTGAAGATTCAGTTCTTAATTCCATTTTTTTAAAAAAAAAACAAAATTTAAGGAGATTCGCGTCTTCTTAAAATCCAAGAATTTTCCTTTTAGAAATTATTTTAAAAAGTTAATTTATCAATACTTAGAATTATATAGCTGTTTTTAAAAACACTAAGAATTTATTATAAAGTATAAACTAGCTATTTAAAAGTTACTGATTTTTTTCTTTTTATTTTCAAGTATTTTTTAATTATATCACAGAACCACAGAATGGATAAAATTGGAAGGGACCATAGTCATTCATCTGGTCCAAGCTCCCTGCTCAAACAGGGTTATCCTAGAACACATGGCACAGGATTGCCTTCAGGCAGTTTTCCAGTGAGGAAGACTCCACACCCTCTCTGGGTAATCTGTTCCAGTGCTCGGTCACTGCACAGTAAAGGTCTTCCTCACACTCACATGGAATTTTCTGTGCCTCAGTTTCTGCCTTTTGCCCTTGTCCTATTGCTTGGCATCACTGAGAAGAGCCTGGCTCCATCCTCTTGACACCCTCCCTTTAGGTACTTATAAAAATTGATAAAGTCCCCTCAGTTGTCAAGGCTGAGCAGGCCCGGCTCACTCAGCCTGTCCTCATAACAGAGATGCTCCAGTCCCTTAATCACCTTTGTTGCCCACCACTAGACCATCTCCAGGAGCTCCATGCCTCTCTTGTACTGAGAACTGGACCCAGCACAGAACTGGACACAGCACCCCAGGTGTGCCTCACTAGGGCTGAGTAGAGGAGTAGGATCACTGCTGGCAATGCTGTTCCTAATGCTTCCAGGATACCATTGGCCTTCCTGGCCACCAGGGCACCCTGCTGGCTCAGGGACAGCTCATTGTCCACCAGGGCCCCCAGGTCCTCCTCCGCAGAGCTGCTTCCCAGCAGGTCAGCCCCCAGCCTGTGCTGGTGCCTGGGGTTATTCCTCCCCAGGTGCAGGACCCTGCAGTTGCCTTTACTGAATCTCAGACACTTCTCTGCCCACCTCTCCCATCTGTCAAAATCCTTCTGAAGGGCTGCACAGGCTCTGGGGTATCGGCCACTCCTCCCAGCTTTGTGTTGTCAGTGAACTTGCTGGGGAGGCATCTGCCCCTTCATCCAAGTCATTGATGAGTAAGTTAAACAGTACTGGGCCTAGTATTGACCCTTGGGGGACACCACTAGTGACAGGCCTCCAAATACACCCCGTGACAAAGATTACAACCTGGTGGGATCTGCCATTTCAGTCATTTCTCAATCTACCTCACTGTCTACTCAATCAAATTTATGCATTATACTTAGCAGAAAAATTGTGCAGTGGGAACCATCATCACATAAGTTGTCTTAGTTTTGCTGTCAGATGTTTTTCACTTAAGAAATCCAGGGCACTTCATATAAGTGATTATCTTAAAGATTAACAAAAATGTTTCTGCAGTAACAGTACTACTTCTCACAATCTGCTGCTTTGACCATTGGGAAATGTAGTGAAAATGAGGCAAGAAATGGACAGATCCATTTTAATATTTTATTTTGTGCACCCTTGCTAGATGATTTGCCCCAGTGTATTTTTTCTACAGCACTTTACATATAATGGAAATTTTAGGCTCTTAATGTGTCAGACTTCCTTACTGTAAGGTGCTTAATTTCTTAGTAAACAGCTTTGAGACTTCATTTTAGTCCAGGTGTTGATCCTTTTAGTATCAAAAAAAAATACTAGTTGGGTTTTCAGATAAAGAATATAATGGCTTTTCATTATGCATGTCAAGAGAAGAGTTGGTGACTAACCTTTCACAGAGGAAAGGGCTGTGTAAGATAATGGTATAGGGCATTCCACAAGAAGTAGAATATTAGCAGCAATGCAGGAGTTCCTAAGTCAAAAATGACTGTCACATGTACAGAGAATGATGCTCATAATTCTGCAGAGCCAGCTGTCCTGCTGTGCTGGCTGAATGCTGGATACCACAGTGGTTGGCAGATAATTGCTCAGTCTGTGATGATACATGTCATTTGGTTTCATAGGTTTCTGACATCAACATTGTTATGCAAAATGTCATATTGCACGTAATTTCCATTTTGACTGAAGTATTGAATCTGGTCCTCCCTGCCCTTTCCCCTGCTTGCATTATTTCACTTGCATTCTTCTGCTTGGCTGTTCTGTAGGCAGATCTACTTTGCTGACTTAAGTCCTTTTCCTCATTGTTTACTGACTGAATAGTAGCTTTTGCTGTAACTTCCACCTTGTGTTGGTTCATGGGGCAATCCTGTGCAGGGCCAGGAGTTGGACTCTGTGATTCTCTCACCTTTTCTCACTTTGGTTTTTAAACTAGCATTCAGTATGATTGGGCTTTGTCTCTTTTCAGCTATGTTGATTTGACTGAACTAGCAGAATTTGTAAGCTTCCCCAAGCTATTTCTCACATGCACTGTCTGCAAAACTAATCTGTCTTGCAGGCTAACTTGCTCACTTTACAATCAGAGTAGTATTTTTGCTCTGACTTAAGAGAACTTGATCTTCTAATATTTTATAAGTAAGTTCAAGTTTTGCCTTCTGCTTTGAGAAGACCATTAATAGATATGGAATCTTTGTAAACATTTTTATACCCTCCACAGCTGATGGCAATCAAAGCTTTTTCCCTGTTAGCTCCAAGTGTTGCATTTGTGTTTGCTCTTATCTGTACCCAGGCTGTTTATCATGGCTCTGTCTGCTGTAGTTTACTTCCATCCATTTTTGTTCTTTTTCCACTTCCTCATATTTGTTCATTTTTCCTCTGACTTTCTTCAAAATACAGAAACTTACTCTGCAGTCATTTATCTAGGATCAGCTGATTCATGTTGCTAGAAATCCACATTCTTCTGGCTTGTTGCCCCAAGATTGCCAGGGTTATACTCTATTATGTCAATATATTATTTCTTTTCCCACTTTTGAGAGTTACATGTCAGAGTAGTACTACCAGCTAGATCGAAGCTTTTATGGAGAGGTAGACCTCCTCCAAATTCTATTGCTCATTTAATCCTTTTCTTACTTTGTTTTTTTTTCCCCCCAGTACTACCTATCACAGCACTAGAATATCAGCATTCATATATCCCTGAGTAGCTGTTTGGGTTTTTTTACTGGATGACTGAGTGCCCTTTCTTTACCAGTTAAGTCATGTCCTTAGCACTTTCATTGAAATCTGCTTGCTGCTGTGCTCATAATTTTGTGCTGTTTTGCAAACTTTGGGTATCTTTTTCTCTAAGGGAGAAGACAGATCAGCTGTTTATTTTGCAATCTGAGATTGCCTTAAATATGCTGATCTTGAGCCTTCTTCTTTAGAAAGCCTTTTTCTTTACTGCAGTCCCTTCTTCAACAGAGTAGCATTTCCAATATTGAAAAAAACGGTTAATATTCAGTACATGTTCTGCTGGCCCTAATCCACTTTATCTTATTTTCCTTACAGTTCTTTATCTTCAGTTTGTTACTAGAATGTGTGTATTTGTGTAACGTCTGTGTGACAGTTTCATTCACCTTTATCCTGTCCTTCATTCCTTTGCTGATTTTCAATCCATAAAGATAACCATCAGGCAATATCTTTTCATGATGTAAGCCAGCTAGAGAAAATAGACCATTGATTCAGTTTTCAGTAACGGAGTGGATTTGTTTTCCCTTCTCGTTTTCTTGACATAACTTTGGCTCCTTAACACAAGGAATTTTAGAGGAAGTTACTCATCTAAACCTAGGTAAACTAAACTTTACACACCTAAACTTACAACCTACACTTAGACTGTATGGGGAACTTATAGTCTATACAGAAGAAAGACACATCTTCTGAAATGCATTCAATGTAGGAAATGTGAATTTGCTGCTCTGAATTGCTCTCTAGAGGATCCTTCCTCAGTGTATTGGTGACATAGGGAGATTTTGTTCATGTTAAGTGTCTAGTAGTAGGCAATAATAATAATTAAGTGTATTTTTTGGGATGCCAATTCCACACTGGGTTGGTTTGGGGGGGGGGGTTGTGTTTACAGCTCTCATTGCAATACATCTGTTCAGTATTTTTAAAATGCATGACCACAGATTTTGGTTTTTTATGTGTTCTGTACTTTCATATGAACAGGCCTTTGTGATTTCTGTATCCTTTGGCTATGCACTGACAAGCAATTTTGCTTCCATAGCTTCTGAGTGTCTTTTATGCTTGCTTGTTTCCATTTTATTCTTTATTTTCTGATTAAAATGATAACAGAGATCTGTTTTGTCGATTAGAAGATCCTTAAGACCATGAAATTTCTTTTAAGGCCTCCCACCAAGCTTTTGTGTATTTTCTACTGTTATGGAATTGCTGAGGCATAAAGTCTGCTTGGAAAATCTTACTAAACATGCTGAACGCCTGTACTCCCACTGGCCTTAGGAGGAAATGAGGATGTCAGAGCACATACATTTTTTAAAATAACCTTTTTTTTTTTTAATCACCTCCTGGCTTTGGTTTTGTTTTGGGGTTTTTTGTGGATTTTTTAATTCTGCTGAAGTAATAAAACTTTATTTAAACTAGTATTTCCAGAATCAAAGGTAAGAAAATTTTCAGAAGAATACATAGTACATATGGTTCCTTTGCACTTCATGCCTGAGAATGAAGGCATAGATTGTAAATATGTGTCTTTTACCTCCTTAAGAATGCTAAACTTCTGTCATATGGCTGGCTGTTGCCCCTAAAAGCAGGTGAAGGAGGGAAAAAGGGATTTCCTTTTCAACTGTTACTGCTAGAAGAATATACAGGTGCTCATTTCTTCTGCAGTGGATGCTGTTCTAGTGTTGCAGTTTTGTGCTGGTATTTTAAGAAAAAAAAAAGGTAAAAAACCAAAACAAAACAAAACCCCAACAGGAATGTAAACTGAGCATGAATAGTGGTGAATCTGTGTAGCTTGCTTTTTTGTTTCATTCAGGTGCCAAATAATTAAATAATGAATAATAGATTACTTATTTAAAAAATATTTGTGGTTTTTAACACTTGTAAGAAAATCTCAGTAGTTAGGTTTCCAAAATACATAAAACTGTAAATAAATTAGTTAACCATCACTTAAGCAAGCCACTATTTTAAACTAGAAAATATGTATTTTTTTGTAAATAAAAAATGTGGGTGAGAAAAGCTAACCTATTCCCTTATCCTTAATGTTATGGAAATGCCTATTTTAATTTCTATTTTTCTTTAGGTTGGGAATGTCAAGAGCAGAATCAATGAAGCTCACTGCAGTGCAGAACAATGATGAAGATGAAAGCAATTCTTTGTGCAGATCTTCTGGCACACCTGGTCCTTCTAAGCAAGCAACTTTTAAGGATCAAGAGGAGAAAGGTGCTAAAGTTCCGCCTGTAGCAGAGAGGGATTATAGTCCATCTCATTGTAGTATGGAACAGGTTCCTGTCAAGGATCTAACGGCAGATTCTGAGGATATACTGATACCTGAGGAATCAGTCATTCAGGAGGAAATTGCTGAAGAGGTCGAGACAAGTATTTGTGAATGCCAAGAGGAGAACCATAAGCCAGAACGTGAGTTTTCTGAGGAGTCTGTAAGTTCAGCTGGCACAAGTGAGGAAACAGAGGCAGTACAGCTTGCAGACAGCACTGAGTCCTGTGTCATGATGAATGATGTAACCGATACTGTATCTCACATTGAAATTAAAGTGGAGTTGAAGTCAGAGTGCCCTCAGGAGGAGATGTCAGTTGTGATAGATCAGCTGGAGGATTGCATATCACCAGCAAGATCAGCTTCATCCACAAACTCTGTCAGCAGTACAGTTGAGAAGGATTCTGAGTCTGCAAAAGAGCTAATTGTGCCAGAAATGCAAAGTGCTGCTCTGGAAGGCTCCTTGTTCACTGGTGGAGGCATTGCAGTGGATATGGAGCTTCATAGTGACCCTGAGGAACAGTTGTCTGAGAATGCTTGTATTTCTGAAACTTCCTTTTCTTCTGGAAGCCCAGAAGTTTGTATTGCCTCTCCTGGAGGAGACACTCAGTCGACTTCAGAGGAACCCTGTACTCCAGCATCTCTTGAAACAGCTTGCTCATCTGAAGTGTCCAGTTCTGAAAACATTGAAGGTGATATTCAGCAAAAGGCCAATGATGAAAACTTGCACACACCCTTAATGTCGGAAATTTCTCCGATGTCCACCTCACCTGTAACCTCAGAAGCATCTCTGTTGTCAAATTTACCTTTAACATCAGAGGCATCACCAGCTTCTAATTTACCTTTAACATCAGAAACATCTCCAATGTCTGATTTGCCTTTAGCATCAGAAACATCTTCAGTATCTTCTGTTCTTCTAACTTCTGAAACATTTGTGACAAGTAGTTTGCCTCTTCCATCAGAGATATCTCCAGTTTCTAATTCCCCAAGCAGTGAAAGACTTACTCTGCAACAAAGGAAATCACCATGTTTGTTGGAAGACTCCCTTCCTGCTCTGAAAGAAGAAAGCCCTGTCATTCCTAAGGTGGTTCAAGAAGAGAATCTTATTCAGCCAAAACAACTTCAGAGTGCCCCTGAAAATATGAAAGTTGGTCCATTAACAATTATACCTGATACTTCAGTATTGGAAGAGTCCCAAAGCAAAAACCTCAGTCATCAGCCATGTAAGTCACATTCTGAAATTGAGAAGTCCTACATTGCATCCATCCCAGAACACACTCCTCCAGAGGTGATCAAAAATAAAAATCACAGTGTTCAGCAAAGAGGTGACAAGAAAGGTGCGCTCTTGCCCTCAGAGGTATCTGTCTTATCAGAAGGATCACTTGGCAAAAATATCGAGTTGCTTCCATCAAAGGCACATGATAAACTATATACCTCATCTCTAGAGAAAGCTACGTTCTCTGAAGTGTGCAGAAGTAAATCTCACAAGCTAACAGGCAGCACCCAAAGTCGTCTAGAGAGTTCACATTCTTCCAAGTCTTTAGAACCCACAAAATCACCAGAAGCAAGAAATGAAAGTAGAGACCCAGAGATCTCAAAGAGGAAAACAGCAGAACAGCATGGTTTTGGAATCTGTAAAGAGAAGAGAGCTAGAATAGATGATGATCAGCCTAACCGTAATGTTTCATCAACGAGTCCATCTGATAAGGAACAGCCACCCAGAGAGGAACCCCGAGTTCCACCCCTTAAGGTAAAGTAGTGAATAAACAGGATGGCTTGGAAACAAAAGGTTTATTATCTCCCTCTATGAACTGCGTACAGGCGCAGTTCATGCTGTGCTTTTTGTGGATGTATAAGGGCTGTTAGTACTGATGGTTTTGCTTTACTATTACATTTCCACCATGCCAAATTACTTCTGATGCAAATATATCTACTGTTGTTCAGTAGGGGTCTTTGCTAAAAAATTGATTTTGTGTGTGGGAAAGCTTTCCAGGATCCATGGCTTAATCTAATTCAAGATCTTCCCCATCAGTCATACACAGTACTTGTTTTTCTAATTGCCCATCTGTATTTTGTGCTTGTTCTCCTGTGGATGTCTTCTCCAGAAAGCATGAATAATAAATGTTATCATAACCAATACTTAGAAAAACAACCAGCGCCTTAATCCAGCAAGAGAACCAAGAGTCAGAATACTTGAAGATCCCTTTGCAAGCCCCAGGCTTGGGATAGGCTGAAATGAAAGGTTTCCCAGTAGAATTAACTGGAAACAGAGATCTATCAGGAGGAAGTATCAGACTGATAAATTAATAGATACCTCTGTTAATGGCAAAGAAAAACGTAAAAAAACCCACACCACCTAAGCAAACACTTTCATGTGTATTATTCTGCTCTGTACGAAAGTATATTTCAGTTGAAAAGGGCTTTTTCCCTAACAGAGAGTTCTATAGATTTAGTTATATATAGGCTCAGTGTTTTGACCCTTTTAATTTTCTACTTGATGACATCAGCCAAGTTTAAGATCCAATTTGCTGAATTTAAGCCCTTGACTTTGCAATACTAGTTCCTGATTATTCAGAAATGCCCTTTTCTGCATTTATTTTTAACTGCTGCAGTCACTGAACATTGTTAATATGGCCAGGAGGGCAAATAGACTAACTGCTTTAATCACTAGTGCAGAAGCATATTTCAGTAATTTATTTTTAAGAGCAGTGATGCAATTGGAAGTTAGCCCTGCTCTGAGTTTAGTGATATTCTTTCATATTTGGAAGGTGTCTATCTAGCCTAATAAATTCTAATAACTCTCTGAGCATAAAGGAAAATAGATCACTAGGGAATAAAAAAAGGTCGCTACTATAATAATAATGAAAATAATGAAGCACTTAAAGCTCTAGGAGGTCTGGTAATGCAAAGTGGAAACTGAAAAGTGTTGCTGCTGAAACAGAAAGCAGAATGTTTTGAAGAATCGTGGGCAGTCAGTTCTGG
Organism: Aphelocoma coerulescens; assembly: GCF_041296385.1. Taxonomy (NCBI): domain Eukaryota; kingdom Metazoa; phylum Chordata; class Aves; order Passeriformes; family Corvidae; genus Aphelocoma; species Aphelocoma coerulescens. The sequence goes on from NC_091015.1 coordinate 124,285,549, forward strand.
TATGCTTTTTGTGTAACAAATATTTGGCTCTTGTATCATCTCACCAACAGACCCCTCCTTTGTAATTAAAAGAGGAGAAATAACCCCAGTTCTTCTAAGTCATTCTGCTATATGGCTGACATTTCCCATCATGTCTTATGATTGCATTTTCTACAAATACTACCTAGTTTTCTTCTCAGTTCCTTTTGGAAGATAAGTCCTAGCATTAACCACGAAGTCCTATTACTATGAACAGCCAGTAGACATATGTTCATTTTAAGAAATTGAAATTTTTTTGACAGCCTTGGGATATTCTGAGAGAGTTTATGAGTTACAAAGAGGTTCCACGACTCTTAATCCTGAAAAACGATATGCCTAATTGGAAACATCCTAATAATTCCAGTGATTTTACAGGTTATTATTTTGCTTAAAGTGCTAGGTATTTAAATTTTTAATATTTGTGGGTTTATTATTTATAGGCTGGAGGATTTCATTTCTGAAGTGCAGTAATGTAGAAGTTATCCAGGGATGTACTAAAGCAACTCTCTTAAAAATGCAAGTGAGGAAAGGCAAGGCATATCCTTTAGTGACTCACTTCTTTTACACCTCTTAAATCCTCAGTGTTGGAACTTAGAAAAACAGGCTCAGTGGAGATACCACTATGTCCTATCTAAAGGCAAGATTTGTTATCTGGTATATAAGCAAAACACAGGCTGTTCCTGATGTCTTAATCACTGGACACCAAGGAGAAAGGCACTACATGATCGTTACTTTTTCACACGTTTGCAGGGAGGGGTTGCTGCAGGTTCTTGTCCAGTATCACTGCATCAGGCTTGCTGATCATCTTAGGTAGATGAACTGAATATGAAACAGGTCTGACAAATTGTATCTGATAAGCATCATGTTGTCATCCAGTTCAATCTTTCCTCCTGTCAGAAGGATCAGTGTGAGTAGGCTAATACAGGTGTCAGTTATTCACATTGGAGGATGATTAAATATTGAAGCATAAATGTTGAAGTGTTAGCAGTTTTCTGTCTACCTGTACTGAACAGTAATTTCCTTCATTACCTTTCTCTGACCCTTAAAGAGACAGCTTGTTATTTTAGTGAGTTGATGATCTCATTAAAATTTACTGGGTTTTTTCTTTATCTTCCTTTAGATTCAGCTTTCAAAAATTGGACCACCTTTTATCATCAAGAGCCAGCCTGTTTCGAAACCAGAACCTCGAGTTTCCCCAAGTACATCAGTCAGCAGTGGGAGAAACACTGGGGCTAGAACTCTGGCAGATATCAAAGCAAGAGCTCAGCAAGCAAGAGCCCAAAGAGAAGCTGCAGCTGCAGCAGCCGTGGCAGCAGCTGCGAGCATAGTCTCTGGAGCAATGGGGACCCCATGCGAAGGTGGAAAGACAAGAACACTGGCACACATCAAGGAGCAAACAAAGGCCAAGCTATTTGCAAAGCATCAAGCCAGAGCTCATTTACTCCAGACTAATAAAGAATCAAAGTCACAGTTCAGCTCAAAGGAAAGTAGTACCTCATCTCTGGAGATACCAACGACTACTGACACAAAGATTGAAGGTTCTACTGGTGTCATTATAGTTAATCCTAACTGCAGGTCCCCTAGCAACAAGTCTTCTCATCACCGTGAGACCACCACTTTATTGCAGCAGTCCCTTAACACAGCGACATTACCAGAAACTGCTACTGAGATATCTGTGCACAGTTCTGATGAAAATATACCTGTGCCACAATTGTGTGAGAAAATCATTTCATCTACCTCTACTGAAAGTAACAGTGTGCCAGTGCTTTATAATAAAAGTTCAGTCCCTGTGTGTGTTTGCAGCACTGCTATGTCTGGAGCAATTAAAGAACTTTCTTTTGCAAGTTCTGTTGATAAATCCTCTGTGTTAATGTCTGTTGACAGCACAAACACAGCAATTTCAGCCTGTAATATAAATATGCTGAAAACCATCCAAGGGGCTGATACTCCCTGCATAACTGTTGGACCAAAATGTATTGATAACAGTAATGTACCAGTCTCCATAGACAACACAGTCTTATCAAATGCCATCGATGACAAAAGGTTGCCACTACCCAGTAGCAATGTGAATAATGCGGTCTCCAGTCATTATGCCACTGTGCCAGCTTCATCTATTGCAAGTAACTTGCCAAATCATCTCTCTGGTAGTTCTGTACTGATTCCCCCAGTGGGGACTACCAACAGATTTCCTTCTGATAAGATAGCCATAACCGGGTGTAGCGAGCAGAGCGCTGTCTCCATCCACACGACCGCCAGGTCAGCTTTAAGTTGCAGTGAGGCGCTTGCAGCGGCAGATTCTGTTGCAAGGCCGCCCATTTCAATGTTTACTGGTAACATGGTGACAATAAGCTCTTACGATAACGCTACTAAACTGAATGCTGATCTCTTAGAAAAAAGCTCTGGAGCACGAAACCGGATGGATCTCTCTGGTAAATCTCAGCCACTGAGCTTTACGCAAACTGCCATGAATAGGTCTATACCTTGTAAAGTCATTGTTGACCACACCACGAACCAGAATTCCAGTCTGTCACTTTCTTCCTCTATTGAAACTGCAGAGAACAGCATTGACCTGCAGAGCAGACCTGTAAGGACAGAAGCTGCCTTACAAAGTATAGCCTGTCCTCAGGTGTCTGTCATAAGCAGGCCTGAAGTGGTCACTAATGAAAACCTTGAGCACAGTTCCAGCTTTATCACCATTACAGCAAAGCAAGACAGCAAAAGCTTGCAGGCAGGGTGTTCAAGTCTTCGAGAAGTGCCTCTTGCTCCTCAAGATAAATTAATTGAGGTGGTTACTACCAGCCAAGGCTTTGCTGAGCAACTAAGAGGCCCTTCAGCACTGAAAAATGAAGCCAGTGCAGCCTGTGCCAATCAGTACAACACTAACAATAGAATTTGTTGGCGTGATGAGGAGGCAATGAATACAGACCAGCCAGTGGTCAGCCATCTTACCTCTGGTAAGCATAAGGAATATGCAGAGCAAGGCTGCTTGAAAAATGTCAAAAGCGAACCTTCCAGTTACACACAAATGCCAGAACTGCAATCCAGGAGTCTTTTGACAAGCATTGCTGTTCCTGTTAAATCGGAAACTAATGAGTCTGACAAGTGCTTCAGGATGGACACCGAGGATTTTACAGGACCTGAAATGCCTGTCCAGACTGCAGAAATAGCCACGAGTGTGCAGCCACCACAGACCTCCAAGACATCCATCGCGGACTCCATGGAAGACTCCCTGTCCCTGACAACGGAAACCCTAAAGAGAGTTACGAGTGCTGGGGGCTCTAGCTGTCGCTTGTCGTCAGTGGAGGCCAACAATCCTTTAGTGACACAGTTACTGCAAGGCAATCTGCCTTTAGAAAAAGTGCTGCCGCAGCCCAGATCAGGAGCCAAACTAGAAATTAACAGGCTTCCCTTGCCTTTGCAAACTACCTCAGTATGTAAAACAGCAGTGGCCGAGAGAAATATTGTTGAACATGCTTCCAACTCTCCTAATCCAGATGGTAAAGGATTTACAGCAGGCAGCATAGCCCCGCTACAAATCAGAAAGCGTGAAAACCATCCGAAAAAGAGGATGGCCAGGACTATAGGGGAACATGCTCAAATTAAATGTGAGCCTGGGAAGGTGTCAATGGACACAGATGTTAAAGTGGCTCCTTGTGTAATTAGTTCCAGCATGAATCAGCTAGGGCACGGACAGCCGTTTAAGCAGGAGTGGCTTAACAAACATGCCATTCAGAGCCGGATCGCTCACAGCCCGGAGATCAAGCAGCAGAAGAGACCATTGCCTTCATGCAGTTTCCAGCAGAGCTTATTTCACATTGATAAAAATGGCAGCTTTCAGGCAGAAGCCAGTACCTCACATAGACAGCATTTTTACCAAATGTCCATGGCTGCAAGAGGCCCCATTCCTACGGCAGCTTTGTTGCAAACTACTTCAAAAGGCCCACCTGGCTGCAACGCATTTGCTTTTAGCAGACACCTGGAACAGAAGGGTTTGGGAGATGTGAATATTTCTACAGCAGCTCACCAGCTGAGGCTAGGAAGTGTGTTTTCCCCTAATATTCAAATTAAGGAAGGTGATGACATTGCCAGTGCCTCTCAAACTCTGCAGAGTAAAACATTAGTGCATCCCCCTGCTCCCCCTCCACCCCTGCCACCTCCTCCCCCTCCTCACCCAAATGCAGAAGTCCCCTCTGATCAAAAACAACCGACAGTTACTATGGAAACCACTAAAAGACTTAGTTGGCCTCAGCCAGCAAGCATCTGTAGCAATATAAAATCTGAACCTATTTCTTTTGAGGAAGGTTTAAGCAGCAGCTGCGAACTGGGCATGAAACAAGCTTCCTATGATCAGAACGAAGTGAAAGAACAGTTAAAAGCGTTTGCATTAAAAAATGCAGATTTCTCTTCCTATTTACTTTCTGAGCCACAGAAGCCTTTTACCCAACTTGCTGCTCAGAAAATACAGATGCAGCACCCACAGCAGCAGCAGCAGCAGCTCTGTGGAAATTATCCAACAATACACTTTGGTAGCACAAGTTTCAAAAGGGCAGCATCTGCAATTGAGAAATCGATTGGGATTTTAGGAAGTGGTTCAAACACTGCCACAGGCCTGTCTAACCAGAATGCACAGATCCCGGTTCAGAAATTTGCTGACAGCAGCAATGCCGATGAACTGGAATTGAAATGCTCTTGCAGGCTGAAAGCCATGATTGTGTGCAAAGGCTGCGGAGCCTTCTGTCATGATGACTGCATAGGGCCTTCCAAACTGTGTGTAGCTTGTCTGGTGGTGCGGTAGGAGCTGAAGCAAAGATGCAGTATCCCTTATCCAACGTGGGAGAGCAGGACAAAGAAACAGTGAAATTGGAACAGTTTAGGCCACTAATGGTTTGCAATTAGTGGATTGATTTTTATTTTTTTTTAACTGTTTGGCTTTTTTTTCTTCTACGTGGTGCTTTCAGAACTTAGTTATTCCTGCCTGAGTGCCATTTACTGGGAAGAAGAGGAAACCTGTAGAAGTAGTTTAAAACAAAGATAGCCTTGTTACTGAAGCATCTGTGAGCTCTCTTGCTGTGCTAAAAAAAAAAAAAAGAAAAATGCATTAGTGCTTGTCATTCATAGCTTCTATTTATTTGCACAAAGTGCAGCACATTTTTTCTCCACTTTTTGATAGCTGATACGAGCTGCAAGTTAAAGATCAGTGGAAGAATAGCACTGTAAGAAGTGGAGTAACTATGCAGAATGAATAACACACTGAATAGCAACTGGTGTGAATGGGGTAGTGGCGAGGTGGGGGTGCCAACCATCGTAGCTTCAAAGTCAGTTTGCAGTTTTTCTGCAGAAAAGATTTTCTCTTCAATTGACTTTCACTATCTAGGTCTGAAATATAGTCACTTCACCTAACAAAAGAGATCTGAAAGAGGAATTTAGATTGTTAGAGAGGTTTCCTTATGTGCCTGCCAGGGACTGTGGAACTCAAATCTTACTCATCATCTCTTCTTTGTTGATTCCTTGAGAAAGATTTGTACATGTGATGAATTAGTGGGACCAACACTGGAAACACATTGGCTTCAGTAGAGTCTGGAGAAAGTAACTTCTCTGCTGGAGATTATAGATCTCTTTTTCCTTCCTGTTTCTCACTCAAATGGTCTTTATTTGTATTTGTCTCTCTAATGTGTCCACTAGGTTTGTCAGTCCCAAATATATATAAAAATAAGGTCAGACTAAGGTCATTGGTTCTCGAGGTTGTAGCCTTTCTGTGGCCTAAAAATGATGTGTTCTTCTGATGAATGAATGAGAAAATATTTTAATTGCATATTGGTTGAATGTTGGATTATAATTTCTTTTTCCTCTTATGTGACCTACTCTATTTAAGTAACATCTGAGAGTTTTGCCATTTAAAGTAATTTTTAGAAGTACATACAGCACTGACTTTTTTTTTTCTTACAGGAAGTCAGACCCCTTTTAGAAATTTGGAAGCAAAATGTATTTTTAAAAGGGATACTGCATCTTTAAAGTAACCTTCAGTATTTATCCAGTACTGTATTTACATTCAGGACTATAGCTGCATTCCAGATGTGCTAGCCACCATAACAGCAGAAAAGAAAACCAGTGATTTTGGAGTCCTATTCACCTACAAGGAAAATATTATAAAGGGATAAAGCACATGCAGTTGCTGGGGAGATAAAAACACCTTGGGTTATTTTTTACTCCCACTTCAAGAACACAAAATGTGGAGTTCAAGTCATCCATCTGCCAGTATGTGGTTGGGTCTGCCCAAATGTCAGAGTCAAGAAAAATGGGGTTTTTTACCATCACAGTAGAACCTCACTAATCCAAAGACCTTACAGCCTGCCCAAGAAAACTGATTTTCCTTGCACAGTTTTAAGAGAGCAGTGTAGTAAGAATGTGTGGGATGTAAGAGAGCTTGGTTTCATCGTGCAGTGAACTGTTGCATTCTGAATTACTAATGTGAATGATAGAGCTACGTTTAGGAAATGGAAAATATGCTGTATTTTAGAGTATACTTTTTTTAATCTGATTTTTTTTGTGTACTTTTCATCAGCTGTAACCGGTCTCCCTGACTCAGGGACATATTAGTGAGGTTCTGCTGAATGAAGTAATCACATCTATTTTCTTGTGGGACCATGTTCACGAACATGATAAATGCCATTTATTGTCTTAAAAGTGAGCTGGAATATCTACAACATACATTCCTGTCATAGGAAGCTCTATGGTGCACCTTGATGTTCTCTTTTGTTGTAATTAGCAACATATCAATATTATTTTTGACACTGTGTGGTACAAAGGCCATTTGTAATAACTAACAAATTTGTTACTGATACAATAATCTTTTTTTTTTTCTGTACAAAAGTGCTCCTTAATATGACATGTGAACTAAGGAATGGCTTCTCAGCACTTTCAGGTCTTCTGGTAGGAAAATAAGCCAGCCAAGCAAAAACCTAAAAGTAACCAAGTGAAAATTAGCATCCACTGCTATGCCAGCTGCTGACAAAACAGCGCCTGGGCAATACTCATGAGTAAGCGTGAGTGTAGTCAGTTAGTGCGTATCAGATTCATATTTGAGGAGCCTTTGTATTGGAATTGTATTGCATTGTATTTATACTTTGTAGAGCTAGGATACTTCTATTTAAAAAAAAAAGAAAAAGAGAGCAACCAGTCTTAGACTTCTATTTACCTATGTTTATATAAGCCTGCTGGGAATCCTTATTTCTAGCTCAGGTTTTCCTGTCCACAGCACATAAGTCAGTATTTGTTTGTATTTGCATCTTGAAATAGGTCTTGTATTGACTGACATAATACAGAAATAAATTCTGGCCACAACATAGTTTTACTTTGTTCAAAGGGTAAGAGTGTGACTAATGTGGTAGGTCACTCGTTTGTGTCATGTCGTCATTTTTGTATCAGGATTGCAACTTGCATGTGTGAGATCACGATAAAATGTATTTAAAATGGCGTTAGACTGGATGGTGCTATGTTACATTACGCAACTGACCAAACTCTTCCATAGTGCAGTTCCACTCCTTTCAGTTTTGAGTCATTGGAGTTGCACCAGGAATAAATTTGAGCATTAGTTAGACACAGTGGTGAAGTGTTGTTACAGATTAGGTTTAGGGTATGAAAATACTCAAAAGCAACCGCAGTGATGTGAGAGCCTGATTGAATCCTAGTGTGACTGAAAACCTTACTTGGATTTTGGTATCACACAAATGCTTAGGGGAGAGCGACTCTAGGCCTTTGGTAAGAACCCAGTCACATTTAGAAGTTAATTTTGAATGATTCCTTTTTTTGTTGTTGTTTCATTGTTCCGGTTTCAGGCTCAATGTCATCGTGTTTTCTCATGACCATGCAGTTTGCACCGTGGGGTGTTAATAGTTTATGCACTGAAAAGTGGTGAAAGAATTACTTAAGAACACACTGCTCTGTGTTTGTGTGTACGTACGTATGTGTCCCAGTGTCCAGCATGTATAATTTACCTTTTTTTATTTTTTTTTGAATCTCCAAAATTGTCCCCCTACTCCTACCCCTGGAGCAGCACTTTTGGGTGAGAGGGAGAAACACTTTTTTCTTTCCTCCCTCTTTATTGTTTTAATTGCATACCTGTGAGATATGCAGATAACGTTAGGGCATTTGCAGTGAGTGTGTTTGTGTGTTTCTGTTCTGAAATAATTTTCCAAGCAGAAACTCCCTTTGAAATAATGTTAAAAAAAATAATTAAGAAATGGTGAACTGGATGCTCCCTGTTTGCATTTTATTTATCTGCTGAGATCTAGTACATGAAATAGCATTTAAAAGACAAAAATAAAGGTTGAGCCATAAAGCGAAAGGTATATTCTCTGTACTATAGACTTTCTTCTTGAGGGTGGTGCATGTTGTTAGGGTAAGCTACAGAACGTGCAGATGGTTTTTCAGGGCCCTGCAATTCCTTGCACAGTTTTTAAGCTGGTGCATATGGTGCTTTATAATGCAATTTCTGAAGTAAAATTACCTTATGCTGCACCCCCTTCCCCTTATGAACACACGCACAATTTCAGAATCATTATTGTAGCCTCTGGTTTAGCAGTTTCTCCAAGGTGTGGTGAAGTACCAGGATAAACACTCAAGCTGAAAAGTGTCACCAAAAGGGATCATTTTAGCTGACACACGTGAAGGGCCCTGCTCTGAACACTGAATGACTTCTGCAGTCTCCTGGCAGCGGCGCAGCAGCTCATCTTCCGTGGCTCTGCGAACACTGGGGGGGAAGCAACGAAATATTCAGTGGCTTTATCATGGACCTGTGTAGCTAAATGTTTCTGAATCTATGAAATCCTGTTGTCTTTGGTCATCATGCTTTGTCACTGTAAAACCAATGGAAAGAAAAGAAAGCATTTTTTAGTCTAATTTAAGGAGCTGCTTCTTTTATAGCACATAATATTTCGCTTTGTACTATATTTGATAGTTAAAGAATAATTTAGTCCGTAGAATAACTTTGTTGTATTTGTACTGTTCATGAATGTTACAAGAAAAGTGCTTTACTTTGTTGCCATAATTCTCTTGTACTGCTGTAAAATATTTTTTCTGCTTTATGGAAACCTAACTCGATTCACATTTTCAGTACAGGGTTTTTTGTGTGTATGTATTATTTTTTGTCAGTATTCTGAATGTTTACATCTGTTCAACATTAGCCATTCTATGCCTTTATAGGGCAGTATTACTCCTGCAGTATAACAGCAATGTGAAATCCACTCGTACCTAACATGCATGAGAAATACAGATTTATTGGGGAGGTCCCTATCGTGCATAGATATTTTTTCTATCCGCATTCAGTGAAGTAAATACCCTCCTTCAGTCCTCTACCAAAGAAAATGTTACTCTCACAGGACAAGCTCGGAAAGTGGTTCTCTGAATCTTCAGAAGGGGGTGTAGTTGGTTTCAGCAAGATTGCTACAGTTTAATGCTGTTATGCTTTGCTTTGTTACCCCACCAGATGTGACTGGGTGAAACAAGCATTTTAGCAATTTTTTGTGTTTCAAGACAGTGTTTTGTTTAGAATTCAGGGATCATGCTTTCTTTAATGGTGCTGTTTGTTTTATTATTTTTTTTAAGAAAACAACCTTTTGTTGCCTACAGAAATGACCATTCACAAAACCATAAATTAAATAAAATAATTTGTCTTCATAACTTTTCTCCCTTTCCTTTCCCCCTTCCCTGTCCCTTGAAAATAACAACTTGGGCTTCAATATTAAAATATTCTCAAAAAGAAAATAAAGAGATAAAATAATATTTCTCATTTGTTTATTTATTTTGTGTTCAGTGCCTTAGGCAGGAGATCCTGCTTGTGCACATCCATTGTGTGTTCAGGTTGATGAACTAGAAATGTGAGAGAAAAATCAGCCCTTTGTAAAGGATTTTTCAGTTATGATGATGTAAGGCGCAGTTTGAATGACTTCTGATGTAATTCGAGTATTAATCATCTTATACTAGTAAAATAAAAGTAGGTGTTGTATATTAAGTTGTTTAAGTAGAATAGTTTGTGGATGAAAATGATTATATTTCTTTGGGTAGTTTATGCTGGGTGTATTTTAGTGCTTTGCCTCCGTCTGCAACCCTGTCCAGAACATCCTTAACAACAGCAACCATCCCAGCATGCACTTTCCTATTTCCCATTCCCAAAGCAGAAGAAATTAAATGTCCATGGTGCATCAAAGGCAACCAGTCCAAGTTACATTCCTCAAAGCAGTTATTTCGTCAGGTCTGGAAGGCCTTCCTGAAATGGAAATTCAGTAGCCATTATATTAAAATGTAGAAAAAACCCACCATTTTCATCATGTTAATCTAAGAAAGAGAGCTTTGAGTACTGATTATGAGGGTGCAAATGTTACAGGGTGGGCAACAAACAGCTTTTTCACAAGCTTGCTTGGAAATATCAGAACTAAACACCATCTTTTGTCCAGCCTCCTGTCATTATTATTATTTCAGATGTGATACCATCTGAGGGTCTTGTTAGCAGCAGATGACAGCCCTGTCTGCCAAAATCTGTCCAAATGCAGAAAGGCTGTATCAACCTCTGTAGCTTTATCATTCAGGGACTTTTTTTTCATATCCAATACCCATCTGGCAAAGCCCCTCCGTATCTACTGTCATGTGGATTATTTAACTTAGTTTGTTTTGGTTAGAATTTTCTTTTCAGGGACCAGGTCTGCTTCTGGCAGTACCAGCTTTTTAAAAACAGTTTTATTTTTCATCTAAACAATGTAATGTAAATCATTTTGTTAAATCTGTGCTAGCTAAATATTCACTTTTGTCCTTTCCCTTAATTTTAAGCCTGTAAAATAATTTTGTGCATTTTTTTTTTATTCCATCCTAAAAAAAATAAGTATTCCATTTTTATGAGGGGTTTGCTGAGGACTTTGCAAGTGTTGCTAAGTGAAGTCTTGTGATGGCTTTTACGTCGGTGTGCTGTCTGCCTGGGCGAGCGCAGCCTCACCCTGGCAGCTCAGCCAGCAGATGGCATCAGGAGAAAACAGGCTGCTGTGCTCTCCAAGCATTCCATCCCCCGGCAGGAGCGCACGGCGTGGAGAAAGCCTGCCGCGCATACAGAGGGTTTCTGGGTTCGTCTTCCTTTCGTGCACAGCTTTAGTTGTAGGGAAAACAGGCCTTCCTTCCCCCTCCCCAGTCCTGGAACTTGGCTCTCGGTAGAAATGATGCCCTGAAGCTCACTTCATCCTTTCCTGCGCTTGGCGCTGTCTGAGTTGTGCAGTCTGGAATTGAAGTACTGATACACTGGAAAAAATTCTTCCCCAGGCCAGAGCCAGAGCTTTTTTTTCCCCTCCCTGCAGTTTCCTATGTCACTCGTGGATGAAGAGCAGCAGCAACAAAGCTCTTTGTATGGAGGTGCTCCACAGAATATAATATGAAGGTATTACCACGGCTTGGTGTGCAGAGGCTGGGCTGTTATGGAGCCTGGCCTTGGCTGGGTGACAGGACTTGCAGTGGAAGGACCATCAATGTGCAATCATAGAATGATTTGGGTTGGAAGGAATCTTAAAGACCATCTAGTTCCAATTCCCCTGCCATGGGAAGGAACACCTTCCACTAGACCAGGTGGCTCAAAGCCCCATCCAGCCTGAATTTGAACACTTTCAGGGACAGGGCATCCACAGCTTCTCTGGGCAACCATGTTCCAATATCCCACCACCCTCACAGTAGAGAATTTCCTGTTAATACCTAATCTAAACCTACCTAAATCTAATCTAAACCTATTCAGTTCAAATACCTTGGAGCACCACCACCTTGGAGACAGCTTTCCATGCTAAGGAAAGTACACAGTCACGTGTTACCTGCTGGTAACTGCTTGTGGAGGCAGAGTACATTATTTGTACAGCTGGGTTGTTATGCAAACTGAGCTAGACATAGAAATAAAGCCCTATTCATTGAGATAGTTCAGGCACCTGGACATAGGCACTCTGCAAATACACAGGAGGCACTGATAAGAGAAGCTTGTATCTCAGTTAAGTGTCAGGCACTTGCTTTTAAGTATTGAAGGTTCGTGCTCGGAGCTTGGGAGATGCCTCTTGATTCACCATCAGTGATGAAATCAACAGTTGTTTCACATAGTCATGGGGGCAAAATACCTGGATTGTACTTTTTGGAAGCTGATGACACTGGATAAATGTGAGTTTCTGTGTACAGTTCACCTTTCTGTTCTGTGTCTTTTGTCCTGATCTTGTATAGTTCATCCATCATTTTTATCGGCATATTTTCCAACAAAAACTGAGAGCTTTCTTCCGGTACTCTGGCATCCTCATGCATCTGCCAGCAGGGCAGAGAATGGTTTCATGTCCCACATAGAAGAAGACAGATTTTGGAAATAAGCTGAATATACTGGATAGTTGGCTTCTGTTAATAAGAAATCATTGCTATATTGAGAAAATAAATTACTATTTATATCAATATAAAGGGGGAGATGTGAGGGGTTTGTTAAATGTTGGTCCTTGCTCTAGTCTTATTTGCTTCTGATTCCCAACTGTTCAGATCCATTCAGCAAATCACTTTTTCATTCTCCTTGATTGTGAATTCTCAGCCCAACATCTGTCGTGCAGAATCTTTGCTACTGCTGTGTGCATTTCTGGCATTTAAAGGAGGAGATCTGGACAATGGCGGAGAGACTTGTATGCAGTGCCTCAATCTTCACTCATTTACTCCTGCATTGTGCAGAATAAGATGGAGTCTTGAGGGAAGATAATAGAATTAGCTGTGAAAATGCAGGAATACACGTTCCTTGACTTCCTTTAGGTTATTGAGTGGAAAAGTCTCTGCCTCTGGTTTTTTTAATGAAAGTGAGCAGGAGCTGACCTGCAGGAGTAAGAATAGACCATAGTCTCAAGTTCCATCCAGAAGCGAAGATTTACAGTTCAGTGAGTCCAAAATGTCCTCAGAATATTAGGAAAACTGAACCAACAAAGATAAAATCATAGAATTGTTAAGGTTGGAACAAAATCTCTAGGATCTTTCAGTCCAAATCAGCGTCAGCCAAGTCTGTCACAGGAAAGAAGCGTTGATAAGGACATAGCATGAGACTAGAGAAGCTTAGTTACATTTTTGGAACAAGTGATCCTGCCAACTGTTTTAATTTTTCAGTGTCCATAGAATTGCAAACATTAAGAATCTTTTGTAACTCTAAATTCAGAGAGAAATTGAAATATTTAAGGAAAAACAGGTCCACAACTAGTTGATAGGATAAAATTGCCAAAATTCATGGCTAGTATTTTTCTGGTTATAAAATTTAAGTTACTGTATAATCAACATTTTTCAAATTAAGGGTCTTTGTTTTGATTTCCTAAAATAGGAATTTCAGAACATTAGTTTCCTGGTTATAAAATTACTTGCTTGCACTGCCACACAAGTCTAATTATGTTCTTCATTGTGTAGGACAGCTCAAAAAGTAATCTAGAAATACATTCAGTGTCACCTATTTCAGATAACTACATCATGTGGCCTAAAATGAATTAATCTAAATTGGAGGGGAAATCTGCATTTGTCTTTTCAGTTCCTTCAAAATCAAGTGAAAGGCCAGTGAAAATACCCATGGGATTCCAGGGAATTTGAAGAGTGTTACTGGATTTGGGGAATGTACCTTCTCCATTCTGCATCTTCTAAATTTTTGGAGAAATAATGTTTATGAAGTGTGTAGGTGACAGCAAAGAGGAATTATATGTACAGTGGTGCCAGTGGTACTCGAATACTTAATAAAAAAGGATTTAGAGAAACTTGGGCAGAAAATGAAATAACTCTTGGGAGGAATAGAAAGAAATACGTGTGAGGTGTCAGTCAAAAGGTGTTCTTCTCTCTGGCATCTGATGATTGTGAGAGGGTTACAAAAATAAAGAAATTAAGGACTACTGGAACAGAGCAAAGCTTTAGGAAAGTGGGCTATGAAGTACATTTAAATCAGGATTAACTATTACAGAATTTCTTCTGCTGCAAAAAGAAGGATGATTTTATTCACATAATTTAGAACCTAAGCAATAGGATTGCCAGAAATCTGAAGGCTGACTTCTCTCTGGTGCCCCTCAGTAGTCTTACACTGCTGAGGGTGGTGCTGCTGGTGGTGGTCTGCTGGGAAGGTCTGCTTCACCCAACCTGCAGGGCCTTCACTCATGGAGACAGTTTGTTTCAGTGCTTCACTGTTCTTAAAATTAGAGGACTTATCCTGATGTTTAACCCAAATCTTCCTTGCTGCCCTTTTAAGCCCATTCAGTCTTATCTGCTCTTCACAGGCAGGGAAAATAACTTCTTCCTATACTCTTTCCAGCAGTCTGTTAGATAGCTAGGCTGTTAATTTTTCCCTCTTGTTTTTCCATTGTTTTATCGAAATAGTCCTGATAATCAGCCTTTCTTCATAGATCATATTTTCTGCAGTCTTAGAATTTTCAGTGATCTTCTGTGGACTCCTCCAGTCGATTCAGATTCTTTCTGCTTTCAGATCCCAAGAATGACCGTGTTATCTCAATTTGAGGCTGAGCAGAAGGGTGGGACTGGTCTGCATGCCCTAGGGCTAAAATTGTACCCAGTGTCCCAGATCACTGTTTGGTTTGTCCATGACCTGTTTGACTTGGGTTCAGTTTGGGCCCAGCAACCCCCTGCATCCTTTTTGATAAAACTACTTTTAGCTGTTTCTTTCCCATACTGTATTTGAAGAATTATTTCTAAGTATAAAATATTTTGTTTATCAGTATTTAGTGATATCATAAGCTTTTAAACCATAACTTGAACTTCTCTGAATCATTTTAAAATCTGGTCCTATATCACAAGAAGCTGACAGTATTTCCCAGGTAGATATCATCTGTAAATTCAGAAAAAAGGGCCATGCTATCATAGGATAATTCCTATTGTTGGGCCCTCAGTAAGTCATCAAGCCCAGTCTTCTGCTCAGAACTTGGGGTCCCACCACTCATCTCATCGACTAAAATGCTGGAAGGAACTGGAGCCGAGCCAGAATTGACTCTGCTGCAGTTGCTGCTGTGACTGTGTAACTAGTTTTCCACCCATTTTTGACTGACTGGTTAACAGTCTTGCCTAGACCTTATTTTTCCTGTTTACTTATGAAAAGGCCATAGAAATAATGCTAAAAGCTTTACTGAAATTGAGATGTGAGATCTACTGCTTTTCAGTCCGTGGAGCTTGTTACTCTGTCAGGGAGGGAGGTTAGACTGGGTTGGCTCAGCGTCTTCTTGACAAATTCATATTGACCGTAGCTGGTTTATTTTTTATCTCTGAGGGTGCTTATAAACCATTGAGTTGTGCTAACACTCCTCTAGAGAATGCAATGAAGCTGATAATATTAACTCCCTGTCTCTGCTTCTGTTTTTTTGAAATCTAGGTGGTTATTATGTTCATTCTTCCCCAGTTTTCCTTGCATCACCTGATTTCACAAGTTCTGGAAGATAACTCCTGATGGCCGTGTGACTGAATCAGTCACCCCTTCAAGTGCTACCCAGTGACAATCCTCAAGCTCACATCAGTATAAAACATACAGCTCATAGGTGTTCTCTCTAACTTTCTTGAGATTGAGATGTACCCTTTTGTCTCTGTTGCCAATTGTGTTAGTTATCTGATTATAATCAATATTTTTAGGAATGGTTTTCCCTCGTAGCTGACCAGCTGGCACCTTGCTGTTCCCTTTAACTGCTGATGTCCATCAAAAGTGCTCTTTTTTGTTGTTTTTAATGTCCTTTCCTGGTCACACTTAATTTTTTGTTTGGCGTTTCTTATTTCACCATTACAGGCTTGTACTATAGGTTATCGCTTTTTGTGTACTACCTTTCCTCAAGGAAAGAAGTTCTCCAGAAGAGGAAACATTGTTAAAAGTTGTCCTCTGGCAATACTTATCACTTCTCTGCACTAAAAATTGACTTGCTTCTTCAAAACCTTGTTTGAACTGAAAAAGAAACACAAAAAAACCTGTGTGACAATCAAAGCCCATCAAGTAATTTTCAGCTAAATATTAATACCTCCCAACCGTTATTGAAAATTTCTAAAATTTAAAGGTAAAATGGATTTCAAGGTCTTCAAGATCAATAATATACAATACACGAGAGGAACTATGATGTTCAGATCATAAAGACAAACTGAAGAAAACAATACTTTGACACAGCATATGTTTTTATCAAGCCAAAGCTAGTCCTGAAACAAAAAGAGGGGTCCATACTGAATATCAGAAAATGAATACTAACTACAGAAAAATGATAAAGAAATAGTGAGCACAATGTCTGTTTTGTCCAAACATGAAGAGCCTAATGGATTAAATCCCTTTTATGTACCACACAAAAATAATTTCAAAGGACTAATTTACCTATCATAATCACTAAATTAAAATTAGCTGCACTTTCTCATTTTCCTACACATTTTGCAGAATTTAGTATTTTTTGACTGGTTCTCTGTGGCTATACAGCTGGTATTTATTTGCACCAGTGTTAGGAAGTGTAAATAGGTACCAGTTCACTATTAAAGGATTTTAAATCAACTTAATGTTCATTTTACCTGTGAATAGATCTCTGTCACTTGTCAAGAAGAATGAATCTATTTCATCTAATGTTAATTTATGGTTTGGGGCCTCCTCTTGCAGAAGCATTACATGTACATGAAGTAAAAACTCTGGTTCAAAGCATGCACACAGAAAATAAAACCACTGGCATTATTTATGTTTTGATTCTTTTTTTCCTTAAAATAGAGTGAGATTTGTTTGGAACTGAAATGCATATGCAGAAGCACCCCAAAGTTTAACATCCAACCAACCAAAGTGCTGCAAAACCCCCACTGCAGCTGCCACTATCAGTCCTCTGCAGTGATGCCCCCCAGTCACTTCGCCAGGAAGGAGCTGTTGCAGAAAATAAATAAATTCTCTATCATTCAACCAAGCAGGAGAGGTCTCAGCTTTGGCAGACGCAGAAGTGAGAAAGAAATAAACGCTAATCAGATATTTAGAAAGGTAAACATTCCTTGTTCCTGCCTCAAAAATAATCTGTCTGCTTCTTGGTGCAAAACGTTATTAAAGAATATGGGGTTCATACACACAGAATTTCTTCTATCGAAGATCAGTGGCATAGAGAAGTAGGTTTATTATTGCTTAAATGATAGGGTTTTATTTAAAAAGTACTTGGTATTACACAATAATCTTTCCTTATGTTTTAAAATTGTTACTCTTTAGTTGTCTCTCTACTTGCACTCTAAAACTTATTAATGTACTTTATACTCACCCACCTACCAAGAGCTGCATGAATTTACCATGTTCACTCTGAAGCAGCCGGGAATTAAGCTAAGTTATGCAGCACAAGCACATAAAGTGTCCCAAAGTACGTGGATGGGGTAATCACGATTGCTTCTTAATAATGCATGCATTAGTGTGCATTGTGCATGTAAGTTACACTGTAGTTACAGAGTATATCTGCCAAAGACTTCTTCTGCTGAAAATTATCACCTTTGTAAGCAGGAGGACCTTGCCCTGCAGTCAGTGTGGACAGCAGGCCATACTGAGCAAGCCTCTAATGTCTGGGAATGTTTGTACCTGTGTCTGGAAATGTTTGTGAGCTCCAAGGACAACTGGAAGAGCCCAGGAGCACTGGGAGTTTCCTGGAATGGTGCTTCTTGGCACAGGCCAGAACCTCGGCAGAAGTTGTTCCTACAGTGTATTAGTAGGCATGACTGTGTTTAATTGCTGACAAAAGTCCTGGATGCTTCTTAATTTACAGTCACAGAAGAAACCAAGATGTCCATCAAGGTGTACCGGGTTTATTTCCTGTATGGGAGTTGCTTAAGTCATGTGTGAAGGCACAGGCATAGAAGGATTCTGAGATGTATCACTTTGTACAGGCCCACCTCAGTCATCAGGGAATGTGGGCATATCAGAATTGCTTCATGTGCACTATGGGCACACTTTTAGCCTGAAAATTTCAGGCAGTAATATGGTAACCCTAAGAGTGGGTCTGAGTCTGTGCAAAAAATTGTTTTAACTTTTGATCTGACTCTTCCTTTTACCATTTGCCAGTGTGCTTTGCTGAAAAGCTGTTAAGTGTAAGACTAACGTCATTGCAGATTTTACTCATGATCTCCTTATTGTGGTGTTTCTCAGTTTTTTCTCATTCAGCAGCTTAACATGCTTATGTTCACAAGAGGAAAATACAGATGTAGCTCACTTATACTGTCGGGCTCAGCATTACACATCTATCACCTCAACTTTATTTCAGTATAATCTGGTTCTTTTCTTCTCTCTAAACATGCTGTGTTAGTCAACTGTCCTTCTGAAAGTCAGAATTTACTTCACAGAAAGCAAAAAGAAAAATTAAGAGCTCTAATAGAGGAAATAATTCCTTTCTCTCGTATTTATGAGACATTTTGGAATTTTCATTGTTTTTTGCAGTCTCAGTATTGTATTTTTCCTCAGGCAAGAACATTCACAATGTCAACACTGACTTTTTCATGATCTCTCCTCTGCTTCAGAAATGTAACCTTTCTCCAGCTCCTCTTCTAATCCTCTGATTATATCTCTTCCATACCTACTTTCCTTCTCATTTTACTGCTCTGACTTGTCCAGTGGTGCTGTGTCTCCTGCGTCTGTTGTTTTGCTCTAATTTTTTTTTAGTTCCTTGGAGTTTACTTGTTCAACACTTGCTGGCTGCCAACACTGAGACGAGTCCTCATTTCCCAGGGATGCTTATCTACAAAGGATAGTGGAGACACAGTTGGATGTATTTAAGATGGAGTGTGATTCTTTTATACATCCACAAGTCCAAAGATCTGCTTGGGAGAATCCCATGGGATACAGCTTTGGAGAAAACAAGGGTCCAGGAGAACTGGCTGATTTTCAAGGTTGACTTATCTGAGCTCAAGAATGGCCCATCTCTACAAATACGTAATCAAGCCAAGCCAGCAGCAGGAGGCCTGCATGAATGAATGAGGAACTCCTCTCTCTGGGAATAAGGGTGTTATCTTTTCTTTCTAATTCTTTCTAACACAAGAACTCTCCTTTTCTCTTACTTTTATTTTGGACTTTTCACCCTATTATGGTCTCTGAATGTAACTCTTCAGGATATGGCAGTGTGTAAAAATCACATATGAGCTGTTGCTGCAGTTTTGTGTCTCAGAGCTGTCGTGGAAAAATGCATAGATAAATGGGGGGATATTTCCTTCCAGCATTAGAACTTTATTGCAATAAAGAAAATATTGTTATTCTTGTAATTATTAGTTATTATTTATAAATATTACTATTACTAGTTATTACTTATTATTGTCTTCTCCTATTTTTCACTATTTAGCTTTTGAATATCCTTCTTCTCTTTGCTTCTCAATCACTAACTAGGGGAAAAAAACCTGTAAAAACTGTTTGTGCAGTCTCACAAATCCCAGCATAATTAATCTTGGTTTATGTGAGCTGTATGAAGGGATGGTCCCAACCAATTTCTGCTGAAAGAACGTTCAGTGAGGAAAGAAAAAGAAAGGTTTCATTGGTGACCATCCTGTTCATACCACCTCTGGCTATCCTCTGGACTCTGTTATTCAGGTTATATAAAGCAATGGAGTTCCTGTTGTGGGTATTAACTGACCTATCACTCTTGGTGACCAGGATTTACAACTAAATTACTGGTTCCCAAAACACCTGATGAAGACATTTGGTGAGCAGAATTCCAAGGTGTGCTTGGTACGATGAAGAGGTAATAAGGGTAGAGGCCAGATGACATTTCCAGTAAAAATCATCCTTTTCAACACATTGTATACTGTATTCAAGAGAAGTAAGCCTGAATAATGCTTGTTTTTAAAAAAAAAGTGTTTGTATAGGATTTCAAATGTCTGCAATAATTTCTTCCTCTTTTCAATCCCTTGTCATTGCTTTGGGAGAGGTGACTGAGCTCAAGGAAGTTGTTTAAGTGGAGGGGAACATGTGTAAAGCAACCTTTTGTTGAGCTAATCACCCATATTCTGTAGTCTGTGCTGGGGAATATAACTGGCTTCTCAAGTCTGTTAAAACATTTGAATTTAGGATTTCAGGATTAAAAAAACTTCTCAAAATCACAAGTTGGAGTTCTGACCTCATTAAAAAATATCCAAAAGGAGAAATATTCTATTACACTATTAGATTTATACATTCTTTTTCATTATTTTAATGATCTATACATACCTAATATGGCTAGTTTAATTAAAAATAAAAGTAGACAGATTATTCCAGGAAGAAAATGCTAATTCTTTCCCTTTTGTTTGAAACATTTGACTAAATGTACTTCCCCATTATTTAACTTTAAATGCAAATTGCACTTTGATATGTAATTAACCTTATTTTATTCTTCCTAAGAATCATACTGTACTTTCAAAAATGTAATTTGACTTTCAGGAAACTATGGTTTCACCACCAGTTTTTTACCTACAATATGAACAGAAATTCATATTTTTCTCAAGAAAACTGAGCAACAGACTATTGAATTAACACAGCAAATATCAGTCCAAGTTAAAATTCACAAAAACACAGGCTGAGTTAAAAATTTCTTACTCTTACATTGATGCCATGATGATTTTTTGCCTTTTCTTTTGTACCCCTTTTATACCTTTTTACAACTTCTGTATTCTTTGTGCTATTTGCCTACATTCTTGGACTTGTTTGTCAAGCTAGGAGATGAAACATTTTAGAAGCTTTGTAGTTAGGAGATCAGTGTGCCCCAGGTCCCAAGGTCCTCTCCAGAACACATTCTGTAAACTGAGATAGAACCATCCAGGGGAAGGTTCCTTGGGGAGGGGAGCTCATTCAAGCCTCTCACTGGGGAATCTTTGATAGATATGCTAATTAGTAAGACCTATAATGTTATACCAGATCTTTTGGGGGTGGGCATTGTGGTGTGCATTGAGGTGCATTTGACCTGGACATGGTGCACCTAAGGATCCTTAAAATAAACACCAAGGTAACATCCCTTTTTCCCTTCTAACCATGTTTGACTCTTGATTTTAAGACCTAGAAAAGGCATCAACATGGATAATCACCAAATTTTATAGACTGAGTTTAACAAATTACTGTATCTTTTTTTTGGCAATAGACAATCCTGTTTTGATTTAAATTGGAACGTAGAGATGGTATTAACTTTTTCTTTGGCTTTTGTGCAGTAAAACCCTCCAATTCAGGAAACTAATGAATAAATTCAAAAACTTGGTAAGGATTTGCCAAATATCTGTAAAATTATTTGAAAAAAGCTGGAAATAAAAGACTCTGAAGGTTCATAGTATCTAAATACTGAAGGTAGTTAAACAAGTGACTTGAACATGGATTTTTAATAGATAACTCTTTTTGTTGAAGGTGTAAAAAAATATATTGGCTAGAAGCTAAATGGAGCAATTTAAAATTACATTTTTAACAGTGACAGGAAACTGATAAACCTCTGTAAAGAGGTCCTGAAGTGTCAAGAGTTGAGGCCAATTCTCCATCATCCATTGTGTACTTATAAGTCAAACATTTCACTATCTGGTCTTATCTATTTCAACCATTACAACTGAAAACAGGTGTCACGGGTGAAACAGTCACAAATGGGGGAATTTTTACTTGATTTGATTTCAATTAGCACCATCTTCTGATTCAGGTGTGTGGTGGGGGGTGTCATAAATGAGAAAGTAACTCTCTTTCCTTTCTCTTTCTTAAGGTAAGATGCTTAAGGTAAACATCTCTACTTCTCTTACTAGCATCACCCTGCCTTGGGTTTGTTTTGGATTATCCTCAGTCCCTCCTTATTCATTCCACGAGTACATGGGCAGTTCCCGCACCTAATGGTTTCTTTCTGCCGTTCCTTGCTCATTTTCCCCCTGCTCCATGGCCACAGTCCCTCAGGGGTGCTCCCAGGCTGCAGTCCCTTGAGCTGTCCCCACTCTGACATGGGTCACCGCTGTGCCCCAGAATATCTCCTTCCGTGCGGCTCCTTCACGCATCTGCCCAAGATCCTCTCCCTGTGTGCCCCCTGACCTTTGTGACTGCTGCCTTTTCTGAGGTGCATTTGAGCAGAAGCACCACATGCCCCTTCAACATTGAAGATTTGCAGGCTGTGAGTTGCTCACACCTGTGTCAGAGCTGGCTGGACCTACCTGTTACCTGCCCAGGGCACCCTGTGACCTTCTCCCATGCCGCCCCCAGTGACCTAAATGCTGCCTGTTATGCTCAATACAGTAGATTAGCTTTTCTTTTTCATATGTCAGTGTACTTGAGGCTTTATTATCAAAACATTGCCCAGCCCATGCCTAAAGCAAGGCATAGCAGGTGCCATTTTCAGGGTTCCAAAATGGCTTGTGTTATGTGACTTATTCTGCCTAATGTTTCCTGTTAACATAGAATAAAGTCCTGTTTGGAAGTACCATGTTCTTCTGATTTTATGAGAATTATTTTCAGCTACTTTGTCATCTTGTTCTATAATGACAAGAAAGCATATTCCATTATGTCAAAAAAAAAAAAAGGACATAAAAATGTGTATTTTCTCTGAAACTAAAGGCAACATTTCCATTTGCCTTCAATCATTCTGTATTTGGCCTGATTTCAGTAATTCAGGAACTCTTTGTTCAGTCTATAAGACTTCACTGATAAAGTCACGCACTTAAAAAGGTCCCATTTCAACAAGGCAGTTATGTCAGTAGATAACTGTAAACACATGCATTTAAGTCAGTCCTTTTTTTATCGGAAAAGCCCTTTTAAATGTCTAAAAAATAAAGTAGCAGTTACGTTCTCTTAAGTGTCTGAAATAAGCTCTTTTTTGAAACTCAAATGGTGCTTTTGCAATCCTTTTGCTACTCTTTTGCAATCAACACTCCCATTGAGTACCATTAGGTGTCAAGATTTCGCCTTGAAAAATAATCTGTTATTGGATTTTAACAAACAAAACCATGAGGGCAGTCTGACCACAGGAGAATGAAACCTACCAGTGACATTTGTTACTGATAATGTGGGGCCCTGATAGATGATTCAATTTGAGAGTGCAAATTCAATTCCTGACCCACATGTCACTATACAGAAGGTTTATGTAATTATCATTAGTGTGTTGTTATTTATCCGTGTGTAGATCCTGCTGACTTTTTATTACTTGCTGCTAATGTTGGCATTAAAAATGCATACCAATTAACATAATTTTAAAAGGCGACATGAAAAATACCTAATTTAGCTTTAAATTTCCATTTCCTTTATTTATTTTACTTTCTCTTCAGCAATTTCAAATAGTAGCCAAGTTTAGTAATTCTCTCACCTCTGTAGGTAAAGGTGACAAGCTTGTCATTTTGTGCTAAGCAAATCACAAGCTGTCACCAGTCTTTGGCCAGTCATTTCTTTTTATTTAAAAAAACCCAAACCCTTGCACAAATGTCATATCTTGTTGTAGCATTGCGGTTTCAGGCCCTTCATGAATCACTTGAGTAGGTAAAATAGCATCTGTCAATTTTACTATATTGGATTTATTGAAACCAGGAAATTAGGAGGATGTAAGTATATATTAGTCTCTACTTGGCATTTTATTGCAGTACTCAGTTACCCAGGACGGCAAATTCAAATCTGTTTACTAAAACTTTTAGATATAATTTTCTTTCCTGCTTTACTTGACTGAGGAGGTTTAATGATCACAGTTTTATAAGGCTCTGTTTCTTATAACAGTAAAAGCCTTGACATTTCTTTGTAGATCAGCTTCTCAGAGCCTTATAAAGAACACAGGTTTCACATAAGCTTCAAGATGAAGATGGAAAGTGGGGAGTGATCTTAGCAGGGAGCTAAAATCAACAATTTCAGCACAAGAAAATGATTGCTCTACTCAGGAGAAACCCATTCCCTGGAACTGCTGCCTCCTGTTCTGCCAGGAGGGCTCAGTCCCAAGGGCCTCCCAGATGTCAGAGAGAGTTAAGGACCAAATGTCAGAAATGCTGAAATGAACCTGTGGCTGGTGATTGGGTCCCTCAGGCGAGACAGTAGGTTGCCTAAGTCTAAGTTTCTTGCTGAAGAACCATATCTATACATGGCTCTTTCAGTAATAATAGTCACTTGCACTTAACATGTATAGCACCTTTAGTTAATGCTGTCTGCTCTATTTTGCCTTTGTTTTTGAGCAGATGGGAAATCAGAGCAAGCAAGGTCACATGGGTTTTTTTTCCATCATGCACACTCTAGATTCATTAACAAGAATATAAATTGAATTTGAGAGTAATCATTTTTATACACTTTCCTTTGATTCTTTTGAATATTTGCATAGAATGTGGTGAGTTGGCAGGGACCCACCAGAATCATGGAGTCTGACTCTATAGTTACAGTCAGTTTGAAATACATTTGTGATTTTTGATTTGAACAGAGCAAAAGAGTGAACGCTGCTAATGCTGAAACATGCACCTTGTCAGTCAGATCCAGTGCCCCACCAAAATCTAATCTTATCTGGCCACCTGGATCTTGTAAATTCCTGATATTTCACCTGATATTGCCATCTGGTGAAATATTAGTCATGTTGCAGCTTTGATTGCTGTTCCATTTCTCCAGTAGATAAATGACATTGTGTATTTTAAAGGAAGAGAGAGACTTGGAAGTTGGATCTTCCATCCATAAACTATCTAGTCTTTTATTTCTTTCAGGATCCATTCCAGCAGTTCCATCTGAAAAATCTTCCAGCATTTCCAACTTCTTTCCTGGTTTCCATAGTGAATATCCCAGAACTGAAGCCGTACCTATCTCTGCCCTGATAGGGAGTAAGATCCTGAAACACGAGCTCAGCCATAGGGAACAGAAGTGAAACATGATATTGATGGAGGTCACTTGTGCAATGGAGGAAAGAAAGTGCTGACACAGTGAATATTTTTTGCTTGTTTTTAGCCATACTGAGCTCTTGAATGGCTTGATAAGAAAGATTTGTGGTGTATTTCAGCACAAAAAGACACACGGTGTCGGAAATTAGCTTTTATAAATGTCACTGCAAAAGAAACATTCTGCTCATTAAGTGTATGCATAACAAGATTCTGCTCTAGGTGGAAGCTCCTGTACTGTTCTGTTTTCCTGCTTTGTTCCTTTTTCTTTCCCCTTTTTTATTTTTACTTTTTATTATTTTTTTTAATATGTGTTCTCCTGGCAGGACTTAGCAGATCAAGTGAGATTTACTAGCACTAGACCAACAACGCTAGTTGAAACAAATGTATAATATCCTGTAGTACATTATCTGGTACTAAAGGTTTTAGTTCCTTTGATAGCACCACACTTGGCCCTTTGCATTGCTATTCTCCTCAGTATGAGGAAGGCTAAGACAAAGATGGTGATGAGATGGAAAGTGCTCTGTCACAGCAGCAGCAGAATATCCAAAGGTGGTGGTGTGTGGCTGGTGGGTTCACATTGAGGTGTTCAGGAAAAAGGGAGCCTGTCTGCCAGCCAGGGTTTAAGGCCAGGATGCTGAGACCTTGGATCAGGAAGAGAAACTGAAATAAGGTGAGGACTATCAAAAGCTCAATAGTTTTTAACATTTCTTTTTATGTTATTACTCATGATGGGGACCAAGTGAGTTCAAAAACTCATATTGATGACAATTTAATTGGGCATATTTATCTTGGAATGCAGAGCATTTGTTAGAAATGGGAAAATTGTAAGTATATATAGCAATTAATCAAATGCTAGTTATAACTGTGTTAGCTTCCTATTTCAGAGATCAAATACTTGGAAAAACTCTGTAATGTATGAAATACATTCACTGATAGAAAAGTCTGTGAGTTTTAGTGGTTCATCCTATGCTTTGTTTTAATTCACAGTTTTAAATAAAGATCAGAAATAGCAGCTTCATAAGAGAGCTCTATGGGAGTAGGTTTGTATGTTAATTTACAGAATTATCCATTAATAATTTAGAACAAACATTATATTAGAGAAGTGGTGCTTTATCTTCTAATAATAAAATTAAAGAAAAATTAAGAAACAGGTAAGTTTATTTCTTGAACCAGCAATGCAATATTTGCCTGATGGATTAGTCCTATTTAATCAGAACAGTGAGCAGCTGGATAAATCCTAGCTAGGAGAATATTAGGTCATTTGTTAGCCCTTCAGCCAATTACAGCTGCAGCTGCTCTGTGCTATCTTTTTCTTCTCATCACTGAGCTTCTTTTTTTTTTCCTTGAAAACACTAGATGATGAGCCCTCAATAGATAAGAATGTAGGGCAGAGAGATCTTACAGCATCAGGGTGCTGGTGGGTAAAATACGGTCCCTCTCATCACCAACAGAGAGTGTCAGTGAAACTTGTTTGTGGAACTGGAGAGCTGCAGGACCAGGGTCTAGTCCCGATTTGGCAAGAAGACAGCTGAAGTGCCTTTTCCTCTTCTGCCTAATAAACCTTTTTTCTTCATTTTTTTTTTCTTAAACTACTTAGTTCTTGGGGGCTTATATTTTTTATTATTCTAATTTTCATTTAAACTGTCATTATAATGGCAATATTTGTGCTGAGCAGTTTGCTTTTGGGTTTGGGGTTTTTTTATGGGTTTTATTTTGTTAAAAAGCAAGCAAATCCAGGTGAGAAAATAGTTGAAAAGTCTTGTCAGTGCTCCTGAAAGCAGGGATGAGTGGAGTCTTCCTGGATCTTCAGAGAATCCTTTGTCTGGAAGCTGGCAAATATTGCCCCAGCTTTCAAGAAGGGTAAGGAGAAAGGCCTTGGTAATTACAGGCTTGTCCGTCCCATTTCAGTGATTAGTAAAATTATGGAAAAGGTTTTTCTGGGAGTTACTGAAAAGCACTTGAGAGACAATGCAGTCCTTAGTCATGGCCAGCACAGGTTCACAAGGGGAAAGTCCTGCTTAACGAACTTAGTTTCCCTTTATGACAAGGTCACCCATCTAGTCGACCAAGGGGAGATGTGGGGGCTTGTGGTTTTAGCAAAGCTTTTGATACTGTCTCTCACAGTATCCTTCTGGTTAATCTGTCCAGCGCACAGCTGGATAAACACATCAGGCAATTGGTGAGCAACTGGCTCACAGGTCGGGCACAAAGGATTATAGTATATGGGGTCACATCAGGCTGGTGACCAGTCGCTCACAGGGCTCAGGGCCGGCGGCGATGGCAGCGCGGGGCCGCGCAGAGCCCAGACAGGCCCCGGAGCAGCGCCGCTCGGAGAGCGCAGAGCGGCCGCGGCGCGGGGGCCTGGCCAAGACATTGGAGTCAGCGAGGCGGCGGCCACGCGGGACCGGCACCCACGACGAACACGCAAGCACGTGATAGGAGACGTTCTAGCCACGAAAGTCACAGGAACTGTGAAATGGTACAATGTAAAAAACAACTATGGATTTATAACACGAGATGATACAGGGGAAGATTTATTCATCCATTGAATGGCTGTTAAAAGGAATAACCCTAAAAATTACCTGCAAAGTGTAGATGGGGAAGTTGTTCAATTTGATATAGTGCAAGGAAAGAAGGGTTTACAAGCAGCGAATGTTACTGGGCCTGGGGGTATTCCAGTTAAAGGCAGCTGTTATGCACAAAATTATAAACAATATCCATCCCAGCAGCTTCCCTATGCACAACCTACTTTCCCCTTTTACCCTATACCCAATATGAACCCTTTCCTAAGTTTACCGTATCCCCAATTTATCCCTAATCCATTTTTCACCCCATGGCTTCCCTATACAATTCCCTTTCCCTACAACTCCTCTCCAATGCCGAGGGGGGAATGAAGAGGGGGAGGGAAGAAATTAACTGTTGTTGTTTAGAGTTCCAACAGGTACAAATGGAAGAAACCCTCTCCTGCCTCAGTTTCCCCACAAAGCATGCTCAGAGAGTCCTGTCTCCCTTCTTTCAGCCTTAAGATGTTCCAGAGAATCTGTTTGGACATTTAAAGACTCAGGAGGGTGGCTTGTTTTGTTTTGAAACTGTTCTTGTTATGTTTATCCAGTTGTTCTCAATGCTAAGTTTTAAATCTCTTTTGTGAAAAATAAACGGGTGAAATGTTGGGGTCCCTTCCCCCCTGCCATGTGGTCCTGGGAGAGGGGCCCTGGGGGAGAGGCACGGGGTTTCCCTGCTCCTGGTCAGCCTCGTTCCCCATTGGTTGTTTTGTGTTCCCCTGCGCGGGCAAGGACCCTCGGGTCCCGTGATTGAGCAGTTCCTCGGCAGAGCCCCGGCCATGCAACTGGAGAAATAAACATCTCTGAAACATCTACCAAGAATCTGTCCATAGATATTTCTTTTCCACAGGTCTCGTTGTCTGATACACGTGTTGCAGTATCCGCACTGTAACACCTGTGAGGACTCAGAGTTTGGAAAAAGAGAAAATTAATAGAGATATTCTATGATTCTGGAAAATATTTGGCCCATGTCATGTAAGTTAAGTTTTGGGTTTCAATCAGTTGTGCAAGGTGGGGGTCTGTTTCTTTAGTGCACTGTAGAGGAATGAGAGAGGTATGTAAGTACACAGCTTGGTCAGATGTGCTTTGTTTCCTCTCTCTCTGCCCCTCTTGGGGCTTGCAGGGAGCTACTGGTGGTAATACAAGACTGGACTACAGCTTTGTAGCAGCCAGCAACATTTGGAGTTCATGGGATATTCAGTGGCAAATTATACCTTGCATTTTATTGACTAGTTCTGTTTCTTACACCAGCTTTGTGCTGCAGTGCATCCTCAGGTTACTCCATGTGGTAATAACAGTGTGTACTCTTTCTTGTACGCTTTAAATTATATTTACACCGTGCATGAATGTGAATCAATTGAAGCTTGGCATTCCTATTTCAGGGTAGGAATAGCTGGTCAATATGAGCTGATATTATTGACTGGCCTGTTTATGTGTCTGTTACGCAAACCATACAGGTAAGGAATATCAATATACAAGAGTCTGCTGAAATGCCTTACAGTCAAAAGCATGGAGGCTGAACATGGAAGGCAGTTTCCCATGTTGGAAAGCAGTTGCCAGTATTTTGGTACAATAGATTCATCTGTAATCTAAAGTATACATAAAAGAAGAAATGTGAAATACTCTATCTTAAAGGGAAAACATGAACATATGTTTCACAGTACACTTCTGACATGTGGTGTCTCACACTCCAGAGAGAGGATTTTTTAACATCGGATGCAGAGCTGGTGTTACATCTATGGAGTTTCCACACAGAAGCACAGTGGAGCCTCTTTTCTAGCTATACTCTACTGTCTTGCTCTGCTACCTCCTCCAAATTTGACAGACAGACCTTCTCCTGCCTGTCCTCAGTGGTCTGAGATCCTAAGCACTTGCTCTGACTCTTGTCTTTAAATCTTGATCTAGTCAGGCATGTGTTTCAAGGAGACAATTAGGATTGAATAGCAATTAGGAATGGAAAATATTCCATTATTGTAAATCAGGATTACTGAGCATTTACATAATTGCAATGACAATATTTATAGAAGAAGAGACCAAACCTATGACTAGTAAGGGAAAATTAAGACTAATCATAATCCAACTGTTGGCTTTGTAACATGGCCCCTGCAGCAGTCGTGGGGTCCATCTGGACTGTCTCAGGAGCAGAACAGGGACAAGGCTGTGACTCTGGGAGGTGTCATATGGCTCCATGCTCCCTGAGACATGACATAGAAGGATTGGTTGATGCTTCCTGACTAACAGCAGATTGACTGTGCTGACTGGTGTGCTGGGGATGACTGCAGAACAGGCACCAAGTCTATTGTTTGTAATTTAAAAACCCCTCTGCTTCACTTCTCTTATTTTGCTAAGAGTCTGTAAATATGTCTATACATGCCCCAAGCAGATGTGAGCTTACTTCACTGTCAGCAGCTACAGCCTTACTTGAAGCTACATAGCCATGCTAATGTGTCAACAACCAACAGCAGCAACAAAAAAAATTGATTCTCAGCAAGGTTTATTAGCTCAGTCCCAGCTTTATGCAGGCATGGCAGTCTAGCTTTCATTCAGAGCTCACTTGCTTCTAGCTAACTCCAAGTGTGGGCAGAATATGATAATGACAGTACACAAAATGCCATGCAGGCATAACTCAGCTCCTCATGATTTTTAGAAACATGATATTCTTTGAACACTTCAATTTGAGAGTGGGTAATAAAGTTAAAAGGAAGCAAACAGATGAATCAATTCTCCCTGTTTAGTATGGGATTCCTCCTAGAAAAGCTCTGTGGTTTACATTTTAGGGTTCTTCATATAAGATCAGTCATCCATATGCTGTCAATTCTTCAGAACCTGGAATGGCACTTTATGGTCTTGGGATGAACTTTGCATTGCTTGCGAATAGAGAGGCTAATATGGTTCCAGGCACAGGGTACCAGGAGACTAATTTTTCTGTCTTGGTGGCAAAATGGGAAGAATAATAATGAAGTGTAATATACACACTAAGCTACAAGTGGCTCTAGCACAGTTTACACTGGAAAATAAGAACTATCTCTTTGGGAATAAAAGGCTTTTGCTTCCATCTTCAAGGGGATAGAACCCTGCCCCTGTGAAGCTTAGCTGGGGATGCTGACATAAGGTCTACCAGCCTTTATTTTTGTCTCTCATAAATAAATGAAGTTAGAAATGCAGAATGGCAGTGTGAATATCTAAATTCATAGACATGAACACTAATATTGTTCTGCATTGCTTATGTTGCTTATTAATCCTTTCTGGAAGATGAAGGAACAGGCATTGTGGATTTTAGTCAATGTGCTATGATGAACCTGAAGAATGTTGAAACAGGTTTTGAATTCTCCTCTGGTACTATTTCATCTAACTGAATCCAAATGATTTTTTATTTAAAAGCTGAACTCCACTTTCTTTTCTACTTTTAATCTGTCTCATCAATGCCATTCATTTTACCTAAGGTGTGACTTTCTGGAATGATCCTATTGTAGAATTAATAAATATACCTTTGTCTTATCAGGCTTATCAGCAATTATTGAAGGTTGAGTTTTTCATCTTTCTTGAAGAAAAAGGAATTGCTGATTTTAAAGTTGGATAGTTCAGGGGTAAATTTGTTTGGTTTAGAGTGAGGTAATATTCCAATTAGTGACAGACTGTTACAGTGATTAGTCACCCTATACCAAATACATTTCTCTGTTTACCACAAACAAACTCTTTCCCATACTCTTTATCTGTATGTAAAAAAGAAATCATCTGATGTGATTCCATTTGAAAGGTGTTGACTTCTGTGACAAAATACTTCGTATGGGCTTTATGTAGTTGGTCCATATTATATCCAGGATCATCCCATTAGATAGCCTACTATTATTACAGTAGTTTGGGGCATTTTCTCTTTCTAAGAGGTATCCCTAGAAATATATTAGGTGACATTTCATTAGAAAACAGTGCTAAGTTTTAAGACACGACCTTTTCAAAGCACTAAACCAATAATGAAGTTGCTAGTAACATTTTTGTAACATTCCACTTTCTCTTCCTTCTCCTTCACCTTCTCCTTCACCTTCTCCTTCTTCTACACCTTCTCCTTGTTCTTCTTCTCTTTCTCTTTGTGACCCAAGTTTTCAGGTGACAATTTGCAAGACTCTATTTGTTGTTTCAAATAATTTGGCATTTGTTGTGCAGAGTGGTGTCACCCAAGAATCTAGCAAGACAGGAAGAAGTGTCTGACGGCCTTTGGTGAAAAAGAAAATGGCAATTGGTAGGTGAAATTCAGACTTGCATGCATCATTTCTGTCACTGGCCCAACAGAAAGGAATATTCTACAGAGCACTTACTTGGATGGCAGCCTATTTGGGAAAAGAATCATAGTAAGCCATTCCATCTTACTATGCATAAACCATCAGTCACAAGGAATGTCTTATTTTTGATCATTTGTCTTAAAAAATAGAAGAGGTATGCCACTGTACACCAATCAATGCTCCTACACTTTGCAAGAGATTCAGAGTTACAGTTGTCTAAAACCTGTATTTCCACCAGTCCCACTGCTTGGATATTCAAGGAAGATGAGCTGCCTTCTTCAAACTGGCAGTTCCCCAAGAGCCAGCAGTTGGAACTCTGAATAGAAGAAACAGACTTGGATTTTTCTTGGTATATTCTCCGTCATGTTTACCTCGTGCAGATTGCAGTGAAGACAGTTGCTGCTCATGTATGCATTGCTTTTTTCCCCTGTTATCTATACCATGTGTGCATGGGAAGAGTTTTGGAGAACAGGTGGGAATGACACAGCCATGTGTTGCAAGTATATTCATAGATTATGGAGCCAAGAAGGAGGGCTGCAACAGTCTAATCTGACTTCTTACATCACGTTCTTCTGCACATGCATGAAATCGTTTGAGAGGAAACATCCCATTTTGATCTAAGCATTTATTTCCTTAGCTATGTTATTCAGTAGTCCTCAATTCCAAGGACCTTATTTCTCCTCAGATAATAAAACCTTCATGTGTTGAAGCAGGAGGGAGGTGTTGGGGTGTTGAATTATAAAAAAATGTGCACGCCACCAATGACTGGATTCCTCTCTGGGCTTATACATCTATCATTGACCTCTTGGTAGTCTGTGCAATTGAAAGTCTTTCCTTCAAGTTTCTTGCCATTTTGCTTTAATTTTCTTCAGCTGTCTTGTAGCAGACCCCTTGCATTTTACTTGCTGTCACATTTTCTTTCACCCTGTGAGCTGACAATCCACTCATTGTTCCTCCAATAATTTGGCTTCTGCTTCTAATTTCCAGCTGTAATTCTATTTCTTCTCTGTCTGTTCTTTTTGCCCAACCCCTATTTCTCCCCCCCAGGCTTGGTTTTGTACATCAGAGGAGGAAAAAATTGTCTTCTATATTTGCTTCTGTATTGTCTTCTATTTCTTTAAATAATTCACAGCTTTGGCCACATTCATGTGTCTCTCTCTTTCAGTGTTGGAGCTTAGTCACTGTTTTCCTGCCATCATCTCTAATTCTTTTTCTCGTAATGACTTTTCTTGCATTTCTAGATAAGTATTTTAGGATCCAGCCCTGCTGATGATCCTGAAAGTAACACGGGCCAACAATACCAAGCCCAATGGAAGTATTTTGTTGAAGCAGCAATCACCTTTCAAGTGCAACTGCTTCAGATGTTATTGGTTTTTCATGCAGATTGTGGAATCATAGAAGTGATAAAAAGACCTTTTGTTAACTGTATCACTGGTGAATCCTTTCTCTAACAAGTCTGGGAGGGAGACTGCCCCATCTGGCTTTGTCATTTCTCTTTCTCTCCTGCTTTCTGTATTCAGGCATCTGCTGACTTAAGTATTTCCCCAACCAATTTATGCTTTTCAGCAGTACCTGTTTTTTCCCCACTTGCTAGGATGGAGACCACCCTGCTTCTCAGAGTCCAGTCAGCAAAACTTGTCCCAGAGTTCTCCTTCAGCTCCAGTTTTTATGATTATTGTGCAATCAGTATTTTGAATGAAATTACTTTCATTGATTTTTTACATTTTGTTTCTTTCTCTGACTTTATGCAGGAGAAACAAGCCTATTCAGCACCATAAATTGATAACTTTCCATTGCCTTGTCTTGCTACAGGTTGTGTAAATCTTAAAACACATCCAAAATTTATCCTAGAAGACACTCAAACAGTAATGTGTGGCAAAAAGAAAAGTTTTCTTGATAAGATTTTATCTTGCCTCCTAAGAAATCCAGAGCATGCATCTTGTGTGACAGTTGTTTTTCTCCTAGAAGGAATTTAGAAAATATCCTGCACTCCAGATATATTTGTGGAAGAATATCCCAAAACCTTTCTGCAACAGGGAGCTGGGGCCAGCCACTAGAAGGCAACATGATCCCACAAACAGCCAAAGACAGTATTCCCTCAGAGCTACTTAAGCCAAAACCTGCACTGCTGCTCAATAAAATCACTTTTTTTTTTGCCACTTGTGTGTGTAATGGGTAGGGGATCTATTAAAAACTACAGGACTTCTCTTAGGCAGCAGCTGCAGCACTGCAGCGCATGAGAGGCACAGCACGAGAAGGGGCAGTGGTCGCTGGTGGCACACAGGTGTTCAGTCTTGTGCTTTAGCAGCATTTGCTGTATTGATAATCAGCTGTGTTTGCAACGCAGGCTGATGAAAATTTATTGGAAAATAGTTACATGCCAATAACAGTCTCTTGATGACCACTGACAGTTTTTTAGACCTGAAGCCCTGCAGGACTGTGTGAAGGGGATTTGCTGTGCTAACTTGCTTTTGTGAGCTATCAGTAGTAAATAGCTTGTCCCTGTCAGGAATTCAATGCTCTTGAAGCGTAGTTAATATATCCCTATGTCTGGGTGAGTATGCAACTACAAAATAGATGCAGTGCTGCTTCACCTTTTCCTTTTCATCTCTCTTGTAGCTGAGAGACCCAACAGATGGTCCTTTATATGTCTGTGTGTTAAAACTGTAGTGTAAGAATTGCCACTAAATATCCTCTGCCTTTTAATTTTAAAGAAAATGTATGAATGGAGGAAATCTCTGTCTGTGGATCAGCAGAGAGTCCAGTTACATGGCACTCTGGTCTCAGAGTGCTGCCCCAAACCAAACCCCTTACAGCTCCTAAAGGGACCATCATGATCTTTGTCACCTTTTTAGGGGGTTCTGGTGATGTATTTTTCTTGCTTTTTTCTAGCATTCATCTGGAATTCCACTCTCTCTTCTCGGTCTCTTTCAGTGGCTTTTGTCTTATGAGTGAATGGCAAGGACCTTTCTCTGCATTTACTCCTTTTTACTCACTTTGCCTCATGTGTAGCCCCCTCAAGTACCTGCCACTGGCTGGAGATGCCATGGTGTCCCTCAGAGCACATCTTCTTCAACAGCATGAAGGGGAGGGAAGAAAAAATACCTGAGGGAAAATATCCTTGCAGCAGGTAAGTAACTCCTTGTCCTCACTATTCCTCCTGTTTGGTAAGTTTGTGGATCCAGGCAAGTGTATTTACTGTAGAATCTAATAAGATGCCAGGATTTAATTAAATCAGATGAGATAAAATAATCATATATGGTTTTGAGAGTACCAGCTCACCGGTTACAAGTCAGGATACACAGTTCTCTTATCTTTGATGGCTATACCTAACAAAAATTGGGCTGTTTGCACAGCTTCACTCCTCGGAGAACAAAAAGTCCTATCTTGTACCAAGCCTCCAGACCCTTGGAAATAACTCAAAATTGTTCTGTACTGTATCAAAGCATTCTACAAGGCACAGGCATTTGGCTACGGTGCCACAGCACTTTTTTTCATTATCATTGGGCCTGTATGTCTGTGGGGCTGTGTGTATGTCTGTGTGTGTGTGCTGAGAATTATCCATAAACTAGAATCTAATTAGGGAGATTTTCCTGTGTCCTGGCTCAGTAAAATACTCCCAAGACAAGGGCAGGGCAAACCTCTGTTGCTGAAGGACAAATCAATACTGATAGACTCCAACTAATCCCTGAGGCTGCTGTGCAGGGGGAAGGCAGGGCTCCCTGTGTGCCCGCTGGCTGGCTGGGAGCTGGGTCAGGGTTTTGCTCAGGCAGGTGCAGAACCTGTTGTTTATTTAACAAGGTTGGCGGCAGCTGCTGCCATCGCTTCGGAGCAATTAAAGAATGTGTTGTTGGGTAGGAGGTTGCCAGGTGCTGGCTGTCCTATATGCTATGACAAGCAGGGCAAAATTTCATGTAAACACCTGCCAGCATCCCAGGCAAACCTAAACTAATGGGCTATTATGTACCTGCCATTAAGCTGCTTGTGGGTTTAGCTGACAGCAACATGTGCACACCAGCTATAGCAGCAAGGGCTTGGAGAGATAAGATATGCCCATGTTTCCTTGCATCCAACAGATGACAGGCCAGGATGTTTGAGAAACACCAACAACCACTTCAGACTTTTCCCTCTTCAATACATGGGGCCCAGTCCTTGCATGGGGTGAACCAGTGTTGTGCTGGTGACAGCAGGAATAAAGTGTGATGCACATTCTGGACCTCTGACAAGGATCAGACTAGCCAGCCACAGCCTGATGTTTCAGTATGGGGTCATTTTTCCTCATGGAGCCTGGGTTTTTGTGGGCTTTCTTGTCTCCACAAACATGGTGTGGCAGGTTAGCCCCTTAGCTGACTTTAAAGCACAGGCGTGATCTCTGCTCCATTAACTGAGACTGGTGCAATTAGTGTCAGTAGTCACAAACTTCCCCCTGAAGAGAACAGATGCTACTACTGAAAAAAGAATCATGTCTTTGAAATATTTAAAAATATATCTTACAATGATTAATACACTTCTGAGAATGCATGTGATGCATTGTGCTTCTGTTACTTCAGTGTATGAGACACCCAGGTATTCTGCTGCTGTTGTCCTCTGAGAGCATAACTCAGGGAAGGAGGCCAAAAATGGTTACAGGCTGCACCTTCTTTGAGGTGATACAGCCAGAGACCAGGAATAGTCTCTCAGAGTTCCTCTTCAGAGTTCTGTGGCTAATGGCCCTCAAGGGACCATTGACCAGGCAGAAATGGCTGAATGACAGTAGGGATGTAACCCCTGTCCCCCCATCCTAAGTGATGCTGGAGGAGCAGACAGGAGGGCTGGCTCTGGCACAGTGGTTTTTCCATCCGGGAAGAGGGTCCTGCAGCTTACAGATCTACAAGTGATGGCAGTCATGACATGAGGAGGGTGATCCAGCACATTTTCAATGTATTGCTATAAATTAGACCATCAAAGTTTATTTTTCCTGTGTGCTTTAGCACAAAAATGGGTGCTCTGCTTTATGAAGTTTGAGAGTCAATGGATTGCTGTTCAGAATTGTGTTTTGTTTTGAAAGGAAAAGTAAAAAAGCTTACTCAGAATATAGTTGTGGCAACAATTGTTTAAATCACTGACCTTGCTGAATTAATGATCCCAGCAGCAGTGACAGCGACCTACCCCCCCTTCCTGCAAACCCCATCCAACCACTCGTGTTCCCAACTCTGTTTACACTCTGTGACTGCTTCCATGATCAGTCAGATGGACTGTGTGCACATGGACAGGTAACTGTGCCTTTTGGACTGTTTACTGAATGATAGAAATTCATAGATTAAAAGATAATGATAGGGATTTCTTTTGTTTTGTAACAAGACAATCCTGATAATATTACTAGATTAGTGACCCAGGACTAATTTACCTATGTTCCATCCTGGGGAAATGACTGACTCTAATCCAGACTCAATTTCTGTGCACTGTGTATGTTTGTAACAGCAATTATTATATATGCATTTTTCTTCCTTATTAAAAGGAAAACCTGCAGTCTCTTGCCCCCTGCAGTTTTCAGTGAATACTGTACATAAATGATTTATTCTTTTCTTTTAGAGAGGGCTTTGCTCTGCATGGCATCTGTCATCTGGGATTTCCCCCCTCCCCCTCTTGCAGAAATGTAGCTGGAAGCTCTTTGACTCAATCTGAGAACAAGTCAAAGTTGGTTGTATTAATTCCATCAAGCTTCAACTACTCTTTAACATTCTCTTTCATCTGGTGAGGACCTTTATTAATATGCACCATTTGTGATTAAGGTAGTACTTGTAGGACCACCATAGGATTATGTGCAGATTACTACACATTTCCATGAAATTCAGATTTCTGGAGTTTAAAAAAAAGAATACTTAAAATGTTTTAAAAAGTTCTTTTTAATCACTTTTCTACTTTTGATCAAGAGAAGTCATGCCCATAATTGCTCCCTAACACATGATCTCTTCATTTGCTATGTCTTGGAGATGGGCAGTGAGACAGGATTTCAGCTGAAGGATGTGCTTCCCAACACCTAAATTAAGATGGATCAAGAAAGCTAACCTATAAAAAGTCCCGGCTCAGTGGGACGCTGGGGTCCATTGCTGGAAGCTCTTCTTCAGGGGTGAATTAAGTGTGTTGCATTAGGTAACATGTAGTAGTAACTGTCAGCAAATGCTCTGTATCATGGCTTTTACTTTTTATTTTTTAGCAAAGTTCACAGTAGCATTCTGAAATAGAGCCATCAGGTGAACTCCTGTGTAAAGGCCAAGGAAATGCAGTTGCTGGCATGAGATAAAAGACAAAAATGAAATGGGTAACAGGACAGAAAACTTTGGAAGTAGATGATTGTATCAAAGCAAAGAATGACAGAGGTCGATGGGGAAGAAGATTAAAGTAGAATAGGAAAAGTAATCAAAGGATGTCTCAAGCAAAAGCTGTTGGAGGGTAAACTACATGTTTCTGAGATGGAAATCTTTGGATCAGTAAATACACCTAATGTAGCCATCCGTTTTCTGATGGTCAAAACTGCTCCCACTGAAGTGAGTCCAAAAATTTCAAGAGATGCAAAACTGAGTCTGCAAAGAACCTCAGCAGTATCACCACTGGAAATGTCAAGTGTCACCTGCTGGGGCTCTCTGATCACAAAGAAGAGATGGAAAATCTTGACCAATATGAAGAACATGCAGCTCAGTCATGCATGGCTTATCAGAACCACCTTTTAAAGGCAAGCCTTTACCAGTAGACCTGGAGCCAATTACAGGTTGCTGGGACTTCAGTGGGGAGATGAGGAGGTACCTATGGCAGGTCATCACAAGCATGCAAAAGACTTTGGTGCGTGACCACCATAGAATCATGGAATCATAGACTGGCTGGGGCTGAAAGGGACACCAAAGATGATCCAGCTCCAAAACCCCTGCTGTGGGCAAGGACACCTTTGACTAGACCAGGTTGTTTTGAGGCCGATCCAACCTGGCCCTGAACACTCCCAGGGATGGGGCATTTGAACCAAGAAACCAAGGAAGAAGGAACTTCATATAAGGAGGAGTGCCCTTGAATACAGGATTTTTTTTCTGCCCACTGTGCCTATAAAAGGATAAAACTGTCATTACAGAATGCCCCATCTGCTCTGCTGGAGGGTGGAAGCAAGTGGTAGCTCAGAACTCCCAGGAAAGTTGGAACACAGCCTTTTACCTGTTCAGCAGCAGTGTTACAACGTGGTTGGTGGATGGAGTACTTCCAAGTTACTGCCCTGGTAGAGAAAGGAGAACTAAACAAAAAAGACTAAGAGGATGAGGTTATCTGTAAGCAACAGACAGAAGTGGGGTCAAATGGGACCCTAAAGGTCCATGCTGAACTACAGACTAAGTGTGTTCTCCTGCAGGTGGACAAGCACACAGAGCCTGACCTCTCTCACTGAAGGGCTGTGAGTGATGGCTGGCGATGTGCTTTGTGCTCTGTGCGTGTGCACAGCATTGAGATGGAGTCATTTACAGGAGCCTTGGTGGCTGTGGGTTAGGAGAAAGCAGGGAAAGTGAGACAGACAGGACATGAGGAGCAGGAAAAATATGATGTTGAAAATTAGAGAAGAAAAGGTGAGGTGGGAGCTT
Source organism: Aphelocoma coerulescens (assembly GCF_041296385.1). Classification (NCBI taxonomy): domain Eukaryota; kingdom Metazoa; phylum Chordata; class Aves; order Passeriformes; family Corvidae; genus Aphelocoma; species Aphelocoma coerulescens. The sequence goes on from NC_091015.1 coordinate 124,324,783, forward strand.
ATGGCTGTAAACTGCACTTTTCAGACCACATGGGCTACTTGGAACTGGGAATTCTGTTCTCTGTCCTTAACCACAAATGCCTGCATTTCTGCAAAGTATAATTTATGGGGAAATTCCATAATTTTTCTAAAGATAGTGCAATTTGCATATCCCATTTGCATTTATTGGTATGCATTTATTTGCATACCAATCCCACTTAGTTGCTCCTCCTGCATTTAAAAATTTCAACTATATTATATCTATAGGCAAATATTGAATGTGTATTTAGCTACCACTAAAACCACCATTTAATCATTGGAACATGTACTGTTTGTTCATGGCAGGAATAGTAGCAAAGGCTTCAAGGGTGTGCAGAAATAAGAGTGGCATCAGGAAAAGCTTTCCAAGTGAAAACTAGGTACTGGTTTTATGGTCTTCAAAAAGAGTATTTTGGCAGTGGCTAATGGTTGTGGTTGAGGTTGTTGAGAGGAGAATTGCTATGACATCATGAGGCCCTTGGCTTCAGAAGATACTGGGGGCACTGAGGGGACAGAGAAGTAAGCAGGTTTAAGGAACAGTTTTCTGCAGGAAAAGGGAGCTCCAGTCTTGAAGAAGAACCACAGAGTGGAGTAGGGTAATGTAGATTTATTTCTTCTTCTAAGTATGACTAGCCCAAGGAGGGAATTTCTGTGTGGGGGAGTCTGCCACTGGCCTGAGGGGTGGAAGGGCCCACAGCGAGCTGTAATTAAAAGGTGGGACTCCATCAACAAGTGCGACACATGCCAGCTGTGTGTTGTTGGTGGTAGAAGAACTGTGTATTTGAATTAATGTTTAATTAAAATCTTGTGGTACTGCTGAAAGCAGTATCCACTCTTGAGGTGGCTGCCTGCCTCAGAAAAGAGAGCAGGCCACTGAATGGAAGAAACATGGTTATCGCAGGTGGGACTGGGCAGCTCCTTCATGAATTGTGCTATTTCCCATTCCCCACTTGGAACTAGGGCACATGATAGCAAAGGATGCTCTGATGAAAAATGAAGAGAGATAGTTTCACTCTTTTACTTCTTCTGCTCTCATAAACCTTCCCTTCTCCTGACTTCTCCGCCAGTTAGTCTCTCATCTGTTTCACCCCCTCTGTTGCCCCTATCTCATGTTTCACACACAAAGCCTGAGCTTCTTCAGTATAGTGATAAGAAAGTGGAGAAACAAGGGGTTTGAAGAAGAGAAATACAAGCCAGAGAAAAAAAATCTTCAATTGAAGAAGGAATGCCATATTGTTTTTCTTGTGTAGTGTTCTTGTTCAATGAAATTATCTCTACAGTCCCATAATTAATTCCTTTTTCTTGCAGTTACATCAATTAGCATATAACACAGATAAATTGAAGAGGCAGTATTTTGCCTCCCGCAGCTAGCAGTGCAATACTTTAAGCCATCAAATCATCTATGGCGCTACAGAACATTTCTCCCTTTGAAAAAAAAGTGCCCACCATAAAAGCACTTTCAAAGAAAAATGAGGCAGAAGTTTATGGCAAAGAGGCAGTGCTTCGAATGTACATTTTATGCTGCTAAAGAGAGCCACAGTACTGTGACCAAAATCCCATTAAATGGAACGCTTTCTATTTAAATCTTCCCATGACATGATTCTGGTATTACTGCACCAGGGAGGCACATAACTGTCAGGCTTAAAGGCTGCTCTTCTTTCCATCCTTGAGTGGCTCTGCAGACTCAGGCTGTCACTTCCAGTTCAGGATCTCAGGCTAAGTGCCAAACCTCAGTACAGAACACCACCTCACCTCTGACTGTCACTGAGCCCCTTGGCTTGTGTACCTTACCCAGCGAGGCATTAGCAACTTAGTGCTCAGGTGAGAAAGCTCCAGACCTCTCAAGGAAAACTGCAATGCTCTTACCCCTTCCCTGGGCCATCAGCTTTGCTGTGTTCCTCACAGGATGAACTCCATGTGTTATTTGTGGGTGCCTGTCATGGACAGAGTGATACACTTCACTCATATGAAAGAAGCAGCAAATTTTTTATCAGTATAAACCAGCAATTTAACGAAGTTTGATAGCAAATGGAACAGTGGCTTGACAAGATTTGTTGGCAAGATACGCTTGGTTATTTACTTCATGGAGGGCAGGGTCAGACGAAACTGTTAGGAAGAGCCTCCCGCTGAGTCATGAGGTTCAAAAAAGACCTTTCATTCTAAACTTCTCAGAGGGGAGTTTAGGTGCAGCTTAGACTTAGACCCAGATTTGATCAATGTTTTATAGCTAAATGATTATATGGACACAATCCATCCTTTATATCACTTAGCTAAGATTTAAAATTTGAGTAACCTATTAATCACTTACTGAGAATCCATTGTGGCAAGAAATCTCTCAGTCTCAAGGATTAACCTAGAGAAGTGTCCCTACTCAAGGGGAGATCCTGGAGTGCAGCCCATGGTTGTGCAGGAGAGCTCAACAGGCCCTTGGCTGTCCACAATTTATGGAGTAGGGTAATGACTTACAGTCCTGTTTGCATACCAGCTACAGAAGTTAGTTCCTGCCAACCTGGCTTGAATCAAACCTTGACCAGGGAGAGGGGGTGCTTTGCTCAGATTAGGCCTTGGCTGTTGTGCTGTTTTCCGTCTGCCCTGAACCCATTATGAGTTGGATGCGGCCATCAGGACCAGATTCATCCATTGCCACCACTGCTGGTAGTTATCCCCTGAGCAGGTGTGCAGGAAATAAAGGCCAGGTTTGGGGAGATGTGGGAGCTCATCCTCACAGTGCCTTGACTGTCTTTTTCCACTGGTGGATAGGCCTCTGTCAGTGTTAACCAGCACTGAATGGAGAGCAATGACTCAAACTAGAAGTTTTGGTTGCTGTTTTTGAATCACCCTTCGGGCATTCAAGGCATGCTGTGGTTTCTGACCCGCACAGAGAAGAGTTTCTCACCATGAAGGGCAGCAAAATGCAGTGAGTTACAACTAGAATCTGCGTGCACCCACTGTAAGTATCTGACATTTTCTGGAATGTCACGCTTAGCTTTCTGTCAAGGGGCTGGTCCCAACATCTTGGATACACTTAATGCTGGCTTACATTAAGCACTTGTTAAATGCTTGCAGTAATCCCGAGCGAAGTGTACACAGAGTGGAATACAGGAGCTGGTCAGAGGAAAAAAAGATGCTTAAATGAATCTTCATAGACTGTCATCCCAAGCACTCCAAATACTAGTGATGTTACAAACAATAGTATAAGAGAAGAAAAGGAACATAAACGATAAACTAAAGTCCTAGAGACTTACTTTGTCCACTGACAGGCTAAAATATTCCTCCTTTTTTTACCATTCTGTATTGCAAGGCCAGCCTTTTTGCTGCCAGTTCAAAGCTTCAGTGTAATCATAATTTCTGCAATGTAGACAGTTACAGCACTATTTTCCTATTTATCTAGTTTGTAAGGTATATAGAAAGCCCATCAGATTTAGGATTCCTCCTAGAAACAACTAGCAATAACCAGTAGATCAACCAGATTGTCATTTTAATTAGGAATATCTTTCACTTTTGCATGTTTGGGTTTAGTTTTTCATGTCTTACATCTAGATATTGAAATTTTATTTTTACCATAGCTTGATCAGTTGCCTTAGCCTTGGTTTTCTTCCTTCATCCCAAAATATTAGCAATACTCAAATAGGGAATTTGAGTTTCCTGGTAACTCTTCAGTGTCTGTCTAGCTAAAATTATTTTACTCCCTCCTTGCAGTTCATAATGGGCATGGTCTCAGAAAGGACACAAAGATCTGAACATCAGGTAAGTTCTACCTCCAAGGTATTTCCCATATCAGTCCTTAGCAACATTGGGCAATGCAGAAGTCTTAATCAATGTTCATCTCTTCTTTGGGTCAACAGGACTCCACCATCCTTCCTAATGCTCACTATGTGAGAATTAAATGCAGCTAACCACTCCCTCAACCCCACAATCCCAAAGAGAGATAATATATTCAAAGGGATAGGCAGGTTAAAATATGGTGTCTGTCAGGTAACTGAGCCCATGCTTTGTTGCAAACATTTTCAAATAATTTTCCTGGCCAATGTTACTATTTATCAAAGCTCTCTTTTGTTTAAGCAAGGACTTGCTGCCTCACAGCCTGTCTGCCTGGTCCTGCAGTGCAGCCATTAAGCTGAATTTATGACACAACTGTAATTACTGTGCCAAATCCAACCAGCTGCTGTTTAAAAAAGAAACCCCCCCAAAAATCTAAGAAACAAAACCACTGGATTGTGTCTAACAATGCAGAATTAGATGGCAGAGGACAGGGAAGATTTATTCGAGCATTAATGTTCAGCAAAGTAGCAGGGACAGTGGAAATGAATGGCAGAGTAAGTAGCATGTTGAAGAAATGTCTCCTCCAAGTTTATTCCACTGTAAGAGCCCTTCTCAGTGTAGGGTGTTGCCACAGTGTAAGGCACACAGAGAGACAAACACTCACTTGGAGTGAACAAAAGCCTGTCTCCCGCTGTTGCTTAATGCTGTAACTTTTATTAGCAGCAAGTGACAGCGGTTTAGCCTCCCTTCCTTTTTCTAGATGATTACATTCTTAAGCCGATTGACTGCAGAGACTAAAGGCAGCTGTTGATCCACACTCTTTCCTCTTACACACACAATGGCACACAAAGAAAAGAAACACCAGTTTTTGTGTGTTCAGGATAGGCTTAAGGTTTTGATTGCCTGAGCAGAGGTGAAAACTTGGTGGCTGTATCAGGAGACTGGGATCCCTAAGGGTAGAGTTTCCACATGCCTAGCAAAAGCAGGTGGGGATGCTTTGAGTTTGGGAGTACAGAACTGAGCCTCCTCCTAAGTTCCCTTCCCTCTTGCCCCAGACATGGGGGAAAGGGTAGGAAAGGGGACTACAGTAATAGTATACATTTGGTTGGATTTGGGCTACTAAGTCATCAACCTGGGAAAACCCTGACAGAAAAAGAGAGGATTAGTGAATCAAGTACAAATGCAGCCTACACAGTCTTTATACAGAGTTAGATGTAGATGTGTAAATGGAATTTGTTTCCTTGTTGGTTTTTTTTTTTTCCCATGGTTGTTTATACCTAGATTTGTTTCCATGCCTAAGTCCAGGCAGGTGCTTTGCTCCATGCTCAGAAGACCTTCAGGACATCCAAAGTGGCAGCTGTCTTTTCTGTTAAGGTTGAGGGGTGCAATGCCAGTGCATGGGGATGTGGATGGCGTTGAATGGGCATTTCACTGAACTTGCAAGCCATCCACTGAGGCTGTAATTAGCACTACCATAGGAGATTGTATTGGGAAAGGATTCCTCATAACCACAAAACAGCTGATAAGCTGGCGCTTCAAGAGGTACTGCTTTTTAACTAACTTGTCTATGTGAACTGGCACAAAATTTTACCCAGGAGGAAAGATGACACTGGAAGAGGAGTTGCAGCTATAATTATCCAATTAAGCTTTTTTTCAAGGAAAAACATGTCTTAGATATCACCTTATCTGCTGTAAATTAATGGATTAAAACCCAATCTGTTTCTGCAAAGATTTAGGTGACAAATTTCCTGCTTCAGCCTCTGTTGGCTGTGATGCACAGTAAATACATCAGTTACAGGTCTCAGGAGAGGTTGATCTAACAAGAAGGCTCCTGCTGCTGTCTTATCTCAGGTGAGAGCTAATTTACTGTTTAAAGGAACATCCAAGAGCAAGGCCTCATTTGCAAAAAGAAAGTACAAGTGAAGAAAATTGTGGGTATTTTTTTTCTTGTGCACAAACTAGTGAGGCAATGTGGCTGTAGAGAAAAGGGATCTAACCAAAAAATTCAGATCTGCACTTTCCTCCCTGACAAAGCTGTGGGATATCTGATTAGGAGCCTCTCTAGCTAATGCAAAAACACACCAAAAAGTTCTTCCAGGTGAAATCCAGTTGAATGTGTCCAAGATATAACTGCAGTTAAAGGGATGGTCATATGTGAAAAAAAATACTTTGACATCTCAAAATAAAGTTTTCAAAAATGGTTAAAGCAAAAGATACTTTTCCTACTGGGAACCTGTGCTGTCTGTTCTACTGCTTTGGAAACTGCAATAGGTAAAAGAGTTCCTTTTGTGTGCTAAGAACAAATGAGAAATGCTGGTATCCTTACTACCTTTTGCTCCTCTCTCTCTCTCTCCATATACCTAAGTTCCCATTCATATTTGAGTGACATAAAATGATTTATGAAGTATTGGTCAGATATACAGCTTGCAAACTGATGGAAAAGCTTCCTGATTCTGCTTTGTGCAGTGTGAAAATGGATTTATGCTCAGTGGAAGAACTTCACAGGGATGACAATTTGATAGGTGATATTGTTGTGGTAATTTATTTAGAGGAGAAAACCTAGACTGGATCTCAAAAGCTTGAGTAGACATAGATGATAGCTCACTGGTAAAAAACCATATCCTGAGGCATGAAAGCACTGCTGGTGTGCTGTCAAAGAGGGAAAGTCAGTTCAATAATGAAACAAGACACACTAGGGAAGCAGGTGACTTTCCAGATGGTAAAGAAGTACGAGCGTGGGTCTGAGTTGGAAAGTCACAGTCCAGTGGAGTTAGCAGTGAGGAGTGGAAAGATCCTGCTTTTTGTGAACATGCCAGGAAGTTGCTTGGTTTAACCCAAACGCTAACCCTTTGATGGAGTGATATGGAAAAATATGTTATTTTCATTTCAACTCACAAGTGCCTGATTATAGCTCATGCAAAACTGTTTTCTGTGTGGACGAGACAGGTGTGCAAGTTACAAAACCCCCTGATAACCATAACCATATAAAAGGGTTAAAATCATGGTTCTACTGCTTGTCTTCACATCATCTTCAATCCAGACTAGTCCATCAACTGTTACATTACCTCAAATGAAAGAAACTCAGGCTTAACTTCAGCAGCCCCTGTAGGATACGACTGTGGAAGCTGCTTCTCTGTGATGAGCTTTCCAAAGCCTTGGGCTACATCAGCAGCTCTACCTCTCAGGTAGGGGCGGTGTCGTTTACACAATCCCTTCAGCCAAAGACAAATTGAAGTGGCTTGTCTGGACTCCAGGGCACAGGAGCCACACTGCCCTGGGCCACACTGATCCGGGCTGCAGCTGCCCCTTGCAGACACTGTCGTGTCTGAATACAACCCCTCCTTTTTGCAAGCTGTAGTGGTTGTGCTGCCCATGTGAACGGACATACATCAGTAATCACTTCAATGGGAAACAAAAATCCCAGTGTTGCCAGATGCATCTATTCCATCATTCAGAAGGAGCTGCATCTACCTATTTTGATTATCTCCACCAGTAGGTGTCATGATACAGCAACCTGTGAAAATTCTTGGTGGAGCAGGAGATGAAGTTGTTAAATAAAAAGTAATAATTATGAAATTTCATTTAAATCATTGGATTCCAGTGGTTGAAAAGGTGGTTAATTTTGCTAGATGCTGCCACACAGACATTACTCTCCTTGTTTTGGGTGCAATGCAAATAAACACCTCTGTCACTGCCCCCAAAATTTCTTCTTGATAACTGTGGAATACACAAGTTTCTCTCATTCCAAGAATGGTACCTACCCTTCAGTGGGACATGCTAATAGTGGGGTGGGTAAGTGATTGAAGAGTGACATCCTCTAAAAAAATTAATGATAACCTCTCCTTTGAAGAAAGAGATTCAAAATGAATGCCACACACATTTGCTATGTCTAAGACCAGGGCACTTAGATATTTTTGTCACACACATCAAAGCACAACTCTCAGCCATGTCCATTTTTGTGATGACTTTGGTTTCATTCTTCAGGGGGGAAAAAAAAAGGCTGTCTATTCTGGGAAATCAATTTAAAGGAACTTTAATATGTCAGATAGTCAATCAGGTGCCTGCACTAATGAGGACCATGTCCATTTTTGCTGCAAATTACTGTGCGACATGAGTTTTCTCTCACCTTCCCAACAGCAATCCTGGTGTGAATGCCACACAGGGTGTTTAGTTTTCAAGCCTTTGTCTGTGCAGGCATGCTGCAATTTAAGAGTAAAGTAGCAGTGGTTTAAAGTTTGATCTGATTGCTGGCCTGATGACTTCTCCTGAACACTTCTCCTGCTCCCAAGGAAGGCATCTGTTAAAACGTTTTGAGGTAGTTTTTCACTTGTTTGGTTGGTTTGGGGGTTATTTAAATTTATTTCTCCTAGCCCTTTAAATTTATTTAAATAAATAGCCCTCCTAGCCCTTTTAAAATTTATTTATCCTAGCCCGTTGTAGTCGCAACCCCCGCCCCCCCCAATTAATCTCCATCACATCACATGAAAGGGCCTGTTGCTATTCAGTGAGAAACAAAAACTGAAGTTCAAAATCTTATTAAAAATGTCTAAGCTTTCCTTTGTCTACCTTTGCTTCATGTTCTCAGCAGAGTTCTTACTCTAAGCTCCAGAGATCATGTAAATCTATTCTGGATATTTTTAATGATTGTTGCAGTCCATATTTTGAAGGTTTTTTAAGACATTTATGTTTACAACTGAATTTCTAGATTCCTAAAGGGTTAAAATGAAAAACTAAATGGAGGCTCATTAAAAGTATTCCTCAGCACAGATGGAAGCAAAAAATATTTAAGAATATGCACTTTGTTTTAGTGAAAACTCCAACCCTGAAAGTTCAGTAAAGAGGGAGTGTAAGAACAAACACAGCATGAGGTTAGGAAGGTACCATGGTGCAGGTTTAACCACAAGGAACCTGTGAGTGACTTCTAGTCAGGCAAGACTTAATGGAACTTTTTAGTCAGACTCACCAACACCCACAGAGAAACCCTTCTGGACCTCTGACCTGGAGGGGCTGATCACTCAAGTCTTACTTGAGCGTTGGCTGATAAGCACTGCCATCTGCAGAACAGAACCAAAACTACTTAATTGGTAATACAACCTCTTTGACAAGTGTGGGTTTTACACAGCACACCTCCAGCATGTCATACTGTCACTCTTGAAGGAAATGAGACAAGATCACTACATTATTTTGGTATCTCAAAATACTTCGGGAAGAAGTCTGGTCTCTGTTGAATTCAACAACAGTGAAATATTCATGAAGCAAAGCTACCACAGTGAGCCTTCTTGTCACAACTAGCCCACTTCAGAGTGGTTTACCATTTCTTAGTGTTCAAGCTGAATCTACTACTTGGCAACTAAATTTTACAAGAGAACATACCAAATTAGCTAGCAGGTTTCAGTGCATGAATACAGAGTCTGTTGTACCCAAACCAAATGCTAACGCTTTTTTGAATTGGAGGAGTCTCAATCAGTAATGAATGAGCTTTTTACCTTCATCCTAGAGCTGTCAGACTTCTAGAAAGTAACTTATAGTCAGAGTACTTGGTGCAAGCCTCCCAGCTCAGCTGTGATTGCTGGAAGAGCTATTATAATGAAAGACGTGTAATCAACTGTCCTCCTTTTGGCTGGGATAGAGTCAAGTTTCTTCCCAGTAGCTGGTGCAGTGCTGTGGTTTGGATTTAGAATGAGAACAAAGTTGGTAACACGCTGGTGTTTTAGTTGTTGCTCAGTAGCGATCAGGGATCCTTCAGCCTCTCATCCCACCCCACCAGGGAGCTGGCTGGGAGACACAAGAAGCAGGACAGCTGACCCCAGCTGGCCAGAGGGATAACACACACCATATGGCTCCATATCTAAACTGAGGGAGGGAAAGGAGGGAAAGCTGGCCAGGACCACTGCTCAGGAACTGGCTGGGTGGTAAGCAATTGCACCCTCTTTGTGATGTTTGCCAAGTCCTGATGCTATGGCCGAGGTGAATACTTCTCATTTTTATGAAGGTTTTCAAAGGTCTTAGCCTGATATCTGCTCTCTGTTCAATGAGTTCCGTCCCTTTTCCCATTCAGGAGTGGCCCCAATAACTTTTATTCACAGTCTGGAACAAGATCTGCATAATTTGAATTGTAGGTAACTGTTCCTGATGGTTCACGAATATAAATTTAGTGAACAAAAAGTGTGCCCTCTCAAAATGTGTCGAGTCTTGACTCAATTAACTTCAGACAAACAGATCTGGATCTGCAGAGTCCTTTTAGGGCTTGGTGCTCATCCAGGCACCCAATGCCTACTCATTTCTGTCATCATATTGTGCCATTCACGCTCTATTACCATAACAATGACACCCTCTTATTGGTGGGGAGCAAGAGAAGCCTAATAAAAAATCAGTATCCTTGTTAGTAGTCTCATTTTCCCCTACAGAAGAAAATAAAAAATCCTTTTATAGGGACAAGGATGGGCAGATGGCCTTTTTAAGCAAAGAAAATTAATTTTCACTGCTTTACATCCTAAAAATGTACCGTCTTAGCATGATGTACAGAAAGACAGCTAGTAACCACATTTCTCTCTCATTTTCTTGGCTGTGGAATTCTCTTTCAAGTTCTGAAATATCAGCCTGAAGTCCCAGTAACAGTGACACTGGGAGAAACTGCCAGTGGAAGATTCTTTGAACTACTACTGAAACATGCCCAAGCTGCCCACAACGCCTGAGGTATAGCATTTCACAGAGGTTTTCCAGAAACTTCTCAGCCCAGAAATAGAGGGACTGCAGCACCCAGCCAAAAGGCCATTGGGAATGAGAGCTTTTCTGTAGCATCATAGAGAACTCATAACAGCCCTCTCCTAAGCATGCTCTAATAATGGGCCAAGAGACTGGCTCCTCTGGGGTGCCATCCAGAAGGAACTTAGCAGGCTTGAGGAGTGGACCAATGTGAACCTCATCATGCTCAACAAGGTCAGGTTCAACATCCTGCACCTGGGTCAGGGCAACCCTCAATATCAATATAGATTGGGGAATGGATGGATTGGGACGGGAGAGGGACTTGGGAATACTCTTTGGTGAAAATCTGGACACAAGCCAGCAATGTGTGCTTGCAGGCCAGAAAGACAGACACATCCTTGACTGCCTAATTAAAAGTGTGGCCTGCTCTAGAGTTCCCCACACAAGGAACACATGGATCTGCTGGAGCAGGTCCATTTTCAACAAAAATGGTCAGATGTCTGGAGCACCTCCCTTATGAGGAAATGCTTAGAGAGATGGAGCTGTTCAGCTGGGAGAAAAGAAGGCTCTGGAGCAGCCAGAGCAGCCTTTTGATACATAAGAAAGAAAGACAGAAAGTGATTTTTTATGAAGGTCTGCAGTGACAGGACAAGGGGCAATGATTTTAAACTGAAAGAGAGTAAATTTATATGGCATGTAAAGAAGACATTTTTTACAATAAAGATAGTGAGGCACTGGAACAGGTTACCCTGAGAAGCTGTGGATGCCCCATATCTGGAAGTGTTCAAGGCCAAGTTGGACAGAGCTTTCAAAGTTGTCCCTGCCCATGGAGAGAGGTTGGACTAGATAATCTTTGAAGGTCCTCTCCAACCCAAACCATTCTTCAATTATATGACTATACCAGAATATAAATGATTTGGTGTTCATCATTAAAAGTTTAATTAAAGCTTAGTCAATATTAAAGTTTAGTCAATAACCACGTGGTAATTTTTAAATTGAGCATGATTTCAAGCCCTTTATCATCATTGTTTGTAAGGCAGCAGAATGATGAATGGCAGGGAGACTAAAAGGAGTGTGCTGTCTTCTTTGAGACCCAAGTCCAAACAGGAGAGTGGATTTACACCATAGAGATTTCCCCCCAACAGCAGAAGAAATCTGGACTCCATATACTGTAAACAAACAAATAGTAATTTTTTAAAAAGGAGAAATCATATGATTTTACACTTTAGCACTGAGACAAATTTTCCAACTCTATGCTAGGTATTAAGGATTTCTATTAAATCCCTAATTTTATTTCTGTTCTTATTTATAGTTTAAATCAATTAATATATGGTTTAATATAGTACAACTAGATTGGACAGAAACGTTTAAAAAATAGCCTGTGCCTCTAATGATTAGAGAATGGCTCTGTGAGTTAAGCATGCCTTGTAGCTTGCGATTTTCAAATATCAGGTGCAGCAAATGAACATTGTTAAGGCTGCCTGCTGGCTAGGGCAGTAAGAGCTTTTCTCAGCTAGAAGCTATTTCTCCACAGAGCAAATTCTTCCCTTCTTACTACAAAATGTGAGAGGAAATAAATAGGTCAAGCTTGTGGTGCTAAAGCACTGTGAGTTGGGAACCACAAATAAAATTAATCTAAAACAGTTAAACTGAAACATGTTTGAATTATTAATAATACTTATCCCTCATATTTTTCCAGTTTTTCCTGCTGCTTTTCCTGCTTTCAGTACTTCACTGTGCTGTGAGTGAGCATGAAAAGAAACAGCACCAAGAACTGATTAGCAACCCTACAATAAAAAAACAGCAGCCTTGCAGGAAAAAAGGAAAAATTATCTGATATAAGTTTCCAGGGGAGCATTAGGAAAAATTTTAATTTAAGTTCTTTTGTAGGAAACCTTGAAAATTCAGTAACGCTGTTTCTTTTTAATTAGCTACTGTAATTTACCTCCCTGCTGCGTCGAGAAAAGGAGGACAAACCTATCTATTATGCTGGATCCTTTTCCCAGCTCTCTTTACACCATAGTTGGCTAACTGCAGCAAAGATGTACTTACAAAAGAGTTTTATACATATGGTCACAACAATTAGAACTCTTACACTGTGTTTCCAGACATCATTAGAAAAAGGAGCAAAAATTTTTGCATAGAATATCTTTATCCAGACTGGGAGAAATGAACTGAATTATGTGGCACACCATAAAGTTTCTATTCATAAAACAGTAATTTTACAGCCTTTCCAGCTCCTTTGTACTCCTTTGGTCAGTGGTGAAAAAGAGATTTAAGTAGGTAATTGGGGAAGAGGTTTAAAAACAGTTCTGCACCTTGTTCTACAACATTTGATTTAGTCCTGACAATGGAAAAGGCATTCACAGGTTGCACGGCCTCAAGCAACTCATTTCTCTTTTTGCCTGGTATTTTTGAATGATATATCATGCTACATGACATCATTCTTGGCCAAAAAGAAGTAGGGGAAATTGGGGTGGGGAATATGTTCAAAGTAGTCATTGCTTTGGGATCAGCTGGGCATCATGTCTCCTGGTGGGAAGTGGTGAGGGATTTCCTCTTCATCCCTTTTTCTTTCCTCACTTACTCAGCTTGACCCAGTTTTTTCCCTCACTTTTGCCCTTTGGATTTTTTCCCTGTGCCATTGTGGGGAGGGAGTGAGGGTGGGTGGGGACTTACCTGCCAGCAAGGGATAATCCACCACAGCCTTAAGCTGTTGTAGGCCATGAACATGCATTTAGAAATCCTTACTATAGGCTTGCTCTGTTCTTCTGGTCTGCTCTATCTGACACATCTTTATCTGTTTTACACATTATCAGACACAGAACACAAGGCTGTGAACAACTGATCTTGTCCAGCACCGGCATTTTGTATTCTTACATATTTAATCCAGTAACCACCTGTCTGACATTGCTTGATTTCTACCATTATTTCACAATTCTTTTTCACATGCTGATGTTTTTCAGTAGTGGGTGGAGTCCAGACTAGATCCTGACTTCAGGCTCTACCAAGATCAGCTTTGCTTTATATAAAAAAACATATGTTTTCCTTATGAATGCCTCACAAGTCGATCAAAGCCAGATTCAGAGGAGCTTCAACAAATTTGTGGGGAGTCTTTTAACACAGTGCTAAGCACTTCGGAGAAATGAAATTTTTCCTCATTTTCAATGGAGTTTTACCAACAAAACCTACCTCCACCCACACTGTATTCAGCAGGGACTCAGACCATTACAGCAAGAATATCCAGTCACTTTAGTATAACTCTGTTTTCCAGTTAGTTTTATAGTCACAGTCACATACATGTTCACCTGCTTTCCCTCACTCAGAAAATTCCTTCTCCATGCAAGATGGGCAGCTTTAGAACTGTCAAATACTTGCTTACCTCTGTATACTCGTTCTGTAGCTTCTGATACTCACCATGGCTGGTATGGTAGTGTTCTCCTTCAATGACAGGCAGCAAGGTGCCAATCTGGGTAAAAACTTTTGACTCCAGATCTCTTGTTAATGTGTTCTGACTCCAGTTTCCCAGCAGGCATTGAAAGCAGTAAACCAATCTGATTAGCTGATAAGCTGGTCGGATTGTCCACTCTCACAACCCAAAATTGCATCTAAAGGTATTACCCACAACTGCCTGCCCTGTCAACCAAAAATACCCTGGAAATCAGGGAGAGAAAAATGGATGAGTGACTTGTCTTCCCAGTGTGTGTGTAAGCCTAAAGAGACTCAGCATACCCAGACCTTGGTCAGGTTTGGTACTTAACCCTGTAGGGAAGTTTAGGGACAATATGAGATTTTCCCACCATCCCTCCCTGCCCAGCAATCCCTTGAAGACTAAAGGTCTGACAGGACCACACACAAAGAAACTCCAGGATAGTTGGGAAGATGTGAGGCTGTCTCAAGAAAGACCAGCACCTGCCAGTCTGCACTGATGAAATTCTGTAGTGAGACATCCACCAACTTGAAACATTAGTTTAATAAAGATATTGGTTACAAGGACAACACTTTTCTGAAGGCAGCCTTAAGTAGTCATACTCAGTGGACACACCCATGCTGGTAGAAAATGGCCTTATCCTAACAGCAATATTTGGGCTGAGGTAATCAGGCCATTTTAACAGAAGATGTGGATAAGAGAAAGAAATAATCCTGAGGTTACTGCTGGGTACCTGAGTAAGATATTCTCCCTTGTGCTTTTACTGCCTTAGCAGGTACAAATCAGACACAGAGTAGGTGCATCTGAGACCTGGATTCAAGAGGACAAATTTAGTTGCAATTCTTGGATGTAGATTTGCATGCACAAAAGTGGACAGAGATTTATGGTCTCTCCTTCACAGGTTGGGCCTGAATTTCAGCACCCTCTTATAAGAGGAAGTTAAAACTATAGTTGAATCTGTGATTGTTCTAAAGAAGAGATTAATAAACCCAGTACTTAGAGGTGGAAACAGCTCTAGAATAAAAACTCTCATCAGTCTGCTGGAATTTGGCATAGACAAACCACTTAAGGACACAGTTATTGTTAAGTATCTGTATGACACTTTAGAGAAGAACATCAGTTGCTCCTATGATTGAAGAAGACCCTAAATACTCCAGAAGAGGCACCCAGAAGAAGATGATGTGTGTAGAGGACATATTGTAGAAGACATACTTGAAGAACTATCAAAGTAGGCTGGGAATGGAGCAGGAAAAAGGTGGGACTAATCATGGGCCTTGAAGGTTGTATGGTGACCCCTACATTTCTACTTCTCCCTCAAGAGAAGGAGTAACTGAGGGACAAGAAAGAGGAGTCAGAATGAATTAAATTTCTTACCTCCTCGTCCTCTAGCTTCTTGTCCTTACCTGGATTTAGCAAAAGAGCTTGAAAAGTGGTTAGGCTGCTTAGCTGAGTAGGATTCCAGGCTGGCAAACAGCCTCCTGGACAAACTGCTGGTTGCTGCTTAGTTGGCAGTGTGAGGCACACTGCCCTGCACAACAGGACCAAGGAAACTTGGAAACCTAGGCATAGCTGCCACTCTTGTCTGTGGAAGATTTATGCCAGAGATTTCTTTGGGTGAGGCCCAGACGGTGACGTGGCACAAGGTAACTGCTTCATCCCCTCCTGGCATGGAGACCAGAGAGGGTGCAGATATATGAAAGTGGAAGAGAGGAAAAAGGCTCTTGGCTCTGGATGGGCTTTTGAATTCCTGGTGAGACAAAAGCTGAGGCAACCCCACATCCAGGGCAGAGACGAATCGTAGGCATTCAGGGCCATGGGGAATGATGTTAGGAACAAACGCACCTCTCAAGTGATGGGCAACAACAGCTGGTAAGGATTTGCAACAACATTCTCATATCCAAAAATAGGGGCCTCTAAAAAGACATCCAATGTTTTTTTAAGAACAAATGTAGAGTGGCAAAATGGTGTTCCCTCCAGCCACCTTTAAATTATATATGCTACTGACTGAATCCTACTGGATTTACTCAGTAATTTTGAGAAATGATGTTTGAGGGCCTGCATGAATTGGACTGCAAGGCCCTTTTCCCTGTTTAAAGGCCATAATAGTTATAGCTTTAAGTGCTATTTGATTTAAATGTTATAATGTTTCACAATCATGTATTTAAACACAGAAATCTGTTTATTTACCCAAACAAAACAGAGGAAATGATTCCAGCCCTCAGGTTTTGAATTCTCAGTTAAATATGTGAACATCAGTCCACAACTTAGAGATGTTTGTGTATCTATGTACCTCCAAAATACTCATATTTCATAGGCTTTTTCACATTAATATTCACCAACAGTATCACAAAAGTTCTTTTTCTTTTACATAACTGTAAGCAACAGTAATTCTAGAAACACTAGAGAAAAAAAAAGCATAGCAATGTCCACAGTTACAAGAAAAAGTGCACATTACTTGGTCACAATCACAGTCATTACTTGGAAAACTATATGTAACAAGTAGATATAAAATATCACTGATGCCTTAAACTCATTGTCAAAAACGGAATTACATAAAATTTTGTACATGAAATAAGGCAAATTTAGGAATGCACAAGAAACTTGTTATTCAACAAAAGCTAAACAACAGAACAGATAGTACAATAAGCATAAACTAAAGTACTTTTTTCTATATACTTAAAAAGAAGCCTGCCATAGTGCACAAAGAAAACACCATTAATGTGTAATCAATATTATAAAATAAGAAATAGAGGGGTTGGGAAGAGTGGGGAAGGTAAGAGAAGAGTTTTATTATAGTTGCAGCTGCATCCACTTACAGTTTTGTACAGTTTTAGCTAGGCCTGGGAATTATACAAATTATACCAGAAGTGTCAATGACCTTCCTTGGTAAGAATTTTGTTTAAATTAAGGAAAAAAAATAAATACACACAAGAGTGCAAATTTTCAGATTGTCACTTGCAACCTCTTAACATTCATCATCTACATCCAATCACAACTAGAGGGACTTGTATAAGACAGCAGCAGTGATCATGGAGTCAGATGAGCTCACCGTAAGAAATCAATTCATCTTTTTTTTTTCTCAACGATATGTCTTTTTTAAAAAACGCTCAACTCTTTATTAATTGCTAATAAAGCTGCAATATATTACAGAATGGAGTTGAGAATGGCATGAATGCAGGAAATGCATACTTCCTTTGGAAGGTATACCATAGATGACAATTTACAGTACACAGGGGAGGAATTATCCAGCATCAAGTTACTCGTTGTAGAAAGAATATGAAGTTGGGGAGAAGGGCACAGCCAGGGGTTCAAGAGAGGAAGGGGGGACTTAAAATAGCTCCTCAAAACATTTTCAGGACCAGTGAAAAAGTTTACCAAAGTAAAAATGAAAAATCTTGAATGAAAACAAAAATCTTTTGTTTTGTTTTTTATAAAAATTACATTTTTTTAAAATACAAGATCCTTTTAATTGCAATTGTGCCCTGTAGCAACAGGACATTTGGCAATGTTTTGCCATATACTGCAGCTTTAAGTCCAATGAGTCAGTATCACATTCCACTAATATTGCACTTGGATCTTGAACCACTTGTTTTAAAAAACCATCACAGCATCTTCTGTTTCCTCCACTTGTTAGAATGAGTTAATTTCTAGCCACGTTTTCGATATTTATGCTGACACACTAAAACAAAAGCAATAGGCTGGACACAGTAAAGTACCTCGGAAATACCAGAGGTCGAAGTTCACTTGAAGCACCTTAACACATCACTTTATGGATCAAGAACAGTGTGGCATTATGGTAATTAACTCTCCTAAAAGACTGTGCAGTAACTGAAGTGTGTGCTCTGGGAAATCAAAATGTCATTAGTGGAAATTCTGAGATAAGACCAGGCCGGTGTGAAGGTCACATGACTCAGTTCTGCTGCAAAATAAGGTTTTCCAGTTCATCTGCAGAGCGCAATAAAAACGCGGCTGATTCTCGGTACCCTGCCACAAGCTGCCTCACTGCGTTTATTTCAGTCGGACTCAGCTGGGGTCTGGAGCTGGAACTACTGGAGGATCCAGAGCTGGTTGCTAACTGCCTCTTCATACTGAGATCTGTTGGACCTGCAGACAGCAAAGGGAAAGAAAAGATGCTTCAGATCTGCTGCCAGAGACGTTTCACAGCTTTGTAGATACAAACGCAGAGTAGTAAGATCTGCTCTCAGCTGAGCGCAAGTAGCAGAAATAAGCAGTAACTGTCCTGTTACCAGTCGCCTCAACAGGAACCACAGCAATTTATATTTATCACAGACCTCACTTACAGAACATGAGGGGCAAGTCCACTGCCAGCAGAAAATTACCCTCCAGGGGCATATCCCAACAGTCTGAGCCACTTGCACCCCAAACCCTGCCCTGGGATCTGATGATGGTGATCAGGCAGAAGGTTCATCTCCCCCCATCCTCCCCCCAGCTCCAGCTGCCATCATAGACTTCATGGCAATATGCACACTTGCAATTTTTATCACAGAAAATCCAACTTATGTTCTCTAGATAGCTGTTTTCACATTTTGTGCTTCAATCAGCATGTGGCCAGATTGTGAATCCCTTGCAGACGTAGATAAATGGTCATCCACATGACTTGCCTGACGCTGTCTGATCACTTACATAAATAGCTGCTCATGAATGAGATTAGGCTGGTGACAATCTGGCTGCCACAGTGAGGAGCACACTATCGTCTGTGAGGGCTGCATACAGCTGGCAGTACTTTGCAAGGATCTTGTAAGGCCGGAACACTGACAAGAGATTCTGCAGCAATCACCATGCTGTTGTATTGGCAGCTCACGGCAATATCCTTCACACTTTCCTTCAAAGAATATTCTCAAGACCACAGATACTTCATATGGAAGGCAGCATTCCTGAGGGCAGTCTGCAGGTTACTGTGATGGACAAAACACCTGCCACCATGAACTTTGGCTTTGTGGGGAAATTCCCTGGCCATTTGATCAGTTGTTAACTGGCTAAGATGCATGGTGCTTTAATGAAATGTTTGCATTTTCCATTTAACACTTTTTTTTCCTTCCCGAAGTGTAAATTTGGACAGGTAGAATAGCACTGAGGACTTTTTTGAACATATATAGAAGGATACAGATGGCAAGTATACCTATCAAACAGTATATTTTGTGCAAATCTGGGAAATACTGCTCATTACTTTTGACAGTGTAGCAAATCTATATTTCTGTCAGGCAGAAGATCAGACTAGCCTGATCCTAATCTTAATACTCTCCTGGAAATTGGGATCAAGCTATCCAAAGCAATGTATCTTGCTTTCCTATGAGAAAAATGTCACTCTTCAATTTGATTAGAACAATATATGTCAATGCCAAGGCTTTCCAGAAAAGACTGGAATAATTTTAAAATTCAGCATATTCAGTGGTATAACACAGAACACATTAATTCATACTCTGGAGGTTCTCCTAAATAATCCCACTGAAATCATAAGATTCAAAACCAGACTCACAATCGTAAGCACTAATGGAAAGAGATGTCTGATTTCCAGAAGCTAAAGATCTGGTCATAAATCTAATTTTTTTTTTCTTTCTTATTTGTCTGTGCAGAGGTACAGCTGAGACCACAAAAAATGTGGAGATTGCCATGTCCCCACACCCACTGAAGTTAATGAAAAAGCTCCCCTTGACTGAATGAAAGCAGAGCTCAGACTATGAAAAGAAACTACTCAAACAGAAAGGGTCCTATTAGATCTGATTTCCTGCTACACAACTAGCATGAGCAGCACTTAGCCTTACAGCTTGTATTTTCTGGTTTTACAGTAGCATAAATGAACTGACTTTTAAATGACTTCCAGTGTACAAAGGATAAAATAAGCACAATTAGCTCAGTGAATTTTTTTCGGTGTGACCGTACACTGCTGGAAAATGATGACAGTATGAAGAAGCTCAGAGGATATTTTTAAGTAAAATCTTAACCCAGCACAGAGAAGAATGGTATACCAATCATAAAGCCAGTTGGGCTGAATGGCTGTAAGAAGCCATTAAAGACATCTATATTTATTGAGGCAGTAGTGAAAAAGCTGCCACTGACATATTGTGCTCCACATGAACCTACTTTATGTTCTTTCCTTGACTTTCATTCATGTCACTGCCAAAAACACACACACACACACACACACACACACACACACAGAAACAAACAATATCTAGCAGAACAGAATTCTGCAGCAGAGCACATCATTTTATGAAATGTAACTGAAGGGCTTTTCTCATTTGTAATCCAGATTTTAAGTGACATAATAAGATATCAGTTTATGCCACTCATAAGTAAAATATACATGGAAATGTGCTTGGTCATACCTCTCAGGTTTTCCTTACACAAACTGATGGTGCAAAGAACTGCTCTGAAAGGAAAACTAGAAGACCAAGTCCATCATGCACAAACCTAAGTCCTCACAAGTCTATGGGATCTAAAGCTAACCTATGACAGCCCAAGCTTTATATCTGGCAGAACACCTCACTCAGAGATTAGTCCCAGGATGTGTTATATCAGTCTCAGCTTTAATAGCTACGATAGACACTCACTGGCAGTAATAGAGATTCACAACAGTTGGCCAGGCTGCTAAATACTAAAATGCTATAACTTAATTGTAGCTTCATCAGTCTTATCTGGCCATTCAGAAACTAAGGAATAAGTGCAACCTATAAGTGCATTCTTACACTGTAGATATTTCCCATGTAATTTTATGCAAATCAGCTACTGACACATGGAAACCTAAACCCTAATCATACCTACCATGTCTTTAACCAGACAAATAAATCACAGCTATTCTGAAGGCTTAAAATAGCTGGTTAAGGACACTTCACATACATCTATCTCCAGAAGCCATCACTGCAGGTTACTAATCTGGAAAGAGCTGAACAGCTTCACCATCATGTCTTTTAGTAACTATCTTTACTATTTTTTTAGTGTATTTAACATTATTTATTAAGCTGCCAGTCCTCACAGGAACAAGAAAGTATATACTTGTAAAGAGGGCAATCTGAATATTTTTGCAGTGAATTTTAAAGTGTCAGGTTCCTCCAAGATGTTACTGCACATTTTAGCATGCTGCTTCCTATTCTGGAGTACTTCAGGACCATTAAAAATCTTGATTGCAAACATTATCAGGTTCCACAACGTCTGTTGAGCAAGCAAAGATTAAGCATATATCACAGAGATTAAGACAGGAGACTTATTTCCATTTCTTTCTTTCTCTTAGTGCATATTGCCATAACACGAAATTGTCACCTTCCATGTTTTTATAACAGCACAACATTCTCACAAGCAGTGGGTTAAACAAATTGCTGAGACAAATTTTTTCTTTTACACTTTTTCAGAAGACTAAAGTATTGTTCTTCTGCCTCTTGTTGAGACCACCTGATTGACACTTTAACACAGGAATATTTTTTATTTACCACCTTTGTCCAGTTACATTGACCTAATTTCCTCTGTGAGATGCAATTGTTTTGTTGGAACCACATCAAGCTCAATATGAAAACTCTAAAAACCCACTCTTCGTGTGCTAGACAAACATTTATCCAATTAGCAGCTAGAAATGTCTGCCACTAAATACACTGTGGAACAAATGGCTTTTCTGTGAATTACAAGACTTTAATGGAACTAGTTATTGCCTCATGCACTACGCATTACCAACATGATTTATATCAAATTCCAAAATATGGGTCAGATGTAGATGGGCTGATACTGATTGCTTATCAGTCTGTCTCACCAAAATTCCCTTAAGAATTGTATGTTGTCACTGGGTAGCTACCAATCTTATAATTAGCAACTGCTGAAAGAATAATAAATGTTTCAATGACTCTCAAAATGGTTATCACTATTGTAGATAACAATATAGAATAAAAAATAATTTTTAAAAGCTCTATGTGCTGAAGCATCTATGCTTCTACATTTTCATTAATAGTTAAGCAACCTTTTCATCAGTGATAATGCAAAAAGCAGTGGCACTTACTTAGAGAAAAATACATTTGCCCATGTTTTGAAATTTGTTGTGTGTATCTTTTCTATTGCA
Source organism: Aphelocoma coerulescens (assembly GCF_041296385.1). Lineage (NCBI taxonomy): Eukaryota > Metazoa > Chordata > Aves > Passeriformes > Corvidae > Aphelocoma > Aphelocoma coerulescens. The sequence continues at coordinate 124,346,759 of NC_091015.1, forward strand.
CCTATTCTCCTCCCCCGTTTATTCCCCATGAGTGGCTTTAGAGGAGAGGTTGGACTATATTTTGTATACTCCAATAAAACTAAATAGAAAAAAAAAATCAAAGTATGCCACCTTTTCTTTCCAAATCAGTTGTATTTATTGTAATAAGAATGCTTTATTGTGATATTATGCATCTGCCAATGCTTCTTTTCTTCCTGCCTTCAAACACAGAGCAGATGGGCCTAACAATATTGTTTCAAGTGCCAGGAGAAATCAAGAAAACAGGGTCTGATGAATTGGACCTTTTAAGCTTCTTTCTCCCTTCTACACCTCTCCCTCTGGAAGACACATCTTCTGCTACTTTAGACAGCAGAAAAAAAAATGCTGCCTTGCCTGAGGAAAGTGATATGAAAACACAGAAATACCTACAGACATCATTCATTTTCAATGATCAGGAAACACAGTGGTCTGTGATTAAATGATTATGTGAGATCCTTCCTATCCACCACAGGAGATTAATTATGTGGTGTTGCTTTAACAGTTGTCGCCTCAGCTTTGTGCAGAGGTAGGAAAGTAGCATACTTCCACAGACATTCCATTTCCATTCCTATGGTGGCAATGGACTACTACTTGCATGTGCCATGTATCTGACAATTTGAAGAGGATGAGGAGGAAGGAAGAGGAATGTGGGGAAGATCTTAACACAAAATTCAGCCAGCATTTTACAACAAGAAGTTCCCACCTTTGCCAAAATATAGGTTAAACCATTTAACTTCTCCCAACCCCACCTTTAGTTTTCTTTAAATTGGAGTAAACACACTGTCCCAGGTTCCTAACTCTATCACTCTTGATCTGTTTCTTCATGCTCCAAGCTCCATCTGTTTTAGAGACAAACTGTGTTCTCTTTCCCCTCTCTCCACTTTGATGTCACCAGGGTAGCACTGAGAACACAAAAGACTGTGCAAGAGTAGAGGTATAAAGACCTGGAGAGAGCAACCACAGCAAAAACCCCATTCAACCCCTACATCCTGGCTACCCAACCTGTGAGCAACTCACTCAGCATTTTGAAAACTAGCTACATATTGGATACTCTCATCTGTTGTTTTTTCCCTCTAGTTTGTCACCAAGAAGTCTCTATCAATCATGAAAGGGCCAAGATTTTACAGCAGGTTACAAATTGACCAGATTTTTGGATGTGGAAAAGAGGCACCTTGCCACATGACTTCCATGTACTTCCCTACTTCCCTTCCATGAACAAGTGGACAAGAGTGCTCAGCACTCCTCTCCCTGCCGCAGAGCAGCACAGCCAGGCTGATCCCTGCAGGTCAGCAGCACCTGCTCTGGGAGACTCCCCCAGCTACTCCGTTGGCTTCAGCAGCACTGGACCGTCTGAAGGACCAGGAGGCAGAAGGACCAGGAGGGCTGACTGGCACATGGGTAAGAGGCCTGCCTAAAGCAGGGAACAGCTGGGAGGGCATAGCCTCTGGAAGGGAGCAGCAGGGAGGGGTGAGCAATGTGGTGGAAGTCCAGCAGCTACCAGCTGGGCCATTAGGCCATCATGGTCTGCAGGCCTGCCAATTGGAGAGGAGGCTGAAAGAGAAGCCTGCCAGGGCTCAGGATTTGCTGTGGTGTGAACATATTGGGATTCAGATGAAGAACTCACCTGAGCTGGAAGGGGACTGGACGTTCGTGGTGCCTGGGATGCAGTGCTGAGTTGTGGCTGTGGTGGAGGTAGGCTGCAGATCTGTGGAGAGAAATGGAGACACACCACTTTGTCTTACTGTGACACGAGGGCATGTCCTGCATGGCCAGCCTGATATCAAGTCTGAAACACCCTCTTTTTACACACACAAAAGGAATTGACTGACATTTCTGCCTAGAAAACTGGACAATGATGCAGAAGAAACAGTCCCAAATCACCTCCAGGAAACCCAGCTATGGCAGCAGAAACACATTCCACACCTCTTTGAGAAAATGGACTTCAGGAAATGGTGCAGCTGCAAACACCATGACTCCAAGGAGCCCAATATGACTTCAGAGAGTGCTGACAGTCATCAGGAGAGGGCAGGTAGCGCCGGACTGACATACATGGGGAGACAAACCGGTCCCACTCTGTCAGGAGAGGCTCAGGTTACATGCAGGGACTTCAACAGCTCCTGGTGGTATCAAGAGATTTTGCTCGCAACATTATCTCCTGTCCTCACCCTCCTGCCCTCAAGCTGGCCATTTTTCCAAGCTCGGTCCAAGAGTGATAGACGGGGGCCAGCTGAAGCCCTTGTGGCTGGCTAAGAGCTGAGAGCAAATTTGGTTACATTCACTGAGCTATTCCACCTTGGAGGTTCTCCATTCAGTTCTGTTACAGGAACTGCATTAGACTTAAAAAAAGAGAGCTGTTGAAATACACCCTTCTCAAAGAGCAGCTCTCCTTTACCAACTAAAAGAATCAAACACAACATGACCAAAGGCTTCTCCCCAGCCCATCCAGCCCATGGACAGGCTGACACAGACTCTGTCAACCCTCAGACTGCTTGGTGAATGTTTCCAGCCAAGCTGGATTGGCCAAAAAATTTAAAAGGAGGGGGAAAAGACACCTTGGTGCTGTAAAACCGAGCCTTTTCCTTCTGTGCTTTTTTCCCAGCCCATAATAAAGGAGGGGTCATTGCACAAGCTGCTGCATTCTGTTTGCTCATATTGAGCAGTTTCATGAAGGCTTGCCCCATGCAGTTGTGTGAGGAGCTAATTATGGCTCTGTAATTAGCCATGTGGAAGGACAGACCTCCCCACATGGAGGGAAGCACTGCAACAGCAGGCACAGAGAGGTCCCTCAGCCAGAGCCACCAAACAGTTGGGCGAACAGATAGCTAAGTCTCTAAGGTCAGAGTAGGGATGAACTTTATACAGAGGAAATAACCAAATTAAATGAGTCACAGAATACAAAATACATGCATCAGTTGGACTACTAGACAGAGAGTTAATTGGACATTAATTATAATATTACTGTGGGGGAAGGTCCAGAAATAGGTAATCAAGCAGTGAGTTTTAGATAGCTATGGCAGCTATTGCAACTTCTTTTTCTTCTGTTTTAGCAGATACACAAAACCAGACAGTATTTGTTTATACATACATTCTGACAGAGGTGTGTATTTATTTTTACACTAGGAGAACATCTGTAAACGTGACAGGAAAATTTGGTGGGTTACTATATTGAAAAGGAGTTGCATTTTTAAATTAGTTGTTAGCTCCTGAACACAATTTGCAAGTAAATATCCTGTTCTCCAGAGAAGTAATTCATTAACCATTTTAACAGCCTCGCATATGTTTGGAACACGAGTCCTGGAAACAGCATAATGATTGCAAACAACTGTCCTATGAGGTCTGTCAGGACAGGTCATCCCTGTCAATTGCAACTCCAACCACTCCTCTTGTCTATCAACAGACATATCAGAGAGGACTGACAGATCTCAAGGAACTGGCCTCCAAGTCCTCCAACTTGTCCTGTGAGGAAATCAGCTGCCAGAGCCAGAGCAATTTACCCTTAATATCCAAGACATAATTAGTTTGGTTACTGTTTGGTTTTGTGTCAGTGAGACTAAGAAATGGATGGAGTTGCCTTTCCACAACTTTCCTGATCTTCCTGAAATGGCAAGTGGGTCACAAACCACCAACTTAACTAGACTGTCAGCATCAACTGGTTTCCAAGTCCTGGCACACAAAGACTTTTGGTTCATGGAACTTATGTACTTTGGCTCCTGTAGGATCCCTGTGGAGAAGACGGACACCTTCACACAAACTTCCCACTGTGCACAACCATATGGGAGAGGTGCAGTGGCTTACTGGACCTTCAGAGTAAAAGGACATACAGGCAAAATTGACCAGTGCAAGTGGGGAAAGGCAAGGAAGAAGAATTGTTTGAGCATATGTCTGTACACAAACCTATCTTGAGCTTTAACTGTGAAAAAACACTGGAGTCCCCTATGTTAAAAGCATAAAGAAAATGTGGCTTCTAATCAGAAAGCAAGACTAATTTATGGTGTTTAATTTGTATGTCATTTTTTAAAATTGCATGCTGAAGCAACATAGAATACTTTTGCCTAAACTCCACAATTCACTGAAAAATGGGAGTTATGAAAATGTATCCTATTACAAGAAGTTTGAAGGGAAAAACAAGTACACAAAACAGTTGTGATTCCTCACATTTTAAGATTATATAAACCAGGACAATATTGATGGCTTTTGCTGACAAATAACACATGGGGAGTTTAATCCTACTCTTAGTTGGGTAAAAGGGCAAATGCCAACTGTTTTCAGTGGGAACTGGCTCAGATCCTCTCTGGACATAACGTAAAAGACAATTTGAAAATTCTCATGCATTTTCACAAAAAAAAACAGATTTCCACAGCTTGTCTTACTCTTACGAAAATATTTGATCAGAGACCATATCCAGTGTTTCAGATGTACTCTTCATGTGTATGGAAACAATTGTGATTATCATTCACTGTCTTTAAGTCAAAGACTTTTGACAATTAAAGTATTATCTTTTTAAAGCCTTTCGAAAACTTAGCACAAATCATCCACAGACCTTTGAGAATTTTGCGGGCAGGGGGTGAGGAAGAAGGCGTGACTGAAGGTCCCCAGGACACCACATAGCAGTAACTCCCTGCAGGCTGCAGCCCTGACAGCATTTTGAAAATTGCTGAGCATGCTGAATATAGAGGCAGTAGCCGAGCAATTACCATCTTGCCTAAGTCAGCCCCTCTACCTGAACTGGTACTCGTCAGCCAGAGAGGGATCAGCCAGGGCAAAACCCTAGGGATTTCTCCATCCTCTGAGACATTTCTTTAAATACAGTCCTGGGAGTCAATAAACCCTCAGGCTTCCAGAGTAATCACTTTTCTCTGACAGAGAGACAATACCCTTTTTATCAGAAGGGTACTGCTCTGCATTTGTACAAAATCAATATGAGGGATTATTTCAAACAAATACCACAATTTGCTTACACTTTTTTTGTTTAAAAAGCATGCCAATATAAGAAGAAAGGAATGTTGTCTACATAAATGACACCACTTGTTTTTTTCAGAGGGACATATGACCTCATGGTGACACATATTTACCTTATCATTTTTAGTCTAGGGCATAAATGAATATGCTGATTTCTCATTTAACACTTGGTATGCCAGATCCTTATCTGCAGTAAATTAAAGTAGCTGATGAGACCATGTGAGAAATCTATATCACTTAATTTGTGTTACACAACATGGAGTTCAGTGTTTCGAAACTCGAGCCAAAAATATACCAATGGCCTCATTTTGTTATCAGTGTAGGAGAGGACAGTAATGACAAGGTCCTCATAAAGTCATGCAAACTGACTGAAGATCTAACCTGGCATTTTTTAACTCAGCTTTGTTAGAGGCTTATAGTTCAGTCTTCTCTATTGTGTATTAGTCCCTTGAAACTGGAAGGAGACTAGCATGCAGGGAGCAAGTATTTTGCTCAGCAGTAGCTGTTTGCAGGATTGTGCTCCTGCTCATTATGTGATAATGGCCTATGGATACTGAACCCCTTGGACTGGCTTTCTGTACAGCAGGGGGAAATACACAATGGCACATATACACACAGGCACAATTTGTAAGGAAACTCACCACTGCTAGATGCATCATTGAGATTTAGCAGCCCACCTCCAAGCCCTCTGTAACTATGGTAACTGTAGGTCCCATTGCCGTTGATGTACAACACCTCCTGTGTGCTGGAAACAGCTGATGCTGAGTAAGTGACCTGGGCTGGCTCTTGTTTGTACTGCTTGTCAGCTGGAGCAGCCTCATCCTGCAAAAACAATAAAAGGTTTGGAATTACGGTTACATTTCACCTTGCACGTGAAGGTCTTTTGCATTGTAAAGATTCTACATCTATTGCTTTCAGAAAAGTATAATGCATGTTAAACAAGCACAGATATGTTTCTGATTGACCAAATATCAGTATAACAGAAACAATGGGAATAGGCTTCCTAAAAATCTGAGACTATTCATTTACTTGTGCTCCACAAGCCAACCATACTGTTTTTTAAAGGGGAACATTTACCCTCTCACCCTGAAGAGCTCACAGTCTTCCTCAAAACCCAACTCTGTCCAGAAATAGTGGGAAAGGATAGGAAAAAGCCAGAGTACTGGAGTGACTCTTACAAGTCAGAGAATCTTATATTTCTCATTTAGATAAACCAGTACAGAAGGCACCAACTACTTATTTTGATCTATCAGTCTCAGAAATGACAGAAGGAATAGAGGAATGGAATAAAACAGCATTCCTGTTTGGAAAAGTCTGAGTGAGTGTCCTTCCACACGAAGACCATAAACTAGGGAGGGCTCCACAAAAGTGACTTCAAAACTGTTGTTATCTGTGCAAGAGCAGTGACTGTTTGCACACCATGAGTTTTGCTCAACACTCCCTGTTTGCCTCTTTGATGATCGCATAATATTTAACAGAATTTAGCACAACAGCCCTTCAATTTTCCCTGAAAGGAGATGATGTTTCAGGTGAAAGTGTATTTTTCCCCATCTGCACTTACTGTATCTATTGCTTAGAGTACCTCACCTCCACTCATGATCACAAAATGCCCCGGTAGCAACTTTATTAATGACACAGGTGAAATGAAGAAAAGCATTAAGAGAAGATTTAATTCATTTTAGTAGTTGGAAGCAAGGAAAACTATCAGTATGTGACTGGCATCCTGCCACAGGGACCTCAGTGACACAAAATCTGATTTAGTCTGTATGAATTAGAGCATTTTATTTGTTTCTTGACTTTTTTTATGGGTTTGATTTTACACTCTCATCTGATGAAAATATATTTCAGTGTTTTCAAATAAAATGGATCTATGGAAGTTTTGTTTTTAAAGGACCTTTTCAGAGTAGTTAACTAAAAAAAAAGATCTTCTAGAATTATCTTGCCTTTGTGTAAGATTTTTGTCTGTTTTATGCATCTCTCCTCTGCACAACCCTTTCATGGTTGCTAAATAGACCAAACATATTAAGAATGCTATAAAATATCTGAAACCTTATTTACAGTTTTTGCTTAGAGAGATCGAATAGTTCAGTGACCAGTCTCTGTGTTGAAGTAAAAAGGGTAGTGCATCCTGTATGCATTAGGAGCAGTTGTTGCTTCCACTTCTCAAAGAAACACTATCAACTTTCCATAGGTGAAGACATCCCTGTCTTGCAGATATTTATTGGTGAAAGAGACTTTCACCTGAAGCACAACTAAGATAACTCAGGAGAAGGGATATATATTATTAACAGAAATTTTAATATTTAATACAGAACACTGAACCATCAGACAATTAATTCCATAAACAATAAGAATGGGGCCTCTTGGGCAGTAATATGAGCTAAAGCAAAACTTTACATTTTTAAGAGAGTTGGCCAAAGTGGTCTCCTAAGCATTTTCTTAAGTAATAATAATCTTAAACAAACAGCCAGAACTGAAATGTATTTTGGCCAGGAATTCAACTTTAATATAATTTACCTTTTATCTCCAAAGGTCATTGATGTCTCTTATGAGAGAAAATATATTATTTTCTCAGAGAATATTCATAAGCTGCACAGTAAAGTTCTATCTTGGCAACATAGCTTAACTCATCGTCCAAAATTTTAACACTCTCAAGACTCAGATGTTCTGCCTCCTTATGTCTACAACTAAATTATACTTCCTGCCATAGATTTACTCAGAGCCTCATTTTTTTTCACAGAGCTCAATAACAGATCTTCTGCCAACCTAACAAGGACTAAACTGTGTTAAAGGGGTGCAGTGCAAACAGGACTAACTCCTATAGCTGAGCAGAATGTCTCAGGATTGGTCTCCTTATCCTCGCTGTCTGGAACCCACAGATTTGCTGTCCCTGAATTTATGTGTCCTCCAGAGCCCCTCTAGTCAGGACACTGAAGCCCTAACTGGGAGTCTGTTGCAGAGCAGATGTACTGAGCTTCTGGCAAAGCCCAGAATGCAGAGCCTGGCTGGAGGATGCAGCAAGGGCGATGGTGCACCTTGGTGCATACCAGCCCACGTGTTCCGGAGCACATGGCCAAGAAGTGGGAGACCAGAGTTCTGGCTACTTGTCGCAGTACGTGGTGAAGAGGCGGAAAAATTGGGATGCAGGGTCTCTGCTGGCTGTGGTGAGGAGGGGACCTGAACTCAGAGCTGCCATCTCCTAGCAACCAGGCTCCAAGCAAAACTGAGGTGGGAGTCGTCGCTGAGGCTGTGCCACTGTGCAGGAAGAAATTCCCAATTCACAGGGCTGCAGAGATAGCACACGAAAAGGGAGCATGACTCAGTTCAGTTCCCTCTCAGAAGCGCTGCCCTGGGAGGCTCCTTTCCAGCTACTCCCTAACACAAAATCCACAAGCAGCTTTGAGGTCAGGAATCCAAGGTTGGAGCTGTGCTGCTGAAGGGGGATCTTTGTAGAGAACTAATCATAGCCCTACACAGCACCATGACGTGCCGTGAGATGGGGCTTGAGGTGCAGTCTGGGAGCACCAGTAGGGAAGACATTCTCAGGGAGGTGAAAGGAGTCGAGGACAATGCTGAGACCAGGAGTCACGATTCTGCATATGAACTCTAATCTCTTGGGCACTGTGCAAGAGGAGGCTTCCTCTACATATTACATACCTCTTTAAAGAGCACACCGATCACCTATCCCTAAATGATGAATAAGTTGCCATACATTTCAGACATTAAATCCAATCCTTAATTAAGTTTTTACCTCAGTCTTCAGGATAGCTATATGCAGAAACAGGGCAGGATTTTTTTTGCTTTTTCTGAGCAGGCTCAGGTGTCAGCCCGACTGGTAGGATTATGAACTATTAGCCTGGTCCCAGGGGGTTAGGTGTTGCCTCTAATACATTCCCCTGGGACTTAAGCATTTTTTTGCAAATGTTTTGTACTTCAAAAGGCAAAGTTATGCCATTTTTCCTTGCAGCCATACCAAGGATAAAGAAGCCATTGTCTCTTTTTCTTGGGGAGGGAGAATATGAGTATCATCTTTACTTTTGTATACTTGAGATTCATTCTTCATAGGTTCATTCTCTTCATTCTTTTCACCTGAAACGCCTTTGCTTTTAAAGTAATGTAGAAATTAAACATATTGTTGTTCCTCTGAGAACTGAGATCTTTAAATATTCTGTGTTAGTTATTCAGCCTCTCCTCTTTCTCCCTATATAATGCTTACACTGAAAAGGCCTATTTATTTAAAATTCTATTTCAAAAATACTTTAATTTCAAGAAGATCATTAACAAATAACTAACCATTTAGTGACATGTTTGACCTAACTACCTGGAACATACACTGTTGCCATCATAACAATGTACTAAACTTTTGAAGTATTAATTAACCATTTTTAAACTATTTATAATTTACCTTTAGTAAGAAGTATGACCAAGGTGCAGATAAAACATTTGTTCGTTCATCTATAATTTGACTCTTACTATATTAATTTAGTATATACAAAAGGAAATAAATCATCCTTCTAAGAATAATTCTCTTCTGAATTTATTTTGGAGGAGAAGCAATTTAAGTCTTGAGCACATCACCTGCAAAATGATTGAAATGACAAAATGGAAAAATACTTTTTAGGTATAAAAGCATGCTAAAATAAAAATTTATTCACTGGATTGAAAAGAGGGAGCATGAGGTCATTACTGTGATCCTCAACTTGATATATACCAGAGATATTTATATCTCAGTTTTACGTCAAGGTCCGTACTAGAAGAACACTTTTTTCACAAAAGAGCAGATAGAAAAAATTATTTGATTTTATTTTTAATCAAGGAAGCTGATTAGTATGTACTGTCCTTAGTAACCCTCTAAGGACAGTACATACTAAGAAAATTTTCCATCAGCTGTTGCATAACCTGTATATGAAGAAACCATTCTCTGCTCTGTTGCTCTGAGCAGCAAATGAATAGTTTAGAGAGGAAACACCATCCACAGCAAATGATGCTGGCACAGATTGTTAGGACTGTGGTACAAAGAGCAGGGCTCACTGGCAGTTCCCAGCCTCTTCTTCCCCTGCCAGCAGAGGCATAGCCCACACATCGCTTTTCAGTCTTCATGGAAGCACCTTTAGCAGTGTCACTGATCCATTCTGTTCCCCATCTCCTTTACCACCACCAAAATAACACAAAAAAGCAATAGTTTGTTGAAACAGAAAGCTGTGGCAAATCTGTGCTACAATGATTTTGATCCCTTATACACACAAGTGTCAGAAATTCAGTGTACTCCAATTAAGAGAGAGAGGTGCTGTTGTCTTGGCTTCCCTGTTAGCAACAGACATTGCTAACATGTAAATGTAAATCCTGACAGGGAATGTGTGTGCAGATCAACTCACATGGCCACTGCTAGTAAACCACAGAGCTAAGAAAACTTCTGCAAAAAGAATATAAATGGTAATGTTCCAACAATGCAAAGACGGTGACACGCATGGAGCTACTGCTTTCAATAATGCAGTACTTCCCAGACTGACAAATCAACAACTCTGAGATTGACAGCTTTTAACTGCCCCTATGTCAACGTGACTTTTTCCCCATAAATTATAAAACAGACAGAAAGGCAAACACATTTTTGCTTCATATTTCTTGATACTCCCTTTTCTAATAAATTAAGCTGAAAAATGTGGATTGCTTGTTGTTCTTGTCAATAAACACTTCTTTTAGAACACCACTTTGAGGTTAGAAAAACTCAAATGCAGATAAGTCTTCAAACAAATAGGCAAGCCAGGGACCCAATATTTGCATATGATCTTCCATTCTTTACAGCATAGGAAAAAAATTCATTCACTTGAAAAAACAAAGCAGGCTTTAAATTTTTTTTAGGTCTCAGTAGCTTGTAATATGGCTTTAGAAGAAAGGAGATAATGTTTCATATATTTTTCCTATTTCAATCCCACTAATTTAATTCTACAATTTTTGAATCAAAAGTAAAATAAATAGAAACATATGATAAAACCATATAACACTTTTCAAAGCAAACCAAATTAATCCTTACAATATTCCTGATAGATAGGACTTTTATCAGTGCTTTTCAGATGGTGAGATTCTGGCAACAAAGGCAATCTTAAGCTAGAGTTACCTAATATGTAAAGTACTTGAGTTCTGCAACCATAACAACATAATTGGCTTCTCTTTGTGCAAGTTAATTTTTAAAAACTCAGAAGTTTTTAACAGGGAAGAAACTCAGAAGTTATATCACAAGACATCCTGCTGAATCCACAGAGGATTATGGGGCTGGGAGTTGTCTTCCCATCTCAGCTTTTGCACAGGGAAGTGGCTGCCAGGGTAAGAAGCCATCATCTTATGGAGTAAGGTATTTAAGGGAGGATGAGCCACATGAATCCTGACTCCCACTGAAGGGCCCGGAATCTGGCCCTTTCTTAGACACTTGTCAATCTCCTGTTGCCAGGACCAGACTGTGTACACCTTGTGCTCTTTCCAAAATCCCTGAGATCTCACCCCATTCTCTTTGCTTCTCCAGTCTCATCTTCTACCCTCCCTCTCAGTTTCAATCTTCTTGCCTAGCAAATCCTAATCTCTTCTTCCCAAAAAAGTCTCTTGATGACAGCTACCTGAGCAGCTTCAACAACTCAAGGCCTTTTGTTTCCTTGTTTGTATTTAATCAGTGTTACATTTACTGATGGTCCTATTTGAGATTTTCCCTCCATCCTCAGACTCCTATCAGTGTCCTAATCCCCAAAATCTTGTCCCACAGGGAGCAAAGCCAGGTTCCATAATAAGCCAGAGCAGCTCCTGTTTTCAACTCACATTATTTATCATTAGTAGTATCTGATCCTCTTTCACCACGAGTCCTTAAATCCACCTGGCCAGTTTCCATCACATTGCCAGCCTCAGCTACTTACTCAACTTCCTCATCCAACCCCATCTCAGAATGTCACTTTCCCTTCATCCCTTGTTTTCACTGCTCCTGTCAACTCTCACAAGGCTCCAGCCCCAACACTTTTCTCCTCCTTTCTTCACTGAGATCAGATTCATGGTCACATCCACTAAAATTTGAATAATCTGGGAACCTATCAACTAAAACACTTTGATTGCATAAGCATGTGCATCCAGTGTCAGATCCTTGGTATACATGACACCACTATATTGTCAAGAGCAAACACAAAACCTTTTTTTTTAAGGAATGGTAAATACACCTAAGGATCAAACTACCTATACAGGACAAAATTTTCCTCGTTCTTGAAAGTGGCTGTAGTTATCTCTGAAAGAGCTCAATAGATAGAAGCCATACAGAACAGCAAATGTACTCCCTGTGGGCTGAAGGTCATGAAGTTATCACTGAATTGCACACCTAGTATTGTAATGGGAAATGTCAAGTAATCTTAGTAAGTGATGATTCCACCAACTGCTTGGATGACACACACTGTTCTGACAGAACACTGGACTTTTATTAGCTTTAATTACATTAAAGTAACTCTCTAGTGTTTGACCCAGCTTTTAATTTTATGACCAATATCCTGGAAGCCTGGACAGCTAAACAATTTGGCACATCACAGTAGGTTAAATTTTCCTTTAATTCTGATGTAAGGCTGTTGACTCAGTGGGCTCAGCAATAGTGGAAATGGTATTTCTGCAAATGATGGATGTGAGCTTTCACTTCAGTTTTGGTTTCCATTCCACATTCTTTCTCCCCTCTCCAGTTGCTAAGGTTTGTGTTGGGATTACTACTAAATAAACTACACTAAATAAAGCCTGTTCAAGACTAGCGAGGCTTGGACAAAAAGCAAATAGGCCTACATAATTCATGGTTTCATAGGCCTACACAACTTCCTAAGTTTGAAATCCAAATGAAGCTACACAGTAGTCCTTTGCATTGGCTGACCTTCACATCTAAAGTACTGAATATTTATAGTCCTGTAAAAGGACATCTTTTAATATTGTAGGATATGCTCTTACAGCTGTAAGCTCAGCATGAAGGCAATGTAAGGCTAGGCCAGGAGGAGAACTTCTGTGTCCAGAAGCTGATCTAAGAAAAGATACTACCTTCCCCAGAAAGCCTTATTTCTCTTACAATGGAATGGACAAAAGTCAGATTTTCAGTTAAGTCAGCAGAGTTTCAGTATTCACAGTGAGAAAAGCCAAGCATTTGCTACAGCCTCTGGTGGATTTGCACATAGAAATGTTAACCCATATGACGTGTTTTCCATGCACCATCATGCCTTCTTACCTCAAAACTATTTTGAATAAAGTTCCACAAAATTTAAAGTCCCTATATTGAGGGATTAGTAATAAAAAATGAAATTCTACTTGAAATTTCAACTTGCTCTCCCAGATCCATAGCCGAAACCTGAAAAATGAGTGCTAGAATCTTATAGGCTCTTTAGGAAAAAAATTAAAACATAACACAGCTATATTTTATTTGTGGGGAAGAGTTCTTCTCTGATAAATTTTCAAGACTCATACATATATTTATATTTATATTTGTCACATAATATCTCTCCATGGGTATTTCTCCACCTCTCAGGCTATTCACAGTATTCCTTAAAATGATGCAGCTATTGACAGTCCCAAAACCTAGTGTCCAAAATCATTTGTACAGATAGATATAAAAAAACTAATTGCACCTTTATACAGATTCTTTCCTCTTTAAGTTCAGTTGTCCTTCAAAACATCATTGATAGATTTATAGATGAAGTCTATTACAGCCAGCAGAAAGGCCCCTGAGATTTTACCCAGAAGTACTAAATGCAAATTTGAGCAAGCTGGCTAAAATAAAACATGAATTAAAGTTCAAACAATATCACAGAACTCAGGCCAGATATTCCTTAGACTGAGAAATGTTTTGATAGTTCAGGAGTGGACTTAGCAGTGAAACTGAGAGGGACATAATTGCTGTTCTTGGGTTTGCACACTATGTCTTCTCTTGTAAGGAGCAGCTGGGGGATTGCACAGTTGTTTTCCACTCTCTCATTATCAGATCTAGACTATGTTTTTCTCTGCCACTCTCTCTGCATTATTTTCTTCACTTTTACTTCCTTAAATCAAGTTTGTATAAAAAATGAGAAAGCCCATTCTTGTGTGACATGCTACTCAATTTGTAGCTCAGTTGGAGCTGGGTATTCCAGCTAAGCTGAACACTCATGCTTTAGCTGTGAGTCTATCATCTCATCATTACATGGAGAGCACATTAGACTCAGAGAAAAATTTTCTGGCCTGAAAACCTGAAAAAGTGCTCCTAGCCTGCAGAGGCAACTGTAATGAACATGTTACTGCCAGAAGTCTAGGTATTAATGATGATTTTGCTTTGAAGCCTAGTTTCAAAATTTTTTCATACTTCAGATAAAAAACTATAAATAGAATTTTTTATATGGTGATGAAATATTGATATGGTCTAATTGAATCAAATTGAGTGTAATACAGAGTCCAGTTAGGCATCGAAACTGCCTGGAATGCCAATAGTGATGTGGAAACTTGAAGAGTGCCTATCAAAGTGTTAAGTTAGCTGCCAGCAGCTCAAAGACCTCCAAACTGTCCTCCTGACACAGGGTATAGAGCCAAGAAAAGAAAGCCATGCTTCAGCTTCAGATTAGAAGGGCAGTAGGTTCCTTTTGCTTTCAGATTATTAACACCGAAATGAACTGTCAGCATCAGGGTTGTCACCAGGCATCAAAAACAACATCAGCCAGTGTTCAACAAGAAATGAAAGCATGAGACTGACATGGAAAAAGAAGATCAAAATAAAAAGGTGCTATTGCGTAGAAGAGAGATAAATGAACTCCAGCCTTCTGCATTTCTGATAGAATGACACATGATCTATAGACTGGAATGGGTATGTTAACCTTAAATAAAAGGTTGGTGTTTTCACATGGCAGCATTTGAGTCTTGTTTTTTCACCACTGCCACTTCACCTGCAGTACAGAAAATATCCCTTGGCAAGAGGTATTGCATGATTGCTACAAGGAGCTGTTGGAGAACCACTTTTGTTGGAGCACTACCTATTGCAGAGGGCTCACTGTTCATAGCCTGTCAGCTTTAGCCAGTTCATTATCCCCTGTGATAGCAGAAGTGCAACATGAGCTTTCAGAGGTCACCAGTGCTGCTGGTTGAGCATGAACACATCCATGAACATGGATGAGCTACTCCTACAGTTTAGTTAACGGTGATGCATGCTCCCTGGGGAAAGAGAAACTGCGTTCTACTAAAGGACTGTTTTTCTCTGCCCAAATGGAAAGGGATAGCCTTTATCTTTTCCTGTGACCCTTAAGACAAACTTACTGGTTTTTAGTCAGGTTCTAGATAGTTGATTTTTGAATGTACTGTCCCTGGTGTGGTTTTTTTCCCATCAGGAACAAAGGAATATTGAAAAGCATAACTCAGTGTAGCAATCCCATTTGAGGTTGACTAATGGTAGAAAGCATCCTTGCAAGTTAATTTTCTCTATAGCTCCTGCTGTTCTTGTCTTAGGTTGCAGTTACCCCCACTCATAAACTATTTCATAAGTTATGCTGCTTATACTCTTCATTTTTCTAGATATTTTAATATATTAAATAATTTAGTTATAATTTAGGTATTCCACCAGTATTAATTGAAAGTTGTCTCAATATACAAGACAGATGCATAGTGCAAGACTGCACAGTGCACCCCAGTGTGTGCACAGCAGTCATTTCCTCAGTGCAAATTTAAATCACATGTCCAACAACGGCTGGCACCATGTTGCAACCAGCTACAGACATGTAAGAGGAAGGATTGGGCCTGGTTGAATATAGGAATTGTGCCAATGCCTTTAAGTTTTGGCAAAATTCCTATGGGTGGCAGTGTATTTCACAAAATACACATGACATTTCCTATGGAGAAAGCAGTACAAATTCAGACAAAGGTGGCATGCAAAGAACAGAAGAGTCTTCAGCCACCATTTTCTGCCTTGCAGAGGAAGACAAGAGGAGGGAGGGCAGGTGGAACCTTTTTCCTCCCTGTTGTACCAGCAGAGGGAAGAGATTTATTAAGGCCCAGGCCTCATACAGAATTTCTTCCTCTTAGGATAGGCAGAAAACAAAGGCAGACTTTTACTCTGACCTAAAGAAGAGCATAGCATGACCCTTGCCTTGGGCCTTATGGTAAGTTATTGACTGAGGCTTTGTTTTTTAGTAGTCAATCTTGAGAATCCCCACCTCCTCTATTTACACCTTCCTACCCACTCCCAGCTCCCATTTTCCTTTAAAGGAAAGCAAGTTTCCCTTGGAAGACTACAGCAACTCCTTCATCCTCTGACACAGAGGATGGGACCAGGGAATATGAAAGGATTCTTTCCTTCCCTGTGTCACCTCCATCGAGTTCTCAGCCTAAGATCACTCAGGACGCAGGACCATGGGTACAGGTTTGCTAAACCTCTTTCCTGAGAGATTTCATTTGGTACATGCCTGATCCCAAAAGTGAAGCACTGCATAATGAACTCCAGGGCCTAGGAAGCCCCTGCTGGAATTAGATTAGCAAAAAAGCTAGAGAAAATAAAGGTAAAACTTCAGGGAAAATGAAGTAGAGGTTATGTCACATTTATTCTCATCTTGCTACATAAACCCTCCCAAAGCCAATTCCTTTGCAGAGGCCAGCACCTTGCCAAAGACCATGGCTACTGATCATTTTTGCTGCTTCTTTATTGACAGGCAGTACTAATGGAGGAGTCTGAACATCTGACTTTTCTTCCGAAAGAGAAACAACATAAACTGTAAGAAAACAATGTCCTCTTCTCCCATCCCAAGAGCGGTTTTGCCTGCAGGTAATGGTGCTGAATGAATCAATGTATTACTGAAACTGACGACAAAGGAGTAGCAGTACTTACTGCTGAACCAGAAATATGCAAAGCAAGAGAATTCCTCCTTTGCAGTGTATTCCTCCCATTCAGAACAAGCCTTGCTGTGCCTCAGGCAGCTACACTTTTATGATCACAATCAAGCATTTTTCTCTGCACTTCTCATGCTTATGTGTATCGCCTTAAAGAAATTATCTCAGTGAAGCACTCCTGCAGGAGTTTCTTTCCCCCCTTGCCAAAATGCCATTTTCCAGTGACTGTGATGGGCACCATTTTCAGCTGGGATAGATCAGCATTACTGCATTCAGTGCAGGAGGACTGTGGCACCAGAGCACCAACAGAGAAAATTTTTAAACTTATGAATCAAATGTTTAGGAAGCACACAAGGGAAAGCATGTGGGAGTACTGGAGCAATGCTTGTGCCAGCTTTGCAGATTTATTACTACAATATCATCATGGTCAACATAATTAAACCTCCCACTATAGGTCTCTTCATCTACTGCACTACAACTGGTATCACTCCCACCACTGACAGCCTATTTTGTTGACACAAAACAGTTTTCCATGCTCCTGCCAGATCTGGGATATGGAGATGCAACCACTGAAAAAGGCTTTATGGAAAACTATGGGGTACGATTTGGATTTTGAGTGATTCTTCCTATTTCTCTTCTGCTCCAGGCTTTCTTTTAATATTACACGTATTGGAGTGTGTGGCAGGGACAATGGACCTTTATGTTAGTTAGATAGGCACTTTATGTTAGATTCCAAATTAAATTCTTCTTCATTTAGAAATGGAAGACATCCTAGACATGAAGCATTTGAGGTCAATGCTGAATTAATTTCCTCACTTTCAACTAACTAAAAAATGTCTGTGGGTTCCGCTTTGAAATGGAAAAAAGTAAGCCCACTGGAGATTCCATCATTTTGCTTCCACAGACAAATTATAGTGGAAGTTACAGATCTTCTAAAAAAACCCCATAACAACAAACCTCAGTTTTCTTGTCTGTTAGAGAGTGAGCAATTACTTTTTTGCATTCACTTAATGATTGGTTCTTCTTTTCAAAGGTACGTTCAGATTATTTTAAAGATATTTTACCCTGTGTTTAATACATTTGAATGCCAATTATTTTATTTCAAATCTGCATTAAAACTTGAACAGCATGTTCTAGAACAGAAAATTCTTTCTGTGAATTCAGTGCAGGGTATCTGTTTATGAATACTGTCTCAGGTACAACTTAACTTCTACAGTTTAAAAAAAAGTCTTTTAAAAATAAATAGTATTAAAAAAACCCAAACAAGCCTCACCTCCACACCCTGTCTCCAACTATTTAGTAGAAGAAGAGTATTTTGCTACTGAAGAAGACTTGCTCTGAATTTTTTATAGAACTTGGCACACATCTTTTAAGTTCAATACTGTAAGGGTTCTGTATTTTAAAGATTAAGTAAATAAGAAGTGATGCTTGGGGCATGGCCTTTTGATTCCATAATCTTCAAACCAAGGTAGCATGTGGCATTGGAAGAAACAAAGAAATGAACTTTGAGTGGCCTTTGGAGGACACACTTTCTGATTTGCTTTATTAATGGAGACAGTAAAACTGAAGCTTAATATGAAATACCATGAGTAATAAGCATGAAATATGTGTACTGCAGTGCAAATCTGTTCCCCAAATATTCTCATTTCAGGGGAGAATTCTTTTGGCACAATGCCTGGGCTTCTGGCCACAGCCTGCTTGGCTGCCTTGTCCTGTGCCTAGCCTCTTTAGCAGCTGGTGCTGCTCTCAGGCACTGCATTCAGCTCCTGCTCCCACAGCTTATTATAGGTTTAATTTTTTTTCTTAGAAAAATATGCTTCTAAATTTAGTTTAGGACATCAAGCCAGTTGTTGAATCACAAACATGTTCCTGCTACCAAACATAAGCAGTCTGTGCATACACTTCTACATGTATTGGGCAGAACTGCACTTTGTAATTGAGGAATACTGCTGGATTGATTGTGCAACTGATGTTTGGAATTTAGGAGTAATTTATGACTCTTTAAAATCTTCTAAATCTTACTAGTTCAGTAATCAAAACCGGAATATGCCTCTCTTGAAAAATAAGGTTTTGCTCACGCACACTGGCTTTGCACTGACTTCATTAAACTAGCCCAAACTCTGCATGATAATAGGGATTTACTCACCAGAAACATTATGTGCTGTGGGCAGGAGGGTGTGTGCAATGAAGTCATTAGCTAAACACAGGAAAAGAAAGACATACTCATATCTATGACAGAAACATCTGACAGGCCAGAAAATGTTTCACATTTATTATCTTCCTGCCATATGAAAGGAAGGGATAAGTGAAAAGCTCTCTATTCCTGGCTTTTAAGGATGGAGCGGGAAGAACAGAAGCCCTGACTCTAAAACCTCCGTCTTCAGACCTGAATAGAGAACTGTTATATCTACATTTCCACTGGCCTTTCCTTTTCTGCATCCTTGACATAAAATGGATGTTAAAGACACCTGGAAGAAACCTGTTCATTTTCATTCTACCTATGGTAGGAAGGGGGACAAGATTGCTCAAAAGTTCCTGTCCAAGAAACAACACAACATTCCATTTTTGAGCCTTCAGCTTTATCAACCTCCAGAACAGAGAACTTACACCGACATCAATTTTATTTCACATTCAAGATCTTATAGCATCTTAGGGTGCTTTAAAGTGTAATCTGGAATCAGCAGCTTGAAATTCAACTACACATGAAATTCAGCAAAAAGAACCTGGAAAAATACAGCGTTTTCTAATTTAATGATCTCTGTGTTGAGGTGAAAAATTATCTGCTCACCTTGGGGCCTCACTGAAAATCCAAGGCATGAAATTATTTGCAATTGCATGCCTTGCACATTATTCCTTTCCATTGCATGTAGCAAATTTAATATAGGTTGGTCTGGAGTGTGGAGGGAGGGGGGCTGCCCTGTGATACTTGCCATCCTCTCCAGCTGTATCTACTAATGACAGAACCCTATCCAGCACTGCTGAAACCAGGAATTTTGCCACTGACTTGAAAGGCAGCAGGATTTAAAATTACAATGCATACCATTTATTTTCTTCCCCTTGACAATATGGCCAGTGCATTCTGGGTAGGAAGCTAAGCTTCCCCATGCTTGTACATAATTTGATCTCCTGACAATAATCCACATGCAGCTAAACGGTGCCTGCATAACATTTTTTGCCTCAGTGGTTAAGGCGTATCATTTGGAACCACAAAAACAAACCAAAGACCAACCTAGAAGCAAAATAATCACTAGGTGGGGAAATGATGGAAGTGAACAAGGCCTGAAATGCAAACTAGAATGTGGGTATCCAAGGACATTACAGTCATCTTAGTGATCATTTTGAAAGCAGATAAAAAAGGATAAAGTACTGAAGTACAGAAGTAATTCTGATCCCTCTTAAATACTACATCACAAAGAGATGTCTGAACACAAAAAGCTATTATTAATAAAGCTTCTGTAGTACAAGAGGCATTGAGCTCTTTGCAAGTTAAGTGACATTTGCCTCTTATGGATTTTGGGATTCCAATTTCTATTTGTTTGCTTTATGTTAAGTGAACCATCTGCTTCCTTTTGCTCTTTTCTAAGACTCCGCAAGCCTCCCATTCTGAAGCAATAATCACTTGGAGCTGGAATTTTTAGGTCTTATGTAAAAATACAGCAGAGGTAGGACATGGCCCTATCCTTCTGCACAGCTGCCACTTGGATGAAGAGTCCTTTTTTTCCATCCTCTAAAGCAAGTTAGGCTCCGTGAAACCCAAGACGAAGAGAACTCCTGATGCTTCCTCCTCCACCTCTTACAAGGATGTACAGTAGATGTGCTCTTCCTGCATACTGAATAGCTGTGGCAAGGACTCCATCACCCTGACACAAGACCACTTCTTTGTGCTCCCTCTGCATTTGCAGCTTTCTGCCACAGCAGCACTGCCTCAGCAGGGCATCCTCCAGCATCAGCTGGGAGATATTTTTGCATAACTCCCTTTTCTGTAACCAATGTTGTCCAAATCTGTCCTGTGCAACATATTGCCCTATATTGCCACTATACAATATAAATAACAGAATACGATTTTTTCCTTCCTCCTGGGAGCTGCATTGATTAGGAAAGAGAACAACATACATATGGGGACACAAATGCATGTCTTTCTTCCTTCATTCCTGCTCTCTGAAGGGTAATGCATGAAATAACTCCTCAGTGTCAAGATTTAGAAGCTGTGCATTAATGGGAAAATTCTCTTTGTCCTCCAAATATGAAGGTTTAAAAGTCTCTTACCCATCACTGCTGAAAGACAGATACAGTGATCCTGCAAAAGAGGTCCATGCCCTTGCTGCAATTTAGATTTTTAATTCATTTCTTCCAAAGCAGTTTCACAATTACCTATAATTTGTCCACCAGTAATTTCCTTCCTTCTTAATCAAAACACAAACTGCTCCTGGTCTGCAACAGCCAGACATTATTCTTGTTAATAAAACTGTGCTTGAAGAGACTTTATGTCAACCCCCCTGTTACACGCAGCAAAACAGCTCTAGAAATTGTATGGAGGCAGATCAGTAACATCACCTCACAAACCTCAATTGCTTTAAAAATTTAGGAATTAGCTATAAATAGTAGGAAACACCATAGCAGTGATTTTCTAGTGGCAGTACATGTGCACTTTTACTAACATTCAGATGTATTGCATTAGCACAGAACCTATATCCAGTTCTGCAACCAGCACTTGTTTCAAGCTGCTCTATTCAGGTTGCTGCTGTGACAACCCTCCAGAGTCAAATGTTAGGTCAGCTCCCAGCATATGTGTCTAGGCCATAATTCATTTGTCAGAAACCTAATAGCCACCTATTCCTACTCCTCTAACAGCTAAAACCAATATTGTTAAAATTACTAAATGTTACAATATCCTTAACAGCCTATTCACTGAAAACTTTAGATTTTCCTTGCTCTTATCCCCCAAAACAAAAATGCCTGAGAAGGATGCATTTAAAGTGCCTATATGTAGACTTATCACAGAATCACAGAATAAGCTGCAAGGGACCTATCAGGATCATCGAGTCCAACTCCTGGCCCTGCACAGTCTCTAAGAGTCCAAGAGTCTCACCACATACCCGAGAGCACTGTCCAAACACTTCTTGAACTCTGCCAGGCTGGTGCTGTGACTGCTTCCCTGGGGAGCCTGCTCCAGTGCCCAAACACCCCCTGGGTGAAGAACCTGTTAATAATATCTAACCTAAACATCCCCTGACACAACTTCAGGCCATTTCCTTGGGTCCTGTCACTGGTCACCAGAGAGAAGAGATCCGTGCCTGCCCCTCCTCTTGCTCTTGTGAGGAAGCTGTAGACTACAGTGAGCTCTCCCCTCAGTCTCCTCCTCTCCAGGCTGAACAGACTAAGTGACCTCAGCTGCTACTCATACGGTTTGGGATCATTAAATTTTTTCTTCTCTGGGAGATAGTTGTTGTCTTTCACTTCTCCACCACGATGATTACTGATAATTAATTTGGCTGGTTACAAGTCACAGCACAGAAAAAAATTATAGCTGTCATCATGATGAAAGTTTTCCTTAAAAATGCATTCAGTGTTTATCACAAAGAACTGCTTCATAGCATCGTAGTGCATAATACCCTGTGAACAGAGACTCGCCCTTGTCAACTTGAAAAGCTTAAATAAACAAAGAATATTTTTTTAATTGAGGTTAGCACATCAAGTGAGTCGTATTGTGATGTCTGTACAGTGAATGTATGAGGACAACACCTTTCTCAGACTATAAAGTTGCCTGACTACTGCTATTTTCATGTAGTCTCTGGAAAGAAAGGAAACTGTACCTTTTAAACACATATTTTTCAAAAAATGAAATGCAGAAAACCTTTTTCTTATCATGTATATTCTATAAAATACTACAGACAACCATTCTGTGAAGAGACTACTAATTTAAAAAGCACCAGCTCTGACTGAGAAATGCCTTTGTTAGGATGGGAGATATGTAAGATAACCATAACTTTCATTTTCCTCTGAGCTTAAGTTTTTCTTAGGCTCAACTTGTCATTTGGTGTGTAACTACAATAGAGTCACACACTGCATGTCCAATTACTTCGGGCATAAGGATCAAAGAAGTGTATGCAGCTCCCTCCTTTGGCTGACCAAAAAATTGTGCATCTATTGCAGCCTTTCCATGACATTAGTCACTGGAGTCAAATGGCTAAAATGACATGGATTGAATCCAGGGGAGCATCCAGTCCACTGGCTTTGCAGTCATATGTGACCACTGTTCTCCTATCTACAAATACAACAATGTATTCTCAAAGGTCCAGATTCCTAACTGGTACAAATCAACATGTTGTGAATGAAGCAACACCAATTTTCTAAATGTTCTGGCTAACTGTACATGACATGTCCATAAAAAGGTTCATATAATTCTGCAGTCATATTACTCTGTGATTCAGTTCTTTTCCTGCTTCCCTATATTCATCCTCCCCTCTCATTCCCAAGTGCTGATGTTTTGTCTTGATTGCCAAAAACTACTTTTTTCAATTAGAGAAAAATGTTCATTGATAAATTTTGCAACATGACAGCACGCAAAAAAGTATAAATTCTAAAGAAAAATAACCAATTTAACAAAATGCAGCTGTTACAGAAAACACTTGCATCCAAATGAAGGAGAAGGCACTTTTTCCTACTATCATTCTTAAGTGCTTTCCCACAGATAGATTCCACTGGTTCATCTTCTTTAGAGAAAATAAAGAGGCAGGTCCTCTCACATACTGATGTATATCAATTACTATTTACTCTTACATCTTCCCTTGAAGACTTCTCATTGGTTTCTGGGTTGTTTTTTTTTACAGACAGAACAGTAGCAACACTTATCCACCTCCACTTCTCCAGAGTCCCATAGCCCAGCCCTGCTCCACACTGTTTCATGTGGAGGTTTTATAAAAACTACAGCACACACATACACCTGTTTGGAAGAAGCAGAGACTGACAATGGTTCAGGTCTTAAAATAAAACTTCCTGTGATCAACAACAAATTGAGCCTTATGACCAAGGTCTCTGGAGTGCATAAAGCAGGCATCCTGCCCCTCTGTTACTGCCCAGGACATAATGACAGGATGACTTTCCCCAGATTTTTCTACTTATTTAACCATTCTTCTTTTGCCCAACCAAGACACAATTTGGTTTGTAAAGTGAAGGACATGGCAAAAGAATAATGGCTATATTGTTCACCATATGTGATGAATACAAGTAAATAGGGCTGTATTTTAGCTCTACCTATTTTGTTTCATGACTCCCTTGTTCACAGTAGTTCAGAACCTCCACTTAATCCAACTGCTTCACACCAAACATTGCTATGGATCTAAAAAGGATTATCCCAGGAGAACATCCAAAGAAGCACAGAAAATCCTAAGGATTCAGATAATGCCTCTTCTATCTCTCACTGAAGCAAATAATAAAAGGTTGATCCAATTCCTGTTTCTACATTTTTCATCAACTGTGATCAAAAAAGTCTTTAAAATTCAAAAGGGTTACTCTTTTTCAGTATCCAGACTCAACATAGGTGATTTGGAGAGAGACACAAAAGCTCTGTATTGCTTCTGTACCAACTGCCTGATCTGGACTGTGAAAGATCAACCAAATCTAGCCCAGTGTCACAAGCATTTCACTGTTCAGCAGTACTAACAGTAAACCTAGACAACTTCAACATATAAATCTATAAAAATTGTGCAACCGAATAAATTATTTTTGGTACCAGGCAGAATTAAAAAGTGGAAGTGACAGGATTCTTCAGCTGGGTAATAGGTATCAAATATATAACTTCTCAGCACTAAAGCTTCTGGCCAACCAACCAGTGCTTGATCTCAAGATAATGAAAATACACTGAAGCTTAAGAGAGCACTTGAGTAACATTTAACAAGGTCAGACAACCAAAGCATTACAGTCTGAGCTACCACAGCCTAGTAAATAGATTTATATTTCTCAAAGAGAAGTCTCACAAACTGACAATGCTTTTATTGTTGCAGTTCCCCAACAACTATGGGAAATTACTAGTTTCCTGAAAGACAAGAACACATTGATTTTCCCATTAAGAAATAAATTCCTGGCATAAAAAAACAATGCTGAAAATAAGTCAGTGACGCCAGTGAGACCAGATTTCATTAACTTATTTTTAAAATTGGATTTTTGCAGGCAGAAATTTTCAGCCTTCAGTTAGGAAATACAAAGATCATATAAGTGGAATTTAAGACATAGGTTGAAGGATGGTTTCTTCCTTATTCACACTTAACTTTATCACACTTAACACTGTGCCATGATCAGGGCTATATTAACCACTGCAGCTATCAGAAATACTTCTAGAAAGTAATCCATAAGATGAAGTAATACTTCTAGAAAGTAATCCATAAGATGAAGTATTTGTGTGTGCAGAGATACATACACACAAGGAGAGGTTTCTTCTGAAGAGAAAACAAATGGCTGCATGGGACTGTACTTATATAAAGCCAAACCTTCACATTTAATACTTGTGAAAGAAATAGCAAATACTCATGAGCATGGCCAACACTATCTATTAAAAAAAATGAGGCCATAAAAGGGTCCCTAGGTTTGACTTTTAAGTTGCTTCTTTTTCCTGAGCAATAATTGAGATTGTTTTTCATAAAATCATTGCTAAAATTAACACTGTAGGCAAAAAACCTATTTAATTTGGAGATTCATATCATTTTAACAAATAGAGACTTCCATTAGGGACATACATGCAACAAACTCAGAATTTCCTGCTTGGGGGCTGTGTTGTGCCAGTGAGAGCAGGAAAAACGGAGAAGAAAAGGAAAGAGCATAAACAAGAGAAGAAAAGGGGTTCAGTGGGCTGCAAAGTTTTATCTCAGCTTCAGGACTGGGCATAACACTCATTGTGTTCTTAATTAATTCATGGTTTATGGGTAATATTCTGAAAAACGTGGTGGTAGGGATACAAGTTACAGAGACACAGAAACACAGAATCAATCAGGTTGGAAGAGCCCTCTGAAATCATTGAGTCCAACCTATCACAAGAACATCACACCATCTATTAGACCATGGCACCAAGTGCCACATCTCACTTTGAGGCAGAGCACCTGTCTGGAGAACAAAAGGCAGAACTTCACTGTACTGCATGCAAGAATAAAGCAGCCTTTATGCAGTGCTTCCATTCAGCTCTCAGGGGAAGTGCTGAATGAGTGCCCTTGCCAGATCCTCGTAACAATCTACTTTCCAGGATTGTCTAATGCTTGTCCTCAATTAGAAGATCTCTTGATATAATTTATGAAGTGGCAATTTTCATTATCAAAATCTTATTTCCCCTTTTTCCCTCCCAAATTTTCAGTCCTCAAAGCCTGAGTCTACCCAGTGGTATAACACCCAATTTTGAAAAAACAAGCTACTTTCTTTTATTCATATATATATATTTTTAAGAGCTATGGAACAGCAAAACAACATGATGAACTGAAGTTTTCCAGTCTTGTTCTGTTTAAGAGAAAAAAATCTAATGAAAATACAACATTTTAGATATATGTAAGAAAAGTGAAGGAAATTGAATAGTAAGTTAAGCGGAAAAAATAGGAAGAGGAGCAGAATAGAACCCTTTTACCTATAAGTCACATGCTCTGGATGTGAGGATACAGATCCAGTTCCCATCTCAGCACATAAACTGAGCACACTAGTGTCCATTAAATACCACACTCAGAAATACTCCGGAATGCTTTGCTCTCAGTCTACTTTGTTAATGTCTCATCCTTGGAATAAATAATTAAATTTCAATGGGACCAGGGCTAAACCCAAGGTATTCTACTTCTCTAATGACTTATCTATTCCACCCTGAAGGGTAAATTTCTCACTAAGTTTTATGAAGCTACCTAACACACACTGCCATAATTTTTTTCCAGCATGTTCAGCGTATCTACTCAGCATATCTATCCTGAATTCTTAAGTAGTTTTGCAAGCACCAAAGCTACACCAGCTCAGCTAATTTACTGCTTGCTGAATCAAATGGCTGGTGCTATTTGCAACTCCACTGTGTTCCCAGAACTCACTGGCAAAAAGGGGGAAGAGCTAAAGGAAGCAGAACCCAACACCCTTTGTTCATAGACAGCTTTGCTACTTTAACATCACAGTTGCAATGAAGGTGATCAGTTGGGACACATCCTGACTACAAGTTTTTAATTCTGTAATGAAAAGTAAAGAAATGCCTCCCCCCCCAAAGCTGTTACCAAATGCTTCTGTGATAGTAATACTACAAATAAAGGGGGGGAAAAAAGCCTATTAATAGGCTTTTTTGAGTTCTGACTACAGTTTAAATATTGATTTTTGTTTCAACAGGTCTCTGGCTCCCTGAAGAGCATTATGGGAGTCTCATTTAAATCACTTCAAAACTCTGCCTCACCCTGGATGGACCAAGGAATTGAGCCATTAGTTTTGTGCAATGAAAGTAACTGATGTTTGTGCAAGTCATTTCTAGTTCCCCTTGGGCTAAGAGCACATTGACTTTGTAGCTTTTTTTTTATTATTATTACTGAAAAATCAGAGAGCAAATGAGAGACTATAAAACCTGAATGAGCACTGCTTCTAAACTAAATTATATTTAATATTACAGTGCTTTGACATCCCATGTGATTTGTAAATCTTAAGGCAAATCTAGCACAATAATGAAAATACTAGCAAAAAAATATCACAGCAAAAATAAATAGCAACATACACTTTCAGATCCTAAACTATCAATTTTGTAAGTACACCAGTAGCAATCCTCTAAACAGTTAGGGTATGACCTGAAAGAACTCAATAGACTATGCATAAAAGGAAAATGTTCTTTTAAAAAATGTTCTATTCCACAAAATAAAAGTTCATCTGCCATGACAGAAGCATATTTTAGAACACCTGAGGTATCACTAAGATTTTTACTTTGCTACAATCATGAAGAGAAATAAAGCATAATAGTTTTTGCAATAAGAATGTTAGACATTCACTCTGTCTGTGGAGTGAGTAAATAATCAAAAAGCCTGGAATGAACTACCAGTTGGATTTTAAAAAAATGAGAGAAAACATGTAATTTCCAGAAAATAAAAGGTAATAAGATTATAACATGCACTAAAAAAGGTGAATAATCACACAAGAAAAAAACATATCAGCTTTAAAAAGTCACTAGTAAGTTAATTGACAGCATTTTGTTATATAGCACAGCAACTTTTCTGTTTCAGGCAAATAGGTATTTTCAGACACTAACACTAATTCACCTTGTATTTAAAATGCATACACATTTTGAAAGAGAATATGTGCACGAATAAACACACTAATTCATGGACACATGCACCATTTCAGTTATTGATGTACTTTATATACACTGTATGTTCTGTTCCTTTTAATTCTAGTATACAGATTACACATTATGCTCTGAAAATCTACAGCCATCAAAAAGTAGATATATAGCTTTATGCAGCTGGACATTACAAATATATTCTACACCCTCACACAGCTTATGTAAATATAGACAAAGACATGCTTGTGTATTCATTAAAAAAACTACAGCTTTTGTATTTTAATTAATCTTGACTAGCAAGAAGCATATAAGGGATTGCACCACCCTTCTGCCTGGCATCCTATGTAAATGAGTCCAGTGCATTTATAAATATGGATGTGGTAGACCCCCAAACAACACAGTACCTGCTGTCTATCCAGCCGCATCCTTTTTGCAGCATTTCTGCTTTCACTCTCACAGGCGGAAGCCAGGATACTCTCTGCAACTGCTGAAGTAAGGTGTGAGGGAATAGGTCGTGACTATGAAAGAGAAAAAGAAACACAGAAATTATTCCTAGCATAATCCACAACATCCTTTTTCAAAGCACACCATACCATCACCTAGGCAGGAAAGTCCGCTCATTGAAATGCAGTTTATACCAACAAAACAGGGAAATGGAACTTGCAAAGATGAAAAATGAAACTAGTTAGATGTTAAAGCTGCAGCTGATCCACAGATCCACGAGAAGCCCTTTCCCCCCACAGCTCTATTGTCCAGTGTGTTTAGTCTGGCTCATTAAGCTGTACTTTGAACAGACAGTGGCATATTCTCTGCGTTCCAGCAGCACCCTGGCCGTCTGATTCTTGTTAAGAAAACTGAAAGGCTTTTTATCCTGTGCAGCATGTGACATAGATGAGTAGTGTTTTTTTATAGTCATACAAAAAAAAAAAACCAAAACAAAAAACCCCAAGTGATAGGGTTGAAACATCACTCAAAACCTAACAGATTGTCAGAACATTTCAGAGCAGCCTCAATCTGTAGTATATGAATATTTGCATTCCTTGCTGCAACATGACTGATGTGATTAAAACGACTTTAAAAAAAAAAAATCTGTTTTCCTTTTGATAATGCCAGCCTTCCAACACTCCAGATATTTTGTGGTTCAACTAGATATGGTTCATTTTTCCAGTTCAAAACCTCTCATTAGTAATTTCATAGCATTTACATGTTTTAGGTTAAAGGTGCAGTGAATCCCCCAAAAAGAAGGGAATGATAAAATCTTTTTTGCATCATTGTTGATTATGAACTCCAGTATGATCTTGCCTACCATTTCATTAGGAAGAATATTTACACACCCTTTTTTTTTCCTGATTACATACAAAACAATCCTCCTGAAAGATGAAGCTCATAATTATCTTCTTCATTAATATACAAAGATATATCAGAACTACCAAGAAAATAAACAAAGAGGGGATAATAACAGAGATACTGATGTACGTGTAAGCCCATTACAGACACTGCAATTTACTGAGCCCAGTTCTGAATTTCCACAAATTTTCAAAGCTTCATTGAACTCAAATTTACATTTACTATGTATATTTTTACCTACTGAAAAAGTGGACATGTGTGAGGGAGTTTGGGTGTGGTTTTTTGCTTGGTTGTTTTGGGCGGGGGGGGTTTTGAAGGGTTTTAGTTTCTTACTCCCAAAAATATGGATATGAACCTGCTATGAAATGTCAATGAATTTTGGAAGAAAATTTGGAGGGTATTCACTTCCTAGACAACCTTAAAACAAATTAATTATATAGGCTCAACTGATTTTATGGTTTTCATAACATTCCAGAAAGTATGGAGCCAGCCATGACCAGTATTACATTTTTACCTTTAAAAATTAAAATCAATTTATTGACTTCAGATATGCTCTGCAGAAAGCCAGTTTTTAATCTGACACTCTTCTTTCTCTAAAGCATGGGATCACAGTCTGTCTGGGACCAGAAGATGAACTAGCTTTTAGAAGTAGACAGGGATTTATGGGTCTTCCTCACTAGTGCAATAGGCTTATTTCTCCCCACTTATATGAGAACAAGCTCTCCGGCATCAGTATAAGAGCAGTGTAAGAAAGACAGCCAGAGGCTGCAATACTGCAATAAATTATACTTGGATTGATTTGACAGAACAAACTATGGAGCTTGTTTCCAGTTTTGAAAGTAATTCAGTCTAAGAGATGAGGGACACTGATGCAAGCCCCAGTGTCGTGAGAGAAGTTAACATCACATGCAGTACAAGCAGACACCTGACTCAGAGCTCCAGAGGACAAAGTCTTTACGGAAGGGTTTCACTGACAAAGCATGATATTTATTACTCTGACTCCCTGGAACGGTGATGTTACTCTGAATTTGTTACTGCATCACACTAGATCCCTCACTGTGTTTGGTGCCCAAGTACCACCGTACATGCCACTGGTTTATGTATGTTCCAGGTGCACTGACTCTGTTGACTTCATGGAATTCTCAGTGTGGTCCTGTAACAGTGGTCACATGATGTTCTTGAAAAATGGTGAGCAAATACCTCATTAATTTCTCCAGCTCAGGTCTTCAGCTAAACCTGAAAATCCACATCAGCGGATTTTTACAAGGTGATATATGAGCCAAAAAACCTTATGTTCTGACCAAAAAGTAAAATGAACACCAGTTCTTCCAGTTAATATATTTGTCTATGGGAGAGAATAGGTTTATGGAAGTGTTTTATAAAACAAAACATGAAATGTTATTATAAAAATCAAGCAGTTATCTTTTCTCTGAAAAGGCATGTAGTGATCAGTGCTCACTATTGAAATATTGAACCCAAGTTAGCACCTGCAAAATAGAAGAAATCTGTGGGTAATGGAGTATCTTCCTCTTGAAATACGCATTAACCCAAAATTTCTCTCACTCATCACTGCAGCTGGCTGTTGATATGTTCATATCAAGAACTATCTAGAGTGAACCTTAGGGGAAACATGATGAATACATGGCTCAGTCACCTGGGGAGTAAAGTACTGCAACAAAGCACAGGAGAAAAATCACCTCCTCAAGGTTCGGGCTCTATCAACAGAGCACTAGTCTGGCATTGACTGAGAAGAGGAAAACAGTCCTCTGTCACTAGGAGCAGAGCTGTTAAAGAGGAGATTTTCTGTTTTGTGAAATTCCATATCTGTAACATGTAAAAAAGATCAATTTTGAAAAGCCTAAGAGAAAAAAATTACTTTGAAATAACCACTTCTAAAAAATTGTTTTTAAATAAACTGAATTAGTATCTCCATCTTCTAAGCTCAGAAACCCCTTTCTGGCTTAGCTTAGCTTCCTTTTCCTCTCTACTTCTGATTATACACGATCTCTCTCATAACTACAGCTGTAAAACCAATTCTGTAAGAAGCTCAAACATCCCTGTTGGGGTCTGAACATCTCTCAATTCCCAATCTGAAGGCGAGACTCAAAGGCCTTGGGAAACATGGCAAAAGTGGTATCATTCAATTTTGCAGAAGGAAGCCTGCAGATCTTAGCCAAAAGAGAATTTTGCAGGTTCCCAGGCTGCCCTCTGCAGAGCTGAGAGCTGAGTGCTGGTTCCTACATGTTTGGAACTGCAGCAGGAAATGTGGGAGAGAAGGACAACTTTTTCCAAGGCCTCCCAAGCTGTCCCCATAATCCCTGGATCCACAGCCTGCCCACTGAACGAGCAGAAAACCAGCTTTCATTTTATGGTAGTATGTCAAAATCGAAAACCCTTGACAAAATAGCATTTCTTAAAGAGAAAAAAAAAACAAAAAGGCATTATCAAAAAATAACCAACCAGCTTTAGCTGATTTAGAATGTACCTAGTGTTGTTTGAGGCATAACATTCACAGGCCCAATCTGGTATTTCTCTCACTTCACAGTGATGTAAAGCAGGAAATAACTATACTGCAACTACCCATGTGTAAAACAACAGAAAAGAAAAAGTCCTGTAAACTTTAGTCTACCAAAAGTAGCAAATCACAAGGGAGGATAACATTTTTGTCATTTTGAACCAAGGATAGAGAGAAAAGACACATGTGACAATTTTATGACAACTCTCAGGTGAAGAGATGAATAAAACTTAGAAGGAATCTGGTGAACAGTATAATACAGGCCTTCTGAGAAGACTGTATGTCCATCACACAAAAGCAGTATACAGAATTGCTTTGTATTTACTTGGAAACATGATGCTGCTTGTGACTGCACTGAAGCAGGAGTCACATTTTGAACACGCATCCAGTTTTGGTTTTTACATCTCCTCAGCTGACACACAGCTAACATCCAGCCTCTAACACAATGTAGGCAAAGAGCATTTTGACAAACCATGTAAGGAAAACCTGCTAGACTGCATGTGCACACGGATGCCTTTGTTTAAAACAACTTTTGAAGTGACTGACATTTAGGAAGTGGTTGGAATTCCCTCAGTAACCCATGGGAGATGACCAACCACCTTCAGTTCTCTCATACTTGAAACTGTATTTTGAGATCACCACAGAGCCTGTAGATGACAATGATGACAACAAAGCAACATGCACACTTAACCATCCTATTGGATATGCACTTTTGCATACTTTCATAAGAATTATTTTTTCAAATTGATTTGAAGTTTTTATACACTCATCCCTTCTTCTCTTTCTGAAGAGTTTATAAACCATTGATACATACAGTTTTGCAAGCTGCATAATGGAAAATCAAATTAGTCAATACTTCTGTCTAGTCTATAACTGCTGTTTTGCTTTAAAGTATGTTGAACCTTATGAAGACCCTTCCATGACTTTGATGCTCTTTAGATCTGGGTATCAACAATCAAAGCATCTTACAACAAGCCTTTCTGGAGTTACAGAGTAGTCCTGCAAGGTTGCTCATTTTTTAGTAGTTGAAATCAGAAATCCTTGGCCCAGCTCATCTAGAAATTAGGTCTCTTGGTATAATCTCTGACCCTTTAACAAAGAAGAGAAGAGATGTTCAATATGCTGTAAAATACACACTTTCACTATAACAACTGTATGCAGTATCATCAAGCCTTCTGCTTAAAGTGAGGTACCTTTGCAGTATCTTCATGTGAAACACCAAATACCTCTTCTGGCATGGTCACACAGTTCCTGTATTTCTACACAGAATCTGAAAAAACTTCTATGTTCTAATTTCATACGTACACTTTTGGCATAAATTTACCAATTATTGATATAATAGATAGCTGACTATATTTCAGTCTAAACCACTAGGAGCAGTATGTTCACTAAAAAGAATTTTGCAATGTACTGTGCATGCTGTCCATCCGTGGTTAGAGATTCATTATCACTAAAGTTACTAGCCTGGCATTTTTTTGATATCCAGTATAAATAAAAGCCAAAGTTGTTGCACAAAATTTTGGTCTACATACTTTTACCCATGTTACATTAGTCTGGCTCAATTCTGAAAAAATACAGCTATCTGTTTAGTCAGATAATGGGCACACATGTATGTTGCTGCCTGTTCCAAGCTTCCCTTCCTCCTCCCCAAGACACTTGCCTCTGCCATGTGCTCTTAACCCCTTTGTTCCAAGCGTGGGCAAAACCAAATGTAACTCAAACTCTTTAGCAGTGTCTGATTGGCCGGTCACCCCGGGTCTACCCCCAGTCCGCCCCTTCCCCCTTCTCCGAATAAAAGAAGGACACAAGAGGGGGGCTGCCCTCTTTGGCTTTGCAACTGTTTCTGCAAACGTCTTGTCTGTTTCTTTTTGAAAGCTGCTAATTGTGGGAATTAGGCAAGCTGAGAGCTGTATTTCTTCCTCTTTGCTTCTGCTGGTGATATCAGTTTTGCAGCTAATATTTGCCACTTTCAGAACTACTGAAATGCTGGATTGCCCGTGCTGCCTCTCTAGGCTGTCCGAGGCTTTCTAAGACATTGAACTACGAGCCTAGCCGGTAAAAAGCTGTAAGTACACCTCCTCACATGTACACCTGCTAAATGCCAGACATTATAAGCTGACATGTGTTACTACCTTCTAGTTTAGGCAAATTAACACTGAAAATTATATCTTTCAGTAAAAGACAGTTGCAAACACATAAACATGCAAGTTACTTAATGTTCTTCATAGAGACCCTCATATAAATCATAGAATCACAGAATCATTTAGGTTGGAAAAGACCTGTAAAATCGAGTCCAGCCATTAAAACAGCACTCCCAGCTCCACCACTAAACCATGTCCCCAAGTGCCACATCCACACTTCTTTTAAATACCTCCAGGGATAGTAACTCCACCACTTCCCTGGACAGTCTGTTACAATGGATGAAGAAATTTTTCCTAATAGCCAATCTAAATCTGCCCTGGCATGAGTGCAGGCCATTTCTCCTACTCCTGTTGCCTTGTACTTGGGAGAAAACATATGGATTCTAATAGAAATGTGAGAATGAGGAATTATTTTAACTATTACTCAAACTTGAAAAAAAAATGGTTTGAAATTTTCCAACGTGATTTGGCATCCAAAATTGAAGATGAATGTCTAAGATGCCTCACTGACAGTGACTAAATTTCTCCAAAGATACCACTGAGCACTTCTTTGCATGTTGGGCTCCCCAAAACTAGATAGTCCCTAGTGTTCTCTTGCATGTCTGCTTGTTCCTCGGGTATTGCAAGACCAGCTCATTTCCAAAATTAAATACTGCAAATATGCCACAACTCTTTCATAATAAATTATTAAGATCTAACACAATGTCCTAAAACACCCAACATATTTGTAACAGCGTACAATATCTAAATAGCATTTTTTCATAGAAAATATGCAAAATACGTTACAAGACAGGGAATAAATGATCTTCAAAGAAGAGTTTTTAATCAGAACAATGCAGTGAAATGTATGACAACTGTCCTATGCGGCACAGTTGCAAAGGACTCAGAAACCCTTCTACAGAGTATTTTTGAATTTAAAGACTGAATGAAGTACAGTACTGCACTATACTGCATGTACTTTTGTACTGGTCACAAACTGGAAGAGGGTAGATTTAGATTAGATATTGGGAAGAAATTCCTTACTGTGAGGGTGGTGAGGCACTGGACTGAGTTGCCCAGAAAAGCTGTGGATGCTCCATTCCTGGAAGTTTTCAAGGCCCGGTTGAATGGGGCTTTGAGCAACCTCCTTTAGTGGAAGGTGTTCCTGCCCACAGAAGAGGGGTTGGAACTAGATGAATTTGAAAGTCACTTCCAACTCAAGTTATTTTGTAATTCTGTGATTCTGTGGATTGTTAGTACAAAATAGTGGAATATGAACAACTGGACTGGCATTTTAATGCCTGTAGCACTGCATTTCAGTCTGGGGTTTGATATATTTTGCTCAGTCTCTCAGTCTTGTGATAAATACCCAATTGTAACACCTCCCAAAGGATTCAATGAGATAACAGAAATATTTTCTTAAATGGCAGAAGAGGCATTTTGAAACATCTAGTGATGTTCAAATCGCTTTTTTAATTTTTCAGCTTTGTAATACATTGAATTGAAACACTGTGTGTTGCACCTAGGTTATGATGGCACCTAAATAAATCCATATATATCTTAACATATCCATATTCCTGTCTAAAAATTAAGCAAATGACTCTTTCCAATCAACCAACATGCTGCTGTTGCTGCTGTTATGTTTGCACAGGGGACCAAGTTCCAATCTGCCTATTTAGGTGAGCAATTTCAGCAGGGCTAGTGGAAATTTTAAATTACTTATGTGAACAACAGCAAGAATATCTATCTGACTTTATTAATCTAAAAATCAAGTATTTTGTCTAAAGTAGTCATCCAGGCTTCTTTTTAGTTTCATTTTTAACTCATGAGACTGCTGGGGATGAACCTCTCCAGACTGGTTCAAAATCTTTTTCCAAATATCATGCCTTTTTTAAAGCTAAATTCTTCACATTTTGCAAGGTTAATGGAAGAAGTGTTACTTCTTCCACCGCTCACTTTTCCAAAATTGCCTATACTTTCAAAAGTCATTAAAAAGTAAAAGCTATCTGAGGCAGATTTAGGAGGAAGTTCTCAAAAATCATATGAGCATTCACTTAACTGTTCTGTGGCGAAAAAAAACCCAACCCAACACATCTAAGAGCCTTAGTAAAACTGTTTCTAGAATATTTTTTCAAGACTATATGAGATCTAATGGTAAAAGTCAAAGTTTAT
Organism: Aphelocoma coerulescens; assembly: GCF_041296385.1. Taxonomy (NCBI): domain Eukaryota; kingdom Metazoa; phylum Chordata; class Aves; order Passeriformes; family Corvidae; genus Aphelocoma; species Aphelocoma coerulescens. The sequence goes on from NC_091015.1 coordinate 124,382,991, forward strand.
CAGAGGGTAGCTTTGCCCTTTTTCAACCAAGTTGCCCATCAGACTTAAATAAGTTAACCACTATCAAACAAGGGTGAGGTGCTTGGAAAGGGGAATGCCCAGCTGACAGGGTTTGGGTTATAGTACAAAGCAACAACTCCATTAGTGGTTTTAGATCTTCATGTAACTGTTCTTGTGATAATTTTCTTAATGCTTCCCAGCTTTTTAATCAATTAGATATGCATCCCTGAATCTGCAGATCATCATTTTCCTGGAAATGCTTATGACCTTTCCAGACATAAAAGCCTGGAGGACAGAAAACCCCTGTGACAGCAAGGGCAGCTGGACTTTTCAGCACTAAATTCAGTAAATGAAAGATTTCTCTTTGTAAAACTAAAACTAAAAAGCAGAACCTAGACACCTATGCCAAGCACTCTTAATGAGGCATATTTCAGAAAACATCCCTTCTGGAAACCAGTCCCCACTGAAGCTGCTCAGTCTCCATATAGACACATGACAAGCCACTAGACACATTCAGAACACCTTGATCAACATGAGCACAGTCGCAAATTGTTAAAACACCTCTTACAGCCAACTGGCACAACCAAGTGACAGTAGGAGTGAAAGATACAGAGCTCAGTTACTTGTTCTCGAGGCTGGCGATAGGACAGAAGGTGCTGGGATGAACAACACTGGGACCTAAATCATGAACAATCTTCAGGCATAGTGTGACTCTTCTCTGACACATCCAAACTTGTCTTTGGACAATGAAAAGCATTTACAACTAGCCTTTTCTCTCCAACACAACACTTGATATTATTGTTTTGTACTACGGTAGTACTTCGGAGGAGGGTTTCCTTTTGCTTAAAAAAAAAGAATAATCTCTTAGTGAACGAGAGTTTAAAATCTTGCTCTTGCATTGGGATGCTTGCAGAAAAGAATGGCGCATCTGTGAGAAAGATACTGTAAGATGCAATTTCAAACTGAATGCAGTGAGAGTGATCATAGGAGATCATGAACATAGGAGGAAGCAGAGAGCAGCAAAAAAATGTAACTATTAAGTCAATTCAACCCCATTTGATTATTCCTAGCATCTAAAGTTCTTCTGGACTATAACTAGATAAATATCTCCAGCAGCTGTCAACTAAATCTTTCTAATTGGCAGTTGTCTTATTACAGAGGCTGGGACAAGTCTAAACAAAGGATTTAAAAAACATTAGTGAAACAGACCATGTGACTATTTTGGGGAGAAAATTCCTCTTGCATAGCCTATGGAGGTCACAAGACACCTAATGTGTATTCAGGGATTCTTGTTGATATTGGTCCTTGAGAATGAGGAAGCAATTTTTTTCTTTTGTTTATGGACTAATGAAGAGAAAAATAAATAATTTCTTTAAGAATATTGAGAACTTTTAAGTTCTCAAAGCAATACAGCACAATGCAGGTAGAAGCACAACATAGAAATCCCCTCCAAAAGCCAGTGATTTCAGTAGTTGACAGATTTCCCTCCCAACTAAAGATTCTGGGCAAGATCACAGAATTTAGTAAGAGAATGTTCTCAGCAGTCCCTTAGCAAGAGACAAGGGGAGGAGAGAAAAACTCATACAATTAATGAGAAGAGCTGAGTACCCTACGGAGGTATATACTTGTGTCAGGATGAAAACTGCAGACTACAAGCTGCACAGTCAAATGGGCAGAGCATTTCCAATGTAGAAAGGGAGTTTCTCAAAGGCATATTTGTCACAAGAAGCTATGCAAGCTGCCTCAGAGTCCACAGACAACTATCTGTCACAAGTGGAGGCAGAATAACTATAAGTAATCTCTTAAACATAATAATACTAAGAATCATATTAATTCACAATACAAACACTCATGAGACTGAGCCTTTTTTATTGCCTCAAAGCTAGAACTGGCCTGTTATGCAGCAAGAACTGTCGCTGGGATTACAGATGGCAAATAACTGACAGAATCAGGCTCCAGGCATTCTTTTTCATCTTTACCATGCAGTTTTACACTAATTTAACATTGTGTTTACATTTTCTCTTCACTTTACAGTATGATGCTGTAGATAGCTGCACGATTCCACACACAGCCTGAACTGTTACATGCCATAAAAGAGAATATTCTCTTTTTTTCATGCAACTAGATGCTCAAAATGTAGCACTTTGAACCAGAACAAAATTAAAAACTTGTATTTAACGTGTGTATCGCAAAAGCCATCTCCTGTGGAGGTTATTATCTGACATCCTATTTAATATAACAATGGTACTGGTACTGCAGCTGAGCAGATCATTATTCTGGTTTATTTTGTATTTGAGGGTAGTCCTTTATTCAAAACAACACCATCTTGTCCCTTCATGATTGTTTTGAACAAATGTTATTATCCAGACAAGGTGGTTCTTCTCCATTATCAAAATGGTAAGCACATTTAAAACAACTAAGTAGTCAATGCCTCTGTCCATGGTAGCATTTTTTAAAAATGGCTGCAATAAAGAGATGATGATACAGTAACTTAGAAATCAGAAAATAATTTAAAAACCCAAAGGGATATTAAATTTCAGAATTATTCAAGACATACACATAAAATACTATTTATTCTCTTAGGAAGTTGATGGGAGCTCCTCCAGAGACTTTGGATAGTCTTTGGCTCGTATTCCTACCTGCTAACAGGGACATAGGACAGATATCCCTTCAGGCCCAAGAGGGCTGCAGTCTTTGGCAAGAGTTCCAGTGCCTTGTCACTTCCATTCATGGGTGAAAAAGTCAGTGTTTTAGAGGGTGATTTTTTTGTTTAAAAAGAAGTAAAGCCCATCATAAACTGTCATGAAACATTATAAAACCAGGAAATCTTTCTGAACTACAAAGATTGCCTATTTGGATCATATTCCTGGTAATCTCTGCTCCTTTTCCCCTCCCAGGAATAAATTTGATCCTGCAACCTTTATTCATATGAAAGTAACATTTGCAAATGTGCATTGAAGTCAAGCCAACCCCAGCTCTTATGGGTCAGACTGTAGCCCCTTGTTCATATTGCAAAACCGTTGCAGGAGTCTTTCAGAGGACAAGAAATGATCCAGTTTACATAACTGCTCATCAGCGTGAATAATGACGGTAATAAGGCCGTGAATTGGAACAGTGCGGAGACTTGCTAGCATTGGCTAATTTTGTATTTTCAATTGAAAGGACAGCAAAATAAAATATTTGGTTTCATGGAAGCTGAACTTGATGTTGCTTAATTTTTGTCAGACAGAGTGAGTAGATGCAATTTAATGCTACTTAGTATATTGTAGGAAATACTTCTTTTCTATTTGTCCTTTGTTTTGGAGGGCTAAACAAGCTGCCATGTATGCCACCAGTGAACCTTTGGCACTTCTGTCTGTACAGATGTCCTTTATTCTACCTGTCTTTCTTCATCTGAGCTTCCATTGTTCAGAAATAGTGTTATCCCAATGTTTCAAATAATAAAACCATGCAGTTGTTTAGAATAACAAACACACTCAAAAATTTAGTTTCTGCCTTTGTTTTTTGTATTATCAAATAGTGGTCTTACCCTACAAATAAGCCTGATATTTTGTTCTTAAAACTGTCAGCTACCATCTTAAACAACATATGGTACTCATAAATATTCTGCAAAAACTGCAGGAAAGAGAAAGACAGAGAGAAAAACAGTAAAATGCAATAATCTCCAATAATTTGTAATGTAATCAATGGGTTTGCAGATGATTCATTAAAAAAAAAATGGTATGTTTAATCGCTAAATGATATCTATTTGTAACAATGAGGTGATTTTGTTGTCATCTAAAGGCCAGAGAGATAGCTAAAACATTAAACACAAGGTGTGTAGGTGTGTAGCTACCTAGTTACTTCTGACTTTTCTCCATTTTGGAAATACAAACGTTTTCTAGAGATAAGCTGCCAAATGGTGAGAAGACTTTATTTACCCATTTTTGTGCTACTGAGTAATATTAAAATATCAATATCTGAAAACACTGTCAGTTGTATACTATGGTAATTCCCATGAGCTTTGGTTCAATTATAACTACTAAACCATTGGGATGCTCAGATTCTAAGTTTGATGTGGTTTACAACCATTAAATATGTTTTGCACACCTATATATCAGCTGAAAGATTTCAAAGGAGTAACTTTCACTGATAAGTAATAGGCTAAGGTGTAAAAGAAAACACCCAAAGCCAAAGCCATTGCCACTATGATGTTACTACACTGGGCATTTTCTTGAGTATAGCTTTTCTCTAGCGGGATCAATTTTACAGAGCTCACTGGAATCCAGTTAGCAGGGGCATTTTAGAGAAAAATCTGTCTTACTGCAAGACTTTTACAGGCAAAAATCTGTAATTTAAAGTAAGAAATAAGTCACCATACAGTCCACAGTACAGTTTCCCTCCTTATTTATGCCTTGGTTTCTTCTTTTTTCCCTATAGATTCATATTAGTTCATTTTGTGACCTCTAGTGTCCCACAGCATTTTTAAATCAAGGGGAATAAATTCGGGAAGAATGAAGGAGGGAAAAAGAAATCTCTGACCTGGTATTACCAAAAAAAAAAAAAGAAAAAAAAAAGAAAAAAAAAAAAGACGCTAAGATGAAAACAAAATAGTGCCATGGATTTACATATGGGGTTTTGATGGAAACTAGGGCTGGGTTTTAAGTCAAAACTCACCATCTCAAAACCACTTCTTTTCATCCGCCTGCAGGACTTGAGGTAAGTACGTATGCGTTTTCTGGCACGCTCTTGATACTCAGGGAATTGTCGCCTGCATGAGTCAATGATAGCCTGGATCTTTTCTTTGGGCTGCTTAGAGATTGGGACCATTCGGTCCAAGTTTTCATCTACAAACAGCCTGACAAACATCTGTTGGCAAGAGGGAGACAGAGGAGATGGGTTTGGAGGGCAGCTCTCTTCTCTTTCTAGCTTCCTGGCTTGTTTACTGATAGGAAGACATTTTTTTTCTATCCACTGAAGAGCTTTGTAACGGGAAGCCAGAAATATTAAGCAAACAGTTCTTTAAAGGGTTATTTGGGGTGGGGGTGGGGGAGGGACTGATCAAAAAAAAAAAAAAATAGACAAGAAAAGAATAGTCTATAGGATACAGAACTTGTGAGATAAACCAGAACAGATTGTGAAAATAGGCACTACTTAAGTTTCATTATTAACAATAAGCTGTGATTGCTAATCATTTTATTGAACTGACTCACATTTTTTCTTTGTTTGAACAATTGCTTGTGTTTTCATGCATAATTATATACATTGGGAAAGCAATAGAGAACAGCTGACCACCAGAATGGTCTCCTGACAAAACTAGCTACAGCCTCTTTCCATTCAGTGGGTGAACATGCACATCCACACAGCCACACACATGGTCACACATGCACACACACAGAACAAAGCTTTGTTTTCCTCACTGGTAAAGATGGCACTCTGCCTCAAAATTCTAAATAAAACACAGTAAATCTGTTGTCTGTTGGCAAGAGTTTAATGTGCGTTAAAATAATAATTGAAATAAATCCTGCAAATTAATGTGCCTTTAATATTGTCAAACTTACCCAAAACAACAATGCAAAAGGAACAGAAGAAGTAAACAAGGTGAGTGCAAGAGGGCTTACGTTAAAAGCTTTCAGTCGCTCAGCTTCTACCCCATCTGATTCATTAACCTTCTCAGGATCTTCTTGCTCATCATGGTCATCCTCATCCTCATCTCCTCGATTCAGAGACAGATCTTCAGCACCTCTGCCTACACTCTCATTCTTGCCAGAGTCATAGCTTGAATAGCTATGTGCAGGGGACTGAAAATAGAGAAAAGGAATATGCTTGTAAAAATTCTCAGCAAAAATAAGGTCTTACTTATCAAAAAGGCTTGGTAAATATTTCAAGAATTCCATGAATCCTTTTTATACTTGTTCAACATAAAGTGCTCCTAATCCTTCCAAGGACAAACAATGCACAGTTATAGTAATTTCAGTGCTTAAAAAAAAATGTGACCAACTGCAAATTCAGTAAATCTATTAACAAATTAATTACCTATGATAATTACAGTTAACATGAAAACTTTGCCGTACAGACTTGTTTAAGTACTACATACAGACATTTCTTACAAATACTAACTTCTTTGTATTAGTCAAGATGTAAATAAGGGATAGCCGATTTGAACAAAACTCAGAAGGAGTAAAATTTAAACATTTCAATGCAAAGAGGATTCAAGTAGGAAACACTGGTATTCATCCAATAAATAATAAATATTATCAAGAGATGCAAGAATTTATTCAAAATAAGGAGATGATCATGTTCCAGTTTCACTTGCAAAACCCCAGAACGTATTAGAGATGTGTAGATTTACATTTTGAATGCTCTCTGAGAATTATGTAGTAAAACCACTTTCTCTTTGAAAATCAGCATGCAGAACTTTCCCCTGAGCAGAAATTCATTTTGTTGGATAAAACAGATGGCCATCTCAATAAAGTGTATCCACTTGAAGGACCAGAAAGTTTCAAATTACCAGAAGTTCATAGAATGCATTTTCACTTGCAATATCAAGCCCTCCCTCAGTCTCCTGTTTCCACTGCATACACTTCAAACTGCAAACTGTGCAAAAGGCATCAGTAATAAAGTCTTCCACAACTTAACATTCTACAACTTAAAACTTAAAGATCAAAGCTTTTCCCCAGCCACACAAAAGTATCAGAGAGTATCTCCATCAGAGACATCAGATTCACATTTAGGTAATTCAGAGAAAAATCTCACATATATTTTAACGCTGTAATATTTTACTATGTTTCCTCTCTTGCTTCAAAGCATTCTGAAGTCTGAATCAGGTGCTACATGACAAACTTCACATACACACTTTTTTTAGATGCCTCCTGCCTTAGTGTCACCAGAAGTCAGGAGCATAATTTGGAAACCAAAAATACATTTCAAATACTTAAAATTGCATGCCTTGAACTACATTCTAAGATTCCTAAAACTTTCTTTATTTCAGGGTATTTTGCCAGCCACAGAATGAACCAGGACAGAGAGGTAGGAATGAAAGACCAACAAAACCATCCATCTGTAAGGCATATTTTTTTGCTTTATAGTCTTACTTCAGCTTCTTTATTTCCCTTTCCCTATTTTCATTGCCGTCTTACGCTGGTCCTCTGTACACCGTGAGTTTCAGAGTCACTTGCCTTGCCTTAACAGCACTCATATTCCAAGCCTTCCTTTTTTTATGTATCCTCCCTAGACTATATTCTCGCAGTACCAATCCCCTGATGTTCCATGTTTTATTCCCTAATCCTCCTAATATCAGAACTTGCAGTCTTTCTCATCCCTTTCCCTGAGTCTCTTTACTCTCTAGACCACTTTCCATTCCCTAGACCCTTATAGCAGATGTAGGAAGAATGGGAAAACATCAGAAGAAAACAGAAGAGCTGGCCTGTGGATAAAAACAGCTTCAACAAGTAGCAAGCTCAGCACCACCTCATATGGGGCAAGAAATTAGAAAGGGTTCAAGATGGCAGATGTGAGATGGCATGGGAAGACAAGGCTTGCAAGAGCAGCAAAAACAAAACTCCAGTTCTTGATACACTGATACTCTGTCCTGTGAAGATGATGAGTATCTGCATTGCTGTGCAGTCAGGTGAGTGCAGGTTTCATCCTAAACGAGGCGATGGCTGTATCTTATCAGAGTGTCTAGCATATGTAAGCAATAGTGTTTAACCTGGCCAATGGCTACCAGAAGGCCAACAGCTGCAGCCCAGTAGCCTGTTATAAAGGAATGAGTGATTTCCTGTAACCCTGAAGAGATTCTCGGAGGACATTCTTTAAAAAAGAAAGTTACAATGAATTAATTGCTATTATTGTACAGTGCAATGCAGTAGAAAATCTGACCTATGCTGCAAGACTTGTTCTTCTGTACATCTTTGTTTCACCTGTCACTACAGCTATACAGCCTGCAGAAGGCTTTGAGATAATCAAAAAGCCATTTCATGTGCTAGGCATAAAGCATAGAAGCTGCTGCCCTAAAGAAACCTACTGACTGAAATCCTTGTTGTGCAGACACTTGATCTCGCATGAGTCATTTCATCAGACTAAATCCAATTAGACTACTCATGTGCACAAAGTTAAACAGATGCAAAACTGATTTCAGTATGTACATATGTTTCGGCTGAATGCCAAGATCATAAATTATGCACCAGGGTTGAGATTTCCTTTTGTGAAGGAAATAAATTCAGGCCAAAATGCCTTAAGTATGTCTCTCAAAAATGCAACAGTCGGGGTAGTTTTTTTGGGTTTTGGTTTTTGGTTTTGTTTTGTTTGTTTTTTAAAGAAAGCATTACATAGAGAGTCCAACATCTTCTCTAAAGTTTTTATTTAAACAACAACTTTAGCATCTTAAATGAACTGTGGGGTTTAACAGTCTGAGAAAGTTGCATGGCAGGAATCCATATTTATTCACTGTGAATTTGAAGACTGTGTACAGTACCAGGAAAAAGTGGTTTTCTCCTAGATGTTTCATTGGCAAACTGAGGGAGAAAAAAGCTCAGTTTGAGTTTGCAAAAGCTCAGTTAAGAACAAAATTTCTACCTTTCTGTATTTCTACACAGATGAATATTGATTCAGAGATGGAAGAGACACCTCTCTCACTTGTGTTGACTCTGCAGTTGTGCAGAAGCCAGTAAGGATTTCCTTTTGCTACTCTGTTAAGCACCTGCAGTGCTAAACAAGGGGTGGGACAGCAGGGGACAACTCGTCCTTTGTACGTGCTTCCGAATTTTAGATCTTGCACTGTCCTTTCAAAAGGCTGCTCCCACCTTTGACAGACAGTAACATGCTAATGCATATTCCTGAACAGCCCTTGACATACACCTTTTATGGTTCTGCAGTGAACTAGACTGAAGAAGTGATCCTGGTTAAAATGTTTTGGTTTTGCTTGTTTGTTTGTAGATTTGGTTTTTTATAATATTGCTAGTCCACTTATGACCAGAATCCGTTCTTGGGTCCAGTTCACCATCTGAAAGTACAAACCTTTGTGCTGACAGGAAAGTATGAGCATGGAGGGGAGCATACACATCTCTGTTGACAGCAATGAAAGATTAAGTCTTGGTGGAGTGGAAGCATTAGTAGATATAAGATGTTTCACAGGTGAATCTTTCGTGCTTAACAAATCAGAGCTGGAGAAGAAAGTGACAGCAAAGAGAAATTATTCAACGAGAACAAATGAGGCCAAGGTTAAGCACAGAATTATTGCCCTCTCCAAACACTTAGATGATTATGAAGTTGTCTTAAAAATACTTAAGATGTTGACAGTTATAGTCTGACCACTTTGTCCTTGCCCCTTTTTGAAGGTTCTCAGTTCATTACTTTAATCTCTTTCTTGCAAAAATAAGTACTAGGCACTTCTGCTTTATTAAAATGAAAGCAAGGGGTCACGCCCAACAAGCTACTTTTAGGAGTTTGACATGAAATATCAACCTCTTTCTAAAACATTACAGGTCAGCAACAACACTCACCTGGCGTAAGGCGTCAAATTACGCAACAGAAGACCTGGGAGGACATCACAGTGTCATCTACTTTGTCTTGCTGCCACAAAAGAAGGTCAGATGGTCAATCCTGACCATTGTTTGTCTGGCTGTTATCTTAAGACTTCCAGTGACAGAGATGCCGTGCATCCCCCAGGCAACCTGTACCAGTGTTTCACTGTCTTCACCACTATTAAAACATTCTTAAGACCAACCTCTGACTTTCATAAATGTACTAAGCCTATTTCTTTTTCATGTATCTACCATGGATTGCAATGGAGGAAAGGTGTGGCATTGGGAGAAGAGAGCATTCCCTTTCCTCTTTCCAACAGCTGAGGATTGTTGTGATGTCCCCTTCCCTCAAACTTCTCTCCCCAATAAATTAATTTATGCTGTGAAACTCATGTTTTCCTGATTTCCAATCATTCTTACTGGTCTGCTCTGGATGTTTTCCATCTGGTTGGAAACCTTCTCAAAGAACAACTCCCAAAATTCAAAAATGTATTCCATTTATGGCTTTTCTGTGAAAAATGTATTTCTTTATTGCTTGATTAATTTCTAGCATGCTTACAGCAGAAAAACTTTATCCCTTTAATTGCAGAAGAATACCCCAAAGATACAAACACAGCAGTGCAGAAACCCCACAGTTGCCAACAGAAATCGTGCTGTTATTTTTTGAGAACTAAAGCAGAAATAATCCATAACATTTAAAAATATAAAGTCTGCCATAGTGCTCCAGTGCCTGCTGGGCTTCGACACTGGTGTATGGCCCTCAGACAGAGTTTGGAGGATGACACCACACGAACTCATTGCAGGAATGTCCCAGCAGAGACTCTTGGCTACCCCAGTGAGTATACAGAGATGGCACCTAATTACCCAACCAAAACTTATTCAGTGACAGAAAGCTAATTACTGAGGGTGACTATTTCTAATGACCAAAAAATGGAAAAATCATCTCTTTGTGACTTTTCAAAAATGCCAACATGGAAAAAAAGACCCCACGTTTTCAGGGAAACATGCCTCTGAAGGAAGTGTAGCAATTCTTTTTCTTTTAACGAAGCTTCATTTTTCACATTCACATTACATTTTACATTTACATTTAGTTCGAGAGCTTCACATCTTATTGAATAATGCGTAATTATTTCAGTTGTTACATCAGGCACTCATAAACCACAGAACTCCTGTGAGCAAGAGAGATTTGCACATTTGAAGAGTTGGCAAGACAGCAGCACAGGTTTCCATGGAAAGGAAAGGGGTCAGGAGGCGGGCAGAGATGAAAGCACTCTACTGGCTATACATGAGTCTCTTCTAGAAGTCAGCCTCCACATCTGTAAAAGTTACTAAATATTTTAATGAATAAGTAAAACCATATTCTAAAGCTGACAGAATTCTGCTTGCCCCCAGTTGTACATCCAGCCCTTTCTTCTTTTTCTTACGTTTCAGTATTCCCCTCTCTGCCACTGAATACACAAAAGTCTACAATTTCACCAATTACTCTTTCAAATTATGTGTGCTTTTCTGTATGTTTTCCCATGTGCTATTATGCATACATATTTTTATAGCAACTATTCCTATGACACAGAAAGGGATTAGAATATTCTGATGGCAACATGTTTGATTGCTTTGAAGATCCTTTTTTCCAAAATTGCCAAGTAAATTAGAATTTTATTTTAATTTTTTTTTAACATTTACATTTTTAACTGACTCTACGTATGACAAAGTTTTTGAAAAATGCATTAAAAGTAGTTTTTGGTAAATTGATATGAGTGAGAAGCATGTATTTTATTTGACATATAAACAAAATTAAAAGGTTAGACCTGAAAGGTTAAGGGAAAATTCATGTCCTATATCTTCCCCTTAAAAATATATTTGAAATTAATATTGCATTGTTAGAGTTCCACTTCATTCCTGTGCAAACTGTGAGTTCTCCATACAGCAGGGAACTTGCCTACAGGATGTAGAGCTGTTTGGGTTTGGTTTTGTTTTTTTGTTTTTTTTTTTTAATTAAATATATAATATATGTAATATAAATAACATATTAGAAAGCATAAAATACTTTTGGCACATACATGCACTTTTGTTATTTATTGAAAGACTTGAAACCATGAATAAAATCATTCCTAAATTTTCTCCTCAATTCAAACAGAAGGCAGGAGGCAAAACTGGAACACTTAGGTTCAGCTATTATCCTAAGGAATTCTCTATCAGGTTTTACAGATAAAAGTCCAACTTTCTATTATTTTGCACTAATAAGCCATTTTTTTCGTCACATGTGGGGAACTTTACTGTCCATCTCTTCTCATTACAGAGAAGACTGTGAATTCTCAAATACAATTCCAGCATCTCCAGATCCAATTAACCTCATTTGTATAAACTCATCAAATATTTGTCCATCTTACCCATATCTTTGCATCTGACTACGTCCAGTTTGCTACTCTTCTTACACCATAATTGGCCTTTCCAGCTTCTTTATAAAATTTCACCCATGATAATGGGAAGGCATCATTGTGTGCAATTCTGCTATTTGGAGCATGAGGACAACAGCATTTTTACAGGAAGAATGGAGAGCTGACTAGAGTTTCATCAGTTCGACTCTATAAAAGTGTTATCTAACATGCTAAGTGTTAAGTTGTAAAAGACTTTTTTGCACAAAACTTGTTTTACACTAAAATATTAAAAGATCTTTTTTGTTTGCTCAGTGTTAACAATGTGACTTCCAGAAACAAACTGTTCAGTTATTTATAACAGGAACTAAGAAATGAAAAGATTTTGCTCCTGAATTATCTTTGACATGGTCCTCTCTTCAGAGCCATTGTTTTTACAGTAGTCCCTGAGAGAACAGTGACTGTTTCTAAGACTATCTGCTCGTTCTTTCTCAGTAGTTTTCCAATCTATGGCATATTATGCTTGCTTATAATATTCCTTTCAACAGAAGCATATTTATTAGCAATAAGGAAACTATAAATTACCCAGACACTTTCACTCCAGTGGGTTTTATCTGGGTAAATAGAAGTTTGGATAATTGAAAGATAAGAAATAATTGAAAGACCCCCTGAAACACATTTCTTCCTGTGATATTTTCTCTTTTTAGCTAAAATACAGTCTACCCTAGGTCTATCCCCACTGGTATTGACCAACATCAAAACACATCATTTTACCCTAATAGAAATAACCTCAAAAATTAAGTAGAGAGTAAGAACAGAGAGACAACTGAAAATTCTCAGTCCAGTAGAAGAATAAAGTATATTTATAGGCTATAGTTTAAAGAGCTTCTTTTTAACTTTTCCATAACCAATCTCTTATTACCTGATTGGTCATTTTCAGAAAAGCTCCTGCTCCTTCCCCAGCCATTCTAGAGGATGAGAATTCTTGTGGGAATCAGAATAAGTATCTCCAAATCACCCTAGTACACCAGTGTTGAGAGTACCAGGGCAGAGATGATTTAACAGAGCGGGAGACTTGCCTACTTCTTAGCTACTAAATAGCTTTTATTTTACAAAGTTGTTTTATTAATGAACTTCAAGAACTCCTGTCACTGATGTAGGAAGACAGACTTTTTCAACCAAATACTAAAATAACTTAGTTATATAACCACCAATAACTAGTCACATTGCAAAATGGGGCTGCTTTGTCTTTGGAAAAAATACAATGTCGTTTGTAGGAGTTGAAAAGTCAAACTTAAATGGTGACAGACTCAAATAAAAGAGTAAATTATTTTTGGCAGCATACACTGCTATTTTGAAGCTCTAAAAGGATCTGACTGAGTTTCTGAGAATTTGAGAAACACAGGTTGCCACACAGGAAAGCTCCACCACAAATTTCTGGATTTCTGCAAACTGTGTGCCAACAGAGTATTTAAACATTTTCTATAGTACACTCAAAATCAAACCAGAAGATCTGAATTAATCTATACTCTTTTAAGATCTTACATTGCTAAAAAGAAAAAAAACAAAAAACCAAACTTACCTTATTATCAAAGTTAGAAAAACTTCATCAGTGATTTTCAAAGGACAATACTAGCATACTTTTCAGGTAGCTCAGCAAAGCCAAGAGCCTGAGGGAGCCCCATATAGTTCTTGTGCTTTTGGCAAAATCCATCAACATAAAACTTCTATTGCAAAACTATCATTTCCAATTTTTGGTGAAATTTTGACCTTTTGCCAAAAACCTTTACAGTTTCCATCCAGATTCCACAGCTTTCCCTTTGTCAGGGTCTGGGGGTTTTTATTTTCCTTTTAAATGAAATAGTGACAGTTTATATGAGGAGTAGTGAACATTTTTCTTATGGAATATACTTCAGTGACTACTAAGGTTCACATTACAGGCAGATAATGAGCATTTTTGAGCAGTAATTCTTTGGTCAATTGTCAGACAACTGGCTGGCAAGAGCTACAAAATATTTTGCAAAAACACTGGATCAATAATTTCTTCTCATTCTATTTAAATTGAGAATGAAGCTTCTAATGCAGGCAACACATTCAGGAAGCAACTAAAATGTAGAACATTTATAAGACCTGAATATCACAATGACAATTACAATGTAAGTCCCAAGACTCTCACTCCCCGCTTTGCAGCCTGTCCTCATCTAACTGACAGAGGTTTAAGATATAACTAAACATGTTGATGCCTTGAAGTGGCTACCCGAAAACAGAGGCCAGACAAGAATAAGAGAATAAAAGCAGGTATTTATTTGAAGGGCCTTCAAAGGTACACCTTGGGAGTCAAAAGCCTCCGAGGGGCTCCACCCAAGATGGACCCTGGCTCACGGGTTCTTCACACTTTTGTAAGTTTGGTCCACTTGCATATCAGGGTTAATTCTCCAATTATAATTTCAGTTAATGATGTAATTACCCCAAGTTTGCTCCTCCTCTCAAGGCTTTAGTTTACACATTTTGGGGCCTGGGACAATCAAGGTGTCCTTGAAGTGCAAACCTAGAGAGGGTTTGTTATGTCTAACCAGCATGAGAGAACAGTAGTTAACAGACCAAACAAAACTTCACTTACTAGGCAGTACAGGATTTGAAAAACCTAAGGCATCAACGTCAACAGGGATAAAACAGTAAAGTTTCTTAAGAACTCTCCAGCGAGGAAACAGCAGAATTGCTGACAAAACCCAGCCTATCCATTAAAGATCCCGCTTTCTGACCAACAGTGCTACCCCTATTGCTTGAAAATATCACAAACTCCTGCCAGCTTTCAGAACAGAAGTAGTTGCTGAATACTGCAACAGCAGTCATGGCCTCTGAAGTCTGACTTAGGTAAGAAGCCAATGTCAGCAAAAGCAGGAGCTGAAATACAGGAGTGATGGAATTTCTTGAGCAGTAGTTTAAATGTGCTAAGCTTACTGTTTTACTTCTGATTTTAATTTCTTATGGGTATCTGTACACAGGGAAATAATGTCATCATAAATACAGAAGAGCAGGACTTCTTGTCGACACGGTATCATTGGATGCTCTATTTTAGTCTTGAGCATATTGCTGCTGGAATAACTAAGAAGAATCCCCTTCCTCACTTTAGCAGTGAGGAATACAAACCAGGGAATACAGAGCACATGTAATTCACTGGTTTAGTCATAGGCCACTTGTCAAACATCTACAGTACAAAACTGCCATAATCTTTTTTTCCTTCTGTGCTATTCTTTATGTTCATGGCCTTTCGTTCAGTTTAAGACATTTTTTTCCATGCTGCTTTCTCCTAAATCTTTTCATTCTTTATCTTTGAACTCATTATGCCTTTAGTTCTTTTTGCTTCAATCTCTTCTTGATTTGTTCTCTTGTCTCTCATACTATTCCCTTCATTTCTTCCTCCCTAAATTTCTCTCTGCTTCCTCTTGTCATAAATTTAAGCTATGACATTAAAAGGGTTCAATAACCTGTTTTCTTCTTCAATCCCAAAAGGACATAGACCTGTTGGAGTGAGTCCAGAAGAGGGACACCAAGCTGATTAGAGGGATAGAGCACCTCTCATCTGGGAAATGACTGAGAGAACTGGGTTTGTTCAGACTGGAAAAGAGAAGGCTTTGGGGTGACCTAATTGCAGCCTTCCAGTATCTGAAGGGAGCCTACAAGAAAGATTGAGAGAGACTGTTTACAAGGGCACAGTAGTGACAGGACTAGGGGGAATGGCTTCAATCTGAAAGAAAGTAGGTTTAAATTAGGTATTATAAAAAAAATTCTGTGAGGGTGGTGAGGCACTGAAAAACATTGCCCAGAAGAGTTGTGGATGCCCCATCCCTGGAATTGTTCAAGGCCAGGAACAATGGTGTTCTGAGCAACCTGGTCTAATGAAAGGTGCCCGTGTCCACAGCAGGGGGGCTGAAACTAGATGACCTTCAAGGTTTCTTCCAACCCAAATCATTCCATGATTCTATGAAATAGAAGGCTATCTCCTTAAGTCCCAAAGCAAGAATCTACACTTGGAAACTATGTGTTTATTCATAAATAACACCCCTTGAATCTATGACTGCAGGTGAAGTCCTGCTACCAGAACTACAACCACAGAGAATATAGAATTTGTACCTGCCCCTTTAATTTACTGCCTTTTTCTTCCTCACACTCTTTGCCATGACAGTATTCTACTCCTTTAAAGCAACAAAATGGTCCCAGAGAGCAAATACATTTGCAAATGAAAGAGTTTGAGTTATATCAGGAATCCAGGAGAAAAGACTGATTTTTGGTTTTTGACACTCACCTTGCTCCGCTGTCCATCTGTATTCTAGAAAAGCTAGAGACGGAAAATACACAAGAGGCTTCAAAAGTTGCAAAGTTACAAAAGAAACTTCCAGAGACCAACAGCAGAGGCAGATGCAGAAATAATACAACATCACTGCAGGGTTTGTGTGCTCTAAGAACAGCAGGCAAGGAGAGGAGCACTTGTTTTCACTAGGTAAAAACAAAGGAAGCAATGAAGACAAAGGCTGCCTCTGTCCTGTCCTTGTCAAGACTCTGGCAAGAGAGAGCTATTTGATGTCCAGGAATTCAGCAGCTCCCTATAATGTCTGCCTAAGGCCACACAGCAGCTGGACTTATTAAACACATAGATATATGCTGAGCTGTGCACCTGTATTTTCTGCTACAGAAGGACATGCAGCATTTTGTATCCTAACTCATGGGAGAAGTAAGACCACAGTGCACACAACAAAAGTTGGAAATAAGGAGGAACTAAAAGTGATGATTGGGATGAGAGTGGAAAATGGTTTAACAATGGACCTTTCTCGGTGTGCTCTTTCTGAATTAATCATAAGCTCTTCCCAGTGCTGATTTCTTCTTCCTAGTTCATTCCTACACAGTGGCATTTGAGAACTTCTCACACCTTTCTCCTTTCCAGTCTGAGCATGACATAAGTGCAGATAATTGGGAAGGAGATTAAAATCAGTTGATGGAAGCAGTGGAGGAGGGAACTCCAACTCATCTGTCTCCATCATTTAAGAGAAATTTAGGCCTCCCTCCTACAGTTTTTATTGCTCAGTCATGACAGTCCTATGCCAGAATAGGTGAGAGGAGACAGTTCTGCCACTCCTTCTCTTCTAACCAATCATTTACATCTTCAGAAGCACCATCTAAAGGAAAAAAACCAAAACAACAGGTAACAGTAACATATTGAGAGACAGACTCATGAAAGAAGCAAAGCCAATTGATTAATGACAGGAATTTAACCCAAAATAATCTGTACAGTACTGAACAACCACTGATCATGGTAATAAGATGACATATTAGAGACTGATTTTTCTAGGAGAAAGCTAGGAACACAACAGGGCCACAACACAATTTTTTTTGCATATGAGGATGCAAGAAAGGAGCATATTGCCTAGAGAGAAGTATAGGGTACAATTTGAGAATGCTTGTTCTTACTTTTCGTTTTGGCCTTTTACCTCTATACACTTATAGCAGCAATCTTTGGCAAGCTTTAAAAAATTCTCCTTAGATAAATCAGCTGGATTGTCTCAGTAAGCAGCCCTGGGAGATAGAGGTTAATGGCCTTAATTGTTGCTTAAGAACCAGGTGGGAAGATTTAGAACTTGAGACCAATCAGGAGGAGACAGATGAAGACAGGGCTCCTGAACCAGGGGGGAGGCCTGTTCCCAGTCCATAATAGTCTGAATAACAGAGGAGCAGCTGAGATGTGTGTATCTGAAGCTGATGGAATAGATTACTGATTAGTTCCCTACTTATCTACCACAAATAAATCTTAAAGAAATGCATCTCATAAATCAAGTAAGTCTTGTAAGAAATGCGTCTAATTTGACCCTCCTTGTTTAGGGAAGGATAAACAAAACATTTATCATAAAACTAAGCCAGAGGCATTGCTTGAGGTTATCACATTACAGCAATCATAAGAATGTTGCAGGAGAATTCCTCATAAAGGCAGTTTCTACCTATTCATTTTCCAGTTAATGTATCCTTAGGACTGATACAAAAAGAGCAGGAAGAAAAAGAAACAACGAAAGAATATTTCAGTTCTAAAGCTATGCTGACTGTGCTTCTATTAAAGATGTGGTCTGACATTTTGGGGGTGGGGGATGGAGGACAATATTATGAAAAGCATTAAACCTGACTCCCAAAGGAAAAGAAAATTGCTGCTCAAACTACTCAGGCAGCCAGTTCTAGAGCAAATGCTCTTCCCCAGAAGAGTCAGACAGATCAAAGTAGCCCCCTAAATCCCTACCAATATCATTAAGTATCCCTATTGGGTGATAGCTTTCATGGTACCATCCTGAAGAAACCAGAAACTCTCACTGTAATCCATAACTTTACCTGCCCAAGATGGTACAGCACTTTCCAACTTCTACAAACATTAGTATATATTTGATACAAAAGTGAGCTGTTTTGGTTGGTCTGGTCATAAATGAGCCCTGAGATTTTTATATGCTGCCTGTAAAACTCTCAGACTTGTGAGAAGAGAATCAGCCAGTTTCCTCCAGGATAACATGGCAGAACAGCTCCCAGAGCAGCTGCTGTTTAGAAAGGAAATTGCACTTACGATCTTGATTCCATGCCCCTGTACTCTGATTTCTTGTAGCTGAAAAATCTTTGTTTACTGCAAAGTGGTTCTGCCACTGGGTACTTGGAGCTCAGTTAGAGGGAACCATACAGCCATCAAGCAGCACTTAAGTTTCCAAGATGCTCTAATAGACTTGGTCTGTAAAGGCTCAAACTCATTTACAACAAACAATATTTACCTTCTGTTAGGAAAGATATTTTGAGTTTTGAATATTGGGACCACTTAGTTACATGCATTCACTTTAGCTAACCACATCACCCCCCTGCAATGTAGAACTCTCCTACCAGAGTATAGAGCAGACTATAAAATCCTATTTGGCAAAACTCCACTTCCACCAAAAACCACATTCAATCACCTTCTCGTAGAGGAAAAATTCTGTGAGGAAAACCAGCTAGAATTATGCCAGAAAAATTAAATAAATCAGAGCAGACAGTGCATTTTCTCTTATTGATATCATAACTCAATACCTGACTATGGAGAACTGAACAGCTATAAAAACTGCTTTGTATCATGCTCCAACCCAAATTATTTAATCTTCCACATCCTGCCACCATATTCAGGAAAAAGGGATTTGATCTTATGTTAAGTCAGTTTATCACATGAAGAGAACTAGCTGAAAACTTTAAATCCAGATCTGAGCTGGCCTAAAGTTTTTTAAGTTGTTGTCCTTTCTATTTGCTTTCATATTTTATATGACTACTACCATATCCTTAGCTTCCATAGATGAAATTTAAAGAACAAAGAGGAAACCAAAATAGAATACATTTTTTTAAATTAAAAGAACTCATCTATACATCTATTTTGAGAAAGTGGCCCCCTCTCTCGTGGTGTAGCTGCCTACACTTTGCACTCACCCAGCCTCCTCTTTCACAAAGCCCTACCTGAGCTCAAGGCATGCCATGCTGTGATCTACAGGCTGAGATCCTTCTGAAGCACAAATATAGAACATAACTCTCATCTGTTGCATTTTACTCAACTCAAATACAAGAGGCACAGAATTTGAGGGACAGAAGGGTTTTCTGTGAACATCCCCCCATCACTGTCACTGGAACTGGCATTGGTTCTGCTCTGTTGTATGGCCAGGCCATGGATCAGAAAACCTAAGCAGATTTTATTAATTCCTAAGCAGGAATTAATTTTAAAAACTGAAAGGCAAGGATAACTTCAGTAAAAGTTCCCCCTCCCTAGTGTGTACCTCTAGTAGGGCTCTATTTGGAAACAAGGATGTGTTCACGTGTGGCATAGGATGCTAATAGCTTTGTTTTCCATTATTAAAAAGTAACACCAAACAAGCAGTGCAAGCACTTAGAAACTGTTTTTTTCTGGCAAATATGACCTCTTTGGCTTTGTCAAGCAATTTTGCAACTCCAGTTCTAGTGTTTTTAAATGAATGTGATGATATGGTTTCAAGCCACTGATTTTTTCTGTGTAATATATGCTTTCAACAGTGCTGTAAGAAACAAACAAAATACAGAGACATGACTCATGCTGGCAGTCACAGCTTACCTCTGTGAATGCTGTAAAGGAGCAGCTTAAATATCTGCTCACTGATTCCTACACAGATATATCCAGTGTATTATATTTAAACCAGTTTATCTTCAAAAAGTAGAACTGAAGAAACCTGACATCCTAAAGATGTATGTCCTAGATCCCCAAGTCTCACCAGCCTGCCTTCTCCATTTCACTCCACATCTCTCTCACTTCTTAGAGGGCAGGAGTTTGTGGCTTGTTGAGGGTTGGGAGATCATTCTTTGCACAAGCAGTATCTGCTTCTCAGTAGTCTAAGTCCCTTATGAAAGCAGTAACCTGAGTCTTTCTACTTGAGCCAAATGCAAATTTTCACTGCTCATAGCAACTCACCATTGTCAAGATTACTACCTTGTAAAATTAGTTTCAAAGGTTATTCAGGGACAGAAAAACTGACAGAGCATAAAACACCCCCTTTGGAAAAAAAAACAAGACAACATATAGCAACAAACACATTTTCACGTTGATAGAATAAACTGCACCATATGGATAGCAAAACAGTACTTTTTCTGTATAAAACTTCCCTGGCAGCCAAGATTTTAAAAAACATTTTTTACCTGGGACATAAGTAAAACAGGAACAGTCTGGCATAAAATGTCTAAATAACACTTTACATCTAAATGTATTTTTATGGAAAGCTATATTTTGAAAAGAGCTAACAAACACCTTGCAAATTATGGCTCTAGGTAGAATGAATTTCAAAGTGATGTGTGGGAGTTATCTATACAGACAAGAATCCCATATTTATTAGCCACTTCCATAGCATTATGTGCTATAATACACTATTAATTTTCTGGATATATGTACAAGTGGCATTGTTAAGAAGTTCAAAGTAGTGAATAAGTTTGGGAGATGATTTTTTTTATTTATTTATTTAATATAATTTAACCTCAGAGCTTGACTAAAGGCAGAAAATATAAATTGATGATTATACAAAATGTGTTAAAAGCATAAAATCACTTTCACAAAAAACTTTTGAAAAGATAATGTTCTTTAAAGGATTCAACTTTCCAAGTAGCTGCTTCTATTTAATAAACCTATGAAACTAATAGGTTAACTAATGTAAGAACAGAATGTCTGGGCACAGACATATTTCTTTTAATGCACTGCCTTCCAAGGCCCTGTTCTAAGACATGGGTGACAAATGGACCATCCTGTAGATTTTAATTGCTAATAAATTCTGCATTACATGCTTAATCAAAGTTCCCCTTGAGTTTTAGGACAATCCCAGCTGTTATTAAAACTGCAAAACCCCAGGTTTATAAACTGAAATTAAAAAATTTTACTATTTACCATTCAGCCTTTCAAAAGTCAGGGGGAAAGATACACAGCCTATTATAGGACCCAACTTTAAGCTTTCTGCCTTATGTTTTCCAGAGATCATGTTCCACAGGATTTAAATAATTGGAGCTATGGGAACACTATTTACACGTTAACTTTGCACACCAAAAATGGTTGGTCCTTCACTTGATCTGATCACTGAAAACTGCACTGCCCTCAATTAACTAATTCAAGGTAAGATGTTGTCTGCTTTTTTTCCAGGTAGGATGAAAGGCTTTGGGGTAGGATTAGTGAGGCACATTAATTTTTGAAATTAAATCCCGTCCTTTTGCTTGCCTGTATTTGCCTTTCCACCAAAGTCAAAAGAAAACATCTCTACTTTGTAAGATACTCAGCTGTGGCCTGAGCACAGCCCATGGAAATTTGCCCTTGCAGAGTAAATACAAGTCCTTCCATGTGAGATAGGAATGGGCTCTGAGGTTAACATTTCATTTTGTACCAATGCCACTTAAAATGCTCTTACACTTTCTGTCATTAATCCATTCCCTCATCAGGACCTTGCGTGCACTATTGCACTTTATTTTTTCTGGCCACCTCTCCTGAGACCTCCACCTCCTTGCCCCTTCCCAGGAACCCCACCAAAGCTGAGCTATAGCATGAGCAACTGGAGGCCAAGGACACCCCTGGCTGCTCCTGGCTTGCTCCCTGCCCCTCCTGCACTGAGCTGCGACTTTTACACCTCCTCCTGCTTGTCTGCTGGTCATTGAGACCTGCTACTGCCAGCAGTTCTGCACTGCCATTTGCTACATCAAGTCTCCATAACCATATATTGGTTTTCATCTCCGTTTCAGAATTTTTCCTCCCTTTCATACTTCATCAAAGGTAAAGCAATGACCTGTAATGCATGCTTACAAGATCAGATAGGAAATACCTTCTATTCTTGCTAATCTCACCACTTGTTCTAGTCAATAAATTGTCTTTCTGAGTGGTTTGGGGTTTGTTTTTTTCTGAAATGAACAATTACAAGAAAAGGTCATTGAACTGAGGCAGTGGTAACATAAAACTCAGACCATGAACTGAATTCTGAATGGGCAGCTTTTCTGACTCCTCTATTAGCTGTTGCCTTCATACACTGTAGGAGAGGTAACAGAGGAAACTTCTGCTTCTGGCAGAAGTGTAAGAAGAGATATTGAAATTTATGAGATCATCTGTTGTGATAATCCTGTACAAAGAGAAGATCACCATACAGAGGGGATCCACTTTTTAATTCTCTCAATAAGTAATTATGAAGCAAATCACAATAGAGTTGATTTGGATTAACTTGTAAGGGTGATTAAGCAGGAGTTCACACCACCACAGGAGACATGGGGTAATAATATTAAGTCATTTCTGCCAATTAGGAGGAACAGGCAGGTGAAGTGAGGGCCTAAAATGGCTTCATGGCAGTGAAAATGTCATGTTCTGGTGACAAAGTCCTTTCAAAGAAGAAGGAAGGAAGAAGGAGACTATTGCACACCGTGCCTCTGAGCTGCAGCAGAAGGACTTTGCAGAGCACTACAAGAGTTAGAGCATTAGCAGGTGTTCATTTTGGCCCTCACCTCTGAATATTCCTTGCTATTTAAAGTAAAGATGTTCCTAATTTTTAAATCTATGTTCCAGTTAACACTTGCCCAGAACACAGTGAATGGCAAACACTGTGCCCAGCTGCTGTAACACCAGTAATTGTATATGTAAGTTACTGCAGGATCTCTTGGTGTCCACATGGCTTTGATGGGTGCAGCGCATGAGTTTCAGAAAATGGGCTGCTGGAAAAAGGGGTTTTAATTTGAAGGTGTGTGTAAAAAAACACACTATCAAAAGCACCTGCCAGAAACACATGGAAAGTACAAAGACCTATTAAGCAGGACATGAATTTGGCAACCAGGAGAGCATTCAGCCAAGCAAGCTTTATGAAATAAAGCATTGTGAAAAAAAGATTGTATGGTAAGAAGCAACATTTAAGGAGGAAGTGAAACAACTTGCTTTATACAGGTACACGGATGCACAGACATACTCAAATTTTGTACATAAATTGAAAACCCAGATTTGAAGTCCAATGCTTCAATGATTTGAACTATTATTTTGACTGTTTTTCATAATTAAAAAGAAAAAACCCAACTGCTAAATAGCTACAGACAATTATTCTAACACTTCTACAGCCTCATCCCCCTGCAGTTCTCTCAGTTTGGGCTACATACTCAATACTTAGTTCAATCAACAGATTAATGGCTGTATCCATTTCAACTCTGCAAGGCCAGAATCATGCTCTGAGACACATTTAGAGACATTCAGAGGCTAAATGTTTGCCTTTTATCCTGAGGAATATAAAAGAAACCACAGCATTAATGCAGGTGGAATTAACTGCACTTTGTACCAAAGTACTCCAAACTTACTCGAATGTCAAGAGAAGAGCCTACATGGATGTGCAAGACAGCCTGAAATGGAACAAGAGGATGAGATAAAGGGCAACTGAGCTCCATTGCTATCTTAGGATAGACTAGGAGCACTGCACAGTACTGGCAAGGGTCACACAAGGCCAGTGTGAGAAACACATCCTTCCAGCAAGGTTATGTTGGGCACAGATTACCCTGGGGTCCCTACAAGGGTACCAAATGCCAGCTCTGTGCCACTGAATGCCTTCTGCTACCTAAAGCCAGGATGAACTGCCACTGCTGCCAGCTTCTGTATTATGTACATGCACTCTACCAGGAAGCTGTATGACTGAGTCTAAGGAAAGCATTTGACTTTAGGGCAATTAAGGTTTAATCACACAAATATAAAAACAATGTAGTCCATAGGCTCTCTTGTGCATACATAAACATGTTCTTATGATGAGGCCTGGAAAGATTCATCAAGACCATCAGTGAACCAGCAAAGCCCAAGTGAAAACAAACAGTTTAGAAAAACTGTTTTGAACTTCAGCTATGCTAATAAAACCAGAGGAAACTTTCCAATTGCTATTCAGTTGGAGTTGACTCTGCCTCTTTACCTTAACTGAACAGTAGTGTCTGGAGATATGAATTCGTACTGTGATTAATATTCAGCTATAACACACAGGAAACAAATGGCTCCTCCAGCTTTTCTGGATAAATTGATTGATTTGCTTAGGGAAAGTCAATGAATTATGACATGCCTGTATTTACTAATCAGTAGACAGTGGTAGAACATGCTTGCCTCACAGGACCAATGTAATGTTAAGCTGATTGATTTTTATTGATGTTTTCAGAATCCCAAGTGTGTTATGTAAATCCAAATAATTAAGATATAGGAAACTCTAGCAATTAAAATATTGATGAACGTATAAACAACTTATTCATGTTGTATAAAGTTATTATGAAGAATTATCTTATTAGAAACAGAATAACCTAAAACTTGTAATACCTATATGAATTATAGATGCTAAATTACAAACGTAAAAATTAACACCACAGTATCATACACATTTCAAGGACAAAACTTTTAACAAGGAAAAAATAGTAAAAAGTGGAGCAAAAGTTTTGAAGATGCTGCAAAACTGACACTGCCTACATTACATGGAGAGAAAAGTTCTACTGTCTCACAGTTAACAGTAGACTTATACAGTCTATTTTTTTTAATTTGCTGTTTGACATAAATAGCCCTAGATATAAGCTTTAGGTACTGTAAACATTATTATAAAGTAAGCATTAAATATAATCAAAATCTAAACATAGGAATGGAGAAACAGGCTAAAAGCAAAGAAGCACACTTCCAATTTTATATTAAAAAAAAAAAAAGAAGAAGAATGAAGATAAAGAATTATCTCCACAGAGTTTAGATATAGTCTTAAAAACTACTTACCTCTTATACTAAATAGAATGGTCTTTAATTGGCATAGCAAGTGTAGTAAAAATAAATATTGTCCTAGGGTTTATACCCCAAACCAGATGTATGCAGGGCTAAGTACTTAAGACTATGAAATACAGACATTTAGGCCAGGTTTCTCAAAAGCTTAGGCCAGGCAACTGGCAGTCTGAGATGCTAAAAGCCTTTTCAGCTCTTTAAGCATTCAAGATGCTTCTACTGATTCACAGAACCATGGAACATGACCACTCAGCTCTTGAACAGAAGGGAATAGTTGTCACCATTTTCCTAAATGACACGATCATGCCACGTATACTTTCAGATTCATTAGTATATATATTTATAAAAAGAACACCTACCTTACATAGACATTTTTGTGTAATGATTAACTAGTTTCATATGAGTGGTTTGTTACTGCCATTGTAAAAATGTTTTATCTCGATTCCAACCTAACCTAAAAAAAAAGTTTCATCTGCTGAGTCTTTTAATAACTTTGCCTTCCAAACAGATGACAATCTATTAACTGGCAATAACCACTGGGATCTGTGAGGAAGTCATGGCTGCTTTATCTCTAACAAGGTAGTTCCCTCTTTATGCAGCAAATTTTTCAGCTCCTCAGTGTTTTGTCACTCATTCAGATCCGTTAGGAATTCCAATATCTTTTTACAGTATTACATAAACCTGTATATTATGTGTTTCCTGAAGGCAGGATGGACACTTAATTGAATGTACAGAGGTGGATTTTAAAAAGCTTCTAATGAACCATAGAGAAGCATCAATCTTGTGAGACAGTTCTCTTTAAGGCGCAACTGACACAAGCAGCACAACATGCCTGTATCTCATTCCTTCATGCCTCCATCTCTCAGCTGAGCCAAGAGGGTGTGAGGTGGCACACATGCCACAGATTCATCTGACTTCTTTTCCACTAAACACAGCTATTCTTGCTAAGCAACACACTGGGGGAAACAGGAATTTTCAAAACCTTTATTTTAGTCATTTAATACAGCTTTTGAAACAGGTCCAGTCCCACGGGGCTCCATCTGCAAAAGATTTTTTAAGAGCATATGACTAACTGTACAAAGTGAGAAAAGGATAAATTCATTCAGAGGGGGTCCAAAAAACCATATATCACTGATTCAGTAAAAGGGCCCAAAGAATATCCACGTGTCCTTTTGAGAGCCAATACACAGCTCACACTATAATGTGGACTGAGGACAGGCCATAAGGGGGCCATTCATGGTAACCCTAAGGAAATCAACTCACCTTTCCCTGTTTTTCATGCAGATTCTTTTATTAATCCTGAGATGGTGCAGTCCAGGAGCTCCATGGTAGAAGGTAGAAATTCTGAATAGCTCTGCAAGGGATCTTCCTGATGGAGTCAGACAATTCCCAAATGCCATGGGAAACACAAGAGGAGGAAACACATTACTTCATGACCTCTACCAAAATATAAAATGGAGTCAGAAGCAAGATACAAGATTTCATCCCAATATTAATTAAAACACACATGAAAGACAATCACACTCTTGTCTGCTAGAGCACCTGTACACAAAGGTTAGGTTTGTATCATTGCAGGGGCCTTAACAAAATGAGCTCTTTGTATGCTCCTGATTCATCTGTATGATTCCATCAACTTTGGTTCATGGCCCCTTCATATGACTGTTCTCATCAGACAAAGGGATAATATACAAATATATATATGTATATATAAAGTGTGTGTGTATGCATGTATATGAAGAGAACAGCATGTATCATTTCCCATCAGGTCTGGGGGTAGCTCATGGCATATTGATGATGACAAGAGTTGGAAAACACAGACTGAATAGGTGTGAAGGGACACTGAGAATGACAGTCTGACCAAAGCAGCTGATGAGAAGAAGCATCTATATGGGAAACATTCAGTTGTACCACGCCAAGATCCAAGCAACAGCTGCAGTATTTCATAGAAACACTGTGAGCTCCAAGAAGCAGCAGCTTGGAGAAAACTCTAGAGATGCATATGGAATTCATCCAGTATTAAATGTGCATAGCATGCCACACTTACATGGGTGAAATGGAAATTCACATCAGTTACAGACCCCTACCTTTGGCTGTATATTTTTATACTCTTTCATCAGTTCCCAGTGAAACACAAATGTTGACTGTTTACACAGCTCTCAAATACCAGTTTCCAGGATATTTTACTGATTGTGCAAGAATACCATTCTGTAATATTCATAACAGTCAGTGGCTTATTCCTTACCACACATTTTGTAAAATTGTTTGATGGCTGTCTTTTGACTGTGTTTAACATAAGAAACATTTCACAGCTTTCAATGCCTACCTACACCACTGTCCCCTCCCTGCCTCAATAACTAATGTAGATGCTGCTTTTTTAATTGTTTCTTTGAAGTATTCAAAATCAGTGACTGTTAGAGATGAAATACAAAGCAGGACGTTTTGATGAAACATATGGCAGACAAAACCTCAAGCAGACTGATAGGGATTATTGGCAGTTGTTCTTTTTCACTCCCCATTCTGCAGGGAATAAGATACTGCTAGAGACCATCTGGGAAATCCATCTAGCAAATCCCTTGTTGTTGTAGGGATCTAGGACATCAACCATGATTCCAGTTCCTCACTGTTTTCCATGGCATATTACAGCTGCACCACTGTTGTTTTCTATAAGGCTGAAAGATATTAATCAGAACTTCGTGGACATTGTGAATTGAACTCTTGCATATCCTCTTGGAGTAAAAGTCTATTATCTAGGTTACCCTTTACAGAGGACTAGACTCAGTAATTAAAGTTAATTCCTCACAGTCCTTTTTTCTGGTAAGTAAAACTGTTATCTGTATCTATCCTTTTGTTCCTAAAAACCAAAATTTAAGAAAGGTCTTCCCATGAGTCTTTGGAAGCAAATGGAGGAGAACAGATGAGAATTACCAGAAAAAGCTGAAGCAGCAAAGGAGGTTAAAAGGCAAGCAACAAAAGGAAAGACGAAAGAGAATAAAATAATTAAATAGTTTTAAAGTTGAATTCTACTTCTCTTTCCCTTCTTTCCTCTATTAAAAAATTGACCTATTCACTTCTCTCACGTCACCCAGCAAATCCAGCTGCATGAATAAGTAAGTATCCAAAAAAGGCATTCAGGGTTCTAATGTAATTAATTATTGCCAGCAATTGCTATGGAGAGCACACAAAAGCACAGCTTGAAGGTGTATCAAGCATTTAGCAAGACATTTGACTACTGGCATTCATTCAACAAAAAAAAAGATTATAAAGTGAGATATCTGTAAGACAACTAATAAAAATCATATTTATTTTAAAATCTCATCAATATATTGTTATAAATGTCATTAAAGAAGAAAAATCTTTGACTTCTTTTCTCTCTTTCCTCAGGACTTTCTTGGCATATAGAAAATAATTCAATACCAGAAAGAAAAAATTAGGAGTAACATTCATGATTATCAACTTATTGAATAACAATATAGTTTTGAAGGAGTGTAATGTGTAGAAAGGAGCCAATTATGAAGCCATTCATCACAGATTAGTTTTGAGGATCAGCTCTTCAACCTCAGCATCTGAAAAATAAAAAAAATGACAGTTCATTAACTGTAAATAATATTAAGACTAAACACAATCACAGTAGGTAGCAATTATTGCTGCCCCATTATATCTTGCTCAATTTACCATCAAATAGTGTTTAATCTTCCAAGAGCAAGATTTGCTCTCAGTCTTTTTCTAGGTAGCAGAGGAGCTGCATATGTGATAACAGAAGAAGAAAAAGGTGCAGCAAATCATTTAATGTGGTAGGGCTTCAGCAAAAATTCCATTTCCTTCCTAATGGGGAAAAACACCCCAACAAACCACAACAAAAAAGACCTCAAAAATAAGAGTTAGGGACTGTTATAAGGCCCAGCCTTGAAGGTGTTTATCAGGAACAAATCTATGCTGAAGTGAACAAGAATTTGTCTGAGAGGTACAGACCTATTCCCAGACTGATAAGTTATAAAACGTTCTTGGCTGTAAACAGGGAGGGAAGTAGTAATTTCAGACCTTACCTCACTGATTGCAGAGGCACTTGATAGCTTTCTCTCTTGTCTGAACAGATGTCCAGCCACTAAAATCAAGTTGGAGAAAGTCCTGCATCTCCTTCATGTACAAGTGCTTCATTTTCGATATGAGTGACCAAAGCCTCCAAACATAAAAGTAAATGAGGATAGACAGCTGGATCTGTGAGTAACACACATGCAATCTGGAATCAAGAGAACCACTTTCTGATACTTGACCAATGTGCACTTCCTCCTTTTAAAAAAATCTTCTGAGAAAATTTATAAAAGGTCACATCAAAACTTATTCTCTTCCATGCCAGTTTTACATTAGCTGGGATTTCATACACGTATGGAGTCAGATTTTATTCCCCATTTCAGGTATGTAAATCTGGAGTAGCGTCATCAACTTCCATTTAATTGACCTGGAGTTACATTATTGCTGTGAATGCCCTGCAGGAAATCAATTTCACTTTCAAGAGCTTTAAGTGAACATGAAAACCTGTTATTAAATGTACTTCCAATGGGAAGAATTAGACACAAAACTGATGGTACTGTAGACAAAGGACTTTGATGAATGTGACTGTTAGAGAATGCTACAGAATTCATATTTTCTGACAAACACAACACTGAGTTTTTTTCATGCAGCTGTAGTGGCAATAAAAACATGCTCTGAAAAACATTGATCTATTTAGCCATTTATTATGGGTAACCCCCAAAATCAGAAGATTCAAGTCTGGAAAAAACCGACTATAAAACCATAGTTGTTACACTTGAGCAGTGCTTAAATAGTGCTTATTAAATCAATAAACTAACATCAAATTTTTTTTGGTACCACAGAGCTTCTCAGTGGCCTCTAACAACTTCCCTACAAAAGAGCAGCAAAAACGAACACCTTTTTTCTTCCCAGAACAAACGTGCTTTATCCAAACAACATATAAACTGACTTTTGGAGCCAGAAAACTGTGATTTTTCTCATCTTGCTTGTTTTCTAAAAGTAGGGAAGAGTAAAATCGAGGTGTCAGATAAAATGGTAAAATAAAACATAAAGGACTCAGACTTTATGACAGCAACTTCTAAAATCCCTATTCATGAAGCAGCAATTCGTTGGGTAAGAGAGAAAAACAGGGTAATTTGCAGGTGAGTGGGCAGGAAAAAATTAGAAAGTCACAAAACTGCTTGCATACACTTTTTTTTCTCCTTTCATTAATGTTCTCCATGAATAGGAGAAGAGAATAGGTTTATCCTCTTCTATTGTAGTGTATCTATCTCCCAAGAAGAGAAAAGCACTGACATGCCTGTTACCTTTGCACAAACTTGAGCATAGCAGAGAAAGATACATACCTCAACAGAACACTTGAGCCTGCCTTCACACACCAAAGATGTGAGATGCAAGACAAAAGATGTAGCCTTGTATCACCTACACACAATGGTGGCAGGGGTGGATTCTGCCTTCAGTTCACTTCTTTTATCATTTTTACTTTTAAATCTCAGTACAAACTATTTCCATGGATTTAGTGTAAAGCAGCAATGATGGAATCCATCGGGTAACAACTAAGGCAAAGCTGGAAGATGTCACCATCCTCATCTCAGTGCTAAGGCTGGAATGATGATAGCAGACTGGACCCTTGTGGAGCTGCAGACTCATTCTGTGCTGGTATCTCATTGCTCCAGAGTGTTTGTAACGCTGGCTTTGCCTTCTGCCCCACTCCTGTTGTTGTTTGCTCAAAATCTAGTATGCCACTAATTGTAGTAACATGTCCTGCCTAAACCTGTCACCAGACTCTGCTTCACTCCTCAAAAGTTATCAGTGACAGTAGCAAACAGTATTTCATGCTAAGTCTCTTCCTAGTCCTAACAATTAAGCCATAAAATAAGGCTGTCAAACCCCTGGACTGCAGACTCTTAAGATACTTCCATAAAGAAAACAGCAATCAGTAAAATATGGCATTGTTTGAACACCTTATATCTGACCATGGAAATGAAATAAAATATACCAGTTAGAACAAACAAAACCAAAAGGTCTAATTTCTTCTTATGCCATACCTAGGTAGTGAGATCCAACTTCAAGCAAGGGACACAATGAAAAGTTCTGTGGAGAGATGGGTTGGAATCAAAAGCTCCTTTCTGACAGGCTAAACTCTCAATCCAGATTAATTATCTTAACTTGGGCATTTAGCAAAATAAAATAGATGGGCAAAAGGTTATTCTCTTTGTATTAAAAAAGCCAACAAGCAGAGTTTAATAGTACCCTCAAAAGAAGAGGAGACACTTTTATCTTACCCTTTCCACCTTCCCTCCTGCTTAGACCTGAGGTAACCATATCATGTAAGTATCACATGGCAATGCTCCCATTCAGCTGAAACCTGTCTATTCCAGTTGAATATAAATAATCAATGATGATGGAAGAAAAAAAAATTGAATTATTAAGTAAAAAAAAAAGGAAAAAACAAAAACAACATCTCCAACACCGTTCTAAATATCATGCAAATTCCCAAAGTCTGCATTTTAACTCCTGCTTCATGTAGATGCACACCTGTTTCACATTTCATTAATAATTTTTTTTAAATAAATTACTTCCTAAGTTTCTCAGTAGGCCTCTATCAGTCTCTGTGAATGTCCACTGCAATTCCTAAGGATTCCATTTGCTTTAGAAAAAGCCATATGCTCCCTTATTTTCTGACCATGGCCATTTCCCCAAGGAAACCTGCAGACAGAAACACAGGCAGATGGGAACTAGACAGGCAGTGACTCCCCATGCCTCAGAAACACAATGTCAGATGTGATGATATTCCCTGGATATAAAGAATGACCTTCCACCTTTTGCTAAAATACAATCATATATTTTAAAAGGAAAGAGAGTGTGGAAGAAATACATTGAGACTCTACCTTGCTCCTTGTAGATGGTGTCTACCTGTGACTAAATTCATGTGCACTTTTGGAAACCAGTTGGATTCACCAGCAGATGACAACAGGCTTATCTGTGTAATTGTACACACAGGTCAGGCTGCTTGGACAGTCATGCCTGGTTTCCCTTGGTAATGATGAGCTCCAGCAAAACAGATGTTACAAGATTCTACAGCTGGACTAACCACTGAACATGACTAAATTTTAACTGGAGTATTGTGCAGGAACTTCAAACTTCACCCAGGACCTCATATATGCTCTGGCTTTCAGATGCCATACAAGGCTACAGCTTTTAAATGCCTTCTTGGAGTGGGGCCGGTGTGAAAAGCAGACAGCGTGCCAGGCTAACCTGCCATAGTGTAGATACACCCATTACAACACTGTTTGAAGTTGCAATTGCTGGAAGCAAGCAGCCCCTGGCAGTGGCCCATGACAATAACACTGTTCTTTACATCAGGCTGTAGAAAAAAGCTTGTGAAACACTTCAAAAGCCCAGCATTAAAGAAGAGACAGAAGGATTTTAGTTTTAGAGACTACATGAAAGCTCTGCCTTGTGGTGAACAAGTGTAACTGTAATGACACACACATTAGAATGTAATATTAGAATTAAAGGTCGTGGTATGCAGCAATCATTATTTATTGTTCTTTCCTTTAAAACTATGCTTTACTTTTCAGACTTAGGGGAAAAATTTCTTGTCTTGTGCAGTTCTTCGAGCAGTCAATTACACACTTGAGCTAAACATAACGCATATTAACTTAGCCTACTATACATCCACAGGGACTCAAGGTGTCCAACTTTCTATCAGAAATTTCATCTGGTAGAAAGAAAGAAAACCAACTGTTTGCAATTAGCAGGTAGCTGGACAAAATGGGCATGTGTGTTGTTCTTGTCACCTCATTTTAAGGCATCTCCTAGGCATTTATGATCAGTAGCACATGTTTCTATCTGGGAAATTCCAAAGAGAAGTTTTTACATATTAGGAGTGCCCCTTGCAATACAGATAGAATGTACTATTTATTAATCCAGGTAAAATAGTGGCACAATGTTAGTATGACTGGTGAGTTCAAAAGCCTGTTTTCCCATACTGTATTACAATAACCTTGTTATCCAAATGCAGAAAAGACAAAATCATTTAAAAGGAGCAGGCTTGCTATATTTAATGAAATAAATAATGAAGAAGATATAAAGCTATATAATAACTTTTCAAAATAAAATATATGGTCCAGGAAGTAGCAACAACAAAAGAATCAGCAATAAAAAATCTCAATGCTACAGAGACTTCACCATGGTCACACAAAAACCCATCAGGCTCACACATAATTAACAATCTAAAATAATTTATATATGCACTTAGCTATTTGAATTCACGGAACACATTTGAAGAGCATTTGCTGATGAATACTTTCTAAGTCTTTTGTAGTACAAAGACCCAGCCCAGTCAAGATAAACTTAGGTTTATATTTTTGCAGCTATGCAAGATTTCAGACTTCAGTTTAGCCCTAAATGGTTGTAGAAATTTCTGCTGCTGTGAACATCTAGGTCTTACTGGAGGATCTGCTCCCTAATATCAGCTTAATAAAAGCATGCCTATAAAGCCTATATATATATACACACATATATATACATATACACATATATGTACTTAACACTATGAAAACCCATTTTGTCCTTGCACAGCATTTTTTCAGTGAATAGTAGAACATTTTGATCAGATTTTAAGATCGTTACAATTTGGTAATTCCCTCCACTGCACTCAGCTCATGGTCTTTTTGTACAAAGAAGAGATTACCACACATACTCACTGCCTGGAACTGAGAATTCAAAGTAACACTGTCCACTGAAATATCATACTTCTTTAAAGAGTGCTACTAACACCAGTTTTAAAAGCCATATTCTGAAGTAGCTGAACTGAGCAATCTTTAAATAATATACTCTAGGTGCTCACAGGGTTATCCAATCCCCAGTTATTTATCAGAGTCTTTTCTGGCAAGAAAACTTGATTTATTATTAAAAAACCCAAACCCTGTATTTCTTACAAATCACTAATTATGTCCTCTGTGTCCATAAGGGTGGCCTGCTTTTAGTAAAATTTTAAGTATCCCTGTTTTGACATCCAAGATTTTTGCAGAATGATAACACTATTTAGCAAACTTTCCCTATAGCATAAGCATAGAATTGCTTCAAATAGGTATGGACAAGATGAATATTCTAAAAATTTAACTTCCACAAAGAAGTAACCATTTTCAAAAAAGATTTCCCTATTAGCTGTCACATTTTCAAAGACAATATGATGGAAAACCTATTTTTATCTCAACAATTTCTTCTGATCATAATTCTGCAGCACATACAAAATTATCTATCAGAACATATCAGCCAAGAGATCTTCTTAGCTCCATTCCTTTGCCTTTGAGTTTCACAGTCTTGACTGTCCCAAGAAAATAACATCTTGTGCAGGTTAAATGGGACATTGTAGAAGTTGGAGGAAGCATAATGTATTTCTTCCTCCAGTACTAGCCCAATAATTGAAATATATTTCCCCTCACTTAGAAAGCAGATATTTTCTTCAGTAGCTCATCTTACAAATCTCTATCAAATTTTGTTTATCCCAGGATTGTGTTCTTCCTGAAGTCTTTATATTTAATAATCTTTACTGCATATCTAATTAATTGTAAACTTAAATGAACTCTAAACACCAACATGAGTTTCACTAGGACAAAAAGAGGAGAAAAATCTGCATATTGTTGGCAATATAGAGTGGGCAGGATGACAGCGAGTGTGAAAGAATGTATTGATGTGGGGGATGATTGTGGCCTCTTAAAATTTGCAAAGAATGAGATGGCTTGGATTGTCATCTCAATTCATTATAGATTTTTAACACTTTTTGATAAATTTTTTTTGCATCTGAGTTGGAACTGATTCAAATTGGAAATTAAACATTAGGCTGTGTTCTCGTCTTAGCTATAAATGAGTTTCATGTTAAGGCTCCTCCCTATCTTTGCCAAGCTTATTTGTGTATTTGCAAGAGTGATGGCAAAAGCAACAACCTACCTCAGGCAAAAGAGCCTGTGTGTCTGTCAGTATTTGGGTGATGGGCTTATAAAAGGTTCATTAGAACAATCTGCCCTGGAGCAAAAGAAGATACCATTCATATCAGCCAATCTGGGACTCGGTGTGCAACCCAAAGTACTGAGTACATCCAGCTCTGGGGTGCATACACAGGCTGAGACTACAGCTAGTCAGAACGCTTTCCATAAAATGCAAGGTTGTGAGAAAAAATGTATTCCATACAGATAAACAGTTTTTCATAAAGATTTTATGGAGAAGGTGTTAGGATACATGATTTGCTAAATGGCCTTGAGAAGGACTAACAATCTCCCATTTAGTCTCCCTTTGTTCTACCCACTAAAACTTAGACACTTAAGTTACAAAAACATTACAAGTTTTTATTTTTTACTCCACAGGCAATGAAGATAGGAGATAAAACCTTAGCATAATAAAATGTTGTTCTCTAGATAGCAGTCATGTACAATCCCTTTCTAAGTATGCCTAAGGATTTTAACACTCCTGTTTCAAAGCACTGTAAAAAAATGTGCCCATTCAAAGTATATCTATGTTGTCAGGCTACTGAAAGCTAGTGACTAGCATTAAGAGTCTTTGAATCCAGGACTTACATCCTATTATTACTCTGTAAAAGTGGTAAGCCAGTTGGTCATCAGATAAAAAAAAAATAAAAGGAACCTGTGACCAGTAAGCTCAATGGGTAAATTCTATGACATATGCCATTTCTTCACCCTCCCTACTGTAGGCGCTCATGAAAAACACCATCCTAGGGATCTAGCTAACTTAATCTATAGGATCTGTCTTTAACTACAAAATAACACCCTTGCTTCTCCTTACCCACGTAATAGAAACTACAGCGAAAAGCCCTCAGGGGATTACAGCTTCTTAAAGCAAACTTGTCAGTTTTAATTCAGGTTAGGTGCCTGCATAACACAATCATGAAGATACCAAATCACTTCCTTTCAGATGCTGATAATTCACTGGTAAGAATTTTCTTGGGCATACACACTTAACATTCATACGGATTCATTCTTGTCCAGGTTTTGGTGGGAAACAGTTCCTTTTCTTCCTAGTATCTGGTACAGTGCTGTGTTTTGGATTAGGTATGAGAATAATATTGACATCATACTGATGTTTTAGTTGATGCTAAGCAGTGCTCAGTAAATGATTTTTCAATTTCCCAGGCTCTGCTGGAGAGCAGGTGTGCAAATGGCTGGAAGGGAACAAGGCCAGGACAGCTGACCCAAACTGGCCAAAGGGATAATCCACACAACAGAGCATCATGTCCAGTGAATAAACTGGAGGAAGCTGGCCAGAAACTGTCAATCACTGCTCAGACACTGACTGGGCACTGGTCAGTGGATGGTGAGCAACTGCATCACTTGTGTTTCTTGGATTTTATTCCTCTTTCTCTTGTCTCCTTTTTCATTACAATTATCATTAGTAGTAGTAGCAATAGTAGTAGTAGTAGTAGTAGTAGTAGTAATAGTAGTAGTAGTAGTAATATACTTTATTTCAATTATTAAACTGTTCCTGTCTCAACCCATACATTTTACCTTTCTTCCATTCTCCTCCTGAGCCCACCAGGGCAGGGAGGGGAGTGAGCAAGTGGCTGGGAGGTACTTAGTGGCCAGCTGGGTTTAAACCACGACAATTCTATAGATACACAAAAGATGTGATGAGATGGCCATCTGTAAATATACATATATATATATGTGTCTCCATATCTATACATATATATATGTATCATCTTATATACATATTTTAATTTTTTTTCAAATCAGTAATGTTGACAGTTGTCAATAAATGGATTGATAAAGTTCATGTCTGATAG
Source organism: Aphelocoma coerulescens (assembly GCF_041296385.1). Classification (NCBI taxonomy): domain Eukaryota; kingdom Metazoa; phylum Chordata; class Aves; order Passeriformes; family Corvidae; genus Aphelocoma; species Aphelocoma coerulescens. The sequence continues at coordinate 124,419,984 of NC_091015.1, forward strand.
AGAACTACACCGTTTTTGCCTGTGTGTCAGCACAATATATTTGCCTGTACATATGTATTCACCCATGTACATCCATATACCCTTAATGTATGTATGCATCATATATGTGTAACAGAGCATACAAATCTACGTATGGCATTTAAGTAATGATCTGACAAACATTAGACACATTGCATTAAGTGCTTAGCTGGGAATAACCTTTAGTTTGGCCTCACAAATCTTTTTCTTTTCTGAACTACATGTTTCATATCTGGACCATGTGGAAGCATCTTACCTTGCTTCCATTTTCTCTTGCCTCCCGTTCCATCTTGAGATCAGAAATTAGGAGAGTCTTGTATTTGTTCTTTCCATTACTGCTGTGATCATCTAGTCTGTATTCTGAAGTCAGCTGAGCAGAGAGGGGACTGTCACTCAGGTTCAGAGGCTGCTCATCCTGCTCCAGATTTGTTTTGCCATTACTGTTGGTTTCTGCCATCTCCCTGCAGTGTGTTCCCCCTGAAGCATTGGAACTGTGTCCCACGGTCTCATTGCCATTAAAACTCTCTGCGGCTGAATCATCTATTAAAAAATATATATTTTCAGTCACATGCCACATAATCATCTCTGTCCAGTTCAAACATAATTTATACATTCACAATGTTTTTTCAAAACAGAATGAAAACTGTTTAAATTACTAGCACCAGTACATTTCTGCAAAAAGTGCACACATACTCCTCCACATTTTCAAGTAAAACTTTAAGTAAATCCATAAAATATTACTGAGTTAAGGGAAATTATCCGGGCTGACACTTTAGTATCACTGTGTACATAAAAGATAATCACAAAGGATTTTTAGGGACAAAGTGATAAAGTCTGCCTTGATCAATCTGTCTGTCCATATGCCTATGGATCTATTTAGATTCTTATACCATGCTCAGCAGTGCAGTATTACATATTTCTGAAATCAACAGAGGTGCACGTGGTACTGAGAGAGAATCTGAATCTCAAGTTTTTAGTGTGCAGAACAGCACATGTCATATCCATAAACATCCTCTTGCAGAGATACAATGTAAATACATCTGATGTGTTCACTGCTGCCAGTGGAGATTATACTGGAAGAGCTGACTCCAGAAAAAAAGATCCTCTCTTCATTTTGTTCATTCATTCGTGTCATAACATACTTAAAAATACTGATAAATAGTGGATTAAATTATAAACCTGAAAGCTCCATCTAAAAACTCTGGATGTGTCATTGTTACCCTTAAGATTTTACAGCTGGATTGCACGATTAATCTGTGTCTTTACATACTTATGGATTTGTGTATCCTGCTCTTGTCAGCACTGGAATGTGCCACCTGTGCTACCACTCAGCCCTTCTTTGATTCCAAACAATCTTTTGGCCAACAGGCTACCTAGTAAAACATTTTATCTTTCAAAGGATTAAATGGCAGCAGAATTTGGCATTCAATTTCATTATTTCTTGTTCTCTAAAGCACTTCTTTTTTGGCAAATTACACGGTTTTGCTAATGGTGCAAACACCTGCCCAGGGCTCTACAAGCCTTCTTTTATTGCAGACTATGAATCTGGAAACAAAACCAGGGAGTCAGTAGTCAGGAATGCATTCAGATTGAAACTGGAGATACAGGATGAGATGCACCTTAATATATTAGCACCTTAATATACCATACCCTCTTTTTTGGGCCCTTCTAAACAACTTCCATGGAAAAGAAGCAAACACATTTATACACATGAAGAATTAAAAAAAAAAAATCAGGACACGTCCTTTAACAGATCTGCTCAGAAATACTCATACTTTAACTCATGATTAATCAAATTGTTGACTCACCATCATTATTACAGTAAAAAACAACTATTCACTTCTCTCAGATCAGATTTTTAAATGAGGAGAATACTGAATAAACGGGTAGGGATCTAATTCAATTAAATACTTAGAAAGCCATAGACAAGCTGTCATACATAGTTGCCTTACTTGCTGCACTCGAACAACAATTTTATGCCATAAATATATACAGGACTGGGCATGCACTACAAACATTTTTTTTTTAATTGCTTTGTTTTGTAAACCTGTAAAAAAGTCTCATTTCAACAACAATAAAAATTAAGAGTCATAATTTAAATAATTTTACTTAACAATGTTTTTGTTCTAAAACAGCTGTATAATTAATGGCTGCAATAAAAAAATAAAACTATGCTTTGGCATGTATTTGTTTTACATTACCTTTTGCATATACAAATGTATATAAAATAAAAGACATAACATTCATAGAATAAGACTCTTAAATGTATACCCCAGCCAAACTTGCAACAGAACAATGCTGCTTGAGGATTTCAGCTATGTAAGTGCATAAAAAGAGCAGGATTTATCCTTAATAAACCTTCTATCATGCCCTGAGACTTATGCCTTCAAGGCCATAACACATAAAAAAGGCTAAAATTCTAAACACCCTTTCGGAAATAAATAAGCTGTTTTACTGTTACAAAATAGAAAATGGAATTCTAATATGGGGTCTTCATTTTTTTTAAAGAAAACAGCCACATTTCCAACTTATTTTAAAAGCTGTGAGACAACAGAAAGAAATCCAGATTTTTTTAACAGAGGAACACTTTGGTTACTGCTGATTTGTATTTAGGACTGTTAACAGATAATTGGCTTCTTGATTAGCAGTTTAAAAAGTGAGAGTTAGTTTCAGATTAATTTAATCAATTACTGAATGGGTCACTGAGTGAGGGATGCTCTTCCCTTTGAAGGGCTCAGAAAATTCCCTACAGTTGGCAGCAAAGAGAGAAACAGGTGAGTAACCAGAAGATACAAAAAAACACCTAAAAGGTGTGGGCACTGCCTACCCAGCAGCACACAAGTCTGATCCCTCAGGAACTTCTGTGTGCTGGCACTCAAGTGTCCCAGCTCACACAGTGCAGAGGAACCACTACCAGGACACAGACAGCTAAATGGGAATGGTGAGAGCTGTGCTAAGAGCTAGATCCAGGAACAGCCAATTCTCAAGCACAGCTGTTAGTTTTGCCTAGCAATAATGCTTTTATTTCTTTTTTTGTTGCCCTGTATGACATATGGTTGACAACTGAATCTTACAAATGTGTGAGAATGTCACAATGCAGAAGAAAAAAACATGACCATTGAAAAGAGTTCCTGTGCTGAGTAAATGTGATCAAGCACTATAATACTTTGAAACAATAAAAAAGTTTTTACAAGATTTTTGCTTTTCTTAGCAAATGCTTAGTTACTTGATGGCAAATCTTGGTTTCCACTATAAAGTCAAATATCTGTTTTTACAGTCATTTAACCTTGCTTGTTAGAAATGGAAACTTGTTTGTCAGGATAATAGTTGGGAGAATGGCTACAATGGATATGGTATAAATCACACTTTTGTCAAGTAAACAGAGTATGTAGTTCCATAAAAGAGATGAAGAAAAAACAGAAAGTGGTTTAGCAATAGTTTCTTACAGATGTTACCAAGGTAACTAGATTACAAGGCTTAGTACCTTCCGCATCCCTGGGCAGCTGTCTATTTTTGCTAAGAAGAAGGCTACTTTAAAGCAAGAGTTTCTCAGGCATCAGAAACACAGACCACATTAGGAATGACTGGGTTTGGGGAAAAAGGCAGGAAGGTCTCTACCAGGACAGGAAAGCGATGTTCATCCGTGGATATGGGACAACCATAGCCCAAACACCTCCTGACCACTCCTGGGCCTGCAGGGACTGCAAGCACTCATGGCCATCACATGGATGCCAAGGGGAAAGAACAGATCCATGGAGACCTGTCCCTCAGACCACGTTCCCCAGTGGTGACAGCCTCTGCTGGGGGCAGGAGGTGAGACCTCATCTCCTTACTGCGTCTGCTGCAGCTGGTGAGTGGGGCTGCACCTAAACTGGAGACAGTATCAGGAGCAGCAGTTTGCTCACAGTTTTCTCACCTTTATATATCACAGCACCTCAGCAACAAAGAACTGCTGATGCCAAAAGGCTCTTCTTTTACCAAGTATTTTTTTCCCCTCCATCCAGCAGAGGCAGAGGCACGGTGGTTTGGGGAGAGCTCAGGGAAGATGGGGCTTTGTCCAGCTATAGCCACTAACCTCTGCTCCTTGTCGGGAACTCTGTAGAGATGAGGACCACCCCAGAGGCAAGGTCAACCCCAGCCCAGAGCACATGGGGCAGCAGCCATGAACCCAGTGCAGGGCTGCCCTCCTACAGGAGGCTCAGCAAACCACAGCATTCCTCTCTGGGCTCACTTAGGCCCCGGTCAGTGGGCACTCCAGCCTCCCTTCCCACAGGTGGCTGATGAGTGCAGCATAAAACTCCACTGAGGCAAGGGCAGCACATTTTCAAATCCTGTCTCTTGTCTGAACCACCGCTGCAGGGTGAATTTTATGGAAAGACCTCCAGAGAAGCCTGCCACAGGCACTGGGAGCTGAGAAGGGAAGGAGCAAAGGCACTCCAGGTCCCGCATTGGGTATTGGGGCAGTAAGGAAAGAGGCTGTGGGATGAGCTCACATCTTCAACACCATCCAGGACTACGTTTATCCACAAGCATCAGCCACGACAGAAAATCAACCATCAAATGCTGCTTGCTCAGGTCAGGCCATGTCTTTGGGAACTGTGCAGCTTTCAAACCCTTACCCCAGAATGCTGTAAGACTGGAAGTAAATCTACAATTGGTTTTGTTACTTAAGCCTGAAAAGGGAGAGTCTGACTGCAAAACACATATGTGTTTCACTTCTAAAAACAGCCAACTGGAGCCTCCCTTGCCTATGCAGAGATCCTCTTCCAGGGATTAAAGAGCATCACCCCTCAGGAAAACACTCCAAGAGCAGAGCGAAGGTATCTTTGGAACAGGCAGCAGCCACCTTCTTGCTGAAGCATAGAGCACTCTCCAGGCTTAGACACAGACTTTTCACTCATGGACCAATATTTCTTAAAATTCTTGATGCCAACACCTCCTTCTTCCACCTTGCACACTGCTCCACACTAATCCTGTGCTCTGGTCTGAACAACACCCTTTGGACAACTTTAGTCCGAGTACTCTCCACGTCAGGGGTAATTGATAGAACAGGGGGTAATGGCTTTAAACTGAAAGAAAGTAGGTATAAATTAGATATTTAGGATAGGAAGAAATCCTTTCATGAGGTACTGGAAAAAGTTGCCACTAGAAGTTGTAGATGCCCCATCTCTGGGAGTGATTATAAGGGCATGTTGGATGGTGCCCTGGGCAACCCGGTGTAGTGGAATCCCATTCTGGAGTTCTAGGATTCTAATTCTCAAAAAAAGATCTACAGTAATTTTTTTACTTCAAGTTAATGTCTTATCACATTGCATTACAGCTTCCAGCTTCTCCTTCCAGATCCCACTGAGACCAGCAAGATACAAAGTGACACCAGCTTTATTTTTGAACACATGAGAATTCCAGATTCCTGCTGTGAACTTTCCAAGCTCATTGCAGTCATCACTATGTTAGCTTTTCTCCCTCCTTTTGAAGGAAACTTGGAAATGGTGGAAGAAAAGACAATGCCAAAGAAAGCCCAAGCAAACAGATGCTCTGAGTATGAGTTTTAATTCTCAGAACTATTGCATCCTTCACTTCAATTATCTGCCACAGACATTCACATTATCATGGTCAAATCTCTGCCAAAATCCAATTTCCCTGTATTTAACACCTGCAAGGTGGTATCAGTGGCAGCTGGTATTTTAAGGACACTCTCATTTAGAGCAGGAAACTGGGTCTTAATATACAGGAATGTTCTCCCACCAAGCAATGTCTAGATTTACAAATGGGCAAACAACATACATTGCTAGAATTAGAGATTCTTTTGTTACAAGTTAACGTACAGTTGTTCTACCCAGAAAGAGCTGTCTTCAGACCAGATATGTCAAATGCTCAACACTGTTCTCTATAAGAGTGTTTTCTTAAGGAAAGCAAGTAGAAGTGTGCACCAAATATGGCTGGAATAACAAGTTCATCAACACTTGTTTTCTGAGAGCACAAATTTAAGATCTGAACTCTGATGTAAGTGTTGTTGAAGTACTGTGAATCGCTAACCAAAGTACATATATATACTCTCACTTATCTCCTTGAGAGAAAAGTCTCCAGATGTTCTAAAGGATCTCTTATCTATCAATTTCATACTCTAAATCACTCAGAATTTTCATATTCCTTGCAGGTAAGTCAGGAACGAGTTAGTAAGCCGTTCTACATAAAGACAAATCTTGAATACATCCTCACCCTCTCTCAATTTACCTCTTAGCTGAGAATGCAATTAAGATTTAGAGCATGGTTTAATAGTTTATTCAGCTGAGATTTCAGCGACCTGAAACATATTTTACTAGTCAATAATCCATAGCTTTGGGCTTCAGCTCTAAGAGCAGTAGTGTGGCACAGTCCTGCAATCATACAGCCACATGGAACTTCAGATCCACTGAAAGGGCAAATACCCTATTTAGGAACCAGTCAAAAACAAGGGAAAGGCAATTAACCTTACAACACCTTTGGCTATTTTGAGACAGTCTGACTGCATGAGGGCACCCTACAAACCAAAACCATACCTGGTAATAATGAGTCCGATTAATCACATTAAAAGAATAAGGCACTTGGGGCTACTTTGTTCATTCTGCTCTAAGGAACAGAGATGGGAGAGGGCCACACATGCAGGCAGACACTGATGCCTGCAAACTCCAAGGCAGCAGGCACTCAGGTTAAATGAACATTGTGAGTGGGCTGCCTGTCGACAGAGCATCTCTGAGAGCAGCAAGATGGGTAACTGTTCCTTCTAAAAGGGGGAGATTGCAAGTGAATGAGCTGAGTGGGATGAGTGAGACTGAAACTTCTTGCTGTGCAAATGCAGGCTGTCATAACACCCACTCTTAAAGATTGTCTACCAAAATCCTGGATGATGAAGGTTGCTTTAATCTTCTTGGGCTCGATACCATCAGGCCAGACCTTGAAAACAGCACCTTACACCCTTAGCAATCCAATCCATTTGAACGTGGTCACTTGCAAGAGGCAGTACTGCAGACCAAAGAGTGACAGGTTCAAGACCAATTTTGAGTTACTATGCTGTTATCCTTAACCTTTGGCTTCAATAGTGTATGTGCTTTATTTTCCTGTGTTAAAATACAACTTTAAGGAAAATAGTATGCTGCATAAGCAAACATTATAAACTAAGTTAGTTACATTCCTTCCACAATTCCATAAAACCAATTCCACAACCCTCCTAATGGAAGATATTGAAAAAAAGACTCGACTGGTGGCAAGAGACAGCAGGCAGTTTTGGGAGAGGAGCACCATGAATCAGACAAAAGGTGGCATACAGTGCTGACTCACAGAAACTTCCGTAGTATAGAATATTGCAGAGACTTTTCTAAATGAACTGATAAAAAGGCAAGGACACATTTCACTCCCACCACTTTTCACAAGGACTGTTTAATACCAATTTGTCACAGTTAGGTATTTGGTTATGCTTCATTTATATCACAAGTCATGTTTGAAGCATAAGTTCAATACATAACTTAAAAAGCCAGTCCAAATCAACTCTATCAATTCATCATCTCCATTCCCTTTCACATTGTTATACAGAACAGGGGTTGAATTAATAGAGGTACAAAGGTGATCTCAGACCTTCCCATTTCATAAAGCATAAGAATGGTCAGAGTTGGTCAGAAAAAAAATCCATTTAGTCCAATATCCTATCTCCTAATCAGTGGTTATTAGGAGATGTTTAGAGAAGAGAATAAGGCAAGCATATAAAATTCTTCCTCCTGTGGATTGCTGAGCCCTTAAGAATTTCAGACTCAAGGTCTTTCTGAGCAGGATGGGGCTTCTATGCTGAGGCATCATGCTGATGCTCACCCTGGTTTTCTTCCAAGTATCCAGTCTTTCTTTGAACTTATATAAACCTCAAGCACCCTTCTCTGCTCCTCCAAAAACTTACTGACACTATTTCTGTTTCCACTGTCCTGTACCAAGAAAACAAGGAACAGGAGTTAAAAGGTGGGCAAGAGCCTTTCCAGAGGAGGGAGCAGGGTGGTGTGCCCAGGGGTCAGTCCCTTTAGTCCCAGTGAGACTGCATTTCCTCCATTACAAGAATATGTATTAATTGTCCTCTTCAGTTAACCTCAATAAGAATAACAATTATTTTCCTCCTTTCGACATATATGCTTTCCTGATGGGGTTGCCTTCTGTGAATTCAGCTATGGAACTCACTGCATTGAATTTAAATCTGAAATGTCCATCAGTTTCAGTGATGTTTATCAGCAAATTCCTTACTGTTATTTTCAGTGGTGGAGAAGTAGATCAGGAGCTACTTCATACAATCACTCACTGCACGAGTTTATGAAAAGAAAAGGGAACAAAGCAAACAGATCCTTAGCCTTGTCAACAAGAGTACAGTAAATCTGATATACACATGCACATGCACAGTGGAATCAGCATTAGCCAGGCTGTAAATCTTATTTCATTACTAAACAAACCTTCCAGTAATTCATGATTTTCTATGGGCAAACTTCTCTTCTTGTTGGAGGCACAAAACAGGAAGCTATTTTATTCAATTATAACGTTAAATAACAGAGCAGTGAACAACTGCCACTCCATGACATCAACAACTATCAGAAAAATAATACTGCCCTGTCAGTCGCAGCATTACAGAAGGGCTCATTTATAAAGCTTCACGAGTGACTCGCACGCTTACTTCTTTGCCTGCAGAGCTACTGTCCCTGCACATGCACAGCAAGGAGATGGAGGAGCATGTCTGTTAGGAGGGTACTGCACATATAAATAACCAATTTGAAAGCTCACTGGGTGCCCAGCAGTCTTCTTACCACTGTGTATCTAGTTTGTCCTTGGTCTTTGACATTTACACTTCAAAACACATAGTCCTTACTGCCTCTGGGGAGAAAAATCCCTGTTTTTCCCCTTACTCTGGAGAAACCTCTAGGGTGCTTTCTGTGGCAAAGACTCTATCAAGCAGTTCTCAGTGCAGAAATAATGCAATTCTTCTAAAGTTTTTATGACTCATATAGGATCATATTTGACAGGCAAAATGTCATCTGGCACCAAGAACATGGCTTAGAGCTCTATCTCTGGGCAAGCACTGCAGGAATATGTTCTCAGCCCAACAGCGTATGAGTGGTGCCAGAGGTATTGTCTTATGCTCACCCCAAAGAGGACTCCAGACTGCAGAACCATTTATTGATAAAAGTTATGAACTGAGGAAGGCTGGGAGACAGGCAGGCAAAGACAGCTCAGGCAGGCAAACAGAAGTCTTGTGTTTGGGTCACTAAAATTCCAACCCTGTACAGGGCACATCAGCAACAAAGATGTTTGAGACTGCAATGTATTATGAAAAGGAGAAATATGAAGCTTTTTCTTTAAAGAAGAGGTAACCTAAGAGATCTTGCACTCTCCTATTCCTTGTCCAGCAGGAAGAGGCTTATGCTTTAGCATAAGCAAGAGCTGCCACCATTCCTGGCAGCATGAAGAATCTGGTGCTGTGCCAGCAGCAGATAAAGTGTAGTACGTAGGTGCATGTTTTGTGCCTAAACTTTAACCCAAATGGAGCTGAGAGTAATTATGCTAAACTTATCTGCCATTGGGACCTAATGCAGGTGTGTAGTGCTGAATTTTACTTCATCAGGATCTGCCAGAAGACAAAAACAAAGAGGAGAGATCAAGCTGGAGTCATTTGAAGTTCTCTGCAGAGTGGATGCCCCCAAACCTGGAATTTTTAATAAAGCCCTTTAAAATATAGCCCACCAGCTTTAGTGTGTTGAGTGGATTCACACAGTGTTATCAGTCTGTATTTCTTTCTGGAAGGGTGAAGCCTTGAGCACAAGCAACATAAGTAATTGCTTGACAGCTCTGCTTCCCCTCAGCAAATTACTGCATACTCTTCCATAGGAGCAGAAATGCTATGGAAAGGCTCATTATACCCCCTTCATCATTAAAACTGGGAGAGAAAGGAGGGAGAAGCCGTAAGAATGAACAGAAATGGCTGCTTTGAGCTTCATATGTCCTTACCAATATTTAACCCACATTCTGACTTAGGCCCCCAAACTTTACAGTACAAATTGCTGGATTTGCCTGTTTGCTGTATTCCTAGCAGGGAACTTAGTAGAAGTTTTCTCTTGAAATAGGAAAAATCATATGTCTGTTAATATTGTGTTTGTCACTAGATGACTACAGCAGAGTAGAAATGAGGAAAAATCTTACCTACCCAACCAAAAAAAAACAAAGAGAGAATTGGGAAAATATACCAACATATTCCCAGCTGTACAAAAAGCAAGAGTTCTGCTGAAGTTCAATGGATGCTATTATTGTATTTCAAGTTTTATTTTAGAGCCATTCTGAAGAAGGCTTGCAAGCATCCTTTATTTTATATTTGTAATTTATAGTGTCAGTAGTTGCCAATTGCTATTTAGCTGCATAAAACAAAGAGAACTGAGATCAAAGTGCCCTATCAGCCCAATATTTTGAGTACCTCTATAATAATAAAAATAGTTTAATTGAGTTGACAGCATAACTCTCAGTAACAATATTTCTACAAATAGTTCACACTCATTAGACTCTTCATCATCATCTTTGTCACTCTATAGCCCAGGATTTCAAAATTACAATCTAATTTTATTGTTTGGTTGGTTTTTTACACAGAAAAGTATAGTTTAAAGACTTGTACTACTTAAAGCAATTTTATTGTTGCTTACAACTGCATACTAAAAGCTAGAACATGAAAATTTCTCAAAACTAGAACTGAAAACATTTCCTACAGTTTTCTTTCTTTTTTCTAGTTTTCATTTTATAATGCTGGTAAAATCAAGTGGTTTTTTGCAAAATATTTGTTTTTCACTCTGGAACAATTCTGTCAGATCCTTTCCAATCAGTTGTCCCCACTCACATTAACAGAGATGCTTTCAGGAAAATTTCCTACCTCTGCAAAGAGTAAAACAAGTCTCTCTGATATTCACATACAGAAATTTAAAAATAGGTAATAAACATATAATTGGGAAGAAGTAGAAGAAAAGTATGTGGAATAGGAAGTAGGAACTTACAGCCTTTGTTCTTCTATGCAGTTCTAGCATTATCAACAGTGAATTAAAACTTCCTCAATACATTAGGAAAGCAGATGTTAGTGAATCTGAGAAGTCAGAACAGTAAATATGCAAGTGTAGGACTCTGTAAGGGTTGCTCTTTCCTTATTTAATGGCTGTGATGTAATTAAGGTTTTTGCTTTGACAGAGTGTCCGTGATTCAAGTATAGGACTCTATTACAGATAAGTCAGTTTAGAAATTCAATGAATTCCAGAGCTTGGAAAGCTGCTATTACAAACTTCAGCAAATAACCATGTCTGAGGGATATAAATTACATGACCCTGTTCAATTCTGTTTGCTTTTTGTTCTGCCACTTTAAAATGCTTATAAATGTCCATGGCAGCATGTACATTTTTGTTTCCTGCTTTGAGCGTGCTAAGGGTAACAACAGTAAGTGGTCTCCTCACTGCTTAAATGAAAACACTATTCTTGTCACACAGGACAGCACTGGATAACAAACTTGGCCTTTCTTCATCTGGCAAGCAATCATTTTTGAATGGTTATATCCATTATGCTTTCCCACTGTATTTTTTACTGTATCAAGTGTAAGTTAAAAATATTCAGCATCTACAATGCCTGAGTGCCAGCCCTAACACCAAAAGAATACAAAGGGTGGTGTGGATGCTGAAAGCTTGATGCAGAGAAATTTTCCAGCTTTCTGCCAGCATCCCTGTGAAAGTGTTGCTTTCACATTCATGCTAGCTATAAACAGTGAGAAGTTTTTGTAAATAATACTTTTATCTTGTCACCTCTAGTTTGTTATGCAGTATTGTTATGTTACTGACCAGAGAAATATTTTGAAATGGGTGTTGTAGGGTTTAACCAATCATTCTATGAGGTGGATGGTCAAAGGACCAATAACCTTATGCCATTCAAGTAAACCAGGTTATACAAATTAATTTGGAAATTATTAAATTCCATTCCATTCCCTTCCTAGACTGGACTGGAGTATGCTGCTTTTTTCGCCATCCCTGGTACAACAGCAACAGGGTGGTAAGAGTCAGCAGTGCTACCTGAACACAAAAATATTGCCACTGAGGTAAAGGACACAAGCCTATTTGGAGCCTGTCTAGCATTCTGACTACAATTATAAGGCAGAAAAATAAGCAGTGCTGATGACTGACCTCCCTTTGATCTGAAGTATTTGTCTCAAGTAGTGCATGCCAAAACTGCCAAAACAGGCATTATACAGGCATTATCATACTCAAGAGATTAGAACCTGCTTGGAAGTTTACAACAGTTGATGTTTTTTCCTACTAAAAAACTGTATGGCCCAAGTCAGCAGAATCCTCAAATATGTAATATAACTTGGGTTGAAAAATGGCAGATTTGCAAATCTATCCACAAACATCCACGATGTGAGGAATTTGACACCAATTGAATGTTATTGCACAGAAGATAGCAGACCTACCATGAGGCATTAACACTACAGGAAGGATTCTTCTGCCTTTGTTAAAGTCACCACTTTTAAATCCCAACTTACCTCATAACCCTACAGATGCTAATTCCCAAACTGACTAACAAAATTAAAACATGCCTTTTCATTTTCAGAAATTATTTTCAGGGAAAATAAAAATCAACCATGTTTTTTCATCAAAGTCAATAATTTTTTTCACAATTCTCAAAATATTGATGGTATAGATGAGCATTTGGTCTCACATTGGCTAGCAACTACAATAAGAGGTATCTGAACACACATACAAAAAAAGAATGATTTTGCTAGATGGTTTGTTGTCACAATGTTTCTGGTGGGCCAAGTAACTATGATTCAGAGCCCAGAAACTTCAGAAAGCACAAAGGACCTGACAGATAGTTCTGGCATATCCACTCCATATCCACATATTCATCACCATAGCTGTGCACTTGAAATTTTCATTGCCAAGCCACCTGACTAAGCAATGCATCTCTTGTTCCAAACTTTCCCTCCCAGCGCAATGCAGTGGCCTCTGCTTGACTGGGGAACAGAGCAAGTATGAGAGCGTGTAATGAACAAGATTGGAAATGAAAGCATAAAACTTGAAAACTACTTGCACTTGAAAACTTTTGCATGAAGACTATCACTTTACATTTCCATTCTGGGAAGATAATGCCAACAGAAACATGACAGGTTCTTGAACTTAATACAATTAGTAACTTTCAAAAATTTTCTTCTCATTAAGCACAGTCAATTTGCCCTTGACGAAACACCACTGAGAGCTAGACTCAAATCCAGATTACTCAAAAAGGCCAGAAAGCAGGGCAAACAGAATACCACCCTTCAGAGCAAAACCATGAGCTGTTTTGCAGTTCTTTGCAGACTGGAGGGATTTCTTAGGAAATAAAATAACTAGTCAATGGTTGTAATTCACTTAAGGGCTTCTGTTAGCACAGCAAAACTCAGGAATGGGACAGTCCACACACAGAGTAATTGTTGCATGTGGTTTTCCTGTGCTTTACACTACTGATAAGGTACCCTTACCAATGGCATTTAAGAATGTTTTAATCACAGCAAATCACTACTTTTCTGACTAAAATTTCAACTATTAAGGTACAAATTGTTGTTAAACGTCAGAGCACTAAAATGGGAGAGAATAAAAAAACCTTACCAAAGAGTCCAACTGTAATACCTACTTGGCCTCCTTATGATATGGAATAAAGAGCAGCAAGAAATTGTAAAAGATGACCATTTGCTGAGCTGGCTCAACAGATCTGTGTGTGGGAACCAGCAGGCTGCTCCTGGTAAATCAAGAGTTCTGTCCACAGATGATTTTCTCTGTGGCAAAGCTAGCTTAGGGAGGAAGGGGAAGCCTACGGTAAGAGCACTCACAGATATGCTTGGTGTTATTTTAAATACACAAGTAAAGATGAAGATATTTCAAAATCTGCTCTCTAATTTTTTTTCCCTTTGCAATCTGTAAACAAGATTATTTGGCCCGTGGTATGCTTTATATTTTGACAGGATCAGCATTGTATAGCTCCTTTAATCTAATCGAAATGCACATTAGAAACAGAAACAGATGTATGACAAACATACATCTGGACAGCAGACCTCTTCCCAAGCTTTCAGAAAACTTAGAAAATATAGTGTTTGCAAAAAAACAATTATGAGAATGAACAACACTTCTAATAATATTTCTTCTGCTTAGTTAAACTGAAAATGTCCCTTAAAACAACAGAATTCTGACAAATTCTTTCAAATCCTAGATCATTACTTTGCAATTCCTAACATCCCCTTTATAAACTGATCACCTTCCTCCCTAAATAATTACAAACTAGTTCTGAGGGAACTGGGTTTTCCAGAAGCTTGGTTTAAACTTTTCGGAAGCAGAACATGGATCTGAAGATGGCTGTGAGAATAGATTAACCTTATTTCTTCTGCATGGAAAGCTTTTACCAGTTCATCGAGCAGAAAAGTCACGCTTGCTGAAACACTATTTCAACCTTGATCATGAATAGAATGCTATTTCTCATAAATATTACAATGGGGGGACGGGGGGTGCTTTATCTTTTATAGCCAATGCAAGAGCAAACATTAGGACCAACACTCAAAGAAGTGAAATTCCTAGCATGTTCTCTTTCACAGCACACAAGCAGGTTTTTCCTTTTCTGCAATTGCAAATAACTGCCATCAGAAGAAATTATACAATCAATGCAACAATGACAAAAAACCAACAAGCTAAAGGAGAGCTGTCAATGGTAAACACGCTGCAATCAAATCTATTAACTGCACTTCAAACACAAATTTGATTGTGAAGGTTTGTTGCTGATGGCACCTGGTGATCCAGGTAGGGCACCTTTCTGAGTCTGTTCCATATTCTGCATGTAGGAATCATCAGAAACTTCAGAGCTAGATATTTAATTGGTCCCCAAATAACAAAACAAAATAGGGAAAGCATGACTTTACTACTCCTGATTAAACTACTGTGATGGGCTCCAGCATACAGAAAAATATTGACACAGCTGGATTTTTCAAAATACATATGTCAGTTCAGATACTTAAATTTCACCTGTCTAAGCAAAGAAACAGTTATCATCTTTGATTCTGCAAAACGTGAATAAAAACATTTTGGAGGACTCAAAGCACAGTCTTTCTAAAAGAAAAACCCTTTCTTTACTACCCCATGTCAAATACAGTGGCTCCAGTACAGGAGCATTTAGAAGGTGGTCTAAGGCTATCATCTTCTTTAGAAAAGTCTGCAATACCTGAGAGATATTCTTGGCATTCTCCTTTATGTGAATAGATAAATGGAGATTTTCTAGTTCCTGGTCCTGTCGGTCAATTTCTACCTAGGAACAATGCTCTTGGAAGCTTTTGAAATGCTGGTCGGAAACCTTTTAGGCTCACTCAAGAAGCCTTTGAAGATGAAAATTTTCTCAGAACTGCTTTAATTTCACATTATCTTCTTCTGTTGAAGAACACCTGGGACAGCTCTAATTTGAAATATTTTCAAAAAATGCCAAAACCAGTTGAATAATGTGGTGACAAGCACTGGAAATCACTGAGATGAAGTCCCTTTTACATAGATGTCATCAGCCGATTCTCAAGTGGCCTGTTTTCTCAAAAAAACATTTATTTTTAACTTCAGCACTGCAATCTGCAATTTCTGGAGATTCCTACACTAGGAGTCCCTACAAAACTCAACACCACAACTGGTGATGCAGGAATTTAAGATAAAACACAGGGATCAGAGTCTGAGCTTTTGTATCAGACATGAACATCTGACAGCGCATTCGTAGACAGTAAAAAGGACTGATGCTGTTAATGCATCATGTGGTAACCACAATAGAAGCCATTAAAAACAATCTTCAGTAGTTTATGTAGCAGTAAAGAGCAGAATGGAAGGACATTAGTGGATATCACAGCACTCTTGGTCTTAGACTTGAATATCCAAATGATAGTTTTGATCAGATTCCATTTAGTTTGCTGCTGACTGAAGGCATTCACAAATCACAGGTGCAATCAGTTGTTGCCATCAACTCACACATACAGCACTTGTCTGCTCCTCAGCATGGTTCAGAAAACAATTTCAATCACAACAACTAGAGAAATGCCAAATTCAAAGTTACTGATTATTCACCTACAGAGAGACCATTAAAGCATTCCACACAATAATCTATTGTCAAAAATGAATTTGCAACGATAAAATAAAATACGCTACATGTGAAAAGATCAGTCACTCGTATCCTGAGCTCATATTCATCTTCCCATCCCTTGTAAAACTTCCAGTGGACTCTTCTGGCAACAGAACAACAGAAACCCTGGATTCCTATTGTATAATTTTCTACTGCAGTTGCAATTTTGGTATTATTCGTATTGATATTTTGATATTTGGATATTTGGAATCTAAAAAAACCCCAAAAAATGTAGCATTGCCCTAGAGGATGCATGTATTTCTCTCATCTTCCTTATAGCCACCTGCTGTCACGACCTCACAAATAACCTCTGGAGAAGACCAAAAATATTCAGATTACTATGAATGACAGCAAAAAAATGAGAATAATGGAGCTGCAACACAAACAATTGCACTCCTTTCAGTATTTGGGCTGCCAGATAGACTGCATGTAGTATCTCAATTACCGTTAGAAAAGAGAGCTTGCCCGGGAATTCTTGGTTTCTCTCCCTTTGTGTTTGGCCCTGTTAAAAATTAACATTGCTGTTTTGCTTAGCTCTTCAGCTAATATTAAGTACTTACTATGCAGCAAGCCGCAAAGCCAGCAGCACAGCACTGAGAAAGCACTTTTTAATTGACTGCTAGAAAGCTGGCCAGAAGAACATCACACACTGGGCTAAGATCTACCTTTGGATGCATATGATCTTAATCTCACTAGAGTCAACAGGAGCCAACATGTGTAGCCTGGGAAGCAATTTAGTCCATTAAATTAATGCAATTTACATACAATTTGTGGCTTCAGAATTTTATTTTTGAGGGAAAAAGGAAGACAAAGGAGTTTTAAAATAATCAAAATATTCCCATGTGGATGGCTACTACTGTTTCAAATTAGGACAAACTTTAAACTCAAAAGGTATTTTAAAGCCTTTCAGATTTGTTTAAAATAAAAAACTGATCGAAATATTTGAGTTCATGTTTAAAGACATAAAAAACCCAATAGATCTAAAATTCCAATTTCAATTGAAGGGACACTTCTTTCATTGAGGTCCACTTCTGCTACCATCAAATTGACCATTTACAGTCTCTTTGGAAACATTATATATATATATATGTGTACATTTTAAAGGAAATAAAGAGGCAGAGATGCCTCAGGAAATAAGATGCCTTGCAACCAAGAAAAAATATGATCAATATTACTGTTTTCTTATTAAAATGTGTAGGATAAATCTCTGATATGGAGAAACACACACACAGTGCATGTGAAGTCTATATACAGTATAAAGTGATTTCTGTTACTGATTTAATATCAACAGCAAGATCCCTTCTGGGACAGAATAAAGTTTGTGACTTTGTACTTGTGGATATTAAAAGATAGACAGGTTCTGTGAGGTGCAGTGTACCACCCAGGAAGTGCTGAACATCTTACCTATTTTTCCCTGAAAGAGAATCTCAGTGAAAGAGAGACAAATTGTTAGTCATGAATTCCAAATGGAGGCTGTAGGCAGAAGCTGTGCCGTACAAGTTTTGGGGGCTATTTTTGCAATAGTGAGAAATGTTTCAAGGAAATAGAATGACACACTACTGACAATATTTTTCTGTTTGGTGCCATAATTCAAAACCTTTTTCTGGTGAATCAGAATATACATTAAATTATCCTACTTACTTTTATGCATGGAAAAGACACATCAGAGACCATTATGTTACCAAGTTCAACATCTAGTCAGCAGACGGCCTGAGCACTGGCACACAGTGGAACAGGGAGAAGGCAGTTCAGGAAGAGCGTAATACCTGCTGGGAGCAGGAATGCTGGGCAGAAAAGGAATGAAGAGAAAAGCTTGGGCAGAGGACTGACCCACTGCTGTAGGGAAGCCAATAACTCTCAGAACAAGAGTGCACCAAAGAGAAGCCCTGGCAGAACATGCAAGTTCTGGGGTTTTTTAGAGTTTAGAAACTTTGGCTTTTTTGTATACAGCAAGCAGAGTCAACTCTGCTTTTTCGTTTCCAGTAACTCAAGGAATTTCAATTTAACTGAAACAGAGTTTATACAGGAATTTCCTCAAGTTTGGTGGCCTGGATTCCTGAGTGTGAGCAGTCTCTACCAACTGTACCTGCCCATGTGTAAAACAATCCCACTGCTACAAGGAGCATTCACACCCTTTCCCTGGAAGAGAATGAGAACACAGGCTATGGGTTTGGATGCATGCTTTGAATCCCACTGCACCTCCACACATGCAGGTAGTCCTGTTTACTCTTGTCTAGAAATGCAGATAAGAAATTCAAGTCCCTTTGTGAAAACTCCTAATAAAACTTGGACCAGTTTCCTAAAATCACACATTTTGTAGAAGACAAAATAAGCTTAGATAATGTTTGACCAGACAACATTATTCCATTTAGCACAAGTTAAATGCTGGAGAAAAATAAATGGAAACAAATCAGGGCCTTGAGATAAAAAAAATTCCAACGTTTCGGTTAATTAATTTAATAAAATTACACACAAGGTAGAAAATCTGTGCATTTAACAATCTCAGTTATTTTAAATGCTATAAACAGCCAAAAACATATCCTCACAGAGGTGGTGAAAATATGCAGTGAAACCTCTGGCAAATCTTTCCCAGTGTGTTTTTTATCACAGAAGGGACTTTTTAATCACTAATTTAATTTGACAGATATCAAGAAATAATTTCATAGTGCTCTTTCTAATTAAAAGCATTTATTTGATGAATTTGCTCGTACCCTGATCCCCACTTTGCTTGGCATTTCTGTGGAATCTCTATCACCCATATGTCCACCACAGATTCAAGGGTCAGCCTAAATAACGGCTTAAAGCTTCCATACTCTTTGTGTTTATTTCAATGGTCCTCCATAATAGATGTACACTTGCTACTGAGTTTTCAAACTGCAAAGAAGACAGACAGTTTCTTTGATTATCAGTGTTCTGACTATTTGGTAAACCAGCCCAAAAAAAGAAGTTTGAAGAGAAGACTGTTCTTACACTAACCAATCTGGAGCTTATGACTCTTCCTGAGCTGTCCTGGGAGGGAGGAGAAAAAAAACATCACTGTCCTTTAACTACCCATGCCATGAACCCAAGTCTCTGGAAAGGCAACACAGTGCTCTTTTATCATTTCAGTCAAGACGATTCTGCTTTTAGCTCTATAGACACACAGAGAAATATAACATATGCTGTTTCTTTAAGCAGACTGAGTGTGTGTCTACTAGGATTTTTCAGCAATAAGCTTTTTAGGTAGGAAGAAAATACCTATCCTGCAAGGTGAAAACAGATCTTTAACTTCCTCAGTGTTGTATTATCATGAATCACTCATGGGCCTGATTAAAACAAGGTCTCCACTTGTCTGCATATGTATATGCATGTATGTATTGCAAAAACACACAAGCATGCATGCATTTTGTACACGTAAAACACATATGCATATTAGATCTAAGAGGATACGGATATATAGAAAATAACCATTAAATAATTATAAGGGGTTTTTTTGATTAAAAACAGAAAAGGCAGGCATACTAAAAATGCAAGAATACACAGGCTGAACATATAAACTCTGGTGGAAAAATTAGTTTAGGAAAAGCTGACAGTAATAAAAAGCAGACAGTTAAAATCTTACTGCAAACAGTCTAATTTAAAGCTGGGAATCTTGATCATCTATTACAGTGAAATGCAGGATCATATCAAAGAAAGGCAGAACATAAAAATAACCAGAAATGGAAAAGCTAGAATATCCTCTGTTTAATTCTACCAGCAAGAAAACAAACACAAATTTTACATGCTGCATCATGTCATACACCACCTTAATTCAGCTACATTAAAATGAGTTTTCCTCAAAGAAAAGCTCATATTATGACTGTACCTTTAAAAAGCTCATGTTTTCACTGTCTGGGTTTTTATATGAAGAAAAAACAAGACTGAATCAGGAGTTGTAAATTTTTATACTTAATTTGATAGTTCAGCACTTTTGCAGTTGAGTTTGCAGCACACACAGACCAGTTTCCTCACACTTTCCCGCT
The DNA here is from genome assembly GCF_041296385.1 of Aphelocoma coerulescens. Taxonomy (NCBI): domain Eukaryota; kingdom Metazoa; phylum Chordata; class Aves; order Passeriformes; family Corvidae; genus Aphelocoma; species Aphelocoma coerulescens. Next base: position 124,440,191 of record NC_091015.1, read on the forward strand.
TATTTTTCAGCACTCAGGAATTCTTAAGCACACTGCACAGTGCATACACAATTTGTAAGGCATGCCCATCATCACTTGTTCAGCTTTATGCACCAAATGAGACACGCTTCAGGTTTCTATGTCCGCATCTCACAATGATGTTTTAAAATTTTATCACCTAGTTTCCAGGGAACTGAGGCTTTGAATCTATATTTGAAATACCACCTGAATGGGTGAAACACACTGGTATTCCACACACAGCCTCCTGCTGTCATTCCACTGCTGGCATGGGACAGTCTTCACCAAGACTTAGAAAACCTCATTCAATATTCCTCTCTGGAGGATCTGACACTTACTGTGAATTCTGCTCTTCAACTTAAATACCAGTGTCTGTGGCAGGCCAATTCTATCATTGCAGATACAGCATCCCTCAGGCGAGGTCCAACCTTTCTCTTGCAGTGCACCCAGGGATTAGCTTGACTTCCCCTAAATTCTCTCCAGTGCACAGTACAAGCTAATCTTTCCTGTAGGAAGTAGGAGATGGGGTTGCCATGACAACAGAGCACATTCTAGCAGTGGGACCACTGAGATGAGCTGAAAAGACGACAGTGAAACATGCACTCAGCCTTCCTCCGGGGCTACAGGCTTCTTCCTCCAGGATTTAATTCCCCTGCAAGTTTACTGACAGGCTAGGAGGTTGATTAGCTATGTATTTTGCTGTGGGGAGATTACTAGTTAAGAATATGGTTGAGAGATCATAGCATTATTTAATGAAACTGCCATCCCTCCTTACATTAAATTGCTGATTTAAGTGTGGCTGCTTTTAAACCACTACTCTTTCATACACATTAGTCCTACACTTGGTCCACACTAACATCTGACTGTAATACAGTCACAAGCCGAGTCCTGTGCTTCAGCTTCGGTTTTCCAGAGTATGAGGCACGCTTTTATGCTCATACACACACATGCTTATACACACACATGCACACAAAGAGCTCAGTGTAACATCTGTGTTTGGAGCTCAAAGGGTTCTGCCGATGGGGGAGGGGGCACCGAGAAAAGCAAGGCACAGCAGCCACGTGTCTAATACAAACGACACAGCAGCCACAGTAAGCTTTGGGAGCCCTGTTCATCAGGCAAACGAAAATTGAGTAATCTATACTGTAAATATCAGCTATTTTCTGCCCCAGAATAATGTCTGAATCCTACGCTTTAAAGATTTTTTTCTCAATGAGAATAATAGAAAGCTTTTTTAGTTCCTGCCTTTCAATTATTTACACGTTTTTAATTGCTCAATCAAATTTTCATGCAGAGAGTTTTTCTTTGTGTTTTAATTTCTCTTGCAAAACCACACAATGCATTATTGTGGTAAATTCCTGGAGGCTGGAGCATGACTGTGTCTTCTCCTGTTATTTCAGAAACAAGCATGTCTCAGTGAGCTTTTACCTTAAAGACACAGCAACCGAGAATTTTCAGTTTCTAATCATATTTGCAAACCATTCATTTGCCCAGGACAGATTTCTGTCTCCTTTGTGCCTTCACTTTTGAGCATGTAACATGTGCAGCCACACACTCAACACCCCCTCATCAGGCAACGCCAGTCCCCTCAGTACATGTAAAGGCTTAACCCATCCAAGTACAAAAGAGCTGTAGATGAGCCAAATCCACACCATCTGAGTCCACTTCTCCCTCTGGAAATTTTAAAAGAACAGAACCTCCATGAAGGTCTCTGACACAAGAAAGAGAAGGAGCCCAGGGGTTGCATTTAGCCAGAACTCTTGTGGGCAGGGAAGGTGGGGGTGGATGAAACAGTAGGAAGATGTACAACAGCTTTCCCTCTAAAGCAAGTTATACAGGACAGTTGGCCTGTTAGTCCCAACTAACTTAGCCTTGGCAAACCACATAAGGCCAAGAATTTGGCTGGAGTGGGAAGGTGCCGTGTTGGGGAGGAAGCCTGATGACCGGAATGTGTAAGAAAAATTTTGGGAGGTCTGGGAGGATGGGGGCATGTGGAAGCCTGGGCCAGGATCTCCAAATTATCATCAAATCACTGGTTCTATCCTGGTACTACACTAATTGTATTTACAGTGAGAAGCCCTCTGACAAAACCCAACCAAAAAAACCCCTACAATTCCTTTTCCATGGCTAGGCAATATTACACCTCCATAATCTTGAGAAGTATCTCAGTGTTACACAACCCTTTAAAGTTTTACCTTAATTTGGATTTTAGCATGTCGGGAATATACATAAACACAAAACAGTATCCCTCAGAATCTGCTGGCTCTGACTCATCCCACAGCTTGCTATGAAGATGAATTACACCACACAGTATAGCACCTGTATTTATTATCATCTAATTAGTGTTAGGATTTACTTTTTTTTCCACTTTTGCACTCAAGTTCTATCCAACTGGAGAAATGCCAAATCATGTAAGCGACATATGGTTTTGCTTTTGAAATCATCCAGCCAGAATTCCCAAATACTGAAAAATCTTTGCCTAAATAACTTTTGGCTTGAAAGACAATATTTTACACCTTCAATTCCAGTGGGAAACACTGATATTTGTAGGTATGCAAATTGGTTTTGAGGAAAAAGGGCATATAATCAGATGTTGAATGATGTTACAGATTTTTCCTGTCACATGCTGTCTCCACACAATGTGAAAAGAACAGTTAACAGCAAGATTAATGCTGTGAAAATAGCTAAACTACTATTATGGTTAATGAAAGTAAGGTTCTGTTTCTTTTTTGTTTCACAAGCTATGACTGTAGAAATCAGTAAATATTGCCCTAGAATGCAAACACTCATTTCTCAGTGCTCATGTGCAGATCTTCCATTCAGTAATGCTGCATCCTGTTTCTGGAAATCCAGTCTTTCAGCCAGATACAAAACGTAAGCATGTTCCTTTAGTTGTTGGATAGGGAATGGATTCCCCTGCTGGCACCCTAAATGAGTAGCACCCGTTGGGTTCCAAATTATTCCTGACGATATTCTTTTTGTTTCTAGCAAAAACATCTTGTGTTTTATTTCAGATGAATACCCAAATCATTCTCTCAGCAGGAATACACCCTCTTACACACATGTGAAGTAACAAAAGCAATTTAAATGAGTGAAGTTTGGAGATCTCCTGGAACATCCAAGAGCTCACAGGTATTCCTATTTCATCCATATATCCCTGGGTATATCCAGGAAAAAGCAACTGTTTTGGTGAACCCAGGTAGAGCATGCCAGAACAGGGGAAGAGATAAAATGAAAGCTGAGGACATATGTTTAAGCAGTCTACTCTAAGAAACAACATTTAAGTGTAACATACCAGGAGGAAAGCAGCACACTTCTAAGACTTGAGTAGAATAACCAGCTCTAGGTCCTCAACAGAAAATGCCCCCAACTCCTCTCATAGGTCTCTCCTACCTTTTTCAAAGGTAGAATCTACGTTTATCAAGATCGGAGTCCGAGTTTTGCTCTCTGTTTACCCTCTTGCTTGGAAGAGGATGAGAGGTGAATACACAACAGTCCCTTCTCCTCCAACAGGACACCTACAGTTTAAAGACAAGATGTGGGAGCTCAGAAGACACATCCTGTCCTACGTTTCTGCATGAGTTCACAGCTTTGACCTCAAATGAGGAGTCTGAGGATTTCATATTGAAAATAAACACGAAAAAAGACAGGAAAATAAAACTATATATAGGTTCAACATGAAAGGTGGACATGAGAAAGTGAAGGTTTTTGTCTTGATTGCCTGTCTTTTTCTTGACTATGCTGCTTAACTGTGAAATCGTAATTGAATTCTCATTTTTATTATATAATTTCTATACATAGCTGTTCACAGAGTCCTTTGAAACCTGTGGATGAAAGGAAATATCACTCTTTTTTTTAAGAACTATTCATTTGAGATTAAACAGTGCTAAATGCTGAGCCCTGAACAAAAGGTTTAAGCACATGTAAGTCTTGCTGAAATAGAGCAACAGTGCCCAGTACTTTACAGGATCAAACCTGTGATTTGGGGTTTTAAATCCCCTAATTCCCTACCCTTTCCTTTCTCTTTTTAAATATATCTTGGAAACTGAGATCCTGCTTTTGTCAGATGAATTTGTTACACAGAACAGAGTGACCTTCAGTCCTTGTGCAGTGATACATCAAGCAGCAGCCTACACCAGTGCAAGCTGTACCACCACCTTCTGACAGCAAACACTCAAGACTTCATATTCTGAGCACAGAACTAATGGCACAGAGCTGATCACCTGCATACACCTTAATTTGAAAATGAAAAAGACAGTTTTGCTATTTTGCTTCAAGACTGTAACAAAATTGTTCTTAAACACAATCTGGTTTATGGTTTTTTTTTTTTTAATGTGTCAAACAATTAAGCATTTCCCACCTGTGATTTTACCACTGGGTCATTTAAGCAATGAGGACCTCTCACATTTTGTTTCCATCCCTGTAGTTTCTCTCAGTTCACTGACTTTACTCAAGGTTTACAAATAGGAGTAGGTATCAGCAGAATCAGTGTTCATGAATTTTGAATCAAATTATTTTGTAAGTAATGACACTTTGCAGAGGATAGGATTTTTTAATATGCAAAATGATAAAAAGTGCTGTGATTTCATCCTAATAGACAAAGGAATTTATACAGAAAAAACTAAAACAGCCTGTACTTGTAAAATTCTAATACAATTTTATTATTTTAAGCAAATGCTTTGCATTTATGAATATAGTGTAAAAATGTAGAAGTACTCACTGAAGGGATAAAGCTACCCCATTGTGAGACATGGACAACACTGAACAACATTAAACTGAATTATTTCTACACTGAAGTCATGAATGCAAGATGAGGTCAGATGTCTCAGGAAGAGGTTCTTTTCTCTAGACTGCAAGATTAGTTTATCAGATTGGGAGTGGTGGAGAAGCCTAGAAAGATAAAAGTGCTCTTTCAAACATCTGTTGCTTCTACAGCTTCTAAAAACTGAATTTTGTAACTTTTTTAAACAGGCAGTGGGACTGGACTCAGAAATGTCCAGAGATGCCTTCTAAATTCACCTATTCTGTGATTCTGTGAGTTACATTGACCACATTGTGGCAGTTCAGTCTCTAGTGAGTGAGACCAAAAATAAAAGATTACACCATACTTCTGTCTCATGGACATTCTTATTCAAAAAGAGGATATAAGAAAATAACAATTACTTTCAAATACATAATATTTCCAGCAATAAGCCCTTAACACTCTTCTGCAAGAGGAAAAGAACAGATATACTCTCCCAGCCCTGACACGAGCCAACAGCCACAGGCATGATGGAGAAGAGAGGAAGCATGTTTCCCTGACTCACCCTCCTGCCATCCAGCTCCATTTTCACAGAATCCTGGAATCAATTAGTTTGAAAAAGAACTCTGAATCATTGAGTCCAACCTTTGACCAATCAACACCTCGTTAACTAGACCATGGCACTAAGTGTCACATCCAGTTATTTCTTCGGAGACAGAGACACCACCACCTCTCTGCACAGTGCATTCCAATGTTTAAAAACCCATTCCATGAAGAAATTCCTCCTGATGTCCAGGTGTTCCAGTGCTCAAGCTTGCAAACCCTGACCCTTTTCTGAACCACACACACAGGTGTACCCTACACTAGCCACAAGCTCAGCGAATCTTTCACACAGTAACACTTTTGACTCCTAACTGGTTTGAGCTCCTGACACTTCATCAGTCCACAGGACATTGTGTTACTGTGCTCCTGCAGAGAAGCCCTGTTCTTCAGGACAGTTTTGTACCAATGTGACCAGTGAAGGCCTCTGATTTTTTTCATCTGCAGCTCCCTGGATACCAGCTGCAACATTGCAAGATTCACATCTGCTACCTTCCATTTCAATGAAAGATGCTTTGAAGGTCAGATCAATTTTTCTCTACCTAAATATAAGTGCGAGCATTAAATTCTACATTCCCAGTTAGGAAATTCAAGGCACGTGTACTTAAAATATTTAAATTAAATACAATCTGGATACTATCACAAAAAGGTTGCATTCAGCACCATGTAAATTTGGACAAATGCAAATGTTCCGAAATGTAGAACCTATTCACGCTGTGAGATAACAGAGCTCATTTACAAACGTATGTTTTGCAAGCTCAGTGCTCTTGCTGACATACAGTGTTGAAGTATACTCTGAAGTTGTAGCATGAAACTTGTCAGAGTTCAAGGACTGCCTGGATGACATTCTTAGTGATATGATTTATGTTTAGACAGTTCTGTGAGTTCTGACAGTTCAAGGAGTTGGACTTCATGATCCTTATATGTCTCTTTAAACTTGAGATTTTCTATTGTTCTCTGATTCTAATATTTACCTTTAACACTATTAAAGAAGCAAATTGATTTGTGTTTATTATTGTGAATTTTGCTCTACAGGCTCATGTCTGTGCATAAGCTATCCAAATGGGCAAGGTATCATGCAGTTGGTTTCAGACAAAAAAAAAATTAAAACATCCAGGGTATTTACTGTTTTATTCTTTGAGTATTATAATTTCAGTCGGAAAGCAGTATCTCTATGACACACTCTGCAGTCTGACTTTTTCAGCTGATTTTAAAAATCCAGGAAGTCTAAGTTTTTATTGTTGGAGCATTGAAGAAATTCAAATACTACCTTTAGTTAAGAAAGGAAAACTTAATCTAGATTAGCTTTATTGAAGTAACTTCTGCTTCATTAATCATATTTATGACATAATGGGATATTATCAGTATGATAAATGCTTTTTGTACTGCTCATGGTTTCAAATGAAATTAATTTTAGAAGCTACATCAAATTTCCTTCTTATTACTCCAAATCATGTCACTACAGTACTATGGATGACCCCCTGTGCATTTCTGTGTTTGCATGTGTTTAGGTCTGTTTTCAATGTAACAGGAAGTCTGGTTTTCAATTATATAATGCTTGGTCTTTTTAGAAATGTACAGCTTTGTTTCCCATATATATCAATTTAAGTTACTGTTGAGGAGAAAGACACTGACATTAAAGAAGTTGGACACGGATGCAACAACACATAGTGAAATGACTGAAGTTTCTGTAAACAAACAATTGGAAAGACCGAAAATGCCCCTTTCCCAACCGTGCCAGGCAGGAAGCACCATTTAAAGCTCCCTGAACAGCTTTCACAGAATCACAGAATCATAGAATAGTTTGGCTTGGAAGGGATCTTAAAGATCCTCTAATTCCAGCCCCTCTGCCATGGGCAGGGATGCCTTCCACTAGTCCAGATAGCTGAAGTCTAAGTCACCTCCAACCTGGCCTTGAACACTTCCAGGGATGGGGCATCTGCAACATCTCTGGACAACCTGTTCCAGTGCCTCATCACCCTGACAGGAAAGAATTTCATCCTAATATCTAATCTAAAGGTACTCTTTTTCAATTGAAAGCCATTTCCCCTTGTTCTGTCACTATATTAATTATGAATTCAGAGCAAACATTTTAAGTAATTTCTGTCTCAAAGATCACAGTAAATAACAAAGTTCACATAAACCATACTTGCTGATGATGTTTCTCATGGAGCTGCCATTTATGACAGACACACAGAGAAATCAAGATGAGGGAATATGAAAAGCTAGTGGCCCAGAAAAGTGACAAGAGAGCATCTTTTTAAAGATTTATCTTTAAAAATCTAAGGATAAATATTTGGTATAAGACCATAAATATCAAAATCAAAAGTGAAGCAGTTTATGCTCCATTTCTCTGCATATCTATAAAGAGGCAAGAAGGATATGCTATCCAGCTTTGGCTTGACAAAGCATCATACTCAAGGATTACCCAATATGGGAAAAGAATTGAATATTCACATTTTCATTCTGGTTCAGTATACATCAGTATATTTGAAAGGAATTTACTAATGTTACCCCATGGCTGCTGAATGACAACTGAGGAAGAGAATATAGTGAGGCTAAAGAAAATGAAAGCTGTAAAACAGATGCTTCACAAACACCAGGTAAGACCTTTTAAGCACAGCTGATCTGTATCCAAATACCTGCATTGGTTCTTTGCTTTGCTATGAGGTGCACCTCTGGAAGACTTGAATGAGATGATGAAGCTGATGCCATGAAGATTTTTGCCTTTTCTTTTATACCCCTGTTATACCTTTTTACAACTTCTGTATTCCTAGTGCTTTTTGCCTACATTCTTGGACTTGTTTGTCAAGCTAAGAGACTCAACATTTTAGAAGCTTCATAGCTAGAGATCAGTGTGCCCCAGACCCCAAGGTCCTCTCCAGAACACATTCTGTAAACCAAGATAGAACCATCCAGGGGAAGGTTCCTTGGGGAGGGGGGCTCAGTTGAGCCTCTCATTGGGGAATCTTTGATAGATATGCTAATTAGTAAAACCTATAATGTTATACCCAACGTTGGGGAGGGGGAACAGAGACAAACAGAGGGACATAGATAGACTCGGCGGGGTGCATCTCGATGCATATGACTTGGATGTGTACACCTAAGGATCCTTAAATAAACACCAAGGTAAAATCCCTTTTCCCCTTCTCACCGTGTGTGACTCCTGATTTTAAGACCAAGAAAAGGCATCAAAGCAATAGCATGTCAAAAGGAAATGAGGAAGAATGTGAAAACTTTACTTCCTCTTGATTTTTCCACCTAGTTCCAAAGCTCTGTTAAGCTTCATCAGCAGGTATAGAAAGAATAATTCTTTGGCCCGGGTAGGTGCAACAGCTAAACCAGTTTCTAGAGGGGAATTATGTAATGCTCATTTAAATTGTTATCTTACATTCTCACCAGAAGAGAAGGCAGTTGACTGATTCAATACAGCTGGCATTAGACTCAAAGAATGCTATGAAGAAAATATTCCAAGGGCATCTACCCTGAAGTGAACCCCTTACACACTGCAGATAAGAAAGACAAATAAACGAAGTTGAGACATGAGAGAATTACCTGGGCCAAAACCTCAGCTTACTCCATCTGCTAGCTAATGCTCACAGATAGATATCAGTGTTAAGGAATATCTAACAGGCACAGAGAGGGGACAGTGCCATAAAACTGACCTAAGAGTATTCAGTGTAGAAGAGGAATGGGAGGGGGAAAGGGATATCACATCCGTAGGGCATCGTCTAGAACAGAAACACCAACAAGCCTAATGTCCCCTATGGAACACGGAACAGATGAGGGTAACATGGATGACTATTGCTACCAGCCTAGTCTCATCCTTGCAGTGCAGCAGTGAGATGTGGGGGGGGTTATTGTTAGTTCCCACCCACGCATCGCTTCTGAAACTCCCACTAGTAAACACGATTCGGGAAGACTGTTCCCCACCAACGTTCACATTACATAAAGGCTTTGATTACACCAAAATGAGAAGGGCAACATTTTCCCCCTGCATCTCAGACTTACAGATTTTCACTGACAAAGTCCCTTTGATTTTGTTTTTTTTTTAATTTTTTGTTCACATTTCCTGCCACCAAATCACTAAAAGGCCATGGATACACAGAGAATCACTTTCTAGAGCCAGTGCCCTGGGGTACTGGTTCCTCATGAGAAGGCTGGATGTGTGCTTCTGGTTTGCTTTTGTAGAGCTGGTACACTGGTTTGACATTGCCAGTAGGCACATCTTGCAGGGCTGCCTGCAACACCTGCGTCTCCACTGAGCTCTGCCTCCAACTCATGTACGAGTGTGCCACTCTTTGTACAAAGAGGGAGGTGAGGGTGGGCACAAGCAGCTCCAGCTGCAGCATGGAGCAACCCCTGAGGAGCACACCTAAGCACTCGAGTGCCTGTTTGGAGGAGGCAGGCACACACAGTTCAGGTAGTGACTCCTCACAGTTTACTTTTTCTTTTAATGAGCATCATCAAACAGAGACAGGCTTTTGTTTTAGAGAGATTGCTCTTGCCATCTGAGAAAGGTTAAGGGAAAGAAAGTGAGAGTGTCAGCAGAGTACAAGAGGGGAAATAAAGAGAGAAAAAAAAGGCACTAGTGAAGAGCCAAGGACCTGCCTTTTCTTTGTCCTCAAATAGTTTTTCTTTCGGTTGGTTAGTTTGGGGGGTTTTTTGGGTATTTCTGCTTAACATACATACTTGTACATGTGCCTGCATTAGGACTTACACGTTCCCACTTGTATCAGGTCACCATTATGGCAGGCATTGTACCCATACATGTGGGTACCCATAAAACCCCTGGCATAAAAGCTTACTGCTGAATCAAGCAAGACAAGATAGAAAATACATGGATTTAAAGCAGTATTATCACTTCCATTCTCCAGACAAGAAACAAAACCAAAAAAAAAGCAAGAGACTTGACCAGGGCAAAGATTACTAGAAAAGAAATGCAAACCCATTGAATCCCTGAATCTTCATCTCCCCCTCTCATGACCAGAGCAGGACTTGGACACTGGTCAGTTCCATAATGCTATTTTTGCTGTTTAGCTGTTTTTTTTCTATCACAGCAAAAGGATAATTTTTTTTCAGAGGTACATTTGTTTCTCTGTGTAACTACTGGTGCATCTAACAACATAGTCTCCATTAAAAAAAAAAAAAAAGAGCAGCAAATTGTCAACAGTAACAGACTCTAAAAAGCCTCAGGATAGTTGTATTGAGCATTTTAGTACAAAACAATCATCCTTTTCCATAAAGAATTCTGCTTCACTGATGGCAAAAACTGTATTAAGCAATAGGGAGAGGTAAGACAAAGATTTAGGTTACAGGCAGTCTTCATGTCAGTTCATGAGGATAATTAGGACAACGTAGACCAAAAATCAAACAGCAAAAATCCAAAAACAAGCACAAATAATCACAGTGGGTCAAGCAAGGATTCATCTGGCCAAATATCCCAATTTTAAGTAGCTATTGGGCAAAAGACTGTAGGAATAGTAAAATACAATGATCCTTCTCCTACTACATCCTTGCAGCTTCCAGCAATCAACACTTTATCATCTTCTCTGAGGAAGGTTTTTTAAAAATATACTGAATAGCCATCAGTTGATTCAGGACTATGCTCGCTTCGGGTTTTTTTTGCTTCTGCAACATTCTGTGACACTAATACCACAACTTAGTGATTGTCTGCGTGCAAAAACATCTTATGATTTTTATGATCTCACTGCCTGATCATTTTATTGTGACCCAATTTTTACAGTATGAGAAAGACTATAGAATAATACCATGTTTGACACTACACACCACTTACAATTGTACAAACCTCTGTCATACCACTCCCTCAGGCATATTTTTCTCCAAACTGAAATGTCCAGGAGTTTATTTAATGACTCTAAATTTCACACCTCTTTCTATTATAGACCTTTCTTCATCGTGTCTTCTCTAGGCCTAGAGCGTTTCGTGATAGTATTTGTTTTGTAACATCCATTTTCAAGGTGTGATAATGCAATTAAGTTTGAGGAAGCACACAGAACATAACATGATAATGAATTCATATTCTGTATGCAAATTTTTTGCAGTGTTTAAACAGAGTTTTAAGAAGCAGGAAAGATTTTTAGCTAACGTTTCTCCCTAAGTGTACAAATATGAGATCAATTTATGTATAAAAGATTTACAAGCTGCAGACTGGGAAGTCCAAATCTGCTACTCTTCCATTTAAACCTATCAAACTTCTGCAGAAGAACATACAAGCTGTTCTTAAAGCTCACATTAGTGGCTCTGATGAACTGGACTCATGCTACAGACTTTCAGGATGCACAGATATGTATTTCCAGCTAAGAAATCCTATACAGGAATACTGCAAAATGCTTTAAACTCTTCCCTCTCCTGTTTAGCACACACATCTAAGAAGTATCAGAGAACACACCACAGATGACCTCAGCTTTGGTATGGTAAATAAGAATAACATAAGTCCTAAAGAAAGCTTAGTCCCAAACAGCATGAAGTGTATACAGCTGAAGTTACATGCACAAACAGGTAGGAAGGCAAGACTGTTCCGTCAGTAAATGATAATATAGCAAAAAGAGGATGCATCCTAGCTGTGTCTTCATATTATAGAGTCTACAGTTAAGGCTTTAAAATTTCATTTTTAAAATGAAAAGATATTGGCAGTCATGCATTGGTTACTATTCCAGAAGATCCCCAGGAGATGGTATTTATTTAGGTAGAAAACTATTTCTGAGGATAGCCTCCTGGGAGATTCCGTACATCTCTTCCTGAGCTTCCCGAGGGGACAGCAGTCAGACAACCTCACTTCAGCATCCTGCAGTACAACACAAACAACATAATGCAGGACATTCACTCAGGACAAGCAGACAGCCACTGTCAGTGTCTCATTAGGCTGTCACGGCAAGTAAAGGCTTCACACAGGGACATTAGTATTCCAGTCACTGAATCTACGGTATATAGAAAAGTCAGATTTTCCCTGCACATATTTATATGTATATTACTCTATACCAGAGGGAAACCCTTTCCAAGGCTTTCTTTTGCCCAGCTTGCAGCACACAAACCCAGGTCCTGTCTCTAAGCCACAGGCCTGAGGCTATTTAATTTATAGACGTTTTTAGCCTTAAGTGAAATACACAGTATGTCAATTCAGTCAATAAAACCAGCACCATAGATGGCTTTTTCCGGCATAGTATCCATGTCCAGTTCACTGTATCTCTGGCATTTAATAAATGCATTTAATATGAACACAGCATCTAATTTAAGTTGCCAAAGTTTCTGATTTCACAGATGAAGTGAAAAGAACTTCAGAAACCTGAATTACTGCTCCATAAGTTTCACTTTCACGATATCAAGTGCCCCAAATTAGAAGCCAGAGATTCTCAAAATCATTAGAGAAATCATAAACATACGCATACATATAAATAAATCCCCAAATCTGCATTGTTTAGCAAAATGGATTTTTGCATTTCATTTAAGTGTTTCATTGGTTCTTGCTTGAATGAGCTTTTCTGCTTACAGCTCTCCTAAATCAACCACATTTTCTGGAGAACTGAAATTAAAACATGGAAAACAAACAAACAAACAAACAAAAACCTAAAAACAAACAAACAAAACAAAAGCTTTTCTTGATAATTTAGTCAAACTTGTTGGCAACAAACAGGAGGAGCTGGAAGCCATTGTGCAGCAGGAACAACTGGAGCTTAATGAGGGTGAGGATACAACTGAGTGTTTGTGGGTAAGAATAAGGGGCAAGGCCAGTAAGGCCGATATGATGGTGGGATTCTGTTATAGACCACCCAAACAGGATGAAGAAATATTCTAAAGGTGTATGGGAGAACTCTCACTACCACTATCTTGTTATCTCTTGAAGGCTCCTGGGGGCCTTCAACTTACCCGATGTCTGATGGAAATAACAACACAGCAGAGATGAGACAGTCTATGAGGTTCCCACAAAGTGTAGAAGAAAACTCTCTGACAGAGCCAGTGAGTGAGCCAGCTAGAGAAAATGCTGAGCTGGACCTCTTGTTTGTGAACAGAGAAGGACTGGTGGGTGCTGGGATGGATGGAGGCCGTTTTGGGCACAACAATCCTGAAATTACAGTTTTAGTTCTTGGAAAGGTAAGGAGAGGTGCCAGCAGAACGAACACCTTGAATTCCAGAGGGCAGACTTTGGCCTGCTCAGGAGACTGGTTAACATCATCCCTTGGGATGCAGTCCTGAAGGGTAAAGGAGTCTGGGAAGGCTGAACAGTCTTCAAGAGAGAAATCTTAAAGGCACAGGAGCAGGCCATCCTCATACGTCACAAAATGAGCTGGTGGAGAAGAAGACCTGCCTGACTGAACAGAGATATTTGGCTGGAACTCAGGGGAAAAAAGGAGAGTTTATGACCTTTGGAAGAAGGGGCAAGCAACTCAGGAGGACTACAAGTATGTCATGAGGCAAGGAAGGAGAAAATTAGAAGGGCCAAAGCCCAACTAGACTATAATCTGGCTACTGCCATAAAAGACAGTTAAAATTATTCTATAAATGCATCAGCAACAAAAGAAGGGCTAAGGACAATTTCCATCCTTTACTGCATGCAGGGGGAAATACAGTGACAAAGAATCAGGAAAGGTTGTGGTACTTAATGCCTTCTTTGCCTCAGTCCAATAGTAAATTCTCAGAGTACCCAGCCCCTGAGCCCAAAGACAGGGATGGAGAGTAGAGTAAGCCTACATAATCCAAGGGGAAATAGTCAGCTACCTGCTACACCACTTAGACACACACATGGAGCCAGATAAAATCCATCCAAAGGTACTGACAGAGCCAGCAGAACTGTTCAGCAAGCTGCTTTCCATCATTTCCCAGCAGTCCTGGCTAATCAGGGAGGTCCCAGGTGACTGGAGGTTGGCCAATATGATACCCATCTAAAAGAAGGGCCAGAAAGAGGATCTGGGGAACTACCAACCTGTCAGTCTGACCTCAGAGTCAGGGAAGGTCATGGAGCAGATAATCTTGGGTGCCATGACACAGAACATACAGACCAAGGGATCAGGCCTAGTCAGCATGGATTAGGGAAAGGCAGCTGCTGTTTGACTGACAAAATCTTCTATCATAATGTGACCTGCTTACTGGATGAGGAAAAGGTTGTGGATGTTGTTTACCTGGGCTTCAGTAAACCTTTCAACACTGGCTCCCACAGCATTCTTGCAGAAAATCTGTCTGTTCATGGCTTGGCTGGGTGCAGAGCTCACAGGGTAAAAAACAGGCTGCATGGCCAGAGAGTCCAGAGAGTGGTGGTAAGGGAGATACATCCATGGGGCAACCAGTCTCCAGTGATGTTCCCAAGGGCTCGGTACTGGGGCCAGTCCTGTTTAATATCTTTACTGATGACCTGGACAAGGGGATCAAATGACCTGTCAATATGTTCACAGATTACACCAAGTTGGGTGGAAGTGTTGATCTGCTGGAGGGCAGGAAGGCTCTGCAGAGGGATCTGGACAGGCTGGATCAGTGGGCTGAGGCCAGTGATATGAGGTTCAACAAGGCCACGTGCCAGGTCCTGCACCGGGGTCACAACAACCCCAGGCAGCACCACAGGCTGGGGAAGAGTGGCTGGAAAGTGGCTCAGTGGAAAAGGACCTGAGGGTGTTGGTCAACAGCCACTGGACATGAGCAGGTGTGTACCCAGGTGGCCAAGAAGGCCAATGGCATCCTGGCCTGTAGCATGTCCAGCAGGACAAGGAGAGTGATCATGCCTCTGTACTCGACACTGGTGGGGCCACACCTCAAATCCTGTGTTCAGTTTTGGGCCTCTCACTCCCAGAAAGACATTGAGCCTGTCCAGAGAAGGGCAACAGAGTTGGTGAAAGGTCTGGAGCACAAATCCTATGAAGAGCAGCTGAGTGAGCTCAGTTGTGAGTGAGAGCAGTTGTTCATCCTGGAGAAAAGGACTCTACAACCACCTGAAAGGAGGCTGTAGCCAGGTGGGGGTCAGTCTTTTCTTCCAGATAACAAGTGACAGGACAAGATGAAATGGCCTCAGGTTGTGTCAGAGGATTTATAGATTGGTTACAAGGAACAATTTCTTCACAGAAAGGGTTGTCAAGCATTGGAACAGGCTGCCCAGGGAAATGGTTGAGCCACCAGCCATGGAGGCATTTAAAAGAAATGTAGATGTGGCACTCAGGGACATGATTTAGTGGCGGACTTGGCAGTGCTGGGTTAGTGTTGGACTCAATGATCTTTTCCACCAAGTTCTATGATTCTATATCTGCCAGCTTGAGAAAGGGTTGGGTTTCTTGCAGTCTTGCAGTATTCTTCTCATTTACTTCTAATGCCTTTGTTCCTGGCAGAGGTTCCAGCCTGAGATAGTAGTAAGCACACTGAGTGCTAATGAACTGCCATTTGATTCCTCATCCTCTTCTTGCAGAGAAGGGAAGCCGGAGGATGGAAATTTGCCCCATTCTACCCAGGGGAAAAGGGATAATAAGGTGCATTTTCCTAGTCCAAATATTCTTTTTTTCCCCCCAAACTCACTACTTGAAAAAAACAAAAATGAAACTATGAAGGTGTTCACAATACTGCTGACATAGACACAGGGAATAAAGCTTTGAAGAGATGAATCACCAGCTCTGCCGAAAGAATAACTAGGAATTCAAACATCTGGAGAAAATGCCATGCTGGCTCCACCCTTTCTGCCATATAATTCCATTTAGACACTATATTTTAGAGCTAAGAAGAAAAATGTTCCCATTAGTTTTGCCACATTGAGACTCTGTAAGTAATGCCCCATTAGCCTCACATAGCTTACATCTGCTTTTACTTAAATATGAAAACCATAATAGCCCATGCTCATGATGTATCTTGTCTCTTTTTTGTCCCTCACACTAATCACTTTTAAGCATTCATTCCTCTTGAATATGGGATGCTCAGGAGGAAAGCCAGATGGTCACAGTATTTTGCCTGTTGCCCAGCACTTTAGGAACAACTTAGGGTTGTATAGAAGCTACAGTCATCACAAAGTCAGCATGTGGACCTAGCACCAGAACAATTTCTGGGGACTATTAAGAGAGAGATGATGATGATGATGATGATAACACTAATAACACTAGCAACAGTAACAATTATAATTATCTGTAGATTTTTTTCAACCAGGTCTCTCAACACTAGATGAAAACAGATAAAATAAGTTCTCATTCAGGAGCTATGAGGTGATGAATGGACACTAATGAACAGGATAGACAAATGGGTGGAGAAGGCACCCTTTGTCCTCACTCTTCCAAGCTACTCTGGCTATATCTGTTTTGCTCTAACCAGCTTCACTGAAAAGACTTCTTTGGAGCCCTGACAGCAACTTCACACTACCTTCCCCTCAAACCCCAGAAAGGCCAGAGCAGCTCTGCCACCTGCTCTCTCAGGGGAATCCCTGTTGGGATGCTGGTTCCAGACTCGTGCAGAGAGACACTTCCCAGCACTCTCTTGAATGAATCTGCTCTTTTGCCTTTCACACAAAGGACTTGACTTATTCTCCAACTGTCCAATGAAGAAAACAAGGATATTCTTAAAAGAACTAATTTCACTGGTCTTTCCTAAGGAAAGTGTTGACCTCTTCATGTGGCATTTCCTCTTTAAACTGAGGATGGAGAGAAATTAAATATTTCCACAAAGGGCAGTAAGTGAGAACTATCTTGGGCATGACTTACGTACACAGTGGACATTTATACACAGGTTTATGGAAACCCTTAGTTAATCTTTTACACTGAGTTTTTCTGCTATCACACTAACAATTTCCTCTCCTATTAAAGAGGTGTACTCACACCAAGCACTCTGACCAGTAAGAGGCAGGTGTGGATACCTTCATAAATATTAAGGTTGACAGATGTGGCCATCAGATTTTTTCCCATTATAATAAATAGTCTGAAAAAAGAGACAGACTTTGTAGATTTTCCTTTTCTTTAGCCATAAGCTACTGATTTCACACACAGAACTAACTGAAGTCACTACACTGTCTCAGCCCTCATCCTTCAGTGAGTGAGGAAAACTATGCACAAGGTAAGAGCTAGCACTAGGCTAAGGACTGGGGGAGTACAGCAGTCACAATACAGTCAGAACACAAACAATATTTCACTACAAGACCCAATACTCACACAATGTACAACAAATATTTCCACTAAGATGTATCCCAGTCCAACAAAGCTCCTAATACAGTTTAGCACATCTCAATAAAGTTTTACAGATGTTCTGAATCAAGCCTTGTTTGTATCCTTTGCAGCTGCTTTCAATGACACTGCCTGTGATACCACCTTCTTTCAAAAAAAAGGAAAAAAACCAAAATATCTCCACTTGGCAGACACCAAACCGAAAGCACCATCAGATGAGATCTGAGGACTCACAGGCTACTGCTCCATGACTTGTTAGGCCATGACAAAAAGGATGCAAAAACATTTTGCTGAGTACGAACAGTCATGTTCAACTCTAACCATTAACTAGGTCTCAAAGGGATCCTCTCATGCTGCAGCTTGAATCCCTACAAACTCTAGGTAAGGAGCTCATGAATCACAGGAAACTGCACTTTACACACTTCATTTGGTTTTGGTTTTTGTGTTTGTTTCAACCGAGAAGATGCATTTGTCACCTGATGGGGAACTCACCAGAAAAAAGTCATTAATGTTACTTGTTATCCCTTTTGTCCCAGTGAGTACATTCCTGTTCTTGTGATGAATAACTAGGCCTAAAGGAAATGCAGTAATCTAATTCCCACTTGCTGTTAGAAATTTACAAGGTATCATACTAAGGTAATTTAAAAGAAGGTTTGAAGATTGTTTTATTTTCTGAGAAATAAAATTGATCCTCAAAGGCATATAGAATTCAATAATGCCATAAGAAGCTATTAATTGTACAACAATTTCATTAAAACACTGTTTGCTTCAAGGTTAACCACTAAGAAATATATTCTACCCAGTGAATTACATTTTAATATACTTACTTATGTGAATATAGTTGGCAATCTTTTAAGGCACTTTTCGGTTGTGAGTTTTACATTGCAGCTCTTCCCTACTTCAGTTAAATATGACTTAATTAAAAAGAACTCTAAGGAGTTAAAAATTCAGATCATTTAAATTACACACCTCACAAAGTAGACATAGTTTAGTAAGAAGAATTTTCTTTTGGGTGAAATATTTTTAATACTTACAGAAATAATTGATGTTGGTGGAATTTTGATATCAGTAGACCTCTAGTGGCTATTACAGTAATTGATGGTTACATTATGTTTTTAAAAAACAAATATGCTCTTCAGAAAACAAAACAGGAAAAATCCACAGAAGCAACACTGCAGCGAAATGTTATTAGAGTTATTAACCCACAGTAAATGCCTGCATAATTTCACAACTCTTACCCAGTGAGTAGACAGAGATCTGGTTCTCATTGGTTTTAATGAAATTACACAGCTAAATACCTTTGCAAATTCAGTCATCAAAACCCAAATCTGAATCAGCAGTGGATGTTTTAAAATTTTCTGAGATTAATCCATAAATATTTGCCAAACATTCTGAGGGACCATTTTACAGATCAAGTCTTTAAAGGGACAGGAAAGCACTTCATGGCTCCCCAGCCAGAGCATGAGTCCTCACTCTGCCCACACACCCTGCTTGGAAAGACCTCAGGCCTGCAAGTCAGAACGGGTCTGCAGAGGGCTTGGGACAATCCCCAGTCTGGACCAGGAGCTGTGGGACAGGAGGACATTGTCACATGGTGTAGCTATGACTCCAAGCTGGTCATACATAGAGCCAGACACTGTCAGTATTTAGTAAAATATCCTTTCAAATGATTTTTCATTCATTTTGGCTAAACTATCACCTTTCAGTGCCTATCAGCAAGTGTAAAATAGGTAGGAACCCCTGCAGTGATTTGGTAAAGGAACCAGTAAAGGGCAAGCCTCAATGACCTCTGAAAAATCAGTCTACATTAGCTTAATGCAATGTCAAAGACACGGATTTGATGTCTGAATAAGGGGCACTCAGCTCGAAAGTTGAAGCTTTTGCTCATTTAATTTGCTTATTTAAAGTTTTTGTCATGACATTACATTCCCCTACATTATCTGAAATGCAGTTCAGGAACTCGGGTATACATTTATAGTTTTTTTCTTTCCCACGCTCCTCAATATGAAAGACTCAGATTTTCCACAAAATGCAGAAAGCAAAGAGGACAATCTATATGAATATATCTGAATATTAGCCATCTTATCCTTCCTGCCCATGTGACTAGTTAAAAGGCTTTTCTTATATTTAGGCCTAACAAACACTTAATGGCTTTTGCAGATGGTATTAACTATCTTTTTCTCTCAGGGAATCAAGGGGGTTTATCTCTTAAGAAGAAACACTTAGACTCATACAGTATTAGTAAGAAAGCAGCATGAAAATCAAATTCTCATTGCCTGAGGGCCTCCCACTTGCCCATTTAAGAGACTCCACTTTAGTTAGTTTTCTCATACTATTTTTTTCAGATATATCTTATATTCAGAGTAACTGTTTCCCTCACATAGCAGTACACCTTCATACTAAATCCAAAAAACTCTAAGTCAGAACTGTTCAACAGATTTCTGTGTGGCCTCCTTCATATGCTGGTGAAAAAATAGTAAATCATATGTACAATCTGAAAAGTCAATTCTTATTTAAAATACAATCCTGTCTACCTGTGCATGAAATCTACTGCCTTCTGATGGACCTTTGTGTCCAGATGACTTTTGAAACTTAAAATGGTCACAAAAACGTGATTCTGCACCACCTGGGTAGGTTTAGAACCTAACAGTATCAATAAAATATCTTCTATTCATAATCTTGAACATACTTGTGTACACTAAGACAGAAAATGCAACACAATCGAAAAGTGAACCTTTAACATGCCACAGGGTTTTTTAAAAGAATTTAAAGCCTGCTTAATCAAAGGCAGATTATTTGAATGAAAGAAACAAACACTGTGGAAATGAGCCCAAAGAGATATGAATACACACAGGGAAGTGCAGTGATGTAAAATATGTGTGCCAGTGCAAAAATCTCTCCCCTCAAGGAACATCTTCCAGCACACATTCATCAAAGCTATTCTTGACTGATTCTCATAGGCTGGGCAGTTCAAAAAGAATGAGTTTAAAACATTTGCGGCTAAGCATTCATATTTTCAAAAAGGTCAGCAGACAATCTCTTGGCAGTCTATGTCCAATAGCTGTCTTTTCAGATAGGATGATGGCTTTTCATTAGCAAATCAACTCTTTGCCTAAGGATGTTGCCACACTTGTTAATGATAATTTTAGCTGAGCAACCTGTGCACTGTTTATTATTCTTTAATCTCTATTAAAACAGTATGTTCCTATTAAAACAGTATGTTCCTTTCTCCTCCAAACCCAGGATGTATATTGTGCATAAATGAGAGGTGCTTACAGCTCAGAGGATTCTTGACACATCCTGCCAAGACAAATATGCAGTCAATCATTCAATCAGCTAAAATTCCTATTCCTTACCCTGCTCCTCCAAAGATTTCTCAGAGCCAGAAGCTGGAGAGAGCCAGCCTTCCTGGACAACCTTCAGCTCTTCCTGTATGTTCCTGGTTACAGTCTCTTTGGAAACAGAGCACTGAGAATCCACACAACAGGGAACAGCTTCATTTGACTGTGCAACTAAGCACACAGGTGCCTCTAACTCAGTGTGAAGTCAATAGAAGTGGCAAACTCAATGGAAAGGGATAAAGTTTGAGCCCACTGCCATATGTGTCTGAATTAGTCCTGAAATGGAACAAGGGTCAGAGAGTCAGCAGCTCCCATTTGAGAGATAATAATGAAAGGCTGTGTGTTTAAGCCATTTTTTGCACTCAGCTGATCCTGAGGGGACTCCAGCCCAAGGCAGACCCTGCAGCAAACTGAAAATTTGGAATCAGAGTAACTGATGAAACTATCCACTATTGTTTCTTCTGCTAAACTCCTCTCCATGTCGCAGGGTTCGTCAGTACTTTTCAACTCATCTAAAATTCATTTTGGCTAAAGGTGTGGATGTGCAATCCATAAGGCCCCAACACTAGCTAATAAAGACCTAGAACCTGGGCTCAAGCTTAAACGTCACTTTTTGTAAACACGGACTTTAAAAGGGTTAATTGATGACCATATTTATAGCAAAGAACAAAGGAACTCACTGGCTTTTTTTTGTATTTGCCAAAGCTTGCCTGCACCAGATCTATATAAGTGTAAGGAAAAACCCAAAAAGCAAGGCCTCAGCCCTACCTTGAAAACATTAACAACTTACAGATTCCCTATGGCTTTTTATGTAATCATGTCATGAAGTCAGCAAGCTCTTACAGAGAGAAAGCTTCTAGCCTATCCTTCCTGCACAAATGTGTCACCAAAAGTGCCTGTCATACTTCAGGCTGAGCTGTAGCAGGAAGAAAAAAATGCTCCTACTTCAGATACCTTTGGCCAATCCATATGTTCTACTCATTCTTATATTTGGCATGTTTAGGGAATCTAATTTAGAGTAGTAAAGACTATCTCACAAGATGTAGGTGGATCTTAAAATATCCTCCAGATTTCTGGCTTAGTGTAAAAGCTGTTCCTCTTTAATGTCAAAGGAGTGGATTTTTTGAAAGAAAAAAATATTATAAATATAGTCAGTGCTGAATCAGTGTGAATATCCAGGGGAATAAAAACCAAAACAAAAACAAACAATTTTCAGTGTTCCATCCTTTCCTCCCAAAAACTGGTCACATTTCATTAAGATGTAGTTCAGATTTAAGGTGGAATATTTTCCACTAATTCTACAACTTACTCCCAACAGAGCTTGTAGTGGCCAAAAATCCTCCATCATCTCTCTTCACTCTCATGAAAGGAATATGACAGTAATGTCCTCCCTCTTCTTTACTCATTCACAAGAGTTTCTGGAACATATTACTTACAGCCATCAATAAATTCCAGCATCACCAAACCAGAAACTCAATTTATTAAACCACATGGTTTGGACTTTTCTGTTTGCTTTATTTCAGAGCATGCAAGGTATGTTCTGGCCTTCAGTCATACTGGTTCTTCAGTCATGATGCAACTTCTGATACCACCAGCTTCTAAATAACATATATATTGCTGTGACACAAAGCAACAGACATTCTTCATCTGTCCAAGTCCCTTCTTCTGACAGAAGACCCATCTTCTGCCTTGCCTCATTTCCCCAGCTCCACTACCCTTCTGATGCATCTAGAGAGATGAAAGAGTAACCTCTCTGAGCTGTGCTATCTCTGCTAATAACTCTAAACCTTCTGGATTAATGATGCTCTGAGTCACTGGAAAAAGCTGTCACTCTTGTTATATGGATGAGTACATTTAACAAAGATGGAAACATTCCTCCAAATGCTCCCAGTTAAAAACGCTTCCTTTAGCACTACTACTTCGAACAATAAAACTACTGAATCAGACCTTCAGTTTAAACGCTTAGGCAAAAACTCTCAGATTGCTTTGAAAAGATACTCCACATGCAGAGGGTGGGTTGAAGAGGTGACAGCATCTCTTTTGGAATGCAGACAATATAATAAGGCATGCCACTTGCCATGCTACTGACTTGCTGGTATTCCAAAACAGATTTTGTTATACTGAAATACACAGGTGTTTACCACTAACATCTATGAGGTTTCTTCACCATCTGAAGACAAAAATGGATAGCAGATGGACATCAATAGGTTTGCTTTATTTCCACTACACTTAGGGCTGATGTATTGTGCTAGTAATTAATAAAGTTAAGATCATGGTTTTCATGCTTACAGGGGCACACTGACAACTATCAACCGCCACAGAAATCAGTATTGTAAACAGAAAATAATACCTGTTTTTAAAAAAGGTTAGGTCCTCATTTGCTATAAACCAAAGTAGGCCCACTGAGAACAAGATGCAAGACATCCAAATTTGCCTGCACTGACGTTTTCCTTTCACACACTGGCAAGTAATACTCTTTTAAACAGCTTCTTCAGGGAGTGACTAGAAGAGAACTAGCAAACCTTCACCAAGAGAAGTGGTTTAAAAGGCACCAATGGTAGAAGAGTGCTCTCTCTCCTGCTACCTCTCTGCAGGAGTCAGAGGTCCAACTACCACTTATGTCTCTGCCAAGCCCATCACTACTGACTCTGCATCTGTCAGACAACTCTTTGGAAAACTGCTTTTCCTTGCTGCTAAAACTGACTTTCTCATCGCATACTCAGAAAAAAGCATGAAGATAGACCTTTCCATTTGCTCTACATCAGTCCATTCTCCTCAAAGAACATGCCTTTCAAAAACAGCACCCTTTCCTTTACTACCATTCTCCTCTCCCATGACATAGTTTCAGCTGGCAAATAAGCAAAGATGAAGTATTTCCGACTTCCTTAGACCGAGAACTAAGGGTTATTATGAGAACTGTTTCTCTCCTGTAAAAATCCACACCTTACAGAAAAAAAAGCCTCAGCATTCTTCCCCAATAACTACACAAACTTGTGAAATAAATTGTTCCTTATCACCTGACACTGCACAAAGCTTTTTACTCCAAAATTCATTTCCTTCTCAAACTGTCTTGATGTTTAAATGATAGCAGGAAAAAAAAGCCTTTTACCAACAAAGGCAGACAAATGAAAGGTGGTAGGAGGAAGGAAGCACCTCCTGATCCTATTCCAGTAACAAGAATATCCAGCTTTAAATTATTCAACCCACTCTGCAATTTTGGGACCTTTCATGATCCTGCTACCTTATTGGCTGCCCAGACAGGCATAGCAGGAAAAAAAAAAATTCCACCTGAAATGATCCAGAAATCTCCTTTCTTTTTTGACAGAGGCCTTATAAGTTGGAGTGTATATGTTCTCACCTTAATTAGTGCAACCACAGAAATAAAGGGTGGGTTGACTTGGAACAGACATTGAGACCAGTCTAGTTTCAACACCCTGCATGAGCACGAACACCTTCAACGAGACCAGGTTGCTCAAATCGCCATCCAACCTGGCCCTGAATAAGGATGGGGCATTCACAGCTTCTCTGGACACCCTACTCCGGAGCTTCACTGCCTTCATCATAAAAAAGTCTTCCTTATGTCCAATCTAAAACCTATCCTCTTCCCGTTTAAAACTATTATCCCTTGTCCTGTCACTGTAGGCCCTGGAAAAAAGTCTCCCTCTCTCTTTCCTATATGCCACCTTTATATATTGAAAGGCTCCATTAAATTCTTTCCAGAGGTTTTTCTTCTCCAGGATGAACAATCCCAGCTCTCTCAGCCAGTCCTCATAAAAGAGTTGTTCTATCCCTCTGACAATTCTTGTGGCCCTCCTCTGGACCAATTCTAACAAGCACTTGTCTTTCTTTTACTGAGGATCCTGGAGCTGCACGCAGCACTCCAGTTGGATTGTCACACAAGTCTTCTCCCCTCAGTCTCTGACCTGCCCTACAAAGCACCACTGCAAATGGCTCTGAGAGGAAGCCCCTAAGATTCCCTTGTCCTGTAACAGAAGAACACTTTGAAGGATGGACAGAGCTTCACTATGGATCCATATTTATTTTTACATGAATGTATGTGTATACACACACATATATATATGGAACCTACTTATACAAGAGACAGCCATCCAAATTTATTTTTTTGTTGTTGCATCCCTGGAGGAAGAATGTGCTGTTGAACTGTTTTAGCTACTGCTGTCCCTCAGACATAACCTGTAATATTCTGATAGGAACTACAGATACTGACATCTGCTGTTTTCCACTGCTGCCTCTCCTGAATAGGAAAAAACAAGCTGGTATAGATGGCACACACCTTGTGATACGTTTGAAACACATTCAAACAAAACCTTTTCCATGCACACCAAAACAAGAAAGCAAGACATGCAACCACAAGTGTTCTTCGAGTACGTAGATAACAAGCAGAAACAGAAGGAAAATACTGGCCCTCTGTTAAACAGGAAAGGTGAATTAGTCACCAGTGATGCTGAAAGGACTGAGGTTCTCAAGACTTTCTTCACTTCTGTCTTTATCCACACTTTTGGGCCTGGCCTTGGGGACAAATATCCAGGTTGATGTAAACACAGTCCCACCCACAGTAAAGGAAGATTTGGTGTGTGAACTATTACAGGAGATTGGCCCCTAAAATCAATGGGCTGTGACAATATCCTCCCAAGGGCATTGTTAGGAGAACTGACTGACATTGTTGTGAGGCCACTCTCCATAATCTTTGAGAAGCCTTGGAGATCCGGGGATGTCTCAGGAGACTGGCAGAAGACTAATTCCACTCCCACCTACAAGAAGGTCTTAAAGGAGTATTCAGGAAATTATAGGCTCATCATTCTTACTTCAGCTCCTAGGAATGTTATGGAACAAATCCTCCTAGGGGCTATCTTAAGTCAGATGAAGCACAAGATTGGGAAAAGCCAGTACAGATTCACCAAGGGCACATTGTACTTGACAAACTTGATCACTTTCTACAACAAAGTAACCTGTTCACTTGATGTGGGGTGAGGTGGACACTGTCTACCTGGCTTTCTCCAATGCTTTTGACATGGTTTCCCACAGCCTCCTTCTGGAGAAAGTGATGTGTTATGATCCAGACATGTGGTCAGTGTGGTTGGTGGGGATCTGGCTGACAGGCTGCACCCAGAGGGTGGTGGCGAACAGCTCCTTTTCAAACTGGAACCTGACAGAAGTGGGGTCCCCCAGGGATCCATGTGGGGCCCAATGCTGTTTAATATCATCACAAACTATTTGGAAGATGGGCTCAAGTGTACACTGACAAAGTTTGCCAATACCATACTGAGTAGGGAAGTGGGCATTTCAGAAGGGAGCGCCAGACTGCAGGAGGACCGGGATAGGTTAGAAGAGTGAGCTAACAAGAACCTTATCAAGTTGAACAAAAACAAATGTACGGTCTTGCACTTGGGAAAACATAATCCAGAAGTGCAACATATTATGGGATCTACCCAGGGATTAGAGACCAGTTCTGTAGAAAAGGAGCTGGGAGTCCTGGTGCTCAGCAACCTCAATATGAGTAAGCACTGTGCTGCTGCAGCAAAGGTGTCAACAAGAGCATCACCAGCAGAGATACACTCTCAGTGCCTCCCAGACTGCACCAGGAATACTGTGTGCAGTTTGGGCTCCTGCTATACAAAGAAAGGTGTGGAAAGGCTGGAGAAGGCACAGAGAAGGGTCACAAAGATGATCAGATTACTGTGAAGCCTGCTGTGTGAGGAAAGGCTAAAAGAACTGTGTTTGTTCAGTTTTGAGAAAAGAAGGTTTAGGGTAGACCTTGATGCCATGTTCCAGTATTTAAAGGGTGGCTACAAAGAAGATAAGGACTCTCTTTTTTACAAGGAGTCACATGGAAAAGATATGGGGTAATGGGTACAAGCTACTTCTGGGGTGATACTGATTAGATACATGAGGAAAATGTTTCACAATGAGAACAATCAGCTATTGAAATAATTAAGATGCAGCTGGACAGGGTCTTGGGCCACGTTGTATAGACCATGCTTTTGCCAAGTAAGGTTAGACTAGATGATCCATGAAGTCCCCTTCCAACCTGATATTCTGTGATTTTACAATTCTATAAGCTCTGCTTTATTGCCTCAGATATTCACGAGTATTGGAATGTATACTGCTTTGGTTGGATTTAGCCTTCACAAAACTGCCTCTTTAAAAATTTGGGCCCATGGTATTTCTGAGCTCTCAGAGACCATCTCTAATTAGAGTACAGGAAAATGCACACTTAAAAACAGGTTCCCATGCCGTCAAGCTCTACCTCTCTTCAGTGATCTGTTCACTTTATTTAGAAATACACATCTACAAAAAGATACGTATGTATATTTGTGATAAGAGAAATATAGATTTATAAATATGGGTAGAAAACCTACTAATAGAGAATCTATTCATAGTAATAAATACATCTGCGTAAACTTGAATTAGATTCATATTTGTTTCATATTGTGTAACAAAATACAAAACTGGGCCAACATAAAACTCAATGCTAACTTTATTTTTAATAAATGCTGATGGAAAAATAACCTTGGCAATTTCAATCTCAGCTACTCTATCTTGTTAGTCTCTAAAAGGGGGGAAATGATGCCATGAAGATTTTTGCCTTTTCTTTTATACCCCTGTTATACCTTTTTACAACTTCTGTATTCCTAGTGCTTTTTGCCTACATTCTTGGACTTGTTTGTCAAGCTAAGAGACTCAACATTTTAGAAGCTTCGTAGCCAGAGATCAGTGTGCCCCAGACCCCAAGGTCCTCTCCAGAACACATTCTGTAAACCAAGATAGAACCATCCAGGGGAAGGTTCCTTGGGGAGGGGGGCTCACTTGAGCCTCTCATTGGGGAATCTTTGATAGATATGCTAATTAGTAAAACCTATAATGTTATACCCAATGTTGGGGAGGGAGGGAGAGAGAGAGACATAGATAGACTCGGCGGGGTGCATCTCAATGCATATGACCTGGATGTGTACACCTAAGGATCCTTAAAATAAACACCAAGGTAAAATCCCTTTTCCCCTTCTAACCGTGTGTGACTCTTGATTTTAAGACCAGGAAAAGGCATCACCTACACAGCCTTCCTAATCCTCTACTCTCTGGATTTTTCTTCAGAACTGATTTCTGTTCACATCTGTGTGTACAGACAGGGAGAAACAAGTGGAAAGGCATCCAGGACATACTCACATAGGAAAGCAGAATAAGTAAAATTTTCCTGCCTTGAGGGGTGCTGAAGGGGGACAGTTTTCACTCTGAGCAGGAATAATGGAGGAGTCCAGAGAGTGGTTTCTCCTCATTTTTTCATTCAGGTTCAAAGTGTAGCTAACTGCATTAATCCCAAGAAGTGGTCAAATAGCATGGGAGACTAGATTTCTTCCTGACCCACAAGACAGAAATATCTTTAAAGAAACTCCTTATTATTAAGAGAAATTCATTCTGCAAGGCAGAAAGAGCTTAAAAACCAAAGATTTATTTCTCTTCTATCTGCATACACATTAAAAGAACCACAGATACTGGTACTGCTAGCATCTGCTCTCTCCCTCCTATGTGTGTACTGGATGATCAGTTAGGCCTGGGACCTTTCTGGCCAGTCTCCTCATGCCCAGGCATTAGCCAGATCACAAGTAACACAGGGTCCTACAACATATTTCAGCTAAGAAGCAAAGAGCCATTACACCATGCTCAACTGGGACATGCCAGATTTGGGACATCCTTGTTGTCCTTCTCCCAGAAGCCATATTGCAGAATCCTTTTCTACTCACAGAGGCTCACATCAAGCATCTACAAAAAACAACAGATGCACTAGAAGGCCTCAGAGCTAGCCTAAAGAAAAAGAAAAGCCATAAATCGAACAGAACTGCCACACAGACTATTGACTTGCATCTGGGGCAGGGCAGTCCTGGTTGTGTGTACAGACTGGGGAATGAGATGCTGGAAAGCAGGGTGCAAAAAGGGACCTGGGAGTCCTGGTCATGCCAAGTTGAACCTGAGTCAGCAGTGCCCTGGCAGCCAGGAGGGCCAGCCCTGTCCTGGGGGGCATCAGGCACAGCATCGTCAGCTGGGCAAGGGAGGGGATTGTCCTGCTCTGCTCTGCACTGGGGCAGCCTCATGTTGAATATTGTGTGCAGGTTTGGGCGCCACAATATTAAAAAGACATTAAATTGTTAAAGCACATTGAAAGGAGGGCCACGAGGATGGTGAAGGGCCTTGGGGAAGCTGTATGAGGAGTGGCTGAGGTCACTTGGTCTGTTCAGCCTGGAGGAGACTGAGCGGAGACCTTGTGAGGGAAAGCAGAGGGGCAGGTACTGATCTCTTCACTCTTGTGACCAGTGATAGGACCCAAGGGAATGGCATGAAGGTGAGTTGGAGGGATTTAGTTTGCGTATCAGGAAAAAGATTCTTCATTCAGAGGGTGTTTGGGCACTGGAAGAGGCTCCCCAGGGAAATGGTCACAGCACCAAGCCTGACAGAGAAGCATTTGGACAATGCTCTCAGGCACATGGTGTGACTTTTGAGGCATCTTGTGCAGGGCCAGGAGTTGGACCCAATGATCCTGATGGGTCCCTTCCAACTCAGCTCAGTCTATGATTCTATGATTCTATGAACTAGACTACAAAAAACCAGGCATTACACTGGAAGGGGTTTTAAGAAACAGAAAGGACAAATAGGCTACCACTACCCATCCAAGTAAATTATCTGTGCAGTAGAAGCTCTTCTCAAAAAACCCTGTTCTTCAGCATGGCCATGATAGCATCAGAGCTGCCTGTAAAAGGCTAGAAGTGTACACAGTTTCCTAGGCGGTGAAAAATTGTTTCTCAGAAAAATAATAGTTTTACCATGTCCACCCTTTCCTTTGAAAAGCAGCAGTTAAGAAAGCTTCTACTGAAATCAACACTTTACAACGCCAACGGAGATAATTAAGTTCAAGGATCACCATGGAACACTCCTTCTTAAATTATTGTGAAAAACTTAGCCAGTCTGCTGTTTCACTCTTTGAAATCTTTGAAATCTACCTGTGCCACTTGCCTTTTAATGCTGTCACCACAGTTCCTCAACTCCAAGAGCAAGCAATCATTTTAGGCCCCATTTTTTCCAGGGGGTGAATAGAAGCCCACTGCTGAATAGCTGATTCACAGAAAAGAAAAATATTTGTCCCTGCTAAGAGGCTTTACAATATCCATGCCTTTAATTAAAGTAGGACATATTTGCAGAAGATATAATAATATGTACAACTGCAAGCCTGTGACTGCAGTCTTACAGGAGTAACCAGGGATTATAGCCTGCTGCAGGAATCTAAGAGGAACAGTTCCTAGAGAGCACACGTAACTAGTAAAGAACAGCAGAAATGTAGCAGAAAGAAGAAATGAAGATACAGGAACAGATAGAGCTTGGCTAACTTGAGTAATTAAAGCTTATCATCACTGCATAAATTGCACTGATGTTTTAATTAAAGATACAGTAGCAATTTCAGTGCCCACATTAACTACTTCAGGATTCGTTCAGCTACAGAGAATCTATTATGTAAACCTTGTCTCCACTAGAGTTCATGGAAATTCTCATGATTGATTTCAGTAAGATTTGCATTGCATCCATGTATTTTGGAGATGGATAAAATGTCTAAAAACCAAGTCACTAAAAGTCAAAGTTCTTTCAAACTTTTGATAAAAATACAGTCCTTGAACAGTTACTGCAGAGGGATATCTTTTAAAAGTTACCGATTGTTTTTAAACAGACAGAAATCCTAGAAGATGTATGTATGTATGTATGCAGACCTGTAAACTATTCAAGGACTAAGAATTATAGCTTCTTTATACACTGCAAGGAGTCCTTTTTAAAACTGATTTGAAAGCATTAGTTGCTTCCTTTTACTTTCTACCTCTCTAGACCACCCTGCTGCTCTCACTATTTGTACCACTTCCTTTTGCAGAGGACTTATTTCTTCCATTCCAAGTAATTTACATTAAGAGTTCCCACATCATGTAGTTCTGTCTTGCTATTCTCTCTTTGACAGGTTGCAGCATCAGCTCCCTTCAGAAAATCATCCACAAGACACTTAAATAGTGTGACATAACAAACTCACTGTATGTCTTTGCCAATTAAGTCATTAAAATTTTATTATACTTCATTTTTTGGTTCTTCTTGGAATACAAACTTTGTGTAACTGAAATGTCATCTCTCTATTTTGTTTTTACAGAGGAAAAATAAAACCTATTCCCCAGTTTGTATCTTCTAATTTCTTTTCCTATCAAATTAGTAATAGCAATTATCACTTCTAAGATTAGAGTAGTCTGTTGATACCATGGTTTTATTACAATTTCTCATAGCAAAAAATCAAATTTTCTAATCAATTATTGCCCCAAAGTATCTATTACTATTGCCTTATTTAAAAGCTGCTAGTGAATCACATTTTTTTTCTGGTTTATGATCTTATTTAAATCTCCTTGCCAAGGTGTATGCTTATGTGAAATTCAAATTTCAGAGTACAAAAAGCTAAGCATAGAGGTTTGAACTCCACCTTCCAGTCAGAAGGAATTACTAATTTTACAGAAGTTTAACAGTTTATAACAGGGATCTTAGATGGTTATTAACAAGGATCACTCTGCCTTCTGCTTAGGGAACTCCACCCAGTAAAGCCCACGGGATTTCAGAACAGCTAGAAGTTCAGTAGAAGCAGTCACTACTCCTCCAGAGATGCATTAAACTGACTCCTTGATTTACATCATGGAAAAGGCAGCTTGTAAAAACACTGAAGTTAAACTGAAGCACTGAGGAAAGACTTTCAACACAAAGATACAACTATCCCCATAAGCAGGAACTTCTTCAGCAGAGTCTGATCTCAGGCAATCTTTCTGCTGGAAAGCCACATTCTGGCTGCAAGGCTGGCATCCTGACGAGTTGTTATCTGATGGAAGTGGAGAAAAGCTTCTTGGAGCTGACTTAAGGCATCAATTTCTCTTCAGTTCTGTGCACCTAAGTCTCAAAGTTGTATATTACATAAATTTAGCTTTTATCTTAATTTATTATATTAGTAATGCCAACACTTACAGCTGAGCTTCTGAATTGGTTTCTCAGCATCACACATAGTAGAGCCAACAAAGGCAATTAAATAGTGTGCTCCCCCACATCTTTTGCCAGAGTGGGTCTGAGTAGCTACTGAAGTCTGTCAGTCTGTCTGTCAGTCTG
The DNA here is from genome assembly GCF_041296385.1 of Aphelocoma coerulescens. Taxonomy (NCBI): domain Eukaryota; kingdom Metazoa; phylum Chordata; class Aves; order Passeriformes; family Corvidae; genus Aphelocoma; species Aphelocoma coerulescens. The sequence goes on from NC_091015.1 coordinate 124,472,185, forward strand.
GAAGGCTGCTCCTGCAGTGGTCAGAACTGGTCAGTGTCCATCTGGCATGCAGCAGTGGAGAGACTGCCTGAGCCTCACACACCTCCCAGCAGGCTGTTAACCAGTCACCAAGTGCTAAATAAACTTGTAAAATGAGTCAGGCTGTATTCTAATCTGTGTTGATGCTAAATTTAATTGTTCTTGTATATTTCTCTCTCCAGTCAGCCTGCAAACCAGCTCCTCTGTGTTTCTTACAATAACCAGGCTATCAGTGTTCATGAATACTTGGAGGACACTGCTGGAGTTCAACCTATCCTGAAACTTTCAGGATGATTGCATCATTTTTTCCATCCTGTTATTAAGAAGTGCCAGAGATGGCACATCCCTCTGCTTCAGGATAACAAATACAGTGACTATCTGGCAACATTAAACCAATTATTTGAAAACACCTCTTCACAAATCTCAGGAAAATATATATAACCCCTTCCTTTGTGTTTTAATATTACAAAAGACTATACCACTGAAAAAGTACTCATCTTTTCTTGTAATCAAACTATTTGCATTTGGGTAAAAAAAATACTGCTAATTTTAAACATTCAGCATTACAAATATTTTATCAAACAAGAAATGCTTCAAAGAAATTTCCATTAAAAATATCTTTTGCAAGACAGTCCAATGTCTCCAGGGCATTTCCTGCTCAGAAAAAAAATAAATTAACAGCTTCCTTAATTAAAATATAACACAGTGAAGAATCAATGGCTAAATTTAATTTTCTTTAAAGGACATCCTTTTAAATTCCTTTTCATGAAAAAAAATGCTCTATTATATTATTCTATAGTATATGTAATAGGAAAAAAAAGGGGAGTCAATGCCTAGCATGCCTTTTAACAGTAACTATTAAAAAAACCCTCCACCTGTACTATAAGGAAGTAGACAAATTAAATCAAACAATCTGTGCACATAGCCTCTGCTAAAGTCAATTGGTACATTTGACAGGATAAAATGGATAAAGTGCCTTTACTGGAAAGCAAAACTTAATCTCTGTAGCAGAATGCCCCTCCTTTTTTTTTTTAATATTAAAAGAGAAACAAGAGAGAACGGCCTGAGATATGCTAAGGGAAAAAAAAACAAAGAATATCGACCAAAACCAAGCAACACTTTCAGAAATCCAGCTAAGCTTAGTTACAAGGACTTGCACACTGAGATCAAAAGCAGACTCCCTTCAGTACCTGCATAAGGAAGAGACAGGTTGGTTGGTCAGTATGATTGCCAAAGTGAAATACATATTGTTATAGGACCTGTACACCCCTAATACAACTGTTCTGAAGATGCAAAAGGACACAGGTCTGCAGCTAGCCTTTTACACGGGGGTAGGCTTCACTTACCACTAGATTGCTGATGTAAAAATGAGTGGCTGTGAATAGAGTGAATGGTCTGCAAGCATTTTACTTGTGAAAAGATAATTCTAATTTCTCAGCTATTATTGGCTGCAAGTATTCCCTGATGTAATTACCGAGTAATAGCTGAGAACCTGATTGTAACCAACAGTTAGTAGTTTGTTGCTAACAAGGCAAACATGACAAACAATTTTGAGGCAATTATTGTCATTACAAGCCACACTCAATTGTTCAAGGCAAGCGTAATAGAAAGTGACAGTTGTGCAGCTGGGAGGGTGGTGCAGGAAACGAGATTGTTCTCTGGTTGCAACAGACCACTCAGACTCTAGCAGAGAGTCTGCTCAATGCATAATTCATGTTTAATAATATTTTAGTCTCTAAAGAAAATTACAGTATAAGATAAGAAACAAACAGATATCAGAAAAAGAACACAAGTTATTATAAGGTGGAATAAGACACACGGAAGTAACATGGAGCAGGGAGGAGATATTCAGTATAGCAAACTCACAAGATGCTTGCAAGTAACAAATGTAAATACAGTAACTCTCCATATTAAAAGAGTCAGTTATAAAAGCAATCCATTTGCTATGCTTCAGTGACATGGGTGCTCATGTCCAAATCCCAGGTTGGGACCACTGTGTGATTAGGTAGGTCCAGGAGGAAGGAAGGAAGAACTCTCCACTGAGAAACACTGATGATTAATTCTGAACAAATTTGGATTGTGTGTGGAGTCAAAGGAAGATTTTCCTCTCTTGTACAATAGAAGCGCCTCATGTATCAGCTCAGTATTCTGATGACAATGCACACAGCAGCTGCCTCGTCAGCAGCCAGTCCATTAAAATACTTGATTTGCTGAAAATTCCACCCAGCTCTCCTTAATGATGTTAAGGGCTGAAAGTTTCTGATGCAGCTGCAGCAGCACTTCAAGCTCTTGCCCAGGCTCAGTAAAATTCATTGTCAGTGACACTGTAGCACTGCTTAAATGTCATTACAGCGTCACTCATAGTGCCTTTTGGACCAATAAGGTATCATTTCTAAAGAAGCCATTAAAACACCACTGAAACTAGATTTCAAAAACTCTCTGACTTTCTGGTCGTGTTTCACTGTTTTCCTCCTCTTTCTTAAATCACAGAATCATAGAACGTTTGGGCTGGAAGGGACCTTAAACATCATCTAGTTGCACCCCCGGCATAGGCAGGGACACCTTCCACTACAATGCATTGGTTTATGCAAAAAAATAAAAAAACATCAAACCAAATCTGATGAGCTAAATCGCTCCAGGTGTAGCTCCACTGAAGCAAAATAGCATCACATGCCAGTTTCTCAGGTATGCTTTGCCTCTGCTTAGGTGAAGATGATACTGATTTTCTCAGACAGAGCAACATGTTATAACTAACTCCCTTTCTAAAGATACCTCTGTGATTTTGACGTCTGTGACACACTTCAGTGCAGCTCATAGACTTACTCAGGAACATATATGTGTGACTGCACTGTCTTTTGCTTTATTAAGTAAGAAAGCTGGTGCTTGCAAAAGGTAGCAGATCAGCAACTGCAGAGACAGGAGACCTTTGCTTCTGTACGTCACATCTGTACTCCTTTTCGACTGCCATGAGACAGGCAGGTGTCTTAGATTTTCACTTTCAGAAAAACAGTATTTATTGTTGCACTCTTAGTCATAGGAAGTGAGATTATTGCCCAAAATGTGGCAAATTTCAGTGGCTTGAACAAAACTGGAAGGTCTGAATATATCATAAAATTCTCAGAGTGCCTGGTCCTAGCTCAAATGTAATTTTAAATGGTCTGCCATTTCACCTAAAAAAAAAAAATAGTAATGATTTTTCTATCCTCATTATAAGCTAACATTCTTAATCAGCCCAAACCCTCACTATTAAGCAAAAATTACCCTTTTCTTCAGAGTAAAATGCTTATTAACTTTGCATGTCCAATGTCTTGTATAAAGTATAAGCATTATAAACAATTTTAACAGCATTATAGATTTGTTGATATGGATCTACAAATTGCAAATAAAACCAGTCAAGTCACAAAAAGTCCCTAAAATGAAAATGCTTTCTAAAAATATATGAGGTTGCATCTAGGAAAACTGGCAGACTGCTTTTTATTTTATTTTTAATATTTTTTTAAGGCTTTGTGACTCCATGTGGTAATTTCAGTCTATCCCATATACCACAGAAATGTCAGGTGCTTTGTTTTGAAGACTAAGGAAGTAAAGGTATTTAGTAAGAGACATCTAAACTCTGCAAATAGTTTGGCAAACCTTTAGTGGGCCTTTACTGAAGTCAAGTGGACTTGGACCTCATACAAGGGCATTTGTAAAACCTTTCAGTGCTTGAACAGAAATTAAAAGCACAATACATCTTGATGTAAATGGATTTTATAAATTAAAGTAAAATAACATTTCCACTGAAAATTCTTAATTACCAGCAAAAAGGTTGCCATGGACTTAATGCTGGGAATCATCTGCTCTCATGTTGGCTTTGCTACCATTCACTTTACTCAAGATCAAGAGCAGGGCCAGTCCATAGTCAACAGCAGAGACAATTTACTCCATTATACTCTTTCACCAATCTGTCTTCACTTTGGCCTGCAGTTGGTGCTTGGACTCATATATCTTGAACTTAAATTGCTTTGAGAAGAAAGAAAAGTCAATGTTTTAAGACAAGGAGTCCAGGTTTCAGTGGAATAAAGACAAAAGCAGAAAGAAGTACAGTAGTACAACCAAGTTCAGAATGAGAAGGTGGATTAAACTCTTGGCTTGGACTTAGCTCAGAGAGAAAAATCAACAGTAAGTCTGCACTCTTGCATAGACAGTCAGTTTTGACAACTTAATTAGCTAATGTTACTTATTTCAGGTCAAGCCGTTGTGTAGAGATTATAGCTTTGATGCAGAAAACAGGTATTTAGATGACTGACTCCAATACTTGCATCTGTCACAAACACCAGATGAGTGAAAGGAATAGCTAATGTTAACAGCCAGGTTTCCTACATCTATATTGTGTAAAATGTGGCAATTTGAACATGCCAAGGAAAGAGAACTGGCACCATCCAAGTGATCACAAACTACTTGAAGACATAATCCTCCATTGCATGACAGTATTATTGATCAATTTTCTATAAATTGGAAAAAATACAACCAGGAAAAGCTTATTAATCTCTACATCTAAATTGATAGCACAACCCCCATTAAAGGTTGACTTCTGATGTATTTTGTCATAGCTATCTCCTATAAGCTCCAATAAATCTCCGCACAGTGCCTGTGAGAGGCAGTTGTATATAAATATGTATAAACATGTAACAGTTATTTTCCAAAATCTAGATTGAAGAGAACACAGTCCCTCCACCCAAATCCAGACTAATCACTGATATGTTTCTGTATACCTCAGTAGAGTGAGAAATACTGAAAATAAATCAATCCTGCATCTTTCACTGAGTTACAGTCAAATAGTCTCATCCCTGACTTTTACTAGATAGCTCACATAGTAAAAAACAAACAAACAAGAAAAAATTCAGTGTCAAATTCATACTTAATTCTCCTCACTTCTAGGGTTGTACATGTTCTTAATTTCCTCTAATCAGACCATCCCCCTACGTATCTCATGTCTTGGTAACTAATGAACTACCACAGTGAAGAGAGAAACACACCCACCTGCTCTGCACAGGGCTCTAGCTAACAGGCAAGGGCAACAAAAGTCCCATTTTCACTCAGGGTAGAAGCTGTTGCTGCTCCTTTGAAGACCTATCTAGAGGTCAGTTTTCACTACAACAATCTTTTTTTTTTAACAGGTTGAACCACTAACTTAAAAAACAAAAAAGCTCCTTTATTTCCAACTCAGTTCACAAACCTTGCCTGCTGTCTGTGGTCTGACACAGGCAAAAGGGTTTGATGCAGCAACATCAGAGTCCCGAGAGCATTATTAAGAGAAAGGAAATTAAAGACAGCTCTCAAGTGGGAGCTTGGCCTGAAGAAGAGTTGTACACCGGGCTCACTCCAAAGAACCAGCTTAGGACACAGAACTGTGTCATGTCTAGGGAAGCAAAAGAATAGGAACAAGCAAGAGGAAAGCAAAAGAGAAAGGAACATATCTGCAGCTTGCAGCTCTGTTATCCAGCTGGCTGCTAGAGAAAACACCTCGGAGGCACTGGTAAGCAGAGAACCGTACCCCATTCCCAGCTGGGGAATGGACCAATTGCAAATTAGGGCTGCTTTCCTTTCCTAACTCCAAAGGGAAGACCTGCAGCCCTTTTCCAACTCCTACCCCATCATTGCAACAGCCCTGCAGGTGCTCAGGATGCTATTTTCAGCCATTCACCAGCAGGTGTGACTCAAGACCCTGTTATTTAAAGGCGTACTAAGGCTAATTTAAGTGGGAACTGTCCTTAGTAGTACTGCAGCCACGTACCATGGATACAATTCACCAACCCTCCACACTTTTCATTACTTCCTTAATTCCCAGTACCCTTTCCACCTAATGAGCTTAATACAAGTATTATGAAGCCTCAGTCCACTTGCAGAGCCCAAGACTTTTGTGCAGTACCAGCACCCATCTACTCTGAGCAAATGGGCACCTTCTGTCTCTGCGCCCTTCCTCAGCATTTTTCTCACCTACCATGGCATTTCTGGGTGACAAAGTCTATTGCTTTCAGCTGATACTGTGAGTTTCTCTCATACTTGCCTTTATTCTATTTAGGTTCAAGCAACCTAACCATGAGAAACAGGACACAGCATTGGGCTGGAAGACATCGAGAAACCTCAGGTCAAATTTTCTAGTATGAGCATTACAGAGCGTAATGGACTCCCAAAGACAAATGCCTGTCTAAATAGGATGCCAGTATAGCCCCAAGGGATGAAGTTATGAAAGTATCTTATTTATTTTACATAGACAGTGTCAGCATTCTGATGCTCTGATAAACTGAAGTGGAAGAGCAGCCTCCATCTATCCCTCAGTAGCATGGCCCAGCTCACTATTATATTCCTCTAGGGTACACAGACAGTTTATATTCTCATACCAAACCAATTGAAATCCATAAGAAAAAAAAACCAGGGGATGTCCCAAAATATTCACATGCTACCTCACATGGAAAACCAGGGAAGTAAAGTGATTAAACACATCACCTTTAGGTATACTGGAGCTGTCCTTAACCCACCCCAGGCAGCAATTTTCCAAATGATTCCCATTAGCAAATTATCCTCCCAAGGAGGGCATGCTTGGGGCAGCAGAAGACCTCTGCTGTCCCATTCCACCCCAGACACCAGTTCCAACTGCATGTGCACAGGCAACCTTATGCAACAGGAAGTTTTCACCTGCCAGGATGCAGCAAACACACTTCAGATGAGGCAAATGCCAAGTGTCTTTATCGATAGGCTGAATGTGGTGGCTGACATAAACTTTCATAGACATACAGAATTGAGGGAAGGGAGAAAGGATCACTTTAGACACACAGATTCAGGCGTTGGTGATGATTTTGGTGTGCGTGTGCTATAATTAAGGATTAAATTTGTAAAATTTTACAATGCAGCCTGTGACAGCAAAAGGGATTGTACTGCTAAGTTCCTTAAGTTCCCTTTTATTTGCCCTTCTTCCTGTTCCAACTTCCTTTCCTCTATCTCTCATATTCTTTATTTTCTTCCAATCTTTTTTTTCCCTGCCCTCTCCTGTCATTCTTCTCCCCCCCCCCCCCACTTCTCTCGTGTCTTTCTGCTCCCCCTTCAGCCTCTTCTCCCTCATCTGAAACAGCAGTATTGCTATAACTAGTCACACTTAGCTTTGCTACCTGACAGCAGCCAGCAAAGGAAAACCATGAAGCAGGAAGAGAGCTGCTATTTCAAATCTCTCTATCAGCAGATGCTTTAGCCAGAAGATGCAGCAAAAAATAGGATTGCCTTAGGAAGGTGAGCAAGTACCATCTGGGAGGAAGGGAAGGAAAGCTGAGATTTAAAACTGTACTGTAAGATCACACTACCTGAAGTTCAAAGAGCACAGTGGATTTATTTCCCATACATTTGAAATAGCAAGTGACAGATTTGCAGCATTTTATCATTCATACTTAGGTTCTAATATGATTAGATGTGGCACATGAATCTGGTTGCAGCAGGTGTAAAGATATGTATGACAGGCATTTCCTCACAGGTTACTGTACTGAGCTATAATTTTTATTTCAGACGTATGCATGCATGCAATTATTATTAAGAAACTATATATGTGAAACTTCTACAGTATAGGATTGCACTGAAAGCCATATACATTAAAAAATGGCACCTTCCTAAGTATCCCTGAAACCTCCATGTTAGCAGTATTACTGTAATATATTATCCCTGGGAAAAGTCAAACTTCAACAGGAAAGTGAACTAACTTTTCATACATCATGTGCATCAGAACTGCTCCTTTAGCAAACATATGTAGACAGAAATTAAGTTAAAAGTTGAAAAAAATTTGTGATAGCTTGAGGACACTCAGACAAAAGGCAGTTGTGTTTAGAATCTGACCTAGCAAATTATCACAGACACTGTACTCCTTTATTTGTCTGGAGAGCAACTCAGCTGAAGATCCAACCCATCACCAGATCCTATCAGCCACTATGCACCACACCCATTCTCACCTAAATATTTTACCAGATAGCAAATGACCATGATGCATGAAGTGCAGAGCATCCAGGTTAGCCATCAAATCAAATATTTAGTGTTCAAGAGAAACATAAGAAGCACTTCTGATTTGGCACACATGATCAGAAAATTCCCAAGGAGCAAGTAAGGAATTCCAATGTGTTGTCTCTAATAGCAATAGAATAGACCTGCACTTTGGGTGTTGTGCATTCATGTGCTACTCATGAGCCACTGTCACAGTCTGTAGCAGACAGGCTATTTGTGAGCTCCATAATCCAGAAGAAAGTTCATTCCAAACCAGGCTCATTTAACTTGCTATATAAGAAGGGCTAAAACTTCATTTATGCACCTGCAATGCAAAGTAAAACTTTCATCTCTGACCAAAAAGTAGCTTTGTGTTGTAAACGAGAAACAATTAACATTCAAATGTACAATGCTGCTCGCTGTTTTCTCATCTTTTGCCTCTACTTCCCTAAAGGAATTTGTTGTTTTCATCCTTTCTTCTGAATATGACATCCCAGTTCCTTATCTCTCAAATAACCAGCTTCTGTGACACTCCCTCCTTATAAAAACAACTTTCTCAGCTTTCTGGGTTGCCTCAGAAAGGTTTGAGTTTCATTTCCTTTTCTGCCTGTGCATGGTCATACTACAGATATATCTATAGAAACAGTAAGATAATACTACTTAACATACAGCGGTCTAAGCACTCATCTGTTGCCTAAGCAACAAATAACATGCAAAAAAACTCCAAACTTCTTCATGCTGAGATATAGGGAACATGTATTTCAAATTACCTAATGAAACACACTATGAAGAAAAGCAAATTCTAAATGAAAGAACAGAATGGGAAAAAAGACAAGGCAATGCCACATTTTCTGTACAAAATGAGAGCCTTACCATCCTGCTGGCCCTGGAGGTTCTGAGGACTTTGCATTCTCTCCTCCAGATTTGAGCTGAGGTCGGAGTTCACAGCTGACATTCTAGTTGAGTCACTCATATCAAACTCATCACTTTCTATAGAACTTTCATCCTGCAAATAGAAAGAGACATGTCAGAAGACATGGTAAACTGTTCACATTATATGTGCGGTTCATCCTCTTCCTATTTGTTCCACTTGCATCTGGCGTGGAGTGTAATCATACTAAATATTTGTGTATTCAAGAAAACAAGCAGAGCACATCAAGGAGAGGAAGGAAAATACAGCATTTATGTGGTATGATAATCTGACAAATGTAATTTGTTCAGCTATGAGGATACTACATAGAAGCTCCATAGTCTTTTCCAGAAAAGGATTGGTAACTAGAGACCCCACACTATTTCAGCTGGTGGTGTGGTCCGTGGCTCTGACCCAGGAAGAGGTGACTGGTCCGGAGAGATGGTCCCGAAAGGGATCGCCTTCCCGAGGCCCAGTGTCTTCCTCTCAGCTGCTGGCAAAGGAGGGCCCTTGCAGAGGCTATCAGCTCTTTAGTGATTGTCAGCTCGTGATTCCAGCTCAGCTCTGCAGGGCATCCTCCAGGCCAAACCAGACCAGAGAGAGACGAGAAGGCCCGTGTGGCTGGTTCCGCACAGAGGTAGCTTTATTGTTGGTTCCCTCCGGCGAAGGGGAAAGCCAGGGACGAGCTCTCTCTCCCCCCACAGAGCTAGGTGGCTCTCTTTATAGGGATACAGGGGATCAGCAGGGGACCAATGGGTTACAGAGGGTCTGGGACGGACCAATGGGTTACAGAAAGATCTGCATAGTGTCTCTCAAAGGATTGTGGGTCCACTTTTCCTCGCCATGACCCAAGAAGCGGCTGCCCCTTCAGGGAGTCCTGCTGGGCAATTGCGAAATCTCTTGTCTCAGCAGAGATCCCTCCAGGGCAAGGGCTGGGCATATCCCACACCACACCAAGTCCTTGTTATTCAAATTTGGCTGAGGAGACCTCCCTATATTCCCTGCCTGAATCCTTTACCTTTCCCACATGGAAGTCGGTAACCCTTTGAATGACCACTGTCCTGGTTTGGGCTGGGATAGTTAATTTTCTACTTAGTAGCTGGTACAGTGCTGTGTTTGGATTTAGTATGAGAATAATGTAAATAACACACTGATGTTTTGGTTGTTGCTAAGCAGTGCTTACTCTAAATCAAGGACTTTTCAGGTTCCCATGCTCTGCCAGCAAGCAGGTGCACAAGAAGCCAGGAGGGAGCACTGCCAGGACAGCTGACCTGAACTGCCCAAAGGGATATTTTGAGCTCCACACCATGGAGCATCATTCCCACTGTATAAATTGGGAGGAGTTGGCCAGAGGGGGCCAGTTGCTGCTGGGAGACTAGCTTTCAGTGGGTGGTGAGGAATCCTATCTGGCATCACACATGTTTCTTGGGTTTTATTCCTCCTTCTCTCTCTCTCTCCTTTCATTACAATTAGTAGTAGCAGTAGTAGTATATTTTACTTTAAATTATTAAACTGTTCTTATCTCAACCCCTGGGTTTTCACTTTTTTCTGATTTTCTCCCCCATCCCACCAGAGCAGGGAGAGGAGAGAGCAAGCCGCTACATGGTACTTAGTTGCTGGCTGGGGTTAAACCACAAAAACTCACAGGAATATATTTCCAAATGGCAGCTTGACCTAGTAAGAATACACAACCAAATTTCCTTGGCATGATGTCACACTTACACTATGTTTAAAGAAGCATCTATGAAAATTAGAAAGCTTATAAAAGTTCTGAGCACGGACACGACAGTCAGTGGCAAATAAAAGTAATATAATCACAGAAGAATCACTGTAAATTTATTCTACATTATACATCTTTAATATGATTTATCCATCAAGTCCAATTAAAGAGCATTTAATGAGGGATGATAAAAAGGGAAAAAAAGTAAAAATCCTGATCATTATCCCAATTTGTAAAAGTTAAACAGTTTTGGACCTAGTCCAGAAAATATTCAGATACATGTTTGACTTCAGTTTCTTCAGTCCCACTGAAGTTCACACATCCACTCATGGATTAGAAATTAAGTATCCACAAGTCTTGCTCTGTAAATGGCTGAGGCAATGTACAATCCTAAGGCAATATATTTTCAGTAACAACTTTTCTGAGATGGTTACTCCTGTTAAGAAGAAAAGTGCTTTAAAGAACTTAGGGAAAAATATGGCAAATAATTTTGTATGCCCTGAAGATGTTTGAAATACTTTTCCAAATAATTTTTTGTTACATTTTTTTATCAAAACAGGATAAGACAGGATTCTGACTATTTTTCTGTGTTGCTCACCAAAAGTGGCCTAGAAAAATAGCAACCTTTAGAATATGATTTACTGTGTACTTGTTGTCAAGTGGATTCTACAGATATTAATATAGCTGCTTGCTTCTTTCTGAGTGCTAGACCCTTAAATGTGTTCCTCCCTTGAGTCTCAGCAATGTTTCCAGTTTGTATGGACATTTCTCTCCTTTTCAGAAAGCAAGTTCCCTGCAGTAGTGACTCATGTTAAATTAGGATGATGTACTGCAAATGCCATTCAGGAGCAAGAGTGGGACAACACACAAAGTGAGGCTGTTCTGTACTGCCACAGCAGGACAATGACAAATAAGGAAATAAACATATCTTGTTCTCAGGGATTTGTAAAAAAATAAATGGAAAAGTGAGGGCTTCTCTAACAGCCACCTGTCTGTCTTGCCTTACATAAGGTAGGAGCACCCCAGTTACAGAAGCCGCAAACACCCAAACACTGCCCTCACAGATGAACCGTGGTGCCCACCAGCCTCCCACCCCAGACAGACAGGGCCAGGGCACACGCCAGATGGTTCTGAGGTTTAGGGAAAATGCACTCTGCTTGTTCAAACAGCAAGATAAGAAAACAAACTCCCCCAGACCTTCTGGATTGCTGTGTCTCTGTTAAAATGCAGGGGTATTTCTCATTGAATCCTGCAGGAACCAGCAAGCAGCAGCTTACATATTTCAGTTCTGAGGTTAGGCAATTTGATGGGCTCACAGAAAGGGAGCTCTGGCTGACACTTGCATAGTTATAAAACAACACACATAGGCAGCCTCTGTTTGCCTACAGCATTGCAGAATACCTCCACCTCACTTCCCAAACTCTGTAAACATCTATCTGAATCTGCATGGACACATGGGCATGGGAGCAAAAACTGAGAACCACTGGCATCTTTAAAGCAGCTGCAGCACAGCTCTAAGTTCCCACATAGTGGTGAGTTCTCCCTTTTAGATGAAGCCTGTTTCCCTCTCATCAATGGTCTCAGCTTAAAAATGTTGCATTGAGGATGAGAGAATTAGGAGGCTTTCAGTCATTGTGCTAGCTAGCGGTAGGATCCAAGTTTACTCCTGTCGCAATTCCACACCCTTCCCCAGAAAGAATACAGATATGATTGATTGAATCTTTCCTACAAACCCAAGGCTGTTTTTTAAGGGCATGAAATAGTTTGAACCAGAAAGCTTGCTACTTTGTACTACAACATTTTCACTGTCATTTTGTTCTAAGGGCAACAAATGTACAGCCCGGGAAGAAAAGAAAACCTTGGCAAAACTCTGCTTTGAGGAAAGACATGATGATTATCTTGAGAACTTTCCTTGTGCCCACTCTGCCCTGGAAAAGTCATTATTACTAAAATATACAAAAAATTATTTTCATAAATCCAGAACTTTCCTTTTGCCCACTCTACGCTAAAAAACTTATTATTACTAAAACATATAAAAAATTACTTTCATAAGTCCACTGCTGCAGGCATTTCATACACAGTAACAACAGAGCTGCAAAACTGAGCTGGACAGGAAAATACCAAGTAATGTTAAGTCCTGCTGCCTCCATATCGTTGCCACTGGCTTGTCTAGATGAAAAACTGGTTTAACAAAAATTTCAGTCATCAGACCAGAAAGACTACACCAAAACATTCAGGCTACAGAAGCTCTGAGGCATGTGGTTCTGATCCAGCACGAGTGCTTGACCCTGTTGTGGAAGTAGTAATTTTCAAAGGGAAAAGGTGTAGGAATCAAGGAGTCCTTTAATTCCTAGGGCTACTGCAGAATAAAGCCTCTCTGCTGCTGCTTGAAACCCTGCTTCCAGATCACTGAAATAATCAGGAGACTCAACAGGAAGAAAAGATGACCAGGCTGTATTTACGCATGAAGAATTTTGAGTTTGGGATCTCTCCCTACACCCTCTGCAATTAAAAGGAAAAAAAAGGCCAAACTGAAACAAGGATCCTGATATGTGTAGAAGAGTGATGAAATCCCCATTCTAGGGAGTGTTGAATAATTCCTATTATTAGCCCATATCTATTTATTGGGAAAACAAATCTGGTTGACTCTGCACAAGTCAGAAATCAGTCAGGGTCTTGATATAATCCAGCTGCTAAGGTTGTTTTTGAAGGCTTTCTTTATTAAAAAATATCTTTAGTTGGATGGAAAGATACAGAATGCAGAACTGATTTTTAGCTGGCACATAGCTGATCTTCTATTTGGCAGCTTAAATGGTAAATGAAAAAACTTCCAGCAAAATGAGGTTACTACAAAAAATTCGGTATGTGCCTGTCAATTTATGAAGCACTTCTTAAGATCTGGGAAAACTCTAAATAAATCAGAGAAAGCAAACAATCTTTGAGAAGAAATAAATACAATTCAACCCAAATTCTCTATGAAGAACCTTGATTCTCAGTCTACTTCTCTTCCTTTTCTTCTGCCTTTTTATTCAAAATTTTAAAAGCAACTCCTACTCTTATTTTTAAGCTTTTTGCCTTAAAGATTTCAACTGATGTTGCCAGGACTTTCATCTCTGTCAGTAAATAGTGATATATCATGGTTGCTAACCTTGAGAACACCATGGCATTCATTTCAGCTTTTGATGGTGCTGGTTTCTGGAAGTAGACAATGGAAGTCACTGCTGGGCACAGAACTAAGTCGCGAGTGAATGTGCTGCCCCCATCCCCCTTTCCCCTGGTCCAGTGAAAGAGCACCTTCAGGCAATTCAAAGTACAGCTCACTACCCCCAGTCATAGAAGGGCCATAAGTAACGATATTTTCTCTCAATCTGCTTGAAAACAACCCTGCCTTGGCTTCAGACTGACTGTTTTAGCAACAAAATTATGAAGATGGGATCAACAATCATCTTCACTTCAGTTTCCTAGCTACCTCAAAGACAAGTACAAAATAACACAGGAGAACAGAAAACCAAACTTAAAAGTTTGCAGGTTTTACCTCATCTTGCTGTGAGTTTAGTAGCTGCAGCTTCATGTGTTTCATATAAGCCATAGTAATGGGCATGTTGTAATCAATCATACTGGTCACCAAAGTTGGAGGTTTTCCATTATCTGCAAAAAATAGTTATTATGCATTATATGTTAACTGTGGAGTCTATGTCAGCCTACTCTGCAGTCAAAGTCAGACTGTTATGTCATTTAGCTCCAACTTTTGCATTTTCAATCGCTTGTAGGCTGTACAAATGGAAGTCTCCCAAAGAAAAAGGAAAACCAAGTTCAAACCCTGAAAACTGATGAGTTCTTCTTCCCTAAATGACTAGAGCCCATATACCCTATCTATTCCTTATGCTTAAGCTCCCATACAAACATTTCCATAGCAAAATAAATTATTTCCTCCAGATAAAATCATCCTTCTATTGAGGGTGCAGATGGTATTATACTCCACCCTTAAGTGAAAGCAGAAGATTCACTACCTTCCAGCTTAAGTAAATGAGGTGATCTGACTTGCTGAACTGTTACAGTCTACCAAATTTATATGAACTCTCACCTAAGCTAGGAAAATAAAAATGGGTATTAGAAATAAAATTACTTTACATCCCACTATTTGACACTAAAACTACCTTTATGATCCGCTCCATCTGGGTTTAAATGCATTCTTTTCTGGCACTCTGAGCAGCTCATTAGAAATCGTGTCACCGCTTCTCTCGGTAGGAAGGCATAGGTCTCTGAAATCTGAAATTAATAACAAAATATAAGTGTTATTATGTAAGCTGATTGAGCATGATTTAACAGACCTGATCATCACATTTCCAAATAAGGCACATTATCTTTTAATGCCAGGAAGCACAATGAAAGCATGTTCTGCATACTATGTAGGATTTCAAGAAACATCTCTCCAATCTGCCTACTTATCATCTAATGGCTACTAGCAGTTGGTACTGAACAAAATTCCACTTATATCAAAAGCGGGGTTGTTTTCTGCTTGCAATTCATTTCAAATTCCTTTCAGCAAAAACTCATACATAACAACTATCCCACTGTGGAATGGTATCAAAAAAATTTGGAGACCTTTTTTAATAGCCAATGCCAAAAAAAAAGAAAGCACTTGTCTTATGTGTTCTATGTATTTTTGTTGTAAAAATCCATAGACAGATACAGGACTTGATGTATTAGCAGCAATGAAGGTTGCCTTACTATTTTAAATTTGTACTTGAATGTTTTGTGAAAATATTTTTCAAAATCTTGTGGTTTTATACTTTGGAGTACCTACATTATTTTTACTAATAGTTAAAGAATTTGTGAACCAGTTGATTTTAGAGGCTCTGCTTTACCTGGCAATATCTTGAAACAACAGATTTTAGTTGTTTCTTCATTTCAGCAATGCCATTGTTTCTAACCACATACTCACAAGCAGGCACCAGACGGATTTTTTTCTCTTTTGAAAGGGGAGAGGATGAAGCAGTTGTTGCTGGTTTTAAGGATTGCATTGCCCCCACCCCGAAGGATGCATCTGTCTTTATAGACATTTTGCCTTGCTGAAAAGGACCTGGAGGCTTGTGCCAAGCTGAAAATAAGCTAACGGCGTACTCTCTGATCACAGACAAACTACATCTCATACTTTACATGTGTGGCCAGCAGAACAAGAAAAATTATTTTCCCTCTCTACTCAGTGCTGGTAGGAAAGCAGCTGGAATAATGTGCCCAGGTTTCCTCTCACAGCTCACAGTTCCCCTCCACACTTTAGGAAGGCTGCTAAGAAGCAGGAGATGACTCTGAGCTAGGCCATCATAGCAGCTGGAACCTGAAGGAAACCTTGAAGGAAAGGTTGAGGGAGATAGATTTGTTTCGTGTAGGTTGAGGTCAAGAAAGATCTAATTGTAGCCCACCACTGCCTGAAAGGGAGTTTAAAAACTAGAGAAAAACACTTTATAGTGCATAACCAGGGACAACAACAGTGGTGTCTTGGAACATTCAAACCAGACATCAGCAGAAACTGTTACACTTCGGTGCACTGGAGCAGCTTTTTTAGATGTCTGGAGTTTGATGAAAATATCCAAACTTGGATGTTTTCAAGCCAATAAAAGGCAAACCCATGGCTTTTCTGTGATTCCTTATACTTTGATGCATATACACTGAACAGTGCAAGTGTTGCAATGAATCTCTAGTCTTTCTTTTCCCAACTATGCTGGCTATCTTCCTATAGAGGTAATCCTTAAAGAAAGACCAAGTCCCAGCAAGAGAGATTATGAGAGTGAGTTGTTAATCTGCTTGGACTCCCCTACTGTAAAACCTACAGCAGGATTTGATTTCCTATCAAGCACTATGCTGAGATGCAAGTCTCAGTAGGAAGTGAAGAAGAATGGAGATGGTGTGTATGAAAGTGTGGCTACAGGAAGAACAAAATAACTTTTTTTAACTGGATGTAAATGGGATTACATACTGTCCAAATCACTTCTGCACCTCACAAGGGTGCTAAGAGGAGGAGGAATGGTCAGTTTTAACTCTCTTACACTCTTCCACTTGGTTTGTCACCTACTTAACATATGTTGAATCTTACATTTCCTAAAACTCCATGAACCAAATTTATCAGCAGCAGTATTTTTGAAAATAGGTGGGGTTTAAATTAGTGTTTGTTGATGTGATGTGTCAAATCAATACATAGAAATGATGCATTATAAAGTGGGAATGCAAAATATACCATCATGTTTATAACATTGGTTTTTAGGCTGTTTGTTTTTGTTGTTTTCTTATATAACAGAAATCTTATGGGGGGAGAAGAGAATTAGTATAAAACCACGTATTGTTCTGTGAGGAAAATTGGCAAAGATTTTTTCTGGGCCTGAAACAATTTTTCTGAAAATTAAGGCACTAAATAAAGCCACTTTTGAATGGGAGATCCTACCAAAAATATATTTTTAGATTATTTTTTCCTGGTTTTCATACCCACAGAACAGATGCTTATTTACCTTTCTAATCATGAAAACACTGGTTATGCTCATGCTTTATGGAAACTAAAGAAAGAACCTAAAATCAGCTAGAAATTAGCATTGAAAAAATTGGAAAGTGCATATAGGCAGCAACCTCTCTCTTACAACATTTAACATGTTTAGCACTGCATTGAAATTAATGGAGCTTACCCATGGATTCATTAGTCACCTGCATTTAATAGGAACGCTCCATTTATTGTAATCAAGCATCTCTGTCAAAATTCCAGTTCTGTTCAAACAAGATGAAATCCCTCCCTGGACAGAAAGTGAGATAAGGCCCAGATTTGATAGGTATGCTCCACTGACTATAAGGGAACTGGGTTTTATAACTAAATTCGTCCACAGAGCAGATGCTCATGTCTCCAACCTCCCACTGCAACACAGTTTTAAGGATGCCCTTCCCTAAATAACTCCAGATTTCACCAACTTCTTCCCCTGTTTATTTAATAATTTGAATCAATCACTGGCATTCCTAGACTTCAGCCTGTATAAATTGGCATAACACAACAGGAATCACATTAAAAGAGATACATAAGGAGCATAACCCACAGCAGTCCTCATTCTTGTTGCCTGAATATACAGAAAAGAAAGCTCTCTCCAACTTTCACTGCCAGAAAGCTTATGAATTGCCTCTCCCCAACCCCACAATTTCACGCCCCCAACAGTGCAGACTCTAGTTTGCCATTCATATTTACTTTATAAGATGCAGATAGCCACTTGCTTGCTCCAGCCAAGCTCTGAACCAGCTGTAGCTGAGAAATGCTCAAGAAAATTAGCACAAGGCTGAACACAAAATCCTGTATTTCAGCTCTCAGTAGAGCTTACCAGGTTGTGCATGAGACTGGACTGAGGTAGTTCATGGAGCCGCCTTGCATATGAGTGTTTCAAAGCACAACGTCGAGGCCTATGACACCTTCTAAGCAGCTATACAGAAATACCTGAGTGGTCTGATTTCATCAGGAAAAATTATTTCTGTCCTTCATTCTATCCAAAAGAAAGCAGTAATGACTCAGTCCTTGCTGATGCTGTATCCTCTCACTGCCTTCAGTGGCCCAGGTCCTAGCCCTCTTCTCAAGGCTATTAGCCAATAAAATATATGGCCAGACCATCTTTCTCCATGATGTGTTGTAAAAAATGAATACTGGTTTATTGTAAATCTACACCAAAAAAATTTTTTTAAAAATGCACACACTTCTATATTTTAAGAAAAAATAAAACCAGAAAAATTAAGTTGGGGATATTGCATTATTTGCATACTTTATTATTTACTGACAAATCAGACTGGCATCTTTTTTGTATGACTTACAGGAAACTTCTCATGCACATGCCCGTTCCAATCAAAGATCGGTGAGTGCTGATTTACCATATTGATAAAATTACATGAATTGACTTAAAAAAAAGTATACTTTTCTCAAATATGAAGCTCTAGAAGTATCCTTATGGGATTTCTTACTAGCATTTTTACTGCACATTAGTATATCTTCTGCTGCTTGTAGAGGTGTGTTATCTCATAACAGGATGTATTCTGTATCATGGAGAAATCAGAAAATAAGCAGATTCTAGCAGGTTTGTGTTTAGATATTGTGTATTCAGTACAGCTCTTACAGCTAAATGCTTTTTTACATTGTGAAGATACATGAAGAAACAGAACATCCAGAGCATTAAGTAAAAACTGCAAAAATTATACAGGGGTTTTTTTAGCCTCAGAAATTATAGGATAAAAAGTAAACATTTCCTAACAATACAGTCCATGCACATCTACATATATGTGGTTTTAACTCTGAATTGAGTGGAAAATGAGTTGACTTCAGTGCTTTCAGTCAAAACTTTTATGATCTTACTTCACAATTCACAAAAAGTGTTTGACATATTTTGACATATATGACTGCATCCAAAACATTGCCCAGCAATGAAGGCTTGTCTAGGCTTGTTTATTGGATCCCATGAAGAGCACAACTAGCACAGGCAAGTAATCCACTACCTGAGCATGTAATCTGATTTACCCTGGAGCTAAGCAATGAATGTCCTAATTGTCTGTGAGAAGCCTATTGCATTTCTACTGCATCACTACAGGCAGAGCAAACCAGCAAAGTTTCCTTCATGCTCTCCCATACTCAGATGATTTAAGTGCAGGATGTTGTGATGGTGTAGCTTTCAGAGATAAATTTTTGCTTGGAAAATTAACAACTCCTAAACTGAAAGGCAGATTTTAGGACACATATGGCAGAGTAGGAAAGACAAGTGTGAGGAGAGGGAGTGAAATTTTGCAAGTGAACCTATTAACCTCTAAAGAATTAATATGGAGGATGTATGTGTAGTCTGGAAGATACAATGTGTCAGAATAGAGATTTCGTGTGTGTGTTTGTATTTTTTTAACTAAGGAGGGTAAAGGGGGAAAAGATGATCAAAAGAAGACTCCAGGAGGAGGGAAAGAGAGAGAAAGACAGGGATAGAGTGAAGATGGTAATCTGTCCTGGGCCCACAGCCATCAAACCAGGTGGCAGAAATGGGTTTCTTGATGACAGGAGGGTGAGCCAGCCAAGGGAAGCCCTCTCCTTTCCTCAGCAAGAGGTCACAATAGAAGGCTGACATAGGAAATCAGATATATCACTGCTGGGAGTTTTATCAAGAGCTTGCTACCCCGCTACACTGTGGAAAATGCTGTTCCCTCATGTGCTAAACTTGTGCTTCACAGCTCCCTTCCCCTGTCTCCCCATATAGCAGAAGCTGCTTTCTGTGAGGGAAGCGATGGGAAACACCTGCTGGTGGGACAATTGCCAGGACACTCAACAGTCACCCTTTGCAAAGAAGCAGGAACAAGCCCATAGAGTAAAAGTGCACGGGGCTTGGCTGTTTTGCCATGCACACAAGAATGGTATGGATGCAAGAATTTAAGCATGCTAAGGCCCTGCACAAAGCTCAAGTTCTTCCACTTCCCCAAGGACAAGGTCTGCCCTGTACAGAAACCAGCCAAGCCCCAAACCTACTTTAGCCCTGTTTGATCAGGAAGGAGATGGTTATTTCACAGTACAACCTGTCAAAAAATTATTCCCTGAGGAAAGCACACTCAATGTGATGCTCACAGGGGACTCACAAGCATGTTCTTGTTTTGGGAGGGAAAAAGAGTAACCCCTTGTTTCTCAGTCTCAGAAAGGCTTTTCTTAGGCTGACAGGAGAAAGAGAAGCTACTCAAAAGCTTGATCCAGAATCAAGAAACATTTATCACTGAAACAGCTGGATGAGGCACAAGACCCCAGCTATTGCCCCACATCCAAAAGACTCCTGTTATGCCTCAGATGTTATACATTTATGTACTTCTGATGAGAGTCTTGTCTCAAGCTACTTTCCCTTGACACATTAGTATCTCCCCCATCTTTTGCAAGCCTGCTTCTTCCAGCTCATCAGCTCAGTGGCTCTTTTTTCATTCATGGGTTCTGAGTCTTATTAACCAACCCATTTCATCTGCTCAGACATGACAACCCCCACTAACAATTCAAGTTCACTGCTGTAGTGTTTCAAGGTTTTTCACAGAGACTAGCAGGCTCAACAGACAGATACTAGATCATCTTTCATAGGTAAAAATTTCAAGTAGAATATGTATATAGAATTAGAGGTGCTTAAGGTAGCTATGAGACACACGGTTCTCAGCTAGATGATGCACTTAGTTATGGGAGAATGTGCTCAGATATAACATAGAAAGGTGAGGCACCTACTCAATTGTTTAAATGAATTAAAATCTAATATATTTTTTAAGGATATTAAAACAAAGTAAGGAAAATAAATCTATTCTGAAATATAGGGCTTAATCACTTAATCTAGCCTAACAGTACCTATAGCTGGGCGTTAGAGGTAACACAGATGTTTTAGATCTTCAGTCTCATCACAGACCATTTGCGTTTCTTGAAAAACGTAATGAGGCTATTTTTTTTTTTTCCGGTTTGCACTGAATCACAGAGTTGTCCTGACAGCTTGAGCCTGTTGCATTATGCTGCTACTGTAGCCACAACTTTTCCCCGTTACTCCCACCTCTGATATACCCCTCAGCACTTGTATTTAAGTTGTAGACACAGATGAATAGTTTAAATCAAGAAATGTAGCTCTACAAAGGCACAGAAAGCCTGCTACGCACTTGTTGCATGCCTTTCCCAAATACACCAGATGGATTCTTTTCCTGAACACTTCTCTCCCATGCATCCCCATGCCCAGTTTGATGCCACAGTTCTCCTTTCAGAGTGGGATGCCTATACAAAAATAACTCCCTGAGAACACAGAGTGAAAAGTACTACCCCAAAGCAAAGCAGCTCCCCTCAGACACTGAGCTGTGGCAGCAACTGCTAGCAGAGATACCCCTGCGAGATCCCGGTACTTTCTCCTGACCACGTTGCCTGCATCAGCATTTCACTCCACCTCCTGGGAGGCCCAGCAGAGGACCCAGGGGAAGGCAGGACAAGCACGGACCTCTCTGGGCACTGCTGCTTTCCTTTGCCCTGAGGAACATGCTCTTTTCACCTTCCGTATCTTCCTAGTCACCTGTGCCCCTGCTGAGCAACCACCTCAGCCAGGCCTTGTGTCACATATCCTGCCTTTGTGAGGGAATTATCTCCCAGATCAAGACCTCCAGTGTCTTCCCTGCTTGTAAACTTCCCTGGGAACTGGGAAAATAGCTGATATTAAAAGCGCCACATGAATTATTCCTTCGGTCTGGCACACTTTGGATAGGATTTAAAATTCTTGGTTTCATTTTACATATATAAGCCACGTCTGGGTCATTTACTGGTGTAGATCTACCTAAAGTTATGCTGGCAAGGAATGCAGCACATCAATCTTACCTTGTATACAAGTCAGGCACCCGAAATGAGCACAAAATCTGCCAGTTAAATAGGACACTTCTCCTGTTTTGAATGTTTTCAATGTTATTCTCCCACATCATATACACAGAGTTTATACAATTCTCTTCTGATCTATTTGTGTGAAGAGGAGAAGAGAATGGGACCTTATTCTAAACTTAAATATTGAAGGACAGATGCTTTCCTAGTTTACATACAGGGTTTGTGCCAAAAATCCTAAAGTTTGGTATATTGCTGCCCCAATTAAAATGGAAAGACTCTTCCAGTACTCTGCTCTTTAAGAGGTTTCAAGTACCACATCCTATTTATCTCCCTGCACAGCATCGCTGTAGGAAGTCCCACACAAATCAATCAGTTGTAAAAATATCATGCATTTCCACGCAGCTAACATAAACAAGGCAGTGCAGATTCCCTGAGTTTGTCAAGTGTTCAGAACACACTTTTAGAGAGACATTCTAATGTATTTTAGCACTCCAGCACCCAGGGTGACTTTATAAAAAATTAAAAAGACTCTAGTTATACCAAATTTGTTACTCTATGTACATGCAGACAGTAGTTAATTAAGTCACCTTTGACAATTTCATTACCCTTCCAATCATGCTTGAGCGGCATTCAAAACTTTGAGTGGAGCAGGTTCACTATTGAAAACGAGACTCACAGATATATAAGTAAATCAATTACTTAAAAACAATATGTTGCAATTCCCAAGGGCTGTGCCATTAATTTTTCAAAATACTTAGGTACTGAAAATCCATGACAGTATTTATGAACTTCAGAAGTTCAGGAATTTTGTACCGAATTGTGGTGTTTTCTCCCCATAATTTCTGTGTTAAAAG
Organism: Aphelocoma coerulescens; assembly: GCF_041296385.1. Classification (NCBI taxonomy): domain Eukaryota; kingdom Metazoa; phylum Chordata; class Aves; order Passeriformes; family Corvidae; genus Aphelocoma; species Aphelocoma coerulescens. Next base: position 124,495,041 of record NC_091015.1, read on the forward strand.
GTTTTGGTTACCCAGTGAGAGAACAGAAGCAATGTGACCATCTCACGCCAGGGGTTGTGAATTACAAATATCAGTTGTAGCATACTGTTTGTGAACCATCTCTCCTATAAAAGTTCTTCACTCAAACCATTTGGTGAATACTTATGCATGATAAATACATGCAGAGATCTCAGGGATGATTCACTTCTGACACGTGAATAAAGAAACAAGACTAAATTAATCTTGTTCCAGATTCACTTAATGAAATTAAACCCTGCCAAAGTACTCCAGTTTGATTTATAAAGCTTTTAGAGTATAATGTTTTGGGAGACAGTTACCCTAGATACTAACTTTTTCCTCCTTAAAGTGCCACAGGGGAGGTAGGTACTGCATGGCTTCCTGGAACAGACTGACACTACAGCTCTTAATTTTACTAAAGGCATTTTCATGGACAGGTCCAGTAAAGGAGCACGCTTTTCCCCAGATGGTCTGGTAGAGTTTGATGCTTGTTTACTCAAGCTAATTCTTACATCAGAATAGAGAGCAAGAATTGAAATTAGTTTCTTCTGGAGTCTTTTTTCCATTTTTTTAATCTATGGAAGTCTTTCAAAATTATATACGTGAATCCTGTCACTGGGAAATACGACTCGATGCCCTTGATAAATTAATATACAATGAAATGGATGCACAAATATTGCAGACTGATAATGACAAAATCTTACATTTGGGCATCTTTAACGATGCAACAGGCTCATGTCTCAATTGCAATAAAAGTCGACAATAGATGAAACTACTGTGTAGGCTACTGAATCTGCACAAATAGTTCTTCTCACCAAAGATACACTAGTCTTTCATGCTATTCACAAATTTCTTATCTGACCTGTAATCATGGGATTCTTATGGTAGTAAATATTATACTTGGCACACATGTGTGGGATGATGACTTGAAGTATTGTATTTATAGCTGGCAGCATTCCTTATAGCTGTATATTTTTCTAAGATGTTTGTGACCTATACCTTTGAACAGATTGCTGAAGTAAAACAAAATAGAAAGAGAAAGGTCAATGGAAAATACCACTTTTCTAATGCTTTCCGAAAGAGAAGACAAAGTATCAAAATGGCTGAGGTGCCAGATAAAAATTAATTTAGAGAGTTTGCATTTGTTCACCCTGAAATAACACTCTAAGCCTTACAAAAGCACACCCACATGAAAGATGTCTTCATATGTCTGTCTTAAGGTCAATACCTCTGGGAACAAATTAGAAGAAATTTTGCCAAGAGCTTATCCCACAACAAACCATCTGAAATAGCCTATAAATAAAATATCTGTGAAGGGATTCACAGATACAGAGAAAAGACTGTTATATGGATAAAAAAAAAAACAGTAATGGAAAAACAGCTATTTCTCACAGCCAAAATTGAATCAGAAACCTGGAGTTTCCCCATATTTTGGTGACCTCTGATGAAAAACAGTTCAAATAACTGCAGGTTGTTTTTAAGAGGAAGAGCTGTGTTGAGGGTGGTAGGTCACCTCAGGGCGCTGTCCACAGCTCCCTGCCAGCCTCATCCCACTGGGACCAGAGGGAGAGGTGCCTTGGATGCCCTGCACTCTGGCCAGGGGTGTGTGATGAGCCCTGGCTGGACACCCCTGCTCTGCCACACCGGGGGGGCCCTGGAGCTTCAGCAACTGGAAACAGCCAGGCAGATGGGTCAGGATCAACCTCTGAGTGTGCCTGGCCCTATCACAGCCCTACACATGGAAAGTTGGTCACCCAAATCCAGGTAAGACCATACATTTTAAGCACCTTGGGAAAGTGCAGCAAATGTTTCATTAGTTCTCCACAAGAAAATTAAGTGTTGTATTTGTGTCACTAATCACAAAAGCTATTTGCAGCTATTTTAAGACTGTACTGATACAACCAAAATTTTAGAAATAATATTTTCTCCCTACTCAGCCAGTTTATGCAGGTATGAGAGGTGCCCCCTTAACACTTTCCTTACTGTACCTAGTAGCTTTCCAGCCCTTTGAATTTAGGACATTTACACATTTTCATACCATTAAACCATTAGGTACTACTTAGTCTGCAGCAATAAACTACAAGGCACCTGCATTTTTATGCTGAAATACAGCAACCCATTTAGCCAAGTTGCGACAATACCTTCTAAGTCTTCTTTAACACTTCATCCATTTAATAGCAATTAATTAATACAGAGCAATTAGAAAAATTGTGAAACCATTACAGAAATAGCAAATTCTCCTCTCGTACCAATGAGAGAATCTCTAGTGAAGTCAATGGATGTGGCCCTTATTACACAGCAAATGTGATTTCTAAATGATATGTCTTCATGCATTACTGAAAGATCTCTGGAATCAATTGGTGAGGTTACCAGTACTAATTCAGTTGGAAAAAACCCCACAAATCTCATGCCATGTGACTAAGCCCAAATAATTCACATTTTTAAAGACTCATATTCACTTTTAGTCTTTTTTTTTTTTTTACTTACTGCTTTATACGTTCTCTTTTGTCCAGCATGTTTTCTGATTTGTTCTCCATTAGGCCCAGTTTCAACATGCATGGAATAGATAATGTCAAAGAAATCTTCTACGACAGCCACCCGCCGTAAAGACAGCTTCTCATCTACACCTACTCCATCCTGCAAAGGGAAAAAAATAAAAAAGAGAACAGAAAAAGTAAGGGAGACAAGATGAATAGATAAATTGTGATAATCATAAGACACATTGTCCTTTTTTAGAAGGGAGTTAAAGACTCTTCCATTAATATCTGAAGATCACCCACCCTACAGACACAGTATTGTAGGAAAGCTGTGTGATCACAAGGATCACTGCAAGCAGTCCATTTTGCCAAACCAGGGCATTTGGCTTCTTAATAGGAAGTGATCTTCCACTCCAGTATTTTTTTAAATATTTTAAAAAACAAAACAAAAAGTATCTGTTCTTCTTTCTCTAAATGCACAGACACAATTCAAAGGCAGAAGCAGTCCCAAAGACGTGGCACAAAAATGCATTATGTGGTTGTTAGTAAGGATGCAACAGTTCTTTTATTCTCACGCTCCCTTCCCAGTAAATCTGTGCCTAGCATTTCACAAAGGTATTTAATAAAAGGTTTTAACTCAAAGAGCTGACTGTAATTATGAATACGAAGGAAGTTGTTACAAACAATTTGCCCCTGCAAAAATTGCTTGAAGACATACTCCATGAGGACATACCACAATATGAGGAAAAGAAAGGGATGTTGTTAAAATTTTCTACTTTTGCACACAGACGTCTGACTGGAAGAAGTGACAGAAAAGTGAGAACACCTAGCATCTGATTTTCAAAAGTGATAGTGTCATGATAGCTAAAGGCTTCTAAAAAGAAACAGTCCCCAATATCTCTGAAATTAACCAGTGCAGTTCAGTTCCCGCCTTTTTAACAGAACCACCCACACGAGGTTTTGTTTGTTTTACAGCTGCCTATGGACAGAGTTCTAATGCAGGGGCAGGTACTGGGACTCTTGTTTTTCCAGAATAGACATCTATCAAGCAGGCTGCATTTTGTAATACAACATCAGTATATGAAGAATGAAATAAGAATGGCCAATTCCCTTGTACTCCAACACTGTATTCGAATTTAGATCTTTGGAGGCAGCAGCATAACCTAACATTCACTGTGTATTTTAAGCAATAAGGCTGTTCCAAACTTAATATATTTTATAACATCATTACTGATCATGTAATTCATGCCACAACAATACTGATTTACATGGGCACTTCTATGACAAAATACATGCAATTATGGCTTCAGTGACCAAATAAAAACAAAAGATGAGAAACTAAAAGGTAATAATTATGTATGACTCCCACTTGCTGTCCCCCGATCATAATTCCTTGCTAACACACTCCACTAAGTTTGCTGTATGTGGACAAACATGATTCATTTTTCTCACTCCCCCTATTTTTATTCCAGCCCACTTCAATTTTTTATATATTTTGAAGAAAGAACCCAGATAATCCCAACAGCTCCAAAGAACCCCCCAGGGTGACATAGAGGACCTCTGACACATTCCTAGTAGCAATGGAGAAAATGTCAATACCTTTATAGCGTAACCTTCTAAACGTGCATTATTCCAAGTGATAGTGGTTTAGGAGGTGTTGATGCACTACCAGCCAGACAGGTTACACCCTGTCCTGCTCCAGTATGCCCAACCTTCTTCAGAGAGATCCCTGCCCAAAGCTACATGGTCTCTTCCACCGTGCTCTTTATCCCCAGGAGACAGCTGGACCCCAGCAGAACCCCAGCACATGTGCGATGAGAGCACTGCCACAGTTCTGATGGAAATTACTGTGTTGAGGATTCAGGGTGGAAGAAGATGAGGAATTTGCAGGGCAGTCTCCACCACAGGTTAAAGCCTCAGCTCAGCTGGGAACAGCTGCTCTGAGAAAGCTGTGAAGCTAGCTCGTAGCTCATGATCGGTCACTGACCACCAGCTCAAAAACTTTGTGGCATTGTGACAGGTATTGGTTTAAGCATCATTAAGAATTTGCTTGGTACTACCCACCACCATTTTCTACTATTTAAAAAAAAAATTGCTTTAGAGATAGGACCAACATCAAATTCAGGTCTTTGCAGCTTTAATCTTTAGGGGAATTCACATGTGAGCGCCGTAGGGGGGCCCATCTTCAATCATTATTTTCTCACCACCCAAACAGCACAGTGGGATCCCTGATGATTTCAATCACTCTTATTATGACGACAGTGTTATCTCACACTGCTCTCCGAATACTCAGAAGTTTATAGTGTTGATTAACTGACAAAGATTTAATCTGTTTATTACTAATGAGTTTTGTTTTATGAAATTTCCTACGAGGGAGCTCTCTTTTTTAATTAAAAAGAAATGCATTACAACAATATTAATTTAAAACCTGAGATGCCACCTCAGCAGAGCTGACACATGCAAACATTATGAATACATTCAAAGAAGAAACTCGAAAATGAAACTCATTTTGCTGCTTTTGGTGGCCATAGTGTGCAGTGCTCTCTCTAATGGTCCTTCTACCTCCCTCTCCAGACACAGACACCCAAAGGTTGCCAGGTATGATCTGGGGGTGCTCTTGAAGGGGCATTTCTCCATGCAGCTGACTAAAACAATAAGCACTGATATTACTTCTAAAAATACACAGAAGTAAAGTCTGCACAAATTGTCATGACTCGTAATTGAAGTGATAGAAAATGATTACAAACTTTCCAAACCTTTTCAGTCAAAAAGGGTAGGAAAGAAATTGTTTAAACAGAGTAGAAACTGCTTCAGAGGAAGACAGGGCTATAACTCAATATCTGCATCTGTAACTTTATCTAGTGGAACCTGGACATGACTAAGTTGGCTTCATCCTGCTTGGTGCTGCCTAAGACAATAAGGCAGACCTTGATTCAGAACACCTGCAGTGCTGCAGAAGGTGCCAAGTTGCTGTGAGCGAGCTGTTCAGTTCATCCGGCAACACGCAACGCTGTGCAGAGATGTAAGCCTCAGCTGCAGAAGCAATACACCAGATGAGTAATTTGAATAAGGTAGCTACTTACTGATGCTTTTGATATTCCATACTGACATGCCAATAGGTAAAAAGCTGGGCAAATGATAAAACCTCAAATCTCCATTTAAACCATGAAGTCTCTGAAGTGGACGCAGTTGTATCAGGCTTTCCTGCCATATGCCATTACACTACACTTTTATCCTGAAATTGCTATTTGATAAAGGCATTAACAAAGCAGCTCTGCTCTATAAGCTGGCTTTGGGTAAAAATTTTCACAGTGCCTAAGGGGACAGTTTTTTTAGCCTCAGCTAAAGCTAAAAAAAAAAACTGAATGAGAGAATGCATCGTAATGTTATTCCCATGACTGAAAGGCTATGAAATGTCCACAAGGGACAGGACAAGTAATAGGCTTAAACCACAGCACGGGAGATTTACATCAGACATTTGGAAAAACTTACTATTGATGTGGATAGTCAAGTACAGTAATAGTTTGCCTGGGGAGGCTGTGGGATGTATGTCACAGGAGGATTTTGAGACCATGTTAGGCAAGTATCTGTCAGGGATAGTATGAGTAAATCCTGTCTTGGACAGACTAGATATTAATTGAGTTTCTTCTTGATAACTCTAGGAAACCTAAATACCACTTTCAAAGTGACTTGGGCACTAACAACTCCAGAATAGCAAGGAGGACATTTATAAATCACTGAGGTATTTTTAGGATTTTTATTCAGCATGGAAAGAGTCCAAGCCTCACTTTCAAAAACTACTTAGGAATGGAAGCCTCACTGAATGCTTCACTTCCAGCATTGGACTTAGACTCTTAAATCTTTTAGGCTGAGTTTCATGCCTCTCCTTTCAGCCATCACTGAGGTGTGCCATGCCCTGTCCTAAACCAGTTGTCTCAGATGCCTCTCTGGCCAGCAGTGTGACAGACACTGACAAAATACATTCACCCTTACAGCTGCTGGAATGGTTTCAATCTTTATCAGTGAGATGTTATTTCATTTTACTCTTTGCATTACAGTTTTTCCTGCTTACTCTCAGTTTAATGTATATCCAGAGATCTTCCTATGTTTGTAGGACACAAATAAAGAAATGTTTCTTTGCATTTTCAGCACTACAAAATCCATTTGTACTCTGAGATTAAAGTTGTTTGCTTGTTTGTTTTCAGATATCCAGACAAAGAATAAATTTCTGGACAGAAGTGAATTTTACAGAGATTTGTGCACCTCTCAGAAAGTGCTAAGGATCCCTTTGAACCAGGATGCTTGGGGAGACAGGCAGTGTCTCTTATTGAGGTTGAATCTACAGGGTTTGTCGTAGTAAAGAAAGGAAGAAAGTTTGCCAGTAAAGTGAATAGATAAAACTCTTAAGGCAGCAAAAATATCTATTAAATGAAAGGTTGTCATTTTTATAGTTACTTTGCAGAGGAGAAAAAAATTTCATACAACCATTAAAATTAATGCCACTGAAACAAAAGTGCTTGTAATTCCTTGCTTGAGAATAGCTGCCCCATCTCCTGTTGAAATTTCTGGGAGGAAATAGATCTCATAAAACACCCTCTTGCTTTGTGAATGAATATAACTATCAGCATCTTGACAGCATTTGAAAAATATTCCTATAAAGACATGATAGACAGAGATAGAAAATAAAAGGAACGTCTTGGTTGGTAGTTTTATAGAAAATGTTCAGGTCTATAAAAACCTCTGTTGTAAAAGCATCAGAGCCAGAAGCACCTACAAAACATTAGGAGTAGATGCAAATAACAATGCACCTAAATATTTCACTGCATAATATAAATCACATATAAATCTAAGATGGCTTTGAATGCAGAAATATGATGTGCAACATTCTTCTCATATAACCAGTTGAGACAATAGCACAGTTAAAGCTCATTTATGTCCCCACACCTCTGCTGACTTGTACCACATTTTGAATTTCCCCTGGATGAGAAGAAAAGCCTTTTGCTGACTGAAACACCATACCCTGGATAAACAAAAAAGTCTTGCTCATAGCCCTATGCATTGTTAGTTCGTGCATAATGAGCTCCTGACATGACTGTATGTAGATGTCTCACTCCCTCTGGGTTCAAGATAGGAAAATTTTGTATTGAAAGTGTTAGGAGGAAGCAATGGTAGTTGATGTATAACATGAACCCTATATATCTGTCTGCAGAAATAAGTCAAAACAAATGAACAGACTGAAAATCCTATTGTACATTATTTCCTTTATCTGCTTGTTCAGTAACTGTAAAAAATATTAATATTTAAAAATAGGGGTGACCATTTTAGAATGCCTCTTACTCCCATAGAAATGAAAAAATTACTTTAATCAGCCCATGTATTTGAACTCCCAGGTTATTAGTACACCCATTTGAATATCTGACTCATTCCTGTCAGCAAAGTTGAAATCCACAAAAGAGCAAAAGTTAATAGTACTTGGTAGCTATTATAAAGCAGCCTAAAATAAATAAACTGATCCTTTCTATTTGGTTCCAAATGGAAAGTGCCTATAATAGCAAAAGGAATATTTATTATTTGCCATTTACAGTTTCTGTTTCTTGTTATATCATGTTTGAACAACAAATCTCACGTTTTACCAGCAGATGGAGACAGGAAAAATCAGAGTTATATTAAAACAGATACACACCAGAACCATTTCCAGCTGACAAGTTCTCCCTTTAGAGAAACACACACTACAAGGACTAAACAAATAAGGTAAGACATGGCAGCAATGAGTCAAACTAATGGTAGACACAGATCATGAAAATAAAAATAACAAAGTGAAGTAAAACAGCAAATTAATTTGCCCTTTGAGATGAGAGACTAAAACTAAACAACAGACACAAAGTTTTGATGTATTATGAAAGCTGTAGGTGAGAAAAAGCCCTCTTACTGGCTTGATGGGGGAGTTCAAAACAACCAATAAACAAAATCAATACTGAGCAGAAGTCCCTTTCTCCTCTATCTCTTGAACTGTTCCAGATGATGGGGAAAGCACCCCATCTCTGTCCATAGCCAAATCTCTGTCCATAAACAGTAAGGGGTGAATTCTGGGTGCCATATAAGTCTAAAATATCCCACCCAAAAGGGCTGTCCTACTGAGTCTTTTCACGTGAGGCCATCACTTGGTGTGGATCACTAGGTCCCTCAAACTAAGCTCTTGAAAGCAGAGAGAATGGATTGTGAAACTCAACTTGCCAAACTGTCACCTTTCTTTCCTTGAAACACAGTAAAATAGGCCCAGAGACTATTTCATTATATACAAAATATTTTCAAAGGTATCTTCAGAGGTTCCTTTGGCATGAATGCATAATAACCTGGCCAGTGGTCTCTGAGATAAATATTTGGTGCTCTTTTCATATGAAAGAAAGGCAAAAACTTTTATTTCTCATCTTTCTTCAGAAGTGTGTATGGATGGCAACAGGCAGAAACTGATGCACAGGAAGTTCCACCTGAATATGAGCAGGAACTTCTTTACTGTGCAGTGACCATGCACTGGAACAGGTTGCTCAGAGAGGCTGGGGAGTCTCCCTCACTGGAGATACTCAAGAACTGTCTGGATGCAATCCTGTGCCATGTGCTCTAGGATGATCCTGCTTGAGCAGGGAGGTTGGCCCAGATGGCCACAGTCATCCCTGCCAACCTGACCCACTCTGTGACTCTGTGAAAGGCAGACCTATCATCATATGTAAGAGTGCAGAAGAGATTTGAAATAAAACATGAAGTGCATGTACTGACTCTTGCACTTCCTACCAAAAACAAGCATGGACATGGGAAACCAGAGGTAATTTCAAAAAGATGCCTGCACTCAGAGCCTTGAAGGAACGGCAGGAGACCCCAGTGAAGAACACAGGACAGGCAGCCCTGGTTGCAGTTCACTCTTCACAGCTAAGAGTAGCCTCTTAACTGAGGTCTGAATATCCTCTTCCCTCAGCACACTAACACCTGATTATTTTTTTCCTTTGATGTTTAAACATTTACACAAACCTTCTGAACAAAAGCAGGTCAGAAGCTGGGTCACACTTCACTGTTTGTGAAGTCTGTAGCAGCAGGCTAACCAAACACCACGAGCTGTATCTCCATCAGCAAGTGGGGCACCGCAGGAGCAGCACATCTGTGGAGCAAAGCACTTGATACCAAGGAGCTCATGCCACACCATAAGTATTTCAGGCTATCTCTGACCTGGACCTCTGCAATGGACACACACTTGTGGTCACAACCCGGTACGTTTGTGTCTATCAAACGCCACTTTTCTTTCACTGGAAGGAATCTGTTTATACACTGAAAAAATATCGCACTGTGAAACAAAGCCCAGCAAGCACGGTCCAGAGTTTTGTTTCAAAGACACACTCATCTTCCAAACTAAAATGCCAGTGCAAATGCAGCCATGGCTTCCTTAATAAGACAACAAAATAGGATTTTTCACACATGCACATGTTGTGATGAACATTACCCAAACCGATGAGAAAGATACTTCACTATCTAGCTCAGGGACACACATGGCCCCGGTGTGACTCAGGAGATCAGAAAGGAGCTGAACAAACACTTATTCTGAAACAGAGACCATATTTGCCATATTACTCCTTCTACATTCCTCCCTCTCTAGCAAACGCCTGCCTACTTAGCCTGTTAAAACAACAGATGATGCTTCCATCATTACATGCAGTCTGATTTCAGCTGGCCTTTTTTCTTTAATTTTTTGACAGAGAAAGCAAATTAATACTCTATTCTGCCTACTCCCTGTTTATAGAGTTGGTGTATTTAGTACAGGAAAAAGGAACCCAGGCACTACATGCATCATATTGAGTGAAATATATGTGACAATTCCAATCAAACCAAAGTTAGAATTGGACAGAAAGAGAGGAAGAGCACATGTAACACCTGCAGGGAAGTGGCAGTTTGCATTTCAAAGCTGAAAACTTATGGTCAATTTATAATAATAGTAATAAAACAAAATCTGCAAATTGAAAAAAGAAAGCAACTTCTTGAATTACATTTTTTAATTAACTTGAACTTAACTATAATTTACCTATGAATTCTTAATTTTGAAAAATTGTCTCAAAAATAATTTCTGATCGTAGGAAGTTTGAAAAGAGTTTTTTCTGAAGCTTATATTTCAAAAGAGAAGCAGTAACTATTTCTTTTCTTGATAACAAGATTGTATTATTTCCTGTTCCCTGAAGGATGCTGTCTCTTTTCTAATGGGTTAGTATTCTATTAGAAAGAATTAAGTTTTGACTTTGAAGTCAATTTTTTTCAAAAATATTCATGACAGTTCTGGGAACATCCAGCACACTCCACTTGCCCTCTTCAAACTCCCTGTTTGGTAAGCAGCTGAGAGCTAATAAACCTAGCTTGGACATCAAGGGTAACTGAACAGAGAAAAGTTTAACACAGACAAATCTAACTGAAGTTTTTTGTTTAAAGTCACATTCGTGACCAAAGTTTTAATGCATGTATTCCTTCTTCATAACTCATTAAAGGATTCATCTAGGTATAAGGACCTTCTACCAGAATTTTCTGTAATCCTGTGTATTCTAAGAAATTGCAGTTCTTAAGCTTAAAAAGCTGTCAACATTTCAGTTCTACCACGAAACAAGATCAAAGTGTGTGAAAATTCATCCCATTAAAGTTACATTTTATTCTTTTACTGAAAGTAAAACTGAACATAGAGGTAAATATTAAGATAACTATAAGATTTCTCCTAAGACACTAAAAAAGTTTCAAAGAAGATACAGATATTCTGAGGCTGAAGGAAATCTTTCTGTGTACAGATTCCTTCAGCCGTTGAAAAAACTGTAAACACACCATCAGACTAAGTAAAAAAATTGAAGGATAACAACTCACTGAAGCACAAGTGTCCACTAAGTGTATTAATACTGAAATGACATTGTCTTTTTCATCTTCCTACTCTTCACACATTTTATCTGATAATTGTATCTGCCAAGCTGTAAACAGTTACTCCAGGACTTTTCCAGAGAAGACTGCAGTGCCAAGCTAAATGCTTGGTAGGGGAACTGCCTTTTCAATCTCACAGCTAATCTGGAAGGGTCAGCTACTCCTGGTGAGTGTTTTAAAGGGAGGGGACTTCAGCTTCCCACTCCAACAGTTCAGCACACTGTACAGTGATTTCCATGAAACATTGTTTCCAGAAGTTAGTAGCAATTATAATACAAAACTTAGTTTTATTTTAGTCTCAGGATAGACAGTTCTTTGTATCTCTGCTGAGCATGAAAAATTCGCTTTTCCCAAATAAGGGTACAAGGATAAACCAACTTAATCTCCTCAAATATTTTTGACTGTAGGGGATTTTAAAAGGAATAGGTGTGAATCCTAGTGTGGGCCTGCTTAGTATGTTTGGGGCTTTTTCCTAAATTATGGGATCTGGTATTGTCATCAGCTCAGCAAAAAGAAATGGGCAAGCTACTAATTAAATATTAACTCTTAACATTCCTGTCATGCTCCAAAAATGAACAATTGCTCAATTATCATTTAAAGTGTGCTATACTTTACAGGTATTCAAGCACTAGGGGAATGCAATGTAGATCTATAATGCCACCTTTTTTCAGACTGATGAAATGCAACTACTGTACACCAAAAGTAACCTAACACTAAAGTGAAGCTTAAATAATAAGAACTCATTACCCCAAAGTGCTGCCTGTGAAATTAAATATATTAAATATATATTTTTTTAAATTATGTTCCAAATACTCAGAAGCCTCTGATGCAAGGGTGTTGGCAGACAGAACTTTTTTAATACATAATGTGAAATGCAAGTGCCAAGTGTTACATACTGCAGTCAAGGGCCAAGAGCATACCACACCACAGATCAACACTGCTCAGTGACAAAACGTCTAAATAAAAAAATTGCTTCAAAACCCTAGTTAATTGGTAAAATATTTCAAAAAGTCAGGGAAAGAGGATAAATCAGAGGACTTCTGATGGGAAAGAGTGGTTTTGTGTCTAGGTCTCTGCGTGCAACTCCAGCAAAGGCTTTTGTCCCTTAAAGTGGCTTCCTCCTTTCACCTGTTGCCTATGGCAAGGAACAGCTTTGGGGTGGCACGGAGAGGAAAAGTGTGACCTAATCGCTCCCATCAACGTCTCTGCAACAGCTGTTCACGTGCTTATACAAAATGAGTTCATGGTCTCAGCACAGCTCCCAGAGGACAGCTGTCTCCATCACCAAAACCACTGCTACAACAGCCCATTAGGTGCCATTAATTGGTAACCTCATTAGCATCATCAGTAAAGACACTGGGGATCAGATTTTAAGCTGCACTGGTGCTGTACAGGCAGCTTATGGTATGGACCTGTACAAAGCCCTGGTGCTGATGCTGCCTAAGCACTGGCTCAGCAGCCTCACCTGCAAGGCCAAGTGCAGAATAATGACAACTGTCCCCAGCTCCAGTGCCAAAGGGGACAGGAGTCTCCAGGGCACCCATGTTCCACGCGTGTTCCACTGGTTCTCTGACCACATTACCAACATACTTCCCACACTGGATAAAAGCTGCTTCTTGCAGGGAGCAAAGAGGTACTTCCCAGACTAAACATTCCTGGAGTACAAATTAACAGCCTCTAATGGAGATCCCTCTAGATTTCTGCAAGGACAAATGAGCAAGGATTATGAAGGGGCTCTCTGTAATTGCATAGGTAATGTTACCTGACCAGGGACAAAGGCCACTGGGGACTCAGCAGTCATATCAGAACAAGCAGAAGGCAGGATCACTGGCTTCCACCTGCATGGGTCTCAGCAGCAGCAGTGTGCCAGCCCTGAGGATGTACAAACATAAGCAAAGTAGGAACCGTAGGGATTAGGGTCTGTTCTTAGATGAAGCAGCACAGTACCCAGAAAAATCAGGCAAAACACTGGATACACAATCTCTCTACCAGGTTTGAGACAAAAGTAGTAAATATCATGTCAGAGATTTGCAATAAGTTTTTGGTGTAGCCAGCAACGCCATAAGCCAAATATCTAACCATGTTCTTCAGGAAAATTCATCATGGAGGGGTGTAAACATTATCCTTCTAAAAAGACAGGAAAAAACCAGAAGTTTTTTCATCCTCCCTCAGACCTGAGGGAGGGCTAGTACCCTCAAAAAGATCATCAAACTAAATTAATTGGTAAATAATGAATATTCATCTTTTTTTATTAGTTTTGTTAATATTTGTATGTGTGTGTGCACAGATCAGGTTTTATGAAATTACCCCAGCAGGCTCATGTGAGGCTCTTCAATAACTTTCTTGTTGAGTTTTCCTTTAATTAAATTACATTTCCCCAATTCTATCACTTTTTCACTCCTGTGACACTTTTCTCTCCTGGGTAACCTAGGCAAGAACAAGTGCCAGATGCAAAAATCTTACGTTTCTGTGAGGAAGCACTGCTGCAGATAGTCAGATTATTTACACCACTTTTTTTCCTTTTCTTCTTCCTCCCTTCCTCAACCATAAACAAAGTCTACAGCATGAAGAGGCCAATCCTTGCCAGCAGAACCAAGTTTTGAAAAACACTACTCCACCATATGTTCAGTCCTGACCAGCGTGATAGTTCGGAAGCTGACATCTGCAGATGGGGAGTTCATACTACCATTCAGCACAAACATGCTGCTACTGTACACTGAAGTCAATATTAGCCAGACTTTGCTTAGGAGAAATTTTCAACACTGATCTACAGTTTCACCTTGCCAACTAATTTTTGTTACATTGATGTAAATGAAATAGATATAAAAAGAATCTCGGAGAAAAATGGTGGCGCTGATTGAGAAAGGGAGCCCTGGCGAATCCTTTTAGCAATATCCTTTAGAAGGAAAACTCTCCTGTATCAGATATGACATTGAAGCTGTTGGTGTAACAGAAAACACTTGCTAATGTTACATGTGGTGGGCCTTCATGAAAGCCCACTAAACTCTATTTGGCCTGTAGGGTTACGCACTACAAGGATACAATGACCTCAAACAGTCCCCTGAACATCTTTGAAGACTCAGTTAACTCAGTTTTTCTCTAAACAAGATGTATCAAACTTGCAATAAGCACTTTATGAACCAAAGTCTTTCTTGCCTTTCTTAAAGCAGCAAGAATACTCTACTTAAATGTTTGTGGGAGTGACATTGGTTCTTCTACAAAAACAGAAAGGTAGAACACGTTTTCCCTGCTCCCTTTAGTTTTTCTCCCCCTTGCTCCTCTCTCATTCCATCTGCAGCTCTTTATGCAGTCCAAACACTTTTTCCAGGACTTAAACAGATTCATGGCTAACAATTTCCACAGGGACTGTGTGCATGTTCTCTCAGGCATGCTCAGCCACCAACACTCATCAGAGGGCTGGAAATCAAAATCTGTGTCAGTTGTGCCACTGGGAGTGAAATTCCATGACTTCATGTTTGTGTGTCCCTCATTCAGACCTTCACTGTATAGCAGTGGCCTTCTTCAAAAGCCTGTATCTAAAATCCTCTCTGTGAATTTTCTTTAAAATGTTTTGCAGTCTTATCTTATATGCACATCTACCATCAGTTATTAAATGGGAGAGTAAATTGAACCATTTTCCTTTCTTACGTTGCTCTGAAACTGAAATGGACAATGTCTGGACTGTAAATTCACAGTAGAAAGAGGTTAGATATTCAGTTATACAAATTTTACTCAGAACTTTTCCTGCATAAAATTAGGAGCATGCCTGAGCAGCAAACAGTTCAAAACAATGGTAACTACAACACTGATTTTGCAAATGCTGTTATATTGAGTAAATTCAGCTTCCTAATTTTTTATAAATATTACCTACCTAATTTTTTTTTAGTGTAGATAAGAGGTACATCCCACTTCTGATCACTAATGATGCTGCCCACCAGCCCAATTCTTTTTCTAACAGAATTAAAGGAACAGCCAAATAATGAAGGGGACCATTATTCCCTTAAGAGTACTGCAAAAACTGGTGTTTTGAATAAGTAGGTAACCAGATTTGCTCAACATGTTATGTATTATAAAAGACAAGAAATCAGAGTATTTGCAAGTTGAAGACTCCCTATTAATGAGATGTTTGCCAGTCTCTGCCTTAACCCAGGCGTGCCCATGAATTTACTACCAAACATTATTGCTTTGCATGTAAATATATATAATATATATTTAATATAATAGCATATCATATAAGTATACATATAGTACAGCTGATGAAAGAAAAGGAAAGATGCAGATGAAATAGTCTGTTCTGTCTAATAAAATTCATGCTTATTTTTTCATACCTACAATGGTTAATATGCAAATTTTACAAAGCTTTGTAATTAATAGCACAATTCTGTGCTCAAAACATGAAACAAACACTGTATTAACAATTCTCTGTGAACATGTATCCTTACTTAAACTTTCTCTCTTTCTATTAAAAGAATAAAGTTTATGTTTCTCAGCTGTTTATAAGAACAGGAAGAAGAGTTGAAACACAGGATTATAATTCAATTACGTATTAAACACAGTATGATGATTATATTATTCCTGAAGTTCCCAAGAATTTGGTGATCGATCTCCTAATATCATAGTTTAAACTACTGTGTTCAAACTGTAGCAAAACTGTAATTCATCAGGATTAAGTAACCTGGGCATTTTCTCACTTCTCTGTGTATATTAGCTGCATTAAGTTAATGGGACACAGCACTTGGATGCCTTCAGTAATGACAATGAAGTTCTCTTCCTCTCATGACATTCACATGATGTGTACAGCTTGACTGAAAGATGTGCCATCCAACCCAGAGCTGGTTGTAATTAACAGTTTAGCTTGCAATGTCATATGGGATCTCTTGATAGTACTTGAAAGTACTATAGAAAATCAGGGAGAGATGAAAGAAAAATCAGATGGTCACTTAGTCCACCCCGACAGAAAAAGGGACTGTCTTCTCTTGCTCATTATGTACCTTCTTGTCTTCTCATAAATGACTCATCTGAGACAGGTTTCATCACTGCCTCTGAGACACTATTTTACAGACTGGTAGAGGTAAACACAGAAACTTTGGCTGAGCCTATGCCAAGAGCCTGCCACAAAAGCTTTGCAGACTGCTGTGTTGCTGTTTCTTAGTTATGTTCACTTGGAACATAGGCACAACACTAACCCTCTCTAGGACTCATTAGAGAATAAAGTTCCTCTGTCACACTAGATCATATCTGCTACGAAGGAGTTAGCAAGGGCATCTTGGTGGCAGTGAGAAATAGGTGATCACCTCCCTAAGGCTTTGTCATGTCACTGCCTTGTTTCCAGCTTATCTCCCAATTCCAGGAGCCCAATTTCATCTCCTACCAAAAATAGCTTCCCTTGCAAGGCGCTCAGCACATTCTTTCTTCACAAATAATAGCATAATTTAAAATCCCACGGAAGAATCACAGAATATTCTGAGTTGGAAGGCACCCACAAGGATCATCAAGTTCAACTCTAAAGTGAATGGCCCCTACAGGAATCACACCCACAACCCTGGAGATATTAACAGCATGCTCTAACCAACAGAGCTAATCTCAGGGTAACATTGATTTTAATAAACTATGGCTCAATCTTCCAAATTGTCCTTCTCTCCAAAATGATGTCCTGCCTGCAAAGGACTAGGGACACACCATCATCACTTTTTGTTCCTCAGCAAATGCAGAGATCACAGTCTCACATACACATCAGAGACTAAGGTTACAAAGCTTCAAATTTATCTCACAAGGAAAGCCAACATCTGTTTTCATCTTGCTGACAACATGAACAGCAACATTTTTATTCCACTGAACAAAACATTAACAAGGACTGAATTTTCAAATGCTTTTCTTTTTTCCCTTATGCATCAATTCAACATTAAACTGCATCTTCTGATATACTGCTATACCTACAAGAAGCTGCAATTTGGTTGTCTCAAACTTTAGCCGTTTCCTTATGCTAGTTTTCAGTCTTCCTGGACTACATTTCCCAAGACACACTGCAGGAGATCACATGTTTTGTGAAACATTTAGTAAAACCAAGGACACCAGTGTAGTAGAAATTTTTGTGTCACGTCTCTCTTCGTAAATATATTGCACCCACTCATCTACTTGCACTTTATAGCAGCCACTCACTCCAAAATGACTGAAAAGGCTTTGATGCACTTGCACCAACAGAGTCAGCTATGAGGACTGAGTATGTACTTCATCTACATCATTTAAGCCTTGCCTGCTCTAAGAGAAATATGTTATTACTTTATTGACAAATCACGTCTGCCACCCAAACCACATACCAGGCCAGTTGCAGGAAAACTCTAAATTCAAAATTGTACGTCTACAACTGCCAAACCAGCATGGATCACCAAGAAGATTTAAAAAGACCATACAGGCAAGCCCTGTTCTGTTCTGTGCAAATAGCCTATTATGGCACTATATTTTGTGTGCCACAGCCTTAAAAAGGAAATGACACAGTAATTTCCCATCAAATCAAATAATTTCTAGCATAACTTTTCATTGGGGGTATTCTGCATGTATCCTGAAATTTGCTTTCCGGGGAGACAACAGGCACAGCTGCACATCTGGTAAATATGTGTGCTTTTTTTTCATGTATGGGTGTACATGAAATTAAATTCAATTTGATTCAACTGTATTTTACTGGCATGGCAAGCTGCTAAACGTAGCCTAGGAAAAACGAACAGACCTTTGAGGTAGCTGTCACCAGCTGATACAACAAGTTTAGGATGGGGTTTCATTCTGTATCTGGGGTTTTATCCCATCTATTTATTCCCCACTACTGCCCATTTTCCATCTTGTTCAGTCATTTTTAACAGTAACCTGCCACCTGAGAGGACTTCACAACACAATGCCATCATTACACTCTCCCCTGGGGGTCAGGAATACTTTTTTCCTCAATTTTGTTTTGACAAATACATTTTAGGATTTCTGATGATACCCCAAAAAAATCTTTTTGTATCTCACTCAGGGTTTGGATGTTGATGCAAAAAGCATTGTTCCATTTCATTTTTTCCTACTAGATTTTATGTTTAGATGCTCCCTTTTTTCTCCCCCTTTATTTTTTTTGTCTCCTTGTTTCTGCTCATAGCTTATAGGCATTCCTCCTCCATTCAGTGTATGTTTCAGCCTGCATATTCACAGGCTGAAATAAAAAAAAATCTGTTAAGACAACGGTGTACAGTTGAGCATCCTATTGTTTGCTTCCATCCTTCCCAGACCTGTTGTACAGAGCATCATGAGTTACAGAGACAGAATCATAGAACCACAGAATGATTTGTGTTGGAAGGGACTTTAAAGATAGTCTAATTCCAACCCCCCTTCCATGGACAGGGATACCTTCTACCAGATCAAGTTGCTCAAAGCCTCATACAACCTGGCCCTGAACACTTCTGGGGACGGGACACTCACACTGCCTTGGGCAACCTGTTCCAGTGCCTCACACCTCACTGTAAAAAATCTCTTCCTTCTGTCCAGTCTAAATCTACCTTTTCAGTTTAAAATGATTGCTCCTTGTTCTGTCACAACAGGCTTCAGTGAAAACTCTCTGTCCATCTTTCCTCTCAGCACCCTTCAAGTACTGAAAGGCAGTAATAAGCTCTCCCTGGGGCTTTCTCTTTTCCAGGCTGAACAACCCCAACTCTCTCAGCCTGTCTTGGTAGGAGAAGTACTCCAGCCCCCCAGTCATCTTCGTGTCCCTCCTCTGGACCCACTGCAACAGATTCACGTCTTTTCTGTGCTGAGGACTGCAGTCCGGGACACAGCCCTCCAGGTGGGGTCTCTCAAGAGCAGAGTAGAGGGGTGGAGTCACTTCCCTCAACCTGCTGGTCAAACTGGGGGTGGTGATGTGATCCACTCAACTGATGCTATGTATAACTCAAGCTATAGCAATTCTCTGAATTAATTCTTGTGAGTTATTGATGCTGTACTTACTATAGCAATTTATTTTGCATTTTTGGTCCCACAGAAGTCAACCTATTACTTATAAGAGGCCAAAAAATAATGGCATTGATGTTGCTTTCACTTTTGATCCTCCTGTGCTGCTGTGTTGCGGCAGAAGGAATGTCTCCAGGTGAGATGGGACCTGGGAAATAGGGTCTTCAGCAAGTTTGCTAGAATGCTCTCCTTCTCCAGATCTTGCTTTGTGGTGCAGCATATCACACAGATTTTTTTTCATATTAAGCTTTCACAATCTGATTTGTAAACTTCAGAAACTGAAGCTTCTAGACTCCCCTATTATGAGGCTGAGCTTTATATAATTTAAGATGTATTCAGTGTTCCTATCTCTATAATTAAATTTGTCTGGTTTTGTTATTTTGAGCACCTTCTGAATTTTTTTCAAAGAGCTTACTAGGCATTATGTTGAAAGGATTCTGCTCAAATTATATCCTTCATTTTCTCACTTTGTTTTAAGGATAATTACTTAACTGATATTTGAATTAATGAAATAGGGTATGGAAAATCACTTAATTGGCCTGAATAATCTTACAATTTAGGGAAAAAAAAACTGCTTTTTTTTTAATTTCCTGGTTTCTAAGTCTACAGGGTCCACTTGGGACATTTGCAGTTTAAAGTGGAAATTCCCAAACATGAGCCTGCAAGACCATTCGTGGTTAATAAATTAACAGTCTCTAGAACCACACTAACCACCCACATTTTATATACTCATCAGTCAAAAGGCTGAGAATGAAATATCCATGGTCCTTGAGAGATTTTGAGAACTGACACGGAGTTGTTGCTAAGACAATCTCTTCTACACAGCTGTGGGGATCGCTAAAGCATTTTTGTGTGAGGGGTTTTTTTAATACAAAAGTAGAATTTTCATGAGCATTTGACTGGAGATGGGATTTTTAAAGAAAAACATTACAAACACTGTGGAACTCACAATGAAATTGTAACAGTTGGTAAGACTCCATTTTTGAGATATTTTAATATCTATAAAGAAAAAGAAAGAGCCCTGATCTTTTTTGACATTGACATCTTTAGGATACAGATTCAGTTTTGTGGTTAGTTTCTCATGAAGGAATTAAATTTTTATTTTCATGTGTGATAGTATTATTGGTCAGATATTTTACTAACTTTTTAGATCCCAGAAGCATTCTATGAAAGAGAAAAGGAGTCCTCCAGCTGTGTTCTATGCCACACAATCCAGCATTTAGTGAATCTGATAAAAAATAGTTTTCTCTTGTTATGGTTAAAAGAGAAACCTCTTCAAATGATGCCTTAGCTTTTAACTTTTACATCACTAGTAACTGGGGCTAAAGACATTCCTCCTCTCTACCCACTCCCCCCAGTTTCTGGGCTGTCCCATCAGCTACATGGCAGAGGGGACTCACAAGTCTTCCTCAGAGGGACAGACCTGGCTTCAAAGTATATCATATTAATATTTGCATGTCAGGGGCCCAAGTCCATGTTTTCCTATCATAACCATATGCAAATGTTTTTACTGCCTGTAACAACAGCCAGTGTAATACCTTGAGGGACAAAAATGGAGCAACACTACTTTTCAGGAAGAGGTGTAACTATGTACTATGCTACATACCATCCAGCCACCTGCACATGGTAAGAGAGCACTAGGCTGGTAGCAAGACATGTCTCAAGTGCTGGGTTCTGGAAAAAGCAGAAAGCAACAGTGAACACCAGCAGTGACAGTGGCACAAGGTTTTATTTCCACTCGCTGCACCTCAAGTCACAGCAACCACGACACGTCACTATCTACAGCAAGTATTTGTAGCTGCCATGATGCTGTGCAGCCCTGCCAGCAGGGTCTTGTGTGGCATCATGGTGAATTTTCTTAGGAAACCTGGGGCTTGTTTCCAAAGTCAAGGGCTTCCTTAAGTCAAACCGATGGTTCCCGAGGCCTGTGCTGTCTGCAGGCTACACAGCCATGGTGCAAGTGCACTGCAGGTGAACAGGACAGCCCCAATGAAATAGGTACCAGCTCTATCACTGCACATGCACGCCAGCACCCATCCACAGGAACACAGGAACAGGGCTGGCTAGCACTGAAACCCATCCATGGCTGCCCACACAGCTCCTTAGACAGAGGTGGGCATCACGAGCAAGTCCAGAGGAGGGCTATGAAGTTGATAAGAGGACTGGAGCACCTCCCCTACAAAGACAGGCTGAGGAAGTTGGGGCTGCTCAGCCTGGAGAAGAGAAGGTTATGTGGAGACCTCACAGAATCTGAAGGGGGCCTACAGGGAAGCTGGAGAGGCACTCTTCATCAGGAACTGTAGTGACAGAACAAGGAGTAATGGGTACAAATGGAACGAGGGGAAATTTAGGTCAGGTATTAGAAAGAAATTCTTTACTGTCAGGGAGGTGAGACAATGGAACAGGCTGCCCAGGGAGTTTGTGGATGCCCCAACCCTGGCAGCGTTCAAAGCCAGGTTGGATAAGGCCTTGAGCAACCTGGACTAGTGGGAGGTGTCCCTGCCCATGCAGGGGGTGCTGGGAGTAGATGATCTTTAGGTTCCTTAACATTCCATGATTCTATCACCCACCCATCTCCAGCGTAATGCTGCCCGTGCCTGCAGCAACCACCACACCGGGCAGGCACGGGGCATTCACTGCGCTGAAAACACACCGCAGACGATGTTTTATTTTAGCTCCCAGTATTCCCTGCCCGCACTGGGTGCAGGCTGAGGGCTGCGCAGGGGCTGTCCGTGCCCACCGCGGATTTACAAAATCCCGCCTCGCCCCAGCCACCCGCAGCCCTTTCCCTGGAGGGCTGGCACAGGCGCTCCGCCCGGGATGCGGCAGGCGCGGGGGCAGCGGGGCCGAGGGGGCGGCGGTGGCCGCACAGGTGCTGCCGCAGCCCGTCGCCATGGGAACGGCGCTGCCGAGGGCGCGGTGGCCGGGCCCGGCCGGGCCCCCCCGCCCGCGAGTGGGAGCGAGGAGCGGGGGTGTGTGTGTGTGTATGTGTGTGTGTCCCGGAGGTATTGCACTGTTTCCATAGGAACAGGCGGGGGGAGGCGATGGCGGCACAGCCGCACCCTCTCCCCGCTCCCCCTCCCCCGTGCCCTGAATGCGAGCCCGAGCCCTGAATCAATTAATGGAGCCGGCACCGGGCTGGGAGCGGGGAGAGGGCTGTGCGCCCCTCGGGACAGCCCCCGCACCCAGCTGGCGTCGCGGCCGCGCTGCTTCCCCAGGGGGACCCCGGGACGCGGGTCCCCGAGGGGTGGCCCCGGCAGATGGTCCCTCCGCAGCCGCCCCCGTCCCCCGTCCCCCGTCCCCCGTCCCGTCCCCAGCGAGGTGCGCCCGGGGAGAGGCGCTGGGGAGCCCCGGCCGCACCCTGGGGACACCCGCGGGGAGAAGGGGCGGGGGGACACGCACACAACAACAACAAAACCCCGTGCCCGCACGGCTGTTTACGGCACCATATGGCTGCAGGGGGAGGGGTGAGGGACATGTCTGCCGAGCCGCCGCGCTCATTATGTCCGATGGAGTCACGGTCACCGCGCCTCCGCCCGCACCCGGGGCGCGGGGGGACACCCCGCTCCCGGCACAGGCGGGCGGGGGCGCACGGAGAGCCCCGCGGCGGAGGGACCCCCGCAACCCCGCGGTGGGGACTCGAGGGGATAAACACACAGCGGTCTGGCTGCCCTGCTCCGGCCAGAGAGGGAAAATTCAACCCTCTTCCCCAAAGTCCATCTCTAGACCTGTTAAGATCTGTGTATATCCTCGGCGTAAAGATGAACGTATGGGACAGAGCTCTGTTTTGGATCACAACGCGGCAGTGCTTGAAACGTGAAAAGGAAAATAAGAAATAAAAAAAGTCGCTTGTGGTTTTTTTATCGGTGGGGTTTGAGACGACAACCTGACCCACTTCGGGGCATCTCTGTCTGTGGTTGGCACATAAGAAGGGCTGGAGTGGAAGCCCTGGGCATCAAACGCTACACCGAAATCCACAGCGATTAATGCTATTTTTTCTTTCCGAGCGAGGCAGCCATTCATTTCAGAGTAATCCTTGCTGCACGGCGCTGATGGAGGCACGCTCGGTGCAGCGCATCCTGCCTCCTGAGAGCTTTCTCCGCTGGGGCAGGGGAAATGCTTTGAAATGGCTTGTGTCTTTCCTCTCAATGATTCATTAGATAGGTGCTAAACCTTGCCATTATTAGAGAGATAAAATCCACAGACTGTGGGGTCTGATAATAGGCAACTATACTGTTATCCGTATTACCTTGTAAAATTGAAGTATTGATTTTTTTAAAGCATGGTTTGCTACTTCGCAGGCCAATCCCACTACTATTGTAGTCAGTGAGATTTTGCTATTGACTTCAGTGGGAACAGCTTTTTGCCTTTAAAATGGTCTATTACACATTATTATGGTAATATCATTCAGCAATTCTTAAAATTGGCCTTCTTGGCCTTGGACATTTTAAAAGATTAATGTAAAAATTACTTCAGCTCAACTTATTCACCTCATTTCTGCTCATGTTTTGTCCAAAGTTTTGTTTGGATAAATCCAACAGATAACTTAGTGCTCCAGATGGTTGTGGGTGGACTGGACCTAATAGATTCTCCAGTTACGTGTGTTTAAGTGGCTTTTTGTTTTGGTTTGGCTTTTTAATTTTATAGAAGCCTAGATTTAGAAACCCATTTGTAGATCTCCTCTTGTGTGCAGCTTTGAATGCATTTGGTTGCTCACCAAAATAGCATGCCTTCCAAAGCAAGATTAAAAATATTAAAATGCAGCCAGCACAGGGAGTGGTTTGGTTCAGCTGATGCCACATAAACGGGCTGATCCTCCTGCCCATAGATAATATACATCTGAATCTTGACACCTGCCGTTGGATTGGAATTCAGAATGACAAACAGCAGGCCTTGAGGTCTGGAAATAAAGGCAACACAGGGGAAAAAAATGTTCTCTGCCTGTTAGTAAATAATAAACTGCAGCAATAAAGACAAATTACGAGGATTGAGGAAAACGTGTAGCACTGTGGACGTCAGACCGGTATTGGGGCTATGACACAATGGCAAACATGTCCAAATTTAAAGAGCATGGTGTATCTAGCACCTATATTAACTATTTGCATATTTGTGTAACTACAAGCTTTTTAGTGTCCAGCGACATTCTGCTTAGCTACTTTTTTGCTACATCATGCTGTGATACTCATTGAACTCAATGTTGACTAATAAACTCCAATTTGTAATAAATGGTTGGGAAAAGACATTTATCCAAAATTCTGCTGACAACAAATTTCCCTTAGAAAATGCTTCCCCCTGACCTTCTCCCCCCCCCCCCCCCCCCCCAAAAAAGTGTGTTTTATCTTTCTCACATTTTCTAGGCAGTTTTGTTATGCAGTTAATATCTTAAGGTTGTTCTGTGCTTATAGGTAGCTGACAGGTATGCCTAGCTGCTTAAACACTACTTTTGAAGATCAGAAGTAGTTTTATTATCCATTTAACAGAAAGCATCTGTCTTCTTTTGGCTGCTTTATTTTTTTATTATTATTATTACTGTGAAATGTGCAATGTGTGTTCTCCAGGCTTACTTTACTTTCTTCAGCCTCCATCTCTCCCAAGGCTGACTTTCTTGCTTTAAGGATCAGCTCATAGGAAGCTATTAAGCCAAAGTTTGTTTATACTTGATTGGCTTTAACACTTCACTCCATTTGTTCTCTCATCTCACTTTCCTTCCACTCTTATTAGAAGCAGGATTGCTCTAATGCAAATGTAGTTCAAAGAGACAGGAAAAAGGGGAAGAGATCTGAATTCTCCTCATAGCAGATGTCCTAATGCAATATCCATGGAAAAGGGAAATTACTTTTAAACAAGTAAACAAACAACCTCAACAATGTAATTGAGGGCGAGTATACGTGTTGGGTATGTTTACTTGGTGAGAGATGCTCTTTTATTTGACTTAAGTATACAGACAGCTTAAAAGTTTGAAATCAAGATCATTCTCTGGTTTGGTTTATTTCTCCCTGAACAATCAGAATCTGGGGATTTCTACAACAGAGAGCTGTCTGCACAGTGCATTGCATTGAGTGCAGCTCCAGTGTTGCAGAAGATTAAAACCAAAGAGGTGGGAACAGGGTGGCCCTGGTGTTATTTTACAGCTGAATTTGGCCTTGCTGTTACTGAACCTTTCTAGGTATTTTTATACATTTTATAAACCTCTGTATGTTAAGCACCAGTTTCTAGCACACTGGAATTTACCTTGGCAAAACCAGATGGCACTTACAGATAAATTTTTCTTCACAAATAGAAAAAAAAATTATCTAAATGTATCCTATTGAGGGTTCAGTCATTGCTACCCAGTCAACCAATACCAACTGATCAGGCCATTGAGTGCCCAGGGCAGTGGTTTGTGGGCGGACTCGTCCCTCGGGCACTGTCCATTGCAAAGCCCAAGCATCAGCCAGGGGCTGCCTTATGTCTTCAAAACAGGAGCATAACCTTTGTGCCAAAAACTTTAAAAAAAATGATTTGCAGACCTTCTGCTGGTCCTATCCCAGGAGGGGATTTCACCCAGCACGATTTAGGATGACAGGACTGGTCCTTCAAAGCCTCACAAACGTCACTGGCTTAACTCCTTCCAGCTTCCTTCAGCTACAGTTTTTCAGCTTTTTGTAGGTCTGTTGGTTCCCTCTTTGGCTCTTTTAGGCATGGTACTAATTTACTTTAAAATATTATCACTTAATCACCTATATTGTACTTTACTTATTTGCCTGCTTTTAAATTACAGCAAGAATGATAATGCAAATATCTTGAATTTTTTGAAGTCTGTATATATTAAAATGTTCCTGACTTTACATCCATTAAAATTAAATTTATTAAAAAGGAAATCTTGTAATTACCTATAAATTCATTAAAGTTCAGTGATAAGTAGCAGAAAAATACATAGTTCATTAAAAGTCTATTAATTGAAATGTTCTACTTATTAATAAAATTTGACCCGCTTTCTCCTATTTAGGAATGCTTTTTCCTACTCAGCTTTTGAAAGCCATTCTTTTGGTTACAGCTGAAAATGGAAGATTCAGTTACAAATACAGGTAAAACCATATTTTCAGTTCCACAATTTCCTCAAAGTCTGATGTACCTTGCCAAAATTGGGATGAAGAGAGTAATAGTGAAATTTGCTATATAGAGGGGCTATTGAAAAAGAAGAAAATAGTCTTCTTTTAACTAGCTTTATTGACTTCTAAACCTAGCTTTATTTGTATTGCTTTATTATTTGCTTAGGTGCAAATTTAACTGTTTGAAAGCTCCCTATATGCCAGTTCAACTCTCAGTTACACCAAAATAATGATAACAAGGCCTTCTACATTGGTAACACGTGGCAGAGGATTTGTGTAAGTTTTCTAAAAAACACAGGGTCAGTGTGGAAGAAGTTTACAATAAACGCCTTCTTGAGAATTCTGTTTTTTGCTGCTCATTCATACAAAATTTACTATGCCATTTCCTTGTTGGATAAGCCCAAATTGAGACAAAAAGGGATAAAGAGATGAGATCTTGCCTGAACTACAGGTTTTAGATGGATGCCTGGCATTCAAATATAGCACTCATTAAAAGAATGCTGACTGTTTGCTCAGTAGAAATGAAATACTTCAGTATTACAGCAACCATAGCCAGGGGGCTTTACTGAACTCTCAGAATATAAAAATATAAAGGTTATCAAAAGATGTCATTAAAAAAACCCTATGACTATGTCTAGATTAAGGGAGGAAGGAACAAGTTACATTCTTTTTTCATTTCCACTGCTGTTTCTTGAGAAATGCAATGGGACAAGTCATCTAATTATATATATGCCATACTTCCTGGTCCTATTGGCCAAAAAGCAAAGTCTTTCAGAAATTGTCATCATTTGAAGGAGCTAATTTCCTCTCATATTGGACAGTAATTCTCTAACAATTCTGCTCTTTTTTCTTTTCTTCCCACCAGAGTAAGAGTTTGGTAATAGTTGTGACAAATACGCACACACAAAAAGCTGACAAAAGGTAGACAAAAATATGGAGGTGAAAACAGCACATTCCTTCTCACCACAAGTGCAGTAAATTGTAAACCAAAGGTATTTCATTGGAAACATTCTATGTAAACCACAATAATCTCATGCACTGTTCCACACAGGGTAATGCTGGACCTCAGGGATGGTCTCCCTCCTTCCTCCAGACTAGTGATATCACCACAGCAACGAGCCACAGAAACTGCTACAGTCCAGCTGACCAACAAACCATCTAGTACCAGTCTGCAAGGGAGTCTGCAAAAGATGTTTCAGAGCTCAGTAATTAGTAACTAAATTCCTAAACAAAATAGTGTGCCTTGTGCTATCGTGACTGATTTACTTTCCCCTGCTATAGCTTCAGCCAACCTAAGAAGATATACTTAAAACTTACTAAGCTATTCAGGAAACAAGAGCATGAAGGCTGAGACTACCAGCAGTGTTAAAATTCAGTACAAAGTGGAAGGCAATGGGAAGGTGCTGGGATTTCACCATGCCCCACAAGTCCTTCCTTGTGTTGACTGGATGGGCTGGAACATGACTAATCCTGATAGAGGCTCTGTGGGACAACACCTGGGGAGGTGCTGCAGGACACCAGGTGAGAGCCAGGCAGCGAGTTCATGCCACCACACCAATGCCCTCATTCCCAGTGGCACAGAGCAGGAAGGGCATGAACATGACCTTCTGCTCCAGCCAGCAAAGCTGAACTGACATAAAGAGCATACTACATCCTTATGAGAGCCACAGAGCTCCTGTAAAATCCTTGGAAAAAATTCTGGATTAATCAGTCAGGGTTTCTCTAGGGGCAGCAGTGCAGGCTTTCCATTCCGAACACTTTGGTTTATAAAAATGGCCTAGCTTTGAATTTACCTTCTGAGATAGTTGTCAAAAGAGCCTTAGGAGATTAAATAGAATTTAAAAGGGTGGCAACTGAATTTTCTCTGCTGTTCACCAGTATTTACACCACACTATTTCTCTCACTTTCTTTCTACCTCTTTACATGTCTGTTTTCTGCTGTGCATTTTTTCTCTTAATGTTTATCTTTTTAGATGATATAACCATTTAAAACTACTTCTCATGTAAGTACCCTTTTTCTTTGATAAGCTTAGTTACCTTCCATGGACCTTTCATATTCTGCAGCCTTTTAGAGATGAGATAAATACACTAAGCACGCTATTAAAGGCAAGGACATACCATTTAATTGATGAAAATAATAAGTTTTCCATGTTATTCTCTATACTCTTCCTAATGCCAATTTTTGTTATACCTGCCATGCTCATTTTGAATACACTTACTGATTTGTTTGAAACCGTTCCTAAATATTTCCCTTGAGATATTACACTAATTCCATACATTTTAGATGGGATTGAAAAGCTTGAATTCATCCTTTCCTCTCAAAAAGCTAATATCATGATAGCATAAAATGTAAATTATCTGGCAATGGTCTGTTCTGCCTGCCATGATTTCTCTCTTTTTCCCCTTTGTTACGATACTTCTATTTTACCTCCCAATTCTTCTTTGACTTAACCTAATTAATTTACTTTTTTGTATACAGTGTTGAAAACCCTTCACCTCCCTGAGTTTTAGATGTATATATGTATACATATATACAAATGTGTGTATATACACACACTGGACTGCATTGTATAGCTCTCAAACACTTGCTATGGTTTCCCAATTCTTCATCGGTTTTAATTTGTCATCATAGCCAAAGTTGCAACCCTGCTTTAATAAAGTCTGTATCAGATCAGTTTCATTTCAGAAGGAAGCAAGAAACAAAGTTTTCACCTGAAAATTTTTGAAGGATTCTTGAACACAACAGGTTAGAAGAACATAATTAATTGTCACAAAATCCAGACTAGTTCTACCAACCAGGTATAGTTCATATTTACACTTGATATCATTTTTAATGATTCTTACTGTTTTTTTTCCTAGTGTTGACATATGATCCACTAGTCTGTTATTTCTATGAGCTGTATTTACTATCCTGTTTTTTCCCCTTCTAGTACATTTTTGTCCATACTGCAAAATCTTTGCCATATAGAGGGGCAAATAGTATATTTACTAGTATTTTAGTTACTTCATTCTTAAGTTCTTTAGTGGTTTTGAATTTGTGTAAGTCCCAGTGATGCACTGCAATTTAATATCCCCTCTTTTTTATTTCTCTATTTCTGTCCATTCTTCAGTTTTATCACCTGAAAAAATGAAAACCCGGCATAGACACTTCTTTATCACCCACATCAGAGAAGATACACACTGAAAACTAAAGTTTTGTGAAACGTGTTTTTAGTCCTCATCTTTCCTGCCTGCTGAAACCTCTGGCCATGCCTTAGCTGTTCTTCTCTTATTGTATCTAATCATTTGTGTAATGACTTGCCTGTTACCCATCTTCTATCAGCTCAAGGTAGTGAAAGACCATTCCTAAATGTGATTTCCCATATACCAGCACAATGCTGCTTTACTCTACAGATAGATCATGACTGGGCAGCTACTTCAGCTCTGGATCTGCCTTGAACAAAAGTTTTCTACAAACTCCACCTGGCAGTAGTAGTAGTGGTATGTATAGGTCCAGAGGCAACAAAAAGAGCAGTCACAAGTCATACTCATTTAAAAGTTGTACAGTGAGTTAGAGTCGTAAGTAATTTAAGGGCAAGTAATCCCACCACCTAAATTTTCTCTAAGTACAGTCAAAACATTGTAGCATTCATATCTTGTATTAAAATCTCTGGGGTAACAAATGTTCAAAATCTTCAGACACACAGACCTTACTATCAATATAATACATAAAACCTCTCGTTTCCCTAAGGAGTTTAATTACAGGCTCTCAAGTAAAAAAGGTTGAATGAGTTTCATCCTAGGCAGAAGTAGGTCATTTGATAAAAACATTGTCCTTCCCAGTCTATACAGAATATTTGTTTCCAAAAAAAGTCTCTCCTTGAGGTTAACTCTAACATAGATCAGTTTTATTAAGTAAACTGTTCGCTACAGATAGCCCCTTAAGTTGAAGAGTATCCACATATACAAGAAAATGTTTCAAACACCCCATTTCAATTTCAACAACTAGGCTATAATCCCAGCAGATGCACACAGTAACTGTCAAGCTTTGCAGCTTGCAGAGTTATTGAATAAGCAGTTAGAAGCCTGTACAACTATCTGTGACAAAGTTGATCATCACTAAGAAAATCCACGTGCATCTGAAAAAATGCTCAATGCCATAACCTGTAGCATGTCTTTCCTATATATTTTCTGTGCCTACCTGGATATTGTATGTTAATAAACCATTAAAAAATACCTTGCTACTGGAACTGTAAAGTGTTGAGACTCATCTGTTTAAAGAGAACAAAGGGGTAATTTAAGCAAGCTGCAGGATCACTTTCAGAGCTCTTGCAGGACAATGGAAACAACTCTCATTGCACCAACTAATAGTGCCTGAGTTTTCTAAAGTCAGAGACATATACAAGACAAAAACATCGTTTACATCCTGTAAAGCTCTACTAATTTTGGAGACTGTGTTGACCAGTCAACCTACTCAACAAGGAACAGAAGATGCCTGTGATGCTCTGTGATGCATGGGAGGCTGCAGAATCTGGTATGATCCTCCCTCCTGGAGAGTGTGTTTCCTGCCACGCTGTCTCATGATCTTTCTCCACATGTACCTCATTTATACGCCCTGCTTATTTTGTTCCTCTTTTACCAGCAAACTCTCAACAGGTGTATCCTGCATAACGGGGAAGGATTGGGACCCAAATAGCTTCCTTCAGACCAAACCTAACAGCTGTCTTCTTTCAACAGCAGACCAAAACTCACAGTTCAGTGTCAGCCAATTTTAATTTATTTTTGTAGTGTAAAATGAAATTTGAATCATTAACTCTCATATTTGTCCAGCACTGGCACTAGCCTTCTTCACCCAGGGGCTCATGTTCATGGGAAGCCCTCTCTACCTGCAGTCTCTCTGTGTAGTGTCCCTAGATCCTGTCTCCTTTCAGCCTAGAGTTGAACAACAGCAATGGTGATCACCTCAGAGGATAGGGAAAGAAAGTTTCTCTGGAAAAAGATCAGAAGTCCCATCATGCTGTACTGATGCCTATTAGCTGATTTTAGCAATAAGCTTCCAGCTTATTTCCCACTGATCACATAGCTGTGTAGCCACAGAAACAGCACTCAGTACATCCAAAGAAAATCAGGGAGCATCTGAGCAGTAGTCCCTGCATTACGACCAAATCCAGTGCAGCTTCACTGACAAGAGACTCAGGGTAAGAATGAAGAAACGAGTTCACTATCACCTCAGTTGTCTCAGCAAAGGCTCACAGAAGCATGAAAATCAAACTGTGAGGTTTTATTTCTGATCACTGGAAAGATTTGGGCTTTTGAGCTGCACGTCTTTGCCCAGGTGGTAGCACTGAACTTGCCATCCTGTCTCTCACTATGTGTGTGTATATATGGGATGGATGCATCAGTACTAGTTTTTGTTTGTACACTGCTACACCCTATTTCATGTTTCTAAACTCATGTCAACATTTTCTAACCTTAAAACACTCAGATTTTAAAAATCTGCTCTCCTTGGTTCATTTTTCTTTGACAATTCTAACTCAACATTGTTACTAAGAAATCTCAGCTCCTCCTGTCCCTTTCCCTCTCTCACACATGCATGTGGAGATGGCATCTTACATATGGGCGCTTTAACATTTTTAAATTCCAGGACAGAGTTATTCTCCTTATTCACGAACACTCCCCTGAATGCCTGCATTAAGAGTTGCCAACTAAACCGGTTTTGTTCCATCTGCTGTGACCATTTTCCAGCACTGTCTCTGATTCACCAGCATCCCTCCTCACCGACTCCAGTCGGGAGGTCTGCAAACAGCAGGGCAGAGGCTGCGGGTAAAGGGAGGAGACAGAGCTCTGCAGACCTGAACAGGGGTTAAGGAAAATGTGGTGGGCAGTTAAAACAGGGCAGGTATGGCAGGGTTTGAATGCCACTCCTGAGCCTGGAAGGTGCATTTAATGGGACTGTAAAACTCCTGCAGCATCGTACCTTGGGATAAATTACAGCTCACCCTCAGCATCACCTTTCTGCGGTGCTTACTGCCATTATGTGCTGGCAGTTCAGTAGGCTACAGAGCTACCAATATACATTTGAAAAACACTTGTATACTTTTTTTTTTATATTGATGCTTACAAAAATGGGGAGAAACGCAAGAAAAAGATGCTTATTTTCAAACTGCTACAAAATGCCCTAAAATAATGAACAATTTAAAATGTAAGATAATTCAAAGCAATAAATTTTGACCTGCAATCCATTTATGTTGTGATCTATTTTTTCTATTGTTCATAAACAAAGTAATTTATATAAAATCAAAAGGAACATAAACTCATATATCTATCTACTGTTCTTCATGTCCAACAGAAGAAGAGGTGGGTTGGGATATAGCCTGTTCCTTAGAGCTGACTGGTCTATAATTTTAAGCCTTAAATCCTGTAATCAGGTTCAGTAGTACAACCCTGCACCTGCAGAAAGCCTTGCTGGTCTGCTAGCAGCTATCCATGAGGTACGAGATCCTCCTGGAGCATCTAAAGATTTAAGCTAAAAAAAATTTGGTTTCAGAATGAAAGTTCATTCTCTGCATATAGTTGGAAAATATAAAAGAAAGCGGAGGAAAATTCATACATTAGGTCTGTGATATCATTAAAATCAATGGAGTCATTTCAAATTAGTAATGACATAAAAGTAATCTGAACTTGGCCTTTGAGTTTGCTAATACTGTGTAAATTCTATATTTGAGAGCTATTCTGCAGTCATCTTGGCCCTTCTTTTTTTAAGGGAAAATTCTGCTTAAAGTCTACTGATACAGCTCGAGCCATTACCTTATAACTTCTTTTTAAATCAAGACTAATTTTTACATTCCATATTTGTGTCTACACACAGAGAAAGGAGAGTGGTGAGGAGAAATTTGTTTTCAAGTTGCCAATCAATAAATAGCTCCAGCTAAAGAAACTATGCAGAAAATAAATTTTAAAAATACACCATAAAAATCATGTATACAGTTAGAAAGGGTATCTTACTAGAGATACTAGTTCCACACCTCCTTATGTTGGTGTGTACCAACTATTAAAAGTCGACATTGTCAACCATTTGGCATATCTGTTGGCCTAACCTGTTTTGTTTATACAGTGTGTCTAGGCTAGGCTTAATTTCACTGCTTTCATAAAGCACAGCTTGGGCTTAATGAAAGAAAACCTGCAATGGTAGCAGAAACAATCTGAAAAGTTGCAGAAGTGAAATACTTGCTAGGTTGCACACAGGAGCATACAGGAATACCTTAGTGTGTGTTGCCCCACTCTGGACCTAAAATGGCTGTTTTGCAGGGAATGTTGTTGCCTGGTGACCAAAAGTGCATCTCCTAGGCCACAGAAGGATGTGAACATTCAGAAATTGATTTGTTCCTGTTGCTCTTGAGGAGACCATACCCGTAAAATAGATTAAGCCAACACATAATCATCTATGCATTCTCCTTGCTGGCATGCTTAAACTTGATACTGAAGACAGGCTTGTGATTTTGAGCTACTTATCAACCCGGAAAGGGAAAAACAGAATAATACCTTGTGCGCTACTGCCCACAGAATATGAAAGTAGACCAAGCCTGAGCTACTGTGAGACTGAAAGACACCCTGCTTCAATTAAGTCTGTGTTGTACATCTAGCCTGTTCCGGTGCAACCTCCCAGTTGCTATCAGGCTCTCTTTCTTTCATTAGAATCAAGTAGTTAATTAGCCCCAGCCTGTCCTCTCTCCTTCTCTCTTTCCCTTTAACGCAGCAGTAATGATGTCTAATTACCAGCAGCAGTGGATTACAGCACCATCAGGAGCAAATCTCTCTGGCTGACAGCAAAGCTGAGCAGCAAATCTTAAAGCTTCAAGGAGAGAATAATTCCTAACAAAGTATTTGAATATTTGCTTATTTTTGACCAGCTTGTGACTGTAGAGTCCAACTTGTCATTTCATCCATCCTGTTATGCACAGGGAGTGCTCATGCTGCCAGCAGTGATTAATTTTAAATTGAAATTACTTTTACCTATGGTGAGATCAAGTGATGGACAAGAGGGAGAGCCTCACAGTTTGGGGCTCTGCTACCATTTGGGGCTCTCTCTGAGGACTGGACAGGCCCAAATGTATGGGACAACCATGAGAGAGGGGAGAAGAAACAACCAAAAACATTGGGGATGTTTCTAAATGATCACAGATTAATAATTAAGAGATAAATAAATGGGAAAATGGGCTTTTAAGGCTTACCAACAATTACTGTCTGATGAAAATCCGATTTTTTTCCCTGTAACTTATCATTCCCATCTGGGTGAAATTCTAGGCCTCTTGAAGTCAATAGGAGCTTTGCCATTGACTTTCTCTGGGCCAGGGGCTGCATCCCCGTTCTGTCAAACATGTTCTTTCTGAGCCTTCAGTGCCTGGCAGGCACTGCCCTGGCCCTGGCAGTAGCTCATACAAACCACTGCCACCCTGCGGGCCTGCTTAAATACTCCTCTGCCTTTTGTGGTGGGATAGTCACACCAGATTCACAGGGTCAGGAGAGGCTGGCATTTGTTTTTCAGAGCTGAATGTTGGTGAACAGCACCCTTTCCCATTTATGTTGGACAACAACATATTTTTCTTGGCCAGCAGGAGGAAATTGTACCTACATAAAGGACCTCTTCTGAAAAGGTCTATAAGTCATTGCTCAGGTAATATAGAGATATTCAGGAATTGCTTACAGATAGGTCATGATAACTTTTCCTTTCTTGATTTCATTAGCAATCCTAATTTTATTAGAATTCCTGCTTGGTTGCTTTAGCTATCTGAAGAGAGTTACTCCTATAGGAATATAAATACACGTATATGGACATACAAAGACATTCACAGCCAAGGGTGTGATTCCCACAAATGTACAAGGATAAGACCTGCAGGATGCTTGAACTCTCACTGAAATCCCTTGTGGGAAAAAATAAAAACAAAAATTGATTCTGTGTTCTTAAAATAGAAAACAGGATGGAAGGTGGGACTCCAGGCTTTCATGGCCTAACAAAGATGAGACAAAATAAACAAGCTGATGATCACTGAGTCTTGTGTTTCAGAGGACCAGAAAAGCACTTAATTTTTAAATTCCATCATGTAAAATTAAGGTTATCCTGTTTATTTAGTAGCACAGTCAATGTCATTTTAAAAAATACTGAATTTGCTTACAGTTTTGAACCTGCAGTGAAAAGGATAGTCTTGGGAATAAACAATCTTCCCACTGGCCCTTCAAAATAATTATTTCAGTGAGCAGAAGCGATATTTAAAAATACCAAGCTAATTGGAGACTTCTGCTTTAGGCAACCTTTTTGTTATAAATTGTATCTATGGTACTCTCTGGGCTCAGAGACGAGCAATCAATCTTCTAACAGGGAAACAGAGATCTGCCAAATCATCTGAATCTATAGGCAGACGTGGAACACTTCAGTGAATAAAAACCACAGAGAGGGGAAAAAACTCTGTCCAGAGCTTCTCTTTTACTTTCAATCTTCATATTAAAGATCTCCTTAAAATTAATTTCCCACTTCTGCCTCCTCACAGCCATGACAGCGCTGATGACAAGGGGGCAAATACAAGCCAGCCCCTGGGAATGCCCAGGTTTATGACTTCAGCAAGGCAAAGAGAGGCAGATTTCCCCGGCAGCCTACGTCACAACCCAACCCAGAATACTTTCCAAGAAGCCCCCTTTGCTGCGCCACCCAGCAACCTTCCCGTTAGGTCCAGATAAGCCGCCACTCCAAGAAAGAAAAAAAAAAAAAAAAAAAGAGAGTATTGCTCATCCAAGCCAAATGCCCAGGCAGGAATATTTTTAATTGCCGGGTTTCCTTTCTCGGCTCCCCCTCCACACCCGCCCCACGCACAGACAAAAGAAGCTTAGCTTGCGTGACCCAGCGCATAAGAAGTAAGAATAATGATACATTAAGTGAGTTCAATAGGCAAAACCTACTTGCAACCAACAGTCCCCATCTTCTTAAATAGGAAAATCTGTCGCTCCTGCCACCACCAAGCATAATAGCTCTCCCGCTGTCAGACCTGCGCCCAGCCCGCAGCGCCAGCGCCTGCCGGGGATGCCACGCTACCCTAGCGCATCGAACGGAGCGCTGAGGGGCTCCTGCGACCCCAGAAAGTGTCACAAAATACACCCTTCCCTCCGTCATGCGGAACCCCGTCCTCCCTTTGTTGAGCATCCTCTCTCTCCCGCCGCCCCTTACTAGCGCAGCCGGCGCTTCACAGCTAAGCCGGGCACATTCGTGGCCGCTCGGCGGCGGCGCCAGGGCTGCGGGATAACAATAAAGAAAAAAGGATAAAAATAAAACAAATAAATAAATAAACCCCAACAGATATCCCGGGGAACCACCGCCCGGCGCCGCGCCTGGCTTTGTGCCAGGCAGGGTACCCCCGTGCGCCATCCATCAGCCCCGCCGGCGGCGGGGGCCGCTGCCCGGGGCGGCCGGGCCCGGCACAATGGCCGGAGCGGCGGCGGCGGCGGGACAATAGCACACCCCAACCCCGCCGCAGCGGCCCGGGGAGCACGGGGGGGACGAGGAGGACGAGGAGGAGAACGACACCGACCCGGCGGGGTGCGTTGTGCGCACGATCGCTTTAAATAAAAGGACCCACAAAGACCTCGGCGGTGTATAATGTGACAGGCAAACGCAACATGGTGATGATGACTTGGGGGAAGAGGGAGGAAGGAGCCAACTGTGGCTGCGGCTCCCCCTGCGCCTCTCGCTCCCGGAGCGGGCTGCAGCGGCCGACATAGAACAAGGAAGACAATTCTCTACTAACCGTGGTTTTGACTGGCACGTACAGCACTTGCTTCCCTCCTCCAGCACCACCACTGACCTCGTCCGAGTTGCCGAGCTGGAAGCCTTTAGATTTGACCCAGAATTTGAATTTGGCATTATCCGTGGAGCTCGACTCGGAGCCGTTCAGGAGCTGGACGATCCGGTCGTATTTTTTACGGGTCACCGTCTTGGTTTTTCCTGAGTCCCCGTAAGTCCTGAGACACCAGTCCTGAAACTGGCGGTACATGTCCCGGTCGCTGCTCTCCATAATCTCCTAATACACACACGCACACATGCACACGCCGGGGCGCACACACACACACACGGACACGCACACAGACACGGGCAGACACACGGACACGCACACGCCGCCCCGAAGCGGGCCGGGGTGCGGGGCCGGGCCGCCCCGCCGCACTTTGCACCTGTTCACCCAGCGCTCATGAAAAATGCATCCACCTCCGAGCCGGAGCGAAGGAGGTCCCGGTGCAGGCAGATCCCAGCGGATTTTTTTTTTTTTTTTTTTTTTGTTGTGGTGGTGGCTCGGGGGGGTGGGGGTCGGGAGGGGGATGGGTGGGGGGGGCAGCAATCAATTCAATAGTGTGGCAATGTTCTCCTTCATTTTTTTTTTTTTTCACAGGAGGCAAAAAGGATCTGGTGGAGGTTCCTCTTATCCTTCCACTGTACGTGATCAGTCTCTTTAATAATTGTGCAAGGCAGGACTATCCCACTGGCTCCAGCAGCGTCTTACCCGGAGAGGGTTCGGGTGGATAAATAATTAAAATCCTATCCCTCTGCTTAGCGAAGAGAAAAGAAAATATTGACTCGGATCCTTCTTCTTTTCCATACATCAGCTGCACCCGGATTCACCCTGGATAGTGCAGGTGAAGAAGAGGCAAAAAAAAAAAAAAAAAAAAAAAAAAAAGAAGGGAAAGAAGAGAAAAAGCCCACCCTACTCCGCCCCGGCAGCCCTCGGCTGTCTTCTCCGAAGGCTTTCTGAGCTTTCTGTCTCTGTCCTGGCGAGCTGTGCCTCTCCCCAAAGCCGCCTCGCCGCGCAGGATGGAGGAAGCACTGAAGGGCACACTGGTCTCTTTGCTCCCCCTTTATTCCAAGGCTGGGCAGCTTTGCTTCAGATATCCCCGCTCCGGGCATGAAGGTACTGGAAAGAAAGAAAGTTCTTACCTGCTATTTTCTAAGCCTAATTCATCCGATCCGCGTTTGAAAGAACATAATTTTTAATTTAAAAAAAATGGTCTGTGAGAATTTCACTTCCTCATATTGAGTCCCATCGAATTTTCATATGCCCTTTCAGGAATTTTCCTCTATTTATGTACTTAGCAATCCCAGCCGATGGAAGGGGAAAAAAAATAAAAAGAAAAAGAAAGAAAACCCATATATATGAGATAGGTTTGGATATTGGACCAGAGGAGAGATCAGTCCCAGGAGGATGTTGGTACAGGAAAGGAGGCGGCTCTCGTTGCTCTGCCAGTGTAATGATGGTGCTCACACATGTAGGACTCCTCGGGTGCGGGGTATCCTTTGGTCTCTGGACTAAACTGGCTACAAGGCATTCAAGTAAGTTTGCGTGCGGATGCTGAGCATAAACCCCCTTTTTGTAAAGGGGGAAGAAGAAGAAAAAAGACAATCCTGATTTTTTTTTCCCCTCCCTTTGCCACAGCTTCAGTTCACGCCGGAGATCTCCGCGCTCCCCCCGGTCTCCCCCGCCGCGTCAAGCAGGACAGCCCCTCCGCCGGGGGGGAAGGCTCCGCCGCTGCGCTTCCTCTCGTCGCCTCTCCGCGGCCGCGCCCGCCCGCGCCTCCGCCATCCAGCGCCCGGCTCCGCGCCCCCGCTCCGCAGCCGTGCGGCACCTCCGCGGCTGGGGGCCCGAGTCCGGCCCGCGCCCGGCCGCGGGAAGCGCGCCGGGGCCGCCGCTGCGCTCCGCTCCGCTCGGCTGCGCCGCTCCGCGCTGCGCTCCGCGCCGGGCTGGCGGCGGCGGCGGCGGCGCACCGGGCCGGGCCCAGCGCCGCTCCGCGCCCCCCCCGCGCCCTGATTGGCCGCCGGGACAAAAGTTTCTGTGGCGACGGCGGCGCGGCGCGGTGACGGGCAGCGCTGTCCCATGTCGGGATGCGCCCGCCTCCGCGGGCGCGGCGGGGCGCGGGGGACGGCGCGCACCCGGCCCGGGCCGACGGGGGGTGGGGGGGATGCGGCGGGGGGGAGAAAGGCGAGGGCAGCGTTTCCATGGCGATGTCTCCGGGCGCAGCCCCCCCCCCCCCGCCTCCCCGCGCGCAGACGGAGCGAGCGGATCAGCTGACACTTCATTAGCTGAGGACCTAATTATTGCTTATTGGAGCAAGAAACGCGCGCAGGGCCGTGGCGGGGGGCTGGCGGCCTCCGCGCCCCCGGTGGACATCCCCTCCGCCACCTCGCCCGCGCTGCCGGCGGAGCGGAGGAGGAGCGGCGGTACCGCGCACTTTGCGCCGCACCGGCCGGCGGGGCCGTGGCGGGCCCGGCGGGGTCCCTGCGGGACACGTGGCCGCCGCCGGGCCGGGCTTTCCTTCGGAAACGGAGAGCGAAGCCGCTCCGCCGCCTTCCCCGCGGCTCGGCCCCCGCCCGGCGGAGCGGAGGGGCTGCGCTCCCCCGGGGCGCCCCCATCCAGCGCTCCCCGCGTGTCCCGTCGCCTCCGGGACCCTCCGCGCAACCCGCCCCGGGGAGCGCAGCCCCGCGTTGGGCCCCGCGGGCGGGCGGGGGCTCGGCCGGCCGTGCCCGCGGCATCGCACCCCGCGCTGCGGCGGGCGGCGAGCAGCAGCCGCCCCGCCGTTCGGCGCTCGCTGGGCGGGAGGGGAGCCCAAAATCCACCGCAACCCAAACGAGTGCCGTTTCCGGCTCAGGTCGCTGAAATGAAGAGGGCTACGGGGTTCCCGGGCTGTGCCTCGGGCGTCTTCTGCAGAAATCCCACCTGTGTCTGGGTATGCAGTCACGAGGGGCCTGGAAGGGCCCAGTGGAAAGGCAGCTGTGTATTTTTCCTGCCCAGACCTGGGCAGTAGCGAGCACCCTTCGCTTTCACTGCCTTGTGTCCTGCGGAAAAAGGCTTCCATGGGCTGTCGTGCTGTTTACACCGAGCCTGGATTTCTAGTGCAAAAGCCGAAGGTGCTGAGAGAACCAGGAGAAGCCCTTCCTCACACACCCCAGCCAGGACCTGCTGGTCCATTGGGCTGGCACTGCACATGGGCACCTCAATCCGTCCTCCATCTCCCCAGCTAACCCAGCTCATATATACCTGTCCTCTTCTCTCTCCCCTCTTCCTTTTTGCCCTCTTTCCCTTCTCCCCCCAGTCCCATGTTTGCTTTTCTGCTTTCTGTCTGTAAACACCTCAGACACAGGCAAAGCTAGGACAAGACTACTGGAGGATGTTTATGTTGCCAAAACCTTTCATGCAGTCTGTAAAATCTGAGAGGACAAGCTGGAACAATGGGCAGAGAAAAACAGGACTTAGAGATAACCCAAGGAGGCTTGAGGCTTTTTGTTGGCCACAGGGCCCATAAATTATCTTGGCAGCCCCATTTTAGTGTTAGAGAAGCACGGGACTCCCGTCCATCACAGGATCTAGAGGCAAGGCAGTAACAAAGGAACTGCTGTGCAGAAGGGGAGCGAGGGGAACCTCGCTGAACTCTTACCCAGCAGGCTTTATGAGATGTAATATTACTTTAATGTGCCATTAGATCTACATTTAGAAAAAGGGTCGTAACATGGATTGGGCTGCATGGCTAAACAGTTCTGTCAGATAATTGTTCTCAACCCAGCCTCCTGCTGAGGGTCTCAGTAACTTCCGTATCACACTGATACTGTGCTATGACTGAATCCAAAGTACGCACACAAAGCAAAGGGGATAAAGGAAGATGTGACAGAGCCAGGAGTGACAATCCAGACAGTTATAGCATGGATAAGTAAAATGCTTGAAATATGCAGGAGTGGTTTCGTAGATCAGAAAATAATTCCATAGCCAGGAGTATCACTTTGGATCATGTAAAGAGCCCTGTGCCTTCTCAGCAGAGACACATTCCTAAATTCCATGAAGTTTGGACCATGCCTTAAAAAAACCCAGAAATATTAATTATTTTTTCAAACTGTTTTGAGGCAGTAGAGAGAATCATAGAATTTTAGAATAGTTTGGAAGGAATCTTAACAATCTTAACTAGATGATCTTAACAATCATCTGCCATGGGCTGGGCCACCTTCCACTAGACCAGGTTACTCAGAACCCCATCCAACCTGGCCTTGAACACCTCCAGGTATGGGGAGCCCATAACATCTCTGGGCAACCTGCTCCAGTGCCTCACCCCCTTTATAGTACGGAATTTCTTTCTAGTATCTAATTTGTCTTCAGCTTTAGGCCATTCTCGCTTGTCCTACCACTACATGCCCTTGTGAAAAAAACATGGAGGAAAACCACCTAAGGCGTGAAGTGGGGATGGAGAGTAGAAACTCGGGTAATATTTAACTCAGCTGGATTTCTTTCTCTGTTTTACAGTTAAGATTTATGATTTGTGTTGATAAAAGATACGGATGTTTCATGACTGCTTCCAGTAATCACTTGGCCAGAAGTTCTTGGAACATCCTGGAACCCCCCCCAATCCTGCCAGACAATGGATCAGCACAGGACACAAAAATTATGCTTACCATAAAGAATTGGTGACCTAAAGAAGGTCAGTTGCATGGTACATGACTTCACTTTCATATAAATATACGTTGCAGAGTGTATTTGCATAACCTATACTCATTACATATATAGAGATTATATATATATATTGTGTGTATAGTAATTTCAGCAGAATTTATATGGTGAATTTGAAGTGCAGATTTTTAATCTCCCGTTTTGAGATCTTCTGATACTCTGAAAGCATCACTATCAGATCATATTTAAATAAGAAAAATTACACGGGGTTAAGTTCACTGTCTGGTTTTAGGGTTTGGGGTGGGTTTTTTGTATCAGAATTAACAGAGTTTAATTAACAGAGTCTGAAATCTCCTTGCAGTGAAAAGGGCTTGCACAGACCCTCCCCCTGCCAAGAGTTCTAATGACACCCTGTTATTCAGCTGTAGCATCCTTGGGGAGAGGGACTGCGTTGGTCCTTCAGTGCCTCGGACTGAGGCTGTTCTGTGCTCTGCATTCTGCAGAACTCACTTGCCTTTGCCAGAAAATGAAAGTTTCTCTCTGGTGTGGAGACACCACATCCGTGCCTTGCTGGCCTGATTGCTCTGCAGCCATCCTGAAACAATACACCACCAACAGATGTGTGAACGTTTCCATTCAGTGGAATGAAGTGTTAGTTGCAAAACAGAGTTTTGGTGATTTGAATTGCCTCATGTGCATCAAGCTGTGAAAGAGGTTTAAAGTAAATCATGAATATCATAAATATTGTATTTTTTGAATTATCAGCTCCAACAAGTCCACTGGCAATAGAAAGTGAAGACAGGCAGAATGGGGGCCTGATGTCTCTCATTAGAGTTACCAGTGTTTCTAGATGAAATTACAATCTTGCAGTGACATGGAACTGAGTCTATGGAAAAAGCTGAGAGATATTTTCAAGTTTTTTAAGCTTGCTGAAAAAAAGAGATTTTTGGCTTAAACCTGTCATCTGACTTCTGCCAAAGAGGAGCGTTTGGAAAATATGCACCATATTTCAGCACAGTGCTTGATATGGCACTACTGGATGGCTAAGGGTAGCCTTTGAGGATATGAATTTCCTGTCTCTTGGGCTTTTTGTTCACTGACATAGTGAGAAAAAATTATTTTGACACTTCTGACTTGCCATGTCCGTGAGTTACGATGGAAAGCCCATTTCTGTGCAGACTGAAAATCATCCATGCTGAACTGACAGAAGATGTGCTGAGGAATAAAGAAACTGCAGCTCCAAATGGTTTGCTTTAAACTACATACCTGGTAGTGCTTTTCCTCTCTTCTGGAGAGAATTTCAGTGGAAGTGTCCTGTTTCCTCCTTTACAGCCCACTGATGGCAGCAACAATTGAGCACTGCAAGCCCTAATGCTTGTGGAGGTAAAAGTCAGCGTTCCCACACTGCATGGGCTTGGCTGTGCTTTCTCCCTTTGGTCTCACATCCATGGCAGAATCTCCTGAGTGGCTCGATAATCAGTCACCTGACTGCATTTAGGGAGGTAGGACTCTGCTGTGACACAGCTTCCCTGAGGAGAAAATAGTCACCATTCCTCCTACTAATATTGCTGGCAAAGGACAACTCTAGAAAGGTATCCTTAATGGCAACTCCAAGGTATTTGCTGCTTAGGAGGTCAGAAGGTGATTACTTGGTAGTACTAATGTGTGAAAGCTTCAAATGAATGAATGTGGCCTAGGTTTTGATTTATCTACTGAATGAGCTATTGTGGAGCAAAGCCTAAACCATTAATTACTATTCAATATAATTCTTTTTCTACAAATTTCTTCCAGTTCCAATATTCTTCTCTATTTTTCTTAAGTTACTGCTGATTTTGGAAAATTAAGAGGAGGTAGACCGAAGCAATGACTCAGAGATGGCTTATAAGAACATACTTGCTAAATATTTGGGGGAAAGAGGCTGTATGTTTCTAGGTTTATAAAGAAATGTGAGAATGAATTCATGAAATGTGGGAATGGTGTCATAGTTCTGGTTAGGATCTTTTCACATAGAGTGATGTTTATGATGCCAGTGAGAATAATACTGGGATATATTCTGTCTTTATTTTTTAACAATCTTCTTTGGCGACATTTGGAATCTCTTGAGAAAATACTCAAACTCACTTCCCCTTCATGCAGTTAGAAAAATTCAGACTTGGCTTCGTTCTACAAAGCTGCTTTGCTTTAAGTAGCAGTTCTGCAAAACATAACTTCACATATTTCTTTTACTCTATGCTTTATTACTGAGAATATTTGCATGAAAACAGGGTCTTTGTTTAAAAGTTCCTGCTTCTTATTCATCACAGCTCGTTGAGTTGGAAGCAATTACGGTACCCTGTACAGAAAGCTCCGATCCCTTCAGAACAGAAAAATATAAGCAGGAATTGACAAACTTCTAAGAATCTAAGCTCTTGTTTTCATGAAAATGTCCTCATTTCCTTAGTAATAAAAAAGGAGAAGGGAGTAAGTATGTGGCACACAATGAAAAAAAAGAAAAAAGAATATTTCAAATGTCTTAAGGCTTGTATACGGGCACTGAAAATTTTTTATTGTCACAGTGACACCTTGCATTCAACCTTGCTTGCTTTCATCCTAAAGAAGAAGGTGTGCACAAAGGATTTTTTTGTGTGTGTGTGTATAGTATTTTTTATTCTTTCTACAGGTAATGTATCTTTCTCAGCTA
The DNA here is from genome assembly GCF_041296385.1 of Aphelocoma coerulescens. NCBI lineage: Eukaryota > Metazoa > Chordata > Aves > Passeriformes > Corvidae > Aphelocoma > Aphelocoma coerulescens. The sequence continues at coordinate 124,539,630 of NC_091015.1, forward strand.
CAGCAACACTAATATAAACCAGCTACTGGAATACCACCCAGTGTGTTGTCTAAACCAAGCCAGGACTAATAAGGCAGTGCTGTAAATGCTAGCAGTCTATCTCTGTTAGTGTTCTCAACTTCATTGCCATGGAGGGAGATGTGATAATTGGAAAATGTTCCAGAAAGTTTCAGATATGGCTCTACAGCCATTGTGTCAGGCACTAGTAGACAAAGTCAGCACTGAAACAGATTGTGGTTAACCAACTGCCATCGTCCTGCTTACAACAGGACAGAAACTAGGGAGGAAGTAAAAACGAAGAAGAGAATTTCTCAATCTGAAATATTTGGCAAAATACAACATTTATCCCTCACTGGTATAAAATACCATCCAAATTTTACTTTTGCATTTGATCCATGTATTTGCATCAGCAGCATAGGGGCCTCCTGACTCCACAACATTATAGACAATGATAACTAAAGACCAAAACAGAAGAAATTACTGTTGCATTTCATTGTAGATATTACTTCCTTCACTATTTTCACAGAATCACAGAACCACAAAATAAGATGAGTTAGAAGGAACCCTCAAGGATCATCAAGTCCAACTCCTAGTCCTGCACAGCACCATCCCCAAGTCACACCCAAGAGAATTTTCCAAACCTTTCTTGAACTCTGTCAGGCTTGGTGCTGTGACCACTTCCCTGGGGAGCCTGTTCCAGTGCCCAACCACCCTTTGGGTGAAGAATTTTTTTCTAAGGTTAAACCCCGCTGCCTTGTCCATGTCCCTACTTGTGAGGTGACATCCTCATCTTCTAATGGGACCATGATATTTCTACTGCCTTCTGCCATTCATATATCTGAAAAAACTCTTTTTATTGTCTCCCACATTTCTGGCAGCTTCAACTCCACCTGAGCTTTGGCCACACAAATTTTCTCCCTACAGTGGCAAACACCATCTCTGTATTCTTCCCATGTCACCTGACCTTGCTTCCATTGGGCATACACCTTCCTTTTTAGCCTCATTTCCAAGAGAACATTCCTGTTCAGCCAAGCTGGCCTTTTGCTTTGCCTGCTTGACTTCTGACTTTTGGGAATTGCCTGCTCCTGTGCCCTTTGGAGGTGATGTTTAAAAGGTGACCAGCACTGATGGACCCCAGCACCTGAAAAAACATTTTCTCATGGAAATTTATTTACTAATTCCCTGAGCACACTGAAGTGTTCTCTCCTCATGTCCAGAGTTGAGGTTTTGCTGGAAATCTTCCTCATGTCAACAGAGATTTTAAACTCAATCTCTTTGCGGTCACTGTGGCCAAGACAGCTGCCAATCTCCACTTTGCTCATGAGATCCACGCTGTTGACAAGCAGCAGATCAAGGAGGGCATCTTCCTGAGTGAGCTCCCTTAGCACCTGTTCCATAAAGTTGTCATCCAGGTTATTTAGAAATCTTCTGGCCTGGGTTGTACCAGCTGTGTGATGCTCCCAGTTGATCTCTGGCAAGCTGAAGTCCCCCATAAGGACAAGGGCAGTTGACATGGAAGTGTCCCTTAGTTCCTCATAGAATACCTTGTTGGCATCATTGTCCTGGCTAGGAAGTCTATAGTAGACTCCCACAATAAAATCCACATTATTTGTTTGTCCCTTGATCCTTATCCAGAGGCTCTCAACTGCACCATTGCCACCAAGTCCTTAACCTAATTGATCTTGTTTCACAAGTGCAATTTGCTTAGAGTACTTACCTTTTTTTTTTTTTTTTTTTTGCCACTGTGGTTTTACTATAAGGTAGCCATGCTCTTTAAGTGAGAACACCCTGCGCATTTGGAGGTTATATGTGTAGGGTCCCAGAATGGTCATTAGAAAAGTGCCCTTTCATAAACTGTGATATGGTAGCTTTGGACTTGGTAACATTTAGATGTCCTCAATAAAGTTATCCTCAAAACACCAAATTGGTGTTGTTAGCATCAACTTTAAGCAGCAGAACAGTCTAAATCATATCTGCCCTCACACGACTGCTCCCTGCTACCCAAATGCAGCTTATCTATCACACACTCCTTACACTAGTGTCTCTGTTCCTGCTTAACTGCTGAATAATTTTTACTGGGTGTATCCCCATCCTGAACAGTAACAACAAATGAAAGATCGTTAATGTTGAAAAGTGAACACAAACAACCAAATTACTTAAATAATTCCCATGACAACTAGGAACTTATAAGTAGAAGTAGGCTGCAGATCTCCATGACCTTAAAAAAAATCCAGTTCCAACTCCTCTGCTGTAGTCAAGGGCACCTTCCACTGGACCAGGTTGGTCAAAGCCCCATGCAACCTGGCCTTGAACACTTCCATGGATGGGATATCCACAACTTGTCTGGGCAACCTTTTCCAGTGTCTCAGTGCCCTCACAGTGAAGAATTTCTTCCTAAAATCTAATCTAAACCTGCCCTCTTTCAATGTAATGCTATTTCCCCATCTGTTGCTACATGCCCTTTCCTGCTCTCTTGTAGCTCCCCTTTAGGTGCTGGAAGGCTGCTCTAAGGTCTCCCCAGAACCTTCTCTTCTCTAAGCTGAACAACCCCAGCTGTCTCAGACTGTCCTTATAGGAGAGCTGCTCCAGCCTTCTGATCATCTTAATGTGGGACAGTATCAAATGCTTTTCACAAGTCCAGGTGATGACATCAGTAATTTGCATCAAGTAAAATTGGTTCAGACCTAAGAAGAACTTTTGGGTTGTCTTGTAGGGTTCTTCTGGATGTCTGGGTTGGTTTTTTGTTGGTCTCCAACTCTCCATGTGCTCTGCCTGACTGGGTTATCCCTCAGGAGTGAGGAGAGGATCCCTGAACAAGGATGGTCCCTGCCATCTGTAGGGCAGTGGGACACTGCCACAAAGTAGATAGAAAATTTTGGGGTATTACATGTAGAAATGCCCAGCACAGAGAGCCGGAGGTAGTCATCATTGTGTCCTGCAAATCTCCCAGCTTGGGAGGGCAGGCCTGGAGAGGACCTCCTCACAGGTCCCACCTCCTCTAAGTACCTTGTACATTTTAGTAAAGGATGGTCCACAGAACAGCTGTTCCATATTTCCCACCCACTCTAGGGCTCTCCCAGCCCTTTGTGTCAATCTGGAAACATACAGAAAGAAAAAAAGTCTGCAGCAGTTTTCAACAACAGGGATTTAGCTGTAGTTCTGATTTCTAACTGGCTGTGCCCTCCCCCAAGCAGTACAACAAAGAGACACTAAGATGACAGCACTCAGGAATTATACAGGGGATGAGCCAAGGATTGCCCCCCTGTGTCCCTCTAGAGATCTGTCAGAATCCTGGCAATTATCTATACCCAGACCTTGTGAGCCATTTGCTGTTAGAAACAGGTTTAGTTAGGCCTCAGTGTGCCAGTGAGTTTCCTTAATTCCATACTTGTATCACTCAGAACAAAAGCCACAATCAGTCTTAGGACAGTGAGGTTTTAGACAGATCCAGGTATCACTGTGACCATTCTGCCCAGGCACCCCTTTGATACAGCCCCTCACTCTGAGTTGGGATGTGGAAAGGGAGGTAGAGATGGAGCACAAGTCAGCACAAATGCTTGTTTTATTTCACTCCTTTTAAGTAGTGGTATTTCTCCACCTCTTGTCCCCAGCCATTTAATACTCTCTAGTATATAAAGCAATGCAAAAGTGGCTATAACAAATATTATCATGGTACCTTATCTTTTGGATCCTTAAAAGTCTCCAAGGTACTTTTGAGGCTTGTTCACTGCTCTAAAACCTGAGGGATTCACCTGAACCAGCATGTTCTCTCATGTAATTATGATTTCTCTTTTTCCAAGAGGGAAAGACCATTAAAACAAACAAACAAAAAAAAAAAAACCACCCAAAACAACAACAACATTAAAAAAAAAAACCAAACAGCCCATTGGATAATGCTTCAAGGCTCTGGAACAGAAAAAAATGCTTAATCTGAAGGATAGCATGAATATTTCTATTTATGACCACTAGCCCATAGAGAACAATGCTGCCTTAGCAAAGTCCTCCCTGTGTTTGACATATACTGAACTTTGCAGTGTTAAGCTATATATATTTTCATGCATTTCTGCTTGAACTTTGGGTAATGGTTCTTATGAAAGAATGTAAAACTGGAGGTCTTTGTACTTCCCACAGCTATTTTTCAAGCCAGAGTTGTATTTTGTTTTCTGAAATTGATACCCTCATTCAAACAAATATGTGATAAAAAATGTGTTCATGTGTGAAAAAGCCATATGCAGTGTTGAAATTCTGGCCAACTCGTTATACAGATACTACATGCTCGAGAAATGATGACTCAGTGGGGGAATTTTATTCATCCCGTAACATGCTCAACTTCATAAGCAACACCTTGCCTTCTTTTACTCCTGCCAGGGACTGGGGAGGTAGAGATATGAATGGACATTGGCAGGGTACCTTAGAAAGATATTCTTCTGTTTCTGCTGTGGGTTTTGTTTGGTTTGGTTTTGGTCATAAAAGGGATATATAAAGAGACATATACTCTGTAAGATCAAGAACAGTCACGGTGCTTCTCAGTCTCTGATGGGAAGGAAGAGGGCATTTTGGCCTTTGCCTGCAAACTTGCATGACTCCCTGCTCTGTAATCACCTACTGTGTTGTGTTTAGATGGGCAGAAAGTTACCTGTTGGTGTATTAGTGACTTTCATGCATTCATTTTGGTAATTAGTCTGAGGAAACAGAAGAAGGACATAGGCTGAAACTTGTTCATCATACACAAGCTAATGCTGGCTGGCCCTGTTGTTCATCTTGCTTTTCTCTATCATTTGTATTTGCACATCTGGATTTGTGAAAGAGGTGATCCTTAGCCCATCCCTTGCTACAGGCCTCAGAGAATTAATTGAAATACACTCAATCTGTCTGTAGATGCAGTATCCCTAGAGAAGAGACAGCAGGTTTGAAAACATACTGAAGGAAATAACTGGTCTTCTCTGCTCTCGTGACACCCCACCTGGACTACTGCATGCCTCTCTGGGGCTACCAAAATAAGAAGGACATGTTCCAGCCCATGACAGGGTATTGGAATCAGATGATCTTTAAGGTCCCTTCCAACCCAAAACATTTTATGATTCTGTGAAGGCAAACTGTATCACTTTTGTTCTCCAAAGCACAAATACAGCACAAGAAGTTCTCTCATCAGTCCATTTTAAAGGGTGATCTTGAAATATATTCTAAAGAATATCTAAAGTATATTCTAAAGGATAACTAAAGGTAAAACACCTTTCTAGATATCTCTCTTTGTAAGTCTTTCGGGTATTGCTGGGCATCCTGGCCATGGTAGGTACCATTTCCAAAGAGGAAGAGACATCCAAAAAGATTATTTGAAGTATGTAGAAAAAAAAATTTCTAAAAAAAATTCAATTCTTTTTCTGGGAAACAAAGCAACAGTCACAGGAAAAATAGTCTGTTAAAGTGGTTGCTGCATTTTTGTTCTCCACAAAAGAAGGAAGAAGAAGGAAGGGAGGAAGGGAGAAAGAAAGAGAGAAAGAGGGAAAGAGAGATACAAAGAGAAAAGAGAGAGAAGGAGAGAAAGGAAAGAGAGAAGGAGAGAGAGAAGGAAGGAAGGAAGGAAGGAAGGAAGGAAGGAAGGAAGGAAGGAAGGAAGGAAGGAAGGAAGGAAGGAAGGAAGGAAGGAAGGAAGGAAGGAAGGAAGGAAGGAAGGAAGGAAGGAAGGAAGGAAGGAAGGAAGGAAGGAAGGAAGGAAGGAAGGAATCATTTGATTTGCCAGGTGTAAATTTTCAATCCAAGGTTGTGAGTCAGAGGGTCAGTGCTCTGTATCTGCTGCAGGATTTCTCAGTGAAGCTGTGTTGCCTCTGTGTGAGCAGAGGTGCAGTGGTCACTGGAGTAGTGTTTGCTTCTGGGGTCCTCCATAGGGGACCGGTGGCCAACAGAGAGAGGTTCAGAGAAGGGTGACAAGAGGGGAAGCTATGTCTTTCAATGAGATGCTTAAGTACATCAATCTATTTAGCTTAACAGAGACAAGGTTAAGGGGAGAGTTGGATATAATTTATAAATTTCCTGTCTTCCTGTAGAAATAGAACAGAGGAGTAGAAATTTGATAATATATAGCATTTCGGTCAAGTGGAAAAAAGCCTGACAGGAACCAGTGAAATTTGAAATTAGACACATTTTCGCACGAAAGGTAATTAATTATTAGAACAATTTACCAAGGATTGTAATGGATTCTCCATCACTAGGCATTTTGAAGTTGGAAATGATTGATTTTCTCAGAGAAATTGTTCCTCTTGCTCCTATAGGAGTTAACTCAAAAAAACCTGTACCCTGTGTAATACCAGGAAAACATCTATGATCCCAAATAATCTTTTAAGCTTTGGGATCTACAAGCTTGCACCAAATAGCTAATGCACAGCTGGCTATGTCCTATGTTCTCCTACCATAATTTGTAAGTATGATTCAAGCATTTTTCCCTTTGTTTACATTTGCTTGGGGAATTGTAAAGTGAAGGACTACAACATAAACTTTTGCTCTTTGGGTGGGACATTTTGTCTGGTATATGGATTCAAAGGTTTTCAGGCTGGGGAACCCCTAAGCATTTAGGCTGAGTACCTCCAGCACAGAGCATCGTATTTCACCCCACCACTCCTCCAGTACTGGGGGAGCTGAAGTCTCACTGATTACACAGAACTCAGCGGGTTGGCCAATACTCCTGAAGGCTGTGCTGCCATTCAGCAGGACCTTGATTGGATGGAATGTTTGGCACAGAGAAACCTTACAAAGTTCAGCAAGGGGAAGTGCAGGGTCCTGCTCCTGGGGAGGAATAACCTCAAGTACCAGCACAGGCTGGGGGCCGATCTCCTAGAGAGCAGCTCTGTGGAGAAGGACCTGGGAGTCTTGGGGGATGACAAGTTGACCATGAGCCAGCAGTGCCTTGCCACTGCCAGTTTCTTGGCAGAAGGGCCAGTGGAATCCTGGGGTGCATCGGGAAGAGTGTGGCCAGCAGGTTGAGGGCTACCTATTCGGCCCCAGTGAGGCATATCTGGAGTGCTGTGCCCAGTTCTGAGCTCCTCAGTACAAGAGAGACAAGGAGATACTGGACAGGGTCCAGTGAGGGTCACAAAGATGATTTGCGGTCTCAAGTGTCTCTCTTACAAGGAGAGACTGTGGGAGCTGGACCTGTTCAGTCTAGAGAAGACTGAGAGGGGCTCTCATAAATATATATAAATATTTCAAAGGCACCTGTCAAGAACATGGTGCCAGATTCTTTTTAGTGTTGCCCAGTGGCAGGATGAGGAGCAATGGCCATAAATTAAAACACAAGAAGTTTCACCTCAATATGAGGAGGAACTTCTTTACTCTGAGGGTGGCAGAGCCCTGGAACAGGTGCCCAGGGAGGTCATTGAGTTTCCCTCCCTGGAGACATTCACGCACCTGGACACATTCCAGTGTCACCTGCTCTAGGGGACACTGCCTTGGCAGGAGAGTTGGACTAGATCATCTCCAAAGGTCCCTTCCAACCCTAACTATCCTGTGATTCTGTGATTCTGTAATTCTGTAACTGACAGCAGATATTTCCAAAAGGCACATGGGTTATAGTTTGCCATGACAGTACAGGGAGAAGTGGGATGCCCCACTCCTTTTCCATCTCAGTGGAATATGAGCTCCTGATTTTTCCGGGCTCTTTTGTAAATTAACCCCAGATCAAATTTGAAGAATGAGACTCTGCTGCTGCTGAAGCTAGAAGAAACCTTGACTTGGATTTAAGTGAATTCCACTGGATGAGCCAAAATGATGCTGCATTTGCCACACTGAAGAGACCCAGAATTATCAATTAATAGTTCTTTGCGGATTTTTTTATGCAGAACTAAATATAAAGCAAGACAATATTGGACCTCTATGAACAGGACCTCTCTACTCCTGATCACGTTTCACGGAGGGGTATGAAGTCAAAAGGAAAAAATCTACTTTAAAACAGGCAGGCAATTTTTTATTTCAATATGTGTCCAAGATCTTCCCAGCCACTGCATCAAACCGTACTGTCTAAATACAGCAGAGTGTCTGTCTCTGAGCAGTGCTCAATGCAAATGTTACTTGACCTAGAAAATTACTGCTCACAAGGAAAGGAGAACCCTTTCGACATTTTGATGGTAAGTCATGGAGACCAACTATACAGAGAACTGTAAATAAACATTACTTCAAAGTGTAGCTCTGGGCAGTTCTGTACAGTTCATCTGAAGCCATTACAACATTTGTAGCTATATAAAAGAGCCAAGAGAGATGAGGGAGCAGCATTTATTACAGCTGGAAAAAATGAATGTAAGAGCTTTTCTAATCAAAGAGGTTAGTTACTTTCTCCTGCAAACTTTGTGTCTTTGAACTGCCACAGATACAATGCTGCCACTCTTTCTCCACAGAGTGTTGTTAGTAGAACTGATTTTACACACAGCACTAACTACTTGAGAAATAAAACAACAGCAATTATATGCAGATGTGCAATTTAAAGCATAGGTGAGAAAACCAATTATTTGATATTCTCACTATTTTTTTCTTTTTTTTAACAAAATTAGACGACAAATTTGTTTATAAAAATAAAGCTGTTTCCCTCTGTAGCAGGTCTGAGTAGAAATAGCAGATAAAGGATCCACAGGTTGAACTATTCATGTCAGTTACTTGCTTCACAGAATAACGTTACTTTCCTCACAGAATATATCCTTTTATGGATTTTATCCATGATCAGGTTGCATCTATTTGCTATAATCATGCAACACCTCTTTGTGAAGAAAGATCAACACATAACCACTGTTTTTGACTTCATATCAAGGTATAATGAACACAATTTGGAAAAAAAGACCCCAACAAACCTTTCATTTTAACCAAACAAAAAGTAGGGGAAGAAGAGCTGGACAATGAGTATCACATTCGTTTTCTGCAAAAGTTAGGTGGCATCAACACTGTAAGGAAAAGCAAAACTATTCCCCTCTCCCACATTCCTTCTGAAGCCCAAAACAATCACTCATTTAGTAAATGACTGTAATGTAGAACTACACTTGGACTAGCATGTTAAACACCTGAATGAGGCTCAGCTTGCACAGGGTGTGAGTGATTCAGGTATGAGTGATCTGACTACTGCTGATGTGCATTAACAGCAGGGATTAGTCAGCCTGTGAGTGTTCAGGTGGCAAAATGAGCGATAAGTGGCAATGCATTGTAAGGCATTAGAGATTTTTGGAGGATGAGGGAGAAGGAGGGAAAATTGGTGCTATCTGCAGTGCAATTTAACAGGTAATAGCAACTTGGAAGAATTTAAAAAAACACTCAGAACCTCACCTATTTGCAATATTGGGTCAATTATGTGATTAGAAAGTGAGCCCAGATCAGGGTAGTAACAGGGCAGTTCCTTGTTTGACCTGACATCCTGCGTAATTTTGGTCAGTCAGGACATCCACAATAACCTGACTTTTTTTTAAATTTCTCTTGCTGAATTTTTTTGATAGCAGTCACTAAACATTTAGTCAGAAATTTTGCTAATAGCAAAGAACAGCCATCCCTTTGAGAAGGGTGCTCAATGCAATGAGCATGGTCTGGACATTCAAGATAAACTCACTCAGAACCCTGCAGTTAGTGGAAAAACCCATCATTGCAGGCCAATACTGACAGATCTCTGCTAGGCTGGGCTCTGGCACTGGCAACACTTAAATGTTTCACACTTAACTTTTAAGAACAGCTCTTCATATGGGAATTTTGCAATCTTTAAGTGACCTTAAAACACTCATTTATGACAAGTTTCTAATGTGTAGTTTCACTGTTGCTAGACAAACCTACACTTCAGGTTTATTGATACTGTGTGAGAAGTGTACTGGGCATAAGGGATTTGCCTGTTCTGAGACCTTCACCCCCGCTATCATACCTGTTTTGGGAACTGGATTGCTGCTAGCAAATATGGGTAAAAATCATTTATTGTACAGTGAGATTTCTCAAGGGAATGAGATGCCTAGCTGCTTTACACAGGCTCTGAAAAAGCATTTTGAAATGACACAGCAATAAAATACAAAAATCACCACATTTAGCTTGTACCTTGAGTCTACACACAGGGCCAGAGTAAGGGCATGTCTACCAGGAGGTCCCAGAGGCATTGGGATGGCCAAAGCCACCTGCTTTTAGCAGTAGCTTCTAAGAGTCCACAGTGGGATAATTGACTCTGTCTCCTCCTCGTGAGGTTTTTGACATGATGGAATGATATGGACATCTTTCCCAGATTTTTCAATAAATGACATCTTGCTTAAAATATCGGCATGCACTCTTCAGAGGTCTTCCTGTGAAGGAGGGAGATTTTAATGAGCAGGCAGCATCAAGTCAGGCCACTTTCTCCTGGGGTTTTGTGTAATTGCTGCCAGCCTCAGCCAGAGATGTGTGTAATGAACCTGGAGGTGAAGAGCTGCATGGCCTGGTCCTCTCCTGCAGCTTCCCAGCTGACCAGGGCAGAGAGGCACAGATGCACCTCCTGGGAGGGGACAGGGAAGAAGGTCACACTCCACCACCCACAACCTGCTGGAAGACCCACTGCAGAGTGCACAGACTGCAGCCACTCCTCCTCCCAAGGCCTGTGATGCTGTCATTCCCCATTCCAAGGCTGGGGAATTGTTAATGCAGCATTTTCCAACCCGGAGATCAGGCCCTTGGAAGACCAGGCAAATGTGCAGAGGTATCGGACAGCAGCACAGAAGATGTGGGGGGCAAGAAGAAACCTCTCAGTTCTCTGCTTTGTGGGAGCAGGGGCAGGGCTGGGGGCGAAGCAGTGGGTGGGAAATGCTTGGCCATTGCATGCTTTGCCCTTCCTGTCCCCTTGTCCCGTGCTCCTGCTTTTTTCTACTTTTCAGCACAGTTCCAAATATTTGTTTTGTGAATAACAGTGGATGCACAGTTATATTTATCTGCAGAGGTGATTACTTTAAAAACCCAAACTGAGCACTGAAAACTCTAAAAGCTTTAATTTACCCATTTGTATAGATAACCATTTTCAAAGAAATTATCTTCTTTAAAGAGACGGTTTCTTTGTGACAATAATGCTGTCATGTAGGAGGGCACGTTTACAACTCAGACACAAGCTGAAGCATTTCTTGTACTGCTCAAACCAAAACACAGTCATAGTTCTTAAAAAGGAAGGAGCCACTTTCTCCTCTAATCCATTAGTCTGTGTAACACCAGTCACATAATTTCATCTGGTTTTTTAGTATCCCAAAACACTCAAAGTATCTGCTTAGGAAGACACATCTAAAAAAACCAACTCATCTCGTCACATGGGAGATGCGGCTTTCAGATGACAGGTTTAGCCTCCACCTGTAACTAATCAGCTATCTCCCAGCTGATGAGATAAGGCTAACAAGCAGCTTACTTAATGGAGGGAGCCTGCTCTGGCTGAAGAGATTGGGTCATGTTAAGGATAAGTTCTGTTATGCAAAACTGGGTGATTTGCTTGTTATTTAGGTGATGGTAGAGAGCTGGAAGGAGTCAGGTGGTAAGTTCTGGCTTACCTATTTTACCTGGCTTTAAGTTATGCTTGTGATTGATTTAGTCCCTTTGGGAAGAGTCTTGGAAAGCATTTCCTTACTCAGTTCAGCTAGCTGGTCTGCCAGCCTGCTCAAGGGAAGCAGAGGACTGAGGAGGTACTTGCTGACTGGAAAATGTTCAGCTGATGCAAAGGTTACTACAGTAATCTTTGTTGACCTATGTGAAGGATTTGATTGTTGTATGTGTCCACTGGCTTTTAACAGCAATTATGTGATTTCATAGGGTATTTTATCTATAGTTCTGTCCTTGAGCTATGCTGCAACTGTAAATGCTAATGGGGAATGTGGAGAGTTTACCACCATGCAATGCAGAGCTCTGTATAGGATGGGCAATGCCTAAAACTAGACAGTGTGTTAACCTCTTCTGTGGGAGTTCTAATTCAGTAGTGAAAGCATCTGTACCATCAGGGACTTCAAATCTTGCTAGAGCTTCCCTTAAAGCCTTGCAGTACCAGGTGCTGCACACAAATTGGTTTGGTAGCTCCCTCCAACCAAGTTCTTGCCATCTGTCATTGCACTGCTCAAATGGGTCTCTTAATCTGGCAGTATGAATGCTCAAATCTATAGAGAGGCTTATGCAGACACACTCGCCTCTTTGTAGTCCAGGCAAAGTTCCAAAAAAATAGAGATCTGTGTACCAGGGTGTAAATCAGGACAAACTTAAAAGGCACAAAACCACTCTGGCATCTTTTACTTTTATTTGGCATCAAAACTCTTCTGTGGTGTGTATGGGTTTAGTACTGTGGCTTTCTTTCAGTGAAAGGCTAAAAAATGCCTGGAGGTCAGCTCCCTTCCCTGTCAATGAGTGCCTGCACTACACTAGATGGCACTGCTTAATACTCACGTTTTTCTCTTGTCTCTACTGTGCTGGTTCCCTGGATCTGGAGAATCCTGTAGCTGCAACTTCATCAGACTTTACCAGCGCTCTGTGGTCGCTGGCAATGGGATCAGCTGCACGGAGGCATTGGGAGCAGTCATGTAACAAGGCAGTAGTAATGGTCATCAGAAACACATTCTGTCTCTTTAGCCTGATAAATGGGTAAAGCAGAGTTTTTTAGACACAAATTAAGACTAAGTTCTGATGCTATCTTTGACTCTTGCTAACATCCCTCATCTCCTTTTTTCTCATGACTGGAATAAAAAGCAGTGGTAGAATTGCTGCAGACATCATGCATCTTACAAAGCCAGAAATCTGAGCAATAACACAACTGTTATATACTGATCACTAAATATGGGAAGAGGACAAGCTGTAAGTAACAAATCTCTGCTCATCAATAGTCCATAGATTTGGAAATAAACAGTTGTGTTTCTGCTTTCAAAATAGTGTTCAGGTAATTCAGAAGCTTGATTCTTGCAAGGAGAGGTTGATCAAAATTTAGGAGTGCTGTTGAACAACCCTATGTTGTGCCCTTCACTCACTAATAATTTGCTGAATACATCTAAAATGTGAAAGCATAAAGGCCCACCACTATTTTATGTACTTTTTGAAAAAGTCAAACAAGCATTTGCTTACAAAAGTCAAACATCAAATGTCAAGTATAGTGTATGGCTTTAGCATGATTTCAAAATGTGCTGTAACAGCAATGACTAGTTGAAGAACTGACCTTGTCCAAGAGTAAGCAGAGACCTAAGTGCTTTAAACCTATGTTAGATACTTTGAAATCAGCTGGGCCTAGAATATTAAAAATTGACTAAAGTTGTGTTAGAACACAATAGCTACTTTTGAAGTTGGGTAAAGTTCTATAAAAGGGCAAATGGGATAGGTCTCTCAGGGAAAGATGGGAAAAGCAGAGGATTGTAGTCACTGTAGATTGGCCACCCTGATGCCAGTTCTGAGAACTAATGCACATAAAAAGACTGACTAAGCATGTGGGAATTGCAAAGAAATAAGTAACAGCCTGTGGATGTGCCAGGCCACCTTCCTTCCTCTGACACTGAAATGGGCCTTTTAGCTGGGGTGGAGCATCAGAGGCATCTTGCTGTTTTAATGCTGTTTCATTTAGTTTCTGACTTAGTAGAAGTGGAAGTTAGACTTGAAGGTGACTCTAAGTGGGAGGGCCTGCAAGTGCTCACAAGGGTTATTTAGAACTTAAATATCTGGAAAAAGGGATTAAAAATACTGGGTGAGATTCCATAAAGATAAGTAAGATGCAAGGCATTTGTTAGTTGATTATTCCTCCCCAGTAGAGGATGAAAAATAATTGGTTAGGTAGCATTTTCTCAGGAAAGGGTCTTGGGAGTTTACTAATCATAAATCATAGCTGTGCTGTTGCCAGCACTCCCCCTGAATCTCGTAAGAGTGGGAGATACAGACAGAAATATAGATTGAAAAACACATGGAAAGATCCTTTTTCTATCCATCATTGATCAAGTCTCAGCTGGAGCACTGTGACTGATTTTGGATATTATACTTTAAGAGCAATGTGGCACACTTGGAGAGCATCCAGAGGAGAATAACATGTTCTCCTTAGTAAAGAACATAACCTACAAATAAAATATTTCAAAAAACTTGCCTAGATAAGGGAAGAAAATTCCTTTTCTCCCACTCCCAGATTTATCACAATTTTTAAGACTATAGAGACTGTTTCAGAGAGGAAGATGCTCTCTCCAAATACAGTAGATAAGAGCAATGGCTTAAATTGGTGCAAGAAATATTGGGGTTTGACATGAGAAAAATCTCACAGGTATACTTATTCCTGCCTTGAAACAGTGAGAGGGATTAAAGTAGTCCCTTTCTGCCCTCCTTTTCTGTTACAGTATTTCACAGTAATTAATACAAACAATTTTGTTTAAAGGATACAGCTGTGCCACTCCAGATCCTGGATTTGGTAAGCTGACAAGGCTGATGCTGTATTTTTAGACCCTAACCTTGAGTTTTATTGATGTCCAAACAGTGTTTTCTTTTATTTTCCTCTCTAAAGCCATGCTAAATTGCTCATTTGAAATAAAAACCATGGATGTGACTATGCTTTCAAGACTTCCTCACTGAAATGTTATACATACTTCTTTTTTTTACAGTCATAACCCAGATTACAAAATAAGATGCAAGTAAGAAAACAATACTTCAAATAAGATGATTTACATGTTGGATTTTTTCCCCAGTGATTCAGTAAGTAGTAGGTGTAGACTAAGCTTTTCAGCATGGCTACAAACTGAGCCCTATACCAGGTTTATGATCAAAAGCAAAGTTAAGCTTTCTGGAACTCTCCATCCAGGCTTAAGAATTGGAGTCCCTTCTTGGGCAATCACCTTAGGTGCTGGAGAAATTGCTGAGGCAGGAAAGGAAGGTTGGAAACCATGTGGCTTACCTCAAGAAGAATGAAAAGCAGACAAAAAATGTCATGTTTCTTATTCATAACATGGCAAAGGAGATAAAACAAGGAGATAAAACAAGGAGATATCTTGGGTTAAATCAGAAAAAGTTTTCATCCTTTTATTTTCAGCAAACAAAAATACTTTATTGTAATACAGTCTTCTTCTGTGATTCAGGTGTTGATTTTCTTGAAACATTAGGTCTCAGTGATACAGTTAAACTAAAGAAAAATTGGATATTAATATATCCATGTATCTGAGGGGTTTGCAAACTAGAGCTTTAGTAAGAGCTATCAGTCAACATGTTAGGAGTCTTGTGTTAGGAAATGGACTCAGGTTCTGTTTGCAAAGGGTACTTCTCTCACATTTTCAAGTATTACAGAATTTATGCACATATTCAAATACATCATTGGAAAATATTTTTCTTTTTTTCTGTAGGGCACATGACAGAATCCTGCTAAACCTTAGCTTGGAGTTCAGGTACAAATAAATTTTAACTCTATGCACAAGAAGTTTCATGGGTAGATTTAAAAATGTATGCTTCAACTAGAATTAAGCACCATTTTATACAATAAATTGAGACCTATAACTGAGTTCTGTTTGAAGATGGTAGGAATGTACACATGAAATTAAAACTTTCAAAGGAAATCATGTTTCCCTAAAAAGGTAATGATAATAAAAAAACATGTTTCCCTTTGTGTCACTGTCCTTCATTTCTGTACAAAAAGATGATGGCAGTATGTATAACAAGGAGGATGGAGTGGGTACCTCATGGGTGTTTTAGATAGGTCCTTGCTTTCTTCTGCTTACCTTGGCCCTTGCTCTTTGGTCTCTTGGACTCTTTTACATGGGTGCCCCAACTTGGTGTTCATCACATCAGGGAAGGGTTGGGCTAGATAACAGGGCAGCTGCTGCTGGCCACAGCAATTGCCAGAGAGCCCTTGAGCCTATAACCTCCCTGTTCCTCTCAATCCTGTTAGATGTTTACCTACTTAAATACATCTTAAAAATCTCTCTCTAAATGACTTACAGGTGTAAATCCCATTGGAAATCAATATCAATTTTTTTTTGTTAAGTGATCAATGTACTTTTAAATCCCACTCATAGATTTAGCATATGTACAGAAAGATAATGCTCACCTGAGTTTCTTATGGCCTATATTTGCTGTTACAAGACTTCTATTTTTACAGAGTTACTGCCATCTAAACTCACCAAGGTAATTGTGATGAAGAATGAATGTTGTTTTGATTGAAACTCTCTGGAAACAAACGTAGAGAGATTTTGCATTTTTCTCTTGATATTAACATGCTTCTAAGAAAGGGACCAGGTAAAGGACTCACCTCCTGCTTATCCAGCAAAATGCTGTTTCCTGGTTGCATGGAAGCTGCTATGCCTCAAGAAAGCACAATCAGAATTAAAGCCCTAAATGCTGAGGTGCCGCAGTTAAGCAATGCTTATTCTTCCTTGCACCTCAAATTGGTTTTGTTAGAGAATCATAAAACCATGCAGGTTGGAAAAGACCTTTAAGGTCATCAAGTCCAACTGTTGCAGACGTGCACAGCAATCATATACATGTATGCATATAACTCAAGCTGGATATTGAAAATTTGTGATTCAAAAATCTGAGCTCTCCTCTGAATTGGCATAAATGATGTGAAACACTTCTCCTAAAACCTGCTTTAATGATGAAAATATTGCTTATTTTCAGTGCAAAGGTAGATATGTTTTACTTAGAACAATGCCCAAAGTTAACTAATTATTTCACTTTGCAGCTAGTGCATTATCCTCTCTCAGTAATGAGGTCTTCTTAGCCCTGCATGTTTCACATAGGCAGCAAGGACAACAAGGTCATAGAAAAAAAAAAGTTGTAATGGTTTTCTATCTCCTTAAAAGGATAATTTTGAAAAAGGTGCTCATATCACGCAAAATTTTGTGGACTATCTCCTACTGAAGCCTGTAATGCTTTTAGCTTTCTGTGTTTTCTGTGATTTACTTGGATTTTTTTTTATACTGACAAGTAGTGTTCTGACTTTTTTGGACACAGGACTGTCAGTAAACACTTATGTGAAATCAGTAGGGTTTTGATTTTGCACCCAAGGTCAGTGAACAAAACAGGTTTGCTTTAAATGATAAAGCCATAAGGTACAAAAGTTAGCTACCTTTGTAGGTGAGGATGCTCCACAGCAGGGAGACAACATTGGCCTTCTCCTGCAGACTCTACTTACATATTTTCTGGAAATTAAAAAGGAAAGAAATGTTAAAGCAGAATTTCGCAACTGTCCCCTAAATGAGATAACTTTCAATGTGAAAAGGGAATTGTGTCTTATTTTAAAAAAAAAGTAAAACCTCAGTCACCATCTGAATCTTGTTTCAGTGTTGGCTGTTAAGAGAGCATGGTAAGAGGGTAGTGGTCTTGGCCAGATACATTCACAAACCCAAAGGCATGCAGTAAATGAAAACTGGGTATCACAAATGCTTTTCAGGCCCTCTCTGCCCACGGCTGCACATTCCCTAAAATCCTTCCTCCAAACGTACATACAGAACGTTGGCATGCACATGCACAACACATCTGAGTGCAGATGGTTCTTGTGGTCTTAATGGTGCTTTTTCCCCCTGGTTTTCTCCCTTTCTTTCTACATGCATGTGGATGTGGAGAGGGAGGCAGAACACATAATGAGAGTTTGTTAACTGTGGAAATAGCACTCTCCTTAATATTTTCTTCCTTTCAGAACCCCTTATTTGGTATTTTAAGTGTCCCAGCAGCTTGCACAGGATAGAAAAAATGCCATATAGAAAAGCCAGGCTGGGCCACACTAGATCAGCTTGAGAAGCAGACACTGCCATGTGGGAGCCACTACCACGCCCAGCAGTGAGGTGGCCTGAGGGACTGCTCATCCCCAACCCCTCTTTGCACAGCTGGCAATGCACTCCAAGCTGGCTCCTGTGTTAGGTATTTTCTTCCTGAAAGAAAGAACAACCTCTGTTTGAAAGAGAAAGCTTCAAACCTCAGCAACATCCCTGTCAGTGCTGATTGTGCAATAAAACCGACGTAATTCTAGTGAACAAGTGAGAAATAAATTCATTGTTCTGCAATTCACTGAGACTGTGTCCTGGCAAGTTTGTCACTGCTCTTTGGTGGGTGGTGGCTTGGCTTTTGTTAGCAATGTCTCTGGCTGCACACACTGCAAGCAGTCTCCTGTGAAGTGAGGAAAGCATGCATTTGTCACGGGCAAACCACAAATTAATTTAATAAAAAGCCTAATAATACGGTTTCAACTTCTAAAACACTCACATGCGTGTTGCATATACCTATGGTATCTCCAGGGAAGCAGTAGAAGAGGGCAATTTGCTGAAAACCATATTTGATGAGCAGAAGCTAATAAAGTACCACTGGCCACAGAGGTTCACCTCATGCTACCTGGCTGCTTTCACTCTCATGAAATGCAGCAAGTTTATCCCAATGTGGCAGTTTTGTAAGGGGGAGGAACAGTCAAGGCTGCTTATGGATCAGACCTTCCACAGCCACAGTTTATGTTCACATAGCAAGTGGCACTGAATTATTCAAACCTTTCTGGAGTTGAACTCACTGGGTTCCTGCTGAGTATGTAGGGGTACTGAAGTGGTTCCTGTTTTGTGAAATGGAGGCGGAGGGGAAGGATGCTGCCTGTAAACTATAACTCGTTTTGCAAATGTCCCTGTTAGCTTCCCAAAATTCTGGACCTTGATTTGAATAGCAGCCTGAGAGGTCATTATACAGGCAGGGAAATGAGTGTTATTGAAGAACTGAAGCATTAATAGAAGTAACCTCTCCAGTCCTTCTACTAATCCATCATAGCTAGAGCAAGCATCCAGAGCATTCCAATTTGCCTTTCAGCTGCAATAGTCTTATCTGTTTTGAAAATCTTTACGTGTCTAGGGTCCTCTTGAAAACCTTGGACCAAGAATTCCCTATGACTAGAAAAATAAAGATGAAGCAAAACAATGCAAATGTGAGTCTTGGAGGTTTAAAATGTGCTTAATTTAGATTTTTACGAATGTCATGAAACAGGTCCAAAAATTCATAACAATTTTTTAGTCTTTCTGTCCTGGGTTGAGGTGTATTCTATTACCATCCTCATGAGCTGTTGAAATTAGGTGGGGCAGTGTTTTCCTTGCCTTCTCCCCCCAGACTATCTTTCTGTTAATGGCCCATCATTGTCCTGCTGCATGACTCAGAGATAACTCCCTCCGGACTATCTTCTGTTAACGAGCCTAATCAACACCTGGCCTCATGACTCATTACCTCATTGTGAGATGCTCCACCCAGAGGGAGGAACCAAGCATCCCATCATGGATATAACTGGGACTCTGAGCATCAAAGGGACGGGCTCCACTGGATTTCCAGAGGACAGGAGCTACACAGCCACCGCTGGACTTTCTGAGGAAGAGCAGACCCCTTCTACTACAGGATCACCACTTCAGAGGATTGCAGCCACCATTCCACCAGACTGCTACCACTACCCTGCCTAATAGGGATTCAGGTTGTATCTTGGCTCTGTCAGTGTTTTCTTTTACTTTCTTTTCCTTTTCTTTAATTTCCATTAAATTGTTATTCTGACTTGGTGCCTCTCACTGGTTTATTTTCAAACTAGTACATAATTTGGCGCCCAACGTGGGGCCTGCTCTGAGAGAAAGTCAGAATTACAATTTTGTATTCACCATGGTGCTCAGCTTGTCTGCATGGGTACTGTATCTTGCTCTCTATATCTTTCCTCACATGGGGAACTACCTGCCTGTAGTATTACTCCTGTTAAAACCAGGGAATGGTATGAGAATTGCTTTAATGGTTTATTATGTCTATAGCATAATAACCTGCGAGGCGATGAATGCCATTCGGAAAATATACTCCATTTTGTTTGGCTGTCCTAGTCTGGGCTCCTATTTCTGGGATCTCCTCAACAATCGCACCCAGCCCCTGGTGGGAGGAGTAGAGAGTGGTTTCTTCCAGCCTTTCAGGCCAGGCACAGCAGTTTTTGAAAATATTGAACTCCCTCTGGATGTCAAAGATAGCATAAACTTGCTGTCAGTTCTGCTTTGTCTTCTCTGTACAGCCTGCACCATGTACACCATGCTCAGAATCAGAGCTATGGCACAGCATCCTCAGGATGAGGGAGGGAAGAAGAGCAGAGCAACAAACACCATGTCTGCACAGACTGTCGCAGAGAAGAAAGAAACCAAATGCAAAACAACAGCGTCCATGTCTACGCAGACTGACACAAAGGAAAAAGGAACCAAACGCAAAGCAACAGTGTCCATCTCTACGCAGACTGACACAGAGGAGAAAGAAACCAAATGCAAAACGACAGCATCCATGTCTACGCAGACTGACACAGAGGAGAAAGGAACCAAAAGCACTGTCAGCATCCCCACGCAAACCATCACTGAACCAGAACAGCCCAAACCGATTGCAGTTGCCCCCGTGCAGAAGAAGAAATCAAAAAGCAAGTCAGTCCGCATAGTGACTGACGAGGATGCAGCAGGACCTTCGCACCCAGCAGAAGAGGCAGAGCCAGAGATCATCACTCGGTCACTATCCCTGGGTGAGCTGCGTGACCTGCGGAGGGAATTCACCCGCCAGACGAATGAGTCCATCCTGACCTGGCTGCTCCGCATCTGGGACGCTGCAGCCAATGACACTATTCTAGACGGAAGTGAGGCCAGGCAACTGGGATCTCTGTCCCGGGATGTGGTCATTGACCAGGGGATCGGGAGAACCCAAGAAACCCTCAGCCTCTGGCGGCGACTGCTTACAAGTGTCAGGGACAGGTACCTTTGTAAAGAAGACCTCCAGGTACACCAAGGAAAATGGAGCACAATGGAACAAGGTATCCGGTGCCTGAGGGAATTGGCTGTGCTGGAGATCATTTTCTCAGAAGATGAGAGATTTCCTAAGAGCCCAGATGGTGTCCAGTGCACATCACAGATGTGGTTGAGGTTCGCACGCCTTGGACCAGAGATATACTCCCGTTACCTGGCAACGCTGCAATGGAGGGAAGGCGAGGACAGGGTGGGCGTCTTGGTGAACAAGCTGAGGATTTACGAGGACACTGTCACAGCCCCATTTCGCACCCATGTCTCATCCGTGGAAACAAGTCTTTTGGCTGAGCAAGTCCGGAGCTTGGTTGAAGAAGGCCATCAGAAATTGAAAAAGGAGCTTAAGGAAGAGATTTATCACATCTCGCCAGAACCAACAAGAGTCTCTGCCATTAGGAGCCGGCGCCCCCCAACCAGGGAGAGAGGATACACGCCACGAGGTAATCTCTGGTTTTTCCTTCAGGAACATGGAGAAGACATGAGTAAGTGGCATGGAAAACCCACCTCCTCCTTAGCAGCCAGGGTACGTGAACTAAAAAGAGGGACAACTACCACAAGAAGCGCATCTAGAGTCAACATTGCTCCGGTCTCTCGCACACAGAACTCCAGACGGTACCAGAATGACAGTATGACTGATCCTCTTGAAGGGACCTCAGGAACATACTCACCGGAAGGGAGCAACATGCACCAGAACCAGGAATAGAGGGGCCCTGCCTCTAGCCAGGTAGAGGAAAGGGATAATCGGGTCTTTTGGACTGTGTGGGTCCGATGGCCTGGCACAGCTGACCCACAAAAATACACGGCTTTGGTTGACACAGGCGCTCAATGTACTCTGATGCCATCAAGGTATGTGGGAGCAGAACCCATTTCTATTTGTGGGGTGACAGGAGGATCCCAGCAGCTGACTGTACTGGAAGCTGAAGTGAGTTTAACTGGGAACGAGTGGCAGAAACACCCCATCGTGACTGGCCCGGAGGCCCCGTGCATTCTCGGCATAGACTATCTCAGAAATGGATATTTCAAGGACCCAAAAGGACATCGTTGGGCTTTTGGGATAGCTGCTGTGGAGACAGAAGATATCAGACAACTGAGTACATTGCCTGGCCTCTCAGATGACCCGTCTGCCGTGGGACTGCTAAGAGTTGAAGAACAACAGGTACCAATCGCCACAGCAACAGTACACCGTCGGCAATACCGCACCGACAGAGACTCTGTGGTTCCTGTCCATGAGATGATTCGTAAACTGGAGAGCCAAGGGGTGGTCAGCAAGGCCCATTCACCTTTCAACAGCCCTATATGGCCAGTGCGTAAGTCCAACGGGGAATGGAGACTGACAGTGGATTACCGTGGCCTGAATGAAGTCACACCACCATTGAGCGCTGCTGTGCCGGACATGTTGGAACTTCAGTACGAGCTGGAGTCCAAAGCAGCGAAGTGGTACTCCACTATTGACATTGCCAACGCCTTCTTCTCCATTCCTTTGGCAGCAGAATGCAGGCCCCAGTTTGCTTTCACTTGGAGGGGTGTGCAATACACCTGGAACCGACTGCCCCAGGGGTGGAAGCACAGTCCCACCATTTGCCATGGACTGATCCAGACTGCACTGGAAAAGGGTGAGGCCCCAGAACATCTGCAATACATCGACGACATCATCGTGTGGGGAAACACAGCAAAGGAAGTATTTGAGAAAGGAGAGAAAATCATCCAGATTCTCCTGGAAGCTGGCTTTGCCATCAAAAGGAGCAAAGTCAAGGGACCTGCCCAAGAGATCCAGTTCCTGGGAGTAAAGTGGCAAGATGGACGACGTCAGATTCCCACCGAGGTCGTCAACAAGATCACTGCGATGTCTCCACCGACCAGTAAGAAGGAAACACAAGCTTTCCTAGGCGCCATAGGTTTTTGGAGAATGCACATTCCTGAGTACAGCCAGATTGTGAGCCCTCTCTACCTGGTTACCCGCAAGAAGAACGATTTCCACTGGGGCCCTGAACAGCAGCAAGCCTTCTCCCAGATCAAACAGGAAATCGCTCATGCGGTAGCCCTTGGCCCAGTCAGGACAGGACCAGAGGTGAAGAATGTGCTCTACTCTGCAGCCGGGAGCCATGGTCTGTCCTGGAGCCTCTGGCAGAAGGTGCCTGGTGAGACTCGTGGCCGACCACTGGGATTCTGGAGCCGAAGCTACAGAGGATCTGAAGCTAACTACACTCCCACAGAGAAGGAAATCTTGGCCGCCTATGAAGGAGTCCAAGCTGCCTCAGAGGTAATCGGCACAGAGGCACAACTCCTCCTGGCACCCCGACTACCAGTGCTGGGGTGGATGTTCAAGGGAAAGGTTCCTGCCATGCATCACGCCACCGACACCACATGGAGCAAATGGATTGCTCTCATCACACAGCGTGCCCGTATTGGAAACCCGAATCGCCCTGGGATTCTGGAAATTATAACAAACTGGCCTGAAGGTGAGACTTTTGGATTATCTTCTGAAGAAGAGGAAGAGCAAGTGACTCGTGCTGAGGAAGCCCCACCATATAATGAGCTACCGGAGACTGAAAGACGTTATGCCCTCTTCACTGATGGTTCCTGCCGAATTGTAGGCACTAACAGGAAGTGGAAAGCTGCAGTATGGAGCCCCACACGGCAAGTTGCACAAGCTACCGAGGGACAAGGTGGATCGAGTCAGGTTGCAGAGCTTAAAGCCGTCCAGCTGGCTTTGGATATTGCTGAACGAGAGAAGTGGCCGAGGCTTTATCTCTACACCGACTCGTGGATGGTAGCTAACGCTCTGTGGGGATGGCTGGTTCGCTGGAGAAAAGCCAACTGGCAGCGCAGAGGGAAACCCATCTGGGCCGCTGAGATTTGGCAGGACATCGCCGCCCGAGTAGAGAAGCTGACCGTGAAGGTTCGACACGTGGATGCGCACGTACCCAAGAGTCGGGCTAATGAAGAACATCGCAACAACGAGCAGGTGGACCGAGCTGCCAAGGTGAAAGTATCACAGGTGGATCTGGACTGGCAGCACAAGGGAGAATTATTCCTAGCTCGTTGGGCCCATGATGCCTCTGGTCATCAGGGGAGAGATGCAACATACCAATGGGCCCGTGACCGAGGGGTGGACCTTACCATGGACAGCATCTCACAGGTCATCCACAGTTGTGAGACCTGTGCTGCAATCAAACAGGCCAAGCGGGTGAAGCCTCTGTGGTACGGTGGACGATGGTCAAAGTACAGGTATGGGGAAGCCTGGCAAGTTGATTATATCACCCTTCCCCAAACTCGCCAAGGCAAGCGCTACGTGTTGACCATGGTTGAAGCAACCACTGGATGGCTGGAGACCTACCCTGTGCCTCATGCTACAGCCCGGAACACCATCTTGGGCCTGGAAAAGCAAGTCCTGTGGAGACATGGCACCCCGGACAGGATCGAGTCAGACAACGGGACTCATTTTAAGAACAGCCTCATCAACACCTGGGCCAGAGAACACGGTATCGAATGGATATATCACATTCCTTATCATGCACCAGCTGCCGGAAAAGTTGAACGCTGCAATGGACTACTTAAAACCACCCTAAAGGCACTTGGTGGGGGAACCTTCAAAAATTGGGAAGCGAACTTAGCGAAGGCTACCTGGATGGTCAATACCCGAGGGTCCATCAATCGAGCTGGTCCTGCCGAGTCTGAACCCTTGCACACAGTGGATGGAGATAGAGTCCCTGTGGTACACCTGAGAGGTATTTTAGGAAAGACTGTTTGGATTAATCCCACCTCAGGCAAAGGCAAACCCATCCGTGGGATTGTCTTTGCTCAAGGACCTGGTTGCACTTGGTGGGTAATGCAAAAAGATGGGGAAACCCGTTGTGTACCACAGGGAGACCTAATCTTAGGTGAGAACGGTGTGTAGGGTTTCATTGTATATATATATATATATATGTATGTGTGTTCAGAGTTTAAGAAGGTATTGATTTGGGATGATGTAGATGGTAATAGAATAAGGGGTGGATAATGTCCTGGGTTGAGGTGTATTCTATTACCATCCTCATGAGCTGTTGAAATTAGGTGGGGCAGTGTTTTCCTTGCCTTCTCCCCCCAGACTATCTTTCTGTTAATGGCCCATCATTGTCCTGCTGCATGACTCAGAGATAACTCCCTCCGGACTATCTTCTGTTAACGAGCCTAATCAACACCTGGCCTCATGACTCATTACCTCATTGTGAGATGCTCCACCCAGAGGGAGGAACCAAGCATCCCATCATGGATATAACTGGGACTCTGAGCATCAAAGGGACGGGCTCCACTGGATTTCCAGAGGACAGGAGCTACACAGCCACCGCTGGACTTTCTGAGGAAGAGCAGACCCCTTCTACTACAGGATCACCACTTCAGAGGATTGCAGCCACCATTCCACCAGACTGCTACCACTACCCTGCCTAATAGGGATTCAGGTTGTATCTTGGCTCTGTCAGTGTTTTCTTTTACTTTCTTTTCCTTTTCTTTAATTTCCATTAAATTGTTATTCTGACTTGGTGCCTCTCACTGGTTTATTTTCAAACTAGTACACTTTCCTAATGCAATAAAACAAAATTAGGGTCTTAACCATAAAATCCAACTTCCATACCTAATGGCCCACAAGTATTTAAGGCCTTACCAGAAACCTCTTGCCTGTTGAACTGGCCTCAGCCACAAGTTTCTCAGCAGTTGTCCTTTGCCTCATGCTCAGTACAAGACTCTCATTGTGCTGCACAGAAGCCTCATGCACACACAAAACACAAGCAGTTCACTCAGCAAGTTGCAAACACCTCCAGCTCTCTGCTGAGATAAATCTGGGCCATTGAGAAACACTTCCCCAAGGCACCCAAACTGATGCAATAGTTATCTGAACTAAAATTATAAGGACTACATTTTATGAAGCAAATGAAATCAAGCTAATTAGAAAAAAAAGAGGGCCCAACCTGAGATTTTCCTCTGCACCAGGTTTTCCAACTACTGTTAGGTACCATGCAATGCCTATCTGCTAGATCTAGCTTTTTTCTGGTGTCCACAAGTAAACATGTCAGAGGAAACTCCTCCTCACAAAGCTACTACCAGCCCAATCCAACACTGATATCCCAGAGGCTCAAGCTTCAAGGTGGTGATTAAAGAAACTTTTAAACACACATGACTATTAACATGTCTACAATTTTAAACCACACATATAAAGTCAATGAGAAATTTTATGCATATTTTCCACTTCCTGAGCTACTTTAAAAACAATGTGCTCAGGAAAAAGCAGGGGGAAAAAAAAAAATGTTCTGCAGGGCATCTGATCAACTTGTGCTTGTGAAGCCCAGGAAAATCACCTGGCTCACTAGCGAAGTCACTGACTGCGTGCACATAATTCTAGTTAAAAAAAATATAGACAATATCACAATCTGCAGCCTGATCAAGGATGACTCCAGAACAAGCCTCTTTTCATATAATAGACCAGTAACACTCCTTTCAGCATATCCCTTAACACAGAAGCCTTTTTACAAGAACTCAAAAGCAATAGCATTTTCTACAAGAATATCCTACTATGCCACAGTTTCTGTGTGCTTGATTGGAGCGTAGGTGGGAACTCCTACCTGCAATAAACCAAAAGCAATAAATGTCCACCCATGAACTGCAGTCATGATTCCGTCTCTCCCTGGGGAATATTCCCTCTCAATACCATGTCATCAGAGTGAAATGGAAAATACCTTCATAGCTCTTAGCTCTTGAGTTAGCTAGGACTCAAATGAGACCAGCACTTGAGACCAGAGTGTCAGGCTGTCTCCAGCAGCCAAGAATACTTCAGTGGCAAGTCTGGCACATCAAGTCTCTGTTGTGGCAATTCTCTGATGACAAATCTCATAGTCACTGTTCTCTGAGAAATAATGGTCTCAGACAGCAGTTGTAATAGGTAACTAATGCTACATAAACTTTTTTTAGGACTTTGTAAAACAACTGTGTTCCCTAGGAATAGAGTGGCAAGAGAATAAGTTTCAGTGGTGGTTTACGCCATTCCTGTGATTATTCTTATGGATGAAAATCATTGCCTGACATGCAGACAGATTGGGGTAGCTCTTCTCCCCATGAGTGGTAACCTGCTGATATTCAGCTTAAAACTTCAGGAAGCGAATATTCCAGTCTTTCTTCTGCTCCACCACAGATGGAGATACACATAGATTTATATTAAAGCAAATATGAATTTTTTTAATATTTTGGCCTTTTATCCAAGGCAGAACTATTCTTTTATCATTTTGATACTTCATGCATTTTTCCTAGGATCTCACACTACACTAGACCTAAACATCAAGGCTTGAAACTTGCGACATTATCCACTATTTTAGAAATGGAAAAGCAAAAAAAGCACAGAAGACAAAAAAAAAAATATTTCCTGTCATTGCTGCTTGAGACAGTAGGACATTACAAAAGAGACCTCAAACTATGAGAGTCACTTCCACTTTAAGCAGCACTTCATTTGTAAAGTTTAGCACCAGAAACGTGGTTGTGTAGCCTGACCCCTGGTAGGACAGAGGACTTTTGTCCAGTGAGGCTGTACTGCACAAAATTACTGATGCTTAGCTGGACCTTATCTTCTAGACAAGACTGAAGACACACAGAGATGGAGAATCAACTATGCCCCTCAGCTCTTCCAACATTTTTATGCAACATCAAAAGCATGCCTGATTTTGGCTTTACCTGTCTTTGGCTTCCCATGTTCTGCCAGCCTCATTCCTTCTCCTGCCTTCTCAGCTAGGTCAAATCCTTCCAGATTTGTGTTCCTTCTCTGTGAAGGTACTGTTCAGTGATAACAAATTACTTCTCAGTCTTCTCTTTGCTAAGCTAAGCAGATGGAGTTCTTGAAATCTGTCACTGCCAGGCATTTCCTCCAGCTTTCAAAGCATTTGTCCAGGCTCCATCTTTGTCCTTTTCAGTTTTGGACTTCTCCTGTTTGTTTCCTTCATTTTCACTTTCAAAGTACCAGCAGGAGAATGACTTGTACTATTCCAGTAGTGGTGGTCCCAATGCCCCATTTAATGGTAAAATCCCTTCTCCTTATGAGTTTGTAGTTCATACACAGTGCCCATCACCAAGGCAGGGCACTGCGAGCTCCTGTTACCTTGTCTGTTTCTTAGAACCCTCACATCTGCTTGCATGCTGCTGTTTCCTAAGATGTGATTGTCCATCCTGTAGGTATGAACCCTCTTCCTTTGCTCTGGGTGTGGAACTTATGTTTGGCTGCATTTTAATGCACATGGTGTGCATTACGAATGTGCATTGGAAATCAAGGAATTCTCTGTAATACTTCTAACTCAATGAAGAAAATTTAAAGCCTAATTTTAATAGCTATAATTATTCTTCAATCTCTTGACTTTTTTAGCTCTAAATATCAAATAAAGTTTAAAATCCCTCATTTTTTACTTTCAGGACATTGGATTTCTATTTTTCAACTCAAAGATTAAAACTATAGTTTGCTAACTTTGCAAACAAATTACAGAATGAAGTGTTCAGGCATCAAGCAAAAAAGAGAAAAAAATGCCTGAAGAGAATTAACAACATTAGTAAGTGAACAACAGATGATAGAATAATTTACTGTTTCAGTACAAAAGGGCCTCTATTAGAACTAAATCCCTTTGACGAGGGAATAGAAAAAAGGCTACATGCTGTAATCAAGAAAGTAACCAGAAGCATAATCATTGCTAGAATTTGATCCTAATAACCTACCCTTACTTGGAAATCTTGTCCATGTACAGAAAAGACATGACTGCAAATTAGTAAAACAATTATAGTCAAAGGCTGTTTATACTTCATGATAAAACTCATTGAAAATCTTTGCCTTCAGAGACCATATGTGTGTTGAATTCCAGGTAAAATTCCCAATGCAATTAATCAAAAGACCCTTGTCTTCAGTGAATGTGATTCTGATCAGTATCTGATAAAGTTGAGCTTCCAGTTAGATCAATGGTTTCCCTGGTAAAAGCCAGAAATTAAAGGAGAGCACTGCTTCCTAAGAAGGTGAACAACAATGCTGGGACAAAGCCAAGAGATCCCAGTACTTCATGGAAAGCTAAACAGCCCCTGTCTTTGCACAGAGCTGACTTGAAGTCACTGCACTCCCATACTCAGGCTTGTCTCAGGGGTCTCATCTAAGCAGTGTAAGGAAAAGCAGCCTGCCACACATAAAGACTTCCCGTGAAACAGCAAGTGGAAAGAAAGGGGGGAAAAAAGAAGCCCCAGATCCTGCAAACCTGTGCACATAGTTGTGAATACATAAGCTGCCCCCCTGGCTTCATAAGGCTGACAGTCCACGCCCTGGGGGCAAAGGGATCCATTCAGGTTCTGCCCACAAAATGTCTCAGCACCTGGCCAGAGAGACTTGTAGGACAATAAAAGAGAACAGTTGATAATCATTCTGTTCTGGACAATAAACCTACGATTTAAATACTGTCCCTGCAACAAGCTGCACTCTAGTCTCCCCGGTCTGTGTTCAGTGCAGAGGAGAGGAAATGCCAGCCTGTACAGGAAATGCCACCCTATACAGGCTTCTTGGACAAGGGCTTGGCAGTCACTTGAGCAGTCATTTGTGTCCCAGGCTAGAAAGGAACTCCTCACTGGCTTCTTCCTTTGTGAGGAGAAGGGATAGTGTAGGACACAGAGCAGTCTTTGGTGCTGCCACCCTGCACAGCCCCAGCCTGCTACACTGGATGTCAAGATTGAAGTAGCTGCACTGACCTTCGACCATCTAAATGCAAATTTCTCATTCTGAAAAAAATACTTTCCAAGCCAATTGATAAAACTGGAGCACAGAAAGCAGCTTTAACCTACTGGGAATCCAATCCCAGTTAAAACCAGGCTCAAGTAAAGTGGCTGCTGAGTCCATCACATTGCATATTGGTAAAAGTGACTTACGTTTTTTATCCTATCCAACAGCCTTAATTTTATGCCTCTGCTAATTCCTTAGCCTGAAAATTCCCAGAACCAGAAATGTCCTAACAGGCTTTTCTGCCCATCTTGAAATGCACTTATTACCTATACATGGAAAAGTAATTTGGTCTTCTGATTTTCAGCAGTGATTGCTGTGTGAAGTATGGTGACTCTTATCAGAAACTGGCAGGGGTTTATATATTCTATAAGTTAATCAGTGATTCCTTTCTTCAGGGCAGGACATATCATTCTTCTGGTTGGGTTAATTTCTTTTTTTCTAGACTAATGCAAAAATAGTTTTGTATCCTTTGAAGTGTACAAACCAGAAATATTGTCAGCCTGGTTTTATGTTTGAGACATAGTCCTACAGAGTGAACAGAAATATTGTGGGCTGGGGCTCTGTACAGTGTATGAAGCAGATCCTCCAGTCTGGTCATGGTACTCTGTGTTACAATAATGCAAAGGAACAGTGGAGTGTGTTCAGCTTATCCTGTGAGGAGTTTCCAGCCCTGGACAATCTCCAGGCAATGAGAGGCCATTGTTGGATTCATGCTAATCTGCACCCACTGCCTGATGTGAGGCAGTGCTGTGGAAATACAGGTATTCCCAGTTTGAACCATGGTTGGTGTGACTGGAGTCATTTTAGTGGTAAGGGCAGGTGGCAGCAGTTGGACAAAGGTGTACTAAAAGGCAGAAGGTGGAGAATTGAGGAAGGTTCTGAGGATTCAGAAAGCCCTGGCTACTGCCTCCCACATAACTTTTTCTTGACCATCCCAGAGTATCTGTGTGGGAAGTTAAACCATTTCAGCTAATTTTGATATTTGAAGCTGAGATCTATTTTCAGGTCAAGTTCACCTTTCCCAGATGACATTCCCTTGGAACCTTCCTTGGGTTTCCACTGGTGAACTGTGGCTCCAGAGATCAGTGACATGTCCATAAAATCAGTTACCCAAAGGCTCTGATCTAAAGCTTATTTTTCAGGTGGAACCAAGAGCAACCACTGGAAGCATTTCAACTGGAACAGAAAGCAGAAGTCTCTTTTGCTAGAAGATGTTGAAAAGGAGCAGAATTGCTGGCATCCTTACAATTCCCACATCACATAGACAGGAAAAGCGCTATCAATGCAGGCCTTCTTCTGGATCAGCTTCAGGCTCTTTCCCACCCTTCCACCTGCACTGCTAACAGCAGCAGTGATTGATCCAGCCAAGCCAGTGCCGATGCTCCGGGAAGGCGCAGGTTTAAAGCAGGGCAGTGTTACACGCGGGCAGGAAAAGCCACGGCAGCCGCACTCGCTAATGAGGTGCTCCTACCAGCCTGAGAGCGGGATGTGCTGTAATTACAAGAGGGCAGCGGAGTGCTGCGGCTGCGGCTGCCCCCGACAGCTCTGCTCCCCTGGAAGAGCAGAGCTGACAGCTCAGGAATGAGAGCAGCAGAGCTGGAGGCAGCTTTCCTGGCAGCTGGCCTGCCTTCACAATGCTCTCGCCCAGACCGTGCTGGTGCACAGGAGCTTTCTGAACAACACATGAAAGCCCACGGCAAGAGGGAAACAAATTTCTCTTCTCTTTGGGAGAAAACAGGACACTCTGGTAATTTAATTTGCCAGGCTCTGCTGTACTATGATGGTGCAGATGAGAGGATGCAGACACATATTCTAGGGCAGCCTACTTTCACATTGAAGCACTGGGAGGTTTCTTATACAAACAATGGCTTTAACAAGAGTATCTTAGTCCTGCCTAATCAAAAAGGTAGTAATTATGAAGCATAGCTTACAAGGTTTGGGTTTTTTTTATTCTTAATACTAAAAAAAACTGATTCAGTTTTTCAAACAAATAGAAATATCACTTCTCTCCAGACCTGAAATGACAGATCTTGTTTTCTTGACTCAGAAATAATGGAGAACAACGTCTAGCTGAAGCAAACAGAAGGACTAAGAACTCTCGCTTGTTTTAAAGGTTTTCAATTCAGACCACTCATGAGTGGGTCCTACTGATCTCAGAGGAAGTTACTTGTCCATGAAAAGGAGGGCTCTATAGACCTTGATTTTCACGTGTTATGCTCTTTAAATGCATTCCCTCAGCTTCCCAAGGAACAGAGGCAGACAGGGTCCAGGGTATGCCTTTGAACTCCTGGGTACTTTATTTGGTATACAGGGCCACGGAGCTGCAGGTAGTTCATTTTGGATCATGCCTACCTGGGAAATCTCCTTTTATTGTTGTATGCTCAGATATCATCATGATCCAAGTCCCTGGGCTGATCAGTGTGAATAGCTAGGAAATACATGTATAACCTCTCCTGATTATCATGCAGCAGTACTGTGCAGTAGCTTTCATCCATTTACTTTCTCATTACCTGTTTAATGTTCCTCTGTCTCTCTCCTTTTGAAAGGAAAATCTTCTTGACCTCAATCAGTGTTTCTCCAAACCCCTTCCTCCCCCGCCCCTACCAAGTCCACGCTTCTCCGTCAGCCTTTAATGCTCATTCACCAGGGCGGATTGTCCTTGATCACCTGCTGTCACTCTCCCACCCTGTCTTCCTATGTCAGAACATTTTCTGTGCCAACATACCAAGCTAATCTTCAATACTGACATTGTACACTCAGGCTAGCAGTGTTAAGCAAGGGCAAGTGTTTGCTTTCAGAAGGCAGCCAGAGATGCCAGGATGGTTACTGCCTTCCCTGATTTAATGCCACAAAGTTTTACACTCAGTCTTGCTCTTTGACTTTTGATTTTTCTGTTGTAAAAATGAACATGTGACAAGGGGGGTGGAGGGTCGTTATCAGGATGTGTCTGATTTGGTTTTCTTTTTCCCTGAGGTAGCTTTTGCTACTTGGGATCTCTGCTTCCCACACAGAGTCAAATGAACCATAATGCAGTCATTGCAGGCAACAGCAGATCCAGTCAGTGGACCTGCACTTTCTCAGATCAGTCAAAGGCAAGAAGAACCTCTCCATTAATACAGAGAAAAGCTGTCTGCATGTGTCTTGCACCACCTCCACGGCAGCAAACACCAAACTTTTGAAAACCAGCTTTGCACTGCAACATGGAGGCTGTGCTGTTGGTGGAGAGAACAGCTTTCCTTCTGCCACAGAGGCTTTTGGCAGCTCGACGGAGCTGTGTGGGTTTTGGATAAGCAGTCTTTATAATCCTGAAGGGTATTTTGTGTGCAATGGTAGAGAGCTTGGAAAAACCAATATATTTGATGCATGTTCTGTGGCACATGCCAGGAGGGCATTTCCATAAGTATAGGTATTGCCTTGGACACCTCCAAAAGCAGCTAGGAAGATGTTCAAAAGGTATTAGAATATCAATCAAAAAGGACACAGGACACCTGGGCTCACCTCTTACCAATTTCACAGTTTCAGATCCCCACAGCTTGGAGAGGTACAAAACTTGCAACCATAAACACACCTCAATTTGGTGCTAATGAAGACTTCTTCATTGACTTTGCCAGCATAAGAGGGAAAAGGAATGGCTTTTCTGGAGGCTGGAGGGGTACATAGCTGTAGAGAGCACACAGATGTGCAGAGTGTATGTTGTCCTCTGTGCTACTCCACAACAGAGCTTTTCCTCTTCTCGTAAAGAATCTGTCCAGGTAGATTCTGACAAGGAAGATGAAAGAATTCAATCCTATATATGCCTGGGGCTACCAATAGCTTTGGCCATAGTAACTTTAAACTTGAAAATGCAAATATAGAACTTTTCCTCCTTGATCTCAACATATATACTCATTTTTCCATTTGCATTTCCCCTGCCCTTTTGAACATTCATTCACCAGGCACAGGGACAGAAGACCCAGATTCAAACAAGAAGGTTCTGTTTTTACTGGCAGCTCCTGCTTCAGCTTTATAACCTCATTTTTCAGCAAACCGAGTTTCACCCTTTGCAATACCCTAAACTTCTGAGCGTTTCAGAATAGTTGTATCTTATCAGAAAAACAAACATCAGCTTGTATTACCCACTAATTACCCCAGCCCAAAGCCCCTAGCTACCCAGAACTGAGTTCTCTCTTCCAGTGAACTTGTCATTAACCTCTTAAGTCCCCTTTTAAAGCCCACCCGGTCCCCTGCTGCTGGGCTGGTTTACTCAGCCCACAGCCAAGGACAGCCAGGAAGGTTAATGGTATTTCTCACTTCCTTCAGCTTCCTTGCTGGCACAGTGGGATCCCCACAGCCTCTCACACCACTCGTTCTTGTGCCAAAACTGCTCTTTAGCTTAACTTAAATGGCCCATTTCCCTTCCTGCTACTAACTCCTCTGAATTACTTATGAAGAGCAATAATATAAGCTCTACTGTCTTCTGCTGAGCTAATTACTCTTGAGCATATTCCCTCATAGGAGAGTGACTGCCCCCAGCCATCACCTTTGACTCCGCCCCAGGCTGGCCGTGCCTTTCCTGGCTGAGAGTGACTGGTCTAAGGCAGCAGGGATGAGATCTCTCCAGAGATTTCTGTGATAGCATTAATAAGCCTTGCTCTCTGTAGGAAATACCCTGCTTAATAGATTCAGTGGTCACCTCAGTTGCTCATTGTCACCTTGTGACTAATAAAACCAAGACTTACTCCACCTCTGTCATTCACAGCTGATGAACTCAAAGACATTTCCATGATTAATCCCAAAACATGGAGACTGTCCCTTTGCTGTTAGATGGATTTCCATTTCTACCCCACTGGTCCTCGTGCTCATGCATTATGCCTTCACAGAATATCCCGGCCCTCACCATGTTGGCAGGGCCTCCCAATCTGATGTCAACACTGGGCTGCTCTGCCTCCTGCCTTGCACTTCTACCAGGGGACGGCAGTGTTAAGTCTAATCCCAGAATGACTCCTGTAGATACAAAAATGCTGCTAGAGAGGAATTTCTTGCTATTTTGTAAGTCCGTGAGAGACTTTTCTCTCTCACAGAAGAGGTAGCAGTGTTCTGTAAACAACCAAACCACCTTCAACCTTGAAAAGTCTTGTTTATGGTACAGTAGAAAACTATTTTGACAATGGATGTTTTAGGATTTTAGCCAATCACCCCAAGGGGTGGCTGATCCTTTGTCCAATTAGACTATGAAGAAAAAAGTCTATAAAAGAGTTTGTAAAATAATTAAATAAATCAATCTTGCTGCACAATTCCTGCCTGCTGGATCTTCTCTCCTCCTCCTCCCTATGGCTGTGGGACACGGTGATATACCCTTAGGGCCTAGGCCTGTGGTTATAGACGCCATCATTAATTTCCTTCCCTGCTGATAGTTTTTCCTCCCAGAGCACACATAGCCACTCCCTCTCTGGAGCCACAAGAACAACTGTCCCAACAACTGTGAACCTCAGCATCATACACAACAGCATGAACACAGCATCTTCTGTAGGTGAAAGAATTTGGCAAAGGCCAGACCAGGTGCCCAGATCTCCCCAGCTGGACTCCAAGCCAGGCTCTCCACTTACCCTGTCTGGTCAAGTGCCCTGACTTGCTGTCAAACAGACCTGGCTCTGCCCACCATGGCCAGACCCTGTGGGTCTGCACCCTGTTGCTGAAGCACAGCTCATGCTGTGGTTGTTCTCATCCTCCAGCTTGTCCACTCCTGTAATTGAACCACCAACTCTTGTTATGCCCTGGTGAGCTGGGTGTGTCTCTTCAGCTTTGGAATACACATGGCACCAGGAGAGCTCAGTGCCAGCTTCTGCTTCACCTGCCTTTCTTCTTATTGACAGAAGAGAAAGGTATCTCAGCCCCGGTAAATTATTCCCTTGGTTTAAAAGAGTGATTTTCAGTGATGTGAAGAGTAGTTTTTAAGCAGCCAAGTGAGACATCTGTAGGGACATCCACATTTCTAAAGTATCAATTAAATTAGATTTTGGGAGAGAGGATAGGTTGCTTGTGAGATAGGCTTTAGACTAACTATATAACTTAAAAATTTGTGGGTGTTGAGCATTGCCCCTAATTTTTCTGCAGCTTGCTTGCTTTAGTTCACCGTTAGTGGCAGCACCATGCATTGCTAAGTATCACAGTAGTTTATAATAACTGAGTGAGAGTCTTACCCCTTCATTGTCCACAGAGCTGAAAAAAAAAAATCTCTATGCATTTTTGCATTTCGCTTTTTCTAAACACTGGTGTCTTTCCTTGCTGTGTTTAAACTGCCTGGCAGTTCATTTGGCCATTGGTGTGTGTGTGTGTGTGTCCCTGCCCAGTGTGTGTTATTTCAAAGTTGATGTGATGACAAAAGCCACTTAAGCAGCTAATGGCAGCTAATAAGACATCTGCTTTCCCCTGGCTTGCAAGGCAGCAGTCAGATGTGGGCTGGTAATGGGGTGCATTACCTTTAGACTCCGGGTCACTGCTTCACCTCTGATCCTTGTCAAAAGGGACCACAACTTGTTATCTGCCTCTACATCACTAACCCAGGAAAATGCATTGATGCTCTTTCTTTCAGTCCTGTTGACAACTATCTACACCACAATTAGCCAAAGTAGCAAAGACAGACTGGAGTGTGTGGCTTTCTCAGCCTGTGGTGGGGGTCCAGCAGGTCAGTAACGAGGGAGCTCTGGGCAGGCTTGCTGGCTGCAGACCTCCAGTACCATATTTTGGTGCTCAGGCATGAACCATATTTTGATATAAATTAAAATAGCAGTAAAACAAAGCAAACTTGCACAGGGTATAGCTTTTCTGTTGCTTTCTGGAGCGCTGCTAATAGAAATCAGTGCCCATTTAATAGAACATATTTTAAGAAAGGGTGGAATAAAGAAAGGAAACTGTAGGATAAAACAGAGTAATTTTCAGGGGCCTTGGAGTCACAGCATAAAGTGATGGTTCATTGTTTGTCTGCAGTGTGTGCAACCCTGGGCTTTTTGCTGATTTTGGCTGGTTTGTGCTGTATCCACACATATATCATGCCAAAAATGCCAGCCAGCTGTGCTACATTTGCAATGTAAAACACTATACATTTCATTTTCACTTTCTCTGTGTATCTTAAGATAAGGCATAGGTAAGATTTAAGCCAGGAGTTTTGTTATTAGCATTGCACAATTTCACTGAATAACAGAAATGAAGCTAATAAAATAACTAATAATGAATAACTATCAGGTGATCAGCATTAGCCATTTTCACTACATATAATTATCAGCATCTTTTTCAATTTCAGTTTATCACAATTAACATATTATGCATATAGATCACTGGATTTGTTTGAAGTCTTTATGGATGTCAAAATGTAACCAGAGTTTAATCCCAGTAAAAGGGCATATTGAAGACCTCCATTTGTGCTGATTGAATAATACATTAACCCAAGAGAACAGAAGGTCTGACATCACCACCAGGTAGTTAATGATTATGCTTTCTATTGTCTCCTAATATTATCTTGAAAATGGCCATGTCAGGAGGCCTACAAATCCCTCAGAGCACCTTATGCTTTTTTATTTTCAAGTGTTCTACTGTAGTACATGACCAGAGAGAGAAATATTAATTAATTAAATGTATTAATTTTTATTTTTATTAGATGTAAAAAAAATAGGGCCAAAATCTGCATTTTTTTTAGTCAGTTCTCAGTAAGGCAAATCTCCAAATACTTCCAGGCTGAGGTCTTGATGGAGAAATTATTTCAGAGCGAAGCAGCAGCAAGCAGACTGAACTATCCCACCAACAGCAGAAAGATATTTATTTCAGGAGGGTATCCCATGGGCTTTTGTGGGAAGAGCACAGGAAGAGCCACTCAGGCTTCCCACTGGACCCCTGCCCTGGCAGGGTCACAGCAGATGCTTGGGGAGGGATACCAGCAAAGGGCAAGCAAGAGTCTTTCTGCTCCTTTAGTGATGGGCAAACAGAGGCCTCCAGAAAAAAGGTATCTGAACTCCACCAACCTCCACGTGAATGTTGTTCAGTCTTACTGGTGCAGAAAGACTTTATGGCCTTGAAGTTCAGAGCTGCAGAATCAATCCATCTTCTTAAACCAGGGTAGATTTTTAGTTGTTAGCATCAATATATATTTGGGTTTGTGAGACTCTTTAGAGGGGTTAGATGCTGGATGCCCTGGCTGCAGCAAGGCTCTGCTGGGATGTGGGAACATGGCAGAAGGATGCCCAGGGTGTGGAATAAAGACAGTGGAGAGGCTGGAGGGGCACAGGGCCTGGAGCAGCTGTAATGTGATGCAGCAGAGCCAGGCAGGCATGGGCATGGGTGAGCAAGGAGAAGGGCAGGACCTTTCAGGGAAGAGAAGATGCCAGCACATCACAATGGCACATCTTTGGCAGCCACTTCTGCAGAATCTGTTATTTAATTGGGGTGCTTAAAAAAATGGATTTAGTTTGATAAAGTGATGATTAATCTTCATTATACTCCTCTGTGATCATCACAGCAAAAAGCTGCACTTGTATGTCTGCTTATCATCTCTTCTGAAAATCTTACTGGTAAAGAAAGACTTGATGGATGATTAGATTTTTGTCATCAAATCCCAATTTTGTTTACATGCAAAAAAAAGGAAGGCCTCACTTTTGAGGGAAAAGGGAAATAAAAGGAAGCACAATAGCTGGGCAGTTATCTCTGACATTCATGTAATGCAGTGTATGTCCTTATGTTACATTTATGTGAGAGAAAAAGAAAAGCATCGATTGAAAAAGGTTACAGGAGTTCTTCAGGCATGAAGTCATCTCCAGGCAGCACAGTCACTGCAGTTTATAAACAGGTTCTGCTCTCACCCACTGCATTCACAGACTTAGGGCACCATTTAACCCATTCGCTTGCTGACACTTCTTAAATACCCAGCTTTGATCTTCCTTTCCAACAGTAGCATTAAACCTGGAAATGAAGCCAATTGCTGATTTTAGGAAAGATGTTTGCAGCCCCTGCCCTTGCCATCCTGTCTTCCACAGAGGAAAAGGGCACTGCACTGAGGAGCTGGGCATTGGCACAGGGAACTGTCTCCAGTTTGCTGGGGAAGTGCAGCCGGCACTCAAGAGGGGTCTTCTTCTCTCATCCCTAGGCACGGCTTTCTGTAAAGCTGGGAAGTCAGACAGATGGACACAGGATGCAGATGCAGGCAGAAATGGCAGGGTGACACCCACCACTTAAACTCTGTACCAGTTTTAAGTCTGTGAAGAAGAAAATCCAAAGCCTTTCCTTAAATAATCATTACACGAGCATCTATTTCAGTAGCAGTCACTTTGCTTTTTGTTTATCTCTGGTTTCTAAGCACTGGGATTGACTCATGGCATTTCTTGAGGTTCCTTTTATTTCTACAGGCGTGGCACCTACAATATTATCTTCATTCAGCTCAGAGCATGTCACCCTGCAAAAAGCTGTGCAGACATCCTCACAGTCCCTAGGTTTGGCAGATCTTGCACAGTGAAGGTTTCTGAAGATGCAAGTCCATGTACAGAGGCATACCCAAAGAGCTGTGAAAAAAATGGCAATATATGGATAGAAAACCATGGCAGAGAGGTGGAGTCTTCTCTGTTTGCATACCCCTGTGTGCTGTCTAACTTGTCTGAGGTGGCCTGGGTAGTCAGGTGGTCCCACTTCATGGCTTTCTGTGGAAAACAGCTGGTTTTTAGAGAATGCAACACTCCTGAGTGAGGGTGGCCATGTAACAGCGCTGGAGCTGCTCCTGCAGTTTCTCAGTGTTGGCATGGGTTTCCCAAGAGCACAAAAGGTAGGAGTGGAGCTGCCTCCTCTTGACTCCTAGTCATAGTCTGTGCTTGCAGATGAAATTGTCTCTGTCACAAGATATAAAAGATGCATGACAACACTAGCATCTTCCAGCTTATTTAACTGATTATGAGTCTAAAAGAAATGGTAACCATGTAAACACAGGCTTTTACATGGCATATAGGCAACACAGAGACAACTTACCCCCCCAGGCAGGTAAAAATGAATGCATGAAATGTCATAGGCCCATGAAGTTGTCTAAGTTCAAATGGTCCTTAGTGTCTCTCACAATATTATTTTGCAGTGTGTGATGAAGCATTACTTGACCAGAGTGACCACAGGCCTACCTGCAGATGTGGGAGCACTTCCAGCCATAACAGCTTCCCTTTCAGAGACATGTCTTCTGTGCAATTTTATTTGAGATTTTCTTTCTGGAAAAGAAAACCTTTTAACCCTCACATCCAAAAGGAAAATAATATGCAGTGCAGTGTGTAAAGCTGTGTTCAGCTGGAGTCGTACAACATAGCATTGCTACTGCAGAAAGCAGCACAGGTATTTATTGCTGCATTATTTGAACCCAGATGTCTTCATAATTTTATTGAAAAATCTTATTTATTCCCTCTTACAGGGTGCTGTTTTTCCACGGTCTTACAAATGCATTCCTAATTCTCTCTTCCTCTTTCATTCCTGAATTGAGTACATCACCTTCCACTTGCTGAAATTAAAGATGTGTAACACTTCTCCTTCGCATGCCCTGGACAGCCTACTCCTGTCTTCTTTAATTCCAAGAATTCTCAATTTTTTTATTTTTTTTTTTTTCCCAAGGAAATACCCAGGTTCCAGGGAAATTCTTTGTGAAGCTCGTGATTATGAGTGAGGGTGGCAGGACTGTGTCTAATGACTCACAGGTGCAAAGCTGTACAGCCATGGAAAACTGCTTAAAAGCCGCTTGTGTGCCTGTGTGAGAAAGTCTGGAGCGGAACACTCCTCCGACCCCGCAGTTAAGAACTCGCGGTGGAGCTTTGCGAGTCTGTCAAGAGGTGGAACAAAAGCGCGGGGGGATGCGCAGGGACCTGCTCCCTCTCCTGGTAACAAGGGCAAAGCGTCGGCGCAGCGAGCCCCTTGCCTGCCCCTTCTCCTGCCCCTTCTCCTGCCCCTGCCCGCCCAGCCCTGCTCCCCGGCGTGGGGAAAGAGGGAGGTGACGAAAGCAGAGACGAAAGAAATGAGGTGCTGGAGCGTGTCCAGGGAAGAGCAACGAAGCTGGCGAGGGGTCTGGAGCACAATCCTATGCCGAATAGCTGAGGGAACTGGGACTGTTTAGCCTGGAGAAAAGGAGGCTCAGAGGGGACCTTATGACTGTCCACAGCTACCTGAAAGGAGGCTGTAGCCAGGTGAGAGTTGGTCTCATCTGCCAAATAACAAGCAGTAGGACAAGTAGTGATAGGACAAGGGGAATTGGCTTTAAACTGGCAGAGGGTAGATTTAGATGGGATATTAGGAAGAAATTCTTTACTGTGAGGGTGGTGAGGCACTGGAACAGGTTTCCCAGAGAAGTTGTAGGTGCCCCATCCCTGGCAGTGTCCAAGGCCAGGTTGGATGGGCTCTGAGCAACCTGGTCTGGTGGAAGATGTCCCTGTCCATGGCAGAGGGGTTGGAACTGTATGATCTTTAAGGCTCCTCCAACGCAAACCATTCTACGCTTCTATGAATTCCACACACACGTAACGATCACAACACTACATTCAGTCACTTCTAGAACAGCTGCTGCTTTAGCATCTGAATTCGAGGGGAGTAACTATCAACCAGACAAAGATTTATTACCACAAACACTCTAAGGAACAATTCAGATAAATTCCAAAAATTGGAGAGACAAAAGTAGCTGCAAGAACAACAAGGAAATATTCAGTCTTGTAGCTGTAACGATGCAATGCAAAACAAGATCCAAGGTATGTAAAAGCGAAACCATACACTAAAAATAATAAAAAGCAAACACCAAAAGGATCTATTTGGGGGAAGAGCTATGGCTCTGCAAACCTTCTGGACAAAGCCACCGCAGTCTTCAGGAGATCTTGTGGTGCCCCAGTGAGCTCCTGTACTCCTCAGGAATGCTCACACACTTGGACACCTAATGGGCATCTCACATGTAATGCTGCCTGCTCCACACATGGACAAAACATCTGTCTGAAGTCTGTGCACCTGGCCTCTTCACTGGCTGCCCAACTCCTGGCCTGAGCTTTCTTGGAGACATACAAGTGAAAGACTTCTTGGGAAATAGACGCACTGTACTTTTCATATAAAAATGGGTGTTGCTGATTTTCAGAAATACCACTCAAAGATGATTCTTATTCATGAATTTTAGTACAGCAGGCTGACTTCTCTCTTGGTTGTAATGTGTTAAAGATGATATGGCTGACTTGCTACCATAACAGTGTGTCAAAATATGTTATCACAGTAAGAAATAGAAAACAGTTTCTTGTTGAGACCTATGTTCAGCATTCTAACTGCATTTGGCAAAGCACTCAAATGTTTGTTTAAAATTATATTTATGTCCCACTGATTTCAGTGGGACTGAAATAAATCCCAAATGCTTCACTTAGCTGAGAATTCAGGCTTAGTTTTGTAAGCAACCCCCACCACTACTGAATTCAGTGGAAACTCAGGGAACTTGTTGACCAGTAGGAAAAATAATATTTTATGAGGTATGATCTTAATGAAAAAAACTATGTCTTCTTTCTGTCATGAGTGAAAGAGAAAAGCATAAGGCCATAATATGTTTAGTTGAATAAAAGAGCAGCACACTGGGATGTGGGTGCATATTAGGAAAGTTTTGTACATCACTAATATGTGATGTTACCATAAGATGCAATTTCTGTAGGCTGGGAGATGATCTGTTAAAAGAGGAAAATGAATAAATAGAGCAAAGAAAGCATGAGTGTTGGTTTGGTATGATGTATTTAGTAGTAGTAGTTGCATGTTACAAAGTACATAAATTCAGAAATCATTCGGAAAATGAGATTAATGAGATACCTTTCTGAGAGCTAAGGGACTGGAAGTTCAATGCTCCTAATTTGTTCCCTGGCCTAGAAGGCTGCAGGCAGCTCTATCATGTGTATTTACTTATAGGTAATTTTTTTTTTTTTTTTTGAAAGGAGATAACCACCATTCTTATTCAGCCCTGGTCATTTCCTCCACAGATCCTGGTTCTGCTGGATGGTTTTTGCACTTTGAACTAATGTCTGGAAGGAACTCAGCTGAAACCACAGTTTTTATTATACTGATGGCATCAGGCTGGACAGGAACCATGACACCAATGTTTGCCCTAGAGCCATCCTGAGGCACTTTCTTTCTATTTTGGACTGACCTGTTATGACTATGCCTGTGCACATCCCAGTTTGGAAAGGAGAGTTCAATGTGACAAGACACCAGGAAGATATTCTGAGTGCAATTCCACTTCTAAGGATCTCTACTGCCTTGATTTGTATAATTTGTATTGTGGAGCTATGAGAAAGTGTGGACAAGAGCCTTAACTTACGTGTGAAAGATACATTATGAAACTGAGTAAATGTTTGATTTGAGGAATAGTAGTTGTTCATCTCTACAGATCACTAGGTAAAGGTAACAAACAGAAAAGAAAACAGCAAGACTCTGTTCTGTATTTTTCTATTATTTTACCATTCCC
The DNA here is from genome assembly GCF_041296385.1 of Aphelocoma coerulescens. Classification (NCBI taxonomy): domain Eukaryota; kingdom Metazoa; phylum Chordata; class Aves; order Passeriformes; family Corvidae; genus Aphelocoma; species Aphelocoma coerulescens. Next base: position 124,582,549 of record NC_091015.1, read on the forward strand.
ATGCATGGCAGTTCTATGCCAGTTAATAGATGGGATCGTTTTTGTTTCTGTTCCTGTCTCTCTATAATATTAATTAAAAACTTTGCCTGGATTGATCATAACAGGTGATCCCCAGACCATGAAATAAGTCTATGTCACGAAAAAAGGGCAGCAAGGTTCAAGTGATTGTGAGTTTATGGGAAATGAGCTGTCACGTACTCAGGTCCCCCGGACTGCAGAGCTACGTAGTGTAAAACTGCCATCAAGACTAGTCTTTAATGGCCAGCCTGAATTTGGGATTTGGATGAACTGGTGGTGGAGGTATAAACAAGGGAATGTTACAAGTTACATTTCACAATGTGCTTTCACCTGAAACAATGGCAGAAAGCCTTGGGACTGGCTGTCCTTTTGTGCTTTGGGCAGGATGATCATCCCTGCAGCCACCCAGTAGTCACCAGCCTAAACCCTGCCATTGGTCTGCTGAGCCAGAGAAGGAGGGTGACCAAAGGGGCTTTTATTAGCATTAGCACCACCTGATACAGTGTATCTCCTCTGGGGCAGAATGAGGAAGATGCCTCAGACCGTGACCACCACAGCTGTATGCAGCTGTATCCAGCTGCATCCATCCCATAAACCCCAGTGAAGAGCAGGGCTAGAGGGAAACACAAATCCTTCAACAGCCTGAGCCACGCATTCTCTGTGCACAGCCACCGAGTTCTTCATTCCCCAGTGCTATCGGTCACAAAAATAGCCATCCTGATTCAAAGAGCTGCCACCTCTGGCTATATGCAGGCTGCTCTGTGTGTGCTTCAACACCGAGCTCTCCACACACATTAATATCCCATTGTGCCATGCAAGGCAGTGTCAGCATTGCCTGCTGGTTAAAGAACACAGCACACAAGGGAGGGCCACGGCCCTGAGAACGGCGATTCCCTCAGAACAACAGGCTTGTGAAACCAGTAGGACTTGTTGTGGATATGTGCCCGTGTGCCACCGTGTCTGCGGGATGCAGCCCGTGCACTTTGCAGGAGAGCAGCCACCGTGCTACACGTGCATGAAAACTGCAGTCACCATCAGAGAGGAACCGGAGGAGGCTCGGATGTCTTCTTGTGAATGAAGCTTATGTCCTGGTGACCCACCTCAAGCAGAGGGGGAAGAGGAGGAATGTTACTAAATATGCATTCCCAGAAGCATACAGAGTGCAAGCTCGTCGTTCTCTACAGAATGCACGTGCGTAGAGTGGCCCAGAAAGCACCAGACGCTGCTTGTTAAAAATTGGCATCTCTTCAACACAGCTACCAGTGATTTTTCTGTAAAACACATTAAGATTCAGTATAAATGCCTTTATGGATTTCACACCACATTAAAAGGAGTGAGTGATTGACTACATTCCCAGTAGCTTATTTTTCATCCTTTGACAGCTGTTAACCAGACAGAAGCATTATTAGTTCAATTTCTCATGCTGTAAAAATATTTGGATATAGGAATTTGGCCAAATTTTTCCTTCTTGTTTCTGGTTTCCTATGAGAGTTGGTTGGATTGTTTTGACAAATCCAAGAGTGTAGCTAGCACAGCATCTTAGCGCAAATGCTGGTTTTAGAGCCAAGCCTCCAGGTTTGCTAAGCAGATTTGAAGCTCAAGGTAAAGAGACACAAGCTCTAATTACAGTACTCCTAGGCAAAGTTTCAGGGTCATCAGGGCTTGAATATGGTTATGCTCTTCACAAAAATAAGTGCTGCTTATGGGGTGTGGGGTGTCTGGTTCAAAAGAAGGATCTCCCTGACACAGTCAATAGAGGGCATATAAAAAACTGATATTGAATGCTAATGCTGATTTGAATCTGTTTTTATCTTGTATAGACTACAGACAGGAGAATTTCCTTCCTGTCCATCAATCTCTTTAGTCTATGAAAACTTCTTTATTAAAACTTCTTTATTAAAACTTCTTTATTAAAACTTATAAAACTTCTATTTTATTTGTGTGTCTTCTGGAATTTGCCATCCCTCAAGGCAAACTCCTTTGCAATCAAGTGTTGAAGTTCTTACAGTGTAAAGTATGGAAAGAAAAGAATTTCCCAAATGCCTCAGTACCACTGGCAGAGTTTATAGCATCTGCTATGGCCCCCAGGGAATTTACACTACCAGGCATTATTCATCATTTCAAGAAAAATGACTGTGCAAAGCAAGGTGATAGTTACACAGCATTGAAGTGAATGAACTGCTCTGTGTTTAATTCAGAGGAGCCAACAGCAGAGCCTGCATGTTTCTGAGATGTTCAGGTGTCCCAGACAATCCCACTTCTCTCCCTCGAGCTCAGGGCTCCACCAGTTCTGTGACAGGAAACCAAGGGACTTGGTAAATCACAACCATGTCTGAAAGAATTCCTCATGTTCTGGGAAGCAAACACTTGAATTCTTCTCAGTATAGTCATCTGAATGTGAATTACACAAGTTCACACAGCATACAGAGAGAAAGTTTTGGACCTAGTATAGATGAAATTGTAACACCTACTTTCCTGGAATATGGTTATTTTCAAATCAAGTCTGCATTTTGAAATGTAAATACTACAGGTCAAAGCTAAATTACAAAGTAAGTTCTGTTTTTCAAATGTTTAAATCTTTTTTTTCTTTTTTAATAGGCATAGTGGAGACAGGCATTTTGCAGGAGTGTAAAGCATTTGCTGGTGAGCAGCATAAAATAGCTACTGCAACTCAAATCTGCAATTTTAGCATTCTTAAACAACACTAAGTACTTGTTTCTTGTTCCAACTAAATATTTATGATTGTATATGCAGATATATAATGTTCTAAGTAAGTTAGTGGCAGAGAAAATGTACATTTACCTTCCCCTCAGCTTTGAGCCAAGTTAAGTTATATGATTCATGGGTTTTCTTTCCACACCATGGGAAATGTCAGAAAGGAAATTCTTCCTTGTAGCTGAAAATCCTGGAGGAGCCTCATGAAAAGAGCAAACAACAACCAACCAAGGAGAAAACAAAGTTGTCATGTCCACTTCAATCATAAAGAATATGTTCACCCTGCAGAGAATTTACATTTCCATTTGCTAGATCAGAAAAGGGGTTCTGTTTTTTCAGGAGTTTCAGAAAAAGCAACATCTCCTATTCTGAGGCTCCCTGCTTGTCCAAAGGCTTTCTGCCAGACTCCAACATGCACGGGACAAAGCTATGTCAGGCAGGACAGGGAACGTGTCCCTGAACAATCACCAACTCTCACAAATAACAAGCGATGGGACAGGAGAAAGTGGCCTCAAGCTGTGCCAGAGAAGGTTTAGATTTAGATTGGATATTAGGAAAAATTACTTCACTGAAAGGGTTGTCAAGCCCTGGAACAGAATGCTCAGGAAAGCCCTGGAGTCTACAGTCCCTGGAAGTGTTCAAAAAAAGTGTAGCTGTATCACTTAGGGACATGGTTTAGTGGTGAACAGAGTGGTGCTGGGTTAATGGTTGGATGGTCAATGATCTTGGAGGTCTTTTCCAGCCTACATGATCCTGCAACTCTGTAATTCTAAAGAGTTGGCCCAGAGCACAGGGCAAGGAAGCAGCATTACTGCACCTAGCCCAGTCTGACTGACCCGTGCAAAACCAAGCTGAATAAATCCCAGAACAGGGCTGCATGACAAAAATTTTGAGCTACGTGACAACCCTGTGGCTGGGACCTGAGAGTTTCTGTACATCACTTGCTGGGAGCCAGCTGTGGTGCCCAACACTATTCATGGGTCTCCTCTCCCTGCACAACTCACTTTCTCCTTTGCATCTGCCCCACCCAAGAAGGGCACTGTGGAGTAGTGAACAAGGTCACACAGCAAAGTGACTACTGCCAAACTCTATGTATAAGGCATTAGGCCCATTACTCACATGATTAAGAGAGAAACGTACTTTTATTTTCCTAGGCTTATTCATATAATTAATTAATATCTCAATCAGCCAAGAACAGGCAAAGACATAACAGTATTTCAGTGCATTCCTTGGGGAAACACTGCACAGAGACAGCACAATTAATTTAGACAAGATCCATTTAGATAGCAAGTTAATTTTAATGGCTAGAAGTAGACAGGAGAACCATTTTTCAGAAAATTTTTCTTACCAAGAAAGTAAAAATTCCTTTTCCCTTACCTGTTGTCTGTCTCCATTGAACATGCTTTTGTTTGAAGGCAAAGACAAGCAGAAAGCACAGCAAAACCTCTGTTGAATTTCTGCAGATTTCTGGGGCATTCAGGCCAGGTAATAGAGCTGCTTTACTGGGTAAGCAAATTTGTCCCCCAGCTCATCTACACATTGAAACCATATCAAAGCCTGAAATTGCACAATGTCTGGCTTAACTATATTAAAATCAGTTCTGTTATGTCCTCCCAGTATCAGAAATACAGCTTGCCAGAGCTAAGTCAATTAATTAATTAGATATTTTTTGCCTGTCTTGCAGTGATCTGACCAAACATGGGTGGGGGGGAAATAGCAAATAATCCTCATTCAATTTGTAAGCAAACTAGGTTACTGTAAAGTTGTCCTTGTCACAGAGTGCCAAAGTGCAGTATGCAATTCTCGCCTCCTTGTGGGTTGCCATCTGCCATTGCACCTCCCTCTCCTTCCTCTGGCTCCCTGTTGGGGTAAAGTTGATGTCAGAGGCTTTGGCAAGCAGTGGGAAAAAAAAAAAATCCAAATACTGTGAGTTCTCTACAGGCCAGTGCAGTCTGTTTCTAATATTGCTTCAGTCTGTGCCTTCAGGAAATGAAATTAAACAGAGCTTGTGCTGCTCTCGGGCTCAGTCCCTGAATCACTGTAAAACAAGTGCACTGGAGAGCCTCTGCTCAGCCCAGGAGATGGGATTGTTGCAGGGAAATGTCCTGTGTTCTCGCACCACACTGCAGCACTCAGTGACTATACCCCATGCTAGTGAAGCTGGGCTTTTAAAGTTTGAACCACCCATCCTTGGGCATTTAAAAAGTGCTTCCAGTGTTTGATTTCAACAACTGCATCTCTTAACAGCTCATGGGAGGCTCTTTCTTGCAGTGTGAAGTTCTTCTGCCTGTGTTTGCACAGGTCATTCATTACACTACAGCACAGATTAGGCTCCACTCAAGGAAAATCTCACTGGGAAATCATAAGGCAAAATGGGATCTGCTGATTACCATGCAACAACCAACAAGTCAGATCTGGAGAAGATATCTGCTTTCTACCTCCACAGTTAGCTTGCAGCCCAGGCTGCTTTTGCAGCATGAAATTAAAGTCCGGAGTGTTACTGATCAAGATCACACATTCTCTGAAAAACAAAGCAGATATCAATAACTGTTTTCTGTAGATACAAAAATGCTGCTAGCGAGGATTTTCTTGTTATTTTCAAAGTCCGTGAGAGACTTTTCTCTCTCACAGAAGAGGTGGCAGGGAATGTAAACAACCCAGACACCTGCAACCTTGAAAAGTCTTGTTTATGGTATAGTAGAAAAATATTTTGACAATGGATGTTTTAGGATTTTAGCCAATCACCCCCAAGGGGTGGCTGGCCCTTTGTCCAATTAGGCTATGAAGAAAAAAGTCTATAAAAGAGTTTGTAAAATAATTAAATAAATCAATCTTGCTGCACAATTCCTGCCTGCTGGATCTTCTCCTCCTCCTCCTCCCTATGGCTGCGGGACACGGTGCTATACCGTAGGAACCAGGCCTGCGGTAATAGTTTTCTGCTATAGCTGACCCCAACTATGGTGTTTATATGAAAGGAAAATTCACTGACCACAAAAAAAGAAGATGCCTCTGTTTGCCCAGGAAATCTCTCCTGTAGCCATCTCAAACCCTCTTTTACATCCAAATGTGTATTTGCTTTCCTGGCTTTTTTAGGAAAAAGAAGCAGGACACAGTGTAAGCTTACTAGTTTATGAAGTGTTCGTTATAATTCAATTTTATGCTTGTGCAAGATGGAACTTGAACTTTTTGGGCAAGATTTGTTCTGTAAAGACCATGACTTTCATGTCAAATACAAGGTCTGAATGTTGGACAAAAGGAATGTTCAGGAGAAGCTCTTTTATGTATGTGGCTCCATCATTTCATTCTCACATCACAGTGCAACTGAGGGAAAAGAAGTCCAATGAGTTTTTAGGTAACTCTTGTTATAACCTATATTTTATTCTATTTTAAGTTTGTAAAAATGTAATTTTAAATGAAATAGCCATGTCTGGCTCTTTGGAGTTAAGCAGGCAATTAATAGAAACCAGTGCAATCTAAGCACCCTGACTCACATTCCCAGAGGCAAAGAGCTGCTGTGGCTTAGGATGCTCTATTTTGCAGATTAGTTCTCTCACAGCAGTGTCAGCAATAAAATGTTTGCACCTCAGCCACAGCGATGCCAGACCAGACGTATGACTGAAAATTCATCTTCATCAGAGGTTTAAACCAGTATGCCTGCACCAGACTGGGAACAAATGTTTTCCTCTTCTAGCTCCTCTACAGAAATGTTATTTCTAGGAAGTGGGGGAAGGATGACATCTGGGGATAGCTGCACTGGATTCGTCAGAGCTTCTCTCTAGGTTCTGTGCAGTCAATGGGTGCAGGACTGGGTGTCAGCATCCATGGCAAGATGTTTCCTCAGCTCCCTGCTCGATATTTCTGTCAGAGCAGGGATTAACAAAGGAAGGAAAGGTTTTTCTCCAAGGTTCACTGAATGACTGTTCATTTTTCCACACAAAAGGCAGCACTTAACCCCATCATTGCACTGAAAAGGAATATTCTTGAACGAACCCTCCCACAAAAGTGGCTTATTTTATGTGAGGTGTAAAAAGATTTCACGCTAAGATAAATTAACAACTATTTGCCAAGATGCAGCAACCTTCTCCTTTCAGAGTCATTCCTGCAGCTTTACCCTGGGCAATATGTATAGATCTATCTGTCCCGTGGCTGTAAGTCTTCACACAAATCTGCCAGGCATTCAGCTCTAATACCCTTCACATGAGGCTACTGGTTCAGCTTGTATCTATTGCTTAATCAATGAGCAATAAAACTTCAGCCGCTGCCAAACTGCTGCTTCAGCTAATAAAGGCTTGGTCTGCATTGTCAGAGTATCCTAATTACTAATAATGAAATAATGTAAGTAGATCTGATATATTTGGAAGTTGTATTTTTTTCTTTTACCAAAATGGAAACTCAGTAAGTCTTTGAGTTTTATTCCTCACTGAATTACTCTTTAATTGGACCTGTTTGCCTCAGCTGCTATTTGCAGCTGCAGCTCTCCCCCTGCTCAGTGTAGGGGGCAATCTTTAACATCACCACCTGCAGGGCTGCAGCATTTTCTGTGGAAGACTGTAAGATACCACCATCCATCCCTGGCCAGAGACAGATTTAGTACCCATTCTTTTGCCCCAGTGGGTTAGAAAAACTGGCTGGTGGTGTTGCACCTTCTCTGGACTGATAAAGATAATAGCAGGCTTGGTTTGTACCAGTAGCAGACTGTAAAGGGACTAGCAGCAGCCTCATAAACACAACACCAGTAACAAATATCAATAATTTGTAATGTATTTCTGTTCCCTGTGCCTCTGCATTACAGAGGGCACTGACCTGAGCCTGTGCATACTACAGAAATCTCTGGCTGGGCTGTAAAAGATTCTTGGACCTTAGCAGACAATAATAAGATTAACAGAGATAGTTTAGGGAATCTGCTCTGAAACAGCTCAATTCCTATCTCCGGAGGTCCTGAGGATTAAATAGCTACTGGAGAGCCAGAAGCACTGGAGGAGGTCTGTTGAGATAGGTAAACATACCTGCCATGCAAGCAGTGGTTCTAAATGGACTTCCAGAAAGGGTTCTATGGAAAGAGCTGTGCTGGCACAGAGGTAAGGGCTCTTACAGAAACACTGCTCAGTGGCTGAGGGGAACAGATTGATCTCCCAATGAGCCAGCAGTGAAAGATCTTACGCTGCTTTATGTTTCCATGGTTTGAAAATATGCAGGTAGCTAGAATGCCTTACAACAAAAAAACAATTACCCAGAGCAACACCCTTAGTGGTTATAGTGTAGGAAAGATGTTAGTGAGAATTTTCCTGTATCAGTGCCCATCCTGCTATCTTTTGGGGGAGGAAGAAAATCTCCTTGCAGTGTGTAAAACATTGTTTTCTTTTTAAAAGTCTGGCAAAATATTTTTAATTGGTGGATGAATTATATCCTTTGTAACGTAGTGTGTAAATGTTAGGACACTTTTTGTGTAATTTCCAGTCATGGTCATTAGAAATACTTTATTCAGAAGTGCCTGTTTTGTTCTCTGCAGAGTTTGCAGATGTAGATGAGGTAAGTGAAGAAGTAGCTGCTGCTCTCCAGTTTGGCAAGGCCTGGATCTCCGTGCAAGGTTTGCAGGAAGCACCAGAGACAGAGTAGTTAAAAGAAGTGCATACATTGCATATATACAGGCCAAGGCTGATCTCTGACCATATTGGGATATTTTTCATGGAATCATAGAATATTTTGAGTTGGAAGGGACCTGTCTTCCATGTCCCTTAGTATAGCTTCTGGGAGAATCTGTTCTGTGATCTTCCTGGAGACAGAAGTGGGGATGACAGGTTGCTAATTCCCAGGGTCCTCCTTTTTGCCCTTTTTTAAAATGGGTACAATGTTTCCCTTTTTCCAGTCACCTGGGACTTCATTTGAGTGCCATGACTTCTCAAACATTAGCAAGTACATCAGCTAATTCCCTCAGAACTCTGGGATGCATCTCATCAAGTCTCATAGACCTATGTATCTTCAAGTTCCTCAGGTACTTCCAAACCTGATCTTCCCTTGAAGAACCGTCCAGGGAGGATAAGAGGTGTGGGAAGAGAGGTTGCCAGGGAAGACAGAAGCAAAAAAGTTGCCTTCTCCTCATTCACTGTTACCAGTTTGCCAGCATGGTTTATCTTTGTCTGTATGTGTGTGCACGCCTTCTCTGACCTTCCTTTTCAGGCTGACATACCTGTAGAAGCTGTTCTTACTCTGTGCATCCCTTGCAAAGTCCAGCTCCAGCTGCACCTTGGCCTTCCTGGCCCCATCCCTACACAACTGAGCAGCATCCCTTTACTCTTTCCAGGATACCTGTGCCTGCCTCCACTCTGTGCATTTCCTTCTTGCCCTTTAGCCTGACCAGCAAGTCCCAACGCAGCCATCCTGGCCTCTTGCCTTCCTTCCCTGATTTCTTATACCTGGGGATTGCTAGCTCTTGTGCTCTAAGGGAAAGCAGTTTTAAGGAGCTGTCAGGTCTGATCTGCTCCCTTTTGTCTGAGGGCAGTTTCCATGGGGAACCTATTGACTAACTCCTTGAAGAGCTGGAATTTGTCTTTCCTGAAGTTTAGGGTCCCGACTCTTTGCCTGACCCATATCCCTCAGGACTGCAAACTTCACCGGTTTGTGATCGCTGCAGCCCAGTCTGACTCCAATCTTGATGCCTCCGAGTGGTTCACTTGTGTTGGTGACCATCAGATCCAGTATCATATCCCCTCTGGTAAGGCTGTCTATTACCTGGCTTGGGAAGTCATCCTCCCTGCATTCCAGGAGTCTGCTGGATTTCCTACAGCTCACGGTGCTTCTTTCCCAGATGTCGCAATTGTTGAAGTCCCCCCAGCAGGACAAGAGCCCATGAGTGTGATTCCTCATGCCACTGGAGCAGGGAAGGCTTTGTCAACAGGCTCCCCTAGAACAGTAAGAAACTGAATAAAATTTGCAGTGCAGCTCCACTACCATAAAGTTCAAAGGTATTAATGGTTATATATCAAAGAGGAGGATTATGCGTGGCTCAGGTAGCAGCCACACCTGGAATTACAAGCACTTCCAATCCACACAGCGTACAAGTCGGTGCACCAATAAAAAGAACCAAAAACTATGGTCCAGGGCAACAAACAGTATTTTTGACCTCTATACTTGCTTTGGCTGGGATAGAGTTAATTTTCGTCCCACTAACTGGTATGGGCTATACTTTGGATTTGTGCTGGAAATGGTGTTGATAACACAGGGATATTTTAGCTGTTGCTAAGCATGGTTTGCACAGTGTCAAGGCTTTTTCTGCTCTTCACACCCCTCCACCAATGAGCAGGCTGGGTGTGGACAAGCAGTTTGGAGGGGACACAGCCAGGACAGCTGACCCCAACTGGCCAAAGGGATATCCCACACCATATGGCATCATGCTCAGCATATAGAGCTGGGGGAAGAAGGAAGGTGGGGACGTTTGGGGTTATGGCATTTGTCTTCCTGAGTCACTATTACATGTGATGGAGCCCAGCTTCCCTGGGGATGGTTGAACACCTGCCTGCCCATGGGAAGTGGTGAATTAGTTCCTCGTTCTGCTTTGCTTGTGCATGTGGCTTTTGCTTTATCTATTAAATTGTCTTTATCTCAGCCAATGACTTTTCTTACTTTCATCCTTCTGATTCTCCACCCCATGCTGCTGGTAGGGGACTGAGTGAGAAGCTCTGTGGGGCTGAGTTGCCAGCTGAAGTTAAATCACAACCACCTGTAAAATAAATTTGTACTATGCAGAGAATGTAGAAGACAAATTTTATACTATCTAGCATAGTGAATACTCAAGAGAGAAACAAGCAGGCTTTATAAAAACTATCAAACTGACAGCACAAATGAAAGGGAATTATTTAATCTCAGAAAATAGCAGGTCAAGAAGAAAGGCCCTCAAGCTAAAGAAAGTTTAAATTACAAAAAGCTCTTCATGGAGCAATTAGATGGTCATATGTATATACCTGAAAAGAACTGGGAAATATGTGTTTTGGTTGTTTAAAAGTTGACATTAGAGTAAGTGTGTCAGAGCAAACCCCTATTGAAAAACACCTGCAGTAGCACAGAATGAGACATGCTCTTAGTTCATGGAATTAATAAAATCAGCTAATTGGGAAATAGCTCTGGTGCCTGAGTCACCCTGTACCTGCTGTTTTACATCTTTTGCAAAGTAGGCATAAAAATGCTAATACGTAGTCAGAATAAAATGTCATTATTCTGGCTGCAGTGAGCTTCACACTCATTTTACTGTGTTGTCAATTTCTGCATATGGCAGTAACAAATCCACTTCTTGTGCTGTAGGTATTTAAGTACAGTTTACAGAAAACAGAAAATGTCTTTGTCAGAAGGCCAGTCTGTCCTTTAAATGCATGGAAAAGGACTGAGTGATCTCAGTTCTGACACTGGTATCTATCCTCTTACGCACATTATTTCCCTCCCCACTGAAGTCAAGAGGAATAATAGTTTCCCCCTTCTACACTTTTTATGGATCACATGCCAAAAGTACATGATGATGTGGTTTACTTTGGAGTTTTTTTCATTAATATCTGCAATGTAATCAGTGAAGTCAACAGTACTGTAGAAACAGGGATGCGGTCTTATCTAAAATAGCTTTATTTAACAATATAAGGAATTGGAATGGATTCACATTTGCTAATTTGTTTTCTCCACATGGACAGCTTTTCTTGTTGTAACAGCACTTCAAATATAATGCATTTAAATGGTTACTGTGTTACAGCTTTTTCTGCTTTTCAGAGAAAAAGTAGCTGATGTTCTTTTCTAAAAAAGAAAAAAGGTTAAATGTGATTTTAAGAAGAAAAACACATTTCTTTTCATAGCAAAATAATTTTAAGGCAGGCCAACCTTGAGTTCAAACTAATTGGTAAGATTCCTTCAAATTAGTTATGGATTGTCACTGTCAAAATCTGTTTCTTTACAGTAGCATGACATTTTCCATCCCTTAAGTTCTCACAGGAACATACATAAATTTTGATGACAGAGTTTTCAGAAAGCCTGTAAAATACATGTCTAAAATGTGGCTATAGTCCTAAACTATTTTTCAAAACTAGAAAGTATAATACTGTAACATCAGGCCATTTCAACTTAGCAGTGACAACTGCTCAAACCAGTTCCTTAAAAGGCTCAGAACTGGGAGTGATAAGGACTGATTAAATTAATTGGCACTGGAAAACTCCCAAAGACTTTCACATGTTTCTTATGCAAAAGAGATAAAACTCACAACTATTCCAACTTCCCGACATTCATGAAAGACAAGTATATCTAGAGTTCCTCCTGATTTGGAAATGTTTTTGGAGAGCATGTTCTACAGATACATGAAGCACCTGACACTGTGCTTACTCCACTTTTATGCTGATGTGAATAAAATCTGGAGAGTATCCTCAGAATAAAGCCCATCTCAGTGAAACCCAGAGTAAAGCCTTAAGAAAGTCTCTCCTCCCATTTAACTCATGAGGTCAATTTTCTAAAAATGTATAGTTCAGTCAGTGTATTGTTCTAATAAATAATTCCTTAATTGTACTCATCAAAAGTCTTAATGACTTTACAACATTATAGACTGAAAGTGAATGCATATTTCAGTCATATGGACTTCAAAAATAAGAACATCCTAAGGACACTGTTGGGCATCTGTCAGATGAGTGAAGAATGATAAATGTGGGCATGTATCATTATCCCCTTAAATGCCACAACCCCATCTGTAAACCAATGAGAATTCATTAAAAAGATACTAGAGAAAAGCAGATTACCTTGGATTTATGGAAAGGTAAATCTGGTATTGCTTATTGTCTGTTTGCTTGTTTTCAAGGTCCTTACAAATGAACAGCCTCCGCCTTCTTTATTGTGCTTTTCTAGTTTTCTCTTCTCTGTGAAGTTGGAAAGATTAACATTAGAAACCTGATTCAGATCCAGTCGAATCTATTGATCTGCTTTTTGAAACACCTGAGTGTAAGGCAAGGATGCTCCTTCATTTGCATTCTCACACAACCTTAGCAAGCATCAGCTGGTCACGTAGGAGAAGACTTTCAAGTGACCACTGACGATATATTCCCTTTAACATGTATGACTTTTCTGGAAATTTTACACTGACCTGAAAGTTATGAAGAAGGGCTGTAAGAGACTGTGATAGGGGACACATAAAATTGGGACAACCAGCTACAGTACCCTGGAATCATGTAATCCTTAAGGTTGGAAAAGACCTTTAAGATCATTGAATCTAACCATCAACCTAGCACGGTCAAGTCCACCACTAAATTCTACCTCTAAGTGCCACATCTACACATTTTTTAACACCTCCAGCAATGGTGACTGTACCACTTCTCTGGGCAGCCTGTTCCAATGCTCGATTACCCTTTCAGTGAACAAATTTTTCCTAATATCCCATCTCATATGGTATCTAGGGAAAAGATGCAAACAGAAATGAGTTAGGAGTCCCGTGTGAGATGGCATGCAGTACCAACATTTCTCAGAGCATCCAAGCGTTGCACCAGCATTTCTCAGGCCAGGTTTAAATGAAAACTACCTGGTTTTGCAGTGAAAATTATAGCTCCCCATTTGATCAGATATTGGAAAGTACAAATAGACATGTAGTATAAGGATAGAGATGAACACGTGAGTGAAGATAGGAGGTGTAGGCAATGGCATTTCCATCTTCTTTCTGCCCCATCAGGGCTCACATCTTTATATTAATCATTAACATGAAATATTAATTCCTTTTGAGAGGGACTTGCTGAACTCTATAGATTGTTTCGGTGTCTCAGACCAGGAAGAGGAGTGTGATGTCCTCTGAGACAAGTGAATGTGCCTCTGAGGCAGCTGAAAGTGTTTGTATGGGAAACTGGAGGCCTACAGACAACTCTTGAAGTGAGAAAGCCTGAGCGCTGACCCCTGTGCTGGTAAGGCATGCACAGGTTCTGTGTTCATTCAAGAGCTCCCTGTTGGACAGGAGCTCCTTACCACCGAGGTGCTGTGAGGTGTCCATCAAGGTCTGTCAGAGTAAACCTCATTCCAGTAATCCCTGCTGACGCACAGTTAAGAACTTTAAAGCGCTGATGTAAATTGCAGCAGCCTGACAGCTGCTATAAATTGTATCCAAGCTGGGCTGGATCAATAAGATCCAAAGTCTCCTTGGATTCTGCTCTTTCTTATACCAGAACAGGCTCTAAGATTTGTTCTTATTCTTCTGCCTAAATAGAAGGATCATGGCACAAAGAAATAGGACGATATACATTCAACGTAAAGCATGGAAACCCTTGGCCACATTTCCCCAGTCAGGTCTAAATCTGTATATGTTTCCTGCTTGGTTATGACTGCAGTTGGTCCTCTCCTCTCCACTCCATACTGAGGTGTCCTGTTAAGAAAGAGGGCAGCTCAGCAGTTCAAGTCCTCACCGGTGAATAGAAATTTTGCTGCTCCCTGTTAAGGTTGGTTGTATATGAGGAACAAATTCTCTTGCCTGCAGTATTCTGGCAATGAGTACTTTTTGCAGATTGATTAAATGCTTCAGCTTTGCTCAGTCTGTTAATCTCAGGAGCCATTTATTGCTTCATATACTACAGTGCATTGGGGATTATCTCTTAAGCACTGTGTGTAGAAGGCATGTAGCAGCAAGATACAAATCTTGTGTCTTGGAAACGCTTCTCTGGAAATAAAGAAAAGCAGCTGTCAGTAGAAAACAGGATGGTTAATATTGGCACTGGATGCTTCAAACTTCTGTCATCAATACTGCGAGCTCCAATGTCCTCCATCACCTCAGTGATACTAACTCAGACTCTGTGGGTTAGCATAATGTACTGCTGCTGCTACACCCTTTCTTGTCTGTTAATTCCCAATGATACCTGACCCAGTGGAAAAGGGACTTGCAATGTTGCAAACCTCCTAGAACAACGTGAGCAATTGCTGTAGTGTGTTGGCTTGAGCAGTCATCCTCTTAATCCAGTAAACTTCTATTGCTTCCTTCCAATGTTGCAGGTATTGTTATTCTGCATGTTAAGAATACACTTAAAGGTAATAAGTGCAGCCTAGTGGACTAAGCAAACATGTTAGCAGTGAGGCTGCCAGCAGGAATAAACCAAACCTCTCCCTTTATCCTGAGCCTTTTTTCTTTTGTTGTGCAAAAACTGATGTTTAGCTAGCATTAGTAGAAGTGGAGCTACGCCAGTCCACAGCAGCAAAGGGATGGCCTCTTGGCTGTTCGGCCAGTGTTACTGAGTTTAAGACATCATCTGTCACTCTCTAAATCCTTTCCTTGGTTACCTGCTTACTATTGGATTGTCTTTCATGTCAATAATGTAAAAACAAATAGGCACATGCATCAGATGAATTCACTCTGCACTGAGTTTACAGTATAGTTAACCAGGTTATGTTTACATTTCTAGTCATTTGAATGGGTTCATACAGGACTTATTTTAGAGAGCTTGATACCCAATGAGCAGCGAGGCACATGCACAGGGAGAAAAGACTGTGACCAGAGTATTTTGATGCTCCTTGCTTTCTGGCTGCTCTGTTTATCCTGCTCTAACACATTGGCATTTAGATGGTCTGTCTATTTATGCTCATCTCTTCTGCCTTTGGGCATTCCTAAGTCCTTGACTCATTGCCTTGCTATCCCATAAGAATGTTTTTCCTACCCTATCTCTTCTGATGGACACATCTTCCAGACTTGAACGCCTTGACTATTGGAAACGATGGAGTAGAAAACAGAAAGTAGTTTTGAAGCTGGACATTGCACAAGAAGGATGATTTCCAGGGTGATTTGAAGACCTTTGAAAACAACAAACAAGATCAGAAATTCTCAGCACCTGGCCAGGCTGCAGAGTTTCCTGACAATCTGCTCTGGCAGTGACATGGGGAGAGTTTAGGACATGAAGGAGACCATGATGCCTTCCAAGAGCACAAGAAGGCATTGTCTGTCTCCCAGAACAGTGACATGCTTTCTGCTCACACCAACCTGGGCACTCGGCCCTGCTTCTCTGCTGCCTGAGCATTCAGGTCACCGACAGCCCAGCTGAGAGTTTTGTTTCTCCCCGGCTCCTTGCCATCCTCATGTTACTGCTTCCCTCCAAGTCTTCAAAAGGCTTCTTGACCACAGTCAAGCAAGTCCCCCACTTGCTCCTATTTCCCTGACCAAAAAAGTCCCAAATGCATATCCCATCATGTGTGTATTTGCCACTCAGCGGGCTTCTCTTTTTCAACAGTGACCTCAGTTCCCCATGCCACCTATTCTGGTCCTCATAATATCAAATAGTTTTTTGGGTTTCTTAACTGAAATTTAAGTTTATCAAGAACAACCCATGTATGATTGTCTAATGTATGATTTGATGAGGAAGGTATTAACACCAAAAATTAGTGCTGGCTTTTTGCATCATCCCGTTAATTCTGAGTAATGTTTTGGAGCAATTTTATTGAAACAGGAATCAGTCTTAGATTTTAACATCATTCATTTTCTTTCTTTTCCATCGATTATTCAGTGATAACAAGGGGGGAAGGGAGGGAAGCTAAATTTTTAGTAGCTTTCTTCCTTGTCCCAAATTTATTACTTTATTTGTTTCCAAGTTGTTTTCTTCTTTTATTTGACAACAGCCAAAAATGAATTTTTCTTCCTTTTCCCTTCCTACATGAGCAGGAGCCCTAAGTGTTTTGGCCTTCACCATTGCATTTTAAAGTTTTGTGTGGTGGTCACATCCAAAATAGAAGCAAGCAATGCACTTGTGAAGTGCAAAGCACAGACCTGCCATGATTATTCCTGAGTGCAGAACAGCCAGAGTGGTGCACCAAACGGCAAGTGCTGCTGTGAAGTTTCTCACAGCAAGGCAGGGTCACCCCTTCTCCATTCCGATGCCAGTGACCCAGCACGAACCTCAGTATTTTGAGGGGTCAGAGAAGACTATCTGTGGTAAGAAACCTCTGAGAGAATTTGGACAAAGTCACATCTCTGAAATGTCCCAAGATTTTGAACAGCACTGTAGATCATTGATGGGGATGAAAGAAAAAAATAAAAACAACAAAGAAAACAAACCTGAAACCCGTGAACCACCCTTTTTAGTTTTGCCAATTCAGCACCTGTAACCTCCCTTTGAGGCATCAGGCTTAGCCATTTCACAGTTTTTTATGTGAACTGAAAAGTAAAAGGTGAAATAAAGTTCAGGGATCTCCTGGGAGTCTACAACTCTCTGATACATGGAATGTTTCTCAGACTAGAGAAAGTGAAGGACAAGTGGAAGTCAAAGGTGTAAGAGCAAAGAGAGAAACGTATAGAAGTGCTTAAAGAAAGAAAGAGGGTTTCAATCTGACCTGGCAGCTGCCAGAAAACAACTGCAAGATAACAGAGCACATTTTGGCCATAACAAGGAGGGCAACTAGTGGCTATGAAGAGAGTGTGATAGCACAGGGGCATTATTAATAGGTCATTACTATTACTGTTAAAATAGTCACTCAAAGTGATGCCTTTTCTAGGTCTTAAAATCAAGAATCAAATCAAATCAAATCAAATGGTTAGAAGGGAAAAAGGGATTTTACCTTGGTGTTTATTTTAAGGATCCTTAGGTGCACCACGTCCAGGTGGAATGCGCCAAAATGCACACCACAATGCCCACCCCCAAAAGATCTGGTATAACATTACAGGTCTTACTAATTAGCATATCTATCAAAGATTCCCCAGTGAGAGGCTTGAATGAGCCCACCTCCCCAAGGAACCTTCCCCTGGATGGTTCTATCTTAGTTTACAAAATGTGTTCTGGAGAGGACCTTGGGGTCTGGGGCATTCTGATCCCTAACTATGAAGCTTCTAAGATGTTTAGTCTCCCAGCTTGACAAATAAGTCTAAGAATGTAGGCTAAAAACCACTAAGAATACAAAAGTTATAAAGAATTATATAAAAGGGGTATAAAAGAAAAGGCAAAGAATCTTCATGGCATCAAAAGCTTTGCCACCTCTTTGCCCCAGTCTGACAGAGACCAAAGTGCTCCCAAAGGTGCTATGAATCTGATCCAGACCTTCAATACATGGAGATCCCCAGTAAGAAAGACTGTTCACCAAGGCCCTAAGCCAAATCACCTTAACTTACCTCTTATCATAGTACAAAATAACCTCAAAAATGTGTGTATGCATCTTTGGTGATATCTGTTTTGGTGCACCTCAGGGACAACAGAACCTTATTTTACCTACTTAGTGAAGCTACATCTTGTTTACTGATTAAGCATCTCCTACTTTTTTCTCATCAACTGTTTCTAAAATTCACAACATAAATAATGAAAACAAATAATTTTGAATGGTGAAGCATTCACACTGAGCATGCAGCTTGAAGTAGAAGAGTAAAATCTTACTGAGGGAAAAAATCTGGACAATGCACAGGAAACCTTTCTGGGCCTGTCAGTGAAGGCTCTCACACAGATCATCCACTCTGTGCTACAGGTAAACAGCACTGAGGTGTCCTGAAAGCACATACAGGCTGCAAAATGATCCCTGTGATTCATCATGCAGAGCCCCTTGCACCTGGTGTGCACTATCCCACTCACATGGATAAGCAGAGAACACAAAACGAAAGCTTTGCAACTTACAACTTCCAAACAGTATTAAAAAACTTGTTCCCTCTTCATGGAAGCTGTGCCAGGTATTTCAGATTGTGTGCTGCTGGCAACTGCTGTTCAGGAGAGCATCTCGTGGGCTGCTCAGCCTGTACTGAAAGTCTTCAAACCTCTGTTGGGCAACCTTGAGTCACAGGGCACTAGATCACAATTTCTCAGGAGAAAACCTACAGTCCTGCTGCAGATTCTTCAACAATGGTGACATAGGGTTGGGCTTTTTGTGTCCAAGGAAAGGTTTCCTTCATGTTGGCAAACTTTTGAACACTGTGATTTTCCCATGTCCTTATTCTAGAAAAAATAGCCTTTGACAGTCTGAAGTCATTCAGCCATCACTGGTCATCCCAATTCTGCTGCAAAATCCCCTCCCCTGCCTGTACAAGGTAAATCAGTAGGAACTAAGATGACGAATACATTTAACAGAAATAAAGCCAAAGTATGACACACTGGGGAAAGATTGAGGTGCTTATTATAAATGGAACTTTTGAGTTACCAGTTTATTAGGGCCTTTTTAAAAGTCTGTGGGCATGTAAAGAAGAGTGATTTATTTGATATAATATACTTTGATTGCCAAAGTTTTCAGCAAGCTTCTCAAAGAAGCTAAGCCTCCTGAGAGGAAAGGAGGCATCCTAATGAACTTACACACACATCAGTTAAAAGGTGGGAATAAAAATCAGGAAGACATGGCCAGGTTTAGCAACAGAGGCTGGTTACAAGATACTACTATGGAAATCTATGCTAGGGCTTTTATCTGTTGTTTAATGTTTAAAAGTTGTTTAAAATGTTTAATGTTTAAAAGATGTTTAAAAGTTAGGTAGCAAAAGGGTAGAGAGTGAGGTTGCAATGTCTGCAGAGCAATGTGTTCAGAGTAAAGCTGACTGTGAAGATGTGCAACAAGGATTCTTCTTGTATTTTAATTGGTGACAAAATAGCGCATGAAACAGTGTGAATACATACAATGTGAAGCTGATACACTGCTACAATGTAACATTGATTATATGAACTATAGATACATAGTGATGGGACATAAATTAGCTATTTCCATACAGGAAAGTGGATTTGGAGCAATTTTTCATGTTCAAAAAGACTGAATTGCATATTAAGCATTGTGAGAAAGGGAGCAGAGGAAAATAACAGTAAAAAAGGTCATACAGTTGTAAAAATCTATCATGCATTCCCGTCTTGACTATAGCACATAATTCTGATCACTCACTTTCACAAAGAGCACAGGAAGGAAGGAGAAAACTGTCAGAACGATAAACGCAGGGAGTGGCTCCCATATGATGGCAGACTAAATCCTATGGGAACTTTCAGCTTCCAAATGGTTTGCAAAAGGTGAGCAGGGAACAGTCTTTTACTATTTTTACCAATTCAATAGTCAAAGGGCTTCAGAGCTCTAATTTCTAATAAAGAAAATGAAAGGGGTTTTTTTCTATTCAGAACTGAATGATGAACCTTAATGGCAAAGGATATTCTGCAGGTGAAAAAAAATTAAACAGTTTTAAAAAGGAATGACAAAGTTAATGAAAAATAGACCTATTGATGTAATTTAAAAAGGTAGTCTGCATACCGTCTCCATTGGAGGAGAAATTCCTTATAAGGCCTTTTTCAACATCTTAGATACACAGCGTTGAGCTAGCCAGACCTTTGACCTGATCTACCACAAAAGTATTTCTATTCTTGCATTCCCTGGTCTTGGCAAGAGCCACATTCAGTGTGAAGTCTTTCACAGATAAGTAACAGTTCCTGCTTTTTGCTTCCTTACTCTGCTGCCCTGGAGTTTTCCCTAGTGCAGGTCTCTAGAAGGCTTGAGTCAAGACTTTGAGGTCCCTTCCAGACCTTTGATTTGGCAAGGTCCAGTGCAGATAAACTGGAAGATGCTGCTGCTCAGGAACAGGGTACCTGGGAGAATTATGTCCTGTATCTATCCACATCAATCACCTTTTTGTCCTGAGCCACAAATCCACAGTCAGGCAGCAATGAGCTCTTGTGGCAAAAGACAAATCGTGGTACTTTTACACTTATGTTAGAGGACACAGAAAATGTAGATTTACAGTGACCAATAACAAAATATGCTTCTAATTCCAGTGATACTATCCCAAAATGCCCTGTGTCCCCCATCAGACCCAAGGAACACCAAGTTCTAGCTCACAGCACTGAGGGAATACTTGCAAAGAAATCACCACCACAACAAAACAATGAGTTACAGCAAGATAAAAGTCTAGTGCTTCTTTACTTATTCCAGAGCAGATAATGTGAAGCAGTTAAGAGAAGCATCTCATTTCACTGGAAAGCCTCTCACGCAGAGAAATCCTGAGTGTGAAATTAACCTGTGGAGTTTTTTTTAATTCCAAAATTTCCCCTCATCAGGTAGTCACCCATGAAGCTTAAGGCCAGCTAATTGCTTTTATTATCATCATACAGACAATATTGTAGAGACAAATACGTTAGGAAAAGACATCCATTAGAAAAGATATCCTCTATATAGGTGCCAGGACTGCACAAAGCCAAGGTTTGTATTGTACTAAACTTGTATACTAGGAAGACATGGGGCAGAGGTTTTTATCCAGGACAGCAAATCTATTCCAGTCTTAAAAGACAGAAAGATCATACTGCAGGAAAAAAGGGTACAAAGGAGCCATCAAATTACTTTGGGGGAGCTTCTAAATATTCTTCTGTGTGAATGAAGTGATTAATGGTCTTGTTATTTCTCCCTGTATCTCAGTAGATGTTGTGGTTGATAACTACATTTTGTTCTCCATTAAAATGGCAACCCTTTGCTAAAATCTTTGCTGGCTTAAACTGTCAGACAGTCAAAATTTGGTGGGATTAATCACTCCAGAGTATTCAAAAGCATGTCCAGTTGTAGTGGTTTGGTCTAAAATACTCATTACTGTTTATCTTCTGTGAGATAAGAATTAGGAGAAATGCAAAGCAGGCACCAACTTGAATGAATATAAAGAAGTTTATTAACAGACCTAAAAGAAGAAAAGAAAAAAAAAAAATTATACCACCTTTAGAACTCTCCTCCTCCCCCCACCTTCCTCCCGTCTCCCACTGACAATGTAAAAAGACAACCCTTGAGATGTTCAGTCTGTTTACCACTTCCATAATAACCTTGTTCAGTCCATTTAGAAAGAGAAGTCTCTTTTTGCTTGTGCTATGAAAACAGTATCACACCGAGACAGCCACCCACTTCCAAATATTGTTCAGTCCATTTAGGAAGAGGAGTCTCTCTGCTTGCGATGTGAGTCCCTTCCCCCGACTTGCAGCTTTTCCCGCAACTGCTTTCGAGGGTCCACTCTTGAAGTTTTTCGGGGTACAATTTTAAGGTTGAGCTGTTCAGAAAAAAAACAGAGGCCCTTCTCCTTCCCTGGGAGCAAAGGGTCATCTTCATCTTTGAGACTATCACTGGAAGCATCTCTAGGAATTGAGGTTTTTCTCCTTTCCTCTTTGGAGCAAAAGTCCTCATCTGGTTCATCTGGTTCATCTCTCTCTGTCCAAACTTCTCATGAAATTACAGCTGCGTCAGCATCTGCCTATCTCAGTGCAGGTGCTTCTGCTTATGAGTTGAACACTCCACCCCCCATATCTTCATGAAATTACAACAGGATACTCTGATATATCATAGCTTCACAACAGACTTTCAGCTTTAAGCATCTCCTCTCTCTCTTCCCTCAGGTTTTCAGCTCTTCACAGCAATAAAAGGGTTAATCTCACCTCGGCCTTGCAGCTGGAATGTGGCTTATCGCTGTTGGTCCCCTGACCTCTGCCGGACAGAGGTGCCGCTTTGCTGAATCTCGGCCGCAGTGGAGGGGGGGTTCCGAGCCGCTCCGGCTGCCCACGGCAAGGCAGTGGGGGGGGTTCCATGGCTGGAACAGGCCCATGGCTCCAGGCTGGCCGTGGCCCGGCCCGGCCTGGCCCAAGCAGGGCCTGGCCGGGCCTGCTGGCCCCTGCACGGGGCCTGCAGCCACCTGTCCCAGCGCCGGAAACGAGAGAGAGCTGGGGTGGGAGTTTGTCTATTCTTAAGTGTGTATCACAGAGGCGGTCACAACTTTAAGTGGCTTAAAGAATTGTCCATATTCAAACTGGCCAGCTGATAGGTTCTATCAGGTCCCAGAGGAAGCTGTAAGCACCCCTTAGCAAGGATATCCCTTCCGGGACTATGCTTGCTAACCTATGACACCAGTATTGCCCAAAGAGGCTGTTTTGGGATAGAAAAGCAGGCCACATGGAGGAAGAATTTGTGGGATCCATCTCTCTGCTGGCATTATCTGAGCTGCTCTGCTATAAACCCAGAGTACATGGCTGAAGTTGCTCATCTCCATCCCGTTGTGTCCATGTCACTCAGGTGACATGATCATATATACATTCATGCCAATAATGCCAACTCAGCAAACCACCAGGTATTGCTGCCTGTTTCTCAAAGTACTAAAGTACTAAAACCCCCTTATTTACCCAAGGGCTGAGTCTTGCTGCCTTAAATCAAGGCAATATAATAGCTGGTGCTTTACTTTAAAAGTTTAAAAGTGGTTAATCTGATGAATGTGGCACAAACCCTAAAAAGCTTTTGCCAGCTGTTTACTGCACTTACAGTTGTTTAAAATAATAGCTGATAGGAAGGCTCAGAACACTGAAGAACAGGAAACTGAAATTGATTTAAGCATGTACTTTTATATGGTAGGTGAGTGCATAGACACAGTGTCACCACCCCAGGCTGAGAGCACTGGCAGCAGCACTCTTCTGACCCCAGCTTTGTCACCTGAAGATGTTACTGTGGGTCCTTACTTGTAACCACCCACTGGCACAAGGGTCCCATCCAGCTCGTCACCAGGTGCAGTCAAATAAGTGAGCACTGCTCAATCTGTTCTGGCACAAAATATCCAAGGTTAGCACAGTCCAGTTTCAAACCAGCTGCACGCAGATGCCTTTGCCTGGGTGAGTCTGAGGAGCCCCTTTGCTAGCTCTGCTCCTCGGTGGGAACTTCCAACACAGAGGTAGTGGTGTCCTGGTGAAGAGAGTCATCTGCAAAGAGACTGTGGCTCAGCTCTGCCTGCAAGTCCTGTGGTCTCTGAAAGATGCAGCAGTGGCAGCACACTGCCTTCATTTAGGGGAGGAGGTGTGTAGGAGCAAGCAAGCATGACCGAAATGATACAGTGCATTAATGCATAAACTGGACAAATCCCTGAAAAGCTGTGCATGCTCAAGACGATTCTCATAGCTTTCAGTGAGGTCTGCCTTTCCTGCCAAGTCTGTCTCTCTTGGATATTCATTATTTAAGTCAGCAGCGTTTATTTTATTATAAAAGCTTTGGAGGTGGTAAGGAACGCTAAATGCAGTCTACTTATACCCAAGAATTAACATTCATATTTAAGCAGGTCAGTCTTTAAATCAGTTTTGCTAGTCTGTTCTAGTTCTGATCCTTTAAAAAGTACCTTACCTTTGTCAGCCTGCTGAAGACCCTGAGAGTTATAATTTTTTAGAGAGAGATCACAGAACAATGTGACTTAAACAACGTTCTGAAACCTATGTTCTCATGTAGCTCAACTTATCTGAGTAAGCTGTGCTAAGGTTTTGTGATTCCAGTAAGAAGTGGACTAATACTAACTTAAGCCTAACATTATTAAAGCCTGCTATTTCTCTGCTTTTCCTATTACCTAATTTGTAACTCACACTGGGTAGTAACCAAAGTTCCTGCTGGGAAATTTTTTGAGTGGATTTTCTTTGCAGCCCATTTGCTTTCTTATAGTTGAATGAGTTGGGGCTAGATCTGCCAGACAACTTTAAAAGTCGTTTTGTAAGCATGTTATCAGCCACCACCTCATGTTTAGAAATGTGATAGATTTGAAAAGGACTTTCATTTCAACAGAGATCTCAGTTTGTCAAACATGGAGAAGTTTACTTGTTTTCTTAAGATACAATTATCCCTATGGTTCTAGAAGTGGTAACAGTGAAAAGGCTAAATGAAGCTGAAATAATTATAACAAAGATATAATAATATTACATATTATATATCACATAATATAATTTATGTCAATTGATCAGCTGACACAAAGTCTCAGCCTTATTTTATCACATCAGAGTATTGAAACTACTATACCCAAACTCTGCTGTGATTTCTGGTGGGTTGTGTACTCATTTGTTAAGGTTACTCAATCTGTTTGCTGCCTTGTGAGGCTCCCATGCTGTGTTATTAATATTGGGCTACTACAGCACACAAGAAAAGAAAGCCGATCAGTATCGGGGAGGAAATTACATTTCTGCCCAGTTGGCTGGAGCACCCAACACATGATTCACACTGATGACACTTTATACTGCTTCTCTAAGTTATTCCTCATCCAGTACCAGTGCTTAGGAGGACAGTAAATACCTGATCTGGCATGCAGTCTGTGCAAACAAAGTTATCCCTTCAAAACTTCTAGAACAAATCTGAAGCCATCAGTGAGTTGTCCTACTTCAGTGCCTTTCATCCTGCAGCTGTGGCACTTCAATTCCCAGTTGCTAAGTACCTAGGGCCTCGCATGATTTCTCTTGGAACCAAAACTTAAGACAATTAGTCCTCAAATCTTTAAAATCCATCTGCTTTACGATTAAACTGATGAACTGTGAAGTCTTACTCTGTTGTGTATAATCTCCCTCCTTCAGAGCAGTTCAGCTCATGCACCACGGAGGCTGTCCAGCTCCAGCTTGGCCACACTTTCACTATGAAACACAACACACATGTCCTCTGTGACTCACTGCCGCTGGACCAGGGCTGCCATGGATCTGTGAATAATACAGGAGTTCACAAAAAAGCTGGGCTTTGTAAATAACATACTACCACTGCTGGTCGTAACAACATTCTTCCAGGAGAGGCAAACCTGTGCACCACAGTTCTGGTATCTCAAGCACTATGTCTCCATGAGACATGAAAATATCAGGGTTGTTTTATAACTTTTAGCAAACAGGCTTAAACAGAGGCAAAAAAACCTGGGATTTAACTTTCATATCATCACTGGGACTGGTAACGGCAGAATTCTCATTGGTGTCAGTGTCTCCTAGCTGACACACTACAGATCATGGCATCGCTACAAAGCTTATTACCAGTCATGTCTGAACTCATGGCTCAGGGAATCAACACCTCTGGAGGTAGGGAACACATAATCACATCAATATCTGAAGATATCTTTCTCCTGTTGCATGGTGTTAAGTGTCCATGGTGTCTTCTTTACACAAGAGACAACAGTCCCTGTAGTACACAGCCTCACTTATTTATTCTGTCCCAAAACTGTTCAGGAAAATGAATCCTGATCTAGCTAGAAGACTGTCAGCACAGTTTATTCACAGCTACACATTCCCTTATCACTAAATGGGGTTGTCTATTTCTCTCCACTTCTCCTCACTGTAAACAGTGCACAGAATAATTATGGTTTAGTGTCCTGTGAATACTTGAGGGCTGAAATTAAATGTATTTTTTATTGTTTCTGAAGTATGCACATGTTGGTGGACAGTTTTTCATCTTATATATGTTTTTTCTTTCTATTATTGCTGTTTATCAAGTTTTTTGCTGATAATAGCTTCTGATCCTACTTTGGGACCTGCTTTTAACACAATTACATGGCCAGAACAGGTGCTAGGACAAGTTCAAGGAAGATTTTCCTGTAAATGATCTCACTGATGTGATGCCTAGATTTTAACTTTTATATTTTCCTGATTCTATACTGCTTAGAGTGTAACTCTGAGGTTTCTTGTAGCTTGCTAATTTCTGTTCACTTGTGCTAGGTAGACATAACAAAGCCTCTCCGGGCCTGCTCTCCAAGGACACCCAGACCGTCCTAGGCCCAAAAAGTATAACCCAAAGAGCCTCTAAGGGGGGCCAGCAGAGGGGAAATTACATCATTGAATGGAAGCTTTAATTGGAGAATGAACCCTGATATGCAAATGAACCAAACCTATAAAAGTGTGAAGAATTCGTGACCTGTCGTCCATCTTGGGGTCCATTTTTGGCAATAGCCTGTGGCTCCCAGGGGGTATCTTTGAAGGCCCTTCGAATAAATACCTATTTTATTCTTTTACTCCTGTCCAGTCTCTGTGTCTAGGAGGCTTCTTAAGGCATCAGATGTACAAACACCAAGATGATATCTGGGTACAGAGATACCACAGGGTAAGACTTTTAACAATCTAGAAACTGTACATAAACCTTTGACATCTACACTTATGCTGCCTACTCCTCATCACCCAGATCTGTGGGGTTAGGAAACTTCAAAAAAACAGAAGAATCCAACCCCATCTTTGGCTGACAACAATGGAGGTAATACTGCTGCTTCCAAACCTAACTTTCATGATAGCAGGCTCAACTCAGCTGTCTAGGCAACACCTCCTTAATTTCTCATTTTTCCATAATAATGTACTAGCTCCCACAGCCAGTGAAAGAAGCCAGCTCAGCTCTAGAACACGGATAATCATCCTTATATGGCTCTCCAGCAGAACCAATGAGCCTGGCAGCCAGTGGTAGTTAAAGGCACGAATATTTGTGTGCAGCAAGATTCTAGCAAAGTTTGTTTGCTTGGCCCCAGCACTGCATAAACCTGGCTGTTGTCATTCCAGAGAGAAGCTGGCTTTGGATGCAATCTAGCCATGTGTATATTTCTCCCTGCTTTTCCACTAATGAACTTTACAAGAACCGCAAAGAAAGGATAGAGGGGGTCTTGGAATTCCTAGAGGGATCTAGGACTTGGAAAACTGGGCAATCTGGCAAGGGAGAGTTGAGAGTTGGCAGTGGATGAAGAGCTTCAAGGTGACACATTTCAAGGGCAGTTCATTAGGCAAAAGTCCAAAATTTTAGTGTGACATTTACACTGAAAAGAAAAATGTCATTTGAAAAGAAAAGGAAAAAAAGGGAATGGAAATAAATATGTTGATCTGTAAAAAGTACAAAGGGAAAAGTGTGAGGAAAGAACACAGGGAACTCTCTTCTCCTATCCATTATGGATCTTCTCTCTGCCTGCCAAAAGATACAAAAAGGTTAAAGTGCTGCTATCAAGGAAGAAAAATTGTGTGTATTTTCTTCTCATCCTGCTCCCCTACTATCAAATATTCTATTTAATTAGTTTTCACTAATTCAATAAAATGTAATTATTATTTGACTTGATTTTGTACTTTGTCATTTCTGTTCAATTCTCAGAAAAGTGGTCTATTACTGACAGTTGAATGTTACACAGATTTCTGGCCCAAATTACAATCTGAGCAAAATCAGTCTTTGAGGGGAAATTCTTCCCCATAGAACAAAATAAAAATAATTATATTAACCATAATTTGTCACTGGACTGGTACAGAGTTCAACAAAACAAATACACTTTATATTAAATATTTGATGTGGTTGCTAGGTAATTCAAAAAGAAGGGATTTTATAAGAATTTTTTAAACAGAAGTCTAACATTTTTCAATTTAGCCAGATTTTCAGATGTATCTGTTCTGCAAAGTGAGTAGCTGAACAGGAGAGTCTTGCAGATGGAAGGCACAGATATAGCTACAGAAGAGATATAAAAAATAATTTATTTGATTTATAGTCTCTTCCTACTTCTTTGTGTTCTTGTAGCTTGAGAAACACTTGGCTGAGTGAAGTTCTACAGTTCTTTGTTTTGGAGAAATAGTTACTTTGTTTTAATAAATCAGGGTTTTCCCATTTCCTCCATAAATCAGGGAAGTGAAGAAATCCTATTACTTTTCTTCCATGTACAGGAAGATGATGGAGTCTCTATTGTCTGTGTTATGACTAAAGTCAACAGTATTATCCATGAAAAAGCTGCTTTTTGAGGTGCACCCAGAGACCAGTTCTCGTCTGTAGCCAGAAGAGGTGTGGGCTCAGTGTCCCTCAGTACGAAGGTGGAGAGGCTGGGATTGCTGCTCTCAGCCAAAGCTGATGAGGCTGGGGGGGATATTCTCTGGGGTAATAACACTAACCAGCTCCTGTGTGATTAGTTGTTAACCTCCTTGTTAATCAGCTTGTTCCTTCTGCTGCTAGACATTAATGATACTCAACCCCTGGAGCTCCATTTTTCTGTTTATGTTTCTGTTTTCACAAGAGAAAATATAAAATGCTGTGCACTTCAGCTGACCTTAGCTTTGTGAGGTACTGAATGTTCACCCCATTCTGTTGTAATCTTAATGCAATTTGTTAGAGAAAATAGAGGAAATAGAGCCTTCTTTCCACTACCTACCAATACCACACACCTGGCACTAGCATTGGATGGGGAATACTCTAACCACTTCTCTGAGCAGATGTAACTATCCAGTCGTTTCCCCAGTGAACAGTTCTGTGTCTCCAGCAAAAGAAATCTCTTCATAAAATTAAATCCACTTTGTTAGTGACTGAGCCAACTGCTCTCCAAAGCCAAAGAGTTGTTGCTGCTAGACTCCCACACCTTGCTGCTGTTCTCTTTCTTTTACAGAGTTGAAGATCAGATGACTTTTCTCTTAGGTACTATATGGTTGTAGTGGACATAAGGGTTGGAAGGGTTATCAGAAGACTGGATATGCACATCTAGACCAGCACTTACCACCTGCACTTAGCCAGACTTGACTTTTGAGACTACAGTAAGAAAAAGGTCAAGGTGAATGAAGGGAAGCGGGAGACCAGAGGCAGAGACAGGGTTGAAGGCAGCCTCAAGGTACCACCCTCAGGCTGCAGAATGGATTAGGGTGGTTTGCTGTGGGGGTGTGAGGAGAGGAAGCCAAGATGAGATCTGGGCTCCAAAAGGGCCTTGTTTGTCTTCTTCTCACAGCTCACTCTGCCAGCTTCTGTTGTCAGGGTTAGAGAACGGGTGTGGAGCAGAGCCCAGGTTTCTGCAGAGTACCCTGTGGAGCCAACCACAGGATTCTGCTCAGAAGGGACTGGTTGTTCCTCCTTCACAAAGCCCTTATGGCCACCTTACCCAGTCTCAACCCCGCTGCACAAGGCCAGGAGAAACTCCAGCCTGAGCTCTGGGCTCTTTCCAGCCACCCTCAAATTACTACATCTTCCCAGTCAGCTTTGTCAAAAGAAGCTGGGTTCTGCTACACCTCCTGTCCCAAAGGCCAGCCACAGCCTTCCCAGAGCACCTTAGGGTCAAGATTAGCTGTGCCCCAGACAATGAATTCCTTAGTGGAGAATTCCTTTTGCAGCCCTCAGCTTCCTTTGGTAGCTGCCTGCCCCACATCCACTATCACTCTGCTCCTCCTCTTCTCCTCTTGCCCTAACCTGAATTTCAAATCAAACTGGCACAGTCCCTGACCAGTTGCCCCTTTAGAGGAGGTAGTTCTGTGTTTTCCCCTGACAGAACCTGGAACCTAAACACTTAATCCTAACCCTAGAGTGACCCCTCAGCCAGGCACCTAGCCATGGCCCAAACTGCCTCAAAGGAGAATTGACCTTGCAGCTCTCAGTTTCTGTCCCGAAATTAAAGCCTTTCTCTCATTTCCTTTACTTACCCTCAAGAAAGCTTCCCAGCTCTTTCTCATCTGAAACATTCCCAGGAGAGAATAAAGGGTAAAAATTAAACTTAGGGTAAGAAGGCTTCTTGCTGACCTGACAGACATGCCCAATACTCTGCATAATGAACTGGGAATCTCAAATCTCTCCAGAGACCCCAAATGTCTCTTGGTACACTTACCTGGTCTCCAAAGTCCAAAGAGCTGGTAATAGAAAAAAAGAGAAACCAACCAGTGAATGAATAAGCAGTATTTCATGGCATCTTGCTTGATTTTAAAGCATTTCCTGTACTCTCAAATCAAGGATTCTGGGAATAGAAAAGGATACAAAATGCTAGAACAGAGTGTACATGGCAAAAATAAATTGGGTCCTTTCATGACGCTATTATCAGAGCAGCAAAACAGTACTCCAGAGAGGCTGCAGGTCAGATCCTCAGCTGCTGCAGCCTGAGCAGAGCAGGGCACACGAGGGCGAGCTGCCCACCCATCCCGTGGGCCCAGCTCGCGCGCTGCACGGCAGCAGCCGGCACACACTGCACGTGTGCAACAGCAGGGGTTCACAGC
Organism: Aphelocoma coerulescens; assembly: GCF_041296385.1. NCBI lineage: Eukaryota > Metazoa > Chordata > Aves > Passeriformes > Corvidae > Aphelocoma > Aphelocoma coerulescens. Next base: position 124,612,884 of record NC_091015.1, read on the forward strand.
ACTTCCTTTCACACCTGGAATTGGATCAAGGTTTAGTTTTACATGGGCTCAGTCCACAAATAGAAGTGAAAAAAAGCCAATGACACACACATCACCAGGTTGATAAAGGTGTGCTGTGCACATCTGTAATACACAAAGAAGCTCAATCCTTCAATTTTATACTGATGTGAGTAGCTTCTTTTTTTTCCAGAGTAAAGATAAGATACTTGTACAAAGACATTTATGAAGATTCTTAGGACTGAGCCCTTTAGTGGAAGGAGCTGTGCCATAAAATATTATGGTACATCAGCTTTTTGATTCTGTACACCACTATCTTGCAAAAGTTCAGAATTTAATTGACTCACACTTTATTGTATTGACTACACACTTTAATACTGAATTGCAGCATTAGGTTATTAAGAATCATGTTACCTCTAGTGATTTAAAGTATTCTGTGAAAATCACAGATACATAAGGTTGGAAGAAACACAAACGTCCTATCTCCACTGAGGAAGAGTCAACTCTGCAGCACATTCATGACTGAAGTTTGCCTGTCTTGTTCTTCTAAAACTTTGACAATGGCAATTCTTTAAGAAACTTCTTCAAATCCTGAGATATACTGAGAAAATGATGATCTAACATACATCTCTCTTGCTGCAAATCAATTCTCATCTTTTTGTTGGCATGGAGACGATTTTTCTCTGTGAATCTTTTACACAGGTGAAGAATGCTACCAGGTCATCTCTTATTTTCCTTTTTTTCTAGATTAAATAAATTTCATCATTCCTCTTCTCTAGTTAATTTTGCTTTATATGTTTTCTTATAGTATTCCAAATGGGGCACACAACCTGAATAATTAGTGCTGAGGACCACAGACTAATTATCCTTATATTCACCAAAATTACGTTTAGTTCAGCTCATGGGACAGTGAAGTCATTCTGGGGGCGAATGTTTTCTCAGCAGCATTACACTGTTGACTCATCCTCAGTTCATGATTGACTGCAGGACCCAGAGCCTTGCCTCCAGTACCATTGCCTGGCCAGCTATTCTCCATTTCACACCTCTGCATTTGACTTCTCCCCTCTAAGAGCAGTCCTTTGCCTTCTTTATTGAGTTTGATCTTATTGATTTCAGAGCATTTCACCAGTGTAGCAAGATTGTTTTAAATTCTAATCCTGTTCGCCAAAGTGCTCACAAAGCCTTCCATCTCAATGTCATCCACAAATTTTACTCTCTATACAAATCATTACTCTCATCCAAGTCATTAATGAAGGCACTGAGTAAAACTGACCCCAGACAGACCCTTGCGGGACCTCACTTACAGTGTTCCCCTGGTTTGACAGTGAATCATTGATAATTACTCTGAACAAGTGGTATTTCAACCACTTGTGCACCTACCAGACTGCAGAGTGATTTTAGCCTGGCCTCTTTTCTTTTTTTTTTTTTCCTTTTTTTTTTTGTTCAGCACAACAACATCATGCAGGACTACATCAAAAGCTTTTAAAAAGCCTTACTCACATCTGATGCTTGCCATACATCAGCAGCTGGGTCAGGGATGCCCAGTGTATACACAGATTATGAACGGTGTCCTTGCAGTTAGATTGTGCAGCCTGTATCCTGGAAATGCCAGGAATCTGCCTCACCTATAGAGGCAGCAAATTATCTTCTGCTAACAACACATGGCAGGGTTTCAACTGACCACCTTCCCCCAGACACGGTCAAAGGCTAGGGAGGGATTCAGCTGTATGCAGGATCTTTGTAGCACTTGCCCAGTAAATCCAGCACCCACAGAAAGGAGGGAACCTGTGCAGGCATTAAGTATTTTGTGGGTAAAAACTTCTCAGAACAGAAGGAGAAAGCATGGCACCCTCCTGCATGCCTCCCAGAGACATCATGCCACCAGCAGCAATAGGGGCAGGTGCTTATGGCAGTATGCTCTTTGTCCTAAAGAAGGGCTTAGATCTATTTAACAGGATTTATTTGTCAAAAGTCTTTGTTGCCTGACTGTATTCTGCATGTTTAGGAACAAACTGTATTTGCTTTAAAATGTTCCTTAGTGACAGTCCTAGCTTGACTCCCCTGAAAGTCACAATTTTCCTAATTTTCTCCTTTTTAATGACAGGTACTACATTTATCCACTGAGATATTTCTTCTAGCAGCTGTCAAAGATTATTGTTAGTGCTTTTAAGACCACTACAGTGCTTTAAATTTGCCAGAGTAGAGCTCAGTGGGCCAGGATTACTTCAATGTATCTACATTCTTTAAATGTCTAAAAGGTTTTCTGTCCTTGATTTTGGACTTTTCTGCACACCTGTTAAAATGAAGCATGTTAAGTTTCTGGGTACCAGCACCTTGATTGTGACTGAAAACCACTGAATGTGTCAATCTCGATGTCATCTCCCTTTTTTCTCGTTCTCCACTAAGCAGCAGACCTTCCTTTGGCCTTCCCCCATTTCTAGCGTCCTTTCAGACTTGTCATTGCAATTTGTCCCTTCTGACTCATTTTGTGCCTTTCTGCATCCTGCCTATTCAGGCAGCCTTTGTCCCTGTATTCCTTTCTGTGCAGTTGCTTTTGTGTGATCCCAGTGTTGTTTACTCTGCAAGGTGAACCTGGCAGTGCAGTATGGTATTTCTGTAGTGCCAGGGCTCGGTGCAGTCACAAGGACAGAAGGGAGGCTGTTCAGCCACACAGCATCTCCCTGACACATAACATAGTGTGTACACAACTGACAAAGCAGCTTTAGCTTCTTTAGAGCCCACACTAGATGAATTCATGGACTTGTTGTCCTCTCAAGATTGTACAGCTTCACATTCACGTTCTGCATGTGCCTGTGTTTGAAGTGTGGGCTACCACTGTTTCAAGTGTCTGCTCCCATAATTAACTATTTTAGATGGGTATGGATACACCTGCTTACCACAAGGATCGCTCCCATTTTTCCCTTGTAGATCTTACAGCATTTACAAGGGGCCACCACCTTTTCCTGTTGCAGGTGGAGGAACAGAAAGGAAAGGGCTGTGCCAAGGGCAACACTCAGCTCAGACTGGGTTAGGAAGTCAAACCAGTTGCCAAATCCCTATCCCACATTCTTGCATGCAGCAGCATCACAGGTGAACCACTGATTTCCCCCAGTATGTGTAGAGGTCTAGGTGAGACACATATAACTTCACTTCCATTTTAAAAATGCTGCATATTATTTAGCTGTTTGGCACAGACTGCAGCAATGTGCTAATGAAATCGAAGTCTCTGTAAAGCCCTATATTGCTCCAAAGTATCATTACAATAGCCAGCTTCCAAGCTCTTTAAAGTTACGCTTCTGCATTTTCAAGATGTAGAACACAACAGCACAATAAAACAGTAATACACCATACAACCACATTAATGCAAATAACACTCATAAACTCACTTATATTGGCTGACAATAATTGTATAGCACAATGTTTTCACTCTCTCAAAAGATGACTGCCAGCTCTAGAATGTGTAATTTATAGAATATTAATTCCTAAAAGGGAATTAAATATTTTACTATTGTAACTGGTGACCTTTGCAGTTTCATCCTGTCAGACAACCTGAAATCCAATTGTTTGAAAGAACATTGTTTGGTGAAAAATCAGTCTGCTTCCTCACAGCCTCCCGTGGTATGCATTTGTCAGTCTTTCTCTCTGAAACAGTTGTGCTCCTCTCAGATTCCCTTCAGACCCATTATTTTCTCTGGCAGACAGGCTGGATTCTTATGGGGAGGGTGGGAGCCCGTTGGAGCTCAGCTGAGACACTGTCACACAGTGGCAGCGTTACAACAAGGGAAGGCAGATGTCTCCTGGTGTCCCCAGTCATGAGTAATGGCCACTGACACTCGCCACTAAAAAAGTTTTAAACCCCTCTTGGAGCAGAGTGAATCCTACTCTCAGAAGGTGCTTTAGAAGTGTTAGATGTGAATAGTCTTCTCATTTTGCAAGCAAGTAGAGGTCTGTGGCAACATATTTCTGATACAGCATGACCTCTCTGGAAGTGCCAGCACATTCTGAATAAAACTCACACAACTACAACAAAGCTACTAATTTAGTAACAGACTTAATCACAATTCTAACTTACAAGTCATTAAGAAATTACAGTTAGACAAGTAATCTGGTGCTAAACAGTAAACACAACTTCCTTCTTCCAAGGAGAGCATAAATAAAATTATTAATGAAAAAACTACAGTAAGTGCATAAAATGTTTTGTAGTTCTCTGCCTGCTGAAATCTTTAATTTCTATGTAGCAGAAGTCCCATTTCTTCCTTGTGACATCTCAGTAGTAAGCACTGCATTTTTCCAGAGTGAAGTATGGACTTTATTCTCGGGCTGTAATGAGTCAAGGAAACCACTAATGTAGAGTGTCAGTATTTTTACCATTATTATCTGTATTCTGGCATTTCCAACAAGTCAAAGATCATACTAATGATGATGTATCCAAAGGTCCAGTTCAGATAATGTACCCAAAGGAACAAATTCAGTTTACTATTTGATTTCACAGGTACTTAATCATACAAAACGATGCCTAGTTGGCACAGTGATAGATGAACTAGGGACAGATTCGATTTGTTAATGCTGACATTAAGATCAGCACTGTCTAGTGTGATTCCTGCTCTCCTCACACTCTTGGATGTAGGAGGTGTGATCTCTCATTCTTCAGCAGTGGGGGGATGTGAAATTAGGAACCCCAGAAGCTTACACTGAATGGTGGGAGTGCTGCTTGGTCAAAATATGTCATTATCATGTCTGTCATCTTTATTGTTAGAGAGCCATTTATGTTATCCAAGAGGAAATCAGCTGTGCATGGAAAACCTGAGAGGACTGTTACAGATCTCATGGTTTTTAATGTCACTACATGCAAACCGTAGGAAAGACAGTAAAAGCTTTGGAAACTCCTTCACGAATTGGTGGCTGGAAAGAAGGGCTGGTCAATGTGTGATGGGACAGCTTGTTTAGAAGTTGTGACAGAAAAAAGGGTCAGGAATGCCAGAACTATTTTGAACTTCAAACAGAACCACAGCTAGCCATAACTGAGACATTTCCCCTGCGCTGGAAGGGAACAAGACAAGCCACACAGTAGAGGTGCAAATTAAGACTCCTGGTTTTTTATGGATGAGACATCTTAAAAACTCAAGGTGAAAGATAATAGGGCAACTAGAAAAGAACCTGTTGTTAAATTTGCCCTAGAATTACATTTTAAGTTTAAATTACTCCCAGTCATTCTCATTTTCCAGCCTCGTAATTAGAACCTTGACCTTATGCCTGGCTGGAATGAACATCTGATTTGATTAATGCTTGCACTTGACTAGTGTTCATGACAAGCCCAGGTGAACCTAATAAACATGAGAGAGGTTTGTGAGATAATCCAAATGCATCCATATAAAGGGGCATCAAGAAGGGTTTTCTGGTGAAATGACTCCTCGAGGTATTTACAAAGGCTCAGAACATGGAGTGCACTGCTTTGCAGGTACAAAAATTAATGGGGGCTACGGGGATGCCGGGTGGAGACAAGAGTTTTTAGGTGTTTGCAAAGCAGCCTGCTCTGGTAGACACAGGCCAAGGTCTCTCTGCAGGGAAGAGAGGGCTGAAATGTATCTCACAGTTGCAGGAAGCACTCAGACTGCTCATTAACAACCCTGCATTTGAATTTGTACTGTCAGCATCTCCATGAGACTGTCCAAAAAGCAGGATTTTCATTTTGCAAAGGCTTCCCTTTTTGGTTTGGTTTTCATTTTGTTTTCATCAATTTCAAGCCAACTCAGAAACATTTTTTTCTCCTGCAAACTTGACATTTGAGGAAAGCATCACTTATAATACACTGATTTATTATGTACCCTAAACAAAATAACCTTCCTGATGTGGTAGTAGCTCCATCAGGCAGGTACATTTGTCTGTCTCGAGACTGCTAACCACACTAAGAGCATAAAGTCCTGAAGTCTTGTTCCTGTGGTGCTTTGACAGGAATCAAAGCATTTTTCTATGGGAATTCTGCCTTCCATGTGACAATAGTTTGTTGAAGAGCAGCTTGCTAACTGTAGTCTCAATCCCCCTCGAAAACATTTGTTCTCCTGCCATGCACAGTCCATCCCAGGCAGGTCTGTGACCCGTGGAGTGGGGACTCCATTGCTCACTCAGCCTAGGAAGGGCATGTTCTAGAGAATGAAAGATTAAGATTTATTGTGGTGAAACTGCCTATAAGTGCAAATAATTTAGTGCTATGTTAAAACAGTGATTAATTTAGCCCATAATTTCAAGAAATGAAGCAACACTCCCTGACAAAGCCTCAGAAGCTGTAATTTATAGCAGCCCTCCCAGTTAGCAGCCTAGAGAGCTATGAACATCCTCAGTCCTGTTTAATACCTTCACTGGACTCCCTACTGAGCATCAAGGTCTCCTGGTATATTCTCCGGTGAGCTGTAAACAGAGATTTTAAGGACAGGCTCTCCTATGGTCTGATTTGTTTTAAGTGTCACTCTTCCTTTTCAGTAAGGTTACTGACACTTAAACGTCCCTGCTGAAACACAAGTATTGCCTTACCTCATCATTACAGTGACAAAATCCCTTGTTGTGGGCTCATTCATTTCGTCCTCCATGGTGCTGCCTTTTCCCTGTATTTTTCTGCTATATTGTGATAACAATAATCAACTTCCAAAACAGATACAATCTGCAGACACAAAGACCTCCCTGCTGGCTTTCCATCACGCACCTCATCTCATTTCAAGCTCCCCTTTCAACCTCTGTGTCCTCCATGACCTCATACTTTACTTCACCTGTTGTGTCACTTCTTACGCGCTCCATCCCTCCCACGTTACCAGTGCACCTCACCAAGCCAGAGGGTACCAGCAGGCCACTCTCTGTGGTATCAGCTACTCCTGAATCATGTTTTCATCCTTTTCTCACCTTTCCTTCCCACTGCTTCAGCAGGGTGAGGAGGGCAGTACCTGCAAAGTGGTATCAGAGTGAGAATCCAGCATTGCCTGTGCCTTAAGACTTTTAAAATGACGGCTACTATGCTTAATATTTGCAGGAAGGAGGGTAGTGTAATGCCCTAGCTATCTAACGCTTGAGCCTTCAGCATGATCATGCATGGTCTTCCCCTTTTCCATTTTCTTGCTTCTTTTTTTTTTTCCAGTCAGAGATGCAGTCTCTTCATATTGCTTTCAGATTGGACAAAGCATCAGTCCCAATACAGGACTGATGCAGAAGTATCCCCAAAGCCTTCAGCCTTCCTGGCACGATGTGATTAGGAGCAGTGAGATGCTTAAGCATTACCCAAGCTCAGGTTTTTAATTATGTAGCTAAAGAGTTACACATATTCTTATTTTTGTAAGTGGATGGGAAAATCTGAGAAAACTGAAGATGAAAATACCACACCCCCTTCCAAATTTTGTTATTTTTATTAAAGACTGTGCATTGCATTTCTAATGCAGATAGCTGTGTCTTTTTTAAAGATAATACATGATGGTTGAAGATGAAAGGAAACATGAGGCTGCTACTCTGAAAGGTGCTCAATTTTCTTCTCAGGTACCTCCGTGTTAAGCCTACACGGTTAATCCCTATGGCTTATCTGACCAGTTAGGGAAAAAATAAGTGGGTCACAGAAACCGAGCACTGGAGACCATTCGGTTCTTTCAGCAAACCTAAATGTGCCAATTTTGAGAACCGCAGGAGGATCAGAAGCTTTTGCTGCTCGTCACTCTCCCCACAGCCGGGCTACCCGATGTGCTGGGGAGGCACCCCCACACCCACCCACACGCCAACCTCTGCTCTCAGCAGCGAGCCGTGCTGGAGCCGAGCGTGTGCACCGCCACCTGCACCTGCAGGACCCGGCTCCCGGGGCAGGGCTGCAGCCGCAGCTCGGATCAAGTGCTCTTTCCCCAGTACGTCACTGCGCTGGCCCTGGCGGTGCCAAAGTTGCGCTCTGCTCTGCGCCCTGCAGCGGGAGCGCCGGCCGGCCTGGCGGGGGGCTACGGAGGACCCCCGCCCGGGGTTGGGACCCATGCCGGGGACTCCCGCCCGTTTGGGATGCCTCCTCCCGCTGCCTGCCCCACGACCCGCTGCTGCGGCACGGAGCGATCACCCCCCGCCGTGGCCACGGCGAGCACCCCGCCCGGCCCGGGGCAGCGGGCCCTGGTTCAGAGGCGCGGGATCGGCACCGCGAGAGGCCGGCACCGTGCGCATCCCCCTCCTCGCCCGCTCCTGGGGGCGCCGCGCCCACCTCCCCCCGCGGAGAGGCCCCGCCCCCCCGGGAAAGGGGATGACATCATCCCTCTCCGCCCGCTCGCCCCGCAGCTCTCCCGGCCCGCCCGCCACTCCGGCACGGATGGGGGGGTCCCGCCCGCACCCCCCTGGCGGAGCCGGGCCCTCGGGGGGCCCGGAGGGGGCTCCCGGCCCCGCCGCCCGGCCTCGCCCCTGCCCCACGCCCCACTACGTCATCCCTCCCACCGCCCCCTCTCCGCCGGTGCTGGCGGGGGAGCGTCCCCCGAGGGGAGCGCCGGGGCCGGGCAGCGGCTTCGCGGCGGCTTCAGCCTGCGAAGGGCGCCGGCGCACCATCGCGGCACCATCGCGGCGCCGGCGCGGTGCGGCGGGCGCGGCTGCGCATCGCGGCGGGGCGGGCGCGGCGGGCGGGCGGCGGGGCAGCTCCTGCGCTGACACCTGCAGCATGTGCCAGGAGCTGCAGCGGCAGCGGCCGCCTCTGCCTCTGCGCGGCGCGGCCGCCCCGCTCCGGCGCCGTGCGCGGCGGCGGCGGAGCAGGAGCAACTCCCGCTCCTCCCGGCGCGTCCCTCCTCCTGCCTGGCACCGTGTGCCGGCGGCGGGTGCACGGTGACCTTACGGAGCGTGCATTACCTCACAGGTAAATATCAGCTGATCCGCCCCGGCGGCGGCGGCGGGAGCAGGCGGCGGCGGGAGCGCACGGAGCCTTCCCGAGGTAGCGATCCCGGCCGGGGCTGCGGGTGCGAGGTGCCGGGCGGGGGGCGCAGCCGCCTGTTGCCGTGTGCCTGTGCGGGGCGGGGGGCGCCGGGGGTTCCCCATCGGCGCCGTTGTCCGGGGGTGGGGGGCGGCCTCGGGAGGGTGGGCGAGGCGGGGGGCAGCCCCCCCCCTTGTCCCCCACCCTCCCGAGGCCGCCCCCGGTGGGCTCGCACGGCGCTCCCGCCTGTCCCCGGGCGCCGCTGAGGCGCTCCCGGCGTGCGAGTGTGCACAGGCATGCGGCACGGCAGGGCTCGCTCCCAGTCGCCCCCCCAGCCTCTCAGTGCAGCAGGTCCCGGGGTCCCTGGAGACCACCTGGGGACCCGGTGGGCTGTCCCTGCTCGCCCGCTGTCGCCCCTTGCAGCCGGCTGAGGTAAAAGTGACGAAAGGACGGCGCCCCGCAACGCAGCAGCGGCTGCTTTTACCTGTGCGTTCACCGGCTCGTTGGCAAACTTTGGTGTTGGGCGGTGAAGATCTCGGTCATTGCAGCCAAACTGGCTTGTTCTACACTCCCGTGCTAGAGACCAGCTACCACCCAAAGTGAAATACTGCTGGCGACCGCTGAGTCGGGTACTTACTGGATCCACTTCCAGCTTGGGTGATGTTTTAGGTAGTACTTAAGTAGTTCTTGAAACACGGGTGGGAAGCAGCGTTGTCTGGTAATCCTTGATAGTTACTGGTGACCCACATGTTAAAAGGAGAGGTTCACCAAGTGATAAGCGGCATCACAAATTTGGTGCTAGTAGGCTTTCAATATATTGTGTTGTTTTCGAAGTTTTGTAACTTGCTGTTCAGTTCTGAACGCTGTAGCTCTGCTTCTCCCCTTGTTTTTTGGATATAGAAGTATTTCAATAATGGGGGTAAAGGCACGGATTCTGTGGTTTAACAGTGTGGTTAACTATGGAGCTGTTTTCATAACTTCTACCTGGATACCAGGTTGTGTCTCACACATGTGAATACCACACGACCAGCTTAATAAAATTACAGCAGCTAGAGTAGCAAGTACTAGATTTTTAAGTCACCGTGGTTTCTGGTTGTCAGAGGGTAAGTGAGCATGAGATAAGAGCCAATGCCATATCTATTTTAGGTTCATGCCTTTATATTGCTCCTCAAAAGAGAATGATCCTACTGACACATTTTTGGGTTTCGCCCTCCTGTTGCAGTCAAGGTCCTGTATTTATTCAAAGTCTGTATTCATCGCAGTGAACGGTTTTGTGGTTTTTTGTGGATTTTATTTTTTCTTTTTCACACGACACAGTTAAAACTCAAAGAACTGAATGCCTAAGAATAAATCTTGCCTTCCTATAGAAAAGCACACCTATAATACTGCCTCCTGGCTTGACCTCTCAGTGGGATGTAAGTGTAGTAAGAATGAGATGCTACCGTCTTGCAGTGGTGGTAGTAAATACAAAATTACATACGTGTGCACTCTGTGATCACAAGCAAGTGGATAGTTTATGCGTGTAGCACTCAGTATATGTGGCTCATCGATGGTGCGCAGTCATTTGCATGAGCAGTTTTTGGTGTGTTACTGGTTGTGTGCACCAGTGCCCAGGAAGGCTGAACTGTGCAGGATCAACCATCAGAGATTAGCTCTCTCTGCAAAGTAGCTCAGGACCCAATCCTGAAAACAAACCTGTGGCAGTGATCTCTGCTTTCTAGAGTAACCTGCCAATCCTGTGACTAAAAACAGAAAAAAAGCACAAGGTACATCATGATAAACTGCTGGATACCAATGCCCTGTAGCTTAGAGCAAGGTGAAGGATGAATTGTTTTATTTTGTTTGGCTTTTGAAGGTTTAGTCCTTTCTTAATTTTTTCCTTGATTTCTACAGTTGTATGCTGTCAGACTGTAGAATAGTTTGTCTCCTCATACGTGTTTTTCCCAGTATAAATCCATTCAGAATTGCGTTTAAGGGTCAGCACTGATCTAACTTCCATTCCAGGCAAATAATCAGATATAATTGCACTGAAATCAATGAATATATACAGACATGAAGCTGTGAGAAGAAAATGGGCCTCATGGTGTTTTATATTTGTATAGCTGAAAGCCAAAAATAGCTGTCATAAACACAGCATGTCCTTTTGGAAGAAATAGTCAATGCCTACCTTAGAGTTGTCCAAAAAGTTTCTTGTGTTTCAGCAGTCCTGGGTTAGAAAAGTGAAGGCAGCAGTCTTGGAATGAGGATTGTTCCAGAGAAACTTTTTGTTCCAGTGACTAATCTCCTTAATTCCATGTTGTTAGCGTGCACATATCGACACTATTAACTATTTGGCAAGGACTACTTTCTCAAACAGGGTTCCTTGAGTGTGTTGCCAGGTATAATAGGGTTAATTCCAATGACTGTATTTTAAACTGCTGCTCTTTACATTAATTTATATATATTCCTATCACTAGGCTTAACAGCAAAGTGTAAGTGGTATGGAATGTTACATTCCAATTAGTTTTGCAGTGCAAATGCGGATTATAGTTGATGGCTAAGTCTGACATGTACTGCATGACTTGTCATGTTTTTCCTGGAGAGAGGGGAGTCTTGGATCTGAGTCACCATGGAAGAACATGGAGCCCCGTAGGCATAAAACTGGTGCAGTGGAGTGATGAGTCAGATCTCTTATCTTTAAATTTGGTATTGTGTGGTATTCATGCATGGGATGCATCACATTCATTGTGCACCTAGGCAAGTAACTAAGAGGCAGAAAACTCAATCAGACCTCTGACTCGCCTTTTCTTTGCAGAGTTGGTCCTGCATCTGTGGAAATGAAAGGCTGCTGGTTAGGATCATGTAGGAAATCTCGGTGTATTAACCTGTGGAGCAAATCAGCTCTGCCAGGCTATACCCAGTCATTTCTTACCTTGTTTCAAGTCCATTAGTAATATGACCTAATACTTAAATTTTCACTTTTTGTATTTGAGACTTGAACCAGCTTTTTCAGACTTCGAAACTGGATAAAGAACAGAGGAGTCAGAGCAGTGTTGCATCTTCATAGACCCCAGTATTTGTTAAGCTAGATGACTTTTCATAAGCATTGCTGTGGAATGACAGTATTGTTTCTGTTTCCAGAGGAAACTGATGTTAATGCTAATCTAACAAAAATAATTGAAATTTCTTAGAAGTGGTAGCCTCAGAAATATGTTAAACAGCGAGAGTGAAGACTTGCCCACGCAGCTGTTTTCAGAAACAAAACAGAGCCTTACATCAGAGGTGTCTTCACTTAGACACTTACTGTGAACTTCCTCGAATAGCAATCATTAATAATGCCATCTTTTCAAGCTAATGGAGCATGAAGGTTCCTTGATTTATAATCATTTGGGAGCAGATGCTTGAAATTCTGTCCACTTATACAAACAGCACAAGAATGACACTTCTGCTGAAAATCGGGGGGAGGCAGGGGGAAATTATGTGTGGGACTGTAAGAATGGCCTAGAAGAGTGTAATGCAATGTCTCCCTCTCCAATGTCATTACAAAAGCTACTAGAGGGACTGTGTTTGGAAAAAACTACGTGAGGTTTCTATTTGAAAATTGTAGCAGAACATTATTGATCTGTGTATTTTTAATCTCCTATGTAGCCAGTCACCATTTTGGATTGCCACAGATGTTAGCACTGGTTTTGGGGTAGGGTGTGTGTGTGTGTGTGTGTGTTCATGGGCTTGCAAAAAAAAGCTTCTGTCTTCTCACATTGCCTTAAATTGGGAAACTGTTACAATGAAGACATTGAAAACCATGCAGGAAAGATGTGCCAATTTAGGTCTAAATCTTATGGATTCTAATTAAAACGTAAATGCTTCATTTATTTTTAAGTTAGATGCGCCTATTGTAATCTTTAGATGTACAGCTGTCTATAGTGTCACCTGTGGAGAAGTCAGTGCAGGGATGGTTTAGCAGTCTCAGCAACTGAGATAAAATGCCAAGCCACTTGTAAGTACTTGGAAATTTCAGTGGTCTTTGTGTCCTGGTGTGGAGATCACCAAATCTGAGACTAATTGCCCTGACGCTGTTCACTTCAGTAGAGCCAGGTTTTTGGCCTGCTACTTAAGACAGACAAGACTGAAATGTATGGGGCAAAATCCTTCCCTCTGTTATGACATAAATCCAGTCTTTGGGTATTTTCTTCATCCCACTGAAGAGTGAAGAAGATCACAACTATTCTACTTACCTTTGGCATATCCATAACTGCTGCTAGGGAATATAATTGTTTCATGCAGTTCCTTTACTGTAAAATGTGTGATGTCATCTCCTCTTGGAACCACTGTATTTATACTGATTGTGTGAGAAGCACCACTGACAGTACACGTGCCTGTACGTATGCCACAAGGACCCAGAGGGAAATCCTGAGCCATACCTTTTATTGTACAGAGGCTGCATTTTTATAGGAATGCTCTTCTTTGTATAGGCAGAACAGCCTGTAAAAGGAAATACAGCAGTTTCTATAATTGTTCTAAAGAGATTACAACTTAACAGAATTCCATCCTGTAACATACAAAGTACAAAAATAAAGGCTCTTTTCAGTTAAATCTTTCACCAGATTGATGTCAAGAAGCAATGCAATATCTCAAATGATTTGGTCTTTTTTTAATCTTCTTAGCTGGAAGAGATGTCAGAAGAGCCATTCAAAATTGAAGTAGAAGGTACATGTAAAATTTCTTCATGTAGTGGTCTGGATGTCTGCTTATTTTGCTTAAGAAATGCAGACTTTAGAAGCACACTTGATTTTCTTTCCTCTTGGTGCTGACAAGCTTTGCCTTGGCTTAGTTGTCTAAAGAGGTAACAGCAATTAAAATGTCATGTGACAGCAATGTCTATAAACTGTTCTGTGATGTGTCATAATGAAAGATTTTTCTGACCCGATTAAAATCAACAGGGGAAAGAATCCTTCAGCATTATCTCCAGCTTTTCAAAAGTTCAGCTGGAACTTCCTCCTGACCACTGAGTCCTGTGAGTGGAGGCTCATTTAACTGGTAAAACTCCTCCATAGTGAAGTTTGACCATGCTGGTTTAAAGAAAAGCATGATATAATTTTGCCTTTGGGCCTTCCTGGGGAGCAGAGGAGCTGCTGGTTTAGTGCCAGAATTTGCTTGTCATACTTACGGGTGAATAGAGCCGCTGAACAGTGAGACCACGTTGAGCTGTTCATCTTGGCTGGTGCAGGGAGGCGGAGCTGTGTTTGCATGCCACTTGACACCAGGGAGGATGGGTGAGCTGATTCTATCCATGAGGAAGAGCCACATCGAGAGGTTCTAAAGCAGGCTCCTAGTGGCCAAGTCCACACGTACCTGGAAGAAAAGAAAAGTAGAAGATAAAGCAACATTGCCAGGCATGTTATTATTGTCACTGAGAGATTAAAACCCCAAAGCAAACCATGACCCACCTCTGTCTTCACACAGTGCAAGTGTAAAAGTAAAGGTCGGCTTTAAACAGAAATGAGAGAGGAGGCAGCATGTGCAAGATGATCTTCCTGGAAAGATTTGGGCTGAATTGAAGATCTGATGCTTGTAGTTCTGATCTTGTCTCCTGGTTCCCGGGCAACTGGAGTTACTCACCAAGTGTGCACGCACGTGGAAGGAGCTGCCTTTTGTAGGCCACTTGTCTATGCCCTTATGCCTCCCCAAATTACCCTGTATAGTGGCTATTTACATCTATTGAGTCGTCTCACAATTGCCCTGTTGTACTTGATTGGTGCCAAAGTCAAAGTTAAATGATGGTTGGCCTGTGCTCAGCCACAGCATCATTGTCCACTATAATCACCTCCACAAAGTAGGGCTGGATCACAGTCTGAAGTACCAGTCAGCTCTCCTCTTTGCTTTCCTCTTTGAAATCTTCTTTGCTTTGGCATGTGTGCCAATGGTCGTGCTCCCGTGGTGTGCCACACAAACTTGAGTGTCGCTGGGAGGCTTTCGTCCCTGGAGAAAGGAGGGCTCTTGGCTGCCCACCAAAGCCCATCACGGCTTGACAGTTGCGCTTTAGTGAAATGGACCGACCAACTTCTCGGTGGGCAGAACGCCAGCCCGGCAGATGGGCCTGAGTGTGGGCAGCCAGCAGAGCGCATACATATGTGTAGATGTAGATAATTGTATGTATGGGCATAATAAATAGGGATCTTTGCAATTTGAAAAAAGGTGCCGAAGCGAAAGGCTGAGTACCAAAGCAGTGAGCCTGGGGAGAGACTTCTTTTGGAGAGGGGGCATGTCAGAGTGCTCAGAGGAAGGATATGTGCTTTCCTTGTTGCTCTCTGCTTTCAGTTTTGCAAATTATGTAATAAAGGAAGTTATTTAGTCTTTTGAATTCAGGCACTCTTCTAACTACAACTGGGAATGTGGAAAATGACACTTCACGGCAGTGAATTTCCTTACAAACCACTTGGAGCTTGCTACCAGCTCCGATTTTACCAGCACAGTTACTAGTACAGCTTGAGATCAGTGGAAATTCGTGCATGCCATGCTTTTTGTTTTGAATTGCATTTTAAAGTGTGAAATACTATAATGAGCAAGAGTTGTGTGGAAATCAGTTGTCAGTACAGAATGTACCAAACTTTCTTTGTGGGTCATAGCTTCCAAAATCTTTCTGTAGTTAGGCAAACTCCCTAGCTAAGCCACTTCCATGGATGGCAGTCAGCAAACACATGCACACAGGCCATATATTAATTGATAGTTAAATATGTATAATTCTTTTGAAGATGTTAGCATTAGTTGCATCTCTGCAGAAAGGACATAGGAAAGCTAGGTGGCTTGAGCTTGTCTGCACATGCATTTGGTTGCAGAAGCCCATTTCCCTTGAGTCCATTTCCCTAATTTTATAGATCTGATGCTGGAGAATCACCTGGTCTTGCTGTCTCAGGGCACACAGGTTTCTTGCTTGAAGGTCCAGCTCTCACTAGGAGAGAGCACTTGTGGATTGCAGGATGAATAGAATCACATACCCAACTGGAAATTGCCATGGGCTTCTCTTAAAATTCTGGAAGGTCTGTGGACGCAATTTTTCTCGAGCTGGTAAGGGAAACCAAGGATCTGGGATTTTTGGCAAAATCCATAATGAGCTCTGGATACTCTCAGTATAAAAGTAGAGATTCAGCTTTATCTTTCTAGGATCCTTAAGTTAGATTAGCTGGAATTACTGGGATAAAAAAATTCTTTTCTCAAATCCTGGAAATAAATGACATTTGCCAGATCTAATGTAATCCCTTTATGCTTAACCTGAAGACATGGCAGCTGCCTGTGTGACTCCCAGATCAGGTACTGCTGATTTCTAAGTGCACACACTGCACAGAGAAATTTTGCAAGCCAGCACATTAAATGCACCAGCAGACCTAGGCAGTGTGTTTTGGCTTAAAGAATGGGACCAGGCTTTTGTTGGGAATTGACCTACCTGGCGAGGTGTCCAAAACGAGTGCGATGAAAGTGCTATTCTGAAAAGGGGAAATAATGAGGTACTTTCTTAGGGCATGGATTTCAAAAAACAATTAAAACTCCTGCAGGTTTCAGAGGCAGGTATGTGCTCCTGTAATGGAAATGATAACACCATTCCTGGTCTGAGTATGATGTCTGACGTGTATACACACTTTCATTAACTTTTTACTCTTTTTTTTTTAGTCTTCCAGATGTGTTTACCATGTGGCTCTGCTCATTTTTTTCCTTCTTAAATATTAACCAGAACAAGCAGTTTAATGGTGGTGTGCACTAGTTAATGGGAATTACAGAAATTTAAATCCTCTGTGTTGGAATACTGCAAGTTTTGTCTCATTTAGTCCCTCTCTCCTTAGCCCACATCTACCATTTCCCTTTGTGCAGGCTAGTAGGAATACAGCCTTTAAGTCTCAAGGGGTTTTTATCAGTTTTCTTATCACTTGCATTCAGCTGCTTCTGGTGGGACTGTTAGAAAAACACAGGTGTAGTCCTTCAGAGGACTGGGAGAGGACAAAGGGATAGAAAAACAGGATGCAGGAGGAGGAGGAGGTGGGTTGTTAAAAGGGGAAAGTGGGATGGGGAGAAAATAGTGCGTGAAAGGAGAAAAAAAATGCAAACGGGAAGGGTAGAAAAAAAAGCCTGAAAACAGCAAAAAGAAAAGAAGGAAGGAGAGGAAAGGAGATAAAAAACCCAACCAGATCATCTGATATGAAGGACTCTACTGTGTTAATTAAAATTAGTACATGGTCCAGTTAAGTTCCTTTTCACTTAACATGACAGAGCACGACTCATTTTGCAAAGGCTTATTTGGCAAAGAGTCTCATTTGACCTTACAGGACTACTTGCAGGAGGAATTCTCTCGAGAAGACCGGTGTTAGCAGTAGCAGGGTCAGTTTGCTGCGTGTTTCAAGCCCACAGACAGGACACTGGACGCCAAACTGCATCACACTGTGCCCTGTATAACCTTCTGCAGAGAAAGGTGATACAGACTGTAAATACTACAATATTAGAGGGACTTCAAAACCAGTCCCTGTTTCTCTAGAGGGATGCAGAAGATTTTAAAGCAGTCAGTGTTTGTGAACACTGGATTGCTAAAAAGGCACTTTGCTAGTTTTTCATTCGTGACCCTTGTTTTTCTAGTCATACCAAGACTCAAATTATTATGGACAATTGCATGAAACTTTTTTTGCACAGAAAAGGTACACAATAGGTATTATACAAGGTAGTGACTTAAAATGCAGCTACTTAGTACATTTCTCTTCACTAAACATGAGCCAGTCATCCTTCTTAAGCAGAAGAATGGCTAGAATACCTTCATGTTTTGGTGAAAGGTATATTTCATTTGTCCCACTGTAGTGCTCTTCTGTATTTCCACAGGGAATGCTACCTTTCTGATACCCTGGGAGCCCCATATTATCACTGCTATTTGCATTTACACCTAAGTGTTACGTATTTTACTTCTAAAAACAAGCTGGCAGAAAGATAATTATTCCTGCACAATTTGTGGCTTTTTTTTTTTCTTTCAACATATGAAAGCACATAGTAGGGCTTATAAAACTCTCTTGATTCGTTGTAGGCAATCAGACTCTTGATGGTGCACTTGACTATCAGAACAAATGACTTCTTTACCATAAGCTCCGTTCCAAATAATGGATGTAATGTTAGTGGGCTTAGTGAAGCAGTGGGTTATATTGCAGTGACTGCAAAGCATGGAAACCTACTGTGTCTTTCTGTCATAAAAAGGCCCTGCCTGTGCTGTAGATCCTGTGAAGAATTTGTAGAGATACTTGAAAGGATAAAACACTGTATAAATTCCTAAAGTTCAAAGAGAAAATACCACTCAGGATAAAAAAGGGAGCTTAGCCCAGCTGCAGCTTAACCATATATGACAGATCTAGTGCTAAGTCCTGCGCCATCAATGCAAATGCTTCTGGAGTTCACCAAGTAGCCAAATGGAAAGACTAGAAGAAAGGCTTTGAGGATACTGACCTGGGGAGAGGGGCAGAAAGAAAAGGCACATGCTTCCAAATAAATGATTCTTATTCTCTGGACAGGGTATGAACAGGGAAGATTTAAGACATACACAGCTAGATTTGTGTTGCATTTCCTGTGAAAATTACTTTTAAAGGCATTAATATGCACTTGTCTGTATTTCTGTGCAAGTATTATGCCATAAATAAAATTGGCAACCATGAAAGTTGGGCATCCTGTTAGAATAACATGGAGATAGGTTACACCAGGCCTAAACAATGCTTTTGAGTGCTGAGAGTTAAAAAAATCATTGGCTGTGCCCTCCTTTGGTTGCTGTATAATGACATGAACATTGGATCAAAGCTGATCACGTTTAGGCCATGAGGGTAATAAAAAATGCAATAAAAAGGCTGGTTTAGAGGTCACACTACTTCTAGATACTTCTCTTTGACCTTCAGTTGCCTCTATACATGTCCTGGACCCGCTTGTTTTCTTGTCTTGCCAGCTCCACACAGAAACATCCTGTAGTACAGTCATGCCTCACGCTGGCTTCCCTCCTTCCCTCTGCACCACAGAGCTGCTCTTGTCCTCTACAAGCCCAAGGATCCTTTCCTGTTCTGCCAGTGGCACCTGGATTTAAGCTGCTCTGTCTTAACCACTGCTGCGCATTGACTGTGGATGGCCTACAAACCTGCAAATCATCTCAGTAATTAATTGCACTGGTTGTGACACAGAATGACACAAACCCTGGTGGCTTTGGCAGGTTGCTGTCGCCATAGATGTGCAGGGACAGCTTGTATGAGTGTCCAAGGAAAGGAATGACACAACAGCATTTTAGCAGCTGTGCTGGTACCAGATGCTGTTTCAGAATTTTTACCCAGTGCTCACAGTTACGTTTCAAGTAGTGAGAACCTGTGGAAGATAGGAAGTGATGTTGTATCTGGAAGACCTTAATGTTAAATAAAATGAAATGCACATATAGTGCTAAGTGCAGTCCTAGGAAAGTAGGTGTGAGGTTGTAGTCCCTGCTGTGAGATGAGCATGTTTGTTACAGGCCATATTGTGGCTTTCTGGCCCTTGCTGGTAGAAACCACTACATTTCTAGAGGAGTAGAAATGGTTCATAGTGCTTTTGTTTATTCGTAGAAAAAGGAAGAAAGATGGAGCTGCATCTCTGTTCCGAAGCTAAAGTATAGGCTAAAGGTATTCTTTTTTTCCCATGGATTTGGGGTTTTTTTAGGAGACTGCAGCCGTGTATTCTAAGCAGTCACAGGAGCTTTAATGACAGCTGTTTTGCTTGAAAGCCTGCATCTCTCAGACATCTCTCATGTCTGTAACATGGCTTGATGTAATCCTTTGGATTTCCTCATGTTTAAAAAAGCTGCAGAGTCTTCTTTGCCTACCAAAACACATTTAACAGTTGAAATTTTAGCAGTGAATATTTCTAAAACCTGCCATTTTGCACATACTGTGTTTGATGATCCTACTGTTTATGTATTTTAATACATCTCTCACCTTAGTCTGAACATCCAATTATGGACATGGCTGAAAAAAATAGGGGAGTTTGGAAGAAAAAGAAACAGAGATAAAATAATACTAGCAGAAACCTTAGTCGTCTCATATGTCTATGCCATTTTCGGCTCAAAACCAAGGAAAAAGATTTAAAAACAAAGTTGTCTTTCAGAGCAGACCTTATGCCTATGAGTCAATGTCATCTTACTACTCAGGTGTTGAGAAGGTTTGTCCTTGAAACCCAGATTTCCTTTTCATACACTGACATGTGTTTTGCAAGCCCTTGAAATTACACAACGGAAGGAGAGCTGAAAACTGCTGCCAGAGCTACAAATGGTCACGGTTATCCCATGAACCTTTGATTCCATGAGCTCTGGTGCTGCAGATGGGAACCATGGGGTTGCACTCAGAATGCAGAGGGTGGGGATATACTGATCTGACTTTAGCACTCCTGAGCTGCGTATTCAGAAACCAGCCAGAGCACTTGAATTAACTGCTGCTTTTTCCAGGGGATTCTCTGTGGCCTCTGCTTAACAGAGAGAAAAAGCAGTTTTGTCCCATTGGCATTACGATTTACATCCCAATTTGTTGAAACCAACATGCCAAGCTACAAAGAAACTTGTTTCATCAGATCTAGCTATCCAATATTATCAGCATCTAGCTGGATGGCTCTCAAGGGGCTTTGGGAGGAGGGGGAAAGGGTGTTTGGGTTTTCATGGTGGTATTTTTCCTTTCCTTGCTTTTCTTTGTTTTAACTTCTTTGTACTGAAACGACAGCAAAACTTGCATGTTGTAGTTAGCTCTTCATGTATCTGTTCCATTTAAGGGGTGCAAGATACTGGGCCAATCTACATTTTTCTAATGGTCTTCAAACAAAGTAATCAAAACCAATGTGTTGCTTTGTTTGCAAAACCCAAACCAAAAGGTTATCACTTCCTTGTCTCTGACAGCCTCGCAGCAGTGGAACTTCCTGGGCCTCTTGCTTGGCTTGGGTGATTGGCTAAGTCCAAAGAATCCCTTATTGACAAGGGGTTAAAAATTCATTAAGAATGTATTTGCTGTTTATGCTTTACTTCAAATTGTATTATACTTGTATTTGGAAAGAGCACATCAGCGATTGGAACATAATTTAGGAAAAGTTATTAAATGGTGTTAAAGTGTTTAAATTGAAGCTCCAGCATACACTCATACACAGTCTTTGAATTATCAAAACATTTGTTAGTGTTTGTTATGTGAGCAGTGTGGCTGGAAGCTCAGACCTTGAAAAGGCCTTTACTATTTTTTTCACAGCTTATTTTTCACAGTTTATTCCTTTTGTTTCCTTTTATTTTTGTTTTTAAAGAAGACGATCCTCCCCTACGTTGCAAGAGCAGAGTGTTTGATGTGACTTTGTTTTGGAAAGTGGTAACACCCCCTTGCATACTATTCATGAATTGTCAATGTCATTAGATATTATGGTGTTTAGCTGGATTTTGAAATACAAGGTTCTCCTCTGTGTTGTCCATGCATCTGTATTAACTGTCTTCATCACTG
Organism: Aphelocoma coerulescens; assembly: GCF_041296385.1. Classification (NCBI taxonomy): domain Eukaryota; kingdom Metazoa; phylum Chordata; class Aves; order Passeriformes; family Corvidae; genus Aphelocoma; species Aphelocoma coerulescens. The sequence continues at coordinate 124,634,253 of NC_091015.1, forward strand.
TTGTGTTTTTTTACTTGGCAAGTATTCCTATCAGAAACTCCCACAGCAGTTCCTTCTAAAACTTCAGCATTTGTAACTGCAGTGTTACCACTGGGTTTTTTAATATTCTGTTTATAAATCTCCCTTTTAAAAAGAAAATACATGGAACAGTTATCAAGAAATGTTGCAGAAAAACTACCCTAGCTCCTAAGCGTTTTAAGCAAAATACAAAGCAGTACAGCTAATCTGTGCCTTCTCATACAAAAGGAGAGTGTAACACACAATCTAGGCAGTAGATCCTTAGCTCCAGAAATTCATACAGCTCCAGTAAAGTCACTTTTGAGGGAATCTGCTATGACTGTTCGCTCTGTGTTTCCTGTCAAGCATCCAGTGCATACACTGGGGCAGGATCAAACTACACCTGCACCAGAGAAGGGAAACAAGTGCCTGAATATATACAAACATGCATGCCTGCAGAGGTGAGGTAACAGGATTTCTTAGCATACTGGGGAGAGTTGGCAAGGGAGGAGCCAGTGGTAATGCAAAAAAAAAAAAGAGAGAAATGAGCAACAGGCTTTTTGGAATTATTTGTAGAGTGGATCACAAAAACAGAACAGCAACGAGTAGGTCAAAGTCCTAAGAACATGGATTGCAAGTCCCTTTCAAATGGTGTGGAGTCCATGCCTGCGTTAAACCCAGAGAAACTTGTTGCAGTAGAGGGGGATATTTTGAACACCAAGAATTGTTCTCCTTCTCAGTGACCTGACTGAGGATGAACACCTTTCCCATTTCTCACTGGAGTATGTCAGCCCGTAAGTCAGACAGTGTCTCACTGTGGGGCTTCAAGTTCCAAAGAGGTGGGAGTTCATCCATTGTTTTATTTACAGCCATATAAACTTGTCTTCCATAGTGTTTAGCTATTGCATTCCCAGGTAACACTGGTCACTGCTAAAAGTAATGATTTGGTTTCATCAGGTTTAAGTGTATTTAATAACATTGTCAAATAACAAATATTTCTATTTCTGTCAGTTCACCTGCTTTTTAACCTTTTCCTACTATAACAAGTAGGAAAAAATGGTACCGTGAAAACTTGGGAGCTGATATTAGAGCTGACTTTCTGTGGGAATTTCTGTGTGCAGTCCCAGGTGGTTTAGCATGACTGAGCTGCCAAGTTAGCCTCTGGGTGCAGAGAGAAGGCTTCAAGGCCAAATGATAAGAAGTTATGTCCTTCCATGTTTTGTACACTTATTTCCTCTTTTGTTTTCCTATCTGAGCACTTCAGATGATCAAAAATAAGTGGCAAACATTTTTTCTTGTTTGTTTTTAGTAGTCTTGGACTGACAAGACAAGAAATCTTAGACCAAAGGACAGTATTTTTCAGAAGGCTGCAAATGTCTGAAAGTAGAGACGCAGAATATATTTACCTCAGCCATGATTTTACTGCCATAATAAGATGTTTTTAGCTTTGCTGCATACACCAGGACTTCAAGATTATGTTAGCTTATGCAGAGCTAAATCCAGATACGGGATTTGGTTGTAAAATGTACAAGGAGAGGTTTGTGTCTGCAAAAAGTCTCCACAATCCCCTTTCCATGAGAGGATATTAGCGGGGTTGAAAGGAATCCATTGCGCAGTGCTTCCGTGCAATCCCAGCTGAATTAATTGTGACCTTGCTTTTCACACCCCTGCAAGGCTCCAGGGAGCCATGGGGTAACTTCACTGGGCTTCTTCCAGATGGCAGTGTTCTTTCCCTGCGGGTATTTTGGTGTTGCTGAAGCTTGTGTTGACCAGAAGTCAACACAAGCACGTGTCAGTAAGCAGTGCTCTCATCTGCTTTGTGCCTCTCTGCGCAATGCCAGAGACTGTAGGAGAGGCACCTCCTGAGCCTGGACATGGCCTGTAGGAGAAGCATCTCCTGAGCCTGCACAGCCCATACCAAAGGTCACCCACCCATACACTGCATGCTCCTGAGCAAACCCTTGTGCTCCCCCTCAGTAGGAGCATCCACAATGGCTGGAACTTAACTACTATCATTTGGTGATTCATTTGCAGTGCTTATTTTCTAAAAATTGCATAGCCTGTTCTCAAAAGCGAGGCGAAGAAAAAAGCAGCTGTTATGAAAAGAGAGGAAGAAAAACTCACACATACAAAACACAGAGCTTTAAAAGAACCAAGCCCACATTGTTATGGGAGGGGCAAACCCCCTAAATTTGCCACGTTTTATCTTTGAAAAAGATCAGAAATAGGTTTTTGAGGTACTATTCATATTTTAGACATTTAACAGCGATATCGGTGAGTCTTATAACATCCAGCTTTAAAATCAATTCTGACTTAACATTGCTTACTTTTGTGGGTTTTCACAGAGAATAAACCAGGAAGTTCTTCCCTCTTGTAAAAAGATGTGATTTAATATTCAGTACTAGTGAATTTTAGACATATGATACTGAAATAAACCACTGCTTTTTAAGTGGTCTAAGAAGCATCTGAACAGACCAGTCCAAATTTTATTCTGTTCTGTCACTGAATACAAAGAGAAACTTCATTGTCCCTCTCTTTATTCTAGCACAGCTTATACAGAATTTGATTAAAAAAGCAGAAAATTGACATGACTGAAAAAAGAAAGAAAAAGTTAATCTTCAGTACTATGGAATGTTTTGCAAAAAGCTTTCGCTTTCTGCATAAACAATTGATTGACAAAAAACTGTAGCCAAACCCAAAACTTCCCATTCAGATATTTTAAAAGGTTTCATTTAAAAATTCATTATCAAAAGATTTTAATTCATTGTTTTCTTTACCTCAGTCTGAACTTATTTTTTTTCCTTCCTGAGCTACTGCAGCACTTCATCCTTTCTCTCCTGTCTCCTACTGTGTCAGGTTTCCCAGGCTGAAGATATTTTTTCTTGGCATGTCATCACTATGCAGCTTCTGTGCCCAGTGGGGAGGTTGTATTTTGCTGTCCAAAATCAGCTTCATAGTCCAGTCTAAGACACCAAAATTAGAAATCCACTGAACTCCTCCAGCAGCCCAGAGAGACACAGCTTATCCCAAAACAAAAACACTCAGTCTGTTTTGAAAGTGATGCATTTTCTCTGCATGAATTAAACTTGGCTTTTAATGAAGTACTTCATTTGATTTTGCTGATGGAAGATTTCAATTTTCAGCTCAAGTTAAAGCACTTCTGTGCTAAAATTCCTGCTGTTTGGTTTTGTTCTGACCAAGTCTCTTCCAATACTCTCTTAGTCTTTGTTTGCATGGGTTGTAACTGGGAAATACCCTTGTTATGAAGGCTTCTCTTCTTCTGAGATGCATTCCCTGTTCTTACAAGCAGGGAACTGTGGAACCAGTATTCTTTCTCAAAGTGGAAGAAACATGTCAAGGTCAGATGATAAATTTCCTTGCAGACTAATACACAGATTTATGTTGAAGGCCTTGACCAACTTGAAGCCCAGTGAAACAAAAATTCCTGCTTCTGTGTGTATTTAAGGAATAAGCCACAGATGAGTCATGAATGCAGCATTACTAATGACCCTGCTCACACCACAGCTGCTGAACCTTTCTGCAAGGCAGGATGAGCTGCAGACCTTCCCCAGATGCCAAGAGCACCTCATCAGTACTCTCCGGGTCTGATGGTCTCTGACAGGCTTTAAAGCCTGGCCCCCACCTTCTAGCTGAGGAGACTGTGTAGAATCCCAGAAAAAAAATCTGTTCCCTGCTCCGTGCATGATGTGACCCACCCACATCTTTTCCATGGCCTCACCTCCTGGGTGATGAAATCTCCCAATCCTCCAGTAATTCTTGTAGCACTGAATTTACCTTTAAGTCGTGAAGCTGCAGCAGAGATTTGCTGAATGAGTGAGTGAATGCATGCAAGTACATGTAAACAGGAGAGAATGTGGTCATTTGTGCCATCTTAATATTCTCCCTGTATGTCTATTAGCATTTTCTTTGATGGACTGGCTTTCCTTTGACATACTTTTTAAAATGACCTTAGTAAAGGCATTTCATGAAAGTAAGGTAGGAATAGTTCAATGTTGTTTTAGAATAGGCTAAAATCCTTTTGTGGTTCTTCTCATTAAACAAGCAATTTTTCTTCCAGGGCAACACAGAATGTAGGTTGAAAGTAGGATGAGAGCAATTAAGATCCAAGAAGGGGTGTGTATAAAGCTAGGATTAAAGAAAGCTGAGAAGCAAAATTTCAGCTGAAGAAGAAAAGACTGATAAATACATTGAAAGCTTTTGATGGCTGCAAAGTACGTAGAAGGGCACCTCATTTAATTTTGGCTTTTGTTATAACTGTCAGTTTACTGCAACTGAAGGTTTTGATTTCATTCTGAAGAGCATTTTGGGGAATGGTGTTTCTTCTGCCCCCAAATGTGATCGGCAAAATAAATTTGAAAGATTTGCTACATGCATGTGGTTTCTCTCTGTTTTCACTGAATCTAGATTTAATAGATTTTTCTTTTTTTAGATGAGATCTGTCATTCTTTTTTATCCTTTCTGTTTTGCTTTTCTGGGTGGCTACTGTTGTGTCTCATTTTGGGCCACTGCAGGCCCTTTTATTAAAAACAAGCCATTTTCATAAGAATCTTGCCACTTCCCATTTGGAAACCTGTACATGGGTGCTGCTGCCTTTTTAAGCCCTGTGCTGTCTCACAGTGGTGCCAGGAGAAGAGCTTGCTGTTGGATTGCTCCCAGTCTCCCACTGCTAGAAGCACCTCTCTCTCTATCCTCACCCCTCTCTGAATGGGAGATACCTGAATCTTTCAGAGAGTTGCTTCTCAATGGTTCTTCAGATGCTTGACCTGGCAGGTGCTTCTTGGAGCTGCTCAATCTGCTACTGCGTACTTGGAAAAGTAGTTTTTGGTTTTTTTGATGAAACTCAATTGTTTGGGTAAGATGGTGCTTCCTTGCCTTGCTGCCATGTAAGTAAAACAGTTTCTCTGAGAGTTTTAGTGGTGAATAGAGAGTGTGAACTCAGAAACTTCGGGCTTTAGCCTCTTGCTGGCTTTTCCACAAGGGAGATGGAGTTCTGAAGCCTGTTGCAACTCTACCAACCTTCAGAATAGTGGCACTTTTTGAGCCAGTACTGTGATTTCAGGGTGATTTGTGTTGATATTCTCCATTTTTTTTGAAAATAAAATTATTATTAGAAACTTTTTTTTAAAAATCTGGAATTAGATCAGGCACCAAACAAGCTCATCTGAAACATTTCAGTACTGCTGTACCATAGACCTGTTTGATGTCTAGGGCTTAATAAAATAATTTTTACCACTTAGGGGTAGGAGTTTGGATTAGAGTGGCCTATGCAGTAATATCCCTTAGTCTGAATTAATTGATTGTAAAAAGTGTAAGGCAAGTGCCCAAATCTACGTTATGAGCAGAGATAATGGATTATCAGTTGGGGTGCTGGAGGTACAAGCCAATTTACACCAGCATGTGCTTATTAGTGTTTTTTGTACTTTGGTTGAAAATTATTGTGTGATATTATTCCTTTCTCTTCTAACTTGTGTGTCGTAAAATGGGAATCAATTGGTTTTCAAGCAGCATTGGTTGTTCACTGAGCATCCAAAATCAAAAAGTAATAATGGTGTTTTAGAAAGCAAGTGAAAAATCACTGCTAGCTCTTCCTTGTGAGTTATGTTGTGAATGGGATGGTTTGCACTGCAGAGTTATGATGTGTGTTTTGAAAGTTTTGTTCGGGAAAGAAAAGCTGAAAACAAGTCCAGTCAGCTGATGTGCTGGGTTTCATTCTGCCTTTATCTTTTGCTCCCACAGCAAGAGGAAGTACTTCTAATTGATCATGTTCTTCAATATTTCACAAAATATAAAGCTGCTGTGACTTCCCGACTTTGCTGAGGATGGATTTGGAGTCAAGGAACAAGAAGAGCTGCCATGCATGGTGGGAGTAGTATGGAAGAGTTTAGTGCAAACTTGACCCGTATCATTACCAATCTATCAGTATTCACAAACATGAATTAAAAATATAGCAGATACATTGACAGGTATCCTAGTAGAAGCTTTCAATTTTCAAAAAAGTTTTTTTTAATTCCCTTTGGAAATACTTTTAAGAATTGATACGATCACTGTCCTTTCAGCTATAATTACTTACAATAATTAGAGCTGTGGACACATATTCAAGAATAGATGTGAATAGGACAAGCAATCTATGGCAGCAATAACCTTATGCAAAGAGCTGTGCTATCCTACACAGTGGAGTTTCTTTCTGTAGGCAGTTCAGTGCATGTCTATCCTCACTGGCTTAAATCCTGGAATAAACACCTTGATCTTCTTTTTTGGCAGATAAAGTGGAGCTGAAAAATGTTTTTTCTGAGACCTTTCAGATGAAAATCTAATACCCAAATTGTTTCTGCTGCGCTTCAGTAGAGGTGCTTGCAACTGGATTGCTATTGATTGCTTTTTGAATGTGATTCTGCGTTTTAAAAAGTTGCAAGAGAAAAATGACAGTGATAGATGTGTACCTTAATATCCATCTGTCAGGTGTGAAGGAAACTGCAGTTCATCAATGGCCTGTTAATGGCAGAAAAGCCAATGACTATTCACAACCTGAAGGCTCTGATCCTACAACCACTTGAGAGTTGTGTGTCCTTATTAATGTAAGGAAGTGCACTGAACATCTGGGATTACTCACATCGATAAAACAACGTGCATCTGAGTGATCCTGGAATCAGGACCTTGGAAGCTGTTCACATAGGAAAAAGCTATGATCAGATAATCAGTGTCAGAAATGTAAGTATAAGAAGGGTATCAGTGCTTCTGACATTTGAGAGTTTCCCTGTGCTTTCCAGCTCACAGTAGCAAAATATGCAAGGTTAATAATGTAGAAGTAATACACTTTGTGGTGTTAATCACTAGAACTTGCTTTGTCACTTTTGTGACAGCTCCTGTCTGAAGGCTGTCTGAGGTCAGTGGGTTATGCCACTGAGGTCAGACTGAGATTTCGCTTGTTTTCACCCATTCTGTGCTGCTTATTTGCTTTGTGCAGGCCTGATTTTTTTTAAAGAAATATTGCTGATACATGTGACATTTCCTTATCTTCTTTAGTGTGATAATGACATCAGACAGTACTAGGAAATCAGCTGAGGCATCTTCAGGTCTTGCTATGGCAAAGGAATTGAAGGAGTATTTAGATCTCATAGGGATATTGTGGTCATAGATCCCCTCCCTTCCCAGGTTCTTTAAGTGACTCACTCTAAAACACTCATTTGTAACAGGTACTCACCATCTTGCACATGTAAAATTGTCCTGGTGTGCTCGAGTATACAGCAGAGGTCCAGAGTTCATATGAAGGTGGGCCTTTAAGAACTGCAGCAGCTGGTGTGAGAGCTCTCATGATCACACTTCCTCATCCTCACCCTCCTTTTCACCTATCCTAACCCCACCCTGCTCTTCCCCTCATTTACCCTTCAGAACCACCCTGTGGATTTGGTCACCAGCCCAGCATCCTGGGGTCCTGGTTCCTGTGCTGGAGGAAGACACAAACACTCTCTTCAACAGTTAGTGCCAGTCAGCCATAACTTTCCTTTTGAGATGAAAGTTACTCTGAGCGTTCAGCAGCACTTGGGATGATAGGACATTAAGAAATGTGTTTTGGTTTTTTTCAGTTTGTGCCTTTCCAGATTTTTTGCTTTTGTTTTGCTTCCTGTCTTACTTTATTTTAGCTTTACCCCTTCTTCAGTCACAGTAGTTAAAAGAAAAAACACAAAATACTTGAAGGCAAGTATTTTGAAAAGTGGAAAATAAATAGGAACCATTCATACAGCTTTCACTGAAAATAAAAGTATTTTCAGACAGTAATGTTTATAGATTTGTTGACTGTGCTATGCACATGTTAGAAATGGTCCTTCAACTGACTGTCTCCCAAGACATGTAGTTGCATCAAACCTCAATTCTCTAGTCCATGACTTTTTGTTCTAATTAGATGAAGGAGCCCAGTTGACTCTGGCCAGTGCCCTAAGTGAGAAGTGATTGTCTTCTGGGACTGGAAGTGTTTGCTTCATAAATCTAGACTGCTGTTCGCATTGCAGTGGATTTCCACCAAAGTCTTACGTGGGTAAATATCTTTGGTGTACTACTGATTTTTTGTGTTACTTCAGTTTTCCTGTGCTACTGTAAGAATGCAAGAGGGAAAAGACTATTTTTTAGTTACTTTATGCTGGTATGTGTTTTCCTGTGATAAAGAAAACCAGAATTTTATACTTTAGGCTATATTACATCCACAGTATTATCTCTGCGTCATCTAAGCTGATTCTGGTACCAAACCTGACTATCATTTTCTGATCATGAAGTTGTTTAAACGGTGACATGCAGGCATAGCCACTCATGTTGATTGGAAAATAATATTCCAGACAGCTTAGACTCTTTGGGAAGAGACTGCAAAGGCAAAGTAACCTGCCAGCAAAGGAAACAGATTGTTTCCAATGTGCAGTAAGTAGCACTTGTTGCTCCTCTTCTCCTGTTAAGCTACTTTCCATCAAGACAACGTGTGATAGACCATCCTCAGCCTGCTCCAATGACAGAGTTTTTGAAGAAGTGGTTGGTTGGTTGTTTTGTTTTTTTTTAATGAGCCTTTTTTTTCCAAAAATGGTGAAATGCAAGATTTAAAAATATTTGAATATATTCTCCTACTCTTCCTAATTCCTTAACCATTTGTGGAAAATTACTGTCTTTGTTCTCTGATACATTGTTTGCAAATTTGTAGTTGGACATAATTATTTAAAAAGCAGAATAGGCACCACAGTAAGTTTCACTTTCTGTGATCCTTGACAAAAAGTGCTTTACAGTACCGTTTTTTATGGACCGTCTCGCTTTTTACAAAAATTAAGGCACATCATGTTCAGATTCATCCAAGATACCGTCCTGTATATAGTTTATACTGTTACTTTCCCCCTCTTTTGATTTGCAGACTATTGCTGCAGTGGTGAATGTTTAACCCCCAGTCTATGCTCTGAGCAGCATGTCACTGTCACGGCACAACTCTTGTAATGGCTCAATGTCACATAGTGGCAACAAAGCACGTGGGTCAAACAGCTTGGCCTGGAAAGATTAGTTCAAATAACATTTGTCTGTCTACAGTACTTGAGAAAATACTGGAAAACAAAAGAATCAAATAAAAAGCCTGTGTTTCATTCTTTCTCTCAGCTTCTATCAGGAAATACCAAACTTGTACTCAACAGATCAAATGTTTGTCTTAAATATGCCTTCAAATAGAGAATTAATTGAACTCAAGTAAAACATGGTGTGACCTGAGACCAAAAATTCTTACCTCTGGTTACATGTAAAACCCTGAGTTCATAAAGTAGCTCCAATAGCTTTTAGCTAAGACATTCTGGCCCAGCAAAATGAGCATGCATGCAATAATGAAACTGACATTGCTTTTGTTGTTTGGGGGACAGGGGGTGGTAAGTAAAGCATGCTGTATGAAGTCTCTGTAGGATTTAGGCAGATAGTCTAATAATGTGTATTTATGGTTTATGGTCTATGAAGAATTGGATCCTCCAACCATTACCAACAAGTACCCTGTGAGAGCTACCAGGTTGCATTACCATCTGTGTATGCAAACTCCAGTTTCTATACAAGCCACCACTGCACTTGTATGATTCATAGCTGTTAGAAAGAAAGACTTATTAGTCACCTACTTCATTCCCCTTCCTGTATGGAATTATTCTTTATTGTGCTGTACATTTGCTACTTTTTTGTCAGTCTAATTTTAAATTATCAAAGTAATGGAGCTCCCACTGCTTCCCTCTGGAAAATGTTCCAGAGCATTAACAGATCTGCTGTTAAGAAGGATACTAATTTCCTGATACTATTTTTTCTTTTATTAACTTAATTTCGTTGCTCTAACTACTGTCTTCTGTGCATTTTCCCATGTTCTCACTTTGAAACTTAAGCCTTGCACCCTGCAAACGTGTCTTGTTTATTTTCACCTACTATACATGTATATGAACAGGTAAAACTTAACCTATACAGGCCTGTGTTTAGTAGGAGTAAGGCAATAAAACTGCTAAAATTGGTTCATTTTAGAGCAACACGTCTTTGCAAGAGCTCCAGAAGTAATTACGAACAACAGCTGAAAACTTCACAGGAGCTGAAAGTTGATTTCCTAAGCCACTTTGTAAAAATGGTTGCACTTACCTGAATTAAGAAGACAGAGTTAAAGTAAAACTTCATGTAGACATCAATTTTGATTTGAATTTTCTAGTTTATCTAGAGGATTGGTAGGATGCTGCAGACAGTTGAAGAATTTTCAGTAATTTTCCCAATGGAACTTACAGTCCTGTGTGAGCTTCCCCAAGCTGTTTCAGCACAAACTTTAAACCAAAGACAGTGTTGGCTTGTGCTGCCTTTCAGTTCCGCCCTGAAATGGATGAAGAGCACTTGCTACTCATCACAAGTGTGTGGTACAAGATGGGGGTTTAAGGTATACTTTTCTGCTTTGCATTCAGATGATCATTTTTACCTCAGATAAGAGACAGTAGCTTAGCTCAGGTTGTATCAGAACTCATCAGACATTCATTCACCTGACTATGCTTAAAACCTACTTTCAGTGGGTATCAGTTTAATAAAAAAAGTGATTCTTAAGTGGAAATAACTCACAACAGGTTTGTGGTGCTGGATTCTGCATTCAGGAGTACAATCTGGCTTAAACGTGCAGCTTTACAGTACCTTGCTCTAAGAACACATACTTAAGAGCAAGTCTTGTATCCACCCTTCTGCTGTGAAATTTGCCAGCATGAATTTCCTTGCAAACTTCAGATCACGTGAACAGCTTTCAGATAGCTTGCATGCTTCCAGCATCCATCTCTTTTCACTCTCTCTTGGACTGTGTTGTCCTAACTGCCAGCTCTCTTTCTGTTGAGCTCCTTATATAATTCCAGTTCACAAAACTCCCATCTTCTGCTCGGTGCAAAGTTTCGGCCATGATATCTTACCCTGGATGCCAGCTGGTATAGCAGGCATAGAGAGCTTGTTCTGAAATTTTTAGGGTTTGTCTGTTTTGTTAAGGATCTGTCATTCTTTTCTCGGAAGTGACAGTGTTTTATACGATAGTATTACCCTAGGAAATGCTTACAGTAGAACTCAAGGATTTTGAAAAGGAAATGTTTTCTGAGGCTAAACGAGGGCAAGAGCATAAATAGAACTTGATTTTACAGAACACATTCTGTAGTCGTGACTATGGAGAATGAAATAAATACCTACAATGCAGAGAGTAGGATGGCAAACACGGCTCTGCTCTTTGCTCAACAGTATGTCTCACTTCCTGAAATGTTTGCATCTCAAATGGCCAGCTTATCAGGCCTTTGAAGTCAGTGAGAAGACTGCAAGTGACATCTCCTGTTGTTTGGTGTATTCAGTGTTCCTTGTCTAAATATCCTGGGAAGACATGAGGGCAACAAGACAAAAGATGATCATTCAGATCATACAGTTAATATAAATTGGCCATCCTAACTTCTGTCTTTGCCAGGTTACTTGCAGGTAATGGAAGGGAGACACTGCCTTCTGAGATAATAAATCTTAGTATACTTTCTTAGCCCCTTATCAAGAGCCAGTGTACCATTTTATTCTGTAAAATGGAGTAAAATGACAATCAAAACCAAAAGAGTCTTTTGGGGTTTGCCCCAATATTTGCTCAAATTGGCATTGCTAAGGTTACTGTGAATATATTATGAGAACTGCAGTCAAATGTTGAGTGTTTGAACAGGTTTTTCCATAGCTTAGCTGCTCAGCCTGTCTTCACCTAGTATATGATCTTATTGCCACTGAGTGATGAATCTGTTCCTTTTGTTCAAGCTGTTTTTTAAAAGGTAATTGTCCTTTTAAAATTTTAATTGAATCTTCACACTTTATCTGATAGAGCTGACTGCAAAATGCATGAACCAGCATTAGGATTATTTTATGTAGTATAACTGACCATGCATAATATTCATGTAGTAAATTAAGCACTGACAAATTAGTCTTTTGTCCCCTTTATTCTTACTGAAGTCTAGGGGAGCAGAACGTATGGAAATTCCCTATATTTAGCAGTCTTAACAGGATCCGTAAAGGTAAAAATACTAACTGGGTGTTTTGGGAGTATTTAGTTCTACCTTAATGGTGTCTCACTCAGATCTGTAGACTGCTTGCCAAGAGATAGGTCCAGGTTGAAAATAAGGTGATAGGAAGTAGCTGCTCTGCATGAAAAGCAAATATTAGTACAGGGAAAGTAAGTTTTCTGACACAGGCTAATAGACAGGCTTGTTTAGATGAACGTCACTTTTGGGATTGTATCAACTGAGGCAAGAAGCAGGAACTGGCTTTACAAATCAAAATGGAAGACTTACTGTAAAAGGTAACATAGCAGAGAGTAGGCTGGAATACTGCTCTACTCAGAGTTTACATTCAACTTAAGTCCTACTATCTAGTGCCACATTTGTGGTATAGTGTGTCTTTTGCTATGCAGGTTTAATGATCTATAAAAAGCCTTTATATGAATTTGTCTTTGGATGTCTGCTGTAAAATGGTGACTTTGCATATTTATATGATGAACTCTACATTTATGTTGACAGATGAATAATTCAGTAGCTCTGAGAAAACAGTAAAAAGTCAACAAAAGCAGCAGAAATGTCTGCAAGACTGTAGAGAGCTGAGATTTCTAACCAGGAGACATAGCTGTCGTGTTCTGATGTCATGTCTTGATCCTCAGATCCTGTGGTGAAGTCAGGTAATAAAAATCTGTGACCTCAGCAGTAAGAAATTAAGATACAGGACAATGACATTGTGTTGGAGGTATGAGGGAAAGGGTCAAATTGAGAAGAGCAGTTGTGAAGACATGTTTATCTACACTGTAAAATACAAAATGGTTCAGGAAAAAATTGCTTATAAAGTAATTTGCTCTCTTAGTTTGCCCCTGGAAAATTTCTTCTTAAGATGCCGGTGAAAAGCTCAGTGGAACAATAAAAGCAGTTACCAAGCTGGGTGTATAGAGAAAAACAAACCCTTTTTACAAAGGAAGAAACTAATTCTGTCACATACTAATAAAGTGTCATATTTTCATTTCATTACCTACTCACTTCCTTTCTCTAAACTTCTATGAATTTGAAAACTGTTCTGAACTCTTACTGGGAAGTTGATGTGCAAGTTCTTGAGAGTTGTGTGGCAATGTATAGACTACAGATGCAGAGTTTGGGAAGCTCTTTTAGTTTGACCATTTGGTTATTTTATGTGTGAACAGCCTTTACAATTAAGTGTATGCTGGTACTTCTGTCATGTCATAAATGCAATGACCCTCAACAAAAGAGGTTAATGGCTTTTGTGTCCTGATGCTGTTTGCCCAACAGAGATGTAAAACAGAGCACTGAAGGGTTGAATTCGTTGTGTTCTTCGGCTTCTTCATAATACTTATTTAATAAACGGCAGCTGAGAAGGTTTTAGGATATAGGATATAATAAATCTCTAATTGCCATCTTCATTATCTTTTAAGTGAAAAATACTTGTTTTTTGGTGAAAAGGACCTGGTTTAATAATATGAAATGTATTTTCAAAATAATTTAAGGGTAAATAAATGCTTACTACTGATGCAGAATTGTAGTAAGCCAGATCAGAATTTTATTAAGAAATAACTTTAATGATTATGTTATAAACTTAAACAGCAATAATGGACTTTCAAAATACAGGTCTGTGTCTCTCATCACAGTATGGTAAAGGCTGTCAGATAGGAAGATGTGGAGTGGGCTAAAGGGAATGCTCCTGGGACCTGGCAATTAACACATTCTGAGCGCACAGCTTTCACAACAGTGCTTACTCTGCATGTGGCAGAAGCATTAGGAAAACTTGATTGTTTCACAGAGTTTTTTTTCTAGTAACAAAACTCACAGTTACAGAAGTTTAATTTATGTATGTATTAGATGGAAAAGCTCTAGGCATTTGTGCATAAAACTGTAGGAAGTACCTTAAATGGTTTTCCTACCCATAGCATGAAATTTTCAGAGAGGGTCACCACTCCTGCCTGACAATATTTGTGTAGAGTAATACTTGAGCAGGTCACTGACCAAGGAAGGGCTAGAAGAGATTTAACACTTTGGTTTGGCTCTTCCACGGCTGATTTTATGGCTGGAGTCACCCGATATTGGGAATGCTGTGCCCAGAACCTATGGACTGCTGGGTGCCATGATCCAGCCCCTAGGCTGCTTCCAAATCTTCCTCTATGACATCTCTTTGCAGGTGGCAAATACCTCCTCCAAGTGCCATTTTAAAAGGCTGCAGAGAAGTATCACTGGGTAGCTCCTCTGTCCTTGATACTCCTTTGCACGTTTGTTTTTTCCTGTGAAGCCAAGAGCTTTTGTGCTGGAGTTGTGAACCCAGGGGTGGATCTCAGTTCACCCGTAAATCCAGTAATATTGATGGAAATGGCACACATACATGCCTTGTAGGACTTACTGAGTGTTCTGTGGAGAAAATCCTTAAATACTAGGGGCCAAATATATCCTTGAGAATAAAGTGTTAAATTTAAATAAGCCCAAACATCAAATTCCTATACATGTTGTTTCTATCCCTTATTTTAGCCCCAGTAACCATCATCTTAGATCTGATAGTGGTTTAAGATATGCAGATAAGTATTTTTGTGCATTTTGGAAACCCAACAGGAAGCACAGTGTCATGTATTTTAGGGAGCAAGTGAAGAGCTTTGTTAGCTGAGTATTACTGGCATAACACAGACATCTTGAGTCTCTTGGTTTTTAAAGCTCAGATTATTGTTTGCAGTTTTCCATAGACCTGATTCATGCCCAGTGGCTTTGAAAAAATGTAGTTGTATCAAATGGATGTCAGCAGTACAAGCCATGTCCTGCTGTTTTGTTAGCCCCTCAGCATCCTGAGGTGCAGACTTGTGGGATAGGGCAGGAATGGGCAAACTGTGGATATTGGTACCACTGCCTGCCGTGGGAAGTTAAAAATTAAAAAATAGCAACCTGTATTAGGTTTACAGTAAAGCTCCTATAAATTGAGAAGCTTTCTCAACAAAGTGGACCCCCATGATGCTTGGCTGGCAGGTCTGTCTAGAAGAGCATCACCATGGAAAAGGGCTGCCAGCAAGATGGAACAACAAAGCAGATCATCAGCTCCTCCAACCAAATGGCCTGAGGACCGAGAGTACAGGCACAGGTTTTGGCACTTACCCCACAGTGACTTCCCTCTCAACAAACCTTTTCTCAGGGCAAAATCTGGTAGAAGGATCCCAAGCAGAGCTGCAACCTCCCTCCCATTGCAAGATTTGCTATAGGAGGGAAGGAGCAAGCCTTCAGCCATTATAGTTCTATTTTACTGCCCTGTTAAATGTGATGCCATACTGCTATTTTTAATTTAATTCTTTTGTGAGAGTGGAGGCGATAAAACAAATTGTTTCTATGCTTCATTCACACACCTAATGGGAGAACAGTGCAAGGGAGCTGCAAACTGTAATCTGCATGAGGAACAGCAAGAATTTCCAAGTGCATGTGCTTGGAGTATGCTGAAAAGCTGTCATTTGCTAATGAATCCACTTTTCATCCCCATTTCTGGTTGTATCCAAGTATAATTTTTACAACAGCACCTTGCATCCTGAACCCTTTCAGGTTCATTTGTGCTGTCCTGCGGTTTTCATTGTAAGCCAAAGAACACCTGACTATAAGGTGTGTATATACATGACCTTGTAAAAGGCTTTTTGCTGTTTCAGCAGAGGCAGGAGAGACCACAGGTGAGAGCAAAGATCCTTATCAGGGACTAGAAAAAGAGACCAGGGGTTGGGCAAATTGTGCCCACAGCCATCCAGATAGAAAGCTAAAGGATTAAAGAGCCCCACAAGCAGAGAGCCAAAGAGCTCGAGCTGCAGGGCCACAGGGAGTGATGAACAGTGTGAGAAAGATTTAATAAACCAAGAAGAGGATTGATGGATTTTATTTCCCTCCAGATTTTTGCATTGAGAGTAGAAGGCTGTCTGGGTAATGTGAGACTCTCTCTGCTCCAGGAACAGGAGAAACTACCAAAAGGCATAAAGGGTAGACTATTGATGAACCTTCTGTTAGGTAGGCAGTGAAAGGAATTACATATGCTTGTTGTGGATGCCTGATACTCCAGATCGTGTGCACGTGGTATCAGTGAGCCATGTGGGTGCATGCCTTTTGGTGCTTCCTTCATCACACCACTGCTGTTCAAAAGGGGAAACTAAGGCAAGAGATGGGTGATCTCTTAATGTAAATACACCTTTCTGCATATTCTACTGATGTTTGTTCAGGTAGCTGCTTCATAATTAGTTCTGCCAGCTCTCGGTTTCCATATGTCTAAGGGAATGACAGTATATTCTCAGATTTACTTCTATTTATACTAATTAAATACTAGTAAACCTGTCTACCTGAAGAACAAATGATAAATCATTTTTTCCTCAGTTCTATGTTGGACTTCTCTAGATTCCTAGTTATTAAAGCTCCTTTATTTTTTATGTTCTTCTGTCTTACAAACAGTTATGTAAGTTTATAGTCCTGCATAATTTAGCTATGCACTTCTTGCATTGAACTCAAAGAGAGGAAATCATGACAAATTATGTAGGAGGAGGATTTCCAGTTATTCAAGGCTTGAAGTGATGAAATTATATGGAGATTTATATTTTTATTAAGCAAAATCATGGTGTCTCCGGAACATCTCCATTGCATATGAACTGGAGAAAAATGATTATCAAGGTCATGTACCTGAATTTCTTTTAAAGAATGATGATACACTGTTGGAAAATAACATTTAGCACCATAGCTCTTACAAAGGAAAAACCTACAGTAGCAGTAGCAAGTAGCAAGATAATTCCTGGCAATGTGGAAGGTCCCCAAAGTAGACTCTGTAGTCCACTGCCAGTGTAGAGAAAATGTCTGGGATATCATCCTTAATTTGGAGCAAGATAATTGCTAGTTCTGTGGGGTGGTCATTATTTGTAAGTATGCTTGGTGGGTGCAGGCTGGGCTCTGTCCTTGCTGTACCACCCGTGCTCACCAGCTGCCTTGTTTTATGATTCTGAAGGCAGAAGGTGTATCAGTCCATGGATTACAACCCAGGTTTTGCAATCAGCAAGTGGTGTACGCTGAATGATTTGTCTTCCATTTTACAGTGTCCTGCCATTCCAGCTGAGCAGGCAGAGGACTCCTTCCAGAGCTGCAGGTAAAGAGCTTGTGGTCTATTACCTACGTAGTGCAACTGCAAATAGAGTTGCTTTTCCTCTAAGTATATGGATCAATTTAGGGAGGGCTCATGTGGTCTGCCATGCCACAGAAAGTCAGGGATAAAGCTAGCAAAGAAAGAGTGATCAGGCACTGAGATAGTAGAGGGTTATATGCCCACCTACCTTGTGCCACCGAGGCTTCCAGCTGGCTCTGCCAAAGAGAGAGTAGTTTTGTGCTTGGCAACACGTCTGAAGGTAGAACACAGAGTAGGTTTTGTAGGTCTGGCTGTAAGGTAGAACTTAAGCAGTTTTATCTGCTCAGTTGTGTCTCTGAAACAGTGATGTCATGGAAATTTGGCAGAGGGGATTGTCATGCCAAGTACCATGTGTTCTCATTGTCCTTCATGCTAAGGAGTTGTCAGGCTTTTGGAGGAGAGTTATATCTTATCCTACAAAGTTGTATGGATGGTGCTGTAGAAATTAAGTACTTTTAATATACTGTAGCCAGGAAGAGCTTGGCATCCTCACCTGTGAGGGTCAAACTACCCCATAATGCAAGGCAAGTTGTCCCTGCGTGGCTTTGAGAGAGCAACAGTGTTGGTTTTGCTTTGGATAGGCAAAAGTACAAATCGGAAATGTGGGTAAATGTCTTTAAATACAGGGTGCATTCTAATACCCCATCACATTTGCCTCCTTCATGCCTTTGTAGTCTTACTTCAGTCTCTCCCAGTAGCTCAGTTCCATTCCCAGAGGCCTGAAGTGAATAAATCCAAACATGCTCTATTTAGACTTCTACGCCATGGCCAGCACACATGATATGGCATTTCAGAGACTGAGGGAAGTGAGCTACATTTGCTCATGGAAAAAAGAGCTGCAGCAATATAGTGACGTAAGGTTTACCCTGCAGGTTCACCTCGGGTTACAACCGGATCTAATTCAGCATGCTCTTGTCAGTACAGCTTAGTTCAGCTAAACCAAGAAAATACAGTTCAGTTCTGCATACAGCTAACTCCCACATAAAGCATCAAAACATTTCCAATCTAATTTTTTTATTGCAGGCTTTTTTTTTCCCCCCCTTCATTTGAAGAGCTGTTGGGCCTGAATAACATTGGTTTATTTATCTGTCTGGTACCAAATGAAAGTAATTTTATGAATTTGATTGAAGGACCGTTTCAAGGTAGATGGGAAAATCACACATTTAAAGAATATGTTCCTACACATCAGATGCTAATGAGGTCACCGAAGAGAACATTGTTTTTTGGGGCCTCTGCTCATCCCCAGAGTGCCTTTTCTCACTGGGAAAAGGTCCTGCCATGCAGTATTAATCTAGAGCGTGTTTTGAAATAGCTCTTTCAGCTAGTGAAGTGCCAAACTGCTTTCTTTGTTTTCTTCTTAGTAGACTGAGAAAAAAATGGCATAAATTTCACAGCAGTGAGGGGTTTTTTTATATCTGAAATAACTTTACAGTTTGGCTCTTACATCTGCATAGTTGCAAGTTTAATCAGCCAGAATACCCTGCAACTCCTAGAACTGCAAATGCGCCCGGTGCAGTGGCAGACCCAAAGTCAAGTTTGTGTTGAACACATCAAGCAGCTCCAAGAAGTGAAATATAGTGTATCTTGACCCAGATCTAGACCAAAGTGGTTTTATACACCAAACCAAGTAGAGTTGATGTATGCTTGCTGCCTTCATCTTCAAGTGCTGCTAGCTACTGGCAGTCAGAGCAAAAAATGGTTTAGAACACAAAGCTTTATGGTGTACTCACAATGCTGTAATCTTTTTCCTTAAACAAGCGTTTCAGACGGAAATCTCTTGACTGAACCAAACATTGGTGTGTTGGATCTGGTCCAGTACATTGTTCCTGACAGGGCTCAGGAACTGGCCAGCTGACAGTTATGGAATAATGTGATAAGAGGGGGATTTTCTTAATCCTTGGGGATTCCCCTTAAGGGGGATATCTTAATCCCTGACACTTAATCACTGTTTGTGTCAGGAAGTGTAAATGTTTGTCTTCTGTTGCTTAAAAAAAGCAAGGTTCATTAAGGATTATATTCTTTCTTTTTAAAACAGATGAGTTTCTAATGGGAACATGCAGGTATTCATTAACAATCTAATGAATATTGGTTTTAATAGTCCCTTCTGGTCCCAATTATATTATGCTGCAGACAGTGCCACAGGGTAAACTTACATTTTAAGTTTGAAAAGGTAGAACAGAATTTTCCTTAATCTCTTTTAAATTTGCCTGTCAGTTTTAAACTCCCTGTTAAACTTGTCTTTCATATCTCTTAATTATTTTTTCTTCTGGCGTCCATGTATTCTTTTTCTTTCATTTTGAGAAAATAAAAATCTTTGATTTCCCTTATTTTAGTATTAATAATTTTTTATACAGCTGTCTTGCATTGCTCTCATTTGACACCTTGCCAAAGAGACATCAGTCTTTCTTCGTACAACTGATTTTCTGAGGCTCAGAGTGATTTATGTTCGTGGGGTCTGAACCCTTTCTGTGGCTGCTCTTTTTGCAGCACTGGCTGCCTGCAAGCATTGCTGATGCCAGATTTACAGCTCTTTTTCTTTTTTGTTGTTTGCTTAGGTGGAGAGAGTTTCCACCCCCCCTTGAATTTCGAGCGATTTGCTTGACATTGCCAGTGTCACCAGAAGTGGTATGAGCCGAGTTCAAACAGGTGGTACCGTCGGGCTGCTGTCACAGGGGATGAGATCATACATTCATTCTGTCTCCGTGATGGATTTGTCTAACTCTCTCCAACTCGAGCTGACTTTGATCCCATATAATGAAAAGCCTTAAAATAGAAAGTGGAAGGGAACAGAGAGGAGCTTTAATTATTTACTGGCTGGGTTGAATCCATACCTTTTGTAAAGACACTTCTTTTGTTGTTTTTTGGTCTATTCAGTTTTCATTAAGCCAAATTTAAATCTTTATGCTCAGCATTGGTTCAGATTCTGGGGCTGATTAAAGAGGCTTTTGAAGGAAAGTGCATTTTTCTTTCAACTCAGTTATTTTTCCCATTCATTAAATGGAATAAAAATGTTACTTGAACAGTTTTCAATATTCAGTCACAGTAGTACTAGGAGGTCAAAGGTACTCAACATTTTAGTTGCTCTGAGCACCTAGAAACATGACACCCACCTTAAAACCACTGAAGGCTATGCAGACAAAGCAGATGAGAAGTGGCAGGGAGGAAGTAAATGTGTGAATTCCTAAATTGACAAAACAAACCTGTGGCATAGCTGAGACCTGAGTCAGGTCTTCTACTGCTGCTAGCCTAGTGTTTAACAACAAGCCCTGCCACATTCACCTCTTGGGTAATGCCTGAGCAGCATGGGCACAGTGTGGTCGTCTCCTGCCTGCATTTCAGAGTGGCATTCCCGGTTACAAATGTGGGCCTTGCCACCCTGAGCATTTTGCTAGTGTATGTGTCTTTGCCCTTCTCTGGAAACAGCAGAGATGTCATCTCCTTCTTTGAGCAGGAGGTGTTAGTGCAGGGGCATGAGTACAGCTCCTTTGGGAGCATCTTGCCGTGGCAGGTTGTGCAGGAAGAGGCTGGGTGCCATCCCAAGCCCATCTCCTTCTCTGGAGGCTGGATGGTGCTTCCTGAGGGCATGAGGGCAGAGGAGAGGCTTTAGGTGCACCACTTCCTTGCATCATTACACTGGGAACAAGCAACAACCTTGCACTTACCTCTGTAGTCTTAAGCAAAAAGCTTGCTTGATTTATTTTGGAAGCTACTGTCTTCATGGTGTGCATGTCTGTAAAATCTGCATGCTTGAGTTGAGGCTCAAGGAACCCCAGTGCCTATCAATATCACTGCATCCACAGCTCCCTCACAAGAACAGACAGTAATGTGAAAGATAGTGATGGTTCAGAGAAATGTCCTTGCTTTATCCTCACTCTCTGTGCCTGTGGATACGTTAGCAGACTACTGTACATAGGGGAAAACATGCCTTTAATAGTTCTGTCTCAGCTGCTGTTAATTTGATTTCCCTCAGGTAGTCAGTGTTGTCACAAAGTCCTGGAGCAAGACTTTTTGTAGCAAGAAGTACAAATAATTTACACTGGAATGTCTGAGGCTCTTGGATAAAGCATGCACTTCTCTGAACAAGGCAAAAAACCCCTATAATTTCTTTTATTTGGGGATAAATATGATGAATTCAGTGAGATGGAAGGAGGTGCTATAAAAAGGAGCAGCTTTGTGGCATCTGACAGCAAGTCGGTTATGACCAGACCTGTGCTTGGTCTCTGTGCCACACTTTGTATATTTGTGGCTGTTCATCATGAAACCTAACAGGACAACATCAAAATAATCTGCAGTTATTACTGGCTTACTACAGATAAAATATTTTTCAATATCTCAGTTTTCCCTTGGAAGTTGTTTAGGTTCTGTTTTCAGCTCCAGTCTAGCTTCTTCTTGTCATATAACTTAGGCAAGTTGGAATTAGGTATGTTGTGTCAGACCTGTGGTCAAACTGCATTTGTTTGCATTTATGAAAATCTGGAGTGCTGCCTTTGAAAAGAATGGGCTTCATTCTGCCCCAAATTGCCATGTCCCATTCTTTTGCTGGAGTCATTCATTTAAGGGTGGAATTTTTCAGCAGGGCTCACCCAGTGCTGCAGCATTCCAGTACTACTGTAGTATTGCATGGCTCATATAGCTTTGCAAAAGCTAAAATTAAAGAATTTAGAGCAGAATTGGGTCATGAATTTGCCTAAGTGCATTTGAAAATGCCATGCTAATTATTCATAACTGTAAAATTATTGAATGGATTTCTTCCAAATTTGCTCTATTTCATAGATTCTATTGACATTTAAATATAATTCATTTTATCACCGTGCTATATCATAAAGTCCAGTATCCCGTATTTTCATTAGCTGGTAGATGTTCTGTAATATAGAAGGAAATAATACTTGGGGCATGGAGAAAAAAAGTGAGTGAAGAACACTGCCTTTCTGGAACTCACTGATTAATTTTTTTAGTCTCATATTGCTATTAGGAAGAGATTTTTCGTTTTGTTTCTGGTACAAGTTGTGTAAAGTTCCTGAGATTCTCCAGAAGATTTAAGATGAGTTCATGGCTGAATTTTCAAAGATTTAACCTTGCATTCCAGCCTTTCATCACCTCTTTTATTACAGAAAGTGTCCACTTTTCCTGAAGGTGCTGATTCTTCTCATCATTCCTCCCTATTCTGATGAGTGTGCACCTTCTCAGAGAAAAAGTGCTTGAGAGACATTTCTTCCTTTGAAATGGTTTCTACTCTAGCTTGGATTTCCATAAATTAGTGCTAAGAGGAGAGTGTGGAGTAACTGAAATATTGCTATGAAGATTGCAGAAAGTGCACTGTAATGTTTGAACATCTGAAAATACATATTTTCCTTGGGGTACAAGTTTTCCTTGTGTTCAAATAAATGCTTTCATAAGAGCTGCTAATGTCTTCCATAGGTGGTATTCAGTTCTGCCAAATTCTCAGCCCTCAGAAATAAGTGTACAGAGTGGGATTATTGACTGCAAGTTGTGTTCAGGTGGTTTTTAGTTAGAGAAAAACATTCTGTACAACAGTCAGACTGTTAATTACCACATGATTAATTGACTTCATTACCATAAGCCACTTCTCCCCTTTCCTTTCTGCTTTTTGTTTTTTCTCTTTTGGCTCCCTGTTGTTTATATGTGGCATGGCATGGATGTGTGACTCGGGGTGGGGTGTTTCCTCCCCTTTGCTGGGGGGTGTTGCTGTGTGCGTTCCTAACGAAGGATTTGGCCGCTGCCCTGCCAAGGGAGCTTCCTGGGCCTTTCTCTGCGGCCGATCCGGACACCCATCCATCTCCTGAATGAGATCATGATCTAAATCCATGTCACAAAGAGAGAGGATCGTGCCAAGGAGAGGCTTTATTCCCCTGCATCGTTCTGGAAGCGCAGGTGAAAGCCCGGCAGGTACAAAGAGATTTGCTATGCCGGACACACAGCGGTCCGCGCCACGCCATCTCCTGAGGGTGCTGGTGGTTTCTGCCTCCTCATCATCAGCGACTTCATCTTTTCCCAAGCCTGCGCTACCTGCAGACCGCGCTCAAAGCTGCCATCCCTTATCCCAGCTTTTCACGCCGACATTTGGGATTTCTCCACAGGATGGGTACAGCAGAGGGAGCAGTAGGACAAGCTTCTCCCAGGCTGTCTCACCCTGCGTGCTCCCGCCGCAGCGCAGACCCTCGGGCTGATCAGACCTCCTCTTCTGTCCGTGTACCCCCAGCAGCACCGGGACCCCCGAGCCTGAGGGATCCGTGCTGCCTCGGGGCCAGGACAGAGAGGGAAGGGGAGGGCTGTGTGGCAGGGACACCTCCCCCAGCCCTGCAGGGCACTGATGCATTTCAGAGAGCAAGCCGGGCGCTCCTGGCTTTTACATAACTGATCTGATGGGATTCCTGGTGTTGGCCTATATATTAATGCTCCAGCTCTCATTAGCAATTTCTGAGACTTCCAGGCCTCCTTCTCTGTTCTTGCTGTGTATTTTTTTTTCTTTATGGAGAAAAGTATTTTCCTTCCTTTTTCAAGTTTTTCATCTGGAGGGTGAAGTAAAGTGAGTTTTATTTTAAAGCAGGAGGGTTTTTCTGGTGGTATGTGGGACGAATGAAAGCGGATTGTTCCTACCTTTGGCTCAACTGAACAGAGAATCTGTTTCATAGATTATTCTCTTCCAGTTCTGAAAAAAGTGCGTGTGTCACTCCAGCCAGAGTCATGTCTGCATGCATGCACTCTTCAGGCAATGGCTGAATTTACACAAAAAGCTTGTGGTTGTCTCTCCAGGCAAATATAAAGACAGTGTTTGTGGCATTTTTGTAAAATAACTTAATGGAAACAATTTTCAGTGCAGAATTTAGCACTGCAATGAAACCAAGGTGCTGGAGTGAGACAAGCTAACAGAGCCATTTCCATAACGAAAATATCAATATATAATAATTTCAGGAATAAGGACTTTGTTTTCAGGTGAACATTGTGATGAGACAAGTTTTGGTGTTGTGATCTTTACTTTGTCACAAACATTTCACTTTTCTTCTTCAAGAACAGGCTGCAATGAGCTCTCTTAATTAGCACTATTCGCTACCTTTTGTGTACTTGGTTAGAGCAGACATGAAGCCTTTAAAGCAGTAGAGGATTCTTATCATCGAGAAGACAAAGAGCATCTCCTGCTGGAGCAAAGACTGTGTCATGAATCTTTGTAGCTGGCATGTGGGCTGTTTGTTTATTTTATTTTCAGAGTTTGGCTTTTTAAGGGAACGCAATCATGCTATGTTTGTTTGTCTAACACTCCTGGCCACAGCCAGTAGTTTTGAACTCACTCGACACTTTCTGCTAAATTAAACACCTAGGAAGAAATCTCAGCTATAGTGATTCTCCTTGACTCTCCTGAAGTGGAATCCAAGATACCAACCTAAAAAAGAACAGGACATGCAACGTTCCTCTCCTAAAGCAGCTCCCATGTGTGCTGGCTGCTCAGTCTGAGCACACACAGCTCTGAATCAGCTGCACAACCTGCTTGCTGCTTTTTCCCCAGGTAGGGAGAAAATACAAAAGGGGGAGTGGAAGGGAGTGGGAATACTGATAACTGAGGGCAGTATCTAGAAGAAGAACAACCATGAAGGCCTGGGAAAATTAAAAGTATAATTGTGAAGGTGGCCTTACAGTTTGGCTGCATGAAGCTGGAAACGGAGATAGGCAGCACTTCTGTCCTGACGGGCAGGAGTGGTCATGAGAGTTTAGAGGAAACAGGGATTACTGTTGCTGGAAGCAATAAATAGCAGAGGATCATAAATCCTGAGGTAGACAATCTTCATTAGGTGCACTGCTCACCAAGCAACTTAAATGAACTATAGCTGTCACTTCAAACCTTGAAAGTTCAGCATTTTCAGGTAGAGGACCAATAATAGATGATATTAGAAAGCCTGAAAGCAGCCTTTTTATTTATCCAGGAGCACTCAGTTCCAGAAAGACTTTTCCAGGCCTCAGCACTTTGTGGGCCTAGATTTACCTGGTTTTTTTTTCTTTTTAGAAAAATATTTTTCAGTCTGGTACAATTATCCATTTACCTACAAAACTTCATTTTTTTAAAAGTTACTCTTCATTTCATTATATCTCAGATCTTAATTTTGTTGATCAATTTGGGCACCTAACAAAAAGAGCAGTCTTTTTCCTATATTTAGGGTAAAGGTAAATGGAAGCAGAATTGTTCTGGTTCTCCCCCTAGGTAGTTTTCAATTGAGCTTGAAAATTGATCTGGTAAAGGCAAGAGTACAGAGTTTTTCATAAGTTGCTTAATTCTTCATAATTAATGTTTATACTTTGTTCTTGTGTACAAAAATAAAGCCAAAGTCTTTATATCCTGGCTCCTGTACACGTGACATGCTTATATATGATGATAAATACTGGTTTAATCCATCAGTTTGTCCCAAAAACTCTTACCAAAAGTATAAATACCACACATAGCAAAAAGAAAGACATGTTGAAAAGTAAATAATAGTTTTTTTCCTGTATTCAGTAAAATGGAATGACTGAAAATATGATTTGTTCCTGAAGCTTCAGTTTGTGACCATGGATGATAATCCCTTCTTTCCCTATGGCTTGAATCACAGAAACATAGAAACCAATAACAGAAAAGTGAGCACAGAAAATCTTCTGTTGCTGCAAAACTGGTCACAGAGTAGGTACTAAGGGCATTCCCCATTTACTTTATTAATGCTTACCAAGAATTCAAACAATTTGCATATGCTTTGCAAATAGCAGAGCTAACCCATCTGAACATTTCCAGTGGCTGAGCTTCCTGCCACTACCTGGTGAGCCTTGTGGAAATGGCAGGAGTGTTGCGGCCACAGCAGTCAGACTCCACACTGGGAGACAGGGCAGTGTTTTGCCCTGGGTGAGCCCATGTCCATCCCCTGGGTTTCCTTCCAGGGCAGGTGTACCCTGCTGTGCTGCAGGCTGCATGGTGCAGGGGCAGCAAGGAAGTGGGTGCTTGGGGGCTGCCACCAAGAGCCCCTGTCCCCACCTGCTGCAATAGCTGTCCCCCATCTCTTTAAGGTAGGCAGGAGAGAAGCAGCACATGGATCAACACTTGGCCAAAGCCCACTTATTGGACCATTTTGGAGAAGGCTGTTGCTGTACGCACGTAGCTGAGCAGGATTGGCTGGAGGTCGGCTGGGGCAGAGGGGTGTGCAGGTTGAGTAATACTGAATAAACAGTGCTGGATCCATTGTGACAGGCAGGAACTGCGTGCCTGTCAGTGCAATTACGGTCCCTACTCCCGAGCTCTTACTCTTGAACAAACCTGTGCTGAAATATCTGCAGAGGTTAACAAGATGATTCTAAAGAGGAAGAAATACTCCTGAGTAAGACCTGGAAGGATTGAGCCCGTAGGGTAGAAGATGTTGCTTGTCCCAGTAAGCCCAAATCTTAAGACTGCCAACACCAATGAATTCAAGACACTGACAGACAAGGGGAGACAAAGAGCAAATTCTGTGCACATTAAAAATAGCTAAACATGAAGGGACAGATCATGCCTCTGAGGCACTTGGCTAAATTGGGAATGACTAGGAAGTCACATGACTCCAAACATGTTACCTCTTTACACTTGTCACTGGTACCAAATTACTCTCCCTTCTCTGCCACTCCCTTCTCTGCTCCCATGCCAGCTTCAACTCAAGCTCCCACTCCTGCACAAGAACTTGCTATTGATATGTTTTCATATATCTCAAATCTAATGCCACAGAAGTCCCTGATCTGTTACACTTGATCTTATAAGCAACAGACCCTGCTGAGAGAGTGAGAATAGTATTCCCCCTCGCAGCTGTACACTTTGTGTTGCATGTTAGACACTGGTATTAACTGCACAGCTCTTCATCTGAGGAAACTGGACACCTCTCTTCTCCTTTGGCTTATGTGATACAGTTTTTGGGCATCTGACCTCTGACTGTCTCATTCATGGGATTGGGATTATGCTGTCCATGTTGACATCCAGGGTTTCCCAGAAACTTCCAGCCTCATTTTCCAAAGTTCCTCCTCATACTCTTAGGTTTTTAAATACCCTCTTAGGTTTTTAAATACCCTCTTAGGAGGCATGGGAAGCAAACAGTGTCCTTTTAGAGCATTCAAAACCAAATCTCTTTTCCCTCTGTATCTGCTAAGGGAAACACACAAGCTTAGATAAAAGTGTGGATGTGCTTCTGTGGATTTCCCCAGCCATTGTTTTCCCTAACACTTAAGCACTCTCTAGAGGTAGGTTGAAGTCCTATAAACAACTCAGTCCTAATCCTTCCTGTTCATTTCTGAATCACCACATTTGTCCATTGCACCTTCTTCCACGGGGAGCTTCTTTCTTCCTTCCTTGTTGCCCTAATTAGAAAGGAGCCCTCAGCCACAAAGGCACAAAGACTTTTCTTTGTTCTTTTGTCTCTCTGAGCATCTTAAGCACTGTGCTTTTTAAAACTTAATGCTAACAGTTGGTCTCTGCTTCTAGTGATTATCTGCCCCTCAAGGCTAACATTTTTACAAACAATTTGGAAAAAAAATTGCTTGATGTACGTACTGCACTGCATTATATGAAGCTGCACCATTTGAACGGGAATTCTCTGGCTCTGATTTTCTGTGCTCTGAGGGATTTACAAACCAGCAGTGTTAGAGGTGGTTCTGTCAGCAAGCAGTGCCAAACAAGGCAGCTTTCCTGCAGTTTGCTGCAGCTCCTCAACCTGAGTAATAGACACATGCCCTGAACGGTTGTATCAGGAATCCTGAGAAAAAGCAGTGAAATGACTTCTTCCCTGTCTGGCAGAAAGTGCATTGCATGTTTTTCTCTTGCTGCAGTTTTTAACACACTCTGGAAGGCAGATACTGAACACACTGGGGTCTGGCTTTGCTAATAGTAACAAATGTTAGTGATTCAAAATAAATCTTTCATCTCAGGAGTTGTCAGCTGATCTGTTATTTAATGTTTCTGTGATGCTAGCAAACACTTCCAGGCCCACAAACCTGAGCTCAGTCCAGGTTTCAGTCTGTGTGGACTGACCATGAAAATGACTGTGGAGTTACTGTTTTTCATCAAGCTTTATATGCTGTATGTGTTCTCAAACACATGTATTTATATTTATGTTATCAGGCAAGAGATGTGGAGGCTTTCCTGATGTGCACTACAATGCACCCTTCGGCTGATTTTTTTACCCCCCCTTGAGGCCTTTCCAAATTTGACCAGTTTCCTTCATTAGCCTGAAGTATGTGCTTGATCACTTTTACTGCTAAATCAGTCCAGCCTCTCAACACCGGCATTCTGAAATGTGTAATGCCTCATGAAATCGAGCATTGGCAAGGCGTTTTCAAACCGTGTTTTTAGCCAAGGGATTCTGGGCACAGCTTGGCCTTGCCCCCTCTGCCCCAGCCTGTGCTCTCTGCTTGCTTGGCTGCATCCTTACAACCCCCTCTTGGCAGCAGCTCAGACAAAGGCTGAAGACGCTGAGAAACCAGAGACATTTACCAGGTTATTCTGTTTGAATTGGCGTGACTGGCAATTGGTGTTTTCCTGTTGCAACTGAAAGTATTCAATAATTCATACATTTTACATAAAGTCTTGTGGATTGTTCTGTTCCCACCCATGTCTGAGATAAGGCAGACTTGATGGCAAGCAGCATTCAACTGAATATGCATTTGAGCATTAAAATCTGCTGCTTTTAAAGGCTGATCTTAAGAGTCAGGGGTTTGTGTCAACACTAGGGACTCCAGCAATCTCTGGTAGGGACACTGACTTTCTGAGTTACATGAAAGGACTTTTTTTTTCCCCACTTCAGTCACCTAGAATGCTGCCATGAATCTGTAATCTAGTCACTTCAGAGCCTAAACAACTTTGCAATGTATTGTTACTGTAAGGAGCCACGGACTGACTAAGAGTGGAAGTTTAGAAGCTTTGTGTTCGAGATGTGGTAAAAACTTTTTTATATATATATTTTTTATTTTGGGGTATTTGTTGTTGTTGCTGCTGTTTAAATGCCCTTCCTCCGTAAAGCTCCCTGTGCAGTCAGGAGCGCTGTAAGCTTCCATAGGAGTCTCTGCCGAACCTTCGCGCAGCAGCGGGTGCATTGCTGCCTTGCCCCAGCCCGTTGTGCCCGGGATGCCCTGCGGAAGATGCGCCCCGCGGGTCCCGCCGTGCGCCGCGGCTCGGTCGGTGGCGCTGGGGCTCAGGGACCTTGCCAGAGTGGGCACAAGCACGGAGTTCGGGCACCTCCCTCGATTTCCGAAGGCTCCCTGTGGCGCTGCTCGCCGGGCCGCTGGCCCCGGTGCCCGGCAGCGCGGCGGGCGGGCGGCTCCGTCAGACATGGGCGGGCAGCCCAGGCTGGAAGTTCGTGAAATCCTGCCAGCCAACCCCTGTGTGTGTGTGTATGTGTGCGTGAGTGTGTGTGCGAGTGAGGAGACGTGGGGATGGGGCAGATGGGGGCGGAGTGGCAGCTTAGGAGGATGGGAGGGAGAATGGGAGGGAGGGAGGTGGAGGAATAGAGGAGGAGAGGGGGCCGGCTGCCTGCGATTGGTAAAGCTCCACGAAGGCATCTGCCAGCAGGACTTCAGAGGAATGTGAAACCAAATCATTTAGAAGTTAAAGATAGACGCAGAATACACAGCATCTTGAGCCAAGGTTTAAATTAATCCCTCTCTGCCTGGCTTCTTGCAAAGCTCTGCTTGTCAGCTTGCCTCTGTCTCCTCTAGCAGCTGTAATATTCCCTAAAAAATAACATCATTCTGGATACTTGGGAATTACTAAGGTGGCCAAAGAGATCATGGTGCATACAGTAGGGTAAGTAGGAAGCTTGCCTCTGCATGCATTTGCTAGGGTGGTTCCTCTGGGCTTCCCTGCTGCCTTCAGAGCACTCTGGCCATTCCTCTAGGATGAGGTGGATACTTAAATAATGCTTATCCCGGGCGATTTAGCCTCCCGTTTTCCCCACATGGAGCATTTGAACTTTATTCCTCAGTGAAGTGTTAACTCACAAGGTTACTTTTTCTAGACATACCTAGGGAGTCTTGGGCTTTAATAATTTTGCCATTACAGTTTGGAGTACTGTTTTCCTAACACATAATTTTTGTTATATACCTTTGTTTTCATTAGTGGGACATGCTGTTTGAAATGGTGCTTATTATTACAAAGTTGAAAAGCAAGTTGTTTTCTGTGTTAGAGACGATGTAATCAATGCTTGCTTGCTTGTTTGGCCATGGTTTCACTTACAAACTATTTCCTCATGGGTGAATTTGATTGCAACACAGGGTTAATTAAATTTGACCTTATTTGTTTGTTCCCAAATAATGCTTTTACTTGGAGTTTGATTTTTTTGTTTGGTTAGGGTATTTTTGGAAAAAAAAATAAATTTGGCTCTCATTTTCTCTGAACAAAGTCCTTCTAGCACTAATATAAACATGTGTGCATTCCCCTGATAGTCCCCACTTAGTGAATTGGTGAGTAAAAGAAGGCAATTCAGGCTATCACGTTCTTTCTAGAACTTATCACAAATAATTTCAGTATCTAGGAGATACATTGCCTCATTGATCAATGTCTTTTTCAGGCAGCTTCTGAAACATTTTTGGTGAAGTTGTGATGTTCATGTACCCAAGAGGATTTTAAAATACAGAAACTCATTTGGAAGTTAGATGTAGTATTTGTTATATAACAAGAACTTGTAGTCTGAGGGTTTTATCTGAATCTGTGCTTTGAGTGTGTGTTGCCTAAATGCCAGCATGCTTTTACCATTTATTCTGGGCATGTGTGTTTTACACTCGTAGTAGAGGAGCTCCTAACTTTGGATCTGGTGTCAGTTCACCCAAACATACTCAGAATTCCTGACGTGTTCGTACTGCCCATAATAGCCATAGGAAATAGGTGCTGTGTGCAGATAGCTGAAACGCCTGACATTTTTGGTTATAGATATCAGTGCTGAAGGGATGCATATAATGGGAGTCTGTGTCGTGCAAAATACGTGAAAGTGGGTGAACTAAAATAGAAACAGTTCCTCTGTTTCAAGGAAAGATGATGTGTCTGGTATGTTTTGGTATCTTTCTGGCGTTTGAGTTCATCCCTATTGCTCAGCTTGCCTGAATTCTGCAAAACATTTGGGTGTGTTTGGGTGAGCAGATCTGCTGTGAAGTGTTTTCTGTGTGATTGAGTGTAGGGGATGGAGAAGAAAGAGATAGACAACCTTTAAGGTAAATCTGGAACAAAAAAAAAAAACGGATGCAGGGATTAGAAATGGCATTCAGGTAATTTCTTTTGCAGTTTAATAGCTGGGTATTCTTTTAAGTAGCTCAGACTAGCTCAGCACTTCAGTCCCATGCTAAATTTCCAGGCCAACAGTTGCTTACATGAAGGAATTTTTTTGCATTACATTAAGGAATTACTGTAATATTTGTTTTGTATTGAAGTGGAAGACCTTTGAGACAAAACATGCCAAGATGAGTAAAATTTGCAGTGAGGCTTGGTGAAGTTGTGGTTTATTTCTGGCTCTTGCACAGGGTTCTGTTCAGCTTCAGGCAAGCCAAAGCCCCTGCAGACCAGAAGGGGCTGGAAAGGGGTGAAAATACCTTTATTATTTCTCTGTGTTACGTATCTAGGTAGCAGTTCCTTGGGCTAGGCATCGTCTCTGATAAGGTTTAACACAATAGGCTTCTGTTTCAGATGCACTCTTCCCATGGCCACGGCCTCCCCAAGGAGGGAGGGAGAATCCACAGATTTAGAAGTAGGGGTTCACTGCACCTTTTATAAGCTTCCTAAACTGAAAGAGAAAAATAGACTGACATTCAAGAGGTGAGCAGAAAATAGAATTAATGTTCCATGGGAAATTCCTGAGTCAGTTCAAAATTAAATTGCATTTCCCTACCGCAGTGTATTGCTTTTCAGAAGTTATAGTTCAGGAGCATGATGTTCCCATTTCATTATCTGAGACCTTCTCCCATAATTAAATGTCCAAGAGGCACTGGAGAGCTTTGTCACAAAGAAACATGCTTTGAATTCTGGGAAGTGAAGCTGCCTGAAAAACCTCACTCCTGGAAGGCAATGAGCATCTGACCCCGGAACAGGATGTTCCCAGGGTAAAGAACTACATTGTGGTATTGGATTGACTTTAAAAAGTATGTTCTGGTCTGTCTAATCCACCTGAAATAATATTTTCCAATTGTCCTAGCAATAAATGGAAGACATTTAACTATCAGATAGACTGATAGTTTCCCATAGAAAATGTAGCTGTATTTATACAAATTCTAAATTAATATAATGTTGGCATATTTACTGAAATGGAAAATCATTGGCCAGCTGTTTAGGTGGATTCTTCTTGGTTAGGGTGAGTATGGTACTGCGTGTGTTCAGTGATGATGGTACTACACAGCAGCATGATACTGCTGAGGTTTTTGGGTAAGGGTGTGGTACCTGGAACCTCTCTCTCTCTCCTTGCCCTCCTTCTCTCCCTGTCCCATTCTCCCTCACTAGCCATGTACTCCTAAGGTGACTAGGATTTGTTGGGAAGGGGGAAGGGAGGAAGGAGAGAGAAGGAGACATCACTTCGTGAATGCTTTGTAACAAGGTATTGCTAGGGATGGTGACACCTCTTCTCCTTGATCTTCTGGACTTCTTTCCTCACTGCAGCCTTCCCTTCCTTCCTTGCATTTCTCACGACCCCCAGTAATACCACACAGGGGGGAAATGGAGAAGTGCTGCTGAGATAGAGGGGATGGGAGGGTGAGAGGGAGCCTGTCCCCAGCCCTTGTCTCTTGCTGCTGCAGAGAGAGAAGAGATTATGAGGTGTTGATCTTCAGGGCATTAAGCAGGGGTCAGAACATTGATGAAGCTGATGCCTCCTGGTTTTGGGTACTGTGTGAGTGGCTACTCTGCTGCTGGTACAGTGTTCATCACTAGCATATGCCATGCTTTCCTGCTCTGAGGAGCTGACTTGTTTGGTGTCTCCTAGGGTGAAGCACTGCTTTGTCATGGCTGGTAGCATGTCTGCTTCTCAAGGAGGCTGCTCATGGTCCCTCCCTTTTTGTTACCATTAAGTTGTAAGTGACTTTGTCATGAGAGTTCAAAAGCATCATGCTTTCTGAGGTGAAAATGGATTTTCAGCGTTTTTCCCTTTAATAAATCCTGCACTTTTTTCTTTGCAAACCATGCTAAAACCAGTGGCAGGGATATGCTTATGGGTATTTAAAATCCTTCCTTGCTAGACTTTACCGTTACTGTACATGGTTCCCATTTTCTTTTTCTTTCTTCTTTCTTTCTTTCTTTCTTTCTTTCTTTCTTTCTTTCTTTCTTTCTTTCTTTCTTTCTTTCTTTCTTTCTTTCTTTCTTTCTTTCTTTCTTTCTTTCTTTCTTTCTTTCTTCTTTCTTTCTTTCTTTCTTCTTTCTTTCTTTCTTTCTTTCTTTCTTTCTTTCTTTCTTCTTCTTTCTTTCTTTCTTTCTTTCTTTCTTTCTTTCTTTCTTTCTTTCTTTCTTTCTTTCTTTCTTTCTTTCTTTCTTTCTTTCTTTCTTTCTTTCTTTCTTTCTCTCTTTCTCTCTTTCTCTCTTTCTCTCTTTCTCTCTTTCTCTCTTTCTCTCTCTCTTTCTCTCTTTCTCTCTTTCTCTCTTTCTTTCTCCTCTTTCTTTCTCTCTTTCTTTCTCTCTTTCTTTCTCTCTTTCTTTCTCTCTTTCTCTCTTTCTCTCTTTCTCTCTTTCTCTCTTTCTCTCTTTCTCTCTTCTTTCTCTCTTTCTTTCTCTCTTTCTTTCTCTCTTTCTTTCTTTCTTTCTTTCTCTCTTTCTTTCTTTCTTTCTCTCTTTCTTTCTCTCTTTCTCTCTTTCTCTCTTTCTTCTCTCTTCTCTCTCTCTCTCTTTCTCTCTTTCTCTCTTTCTTTCTTTCTTTCTTTCTTTCTTTCTTTCTTTCTTTCTTTCTTTCTTTCTTTCTTCTTCTTTCTTTCTTTTTTTTTCTTTCTTTCTTTCTTTCTTCTTTCTTTCGTCATGATCTTTTTACTTTTGTAAAACTTTGCTTGTAGCCTCATCTTCAAGGTTTTTGCAGTGGTCATTTTGCCATAAATAAGAAAATGGACATGTCATCAGGAACTGGTTGGTAAGCAGTTTAAGGACTGTTTCCCCAAGGTTCCCTGACAATGTGCTGGTATTTTTCTGAGCTCAAAAGAAGCAGCTTACAGTGATACAATTTCCTTTGGGTCTTAATGATTCTGCTCCCAGTAATTTGTTTTGGCAGAGTGTGACAGTCTGTATGGTGCACCACACTGTAGAAAGCCTCAATTCTGTAATTTTGTCATTCTGTAAAAAACACAAACCCACCCAACCCCCAAACTAATGCAATTATTATGTCCTGTGCAGCCATATTATCACCTCTGAGCCCACAAGTGGAAACCCAGGGAAATTGCCAGTCCAAGTGATGTCGGATCTCCTGCACTTACTATTCATTCTGGCTCCTGGTGTATCAGGGAATAAAGAACTTCCTGGCTAATTATTATGGTATGCAGTGACTTTACTTGGAAACACAGCGATGCTTCCCATTAATAGGATGCTTAAAAATGCATCTAATTGCAGCTGTGGTAGTTGAAAGGATGTCTAATACCTAACAGTCTTGAGAAATACCTAAGTCTTGAAAAAACCATCCTTCCTGGCGGGAGGTGTTACAGGAAACTGAGTTTCACTGTCTCTTTCCTGTATCTGAGCCAATTATGTGGCCTCTTGCTATAGAACTTGATTCGGGGATTATACTCTGAGTAATAAAGAGATAGGAAAGCAGTGGAAATAATGAATCTTTCTTTATTAATTCATTTGCTGGCGTGGTGATAGCTGTTGGCTGAACATAACCTTCCCTGAGGCAGTGGAGGGAACAGGTCAGCTTCTGTGCCTGTGATCTTTGAGAAGCCATAAGAGGGGGTTTGGTGTATCCCATTCTGAGAGCAGTGATGGTGATACTTGCCTGGTTCTTTGAAGTGCTCCAGGATCAAGGGATGAAAAGAAGTACCTGCATGCTCATTCTTATATTGTTTTATGTCTGTGGTAAGGATAAGACTAGTCTGGTATGAAATACCTCCTTGTAAATTTATAAGGAAATTAGCACTAAGTGGAACCTGAAAAAAAAAAAGAAAAATGAAGCAGAGACAGAAAAGTCTGTCAGCAAGTAGACTTTCAAAGCAGTTTAA
Source organism: Aphelocoma coerulescens (assembly GCF_041296385.1). Classification (NCBI taxonomy): domain Eukaryota; kingdom Metazoa; phylum Chordata; class Aves; order Passeriformes; family Corvidae; genus Aphelocoma; species Aphelocoma coerulescens. The sequence continues at coordinate 124,669,596 of NC_091015.1, forward strand.
TGACAACTTGTGGCTTGTTCTTTTAAACACAATGAAAGTAAGCAAAGGTGAAGCACAGAGGAACATGCTTGGAATGAAGTTGTCCTTGAGTACTCTTTGCCAAGTAACAGCTGCAGATAGAATTAGTAGTCTTGGGCTTTCCTGCTACATTTAAAAAATACCTCTTGTAACAGACATATGTGCTTTCGAGTAATTACTACCTTTTCAGTGCGTGGTCATTCTTAATGTGACATTGTCCTTGGAAGAAGATCAGGAACACTTTGATTCTTTCCAGATTTATAAGGCAGTGATAGTTTGACTATCACAAGTTTCTGTCCCCCTGGCTTTTTTTGATGCACAACTCATTAAATTGGATTAAGTGACCTACTGTATCATTTGTGTGATATGGAAATACAATCCATTCCCTGCTTTTAGATCATTCAGTTTTTTCCTGTGAATTGACTGGAGAATGGCTAACTTTACATCTAAAAAATGTTAAATTACAAAGGCAACACAAGGATTTAAATATATTTTGAGTTGATAATTCTGAAATCTTGTTACTTTTTTAACATGGAATCCTAACTGTCTTGTATGACTGAAAGCTTTCTCACCTAATTGAAAAATTAAAGTTTTTCTAGGAGAGCTACCAAGTCCTTTATCTTGGTATTTGATGTGTATTTTTAATTGCTATTACAATAGCAAATACTTAACTTTTCTTTGAATATACACCAGCAATCTAGTTTCCAAACAGATCAAACAAATTTCCAAACAGATATAACAAAATGCAAAGTGTTTTATGATTTTATTTTTGTTCTTAAAATTTTGATCAATTTCCATGTCTCATTAGGGAAAATAAACGACATCAGCTTAAGGCAGCTACAGATTGTATTATGCGGGTTGGTACAGGAATGCAGGGGGAACTTAACAAAGCTGAGAGTCAAGCTATGTTCTCTGCCAGGCTATTCTGTAAACAACTCATGGTTTTTTCCTTAAAAAACCCACTTCTGATAATGCTATCTATCATGTTACTTCCCATACAACTTATTCTGCATCCTAGTTTCCCATCTTTCTCTGCCACCTGCCAGGCCTCTTCATCCAAAGCTCTGAGTTGTCTTCTCCCAGTTCCAGCCATGGAGTTGGATGACCCATCAAGCACAGTCACAGCAAGCGGGGCAGGCTGGTGGCACATTCAGAAGTGGTAATTCAGCAAAAGTTCTTGCTCCATCTCCTCTGCTTGCCTAGAGCATCTCAGGGAGGAAATTTCTGGAGGAGATGCATTTTCAAATACAAGAGGTTGTGTGTGGCTTGCAAGGAGCTCCCTGAGCGTGTTTCCCGTAGACCCGTGTCTGTTCAAAACAGAAGTCATCAGCAGAGGTGCAGGCCTTCAGCTGCCAGAGCAATCACTTGCACTTGTAAGCACTAAAACTCCCTGTGAACCATCCTTGGGGGATGAGGTGTGACTTCTGTTCTTAAACTCAGTGGCTGTTCTGTGATAGCAGCAGGAAGGTAACAGTTGTATCTGCCTGCAGAATTTTTGTGTGTGAAACAATGGAGGAATGAAGGCTTCTCAGCAAAAGAATGGTTAAAGATCTCTTTTAGCACAGGGAAAACTATTTCTTCTCAATAATTTTAGCTTTGAAAATTGCTGAAAATGTGTAAACAATACATTCATCCTGACTCTAATATCTGATATGTAAAGTTTCCAATGGGCCATAAAATTTAACAGAGCAACTGAAAAAAGGTTTTATAGTAGGAAGTGGAGGTAAACAGAGGGAACTTGCTAAAATGGTGATGGCAAAAAGCAATTATGTGACCCTAGGTGATAGGCGATATGATTTCAGAAATCATACAGTTAAATAAATAAAGGAGGTAGTGGATGGTTGAAAAGAATTCAAACAAATATAAGTTCTTCATCTACATTAAATCTGGTAATGTATTCCTAAATAGAATTAAAAGTGTTAGAGTTTAAAGACTTTGGGAAAAATAATAGTCTCCAGGCTTATGTGAACTCTTTGCAGGCCAGTACATTTTCATGGAAGGGGGAATAGGTGGTGGCTGTGTGTCACGTGCAGTTACTCATAACTTGGTGGTTACTTGGACTGAATGAACCTAATCGTTGCTGTTATACTTTTTAATATCCACTTTCATTGGAACAGTGTATTCTCTGTGAAAAAGGCATCAACTAAGAAGATAGACTGATAATTTTTCAGGCCACTCTCTTTTTCAGAAGGCGGAAATAAATTCCTTGTGCACAAAGCCTGAGCTTTGTAACTGTGCATGTAAAGTACTGAATAAGTCATTCATTGTGTTATGTCCAAGAGAAACCAAGCTTTGCCAGAAAGCAACCCCAGCCTAGCCAGGTCTGTCCATGCCTGTTTTACAGGTCATTAGTCCTATCCTTTTTCTGTTGTACACCACTGTAGGTGAGTGCTTGGGCTTGTACTAGGCTTGGCTACATATACTGATAGGCTCCTTATAGAGTAAGGACATAAAACTGGGTATTTCAGCCTTGGAAGAAATAGTCCTACTTGTTTTTCCACCCTGCTTGTGGTGGATAGAGCAGATAAAAAGTGTGGAAGTTTATGCAAATACTGGCCCAGTCCTTGAGGGATTTCCAGTGTTTTGCACTGTGTGCTGATGAAAAACTACACACAACTTGGTGCCTTTTGTAAGGCAGCATTGCAAGGGCGCTCTTGGCTTCATGGGTGCACAGAGGCTGCAGTGGTGCTGTGTAGTTCCGGGAGGTTTGCTGAGCTGTGTCCTCGTAGCTTTTGACACCAGTATTGGCTGGGGAACAGCCAGTGGCACAGCAGCTCTTCAGGAAAGGATAGAGGTTACTGTGGATCTCTGGTTGAACATGAATTGGCAATGTTGAGCTGTTGCACAATAGAAAGGAAAAAAAGAAAAGCACAATATTGGGCTGCAGATGAGACCACAGCCTGCAGGGCACAATCCCCACATTGGTGAGTGGCTCAGCTGGAGTTCTGTGTTCAGTTTGGAGCACTGCTGTTGAGTAAAATGCTGACTGCTTTGGATGTGGACAAGAGGGCAGGAAAAGTGACCAGCAATCCATAGGACATACTCCAGATGGAAACCCTGAAAGGGTTGCATCTTCTGAGCCTAAAGAAGAGCAGCCTTCTGAGGGGTGAGTAGGAGAAAGGCAGGTTTTCAAGAACAAGATTGCACGGTACAGGCTGTTGCAAAGACGGCCAGTAATCTCTTCTCTGTGCCATGGACAAAGAAAAATGGATCTGAAACGAAACAAGGAAGATGAGGTAAACCCTAGGAAAGTTTTATCCACAAAATACCTTGCCAGTGGATCTTGTGGAGTCTCCAGCACTGGAAGTGTTAGGAATGACTTTAATAAACATGAACAAAGTGTATCTGACTCTTATCTCCCAGTGGGAGGTGGATTACATATCTTTCCTACCATCCCTGTGATTTGGTGATGCTGGTGATAATACTGCTCATGGAATTATTTTAATGACAGACATTCTTTCTAAATTCTGGTTGCAAAGATCTCTCTGCAGAGTGGAATGCTTTTTGCTGAGGTGCAGGAGGCACTTAATCATCATATAATTTCCTCATTTTGAAATGTTCCTTAGATAAGGCATAAACAGCTGGCTTTGCATTTCAGCTTGAATATCATTGTCCTGAAATACTTGAGGACATCACTTTGTCAGCTGCCACTTGACAGTCCATCCTAAATCTGAAACATGTAATTGGATTCTTCGGATGAAATCTGAGTTTCCTTTGAAGTCATGGGGTTTCATAGGGTAAAAATTTCACACTGAGGACAGAGTGATGTCCACTTGTATGTGCTTAGCTTTACTGTCCTAGGCAGGCCTGTTGTTTTCAGGACAGGGTTGTAAGAGCGTGTAACCTTTGCTATGACAAACATTTGGCTGCAGAAGGGGGCCTTTGGAGTTCTTGTGTGGGTGAGTGAGAGCTGCGATAGGCATTACATGAGGTGAATTAATTTTTTTTTTCTTTTTTTCAGATAATGTGAATAAAAATAATTTACACCATCTGTTCTGAAAAAGACAGTAGAAAAGCAACATCCATTTTTTTTGCTTAACGTTTCTTTTGATAATACTTTAGGCACTCTGTATTCTCTTTAGTGTAATGTAGTTTCTTCCCTTTTTCTCATTGAGGAGAGGTGTTCTCCCACCAAATGTATTTTTATTGCCAGTGGCCTTTAGTTGGCATTTAGTATTCAGGCAACTATAGCTGCAAGTTGAATGTTTCTCCAGCTACTGGATAATCCGTCCTGATGAAATACATGCAGAGAAGTTTCCAGGTACTATGAATTGGAGTAGTTCCATTGGAAATACTCTGGCTTTGTTTATGCCAGTGCTAATTCAGAGCAAGGTCACTGGTCACAGATTTAGAGTAGGTGACAGTCATAACGTCATCCTAAAAAAGACATCACATTGATGTAGATACTCAGTGTCAATCTCAGAGCTGAGAGTTAAATTTTTGTGCCTCATAATGTGTTGTTGCGTTTCACATCCAGATTTCTCTGCAGGCTTTTCTTAACTGTGCCACGATGTGCCATGTGTAGGAATTGCATGTGTATACCTAAGGCTAAAGTAAGCCCACAAGAAAGCACAAACCCCAGACTTTAGGACCACCAATACGTCTGTTGTTAATAACCTTAAAATGCTATTATTATGCTGACACTAGAAACATAATTAAATTGGAATGATTTGAAACTGCCATTAGAGGGAAGAAGACAGAGGAAAACAGTTTCATCCTCACAACATCATGTTTTCATTGACCTACTTAGTGTAGGGAAGAAAATGTGTCCCTTCCCATTACAGCAGAATAGGTTTGTTCAGCAATTTTATAATGCAACTGCACAAGAGAAGACTGGATTTCTTAACCCCTCCAGGAGGATTTGGAAAAGAGAGTAATGTTATTTCACGCACTTACAACTAAGATGTGTAAGTTCCTGTCCAAGCTATAATGTTATTAGTTTAATCAATTTGGCAGAAAGCTTAGAGTAAAAAAAAAAAAAAGGGAAATAAAAAAAAGACTTGTATTCAAAGGTGAGAGGAAAAGGGCAGTGTATAGGCTGGGCAGAGGGACCTTCTGTGGGCAAATACATTTCCTTTGTCTTCATCTTCCATGTTTCAAAGCCTTTGGGCCTGCTGGGCTGGAAGTGGAGGAGTCCTGAACATGGGCGTGAGGTACATCTCTGCACATCCAGCACCCCTGCCCAAGCCACCAGGTGGGGAGCCACAGCTGCAGCTAAAGCACCTCCAGAGAAAAATCCTGAGTGCCCTTCCTCCTCCACAGCTGTGCCATAAGCAGGGCGTGAGATGCAGGTGTCTGCAGCTACCGGGCATGGCAGTGCTCCTGGGGTAGGCAGCATGTGGGGTTTGGGGTGCAGCCCTCCTCCTCTATACTTGGGCGTTATTGTGGTATTTAATGTTTGCTGTCTTATGCCTGAGTTAATAAACCATCTTTATCTGAAAATAAAACACCTGTGGCTAGTCCTTTCTAAGCTGCTCAGGTCACATTCCTCCACAAGGTGTTGTTGGTAATTTAGTATTGTCAGAGGCATTAGTCACTGCCATAGTAGCTTAATAATGCGTGGTAGAAGCCAGCTGGTAATTAACAAATTAGAGATATCATCTACATTTTCCTCAGATATTTCAGATGTAACAAAAATAATTAAGAGGAGAGCGCTTTGGGTGTTTAAAGCTGTTATGTATATTTAAAATATCTTGCCATGTTAGGAAATTATTCATTGTTTTAAAGGTCAGCTAGGCTTCATCTTGCTGCTGTCCCAGGATTCAGTAATTCACACTGAAGAGTTGTGAAGTAGGGAAAGGGCCAGACTCCTGTCTTTTTCTTTAACACTTTAATTCTGCATCATTTAGCAAATTCATGCCAATGCCTGACTTCTGTGCCTGTTTTCAGGAGTGGCATGACTTCGTAGGTCTCAGCTGCTCTCTTTTGCACTTAAATTCCTTTCATATTAGAAGTGTCTTGAATTGGAAGGTTATGTTTACGTGTGTATGATGGAAAGATGAAATTGGCTTGTAATTGAAGCTAAGGAGAGAAAAAGTTAACGCAAATTGTATGAAACTGCAACGCTGGGACAGACGCCACAGTATGAATGAAGGTGATGATGGGTTTCATTATGTAGTGTAACTAAAATATGCTGGTGTGCACAAGCTTGCTTTAACTCACTTGGCATCTCCATATTTTATCACCAGATGGTGACCAGCAGTTTCAAACCGAGATGCTCTCAATTACCTATGTGTGATGGGTGAGCAGTAGTATACTTTGATATGTCTCCCATCCAAGCTGCTTCAGCCCAGCACTCCTTGATCCTCCTGCAGCCTGGCTCCAGGACTCAGCTCTGAGTATCGCAAGGCTTTGACTCTGCTTTTTCTCCGGGGCAGGATCTGATCTGAGCACTCTGAGGCAGACGAAGCAGGGAACAGAGCAAGCGATCGGAGGAGCATCATTTCTACGGGTAGGGTGCGGTGTTATCTGTCTTCGTGGGGAGTGCTTGGGTACTGGCAGTGGCTTTAAGAAATACGATTTATGTTTGCAAACATTCTTCTCGGAGATAAAAAAAATGCTTCTGAAAATGTCGCTGGGTGCTTTTTGATACAAAGTGCAGAGGTTTTGTCAGACAGTAACAGTTCGTGTTCAAGCTTTGAACTCGTGGTACAGTTGTGAGCAGCTGTACTATGTAATGAAAAGCAGAGAAAAATCTGCCCTGTAATACCTTTGCTCTTTGCTACATTTAGTCACCTCCACAGTGATGGAAGAGCACTGGGGATTTCAAAACATGTTTTTCTGAAGCTTATAAAAGAAAAGGAATTCCATATGCAATTTCTGTGAAGATTTTTAGTCTCTTAGAGGCAGGCTGAAGCATTTTGAGTCCTTCCCAATACCTTTTGCTACTAAAGCACAGAGGGTAGAGGTAGAAGAAGGCTGGTGAGTTATTCACGCAACACTGTTAACAGTGTAGACTTATTTTGTGCACCCTGAATTCTCTTTAGTTGTTCTGAGTGGCTTTTGCTTGGAGTCTTTCTGGTAGCTTTGTACTGACTGTTGCCTCAGCAGAAAACTTTCCCTGTTTGTACTGTATAACAGTAGAGCATGAAAGTGCAGGCGACACTGAGTCACACAGCATGCAGACACAGTGAGAGAGTGATGCTGCTGATTGCATGGGGCTGGCTGAGAGCTGACACCCGAGAGGGCAGGCAGAAACACAGGAACATGCGAGCCTTTACCTGCCATCCTGCAGCGTTCGTGCTGAGAACCAGCCTCACGTGTCCCAGCCTGGTGCCAGCAGCACTGCAGGCACATTTTGGACATTTCCTGCTCCCTCCACTGTCCACAGCAAGGAGCCTGTTGAATGCACCACTTTGCTGGTTTTGTTGGTATTCCTGAATTTCCCCCAGTGCAGTGCAAGGGCAGGGTGTAGGGGTGGTCCTACCTGGTTCTGTCCCAGGCTGTGAGGTGGCAGCTTGGCACACACAGAGCCCTGGGAGGGCTTCTGGCATCCACAGCTGAAACATGGCTGGACAGTCTCACCTGCATATCTCTCCCAGTGACAGAACAGTGTTTCCTAGTGCAGGAGCTGTTCCTGCAAGCAGGGCCTTGCAGTTCATCCAGGGATTACAAGGCACATCAAATTTTACTACAGTTTTCATCCCCCTGAAGCCCTTCATATACACAAACAATTACACAGACTTCATAATGATTATGGCCTCTTAAACTGCTGTATAAATATTGGTACTACATTTTTAAAATTATTTTTTACCCTTGATGTTAGTTCAGTTCATGACCTTCACACTTCAGGTTTTAAAATGCCACTACCTTCCATAGAAGACTAGATTGCTATTGAGGGGAATGAAAATAACTACCATAGCAAGGGGGAAAAAAAAGTTTTATTTCTTCAATCTGATACAGTTCATGTAATCGTGGAAGGTAGGTGATGTCTTTAATACCTGTCACTCCTTTGTACTGATCCTTTCAAAATATTTGGACACAAGTCATGGTGCTTTCTGTTCACCTGGGAGTGAAGAAAGACATTCAGTCTGAATGTCCTTAGTTGCTGCTTTTCTCACATTACGTTTTGGGTTACTATTTCTGCAAAGAGGTTATACAGAAATCCCAGCGCAATTTAAGCCTCTAAGATTTCTCCATTCTGTAGTTTATTTTGACAAAATAATATCCATATAGCTCTGTATTAATGATTACTGTGATACTTGGATATTGCATTCAGAACACTGCATTTCCGTACAATTGCTCAAAACCAAGCTTTATATAGGTAAAATATATTATTTGCTGCATGCCTTTTATTCTGAACAAATTTATAACTTCTAACTGCATAATTTTCTGGAAAAAAGGCCCCTTACTTTTAACACATTTTGTTCTGTGCTGTTTTCCTCCACTGCTTAAGTCAGAATTAGGGTGTCCCTCTTCATATTTTATTTTTATTTGATATTTGGGAAGCAATAAGCTAACCTGTGTGTCCTGTGTTCAGTCTGGATGAATGAGAAGTTCCACAAAGACTGCTACTCACTGGCTGATCACTGCACTTGCAATTTGCTTTTGCTGTTAAAAATGCTGAGGCCCCGCAGCTGAACAATTTGGTTCTGAATACAGATGGCTAAGCTGAAAAACCTTTTTTTTTTCTAGGTTTTGGCACTAATAAATGAGATTCAAGAGTCCCCGCCAGGGTTGTATGGGCAGTAGTAGAAGTTCTGAAGAAGCTGTGAGGAATTTTGGTTGAATTTGGGGGTGATCTGCTGTTAAGAGTTGTTCAATGCTCTACTTACTCCATGCTTACAATATTTCCTTTTACTTCTGACAGCAAAGCAAAATGTCATTCCCAGCCACTGCCTCAATATCTTCCCTCACTAAAACAAAACAACAGGTGACTAGATCTTGAAGTGTCATATCTGACATATTTGGCAGTTGTTTTCTGCTTCTTGATGGTGCTGGGATATGAACTTGAGGTCATCCCAGCTGCTCTGGCCTCTTCTCTGCCCACTGAAATAAAGATTGCCTGGTTTAGTCATTACTATTTGCTGAGGCTGCTTTTACACGTGCATTTACTCTGTTTAGGGGATCCCAAACTCTGTATGTAAAGGTCTGTGTTGGCATCTTGCAGTGAGAGTTTCCCTGCCCATAGGAACCCAGGCTTGTGTATGTATGTTTTTGAAACAAATGGTTGTGGTGATACATGCAGGCTTATCTGCTCAGCCTTTTCATCTGAATGGAGCCTTCCACGATGAATTGACAGGATGAAAAATTCAGTCCATCCTGTTTAGAATTGCACGTGTTTATTCAGTCCTTTGTTAAAGCTGGTGCTGTTATTCGTGCATGGTTTTTGCTTCCATGTAAGTTTTATTATACTTTGATCTCCTGTAGCACCCAACAAACTTTTAAAAACCACTTACCCAGAAACCATTGTTTCACTGCAATTATAAAAGAACATGCATATGAATCACAAATGAGAATATTACCCAACAAGATATTCCTAGAAATAGGAGAGCACTTACATGCAATACAACACATTAATCATTTATAAGGAGTCAGTTATTAAAATGATTTTTTTTTTTAATACTCTGGATGTGAGGATGTGAAAAGCCTGTTCACTGAGGATGTTTGTGGGCTTTTGAAACTTCCTTAAGTTTTCATCCTCACATTCTTGTCACAGATTTGAAAAGCAAAAGCTCAGATATAGTAGTTTGGGTGACTCCAGGTTAAGGTACTTCTAGACTGGGTATATATGTATGCATGTGTATATACACATCCATGTGTACAGATAAATTCAACAAGCTTTTGTCTTTAAGAGAAGTCCACGGTGTGCTTGGTGCTTCTTAATTTTTACAGAACTTCTCATGATCAAAGACGTTGTCTGCTGAGATCCTTTCACTGTGATCCACTTTCACAGTCAGGATCTGTGGTCATCTCTGGTTACAAGCAGACCTCTCAAATGAACAGAAGTCTGATAAATCTAGCTGAGTTACCATTTCTTCACAAGGCTTTATCCTGGGGCTGGCTTTAGACATGCACACTTCAAATAACAGAACGGGAAGGGAAGGGAAGGGAAGGGAAGGGAAGGGAAGGGAAGGGAAGGGAAGGGAAGGGAAGGGAAGGGAAGGGAAGGGAAGAGCTTCAAGAAATCTTGTTTTGAATTGCCTGCATGAAGGTGTAGTGTCCCCACTCCCCATTCAGACATAGGACATGTGTCTGCAGACAGCAACATGAGCTCCCCTCTGTCCCTTCCCCAGGCTGGTGGGATGTACTCCCAACACCAGTCAAGAGCTGCACAGCTCACTTAGCACTACAGTGTTCCCAGTGATGATGCACAGCATTTTAGCAACTGCTGAAGCTGAAACCAACCTACTGCCTTGTACCTGCAGGGAGGAAGCAGAGAAATTGGGGTCTGTCAATCATGGCCCATGGAGACATTCCTGGGATGGTACACATTTGTGGTGAAAGCAGAGGAGTGAGAAACCTTTCCAGCACAGGGTCTGACTCGTGCTTTTGGAGCAGAAATATTATCATTAAGAATTCTGTCACCACTGGGCAGAGATGCAGAGCACCCTTCCCTGGGCATCTCTGCCTCTGCTCCCCTGCTTTGGAGGGGAAACAGGGCAAAGGAAAGGACCAGCTGCAGAATGCAACTGTTTTGAAGCAGCTTTCCACTCCATTAGTAGAATGAAGGTACAGTCTGGGTCATTTAATTTCCCATGTTGATATAGGCAACAAAGAGATATGTGGTGGGGAATTATTCGCCACATCTCATAACTTATCTTTTAAATAAAGAGCAGGACATTCCAAATATTGCAGGAAGTGGCAAAAGCAGCAGGAGAGAACAGATTAAACACTTGTAAACTGTCTTCTTTTTTAAATGCTAAAGTTTGGGCAAAAGAAGCTGCTATTTTTCTAGGAAGAAAAGTCTGTGCAACAAGTAAGTTAGTTCCCACCTAAATCCTTTCTACTTGTTATGCTGGAAAATGCAGCAGTTGTGATTCCTGTAGCAGTATTTTAAATGACAGGCATATTTAAATGAGTTTGTCTAGTGAAACTTGGCTAAAACTATCACATCAGCAGGATGGTACCATGTGAGCTTTACAATTTAAACCAAATCTGTTTTGGCTCTGATATCATCCTCAGCCCCATTGTGATGAATACTCCAGCTGGTTCACGCTCTGTGCTTTCAGATCATTCTGTAGTGATTCTTCTGTTTCTTCCATTTTCATGACCCCTCTGTAGGCCAAAGTGCTGCATGTATGTGCCATTCACAGACTCTCTGGTTGAGGAGTGATGATAGAAAGGCATTCCCTCTTGTTTTCACCGGGCCAGCTGCATTCTTGAATAAACTGGATGGTGTGGTTGTGGGACAGGGAGGGGAGATGGTCTTTGACAGAGACCTTGAAAGTGAAGGTATTCCAAGATGGCTTTATGATTTAGCTTTCCTCATGGGATCAAATGCCAAAAGAGATCAGACTTTCTGAGTGTTAAGAAAGGAAGCCCGCACTCTTCTGACAGCTACTGCTCTCTGCCCTAATGGCTTTTTGGAAAACACATCCATTCATTCATAAATGCATTCCTTTTTCGCTCATTAAATAATCCTGTTTATGCTCTAGAAATGTAGGTGGCAGGAGACAGTGCATTACATACATAAACTTTCCATGGCTTTAAATTCAATATTACCTTTTGTGTCTGATTTTCAGAGATGTTGAGCATCTCTAACTCTGAAGGCCATGGAAAGTCCACAATGGCAGTCACACATTGCTCTCTTTACCAGATATCTCCTGTTCTTTTTTTTCAGTGCCAGACCTTAGTACTCGCAGTTCCCTTATCTTATGTCTCCTGTTCATCAAATCTTGTAATTTATCCTTATTTTATCCTGCCATATGCATGATCCAGAACAACAGTTCTTTTGACCCTGTAAAAAATTGATGGGTAGAATGGCTCACAAAAGAATCTGCACTGGAAATCTTATTAAAAGGGAAATTCAACTAGTTATTACAAAATTGGCAGTCCGATTCATTCGCCTGTCCAGGGCGGAATGGAAGGTCAACTAAGATTTGAACCTTGGTAAGGAAGTGTCACTTCATATTAGTGTAACAGGCACTCCAAAGATAGGATCACACATTACTGAAGGTAAGAGGTGCAAAAACCCACTTATGGACGTAAAAGCAACATGCTGTACAAGTGTGGTTATTGAGTAGAGCATTGGTATTGTAATCTCTCAAATGACAGCTTTATCTGACTGTAATTTATCATGAAGTGGAGTTTCTGGTGTGGCAGGGGTTCTCTTGACCTGATGCAAGAACTTTACAGCTAAACTTTATGACCTCAGGAAATTACATAGGTTATCAATCCTAAATGTAGTCTTTCCCAGCCTGAAGATACTAAAATTTTTGTAGTACCCACTATTTATTACACAATGGAAACTTAAAAATTCTAAAATGTCGTCTTTTTATCATAGCTCACACACACAATCACATTGAAGTGTCTTAAGAACATATCACAAGCTACTTGTTTGTTGGGTTTTTTTGGAGTTAGCAGAAAATAAGTCAAGCTCTTAGATCTTCACCAGTTTTCACTTCATTGGAGTTGTTCTGAGAATTGTAAACAGTACATTCAGAAATTAGTTCTTAGGTGGGATCTTCTGTGTCCTACATGTGTCACTGCAGAAACATTTTAGGTCTGTCCAGTGAATTAAGGAAGGACACTTCAGCGCTGAGTGCTCCTTTTAGTCATACAGATAGATCTGAGGTACGGTCCTGACCACACTGTCATCACATGGCTCTGGAAACACTCATTTACTGCTGCAGAAGAAGGAACTATTTTGTTCCTCTTTCTCCAGAGGTTGGTTTATGTGAAACCTGCTCCAGTTTTCCTTACAGCATGCTGATAGGATTGCCTGTTGCTTGTCCAGGGATCCTATTTCTTGCAGCTAATCTGAACATGCATCTCAGGTTTCTTTTCAGTCTGCTGAAATACGACTGTGATAATTTTATCTCAACAGCCTGTATGGCTCCACTCGTATTCAAGCGTCAGTCTGACTGGCTGTGGGTTTCAGGCACATGACCTTGGGAGAGGTACAGACTGTTCATGTTGTGAAAGCCTTCTCTATCAGGGCGATGTGCATGTGCACGTGTCTGGTATATCTGTGTAAGGACATGGCAGACACAAGAAACTGTCCTTGTTGCGGTGTCTCTCACTGGCTGGACTGGCCACAGAGCAGTTTTACTGGGCTTGTCCAGGTTCAGCTGGCAGCTCTGCCTGCTCTCTGCTTCCCTCCTGGTTTTGTTTTACTGCCTGTTTTCAGCTCAGTGGAGGGTAGTTGATAGTGTAGTCTGTGATAAATAAAATATGAAAATTCCTGACTGTGTAGTAGATTGGTAGCACCACCAATTAGGAAAGTTGCCCAGCTGTTCCCATTATAGTACCTTATAGTTTTTCAGAGTATTTGTAAAACTTTTAATGTTTGAACTGAATTTTTTCTAGCCAGCTGTTTTCCTCAGCCAGAGTATTTTTGGAATATTTTAGCAAAAGTGATTCAGTAAGACTGAGAACAAGGCAGGCATAAAAGTAAGTTGGGTTTCTTCACATTTCAAGAAAACCTTAGGTTATTTTCTTTGGTGTGCTTTAGTGTTCTGTTACATTGGAACAAGGATCTAAACTTCAGCAGAGCACATGACCTTTGCACGAGTAGTACTTCTCTTATTTGTCCCTGTGGAAATCTGCCCGCATTTGGCCTATACCGTAGCCCTCAAGGGAAAACAAATCCAGAGCAGCTTATCCATGTTAAGAACTGGCTGCAGGTGAAGATCATTGATGGAACCAGTCTCTCTACAGGTGCTGGAGAGGCTCCAAGCGTGCTCATGGCAACCAAGTTGTTCCTTGGTCCTTGAGCAGTTGTCAAGGTTTTTGCTGTATTTGTCTTCACGTGGCTTCGGGTACACAAGTGTACTGAGAAGTCAAATACTGTGCTGTAAGTCTTGCACACACCGAGGGCAATGCTGCAGCTTCACAGGCAGCATGAACTTTGACATCTCCAGTCTCTTAAACACCAAGGCTGCTAAAGCAAACTAGCACACAGCGTTCTCGTTACTGAATTCCTCAGGAATAGTTCTGGATATTGTGGAGTAAAGGTGACAGAACCTCCAGTTTCTTTGTAGTAATTACACTGCTTAGCATTCAACAACCTTGATTGAGGATCCCAAAGGACACTGGGCTTCCCCATCTTTTTCACATGAGGTATACATAGCATCTATGCTTCTGGCAGCATTCCGGTAGGACAGGCAGGGAGTAGGAGAGGGATTCTTCTTCTTCTTGGACAGCACTGTCTCGGGGGAAGGAAAGTGGCTTACTTTCTAAGTTCATTTCCATTTTGGTTTATGAAGCACTGTTTTTCCAAACATCTGGGTTTTACCATACTTCCATACTTAGCTAAACAGATGTCAGAGGGAAAAGGACAAACAGAGGGAGAATAAATATGTGAATATTTTGAAACCTTTGTTATGGCGCGTTGGGCCAATACTGAGTAGAAAATAATCCTGCTGTCATCAGTGTGTTTGATGTTAGGATTACACCTCTGTTCAGTTCTGCATTTTTTGTTGTTGCTGTTCTCTTTTAGCAATCTCCCTTTTCTTCAGAAAGAGCCTTTTGATTCAATGTCTGTTTTGTTCAGTTTGGTCAAATGAATGTTATTTCCTACTTAGTAAATGCCCCATGCTTACTGTATTTTATTCACATGAGTAGATTTGCTTAAGATCAATGTGAATATTTCATAGTGGGGTTAGCAAAGAGTTAATATTTTTTACCAAGCTGCATAATACTTCTGGATACATTTCTCTATTGATCCTCCAATCCTCTTACGTCTGCCTAAATAAGTTCTTTATGATGGAAAATAACTTTGCAATTTATAATGCTGTGAGATCACTTTCCCCTCAAATGACCACCTTTATATAGTCCTTCTTGGCTTTCAGACTCAGTGCTGCTGCTTCAGTTTCCTCTCTGGTAGTAATGGTTTAAGGATAAATAACAGGCAGAGTTTGTAGGAAATCGTGCTTTTTACAAACTCAACTTGTACCTGATGAAAACACAAAAAAAATCTGGCAAATGGGAGTTGTAGCATCTTAAAGAGATGTGTAAATCAACAGGTCCTCCCCCCAGTTTTCTGTAATAACAAGGCTTTGAGATGTTTTCCGGACCTCTGTCATAAGATTTTCTGTGTTTGCTTGTCGTGCATTCCACTTCACTGGACCCCATGTTTCTTGACTGCTCGATGAGAAATGTCCTGGCCAGGGCATAAAGAGCATGGAGAGGGTATGAGTATGTCTCAGTGACTCCACTCTACAAACAGTTTCCAAAGTTATAAAATAATGCATCAACTAGACAACTAAAAATAGCAGAGTTGAGTGGTGCATTAAAGACATGGCCTTTTATTAATGTAAGGCAGATTCTCCAGCTACAGAAGAATACATGCTTGAAAACAAGTAAAAAGAAGACATCCTACATCCCAGCAATTTATTCCAGACAAAGGTTGCCTTTCTGACGTCTTCAGGGAAACTGTCAGTTTCACATACTTTAATTTCTGTTGTGACCCACGGGCCTTGGTATAGCAATGTATTAAGGGGTTCAGAAAGCTGTGCTGAACTCAGTCATTATTTCAACTTAAATCTTACCGGAATAAATGGATTACCAGCTGCTTAGACAAAAATATTTCAATTAAGACAGGAGAGTAACTGGTAAATTCCATGGATAAACATTTTTCCCATAATAATGCAGGAATATTGTAATAATGCAGGAAAATTGTTAACTTCGTGCTACAAAAAGGAAGGGTGCTGAACAGCATGAGCTGATGTGCAGATATGAGCAACTGTGAGTTTATATTGCTGTTGCAAGTGGTTTCGTGTGTACAGAAATAACTGCTGTGCAGGCCAGGCTGGGTGCCAGAGTCATCTTCTCTGCTTGTATGGTGCTGAGGTTGCCAGCACTTACCCTAAAACTGACATAGCTGTTGGCATAAGCCGAGACTCACAGTGTTCACTCTGATGTCTGAACTATAATGCAGTGTATAGGCGACTTCAGTACAAAAGGAGCAGCAGAGATACAAATCTTAGTGTCTCTGATGAGAAGTAGCAGCTGGGTGTTTGCTAGCGGCCAGAGAGGGGAATGGGAGATCAGAGCACAAGCAGGATTTTTCTGTTGGTGTCCTGCCACTTCCCAGGTGCTCTGACCAGAGCCTTACCCCACAGCATTTAGTTGGGATGAGTCCAGAGGAGGGCCACAAAGTCGGTAAGGGGACTGCAGCACCTCCCACGTGAAGACAGGCTGAGAAATTTGGGACTGTTCGGCCTGGAGAGGAGAAGCCTGCATGGAGACCTCACAGCAACCTTCCAGTACCTGAAGGGGGCCTGCAGGGAAGCTGGAGAGGCACTCTTCATCAGGAACTGTAGTGACAGGACAAGGACTAATAGGTACAAATTGAAAGAGGGGAAATTTAGGTTAGGTATATGGAAGAAATACATAGATGGTGAAGCACTGGAACAGGTTGTCCAGAGGGGCTGTGGATTCCATCCCTGGAAGTGTTCAAGGCCAGGTTGGATGGGGCTCTGAGAACCTGGTGTAGCAGAAGGTGTCCCTGCCTTTGGTGGAGGGAGTTGGAACTAGGTGGTCTTTTATGTCCCTTCCAACCCAAACTATTCTATGATTCTATGATTTTGTTTGCAAACAGAATTCAGGTTTCTGTGTACAGATGGGTTCAGAGAAAAAGACTTAAAAGAAAGAAAAAAGGTCCTAGATCCAAAAAAATCTACTATCTTGGCTGTGCAATTGGAAACAGTTACTCTCCAATTGTATTAATCGAGTGGCCTTTAAGCAACAAAACCATTCCGATGATCAGCTGGGAAGTGGAGTTAGGATGTCAGCTCAAGTAGACTCACTCTGCTGACACTAAACATAACTTTGGAAATGAAACTTTGCCTCTGGCTGCATGATAAAGGAACTAAAACTCCCGCTCTCAGATAAAGTATGTAGTTCTCAGGATATGTGATACCATGGGATGTGCTGCTCATCCCAGGAATTTACACCTTATGCAGCAGAACAGAGAAAATAATATAGGCACAGCATGAAGAAATGAGATACTGCTTATTCACAGAAAGTGCCATTGCATATGTCATCAGTCGATAGGCAGCACAGCAACTACCAAAACTACTTTGGAAAATACCGTGTTGTTTGAGGTTTTTCTTTCTACCTAAAATGTAATTTCAGTCCTTCTACACTCAGGAACAGAAGCTAGTATTTTGTACAGCATCTTTGTTTTCATACTCTCCTAGGATGTGTCCTACCTTATTTCCACCTCTTTTCATTTGATAACCTCTGTTTGGAATTAAGGGTACTCGAATGTAAAATACAGATTCTTGGAGAAGCTATTAAAACTGAAGTTTACCTTTTATGAGGCAAAGCAGCATTTATGAGTTCTGTTTATGCATTGCCTTGGCTTGCCAAAGAGTTTTGTTTGTATATATCCCAGAGCATGGCAATTTCTTGGACACAGTCATTTCTGTCTTTGTTTCTTGCTCCAAGCATATGGTCAGTGCTGGAGAAAAAGGCCAGAGTTTGCCCTAATTGGGTCAGATTCTGGCTTCTGAGAGCACCTTAGTGTTCAGTTCATTAAAAAAAAAAAAAAAAAAAAGTGCAGAAACAGTGAGTATAAAGGAGATAATCTCCATCAAAGTAGCTTTAGGTCTGAGCAACCTGTCAGGATTCTCACTTATGGCTATGGAGGACATGTGTTTAAGATTGCAAGGAAAGCTGCAATTCTTTCAGATAAATTAGCTGCTCTGATTACCATTATTTTTAATACTTTTGAGAGAAAAAAATGATTTGGAAATGAGCTTTTTTAAGCAGCGTGCCATTTTTACATCATTTTGGAAAGAGCTCTGGCATCCAGATTTATATATCTAGCTGAAGATATGGAGTTGAAGAGGTAGAGAGGTGGAGATCTCAACATACTAAATAACTCACTGACTGAGACACTATTCTAGTAAGCACACCAGAGAGATTCCTCTGGCACCAGGACAAACTGGGATGGCACAGCACGTGTCCATAGCACTGAACTCAGTCTCTAGGGTAGGGTGGCCACAAGCAAACAGCCTGCTGGAAATGTCTCTGGACTCTGCAAACTCCCAAATTCTGCCCAGGAGCCCTCTGGAGGAAGGAGGGCTGTTTAGGGCCAAAACCATGCCAGGGACGCTGTGGTGCTGTAGCAGTGCAGGCAACAGCTCAAGCTCTCAGGAGCATGTCCTTGCCTGGTTTCACTTACTAATATGGACATATTCTTATCAGGGAGATGGGACCAAATAAAGAAGAAACCATGGTTTGGTTGCTGTCACTCTCCATGGTGTTGCAAGATGTGGTTATGAACCCTGTTGAACGCTGTAAGAGGTTATTGAATAATTCTGGGCACCCTGCCCCCCAACAGCTCCCAAGTTAAGCTGGAACAAATCTGCTCTGGGAAAAGCCAGAGCCCAGCTTGACTGCTTTCCTTCTGCTGGGCAGGATCTTGCTGTCAGCAGGGTTTTCCAAGACACATTATACATTTGCTTTCAAAAGCCATGAAAATATTTGTGGGGAAATCTTGACATTGGATATAAAAAAGTTTATCTCCTGGGCCCAGCACTATACTCGGTGTGCTGCAGTAAATCACTGAAGCCCTAATTTCTGGCTTTTTTTTTTTTTTTTCCAAATTCCTCTATATCTGGCATTCAGTTTTCTCTGTTTACAAAGAAGTATTTTTATTGGTACCTTTTATTGGTACCTCAATGCACATAACATGGTGATATTACTGAGGTTTAAGTAACAACACATAGCTCCGTTGTCCTCGCGTTGCCAGATATTACCAGTGTATGTGTGCAAACAGCTAAACAATCCAAATGGGACAAATTTGGTTTTGGAAGGAGTCTGAGCTTCCAGGGCTTGTCAGCATCCATTCCAATAAATCCAAATTGTGTCAGGATGTGCTTGTATGTAGATGTGGGAGAAATCACAATGAGGAGGCGAACTGAAGGACTGGCACTGCACAGCTTTCATTCCTTTTCAGAGGAGTTTTCCTGAGTCATGGCTGTGAAGGAAATATTTATTGGTATGCACGATACTAAGCAGACAATTCCACACAGACTATTAAAGTTAACTGCACAAAGTTTGTATCCATTTTTAACTGTAGTGTGAAAATCTGTTTGCTGGTTGCCCAAGTTGTTGTTTTCAAACACCATAATAATGGGTATTGTGGGAAAGCTTAAACATAGTAGTGCTGCCCGTCCTGGTTCCACCTGTCTCACTGGTGGTCGCAGGGATGGAGCACCTCTCATATGAAGACAGGCTGAGAGAGTTGGTGTTGTTCAGCCTGGAGAAGACTCCAGGGAGACCTTGGAACAGGCTTCTGGTACTTAAAGGGGACCTGCAAGAGAGCTGGAGAAAGAGAGAGAGACTTTTTACAAGGGCATGTAGGCATAGGACAAGGGGGAAGGAATGGCTTTAAACTGAAAGAGGTTAGGTTCAGATTAGATATTCGGGAGAAAATCTTCACTGTAAGGGTGGTGAGAAACTGGAACAGGTTTCCCAGAGAACTTGTGGACGCCCCTCCCTGGCAGTGTTCATGTCCAGGTTGGAAGGGGCTGTGAGCAACCTGGTCTAGTGGAAGGTGTCCCTGCCCATGGCCTGGGGGATTTGAACTACATGATCTTTAAGGCCCTTTCCAACACAAACCATTTTATAGTTCTGTGTTACCCACAATATCCAGAGGCTTAAGGAAAAAAAATTCACTGCTGTGTAGGCCAACTGAAACTGCTGAGCACTCTGCAGTTTAATCATAACAATAAACATAGTGACATTTTTAGGGACTTAGATTTATTTCTTTTCTTAGAAATAAATTCTGTGCTGAGTAAGCAGGCTACTTCTGTAGTTTCCTTGGCATAAATCAAAAATTTCATTTGACATACAGATGAGATTCATGCTTTGGGGTAAAGTTTCTAGTTTAATTTGCAAATATTTTCATTTTCCTTGGGCACAAGAATCCTTCCGCTCATCCTCCTTCAGTCTGGTGATGTGGGAGCTTTGGTTTCCAGTTCAGTGTTCATAGTTTCATGCTTCTACAGTTAACACTCCCATAGTGTGATCAAATGAAGTTTTGGGTGATGGTGATTCTGCATGTAATTTGCCATCGTTGGGTTTTTAAAGTCTCAGGCAAAGCAGAACTGTTGTATCCAGCTCAAGACTTGATCCACAGCCTAATATGGATGTAGAATGTCTCTGGCCTCAGCCTCTCTGAGCATATTCAGAGCCTGCCAGGATCTCACTTTGGACTGTTTGCATGATGAATTCATCCAAAGCAGTAAACAAAATGTCGTTAATGCTCTAAATAGACTGCCCTGTTTCCTGGGTTCTCTGTGGTTCAGCTGTTATTTAACTTCAACAACACAATTTTTTTCAAATCAGAAAATTAGTGTTTCAGCTTTTTGTCGCATCTGTGCAGGGACATATAGCAGAACTGTGGCACTGTGAAGCATCTGTTTTGCTTATAAACTAAACTTTGAAGATAATTTTAGCTCTTCTTTAACGTTGCTATTGTCCTAGCATTTACAAATTCCCTGCTTTTAATGTTTACCCTGAGAATTATGTTGTAAGTGTAGTGCTATCATGCTGGAAAGAACTGAGCAGTTCCTGGGTAGGAAGGACATCAGTAGTCCTTGGGCAAGCAACTCCGAGTGGCCCTGTTTGAGCAAGGGGTGGGAGCAGATGACCTGCAGAGGTCCCCTCCAACCCCAGCCACTCGGCAGGTCTGTGGCACAGTTCAGTTGCTGCCTCCACAAGATTCCTCCTGTTCCTGTGAGAGCAGCCACCTGAGCATGGATGTTAACCACCTACTTAATTTTTCCATTGTTTATAGTTGTCAAGGAAGAAGATTAAAACTCAAAGTCTCTCTCTGGTGGCATTGTCTCCCTAGGGGACCTTGGTTCTGCATTCTCTGACCATGGTGTGTGGCCATATGGGTCAACTGGTAGCGGGGGATCTGGACATTGCACAGCAGCCCACCTCAGTGGTTTTAAAAAGTAATACTATCTGTAGGAGAAGTCCTGTGGGTCCTAGGATGTGAACCAGTGTGTTCCAATTTCTATAAAAATACAGTCCAAAAAGAAGAAAAAAGACATTCCCTCTGGAATGTTATTTCTGGCCCTTGTTTGTTTGTGTTAAATGGAAGAGCTAAGGGGAAGAGACTTGTTTCTCCATTTTACCCAATGCCCTTGAATAGGAGGGATTCTCTTGCTAAGTTTTGTCTCTGACAACTACAGCTGGTAATCAATTCACCAGGTCCCCCCATTTGTGCTCCAGTGTATTGAACCTGAGAGTCATCAAAGAATTACACAAGCTGGTTTTTTTTTGGAGGTCTGAATTACCTTCAGGGAATTGCTGGACCTTCCAAAGTAGTAAGAAACTCTTCCATAATTTCATGCGGCTGATCTCTGACCACTGTTAATCATGTGCTTTAAGTGTTGTAGTTGCTTTCCTTGTCGTGGAATTAGTGACCACCAAGCCCTGTTGGTGTCCTCAGCATTTCCTTTGTAATGGCTTTTGGAGTCATTACCCAATCCCCTTAATTGCTATTAAGACCAAATGCAGGGTGGAAGATGCACCCAACCACTACCACTTCTCAGAGAGTAAGAGTTCAGACTGGAAGAATCTGTGTATTTGGATTGAGATGGAAATTGTGTTGTTTCTCCTGCTATCCCCAGCAGAATTATCCAAGTTACTGTTTAGAAGATGGGGAATGTAGGGGGGGTTGTATGAAATTCATCTTTAGAAAAGAGTTAATCAGCTCTTGAAGACTAAATTATTTGGTACTGCATTTGGTTTTCAGGTTTTTTTGAAACTTAATAGATCTTAGATCTAACTAAATCTTGGACTATTTCTCCCATCATTTCATTCTTTCCTAGTGTATCTCTAGCCCCAGACTAGACACCACTGAACAGACCACATTGCTGGCATATAAATACTTTGGAGAGGGACCTAGTTTAGGGTGAAGACTGTGAGACACTCCTGACAACTAGCAGGAAAAAAAAGTAATGAAGAAAAAGCATTAAAATGTGTTTGCCTCTGTAGTCCTTAAAAATGGCAAAGTAGTTCTTGATTTTATCCAATCATTACTGAGTTCTTCTGTAGCACTAGGGGTAACCCATAGGGTTGTAGGTATTTTTCTTTTGTTCTCACCAATGGTCATGTAAACACATGGGTATGTGCTTTACTCTATTCAGGTAATTGACTCTGCTAGGAAAGAAGTGCTCAAATGCCCTTCCTAAATGTCTTGTTTTGTCCTCAGTTTCCTTGAATTAGAAGATATTTATTTGGTACCCTCATTCACTAACCAGTTGTAAATGAAAATAAATTATTGTCTCATTTTTAACATCAACTTTCTGGTTTTTTTCCATAGGCTAGCATTTGGGGTTCTAGCACAGCCTTGTGCTAGAATGAACTATGCTGTGCTTGAATGGTCTTACAGTTTAAATGGGCCAGGTCAGTTGAATATTCAGTGTGCAAAGCTAAATTTACCAGTCCCTTAAGTAATATGACATCTTTGAAAAACACAGATAAGGTGTTTTTGTAATTCAGCCTTTTCTGTTGACAGCATACTTTTAAAGGACAAAATAAATAGGCGATTAAGGAAAATGGTTTCTGACCGATGTTCAGCCTTGGGAAGCTTCTTACTGCCCTGCCTATGAATCAGGAGGGTACCAGGGTTTATCTCCTTGGAGCACACACACGCACCTCCGCCTCCTCATAAATCTGCTGCTCGGTAGGTCGGCTCCCTGGGAGCTGGATCCGTCCCCGTGGGGCTGTGGGACTGGCAGGGCTGCGTGGTGGCCTGACTCTTCCTCTGTCGTGCTCTGGGGTTGATGTGCCACAGCTCTTACTTTGCCTTGACCCCCTCCTCCCTCCTGCCGTGCACGGGGGAGATCTCCCAGCTGAGGTTTCAGAACGCTTCGGTCCTGGCTGGATCCTGCTCGCTTGGCAGCAGTAGGGCAGGGCAGACCCACAGCTGGCTCCAGCTCTCCTCACCGCCCCGGGCTCGGCAGGCAGGCAGGCAGATGCTACTCGAATCAATGCAGGCAATCAGGAGACTCCCCTGCAGTATTTCAGCACAAAGAATCCATGCTCAGCTGCATTACCATGCTGGAAAAGCTTTATACCACCATTTGCATACAAATAAGATTTTACTGGTAGGGAAAAACATACCTGGTGTAAGCTAAGAGGCTGGTGCACAGAGCAGTGTCCAGCTCCAGGCGCTAAAATGCCCCTGGCCTTCTTGGATGAGGGATGTGTTGGATCACCTACGAACTCCTGTGCCAGGTGTGTGTGGAGAGCAGCGTGGGCATGGTGTGGAGGGAGGGGAGCCTTGACCGTGTTAGATGCTGGGGCACTGGCGAAGTGTGTGCCTGAGATGGGGAACTGGATGTACTCTCTGTGTCCAGTAATACAACAAGCACAGCAAGAGTTATTTGTTGAGTTGAGAGGGGCGGTATTTTCCATAGGTGGCCAATACCCACACCAGTCATTTCTTGAACTTTCTGTACAAATTGCCAAGGAGTGACAGAAAATAAATTGAGGCAAAGGATGAGTTGTAGCACAAACTGGTGAAACACTGTTGCAAGTAACTGTTTGAAGGCTTGTTTTAGCATCTTGAAAGGAAGCAGGAATTCACGTGTTTTATTTTTAGCTTGCAAGGGAAGAGTTATTTAATGTTCCTTCATATCTCATCTCTGAAAATGTTCTCACTGAGGCAGGATCTGAAGTCCTGGAGCTGGTTAACCCAAGACTTGCATGCCTGTGAAAATTTATTTTTACAAAGGGGAATTACTGGAATTGCTTTTACCCTATAAAATTTTAAGCAGAACTGAGTCCAAACTCCAAAATCAGTAGAGTGTTAAAATACTTTCTGCTGCTGGCAGTGATTTGTGATTCACAGTGCATTGTTGGGTGCGTTTTGCTTTCAGGACCTCATAAGCGTTTTCAGCTTTTTATTGCGGAGTTGCTTTTGTTGCCATTTGCTTTGATTTTGGCTCCCATTAGATTATGGGAGTTCTAATTTTTCTAAAGGAATATTTTTGTCCAAGATTTTAATAGTGTTGCTGTGACTGGGCCTTAAATCTCTAAGCAGAGATGGGATGAGCTACTCACAGCTAGTGCTGAAAAAAACCTCTCTAGCGTTTCCCTCTCCCCTCCTCCCAGGTCTCTGAGCGTCAGTACCATGGCTCATGCTTTAGGTTCCTGAAAATCAATGAAATATTTATGTTACTTGTTTATCCAGCAGCTGGATAATGAATGGGGTTGCAAGATGTTGCTGGTCAATACTCGCCCCTCTTGTCCGGTACTCTTGGGTCAACAAACATGCATCTTAACCTCTTTGTGAGACTGCTCTTATTTTGCTTGCTTTTCTTTCCTGTGAGGCAGCAGAACAGTGTCAGCAGCAATGAAGTGAGAGCTATCATTTCCTCGAATGGGTAAGACAATCTGCAAAGCATGTATTAAAAATAAAACAGGAAGTCAGTGATTATCAATTTTTAGCAAACACGTTTCTGCTGATCTCCAGACTGATGCCTAACGGTAACAAAAGGAGAAGCTCTGCATCTGGGCAATGTAATTTGTAGTTATTTGTAGTATCTTTTCCCCTCATTAAGGCATGGGTGGTTTTTATTTGAAGGCCCAAGACCTGTAAGAATAATAACAGAGTCCTAATGCTGTTGCTTGTAAACAGTGTGTGTTGAACAGCATGGCTGGGATAAATAGGTATCGGGTTAAAAAAAAAGGGAGTGTCCTTTTTTTGTGCATTTACAGTTTTCTGAAGCAAAAGGCAGCATATGGCACTCCTAGCAAGGAAGAAGTCCCTCCTTTCAGAGACTCTCCCCCAGCTCAAGGAGTTAGTGATTGCTTCCCACCCTTATGAAGGAGTATTACTGGCATCCCTGTGCTGAGCGGCGTGCGTGTGGGTGACGGGAAATCAGGCTTCCTCCAGACCTGGCCACCTGCTTGCGGAGCAGCGATGGCGGTGGGAGGGGAATCCACCTGCCAGCAGGCTGGGAGTTTTGACTGATGTCTGTTCTCACTGCTGGAGAGGAGCCAGTGCTCTACTGCATGGGCAGCTTCTTCTTCTTGCATCTCTTTTCCCCTTGAGAAGAGTCAAGAGTGTTCATTTGGACCCCGCTGCAGAGGAGAGGGAACAACCTGCACACCTGCCAGGAAAGGGAATCCTACACAACTGCTCCCGCTCAGAAGAGATTCGGAGCTGGGCCAAACATTTCATATGTGGGTGATTAAAATTAGACTCCTGCATCCATATGTATGTTCTCATTTTGAAAACACTGCCTGGCTTACTTTTCTCTCCTGCCTTTTATGTACTCCCATAATGGGAGAATGCTTCCACCTTTCCTGTGGCTTTGACAGTGGCCCTTGCACTCACTGAAAGTACATTTATCTTTTCTGTCTGTAATCATACCTGATCACAGGCCTAGGAACACAGCTCTGTCTTTCCATTTTCCACTAATACTCCCTTGACAAGTATCTTCTTGAAAGGGAAAAAAAGTGATAATCTCTCCTTTGGAAAAACAGCCAAGTTTTGCAGTGGACTTGGCTTTTTGCCTGTCCTCCCATGCTGCTTCAGCCTGAGCAAACTGAGACCTTCCTGCAACCCATGCTGGCTGATCCAGAGAAGTCCAGGTCTTGCTGGAAAGGCAACCTGAGGAAGAAGGGGAGAAGTAGCCACACTGGCACAGCATTCAGCTGTGATGTGCTTGTCTGCAGCCTGTTCTGTTCACAAGCACCAAAACCACCGAAGGATAAAGAAACAACAGGGCAGCGAGTGCATGGCTGCATGACCTCCGATTATGAAGGATGGAGACATGCACATACTAAAGCTGTTGGTACAGGAGGACTTCGTGCAGAATTCCAGCTTTCAGTGTCAGATGCATGAGATCACAGAGATGCTTATCATCATTAGTAATTTGTTCCTGAGAGTTCTGAAGCATTCCAAGACCCCAGTACTTCCAGAAAGAAATCCTTATGTTTTGAAATACTTTTGAGTATTTTTTATGTTCTCCTCTTAATGGCTCTTCGTAGGAAAATGAGGAGACTTCCTGGAATTAGCAACTGCTAGGAAAACGCTATTAATGCTGCTGTTTTATAAGCAGCCAGATGTCTGCATCCTCCTGCTTCACACTGTGTACCCACTGCAGTCTAAGGGCTACCAGTGGGGAGAGAGCAGTGGGGACCCACATTGCCCTGGAGGCTGATTAGTTGGGTTATGTCATGCTTCAAAGACAGAATCCTTCCTTGGTTAAACTCCTCTGGGCAAGGAAGCAGCAGAGCCTCCACTGTGCCATGAGTGCTTGGCTGATGTGGACTTGCCCATCACCCTGGTAGTTGCAGGGCTGTTCCTGGTCCTGGCCCTTGCACATGGATGTGCATTCCCATACAGTTCAGCAGCCATCCCTGTACCTTTCCTGGGGAAAAACCTGCTCACACAGAGGTGCTGAAATATTTTCCCTGTTGGAGCACATCTTGGATGGTGAATCAAGGCTTGAATCCTCCCTGCATGGTCCCAGCTGGGGCTTGGTGAGGGTGTGTGGGATCTCCCTGTGCTGGGTTTCCTTTCCTTTCCTCTGGAACAGCTACAAGCTGCTGGGTGCAGGCCAAGGCAGAGGCAGAGGAGGCAGCTGATGCACACCCCATTCTTGCCCTAACATGGAGCGAGGACAAGGCTGCAGAGCACACATAGATACAAAAGCTTTTTTTAAAATATCAAAACTAAGAACAAAGCACCTTGTATAGCAAAGTGAAGTTTGTAGCTTTTTCCAGCCTGGAAAAAGGCTTTTCAGAGCAGATAGTGCTGGCATTGTCTCCTAGCAAGTCTGCAGGCTTTACTTGAGGTAGTTTATCTCAAGCTGTTTTTTTCATTCCAGCAAATTTTAAATTGTCCTCCCAGACCCACAAAATTAAACAAAAGCAGTGACTTTAAAACAAAATATTCCAATAAAAAAGCCCAAGTGAAATTCGTACATTTTTACAGAGCAGCTTCCGAAAGCCTGCCCAAAATTGTAGTTTTAAGAGGATTTGCAATTTATGCATAGCCTCTAAACATCTCCCTCCATCAGTAAGTTTTCTGGTGGCACGTGCAGTACAGGGGTACAGCACAGCCCTGCTAACACTAGAGATGCACATATTCATTGTGTACAAGCAAGAGGACAAGGTATGTATGAAATACTTACAGAATTAGTGATGACTATTACTGTCATAAAAATGTTGGCAACTGAGCACAGGGGAGAAGCCAAAATATGTTCCCCAGAGAGCAAAAGGGGAGCAGGACTGAGCAGTTGGCTCTGGGAACTGAACCATCCCCATATGTGCACCCTCTGTGCATGCTGTTTCTTGCCTGGGAAGGCTGTTCCAGCCTGTCCCCCCACAAACAAGGGTGCAAAAGCCCTTACATTAATGAGAGGGGAAGATGGAAATTATCTACAGAGGAAGGAAGTCTTTTGAGAATCACATTTCAGTGTTTCAACTACTTAAGGAAAAGCCTGTTTATAATAGTATCCTATCAATAGGAGGTGTCTGTGTAGGTGTGTGTATGTATGCACGGAATGTATGTGTATGAGGAGAAAGAGCTTTCACTGTGGTCTGTCAGCCTTAAGCACATGGCTGCTATTTTTCCTTAAACCCTGCAACTTCATTAAAAAAAACCAAAAAAAAAAAAAAAAAAAGACACTAAGAAACTCCCAAGGTAGAGTGCATGTGAGAGTGTGTGTGTGTGTGTGAGAGAGGGAGTATGAGTAACTTATCTTCACATTTAGCTGGAGCCTTGGTATTGTCAAAGCAGCTGAATCACTGCCTGAGTGCTGCCATCTTTGCCATGGTGATAATTTGTCAGAGTGCCAACACTGCTGCCTACTGTCTCTGAAGAGCTGACCTTGTGACAACATCAACACTCTTTCTTTGGCTTTTGCTGACATACTCTAGGCTTTGGAAACTGTTTTCAAAACAAATACATAATGAAGTGTTGTGCTTGTAAAAGCAATTGTGTTTCTGTCCGTCTGATTATTTTAGGGTGTCTCGCCTGCCAAAGGGCAAAGTGAAGGAACAGACAGGGAGGACACAACTCCAAATAAAAAATAAGGGGCTTTCTGTATACAGGAATGATGAGAGCCAAAATTAACCATTACAAAATCAGAAGTTAATGGTAAAGTGGCAGCTTATGACTTCTTGTGCTGTTCCATTGTAAACTTTTGTTTCACAAGGCAAGGACAAGTAAGCAGAGCTCTACAGACAACAGGAAGAACATACAAGGGCCAAAAGCAAGGAAAGCTCTTGATTTAATGCTTGTTGTATACAGTCTTTCTTCATGCAGGCAGGAAGAAATTGCCATCTGAAATACTGATGGAGACTTTGCATCTAAACATTTGATACGGAGAAATGAGAGAGGCTTAGCTTAGCAAGTGGGGTAAAAGCATTGTCAGTACCTGAAAATATCAATCTTCTTGGCCCTAGGTTTACGCTACTCTGTACCAGGTGACCTGATAAGTTCATGCATTCCCCAGTTGTGGGGGATTATCTGAGCACTTTGTATTCCACTGTTCACATGCGTGTACAGAGCACAGCTGCAAAGGAAGCAGAACAAGCCAGACACATGACTCACCCCACACTTGCTATGGCTTTGATTGTGGGGACCAGTGGTAGTGAAATGGTGTTACTGATTTCTTTTCTTCTTGCTGTCTTCACTAAACTAAATTAATATAGCATTCACTGGTGTCCTAAATGGCATTTCATGGAAAGGCTTTGTGATATCGGCAGCCAGGTAGCGGATGCGTGACAGGCTTTCCTTAGAAACTGCCATGCAATGCACAAAACCCATACATATGGTTATGTAACAGCAGTTCTAATTTTAGCTATGGGGTTGGAAAATGCAGATAGATTAAACCTACTACTCTGTAGGTTAAGACCAGAATGGAAGATGCAGCTAACCAAAGTTTGGAGGCAACATCTTCATGAGACGCCCCAGTTTTCACTCCCCCTCAGAGTTCTATTTTCAGGTGTTTCCAGAAAGGAGAACACTATAATTTATACCAGCATGTTTCCCTTGGAACATGTTTCCTTATGAAAGTGCAATCCTTTGGATTTGTTGAAGTTAGGTGAATATTTTATATAGCTGAAGTTTCACTTCTGCATGTAGAAGTAAAAGTTACCCTTGATTTTGCATAACAGAGGATAAAAATTGTGGTTTGTCCACTTTCTGACTTACTTGAAAAACCTCCAATGTAAAGCACTCTGAATTCAGCTTCTTCTGACGCTTAGAGAAGCTTTGAGATTTGTGGGATTTGGCTCACATGCATCAATGTATTGCTCTGTCTTTATGTGTGTGTGTGTGTATATATATTTATATTTAATATGTTTATATATATATATATATGGTCAGCAAAACTGCAGAAAATTGTATTTGAGAGAAACAGCAAGCAAATTATATTTTACTATGCATTATTTTCCAGCTTGCTTGTTTTTGTGGTTTAGTGCTGGATTTTAACCTGCAAGTTTCTGTTTGGTCTACATTTTCTTCTCCTATTTCTTCCTGTGTAGCACTTGAATCAATAGGCCAAAGAAACAAACAAACAAGCAAACAGGAGAACACTAAAAGCAGGATTTTCAATAATGTGGATCTAGCTTGCCATGGGACTTATTTTCAAACCTGTTGGCTGTTTTCAAGGCAGAGGGCTAGTCTGTTACTCATGGACATTGGAATGATACAGCATCTCAAATGGCAAAGAGTGAGTGCTGCAAGTTGCTGGGCCTGTTGTGTGTTGCCTAGATGGGATGTGCAAGTTTAGCTTTGAAAGGAGCATTTGTGCCTGGAAAAAAAAGAGGTTTTGTTGCCCTAACCAAAGACATACCTTGGAATGGAAATCTGAATGGTCTCCAAGCTATGGTGGACAGGCAGTGACTAAATCTTTTAAAACATGGCCACCCATATGCATTCAGATTTGGGAAGTCTTAGGAGCTTGTTGGGTGGGCCGTGTCTAAAATGTTTGCATGAACCAAGCTTATAACAGAAATTTGGTGCAAATTAGCCTCCTGAGATACTCCTGAAAGCTTAGTTGTCTGTGCAATGGAAACATGATTTTTTTCTGAGAGTGAGAAAATTCAGTCATTTAGTGCCTGAAATTAGCTCACAAGACACATGGGTTATAATTCGTTCAACTTTATATTAAAAGCAGACACTAGGTTTTGGTGCAGTTTTCCAGCTAAATGTCAATCCCCTGTACAGCAGAAGCCTGCTTCTTACAGGTTTAGCTTCTTCTGGATGGATGGCAAGAAGGACTTTCAGAAGGACTTTCCAGGGGACTGTGCACTCTTACTGGGAGTGCATGATTTTTAGCTAATGGGTTTATTAGCTTATGCAATTTTCTTCCTTCTTGTGTGAGTGGGATCACACAGCAGAGACCCTCCCGGCATGCAGCCCTTAATAACAGGTAAGGAAGATTTTTTTTATCAAAGGACAAATGAGAAATTGCTCCTTGGGAGAAAGCTAATTTGAGGCTATCTGAGGCAGACATGCTAGGATTTCTACCAAATAGTGCCTAAAAAATGCAAATTGCTTTTAAAAAATGAATACTGCTTGAGTGTTGGCTTCTGAAACCAAGGGAGCCGTGCATTAGCTGCTCAGTGAGCAGAGTATCAAACTGGACCATAGAAGGAGAAGAGGAAAATACCATGGGAAACAGGCCTGGAGGCTGAGCCAGATTTTTTCCTGGTTTTGTGCATAAAAAGGTCTTGTCACAGCCATATCCTTTAAGCCCTGTGGAGTCAAGATGCATTGCCAAGAAAGGCTTTTGCATCTCTGATCGCATGCTGCCTCCTCTACCAGCCTGTATTTTTCTAAAAATAATCCTGATTTCATACCTTAGCTGATGGACCTTCTAGCAGCCACAATAGATGCAGCCTCCCTGGAAAACACTCAGTAATATATAAAAGCATTGGATCCACTCTTTGAGGGAGGTTGTACAGAGCTTTTGAAGAGGCATCCTTTGTATTTTGAGCTGTGCTAAAAAGTAGTAAGCTTATTCCAAGCCCTTTCTGCTTCCTTGGAACAAACAAGTCGCTGCTGAATACCAGGTATCTTATTCAGCAGAAGAACAAGAATTCCTTTTTTTTCTTCAAAACAAACAAGACAAGAAGTCACTTGGCAGGGGGGAAAGAAAAGATTTGTTTTCCTGTCCGTGGGGAGATTTGTCAGGCAGCACAGCCTGAAACGTCTGCTCGGGGTGTGTGACAGTCACTAACAGTCGAGGGAGCATCCTGAGACAGGTGTCATATTCTCCATTTGATAAGCAGGGAGAAAAGCTGCCCTGCATTGGCAGCACAGCTTTCGTGGGCTCTGGGTCCGTGTTGCTGCACTGTCAGTGGCAGATCCCTTCTCCCACACACACTGCTCAGCCCTCTTCATGGCACCATCCACACAGCTCTATCAGCTCCTGTATCCACTTGGCTCCTGGGAAGCTTCTACGCCAGGTCTGCTGCTGGAGCAGCAGTAATGTACAGCTGTGCATATTGTGGATGTAAGAGCTCGCAAGCAGCCCTGAGGTGTCATACATGTATTCATCAGGGTGCCAGAGGTAGGAAAAATATGCTGATGGTCATTCAAAACCTTTTCCCAGCACAGAGATGACTGTGGCTTGGTGACTTCCTGAGCCAGAGGTGAAGTCTCCACATTTAACAGCTTTAGAATATGATGACATGGTGGTGTGAATGTCTCCAGCCTTTATTTCCTGGCCCAGGCTTGGCTGTCTCTCTTCTGAGTGATGCTTTTCCTCTCCATTTTTTTTCCGCAGCAAAATACAGAAAAAGGAGCTGGTGGAGTTTGATATATGCCTTGTAGTAATGCTGCACCCAGGACTGCCTAGGCCTGACTGAGTAAAGCTGGACCTCAAAATTCACTGTGGATATATCTGTATCCATAAGGTTTCCCATAACCAGATGGCACCAGAGCAAACCATGCAAACATTGATACAGGAGGCAGCACTTCCATGTGGTGGATTGACCCTGGGTTGACTCCAGGTGCCCACCAAAGCTTCCCTGTCACTTTCCTCCTCAGCTGGGCAGGGAAAAGAAAATACAGTGAAAGGCTCATGGGTCGAGATGAGGACAGCGGGATATTGCTCAGCAGTTACTGTCACAGGACACAGATTCGACTTGAGGAATGTAGTTACATTCATTATGCAGTCAAATCAAAGGAGGATAATGAGAAATAAAACCAAATTTAAAAACACTTTCCCCATACCCTTCCCTTTCCCCAGGCTTAGCTTCACTTCCAGTTTTTCTGTACTTTGTCCCTGCCAGTAGCACAACGGGGACAGGGAATGGCAGCTGCAGTCAATTCATCACACATTTTCTCTGCTGATTCTTCTTCCTCAAGGGAAGGACTTCTCATACTCTTCCTCTGCTCCAGTGTGGAGTCCCTTCCATGGGAGACAGTTCCCCATGAACTTCTCCAACATTTGTCCTTCCCACTGGCTGCAGTTCTTCATGAACTGCTCCAGCATGGAGCACAGTGGGTTCACAAGTCCTGCCAGTAATCTGGCTCCCATGTGGGCTTCTTTTTCCATGGGGTCACATGTCAGGAACCTGCTCCAGCATGGGCTTCCCATAGTATCACATCCTCCTTTGAGCATCCACCTGCCTCTGGTGTGGGGTCCTCTACAGGCTGTAGATGTATATCTGCTCCACCATGGACCTCAGTGGGCTTCAGGGGAATCTCTTCTCTGATGCTGGAGCACCTCCTCCTGCTCCTTCTTCACTGATCTAGGAGTCTGCAGAGCTGTTTTCCTCACATATTCTCATTCCTTTCTCCCTCTGCAATCATTGTTTGTGCTACTACCATTGCTGGTGGGCTCAGACTTGGCCTGCATCAGGTCTGTCTTGGAGCTGGATGGCATAGACTCCATTGGACATGGAGGAAAAGCTTCTAGCAGCTTCTCGCAGAAGACAGCCCTGTAGCCTACCCTCTACCGAAACCTGTCCACACAAACACAATACACAGCATCATGGAGAGTTGTCCTCTGTCATTTCAATTGATCAAGAAACAATTAACAGGAAGGCCTCCAGCAGTTTCTGTCACCCAGGAACATGCACTGGATCAAGAGTAAAAATCAAGAAGTAATTACAGTGTGACTACAGCTGTAGTGCATCAAAGAAGGCAAGCAACACCGATGGCATCCTTGTGCAGATGTTGGCCAACTTATCCCTGTCTGTTGTTTGACAGTACAGCACATCAGGCTTTTGGCTCCTAGAAGCAGCTTTGGGGTATCTTAACACCTAGCACTGGGAGAGGAAGTGGCAAAACACTGATCCCTGGCTCAGTCGCTCAAAAAGCACTCACATGGTGACCTCCTGTGCGCAGTGTCAAGCCAACATAAGCTGTGCCTTGTATGCTGAGGCTGGTTTGACAGCAACGTGCTTGTGTGACAGTCTCAGATGAAGGTCAGGTTTGTGCTGCTAGAGTGACCTGTCTGTCACAGGCTGCTTCAGTGGCTATGGCATCCCAGCATCAGCTCGAGCGTGGAGGGAGTGGGTTGAGCACTTTGTGTACACACTGCAGGAGGATCAAGTGGGCTTCGGAGAGAAAAAAACACCAAGTGAAAGACTTTCCCTTTGTCTTGTCCTGGGTCTTATCACCTGCACAGAAATGTGTGACCTTCATTTAAAGACTTATTTTCTCTGATGTGAGTATCCTAATCTTCAGCATTATGGCTAACTCAGTGTGTCTTAGTGTCATCCTGATGGTATACAATTTCACAGCGTATCAGCGGTTCATTTCTCGCTCTCCATCCCACATTATAAGAGGTTTCCCCTAAAATGTTAATTGCCCAGTCTAATAAGCATAGACATTTTTACTCTGACTTACTTCACCTTTAGAAAATACTCTGGAAGTTAGCAGCCATTTGGCTTGGCTGCACCGGAAACACCTACAGCAAAATCGGTACAGTCACTGTGTTTATACTGCTGTGGTTAAGGAGCCGGGTCCACATGCCTCTGGCTGTGCATAGGCACAGTAGGTCCTGCAGCCAAGTGCCCTTTGAGATTTGGAGAAGAGTCATAGTTTTGCTTTCCCTCTGTGGCCAGAGTTCAGTGTACTTTTAAGGCCTTAGTGGAAAAAGCAAGAACATAACAGCACATGTGTGAACAGTATTTGAAACTCTGGGAGCTGAGGCAAGGGGAAACCTGGTCTATAAAAGCATTGGCAAGTGCTATTCTGCCTTACATTTGAAGTAGTGAAGTGTTCAGTAGTTAGTGAAACATACAGCATTCACAAACAGAAAAAAAATATTGAGAGTAAACAAAGATTTTCCCAAGGGCATTTGCAGCTGCTCAGTTTAGAAATTTAATCTGAAGGTCTCTGCTCAGTGAAATGGGCTTTCGATTTGTGTCTTACCATTTCGTTTTTGCGGTGATTGGATTGGAAATTGTGGTAAGATACTGGAAATTACTTCAAAATCCTGTACCATTTAGGGGTCCTATATACAAAAAGAGGTCTACAAAAGCCTATACTGTTTAGAAGGGCTATACAACAATGTCAGAGCTGTATTTATGGTTTTAGCAAATAAATTTTTCAGGCTGTCAGAATAAACGAGAAAGAGGTTTCTGACATACACACATTGTATTTGGTCTTAGCACATACCTGGATGAATTCCTTGAGGAATCCTTGCCTTCCTCAGAAGATGGTGCCTTTCATGTCACTTAGGTAAGGATTAAGCACTATTAGGCAGAGGGATGAAAACTGATGCAGTTGCTTTAGTGAGACGGTGCGATGCTTAGACTTTTGGCTCACTTGATTTATTGCTCAATTATTAGACTGTGCCCTGACACTGATATGTGAGAGACAGGGAGAGCTATACATTTCTGCCTGATTTCTATTAACAGCCTCCCAAATAACAGTCTGTGTTAACAGCTGCTTTATCCTTTTCATGTTCAGGGAAGAAATGTCTGAAAGCTTTTATACTGTCCAAGTGAGTTACGGAGAGAAAGAAGGAGCCCTCATCTCCAACTCAACCTTTATGAGCAGTCCATTTATTTTTTCACAAAGAGCAGTGAAATCCAAGGCATGTTGTAATGCTCATTGCTATTTTCTTATCTCCTGATTTATGCAACAGTTTAGAGAGAGGCTAACAGGTATTTAACTGATAAACTATTAAGGGCTGCTTTTTCAGGACATCTGGTGTATCACGTGAGTGATGAGTGCAAATCAGCTGATCAATC
The DNA here is from genome assembly GCF_041296385.1 of Aphelocoma coerulescens. Lineage (NCBI taxonomy): Eukaryota > Metazoa > Chordata > Aves > Passeriformes > Corvidae > Aphelocoma > Aphelocoma coerulescens. The sequence continues at coordinate 124,704,930 of NC_091015.1, forward strand.
AGTTTCCCTCATGTTCTTCACAGCTAATCTTTATGTTGATCCTGGTGGAGGGAACGATGTTTTTGGTTAAGAAGGAATGGTATTTTACACTGTGCAGCTACACTGCAAGGAGGATGTGTGTGTGTTATGTGAGATAATTTATTATGTGAGTTAATTTAACTGCCCTTCTACATGTTTGCATGGAGTAAGAAATGTGAAGTACTCAGGCTGCTTGGAGCTGATACTGCCGATGTTGTTACAAGGCACAGGGAACATAAGAACTGAAAATTCTGAGAAAACCTCCATTAAGACCCAAACTGACACCAGGCTGGGTTTACTGAGCAGCTCCAGAAACTATTGATAGGTTCATATGAGCATGAATTAATGATCATTAATAATAGTTACAATTCATAGATGAGGGATGTGTGCCTTGCAAGAAAGTTTCCTTTATAGCTGCTCACACCTTCCCCTCTCTGTTTTCACCATCATTTGGCTCTGCTGTGTCCCTTCTCTCCTGCTCTGATCCTGTCTTTCAGTATGTCTTTACCTGTTACTCAGCCCACTTCTTCTCTCCCGCTCCCCAATGTCTTCTGGTGTCCCCGGCCGCTCTCCTGCCCAGGAAATCCCCTTTCTCCAGACTGTCTATGGTCTGGCTTGCTTGCTTTCCTCTCTGCTGTAACAAACACTTACCAGGGACTCAAAGGAACAAGGTAGTCCTTGTCTTCATGTCAGGCTGGCACTGAGCCTGTTGGGTTATTGTCCAGACAGTGCTAGCAGGAATGGTCTGTCTTGGATATTTCTAAGCTTCTTGTCTATGTGATCTTATTATCACACCAGGCTCATAAATGTCTGTGTCCCCAGAAAAATGCTGTGAGATAAGATGTGCTATTAATCCAGTTTTATAGACAGGGGACTGGAATCAGAACAAACAATGAATTAAGCCAGAATCCTCCTGAATTACAAATTAGAAGCATAGTGCAATCTTTATGAATATGCTCTTTGTTTCAATTTGCCTGGACAGATTTTTAAGTATGATTGCAGAAGAATGTGGTTATGTGCGACATGGAGAAGGCTGAGCTACTCAGCTGCTTTTTTTGGTTCGATTTTTACCAGCAAGTGCTCCCACCACACCGCCCAAGTCACAAAAGGTAAAGGCAGGGACTGGGAGAATGAAGAACCACTCAGTGTTGAAGAAAATCAGGTTTTAGACCATTAAAGAAACCTGAAGGTGCAGAAGTCTATGGGACCTGATGAGGTGGATCCATGAGTCCTGAGGGAACTGGCAAATGACGTGGCTAAGCCACTATCCATCATACTTGAGAGGTTGTGACAGTCTGAGAAGTTCCCACTGACTGGAAAAGAGGGAGCATAACCCCCATTTTTAAAAAGGTAAAACAGGATGGATTTGATGGATGGACCACTCAGTGGATAAGGAATTGGCTGGATGGTCACACTCAAAGAGTTGTGGTCAATGGCTTGATGTCCAAGTGGAGAGCAGTGACTTGTGGCTTTCAGGGGTTGGTATTGGGACCAGCACTGCTGAACATCTTTGTAGGCAACATGGAGAGTGGGATCAAATGCACCCGCACCAAATTTGCAGATGACAGACTTGTGTTGTGCGGTCAACACGCTGGAAGGACATGGACAGGCTTGAGGGTTGGGCCTGTGCAAACCTTACGAAGCTCACCCAGGGGCAATCCCAAGTACAGATACGGGCTGGGTCGAGAATGGATTGAGACCAACCCAGAGGAGAAGGACTTGGGGTGCTGGTGGATTAGAGGCTGGACATGACCCAGCACTGTGCTCTTGCTTCCCAGAAAACCAGTTATGTCCTGTGCAACGTCAAAAGCTGCATGTCCAGCAGGCTGAGGGAGAGGATTCTGCCCCCATATTCATCTCCTGACACCCCACCCAGAGTGTTGTGTCCACTTCAGGGGTCCCCAACACAGGAACAACATGGACCTGCTGGAGCAAGTTCCGAGGAGGCCATGAAGATGATTAGAAAGCTGAAGCACCTCTCCAGTGAACACAAGCCAAGAGAGTTGAGGCTGTCCAGCTTTGAGAAGGCTCCAGGGTGTCCTTAGTGTAGCCTGTCCCTACCTGAAGGCAGTCTACAAGGAAGCTGGACAGAGACTTTTTAGAAGGGCTGACAGTGAAAGGACAAGGGGCAATGGCTTTTAACTGACATTAGGTTGAATGTATGGAAATTTTTTATTATAAGGGTGTTGAGGCACTGGAACAGGTTGCCCAGAGATGTGGATTCTCCATCCCTGGAAGTGTTCAAGGCCAGGTTGATGAGGCTTTAAGCCTCCTGGTCTAGTGAAAGGTGTCCCTGCACATGGCAGGAGTGTTGGAACTACATAATCTTTAAGATCCCTTCCAACCCATGAATCTGTATTGGGAAAAGTCCCAGCCAACTTGGCTTTTCACAGTACTTTGTAAGAAAAGGTCTCATATTTCACATGAAAGTTTTGAGCTCTCTGAGCAATGCTTGCTGCAGTGTCTGAGCAGATAAGCTGATTTCAATTATCTTTCATTTGATTGCTTTCTATTTGTTTGCAGCAGTGTCATTATATATAAAAACAAACAAAACAAAAAACCTAAAAACCAAGATTTATTTAAAAGTACCAGTACTGGATTTAGCTGTAGCAAAAGTTAAGTGAAGTTAATCACTGCTGGGGAAAATGGAGGTTTAAACTGACCTCACAGGAGAATAAATCAGGAACTGAACAAAGATTTTGAGATGCCCTCAAGGGAAACAGAGGTTGCAGTACTGAGCTGCAAATAGTGCCAGGTGTGGGCTGACTACACAAAGGGGAGAGTCCTGATTGCCCTTCTCTCAGTTGGTTCATTCTCCTTCCTGCCAACTGTACTAAGCAAGAAAAATGGACCAAACAGAAGAACTGCTAGGCGAGCTTCCCATTTGGAAAATCAGAGCTACATGGGCTTTCTCATGCACTTTCTGTGAGCCATTTGCTCTCTGCAGACAGGGTGAGGTACCCAGGTGCCTGGCATAGTCTCAGAAACTGGTCCTTTGCATCTGTGTGGTGAGAATCAGGATGCTGGAAACAAGTCCTAGGTACACCTCCCCACTCATTCCTCCAGGCTCAAGAGACACTGAGCCCAGGATCCTGTGTTGGGCCGGTTCAAATACAGAACTGGAAAGTTCCCTCCACACTCAGCCACTAGTTTCAAGTATGTATTGCAAATACTTGAGTACAAGTGATTTCTAACATGAGTGTCCTTATGCAATTTTTTTTCTAAAACCAATTTCCTGTTGGAAACCAAAAATATACCCAGTTAATGAATGATGTTGCTTTTACTGTATTCCTTAAGGCTTTACAACTTGCCTTGCATCCCTTGCTGGAACAATTCTTAAAATATAATGTTCTCAGTGATACCAAAATATAAATTACAATTTGCTATAATTTCAAAGCCACATTTCATTTTGAAGTATTTTTGCAAAGTGTATGATGTGTTTTACTGTTAAAATAATTTCCATATGGAGAGCAACCTTGTTTCTACTGAACTAGAGAGAAACAAAAGTTTTGGTCTCAGGTGGAGCAAGTTCAGGAGCAGAATTTCAAAGGAAAAAGTAAAAACAGAAATCCACAGTTTTCCCTGAACATCAGTATTGAACAATCAGCTTTGATTTTTAAGTAAACAGTTGAATACGGTATTTTCAAGGTAAATGTAGAGCCTGCTTGCAGATAGATCCTTTGAAAACTAATTTTAGGTTACAGTTTCTCTGAAAAGTTTGTCATAGTCATAATAAGAACCTGTTGAAGGCAAAGCAAACAGGTCTGATGGACTAATGGTACCAGAGGACAGTCAGGATGGATGTAGAGTCACATTGCTTAAGCTGTGGGGTATATTTGTCCCTTCTTCTACAGTATAATGAGATAAATGTATTGGTCTGTGCGAGTTGCATTTTGGGCCTTCCCCCACCCCAGAAAGCTTTCAAGTGTAGGAGTACATATCCATTTCATTATGCATTTTTTTTATCACAGTTGAATGGCCTGTCGTGCTCATGTTGGCTGTGGGTGCTCTATGATCTGCAGACATTTCAGCAGCTTCTCTAGTGACTGCTACCCTGGCTGCCCAGGCCAGATGCCCAGGACACACAAACATTTTATTTGCATTCTTGCTCCCAAGTGCTGACTTGCTCGGTACTAGTTAATTAAAACTGGTTTAATCATCTGCAGCTGTATTCAGCTTGACTTCTTCACATACAAATTCCTAGCTATCTTCTCCCAGCATTTATCTGTAGATTTGTTAATAACATCTGTAAAGATAGATAAGGATAATGTCAAGATTATCTATATTTACGCAAGTGCTTCATTTGGAGGCCCACAGTGTAATGCACCAGTCATTCCCACATGCTGGAATCCCAGGAGGGCAGTCGCCTTTGTTTCCTGGGCCAGAGTGCACTTAACTCTGCAGGTCATAGAGGGTTTTCTCCTGCAGTGCTTGATGTGGAGAATCATCCCTGAGAATGGACACCTGTTAGTCACCCAAAAGGCTCTGTTCTTTCTGCTTGCAGGTGAAAATATAACAGGATTCTTGTGTATCATAAACATTCTTTCCCCCTTACACAAACATCCAGTGACTCAGGTTTCCTTTTGTCCAAAATTGCTGAAGAGGTGCTTTAGAAAGAAGAACAAGTTGGGTCGGGGTGCAAACGCCAGACACTGTTTTTAATATGTTCAGAGCTGGCTAAGGAGAAATGGATCCCACAAAGCTCAGGATAAGTACAGGATTTAGAGGGTTTAGGGGCACTTTACAGCTTCCATCACAGGTGAGTAGTAGCTGAGAGAAATCCTTCCTGTCATATAAATGTGTTTTGCTGATTTATATCTGGAAGAAAGACAAGATCAGGGGTTCTTGCATGAGCCTGGGGAGAAATGCCACCAAACCTTGTACATCCATGTGCTGGGAAAACAGGAGTCAAGGTGCAGGTACAGCACTAGCCTGCAGACTAGAAACTCCTGTCTTCAGAAAGGGCTGGATCTGGAAGGGAATAGGTCAGCATGTCCTCAAGCTCCCATCCACTGTCAGGGGCTTCCAGTGTCTCTCAGGTGTGAGAAATGAGTACTGGGGTCCTGGCCTCCCTTCCCACGTGCCAGGTACACATGAAATAAAAGATGATTTTGCAGAGCAGAAGGAGAAGGGGAGAAGTTTAGTGGTGCATTTACACTGGCGTGCATCTTTTTAGTAGAACTGGAGTGGGAAATTTGAGGCTGCAGGTGAAGTGAGATGGGATTAGATACAGCTCATTGACAGGCAATTGACAGTCCGTGAGGGAAGATGGTAGCACACAGTGCTAAGTTTTAGGACAGGTATGGGTGAAACATGTCATGGCACTGGGAGATCTGGCTTCCCAACTGTCTCTGCTGATCTTTCATATGCAATCAAATCAAAACCTTCCCTATTTTAAAATTTTTGTCCTCTTTCATCTTTTGTGCTATGGATGGCAGTCCTGTAGATTCTTCTCAACGCAAAATTCGAAGACTTAGGGATCATGCTTCCATTTAAATGCTGAGGTTTAGTGTGGTCAGGGGATCAGATGAAACACCAAGGGGGATTGGTCATTTATCTCTTGTACTTCATCCATAAATTTAGCCAGAAGTTAATTTTAATTTGTTTTGTTTTCAGGGAAAAGTATGGGCCTGAGTATTGCCATAATATGTGGCATTTTATAAATTGTCAAACATTGTTTCTAAAACTATTTTGATAACACTCAGATCTGTTGGGTTCACAGTTACAGATGCCTTCTTGCTATGGTGATTGTCTGATACAAATACCAAATGTTGCTATTAAAAGAAAAACAGCTGTAGTTAAATTTAGGTAAAACTTAAGGAAATAAAATGTTGCCAAAACAAAGATGATAAACTGAGAATCCGTTCCAATTTTTCAGCTGATACTAAAACTAGAGCTTAAATTAACAACAGTGACATTGCTAAAATACATTTGACCACATTCTTCAAAATATAATTAAGAAGTTTCCTTGTTCAGTAAAAATTAAAACTACTGTTTTACTTAATGTGAACGCAGTTCGGGTTGGTGCTGTATTTTTAAATGATCAGGAACCTGATCCTGAGAGTCACTTTTCCAATATGAACCTTGAGGCCATTTCAGTGTGGTGTTTTAAGAGGTGTGTAGGCCTCCTCAGGAAAGTAGGGACTGTTTTGCCTCCTTTTTAATCAACATCATTCCTTTGCTTTCCCGCATTGGCCTCTCTAGAGCAAAAGGCTGCTTATCTACTCAAATGGAATGGGAACTTCTCTTCTTGTAGAAAAGCACCAGAAGATACTCATTTGAATATAAGTAGGAAATGAATCCAGCCTGCCAGAGCTGGAACCCAAATGTATTAACTCTTTACAGACTCTTCTGCCAGAATGCCTTATGCCAAAACTCTGTATGGAATGTTTTTAAAGGGAAATGTGTTGGATAAATGCCAGGAGAAGGCAAACCAGACAGCTGGCTTCAGCAGTACTTGTGCTGCCCACAGCCTTGACTCTATCCAACAACCCCAGATGGATTCCCCGGCAACCCAGCTCAGGAGTGATACCTCTCCTGGGTACTTTCGTTCCTACTGTCTCTCACCATGTTGTCCCCCTATTTTCAAGCTGCCCTTGGCTGTGGTTGATAGTCTTTCTGCACACTGTTAAGGGGACAGCTGCCCACAGCTGGTCCCAGCCTTTCTGGGGACCTTCTCCCCTGCAGAGCCATGCACAGGGAAAAAGAGGTGGATGCAGGAAAGGGTCTTCCAGGTGAACCCACCAGATACGGGTTGAAACCACTTGCCCCTTTGAGATTTGGGAATAGGGTTGTTACACTAATTGTGAAGTTTGTTTCAGGCTTCATGTCTGAAGATTGCAACAAACCGGTTGCAGCTGGAGCCAGAACCCTGTTCAGCCATCTGAGTTGATGGCAGGCATCCAACCTCACTAATTTTAGCCAGGATGCTCTTCCGTTTCCTGTGCAGCATTTCACACTTCAGTGAGTCAAAGTGAAAGTAGGTGTGGATATTATGAGCGAGGTCCCAACTTGCACTTAGAGCTCTTTGGACATTGGCATGTGTATTGTATGGCCAGATGAAGGCAGCGAGATGTCCTACTGCAGTGCCCTCAGCTGGACACTGGAGAGTGTTTGATTTGCACAATGACAAAGTTCACTGAAACATGATGATCAGTTTATTTCATTCTGTCTTGCAGCTTTCCTTTTCTTCCCCATATAACTGTACTTCAGCATACTCCCAACAGGAAAGTCAGGCTTTCCTTGGTAAAAGTCATGTAAAAACCAGTGTTGTGGTTTACCTACTGTTTATAATCACATTTTCCTCTAAGATTTCTCTAGAAAGGCTTTTACATTCATCACAGGTCTGTGCCTTGTACTTACCTTCCATTCTAATAGCAGATAGACACAGTTATACCTACACATTATTGTAATTGTTGATGGTGCCCTATTTAGTTCACCATTTCTTTCTGTCGTAATAGATTCCCTGAATCTGTCCATTTTTGCTTTTGCTAAACTAAAAAAAAGACACATTAACATGCTTTCAAAGAGATTTAGGGAGAGGGAAACCACTACATCCCAGTGCATGAATTAAAAAAAATGCTAATAGGCCCATAAATGAAAATCAGTTGTTGTTTTTATTTCAAATAGTTGCATCTCTGTCAATGCAAGATTTATTGGTTTCCAGTCATCCCAAGGCTTAGGAATGAGCTTAGTTGGACTCCCTGAATTCACAAGCAGAGTTTCTTCCACTCAGCAGAGCAGGGGCACAGGAGCTGGCTAAGTTTCAGCAGATCCTGTGAGCCTCACTTGTGCTTTGGCTGCATGGATGCACAGTGACCTCCAGCAGTGAGTCTGTTCAGAAATACCAGCTTTGTTAGATGTAATACAAGGCCTTCAGAGAGCCAGTTTACATCTGATTTTCCTGCTGGAAGTCGACCAGATGATGGAGATGTGTTCTGCAAAAAGTGATGGATAAAATGGCAGAGGATTTAGGCTTGTACACACAGCCTTACCTGTGCTTGGTTTGTCCATCATCCAGGTGGAGACAGCCTTGGGCCAGTACAAACAGCAAGGTGGTGGACCAGGTAAGGCAAGGTTCAACCTGTGTTTGTCTAAAGTCCGTGCATGAATGTGGATTTGGATCCTCTCCAGAATTCTGGGGCTCTTCTCGCTTACAGGGAAATGTTCACTCAGTTAAGAGCAGTGAGGAGATGGAAGTATCTCAGACACGTTGCTGCTTCCTGCTGATCTCCCAAACTTATTTAGGCAAGTTGCTAAAAAGGGCAAAAGATGGGTATTGGCAAAGCACTATAAATAAAAACATTTGGGGTAAGATAATAAAGCAACATGTAAACTTGCAGCAAAATCCTACTTTTTCAAAAATGTTGATGAGCCATGAAGTGTAATCAAATACTAAAGTAAGAGTTAAAAATACCTTTAGCTTAATGTACTTCCCTTAATCTCTTGTCTGTGTTACTTTTACTCTGTTACTACTCTCCTCTGCTTTTATATTAAAAGCTGCACAAACAGAAGTGCTGTTCAAGATGTAAAGCAAACAAAAGGAAATAAAAATACACTTACTTACAGAATTGTTTTATTTGAAGTCATTTTACATACTGTGTAATAATAGCATATTTGAAAGTTGAAGATGTGATTATTTTTAAAAAAAAAAGTTGATTGTATCTTTTAAGGACTGTTCATGTTAAATACTATGGTTCTTTTTTTGGTGAGAAGCCTTGTCAAACAAAATTCTGTTCGGGTTTCTGTTGCTTGAGGGCAAAATAACTTTCATAGCATTGAGGGAGGCATGCTGTTGCAGCCCCACAGCAGAATGCTCATGCTGCCTGGCAGCACAGGAATACAACAGCAAGCTTGAGAGAACATGTATGAAAGCAGATAGATAGGAATTTGTTCTCATTGCCATGGTGTTGGACACTGTTTACTTCACCTATCAGCTGAGTCTAGTTCTTCCCCTGTCTTCTGGAAACCTGCAGACCCGACCTGTGGCCAGGTTCAGCCTCCAAGAGGCAGTCAGGTCCCAGTAGCATATGGACGAGAAATGTATGGGTTTTTTCTTTTGTTTGAAATAAGGTTTCTGGCATTTGTGGCTGAGGAGGAAAGCTCCAGATGGTGAAGTGTGCATTATCTGTTCAGTGGTGTTTCAGGTAGCCTAAACCCCTCTGAAGCACACAGTCAGCTGGCCACTGGAGCTTACAGCCATGGGTTAGCAGCAGGAGCCCCACAGAGATGGGTTCTGCTTCTTCTGCCCCCAGGCCCTGGGACAGGCGGGGAAAATTAGGGGTGGTCCTGAGGTCTCATTTAGCTGGTGGCCTCTTTGCTGCAGTCCCACTCTACCTGCCAGACTGCACAATTGCTCTCAAATAGAGATGCTTAGCTGTTCTAAAATTTGTGGCAGTTTAATGTTTATCTCAGATGAGGGACCCGGATGAGTGTTGCACATCAGTTTCGCTCACAATGTGTGCCAAGCTGTAAATATGAAATGCCAGGTTGTGGTTATAAAAGCAGTCTATCAGATCTGTATGGCACACTTCCCTTGATACCCTTAAACTAGGTAAAACAAAGCAGACCAGACATGCCATATCCATTTTAGCTTTTCAGCTACTAATGTCATGGTGCTATCTTCAGTGACTTTGGTTTTATCATGGTGCTATAACTGCCAGTGAACTACTGTACTTAAAAGGTTGTTGGCATATCCTTTGTCATTTTGAAAATAAAATATCCTTGTCTCCCTCTGGCTGAGTGGTTAAATCACACTACAGTGGCCCTACTTGATAATTTTCTCATGAAAGACTCAAATCCTAGGGTTAATTAAAGCATGGAATAAGTATCTAGGGAGGCATACATAAATGCTAACAGGATTCCTACCACATATCTACAGAGGCAAACATCACCATGTATAGTTTATGCTAAGCTGAGAAAAGGAAATCCTTAGATCTCTTACAAGGCAGAATTTCTATATTTTGTGACAGATGTAGGCAAAAAAAACCCACCTCAAACGATAACAAAACCACACAAAATTGGATAATGGCAGTATGTAAATATATCCTTAATAATCATAGGGATTAAATGTTCTGGGAGACTGTATAAAGCATTGTATTTGCAGGAATCTTAATACCCATTCCTATCAGAGGAACCTGGATCTAGGATCAGAAAGCAAGGAAGAGTGCTTTGCCTGACTGCAACTGCTCAGGAAACTTTAGTCATCAAAATTATCTACTGATAACATAATCTGGCCAGTACTGCTGGGCAGAATATTACAGAGAAGAACTGCATGATTCATAATGATAGATGATCAGAAATATTGCTCAGCTCCTTGTCTAAAAGCCCCGTTTCTGAGAACATCCGCTGACGCTCACCATCCACCCCTGGCACAAGCACCGACTCAGAGGGAAGGGTGGCACTTCCTGACTTCCACCCACCTCCTTGGCTGGCCTCCATTTTGCCCACAAGGTTTGCTTTTCTGTACTGGGTTGACCTTCTTCAGTTTGTGCTAGTTAGGTGAGGTAAAGGCAAATAAATGGATGAAGTGACCTAGAGCTTTAGGCAGAAGACCCCATCACTATTCTCTCAGCAGCTATAACCACTCTGGTATAAGGGGATTCTGCAGAGGATCCCTCCAGCCCCTGGATCACCTGGATTTTGGGTCTGCAGTCCTATAATTTATTTTGTTCATTTGAAAAGAGGTTGGGGTTTGTCTGCTTAGAGCAGAACCTTAGGAGATGTACTGATACCATCTGCTTTAAGCATCCAGCTTGGATGCATTTCAGACAACAGCGTTAGGAGCAGCAATTCCAGTGACTTCAATGTAGAGAGGCAGATGTCTCTACATGGGCAGTTCAGGTCATTCATGTTAGATTCTTAAAATAGAATATATGCAAATTCAGACTGTCTGCTGCCTTCACCTTGTCCATTGCTTATGTCCATGTATATCTTAAAGGTGACGTATCATTGAACTGCTGAAAGAGACCTTGCACTCTTCTAAAATTGCCTGCCCAATGTAAAAAAAACGGCATCTGCCTTAGGCCATGCCTGCATGCCAATTACAACATGTGTGCCCCCAGCACGCACGTCACACCTAAGCTGCTTGGGAGGTGGGATTGAGGTGCTGGGTGGGTGGGCAGTGGCAGAGGAGAGAGCAGGAGGTCTGGGCAGGACTGGCAGCAGCCCCATTGCTTCTGGGTGAGTGGCCCAAGGCCGGTGGCTGGGCTATTTTAGCCCCGATGGTTTTTGAGGCAATTTGAGCTATTGCCTTTGCAGAAATATGTTAAAACATAAATGAAGAAGTGTGTTTCATGTAAAACCGTCTCTGCAGGAGTGGAGAAGCAACCGTGGTAGTAGAGAACCTAATTGCCAGTTTATTTCTGGATGTTTTTTTAAATGCTTCCTTTTGAGGACCATTAGAAAGAGGCTCTTTTATCAAACTGCTCCCTGGCCCCTTGTGTTTGCATGTTTGCTCCATTGCTTTGGAAGTGCTCAAGCTGTCACTGCTGTAGAGTTGTAGTCCAGTCTTCAAACATTTGTTCCTGCCAGTGTTACAGTGCTGCTTCATACAGCATCACTGGCCTTGTATTCAGTGCCATAGTAACCGTTCTCTGGAAGGGCAGCAGGACGAGGCAAGGAATATGTCAAGCACCTGAGAGAGAAATGCAAAGCCTGACTTGACAAAGTCTTAACATGGATGGCAAATATTTGACACTGTTTTGTGGTGGCTGGTGAGTTCTTCCCAGGAAGGAGAAATGCAGAAATGATTCAGAATAGTGAGCAAAAATTCCAAGTGGCCCACCAGTAATTAACAAGGACATTGCACAGACCAGTCCTGTGTTGGAAAGAATGTGCTGCTTGTAGCAGCATGGGGAACACATGGGGAACCCTTCAGTTCCTAGGCTGTTCATAGGCACTCTTGGGGAAGAGGTAGGAATGGTGAAAAATAGGCTGGAAATTATGTATCGCCTCCTTGTTTGCTTGCTTTCTTCCTCTCTTTTTCTCTTCCCCTGCCCAGGTATCTGGATTTTCTCAGTTGTTCAGCAATCCTGTAGGAGCCAGCTGAGAAGCTGGCAGGCTCCTTGCAGGCATCCATGGAGGTGTGTGCAGGCAGGGTCGCTGTACTTGCTCTCTGCCAAGGTAGGGTTACTCATTTGGCTTGGTGTGGCAGCATCCCTGGGTGGCACACCTGTCTTCCCAGCCACCCCAGGGGTCCATCACTCATAGGCAAAAAGCAAGACTGAGCCCAGGCTTCAAAGGGTTGTTTTCATTCTGACCTGTTTTGCTTAAAGTGCTTTATTTTGCATTCAGAATTTAATCTCAACCAGAGGCACACACTGTGTAAGAAATCCCACTCATCAAATAATCGAAATCATTTTTTGGGACACTACAGGTTCTTGCACCATAGGGCTTGAGTGTTTGTTTGGCTTCCAGTGCCATGCACTGCCAGTAACCAGGTAGTTATATCCTCAGGGAGGAGGGAATAGGGGGAAGGAGGAGCTGTAAAGACTTCAGTTGTCACAACCTTTTTTCAGCTATTACGAGATAAGGGCGCAGTTTTATAACACAAACTCTGCCTGCCTCAGTGCAAGGTCTCTCCTGTGCCAAACCCAGGCTGCTCTCTCCTGTCTCTGCTGTCTGCCTTCCCAGCCGTGCTGGAACTGGAACAAAATAGTTGCAGTGTCATGAAGCAGCTCAGCTGCAGAGAGGACTCTGCGTTGTATTTCCGCCACTGTGGCCTGAGGCGTTTTAATTTGAGAAGGGCATCCGGCTAAGCCTGAGCCCAGACTTGGGCTTGTTAGCACTGGTGCAGCCACGGCTGTGCCCTGTGGCTGTCCCTTCCCTCCTGTGCAGTGGCTTGCATGGGGCTCGGGGCTCTGGAAAGCCGTGCTGGATCCATACTGTTGGGGCCTGCAGAGCCCAGGTCCCTGAGGATCACCTGGTGGTGACGTCCAAGTGACTGCAAGAGTTGCCTGGGTCCAGCATGGCAGGCTGTGAACCAGAGCTGGCGCAGCATTTTGACACTCCTCAGGAGCCAGCTGGGTGGCCTTGCCCTGTGCCCAGCAGCTCTGCTGAGACACAGAGGCTGGCTCAGCCAGGATGCATCTTGGATCGATGGGACTTAATGGTCCTCACTCCTTGTGAAAACAATCAAATGTGGAAAGAAGTCTGGGCACTGGTCTTTATATAAAGGAAAGCCTAAAACTGGGATCATCTCTGGCTCAGAAATCTGACAGCAAACAGACCTAACCACAAGTTGTTTGCTTTTAGTGTCTCACAATCTCCTGGGGTTGCAGCCCAACTTTCAGCCCTTTGGGCAGCACTGGGGAGGCCTTTTCTGCTCATTGACCCAAGCAGCTGCCTGATGCCTGGGCAGGGATGCTGTGAAGGAAGTCATGCTGTCAGTTGGGCAAGTGGGACAGTGAGATGTGATTCCCTGTGCCATTTCCTGCTTGGCTTTGGAAGTGCCGGAGCAGTGCCATTATCCCATCCCACACTGCCTTTTAAAAAGGAGGGTCAAGTCTTGGCAAGTCTGCTGCGGGCTGAGTTCATCCAGAGGGAGTCAGCACTCACGGGAGCCAAGCTTTACCTTTATTTTGTATGGCTTGAGTATTGTGTGAGAGGATCATTACCCTATGGCAGTAGGAACAGAGCCCTCTAGAAGGTTCAGTAGCATTTCTGATGAGAAAATATTTTGATGGGAAAATAGCCATTCATCTTAGAAGCGCATATGTGCTTGATGCCATCTCTGTCAGGCAGTCCCTGGCCAACAGGTGTTTAAAGAAAGGCAGAGTAACCTTCCTCTGAGTACATTTGACATTGGCTCCTTCTCCTGTTGCATTTCCCAGGTAGTTATTAACTGACTCTGTTCCAGAACAGTAAGCACGCGATGATGCTTCAAGCCGTGCCCGACCCTTTCCATACAAAAGTAACTGCCATCAAGAAGCTGGTTTCCACCTTTCTTAGCACATTCCAGGTGCCTACCTGTGTTTAAAAAAATCTGTAGAGTTCAGGGCTGTCTTCCATTACTGACAGGCACAATTTCTAAAACTGTCTGGATTTTCCTGCAGGTCCCCTGAAGTTTTTTACAAATCTGTGGGATGAAGGAGAGCTGGGTTCGTGGGGAACACAGCAGGAAAGATAAAAACTGTGAAAGCGTGAAATCATGAGTGACACGGGAGCTTGCTTTTGGCCTTGGGACATCAGAGCAGACATGAATTATTGAAATTATGGCTCTGTTAATCTATGTGTTGTCAGCCCTTCTGTAAACAGTGAGCAGGTGCTGTACGACTGCAAGTTCTGTTGAGTGGGAAAGCCCTCTGGTCACAGGGTGGGGGGGACTTCTGCTGGGGCTCCAGCCTGCAGCTTCAGCTGCCTGACCTGGATCATACTGATGGTGCATACTGAGGGATCTGCTCTTCAAAAGCCTGTGTTCATTTCTTTTATAACAGGTGATGTTGTTTAATAGTCCATTCGACTCCCTCAATAGGTTTTCTTTTTCACTTTTTTACTCTGTACAGAATTTGAGTGAAGCCACTGACAGTACTCAAGACAGACTGTAATATTAAGAGATGGGCATGAAAGGTTTGCTTGCCTTTCAGCTTTTGGGGCTTTTTTGCAATTGTTTGTGTGTAAAGTACTTAACACAGAGCTTGCAAACGACTGTGTAGCAATTGAAACTCAGACGCATTATTCAACTTCAGGATGTGCTTTGTGGCCTATCTGTTCTGATAGTCAGCATCAGGGGAAGAAAATTCACTGTGTATTAACAAGAGGATGGCACTGAGTAATTGTAGAAATTATTCTGTGGAGAATCCTCTTGCACCATGTGTTTTGACCCTGTATCCAGAGTGCCAGACAGAATTTTAAAAGTGAATCAGTAAGTAAATACCTGTTTCAAGGCAGAGTAAGGTGACACTTCCAGGAGCCTGCATGGCTGTTTTCCATCTTCATAGGTCTCTTAGAACAACTGCAGCTTTAAGCATCTTCAAAACTGGAAATCTGTGAACTCCAAAGCCAGCTTTTGCTGACAGATAAAGCAAGATTCAGATTCCACAAACAGCTTTGGCAAGTCTTGTATGAAAATAGGGTAAAAATATTATTAATTAACTTGGATAGAGTTTGACTCTACTTATAAAGCAGTAAAAGAGAATGAATTAGTAATTAGGGGTTTATTTTTATTTTTATTTTGGGCTCTGACATGGTGGGTTGAGGTCCATGATTGCAGTAGCTGGTTTTTCTACATCTTCCATTACACTCAGATAAATGGAGAACTAAAAAGAAAAGTTGACTTTTTGATGATGTAGTTGCTGAACTACATTCTTACTTCAGGCACTCCTGGAGCAATAGTACTTTCACACCTTGAACAGGATTTTAATCTTGAAAATGAGAAGCAATTTGGACTACTCTAAATGCCTAGCACATTTTGGGGAAGGCAGGTTCCTGGGAAAACTTCATTAGGACCACTTCAGGAAAGCAGGGTGCAGTTCATATGGCAGATATCAGGTTGCTGCCACTTCAGTCTCTGCTCTTGCAGAAGCTTTCTGCGGGTGAAAGGCTTGGCTACATTGTGTGTTCTGTCCTTTTCTGTGCTGAAACTCCTGGAGGAAAAATTTGGCCTTGCTTTGCAGGAAGAATTTGTTCTCAAAGATGCAGTTACAAGACTGGGACCTTAGAGGTGATAATTCATGTATCCTAGTACACTTCCCAAGGCAGACTTTGAATGGTATCACTAAGATGTCTCAGTAATGCAAGAATACATTTGAAGCTGTACAGCATCAATGTTTAACTCAAAAGGCTCTGCTGTGGTTAGTCCTCGCTCTTATTCTAGTAGGGCACTATTAATAATGATTATTTAGCACTTTACAGAGAAATTATTTTCTGTTCACAAGCAAACAATTTTGTAAACATTTTTTTCCAGACCATAATAGTGGAAGTGCATGGTTTCTTTGTTTCTGAAGGTGTAAATTTGGTGTTTGTCATCTGTACTGGCTCTGTATCTGTACCTGTATTACCACTGCATTTCTGACTGCTGAGCATGATTTTGTGATTGCAATTCCTATGGAGATAAGGACCTAAATTTTGAAACCAGTGAATGGCAGGAGCAGAAAAATAATGATTATCTGTTTAAGGGGTGTTGATTTCATACTATTGACTCATTTGTTTTCTTAAAAATAAACCCCAAGTCGTCCCCCAAAGCAAAACCTATAGTTTGTGTCTCTCTTTTGAGACTTTGCCATTACTTAGCTCTCACAGGTGACATGAGTCTATCTGGGTTAGATTTGCTGCACAAGAAAACAACCCTGACTTTTACCGGGTGGGTGGACAGGAAAAAAACCCAACTTTTTGTCAGTCTTTTGTGTTGCAGCAGCTGGATTCATTGCTGCTATAGCAACAGACCACATGATGAGGTGTATTAGATTGCTCTGCGCAGAACACGAGGGGGAGAAGGAACACAGCTCCTTGCTGAAGGTAAAGGTTGCACTGGAGTTTCTGGTGGAGAGCTGGGGAAGGTCAAATGCTCCAGCTCCCAGCACATGTTGTGCACAGCGGAAGGTAGAGGCGTGTGGAGGTGTTAAACTGCAGAACCAGGTAAGGTACAGCTGCATCAATTAACCTGAGATCTTAACCCTCCTCTGTGTGGCAGCTCAACTTTCCAGAGAGTTTTCTCTTAGCTTTTCCAAGTGTTGGGGTTTTTTTAAAGTTGCTTTGCTAATGTGACAATGCGAAAACATTGGCAATGGTTGAAGCTGTTAGAGGGACTCTTCTACTGCAGAGGCCAGTCTTACAGATTAGGAAGTGATTGTCCTCAAATCAATGCAAAAAGTATATACAGGGGTTTTTTTGTTGTTTCAGCTTCACATGAAGATGTTGAACAAGTTTTGGTTTTGTTATTGTCTGCACAGTGGTTCAGAACATCTCTGTTGTCAGACAGAATTCAGGGCATTATCTACTTAGTGATTTTTATTATCAGTACTTTGAAATTATCTGCTCCCTTTAGCATTTATTAACATTTCTTCCTCTCTCCCTCCCAGTCTGCTTCATCAGGGTGCCTGAGTCTTCTTGGAAATTAATTTTCATGTCATTTACTCCTTCGGGTTTTCTGCTGCCTCCTTAAACCTAGCAGTGTTGTTAATGCAGTTAAACAAACATTAGTGCACCTGTAAAGACATGAGAGTGGAAACAGTGCCACAGGTTATTGTGGGTTTTACCCTGTTAACCATTCATCCACACAGGTAAAGAGAAATAATTAATGTCAGCCTTGAACTTCTGTGTTTTATTCAGACCCATGTCAAACTCAAAAAACTATTTACTCCCCCACGTTCTTCATGCACCTTTTTTTTTGCTTTTGCTCATCACTAGGTTAAATGTGTTTTCAAGTGGCATCCTTTAGGTGGAGGAAGACAACAGTACTTTAGAAGGGGAAAAACTGAGGGACCAAAATGGTAGTGGAGAAGATGGTGAACCTTCCTGAAATTCAAGTTAGATGGTTTAGTACTTTTCCTGCTTCCCATGAAGGGTTACCAACATTTTGAATGCTTTTCTATTATCTACAACTTAGAACATATTTCTTTCTTACCCCTTACCATTACTTTAACATAGGGCAACATATCAAGAGTGTTGAAATGTGCAGTCTTCCTCCCCTGCCCTAAGTAAAAGATTTCAAGCAACCCTTCTGTTTCTCCAGATACATTTGTAGCCCTGGTGGTCCAGAGTTCAGAGCGCTCATTGCCACTGTTGGCAGACTGGAAGCATTCCTGTGCAAAGTGAGGGATGTTGCAAAGGCCAGACTTTCCCTTTACTCACCCCTTTCAGTGGCAAGAAGGGACAGTCTGAATTGGGGTATAACTGAGCCAAACCTTGAGTGGTGGGCAGCTTTCCCACAGCACAGAGCAAGTGTGCTTTGTGCCGTGCCGTGGGGACTGTGCAGTCACAGCTCAGGGTTGAGTGAGGCTCCCCTGGCTGTAATGAGGTGACTTCAACAGAGTTGAAGAAGCAGCCACTCTGCCTGTCAGCTCACAGGAGAGAATTTGTGAAATAAAAAACCATCTAAATGTGCAGCCATTAAGGATCGCTGATCCCAGAATGAGACAGGTTTGCAAGAAGTTGAGTAGGGGTTCTTGAAAATGAGGATTTAGAAAGGGTGGAAGTCTTTGAAGGGGAAGATTATCTGTACAAGGGAAAACTCAAGTGGAGTAGGACAGTGATTTAGCTCTGATTCCACCACTTCAAGCAGAGCAAGGGAGTCCAGGTCAAATTATTTAAGCAATCAATGGAGCTTAATCTGTCTAGATTTAGGGACCTTGTTTGATTGGGTGAATGAGGAACCTAATTCAAACACCCAGGAGCTCTTTCATTAATACAACCCATCCGTTGTGGCCCAAAGTGTCAAAGGCACCATGGATGCAAGTGATTCATAGCATAGTATCACTAACACACTGTCTGACTGTCACAGAGATGCACTAGGAGTGAGTTTGTCCAGGGAATTAAAAAATTAAGGAATCTAGATAAAAAGAAACAGAGTACCTTCTTATTGAGTACTACCACTCTCCATTTGTGTTTGGAATCACAGATGTAATAGTTTATCACAAGGAAGGGAGAAAAGGAAGTGAGAGTATGAGTTAAAGGCTGCATTATTAAGCAAAACAACATTGGAGAGAGTGTCCAGCTAGTCATCTTTGCTAGACTAGCAAAAAGGTAAGAGATTATGGATGCATGGGTATCAAAAATCATATTCTTGATGAAACATGGTGAACAGAAGGAGAATGAGCACTGTCAGTAAAAGGTGGCTTCCTTCACCAAATAGCATTCCATTGCCTGGGTTTTTTCTATGAGCATATTAGACTCTACAGATGTTCTTAAAGATTATAATCCTGATCATGGTTTGGTGAAGAATAGCATGTTTTCAAATATCACATTTTATTTATTTTATAGGATCTGTGAGTACATATGAACCTTCCCCCTTGGACTTTTGTTCCTCTTACTTTATACTGTCTCATTAACCCCTCTGAATCTTTTTTAAAACCTTCAAAACAAATAATACGTGCTGCTAGCTGAAACCTCTGAAAGGTGCAGTAAAACAAACAATAATTCTTTAGTTTATGGGTGCCTCTTGTACCTGAACCAGCTGAGAAAGTCATGGAAGACTGCTGAAATGCACTACTGTGCCATGAGAATAAATTTACTGCACAGTTTTGCAATGCAAATTTTATTCAGCATTAAAACTGTAACTCATTAATAATGTCAACAAATTTGCAAGGGAGATCTCATCTGCCCACTCCTACAGATTAAATCACACAATTTATTGATATGATAATCTTTTTACTAGATTTGAATTTGTGGAAAACAGCAGAAGTACCTAAGTGACTTGACTGGAAAGAAAAAAATTAATCCATTGAACTGACATGACTGTGTGTCAGCCTCTGAGAAGAAAGAAATCTGGAATCTTGATTAGAAGGAATCAAAACACACAAAATTGCAAGGCTACGTGATATGATGTGTATATGCCTTGTATGCAAATAGTAACGTAGGCAAAATTCCAATATGGAACAACTTGCAGTGACTAATTGATATAGGAATATGTGCACCAGTAGGAGCAGGCCAGTCCCTCACTCAACCATCAGATGGCTGTGATATTTTTCTAGGGATAAATATGTACAAGGATGATTACAGTAGCAGATGCTAACTCTAGGAGCTTGGGCTCCACATCCGAATGTTCATCTGGCTCGATCAAAATGAACAAAAGTGTTTCTAAAGGGAGGGCGAACATCTCCAGGGCCGAGTGGGCACTGGCAGCAGTCCAGAGTGTCTCCTTCACATGCAGGAACTGTGCTCTCAGGAACAGTTATTTCCAAAAGGTCCAGCCACTTAAAGCATTCAACATGGAAAATTAAAGAAAACTGTTCTCTTTGGAAGAAAGGTGGCTGTGAAATCATCCTAGGAGAAGTTGATTCAGTTCTTCCTAGAGCACAAGAGCTTGTGGCATCAGGATGTTTATCTCCAATGTCTGTTGGGCTGGCTTCACCCATTTCAACTTTAAGTATGTGCTGAAACAGGTCAAACAGATTCACAGCTTGTGGAAAAAGAAGCTCTGGTCCAGGACTGCTGTGGTCTCTAAGCAAGGAAAGGAGGCTTGTATATTAATGCCTCAAGGACAGATGTAAAGCTGCCATTTGGCCACATTTATCTGTGGTCAGACTTCCTATAATTCTTTCTTTGAGGAGCTTGCTTTCAATATTGCCAAGTCCCAGGTGCTCACAGATCACGAGTCTATGCTACAGAGCAGTCATGAAGTGCTAGAGCTCCCCTGCTTTCAGGCTTGTTGCATGTTGTTTTCTGTAGCTGTGAACCGTGGAGAACTTCTTTGTTCTTTTGCAGAGCAAAAGAGTCTGTTCAGCCTCCTGTTTCCAGTATTACAGCCTCTTAAGGAAAAAATGCCAAATGCTGTGACACCCTGAAAATTCTCTTATCCTGATGGAGTAGTAGAGGTACAGCCAAAAGAAAAGTTCTTTAAGGTGAGCATATAGTGCAGAGACCCTAAAACTTAAAGACGCATTTGGGAATATGTGCAAATGATTATTTTCAGTAAGGAATTAACTTCCTATGAAAGAAGAAAATCAGCTCCTTTAGCCAGAAACTCAGGGCCTCTGGTGGGTCTCAGAGATGTTAGGTCTTTGAGTTGAAAGGGAGCACAGCTTCTTCCAACAGATTTGTCCCCCAATAAACCTGTGCTGAGATAGTCTGTGGCTCTAAACATCAAAGACTAAAGCTCCTATCCAGATGCTGAGCTAAGGAAAAGCTCTTCTCTGTGATTCTATCACCTCCTCCATCAACTTCAGGCTATACTAATTAATTAATCTATGACAAGACACCTCCCTCCCTCCTTGCCTCTCCCATGTAGCCCAAGCCTCATATACTTGCTTTTGAGTGTGCATATATGCACAAGTGCACATGCAGACACACTTAAAGTAATTCATGTTTGTCATTAGACACAAATTATTGGGTTGATTTACTTCGTTTTACATGATTTCCAGAAAGAAAGATGACTGATGAAAAGATGAAATGTCGTGAGCTCTTTTATTAAAGGTAAGTGACCTAAGAAGTGCTGTCAGATTGGGTCAAGGAGAGTTGACTTGCTAACTGCAAGTCTCCCCTTCCTTTTGCTGGGCAGGTAGTCTGTTAATGGTGTCAAGCTGTGTGCTGTTCTTCTGAGATGCTGAAGCAGCTCTGGTTGCTTCTGAGGCCAACCATCCCAGCCTCACTGAGAGCCGCAGCTGAGCCTGGACTGAAAGCAGCTGGATTTGCAGGGCTGAGAGGCACTGTGCCACCCACCCACCTACTAACTGTAATTAGGAATGTTCCTTCTCACACGTTTATGTCACGAGGTGGGGACTAAAAGCCTGTTAGCTGTCTCTAGTTAGGAGTATTTTTGTGTGGAGTGCTTCTTAGAATGGAAAGAGGCAGATTAGACTTTCAAGCACCCTTTGACAACAGCGCTGAAGCTGAGGGTGCACTGAGGAATGCTAATACTGGAAAACTAGGAACATCTTGACTGTTAATTCTGCTGAAGTTAGCAGAGCAAGGCAAAAAAAAAGGGTTGGGGTTTATTTCATTTTCGTAACCCCTGGGCTTCATAAATGCATCACCGTTCTTTATTGTCAATTTGCCCGGAAAATCATTGCTGACATCTTACCTAAGGATTTATCATTCCAGTCAGGCTATCTTTCACTTATGTTAAAGATTTCTTGGATTTTTACCAGCCTTAAATTATATTGAAAGTAGGCAGATGAACATTTAAATTAAAAGGTTAATTGAAACGGAAATATTGCACCAGCACAGTTAATTTGTTTCAGTTTAAATGTTTATTAGCTTAATTGAATATTTACAGAACCAAGACCAAAAAAAGTTGTGCGTCTGTTTCCACAGACACAAAAGTAAATGTACTTGTGTTCAAAAGGTAAATACCCACTAATAACCCTTAAAAAACAGCAGTCTGTAAGAGTGTATTTCCAAAACAAGGAATGTTCTTCTGTAGCTAAACATCAATTCTTTTATGATTTCCTATCAGTCCCAGTTTCTTTTATGGTTCTTCAGGATTTATGAGCACACTGAAGTCCTCAAAGGTGTCAAGAGAAAGAGCTTACGTGGTACTAATGCTTGGGGCAGGAAACACTGGTAAGATCTTCTGCCTAACAGGAGATAACCATATGATTCTCTTGTCTTCTCTGTGGAGTTTTTGAGATTGATCATCGAGATCCTCATGAGGAAGAGTTGTTAGAGAAGTCTGTCTGCTTTTCTTTTCCCTAATTGGAGAGGAGTCAGGAACTGCAGGAAAGGGAAAATGTGATCCTTTCTGGTTTTCCTGGAAGAAACCATATTTCAGTTAGTTGGCTTTCCTAGGGTGCCTAATTTAATAGCACGGTCAAACTGTATTCCCAGTCTAGGGGGCAACTTCAACAGCAGTAGTAACACCAAAATTTAACTGATCAGACTTCATCTGTATGAATACAAATGTGGTTTTTAGACAGAACAAGTGCTGCAATAAGGAGTAACACATTATTTGGAATATGTTTAAACATGAAAAAGTGCTTTAATTGGATTATTTTAAAGAAGTTTATGTTTGAAAACATCTAAGCTTAATAAAAATGGTATTGTGTGATTTCCTATTCAAAGAAACGTTATGGCCCTAAATAGCAACACAAATGGATTCCTTCCCACCCAATGTCTAATAGATGGACTATTTTAAATTCTGCTTCATCCCCTGTATTAGTTTCCTGAGAGGATTTCCATCATCAGGCTTTAGGGAATACACTTAAGCACCTGAGCTCTTGAAACTGTGGTAATTTTTAATCTTTAGCAAGTATCCAGTTAGACCTCATTGGCTTTATGGCACTCAAACTTCTCTTCACATCTTTCTAGGTAATTTTCTCCTTACAGCAGCGGTCCAAGTATTACAGGTGGATGTACTGGGACGGTATTATACCAAAACCACCAGTTTGTGACACGTGGGAAAGGGGCTTTCATCTCAGTACATGATTTTGTGAGTTTATACATCTTAGCAGCACTGCAGGATGGAAGACAGTTGGTAGTCTTGGGCAATGATGTGGATACAAAGGTCAGGATATGCCTTCTGTTTTGCTGGAAGTGTGACCATAGCAATCTTCAAAGAATATTATCCTACCCTGTAACTAACTGCATCAGCCCTGAGCATCTTAAATGTGCTGCTTCCTGTGGCTTGAGAAACAAAGCCTAGTCGTTTGGCCTCTAAGCAAAAGAGTTACTGTTTGATTTTGATCATTTCCTGTCAGCCATTCGTTGTTTCCTGAGCAGTGCACACACAGCTCCCACGTCAGCAGCCGTCCAGCAGGTGCCCAAAAGCTTCTCTGGCACTCTGCTTCAAACTGATGCGTTGTTCATCAGGAGGCTGACCAAAAATACCTGTTCTTGTTTATTCCACAAGCCTACTGCGTTTGTTCCCTGTTAGAAATGTAGCTGTTGACCTCTGCCAACTCTGTGTGCAAAGGTACAATTCAGTGTCTTCAGTGGGCTTTGAAAATACTTCCAATATCTTAATATGAAGGGCACTGATAGGAACCCCTTGGTTTCCAGGCTGCACGTTCCTTGTATTTCCTTTCTCCTCTGGTATCCCCACTGCCTTCCCTTGTCTGCATTGTCACTCCCTTCTCTCCCATCTTATTTCTGAAGTGCCTTTAAGTGCTTTTGTACTGGAAACTTGGAAATCCCTTCCCTAACTGCCAAGATAATGTGTTACAGGGGAACAATGGTGATGTCTGCACCTTGAACACTTAACAATGATCTTTGGAAAGGAAAATCTGTGGGTGAATGACAGAAGGTGATGATGGGTGATTGTGAGCACAGAGACAGGGCACTGCCTGCTTGTGAAAGAAGAAACCTGTTCTTACAGCTGCATCGTGTGTAAGGTTATGAAACCAGCTCCTGCCATGCCTTCTTTTTCATGTTGTTGCTGCACCTCAATGCTGAGTCTCCTTTACAGAGTGATTTTATTACAGTGATACATTAAATGCAGGAAAATGGAGTAATCCCAAATCATTATTAGAATCTAAAGGAGTAGGTTTTAAGCTAGCCATTAGTAGGGAGTTTTTTTCCTCTGAGTTGTTAGTGTAAAATTCTGTAAATCACATAAATAATCTAAAAGACTAAAAGCAGAATTAAATAATTACTCATTTTGGGTCAGGTTTTGGTTTTTAAGAGTCTAAGTGTAATTATTCTGGCACAAGGGACCTTCTAATGGTTTTAAAGCAAACAGAGCTGTCTGCAACAGGAAACTTTGTGCCATCAAACCATCAAGCACACCCAGTTGGGAGAAGGAATGAGGCAGATTCCTGTGAGCTGGAGTATCACCAGCTTAGGCTTGCAGTGGGGTCTAGGAGGTTGCAGGCCTGGGGGATCTTCCTTGCAGGAGGGATTGTAACCACACATGTGGACTGTGTATGACTAACAGCGAAGCGTGTTCTTTGCAGGGCTTTTTTCCCAGCCTGCTCTCTGCTTGCTCTCAGTTAAGGGACTCATCTCAGCACGTTTAACTGAGCTGCATGGAGAGAGAGATGTGATTTTAAACTACTGAAATTGTAGGAGTCCTTTCTTTGTGAGGCAGAGAATGTATCGGGTCGGCGCAGAAATAGCTCTTGAGGTTCAGAAATATATTTTGAATGGGAGAACATCCCAGGCCCTTAAGTTTTGGGTGAAGTTCAAAGAAATCCTTCCAGAAAGCCAACTCAGAACGTAGCCAGGCCATTCTGTTCCCATTTGTCTTTCTAAAGCCTGGGAAATAAGTTTTTTCAGCAGTCCACCAGTGCAATTAGTTAAGAAAATTTTCGTTGGTTTGGGGTTTGGCTTGACAATGTAGAAAACAGCTACAGATCTGAAAACAGTGAGACAAGGAGCAGAAAGTGCTTTTGCTCCCTTTTACTAATTTCACATAACTGTATTTTGAATTCTGACCAAAACCAGGATAATAAAAAGTTGTAAATAGCACAAGGACAACATTGCAATGATCTCACCAGTTTGTAAAAAAAAAAGATAACATTTTCTGTTTAGCTGAAATGCTATCACCCTGTCCATAAACCTGAACTTTAAAGTGTAAATTGTAATTTCTAACAGAAATAAAATACTCTGCGTGATGTATTTTAAATTGAGTGCTACCACATGAGAGAATATGTCTTCATAATGATGCTTCTGATCTTGAATTAACTGTCAAACCAGGGCATTTATATTGCACAGGTGTACCTGTTGGAAGGGGATAGTAAAAATCTGAAGCTCCATTCCAGTTTCTGAAACTGATCTTTTCGGGAAGTAATACCAGGGCTTTAAGTACATTCTGCCTGGGAAAGTGCTAATCCACCTTCCCTTCCTACGGCTGCTCACATGCAAACAGAAAGGTCCCACTTGTGTGCTGGAGGCAGAACAGACCATGACTGGTCTCTAAAATCACCTGCAGGCCAAGAAGGGAAGTTTTAGTTGTTATGCCCACATTTTAAAGTAACTTCCCCCTCCCTTCTTTGATTTATTGCGTAAAGAGACAATATTTTAAAACTTTCTCTTCTGGGAGTACCCCATGCAAGCTCTATGTCTTTTCTTCCTCTTTTTTTTGTATTCACTGTTTGCTAGTTACACTTTTTATGCCAAAATTCTGGACATCTGAGGGATAGATTACTTTCATTGGAATCAGTGACTGAAATTAATTCCTCAAGGTCATTAGGTTACTTCCCTATCTTTGTAAAAACAGCTTATTATTTTAAACCCAAAGTTACTAAAGTGGATAAAGATGTGGGGAAAATGAGCTGATTAAATGGTGTATACAGTCTCCATCAGTGACTGTTTCACATCTGCCACTCCAGGATGAACCAGATCCTGTGGTTTGTAACAAATGCCACCTTTTTCATCAAGAACCTCGCAGTGACTAAAGAGCAGAAGAGATTGTTGATTGCCGTCATTCATCTCTTATGGTTGTTATTCCTGATGTTGCTGTTCTTTTGTCTTGGCTCCCCCTTGATTTTGAATCTGATCACATTACAATTTAACCTTGCAGCATTCTAATTTTAACACTGCAACACTACAAAATAAACAAACATACAGTCAAGACTGTTTTCAAAGGATGATGTTTCTTTTCATTGCCCAGCTTGATCTTTTGGGACAGAATGAGAACTCTTCTTCTGTGAAAGTGGACATCTTACAATATACCAAGAAATAGAGGTATCCTAAATCACAGGTTACTTTTGAAAACACAAGCTGTTATGGCTAAAATTAAGCATAGGTAAAATCCTGGCAAAATTGTCTTCATTGTCATTGAAGTAATTGAAAGCCTTTCCATTGATTCAAGTGGAACTGAGATTTAAACTCTGTATTTATAGAGAAGATTTTTTTTTCACTTGCAGACGTATGCACCCTTTCTATTCCATTTTTTTTGCTCTAAATGTACCGTGCTGGAGAAGAGCCACTCTAAAGTTCACGACCTGTAGGAAAGTTGGCATGCCAGCAGCGAGGAAACATCAGTCAGTGCAGGCCAAGCATGGCTACAAACATCAGCCAGTGCCTTTTAGTCCAGAAACAAGAGGGTATTTCACTTGACAGGGCTGCAGCAAAAAACTCCAGGTAGATTTCAACAGGCTTCAGTGCCCACTGTGAAGGGGAGAGATTTGAGACATGTTTACTGGGGCTTTGAGTTCCGCACAAGACATTTTCCGTAAGACGCTGTGCGGGCTGCGTTTGTGAAAGGATATTGTTGTAGCAGCTTGTGTTGAATATCAGCTCAAGGGAGTAAGTCTACAGCAAGCTAAGCGATAGCAATACTCAGAGTAAATGGCTTCTGACTTTTAGAAGTGTTTGTTTCTATGGAGAGATGTTAATTTTGCCCTTTGTCTCTGTGGCAGAAATTAGAGGAGCAGTGTCATGTCTGTCTTGTCCCAGGTGTTGATGCTGAGGGAAATTACCTGGGGGCCTGCAAGGAATAGAGCAAGTACTATTGCATTTTACAGTGGACATCTTCAAGGGAGAAGCAGGGGTTGTACAAGGATGCCACGTTTTCAAAATAAAATTCATAATGTTTGTTCCAGACAAGAGAAATTCACCACAATATTTTGCTCCAGGGCTCATGGTAAGTCTGGCTAGGAGCTGTCAGATGCAGATCTCTCTAAGTGCCTGCTCTTCATCATTCAGGCAAAACTTTGTCTCACCTTCTGAAGAAACCTAAACCCTTTCTTTTAAAGAACTAACAGTTACTTTCCCATGTAATTACCTGCCTGGAATACAAGAGAATTGTTTATGGAGGGGAAAAAAAAAAAGAAAAAAAAGACATTTTTCTTCTTTAAAGTCACTTTAAAGTAAAAAGGATGAAAAGTATACATTAAGGTCCCTTTCTTTCCAAATCTGAAATTTTCCCCCATAAATATCAGCATAAATTGATGCATGTACATGTGTTTGATGCTTCGTGACTTCAGGCACAAGTAAAATCCTTTCTACCAGGTCAGAGATGGTCCAGATGCTGTATTTTGCTTGGAAGGACAGAAAATGTGTTTAGAAATCTTTTTCATGCATAGAAGTTTAGAAGAAAAGAATTTTCTGAGTAGGTGTTGCCTGTGGGAAGCTTAAAAAGTTTAATTTTAAAGGGTTTTCTATCCCATAAACATTCAGGTGTTACCTGTTTTGCAGTCAGTGTTTGTAAAACTAGGGAAACAAATATGAAGTGAATACTTTTTTTATCCTGATGTAACAAAATGTGTGCAGATGTGATCACTGTTTGTTTGGTGTGCATGAGGAGAATGGGAACATCTTTCCTTTAGATGTTTGAGAGAGTACTGTATTCATTGTTTTTCTAATCCTTTGTCATGTCAAGGACTGAGCAGTCAGGACAAAGATTATATGATGTGTCATTTTGATCCTAGCAAATACAATATTCAAGTTGGATACGGTGCCGATTCTTTAAAAATGTTTGTACCTAGCTTTTCTAGGTATGTAGATAATGAAATCTGTTGAGATTTCAGAGGTGAACCGAAAGCATTCACATGTGAAGCATTGGATTTGGTGCTCAATGTTCTTCTTCTTGAGAGTAGCTTACCTAAAACTGTTCCAGTATCTGAGTTTTTGTCAGTGTTCAAGAATTCAGCTGATGTTACAAACTTTTGCTGACAGATTCAACAACTTCTGGGGGCTTAAATATGTTGATTCTCCAACTCTTTTAAGTGCATTAGTTTATTATTTTTATGTGTATGTATTTTTATAGTTTTATAAATATATAATCTTAAAAACTTGCAAGCTTTTTAATGTTTTCTAATGCCCCCCTCAAGAAACTGACACTGTTTCAGTCAGACCAATTTCAGCAGATCGTTCTGAAATGATCTGATGAAGTTTAGTTATTTGTGTCTTAACCTTGAGTATGTTCCTTACATAGCTAACATGATTAGTTTCATCTAAGATCTTGGTTTTTTGATAAAGTTTGAAGGGGTCCTGTATTGTTTCTTTCCCTCCTCATTATTTTGATCTTATTAACGCTGCCGAGTTATTTATAGGTCCATGACTGCTATGTTAAAACCTTTGCAGGCTGACTGACTCGATCAGAAACTGCATTTTTGAAAGACTTCCAGGGTTTCTGCTATGTGGAGCAGCATTGGCATCCTGATTTCTCATGGACCCTTTGGGGCTTCTGCTTTGGGAAGCCCTGCTGGTGTAGCCAGCTCGTAGGACTAACTACAAATGCTACCTACCCTGTAATGCTTTTCTACGTCCCTCAAATCTCTCTGGTGCTGTGCATTAGAGGGTACAGCCTTAAATAGCGAGGATAATGGGAATGACTGGCACTTTATATAAACAGACCTCCTGGTGCTGGAGATTGCCACTGGAAATCCTTTCAGTGCTTCTCCTCAACTGCAGAATAAAGAGGTGTATGCAAGGGACTGTACCAAAAGGCCTTTGCCAAATATTGCAACACTCTGCAGCAAAGGTGTTTGCTAGATGTTCTGAAAGTAGGACTGAGTGGCAAAGCGGTAAATTTTAAAAAAAATTGTAAGCTTCTGGGAAAAATCTGCCTCTCTGACTCTTTTGAGTCCCCTTTTCCATTCATTTGTGTTGTAAAACACACTTTCACAGGATTGCTTGAAACCAAGCCTGCAGCTAAATATTTACCCAATGGATTTTGTTAAATCTGTTTGAGTGCCTCTGGAAATGAATTCACACCTCTAATTCCTAAGTACCCTTTGCCTCTGGGCATCTGTAGTGAAATGCAGGTATTAGAAGAGCTGAAATCAGTTGAGATAACTGATAACCTGAGTCAATAAGCAATGGATTGAGAAGACAGAATGACCTTTTGTCTCTTGGGGGCTTGGAAATTTTTGAGTTCAAATCGGTTTTTCAGATAATGCTTGAAAAATATTTTCCAGGGCTGTTGTCAGCCTTCCTGCATCAGTTAAGTATTAGCTAATTTAGTCCAAATATATTGCCCACCAGCACTTCTAGCAGCAGGTGAAGAACACCTGAAGAGGCACTTGTGCCAGAAGGCTTTGCCAGCCCCTTTTTCCAAGGGAGGGGCTGCTTCCTAACAGCTCTAACACTGCTCACAGTCAGCTTGTGTCTTCAGTGCACTTCACTGGTGTATAGGGTGTTACTGTCATCTCAGTCACAGGTAAAATGGGAGTTTACCAATTTTTTGTATTTTTCACGTGTCAGCCTTTGGCATCTCTTTAACACAAGGGAGATACGAGCCCAAAATCCAGCTGCATGGTTTGCTCCCTTCCTTTGCTCTCTGTTTAACATCCACAGGACTAAGGTGGGAAGCAAAGTGGATAAGCTGTCACTGAGCACTCTGCTGTTGCATGTCACAACTCCATGATCTAACATGGGAATTCTGAGAAATCACAAGTCAGTAGAGGCAAATGGATGGTTTGGGTGAGAAGGGGCAAAACAAAGGTAATCGTGAAGGCAGAAAGAGCAAGGGAGTGGGATATGGCTTCTGAAATAGTCTATTTTGAACATTCTGTGTTTAAGAAACTAAATTATGAAATATGTTGGAGGAAAAAAACATATCTACAAGTGAGGAATGCAAGATGAGCCTCTGCTGATAAAGCTCTACTACATGTTATTTTATACCACTGAGATTCTCATCCAGAAATACATCTGGAGTCTCCATTTCACCTCATTGAAAGTAACATTGAGCCAGCAATGTATGTTTCAAAAGATTTATTGGGGTAGTTTTAAAAGCCACAGACTGTAGGGCATTCACCATATCTCTTGAGAGACTGTCTACAGCCTCATACATCTTTCTCTTCAGAGTTCCCCTGTTGAGATCAGGCGTTTTCTGTGTTTAAATATTATTCCTGTTATTCCTAATTAAACCCTGTATATTACACCTCATAATTCTCTCCTCAACATGAACAGCAGATAGCTGTTTTATTCCCACCTCATCAGCATTTAACAAAACTGTATAGATTTGATGTTATTCTCTTCCCAGAAATCAGACTCTCCAGCCTCAGTCCTCTGAGTGTTTTCCATCTCTTCGCCTCTCTCCTTTCACTCTGTCATTGGCTTCCAGACAACTTGGTGCCTAAACTAGAATGTAGTAGTTGAGTGTAGTTGAACCAGAGCCAAACAGAAGGAGAAGGTCTCTTGCTTCCTGTTCTGATGTGATGCACTTGATAAGGCAGACCAAAAATATACTGCTGCTTTCTTGCCAGAATACCCAGAAGAATATTAGACATGGTCTCAGAATTAAGCAAATGACACCTGAGGTGCGAATGTACTTATTCTTGTTTGCAAATAACATTAACCAGCTTAGCTCCAATCTGCTTATTACCATCTCAGATGCCTTCAATTTAGATGCCTCTGGACCAATTTAAGGATTGTCACCTCTTATCAACAGGGTCAAATTGGGCATGGTTTTTTCCAGGCAGTGGTGTGGCACTTGTAACTCACATGGATTTCTCCTTAGAGCCACTTTTTGTTGGTCTCTGGAGTAGGCTGGTGGCCACTCCAACAGCAGTGGTTCGGCGTGCAGCTGCAGCATCACTTGGGAGAGCTGGCTGCTGGCTCAGAGAATGGCTGGTTGTACACAGGGCCTCTGGGGGTGGAGGGGGCTGTAATTGCCCATGGAAATTGTCACTGTGGCAGTGAATTCAAGTCCGTTTTTCTTCTCAAAATCCAGGTCTGTAGATAGTACTGCTCTCTGCAAGGATTCATGTAATGCTCTCGCTTTTGTGGCCTAATTGAAGTGCCCCTGCAGCAGCCACGAATACTTGGCCACTGGGCTGCTGTGGTACATGGCTGTAAAGCATCTGCAAAGTGTTTTATCTGCTCAGAACCAACACATTTCACATAAAAATTGGCTCCTAACAGTTTTCATTGGTATTCTCTGTCCAAGGATATATTTTGTCTTGCAAGCTGCTGCAGGCCTTAGTGCCCCATGCTTTTCTGGATGTCTCTGTACCTTCACATTGACCGTCCCTTCCTCTTCTCCTGCCAGCTGTGAGGCTTCCTCATAGGTGATGGCTGTTGAGTTTTGATGACTGTGAAACTCTTTGTGAAATAACTCTTTAAAAAGTGTGGTGGATCTTGGGAATGGCACCTTTAAAGCTTGTAGTTCAGTGACTGAGTTTCTCCCTGGAGTGGTTTTTGAGGTGTTCTCCTAGAGCTACTGTGTTGTGTTAGAAGAAAAATGAGATCTTTTCAGAGGAAGGAGGTGTTGAAAAATTAGTTTGAGGACATTTAGTCTTTGGGGGAACGTGACATACAGACATAAAGTGCTGTGTGACAGTTTTGGCACCTCATATTTCCTGTTGTTAATGATACAAATGTCATCTTTCCACAAAAGTTGGTGCACTGTGTGCATCCTAGAGCAATGCTTGTGTAGGAGTGTGTCTTCTGTCTTGACTACCCTTAGATGAGTGTTTCTAAGAAGTGATCTACTTCGTTTTACATGAAGAAAAATCTTTAAACAACCATTTGGGGATTTCAAAGCACATAAGGATTCTTTGCAGCCATGAGTGCCAGCCTGCTTAAATGTGCTTCTTCTGGGCTTTCATGTGCTCCCTTTGGCTTTCTTCACGTTCCCTTCTTGCCATGGGAGAGGTAAATTCAGGGCACTGAAATTTCTCTAGACAGAAGTCTGCTTACAAGCCCATTTCTAGCAGCTGAAATGTTTGTGCAGTGTTGGAGGGATTTTTATAATCTAAATGTTCTTTTGCAGTATAATTGATACTGTTTTATTAAAAATGTTCCTCCTCAAGCATATACAACACTAATTCGAGTTTAGCAGGGTCCAACCAGTGTTAGAGGTAATGTGCATATCTGAGAGGAGAGAC
Source organism: Aphelocoma coerulescens (assembly GCF_041296385.1). Classification (NCBI taxonomy): domain Eukaryota; kingdom Metazoa; phylum Chordata; class Aves; order Passeriformes; family Corvidae; genus Aphelocoma; species Aphelocoma coerulescens. Next base: position 124,737,257 of record NC_091015.1, read on the forward strand.
CCAGATGAGTGAATCATATGTAGCAGCCTGTTTCTGTTGTGTCCATTTACAAGCATCACCAGCCATTATCTCTGAATTCAATATTTCAAGCATTAGCTTTCTGTTCTGGCTTAGTATATGAGACTATTTGCTACATAATTATATTGTATTTCATTTTCTTCTGTGTGCTATTGTAATAATGATATTGCCTAATAAAATAATGTCAGATTTTAATTAGGTTAAAAGTAATTTTTTATATTAGGTTTTTTATTTGAGAAAATAAACTAGCTGGTAGTGCATATCAAGCTGTCCATTTTTTTTTTTGCTTGCATTTGCTTTCATTTCCTGTCGTCCTTTACCTGTTGAAATAAGGGTGGGGTTTTTTCTTGAATTGTTTTAAGTTATTACAGCCCTCCACAGCCTTATGTCTAACATATGTCCTGTTCTAGCGAGGACATAAGATGCCTACCTTGCTATTTATTAAAAGGATAGTTTTGCAAAAATTTCTGCTCCTAGTTAATAGCTGCACCTTTTTAATCACTGAAATAAATTAGCTATACTGATGTGAAAGGCTATGATAATACTCTATGAGAATACTCCAGCAAAAGGAGACTTAAATTTTCTGGGAGGCAAAGACAGATTACATTTGCATCAAAGACAGTTTTGGAAAAGAAAAGCTCATGCTAACTTTTGTGGTGGGATACTTCAGGAATAACCAGTGATGTAGGAACTGGCACAAAGTGTAGTTCTCCTCCTAATTTACTTTTATAATAGTATCATGAATAGCATCTCAACATACATCCAAATAATGAAGAGAAGGATGAAGGGGTGAAAGATTCTTCTGTTTCTTAATGCCCTTCTCTTTAATTCTTTATTTCCTTTTGCTTTCAAAGTGACCTCAGTACTCTGTAAACTTCCACATCACATGCAGAGGAGCTATGTTCCCTGTTACGTGGCTAAAGCTTATCTTTATTGGGAGATACTCTGACTCCTCCTTGAAGTGCCATTTCCAAGTACATTCCCTTTTATGTAACTTACTGTTTGTAGGCTGTCCTTTTTTGTTAGACATTTATTAAGAACTAAATAGAAAACCTCTGAGCCCAGTTCAGCAGCCCATTCCTCTTCAGCTAGGTGCGGTCATCACAATGAAGTTCAAGCATTTGCTTGGGGTTCAGTGTTTATGTGAAGGTTTTGCAGGATAAGGACAGATTAAAGAAAGCTTTTGTTGAACTGGAGCCCATCTGACTTTGCCTTTTCTATGTATTCCTCATTAGAAGACTCAGATATTATTGTATTGGCCTGTAATTTCTTGTCATTTAAGTTTTATACAAATTTAGGCATCTCATTGCTGTTTTTTCCTGATGATTTGTCTTGTATCACATGGTACTGCCAGCCTACCTGTTCTGTTTCTGCTGTGTATAACAGTTGGGTTGCTGTACTGCTTGTGTGGTTATTCATGGGTACACAGGCAGGCAGTTATGGGACGAGAATGTACAGACCCTGATTCCAATCATTCTGACTTTGTGAGAGGTAGTATCTTAACTGAGTATCTTGAGGTTTGAGCTTTATTATAACTAAGGCTGCCTAGTGAAATCATTTTAACAGTGCATGTGAAACTTCTTTTTCTGCCACAAAAGTAGAGATGTAGAGGTGTGACCTTCAATGAGACCTGGTACTTGAAAACAGAATTGAAATTAATAAGTTGACATCTACTTTTAAAGCATCTTCATTTGAATGCAGCCACCAAAACAATCAAGTGGTATCCCTCTTACCCAGGTCATCGCTTACCCATTTTACCAGGCCATTCATGGAAGGGATATGGCCAGGTAAAAGAGATAAAGTCTTACATTTCCTTATGCCCTGACAGCAGCTAATTGCTAAAAACCCCTTCTTCAGATATTAATTAGATCAGCCTGGAGGCTGCTCCTACTTGCATTAAGGATCTGATTTCTCTCTGCGTGAGATCCTTACAGACTCAGTAATCAAAGCTTTCTTTGTCTCAGAAGGTATATACTTAACCCAAATATGCTCCTGAATGCCTTAATTCCCATCCTAGTGCCATTTTTCTGTCCTAGTGCCTGCTCTCACTGAGCTTCAAGACAAATTAACAGATACCACTATGAAAGAGTATATGTGAACAATTTCATCAGTGCCTCATCATTCTTTCATTTGTAATTTATTTCCTACCTTTCTGGCAAATAGATCTGGAGGGACTTGGATTTCCATGGGATTGTTTTTAAAGGTTCTTCTTTTTAGCTGTGTTGTTTAGATATAGTTCAGACTTTCTTTTCTATAAATCTATTTGTTTTAACATTTCAGAAAATTGAAAAGTGAAAAAAACCCAAAGGCATCTGTTTCGGGCATAAAGATAAAAAAGCTTTTAAATACTTCTTGGTTGTCAGTTGTATAATGGAAAACTCTTTGTAGCTGATATTTTTCAACTTCTCTGGATCAGTGACTATTGCATTAATTGTTGGGTGCCAAAACTTTTCATCAGTAAGGTTACAAAGCCAGTAGTCTTTCTATTAACTAATTTTTTTGACTACACACAGTACTTAATTTTAGTGAGATTTTCCCAGTACATGCAAAGGATCTTAATAATTTCAACTGCCTAGGAATGCGTTTTCTCCTGCAGCTACCATTTGGTTTATTTCGTGGGTTTTGTAATTCTGAGGACGTGAAAGTACCTACTGTCCTACAGCAAATCATCATCAAATCTGTATTTACAAAAGCTGACAACTTGTATTATTAAAATTGGCAGAAGCCGGGAAATGCTTCCTAACACAATTGTTTCACTGACAGCTTACTCTCAAATGAATTTGGGTTTAATTATGGCAGCACAAGAAGAACTGAAAGATCCCTTTGACTAAGTAGGATTTTAATTTTATTTGAAATCCTGCAACCTCCTTTTTGCCTCTACAATGGCAAATAAAAAAGAAAGAGGACCAGACTACCAGAGTATCAGAGTATAAATTAAATGCTTCCTGTGATAAAGGCCTTATAATTCTTTATCCCTTGAGTTTCATTACAGTTTTCTCTATCAATTATGCCTTCTCTAACCAATTGAAAGAAGTAGAATTGCAAATTTGCGTGTTCAGAGGTCATCAGTTCTTTATTGATCTTGGCTTCTAGAAAAATTGTTTTAAAAATACATATTCTGAAGGAAAAACTACCATTTCAGTGAAATCCAGCTCCAAAATGAGTTCATGGATAAACTCCATAAAGATATTTACACATCAGAAAAATCAGATTTGGTATTGTATATTGCCAGCTTTTGTGTTTGAGTTTTGGGGGCTTCTTCTTTTCCTGGAATGTGTTTTGAGTGTAACCAAAAAGAAGTGACTGTTAGTGGAAGTTATTTTTAACTACCCCTTAGTAGAATTAAGGCTCTGAAATGTCATATTCAAAGGAAATCAGCATCTTCTTTGTTGTTTTAAAATATTTAATAAAATCTAGACAAAATAGAATTTTTTAATTGCATTTGAATAGAAGTTTGAAATACTTCATTGAAATTCAGTAGCAGTTAACTGGAATCAATCCCTTATGTTTAGCAGAAATGATGGCAGTGAAGCCCTGGAGAAAAGTTTTTTGGAGGTGACCAAAATTATTTTATTGGATAATCTTACACTCTCAAAAAATGAAAACATATTTGAAGCACTGAACATTAGCTTTCTTTCCATATTTCATCCAATAGAGTAGTTTCTTCCAGTGTCAGGAAGGCTGACTCAAAAAGATCATGGCTAGAAGAATTCATCGAAGCAACGCCTGTATGACAGCTTTTTAAAGTTTCATATGTATATTTTAAGTTACAAGTACTCACTTTCTTAAATGTCTTTCATGTCTGGAGTAGTAAGATTCTCTAAGAGAAGTTCTCCATGTTGCAGAGAAAAGCTGAAAATTATACTGTACAAGTACCCATGAAAAGAAGAAAAATAAGGATTTTGGTATATATTTCAGCCTAGTTAGTAACATTTTTAATTCCTAAACTTGGTAATGCCTAGTGCACATGGAAAGCAACTGATGTTTCCTTTGTCATTGCCTCCTCTAGTAAACTGCTGATTCCATACAGTATGAAATTAAATGAAATACATAATTAGTCTATTTTGACTCTCACATTTTCTGTCTCAAAATTACGCTTTCTTTTTTTAAGTGTTTAATCCCTTCACACTTGCTTTTTAGACCTGAGAGATAAGATTTGCATAGCATTCAAACTTCCTTGAAGACTGTGCATTATGGAAATCACTTGCAGTGGGTGCCTTATTAGGCATTTTTGGCAGTTTCCCACTAAGGATACAAAACTCCCAAAAGGGGAGCTGATGAAAAAATATGTTGGAAAATTCTTTCTTAAAAACAGAACCACAGTTCACTAAAGGAATAAATCAAGACAGAATTTCAGGTTTTTTGGTGTTATTAAAATCGAAAAATATTACAAAAATGAGAATAGTCAGACTTGCTGAGACTCATGTTGGAGATGAACTTAGCAACAGCTTTTGTTTTCTTCCTTCACTGCAAAAATCTCATCTAGATAAAATACAAGCACACTTTGTAAGTGCAATGCAATTATAGCTAGCCTCAGGAAAGAGCATTGACCAATTTTATTACAGTGCCAAAGATTAGTCCTGGAATGTAAAGCTGAGAGAGGCCTATTAGGGACTTGCTTCATTAGAACATGTGGAACAAGACATTCATAAGGCACCAATAAATCCATTAAGGGGAAGAGGGCTCTGAAATAGCCCTTCAGGATTTTTATTATTAACGACAAGGATTGCTGAGGTTGGTGATGTCAGAAATATGGTTTTAGCCAGCACTCACTGTCCCTTTTAACTCACTGATCTCCAGTCCAAATTGTTTGAAATAAGCAGCCATAACTGTTGTAGTTAGCTGAGGAGAATCTACCTAACACACCTGAGTTTGGAGAAAATAGGGGAAAATAAAAGATCAGTGGAACATCTCCTCTCTCGCATTACCATGAATCCTGCGTGAACAGAATCCTAGCTGTTGACTATAGCTTTTAAGTTCCTCATAAAGTCACTGTTAGATAGACCCTAGCAGGCTCATTCATTTTCATAAATCTAAATTTCTGATGCTGGTAAATCCTGAAAAGAAACAGCAGTTTGTTATGTATGGAGGGCATTTTGATAAAACTGTCCTGAGCAATGGCAGACAAGAAGCCTGTGCTGCTGAAAAATGGTCATGTTGTCTGCTCAAAGCTGGGTTTAAATATTGTCCAGCTGTATAGAAAATAGCATCAGATTTGTCAACAGCATAAAAAATAGCCACTGAGAAACCAGCACATTTCTCTGCATCCTAATGCTTCTAATTCCCAGAGACACTGAAGTGAATATCATTTCATGGAAGAAAAAATAGCTTCTGTATCTAGAGTTTGAGATCTCCTCACTAGGGAAACACAGACTGCTCAGATAAAGGATGCTTGATCCTGGTTGATATTTTCTGCCAAATGGTGGTACTCTTTCCAAAAAGTGATTTTGAGATACTCACTGTTGGGATTACCAGTCTTGTGGTGCGAAACTTCCGGCTAGAAGTTGGGTCTGCAAATGCTCCCAAGAGCTTCAGAGCACCAGCATGCTCAGCTGGATGAGACTGGAGCAGAGAGGTGTTTCTCTTTTTCCTCTGTACCTGCTTCGACAGAAAAACAGCTTTTATCTAGTCTGAAAGACTGTCAGAAGTGTCACTGGCCAGGATTCGGAGCCTCTTTTTTCAAACCCCTGGCTGCCTCACAACCATCACATGGGACTTGATAAATTTTTCATGCCAGAATTAATCAATTTCAGTGGGCAGTTTTCCTCACTGGCATGTATCCTGCCTCCCTGGGGCACTTCATCTGTCACTGACATCTGGGATGGGGATTTGTGGAAGTGCTGGTGGGGTGGCTCTTCTCAGACCCATCAAACTGCGTGTGCACGTGTCGGGTCAGGAATTTTTGGGTCTCCTGGGACGTGTGTGGGGCTTTCCAGAGAGGAGTGCAGGTACGTAGGCAACTGCTTCTTTTGATGGTGTGGTGCTGCTTTAACCCCAGCTGGTAACAGAGTCACATGCACCTGCTCCCTTATTCCACCACCAGCCCCACCACCAGTGTTGGGTAGAATCAGGGGAAAAAAGTGAAACTCATGGATTCAGATAAAAACAATAATTGAAACAAAGCAAAATATTATAACAATAGTGAGACATAGAGAGGTAATAATAATGAGACAGAGAGAGGAATACAACCCAAGATAAATAAGTGATGCCCAATACAACTGCTCACCACCCACTGACCAATGCCCAGCCCATCTCTGAGCAGTGATTGACACCTCCCAGCCAATTGTCCCCAATTTATATACTGGACATGATGCTCTCTGGTATGGAATATCCCTTTGGCCAGTTCAGGTCAGCTGTCCTGGCCTTGCTCCCTTCCAGTCATTTGTGCACCTGCTTGAGGATATAATATTGCTGCTAGCAAGAATTTCTCTTGCTTCTTCCCAGTCCCGTGAGATACTTTTCTCTCTCAAGGAAGATACTAGCAGAGTTCTATAAACAATGAACACCTGCGACCTTGCAGAGCTTTGTTTATGGTACAGTAGAAAAATATTTTGACAATGGATGTTTTAGGATTTCAGCCAGTCACTCCAGGGGGTGGCTGATCCTTTGACCAATTAGACTATGAAGAAGAAAGTCTATAAAGGAGTTTGTAAAATAATTAAAGAAATCAATCTTGCTGCACAATTCTGCCTGTTGGATCTCTCTTCTCCTCCCTACCACTGCGGGATACCATAATACCTGCTCACTGGCAGAGCCTAGGAATCTGAAAAGTCCTTGACTTAGGGTAAGCACTGCTTAGCAACAATAAAAACATCAGTGTGTTATCAACATATTCTCAGACTGAATCCAAAACACAGCACTGTACCAGCTACTAGGAATAAAATTAACTCTATTTCAGCCTAAACCAGGACAGATTGGTTTTTTGGAGCTAATAATTTAAATGTAGCATGCGTTCGTTTTATCATGCTCAGACATAGCTCGAGAAATGGAAATGTAATGGAAATATGCTACTTATGAAAAGAATGACATATAGTGGGGTTTAATAAAATACATTATTTACCCTATAAATACTAAAACAAGAAAAACATTTATTTGTGAGAGAGATTATTGCAGTGCTTATAATCCAAGCAGCACAACAGGAAAGGAAAGATAAATGAGGCATTTAGTTTTCACCTTGTGCATATTACATGATATTCCCACCCACATTTTATAAACCAGAAAAGTATATCAAAAATAGACCAATTATGCTTCTGATACTGATAAGCATGAAGATGAAATTGTAGTCAAAATAGTTCCAATCAAACTATATTCTTTATTTATTTATTCTTTCTGACACTACTGATGTCATAAAAGTTTTCAGCTTGAAACATGGGTAAAAATGAAACATTCACAGTATCTTTTTCAGAGGCTGGAAACCTCATGCTTGGAATGATTTCTGCTTTGGAATGTCTGTAATATATTGAAGCCTTAATACCATGCTAATTGGTACCTTACTAATTAGCTTGTGACTAGAATTTTAATTCGATGCACAATAGGTGTTCTTCTTACCTGCAGTGGAGGAGCTATTTCCTGGGAAGAAAAGTGAAGGGAAAAAGATAGTGAAAGGAATCCATGGAAGACAAATATAATCTAATCCCTACTATGAGAAATGCATACATTCATTAATATTTTTCAACATTCTGTCTCTGGAAATGTATTCTGTTTTGTAAAGCACATTAAAGTTTGCTTTGTGATTTGCTTTTCTCTTGTGTAGAACAAATTGTACTTTTTTTTCTGTGACATGGCATGTGCTGTGAGCAAAATGAGAAATACTGGAACACGACTGTAGTCACTTAGTTCAGGGCCAGCCCCAGGGACTGAGGTGAATGCATTGTGGGCTTAAAGCAGGAGTCTGTAATGTGATTTGAGTAGCAGAGCTGTCTACCTGGGAGCTGGGTCGAAGGGAACAAGGCTGGAAAGGGAGATGCCCAGCACCTTGACAGTGGCATTAGTTGAGCCTGGGCTGTAGTGCATTCTAGAGTTAAAAATGCATGTGAGAAGCTTGGAAGACAGAGCTGAGTGAATTCCTGTCGTGGCGACTCAGAAGTACCAATACTTCGGTAGATGAGCATCATCTATCACTTTTCTTCTGTCAGGAGAAGAAGATAGGAAAGAGGGATGGAATGTAGCTGTCTGAAAATATTGCCACCACTAATGCTCTCATTAGCCTAACAACATTTACCCTGTTAGAGGGAATTTTAGGATTGTCATTTGGGGTGAAGGCTGTTTTAAAATCTGCAAAATATCTAGTGCAAGAAGAGTCCTCAAAACATAATATGAAGCTCCTTCCTTCTCCAGTGAAGCCTGAGTTGTGTGTTTATAAAGTTATTTGTCAGGCCTGGTAATCCCCATAAGCCCCAGCAGTGAAAAGGGTGATTCAATATCAGAAGATAATGGGACATTCTGAAAAATGATTATCAGGTCCAGGGAACATTTTTATATGAGGAGATATAAACAGTAAAAGTAAAGGGAGGATGAATTGCAGAAAATGGAAAACCAGTTAAAGAATTATTTTTTCCCCCCCACTAAAGGGACACTTTAAGAACAGGCTTTCTGAAAGAAGTGGAAAACATATTGTACAATTTGCATGATTTGAAAAATACTTTTTTTACAGAATTTAGACTGGGAAAATTCTTCTGCATGGTGAATAAGGTCACAGGTGAGCCACGTTCCATGCTCTGCAAGATATTTAAAAGCAATAGCTAAGGAATATTTTTCTCCAGGTGGCAGTATGAGGGAAGTGAGAATAAAGTTGCACCCCTTATGTTTTCAATAAAATTTGTAGCAATCACTCTGAGACCAGCAATTATTTCACAAATGTTACAGAACATTGGTGGAATGAAAACAGCAAATTATTAACTGGAGAAAAATCTGTAAGATTTAAGTGTCAGTTGTGTGAAGAAATGGAAGATGATGTCATCCTTGTGCCAAAATCAAATTAACCTAATCTCAGTCAAATAACACAAATAACAGAAATAGTATTGTCTGAAAACAAGCTGCACATTGTTGGTGGAAAAATGCTGAATATAGAAGTCAGAGAAAATTATGATGGCTTATAACCAACTCTACAAGCAATTAATATTAATCAAAAATTGTGCTTGCTCTGAAGTATGCACTCAACTGCCCTGCCCAGTAAAAGGTGCTGTCTTTTCAAAGGGTGTTATTAACCCACCTGTCCTACGAGATCTGATCATTTCCTATGGCAAATTTGTCTCCTACTATGAGTTTCATTAGAAACAGAAAGAAGCAGGGACTCAAGCCATGGTTAGTGGAATTGTATTGCTTTTAATCTTTTATAGGCAGAGATTTAAAGCTGATTCATGTAAAAAAGATATTATTTCTTGCTGTCTAATTAAGGTGCTGGTTGGGCCTGGCGTATCTTGAGGTACCTCATTTTACTGGGAGTCTTCTCCAACACCTCCAAGCTAGCAAGACACCAGCTACTTCCAGATCAGAGGCTGTGACCACTTCTGTGAAGCACTGTACTGAGAGCTGTTTTCTTTGCAGAAAGGGTGGACATATTAGCTCAGACTTAATGTCATTCTACACACATCCCTATCACTCCCAGACAAGTGAGAGCATAAGGGTGGACTTGAATATCCCTGCAAAGAGGCTGCATCCATACCCTTTGTCCACTTCCTAGTGGGACTGCTGCTCACATCACAAAATGCCCACCATAGATAGCACTTCAGCAGAGTCTTTATCAGTACTCTGAGAATTGAATAGGCTATTTGGAAAAGGCAATTATAATGTACCACCACTTCATTCGAACAGTGCATTTTGAAAGGGAAAAAAAACCCCACACAACAAAACACCCCTTATGTGATTGCCTTTCTGTCTTTGAGAAATAAAAGGAAACTGGTTTTCTATCTTGAGTTCTTTGGTGATGGCAGACTTCAGCATCCATACTTTTATCCTTCTTGTTGTATACATATGGAAGTTTGCTATGGGATACAGTGCAATTTTTGATTGCAGGCTTCTACAGAGGATCTCTTTTATAACCTAGGTAGTCTGATGTTATTTTACACAGTCTAGTTGACATGAGGATGTAGATTAAAATGCAGGTCAGAAGCCCTAACCAGACTTGGCAGGCAGGAAAGGATATTGGTTCGATAGGATAATTACCCATAGAAGGTGGTGATGCTGACACTAGTTTTAATTTTTTGAGTGCTGCTAAAGATGTTTATCTTTACTTTGAAGGCTTTAGTCTTTTATGGTTTGAATGCTGGCTGTGAGAGAAGCTGTTGCTTTTCTCCATGCTCTATCCAGCAGTAGTGCTCTTCAAAATATATGAAAGATTTTTCATCTGAAAACTGAAGGAAAATATATTCTTACTTCTCAGCCTTTTTCTGAAACTCATTTAATCAGAGATATACTGTCCTGAATTTGAATGAATATTGGGAGAGTGTTTGCTTGGGTAAATAGCATGTATTATGTTATGGTGTAGAGATTTAGTTGCTGTTGTTTGGTTTGGGTTTTTTTTGTCTCCTCCAAATAGAATTGGCTAGAACATAATTTTTGAGACTATAAAATAATATCCGAATCTTTTATGATTTCTTCTCTCTTACATAATTTAAACTGAGGATTCCTTATTTAAGAAAACCTAAAATGAATTTCAGAGCTTGTGTTATGTAAGACAGTTAGTTACATCAAGCAGAAAAACTGAACACTGCCTTTGGGAGAGAGGGGTGGCGGGGGGGAACAAATGCTTGAAAGCAGAGTCCAGGGAATGGAGGACAGTTTGAGGACCAGGTTCCCCATGAACCACGCCACACAGAGGCTGGCAAAAGGCATCGGATACACGTGGAGCACCAGTCAACCTCCAAGGTTCTTCGGGATCAATTTTGGATGCTTTTGTATGTATGTTCAGTCTGGGAATAATACTTAATGTTTTCACATGATTTTGTCTTCCAGAATGATTGAAGATTGTGGGAAAAGAGGAAATACCATGGCAGAAAGAAGGCAGCTGTTTGCAGAAATGCGTAAGTACTTCCTGGAAATGTTTTGCTGTGATAGACCAAGCCAGTTGCTATGCAGTGTCTGTTAAATTTATGCAAGCTTTCCACCTCAAATCTCCGTTGCACAAATGAATATCATGAGACCAAAACCACACAAAAATGGGCTGATTTGACCAAAGCAGGAAAGAGAGATTTTCTACATCAGATTGTTTGATTGAATTATTTTAATCTGTAGCTTCTTAAGACAAAGATACTGCAGTACACAGGTTGCAATGAAGAGGGATAAAGGTCTCCAAAAGCTACATCTTCTATTGGAGGTATCTGTAGTGGGTTGACTCCAGCCAGCTGCGAAACTCCCACACATTTGCTTAATCCCTTACCAGCCCCCAGTGGGGTGGAGGAGAATATAGGGAGAGCAAAAGCAAGCAAACTCATTGCTTGAGATAAAGACTTGATTAAGTGACAGAAAGAGAGGGAAAAAATTACAACAGAAACCAAGAACCAGTGGTGCAAAGGTGGCTATTCCCCACTTCCCAGAGGCAGACTGATGCCCAGCCAGTCATGGAGCAGTGTCCACCTTGGAAGACAAAACTCCCCATCCCCTTCTTTCCCTGCCCCAGTTTTATTGCTGAGCTTGGCTTTACATGGTGTGGACTAACCTTTGGCCAGGTGGGGCCATCTGTCCTTGCTCTGTCTTCTTCCAGCCTCTTGCCCATCCCCAGACAACCCTGGGAGGGGACAGAGTAGGAAACAAAAAAGCCTGGGTGCTGTGGAAGCACTCTTCTGCAACATCTGGAACAGCGGTGTGTTATCAACACTTTTTTAGCTGCAAATCTAAAACACAGCAGCATGCAGACTGCTATAAAGAAATTTAACTGCATCTCAGCCAGACAGTACAGGGACTCATGTATGTCATACCCTAGTTCAGCATATTTTTTATAGTTCCTAGAGAAGTTCTGTACTCCCTGCAGGGTAGTGTGTCAGGAATGTACCGTACCAACAATGTTCCTGCATTTCTGACAGTCATTTCTAATTTCTCTTACAACCAACCCACCGTTTCTCCAGGAAATTCTATTAATACCAAGTTTTAGACTGTCACCCTGTTAATAGATTTACCTGAGTTTTGTGTGTAATTACTAAGCTTCCTGTTGTTTGTCCCCTGCCATGTAGTAAACAATGCCAGAGCATCTCCCTGATCTTTGGTGGGAGACTAAAATGGGCATTACTGGGACTGGAGTTATTGTGCATACTGGAAGGCAAGGTGTGTGCTGGTGAATTCAGTGTGCTCAGGACTGTTCCCTAGGGGTGAGCCCTACATCTGAGCTCTCCAAATTAAAGACTTCTCACTCAGATGGCCTACCAAGAACTGTCTTGGCCCATTCCACAGTGTCCACTAGCTCTGTTGTGCCATTATAAATCGTTAAATTATGTTAAATTATTTTAGTATCCCACAGGGCTTGCTGTTGTAACTCATGAATAATTCTCACTGTTCTTTTCTCTCTGGTGACCAGTGACAGGACCTGAGGAAATGGAATGAAGCTGTGTCACGGGAGGTCTAGGTTGGATATTAGAAAAAGGTTCTTCACCCAGAAGAGAGTGGGTGGTTGGGCACTGGAACAGGCTTCCTAGGGAAGTGGTCACAGCACCAAGCCTGACAGAGTTCAAAAAGCATTTGGACAATTCTCTCAGGCACATGGTGTGATTTTGGGGATTATCCTGTGCAGGGCAAGGAGTTGGATTCAATGATTCTTGTGGGTCCCTTCCAACTCAGGATATTCTATGATTCACTTGTCTCTTGTGTACAGCATCTTGGACCCTTGGAGGGAGGTATTGTTCTTTGGCTAGAATCAAAAAATGTATTTGTCCATTATCAGAACATTCTATAGTTTTAATTAGAATTACAGAGGGGCCTTGATTTTTTATCACCTAAAGTCAGTTGCACAGGTACCATTAATTTCAATTAGTTTGAAATATTCCTAAAATGCTTAGGACTTTGCTGTGAGGATTTATGGTTTGTTTCCACAATTTTGAAGGCTGTTTTGATGTGGAATTGTTTTGGAGGAGTTAAGGAGGTGTTGGGAAAATCAGCAGTTGGAGGCAGAGGAGGGACTATTTTCCTGTATTGTACACCATTAGTTATAGTCTACTATTTTTTTCTTTCACATTTCAGTATTTTGGCATATTTACCTGAGTCTGGTTTATCTCACATGTGCTTCCCTTCTCTGTTTGCCTACCTCCATTCCTCCACCTACTACGTATGTACACAGAGAACTGAGTGTTGCAACTAGGTAAAACAAGGGGAAAATATTAAGTCTTTGTGAAAAACTGAATGTATTTTAGCCATATTCATAAAACACTGAACCTTGTGTTCTGAGGGCCCCTCGGATGCCTCTGTGTGTGGAGGGTGTGCTTCACTGAAACCAAAGTTTATCCTGGCATTGCATTCAGGTGCCCCTGGCTGTGTGCAAGCCCACCTGTTTAACATGTTTAACAAAAACCACGTGCTCCTGATGCACTACATAGTGTGGGCTATGTGAAGATTCTAAACGTTCTGGTAGGCACAAGCTTATGGCAAAACGTTAAACTCCACAACCTGCCAATATCAGAGGAAGAAAATTTGTAATATAAAGGCTTTTGCCAGCGGTTTTGGTTCTTGGGACTTAAATCTGCAAGTCTGTGATTAAAACCCCACAATAATTTTAGAAAGTGGGTCATGTTCCAGACTACACAAGATAGAAAAGAGAAAAAAAAAATCCAACTTTTCAAGCCTTTTTAAGTGGGAAGTTTGTCCTGAACAAGGAATAGAACTATTTGATTCTAATTTTAAATTTGGACTGCTGGGATTTTCCCTGTATTTTGAGACATACAGTTTGACCTTCTTGTTTCCTTTCCTTCAGAAGAGGCATCCTTCTAGTTCCAGATTACAAACTTTTGCAAATTAATATCGTAATCATTATCACCTTCTGTAGAGTCCCGTGGTTAAAGCTTGTCTTATAACTCAAAATGCTCTATTGGACATCAAGCCATTAGGTCTTAGTCTTCCCTTAGTCTGACCTGACATGCCCAGGTATATCCACACTGATGAAGAGTTCAAAATGTACATCATTGTTGGCACATATTATCCAGCAAGAAAACAAAGCCAAAGCTTGCAGTGTGTCCCTTCATAATCTTTGCAAACCACAAACAGTGTTACATGACATGAGCATATTCAAAGGAAACAGAGTGAGGCACTGCCATCAGTGGAAGGAGAAGGCCACTGGCAATCCTGTAGGGAGGTTACAAATTCACTGTCTCATTTGCCATGCTCAGTCTTGCACGTCTTTCCACTTGTTTTTCAGGATTCTCCATCATGTAAGTGATGGTACTTTTCTACAGAAGTTATTTGACAAATAGATCTCTGACTGTGGCAAAATGTGAATCATGACAAAATTAAATTATCTTTTCCAGGGTATTATCAGCAACACCTACTCCCCAAATAATATCAAAATAACACCATCCACTGTGCCTGCAGATAGTAAAAAAGAAAGAAAAATAGCAACGTTGCATACAAATTGGTTTATTTAGATTATTACTGAAACCTCAGAAGCTCAGTGAACCAGAGTCTCACTTCGCTTTCACTCTCTAAATCTTGTTAAAAGGCTGAAGTTTTGTAAAGGAGCACTGGAAGTTTATTGGTAGCTTTCACTAAAGTTAAGAAAGTTTACATTCAGTTTACTCATTTTTCCTATTAAAAAGGAAAAACTTAGTGTTGCAAGCTTTATGCTCCCTTTCACCTGTGAAGAAATTTTCCAAAAGCTGTCAGTGAGATACTAATGGAGAAGGAGAAAACCTGTATAATTTTAACAATAGAGGATATGATGGAAAAAACTCACAAAAATACTTCCCATACCTGATGTTAAGTAGTGAAAGGTAATTTCCCCCCAGGAGCAGATGGTGTTGAGACAGCTAGCTGGCAAAAGGGAGTAGCTGGCAGCCCTGAGAAGACAGTGTGGGAGAATTTGGTCAGGAAAAGAGCATAATCTGGGGAGAATGGAGAGTATCATTCTCATTTTCATCTCATAGGTCAGAGCACATTTGAAAAATTCGGGTCTGAAGAATGACATTGTTTAAGAAAGTGTGGGTGAACAATGCTGCCACAGGCAGAATGGAGCTTCAGGCAAGATGTATCTGGGAAGGAAGCCCTCCCATTGAGCCACAAGGTGCAGAAAGGACCCCCTCACTCTGGAAGCTCCTTCTGAGAGAGTAGTATGGATAGAGCTCAATCCAGTCCTAGTCACAGACTTGGTCAAGAGTTCATGTTTTAAGGATTATACAGATGTAATTGATACTTTATATGACTTTATCATGCAGGATTAAGGATAGCGAACCAAATATATTTATAGGAATAAAATAAATATTTATTTGAATTTATTATAATGATAATAATTAAAGTATTTTAATCAAAACTAGTTGGCAGACAGTATAGTTATAACTATTAATGTAGGGCACTATTTATTAAATAAATTATTTCAAAGCTAGTTTAATAATTATTAAGTGATGTTACTGACCCATATCAACACCATGGGCAAATCTCTTTCACTTGGCCTCAAGGAATGACCTTGGGCAGCGTCCCCACTCAAGGGAGGAATCGCCACATACATATCCAGAAGGAGCGTGTTAGAAGTCCCTGCAATTAAAAAAGGAACTGAGCTTTTATAGTATAAAGTGCTTGACTGTCAATCAAATGTTTCTAGGCTACCTGTGCCACCTCAGCAGCTCTTGATAAGTTATCAGTACTATCACTTGTTGCTTCCTTTATCAGGAACTTTGTGTGCCACATCCTCACCAGTGCTGATTTCTGTCAGGCAAGACTGTTTTTCATGTCCTCAGAAGGTTTAGCTTTGAGATTGTGGAGTCAGGCTGGTCTCAGCATTCCTGAACACCGAGAGCAGCATGGTCCACCTTCTCCATCCATCACTGATAGTTCTGCAAATAGGAGAAAATTTGAGCTGTTCTACCCCCGCTTCCACAGAGTATCCTGCTACAGATGCCAACATATGGCAGCAGTTCAGCTGAGAAATCTTGAAGTATTTAGGAAGCTTGTGTAAAAGCAGGGCTGTATTCCACTCCTCTTACATCCTGACTGTACCTTGTTTGGATGAGTTTGTTGGACACTGTGCCAGTTTCTGCCCCCACACTGGCCCCTGTGTACTGTCCTTGTATGTGAGGTAGCTGCCACTTAGTTTGTTCCCATCTCCTGGACAGCTGCTTTGGAAATGTTACCGGATCTTTAAGTTGCAGCAGCCAGGGCCAAGCTTTGTGTGGAGCATACAGCTGACCCTCAGAGGTCTCTGTTGCAGAGAACATACATCCAAAAAACGGAAAAAGGCCTCACGCCCCTTGCATTGTCATTGCCCCCTTCTGCAGATTGCCTTAAGTTACAGCACAGTATGTTTAAGAAAACATTGGTTTGCTGGCAATACCTTGTTCTGATATGGCATGTTGGCTAAAGATATTTGTTATGAGCTTTTTTTGTTAAATATTAAAATTCACTGAGGTTTTCCCTGCTGTTGGAGCCTGGCCAGTGTGTCTTTTAGCCTGCAGCTTGACCAGATTGTTCTTCAAAGTGACAGACACAGTGGGCTGACTATTCCTTGCCTTCCTTTATAAAATTCTTTTAACACTGTAGCTCCTGACATCCCCCTTCTTACTCCTCACTCCTCTCTACTCTCTCTGCAAAGGAGAGAGCCTTGAAAATTGTTAAGCGGAGGCAGCTCATGTGTCCTCTTTGTTCTCTGGCTTCCCTGCTAGCAAAGATACGCACAGGTCATATTCCATACAAATGTCACCGTTATTCTCTTCCACTAGGGGCTCAGGATCTGGATCGCATCCGTTTGTCCACCTACCGAACAGCATGCAAGCTTAGATTTGTTCAGAAGAAATGCAACTGTAAGTATGCCAGCCCTTCTTTTACCTACCATTGTTGTAAGCTTTCCACTGCACTCCCTAGTCTGTCCTTTGTACCACTGACAAACTGGGACTGTGTGATCAGGCATTGCAAAGGACACTAATCAGAGTGCCTGGGCAGACTTCAGATATTAACCTATTTTCATAAGGAGCTTGCCTCAAATATGCCAGTGACTCAGTCATAGAAAGGTGGGTCAGGATACAGGCTTGTATCCTTATTAATTAATAAGTATGTTAACTGCATTCTCCAATTTTCTTGTGAATAGCATTTGTGGGTTCCAGCACGGCCCTGCAAATTGAATGCTTTTATAGCAGCTCTGTGAGAAAAAATGGTGGTTCCAGTCCCCCTCTATTTAGGGTGCAGCAAAGTAAGTGCAATGGGTGTCAGACCCCTTTATTTCCAGAAGGCCAGCTAGACAACAGCTCTTCTGAGAGACTGAACCTGCTTGTAATCTCTGCATATCTGTCTTACTCCCTCTAGGTTTTATTGAGAAATTTCCCACTTGATTAGTGACTTTTTTTAACTTTTCTTCTGAGATTCAGTCTTTTTTCCTTTACGGATGCATTTCCTGTTAACACAGTCATGTGCTGTGAACTTTAAAGGGGAAATACATATTAAATTTGTAATGGAGTATATCTCCATGTGCTTCTTCTCCATTCAAAATAGTATGCAAATACTTAAAAGGGCAGGTTTGGGTATATGTGGTTTATCAGACCTTTCCACACCAAGTTAAAAAAAAACCCTAACCAAGGGAACTCTTATCAGCAGTAGTGGTAGGGAGAGGACCAATGCAGAGTAAACAAGTGGGTTTTAGTCCTCATATGTAGACTAGAATGACAACCTGGCTGTGCTTGTGCTACACACAGTGGTAAGTATGTTAAAAAATTCTCACTGTAGATAAAAATTTACCGCCCTCTTAAGTTCCTTGTTTTGGGGTTACATCTGTCTGTGTTACAGAAATGTTTAGCTTATGCTGTCCAAACATACTGGAGAGGCCAAGTTGTGATGGAAAATATTTTGGAGAGTGTTTACTCTGTTATTAGCCACAGAGCTGATAGTTTAATCACTTCCATAGCACACTTTTCATGTTTTTAATATGTCCTTAGCTGAAGTATGAATTGAAGGTTTGGTATCACATTATGAGCAGTCTGCCAGACACAAAACCCAGGGGGAGTTTAGTACCTGCCTGGCAGCTGGCTTCTCCCATTCAGGAGAAAATGGGTTGAAAGACACTATTATGTTGCATTCAGTTGTTTAGTTTTTTAAACCTTATGCTTAGGAGGATAACATTTTCACTTCATTTTCATGGTAACAGAATACAGTAGTCTGAGGTGACAAAAGTATCCAATTAATTGGACAGTGATAGCAAAGTATGTATGCAACTGCGTGCAATGCAAATGAAAAAAACCTAAGGGCTAACAGTAGCCTCACTACCGGGAGTGTCTGGCTGGCTGAAAATGCACTGGTTGTTAGTCTTAATTTTGTGCCTCTTATTTATCAATTGCAATCTGCTTTTGTGGAACTGTTGGTTCTCTTCATAAAGAATTAGTGCAGATGCCCTGCAGTTTGCCAGCTTGTGCCAAGTCACTCATGGACAGGCCTTACCTTCTGGTCTCCATTGATAACCTAGGAGGAGTAATTTGCTGATCTTCTTTCAGGATTTATACTGTATCAATCTCTTCTGAAGGGGAAAAAAAAAAAGGAGACATTTAAAATGTCATCCTAAGAATTAGGTTCTGTGCAACTTAAGGAATAATGCCTGTTGCTCTGGAACAAGCTGGATTGTGTGTGTCTTTCCACCATCAAGTACAGGTTTCTTCTGGTTGTTTCGGGTAGACTGCTGCTCTCCCAGATGGGTTTCTCTTATCAGTGGGAAAAAAAGTCATTCATTCACCTGACAGGTATTCAAGCAATGGCTGTCCAAGAAACAGCTGCTAAACATACAGCCACCGAACTGAGCACTGCCCTTGAAATGATTAATATCAGACCTCTGGATCATGTCACCTACTGTTTTGGGGGATTTTTTTGCCCTACAGAAATTGTCATTATGCACCACCCAACAGTAAGTTTGCGAGACAAAAAAAAAAGAGTTCACAGGGAAAAAAACCTTTCTGCTGCATTTGAGCTGCTTCATTTAGGGTAGAATATAACAAGAAAAAGCTCAAAGACAGCTCTGCTCCACTCCCAGCGCATAGCACCTCCTGTCACTCAAGCCATCCTTGTCTTCTTTCAGCTGTGCTCTCCTGCCCTGCCCTGGCACACTGGCCCAGACTTATTAGGGAAAAATTGCTTGAAAAGACTGTATTTGAGGGGTTCTTTTAAAGAGCTAATTTAATAAATTGCAGAGAGCTGCTCTTGGCTACAGTCTGAAAGTGTGTGAGGATGGAAGCAGAGAGCTGCTTTGAGTGCGAGAAGTGTTTGTTCCAAGGAAAGCAAGCAGAGGCTTCATTAGCACCGTCTTTTTTACCCGGAGGTGCCCATTAGCATAGGCAGTCATGGGATATCGTTTAACAGGCAGCTACACTTATCACACACAGTGCACTGTTTGTTTCTGCTGCCTTTAATGCAGACGCAGACACAGGTTCATCTCCTGGCCTTCCTTTGTGAATTCTTCTCTCAGTACAAAAGCAGTTTTTTGCTGAAACCTTCAGCTGCAGGCTGGGTTCTTAGTGGCAAAGTAGGCAGTATGCAATGGGCAAAAAATCATATTCTAAGAGCCGTTCTCTCTTGCAGAGTTTCTCCTGAAACTAGGTAAACCATCTGGGCAAAAATGGTAGAGAATGTGACAGTTTACCACCTTTTACCAGAATATCGCTACGTATGTTGCACCTTGAGTACTAACACTATTGATCAAATAATTTGCTCTGTGAAATTATTTCATTTTCATAAGAAGATTTCTTTGCAGATATTTAGCCAACAGTCTTCAAAATTGCACATACATGTCCTTCTGATAATTCTATAAAACTTGGGGGAAATACTCTGTGTGTGGAAAGTATTTCTTTTATAAAAATGTCTCTGAGCATTCTAAAGCGACAGTTTAAATACAGTCATCAAAGTGTGAAAAGTCATTATCAGTCATTGCAATTATTTGTCAAACAGGATAGAATTTAATCCAGTTCAGCCTCGTTCTTCAGAAAAGCAAGAAATTCTTTGTAAGGACTCAGGAAAAAAAAGTAGATAAATTTGAAAAACCTCTATTATCTTTCAAAGAAAAATTCCTGCAAATTTATGCATTCCTCTTTACCTAAGTTAACCCTGCAAATAAATAATAATAACATTTACAAATTATTGTTGCCACACCTATGAGTCTGCTTAGTGCCCAAATGCGGGATGCAATATGCAACAAAAATCCCAAAAGCAGGAGACATGCGACATTCTGAATGCAGAAATCCTAAAAGCTGGGAAACCTTGTTAATTCAGCATGAATATAAAATAATTTTATGCTTCTTATTTCTGCTGACAATTTCTAAAATTGGAAATAATGAAAAGAGAAACTCTGTAGGTAATGTAGGTACCTTTGAGGATGTGGTAGGTACAGAAAGAGATAATTACAGGCTACTTGCTGATTGCTTTACAGAACTCCTGTAACAATAGACCTGTTGCAATAGCAATAGTCTTCCCTGAGTTATAAATACCAGCACAAGACATAGATGCCTCTTCTGGAAAAAAAAAAAAAAGAAAAAAAATCAAATAAATACTAAAGAAGTCTTGAGAAAATGTTGAGATTTGGACATGAATAATTCCAAAGGAATGCAAAGAGTTGTGGATAGATGGACCCTGGAGAACACATTGCTGGTGATTATGTCATCTTGAAATCCCAGACTGTAAAGCCAGGAGTGTGTGAGCTGACTGTGGCCGCTTTACTGGTGGATGGTGTTGGATAGCGTCTCGGAAATAGCAGCACCCTAAGTGTTTGAGGTTAAATTTCATCATTTGGGGTAATAAAAGCAGGTAGGAAGCAGGTACAGGAACCTGATCAAACATGCCATGTGTTTATTCCAGTCTGGCCTGTACAAAATATACCAAATAGGAATAGCTGAATTTATCATAAAATTTTCTAAGTGTGCTTTATAGGTGGTCCTAGATAATGCACACTACAAGCATCAGGGAGAGAGATGGAAAAACTACAGGTGAGCACCATGAGGTCAGAAACAATCACAGAACTTGAAAAACCTGTGAACCAGTGTTTCTCTGACCAAGTCAAACCAGGAGAGTATCATCCTTTATTTCACTTCCAGTGCATTGGAGCAGGTTTTGGAGCACCTGAGTACATTCTCAGCAAACATAACTCTGGTGCAGCTCCCCTTACTGCCAGGAAAATGCTATCTTGGCAAGGTTAATTTGCTGCTGTTTATCCATGGCATCCAGGCACAGAAACATCATAGGCTTTCCTAAAACAAGGATGGAAGACCAATGACAGCAGTTAGACAGATCTCTGGACATTCACCAGTATCTGGGAACCGCCAAAACCCACAGTTTATAGTTATTCCCAGTGATCATTGTGCAGTTGATTTATTTTAGTACTTGATTCTCAGTGAATTTATTAACATGCTGAGATGAAATACCATGTTCACATGCAAATTCCCTCTGGGGTATGGTGACAGCCAGGAGTAGGACATAACAACATATCATAATCAAAACCATTATACCCATTAAACATCACTCACTAATACAGAACTGTGTGGCTGGAAAACTACTGCTGTCCTTGATGAGCTATCCTAAATGTGTTGTGAGATCATTCTGTGACTGTGGCTGCAAAAGCAGATCTTGCTGATTTCCCTAGATCAGAATAAATCATTGACAGCTGAAAAGTGTGAATCAAAAGCTGTGCTGGTGATGGTAACATGTGGCTTAATTAATGCAGACAGAAAGGGAGCTTGTTTTTCCGGCAGTTCAATCTCAACACCTTAGGGTGTTGGCGTCTTTGTTTCTCCCTTTAATATTGTTCTGTGTGAGTGATTTTTTTTTTTTTTTTATTCTTTTGGCCTATCCAGGTTGTAGTACAGCTGTTTCCACATGGGGAGCACAGCTGCCATGACTGTGATGGAAACCTTATGTATGTCCGAGGCGGTCTCCTCGCCCTCCAACCTGCTCTTTGTTGTACTTCCTCTGGGCTTGTGTAGTCACAGCTTAGGCACATGGGCATGTCAGCCTAATCTCCATACATGCTTTTGGGTGCTTGCCTGATCTGATCTGCATTTTTACATTTGTTTTAAGTTAGGATAATTTCTCCCCTCCTGAAATGTAGTAATTTCCTGGTGAAAATGAATGACAGTTATTGTAAATACATTATTTTTAGATGCTTTTCTTAAAGCTCTTTTCTGCCTGTACTCTTAGACCTCCTGTAATGCTACAGCGAGCTGCTGAAAATGGGTTTGTCCTAGAAAGTGGCAATCTGGGTATGAAATGAGATCAGCCTGAATGAGCTACTGGCCCTCATCATGATGGCAAGCAATTTTTAAAAAATTATTTGATTTAACCTAAATAAAATTGCTGGGGTTTGGGGTTTGACTATATTTTTTCTGTGCTGGGCTGACGCTTAAAATTCCATCCCATTCAACATGCCATTCACCATAAAATGAAAAGACACAGTATCTGATACTTGTAGTAAAAGGAAAGGATAAGCAAGTCTTGATTCCACACTGGAAATGGTGCTGTGACCTTTGTGTTATCCAGTGGCTGAGGAAGTTAACAGGACATCCAAGTTCAACTTCCTCTTCTGCATGAGAAAATCTGCATTGATCTTACATATCCAAGAGTTCCCTAAACACAAAGCTAGAAGATACTCACAAGTGTTCTAGTCTCTCCTGTTGATGTTTTACCACCAAATCTTTATCTTTACATGTGATTGATGTAAGACCATGTAACTGCTTCTCTTTACTCAAACCAGACCTCTTGCCAAGTGTGGTATAAAGACATTTGTCCTTTGACTCAGTGAGTATTGATTTTCTCAAATGTGAAATAGAGTGCACAACAAATGTGCAAAGGTGCAAGAATCCCCTGAAGATCCCTGCCATGGCAGGAGGTGTTCACTGTCACTATCCTGCCTTTTACATCTCAAGAACTGTATAGCCCATGCAGTTTTGTGCTTGCCCTTCTTTTTCTCAGGATGACTATCAGAAACAGAGCCACCAATTACGATGATTACAGAATTTTGTACATTAAATAATTTAGTCCTTCACCACTGTAGGTTTCCATGGTTAGTGCTCTGTTCTCATTGTTGGGTTTTATCCTGTTTTTCATTTCATCTTGGAAGCAATAAAGCACAAGATAGTTTCAGGCTGGGTCACAGAGCAATCAAACTGAATGACAAGCAGTGTTGCCTACTCGAGAAGTGCAAAAGGTCTTCTTGGCTGCAATTTGAAACAATCTGCCTCTTGAATTTGTGATCATGGGATTCTCATATTCTTCTAAACCCTGAGTGATCAGTCTTTTATGAGATTTGCTTGAAATCCTATAATTTGGAAAGAAAATCACCGTTTTGCATTCTTACTTTTGTTCTTCTCTGTTGACCACCTTGGATATTATATGATTGGCTTATTACAATTACATAAAGGTAGAGGCTGGAAATATTAGTTGTGTTTTTTGTTTTCTATTTTAACAAAAGCTGAGTCTTACAAGTTCCCTTACAGTGAATGACATTATTCACTGGGCTCCAAGAGATACAGCTTTTAAAAAAAAGCCACTCTGTATTGCAAGAGTCATGATACCATTGTGTAAGTTACTAATTCTGGTATCCTGCAGTATTTGAAGAATGGAAAGAGAGATGAGTTAATGATTTAAAAAACTTTTTTGTTCCTTTGTCTTCACCAACGATTTAGAGACTAAATGCTTCTGGAATTGCTAGTACTGTTCCATATGGGTTTCCAGGCAACTATGGAGAAAGGATGCATATATTATACATTCTGCATTATGCATCAATTATTTAATCAAAAGTTCAAAAGGGCTTGATTTAGCATATTCCCTGCAGACAAATCCTTAGTCTGTAAGTGTTCACTCAGAGCACAATATCCTGAAAATAGGTTCAGATTTTCTTTTCCTTTCAACTGTAAAATTTATTAATATGCTTGACAATCATAATAGTTGTTAGAGAGCTGGCATATAACCTGTATATTTGGCATGTTCATTGAGGGACTGCTGTTCAGCTTTTTCTTCAGTGTTAGCATGAAGTGTACTCTTTTTATATAAGAGGGTTGTGTTATCTCAGATGTCCCTGAGTATTTGTTTTTAAAGGCTGCCACTGCAAGTCTGTCTCTTACAAGACTGAGACAAGAACTATTAGTGGATATTTGGAATTAATTTTAATGTCAGAAGGAGTGAAACATGGATATCTACCTTAAAACTCTTACATTTTCAGTTGCTTAGAGATTGATTTTTCAAACACACCCATGATCCCAAGTGGCTCCTGTTGAAAACAGGAGTTGCAGAAGATTGTCAGCTAATATTATTTTGTCCTTTACAGAGGAAAATGACTGATTTGGCTTTCTTTAAGTCCGAAGTTGACAGACATGTGGCCTAGGTCACGTCACAAGTATACCTACATGCTGCCCTCTGCTACACAGGTGGCGCAGCTCTGCCTGAATGCAGACAGCTTTTGTAATTGGATCATAGCTGAAAATCTCTTCTTACTGACTTCCTGAACTCTGTGAAGACTGCCATTCACTGTGCTATTTCTGATGGCTTTCCTGATGAACGTGTAATGTTGGACAGTCTGTTCCGTTCCCGCTCAGGTCTCTGAACATCTGCTGCTTGTAATAGGCATCACTCACCTTTGTCTGGCAGCCTTTGGCTTAGTTACCCAATTCAGAAAGTTTTTTATCCTATTTCACATTGGATCTCCTAATAAACAATTAAAACAGAAGAAAATAAATTATTACTACTCTTGTTATTATTATTATTATCATTATCGTTATTTTGGTAATCTTGTGGACAGTCTAAAAATTGCAAAATGTATGTAGACATACTGTTTGATGGAAACAAACCAATACCTTTGTGATTACAGAATCACTATATCTTCTTATTCTTCGCATGAGAGCTTTTTTCTTCCTTCACCCTCATGTTTTTCCCCTCAATCTGGTGCTGTTTTTAAGTCACTTTCATTATTTCTCTGTCCCTTCTTCAGCTTCATGTCATCATCTGTGGCATTTGCTTTATCTCTGACTTCTCTGCAACCCTCATTCTCTTGTCTGCTCTCTCTTTTCTTGTTATCCTCTTGGTTCCAAGAAGGTTTTTTCAGGCAAACCCTCTCTTAGACTTGAGCCTTTGTTCCCTTTCCTTGGGCTGTTCTGATCTGTCCTGTTTGGGTATTTTGCTGGGTCTGCCCTGATGTCACATGAGTGAGCACCTCCATAATGTGTCAGAGTGCATTAAGCAGTGTGACATAATGCCTGTCACATTTGGGTCATTCTCTCAGGGGCTTTTCTGTATGACATCCTGTTTATGTGGAAAAGGGGAAAAGAAGTAACAAGTCATCTTTGGAGATGGAGTGAGTCATCTTTGGAGTGAGTTTGGTGATCATGGTCCTTTGTTCCTAAGGACCTTCATCTTGAAGCCCCGCATCTCCATTCTGGACTCGAAGCAATTAATCTTGAGGAGTCATACATGAGCTCAGTGCATACATACATGTTTTCTGTAGAGACTAAGGGATTGTTTTTATGTCCTTGCAGATTCCTGACAGGATAAGCTCGACTATTTTGCCCAATATGTGTATTGTAGCATTGCATACACAGAATCACAGAATTATGTAGATTGGAGAAGACCTCCAAGATCATCAGGTCCAGCCTTTGACCCATCACCACCTTGTCAACTAGACCACAGCACTTAGTACCATGTCCAAGTATTTCTTGAACACCTCCAGGGGTGATGACTCCCCCAGCTAACTCCCTGGGCAGCCTGTTCCAATGCTTAACAACCCTTCCAGTGAAGAAATTCCTCCTGATGTTTTGAGCTCCTTCTTCATTGCATCTGCCAAGTTGGGTATTTTGCTCAACTTTTTTTGCCCTGTCCTGGTTTCTAAGCTGTCAGTCGGCTCAGGAGAACAAGTAGGCCCTACGGAGCTTTCCTCCACCTTAACCACAGTCTGCACCATCTTCCTGCCTAAACAGTGGTCTCCATCACAACCTCACACAGAAAGTCCTACCTGTCTCCAGCCATTCCTCATTCCTGTCTCCCGTAACTTTTACAAATAAGCCCACTGGTGGAGCCAGCCACAGCCAGTGGTGAATGTTCTCAGCGATTATGGGCTTCATCAGGGTGAAGATAGCAAATAGTCCCTAGAAGGGAAGTCAGAATGTGGGACCTGATGTCGTTTTTATTATAATTCTCTTCTCCTGCAGTTCCTGAAGAGTTTTTTTCCATGCTCATTTTTTTTCAGTTACATCAAAAGTCAAGTCTGTGTAACTCTAGTAATATAGATCAACTTCATAACACCCAGAATATTCAGAGAGAAGCTTTAACTTAGCTCTTATATCCTATTTTACTGCATCTAGTTTTATTTTCCGTAAGTCTTAGTGGAAGATTTCATACAGCAAGTATCTGGTATGGTAGGACAAATTGTGCAAACAGAAGATGTTGGCCATAAAAATAATTTCCTGCTTTTGTAAGTGTGAAGAGACTGCACAATATAATGTCCTCAGTGGGTATTGTTATTAATACAGTTCTGGGTCTCTATACAATGAACATTAAGCTTCCTGGCATTAATGTTTGTGATATACAGTGGCTTTACAGAGGCATTTTCCTTGTGCTGAATCAAGGCATTCCCAGGCTGAATTCAGACTGAGTTGTATCTGTGATACTATTTTTGGCTGCAGAGGTTTTCTAGCAGGATATTTGGCCCTTTACCAAGAGAAGTGTGGGCTAATTCCACAGAAGTTCTGTGTCTGCTCAGCCTTTTCTTTGATCCATGTGGATGGATAGACGGATGTCTCCTTTCCTGACAGGGAGTAAATGGAAAGTAACTCATTTGAACTCGTTGACATCACTATGCCACAAAGGAAAGAATGAATCAGTCTCTCAGTGTGTATTGTTTGAGGAGGTTGAACTCAATTTCTGATAAATGAAGTTGGCACTAGTATCATACTGCATCTCTTGTAAAGGTCCTGATCTTCCCCGAGTTTAATTTTCCACAGTTCATTCATCTATATTTTGCCTTGAAACTCTATTTTTTCTTGGATTTGCAGGGTATCTTCAAGGACTGCATGTGTAAAATACAGGATGACAGATAAGTGGCCATGTACATTGAGACTCTTACTCCATCTAGGGGCCCTAACAACATCATTAAAGAGCTTCTATCACACACAGGGGGAAGGATGGATGTGCAAAACTTCACCTAAATCTCGTTTATCTGTCATTGCACATTCTGCAGTCTTGTTGCCTTTCTCAGTGTTGGTGATTGTCAAGCTATGTTTGTATCAACTGGAGCTTTTCTCCTTTGCCTAGTCCTTGTTTCTTCAAGAGATGTGAAGTTTTAGAGTTTGGTGTTTTAAGGGGAGACACTGCAGTTGCCTTCTGGTCTGGGAGTCCTGGTTACTGAGGGAATCAGCTGGGGAAGTGGAGCACCGACCCACTCTTGCAGAAGGCATTGCTTTGAATATGAGTAATGTCAGGAGAGAAAATCTGGAAAGACTGTGTGAGCACAAAGCCAGAATTCAGTTAAATATTATGTATAGTTTCTCTGAATAGGATGCTGTCTACTCAAATGAAATTGATACCCCAAAAATGAATATTCCAGATACCAGGATCCATTTTTCCCTCTTTTCAACCTGATTATGGGTCATATCCCAGAAGATTTTGGGGCAAATAAATTGCGTTGTTTTCAAATGGAATACATTATTAAATACCTATGAAAACTTGAACCTATGACAGTAATTAGCAACTTGATTACCAATCTCAGCAAAAGGCCTGAACTGTCCTTATGACTTCAGGCATAAGATGCTCCTTCACCATAATCCTGTGTGTCACATGAATTGTCCTTCTTCACAGCAGTGCTCTCACTCTCAACAGCTGAAGTTGGTACTGGGATTTTTCCCAGAAACCCTCTGGACTGAACCAAACTCTTCATAAGAGAGAAGCATATGCTAATAGTCTTTAGTAAGTCTCTTCTGCTCTGGGGATGAAAAATGCAGTTGTGGTATCAGACTGTTTACCCAAGCATTAAGTTCAGCTTAAGAATTTCTCTAATTATTTTTAATTGATGAAAATGTTATGGGTCAAATTCAGTCCACATTACATAAGAAAATATTTAAATTAATAGAATAAGGATCAGGTTAAGAATTTGCATATATATAAAATACCACATCTTTTATATTCAAGAAAATTAACAATTCATCTTTCATTAGTAGTCTGTACCTTGTGTTGCTGTTTACAGTCTGGCCAAACCTAAATTATTTTAAAAATAATATTACAGAAAACATAGTAACCATGGATCACACTCTGAAAAACAGGATATATGCCAAGGAGAGCTTTTGTTTTCAAGCAGTTCTAAATGTGTAATAGATGTTCATTCTTTTTCATTGACCTTTGTGATATGGCTGAACCTTAAAGGTTGATAATGTAATCTCAACTTGTTTTCTATAGCTGTTAGGTAAGAAATTATTGTAAAGAACTGTTAAATCGCATTTTCCCTTATCACAAGCTGTTTTTTAAAGGAAGGAACCGTTAATACGGGATTGGGGATAATACCCTGTATCCTTAAGCTGGTAACGTGCACTGCTTCAAAATTAATGAAGAACGTAAATAACTCAATTTGTTAACATTTGCATTCACTCTACACTTGCTTTTGGCTGGTAACAGTGCCAAGCAAGCTGTAGTCCTCTTGTGGCATGGGGAGTGTTTTAAGGGGAGTGGATGGAGCTGGCAGCGGTTGTATCAGAGGGGAAAAGGAAATTATTGATGAAAGAAGGATGTGGTATAAGTCAGACTTGGCATTTGAAGAAGCATACTGCTGGAGAAGATGTTATCACTGTAATAAGGGCATCCAACACCAAGACGTTGTGCGTTTTCCACCGCAGGGGTTTGGCATTGTTTGCCTGCCACGTGTGATCGCTGGTACAGGACATCCACACAGCCGAATCTCCGGGCACACAGCCTTGCTTCGACTCAATACGGAGACAAGGCCGTTCTCGGGAGACAGCGGTGGGGATGCACCGCCTTTGATTGGCGCTCTCTCGCTCGGCATTGTGCCAGGAGAGAGTTAAAAACGCTGGAGCGAGCGTGGCTGCGTTTAAAATACACCCAGTAGTGCCATCCTGTGGCGAGGAGCGCGGCCGCCGGGAGCCTGTGCCGCGTGTCCCGCCGGCTGCCGCAGGTCTCAGCCGGTGTGTCTTGCGTTCTTGCACACCATCTGAGCTGTGCCAGCCTCTCGCATTATGGCTTCTTCCTCGTATGTTCAGGCATTTCTGAACTTCTGCTTTTATCTCCGAAGTAGGAGGGTTAGACGTGGCTTCTGATTCTCCTCTGGAAACGTTTTTTGAAAGTCTCCATGATTCAGTTGCTGTATGCACTGTCAGGTTCACCAGTTCTGTATTTTACAAATAGACCTGAGAACTCAAATGTAAGGCAAACCGATCTTTTTTAAGGGAAATGAGAAAGCTGTTGTATATCGTACATATCTGTTGACCAAGTCTTGTTACTCATGAGTTCTTTAGCTGTTTAAAAGCTGACACTTGCAAAACCCTTTTGAAGGAACTATTAAGTCAGACTGAGGCCTGATCACACAGTGCCACAAGTAAAGCTGTTGTTATTAAAATAGTTTTATAGTGGGATCACAAGAATAATAGAGACACTGTCTAGAAATACCATTGTCTTCTGCAGAGGGGTGATTATAAAGTTTCTGACTGTGGAATACATATAGCCACAGGTCAGCTATTTGCTTGTTGGTCTTTAATTCATAAATATGCTTAACTCTTAAAATAAGAAAATTATGTGTAATCAGTGGACTTAAACCATTGTTGTTGACTCCTTAGCAACAGGGCAGAGTTTTAATTCTTTCCTGGTTTCCATCAAAATACTAAGAAGCTTAAAGTTAGATTTTTTTATTATTTCATTTTATATGTGTCATATTTCAGTCATCATTTCAAATAAATAATTTCAAAGCACATTTATAAAAGAAAAAACACTTTGCCAGCATCTGGGTGACAAGTAGATGACAACAGTTTCCCAGCCCAGCACTCAGGGTGGATCACCCACTGTTCCCTCTTGCAGAATTGACTGTCATTAGTGCTGCTCCTTGGGGAGACTGATGGCTTCTGCCACCCACAGAGAGCCCTTCAGGCTTAGGTTAAATATAGGTGAGACAAGATGGTCAGGAATTGACAGCAGGGGAAGAAGGAACTTCTGTTGTAAATTAAATTAATGTGTAAGAGAGGAATTTTACTGGAGATCTTTACACACTCATACACATTGGTGGATTTGTCAGGTACCATATTAAAAGTGAAAAGACCACATTTCAGTGTAATGTTAGCCTAATGATTATTCCTCATTAATAACACTTGACCAAAGTGCTGTAGTGATCAGAATCCCAGGAGGTTTTAGAATAACTGATTTTACCTTCTGGGCACAACATAGGTGGAGTATAATGGGATGCCAGCCCAGGTATGCAGACAGGGGAACCTTTAAAACTTTCCCTACATTTTCAGTGCCTCAATTGTACACATCATGTCCTGCAGATTTCCAGACACCCAGCAGCCAGGTTTGGCACCCCCCCAGGACTGTCTTTTGTGCATGCAGTGTGCAGCTGCCTGGCACATGCACAGACAACCCAGCTGCTGCTGGCTGGGACATCACTTGTCCCATGTGGCATCACATGGACAGGTGATGTGTGTGAATCCACTGAGTCCAAATGCAGCTGACTTAACTCCATATGCCCATGGGTTCAGGAAAAGCTGCTTCTGTTGGCTGATCTAAATGTTCAGTTCTTAACAGGCACTCCTCCTCGCCACTGAGATGGGCAGGTAGAAGTGGATAGCCTTATTGCAGCTTCCTGCTGAGCCTGTGTATACCACACACCTGTGCAGTCTCATAGCACAGGCAAAGAGGTGAGGAGGAGGAGGAATGCATGCAGTTGGCAGGGAACTGAAGGGAACCATGGCCTCGCTCTGAAATCCCTTGGCCATCAAGGGAAAGCTAAAGGGAATACCTGAGTACACACAGTGCTGTGAAGGCCTGCTGTACACCTCACACAAAACCTCTTGAGGATGTGGAGGACTCTTTCTCAAACATTCAAGGAGCCTCAGGGTAGGTTGTGTGTTTTCTTTATTTATTACATGTGTTAGGAAAGGGCCTTGAAGCACAGCTTACTTGAGTAATGATTTTAGAGAAAAGTCAGTGGACAACACTGATTCCTTTCCAATAAGAGTTACTGTGTTTTTGC
Organism: Aphelocoma coerulescens; assembly: GCF_041296385.1. Classification (NCBI taxonomy): domain Eukaryota; kingdom Metazoa; phylum Chordata; class Aves; order Passeriformes; family Corvidae; genus Aphelocoma; species Aphelocoma coerulescens. The sequence goes on from NC_091015.1 coordinate 124,768,587, forward strand.
AGTATAGGTTCATGATTAAACAAGGATATCACAGAATCACTGGGGCTGGCAGGGACTTCTGGAAAGAACAGGGTCAGCTACAGCAGATTGCTCAGGGTTTTGTCTTGTTCAGGTTTGATTATTTTCAAGGATGGAGACTCCACAGCCTTTGTGGGCACTATCACAGTGTTTGAAAATCCTCACAGGGAAAATCTTTTCCTTACATGTAAATGCTTTTCTGTATTATAATTCTTGCCTGTTTCCTTCGGTCCTTTCACTTTCCTTTCCCTGAGAAGAGTGTGGCTCCATGTTCTCTACTCCCTTACACTGGATCATAGAATCATAAAATGTCTTGGGTTGAAAGGGACCTTAAAGATAATCTAGTTCTAACCCCTCTGCCATGAGCAGAGGTACCTTTCTCTAGACCAGGTTCCTCAAATCCCCATCCAGTCTGGCCTTGAACACTTCCAGCAATGGGACATCCACGACTTCTCTGGGCAACTTGTTCCAGTGCCTCACCACCTTGACAGTGAAGAATTTCTTCGTCATATCTGATCTAAACCTACTCTCAGTTTAAACTCATTCCCCCTTGTCTTATCACTACATACCCTTGTAAAAAGTTCCTCTCCAGTTTTCTTGAAGGCTCTCTTCAGGTACTGCAAGACTGCAATTGGGTCACCACAAAGCCTTGTCTTCTCCAGGCTGAACAATCCCAACTGTCTTTGCCTTTCCTCATAGTAGAGGTGCTCCATCCCTCTAATCATTGTGGCCAGATGTTTATACACACTTAAAAGCCCTCCTGAGCCTGCCTGCCTGTAGTCTGAGCACTCCTACCTCTCTCAGCCTCTCTCCATTTGCTCCAGTCCCTTCATGATCTTCGCTGTCAGCAAGGCAGAGTAGAGGGGAAGGGTCACTTCCACCTGTTGGCAATACACTGCCCAGTGCAGCCAGGGAGGATGCTGTCTGCCTTTGCTTCCAGTGCGTATTGCAGGTGGGCATCCAGCTTTTATTGGTACATGGGCTTCTTCCTTTTGATGTTCAGTGCTCTGTATTTCCATTTGTTGCCCTTCCTGAAGTTGCTGTTGGCGTATTTCTCCAGCCTCGTGAGGTTCCTCTTAGTGGCAGCCCAGCCCTGGCCTATCAGTCACTCTTCCTGGTTTTGTGTCACCTGCAGACCTGCTGAGGGTACTCTGTCCCATCATTCAGGTCATTAAGGAAGGTGCTAAACAGTTGGATCAGCTGCCTAGCGGGTGCCCAGCTGTGGTGGAAATCACTGGGCTGTATGAACATTGCCTGGCAGCAGCAGTGGGCAAGGGAGCTAAATGAGAAGCCTGAGAGACATGGGAGCAGGAACAGGAACATCCAGGACATATCCAGGTACAGGCTGAGCAAAGGTTCAGATATTTGGGCTATAAGTAGTCTGGATGTGCCTGGCTGTGTAGAGTGACAGCTGTCACCAGGTGTACCCTGCCAAAGAGTACCTCATCTTAGCTTGAGCAGAAGCAACACCCTGGTAAACTTTCTTTTTCATGTAATTTGGTATCCACAGAGCATAAAAAAACTGCAAGCCTTCGTCACTGGCACTTTGATCTGTGTAGTGGTGGGATGTGCAGGTAAAGCTTTCAGTGATCACACTACAGCTGACTGATTTGAGGGGCAGCTTGGCCACCAACAGGTGTAGTTTAGAGGAAGAACACACCTCAGGCAGTCCTCTGTTACCTGCCTGGCAGCAGGAGAGAGGGATCCAAACAGAAAATGTGAGTAACTTCCCAGGGCTTCTTAGCAATGACGATGACAAATGGCTCCAATACCCTTATTTTTGATGGGTTCATAGATTCTAATGAAAAAAAGAATCGTCTAACATATTTTATAATATTTTTAGGATTGTTAGACAAGGAAGCATAAATCTTCCCTTTTAATGGAATCCACCTGAAATACCTGACATACAGTCAAGTGCCACTGATTTCAAATGACAGTACAAGTATGCTTAAACTCAAGCATGTGTGTAAGAGCTTTCTGGACTAAAATCTTCATGAAATGTATAGTAAAATGTTGGAAATAGTTTAAATTAATATTTCTTTTAAAGTTTTTCCTGTATTTACCAATAAAGGAAAATACATCAAGGAGGATTTCAGTCCTAACTATCATTTGAACATGTTTAACTTATATTTACTTAGACCTACTGTATGTTAAATAAATTTTGAATTTATTGTTAGAGTCCTAATTTAGTCATTTCCTATGTTTGATTAAATGTAGTCTCCTCTTCCACATTCATTTAGTAGTAAATGGAGAGATAACCTTGTGAAGTTCATGGTTCAGGTGTAATACAAAAAAATTAAATAGAACAGATGAGAATTTTTGTATAAGTGGATCCATTTAATGGTAATAAAGCTTAAGCACACAGACTGTTTTTAGGTTTTTTAATTTTTTTTTACTACTTAGAAGATAAACTTTGCTACAGTTTTTTCATTTTTATGTTTGCTTAGGGCAACATCATTTCTTGACAGCTGATGTTTGAAGTAATCTGCCTCGTTTGAGATTAGTGATATATCCAAGATTATCTGTATCTCACAGCCTTTCCATAATTATAAATTGCATGATGGAGAGAAAAATTCATTTTTCACTGCATAAGTAAATATTAATGTCTTTGCTTTGAGTTGAAAAAAGGGAGTGTAGTCCATCTCTTCTCTCTCATTTTGGTTATTAAGATACTGCATCTACCAAAGAGAAAATTACTTACTGCAAATAAATTAAAGTTACTTGTTACAATAAATTAAAAATACATTGGTTTTTTGAAGATGAAGAACGAAGAGCCTAGGAAATACCTGAAGAAAAGAGGGAGGATCAAGATGAGTAAAACTGACAGGTGTCAAATGAGCAATGTAAGATTGCTAAAGTCTGTTTTCTCTAAATGTATCCAGGGTACATCTCTTGCACAAATTGACCTGTTGACAGAGTTGTAGGTGATGGAATTCTGCACTGTAAATACTAGTTGCCCGTTTTCATTATAAAAGTAGCAAAAAGTAAAAGGAAGAGGTATTCTGAACACAGGTAAAGGCAGAAGGGCAGGATGTAAAACTTGAAGGTATCTGAAAACTGAGGAGAATACAAAGCTCCTTTCAAACTGAGCCAGCCATCTTCATCCACCCTTGCATCCTGCAGGGAGAGACTGATCAGTTCTGTCTCAATGCGCTGGCATCAGGCACTCTCCAAATGTTGTTTTAACAGCTGAAGGAGTCCACTGAAGGAAGTAACATTTGCTATTTGGAGTGTATTTTCATGCATTAATATTAATTCTTTTCAGTTCAGCCTGGGTCTCCTCGAAGAGGGCACTTTTTGGTAGTGATCACTGTGGAGTGAATGGCAGCCATCTGTAATGCTCCTCATCTGTGTCATCCCACTTCTGTCCGGACACTGAACTTTATTTACATTCACTAATGTCTGTTACTGAGCATGCTCAAATATGAAACCTCCTATGATGCTGTTTAAATATTACATGATGTCATAGAAGTTAAATTAGCAGACAGTGTTCACCATAGAAGATGTAATAATGCCGAGCTTTATCTTAGCTGTGACTTTAGAAATCACTTAACAGGAAATCTAAAGGGAAACGTAGTTTAGCAATTGCTTATGGAGATTGCCTACATTTTTTTCAGACATGAGGCAAATGAGTGAGATCTACACCTGGGTAGCTGTGCTGTTTACAGAGCATGACGCCTTTCTGAAGGGTCCATGAAGGTTGGCTGGGCTTCATGATTTTTGATTGCCTTGTATCACACAGGCATTAGATACAAGCAGCTTTTACTCCTACTGCATAGTGATCATCTGCTGGCACTGAAGAAACCACTGACAGATTTCTCTAGTTTTCCAAATCTGTTTCTGAAGGGGCATATTTCACATGCTGAGGCATAATTCGCTTTTCAGTGGGAAATGTGGGCAAGGCAACAAAACCAACAACAGCAATTAGAAGTCAAAAACAAACTTTTGGAGTGTTAGTCTCTTGATGGAATTCAAGGCAGATTTTAGGAGAGAGAAAGCTCTCCCGCATTTATATGCTGCTTTGTTGCTCTGCAAATTCTTCTTGTTAGCATCATAGTAGCATGTAGAAATCAGATTTGGGGTTTATTGCACTATGTGTTGTGCAAACAAAGTAAGGAGATATGCCTTCTTCAGTGAGATTAAAACAGTCTCAGGGATGGATAAATAAATAAATGAGCATAGCAGGTATTATGGAAAATGGGTAGAAGAGAAGATGAGGAATGTAGGCTTATGCAAAGTTTGTAAGGTTGACATTCTGTTATTACATTGAAAAGAATACAGATACCACATTAGCTATAGGCATAAATTTCTATTAGTACAAACAAGTGGAGCTTGCAGAGTCCTGTGTTTTACCTTCCCTTTTGCCAGTCCTGACAGGTTGACTTGGCAGCATGATATAGTATGTAAAAGTTTGCTTAATATGTGAGTAACCTTAAAAAAAAATAGAATTCGAGGTGATCAGTAGGGCAGTACACCTGAACGTAATCTGCACACGGTCAAGTGATGCAATGTGAAAGGTAGTGACTATGACAGGATCTGATAGCTGTTCATACAGATTGAAGTATTTATTATTCATATTTTATATAGAACCTGAATTATTTTACATCATGTAGCAGTCAGACTAGTAAAGATGTATTTTCTTAATGTTTAAGGAGGAAGGTGTGGTATTCAACTCAGTTAACTTTACCAGCTCCGAGGTTACATGTCTCATGTTGCTTTAGGCTTTGTCTGTGGTCAGTGAAGAAATATGGGCAGATTCAAAGCACTGTTCATCCCACCTGTCTCCCAACAGATGCTTTAAGGTTTGCTTTTTTCTTTCACTGATGTAAGAGGGAGCCTTGCTCACCGGTCAACAGTAGACACTTAGTTTTTTACATTTAATTTAGCTGCATGATTCTTGTCCGTAACAACTGACTTGAGCAAAGGTCAGAGATTTCAGTCATCTGTACAGCAGCTTAACAAACTCTACTTATGATTTGGAGCTAGACATTTGAGCAGGTATTTTCAAAACTAGTAGTTCTTGTTAAATGTCTGGCTCATGTCCATCTTCCATCTCCTCCTCCAGGAAATATTACTTCTCAGCCTCTTAGATATATGTAAAATTAATGAATAAAAAGCAAAATAAAATAGTGCAGTAGGATTGTTGTTTATTCAGCTTCAAGTGGAACCATAGTGTTTCTGGAGAAAAAAAAAAAGAGCCAAGTAAAATTATTTATAGCACAAATACACAGCAGTTCCTTGAGAGTAATATTTCATGGTGGGTAGGGAACTCTTACAGCTGTGTAATTTCCAATAAGTCATTTTCTTAGTCTTGTGCCCTACCTTTCTGGCATACCAATGAACATCAGGGGAGCTTATGAGGCTTTCAGGTTAGAGTTAACAATAAAACCAGTAATTTTCTCTCAGATGTGTTTAGTATACTGATGTTATTAGTCCCATGTCTGCTAGCCTCTGGACATTTTCCTTCTCAAGACCATCATCAAAACTAACTCTGGATGTGAGTGTGTTATGAGAAATATAATATCAGTAGGAAAACAAAACAACAAAAAATCCCACATTAAAATCTGATAGCCACATAGTATCAGTACTAGGTCATGTGAAGAATAAAGGCACCAACCCCCATTTCAGCCTTATTCATAGTGCCAGCTCTTTTCCTTCACATTCTTTTATTCAAGAATTTTCCACTACTAGGCTACAGCAATTACATTTAATTACTGCATGAAATTCTCACTGTTAGGGAGTCTGGATGTCTGGTTCTTCCTCTGTGGGTAACCTTTTATCAATGTTAGGGAAACCATCACAGCTTCCAGTGACTGCAGAAGTGAACATGTATGGTCAAAACAATCCCTGCACAGGCTGCCTGAAAGGTACCCCAGCAGTTCTGATGACATGGTTTGTTACCCTTCAGAATGCCCTTTTCCACTCTCCAGTACCACTCTCATGCACTGCCAGATAAACAGCCTGTCCCTGTTTGTTCTTTTCCCACCAGCTCTAATGTTGCTGATTTTACATCGTTATTCAATATTTATTATAAGGTTGTCCTAATAATTTCTGCCTTGGTCAGTAGCGCTGGTATCCCTGTTTGTTCTGTTTCTTGGACTGCTCTCTTGTTAGTGTAGCCTCAAGTCAAGGTGAGCCACCTGCATATGGCATGACTCTGTCTTTTGCAATTTGTTATGCCTGGTAATTTCTCACATTGTTATCTTTCTATAGTTCATGTTTGATGGTTTGCACACAAAACTGGAAGCCACCTTGGTGAAACTGCTGGTGGAAGCACCTTCTTCATCTGCTTGGTCTGAATGACCAGAGACAGCCGCCATGGCCATAGACCTTGAGGGAAACATCCGGCTTCATCTTTTGCTTTCTGCCTGGCCTTCCCTCTTAGTACTGCCACAAAATACATGCACATAGTCCAGCCTGTTCCTGCATCTTCTGGCATGTTGCTCTGTATTTCTGGTATTTCCCTTGACTGCCTTATGTGGTGGAATGCTCATTAACCCTTCTCTCCTGGACCAGACAATGGCCTGCTTTCTGGTGACTTCCTCCATTTTCTGGCCTCTGAGCCATGTGGAGAAGCTGCCCAGAAAGGGTCAGTTACTACATGCCAGCTGTCTTCCTGGAGATCATTCATCTTCCATTTATCCAGATTACCTCTATGACAGTGAAAACTGATTGAGTGGGAATGGGAATGACTGCATTAAAAGGATCTGAGACCTATGCCAGATTTTTTATGGGGAAGTTGCTCTTCCACCAGCTAGAAAACAAACAGAAGAGTTCAGAGGTTGTATACTCCACCCACCCAGCTGTAGTGGGTTGACTCTGGTTGGATGCCAGACACCCACCAAAGCCTCTCTATCACTCCCCTCTGCAGCTGGTGAAGGGGAAGAAAATAAAACAAAGGGTTGAGATAAGGACAGAGAGAGATCACCCACCAAATTCCATCACAGGCAAGACGGATTATAATTAGAGATATGAAGTGAATTTATTGCTAACAAAATCAGAGCAGGATAATGAGAAGTAAAATAAGACCTTAAAAACACCTTTCCCCCACTCCTCCCTCCTTCACAAGCTCTACCTCCTCCACCCCAGTGGCACAGGGAGACGGGTAAGGGGGATTATGGCCAGTTCATTGCAGGTTGTTTCTGCCGCTGCTCAGGGAGAGGAGTCCTACCCCTGCTTCAGCCTGGGATTCCTCCCATGGGAGACAGTTCTTCGTGAACTTCTCCAGCCAGAGTCCATCCTGTGGACAACAGTTCTCCACAAACTGCTGCAGCACTGGTCACTCTTTCACAGGGTGCAGTCCTTCAAGGACAGGCTGCTCCAGCATGGGTCCCCCACAAAGTCACAAGTCCTACAAGGACACTGCTCCATTGGAGGTTCCTCTCTCCATAGGTTTGCAGGTCTCTGCCAGGACCTTGCTCCAGTGCAGGCCTCCCACAGGTTCACAGCTCTCTCTCAGGCACCCACCTGCTCCTCATGGGCTGCAGGTGGATCTCTGCACCCCCGTGGATGTCCATGGGCTGCAGGTGGATCTCTGCACCCCCGTGGATGTCCATGGGCTGCAGGGGCACAGCTGCCCCACCATGGGCTGCAGGGGGATGTCAGCTCCAGTGCCTGGAGCATCTCCTCCCCCTCCTTTCCCCAGACCTTGTTCTGTACAGGGCTGTTCCTCTTGCATATTCTCACCCTGCTGTTCTCTGGCAGTAATTACAACTGTGCAAAACCCTTTTTTAAATGTTTCTTAAATATGTTATCCCAGAGGCATTACCACTTCCTCAAGAAATTTCTGGATGGTGCACACTTGGCCAGCAGTGGGTCCATCCTGGAGTGGGCTGGCATTGGCTCTGATTACATTTTCCTGCCATCAGACCATCATGTCACATTGCAGACTGAGACAGCACCTGCAAACCAATCAAGTAAAAATATAATGAGAACGATTTAAATTAAGTTTCTCTATCCACCAAAAAACATATCTCCTCCCACATACAGGTAGCTCTTGATACATCATAAGACATATCCCCATGCTGTGTAATGAGAACTGTGCAGTGGTTTCTCTGATGAAAATATGAATTTGCACCCTGAGCCTCCTGATTTGTTTTTTATTGTCACTTTAGTAGGACAGTAGGTAATACATAAGATAAAGGGATGAACCTTTGAGTTCAGGTTTGAACTAAGTCCAATTTTTAAATTCCTGTAGGGTTTTCTTTATTTTTGGCACAGTCTGGAAATGGCAATCCACAGCCAGCCAGTCATATTGCCACAATAACAGTGCTATGCAAACAAGATTTCTGTTTGGGTACAATATGAAGGGTGAGCAGAGATTGTCCTTTAAGCTGTCCTTTTAGGTAAAAACAGCCCCCATCAAATTCAGCTTAGACCAGGACTTCATCAAAGAGAGAGATTTAAAAAATCATTTGGCAAATATATTTAGATGACACAAAATAGGACTTTAGGATCACTTCATTATGTGTTATTTGTTTAACTGTAGCTTTTCTACCGTGACTCAATAGCAATTATGTTTCTGTAAAATATTTTGCTTTCCATACAAATTGCTGAAAAGAATTTTCAAAATATCAGTATGTGATAAGCACTTAGTATTCGTAGGATCTTCTGAAAAGCCCATCTGCTATGCAAATTAATATCTAAGAGTAATTTCTGAATGGGGATTCATAAAGGCATGGTTCAGAAAAACAATTAGCATATGTTTACCTTTCAGTGATTTCTTTAAAATACAGACTTGTATTTGAATACTTTATATAATGAGGAATGATTTCCCAAGGTGAGGTTGTACTCATTACAACTAGTAATATCAATATATTGTTTGCTTATTAATGGATTTTAATTTTATTTGCTCATTCCTCCACCAGATTCAATATTTGGTGCTGGAAAACACATTAATTCGTTTAATCATTCATGAGGTATGTTGTACATGGTGGTGTTATTCCCCACCCCGTGGGAGGAGGTGACTCTTTGTCTCAGCTGCTTTCAGGAGCACGTTTTCCCAGCTGAGCCTCTCTGTCCTGTCCCCTAGTGCACCTGGTGGACATCTGGAATGTGATAGAAGCCTTGCGGGAGAACGCCCTGAACAACCTGGACCCCAGCATCGAACTGAACGTGGCTCGCCTGGAAGCTGTGATTTCAACCATCTTCTACCAGCTCAACAAGCGGATGCCGACGACCCATCAGATCAACGTGGAGCAATCCATCAGCTTGCTGCTCAACTTCCTGCTGGCGGCCTTTGATCCGTAAGTCTGCCTTCCTTCCCTTCTCTCCCGACTGCTGAAAGGATTTTGCTTCCTCCAGAAATATCTCTGGAAAACAATTGAGCAGGCTCAATTCTGTCCCAAATAATGAGCATGTGAATAGTGCTAACTAGGGAGACAACCTAAATTGAGGGCCTCTGCTTTCCTTTCTTTCGAGCCAAATTCAGCACAACTGTGTTTTCATCCAGCTACTCAGACTTGTTCCAGTTTATATCAAAGAAGAATTATCTACAGAAACAAATTCACATGCGCTTCTAATTTGGCTTGTTGTTTATTGACACACCAGTGGCTGACACCACTGCAATGCCTCTGCAGCAGTGCCATGGGTTAATAGCTCATTATTTTGAAAGAGCTCATTTCCCTGCAAGTTCTTGCAGCTGTAAGCAATTTTTTTTTCTGGCTCATGCCAGTGCAGCATGATTTTGAGACCATGACAGAAATAGGATTAAAGACATGGAGGTGATGAAATTCATGTTGTTTATTACTGCATGGGACTCATATTACAAAAAGAATAAGTTTGAGATAGAGCAAGCCACTTACATTAATGCGTATTCTGTGTATACCTATTACAGTTTCTGAATACGTAGTTGGCAACCTGTACTGCAATATTTGCAGTCCTCAAAACTGAGTTATTGGAGAACAGTGGTTAAGTCTGACAGATGCAGATGTTGTCGCTTTATGGCTTATTTTTTGAAAATTCACCAGCAGAAAACACTGGCCATTAAACATTAAAATAAGGATGCTTCCCCTCTCTCTTCCCAGTCCTCTCTCTTGCTGCCCTGGTACTGGGTGTCATTGAGCACCTCTCAGTGCCAGACCAGCCAGTGGCTCAGTCACCATGGCAATGAGGAGAAAAAGTACATGTTCCACATGAGAAGGCTGCACCCAACCTCTCCTCTGGCCCCTCCGAGGGGAAGAAAAGAAGCCAATCCATTGTGAAACCATAACCTTCAGGAATATTTTCCTCCCCTCAAGGGCAATAAAAGAAGGAACAGGCATTTTAATTCGTACCATTGTGGCTGTGACAAGAACATTGAAGGATTCTGGGAATGGCCAGATGCATTTATTGCTGCATGCCACAAGTAAACTGCTTCCTGGCTGGTAAACACAGGGAAAGACCCTGGACTGTGGAAGCAAGACCTGTGATAATGTGCTTATTTTGTAGCTCACTGTAAAGGAGTAAAGATCTCAGCTACACAACGCAGTTACTTGCAGCAAAATGGAGTAGAGGAATTTAGTCCCCTGGAGGGAATCAGAGAATGTTTTTAAGGGGGTAAGGTCTTGCTTTCCTTGAAAACATCCTATGTGCTGTGGTTCATGACCTGTTTCTGGGCTCCCATCAGGCCCCCCCCCCCAGGGTGAGGAAGCTGTGACCCTCACTCCATTTGTCAAGCAGCAGCTCAGTCTGTTGTGCTGCCTCTGAGTGGAGTGCATGGGATGCACTTCCTAGAAGGGCAGAGACACCCAAGGAATCCCTAGGAAGAGACTCGCAGCTCTGGGGTCAGAGATAGGGACTAGCTGCCTATCACCCCGTATTAAGTACACGAAACATATGAGATGGGGTTCATGTGCAATCTGAGATACCTAAGTTCAGGCTTCGTGGAGATACATGTCAGCTAGACCTCTCTGTACTGTAGTGGAAGTCTAGACACCTGTCACAAATACAGATGTACCAGCTAAGCATCTGATTCTCAAAATGTGCCCTACCCTTTAGTATGACTCATATTATTGAAGTTTTGGGTTGAATATTGGTTTAACAACCACTCAGGTTTCCTGGTTTCTGGGAAATGGAGGGAGGGAGGTGGCTCTAGATGCTACAGGGACAGTGTGAGAGCTTCTGGAGTCTAACCAGAGCTGCTATCTCTGCTTCCCATGTTGCTCCTTTCCCTCCCCTCCAGTGCAGCAGAAGGATCATTCTCTGCCAGAAGTTAGAAGTTGCTGGAATGATGAGCAAGGTCTTTTCTTGTGGTCTTACGTTCAGAGAGAAGCAATGCTCTGCATGCCATCCAGAGGGACTCAGCAGGCCAGAGGAGTGGGCCCGTGGGAATCTCCTCATGAGGCTTAACAAGGCCAGGTGCAAGGTGCTGCAGGTCCAGAGAAGGTGGTGCAGTTTCTCATGTCCCTTTTGAAATCCAAAGAAAATGGAGAAATGGACCTAACATATATGAAAGGACCACAAGGGACAAGTTATTTCATGTTTTAAAATCTAGTAAGCCTGCCACTGTCTCATTTATTTAGTAGATATGTTGCTCTTTGTGTACTGTGCTGGCTGAAGATCCTCCAAACTTTAAACAAAGCCTCTTCCTTCATTTATAGCCTTCTGAAAACCTGGCAGGTTTCTCTGCCCTCTGGCAAGGAGTGTTTCCCTAGGCCTGCAATACAGATGTCTTCTCAGGAGCTAAAACTTGGCTAGCAAAACATAAAAGGAACCACAGTGTAGTGCCATGGCATCTGGGCCAACTTGGCCACTGCTGGTGCTTACATCCTGTTTTTTTAAGGTTTTTTCATGGCCTTGGGGATTCATTAGGCCTACAGATAATTATATTTCTCTGCTGCTCAACCCTGAAGGGAGGAAGAGTGGGGAAAAATTATAGTGTATAGAATTTCACATGACACTCAGTGTTATATTCCTTCATGCTGCTAAAACTAAGCTAAAAAGTACAACCTTATAAAACTGCAAGCCAACAAATTCAAAATTCACAAATAAAAACACTTCTCCAATTAATTTATCATTAGTGTGTGGAAGTCAGCATCAGGTGGTAGATAACCCTGACAGACCAAAACCAGTGAGCAGAATGAGGTGGTCAGACTTTAAAAAATTTAGACAGAAACATGCCTGATCTATGTTTTTAACCACACGTTAAAATTGGGCAATAGCTTTTGCTTCAAGGCCTAAGGTGATTAACTGGCTTTATGAAATAATAGCACACTTCCCTCACTGGCATGCCAAGTACTACATAAAAAGTTGACAAGTTCAAACCTCCCTGAAAAATTGATCCCAGGCTGGTGTCAAAGCCTAGGCAACAAGGTGGAATGTCAGCCTCATTCAGTCAAGTCGTTCCCCAAAAAGCTTATTTTAAACAGACTCTGAAATATTCTGTGCTAGATCATCTCCAGCTATTCCTGCTGAAAAGTTTAACTGATAAAAAAATAGCTGAATTTTCTCTGTTCCTTGACATACCCTTTCCTGTGAATGGAGATGTGGGCCCTGGGCTGTGAAACAGACCCTGTCTGGTTGGGGGGGCTTGACTTCTACAGAGAAAAGAGGAAGTATTCATGCCCTTGTTTAATCAAATGAACATTTGAATTGTACTGATTTCAGTACATAAAGATGAGCAATGTCTATTTTGGAAATACAACTTCTTGTTCATTCATCTTTTCAGAGCAATAAAGTGTTTAATTCCCTCTCTTCACCACCTTTGCTACTCACTGAAAGCCACAAAAGCATTTACAAAGGAAGTCCAGCAAAAAAAATGCATTTCAGAGATTTGGACATCATGCATTTTGCTCTCCTACATGAAAGATTTTTGCTGAATGTCAATAAAATTTGGTCTCTGAAACCTCTTTGTGAAAATGCAAATTTGTAATTACAGCCTGTGACATTTCAGAATTGACTGCCTTGATTACAGTGGGTAGTAACCAACGGCTGAACAAATTTTGTTACTTTTGCAGAAGATACCTCAGAGTATTAGGGGAGCACTACTTAAGCCTCATTAATGAGAAAAATCATTTTTTCTCAATGTCCTTTTCATGGGACACATTTGCTGTTTCTAAAGATGTGATGTTATTTCTTGATAGCTTTCCCCTCCATATGGCTGTCTCAGTATGGGTGTTGCTAGAGATCCTGACAAATGACAGTGTCATCTATTTGGTACCACTCTCCTTGGTGAACCAAAAGGCAAAATCAGGCCCTGGAGCTGGACTCTGCCTTGTATGGTCTGTGGATTTTGTCAGGCAGTCTGTGGGATTTCCTTGCTCCAGGGACAGGCTGTCTCTCTCTGCAGCTATGCAGTGGAAGAGGAAACCTTCTGCTCTGCTCTGGTGTCTAAAAGCATGTATTATTTTTTGCCCTTCTTTCCTCAAGCAGCAGGAGATAACCTTCAACCCTGGCCATCAATCCCTTTCCTAAGTACTCCATCCTGTATTGTTGCTAAATGCACGTCAGCTTCAAGGTTTGCTTTTGACATCGTTTATGCTTCTAGTGCTTTTTTGCTGAAGAATAACCTCAGCAAGAGAGGTGCAATATAAAATCAAAATATTTTCTGTCCTCTCCTATTTCCACTAGTAAAATTTATTTCTCTTTGCATTAGCCAGTCCAAAGCTGCTTTCAGGGAACGCTGACTTCTGCCGCGATCTTCCCGCTGCTGTGAGCCGCTGCTTCAGCATTTGCTTTTGCACAGCAAGCACTGTGAGGCCCCAGTGCTGCCAGTCAAGGGCGTCTGTAGTGCTTAGACATAGCTTAGGGCACTTCTGGATCCAAATGATATTGGCGAGTCTTAGGCCCCATTACCCTGTCTGTTCATCAGCCATATGTATTTAAATATGCATGTGTCTATATGCACACGCACACACACATGGACATACATATTTGGAGGGCAGATTGGGTTTATACTGGCTCTCGTGATGCTTTTAGGAATACAAATGACCGATACAAAATACAGTGTCAAAACGAATCCACTCAAATGGAGAGATTGAAGAGATAAATGGTATCTTTTCTTTTTCCGTTCCTCTGTTCCATAACCGTTTGAGTATGGGAAAAACCAATGGCTCTAGGGTGGAAAGCTGAAGCCAAGTTGATATGTGTCTGCCATGCAAGAATATAATCCTATTAGTAAATGTAACTAAACCTCCTGGGAAAAATAATCTAAATCTGAAGCACTTCCACATGTGGTTTTTTTTTCTCTAAATCTTCCATTGCTTCTTAATAATGTCATTGCTTCTACTTAGCATTTATTTTTTTTTAGTATAGCAGCTCTTTTAAAGGCAGATGGAAACATCATGATGAAACAGTGCAGAAAAATTCCTAAGGGTCTAAAGGGTAGCGTGCACAAAAATAATATAAAGGGACCACATTCTCAGCCACAGCAGTGCTAAGTCTGGTTTACACAAATCAAAATCCAATCAACAAAGGATGGGAATACAGAAGTCTGGAAATTCCTATGCTGTGATTTTAATCTTATGAAGCCAGTCAAAGGGAACTCTATGTAAGGAAAATGTGTGCACAAAAGTCAGCATTAAAGAACACGGTAAATATTTCTTAATTACTGAAGTAGTGGATTTATTACTTTTTGCCTGTATTTCTAGTTGATTTACTGGCAAAAAGCAGAATTTTAAATGAGTATAATGGATAATTAGAATTAATATTTAGATTGTGGGTTACACTGGCATAGAAAAATCCAATTCAATGAACTTTAAAGATTATTACCTAGTCAAGCTTAGGGAACTGACTCATTTTCTAAAGTCTGAGTGACTTAATGAATATAGCATGAAGCATGCATCATGCATCAATGTACAGATGTGAATATCCTATTCATGTCTGTCTTACATGTATATGTTACTGCATTAGTTTGGTTTGGGGTTGGCAGAGAAAGAGACATAGTCACAGGCTCCGTGTCTTTCCAGAATCAGTTCATCCTTTAGTTCTGATTAGACACAATTTTCTTCCTTAAAATCATGAGTGACAATGAACAGAGTAATTTTAAAAATACTGATGAAGAGCTAAATTTCTATGTACTGCTGTTGCCAGTGCAGTGAGACCTTCTTATGTAGGACATGACTGTATACTTTAAACAGGAAATCCCTTATAAACATTGTGTTCCCTGGTAGAGTAGACTGAAGATCACAGAAACTCCATTTCCAAAAACTTACAGAAAACTTTATCATCCATCTCTGTCATTAGTCCTGTCAATAGAATTTAGAAGGAAACATGGCTGCCATTTTGCTAAGCTCAGAAATATTGGTTGTCTCTTTTTTAAAGCATGATGACATGTTCTCACTGATGTCATTAGTTAATATCATTAATTCATGTGGGAAGCTATGAAGTAATGGCAAGGAGATCGGATGACAGGTAGAAGTTGCTCCAGTACAACTCCTACTGCCTTACAGTAAGGTTCAGAGAATTCCAAGAGAAACCACATTTCACCATTTGGATGTCAAGAAAATTAACATTAAGAAGCAGATGAACTTAGGAGCACATGTTCATTCTCATGTTTGGAAAGGGGCTGAACACTAAACTGGGGATGATCGGTGTTTTAGGGGCTAAGTGTGCCATGCAAGTGTATGAAGTCATGTTTCACTCATGCAGCTCAAATAAACCAGGGTTTCTGGGATGGCAGGTGGTCACTGGGGACCGTCATGGCTGTAGCAGGACAATAAGTATCATTTAAAAGGCAATTGTAAGACCTACTGACAGGTACAGATGAAGTTTGTGCAGTGATATGAGCCCTTGCTTATTTTTCACTTTTGTTCCCAGTGTTGATTTTTTTCACTTACTTGCAAACTTTTAGGTCCAAAAGATTCCCAAAGCACTTGGGATAGGGAAACCATGAGTGTGATAAATGTCTCCCAGTGCTACTATATCACAAATAGCAGTAATAATTATCACTGTCGTGTATAATGAGATAAACAGTTTAATACCTTCATATATGTAATCAATCTGCTCTGAGATCTTTACAGAACAGCATACTGATGTGTGTTCCCACAAAACAAACTTTCTTTTTAAAGGTCTTATTTCTCTGTATGTCAATCCACATATATTGTCCATTACAGTAAGTGATGTCAGAAAATACATTTTAGTTGAACAGATTCTTGTAAAACGGACATATAAAATATGTCTACTTTCTACTTTTGAACAGGGAAGGACATGGTAAAATTTCCGTTTTTGCTGTCAAAATGGCCTTGGCAACTCTTTGTGGAGGAAAAATCATGGACAAATTAAGATGTAAGTGACGTTTTTTACCTGTTACAATTGTTATTGTTGGAGAAATAACAATACAGGTAGAAAAGAGGGAATTAAAATAAGTTACAGTTTCATGGCTGGGTTTCGGAGTTGCACTATGTGTATCTCCAAGTAAATCCCACTAAATGTTTGGTTGAACTTCACACTGAGGTTTTTAAAGACAAATTGCATACATTGAGGTTCTTATTGGTGGATTTTATGGTTTTCTTCCATTGGGGTTTTTGAATTCGGAATACAGACAAGTGCCTCAACATCATGAAGCATCATTTAACAAATTCTTCTGATTGTTTTTTAATAACATCTATGTCTTCTCACACCTAGAAGAGCAATAAATTTATGTACTATTTATATTTTCTTTCACAGGGTATTCTTATGCCATGTATTTTGGTGAACAGATTTCTCATTTCACAGGATTTATTCCCAGTTCCCCAATAGCAAAGGCATAGTTTACTTGTAACTGCAATGGAAGACTTTCTACTTAGTGATACAATGTCTGTAGCTGAGTCCAGAACACCATTTTCCAGGCTTCTTGACCAAAAACCCTTCAGTTTCTGCTGAGCCTTCTACCGCAGCCCAAGAAAACTGAATTTAAAAATTGCTGTTGATTAGACAAGTAGAAATCCCAGGTGCTGATTTCATCTTCCAGATTTGGTGCCATTTTTTAATACATTATTTCTGTGTAGCAACTCAAATGCAGACTAAACTAAAGTTATAAATTATAAATTGAACACCATTTGTTCCCTAAGCTGCTTTAAGAATAGGAAGTGGGTCCATCCAGTAGAAGGCTGAAGTACAGTGATGATTTTTGGGTCAGCAGTTCCAGAGTCATGTTGTCAGAATTTTCCTTCCAGGTTCCTGGAAATGAAGCAGCTGACATGTCAGCCTGAAAAACAATAAATGTTCCTTAGTCAGAGATCTCCTGCTAAGCAGAGGATAATTTTAAACAAGCAGAAAAGTGAGGGCTGACAAACTGACATCTCTGCAATAATAAAAGTGTGATATTTTTATACATAAAAAAATGAAGAAGAGTGAAAAGTAATGCATTTGCAAGACCTTCAGTGCTTTGTGTGTCCAAGACAATAATAACTGACTTAATGAACCCATTGTCAAGATTTTGATTTGACACGGTAAGCTGGCAGTAGGCAAAAAGCTGATGTAGCATATCTTGTCAAATCAGAGAGTTCTTATCTGATTAAATTACTGCCTCATGCCATGCATCAGACTTTGCTTAAAAATGACCACATACAAAGAAAAAAACCAGGAATATTAGTATTAAAATCAGCAAATAATTCTTCTTGTTTTCGATTGAAAGAGGTCAGAATTAAAAATGCAGTAATAAGGGAAGTTTCCATAAGCCAAACATGTTTAGTACTTCTCTTTCAAATCAGATGATACTGAACTCAGAGCAAATCTGTAGCTCACACTGAAGCTGCTGTGTTCTTTCCTTGTCTTTTCCCCCCTCAGATATTTTCTCCATGATTTCTGACTCCAGTGGTGTGATGGTTTATGGCAGGTATGACATGTTTCTGCGCGAGGTTCTCAAGCTGCCCACCGCTGTCTTCGAGGGGCCTTCGTTTGGTTACACTGAGCAGTCAGCAAAATCCTGTTTCTCACAGCAGGTAAATGAACAGATGCAGGATCTCAGTCACCCCTCTGAGCAGGCCAGGACTCCTCCTGTCTTACACATATGTGCATATTTGCCCAGGAAACACAGGCCTGGAGGAGGGGAAGGTCCACTCCACTGATTTCTGGTGTGTAGGTTTGGTGCCTTCAACAGGAAACTGGTCCCTATAGGTTCCCCATATAAGCATGAAGAGAGAGGCTTAGTCAAAAAGTGATTCAGAGCAGGATCTTGACTTACACGTTCCTAAATTAGGGAACCTCCTAATTTAAGCATGTGTTATATATATACCTTTAGGTATTATGTATATATGTATCCCAAGACATGCAGTCCTCCCTTCCACTTAGTTGGTGTTGGTGTAAGCATACACAAGACTACCTTCTCCATACAAAGCTCAAGTTCCACCAAAAAGAAATCAAACTTCAGGTTTTCCCACTGATAGACACACAATTTTAGGCATGAGAAGAAAATCACCTTAAAACTTTTTTATAAATGGGAATCAGTATGTATTAGAAAATCCCTAGTCTCTTACCAATAATACCAGTGAGATAGGGTCAGGAAAGCAATGGATTTATCCTGAAGAAAATGCAAGATTTTTCCACAACTCAGCAGACTCCATAGGTACACTGAGTGCAGTACATTGGCTTCAGCTAATATATAATTGGGGCTGGTTGTCCACTTCTCCAGTGGAGAACGAGAGAATTCATCTGGCTCTTGCCACACATCACACTGTATAATTCCATAAATATATAGTAGGAGAATATGCTGAAACTGGCACAACGTTAGAAATAAAGTTGTATTTTCCTTCTCCTTACCCTTTCATTTGCTGACTGAATACTGTTGAACAAGTAAGTTCAATGGAGCAGGAATAGTGTCATTTTCATGCAAAATAGAGTCTCATTTTTTGTATTCTCTGTTTCATCACTAATCAATAGGCACTCCAGTCAACCAAAAGGCATGTTGGAATTCATTTATTGAATCATCTCCCAATTAATTTTAAATTGTAATGTCTGCATATGTGAAACTAGTCTTATTTCACAGAGGGAGACTTAAAACAGCACTTCATCTGATGTTGAAGAATTGACATGGTGAAGTGACTTCTGGTAGTTTTGTGTTAAAATAATGGAAGAGTACTCTTGCATGACAACAGGGCATTCAAGCTTTGCATGTTGAACATGCTGTTGTTATACATGAAAAAAGGAATTTCTTTTCCTGAAAAAATGTAATTCAGGCCTCATTTTTTATCTCCATAGCCATCAGAAATGGCACTTGCTTTGAGATTGCATCTAGCTGAGTGGACCAGATGCATTAAGGTACCTTTAGAAGCAACATCTTCAACGAGGCATTAGATGGTTTTGTTTACAAGCTCCACTTAGAGCTAACAAGAGTTAAGTGTCTGACTGCTGTAGGTAAACAGCAGGTTTACAAAGCTGCTGTTTTGCATCTGGAGGTAGCCAAGTACTTTGTAAATCTAGTCTAATATTTCACTTAAATTGACTTTATGTAGTTCTCATCACATCCTCGCTAGGGATGAACCAGAGTTTTGAAATGAGATTCAAAAAACCAGATCTTTATGACACCATGATGAATGGTATTTATACTCTTAGTCACACACAAGTCATTCTTTCTCACGTAGCATTATCAGAAGTTGATACCTTGGAATAAGTTTGGCATTCTTGCTTGTTATTCTCACTATGGATCACTTTTGCTTACCAGAAGCCTTTCAACCCCCTGATATATGGAGATTCTTCGATTTCAGGGAAAGAAAAAATTCTGGGAATGATCTGCTTATGGTGTCAAATCCATTTCAGTTTACATCTGAAAGGATTTTTCCTATTACAAGAATGTTTTATTATTCCCCATTGTATTAGTTTACTTGATCAAACCATGTCTTTTCCTCTGCCTGTGAACCACTGCTAGATTGAAGGGCTATTCAAAGTAGAAACAACAGTGTTTCCTCATCAGCAAATTTAGGGGACAGAAATGCCAGGGCAAGTGACTTAATGTTTCAGAATAAAAATCTGTGGCTCAAAAAGGAGTTTATCATCACCACTTTACCCCATAGGTAGGATTGATGTGATGTTATACTCTATTTGTATTAAACAGTATTATTATTATTGTAAAAAACACTTAAAAAAAAAATTACCCCAAGCTAAAAAGATAGACACTAACTTCATTTTCTTAGCACTTGTCTAAGTGTTATTCCACAAACCTAGACTCCATCTGTGTGTAGTGTATATTTAGAAAACAGCTTTCAGTTTCAACTTTCCCAGCAGCTGAAAGAAAATTGCAGGAGGAAAATGTATGGAAATTGCTCTGACAGTGTCCTTTTAAGGGACACTGCCTTTTTCTCTAATCCACAAAATCAGTGATCACCAGAGCAGTTTGGCCATAAAGCTGTCACTGAAGCTAAGTTGCCTTATTTGGTGCCAATCAGATTTTAAAGTTATAGCTGCATTCAAAAGTCCACTGCATTGTGGAAGAGTTGTTCTTGTCTCTTCATCTATTTGCTTGTTAGGCTGGCTCTGTGTATCCCCTCAAAAGCAGAGGGAACACCTAAGGCTACTCAACTCTGCAGTGTGGGGCACTGGAAGTGCCTTCTTTTCCTGGGCTTCCTTCCACATTTTTCCCCCCTGTGCTCTCAGTTCTGCTGCAGACAACACAGACATTTGCTGGCAGCATTGGTCAGCAAAGCCATGCCAAGCATCCACAGCAGAAAAAGAAATCCACATCTCCAAAAGAAAGATCCTTTTCTGTGAGCTGGTGCTTATAACATAGGATGCCTGTTTGGGAAATGGTTCTCCACTCTCTGTGGCTGGGAACATAATTCATACAACAAGCAGGTGGTAGTGTTTGACTGGACACTGCAGTTATTGTGGGGAAAGGTAGCATTCCAGTGAGATTTAGATCTCATATTCTGGCTATTCTGTTCATTAAAGAATCAAGTCCATTTTCACAGCCTGAGGTGTTTCCTCCTAGGGACAAACATCTCTATATATTTCCAAATACCTTGCAGTATTTTCATCCCTGAGGTTGTTGCAGTGTGAGATGTTTTCCATTGATCACTCAGTGTGTAAGAGAAATAACGCTTTTATTTACATCTGGTGGTAATTGTGTATAAATGGAGCACAGATAATCCAACTGGAAATCTCAGCTCTTAAAAGAATTCCACAACACACAGAGATGATACATGTCACTGCATAACTGCTGCTTAGCTTCCTCATGGGGTAACCACAGTTCTTTAGCAAGTTAAAGCAGCAGCTTATGCAATCAGATATGAAAATTTAGCCATCCCTTTGGATATGAGGATACTACTTAAATATGTATGTCTATAAAATATATCTGCATATATTCTCAGCAGGGCTCGATATTTTTGCATCTTAAATTTTATTTAAGGAAGGCTCAGTTGCTGATTGAAAAAAACAAATGAACTAAGATTTGCGATTACTTTTTCCAGACACATTAGAAATTTAAGGCCCTAGATTGCATTTTTAAATCAACAGGGATGTCTTAGAGTTTAAATCTCTTTGAAATTTAAAGGGGCATAGATCTCCAAGTGCTTAAAGGCATGAAGAGTTCAGGAACAGTTGCAGTCCCTGAGTATATGCAAACATGACATCCCACGATCACAGCTCACCCATAACTAGTTGCCATTTCTCCTCAGACAAGCATAGTTTCTTAAATTACAGTAACAAATGGCCTGTGCTGGTCTCTCCTTACCCTGTATTTCTTTGGTATTTGTACTCCCTTTCCAGTATTTTCCTTCATTTTCTTTTTTTGGAGTACCATCAGCAGTGATTTTTCATTTGAAAATTGGTCATACACAGTGATATACCCTACATGCACTTGTACTTGTCACACAATACTCAAAACAGACGAGAACATGCAGAGTTGAATACCATCCTTAACCACAAAGCATCTTCAGGCAGTGACTCTAGAAGAGAGTCTGGAAGTGAGTGGGAGCTAAGTGTCTCCAATGCAGCCTTGTGAGAGTGAGTGCTAGTCATCAGTTGTATCATTGTACCAACTAAAAATAGTCTGGAAAAGCTCTGCTAGTATCACTTGTTCTTTTTAGTAAATCAGGCCTAGAGGAAAACAGTGTTTGAAACTTATTCCCAAGTGTTTCTGTAGACACAAGATAAAATAATTTTGAGATGTCCAATTACTGATTTTTTGTGCATGTTTGTTTGCTTGTTTGAGCAGAAAAAGGTCACATTAAACACTTTCTTGGATACCCTCATGTCTGATCCCCCGCCACAGTGTCTAGTGTGGTTACCACTTCTGCATCGACTGGCAAATGTTGAAAATGGTAAGTAAAGACACACTGCCAAAACACAGTTACAAGGATAAATTTTGGTGTGATGATTTTCACACTCTGTAGATGGTTTTGTAAAAGCTACTGTTCTGGGTTCATTGACTCCATGTGCTATTTTTACAGTGACTGGTATAATATTTGGAGAAGTCTGTTGGTCATTCAGCCAGGAACATGGGTTAAATTTTGCTATGTTCAGGAAGTTAACCTGATCATGTCTCTTCCTGTGCTCTGGATAAGCAAAGAGCAATAGGACTTCATCCGTTGACACACTTAATATTTGGTAAACTATCAAGACCACAACTTTTATGAGCTGTGACATTTGGCAGCAGAGAGGGAACAGCTTGGTAGTTTCCGTTCGTGCAGTATTCTTGGCAGGAGATGTCCAGTGCAGTGCAAAACACCAGCCAAAAGGTCCTTAGGAAGGATGTCCTCCTAAGTCTACACTGCCAGACCATATCCTCTGAAGAGGAAGTTCCATGTGGATGGTGTGCACCCATTTTTGGTGAAAAAAGGAAAAGAAGGAAAAGTTGCATGTGTTCTTGTACTAAACAAATCTCTTTTCCACTGAAAGGCACCAACGTGGGTAAGGTGATATTCCCAAGTCCTTTTTGGCTACAGAGCAACCTATCTATCCCACCTTCCTCAAGCTGTTGTCATCCATCCCTATCCCTTACCAGCTTCACAGTGTTTCCTAGCCTAGAGCAGTAACCCTTCCTGCTGCTAAATTCTGGCAAGGAATTAAACCCCTGACATATTCAGCACTGATCCAAATTCTCCCAGACTGAACCTTATGACAGAAAGGCAGAAGGTGCCTGGGAACAAGGGGATATTCAGTACCCTGTGGTAAATTGGGTACATGCTGTAGCAAGGAAAGAGGAACAGAAATAGCACTATTGCCCAGAAAGTGCTTCAGAATATCTCAGTTGGTGCTTTAGAGTCCTCTTGTGAGTGACTTGCATCCTTGTCAGTTTCTGCTTCTGAAACTGCACCACACAATGCCTCCAATGTCCCTCCAATGGCCAGCTTTCCAAATCTGGGCATCCAAAGCCAAGTGTTCAACTCCGCATATAGGCACCTAAATGACACCACTTGTACAGATGAGACAGCAGTAATTAAAAGACAATAGCATGTCTAAGTACACTTGCATCCTTTCCGTAGTCATACAGCTGAGTTGGACTTTTCCTTCAAGGTGCCTCACTTCAGCTCCTTAAAGCACAATGAAACATTCAGCTTCTCCCAGTAGTGCAGCAGCAGTGGATTTTCCCACATACAAATTTCCTCTGTCATAGAATAGTTTGGGTTGAAAGGGACCTTAAAGATCATTCAGGTCCAACACCCTGGCAAGGACACCTTCCACTAGACCAGGTTGCTTAAATCCCCATCCAGCCTGGTCTTGAGCACTTCCAGTGATGGGTCATCCACAACTTCCCTGGCTAACTTGTTCTAGTACTTCACCACCCTCACAGTGTATCACAGGGTATCCACAGTGGGTGAATATTAGTTTCTTCCTAATATCTAACTTAAACCTACTCTCTTTCAATTTAAAGCTGTTCCCCCTTGTCCTGTCACTACATGCCCTTGTCAAAAGTCCCTCTCCAACTCTCTTGTAGCCCCTTCAGGTACTGGAGGGCTGCTCTAAGGACTCTCTGGAGCTTTCTCTTCTCCAGGCTGAACAACTCTCTCAGCCTGTCTTCATAGGAGAGCCCTCATCTTCATGGCTGTTCTCTGGACTCTGTCATGTAGTCTGTTAGACACTGAACACATTTTTTGCTGCTGTGAGCAGGAGGTACAGATATCAGCTCAGAAGTGAAGAAGGGTTTGGTGCCCAGTGTAGGAAGTGTTGCTCATAGCTCAGCACAGATTGCTGTGTTTTCATGGGTCAGAGCTGTCAGCAGCATCCAATGCCGTAGATTGCTTTAGACAAATGAGGGAACACTCTTCAGTTCAGGGCTTTGTCCATAAAATTTTGCTAGGTGTTTCTTTGTTTTGGTTTGTGGCTCACCATTTCTTTCTCCCGCACAGTCTTCCACCCCGTCGAGTGTTCCTACTGCCACAGCGAGAGCATGATGGGGTTTCGTTACCGCTGCCAGCAGTGTCACAATTACCAGCTCTGTCAGGACTGCTTCTGGAGGGGCCATGCCAGCGGTTCCCACAGCAACCAGCACCAAATGAAAGAGTACACGTCATGGGTAAGGGAAGGCTCCTGCCTCGCTGCAGACTGCTTTGCCCTCCAGCCATCGGAGAAGCCCCCAGCCACAGCTCTGGGCAGCTGTCTGGCTCAGGGGAGCAGGAGCCAGGCTGGCGCTTTGGATTAGTGACCCTGTCTGGGAGGCTCTGGCCCTGGGAGCCATCAGGAGAGCATGGAGGTGGGAATGGTTTTTTCAGGGTGAGGATCTGGGGCGCCTGTGACGGTGTGTGCCGCGGTGAGGGCAGCGCAGGAGGGGCTGGCAGCAGGGCACCAGGCTCATGGCAGCTTCTCCCGTTCCCACAGGACTCACGGTAAAATCCTCATTGGCTTGCTCTGTTTGGCTACATGTAAATGAAATGATGAATACTTAATGCTCATTCATCAATATTTTCAGTTGAGTGGCTGCAGCATATGCGTAGCATTTGGGATGATCCTGGCACTGTAGATTTGAGCGTGGTCACAGATCCACAGCAGTGTTTACTATAGAGAAAAGCTCACTTCTGTCTTTTTGTTGTTAATTGAAATAATGCAGTGGTTTTTCTAAGCTGAAAGAGAAGTATCAACAGCTGCTGGAACCTTAACCTTCTCTGAAGGGCATGAGACCTGGGGACTCAGCTTTCCATGGACTGGAGCAAAGCCCCAGTAGAACCCCTTGGTTACAGAGCATGATAATAATCCTTTGGGGTTCAAATGAAGAGATCAGCAGAAAACCTAATTAATCTCAAGCCTTTCAAAAGTATATTGTATAAAAAAAAAAAGAGAAAGTTACGCATACAGCAAAAGCTCCCATTTGCACAGTACTTCGTGTTTATTTTTTAACAAAGTTCCAAAGTTTAATACTTTTAAAATGTCTGGTTTTCTGTTGATGGAACAGGCAAGGGTTAAATTTGACATAGTTTGTTCTGTATGCCAGTCATACAGCTCTGCACTGTATCCCAGCAGACCTGGGTCGGTAATTGTTTTTGTGGGTCCTAATTGCTGCTTGTTGCATAGACACAAATGGTTGGAGTTTAGTATCTGAATAGGAAAGTGCCCACTATGTAGCTCAAACTCCATTCTTAACAGCAATTTTTGCTATAAAATCCATTTTTTGCTGTAGCCAGGGAGCTGTAATTATAGGTAGGAAGTAATTGGAAAACTTAAGATTTCTGCTCAACGGAAGACAAAAATGTGACCACATGCCCAGTGCTTTCAAATGTTTCCTTGCCAGAAACAAAGGTTTTACTTCAAGTTTGAAGTTGCCTTTCTGTAGCATTCATTAGCATTTGTTCAAACCTGGTTTGCATTCTCCATAATGCATCAGTATCAAGCTCCACATGCAGATTGGAAGTGTTCATGGGTGCAGTGAAAATCAACTGTTCTCGATTGAGAGAGAAATTGCATTTATAATGAAAGAGAAAGAGCTTGAACTTTACATATTTAGGTTGGATTTCTCTAATAGAAATATTTCATTATGGACTTGATGACAATCATTACTTGATGCAGAGTGTGTATGCACAAATACAAGACCCTTTCTGTCAGGTTCCAGAAGGATTTCTAAATTTCAGCCTGTAGAGCTGGGTTTTGGGGAGGGGAGACAGTGTAAGGATCACTAACCCTCTTTTACTGGCAGAGAAGCCGAATCACAGAGAGCTGAGTTGAATTCCTGAGAGTCCCTCATACAGTCTAAAAGACACCCTTAGATCTCAGAGCCCTTCCTTAGAAGGGAAGTTTACTCCTCAACTGCATAGAGTCTCCAAACAAAGCAGACAATACTGACTGATTTTTTTTTTTAACTCCCTGGTGAAGATCATGCTTCTTGCACGGACCCTCCCCATCTTTTGGTTACAGTGACAGTACATCAGCCTCTTTTGATGCCCTGTTGCCACAATGGCACAATTGACACAATTCTGTGTCTCAGATTTCCCATTGTGGTCAGTGGCCAGAGGAGGTGCAAGAGAAGCTTTGTAGTAGCAGCTAAACATACAGGTGTACAGCTAAACACTGGAGGTGAGGAGGGAAATACTAGCGAGGGGAAAGAACATAGGAGCCTAGTGCCTGGCCCACATCTGGGAGGGAAATTCAGTGTATCTATAGGGACAGGCATACTCTGATCTGTCCTCCTTGCACTCCCAAGCTGGTGAGGTACAAGCCAGCACCAGTCCAGGTGACACAAACTGTACTCTTCTTCGTTCAACACTGCCTGAGTGCAGCATTGCAAAAAAGCCCTGGCAACTGTCCCTATAGATACACCCCCCAGCCTGCTCTAAAGGTTGCTGAAGATAAGAGTGGTCTTTCCCCAAACCAGCACTTTCTGCCTTACCAGACTCTCTGCGTGGGAGGGGGGCAAGGGGGATGTCAGTCCATAGGTACATGAGCTGTTACAGCTTCCTGTTGTTTTGTGCTTCCTGTAGCAGAAACAGTATGCACCTTACTTGTCCAGATTACCTCTACCTTCCTTGTTCCTCCCAGAAATCACCTGCTAAGAAGCTAACTAATGCACTTAGCAAGTCCTTAAGCTGTGCTTCCAGCCGTGAACCTTTGCACCCAATGTTCCCTGACCAGCCTGAAAAACCTCTAAACCTGGCTCATATTGTGTAAGTATATGTGTGCTGTAGACAAAATAAGCTTTGTTGTAGGAGTTGCTTGCACTGAGTGTAGATACTACGGCTCTGAACACAGCAGGAGGCAGGTGTGGCTTGTCCAGCTCAATGCATCTCAAGTGCAAATTTGCTGGCAGGGGTATTTAGTGTAATAGTGCTCTTCTGGTGTGACTTCACTTGAAAAATCAGTGGGATATATACACACAGTCAAATACTGGGACACAACACTGGAATGTCCCCATTCTCCTCAAGACATGCCCATGCAATTTCATGGAGTTTCAGCACTTTGGGATGTATTGATGCTGAGAACATCAGTTCTGTCATCTAGAGACTCTAAACTTCAGTGTATCACAGGTATGTCTTGACACAGGCACCAGAGAAAATTTTGTCAAAACGGGTGTCAGAGTTCTCACTGACTTTAGTGAAGCTGTGGCTTCACCCAGCCCTGAAGAATTGTATGAGTCTGCATAAAAAGTGTCTTGAACTGCCAAGTCATTTGAAAAGAGTCTGTTATCCATATGTTTTGATATGTTGAGAAAGCAAGATTATTTTTTGGTATAGCAGCATGTCACTACTTTTATTCTGCAGGAGTCAAGAAACCCAAAGCAGAAAGAAAATGTATTTGTGCAGGGGAAAGTACCACTTTGAAAGTTTCTTTTTCTTAAACATGTCCACTACCCACAGTGGCAGACACTCATTTCTCATTTATCAACTTGACTTACCTTTGCTTCTTGGGTCCTTAATAAAAAAAAGGAAAAAAACCATTGAATTTCCCATCAAATTAAGGAAAAATCAAGACATTGGTTGGAAGAAAGGTACAAAGAAATTTGTACCTTTATACTTGGAAAAAAATATTCCAAAAATACTGTCTTTAGAGTATTTCTCTTATTCTGATGTATTTCTTAAGAAAATATCTTTCTTAAACATGTTCTCAGGGCTCCTGACTGAAGTATTTCAGGCAGCAGCTATTAGAATTGCATTTACATACTGCATATCTGTGTTACTAGCTCCTGGAACTGTTGTAGTCTGTAATTATTATACCTATTTCCCTTTGTCCATCCTGAATATTTGTATGTAGCATCTCTAAGGGCAAGTGCACACCAGCCATTGTGGGCTGTGCAACACCTGGACAGTTCACCAAACCTGCCTGACATTTTAAGGATAAATCATGCTTATGGTCTTCCTTATGTGGTTATAGCAGAACTTCTTCAAGGTGTAAGAGAGTGCTCTGTTCTTCAGAGACAAGGTGCCTCTGACAGATACATAGTGCCAAATCCCTGTCACTCTCAATTGTCAGTAAAACACCTGCACCTCTTTATGGAAGAGTGCTGGGAGGATGTTGTTCTTTTGAAGAAATGATCCGGAGTTGGATCTGCTGAGCTCCCTCACTGCTGTGCCTGGCCCTGCTGGCAAGTCAGGGATAATTTCACAGGGCAGATTTTGGCCATCCTTGAGGGAAATGGAGAGAGACAGAGAGCTTGAAACTAAAAGAGAAGCCTCTGTTCCCTGTTGGCTGGGGGATCTTGAAGGCCTGGGGATATGTCAGAATATAAAAGATAGGGAAAATGGGCTACTGTGAATGGATTAAATGCATTTAGGCAAGGCAAGGGGAAGGTACCATAATTAAATAGGCACTAATCCAAATCTTTGCTGTGAAATTAACACCTTTCCTTATTCCTAAATAGACAGACAATTTAGAGTGATGGGAAGTGAGAACAAACCACCATCTATTCTGTTTTATGACAGTTTCTCTTTATTCATAGATTGATGGTAATATAACTTGGCAATATATGTTGGCTATAATGATGCATGAGTGAAAAACCTGTAAGTTGTGGAGGTATCATGATATACAGCATAATTCACACAAATTAACTGAGGGGAGAGGTATGCTACAGAACCTCATCAAGAATATCTTCTCACTGATGCAATTTTTATTTTTAAACATAAGGGAAGTTGTGAGAAACAGCTCTGGGCAGGAATCCAGGCAAAAAGGGGTTTATATGTGCATTAGCTGGAAGAATTTTGGCAACAAAACAGTATCCTTTTCTTAGCTTCTATCTTAAATGGGGACAAGTTCTCCCTGCATTACTATAGGGACTTTCCTTTTGATTATTCTTCCACCTTTGACTGGCACCAGACAGAAAGACTGCATGGGTTGTTTGTTTTACTGGTGCCACACAAAATTTTGAATTAAGCAAGAAATACATCTAAGACTTCATTTAGAGAGGTAGTTATCAAGATGTCATAAACTTGATGGTAGAAACTCCCCCCACTGGTGGAAGGGTCATTCTTCCTCTCTGTATGTAAGAATAGCAACGTGAAAGGAAGTCTAGACTGCAGAGATGACAAATGGCATGGCCAGAGCATCATGGAGGTGTGTTTCAAATCCATTCTGCATTGGCCTGACTTCATTTCCATCTTAAGCCTATGGGAGCATTATTTTTGACATCAGTGTAAACAGGTTAAAGCAGCCTGGAGCACTTTGGAAAATTCCTCCTATTTAATTTGGTTTATTACTGTGGCTATTTGTTGTGCCATAATATGCCTTTATTACACAGCCTATTTCAATAGCAGTAAGTGTTTTCTGTCTCCTTGAGGACAGTTAATTCAGTAT
Source organism: Aphelocoma coerulescens (assembly GCF_041296385.1). Taxonomy (NCBI): domain Eukaryota; kingdom Metazoa; phylum Chordata; class Aves; order Passeriformes; family Corvidae; genus Aphelocoma; species Aphelocoma coerulescens. The sequence continues at coordinate 124,798,146 of NC_091015.1, forward strand.
CAATAGCTCACTTTTATCAGAAAGCTTAATCACTCACTTTCAGGAGTTTAAAAATAACCTCAGAAAGTTATAATTTATAGTCAATAGCTGAGTTTTCCTTTGTTTTACAATAAAGTCTATTGTGCTTGTCTTACTACATCACACAATTCTGTGTGTTTGAACATCCATTTGATATTCAAGTGGAACCTGAGGACTGTGACAGTGGAATGAGCCTTTAAGAAACTTGCCATGGGAGAGCTCCAGTTTAGTTTAATACTATTTTCTTCTTTATAAGAATTGACAAACTAATGCTGATCATGAAACCTTAGCAAAGCCTTGGAGTTTAAAGACGTTTGTACACAAGAGTGACTTGGCTTATGTGAACAGATTAATGACCCTTTATGCATAGAGGCTCTCATGGTTTTTGCAGAGTCAGGGTAATAAGAATGGAGTAGGTCCAATGTATTACTTAGATCATATACATATTAAACTGACAATTTAATTAATTATCTCTTTTCCATTTTATTCTGCCTGCAAAAGAGATACTTGGTGAGTATTTTTCTTCTTTAGTACACTTGTTGGAGGATAAGCTTGGAAAAATTGTGATAATCTCAGTATTACCGAAAAGAATAACATCAAACACTTCTCTATAAGTACATGGAAGACAAAGGACTGCTTCTCAAATTCATGACTGATCAGAACTGGAGGTTTTCATGTGGTTCTGCAGATGCAGGGTTAGGTTAAAACTGTGTTTTCATATAAATAAATAACACTCCACATCCTACCTCTTTCTGTTCACAGTTTTAAACTTCTCAAAATCAGTGTGGCATTATCATGCTGAGAAATTCATTTGGATTTTTCAAATACCATAGATTTGCCTGTTTTATAACAAGTCACAGGACAAAATATAAGTCATAGTTCACTTCTATGCAGAACTGGCTTTCTTGCAAATGCTTTGGTTGACCAGTTGTCTTGCACAATTGGAGCCCAGTGAATATTTTGCAGATGGCTACTATATTTTGATTTGCACATCTGCAGAATTCAAAATGCAGGATGGGTCTTCCACAGAGCCTGAAGGCAATATTAACCAATTTGAGGTCGGAATTATATGTGGCTTCAGATTCTGCTCATATCTGATTGAAAGCCCTGTGATTTTAATAACATACCTTTTAGTTGTTCCTGAGCAGATGGATCTTTTGCCCAATGTTGCATAAGAAGTCTGCTAAGAAGGGGAAATTTCTCCTTAATGGATACAGAAGGATAAAATTATACACAGATTATTTTTAAGAGTAGACAGTAAAAGAAAGCGGAGGAAAAATCCTTCTTGTTTCATTTTTTGTAAAAGCAGGAAATAAAGAATGTAATAATAAAATCATCATTACTAATGGGTTCCCTTGAACTAAATACTTACTCTAAGTTTTGACTTGGGGGTTTGATATACCAGCTAAAAAGCTTTGCTGTCAAAGTTTAGTTCTGCATGTATTGTCTGGGATGCTGAGGGCTTGGGTACACTGTGGTCACTGTGTGGATGTGGTAGCATGGAGCTTAGCACCAGGGATAACTTCATGAAAAGATGTGTCATTTATTGGCAGTTCCCCCCTGCAGACCTCCATGCTGCCACAGAGAACTGACTGCCAGTGCTCATCCTGGCTGGTTGAAAGCAGGGACTGCACCCTGGACTGTTGCCTCTGGAAAGGAGCAATGGCATAGTGGCAATTCTGCCAAAGCAGGGAAAAAAGTCAAGCAGGTTGCTTAAAACTCACCTCAGAACACACAAAGGCATTATTTCCCTCCAGGCCTAAGTATCAGTGCATTTTTATCAACTTCTTAAAACCACAGCATCTGTGATTTGGAACTATTGCTACGTAAAGCAGAAGATGCCAGTTGCAATGTTACTTAAAACAAGCTCATTCTGTTCTGCATAAATACTCTTGCTGATGGAGGGGTTTTCGGTGCAAAACTAATGCAGCTGGATATTTTGCCTTTCAGGCCCCCACGACCTGTAACCAGCATGAACGACACACTCTTCTCCCATTCTGTTCCCTCAGGAAGTCCCTTTGCAAACAGAAGGTGAGTTCTTATCCTTATTTATATCAAACAATTATATGATAGTGGTGGAAGTTTCGATTTTCAGTTCCCTCACAGGGGTAAAAAAACCAAACCCTCTCACAAAGTAAAATCAAGAGACGTGAGCAGAGAAATGCCTTGGTTAATTTGGACGGATACCCAGACATCTGAACAGGGAGCTGGAGTTAAGGCACCCCAAACTCCCCACAGCAGAGCACTGAATTTGAGCTCTCATTTGAACCATTCTGACCCACTGAAATGTGCTCGTGTGCAACCCAGGCACCCTCCCATAGGGACAGTGGCTGGTGAAGAAGCCATTTTGTAATAGCACTGTGGGAATAGGAACTGGAATGTGCCACTGCCTGCTGGGAATGCCTGCGTCATACTGCAAGATGAACAAAGAGAAAGTGTCTTCATACTTGCCAGATATAGCAAGACTTCCTTTCCCCTGTTAAACCATTCTGATTTTCATTAAAGGCTACAAGGGAGAAGGAGTTGTCCAGGGAATATGGTGACTGACCCTTCAGTAAACAAGCCAGGGAAGTCTCATCAGAAACATGAATCCCAAAGAGGAGATGCTTGCAGCTGACTGTGTACATTTTGAGTCAGTATTTTGGCTCATCCTGCCAAAATATGTGTGTAGCATTTGCTGGCTGTCTGACCCAATATATGTAAGCCTATAAATGTACATAGATAAGAAGGTGGCAGGAAAATAACTTCCTGCTGTCTTAGGGAAGATGAGCAATGTGTCTTCCTTGGGTGCACTTTATTGCTTGATTCCTGCTGTGTGTGTCAGTGCTTCAGCGTTCCCAAATGACTAAACACAATCTCTGGTTATGCACAGCTACATATTTTAACACCAAAACTGAAACCAAACCTGCAGTGTACACTGCAAAGTCAGAGTAAAGATGGTTTACTACTTCTTTGATTTATGAATTTTGTTACCACAAGCTGTAAACTGTAAATTCTCAGTGTTGAGTGTGACTCTAGAGTAATCTCAAGTGGGTATGACTGAGATGCTTTTCAAAAGCCAGTCCCAAAGCAACCCCCAAGGTCAGATTTGCTGCCTATACAGAGAGACTGCAAATGCAGATTCATTTCTGTTGTTGGAATATATGGGGGTTTATGTGCAAGGCAGGGTAATGTATTTGCAGCCTCTCCAGGAGAGGTCATTAAGAGCAGCGCTCTTTAGGAGTGTTGCTCATGCTTCTGTTTATTCCCAAGAAGTCCCTGTGGTCAAACAACAGAAGTGTACTTTGCTCCTTAGGCCAGGGACCTGCAGTAACACTCACAGCACTGTCACCTGTGGTGCTTGTCTTTGTTTGCATGTAGAACATACCTGATTATTTTACTTTTGTCTTCTTTAGTAACTTTGTCTTTAACTATCAGATTTAAACATACATGCTTCCTCAGCTGTTAGAATTCCTTTTTTTTTCTAGGAAACATTCCTTGATGAGAATCCCCTGAAGGCAGGTGATAGTACCACCCCCTCAAGCATAGGTACCCATACTTCCTTATAAGTGTATAGTGTGACATCTCTGTACAGTTTAAAGCTTCCATGGTGCAGCAGTCGTTCTGGCTCTTTTAGAGTTAACTGTACCATGATATGTGAGCTAATTACATTGATTGTATCTTAGAAGTTTTGTAACTTTTGTTTCATTGACGTAGCAGGATTTTAGGAGTTTGACATCTTATTCTCAGTATTTTTATTTTCACCTTTTACAATTTAATTTGCATCTTTTTATTGGAAAGAAAAACCGCCCTACAAACAGCCAAGTCACTATTCTTTCTAAATAAATGGGATTTATTGTTACAAACCCTCTCTGAACACTCTCCTCTCTGTGTATTCTCTTTGAGGTATTAACAAGCTTTCATTGTTTGAATCATTCAGGTTACTTGGGGGTATAAATGCAGCCAGTCCTGTGGCTGATGAGCATTCTCTTATAAAGCAGTATGTAAATCAGCTTCACAACAATTCACGGTCAGTATGAGAGCACTAACCTACTAATCGCAGTAGTTCTGTAGCTCATGCACTAAATCATTAGCAATTCTGCTAAACTACTCAAAATATTCTTTAAGGAAGGCTCTTATGGGCTAGAGGGTTTCTGTGGCTCTAATTAGTCTTTTGAATAGACTTCCTGCTGGCTGTGGGCTTTGCCAACTTCTCTTGCTTCTGCGCAGCACAAGTCTTTCATTTTACCCCTTCACGTAGGATTAATATTCATGTGTCTAATGGAAGTTGGAAACATTGCTTTTGAAAACTGGGAAAACTACACCTTTATGGTTCCATCATCGGTGTATGAGTTGCCTGTTGTTTTCTTGACCAAGCAATGAAAGAGGCTTGCACAAAAGCCTGGAAATGACACCAGGTCTCACAGCCAGCCTCCTCTGCCACAGCTCTCGCTGTGGGTGGTTGCTGTTCTGCTGTTAGTGCTGCTTGCCAGTAACCCTCCCAGACCCCTCAGCTTTGCTTTTCAAAATGACCACAGCAAAGGCAGATCTAAGTCCTACTGAAGCTAATGAAAACTTTCCATTTACATAGTGAGCACTGGATTTGGACCCATGCCTCTCGTTGCTGCACCCTTTTTCCAGCATTCCCTCACATCTCAGTGGCCTAAAGGAACATCCTATTTCATTCTGCATAAAAGAAATACACAACTGCATAAGAACAGTTTCCCCATCTTTTTTTTATGTGGAGTGTAATATCCTTTCCTTTTTTTTTTTCTTATTAATCCATGAGCATTCACTATAATTCAATAAGAATTATAGATACCAAGGTACTTTTCTGCTAAATGCCAAGATACTCAATCTGGGTTAGACTAATAACAGTATCTTCATTCATTCTTTTAAGTTTTAGTGTTACTACTGCCCTGGGAAAATCAGGCCTCATTAGTGGAGGCTCATCCCCTTGTACATCAGAGAAACAGACTTTGATGGCTTTGTTTGCAATTGTGCTGATTTTATATTAAATATTCCATTCTTCATAATAAGAAGAGTACAAACTCCGAGTAAAATTTCTAGCTGGATGTAATCAACACTAAAAGCTCTGCTGGCTGTGTTTTCACTGCAGATAACTTATGGTTGCTTTAATTTGTGTTGCAGTCTAGTCCAGAGGTTTCAGATAGCTTTAAGTGAAGTTTTTATGTAATTTGAATGTTTATTCAAAGGAGAATTGGCAGAGAATGTCATTCATAGCATTCCCATGGTATTTATTTCAGCTACTTGTATTCACAGAAGAACATAGCCATTCTAACCAGTTTCTCCCTGTAGCAGCAAATGCAAAATTCAGCACACCAGCTCATTCTGCTGCTGGAAATGGATAGCATCTCCTAAGTTCAGGACGCTACCATCTTTATTTCTGGATTCATGGGTGAAAGCTGGAAATTAACTGGGAAGATAGACAGTCTTGTTAGAGGAAAGATCTTTGATAATTGGTAAATACAGTGACAAACTGCACAGAACAGCTGAAAGGAGATGGAACTTTATACACTATTTACACTTTAATTGCATCTGAAGCACAGATTTTGGGTGGGTACACAATTACTCCAAAGCTCAAAGGAAGTTGGGTTCAGGCTTTCCCAACGATGCTTTTTAGTTTCTTCAAATTGCTTTAGAATCAAAGTCCACTTAAAATTTCTGTGCTTGTTTGCTTAGTTTGAGCCAGCAAGTCCATAAGAGAGCTTTAATGAGGAGGCTGGCTTAGCAATTACAAGCACCTTTCTTCTAAATGTATACAGTGTTGAAATTGGTATCAACAATATGCTCTGTACAGCTCAAGAACAGCTTTGAAGCGCTCATGTTAGAAAAGAAGAAACAAAAAAGGTCTGTGATCTTCTCCCAAATACCAAATGATGGTCATTTGCTGTGTTGACAGCTAACGTGATTAAAACTACAAGGCCTGTAATTCTTTTGCTGTAGCTAATATTCAGAGGGTTTTTTCTCATTTGTTTTTGCAATTTCCGATGGCCTAGAGGGCAGCAGAACAAGGGAATATTAGTGCAGAGTAGGTAATGCCCTTGCAAACCCAATAACTTGGATATGTTACATCAAAACAAGCAAACTGAGCATTATAGAAGCTTTTGTCCAGTCAAGAGAAATAACTCTATACTCTGAATTAATGTTTTCTTCTTTATTTGGATACTTCTGTTCCCCAGCTGCAGTCTGTCATGCTGATTTAAAGTATATAGCTGCCATAGTAATGGGTACAATCTCCTCTCTTTCTTAATAAATGTTTTCTTTAAGCTGTTGAATTATTGAGCTTAGGTAGGATAAGATGAAACAGAATATTTTTTCTCGCATTTTCCTCAGCACCATCCCCTCCACAGCTAATGCATTTAGTTCTTCTAAAGGAGTAATAAATTGGAATAAATGGTGTGATGCAGCACATTCTGATGAACTTGAAATGACTTGGCAATTGTGTGATAGATAGAAGGAATGCACTAGGATATCAGATACCCATAGCCAAGGAGGAACTGAGTCTTATTTAATGCTGAGTCAGAATGGCTGGTGCCTTTTTTGAACTCCACGTGAAGTTAAAGGAATTGGATCTTCTACCTGGGCATAACAAGAGATTAGGCCAAATTTCTAGACAACAACTAACTTGGAGCAAAACATACTGGTTGCTGCTGTTCTCCATGTTTCTGTCTCAAAGGAGCGTGGTAGACTTCAACTGCATGTTGTCTTTGCATGTTGTTTTCAGAACAAGATGAGAGTCCTTATTTCATCAGCAATATTCTACCTGGCTAAAGGAAAGGTTTATGTGTTTAATTGTTTAGTAGCCAGGTAGACACTAATGAGGGCATAACATTTACAGCAATGTTGTTAGGTCTACATCTTTATAGACACCTGCTCATAGTTGGAAGGTTTGTTTCTAAATCTGGATGGGGAAGCATTATTTGGCATCTTACAGGATGTTCCATTTTAGCAGGAATATATCTTTAAAATGTCTGTTCCATTTGGAAACTCACTGTTTCTGAACATTAAGTTCAGAACACCTGAAGTATTAACTGTATTTTGGGGAATACGTGGAGGATGTAGGAAGACAAGGAAGAACAAGAAGGACAGATAACAGCTCTTCCAAATGAAGAAGGGTTGAAGGTGAATCAGGGACAAAGGTGAAAGGGATTATACAGGAGACAGCCTAACCTTGATGTCCAAAGACACTGAAATTATAGAAGAGTCAGTAAGCTTCTGGAGGATAATAAACAAGAAATAACCACCATAGATTTGTCAAGAACAAATTATATCAACTGAACTAATTTATTTCATTGACAGGTAACTGGTCCAGCGGGTAAAAAAAGAAGCAACAGATACAACACAAGTTGATCTTAGAAGGACTTTAGACATAGTCCCAGATGACACAGAAGTACCCAAAGAAAATAAGGACATAGGGAAATTGGTAAAAGAGCAACATTGAAAATGAATAAGGACATTTTCAGAAGTTTGCTGTCTCTTTAGGAGAAGGACATCTGCTGGGATTCTTGAAAGCTATCCTAAGTCAGACACTATGCACTATTTCTTGTAGTGACTTAATGGAAGCAATAGAGTGAATATATCCAATTTGCAGGTAGTGCAAAGGTCGAAATGGTTATGGAAAGAAGTGCTTGGAGAGCAGTTTCTAAATAAAAAAAATTAGCTCAGTAGCAATGGTAGTAATTGATGTCCAAATGATCTGAAATCAATTACAGGAAATTCAGTATTTATAAGTGAAAAGTGCTGTAGCAAGGAAGCAAATAGTCAAATAAAAGATGGGAGCATAATTGGATAGATAGAAATATTTTAACAGAGGACCTAGGAGTTGCAGTGAACCACAAACTAATTGAAGTTAGCAATATGATTGTTAGATTGCATTTGACCCTGGAACATCATCTGGAAAGCCATTAAAACTCATTCCCCAGAGGAGGAGACATCTGCCTGAGGTTTGCATCCAGTTTAGGGCAACAGCACAGGGGTAGATATGCTAACCAGCATATCTGGAGTCCAGAGGGAAAGTCCAGAAAAACCGAGAAAACATAACTTGTGAGAAGAGGTTGGAAGATTAAAAGTTTGCTGAATCAACTAAAAAGGAAAGGGACCTGGATAGACATGGTAGCAGTTGCTCAGTGAGTAATCCTTGCTTGCCTGTCTCTCCACACTGTGTGGCTTCTGGAACACAGGAGAGGTGAACTTGTGGTTGGTGGAGGGGGCATCACACCTCACTGTTGGAAAGCAAGGCACAAAACCTGCCCTGGGGTCTCTGGTCTCCCACTGTGGCAACATATTTATCTATACTTTTAGAACTGAAAGGTGCATTTTCAGCTGAAAAGGCACTCCCTGTACCCCTTGAATGCATTTTCCTTCTGTAACTGGGAAGAAAACGTGTGGAAAACACATCCTTCTAGATGGCATGGAGCACATTTATCTGTATGGATATTGCCCCAGTGGAAGTGCAATACACATAAGTAGCATGCAGATGGGCAGAGAAATGTGAAACAAGCAGCTTTTCTTCCTGTGCAGTACAGCATTTCATTCAGCTATCTTATAAATAAGAGCTTGAGCTCTTAGTACAACCTTTGGTCCCATCCTCTTGAAAACCCTGCTGCCAACCTTGCCCCCTCCCAAAAGGAGGGGAATTACATACATCTCATCTTACTGAATTCCTTCTTTGTCCTAATATTAAAGGTTTTGAAGATTTATCACGCACCACATTTGTGCAACATCATCTGCCTACACACACACAAACAGACCCATACACCCCTGGATGCACAGGTGCACACATGCTCTCACACCCAGAGGTGCCAAACCAAAAAAAAAGGTGAATAATTTTTAAAAAGGATTAAGTAAAATATAATTTTGTTTTGCTTTGTTGTTTCTTAAACCAAAAAATGCTGCAGCATGAAAAACAAATTAACATTTTCAGTGTTTGCCATTTTTAACCAGTGGTAGCTTGTTAACATGGATATTTAAGTGTTGGGAAAGATGCAGCTACTGCAATCCATTAAATACTGTAATTAGGGAAAAAAGTGTGTTTGGTGAACTATGTATTATTTTAAATCAACAGAAGAACAGTACTTCTGAAAATTAAACTGCTATATCCCATCACTGCATCTAAAAAAATGCCTTTCCATAGATAATTGAAACCATCTTACAGTTAATGTGGGGAAAAGCAATTTAGCTGTTATGGTGAAACTTCCCCAGCTTGAAAGCAGCATTTGAGATCGTGTTTATCTCGGACTCCATCTGGAAAATACACAAGCCTTCATCTCTCCATTTGTGAGAGAAGCACATTTTGTTTGTCATTTCTGTAGTGGAGGCTTTAATAGTTTGCTTTTGGAGAACAGGAGGGAAAATTCGTAGTTCTTGATTTTGCATTTCCTGAAGTTTTCTAGAATTTCTTTAAAGATTCTATTGTTATTTTTATTCAGTCCAGGACACTCAAATGAGCTTCTCCAAACTCTGTTCTATAATGATTTTCAGACATCACTGTTTACCCTCTTCTTAGTTTTCCTGTCTTATTAACTAGCTCTCCTTCCAAGAATACTGAAGTAGAGCAGAGCAAACAGCTGGCTAGGGCTGCTCCAGCTTTCTTGAAAGGCAAAGGGTAAGTTAAAGAGAGAGTATGTTCTTAACTTGCACTAATACAGCTAAACCAAAACCTTTTCCTCTATTCCTCCCACTTTTAATGTATTCTATATACATCTTTCCTGAGAAAATTGTGATAATCAATTAACCCAGTGAGCTAAGTAGGGCATGTTTAAATATATTTATGTACACCTAGATACATAAAGTCTTGATCAGACACTTCCAAGCAAATCCAGCTTGTGAATTCAGTGTGTCAGTCATGTATGTTACATACCTATATTCATGTTTGTATGCAATATATAGTATAGTAAAACAAATAATGCTGACAAATTTGCTGTATTTTGTAATAAATGATACCGTATAGCTCCAGAGCTTCAGTCCCTGGCCTGATCTGGCATCTCACTGATTTCTGAGGCTGGGTCTGTCATCAAGTGGGATGCTACCATCCTAAATCACTAAACATATAAATTAAAAATAATAACAGAGTAATTTCTGCACGTGGTGTGTTGTTTTGCTTTGATGTTTTTTCAAAGAACGCTGAAGTATTAATTCCTAGATTCCCATTTCACAATCTCACTCGCTCCTGCTCTCTGTTTATCTCTGTGTCTGTCTGCATCACACCCTCTCCCCGCCCCCGTTTCAGGTTACAGTACAGCCTCGATGTTGCAGACAGGCTGGCTGATGAACATGTGCTCATCGGGGTGTATGTCAACATGCTACAGAGCAACCCCGCACGGTTAGTGCAGGTTTGGCGCCTTTGGGGGACCCAGGAAAGGGACCTTGCTCAGCCAGATTCTCTCACTGTTTCCTCCTGGCCACAAGCTGGAGCAGCTCTTCATGAGCACAAGCCTGAAGTCAATGTGTATGAATATGGGGTATGTCCTCCCAAAGATGGTGGATTGTGGCATTTATTGCTACTTTCTCTGCTGAGGTCAGCAGGTTACTGCTAAGTATTGCAAATAATTGCTTAGTTGAAAATGGCTGTGCAAATTGTTTGGGATACTGAGCTCTAGGCAGTGCAGGACTTCGTTGTGGTGCAGAAATCTTCACACAGCAATACTTAAGCCCATGTTTTCAAGGTACTCGTTTTTGAGATCATATATGTATGTACCTTCACCTTCCTTGAAAGTTAGAAATTGTAATAGTACATAAATAATGATAATAATTTTCTTATTAACCTAGTGAGAGAAATTGGTGTTGATTTTTACATGTCAGGCATTGCTTTTAAATCTGCCTGAATTCTGCATTGTTTGAATCTTGTATACGTATTTTTCCTTCTCTCATTTTGACTCCGGGGTTTTAAATGGGTGTCTTGAACATAATGTATTGTTTCTGCTGGAGTGATTATAGAGCTTTGGCTCCTAAACCCATCAGCTGTCTTGGCACTTGAGATGCTGGCATTGCAGCCTGCCACACCGGGGAAGGGAAACCCTGCCTCACCTCTCCAAGTGCAACAGAATTCCATAGACTTTGCAGCCCTGTACCAGCAAGATGGTGAGCTGTGTGGTATATGGCCCTAGAAAAGGTGATGCTGAGCAGAAAACTGCACAGTGTTTCTACCAAAACTATACTCAGGGGGTTTATTTTGCTCATAAGAAACCCTTCCATTTCCTGTGCTGCCACTGCAGAATATTTGCTTCGTTAGAAGAAAGTCTCCATTTTCTTCAGTATGTAGGAGGCAACAAGCAACTTCATTTAGGAGAGTGAATGCAATGGTTCTCTGCAGTCTTAAAAAATTCACTTCTGCAAGCAACTCCTGTTTGTTCCAGTAATTTGTCATGCCCAGTGGGTAAGAAAGTCTACCTCCATTGTCCTGGATCTGCTTCTCTACTCTGTAGCCCACTGGAATGTGCCCAGTGGTGGGGGGGTGAAAAGGCAAACTCGGTTTAAGTGAGGAAAATGAAAGCCATTTATCTTAAACAAAAACATTTTCAAGGGGAATTTCATTCCTGAAGAAGGACTTCCAGAAATCAGGCTTATTGAGGAATACTGACACTGCAGATGTGAAAGCAAGCTACTGGGGGCGTGTGTGTGACCAGTCATTGCCCACCCGTGACTGAGGACAGGAATATGCTACCACTTGGTCTGGTTTGACAGGGAGAAGGAAATGTGGCCCTGGCTACCATGAGTGACTGACTTGATATGGTTGTTCAGGAGGTGAGTGAAGAATGGGCATGGTTTAGGGTAATTCTTGGTGCTGGGCTGGTTTTCCAGGCAGGGCATTTTGGATGCCATGTACAGGATTCATTTAGCTTCAGTGAGGGCTACCAGTTCCTCACGAGACCTCTTTGTGGGTGCCTCGCCTCATCTTTGCTGTTTTCATCCTCCATTCTTTATATTCCAACCTGTTCCCTCAAGGCTTTGAGCCAACCTCACCAAGTCATAGCACATTTGTTTCCAAATATGCATATACACATCATATGCCATGATGTCCAACATTTATTTGGTTTTGAGGAATGAATTGGGGAGTGACTGATAATGGCCTTAATTGTTTAAATAACTGATGCAAAGCATAGTACATAACATCTGATTACTGACATTAAATCACTGCAGTCACAGCATCCTGAAAGAGAAGCAATCTCCGTTATTTGTATAATTAGATTTTGACAGAAACATAACCTAGAGGCACAGCAGTCTCAGTCAAGCATCAGGCCATACTGCATTGCCATTTTCTGTGTTGTTGGACTGAGACTGCTAATAGAGAAATAGAATGGTTTTATTTTGACAAAGACAAGAACAAAGTCTTGCCATCCTAAAGCTCTTGTGTGAAGCCAGTTTCCAGAAGAGTAGGTGAGACCTCTGCAGGAAGCTCAGCTGCTGCATCTCAAAGTCTGGCATGGCATCTTCAGGCAAAGCTGAACTTCTCTTGCCCATGCCCCGAAGTGGCTGGATGCAGGTTCCTCAAAACCCACACACTTGTGTCAGGATGGTGCTGAGTTCAAGTTATTTCACTCTGCATCTTAAGCAGATTTTGTAACCTGAGTAAAGCATGTAGTTAACCAAAATGAGGTAGCTTCTGATTTGGGGGAGGTTGCAGCTGGCCAGCTCTGCTGTTGAATCTGCCTGCAAAATACTACCTGTACCTACCCAGACATCAGATAATTCAAGTGCTTCTGGCAACCAAAGATGAAAAGAGGAATGATTGTAGCAGGAGCTTTATCTGCAAGAAAAACCTACAGAGATACATCTTGAGTGTAATACATAAAATTATCTGAAGAGCTGTATAGTGACGTTTCAAAACAAAACAAGTTTTGGGTTTCTTCAAATATTAAGGCAGGCTAATTTACAGCTAATCAGCAGTCCAATATAACCCAGCATACCCTTTTTTTCTGTTTTAAGTGCAGCTAGTATTTATATTTTGGGCTTTGTGGTGTATTTTTAATCCATTTAATTAATTTTCATTGCTTATCTTTATTTTTCATCTGCAATTATTTGATACTGCAAGTACAAGTTTTCCTTTCCTTCTACCACAGGCTAATAAGCTACTTGAGGATTTTTTAGAAACCAGTACTCCAGAGCAAGAGGAAGAATTAATTCATTATTTATAGTAACTGTATGGGTAGAAAAAATAGCCCTTAGCCAGATGTTTTGAATAATTTAATTGCAAAGTCTTTTTTAGTATTTCAAACCAATATTTGATACTTACTTTAGTTTACCTTTAGTGTCTGATTCTAAAAAAGAACTTTTAACTGCAAATAGTTTTCATTTTTGTAACTTAGAGACTTTGCCTAGCTTTGAATATTAATTCCATATATATCAGTCTTTTTCTTTACAAGTACAGAAAAAAAAAAGATAAGAGTAAGAGGTTATTTTGGTTCCATAGAAAGCTGTTTTCTGGGGGTTTTATGTTATACTGTATAGTACTATGTGAGTTCTATTTCTATATAAAAGTGCCATGCTATTCTGTGGCATTTTTAAAAACATTTATTAAGGGGGTGTGCACAACTCTAGCTGGGAAGGCTGGTCTAATCTTACTTTGAAAGAGGAAAACCATTCAGAGACCAATTGCTACAGAGGAAATGTGTAGACATTTGGCTCCATTGAACAGAATTAGTTTTTGTAATTATTCCCACATAGCTGAGTATTACAACATTTTGGTGGTAAAATCTTGGTGTTCTAAAGTAAATGGCAAATTAACAGTAGCAGAGGACTCAGATGATTTTTGTCAGTTTAAAGTGTCTTAAAACCAGGCCAACTTTGAAAGTGTAACAGTTAAAGAGGCCTCAGAATACATTTGGTGTGTTGCTGGTAGGACTTGTTTGGGGGTTTTTTTACAGCCCTGGGGCTTAGAAACCAACCTTTTAATTTGTATTTTTTAGACCAGATTATTTATTAAGCAAGGCTTTGTGGAATAAGAGCATGTCATGAAGACCACACTGATACCTCTATTGCAAAAATTTCACAAGAGACTCATCTAACCACTGGTGACATAGTTGTAAGACCAGCAGGGAACATCCACATCAGCTATTGTGGCATGCCTACTGCAGAACAGGCTGGTCTGACACATCTGAAGCCTGAGAAGTAGCAAAGATCCTCCAGAGTTACTCCTTCACTCATGGTTATCATGTTTTTCATCCTTTGCCTGCAGTTTTGAGATCACTTTTCTATGGAGCTACCTTAGACCACAGAAGTCCTATTGTACAGGTGATAATACTGGATATTCACTCTACATCTGAATGGTGATAGATGCCAGACCAATTATTGCTAATAATTGTAAGGTCTTTAAAGAAATGATCACTAATGGAGAAGCAGATTTTTTTAGAGAAGAAGGAACAACAGTAGGACATTGGTATGCAAAATGTCCAGTTTCTCTCAAAAGGATGCCTGAATCTTTCCCCTGAGGTCCCAAATTGTGCACATGTATTCATAATATTTTAAACCTTTTGTATACGATTGTCTTACTGTATCACTGTGTGGTTGTCTGTGAAGTTGGTGAAGTAAAACAGAAGGGAATTACAGTAAATCTGAGAACTCTGAGACATAAAATTCTTGGCAGTGGAGGCTAATGCTGCCATGCATACTTCTGTGCTTAATGGTCACATAGAATAGGTATATTCCAGAAGTAAATTTATCCCAGACATTGAAATTTAATTTTTAGAGCTTTGGGGTTAGTGATTTGTGGCATTCATAGACCAAATTTGACTCATTGCTACATCTACTTTATGACATCCACCCACACATAAATATATATCACAGATATTAAATACAAGTAAGACTCAAAAAGCTGCAGGGGCTTGGTTCATTCAGTAAAGCAGTTTTCTTAAGTGTTAGCTCACATCTCAGAACTGTGGTGCAGATTGTATTATGCCAACAAGTGGAACTATAATCCATTTTTTCAAGATGGATAATATGGCTGCACATTGCCATAAAAAGGAGAGTTGATGCTGAATGCTTGCTGTTTTCACAACCATCTGTTAGGATGCAATGTTTTAGTCATTATGGTAAAATTAAAAATTAATTAAACTGTCATAAAAGTAGCCCTTATTACCCAGTTTACATAATTTTATGTGACTGCAAGAGTTGCTCACCCCTTTCTTTATCTGGATGACATATTAGACAGTAAGCATGAGTATGTAAGATGCAGAGCTGTATAAATTTAGAAAATTGCCTTTAGCTTTGGTCTGTTCAGAAGGTATATCAGTTATCCCACCAGAATCTCAGTAAGCATAAAATTAAGCTGTATTTGTAACAAAGTAAACATAACCAAAACCAGAAATATTCATCTACCCCCAGAAGTCTCACATGCAGTCTGCAGCACAAGTTTTGTTTACATAGAACCTCTCTGTGTCTCACTTTTCAGAGCTTTACTGTGTTTCTAAACCATGTTTGTGGTCTCACAGGTTATTATCAGAATGAGAAAAAGATGATGTTTGTCTCTTTTCTCTTGCATCAGTAAGCTGTAGCAAATCCACATGACACCCAGCTTTAGTTTAATGATCACCGAATATGAACCACTGCTCATCCTCCAAACATAACGTTTAAATCCTGGTGGATTTAATCAAGCCAACCAAAACATGTGCACTGTAGTTCCCTGAGGGACACGGAGATATGAACTTACTGAGAAGTTTTAGAGAAATATTCCTTTTAAATATATCAGTTCTTCAAAAGCAGGGCTTTTGGCACAAGTGCCATTTTCCTCTGGAAGGCTTTTCAAGTTCAAGGTACAATTTCCGAGAAAAAAATCAGAATATAAATCCCATGGCCAGACTCTTCTGAAATGTGAAGCTCATTTGCCAGCAACCAGTTGCATGCCCAGAAGAGCCCGTGGGCAAGGAGATTTGTGCCTGTTTCCCTTTAGCCAAAAGCCATCATACAGTTGCCAAGGGCTAAGAAAAGAGGCCAGACTTACCTCTGTCTGGGATAGTCCACCGGCTGCCTTGTATTCCACACGGCAAAGCATTCCTCTCTTAGGGACTGCATTTTTTCCTCTCCTGTATATACTAAAAGTAATGCAGTATAGGATTCTAAGGCCCAGGCTTATCCAGTCTAAGTCCTCTTCAGGTTTCTGGTTTTGTCAGTTTATTAGTTTTGATGGCTCTGTACAAACTTCTAAATGTTTAGAAATAATGAAGGTTCTCACTATAGTACCTTTTTCCTGCTCATCTGGCTAAATAATAGCTTCCATTTAAAATAAGGACAGCTGTAAAAGGATTAACCTGAGATAAATATTTGCATTTTATATTCTTAAGGGGAGAAAAAAAAATAAGGTGAAATATTTTAAAGGAATTCAGCATATTTTCTGTTTAGTTTTTACACTTGTGGATCACAGTCATGTGACTCTTTGAAATCTTGCTCCCAAATACCAAGAATAAAAGAGAAAGTCTGATTATAAATTCCTAAGATCAGTGGTTCCAAACAGTGATCCATGAGACCTTGGTAAGTGCCCTGCAAAACTATCCTAAATATTGTTTTCTGTTACAAGTCTGACAAAGCTTCTAAAGTTTTTCTCAACAAACACTGGGGTTCCTGCTAATCTGCTGTTCAAAAAGTTTTCACTCTTCCAGGTGAGATAACAAAGCTGAGATATAAAATAAATGCTGACTGGTGGCCCTAACCACCTCCCACCCCTTTTTGGGCAGAGCAGTCTGCACGTTGCATCCTGTACAACCTTTACTATGGATTGCAAACTGCTGCTGTTTTCCCCCTAAGGGGAAGGTGCTGCCTGGGCCCTTAGAGCTGATCTTTCTAGGGAAATTGCCCTCCCCCTTCTCCCCTTTGCTCGGTTAACATCAGCTGTTCCTAGTTTGGTGGTGGTTTACTCCTTTGTTCTGTACTGTGGGGGTGTGAGGTGGTGGTGTGGCTGGGACAATGGGGTTTTGCCACGTATAATCCTGTCTTGCTGTTTCCCCCTCCCCCTGAGCAGCGTCCTCGACAGTGCAAGTCGCCTGGATGAAGAACACAAGCTGATCGCCAGGTATGCAGCAAGGCTGGCAGCAGAAACTTCTTCATCAGTAAGTGTTTTAATTAAAGGAAGGTACTTTCCTTCTGTCGTGTTCCAGGGGCTTGGCAAGATCAGGGAAATTACATCTGACAGTATAATGATTAATGGATTATTTTTCCCTATCCTTTTCATCAGAGGCTGTTATGCTTTAATAATAACACTTTTATGCAGTCCATTTAATCCAAAGAATCCACATGCTAATGCATATAATCTATATACTAATGCAGTGGTATTTAAATAATTGCATCAAAGGGAATCTGACATCTTGAACTCAGGAAGGACTATAAAATATTGTCTGGACTAGCTTTGGTTAAAGGTTAATGATTTACTGCATTGGAAAAATGGGATGGTGAATCCATTTTACTCTCTAGCTGAAATATCACAGCAACTGGGGCCCTAAGTACTAAGGATATTAAAGAATGTTCTTCAGCAGGATGACTGTAATGACCCCCTGCATTAGCCCTGGCTCCCATTTTCATTTCAGAGCAATGATTATTCCGCTCTCTGTATCCAAAGATAGAAGGTGATGACAGGCTAAAACCTCACTAACTGCATTCAGGAACAAGAGAGAATGAAGCAGGAACCTAATCAAAGTATATAAAATCTTAAATGGTACATAAAAGGTCAGCATAGCTACTTTTTTTCAATCTCAGCCCATTTGGTAGAACAAGGGACCATGAATGACAGTTAAGTGAAAAGCAGCTAGTCTGGAGTGCCCAGAAACATTTTCACACTGAGATTTACACTGTGGGGTCAATTGAAAGGGTGAAATTGGGTACCACACGTCATGTAAAGATTCTGTGTCACGTTCACACCAGGTGGAGATGAATCTGCTGCCCTGTGCAGACTCTGTCACAGAGATTTCACACTGCCTGCAGCTGCCTGGGAAGAGAGGGGTGCTCCTGCTCTGCCAACCCAGCCCAAATCAATCCTTTCCAAACATGTGACACGGTGTTTCAAATTTAAGGCAACCTGTAGATGATGGTCTTATTTCTGAATGACAGTAATTCTTTACGGGAACAAGATTTCCCATTAATAATGTCTCTGGTTAAAAATTGGTCAACATCAGTTTCATATAACATGTGTCATTGATGTGGGGGAAAACAGTATAAACAGAGCTGACTTGAAGGAAAATACTGAATTTCTCATTGCCATCCATCTGTGCTCTTTGAACAAAAGAGACAGAAGGAAAAGAGAAGGTTTCTATAGACAGAAATCTTTCCAAGCAAAAGAGTGACACCCAGTAGGGGCAGTGGAAATTTTTAAAGCTTTGCCAATGGTCATTCTGGTTTTTTAAGGAACTAAATATATTAATAACAGTGGGCATTCAGGATAAAGATCCTGATTCCTCCTGTATGAGTCATGACATCCACCAGCGTGTATCAGTTCTTCTTTATGCACTGTTCTGCTTCCCTGTGGTTGATGTGTTAATGGGAAAATGTATCCATGGCAGAAAAAATAGTATGTGGTTACAAGGGAGACATACTGTCCTTTCCCCATAGACAGTCCTAACCTTTGTTAGGTTTGCTAGGCTATTGAGATGTATCTTCATCCTTTTTGAGGGTCCACCTCCTGGTGGAGGAGATGCCTGGCACCACATAAAATAGTGCTCCAGAGTTACACTACACAGGGCTTTTTGTGATGAGAAACCCTCATATCACAGCAGTAACTCAGCAGAGTATTTTTAAATACCTGATTCTTTCAGGTTGGAGTTAAAAATAAATGGATATCTTTGGTAGTTGTGAAACTTTTAAATGTCCTGCTCTGTGTTGTCATTGCTACAATACTGAAATACAGGAGTGTGAACAAGGAAAACAGTAATTGGTTATTGCTGATAGACATGCAAAAAGAGTGTGGTCCAGTGAAGCTGTAGTGAGCACTGCCTAGTTTGGTAAGAGACAAATTCCCATCTCATTTTATTGGGGGAAAAAAGTTTTCCTGTACCTGAAGGACTGGGGAAAGAGGTGTTCTGAAGTATCATGAGAGCATATAGGAAAACAGCCAGACTGAAATCTGAGTACTGCTTTCAAACTGAAAGTAAAACTATCCTTTCAAGAGAGTGAAGCATCACTGCACTGGAAACACATCCCATTCTTTCTGGAGGCAGACACTGGTTTTTGCTTCAGTGTATTCCTCTTGTCTGTAGCATCAAAATCAAGAGCCACATTACAGCAACTGCCTGCAGCAGTGTCATTGCCTTTTACAATTGGTTCAGAGGAAGCTGCATGAAAAAGCAGTGAATGACAGGATGGTAAACACTGAGTCTTATTTACTCTAGCACTTACTCTGCTCTTACTAGCAATGGTTCCATACTGGTATGAGCACAACATGAATGCTCTTTTTTTAGTGTAGGCAAGCTTGGTACTGCACTTTCTGTACACAGATTTCACAGAACAGATCTATGTTGAACTCATGGTGCATGCTGGCTATTCCTCTTTCAATGCAGCCTTCTCTGTTTTACAACAGCAGCCGAGTCAGCAGAGAGGGGCATCAGATATCTCCTTCACCATCGATGCAAACAAACAACAGAGGCAGCTGATTGCAGAGCTTGAAAATAAAAACCGGTAAGCATCCACTAAGTACCTGGTTTTGTTCAGTCCCATATATTACATATGTGCTTGTTTCTTAGCATTTTTTTACCACCTACACCTGTACAGTGTGCTTATACAGGCACAGACATCTCCCCCTACAAAAAAAACATAGCACAGAAAGGTCCACACAATATGATAAAGGCTCTGAAATCCATAACCACCCCCTGTTTTAATAAGTGTATTGTCCAATGACATGATGTAATCATGGATACTTTACTGTTTGCAGCTGCTGTTTGTTAAGAGTTTAAAAAGAAAAGCCTGTCTTGTTTCAAAACCGGATTAACTTTCAGTTGGATTCTCAGTAGCACTATAACATGAAATGATAAAAGGATCAGTCACGCTTGTAATGTTATGCTCCCCTGCTTTTATTTGGGAAAAAGATGATTAAAGCTCTCCAGAACACAGTCTGCCTGGGAAAGGTTTGCAGGAAGATTAGCAGCCAGTTAGGCTGCTGATCAAATGAGACAGGAGGTACAGATATGACCAGGACTGAGAGAGAGTGTCCAGGAGAAATAGGCCAGCCTGCCCCAAAAAGTAGTTATGCCTGTTTGTCAACAGCAGAGAACCTGGCCCTGGCTACCAGACTGCCTCATGCCATGAAATGTATGGCAGCAGAGCTCTGCTTTTAGTACTGGACTGTAAAACAGAGGCCAGCCCAGACCAGATGGTTTCCTATTCAAAACTCTGCACTGCCTTCTGTCACCGTGTAATGAGCACCACCAGCTCCAGTCTCGATTTGCCTTTCATAGTTCGAGGCTGCCTCCTGACTGTCTGCTTCCAGCACATTGTGAAGAAGAGACAAAATTCACAAAGGTTTCAACCTTCTGCTGTGAAGCTTAGTATTAGCCTCTTGGCAGCACTCCAGGGCTGACAAGCCAGTTGTAAGGAGTCCTGTTAAAGTGCTTCTCCGTGAATCGTCAACTGCTCTCACATCTTTACTTACATTAGAAATACTTTTTTAAGTGCTAAATATTTTCTCTGATACTCAACAATGTCCAGAAAGGTTCCTTTAATTTTTGTTAAGTTTGTGATGTGCTGGAAATGGGCATGGTGAAGAATTAAAGCGTAGTCAAGCATAGAGCTATTTTATGTCTACCTCTGTTTTTTGGGAGGGTCTTGAAATAAATTTCCCTTTATGGCAAAATCCTAAGAGTTTATTTAGAAAACATCCAGAGCCCTCTCGCATTGCTGAGGGCTTCTTTGGTTAGCTGCAACCCAGTCATTTTGTGTCCATCTTTAATGATTAAAAGCTAAATACAGTCATACTTTTTCACCTCTTGCAATGTCCAGTGAACTGGTTTTGTGGAAAATTACTGACTTGTGGTCTTCTGCTTATTCTCATCCCCAAGAGAAATCCTACAGGAGATCCAGAGGCTGCGACTTGAGCATGAGCAAGCGTCTCAGCCCACACCAGAGAAGGCCCAGCAAAATCCCACTCTCCTTGCAGAGCTCCGGCTCCTGAGGTAAGTCCACGGCAGTAAGACCTCTGGCCTTGACAGGGGCCAGCCAGTCATTCCCAGTAAGAGAAGAAATAAGAGATAAGCCTGGCTTACGGTTTTGGAGACTCTTTAAAGTAAGTCAACCAGTGTGTATCTTTAATCCATTTTTGGTGCAGCCTGTTGTCCTAGAAGTAATTAAGCTTATGCTTTAAACTGCATGCATGAGGAATCTCACATATTACTCCTCTACATTAAGCACGTGCATTAGTGTTGGCAGAATTAGGCCCGTAGGTCATTTGGAATAGGTCCCCACAGCCTGGTCCAATTGCCATTAATTAGATGGGGACAAATGTTCAGAACAAATGCCTTTACGAAGATTTCTCATTTATGCTAAAGAAAATACGTGAAAATACAGCCAGAATTAGATGTTCCCCCATGTGTTGAGCTCTAAGGAGAGGTCAGTTCTCTTCATGGTGCAAAACCAGGTTGCAGGATGATCCTCCTTGTCACGGGGGGGGTGAGGAGTAATGTCATCTGCAGCTGCTGAAGATTTAGAGGATCCTTCCTCCAGTTATCCCACAAAGCTAAGAACTTTAATATGGATGTGTGTGCATGTTAGTTACAATACTGTACCTGGATTTACTAATTTCCATGTGTATCACATTGAAGAAGTACAGTTGTCATTGGCCCAGATCCATAGGCTCCCTGAAAGTCCTGAAGTTAATGTTGTAAGAGCCAGACAGAGAATCCAGTAAGAACTATTCAAAATGCTCTATATGAATAGAGAATAGAGTGTAAGCACTTTCTTCCTAGTGAAATAATGCTAGATTGCTCTGCCCCCTGACTAAAGAACATTTTTTGCCACTTAGCCACTCCTCACACAACTAATATTTTAGTGGTCTGATTCATAGCCGAAGGAAATTACTGTAAGAAATTGTGCTAAAATTTTTTCCTTACAAATACTTGATAGTTTTATTACAGAGTTTTCCACACTAAAATATTTTTCTGATTCACAAATACTTACTTTTGCTTTCCAATGAAAATACAAATTAGTCTTTTCATTTGTATGAGTGTATGAGTATGTAATCACTTCTAGAGATCTACAGACAAGTGACATTCTGTGAGACATATAAAACTGACTGTCATGAAAACATGTACACTCTATAAAATATACCAATAAATGTAGCTCTTGTCCATCAAACCTAAAGTCTATTTTCAGCTAGGAAATCAGCTTTCTATGTAGTTGACTAATAAAATTCATTATACTTTAAAAAAAAAAGGAATGATTGTGCAGTGTTAGCAGGCTGACTACTTAACTTTTCCTTCTTTTAAATTTTGATACACATATTAAAGCATAATACCCTTACTTTGATGTCTTGACATGCGATGTCCTTAGGGCAGTGATGCTGAATTCCTCAACTGTATCTTCCCTGATTTAATATGCACTGTGAGAATCAGAAAATAACTTTTCATCTGTGGGTCTGAACTGCTTTGCATTCCTTCTGAAATGTTCACCATTTGAAAGGTGAAAGTCTAACTTTGGATTTACTGGGGAATTTTGACACCACCTCAAATTCCTAGATACTTAAGATGGCACAAGGCTGTTCTTATGTGTAAAACAGCAGGACTCAGGATAGCAGCCCTGATTTATGTCTGTTACCCTGCCAATTTTTCAGGCTTAAAGTCCTTAAGGCCGTAGAGCAATTTAGTTCACATTGTATTAAGAAATGCTGGAGTCTGTAAGTCATGTTGTGGGTACCTGTCCCAGCATCTTTCACAAGCTGCTCACTGAAATGAAGTCCTGTGGCACTCAGTGAAATGAAGTCCTGAACATGGCATTCCTTCACATTACCAGTATTGTCTTGGAGACAGGCTGGAAAACCCTTTACTTCCAAGAAGTTGCTCCTGAGTACAGCAGGAGAAAAACATCAGAGGAGTAGTCTGGACAGTGCACACTACTTAGATCCTGTCTCCCTGTGGAATGAGTCTAAAACCCAGCAGAGCTCTGTACCTGCCACTTTGAATTACACAGACCTTATTTTTGTTAGCAGTTTCTTTAACTCCATTGCCTTTGTGCAGTTCATAGCATTTCCAACCATTACGTGTGTGGAAAAGAAAAGCCAACATAGGCATTTTGTAGCGGGAAATAGATCAGTCCTTCAGAAGGGTAAATGCAACATGGCAGTGTTACTATATGATCCTATTATATTGGTGAGAGATAGCACACATGAGCAGTCCTGTAGAAGTCTACAATGTTGACTGTATCTGTAGTTGCTCACTTACAGTCAAGGCTTGAAATCAGGGTTTCATATTGCCCTAAATACAGGAAATGTACTTAAGTCTTGTTGGTTCCAGTGCTTTTCCATTTGGAATTAAATTGTCATATCTTGTAGGTAGTACAAGGCTGACAACACAGTGTTTGTATGTTATTTGCAATGCAGTAGTGTATAAAATATACCTAATATGTATATTTTTCAATAGTAATGTTAATTAAATCATAACTTCCAGGAAGCAACAATTTTATTTTGTTTTTAGGTGGGGACCTCACCCGGTTTAGGGATTGAACGTGTGCAAACACTGATCTCCCATCCTGTGCAGTGGAGCTGTGAATCAAAGCAGAATCAAAGCTGTTCAGATTTATGGGGGCACAGAGAGACTGTCACACTTGCAGTGTCTCAGTATTCACACTGTCACACAACCAGCACTGGACTCCCAGTCCAAAGAGCTGATTTCAAGCAGTTATATCTCTACTGTGTGATAGTCTTCCTCTTGCTTTCAGAAAAAAAGGTAGAAACCAAAGCAGATCACTGTGGGTTTTTGTCTGAATTTCTGAACTCTCTTAGCTTCTCTCATATCTCACTGTGTTCAGTGCCCCTGCTGTAATTTCCTGTCCTTCAGGGCATGGCTTTAATTTCTCCTGACAGCTAGTGAGGTTATTGACGAGAGAGTTCCAAAGCTAAAATTGCCAGGCATTTCCACAAGGGAATATAGCACAAACTTGTTTGACCCTCATTTGTTCTTTGAAGAAGGGTATGTATCAATGTCTCTCTTTTCCCTAATCACTCTTCAGTCCCATGACAATTCCCAGTATGAGGGAACTCCCTGGCCTTCACATAGCTGCTTTCCTAAGCACTGTGCTGAATTCATAGTGTGTTTGCTTTCCTGTGGTCTGTACGCATGTATCCCATAGTAGGGCTGGGAAAATGATGCAGTTAAAAGCTGCTCTGATACTGTGAGGAGTAGGCTCTGATCAGATCTGCTTGTTTCTCAGACAGCGGAAGGATGAGCTGGAACAGAGGATGTCTGCTCTCCAGGAAAGCCGAAGGGAGCTTATGGTTCAGTTAGAAGGCCTCATGAAACTGCTGAAGGTAAGGAGCTGCACTTGGTACTGCCAAGGAAAACAGAGTGATGCAAGAGAGGAGAGGAGAGAGAGCAGGTGTAACCACAGAATTCTGCAGAACCTGACTGTTTCTACCCACAAAATTTGGCTTTGCTTCCCTCCCTTTTTATTTTTTGCCTTGGTCTTTTAATTCAGGGGTTTCAGATGATGCTCAGATGATGTTGTTCCTGTAGCAGCGCTGCATCATCATTGTCACCTACTGCTAAGTGGAGTAAGAATAAGAAAAGAAACTGACATCTACAACAAGTTAACTATTGGCTGTAAGAATAAAACCTCAGCGCTGTACACTATTACTCACTGCAGCTGACAGTATAGAATCACTTGGCTATTTCTTTAACTTTGCCCTTAAGTTAAAGTTCCTTGAACTTATTCAGTAGTTGGTTCTGTCAGATGAGTCGTTTGACAACCACATCTACCTCTCTCACCTTAGAGATGCTTTCCCTACAACACTTGTTTCACTTTCACAAATACAGAAGCAGGCCCTTGTTAAACAGATGAAACATGTCTCAACAAAGGATCTCAATTAAAAATGAAGATATCAAAAAGCATGTGCATTTTTGAAGACAGACTGGGGTAAGAGGGAAAATGTGTTTTTATTTGCAGCCCTATTTTACCTGATGTGCTTCAGGACAGATGATGCCAGAAATTCACATTGGAAGAAAGTGCCCTGAATAGCATTGGAGTCTATTTTGTTGTTGTCTATGGCAGATAAAATGAGTTCATGGAAATTCAGTGCAACTTGGGTCAGATATGGTTCAGATAACAGCAGAAGGAATTTCATTGAAATCCATTTAGCAACATGCATCCATTTAGATGCAACATGCATCCATTTAGATCCATTTGCATCAAACCATGAGTTTGAACACCTTATGTCATTTGCCTCTCCTCAGACACAGGCTTCTGCAGCCACAATGCACGAATCAGTGGCACCTCAGCAGCAGAGCCCACTGAATAGCCAGCAGATTTTTGGGAGCTGGAAGTAGGCAGGATACTTTTTGTTCTATCCATGAAATGCTGCAGTGCCACAACTAGCAGTGAGGTCTGCCTGCTGTCAGTCACTGCCTGAACAAAGAAAATTTGAGGTAGGAAACGACAGCAGCTTTCTGCACGCTTTGCACTCTTCTGGTGTTTCAAAGTGTGCAGAGGTGGGACCTTAACCTGGTCTCATATTGTTAACTATCTTGACTGTACCTTTAACACTGTACTCCAAATTTGGCTTTGTTTTTTGTTCTTCACTTACATCCTGGCTCATCTCATGTGCTGATCCTCTTTTTTCTTTAGGAAGAAGAGTTGAAACAGGTAGCAAGTTACCTCCTCTTTGGAGGCCTTACTAACTCCTAAATGTGATTGTGTTCCTGTGATTTGTTTTACTTCCTTTGCTTGAGAAGTGTGTGTGTGTTCTTTTGACCAAAATTAATATTTTGCAGTTATTTCCCACATTAGTGTCTTGGAACAATTTTCACAATGAAATATCTTAGCACTCTAGAAAGTGAGTCATGGCTACAAGGAATCTTGATCTTTTTCTTGCTCCTCTAAATTAAAACATGTAAGGTGTAGAAAACACCTCTCAACTGTAGTGAAACCAACCTAGAATATGAATTAAATAGATAATATTTTGAAAATGTAATGAGAAATCTGATACTTTCAAGAAAAACATAACTGAGGTTAGATTAGACAACGGCAGTAAGTCTGAAAGCCCATTTTATCCCAGAAAAGTCAGGGCATAGTGTGCACATCTTTACAATTGGCACTGATGCAAACAGTCCCATGAGTCTTTGGGAAAATAAATGTTTTCTGCAACCTGGATCAAAAAAAGGAAGTATTTACATTACTAATAGTAAATTTTAGAAGATTTAGTTGTTTTGGAGCTTTTGGGTATTGTAACAGATCTTGGAAATATATTAATTAGGCTTAAAAAAAAAAGTCACTTTCCAGATAGCAGTCTGATTTATGAGTTCAATAAAAGCATTTCATTTTAACAAAACGCGCTTCCTCCTGCTTTCATCAGCAGAAGTGCAGTCACAAGTCTGGTGTGTTCTGTCTGCAGAACAGCATGCAGAGTTTGTAGGTAATGCTTACCTTCATAAAACTAACATTTGGCTAATTTTTGTAAGCATCAGTTCGTTGCACACAAAAAAATAAATCTGACCAAATATCACCTCCATGTAAGATCTCCTGGCAAAAGAGAAGCTTCCAGTGTGACAGGAGTTACCTTATCATATACAATGTTCACTGGACAGTGTAAGTGAAAGCACATTTTCAGGCTGTTATGAGGTATATTTATGAGATTTTTTTTTTCCAAGAGTAATAGCCTCGCTGAATACCAGGTGATGATGCTAAAGAATTACTCTCACCATTTCCATTTAATGATCCCCATTATGCTATGCCATTTCACGATCTGTTGAGAGAAACAGGCTTAAATTAATTTCTGGAGGAATTCAATTGGAATGAGCAGCCTGGCAATTCATCTAATGCTTATGAATTATCTATTTCTCCATTGTCCTTCCTTGAGAAAGGATAATGAGTTCTTCACATCCTTGTCGTTTGATGAGGCTGTGCCATTTCCTCATGTGTCATCCCAGTTCAGTCCCAGCAGAGGGAGCAATGGGCTAAAGCTCCCGTAAAGCTGGTTTTCATTTCAAGCATTTTATGCTAAGCATGCATGACTCTTTTTTGTGGGAAAATTTTCCTGTCTAGCAAGCGTTGACTTAAAAGCTGTAGCAATTCGACTAGGGATGGTGAATTAAATAAAATACCTGAAAGTTTTCCTGAAAGACATGAGAACACTGATAGCTGCAACCAAGTATAACGCAAAAGCTGAAGCCATCCAAATATCCACGGTGGCTGTGGTAGCTCCCCTTTCAGCATGCCTTAGTCCTTAGCTGGTAGAGCTGTCAAGGTTTGGGAGCAGTTCAGTGCTTGTCTTCTCTGCTGACCTTACCAAGAAGTTAAGACTGGCTGTCATAGCAGATTTCAGACCATTAGGTCCAGCCTTTGAAAACCACAATTCTCCTGACAACAGCTAAGCAGGAATCCGATCCTAATACCACTTCATTTCCAGAAACCTGGGCTAATGTGGATCTAGATTAGTAAAATATATTAAGTTTTCACCTCTCTGAAATCAGGCATTTCCTAATGTCCTCCTGTTTTAACTTGCTGTTCATCAGTTCTGTCTGATACTGCCCAAACAGTATAAAAAGTGAGGAGTTTTTTCCTGGACTCTGATTGCTTCATCTTCCTGTGCTTCCCAAACGTTTTGTGTTTGTTTATCATAAACACAAGATCTCAGTCATAGCTGCAAAGCAGACAGAGGGTAGGCACTGGGTGTGCAGCAGCTTTCATATTTCTCTTAAGGGAAAATTCTAGTGCTGAAGTACTGATGGGCATCTGTTATTTTTAGTAAATAAAATGCCTATTCTGAAGTTTATTCCTGAATGTGACTTGATTACAGGAAACAAATTTTGTCTGTTTTTTTCTTTATCTTTCTCTGAAAGTTCCCACTGTTGTTGGTGTTCCCAGAACAGAGATCAGAGGCAAAGGAGAGCTAAGGAAAAAAGGTGGCAAGTGAAAAAGGGCACTTGTCTTTCAAAGAGCTGAGAACCAAAAATTCTTTCGCAAATGTGTTTCACTGAGGGTGAAATGTGCTCCATCAGGGCATGAGAGAAGAAAGCTGTAGATCCTGGATGCCTTGCCTGATGTGCGGGGATTATGACTAGCAAGGACCTTGGAGCATCTCCAGGTTGCTCTGGGCCCTTCCTCTGGACAATTAAATATCTCCATTTCTTCTGGAGCTGGTATAGATGATTCTAGAAACAGGAGAGCATCTGGCCTTTATATATTTGACTTGCCTTTCATCCATCATTTAAATGTTCTAAAACCAGTCATTAAAGAAATTATAAGTATTAAATCTTCCATTCTTCCATCAGTAATGTGCTTATTTCTCATAAACCTAATTTGCCCTTGATGGCTTTCAGGTGATAATGTCTCTTAGAAAGGGGTGATAGGAGAAAAGAACAAATAGCATAGTATTCTGTTACATTATTTATGGTCCAGGCCAGGAATTTATAAAAATCTCAAGGGCAATGCTGCACTCATCCTGCAGTGGGCTTCTCTTGTCTTTTTTAGAACATATTTGCCAAACCATATCAGAGCTGCAGTGGCAACCAATACCAGAGTCAAAATAAATGCCATGGGAAGAGTTAAGAAATCCTCCTGTATTTTTAAAATAAAGCCTGGATAGGGAAACACCAGCCCTGAGATCACTTTTGACTGAAAACAACCAGGAGCTTGGGTTGCAGTTCCCCTTTAAAAGCACTCAAGCCACCTCCATCCTTGGCATCTGCTGAACACTGGGTTTCAGTCAAAAGCCATGTGCAGTTTGGTGTGGGCTCCAGCATTCGTTTTTTCTTACATGGATACACATTCCCAGGATTTTGGAACAGTGGATGGGAAGAGCGCTGTGTCTCTTGCTATCATTCACCCAGCTGCATTAGTAAAAATTGCAATTTTGTAAAGTCTGCTTGAATTTCTGCTAAGTGATCCTAACTGTGAGGTGCTAATAGCATGACATTTCTATGACTGGTGTGAAAACATTTTCACTTCCAGCAGCTGAACCCATAGCAGGAATTTATATTGCCCTATCCCCACAGTGTTTTGGGAGGGCCTGAGTATATCCTGTGGAGCAGATAATTTAATAGTGGCTTAAATAGTTCTCTAGCTCCAAATAAAAAGCAGAAATTTGTATTATTTATTGTGAGTGTCAGACTTTATGTGACTGAGAGGTTGCATGTACCATGAACTTGTCCTGCAGGGAGGCAGAGGGCAGGGCTGTGATCAGCTGTAGTGGCAGTGCTCTGCTGAAAGGGGCTGTGCCAGTCCCTTGCCCAGGCTGAAAGCCTTGCTGGTGCCAGCAGCTTTCCCCATCTCACAGCCAGAATGGGTCACAGTTTGTCAGACATGCGTGTGAACTGGGGGAGTGAGAGAGGGGAGAGGGCAGAGAGGTCTGTAGTGTGGTCTTTATTAACTTGGGTTTTTTTAATTCAGCTGCCTGACATTTTCCCATGCTTAAAGGAAGTCACATCTTGACTCATATTTTCCTACTTACTGTTTCTCTACACAGAAGCCTTGCTGTCAACTAACAACTGACTTTGGTTTATTTCTTTTAGCAAAATTAACATTACCCAACTGATCTACAAACAGCATGATGCCTTTCAGCTGAGGGATGGGTGACCAGGAGAGCAGGCAGGCTCTTGCAAAGCCCCTGTTTAACCCCTTGATTGTTTTGCAGACACAGGGGGCAGGCTCCCCACGTTCCTCACCCAGCCACACCATCAGCCGGCCTATTCCGATGCCCATCAGGTCTGCCTCTGCCTGCTCCACCCCGACCCATGCACCTCAGGACTCTCTGACTGGGGTGGGAGGAGACGTGCAGGAAGCCTTTGCACAAAGTAAGTCTCATTAATAGCTTGTCTGGAGACTGAATAATCATTATTTCTTGTGGTTACTGACTAAACGTGCTTAAGCTTCTCGGCTGCATGCAATGAAAGCAAAGCAAAACAAAAAATATCTGTGGCAACTGCATTTTGCCATTGAAAATCAACTTTGTCAGCCATCAAACTTTGCTGTCAAAGCAAGCAGGTAAGCACAAACCAGACAGTGATGCCAATTAATGGAGTTTGGAGTAAGAAGGAATTTTGATGCAAGATGATGAGGGCAGTTATCACTGCTCTGTTAACCAGAAAAATTGCTATTGACCTCAGCAGGCATTGTCAGTGTGTTTGGTTTTAAATAAAGACTTTGCTAGAAATAAATGATACAATCATAGAATTAGTTCAGGTGGAAAGGGCTTTTGTAAGTCAGTGTGTCCTTCTGCCCCAAGGAAGAGGGCTTCACTTGTGAAGTGAGACCAGACCATTCAGGACCTTTACCACCTGAATTCTGGATGGCTCCTGTCATTCATTTTCTCTGTTGCAGTGTTTCACCATCCTTATTGTGTAAATTTCTTGTCCTTCTATCTGATTGGAACATCCCTTGAAGCAACTTGTGACTGTTGTCCCTTGTCTTTTGCTTTGGGCCTGGGAAGGTCTAACTGAGGTCCAGTTAGACTAGGCAGGAATCACGTCTGAACGTCTAGGTGAACCCTTTCTTTGCATTTCCAGAAAACTGCCATCCCCTTCCCACTCTTTTCAAGTAAAAATAAATTTTAAACTGTTTTGAATTTCTAAGGCCGCAAATTAAATTATGATGTTGAATAACACAGAAAGTGAGTAGTCTGTGTTGTCTAAATAAAGAAATATTCCTTATTTTTCTAATCTGCTGTAAATATTTACATAATTGCAATTCTGTGATCTGAACAAGTTTTTTTCCCTCTTTCCCCAATACAAATTAAACATAAGTTTAAATGTAAGCTCAGAAGTTCCTCTGCTACAGTGGAGGCATGCTTCTTCCCAGGAACCCAGTTCAGCCCTCTCATGCACCCTTCCCCTTGATTTTCCTGTCAGTTGTGTCTTTGTGTGTATTTTTGGACAAGTTTGAATCTGTAATGAAATCAAGAACTTTCTCCTAAAGTGCTGGTCAATTCAAGTATTGAACACAGGCATAATTCCTGGTCCCAACATAATGGGTTGCTGCTGATCTCATTTTCTGTGGCGAAAGAAACAGGCAATATGTTTTCCTTTTTTCTGCTATGAAAAAAGATCAAGACAGGCAAAATATGGAGCCCTAGCTTCTGTGCTGTTATGGGACAGCTTCTTCCAGAGTTAAGGGTAAGATAAATAATGCAATGGCCACAGTAAAATATCCATAAACAACACTAAGTCTGCCTCAGGCAAATGCATTTTAAGTGTAGAAATGTGTTCTGTTCAAGATCAAAAGCAATGTAAGAAGTTATGTGATCACATTTTAAAACTGGTCCATTTGATAAACACCTAGGTTTGTGCTATTATTTACTGTAAGCTCTAGGTGGGAAGGTCAGACCCAAAGAACTTGAAGCCAGTATTCTGTCACATCTTGACATACTACTTTGTGAGGAGGGTTGGGCTGAGATTTTATGGCTCCATTCTCTGCTGCACCAACGGAGATCTTCCTGCATATGCATGATGCAGACAAGCCACGGTTAAATGATGTTTTCTCTTCATTGTTTCTGTTTCTCTTTCGCAGCATTTGCAATAGTTCAGAGGCACAAAATTGGGGAAGACTTTAGAGGAGGAGTGGTTGTGTGTAGGAGTTTACCTACTGTAATTTACATTCCAGTAACTCTTTGCTAATGGATACTTTAAAAAAAAACTCTTTAGGATGTGAGAAACTTTTTAAAATGTATTGGTTTGCATTCAGCCAGTTCTAAAAAATCTACAGTAGCCAATTCCTGTAAATAGTTCCATTTGGAAGACTAGTGATTGTGTGGAATATATTGATTATTCAGCTATTCAACAATAGTATCTATGTTTGGGATTTGGAGCAGTTAAGCACACGTTACCCAGAGACCCCTCCTAAGGAAGGAATATTTCATGCAGCTCACAAGAATCTCTCATGATTGATGGTTAAGGGAATATTGCCAGGTTCAGCAGGAAACACTTCTAGATGCATTATTAGAAAGAGTTTAAAAGCAGCCTGGGGCTGTTTAGAGAGGCAGTAGTGCTTCCTTTATTAAAAAAAACAAGGGGGGTTGGGGGGAGAGAGAGAGAGACAGTAAATTATAGAATATACAAGAAAGTCCTTGAGCTTCAGGAGAGGCTGAGAGGGAGCAGAGAGGAGAAATCTGTGTAGTGCTGATGAGGGATGAGGTCAAGTGTGTTTCTTCAACATTTGCCATAATTATCTGGCAAATACCTGGCAATAATGGTGTCATTAAACAGAGCTGTGGGAACTTAGAGAAAACACTTCATTTCTTCTCTCCTCCCCCACAGGCACTGTAAATGAGTTCACGCTGGATTTAATCTTCCAGGCCCGGTCTGCTGGTGTCACCACACAAATGCAAGCTTGATGGCAATGAATAATCTCCACATATCTGGCATTGTGATTAAATGAAGCGTGAGGGGAGGCTTCTGCTTTTGCATGCAGCATAAGTAAATGAGGCCATTCTGCAGAGAACTCTTCTGCACGTGTCCCTCATAAGGACTTTGATACCCTGAATTATCACAGTGACAGCTTTCAGCCGGGGCGAAACTGCTTTCAGCAGTAAAACATATGTCATGTGGATAATAGTGACACTGTGCTTTGTCCATCTCTTGCTTCAGGTGCAAGACGAAACTTAAGAAATGATTTGCTGGTGGCAGCAGATTCAATCACCAACACCATGTCTTCTTTGGTAAAAGAACTAAATTCTGGTGAGTGAGGCTAACGAGGGGGAATAGTCACCACAGTGATATTTCACATGTATATGAAAGAAGTGGGGAGTGGGAAAATACATCTCTTCAAAGCTTTTTATGCTTTTATTAAAAAATCCCTAAATAACAATTTCTGGAACTCGGCAGGTCTCAAAGCCATGGGTGTAGAAGTGCAGCTGTATACGGTGAAAACTTTAAGTTTGTCTATGATTGCACATGGAGCGGGATTTCACTCTTTAGAAATTAGATTTAGCATAGATCATACAGGACCTGTTGTAAAATGCAACCTGTAGTATTACCATTAAAATATCCTACCTAATAATTGAACTAAGCAAAAGCTTCAGTAGCACCTTCAAAAGGTGCTTTCAGTAAGAAAACTCTATGCTTTGCCAATATAAGTAGAATATTATGCTTTTATTCACTGTGAGGAGGTGGCATTCTCGGTTGGAAAGGCAGAGAAATTCTTAAAAAGATAGGCAAGTATATTTACTTTGTGAAAGTTAAATGGGACTTTTTGTTTCACAGAAGTGGGCAGTGAGACAGAGAGCAATGTGGATTCTGAGTTTGGACGGACTCACTTTGATGACCTGGTTCCATCCCCGACATCTGAGAAGGCTTTCCTGGCGCAGATCCATGCCCGGAAGCCAGGATACATCCACAGCGCTGCTGCCACCGGCTCCATCCGCAGTGACATGTGGGTACCTGCTCAATGCCCCTTCCTGACCTCCTTCTTCTTCCTTTGAAAACAACTTGCAGCACACAGTATTTCCTCTCCCTCTCAATTATTTGGTTAAAAAAAGCATAAATCCAAGTGAGGACTGTTTCATGGTTACATAGTAGTGGGCTCTGTAAACAATAAAGGCCAGAACTTAGGACTCCCTCAGGAGTGAGCTGACTCACATCCAGCCTGGTACACTCAGGCAGCATGGAGGCCATAAGCCCTGCAGTCCTATTCCCTGTTTTATCCAGACTGAGGGACCTGTTGGGGCTCACTGGAAAAGGAGAAATGTGTAAATGGAAAACACAGAATGCTTTTTGTTGACCTGCTTAATTGATGAACAAACAGATTGATTTTTACAACCTGATCATTCCTTTCAGAGACAATAGGCATCTTTCTAGTTATTTTTAGTTCAGCCTCTTTGTATGAAGTTTTTGAGAACTTTGTTGCTCGTTTCCTTAGGGTATTGCCTTCAGCAGAATATGCCCTTTGGTGTACTTCATCAGTGCCAGATCACTGGAGAGGGGAAATATCAGAAGCGTTCTCCACTGCCACGAAAATACTAACCAGTGGAGCGTGTGGTTAGACTAAAATCATCCCACAGTCCTCATAGATTACAATAGAGGGAAGTTTTATTGACTCTGAATGTCATTCATCTCAGGAGGCTATTTATTAATAATTGTCTTTAGGGTTACAGAAGATGGAGACCCTTATGTCAGAGCAGATGATGAAAATTACGAGAACGACTCTGTCCGCCAGCTGGAGAATGAACTGAAAATGGAGGAGTACCTGAAGCAGAAGCTGCAGGATGAGGCATACCAGGTAGGAGAAGGACACCAGCTGCCCATGCTTCTCCATAAGTGAGAAAGGATGATGTGCCTCAGGTGCCCAGTGCCATCTAACCATGCCTACCAAGTCGCTTAGATCTCATTCCCCACTACCATAGGTGCTGGTTGGTGGTGTCAAGATGTCCTGCTATTTTCAGATCTTTTTTTTTCTCCAATGGCAAAAGACATTCACGAGGGTTTCTCCAGTGTGAACTGAAGCTCAGGCGCAGTCTGTGTGCTACTGTCATTGTCAGAATCTGGAGGTACAGAAAAGGTTCTGAAACAAATTGTATCCCAGAGGACCAAGTATTCAACAAGCATCTGGTGCAGAGAAGCCTGGGGATTTCCCATTAAACACCTCCCTGAGGAAGCTCTCAAAGGGCATTTGTTTAAGAGTCTGAGTAAAGCAAATATGCCAGGAGGAGCTGGAATTCTGTAGATGTCCCTATCTGCATCATGGTCTCCACTTCTACCTGGTGTTGCAGATTATTGCCAAGTTTTCAGTTATTCTGACTTGGAATATATGAATTTAAAATACATTACTTCTTACAAAGTTGGAAATAGTGTCAATAGGAAGGAAAACCTAGTTCATTTATTTGGGAGCGGAGCTGAAGCAAGCAAAAATAACTTTGTTCCCACATGGTGATCGGCTCAAATATGGACCTCACCCCTAAAGAACATATTAAAAAAATGGGGTAAAAAAAACAAATTAGACATGTTCTGAGAGATCAGATGTCTGCAAATAAGGTTCAAAATCACTTTATGGGCAGAAATTCTTTAAACTGCTGATTTCTGGGAGCTAATAAAATCTAGCCTTTTTTTCTGGTAGTTTTCCTCTAGTGTTCAGTGCTGGTCACTTTGGATACAATCTGTGTCTGACAGGCTTGTGTTGTAATGAAGATTGGCTGCTCTTTTGGTCTTCTTTTCTGTAAAGCTGCTAGGATATGTTAGTCTTGTAAAAGTTCATTGAGTCTTACCAAAATTTGAGGTAACTTCGAGGTTGATGTGAACATCTTTTTGTTGTTGTTATTTATGTAGACCTGCTACATGCCCGTGGTAGCTTGGCAAAAACCATTTCATTGCAGAGGTCTTTAAGGACATGACAAAAGGAGCAGGATTGTTACAGATCATCTACTAAGGCAGCAGCAGGTGACATAGGGGGTGTTGTCAGAATTTTTTACCCAAGATAGGAAATGTCAAAAGTCACAGCCTTTGAACTTCTGAACAGGATGAACAACAACTGCTGGTGTAATGAAAAGTGGTTGTCAGTTTAGAGAAGGAGTGCCTAAATAGTCACAGCTGTCAGGCATCAAATAATAAATGTTATTCTTGCTGGTAAAAAAATCTATTTTCTCCAGAAGGAACAACAGACCACTTTGACTGTATTTTGGTTACAGTATGGAAGTGCAGTATATGGCAATGGTGTTACTCGAGTTTGACAAGTTACAACAGGATTTTGTACATGCATAAAATAAAGTTTGTATGTCCACTGCAAATAAGGGCAGGAGAAGTTATACATGTCACTTGATGGCACTGGGTGCTAGTCTTGCCTCAGTCAAAATAGTTTTTCTGCTGTTTTCCACCAACATTCCCAGAAGAAGCAGAGGAAATTTTCTCCCTTATTAACATCAGAATAAAACTCCTGAATTTAGCTTAGCCAAGACTACAAGGTGAAGTTTATTCATTAAACATTATTTAAACATTATTTGTTTCCACCAGGGGAACAAAGACAAAAAAACCAACACACACACACACATCCCCCCCGGCCAAAAAAAAAAAAAAAAAGGCTTTTTTTTAGTCAAAAATATATTCACTGAGGGAACAGAAAGTCCTCCTTCTAGACAAGTTCTGCTTAACAGCATTTTTCCAAAACAAGTTTCATGATGTACTTTACTGTCCGTGAGATTGTCAGCTCCTATCAGGCAGTGATTTGACAGTAGTGACTTGTAAGTAGAATCTAATTTTAGTTGATACCACAGCCCCAAAGCATGTAATGGCAATGCATGAGAAGTTCTTCCAGTATGGTTGATGCCATTTAAATTAGGGAATAGGGTTAAAGGAAGCAAGAAAAGGTGCTAAGTTAATAGGGACTGCTAAGATGATTAGGAGCTGGTTGGATAGTATCATATATTGATCCCAAGACATGCTTTGTCATTGGTTGTTCTCTGCAATTTGCTGTTTATTTGTGGTATTTTGCTCTTCTATTCCTTTTTCTACTAATATCACCGAGTATTCTAAAAAAGCCACAACTTTCTACTTGGAAAAACAAAGGAAAATTGGGAAATTTCTGTTCAGGGTATCCTGTTGAACTGAGGCCAGGTCAACTACTCTCATTTGCATCAAACCATTGAAATTTATTACAAGCTGTTTTACTGTTTGTACTCACATGTACACTGCATTCATCTGGATTGCCAAAAAAAGTCAGAAGCTGTAGCTATCCTAATGCAGTTGTCAGCTGAAAAAACCTGCAAGAAGGAACTCCTACTAAGATGGCAGAATGGTCACCTCAGTAACAATCTGGTAACCATTTTTATGTTATTAAATGTCTCACTTCGTGTAAAATCAGCACATTTAGAAAAACATGTAGATGTAGTGTAGCATGGAAGATGGTTGGCCCAAACCCACTCTTGTTATTTTGTGTCACCTTGTCTCCAAGAAAGATTTTTATGCTGAACTCTAAATTAGTATTAAAGTATGAGCAAAAAACCCAAGATACATAGGGAAATCAGGGACATGAAACCTTAGAGGAGGCTTCTTTCTCTCTCTCTTTTTTTTTTTTTAAGCATGTTGTAAATAACAAGTATCTGTATCAGAAAAAGACCCAAACACATTTGATGCACAGGTGTAAATGCTAACAGCGTGTATCCTCCCACATCTGCTTCCACTTTTGGTCTTGGTACAGTCTTTTGCTGATATGTTGTGTAAGACAGTTTTCACTGGGTTTATTTTCTGGGTCTCTAATTGCTCCCTTTATTTCTAGGCTTGTGCATGGCTTTTTTCAGAATAATACACTGCCTGGCTGCTCACGGGCTTAATTTGTCATCTTCCTGTTTTCTGTCCTTTGTTACCTACAGGTCAGTTTGCAAAGTTGAGTGCAATATTCTTCTCTCTCCTCTCAAGTAAGTATTAATAGAATTTAGAGGAAAGTTTGGAATTAATCCTCATAATATACATTTCAGTTGCAATGCATCTTGTGGCACCTGAACAATGACAATGCTGTTTCTTTATCCTTTTAACCTGTGTTGGGATGCCTTGGAATCTCTCGGAATCAGTTCTAATTTATGGATCTGTGGTCCTAGTCCCATGCTTTCCTGTTAAGCCATCACCCTTTTTTTTATTTTTCCTTTGTTGACCATCAGAGTGAGAATGTGGGCTTTTCATCCATGGGGATGATGACAAATACATTAGCCAGTACAGAGAAACCTTATCCAGAAGATAAGGAACCAGATTACATTTCAGGAGACCTGAGTTTAATTCCTTTCCATGCTTCAGTCTTCCTAGGATAACTGAAATAAATAATTTCTGATGAGATCAGAATATCTACTTCAGTGTGTAAAACAAGAGTTATGTTAAAGAAAGCAATCGACCAGCTGCTGAACCACAGAGGTCTCCTCAAATGTGTTGTGGAGGTTTAAAATGCCCCAATCCAAGTGGGAGGCACTCAGGTACTGGATAGAGTCTGGCAGTTCAGAAATATGGCAAGATCTATAAACTCCCTGTTGTCTCATATTCAGGTCATGTTCCTTACCCATGCCAGCCTCACAGTTGCAGCACTGAGATTATTGCCAAGTTCAGCAATTGTGTCTCCTCAGGAAGACAGACACCATCTATTTTTATGAAGTAGCCTGTTACTCTGAACATTTGCCCAGGAAATGGGAGACCACACACTTCTTCTTGCCTCAGCTGAAGCCGTGGATCCTGCATTTCTGACTTTCTAGGAGAGTGCAGTGCCCTGCTGTGAAGATGGCACTGAGACAGTGTTGTCCATCCTGCTGAGACACTGAACCATGGGATGACAGGGACAGAAAGGGAGGAGAAATCAGAATAGGGATCTGATTCTGGTCTGCAAACTGAGCCTCTTGCTCAAAGCCAGAACTAAAAGCAGGCAGAGGTCAACAATCAAATGGACACTAGAGCTTGGGAGCAGGGTCACGTTCAGATAAAAACCAGTGAACCAACCTGTGCCAACTCTAACAGGAACTGATATTGTTAGATTTTGTGTCATGTTTTATGGTAGACCTCCTTATTAATGCGGCAGTTTTGATGGTAAAACTTGACCCTGATTCAAGGGGTTTGCATCTTCTGATGACAGTGAAATTTGATTGTTAAAATGTGTACCTTGTGAAAGCAGCTGCTAGTGGGTATTTCCAAAGCATCTGTCTCAGTGTCTTGCAGCTGAAGCAGAATAATGTGAAAAGCAAATAAACTGCAATACCCAGAGTACTATAAACACCAAATAACTGCTCATAAAAATTCTCCTTACATTGCCCCTTAGGTTACATTCATTTTCTCAGTAGCCCTCTTAAAAACATGATCCATGTAGAGTTTCCTAAACATTGATGGCCAGAAAAATAAGTTTTCTTACTCTGTTTTGGTGCAGTTGTCAGTTTTAGATCAGGTGAAAAGTAAAATGGGTCTTTCAACAGCAATGTGTGTGTATAACTATGTATATAATAGAAATTTTATCTATAACTGAATATAATTACAATTTGCAATAATAAGTCAAAAAAACCCTTTTTAATTAGAATTACAAAACTCAGGCACTTCCATTTAAAGTTTCCTCTTTTGTTGGGAAGCAGTGTTAACATAGTGATGTGGAGAAACATACTGCCCTAAAGCCTGCCTTTCTTGAAAATATGTATCCTGTCTCAAACTAGCAGAGATCTGAGACTGAGCTACTATTTCCTCTCCTGGATGATTTTTGAAACATTTTGAAACCTCGTCAAAAAGAAAGATTTTTATAGGGAGACTTTTTGGCTCCCAAGGGAGCCCTTTGGCTCGTACCAAAAACTGTAACATTCCCAGGAGCTATAAAAGCCCAGCCCTACAGAAGTTAGCATCCAAAACTGGTAGACTTGGCACTTCACCTATATCCACAAGAACAAAATGTATTATGGTGCATTATGATAAATACATCTTCATGTGGTAAGTGAATCTTCTCAAGATTCACTCTGTTGTGAATATGGAAGTCTGTCATATCTTGTCTATTTTATTTGGTGCTTACATTTCACAGCACTGGAAAAATAACTTCCAAATAGTTTATACCAGTCATGGTATCCAAAGTGCTTTTGCAGTTTTCATTGGGTTCTTGCTTGAAGCTTAGAAGCTGCATGAAGAGTTTTATTTCTAAGCCCTTAATCAGTCAATAATGGTACAAATACAGTCGCTATGGTCCTAGGTGGCCATAGGAGGTAGAAAGCCAACAGACTTTCCTATCTCACACCAGTATTACATCTGTGCTTATTAAAAAAAACAAAAAAAAACACACAACAAAAAAAAAATTATGGAGGAAATGAGATCAGTTTATTGTAGCTCCTTATGAGTGATACTGCAGCTGATAGCCAGCCACAGAGTTTGTTCATTGCCTAATTCATCTGGAGTTGATGTTATTTGATTGACACTTTTTGCAAGCTATTTTCATTTGCATCTTTAAAAGCACTATGTACAATTTTCCAGAATTTATTTTAAATAGCATCTAATATAACAAATTTCCAAGAGAGCAAGTCCGGTGATATATAAAACATAATTTAATCCTGTTTTCAATTTACTTTTTATGTTAAATGTATTTGTTTTATTTTTAGTAAAGAAACAGAGTGAATTTGAGCTTGTTTTCAGCAGGCACTAGACAGATCTTTACATGAGGTGAAACTGCAAGTTTGATGTTGCTTTACCTTTATACCCTTGATAGCATTTGATTTTTTGCCAAGGATGGCCAACAGGAGCAGAAAACCTGTATTTCAGAAACTGGCTGAAAAGTTGTCATTGTCATTTAGTTGCTGTTGACTCGTGCAGTGGACGTGTCCCCACGAGACCTACAATCTCCTAGATTTTCTAAAGCTATGCTTTCTTAGTGCTGGCACACATTTGAATTGGTCATGCCTAATTCATTTATATGCATTATTATAACAGGAGAGAATGTGTGAAAAGCTAACAGAAATCAGACCTAAAACATCCTCTGAGAGGGAGTACAGGGAGGAGGCTTTATTACAGGTTTTGTTCTCAGGTTTTAACTGCAATTTTCCCTATCTTGACAAAAACATAATAATTTCAGTTAATGATTTAGTTCCATTCCCACTCCAAACCCTCTCACTCTCTCGAAACCTTATAACATGAATTGTTGTGGTATCTGAGGCTTTGGGTGTCTGTGGGTGACATTTTCCATTGCAAAAGTGACTGAATGGTTTTTACTGAAACAGGTGGAATTTTTTTCAAGCACAAAAACCCCAAATCCTTTCAAATTTTTGAAACGAATGCATTCTTTAAAAATACTATATATTCAACTTGACTGTTTTTCCAGGACGGAATTTGTGTTCAGTAGCACTTCCATATTTTTCTCATCTCTTGCCATTTTTTTCAAACCTCTGCTTTCATGTTTACCAGCAGAGATTAGGAGTATCATCAAATGTCAGGTGATAAAAGCCATGGGCCAAGGGTGATGGTGTGGTCAGTCTAGTCCAGTCTTTTTTGGTTTTTTCTTGAACAAATACATAAAAGCCAGCATTATGTGGACCATTCCATTTGAAAATATCAGGAGCATAGCAGCACAGTAATTTTCAAAAATGTTTGCTACATTCACTCAGCTATGTTTTGGTTTTCTTTTCTTTTTGGTTTATTTTTGTCCCTAAGTCCTCCTCTTCTTAGCATGTAGGCGTAAAAAACACTGTAAAAACTGTGACCAAGTTAACAGGGAAGAAGCAGCTTTAATTTGTGAATTCAATTCTAAAATTACACAAGTGATAGGAATGTTTTTTGAAAAATGACTGAATTACAAGTAACAGAGAAGAACCTGTGGATTAAGTAACAGAAGAGGTCAAGAAACAGTTTTATATCATGACAAATCATACAAGTCTTAACTTGGAATTAATTTTGGCTCTTCCAAAACGTTGCAATGAATTTAAAGCTCTGAGGTTCATTAGTACTCGTTAATTTTGGTTGGATAATCTATCCCAGTGCTGGCTGTGGAACAGAGAGAAGCCTGGAGAGAATTTAGAATAACCCTTCCCACACTCCACCAAAGAGAAATAATTTATCCAAAAAACATGAAGCAAACCCAAATACTTAACATTACTGTCAGTGCATCTTAATGCATCCCATGTTTCACAAGCCACTCTTATTTTACTCTTGTGGTTTATAATGGTACCATCACTAAATATGAGATGTTCCTATATTTTTGTGTATTAGGAAAAATTTTGTCACCGAAAGGGTTGTCAAGCATTCAAACAGGCAGCTGAGGGAAGTGGTTGAGTCACCATCCCCAGAGATATTTGAGAGGCATGTGGATGTGGCACTTGGGAACATGGTTTAGTAGTGAGACTTGGCAGTGCTGGGTTAATGGCTGGACTCAATGATCTTTTCCGACTTAAATGATTCTACGGTTTACATAACCCTGAAACTGATTCAGTAAAAGTCAGTTTGAAGCAGCTGAGAACTGACCTCTTCCATGCCTTTGATTTGCATTTTTTTTGTCTGAATTGTGAAGAGAAAAACGTTCCTTTGCTAAAATTTCCAAATTAGTTTGCAGACTTAAGTGGTACAGGGGCATGCCTGGTTTTTAAAAGATATCATTTAAAATGTAACTCAGAAATTTTTTATGAAACTCTTATTAGACTTGCAGTGCAGGCTTCCTTTGCATTTATCAAGAAAATGTTAATGCTTGTCTTTTGTAACCATCTGACACAAGGAGACACTAAATTAAGATCATCGTACCGTTTGGTGTGCTTAGGTATTAAGGAGTGGGGTGGAAGTCTTTGTGCTTGAACAATTAATACAATCAAATGGTCTCAGAAAGGAGAAGCAGCAAACTAAACTACCTGACCTTTCTTCATTCATCAGATTTAATTTAACTATTTTTGCCAGAGTAACTTGCATTTCATCTCCCATCCTTTAGACCAACTTTATGCCTGAAATGAGTAGAAAAGAGTTGATGTGGAGGGAGTGGTCTGTTATGCTGTGATTATCATATCTCGTGCAATGTAGATTGGTTTTCTCTCTGAGGTAGTTCAAGAATAAAAGGGATGAGTTCCTTAACTTACAAATATGTAAACAGTGCCTTTACAATAAATGTGCCAAAAGCAGAAGTTTGCAGTATTACCTGACTGTAGATCCTGATGTAGTTCTGAGAAGGAACAGCAGTAACCTATCAAGCATTTTTCCATTACCAGCTAAAATGCCTCTCCTGTAGGAATTTGACATACTCACTGATGCTTCAGGACACAGAAGAGCACCAGCAGAAATTGGTGCACCAGGGGACTAGGCTGTTCATGAGCTGTAGCACCCAGAATCACCCTTTCAAGTAACTACAGGTTTTCTTAGACACTGTAAAACATACACAGGGCAAGAAATTTACATGTGAGGGGAGGCTCATGATGGTGAGTGACTGTTAATCAAATGCCTGAACACTGCACAAGGGGAATAAACCATGGTTTCGCTTCCAACATTATAGAGCAATTTGGAAAGGTGAAGTGGAAAGCAAAATGGGAACACTGCAAATCTGTGTCAGTGCAGACTGAGTTACCCCAAGGTCCCACAGTAGAGCAGGTAACAGTCTTCTTGCCCACGGCAAGGAAAGTTTCCAACTTCCCTCATGCCCTGTAAGTTTCTGTTTACAGCTCAAATACCTGTGGCTCACATAAGTAGGATGGCTTTTTTCCTTTTTGAATTCCTTGAGGGATAACCACAGGAATTGGCCAGCTCCTTTTTTCTCTCAATAAAGCAGCAGTCACAGGCTTTACTTGCTCTGCCTGCATGGGTGCAGCATCTTAAACCAGCACTCTTTAAAAACCTTCTGTAAACGTTTCTCAACAGGGAAGCTGCAGTCAGACAGACAACGAAAGCTACGTAAGAACTGATGATGAGGAGAGCTGCTTTCGGACAGACGATGAAGAAAACTCGGCTGCAAACTTCACAGAAGAGTGGAACCAAGAGGTGCAGCGACTCTTGACAAAAAAATCACATAACTAAGTTCTGAGGACTGTAGCACAGTACTTTTGTTCTAAGAGTTGTAGTTTGTAGATGTGTGTTTTTTGACAACAAGACTTTTGTTCAAGGCTAACTTATATTAGCTACATCTTCTGTAACATGGCTCATTACCGGCGAAGCAAACAGACTGACGCGCGTGCTGCTGTCACACACGGCGGCGCTGTTAATAA
Source organism: Aphelocoma coerulescens (assembly GCF_041296385.1). Lineage (NCBI taxonomy): Eukaryota > Metazoa > Chordata > Aves > Passeriformes > Corvidae > Aphelocoma > Aphelocoma coerulescens. The sequence continues at coordinate 124,841,860 of NC_091015.1, forward strand.
CTCACGAAAACCCTTTGCACATGATATTGAACCTGTTCAGTTTACAATGACAATACTGTTTATAGTTAGAAATTTGATTTCTGAATACTTTGAGATTTTAGTAGGTCGGTTTACTATACACTGTACATTTTTTTCCACGGGAGAAATAAAAAGCGACAAGTATGCATTTAACACTGATTATACTCCTGAGTGTATATATCTAGTAGCCCAAAAAACTAAGTACCAGACTATATTTGCAATTTGTTTGCAAGTCTTTAAGGCTTATACAAAATGTACGAAAATAATAATAATTATATCATTAATAATAATAATAAACGTCTCTAACTTAGGGCTAACGTGTAACTTAGGAATGTTTCTTTCAAAATAATCTAACAAATCAGCCATAGAAGTTAGTGTAAATATTTTTTTTCCAAATAGATATCATATACAAAAGGTGACATTCAAATGATATAGAATCTAGTTTTTAAATCAGCACAGATCTTCTTAAAACTGTGAACTATGTTTTGAAATACTCGTTGCTAAAGCTGTTTATAAACCACAGGTGCCATAAGATCCCTGAACTGACTGATGTTACGTATAATCCTCCATGGTATTGTTTCATTGATGTTTTAGCTTTAGTAAGCATGTGTTCAACAAACCAGCTCTTTCCATCTCTCTGGCCCTCCTCTTCCCCCCCACCCCCTTCCATTATGTTATTTTTGAGGCCTTCAGCTTTAAATGTACAGGCTTAAAGTGCGCTTGCAACTGTTTCCTTTTGATTTCCGAATGTGTACTGCCTTAGCCAGCCACCAGATGTTCTGCATGCCCTCTTGGAAATGTGTGGTGAGACTCTTTCAGAGCTGGATGGAGAAACAGCGATCAGTGAAAAGCACAAGAAGAGCAGTGGATTGTTTTGAAAGGACAGGCATACAGTTACAGAATTGGAGTTTAGTATTTTTCCGGTATCAAGGCATTTCAGGAGAAAGGGGACTGACCTGGCCATTAGGCAGGGTTAGGCAGTGAGGCTGCTGGCTAAAAAGTGTTTGCTCTGCTGTGACTACAAACCTACAGATACTCCTGAGCAGGCATTGGCACAAAGTAGCATCAGTGTGCTCCGCAGAGCACCCTGCTCCGAAACAAAGGTGGCACCTCTATGGCACATGGCACTGGCGTGCAGAGGAACCAGAGCCAGGCCAGGGACAGCTGGAGCAGCAGCCTGGCAGGGACACCAGGAGGTGTTCCATGCTGGCCACCCAGCCCTCCTGAGCTGCGCAGTGTCTTAGCTCGGGGCCACCTCTGTGCCAAGGTAACTTTACTGCCCTAACACAATATTGGGCTTCCAGTACCTGGCTGACCTGAAGTGACACTGTCTAACAGCCCTGAAAACCGTGGTGTTTCATACAGATATTTCACACCAGCACAGTTTGCCTACAGCAAGTGATGAGATACCCATCTAAAGCAGGTTAACATGGCTTGTCTGTCCTTGCTTTCATGGTGACGTGGATGTGTGCTGCCGTATTTACGTGAGATTGCTATGTCGCTCGACCCAGTAAGTCCACTTGTTTGCATGCATTCTCCAGGCTCGTGGCTGTTTCCCTGGGCACTATGTGTTGGGGAATGAGTATCTGTATGAAAGAGCTGCTGCCATTTTTCACTTCTGTATCATTTCATTGTGTATGCAGATCTCTTGTCTGTATATCCTTGTGTATCTGGGCTTGCTCTCAGACATCCAAATGCATACTAAGGGATCCTGATATCTTCATGTAAGCTTTTCATTTTTGCTGTCACTGGTCTTTGCTCCTGGGGTATGTGCCATCCTGGTAAGGCAGGCACCATATCCTCCACTGTCCCCTCCTCCAACCTCCTCTCAGGAATGAGTTAGCCTCCACTAGTGCCTAGCACTCCGTGTTTTAAGCTACTCCAGTGAACCTGTAGACATCGCTGTCAGCTCAGGATTCCAGGCAAGCATTTCCTGAACAGGGAGAAAACAAGCTAGAACACAGCTACGTGCAATGGCTGATTAATTCAACCCATGTCATGTTTAACTGTACCCAAAGTAATAGATCCCTCTCATCACCTTAATGTCTGCGTGCGCATTATCACCATGCTTAGAATAGATGCAGTAGACTAAATCCATTGCAAGAGCTTCCAAACTAGGAGTAAGAACTGAAGTTGACTAAGCAAGCACCTTTCTTTTTGACTGGTGTCAACAAGATGATCCCTTAGAGTTGGAGTTCTGGGTCCCTTATGCCCTGGAGCTCTGAGATGAAGCACCTCTTACTTAGCTCTCCAAATGTCTATTTTAAGCATTTTTCCAACTCTTAAGCTGGCTGCATTTTCACCCAGCTGGTCTTTGTCTGTTTGTTGAATATTATTTTGGTTGTGGTTTGCGGTCATTAAAACAGAGTTACAGAAGAGGTCCTTGGTATGGCCCTTTTCTGAACTACCAATGGCCCACCACGGCAGTCAAAACTCCGGGTGGTTTTACTGTCACTGGAGGAAAACCAGTGGTTTGGAATCAGGAGACAGGGATGTGAAGATGTGTAGGGTCCTTGAATGTCCAAAGCGAAGGTGGAGAATGGGTTGTCTGTAAGTAGTAATGTTAACTAAACTGCATAAAAAGGTGTGTGGCCTTTGTTGTGATATAATATGTATTTTCTTATATGCATGAGCCAGATTGTTGCATCATAATTTATCATAAGTGTGTCCACCTTTACTTTCAGTCGTCATCTTCTCCCATCCTTATTGGTTCTTGGCAATTACTGTAGATAGACCTTGTAAATATTGCAACCTTGGGTTGCTGTAATCACACTGGTTCAATTCAGCAGACGGAGCTGTGAACAACAAGCACTCCACTGTGTCCTGAAGAATAAAGGGCATTTTTACCTTTGAACCAAAAAGAAAAAAAAAAAGTATGAAGAGTTACATCTTGAGGCTACTAACTGTAACGCATTTTTAAAACTACTGTACTTGACACCACTTGAGACAGATACAGAGACACTAAAGATGTCACAATATTCATTGGTATTGTAACAGAACTGCTATTGTATGGGGTTTTTGTATTGCTGTTAAGTATTGTTTTGTGTGTGTGTGTGTTGGAACCTACTGGGGACATGTTATATTTTGAAGTGATTAAACTATTTAATTGTGTGTCTATATTTTGGAATGGAATTATTTCTTCATTAAAAAGATTTTTAAAAGGAATTTATGGAGCATCATGTTTGTGGCTTATTTTGGTTTTGGATGATCTATTCCTTGGAGCCCAAGCACTGTTTTTATTGAGTAGGGAAGGAAAGTGTGTCCCTGTGGTGCCTCAAATATTCTTTGTCTCCTCCACTTTTTCGTGGAAGAACTCCTTCCACCACCTTCCACAGCACTTTGAACATGGTGCTGGGCAGCACCTTTGTACTAGTTTGAAAGCAAACCAGTGAGAGACTCGAAATCAGAACTACAATTAAATAGGAAAATTGAAGTAAATGCAGTAGTGCAGAAACACTGACAGGTCAGGATACAACCTGACACCCCGTTGGTCAGGGTGGTGGTAGCAGTCTGATTAAATGGTGGCTGCAATCCTGTTGAAGTGGTAGATGTGGTTCTGTTGAAGCAGTGATCCTGTAGAAGGGTCTGGTGTTCCTCAAAAGCCCCAGTGGTGGTTATGTAGCTCTTTGGGAATCCAGTAGCTAAGGCTGACTGTGGTGTTCCAAACCTCAGATTATATCCAGGTAGGAATGCTTGGTTCCTCCCCCTGGGCAGAGCATCTCACGATGGGATGATGTAATTTATGAGTTATGCAGTGAGGCTTCGTGGCCCATTAACAGAAGATACTGCTCCAGAGGGAGTTATCTGGGATGTGTCATGGAAGAGACAAAGAACACTGCCCCACCTGGTTTTAACAGATGATGATAGAATACTTGTGGTTACATCTTACCTTGTAACCTAAGACAACCTGCTTTCAGTGGCCCAGGCAGTTTCTTCTTCCTTTCTTAATTTTATGTATCTTTAGCAGTTTCACAACCTGAAAATGCAGTTCCCCATCTGTAAAACACCTGCCCCTGTATCCACTTAACAGCAATGAAAATGACCATAAGCAGAAGACATCAGGGCCTGACAAGGTGCCTGGTACAGACCTATAAGGGGGTACCTGGTCCTCAGGAACCTAAACTATCTGCAATAGTGTAATTTTTTCTTGCCCACTGTGTTTCTCTGGCCTTAGAAGGAGCAAAACATTGAAACAAGTGCATTTGAATGGCCTTACCATTTTACAGTCACATGTTCTTTTATTGCAGAGGGACACAAAGTCTTTGTTTTTCCAATTACACTTTTAAGATGTCTTTCCATGTAGTCGTTGGTAATTGCATTTGGTTGCTAGCCTAGAAGAACATGGACTTGGAAAACGAGCTCACACTTAAAGCAGCATGTTTGTATTCTGATGCAGTGCTTGGGGCTACTTCATCGGGACGTGGCAACATCAGGAGTCAGTGCCCAGTGGTGCATCTGGGTGTGGTGGCAGCCCTTCCCAGCTGATGTGCTGCAGCTGCTGTCCCAGAGCATGTCCCTGGCATCCAAAATATCCCCAGCTGTGCACACAGCATTGTTAGCCTGGCCAGTGAGTTACACCAGGGCGGGGTCTGTTAAAAGGAAAGCAGTAGCAGCTCACCAAAAATACACTCTATCTACTTAGCAGATATCCCAGTGTGTTGGGGAGAAGAAAAAGCCCAGTCTGCTGCCTCCTTCAGCACTGACTGCTGTGGTAATCTATAAATCACCAGGGTTTATTTGCCCTAATTCCCCTGTCTACATGTTGATGTTCTTCAATGAAGATGATCATTTTACACTGTAAGTTATTTGCCAGATCTGCTGAACTTTGCCTCCACGATCCCAGTCCAAATTCATATCCGCAAGATTGTAATGTATGATGACATATCATCAGCTCATGAGGGTAACTCTGTTTTATCCATGCATAATCCCAAATTGCTGTATTGCTTCCTAACCCACAATCAAGTCTATGGCCCCTGGGGAGCAAAGGAGCCAGTGAAAACTAATTTATAGGCAAGAGCTGTTTTTCTCTTTGCCTCTTGGTTACTTGAGCTGCTTTTTGCTCCCCGCAAGGAAAATAGACTCATATGGGAAGAAATAAATTTGTTTCATTTGCAAAAGGAAAAATATAATATAATATAATGTAATTGTAATATAATGTAAAATATAATATAAATATAATATAATATAATATAATATAATATAATATAATATAATATAATATAATATAATATAATATAATATAAATGTGGTCTTTAGATCAGGGTAGTTGACACCTTGGTTGCATCAGCACTGAACTAGGGGATGAAAAGCATCTGGAATTTTCTGAAAGCACCTGAGAGTTTCATTTAGCAGCACACAATTCTATGGCTGCTCTTCCAAAATTTGCTTGGGCCGGTTGCTCAGCAGATGTATATTCCCTTGCAAGCAGCCTTTAGGTCTGGGTGAAACATTTAAGAGACTGTTGCAGGAATATGAAGCTGAGTTTATCAGAGAAATACAGTATGTTGGGTAGGAAGAGCAATCTCTATTGTTCCACAAAGAAAAAATGTATTGAAGCATTTCGTACGCCTCAGGATCATCCTGCCTAATACCCCAGATAATCCGCAGCTTAAGGATTCCCCTTTGCTTTCTCCTAAATGATTGCCACCAGTTGAGTTGCCCATGGATTAGGACAGCTATCCCAAGATGCCACCACTTCACCAAGCCTTTGGCTGCAAAAGGCAGAGCAGCAGAATTAGTCTACGCTTCTCCCCACCTTCCCTTTCCCCAGGGAACAAAGGGGTGCCAAACTGGAATAAGTTTTTCTGAGAGCCCACAGCTCTGGAGCTTTCTAAAAAAACTGCTTTGCACTAGTAACCTCCTAGGACAAGGCTGAGGGATGTGTTCAGGGGAGGAGGGGAATTGTGCAGCCACATCATGCAAACTCTAGCATAAGATGGTTAATGCAGCTTGGAGATAATAAAGACCAAATAATAAAGAATAAGTTTTTCTGAGAGCCCACAGCTCTGGAGCTTTCTAAAAAAACTGCTTTGCACTAGTAACCTCCTAGGACAAGGCTGAGGGATGTGTTCAGGGGAGGAGGGGAATTGTGCAGCCACATCATGCAAACTCTAGCATAAGATGGTTAATGCAGCTTGGAGATAATAAAGACCAAAGAGGTGATATGAAAGAGTAGTTGCTTTTCTGTCTTCGTAGGGAATGAAGGAGGGCATGGTGCATTTTGTTACTGGTATGTGATGCTGCAGAATGTAGTTTGCTATTTAATGCAACATAATTTACTACTAGCAAATTAATTTCCTCATGACTTGTGTTTTTTACATAACACTCAGCAGTGGTCAGATGGTAGATGTGTCAGGCGTGCTGCTTGTTATGCTAATTGTCAGCCTGTAAAGGCTGCCCAGTTAACACTTCTCCCCTGCTTGCTGCAGCCCAGCATTGCTGCTAGAGCCCAACATTGCCTACAGCCAGCAAGCTCATTCAGAGAAGAGGCACTCTCCAAGTGCGTGTTTTGACTGATTTTCTTGTTACTGTTCAGTTCCGTTTTGGTCCCTCTTGGTACATTTCTGTCAAAAATAACGTGGGTCAAACTGTTTTCCAGTATGGAAACGTGTCTGTGCACACCTGCATTTCTCAGCTTTTGGTCTTTGCAGTCCCCAGATCCCTTGCAAGCTTCCCCTGGCTCCAGGCTGGGGTGCAGAGCATCCATGCCTGCTCCTCCTCCTTCCACCACACGCACCTCACTGCAATTTCAGGACAGGCTGCTCCTTGCCTGCACCAATGCTTCTCCTTATGATTTTGGTGGTGCTGTTCAGCACCTCCTCATGGAGCAGGGGCTGCTGCTCACCTGGGAAAGAAGTTCTCACTGCTGCCTTCCTGTCCCACGTCCCATGGGAGCTGCTATGGGGCCCACACAAGTTTTTTTCCTGGGTGGGATCCCATGCTCAGGTCAAAAAGTTCCTTTTGGACGTGCAAAATCCTTTCCTGGTTTCACCAAACAACCAAACATGTTTGTACTCCCTTGCCCTACCTCCCTTCCTACACCCTTCAGTGGTGTCTAGTCCAATTACATTCCTTTCTTTTTGCTTATTTTGCTTTATTGATTTTAAGGCTCCTGTCAGTAGCCTTAAATCCACTGTTTTGCACCTACACTGCTGCTATGAGTAGGAATCAGGTGCTTAACAGGTTTCTGCACTTCTTTAATATCTGCCTTCATGTGAAAAAGCAAGAGATTACATGCTCTGCAACAGGCACTTTCATCATCATATTCATTATGTTGGTGCAATTAAACTTAGAAGTCCCCTCCAAGAGACTCCAGTTCTGACAAGTGGCCCTATTGTCCTCTCCACAAAGTAGGAAAGTTGTATTTTAGCCCTTTCACATGGCATTGAGTGCTCTCTGGAGTGTTTTCCACTTGCTACCTATATAGCTGCACCCTGGCTCTCAGCTCATTTGCCTGGAGACCCTCAGATCTCCCAGCCCCCCTGCAGACGGAAGGGCTCAAATCCTGTTTGTTTCAGCTGAAAGGCTGATACTGAAGTTAGTGCAGATGGTAATTAGTACTTGAGGGAGTGCTGTTTCCAGGGAATCCTCTCATCACTTGCTCTGAGTCACACGCTCAGTGGAGGACACTTCACCAGAAACACATTTTCTGCTACTTTTGGAGCTAAGCTCTCACAGATTAATTAATTGAGTTCATGTATAAATGCAAGAAGGAGGAATTCAGAACAGTTTTGTAAGGTTGCAGTCAGGAGAAATGTATACAGACAGACACCTGTTCTCCAATTAAAAACTGGGTTTATAGAGGTTATACAAAGTCTGCACAGCTCTAGTATTGATTGTTTGTCTGGCAAAGCGATAATCAACAGAAAAACTAACTGGGTTTGACTGCAAGTTGGGATTGCCGGGGCTGATGGTGCCCAGAAGCAGAAAAATTAAACTGTTTTGTGTTTAGCTGGGGATGCCTCACTTAACCCAAAGGGAGCAAACCCGGAGGACTAAAACATAATGAAAACCAGACTGCTGGTTGAGTAGCTATTCAGTGGCCAGCTACTGCTTTCCTTGGGAAGCAATTCATTATTCCCTTTACATTTTGCACTGCTGGGAGCAAAACATCTCATCTGCTCAGCCAACACTGCCGGGTGGCAGGTGGTTTTCCTGCCACAAGGACACAGCGGGCTCAGTCCTGCCATGGCTGGGCCATTGGGTACAGCTGAGGTACAGCAGGCAGAAATTTGCCCTAATAGCTCTCTTGAGTTGATAGCAGGAGTGCAGCTGGTCAGCCCTTTACTAAAATGTGATGGATAACCATAGAGTGTTTTCCCTGGCAGCTGAAACCTTTTCCAAGATGGCAATAATGTTCATGTCTTTAGCCACCTAACAGATGAGACAGAAAAACTGGTGGCCTTGTCCAGAAAGCATGAGCCAGCCTAATTCTGGGGTGAGGTTTCCCACCAACTGTGTGCTAATTCAGAAAGCAAGAACCCTTGTGTCAGATCCTTCCCCTATCCTTTTCTACAGACTGCCTGTACCAATATTTATAATATTTATTGCCTCACCTCTGAATATAGAACTTGGCCAACACGTTAAAAAAAAAAGGGGAGAGGCAAGGCTTGAGTTGTGTCGAGTATCTGCCTCATGCCCTGTTGCCTAGGCAGCTACATCTAACATTCAGGGACTCGTTTCTAGGAATTATGAGCTAGAGAGAGATAAACAAGCTCTTTTAAGGATGCAGAAGAGAAGAGGACTCGAATTTCATTTGCTGTATTTACTTTGTTGCGCTCATTTAGGCATTCATGGTCTCATGATGACCTGGAAACGGAGATACCCTGTGGAAGGAAGTGTGTGCCTTGCTCCCTTCAGGCAGCTCTGTGTGCCCGCCCTGTGCAATCCCTGGCATGGACACACACACGGGCACACACCCCAAGGAGATTGTTCTTGTTGTGTGAAGAAAAGACTGGCATTCCAGATTGCTCAGGGTCCGTCAGATGTTGTAAGAGGTTATCCAGTTTGCATGGATCAGGCTGCTCTCATTTTCACTGTACAAGAGGATGAACGCTCCCTGCCGGGTAAAGGTGAGAGCTGCACCACCTGTGTCCTCATGCCAGCCGCTGCTGGCCATTCCCTGCCAGACATGGTACCCATCCATATGCCAAGAGCTGCCTTTCTTTGTCTCACAACTGGGGCACTAGTTCTGCTTTTGTGGGATCCCACTGGTGTGAGGGTTCTGATTTTACTGCACAGTGACCACCAAACCTTCTGGCCTTGGTTTTATGCCTTCAGAGCGTGCAGATGCTGCAGTGCAAGTCAGGGTCCCACCATGCCAAACACAGGCAGGTGTCTCTCCTCCTCCAGAGATGGGATGCTCCAGGAAAAACACCTGAAGGAAGTATGAAAAGTTGAGGTGACAGGGATGTTCACCTGCTAACATGAAATAATCAGCAGACATCACTGGTTGGCCCCAGACCAATTTACCTCTAAGATGCCAATACTGGAGTGTCAGCAAGGTGTGCTTGCCCATCAGCCTCATCTGACTGAAGCAGCAGCAGTGCAGCTCCCCTGATCCAGACAGAACTTTTCTCAAAGGGCACAGTAGCAATGAAAATGTTTATTCTTCAAGGCCCATGAATGAATTTCATCATCATTTAGCAATACCCTAGACGTAATTCCAGGAAAACCTATTTTCAATATATTGTGTGTCTGTAGAGCTATTCAAGCTTGCTCCAGAATTTATGAGCAGAGTTCTGGCAAGTTCAGCCCAACCCAGCAGTTTCCCTCATCTAATTTCCCACAGAGGCATGTGGACGTGTCCTTAGCTGCATAAACCTAATTATGCTCCCACAGCCCCAAAACTGACAACTAAATTACTGTTACAGAATACTTGCAGAACAAAGCTTAACCAGAAGCGTCACAGCTTGATTTGTTGGACCAGCAGTCTGAAAAGAGAGATTGTTATGCAAATCTAATTTGGAAATCATTAGCAAGAGCGATGCCATAGACCAGAATCTTTTTATTTTTTAAAGGGATTCCACCTTATTATAACCACATTCAGTTTCTGGTTACATTAGCATAAATGAATTGCAGGAAGTATTTTTTGTATGGTAGATAGGTTTTGAAGCTGAAGTCTTGCTCATATATTGCAGTCTTAAAAGAGGTCTTAAATATTTTTTTAAATCCAGCCTCAATTGATTTCTTTTCCTTGTAAAGCTGCAAAATTTTTGTTCTGGAAGTGCCTGTTTTCAGCAGAAAGTTGGAAGTGTTCATGAATTAACTCACACTGAAAATTAAAGGCAACCACCCAGGCCATAACTTGCTCCATCCAGTGCCTTTCCTCCTGTATTTGCTGCCTGACATAAACCTACAGTCCATGAAGCTCTGCTGCTGCACAGGGGTGATACAACATAATCCTGGAAGAAATCATCTCTGCATAGCTGAGACTTCGTTTGTATGTCTGTCTTTCATGGTTACAGGAACCAGTATACACTCCAACTACTAAAAGATAGAGAAGAGTCTTGGAAACCAGGGCAGGGACCTATAGGAAGATAAAGTCTTCTTTACATGTTTTATCTGTCAGTTGGGGTTAAGGTTTCTATCTTAGTTGCAAGAAACACTGTTTACACTCTACTGACATTATTTATACTTGTTTACATGTGGTATAGCAAGGCTTGGAAAGACAAATTAATACAAGCCCAGTCCTCATTGAAGAATATTGGTCAAATCCATTACTCAGTGACATAAAACACAAAGATCTTATTTTTGGAAGCATGGGGTCACGGCCAACATGGCAGTCTGCTGGGTTCTAGAATATGGAGAATTTTTCATCTTTTCCTTACATTTCTAAAGAATCTAGGAAGTAACATCCAACAGATATGGAACCGGAAAAAGAGTAGTTGATTCATACAAGCTACAAACCTGCAGACAAGGAAATCAGAGAGCGTAAATGCAAAACCCATTCAAATAACTGTAGAAAATGCAGAAAGACAGGAATGTGTATGTATTTTTATTTACAGTAAACATCAGCACATCTGTCTTCTAAAAAAGTCCACTGCATTTCCAGTGACAGCTGTATCCTGAGGTTTTCTTGTAGAAAAACAGAAATTAAGTAGCAAAGTTGTAAAACTGGAAGAACTAAAAAAAAATATGCAGTGAAGAAAAATCAAAAGCCTTGGGTTTATTTATTGCAGATAAGGACTTTCCCATAGAAAATAATCATAGGAATGAAAGGTTGTGCCACATTTTTCATGACCAACAACAAAAAAAAACCCCAGCACAGATTTTGGGCATGACACCACGCTTCAAATTTTCAACAGCCCTTTTCACTGCGTGTGGAGACGATAATGCTGGTGGGATGTGAGCCAAGCCACTGGCATGCAGCACAATTTTCAGCCATGCTTTCCTTCCTCACTGCAGCTCCAGCTACTGTGCAGCTTGGTGTGAAATCTTGGTCCCGTGATTTGTTCTGCGTCCCTTCAGGTCTTCAGTGGAAACAGGGGAACTAATGGGCAGTGGGGAATGAGACCAGGAAGGAATAAAAATCACTTTGGAATTATTCTGAAGCTCTTCCCTGAGCTTTTATGGGCAAATAGTTAATTAGGACATCAGGGATATTTAATGCCTTGTCCTTAAGTATTAAGTCATACCTAAAACCCCACTGTTGTCTTATATTTTCAATTTATGACCAAAAAGCATAATTTTTGCTGCTGTTTCTGCTTTCCTCTCCTCCTTCATTCCTTTAACCTAAAAAGGTTTTTTTCTCTTTTCCAAGGCCGATCCCTGCTCCATGATGTCCTCCTCCAGGCCCTGGTCAATCCACATGACCTGCATTTTGTCCTGGCTTGTCTCACTGGTGGGACACAGTTGGGTGGGAGTCACCTCCTCATGCCCCAGGGACAGCAGCCCTGGTCCTTCCAGCAGCCAGGAGGCCTGACATGCTGCTGTCCATGTGCTGCCCTCAGCATGAGGATAAATATCTACCTGGAGAGCACCATCACACCACCATGGACTCTCCAGGAGGATACTCTCCTCCCTGGCGGAACTGGAAACCTGGTCCCAAGTCACAGCTTTCCTCCCAGCAGCAGAGTCTACTGCCTTCTCCAACACACAGTTAAACTTAAGGCTGAAGTTCAGTGACACTCACAAGACATGGACTGTTACCTCAGAAAGAGAGGAATTGCTTTTCCCAATTTCCTTTTGCTCTTACTATGGTTCAGCAAAGACCTTTATTTCCATGGCTTTGAATATTTTCTTCCTCAAGAGTGTCATTGTTTTCTGCATGAGACATTTACCTCTTGTCTAACCTCAAAAATTCAGGTGTCTGGAAAGTTGTAGAAATTACAGCTTCAGAGAAGCCTCAAGACTAAACAATGAAGTAGGAGAGGAGCTTCCAGGCAGCCTGTAAATTCCTGGGGCAGAGACTGTAAACTTGTCCAAGTTCTGTTCATTTGTTTATTTTCTCAAATGCCTGCTTTAATGCAGTGGTAAATTAACACTTTATGGTGCCTTTGTGTATGTTTGTATCCCACAGCTCTTACTATCTCCTGTGTCAGCCAAGGTTCCCAGCTGATCAGCACCTGCAGGAGCAGAGGAGCACAGATCTGGCTTCATCGCTGTTCTGAGGTCACAGGGGAAAGAACTGGGAGACAGCTTTTGCTTTTTCAAGTAATTTCAGCTTTTAAAATGCGCCAGAAGGAATGATTACAAAGATCCCCAGCACCTCTTTAAAACCTTTGCTATGAATGGTCATCATTAACATCTGTTTGAATGACACATTCACTAACTCTGTGTGTTCAATTTTGCACACGTTTTAGTATGAAAAAATAATGGAGGGTGGTTATTATAATTATTGGTAGTAGTAGTAGTAATATTGCTGCTGTTGTTGTTACTACTATTCTTTTTATTAATAATAATATTAATGTTGTTGCTATTATGTTTTCTTTTATGGATTTGAGAGTTATTCAGGGGAAAACCAGTTGTAAGAGAAAATTTCTTTTTTGGAGAGATACTGGCAACACACACACACACACACACACACAGAGAATGAAGGAGGTAGCATTAACTCATTCCAAAGTGAGAGCTTTACAGTTACTTTATATACTAATTATTTTAACCAACTGCATTTGAATGCATTCAATCAGTCCAAACCTTCACAGATGTCAGACTGAGGCAAGGTGCATGTGCACACATGGCTGGGGAGACGGCAGGGGGACACTCATGTGCCTTCTGCATTTCAGGTGTATTTTAGCTTTAAAGAGAAAACTCTAATTAACAAAATCAAGTAGCTGTCAAATATGTTCTTTTCTGTTGGTTTCTATTTATAATTCCCACAGGACATAAATAAAGGCAAGATATAAAAATCAGAATACATTAATTCTACCAGCTCTGCCTGCTCCCCTGAAGAGCTCCTGTGAGAAGGCAGAGCAGGTGTCTCCTCTCTCTGCACTTCCATCCATCCCTCCTCTGGCTTTCAATTGCTCGGAAGCTGTACATGTGCTGTGCACCACGACCCAGAGCAATGCTTTTGTAAAGGTTTTCCAGTTCCTGTGGGATTCTCCAAGTCAAGCAAATGCCTGACTGATCAGAGTTGTTCTTTGAATACATTTCTGCTGAAGAGGGGGATTTTGGGAGTGTGGGCAGTGCTGGGGGCTGTTGACAGGCGTGAGGTAACACGCTGACAGCGTTATTCCCATCTGTTAATAGCTGTCCTAGCCCTGGTGAAGCTGTTGCAGGACACTTGCTAAACCTGCTTATTTTGTTTGTGCATCCACCAAGACTTTTAGTTATTTTATCCACTGTTTTGGAATAACATGCCAGTTGGTGACTAAGCAACTAGAACTGTAAGTTATGCATAAGTGAGTGGTTTCACCTCTGCCTCGGCTCCTCTGCACAGGAGGTAATGTGCTGCTGTCACGCTGTGCAAAGCTCAGCCAAAGATCACAGAGATCAGCTCCCTGGCCAGCTGTGCCATCCTCTTACTTACTCCGCAAAATTGCTTTTATATGTCTGCCCTGGCCACATTTCTCCTTGCTTAGCTCATAAAGAAACCCAAATAAATCTCCCTTGAACCCAAATTCACAGGCTCTAGAAACTGGTTCAGTCAGCAATGTCTGTGCTGTTCTCTGCTGGGAACACGCCTGAATTGTCCACTTGCCTTCTGGCTCTGCCTCTACAGTCAGAAGCCAGAACAACCCCAAAAGTTAAACCCTCAACAGCATAATCCCATTGCACTTTTCACTTAATCCTTTACCACAGACATTCCTCATCCTTTGCCCCTTGCATTGCCTTTGTATGATGGTTGTTAGAAGAAATAGCTGTAAAATGCACTGGTGAATCAAGGACTGTGACCCCCATACGTCCAGAAGGCAATAAAAAGGCTTATCAATAACAAACTTGATTGATGGGATGGGAAGGCAGTGCTAAGGAAATTTCTTTTTCATTAGTTGATTAAGAGTTCTAGGAACCACAGATCATACTATTCTCACTGGGGCTCAGCCAAAAAATGCGACGAAGATGGTGACATCTCTGCTACAAAAAATTACTTTCAGCAGTACTTAGATCATACTTTGTACCAACTACAGTAAGTATTAAAATTTTCTAGTAATAGATGCAAATGCAGGGGGTATTCAGGGATATCAAAATTAGTAAGTGTTAGCACCATACCGTGAAACCAGATCTGTGCCCCACTTTGCATGGTCCTTCGCTGGTGTGGTCATGATAGTCTTTTATAATACAAAAGTTCAATTAAGTTCATCCTTACACTTTATCACACAGATTATGAGATTCTTCATTCATCCATGGGGTCCAATGCTTCTGCTTTATAGGGTACCTATACCAGGCACACACCAAACCTATTGCGAGACCTCTCCCCTTGCCCCCAGAGACCTGGAGCTCTCGGTGAGTAAGGCAAGCAGAAAATCCTTCAGGCCTCTCATCAAACTGAATTTAAGCCAAACAGCCCCAAACCCTGGTGTTTCTCTCCTCTCTATGGCCTCTTGAGACAGATTCCCAGTGAATTTTTAGCTTGGGTCTTGTGGTTGCTCTGTGCCGACTAATTGTTTGTTGCTGTCTCAGATCCTGTTTCCCCGAAATAAGGAGCAACAGGTGAAATTGTTGAAGCAAAGGGCAGCCATTTGATTTTGACTATTTTAAGGGTTAGTTATTTTCTCAGACAGCCTACAATTTTAAGTATTCAAAGCAGCAATTTCTGTATTTCTTGTAGAATTACAGCAGGGATGGTTTAGCCACTTGTATGCTTTGAACAGTGATTTTTATCGTGTGAGAGCACTGTACTCCACCTTGCTGCTGTATCAGCTGCTGTTACAACTACTTTAAGGCTTTGTTCCCCTGAGGTCTCATGAGGGAGCCTGGTTACCACCTGCATCCCATCGTTACAGGTCCTAGGAGATGCCCTGAACCCAAATCTCAGGCTCTGTGTTCTCCAGCTTTGCTCTCTTGATGCAGCTCCATTTATTTCACCCTTCGCACTCAGTCGTTTCTCTGCTGAGGTGACTTGGAGGCAGAAGGGTCAGTTTTGTGCAACCAAAAGTAATAAATCAGATCAGTCCCTTGAGGCCCGTTTGGGAGGGAAAAATATCTCCTGATACTAATCTGCTTCAGTAATATAAATGATGTATTTCTGGCTCCTCTTCTCAGATGCTGTTTCCGCTCTTTACACACATCTAAAAAGGGAATGTACAGTGCAGCAAACAGTCCAGGTTAAGCTGTGAGGTCCTGCTACATCATTAACCTTGGGATGAGACCTAAATTCTCACCCTTTCCTATCTGTACTCTAAATAATGCTTTAATTTTTGTATGAAAGTCCATCAATGCCAGGTAAAATTCCACATCATGGATCCATTCAGGCTAATAAATCATAAAACTACTGCCATATCCACAGGTCTTTTTAGATCCTTCTTCTCAGTGGATCTTTTTTCAGTAGCAGCAGTGGGGTCATGAAAGCAGCAAGGTACAGCTTCTGCAGAATACTGCCAGTGTTTCAGTATCTCCTGGTTTCTGACTGTGCCTTTACACTCCGGTCATTCCCCTTCTTCTGCTTTCTGTCTTTTGCTCAGCAAATGTGCTTGGCTTTGAACAGTCAATTTGCAAACTAAACATTGTATGGAATAGGGCAGGAGCCCACAGATTCTTTTATAGCTGATGGCTTTCACCTGTTTTTAGAAACATTAGTACATAAGCATAAAGACTAACATAATTTTTAACTATAATGAATACTTTCACTTAAAGGGTACACTTGAAATCTGGGAAAATGCTTGCTTTTTAGCTGCTTGGTAGCTGTTCTGATCTATCACAGCTCCATGCCTACTGAGCATATTAAAAGGTAAACCCTTACTTATAACCTGTGGTTCATCAAGCTCAAAATCCTACAGCAGGTCTGACATGCAATAATACTGCAGAGCTTTGGTGTCCACCAATTCCCAACACTCTAACAAAATTCAAGTTCAGTTTTATATCCATAAGAAAATTGTCAAAGAGCTACTCTGACACAAACCCCCTGGTCTCTGTCTGACTGAGCCCCACACAAAGTCTGTCTCCTGCATCAGAGAGAGCAGAAGGGGTCGATACCAGTACCTCAAACAACTGTCAATTTATAGTAGGCAACATCCATCAGATAAAATGATTAAGAGATCAGCTCTCCTAACCATGGCCCCAATGGCCAACAAAGATGCAGAGTGCAAGCACTGCTATGACTGCATCTGTCAGGATGTATTAGCTCTGAGAAATCATTACCCACCCTAGGGAGGAAAATTAGCAAAGAAAACCCCCAACATTAGTCTGAACTGTGTGTAAATGGGACTTCCAACAAGGAGGAGGGGGAAACAAAGCAGAGATTTTCCTTATTGCTGGGCAGGCATTAACTTTCTACATCTATTCCTGATGAAAAAATAAGCAGATCTGTGAGAATAAAGTCTGGGAATAATGGGATTTTTTAAAGTTAACTCCTTCTGGCCTCCCTAGCCTGCCTTTTATGAGAAGTGGGTTTGACAAAACTGGGAAGTTTCTTCTTTCTTTTATTTTTGAGGTCATGTTCCCTGAGTGCTGACAACTTTACACTCAAGTGATGCAAGAAACACTAATAATTCATAAACTAAGAATGGGGTTCCCTCTTCTGGGTGTTTTTGTTCTTCTTGTTCATATTAGAAGTTTAGTTACCTACTAAAAGCACTTCTCATGCCAGAGACTGCCTCCAGGGAGGCTAGAATGTCTTTTAATTAATAGATATATAGATACCTATTATAGATATACACAGGTATAGATTAGTCTTTAGGAATTTTGTTGTATCTAAGCTAATCCTTGATACTTGTTGTTGCATGATGTGCTCTACATAGGTGCATATGATAATCAGTACAAAGTTTTCTGGGGACAGAGATGTGAGAGGAGGATGGCTTCACTGTGTGAGTCTAGGTTTGGTAATATTCTGAGCTTGTGGGAGGTGTAAAGTTTTTCTTAAAAGGATGGAATTTTTGGCACATGAAGCTGACAGACAAATATATATCTTGTTCTGAAATATCTTGTTAATGTAATTTTCTTTTTCTGTATTTTAAAATCAACAAAAAAAAGTGCGCTGATTTTGGAATGCTTTTATTTTTCAAGGGCTATATTAGAATATAAACAGCAAGGAAAAATCTATCCAGGTCACATGGTACAAAGGAGGACTCCTTCTACTTGTTGACAGACAGACTTAGGGGATGGAAATAAACAAGGAGAGGAAAGTCTTTGAAGCCTAAACTTTACTTTTCCACCCCAATCGTGTACCAAAACAAAGGCAGAAGAAAGGTGTACCTGAGAAAGCAAAGTGATCAAGAAAAGCCTGGAGAAAACATCCTGGGAAAAATCTTAGCACTGCTGAATGAGTTTTGCCAGCGAGTTGCATAAGATGAGGCTTTTTCCAGCTTGCCCCAAGCTGCACTGCTGGTTCTGCTGCTGGTCACTGGGTACCCAGGGACCCAGCTGGTCAGGAGGGATGGCACAGGACACAGGGACTGCATAAATATTTACCTCTGCCTTGTGAAATGTCTGTGACCACACCAAGGCTCAAACACTTATCACAAATATTAGCACAGCTTGTCCTCTTAGCTTACTCTCCCTTCCACTACTAACTTCCACAAGATCCTCTAAGATACTTGTATTTTTCAATAGTTTCCAGAATCTCAGCCATATTAATGGACTCTACAGCCCTGACATTACTGACCCATAGCCACATTCCCAGAGGACTGAAAAGATGTATCAGGCGAAGGTTAAAACCATTTGGACAGTCAAGGTGCTCACAGGCAAGGGTTATTCCTGTTTGCTCCAGGTTTCCTGGGTGGCTCTGGGTTTGTCACCAAATCTCCATGTTCATCAACTGCCCATGGCCTTTCACTTTGTTTTCTCTTTTTGCAACCTAATTCAAGTATAATTTAAAGCACTGTAGTATCTAAAGGGCCTCTGACATCTTTTTTCCTCCTTCTCTTTTTTAATCTTATCCCTTTTCCTTTTGTCAACTGTCGTACACTTTATGCCATAGTGCTTAAACTAGGTTTTAAAAACAAACTCAAAGCTTATGTGATTTTTGCACATCATTACTATGACCTCTGTTTGCACAGTTTTAGAAGTGATTCTACATTCTGCAAGATAAATACAGCTATACATGTCTAGCAGGGATATTTAGAGAAGGTTCTCAGCTCAAAAATGGTGGGTAATGTAAAAGATCCCCACATGCATGGATGCAAGCTACAAAGGTTGAACTAAGACTGAATGAAATTTGGGGTCGTCACAATTTTTATTTCACAATTGAAATGTGTATTTGGGAGATTTTGATGAGAAAGCCAGACTGTGTCCAGCCGCCCTCCACATCCCATTGGCAGCAAAGGAGAGAAGTTCATTGTACTCCAAATACAGTCACATGCTAAGATACAACCTAGAGCATCTTTCCTTCAGAAACCGGGGATAGTTCTGCTGCTCTTATTTACAGTTCATGCAAAATTCCCAGACAACAGCAGTTCTGCAAGTGTAAGAGAGTCAGTGGAAGTGCTCAGAATAAAAGCAAATCAGAAATAGGCCTGGCATGGCTTCCTTTGGCCTTGGAGCGATCCTCTAGTCATTCTTCTGGGAATGAGTAATGCTGGGCATGGGCTCTCCCATTCATCAGTGAGGCTGTGTTGACTGTGAAAACTCAGAACTGTAGGTTAATCTGAAGCACAGAGCAAACAGAACAAACACAGCAGTAGTGGTAGATACCGTGAGAACATAAAGGGAAATTGTGAAGCAACAGAGAAAAGTTCAGGCTAAGGTGACTCAGTTGCTGAGCATTTACCTTGGCCCAGCAAGCAAGTCTGTAAATAAAACAGTGTATTAATACACTGGCATACTTTCAGCCATTGCTGTTTCAGCAAAAAGCACTTATGGCCTGACAGATATTCATGTGTTTGCAAAGGCCAAGTGCCACAAGGTGACATCAGGCACAGGGTCTCTCTGGACCCGGCTGACTGAAGGCAGAGGAGAATCTTCCACTGGCTTCCAGAAATGTTAGCTCAAGACCTACAGGCATGTGGAACAGAAAACAACAAGCATCTGTCACCTCAAAGGCAGGGAGCTGGCAAAGTCAGGTGTTGCATTAGCACTACTTGCTGTGGTTTAAAAGGATTTAGCTTAAAAAACATGCCTTTGGATGCTCCTGCAGCATGCTGGGACTGAAAATGTGTACTGTTTTATGCCTGTTTTTCAGTGGATTTTTTCCACTGCAGTATTTTTAGGTCTTTACTCTCTCCCTCTGAATCAAGAGGAACTGGCATCTCACTGCCCAAAAACGGGCAGTAAATCATGGGGTGTCTGGTCTTGTAGCTGCAGAGTGGCTGCAAGGTAACACATGGGACCACCCCAGTGCCGTAGGCACAGCTACGGACAAGCCAGCATGCTGTGTCTTGTTGACAGGTTCTCCTGCTCCTTGGAGGGAGGGGGAAGAACACAACCCAAAAATGAGGAGAATAAGGCTGCCTTTTAGTCCTTTTGTTTCTAGATGATTTTTGTGGTATAGGAACATGAAAACAAAGGCAAGCATGAGCTCAGGGTGAGATCTTCGGACCAAAATCACCCTGACACAAAGAGGGAGCAGCTTCCTTCAGGAGCTGTACCCGCCTACTCATAGTCTGGAGGCTTCCCATCCTGCAGTATCTGTTCACACGTTTTGCTGTGTGCTGCTTTTCTGCTCTTTTGGCATCACTTTTGGGATCAGGAAACAAGAAATCTTCTGATGTTTGGTACAAAAAAGCAAAATGAGCAAATGTATTCCTGCAAGTCACAGGAAGGGGTGGAGGTGGAATCGCTTTGGTTTCCCCATTGCCGTGTGCCCTCTGGCTGGTGCCACTTCAGCTCAGCAGCTCCAGTGCCAAGGCTGGTGGAGCCATGGGCACAGGCAGCACCATGGAGAAGCAGCCACTGGCACAGCAGTGCAGGAGTGTGACTGTGCTGCCGAGCCAGTGGCAGAGACGCTGCTGGCTGCTTCTGATTTACGGCTTCTGCCAGGGCACGGTGTGGCTCAGGGACAGCACAGAAATAGGCTGTGCAGACAAGGCTGCCTCTCTGCAGCAGCAGCAGGAGTGGGGCGGTGGAAACACGGCTTCCTAGGGTTTGTCACGCTGCTTTCAATTAGAAGTCTGTCAGGGAAATAGTCATAGATACCAAATCACAGCAGAAATCTGCAAGCATATGTAGGTGGTGAAATAGGGCAGCTACAGAAAATGAAAATCCCTGGAGATGGCTTAGCAGTCTCAAAGGGAGCAAATATTTTCCTTATAAAATATTGCATAGGAATGCCTTGTGCTATTTGTAATGAAACATTTATGGTAAACATTTGACCCCTTTTCTCTCCATGATTGCTCAACAACTAGACTCAATTCTTTATGGTTTCCCTTCTTAAAGTAGTCCATAAATGTTTTATATGAACACATTTCGGTCTAGGCATGCCCTTGAATGCTGTATGGCTTTAGTCTGGCATGTTTGCTTACCCTGATTTGATCCGTGTTCCCTCATTGCTCATCTAAACAACAGAAGTTATTTTTCTTCCATTCTAGACCAGTAAGCCTGCACAGATGGGAACATCATTTGTTATTACTTTCCTGAGAGCATACAAGTGACCACGTAAGAGATCTACGTTTCAGATAAGAAGGAATGCATTTATTTCCTCGACATGTTTTTATGCTGCTACAGACCCAAGAAAACAAAGCATCCCCTGTATTAAATTAATTCTCACAGAATTCTACTCACAGTGTTCTACTAGCCACATGTTACAAGTGAAAAACATGGAAGAAAGAACTGAAGATGTGTTCTGCTACAAGGTCTTCCTCAGCAGTGATGCTACTCTTCTTTTTTTCAAAATCTCTTCTTCTCGTAATTAGTGAAAGACCACAATCATAAAGCAGGAATTTTTATTTTTCTGTTTCTGTAGTCAAATCTCTGTAGTGAGATTTTGGGGTAGATGAAGCAATGAACTCTTGACTTGTTGAATGGATCCAGTGCTTACCCGACCTGATTTTCTGGAGCAAAAGATTATGTCAGTCTGTGTGTCTGTCCATCTCTCTGTCTGCTTGTGCTGGTGCATGCTCTTTATTTTCACTTTCTTCAGAAGTGATTTCTTTGCTCATATTTCGCTAATCGAGTATGTTCTATAGATCAATTTTCATTACATTGCATTTCTACCTCACTGGTTATGAGGAATGAGCCATGAACTGTGGACCATATCTCATCCTGGCCAGGGGAGATAATCAAAGAGATGGTTAAGTCAGGATCCTATACACTGTGATAATACTAAGCAATAATCCTTTTATTTTTTATCTCTCTCCCTTTTCTGACCCCTGTGAACATGACTTATTAATCAGAACTTCAAATGAAAGAGGAGGGAGAAAATAAAACTATGTACAGTACCATATTGTGGCTCAAATTAACAACATTATGATCTAAGTAATTCCCTCTTGGATTCAAAATTGCAGTAGAACAAACCACATTTTTAATCTTTTAATTAGAAATTTTCAATCAGAGTCATGTGAAGTTAACTTGATACTATAAAACCAGAAATGTGACGCTTAGCAGAGGTAGGTCCTGAACAATTTGTAAAAAACTGCCAAGAATCTTCCGTTGATTTTTGAAGGAAAATATGTGTGGAGAACGGACTTCTGTTTTACACTGCTACCTGAGTCTTATCTGAAAATCAGAGATTGCACCAAAACAATGGTGCAATCCATTGTGTACTTCAAAATTATCAGAAAACAGCTGTGAATATGTTTATTTTCTGTGCTTTATTTTGCACTCCTTTGGCATACCGAAGTGTTGATTTACTATGCATTAGAGCCCTGCTACTCATGAATCCCAAGTCTCTGAAAAATCGTTGTATTGATTTGCTATCCGTAAGATTTAAGTTTTTTTACTCAGCTCTGGGAACTGAATGTAGAGGATTCAAAGTTTAAAGCTCCTGAGTACTGAAATATCCCCTCTTTTTTCTCTTGCAGAAAATTAATGTAAGATCACAAGAACAGATACATTGGATCAGATACAAGGCCCCGCTAGTTCAGGATCCTGTCTCTGGCAGCAACAAATATTACCTACTTTGGGTAGAACACAAAAATAGGCGGTAATACAGAAACATTCTCTTAACATAGTTACCAGCCCTCTGTGACTGCAGCTGCAGACGTGGCATCTTGGGGTTCCACCGCCTCTCTGGATTTTTCTTCCATTAATGTATTCAATCAATTTTTATCCTTTTAGGCTCTTAGACCCATAAGATCCTGTGGCATTGAGATCCACAGCCTAGACGCCTGTTGTGCAAAAACCACATTTGTTCTTGCATCTCTTCTCAGTCTGCCACCTAAATCTGTGTGTTTTACCCCAAATTCCTTTATTCTGGGCAACAGCAAACAATTACTCCCAAATTATTTTTTCAGGTCTGGTCAGGACTTAATAGAAGTCTCAATCATATTCCCTTACTTGGCCTTTCTCCTGGCTGTAGAGAGTCTGTGTGTCACTCCTTGAACAGAAGAGGTGACACATTTTTGGTCTGGCTGGTTGCTTCTTTGTGTAGCATTTCTTCTGTCATTATATATTTTTAACTGAGAGTGGGAGAGAGAAACTAGATCCATAGATGCACTATGAATTTATATGTGTTATGGCATAATGATAAGTAGCATAAGAGTGTTGTGCACAACAAAATCATAGAGTGGTTTGGGCTGGAACGGGCCTTAAAGACCATCTAGTTCCAACCACCCCTGCCATAGGCAGGGACTCTTTCCCCTGGACCAGGCATTACACCTGTTTCAGACAGTTCAAGACTTATGGAAATGATGGAAATACTATACACTCCAGACTGACACGTCACACTGACTGACATGATGTGGCCCAGCTGGGGTTTCAGGCTCAAATTTTTGCCTTCGACTCCTCAAACACCGGTAAAATTTTCAAGCTGCTACTTGAAATGTTTCTGATTCTACCTTGGCACAGATCATTTCAATTCAAATGTAAGAACTAGGAAAAATGGAAAAATTCAGATTTTTGTTTGCTTGTTTGTTTTGTTTTGAAAAACTTTTCGGCATATCTGTACAGCTGATGTTCTTCCATGCCAAAAACTGAAATGTACCATGGAATAGCTCCAGTTACTGAAAAGGACTTTGAGTGTTTTGGTAGAACTAATTGTGTGACTGATTTAAGTCAGTCTACAGAGCCATCACTGCACAGAAATGTTTGTTCTGTACAGGGGGTGGCAAAGTCAGGCACCACAGAGAGGAGTGCATTGAAGCTACACTGAAGAACATCTTGCAGAAATACTTGATGGGGTGTCCCCAGGTGAAATGCCTGCAGATGTTATCCAGAGCTTCTTTGTAGCTCGTAGCCGAGGACACGCGGTCCATGAGTTATGTTTCATGTATCTAGGAGTAGCAATCAGTCCTCAGGTTACTGTGCCAGAGGTTCTCCCCATGGAGAGCAAGCTGCAAAGCCCTGAAATGGCACACAGTGTTTCCTTCTTGTTCCTCATCACCTCCTGTTGGCACCGGTGCCAACTTCCCTGCAGCTGGCTTTCAGTTCTCCCGAGTTTTTGTAGGATGGGTGGAGAAGAGCTCGGCACAGCAGATTGTGATGTGATGCAAGCTCAGATTGCTCCCCTTTGTCCCTGTTGGATCACAGAGGCAGCAAGGCAGGGCTCTGGCAAGGCTTGTGACAGTCCTTGGGACATGGGGCCATCTGAGCTGGGACCCCGCCCCACAATGGAAGACCAGCCCACTTTTGCCTTCAGGGTCTTGCTGCTGTGCCAGCAACACCTCCTGATCCGGAGGTGCATGGAGCAGCCCAGTGATGGACATGTACCTTGATGCCTTAGGTTTTAATTTTTATATTTTTCAAATCCTGCACTGCCTAGTGTGTAACTCTGAAGTTTCTTGTAGCCTGTTAACTACTGTTCTCTTATGCTGGTTAGACATAACAAGCCTCTCCAAGCCTGCTCTCCAAGGAGACCCAGATTGTCCTAGGCCCAAAATGTGTAAACCAACATCTTAAGAAGGGGGGTAAACTCGGGGAAATTACATCATTAACTGAAGTTTTAAGTGGAGAATGAACCCTGATATGCAAATGAACCGAACAAAAGTGTGAAGAACCCGAGACCCAGGGTCCATCTGGGGTGTAGCATTTGGCCTGTCCAGGGTGTACCTTTGAAGGCCGTTCAAATAAATACCTACCTTTAGTCCCTTATTCTTGTCTAGTCTCTGTTTTTAGGTGGCCTCTTCAGGCATCAAGCTGAGGCATACTTCTCCCTTGGGCAAAGGGAGCACGACTGTGTGTGTGCAAAGGACAGATAGCCTGCTCCAGCCCAGCAGCTCAGGCCATGGCAAAGCTTATCTCCTTTCACAATTTACTCTGCAACTGATGAAGCTGAGAGAAGCTTACTTTTGTGGAGAGCTAATTTTAAAAACATAATAGGGTTGGATAGGGAAGAGTACTTAAGAGGGTTGTAGTTGTAATTCTTTTTTATATTTACTTCCCCCAAAGCACATGGAGTAGTAAAAAGCAATAACTACTGTTATTGTGTATCTTTCCATGGAATCTCATTAGTATCAGGGCATCTGTAGTACAATGAATTGTGAGTATTATTTGTTTACTAAACCATTACAAGCAACCACTTTTTTGGACAATTTGTAACAAAAATATCTGTGTAGTTCTCTTCTTTCTTCCTCCCACCACTGCTACTCCTGGCTTTGCTCCCAGACAACTATCCTCATCAATACAGAAAATGTCCTGTATTACAAATCAAAATCAACACATCCCAATCATTAAAAAAATATTTTCGATGGTTGTTATTTATTTATTTATTCCTGCCTAGTTTGAGTCTACAATGTATATTCTGTGTCTAGTACAGTGATGCTTGCTTTCAAATTTCCAGCCTTACAAGTAATACCATGAAAGAATTATATTTCTTTGCCTGCAAATAAGTAATTAAAAACAGAATGATGGTTTTAAGAGAAAAGACTGATCTGACTTTCCTTATTATCGTCATTATCATCAAAAACTAGAGGCTCTTTGAGAATAAAGGCCGATATGTTCTTGCCTGCCAAATACTAATAAAATTCTGGAGTTATTTAGGTGTCTCTTTTGATTACAGGACTTTGGACAACTAATTATTTTTGCAGTAAACTTAAGCAAGACTTTGGGAATTAAGTTCTGGGAGCAGAGATCTTGTTGAAACTCTGCAGGTGTGGAGCATGGTGAACTCTTTGTCTCACCTGAAGAGCTCTGCTCACCTTTTGATGTCAATGGAAATTGGGATCTCCAAGCCCAGTCAGTAGAAGATGTGTTGACATGAAGATTTTGCTTCACATCAGCAGTGCTTTCTAAGGGGACTCACCTGGCTGTCCTCACAGGGCTGTTTTCCCCCCTGTGTGGCAGGTGCAGAAGCCACAAAATGGATTGGTTTTGTGAAAAAATATACCAGATAATGCATTTACAAATAGAAATGCATTTAACAAACTTCAGGTGTTAAAGCCTTCAATCCACAGCACCAGCCCAGATCTTGTCCAGGATATCCCCTCCCTAGCACACATGTGGCCCTTAGGTTCACCAGCACTTCCCTCTGCAAAGCCACTGCCTGCTCCTGCAAGCAGGGCCAAAGCCATGCCAAGGATAATACCCTTTGCTAACCAGCTGCCAAAGTACTCAGCTCGTTGCAAAATACAGTCCCTGACAATTTAAGTATGTTGTTGCTGGAGTTACTGAAGTGCTGTGCTACCCACACCACTTAGTGACAGCAACAGGTACGTAGTGTGCAGGAGAGAAAGGAGGCAATGGGGTAGGGCAAGGATACAGGATATATTTTCTTATCATGACTGAGGGGGCAAGCTGCTCTTTTAGCATCAGCAGGGCACTACAAGGCCACAACTATGGGAGTCTGCCCTTTGTAACTCTCCAGAGCTGTGCTTCTCTGCATTTGTGACAGCATTTCAAAAGAACTCCATTACATCCCATGTAAACGGAACTGCTTTTACCATCTCATACTAATCCATCTTTCTTCAGAGCCCTCTATTACAAGTTTAAATATGGTCACTGACATCACTGAAATCATTTTAGCTGCACTGATACATGTGTTTCCATCATTGATACGTTTCCATTCTATAGAAACAGCATGCCTGGATTTTCAATGAAACTCTGAAGCTGTAACTCTGATCAGCAGTCATGAAACAGATCTCTAGTTCACTTCTTTCTTGTGCTATTAGGATGGCACAAATATATATATCTTTATGTAAGTGACAACCAGGGAGCTTTTTAAGTTCAACAATGATGGCATTTGCTCATGAGTCTGTTATTTCTCCCTTATTTCCTTTCAGGAGTGTTTATCTCGTATGACATTCAACTTAAAATGTTACTGTCTTTGTGGGAGAGAAAGCGACTTGTGGAGGTAGGCATTGCTTATGCAGATTGTTCAGTCCTGTGGGAAAAGGTTTAGTCACTTGTCATTAGCTTCCCTATTAGCCACTGTAATGGATTAGCAGTTACTACTTTGGATATGCCTTTTCAAAATATTTAATAAAATCTCATATTTTATACAGTAAAATAATTTGTGAACCACTCATAGAAAATCTACAGCCTGACAGGGACAACATGTGTTCATTTTTGTTCCCTTACTATTAGTCACTACTGTGAGACAGCCAAATGTGAGCACATGGATAGTGCACAGAATTAATTTCATTGAGAACAAAGAAACACATGGTGGCAGCGTGAACAATGTTAGGGGCTTTCAATGCTCTGCTGACTGGGATATTCAGCCCCCTGGACTCTTCCACCATTGTTAGTTTTATTCCTACAGATTCAATAAGACCTGATCCAGCTCTGTACACACAGTTCATTTACTTCTTGCATGGCTTGTTTCTATGGTAATACTAAAACAGGAGATTTCTGATTACTCATGCTTCCTTATTTAGGAAAAAACCCAGTCAGTGCCATAAACGAAATTGTTTTAACCCATGCCACTAAGGAAGTGCATAACTTTGCATCTGGTTATGGCAGTGCATCTTGCTGCTGTGATTACCCAAAGTGACCTCAGCTTTTCAGGAAGAAAAAACCTGGGTTTTTTCAGATGAGACAGTTCCTCACTTGACCCCTCATTTCATTGTTGCCGCTCCTGACAGCCACGGAAAGAACAACATGGCTCCCTCCAGCATCTGTTACAGTGAGATGTGCACAGTGTTTTCAAAGAGGAATTACCCTCCAAGTTCCAAGAGAAAACCACTGTAAAGTGTGGTTCAACACTGAGTTTCAATTCAGCAGCCTAATTATTCCCTCAGGGAGCAGAATTTCGTCCAGTTGTAATCATGGTAAGTCTGGCCCTTCAAAACAGAAGATTTCCTGAATTCTGCATAGTTTGGGGGCCACCTGTAGAGGGTGAGGAGGCCTTGTATAATGGCACATTGCCATTAGCAACTGTTTCCACAGAATCAGAGCCACAGAATGACTTGTCAGACTTTTGCTGCTTTCCCTGAGGCTATTCAGGAACAGCACTTCCCACAGTGCCGTAGGGGTACCGGGACTAGCTTCACACTTGGTTAGGTACTATCTGTCTCCTCTGCTAAGTGCCACAGTGTCTGCTCATCCATCTGCTTCTGTCCCACAGATACCACTATGATCCCATGTCTGGGTAGGTGAAGTTTCCAAGGAAAGGAGATCTTCAGCCCTGCTGCTCTTCACACTCTCAGTGTATTTCCCCTGATTATCATCTGGTCAGTCCCAGCAGCTGGGGACTGTCCCCATCCACAGTGGGACTTCTTTTTTTACACTATAACCACCTTCTGAACAACAGCCTCCTGTCAGTCCACTACAACTGCTGGCTAATTTTTCTCTGCTGTTGATGACAACTATTAGATTAATCTTGAGGGGTTTGCTTCTTTCCCAACTTATGTAATGACAATCCAACCCAGAAATCCTCATGGCATCAGGGAAGCTGTCCCTGGCCTTGCAAAAGTCTTTCACAGACCCAGAGAGATTTAACATCATGGTTTCAGCAACTTCATTAGCCAGGCTCTCACTGATAAAAAACTTCTTCCATCTAATGAAAGACAATCTCAAATCCTGAAACTTTAGGTCAAAGGTGACTCAGAAGAGACTGGCCAAGAAGGACTTGTGCACCCCTTTGGAAAATGGGGATTTGGCATACATTCAAGAAAGCATTCTAGTCAGAAAAAAGATGTGGCCCTGACACGTGGTGCATGCTTAGGAGCTTCCCTGCAAAGGACCTTGGTTAAGAGATACCATTGCATAAGTGCTTGTAAAGAACTTGAGTGTAGCATCTATTTTTTTTTTCCAAATGTTGCCAATTTCCTTTACATGAATACATTTATCACAACTATCTGACTATTTCAGAGTTTGAAAAACTCCCTCCCTGGAGAAAACCATTTTAAAAGGCTGTACTTGGGTCTGACCTCATAAAGGGGTCCTAACCCTTTAAATTAAATGCACTCTTAAAGCTCATTCATTCATTCTAGTGAGAGGGGATATCAGGGCCATGGAGAGGTTAGAGAAGAGGGATTGCTCTCCAGAGATGGTGGTAAAGTGGGCAAATATGTAGATACAGCTAAGAACCTAATTTTTAATTCCGGAACTGGGCTGAGACAATTACCACTTAATGCTGCCCTTCCCTGATGCAAGCAAGATGAGTGAGGACAGGACTGTGCCAAAAAGTCTTGCCTTGGCCCTACTGGAAATAATGGATTTGGATGGCAACAAAAGCAAATTATCAGATCCTGTATTAGTTGGGAACTGCTCTATTTGAGCCTGCCCTTGAGCAACAGAACACAGAAGGTGACAACCTTGAGTGAGACTTTGCAGACTTAACCCCCAAAGATTTCTATAAAATATTAAGAGTGACAGCTGATATATCGCTCCTGTTCCACACACACCATGAAAAAATAGGCTGTGTGTATCCAACCAAACAATTTAATAGCCCACTAATGCATTTGGGGGTAGTTTTTTGAAGGCTTTGGCAGAGAAAAGACCTTCTGTAAAAACACAGTGCAACATATCTATCAGATTACCTTGTCGACACAATGTGAAGTGCAGCTTTCTCAGTCTCATTCCTTCCCCTTCCCTCCCTGTGCTCTGATCTGCTCACTGTGGCTACTGGAAAAGAGGTAGCAGAGACACTGTGTGCAATTGAGACCCTGTGACCTTCAGTGTGCCGTGCCCTGGGGGACACACAGGTGTGTGCGCAGGGCTGCACACTTGCAGCATGATGGTGCACTGTAGATGAAGTTGGCATTTTATCTTATTCTTTGGTTTCAGATTAACTTTCATGGGCAGAGTCACCACTTGTGGACTGCTTAGTGCTTCCTGGCACATTGGGGACACTTGGCCAAAAGTAAATAAACATCCCAACGAAGCAAGTAGGGAAAAGAGCAATAGTAAGAGATTATGGTTTTCTGAGGATTTCCTCAGATGTTTCTGGATACCAAACGGTAAGGTTTGACCAAATGCAACATTTTGTGGGAAATGTGGTTTGTGGGAAATGGAGGACAGTTGGTCGGGGAGAAAAGGAAGGGAAAAAAAAGTCTGAAAATGTTTTATTCAGGTAGAGTAGAAATTTTGCATGAGGGAAAAAATCACTTTCTTCAACAGGATTTACAAAACAGCAATTTAAGCTATTTGTGGCTTTTAGGAAGTGCCATTACTTATCCTGAGACAAATTTGTTTTCTGTATATTCTGTAAACAAAGGCTGCTGCTATATATGGGACGTGTTAATTTCAACTCTATCCATTCCTTCTAATGGGAAATATCTGACATATTTTGGGATACTGTAAATAAAAGAGAAGTCACTATCCAGGAATTATGAAATAGTAAATGAAGAAACAGAGAAGCATCTGCAAGTGAGATTGCTAAGTTTTATATTCAGATAGATGTATTTACAAGGATGTTTTAGTGTATGTCCTTGCTGGGAGACTCAACCACATGCTTGGCTTGTACTGGGTTTGTGTAATGGGTCAGATCCAAATGCTGACAGAAGAGCATCTAAATCAGTTTGGCATTAGAGAGACTGATGTCCCTTTTATTCCTCCTTTAACTGCACTCACTGCTGAAGATGATGCAGAGAATTAATTACAGCTATGAAGAATGAAAGGAAAGGGCCATACTCCCTCTTCAGCACTGGGTTGACATCAAGGAGGTTGCAGGGTCAAAGGATTTCAGGAAAAAACCTTCGGTAATAAATTCTACTGAGATTGTGTCCTGTAACCTAACTGCATCTCTTCAATCAGTGATTAGAGATCAAGTGTAAAGAGCTCTTAAAAAACTGGAAGTCATCATTTCTTCCTGGAAGCAGAGTGCAGTTGAAGATGGATGCACTTCACTGAGGCTCTGAACAGGTTGCAGTTGTATCTGTAGGTGCTTCTCTTGCTGTGTTTAAAGGAAAGATAGGACCCAAGCCTGTTGCTCTGACCTTTCCTTTGTCTACTTGGAATCACCTTCTGTTTCTTCACTTGCTGCAAAGCAGGTTTTGTTAAGAGATAGCCAGCAACCATCCAGTTTTAGAGATGAGACAAATGTTCATTTTTAAAACTGTTTTGGTAGGTAAAGACATTTGGTCAGCCCACCCCAGTGCCAGCTGCTACTTCCAGCATCATTGGTGGAACGTGGCACAAAACCAAACTGGCCACAAACATATTGTTAGCCTGGTCCAGGATGTCCGTGGTACTAGGGAATGTGTGTGATCCTAATGCCTCTCTGCCAAGGGAAACAAAATTGACTGCACGGGACTACAGCAACAAGTGACTGTTCTTGCAGCAACGGTTCTTGTGTTCGTGCTGGTGTTGGCATAAAACAGAAACATGGGAAGTGTCTGAGGGAAGGAAACACATGTCAGGATGTCTACACAGACAACAGCCTCCATGTTCTGGGACTGACAAATCCCCAGACTTTACATGGACCTCATAATGAGCCTCTCTTTTTAAAAGTTCTTGTTTCTGGGCATTCAATACCTGAAGGCTCTGAGAGATGATATCCATCAGACCGGGCTGTTTTGGCTTAGGAAATCACAGGTATGCAGGGTTCAGGGTGAGCCACACTGCACACACAGTCTGGTGATGATGGCCATGGAAGCACCTGGCCATAGCTGGAACCAAATACACCTCTTATCTGTGATGCTGGGAGCCTCAAGCAGGAGAGGGGACCAGTCAGCAGTGACCTGCAGCTAAATCCCCAGACCACAGGTGCCCTGAGTCAGCAGATCTCCTCACAGGCATTTAGACCAGTCTGGATGCACTCATAGGTGAAGTGGTGTTTTTTAGCTTGACTGTCTCTCTGCTCTACAGCCTCCCTTCTGCACAATGAAGATTACGATTCCTGAAATACTTAGGCACATGCTGATGGCAAAATCATCCACCAGGGCCTCAAACGCTGCTGTGTGGATCCCAAAGACCTTGCAAAAATAGCATATCTTTTGATCTTCAAACTCTGTTAAATGCAGTCTGCAGATGCACTGAAATCCTCTAATTGTTCTGCAGGCACAGAAATAGGATTTTTGTCACTATGACATGAAGAAACAGGATTAGAACAAAATTCAGGTGTTTTTAGACAAAACAAAAGAAGCCAGAAAATCCCTTTGGCTTTGAGTGGTAGGTTTTTAAGGGGCTAACGACTCTGCATTACTTGAAAACACTTATATTTGGGATTCCCCTCTGCTCCCCAAGGGATGTCTGTGACCTCATGAGCAACTTAGCCTCCAGGCCCAGCTTCATACTTTTAGCATCATCTCATCAACAGCATGGCACTGTCACTGCTCTTCTGCCATGAAAGACTCAGCTGCCATGAGCCCTACTCTGCACCCTTCAGAGCAGAGGGTCCCAGCCCACTTAGTGGTGGTGAACCCCTCTGCACCTCGACTTCAGCCCTAAACTGCTCCTAGAGAAGGGAGTGGTCTCTTTTCCCAGCAATGAGAATGGTTGGAGACTCCACAGGTATCCCTCATTGCATTTCCAGGCTGCTCTTTCTGTCTGTTAATTGGGACAGCAGAGCTGCTGTACCAGGTCAGTATGGGGTCTATGCATCCCTAGGGACATGGGGTCTCTTAAATTATGCAGCAGGAGAAGTCCCATAAACACTGGAGAAGAAGCTGAATCTCAGCCCTGCTCCTTCACACAGAGCTGTTCAGAAGGGAATGGCACAGCTTCCTCTGACATGCATAAGCATAGAACAGCTTGGGTTGGGAGGGACTGTCCCCCCCATTTTAAATTTTGTCTTCATGTAAATGATGTGCCCTAACATAACTCCCGGGGGAAATACTGGGTGTCATTAAAAGGGCAGGAAGACTCTGCAGTATTTCTCTTTTTCTCCGAGCCTTAATTGATAGTTACCATCACAAAAATAGGAAAAAACATCCTACATAGAGATCACCTCCCCTCAGCATGTATGGCTACATGACACAGAGCTTAACAGCACAAACCACTAGACTCCATGTGGGCAGAACATGACTAACAGTCCATCTGTGGAGCAAATAGCTAAAGATAGGCCTGACAGCTTCCCTGGCTAGCTCAGTTTTCGAGAGCAGGTGGGACGGTTTTGCCGCAGGGAGTGATTCCGGAGAGCCTGTGGAAATCAGCATCTCCTGCACAGCCGGCTCTTGCGCTCTGCCCTTCAGGCGGGTCCGACCGGCCTCAGAGCCGAGCCGTGAGGATTCAGCCGGCCAAGAGGGGCGATGCTGGGCATGCTTCCCAGCCCCGGCCTCGTCCGCCGGGCGCTCCAGGACCGGCGGCTGGGGGGAAGCCGCGGGGACTGCACGGTGCTGGGCTGCGCTCCTCTGGGAACCGCCGCGCCTTAACCTTGCGGGAAAGGGAAAGGGAAAGGGAAAGGGAAAAGAAAAGAAAAGAAAAGAAAAGAAAAGAAAAGAAAAGAAAAGAAAAGAAAAGAAAAGAAAAGAAAAGAAAAGAAAAGAAAAGAAAAGAAAAGAAAAGAAAAGAAAAGAAAAATAATAAGTAAATAAAACCAACAACAAAGTAGTAATAATAATAATAATAATAATAATAATAATAATAATAATAGTAAATGCATCCAGGCGCGGGTTGGTGTAGTCGATCCCCATCGCGTGGAAGCCGCCCGGGCGCGATGCTGCTGGCAGGGCAGGGATGGGCACTGTCCCGCGGCTCCGGTGCCGTGCCCGGAGCGGCTCCCGTGGCACCTCCCGCGCGGGGCGGAGCGGAGAGGGGCGGGCGGACAAAGCCGGGCTGTCAGCGGGCGGGCGGGAGAAAGGAAAAGAGGCGGCGGCGGCCGGCGGGGAGCGGAGCAGGTGAGGCGAGAGCCGGGGCTGTGCCACGCTGGCACCGGGAGCGGCCGGGAGGTGCCCGGAGGTGCCCCGCGCCCGGGGGCTCTGGCGGGGCGGGCGCGGCTTTGTGCGCTCCGGGCGAGCGCCTCGCCCCGCGGGGGACGGGACGGGCGCGATCCCTTCACCCGTGGGCAGCGCGGGGCGGAGGGCGGTGATGGCCGGCGCTGTCTGATTCAGCCATTGCCTGGGGGGCCGAAAGTACTTTGGGGAAGGAGAGAAGAGCTTAGTATTCCCTGCTTAAAAAAAAAAAAAAAAAAGGAAGTGAAATTTCAGCGCTGTGACGGTGCTAAAACAATCTCCTGACTCGAACCGAGTCCGCTATCCTGTGGCAGTGAAGCTGGAAAAATCCCATGAGTATTATGCTGAGTTGCATCACTAGAGAGTAATTAGTATTTAGCGGACTGAAGGACCGAGAAGCGTGTTTGTGTGTTTGTTTTGTTGCTGTGACTAGTTGGGAAGCAGAAGAGTTGTTGGCTGGCTCTGTGGTGCGCTGTGTTTATGATTTTAAAATCCTTCAATATATAACTAGTTTGCATGTCCCTGCTGAGCTGCAAGTATCCAAAAGAGCTTCTGGTAACAGAGGCTTGAAAAGGGAGCTTTCCTTCAGCGTGCTGCATGGTAGGAAAGCTTTGTGATAAATAAATCCTATTCTAGGGAAAGCACTTAAAAGCCTGATGATTCAGCATGCTGCATCCACTGACTAAGGGTGACAGTTCCTGAGAGGAAGGATGCAGCACTGTGGGCAGATACAAACATTACCTGAAGCTACAAGCTTCCCATGCAGTAGTGCCACACGTGAGGTTGTGTCAAAAATAAAAAAATGAGTCTCCCCCCCTAATTACCACCAGTTTTTCACTTTAAACAGCTTCTTCTGATAATTCAAACAAACAACCCTCTGGTGTTTTCTGTGGTGAGTGAGTTACAGTCCTTTTTGTCATTGCTTCCCAAAGGGATAGTTGCCTTTTATCTGTGGCCCCAAACTGTGTAGCAAATGAATAGAGGCTAATAATATAATAATATTATAATAATAGCTCATAACTTAACATAGCAAGAAATCTAAAGCTGTAAAGAAGGCGAAAACTTTTTACAAGAAATACTGTGACAATTTTGCTGTCTTTTAAGAGAAGATAAACACTGAGACTGAGATGACATTTGAGAAGTGGAATAGCAGAATAGTATTTCAAACAAAGCCTCATGCAGCTCAAAGGTTATTTTGGTAAGTTGCACTTGTTCTTCAAAAGACAATCTCTTTTAAAAGTCAAATGAACCGTGTAAAAGCTTGTACAGGAACACTGTTGTGGGGTGAATCTAGTTAGGGTTCTCACTGCTTCCTTGAAGAGCTAAGTATTTAGAAGTATCATCTCAAGGGCATGTTGAGGTATTTATTATTCACCAGCTGTATGAGCAACTGTACACACTGTCATGTCAGGATGCCCAGGTCACGAGCTGAATGCTCTCCAAATCCTCGGTGTACACAGACTCACTCTGTGTCTTTTCTCTGAGGTACAGGGACTCCTGCTTTAATCCTTGTTTATGTCTTTATGTGCGGGGTGGGCCTTTACCCAATGAGTGAGAAGATACAAAGAGCACAAACTGTCTTTGTCTCACACAGGGGTTGTCAGCAACCACTGCTGACATTGAATGGCTTCTTGTTAGTGAAGCCCTTGCAGTGAAAATCATCCCTGAAGTGGAGGGACAGGAGGGTTATGACCCCTTAACTCACCTACTGCCTTATCATGTGGGTGACCTGTTTGAGTTACAGGAAACTCTCCATCTTTAAAAAAACACTCAAGATTTATGGCACTGCTGCAATAGTGAAGTTTCAGGCTGTCCCTAGCAGGGAAAGTTGACTGAGATGCTATATAATCTATTTAGATTCAACCAAGGGCTTCAGAAATTATTAGCAATTGACTTTTGAATTTGACTTTTCCTGGAGGCAAGTGTGGTTTCTTTCAGCCTGCCTCGAACTTAGCCTACAAAATCCATGAGCTACTTCAGTTTCCTAAGGAGAAAAGATCAGCTTATTAAGAGAGGAAGGGGTCAGAGAGAGCAGCAGGTGGGGCACTTAATGTCTTGCAGGCTTGGTGTGTATGCGACACTGATGCCTTATGGAGATATTTCAAAGATAGGAAAATGTAAATAGTTTTCTATAACCTCACTTTGTGGCGTGTGCCATGGGACAATGGTATAACTTGGCCAATTGTCCTGTTAGGCTGTATCAGAATGCCTGGTGGTCAGGTTTGGTCATTTGGTGGTGTCTTCTGCTTGTTTAAAACTTTCGGCATTTGGCCACTTAACCAGGTACCTATTCAGGTGCCTGGAGCTCCTGGAGTTGGTCCAGCAGAGGGCTATGAAGATGATCAAAGGGCTGGAGCATCTCTCTTATGAGGAAAGGCTGAGGGAGCTGGGCCTGTTCAGCCTTGAAAAGAGATGACTGAGAGGGGACCTCAGCAATGTCTGCCAGTATCTGAAGGAAGGGTGTCAGAGGATGGAGCCGGGCTCTTCTCGGTGGTGCCAGGCGATAGGACAAGAGGCCATGGGCAGAAACTGAGATGCAGGAAGTTCCACCTGAACATGAGAAAGAACTTTATTGTTCAGGGACCATGCAATGGAACAGATTATCCAGACAGGGTGTGGAGTCTCCCTCACTGGAGAGACTGACTCAAGAACTGGATGCAGTCCTGTGCCATGTGCTTTAGGATGACCCTGCTTGAGCAGGGAGGTTGGACCAGATGGCCCACTGTGGTGGTTTTCCAACCTTACCCATCCTGTAATTTTGTGATTCTGTGATTCTTGAAGGTTAAGTCCTCCTGTAGCATGCCCCTTCCTCTGAGAAGCAAAAGGGTCTCGTGTGCCACCACTACTGCTTCTCAGGCAGGAGAAGCTTCCTGTCGACAAGGGCAGCAGGCATCACTCACTTGGGGGGACATTGTCTGAAGTGCATTGGAAATAACCTGTGCATTGATGATGCTGACTGGTAGTCTTGGGCTGGGATAGTTATTTCAGCCTTATGATTTTGTTTGTAATGGCCTCTATTAGTTTTAGTCTGATACTCTTAATCTAAGGCCTCTCTCTTATGATAGAACTCTCAAATCAGGTTTCTTTCAGCTCTTACATAGTCCAAGTATTCTCAACTATTTATCATTGTCTCTTCTGGCTATCTGGCATTTTTCTGTATTATTTTTGAAAATTCTTTCAAATGCCAGTGAAATATTTGGAGGAGTTAAAAAACAAATTATATCCTCTCCACCACACCACACCCACCCTCCCAAATGGATAACCACAATAATTTATTGTTGTGGTTTAACCTCAGCAGGCAATTAAGTACCATGCAGCAGCTCTCTCCTCGCCCCCGCAGTGGATTGGAAAGGAAAAGTAAACCTTATTGGTTAAGAGCAATTTAAGGTTTGAAACAAAATATAGTAATAATAACAAACTACTAATATTAAAATGCTGTCCTTGCTGTACTCCCTCCTGGATTCTTGTGCGGCTCCTCAGTTGCAGAGCAAGAGACACTGAAAAGTCCTTAGCTTAGGGTAAACACTGCTTAGGAATAACCAAAACATCCGTGTGTTATCAACATTATTCTCATTCTAAATCCAAAAACCAGAGCACAGTACCAGCTACTAAGAAGAAAAAGAAATCCCTCCTACCCAAACTGGGACATTTAATAATTGAAAAACAAATTTGTGGGCTTTCAAAATTACTAAAACTTTGGCTGAAACATATAATTCAAATTTACCTTAGAATAGCTTTTATCCTGATCCTTTTTCCCTTAAGCCTTGCAACATTGAAACCTTAATACAGTCAAGTTTTATTATTTAAATAGCTTAATTCCAAAAGAGGGAGAAACATTAGACTAATGCAATTAGGTGAGTGGAATGCATTTTTCCCTCAGGCAACTCTGGAGAGTGATACTATATCATGTTAAAAACTGCAAGTGGTTGTGTCAGAGCGAGTTGGGCTGGGCAGATGTTGGCATGAAGCACGGGCGGGAGAACTCTCTGCACAGCTGATTCAGAGCCCCAGTGGGAGCATGTTGACAGCATTGCTCTGAGTCACGGGGGGCCCAAAAAACAACTCTGTCATGATGGCACACACGGTGGTGTTGGGTGAAGTTTAAGTGAGATCCTGAGCCTTCCAGCACCTTTATGTATAATATTTATTTTACTGCAGGTACAGGTACACGTGTGCGTACATAAAAGTCTGTTTTGGCCCAGCTCCTCTGAGCAAAGCTACGACTGCTAATGTGAAATCCTTGCAGTTTCAGTGGGGCTTGATTTGTCACTGGTGGAAAGGTGAGGGGATTTGGGCAATTCCCTGTACGGCTTTTGCCATGAGGATCCTGTGTATCCTCCCTGCTGACGGCGTCCACTACCTCTGTCTCCAGGAGCAGTGAACCTGAAGACTGAACTCTGGCAGAGCAATGGGTGCTCTCACGGCAGCAAGAGAAATGGGTTTAGTCTGCCTCCAGGAAAGGTGGGGAAAGAGCCTCAGGCAAGGTGTTGCTTTCAAGGGGTTTGAAAAGACGCTTCACTGACTGTAAGGAAGCAGCAGTGACTTGTCTTCTGCCTTTGGGAAAGTCAGATGACAGGAAAGGGTGCTGGCAGCAGGGTTCAGGAGCAGGGAGAGGAGAATGCTAAACCTGAACTGCAGGGAAAGGATCCCAAAAACAGGAATGTTCTAGGAAAGCTGTCAGGGAAAGCATTTATCATATTATTATTTAATTGGATCTCAGAACAATTTCACATTGTGTTTGTCCCCGATGAGCTGGAGCCCAGCCCCGGCGCGCAGTCGCAGGACAGGCAGGATTAAGGCACAGACCTGTTCTGGGAGCAGTGCCCAGTGTCAGCAGCCAGCAGCAGGGCTACCCTGCACTATTTATATTACGGCCATGACCAAAAAGTGTTTTAAAAGTACCAAAGGAAAGCAATCCTGCTAACAGAGCCCCTCTAGCAAGAGAACGACTTCAGGAGGAGCAAGTATGCTGAAAAATGATCAGCAACTGCTGCCCTAAAGAGGGGACATTTCTTCACAGTGCTCCAAAAAGATGCCCAATGGTAGTGAAGAGGAGGAGGATGTGATAGAGAAGATGAAAAAATTTGTGGGGAGAGCCTCAGTGATCCTGGCTGAATGCCTCCTCGGTCCCAGAAACTCTTTGTCTCTTGTGCTGAAGAGTTTTACAGTCAACCACTGGGCCTTTAAGGGCCACAGATTTCAAATTTGTCCTATTTAAAGTTTAGGAATGGTTCTCTTAATAGGAGCTTAATCTTTAACCTGATCTCTTTTGAGAATGGCTCACCATGTTACTTTTCCCCCTTCTGGGAAGAAGCCAGTAGTATTTCTTCAGCAGGGCAATTTCAGATATTGAGTACACCATTTATTTGAGTCTACTCTTTTCCTTAAATGATAAAATTAGTAGGGTCCTAACACTGGATAATCTACCATACACATAAATGAAAAACTTCCAGGTTGGTCTAATTACCAATGCCAAACCACATAAAAATATCAGGTTGTCAGAAAATAAAAATCCTGCATGAATTTGACAGGTAACAAGGATGTAACAATAGAGATCTATCAGCTATAAGCTTCAGACACCTAAATTGTTTTAATCTAGTAAATCTTGATAGAATCATTACAGTCCACAGGGGAAATCTGTCTCTCGTCTCTCTGCATGGTTAGTTTGTACAACCTGTAATGTGAAATGGCTTACAGTAGAGTTTTATTAAAATAGGCTTTGATCTGATAACCATTTTATGCCTCAATTAATACTGGGTTGAATATAGACTAGTAACAATCTCTTCAGAGAGTTTGAATGACACTGCAAGCAAAGTGTCACGTTTTATCAAAGGAAAACAATGTGTTTTGTTTGGCTTTGCTATATTCAGACTGAGTAGAAACACTCATTCTTGAAGCTTCTTTGCAATATGGCACTTGAAACTAACCTTGGATCTCATGACTCGTCTCTTCTGGGATTGTGGCATCCCTTACAGTTCTGAATCCAAGAATATTTGTGAGCCAGATGCAAAAACACAGACTAAGAAGCAAAATGGAAGCAATAGATGAACACCTCTCTTGATTTCCATCAGAGTCTGGAATTCTTCCTGTCTGATATTAGTTCAGAAGACACTGTCTTGCAGGAGTACCTGAAAATGCAAATATTGTTTGGCAGCGTTTAAGTCTTGTGGATTTAGTGGCCAAATAAACACATTTCCAAGCACCTGCAGGTATTGTCTGCTGTGCTTTGTAAAGTTGGAAATGGCTCCCTGGCAGATGGCATGAGCACATTGTTAGTATTAATAGACCCATACACAAGGAGAACAGGGGACTTCTGTTGGTAATTAAGCTAATCACAGAGGCAGCAGAGAGCTCCTGTCTCATCACTTATCACTGCTTGAATTTCAGCTACCAGACTGCACCAGCAGAGCAAATAGTTTCCTTGGCATTTGATGCTCCCCAATATTGTGTGCTTTGGGGTTTCCCTGGAGTTGTAAGTAGTCAGGGTAGGACATTCCACT
This sequence comes from Aphelocoma coerulescens, assembly GCF_041296385.1. Taxonomy (NCBI): domain Eukaryota; kingdom Metazoa; phylum Chordata; class Aves; order Passeriformes; family Corvidae; genus Aphelocoma; species Aphelocoma coerulescens. The sequence continues at coordinate 124,882,217 of NC_091015.1, forward strand.
CATGCAGCTCTGTTCCACTTCAACAGGTTAGTCTGCAGGTCTGCTATAAATCTAAATGATTGCCAGACAATTGGGTATTTAAATCCCCTGACACAAATAAAGTGTGCAACATAAACAGACTAACACTTAAAGCTGTTAATTTAGTTCTTTTCTGCTAGTTTTTGCATCTTTTTCTTGCAGCTCAAGTTTTCAGACATTATTGATGGCAGTAACTTTTTATAGTCAGTGCTACTCCTTTCAACTCCATTAACCCTTTAATTCCCTCATTAATTTTGATGCCAATCATAATAATGGGAAATATTATCAAAAGAAAGCAGGAAATTTAGACGTACAAGAGACGTACAATTGGCAATTGGTTGTGAACATCTTTGTTTCATTAGCAAGCCCCAGAAATTTTCTAGGAATATACATTTCTGTAGGAGAAGGGGTTGTGGTGTGCAGCTGAAACCAATCTGGGGAATGTCCTAGGAAAACTGCGCTTGGTGAAGTTTTGAACAGGAGCTCTAGGTAGGCTGTCTCTTGGAAGACCTTTGAAGGGCCGATTAAATAATTCCAGATGATGACAAAAAACTTTGTTAAGAAAACAAAAGATCTGGGCCTCCAGCCACTTCAGGGTAGTTGGTTTTGTGCCTGGAAAGAACCCTGCATCCATGCACTGCTGCTCTCAGGCTGCTCCTGTGGAGTGCCCCTTTCTTTCTCATCTTACAAGATGATCTTACGAGATTTTTCACATTCTTTATCTGTGATGTGTCTCTTCCCCTGAGCTAGCTGCATCCTGACTTCACCACAAAATTGGCACTAATTCTATTCTGTCAGTTTGCTTTTTAACTTCCTCTGGCCTTTGCCTGAAAGGATCCCCCATTTTTCATAGTAACATAGAAGACATCACAGAATGGTTTGGGGTGTAAAGCACCATTAGAGGTTACCTAGTTCCAAGCCCCCATCTCTGGGTGGTCTTGGACCACCAGCCTTTCGGGTAACAGCGAACACGCTGACTGATTGTGCCACAGAGACTCCCCAGTCATGCTGCTGTGCACCTGAACCCCAACTTTTACCAGGTAGAGCCTTGGTTGCTCTTTGACAACTCTCTCTTGTTTCCCAGCCTGGCCATGGGTTCAGTAGGAAAGGGGTACCACAGGTTAGCCTTAGCCCAGCTGTGCAGCAGAGCCAGAAAATGCTGTGCCTGACCAAGAGGAATGAGAAGCAGCCTCTGTGCTCAGAGGTTGAACACACTGCTTTATCAAAACAAGAACTTTTGATTTAGGGGGACCATGAAGAGGGAGGGGACTATGAAACAAATCAGGACTGAAAGTCAGTCGTAAGTTTTCTCCTGAACATGAAATGTCAGCAGGCAGATTAATTCTGTGCTTTAAAACATTGCTTCCTTGCTAAGTACAGGCAGATTTAGAGGAGCTCTTGTAACTGTTCTTGCTCAGGAAAGCAAATGTGTTTCTAAGGCTGGCCTTTGCATGGAAGCAGCTGGCAACAGCAGCTGACATTATCAGTACTGACATTATCAGTACAGGTACTGCTGAAGTGCCTCCTCAGTAAAGACCAACCCACCAGCCCCTTGCTTGCAGGCATCTACTCACCTCTCCTGCTTTTGGCTGCTAAAATATGGTCTGGTCACCTAAGTTTTAGCGATTTCCTCTGGTTATAATGGCAGAAGGTATGATTACACTTACAGCTGCATAATGCTGTGTTTGCCATTATTTTATTGCCAACAATAAAGTAGCTCTGGCAGGCAGTGCAGGTGTGCCATCGTCTTTGTAAGAGCTGTTGGTCATCGTCAGAAAATAAGGCTTCAGACTTCTTTTCTCCATGCGTGGTGATTATTAGGAATGAATCCCAGGCACGGAGTGTTTTATCTATTGATTTTATTTGCTAGCTGCTACAGATGAGACTATACTCCATTTCACCATTTCAAGTTTCACTATTTGGATATAGGTACCACCAGCTGAAGGAGCAAGTCCTTTGGAAGTCAAAGCATCATCTCTGGTATCTTCCCAGTACTGTATTTCTAAACAGAGCATGGTTCCAAGCCCTAGCCCAGGAGGTGCATCTGTACAGTGTGAACTGCACTGAACACAACATGCTGGTACTCCTACCCTGATTTCTGCTCTTGCTCATCTCCTGTGTTATTCCTCCTTTCACCCACACCTGTGGGTTTGCCCATTCTGTCTGGGAACATCAATTCAAGAGAAGCCAAGAATGTCAGAGCTGACCTGTTTAGTCAGTCATTGCTGAAGTGGAAAGAGAGGAAGCTGGCCCAGAGGGAGCACCTTTGCTAGAGAACCTCACAGATTGGAAAGAAAATGAGTTTGTCTCAATTTCTCCCAACTCTGAGTTTCAATAGAACTGCTTTGTTTTCTCTTGTATGCTATGTTTGTGACCTCATTCAAAATTTATCTTTTCCTCAGAATCATCAGACTTTCTCTAAGAACTGAAATGGTTTTATTAGCCTTGGAGAATGCTGCAGAGTTTCTGTATTCACATACAGTAGAGCATGTGACTACAGACTTCCAGCCACAGCAAGAGACATAGGTATCTGTCCTTTAAATATGGATTTTAAAGTCAAAGATGCTTTATCCTGCCTGCAGAAGTACAAAAGCAGTGAAAAGTGAATGCTGTAGTTTATTATGCAACATTTCCTGTTGCAATAAAGGTGGTTTTCTTCCTTCGTCTGACATCTGGGAGTGTCTAATATTGAAGTAGAAGTTCCACATGGATATGTATTTTTTAAGCACCAGTTAGTATTATCAGACAGAAATGGCCTGGTACTGTGAAAAGGGATGAACTTTCTTCTTGTAGTACTCTTTAAAGTTAAGATTTGGCCCAAGTCACAAATTCTCAAGAAAATACCTCTGCTCTTTGTATCAAGATGGAACAATCACTTCAGCTTAAATACAGGAAATGTTGGGTATAATAGTCATTACTTGCACAGATCTTGTTAACAAGAACATAATTTCCTAATCGCTCCCTTGAAAGCAAACCCAGATGATAGAAGCATAGTTGAACTCCTGCCAGACACCTCAAGAACTCTTTATTTCACACCCAGCCTCCTTCAGGAGTGCCAGGATAACCTCAACTATTCAGTGAAAAAGAAACCCCAAATTTAAGCCCTGTGTTTATGGTTCCTCATACTCGTATGCTTGAACAGTTGGGATAATACGAAAAACTAAGAGACAGGAGTGCAGCCACCTAGATGTGTTTGTATTACCCACCAAGGCAATATAAAACTGCAGGCAGTATTGCCTTAGTGGCAACATCCTAATCCATTGGCCCACCCTCTTGAGTTAGGCCTTGAGAGAAAAGAAAGTTGAGGGGTTTTAAAATATAGAGTACTTAGAGGACAAAAGAACAGATTCTAATTGTTATTGGTGGCCCCTCCATAGTGAAGGCGTGTGTGTGATTTAATGAGTCATGCAAAGGGCTTTTGTGTTGCATCATCTTCACTCTGGAAGTGATGAAAACAAGAGCCTTCACTGGTGGTGGAGGCTTGTCTTGAGGTGATGCAACTGGAAATTGTTGCAAGTTCAGAGATATGCTGCTTTTCAATATAATGCATCTCTAGTACCAATAAACACTCCAAGCTGGTAGACTTCCCTGAGGTTGTTACAACACTGCTTTTAAAAAGCAAACAACTGAGCAAGTTCACCCACCAGATGTTTGCAGACCAAACACCAAGATGTTGCAGGAACTGCAAATATGGGACACAAATTTAATTTTGTCTACATTTTCCCTATCAGCTTGTGAAACTGTCAACTAGTTATCTACTTTAAAAAAGAAAAACAAACCCAAACCAGCACATGATAAGTTGATAAAATAATTATATAGCTTCAGAGAAGTGGTGGGGTTTTTTTGGGTTTTTTTTTTTTTTTGGTAGGGTTTCTAAATAGGATGAAAGGTGGAGCTAGTTATTTAGCCACACCCATGGTGAGGTTTATAAAGGGAAGTTGTCTAAGGGAAGCTCTTTTCTACCAGTCTATGACAACAGGCAGTTTCATTTAACTGGTTTTTACCTTAAAACATAATACCAATCCTACCATGTCAAGGCTTCTTAAAGGTTCCCGTACTGGGGATACTCCTCTAAATGAACCTTTGAGACAGCAAGGTAAGGTAAGTCATGGAGTCTGCTTTACTACTTTAATTCCTTTTTTACACCTAATATTTCTCTGTCAGAGAATGGAGTATTACTGTCATTTCAAAGGCCTGTGTTTTCTCTGCCATGTGTGATTGAAGTTTTGTTCTTTATAGCTTTGTAATCCTGTATCTCTAACTCAAATGGAGAAAAAACAGCCTTAAAAAAGCATCCCCAAACCTGGAGAGGTTGTTGGTTGTCATAGGGTAATTATGCTTTCAAGACTGATGACTTTGAGGGCTAGTTTGCACCACCTGCCCACAACACTGAGGTTAATGTGGCTGTTGTAATTGTGCTGCTGTTTGTCAGTCATACCAATATTAACTTCTCAAGCATACAAATAAAAGATATGCTATGCTTTATTGTGCAATTGCTGTGGCTTAGTCATGACTTTTTGATACACCCAAAAATCCTGCTATAATTTTTGTTTTCTACTGTATCACAGTTTCCTTATATATACATGCACAGGATTGCTTATGAGTTACTCTGTTCAGCAGAGGCCTCATGAGTGACTGTGGATGTCCCTCAATGAGATCAGGTGCCATAAAAGTTTGTTTGCTCTTGAACACAGGTGTTCATGTTGGTACAGTATTTCTGAGGACAGGTCTCTATCAGTTTACAAGATGTCTGAGTGAAATCTTTCATAGTCTTCAACTGAAGTTAAATGTAGTGTATGAAAAAGTGATCACAACAATGCAGGGGGTGTAGCATGGATGTGGCAAGAACACTGGTCAGCATAAAAAATACCTATCTCATTAAACTGGTTACCTAACTCTGGGCTTATTGCTGGTGTGATGGTAAAGCAGAACTGTGAGGAATTGGAGAGCAGGGAATGAACCTTGAAAGTACTTTTTAGGAGCTCCTTCCAGGCTTCTGGGAAAATGGAAGGAAGTGTGGATGGATTTCTTTGAAAACTTAATAAGCAACCAGATACAAGTGTCTTAACTTTCTTCCCCAATTACTTCATCTGTACATAACTAGATCAGAGAAGAGTAATAAGTTTTCTTTTACAATCCTTCAATATAGAAGGAGTAGAAGTCACTAATATTTTTTGTTACTAATTGTATCCAAAACATGGGAATATTTGAGGGTCAGTAGTCTACGAGTGGTCTGAGCTTATTCTGGAATAACTACCATGGGCTACAGAAATAACCAAAGTAATGTTTTCCACAAAACTGGTGCCCTTGATGGGTTCTCTTTCTCAAGCTGTAAGCAAAACTGTGAAGTAGTGTATTGGCAAAAGCTGACTGATAGCCTATTGGGCAAAATGTCATGATGCAAGTTGGAGACGCTGTCAGAGCACTTTGACTTTGTGTGATTAGAGACATGAGAAAATAAATGCATCTTACATTTGAATAGACACATTTTCCACCTTGATAATGCTGTGGTTTTTCTTTGGAGCTTCTGCTGTCAATGTCAGACTTGTAGGATGCTTGACTTGAGCAGTGTGGTCACTTCTGCTGTCTACCATATGTTTTTACTGATATGTGGCAAATTGTGGCTGTGCTGGATTGTGGTGAGAAGAGTCTTGTTTGACAGCATAGCATCTCCTGCAAGGGCAGGCCCTTGGCTTTATCCACTGCCATGCTTCCGGGAGATTGACATGCTGCAGTTAGATTGTCCATAGGTATTCTTAAGTGCATTGTGTTTATTTTAAGTACCTTGTGTTGATTAAAGTCTTAAAAAATATTTGCTGATATCTCTTATTGTTCTAGTACAGTAGATTGAGGAGATGAAGGAGGAGGGCAATGCTGTCAGTACTGGCAGATAGTCTTGGGTGTCTCTACTCTTGGATACTTTTGGCTGGGTTTTCTGAATCAGGGAGAGAGTTGAAGCTTTTTCAAGTGGGTAATGCAGAGTTACTTAATTTTTGACATCATTGCATAGCTTAACATGTTTGTAAATTTGGTCACTCCCCCAAGCAGGGATTAAAATGACTTGGAAAGCAATATTTATGCAATACACCTGCTATTCAACACAAATTACTCAAGTGACACTGACTGTCCTGTGGCTGATTACTTATTTTATTTGATAAATTTAGGTAAGTCTTCAAAAGGCTACTTTTGAGTAGCCAAACTAGAAGCCTTTGGGTGCCATCTTCCTTTTCTGATTTGATTTTTGGAGCCACTTATGTACTAAATGTAGGAAGACTTCTTGGTGGTGCGCTGAGTAATGAAGAGGCAGATGGCCGATGGCAATCTCTTGTAACTTCCTTGTAACTTCTTTGAGGCACTGTATGAAGACTCACACTGACAGTGGCATTACCTAGACGTGGTATTCTGTTAGTCCCTTCACATTTCAAAACTTCTGCTCTCAGAAGATTTCAGCAGAAAATTTAGAATATGTAAGTGGATGCTAAAATTGAGTCTGGCTCCGGATTCTCCCTCCTTAACTCATGCATGGCAACCCCAGTCTGTTCAGAGCCAAGCTGGAGGTGGGATGTGGGGTGGCTTGCAGGTTCTGTTGGGATGAGTGCAGGGCTGGTTGTGGAGAAGAGTCTGGTGTGGACGGCTTGAGAGGGTCTGAAGGGACAACATGGGGGCCCAGGAGAATGGGGAGGGCAGAGTGGAAGGGGAGAGGCCCTCTCACAACAGCAGCTTCTGAATCTGGGCCCAGCCTTTAAACCTTGCTGGCCCTGCACAGTCATCTCTTCCACTACCACCAAGAAAGGGAGTTTTCTGACTTCTGGATGAAAATAGAAATGCATTTTTCTCTACATTCTTAGGTCACAACCAAAGTCTGTTTTACCTGTGCTGCTGAGAAGACCCAAGCTGACCCTGCTCAGCTGGATGCCTTACTGCTTTATGGACTCCTCTGTTCAACTGTCATTTATTTAGATTGTGGGATCCTTAAATCAGAATGCTCTACAGATCTTAAAATAACTGCAGTTTCTTTAACATTATTTGATGACCTTAAATAACGTATTTTTTCTCAGGGCAGTGCTGTCAGAGGACAGAGACAGCTGGCTTTTGTTGCCCTAGTTTAGTTGCAGTCAAACCAAGTAGCTGACTTTAAACAGTAAATCTTGTAGACTTGCAATTTTTCAGTTTTTTTCCACCTGACAGTCATGCATATAGACAACAATTTCCAACACAAAGAAGAAGACTGAAATTAACTCCTTTGTGCAAGCTGGAAGGGGAGTTGCAAAGGATGTGGTATACAATGAAAACTCTCCTTAGATAAGTGAGATCTAAATAATAAACAGAGAAAGAAATATAACTCCCAGTCAGATGTCACTTGGCCTGAAACAACGTTTCTGAGGTGTGTTGTAAAACACTTGAAGGCCACATCAGGTAAAGGATGTGCTTAGCATCCTGTCTATGACTTTAGGGTGATGCATTGTCTCTGCTGCAGCAAAAATCTTTCATTGGGATACAGGGACTACAGGCAACATGTGATCATGGTAGAAAACCAGACAGAGAAATCCTATCCTGGGCTTGTCAGATGACAGGGAACTTATTATGTAGCTGTGGAACAGACCAACAAGAAACACTTGTCTGATGGATGGCAGAGATATCTCTGGTGTCCCTTTGAAAGGAGCGTGTAGCTACTGGTACAGTTCTGTCCATTAAAACAATGTGGCACAGAGGGATTGATGGTGCTTTGTTCCAGCATTCACTGTGTGCTACTGCAAGAAATTGAAGTGCTGCCTTCTGATCTGTGACGGTGAAGGTCTTATTTCAGGTTTTATTGGTTTCAGTGATACATAATAAATCACAAATAAAATGTGTCTGTTCTGCAGGAGCCTAACTGTACCCATTTAAATCCACTAAGATTGGTGGCCTCTCAGTTTCCTGCATATATCCTGCTGTACAGTGCAGTGTTTATATGTGTTGCTTTTCCTGATGACCTGTTTAAAATTCAAAATTGCAAGTAAAGATTTGTTCAGAATTATGTCTGAGGTAAAACTGAAAGGCATTTCTGCTTTACTCATAGCCCTAAGCATATGGGCTGGTCCTGGAAAGTGCTGGAGAGCCCACTCAGAAGTAATCAGTGGGAGCTGGGTATCGGCCTGTGTGCTTGCAGGGTGCTGCAGCAGGACCTGAGCTTCATGGGGGAACTACACACTTTCATATAAGCATAAGTGAGGTGTTAGGGGCTTGCAGCCCACAAAACTGATTTTATTAGAACATAAAAATAAATGTGACAAGAAAAAGCACTTACCGACAGGAGAGAAATCTGATGGGTGATATTAAAGCTATTTAATAATATATACCTTCCATGCCCTATGTATCCTGTGCAGTAGGGTCCTTCCCTCCTATCTTTTCTAGTTGTCTAATTTTGTGACTTCTGAAGCTGAAGAAATTTTGTGCTGTCTCCAGTTTATTTCCACTTGTTGGGCTTGCCTTTTGGTTCAAGTCCCTGGCATGAGCCCAGTACTTTGCTCAGGCATCTCCCAGTGTCCACTTGTGCATCACATCGAACATGGAGGGGTTTCACTCCCAGCTCACCCCATGGAGCGCACTCACAGCAGTCAAATAAATAGCTCTGTGTATGTGTGTATAAACACAAGAACTCTTTGAGTTGGATTCTCTTGTCATGCTACAGGATGCCTTTCTGTTGATATCAAGTACAGACAGGGCTATTTCTTCTGGGACGGGGACTGACAAAACAGTGGCCTTATTCCAGTTTAAAAAAATGACTATAAAAGAAGCAGTAACTTGTGTTCCTGGACTTAGTGAGTTCTTAGTGTCAGAGAACTGTTACATTGGCTTGAACATCCTGTTTTCCTGCATGGAAGAGTAAGGGAAAGAACACAGCACTTCAAACAAGGAAGATTCTAAGCATCTCTGCTGAATAAGGAAAGCAGGATTGTTCCTGGGATTAAAAATACTGCTCTTCCCAGAGTAGCTTCAGGTCACCTGGTTAAAGCTGGGACAGGCTCAGTTATATTTTTCTTTACATGTCTTGTATGTCAAAATATGTTATCTTGATAATTTTCATATTCTGGAAATTAAACTTCAATATCAATTTGTCATCAGAAAGGAGTAGGAAAGCTGAACCCTGACATCTTGTCTTGGATACAGCAGTTTCTCACAACCAACACGTCACGCCGAGGGAAAACAGAACAACGCTGAAGTAAAATGATGTGCTTGTGCTCTCGACAGGCAAAAGGCATTTAGTTTGATAAGGTGCCAAACAGTGTCATTTGAGACTGTTGTAAAGACTTCCAGATGTCTTGCATATGCTAACTAACTATCTGGGGGATTTGGAATTTATCCCTGTGCGTATTTCACCAGAAGTGACCTTGCCTTCTGGTCACTTGAATCACCTGAATTCCAGTGAATTCAAGATCAAGTGCAGCTTGTTCCATTGTCCTGGTAATATTTTTGACCAAGGCTGCATTTCTCTGAGCATCCTGTCCACTACTGAAGGATGGACTGTGTTTACACAGCCAGTCTCTCCTCTTGCCTCCCTCCCTGCTTGCTGCAGGAGATGCTGCCCTGCTGTGTTGACTCATGTGGAAGGTGTGGCGTGTTTTGACCAGGAATGGAAGGGTGTAAGAGAGTAGCAGCAGAGTGCAGCAGACTCTGAGATGGGCCCTGAAGGGACATCAATCTTATGGGAAAGCGTAGGTTGAATCTCGGATTTTTGCTATGTGAGTTAATAAGTAATCTGACTACCAAAAAGGGAGAAAAATTGGACTTATACCACCAGCATACGTAAAACTGCTCAGTGGCTTGGGAGAGACAGACCTGCTTTCAGCTGATGGTGGATGCTTCAGCTGCAGGCGCTATTCAACTGCTCATTTGTTCCACAAGTTACTACCTTGATTCACCTTGGGCATGTTCAGTTCAGTAATATCTTGTTATGGGGACTTCCAATAGCTGACTAATCTTGATGAAAACACAAGGGCTTTGTTAAATGAGTTCATGCCCGGGAAATAAGGATTGTGTTTTCACAAGTTTTATTTAGAGCCCCAAAATGCTTTGTACATGTGTTTTATATCTAGCACTGTTTACTAAAGCAGTCATGCCTGAAAATATCTGATAGTTGCCATCTCAGGAGCCTTTGATGCAAAGAGTGTGAGTTTATGCAAGACAGGAGATGTGCCAATTGTTCTTTCAGGCTCATCTGAAGAACACTCTGGTCATTCCAAAGAAAAACAGCTACTGGGAGGCTGCTGCTACAGCAAGAGGCACAGTTTGAAGAGAGCTTATCTACAACATTAACAGGGGCTGGGTTCTCGAGGGCAGATTGCATGTGCTGGAGTAAAAACAGTAAGACTTGTTATTCTGCACAGAGTCTGCTGTACTGACAGGTTTATGAGAGAAGGATACAAACAAAACCAAACCCTCCCAAACACCAAAACTGCTAAAAGGCTTTGTGTTCTAAATGTGAAAAAATGGCTCTTGTATAAGTCTATAAGGGAAATATTGTGCATGTAAATGACAAGTCAATCCAAAGTAGCTGTTTTTTCAGTTAAGTGATGACTTTTCTTGATTGGTTTGGCCAGCAAACAAAAAGCATAAGTGTCTGGGAAAGGCAGTGAGAGAAGTGTCTACACTTAAATTGTGTATACTATTGAAATTAGTTTAGTGCTCTTCCAAATCAGTGCTTACACAGTGTGCTTGAAGGAAAAGCTTTGCACAGCAGAATGTTGTGGAAGTTTAAATTCAACCTGATACTGTAAAATAACTTGAAAACTTCTAAATTAGGTTTTCTTCTTATGAGTAAGTGATGCACATGTGTTCATGTTAGTGGGCTGGTCCACTGTGTTCTGTGGCGCTTGTCTGCAGAACAACATAAAGAAATGGTAATTCATGTGAGCTTTGTACTGCAGCTTCTTGGAGGATATATTGCAGCTCAATAATGCAGCCCAAAAATTTCTGATATAGTAGAATTCAAATGCAGGCTATCCTTTCAGAACAAAGCAACATTAACTTGAGGGGCTGAGGCTTAGCAACTCATCTTTTGAACCCCCTCCCATATGACTTGCTTTATTGTGTAGTATCATGGAGTACTTAAATAAGGCAACAAGCTGTCACTCTTACCTCACAAACTGGAATATTTTTTCTTGAAGTTCACAAGCTGTGATCAGGTAGCAATGCTATTGTAACTGAAGGAGTAAAAGGTCTTTATGCAGTTTTGATATACAGTCCTGCCCTGAAGAACTCCTGCATGGCTTTTTTTAGTTTCCCTCAATGGGGAAACTTCCAGCTCTACATACACTCAAGATCCCAAAAAAGCTGGGTTGGTTCTGTGCTCTCTGTAAAATATACAGGTTTTCAGTTTTAGCTCTAATTACTTGTGTGGGATCATGACCACCATGCAAATGTCCTCAAGCTTCAGTGTATTTTAGTTTTCCCATTTTGCAGGTGGGAGGCCCCCAGTTTCTGACAGACCTTTTGCAAGTGCAGGTTTCTGGTTGTAACTGAGAATATAAGTAGCTGTTAGGTTTGTCAGTGAAGTTCTGCTTCTCTTAGTGATAAAAGGTACTGCACCTGGGTAGGGTAAGAAAATTGGAACTCACTGCTTTGAAACATGAATAAATACCAAGTTGTATTTCTCTGCCTGCTCCCCCAAGAGATCCAATCCTATCAAATCCCCAGATTCGCCACTTGCTTTTAGTCAAAATATGTGTGGAAGAGTGTGAAGTATTGGTGGGCTGTTCCTCCACCTTGTAGACAAGGAGGGCTGAAGGACTGACTCAAAACATGGGATACTAAAGGGGATCTGCCCCTCAGGAGCTTGGAGAAGGCTTAAAACATGCTCCTGCAGAGTTTCATGATCACCAGGTTGTGACTATATCACTGCGACCCCCCCGCTCACCTTTCTCCACTGATTAAGTAGTGTAAAAGATTAACATGGTCCTTTCAGCAGAGATGGGAACCCAGGGATGATTGTCACACTGTGGATCTATGGAAAAGTGACTCTTGCATTCCACCTAGGAAAACCGGATGGTTGGGATTGATTAGATGAAAAGGAGAGACTTCTTTGGTTTTTGGGAGTACCTGTGATGATCTATGCAGGTCAAATGAGGTGATGTTACACCCTTCAATGTCCCATCAGCCATCACATGAGCACCTTATCTAATCAGAAGTTCACAGTACATTTCTACAAATTATAGCCTTAAAGCCTTCATAGGTTTGCACATACACAGTTGACTGCAGGTAATTCATTCTGCTCACACAAGACAGGAGTCCAAGAACTCTTACCTGCTTCACCAGTGCTGTAAAGAGAAAAACTTTTGAATTTAGATTTCTGTATTAAATATTATTTATTATAAATTTATTTATATAATATATATGTTTAGATTTCTAAGGACCGAAATAAAAACCAAGTTCCAAGACTTGAACTGCTTTAACTATTGCCACAGATACCGGAATCTATCTTTACATCTTTGAGTTAGTTCCCTTTTTCTGTTCAGCAATTTACAGCAGAGAAGGATGCCAGAACTGTTAAAAGGGCTGAGATGGCAGTTCAGACCCTAACTAGGGCTCTCTTTCCTGGGTAAGGCAGGCAAGCAACAAGTAGCCTGCAGTGATGCTACTTCTACATGGAATCACTGGATGATACTGGTTGAAAGAGATAATCTTGTCCATTCCTGTTCAAAGCTATCCTGAACAGGTCAAGTTGCTCAGGAACTTTTCGAGTTCTGAGTATCTCAAACATTCAGATTTTCCAGCCTCACTAGACCCAGTGTTCAACCACTCTCATGATGAAAACACTTTTCCTAACATGCAATCAGGATATTCCCTGTTGAAACTTGTCTGTTGCCTCTTGCTATGTCCGTGTGCCTGTGAGAAGATCCTGGCTCCTTCTTCTCTACACCCTCCCCATAAGTAGCTGAGAGCTGCAGTCATACATCCCACACACACCTTAAACCTTCTCATCTTCAGACTGAGCAAACCCAACTCTCTCAGCCTCTCCTGCATCGTACACTCCATCTCCTTACCTATCTTGGTATGGTAGACTGGGCTCCAGCATGTCTCTCACTGGTTTGTGGCTCCCCAGTACACAAGTACTGTGCTTTTGCAAGCCCTGAATGCAGTAATTGCTGCCCTGGATCTGCAAGCCTAGAGCCCGGTGTAGAGTTCCCCTCCTTTTTTGCAAGAACATTCTGCTGAGTTTTTTTTCAACTTGTTGTCCGCTGAGACCCCCAGGTATTTTTTTTTTCCTCTGAAGTTTGTCTCCAGCTAGCTGGTACTCAGCAAGTTCATTCCTTCCCTGGGGCAAGAACTTGCATACTTGCTTTCCAGACCTGTCCTCGCCTCTTTCCTGGTCTGAAATAGGCATAGGTAGTGAATCTTGCACTGTTTTGGAGAACTTTTTTACTTTTTAAAGGAAGTTACTGAATTCTGTGACTTAGCAAAGACCACCAGTTTGTAAGTCTAGGCAATTTGTAGGTAAAGTGCTTATAGTAAAGCACCAGGTTAAAACAGAGAGTTGATAGGAGCATTTATCCCACTCTGTCTAGCCATCTAAATGATTTTTGCTGAATGTTCTCTGATGTGCTAAATTTTATTCACTCACTGTAAAGACAGATCTGAAAAACTAATCTCACGATAGTGCGGGATTCAGCCCATTTAAGCTCAGGCACCTGAACTGAGCTACCTGCATTTTTCTCAGGCATGTCTGGAGGTGTAAGGCTTACAGTGAAGAGTGCCACTTTCATTTAAGTTACTTTTTGAGTTAAAATATCTGTCTTGTAAACCAACTTGCTCTTCTAAATGTTTTCCTGAAGCTGGTACATTTTATATCCCTGAAGCAATTTTGAGAATTCCCCAGACACTGCATAACACCTCTATGGAAGTTATCTTTGGGCACTTTCTACTGTGCTTGTTCAGCAGGCTTATTTTCAAAGAATGTCAGCTTGGGTAATTCAGCATATTATTATGCCATCAGAACTCCTCATGTTAACTTCAGGATTTGCTGTTTTAAAAGAACTTCAGAAAATAGCTCAGGTCAGAATACAAAGGGGTTTTTTTGGTTGGTTTTTTGGTTTTTTTACTTTTGCACGTGTATTTTAATGCCTTTCCCTTGAACCTTCTTTTTAATTCTAAGATGATGATTAGTCTATAAGATTCAGCTACAAAATGAAGCCTAAAACTGAGTATAGGAGAGGATACATCTGGAGACTGCTGGTGAGTTGACCTGGACCAGAGCAGTTGCTGCTAGCTGTCTTCCATGTGTCTCTTTCTCCTTCCATATTGAACAGGGGAAAGTTGATGTGTGTTCTGCCTTAGGTCTGTGTATCCTCTAGTCTTCAGACCATATCTGAGGACTCTGTGTCTGCTTTTAAAGCTTGATATTCCATCCCACTCAGTGGAGTTGTTCCCTATGTCTGTTTCTGGCCAGCAATACCAGCCAGTGAGAGATCCTGTCCTCCCAGTTGTGACAACCCAAGTGTTGATGGGGCCTTGCTGTGTACTGTAAAAACCAGCAGCTGTCCCAGATTTACTTTTCTAAATCTGAAAAAGAAAAAAAAAGGGGGTGAGCTTGGAATTAGATCCCTATTTGCTTCTGCTTCAGAGTGGATGGGATTCAGAGTTCTAGAAAAACTGCAGGGCAGCCCAGAGAAATAAATAAGGAGCAAACAGTAAGGGCTGGTATGCCTTAAGGCAATATTATTGCCAAATTCTTCATAATGGGAAACCTTAGTCAGTGCTGGCTTTTCTTGCCTCACTATAAAACATGCATGATCACAGCATAACTTTGTTTATAAGGAAGTATTTAAAAGAAATGTGTTAAATGATTCTAGTGCATGAAACTAAGCAGAAACCTGATCAACTCTAGTTATTTTTAAACCAAGTGCTTTCTGTAAGATGATATAGTGCCTACCAGAAAAAAAGCCCAAAATATAATAGATGAGTACATGCAGAGAAGTGTAGCAACCTGCAATCCAATGTGCAATCTTCAGACATGCACCAAATAAAATTGGTGTGTTGGATGTAGAAGTCAACAGACACAGGCACTGACAGTGCCAAGTGGGACAGACTTTTAGTTGTGTGATAGAAATTGAGATGCAGACATCAGTGACTCTGAACTAAATTTTAAAGAAAAGGATGCCTCGAATAATTGAAGCAAGATTTTTTTCTCTAAATGGAGCAAAGAAAAACTTTTTTTTGGAGATGAGTGAGATGTGGCAGCCTGCTGCTAAATACAAAGAACGATAAATATGCAGTCTCATCTGGTCACCCTATTAGGTCTGCCACCTACTGCTTGATAAACTGGTTTGGCATTGCTTGTCATGCAAAAAAAAAAAGGGGTTGCCAAATCTGTCACACTACCTAAGTAAAATCACACAAACTGAGCTCTGTTACCCTTTCCAGGTTGGAAGATAATTACTGCATCTCAGAGTTACTGGGCAGGAAGGGAGTGAAGGTATTTATTAATAGGAGGAGGACAGGTAGGCTGCTGCAAAAATGTAGGTGTCACACTGCAGTTGGCTGGAGCTTTGAACCCAGCAGTGTCATAGAAATTCCCCTTTACAAGAAGTTGAGAGGGGACAGGAGAGGACAGCAGAAATGACACAAATTGGTTTACTGCTCTATAGGGAGAAAAATCTAAAGGCTTCCCAAACAGAGTAGAAGTCTTCCTGAGAAAAGATGCATCTTCTTTCCTACAAAGTTGCTAAGTAGGACATGCTTGGATTTACTTTATATGTAAATGACCAAAAAAAGTTTATTTGCTTTGTAAATGAGAGGGAGAGAACAGAGTCTTATAAGAAATCTCTAGGACCTTTTTAATGCCAGTAGATGACTTGAAATCAGAGCACTGGAGAGAAGCAGAACCGCTGGGACAAATCCATGTTTGAAATAGGAAGAGGAGAAGAGGTGGGAAGTGCTCAGTACCAGCATCTCACGTCTTCTGGGACTGCCTTCCTTGTGAAGCACTCTGGGTCAGACTAGGTTTCTTGTAGTTTTGGAGCTGGAGACAGTATTAAACTCAGCTCTGTTTCATGACTTCTTTGCTTTGAGTCTTTGCTTTTGTGCCTTCCCTGTAGTGCCACAGAGCCGAGTCCTGAGTGGACACAGAGGAATTACTCAGGAGCAGTGAGACAGCATAGGGCTGGGCTGTTAGTTACCAGCAAGTTGAGAAATCTGCCAAATTGTGAAGTTGATGGGGATTTTTATTTTGGTTTTTGTGATTCATGCACAGCTCATAAAAACAGTCGTTCTTTCCTTTGACACTGGAAGCCTTAAAATTAATGGTTTTGTTCATATTTTCAACAGGAAAGCATATGTAAATAGTGATATACATGGTTTTCTGATTTACACTCTGAGTTTGTCCATTTCTGTAATTTGTCAAGCTATTCTCCACTCAGTAAATGGCTGGATAGCAGCCACATGGGGTTGCTTAAATTCTTTCAGTTGCTAAAAATAAGTTGGTTTTGAAGTTTTTTTTCTGTAACTGCTGAGGATATTTGAGGCAATAATCAGTGACTGTCAGCCTATATTGCAAATTGCTTTCATGCAACATCGCATTTCCAGTCTTTGGCAGGGGGAGGAAAACAGATCTGTGCAGTATGGAAGAAAGCATCCAGTACACAGAGAGACAGTAGCAGAAGACAGGGCTCAGTGCCCACAGGGGAAACACAGTTTCTGGAGACAAAGTTTTGAACTAGAAGGCATTTGATTTAAATGACTTTAATTACATTCTGTCCTAACTTTTCCTCCTTGGTCCTTCAAACTAACAACTATGGGTACGACTTTTTATATTACGATTGTAGGATGTGCTTCTAGACACTGTTGTTCCTTGTTTATTACAGATTCTCTCCTGTACTTTCTTCTTCCATTTAGTTGCTTTGCTTTCTACTTGCATTCTCATATCCCTCTTGCCCAATTCTTGTTTTGTTTGGATTGGTTTTGTTTTGATTTGGGGTTTGTTTTTCGTCAATATTCATTCAAATTAAATGTAATGCTTTACAGCGTTTCAAGAGCTATTATTATAGAACCCCCCTCTGTGTGAGTTTGTATCAGTAGGTTCAGCATTGTGGATGCAGCAATAGCTGTTGTGCACAGGGAGGAAAAGTATGTGCTGAGAGGGAGCAAGTGAAAGCGTCCTGAGACCAGGTAAGTGCTGGAGAGCAGGAGTCCAGCTGAATCCACTGGACACCCCAAGATTCCATAAACTCTGAACCATAAAAGTTTGCCAAAGCTGCCCGAGGCCTCCACTAGCACTCATTAGTATCAATCAGAATACGTAACCCAGCAGCATCTGAAAAAGTGGCAAATGTAGGGTACAGAGCTGTGTACACAGCTGGTGAAGCAAGGGAAGGGACCCCTGAGGGACCCTCTGGAGGCCAGTGGCCCACTAGTCAAGCCCCCTCACCTGGGTTTCACTTCCCAACTGTAGCTGTAGCAGGATGACACAAGGGGTTGTGGGAGGGGGAGAACTGAATGCACTATGTGAGCAGTCATTGGCTACTAATAAAAGCTACTCAATTCTATTAATAACAGCTAAACTCAAAAGCATTTTATGATAAACATTGGTCTGTTTTCCCCCAGTGTAATTTGCTCATCAGGGAAATGGATAGTCTAATACAGGGAACTTGCAGCTCTGTGTAACTTTACACATAGCTGCAAATATTTGCATTACAACATTGAACAAATTATAAGTTTCTGTCCTGAAAGAAGAAAAACATAGTTGTTTTTGTCTGTTTTACTACACAGGATTTTCTGAAACTACTCTTTAAATTGCTCTTAATTTTTTTTTCCTGTATCCTAAGGTCTTTTCCATTTTCCTGATACTCTACATCTTCATCCTCTTGTATTTTACCCCTTTTTCCTAGGTTTTCCAATGTGGAAGAAGGAATTCCTTTAGGTGTCTTGGTAGGTGACTTTTTAGGAGATGGGAACCTATTTTAGAATCAGTTCAGCCTGTGTGTGTTGAGGAGTTTTGAGGAATTGAATTGTGCTTGCTGGCTTATGTAGGGTGGTGATGTGATGCCAGTGTCTGCAGCTGAGAGCAGTGCATGGCCTGCTATGAAGTGGAAGGATGTGGAATCCTTTTCTCTTTGTCTTCATTGTACATCTTTATCCCTCCACTCTTTCAAAGGAGACTCCGGCTCTCCATCCTTACCTTCCTCACACCCACTAACTAAGACCTCTACTGCATTCCTTTGTCCACCTAAATTAAATTCCACCCTAATGATCCACTGTTTCCTGCCGCTCCCTTGCCTGGGTGCTGCTGCGGCATCTCAAGCCAGCAGGACGGGTTGAGGTGTTGGCATGGCTTACGGAGCAGGTGGAGACCTGGCAGTGCTGCTGCACACAGCAGCAAGTGCCAATTATCTCATCTGGCCACAGCGATCACACTGCTCCCTGCAGCTCAGGTGAGTACCTGTTTGAAGGCAAAAAGGCAGGAGCTGCTGCTGAGATGTACCTCTTTGGCCTGACCTGTGCAAGCATCAGCAGAATCAGCTTCCAAGTTTTAGGATCCTGTGCTATGAGGATTTTTTTTATTTGAGACTATATGAATGAAGTTCAGTCTGGTGGTGTTACTCAAATCCCTCTCAAACTGAGGTCTACATACTGAAGATGATGAAGTTAGCTACCTCTGTCTTCAATATGCCATAAATACTACACTCTTCAGAAAGTATAGCTAGGAAAACATTCCATGAGCAAATTGTGTCATATTTTTAACGGAATCACTGTGTCTCTCCACTGCTGCTGCCTGTTAGAAGTGCTGGTCAGCACCTTCTGGCGAGAGATGTCTTCTTCTAACCATTGTCTCAACTTGTGAGGATGGGACACTCTTGTGGGAGTAGTGCTGTCAGATCTCGGCTTAAGTTCAGAGGGGCACTACTTGAGCAAAAGCCAACATACCATGATGGATTTGCTGTTCCTTTGCCAGTAGGATGCCTGAGGTTTGTCAGCTGTGCTGGAATAACTTTCCACATTAAACAAATGGAGGAAAAAGAGTACATTGAAAACTAAAGCTTAAGAGGCTTGGAGAGATTCAAAGAAATGAAACAATAACATGTTTAATAGCTAATTCCCATTCTGGTTTGGCTTTAAGGTAGCTTCAGCCTTCCAGTTTGCTAGCAGCCTTCCTAAGTTCTCTGCCAGGATGAGTCACAGCTTCTGGAGCTGGGATCCAGCCCTTTAGACAAGCCATCTTTAAAGGTCTGTTTACCTTTTCCAGATGATAATGAATTATAGTGAGAATTGCTTTATGTTTTCCTCCTCTTGAAACAGGGGTTTTGATGAATAGAATTCACCTGTGGTAGCTTCTTATATCCCTTGGTCCCTGATGCAGTCTGAGTACCCCTGGGATCCTATTTGGTGTAGTTTCGTGTTGTTACACAGAGATAGATGTCTTTGGAATACTCCTCCCTGCTGGGCTGTCTCAACTAGTTGACTAGGAATGCAAAACAAGCAATAACCAGAGCCCTGGTCTGACTGTAAACCATTATTTACCTGCTAGGAATGATATTTCCTGCTGACTGAGGAGCTGAATTAAGAAACGTAGCCACGTAACCATAGTATGTAATTCAAGGCACAAACTGAAACCCATATATGGTTGCTCCATCTTATGTTTCTGTAGTCTGTAATGTACCACTTGAGAGAATGGATGTGAGGACAAATTTAGCATTCATAGGCAATCCATGTAGGAGCACAGAAGGGAATGGGCCTTAATGTGGCTGCTACAAGGGGGCAGCACCACGATTTCATTATTTAGTGAGACACTTCAAAGAACTGCCAGCATTTTTGTGCTGTATTGGCAAAAACACAGGCTTTCCTGGATAACAGTTACTGTGCTTCTCAATGGCAGATTTTTTTTTCCTCTGAAAAGCTGTTTAGGCAAGTGCAGCAAGGCTCCAGTTGCATGACACAACAGTCATAACTGATTGCCTGTGCTCAGAGGAAGCTTGGATGAAGAAAGACCAGTGTGCCTGGAAATCATGAATAAACTCTAAATGCAGTACTGCATAAGGGAGCTCATAGACCTGCTACTCTATCGGGGGGCATCTGATTGTTGTGCAGATGTGTTAGACACTGAGCCATTGTGAACACAGCTGAATTGGGGCATTGTAATGAAGGATTTCTACTCATTTCAATTTTCAGCATACGACTACAGCATCACTGCTCAACCAATGCAAACAAAGACCATCCAGTGAATCTTTTTTTTTTTCCCCCCCTCCTATTTGGTGGTTGAACTAAAGGTCTCATGTTTTCTTTTCAGTGCCAAATTGCTGCAAAGAACAATTCAAGCCGGCAACCAGGGAAAGTGTTTGGATGCCCAAAGTAAGTAAGTTTGTGTATTTGTGTTTTTTTTATCTAAGAACTTGTGTTTGATGGCTGTAAGGCAGTAGTTAAGTAAGTTTGGTATCAATAACAAGTGATATTCCTCTCCATCATCTTTGACTATGTAACAGTCATGAAACAAAACTGATGAAAGCTAAATGAGAGGCCGCAGACATCTTATAATAAATAATTTTATAATAAATATAAGTAATTTGGGGGGAGGGGTTTTGACTGGAGTAAGAAGGGAATGGTGACAGAAAGGAACTAAAAAAAAAAAAAAACTAGAGGTGGACAATGAATCTGATGTCTCCCTTCTGCTTGGGAGATTGGAGAAATTGTATCCTTCCTTGCTTTTGTTTTGTTAAATGTTAGCTCTTCTGCACTTTATTAGTGCTGCCATCATAAAGTTAAGTGGAAGAAAAGCAAATTACATGAAGCATGTATATGGAGTTAGTAATTAATGCCACATAGAATTCGTAAGGCGCTGTCCCTTTTTTAATCCCCAGCTATGGGATTTTAACTTCAACCATCCAGCCTCCAGCTTGGCATCTGTGAAATCTGCTCAGGAAGTCACTTTGGGAAAGTGGAAGACCGGTGAGATCAGACAGGAGGCCCACAAGGTGGCAATGTTTAGAAAGCCTTCAGAAGGGATGTGCCCTGAACAGATCCCCGCTTCCTGCGGTTGCCATCACTTGCTGCCCTTGTACCATTGCTGCTGCATCTGCGCTGTTAAACAAGAAATGCCAGTGTTGACAAAATGGAGCATAGGATACCTGGTACTAAACCTCTTGTTTGAACGGGTTCACCATTGGCAGTGCTCACCATACTGTGCTGGATACCATTCCTGCCCTTTCCCTTGGAAGGAATGTGCTGCAGCATTAGTGGCTTGCAGTAGCATGGGGTTTCTTTATTCACAGCTAGTAATAAAAACATGCATGGCGCTGAAATGATGCTCAGCCTGTGTAATGAGGAACTTTCATTTTCAAAACATACTGCTGCATTTTAGCTAATGCTTGCAAAGCTGTTACAGTGTGTAAATAAATGTTAACTTTGGATGTAGGAGGCAGCTCAGTTTGCAGTGATACTTTCTTCGTGCTTCACAGCTAAAAGTGAAAAGACTAGCTTTACTGTGAAACTAGGGGGGTTGCTCCAGGTTATGTAATGCCCTGACAAAAAAACAAAACAAAAAAAAAACCCACTTAAATATGTTTGCAGAAAGGTTTCTCTAGATACCTGATAGGTGTGAGAAATTATTCAGGATAAGTTCTATGGTAAATACAAGAATTGCCACCAGCAATTGTTCACCAGCACAGACATAGGTAAGTAGGAGAGGGACAGTTAAACAAGGAATCACATAGTCCAGATTCATTAGATTGCAAGAGTAACTTCAACAGCAATTAGCAGACATGCGGGGCTCAAGTGTATTTGATGACTCTCAGGACAATCAGCCTATAATTTAGTCAAAAGTGGCTCGTATGCCTCAAGGACGAAGCAATAAATCTAGACTACAGGAGGCATCTCAGAGCAAGAACTAGGAAAATGTAATGTCCTCCCCCGTGGATGCAACCTTCCCGGGAAGGTGTTGCAGATGGAAGTGCAGCAGGACAATGCCCTGTGCTGAGCCACAGAGGCTTTCATCTGTTGCTTTCCGCTCTGGCATGGAGTAGATGCTGCTGCTTAAAGTCAGGCTTCGTCACTGTGGTTATACTGGCATTGTCACAAGCACTTGGAAACAACAGGAAGTCTAAAGAAAACTGTGAGCATGGAGATAGTGCACAACCACCAAGTGGACATTTATAAAAGCAGACTGCATCCTACCTGTCTAACAGAAACTTATCTGACATGTGCAGATTTCCTGCAATGTGTAACCCTTTCTGTGAAGCAACAGACGGTTTTCCAGTGTATTCCCGACGGATTGCTGCTCGCTCTTCAGCCTTTCCTTTTCAAATCCTTTAGTACTTACGGCCTATTATATATCCAAAGTTATCAGCCTTCTAATACCAGAGATTCATTACACTGCTAGAGAATTAGCTGAGCTATTACAATTCCAAATCCATGTAACATGTTATTATATACTAGTCTTTGCACAAGAAACCTTCTGGTCCAGTTTCAGTGGCTTTGAGCCTGACAAATGGGTGTATTTTTCCGTGGAGTTAAGTCATATGGACAACAACATGAGGGATGGATATTGGAATATCCAAGGAATTTTACAGTTCTTGTATTAGGTGCTCTCATGTGCGACATGCAGATGGGGCTTTTGGCAGTAGCAATTCCTTGATTGATGCATTATCACCAAAGCAATTACAATACGTCCTAACATTAGAAAGCAAGGCTGGTTTCTACTGGAACATTAGCTCAGGAATTACTCATTAGATTTCAGTTATTTTGAGATAGGTGAAGAGAAAGAAAATACCTTAAAAATGTGTGCATATGTATATATATATATATATATGTATATATATATGTGTACACGTGTATATAAAGTATGTTGGTATGATGAAGTACTAATTAATGAAGTGTTCAGGGGAGATCTGAACAAAGGCCATTATGAGCTTTTTTCTTCCCTGCAGACATTAATATTCTCTGGCTGTTCATGGTAAAGGTGCATGTACTTACCCAACCCAGGCAGACTAAAGAATTGCTTCCTCTCACTTCTTTCTCCTTACCTCCCAGCACCAGCACTGGTGTAGAAGAAACACTATTTCTAGATGAGAGCACTTTGTTTCCCACTCAGTTCCCTGCTGCTTGTTTCCCCCAACTGGTTCCCACAATGTCCACCAAAGAAGACCTGACTTTCCTAAGGGATGCCTTGCAACTTCAGCCAAAAGACTGAAGAAGTGGGAAATAGGTGAACTTGTGGGCTGAGTGGAGTGCTTTTAAAGCATGGTCATTCTGTGGAAACACCATAAAGTCCCGCAAAATGCAGTGGAGGACATCTGTTTGGGAGTCAGTCCTGCATAGAACACAGATGGTTTGTGGCTGGTTTAGATCCAACATGAGAAAACCAGAGCCCTGAAGCCTGAACCTGAGGGAGCAAAGTTAACCAAATGGAATGTTTGCTTATGGCTGTGTGCTCATCAGCCCCATTCCCTTCTTAACTTAGGAACTGGGTAGCTTGGATAGCCTTTTATGGTGCTGTCTGAAAATATTCTGAACTTTGGGGTGATATTTATTTTTCCAGTACCCGATACCAAAAATTATCCCACAGGAGCTCAGCAAAGCAGCTGATGATTCATCAGGAACGTAACTCTGCTTTTCAAAAAGATAACGTGTGGTTTTGTTCAGAGTTAATGAGATCCTTTCCAACGCAGAAGCTGTCAACAGCACTGACATACATTTACAGTTACAAAAACACATAGCCTTGTGGTTGGGGTTTTTATTAAATAGAAACCTCATTTTGTACTGTAATGAGGAAAAGGCACTGTTTTCTTGCCACTCGTACCTTTTGTACTTGAAGTGTTAGAAGCCTTTTTTTATTATTATTATTTTATATACAATGTGGCTGTTCAGAGGTTACAAAATGGTGCCACTTAATGCCAGGACTGCTGAAGCCATGATAATATAAAATAATACATATTAAAAAATATACCCTTGTTTCTAGTCATCTTTTATTGTCTTCTGCATCTTGCCTATCAATGGTGCTTCATTTAGAAGCTGGAGAATGTTCATTAAAGGATGATTCAAGTAATGATTGAGTTTTGCTCCAGCAGAAAAAGAAACCATAAAATCAAGGACCTTGAAAAATAGGAATCCTTGTCAGATATATCAAGTATTTATAGTGCATGTAGATGCTACAAAAATAACTGTGTGATTTTTCGAAGCAGTTTCTAGATTTTATAAATATAATCTTGCATGTGGCCCCTGTCCTGTGGTAGGCATCAGGGAGCTTTCCTGGCCTCTCTTTCCATGCTGCTGCTAAAGCCTGCATCTGCACAGCAGGCATTGGGATACTGAGCTGTGGTGCTCAGGGCCTCCAACAGCAGAATAAAATCCAGAGGTGGAGAGGCTCTAAGTATCAGCATTTTTTAATATTTCTCTGCAATCACTGGAGCTGGAAACTTTGGTTTTCATTAGCTGACTGCTTGGATGCTTATACAGTTCAGTTGCTCCATGATCTGCAGCTTGCAGAAAATCACCCTATATACTGAGTCAGAGTAAAGTGGGAGTCACTGGCGATGCACAGCACACTAATGAGGTCAGGTGGAAGCAACATTTAAGTTGTTCTTACAGTAGAATTGTTCCTTGTAATAATGGCTTCTTCGACCTTCTTAGACACTTGTTTAGCACTAGGTCAAGTATGAGAAGGCCGCTGTTGTGGACAATGCTATTGTGTTACAATAGAAGGTGGCAAAATTAGAGGTTTTCAGGTCTTGGGACCTAGTAATTTGTTGCACTCAAATCCAAATGTTGTAATCACCAGTAGCATCTTGCATGTCTGCTCCTACTTGAACCTGGAGCAGGCACAGAAACAGGCATTTGGTGGGAGGTGCAAGGGGGCACAGGGGCAAAGTCAGTGGCATCTGGCTTGAGCCTTAAAAGCCTCAGCTGGAGATCTGCCACCAAAGTGTGCACAGTTGCCACCCGTGTTAAAAATCCTCTCTGAGTGATGAGACGGGCCAGGTACATGTCATGGGTACCACTTATTGTGGGGAGCAGCAGTTTTAAGTCTCATCAGTACCCGTTCCTCATAGAAGGAAGCTGGCAGAGCCCCCATATTCAGGTTTATGCAGTGGCTTCCATTAGAGCTTCATCCTCTTACAAAAGGGCTGTATTTGGCGCACACCACTAATGACCTGAGCTGGATGCATGGGATAAATGTCTTCTGAACAGCGCTACGGGAAACTGCCCTTACATCATGTTGTAGGTTTTTAAACAGATAACTAATTCCTGTCTTGTGTCTGTATAAAAGAACAATATTGACTGTGCTCAAGTATTTTCAG
This sequence comes from Aphelocoma coerulescens, assembly GCF_041296385.1. Lineage (NCBI taxonomy): Eukaryota > Metazoa > Chordata > Aves > Passeriformes > Corvidae > Aphelocoma > Aphelocoma coerulescens. Next base: position 124,907,494 of record NC_091015.1, read on the forward strand.
ACTTGATCTGATTTCATAGCTACGATCGTTTTTGTGTAATGTAAGAGGCTTCACATAATCACTCTTTTAAATCTACAGCTTATGTTTGACAAGTGGGTCATTGGTTAATGGAAGCAAGTAAATCCAGCTGTTTATCTTTTCAGTGGGATCGTGCACTTTCTGTATGCTCTTGTCTGCTCAGAATGTACATTTTTAATGGCCCTCCCTCTATTTTAGAGTAGGGGCGTGAGCTTTACATTATATTTCATTTCTTCCCTACATTCAAATAAAATATAGTCACAGTATTACTTCTGCTGGTATCCCACCTGATCCACAAATTTGTGGCGGCAGTTGTGGTACTGTTAATTTAATTACTATTTGTGATTTTTTAAAAAATTATTAATTTGACTTCATGAGGAAAATTTACTGTTGTACACTGTTTAAAAATGTTCTTGCTTCTTTATTTCTCCTACCCAAACCCCCAATATTTCTGTGTGTTGCTCTCAACAGATGCACCTTCCACTAAAGCAGACCAGCAGGAGCTTTCTCCCAGCTAGCTTTAACTCTTAACATTTTTTGGGTAATTTGAAATTTCAGGGTTTCAGAAATTGCTATGTAAGCCTTCTGCAGGGTCCCAGCATCTAAATAAAGCACTTGCAGCACTAGGTTAATAAAGTGCTCAAAGTATTAATGGAAACTTAGTCTAATAGGTCAAGCTCCAAAAGTCCTCTTAGGGAATGTCTGTCAGCAACATAATTTTCGTGACACAGTTTTCAAGTATTCTAATTTTTTTTCAATTCAGACTACTAATATAAGTGTAACATGATTAAAGCTGTCTATGAAAATTATTTTTCCTCTGCATTTGAAAGCTATTTTATTAATAAAGACTTAGCATAAACACTAAGATGATAATGAGCATTGACTTGCCAGGGAAAAGAGTCTGTTTTCCATCAATAAGTGAGAAAACTAAAACTTTCAGATTGGTAAGGGTATTGTGTTAAGTAGCAATTAAGTTATACTCACAGAACACTTTCTTGCTCCCAAATGCTCTAGTACTTGCAAACAGAAACTATTACTTTAGAAGTGTGTTACAGGTCTAAATTCTTAACAGCAAGTTAAAAAGCATGTGTGTAAGAAACTCTCAGAAAATAAAGAGCAGAATTCCTCAGATGCTTGCATTTGGCCGGGAAGGAGCCTGAAATAGCTGAAAGCAAGTCTATTTTTCTATGGGAAGACAAACATCTGTTTAAAAATGTTGTGTGCAATACATGTATTTGCTCTAGCCCAAAGAGGAGGCACTCCCTGATTTCTCTTCGAGCTAGAGATCACAAGCAAATCCTTGGCAACCTAGTTTTTCACAGGTGCTGAGATGCCTCAGGGATTTCAGCTCTTTGGTGTGTTAATGGCAGCAATGTGTCACACGAGGTGTGTGAATCCTGGCTGTGATGCAGCCTTTAAATACAGGTGTCACTTCTTGGGGTGGCTGCATGTGAAGGTGCATGCAGCTCAGCAGGCAAGTACTGCAGCCCATTCCTCTTGGCCGGGATGAAATGAGGCGTAATTAGCTAATGACAATATGTTAGCTGGACAGTGAGTATGCTGGGGACTTGTCTGAGGGAAGGAAACCAATTTGACCTAGGTCCCCTGTAGGTGGCTGAGGAAGGAAAGTGGAAATTGCCCAAGCCTACAAAGGATTATGTCTGACAAAGGAAGAGTGGGGAAGAATGGGAGAAGGAACAATGGAGAAACCTCAGGTGTGGAAGAAATCCTGAGATAAAAAGGAGGAGGCACTCATTAGTTATAGCAATGGAGAAGAGGGATTGGATTTGCTTAGCTGCAGAGCTGGAAGTACTGAGAAGATTAGAAAGCAACCTGTGGAAGAAAGGATGGAGATGCACCACAGTGGTGCTGAGGATGAAGCTTGCACAGACTTGTGACAGTAAGTGTCTTGAGGAAGCTGGTCATAATAGCAGGGCCCGTTTCTGTGCTTGTAAAATGAGGAAAGCTGACAGAAATCAGTTTTTGTTAAATGTTATGAATGTCCCAGAAAAAAACCAATTACCAGGAGAAGGGGGAAGGTTGCATACAAACAGAAAAGCACACCACTTTCTGTGCAACTTCTTGGCATTTGCTGATTTGATGGGCAACGAGACACCTTGGCTCTGAAAGAGAATGATTTGTGGTGCAGTGTAGGGTCCTGAGAAAACGTATTTTGCAGCAGGGCAATGGGTTCTTGGGCTGGGGTTTGCAATCACAGAAACACACACACTACTGAATGACTAGGCAGTGTGATTTTGATCCTGGTCAGGCGTGAATGTGCTCTGTATTTCTTTCACATTAGCTAGGGCATGTAATACTGTTTATGTTGGCTTTTTGCTGGGTGTGGGAGGAGAGACACTTAATTAACAGTTTCCTGGGACAAAGTAACCCTTTCAAATCCTGGTTTGTAAAGTCTTTGTCAGCTGGTTGAAACATTGTTGATCCAGTAAAATTTAATAGACCATCTGCTGGAATCATTACTTTCTTGTGCCAGCCTTCTCTCTTCCTCTTTAGCAGTGGTGAGCATCTTGGGCAGGTCGGACAGGTCTGTAGCAAAAGACTGAAACGCCTTCAAAGTGTATTGCTAACATTTTCAGTGCAGAGCAGTAAGAACATACATCAGAGATGGAGACTGTCCACTCCCACCTGATTTTATCATCTTTTTACCTTTTTCCAGACACCCTTCCTGAGCCCCAAGAGAGCCAAAGATTCCTCAACAGCTGAAAATAAGTAAATAAATGCTAGGCTTAGTCTCTCACATTTCCAAGCCCTTCCAGGCTTTTGCCGTTTATAACTTGTTTTACTGGTTTTGTTTAAGATACGAATGTCTGAAGCTCTGACTTTTCCCAGTTGTAACAGTCATAAACTGTACTGTGTGGAGACATGAAAACCCAAATCCTTCTCTTCTAGAACACTAATCATTTAATTCAAATTCTGTCATCCTCTGAAAAAATGTAGGAATCCAGATTACCTGAGCATTTTTGATGTTTTTACTTTTGGCTTCCCATAGTCTTTGCATCTGAACTCTGACAAAACAAGCCTAGAAAACTAGTTAACACCTCAGTGCTAATGGAAGTGGTAATGGTACATCTAGAACAGCTCCAGCCAAACAATTCCATGTAAATGCATGTAAATGAGCCATGAGTCATTCTCCAGTCTCAATTCCTTTCAACCAGTATTAAGGACACAGGAATCCTTACTCAAAGCATTTATTGATCACAGCCTCCATTTACGGGTTTTTAAATGAGAGCTGCTCCACAAGGTGTGTCTGAAACTCTCCTTTAGCCCAGTGGTTATCACTGAAAACGAATGCAACAGACACTAAAGAATTCCAAATTTTGGGTTAGTCTGGAGTTAATGGAAGTAAAAATTTCTTCTCTTTGGAACCATTCCTCACTGAAGTATTTCCTGCTCTCACGGGAGCTTTTTGTTATGTAGAAAGTACTGGATAAAAATGTTCTGGCTATTTGGTGTGAACTTCTTATGTTTTAAGTAAGGAATCCTTTGATGTATAGGGAAGAATGCTTCTTTCTAAATAGGAATTTGGGGAGTTTATTCTTTAAAGCAGCTGGATTTAGCTAATTGGATTTAATAAATGTGCACTAAACCAATTTATTAATTTTAATCTAAGAATTAATATTAGAAGTACACAACTTAAAATATTTTATTCCAGGTTTTTTGGAATCCTGTTCCTGTGAATGTAAGCCCTTGTTTTGTAGACAGTATTTGAATCTTGAATTAATCCTTTGATTTCTATTTGATTCCTACAGTAACTATAAAAGGTAACTGCAGTCTTTCTGAAGGAAAATACCCACAGACTGTGGCTCTACAAGATGTCTCTTTAGCAATCAATTCATGCACTAATGGTCAGATTGGATTTGCAACTCGTAAGACCAAATTTTCAAGTATGCTTAGCAGACAAAGACTCCAAAATTTATTTTACACTTCCTCACAGGCACAGAACACTTCTTAAAATGTTAAATGTGAGCTCTGAAATATAAATATGTCTGTATATTTAAAAATAGACTTGAATTACCTCATAGGGATGTGGTCCATGCACATTGTGTAATTGGGACAGCCCTCTCTTTTTTGTTTTTTTTTTTTTTCCCCCTCTTTATCTCTGTCTCTCCAGGGAAGGCAAATAATCAAACTTGTTTAAAGTGGCAACCAGAATCCCCAAGGGTGGGAAGCTCATTCTTTGTCTACAGGATGTCTGGAGTGATAAGTAACTGTTTTAATACAACTCATGCAGTGTTTCTTTGTCGTGACAAAATTATCATTTGCTGTTTGGCATAGTGAGTTTAAATGCCTAGAAATACAAGGTATAGAATGAGGTACCGGGACGGAGGTGGGACAATTTATTCAGTGCTGTGTAAACAAAGTCTATAAAGTTACAGTTTTGAATTTTCACCTGAAGCGATTTTATGCCACATTGCCTTCCTTTGGGTTGATCAGTGCTGTTGACAGTATGTCAGCAAAACAGAAAACATGAGTTCTGCATAGCCCAGGTCAGCTTGAAACTTACCGTGCACCACATCATGTCTGATACATGTTTGCTGTGTTAGTAACACTGCTGTTGCTGATCCCTTTATGGGTGTTTCTGTGTGATACGTTGTCGTCGCAGGTTAGAACTGTGCTCTAGTTTAGGCTGGCACCAGCCAGTGCTCTCTAATAGACATTCAGTTGCAGATACCTCACTTGTACTTCTCACAGATAACATGCAAATCTGATCTCCTAAATCTTCTGTTCCTAATCTACTAAATACAACTTTAGAAATTAGGCTGATTGTGATGCAGCCTAATTAAGTATGCTCATGGTTATACCCATCTTACTGAATCTCCTCTTGCTGGTAATAAAGTATGTCAATGTACCTTAATGAATTGGGACTTCCTTGAACAACCAAAATGTGCCCAAGACTTAACAGAGTGGCTTCTTTTAGCTCTTCCAAAACTTTCTTCCTGATTTGCTTTATTCACTTATTTTCAAATTTAAACACTGTTGGCCAACTCCTTCAGGAGAAAGAGCCTGTTTCTGCATGAGTTTCTGATAAACACAGGCACACGAGTGCTAGAATTAACTTATTTTAATCTACAGTGTGTAAATCTGTGGCTTTACAGAATTCTGTTAATCTTTGTTGTGATAAAAAAAGACTATGACAATAATTAAATTAGGAAAGCAGACTACATTGCTCCAGACTGTTGCTTTCCAAAAGTTATTGCTACCTTCCAACTGTTTTCTGAAATCTAATCAAAGGGGTTTTTTCCCCACTGGAAAAAACTGCACTTGTGACAATAATGTTCATTAAATTCCTCAGAAAAGTGATGTCCATGGCCCAAAATAATTATATTTACATGGTGTTTGCTGCAGTTTGTAGCTGGGCTGTATTCTGAGAAGAGTCCAAGCAATATCACACTGACTCCTTTAGAGCTTGAACGGGAACAGAGATGTCAGAGATGAGGGATTCTCGCTGGCCACTGTAGGGTTAAATGTGTTTTTCTTAGTCTCACTCCCTATTGCTTCCACCACCTGAAGTTATCCAAGCAGTGGGGAATTTCTGCAATCATTAATTGTATTTATAGTTTGGCTATGTCACATGAAATACTCCCTAAAACTGTGTGTGTGTTTTTTTTAATCCCCTTACAAATGTATCAGCAGAAGTCTCTAGCCTGGCCATCACCTCTGCTGTCAGAGGCTGTACATTGATTGCTTCTCATCAGCATTAAAATATTTATAATTTATTTCCACATTAACTGCCTAATATAAAATTCTGGGTCGAGTGTGCCTGAGGTCTTTCTAATGCTGCATCTTGGGCTTTTAGAGGATTTTACTCTCAGGCACTATAAATTAGCCTGTATAGCCTTTCTACTGCAGTAAGTGAGACTTAGAGCAAGTAAAGAGAGAGGAACTGAGAACAAAAGCTCTGAAGAAGAAGGAGCAACCAGATTTTGGAGAACGATGTTTAGGCCTGTTCTAGTGTTCTCTCTACCTGGTTCACCATGGCAGAAATCAAAGTACTGGAATGCATTTGATGTGGTAGGGTGATGCTTTTTGCATCAGCAGTACACCTGGGACTTGCTGTGTGGCTAGCATGGCACGGGAGCATGTGGTCCTGAGAGGATGTGACATCTCCATCCTTGAAGATTTTCAAGATTTGGATTGATTAAGATCATGTCACCAAATGTGACCTGATCTCATATTGGTGATGATCCCGCTCCAAGTGGGAGATTGGACTGGATGACCTCCATAGGTCCCTTTCAGCCATTGCCTCTGTGGTCTCAGTGCTGAAGATCTATTACATCAGGTTTTGTAATTCCACCCTTCAGAGTAAATTGCTTTCCTGGCTCTGTGCTTTGCTTAGTCTGCACATCACTTGTGAGTACCAGATTTTGGTACTTTCAGCATACCACAGGTGGAGCTTTTTATCAACACCGAAGCTGACCTTTCCTTCTTCAGATCAATTCTCTATTGGTGTGCCTAGTGCATGTAAAAATCTATAAAGGTAGCACAGATGGATGGACACCTAATAACAGCAACAAGTTTCCTCTTTCTTTGAGACCTCTTAGCTTAGAATGATGGAAGTGGGAAGAAGATGCTGGGGATTTCCAGCACATAGAGATAGGAGTTGTGATTGTGGGCCACGTGGTGCCCAGAAACAGAGATGTAAGTAGAGGGAAGGCTGTGCATATGTAATCCATATTGCACCCAGAGCCCCCTGAGCTGCTAGATCCGCTGAAGCCCACTGAAATGTGTGCTTTCTGAAAACCAGTACCAAGCTTCTTTTTCCATAAAAGTAAGGTACTGTGCTGAGGCAGCATGGGTTTTTGTGACCTTGAGTCCTAATGCAGAGGCAAGAAGAGGTCTGAAGCAAAGCTGTCATGCTCTCCTCACCTGCACTTCTCTTCTATACTTTTGTTGGTACATGTTTTAAACAGTTTTGGGGACTTCAATAAAGAAGCTTCTGTTCTTTGCCACTGGTGAAGAAATAAAAATGTTTTTACAAGTTAGGGTTGCACAGTGTTTTACTGCTTGCTGCCTTGCAGAGCAGGTAGGGTTATGTCTGGCAGATAAAGACCTGCTATTGATTATTTTTATATTCTGTCACCACATAGCATTTCTGGCTTCTCCATGTCCTTGAGTGTTACTAAGATGCTTACTGGCCTTTTTAACAGAATGTTTTTTGTTGCTTGTTTTGAAAAAGGCTTAAAGGTACCTTCCTCCAATTACCAGATGAATGAAACATTTTTCAGTGAAGTGTGCCAATTGCAAATGTCCATAGATTGGTTACTGAAAGATAAGTTTGAGTGTGTTTGAAAACCTGGCAGAAAGAATAAGTAAGATCCCCTGTCTTGATGTTCAGAGGACAATGGCAAATTGGCAGACTAACTTGAGCCTTGTTAGAGATTGTTCTAAAATGTGTGTTAATGTATACATCTGATTTAAATCCAAGGATGTTCTCAGCAGTCCAAGTGTTGTGCAGTTGGTGCTGTTGATTGTATTCACCTTATAAGCTCTCTGTGAGTGGTCTGTATTATGAATACAATCATGTAAACTAAACTTTCAGTGAAGTGTCATTTCAGTCTGAAAGGTTAGGTAAAAATTAGTTAAAATTTCAGTAAGTCGCTGTCTTTGTGCAGAAAAAAATCTGGGGTAGAAACCTGATCAAACTCATACTTCAGAACTTCTGAGTTAAAATATCAGCATATGTCTCTGAGAACACATTAGAAATACTCACATGGCTTTTGTTTGACCTACCATCTTAAAATTATTTTTAAAAGAGTGTTGGATTTGGGGGCATGTATTTTTTAAGATGTTAATAGATCAGCTCAAATACTTTGCATCTAACAGCCTTGAGGTCATACAGATCTGTTTAGAGACTGTGCCTTATAGCCTCCGCCCCCCGCCCTTGTTGGTTTCTGCTTAGAGAAAACAATTTGTAAACAGCTGGATAGTATGTTTTTGTACTGTGGCAGAAGTGTGGGTTTTGATGCACTATTGGGACATGAGGGTAGGTTTTGACCACAGCGAAGTTCAGATCTGCTCCTTAGGATGACCAGCACCGATCTGTGATAATGTCAAACTTTGAAGCATGTTGCTATTTAGGCAAGGGGAGATATGCAGAAATCATGGAGCTTTGCAGAAGGAAATGGACTGGGGAGGATGCAAAAACCCTTCTAGAAGAAGGGGAAGAAGAGAAGGAGGGTTGTGTGATTGGTGATGCTACCAGTGCCAGAAGTTCAGTGCTACTGCCTTGGCAGGTCTCTTCCCTTCTTGTTTCTGATCCAAGCAAGATTTTAAAGGATGTACCATCAAATGTTTTTTCTGTGGAAGCCTGAGAGCAGGAGAATGCTGGAAATGTGCAATACAGCTTGACAGATGTCGTGCTGTGCTCTCCAGTGAAGTTGTAAGCAGGGATACAGAGCTTGGTGACTTGAACATCCTGGTGTTTGGGGTGGAAATGCAGGCGGAGTAGCAGACACAGGAACCGGGAAAAAAAGAGCATAAAATAACTTACACCTTCGTGTGCTGTTTTATTACTAGGAGTCCATTATTTCTTACATCTTGTAGTTTCATGTCACTTAATATTTATGCACTTTTAAAAAATAAAGTGTTTACGATATGAAACACAAAACGCACTCCATGATTCTTGCGAGCTGCAGCCCGTGCAGGCGGGCTTTGTGCGGCGGGGATGGCCATAGCCCCCGGCACACCCGCACCGGGGGAAGATGCTGGGGAGAGCTGGGCGGTGTTCGCTGCTGCGGCTCGGCGCTGTGTAACCGAGCAGCCCGGCGTGGGAGCTCCTGCAAAAGAAGGAGCCTGAGCGCGGTAGCTCCCTGGTGTGGGGAAAAGGCGGACGATGCTGAGGTACCGGGGCACGGAGGGTGATGATGAAGCATCGGGCTTCGAGGTCTCGGCTGGTCTCGTACAAGCCGGGCGCACACGCGGCTGTCACAGGCGGCGGTGGGCAGGGGCACGGCGCGGTCCCCACGGGAGAGGCGGCGTTTCTGTGCCGCCCACGGGTGCAGGGACAGGCGCGGGGGCGGCGGGACCGCCGTGCGCGGCCGGGGCGTGTGTGGGGGTGCCCCGGCGCTTTGTGTGTGCCTGCGCCGGGCGGGGGCCGCCGGAACGCTCGGGCCGTTCCGCCGCGGGGGCCGGCGGCTGCCCCGCACTCCCGGGGCGAGCGGCTCTTTGTGTGGGGGCGCGGGGCGGGGCGGGCCCCTCTCTCTCCCTTCCCTCCCTTCCCTCCCCGCCGCCGTCCCCGGGCGCAGCGCGGCGCCGGCCGGTTGCCATGGCGAGGGGCGGTCACGTGTGGCGGCGGCGGGGGCTGACGCGCGGCGGGGCGGGGCGGGCGGGCGGCAGAGTCGCGGCTGCCGCCACCTTCCGCACACCAGCAGCAGCAGCAGCGGCAGCAGCTCGGGGCTCTGCGGAGCGGCGGGAGCGCCAATGCCCGGACCGACCCAAGCCCTGTCCCCAAATGGCGAGAACAACAACGACATCATCCAGGATAACGGGACCATCATCCCCTTCAGGAAGCACACGGTGCGGGGGGAGCGCTCCTACAGGTACTGCGGGGGCGCTGCGGCGGCGCGGGGGGCGGTTGCATAAGGCGGGCGGGCTGCAGCCCCCTCCTCTCGCCCCGGCCCCGCATTGTCCGGCTGCGGAGCGCTCGGGGGATAGGCGGGATGCGTGCGGGGCTCGCCGCGCCCGGGCAGAAGAAAGGCGGTTAAAAATGATAATTAAAAAAAAAAAAAAAAAAAAAAAAAAAGAGGTGGAGAGGGGGAAATAAAAAGGAGGGAAAGAACGCCCCCCTCGCGGGCAGCCAGCTCCCCTTGGAAAAGAGCCGCAGCACCTCGCTGCGGATCTCGGAGGGAGGCGGCGCCGTGCGGGAGGCGGCGGCCGCGGATGGCGGGGCGCGGGCAGCCCCTGCCCGGCCGGGAGAGCCGCACCGGGCACGGGGCACCGGGCACCGGGCAGTGCCCGCCCCCCGCACGCCGGTGTGGGGGTGGCAGCCGCCCCCCGCTCGTCGGGGCGGGGGTGACAGTTCCCGCGGTGCCTGCGCGGGGGAGGGCGGCTCCATCCCCGCCCCCCGCTCCTCGCCAGCCCCATTTTGTGTTTATTTATCGTCTCTCATTTGGGGGGGACACCCGTCTTTTGTCGCAGTTGTAGGCATTTTTGATGAATGGTTTGGCATGCGGTGCTGGCAGCGCTTCTGCATTAACATCTCTGACAATATGTTCCGGCAGATAAGCTCATTAAAATTGTTTGCATTGTTTGATAAGGGTCGCGGCGCAGCCCGGAACGCAACTGGTTTGATGTGCTCCTTGCTGCCGACTCGAAGGGCGATAATACGGCCGGTGGCTCCTTATGTCAATATACAGTTATTTTAAATGCTCCCTGGATGACAGCAAGCAGTGCCTCTGCAGAGTACACGCCCCTCAAAGCTGATTTTCAAGCAGCAGGAAATGATGCTGCTCTCAAATATCTGACTAAAGTGGCGAGTTGTAAGCTCGATTACACGAAAACAAACGTGGATGGCTTGGCTTGTTTGTCTGAAGAAAATCAGAGTATTTTTTCTTCTGCTGAGGAATAACGGAGCTGCCACCGGCATAGCTGGCCATTAATAACCTTAACAGTGAATCTCATTGTTGATAACACACTGACGGGTGAGCGTGAAAGGCGTCGGAGATCCCAGTGTGCGGTTTGCTTGAATTGCAAAAAATTTAGTCGGTGTCTCTCTCTGAATCTCCTTGTACTTCATGCACTGGAACCCCAGTGCACGCATTTAGCACAAAGTAGCAAAATTGCTTTTTTAAGGACCTATTTCTACTTGCAGAAAGCCTGGAGCTCTCACTTCTTTCTTATGTCTAAATTTCAGCTGAGCAGTACAAGATTCTGTTTTAGGGGAAAGCTGTATTTCCATCTTGCACCTAAGCAGAAATATGAAGTAGATTTGAAATGCCATGCATCTACCTTTAGTTATTCTGACATGGTACCACTGATTGCTGTCTCACTTGTTTCCTTCAGAAGGGTTCTTTTGAAAACCTCCGTGAAGTGGGGTTTTCCATTCTTTTTCAGTAGGTTTGTATGTTTTTCTGCAGTCATCAACAAGTCAGTTTTCTTGTCCTTTTGCCTGTCATATCATACACTGAACTATGTCTAGAAAAGACATTTTGTGAGGCTGCTGTGTTCAGCACATGATGACAGGAATAACTATATCACTTGCCCAGTTTTCCAGAAATTGTGAAGTTACTCTGCATCTGAATAGCCTTTTCTCCAGAGAAGTGCTCCTTAGTCCTTTAGGGATTTGTATCCATTTCTATCCCTCTCTAGAGCAATATAAAGGAATACAAAACTACTAATGCTAATGTTGCATGTTATTTTTGGGCAGTAAATAAGTAATTCAGTTCAATATATTTCAGAAATAAACTTTAATGCACAAATAAAAATTTCCACTGGGGAATTCTATTTAGGTTATTTTTTTTTCCTTTTGGAAACTTACCCTGTTCTGCAGAGTCATAACACCCATATCTGTTGATTTCTCCCTTTCTCCGGGGGAGAAAATGATGCTTAACTTGCTTCCATCTGTAGGTAAAATACTTCAGGAAGGAAATGTCAAGCATAACAGAAGAGAAACATTACAGAAAATACGTGAAAACTGCAGTGAAGCTTCTCCTTGATACTGGAAAAATAGCTTTCAACTTCCATGACAACCTTTAGTAGCTAGGCACGTTTGGTCCTTGTTCAGTGTGAGTGGCAGCAGGAGATCACTGGGTACAACAGATAAATTCCATCAGTTTAGTGCCTGCTGCCACACTGGACTGTCGGTGTCATTCCAGACTTACGGAGCAGCTTGTAGGACCTCACCATATGACACATCAAGTTGCTATGCCTCTGATTGTTGGCCTGGGTTGTTCCATCTAGGAATATGGAATAAATATGTCATTACACACACCCTGGAGGTTGACATCAGATGAGCAGTTGTACAAAGCTAAAACACTTCTGCGTCCTGCAGCTTTGCTCTCAAGTTAGCCTGCATCTGCCATGTGTATAGAGGTTCAGTATTTGCTTTCAGTCCTTCTTTCCTGTAGTAACAGAAATGATTTCTCATTTTACAACTTTTAACATGTTCTGTTTCATAAATATTTTAAAACAGAAGTAGTCTTACCTGACCAGAAAGTTTGTATTGATCAGATTGGATACTCTCAGACCTAAGAAACAACTTTGCTATTTCTAATACCAGGTTTTACCAAATATTTGATATCCACCTCCTGAAGAAGATTTAAAAGCAACTACAGGTTATACCTTTTTACAGACTAGGAAGCTGACATGGAAGGAGCTGCTGTAAGTTATATGCTGAGCTGAGGATGCAGCAGGGAATTGAACCTATACCACGATTCCCAGCCATGTGCTATGTATGCAAAGCCACAAATAGTTTTCTCAAGTCTTCCAAAGGACATATTATATTTTGCAGACTGGGACATACAGGCCCAAGGTGTTAAGTTTCTCAGCCAGATTTACTTAGCTGGTAAATGGAAACCAGGCACTTTGGCATAAAATTTAGTCACAGGGTGATGTTACCTTTTGGAGTTAATAACTGTAATCAATCTGTATTGCTCAAGTGAAATGCTGTTTCATGTACTTCAGGTCAGGAGACTGTTGAAAATTTGTTTGGTACTGAGGTATCTTTCTGTTGGCCCAAAGTAGACTTGGGGTCTTTTCTGAAGCAATGAAGAGTAGCATTAACATTTAATGATAGTTTTACTTCCGTGTTCAAAGATGGCTGAAAAAATTCAATGAGAAACAAAATCAACAGCTGTGTGGAGATTTTTTTTTTAAATAGGGCACGTTTGCAGTGCTTTTTTTGCCAGACTCCAGGCATCCTGTGTGGTTGATCAGCTCATCATATTTTTAAAAGCTAAAGTATTAAGAGTGAATACTTGTAGGTTCAAATGGCATACCTAGTCTAAACCACCCTGGTCCTAAAGAGACAAACTGTCGTACCTTCCTTTGCAGGATACTGTGCTTAACTTCTGCTTTGTGTGTTTCTAGAAAAATGGTTTTCTGGGCCTTCGTTCCCTGGCTATATTTAGTTTTATACCCAGAACTTGCATGAAGCAGAGGGGAAGGGGCCAACTTCCTGATTATTTTTCTTCAAATCACTAAGCTAAAAGGAAAGAGTACTTTTGTTTTAGTTTTTATCTATGAGTGTATACCTTTTTAATGTTACCTGTTTTAAGTATTTGTTTTTCCTAAGTGTTGTCTTCATTCTAGAAATCATTGTGTAAGCAGTGAGTCACGGTGTTGTGCATAATAATGAAAGCTAGACAGCAGTGGTGATTTCCTCACTCACTGCTGGAATAAGTTGTGGGGTGTTACAGAGCATAGTGGGCTGCCTTTTACAGTAGTATGGGCTGATAACTTCCATGCTGAAAGTCAAGATGTACATTGTAGCAAAATCTGTTCTGGTCTTTGCCTTCCGAACTCCCAGTGAATTGCCGGATGCAGGCTGGCCCTGGGCAGCAGAGAGCATCCTTCCCTCGGCAGGACCTGCCCCTGTCTCTGGTGACTCTGTGCCTTCCACATGTGTGCCTTTACTCAGGGTTCAAAGGGAGACCTGTTGCTTCGCCTTACTGTGGGCAGAAGGAATTTATTGCTCTTAAATTAGGTTCCACTGAATATGGTAAACAGGTAGATACACTGGAGTAAAAAAAAAAAAATTGTGTTGAAAAAATTAATATATTAAGGCCCAAGCTTGCTGAGAACTGGGAAGATGATACAGAGTAAAAGCAGTGAGTTGTCTTCTCACTTCACAGTACAGATAGGCGTGACTTCTGAAACTGTAAATGCCAGTCAAAGCAAATGCTATTAAATATATTAGTAAGTGAATCTTTATTTTCAGAGGCATCTGCTCTTGACCTAGCAGCTGCATTGCAGATTATGAGAATTTTGCCCTAGATTTCACTGAAAGCAGGAAAAAGGCAATAACAAATGTTTGAAAAAACCAGCAACAAACTAATATAAATTACACCCCATAAATTTGGCTTGTGTTTTTCTAAAAGTTGTAGTTGTGATAACCCCCTTGTCTGCCAAGCATCTGGATTGCAACAAGATAGTTACTGCAGGGAGAAGACCATCCTGATGACTTAGAGCCAACAGCTTACTAGCCAGCATTAAAGAGGGACTATTCAGAAATCTTTCTTTGGTTCCTGTCAGGTTAGGTACCCTCTATTTTCTCTTCTTTCACTTTCATAAAGCTGTCTTCCTATTGCTGCCACTGCTGTTCTTCTTTAATCTTGTTTTCTGATTAGGGAGTACTCTGCCTAGAGAGAGCTGTTTCGGTGAGTATCTTCTGCTGGGCAGGTCCAGCTCTCAAAAAGCAAAGGGTGAAACTATCTGAAGATAACTTGGAATCACATGTGAGTGCATGTAAATGTCTCTGAGGGGGTAGGAGGATGACTCTGCTCAATACTGCATGAGTAGTTTGAAACCTCGATAGTCCCTGCCTGCATTATTGGGGTATTTCTGTTGAACTGGATTTAGATCTTCCTTGAAGGAAATACCTTCACAGTGTTTTGAGGGTTGGGGTTATTTGTTTAAATCAGGGGCTAAGATGGAGGTAGCTTTTTGGGGAGTGGGGAGAGAGGAGAGAAAACACTGCACAGACAGCCCAGTTTGTGTAAGGAAATGGAGGTAATTTTCAGACAGCACGAACTTCTCAGCTTACACCCAAGTGCTCTCACCAAAAAGGTCTGAGAGTGCCTAATTTGCACCCAGCCTCCGTGGGTTTCAGAAACATCCTGTAGGTGGGAGGCTGCGTTCTGGTTTTTGTTGTGTGATGTGGTTTTTTTTAAACTACCTTGTTGAGCTGCATAGCAACAGCAATGTGTTTTTGGCATATTAAAAGAAAAAGGAGCAAGTTTGGGACACACGAGAACTGAACCTGATGCTGGCACTTCCAGAAACAGACATTTTGGCTTCTGCCTAGTGTCTTCAATCTAGTCTTCCTGGAAAACAGGCACTGAAAAATATGCTGCATTGTGAAAGAAAGGTGATTTGGAGGTGGGGCTGTACAGCAAGGGACCTTGATTAAAGCTGTTTCTTTGGCTCGTTTGAGGGAGGTGCAGTTATCTCATCTGGACCACAGGAATGTTATTCCAGGGGGCATACCTGGACTAACCTTTTGTGATATAAAACTTGTTTTGGGAGGCAGTAAGAAAAGAAAATGTGTGGTAGGTCTACATTTCAAGCCTTGGCATTTGAATGTGTGACTCTTTAAAAATATCTTCAGAGGTTTTGGGGTTTAGTGGGGAGGTTAGTTTAATTTGACAGTCTCTCCTTCCTCATGCCCAAAGCTAATTATAGCAAA
The DNA here is from genome assembly GCF_041296385.1 of Aphelocoma coerulescens. Lineage (NCBI taxonomy): Eukaryota > Metazoa > Chordata > Aves > Passeriformes > Corvidae > Aphelocoma > Aphelocoma coerulescens. Next base: position 124,922,876 of record NC_091015.1, read on the forward strand.
GGCTTGGTAAGGAAGCAGATGAATAGTGTGCCAGCTTTTCATTTTGGAAGTGCAACTTTCAGCCTTTGATAATTGAAAACGAGTGGTCTCGCCACATCTGTTCTCAATCACGCCAACCACCGAGTGGGATGGCACGAAGGCCGTAGCGCGGTGGCAGCAGCCGCGAGACTCGCGCTGCACCGGGACAGCGTTTGGCTGCTTGCATCCTCCTCGCTCCCTGAATCCTGGCCTCCAGCTAGCAGCACTGTTCGCTCACTTCCAGGATCAGGGCTAGGGAATGTAAATGGAAAACATCCGTGTTTCTTCTGTGGATGGTGTTAGCTGTGCACTGCGTAGCTGTTTGGATCTTGCTCAGATCTCTGCTGCCTGACTCACCGATAAAGCATCTTCTTCATATTGTTTCATTACAATTAGGTGGGATGGGAAAGGGAATACCAGCTACAGAAGTTTACTAAACATGCCTTTAACTGTTGGGGTTTAAAAAGAGTGGGTTTTTCTTTTATTTTTAGTACAAATCTACTGTCTTTGTGCTATGAAGTATTTCATTCATTTCATTCAAAATTGAAACCTTGCCTGCAATATTTTGACAAAAGTTTGTCTAGTTTTCTAGTGGTATACTAAGTTATTAAATATTTTGTAGAGAAGGCTCTGTATTCTGAAAGCACACCCATTAAATGTCTCAGTTTAGCCACTCATAATTTCTTGTTTCCCATGGAGCCCCATGATTAGTGAAGGGTGCTTTTGTGTTAAATGTGGTTTTTTGCTATGCTATCCAAACAGGAAGTGTAAACATTCATCAGTGAATCAAGACTTAAGGATGTAGCTTCCGTAGGAAATCCTACAACTGTGCCAAATTATTCTGCCTGGAGAGAAATATGCCATGCAGGTTGTATTGTTGATCTTCTGGCCTTGTGTGTGACCACCTTGCATTGTTTTGTTTCAGAGGCTTAATTTTCAATATTATGTTTCTTGGCAACTTGGAATCCTGAGATGGACCTTAGTGGAACCCTTAGTGAGATCTGTGCACTTCAGTTTTATCTTTTAGGAGCAACTCAAGTGAATTTTCCCCCTTAGAGCAGGGCTCCTTAGTACCATACAGAATTCCTACCCAAGCAGCTGTAATTATTCAGAGATGCACATGAATGCAAATTCCTTCCTGTCACTCTGGAATGCAGTGTTGATGCTCAGAAGGGCTTGCTGGCAGTATGTATTAAACAATTTTGGGGGAATGAAAATTCATTTTAGGCAAATCTTACACAGTTGTTATGCTTCGCTTCTTAAGGTTAATCTCTGTGGAGCTAGTCCAGTAATATCAGGAATAGGAAGCACTGAAATATTTGAAGTAGAATACCCATTTGTTTTGCTTATGGATTCAGTGTTACACAAATCATAGCTTGTTAAAATAACTATAGAATCTATGAGTAATTGTTTGTATGGAAGTGGAACACATAACCCAGTGATATGGAAGTCCCATGGGAGCTTGTGTATACAGAAAGACCATGGTGTGTAGGAGTGCTGAGAGCAGGGAAGCAGTGGTAATTGGTTGGATAGAAGGGATACATTTTCCCAAAAGGACAGCATTCAGTTGTAATTAGTCATTCTGTTGGAAACCTTGTTATGCAGAATGATGTTCGTTATATTTCACTGAATTGAATTGTTTGGGGTCCATATCACTGCTTGCCCATAATAATGTTTCAGAGTTATACATGAGGTAGATTCTGAATCAGGGTCTGAAAACACTGTTTTCAGTCAACACATTTGTGTTGTGGTAGTTGTCAGATTCAAGGAGGCATAAGGAATATTCTCTTTTTACTTTTTTATTTCATTTAATATATCTGCAATGAAGACAGGCTGAGAGACCTGGGGTTACTCAGCCTGGAGAAGAGAAGGCTCCGGGGAGACCTTAGAACAACCTTCCAGTACCTACAGGGGCCTGCAAGAGAGCTGGAGAGGGACTTTTTGCAAGGGTATGCAGTGATAAGATAAGGGGCAATTGCTTCAAACTGGGAGTATGTTTAGATTAGGTATTAAGAAGAAATTCTTTACTGTGGGGTGGTGAGACACTGAAACATGTTGCTCAGAGAAGTTGTGGATGCCCCGTTTCTGGAAATGTTTGGGACTTGGTTGCATGGGGCTTTGAGCAGCCTGGTCTAATGGAAGGTGTTTCTGCCCAAGGCAGAGGGGCTGGAACTATATGATCTTTAAGGTCTCTTCCAACCCAAACCATTTCGTTATCCTGCGTATTTCTGTCTGCAGAGGTTTGGCTCTCTAGTGCACGTTTATAATCTGTGGTTCCCAAGTGTGGAATGAGTTCCACAGCAGCAGGGATGCTGTAGAACTGCCTTGTCTCCCAAGCAGCTCTATTTTTAATATGGTGAGGTGTTTTTTTCCACTACCACATTGTGCACAGTTGTTCCTGAAGGGTTACACAGTATGGACCTGGTGGTGCTGGTGAACAAGATGAACATGAGTCAGCAGTGTGCTCTTGCAGGGAAGAAGGCCAAGCCCATGCTGGGCTGCATTGGCAGGCATGTAGCCAGCAGCTCCAGGGAAGTGATTTTTCCCCTCTGGTGCTTCTGAGACCACATCTCACATACTGTGTCTGAGCCTGGCCTCTCCACTTTGAGAGAAACAGTGACATACTGAAGTGAGTGTGGCAGGATGCTCAGGGGGCTGGAGCTTGTGACCTGTGTTTGGTCAGTCTGGATGGGAGCTATCTCAGGAGAGGGGAAGATCTCATTGTCTAGTGGGAGACTGTGTGTGAAGAAGATGGAGCCAGGTTCTTCTGAGGTGCCTGGGGAAAGGATGAGAGGAATGGCAGTCAGCAGCTGCAGCAGTACGAAGTACTTTAGATATTGGGAGAAATGTTTATGCAGTAGGGACAGTCAAACACCAGAAGTTACCCAGAGGGGCTGTGGAATATCTGTCCTGGGAGGGTCTTGAAACTGAGACAAGATGGGATCACCGGCAGCCTTCTCTTGCTGTCTCTGCAGTGACTGGGAGGCTGGAGCAGCTCTCTCTGGAGTTCCCTGCCTACCTGAGTCACTTTATGATCCCATTCTGTAACTCTAATAAACATAAACAGCTCGTGACTTAAAAAACAAAGTAAAGAAATCACATGCTTTAAAGATGAAAGGAATATCATCTGGCAACAACTTTTTTACTCCCATGGAGGTGAAATCAGCCTTGCCATCAAAGGTTTCAAATGGAAAAGAAAAATATGTGTATGCAGTCTCAGTATGACTTCATCAATATCAAATGTTTTCTAGTTTAATTCTTGCAAAAGCTGTACTGCTACAGCTGCAGTATATTAATTCACATTCATATAATTTCATATTGCATTCTCTAAATCGCTGGGAGCAACTTCTGCAGTTTAGTATCTAGGGCTGATCAAAAGTTTGTAAGACACAGCAGAGCAAAGGGATAGTTTTGCTGTGTCATAAAATTAATTATGTACATTGCAATTAAAGATCATGTCTTGAAGTTAATAGCTGATAAATTGCTTGCTCTGCTTTTGAGGAATGTTAGCTTTTTTCATGCAGAAAATATTAGCATTATTGATAAGTTGAATCTGCAGAAAATGTTTTAACGATGAGCACAGTTCTTAAACTGTGTCAGATGTCTGCTTAGTTTGATGTGCTTTTTACAGGGAGTGGTGCAAAACTGTCTTGTCGCATGGCCTGCAGCAACACTGAGAGGGTTGCAGGAACTAAATATTCACACTGAGCCCAGATTACCTTCCTAACTGCACTTATATGTAGTTGAAGGCAATTCAAGCAATAAACTTTTTTCTTCCTTGTTTATTGTGAGAGTTGCACTTGGTAATGTCACTGTTTTCCAGCTGGAAGCAATACACGTTAGGAATTGACCTCAAGATATTCCATGAAAGGAGGCCAAATCCTATTAAACAGTACATCTATGCTTCTCTTAGCTTAAGGTGCACGGCTTTACTGGGGCTTGTAGATAAAGACTGTTGTAGCTAATTCAGTTTCTACAATCACAGTTACATCAAAGCAGTGAGCACCATCTAAAGAACATTATTTAGAAAACAAAGCTTTGGGGATTTCCCCCTTTAGACAGGCAGAAGATGCTAAAAGTTAAAATCTGTCTGAAAATGCCAGTTTCACAGACCTTCAAAGACCAACATTGTTGAAAAAAAAGGTTTTGGGGAAGCTTTAGATGATGCTGGTAGACTCACCAATTGTGTTGGTACTGCAACAATGGTAAAATCAGTCTGTGGTTACTGGCACACAGCAAGAATAATATGTTACATAAATCACAGATGGTTGAGCTAGAATGTTCCTACAGGGCAATTTACTTCATGAAGGATTAGTGAATTCTAGTTTTAGTTGCTCCAAAATTAATTCAGCAGTTAAGCAATTGCACTTGGAAGTTCAGCCCTGTTCTAGATAGTACTTGGTAGGATTACTTCTTAAGATCTGTGATTTACTGGTAGTATGTTGAGCACCAGAATAATTTAAGAGTGCTTCTTTGTCTGTTATGGTATTAACTCATGAGAACAAGAGAAGAGATCAAATTACTTTGGTATCCAAACCCAAAATAAAGTGCTGTGGCTGGTAGTCTTAACACTTGAAGTCTGGATAATATTAAAAATGGTTTGTAGGGAGTTTGTAATAAGCCAAAGACAGGAATATTTATTTGTGCCTATATCAACAACACTGGAAATGTCAGAACTCCAAGATTTATTATTATTATCATGATCATTTTGAGTCTAGCTTTCACCAGTGGTTGAGAGAGAAGAGGGAGAGAGGTTGGCCTCAGAGCGTAGTAAAAAGCTCTGCAGTGTGTTGGTGCAGTGGTCTGCAGAGGCAGTGCTGCAGGGGACTTTCAGCTGGTTATCATCACAGATGTTGTCTGGAGCATGGTCCTGCATTCCCAGCAGAAAGCCTGGTGCTTTTCCTTTTCCCCAAATGGTAGCAGAGCTGTGATAGCACTGGGAACCCTGGGCAACCGTACTAAAGCTTAATACTTTTGTTGCAAAAATATGCAGCCGTGTTTTAGAGAGTGATGCACCAGTGAAAGCAGCTAGCATGGTTGCCTGTTGCTTCATCTGTTGTCACATGCTTGTTTACAACTTCAGGGCTTAAAATAAATGTTGCCTTATACCCCTGATCAGTGCCATCACCTTCCTGCCAGGATGACTTGTTCAGGGGTGGAGTGGGGCTGGCTGCCTGGCTGGTATCTCAGCAGCTCTGTCGTGCAGGCTGTGCTCTGGCACCTTTGCCCATGGGTCCTGGGATGCTTGCGTGAGTGGTTGCTGTGCTGTTTCTTGACCCTTACTTGGTACCACTCCAGGAACAGTCAAAGTGAAGGTGGCCTTAGAAAGCCACTTAAAAAGGGCCTTGTTCTCTGCAGGAACAGAGAGTTGGACTTGATGATCCTTGGTGGGCACCTCCCAACACATTATGTCCTGTGATTCTAACATATATGTATATTAAGGTTAGAATAAATGTTGGAATGCATAAATCAGTGTGTATCTACACTTGTTTTTGATGTAGGAGAGAGAAGAGTTGATGCATGACAAAGTCCTTGTGCTCCATCCCATAGTGCATCATTTGTGAGTGGGAAAGCTGCATTGTAGTCCCTCCTTAGCTAGTGCAAGAGGTTTCCCATGGGAGTGCTCTCCTCCTTAGCTTCGCCTGCCTTGGACAGCCAGGGTATTTTAAGTGTACTGCAATCTCTTTGTTAGGAAACGGCAGCTCTATCCTCCTGTTTTCCCTTCTACCCAGACTTGTCCTCTTCTGAAACCCATGGATGCTCTGTGCCTGTCTCCTGCTGAGTCACTGCCTCTCTTGCCTGGCTCTGCGGGGTTGTGAGGCACTTGGAGGCTGCTCAGGCCCCCCCGTCAGGAGGGCTGTATAGTATTACAAAATCTCATTTGCCATTAGGTTATGCTTGGAGTAAATCAGCGTGTTACTTTAGCCTTTCACCTCGGAATGTATACATGCCGGAGAGGAGGAGGGGGGCAGCGCAACCCCGGATAGGTTAAAACTAAATTCATTTGGTGACTTCATCTGTCTCTAGTTGGATCTCATCCCTGCTGAAACTCCCAAGCCTGCCCGCAGCGTTTTCTGGACTTAAAAGGCGGAAATGGCAGGAGCCGGGAGCAGCCGGGCTGGCAGAGCTGTCGCTGGGCTGCAGCGTGGCTGCTGTCCTGCTGCGTTCTGCCTCTGACACAGTGCCTCGGTGCCCTGCAGCCCCCTGCCCAGCTCTGCTGGCCTTTCTCAATCCGGGTTTCTGGCTGTGCTTGTCCCTTCCTAATCACGGGCAGGTATTCCTTGGTGTAGACGCAGGTGGGGGGTGCCTGTGTCCACGATGTTTTGCCTGGAAGTTCACAGGCTGCGCTCGTGTGGGGTCAGTGGATTTGGGGACAAGCTCTCCTCCACTGCCGTTTTCATTTTCCAGTAGATCTGCATTTGCTAAAGAACTTGGAAATCTCCTCTCTGAAAGTGAAACTACTCATCCATCAACTCGTGGGAGCAAAATAATAGGAGGTTCCCCTGTTATTTGCAGAACTTGAGCTAGGAACTGAGGTTTGCTTACATGGGCTGCCTCTCTAGGCATCCTTTCTTCAGTGCTCAGCACTGATGTTACCTTGCTTTATGGCACATTTTTAATCCCTTGGAAATCCTTCAGCAATGTCTCCGTGTTTGCTTGGTAATCTGTTGTTATCCCTAACGGAAAAAAAAAAAAAAAAAAAAAAAAAGGGGGAATTGAAGTTCCTGTTTGTGTCTGAGTGAATTGACACTTTGTTTAACAGAAGATTAAATGTTGGTTTATTCATCAGCTTTCTAGAGGTTTTCTCTTTACAAAATGGTCATAGGCATCTTCTGTTTTCTAAAATGTAGGTGTTTTTAATTGACTTGAGAATTATAAGTCTGAGAATTATTTTCCTTTGAATCAACTTTTTTTTTTCCCCCTTCACAATCCCCTTGTCTATTGTGAAAGGTAGACTAGTTGCCAGTGTCTATTGTGAAAATTTGACACGTTGAATGTCTTCCTTCAGGGCATCAGAGCAGCAATTCAAGCTTAAGATCTTAGAGTTGAAAGCCTTGGCAGGGGGAGGGTAATAACTGTAAGTAAAAGCAGTGAAGTTTTTTAGCATTGCAGCCTTGCCAGTGTTAGGTTCCTCTCATTCAGCCTACTTCAAAGGTTTCTTGTTGTTCATCATTAATAAAATGCCTTCTTAATTTGTAGTAACATTCTTTTTATACTGAAATGTGTGTGTCCTTACCCCATGTTAACTAGTGCCTGTCTGTTCAACACAAAACATTACTACAACTTTGTTGAATTGCTCTAAGGTGTGGTTTGAGGGTGCTGTGCACTGCTGTGGTTCATTTCTTGCTGCAGTGAATATACCTATGTGGAAATGGTGGTGGCCAGAGGCTCTGAATTGCTTCCATTTTGTGTAAGCTATTGATGTCTGCCTTTCTTGAACCTCTGTCCTTTGTCAAGAATGCTTTTTTTTTTTTTTTTTTAAATTAGGATTTGTTTCCTCATATAAATTGATCAGGAACCTTTCAGAGCATGCAAATATCTTCACCCAAAATGAAGATATTTTGTAGTTAGGTGTTAATGTTGCATTGTACTTTTGAAGGCAAAGGTGAAGCCTGAAAAAAAAAAGGAATTGTGTTACTGTAGAGATATGACATTGGTGTACAGTCTCAGTGGCAGCAGGAGTGAGAACGTAGTTGGAGAAATAAAGTCTTGCTTACGATATGCGAATACGACTGGCAGATGCAAGTGAGTCAGTGAACGTGGCTTCTCCTCCTCAGGTGGACCTTTAGGTGCCCTGAAATCTTTGAAACACTAAATAATTGTCTTGGAATTTGAAACTGTTATTTTCATTTTTGTGAACTACCCCAATTTCATAACTGGTTAGGGAATAAATTTCTAACTATTTCTAAAAGCTATGCAGTAGACAGTGTAATGCAGTGCTAGTTATTAGGCTAGTTATTGCTAGTTATTAGTTATATCAGAGGTTTTGGCTCAAGTTGTGTATATTATTTGAATACTTCTGGTTGTGTTTTCCACATTTGAGGGAACTGAATGTCTGAAAAAGAACTAGTATTTTTCTGCCTTAGATAATAAGCTTTTTGGGGGGTGTTAGGTTTTCTAAAGTCACATGTAGCATTAACCAGAATTGCCAGGAGTCTTTAGAAAAGATACTCAGATTTGGGTCTAAACCAGTCCTTTAGACCTGTCATAAACATTTATGTAGGTCAGAACATCCCAGCATTGGCCAGAAGCCTCTAATTCAAAAGAGAAAATTCCCTAATCCAGTCCAAGTACATCTCTATTACTCTCATTTCACTTTCATTTAAACAGGGAAGTGCAATGAGAACAATAAAAAATATGCTGTTGGCTGTGTTAAATGATAATCCTGCAATATTCAAGCCATAAAATGTACATGGATTGCCTCCGTTTCGTCTAGACTCTGTAGAGTACTTCACAAATCATTTTAGGTCAAGTTAGATCCATGTGATAAATGTAAAATTGCATTCAGAAGTTGGTGAGATACACAGATAATAAAAATAATTTTAACATTTCAGGGCTATTTAGTAACATGGGAACAGTGCAAAAGAGATTTGACATTCAGCATTTTAAAACATTAATTTCTCACAGTGTTATAATCACAGGATTCTTTTATTCTTTTTTTTTTCCCATGGCAATGCCTCATTGTGATTAATCTTGTATCTGATTTAGTTTCTGGCTAGATAGAGCCTTTATGTTGCTTGCTACAAATACCACTGCAGTTGCAACACTGATGCCATGGTATTTGCTGCAGAAGTACAGCATAAGTCAAAAGGGAGAGTATGAACAGTGTTGTCAGCACTGCATAGGAGCTTTTTGTGTTGCTTTTCTGTCTGCAGGACTCCTTTCAGTAAAGACAACCTCGAGCATAACTGGCCTCTAATGACTGTGGCTAAGGCTGTGTGCAGTGAGTGTTAAAGAAACAGGCAAGGTCCAGCTGCAAATCAGTTGTCATTTCAGGATGATATAAAAGGATGACTTTTCTTTGTACAGGGATTTAGCTACTGAATATCGCAGGTTTCTCCTGGGGGGATTTTTTTGTTTTTGCAGTAGCTTTAATCTACAAAGCCTTTTCACCAGCAGCTGCAGCAGTCTCACTCTGCTTGATCTTAGCCTTTCTGCTGTTATCTTCTGCTTTAGTAATTTTTGGTGTGAGATCTTTTGTTTTACTGGCAGTATCTTATCAGGTGTCAGCTTCCAGGAGGCTCCTCTGTACTGTCACACAGACTTTCCACTGCATTAAAAAACTTAGTATCTACTTGTCTCTTTGTACTACTATTTAGTACAAATATGTCTATTTGTACTAAATGAGAGGCAACAGGCAGAAACTGGAACACAGGATGTTCCACCTGAACATGAGGAAGAAATTCTTCACTATGAGGGTGACTGAGCACTGGAGCGGGTTCCCCAGAGAGGTTGCAGAGTCTCCTTCTCTAGAGAGAATCAAAAACAACCATCTGGACACAGTCTGGTGTGGGTGGCCCTGCTTGAGCAGGGAGGTTGGACTGGATGACCTTCAGTGGTCCCTTCCAACCTTGCCTATTCTGCAAAAATGTGAAGGCCTTGTGGGTTCAGAGGTGATGGCAAGTTCTTACACTACAAATAGTTTCCTTGCTGTAATCCTTCTGGGCTTGTCATTATTACTGGTTTGTTGTGATACAGCTTCTGCTGTCAACAACCGTTAGTTTATCCCTGGAAAAATAAAGTAAATGTGCTTCTTGCAAAACTGTCCTTAGGAACAGCTGGATAGCACCTTGTAACAGCTGCAGTTATCTGTAGCAAGAGCAGTGGAAAATACCCAATATCTCAATATAATGCCTTAAAAAATCAGTAGGCTTTTGGGTGTAATGTTTACCGTCAGATGTGCTGAGCCAGTGTATTTCTAGCTGGGGAAACTGCTTAAGCATGTACAGGATTTTCAGCACCTGTCTAATCCTCTGAACTCATGTCTGTGGTGTGTAGTTGTGCATGTGTAAAGTGTTTTTCTGAAATGGCCTAGACTAATATATGAAAACTTTCCTAGGGCTTGAAGTACACAAGGGAGAGTCCTTTGTGGTTAGGCAGTGCTGTAACAGCCAGAGGTTTTTAATCTCCCCCTGTGCCCTCTGAAGTGGGAGGTATGATGTGCTATCTTCAGTCTGCTTTCAGTTACTATAGCACCACCAGGCACCTCTATGGAATCCAGGTAGATACTGGTTTTCAGGCTTGTGTAAGCTTCATTGCAATCCTATGATTCAGAGCCTTCAATCTAAACAAGTGAAAGCCTAGAAGTTGAAAATGTAAATAATGTTATTGGAAAGAAGCAATATGTTAGGACATAAAATCAAGTTATTAGCTACTTGGCTGTTCCAAGTATGGCCTGTGTGTCTTCACCTGTCCAGCTGTTCTCTTGCATTGCCTTACTCGTGTTTATTAATGTGTTTTGAAGACGGATCACATTTTTCAAAGTACTTCAGCACTTGGGGAACTAAGTCCTGCAGAAAACCCCAGCCCAGCTGTAGATGTTGAGCACAGAGGTTCTTGACTGTTGCTGAGCGTGGTAGCTGTGCTACCTACACCTGCTTGTTCCTTTTTTTTCCTTCTTTTTTGTTTTGTTCAAGGTCTCTCTGTGTGGCAAACAGGATATGTGTGTATCTGAGCACCAAATTAGAACATGCTTACTGTAAAAGAAACCTTTCCCAGCTGAGTTTATTTAGGACGTAACCAGTAGGAGGATGGGGAGCAAGAGATGCAAAGACAGAGTGAACTCCTTCAAGAGAGGCAGCTGTGGAATATTCACATGTATGTCAACAAAACACTTAAGAATGAATGGCAGTGGCATGTTACTGAGTTTTTTAACAGAAATTCTGATTAATTTTGCTTGACTTTGTTTACAGTTGTACTCATACACCCTTGTGCATTCTTGTGTACAAATCTGAAGCCGTTGTGTCTAACAGATAGTTTGAACTTGTCTCTAATAAATAGTCTGAACTTTTGTTTGACCCATAGACCATAATAACTCATTTACAGATGCAGCATAAGTTGTATTATCCTTCAGGGTAGCATTGTAAAACTCAAGGTTATTCATTTACTCACAGTTTCCTGCAGTGGAGTTCCCCACCCCGTGCACTGCAGCAGAGGAAGTTGTTTGCTCCCCTGTGGGTTGCAGAAAGATGGATATTTCTCTCTGCAGTTCTTTGTGGAAAAAGATGATGAGGGAAGTTCTGCTTCCTTTCTGTGTGTGTGTATTTTCTTGATCTTTTTAACAAAGTTAACTTTCCCTTTTCACTAGTGGTAGCTGATGGTTGTTCTGAGCTCTGCCTGACCTCAGAGGCCAATTAAAATTTTCTTGAAGTAGGGACAATTACATATCCGAGTAACTTTATTTCAAATGTTATCATCTAAATATCTTTAGTTGCTTTAGAATTCAGTGGACTCTTCTGCATTGAACTGTTGGTTTATTATTAAGCTCACTATTCTTAATTCTAAGTGAATGTTAAATTCATTATTAAGCTGTTATTTCAACTGATTTTACAGACAATATCTAACGTGTTAGTTTAATAGTGACAGTGGTGGTATCCTTCTATTAGTTTCTCATCTATATAAAAAGGCTGAAATAATAAAGTAAAAATGATGTGTTTCAAACTTCAGATGCCATTGGTACCAAAGGTGTTGTTTGCCTGCTCACTGCCTTCCGTCCTGATATTGAAGCTAAGCTTTTATGCTTAGCCATTATGGTGTAGTTTTAAGAGTAAAAGGGCACTCCCTGTTTCTAAAACTTTGTTCCTAGCACTTGGTTCAATCCAAGCACTTAGTGCATGCCAAGAAAGCGACCTTTGCTAACTCTTACAGTGAATACAGGGCTGTGTTCACACAACTGGCTGTGCTGCATGCGAGCCCACAGGAAGAGCAGAGCAGACTGAGCTGTCACAGGCTGGTTTTTTCTGTGCTCCAGAGCTGCCTGTACAAAAGTGGGTAGGGAGGCAGCCTGGTTCCGAATGAATTTCTGGCAGTGGTTGTGTGACTACTGGAGCATGAATTTTTCAACCCTATTTTCTCTCTCTTTTTTTTTTTTTAATTCCCCATAAAGAGAATTTGTGGATTTTATGTCTTGCATCTTAATGTCAGCAGGTGGGAACAACTTCAACAACCTTCTGTTTGTGAGATTTGCTTCCTAGAAAGTGACCTGTATTATGAACTTTGTAATCTTGTATTTAAACTTATTCTCTGTGTTGTGTGCTTATACACTCATATGTTACCAAATCAAGATTTGTGCTGGTGGGTTTTTCCACACATATCACCTAGGTTGCCCCACCTAGTTAGCATGCCTAACTGTGGGTGGAGTTAATCTGCAGTCTTTGTGTTCCCTGCAGAATTGTCTGTCGGGCTTCAAAGGGTTACATCTCTGCAAATTCTCAATGGAAGTAGTCCACACAGACTTTGGATCCTACAGAGGAGATCCTGCTCCCTTGCATTGACTGAGAAAGTTGAGGTCCAAAGCTGAGATGGCAGGACTGGCACCAAAGTTAGACAGATAAGTGTTAGCTACAGGGTGCCACTAGAGACAAAGGTGTGCAGTCCCCAGCAAACCAAGCATATTATTCTTTCCAAGAATAATCGTTCAGCTTTGACTCTTTGGTCGTTTCTGAGACACCTCATACTTGGATTGCTTCTGGTGGACTTTCTGAAGTCCATTACTCATGGGAACATTACTTACTCTCTTCATGAACTCGATTCTGCTCTTTGAAACTACTGATGAGATAAACTTGAGTGTGCTCATCTTTCCTCTTTGCAACATCTTGCAACAGAAAGATGGGACTCGGGTAGGATAACTGGAAGCAAAGTTCATTAGTACGTGTTCCTAGTCTATGTACCTGGGAACATGATAAATGCTAGTATGAGTTACTGACTTCCAGGAAGGGACCTTTACTAGCTAGAAGAATCTATCTGAGGTGATGTAGCTGTGAAAACTAGGGACAGAGTGGCATTTACCAAGGTCTCAGTGAAATGTTGTCTGAACAGTGTTTGAAACTGTCTGTTCAAAGAGGACTGCTGGCATGATCAGTCACTGAATGTCTAACTTGATATAAGAGCTCACATTGATTTGTTTGATCTAGACTACCTGGGCATTGGAACAGACACTGAGTGCTGTCCCTAACGCGTTAGGAAATCTGCTCTGGGGAAGAAAAAGCCATTAGGGCTGGAGGAAAATGTTGGCAGAAGAACAAATGGGTTTAAGCTGAGAAGAAATGCTCCTAATGTTTTAGAAGAATCAGGCTCCAAGGCAGCTTTCCAACTGGACAGTTGGGGGTGCAAATCTCAGTTACTTTCACGATAGAGGTTGGTAAATTGATAACAGAGATTGTCTGATATTCACTCTGTGACTGTTAGGAACTGAATAAATGATCCAAAAAGGCTCTGTCCCAGTAAGAAATCAGTATTTCAGTAAGTAGAACAGCTACATCATCATTTAGAAGTTACCTAAAATTAAATGTTGATTTAGGGAGCCTGATCATCCTGCAGTGGCAAAAAAATGACAGATGTCAGATCACTGTATTGGTGCAGCACAATGTAACAAAATCTTTGGTCTCTGATCCTCTCTATGTATCTTTTGGCTATGTCTGATTCTGGGTTTTTTTTCTACCTTATTGGCATGAAGCAGAGTACCATAGGTTTGTATGTTCTTTAAGGTCACAGTGACAGCCAGAGAAATATGTTCATAGATTCCAAGAGGACATTGAGGAGGTTACGTATCATCAAAGAATAAAAATTAAGCCTCCTTTTTCAACAGATAAGAGAGGGTTGTGAGTGTTGCACCTTTTCTTTCCCTGTTTTGAGCATGAAGCATATATTCACTGTATTCAGAAAACAATTACCAAAATGTCAAAAATATTTTTGTCTCTCTTTTTTTCCTAGTTGGGGAATGGCGGTCAACGTGTACTCTACCTCTATAACCCAGGAGACTATGAGCAGACATGACATCATTGCATGGGTTAATGATATATTAGCTTTAAACTACACAAAAGTTGAACAACTCTGTTCAGGTAAGAAAGCACAGTATGCTCTACAAATGTTTATTTTAAAACCACTTTAAAAGTCTGATTTGTTGAAAATAGATAACTTTTAACTTTGACATAAACCAGTTGCTCTGAAAAAAGAGACAAATGTATGTGCACAGGAAGCATTTTTGCATTTGTGTTAATCACGGGAAGATAAGGTACCTTGGGAAAGCATAACAAAGGCAGAGGTGAATGGGACAAATGTAGCAGGAGATACATAGAAGTAATAAAAAGGTTGGCTAAGCAAGCAAAGAATACACTGATAAGTTTTAGTGTTTTAAAGCCACTGGGGTGGTATCTTTTCAAATGGAGAGTGGACATAACTGAAAAAGAGACAAATAGAGAACCAGCACCCCAGATGAACAAAATTCTCCAGCTCCTTTTCCTTCCTGATGAGGTTTCTCAAATCCCTGCTGATGTTTGCAGGAGAAAAGCACAGGTGTGACTGAAGAAAAAACATGGATTTGAGGAAACGAGCCTTTAGCTGCTGTGAGGGCTTCAGAACTTCATCAAAATCTGCCTGTTTCTCTTTAAATCTAACTGAGTTATTGTTGTAAGTATATTTGGTAATGAGCCCTGGAGAAAGGGTATTAGTTCGAATATTTCAGACATTTTGGTTAATCAGAGTGGCAGCTAGAAGACAAGTGTTAAACAACAGGGTCTGTAACTAGATGATGGCTAGAAATGACACAGAAAAAGGCTGATGTTTCACTGTGAATATACATGCCCCTGGGGAATGATTTCTTTCTGATTTCCTACTGTGATTTTTAAATGTGAAGATGTTTGTGGTGGAGGAGATCTAACTTAGATTGCTACTTCAACTAACATGCTGGGAATATTTTATGAAGATACTATCTTATCTTCTGAAGACAGTGCTCAAAGTACATGGAAGAGGAACCACATGACCATATTTCAGCTGTTTCATGGTTCAGATGAAATGCATAAATGAGGTCTTATATTCATATATTTTATTTTACCTACTGTTCTAGGTAAATTTTCTGTCTTGGAGATATTCCCTGGAAGGTATAGATAATCCTTTGAGGTTGATAGTTGTGTAGCCTATTCTTCAGAATTAAAAAAAAACCAAGTCTCAGCTGCAGAAGTAGGGTTGCATGTTTGCAGCCTTGCACGACTGTAAAATTGAGGTTGAAAAAGTGCAGGTTAGGGTGCATGTAAGCAAATGATATAAACTGAACAACTAAAGACATCAACCCTGGGAAATAATCTCTTTAGCTGTTACCAAACTTTAACTTGAAATGTTGTCTTTAGCTGTTGTTATATTTACATGTCGGGAAGTTAGCCTAAGTATTTTATTTTGGAGTAAGTAAGGACAGTATTCACACAGGGAGTAGCTATAGATAGATAGAGATAGATACATGTGTGCACACGCTGAAGGAGATAGAAACATAGAAGAAAATAGACATTTGCTCCCAAAATACCCAAAGTTTGCTATTGTTTGAAACAGGAAGCATAGTAGACAAGTTATTGACTTGTTCCTGTGTAGCTATTTAAATGCTTATAAATAGTTGAAAGGAAGCTTTTAAAGTGAGTTCTTAATCAAGTTAAATGTGTGTGGGCTTACAAAAATAACCCACCCAAACAAAAAACCAACTAAGACATAAAAAACTTCACCAAAATCCTTTCTGAAAATAGGGGAGAAGTGATCTAAGAAAATATTGACTAAGCAGAATAAAATGAGTTAAAGTTATGTAAGAAGATCAGATAGAGAGACTTCAGCTGGGTGGGGCAAGGAGGGGAAAAGCATGGGAGCTGTCACAAATCCACTGTCCCATTTCATCACACAGCTTCTTACACAACTTTTTCTGTGACCTACAGTGAGGTTTTTGGGACACGCCACAAGGGAAGAACTGAAAAAGGGTTGTCTCATTGCAGCTCTTACTCCATTCTGTATAAAATTAAATCTTTTCTTCCTTTAGAATTTCCTGGATGGTGTTGATTGTTATTGTTACCTGATGCTTCTACATTCTTGTCTTTAGGGGTGAAAGCTGTTAATTTGAATTTCCCCCCTTGGTTTGGTAGTCGAACTTGATGCTTACACATTCCTGTTTTTACATTCATATGCATTGCAATCCAGAAGGGGCTGTAGTAGTTCCTTATCTAAAGAAGCATTCTAGCATGGTACTTCCTGTGTTAGTGTTATGGAGGACTTTACTCTCTGAACTGATGAATCAAAGCACTGATACATTATTGCAGACACTAGAGCACAGTAATCTTTGTCTTAATAGGTCCTTCCTATTAAGTCCATTTGGGACTGTGTAGTGCATTTCTCATGTGCAAGGCATCCGTGTGTAGCGATTGAAGACAGATGGACAAGCAGCTTTGGGAATCTTTCTGCATTTCATATAGTTCCCTGTGTAAATGCAAAGCAATTTATTTAATGTACGTGTATTTTATTTAGCCTATTTCTAGTGTAGCTTTCAAGAGAGAAACTAAGGGAACAGTAGAACAAATGATGAGCCAGCTAGCAGGCAGAGCACCAGCAAGCATGGTATGGACTGCAGTTTGAGAACAGCCAGTCTAACTCATTCATTCTGGCATTCTTTGGCGGATGTTCCTTGAACCATTGGCAGCTTTCATGCAGATTAATGTTCGTTTCCATAAAATACAAGCATTTCTCCGGGACTTCAAAGGGAAGGAATATGTGGGAAACTCTTAACAGCTATGAAGCATTTCACAGCATTAACAGGGATCTGCAGAACTGCTGTAACTGAAGTTTTATAACCTACTGTAAAATTGTATGGATATTTTCTTCTTTTTTAAAAAAAGCATTAAGATTAGTCATGCTGTTTTATGACTATTCAGTTCTTGTTCATTTTTGTTAATAAGGAGCTATCAAAATGCCAGAAAAAGCTAAATGCAGGGCCAAAGAAGTGGGAGAGGGAAAGCGGGGGGGATGCTATATCTGAATTAAAAGCTTGAAGGAGTTACTTTTGGGAGGTAAGGGCAACCTAGATATGGTATGTGCTTCTGTTCAGCACCTGGCTGTGAGACCTCACAGGTGCTCACATTCCGCAGCCCACCTAGCAATAATTTTTGACATTCACAGCTTAAGCAAGAAGGAATAATGTGACATTCTGCCTTTACTGAAGGCTTTATTCAGAGCATATCTGAAGCTTAATGTGACAGCAGTTACAAGGACAGAAAAGGCAATCAGACCTTCTTTTCCTCATTGCTGTGGAGAAGTAGCTTTGGTGATACACAGGCTGTAGCAATACCAGCCTGTTTCTCAATTTCCACTTACAGGAACAGAGCTGCTAGGATGAGGAGCAGCAAAGGAAGAGACTGGCTTAGTCATAAAGTATTTGTATTCT
Source organism: Aphelocoma coerulescens (assembly GCF_041296385.1). Taxonomy (NCBI): domain Eukaryota; kingdom Metazoa; phylum Chordata; class Aves; order Passeriformes; family Corvidae; genus Aphelocoma; species Aphelocoma coerulescens. Next base: position 124,940,301 of record NC_091015.1, read on the forward strand.
TTGGGAGTCTTAGATGTGGTTTTTGTCTCTGCTAAGTAGGCTGAGCAAAGTGCAGTGTCCCCTGAGCTTTCTGAATGCCTGCTGTGGTAGTGATGTGCCAAGAAAGCCAGGTTATGGATGGGTGCAGCCCTAGAGAGTCTAAATTTAGTCTGCAGCTCCTCTGGTAATTTAGTTTTGACAACTAAACAGGGAAAATCTCCCCGGGCATCTCAAAGCAATACAATTCTCTTTGCTTTAGACACGTCATATTGTCAGTTTTTGGACTCTGGGTTTGATTTCCTGCAAAGTTGTTTAACCTGAGCATGAAATTTATAAACCATGGTTTTAATAGAAGGCATAGTGCATTCCCTTTAGATTGGCATTAGAGAGGGCATTTAATTTGATACATCAATGAATTATAATAGAGAACAATGGAGAAGTTGTAATGTCATAGGATCCCATCTGCAAAACACATAGGTTTGGGGGATAGGAGTTTCATATGAAGTATGACACTAGTTGTTTCCTAGGAGTCATGCTATTTTTTTAAGGAATACACGGTGGCTTCTTAGAAAGAATTCTGACTAAGCAGCTTGTAACTGAATTTTCTTTACTAAGGCTGTTTTTTCATCTCTAAGGAATACCAAGTATATGTGTTGCAGGGCTTTTCATGACTGTTAGAGTGTTACATGAGAGTATATTCAAAATAAGAGTCAGGCAGGAGCTAGAGGGCTTGCATATGAATTAAAAAGAAACAACACAATGTGTACAAGCTGTATAACGTCAAGGAAATGGTAAATGGATAGAAAGGCAAATGTGGCCTGGAGCAAGGTACAATTTTTGTCTTAGCTATACTTCTGTGATCATATGAGATTAAGGAGATACAGACTCTCCCCACTCTGTGCATTTGAAAATTCTCAATAGAATTATAAACTTGCAAATTGTCTGGCCCCCAGTGCATACAGACCTTCTGTCTTTGAGGATTTGTATGCAAGGATCAAGGATTGAATGCGGGGTTGTTTTTTCCTCGCTTTTAATAAATGGCTGTATTATAAAGAAAGCATGTGGTTTGGCATTTTCAAATTTTAGACTGTGATGCTTTCTCGGCAGATGCCCTGGGTGTTGCCACAGGGAGTTTCTCATGTGGTGACTGCTGTTGCTGGTGCCATATCTCAGTTGGTGCTCCTCCTGTGGAAATATGTAGTCCCTTTATACATACATTTTGTTGGCACTCTGCCGCCCTGGTGTCGTAGGAAAGCAGGCAGTGTGACAGTAGGGCAGATGTCATTCTTTGTTTGACTGTGTTGCCTCTCTGGCTTGGGATTTGGGGGAGAGCTTCACTGCAGCATCTGTGGGCTGTTGTCCCTTGCGACTGGTGCTGTGTGAGGGAGGAGGGTCGTTCCTGGCTTGTGGAGGGTGTCCATGGTGTTCTGCTTCCAGGGACTGGGTACTGCACACCAGCCCCTCAGCAGGGCAGCGCCTGTTTTCAAGGCAGCCATCGTGTCTCCAGCCCCTCAGCCTCTGGGCAGCAGCTGGGAGCGCGTGCCAAGCACGCTGCCTCCTGAGCAGTGCTCCATGGGAGCCGGCTCCTCTTCTCTCCACCATATGAGAGGCAGGACTGAGGGGGCCGGAGAAGAAGGGTATTGGCCAGACAGAGAAATGGTGAGCAGGACTATTTTTTTGAAAGTCAGTCGTGTAAATATACACACAAACGCGGTTTATTCTGTGGGTTGGCTGCATAGGATTTGTGTTTTCATGTCTCAGAAGGTGTATTTTGCTCAATGCCTATATTAACCCATAACTTCCTACATGCGAATTACTATAATCTGCATTACAGGACCCTGTTGCCAGCACTCCTCTCCAGCCCAGTGTGCCTGAGAAGCCAAAGTGTGTTTCCATGTTGGTGGTTTTGGTTTGTTCCCCGTTTGCAGCCTTGCAAAGGCTGGGTCTCTAGCGCAACTTGGGAACATGATTAAAACATGGCTTGATCCCATTTGCACTCTGTAACCGAGGCATGTTTCAAGGAACTGGCATGTTGTCCTGAGGTCATGCAACACAGAGTATACTCAGTGTCAATGACTCTCTAATGTCTTCCATATGATATTTAGGATTAGAGGGATACAATGAATGTTAATGATTGAATTTAAACCATTTCCAAAACTTTCTGAGGAAGCTTGCAAAGCAGTATCATGAGATTCCCAGCCAATAATTTTTTTTTTTAAATGTCACTCATTAAAAATTCAGGAGAAATAGAACTTGAACAAGTTTTTACTTTTTAAAAATAATTATTTAATTACTCAGTAGCACTCATTTGCAGTCAGTTGCTTGATTTCCCTCTGGTTTAAAGAGCTTGTTAGATTTTGTGGTACTTTTTTTAGGCATGATGAATTACACAGCTATTTTAACTTAAATGGGAACTGTGTTTTCTGAAATTGTTCTGATCTTCCTGTTTAAAAATTAATGAATTCCAAAATAAATTATTGCCAAAAATTTAAGTGTTAAAAACTCTGCTGTGTATAATTTATGAGCAGCTTGATGATTTACATATTTAAGAAAAAGAGAAAACAAGTGAACACAGGGGAAACCTACCTCCAATATCCATTATTTAAGATGGTATGGGGATTTTGTGGATTACATCACACGCATGCCCTACCTGTGTGGAACAGGACTTTTGGAAGCAGATGTCATTTAGGTGCATGTTATCTCAGGGGCTGTTGGTGAGGCTGGTAGGAGGTACACAGTTCTTGTAGACTGTTTCCTGTGGGGACAGCACTGCTTTTGCGAGCTCCTATCTGTATGCCAGCACTCACCCTGCCCTCTTCGAGGCAGCTGTGCTCCTGCAGCTGTGAGCAAGAGGGCAGGGCTGCACTCTAACCTGTGTCCGTTCTAGGGCTTTTTAAGTGGCCTCCTAGGACTGTTGCTGGGAAGGGTGAAGCTAGGCCAGAGTGGCTTCAGTGATGCACAGCCCCATAAAAGCTTGTTTCTCTACAACTAAGTAGGTGGTAAATTGATGTATTCTTGAACACTCACTGGGAAATGGGCTGAAACTTTTTTAATAAGGGTGAAGGCACAGAGAGTGTGTGTGTGTTAACTGGAGAAATGGAATGGTGTTTACCTATATACTAGGTCATATATAGGTGCTGCTGGAAAGGAAGAGGAATTTGAAGACCGTGGTCTCTCCAGTGGAGCACTCAGTATAAAGTGTTGTGTTTCTTAAACATGTGGCTGTATTATGCTCACAGACAGGGAATCATAGAATGATTTATGTTGGAAAAACTTTAAAGATCATGGAGTCCAACTGCCAAGTCCACCACTAAACCATGTGACTAAGAGCCACATCTACACGACTTTTAAATACATCCAAGGGATGGTGACTCTGCCGCTTCCCTGGGGAGCCTGTTCCAATGCTTGACAACCCTTTCTGTGAAGAAATTTTTTTTAATACCCAATCTAAACCTCCCCTGGCACATCTTGAGGCTGTTTGCTTTTGTTCTATGGCTTGTTGCTTGGGAGAAGAAACTGACCCCCACCTGGCTACAGCCTCCTTTCAGGTAGTTATAGACGGTGAGAAGGTTCCCCCGCAAGCCTCATTTTCTCCAGGCTAAATAACCCCAGCTCCAGCAGCTGCTTCTCCTAAGACTTGTTCTCCAGACCCTTCACCAGCTTCATTGCCCAGTTTTTAAAAAAACCTTTGAGTGGCATAACAGAACACCCATACTTGAAATCTAAATGAAAATCTATACTCCGATATCCAAGTTGAAGACCTACTGCTGTGTGCTTACCTAAACATCACTGCCAAGGAAGCAGTCCTAGAAAGCCTGAGGTAAAAGACCAGCCCTAAGTGCTGCTGTACTGTAACCAATGATTGCTGGCGCTTGTGGGTTTTTCTCTCCCTTTCTTATCAAAACTATTAAGTCACACGTGCTCCTTGCAAGTCACTGCTCTTTTTTCATTGTTGTTGTCCTCCCAGCAACAGAAATACGGGGTGTGTGCAGCTTTCCATCAGCATTAGCAACCATAGTGAACTGAAGTACTGATGACTAATTCATACGCAAATCATCCTGTATTTCCCAAATGCATGATCAGGTGGTTGCAGCTTTGGAGAGAATGAATAGTTTGAAGGAGTTTGTATCTAACATGACTGGATATGTGTTTTTGTATTATCTGAAAAATACTTCATTAAAGCAAACAAACGAATTTTGTTACAGAAAAAGGCACAGTCAGCCTTTTTCCCAAATGGAATTTTTCAAAAACTGAGTGTGTGAAAATCAAACTGGGACTGGTTAAAAGGTTTAACCTTGATTTGTATGCAATTTTAGAACAAAATTAATACTAAACATGTATACCAATTTTCTAGTGTAGAACTTGGCTCTATTTGCTGTGGTTTGGGTTTCAGAATTAAAAGAAATCAGCCCCACCCCTGCCCCAGAAAGGCCCTGTCTTTTCATGGGTCCTTGTTTTCCATATTGGCTGGTGTGGTTTTATATGGTTTTCTGGGATTTTGCTCCCACACACTGCAGGGATTCAGGGAGGAGCCACGAGGGAGTCTTTTGACATTAGATGTCGAGGATTGACTTAATTTGTGTCGGGCACACTCATATTGGCAGTACCTGAGCTTATAGTGTTTCTACTAAATATTTTATTAGCATAATAAATTCTAACTATAGTATATTAAAAGCAGTTAGTTTGCAGATAAAGTTTTCCTTTTAATTTAAATATATAAACATCAATGCTAAATAAAACCGAGGGTCTAATCTTGGTTTCAGATCTCTAGTCTGAAATCCAGGAAGTTGACTGAGTGGTAAAAACTTGTTGCAAACAGGATTCTCTTGTCTTCGTTGTTGCCTCCTTTAATTTCCTTTTGATTTAAATAGTCAGGAGCAGAAGTATTTCTGATAATCAAGAAAATACTTCTTTGCATTTGTGGATTCATCAGCCTCCAGATGGTGAAGGAGAGGAGAAAAACTGAAAATCTCTAATGATGCAGAGTGCATATGTTTCACAGCAGACTAAGTCAGCATGGACAGTGTCAGAAAGAAACAGAAGCAGGGAAGGAAGCATACAGGACAAAAGCTAAAATTAGTTCAGCATTGCTTACTGCAAGGGGCTAGTGAAAGATTATCTTCAACTCTGACAATGCTGTAAGACATTCAGCTTTTATAGATTTGGTAGTAATTTTTAGCTTTACCACTGCATGTGGCAAAATTCTTGAATTTTAATAGCTTTAAATAACCACCTTTTCAGTTCTGAGTTTGTTCTTTTGTATCTGAAGCCTGCCCCGGCATCCCTTCCCCTCCTGTGGCAGCTGGTTGCCCAGCCTGGTGGATGCAATGCCCTCCCTCCACTTGCTGCCTGCCCTGCCCCAAGCCTGGGATGCCCGGGAAACACCTGCAAAGCCCTCATGCTGCTGGGCTCTTTCTGCTCACTGATGGGGCTAAAAATAGCAACTCCTGGGGCTGATTTCGGCACAGCCACGTTTGCAGGCTTGTTTCAGAGTCAGGCCTGTGAATATCTTCTGTAGCTAATGGCTGCATCAATATTCCAGATCAAAACACAGAAGGACTTTTAGCCAGCGATTCTAAATTGCTTGTTAGCTAATAAAGGATTAGAGGTTTTTAGCATCGATCCCTCTTCTGCAGTGCCACCAGCTGTACTTTTCATCTTTCATTTGAGTAGATGTCAAATTATTTCTTCTTGTGTGCGTATGTGCATGTTTATGCATATAAAAGTTTTTTGGTCTGAGAGATAGATTTATTGTAAGAGCTATTCTGGTAGTGTGTTTTCAACTTCTCTGTACACATTTGATAAGATTTAGGTTTGGGGGTCTTTCGGGTTGGGTTTTGGAGGGGGAGGATTGTTGGGGTTTCTTTTAAATTTTTTTTTCTCCAGAAAACATAGGGGAGTTTTTAAATACTGAATAAAATACAGTAGCATAAAAATTATTTTGTTTGTGTAAATTATGCAAGAGGTATGTCACAAGCCATAATGTCTTTATCCCTACTGTCATTTTCTTTGTATTCCATTAAAAAGATTCCTTTCTCATGCCCCTGCATTGAGACATCAATTGTGCAGTACATTGGATAGGTCTAAAGTGCTGTCCCATGTGCAGAGGGCCACATGGATCTGCTGTGGCTGTAAGATAAAGGCACTGCAGTCTCACATCACTTAAGTAGGGCTCTTCCTGCTGCCTCCAGGAAATCTCAGCCGTGGGCAGCCTAGACAGTAGTGTCCTCATTCTGTTGCACTGGTGTTTCCCATTTAAATGTAATCTGACAGCTACAAGCTTTAGGGGGTAAAATTTTAAATTATAAATAAACCCCTATATAATATTAAATACGTACATAACCTCAATGTCCAAAATCAGGTAGTCTCAGTTGACTGTAATGATATTTTTACTTTCTCCTATTCCTGTAGTAGGCAGGTCTCTGGCTGTTTGGAGTCGGGAGGAATTTCCTCTCTTTGTAGTTCAGTGTTTAGTTCAGTCCATGTTTGTGTGTTGCCTCTGCTCTTCAGGAAGGAGTATTTTAATGAACTGTATTTGCCAGTGTAATAAAATCCTCCTGTTGGGGAGACAGCCCTGCAGCCGCTCCAGTGTTGTGTCAGAGAACAGGTCCGTGCTGCCATGTGGATGCAGTCCAGTGTTTTCTGCCCTCGAGTGTTGTGCAGACCCAGGACCACCTCCTGGCTGGCAAAGGCACAGAAACAACTGCCAGCAGTCCGGGGAGAAACACAAGGAAATACCCTAACTAGAGAGAGACTATCTAAAGGCATGCAGAAGGAATTTGCATTACCAGCAGCAGAAGAAAAATCTCATGTGAACACTTTGGGCTTCTAGTTTTCTAAAAGGATCTAGATGAAAGGTTGTGCAATGCATTTTTAGAGCCTGCAGGCAATTACTTAGATATCAGAGTACAGCTTAGAATTGGGGTATGGGGAGGATGAAAGGACAGTTAGGAACAAATTCAATTTATAACATTAAATGATTGCATAAAAATCTTTTTGCATTAAATTAAACAATAATAAGTGTACTCAACCTATGCATTATCTGTATCCATGCTTTTAACTGCAATGTAATTTTTCCATTGCCATGTATTTACAAGTTCTCTTGCTAAGGATGTGTTTTGAATAAATAATTGTGTTTATAAAGTTTTCTTTAAGACAATGCAAATTTGTCATCTGATGCTTGTAACTTGCCAGAAGGCTCCTTTTCCTTTAGGGAATATTTTACTTTGATTCCTAATCCTATCAAGACCATTGCAAACAGCTAATCACAAGGTGTCCTTGGAAAATGAGATTTTATATTAACCATTTTCCCCACAGAGCTAGGCAATGTGAACAGATAGTTTTTTTAAATGGCAGTGGTTTTCAGCACTAAATCTTGGATCTTGGTAAGTCCCTTAGTAAAGTTTGTGTTGGTATTTTAGAGAGCATTTTTGGACCTTACTCTTAAACTCTGCTTCTCTTTGGGAAGTTACAATCTCGGTAACCCTTCGTATAATGGCTGACTAGATGCAGAGAATGAGAACTATCTCATGCATAAAATTGGTCCTGTCAAAACATATGCATACCCATGGAGAAAAATGACTTAAAGTTCAAGTTATTGTTGACTGTCCTGTAAAACTGGGCAAGCCAGGTGTCTGCTTTGTTAATTTGGTTTCTCTGTGAACACTCAGAAATATTTGTGATAAAAAATCTTTGCTGATACTGGGCTGAACTGTTAGGTGAGATCTGGACACTTCTTTGTCAAAACTGATCTGCACAAAAAGCACAACAGTCTTTTTTGTGGAAGTGAAATTGAACGTGTCAGGGGTAATCGGGCAATCACTTCCCTGCCCTGATGCTCAAGCACAGGGGCTGCACCCTCTACAGCCCTCTGTGGACCTCACTGAATCTTTGCCAAGTATAGAGCATTTTGTGGAAAACTCATCTGAAGAAGAAAGAAAATAGCTTTTCCTCTGATTTCCTGAAACATTTTCACCCTTTATTTCTAAACACTTGAGTGTGTCAACAGTAAAGGCTTTGCAAATGTCAATGGCATGATGCTGTAGGAGGAAGCTCCCTGCATACAAGAAATGCTGTCTCTATTAGCTCTCCTCAGGATGCTGGTTAGAAATTTTTCCATATACTTCCTCCTTTGTGCTGGATTGGTTACACACACACCCCTACCCTCTAAGTTCAGAGAGCTCTCAAAGCTGAACTTAGGAAGCTTACTGTTTGAGTGGGAACTAAAGCTATGGGTGGACTATGCTAGAGTCTGCTTATTTAAATGCTTTTCTCAGGAAATGAAAATTAGTAAGGATGTTCATTGCAGAGGGGTGGGAACTGACTAAAATGTTTTAAGAAGCTGGAGCCTTGCAATTAATTTTTTCTTTAAATCATGGATTTAATCTTAAATGATTGCCTTGGACTTGCTTGGCATTTGGATACAAGGGCCAGAAGAAAGATGATCCTGGCTTGTTTGAATTCAGGAGACTGTGGATTAAGGAATCTTATTAAGAGATTTTCATTTTCACTGTATAATTATCTTTTCATTATATGGACAGTCCTACTGTGTATAGGGACTCCAAGAACATCCATTTCACTTTGCATTAGTTGTGGTGATTCCTCGGATGCTGCACAGCAGTGCATCGTGCATCCAGATTGAGTGGAAAAGAACTCCTTGAATATGTCACTGCTCAAGGTACATTAGATAAGAAGGTCTTGGGTGCATAGTGTTAGGCTGAATTACAGCAGGGACTTGTTCAGCACTGTTGCTTTCTGCTCATGCTTTCTGCTAATGACATGAAACACCATTTGGTCTTAGCTGGGTGCATCTGGATTAACATCAATGCATTCTCTTGTTATAGGAGCAGCTTACTGCCAGTTCATGGACATGTTGTTCCCAGGGTGCATTAGCTTGAAGAAAGTAAAGTTTCAAGCAAAGCTGGAGCATGAGTACATTCACAACTTCAAACTTCTGCAGGCATCATTTAAAAGAATGAATGTGGATAAGGTAGGCATTCTGTATTTGTATTTCGGTCACTGCATGTTTCAAAAGTTATATGAATTGTGTAATATTAATAAATAGGGGAAACAAACTTCAAAACACTTGAAAATCCATTTTTTCAACTTTTGGGTGGAGAACTGGAATTGCAAGTAGTGTATGAAGATGTTCTTGACCTTTCATCATCTGAAAAGAGTGTTTGGGTGTGAAGAAAGTAGTTTGTCATTTGGCTCTGTTTAGGTACAAATTGAAAATTGAGTCCATATGTCTACTGAGGAGATGTGCCATCTAACTCATTATATCTTAATATCAGAGATTATATTTGATAAAACACTATGTGTTGGAAATTCCTTGTCATTGGTGAATCTTACTTTTCAGATAAGTAAAATTATTGGTGACCTGTATTTCCAATGAAACAACTTAAAAATATGCTGTTATAAGTATTCCTTGTTTTTTGTCCGAAGCAGGGTTTAAGGAATTTAAATAATTTGAAAGCTGGAATAATTTACCCAGTGTTTTAATAGATTGGTCAGCACATGTGATCCTGTAAAGTTAAGAATGGAAGTCTCTGAGAAAATGTTTGTTCAGACATAATGTATTTGGTTTATGCTTGAATGTGAGAGTTTGACAGACTTGCCAGTATAAATTACCGTGTTGATAAAAATGAATAATGGAAGTTACGTTGTCATGCTTACAGTTTTACACTGATGCACTACCTGTTTACCCTTTTAAGGTTCTGCCCCAGCTCTTAGTGTTGCCTTATTCTGAAATTTAAATAGTCATAATAGAGAGTCCCTTAAGACTTCTATGAAGCACTGGAAAACCCTCATTGTTTCATGAAATGTTACGGATACTTCTGTTTACAGTGTGATTTGCTAGTGAAACATTGGAAAGACTAATGTAGTGAACATTGTCAGTTTTCCTGTAGGGAGCAAATTTACCACACCTTTTTAAGTGGAGTTAAGATACGAATGGAGCAACCTGAAAAGACATGCAAAGTGCAATGTTAATTCTTGCAGAAGCATCATAGATTTATAAAATGCTGTACAGTTGGCTTAATCTTGAAGAAGAAATTAAAGCCCTTTTCCAGCTGGAAATTCAATACCTTCAAGAGGCATTAAGGTCCACCTAACTTGGCTCTTTAATCAGCTGCATGAATTAGGCAAAGCAGGGCAGCTCTCCTGCAGCTGTGGTCCCTGTCTGCCCCCCCCCCATGTCTGTACTGTAATATTGGCTGAAGACTCCTTTTGGGGGTTTCATGTCTGTGAAAAATTTCTAAGATACTGATATGGAGACATCCTCATAACCTTTCCTTTGTTTTACTAGAACTTCATAGGCATTTAAGTCAACTTCTGCACGTCCACAAACTGTTCTATGTATAGCTCTATGTGGAAGAGAAAAAAATTACAAGGTTAAAACCTCAGGGTTAGTTCATATGATGACCATGTTCTACCAAAATGTAGGTTGGTTTGAACTTTAGCATGTCTTGGAAAAGCTGCTGGGTTTTGTAGTTCAAATAGTAGGACAGAGAGCAAGAAACTTCTGTCTGGAGTTTTTGAAGAATTGTTTGTTTGTAGTATGTCAGACTGTACCATGTACATTAAAACCAGAAATCCCTAGTTTGGCTGAGCATAGTGTTACTGCCAGAACAGTCTCATTTGTCATGGGATGTACCCATGGGATGTAAGGGAGTACCTCTGTGGAACAGCAGCTATAAAGGCTTACATACACCTACTGTAAAGCTACTTCAAAGGCTGGTTTCTCATCGGGTTTTGTTTTCATTTTTTAAGAGCACCTGCAAATTTACCCTTTCTTTTAGGAACAAAACAATGGCAGAGGTTTATTTGTTGATGCATTTAGTAGATATTTTTAAATAAGTGTGTATATGTAATTTTTCTATTTAAAAATTGCAGTGACATAATATTTGATATTAATATCTACCTTTCAGGTAATTCCTGTGGAAAAACTGGTCAAAGGGCGCTTCCAGGACAACTTAGATTTCATTCAATGGTTTAAGAAGTTCTTTGATGCTAACTATGATGGGAAGGAGTATGATCCTGTGGAAGCTCGACAAGGCCAAGATGCTCTTCCTCCACCAGATCCTGGTGAACAGATCTTTAACCTGCCCAAAAAGTCTCACCATGCAAACTCTCCAACTGCAGGTATTTTGTGTTTTAAGAAATTCCATTTCTGTCTCTGAAGACAATCATAAACTGTGGTTCACTTTACATAAATCCTAGTTAAAAGTTATTTCCTTGTGTGGTTGCGCCATTATTTTTACCTTATCATAGGTTTAGCATCTTGAGACAGCAGAAAGTTAACATCTTGTGTGCTCTAGTTTGGCCCAGCCCCACTGAGCATAGGGTCTCCTCCCCTGAACCCCTCCATGTAAATGACCTGGACTCTGGTAATGTCTGATGGTGGAGACAAAGGCATTTAACTGTCTTGTTGCTGAATGTGGTATGTGCAAGTGTATTCAGGAACATTAAATGGAGTGTGTTCCTCTTTCACACCTCTACCTTTACAGGAGAATGCTTGCACAAGCTGCTTTATTTTTTAATTTTTATGGTGAGTAAAATGTTTCCAAGTCTTAAGGGCTGACAAGAAGAGCAAAAATTAATTTTTTTTGGTTTTATGTGTGCTTATTGTTTGGGTCTGCTAGTCCTCCTAACTGAACAACATATAGCTATTGCTCTTTCACAAAGATACTTCAGTCTTCTAATTTTTTATTTTGTGCTTGTATTGGGTTTTGCTAGGATAAAGATAACACTTCAGAGGAGATTGGTGCTAAATTTTGAATTTAAAACCAAAATAGTGTTGATAAGGCATGGATATTTTAATTATTGCTAATCAGTGCTTAAACAGAGTCAAGGCTTTTTCAGTTTCTCACATTGCCTTGCCAGCAGGCAGACTGGGGGTGCCCAAGAAATTTAAAGGGGACACAGCCAGGACAGCTGACCCCAACAGACTGAACAGCTAATCCATACCACATGGCATCGTGCTCAGCAAGAAAAGCTGGGGCAATAAGGAGAAGGGTGGGGAGGAAGGTTCAGAGTTACAGCATTTGTCTTGTCAAATCACTGTTACAGGTGATGGAGTCTGGCTTTCCTGGAGGTGGGTTAATTCCTGCCTGCCCGTGGGAAGTGGTGAATGAATTGTTTGCATGGCTTTTTTTTTACCTATTAAACCGTCTTTATCTCAACCCATGAATTTTCTCCCTTTTGCCCTTCTGAGTTTCTCCCCCGTCTCACTGCAGGGGACAGTGAGTGAGCAGCTGTGGGGGCTCAGCTGCATGCTGGGGTTAAGCCACAGCAGTCTTTCTGGAAGAGGCCAAAGGACTAAACCTGATCTTTGGTCTTTATGTAATGTGGGCATGACTAGTCGCTAAGCAGATGCCATTTTTGTTAACTGAGAATTAAGTGAACAGGAGAACCACTAACATTTAAGAAAAATAATTAGTCACTAAAAAAGTGTTACTGGACATAGGTTTGTGCATATGGAAGTACACACACCTAATTCCTTTATTGGTTTGTCCTGGGTTTATGCTAACCTATTCCTCAAATAAGGATTAATATTTAATTGTTTTAAATCTGTGACCTGTCCTCTCATGGGCTCAGATATGCACCAGTACTGGCAAAAGCAGGGGCAGGTGTGAAGCATGAAGCACCCTCGCTTTTAGGCTGCCTTGTGCTCTGGAATCCTACCCAGATTTTAGTGTTCTGCTCTGATCACCTCTGACGTCAAAGTGGGGCATACTTGGCCAGCTGCCTTCAGCTCATTAGTGCTTCCAGGAAATGGGGCACCTAATAGCAGGCCAGTGCTACTCTGGGCTTCTAAAGCTTGTTTACATCTTTGTTTTGTACCATCTTGTGTGTGAACTTCTGAATTTCAGGGTCTGGCGCTTTCCAATTTCCCATGTGATGTTTTGCACTCCCTTTGGAAACAGAGAACCCAAGTGCTAATGTCAAGATGTTGTCCAATTCAGAAATTGAAAAAGACACTTTTATTAAACACAGACTTTACTGTGCTTGTTAATTCTTCCTACAGATGGTCTATTTTTACCAAAGTCACAAATATGTCATCCAAATTAAAGCTGTGGAGGTCACAATCCTACAGAAATTGAATAGCTACTGGAGTGGAACCAGCCAGCTGATATGGAGGATAATGCACTGATGCCGTGTTGTGTTGTTGGTTGTATGAAGAGCATGTCCTGTGCCTTCCCAGCCTTTGTGTGGAATTGTACAACTGAGATAGTGTGATGAGTTTTGATAAGATCCTGTGGCTGTGAGAGTTACCTTTTTCATGGAAAACTTCCTTCATTATTAACTCAAGTATTGTCCAGAAGTATGACAGGCAGGACACTAGTTTAATTGCTGAGCTGAGGATGGTGGGGTATGGATGTTACATGATGCAGGGTGAAATGAGAGTTCTGGCTTTTCTTGCTGCTTGCATTTCAGAACAGAACTAATTCAGTCAGGTGTCAGTCATTCCATGGGTTTACTGCATTCTGGGTGAGCACAGCATCATGGCACTGATGTGTGGTGCCTTTGTGCCTCGCCTCACTGCATCACAGAACCTGCGTGTTGGAAGGAATGGGAGCCTTTACTGATGCTCTGGGAGGAGTTCTGTGTGCATCTGCAAACTTGTGTGTGCCTCATCTCCTGCTGTTTGGGAGTAAGTTGGGATGACACGGGAGCAAGTTCTGGGCAGCTGGGAAATTACCATGAAAGATGTGCTTCTGTACCTCTGTCTTGTGCACACGCACACTTAGCTGGAAGTGAAGGGAGTATTCATTACAGCTGCTATAGGACCCATAATATACAGTATATACGTGGCTGGCCTTCTGGGCTGCATGTGCACATTGCCAGGTCATGCTGAGCTTCTCAGCAACCAAAACCCCAAGTCCTTCTCAGGGCTGCTCTCAATCCATTCCCCACTCAGCCTGTGTTTGTGCTTGGGATTGCCCTGACCAAGGTGCAGGACCTTGCACTTGGCCATGTTGAACTTCATGAGGTTCCACTTTTCAGGCCTGTTGAGGTCCCTCTGGATGGCATCCCTTCCCTCCAGCATGTGACCGCACCACACCACAGCTTGGTGCCATTATTAATTTGTGTGATTTGCTCTACATTAACACTGAAGCTTTGAAGTTTTAGTACTGCCTTTTCAGTTCACTAACAAAAGAAAAGGAAGCCCTAGTGAGAAAAAATGAAGAACCCAGAAGATCCTTCAGCATAATCCAAAAGTTTTTAAACAGTGTGCAGTGGACATACCTAAATGTATGCATCTGTTGTTTGGTGTCAGGACAAGCAGATATATTCATATTTGGGGGTTTGGCAGGCTTTAAAATATGCCTATTCTAAATTGATCAGATATATGTATTTCTAAGGGAATAATTTACTTTAGCTGCTAGCAATTTCATATGCATTTCAGGTGATTCCTGTTGCTCCATGGAGTAACTCTTCCAGTGCCCTTTGACAGAGTTTTGGATTTGAGTGATTTAGGAGATGCTTGTTAACTATTCATAACTGCTTTATAACACTGTTCTAACAATGTATTTTCAGAGGTAGACTAAGATACATGTCCTTGAGTTAACAAGTGGTCACATCCCTACAGACTGCTGTGAAAACTTATCCAAAAAGGTACTGGCATGAGTTAAAATTGGTTTTGACATTTTAATCTAAAGCTTGACAGGACCCCTGGTATCAGGTAGCTGCTTCCTGTACCTGTAAATGGATATTAACCTGTATCTCTATAAATGCAGAGTGTGGTCTTGATTTAATTTGAAAAATAAACACTTTTAAAACAACCCAAAACTCGAGAAGTCTAAAAATGCAGCGGGTTTTGTGTTAATCAGTGAGCAGGCCAGCAGCCATAGCCCTTCCTGTTCCAAAGGTGATCCTACTGGGGAGTCAGCGCAGGTCAAGGATAATGCAGCTTGGAAATGGAAGCATAAATAGGTCCCTGCAACTAATCTGCTGTGCCACCCCCGCGTTGCCTTGTCCCCTCCTTCAGAGACAGAGCCCATTTGTGGCTGGGCTAACGCTGGTGCCGTGGGTGGATGGGTTTGGTAACGTGGCACACTCTGCTTCTGGAAACAGCCGGAGCAGCAAGGATTCACCAGGTGGATGCAGCTCCCGGCTGGGGAAGTGAGGGTCTTCTCCTCCTTCAAGGAGCAGAGCCAGCAGCACAGACCACTGCTCTAGGTTCTCTGGCAGCAGCACCACAGCTGCTTTTAGATCTAATGCCCTCTGCCAGCCCTGAGCTGACTTTCCATCTCCTACAGCCTCCGCTCTTCTCTAATGCAGTGGTAAACAGCCTACTGATGTAGAGTCAAAATTGTGGTACGGGATTAAAATATTAGGGCACTCTTGTTTGTGCCACTTCTAATGCTCCCTGCGGGAAGTAGCGGAAAAAGCTCCATCTGATCAAAATTGAAAATAGTGATCAGGTTGTCAGGATTTTAGCTTAGTGTCTTATGTAAGTATTCCTGTGTGTCACAGCAAATCTCCATGGAGCACTCTGGTGTATGTAGTGGGGTGTCAAAAATACACGGGTAAAAGACAGCTTAATAAAATTAATTATTTACATGTAAGCTAAAAATGTGAGAGGTTAGATCTGAAGGCTGTTAGATTTTTTTTGGTTTGAAATATTCAGTGAGAGCAGGATGACTAAAGCAGAGCTGGAAAATACTGGAGAATCACATGAGGGCTAAAAATACTCACGCTATGACAGGGAAAATAACCAGGGCAGAATGAACTGTTCGTGCATGAACGCATTATGTATAATGTGCCATCGAAAAGCCAATTGCACAAGAGAAATACTGATTTTCTGTAGGGAAATGGTATATCCTGCTGTGGCAGATGTGCTGTAAATTAATTTTGAGGGATAAAAATACTCAGCAAAACCTGTCTTTATTTTAGCAGCTAGTGATACAATTAGGACTCCTGGGAGACTAGAGAACTCCTAATGCCTTTTTTTGCATTCCACCAAGACTTGCTACCTTTTTCCCCGGTGGCAGGCAGAAGGTGTTGGCAATGGCAATCTCTGCTCGCAGTGGTGCGGTGCTCCGGGACAACGTGGCAGAGCTGGAGAGGGGAAGAGCTGCAGGGTGACAAACTGAAAGTGTTTTCATCCCTAGTTCATACAAGGCCAAGGAATTGTACTAACCGATGGGAACAGCATGTGCAGTGACAGTGCTGGCCTGGGAGGTAAAGTGGCTCAGCTGTAATACAGACACATCTCCCCTGCCAGCATGAGGAGAATTTAATTTTTAAACCCACTGAGCTTGAGAATTTAGACCAGGAGGCAACATTCCTTTCAGTGCAGGAGCCAGAGCCTTTTTTCAAGAGAGGTGATTGTGTTTGGAACAGCAGTGGTGAAAATGGCTATCTTAATTTTCAGTGTACTGTGGGTGTGGTGAGTGTCTGTGTTGCACAAATGTTTGCACAGTCTTTCATTTTTCAACATGCATTTTTTTTCAGATTTTTTTTCAGATTTTCTTTTTGAGACTGCTTTCCCCTTATAGCTAAGCAGACAGTGGGATTTTAGAAAATGCAGGTTTTTAAGAGCATTTGAAATTTTAAATTGTATTCTTCTGTTAAGCCTGTGTGGAATGGTTTCATCCATTGAAGATAAATGTTTGACTACTTAAAGATGTTTCTAGAGCAAATAGAGGTTTCAGTTGAGAGCAAGTAGTAGTTGTTGATTATTTTATATCTAGAGTAGAGTCTTCATTTATGATGGGGGAAAGGCTTTGGTTAGTTCTCTTCTATCAAATATTGTATTTAAGATGAACTGACTGAGTCATGCCATCAATAAAAACTTTTTTCATTTGACTAGTGGACTCCATTGGACTTTCTTGCTTGTATAGCTCTGTTGAAATTATGAAAATTTCAAGTACTCATACACACTTCTCCTTGCCAGCTGTCTGGCAGAGAGGGTGAATGTAGAGCTCACCAGGTTGTACTGGACCAGCAGCAGTGAAGGTTTGGGGAGCTCAGGGGACAGAAGGGTCCTGCCAGCCAGGGGAAAGTAGTACCACAAAATAATTAGGACAGCTGCACCTGCAGTATGTTGGGATTCTGAAAGTCGAGTCAGATTTTGTCTGAGGTGATTTAATTCCCCTTAAGCATCATTTGTCATCGCTTATTCCATTAAGTGTCCCTAAATTGAGCATTTTCTTGTGTCCTGGTGTAGCTACAACTGTGTGTGTGAATACTAATTCATCCACTGTTCTCACTCACTTGGTTTAAGCGGGTGGAGAGTTTTTCTTTAGCTTGTGAAGAAATTACTGTGGCCTCTTGTTGGGTTTGGTTTTTCTCCTGTGGCATGAGTCAGGAATATTCATTTTATGAAATCCTTTAATTTGACTAAAATAGACAGCGAGTGATTCCCAAATTCCACTGAAGCAGTGGTTGTGTGGGCTCAGCCACGTCTTGTGCTTGTTCAGGGCTCCCATTGCTCTCCACTGCTCTCCACACTCTCCTCGTGCACATCCACACTGTATTCATGCACGTGTTTTCTTGAAATTTTACATAATTATTTAACAGCATACTAAGTACTCATATAGCTTCAAGGAGGATTTCTCCCTAAACATTAAGTAGGTCTCTTGTCCACAAGACTGTGCCTGTGATGCAAAGAGAACTGGAATTTGCAGCCTAGCTTTTTTGTACCCAAACCCGCCCAGTGCCAACATCCACTATTTTATGTTGCAGAAGTTTACATCTGTTTGTAGAACTTAGGTATTTAGCAAAAAGAATAGTGAAGCTGAAACTGTGTGGGATACGTTTAATTACAGTGGACTGACTAGTAGTTGTTTCTGGAGTACCACAGATGGGAAACCTCTAATGCACTTCAAAGCTGACTCAATTCAGTACAAGAACAGAATAATTTGTCTTTCAACTGTGAATTTACTTTTCTCATCTCTGTGAGTATTATGTAGGTAGGTACAAAAAGTTATCCAGGTGCAAACTGAAGCAGCTGCAATACTGTTTACAAAAAAATTCTTATTGGAGTCCTGCCTTGACCTAAAATCAGAGCATGCTGTCACAGAAGTTCTCACAGAACCATGGAGGTGGGAAGACACCTCTGAGGTCATCCAGTCAAACTGCTCTGCTGAAAGCAAGGTCACCTTGAGCTGGTTGCCCAGGACCATATCCAGTCATGTTTTGAGTATCTCCAAGGTTGGAAGCCCCTCAACCTCTCTGGACAGTTTCTTCCAGTATTTGATAACTGTCAGAGTGAGGAAGTTTTTTCTTACATTTAAATGGAATTTCTTGTGTTTCATTTTGTGTCCATTGCCTCCCATCCTTTGGGGACTGCTGAAGAGGAGCCTGTTTCCTATCTTCTTTGCACCCTCTCTTGAAGTGTAGATAAGATCCCCCCCGAAGCCTCTCTTCTCCAGGCTGAACAGACCTGGCTTTCTGACTTGGCTCACTTGTGAGATGCTCCATTCCCTTAGTCTCTGTGGCTCTTTGTTGGTCTCTCTCCAGTTCATCCATGTCTGTCCTGTGCTGGGGAGCCCTGAACTGAACCAAACATTCCTCATGTGTCTTGCCAGTGCTCACTAGAGGGGGAGAATCACCTTCCTGAGCCTGCTGGCGATGCTCTTCCCAATGCAGCCCAGGAGGCTGCTGGCCTTCCTTGCTCAAGGGTGCTTTGCTGGGTCATGCTCAACTCTGTTGAGTCACCAGGACTCCCAAATCCTTTTCTGC
Organism: Aphelocoma coerulescens; assembly: GCF_041296385.1. Lineage (NCBI taxonomy): Eukaryota > Metazoa > Chordata > Aves > Passeriformes > Corvidae > Aphelocoma > Aphelocoma coerulescens. Next base: position 124,958,973 of record NC_091015.1, read on the forward strand.
CACAGTGCTTTCCAGTCTTCTGGCTGCCAGAACTGGGGCATGGGGATGTTCCTTTCCAGGGAAGGGCCCTGCATTTCTTTTGAACATCAGCAGTAAGCTTGAAGAGGAATTAATAATGGCAAACAGTTATGGTGCTGATTACAATGCAGTTCTCTCACTGGGGAGCAGAGATGATTATTTGATACTTTTTACGTAAAATACCTGTATAAAATTTTGTGCTTTCTCAGAATGTGTAAATGGGTTATATATAAAAATATTTTCATGAAAGGTATGAAGTTGGAAAGAATTTAAACTGCTTGGATTATATAGTCCCTCTGAACAGTGCGTTAAGAGTTATTCCATTATTGCACTAATTGACTGCAAAACCATTGCTCAACACCCAAGTCATTCAGTCTATCAAGATCTTTCGTCCCTGTTTAGATGTCTGGCTGTTACAAGTACTTTTCATTACTCTATCAACCAGCATCCTTTAATTATTTTATGAAATTAGGCTTCTGCTGGAATGGAAGCTTACCTCTGAGCTGATTATAAAACTGATGCCTCAGAATAAATGTGCAGTAAAGGTTTTTTTTTTCCTCCAGGAAATTTAAAATTAGAAATCCCTGAGCGTTCTCTGTTGCAATTAAGTTCTACCCAGCTGTTGCTGGTGCCTTCTAGCAGCTAGTTAGCTGGTTTTTATCTGTGTTACTCAAATTGGGATAGCATGGTCATTTAAGAGCTGATCATGAGCAGTGCAGCAAAAGTCGAGTTCTTTTGATTTGTCTGGACTTTATAAAGCTTAGTAACACTTTACTGTAGAAATTCAAAAGGCTTTGTTGTTTTCAAAGAAGGGCAGAATATAATGCCGTGTATCAGTGCTGCAGACGCTGGGGATGGGGTTTGCTCAGCATGCTCTGGGGGGGCACCTCAGCTGCAAATTAGAGAGAATACCTAGGGATCAAATGTTTGTGCCTGCTCTGTCCTTAGCTCTCTCTGTGCCAGCTTTGAAGCATTTACTTTTCAGTTGATACCCTGAACCTGCATCTTGTAGAATACAATAAGAAGTAAATGTTGATGCTTTGGTCATTAAATAACTTGAGACCCAACTGGAATGCTAGAGTCAAAGTGATTTTATCTCATGTGTGTGTTTTTCTTGCATATTTTGACACTAGTTTTCTTCTGTTTATTGCTAAACCAAGTGAACATTATTTTACTGGCTTTGAGAATATTTTAGCAATCCTGCTCTGGAGCAGCTGATTTTTAGTTAGTCAAAATATGGACTGAACCCCATTGAAGGCAGAATGCTAAAGTTTAGGCGATTTCATAAAGAAAAATAGCAGCAAAAGATCTTGGCATTTTTAATGTTTTTCCACAAATGATTTATTCTTTGCTGATCGAAGTATGATGTGAAAAAAAGTTTCATTTCAAACATATACACAACACTGAATTTTCCCAACTTTCGCAAGCCTGTATACTATATCTGAAATGTGCTAGCAAAGGGTTTGTGTATGCAATAGACATGGAAGCTATTGGAGTCACCCGTTTCTGAAAGAAACAAAACCAAAACAAAAAGCACCAAACAAAGGGGAAAAAAACCACAACAAAAACACAAAAACTCCACCAGTATGGATTTTTCTTTTTTTTTTTACCAATCTTATGTTAAAGAGCATAGAAAAGGAGGATGGCCATCTTGCACAAAAATGTTTACACATGCTAACTGGATTACCAAGTTGTTTGTTTGTGTTCTGTTGGCATTAGGTGACCCAGTTAATACAGAGTTATCCGTAGGGGTGGGAGGAGATGCTTGCTACAGAGAGAGGCCTGTGACTACATCAGGAAAGCTTAAGCTTGATTAAATAACCCATTGCTGCTCTCCTTTCCCATCACTTTCCAGCTCCACCGATGAACCACTGTCACAGTTCTAGGTCAGTGACACTGTGAGCTCCATGGCCTGGACATATGGACAGCCCCACAAGCTGTCTCTTCCTCTCCCTGCCTCCTTGCAATTTCTTCCTAGTGATGGCTTTTTTTCAATGCATTGGGTTTACAATGGCTTGCTTTATTAAAGCATTGTCTGACACTGGGGATACATCATGGAAATGACAACTTAGAACAATTTGTAGTGTGCCATAAATCAAGTAATCCTATGGGAGGAGCAGCTGGCGAGGTGTGGGGTAGAAAGTGGCTGCTGAGAAAGCCAGGGGAAAATGCCTCTGGAACTGGTGAACTGCCAGCTCAGAGCTCAGCTGGGAGCTGGATGCCTGCTGGATTAGGGCTGTCTCCTGTGTGGCTCAGGCTTCAGAGCCAGCAGCATCTGATGGTGGAGGATGGCATGGAGCCTGTCAGCACGTTTGGACAACTGTGCTTTGCTCTTTGTAGGAAACAGTGATGAAGGTAGGTGCTGCTGAGCAGGACCTCTGAGTCACATGCCTGCTTAGTAAGTCAAACCAAATAGGCCAGAGAGAGGCTGGGTTTCTGTTTTGTCTTCTTAACCAAACCAGTTTCTCTATCAGCTGTCTGTCCAGTACATCTCAAATTTATTCCTTGTTGGAGGGACTAAGGAAAAGGGCGAGTCAGAGTGCAGTGCTTGTGGGAGCTGCGGCAGGGGGAGAGCTGAGAGCCAGGCACTGGTGTATGGGCTGAGCGACTGCATCAAACAGCCAGCATCAAGAGGTGGAAGATGGAGAGGCAGAGCAAGGCGTGAGGAGCTGGCTGGGAGGTTCCTGTGAAGGCACTGCAAACCCTTTCACACAGCTGTTCCTCTGCTGTGGCATTTATGTGCCAAGTCACTGCAGAAAAAGAGTCTCTGTACGCACCCATTACTTGCCATTTTTGCTGATGAAGACGTTGCTCCATATTCTGGCAGATTTGCAGTGCAAGTAATTAAAAAGAAATAGGAAAATCTAAGGAGATCAAAACACATCTTCTGGTCTCTGTGGCCAGCTGTGAGTTCACCAATGGGTTTAATTCTGCTCTGAGTTTCAGTGCCCTTGTCTCAGGGGTGGTTTACATTTGAAAATGAGAAAAGCACAGAGGCAGTTTAGCTGAGTTTATTTCAGCTCTGTCTTTCTCCAGGGAAATTGAGGATAGCTATGTATGTTAACTAATGGGCTGGGGGCATGCTCTCTTAATGACACATTTTTTTTAAGCTGAAAGCTGCTCAGATCTAAGGGAACTTTATATTATTGGTTTGATGTTGTTTATTTTGGTTTTAGAGTTACCTCACTCTCAGTAGCAAACTCAGATTGGTAGGAAATGTGGTTTTTCCTTCCCCAAGGTATAACACCAGTGGAATTTCCTTTACTGTCACCTTGAAGTAAGAGAGAGGATGGATGGCTGTAAAATCAATACTTATGTTTCCTATTCCTACCTATTAATCAGGTTAATAGGAATGCATTTATTATGGAGATCAGTCTTGTTTATTGTTTACTTATTTATTGTGGTTTTCAGGTGCTGCTAAATCCAGTCCAGCTTCTAAACCAGGATCAACACCTTCTCGCCCATCTTCAGCAAAAAAAGCTGCACCAAGCGGCTCGGCATCCAAATCAGACAAAGATTTGGAAACTCAAGTCATACAGCTCAGTGAACAGGTAAATTTGCTTTAGGCACAAAAGTAGATGCATTCATTGTCACAGGCAGGCATGAAATCTAATATTGTCTTCTGATGAATGATGCTCTCCAGAATTACAAAGGGACAAAAGTGGAAATAGGTAAGCTGGAAAGAAAAAAAAAAAAGAGAGATTTATTGTAAAAAATAATGTCTGGCAGAGATGACTGATGTTTTCCAGTATTTTTAAATTAGGATTTTAGGAGTGACAGGTATGTCTTGCTGAAGTATGATAATTTCATTAGATGTTGAAATATATCTTTTATTTCGCTTGGATAGGAAAAATCCAGATAGTGTCTTTGCTCTGGTGTATTACGAATTTGAAAGAAATCATTTAATGTGCCATTGTGGAGAAAACAAGCCTGTTTGTAATACCAAGGTGTTAAGAGATTTGCAGCTAAATTGAGACTAGAGCATTGTGCTCTGCTTTCTGGAAGGAAGGTGTTAAGAAGCTAACACACCATTTTCATTTAAAAATGTGATCTACCTTTCTGAGTCCACCTAGTTATAAATAATGTTCTGCAGTATAATTAATAAAGCATCAATATTTCTGTAATGTTAGGAATGTAAGGGCTTCATTTCTGTTTGTGCTCTGGAACTTTACACCGTTCTCTCATTTCTGGACTGCAAGAGTGCCTGCACTGGACAAGAATAAATACCTGTATCTGACTTAAGACTGTGCTGTCAGAATGGTGTAAATGCCACTACTATAAATGAAGCCTGATCTGTGTATTTGTCCTTGGTGAGGGAAGATGGAAAGGAAAAAACTCAGAGTTTGAGCTGCCTGGCAGCTGTATTGAGGAAGCAATTGTTATTCTGGATCAAGTATAATTTTCCACAGTTAAGGGCATTTCAGTTTCAGACTTTCATTGACCTGATCAGCAAAGATTTCAGTTTGCTGGGGCACTGTTTGCAAGTTCTTGATCAGTTATACACTGAAAGGTGGTGGATGGATAGCCACATCCCAAACACAGCATTCTGCAGATTGAGGGTATCATTCTGAGCAGCAGAGAGCACAACAGGGTCCACCAGCCCTCCAAATGGACTCTAGATTGGTGCTGTAACAGAACAGTTTTTAAATGTTGCACAGGGAATGGATATATATATTTTTTATGGAATCTTTTTTGTTTGATCAATGTCAAGCGGAGTTCAAACGTCAGCTTAATGCCACTTAAACCATGACATTTGTAATCAGAAGTCAGAATGTGTTTGCTTCAGGAAGGAAGAGTTGGTTGGCATCTGAGCAGCATCAAAATATTTGATCTTTACTGCAATAGACAGTCACTATCACATCCACTGCTAACATATTCCTAGCACGTTCCATGTGTGAAAACCTTAAGCTTTATATACAAATAACCCTGAAGGAAAAACTGATGATTTCCTCCATCACCAAAGAGAAGAAGAAATTCTGAGGATTTGAAAAACTGATTCTTTAATAGCTAGTTTTTAAGAAACATCATCTAGCTAGAATGGTCTGGAAGGCTTTCTTTTTTAAATGCTGACAGCATTTGGTATCTCATTTCCCACTAATGGATACTTGTAAACCATGGGCATATTACACGAGCCAAAAAAGCTATGCTGCAAGCAGCTCTGAGCCAGGTTCTCCTGACCCCCAGTGTGAACATGCTGGAAGAGCCAAATTGCCTGGTTTTTACTACTCTACAGCAGTTGTGGAGATGAGGGCAGCAGCCACCATTACCCAGTTTCTGTCTTGATTATGAGTAAGAAGTGCTGAATTGTGTCTTGGATATCATGGTCCTATGTGGCTGTAGTAGTTTTTTCATCCCTTTCATGGATAGCAGCCAAGGGAGATGGAAACATCTGAACTTGCATGCAATTTGTAGCAGAAAAGTTTAATTAGTGGGGATGTCTGTACACTATGTTTTACCACAGTGTAGCTTAATGAGCTATTTGCAATAATTGTAAGCCATCCCTAACATTTGCCAGTTTAATGGCTCCCAACAATCCTAAAGTTTCTCTTAAAATCATCTTCGAACTGTGCCAGTAAATTAAACTCCAGAATGAAATTCTAAGGAGTGTCACTCTGTACTGGGACTTGATTACCCATAGCATTAAAATAACAAAGTGGTCCCTGTTGTGTCTTTGGTCTGTGCCAACTACCACTCTCCTGAAGAGTGTCTGAGTGCAGCTGAGATGACAACACAAACCAGGGACCATTACATACAGAGAAGGGACTTTTACATATGGAGAGTGGTCCCAGGAACTACTAGCTGTGTGTAGTTTCTGAAAACAGCACCATCATGGCTTTTTGCCTACAGTTGTGCTTGCTCTGCAGCCCTGTGAGTATTCATGCTACCAGTAAGTGCCATCAGAGAAAAGACCAGTCAGTAAGAACTGCTGCCTTTGCACCCATTAACTGGGTTGCAGAGCGTTACTTTTGGTCCAGAAACAGAAACATGGGAGTTGATGTGAGCTCTTCCTCAAGTGTCAGCCTTTTGGCAAGTTCATGGAAGGAAAAAGTGGGACACAGATGTGCAAAGTATCTGAAGAAATATGGATTCACATGGCACAGACAGGTAGCTGGTGTGTAACTGAAGGAAAGCATGTCTGGTTTGGTTATAACAATGGTTACTGTATACGGTAGCTGATTAACTCCATGCAAATGTTCATCGTTTAATGATTTTGTTTCTTTAAACAGTGTGAACGTGATAGAATGAAAACAGGAGAATGTCTTCATACTAAATAGGTCAGAAGGGGAGATGGTCTAAGCTATTAGCTGCCAGTTTTTCAGCTGAAGTTCGTAGTTTTCCCAAGCTCTAGCAAGCACAGAGCAAGAGAATCTGGAAGCAGTTACATTCTTGTTCTGGTTGGATGCAGGCATTGCTCTCAAGCAATATGCTGTGGCAGTTCCAGAAGGCACATCCTAAGTATGAGGTCTTTATAAACCAGAATATTGCAAACTCTTGTTCCATTTTGCTATTCCTACTTTTGTCAAAAAATAGTTAATTTTAAGGTGACTGGTCATTATATCCATCATGGGTTCAAACTATCATGGGAAGACTTGAGTGTCATGCTCAGGCAGCTGGTTAGAAATGAATTAGTACATAAATGAGATGCTCTGAGATCCTGCTCTGCTAACAGGTCGGTTCTGCTGCTGGATGCCTTGAGAGTGCAATCAAAGGTCAGAAGAAGGTATCACCAGCTCAGCAGTCATGGAAAAACAAACTGAAAGGATTTAGTAGGCTGTCAAAGCATTATTTGAACTCTGCTGGTATTTTTACTAGTGAAGGAAATCAATTAACTTGCAGTAGAACTGGCAGCACAGAAGTTTATATTAAATTTTATCAGTTCACTGAAATGTAGTCTGATAAGATTTAATTTGTTTAGCATGTTTTATTTAGAGAATCATCTGTATAATTGCAGGCTCTAAAATGTGAATGCTAATTTGGCTGTAATTGGATGTGATTGGGGTCAGTGTGTTTACTGTAGACAGCTTCATCTGTGATTATTTCTGTTGGTTTTTATACTGCTGTCCTCCAAGTTTCCGAGCCACTTAGATGTTATCCTGATCATGTATACCCTGGTGGACAGAAGTTTATATGTCATGCTACCACAGAGCTGTTCTTTTTAAAATACATAGGTGTAAAAATATATCGCAATATGTCGTGATTTATACAAAGCCTAATCATTAACAGCTACGTTGCCCATGAATTATTTGCAGCAGTCCTAGTGGTGAAATTGAGGCTGACAGTGTAGCTTGAAGACTCCTGTGAACAAGGTTGCAAAGAGAAAGGTACTTGGCATTTGAGAGAATTTGTTGGTAGAAACAGCACATCAGCCAGAGCAGGGAGCCCGAGGTGCAGCCAGTCATGGCAGCAGAGTGCTGAAACACAGGTCTGTAAAATCTGGTAAGTGGGGAGGCAGAACAGGAGAGGTGGAAAACCAGCACACCAATACCACATTTGTAACTAGAGGACCTTCTAATTTCCTAACTAGACTATTTCCCTTTGTGAGCCCTTCTGCTAGTTCTGTGTATTTTTAGGCAAGGAGATACTGTAGGTTTCCCAACAACGACACATTATACCAGGCAAAATAATGCAAGTACTGAGCTGAACGTTTTATTAGTTACCACTACATGACACTGCTGGCAGCCCAGTTAGGAGACACAGCTTAGGTAGCCCTGATTTCTGAACTGCTGCTTTGGGCTTCAGTATAAAATAGTGCTGAGAAAGTTGACCTTTAAGGATCAAGGTTAAGATGTATCCAGAGGGAGTAATGGGGGAGCCTGATCTACTGTTCTCTAATGGGGTATGGTTCAATTTAGCACTGAAGAAAGAAAACTGGACTTCATTTTAAGCTATAAAATTGAATATGTATTTAAGATTGTTTAGCATACAAAATTTTAGACTGAGTTGTTTTGTCTGCAGTGCACCTCAAAACTGATGCATCATGTCTTGGTTTATATGCAGGTACATTCATTAAAACTTGCACTTGAAGGCGTGGAGAAGGAAAGGGATTTCTACTTTGGCAAATTAAGGGAGATTGAACTTCTCTGCCAAGAACACGGGGGAGAGAATAATGACCTTGTCAATCGGCTAATGGAAGTCCTTTATGCTTCAGATGAACACGTAAGTTGAAGCTTAATGGTTTTTATTTCAACAAAACATCTTAATTTCATAAAATTTTATTGGTTTAGTATTGGGTCATATCCTGTATTTAGGCCAACAGAACTGTAGCAGCTAGGATTCCTGTGACTCTCCCCAGAAAACAAGTTTGTGTTTGCAATTGCTAACAACAGACTTTTTAGCTTGGGGAAAAGATTCAGGACGTTGGTTGCTTTTCACTGCTTCAGTAGAGTTTTGCATTCTGGGTTTGCTGAGCTATATCTGAAAGGGGAGGGTCTGTGTCACAATTTTAAATTGATTTCATATGGTTCTGAGCCTTAGTTTTGGTTTTTTCATCTTCCCCCTATGAAGTCTTTTATTCATATCCTTTAACATGTTGAAAATCACAGGAATTCTGGCAGAGGTGCAGTTCACTGTCTACAGCTGTGAACCTTCTCTGGCCCATGTGGCAGTGTTGGAGTATGTATGGTGCAGGTTGCCAAATACATGATTATAGCTCCAAAGATAATGCTCTTTAGCATTTTTTATCCTGTTGCTATAGGCAAAATTCTTCCTTGTGCAAACCAAATAATCCTCTATTAGCAAAATTTCAGAAGTGTATTGTCTGCAAGATTAAGCAAGAATCTCATTGCATCTTAGACTTAATGTTGTAGACACTGAACAAAGCAAGAAGCTGCAAAGGGTGCTGGTTAAATTCCTCAGAGACATTCAGGGATAATGATTCAGTGGAGATTTAGCTGAACTACTCCCATTCATGTTAGCTAAATCCCTGTATGGATTGTACTGACAATTGACCCCTCAGTCTCCAGCAGACGAAGGCTTTGGCACCAGAGTGTACAAGCATCAACTTAATCCCTTGGCAGCACTGTGGTACCATATCTGCTCCCAGAAAGCTGTTGCAGCAGTAGTCAGCTGACTTAGTTTTATATCAAACGTAGTGCTGAGAGAGCGACTAATTCAACATACTTTTTCTAAGAGGCTAATGTAGGGCATAAATGTGTGAAAGTTAGGTGCAAGAGGACCACAAGTTTGAAGCTGACAGGTGCCACTGCTCAGATGAGAGCTGACAAGGGAAAGAGGATTTGTTCAGCAGTGCAGGGTGAATGCTAGAGAGCAAAAGGAGGAGGAAACCATTATTTTCACAGGAATAAACAATAAGACAAATTTGCCAGGCATGTGATAACAGGGTAAAAGTGTTACATATATATAGCGGTCAGAGAAAATGTCTTCTGGATTCAAGAGCAGTGATTTATTTATAAAGCAAAGCCAGAAAAATCCCTCTTCTCCCCATACCCCTACCACATCTGTCTGTCTGTTGGCTTAAATAGCAGAGTGATTCCGCACCAAGGAATGCATTTGTTGCTTTTCCTTCTGCAGTTTTCCTTGCTGGCAGAACATTACAAAATGTTCTACTTCACTCCATTTCCCAGTGTTTTATCTACTTCTTCCCTCCAAGCCTTTCTCTGTTGAAATCATCATCCATGCCTGCATGTGAACTGCATACGACTGTGCTTTCATCTAAAATGTGGCTGCTCTTGGAGACTGGGCGTATCACTGCAGCAGGAGAGCACTGCTCCTCCAGAGAGGAATACAGAGGCCATTCCTCACAATTTTTTTGTACCTTTTGGTGGGAGACTTGATCTCCTCAGCTTAACAGATGGACTGTGACTGCTGAGGAAAGACCCAAATGCATTAGCACTAAACCAAAGACTGTAGCTTAGTGCTGATTCAGATCCTGGCTACTGCTTGGTTTTGGACTTTACTCTCTTATTGCCCTGATTTGCCCTTGAGGTCTGGGGTTTTTTTTCTCTCGCTCTGTAATGAATTTGTCCTAAGTTAAATTCTTTATCTTGCAGTATTTTGCAGGTTAATCCCTTGGTAACAGCAGTTTGGCTTTCCCAGTCAGCCCATGAGGCCGTTAGGTGAATTGTGTGTAGAATGATTCAGAATGCAAGCATACATTTTAGTCCCTGATCATTCCCCAGCTGTTTGATTATTGTAATATTGCATTGAAGATATTTTTATCAGGTTTATGTCTTGGGGTGGGGGGAGTGAGGTAATTATTTTTCTCAGAATTCCAGTTTATAGTGTAGTTTCAATCCTGTCACTTCCTAAGCTTCTGTTTTGCTTAATTCAATAAGAACTAATTTTTTAAGACTGAACACTTTTTTTTTGCTTGATTTTGGTGAGTTTGAGCAGCACAAATACCAATCCAGCTGGGTTCCTTCTCTTTAGAGCCTCCCTTTTCTTTTCCCTCTTATGGTACTGCTTTAACCTCATCATTATGTCTCTGCTTAAGCAAGAGGGATATCATATCTTCTACTGTCATTTAACAGGTGGCTGATTAGCCTGTAATCCTTTGTAATTTTTAGAATTGGTCATTTGTAATCCTTCTTCTCCATCAAAAACATCAAAGTTGCCAGAGAACAGTGCTCAAAAGGCTACATTTGAGTGGTGGAGAGATGTGGCCCATACTTTTCAAGCTCTCAGTATGTAAAGCACTTGTTCATGTGGTACTACACTAAAAGAGCTTCAGACTGATGGACAAGAAGAGGCTCTGTGTCTGGTTATGAAGCCCAGGGCTGTTTAGGTCTTGGCATAAAGCAGAAATGTAGGAAAGCTTTTGCTTTTGTTCACAGGCTGTTGTGGTTCAGTTCATGTAGAATTTGGGAGCACTGTTCATTTGTGATATCTCAGTTGCTCTGCTCAATTTCCCAGAGCAATTGCTCAAAATGCAGCTGGTTTGGTAACTTTCTGCTCTAGCAGCTTCTGTATCTGCTGCTACTTTTGAAAAAGGCCCTCACCGTTCCCAACACCAGGTTTTTGTAGTCTAACTCTTTCAGTCTACAGACACACCTGAATAGTTTGAGGCATATGGATCTAAGGGCCAGAAGAGAGCACCTTCTGGTGTGGGAGGAATGCATTTGTGGGAGACAAAGATGACCATGGTCATGTGGCTCAAGCCAGAAATAAATGCTCTAAATAGATCTTCCACTACTTTCCTTATTAGGGGATGCTGTTCAATGAGATTCCACAGTCCCAAAGTAATTGGACTCTTATGGTTCCCATTTCATGTATTTATACAAGCTGTACATACTCAGAAATGTGTCCCAAGTCTCAGAACAACTTCTTACTTATAATGTAACTATACTTACATTATAAGATTCACTATTTCCATCAAAGATAAACCAAATCAAAAATAGGGCAAAATAGGGGCCACCACTTCTCTTCAGAGCTGTGGAGTAGATTCCGCTCCCTGTGCCTAGAGGCTTTTCCTGTTGTATGAATGAGAGCAGAGCACGTAAACGACCCATAAAGTCTGCACAGGTGGGCTTTCTAATAGTGCATCCCATAAAGTCATCATGCACAGGGCCTGTGGAACATGTGTATTCCAGAGCAGGTCAGCACATAAGGAGGGTCAGGACAGATGGGGTTAAGGCAGCATCGCTCACTGTGGCTAAAGAAGCGTCAGTTTTCTCACCCCATGAGGCAGGGTCATGTTCTCACAGCTGTGAGCTCCTCTCTGTGAACTTCCTGTTCTCTGCACATCCTGCACCCTTGCAGCCCATCACAGGAGCTGCAGTTTTTAGGTACTGCTCACAAAGCTGTTTTGATGTGATGTATCTACTGTATGTAATAAGGGCATCATTTCCCCCAAGGGGCCAAAACATGCTCAGCTTCAGCTGCCCTGACTGATGTGTGGCTTCTACCTGAAAATGGAACCTGAGTGTGATAGAAAGCTTGTTTTCAATTGAAATTGGGCTGTTTCTATACGTGGTAAATGGATGGCTCTTTCCATTGTATCAGCAAATGTTAGGAACCTTATTCTGCTTTTGCCCTTTAGATAAATATTTTACTGCCAGAAGGGACTTTGCTTATTTCACAAGCTGCTCTGGACTATTGTGGGAGAACTAAAATTATGGCCTTCCTTTTCTTTTGATTTTTGCCTCAAACTTGAAAACTTAGCAGTATCAATTTGTTAAAGTTTGTTGTTCAAGCCGCTTGCTTCTAACAAAAGTTAGGGAGCCAGGCAAGTTCTGCAGAGGTACCCCACTGGGGATGCTGGGTTTTGAATGGCAGCTCAGTGTCTTGGAAAAGTGTTTTCTTCTGGAGCTGCCCACGGCAGAGCAGGACTAATGCAGAGCAGAGCGTACATGAGAGCGATCTCGTCAGTGAACCGTGCTGAGGAAAGATGGAAAGCTGTAAATGCAGCTGTGCTTAATGGCAGTCCAGAAGGGATGCTCTAAAAGTCAGCCAGACTTTTTGAGCTCAGATAACATTCAGGTCAACTCAGGATACTAGGCCTGTTGCCTCTAATTTGAAAGTTGTTTGGAACTGATGTCACCTGCAGTGAGGATCCAGCCTTTCCTTGTGTCAGGGATTCATCTCCCAGTGGGAATGTATATTCAAAGAGACAGCTTTGGATAATACTGTGCATGAAAACAATGGGAAGTGATTACTTAGTAATTAATGCTTTTTACAGTAGCTCTATAAGTCAGTGAATACAGGGTTCTTCCCCCCACCCTCCCCAAGAAAATGTGCTTGCAAGTCTGTGGGAGTTAGCATGGGTGTATTATTTTGGGAAAGTAACATGCCTGACCTCAAAAAGGAGGCTGTGTTGAATTTTTAAAGCAGGTGATAGTAAAAGTGTCTTGTCCATTTAGTCATCTAAACCTTGAGAGAAGATTGTGTGAAAACTACAGCAGACAGGTTCAGAAAACCTTGGACAAGCTGAAAATGGGAGGACATCAGGATGCTATGATACAGTATCTAACTGTTGGCGTATCACTGTCTAACTATTAAAAATGTTTGCTCACTGGAACAGATGACAGTGATGTTTAGAGCTGACATTTTTTCTAGGGAAATACCAGTACTGCATATGCCTCAATTAGAAGTAAAGTAAGTACATTTTAATGTAATATTATGAGATGCTGCTTTTCTCAGGTAACAGCTCATTTTGTACTTCCGTGCATGGAAATTGTTAAGTTTTATGCTACAGTGGGGCAGGATTACATCAGGAATGATTTCTGCTGAAGAGCATTTTGGGATCTTTTTCTCCCTGCAGGAGAGCCACACAGATGAGCATGAAGGTGAAGAGCAAGTCCATGAACAGCCCCAGCAGCAGGATGAGTACTGACTCACGCAGCATCTCTGACAATTTTCGTTTTGTGTGAGAACTTTCTTCTGGAGAATGGAACATGTGCGGCCTCAAACTTGAAATCAGTTCACTCCCAGTCTGCCATTAACATTTATGTACCATAGTGAGTGCCAGCCAACCACTGCATTCTGTACCAATACTTTGCCAAGATGCATTTGCAGACGTCTTCTTTCAGTGTATCTTCCCAAGAGGTTGTAGGGCTACATCACCTACTGTACATCACTGCAACTTCACCACTTGGCTGCTTGAGATTTGTTCTGCTCTTTAAAAATATATATATTTATTTTTTTTTCTTTTTCGTCTTAAGTATGATACACTTGTAACTTGTTCTAACATATTTATATTGGCATTTTGTGTGGCAAGGAGTTCTGTACCACTAGCTGTGTCTCTCACTTTGTGGTGCTTTTGCGTTTTCTAGTACATCTGCCATGGGGCATCAATTTGGCCAAACAATTGGAATAAAGGGATACAGTGGATGTCATACTCAAGCCATAACGATGAGGTTGTGTTGTGGAGGAAAACGCTTGTGTTGCTCACATTTATTCCTTTCCTGCCTTCACAGATGGAAGGCAGAGCATCTGTTTCACTGGGAGATTTAAAGCCCTGTGTTAGGAAGCTTGTTAGAAAGCTGCATGGTATGTTTTTTGGCTTATTTCTGGAGGAACAGACATCCACTTAAGCTTTTTGAAAACCCACCCAGTTTCCTAACTAGTCAATAGACGTTTCCCAGCTTTTCTTCTTTCCTGAGGAATCCAGTCCCAGCCTCCAGCTGCAGCTCTACCTCCGCAAAGCTCAGTACTGAGGGAGGAGAGAAATCTCCTTGACACAAGTGTAGCTGCAGGACACGGTCCCATCCTCCTTGGCTTCCCGCCCCTCAGAAAAGGAGAAAGTAGGCCAGCCATTTCCTTTTGCTTTCCTTCCCCCTTCCACTGCCCCAGCCATACAAGTATAGAAGACAGAAATTTTGTCAGTAGTGCAAAGTATGGGGGAAAACAGCAACAGCACAGGCCCCAAACCCCACCCCGAACTCCCCTATAAGTGGATGGTGAACACTTCACAGGTTTAAGGCTGCTTCCAAAGCATGGAGAGGCAGTGAGGAGTCCTCCTGGAGACAGAGCACACATCAGAAGGGGACCATCTGACTGAGGGGCACAGAGCTGGTTCTGCACTTGGCTGACCTTCCTCCTTCGAGGCCAGTGTGGTGCAGAACCATGTGTGCACTGGAGATGTCTGCAGTGGGAGTGTTCCCTTCCAGTGTGGTCCCATGGCCCTGTTCTAAATGATGGTATTTTATAAACAGAGGTATCTGGAAGTACAAAAAGCATTCCTTGTTCCTCTCATACCCCTGTACGCTGTAGTCTCTGGTTATTTAATGCCTGGTTTCCTGGTCTGTCACTTCATTTTCGGAATTCTGGTTTGCTGTGCTGATTTAGCAGGTACGTGGAAATCCCATCGCAATTGGCATTCACTGAAAAACTCCACAGCCTATTGAACAGCTAAATCATTTTGGGTGTTCATAGGCTCCTAAAGCATTAAGTCCCCAGCTTATGCTTGCATAGAAAGGTTCCCAGTGAATCAGCCCCTCGGCGTACACACACATGCACGTGCAGTTTTCCATTCCTAATCAATCTTCTGCAGCTAAGTGGCTCTTAGTTAAATGTGAGAACCCTGCTGTTGTGTTGCACCACCAACAATATATAAAATACTGCTGAGCACCAGAACAGGTATTTCCAGTTCCTTGATCCTTCCCCTGCACAGCAGAAGAGTTTCTGGACCCTGCAGGCTGGTTTCCCCAGCCCTGCATCCAGTATTGACCTCACATCCTACCCAGTGATGAAATCAAAGTACTGCAACCTGCAGGCCAGCGCTTTCCTCTCCCAGTTCAATTGGTTACAAATAAGGTCTGGTTTACAAAATTGTGTTTATTCCAAAATAAGTATTTCCAAGAATCACCACAAATGGGGGAATTGTCATTTTTGTTGTATTTGTGTTTATTAGAACATATGTACTTATTACAATTGTCATTGTAATAAACAGTAGTTCTTCATAATATTGTTGAAGAGCAGTTACTAATTTTTTTTCCAGACTCCAGAATGTCCTTTAACCTTTATGGGATCTCTGAATGGGGCAAGGAGTTTGGGATCAGGCTATATATAAACTTTATTTCATCAGCACATCTCTGCTTACCAGAGTTCATCCTTCTGCCAATAATAGAGCAGATGCATGGAGAGCACTTCAAGGGAAAACATTTTCTGAAGGTGCAAATGGTTGGGGTTGCTGAGCTCCCCAGATGGTTCATAGCCAGGCTGTTGTGCCTCTCTCCTTTTCTCTCTTTTGAAGCACATAGAAAAAAAAAATTAAAAATAGCTGAACTTTGTTTCCTGAGAATTCCTTGTATCCTGTTTCTGATCTGAGGACCATAGCCCTCTCACTGCTTGTACCAAGGGGGGAGTGACGATGTAAGGAGCCAGGGCAGTGAAATACTTTGGGGGCACCAGAAATGTGGCTGTGCTGAGGGGAGAGCAGTGTTCTGAAAGGGGAAAGAGTTGTCCTTCCCCCCCACCCCCTGTGAGTAACCCATTCTTCTGTTATGGTTTTAATATGCATTTGTAATTACCTTTACTAAATAGCACACCATAAAGCTTTGGTTATATATTAAATGTAAACTGAAAGGAATGTAAACATATGTATTGTTAATTATAAATAGATAAGTAATGGCATAATAGATACAAAAAGTCTTATTCAGATGTATCAGTCATTTTACATTATCCACAAATTGTCGCATGATAGAGTAGATTTTTGTCTGAATATGTGAATAACTTGACTTGCGTTTATCTTTTTACATATTTAATAAAAAAATATATGTTAAAATCTGTCTAGCTCTAGAGACTATTCAGAACATTCTAAAATAATAATTTTTCTGGATTAAATACATTTTTTAATTCATCAGGGGCTGCATATGGGAGGAAAAAGGCAGCTGCTTTAAAAACCCAGAAGTTCATTTATCCTGTGTGTGTGGATAGCATCTGTTTTCCCCAAGAGCTCAGCAACTGTATCCCCTTCTATAAATCAAAACAGAAAATGCATGTATGTATGTGCATGTAAACAGCACATTTTTGTTCATGGTAAATACTTTCAGATTTTGGAGTGCTGACTCCCATGGGTATCAGTCAGAAGCAAAACTGGCAGCAGCCAGGAGGCAAAGAGCACTGTAGAAAGGTACTGAAGCTCCCAGTGGGCTTCCTCGAAGTGGCCAAGTATTCAGGGGTGAATCTTCAATGCAGTGCCTAAAAGCCACCTGCATTTTAGATTAAAGCATTAGGTTTTGTTGGAAGAAAAGGGGGAAGATTCATTGTAGTTCTCACAGCTCTGTTCTTTTGTAGCAGGAGCAATGTTGCCACAGTAGCTGCTGCTCAAGCCCAGGAGCTCTGAGCCTTGGGCCAGGATCCTTTTCTTCTCTGTTGAAGTGACCCTGTTGTGAGCCACCAGCTTGTGCCCTGCTGCTCCAGGTATCCCTGGGCCTCTGACAGAGGAGGGGAGGATGAAGCAGGGACCAGAGGAGCCTATTTCCAACCCACGCATTCAAACCTGGGAGAGCAGCTCTTGTTTAGTTGCTTTTAGTAAGACCAGGAGGAAGGCATGTCCTTGGGCTAGTGCAAATGCTCTAAAGCATAAAAAAAATTTACATATTTTCCAGTTCAGATAGTTGAAAACTTTCTGCCATAATGTTGTGACCACAAAAATCTGTTGTTAGACTGTTAGGTCACCTACATACGTGGCTTTGCAAAATAAATCTGTGACCATACAGCCCTATGAACAAAGCATTTTTATTCCTAATCATGGAACCAGTTGCCATCCACGATGGCTAATAATTCAGTATATACACTGTGCAGTACATGATCTCTTTTTATACTTGTCTTTATACAGACTTTAGTGACAAGTTGCTTTGAAAAGGAAAAAGAAAGTTACTCGCCATGTTTTCACACAGAAGGTGAAAAAGCTGGCCAGAGCCGAATGTCCTCTGAAAGTGATACTTGATTTCTCTTTAGAAAGGTACAAGTGCAGGCAGGTTGTGGTAGTTCAAGTTTTGTAATTCCATTTAATAAATATTTCAAAATACTCCATTCCAGTGCATCAAATTGCACTGCTTTTGTGACCCTTATTTTCAGCTGTTTCCTAAATAAGTGCAAGACAGATGGAAAAAGGAAGCCTGTCCACAGAGTTTCTCCAGTACAACCACATTCAGTTTGGAGTTATTTTTCTTTATTGTATCCTAATTCTTTCCTCACCAGAATTTCCTCGATACTTGTAAGGGACAGGTGCAATACAAACTGCCTTTAATAAAGCAGGTGAGACTTTTGTGGCAATGTATCAGGTATTGGATGTAGTATTTAACTTCAACAAACATTGAGACTGCTGGGTCCATGCAACAACACCAAACTCATTGCTCCCCTTCAAACACAGTCAGAACTGCCTTTTTTGGCAAATCTCATCAAATAAAGAGCCTTCAGACTTACTCCAGGGGAGTCCTTGGGCAGTTAGGGAGTGCCTCCGTGAAGACCCCATGCTCCCTGGGCATCACACGGGGCAAGGGCATGGCTGCCACACCAGTGGGGAGGAAGTCTGGCAGATGCCTCTTGTAGCTGGACCTCAGTGGTGCCCAAGGGCATCCTCCCTTCCCTGCTGGGCTCTTGGCAAAACCTCTGACCCAGCATTACAGGATGACCTGTCCCCTCTGCCTAACTCAGACCTGAAGCTGCTTGAACTGTGACTCATCTGATGTTCATTTGGGGGTGGGACCCTCAATGTGCCCGTTTGGTAGGTGGAACATGGATGCTTTCAAACCTGAAGGAACTTTCTGAGTCAGAGTGGTATTTCTGCTTTGTGAAGAGGGGAAGCTGATGTGCAGGCTTGTCCCCTGGTGTCTGTGCTTAGGGCTGCCTGGGGAAATCAGCCCTGCTGCTGTTGTGGTAGGGCAACTGCTGTAACAGGCAGTACCAGCTTATGCTGAAGCTGTTCATACAACTTGCCAGTGCTCAGCTGGAAATATGAATAGAAGCTACTGATGTAAGGGTAAGTTAACTGGGGGGGGGGAAATGATCAGGCTAGTGATAAACCCAGAGAAATAGTCCAAGTACTGAAAAGAGGAACTTCAGACTCAGCTCAGCAGCTCAAAAACTGCACTTCCACCTGGCTTCTGGCAAGCGAGATGGTTAAGTAGTTAATAAACATGCCAGGCTGTCAGTCACATCTCTCTGTGCTTACCTTGGGGAAGTGGACAGATTGTTTAATTAGTGCTTTGAGGCCACAAAGGCCCTCTGGCTAGGGCAGCATATGAAAAGAGATGAAACTCAAATTCTTACTCTCTCCTCCAAGGCAAACAGAAAACCTATGTGTATTATAGATGAAGGGAGCAGTTTGCATCTGCATGCAAACATGCAATGTTTAAAAAAAATTTTTTTCTTGTTTCTTTTTCCTGTGACATTTTCTAAAACCACAAAAATTTGCTTCAAGCACACAGGCAAATAATGACTTGTTTAGCATTTCACAGTGGTAGATGATGTTGGACTGAAACTAGTTTTGCAGAGAAATACGCGAATCTTCAAAGGTTTGCTGGCCAAATTTATTTTCAGCTGTTTACCTTTGTAGGCTATATTGTTTGTTGCTACTGAAATATAAACAATATGCTTGTTACTGCCTAGAAAATAAATAGAAGGGCCAGCTGCTGCTGTATAGAGCCTGCATTTCTGACAGGTCAGCTGAAACTCATCTTAGTGCTGAGAATGGGGAAAAAACTGTACATTTCAAAAACACTTTACTGCACCCATAGCTTTCTGAGCTCATTCTCTTGTCTTCACACATTCATATGAGGTGGGGAAAAGACTCAATGTGCATAAGCCTTTCAGGAGGTTGTGTGGAAGAAATGAGTTGTGAGAAAATAAGTATGGCAAATGAAGCAGGCACAGATGTCTGAGTGGGAAGGATGTACAGGGAGGGTTTGCACTGCTGGGGTCCCACTGGTGACTAGGCTGGGCAAAACCAGTGCTGGTTATAAACCACCAAGGATCTCATGTAACCCAGTGTGAACTTATCCAGGACTTTGGACACAGTGGTAAGGAGGAGGAAGACAAAAGAGAGGCGAGTAACACAGCTGGAAAAAAGAATAAATATCACCGAACAGAACAACCTCGTAAACTGTGCTGGACAGGCATCTGCCTCTGAGATGAAGCATCTTGCTGCATAGCTCATTGTTGCAGTGATTCAGATATCTGTACTATTCTATTCTTTGGTTATTTTAATCAGATTCATTCCAACTATTTATCACATCAGAAGATCTGCAAATCTCCATGTTATGAGTTACAGTCTGATGGTAGTGCAGGTGTTCACTCTTGGACGCGTTTCTTCAGGGAAAAGATGTAAATGTTCAAGTGCTCACTCAGCTGCCTACCCTGAAGAGAAATTGCAGAGATTAGCAACCTGTTTTATATGTGCTTCACAATTCACTGCCTCCTCTCCCAGTAAGAGGGGGGAGGACCCAGCCACAGTCCACACGTACTTGGGGATCCATGAGTACACTGGACCTGTAAGTATTCAAACAAGAGAGCTGTTTTCCTTACATTCCTCTTGCAACACACTGCTGGGAAGATAAACAGCTACAGACCAGATTCCCAGGTGACATCAGCTGTGATGGAGCTGGGCCCCTCAGTCAATAGTGAATTTTGACCAGGTGTTTCCATTCTGACCCCCACCAACAGACCCATATTGATGCTGGGGTAGACTCTACTATGACACCAATGTCTGCTGACCAAAGGCTGCTTTCAAAGGAAAATCCTTACGTGCCATTGATGTGGCTTAAATAAAAGAATGCTGACCAGCTCCCTCTGAAATGAGATCTTTGCCATGCAAGGCATTTTATCTAAAAGCTAACACCATTAAAACAGTTGCTAAAGCATCATTTGACAATTTTAAAAAGTGGGCATCAACAAAGTAAAACTTAAGCAGTAGTTCAGATGACAATGACAAGACTGAGATCTAGCAGACACAAAAATGTGCTGGTAAGAGTGAATGAACTGGAAAGCTATTCATGTCTCCAGCTTGAGAGATGCTAGCAGAGGGCCAAGAAAAAATTGGGACAGCTATTTTGCCTGCAGATTCAAAGCAAAGTTGACCTTATTTTATTCTTTCTATTTATGTCACTTTGCATTTTACCTTCCTATTTTTTCAGTCAAGTGACCTTAGGAAGAAAAAGGCAAAAAAAAAAGAGTGGTAGGAGCATTCATGCTGCATGGGTTGACTGCTATGTAAAACCAGTCCATAAATATTCTGATTCTGATGGGTTTAAAGCCAAAACCAGTTGGCTACATTGGAATAATTCAAGTCCCTGAACTTGCTGCACATGCAAAAGGCATTGCCTGCAATAAACTGACTTATTTTTGTTTATCTTTCGACTAAATAAAACAACACACAGGATTAAAAAAAAAGCCCAAAACATAACCATTCAGACTCCCAGACAACGCCCCAACCAGAACCTGTTTTCAGAGCCCTTTGCTCACCACGCAGACCCCGTAGTGCACGTGGGCAGCCGTCACCAGGGCGGTGAACATGCCGAGAACCACTTCTTCCATGCAGCCCAGCAGGCCGCAGATGGCCGCGTACACCAGCAGCGCCAGCGGGAACAGGAACCAGTGGAACAGCTCCGGCCGCGTGCTGCTCATCTGGCAGACGATCACCTTGCACTGTCGGAGCAAAAGGGGCCACGTGAGAATCTGGGCCCGAGGGGCTAAGGAAAAGTGTTTCCATCCTCTTTGCAGTGAGGGGGAAACGTGGCTGCAGTGCAAATGGGGCTTGTTTCTGGTGAGAAGGCTGCTCTAGGTGCAGACCTTTCTGCCTCACTGGGTCCTGGAGGAAGTTAGGACAATTTAAAATACACCCTTTTCTGGAGACAGTGCTTTGATACACTTGGTAAGTGGAAGCACATCTCCACAAAAGAGGAGTTTGTTTGCCACCTTATGTTTTCACAGAGGCTCATGAAGTTGTGATCCCAAATCAAATGTGCCACCACTGAATCGCTGGGAGAGCATGCTGGTATTTTAGTCACACGGTGTGGCAGAAATATCTTCTGGTTCATTGTATGGAACGGAGGGAAGACAATATATGACATTTTCACATCCTGTTTTTCTTTTCTAGCACTCCTTTATGTACTAAAACCCTAATTTACTGGCTCAATCATGGCAGTGGGCTCCCTGGAGATGTAGCTGGAGGCCCGGAGAAAGGGATCCCACTCAGAATGGCAGAAAAAATGAATATATGGTACATGGTTTAACTGAAGGCAATTAGCTTAATTCTACTGAGTTCTGGAAACATAATGAGATGAACTCACTTGAAATTC
This sequence comes from Aphelocoma coerulescens, assembly GCF_041296385.1. Taxonomy (NCBI): domain Eukaryota; kingdom Metazoa; phylum Chordata; class Aves; order Passeriformes; family Corvidae; genus Aphelocoma; species Aphelocoma coerulescens. The sequence continues at coordinate 124,980,692 of NC_091015.1, forward strand.
TGTATTTTAAAAGCAATTAAGCACACCAAAGTGTTTTGTCTGGTTTAGGCTCCTTAAGAAATGTGTCTCATGTACACCATGCCCGTTACAAAAAAAAAAAAAAAAGGAATTTAGGCACATCTGAAATATTTTATTGATTTAAGTTTCACTCAAAATTGAAATGTGGTTAGATTTTATGTATCCTGAAAACAGTAGAAGAATGAATAACTCATTCCCTGTGCGGTGCCTGAAATCTTATGACCGCAGCAGTAGGAGTCTGACCATAGGAACAAAATACTGGCTTTACTGCCTGTGCTGTGGAAGCTGAAGAATGCAAAAGTAAACCATGAAAAAATAATTAACTTTGAATAATGGAAGAAGTAAGCCTTTGTACCTAATGTTAATATTTTCACTTACATTCTCAGTATTGATTGTGAACTTTTTAAATAACACTGGTTTTATGAGTCCTTTGGGAATCAAAGAGGGGTATCAGAAATTGCTAAAGCAATCTATATGCTGTAATTTTTCTGTCTACATAATTGAACCTGTCCAGAGGTTGGATTTCACATTGTTTTAAACCATTATTGTTCTTATATATTTGTGTGACCAAATACATGGTCAAAGGCATGAGAAGTTCCAGATACTGGAACCAGAATGGCAGGTAGAGAAACATGGTCTGCAGTTTGTGGTCTACAGAGCAGGTAATGGAAACCCAGTGTGTCAGACTATCACGGAGAAGAAAAGTATTGCCGTGACAAGCCTTCCTCTGATGCTGAAGGAAACGTGTCTAAGGGACCAGAAGAGGTGAAAGGAAATGCAGTCTTGATTTGCAACTTCAGAATGTTACAAATTCCAGCTAACACCCATACATTTTTAATGCTTGCTTTTAAAATGTTAAACATTTCAGCTAACATGCATACATTTTTAATTCACACGAGCCTCCAATGTGGCAGTGTATGTTTTGGGAAAAGAAAAAGCCTGAAGAATACATATTGCACTCAGTGTCTGATAAACTGCAGCCTGTAAAGAAATTTCTGGTTTGCCTTACTATTTTTCTTCTGCAAGCATCCTGCCACAATCACTCTTGGTTGGTTAAGATGCAGTTGTATTTCCCATTTTGGAATCTCCACTATTCTCTTAAGAAAAAGGGGTAGATTAGGTAATGAATAATGCATACTATAAAACATACACATCTGAAAATAACCTCATTTTTGTGAGATTAAGTCCTTAAGATGGAAATGTTTGTGACCCTCAGAAATGTACATTTACGGGATACATCTAACAAACATCTCAGTTACAATTTTTTTCCCATTCCTGAATTCAGATTTCTAAAGAGGTTATGCTTTGTCTTTTAAAACCCCACATTTTTGAAGATCTCTCTCATAGTGCAAGGCACTTCAAGACTTTCACTTTTTAAATTGGATGTAGCACTGCTCAGTGACAGTATTTTAGATGGTGTTGGAGACTATTTTCCTAAGGTGACACTAGTCACTATCCTCTAGGGTATTTTAGCTTAAATGGAAGAACACCTTTCTGCTTGGCTGCTCTCCTGGCTTCCCCTAGAGAAGAAAGCCCTGGGTTACCTGCAGGGCTCAGCACCACTGTCTGGCTGCCCGTGCTAGAACTGCACAGAGGTTTATGTTGTCTCTTGGGAATTAAAGGGGGGAAACTGTTCACCATGATGTGGTACAGGAGAAACTAATCTGTGAGCAGAGAGCCATCACGAGGCCCCTGCAGCTCTTCACATCCTTCCCTAAAACACAGTGCCAATGGTATAGCCTTATTCTAAATGGTGAAGGGAAAATGTAGGATCGGCTGAACTGCAGGATACAGGAATGCATGTACCACACTAATGGGCACAAGAGCAAGGGAAAGCTACAGCTCCTCTACTCTTGCTAGTAAATCTGTGCCAGTGTTGACCTTTCTTTTACTTTGACAAGTCCCCAGTTCTGCCTGTGTGATGGGGAGTATCTTATCTTTCTGGAAGTAAGGCATCCCTAGGGTTTCAATAAACCCTCAGAAAACAAACCAGAACCCTCACAGAAGTGTTATGCTGTGGCAGAGTAGGTATTTCAGTACTGTAAGTGTCCCGAGTCCAGGCACGTGTTGCGGTGTATTTTGATGAGACAGAGTATAACACAGAGGTAGAGGAGCTGTGTGACTCTGCTGATTTTAGCTACATTTTCTGCTCCCTTCTTCTTATTCACAGAAAAGTAGAAAGCTATCTCTAAATAATAGCACCACCTCACATATACTTACAATAACATTTGAGAAAGCAACCCCAACCATCCATAAAAACAGCCTGGGTTGCTTTGCTAATATGTTGCTTGGAGATAAAACCACCCAGACTGTAAGAAGAACAAACAGCAACAGAGGTGACACAAGAGGTAGCAGTCCTTCATACAGAGAGTCATTCTTCAGTGTTTTCTTTGAATGTGCTCTGGAAATAAATACAATAATTTTGTGGAGAAAGAAAGTTTATCCATTCAATTTCTACATAGTAACTTCAAACTCTAGACTAAACTCAGCCCAAGAATTCATCTTGCAACACAACTACCTGTGCAAATGTGCTAGATACCAGACATTTTACAAGAAATTGTAGTATACCCAAGTAACATTTATTTCTGGGGTTAAATTGTACTGGGTTCTTCACGTAGCTCCTGATCAGCTTCACTTGCTCACCATTGTCTGGCAATGGACCCCTAATCTCACACAAAGTGAGCTGCAGTACTCTCAAATACACAGACATGCTGTGAATTCAAAATACATGGCTTTAGAGGATGAAGCTTCTAACCTGAGAAATAAAATTGTTTCAATCAATACTGCACATTTTCAGCAGCAGCAGTCAAGCACATGGCTGGCAGGTACTGCTGTTGTTTAAGTTTAGAGGTGATGCTGCTTGACAATCCTGTACCTTAGGATTTATGCACTTTAGTCCAAGTACAGCCTAAAGGGGAGACATTTTGGCTAATTAGAGTACAGAAAATTAATGATGCATTGTGGTTTTTTGGATATTTTGTCTTTTAAAGGTAGTAAATGACGGCATTTTCTGTCAGCTAGGGAAATGGTAACTCTAAGTTCACTGCCACTAAACCATTCCTTCATACTGCTAGTTCAGAAGAGCAATTCTGTGTTTGAAATGTACTGGGAAATGTCCTGTTTAAAGTCTTTGAAAATATGTATTTATAGAAACAGCTAGACAAAAATCCAAGAAATAGCTTTCTAATGCCAAAAGGAATAATCTACTCCTAAAATAACAACTGAGAACAAGCATCATGATGAAGAAGAGAGGAGATGACTGGAAAACTCAAATCCCTTATCACTTAAGAGCTTGTGTGTGCATCCTTCAAGCAAACCTGACTGGTAGTTTAAAATTTTTGTGCTCTTCTCTTCAGAGGAATGATAAACCCACCAGAAAGCTTGAGAGGAACTGTCAAGTGATGACTTGAAAAGGAAAACAATAAAAAAACTCCTGACAGGAAAGGAATGAAACCAAAGCCTCAGTGTTCATTGGGGTAAATGCTGCTACTGCCCGTGGCTGACATGCACAAGGTGCTTCCCTCCTCCTCTCAGTGGTCCCTGAACCAGAGTGCCTTGCACAGCTGGTTCCCAGCCCCAGAGCCCAGCCTTTCTGTAGGTCCTCAGCTTTTCCTGCCCCATGTCTCCTGACTCTCCACGCTTCCTGCCCCAGCCTGGGGCTGTGCATGCTTTGAGTAACTACCCTGAGTGCCACCACACAAAAAGGGCTGTGTAGGAGAGATGCAATATCATCTTATAATCTCTCCAAATTTTAAATGTTAATATTAGTTTCCACTAATTCCTGAAGACAGGCAGTGACAGTCCCTCCTCTGGGACACTTAAGACCTGAGAGACCTGAAGTGACAGATGAGTCAAATGAGCTAGCAAATACTACTGGAAGGCAGGCAGCATTAATAAAAATAGGCCATTGGAGTGGCCTAACTGTGTGGAGTGGCCTAACTAACTGTGTATACAATTCCTAGGTGCAGTAAGCCAGCTCTTAGATGTAATCACAGCTTGCCACCTGCCTAGCTTTTATCTGATGGCAATTATCTACAGACTTCATACAGAGGAAAGTTTTACAGAAGGACCAGGAAGACAATTAACTACTTCTCAGAGTACAGGATGGTCAGCTACAGAATTCTACCCAGCACAGGCAGAAGTTACAAATCACATTTGATTGCAAATAAAATGCAGTGATTTTTACCACAGAACCTTTATCAGCTAACTGTGCAGGACCACTGTGAGACAGCCAGGAGAACACCAAGTGAAAGAAAGAGAGTTGTAAACATGGAAAAGAAACCAGTCAGATTCTGAAAACTCACCAGAAAAACCTTTTACTACGGTATCAGGACAGCATCCGGATGAAAGAAGCCAGCCTACTTCAAGCATTACATTTATTTGTAAATGAGGAAATTATTAAATATACAGAATTAAATGGGAGGTGATAGAACTTATTTAATGTTAATTAACTTACCTGTAAATGTTGTATAGTGTTTGTGGAAATGATAGAAATAGACTGAAGCCTGGAAGATAAAAATATTAATATGTAATTCGACACTGATGACCTCAGAGTTTTCTCATATGATAACAGACCTAGTGTGCTATTCTAAAAATGACTCTGTATTCCTGTACTCATTACAGGATATGAAATGAGTTTGGAGGCTTTAGGCAATAATAAAACTGTCTTTTTTTTTTTTTTACAAAAGCTAGCTGCTAGAAATAGTTGTTGATACAGAATTTCTTGTGTAACGAGTGACAAGACCAGAAAGATTTTTTAAAAATTCTGAGGTAGCTAATAGATAGGATCAATTATTTTTCCTACAGGTTTCTCTGCTGGACCCAGGACAGCCCTACTTTTCATGAGCTGCTGTTTATCTAGAAAAATCCAAGTCTAACTCCAAAAGCCTTCCCATGGAGTATAGAAAGACAGTAAACTTCAAGCTGGGCTATTCACTTATTACTGGGGAAATAAGTTTATACTGCAAAATATTAAGGGTCAACTTATCAAACTTATTGTCAGAACTATCTGTTTTGATAATACAATAGCTCAAATGAATTAATGTTCATGACATGTCCATCATTTGAACAAGTGGGAGTTTTTTACTTCTTCTGTAACACAGCTGTGATGTTTCTGGAGCTCAGCTTTAACCCACAGAGCACAAGGGTTTCACCTTTGCTAACGCTGTGTCTCCCTGCACTGCTGCTGACATTATCAACACAGCTGCCAGCAGCCCCAGAGCTGCCTGAAGATCCAGTAGTACCCACTCAAACACCCACATCCAAAATATGCTGGTCCACCCAAGAGTCAAAGAAGACCTTCAGCAACAAGTGGAAGTTTTGAGATTTAAACAAAAAAAGGCACATTATGAGTCAGCCCCAACTAGGTAAAAATGTACATGACTTTTTAAATCTATATGATTCCCTGTAGAGCTCTTTGGTTTGTATTTTTTCCACCCCTTTCTGTGTATTAAGAACTTTTCCCTGGTCAATTTGCTGCTTGGAGATTGCTCTGGGTAGCACATTTCTGCACTGATTTTTTATTATAGGGCATGAGACTTGGGTGTAGTGCACTAAATTAATACATAATTCCTATTATGAGCAAGAAAAGCACTCTGATGTGCTAAACCTTCTGGGTTTGCCCTAAAACATCTCATTTAAGAAACACAGTGTGCTGTCCATATAGAAAAGTAGAAAACTTTAATCTCATTATTAGAAATATGGCGAAAGGGGAAATGAATGGAGGAAAGAACTGATTTCAGATGACTTTATACTGGGGCTAATGTGACATAGAAGTGTCGTGAGAAATGCCAGTGTTTACCCTTCAGTCCTCATCAAGGACATACCCAAGTGTTTAGAATGCCCTGGCCACAGTGGCAACTCAAGAGAAGGAAAACTAAAAAAGAAAGAATAGTGGAGATCAGGATTGTTGGAAAAGAGGAGAAGAAGTAAAAAGGGATGCAATAGATAATCTATCCCTCCAGTCTTTCTGGTTATCTGCTAAAGAGAAGGAAACAAAGAATTGGAAAAAAAAGAAAAGCCAGCCCGAAAATAATTTCAGGTATTGCATTTTTTTCATGTTTACTTTTTGTTTTGCTTTTTAAAACAATTAAGATAAAGAGCTCTGCTTCTTTACCATGGCAGAAACTCCCTATCAAACAGCTGAAGGATGTGCAACTGAAGTAATATCCCAAGTATTTTGTCAATATATTTCTAAAATTCACAGGCTTAGTGCCTTTGGAGAGATCTGTGTTTAATGTGCACTCCAGTTAGCTATGTTTTCTATTAGCCAGGGAGCGCTAGTTCAATAAAATCTTGAGTTACGTACAGCAGTTCCAACATCTGTATCACATTAGAGCAGACATGAGACAAAACACTGACTCTTGAGGTTAAATCTAAATTTCCTGCTGCAATCCTGAAGTTTGATTTGTTAGGAGAAAAGCAACCGAGAGGAACAGAAATAGAGACTAGAACTAGAAATAGAATTCAAAGAGCAATGGTTGCCAACAATTTGTTATTTTTATGAAGTGCCATTTTAGCTAGAAATAACACACTGACCACAAACAGCCCCCCAGCTAGCAAAAAGCCACCTTCCAAACGGGGCAGTTCCACCAGTTACTCCCCTGTATTCTCACACAGCTTTGCTTTCAGCACAGCGAGAGAGCTGAGGATGGCAGCAGGGAGAGCAAAGGGTGTTCCCTGTTTCTTATGGGATTTTCGGAATTCCATCATTTCCTACAACATGTTGCTTTCCCGTCTTTTTTTAGCTAAGGAGGCCTGGCTTGGGGGCTGCTTTTGGTACTCATTAAGTCTGCTTTTTAATTGGCATTAAAGATCCCTTTGTGCCCAGGAGCTAAACTGCTGTATCCGCATTGCTGCCATTCCCTGCTGCTCTGAGGAACAAAAGGTGCAGCCTGGAAAGCAAACCCACTGCTGGCTCTCTGGTGCTCAGCCACCCAGGCTGCCCAAGTGATGGTCATGGAGCTTTTTTGTTGTTGTTTTAATGTCCTAAAAGTACCTGTTTTATTTTAAAATATTTTTCAAAATCCAATTTCAGCACATTAGATGTTTTTAACACATTAGAGAAAATAGAACTCCTGAAGTGTTCTTAGAAGTAGTATACTGCTCTTCCAGTATTTTTTAGTTTCTTCTTTAGTATTTTCCCATTCTTCAGCTGATTTAAAATCCGAGACCCAACTGTAAGAACACAGGCCTATATTAAAGGCAGAAATACTAAAGCACAGATGGGTGGCACAGATACACACAGGGAATTCTTGTGTCACGCTAGGCTGAAAGTATCAAGCCCAAATCCTCAGATTTAGATACAATCCTATCATCAGTCCTCTGTGTTGCACGATGTAGACTCTCTTTTCAGAGAAACAAACATTTTCAAAGCTCTTTATCTGGAATTATTTTGTCCATATTAAAAAATGCCAAACACAACCATAAACAAACAAACAAACAAATCCCAATGCATTCAGAAATTCAGGATTAAAGATATATCAGAAGTGAAGAAATTAAGGCATTATCTTGTTTTCCAAATATATATATATATAAAAGCACACACAGACATGCATATAAATGTGTGTAAATATATATATATGTATATATACATGTGTATAAAAGAGATCAAAAGTAATTCCCATCAGTCTTAATGAAAAATTTAGATTTCATTTGGTGCTTTCAAATTCAATTCCAAACCAATAAGATGTTGTGTGATACAGCTGAGTAAATTAATAATAATTTTAAAAAGCTACCACATGATGGATACCATGGTACATTGTCACCCATGTTATTTGGAGTAACAGTAATGTATTTTAATTTTGTGAGGCCATTTTAAACTCTCATGTAACTAAATTTAAAGACTACTGAAGACCTGCAGGTGGTCAGGCTGTTTCCATGACATGCTGCAGTTACTGTGGCTGTTGTACCTGAGTTAATTCAGGCATTTCTACAAAATACAGACTTGGTCCTTGCAGAGAAAGAGAGGGTACAGCCAGAACAAACTGCTGACACTACTGTCAGTTCCAGAAAATGCTGTTTCAGTACCCAGCAGCCCCATGCTGTCTCTCAGACAAAGCAAGCAGCCTGATGCAGGTAGCCACATTTCTGAAAACAAAAAAGCTCACAGACTGTAAACACCACTAAATAAAGAAGTGACCCCAAGGCACCTAAACCACTACACAAGTTATACTGCTTCAAAGGAAGGACAACCTTTGCTGTTTATATTCTCCACACCTTTGTTATCATAAATCCCCTTTGTTGATAAGTTCCTGACAAATGAGTCATCCTTAAACTGTCCTAAGAAAAGCACTGAAATTTTATTTGTTAAGAACTGACTTTCCTGATAGCTAAAAATTCAAAAATTAAAAAATGAGAGAGTGCAATACAGGAATGCAATTTTAGGTGAACACTGCACTGGAAATTGTGTGAATTTGTTCATGAAAGTACCATCCCTGCTGTGCTCCCCCACAAAAAATACTCCCCAGAGCATTCATCCCATTTGGGAGGCAGGGAAGAGGTCTGTGCAGACCTTCTCCGAGGGTTATTGCACAAGTTGACCAACTCTCTAACAGCAAGCAGTTGTACTTCTGATTACAAACTAAATATTATCACTCTCCTCCCTCATTTTTCAATTGCCCACACCTCCACATGGCCTTCTTCAGTACACTGCTTGGACTTTCCATCTCTAGATTAATAACTCATCATAATCAATGTTTGCTGTAAAGAAATGGGATGTTATCATTTACCTTTCTTAGTCACCAGACAAGAAAAATTAGATTCAAAATATTCAGGCCTCAATATTAGCTTGGAAAAATATTTAAATACTTTTTCCATGGTGTTTTTTTTCCAAATTCTTTGCACATTTAGAGCAGCTAGACACATGAAAATATCTTAACACACTGAATGTTTAGCACACTGATCAGTGCCTGGAAGCAAGCTTCATCAAAAGGTGAACATTTTAGAAGCACTTGTTACTGGAACAGAAGCTTTTTATGGAACAGTGTGACCTTCTCAGGCATGTCTTGAGAAGACAACTCTTTTAATTGATTGTGCAAACACATAATTGCGTATTGAGCTGTCCACTAACAATAAAACTAAATTTTATTAGTATGCAAAATGGCAAATTTTAAACCACTTAGAAATTGGTAGGGATGGGGGGGGGGAACCTTAGAAAATGAATATATAATTTGCAGACTTAATTGAGCCTGTAAAGTCTGAAGACATTAGGGTGAAAAATACACCCAAAATGCACAGTGTGAAATGATTTTACAGGGATTAAGGGAACAGTGTAAACATAAGCACTGTCTTCATGCACAAAGTTGATGTAGGTTTTGAATGTTTAGCATCTAAGATATTTCTTGAGTATAAAGATTGTAGAGGGATGCATTTATCATGCTTGTTGCAAAGATATGCATTTATCATGCTTGTTGTAAAGATATGCATTTATCATGCTTGTTGATTTTATACCTTATTTTCAGTGTCTAAGGAAGTACACACTGCAGTTATCTTGAACTGAGCTGTAAGATAACCATTAGCATTCAGAGGGATTCAGTACAGACTGAAGAACTGGTTTATGGATGTAGCTGCTTCTTTGATGTAGTTCTGTTCACACATCATTCTGTTTCTGGGCACAGCAAGAATTAAGCACCAGAGAAACAGTGCCTTTGTTTGACAAGCCCAGGCTGGCTTCCAGAGGGACTCTGCCAGGCAAGCTCCCTTGTTTGACCTTCTCCTGGGGCTCCCAGCGCCCCTAAAGTGACTCCTCACAGCTTAACACCACCAAACTCATTCCCACCTGTAATCAACATCCCGTGACACTGCTCTGCCTCCGGCCTCGAGCGCGCTGCTTTTCTGGGTTATTGTTCTGACTGGTTCAGAGGAGTTACTCCGAACATGAACTCAGTGGCTTCTTAAATGTATATCTCAAGTGACAGGTGAGTATTTCACACCCTTTACTTTAACGAAGCCTCGTTACAATCTGTCACAACAATGCCTTAATAAATGTTAAATTGGTGACAGACACGTAGAAGCCAACTCATGTTAACCACACTTCTCAAACAGGACTGGTCAAAGCCTGTCGGAGCAATAACATTTTGAAAACATATCACTTAATGTTCAATCATTCAGCAAGTCATCACTAGGGCAGATCCATCAGCTGCTTCGCAATGGGAGCTACAGGAAATCTCTACAGAATGACTTCTCATTCCACAGGGGGCAGAAATAATTCATTATTTGACCTTGGCCTCCTAAACATTTTCTGACACTGAAAAAGGGGCAGGCTGCTGTATGAACACCCATGGCAAGGACTTGTGTGTCCTCCTTTGATACACAGGATGTAACACAGTGTAAGTACGAGGCACTGTTTTAGATGGATAACTGTGCTTTCCCACTATGATGGAATTCAAATAATTGGCATGTTTCAAATGTTACAGCTTGGCCTCATTGTTAGTTTTTTGTTGCTTTTAATTTATGTTTTTACTCCTCATTTTATATACTTAAGTAACTCAGAGAAGAGTGACCTCGAGGAAAACACTCTGCAGAAGTCAGCATAGAACCCAAACCCATGCACATCATAGGAAAAAATTCTGAATGCTTTGGTCCCATCTCTAAAACAAAGTTCAAGTTTCAGATCTGTGGCAGATGTTAATACTCAATTCACATTTCATGTTCAAACCTGCACTTTGAAAACTTGTCTCAGCTTTTCCACAGGCTTCAGTAGCCAGATCTCAGCACTGTTGACCACACACAGTGGACTCAAACGTGACACCGTGACTGGATTACAGAATAGCCTGCCCTGTGTGCCACACACTGATGAAGTATAACATATCCACTCCATGCTTAAGTGAACCTTTTTCCACAAAGCCTATTCTTGTGGTTGCAATTAATACTGAGAAGGAGCAGGAAACTTTCTGTGCATCCAGGAGTCCAGGAGTGCAGCCAGTTTTTCCAACTTGCCTTCCTAAGGAATGCAGCTGATGTGCTAACACTGCTTGTTTGTACATCCCACCACAACTTCCAAGCCCTCAGTCAATTCTGAACAAATCTAATACACTGAAAGAAATTAGCAGTAAGATGCATGTCTCCAGTGAGGAAAGGATTGTAGCCTGAACTCAAATTTTAATAGACATTATAAAATTTATCTCATACAGAGCAAGTATGAAAGTCCCAAACATGGGAAATGCTTCATGCAGAGCATGCACCTACAGGTCACTTAATAGTAACGTGAGACAGAAACCATCATCAATTAGTAATGCTGTTCCTTGAACTACAGATGCCTACCTGTCAGTGAAAATCTTACAAAGTCTACAGCATCATTTGTGGTACTAGAATTTATGTGCAGGACTGACTGCTTTAAAATGCTTATTGTAAATATTTTATATTGCTCTCAACCTGATAGCAGAGTGACAGGGAATGTTAGGCATTTGGGATGCCCTGGAGGGGTGAAAATAAATGATAGCTCTCACCCCAGTGCTGCCCTTTGAAGGGACCCTTGTTAGCCAAATAATGCTATGGGACAGTTGTGGTTAAATCCCAAGAGAGCTTTTGGAGTGTCATCCACAGGAGCCCTGATGAGTGCAGAAGTAATTAGCTCCAGATGAGCACACAGGCAAATAACTTTAAAAGGGTCTGTCTGCTCCCATGCTGGGAGAGAAAAGGCATTTCTGCCTAGCAGCCAGATCAACATGCTCAGGAAACAGGAGAAAGACCTTCCTCATTGGTTCAGTGTCCAGATAGGTGTGTGTTTTGGAGCTGAAGGATGGAATTGCATTCACTGCCAGTGAAAATTATGGGATCATGTTTGCTGGGTAGCTGACAAATTCCCATAAAATACTATGCCGGAGTTTCTCTGTTTCACAGGGTAGTCCTCTGAGGTCACTGCTCAGCAGCTCAAGACTTGGCTTTCCTACAGGTGTTCACAGTGTGCCAGACAGTTCCCAGGAACACACATAAAGCTCTCTTTCCTAAAACATCTAATCTAAACACCAGTATTGCTGTACTTTTATGTATATCTTTGTGTGTTCTGGCACCTGATAAAAACTCCATTATTTTCAATGAGTGAGTGTCACCTGATGATACCACAGCTTCCTCTGAGGAGGTGCTTTTGCAGAGTTCATCCTTAGGTTATACATGGGCTATTTCTTTTTCCCAGAAAACTCCAGGAAAGACATCTGAAAAGCACTCTTGTGCATCTCTTTTGGATTCCTTCCCACCACAGAAGGTACAAGCTAAAGCCCAGCTGCTCTCCGAGAAGTGATGGCTCAGAAGCTGAACTCCTGTTGTGTACAGAACAGTAAAAGCACCAAACAAATGCCAGGTATTGATGGAGCAGCTACAGGTTCGTTGTTAGAAGGACCACTAGTGACTACTAAATGCCATCAGATGGTTAAGGACAGCCAGTTAGGGTTTAATGGCTCCTCTCAGGATCCTGGGAAACAAGCTTGTAAAAAGCATCAGAGGCCCACTTTGTTTTTAACTAGCCACAAAGGCATTTAACTGAGCAAGCCAGAGTGGGCTCTCTGATACAAATGGTTCTGGCTGAGCAAAACACACTTGCTGCAGTCTCTCTAAGGGAGAGAATAATTGAATATTCCTGGCTGCTCAGCCTTTGGTGTAGGTTACACGGGTACTGTTTTCTGCAGTCACAGTGGGGTCCTGCAATTTACCATGATATTCTAAAACCTTTACATATCCCTAGTCTCTGCACACAGGCTATCCAATGATAACCACCTTAATCCCTACTGCTGAGCTGAGATTCAAATGTGAAATGGCAGTGCTTTCTGGACCAGCATGATCCTTAGTGGAAGGATTCTATTTTTTTAATTTTTAAATTTAGTGTCTGTTTCTAAGAGATTTATTAAGCACTGTGTTGATTCTGTAATATAAAGTAAATCAAGACCATTTTTTGCATACTTTAAACCCATATTTAACTTCAACTAAGTTGCAAAAGTTGTCATTGTGGATAGTGTGCTAGAGACAAGGTTTTTGGAGAAACCTTTTGGCTCCTACTTAAGCCTACTCTGCTTGGGACAGTGATGGAATAAATACTATTCTGTGCTCACAAATCCATTCATACAAGCATACCACAGAAGATAGAAGCAGTATTTCTTTCTAATGGTAATGGAACAGTCCATCAGACCTTGCTTTGCAGCTGGTTCTGATAGAATATGGAAAAGAATCCTCATGCCTGCAGATCTGATAACACTGAAATGCTTCCCTTCCACAAACGTTCCTACTATGTTGAACAGTTTGAATTAAACCTTCATCTGTGGCTTCCCAAGTGCAAGGGAAGCCATCAGAGTACTCCCTGATGTCATGTGCCTTAGTGACAGGAACCAAAGCACTGATGTGTGTAGCACAGAACAAGCATGCTCAGTGGGCTGGCCCTGGCTAGCACCTGAAGCTGCCCTAACCTGCCCCTTCTGAGTGAGCCAGCATCCATCTCCCCTGGGCTTGCAGTGCTGCTCCAAGAGCACAGATCACTCCCTGTCTACAGCTACACATCTGTCAAAGATGAAAACTTTTCACTGAATCACTATTGAAAAGTCATCCACTGTCTTTTCCCCCTTCTTTCCTTCCTTTCTTTCTTTTCATCAGGCCTGACTAGAAAAAGACTGTATAATCTTGGTCACACACTGTTGGTTTTACACTCTGAGTAAAGCACAAAACCATGTCCTTGCACATGCTGCTCATTAGAAAGCACACCCTGGATGCATTTCTAATCTGGGAATTCTGGGAAACAGTGCTGGGGCAGGAGGTGGTACCTGCTAAAGATCTTGCCATAGGAGAGGGTGGTGAGAGAACCTATCAGTGCAGCAGATTCAAAGTCTCCCCCCCACCCCCCCCCCCCAAATGCTCAGGTGACTCCTATCAAGTTAACATGAGGTGAGCACCTATAGCCAAGTCCTCCATTTGGCTCAAGGGCAGAAGACGTTTCTTGGGATGCAAGGCTACAGTGTTTGTGTCAAACAGTATTTTGGTGCCCTCTTCTCACCACCTGTATGCTCAGATAAAAATCCCAAAATGTATATGCTAACTTCTGCACCTTCCAAGCAACACATCAAAGCCATTTTGCATACACAGATTTTCAGCTAAGACTTCTACGTTTTTAACTCATTAAAATGTAACTGCTCTTGTTCTCAGTCTTGATGTAGCAGTCAAAAAACATTCAATGCTCATTTCAAGCTACACTGATGGTCTCAAATAATGAGCAAATAGGCTATTGCTGTGTATGAAAAATGAATCTCTTCTGTTTGCAAAGGAATTCTAAAGAGCTTAGAAACTACCTGGCTTTTATTCATATTTACAGCTGTGCATCTAAAGTTATTTAAATAATGTCTTCATTCCTTCTGTTCATAATGTTTTGGAACATAGTGTGCTCCAGGCCAAAACATTAAACTTAAAATATACATAAATGTAAGTGACATTTTACCTGAGCGACATGAAAAGTCCCTGAGAGTTTGGGAGCCCAGCCAGCCAGCACACTGCACTGAAGTGCACATGCAGATAAGGAGTATTTTCTATATTATTTGTGTGCAATAACTCAGTGAGGAAAAAATTTGCCAAAATTATCTACTCTTAAAAGTTTTCCAGTATTAGCTCTTTTAATCATTTCTTTTCATGTAGTTTTGGACTAGCCAACACTTACAAAAGGAAAACAACAACAAAAAAAAAAGGAAATGTAAAAAATATCAAATCAAAATAATTAAAAAGCAGTACACTTTTGCATAGATCTGGACACTTACCTATAAGCAGGATTACTAATGCATCTGTAATATAGTAACCAAATAGCAAAGGCTCCTGCCAGATTTCCACACCAACAGTACCAGTGAGCAGATATGCCGCTATTAATACCTATAGAAAAAACAGATAACTTATTTTCAATCCTTTTCTTCTAAAGGCCCAGAATTTCACTTATCATCTTAATACAAATGCAAAGGAAAAAAAAAAATCTGTTATTTACCTCCTGTCTCTACTTTACCTTCTGCTGCCATGCCAAAACAATTACTTCTAAGCGGTGAAGCAACCTTCAGGGTCACCAATAGAATTATTTTAAATGTATGAAATATGGTAAGCAAGTAACTTCCCTGGTGATGTGTACATCTGTTTGTATGTGGTAAGGATTACTGACTTACCTTTTCAAAACACCTAAGTTCTAAATCCACTCTTAATGCCAGCTCTCCCCACTCTACATGCACTTCCTTGTCTTTGGATACAGACTTCAGAATTACCAATGTGGTTATTTTTGCAGCTCTGCCCCTTGAACTGATCATATCAGAATAACTGAAGTGGGGGGAGAAAAACCCTAAGCTCACCTGAAATAATAATAAAAAATAATAAAAACATTCAGTGGAATGTGAAGAAATAAAAAGAATGGGAAGGAGATGAAGTCTTCCCTGATTTTTAATTTGTTTGACAGATAACATTATTATAGGACACACAAAAAGAATCACACAGATGTCACTAGGAGTGAAAGGCACATGAGCACCCAGCTAGAGGGACTGCTGGTTTGTTCTCAGCTGTTTAGTTTCGCCACAGGACCCATAAGGGGCTGTATGTTTCATGCTACATTAGCTCTAAATTAAAATGACTATGTTAATTACAATGCCATTTAGAAAACTGCATATTCATCAACTTATTCCCAGGTAACACTCAGTAACCTTAGTATTTTCCACTAATTATAGCTTCTTACTCTGGGATGAAAAATGCTTTCCCTATTTACTTGTATTACAGATTTTACTATTTCTTATTTAGGCTCTTTTTATACTAATTTTTTCTATGTTATGTGTTTTCTCCATTTTAACTTCAACAAACACATTTCTAGTCTTCTATTAAATTTTAACTCAAAGATACTCTGAAAACCTCTTTGTTAATTAATGGGCTTTCTAAGATCACAGATTAAGAGCAGAATGCTGATGTTGGTTAAACTTCCATTACACGTAGATAATACTACATTTGATTTCATTTACTTCCCTGTATCTAAAATCAAGATTCTTGCCCTGTCAGTTGTAGGAACCCAGAGTGCCGAGAATATTTCTCTGCCTGTTTCTAAGGGTTCTTGCCCCCCTGAACAGCACTGTTTTTACCTCCAACCTTGGAAAATATTACCAACGATCAGACAAGAACTAGAAAATACAGTGGTGTGAATTAGGTGATAGACTACTATGTAAGACTGTCACAGGGTGAAAAATGTTGAGGTTCTGGGTTTCTCTTTGTAGTAAATAGATAAGAGTAAAAAATATCAAAACGGAGGATTGTTGTTGTTCTCTAAACTTTCTCTCTTCTTCTTCTACTACTCCATGTTCTGCAGTAAAAGTAGTTTGGGATGATTGGATAGAGAATTCTGCAGTTCCTGCCCGTGTTACTGAATAATTGGTAGGAAAGTGAAAATAATAAACATTTTTAGTAACTATTGGTTAAAATATCTTTAAAAGGCCATGTAAATCTTGATAATTAGACTTCTCTCCTGCTTTCTGTGCTCTATGCTGTACCTGGGTCACGCTAGTGGCTCTGTTTCTCTGATAAGACTTAATAAACAACTATCTGGAAGCATTGAAACCCAAGGAAAAGTCTCAGTTTATCTTTTGAAACTCCTTGCAAGGACTTTTAAAAAATTCTCTCCCATCAGGAGGGATTTGATTTATGGCACAGTTCAGTGTCATCAGTATGTAGATCTCTAAGAGGTTTTGCTTGGATTTGGCATTGCGGAACTGCAAACACTGATGTTCAAACTGCCTCTGCAAGAACCAGCAGCACAACAGATCTGCAGCAGGGAAGAGCAGGCACTCCTGAGTGTCATTATGTCTCAGGCCACTGAAGACAGTGAGTCAAATTTTGGTCAGTGTGAAGGACACTTATAATGGGTTTTGCAATCCACTACATCAGAGCTAACATTTGGCTTCCTGAAGAAATTGTATTACATTACCCATAAGACATGACGGATGGAATCCTGACCCCATCAAAGTTGATGGCACGACTCCAACTGGCTTTGATGGAGCCTGAATTTACCCTCACACATTGAATCCTGAACAGACAATTTTGGCAAGTGATAAAAGAGGAACTTCAGTATTAACCACTATTGCAGTCAGTACTTTTGGCAGGGCAGTCATGAGCATCACTGTCAGATGTCAGCGCACGTCTAGGAACGGGAGTGTGGATGCAAGGGGCTCTCACAGGGAATGCCCTGCCCTGGGATTTGGTGATGCAAGACTCCCAGGTCAAGATTGCCTCTTACTTAACAGATGTAGCATATGAAAAAACCCACTCCTTGGCTTCAAAATTTTGGTATATTGTTTTTTAAGGACTCATGACTTTGACTAGAGTGAAGCAGTCTCCTGCTTTAGAAAGCAGCTTTCTAAAGCAGTCTCTGGCTTTAGAAAGCACACCGTCTTTAGAAAGGAACGATAAGAAAATGGCTGTGTCCCTTGATCTAAGGTATACTAGGAAAAAATTGAAGATTGTCAAAATTATTAGCAAAACCTAAGTTTGTTAATCAGCTCTATAAACTGTTTTAGAGGCACTGCTGGTTAAAAAAAAAAGTAAAAGTAAAGCAGTGTTCCTAAGTGCAACTGAATAATTCTACTTAAGAAAAGATAGCCAAATTTTTTACTTATCTCTCTACTATCAACTAGCTTTAGTACTTTTCAGACATAAATGTAGTCTTCAGCAAGCAAAAATAATTGCAGCCTTTTGTAAAATGAGAAGTCCAAATTAAATAATTGTATTTGGTTTGTGTGGCCAGTTTTTGGTAGCAGGGGGACTACAAGGGTGGCTTCTGTGAGAAGCTGCTACAAACTTTTCCCATGTCCAGCAGAGCCAACATCAGACAGCTCCAGGATGTTCCCACCACTGGCCAACATATTTTAAAAGGAAAAACTTATTGCATAGTTGTAATTACTGCCAGAGAAGAAAGGGGTGAGAATATGCGAGAGGAACAGCCCTGTACACAACAACGTCTGGGGAAAGGAGGGGGAGGAGATGCTCCAGGCACTGGAGCTGACATCCCCCTGCAGCCCATGGTGGGGCAGCTGTGCCCCTGCAGCCCATGGACATCCACAGGGGTGCAGAGATCCACCTGCAGCCCATGGACATCCACGGGGGTGCAGAGATCCACCTGCAGCCCATGAGGAGCAGGTGGGTGCCTGAGAGAGAGCTGTGAACCTGTGGGCGACTCATGCTGGAACAGGGTCCCTGGCAGGGATCTGCAGACCCATGGAGAGAGAAGCCCCCACAGGAGCAGCTTTCCTGGCAGGACCTGTGACCCTGTGGGGGACCCACACTGGAGCAGGCTGTGCCTGAATGACTGTACCCATGGAAAGGTACCCCCATTACAGCAGTTCATGAAGAACTGTAGCCTGTGGGATGGACTCACATTGAAGTTCATGGAGAACTGTCTCCCATGGGAGGAATCCCAGGCTGGAGCAGGGGAAGGACTCCTGTCTCTGAGCAGCAGCAGAAACAACCTGTGATGAACTGACCATAACCCCCATTCCCTGTCTCCCTGTGCCAGTAGGGAAGTGGAGGTAGAGCCCAGAAAGAAGGGAGAGGTGGGGAAAAGGTGTTTTTAAGATTTGTTTTACTTCTCATTATCCTGCTTTGATTTTGGTTCATAATAAATTCAATTAATATCCCCAAGCTGAGTCTGTTTTGCCCATGATAGTAATTAGTGAGTGATCTCTCCCTGTCCCTCTCTCAGCTCATGAGCCTTTCATTATTATTTTCTCTCCCCTGTCCAGTTGCAGAGGGGAGTGATAGGGCAGCTTTGGTGACATCCAGCCCATGACATTAACACAAGTGACAACTATATAGCAAGGTAGTGTAGACAGATACAATCTTGGATTCCATCTCTCTTCAGCATCTGACCAGGAGTATTTTTGGCTTGACAAGACCTTGTCTATGAGTATGAGGAATACTTATGCTGAGAAAAATGTGGAAACACAAGGTGTTAATTTGTAGGCTCTTTGATATGGCTGAGAGCAGGACAGCTGGATTCTGAGCAGGGGCTCCCTATCTTGCCAAAATTTTGTAAATAACAGAGACATAGTCACATTTGTTCCTGTGTAAAATCAGAATAATTCTTTGATTGGGAAAGTTCTATGTATACATAAGGCAGTGTAACCCCTCAAAGTCTTCTACCTTCTAGCCTCTTACCTGTTCTCTAAAACACTGGATATTTTTAAATCAGCATCTCTTTCATGTGTTTCCACTATTTCAGGTATAAGTTTTGTGAACACAATATTTTAGATTATGTGTGTACATACATCCTTTTTTCTTACCATTGATTTACCATTTCTGTTTTACACACGGGCACATTTAATATGCTGTGTGATATTCTACATGGTGAAAAAAAATCAAATATTTTGTCATATTTTAAAAAAATGTGGATATGCCTTTAAATTTTTTATGATTCCACAAAAATATGACATTAATTTTACTGTAATATTCAATTTCAATAGCATATTGCTATAGCATTAATTGTTCATGTGCTGAAATATTTTCCATTAACACAGTGCTCAAAATAAACATCTAGAAAACAGTCATTTAAAATACAAGGCTACTTTATTTTTCTCATAATGAGTGTGACACTTGCCTAAAAGAGTAAGAATTATTTCCTACAAGCTATTTCAATAGCAGTTAACTTCAATGTGATGTGCAATTTTTCCATTTTATTTTTTTTCTCAGTTTTTTCCTTTCAATAAATAGTTGAAGACTGTAAATCTTAGACTTTGAAAAATTCTACCTAAAAAGATCACTTTGCATTTAGACATTATAGATAAATAGCTAAACGTGTGGAAGATTAATTAATCAAGAAAGGGGAATCATAATCAAGTGGTTAAGAATGGAGCAGTCTGCTGCAGGAAAAGCCTGTGCACAGCAGGTTCTTCTGTTCAGATTTCACATGGATACACCATGGGGCTTCCCTCAGATAACTGAGTATTGAGATCAGTTTCCAGCCATGTCCGGAGGCAGCTTGAAGCAGACACCACGGTCTGGCCAGCACTGCTTCCTCACTACTATCAGTTCTCTTACTTCAACAATTCCATTGTGCTCCAACTTTGGAACTAAGTAACAATATTTTTTCTTCACAAGAAAGGCTAGGCTTTCCACAGACACTTCAAATTAAAAAAGCTCTGAAAGTGAATATCCTTTCAACTGAAATTAAATTGTGAATCCTGATAATGTGACCAAAGAACAACATATTTGCATCTTTATCTTGCCTTTTAATAGACAAGTTTTTTTGCCCCTCAGAAGAGGAAGAATTTTTTTCCAGATGTGATGTGCACTTGCACTGTTTGGGATTTCTCTGCCAGTTCCCGAAACACTGGCTGCCACGGCACATCCCTGGAAAAGGTCATATGAAACATATTCCAGCATGAGTTCTGTAAAAAAGCTTGCCAAAAGAAAATGTGGTATATGGCATCCACGAAAGAAACCTCCCCCAGCTTTGACTGAAAGGAAGGAGAAAAGGAAGTTCTACAATGTTTCAGTTGCTAGGGGCATCATGTACCTAATTTATTCAGAGTTCAAGGCAGGCAGAGAGTTCTCCCAGAGGCTCTAGGTGGTACTGTCCAAAGCCATCGGGCAGAAGCAGCTGGGAAAGCATCTCGAACTGAAACCTTGGGGCTCATGGTCCAATACCCATCCCTTCAGGCATGACTCTCCCTACAGGTAGGATTTCTGCTCATCCTCTCCTTGAAGGGCAAGGGCTGGGACAGAGAGAGCTGCCTGTCACCTTTAGCATCTTGCCACTTGTGCTTCTTCTGAGCTTGCCCTCGGATGGGGAGAGGGAGAGGAAGGAGAGTGGAATTGTCTGGGTCACTGCAGCTCTCACTCAGCTCTTCACTTCTGAATTTTTAATTAAGTATATAAAGGGTATCTCCCATTACACTTAAGGCAGCACCAATGGAGCAGAGGTATCATTACATCATATTAAGGAAAAATTAGTACTTTGTTCCCCTGCCATGAACTCAGCTGCAGTGGCTTATGAAAAGCAACAGCAGGATTAGGTGAGTATTTAATTAGGGTAATATTAAATTCTTCAGAAAGAAAACAGATTTTTTTTAAAACAAAACAAGAGGATTTCTGTGAAAATTAACATATGGTAAGAAGCCAGAAATTTTAATTTCTCAGGAAAGTTTTGTCTTTTTTTTTTTTCTGCAAGAAATTTAATTTGCAGATACTAGCTTTCTTTGGTTAGTCTTGCGACAAAAATAAAAGTCTTCGTTTTCACAAGATGTATCCAAGGGAATTTCTCACAGATCATAGCAGAGGTTTATTTTTTAGCCTTTTCTTCAGACTTTTGGGGTTTCCAATAGGTGTGCTTACTCAAAAGTGTATGAAAATTGTCTAGATGCTATGGTACAGAGGCTCCTCTCCCTGCACCTTTTTCTGCTACTCAGGAATCAGCACAGGATAAATCCTTGTGCGGGAGGGAGGAGAGACAGGAAGAGCTTTCCCTGCTGCATTTGCTGCCACCTTGATTCTGGATCCACAAATGTAACAGTCCTCTGACCAAGCATCTCTCAGACACATTACAGCCATTTTTCAAGTTTACAAACCACAGCTTCCTGTAAACGGTTGTCTGCTGTAATCAAAGCTAATTGGAGTGCCAATTACAGCCCAGCTAGTGTAATTGGGTTACCAGTTCTGATGAGTCATCAAGTCACAGAAAAACGTGATGTGCATAAGTCCCACAGATCTCTGTCTAAAACAAGGTATTTTTTCAAGAGGAACAGCAGCTCTTTTTCTCCCCCAGCCAAGGCAGAGCCCGTGAGCGGGCTGTCTGTGCTTATGCACCGCGGAGCTGACTCAGCAGCAGCGTCCTGGGAGCCACATGCCAGCTGAGTGCTCATTAAGGCCATCAGTCCTCTATTTGCACACTTACAGTAACTAATGTTTTTTTGAGTTCTGGGGTGATAACGAAGCCCAAACTTCCTGGCTACCATCAAATTTAAAAGCAGAAGCAGGGGACTAATCACCTGAGTGTCTGACATGTCAATGCAACAGCATCAAGTTGTAGGTGAAATTACTAAAGATAGGACAGAGAGGCACATTCCTGCAGCAATCCAGCTAGGAATGCCATGGAGGAAATACTGAATTAAACATTGTGAATCAGTCTTGAAGCAGCTAGTGAGTACTTCTACTCTCTGCCTCTAAATGTGACTGTGGGAATGCCTGGCAGAGAAGCAGCAGCAAAAGAAAACATTATCTTTCTTACTCATCATCAGCCATTTGCTATTTTCCCCAGTATCCTCCAAGTTAGTGGAGATAATAGTGCACATATCATGTCAAATTTGCTGAATGGGTTTACAAAACAAGGACAAATTTTTAGAGGAATTAAGATATTTTACTAGACTAGTTAGTAGAGCTGGAAAAAAATACATTATATACTTTCTGGTGTGCATGTAATGTGGTTTAGACTAATGGAAAAAAACTACCTTGATCTACAAATCCTACCTTCTCTTTGTTCATAGGCAGTCACAACTACAACAGCTATTTTTTACAGATGAGAAAACTGACTTACAGGGGTTTCAATAGTACAGTCTTCCACAACTTCTGATGACTGTGCTAAATAGCACCAAAAAATCCTTACATTTACAAGCTTATCACTTTGACTGTAACCAAGTCATCACAGAAGGTACTAGAAAGCAAGTAAGCAGGACAGCAGTTCAGCATCAGAGGGGAACAGGAAACAGTACTTGTTATCACCTTCCATCCCAGTTAATCAAAGCAGTTTACAAACTTTACTGGTATTCAGCCTTGCCAAAAATCTGTCAGGCAGGGAAATATTATTCCCATTATTTCCCAGATGAGAAAACAGTGCCACAGGCACAGGTCACTAACAGGCACTGACAGAGTTAACAGTACTGCTCTGCTAGTTGATATCCATTCCCAGACTTAACCACTAATACACTTTGGATGCTGTAGCAATCCAGCAGAGCTTTCTAAACATTCACATGTACAGTGATCGTCTGAGCAACAAGTGAAATAGGCTATTCCTCTCCTGCTGGAAGAACTTCACAAAGAAGCCTTACACAGACATGGCTGAAACTTGCACACCAGCTGGCTGCCTAATGTCTTAGTCCTGAGCCAACTTCTTCTCCCAAAACCTATTTTCTAGGGGACAACACAGATGCACCACAGCTGGACCACCATCTCTGAGTTGTTCTCAAACCACTGGATTCTGATTATGTTTACAGCAATACATCTGCAGCCATTAATTCAAATACTGTATTTCCATTAAAACACATATTTGAGTATTTGTCAAACTTCTTTTCAATTATTTGGCTGCACCTTTCATCTCGTGCCTGTGACAGGAAGCTCAGAAGACTGACTGTGCTCTTCAGGCTGCAGGACCTTGGCTTTCGGAGACACAGATAAGCCAGCCCAGAGAAATCCCAGTGCTGGGCCCTTGGAAGTGTTGGTTAATACTGTTACTCATCTGTGCACTGAGGACACCATTCACTGTGGTGCCCTGGCCATGTTTCTGAAGAGGTCCACCTCAAGATAGGGCTGTAAATCAGACAAGAACTCAGCTGGTGCTGACTGTGGGCTGATACGTAATTCATGTTACTGAATGTCTATGATTTTTTGACATCCATGATGACTGACTTCTTTTTCAAAGGTAGAACTCACTTGACAACAGTTAATGCCCACTGCATAGGTACAAGGCTATTTCCATCACCACATTTGTTGTTAAATGGGGTAGAATTGAGGTCTGGTAGTGTATAACTAGGTAATTACTGTTAATAGATACTACTTGGACTAATTCACATTGTGCCTCACAACCTGGTATTGCGGGAAAAAATGGCTGTGACTTCAGACAGCATAGTAATTTTTGCTAATACACAAATCAAATGCAGTTAAATGACATTCTCATGGGCACTGTCTGGCTGCTAGGCTTGCTGCAAGCCTTTTTTCTCCTGCACAGCAATGGATCTCTGATGCTGACAACTTGCTCAAGAGCAGCCCTTTATTGCAAATGCAGAAAATATTTCTGAATTGCTTTTAGGGCTTTGCAATTTCACATTTTTCAATATCTCAGCCAAATATATTTGCCTTGAGCTCCATTCTTCTATTGCTTTAATATTATGAAAACAATTACATAGTTAAAAAACCAAAACCAAAACAGGGATGATAAATACTTACCACTTGGCTTATATCATATCCCCAAGGAAGAAAAAGAACTCCTGTGTTATATTTCTCCCAGTGTGAACACATGAAGTTAAACAAGACAATGCTTAAATATATATACATTGTATATACAGAAACTCCAGTCTTCCCATTGTCACGGGAACAGACAGAAAAAAAAGAAAGCACAAAAATGGAGGTAGCCCAGCTATCCAGCCCATGGTCAAATAATTCTCCCAGAGGAGTACTGGACTGAGTCCTTCGAGCATGTTTCCCATCTATGGAGTCTAGAAGGATTGAGAAAGGAAAAGAAACAAAGAATTAGAGCACAACAAAAGGAGTAGCTTTCTTCACATACACTTCACTACTGCCACATATAACATGCAGGAAAATTACACTCATGACAGCAAACTGAAGCATAACAGCCCCCTCAATGCCAACAGGTTAGAACTGCTCATAAAATATTTGATCCAGTTATCAAGTAATTTTTCTGTCCTTACCTCAGCTCTGAAACTGAATGCCACCTTCCTCATAAGTTTTAGAAAGACACTCATAATTACTTGCCCCCAGTGGTCTTGAAACACTTTTACATCAGTCCCTGCAATTAGTTTCAAGTGCTGAAAAGTGTCCATAGGGCTTCTTGCCCATCCATTGGTGTTGTGGACCCTCTGAGCCTTGTGGGGTAGATTCACTAAGGCATTTAAGTTGCTTGATGCTCAATACCTCAATGACTAACAGTTACATGGCAGCTTCAAGGAGCAAATTTCACAAAATTTATTTGTATTTGTGCCTCCAAATATTTCAAAGCTTTTTTCAGTTTCAAACAAGAGTGTGTTCAGGTGGCCAAAAAGGCCAATGGCATCCTGGCCTGTATCAGAAAGCGTGTGTCCAGCAGGACCAGGGCAGCGATCCTGTACTCGGCACTGGGGAGGCCACACCTCAAGTCCTGTGTTCAGTTCTGGGCCCCTCACTACAAGAAAGACATTGAGGTGCTGGGAGGTGCCCAGAGAAGGGGAATAGAGCTGGGGAAGA
Organism: Aphelocoma coerulescens; assembly: GCF_041296385.1. Classification (NCBI taxonomy): domain Eukaryota; kingdom Metazoa; phylum Chordata; class Aves; order Passeriformes; family Corvidae; genus Aphelocoma; species Aphelocoma coerulescens. Next base: position 125,005,853 of record NC_091015.1, read on the forward strand.
GTCTAGAGCACAGGTCTTCTGAGGAGTGGCTGAGAGAGCTGGGGTTGTCCTGGTTCTTGTCCTGAAGAAAAGGAGGCTCAGGAGTGGCCTTACCACTCTCTACGACTATGTGAAAGGAGGTTTTAGTGAGATGGGGGTCAGTCTCTTTTCCCAGGTAACAAGTGACAAGACAAGAAGAAATGGCCCCAGGTCACACCAGGGGACCAGGGTTACATTGGACATTGGGAAAAATTTCTTCACCAAGACAGTTGTCAAGCATTGGAACAGGCTGCTCAGGGAAGAGGTGGAGTCACCACTGCTGGAGGTGTTTGGAAGATGTGCAGACTTGGGAACATGGTTTAGTGGTGGACTTGGCAGTGCTGTGTTAATGGTTGGACGTGATGACCTTAAAGGTCTTTTCCAACATGTACAATTATATGATTCTAAGAATGCATTATAGTTAAGGTGCATTATGTGCTGATCACTTTTAGTATTGAGTGCTTGAAAAATGGTCCAGCACTGTTCTGGACCTTACTCTGAGGGTGTACTTGGACAGTATGGTTTGAGTTAATCTGATAGTTCACTGTGGTCGAACAGGGCAACCTGCAGCCTGTTCAGCTGGTGGAAAGTCAGCAAACGTTACATTTTCTTCTGGGTCACTGAATTGGTGCTGTGAATCGTACAAAATGCATGGGAGATGGCACAAGGGAGGGATGGTGAATGCAGGGAGGAGAAAGGTGGTCTAGAAGCTGTAACCTTTCTCAGTTGTAAAGTCAAACCATACCCTCTTTTCTGAGACTGTGCAGGAGAAAAATATAAATATTTTCCTCTTAAGTGTAAAGATGCAGGATGAACCTCTTAGGAAAGAGAACAAACCCTACAGATTACTTATTGTTGTCTTGAATCTCAAAATAAAACGGAGATGTTTTTATTTTTTATATTACTTGGAAGGTGCTATAGCTAACAATTATTACCTATTGATGGCATTAATAACCCAAAACTGACTAGGAACACAACCCAGCAGAGTGAGACCAAAGATCTACAGCACGCCACAGCTGCTGTAGATCATATACTACTTACTTCTCCAGATTATTTGGCAGTACTATGAGTTTTGTATAATGTAAATATAGTTCAGAGACCTAAACCAGGAAAACATGGGATTTCACTTTGTGCAGATTTTAGACTATATCTCTATTGTAATACCTAAGCAGCTGTGAGATATCCTCTGCTCAAATACAAATCTCTTGAGACAGTTCTCACAACTCTAAAACTTAAATATCTCATAGAGGATTTCAAATACAGCTTGCCTCCTTCTAGAGACACATTCTCTCTCTATTAACATTTCCACTGAATTTTCAGCATCTTTCGAAATGTGCAGAAAGAAAACTGTATAAGCTTTAGGTTACTTGAATGGTGTTGCTATGGAAGTAGAAATTCTTCCATTCATTAAACAGTGTCTCTGAAACTTAATGAGGAAATAAGGATGTAAACAATCCTAAAGAGTTTATGGTGTTTTACAGTCCAAGAACACCTATCCCAAATCAGGCAGAATTCAGTTACACAGGTGTTACTATTTAAAATAAGAATGTTAGAAGATTTGTCTGTTTATAAATTTTAGGTTGTCACACAAGTATATAGATACTAAAATATGTACCTCACAGTGAACTAGTGGTTCTCATTTTGCAAAAACTTTGGTTTTTCTAAAAAGAGACTTATAATGTTGCATAAAATACAGTACTTCTAAATATAATGGTCATGAAGAAAAATACAGGAACTATATGTCACATACATAAAATTGGATTTTCAGAAATCCTTAACCACATTTTCCATGTAGTTTCATTAGGTTTTTAAGAGACTGAAAATATTTTCTGGTTTAGGTTTCGGTTTGAAATCATTCATGCCAGTGATGGTGTGTGTTCAGTAGTGGACATACACTGTTTCACACTTCCATTGCTTTAGAATTCTTATATTATGATTCTTCCTCACAGAAGTTCATAAATATTCAGTTTTATTAAAGTTTATATAACTTTTAAGGAGTAGAATTCAAAGTAACAGCAAAGAGCACTCTATTTCATGGAAAGGAAATGATACCAAACCACCTTAAAAAAGCAGGGGTGGGGAAGAGCAGCATGCTAGGGAATTTGGAGACAGTAACTGTGTCATTAAAATAAGCTGAGAAAGATTACAGTTGCATATTTAGTTAGTTATTATGGCTCTTTGCAGTCTTCCAGAGGGAAAACTTTGGCCACGCAAAATTAAATCTGAGACTAAATATTTCATGAAGTGGCTTGGACAGCAGACATAAAAATCTACATATACATTAGTTCATTATAGCTTTGACTGTCAGCATCATATTCCTTGTCTTCCAAGTATTGGGAACTACAGGCTTCACTGGCAGATACCATCTACATTAAAAATCTCAGAAGCTGAACTTCCCATGTGCCTACTGGGGTGCCATACAGTAACACTTCCAATATGTAATTCCAATTTATGAAACAATAGCCACTTCATTAAATTCCATACAATGACATAAAAAATGGTTTTCACAAAAGAAACCACTGCTTCTGAGTACAGAGAGTGACTGGAGAAATCTGACAAAGGATGGTTGTCCCATTGCTTTTTATGATACAAATACAAAGAAATTCCAGACAAGAAGATTTTGGCACAATCTCACCAATTGAATAGCAATGCCAAGGCATGTACAATGCAGAGGGAGATGCCTGCCCAAGGGGATACCCCAGGTCAATCAAGATGGCTCTACATGCATGGGTGTGATTCCAAAAGTGGTCAGCCCCTTTGCACAGCACTGCAACCTAAACATATAACACATCTGTACGTAGCCTGAGGATCTCCAATATGACACACAAATGTATGGCTACACTGCAGTGGCCTCACCAGAAACAGCTCCAAGGAGAGAGTACATTTAGAATCAAAGAATAGACTCATTAAGGTTCTCATTAAGGGAAAGACCTCCAAGGTCACTGAGTTCATCCTCTGACTGAACATCACCATGTCAACGAAATCATAATTCTAAGTGCCACGTCCAGTAGTTTCTTGAACACCTTCCAGGGGTGATGATTCCACCACCTTCCTGGGCAGCCCATTCCAAGGCTTAACCACACTTCCACAAGGCTTAACCACAGGTAAAAATTTCTCCCTGATAGCAATCAGGAACGTCCCTTGGCACAGCTTGAGGTCATTCCCTCTTATCCTGTTGATCATTGCCTGAGAGAAGAGACCGACCCCCACCTTGCTACAGTCTCCTTTCAGGTAGATGTAGAGTGATAAGGTTCCCCCTGAGCCTCCTTTTCTCCAGACAAAACATCCCCAGATACCTCAGCTGCTCCTCATAGGATTTGTGCTCCAGACCCTTCCCCAGCTCTGTTGCCCTTCTCTGGACTCGCTCCAGCACCTCAATGTCTTTACTGGAGTGAGGGGCCCAGAACTGAACACAGGATTCGAGGTGTGGCCTCCCCAGTGCCGAGTACAGGGGGCCATCACTGCCCTGGTCCTGCTGGACACATGCTTTCTGTGCATGTGTGGCCAGGATGCCATTGGCCTTTTTGGCCACCTGGGCACACGCTGGCTCACGTTCAGCCACTGTCAACCAGTGTCCTCAGGTGCTTTTCCATTGGGTCACTTTCCAGCCACTCTTCCCCAGCCTGTGGTGCTGCCTGGGGTTGTTGTGACCCCGGTGCAGGACCTGGCACGTGGCCTTGTTGAACCTCATATCACTGGCCTCAGCCCACTGATCCAGCCTGTCCAGATCCCTCTGCAGAGCCTTCCTGCCCTCCACCAGATCAACACTCCCACCCAACTTGGTGTTATCTGCAAACTCACTGAGGGTTGACTTGATCCCCTCATGTAAATTATCGATAAAGATATTAAACGGGATGGCTCCAATACTGGCCCCAAAACTGAGCCCAGGGGAACACCACTGGTGACCAGTCACCATTTGAATTTAACATCATTCACCACTGCTCTCTGGGCTCACCCATCCAACCAGTTTTTAACCCAGAGAAGAGTGCACCCATCAAAGCCATGAGCAGACAGTTTCTACACAAGAATGCTGTGGGAGCCAAGATCGAAGGCTTTACTGAAATCTGGTAGACAACATCCACAGCCTTTCCCTCATCCACTCGATTGATCACCTGGTCATACAGAGAGATCAGCTGGGTCAAGCAGGACCTGACCTCCCTAAACCCGTTCTGTCTGGGTGTGATCCCCTGGTTGTCCTGCATGTGCTGCAAAATGACACAGAAGATGATCTGTCCCACAACCTTCCCAGACACCAAGGTCTGGCTGACAGTTCCCCACATCCTCCTTCCAACCCTTCCTGCAGGTGGGTGTGGGATATGCCCAGCCCTTGCCCTGGAGGGATCTCTGCTGAGACAAGAGATTTTGCAATCGCCCAGCAGGACTCCCTGAAGGGGCAGCCACTTCTGGGGTCATGGCGAGGAAAAGTGGACCCACAATCCTTTGAGAGACACTATGCAGATCTTTCTGTAACCCATTGGTCTGTCCCAGACCCTCTGTAACCCATTGGTCCCCTGCTGATCCCCTGTATCCCTATAAAAGGGAGCCCCCTGGCTCTGTGGGGGAGAGAGCTCGCCCCTGGCTTTCCCCTTCGCCGGAGGGGACCAACAATAAAGCTACCTCTGTGCGGAACCAGCCACACGGGCCTTCTCGTCTCTCTCTGGTCTGCCTTGGCCTGGAGGCTGCCCTGCAGAGCTGAGCTGGAATCACGAGCTGACAATCACTAAAGAGCTGACAGCCTCTGCAGGGCCCTCCTGCCAGCAGCTGAGGGAAGTCACTGGGCCTCGGGAAGGCGATCCCTTTCGGGACCATCTCTCTGGACCGGTCACCTCTTCCTGGGTCAGAGCCACGGACCCCACCAACCAGCTGAAATAGGTGGGTATCACACTGGCCAATCTCCAGTTCTCTGGGTCCCCCCTGGCTGACCAGGACTGGTGATAAATGATGGAACAGCCTGGCTCTTCCAGCAGCTCTCTCAGTACCCTGGATCCCATCCGGCCCCACAGACTTGTGAGTGTCAAGGGGCACAGCAGGGCACTGACTGCTCCCTCCTGGGTTCCAGGGGGTCAGTGTGCTCCCTGTCTACCAACTCAGCAGGCCCCTGCCTGAGGATATCAGGTCTTTCTGTTGAAGACTGAGGCAAAGTAGGCATCAAGTACCTCAGCCCTTTCCTCATCTTTGGTAACAATGCTCCCCTCCACATCCAGTACAGAATGGAGATTTTCCTTGGCCCTCTTTTTGTTTTTAATGTATTTATAAAAACACTTTGTATTATCTTTCACAACATGGCCACATTGAGCTGTAGCTGAGCTTTCACCAATCTAATTTTCTCTCTACAAGACCTGATGACATCCTTGTACTCTTCCTGAGTTGTCTGCCCCTATTTCCCAGGGTCATAAACTCTTTTTTTTCTCCCCAGGTTCCAATGAAAGCTCCCTATTCAGCCAGGCCAGTCTTCCTCCCTGATGGCTCATCTTCTAGCACATAGGGACAGCCTGCTCTTGTGCCTTTAAGATTTCCTTCTTTAAATATATCCAGCCTTTCTGGACCCTTATTACACAGAACTGTGCAGTCCCTTTAAATATACTACCTTGAGTCTCCCCAGAAAAATAACTCTGTTGCACCATGTTGTGGAAAGACTAGTTTGGAATGAGAGAGCTTTGGAAGAGAAAGTGAAAAAGCCACACTAACGTGGATCTCACTCCCAGGTCAGCATCATTTCAGGTCTATGTCTTCATACCACTGCACAGCAAGGTGCAATGTACCTAAAAATACAGTCATAGCACTGTATAAAGCAGCAAAAATGAAATATGAAATTGAGGTGTAGGTGTTACAGGAGAAAAACAGCAAAAGGAAAGGAAAAAAAGATACTTATTTCCATAAGAAGCTAAGGTCTGTCATCACATCTGTCATCACCATCTCTCCTGACACACACCTTAAGCACTGAAACACCTAACAATTTCCTTTTTTCTGCTTTGTCCTTTATTTTTCCTATCTTAAAAGCACCCTCTGCTAATGCTGGTGTCAGGGAGCTTCTCAGAATATCATCATCAGGGGACAAAGATTTTTATGAAACCAAACAGCAGTGACTCCCCTATGAAGACAGGCTGATAGAGTTGGAGGTGTTCAGCATGGAGAAAACTTCAAGGAGACCTTAGAGCAGCCTTCCAGTACCTAAAGGGAGCTGCAAGAAAGCTGGAGAGGGACTTCTTCCAAGGGCACGTAGGGAATGGATTTAAACTGAAAGAAGGTAAGGTTAGATTAGGTATTAGCAAGAAAACCTTTACTGTGAGGGTGGTGAGGCACTGGATTGGGTTGCCTGGAGAAGTTGGAAACATTCCATCTCTCGAAGTGTTTAAGGCCAGGCTGGATGGGGCTCTGAGCAACCTGATCTAGTGGAAGGTGTCCCTGCCCATGGCAGGGGGATTGGAACTAGATTGCTGCTATATAATGATTTCTATTGCATCTCTAAAATAATTTGAACTTTCAAGATGGATAAGAGTTACTGTAATAGATCCTCTAATATATTACTTCATATCCTTTTTTGGGGGGGGGGGGTGTGTTTAAGTCTTATGAACGGGTTTTTCTTGTGGCTTGGGGGTTTTTTGTTTGTTTTTAATCAAAAAGAGAGCTGTTTTGGAAAGAGATCAATAATTTAGCCACAATGCCTCTTTATCTCAGAATCAGCACCAGTAAATTTGAAGATAAAATTACATGAAAATGTCAGACATGTAAATTATTTCACTGTACATTACCTAAAGCGTAAGCACAGAAGGTGGTAAAAGCACTGAACAGCCACACCCAGGTGGGAACAAGTCCAGGACTGGTACCTGAAAAAAATGGGGGGGTAGTGAGTCAGTGTAACAGGGGTTAACACCAAAAAAATCCCCCAAGATACACATATACATACAACCAAGCTGCCACTGATTAACCCACTGCATCAAACAGATTGAAATGCTTGTGTCTGACCTTCGGGCATCGGTGAGCTCTAGCAAAGAAGCACTGAGCAGGCTTGAATGTGTTTACACCGTAAAGGACAAAAGGTAATGCAGAGGTTTTTGGTCCTGAAATGACTCTAGCATTGCACAAAACAATGATAATAACTAGGCAAAAATTTTCACAGGTCATGGGAAGACTATCCATTGAAAAATTAGTTAATGTTCATGTACTATATAGAGGGGGAAAAAAAAGTTTTCAAGCATGATTATCAGTGCCAGTCTGGGGTTTGTGTACCACTTTTACCACACAGATCTGAACAGGAAGTTTTTGTCCTTAGGCTAGCAGAAATATTACTACCCTTATTTTTTTCCCCTTGAGAAAAAGGAAGAGATAGCTGAATTGGACAGAGGCCAGTTCTGTTCTTGCTCTGCTGATAGCAGTAACCTAAGGTTATTGTTGCTCTTTTAAGGAAATCGATCCTTTTTCCAAAGAGTGTTCTATTTAACTTAAACATCACCCAATACTACATCAACACTAAACAACTGTCAATGCAATGCTCTCTCAGGTTTCTGTCATTTGGCACCAAACACAGGGAATTCCAGCATACAGAGGTGTGTCTTTGCATGAAAGATGCCAGGAGATGCCTGCACCTAAAGCAGTGCCCTGACTACCTTTCTCTCAGTGCCTCACCTCACCATTCTGAAAGAAACAATGACCATTCCTGACTCCTAGCTACAAATCTGCAAACTGTAGAATGAAAACCAACTGTGCAGGAAATTAGGCCGTTTATTTCTGATCCCAGGTATAGGATTGATATATGATACTCAAAAGGCTCTTTAGGTTGCATGAAAGTTTTCCAAAAATTGAGAAATTATGGGTACTGATGTGGACTGAGGAAGAGCTTGCAAACTACTCATACAAGTCTCAACTCTAACAGACTTAATCACCATTTCAAATGTCTTCAAGTTCCACATATATCTGCTGAGAATGTGTCAAGATAACATCATCCCACTGAAAAGATCTGTTCTGGATGCTCTTTTGTTACAGACTGAGTAACTATCATCTGCATTGATAAAAAACCCCAAGTGTTTAAGAACGAGGCCAGACAACTATTTAACAAGCTGGTCCTCAAAACATAACTTTTGAACCAAAACTGCTAACAAGTATCCCTGCCTCTAGAATTGCTATGATAAATGTACAAACAGCTCACACCAAAGGGTACATCCTGAAGCTAACCACAGGCATAAAAAAATGAAAGGCAGCTAAATGTAGTTATTTCAGGAAATAAAAGTGTTCTCTTCATTAATTTGTCTAGTTTAATGAAAATCAAAGCCTTTTATCTAAATATATTTTACATATTAATCACCTGGAAAATTCTTACTATTTTCTGTGGGCTCCAACAGCTGGTCTGCCCAAACCAAACATGTCCTACACTCAGGAGCAATCAGGTCCAAAAAATTTCTGACTTAGTCTACAATGAGGAGCAAACATGGACTCGGACTTCGAAAGTCATAATTTGAATAGACATTTATTTAGAAACTATGCTTCTGTCTAGAAGTAGTCTTGAATAGGGGGTGTGTATGTGTGGAGTAATGAAAGGGAAATGAACTCATTCGGGCATCAGTTTAGGTATTAGGAAATGTGAAATCAATGAAGATGTTATGGAGAATATTCAGGTGGATTTTGGCTGTGTATTTAAACCCTGGAATGAGCTTTAAATAAAATGAGATCTTATCAGAGACTTCAAGCAGCATATGCTGAAACCCATTTTAGGGGTAAAATAAAATAAGATTTTCCAATAAAATGATCTAAATTTATAATGCTATGTGTGAGGTAGATTCTTCTACATGCACATATAGGAGCCTCATTAAGGGAGTAAGTGGAAGATTCAAGTGTCTGATACCTCCCTGTAACATTCAGAAGTATAAGCAGTTCATTAATTCTGAAAAATTACAGTGTGAAGAAATTTACCTGAGGCAGTGTAGTCCCAGTCATAAAAAGATAATAGAAAATAATTAAATAAAATCATGACAAATCCGGAGAATGTTAACAGGTTGGGAGCAATCCACAAAGGCACTATCTGTTAAAAAACAAAGGGAAAAAAAATCAGAAAAATTGTATTTCAAATTGTACATCCTATTTTAATGAAATATTTTGTATCAGGAAAGAAGCCTTTATGACATCAGCAATGTTCAGATTTGTGTATATTTCCCCATTTTCAAATTAAAATACAGTTTTAACGTCTGAAATTTATTTTCAAATGAAATCCTTTTGCCTGATTTTTGTGACTGAATTAAGAATGACATTTTAAAACATTGTATTCCCTGTGTTGTACGTTATCCTTATTTACCCAGCCAACAAGGAAAGCCTTTTGTGATCGGCTGTATCAGAACTGAAAGAAGACTGCAGCACCCCAGTGTGGTAATTCAGCATCCACGTGGCAGGTTTCTTAAGTACTCTGTTCCCACACTATAACAAGGAAAGTTCTTCTTTCAAAGTATGTGAATAATTTCTTAATCAAAATATCAACAAAATCAGACCCTGAGTGCATTACACTTTTAGATTCAGAAGATTTCCCTGTTACAAGCATCTCCCTTCTTCTCTAGATAGTAACTTTCTGACAGGGTCTGCCTATTTACTCATCGATTATAAACACTCCATTAATTCATTTTACTTTGTAGGGTGCTGAAAAGGACTCTCTGCCTTTACCTAAACCTCTTTGTCCTAATAACCATTCTCAGGTATTCATTCCCTGTGGCTTTAAGATGCTCCTTACACTGTGACAGGAATCCCTTTTGGCAACAATCTTCCCAAGTAACATGGTTTCTCCAGAATATTTTTTGAAATAGCATACACAGCTTTCTACATGATTTTTAGACAGAACACATTTGCAGAAATACTAAGTATCAACCATTACCATCTCTCAAACACATTATCAATATATTTAAAACACAAAAACAATGGAGACTTATAATTAAATTATTTGGAGTGTCTAAGGACTCAAAATGTTTATAAACTACTGCAACACTATAAAATATTACAAGGCTATATTAAAGAAAATCAAGCCAATTTCTGATACTAACAATAGTTTTGAAATCAAATGTTTTGTTAATAGCTCTGGACTAGCTAGCTGAACTAGTCAGCTAGATGAATACATAGTAATTTGTATACATCTTTACATTTCTTCTATCCTACTACTAGATGAAAAATTTACTTTTAAAATCTGAATGCTTGGAATGATTAACTATCCTAACTAGATTATCTTTTTCAACTATAGAGCAATTTATAATATTCAGGAGAAATTGTGCAACTGATGGTGTACAGACTAAGTGTACACTTCCAAAAATCAGATTAAAATTCCTGAACACTTTCCGATTATGTTTCTTAGATGTTTTCTGTAATAACATTGGGAAAACTATTATATCTGATATTTACTTTCCTTATCAGCAGGACTTTATCATTAATTTTAAAACACTGTATGTCAGCTCTCATAGTGTTTAAAATACAACATGGAATGCTTACAGCCATAATTTTAAAAATGCAACATATCTATAATTCTGAGTGTTCAAAAGGGCAAATCTAAACCTCTAAAAAAAGGGACAGCAAATGCCCCCTGAAGTTTCTTTTGGAGAGCGTCTAAGGAGGAGTCCTTCACTGCATGGTTGCCTTTTCTTACACTGACTGCATGCTCAGCATGCAGCAAGAGCTGCACAGCTCCCAGTTTTGCTACCTGAGGATGCAGAAGATGAATCTCCTGCTGGGGATTTATCTGGTGTCTACGACCTCATGTGGAATAAGAAGCACAGACACTGAAAAAATTCTAGATTTGTCTCTTTTAATCTAAATCATAGACCAAAATAGTGCTTTAAGACACTGTGGATGAAATGTTTACATGGATGTACAGATGCCACCCAATGCATTGTTTTAAACTGATTGCCTTTTCCTGGACTATTCATAGGAATTGTTGACTATTAAATCAAGTGGGGCACCACAAACATCTGCTTTCTAATTAGGCTCATCATTCCAAACAGTCACAATGTCATTATTAAGTTATTACAGGAAATAATTTATGCTTACATGGTGCAAACATGAAGAAGTTATTTTAACCCACTTTCTTGCTAACACTGTGTATTTTAAGAAGGAAACCTTCAAAGGATGTTGTTATAGTTGCAATCCCTTTGGCTAACAGATACACCATGAAAAACAGTTACAGGAGTTCTGTCCTCAGGAAAATAGACTCTCCTGCAGTTAAACCCTTAAGCATGTTCTTTTGATCCTTACTGAACCTAATCTGTGTAGGTATTTGGAAAGTATTCCAGCTGCAAAATCCCTTTTGTTATATTTAATGCCCCTTATCCTTTTGGTTGGCATTACACTACCATCACCCTATTTCATAATTAGAAATCACAGGGTGTTCAAGACTAACTTCTTACACACCTTGCAAAAATATAGCCTGAATTTATTAGTATGCTAGAGAAGGATGAGCTGCAACCTTTATTATCTAATTAACAGACAGTAGAGGTCTAATACATCAATGTACTATATGATTAATACAACTGGAGTTGCCATGCAGAGAATCACATCTGCTCTCTGGCAAAACCCTCGTGTGCTTGAACCTTTTAAAAAACTCTTAGTTCCACAAAGTGTTAACTAATTTCTGTTTCTCTGGCTCTACAACCACTCATTCTAAAAGCCTTAATACAAACAGCAAATGCTTTAATATAGCAGCTATTAGTATAATAAATGGTATAATAAATTGGTATAATAAATTAATATAATAAATGGTAAAGTACACATTTACATAAAGCTCTGTTCAAACTTCACTAAGTCACTTGAGACTACTAAAATTCTACTCTTGCCCAATTCTAGTGATAAAATCAAAGTTCATAAATGCAACAGAGGGGAGTGTAATTGATTTCAGTGAAGCTGGCATACACCTGTGTGTCCCAGTGGGATTTCTTCCTTTTCCTCTCATTGTCCAGCATCCCCACATATAAATGAGCTGGGTTATGACAATATTTTTTCAGCTCACAAATTCACAGATCTTTAAGGTCAAGCTCCTCCTAATTTCTTATAACATAGAAAATACACTTTACAATGAATGGTAAAGTCTTGTAACATGTCTTTCAATGAGTTCTGTGTTATGGAATACAGAGAAAATTGTGTTGCCATTAGGACATATGAAAGGCAAGACCCAAATCCCAAGCCATTGTTGTCACAGATTTTTTTTTTTTGCTTGGCTTTGTGAATTTAAGGTTGCTTATTTTAAACTCGTCTAGAATCTGGTCAAAATAGTCCAGGTGGAATTTTTATCTTCACCAGTTTGGAAACTAAAAGATGATTGATTCATATCTGAAAATGGATGTCTAAACAGAGTGAAGGAACTTCTCCAAGTCACCAAGATGCACAATTGTACAGCTCAATTTTGAATGAATTAGATGCAAAAAATTCTTTAAAAATTCTTTAACAATTATCCCAATCTCCCTATTGTAATGCGCTGTTCAAGAACAAAACCATTACAGCAACTTGCATTCCTACTGATATTTTACAAACAGTTATATTGTGGCCAATAATTTTGGTGCTCTCACAGTTCTCATTTTTATTCTGGGAGCAACATAGACTCTACTGCAATCTCAGTTACATACTGCTTTTCCCTCTGTAGCTATGTGCTGCCAGTTCCTCTGCAGGACTTTGATTCTACATGGCAGTATCTTTTAACATTAGAATGACAACTTTTACAAAAGCTGAGACAAATATAATTTCCCTTCAAATCCTTGTGACACATCACTGGTAAGTATTCTGTAACCCTCCAGCACCAGAAGACAAAGTAGAACATTCATTGTTGTATTTTCAGGATTCAAACCAAACCAAATGGCACAGTACAGACAGCACCCACTTCAGTCTTCAGTCCTGTACTCAGATCGTTGAAATAGGTTTTAGGTTCTTTGCTCTGGTTTGGGTTCTCCTCCAGCAAGAAGAGAACTAAATCATGCACACCTAAAACTCCGTAAGATTTTAAAAAATCTAAAGAGGACACATTTTTTATAGGACCTATCACCTTAAGCTACCTGGGGACATTCAGTAATGTTGCTTTTCTTGTGGTAAAATGTTGCAACCATTAGAAGAACTTATCTCCAAAGGAAGTTTTCATTGACAACACTCCCCCTTCAATCTGATAACAGAAGAATACCCACCCATCTCCTAAACCAAAGGGCAAGTGCACAGTAAAACTTCTACTCATCTCCCATGCCAGAGTACTGGAAGGGCTTTTCTGCATCATTGTTTTCCTCAATACTATGGTGGGAATAAAAGCAAAATCTCTGAATTGAATTACTGAATTCAGTGTCACATCTTTGAATTGCTTTTTTCTCATACTGTGTTCAGGTTGCTTTTTAATTCTTCAGTTGGGTCGTATAAACACTTTTCATTAAATTACTTTGAGGTTATGAACTAGAGATTATGATTTTCCTACAGTATCAAGAATAAGCAACACCTGAATTATAGCACCCAAAGATGGCAGATCTAACAGCACTCTGACCACATACATCCTTTTTTGTTTGTACAAAGGTTTATTTTCAAGTCTACTCCAATCTAAACACTTCCTGTAATGAGGCAGATGCAGAAGTCATTGCTTCTTTGGAGATCAATAAAGTTCATATTTATTTGAGATACAGCTTTTTTTTTTTTTTTGCCAACAACAGCATAACTAACTGTGAGTGGTTTATTTTTAAAAACTGCAGATTGTAATGCATTCAAAAGATGGCATCTTCCAATCGTTATGGTGATCATGGTAACCACTCTCATTTTCAGCTTCTTAGAGGAATGCCTGGCTCCCTCAAGCAAGTCCCCTTGGGAGAAAATGAGACAGTGCTTGCATAAAATCATATGCACAGCACAGAGAGAAAGCCACGCTGTTGTTAGGCAGCATATGCTGCACAAAAATAATCTGTACTAAGTAAAACCATCCATGTCTGCAAAGCTGTTTAATGAAAGATGTAATCATGAAAGATGTAAAAAAGGAATGGATGCCTTTTCTACAGCAATCAGAAAAAAAGAAACAAGCAATTTCTTTCTAAAAAAAGATAATCTCAAAACAACATACCTTAAACACAGCTATATATCCTGCAACATTTGTTTTCTTTTATCAGATATCTTCATTTCAGCTTTATTAATCAATATGTATTTCTAAATGAAAATACGTGCTGTACTTAAAACAAATTCTTACATTAACATGTCAAGTTTTTATTAAATAAAATTCTTACCTTAATAATTTTATTCCAGATGGGCTGCATAATATACACAGATAAAGGATTTGTATCCACAGCACTGTACTGTGGGGAAAAAGCAAGCATGTTAAACAAAGCACTGAACAATGGCTATTTTTCCAGCACTACATATCTTTCAGCATCTAACAGCCCTCAGTGAGACTGGTGCAATTTTATTTTATTCTGAATCATACGGGTTTTATTTAATTTAAAAGCACTGGCCTAGTTTACTAGCAACTCTATGTATTAACACAAAGGTTTAGGCTTGTGAAATGGCAAACAGCTCTGCAGTCACAATTTACTTTTAAATTCTTGTTAATTTTACAACCCTATAAGATTCTGCATTTTTACCATATTTTGGATTTAACACCTTTATTTGTGCTACCAGTAATGCACAGTCTGAGCACCAGTTCATTGCTAGTATGTAAGATAGATAGTAAATATGGAATGTGTTCGTAGGTGGAATATTATCTTGCAGAGATACACAGCTTTTGTCATAGTAACACAGTCGCATTTGCACTATGCTAATTCATGCAAGGCAATGTTATTATAAAAATGAGCTCTAAAATAGCACAGTTCATTACCACAATAAAATTTCTCTATTGGATAGACTTAAAATATATGAAAATATGTGTGTTTTATAAATTCCAGTGAGTACATATCTGTATCTTTTGCAAACAAAATATTTCAGAAATCCAAGGCCACCCTGAATTGCTGTTGTCTGCTTTTTCTGCAGAGGACAGTATCAAGTTTTATGCTGCCTTGAGACTGCAGAACAGAGAATAATCTGAGGAAGAACAATCTTAACTGATAATATCACTCAAAACCACGTACTTGAGCCCTGGCAGGTAGGCAGTGGAAGAGGTTATCCATCATTGGGATGGTACATGTAATTATTTCAGAAATTCTTGGACTTTGAAAGTGCATATATGGCTTAAGGATGTTAGGATGATGCATATGACACACAGATTCAGATATATCTATATATATAGCACTGTCCAAACATTGTGTGCAGACAATGGCAGCAACATAGGGATGTGTTAGACCACAGTTTGACAAAGCTGTTCACTCACAGAAGAGCTGATGACAAAGAGTCTGTCCTCTCACACAGCTTCAGCTAACAGTTAATTGTCTCTCCGTATATATAGTTAATTTATTGACCTCTCTTAGCCAAGTACTCTTTGGAGGAGACTGCACTCTGGAAATACCTTTTTCAAGTCATTAATTATTAAAGTAACCTAGGCACTTGTCTTAAACTCAGGTACCTACAAATGAAATACTTAGGAACACTTCCATACATTCTCTTTTCCTATCTGAATACAAAGGATATGTTTTAGTTACCTTCTGGACAAAACAAAGCATTCACATAGTAATTTTGTGTGTTCAAGCTTAAATCACAGATCATAAACATAGCATCTCATAAAAGTATTGTAACACAGCTATACACTGTAAATACATACTGACAAATATAAAAAAAATAACCTAGCAGCAACTGGTCAGACCAGGCTGCCTAAATTTCTGAAGCGAATAAAATGTACAATTTAATGAAGTGTGTATCACTGATTTTTATTTTTCTAAAAATACTGGAAGTATTAGTATTCACATTAGTATGTCATTTTTCTCTGCTACTGCCATCCATGTTACTTAAAACCCAATGCAATTTTGTCACCAACAGATTTTCCATCAGAATATATATTAGGATTCTTAAATACACTACCTCAGAAAAAAATGAATATGCAGGTAAAACTAAAGTTTTCATTATTCTGTATGTATTTGCAGGTCCAGATGCTGCATCTATCTTTCAAACATTGATTATTACAACTGTTTGATCTTTTCATAGTCCAGCTTGCATGTGAATTACCCAAACCTGTGGGCTTTGCTTAGATTTGTTCCAAAATTAACAATCATACCAAGCCATATAATACCTATGCCAATGGACCAGTCAGCTAGTACTTAATTCACATGAGAACGATGGAAATCCTCTGAAAATGAAGAAAATTCAAAGCATCCATTAGCACTTCTGAGGTTCCAGGTAATCAGGAGTCTGCCCAAAGTTTCACTGTGGCTCCTGCCCATTTCCTTATCCCAGCTGGTATTCAAAGACCATGTGAGATATGGGACAATTTGCTGACCAGCATTCAGTCATACCTGGATAAGAATGTGCAATGGTCAAAATAAGTGAGTTTTACCCTTGCTTCTGCTTTGGCATTCTCTTTCTTCCCTCACCCCCAAGTCAAAATCATGAATAAAAGCAGAAAATGCTAGTAAAACAACAACAGTGCAACGAGGCTTTCTACGCAAAATATTCACTGGCTGTTCAGAACTATTGCTTTCTCTTAGAAGGGTAAAAAGGAAAAACAGTCTCATTTCTTTGAAATTGTTTTCTTACAGAGAAAATATAAGAGACTATATAGGTATTATGTAATGTTTATATTTTCTTAAATGGAAAATATGAGAGATTATGTAGCTTTCCAACATATCTCTACATAATAGACACAAACATGAGACACAGTTTCCAAAGTCAAGCATCAAAAATCAAAACAGACATAATTGGGGGAAAAAAAATAGAATTACAGCCAGGTTTTGTCACCTAAAGACATTTCAAGACCCACCACACTTCATCCTGTTGATTCCTATGTCTGTGGCTGAACCATGGTCCTCTGGGTGGGGAAGGAACATTCAGCAGATGTGCAGAAGAATGGAAATTTGCTCTTCCCTCAACAATAATTTGTTTTAGCTAGACCAAAGAAAACACCCATGGAAAAACAGTTTTCAGTCATGGCAAAAAATAAAACTTGACAAATAAAGTCTGCTATACAGTTTAATCCTCTGCTTTGTTCTGCTCCCAAGAAGCTACTAACCTCAAGGCATTGAAATCCTCAGGAGTTTAATGTTCATGGCTGCTCAGAAAAGTAAAGTACTGAGTAACATGCTCACATTACGATCAATGAACATGAATGCAAGAGTACACTGAACCTGACGTAAAAAAAAGCACTGCCATTTGCTATTGTGTAATTCTGTCATTTTCAGGGCACTTACGCTAAAAGACAGAAGTGGAAAGGATAAGCCTGTTGGAGGTTTCTAAGTGCAAGGCTCATACAAGTACTAAGCACTTCCCTGCAAACACTTTCTGCCCTGGGAAAGGGATTGATCGTCCTTATACAAAGAAGAAGGGCTTGGCATAATCAGAAAGCTTCTCTCAATTATTTTTAAAAGAAGTTGTAACAGTTGGGAGGGAACAGCAGCAGTGGGGGAATAGGAAAAATGGCATTGACTCCATCTTACTCCCAAATTTAAAAATGCTTCTTCTGGTTTTATTTAATTGCTGATATCTCCTTGAAAGCCATCTGCTTTCTCTCTCAGTGTTAATGGCTTCTAGCAGAGCTGGAAAGTAGAATACAGACACCCGACATGTGCACACATACATGGTGACTCTGCAGCACACATGAGATGTGCTTTTACTTTGTGTTCCTGCATCTTAATTTCCACCTAGGGGATCCAGCACAGCATCAAGTTTGTGCTGGTCACCTGTGTTAAAGGGGAAGGAAACAAGATTAAAGAGGAAGGGGGAGAAAGGGATAAACAGTTTTAAAAAGTAGCAGAAAAACAAAAGAAAGAAAAATGAGCAAAAGCAAAGGTTTGGCTACACAGAAGAAAGACAACAGTTCTGCAGTGACAGAGTAGAGCCAAACACAGAGGAGCAAAAACCCTCACAGTGATCAAGGTCTGCTCTGCTAAATACAAGACAAATGGTACCTCTGGCTCACATCCACACAGCTTAGAAATACTTCCCATTATTGCAAACTGGTCACATCCACACGGCACAGCATCTGCTAGAGGGGTGTTGGGCCTCATCATCTGGCCCCACACACCCAACACATCATTAGCATTCAGTATGTTTAAGTTCAAAGTATTTGAAACAATCTGGAGACTACACTGTAACCCAGCAATATGGCACTTTCAGAGCATGAAAGCAAGCCCTGTCTGCTGTGCATGTTCAAAAACCCAAAAGCCCATGTTGGCAGAGTGCTGAAGCATGGTGAAACCAAAAAAATGATCTGCACTGTCTCCAGAACAGACTACTTCCAAACCAAAGCCCAGCTATTGCCTTGGGGAGATTTTAGAGAGAATAAACAAACAAACAAACAAAACCCAAACAAGGAGTGAGCTAACCATGAGTGAGAGCAGACACTGGATCTTCACTGGACTGCCTAGCCCTCACCAGCTTTGCATTGTGGAGGCATCACAAGAATAAAATTTTGGAATGACTACAATGAAGAGAAAAATATAAAACATGTCTACATAAACTTCAAAGTCAGGAGAGAAAGCAAGCTGCAAGAAATGTAGTTGCATAACTACATTACATAATTATTTCAACTCCAGCTGCTCTTTATACTAACAGACTATTCCTTTCCTGTACTTAAATCATCTTGTCCCAGGTAGCACCATATTGTGCCATTCAGTCATTTACATTCACCACACCTCTGTTCTGTAAATGACAGACAAGGGGATGGGAGGCATGACAATGGACTCTCTTTTGCACAAGATGAGGTTTTCTTGTGGTTTTGAAAGCTGCAAAATGACCCTCCCAATCCAGGGCATGAACCAGTCGCTATTTAAGAGAGCTCAGTGGGAAATCACCCTTCTGAGCAATGTCATATGCAACATGAAATTGGCTTCTGTGATACATTACACTTCAGGAACCAGACAAAAATTAAAGAAAATACTGAAATACTGGCACATCTGGTAACAATTTTCCATCAATCTTTCCAATTCCTAGAACACATTAAACATGTGGAGTTTAATTCTACTTCATATATGTTTTTTACAGGTTTGTAGTTGTTATGGGACACAATCTTGGATTTTAACAAAAGCTTCACAAAGGAAAGAAAGAGAAGCATGTTATAAATAACAGAGCTCCACAAGACAGCGGATGCCAAATATGTTCAGCAGTTTAAGTGTTCATGTATTCCAAAACACAGTCCTGTTATTTCTAATAATAGAATTTATTTCTACTAATAGAATTGTTTTACATTATATCATCAGTTAGTTAATTATTCATAACTAATGGCTTGGATTTTCTATCTCCTGCTGCTTAACCAGTTTGGACTATCCTGCATTTCTCCCCACCTATATATATATATATATATATATATATATATATTAGGTCACCAATATCTAAGTCCAGGAGTTATAAGCCTGTACTAGGGCTGGATGCAGCTGCACTGTGAAGGAAGAGGCTGCACAAGTTGGGCTCCTGAGCTCTTCTCTCCCCTCTCACTTTTCCCCCTTCAGTTCCATCAGCCTGTGCACCCTACAGATAGGAAATATAATTAGATTTTCCTTCCACATGATACTATTCCTAGTAAATACTAGAATGTCATGGTTTGTGCAATTCAACAATTCTGGTTGGTATTACTAAGTCATCAGGAAGGTGTTATTACACAAACTGCTGTCCTGGGGATGTTTTGTTGCAAAGGTATATTTATCACTCACCTCCTCATTTTCAGGAATCCTGACACACATGTTGAGTCACAGGCCACATCCTTTCCCTTAATGAAGTATGTATGGACCCATGTCCATGAGGTCATGGGCACATAGAGCTGTGGGTCAGGACAGGCTAATCTTAGGGACTCATGCCAGCTAGTGGCACATCCCCTTGCCTGCAGAGCAGTGTCATTGCCTTAGGATCACAGAACCATGGGTTTGGATCACAGGATCATTCAGGTCAGAAGG
Organism: Aphelocoma coerulescens; assembly: GCF_041296385.1. Lineage (NCBI taxonomy): Eukaryota > Metazoa > Chordata > Aves > Passeriformes > Corvidae > Aphelocoma > Aphelocoma coerulescens. The sequence continues at coordinate 125,025,808 of NC_091015.1, forward strand.
GACCTCAGCAGGTCTCCTCCTCAATATAGGCTCAGCCAGGACCTCAAAACCAAGTGCAAGTAAAAACAGACCAGAGAGAGGTGAACAGCCAGTGGGACTGGAAGTCAGCAACCATTTTTCAACTAATAGTAGTTATATTAAGGATGCTGCCTAATTTGTCTTCAGGAAAAGTCTTTGTTCAGAGGGACATGTTCAAGCACTTAACAACAAAGCCAAAATAATTAAAAATAACATAGAAACATGATTAAATATCGAGCAAGGGATAATAGAAGACAGCTACATGTGTGCTGCTGTAAAGGGACAAAGAGGCTGGCCCAGATTGGTAAAAATATAAATCCTGCTAAAACCAAAACTTGTACACTCTCAAGGAATACACAACTGATCCTTAACTCGCTATTCAAAGAAGCTCTAACATAGCAAGAAAGTTGATTTCGATGAGGGTTTTTTGTGCAGACTGGTCTTCTACACTTGGTAAAAGGAAACAACAGCAGGATTTTGTGCTACACCTATTTCTGTGTGGGTACAAACATGTATGTGCCCTTTAAAGATCAAACAGTAGACCAAGTACCTATCCAGATGGAGCTCTGCCAGAGTGTGCACATGAGGCCCTGGGGACCCCAAAGAAACCACTCCAGGCCCAAAGGAAAGACAGGTTAAAAGTGTGTTGTAGTTTTCACAAGAGATGCTAAACAGGGGTTCTGTAGCACATACACTAAACCCTTGTGTTATCTAACATCCTGATGCACAAGAGAGGGAATACTTCACAGAAAGATTCCTCTCTCTATAAAACAACCCTTAGAAGAAGGGTTCCCCTAGATTTATAGCAAACAATCCACAACCAAATCACAGATACATCTTTGCAATTAGTCTTCTAGTAAAACACAGATGAATAAACAAAAATACGTATGTATACATGTGATGCTTTAGGATTTTGGCTTTTATATTTTCCAGATCCTGTACTGCTTTAGTGTGTAACTCTAAAACTCCATATAGCTTGTTAGCTACTGTTCTCCCATTCTGGTTAGACATAACAAATCCTCTCTAGGCTTGGACTTCAAGGACACCTTGTTGTCCCAGGCCCTGAAATACGTAAACAAAGCCTCTAAAAAGGGGGAACAAACTTGGGGTAATGACATCATTACCTGAAATTGTAATTGGAGAATTAACCCTGATATGCAAATGGACCAAACTTAGAAAAGTGCGAAAAACCCATCGTCCATTTTGGGTGTAGCCCTAGGGCTCTGTACCCATAGTGTACATTTATTGAAGGCCCTTCAATAAATACCTGCTTTCGTCCTCTTAATTTTGTCTAGCCTCTGTTTTTAGGTAGCCCCAACAAGGCATCACATGCATACTCTACACATAAAAATCCAATAAGCATTTCAAAACACTAACATCTTTTGATAAAGCAATAAAATGAGATTATGCAGTTGGTATCTGCACTTTTATGAGATTCAACACGGCACACAACTCTTTATATTGAGCATATTTGTCCTAAAAGTGATCTAATGAACCTTTGTAAATTCATGGGCATAATATTGCACTCAAAATCATGTACAACTTCCCATGATTGGGAAAAAAGTCCTGCGGCAAGTGATATCAACTGCAGCATCTCAGTGACGTGATTTCATTAAGTTCTTGGTTCATTAGCATATGATACGTAGAAGGAAGATAATGATTACAGAAATCTTGAAATGCTACATTATGTCAGCTATAATTACAACAGGATGAGGAAAAAGAGGTAATGTGTGCATGAAGATTGTCTTTCAGAATTACATATTCAGTTGGACTGTGGCTCTTTGACACATGAGACACATGAATGCAGTGACAGATAATGTTAGAGTAGTGAATTGTTTGGTTTATTTCACATACTATTCAACAACATTTAATTACAACCCCAGTCTTCCAATCCATCAAAGTAACATGAAGAGGACTGCAAGATTTTATTTGTAGAACAGTGGGCTGTTGACTCACAGTTTTATTGAAGCCAGATGACATTAGTTTTCACTGCCTCAAATATTCAAGGACTTTATTAAACTGCAGTGGTTTGAAAAATCTAACTACAGCAGACACAACTGATAACTGCTTTCAGATAATATTTGGAATGCAATATTAGCAAAAAAACCTGAAAATGCTATGTGGAAAAACACAATATAATAAACAGGTAACAAAAGTACTCAACATACATAACACTGTCCACGTGCAATGAGCATTATTGCATGAGCACTATTGAATGTCTCCTAAGAAGTTCCAGACAAGCATGCAAATGAAACTCTCCTATCCTATATTTTCAAAATCATTTAAACTCCTTGTGTTACAAGAGTTGAAAGCAAAACTACTGTTCAAGCAAGGTAAGCAGAACCCACGATTTTTCTAAATCTCATAGTTACACATGTAGCCTTGGAAAAGCATAGACTCCACAGAAATCCAATCTTGTTTCTGGGTGGATCCTGAACTTCCAGACAGTAATTCACTAGCTTATACTCAACACACTTTGCTCTTCTGGTATAAGCCAGTATAAGAGAAAGAGTCAGACCTTGAAATGTGAGCATCATACATCTGATCTTGTTTCTCTAACAAAAGTTAGATGAGGGCTGGGATGTAATTTGAGAGACCCTAGCCCAGCGCGTTCACCTAATGCAGGATCACATTCAGTATACATTAAGGATGCAGATCAAGTTTCCATGAGGTAATGACCCCATTGCTTGCAAGAAACAACCATGTCAGCACACTAGAAGAGAATACATTATCCAAAACTTTCCTAAAAAGGTGTCAGCAACTGTTTATTAATACTCAACACTAGATTGTTGATCTTGTCTCAGAGAAATCAAGTCATTTCTTACGACTGATAAAATGATTGCCCAATCCCCTTTAGCACCTGTTCCAGCAGGCCTTATCAACACAAGACTGACATAGCAGATGCCTTAAATTTCTCTTTGTGCAGCCAAAGCTCATGTATCGTCTTTCTTTAAAAGGGCACTCATGAAGACCAACTGGCTGCTAGGCTCTTACTCCCACTTCCCTCAGACTGTTTCAAACAGCTCATCTTTTCTAAGCCTCTTAGCATTCACAATGCCATTCTGAGGATGGCAAACTGTGGGCCAAAGAAGGCAGGACACATTATTCCAGCTGATACCTGATCAGTACATCAGCTACAGGAGTAAATGTAATCCTTTGACATATTTATGACACTTCCAACTTAAGAACTTTTTTCTCTTCATTGTAACAGCCACAATGCTGCCGACACTCTGATCCCCTGTATCTTTCCTGCAGTCTGTTGTCTCTTATTTTATGTTTGAAATGCTGTTTTTCTTTCCCCTAAGTGCTGTACCTTGTTTACTGAATTTCTTCACATTGATTTCTGGCCATTATATCCCCTTTCCAAGTATATTTTATCATAAGCCCATTCTTCAAAATGCTTTAGTATAGAGAAAATTTTACAATATTCTCCCTTCTGTCTCTTAATGAAAGTATCAAACAGCAAAGGACAGAGACAGAGCTCTGTAGGTAGAATCCCACTTGATGGAACCTCCTACTTTGACAGAGAACTTTAAATGCTTCCATTCTCTTTAAGGATGCTTCCATTCTCTTAAAAGAAACATTTTTAACTCTTTAAAATGCTTCCATTTTACAATGATTTCATTGTAGTTACCTCTACTTACTTTACTTATGAGAACATGGGACAGTAGCAGACGCCTCACTGAAATGAAACCACTTATAACTCGTTTACTCTCCCCTCCTAACACAGAGTTACCTGCTAAAAATATGGCTTAGAGGATAGAAACAGTGTGGATGAAACAAGATTAAAATGTGGAACCTCAGATGTTAATTTTTAATGTTGTATCTGATTTCTTAAATAATCTTTTCCAAGGCCTGTTGTTTGAGTCAAGCCTCTATAGTCTGTTCTTATATCTCTTTTATTCTGAAACAGGATAAAGCATCAAAGTTTTCTGGTCTGAAGAACATCTGTGCACAGGTACTGTAAAAAAAGGTGACTCAAGGCAAATATGCAAGGGAAATCCTAAGAATGAAGGGATGAGAAGAGGCAATGGCAACATGAGCTCACCACTGACATTACTGCATTCTGGTGAGAAGGATAAAAATAAAGAACCAAATCCTGTTTTTATCTGTACTCATCACCTGGTTGTTGCAGAACAGCTTGTCTCCAACAGAAACCCAAGCAGTCAGAAAAAAAGGTAGCAGTGTAGTTCCATGGGTGCTCTTGTAGAACTGCAAAACGCTGATAAAATATAAACATAAGAACAACATGATCCAAACCCTGCAATTTCAGTTGGTTGTAGCTTTTTAGCTGTGTTGCTCCATGTCCTAAGGAATAGCACACAAACCAGGGATGAGAATCTTCTGTGATACAGTTGTAGCAAATCACCTGAGCATGCAACCATCCTGGAATCAGCACCTGCCCCACAGGCAAGAAGATGGCAGAAATATCACAGCAGCAATACTCAGGGTTGTGACTGAACTGTCTCATCATCACACCTCCACCTGTTCTCAGTGTGTTTTTGAGCAGAAAAAGGAAAACTGAATAGCTGCAGCCTCATTAACACAGAGAATCAATGGGAACAGATTTGTAAAGTGAAATAGCTAGCCCTGAGGAGCCAGTCAGTGTTATAAGGATTTCAGAAGGTATCACACTAAACTGGTTCCATTATAATACTATGGACTGAATGTATTGAGTGTACTTGTGTGTTTGTTCCCAGTACAGCTGGTTTAGGTTCATCCTAAGGGAATGCATTTTTGTGCTTTGAGATCACTCTGTGATGTAAGCCAAAGCTTGGTAATTGGAGAAAACTCACTTCAAAAGCCTATAATATACATGGACCTAACATGCTAAAGGGTGCTGAAGTCTTTGTATTCATTAGAGGTCTGCCATTCCCTTTGCAAAGAACTGTGCTGGTTTTGTTCTCAAGGCCCTCCTCCAACTGCAAACAGGAGACAGACAGTGCCTGAGACATACAAGTGGAGCATTCATGCTAGAGAAATGCATTCAGCTGTGTGAAAATTTTGAAAATTGCACAGCATTTTTCTCAGGCCAAATTTACCTTTACAAAAGGAGTTGATTACACAAATTATTTTTTTTAAGCTGCGTTACGCTCAGAAGATAAATTGTGCAAAGTATGGAGTATATTAAGCTACTGATACTACTGCAAGTACAATGCTGCAGTGTGACATACAACAGAGAGATGGATGCCACTAAACCTAAAGTTTTTTATGCACACTTCAAGTCCAGATGCAATACATTGTTTCAGCTCAATATTGAACGTATGCTCACAAATACTTTCAGAGATTACCTGGTTCTTCACAGGGCCAACTCATGTATCCCTCCACAGTACCACAGAGCTGGGTTCACCAGGAATCACAGTACAGAAATAGCCAGGAGGTTGTAAGGAGAAGTAACCCTTGCGTGCTCGGCACAATGATCAGAGTTTAGTGCCTGCTGAGTAGGCAGCAAAGGAAGCAGCAATCTCCTCAGAGGGGCTGGGAAGCTGGAGGAGCAGGATGCAGTAAGGCCCTAGGCCGAAGGGGAGGACATGGCACCCGGAGGGCAACAGGAGGTTGAAGATCACGTCTCAGGCCTGGGAGGTGGTGAGAACAAAGCTTTGGTGATGGCAGCAGCCCAAGGTATGGGAGGGTGAGGGACAAGAGATTGTGGTAGTGATTAGTGTCTCCTTGCTGTACCCGTTTTGTATTTCTGGAGTACTTTAATCCACTGCGAGCAGCATTTAGTAATAGGCAGAGCTGCCATCACCTGCCAGGTCCTCCTACGACCTGGAGCACCAGGAAAATGGTGCAGATACCCAACCAGCTCAGCAGCACCAATCTCATGTAGCTGTACTTCTCTGTGTGTAACCTGTGCCATTTGGATTTATTTATTTCCAAGATATCCCAGTCCCAAGTCACCTCAGATAACAGAAAACTATTTGATTTCATCTTTCTAAACCCTGCACTTACCAGCATTTTTTTCAGAACACAGATGAACAGATACCTCTCAAGAGCTGATTGGCTCTGATTGGCTGATTCTTAGAGTTAAGAAAATCACCCTACATAGGTTTTTTTGCAATGCTGCCAAGAAAGCAATAGACTCAAATAAAATGTCTTTTGGTAGTCTTTTCCCCTGTAAATCTTAAGTTTGGCACAACGATTACAAGTTTTGAAAAGAATGTTGTTTTGATTCTTCGCATCTGCACTTGTTTGAAGCTATTTTCATTCAAGTGATAAGAAAGAATGTAATACAAGCGTTCCTTGTATTTCTACTATGAACTCAAATAATTTAGGAAAGTTACTTAAATAACAATGTCCGTTTATGCTAAAAATAGCTTTTTATTTTTCCTCCTCCGGATCTCAGGCAAGACTGCGGCTTCACCATTCAAGCACAGACCTGTGCAGCTCACGCCCAGTGGCCAGAAGCAGCTTGCAGAATGTTTTATCCCACTCACATTGGAGACACACAAACAGGTTGGTACATTTTAATGAGCTGCTGTGCAAAACGAGTTCCTAGTAAGCAACATGGAGAACACTCTCAAAGCCACAGTTCCTCCACCTTCATTCCTGCTGACGTGAACAGGCAGAGCTGCTGGCCCTGGGAAGGGAAGAGCTTGATAGGAACCAGGAAAAGCTGAGCACCCTGGTTGGAGCCCAGCCTGGGAAGGCTCATGGTAAGAGCAAGAAGGCAAGAATCTTGGGGAGCATGGTGTAGGGGCTGCTCTGGGAAACTGAACATAACAGAAAATAAAAGGTTGGTAGAAGCCGGCATGACCCCCATGCTTTTCACAGGGAATGAGGTGAAGGTGTGTGAACAGGGTGGCATGGCCCATCTCAGACACCTGCACCTCAACTAGAGCAAACCAGGATAATTCCCTGTACTGCATCCCCTGTAACTCCTAAGTCTGTGGCATAACACTGGTATATCCAAATATCTAAACATTCACCCATTTATTTGGATTCTGCATGCTGGTTATTTGCAAACACAAGGTTTAGTTCAAATTATTTAAAGTAAGTTTTTCTTTTTTTCCCCTTGGCTTTCTTATTTATTTTTCAATGCCAGAGCATTCCTGTGTCCAACGGCTTTGCAGAGAGCCAGACAAACAGCATCAATGTATGATTTCTTAGAGAAACACCGGATACCTCCAAAACCACGCTGCTCTAAAACGGGCAGAGCTTTTCTAGACGTTGACGTTCACTCAAAACCCAGTTCACTCTGTCTCCACCGAGACCTGCCGCTCCGCGAACGCCCAGCTCCTGCCCAGGGCACGCACTCGATCAGAGCCGAGCCCCGGCCAGGTGCGGGCGGGCACAGGTGGAGGTGCGGGACATCCTCCCTGCGGGCACAGGCAGAGCCCTGCGGACCCTCCGCGGTGGCGGAGGGATGGCCCGGCCGGCCGGGGCCGCACGCACAGCGGGGCTGGGCTGGGATCCAGCCGCCCCGAGCGCAGCGCTCCGGAGCCCAGAGACGCGACACGGGGAGGACCGTCCGCCGCCCTCCCTCCCGGCGCCGGGGCTGCCCTTACCTTGTAGTGTCGGAAGCCGTGCAGCTGCCGGCCGCTCACATACCGCCACCGCCACATCGCCGCCCTGCGCCGCGCCGCGCCGGCAGCGAGGCACGGAGCGCCGGCAGGGACGGGAGGATGGATGAGGGAGGCGGTGGCAGCGAGGGCGGGCGGAGGGCGGCTCCCCGGCCGCGCCCCGAGGGCTGGACCTGCCCCCGGCTCCGGGCATCCGCGCCGGGGGTGCCCGCGGGGCTGGGTCCGGGCGGCTCCCGTGGGAGCAGGCGTGCCCCCGCGGCCCCGGGACCATCCCGGGGCCCGCCTGCCAACAGCGTGTGTTACACACCCGCAATGACCTCACGGTACTCGGCTGGGCACAGCCAAGGCACGTCGCAGAACCACCTCCGAACTGTTTTTCTGGCTACGGGTCTGTTAAAGGTGCCGTATTTACAGCGTGCGCGATGTAAAATCTCGTGAAGTCGTGATGTGCCCGTGAAGTCGCTATACAAAACAAGGCTGAGTAACAAATACGAAACATGCCAAGTAACACTACACAAAACAATGTTAAGTAACGTGTTTCAGAAACAGGTGACACTGAGGATTAAGGTATATATTTGCATTCCGGCAATAATCTGGGTCTTGCATCTCTTTATTACACCTGCACTGGAGCCTGCCACACCACATCAGTCAGCAGTGCACTCTGCGCCTCCTGATTTCTAGGGAAGTGAGGCACCAGTATAGGCAAAAAAAGAAAAAAAAAAAAGACTGGAAAACATCAGGAGTAATGTTTCAGCTGCAAACGTATTTAAGCATATGGCATGACACCTTGTGTTACCTTTGCTGTACACTACTGGGAGAGAGAGTTGAAATCATACACATCAGGGCCTGAGATTTTATGGACCAAATGGAATCTATCCAGAAAGCAAATCAATTCAAATCCATTACTTGCAACCCACGAGGCATCTTATGTATTGTGAGAGTCAGTGTTATTTTACAAACTGTGCAAGTTTGATAGGAATTATATACCAGTTATGATCGTTAAGTGCAAACTGTATACAGTGGTTCTTGTTCTGTATTATTAATTACACATTAATCAATTGAGATGTTCTTACACCTGCATTCTGCTTACAGCAGCAGCAGCAGCTAAACTTCTGCTCTTGAAAAGAACCCAGAACTTTAACTTAGCATCAGGTTACTGAGTTAAAAGCTTGATACCAGTAAGGAAAGCTAAAGTGTTTGGAGTTAATGTTTTTCATGAGACAACTCTAATTTTAATTAATGTTCATACCCTGAATTTTGATTTGGGATCCCCTTCATTGTTACTACCATGTTTTTGTGTTATGCTATTGGATTACTTTACAAGGGTAGATAAGAACAGATTTGTGACCTCTACCATACTCAGTGCAATTCTTTTATGCAAGTAAGTTACTAAAACTGGCCAAACTATTTTATAGTTCACTTTCACTTCTTAACTCTAACCTTAGAAGCTCCAAACATGAAAGCAGAAATTTGTCTGAAAAACTACTAGGAGTGTGATGGACAGTAGTAGAATAGGTGCTTGTTTTTCTGAAATGTAGAAAGTAGGCAAAACAAAGTATTTTTTTCTTTTTGCAGCCCTGTGTCAAAAATATAAAGATACAGAAAATATATAGACATAGTGTAGCAGTGCAGGTGGCTGCAGCTACTCTTTATCCTGAGGAGAATTCAGATAACCAGCTGTGGTGGTCAGCAACCCAAGTTCAGCATGTAACTTTCAGTTATGGTGAGAACCCATGAGTCCCTTGTTTTGCTTTTTCCATGTTTTCCCCTGATTGGTTAATATTTTGTCACCCTGTGTTATGTATGAAGTTATGTATATTCATTTTCCTTCTTTAATATGTATTAGTTCTAGAAAGTTTCTTGTTCCTCAACGCCCCATTGGATCCTTCCCTGAGTCCCTCCTATGTGTTGTTCCCATTGGTTCCCTTCCTGTCAATCCCACCTGTTTGTCTCTATTCCATTGGCTGGGATCCCTTTCCCCACCTATCTTGTACCCAGTATAAGATCCCTGGCCCTCCCACCAATTGGCCCCTTCGTCCCTTTCGTTTCACGGGAATAAATCTGCATAGAACACATACGGAGAGTGCCTTCTCTTTACTTCTTTGCCTTCGCCTGCGTAACAGCGACAGGAGGATGCAGCCCCTTTGGGTGAGGAACTCTGCCCCGTTTTCATTGTGTGCTGGGCACTGAGTGCCGCCTTCCAGAGGGGTTTCAGTGTTGACCTCTGGGCTTCCTTGTGTTGGCACGCGAGGGGTAAAACCCCCTTCTGCCAGCTCCCAGTGGCTGCTAACCCCTCCAGTATTGCAGACAGAAAATAGAAATTTTATTTCCTATTCTCTCAACGCTATTTTGGTGATAAATAAAACACTTAAAAAAACCCTCAGAATTACTCCACTAAACAGGGAATGTTAAAGACTGCTTACGTGTAAAAATGCAATTGCTTGAACTCGTACTTCAGCATGTTCTGTGTCTGCTAATGAGCACATCAAAGGAGGCAGCATAAGTTAACACTTAAAGAGCAGGAAAGGAACCGGTGAATGAGTGTGGAACATCACAGCGCAAGCTATGACACAAATAAGATGGGGTCTGAGAACACTGTGGAAATTATACTGATGTTGATTTAAGCTGTTTATAGCTGTTGATTTAAGGAACTTCCTTGATGTAGACATCATGATTCATATCAATTGTTGGCCCCTAAAACCACACACACAGACTAGCCAAGCCCAGGTGCAAGCGAAGTTCAAGCCACGTGCTTTACTGCTACACCTGATGTTCTCACTGTCTCCATGCCATACTCACGTATATATTTAGAGCTTATTCTATGGTTATACTTTTCAATCTGAGGTGATTCAGAGTTCTTTTCTGGACAATTGCTTGAGCTATGCTAAGCTGTCTGCCCTACTGTGGGAAGAGCAGTGAAAGCAGCCTGAAGGCTGCAGCACATTCCCTTGATTCTTTTCTGGAAGAGTAATGAGTCATAGCCTGCATAAGCAGGAACTCTAACTGGCACTTGAGTATTACTCCCTGAACAAACTTCCATTTCATGAGCTTGATCGTGGATGAGATGAGCATTAAGACAAAAGGCCAGATCAGAGCACTGTTAACTTCCACTATAGAAAAAGCTCAAGTCTTTTCACAACTGCTATTACAGCTGGTGGTGGGGTCAGTGGCTCTGACCCAGGAAGAGGTGACCGGTCTGGAGAGATGGTCCCGAACGGAATCGCGTTCCCGAGGCCCGGTGCCTTCCCTCAGCTGCTGGCAGGAGGGTCCTTGCAGAGGCTGTCAGCTCTTTAGTGATTGTCAGCTCGTGATTCCAGCTCAGCTCTGCAGGGCACCTCCAGGCCAAGGCAGACCAGAGAGAGACGAGAGGCTCATGTGGCTGGTTCCGCACGGAAGGAGCTTTATTGTGGGTCCCCTCCAGTGAAAGGGAAAGCCAGGGATGAAAACTCCCTCTCACAGGGGCAGAGGCCTTAGCTTTTATAGGGATACAGGAGATGGGTGAAGGCCAATGGGTTACAAAGGATCTGCATAGGGTCTCCTAAAGGATTGTGGGTCTGTCTTTTCTCACCGTGACCAAAGAAGTGGTTGCCTTTCCAGGGAGTCCTGCTGGGCGATTGCAAAATCTCTTATCTCAGCAGAGATCCCTCCAGGGCAGGGGCTGGGCATACCCCACAAACTGTGGCTGGAACTTTTACAACAGGTCAGACTTTATTAAGAGCATGATCCAAATATGGCTTTCTGCAGCTTGGAGGAAATAATTCCATGTCAGATTTTAATTCAGTGAAATCAGCAATGGAATTCCCAGGTCTTCAGTGCTATTTATTAATTACATGTAGTACTGAGAAGAAAATAATTATTTATTATTATGAAAGAATGGACGTATTGTACCAGTGGATTATGCAAGAAAAAGTTAAAAATATAGCTGTTCAACAGATTCAAATGGTATTTTTTTGAAAAACAGAAACCAAACATGAATACAAATTGTATTCCTTATCCACCAGAATGGTAGGCAAATAGATGAGGGCTCAGGATGGCCCAGAATAAATACATATGTGGACATATATATAAGTATAAAAAGTAAATAATAAATCAATAAATACTTGGGTTTCATTTTTCTCTCTCTGTTATAAGTTATAATAATAAATTAATAATGATGGAGCTTCTTGGTTAGGGAAGACTGCCTAGTATGGCAAATTTGGCTTTTAATAATTTATTGTCTTGCTTATTGCCCACCTTAAAGCTGTGTACTATGCAATAGCCTTTATGTAGAAGGCATCTAATAGCACATTCCTGCCTACTTTAATAAGTGAAAAAAAAGCAGAGAGAAATCATGTAGAAGGCAAGCCCAAAATGATCAGCTGCCAAAGCAGTAGAAGAAGGGACTAATGTATTACCCTACCCACTTTTTAACATACTGTTCTCCCTTGGGCAAGGCATTTTTCAGGAACAGTGTTTGCAAAGTCTTCAACACAAGGGCACACCATAGTCATGGTAAAACCAATTAGGCTACAGTAGTATTAATACTAGACCTAAAAGAGGAAATTCAATATCCAGAGTTACTGAAATTTATAAAGCGCTGTGTCATCGGCCCCTCAGTAATTTTAAAATCTTGTTGAATAAATTAGGAGGAAAAGCTTCCGTGGGAGTAAACTGGTCTAACGATTGAAGTTTAAAATATGCCACTTTTTTTCTAGCTTTGAATATGTGCCTGCATTTTTTCTCACCACCTAGAGCCAAAAGAGAGTACTTTTAGGATAGATGTTCAGTTTCAGCTTGGAAAATACTATTTTATTTGCAGTTACCTCATTAAACTACAGGGACACCTTATAAAAAGTAGGCAAATATGTTTCCCAAATATGTCTGTCTGTCAGAAAGTTATGTACTCATATTCCTTTTATAGCACTGACACAGAGAAATAACAGGAGAAGACAAAAATGTCAGCCAGCCATTGCAAGATGCCGTGGGGAGCACTTGGAGCTGGGATGCTGAGATGACCTTGCTTAGGCTCAGCGTGGAGCCACTGTGTGCCAGTCGACAGGACACTCCAGAGGCTGGAGCCCCTCATGTCTTTATGAGCCAGGGGCAAGGGCTGGTAAAGAGGTGCTTCCTGGGTATGTTGATTCATTTAAAACCTATTTTTGCTTTTGATTCTTAAACAATCAGCTATTAATTTTTAATTTGTGTGAATGTAAGAACTTGACTCTTTGATTCACTGCAACCTGGCATCCCCTGAGGGGTTTTGTGGGGGGGTTTTCCCCATTTCTTCCACAGTTTACAGCTTGCCCCAGCATAGTGAAGTGCTGTACTGTGAAATGGTACAATTCAATTTCATGTGGAACTGACATTGTAGCTTGAGGATTAAAAAGACTGAAGTGTTTATTGTTGTTTCCTAAAAAAACCTTAGAAAGCCTGGAATGATCAAACTGCAACAGAGTCTGCAGAAGAAAATGTTATTTTGGATCTAGACTGGGATCTGTCTGGGATTTAGCCGAGGCCTTTGGATCACCCCTTACCTGACAAACTCATAAAAATCTATCTGACCTGAAAGACTCTAAAATATTTGATGAGTTTTTCCTCATCTACTTCATCCCAATTCAGTGTCTGGGATGCTTGTGACTTTTAAAACTTTCCTGAGGACATGACTCAAACCAAAAACCTTTCTCTATGTTTGAATCTGACATTGTCTGTACCAGACTTTGTACACTGGAAAGCTTTTAAAGCTCTAACTTAATGCTCTCTAGGAGGAAATGAATCCATAAACCCATATTAGAACAAAGGACGGGCACATTCAATCAATATAAACAATTGCTCCAAACTTCAGTAATTTAAGATTCCTTATCTTTTGACTCCTCTGTATAAAATGCATTTTGTGTCTTTGAAAGAATTCTTTCTACACATGGATTAAGGAACATTGGTGCAATCAACAGCACCACCAACAAATAAATGCCCTTTTTTCTGGATTTCACTAAAGAAATCAATTTTTATTGCTAAGAGAAATTTTATATTTTTCATAGAATTTTCATGTAACAAAAATACAAAAAGTACACAATTTCTTAATGTTCCCTGAGCAGCAGTAGATTTGATCTTGAGTGCAAATACAGTCAATCAGTATATCAGATAAAACAGTGGACTCAAACTATTATTTAAGCCTGTGAAAACACAAATATGCTTGTATATGTAGTTGAAAAACCAGTTCTTCAAAAATTACATAACCAATTATGTTAATTATTACTTCCAAAATATAATGCACATAAATTTTTAATGGCTTGAAGAATAATGTAGTGGTATTACAAAATTTAAGTTTTTGTCAAGAAGCTTAGCTTTTACTATCCTTTCTTCACATTATTTCAAATAATGAAACAGAAATATTATTTTTAAAAAGTCGCAGCTCTATTTTAATTCCTCATATACAGGGTGGTTTTCTCACATGCTTCCTCTACTTCCATGTCACTTCAGTTCTTGTTTGTGAAGAACATGAAAACAAATAGAAGAAATCTATTGATTGGGTCACCTTCCTGGGATTCTATAGAAGTAAGTTCCTCCCAGGTGTAAGCACCTTGGAATCCTTGGAAGGAGTTTATGTACAGAAAAAAATACACTCACTAAAACAGACCAGACTTCTGTGGCCCATTTCTCTGTGGTTTAGCTCTAACACAAGATTATTTAGCTGAGTAGTGCAATAACATACTTTTTCAAAGAAAACCACCTTGAGGCTATATAATAGAATTAATTTGTCAGTCTGGTAATTTTAGAAGAAATACTGCAAATTTTTGGAAGGATGAGAACCCAGTGCTTTTAATTCTGTTTTGAACATAAAAATCAAAGGCAGTATGGGGTTTGGATGATGTCTTTGGCTCTTCTGTTTGCAAAATCCACTTTAATTAGTGGCAGTTTTATAAAGAACACCAGATGGGTATTTGCCATAGGGTGCTTTGGAAAAAATACAAACTCTGAACTATAGACAGATATATGTAATTAGGGCTCAACAATAAAAATGCAGTCATGCAGTACCTTCTATCAAAATGTAAGTACTTCATGAATTCTAATTAAGCTACGAGATACAACTACCTCGTTTTACAAAGACTGTTTATTATTATCTGTGTTTAACAGCAGCAGACAGCCAAGGCAGCCTTCTCAAGCGCATACAATAAGCAATATAAAGATAACCTATCTGTCCCTTTTCTGCCCGTGTTTCCACTTGCACCAGTAACACATTTGCAAAGGTGATCAGCCCTTTTTTCCTTGTCAGCTGCAACATATCATTTTACGGAAGTCCATGCAAAGCTGTTTCAATTCCAAGTCTGTATATTGGGGATGACCCTTTTTGTCAGTAAATTTATCGGCCTGCTTTTTGTTTAGGAAGTTAAAAAATCTTATTTTAATGGCGTAACAGCAAACGTATTTTTCATCAAGTGCCTTGTGTGTAGACATTACTTGCTTAGATACCTAGCCAGTGTTTCCATCCCTGTGCTTTATTTCCTTGTGGTGTTAAGCATTCTTTCGAGATTTACTTCTGGGTGAACCTGGGTATCACGAAGGATGCATGAATGACCTCGGCTATCAGGAAGGATGCAGAGGCGAAATCCAGGTTGAAAAACTTCTCCTCAGACAGGGAGAGAGCTCAGACGTCGCTCTCCTCACCATCCCCTCAGAAATCAGCGCTGCCAAGTCAGCCCCTGCCCTGGGCAGAGAACACACGGCTCCTCGCTGGCGGCACGCCCAGCTCCGCCTGGGGCCTCGGAGCAGCCCGGCGGGGAAGGAGGAGGAAGGCGGTCGCAGCAGTGGCGATTCCCGTCGGGAAATCCCCGACAGCTCCCGAGGAGTGACCCACACAGCACGGGCCCCGAGGAGTCCCACCCCAGCACGGGCCGGGAAATCCCCGCGCCCTCAGGGCTGCCGGCCCCGCCCCCGCGCGCGCGCTCCGCGCCCCTCTGCCCGGGAGCACCGCCCTGCCCCGTGACGTCACCAGCGCGCCGCCCAATCAGGAGCCGCGGCTCTGGCGGCGCCAAAGCTGCAAAGGGCGGGTGCGGGCCGGGGCTTCCCTCGGCCCCGCCCCCGGTGCTCCCCCGCCACGTGACCGGGACGCGGCGCCGCGCCGGGGGCGATGCCCGGCGGGAAGGTACCGGCGGCGGCGGGACGGGAGGAGAAGGCTCTCGGCCGGGCCGGGGAGCGCTGCCCCGCAGGGCCGAGCCGTGGCGCTCCCTGGGCTCTTCGCGGCGGCCTTGCCGTGCGCTCCGGCCGCCGGCCAGCCGCGCCTCCCGGCCCCGCTGCGAGGGGCGCGGGGGTGGGTGGTGGTGGTGGTGGCGGCGGCAAAGCAGCAGCCGCCGCGCTGTCCCCTCGCTGCCCTTTCATATCCGGCTCCAAGGCGATACTTGTGTTGGGGACCCGCCACGCTGGAACGCGGGGCGGTGACACGGGCCCTTCCCCGCGTTCTGGCGTGCGCGGTTGCGCAACGCCGACAGTGAGATCCGTCGTGGCACAGCTGCACCGAAGGGAGAGGGGAGCTCGGCCTTGCTACATGGCAGTCGGGGGAAAAGTGCAGGGGGAGTAAAACTCGAGAGGAAAAGAGAATTGTGGGAATTGGCAGGATTGATACTGTTTTGAGCAGCTTCGCTTCCCTGTCTGGGAGGGGACGGAGGAGAAGCGCCCCGTGCTGGTTTTCGGTCCCTTTCCTTTGGTAATTTGCTTGGTGCAAATTCGCTTGGTTCCCCGCACAGTGGCAATTAGGATGTGCTGCGTCCGATTAGCCGTGCTTAGCCTAATATTGAGGTACTGCTGAAAGTGGGACTGCAAGTGTTGTTTGATCTATAGAATTGACAAATGACAGATCTGGTTTCTAAAGAATTTTGTCTATACTGGTCTGAATGTCCAACTGCTTTTTAAATATAAGCACATTTAAAATAAATTTTAATGGAAGAAAATGTCAACAGCAAGTTTAAGAATAACCTACTATACTTCACATAAGTTACCTTGTAATATTGACACTATACATGTTTTCTTCTAAAAGGTTTTAAGTTCTTGACTAGTGAAAAAATGCACACTTAACTGCAACAAGATTTAACCAAGTCTTGTTGCAATGTGATGACAGCTTGTGATAATAGTAGCTCCTTTTGCTGGCAAAGATAATGTTCTTTGTTGCTTTATGAATGAAAACTTGTGCTGGTCAAGGGCAAATAGAGCAGTCCTCCCCGCCTGCTGCCTATTAATTAAACTGATTAAAAACCCATGCCATAAGATGTAACAAAAATGTATGATACTGTTATTGTATCCTAAGCATTTTGGATAACCTGATTTTGTGTAAGCTTTACTAAAATATATCTGCTTTGATAGATTGCAGAGTTCTCTCTAACTACTCTGCACTAGTTGTTAATACAAAGTGTACTTCAGTAGTATTCTTATTCCATGAGAGTTTTTTGTTCAATGCAAGCATATAATAATTTATACTGTTGCTTAAAAAAGGATGTATAGGCTAAAAAATCCTGACATTCAAATGGTAATCTAATATACATCGGTATAAGTCAATGAGAATAGTCTTTCATTTACTGTAGCAAAAATCACGCGCACAAAGAAAGGTTTTGAAAGAGTGTTTTAAAAATGTTGGTCTCACACATCAATAGCAATGGGAAAAGTATTTTGAGATTTTAATTTGGTTTTAGTATTTCTTTACCATGTGCATACTGAGAGTGGAAGGAGGTAGGGTATGGCATGTTATCATTGCTATCATTGACTGTGATCATACAGTATAAGTTTTTTTTAATGAATGATTACAACTTGATGAGGACCTTTCTAGGGACCATGCGTGTTCTTGCAAATCATCTTTGGAAAATATGCATACTGATTTTCATAGGAGTAAACAAATAATGTTGGCTGGAAAAAAATACAGCTATAGGTTTAAGCCTGCAAACTTTATTTAATTCCCCACTTGAGTGTTTATAGTGCAAGGCTGTTTTCTTGTTAAATTAAAACTTTATTTTCTGTCTAGGCACTTTAACCAGTAATTAGACTTTCAAAAGCTCCGTATCGGAGCTAATTTTTGCTGAGGATGGGATGCCTGTTGTGAAATTCAGTTTTGTACTACTTAAAATTGGACTTTAGAAAGCCAAGACAAGTTAAAGTGGTTTTAGTTTATGAGTACTTTTATGTGAAGTCTAGGAGAACAAAGGTGAAAGATGAGGGTGGCTGTTGGTCGGTGTTTCATATTTGTGTACATTTATGTGATTGTTCTCTTCACATTTTTTTAAAAAAAACACAGAAAGTCTTTGGAAACTAGAGCTGTGATTTTTCAATACTTTTTCATTCTGCTCTCTTCAGGAAGAATACAACAGTTGTATTTGAATACTTTTGAGTGCTGTTTAAGTGATGTCACTGACTTTTGGATTTGCAAGACAGTAGCTGGAGTAGTTCTTGTAGTGAAACATTTAATTACTAGTTTTGTCCTTCAGCTTATGTTGCTTTTTGTGTTAGAGAAAGTGATGTGTCAAAGAAATGCCACTTGCATATGGGGTAAATAATATATTGGGTCATGTGTTCTGGGGGTTCTTCCCGTGGTTTTTGCAACAACTCTGAGGAAGTGGGATTGTCTGGAGTGTAAAGGGCTTGTAGGGAGTAGCCTTTAAGCATATGGTCCCAGTGACTTCATATAGGCTGTTTCTGGGTAACAAGTCCTGGCCATAAGTAACTACACAGATTGGTTGAGTGGAGATGTTCTAGATAGGAACATCTATTTAAAAATCAAATCCAACACCCCGGCCCCATACTTGCAGTAGTCTGTTGTGTAATCACTATGCATATTCACTGTTTTTTCAGAGTGTACCTCCCTTTTCCTCACACCTGCATCCTGGTAGGCTGACTTACCTTTATCTCACTGGAAATAACTAAAGGAGTAATGGGGTAAGGGTTGCTTGCCATGCCTTTTGTGAGGAGGGCTTGATCCTAATTCCACTAATGCCAACAGGAGTAACTCAATTTTTTTTTTCACTCATTTAGAAGGAACTACTCCAGAGACAAAATGCAATGCTTTTGTGAACAGAAGTCACGGCAATTTATATATGAGGTAGCCATCCTAGCCTTCCCCTTTTTAACTCTATATTTCAGAGGTCATATTTTGGTTTCTGACACCCTACGCAATTTACAAGGTTCTTTGTCTGACTCTGGTTTGTAATAAATCTTGGTTTTATGATGTACACCAGGGCTACATGCTTTAGCTCTTTTCAGCCCGATTTGGTGATTTTTTAAAAGTTCCAGTACCTTGTTTCTAGACACTTCATGAATTCCTTTAATAAATTACACAAGTATTTTTTGTGTGCCCCATTTTTCTTTCAGATTAAAAGAAAAACATGGTTAACCTTGTGACTCAAGATTAAAAGAACTTACAGTTGTTGCTGCATTTCTCTGGGAACAGCACAGTCTTCAGATTAGCTTCATTATAAATATTTATTCCTGAGAAGTAAGTTTCTTAAAATGTTCGTTTCTCTGCTGCATTGAAGCAGGCTGGAGCAGAAGCAAAGAGCCTTTAAAACTTGCCATTTCTGCATGCCAGTAGATGTATTCCTGTGGCAGAAGTCCTTGGACACCACACTTTGTGGCAAGGTGGCTTTGCAGGGGAAGGGTGACAGTGCTGTCCCCAACACTGGCACTGTCCCACCATGTCTGAAGGCAAAGAGCCAAACAGAGTCCCTGCAGGCTGCTCTCAGCTCCCTTGCACCTGCTCCCAGACCCTCTCAGTAACTGTGGATTGAAGCTGTAGGTCCAGTTTCTTGAATTCACATCAGATATTTACATGGAGAGATATAAATTGACGAGGAGTTTGGGATGGGGTACTTGTCTTTAAGGTTTCTTCTTTTTTTCCTGTTTTTTAAGGTGATCTAGGATGTGGGAAATGGTGGCAAGATATTTGTATTGAAAGCACAGAACTCAAAGCCACTGCTGTCAATATCAACAATCATAAGTCCTTCTCTATTGCTTCCTTCCAAGTGGTGTCTGCCAGAAATTTGCAGTAGCTGAGGAATATTTCATGTAAAGGATGTATTTCTTTACTTTTTTGGTTTGGGACTTTGGGGACCATTTTCAGGTTTTCTCAGTGGTTGTAGTGGTTATAAATTTCTGTGTGGTGGTAGCAGAAACTCTCAGATGTTCTTGAATCTGGGGAGCAGGATGCATGGTGAAACAAAGCTAATTAACCAGAATTGTCAGCAGTACTGATGGTTCTTCAGATTGTAATTAAGTTGACATGGTGTCAAGCAGCTGCTGGAGTGGTCCCACTGATCCTTGTATCCTTTCTGCGGCTGTGCCAGCTGTAGGTAACAAGTGCTTCTTCCCAAAGAAGTTTTCTGACAGTTTGGTTCATCACTGCTGTGTCTGCACTGAGTCTGACGAGTGCCAAGTGCTTGAAAAGAAGAGGAGGAAGAGGGGACTCCAGTTGTTTCTGGTTTGTCATGGAACCACCTGCCCTGAGATAGCTCTGTAGTGCTGCTCTGAAAACCTGAGCAGCCCTGCCTTTATTCCGGATAAGGAAGTGCAGGATTAAATAAAACTCCTGCTGTTAAATCATTAATTATGAAAAGTCTTTCTGCCTGTCACAGCCATGACTGTCCAGTACTCTGAATTTCAGTTGTTTAAAAGTCACTTCCAGTGCAACTTCTCATTGCACTCTAAATAGAAGTGTAACCATCTAAGCATAAACCCAGCTCTTTGTTCTACTCAGTCTGCTTTTTTAACCTTGTGGCCTGTGAACATATCCTTTCTGCTTGCACCCCAGCCCTTCTTACTTAGGGAGAGGGAGCTAACATGTAGCCTTTATCCTGCTGATTTTTAGATGGTGTTCCCATCCCAAATCTTGGCAATTGTGCAGCAGTGGCCATGTCTCAGCTGCCACGTTCTGCTGTTGAGTCCCTGCCTCTTATGTCACACTCTTTCTTTGCTCCGTTGGTATTGCACAGCACAGAGAAATTGAGGTTTGCTGTCTGTCAGGAAATGTCATGATTTTAATAACATGGTGAGAGACTTAATAGAGAGTAACTCCCTAGTTCTATGTTTATCAAGCTTCCTAACAATATAAGTACATTACAAAGCCTGTTTCATGCAACTCTTTGTGCATGCAATTAGGTGCATTTCTTTCTCACTTATTTGCAACCATTTCTGCTTTTAACTGACCATTAAAAGTGGTATGCTGTAAACTTGCAAGCTGTGGTGCTGCTGTTGGCACAGACATGTATTCCTCAAAACTGGAGTGTCCCATTCAAGAAATAAGCTCAGATGAACTGTGTCGAAATTGAAGGTGATGAGGGTGTGGGTTCGGTCGGGCCCGGCTGGAGACGGACGGATGGAGACGAGAGATCTCTATAAGCAGGTCTTTGGAGCATGCAGTTTATTGCAGAGGGCGTGGGTACAGGGGCACTGCTTAGAGCTGCCAGCTGCAGCTCCAAGCAGGCCCAAGGTGTAGGAGAGAGAGAGATGAATCAAGAGCAAGAGGCTAGGAGCTAAGAAAGTAAAGAGCAAGAGAGATGAATTAAGAGGAGAAGAGAGTTACTAAGAGAGCGAGGTCCTTGTTACAATACAATAAATCATCTTCTGTAGTGAATATTCTAATTCTCACTAGCCAATCTAATACAAGGTACAAATCCTATAGCATTTACATACAGCCTATAAGAGTTATTACATTACCATAGAGTGTTACATTTTAACTTCTAAAAACTACTCCTTGGACCCCTTCTGCTGAGCTAGTAGGGTCTGCTCTGACCCTTGGACCTGTCTGCAAGCAGAGGGTATTGTTCAATCAGGAGGGGATTACCTTCAGCCGGCTATACCATTGTTTTCTAGTTGTTCAGTAACTAAGACTTTATATCTCAAAGATGGCCTTCATTTCGATGTCGCTTATAGTTTTCATATTCCCAAAATCTTTTGTTAGGCAATCATATTTATAAGGCTTTCCTGTTTCATCTTCCCCAACAGAACTGTATTTGATACTGTAAGCCTTTGTTTGCAAAATGTATGTCACAAAATCTTCTAGAGGCTGCAAAACCCGTCATATGAGGAAGACTCCCAGCACTAAGGTTAAAAATCATCAGAAGCACTTGCCAAGAGGATAGCCCAACGTAGAGGTTCCTGTCTAAGCACTCTGGAAATTGAGGCTTGGGCCAGCACCTTCACTGGGAGGGAAGCAGTGTTTAAATTCTCTTTGTGTTGTAACGTTAACCTTTTTTGTTAAACTGCTGTAGTTTCCTTACTTGACATCGTGTCCTTTCTGAAATTCCAGATTTAATGCTACATCGGATTCGAGGCTGTACTTTTCATATATTTGTGGGAGCAGTTATGGGGACAGTTTGACTTTGGTGATAATGAGTAGTTGCTTTGAGGTGTAAATGCTCCTGGCGGTTTTAGAAGAGGCTCTTAACAGGGTCAGTTACCATCAGTGGAAATGCAAAGCGAGTTTGTTTTGCTCTGTCTTCTTAACATGAACAGCAGGACTGTGTGACTGGAGGGGTGAAGTAAGATGCTGCTCACTGTACTGGGAGCTGCTTGTTTCATTCTCAAGAGCACTGAAAAAAAACCTATGGAAAGCAAATACGCACTGCCATTTACAAAACGGACAAAAAGTGCCAAATGCTTGTGCTCTCAGGCACATGGTGTGGTTCTTGGGGCTGTGCAGGGCCAAGAGTTGGGCTTCTATGATGCTTCTGGGTCCCTTCCAAATCAGGATATTCTATGATTCTACTTTTTGGGTTTTTTTGTTGCCCATATGTTTGACACATATGTTACAGTCCTGATTGACCAGCCTGGTGGAAAATGTGTGTGCTGATTAACTTAACTTTGGAGTAATAATTATTTATAGGTAGGAACTTGCTTGAGAGAAAGTATATCAGAAGAAGACAGAAATACTCAGACAGATGATGTAGTCAGAGTTTTCTAAGATAAGTTTCAGTAGCATAGCAGGATAAGATGTTTATCATACTCAAGTTCAATTTCTGTGTATAAACTGGTGTTGAATCTGAGAGATAGCTTTGGATGTGATAACAGGCAATTCTCTTCTCTTCAGCTATTTTCAGATTTTACAATCTCTTGCATGAAATTGGCACTGGGTGCTAATCAGCATCCTGTTTCGTGACTTATCTAATAATTCAAAGGACTTCCGGCATCCCGTGTAAGGGGAAGGCAACATTTTTGGTGGGGAAATGGTTATGAAAATAAATGTAATTCTTACAGCTGAAAGAGTCTGGGGTGTTTTTTTTTTGGTTGGTTGGTTGGATATTTTTTAATGGTGAACTGTATAGTGATACCTAGTTTGACCTCCTGCATATACTAAATGAAATCAGATTAAATGCGACTTTGAAGGCATTATTTGGTTAAAGTGTATTTTACTGAGCTGTTCATGTGTACTATAATATTTTCAGCTTCATTGAGCAGCTGTGAAGTACTACAAGATGTAACTTAGACCAACAGAAAGTGTACTTATCAAAAATTTAATTTACTCCTGACACTGATGGTGATGTTATTTATTGCTACATAAAAGATGCTTGCAAATATTTGAGACTTTTTTTTCCCGAGCTCATTAAAAATTGGAATTTGTTTGTAAACATTCAGAAAATACCAGGGGCAATCTAGATTAAGTAAATTTAACTTGAAATTGATTATGTCTACACAGAGTTTTTAATGGATTTGTTTTTCCTTTCTCTAGCGGAAGAGACTTTGGAGTGCAGAACGCACACCATTCCCAGATGAGACACCCCTACGTCTGAAAAAATCAAATGTCAGGACATCAGTGTCTGCTGCTTCGATTTCCAATGCGTGGCTTAGGTGTGGGGATGGTTTTCAGAGCACTTCAGTGCTGGAGGTAAAGTGCTGCCTCAGTGATGTAACAAAGAGATGCAAACTGACAGTGGATTTCCATGCTTGACTGAATAAGATGTTGCCTTTTTTTTGGGTATTGTTGCCAAACTAACAGCATATTGCTACAACTGTCAAAATAGACAAAAAATGGCAAGCACAGTTACATAAGGACATTGTCTTAACTTGTTAGTGTAACTTGCTGAGCATATGTTAATATGTTGTCTTCTAGATAGCACTTATCACTTAGAAAAATTTCAATAATACACTAAAGGATGCAAAAGTAATTTGACATTTGGGATGGAGTGCTACATTTTTCTAAAAAATATGGAATAAAAATACTGTAGTTTGCATCTGAAGATTTTTTGCTAGACCTAAATAATGTGTTTGCAATAGTGAATTAAGCATAGAAAGTCTTGCTCCATCATGAACAGAGATGTTCAGCCAGCTCTGAATGAGAAGTGTTTTGTGCTGACCCAGGTTGCTTTTCTGTTTCTTCTTCTGGTAACTGAGCAGCCACAGTGTTGCATATCTTGTGGGATATACTAAAATTAAAGACAGGGTGACCAAGTACTTCTTTCTGTAACTTTTCAATAGGGCACATCCTTTATCAAGCATGTTGTTACTGCCCACTTTTGACATTTTAGTGCTGAAAATACTGCCTCTTGTTCTTCTTAAGGGAGAGTCACATGTGATTTCTGTCATAGTCACAGAAAGTTTGTATTTTCCAAATCTATGAGAATTCAGATTTTATGTTACTGTTGTCATGCTTTAATACCTCATTATATTACAATCTTGTAAAAGATTTAAAAATTAATTTGAAATTTTTCTGCTGAGCTTTGGTGGGTGAATAATGACAGCTTTGAATATATTGATACATGTTCAAATTATTTTTAATACCTCAGTGATTAAATCTCTCTCCATGTCTCTTTTTAATATAGTCTCAGAGGCCTTCTAATAAGAAATCCAGGATTAAGAAGCGTCTTGGACCACTGTTAACATCTGCTGAAAGTGCATCTAGTATGTTTTGATTATTTCATGTTAACATTGTGAGAATATTGTTACTTTGTTTTGTCCTACACTAGGGTAGAAGTTGGCTCAAAATACTGGTTGCTTTCTTCTGTTACTATAATTAGAAGCTAATTTTGATAAGACACTCAGTCTCTTGCTGTTGTGGTTGGGCTCTTCTACTCACCTGGAGTGCCAGAAATTTATTCTGCAAAGCTGCAGGCACTCAGCTATTGCTTTTGAACAGGTGAAAGAAGCATCACTAATGCTGTATATGGTGTGTATTACAACAAGGATGGGATATTTAAATCTTTCACATTTTTATCAAGAGGGAATGAAAAATAGCCCTTAGCTGTGTAGATTGAGGGTGAAATTATTCTGTCTTCTTCTAGACAGACAAGCAGGCATGAGAGAACACATTTTGTAAATAGGAGCAATAGATAGAAAAAAAGAATTTTGTCAACCTCCTGCTTTTACAGGCTTCTGTATGCCTTGGAGTTGCTTAATATTGTCATTAAAAAAAAGATCTCTAGGGAGAATAAAGAGGAGGAGGACTTACTGGCTCTATCTAGTTCTTTCCTTTTTTTTTTGAGCCCAGAGGAAAGGAAAGAAAGAGGGTGTGGTATTCTTCAGTCTGTATTTCTGCTTGCTCCAGCAGTTGTGCTGCTTCTGTTGGATATAAGTAGGTGACCAACTGGGCACTTTTTTTTACCTTTTGGGGTTCTAGCTTTTCTAGATTTCTAAGAGCCGCCTCTCTGTGTTGCAGGAGGAGATGTGGTTGTGTTTCTCTCTTCTGGGCCCATCTGCCTAATTCCAAATCCCCAATAATTGTCTAAATTTCCTTTTACTTATAAAATTTTAGTAGTGGTATGAAGTGGGAAATTCTGCCTTCTTATGATTCCTTGTTCTGTATGCTCCATGCTAAGTATGAATCCTTTCCTCCTTGCTTTATTAAAAATGATGCAGGAAGGTATTTTGAATTAGAATGTCTTACTTCAGAAGCACAACAGCTTTTCTTTGCAACACCTGAGAAGGTTTGGTTTTTTTTTTCCTCTCAGGAGAAAACTGGAGAGTAATCTCTACTGATAGAATACTTCTATTCCTTTGTTATTCATTGCATAAAGTCAGAGAGCTCCCAAACCCAGAAGTCTAAGGACAGTCTTTCTTTAAACCACTTAGCATTTCACAAGGGTATAGGTGGGGGAGTGGAGGAGTGTTAGGACTGTGTGTAGGGGGACTAAATGTCAGACAGTCGTGACTTGTCCTCACTCAGCTGAAGGACACAGTGGTAGCCTCATTGTATAAAATGAAGTGTTAGCATTTGTCATGGAGAACTAAACTGAAAATAATACATATATATGTAAGAAATGCATGTGAGTTAATGCTTCAGTATTAATCTCTGATGCCTAGTAACAGACTTGATAATTTTGCCCATTAAAAAGTAGTGCAGTTTAATTTGTAATATTTTAAATTCAACAAAATTGCATTTCTGTAACAATATAACACTTTGCAATACCTTTTTGTAGGAGCTGCTGCTGCTGAAAGCTCTAAGGAAGCTGAGGACATAGTATGGACCTCTAGTGGCAGTGATTTTTCAGATGATGAAAATAAAACATTGATTCCAAGGTTGCACAGCAAAAAAAGGAAAGCTTCCAAAACAGAGGCATCACCTAGCACGCATGATTTATTGTTAGAGGACAGAAGTAGTGAAGGTAAGTTGAAATGCATGATTTAACAAGAAACCTTCTGTCAATTTAAGGTGGTAATGAAAATATTCTTGAGGTCATTCTGACAAAATTACATGATCCATTCCTATTTTGGTTGAATATTCTTGAGTTCATTCTGACAAAATTACATGATCCATTCCTATTTTGGTTTAATCAGTTGGACGGGATTTTTTTTCCATAAATTTCATCTGAGTATAGAGTAAGCTCTTAGTAAAAATTATATACAGAAATTTTAAACCTTGGAGTAAAGGAGCACAGTTGTCTGCATCTGCTGACTAGATATGGCAGACTTTGCAGCTGCAGATAGCATCATCTTCTGTGGCATGCATTTTCATTTTGAAACGCAGTACTCCTTGCTTCCCCTGTTAGCTGCGCTGTGTGAACAGCCATGAGTTTAGTTCTTAGAACTTCCTTTCTAATTCATGGAGCAGGAAATGACACTGGGGAGAGGAATTGATTTAAAAGTGCAGCTGAAGACAGAAAAAGCTTTGCTTGTATGCTCTTTTATATATGTTAATTAGGATAATGTATAAGTTGCATTAGAACTTGTTAGGAAGTCTTTCCAATGTAAAAAATAGGTTAACTTTGTAACACTGCAGCTTGGTCTGAAATATTGCAGTTAGACTGGATCCTGGATGTCTGGCAGAGCATTCAAACACTGCTCTGAGCTGAGCAAATGGATTGACTGATGACTTTTTGTTTCGTGTGTGACGCTGGTTAAATATGCTCCTTAGGTTTAAAACAAAACTGCAAAATCTTCCTCCTTTCATCTATGTTTTTACCATCTATATAACACTGTCACTGACATATCTGATGGTTATCTTTTGTAATTCCTAGTCATTTTCTTCTTTTTCAAAAGGAAGGACTGTTCATTTTCTAAACTGCAATCTGTTGCTGACTTACCATTAATATAATTCACTTGTCCCCTGCAGGTATATGCTGCAGGTTTTAATCTTTCTCTCTTTTTTTTTTTTTTTTTAGGAGACAATACACAGACTTTTTTAATCTCGTAAGATAGCAAAATTTGGTTTCTCTGTGTAGTTGAAGAAACCCTGATGTGTTATATATCTGCTTGAAGGTTACTGAGAAAATCCAATAATTGTCATGTTTTTCTTCTAAACCCAAAAATATCTTGAAAGCAATGGGGAGTAGAAGGACTGTAATTTCCATGTTTTTTGAAGCAACCATCATATACACTGATTTTAGCATTGTACATAGTGTGCCTCTGTGTGTGTACCTATATATAGGTACAGTTGTAGGTGTGGCCACAGTAGGTGACAAGAGATGTTCCCTTTGATGTGAAGTTCACTTTAAGAGGCACAACGTCAGTACTTCAGTGTGACAGGATAAAACGGACTGCCTTTTATTTTTTCAAGGAATTTATACTGTTGTCACAAGGTGCATGCAACTTGTCACAGCTTCAAGAAGAACCTATTTGTGCTGTCTGGTTGCTGATGCCTGTGTTTAAAATTTCTGATGAAGCTTCCTCATAGTCAGAAACAGAAATGCATTCGTGTGTGTAAAAGGAGGCAATGCTACAGCTGTGTGTTTATTTGTCTGGGTGACTTCAGAGTTTGGAAGTTCGATGTAGAAACTAGTGATTTAGATTATAGTAGCACTGCCAAGTACAGAAGGTGCTGCCACAGTTCCAGGGGTATGTACAGATGCCTCCTTTCTCTGCTGCCTCTCTGCTATACATGACTATTCCAGTGTTAGAAATATGACATTTACAAAGCAAAAAAGCAACCCCTCAAAAAGCTTTCATCCCTTCTTCAAACGTGCTCATTTGTACAAAACACATTGAAATTATCTCTCTCAGTACCTTGTACCTAAAGGGTGGTGAGGGTGCTACCACAGCTCAGTAGATCCAGTAGGCCTTCAGTAGATCCTTGGAGTTACAAATGGGCTTTTGGAGTTGCATTAAATACCACATGGTCATGGGGATGGTGGAAGGAAAAGTTCTGCATTTCTGTCTGCATCTCTTTGTTTATTGCTGTAGAATTGTGAGTTTGTTTGGGGCTTTTTTATTTGTTGTTTTTTTGGCTCCATCTTTTCTTATGCCTGTTTCTATTAATTTGTCCTCAACAATTCTCTCTTTGCTGTGCTTAGAGATTTGATTTGCAGACCTGTATATTCAGGCATAGTGTTCTAGGAGGTGACTGTTTCAACTAGTTTTGTCATTCCTCTGTGAGGGTTACCACTAATAGCAGATGTTAGTTAACACTGTTTAAGGCATTTGCTTAGAACAGTTAATTCTGAACAAGTATGCTTAGAAAATCCAGTGCAACTGGGCAAAAAAGCCCCCTAACCTAAACCATGGGAAAATTGATAATAGCTAAACTACAAAGAGCACACTACCTACCTATGCAGTTAAATGTACTACCTCTTTGCAGACAATACTTTGAAATCTTTTTTGTATGTATGTAATTTTTATCTTTCTTCAGAGGACATTTTCTCCTAGTAGGATTTAGCATTTATGAGACACAAAATACTTAAAGATCAGTTGAACATAAATAAAAAATAATTTTGCAATTCTTCTCTCAAGTTCAGGAAAGCTGTAGTATTACTCTCACTTCATGCTTATAATAGATGGTGATTAAGAAAAACTCTTTTTACCAATATTCTATTTTAGATGAATTGGAGCTCATCGACTGGGAGAAGGATACTGATTCCACCGATAAGTGTGATGGGTCAGAAAAAGAGGACAGCTCACTAGAGATATCAGACTCAGACTCTTGCACAAATACTAATTCTCTGCCTGTCAAAGAAGAGAGTGATGAGCTTTGTAAGGTGAGAAACTGTTCCAAGTCTAAGAAAAAAACCTGCTGCTATAATTATGGAGTATATTCATATTTGTTTGCATTTGAATTGGGGGAATTTGAGGATTTTGCTTATCTTTTCAGAAAGAATTCTGTACACAAGAACTTCAAGGCACTTTCTTTGACTGCCAACCCTCAAAACCAAGCCCCTTACACAGAGCTTGGTAGTGTGGTCACTGAATCACAGGATGACTGAGGTGGGAAGGCACCTCTGGAGAATGCCTAGTCAAACCCCTCTGCTCACAGCAGGCTTGAACAGCTGGCTGTTCAAGGCTGTGTCTGGTTCAGTTTTGAGTATCTCCAAGAGCAGAGACTCCACAACTTCTCTGGGCAACATGTGCCAGTGCTTGGTCACCCTTGCAGTAAAGCAGCTTGTTCTCATATTAAAATTGAATTTCTTATATTTCAATGTGGGTGCAAAAAGTCGTGAAGTTGGTGGGTTTCTCACCAGAGATGTGATCTTTGGAACTCTCTACAGTCCCTGGCTGCCAGTGACAAATTGGTGCCCAAATTTCCTGTTGTGTGGTGGGTGTGAGACCATATCCTATTCCTCTTTAGTACTTTGAAATTGTGACTATCTAAAATTCCAGGTATTGGGAATAGAGCATGATGAGGTGGAGGACTACATGCAGGACTCCCTTCTCAGTAATGAGGATTGCAAAGCTCCAGAAAGGGAAAGCAGTAAGAACTGAATTTTACTGGCTAAAATGTGGTAGCTACTTTACTGCAGAAAATGTAAGTTTGTTTCGAAAGAAGGCATTCTGTGTCAACTATAGATCTTTAATTAGTATCTTACAGTGAAATGACCTGTGTGAAAACACTTGAGATGTGACAGTACCCTAGGCCAAAGGAACATTTGAAATGGGCTGCCCACGGTCAATGTCCCTGGAGGTGTTCAAGCAAAGACTGGACGTGGCGCTTAGTGCTGTGGCCTGGTTGACATGGTGGTGGTGTTTGTTCAAAGGTTGGATTCGATGATCTCAGAGGTCTTTTCCAACCTGACTGACTCTGTGATTTACCCTCTCTCTGGTGCTGGGGGCTGGTGCCGCACCAGGGAGCCCCGCGCCGGCAGCGCTCCCCGGAATGTGGCGGAGAAGCCCCAGCCGGGGCGGGCAGAGCGGAGGGGCCGGGCTGTGACCCCCCATGAGGAGCCCAGCCGGGGGAGAAGGGGCAGCGCTCGCCTGGCAGCCGGGAAACACCGGCCGGAGGAGGTGCGGGTGTCGGAGCGGCGGGAGCAGCCGGGATCCGTGCTGGAGCAGCCGGGATCCGTGCTGGAGCAGCCCGGCAGAGGGCACCGCAGGCCCGGGAACCTCGGCCCGCGGGGGCCATGGGGACGGGGACTCGTTTATGTATCGGTGCGGTATTAAAATGCTCACGAGTGAGTGCCGATGGAGTGTGATAGGACGTCCTGCTCGCACAGGAGGGAGAGCAGCCTCCAGTTTCCCAGGAATCAGCCCCATCGCAGGGTCCTGCTGCTTTGCCGGGGCTGGAGGGTGGGACGGGGCTCTGTCTGCGGCCCCTCACTACAGGAAAGACATTGAGGTGCTGGAGCGAGTCCAGAGGAGGGCAGTGGAGCTGGGCAAGGGTCTGGAGCACAAGTCCTATGATGAGCGGCTGAGGGAGCTGGGGGTGTTTATCCTGCAGAAAAGTGGGGACCTCATCACTATCTACAGCTGCCTGTGAAAGGAGGCTGTAGCCAAATGGGGTTGGTCTCTTCTCCCGGGCGACGAGTGAGGGGACAAAATTAGCCTCAAGCTGTGCCAGGGGAGGCTCAGGTTGGACATCAGGAAGAATTTATTCACAGAAAAAGTGATCAGACATTGGAATGGGCTGCCTAGGGAGGTGGTGGAGTCACCATCCCTGAAGGTGTTTTTAAGGAAAAACTGGATGTGGCACCTAGTGCAGGGGTCTACTTGAACATGGTAGTGTTTTGTCATAGGTTGGACTTGATGATCTTGGAGGTCTTTTCCGATCCAATTGATTCTGTGATTCTGTGAAGCAGCAGGTCTGGCTGTGGCAACACATGACCTGGCTCTTGTCGGGCTCCTGTGGGTGTCAGTCCCACTCTAGTGTCTGTAGCTCAGAGTTCAGCAAGGGTTAGCCAAGTGTTTTCAGGTTTTGAAGAATTTACTTTATATAGCCCAAGTCCCAGGCTGCAGCGTCAGAAGAGACTACACAGTCTGCATAAAGCTGTGAAAACAGAATTGAGATTTATGCGAGTGGTAAAAGTTGTCCTGTTTTTATTACACCAGTGTGACTGATCCCAGTGTACATGGAAAGTTGGATAAATGTTATGAGACACGTTCATATTACTAAATGATGCTCATGAGAGGGTTTTTGGGATGCAACCATACTGTAATAAAAAGTTTTTAAATCTAACCAGAATAGTTATGCTGGTACATTGGGAATCTGAGGTTGTCTCTACAGATTTCCCCTTCCCCCATCCTGGCTGGAGTGCCACCGTGTGGGAATTTTGCTGGATGGTCACCTTCACCAGAAAACTTTCTTCTGGGAATTCAGTGTACGCAGTGGGTAAATCGCCAGTGATTACTCTGCCTATTGCAGTCTTTGTTTTGCTTTACTTGGAATACGCTGTTTTCCAGGGAAAAAACTGCTAGGAAAAAACTGCAGGCAAGCGGAGAGGTTTCCAAGAGAGAATAGAAAAGCACTAGTCACTATAGGAGGTCATTTGCTGTACGGGTATTCTTTAGAAAGGCCTGTTAATTTTGTGGCCTAGTTCATGGTGAGGGAAGGGGAAAAAAAGCCAAATGTTGATATATCATCATTTTTGTGGTATTTACTAAATATCTAGAATCTAATGGAGTGTGTGGATAATCAAAAGACCATGAAATTTATTTTACCCCACTTCAAAATATGCCAAATACCAAGAGGTTCTGGAGGTTTAGGATTACTGCCAAAATATCTTTATGGTAGTATTTACTCTTGCTAGGAGTGTATTAGGTTTCTACTGGGAAATCTCGTAAGATTAATAACTATGGCTTCCCCCCTCCTTATATCTAATTTAAAAGTTGCTTCTATTTGGTGATAATTAACTGCATAGAAAAGCTTCACGTATTGTTTTGGTTGGAAGATAAGACTCTTGCTTATCTGTAGGCTGTGAAGCTGCAGTCACGATTCAGTTTATGTTCCAAGTCCCTGTGCTGTGTCTTTCCTCTCAGCTATCCACTTCTGATGTGTAAAGCTGCTTGATAGAGGATAATGAGGAAGGCAAGTTGAAGCTGGCCTTGTGGGGAGCAGCTAATTTTTGTCTTCAGTTCAGAATTTTTGAAGAAAGTATGTGCAAGATATGACAGGGCCATGCTTTACTTTCCTTTGGCTGTTTTTAAGGGATAAGAGAGTTGTTTTATGTTAGCTTTCATTTGACCTATAAGTGGTTGAATTTTTGCTTAAGATGATGCAGGACAAAGATCTGACAAGGTGATCCCAGATGGTTGTATTCTTACAGTTCCTTGACTTCTAGTTGCCAGTGGTGGGATACCTAACAGAACTCTTTTCTTGGAGAACATGGTACTAAAATAAAGATTAACCATTAATGTTAGTTTTTCAGCATACATGTTTTCCAGAAGAGCACAATGTAATCACTTCAAAATTGAAAAACTCCATATTTTTATGCGTTGATAGTGACCACTTTTTGCCAAACTTGTGAACAGACTTTTTGTCTCATGAGCTGAAGTTCCCTGTTTTGTAAGAACTGCTTATCTCTTAATTATTTTTAACTTATAATATTTAAATGTTAGTAATTAATTGAAAATGTGTGTTCCTGTTGGTAAATCCCTCTCTTCTTCCATACTACCTCTGAAACTGGGAACTTCCTCTGGCCCAGTGCACTGGGAGGCATCATCTTCCTCACATGAACCCTTCCTCAAAACACTTAATCCCTTAAAGTAGGCCAGCACTTTTATGGAGTATGTAATTTTGGTATCTTACAAGAGTATGGTATTTCCTTTGTGTCCTGTGTGTTAAATTCACTTCATCAGTTTCTGATGGGTAGCCAGATTTGCTTGGCTTACATGTGGAACAAATGAGGTGTATCCCAGAATGGTGTGAGGAATTAGTTTTATGTATTTGCTATGTAGCATGAATAAAGCTTAACTGGTTACAGCAGGTCCTCTTTATCGCACAGCACACTAATAAGTGCAGTAGATACATGTCTGCTGATCTTAACTTCTGCTTGGGTGAAAATTCATCCAAAAGTCACATGGTTAAGAGCTTGTTCCCTTTAAATCTTAGAACCATTGAATGGTTTGTGTTGGAAGGAAAATTAAAGGTCATCCAGTTCCAAACCCCTGTCATGGGCAGGGACACCATTCACTAGACCAGATTTCTCAAAGCTCCATCCAGCCTGGCTTTGAACAATTCCAGAGGTGGGACACCCACAATTTCTCTAGGCAACTCATTCCAGTGTCTTACCGCCCTGATAGTAAAGATTTTCTCCCTAATGCCTAATCTAAAGGTGCCCTCATTCAGTTTGAAGCCATTCCCCTTTTGTCCTACTCCTATACTGTCTTACTGCTGTAAGAAATCCCTCTCTGACTCTCTCATAGGCACTTGGTAGGGACTGGAATACATAGAGAGTGGTAATATCCCCAAACTATTATGCTGAATGAAGATAGATGACTGAAAAAGAGATTTGCTGTATTTTATGTGTTTCAAAACTCTTTAATAAATCCCTACCACATTCTCAGCTCTATTGTGCTGCAGGCTCTGTGCCCTAACAGTGGGCAATCTGATGTGATAACTGAATATTGTGCAAAAATTATTTTAATGTTGTGCAAAAGGTTTATTTTGAGGTTTTCCCTGAGTGAAGAACACTTTATTTTAGAAGTCCTTCCTGCATGGATATATGTAGGTCTGTGTCTTTTACCTGAGGCCTTCTGATCTTTCAAATTAAGGTGCATTCAGTTGCTTAGTTCGTGGATTTATTACTGTCTTGACTTGGCTTTAAAAAAAAAAAAGCCCTCAAAACAAATTCTGTCCTTCTGTGGCATTACATTGAGGGGGATTCAACATACTTCATGAAATTCTGAAGAGGTCACTTAAAAGATGAGCAGGCCAAGACTTGCTGTTATTTCTGGACTTGCTTTCGTGTCCTGGCTTTCTTGATCCATTATAATAGTAATTATACCTAACATTGGCTTGGTAATTAGAATTGAGTCTAGAACTATTGTTGTGTAACAGAATTTAAAACAGGTTATCTCAAAGTAGGGAATCATTATTATGGCAAATGGAATTTGTGTCATCCTGTCAGACTGATGACTTAACACGGATAAAGGGTGATGATATGACCATGTTATTGCAAGCACTTTTGTCAGTTCATTACTGAAGGAAGTGTATTAGAATATATACAAAATACCCACAAGCTTACAATTGTTTTTAAATGTGTACTTTATGGAATAATTCAGATTGGAAACAACTTTCAAAATTTCTCCAGTCAACCTGCACAAGGCAGTCTGAGCTGCAAGGTCAGACAAGGTTGCTTAGGACTTTATCTAGTTGGATCCTGGAAAACTTGAAGGATGAAGACAGCATAACCAGTCTGGGCAGCATCCTTCTCCCTTCCCTGTCTCTCTCCTCTGTGTCTTTCCAAAAACAGGAACCTTACTTTTCTGGGTAGAACTGGTCTCTTCTAGCAGGGCTCTTCAGCTGGGCCTTTTAGGCAAGACCTACAGATCAGCAGATTGCAAGTCAGTAGTGGCACAGAAAGAGACACCTTTTGCATTCATACCTTCAAGGTGGAAGGATTTATACCTGAATTACCAGACAAAACTGAACCTGTGCACCGGCTGCTTTCTGCTGCATCCCATCGGCAGGGATGTCTCTGCATCTTCTGATACAGGAATCAAGCCTTGAAGCTTTTTTCCTTAGTCACAGACAATATTCCCCTCTCAACTTTGTTTCCGTGATTTGGTCAGATTATCAGAATAGGAAACAGGATGTTTCTGGGTGTGCTGTAGCTATTTGTATTATAACTAGCTTTTTTTCAGTCTGTAGTTAAACAATGACTTCATTAAGTTTAAAACAGGACTGATGACACTAGTTCAGCTAATACCTAACTGGCTCAGATGTTTCTTGCTTTGATAGTTTGAATTATCTTGGGAATAGTTTTCTTTATAATTCTGGGACTCAGGGGTTCAAATGTCAATGTGACTGAATTGGCTCATTATCCTCCTCAAGAAGGACACAGTCATATGAATGTCTTGATGCATGTTATGTGTACTTTTGGTGCTGTAAAAATGCCTGAAGTCTGTGATGCCCATTTTGAAGGAAGCATCTTTGATCACTGTTTTCATACTTACAGGTGCTTTTGTAGGTGGTCCACAGTGTCACTGAGGTTGCTGTGCTTCTTTGTGCCTAGTTTGTGAAATTCCTGGATTACTTATTAACTAAGTTTAGTGGAGACTTGTGTACCACGTTCTGGATGTATGAAATCTGATGGATTACAGCACCTATGACAGTGACATAAACAGACTTTAGACCTTGCTGCCATGAGCTGTCATTCCCAGAGTGTATTTTTATGTTGTTTGAAGCACCAGGCTGTTTGTGAATGCTAATCCAACCCCTCTGCTTTGTTTAACTTAAGGCTTCAGCTGAGCCCCATATTCTTTCTTACGCAGCTCTGGAGAGCAACAACTTTAAGTGCAGCTGACAGCATTGCTATCTTTGTATCCATGTATTGAATGCCCCTCTCTTTGTGGTCTTCCCACATCCTCCCCAAGTCTGCCTGGTGTTTTAAACAAGATTCAAGAGGCCTGTGTTCGCTTTCCTGCAGCTGCATGCCACACAAGGCATCTGCATTTCCTCAGGTCTGGCACCTCTCTGGAGCATGGCTCCTGACAGCACCACAGTGGATCTTCAGGAGTAACAGGGACAAGCAAAGCAGTATCTGTTTGCCCTGTCAGGGCCTTGAGCTCCATCTAAAGAGATGAAGCATAGAAAGAGGGTCTCGTCTGTCTCTTGTTGGTAGCTTTCCTGGTGCTGCAGCAGAAGATGCTACAGGGACGAGCAGAGCATGCACTGCCTGGAGTGCAGTGTTCTCCTTTGAAAAGAGAGAGAGGATAAAGCCAGGGGAATTAACAACATTAATAGGAAGTTAAAGACTTTCGTCTTGCTGGTTTCCTCACCTCTGATGAGGCTTTTTGTTGTTTGCTATTATGGGTAATTTGCTAATAGTTTTGCTGTCTGCAAAGAGTCGTGAGCGCAGTGAGAAAGCTGCTGAATTTTGATTTTTCTGACTTTGTCTTCCAAACTGTCTCAGGAGTCTTCAGGATAAATTGGAAGAGATTGATTTGAATTTGTTGGAAATTCTTTTTGAAGGAAATGGTGGAAGAGAACTTTAGTGGGATACATAGGACCAGTCTTAATAATTTCTCTTTCTTACAAACATGCTTTCTAAATACTGTCGTTCTGGAAGGAGACCTGAACTGATTGGCTGATGGCTCGAATTCTCTTAAAGCCTTTGGTTCAGTCTTTCTTGTGGGTTGTCACTTTGCTTTAAAAATAATTTTATGATCTTTTAGTGGCTGGTTCTGTCACCCATTTTGTCAGTTCATGGTGTCAGGAGAGGGACCTAATATATTGGGGAAAGTAAAATTCTCTTTTACTACCAAGGATGTTTGTTGCACCCAGTTGTGAAAAAAAAAAAAAATCATTGCATGTCATTTTAAGGTTCCTAGTTCAGTTGCAGTGTCCATCTTTCCACAAGTGAATCTTACTGGTGTTGAGGTTTGTGGCAGCAGTATAAGAAAGGCATGCATATGTCTATCTCAAAAAAAGTGCATGTGTAATACTGCCTATAAAATGGCTTTAAAGTGGAAATAAGACACGTAAATGTCCAAGGTCATCCAATTCCTGGTAGAACAAGTAAAGCATGAGGTGTGCCAAAGTCATCCAACTATCTGTGTATTTAGGCTTCATCTTCTAAAGAGTTTCATGTCAATATTCACCAAAACAGAAAAGTTCCTTTTGTAGCAAGGGTTAGTGTGTAGCAGCTCTTTGTAGAACCTACTGAATTGTGAAGATCTAGAAGTAAATTTAGACTGTCTTAGAAAACACAGGAAGACCAAAGTTTAGAAAGTATTCTAAACTAACCTCAGGGTTATTAAAAACCCCTGAGGTTTTTCCAGTGTGTTTCTCTTTAATGGATGAAGCTCCCTCCATATCTATATATGGAAGAAGGCAGTTATGTGGGGTTTTGTTTTGTGGTTGATTTGGGTTTTTTTTAAGTCATGGCACTGTATCTTTAGCTTGTAAAGAATGCAGTTTGATGGTACGGCATGGGGAACATGACTTTTGTTCCTGGCTCCCATTACAGTGTGGAAGTGTGTTGGATAGATAAGAGAGGAATAAAGGGGGGCAGAACAAATGGAATAAAACTGAGAATATGTATAGCAGAACTTGAGAAGTATGGAGGTATGAAATGATGTTGGGCAAGGGGTTGACTTTCTTGGGGACAATAAGAAGGAACTGGGACGGTGTGAAGATGCAATGCCTCTCATATCCAGTTTGTCAGGGTCTGTGTCATGTTCTGTGATAAACAGTTTCTATACAAACGTCTGAATCATCTGTAGATGACAATGCAGATTTACAGTTCTTTTGTTATCAGGACATTCATGTTCCAGACTAACAACCCTGGTGACTGATTAACCCTTTCTGTGGAGATGATCTCTAACTTCATAGCTGTAATATGGAGTATTAAAGTATGTTAAAGAGGATTTTTCATGCTCTGTAGGAATCTGTTGGCACACTCTTGTGTATAGGCCAGCTGCAGACAATCCTGCTCCATCCGTTATTATCCCCTTTATGATAACACTATTTGCCTTCAGACGAGGGCAACAGCCTTGACTACCTGCTGGTTTTATCTTTGTCCTCGATCTCTCTGGAAATATGCTGTGAAATTGTTACTTCACATGATATCTTCCCCACTACTCACAACTTCAGCCGAGCTTTGTTATTCCAACTTCCTGGAGACATGGAGAAGCTGTTGCACACGGCTGTTGATTCACTGCTCAGTCTCAGCACAGTGGCATTCTTTTTGACTCGGTCCCAGTCGTTCTCCTCCCACTCTGTCTCTTCTTCCCAGCAGTCGCTATTTCATTCACTTGTCCCCATTCACCTTCACCTGGCCATTGTTTGGTGTCAGTTCACTGGTTCTGTCTTGCCTAATACAATGTTTTAGTCCTGTACCACCAAGTACTCTCATCTGATTGCAGCTCTTTAGAAACACTGATTGTGGAAAACTTGTTGCTGTTTTGCAGACACCGTGACACCTTCCAGTGCATGGGAAAGGGAACATTGAAGCTAAGTGAGAAAACCAGAGTAGAACTGTCTGCTTGTGAAGGCAAACATGATGGGCAGGGCAGCTTCATCCTGACCTAAATAGTCATGTATGAGAAGGTTTGAGGTTTGTTCTGGGTTTTAAATACTGTGAAAGGCTGCTAGAAGCACCACAACTTTAAGAATCCCTTAAGTTTGCACACAAACTGTACTTGTGGATAGTAGTTTTGGCCTTTCCATTCACAAGAAAAAAGGTGCAGTGGAACTCGAAAAGCTTCAGAGCAAGTTGGTATGAGCAAAAAGTTCTATAGACTAGAAATCTTCAACCTCATAAAGAGATTGCTGTGGAGAAGGCATGAAAGAAACCCATGCCTCATAAATAGATAAGAAGTAAACAAAATGACTGGGTACTGTCTAGTGCTAGGAGGCATTGAGTGAAACTAGCAGGTTGATTCAACATTAAAACGGAGTTGATTCATCCCACCATACGAGCTGCTGAACTCCCTGTCACAGGATGATACAGATGCTGAAAGATTATATGGATTCAAGACTAACTGGACAAACTCAAGGAAGACAAGACAAATCTGTTAAGAATTAAATACAAAGATCTTTCCTCTAGTTGTAGCCACAAACTGGAATCAGGAAAACTCTTCTGTGGCAACACTGCTGCATGCTTGTCCTGTTTTAAACTCTTCCCTAAACATCTGACATTAATCATAGTTGGAGACAAAAGTAAGGGGGTAAAATGATCCTTGGTAGACTCCCCTACAGCTGTTCCCACGTTTGTGTGCTGTGGGCTTTTCAGCATGTATGAGTTTTGTCCTTTTTGCCATTGCCACCCTCGGTGCTTCCAATGCAGAGCAATTGAGAAGTCACATACCAAAAGACAATGTTGCAAATGAGTCTCCACTTGGTCAGTGCAGTGGATACCCTTTATAGCTGTAGTTCTCTACCACCTGCTGCTCTGTGTGGCTTCTGCAGGGTGTTCTTTCACGTAGTCTAGTTTGTGCTTACCTCATGTTTTTAATAAAGCTTTCTGTACAAACATAGGGAAGGAGAGGAGCTTTTGAGACAGCATAGATTTTGTAGAGGGTGATGGCTCTAGCCAGACTTGTCTAGAGAAGAATTTAGTTTCCCTGGAGTGAGCTTCACAGACTTAAGTTTCTTTAATTTTCTTGATTGGGTGAGGGAGAAGTGCAAAGGTAAGTCTGGGCTTTTTTGTTTATGTTTTTGTTTTTTTTTTTTTTTTTAATTGAAATATTAATTTTTATGACTAATTGGAAAAGCACTATGTTGGGTTTTTTAAAACATAAACATTTGTTGAAGTACATTGAAGCATCATGAAAGTAAAAAAAATAACTGGTGTTGCCAAGTTGCGAATCTGGTATGTTCCAGTAATAATGTGATTTGTCTAGGATATGAAGCACTTCAGTATCTTTTAGAATGGGAGAACAGTATAACTATTTGTATAAAAAGAATAAGTAAATATCCCAATCTAATAATGCATTATCTGTTTAAAGGCAGAATTAGAAAAAAGACCTTTTTTTTTGTGGCAGTTGCAGATAAAGCATCATGTTGCCTTTTGGCCTGTTCTTTGCGGAGTTGTACAGAGAAAAGTATTAACAATATTGTGGACAGTAATATAACAGTTTTACATGGCTGCTTGGAAAACCAGATTATATAGCTATATACCAGGACACTTTACAGAAGCTTTGACTTACTTATTCCTCCTTTACAGAACTTAGAAGATTCACCCTTGTAATGTGAGATATTTGTGGTGCGTTGGAAGGACATAAGAGTTTTTTTATGGTGTTTGTTTACTGGTTTGGAAAGGAAGGGCCAAAGCAGCTCTTTGGACTAAGACACTGCCATCAGCCTCAGTCTGTAGCAATTGGAGGAGGAGGAGAAGAAGAGAAAGAAATATATTTTCTCTTAAATAGCTTATGGGTGGAATGTTGGATTAAAAAATAACAGGTTAAGTAGACTTTTTGAAGGGTACAAATTTAGGATGAGGAAAATAAAATAAGACATAATTGCTGCTCTCATGGCTAAAAAGCAATGAGCCGGACAATAGATAAGACTGTCAGTTTAAACAACAACAAAACCAATGTTTTTACATGAAACAAGTCTGAAATAAATGCCAGGAGGGTGATTATTCCCCTCTACTTTGTAACCTTTATATGCACTTGAGTCTAGTTTTCCTATGCAAACAGTAGATCTAGGTTTGTTCCTTACATTATTTTGACTTGCGGCTTACATTGCTTACAATTTAAAGATTCTGTGATGCTTTTCTCATATGTAAAAGCATTTCATTGTTAAAAACTTATCACTACCCACAGCAGTTATGGAGGAAAAAAGTAGTTAAGTGGGCATCAGAACAGGGCATAGAATTTTTTTTTTCTTTTTGCATGGCTTTACAATTTTAGATAAGTGCTTCCCATACATATTGATGGCTTCTCAAATCTGATGAACTCAGAGGAAAAATCTGTGGTGAAATCTCTGGTTTGGTTTCTTCAGTGTTAAAAAAAAAAAGAAAACCTGAATGTATCAATCCTGTTAATAATGAAGATGTTGAGTTGATTCATCACTTTAATAAGTCTAAGTGAAAAATATTGCACATATCTCCTTGGTGGATCATCCTTGTGGATGCTGAGTATAAATATTTAAGTTATCATAGCTCATTTTGTTCAGAGGTAAGTGGAAGAAATCATAACTTGGGAAATAATGGAAAGTAATTAGTGGAAATATAACACAGAGGAAGACTAGAACATGATTTTATGTAGGATTGGAAGGCAGCATCACTTCTATGCCAGACTTCTGTGGTACAACTTACTTTTTGAAGGCAGGAATGACAGTAAGATTTGAGGGGGAGGAGTTGCACTGTTACAATAAAGTACCCAACATAATTTTTTGTTGTGTGTATAACTTTGCAACTACTTTGAACATTTTTGCACTTTTAATGCAGAGGTTGCTTGTGACTTCAAAAATGCAAAACTTTTTACATCCTCTGCATGTGATTTTCAGGGTTTTCAAATACTATTCAGATGTTAATTGCTATCAATTAATTTTTAAGGATTTTGGAAAGTGGTGGTGGAAGTTTTCTCTCTGCCTTGCATGCTCCAGACGCTCTGAACAGTCAGAAGTAATAATGTAGGCAATGATCATTTGCCTTTGACACAGTCATGATCCTTGTCGTCATCATAGAGGTGAAAAAGTAAGACTGCTGGTGATATAATGTGTGGCAGTTTATTTTCACATTTTGAGCAGGGAGGGATGATTTAAGAGACCACTGAATGCTAATTTCTGTTGCTTTGGTACCATGCATTTTAAATGGAAGAACAGCAAATGGATTTAATTTTTATGAGACTTGCGCCAGTAATTGTAAAAATTCTCCATCTGCTTATTAGCAGCACTATGCTCTGTTTTTAAAAAGAAGAAAGATGCTTGTGTTTTCCTGATCTGGAATGAACTGGAATGGATTAATGAATGAAATGTTCTGAAGGACATCTCCAAGTATTGGTAGTATTGTAAGGTTGAACTGTAAGAAAAATATCTTTTAGTGTATTTTTTTTGATCAGCACTGTGACTTTTTAAAAATGCACTTCATTGCTTAAGCTCATCATCTGCCACAAATTCATTGAGCAGAGGTTGCCACTTCTTCTTGTACATTTTGGTACAATTCTCAGCATAACAGTCATTAACTTTTCTGAGACTTCTTTAAATGTTGCAGCAATAATAAACCACAATGACTAAATCAGAAATCTATGGCTGCTGACCCACCTGTGGTCCCTTCTAGTGACTTTCTTTGCTGACATTAAAAACATTAAGTAAAATGTAAGAAATTCTACAAGATCACGAGAATTCTGCAGAGTTTGGTTTAAAAGTGATTGGACTTTTTTCTGGAGGAAAATCTAATTACCTAGTAAGTCAAATGTTGCTCCCTTGGAAAGTTCTGGAGTTGCAAGTCACCTCACTCCTGAGGAGTGTGTCAGGGAAGAAGCAGAAGCATTCACTTGCTTTGTGCTTCTTTGCTTTTTGCACCTCATGCGGGCCACTGTCCCAGATAGGATGCTGAGTTCAACAAGTCTCTGGCCTGACTTGTTCTTGCTGTTCTCACTTGGTTTCCTTCATCTCCGCAATTTTTTAATTGATGCTTTATTGTGTGTTTAAGTCCTCGGCTTCCAGAGCCTTGTTAACATGTTATCTTATGTGGCATTATGCCAGTGTTGATGGGATTAAAGCAAAAGGAAGCCCTGGTTTGCTGCTTGCATCTAAAATGAACAGCAAATCTGATTTAGTTATTTCTGTTTAGTGAAACTGAAACTTTGTACCTGGTGCCTCAGTCTCTCTGGCAGGCATTAGTCCCAGTCTTTGCAGTTTCTAGCAAGAATAGTGTTTTAATTTCTGCTACACGAAACTAGACTAATTGCATGCTCAGAAATCTAAACAAACAATGCTGGAGAAAGTTAGAAAGGAATTCTTTTGTTTGGTTTTATGAGCTTCACTATGTAGTGTTGGAAAGAGAGGAAACTGTACTCTGGAAAATCAATACTTGCTGAAATTCTGAAAGACCACACAGAGGACAAACTAAGGCAAGCTAGTCCATAATGAAGCAGACGCATAAGATTAAAGTGAAGAAGGTGATAATTATGGATAGAAAGAAATTAACAAGAAGTAAGGATGAAATTAAGACTGAAGACACCAATTTGATATTTTATTTAAGTAAGATCTGAGTACAAATCTGTTTTAACATTGTGAAACTGTAGAATCCAGAAGTCTGATGAGTTATATCACATTGTTTCTGTGGTTAAAATGTGGTCACTACTACAGGTGTGTATGTTTGTTTTTAGAAAAATACCTCAACCTGCACTAGCTTTTGAAAAAGAAAACACACACATGCACACATCAACCCTAAGCTGTAATTGGTAAAAATAAAAACAAGCATCTAAAAATATGTTGCCATATGTAGCTGGCAAAGAACATCACCTCCTTTCCTGCAAACAATAATAACTTCTATTTAATAAATTGAAAGGTCTTGAGTTTTGTATGCATAGTCAGGTAGACGCAATTTGTTTGCCTCTGTCTGCATTTATTGTAACCACAGATCACGTAAATCCTGTTGCATTGCCCCGCAGGTAGCTTAACAGTTTTTCCTTTCACTCATTTTCTGTGCATTTCAGCTGGTAATAAGTCATTTCCAGACCAAAGTGTTGTGAGGACTGACAGATGGGGTGCTGTAAAACAGCAATAGAAATAAAATGCTTTGACTTTAAATATTGCAGAAGCTGAAATGCAACACTAACCTAATTGTGGCATTATCCTGGGTTTACTCACCTATGGATTTGATTGTATCTGTCATGTGCTACCGCACTTCCTGCTGCTCTGAAGTCATGTTTTTGTGTTGCTTCTGCACTTAACGACTCACTCTTGTTATGGATATGTCCTAGATTCTTTTCTCTGACCCTCCAAATGGGTATTTTAACTATGTTTAAAAATGGGTGAGGAGAAAGTAGGAAAACGTGTTAGATTGTCAGGTTCTGCAATGTTACAGATAGTAAGTGCTCTTCACTTTATTAGCAAATGACCCAACTTTCAAATTAGTAACTTGGCATGTTAACAGACCTACACAGTATTTTCTGTGTTTTTTCAGTATCTGAATCTTGCTTACACTTGTTTTTGAGGAGGATGACCCATCTGATACAGTCTTCCTTAATTTAAAATGACAGCATTGTATTTAAGAAAATAAAAGTATCCCTCTTGCCTGCATTTTTTTTCCTACCTGGCAGGTATGTAATTGTGTGCTGTTGTGGTTGCTTTCATATGTACATGGTTAGAGATGGCTCAGGATTCAGCCATGCTTTGAAAATGGGATTTTACAATTAAACTTACTTGTGGATAGGTGGGGTTTTCTTTTGTGTGTTAAATAAAAACATAACATGGTTCAATTGAAAGTTTTAACTCAAACAGTATATACTAAAGTCAGGGAACTTTATCCTCTGATTTTGGTGCTGGTGCAACTAACTGCATCCAATCACTTGAGATTCCCTAAACTGCAAATAAAAGTATGGTAGGACTTAATGTTCCAGACAGATTAGGTGGTTTAGGAGAGAGGGGGGCAATGGAGCACCGGCCTTGCTGGCTTTTGTGGTCAGCTGCAAGACATGAGGACTTGTTGTTTTATCTTTTAATTGTAAGAGATCCCAACTATTTTTTTTTCATATCCTGTTCACAGGTTTGAAGGGTGTAAGAACAGATGATTTTATTGAATACACACTTTAATAATACAATAAAAAATTAAACTCACCCTTTTTGAACAAACAGTTCTGTTCATTTGCTTAGAGGCTGTAAACCACACTGGGTGTTAGGAAGACAAGTAGCCTGCGTGATTGCGGTAAGTGTGTCACATCCTGCCCTCAACTTTGCCCTCCTTGGAGGCCCTGGCAGTCTATCTGTGGTTTGCCCACTAGCCAGCTGGGAGTGGCCGAGAAAACTTCTCTAACCTGTGGATCTGGTTCTCGAGCAAACTTTCAGACTTAACAGTATCTTGGTGCTCCTTGCCAAACCCAATTAGGAAAGAGGCGAGGGTTCTGGGGCAGGCTTTCAAAGTTTCACGGAAGACTCATCTGTAATTTTGTGACAAATTTAATTGTGTGCATTCAAAGCATGTAGTATGAGGATTGCTGCGGGGCTTTTTCCTCCTTGACAACCCAGTCAACTCCTTTGTAAACATGAGACTACCAAAGAGCTTCCCTCTT
This sequence comes from Aphelocoma coerulescens, assembly GCF_041296385.1. Taxonomy (NCBI): domain Eukaryota; kingdom Metazoa; phylum Chordata; class Aves; order Passeriformes; family Corvidae; genus Aphelocoma; species Aphelocoma coerulescens. Next base: position 125,070,774 of record NC_091015.1, read on the forward strand.
CTGTGAAAATCTTCCCCCATTTCTGCTGCAGAAGTAGTGTTTCTGGCTGTGTTTGGAGGGGAATGGGCAGGCAGCTGCTTTGACATTAGAAGTGTATGGTGTGAATGCCAGCACATCTTTGTTAAATAAATATGAACTGCTCCTTCCATAGGGATTCTTAAATACAACTGTCAAGTCAAGGCATGTCACTGGAAATTTGCACGTCCTATGAATTCCCTGTCATTTTTGTCATCAGAAATCTTCGTATTTCTTACTTGAATGCCTTTTCTTCCTGTAACTTGCCAAACTCTGAATTCACTTTCTCTGCTACATGTGCCTTCTTGGATCTGGAGTCTGACCATAGAAAGATGAGATTAGAAATTTCATCCGCTTTTTTTTTCTTTTGCTCTGTGAAAATTTTCACTTATACATGGTTGTATCAAAAAACTGTAGATTGTTTACAGGGAGCTTTTAAATTACTCGTTCTTTGAGTAGTTCCATTCTCTGCTTTGTCCTGATCAGCATTTGTGGTTTTTTTCACATATGAATGTGCTCTTGATATATCCCACAGAAAGGCAAAAGAAAATGGTGCAAGAATTGTATTTTTTTTAATGTCTCTGGATTTTTTTTTTTTTTAATTTTAGGATGCAGTTACTCAGAAAATGGCATTTTGAGCATCAGGAAATTATATGCACAAAACATAAATACTTGAGTTCTTTCTCAGTTATTTTCACCCTTGGGGAATTAAAGCAGAATTATTTTCCCTACTGTTACAGTACTGAAGCTAGTACTATTTTAATTTGAAAGGCATAGGCAGAGTTCTGGGTGGAAGAAAAGGCATTTTCTGTGATCCCGAACAGGGACTCCAGAAAGTGCCTAATTGCTTCCTATGCAAGTTTTACTGTCTCTTTGGTTAGCAGATGGTTTATTTCTATAGTTGCAAGTGTGTAAAAGTCAAGGTGAAAAATAATCAGTGCAACTTTCACATACAACACAGGCTCAGGATGTTGGATGGACTGGCCAGAGATGTGGATCATCTGCTAGATGCATGTCTTTTTAGAGAATCTATAACTAGACAAAAATGTTGACATCTCTCAGCTGATGGATGAAGGGTGGTGGAACACTGGATAAGATATTGACTGATGCAGCTTTTCAGGTTTGCACTGAAATAGTGGAAGCAACAGTGGGCTGTCCAGGTAGGGTAGAAATTTTGTCTTACCATCTCCTATATGTTCCTCTAATGATACGGACTGGGTGCTAGGCTGAGGATGTGTGTGTGGAAGGTAATGAGGGTGAAACTGGATCCATGTTCATGTTGTGTCTGATGGCCTGGCTATAAAACATTACTGGAGGCTTGTGCCATCTGGATGCTAGTGTGTTTGCTGGTGGCAAGTACAGGCCCTGAAGAGGTGATTGCGGAGAGTCCCCTCAGCAGGTGTGTGTGAGCTGGTTTTGATCCTGCACCTATGGGTGTCAAATGTCTTGATCAGTCACTGAAGAGGAACATAGGGCCTCAGTGAGATAAGAGGTGACAGGTGAGAAGAAGGAAAAGGACTTGAGGCCTGGATTTGGAGAGAAAGAGGGGTAGTCTGGGAGGGAGGAAATGCAGAAAGGGGAAGTAATAGCAATATGGTGTGTGGAGGAAGCACATAGAGTTCATGGTTCCTTAAGTTTATTTTGCCTGTCCTGCTTCTACTTGTGCCCTTGTCAATCTCATGACAAGGTGTTAGCACAATCCATTGGTGAGTGGCATAACTGTGTCACCAATCATCCCCCACAGGCTTGGGGTGCCTGCTGTGCTGCCTCTGGGTGAGGGCTGGGCGAGGGGGTGAGTCAGGGGCAGCCCTGGCAACGCAGCCGCTGTCTGCCCTCACTGCCTGGCTGAGTGCTGCACTGGAATTTTCCAGGTAGGGCACAGATAGAGGTGAGAGGGAGAGCGCGTGGGACGGGATTTGGACAGGGAAGGGCTCGTCCTGGGGAGAACTACCTGGATGATGAGCCTCTGGTACATGAGGGAATACCATTAATAAATAACTAATAAACAAGGGGGGAAATGCAGCAGATACATTTAAAAACATCTAATGCTGCCTTTGTGTTTTATTACCTTTTCATTACCGTTTTCCTTTATTAATTTGAAACATGCAGTGACTTTTTTTTTCTCTCCCTCTCCAGCGTGGATTTCAACACATACTTGTGCGGGTGCCAAGAACACTGTGTTCTGTTAAGTCACGGGGTGACGTCGGGTGCTGGCCACCCGCCAACCTGGGTCAAGTTCATTCAAATAAGTTTCAGCGGCGGCCCTTGCTGCCCCAGCCCCGACAGTCCTGCCTTTGCATGGTAGATGGCTCTCTTGTGTTAGTTTTCTGGAGAGCTTGGGATTTCAGGGCTTTAAATTTTACAGGCTTTTGGATTTTCCTTAATGTTTGCAGAGGGATTAACAAACAAACAAAAAAAAATTTCCTGACCTCGCCTGAATCTGTGAGGAGAGAAAAGGAGATGGCCATGGGTTTACTGAGCAGAACAAGGTCTGCAAGTTGGAGCATGTGTTTCTCTGCCCACTGATTTTTACTATTTCTTTTTTTTTTTTTTTTCTCCTGTCCTTGGATGGCTTTTAATCATGATGCAAAGACTTAGTGTCTTTAAAGCAGGAGCTGCTCCTGAGTTTCCAGTGACAATCCTGTTCATGACAGAAAAAAATGAAATGGCACAAAGTGTATAAAAGTGGTGATGGCTGTGCTAGATTAATTACTTCCCTTTCCTACAGGATTTTGTGTTTTGCTGTCTTAGTTCTGAAACTTTGGACTGCTCTTAAAAATGCATTAAGCAAAGGAATCTCTTGGTCGGGGTGAGCTTCCCATGTAGAGGATTATCCCATGTCATGGTGTTAAAAAATCAGACCAGTTTTCTTGGTCTCTTTATTCCAGCTTCCCTTTCAGGGGACTGTTTTGTTGCTACTTTGCATAGCAGCATACTTTTCCTTCCTGTAACCCTACCAGAAATCACACTAGATCCCCTCCCCTTCACTTCCAGTAACTGCTCTGTGAGCAATAATTTTGGAACTACTGGCAAAATAAGAGTCTTTGACAAGCTTCTAAGATCCTTACAACAGGACAGCATTTGTAACACCAGAGACATCACTAACTGGTCTCTAAGACAGCTGTTGATATTTTAGTGTTTAATGAGAATCCCATTCTTCCTGTTTGCTTCTGGGATATATATTTTTAATTAAGAATGAGATCTCTGGGAAAACTTGGTGTTTCCAGAGAGAGCTGATTGGTTTTAAAGAGAATAGAGAAGTGAGTTTGCAGCTCATTATTTAGATCTGTTTTCACTATCTCTCGTTTGGACAGATTAGCCATTTTATTTTTATTCTTTCTAGCTGTGCACCAAGTTTCTAGGTCTTGGCTCACTTGATATTTGGCTTTTAAGGGAGAGAAACATAGTAGTGTCAGGTTCCCATGATTCAACACCCACTCCTGAGTTACCTGTTGGTGCTTGCTGGCTTATCTTCTTTGTGTGGGAGAGTGGAGGATGATCAGATTTGTGTTCATCACTAGGTGTCACTCACTTGCAATTACTTAAACTACATTTCAGGGCAAAATTAAAAGAAATAAGAAACTCTCTTGCTTCCTACCTCACCCAGTTTGGGTGTGTGTGGGGGAAGAAAATGGTGTGAAATCTGGAAAAGAATATTTTTTCATCCTTCTTTCCCATAAAACTATTGTATGTGGTGTTTTGTAATTTTATTGCTTTAAGTGTGTCTTAGTTTGTTGTTTTTTCTTTTTCTTGTATAGTTCTGTTGATGCAAGAGAATGTTTTCTTGTATATTTTCAATTATCTTTTCTTCTCTTTTATCAAGTGTGTAAAAACTTGAAGAATAGCAGATAGCATGTAAAAGATATGGAAATCTAGCTCAAGAGGGGTGTGATGATGTAACTACAGGATCATTTGAGAGAATTCTTGGAAAAAAAATGAGATGACAGGACTCAAAATTGTTCTTGGAACTTGACCGCTGAGCTATGTTGGGCAAAGGATGCTGATTAAAAACTGTACACATATAAAGATGATTTATCTTTGTGTTATTTAACAAATTATGTGGAATGTGATGCCTCAGCTGGGTCCTGGCTAGCCTTCTCTCTCGTCAAATGATTAGTGTGGGGAATGTATGTTCAGTTGTTGAAATATAGAATATTTCAAAATTCTAACACCAGTGCTGAAAAAATAAAAGTGGGGGAGAGGAGGAAGGTTAAACAGTGAAACTCAATAGATTTGTTCAGCACACACCAAATGCTCTAAGTATTTTATTCCAGAGGAAGATTTTTTTAGAGAGTGTACAAGCGTCCATGTGGATAGCTGGAAACTTTATTGGCAAGGATGATAAATTTCTTTTCCTGTATCTCTCACCCTTCCCCTGTATTTTTCCCTTGAAATGGGATGTGTGTTTTATCCAGCCTGGTTCTGTCATTTAGTTTGGGGGCTGGGACTGCTGTGGATCAGAATGTTGTGTAGACTGTGCCTTCCCTCCTTCGTGTCCACGTAAACTGGGTCTGGGTTGTGTCAGTCTCCTTGGGAAACTGAATCTCATGGAGGGCCTTGAGGCAGTGGTCGCTGGGCAAGGTTCTCTAAATGGCTTCAGTGGTGTTAAATGTGAACTTGGAGTGTCAGTAAAAAAAAAGGTGAAAAACTAAAGCTTGTCTATTGTGCATTTCTTTTTCACTCTCCCTCCTGTGTAACCAGAAGCATTAGTTTAAAAGGTGTAACTGTATACAGAAATTACCTTTCCCCACCCTGTCTTATACTAGAAGAGTAGAGGCTATTTGAGATCACCTGCTTCTCTGTGAAAGGTGACCTAAGCCGAGGAAACCCCTTCTAGACAAAAGTCATTATTCCTGCAGACCTGCAATGAGGATCTGCTGAAAGTAACAATAATAGAGCAAATCTGCTGTGTGGATATCCAGAGAAGTTACGTGTTAACTGTATAAACACATAAATCTCTTAAGCTCTGTGTCAGACCCTGTGTTTTCAATGTCTTTGCTCATATTTAGGCCCTAAAACTAGCATAAATTTCTTATGACAGCTGAGAAGAAAACACGCAACCTCCACTGATACCTGCACAGATATGACAGAACTCTTAATCATAAGATTTAGTTTCCCTTTGCGAAGATTATAGGTTGAGATTCATCTCCTTGTTCTATCTTGGATTACTAAGTGTTTGTGGCTGTGTGTCACTGTATTTATCTAGTCCACATGCTGTATTTGAATTTAACTGAGAGTTGTGTTTGAATGAATAAAGTAGCATAATTTCCTTCCCTTCCCCTGAAGGAGAGGTGGGTTTCTTTTCAAGTATGGCAGCTATTATGACTAACTATATAATTACACCTTTAATCAGGCTGAACTATTTTAGATACACAGTAGCCCCATTTGGCCCCTCAGTGTTGAACTGAAAACCCTCTAAAGATGCATAGTATGGCCCATAGTCATCATCATTGCCTTTAATCACTCAGCACATTAAAGCCACTGTGCAGGAGTGTACATGGCCATGTGATTTACTTTTGGGGGTGGTGGTGAGGACAGGAAAGACACACGTGTTACTGAAAATTCCTTTTTCTGATTCTGAGTCTGCGAGGACACTATCGTTTGTCTCTTCTTACTGCCTCTGATTGTTTTGCCAGCATTCAATGGATTTCTTCTACTGTTGTATTGTGTTTGAAGGTGAATGTGGCTCTGATGACATGGAGAGAAGTTTTTAGTCTGTCTGGGCTGCTGAAGCTACTGATGGGTGTGGAAAGCAAGTGTTTCAATGCACAGTTCAGAGGCATGGCCTCCAGAAAGCCTCTTTTTGTCTGAACAATAAGCAAGGTGTCCTTGTCCTCACAGCTCTTCAAAGACACAGCAGGGCTGCTGGGTGTTCAGTTTGTGCAAGCTAAATGCGAGTCTCTAATTTCTGGTGTGTTGGGATTCATCCTTAAAATAAGATGTGCTGCCACAACATATCAATTTTTTTAGTTCACACACTCCACCTCTGGTGTTAATTCTGTGACTTTAATAAAGCCTAATGAGTGCTATTTCTTGCAGACCTTAATTATACGAGCAGCTCTTTTTAAAAGAAGTCTTTTGCTCTAGTTGAAGTACCGTTGCTTGCAATATGTGCTTCTGTTGTGTTTCATGTTTTGCCTGATATGGGGTTGGTTGGTTGGTTGATTTTTGGGTTTTTTTCATGTAAAGAGAAAGGATAGAGGAGGAAAGGGAGGGGCAGATGCCATATAACGAGGGGACACCACCAGAAAGGCAGTTCTGTCAAATGCAGCCAGATGCATGGATTGTACAAGGTGGCATACATGGTTTATTTTTGTTGTCATCTCTGAAACTAACATAAGCTAGTTTCAGTCTAAAATGTTAAACATTGTTGGGAGAAGGCTTGAAAATGGCTGAGAATACTATTTAAGAAGGTCAAAAAGAGCTTAGGGTTGTGCTGTAGCAACTGATCTCACATGGAAAGGCCCAGAGTTCAGAAGTGAGCAGACCTGTGGCTGCAAGACACACGCATGCACCTGGCAGAGTTCTCAGTCTTAATTATGCACAGTCTATTTTACTTCACCATGAGTGAAAAGTTCTGAGCATCATGTTTGCAAAAGAGATCATGACAAGGCTAGAGTTTGTTTCCTGTTACTGCATGTTCTCTCACAGCTTACTGGCTCTACATGAATATTGCATAGGGATGTTGGTACAACACTAAGATAAGGGCAACAAATTAAAGCAAACATAGGAAATGGAAGAGCCTTTGTAGAAATGTGCAGACAACTCATTCAGCACAACTGTTGATGGCTTGGCCTTGAGCTCAGTTAGTGGAGCTGCTGCTGCTGCCTGGCTGCCAAGATAATGTGTATGATGTAATTGTGCCAAGCCCATACTATCATGGTATTACAGCAAAACTGTCTGTGAACTGGGCACATTCCCAGTTAGGTTCAGATACAGTAACAAGGTAAATGGAAAGGTTTTGCCAATACTGTATGTATGTAGAGTTACAGCTTGAAGTGGATGTTTTGGGGCAAAAAAGGCAAAGTATCTTTTGCTGGGCTTGTAGAGAACATAGTCTTTGCTCAGTGCCAGTATAATGTCTTATTAAACGACCCTACAAGGATGCCTCTCTCCCTAGCTGCAAAGGAGCATTGCAGGCTGCAGAGGAAAGATGTAAGAATGGCTACCTAGGACAGATTAAAAACCCATCCAGCCCATTGCCCCGTCTGTGCCTGTGGCCAGATGCCCACCATGTGGACACTGGGTATAAGCATATGTTAAGCTGAAAGGATTAACTGGCCAAGTAAGAATACCAGTTGCTTTGTTGCTGGCTGATTATGAAATAGTCCCTGATCTTCAGTGAAAACTAGATAGGATAGTTGAATGCTAGGAAATTCTGGGTGTTTTTTGTTCTTTTGTTTTTTTTAATTTGAGACATATTCTTAAGATACTTACATAGTCCTAAACTGAGCTTGTTTATGTGGTTGCGTGCAGTTTCTTCATGCAACCTTCACGAGCCCTTCCTGCTTTCCGAAGTTTTTGGAACAGTTAGTTAATTCTAACTCTCCATCTTCCTCTTTGACTGAAATTTGCAATTTCCTTTCGAGAAACAACTTCCTATTGAGTACTAACTTATCTGACCACTTTGATGTATTTGAAATATATTTTTGAAGTCCTGAAGGCATTGCAAAATCCAGTGTTGTCTTCACAGCTTGAGTTTCTGCACTGTCTAAATTGAGGAAGTACAGAAGTGGATAGGAGTTCATCTAACTAACAAATGAAAATCCAATTAAATTGTGCTTGATCATGCAGTGTCATTGTAAAATTCCAAACTGTGGTAATTGAAACCTGGTTAGGCAGCTCAAGGGGACTGAATTGTCACGTTTTTGCTGTGATCAGCATTGGCTTTGGGAGGTTTGGGAGTTGTGTGGATTTACAAAAAATGCTGCAGCATATTTGGAGGCAGATGCAGAAACGGGCTGATTTCTGCGGTGCAGCCCATCATCATGCCAGAGCTACAGGAATCTTAAGTCCTGGCCTGCAAAACAGCCATTAAACTTAGATTTAGATGCCTGTGTTCTATATACAATAAACAGATGAGCTAAATAAAGTGCTAAATACCAGGATTCCCAGCTACTGTCTTTCTGACCAAGGAACACTTAAGCTCCCTGGTGTTCCTGCACTTTATCTAATGCCTGTTTGATGTGGAGCAGGGACTGAACCTCTTCAAGACCCTTTGAATCTTGGGGGGGTTTTCTCTGCAGTGACACAGCCTTTGAGGCAGAGGTAGAAATTATCTCCTCATTGCTTTGTTTGGTGGGTTGAGAGCTTTACTGAGAGGAAGGGATTTAAATTTTCTTCATATAGAGATTGTCTAGCTAGAATTTGGGCTTCTCCACTGCTTAGGCTGAAATGTCTGGAGTGTTACAGAAGAGCTGTGTTTACTGTTGTGGATGTGCTTTCTAATGCAAGCAATGCATGTACAGTATGCTGTGAGTGGAAATCCCTGCAGAGCATAAACTCACACCTACTGAATCAAGCCCCTAAACTGGCTTAGGTACAGAAGCACCAACTTTGTACTCACAGGTTTAAATGTGTCATAAACCACGAGTCTGCAGAGTTGCAATGCATCTGGTTATGTCCAAAAGGACTGACCTCTTGGACTTTGATGTCTAAATGCCATCAAAACTCCTCTTGGAGCCTGAGTCTTAGCTTTTATAGCTGAAGATAACCTTATGTATTTGCATGCATAGAACATTTTTAGTGGTTTTTTTAATTGTCATCTCCCTGAAGTTATCTAAGTGATTACCAGTCTGCTGTTTTGAAGAGTTAACCAATTAAATGAGGACTCTTAAGAGTTCTTTAAACTTGAACGTGTGCTTACACTGAATTTAAATACAGATGCTTTGCAGTTCTGATTCCCCCACCCCTGGATGCTAACAGTGCTCAGTGTTTTTGCATGGGAGTTGGTGCCTAGCACTTGTGCAAAATATATTTCAGAACAAAGTTGCCAGATACAGCTAAGAATCACTTGTGAAAAATTTGTCTTAAACAACACGTCCCCAAACCACAGGAGATGCTAGATTGAGTCTTAAATATCAGGCTTTCTGACTCAGTCCTGCACTTACACCACACCACTAGATGATGACATTTTATTGTGAAGATTCACCAGTTCAGGCACTACTTCATAAACATCATCTGCTTTTTAAAGTACATCCTTGACTTTCTATTACAGCTATTGTTTCCTCTTCTGTATCTGAAACAGGGAATTCCCCAGATTTCTCCCAAGAGCCTTTTTTTTTTTTTTTTTGTAATTCTGGGTTGTACTCTGTCCCTGGAAGTCTTCTGGTTTAATTTTACTTCATCAGTCACAAGCAAAGTCTTATGATGGTGGTTGCCATCTACAGAAAATTATTTCCTCTACTTCCACCAATGGGGTTTTATATGTTTTCTGTCAAACTGCTTTAGACATCCTCTGTGCTTCTTTGTGCCAGGGTTGTATCCATAGAGAGGCCACATTTGTGCACTCGGTTTTTAGTCTTGGCCATGATATGTGGTGGTAGTATAAGAACTAGAAAACCCATGAGCATAAACCCAGTGGTGTTGCTATCATAGCAAACCTGATTTATGTGCTTTCTGGATCCTCTCCCTACACTGTGCTTTCTAAATGGTTGTCAAATGAAATAGAGGGGCTTTTCTGATCTCTGTTTCTCCTGGACCACTATACTTGCTGTTCAGGACATCAATAAGGCATTACTTTAATGCTGTCCAAGTTCTGGTTTATCAGTATAGTATTACTGGAAACCACAGAACTAACTGTGATAGTGACCTTAAGTTTTGAGATTTTGAGTATAAGAAAGCATTGCTGCTTTTGCTCCCTATTTTTTTGTGCAATGTGCTTTTGTAATCCTTCAGATGTAAAGACAGCTGTCATGAAAGTCCTGCAAATCTTTTTATATATTTGGAACTAATTTCTAGAGTATGTACCCATGTGTAGTGGGTTGTGAAGTGATGTGCAGTTCAGTTTTGGGGCAAGGAGGAGTAGGTATGTAGGTGCATGCATCTGCTTTTGACACATGGTCATATTTCCTTTTCTGTTTAGTAAAATTTAGCTTGAATTACTACAACCTTACATAGATGAAGTTAGTGAAGATAACTGAAGTTTCTATTCTGCAAAAGCAGAGTGAATTAAGGAACCTCTTTAATAGCCAGACTACTTATAGTTTAGGCAGAATAAGCTAACAAGTTAACCTTAGAAGTACACAAAGAGAGTCCTAAAACTGGGGAGAAAAGTATGTGACATTTCCTAAACAGAAAATGACAGGCTTATTTAAATATAAACAAACAAATGTAAATGTTTGTGTGTAGGATGTAGTGAGGTGTGTGCATATACATGTGTTTTTTTCACTGTGGTGTTGGAGAGTGTGGGTGACTTGTTAAATTCAATTTTCAATTTCTTAAGTGCTTTTTCCTTAAGAAGTGGTTGTCTCATTAGGTAGTCCAAATGTAGTTGTACAGTTTTGCTGTTTTACATAGGGTAGGCTTTCTGTTCTTTCAGTAAGTGCATTCCAGGAATAAATACTGCTTGTACTTGGCTGTAGTGATGCAATTTTGCAGGACTTTTGTTCATAGTAAAATGAAGAGAAAAAAAATAAAATATCTTGTTTGATGCTACTCTTGGAAATTGACACAAATGGTCAACTTTTGATCTGGAAACTCAGTTCTTCCTCTCTTCTAAGTGATTAGTCCATAACAGAATCAGTTGACTTTTGGCAGTTTGGAAGGAAAATGCATTTAACATGTCTTAGATTTCCAAGTGTAAATTTGTCTGTAGCAGATGTCAATAAACATGTCAAAAGGATTTTTGTCCTGAAGTCTTGGTATGCATTAAAGTTACATTAATGGTCTGAATTGTAGTAGCTCCAGTGGAAAACTTTAAGTCAGCATTTTGAATATCCAGGGTTTAATTGATGCACTTGTATTTTCACATTATTTTGACATAGGTGTGTAAAGTTGAGAAGGAATCTTTTCTCCAAAAATATTCAAATGCTTCTCTGAATCCTGAAAATATATTCCCCTTTATCCCTGTACTAAATCATCTTGCACCAAACACAGTTGTGTTTGCTCTTATTCTGAATTTTCTTAACTAAATTTTTTGCTTTATTTTAAAAACATAATTAGTGTGTTGTTTGCTTTTAATGAATTGATAACTGTAGAACACAATGTGATACCTACCATTCCTCTGATGTCTCAAAAATTGCTTTAACTTTGGCTCTCCATATTTGAGAAGAGTTATAATACATTGACAGATCCATGTAGTTACTGTCCTAGTACTGAAGGGAAAATACTGTATGAGTTGTAGTCTAAATAGTTAAAACATTAATATAGATAAACTGATCAGGCTCTTGGCAAGTAGAAAGCAAGATCTTGCTCCACTGCAGGTCTGTTGTATTTTGTACCCTGAAGAATGACCCTAGACACATTTGAAATTTTTGAGATTTCAAAGACAGATTCTTTTTTTACTATTACTATTATTATTATTATCATTATTCAAACCATGTCTGCTGTGATGTCTCGCCCATTTTTCTGACCAAAATGAAATTACTGTTGTTGTGAGCTGGGGAATGCAGATCATCCAGGCAGCAATTTAGTTTACTATATGCACAAGTATCTCTTTGGTGATGGGAGTGGGAGATCCAAAATGATGTGGTGTTTTAGGTACCGTAGACCCTGATGACCACTTGTTGCTACTGGAGCAATACGAGTGCATGGTGCATTGCTCTCTAGACTAAGAAAAGAACTTCCAATTGAAATTATTGCCATTAAGACAAGCACAAAATTGATACAGTGGGTGCCAAAATTTGCACTTCTGCATTTAGGCAATAAAGCCGCCTGTCACACAATTTCTAAAAACAGTGCAGCTGGATGCCCAGAACTGCCTGAGCACTTCTTCAAAGCTGCTGTCACTGTCCCTCTCCTTTCTCAATTGAACTTTTTTAGCTTCCCCTGTCCCAAATTTTCAGTGCTGAGCACAGCTCCCAGAGCTTGCTGGTATTTGAGAATTAACTGCTGTTCAATGAAAAGTATTTTTTCTTTTTTTTACTTTCAGTACAAACTTTGGGCTTGGGTTTGTGGTGCCAAACATTTCACGAAATTGCAACTTGCACGATATTTTTAGTTGCTTTATGCTTCACACATGCAAGTTTTTGATCAGAATGCTAATAGGTCACTTCCAAGTTCAAGAGAAAAAGGATTTGCAACTTTTTTAAAAAAAAATCCTTCTAGCTGCAGAGTTCAGTCTGAAGCACAAATATCACATAAGCATTTTTACTTTGGGAAGAGGAAAATAAGGAGAGAATGTTTAACAATATTTTGAAGGACACATTTCTAAATGTTCTTCTGAGATTTTGAATTAACTTCTATGATTTTAGCATTATCTTGTCAGCTTTGAGCTTCTCTTATATTATAAAAAAGGGGGGCACACATATCCCACACACTAATTTTGCGTTTTCCACCTGTAAATATACATTGACATGTGCTAACAGAATAGAAAAGAAAATGACAGTTTTCCATTATTTTTTCCCCTCCCCTTCTGAAGCACTGCTTTAAGAGTAGAAGAGAAATTGAACCATCACAATCTCTCAGTCTGGTTTGAGATAGTGGAGGAGGCATGAAGCCAAAAGCTATTGGTGACTGCTGTGGAAACCAGTCAGCTATTGCTTTTTCAAGTATGTTAAAGTATGCAGACATGCACTGAGGCTCCCTTTTTCTCTTTGCCTGTAATTGAGAAGAATTACCTTAATTCTTCTCAATAATACTACTTTATGCAAGCTTTATAATCCTTATAAGGAATTCCTTTATACGAATTATGAATGTCTATATTTCAGGTCTCCTTTCTTTGCAAGTTCTCCAGGTCAGCCACTAGCCTGTTCTTAGAGAATTACAGTCCATTGAGTTTCATTGTGTAAGGATTGTATTTGACTAATGGGACATTTCAAGTGTATGTTCCTGATCAGTTTATGTGTGTGCTTATTTTCTAACACACTTTTAAAATATCTGTGATTGTCCCCATGGGTCCTGCAATGTATGTTATACCTATATTATGGCAGTCATGTCACTGAATGTAATGTAACACACCTATGTTACAGCACACACGTTTTTATTCTAATCTAGATCTTAAAGGAGTTTTAAAGTCTGTACTTTCATGTACTGTGAACAATCAGCACAGCTAAATGTGTCAAACTTAAGACAGTATTGCAGCAGTTAGCACTTTTCAATCTCTCTATGAAGTATGTATTTGCAGCAACATTACAATTTTCAATTACAATGCCTTATCCAGTTGATGGTTACTTTATTTTCCTTCTGTTCCCCCAAAGTTTAGGCACATGATCTAAAAGAAAATCTGTAAACTTTGCGTTGGGCTTACTTTTCATTGTTCTTTATCCAAACAGAACTAACTTTAGCTGAGTACATTTAATGTATTTTTCAAAGTAGTTCCATTGTTTGGTGTTCTTTGGCTTACTTGGAAAAAGCAATTAAATGGGTCTTCTGTTTCTTTAGTCTGCATAGAGGTGCTCTCATCAATGTTAGAAATCAGTTTAGGTGAAGGTGGTGCTTTTGTGTGCATGCACATGCTGTCATCACTGACACAGTGTTTCAGACGTGGTAAGACATTTCCTGCCCTGAAATGTTTGCTGTTTAAAATAGTTTTAACAGTGCAAAACCACAAAATGATCTAGAAAAGGTAGGCTGTGAAAGGACTTCTGGAGAGGAGGGAAAGAGTTGGAAGAAGCTGGAAATGAAGAGGAGGAAAGAAATGAAGGGACTATTTTAGGCTTTGGGGGCAGTTCCGCCCAAGCTGTGAAGCAATAAATGGGGCAAAGGGAAGCACAGTCAAGTGAGAAGAATGTGGAGTGAGTGGGAGTAGAAGAAAATGAATGTAATGTGCTGCACTGCCCGGCAGCCTGGTGTCTCCTTAAGCTGGCGGTGCTGTAGCCGTGAACGCTGGCACTGCTGCAGCTGGAAGTGCAGAATCTCAATTTCAAGATGTTTCTGTGTGTCCCAGTGGATATTGTTAACAAAAATTTTTCCACTAAGTGCTGAGCATTATTGCAGAAATGATGCCTGTGTTGTATTTGTGTATTTTACCACACTGTGCCACTTGTGTTTCCATTCTCTGTCATTTTCTTTTTTCTTTCCTTTTATGATAAGTGCTTTTCTAAGGGTTTTCACAGGAAACTGCAGATCAACCAAAGAGGAGAAATCGATGTGAATAATTTGTGCTTCACTGAATATCTGTGTGCAATCTCCCTTTTAGCTGATTATTCTGGAATTACTTCCTTTAATCTCAAAAATAACATGCTTGCAGTTATCATCTACTTTTAAAAAGAGAATACATAATATGAAAGATTTGAAAGTCTTTGACTGTTCCCTGATCATCTATACAGTGACATTACTGTGAGAAGCATTTCCTTTTTTAGAAACAACTTTTTAAAAAGCTTGCAAGGTGGTTATACAGTTCATAACTCTCTTGGCTAAAGATAAGAGAGAAGCAATTTTATAATGAAAGATTTAATTTACTTAGACCAAATGATCTATTTGGAGGAAAACAACCCAAACTTTTGAGACCTATAGAAGGGCTTAGTGCTACATGCTTGACTGTTTTCCACACTTATATCTGTTTGTCTAGTAAAAGATATTACCTCCCATTTCAAGTATTTGTTCTCTCTGAAGGCTTGGAGCAAAACAAAACAGTTGCTTGAAGATGGAAATCTATTTCCTCCTTTAACAGTCCCTACTGAATCCTGCAGGTGTTTAGTCTAGGTGCTTTAGGATTTAGTTCATAAATTATAATCTGGCTTTTAATTGTGCCTTTCAGTTGAGTTCTCTTGTTACATCCAAGCTTTAACCAGGATTATTGCCATAGCATCACCTAAACCAGAGACAATAAAACTGAGGTTTCATGGCCCGGATCCACTAACTTTCATAAATGAAACGGAGTGAATAACTATAAACAAAGAATGTGAAAGTAGGTTATCAAACCATGTGATAACATCTGTTCCTTGGAAACATGAAAGTAACTATTTCTGTGTCAAGAACGAAACCCTGTTTAAGTGGTATTATAAGCTGACTGCAATTTTCTTGTGTGCCCAAACTTCAGTGTATAATGTTGAGGCTTCTGTGCGAAATGATGTAATTATCTGCATGCCCTATCAGAGTCAGGTATTTATATTTGAAAGCCTGGGTCTCTATCATCTGGAGGATCCTTATCAAGATGCGAGCTCAACTGCGTGGGATAATATGCAGTTGCATGAGAGGAGACCTGGTTCTGTCCCTGAATAGTTTGCAAGATGCAACACGTGAAGTGGCGTCTCCCCCTTCCCCTCTTTTTTTTTAAGAAGGGAATGGAGAGCAAGGGTTACAGTAATTCGCTTGAATGTAACGTTGGCTAACAGTATGCATAAATTGTCCAAATTGTCTTTAACAGCCAGTCATTTTCCCTGAGAGAAAATGAAGATGTTCTTGTATGATGGAAAAAAACATTAGACAAAGCAGGAAAAGCACTTGTATGTTGTCCATGTTAACATTTTTCGCATTATTTGGTCTGTTAGAAGTTGGCTATTACTCTGATTACAGACTGATGATGAGATCAGGGGTAATGAGATAATATTAGGAAGCGATAGATTGAATTCTTAATGCTAAAGAAGTCAACTAAACTACTAAAATGATGCTTTTAAGAGATGCATTTGCAGTGCAAATGCTACAGATGCCAAGATTGCAGCAGGGTTTTCCTTATACTTCATACAAATCAGTGTCCCTTAACTGATGTTGAATAATCCTGTTTCATGCCCATTTTGCACTTTAGAAGCTCACTGTCCCTACTGTTCTTTCCTGTCCTTGTGCACAGCAGACAACAGTTTTGTGTTCAGTCTTATCTTGGGGATCACTATTTAATTCTACATCTACAGAGTATGCTTGGAAATAAACAGTGCTTCTTGCTTTCCACACCGGTTTTGTATAAAAAGGCACTTGGGCTGAGACGAGAGCCTCACCTGTTTCGGTCGGCTGATCCATGCCTCAGAACAACCTGTTCTGGGAGAGGCAGGCTGGAACAGCTTGTGGATGTATCTCCAGAGGTATAGCCTGCTTAACCTGTTTGCCTTGTGAAAGCTGAGGTTTCTGCTCAGGATTAGAAGTTAGGGCTTTGATTTCATCTTTCTTACCACTTGTGCATTCTTTACCTGGCTTAAAAAAAAGAGTCAGTAAATACCATCTTTGCATTAGGTCTATAAAAAAATCTGGTTGTTGTAATTTTAATAACTCTTCTCCCAAAGTTTTTCTTCCAAAGATCAGATTCTCATGTTGACTTCTGTGTATGTCTGTGCAAAATCTTATTTCAATGTTATTTTTTCTCTTCTTGTTTTCCTCAGTGATTAGTGCTGCATGCAGGATACTCTCTGGCAGTGGTGTATGTGTACAAGATTGTGTGTGAGAGAGCTCAAACCAAACAAAAACATGCACCTCTCCCCTGACAAAAAAGAACGCACAGCCAAACATACTGCGTGTAATCCTAATCGTCACCTCATTTTCCACTTCAAGGCACTATGATCTAAACAAGATCAGGGAGCTGATAAATGATGATACAAGTTATTTATTTTATTAATTATTATTTCATGTGTGATATAAACCACCATTTTGTGGGCTTGTGTACTGTGCTTCAACTTCCTCACTCTGTGAAGTGTAAGAGGGAGCTTTCCTGTCCCTTCACAACTTTTCTTGGTTTCAGAAATGGTGCAGGAAGCCCAGCATCAGATAACTGGCTCTTGGATCTGGCAGCATCCATACCATTCCATTAATTTCTGCAAAGTTCCATGAAAGCCCTTTCAACCCATTCAGTGTATGAAAGCATCTCTGAAACTGTTCCATTTGCTTTTCTTGTCATAACAGCTACTGGTATTTTTCCTTTGGATTGACTCCTACTTTTGGGGTTACCTTTTAAGACAGTAGCTAATGCAGCTGTATTTTTGACAGGGCTTGCAGAATAAATGGTATCAAACATGGGTAAGACTTCCCCAGGAGTTCTTCACAGGGAAGCCCAGCAATCTAAGCAGTGGCCTGTAAGGTTTGGTAGCTGGCCGGCTTCCTCCAGAGATAATCATGAATCAATTTCCTTTACGATAGGAAGCTCTGGGCTGCTGGATGCAGTGAATCCTTTTTGATTAGTCATAGAAGAGAAGTCCTAACCACTTGTTTAAAGGTCTCAAAACACCATTAAGAGGAGATGAGGGTGCAGTCTATGACCAAATTCTGCTTTGAATAATTACAGTGTTGCTGCCTACACTTTTCCTCCATATTCAAGTAGATACTGCATTCTTCTTTGCTACTTGGCATAAATGATTTTCTGTGCTAATAACTACTGCATTCCAGCCCTGGGGTGGTGGCAGCTGGGAGACAGCAAAAATTCATTCCCATGTCTGTGTGAAGGGAGATGTTGCTGAAGTTTAGTGGTGACCAAGGAGGAAGAAAGAAGCTCAGTGGTGCTTACTCTTGCAGAATCCCAGAGAAGTGCTCAAGGTGACTGTCACAGTGCTTGAAGAGCACATGGCTCTGTTTCCTGTAATGGCAGCCACAAAGTGCTAGTGTGTGTGGAGCAGGACATGTCATTTCCTAGTGCACTAAACCAGCACCGCTGATAAATATTTAGGACAGATCAGATGGTCTGAGTGCGTGTGCTGGGGAGGAATGCTGTACTTGGCTAAACAACCAGGCATTATCTGAGATCCATTTTAAATATGTGCTGTCTCTGTAATAACACTGGGTGGTTGTTCCAGATACAAAATTTCAGTTAATCTGCTGTGTCAGTTTGGGCTTGCAAGTCCAAAAATACCTTATTAGTGATTTATGTATTTCATTGTTGTTCTTTTCTGTCATACAATTATCTCTGCCCACGCACTGCTACCTAATCTTGTATTTTTGCGTGCTGTTCCTGCGGTTATTCCATGAGAAGAAAGCTTGGTGTCACCCACAGAGCGGCACACGCCTAACTCTGCACTTCAACATAAAGTTTCTTGTATGAAGGAATATTTGAATTTTATCTCTCTAGAGTAAAAGTAGCTAGCTTACCAAGAACCAAATTATTTCTGAAGCTACTAGGAAAGTACATTTGGCATAGACTTCAGTGCTTCAGTTAAAGCTTCAGAAAACAAAGAGCTTTGAAGAGAACTGCAAGTTTTAAATCCTTTGTATCTTTAATTATGTTTATAGAGCTGAATAATATCCTGTACTATCTGTGTGCACAATGCTTGAATTAATTTTGTGTTGATTAATTAAGGGAAAACTTCTTTTCTTTTACCTTTACCCTACTCCCTGTAATCCTGCAAGCCAGCTTCTGGTGGAGTTAGCTTCGAGCATTCATTAGCATAGCCCAGGCCTTTGACATACTGTGCTGATGGTTTATGCTTGTGAATATTCATTGTGCTAAATCCAGTGGCTTTTCTGCTCACTCTGTTTTTTAGAGAGTACCATGCAAGATACAAAATCTCCTTGCAACCTATAATGTAGTGTATAATCTGGGGTAGAAGTTGCTGCATTGGAATCCCTTTGCATGCACAATAGCAAAGTACCTGCAGTGCAAATGCAGGGAAGACTGGATGAAAGAAGAGGTAGTAGGATAGTCACCTGAGTTCACTGTGTGTGTTTGTTAATACTGGTCAGCTTCCACCCATCCTGAGAGCTGTCATGAGAGGGCAGGTAGGGGAAATGCAGATTAATTCTGAAAAAAACAAGGGAATCACAAAAGGGAAAAAAGATAGTCCATGAAAGAACAGGCAGGGGGTAACAGAAAATGCTTCCGGAACCAGAGGCAAAGATACGTGAATGAACAAGTAGGAAAGGAGATGCCATAAGATTAATTTTTTTCTGTATGTACAGTGATCAGAGTCTGAAACTCTGAAATAGCTATTTGTGTTTCTGACATAACTTGGCTCTGTTACCTTGAGAAAGCCTGGTTCCCTAAGGGTGCTCTGAGAAGCCCTGTTAGTTCTGCCATTAGAGCTAGGCTGTAGTAGGATAATAGGAGGGAAGAAATTTATTTTATTTAGGGAGGGAAATGACAGACCAAGTGACCTCCATCTGCAAAAAGTTGTATCAATATCTATATAGAATTTGATACCCATTTTTTGTCTCTAAGACATACTGCAGCGTGGTGAAGTATCTTAGTTTCAGCTGATGAACTTGCTCATAATATCTTTGAACTTTTATTGAGCATCTTATCTGCAAAGTATCTTCATATCTTCTGGGGAAGATTTACAATATTACCTGAATGTATGACGACAGAACAAATGAAAGTGTTTAATGAATACAGAGGTAAGGCGTGGATATGGATGTTTTTCGGCAGAAATCACTGAGTGATGTATCTTGGGAGGAGAGATGAGGGGGATGAGAAACCTGCACAACTGCTCATCACCTTGCCTCTAATTAGCAATCACTGTCCAAGAGCCATTTTTTTAAAGCACAGATTTATTATTTATTTTGATAGGGTTGATCTGTTAGCTTTCTTTTTGCACAGAAACCTTTGTAAGGTTCTGCTTTCTATGCTGGAGCTGGAAACTTCAAAAGGAAACGTAACCCTTCTTGTATTAACTTACTGCTATTTTATTGATAAGAAATATCAAGTGCTTATTAAACTGATCAAATGCAGATATTGCTTGCTTCCATCACTATTGAAGTGAAAAGGTAGTTTTTTCAGACCTTTTAGAAGGAAACACTGCAGATTGCCAAGGTACTGCCAGAGAACTCACAAGGTGTTCAAGGTGAAGCAAGCCGTAGCTGAAGCAAGTCTCTTGAGGATGAGGGAGGGAGCACTTGGTCACAGAAGTAACAGCATGGTATCTTCTGTGCAAAATCTATGTGCTTATGGAATGCTGTCTTCATTCCACTGAAGTCAGGAGTGTTGTCTTTGAACAATTTGGGCTAGGATTTTACAATTTCTGTGGTGTTTTTTTTTTTTTTATTTTTTGTTCTTACTGAATGCAAGTTGACACAGGTAAACATACATTCTTTGGCAATCTTAGCTGCTTAGTTGGGAGGGAGGGTATTTGCTATTTCTCATTTTGGTTTCTATTTTTACATTTGTACCATCCTCTGTGTTAACTAGTACCTGTCAGTGCTTTCAAAAATGCATCACAAATTAATTAATCTTGAGAACTCTTTCTTTTTTGATGTATTTTGATTAAAAAATGCCTAACTTTAAAATATAGGGTCCTGGATGCTCTGATACAGTACTCAATGACTTCTCTGCTTTTGTGTAGTCAGATCTTGAGAGAAAAAATGGCAGTAGTCTGTGCATTTATACTTGTGATTTTTCCTTAAAGGAAGAGCCATAAAAGGGGAGCATTTAGAGCTTTTCAGTTGACACCAGTCCCAGAGAAAATAGATTTATCTTAAAATTGGACAAAATGAAATATGTTTGTTGTTTTAGTGATAGAGATTGAGGTCAACCCCTGATTTTTTTTTCAGTCAGCTCCTGAATATGGAGAAGTAGCTAGCATGATCTAAAAGAGGGTGTTGTCAAAAGGCCATCATAGCAAGTGTAGGTATACCTTAGTGAACAGTCTACTACAAAGTATTTGGAAGGATTGGGATATGTGGGAGACGGTCATGAAAATCCCTGGGACTGGGGATGATTACACTGCAATCAGGGGTCAGAGGAAGGAATTGAGGTGGGGAAACTGAGCCTGCGTATAGTGGGAAGCATTGTACTTTCAGCCACTGTGACCAAAACTATTATATTTCAAAATAATAAGCCATGTGGAAAAATCAATTCCTTTTAATTTGACAATTCTTTGTGCCTAGCAGTGGTGCTCTTCTGAAACTCTAATGATATTGCTGGGGATATTATTTTTTAAAAAAACCCAACAAAATAACAACAAAACTCTTGGAAATCCTTCTTCGTGATGTTTAAGATATTGATAAAAAATAGACAC
Organism: Aphelocoma coerulescens; assembly: GCF_041296385.1. Lineage (NCBI taxonomy): Eukaryota > Metazoa > Chordata > Aves > Passeriformes > Corvidae > Aphelocoma > Aphelocoma coerulescens. The sequence continues at coordinate 125,091,755 of NC_091015.1, forward strand.
ATTTTAAACTATTTATCAATGACTGTTTTATAGTGAATCAAATAAATGATTTTTCCCCCAGCTTTTCCCCACCATATTGTTGGTAGACTTTCCAGCTCGCTTACTGGATACTTGAAAAACCATGTTTGTTCTGTGTTTTGAAAATGTTTTTCTTTTGACTAGAATTCTGGTGATGGCTACAGTTAAATAATATATAGAATTGGAAGGCTAAGTTTTTGTTCTTTGTTTTTCTTCTCCATTTCTAGAGTTTCCTCTTTTAAGAAAAATTTCCAACTGACCAATTAAAAAACCAGCAACAACAAAAAACCACTAACAAGCAAACAAAACAAAAACCCCAAAGTACAGTTTCCTTGGGGAAGTCCAGTCTAAACAAGTATATGGTAATAAATATTAGCAGAAACGATTTATTAGACAATCTTTAGTTAGGAAAGCTTCTTAACTCTTACAGCAGTCAGTGGGATTAAAGTATGCTTGACTTGAAGCTCTTCCTAAGGGCTTTTCTCATTAGCATTTCACTTGCCCAAAGAACTTCAGATTTGCATACTTTTTTTAGGTGCAGTGGGCATCATAGCTATTTGAGCAAAGTTAAAGCATTCCTAAAGCAAGAGAGTGCATTGGAATGGTGTTTTAAGAATGAAGTCCTTGCTTACTGCTTTCAGAATCTTTGAAATCTTTCATGTATGGCTCATTTCCAATATGGAAGGAGTTTGTTTTCAGAGAAATATTGTTGCCAAGGGACAGATGTTGACTGTGTTGTGTTTAAAGCAGACTGATATTAATTACATACTTTTAGCTATTCTACTTCTCTGGATAACTTTAAAAGGTCTTTCCAGTTTCCAGAATACTTAGGTAAGCTCTCGGAACATGAGCACAGTGTCTCGGCATTTACGTGAAAAATGTATTAGAGAACTGGCAAGAGCTGACCTTATTTTTGTGCACAGTCAAGAAACTGTTTTCAGATGATTCCACTAATTAGTAACATAGAACAGCTTTAGCAAATGCTGTGATTTCCCTCCCGCTCCTCTTTCATCTTTCAAGTCTTTATTTGAGTCAGTTGTCAAACAACCTGTGTGGAGCACTACTTACTGCATTTGACCAGAGGAAAGGGTTAATTTTTTTCAGAACTTATTCTGTGATTGAGGCAGCATGATCTGGAGCAATGTCAGTCTTTGGGGTTTTCCAGTTTCCCATTGATAATGCAAAGTTAATGTTTTGCGTTTGGGTTCTTTCGAGGATCAGTCTGAGTTACTTGCCTCGTCTACAGTTTTATGCCTGCTTACTTGAGCTGGGCTAGTGCTGGTGGTCCCAGTGACAGGACTGTCACTGCTCATCCCACCAGAACTTGCAGACAGTGTCGGTTTGGTTGTTTTGGGATTTTTTTCAGCTAGCTCCTGAAGACTGAGCCCAGCTCATGTTTCTTAGTCCTCTGCCTATTTCAGTGGTTTAGATCATTTTGTTCTGTACTGGAACTGGTAAAATGCCACTTTCCAAGTATTTTTGCTTAATACTCAGTACTTTAAGAAACACTGGGTCAGGAGAACATAATGCATGTAACAGCTGTGCAGATCTCACCTTAGGGAGCCAACCCAGCAGCCTTAATCTGCTTTTGCAGGAGCCCTAGAGGAGAGTAAAGTAAGCTCAGCCAAAGCAGGTGAATTTTCCCTCCCAGCCCTCTTCTCAGCCTTGCATGTCTCTGCAGAGTTGTTTTTTCAGCCTTCTTATCCCTCCCTCAGTGGGATGAGTTCAGTGTGTCCTGTGAGTTTCTGGGAGAAGAGCTCCAGTGCCGTTCTATGGGGCTGAACTCCAGCCCTGCTGGCCCCCAGCCCTGAGTGCTGGCCCCCAGCCCTGACCTGCTGACCAGTGATCCATCCTCCTTGGAGCTACCTGGAGACAGCCCAACAGCTTATGCTCAACTTTTGAAACCTTCCTGCGAAGCTCTAGGCCTGGTGGACATGGATGGAGGCCTGCTTTAGTGGTCAAAATCATGTTTTAACAAAAGGTTACATACTTACTGCCAGCTACAAGCTCTCAATAGAGGCATGTGTTTCTTCCCTCCATTCAGACTATGGAAGCTGACCTTCCTGTTTGCTTGAATCCCAATAAAAAAACTCTTTCTTTCTTTCAGCCGCCGGTCATGATCCCTGTCACTCACTGACCTCTCTCTGCTTTCCTCAAAACTTGCTTTAGATAAAAGCATTAGCTTAATTCTCCAGACCTACTTATTTAAAAAACCTAAATGTTGCTCATCTCAGTTGTCCCTCAGGAGATGATCCTTGTATTCAGGAGTTGATGTTAACTGACAAAAGATTGGTGTGCGCTTATGGTGAAGTTGTCCAAGTTACGTTGATAAATTCTCATTCCATTTATGGATTACTGGGGAACATAAAACTGCCTACATAAAGCTGTACTATCTCATTAGCATTCTGGTCAAATATCTTTATTTGTTTAGGCAATTTCGACAGAAATATCTGAGTATTCATCTGATAATGACAGCATGGGAGAAGGAGAGACGAGCCTGGTGACCACTACTCCAGCATCCAGGAAGGGATTACAGCCGAGGGCAGGAGGGGACCCGGGGGATGTTACAGCACGACCGGCCAGCGAGTGGCTGCAGTCGGCACAGGCCCTGCTCCGCACCCCTGGGAAGCAGGTGGGAAAGGCCCCACGAGCCCCCGCCGAGTCTGCCAAGAAGAGGAAGCTACTGAGGTAAATGTCCACCTTAAGGAAATCTTTTGGGTTGTTCTCCTTAAATTATAAGTGAAATAATACTTGCCAAAGTGTTGGAATGTGCTTCAAGGGTAAACATTTTAGAGATGCAAATACGAAAAACGTTAAAGAATGTAATTTATCTGTAAACAAGCAAAAGAGGCAAGAAAGAACTAAAGATTTTAAATCTGTGGTGAAAGCTCTCAATCTTGAACTCCAGTGTACAAATTGATTGGTTTTTGCACTTCTAATAATGCCTTACAGATGTGTGAGTGGATGTACTTCTGTTTCAGATTCTAATCGTTTCACTGCTTTGTGCCTCTCCAGAAAGTCTGCAAAAATGCTGTACCTCAAGTTTTTGGGGTTTTTGTTTTTTGGTTTTTTTTTGGGCCTCTCCAGATTTGTCAGGGCAAAGTTATCCAAAATACTGTAGGAAAGGAGTGGATGAGCAATAGTTTTGAAGAGTGTAGGACAAAGTGGTATATAGGAATGGGAGGGCATGTTCTCAAGGTGAAATTTAAATGTGTGTAAAGTTAAATACATTAGAAAGTAACTGCTGAAAGAAAGCAGCCTGAGATTGAGCAGTTGAAGCCTGATGTTCTAGCTAATTACTTTGCAAAAATTGTGACTTCCTATATTGAATTAATGAAAATTGTGTTAACTTAAATAGTATTTGTGAAGATATGCCTCAAGCTGTGGAGACTACAATTACAAATGGTGCTGCTATACATCCCTGTTGTTGTTTTAACAGTCTGGTTCTCTTACTTCTTTTACAGCTGAAAAAGTACAGTAAACAATCACTTAAAAAGTAAATCTTAGTTATTAGGCATACTTACTTTTCTCTGAAATATTCTTGGCTATTTCAAAATGCTGTTTGAGGAAACAGGTTTGGAAGTCCTAATTATGGAACATCTCTGTACTTAGAAGTGCTTTGCTTGTGCAGTCAAGCTTTAATCCTTATTACTTTAGAAACCTGCGTGCACAGCTGTAGTAGGTCAGACCAGAGCTGTAACCCCCAAAAATGCCTTTCAATGGCCAAAAGCAAGTATGTGTGACTGTAATAAAAACAGGACAAGTGTACAGTGGTATTTTGCCCAGGTGCTCTTCCAGCTTTAAGCAGTTCCGGAGCTGTTTGTTACCCTTAGTGGGTTTGTCTTTTTCCGAGTTCCAGCTTCATTTGGTGACCTTTACTATCAACAGTCTTAATGCAAAAAATGTTTCATAGCAAAGATACTCTGACACAAGTGTATAAGAGAATAGATTGCTTTAAAAACAAAACAAGACCTAGCCATCCACAATTATGTAGAATGTAATCTGTCTGGAATGGCCAGAGGAGCAGAGCTTACAGGGCTTTTTACCTTCCATCCTGTGGTTCCACTTGGGGTTCCTTTGGGAACAGGGAAGCAGGCAGGAAATTCCTTAGTTATGAGTGTTGTTTATCTCGTTATTTTGCTCATCCAGGTAATTGTCATCTTTTCACTCTTCCTGTTCAGGGCATTAATTCCATGTGTCTCTCCCATCCTTGCTTTTACTGCTGACAGAGAACATTTTCATTGGTGTGGTAACAGTCAATGTAAGAGTTTGCATCCTCACTAGGAAAGCATGGGTTTTCAGTGCTGTGGATTGAAGGCCAGTTCAGGGAAAGGTTTGTCAGCTTCTTGATTGATGAAGTGACAATCCCTTCTTTGTGGTTAACTAGCTAAAAGCTACAAAGCAGCCACTGGCTTGTCATTTCTCCTTCCTTCCTTCCTTCCTACCTCTGCTGCAGATCAAGGCCACAGCAGAAAAAGCAGTGAGCAGGGGAATCATCCTGCAAGCTGGATCTGGTCCGTGAGCTTCCTTTCCACTCAGGTGGACCATTTGGAACTGCCCAGTAGGTGGAAGAGAGCCACAAGTCTCTGCTTAGCTGGGCTCTCTTTCTCCTAGGCCAGTGCCTAGGGAAGCATGGACTGAGCAGAGGTGGTGCAGTGGTAGAGCTGCCATCTTCCTGCGTGAATTCCTGTGCCATAGGTTCAACTCCAAATCCAGACTGTACTGCGTATGCTTATTTCATGGAAGAGTCCTGATGTAGGTAGAGCAGGTCTCTTCCCATTTTGTTTTCCCTCTTAAGAAAAATAGAAAATACTGCTATTTTCATATCTCTTTGCTATTGGACATGTAAATCTATCTTCAAAAGTAGAGTTAATGTTTTCAAGAAATTTTAGCATATATTTTCTGTAGAAATCTTACAGTCATGCTGCAATCTACATTTATTTTTGCGTTATCTGATTGCAGCTATGCCTCTGTTACATCAATGGGTACATTTCTCTATGCGATTTCAAAGAAAACCCCCTAACACATCCCCCCTAACCTCCCAAATCCCAAGCAAAACCAAACCGAACAAAGAAAAGAGCCATAAGATTCTCCGGAAAAATTCAGATAAGTTCTGTTCTACTGTCCTCTCCTCCTGGAAACCTCCTGGTGCTAAAATGGAAATGGGTAGTTGCCTGGATGGGTGGAAAGAGTATTGTTTGTTTCAGCCTATTACAGATGCAATTGTCATACACTACAAAAACTGAGATGCAACCAAAGCAACAGAAATGTTCAGAAGTAAGCTAATTATGGATGACTAAAATAAACTTTTGTGATCCTAGCATAGGTAATTGGACTGTAAGTTCAACACCTTTGAGTGTAAATAAAATGAGAAGCCCATCTATATCCCCAAATCAACATGCACAATATACAGTGCTGCTGCTGCTGAGCCACATTTGAAGGGGTATGTTGCAATTCTCCTCTGTTAGGGGTTAAGTGGGGTTTCAGAAGACAATTGGTGTCTGAAGACAAGAAAGTTGTGGCGGAAGCAATTCCTCCCCCACCATATCTACTGCCAAATTTCCATATGTTTTCTTGTATCCCATGTAATGTTAGTTTTTCTTTTCAAAAATGTTCTGAGTAAAGATTATTCTTCTTTTTACCACAGTCCCTAGGAGGGCAGGTAATCTGTGTGGTGGGGTTTGCCCTTCGGGGGTGTTGGTGGTTCTGAAGAGCTGTGCTGTAGGAGATGCCAGTTTGTCATGCTGAAAGCAAAGCAGATCATCTCTCATTCACAGCCATCAATGCCACTGCTCAGGACATCCTCCCCTTAAACACTGGTATTATATGCTTGTGTAGTTGCCCTCCTCTATTTAAACAAGCTTGTTGATGGATGCCATGGGAGTACATAATTTTCCCAGGTGTGCTGCCAGATCCATGTCCTTGTACTGTGCCTGTGAGCCGCTGAGTTGACAATTAGGTGCTACTAGTGGTGCTTGGTACTGAAATGAATTGCCTTGGTGATCAGGTCAAGAGGTGTTGGGTTTACATGTTCCTGCCCTTTTATTCCATCCCAAAGCTTCAGTTTCTCAGCTTGAGCCAGCACTTCATGGGAAAATTATGCAAATGATTTGCATAACCTGAGGGGAGAGGATATATATTGCAAATGACAGTTTTCAAGAAGCTCTTCTTGTTACATTTGGAATTCGTCTTAATGCTACTGGGTGAAATGTCTGAACTGTATTAGTTCCAAGTCTTTCAAAGTTTCTTTGTGAAAGAAAGGAGAAATGTAGAGTATTGCAAGTGTCAACGTTTATTACACAGATTAAACATATAACTGGGATAATTCAGTATTTATAGAGAAGAAAACTCAAAATGCATGTACTCAGCTTCTCTTGTCTACAAGTAAACCTTTCTTAAAGGTTTTCTGAATTGTTTGCTTTTTCCATTGAGATTTTATTTCCATCAGGAAAAAAAAGTCTGAGGTTCATTGTAGGAAATAAATATCTTAAGTTATAAAATGTTAACTCTGCATCTAAATCTGTCATGTTGCAAGAGCTTTTAGTTGTGAAGAATAAGCTTTAGCTTTTTGCTTGGTTTTTTTAATACTTGAGTGGCTGCTTATAGTCCAAGAGAAACAGGATTTCCCAATATTTTATTTTAAATTGTCTTATATCTACTTGTTTGCAGACTACTTACAAATCTGATCAGCTATAATTAGCTTGTGTTATCAAAAGAGGAGAAAATTACAGAATGTCCTGGTACTATGTGCAGTAAAATGAAACCCAGTTGTCATATGAGGCCAACTGAGGTCCTGAAAATAAAGGAAATTGCCAAGGGAAGAGGGAGCTGGCAGAAATGAAGCAGACTTTTACTCTAAAATTGGGACTGTTCTTTCTCTACGTGCATCCACAAGTGGCATGAGGGTGTAACAGCGGCAGACTAGCCCTTTAGATGGTCATGTTCTTATGCTAATTTTAACTATTGGATTAAGTTTTCTTTGCTAGTGAATTTCTTGTTGGATTAGGAAAGTATAAATGAAGAATATCATGGCTGCAGTACTGATGTACCACTCGTCATCACTGGCAGTATACACAGTAAAATTATTTTGCACTTAGAGAAGATTAAAATGTATTTTCTCTTTTAGAAAGTGTGGATGGTTTCACTGGGCCAAATGTTTGGTGCTAATAGGGGAAAAAAAAAGCACCATGTTTGTCACTGGTCACAGCCAGCAGAGCTTCATGAGGGAAAAGTCCTGCCTGTCAAACCTATTTCCTTCTACCATGGGGTAACCCACTGAGCTGATCTAGGAAAGCCAGTAGATGTGATCTTTTTGGACTTTGAAAGCCAATCTTTAGATACTGTCTCTCACAGTACCTTCCAGACCAAATCCACAGCTGGATAACCATGGTGAGTGATGGGTGAGCAACTGGCTCACAGGTCGGGCACAAAGGGTTACAGTGAATGGGGTGACATCAGGCTGGCATCCAGTCACTAATGGGGTTCTACACGGCTCCATCTTCAGCCCAGCTCTCTTCAACATCTTCATTATCCACCTGGATGCAGGACATGAAGTGATAATAAGTAAGTTTGCCAAAGATGCTAAATTGGGAGGAGCTGCTGACTCCCTCCAGAGCAGAAAGGCCCTGCAGAGAGCCTTCCACAAATCAGAGGACTGGGCTATCACCAACTGTGTGAAGTTTAACAAGGGCAAGTGCTGGATTCTGCACCTGGGACAGGGCAGTCCTGGTTGTGTGTACAGACTGGCGAACTAGATGTTGGAAAGCAGGGCTGCAGAAAGGGACCTGGGGGTGCTGGTCACTGGCAAGTTGAACATGAGTCAGCAGGGCTTTTTTTATTTCTTTAGTAAGTGCCCCATGGAGTGGAAGGAGACAGCTGAGTGTCAGTTACTTTACCAGGTAATGTGCAAATAGGAGAGGAGATCTCTCCTTGCTTTGAAATGAGAGAAGGGAAAAATTGCCCAGTCTTGAGATGGGGATATATATTTGTTTTGAATTATGTGGAGTCCTGCGTATACTGTGTATGAGGAAAAAACTCAATAGTGAGATGCTTAAGTTTTGACTTCAAATTAAGTCTGTAAAGGAGTAAACTTGGATGAACAGGGGGGTTATTTTTGGTAAGTGCCCTGCTAAATGAAAACCTTAATAAATAAACACAAAAAGATCTCCAACATTTCAGAAAGATTGAAAATTACTTTTCAAAACACAGCAGACTCACTAATGCTCTTTTGTTGTTGCTTTCTATTAGCCTCATTGGAGCTGGGAGATAGGAACCAGCCTGGAAGTCACAGATTAGTCTCAGTATTACTTTTTGGTGATAGCTGTCACAAAACTCTTCAGTCTTATTGTTAAAGTTTGTGGGAAGGGTGACTACCAGAACCTGAGCTGTTTTACAGGATGCAGCTTTCTTACAGTCTTCAAAGCTGTCTTTCATGTGGATATTGTTGGACATGGACAGTAAAGGCAATGTGTTGTTTTAAATACAGTATTTCAACAAACTCAGGTTTAGCATGGAAACAGGACATGAATTGCTGCTTTTAAATCTGTCTGCCTTCAGGGAATTAAAGGAACAAAATAGTTGTACTGGAAGTTTTGTGATTAAAAATAAAAAGGTTGTGGGCAGTGGAGATTGTATCTGAGCAGTTTGACTTCGCCGAACAGCCTTTGCATTAACAATTTGCCAAATGTGTTCAATTTGCTCATATTAAAACATTTTGGGGGGAAGTTTGAAGTGCTGGTCAGTAATCCTAAACTAGTTTTTGTTATTTCAATCCAGTCTGTCACTTCCCTTGATTACAGAATTGATACATTAGTAATAAAAATATATTTGCCAATTTTATACACACACACCTGGGATGTTGGCTTACCTTGTATTCACAGCCAGGAGTGACTCTGACTGTATAGTTCTCAGTATCTCACAGTACATGCACAAGTGTTTTACAGTGTAGGCACCTGTACTGTGCTGGAAGGGGTGAGTAGTTTTCAAATTCTGTTGTCAGCAAATCTGTCAGCTCGTGTAACAGAAAGCACCTTTTCCTTTGTTTTATGTGTTTCAGTTAAAAAGGGGATTGATCGTCCTGGGTTGCGGTGGTGTTTAAACTCCATTGTTTCTACCTTTTTAAAAGAAACAAACCATAAAGTACCAACTGTTGCTCTGGCCATACAAATTCCTTTTGTGCATGGCATGTCCTTGAACTGTGTTTTCTGATTTCATGAGGTATGAAAAAGACAGCATAAAACCATTTCCAATGACCAGCTGAGAACCTCTCATAAATGCATTCTTAGTTACATTTTATGTTCTGCAACCAAGCACATGCAAATTGCTTTATGATGTTTTCTGTTTAAACTATTTTTAACTGCATTTGGAATGTGAATGGAAGGATTATGATTAATAAATATCAGTGTACTTTCTTAGCACAGAGGGCTACTAAGGAAAGTCAGAGTTTTACTTTATATGGACCTTTGTGATGACTGGTATCCTAATACAGACATGGTTAGCAAATTAGTAATGAAGCTGTGAGCATCAGTGAGACCCTCCTGCTACTCATATCAGCCCTGAAACAGGAATGATGTCTTGCTGTTGTGTGCAGTAGCCACAGCAAGGAACCAGAAACTTGCTTTCTTTCCTTCACGCTACAGGGCATTCCTGCCGTAGGTGTAACAGTAGTGGGCTTGAAGAAGAGTAGGAGCTGATTGACTGTACACAACATTTTCCCTGTTCAGGACAAAAGGGGGAGACTAGGCTGTAAGCCAATAACAGCTGCTCTCTTCTGCAGGTACTTTAAGGCTTTCTTTCATTGTTTAAACTAATAAAATACATTTCTCTGACTGGTGTCTGTGGAGGGAATGAAGTAGGAGAACACTCCTGTTGAACAGTTTTGTTTCAGCAAAACAAGTTTTTGAGCTACTGACTGTATGGGGTATTGCTACAGTTCACCCACAGGGTTCAGCTGCAGACTCATGCATGCAAGACTTTTAAACAAGCAATCTGAAAATGCATTTTTACTGCTGCATTTTTAAGCCTAGCTGAGCTGGCATTTACCAATTCCAGCATGGCTCATGTAAACCACCCAGCCAAGCTGATTTACAACTGCATCTGAGAATGATTCCCTGGCAAGAAGAGAAACTGGGTGGACAGTTAGTTGGAGTTTGTAGAACTGTCTTGCCCACAAGTGTTGTGGTGTGGTAACGCTTCAGTGCTCAAGTTTTGGAGGAAAATATGGATGAGCACAGTGTTATCAGCAGAGTAGGTTATCCCGTATGAAGTTTTGTGCTTGACTGTGCTGCTTTTGGAACCAAAGCTTCCATTGCACTTCTGTATTAGTTGCCTCTCTGTCTTAAAGCCCTCGTTGAAACCAGGATTAAACAAGGTTGTTAAGCTTACCTGGAACTTTACTGGAGGCCAATATTTTCTAAACGTTTTTGTTTGTTTTTCTCCTTAATATAGCAGGGTTCGTAGCTTGTTAAGTGTGGGTTCATAGCTTGTTAAGTCTGAGTTCTTTATTTTGGGGCTTTGGGGATTTTCTTCTCTCCTCTCTGCCTGACACCAGCCATAGAGATGCAGCAATGTAAACTGCAAAACTTCTATGGGTCATTTTGGCTTAAATGGGGCTCTTGTGTTTCAGAGTTCATTCTGTGATCTGCTGCTTAGATGTTTAGCCATTGCATCTGATAATTCTTGTGATAATTATAATTTTGCAAAGGATATAGTTGTTCATTAAAAATTCAGCTGACACTGCTAACTACTTTTTATATAATGTGTTGACTTGTCTGCAGATGAAATTGCTTAATAACTAGTAACCAAAGAGATTTTTTTACAGCTCACCTGAAGTTCTGCTTAGCCTTTTTAGCTCCTTCTCGGTTTCCACAGGTGTGTGTCTTCCCAGTTTCACATTTACAATGTGAGTTTTACCAAGCTATTTGTCGTTTTTAACTTAGCCAAAAATTTTTCTTCATGTGCACAAATAGTCATAGGGTGGTTGTATGCTATCTCTGTTGATTCCTAAACCAGTTTAACTCAAGCACACATTTCACCTTAGTAGAAATCTTTATTAATAGATTCAATAGTACTTGTGGAGAAACTTTACACTACAACAAAAGAATGAAGTAGGTCTTTATGCAAATAACTTCTTTGAAGCCAAAGAAAAATGCTCAAACACTCCCACAGTAGCCCAAAGACAGCTTCCAACACATACATCTTTTTGTTCTTAAAAGTGAGAAATTATGTCTTCTGGCTTTGAATCCAAGGATAAGAATTGCTTTAGTGTTACCTTAAGTGTATTTGTGCTAGATGCCACTCCTCTGCTCCTCACCTTGGGAATGCTAAATTAATTTCATCTTGGAGAGTGTTCAGACCACTGAAACTGCACACTTGACCCAGCTTGTGAAATGAATCATAGGGTCAAGTATGGGTAAAAGAATATTTTTGTGATCACTCCTTGCCAACAGACAAACAAATCTGTGAGGGAAAAGAAAACCCAACCTGTTATAACTAGTGGTTGTACTGGTTTGTTTTGAATTTGCAACTGTCTCTGGTGTCTAATAGGATCTGTTCATAAGTGCAAGGGAAAGTTAGAAACCTTTTTTTACACTCCTCGTACTGGAGACAGGACTGAAAACATGAAGATTTTGGACACCCAGATACTGCAAATGTTTTATTGTGTGTTATGACCCGGGGTGTATGATTTTTGGGAGTAACTCCATTAGAAAAATCAAAATTAGGAGAGCTAATCTACAAAATGTAATTTTACTGTATGATTCTGTCTCTAAGGGTCAAAGCATACATACACATCTATACACCTACATCTGTCCTGTGGCTTGTCACTTGGCAAAACCAAGTATTGATTCCTGGCAAAGCTGAGCATTCCTTTGTCCTCTGCAGGGGAGGGCTAGCTGAGAGATTATGTCGGCTCCAGAACAGAGAAAGATCTGCCATTAACTTTTGGAGGCATCAGTGTATTTCAGATGATAAAACCCCCTCAGGTAAGAAGCATTACACAATACCACATTATTATTGTGGGGAAAGTATTATACCTACATGTATTTATCTATGGCCCAAGTAGGGGTAAAAGGGAAGCTTATATTATTTGCTGGTCTTTCCTGACTTGGGTTTAATGCTATCTTGATTGTCTTCTGAGCTAATAATTGCATTTCTGGTAAATATGAAGGTTTCTAACAACTCAGTCATCATTTGAATGCATAAGGTAAAGGATATATTTTAAGTAGCCTCCATCTAAGTTCTTCACAACTCCTTGATTTCCAGCATCACATGGAAAAATGGTGTTTTCAGCAGGTTTTGGGTTTTTTTCTTTCTTTATAATCAACTCTTTTTCTTTGCTTGTTCTTTTTGCTTTGTGATCACTTCTTGCCAACAAACAAACATGGATAAAAATTTGTGGATAGGTGCTGAAATTGTGAATGACACCAAGAGTGTGAAGCGTAACTGCAGTGGTCACATCACTTAAAAAGAAACAGTGGGAGTCATGCAAATTAGTTACTGGTGTCTGATAGGACCACCTTTCAGTAGTGTTTCTCGAGAGGTAGCAGATTCTTAAGAGTTTAAGTATAAAGAAGTAGTTAAGTTCTTGCATCAACTTGTGTGTGTGTGACTATAGTCTACAAAATGTCAAGCATTTATTGTATACTAAGCCGACTACTTGTTTTTGAGCATCTATTAACTTGCATTTGTTTTTCAGAAAGTCCTCTAGTCTTAATTTGAAAACATGTGGTTAAGTGAATCTATCATTTACCTTGAGAGTTTGTCCCCAGTTCTACTCCCAAATTTTTAAAGGCGGTTTTTCTTCCAAATTTGAATTTGTCTGGCTTCAGTTCCCCTGTTTTGTTTCTTGTTTCTCCCTTACAGATTTCTTTAGTATGTGACATTTTCCCTTTCTGGCACTTGCATAGCAAAACCTCTGCTGCCTCACAATTTTCGTAAACTAAACAGACTGAGCTCTCTAAGGGTCTCTAAAGCATTTTCGTCAGTGTTCAAGTGACTTTCATGGCTTTTTACTGTACTCTCTTGAACTGTTCAGAAGGGTCTTAAGAACAAGGATAGCAACTCAGTATGTGTTCTTCCAGTTTTAGTCTCATTGAAATCATTGGCCAGGTCCAGTTCACTTCTCAGCCTCCTGGATATTTGAGGCCTGTGATTAGTGTTTGAGTCTGGTTTGGCTTTGGTCACAGCATGGTGCTGGGACTTCACCTTGAATTGATTGTCCAGTGTGATTTCATAACCTCTACAGCTGTTTTTCTTCTGAGATACTGTTTCCCACTCTCCAGCTACTCTTTCTGTTTCTTCTGCCTAAACACAAGGAAGTGTCTGTGCTGTAGCCTGGTTGATTTTACTTAAGTAGTCCAGCTAACCATGCAGTTCAGACCACTGTGTAGCTCAAGCCTGTCTTCTTTTAGTCACAGATTTGCTTGAGTTTGTGGTATTCACACAGTTTCTTTATGTCACTGATTAAACCATTTAATACCATGAGTGTTTACTTGCAAGTCCTGCTGGAATTGCTGTTACTCAGTTATAATTCTCCACTGGTAAAAAGCTCTAACTGCAATTCACAAAGTTAGCTCTCAGAATTTTAATTTTTTTTTGCATTCCACTCAAAGGGTGCATTACTCGTAGTGAAAATGGTTGATTTTTCATAAGAAGGTTGTATGATTTAAAGTTACACCCAAACTGTTGGCTAAAGCTCAGTCTCAGTTTCTCACTGGAGCTTTAGAGGGCTTACATCCCTTGGCCATTTGCATGCTGTGTGTTCAAAATGCCCCCCATGCAGAATAGCACGTTGTATTTCTGACCTTAATTCCTTGTTTATTTTTCCAGTCACTTTGCCTAGATCTGATGTCAGGCTAGCTGGTCTCCAGTTATTGTAAGCCACTTTGTTTGCCCTTCCTGAATAGTAGCACAGTATCATCGTCCCTTCAGTCTTCTGGAATTTCACCAGTATCTGAATACTCACTAGAAAGTGACATCAGGGAACCAGAGATGTCTTTAGCCAGCTCTTTTCAGAAATGCTATGTTGAAAATTATACAGGCATGCTCACTTAAAATCATGAGAGGTTACTCCATCACTTGTATGTGGTGTGAGGACATCCTCTTGCTGCTTCTCAAATATGGGACAGAAATAGACATTGAATAGGCTTGCCTTTTTAATGAAACAAAGATTTTTAATGTACTGTGTAGTAACAGACCTGCAACATTGTTAACATGCTAATATTCTTTTTGTCCTAGTTTCACATGTCACTACAAAACCTTGTGTTTGGCTGCTCAACATTTTGTTAGACCAGCTTCTAGGCTGAAATATTCCATGCTAAACATCTGCCCCTGGCTGAATTCCTTTATTTGAGTCGTCTTCTTTCTTTCAGAAAGTGAGTCAGAATTCGTTAGCATTTTATGAAAAAAGGCTATGGGAAAATACTTTGCTCTATTCTTAAGTATGTTTAAAAAATACTGATGAGTGTCTTTAAGATGATTTCGTTTTGGCAGAAGATGAACTATTTCTGGGATATGCCTTTTCCATCATAACAAAATTGTACAAGAAGTCTTTAGGACAAACTACTGTTTCATTTAGCCTGTAAGCTTTTGCTAAAATTTATGAAAAATGCTGAACATGCCATAAATTTAGGAATACACTTCAACTTCACAGCTTAAATTTCACTTCCAATTCTCAGTCCTTATTCCAAAGTATAATGATTATAAAATAATCATCAAAATAGCTGTGATAATATTTTGGGGATACTTTTTCATCTAGAGCAAAATTTATTTTTGATAGTTGTATTCTTAGAATGGCCATAATGTTTCGTGTCACCAAAATGAAATTGATGTTTGGTTTGGAGAACATCGGTTGGAATGGTTGAAATTTTAGTAATGTAACTAGATAACCTTCTCTTTGCTTCTAGTGGGGAATGTGAAGTGTCAGCACAGCAAATGCATGCCACTTTCAGCTTTCATCTCTTTAGAGATGAACTTAAGAGAACTTTAGGTTCAAGTTCAGGGTGTCTCACTAATCTGAGAACCTTCTTGAATTTTGTTTCCCCTCTTTTTTGCCCAGTAATTCTTGAAAGCCACGTTGTTTCCAGGACTGTTTCTGACTTCAGCACAGAATTAGAGGAAAGAACTTCTCAAATAACAAACTCATTTGAGTTACTAAAGAAGCCTGAAGATTATTGTGGAGGATTGAAGTAACTTAGTTGCTGGGAGAGCTGTCATGTCATTTTGGATATCCCATAGACGTGCAGACCAGACATTCATTGCTAAAGCAACGGGGAGCAATTTCAAATGAGATTGGTTTAAAGTCCTCCTTACATCTGAGATTTAAGGAAAAAAATTTTTCCGAAGTTCCGGCTGTCATCCCCACTAGACATTTCATACTGCAGAATTCTATGCCTTTATTTTGCTGTTGCTTACTTTTAGGTTGTATCTATGTCCATATTATTCAAAACCCCTAGTTTTCAGCTTTATTTTTTTAAAAAAATCCTGTCTGTTACCTCCCTGACCCCTTTCTGTAAGTAACCATTGTGGTTTGGCTGCCTCTTGGTCACTGGGATGAATCACTGCCCAGAAGAGAGCACCTCCTTTCAGCACGCACTTTCTGGTGTTTATGCAGTGCACAGGGTCTCACTTTGGCTGACTCATTCTGCAGGGTAGAAGAAACCTTTGTGCTTTCTCAGATTTTGACAATTTTGGGGCAGAGTCACATTCTACAGCCAGTCCCTGTGTTGGAATAGGCACTCACCAAGGACATGGGTTTCTGCAAGGTGATTGGGAATCCCACTTCTGTAAATCAAGGCAACCATACCATGCAGAGGCCTGAAGGGAGGGAATATCAGAGTTTGCCCATGCCACACAGTGTTGGTTGGATGCTTTCTGTGGTTCAGCTCTAACAGAGGCAAATGTCGGGCTCTGCCACAAATCCAAAATTTTCTTTTCTTCACAAAATGTAAAAGGGGAGTGGTGGTGCAGGCCACATAACAGCAAGTCTCTGATCAGCCAAGCTGATGGTTTGAGGGTACTCTGTGCAAGGGCTTGTAGACCACTTGCAGGCTTTTTTCTGTATGCAGTGCTGCAACTTCCCCATGAAGTTTCCTGTTTGGGCAAAGAGGAGATCTGGACAGCTGAAAGACAGAGAGAGGAAAAAAAAACCAAACCCACAACAAAAACCCAAACCTTTTTCCTGTCAACATCTGCTGGAAGAAAAAATCGTGGTTTTCTGAGTTACATTCAGATGACCTTCCTGTCTATAGGGAGGGGACACTAATAATATTTAAAGCAAACTCATGTAGATTCCTACTGTAACTTCTGAAATTTTGCTTTCTATACATCCTATCTTCTATTGGTTTTCTTTGTCTTGCAGCTGTCATCAAAACAGTTCTTCACCTTAAATGCAGAAACATTTCTCTAGCATTTGCAGTCTGATGCAAGATTTTTGGTATTTGTTGACCCAAGGTTAAGATTCACGATTGTGTTACAACTGAATTTGAGAATAGTGAATACTGAACTGACAATAAAGCAAAACCATTGATCTTTCCTTCCAAACTGCTCCTTCCTCTCAGGGAAAAGTGACCTTCAAAGGGCAACAAATTTTTGGTTTGCTGAGGCAAGTGGAAACACATACATGAGGGGAGGAGGGTGAAGCCCTGGAGATGAGGACAGGGTTTCACATGTAACATGTGGAAGGCAGAAAGCCTTAGAGAAGAGGGTATAAACAATCACTCCCTCTCTTCCAGTTTCAGTGACTGGTTAAGATGATGGGAAGAAAGGATTTTAGCAGCTTGAATGCCATGAAATATGTACATGATGAAGAAAACATGGGCAGCCCTTAATAGGGTTTCCTTTACTATGTAAAATTCTTCTAAAAACACAGAAGGACCATATACACACCTACAAGTATATATGTGAACTATCATGAAAAGCAAGACTGACAAAATAAAACTCCTCAGCCACAAGACTTATCTCACAAGTCACACAGATAAAAGAGACCAAGCAAGTACAACATGAGGTAAAAGGAAGACTATTTCACCACCTTCCTTTAAAATCAATTAAAAAACTACACTCATGCAAGGAGAGCTTTCTAAATAAAACTTTATTACTTAAGAATTAGTAATATAAATTAGAGACATGGAAAGTGGCCAGATTTATTTTTCCTAGCCAACTGTCTGAACTTGTTACAGCATTGGAAAGGAAGAAATCAAATGTAAACTTGTCGTCTTCAAACAATAATTCTTTGTATTGTTTTTGTTTTCCTATGAGAAACAATAATGACATACATAGTCTCTTTAAGTAGCTTACATATGTTCTTATAAAGAATGTGTAGTGTTTAAAGCAAAGCTAAATTCAGCAGCCTTTTGAAAATTAATATAAATGTGGCAAGAAGCCATCATGCCTACGAGAGACTTGTGTTTCTGAGAAAAATCTTCTTGAATGGCTTCAGAAGTTACCAGCCCAGGAAGAATAACAATATTTATAGATCAGAATGGCAACCAAATGGTTTTGTACAGGCTGTGTAAACCTTGCAATCCAGACCTGTTTTTCATCATTGACTTTGGATTTCAAGGGTCTGCTTGGTATCTTCCTGCTTGCTGAGTTTGTTATGCCTGCACCTGCAAGTTACACATGAGGGAGGAGGAAGAACAATAATGAGATGCCAAGCAAAAGAATGGTTTTATTTTGATTTATGCTTGTAATTTGACATTTTATACTTTTTACGCTTGAGAATGAAAGTAAAACTTTGTGGCTTGAACCAGAAAGTGGTTGGCTATTCTTCCACTGCAGATAGGATGTGATGTCCCAGGAGGGTGTCTACTAACTGCAGTTTTGGAACCACATTTGACAATCAGAAGTTAAATTATGTTGGGATGAAATAATGCCTTTGAAAAAATGAGTGAGACAAATTTGCAAGAGTGTTGCTAGTTTGCTTTTTTAAACAAGGCATGAAGTGGAATTCTATTTGTTTCCTTTATAATTCCATAATGTGTGTCTGACCTATTCATCTGAACCAAAGGCAGAAAGTGACTTTCATTCTTTGTGCAGTGAGTACTATTCCCAACCTCAATTGCCCACAAATCTTTATACTTTCAGTGGGAAAGCTTATTTTATAAAAGCTTTTAGCTAGGATTAGTAGAAATTTGACTTGAGTGTAACACCTCTATTTTGCATAGTGTGTATTTCTAAAGAATTTCCCAGTTAAGAGGAAGTATAACTTCTCAGCCATGTTTTTTAGAAATGTCAACTAGATATGTCAGGTACAGTACAAATTTGCTTCTAAACTGCAGTTCATGTATATGATTTGTTTGATAGTTCTTAGTTTGATAGTTGAGGAAAAGTGACGGTAATTTGTTTTTCTTAAAAGCATTTGTCCTTTCCCCATATCATTCAGATAGCACTAAGATAAAGAATTGTGACTGTTTAGCTGGTAAGAACAAATACAAATTGTCCTCACTGTTTTTGCACAAAGCATATATTTGTTAGCAGTTTTTCAAATATGAATGTGGCTTCAAGCAATCTCATCTTCCTCCCTTGCCTTTTCTTATGAGTTTGTCATGGTTTTATTTAGAAAGCTCTCCTTGCATGAGTGTAGTTTTTTAATTGATTTTAAAGGAAGGTGGTGAAATAGTCTTCCTTTTACCTCATGTTGTACTTGCTTGGTCTCTTTTATCTGTGTGACTTGTGAGATAAGTCTTGTGGCTGAGGAGTTTTATTTTGTCAGTCTTGCTTTTCATGATAGTTCACATATATGCTTGTAGGTGTGTATATGGTCCTTATTACTGTAGACTTTTCATTATCACAATAGTAATAATTTCCACTCTGTTCTCCTTCCTGCTTGCATATGAGTTGGGGTTTTTTCTGGAATGCTCAGGGGAGCAGAGCCATTCACTGCTTGTCATTTTCCTAAGCTCCAGTTTTCTTTTGTGTTTGTAAGATGTGGTCTGTGTTGTTGTAGTTCACTGTTTTCTGCATTGGTACTGTGGCTTTGGGAACTTATTTATGCCTTGTGTCATGTGATTGTTATGTTCAGATGTAACATCCTTTAGCTCTGTGGGTGAGATGCATTCTTGCAACATTGCAAGATTTTTAAATTTTCAGGAAGAATGGAAAATTGGAAAATTTAGGAGTATCTGCTGTCATAAACGTGGCTTTGTTTTGCTCTTGTTGATGTGGTGGTGTTGCTCTTACTTCTGCTGGCCTGATCTGCGTGGAGGTGCACTGGCTATTCCAGCTAGCATGTTCAAACCATGCAGAGTTCAGTTTGATGTCCTGAAACATTTTGTCTCACTCTGTAGGTCTTGTAGAGATTGCTCTGCTGCTGGAGTTCTATTGACTGGCTCTAAAGAGAGTTTGTTCCCTTTGAGAACTTTCCATTTAAGGCTACAGGTGCTCTTTTGGAACACTGGTACAGCAGCATTTTAGCAAAATTCACTGGGGTGAGGTGAAACTGTATGTGTTCTTACTGAGATCAACATTTGATGCATTTCCATACATCAAGTGCCATGGATCCTCTCCTTGCAGTGTGCTCAGCTTCCTGTCACTGTATCACTGGAGAAACATAAAATATGTGGTTCCCAAGAGATCATAATTTCTAAATTTTCCTCCTTGTTTGTCTTCCTTATTGGTAGTTACAGAGTTATTAAAACAAACTTTGGAGCTGTATTTCAGGCACTGAAGCCAGAATGTCTGAACATTTGTTTTTTTAAATTGAGCTCCTCGATGGTTTTTTTTTTTTCCTTTTCTCATCTCCAAACTGCTTTTTGGTTGTTGAGAGTCAAAGCACGCTGGCTTTCTTCTTAGCCTTCCTCCTAGGCTGCCTTTGGCATGGCCAGTGCATCATCTGTGAGCATGTACATTCGGTGTTGATGTGGCTTAAATATATGTGTCTGCTGTGAAGCCACTATGTTAGGTCTGAACCTTAAGGGCATTCAGTCTGCCAGAGACTGTAGAGTCATCTGAAGTCTTCAAAAGGCTCAAGACCTCAGGGTCTGAGATCTCCAAAGGAATGGGAAGCTTTTTTTGCCATTTTTTTCCCCTCTTTTTTTTCCCCTCTTCTTTCTGTTTTTTTTTTTTTTTTTAACCCTCCTGGAATTCAGAGTAAATGCAGAACGTCTTCAAAGCACTGTGTCAAAACACTTTTTGATGCCATGGTATATGACATGGTATATGACTGACAGGCAGCATCACCCTGTGTACTAAAGGAATAAACAAAAATTAAAATAAGTGCCCAGGGAAACTGATGCATTCAGTGTGAAATTTGTTTGTTCATCTCCCCGGCACTGGAATTACCATTGCAGTTTGAACTACTTCATGTCTGGTTTGCAAATTGGGGTGAGAGACCAACATCCCAGAGGACACCTGGAAATAAATAATTAGCTATGTATGTCAGAGCAGATCTGTTAGGTGGTTAAACCAAAGTGCCTCTAGCTTAGGATCCTGTTTCTGGCAGTGACAAGAGCTAACAAAATGCCTAGAAAAAATGTTAACAGGGCTAACACTCAATGATATTTTCCCAAAGTATTCTCCCAATTACCTCACACAGACCTCTGACTCAGGAACTTTCTCTAAACCAGAATTACTGTCTGTGTTCTTTGTAGCTCTAAATAAAAGTTTTTTCTCCTACCAAAAAGTTACTGGTTGTTTTTCTGAACCCACGCATACAATATAGACCTGTTTTGATCACACAGTTATGGAGCATCAGGCTTTTTTGGAAATTATGCCCAAGGTCACCGCCAGGTTTGTTCCATTACTACTGTTGCCAGAAAGACCTTTCCCTGTGATTTCAAAGGTTCTGCTAACAGTAGCAGTGAGAGTTTGATGTTCCATTTGCCTAGGTTTGGATCAGGATTTCTTCATCTTTGTTAGAGCTTCTTGTTTCTTGTCTGGGAGGTGAGGGAGGTTCTTGCCTGTCACAGCAAGGCTTCACCAAAGATGCTTCCTTGCTTACATGGCTCGTTCCTCCCACCAGTCAGGCTCTCTTGTGGATTTCACTCCTTCTGGACCCACACTTACAAAGTGTGGAAGAAGCAATTTGTTTGATCATGGTCCATCTAGCGATGATTTCTGTCTGTTTCCTTTCAGTGGGTGGCATTTATCACAGTGGTGTTCTGCAAAAGGTGATGTGACTAACCTAGCTCCTAACTAGTATCTGATTTTTCTTGTACACTGTCCTTTCCATGACCAATATGTCGATTCAGTAGTAGCCAGCATATCTTTGTGAAGGTTTCTATTCTTACAGAAAATTCTGTGAGAAGTGAGGGAGCATTATAGGCCTTGGTGTCTGATCCCCTCCTTTCAGATGGTGTTCTTTAGAGGACACATATTGTACCTCACAAATACCTCTGCAAAATTCATACTCAGCCAGATTTATCAGTGCTTTTCTGGCTTTTTTTTGTGGCACCTTAAGCCTTGTGTATCAGGGATTGAATTACACTTCATGCTCCTGGGATGAATAATCTCTGTCTTTATACTCATGGGGCCAGATATTTCAAATGATCCTTGATCCTGTGTCAGTGGATGTTTTCTCTGACTTTCCAGCTGACTCTGTGAAGGCTACAGAGAGATGCTGGAAGGGGCAGCTGTCCGTGTTAGGCTGTGTTCCAGGACCAGTGAGCTGCAGCTCTGTCACCTGAGCTCAGAGCACCCAGGGCTTTGCTGAGAAATGCACCTGTGTCTCACACTGATCAGGCTGATGTGGGTTTCCATCTTTATCTCCCTCAAGCATTTCACTGTTTCAGAGGCATCTGGAACCAGATTGAATATTTGGAAAAGGTCCTTCACTGAAAGCATGGTCAATCACTAGAACAGGCTCCCCACAGCACCAAGCCTGTCATTTCAAGGAGCATTTATTGTATGATTTAGTGTTTGGTGATCATGTATGGAGGAGGACTGGAGGATTCTTATGGGTCCCTTTTAGCTTGAGATATTCTATGATTCTGTAAGAGCTTTGTTAAGCAGTCCTCAAATTGCTGATTGCTTCTTCATGGAAGATTTCTAAATGCATCCAGGCAGCTGTATGCTCACTCTCTGTGAGCATGCCTGTGTACTTGTTTTTCGGTGGGAGAATAAAGGTTACCTTCAAGTAAGTAAACTGAAGTGGCTTTGCAGTTAGCTGGATTAGCTCATTGATTTTCATAGAAACTAACCCTGAAGAAAGAAATCCATGAGTGTTCTAGGCAGCAGAATGTGAAATGAAGAAATTTGCAGTGTAGGAGTGGGCACCATTGCAGCACAGTTATTGACTGCACCTTTTAAAATGCATGCAATTGTAAGGTATTATTCCATATTTAATATGACTAGGTATTGCCATGAAACATGCACATCTGTGTGTTTGCATTTCTTGGGCTGTAATTCTGCTTTGCAAATGAAAGTAAGTGAATGATAACTTCAGCAAGCAAGTGGGAATTTATGTAAGTTATCCAAGGGTGAGGGAGAGCATTGCAAAACCTTAAAGTGAGCTTTTCACATGGATGAACAAACAAGTAAACTCTGGAAACCGTAGAATTTGCAATGATCCACAGGTCTCCTCACCCACAGATTTGCCCTTCAGTGTGCAGCCACATATGTTTGATTTATTTTTGATTGACATAACAATACAAGAGCCAAATGTATTAAAACTGGAGCTACATTCTGAACTTTGGTGTTTCATCATGTGCCAGCAATCCAAAGTGCTTTTCCATGTTGTTCAAGAGAACGCTATCATCAGCAGTAATAATAATTTCAGCGTAATTAAACTAAACTATCTCTGTGCATCTAAATAAACAAATAGATTGTGGTTCTGTAGAATGTGCATGTGTGCCAAGTGTGAGACTTGGCTACTTGTTGAAATTGAGATGTTTTTAGTGTAGAAGCATTCTGTTTCATTTAGTATCAGCTCCTGGTATTTCCACCAACTTCAGGCTTGCAAGAGACTCTGGTGTCTTGGTAGGATATCTTTTACTCCAATGACTTTTAGAGACTTTCATACAGATATAGTTCTTGATTTACCTAGTATTTTTAACTGTTTTACAGTCAGAGCTATTTAAAGAAAAATGTTATTAGGCTGTCATTCATTGTCCTCAACCTGCTGTATCAGCTGAATAACGTATAAGCTGCTGACCAGTAAGAATTGTCATAAAATTCTGCATGTAAGAAATGCATAGTTCAGAAGTGATGAGCAGTCCCTTTCACAAGTGTCTTAATACTTTTTTTTTAATAAACTGTTGGTGCGTTTGAAAATTGAAACTGATTTTTCTGTGACTTGGTTTTTAAAGTGGATGCAAATGCAAATTGTGCAGTATGTCTGGAGGGAGGAGGTAAGTGCTTAGTTACTTTAAAGGATGAGAATTTTTGTGGTCAGGAGAATTTGTTTATGCGTGCCAAATGACTTGGGGTTGACAGAGGACCACAACTGCAGCTAGTCAGGCAAAACAGAATTCAAGTGAGAATATTCTAAGCCCTTCCCTTCAGGCACAGAAAACTAGTCAGTGCTCACCCTCGTCAGAATTTTCACATAAGCAAACATTAACACAGTGTAGGGAGTATCTGGAGTGGCGCTGTGATGTCACAGCTTTCTCTGAGAAAGTGTCAGCAGTGAGGAGCAGCAGCAATGACAACCATCTCTCTTCATCAGTCAGTTTCAAAGGACTTGGCAGAAAGGGCTGATTCTCCTACTTCTCAGATCTGGAAAAGGAGGTCAAGCTGTAATGGCTTGGACAGAAGTGGCTTATGTACATCTTGTGTCAGACTGTCTGGTGGAACCCTTTATGCTGCTGGAAAATACCAGTTCAGGGGAAGCAGAATGCTTTGCAGAAGTATGTTGCATGTGATGAAAAATTGGTTCACATGAAAGTGGTTTTGAGAACAATTTAGTTTTATATTTCCAAATTGCTTTATTTCAGTTTCAGTATGAAATTTAATAAAGACAGGGACATAATTTTTTATTTTATTTTTGTAGAATTCAACTTTATTGAATAAATTTGAAAGGTTTTAGGGCCCAGTTTCTTTGGTTCGGGTTTCTTGAGGGTTGGGTTAAGTTTTTTTGAAGTTTCTCATAAACTCAAAATAAAATATTTTGATTTATTTTCCAAAGGAAAAACATTCACAGTTGTGAAATGAGCCTTAAAATAAACAAACAAATAACTAGTACAGCTCTGCTGTTAAGTTCCAGTATCACGTTCACTGTTCCTCCCCTGTTTCTTCTTTGCTGTGGGAAGACAATAATTTATATCAGCTGTTTTTCTTGGGATGTTGTGTTTCTCCCAATGCAACTTGTAAATCAAAAAGGGTACAACTGGGGCTCTGCTGCCCTTGTCCTCTGGGACCCTGTCTTGCCCCACTAAATGCTCATAGCATTCAGCAGGGTAACAACTGTTCTCCCCTCAGTGACTAGAGTGCAGAACTGAGTAAGGCTAGGTGAGAATGAGAATAAATCTTATATAATCTTACAGCTCAGGCTGAGGTCTGTCTGGGTAGCTGCTACCCTGTGCAGACTGCAAAGGGACCAAGGAGTCTCTTTTCATTTCAGTGCAAAGTTGTTTCTTGTTCAGCGTAGACAAAAGTGCTTAGAATCAATCTGTGTGGATGCCTGTATCTGTTCACATTGCTTCAAAACAAGAGCCTTCTGCCCTGACTGCCTACTGATAAAATGGATGATCAGTTTTGCAATAATTATTTTTAGGCAGTGCATCTTACTCCTTCTTTCTCGACATTTGTCCCTCAATGTGAATCATCAGCTTTTAGATGCTTTGTACTCTTCTAACTTGGTTCCTGACAGCTGCTGCTTTGAGAAAGGTCAAGGAGGGCAAACACAACTTCACTTTTAACACAGTGTTTGATTATTCTGTTTGTAAATAAATGCATTTTTGCAGTATCTAATTAAAAAAAACTGAACGAAGTCAATGAGTTGCAAGATTTAAAAGTTTGGGTGTGGTGGGAGAGGGCTTGTTGTAGTGAGTTTGTGATTTCACTGATATTTGAAAGAAGTGCAGGTGGGATTTTTTCTTTACAGTTAATAGTATCTATAAAGAAAACAATTACTGTGAAAGCTTAACACAGGTCTTTTGATAAAGCTGTGTATTCTGCTCATATGTGGATTTATCAGGATCAGACAGATGTGCAGAGTGCAGAGGGATGCACATCTTTAGAGTTCCAGAACTTCTTTCTTTCTCCTCATCCAGACTTTGCATTTTTATTTTTCATTTTAATTTTCTTTCCAGATAAATCTGGTGTTTTAGTTGTGAAGATCTTAGAAATATTTGAGGAGTGCACAATACAAGTTGCCGTCTGCCAGCAGCTGGAACAGTCTCCTGGTACTCTTTCGCCCGAGGATGCTGTCATCAATGCAGAGGAGCCAATACTCAAAGTCCTCTTTGCAAGAGAGACAGCAGCTCACCTGAAGAGCAGACCACAGGATGTCATCCACATCTATCCCCCATGGTGAGTAAGAAGAAGGGGCCACATTGGCTGTAGCACTGCAGAACGAAGAGGAGTCAGTAGAGTGCTGGCTGCACTATCATAGGAAAAACCTTGGAGGGTAATGGGAGAGCAGGGCATTCTTGTGGTCATCTGTCTCTGGCAGCTTGAGAGACTGACAGATACCTTAAAGACAGCTCAGATAACAACTAAATGTGTATCATAATGCCTCTAGTGTTGCTCAGGGCTTTGGTTGTGTTTTCACTTAATATTTTCATGTTTAGAGCGCTAGAAAGGCCTGAGCAATGTCTTATCAATGATAAGGCCAATAAAGTGCATACTTTCTGGTAGCAAAGTAGTTCAGGAATGCTCATCTGTTGTTGTGAGCATGGGTATAATATTTCAGTGGAAAAGTCTGTATTAGCTGTATAGCATTCAGTCTTCAGTTCTGTGAGTCCCTCTTTAGCGCAACCCGTTCTGGTATTCTTCAAAATGTTTGGTCTACATTTGTGATTATTTTCTGAATTGGATTATTTACCTGAATTTTAAGGGGTAGCAAAAAGTGGTGAGATGTCTAGTAAAACAGCTGGTTGGTGGTGGCTGTAGCTTGGAAGGACTACTCTTCATAAAATATGAAGTGGGAATATTACACCTCTCTTCACTACCCTCCATCAAAATTATAGAAGGGGAAATATTTTTCTTATGTATTTCAGCATTCATTACCTGAGTTTTAGCCTCCAGCTGTCTCTAGTGTTTGACCATATCCTTTTGCAAAATACTTTTTCCTGTTTTGCAAAGGTCTGTACCTGGTTTTTATCTTCACTGATAACTGCAAATCTTTTCTAAGTTCCCCAATTTGTAATCTTTTGCTTAACTCTTTTTGGAGCCAATTCAAAAACTAAGAGAAGATATTTTATTTGGGGTTTATTATGGCTACAGATACAACTATTGATAGATGTAAATAGATCAGTAGCAAAGGGAAAATGCAGTTCAATATTAATTAAGTCCTAGTTTGATATAACTCTAATTCACTGCCCTTTTTTGTTCTCATTTATCTTTTCCTTCACAAGCCTTTTTTCGTGCTTTACATTTGGTCTTGTTTGCCTGTTTTCTTCTTGTTTCTCTCTCCTACAAACTTAGTTCCGTTTTTCTCTTCAGGTTTCCTCTGTCGTTTTTAAATCATGAGGCATTGCACTTATGCAGCTGTATCCTTCTGTGTAGACCTTAACCTACATGAAGATTTTTGTACCAGAAAAACTGTTTTAATTAGGGTGTGATTCAACTTTTCTCTTTTTTTCCTTCTTTTTTCTTTTCCTGAGCTGTTACTGTAGAATGCTTAGCATGTGTAAGTCTCAGACTGCTCCAGCTTGCTGCATGTCTGCTCTGGGAAGATGTAAATCTGCACTGATACGATCCTTTCCAGACTACAGACATCTGCAACTGTACTAGTGTAGTCTTCTCATTTGTTTAAATTTTAAGATGTTCTGGACACAAAGCTCATTCCTATATGTATGTAAACTGAGATTTCTTTAGAAAGCTTCATAGCTAGCTGTCTGTCTTCCCAGAAAATCCTACTTTTATTTGCTTTTTTTAATTTTTTTTTCTTAGTAGGGTGTGCTTCTCATGTAGGTGAAAGGTTATTTCATGAAACTCTAATGTTTGGACAGAGGATACATCTGCATTGTCAGAGTTGCTTTCCTTACATATATGTTTCTCAAGGCACTTTATAAATACACCAGTTAATTTTGGTAAAACTGCATTATACCTCTAGTCCTATTTTCTATCTTTTTCAAATTATCTTAATGTTAGTTGTCTCTTTGTTTACTCAACTAACTTCAAAAGAAGTTGGGCTGGATACTGTTAAACTACTGGAGGCGGGAAGGGGAGAGAATGAGGGATGTTTTTGTTTTAGATTATAATTTGGCACTTTTAGTTTACATTAATTGGAAATTGGACTTGTTCACTTAGTGGAAGTTTCCTCTATCACTGTTCCAAGCTTCTATTCTCTTAAACTCTTACTTGCGAGCTCTGAATGCTGCAATGTAGTTCTTGTTACTCTGCATTGAATTTGTACTTCTGTTGTTAAAAACAAATGCTGTTTCTGTTAAAATGCTTGTCAATTCAAATGTGTGACTAGTGAAAAAACAAACGAACTAAATCTAACCCTGACATGGTGAAATAAGCATATTTATGCATCTTATTAACACCTTATGTATCTTATTAATATCAGTCTGAAGCAAAAGGAACCAAAAAACCACTAGATGCAAGGGGAGGCAATTGTTGAATTACCTGTGTGGTTTTGGGACACGTGACACACTGTATATCGTTATCCTGTATTTTGAGACAGTTGTATGGTAAGACAGAATGGGATGAGATGGGATGTTTTGTAAGTGGTCTGCTTCTGGTGCTGTAGTGTCCTGAGAGCAAAATTTCCTGTTACCTTTGAAATAAAACCCCAGAATTACATTCTGACTTTGCTTTTTGCTCTCTGACCAGGCAACCAAGTAAGTAAGATGTAGACACACAGGCTGCTGGCTCCTGGAGGTGATTATTCATGTCAAAAATTGAACACATTATTTTGGAGACTTTGTAAAATTAGACTTTGCTTTTGTAACTCTATTTGTATGTGCTGTGAACTCAGTGCACAGCTTGATATGTGAAACATCTCTAGCAGTAGACTTGCATTAAGTACTTTAGGAAGCAGTGTTTAGAGAAGTGCTAATATACTTGTTGGTATTTGTTTGCATACAGAATCCCATGAAACTTCAGCACTGCAGTATAAGCAATGTAATTAAAAAATAAAATATTGACAGGAGGCTGGTTATAAGAATCTTACCACTGGACACTGGACATTGCTCATGAGAATGGTCCCACTGGATTTCAGAGGAGCTTTGTGTCAGGGCAAGAATTAGCAGGTCTGAACCCAGATTTCCTTATAACTAGATATGAATTTCTTCATGTCTGTTGTCTTAAGGGACATATTTATAATCTTGAAAGCAAGGGATTTGATGTGAGAATTGTCACTTGCTATAAGGAAAGCAACCCCCATAAACTGATTAAAGCTTTCAAACCAGCATGTGTGGTGGAGGAGAGAGCTCAGCTGCCTGTCCACTGAGACATCTGACAGGAGCCTGCTCTGATCTTGTGGCTATATGGAAGTATTATTGCAGTGTTGTATCTAAAGAAGGCCTATTAGCTTGGACACATGACGTGAAAATAATTGTGTGTTTTGGGCTGAAGCTGGTTTTTGTCTGGCCGGCCAGGAACAAAACAGGCAGAAGAACTCAGCCCTGCCTGCCCCTGCCTGTGTAGGCTTGCCTTTGGTTGTCTTTGCAGTACCTGAGCAACTTCTTGGATTAAGATTTTAAATGAACATCTCATAATTTTTTACTAACTGAATCTGAATCATTAAGTGTTTTTAACATCTGGAAAAGAAAAATATTATTACTGAGTTTAATTAAATTGATTACTAAGTCTTTATTCACTTTGCAGAAATACATATCCAGCAAAAAAGTAAAGACTGCCTGCAAAGACATGAGAGAGTGGAAACAAAGGCTTTCACTCTTCTACTGGTGGTGATTTTTTGGCTTCAACTTACCTGTCTTTTTTCCTGTTTGTTTCATTGTAAAAAATATAGGAATAGTTTACCATACCTAGCAGAAAATAAGAAGGGTTGGCATTTTTGGACATTTCAGGATTCAAGTGACTGCTGACACTGCAAGGCTTGGGGATAGACAGTTTCCCTTAGATACTCCTGTCTTCTGCTCATAGATGTGCCTACTAGTTAATACTCAAGATAAACTGACCTGAAGAAAATGGTGCCGATTAGAATTCTTTTCCTTGCCAGTAAGTTTAACAACTTTGAAATGTTTTCCATGCATTTCTGAAGTTAAACTACTAGAAATATGTGATATTAATAGAGTTCTTGGCAATAGCAGCATAAACCACAGATCACGTTTGATTCGGACAGGCTCAGAGATCGAGCCATACCTATTGAATGTGAATGTCCAGTATGCAGCCTCTACTTCAGGGGGTTCATGTGGTGCTAATTACTGGAGGCAGGGGCAGTATGAAGGGGACATAACCACTGTGTTCTGTTCTTACACTGCCTGAAAACACAGCAGAAAACAAGATCCTTGGCTGGATAGCCGCTATTCCCCATGCAGCTTCTCTGAGACAGTTTATTTTAGGAATTTGGTATGGCAAGTACATAAAACACTTAAATCTGTGACATCAACAAGCAACTTCAAAGTTGTTCTTTAGTTTCTCTTAACCTGTGAAACCACGGGGAGTCATAATTACTCAGCTTTGAGTGTTCCAGTGCCTGGAGAAAGTGTTTAATGTGGACTTCTCATTTCTGTTTGCATAACGCTAAATTCAGTCTCTCCTCAGTGAAGGAGGTTTAAAAGACTTTGAATAATTTACTGCCAAGAAGAACAACTCATACAAAACATTGCTGCAGATCAGCTGATGTACAGGGATGAAACCTTGTATCTCAAGTCCTTTAATGTAGGCCAGTGGTGGAAGTTGTTGTAGAAAAGTGCAGGCAAGCTCTGAAGAAATTTATGTACGAGAAGTAATCTGGTTTGTTGGATTCAGGTAATTCTACTTTAGAATTTTCCTGGGTATGCTGTAGGCTGTTTTGTTGACTCAATGACAGAATTTATGATAAATGGGTATGTTACTGTGATTTTTGCATTGTCTTACCTAACGCACTTCTCTTACATCATCTGGGTGAGAAACAAGAGGAGGGGCACAGGGAGCTAACATGAAATAGGTGTTTTGAGCTAGCATGGCTCATGCTAAAGAGTGTTTGGCTTCCATTTGATGGAGATAGAGGCTTTTTATCATTGTTGCTCGCACCTGTCAAGGAAAGCATTTAAGAGCATTTGCAGAGTACCTTCCTATCACAAGAAAGATCATGTGAAAGGATCTAGGCTTCACCTATTAATGAAATGCAGAAACAATCCCCTGCTGCTCTGTAAAGAAAGCATCTATATCCTTTAAAGTTTTCTCATTCCATAAGGGCCAAAACCAAATACAAATTAAAGGAAGACATGTATAGAACGTCTTTTACATACATTCAGTTTCTCTGGTTACTCCACAGAGAGGCAGTTTCTTTGAATTCTTGATAGATCAATTTTGTCCAACTGATCAGTGTTCACCATCTTCCTCTGAAAGGAAATGAAATCTGGGCACTTATAAATATATATGCACATATAAATATTCAAACATATGGAAAAGGGGGAGGGGGGAGATCACCAGTCAGATCCCTCTCATTGGAAAGATGTTGGCTCTGCCTTAACATCTTCAAAGAAAGAATGTAACAATAGTAGAGTGGGAGAACCCTGATAAGAGGGACAGGGCTCACTCAGAAGATAAAGTTCTACAAAACTTCAGAGCTGTAAAGCCAGTGTGGGCACTATTTCTAAAGTACATATGGGAATGGCCTTGGAGCCAAAGATCAGATCATATCATCTGCTTGGAATTGCTTCTCAGAGATCATGCAGTTGTGAAAATTGAAGTTCCTTTCAGAAGCAGCTGAAGCAGCAGCCGGTTTTTTCAAGAATTTATTTTTTGTTTTGCTAGGATATACCTTTCCTAGTGCAATCACTTCAAAAGAGATGATTTGCCTTTTAAGAACAGAAATACACATACTTTCTATGAGCTGAAAGTGGTCCCTAGCAAGTTTTTTATGTAATTTATTCAGTGCTTCTTTTGCTTTGCCGTTTCTTGACAGAGTAGTCCTTAGGAGTTTTCGCCTTTCTTTCCTTTAAATAATCAATTATTTTTCTTTTGTCTATCCCCTCATGGAAAGTGAGAAAATTGTGTCTTTGGAGCTGCTCAGGTGTGTGCTATTTTATACCTCTAGAAGTGGAGAGATTAAGAAATTAATATTATTTGAGTTTGCTCACTTTGCATGTAGAAAATCAAAATAATAAAACTTCTTAGTAATCTAATCAATGAATAGTGATGTTCCTTCATAGGTGGATGACATAATTGGAAAAACACAGAATTGCACAGTTTTGAATCCAAGAGGAGAATAAATCATTTATGTCATTTCTGTGATTTGCTACAACCACCTGAAGCAGCAGGTACCTGGTATTTTGGATGTGGGCTGTGTCTAATAAGCACAGTAGCATGATCACACTTTTACAGTGAGACAGACATGCTTATTTTTATGACTGTGACATGGATAGATGCATTATACAAATGCCATTTATAAAATATGAGTACCCTGAAAAACAAAAATTAAAAATCTGCTCTCTATAAAAGGGGGTTTCCATGGAGAAAAGAATGGCAACACAGGAAGATGGGAGCCTCAAGATAGTAGATACAGTGTTCTGTAGAAGATTAAAACTGGATTTTTAAACACGACTGCCTGTCTCTGGACTAATAGCTGATGGTATCTTGACACACTGAAAAAGGGGAATTTCCACTGTATTGTACCAATGAGGTGTGGCGGTTTGTTGATACATTTGTTTGCTTTCAGCCAAATCAGAGGGGTCAGAAGCGAGCAGTGTGTTTGCAAAGCAGCAGCTTGGTTTTTAGATCAAGGCTGAAATGCGTTGTTGCCGGCACAGAAGCCTCCATTGGGGTAGAATATGTCTCCCTGGCCAGATGTGTGCCTGAACTGGGCACATCCAGTCAGTTGTTGTGCTCCTGCTCCCACCCGGGCAGCCTGCACAGAGCTCACCCAAAAGGAGCACTTCTCAGGAGGTTGTTCTGTGCTCTGAAGGGAGTCTCCACCAGGATGACTTTTTCCAATATGGGCTTGTAAGAATAAAGGAGTTGTAGAAAAGAGGCAGGGGATGCGAATAGCCTGGTTTCTGCTTGTGATGTGTTTTGCTACATTTTTCCTAAATAATAGATATCATCCGACTTAGATCCTACTGGAATAACTGTAGTGTCCAGTTAACAGGCAAAATCTGAATCACCTCACTGTGGGGCTTCCATGTCGAGGAATTAGCATACATTTGAGTCCACAGCTTTTAGCAAGAGAATAGGAAAATTGTTTTTAAACATCTATTCCTTAGTCAGTGATATTGTTTATGTCTGAAAAATTACTGGAAAAAATATCCAGTGAGAATGAAAACGTCTTCTCCTAATATTCACTTAATATTCTTATCCTGAAAAATCTAATAATGTTTTGTTTTGTTTTGTTCTTTAATGAAAGGTCTGTACTTGAAACTTTCCAGCTTTTTTAAGTGAGGAAATTCCAAGCATTTTGTAGTGACAGATACTGTTAGTGGGTAGTTGTCCACTGACGTCAAAAACAGAGGATGGTGAACAGCTTTGTTCAAGTCAACGAAAAATGTACGGTCTTGGATAAACTCTGTGTTAGCAACAGAGCTATCAATGATATACGAGCAGCTTCACATGAGCTCCCATGTGTATTCAATCCAATGCTAAATTCCAGATCTTGTTTAATGAGCAGCTGATGGAGCCAAGACCTGGCACTGCATTCTGCTTTATCCAGTCATGAAGGAAAAACAAGCTAAATAAGTTCAGATGAACAAGTTCAAAATTACTGCAGGGTTATTAAAAAGTTGTGATTTGTATTCCTCTGCTAATGTTTATGACTAACAGATTTGGGACGTGTAAAACAATACTTAATTTGTAAAAAGACTATGTGCCAAAATTCCTTTGGTAGTTTAACCACTGAAGGGCAAGTTTTGACTTTGTGAATGGGTTTCTTTAAATGTTTAAGATTATCAGTAATCAGCTAATCTTTTTTTTAAAAAACTTACATTTTGAAAAATTATGGTTTCTGCTTGTTGGATTGCTGTTCAGCAGTTTCACTTCGTGAAATAAAATGTATTTCCATAGCTCACTGTGGAGAGGCAATTTTCAAGACAAGTGCCATTCTTGTTATTTATCAGGTCTGATTTGCTACTGTAATAGTAGGTGTGTATTTAGGGTAAGATTTTTCCATGCAGTTCTGTATGCAGTTAGGTTTGAGTTTGAATATGCTGGATATTTTCTACCACACTGGGTTTTAATGCTAAGGATGCTTGTGTCCTTGGGCAATTGTGTGTGGGCAAAGAGGTGGATAAAGTGTGAGTTTGCCAAATTATCCTGTGTGGTCATTCCCTACGATATCAAGGTATGCTTTGTTAGATTCCTCCTCCTGAATATCATATTTAAGTGTAGGTAAGCAACAGTTAATTACTGTACTCCTACCAGAAATAGTAATTAAAGCCCCAAGTATTTCAAAAGGGGAATGTTGCTTTCAAATATTTGAAAGATTTGGAATGTTGCTACCCAAAATGCAGTATTTAAAACATCTCAGCTATCCTGGGGGGCGGGAGCACGGGAGAGCAAGGGGGAGAACAAATTTTACTGTTACTTCTACCAGGCAGATTACTTCTCTTTCAGTAAAAGCTCGTGGAAAAAATACCCGTGGTTTTATGTATTTTGGCTGAAGGATGTACTTTGGTATATGAAACAGTTCAGCTGTGAAACATTCAGTGTAGCCTTTTGTGTGTTTGATGAAGCTTCTCTTCCTACCAGTCTCCTCAGTCAACATTCACTGTGTAGATTGCAATGTATTGCTTCTCCCTGGCTGGTAGGCTTCTTTGACAGTGTCTTGAGATGTCTTGTATAAATACTCCTCTAGTTACTGCCCCAGTACAGCCAGGGACACCAAGTTTCTCCAATCTGGTGATTGGAGATCTCTTCTGGAACACCGAGTTTCTCCAATCAGAAGTATCAGAACAATATTTAGAGCACTAGAAGTCCTGTACAACCACTACTTTTACCTTTGAGGGATTTGTGTTTGGAAAGCCAAATCACTGATGTGGCTCCAAAAAAAAAAAATCATACTTGGCAGTATGTGGGAAGGGGGGTGGTTGTGCGTATGGGGCTGTTTTGTTTGTTTTGGTTGATTTTTTTCTCTTTCTTTAACCTCTTTGGACTTCTGAAATGTTACCTGTTTTCTCTCTCCTTGATAAAAGAGTTAAAGAAAGAGTTAAAAATGGAGAAGCCTAGTGAATATTTCTGTGGATGTTTTTTGTTTTGATGGTTATCTTCCCCTTTTCTAAGTCTTGGATTTTATTTTTTTTTTTTTCAAAGAAGCAGCGCGTGTTTGCTGTTGCACAGATTACGATGATGGGCTTTTGCATGGTCTTCCTGGGAGTCATTGTCTATAGTCAATCCAAGGTCCTTGGCTGGCACAAAAAACAGGACTGCATGTCCACCTTGACACTGCTGCTGTTCACAGCACGTCTGTTAGTGCAAACCCAAGTCTGTCAGCATCTCCAGCTAATACCTTGTGACTTGAACTGAGGCTGTGAAGAAATACCCTGGGCTACTCTGAGGTGTTGTTGGGACAGACATTGAGGATCATAGCCACTCCAAAAAAAAAAGCTGGCAGAATATCTACAGTGCTGCATGCACACACTGAAAGCACCGAACTTGAGAACACTTAAGATCAGTATAAAACCATAAATTACATTGACTGTATTTGTGCTTTCATTTGTCTTCCCAGCATGGCACAGCATGTCTGTCTTTTGTGTTTCCCAAAAACAAATTTCTCCTCCAAGCTGAGGTTCATTTTTGAGAAATGTGGGCAATGCAGCTATGTGAGATTTGTACATTGCATTTGTGCCTTAGCAAATACTGCTTGTCTTCTGGTTCGCTGAGCTTGTCATAAATATTAATTTAATAGGGCTGGTACTGTTTTATGCATTGTGAATGTACAGATTGAGGAAGAGAGAAATGTTATTGATATGGGCTGTCACTGGAACTTACAGGGTTTGTAGGCTTAAAGGAGCTCAGATTTACAGTATATATGTATAATAATCATTCTTCTATTTATTTGAAGACATTTTATACAACACAGGATTGTTCTTTATTACATTCCCAAATCTTTCTTACCTTCATCTCTTGCACAAAACCAAATAAGTTGCCCAGCATTTTCTTTGTGTTTTTGCAGCCTCCTGTGATTTACAGTTTGAGAAGTTCTGCGTGAGGTGATTGTCTAATTTTGCTGGGAGATATTTGACTCTAGGAGTTTGCTTTTGTATCTTCCTGTATAGCAGGGACCTGTTTTCTAGCTATACTCAAAAGCAAACCCATTTTAAAAGCAACTTCAACATACCACATGATCAGCTTCTAGAACAGTCCACCTAAGTCTTGAGAATTGCCTTTGATTGTAGGTCACTTCGGATACTACTGCAATTTCTTGATTTTTGAGGACTGATGCTTACTTAGGAAGGAATGGAATCTTACGAGGTTTACTGGTTACCCTGAAACTGCCTTAAAGACAGCTAGAGGAGAAAACAAGTGGGAGAGGTTATTTCCACAATCTAAATATACATTACACCTTGGGCGGTGGGGTGGGGGGGGCATTTTTACATCTATTTATTTTTTGGATTAGACTACATATAAAAGTATTCCTTTCCTGTATGTTCCAGTCAATTGGTCAGGATTATTTACCTTTGATCACGGATCTTGTTCTTAGGCAAAGCCTCACATATTGAAGACTGCCTTCCTAGAAGAGGTCTGAGATTTGGAAATACGTGTAATCTTTCATGAAAAGACCTTCTCTACTTTTTTAGATTAAACTCTAAACACCCGTTTTCTAAATTAATTTATGTATTACTTGGTTGCCGTGTTGACTTTTTGAAGCTTTTCTTGGAAAGTACTTTCCTATCCCACATTAACAGCTCCATTGATGTATTTTGGCTATGTCTAAATAAAGCCATTTTACGTCCAGAATGTGCACTAAATGTATTGGTTAATATATTGGATTTGTTATTAGTTGTATTTTAACTGCCATTATAATGCTACTGCTTTATTAACTATGCATGAACTGTGGATGATTTGGAGGGAAATACTCCCTGCAAGCTAGCAAGACAAAATCCAGCCTTTTAACGTATAGCCTCATCAGATGTTAAAACTCACATAAAATGCTTATAGTGACATGCCTCCATTGCAAGTATGTAGAAGCCAGGGTTTTGCCCCTTTCACTGAAACTGGGCACGACGGCAATCCAGTGCATGAGGGCTGGAGTCTGGAATGAGATGCCCTCATGTCCAGGCATGGAGACTGCGACATTTGCCTCCCCTTAGCTTCTGCTTTGACTTTCCTCAGCTGTTTTGGGAGTGACAGGAGCAGTCACGCTGGCGATGCGTTGAGCAGCACATTGTACGTGTGGTGCAGAATGCGTTCCCTGTGTCGCATTTCCCGTCCGTGTGTGCCCTCGGCTGTACCGCGCCAGTTCTTGGGACTGTGCTGCGCCCTGCGTCGGTGCAACCACAGGCTCTGAAAACAAATTATTCTGAGTTATCAGGCTGGTTACGAAAGGCAGTGGTGGGAAAACACCTTCCTAAACAGCATCTCCTCGGCACTTCCCGGGGCGGTGGGAGGCTGCCCGAGCCCCCCGGCCGCAGGTCCGTGCCCTTCCCGGCGGCTGCGGAAGGTGGCAATGTTGTCAGCAGGAGCCCAGGAAAAGCTGATCTCGCCGAGGCAGCCGCAGCGCGTATTTGTCCACAGCTTTCTCTGGCGTCAAAGCTCCACGTCCGTGAAATAGGAGCCTGCACCAGGGGGATTTGTTCGGGTTTGTGCGCCATCACGTCTGCACAACTTGCGATAAGTCGGTGCGCGCTCAGTGCTGGATGTGGGGATGCGCATCAGGCAGGCACCGCGCTGCTCGCACAGCTTCGTTCCCCGCAAGGCTTCTCCGCGCTGGCTGCCTCTCAACTTGCAGACCGACAACCATCCTCCACCCGGGAGAGCGAAACTGAGCTCTTTAAGTGAAGTTTCATTTCTGCAAAACACTTGTAAATGTTTCTGAAACCCAGGGTCGTTTTCTGCCCACTCCCCCGGGATGTTTATAAACTTTGCTTTGAATTGAACTTGCCAGGGGAGAAACCGAGAACTTCCCTGCATGCCGCAGTCATGTCAAGAGCTACCTCCTGGCTATGACAGGCTTTTAACCTGTTGAAAGCCTAACAGACCTCTTCCAGGCTTTGGTGGGGATGTTTTTCTTTTCATATTTCAGCTAACTCAGTGAATCTTTTTAACTTGTTCAACTGATTTTCTCAAAGACTTTTGTGTCTTATGATTTTTAACATTTTTTCTGTCTAATGCTAATTCCTGACTCTCAAGGGAAAGTACGGGAAAGTTCTTGGTTTATGTTACCCCATTCCTTTCCTCGTGACTGTCTTGATTCTGCACTGGTAAATAGATCATTGATTTTAAATTATCATGGAACTTTTCAACATATTTAATTGCTGGGTTCTCCTCTCATTCTGTGTTCCTTACCAAGCCTCTCTGACAAGATGTAATAGATTTAAACCATTTAGGAGGTCAAATGGGGAAAAAAAATTAAATATTCTCAATGTACTTTACGGTAAGCAGAGAGCAAATAGGATGACATTACCTTGTAATCCCCCACGTTCCTACTTAACTTCATTTGCAACACAAATGACAATTTTTGTTGGACTTCTTGTCTAGTTACTTGTTTTTCGTAAGATAGGAAGGCAGAGCTAGGGTAACTAATGCCATACAACTTCTCAGACTGTGAAGCTCTGTGTGTGTGTGTGTGTATCCCCTTCCTGACTCATGTACTGGAGATGCTACTCCCTGCATTAAATAGACACTGAAGGTTTCTAGAATTGCTTTGGTCTCTGTTAAACAATGATTGTTTGCTGGGTACCAAAATCTGTTGCTGTACCGATACTTTGCCTACCACTGCTCTTCACTTTATTGTACAAATGACCCAGCAGTTGTCCAGGAGAACCATGGATAATGACTCCTTAGTTGTAAAAAAAATGTAAAGGAAGACTTTCAGAAACTAGTTGGGATTTTGAGCAGGTAGTCTGGCAGCAACTGCTATATCCTGTCTCTCCAAATAAAATGACAAGCCAGTGAAAGCTTTCTGTTTTGTTGTGTGGGGGAATTTTCCTTTTCAAAATTGAAAGTGGAAAAAATAATCTCCAACTCCAAAGAAGAGAATTTAAGATATGATGGGTTGTTACCACTGTAATTTTTGTAATTCTTTCTTTTTGTCTTATTGCTTTAAGAGTAAAGTGAAATATTTCACCATGGGACTTAATTTAAACACTGCTAAGTAATGCAGTCTCACACTGTTGTGATAATAATTTGGCTGAGGAAAAGGCTTTGTGATCATAAAATTTTCACATTAAAGGAAGTAGATGTTACACACAATATGAAACATGGAAATAAACACATTCAGAATTTTGTTTCCTCTTTTCAAACCAAAGGAAAAAAGAATACTTCCCTGTGATTTCAGAATATTGTTAACAAGCCCTCATAGCTATTAGGAGCCTAAAATGGTAAACAGCTTAGTAACAACATAATTATATTAATAAACCTAACATCAAAATGACTCTACAAAGTTATGTACAGATGGTTTCATTTTACATGACAAAAGAAGTTTTCTGAAGTCCATTTGCCTAAAACAAGGGTTTTAATGGAACAGTGTAGATTTGACCTCATCTCTGCTTATCCTTTTTTTGAATGTAAATATGAATGCCAAGGCAATTAACTGGGTAATTTACCCAGGCAGACAGAGTTGAAGTTCTGTAGGTAGGCACTGCTTTAAGGGCAAGTTGGCGTGCTGTCTCCTGCTCAAGTGCGTATCAACCTTCAAAGTGTCTTAGCGCTAGGGATAGTTCACCCTCAGGAAGTTTAGTTTAGATAAGCATCTGAATTTTTTTGGGTACCGAAATCTGGAATGCAGCTGCAAAATCTGATGAGCATGGGCTCTCCTATCTGAGTCAGCAACAGGGCTGGATCCACTCCTGTTGTTCAGCACTTCCACTGCCAGGCCCAGCCAGCAGCAGAAAACAGAGATGCGTGAGAAGAAAAACCAAGGAGCAGAGCAGGGAGTGTACCTCAAAAAAGAATGAGCAGGCTTCAAAACAGAGTTTGTGTGCGAAGGTGAGGAGCTGTGAAGAAACTCACACCTTCTCCCAGTGTAGCCTTCCAAAACCTCAGGGGGAGTTTGGTTCTCAGGAGGCTCTTGGCTTAGCCCTCTGTAGGCAGGGCTTGCATCGTTAGCACCTGCAGTCTGGGTTGTTTTGCTTGCCAGATGTAAAAGTGAATCTGTGACATTAAGGTGGGTTTTTTCCTCTGCTTCTGATGCTTTGCAGTTAGCAGTATTTCAGGTGTCACAGGGCACACTGATACCGACTGAAATTTTAGACTTGGAGAAAAAATTATCCACTCGAATGGTGGTCTAAACAAGGAAGATAGAAAAGTAACCAGGAAAAGAGAGTTGGTGTATTTTTCTTAGTGATCTCTGGATATTGCTCAATTTTCTGATCTTTTTTTCCTCTGCACCCATTGCTTTCTAAACCTTGTTACTCATGAATTAATCCCTTTTCTGTAAGTTAAAGAAAACGGCTTCTGCCTCTAGAACTCAAGTGACCTGCTGTGGTTCTGCCACAGCAAATACCTGTCACCTTATGTAAGTTTTTTGCTAAAAAAGAATCTTTAAGGTATTTGTGGTCTTCTAAGGCTGAATTTCCAATCTAGTGTCCATTTCATCTGGAGACATCAAAGCACTTGCCAGATTTTGCCAGGAGAAAGTTGGCCATGACTGATTGCAATGCAGGCTGGGGACAAGGCTTGTGAATCACAGGTTCTTGAGGCAGCCTCCTGAAAACACACCTGAAGCTTAATTCTGTGTACCATGCGTAGAAGGAAGTTCTCTCTGTGACTTCATTCATGCTTTTGGCATCCCAGTGTTATTTCTGGTGATAAAAGAATAATAGAATGAATAAGCAGTTAAAACACAAGAGAAGAGAATGAATTTAATCTTCAGGGAAGGTGAGAACACACCCCAGTTCTCATCACTTCTGTATGCCCGTGCCTGTTCTAATTCCGTCCAAACTTCAATACTAAGGATTAAATTGTCAATCATTTTTAAAAGTTCATCTTTCAGAAATTCTAAGGTCTTATTTTCAGATGTGACCTGGTATTGATTTGCATGTATTTTGCACTTTGATAAGATGAAATTTTAAAAAAATTCTGAAGAAAAAAGGGAAAATTTTAAAATCCCTAATATATAGCTGAAAAAAACCTGTGTGTATATCTAGCTTTGCATTTAGTACAAAATAAAAAATAGAAAATGGAGAGAAATGTCAAGCACCATAAAGTGTGTAGTATTCTTCAATGGCTACAGGTGACCTTAGCTTGTGCTTAATTTCAGAAGGTACTATGGACATACTTCACTTTCTTTGCTATCTAGCTTAGGAAATTGACCAGTTCTACTGAGCCACTACTTTTATTTAGGTAATAAAATACTTTTGTTACATTTCTTCCTACTTCTATTTTTTAGTGATGGAAATCTCTTATACTTTTTTCTCACTTTGTTGCAAAATACAAAAAGAAAGTATTATTTTTAATAGTAATGTATACTGATGGCTGGTTGTTGACATCAGTGAACTTCAGTTAAAATTCATAGCTGTATATATAAAAGTACAGATCAGCTAGTTTTTTCAGTAGCCTCTGGCTGCAATGGCTGCAGGAAGCTGGCTGATGTTTTTCCAGGGCCCCATCAAGTTTTATGAAATAAAATTGATGAGTCTCATTGTCACTTTCTCAACAATACCAGTTTGTTTATATGATACACCACTGGAATACTAGTGACCTCTGGAGAGGAAAGCAAAAAAGGTGGTTTTGGGTTTTCTAGCTGGTCAGATGTGGTCAGCTGGTATAACAAAGGCAAGAACACTTGGAGAGTGTTCTTACCAGGAAAGCAGTGTGTTTACTTAGCCTGTGGTTCTTCAGAGAGCAGGTTTCCTTAAAAAAGTTGTAGGTGGCATGAGCTTAGTCAGAGGGCAGACACTTGTTTGACCTTTTAGTAACAAGTCCTTCCACTAAAAGGAAACCCAAACATGTTTTTATTTCTTAAATTGCCACAAATGGAGTGAGGAGCTGAGAAACTGGGACTGAGAGATGGCCTGCAAGTTTTGGACTCATCTGGATCTTCATGTGTAGAACTGCAGCTGCACAGACAGTATAACCCTAACAGCTGATTAATTATGATTAATACTGAAAGTAATGCAGCTGTCTTACTTAGTGTTTCCAGATCTTTATTTTTTCATTGTGGTCAGTTAACATGGAGAAATTTGTATTTATTATGTAAATATTTGGGGGAAAGTGATATATGTGAACACTTTACTACCACCAGTCATATGCCTTAGCTATTCAGGAGGAGTTTTGCTTCCTTCGTATTCCCTGGAAAATTATGATTAAACTAACATCTACACATTAGGGTTTTGTTGGTTTTGGAGTGGTGAAATGATGTATTTTACATTTGTTGTTAACAACTAAGAGATGTGAAATGGAAAGGTGTCTGTTGAAGAGCTCCTTCTTTGCATCCTCTAGAAATGAAGGTATTTCCATACCTCCCCTGCCCCACCTCCCCATATTCCTTAGCCTACCATCCTGCTCCCTTGGCATGGTGGAATCAGGAAACTCTCTGTTTTATCATGGATCTGGTAGCAACTACAGGGATTTTTTTTTTACACTGTCTTTGACACAGTGGTTGACTAAAATACGTGGAGTTTTTTTTCCCGGGCAAAACATTTTATAGAATTTTTAAAATATATGTTCCAGAAATATCAGACTAAACAATACAGAAAGGAGTAAACTCAACTCAAGGACTGCAACTCAACCTAGAGTCTCTTTTGTGTAGTTTTAGCTACCAGTTAGTTCAAGAGTAGAATAAATAAAATAATGCCATTTAATAATGTATTCTCATGAATGAAATTAGAGAGGCGAAGGATTGAAATCCCACTCTGTGATGTGTTAGGGGGTAGATACTGTGTGAAGAAAGAAGGAAACTGAGAAGGTCCGTGTTGGATGCAGCCTGCCTGCCTTGGTATCATGTCATGTCTCTCGTGAATGTCTTAGGAGAGAAAACACAACCCACCCTGCAGCAGCGTGTCCCTGTTTTCCTTGGCACCCTTCTGCCGCCTGCCTTCGAGTGAAGAAGTTAGAAGTACAGAATCGCCAAAGTCAGCGCCTAAGCTGATTTAAGCCTACGGGGGCCCCGCAGTTTATCGGAAGCACAGACTCCTGTTTTGGGGAAAGGGGTACATACATGGGTATGGATCGGCTCTGGAGCAGCGTGAGCCCCATCGTCGCCCCGTCCCAGGTTTATTCTGGCTCCGTGTTTGTGGGAAGAGCAAGAAAACCCCGGGAGCGGGGCACGGGCCGGCGGCGGGACCAGCCCTGGACTTTCCGGGCTCGGCCGCGGCGGGAGGAGAAGGAGGAGGAGGAGGAATGCTGCCGCCCTGACGTCAGGAGCTGCTCCTGGGAATGTTTTGCATTCCTCTTCCTGGCAGTGGTCAGGTGGCTTCCAGCAAGAAGGAAGGAACAGACGCTTCTAAAAAGAAAAAAAAAAAAAGGGGGGGGGGAGGGGGGGGGGGAAGGGGGGAGTT
This sequence comes from Aphelocoma coerulescens, assembly GCF_041296385.1. Lineage (NCBI taxonomy): Eukaryota > Metazoa > Chordata > Aves > Passeriformes > Corvidae > Aphelocoma > Aphelocoma coerulescens. The sequence goes on from NC_091015.1 coordinate 125,134,576, forward strand.
GAGAGTGCGCGGAGGAAAAGAACACTTTATAATAAAAGTATTGTGGGGGAGGCACTTTTATTAAAAGCCAGATTGGGAATTGGAACCAGATGTTCTGCATTCGAAAGCTGCACGAATGTTAAACGCGTTTATTAATGACTGTGATGGCTGAGGTATTTGGCTGTCTGCCTCGCTTTAATCTCATTGCTCCGTATTTAAAAACAGTAGAGAAAAACATTTTTTATTTTTTTTGTACCCAACTTCAGGCAGCTTCCTTTTTACAAATATTCATTAAAAAAAAGAGACAAGATTTTTATGGGAGAATAGCCGTATATATGAAAGCAAGAAACAAGCAGAGAAACGTCAACATTTGTCTTGTTCTGTTAGTTTTGACATATATGTTGTGCTGAAAATTATTGCCCTGAAATTCAGTTTCCTTCTTGATTTGTGGTTGTTGGATAACACGCATGATGTAAGCTGGAGAGGTCAGAACATGCAATTATTGCTGTTCACAAAATACTTCCTATTCCCTTAATTCTCCCTCTTTAAAATCCCTGTCAAAGCCTGTGTTTAAAGCAAAACAAGAGTAGATACTCAGTCCAATGTGAATAAAGTAGGAATTGCATTCAGCACAGGCAGTGTTTGTGAAATAGCTGCTTTATATCCTTAGAAGGACCCAAGTGCATGTTGTAGCTCCATTTCAAGAGCAGTGTCTCCACCTTGGCAGTGCTGCACGTTTGGGAGTACTGAGCACCAAGAGTTTCCGTGGGGACTTCTGGCTTGTGTCTCAGTGGGGGTGAGATACCTGACAACATCATAGCCTGTACAGGCACTGGCAGATTTGGGGTATCCCCCAGTCAGGCATGGATCCTCCTCCCATCCTTAGGCTCTGTTGTACGCAGATCATAAGATTTTCTGTGTGAAGCAAGGACTGTTGGAGGGAGAGACAAAGCTGTGCCACTTGTCCCTTCAGATCACAAGTGTGGCAATGCCCTGAACCTGTGCCTTTATCCCCTTGAAATGGGAAAGAATCACTTTGTCTGTAAGCACCAGGAACCCCCCTTTTTACGTGGTGTGGCATGGCTGTTTTGTATGGATTCAGACTTCCTCGGGCAGGGGACAGATCTTGTCCAGGGCTGGTGGAGCTGAGCTGCCTCTGGATTCAGTCTGGGAGGGCCCATACCATTAAAATTGCACCAGAGAGACTTGCCCTTGTCCAGCGTGATGGGGATTTTTTCTTAATTGACCCTATATTTTCCTGTTCATTGACACTGCACGAAGTTGTATTGGGGTGTAGTTACCGATCTTATTCCCAGGCAGTGTATTTGGTGGTGTTGCAGGAAGCTGGTGGGACGGGGAACGTTTGGTAGTTTTGGGGAAGTTTCCTTGGGCTGTGTGCCCGGGTCAGGTGAGGCCCATGAGCAGCCATCCATTTCCTGGTACCGAGTGAAGTGAACAGCAGCTTCCTGCTACAGGGTGGATGCTCTGCTGAGGAATTTCCAGAAATGCTGAGAAGTGCTGACTCATAGCTTACAGCCTGTCTGGGCTGAGGGGAGGTTTTCAAATCCTTGGCTGAAGCCAGCAAAAAATGTTGCTGTAATGTACTGTTTTATTTTTAGCAAGGGGGGAGGCTGTGTTGCTCAGGATGAAATGCTTGTGAGTGGTTTCAAAATGACAGACACTTCTAATTTTTTTTTCTTTTCTATTTTTAGAACTTGGAAAACAGGTTGTTTTGCTAAAATACAGACACTTCTCTGTTTCCCTAGTAAATGGGTTGTTGTAAAGGAGCCTTAAGGAGTTCATGCAGGAAGACTTTTACCACCACTGCAGTTCAAAATGTCCTTCAGGGTAGGAAATACTGAAGTATTTGAGACTGAAACTCAGTTGGCACTTACTTGCATGTATTTTTCACTTCTGCCGAGGTGGGACTGCAGCTCCAATTGTTGGAGCTGAAGTGTAGCCAGATATGTGCTGCTGTTACAAGATCATTGTAAAAGCTTGGTGCTTGTGTTTCATCCTCCCTTGTTTTTAGCAGTCACTTCACAAGTAATTCGCTGTGCCATTTCGGTTTTTTCTTTCTGAACAGAAAATGCCCTATAGTGTTTTCTGCTAACTTCTGCCAGGAACAAGACTGAGGGAGGAGTCCTTTCAAGCTGTACCACCTCTCAAAATACGATTTTAGTGATTAGATTGTAAGGACAAAATTCTTTTCTTCTCCCCCGTCCACACCCCCAACCCCTCCCACAATCAGTACATTTTTTTAACACATTCTTGACTGTGTGCATTGTTTTTCTGTTGAACAAGCAGTAGTACTTTGGGATGATCTCCAATGTATGCAGTGTCCCAGAGAGTATCATAAATGAAATATGAGTTTGTATAAACTCTTTTACTTTTGCTTCTAATTTCTAAAATTTGCCGTCAGTGGTTCTTCATTCACATCTCTGTACCTCTGCCTATTGAGCCATTTGCAGCCCTTTTTTTACACCTTAATAGAGAACTGTGATTCTACAAATGATCTGCAGACTGCTTCTAACCACAGTGCTAATAGTTTTTGAACCTGTAGCATAAACCAGCACATTTTGCAAATATGAAAAAAAAAAGAAACAAAGAAAGAAGCCCACACCTCTTATAGCAACCCTACAGTGTCTGGCTTGAGAATACCTGGTGCACGGCTTCCCTGGGAAAGTACGTTTCCCTCTTGTTGGTGGACAGTGTTTAGCTGCTCTCCTTAGTTTTTCCCTGAGACTGAGTGATCTTACCTGTCCAGCAGGGTCCACATCTGATAACAACAAAAAGGAAAAGGATAATTCTATGCAGGAAGTACAGGAACACAGGACAATTCCTGTTTCCATGATGTGCTCATTTATTAGCTCATCACTGCAAAAGTCCCTGTCTTAGTCATTTTAATGTAAATACTATGTGTGCATGTGAGCTGCTGGTGATTTTTGTGGACAGAAAGAATTGTAGGCTGCACATCTATCACAAAATTTCACAATCAAATCCACTTTTACTAATGACTCTAACCTTGCCAGCTACCCACCTCTAAGAGAAAGCTGTTTTCCTACCCAAATCTGCCAGTTCCTTCCAAGATTTTACAGCAGCTGCACAATCTCTTTTAGGAGAGTTGTGTCCTGGCACCCGCCACTATACTGGGAAAATAATATAGGTCATACATTATTTCTAGCCACCTGTCAGTAAATTCAGGACAAGAGCCATGAACTAACAGCTTTGCATGTGCCCCCTTTTAGATTGATGTGTCATCCGACCTGGGTGGACATGCCTCAACTGGATTGCCTGACTCCAGATAACCCCTTCTACAATCCTCAGCTGCTTGACCCTACTCTAGTTTGGATGAGGCACAGAACGTACCTTTTTGTGAAGATTCTGTCCCCAAACTTATAAAAAAAAATTATCATGCATGAATGTTGTCCAGCTTTCCAGGAATCATCTTGGTACGATGTGTATCAGTGTAGTGAGAACATCTCATTTTACGGTCAGCTTTTTGTAACTGAATCTGCCCTAGTCCTTTCTAGTAGTATTATGCTACACAGTCTGGTTCCTGTCTCTAATACAGGCATGCCCTGCAAAGAGCTTTCTGCTTGTGGCAGTGTAAGCTTGTGCTTTCTCACGTATCTTGGTCTCCTAATGCTCCCTGTTCTTGCATAGCTTTCTGATCTCTCCACTATTTGCTGCTAGTTGCACTACAGTCTTGGTAGCTGCATGAAATCTGAGCAATTCATGTCTGTTTTTCAGTTGCCACACTATTTTTTTTACTGTGTCGTTGTCTTCGATAATTTTTACTTTTGATCTTGAGTAATTTCTTCTTATACCCTTCTTGTAACTTCACTTAGGGTCACCATGACAACATATTTCTTTTTCTAGATTATAGTGAGAGCACAAAAAAAGCAAAAAAGATTAATGGTAAACCTTGAGAAGTCAGCTGCTTTATCATTATTGTCACTTACATGGTAGCATTATCATTAATTGTCTTTTGCTCTGTTTGTCCATTAATCTGTGCTGGTGTTCAGAAGAAATGCACTGCATAGTACTTTACTGTTTGCTGGGTAGGGTGGGTCATACATTGATTTCTATATAAAGATGAGATTCCAGTGGTAAAAAATAAAACTTTTTTAAAATTAATAGTCAGAATTTGAGTATCTTAAGTAGTGCAATAAGTCAATCCAATTGTTTTGGTAAAGGTTAGAGGAACCCTTTGTGAGAAATTTTAAAGCATACACACAGTAGACTAAATACACACAGTATGTCTGAACACGTGAATGATAAATTCCAAGAATGAAGACTGATACTTCTAAGCAGTTTGAAGCAGTGAATAGAAATAAGTCACGTTTTGTTTGAACCATTAAATAATCCAGGGAAACTGGGGGTAGAAAGAGGGAACAGATGGTTGAGGAAAAATGGCTTACCATTATTTTATGAAGGTCTCCAGGTCTCTCAGCCTCATCTCAACTCCTGCTAAGCCTCTTCAGTCATCTTTTCCAGTTCTCCTGGTTTTTACATCTTGTCTTTGAGTTGTAATATTTTTCCAGTATTTTCTTTTGATTACCCTAATGATTCCGTGGTGTAAACTAAATTAGAAGCTGTGTCACAAACTATCGTTTAAGACTTAAACTAAATCAAGGTTTGCCTCTTGCAAAACAGCAATGATTTGAATGTGATGTCTGCTATATGTGATGCAGCCCCAATAATCAATATGTCAAAAAATGAGTACATATGCAGCTGTCAAGAAGACCTGTGCCAACATTGCAGGCTGTAGGCTGAGGGCTTCATTACTAACTCATTTACATATATTCACATCAGGAGCATTGTGGGGTGTGGAGCCTCAGCATACCCCAGAATCTGATCAACCCTGTGCCTGCCACTGCTGTGTACTGTGAACGGCATGGTTTGGTGATTTCCTTCCTGTGCCATTGATTCCCTAGTCTGTTTCAAAACATCTGTACTGCTGTACAGCTGGGAAAGGTTGTCTGTCTTTCTGCTTTCATGGCCTTCCACAGTAATGTGTCTGTCTGAAATGAAGCTGTCAAAGGATGCAGGTAGGATTGTGCGTATAGAAGATGAATTTTCCAAGGAACGGGGACATAGTTTTTGACACAGACATGTCTATACTAGCAAATAATGTGATGTGGTAGGAGCAGCTTTGTAGAGTAGAAGCTGGTGTAGGAGATTTGGTCCTGCTGTAGGCATTGTGAGGCTTTATTCCAGACAGGCTGTAAGCTGATCACGTGGCCTGAATGCCTTATAGCATTTGGAGCACATCTTCAGGTTTAGTTTCATATGAAAAGAATCCGTTGTGTGAGCTCGGAAGGCTGCTCCACAATCCAAACCAAAGCTCAGGGAAGGTGGAGAGATTTGCCGCAGAAGCACACCACTGATCTGAACTGCGGGACTGGTGTGGACACACCCATGAATGACCAGACATCAGACCAATCCATCTTTCTCAGTTTGGCTTGCTCTGAGAATTCCTATTGTCATACACATACGCAGATGCACACTAGTAAACAGAAAAAACCCAGACAATAAGTTGCTTTTTAAACACTAAGGAGAAGAAACAAACAAAAAAGTGGATGTTCAGCTTTTAAATAGCTGGGTGTTGCTCAGTCTGGTAATGGTGGCTGTGTAGCATCTGTCAAAGTTCTAGACCTTGTCTGACTGCATCCTTTCTTTTGTGGAGTCTTTAAGACTGTGCTAAAATACTGACATTGTTCCCTTGTAGCTGGTATGTATTAATTTGAAAAGAGGTATGTTTTCATTCCCTTGGCTACCCTGGAAAGCTCAGACAGCTTTTGCCATACCATATACCTGATGGTACAGCAAACAGATACTTGGAACGATAAGTAGGGAAACCAGTCTTAAGTGCTGTAACTTTATACAGAGGAACAAGTTCAGAATTTACTGTGGCATGAACACCTAGAAAAAATTTGTATGTGTGAGCTATGGAATGTAAGATGGTGGTCCTTTACCCCATTGCCCTAAATCAATAATTCATGGTTCTTTCAGGCTTTATTTTGGTGAAGTGATAGAACAGTTATCCCCTGGATAGACATGCCCACACCACAGCAATTGCAGACTCTTGATCTCCCAGGGTATAGCTTGAGGTTTGTTTCCAGGAGAAATGAGCAGGTTCATGTGGACTTTTACCCTGTTCCCTTACACAGCCAGGTTAGAGCCAGGAAATACAAGCAGAGCAGAGCAACAGGTCAGTCAGACCCAGTCAGGTGCCTTTTAGCACACTGTTTACAGCCTGTTCTTTTGAATAGAAGCTGCAAATGGCCAACCTGCAAGTAGCAGGTTTTTAACAAACAGTTATTGCATACAAGTGAAAAACTGATTTGTCAATATGTATTTCAATATATAATTGCCTGGAAACATGGTTACAGAAAGATTAGGTATTTAAAACTGATCTGAGAAATCAATTGGAGTAGCATACGGAACAGAAGGTTGCTTTACAAATTTTTCCCTTTCTTGTTTTCCTCTTTCCATAGAGAATATGCATTGCATTGAGGACAGAGAAGCAGAGAGTCTTGGCAACTTCTAGTGTGCCAGAGACTTTGTTCTGCTCAGTGAGGAGGGGTGCAGTTCTCAAGAAAGATGTCAAATGCAGTAATTAATGTTCCTCCTTCATATGATGGATACCATCTGTATTTAGAAACATGTGAGCTTGTGCTTGAATAGAAGTCACGTAGCATTTTTACTGGTACAGTGTAGAACTGGAGTGTTTTTATTCATGATACTTGAGGCTTCGCTCCCAGACATAGTTTACAAATGCGTGACATTCCTTTTACGTTTCAAAGTGAAAAGTGAGCCAGGGTGAGCAGGAAGGACATTCCGTAGCTCGGTGAATCCTAGCAGTTTTTCATTGTGTCATATTTGTTTATATAGAAGCAAATTCAATCTAGGGCAATAAGAGTAGCAAATGAGTTTTTGCCTCATATAAAAACAAACATGATCAGAATCTCTTGTCTGTAAGTTATTCATATGGTCCATTATTGTCAGGATGTACAACTTTCCTTTTTTGACAGCCTTTCCTCAGACTTGCCAAAATATAGTATCTTCAAAACAAACAATGTTTTTAGTTTTTACTTCCTTCTTCACTTCCGCTGTTTCCCTAGCAGTGATGCACTAGTAACCTCATTTGAAATAATCTTTGTGTTTGTATCCGTGGCTCTTATGGCTGGGATGTGGCTCCAATAATTCTGTGATGTAGCAACTTACTTCCTATCTTTGTCATGTAATATATCTTCTCAGATTATTATTCCCCTTTGTTTCAGAATATAAACATCACCAAATATTATCTTGATTAATCCTCTCCCTTCCTTCCATCTCTTCTTTCTCCTCTCCCTGTTTGGAGAAAGTAAGAAAGTGCAAGCTTATTCTTTGCCAGCCAAGAACTACTAGTTTCTGTGAGGAAGAATGTCCCCTTGGTCTTAAATGTGCTTGTTTCGTTTTTTGCTTTGTTTTGTTTAATCTGCATGGAATAGTTGCTATTTGAATCAATACACCTTTTCTGTAACTTCTCTGAACTGGTGAGAAAGAGTTAGTGGCCCGGAACAAAGTTTTTGGGAGATAACCTCACATTTCTCAACAATATAATGTTGCAAATGGACAATTCAATGTTCTAGCAATAGTTTTAAAAATTTTGTTCTAGCAAATATTTTAAAAAAATTTTTAAATATTGTGAGTCTGATTTTGGAGTCAAGAAAGAAGATGCCAGCTAGCCTGGATACCTAACTGTGACAGCATGGAGCCAGAATGTTTTCTTTAGGCAAACCTATATTTATGACAGTGCATGAAACCTCAACTCTGCCAAAGCTCTCCTGGTTTCACAGTTTGTCCAGGGACACAGGAGGATCATATGCTGTTACCTCATATTCTACCACTGTGTCACAGAAGTCCATGTCATAGAGCTGGCTGTATGCCAATCACGTGGTCAAAATCTCATCCCTTTCTCTGCTGACTCTTGACACATGTTCAAACATCTTGTAGTGTAGGGCAGAATCATAATCAAAGGCAGCTAGATGAGGAAAAACAGACTTTGTTTTCAAAATATTCTTTACATTCCTGATTTCATTTGGCTTATGCCACAGGCTTCCCATAAAATCTCCAGCAAGCTATCTGTTGTGAGTCTTGATGCATATTAAAAAAATGACAATAATAGTGATTCTCAGTTTTATTGGAATATTAGTAAATAAAATTAATGCTAATGATGGCCTGGGCTTGAGGGAAGGCCAGAAAAGGGGGGTGGGGAGGGGGGGTAGGAGAGATCTGAGGGACACAAAGTGTGCTTTTCTTAAGGCATTTGGATGAGCTATGTCAGAAGCTGCTGTAGTTCTCAAGGGCAGCAACACATTGAGAGAGACTTAAAGATGCTTCTGGCTGCTCTTTCTTGAGTTTTGAATCTTGTGCGTCTTCTCTCTAGAGGCATGTGCAGTCTTGTCCTTAAGATGTATTTGTTCATATAGAATGTGAGAACATAGAACACATCTAAATTTATTTTCTGCCAACTAGTTGGAGAAATTTGTTTTGCTTTTGAGAGGAAAGAGGAGAACTTCAGATTGTACCAAGTAATTTGTCTGTGTTGTAAGCAGCTAAAGAGAGACTAATTAAGGAAAGGGTAGGTGGAACATAAAGAAAATTGGAATTAAGCATACACAGTCTGTGTCAGTGGGATCCATTTTCAGGCAGAAAATGAATACACTGTGAACTTTGAGACATTTTAGTATATATACTTATATTTCTCTGACTAATGCTATGTTCATTTTCTTCCTTTACTATTTTCTGAGTATGTACAGGTCTTTTTTCCAAAATCTTCAGCGTAAAAAGTCCCATGTTAAAGACCAATAAGTATGACATGTAATATTCAGAATATGACAGAATGAAATCATCATAACAAATCAAAGCAAATTGCTCTTAAGCAATTTTGGAAGTTTCTCTAACAGGAAAACCTTTCTTGTGGGGGAATAGCTTCAATAGCTAGCTGTGAAAAGTGAATGAGGGGATAGCCCACCCTTGGTTGTGAGCTAGATTTCCTGTTAAAGTGGCGGTGGAAAGTGCTCTTCCCGGAGGAGGATGTATGCAGTTCTGCTGAATTTGCCTGAAACTGCTGAATCCAGGCATTGTGCCTGCATTTTGGCTTCTCTCCCATTGTGAAAGTACAGCGCAATCTCCTGCCTGCTACTCCCTGTGAGCTCGATATCCTCATTAAAGATCAGGGAAAAGAAAGGGGAAAACCCAAAGGGGTCAATGAGTTCATTTACATACCCTGCCAGTGCTGGCACATGGTTCAACACGTGATACAATAGTGAACTTTTGTGGTGAGCTTGCTACAGCCACTGAGAGACATTTCAAACTGCAGAGATAGAAGGCTGCAATTTCTTATTCACAAGCAAGAGTGAAAGTGCTTTATAACTCAATTACATAACATAAATAGCATGTTTTGCATTTAGTCAGCGAGCTGTGACAATACTTGATGTTTATTGTTTTGTTTCTGTTTCTTGTTATTACTATTAATGCCTGAACTATTTGATAGTTAATATAATTCCCGTCTTAATGACCTGTGTTCCTGGGAGTCTACAGTCTAGCTGATGACTTAATGAGGTGGAAAGGCCAATGAGAAGTACCTAAAATGAGCTACATTGATGTTCATCTTGTGCTGTGATGTCTGCTTGGACACTTTTTCAATTGAAACTGGATTCTTTTATGGTGCTGTTTAGCTCCATTTCTGAGCAAAGAGCCCTGGCTGCTGCCTGGAGGGTGGGGTGTGTGTCCTTGCCATTTTGCCTGTGCCATCTCCAGCACACATCACACACCCTTCTGGGAGCAGTTTCCGTTCACCAGCTCTGCATTACTAATTCCCTGGGTTAGCAAACTGAACCAGCTCACAGACAAGCAGGGAGAAGGTTCTCCCCTTTTTAGGGTTAACCAGCACGTAGATATATTGAGCTGCATCATGTAGCCTTCTGCTTTTGTCTAAGAATTCTTTTTGTGGATGCAGAAAGGGTTTCAAGATAGCATTTGTATCTTGTTTTCTGAATTTATTTACATCAATTTGGCTGAAAGTTGCCTGTAACAATGTTACAGCTTGGTGCCACACAGGTGGAGTATTACCAGCCAAGCCAAGATAGAAGGCCTCCTTGTTATAAAATATGTTTAGCAGCATACCAGACTCATGAAAACTGTAGCTTGTAGTACACCCTGATTAAGAATAAATTGCTTTCTTATGCTGATGTAACTTTGTATAGTGAAATACAGTGTTGGTCACTGAACTGATGAAGATGAAGTGCAAGTTCATGTAGACAGATAAAAGGTGGTAAGGCATGCATGAGCACAGGCTTGCATACTATATATATTGGTATATAGGTATATTGACCCTCATTGTAGCACTCAGACTGTGGAAGGTCCGTGGTGGGTTTGAGGGACTTCCCGAGAAAGAGTTCAGTGTTGTTTGGGCTGCGGGAAGATGTAGCTGAGAGGAGAAAATGAGTAGTATGACACACAATGGGAAGAAGTTTCCATATCCAAGTTTGTTGAAGCAAGGTAGACTCTAACTTTTCTGTCCTCCTAATTTTTTATGTCCCAAGAATACCTTCATGGGACATGCATCACTAAAGTGACTGTTTCTAGGTAAGAAATCTCCACAGTTTCCCAAACAGAAATTAAATTCCAGCTCTTGCATGGCTGCATGTAACTACTGTACTGTCTGGTCTATTCTGTTCTCAGTTTTTTTGTATGTTTTTGATGGTTCTTCACATACATGGTTGATTTTCAGTGTTAGTTCTTTTCTAATTTAGAGCATATATGAGAGGGAAAAGAGTGCAAATTCAAAGTAAATTATGTCTGTTCTCTTCTCTGTTCTCTAACATCTTTTCCCTCTAACATGTCTGTTCTCTAATGTGTTTTTAGTTACTGCGAACACTAATCAATTTTATGTGTGCTTTAAGAAACTGCATCTCCTGAGGCTGTTCAAGGAGCTGTGAGACTCCACTTTACTTGGACTCAGCTGAAAATACGAGACGTGTTTATTATGATCTCAGTTGTTCCTTAAAGGTCAGAGCACCAGTTTAATTTATGACTCAGCACTCTAGTTACTAGAGTCTAGGTAAAGTGGAGACTGTAAATAATTTTCACCACTGTTCTTAGTTTAGAAATGTGTTCCTTTTCCACACAAAAAAAACCCCCGCTTTTCTTGCAAAGTGTTACAATCAGTGAAGAAGTTATACATTTCTCTACTTTGTAACAACTAAGTAAAGACGAGAGGACTGCAGTCTCAGTTGGGGTTTGTTTGTAGCCATATACTTTTAAATAAGTGCTTTAGGAGGTTGTATTACAAAAGACGGATTTTGTTTCTGGTTGTTGGAAAGCTGAATCTTTATCTTGTGTTTGGGAAACTGTATCTGAGTTAAAGTAGAAATAAAAGCACATTGCAAAGATCAAGATTTAGTGGGAAAGGTTTAATCACAAAACAGTAAAATACAGTTTTAAAAAGGAGTCTGCACAGGCTGGTCACAGAATCTTGGAATTTTTGTTTGTTTTATGGTTACCATTAAAGCAAAACACCCTCGCATTTCTGGGAATCTTGCGTGATCAAGGATTATAACACTGAGACCATGTTTATATTCATTTTTCATGGCAATTTTTTTAAGCGAATACTTATCAGTTAGATGATTAAAGTTCCTGTTGCCTGCTACCAACCAAGCACATGCCTGGCAATTTTTGCTCTTACTGGATTTTTCACTGTTCCTGTGCAAGGCGCTCCTTCCTTACTATCTTTGCTTTAAACAAAGGAGTTCAAAGCTGGTGGCTGGATGACGGTGAAATGAAGAAATAGCTTTAAACCATTGTAGTTGACCCAATTCCAAATAAAGATAAACCTTTCTGATTTACAAGGTGTTGCCTTTTAGCTTGGTCTGCACTCTCAGGAGTTACATCTGAAAAAAATAAAATGTGAAATATATGCTCAGCTTGGTTTTAAATAGAAAAGCTCAGAAGCAGCACTTGTCGAAACTCATTTTGGCCCAGGCAAATAAGCTGAAGGGGAAAAAAAGAAACCGAAAGCCTTACTAGCTGTAGCAATCCTAATAGGGGCTAATATGTGCCAACCTCAGCAGTGTCAAGGCTGCTGGCTCAGAAACAGATTGGGGTTTGCCCAGTACCAATGCTTCTGGCTGATGGTTTTGGGAAGCCGGGCTCTTTATTTCCAGGACAGAAACCCCTCTTGTGACATAGCACTTTCCTACTCTCTGTTGAAAACTTGAACTCTGTGATAGAGTCATGCTGTGTTGCTTGTGAGGTTTACAGCAACATGATTTGATCCTTCACCTTGAAGGCAGCTTGAGAAAAATCTGCCCTTGTACCTTTTGTCCAAGGCTTAAAGACATCATTTCATTTATTAAGTTCTTCTGCTCGGAAGCTGATGGAAGGGTTTGTGCAATAAAATATCAAGAGCCCAAACTGAAACATTTGCCATATGAAGCTACTTGAACCATTTCACTGTACTTTTTTTTTTTTTTCCTCACACTACTGAGGGAGGAAATTTTTTTTGGAGTTTTTTCAGCACTTACTGAACACTTGGCTTCAAAGGGACATCAAATGCTACTAGATGAGTAAATTAGATTCCACTGATAACTGTAAGCGCTCAGACCTTTAACAATTTTTTTTTAATCCAAATATTTTGTAGTTGTTTCACTGCCTGATACTGGAGCTTGACATGTTGTGTTATTATGACTTACTGTGTTATACCATTTCGTGAAAACTTAGAAGGATACCCATTACTTCCCTGTTTCCACTGGAATTGAGTGGTAGGTTTTCTTTTGCCTGCACTTGATCACTGGTTTGAGGAGCAATCTGAAGCTTCCTTTGTTTTCCTTTCAACTTCTGCCTTGGGCTGCCACATCCCTTTGTGCTTTATTTATTGCCAATTTCTTTGATTAGATTAAGGAAGGATTAAGGGATCCAGAACCCTTAACAAAAGGCAACCCATCATTTATAAATGTGTAAACATAATGTAATTACTTCTTAATTCCTTGTGTTAAACAAAAAGGGGGATTCTTCAGCAGATAAACCCTGAGAGGATTTTTGAAAATCAAATGAAGGCAATTTGCTGACTCAAAGACGTGTATGCCAAAGATGAGGAGTTATCACCCACAAAGCTCAGGTTTTTGTTGATACGAAGGGCTTCAGGTACTTTGATCTCCCTGTGATCCAGATAATACACCTTGTCAGTCAACACTGGTTTCTCACCACTTCTGAATTCCTATAGTGAAAGGAGGTTTTGTTTCTGCTCTGCTTGGGCAGTTTAGCATTTGCCATTAATTTGTAGTTCAGTGCTCTTTAGGTTAGCAGTGGTAAGGGTTATAGTAAGAAGAGGATTCATCTTCTATTCAAAAATGTAATGTCTAAAGGCCCTAGCATTCATTTTTATCTCTACCGTTAGTGGTGATTCTGGGTGAAGAACCATCATAAAAGCTTATTAAAAAAGAAAGAAAAGGTAACTCCTGCCTGTAGGCTTAGTTGGCCTCCTTGCATTTGGAGTTTTTTGGTTTCACAAATTAAAAAACTCTAAAACAGAAGAGTAGATGTGATTCAGATGGACATTGAGAGGACATACTGTGTGCAGTCTGTCCTGAAGGCACTTCAAAAGAGTGTCTCAATGAAGAGCAGAAGAACCCTCTTGTGCAAGTCCTGTCGGTTTCAATTTTATAATCCTCTACTGTTTGAAACTTAGCATCTTGATCTCTGGATTTCTTGTATGCTGTTTTTTCTACCTCTCATGTGAAAGAGAGGAGGAGTAACCTTTCTCTGGACAGAACCATCCTCTTACACTTTCATAAAGCATTAGCAGTAGAATGTTTCACCTACTTTATTCTTTCATGTTTTGGCATGTGTTATTTTTCTTCTTTCTTTGGCTTTGTTGCCTGTACTGCATGTTATGGTCAGGACTGTTTATTTGTATTATACCTCACAGGTCTGTAACGGGCTAGTTCTGAGCTGGCTACCTGCAAGAAGCTGTCTGTGCAAACTGCAAACAGCAGGTCTTTGCTTACATGTCTCTGCCAGGCTGATGTCAAAACACTGCTATCAGAAATGACGCCAGTTCACTGGCAAAGGTTTCTGTTGTCTTTTTTTTTTTTTAAACCAAAGACCCTGAACATGGACTGCTAAGCAGCCATCGAGCTTCTGCCATGATCACTCACATTTTTCCACAGAGTAAATAGCTGCAGCTTCTCTGCTGGCCACAAGACAGCTGAAAGGAGTTGCAGATTCTGCTTACTGCTTTGAGTGTAATAATGAGCTTCCTTGTAGTGAGCACTGCTTTAAAGAGCAGAGTGCAAATCCTTGCTGCAAAAGACCTGAAATTAACTCTGGATAAATTGTGAATGACATATGCTGACATGAGATTAGGCAGAACAGTTGGAGGAAAGCATTTAGATTGCATTATTACTGCTTGTGCTATCTTACTTTGCCTCTTGCTGGCTTCGGATGGGGACTGTGCTTCAGTTTTGACAGGAACTACGTTCCATTAGAAAAGTGATGGAAGCAGCTATTGCACACACAGGCAGTTCCTGGCTGTCTATTGCAACTACAAAGGAACAAGTTGCAATTAGCACAAGCCTCGAATAGCATGTTTCCTTTGGAAGTTGCCCTTTGAATGTATCCTTTGGTGTAGGGAGTTTTAAGGGTATGAGGTAGAGGATGATACATTAGAGATTTCCCTGGGAACCAAGCGCTCTGACACTTCAGGTCAAGATCTGGGATAAATCCTTGCCTCAGCTATTCTGGCCTCTTCCAACTGTTCCACTGGACCCTGCTCCTGCTCCATGGCACACCTTGTTTCTGCCAGCCTAACAGTGACTGGGCTATGCTGAGACCTGGATCTGACCATGGGGAGTGCTCCAGCTATAAGCTGGTGGGTTTTTTGGTTTTTTTTGTTTGTTTTTTTTTTTTTTTTTTGTTTTGTTTTGTTTTGTTTTTTTTGAAGGGAGAGGTTTTTGTTTCTATTTTTCCAAGTTGAATGAGTCCTTGACCTGGTCTGCAGCACAACCCACAGACTTGTCAGCCTAAATGAGGGGTGGGGGCAAACCATGGGTTGAGGGTGTTGTGAACCTAGAGGTTCCTTTTCTGTGTTCCTTTAGACAAATTACTATCTTCTCTATGTTCTATTTTCATTTCATGAGGTAAAGGAAAAAACACTTCAACTAAAGCAGACGTTGTAACATGCCTGTTAATTAGTATTGCTGTGTGAACTTTTTAATTTTTGTGCATTACTATAAAATCTCCAAGGAAAAGGTACTGTTAAAGAACTAGACATTGTTTCCAGGTAGCTTACCACCTGCGTCTTTAGATGTTGATGGAGTAACCATTTTAATTTTATGAAATGCCTTGTTCGGTAGAGGAGACATCCTGCACTTGTAGACACAGCACTTTGTTTGCTGGGTTTCCAGTTGTTGTGCCACTAGCTCAATCTTGTTCTAAAGCTAAGTGTCCTGAGGAAGGTTTAGTTGGTTCAGCAAATCTGTCTGTTTAGCAAAGAGGTTCAGAGAATTCACTAATGTTCTCCTTTCTGTTTTGAACCTGCACTAAGCATGATTGCCGTCTTAAAATCTGCAGGACTAGCTTAAAACAATTTCCTATTTCCAGACTTTCTGTGGCATATCAGCAACAGTGAAGCAGTAAGCAACAGGTGAGCAAAAATGAATTGCTTAATAGCATGAGATACAAGGTTTTGCAGTTAAATTAACCATTAGCTTTTCAAAACATTGTTATAAAGTGAATGGTTGCAATACAAGATTATTGCGCTTTGGAAATGCAGTTCCAGCGGCACTGCTGTGTATTTAATTCCAGTGAGTTAAGTGAGAGTGTTGGAACTGATTAGTGTTTTGTACTAAATGGGAAAGTCTTTCTTTCAGTTTAGCTTTACCTTGATGTCCTTATGCACTTTCTTTGTCTGTTAGAGGCCAATACACCCACATATGCTTACAAACAATCAACAAACCAGGGAATTAAGGTGTTTCCCTTGAAGGCTGGGAAAGGAGGGATTGCTATTATTGCCAAGACACACAGACACTGACAGGCTCATGGAAATGTATAAATCTGTAATTTGTGAAATATGAAACTCTCTGCTTAACACTTGACAACTAATATCTCTAGTGGGTGCTTCAGTAGACTTCTGTTGAAAATAGGCGTTTTAGATTTGTGTGGTTGGTTTCAACAGAGAGGAGAGAGTTGGCAGAGTGTCTGGGCAATTAAGACTCTCGCTGTGTGAATAATACATAGCAGAGGTAATAGTTTGATAAAGGTGGAGTTCAAGTTCTCCTTAAGCTGTATACGGGGCTCTTAAATACTGAAATATGGCTTATGTTATACTCATGGTAACTTTCCCTTTGATGTATCTGGCTGAAGAATTAGACTTAACCCTGTCTTTGAGACTCTGATTCCTCGTTATGTTGAGCAGGCTTAAGGGAGAGCACTGCCAAGAGTACAGACAGGCCTTGGGGAAAAGCACTGTGTTTTGATTTGTGCCTGCAAGTCCTTCTCAAGAGCTACTGCTGTGAAAGCTGCAATTACAAAGATTTCTGAACAAATATTGTCAATTGCTTTTCTTCTTTGTTTTGTTGTAGTGGCATGAGCCTAAATAATTTCCCCTCAGCTCAAGAATCAGCCACCCTTGTGTTGAACAGTCACAGAAAATCTTGAGCCATCCCCTAGGTGAAACAGGCAATTGACATTTTATTCTGAGTTTCAGTCATACAAATATAGTACGATCAAAAGTTAAGAGAAATTGCAGAATCAGTCATAATGCAAATACTGAACTTCTGATTTTTGTCAGATGAAAATGTAAAGAAACCTCTAGTTCACGGTATTCAGTAGCATTCCCGAAAACAGCCAAGGGTAGACCCTGTAACTAAATGAGGACAAAAATATAATAAATCAAGCTCTCTTCTCTTTGCCATCAGCTGGCACAAGGCTTACCTGTGTTAAAAACTTGGGGTTCTTCTTTACATTGGAGCAGCTGTATTGTGTATAGCTGTACTAGTTTAAAAATCCCTAGGGAGCTGTGACTCTAAACTGAGATTTTATTGCATGATATTAATTTTGTTCTGTGAAGTAGTAATTTCATGGCTGATTTACATTTTGTTTATAAAGTAAAAATAAATTGTTTTGATTATATTTCTTAGGCACCAAATAGCTCAAATCTAAATCTTGCCAGCATAACTGATTAACCTTGTAATAGCATCTTTGAGATATTAATGTACGTACTACCTTATCTTGTGCTTTATCTGACCTTTATCTGTTGATTTTAATATCCTTTGTGGTTGCTAGTGACGTGTTTTTGTTGTAGACAGGGAGAGATTTTGGCTCCTGTTTATTTCTCTGCTTTATCCTCATTCACTCTGTTCTGTCCTCTCAAAAAAATAACTGCATTAAGCAGAAAAAAACAAGATAATAAACTGTAGCCCAGTAGCACAATAGGAGCCATGTCTGCTTGAAGTGTTCAGAGAGCATTTTGCAAGCAGCATGTACAGTTACCAGTCTAATGTGGATTGGCAGTGAAAAAAAAGGAATTGATTGTCCTGAACAAATGTAGGAGAATTTTTACCCCTTTACAGCATAATTTACTCATAATTTGCAGCATAATTTATTTCAGTGACTTACGTAAAGTGTTTATATAGGGCAAAGTTTGGCCATTGCCTGTGCTTGCAGCGTTGGATCATCTTGTAGTGCTTGGGCGCTGGTGATCCATATCACTAAACCAGTAGAAAACTAATCAGAAAATACATTTTAGAAAAGATGGGGAGGGGGGAGGGGTATGACTTTTTGACATACTACTGATTGAATTGGTTCAGCAAGATCAAGCCTATCCCAGAGTAACAGAGAGGCAAAGGCGGAAGGGAGGCTGCAGCGAGTCTGTCTGCAGTGTGGATTGCCACTGGCACTGCTGGCTTCGCTGCCTGCTCACTCCGGATGCCTTGCTGGACACCATTGCCCCATGCCAGCAGAGAGTGGAGATGAATGTGTGAAAGTCCTTCATGCACATTAGTGTGAAATCTGAGAGCTGAGTGGGAACTGATGATTTAAGTCAGTTCCTGATGACCTGGCTGCCTTTGCACTGGAAGGATTGGAACTCTGCCATAGGGGTGGTAAGGTCCTGGCAGTACCTGGTGCTGAGCAGCTGAGAGGGGCACTGCAGCTGGGTCTGGAGGAAAATGAACTGCACACCATGTGCTCCTAGGTGTGTTGCACTTCTTGGCTCTATGGCCATGGCTGTACCCTTGCTACATCTGCTGTGCTCTTTGCTTCTTTGGAGTCACTTGCACTTTTTCTGTGTGGGGCTGTGCTGAACACTAGTGTTACTCCCATTTGTACAACTGTTCATCAGTTCATCTCCTAGAGTTTGGACCTATTTAGGAAAACATGGAGTGCACTTCTATGATGTGATACTGTGCCAGTTTTCAAGTGGGTGTTCTCCTTGATGCATGACATCTGATTTGGTGGGATGTGGAAAAAACTGTGTGGTTTCTTCTGTGAGTGATTTAGTTCAATTTTCATGCGGTTCTACAACAGTGTTTTCATATTTGAAAAGTGAAAGAAAACAGAAATAGGAATGCAGATCTCTTTCCTTAGCTGTATCTCTCTATCCACAAAAGTAGATGATGAGAAGACCTCCCTCTTCCCAGCATCAAGGAGACACAGATGGGGAAGATCTCCCTCTTGGGCAAGAGGTACATTTAATTACAGGAGACAGGGAGCAGTTTGTAGTAAGATTTCATTATGATTTTTCATAACCCAGTGAAGCCTCCCATGATGTGATGATGGAGCTTGCGAAGCTGAGAGCAGCTGATGCTGTGAGAACCACAGCAGAGCTCATCTCTCCTGTTTTGGCATGGGGATTGCTGGGTTACAGATTGCCTCCGTGCTGTGCGGCCCTGCCTGAGCAGCCTGGCAGGCAGCATTCAACTCAAGGCACCTGTGGTACAGTTGTGCAAGTATGGGCCTGTCATCCTTTTGTAGGAATCAGGGAGAAGGAAGTTGGCATTTCTGAAGTGTGTCTCCTCTCCTCTTAAGGACATCAAATGAACTTCATTTTGAAGTTTGTTTTTGCTAGACTTTGCAAAGACAGACTAGGGGACTAGTTGATAAAGTTAGCTAGGTAAGTCCCAGTCGTGAGTGTCTGATAAGTGTTCAGGCTTTGAACATCTCCAGCTATTTACTGATATCTTTGTAATACTAATGTAATAGATTACATTTCCCTGCAGAATCTACCATGCTACCCGTCCACTTGACACAGTGTATCTTAAGCATTTGCTTTTATACTATAGCTGAAATGAGCAGCAGACATTCTTAGTCTGTACCTAGTACATCTGCTGTGTTTTATTTTAGATACATGAATAAATTACTATTTTTATAAGCAAACATTTTCTCTGTTGGTGCAAATGACTCGGGTGACCAAGGTTTCTGAGATTTGGAAAACTGCTTTGCTTATATTACCTTTTTCTGTTTAGAGGTAGCTCAGATTTAAGGTATTATAGCTATAGTCCAAGAAAAGGCTAACTGTAATCCAAAATCTCAACAGGACAACTGTCATCTTGTCCTGCTGACATGTAGCAGATGTGCTGCAGATCACTTTATCTTACGAATATGAGGTTAGCAAATTCTCCTTAGTAGCCAGCCTGAAGAGTTGGCAAACTATAGAATAAACTTATTAATGTAAGCATTTTTTGTTTGGATGCAATGATTATAATTTGTTCTCTTGAAGAATCACATTCATGTTACATCCTGCTCTTAGCAGAGCTCATGGCAGTTGCAATTTGTCAAAATTTGCCTTCTTTATGAACTTTGGTTTTGCTGACAAATTAAATTCTAAATTAAAACAAAGAATTGAGTTTACAGTCTTTTGCTGCCAGGATCTTTCCCCGAAGATGGTTAGCCTCAGCATAAAGTCAAGAGAGACTCATATCCTCTTTCTTTTTATAAGAGGTGTTTTAATGAGCCACCTGAAGGCAAAGAGTAAGCAAAATTGCTTCCTTTTTTCCATCAGGATTATCACTTAGGGCATGTGTTTTCAAACAAACATTAGAAGTTTCCTGCTATGTTTACAGTTTGGGAGGAGGGCATTCACAGGTACTGGGTTTTCCACATGTAACTTTTATATCCAGTTTCTGTGAAAAGCATAGAGATATTTCCATGGCATGAAACAAACACATATGTATATGCCAGTAGATATAATTGCTTTAATCAAATACTGTGTGCCCCATAGCAACCTTAGTCTGGCAGTGAGGAGCACTGGAAGTAAAGCTAACTGACTTGCTTTTCAAGATAAGTAGATGAGGTTAAGGGACACAACTAGGGAATTTATTTATTTTATTTGCTTAACTTGTTGTAAGTTATACTGGTCTAAGTGGTAACAATTATTTTGAAAAGCTATTTGAAGAATGTGCCAGCCTGTGGAATATCTTCCATCCTGAGCATGAGGTACCATGGCTACACATACCTGTGGTCCTTATCCCACTGGCCTTCATCTGACCTGCATTTTCCATGTATAGGTTTCCTGTGCATGTATCAGCATAGAGCTGAATTATGTTTTTTGACTGGAGAATCAGACAATGCTCATAAGTCTCAATGTTGAAACTCTTTTTATCATCCTAGGGTGACTGTTCTTTCTGGAAGTGCCATCCCTTTCCTGGCTCTGGGGGGAAGTGGGTGAAAATTTTAATGCTCAGGGGCATCTTGAGTGGGGCCATGAGCTCTCAGCCACAGTCTGGTTTTGTAGCTGCATTTCTTCAGCTGGCACTCAATCATAACACTGTTAATCTTAATTCTGCCTTTGAGATCCAGCACCACATGGTGATGTTTGGTCACTGTTGGAATACTGAGAGACAGCAAAACAGCTGGCAAGAATATTTCTGGGAAGAAAGAAAAAAAGGCGAGAACAAAACAAAAAATGAAGGCAGTATTGAATAGTGGGTCTATGTTTAGATGGATTTTTAATTTTTTTAATCTTCCCACCTGCAGTGTTATGGCAGCAAAAAGGTATTATTACCCTTTCAGAAAGTGTAGCTTTCTTGATACAGTCCAAGACTCAGTGCAATGGAAGCACAGTAAAGGCTCACCCGCAGAGAAGATGATAGAAGAAGTGAGCACAGAGGCAAAGTGTTTGCTTAAAATTTTATCAGCCATTCATTCTGCTGCTTGAATTACTAATTTTCAATATTCTTTTGCTATGTTTTCTGGTCTAGCATAGTCTTTTTTCTTGTCTATGCCTACTCAAAGTTTTAGCTACTTGTGCTTTTCATGTGGACCTTGTTAACGTTACAATTTTATTAAAATGCAACAGCAATTTGTATGCAGCTGTATTATGTGAACAGAAGTAAGCCAACAAAATTGCATAACTACATATTTTGTAGTGGATAGGTGATTTTACCACATTTTAAAAAGTGTTTGGTGGCTATTAGACCAGGTTTTTGGTGATTTAAGAACCTGAAAAAGGTAGCTTGGAAAAGTGTACAAATGACTGCTAAGCTGCCACAGTTGTGTTTATTGTGTGTCCTTAATCCAGATACCCTCTGGCAGTGCAGGGGAGAAGCTCCCTGGATGACTTTAAGAGGCTTTCTAACCTAATGTGTTCTCTTCTGATCAGACATAGCCAGAAATTCTGGGTGCCCTGGAAACCCTGCCTTCTGAAGTGAGAGGAGGAGCATGTGGGTTACAGAGTGGATGATATACATTTTGGTGCTCTCTATTGGGTAACCACTCCTGGACTTAGTAAGGCCTTGCATTTCTTCAAAAAAAATTTTTTTAATCTTTAAAGAGGAGACTTAAATAAAAATGGCAGTCCCAGAAAAAGCTTAGAATAAAAAAGGTGAAATCTGCTTGCATCTCAAGCTTTTCATGTGTTCTGTGATGAGTTTAGAAAATTAGGGAGTTGTTTGCTCATATATGTAGCCATGCAAACTTATATTACGTGTTCAGTTGTGGTCATGGTCTGTGGCAGCAGGAGGTCTTATACAGACCACTGTCATGGCAGGATGAGCTTGAGACATAGAAAAATGCGCATTATGCTTTTGACAATCAGCTTTTTTGTTAGTTTATGTCCGTACTGGTGTGGAGGCAAACAGTGGTGGGTGTGATGAACAGATCAGCCCTATCAGGTGAAATTGTAGTTCTGCTTATCTGGGTATCCCATCTCCAGGAGTGCATGTTCGGTGGGAGAGCAGGAGGACTGAACAAACACAGACTCATTCTGCCCTGGATTAACCTGGCAGCCTTCAGCAAACTTTAGTTCAAGGACTTCCAAGGGCAGAGGTTGCATTTCTGCACTTGGCAACATTTCTCTTAAAATGCACTTAAGCAAGTTTTTATGGGAAAGGCAGTAATTTAGATTCACTTTAAAATGAGTGCTCCGATAGTGGAAACAGGCTTTGAAATAAGATTCTGTAATGCTGCTTGGCTCTGCATAGCTCATTGCCCAAACAGTATCTGAATGATGAAGCTGTGTTTAAATAAGATTCTTTAAAAGATTTTCAGCCCACATGGACATGTAACCGCAATGTAGAAAACAGATACGAATGTTTTGGTAGATGCTGAAAGAGGGTGGTGGTGTAGGAATTTGGAGGTCAACAATGATAAAGAAGAAATGGAAAGACAAGTGATGTGGGGATAAGGTTCTCTAAAGGAAAAAATTAATACTTTTTCCCCAGATTGAGGACACTGGAGTTTTTGCAGTGTACATCAGTAACACAGGTGTAGAGCTGTGCAGGCCAAGTCCTCTGTGTGCGCCATTCACCTCCTCAGCAGTTACCAGAGGGAGTGCTAACAGTGTTAGCTGAAGGCTAGGGGATCTGACCCTCTCCTCTGGGACAGCAGCTCTGTTCTCTGGCAGGCGTCCCAGGGGTGCTGGAAGGCAACACAGTCTGCACAATCTCTCTGCCTCTTGACCAGAGACAGTCAGGGTCACAGACGTGAATATTATCTTTGTGACGCTTCAAGCAAGCAAACAGATAATTTTTTTTTTTTTAAAGGAATGTTGCATGCAGTCGGTTGAATGTAAAAATGTCATATCAGATCTTTCAAGAGCTTGTTCCCTTGAGGGGATGTTGCACCAGCTCACCCCCTCCCCCAGGGCAGAGGCAAGGCAGGGAGGGGAGCGCACACACATGTGCCTGCACTTCTGTGTGTGTGTGTGCATGCACATACGAGAGTCACGGACTGGCCTCTTTTCCCTGGATGAGTCCCTTGTGTCTTCCTTCTGATCTTAACTAAGCCAGGGAACTCCTCTTTTTTCCTGTACCATAGTCTGGGAATCATGCCCTGGACATTTTTTCAGCTGAGCACATTTACATACAGGAAATCAGCCCAGAGACTCACTCCTCTTTGAACAGTATTTGTACTAGACAGTTTTTCAGTGGTTTCAGGTATGATTCTTTTTTTTAAACAACTGATAGACAGGAGAGTAAAGAATACAAGTAACTTTGTTTTAAAACAAGATATGTACATACATGTCAAAATACAATATCCTAAATATATACACTTGTAGAACTTAAAGCAAGACTGATCTAGTATCGTTGCATTTATATATGTTTTTTTCCACGTCCTGCTTAGTGATGCAGTTGAGCAAGGGAATCATTTTTATTCAGGTCCATCTTGAATTCCAGATGAATGGGAGTATGAAGCGCTCTGCTCCCTCATAGAGCACCAGGATCAGGAGGAGCACTGCAGGAAGGGCCTGGCAGGGCGGCTGCAGACCAGGATGCCCTCCTTGAGAAAGGAGATGGCCCTTGGCCTGGATGAAAAAGAGGAGGAAACACTTTTAAATAAAAGACAAAATAAATGCATAAGCAATCGGGGAGAGTCTTGCCACCACAGTAGGAAAAAATGAAAAATTTCCACTTATATGTGAGGATCATTATCTGCTGGCACAAACTTGTTTCTTTTGGAGTTTAGAAGATGGTTTCTTACCACTAGTGCTTCAGCTGTAGAGGGAGATAAGGCAGGTAGTTTTGCTGAAGCTTGATCATTTTTGTCTTTTTTTTGTTTTTCCCTCTCCTGGTTTTGCCTGTGATATCCTGTGACTCGGCTCAAAAAGTGGGGCCATTTAGATCCTGTGTACATCACGTAAAGCCTGGGATATTGTACAGCAATACTGCATTTGCTGTTATTTTAGTGGAGGTACATGGAGAGTGGACAGCATGGAAAAGAAAAACGAAATGCATGATGATTCCTTTATAGGAAGTCAGGCAGCATTCCTTCTTTAGGTTAATATTTCTCAGGTTTTCAAATCTGGCTGCAAAATCCCTTCTTCCAAAACTTGATATGCAGCTTCCAAGCCTGAGAGTAGGGATGCCATCCATTGTTAAACACTATGGGATATATTTGAGCCCTCGATTAACTTATGGTTGTTTGCTTGGGAAATGTGTGTGTAGTGGAGTTGTTTCACCCTTTATTGCATAAACATTTCTCTGGACTGGCAAATTTTGCTATTGTTTTTGGAATATCATTCTCACTTTAAACTTCAGGGTTTTTGCCAGGGCCAAGATGTCTGTGACGGCACACCTTCCACCTTATGTCTCTCACACCAGTTTTCTCCAAAATCTGTATGTTTTCACAGGTGTTTTCCCACAACTTCAAAGACTTTGTTTCTGCTTTTTTGGCAGGGGAGGGCAGAGTGCAATAGTGAGAGATAGGAGTGCTACAAAATGCTCCTCTGCCTTGGAAGTGGGTTGCTTCCACAGAGAGCTTTAGCTGAAGTGGTTTATCAGAAAACTGTCCCTTATGTGCTCATAAGTCACAACTTCATTGCTGCCAGGACTCTTTCCAGTTTTCAGAGGTTATTGATGGCCCTTTTTTTTGGCAGTTGTGTTTGTATCAGGCTTGTAGAGGTTTTACTGTGGTAGTGCTTCAAGCAATGACTCGAGTTGCAATTCTGTTTTCTTAGGTCCTCTAAGAAAATACAGATCTCCTTCTTGTCCTGAAAAAGTTGTTCTTAGGTTTTATTTCTTTAATGGCATGTCTGGTATTTTGCCTCTTCTTTCTGCTTGGCTTATGTTTAGTTTTGATTGATTAGTTTTAAGGAGTTGTGTTCATATGACTGTGCAACACAGATGATTGTGGTAGGTAAACTTATTGGGTTGGTAGATGTTGGAGTATTTTAAATATAGTAAATTGAAGCAGGGCTGCATGTACTTTAAAAAAAAAATAATAATAAGGGCTTTCATCTTTCCACTATACATCTAACTTTTTTTCTCTCTGAAGCATAAAAGACTGTTTCCTTCTAAAAATAAATATTCTTTGATGTGGAAAAGTAAACCTAGAACATGCTGAAGCTGTGTAGCCTCTGAAGTCTAATAGGATCACAAAAAAACAATCCAGGGGTTCATCCATCTCATTGCATTATTTATTCTGCTCTGCTGAGTCACCAGCCCTCTTACATGAATCTGAAAAAGAAATTTGAGCACATAATAGTGTGATGCAGTAGGAAAACTCTCCCATATCTGATGTGATCTGGTTGCGAAGTGTCATTGCAACTGTTCAGTGAAACAAAACAAGCCAAGTTAGCAGTGACCTGTAGACCATATAATATTTCAATATTAGAATTACAATTTTTTGTTTGTTCTGTGCAATTATGTCTTTAAAGTAACACAGGAATACTAAGATTTTCAGAAAAGAAAAAATCATCAAGGAGAACGTTGAGTGTAAATGTTATTTCTCAAAGTGCTTTTCCTTGTTTTGACTGAGAGAGCTATGCCATAGAATCCACCTATGGTGATTTAATGGAGAAGATATGTGGTATTGCATAGAGGCAAAATGAAGCTTTGAAAGTTATTCTTGTGAGTGATAACTTCAAAGTACACACACCATTGAGGGCTGTTTTCTAACCTAAAAAGAAGAAAGGTATTTTTTTTATCTCATACGGTCAGTGTTTCTGTGGCAGGCTGAGATGCTGAACTTCCTTGCACAGAAGGTTTCACTTAGGCTATGTCTCTGCCAGGATGTTTTGGTAAAGAAGTTTCCACTCTGGTCACTAGCACTGCTGTATTTTCACTGATGATTGTTGTGAGTGTGGATTACTGCAGAAAGGACTTTGCCTAAAAGAGATTTCTATGCTACCTGGCTTATCCACACCACCTTTACTTTTGTTACACATTTATCAATAGTGGCAGCAAATAAAGTGAAAAAAAGGATTCTTCTCAGCTCAGTAAAGCTGAAGTGGACTGTAGTGGAGGAAAACTTGGTCTATAACCTGCCTAAAGACCTGTGGAGCTCTGCAGGGCAGCTTTCTGTACCAGGGATTCAGCCACTTCACCTTGCCTGATGATATTCATTGAGACCTCCAGGCTACTTGAGGCATCTTCTTGCTTGAAGCAGAGTTTGACCAGCTCAGAAGGAGTGTTCTGCTTTGCTATTGTGCTCTGTGGCTCAGAGCAAGCTCTCACTACCCAGTTGTGTTACCAGAGAACCCAGAACGACTGCTACTTTCAGTTACTCTTCCTGTGCTGACAGCATTGGATTTGGCTGGATAAAAAGTGACCTCACCAGATAAAACCAGAATTTGGTCTTGCTTCATGGCCTGGCGAAGAAACAATAGGAAATGCCCAGAAATGAGTACCAGAACAAGATAGGGCTATAAGAACAAGTCTGATTGAAGATTTTTGATTATTTAGTAGTTGTGCTGGGGTTTTTTTAATACTAGATTTGATAATAAAATATTTGAATAAAATCGAGCATATGTGTATATTGATCTGTCTTTCTGAAGTTTGCTCAGGGATAGTTATTTGTTCTTGCTGCTGTGCATGTGAAGACACCTGTGAGCATGAATGCGAGACTGGACTTGTAAGGAGTCTTTGCCAATAGCAAATGCCAAATGTCTATGGAAAAAGAGGACAGTGTTCTTAATAATCTCTGCAAAACATTGAACAATGCATTTTAAAATGGCATTTATTTATTAAAGTTTCTCCAATAGTCCTCCAAACTTGAACCAACCAACAAAGTACCCTTACTCCCCATACCTTGGTCAGAAGGTCTCAAGTTCAAGTTCTTCATTTTAACACATGGCCCTCAGCTGCTTGGGTGGATATTGCAGAGTTCTGGTGTGAGAAGCAGCTTCTCCTGATACCTCAGGAGTGGTGACATTGTGTGTAATGGTGGCAGAATGGCAACACTCCTGACCTTTCATCCACTGGCAGAGGAGTTGTTGGTGTAAGCTGTTGCCTCAAATCTCCATGGTACCAATGAAAAAAACAGAGAATTGGACACCTTTTGTACAACAGAACACTATGCATGTTTGTATTTAATGGCATGCTGTCATCCTCACAATCCTATGGACAGGGGAATGTGTTCATCCTCATAGTGCTCTAAAACTAGGGCTGGAGGAAGGACTTAGGCTCTCCTGCTGGGAAATTGTAGGTAAATGTGAAGTGCACATACAAAATGATGGACTCTGGATTGTTGGTATCCAGGAATGTGTTTTTAGTGTTCTGGTTGCTTCATTAATATGTCAGCTTAGTCTTCATTTAATGATCAGGAAAATACATGATAAAATAAGGCTTGACTAGAAATGGCATCAAAACCATCATGATGTCGCTGTAGAAATTCGTGGTGCATTTCTGCATTAGGATTTCAGTCTTCCAAATCAAAGATATGTAGCAGAAGTGGAAAAATACCAGAGAAGAGTGACAAGAAGAGATATATGGAGCAGCTTCCCTGTGAGAAATGACTAGGATGACTAGAGCTCTTCACCTTGAGAAAGCAGTGGCTGGGAGAGGATGTGATAAAGGTCTATATTAGGAAGTGCATCAGGAAGGATGATTGTTCACTGCCTCTTAAAAACAAGAAGTGGGGGGCAGCAATGTAACCTCTAGGTGACAGATCAAAACAAATCAAAGGAAGTGGTTTCTCAGATGCGTGTAATTAGACTCTAGAGCATGGTGGATGCTGCAGGATGTTGTGGATGCTGTCAATGTACAAGTGGTCAAAAAGCAGGCACATAGGTTCCTGGAAGAAAAGTCTACCCAAGACTGTTAGATACAATGATACTACTTCTGCCTTAGGAAGTCCCTAAGCTGAAAGTTTTTAGAAGTTATCAGTGTTCTGCAGAACTTTCACTAGGTGCTAGCTTTTATTTTCATAGTCTTCAAACATCTGCTGTTTGCTGCTCTAAGCTAGATTATGGGGTAGGTAGGCCTCTGATCTCACACCAGTGCAGCCATTTTTGTTCTCTCTAACACTCACCACAAGTTTTGATATGACATCACTTTGCAGTTTGCTTGCTTCCTTTTTCTCTCCTTTCAGAATCCCTCTGGTATGTCCCTCTGTGTATGGTGGCTCCCTCAGCCACCTCAAACCCTACGTGCAGTTTAGCACTGGGAACAGAGGGAAGAAGTAATCTGAATGATGAGCTCATGGCTAGTCACACAAGTTGATCTATGGGGTAAACACACAGATTGGAATTCTTTCATAACATCTTGATTATGAAAAGATAACCATGATATTGATATCCCCCTACTTACTTGTAACACCCTCATACTGTGTGTGAGGGAGTGGTTTTGTTCTGTTTTTAAAGCAACTTTCCCATTTAATGCTTTATTGTGTGCAGGTTTTTTAATACTAATTGTTTTGTGTCTGACTTACATATTAGGTGTTTAAAAAATCTCAGCATCCCAGTTGGAGTAGAGTTTTAGTGAATTCTCTCAAAGGTATTACCCCAGTAAGCTCAAGAGATCATTTCCATGCCACTTCGTATGTAAGCACTACCTCTGTGTGGAATTTTATGTTTTGGTGGTGCCAAAGGTTAAGCCTTATCATGATGAATTTGGGTCCAGAATGCTAGAAATTTCAGGTGCTTTCTTCGTAGCCAAAAATAAGTGGCTGGAGAGCTCTGAGAAACTTCCCTGCTTTCCAGTCTTTGTAAAGCCTGATATTAGAATAATTTCCTGGAGGTGGATGAGATTTGGTTTGATATCCATCTGTGCTTTCCTGCTTCAGAAGACCTGTACATCCCCTTCAGTTAGCACACAGTGCAGCTCCCTGCAGAGGTGAGAGCACTGGGTGTGTGGTATAATAATGCTTAATGTTAACCACAAGCTTTTTATAGCAGAGCTCTTCTTAAATGTGAACATTTCCATACAACTTTTTTTCATGCTACAGGGTGTCATATTTCAAAAGGCAGTACTATGGCAAGCCAGTGGTTAGTTTATATGATTACTCTGAAATTAGTAAAATGATATAGTGATAAAAATGTTGGCTTTGTGTACTGTAATTTCTTCCTGGAGTGATTTCTTAGGTTTACAGGTAATTTTGTTGAAAAGTACAGTAGTATTTTGCAGAAAGAACTTACACTGCAATAGAAAATATTTATTTTCATTACTTGTGTTGTTTTACTGATTTTCTTAGTTTGCTTTGTGCTTAAGGTTCAGTGACAAATGGTGACAGATTGGGTTATAACAAATCTATACATTTAACAGCTTCATGTTCTTTTCTTTGTCTCTTGCAGTCATGGAATAAGTCCTCAGACAAAATATTTTTCCAGTAGGGGAGCAAAACAAGTATCTAGCTGTTCTATTCACAAATAAAATGTATCATACTTTAAAAGCAGACATTTCAGACATAGCTTGGGTAGCTTTTTGTTGTTACATCTTCTGCAGACCTGCTATTCTGAGGTGCCAAAGCCACATTTGTTTGGAAACCTGACACAGCTGAGAATTGTATGTTTGCCATATGTGATTCTGGACATTGGTCTGGATGGTTAGTGCTGTTTTTTCATAGGGAAAAGAGTACAACCAGCCTTGAGAACTTGTACCACAGTAATCTGTTGCTTTGAATAAGATAATTTCAGAGAAAGATAGCAGCTGATTTTTGTTTTCTGTCTTTGACATTGGGGCATGGGAAGAAGTTAGGTACTGTCAAAGAGTGAACTCAGAATTGCGGTGTCCGTGCAGCGTTACAGGGGCAGTCAATGACGCTGATGGAGACTCACACACAAGTGGTGAGATTACTCATTCACAGATGAAAATTCTGTGTTTGGGCAATCTCTAGGCATGGCAGAAAGCAGGTCTGTCCCAAACAGCCTGTTGATTTGGTGTATATACTGAGAAGATAGTTACTGTCCTTGGGTGATAGGTGGGCAGAGATCTGTCTGAACTTGTTAAGTTTTTTGGGGTCTTGGGAGGGTTTGTTCCTTAGTTCTTAGCTAATGATCATTAGCTCAATGCTCAGGCATTTCTTGGGCATTTCACAGATAAAGCATTGCAAATGCTACATAACCCTAAGCAAGAGGCAGCATGAGCAACTTCCTCTACATTGGATAAAACAAGCGATTCCTAGGAAGTCAGGGATGGGCCCTGTATGTTGTTCCTATGTGGGATGATTCCTCATACTTCTGGGCAACAGTGTAAGGCTCTGGCACGCTCTTTTTCTACATGTACTACTGCTGTGCTACTTTGATGGATGTTAAACCTTCTTTACACAGAGATCATTGTTCTGAGACTTGAGAATAGCCTGTTTCATAATTACAGTGCAAGTTGTAGGTCACTGAAATGTTAAGAGTGTTCATTTAATGCAGTGTACTCTTCAAAAAAAACCACTCTAGGCATTTTACACTTTGTAAAGGAAGAAAAAAAACCAAAAAACTACAACAAAAAACAAAAGCCCAGTAAAATAGCCAGGGAGAGTGAACAAAAAAATACATTCTCTAATTTAAAGTGATCCAGAGTCTTCTCGAGTTCATGAACCAGCACCACCGTTTGATGTCAGCAGAACTGAGCGGAAGCGTGTGGTTTGTGAGCTCGCTGCTGCTGGAGTCACAACTCCTCACTGGCTGTGGATGGGCTGTGCAGGGCAGACCACAGTGCAAACCCACTGATTGTTTGCCCCAGGATTAAGACCCTGCCCCAAATTGAAACGTCAGCTCCTTTACCCGGTGCCATGCTGTACGTTCGGCAGTGTTTCGCATCTCGGATGGGGACAGACCACAATTAACGTAGAAGTGGGTAAGGACATCTCCTGCTTCTACTTGCCCAGATAGCCTCCACTGTAGGAGGGAGGAAGAGAAAAAGAAAGCTACGTTCTTGGACAGAGAAGCAAGCTGCTGCTGGAAAATAAAAAAAATAACATTATTGCCTCATGTTCCTTTAGCATGTGACCAGTTACAGCAATTGCTGATTGTCTACATACCAGGAAAATAATGCCCTGTAGTATAGAATGTTCCCAGTCTCTACTTCATGTCATTACAAAGGTCTAAAGGCAGTTACAAAGGAAGTCAACTACTAATCCAACTTTTAAATATCCTTTGCTGAGCAAGAAAAAATCAGAGAGGACAAGAGATTGTTTCAGGGGGGTTTGTAATCTGTGATGAGCTTTTTTTTTTTTTCCATCATCTCTGTGGTTAGCTGAATGAGATGATGTCTCTCATTCTTTGAAAACTAGCTTTTAAAATATAATGAAGGAGATAGAAAAGAAGCAATTTAAGAGAGGTCACAGAAAACTTGCAATGCTGATTTAACACTTTATGTCTAAGAGGATACTACAGAGTGTATTCTGTATTCTAGAGTAAGGCTGCTTCTGGGTATAGGGAATCTGCAGCTGGAACAGATGCTTAAAGTTGAGGTGATCAGTTATGGTGTCTCAGGCACAGGGGCAATACATGCAGGGATTGCTTGGGGAAGGGATTTTTTTTGTCCCAAATCTTCCAGCCTGTTGGGCTTTCTTTGCTCTGATCTGTACCTGTCAAACAGACAAAAAGAATTAAGGTATACATGTGTCTCTAGCGTGGTTGCCTTTGTTGCAAAGAGAAAAGTATAAACAATATACAGGGACAATGCAGAGATTTCTGCCATGATGACAGTCCCATCCCACAGAGCTTGATTTTGCTGAGCAATACTAGAAAGAATTTCTGGAAAAAGAGTTTTCATTCAATTAATTGATACTATATTAATAATTTTATTCTTCATATTGAAGAATATATATAAAACTTGGTAATAATGTAAATAAACAGTACAATTATTCTATATATTGTATGCAAAATATAAATAATTTTATGTTTTCTATGTGTATATATACTTACTGAATATTTCCATTCAGCCATCTAACTGCACAAAATAATGAGATTATTACAAACTTTTTTGTTATTTCTTTCAATTGGGATTTATTTCTATTTATTCCCGATTCTTTTCATCGTGAGGCATCTGTCCATTGTGAAATAGGGAAGATTTAAGTAGATATATGTGAATATTCCTCTGGTGTAACTGAAGAATTACTGCTAAGTCTGTGCACATTTTTGCTAAAACTAAAAGAAGTGATTTCTTCAGGAGAGTGTTTTTAGTGAACTAATTGCATTTAAGAAATGGGAAGCTTCTCCTGGAAATGTATATATGTCCCCATTTTTGCTTTGTGGAAATACCAACTAGCCATTATTTTATGCATTACCCATGTAAAGATATGATGACATAATGAGTGCTTCACCAGGAAGGCTCTTGGCGATTATAGAAGTACTCGAGACACGGAATGCATAAGCAGAGCAAAAGCAAGGCACACGTCACTTGGGTATCAGTAAAACCTACCTGCCTTAAAAAAAAAGAAAGTTAAAAACCTGATCACATTTTCCTGCTCAGGAAAATAAAAATAAAACCATAAACCTCAAAGTTTCTGCAAATGATTTGCTACTAACGTCAGTATTTTTTTTAGAGAATGAGATGTTTTAGATCAAGCAAACATTCTTCTGACATTAGTGACGTAATGGTCTCGTGTTCAGAGAGATTTCCTGTTTACTTTGGGTCTGAACACAGACATCTCAAGAAAGAAGGTGCTAAAATTTTCATTACACATCTGCAAATAAAGACAGCCCAAACTGTTCCAAGATCTGTAGTAAGCTTTGTATACATTTCTGTTCTCTAGAAAAAAGGGAATAAGTGACAGTTTAAAAATCTCATAGAATCAGAGGTGTTTCAGTTTGCTGACCAAGCTAATTCCTCAGTTTTAATCCCATAATGCAGAAAATTATCAAGCAATGTCGGTTCAGCAGCCTTATGAGCTACTGTCATGCTCTTAACTGGGAGCTTTGTTAGAAAATTCATCTGAAGTCAAGGGACTCGGTGTCCCTTAGACATGAATTGCTGCTCTCCTAAATCTGGGGAGCTCACAGATGGCAGTAAGGCTTCTTTGTGGTGAAGTTCAGGACTTAGTTTTATGCTGTAACTTTTCATGATTTTTCTGTTTCAAATCATAATCTCTGAGTGTTCACAGTAGAAGCAATGCATCTTGTTCATAATTTATATGTGTGATTCATAGTTCTAAGTTGTGAGCTTAGTTTTAAATGTATCCTTTTTTCCTAAAAGGCAGAGATCATCTGGCTGTTGTTTTATTTTCCTAATTATAAAATAACAGGGATTATATTTAAAACTTGCTGCAACTCTTCCTATGCCTTTGAAAATATGAATACATCAATCTCCCTTTACTATCCACTCTCTAAAGAGCGAAGGCGTCTGTTATAAAAGAGACCATGGTGAAGATCTTGTATGGACTGAGATCAGAAATAAGTATTTTTGAGTGTTTCATTGTTTCATTTTGCTTTTTAACTCTGTATGGTTGCATTTTGAGAAACAATGTCACAGATGTGGAAACTTGCTTCATCTCCATAATAAAACTGCTGAGCAGTCTAGAGGGTGAAGTTCTGAATTCGGGTCAGCACAGCTTTGCTGCCAAGGCAGGAGGCGTTGTTTTACTCCTAGGCGATAAAAATCCAATAGTAGAAAAATTCAGAATGCGGTAAAGTCACCAAGTTGATTTTGGTCTGTTTTGATGGTCTGTAGAAAATGAGATTACTGGTTGGTTTTGTTAGCTGACTTCATTAGATGTGTGTCCTCTGAGTGTAAAAAGTGTACTTCTAAATGTGCAACTGTGATACCAGCATAAGAAAAACCCAACATCAACACATGCTTTGGCATGAAATTATCGTGTGTTTAGAGATTCTGCAAACATTCCCCTAATCTGGTGGGTAAGAAATTGCTGCTTGTGGAGCTGTTTGGGAATTTACATTGGCACTAGAAACCAAAACTGGATCTAGGAGAGCACATTTATTACAGTGACAAATGCACAGGCAAGATAATATACAGCATAGTGTAAGAAAAACATAGGATTTTGCTTTTAGAAAAATAGAGGAGGAAGCAGCAGGTTGCTGCCAGCTGCATGAGAATGGATTTGGGTTGGTGGCAAGCACTCACCAGAGGAGAACATCCTGCAAGGGTCAGGCTGGGTCCGGCGGAGCAGTGCTCTGAATTAACACGGAGCAGGATTAATAGTCTTCTGTTCATGGCTTTCACCTCAGTAACTGTATGCAGAGGGTCCTGGTGCTCTGTGCTAACAACACAGAGACACCCAGTAGCATTTGTGTGAAACCAGATGGGGCTCAGCAGCTCAGCTGGTTTCCATGTGTGACTTGTCCCTGGGTGCAGTGGATCTCCAATTTCCCAGGGCTATTCCTGAGCTAAGATGGCTGAGCCAAGCCAACTCTGTGGGATGGGTAATTTGCAATTAGGATAACACACCTCTGAAGTGTTTTGGTGGTAAATATAGAAAAAAGATGAGAGAAATGCAATGCAGCACACATTTTTAAATAGTGCTTATCAGTAGTTTAACTTGTAATGGATTTGATACCACTTAAATTGTTTTTTCCAGGCAAAAACTGCTTCTCCAAAATGCAGATGTTCCTGTTATCATGAACACTTACTTTAGTCAGAAGGTGCTACTCAGTGAACATTCAGAAGCCAGAGAGAAGACATACGGTCTTAAAAAGATGCTTATCAGGAAGAATATTATATCTTTGGCACAGACCTTCAGACTAGATGACCTTGATGATAAGTTACACCAGGAACCTTCAGATAATCAGGTATGGTCCATTTGGTTCACAATTAAGCACTTAGTAAGAAGTTGGTGAGCAGATGTTTGGAAATCATAAGAAAAACAAAAATTGTAAATTACTGACCTGTTTGGTTTCCCCTTTCATTTAGTCAAGGCTGAATTAATATGCAGTGGTTACTTTAATAATATTTTCTTAGTAGAGGCTTTTGGTCCATCCAAATGCTGAACTGCTGTGACGTTATTTTGCTGAAATCTCACTACTGTGCTAAACAGTAATTATAACTTGTTTTTTTCATTGATTTTTCTCATATTCTTTATAGCTGAATAGCTAAAAAATAGCTATTTTCTTCTAACTCACTCAAGATACTATTTTAAATAAGCATTCCTTTTTCCTATTCCTTTATCTTAACTCATTTCCGTATCGATCCTATCCTTTCTTTAAAGCATCAGTTGATAACATCATCCCCCATTCCCACCCCTTCAGTTTGTTTTCTTTCCCATTTTGACTTTATTTGTATTAAAATGACTACTGACTCTGCATTTCTGTAACTGTGGTCGTACAAGCTGAGGTATTTTAAGAGATTTGTTTTCTTCATAGTCTGTGCCAGCACTTTCTGAAAGTAAGGCTCTTGTAAAAGCTTTATATTGGCTACCTAAATGCTTCTTAATATTTGAGAAGTTTGGCCCTTCAAGTTTGAGGAACAATGAGTGTCAACATTTTGTGTTTGCCTTATATATAATTCCCATTATAGGCCTGGGAATTAAAAAGTTACATAAATCAAATCCTAATCACCTTTCTTGCTTCAACTCTGACTTGTAAAAAGTTTCTACTGTGGTATTTGAAAACCAGAAAAATTTACTTGTTCCCCTCATTGCTCCTAACAAACAAACCACTTCATTTAAAACTTGGTAGACAAGTTTTATTGCAACTACTTTGTAGACAAAGGGTAGTGTCGTACCACAATTTTCTTTTAAATACTGCAAATTCTTCTTTATTGGTGTATAACACTTATGGTACAGTCTGTGATACTCTGAAAACCTTTCTTGGCATCCAGTTTTTTATAAAAACAGGTCTCATTGTAAAAATAGAAATTTGGTTCATGCTGCAAAGGGACCTATATATATATTGACCACGTTAGTCTCTACCTGCATACAATTTTTATCAAGAGAGATTTATTTTAAAATTAAGATAAATTACATTACTAATTTAGATTAAGGCAAACTGTAGTGTTCATGAAGTTTATTTTGCAAGTTTGGAAGGTTTTATTAATAAAATATGCTTTTAAAGTAGTGAAAAAATTTTAAAGTTTTTGCTTTAAAAGTTTTGTATTTTTCATTAATCATCTAATTCTTTTACTTTGAAATATTTTCCATTGAAATGTGTAAGTCTGAGGACTAGCTTACTAGTCTATAAAAGACACCTGTTCATTTCCAACTTTATTTGAAAGTCCGGAAGCATTCAAGATGAATTTCACTCTTTTTTTAGAAGAGGAAGGAACAGAACATCAAAGAAGTAAAAATGAAACTCCATTCAAGGGGAAGAATCATAAGGGCTAATATCTGTTTTCTGCTTTCCTGCTGGTGTCACCTTCATCTCTCAGGGGTTGAGTTAGCTCAGTGCAGAGCACCAGTTAAATACAGGAGCACACCATGTGTGCAACTCTCTTGAGTGTTTATTAAAAATACACAATAAATAACTGACCACTAGTCTGCAAGTTACCTTAGGAGCAGTAAGTATTTTGAAACTGATTTTGCACTTGCAACTTGATTTTTCATGCTTTTTCCTCACTAGCTCTACACAGTTTCAAGGTTCTCTGGAATGTTTCTCTTAATGGGTTTTCTTCACCAGGTTGCTTGTGCTCCACAACTTCTTAACAACGGTGATTCAAAACAGCATCCCTTGGCACTGAGTGCTGTTAATGATTCTCTGCTTGACATGGTTGAAAGCCAGGGAGCCGTGGGATGGAGAGAGGTGCAGGTACGAGTCGTTATCCAGAGGGTGTACTGTTTGCCTGCAAGAGAAGGGTACAGGAGCCACACTCAAGGAAACAAGCCTCTTTGTGCAACACCTGGCATGAATTCAGATCCACCAAATGTTAGGTGAGTAATAAGATGCATGGCAATTTCTTTGTTGAGGCTGTGATATGTGAGAAACCAAGGAGGAGGGAGTTCAGAAATGTCATTCTTAGTTGTCAGCCCACGGGGAATAAGCACACTCAGCAAGGAAGGCATGGGGCTGTTGAGGGGAGTGGTGCCGTTTTTTCATAGGTATAGTGTGACACAGAAGTAGTCCTGCCCAGAGAAGGAAAGGATCTGTCTATGTTTATGTCATCAACAGATGACAGGAACACTGAAAATGAATTAGTGAGAAGTTAATTGAGAACATCATATACTGTTCCTTGAGCTTCACAGAATAATTGTCACATCCCATTTGCCTGTTTCAGTCTCTGGTATGCTCTGCTAGTAAGTTATGCTCATGCAATGGTCTTTTGAAACAAAAAAGAAATACATAGAGAGACACAGAAATGAAAGGCTTTTCTATAATGAGGATTTTGCACAGATGCTATTAGAGAAACATAGGTGTATATTCCGTTGTGAAGTCACTGGAAAAAGATCCTGTTGACTTCTGGGAATCTGGAGGCCACAGCAGTTAAGATTCCTCTAAAGTAAAAAGTGTTGTGGTGTCAAAACATGAACAGCATTGTGGAAACATTACATGCAAACCCCATGGAACATACAGCTTTCAACCAGTTGTTTTAGCCTCTTGCGTTTTAGTCTTTGCATCCTAACACTGTTCTATTTACAGTGGAAGGAATCAAGAGTTGGACCTTGTTTTCTTAAATACAAAAGATATAGCAAACAGTTTTCCTTTCTGACCAATAGTGAACCTTTGAATTCTTTCCTTCTCCTTTTATGAGTCTCAAGGTTTGAGACCAAAGACTGATTTCAGTCTTTCTCAGCAACCCTGCATCTGTGTTAGCTGTGTCTGTTATTGCATTTTCTTCCTTTGGTTTTGCACTAGCTTTTGGTTCATTTGGCTTAAAATTTTGAAAGGTAAGATGTATCAGATTTTATTTTCACTCAGGAAGATGATTAAAGTGCATTATAGTAGAAGAGCTTGTATTAAGGTTCTAGGTTCAGCCTTTCAGGACATAATTAAACATTTCTTCCTGCAGAGATTGGGACTTGAATGGGGATGTGCAATTAGTTTAACAGGTCCTGTTGAGAATTCTCCAGATGTAATTTGCAATAGGCTTTGAGAGGTTTCTTCTCAGTTTTGAAGAATTTGAGTTCCTCTGAGCCACCCTGCAGGTGGACAGTGGTGTCCTCAACGGTTCTTCTTCTTGAGTTTTTGAAATACTAGAATTCTCTCAATTCTTGGTACCTTGTAAGCCACTGGGTAATTTACAGCACTAATTGATCAATAAAATTTCTCCAGAAGGAGCTTACGAAGATTATTCTTTCCTAAAATACAAGCTTGGTCATCACCCACAGGAAAGTAATCATCAACAGCCTTGTCCCCAACATTTTTAGGAGCTCTTTTACATATAATAGTTATATTGAACATTTTTTTTTTTAAGTAATTGATACATCTTGTTGTGTGGACTCTTTGCTTTGTATTTAATTCATTCTTACTATAACATATATATTTTTTAAAAAGAAAAAGTACTTTACCAGCCCACATCGATATGTGGTTTTGAGGACAGTAGTCCTCCATGTAGATTTTCCTCCAGAGAGCTACATTTGATCAAATCTCAGGGCAGCTGACAGACTGTTATTCAAGCTGATTTTTTAATTTCCAACTCTTTACCAAAAGTACACTTAACTTGCAGTCACACAATTTGAGGTAGTTAACCTGCCTGAGCCCACACCCTTCACAGCAATGGGGTAAAAGAAAGCAGAAATCTTAGATTGCGCTTCTTATGTCAAACATGAAATAGAAATGAAATAAAAAATGAGAGCTTGTTGCTTCTACGTACATGCTGTAGCTGGGTATTCTCATGTGCAGTTGTTAAACTGGTCTCTTAAAAGTTCCTCAAATTTCATAGATAGCTCAGAAGACTGTTTGTTTGTTGTTGTTCACAGCTATCAGACTGTGTTTTGGATCCTGAATCAAAAAAACCAACCCACTTTCTCTTTTGCAAAGGGGAGAACGAACACTTCTTTTACAGACTGAGGAATGAAAAACACCTCTTGCTGCTTTTTCAGCTGCTATTTCCATGGCTGATAAACATCCACATGAGACCTCCTCTACCAAAAACATCTATGTCTGTCACCTGATAGTGAGCAAAAAGGCCCTCTGGCAGTCCTTCAAACCAACTGATGGCTTATTCTTTTGTAACTAAAAAACCCTATTTTAAACTTTTTTCTGTAAAGTAAAACTGCCATAAGAACAAGGTTTGTATTTTATGAGGCAAGATGAGTTAGATTACTCATTGTTTCATAAACAAAAATTTCTAATTGGATATCAAGGTACAATAATACCTAATTGATTAGTATTTTAAACTGGCTGGTTTACTGCATATCTTCTTTTGTAGCACTCCACAATAACCTAGATGCTGTTGGCACAGGGAAGCATAAAACCTCCACAATAAACTGCAAAGAAACATGAAATTAAATGTGGAGTAGGGGAAGTGATGCATTTGGTTCAAGGCATCCGGTTTCTAGTAAGAGACTGGCAAGCTGTGGGAGAAACCTCTATATTGATTGTAAGGAAGTGGATTAATTTAATTGATTAAAACTAACACTTGTGAAACATAGAAACTATGGGGCTGCCTATATGCATCTAGCATTTATTGTTCATAAATACACGTGTGGCATATAGCCTTTTACTGATAGACAAAGGGATATGTTTGAAGGGTTTAAGTTTGCTCAGCTGAAGTATTCAAAGCATTTTCCAAGGATGCTGAGAAATCTTTGCAGCGACTGAGGAGTTCTCCGGCTTCTGTTGTCCATAAATTGGATCCACATTTCCTGTATTATTGTTGAAATATTTGCCTTTTCCCCCATAACTAACTGCACTTGCAAATGGACTTTTCATGCTGAAGGAGTTTCTTGGGGTGGAAAAAAAAAGAAGAAAATATGACTCGCTGTGACTGTCTGCCCATTTCCAACATTCCTGACATGCTTTTTGCTGCCTTTTCCCCTCTGATGGCAGATAGATACTTTTGTTAATGACACAACACATGTTTGTCTAAACCCAATTGTTTTGATTCTTTTTAAAAATGTCCTGGCTTACAAAGTATGAGGATCCCAAAGAGACTCCTGTCAACCTGAGGAGCTCACTGGCCCAGAGGTGTCTGACTCACTGCGTTGGCCTTGTACTTTGTGTTCCTGGGATAAAGCAGTGTATAATTTGGATTTTGCTCCTGCCAGTATCTGTTTGTTTTGAGCAGCCCACGTGAGTTTAGTAAAAAATAGAGCTGGTCAGTTTTGTGCCTTAAAGGACAGGGCTGGTTGTGTGGTAGTCAGTGTAACTAAAATAGATGCATTTTTAGGACTATTAGGCAGTTAAACTGGTCAGAGCACTCGGAGGATTTGCGTGAGGAGGCTGGACAGAAAAGGGTGTTGTCATGAAGAGCTAACCACTGCTGGTAGAAAACAATGCTAGCTATAGCTGTGAATCCACACTTTGAAATCTGTGGGTGACTAGACAAATTTTCCATTCACTTCTCTTGGCATGTTTCAACCTATTTCCTACCTGCACAAAGCCTGCTATAGCTTTCTATTCCAAGAATAAAAGAAAGACCATATATTTACTTTAAAAATTAGTGTGATCTGCATCTCTGCACTAGTTGTCATCTGTAGTTCTTTCAGTTTTGCTCTTTATTTTTTTTTCCATTTGCCAGATCACAGAGCAGTGGAAAGGTCTGCCACCATGCAAGCAGGACCCTTGGGGAGCAAAATATTTAGAGGAGCTGAGGATTTGTTTGAGTGGCTGGGAGAAATAGAAGTGAGGAAAATCACATTTCTCTTTCTGAGCAGGCCCACAGAAACATGATAGTCAGTTGCTGTAATTCATTGTGGTCTAGCAAGTTGTTGCAAGTTTCTGAGTAGTCTGTTCATATGTAATTCTTCATAAAACAGTTTTATTGGCAAGTGATAATCCTGTAGAACTAATTAATTTCTAAATTAGATTTCGTTTTTTCCCCTTTTTCTTCATCCAGTGATCTCTGCTGTTTATCTTAACACGGATCTAATCAATGGGTCAACCTGCCTGGCAACAGGCACAAATAAAAGTTGAGTGTCAGATGCTGCAACTAGCATTCCAAGGAGATGGATTAATATATTGAAAAGTTGTCCTTCTGGTATGGAAAACCTACCTTAAGTTTTATAAAGCTTATTGAAATAAACAAAAACACCATAGAAAAACTCTGGAGGTATTCTTATTTGAAAAGAGCCCAGATTGGAAAGGACTGTCATGAAAGATCCATGTTCACAGATGCTAACATCTGTCAGAATGTTTTTTGTGGCTGACTTAAATCTGTTTACAGCATTCCATTTGTTTTTTGTGTTTTTTTCAACAAAACATTTTAAATTGAACGGTCATAAATGCAAGTTTTTAAAAATTACATTATGTTTCTGGGATGTGACTTTTCAAGTAGAAAATAAACAGGAAATAAGTAACTGAAATGCAGTAGAGAGTACTCCATAAACTAAAAAGTTTCTCTATTTTTGCCCTTTTCAAATCCTTCTCCAAAGTGAAGATACGTGCTCTTAATATTCTTGCAAAGTAGTCTAATTGCTACTTGACAGACTTATAATAGCTCCTCTAATAGCTGTGGTTCAAGCTCTAGTAACTGGTTTCTGCTTTGAAGTCTCTCTCTTTTTTTTTTTCCTTTTTTTATTCACAGTAAAGACTCCCTGACACTTGGATTATTCCCTTTTGCCTCCACCCTGCTCTATTTGTAATTCTCAAACTGGAGCCGCCAAAACAGAGTAAGAACAAGAGACTGTTGGAAAACCAGCTTTGGTATCACACTGTCCAACTAATACTTCAAATTGTCTTACATGGTTAACACTGTAGCTTCCCCATGCTGTTGTCTGGATAGCCCTGAGAGTCTGTTTTCCCTGCTGCTGATGCTGCAGACGACCAAATGGAACTTGGGCTTCTTCCAGTGCCACCGTAATACAACAATTTGTTAATTTGACATTGCTGTTTATTTTTCAGTGCTAAATATTTACATAGTCTTATTCTGTCCAAGGGCAAGGTGAAAGCGCTGTTATCTGATATACTCTGTACAAATTAAAAAAAAAAAAGACCCCTCAATGTACACCAGTGTTTTTCGTCCCTGTGCTGGGAATAGGCAATTAAACAACTTGCTGTTTTTCTAAAATATGTCAGGGCAGTGATAAAAAATGCTGGTACAGAAAAGAGGCTCAAGAATACCATAGCCAGCACAGACCACAAGTGTGACAGGAATTCAGTCTCTTTGGAAAGCAAATGGACAGGAATAGAAACCATCAGGTGGCCAATACTGTGTGCAGGCTCCTGTATGCATCTAGCAAAAAGGAGACACTGGTTGTGTGTGT
This sequence comes from Aphelocoma coerulescens, assembly GCF_041296385.1. Taxonomy (NCBI): domain Eukaryota; kingdom Metazoa; phylum Chordata; class Aves; order Passeriformes; family Corvidae; genus Aphelocoma; species Aphelocoma coerulescens. The sequence continues at coordinate 125,176,948 of NC_091015.1, forward strand.
TTCTTCCATACTCAAGTGCTTAGCCTGATCAGTAAAGCACCCATGTGCTCACAGAAGACAGTCACACACACCCCAAGCCTTTTTTTTTTAGTCGAGAAGGATGTATTCCCCATGACAGAAAAATTGGAGAGATACCTGAGTAGCACAGAGAGACAGGTAAGTGGTATAGAAGCTTCATTATGTAGAGCTCTGTGTTCCCCACCACTTACCTTGTAACCATACCATTTCACATCTCTCACCTCTGATGATCACATGCAGGGCTTTAGGAAGCTGGGGAAGCTTTATTGCACCTGAACACCTCATTTCCCACTGCCATTTGCTTCATGGCTGTATGCACCCAATTGGTTGTTTTTGAGGGACTGTATAAGTGGTAGGAATGGGAAGAGTGATGTGGTCCCTGTACATTATCCTACAGTAGAAACCAGTCTAGGGAGAAGAAAGCAAACAATTTGAAAAGGTAATTTTCCAGCCCTAGAGCCACAGTCAAGGTATGTGCTGTTGTACATTCCGTGGTTTCAAACAAGAATAGTAATTCTCCAGCACCTGTTAGAATTATTCCAATATGGCCTACGTAAAAGGTATGGAATCTTTTCCTTGTCTTTGACCTTTCTTCCCCCTGAATTTTTGTATCTCTGAAAGTTATGTGGTTGATGGAACTGAGAGCAGAAATCTTCCATGTGTGTTTTACACCTCTACATTTCACTGACTACACGACTTCCTGGAGGAGGTGTTAAAGTTGTGCTGAAGCTCTCAGAAACCTTTGTAGAAGTCAGCTTGTGTCTCTGGAATTTGTTTTTCTTCTACCATCATACCCGAAGGCAAGAACCATGAGCAGTGTTAAATGTTATAAATGCTAGCAGTTGGGAGAGAATTTTAACCACCTGAATATTACATGGCATTTCTTTGCCACTTGGGCAGGTAAACAGTCTTTGTATGCATAGCCTTAAGTATCTGCAGAGGTAGAGCACGTGCATGAAAACATCAGCGCAGGTTTTATGTAATAGCAATTTCCCAAAATGGAAGATTCTTAGAAATAACTTTCTGTCATCAGCTTTGTAAAAGCTTCTGTTGGATATAACGGATCAATACTCCTTGGAAAAGTATTACTAAGATACTCTTTTGGGAAGAAGGAGGTCTTGAGTCTCAAAGAGTCAGGAATACGCAGTTCTGTGCAAATGATGGGCATGCTCTATTAATTAAGAAAAGACAGACTTTGAAAGGGACAATTTTGCTGAAACACAGGCCTGAACATCTGTATTTTAAGCTCTTCTACACTTTCTTTTATAAAATGCCAAAGATGAAGATACAGCTATCAATGCAAATAAACAAAGCTCCTCAGAGAAGACAATTAGTTCTTTCAGTAAGCATTGTGGTTTAAAATTGGTATGTAAGTTACAAATGTAACAAGGTTATCTTACAGTCACGTGCCAGTTCTGACTGGTTGCTGCTGGTTTTGTTCCATTTCTCACAGCCAAAGGCAGTCAGCAGCATCACACTGAGTAGGGATCTGCTGTGCTGAAATCCTCAAACTCATTTCAGTTAATGCTTCAACTCCCTCTTTTGACAAAAGGGCTTTTCACAGCATTTGGAGAAGAACATGCTCCTCAAATGGGAAAAGTGATGAGCAAAGGCCTGTATATTACACTTCACAGTGTAAGGGTTTGAGTGGGTTGGCAGTTAAGAGAGATTTAGTTATTTTTTAATTTTCATCCTACAGTGAGAAAAAAAGGAATTATTTAATTGATACATACTGCCTGATAAATGTTCAAACTGGTTTTGTAACAGGCTGAATTTAAATACTTTATTGGAGGTGTGTGTTTGACTGCAGTGTGGACTCCTCTGGACAACACACTTTACAAGTGCCTAAGGCTAGGAGTGAATGCAAAGTGTACTTCAGAGCTGTTTCAGATTTGACAGGCTGAGAAAGTTGGGGCTGTTCAGCCTGGAGAAGAGAAAGCTCCAGGGAAGAACTTAGAGTAGCCTTACAGTACATAAAGAGGCCTTGCAGGAAGGCTGGAGAGGGACTTTTTACAAGGGCATGTAGTGATAGGACAAGGGGAAATGACCTTAAACTGAGGGAGCGTGGGTTTAGATTAGATATTAGGAAAAAATTCTTTAAGGGTGCCAAGACACTGAAACAGGTTGTCCAGAAAGTTTGTGGATGCCCCCTCCCTGGAAGTGTTCAGAGCCGGATTGGATGGAACTCTGAATAACCTGGTCTACTGGAAGCTGTGGATTTCCTCTCTGAGGCAGCAGCTTTCCCCACTATTGAATTCAAATATGATCTAGTCATGACAACTACAGATGTTCTTGTCTTTGTCCTATAACAATGGGATTATGCATTTTCCACTGCCTCTGAACAAATGCCAAAATTTGTAAATTCTGTTTGACATGAGGAAAAATGTTCTAGGAAATTAATTTGATTGGAACAAGTTATGTCACATCTTCAATATGGAGCTATAAATTAAGTGGCTGTATTAACATAATATAAGTGGGACGTGGAAGACAATGTTTGCAAAGACACTCAGTGCCTAATCTTGCCAAAAATGTTTTTAATTTCTTTATTTCTATTTAATTTAATGGTAAGTGGTTATTTCCTTTCCAAGGGAGCTGAAAACTGCCAAAACTTTCTTGCTGCAGCTTGGGCTGTTTAGTCATGATTAAAAATATCTGGGTTAGGAGCTCATCTATACCTTGGTGCTTCTGTGTATGAGTCACCATTTGTATTTGGACTGCCAGGGTTTGAGGGAGAATCATAGCAATAACATTCTGAGAAAACAGGTATTTGAAGTGGATGCATGAACAGTTAGGAAAATCAGTGTCTCTCAGGCCGTTTATGTTTCCGCATAAACAAGTGGGAAGGGACTCTAATAAGGTGGATTTTTAAGAAATTAGTTGGAAATCAGCCTATATGTGCAAGGAGAAGGAGGAGAATTCAAAGCAAAAAGAGGTGTCACATCTGGTTTAGAGGTTGCAACTTCAGCAAATCAATGAACTGCAATCAGATAATTTCTTTTTAAATGCTTCCAAGGGTTGGACCTCATAGGATAACATCTGTATGCTAGATTTAGGAAACTCCTGTATAGACAAATGAGTTGCATTTTGTGATTTGTTTGATCCCTGCTGAATACATAGAAGCTCCATTTGGGGGTGATCTGCCTGGTTGCAGTTGCTATTTGGGTAGTGCAAATCAGAAGAAATGTAAAAGTCATGCATTGAACAAAATCATGAGAAAGAGGAATCATGGTATTTGGAAATAAGGTACTTTTTTTTTTTTTAAGATAAATGTACTTTTGGGTATTCCTAAACTTTTTCAATTAAGAATCCCAAATTTCCTGATCGACCTTGTGTATAAATGGATTTCAATTGCAAAAATGAAAATAAAAAATAAAAGCTAGGTAGGATTCTTATTGATTCAGGCTTGTGGTTAGCCTAGCATATTGGATAGCAAGCCAACATGCCTGGCCTCCCTGCAAACACCTGAAGGGTTTTTCTCTGTCTGAGGTCAACCTGCTGAAATCCACAGAAGCAGATGGTGACAAAGTAACTGCTTTCACAATAAAACCAACTATTTTAACAGAGCAGATAATCAGTCTAATAGTCAAATAATAATGAAGATTTTGTCTGTGTGCAGTGTGGATTAATAAAAATTGCTGGTTGTTGTAGCACTTCAGTATCCAGATGTTTTGGTCTCAATTTGCAACTCTTAGTCCCATGGAGTAGAAATAGATGCTTTTTTCCTTTTCGCTATATGTCCTGGATAAACCTGAGTCTCTTTCCTTTTTTTTCCTGCAATTTAGTTTTATATTTGGCACAATAAAAATGTAAGCACCGTAGCAAGTTTTGAGAGCGCGCAGAACTCCCAGGTACGAAGTGTTGTTTCTCTGCTCCGTGAATGTCGCTGCCCGCGTTACTTGTTATAAGCGAGTCTGTAACAGCAAAGCAAAGGGATATTACAGCTAAACACAGGGATATATGGTAACGCCGGGCTGTGTTCAGACTGACCCTTTTCTGCCCGTGGGTCAGCCCCTTGGTGAACAGATATTTCCTGCCTTTATCCCAGCCCTCCCTGGAAGCCCAGGGCTCGGGGTTGCCGGAGGGCACGTGGTGTGTCTCTCTCCCCCTGCATCCCCCAGTGTGTCTCTGCACACGCTGTTCAGTAAACAAACTCGGGAGAACCAGAGCTAGCTGGTTCAGAGCAGCCAGTTCATTCACACAGACCTCTTGGAAAGCGGTGCCTTTGCGCAGCCCTGACGTACGGGCTGAGGGAAGTGGAGAAGTTAGTATTTATGTTTTCATTAATGCTTTTTATAGCTGCGAGCCAGCTGTAGCTAGTTAGCGTTAGCCTAGGACATCTATTAGCGTGCAGACCTCTTACGCAGGATAAAGGGCTTCTGATGGAAACAGACTTGTTACTCATGGTACTCCCGGCTGCGTGTTTACATGAAGGCTGTTTGTGCTGACATAGGATATATATATTAGAACAGCATGCACCTTTCTAACGAACAAGTTTTCCAGGATTCAAGAGGATTTTGTATGAAAACTTTTATTGCAGCAAATCTTGAGATTTGCATCTTTAAATGGAGTCTTGCTTGTTTAAAAGCTATACTATTTAAATAATGCTCTGCAGCTCTGCAGATACTAAAATTATGTTGTGTTTAGCTTTTAGGCTATATTGCGAATAAGCAGTATTCCTGCAAGTCTTGAGCACACCAGTTTGAACTGTTAAAGTTTCTGCTGCGAATGATGTAAGTGGCTGGCAGTAGCACAGGGTGAATTGGACCTAAGGGTTTGGTCTAGAGAAATTGATGGCTCAGCTATCCTTCTCTGGTTTCTCCCAGTTTTTGCTTTTACGGTTTTTTTTCCCCCCTCTTCTTCTGGAAGCTAGTTAATCGGGAGGGCATTTAAAAATAAATAACAAAAGCAACTGCAAAACAGAGAATGAGGAAGGAACAAGAAATTTTGTATTTAGAGCTCCAGCATGACAAGCACCATGGTCTCTGGTATTTGCATCAATAAGACAATTTCCTTTCCTGGTCAATCAGTGTTCCCCTTACAATTCTGACACCCCCTTAATCCAGGCAACCACAGAGATGCCTGAAGAAAAAATAGGATATTTTGTCTATGCTCTGCTTTGCATTTCTGTAGAAGGTGTGAAGTGAACTTAGTACTTTCTCACAGAGAATTTAGTCCTTCTAGTAGTTAAAGCTTTGGAATGGAAAGTTTCAGCACTGACTTCCCTCTCAAGTAGTTTTCTTCTTCCAGAGATAGATTGTATTGAAGACCGTCATCTCTATTCCTTTTCTTCCCAGGTCTTTCACTGCTACTTGCAGTGTGTTTTACAGACTAGAGAAGATTCCTTTGCCACTGTAAAAAGATCTCAGCGTGAATTTCCACTCCTCTTATCTTTGTCACAGTCCCACCAGTTGTCAGTGATGAACTCCTTTCAGTCAAGGGGAATTCAAAAAGTTCATTGTAAAAAGCTTTGTTTGTCTCTTTAAGCCTAACCTCATGAAAGCATTGATTACATCAGCCATCATCATGTCAGAATTATACCTTTATGGTTCACAAAAAGAAGCTTTATAGTGCTATTCTTTTTCATCTGGACAACAGAATCTGTGTGTGAAACTGCTGAGTAGCCCCACATGCCAGAGTCAACTCACATGGTTGAACTATAGTCTTACCAAGACAAAAAGTCGGGTTATCTCCCAAAATTGAATCACTTCTAATCTTCTGTTCAGATAAATTTCCTCCACCCATCCATTTAGGTACACCACCCTTAATGATCCACTTGAGAAGAATGTGACAGGCTCTTGAAAGCCCTGTGAAGCTGTGGAAGCGCAGCTCATGAATTATGCGTGTTCAGTGCCTACAGCCTTAACCTCAAAATACAGGTGGGAAAACTCATGTCGGCAGTATCTAGACTTCCCTAGAGATCGTGTCTGTGATTTGGTTCTCTTATGCCTTTACAAATGTGGTCAAAGCTCAGTTCTAATTTCAAAGTCAACTGGTCTTTTGAGGACCAGAAGAAAATTCAAGCTTTGATGTGCTCACATCCTTCCTTTTAATGCAAACCCGCAAAATTGTGCTGGAATGTTTTGCACCATTCGGTAAATCTGCTGGAAACTTGTTCAGTGTGATCTGATAGACAGTATTTTTGTTCATTTTTGCTATTCTACTAAATGCTTCATAAGCGTTTGTTTTTTTTATGCAGAAGGAAATGACCTATGCGGTGTCATCACATGCTGGCCCTTGGGCTTGTTTTGGGCTTACTGTTCAGCCATTCAGGGTCCTTGCTCATTTGTTCCTCATGCTCTTGTGACTGAAATGAAAACCTCTGCACAAGAACTTAGTTGGAGGAATGTGGATAATTGGGAAAAGCAGTTTTACCCAACGAGTTTTCCCACAAAGATGGCTGGGACAACCAGCATTGTACTGCTAGCTTTGGGTGTTGTGGCTACAGATCATTGTACCAGATACTGTATAGACCATGTAGCCTAAAAAGAAACATCTTTCTCCTCCAAACATTTGGTGAAGATGTTTTTAGTGCTTTATCAAAGTTCATACTTCTGTGTCACCTCACTTAACACAGCCAAATTTATCATAGCTAGATCCTGACTTCCCAGTCCCTTCCCTGAGTCAGTTGCCAGTTGTCTTTAATTTTTGGTTTTAATTTATGGCTAGTTTTCCCAACATGCAAAGAACATGTGTTTGAGGGCAAGGAGGCATTTTTAACCATGGCAAGGCACCTGGTTACAGCATGGATTTTCCCATTCCTCAAATGCTGTGATGGTCTAGGATAGTACATAATTATATCCTGCAGCCAAGTGAAATCATTTTTACTAGATCTGGCAGGAGATTTTTCACTTATTTTTTGGATGGATTTTTCTGATTGCTTGAGGATGGTCTTTTTCTTGTGTGTTCTGTCCATAGGATCCTAATGAGGCACGTGATATGTGGGAGGCATGGATAAGAGAGAGATAAAACTGTAACTTCTGTCATCAGGCAGTACTGGGTTGACAACTACTTATTTTATCTAATCTGTTCACCATATACCTTACTCCTTATGCTGAGTAATTGCCAGAAACTCCCTTCTCTGGCCCCTTTGCAAAACGTTTAATGCATGTTTTCTCTCTCTGTATGTCTGTATTATGTTAGTACATTTAATATCTGAGAAATAATTGTTTTGCCTGCTTGAAAAAAAGAAATTACTGTCTTGAGGTTCAGATGTACAAATGGAATGGATGCTGAAGAAGAGGGACCTTCAAGGAGGTATTGGAGACCTTGGTGTGTTTTGAAAATCCATCCATACACAGTACAACTCACTACTGTAAAGACAAGATAACAGAAAAAATTAACAGTGATTTCTCTAGATTATATACATGGCCTGTTGTTCTTCACACACACACACACACACACACACACACACACACACATACCCCTTTGTTTCGTCCATCTGCTGAAATTTGCTAAAAGCATGTGAGCAGTCTAAGCAAACTGCTGCGTATCTCATGTGCCCAATGGGGCATGAACCTGGTTAAAGTTTCTAGACATTTTGTAATATTTGGTATATGTGCCTTATGGAAAAAGAGTGGAAAAAAAAAAGGTTATTCATATGGTGCTATTAACCAGTAACAGTTTTTATTTCTGTTTTTATTTGGAAGTGCTGAATTAAGATTTCAGATTAATCTGAATTGATGGTCTCTGCTAAGATTAAAGTTACAGTGTCTATAAACCAGTTGTTCAACTTTATGGTTGAACATGGAAAACTGTCAAATAGAAATGTTCTATATACCAGTGACAGATAATGTCTGAACTACTCCCTTTAGCCCCTACCCCCCAGTTATCAGTGACCTTTAACTACCAGTTTCCTTCACGAGTTAAGTTTTCTCAATCACCCACATTTAATTCTAAAAACTCAGATGTTTTGTTCTCAGCAGTACTTCTAGCATGAGTGTCTTCTTGCAAATAGTCAGACTCATAGGTTTTCTTCATCCTGTTGGGAACAAAATGTTGGCTGACCAGTCTTTTCCAAGTGGAGAAGGAGGAGAGAAGGCAAGATTGGAGGAGCATTTCCATGCTGGGCACTTTAGGTCAAGCATGAATGTACAGAATGGTGTTGAAATCTTGGGAGAAGCTGTAGGCAGTAAGTGAGAGTGATGGTCTTGTTGGGCAGCTTCCCATGGGAGTTGGCAGGATGGTAATTTGTGAAAGATGTGTAGGGTTAATTCTTTTATTGAGCAAGTGCTTAACTACACTTCCAGTCACCCACTCTCCTGGCTTGTGTCTGCTAAAGTATCCAGTAGGAAAGTGGGAAAATAAAAAATAAATTCAAAGCAAGCCCTTTTTATTATGAAATTATGACAATTTCCATTTTCAACATAATTAGTTCTGAAAATTCAGAGCCTTCAACCCATGTCCGCCACTCCCTTTCTCCACTGCCCCAGCAATGCGGAAAAATACAGATAATCACAGTTTGCCTCTTTGCTAAGGCTTACCTGTATGCAGAATTCTTGTAGAGATGAATGCCAAATATATGAGGTGCACATTTAAACTCTAGTAATTTCTCACAGTAAAACTTTTTTGTTATGCTCATCTGAAGGAATTTTAGTCTAGCTTCGGATTAGTAACAGAAACTTGTTCTGTGATATCTTGTCCAGTATTTTTCCCACTAAATTATTTCTTGAGTTACTTTTCATCTGCTCTTGGTCTAGGGACTCAGAGTTCTCTATCACACACTTCCCCTCTGCTTCTGAGAGGCAGGAGAGAGGGAAGACCACCAGAGTATGCTGTGAAGAAGGCAGGAATGCCGGTGGTGTAGGAGAGTGGAGCGGAGGGGAAGTTTGGGCAGCAGGGGCCAGGGTGGCCATGGGGAAACATGACCCCATGGGAGACTGCTGTGCTGGCAGTGCTGAGCGTATGTGCAGGCATAGAGCAGGAGCCCAGAAAACATGTGGCTCCTGCTGTTGCTGAACACCATCCTGCCAAGTCTCCACGGAGGCCTCTAGTATGGGTTCAGTAGCTTCTGGCAGCCAGGGGCTCTTTGCATTGCTCCTTTGTCCTTTGGCTAGAGCTTGTGAAGCACAGCTCCATCAAGAACTTATCACATGCTCTGCTCTTCTCCCTGAAGCTCTCCAGTAGCACATGCCCTTTCTCCTTTCCCCTACTTTGTGCTCTGCTTAGTGTGTGACCTGCTGTTTCAGAACACCCTACAGTTTGCTTGGCTTCTTTCTTACAGCATGTAAATGCATTCCCTTCCCAAAGAACTAAAAATCTCTTCTTTTTAAGACCTGACAATTAAGGTGATTACCAAATAGCTTGAGGGAGAATGAATTCGAGTTACATCACTGGGACCATGGAATGTCTCAGCAAAGACTAGTTCAGCTCACAGTGAGGTGTGTTTGAAAGCATGTGTAGTGTTTGTGAGCTGGAAGCAACCCCTGCCTGTAGGTAGCCTGATATTTTCCACTATGAAAAATTCTTGTGACCTTTTATTTGCAAAGCTGTTTCAACTCCATTGTTTGCTGTAGACGTTTGATGTTCAGAGGGGAATGCCCTCGAGGTGGGAAAATGCCTTGTTTTCTTTGGCAGCGCCTGCAGCTGGCTCTACCATGGAAACAGTTGGGGTTGGAAAGGGAGGAGGGAGAGAGAGGTAAAGGGTAGACTTTCCTCTTCCAGCCTGAGAGGTTCATGCCACCCCAGGCAGGAAATATTTCAAGATGTGAGACAGAGAGCTGAAGTAAAGCTGTTCCCAAGCCATCCTCCCAAGTAGGGCATAAACCACACTGTTCAGCTCCCTCTGTGAGGGCATCATATGATACTTTCCCTATGTGTGAAGCAACAGGTGGGTGGCACTTACCTATAACCTGACCCGGGGCTGACAGCATTCCTCTTTCTTACCCAGCAGTGGGACTCAAATGTCCCCTGATTCAAATGCTACCGGTCTGTGGGCCTGCTAATACAAATAGACATTCTTCAACCATGTGTTGAGAGGCACAGGTGCAAAATACTCAAAGACATGTAATACCGGATTTCTGCAGAATACATATATATGTACTGAAAACTGAATGTGTCATCTGTTGATTTCAGAGTACTTAACCTTATCACCTTCAGATTCCAAACAGGAAGGCTTAGGAAGTTTTATCTATATCTGCTTGTGAATTTAAAAAAAACAATCCACAAGAGCACAACTTAGGATGTGTGTGGGTTTATATATGTTTATGTGAATGAATGATGCATATAAACGCTCTGTTTACTCTTTCTAGGCCCATGGTTTTTTCCCAGAGCAGCACAGCCTGTTGCACTTTCTGTTTTTTGGACCAGGCTGTTCTTTCCATTTTCTGCTGTTTTATCAGCCATGAATTTCTGTTTTCACAGCACAAACTTGAGATCTCTCTACTAGTTTGCAAGCAGTATATATTTATTAATGAACTTCAAAGTCTTACCTTTCTCTCTCTCTCTACCCAGCTCTGTGTTATACAATAGAAAGAGATGAATATTGCTAAATAGTTACAATTTGTTTGCAGAATTGATGTGGCATGTAAAGCAAATAATTACACATACAAATAGTACTGGTACTCGCAGCTCTTTCTCCTGCATACGCACATAGGGGATTTACACGCTGTAAGGTCATATTTTGCTTACATAAACGATCTTATCTTCTTGCACCCTGTGCCGTGTGGTATTCCAAACATTGCGGGGAACATGAAAAGTGCCAACAGTATATACAAATCATTCTGGCATATGGCACACAGTATAGACCAGTTGCAGAGCACGTGGAATAGGGCAGTACAGTGATTGGAATTTTATTCGTGAATTTGTATGTCTTTTGATTGTTTCACGTTTAAAGTAGTTTGTTCATTCAGGGTGAATAAAAGTTTTCTCTGAACAATTAAAGTGAGCTGGGCTAAGGAGGTGCTTCTCTGAAAGGAGCTGAGAAATTAAAAAGAATCCAAAAAAGTAGCATTGGAGGAGGAAAGACAGTCAAGGAATGTTGGGCAATGTGGGAGCACTTTTTGAAGAGTTCTGCTAGAACAGCAACACTGCAGGAGTCACTGACACTCTCCCCAAGGTGAAACCAGAGGGTGGGCTTGGGACCAGCATCTCCTATTCACCCTGTGTGGAAAATGTAGAGAGAACACTCTAGTTCTTGGATTTCATACAGGAAAATAAATCCCAGAATGTGTTAATCTGGGGGGAGTGGGAAAGGGAGGATGGGAAGGAGATGTGGGAAAAGAAGAGGAGGAGATGAACATTCATCTTATTTATTGTGTTGTAAAGGTGTGCCTAGGATTGGTTGATGGGGATTGGATTAAGTGGTAATTGAGTAACAATTAATGAATCAGACAATCATTAATTCTGACCAGATAATGAGGGAGGGTAGGAGAAACTGTGTGTTTAAACAAAGGTGGTTTTAGTTGAGTGCAGCTATCTATTACTTAAGGGGGCTGGAGGGAGGGAGTAACTGGACGTTGCCATCTTTGTTGGTCAAGAAATCCTTCAAACACCAATTTAGCCATTTTTTCACAGTGGATTGATCCAAGATTTGACCAACTGCTTCCTTTTTGTCCCATCAGCTACTGTCTTAGAGGTTGTATGCACCTTCATTGCTCAAGTCTGTGAGTTGTGGGATTTTCCCACTTCAAAAACACATCTCTCCATGTTACTCTCTTCAGTACCACTGCCAAAGAGTAAGTAATTCTTTATAAGTAACTGAACCCTCTCTTGAATAAAAGAACATTTTAATCTTATATAGGTATGTTACAAGTGAAGGGGAGAAGTGACCCCGAAGTGAAGATACTTTCCTCTTATTAAAAAAAAACAAAAAAAAAACAACAAACCAAGAAACCAAGAAACAAACTCCAAGAAACAAACTCTTTATCATGTAGGGGTTTTTAAGTCTTGACTGTATTATAAGGGTCTTTTTACTTTTGTCATCTTTTTGCTTCTTGTAATTCTGCTGAAAAAATCTTGATGCTACTGATGGAATGACAAAATACAGCAATTGAGGTAATTGCATTAAGCGAGTACTGAAAAAAAAATTCTCATAATTCAGTTTCTCCTGCTACAAAGGCTTGCAGATAGCTTCTTGCTTTAAACTAGCATAATATAATAATATTAAGCACTTCTGATGGTATCTAAAACTGTCTGGTGAAAGTTTTAAACAGGCTGAGAAAAATTTGTCATTAGCTTGTTGGTATAGTCTTAGGTTGGCTTTATAAAAGAGAGGTTAAGTAAGAAACTGAGGAAAGATATTGCTATTTGAATACTTGAAGTAATGATTCATTTAATGCTTTAAATAAAGATGGGATTTTTAACTAGTGTATGTTTATTTAGGTCCAGATTATTATTTATGAGTTGCTTGACATTCCAAAAACCGTGGAATAAAAGACTCCTTATACATAATTTTAAAAGGTGTGGCAATCAGGTAGGATTATCTCTTTTACCATGTCACAGTATCTTGATGTTTTGTTAGGGCATTTTACCCTTTTATTGCTTCCTAGAAGAAGTATAGTAAGCCACATACAAATAAACCTTTAATTTTTAAAAAATTACTTCATTTAACTATATTTTAGTTATATTAGGCAGCAGTTAATATAGTCCTGAAATGTTCAATAAACTGAAGTGGAATGCAGCATTTTATTCCTCATGAGTAAGAAACTGCAATTACTACACCAACTTTTTAAAACAAATACGATTAATGTTTGAAGTCACATGACTAATATCAGCTGATAAATACTCCCAGTTTCCCTGACAGGCAGCAGGTTAACTAGTGCACAGTCAGAGAAGTATACTTGAGGCTTTTCAAGAAGGATCAGTTATTTAGCATAGCTCAGTTCCCAGGAAGAAGTAGTTTATTCTCCTCCTGTCAATCCTGTTTTTCAATGATTTTGTTCTCTCCTCAAAGGCCAAGCTCTGTGACATCTTTATGCATAGCTGTGGTGACCACAGTGCTGTGAAACTAATTCTCCTAAATATCTGTTACCTGTTCCTCTGGAAGGTTAAATCTTTGGCATATTGTTCCATTGGACATCTGAGAAGCAAAATATTCTTTACTGTTACTGACTTTTCCTTTTCTGGTGTGACACCATTATGGTGGTACCACAAAGAGAAATATTCTAGATGTTTGCCTGACATTTCAGGAAAACATATGCCCGAGGTTTTGCTATACTGATGGTGCCCCAGATTATTTTTGAGCTACATTGGGGCATTTATAGGAAATTGCATCAAATACTGGAAGTACTAATAAAACCTTGGCCTTACCACAGTTGTGGTAAAATTTTGAAAAGCAACCTCATCTTTGCACACTGACTGGAAGGATCTACCAGGTTGCTCTCAAAGATTTGCCCATTTAGTGCAAACTCTTTGGGCTTTGGTCTTGTCAATTAGTGAGGGGTAAGGAGAGGAACACCCTTCCTAAGAAGCCAGGAGCCACTCATCATTGTATAGATACAAGGAAGAGGAGGAAATCTTCTGAATTTTCAATAGCTAAAAATCACGTAAGGTTTATAGTGCAGCAGCAGTGGTGTGTGTGCCTTTGAATTTTCTCTAGAGAAAGTTTGTGTCTTACTTGGTCAGAGGAGGAAGAGAGCTTTGATATCTCTAGTCCATGTACAGTCAGGCCAGCATGTTCCTGCTTGTAGAGTTGGAGTAAGGTTCAGCTCCCTGTACACACTGGTCAAAACACATCTGATATACATTCCTAGGTGTTCCTGTGGATTTCTCAAACTTAACTTAGACAAATGAGTTGTAGTGCTGAGGGCTAAAGCCAGGAGAAATTGCACAGTGTCCACTCAAGCCTCAGACCCCTCTACAGGATGTCTTCTTTCACTGGGGTGAATAAACTGTGTTTTATATTTGTTTAAAATTCTGAAATCTTCTGCAAGCAGAACATGTTTCATATTTAGAAAGAAAATATTCAGAGGGCTTCATCGTTCCAAGATTTCTTTGGAGTAAGAACATTTAAAATATTGTCTCATAAACTGAATTGCGACAAACAGCTCTCAAAGGCTACTGGAGTTCAGTGAGAGGTTTGGGAAGGGACCAGCAGTTATGTATTACATCAGGTGGTGTAATAAGTACATTGCCTTGTAAGTCTTTTCACTTCTTCTGTAAGGCTAAATCTAGGTGCAAGTGTACATAAATTACTATTACCTCCGTATGATGGGCTAGACTATTTGGATATCCATTTCACATATGGATAATACTATTCCAATCTGAAAATAAGCATAGTAGGAGTTTGTGAGTGGTAAATGGTGGAGGGAAGATTGGTCTCTCAATAGTAAAAGCCCCAAGTGCCTGTCAGAAAGGATCATAGATACCTCATTTGCTTTGCTGAATTTTGGTAGTTAAAGACCACCTTTAGCATTTTGTGCAGGAGTTGTTTTTATTTTTATTCTGCCTGCTACCTTTGTGAAAGGAAATATTTAATAATTTTTTCCCATAAATGTTTACCCGTAGCTCTCCCGAATTAAGAATGTCTCACTCTACAGGAATGTGAACTAAAAACCAAATAAAGTTTGTAGGCTTCACAACACGGTCATCCGTGCCAATGCTCTGGCCTGTGCTTAATGATGACCCAGAGTCTGACAGTTTATATCCATTTAGTTCTTTAAAAACAGCAAACATGATTTCTTCTCTTTTTTATCCCCTCTCTTTATATCAGCAAGAAAAATTGCTGGGTTTGTCCCTATCTCCTTAAATAGGTACTATTTTGGTCATTATGAAAAAAAAATTTAATTGTAATTCCTGCCAAGTACAAAGTGATAAACCAAAGGAAACAAAGTTTGTAACAGTCTCATTTACCAGCTGATCTGTCTCAGTCCAAGAAGAGGAAATACTAAAGTGAATATGTTCATTTGAACGTAAAAATTTTTCACTCCAGTGTATTTCGAGAGTTGCAAATGTCACTAAAGGATCTTGAAACAATTTTTAAAATAAAATTGATATAGAAGTAAAATAGAAAATCACTACAGCAGACCATTAAATGGCATCCACATTTGAAGCTTTAGGTAAGTTGAATAAATTCAGTAAACTATACTGAAGGTATATTAGAAGAAATATGAGTCAGAAGTGTAGTTGGCAGTTGGACACAGGTTGAAATTTGAGTTTGAAAGCCTGAATTTCACTTTTGAAGACTGTTTTACATATTCAGTGTTAGTGAACTGATTCTGCTGGGGAAATTGGGTTATGTGTTTGTGTGGTTTTGTAGTGTATAGCTGTAAATGCCCATTGGCAAACTGAAAAGACTAAATGGACATTAAAATATGCAAAACAGTAAACTTTTTGTAGGGTTTTAAAGATGTTTTCCGTTAGACTGGCTTTCAGACTGATTTTGAATTGTTTCTGCTGGTCCTGCTAGGTTAAGCTTACGCTTTTTAATTTGCTTGTCTCTTCTGCAGTTATAAAATTAAAATGCAATATTGTTTCCAATGTTACATTTTGCTCTATCATTTATGTAAATATTTTGTGTAAAATTATTTTTACAAGTGTTATTCTTGCAAGAATAACAATCCCCCCAATCTGTGGGGATTCAGACCAATATTTCCATCAAAACCAAGCCAAAAGACAAATGCTTGAGGCAGGAGGATTGTGATGGACCTTCAGCCAGTGGCAGAAAGCCCATTTGTTTTTATGCTTCATTTTGGGCGTGACAAAGCCGTGATCTCTCATTGGGAAATCCATGCGAAATTATTCTTGTTCTCTCTAATCTGCTTTGAAATTAATCTGATTCTCTGTCTATCTCCCCAGATTTCCTCACCCCAGTGAGCTGTCTTTTTGCCACTACATGCAAGGGTGCCCATTCAGGTGGCTGGGACAGCTGTTTGTGATGCTAAGTCAGCAAACTGATGCAAAAGAAAAACAGAATCATAAAATCGTTTGGATTGAAGGGACCTTTAAAGGCCATCTAGTCCAACCACCCTGCCTTGACCAGGGACATATTTAACTAGATAAGGTGTTTCAGAACCTCATCCAACCTAATCTGGAATTTTTCCAGGGATGTGGTATCTACCACTTGTATGGGCAACTCTTGCAGTGTTTCACAACCCTCATTGTAAAAAAAAAAAAAAAATTCTTCCTTATATCTGGTCTGAATCTACAGTTTTTTAACTTAAAACCATTACCCCTTTACCTATCACAACAAAACCTATTGAAAAATTTGTCCCATCTTTCTATAAGCTCCCTTTAAATATTAATGGACAATAAGGTCTTCCCAGAGCCTTCTCTTCTCCAGGCTGATCAATCCCAATTGTCTCAGCAGCAGGTCTTCATAGGAGAGGTGCTCCAGCCCTCTGGTCATTTTTGTAGCCCTGCTATGGACCTGCTCCAACAGGTCTCATATCTTTCCTGCATTGAAAACTCCAGAGCTGGATGTAGTACTCCAGGTAAATAACTTTATTTTTGCATCTGAGACTTGTTTGTTAAGGCAAATCAATTCCCTGATCTGATTTCTTGTGCTGCCTCAACCTGGTTTTGCCATCACAGTTATGAGGGAGGAGAGGGGACAGCTTAAAACTGGAATCAGTGGTGTAGGGCAGAAAGATCTTCTTCTGGTTTCTCTACTTCCTGACACGAAATTTTGTTTGGAATTTTGTTTGTGGATGCTAACTGCATTGTTGATACCACCTGGCAAACAGTGATTTCAAGTCTGAAAGTTCAATATGTATATATACTTTTTTTTTTTTTTCTCCATGGATGTGTATATGCATCTACAATTGCACAAGGAAAAATGTTTAGTTTAAAATTTCGCTGTTCTTGTACATAATGAAAAACACATAATTTTATGGTTTTGCAGAAAAATCCTTCAGTGGACATAATTTCAAGTCACAGAAGACAAAAATGATTTTGAAATATACAGAGCACTCAAATGCATGCCATGAGAAGATGGATATTTTCTTAGCTGAATCTGGTCATTAAGAAGTTTAGTTTGTGGGGAAGTGTAGGTGGAGATGTTAATATTTCTTTCATTGCTCAACTAGAAATTTGAAAACAATGTAAAAAGTTTCCTGTGTCCTGAAATTGCCTATGTTAATGTCAGTCTTTTAATACAACAGTCTTATACCAAGCAAGTAGAACATGGAGGGTCATTTTGTCTGTTTCTAAGCAGACCAAGTATTCTGAACCTGAGCATTGCAAAGTCTGATTTCTGTTTTCTTTGAGCAGTTTTACTTAGATTAATACAGCCTTAAGTCATCAAAGATAGTAGATGTTGTTCTTTCTTTTCACATGGCATTCTTCTGTGTCTTACCCCGTACTGCAAACTGACCTCATCACAGATCTCTGTAATTTGATTGGATTAAACAGAGGTGTTGGGAAGGACTTGGAAAGACAGAGGAAGAGCATTCCTTGGCTTCTCCTTTTGACAGGGTTGTATTTCAAGAAAACTTCTAACTGAAACCTGTTGAAGTGCAAAGCTTGTGTGGAAGTTTCTTACTGCACGTGAAAATGCTGCTGCAGTGTGAAAGATAATATTCTTGCTTTCTGGGAGCATCACTTTGTGTGCAGCTGTGATGAGATTCCAAGCCATTTTTGTGTGTTGTTTAAATACCTGGTATTTTATTTCTGCCCAGTGTAGGCTTCAGATAAGTTATTTTGAAAATATTGATGATTTAATTGTTTTTCAGTTTAATGCTACTCAAATCAACCTGCAGGTAGAAAACTAGGAAGCGTTTAATATCCAAAGGATGCGTTCCCCCCCTTTTTTCCATTTCACCCACTGTGTTCTGAAATGGTGCAACCTATTCTGCAACTGCAAATACCCAAAGTTTGAACCGCTTCTTAACTCCTAAGCAGTGGTCACGGTTAGGCAATCTTTTCTGGCAGCTTTAATAAACTGAGTCAGTAGAAGAAGAGGATCATTGTGGTAATTATCATAATATAGCAGTTATAACAGTAGTTTCCATGTATGTGTTTCTAAACCTGAATAAATAACACTTTGTAGGTGGTGTTGAAGTAGATTAATTGTCTCTGTTGTTCTTCAGGTAGGCAAAAATACAGGTGGTGAGCACAGTGCTTTTCCCAAGAGGTGTCCTTCCAGACCAGCACCAGCACCCTCTATCTAGTTGTTGCAGTAGTTGTTTGGAAATGATGAGTTGTTCCTATGACCTCATTTTGGAATAATTTCAGTGTTTCCCTCTGGCACCTGGTGCCTGCTTGCTTTCTTACTAAGGTTTATAAGCGCTGACGCTGGAGAAGTTACCCGGAGTTCCCAAGATGAATCTGCAGCCATGCCTTAAGATTTCTGTTCCTCTGTTGTTGACTTGTGCATGTAAAACAAAAAGAACTTCTGTTCACTTTCTTTTCCTACTCTGCTTACCATAATCTTTTGTTAACTGCTCTTTTTTAGCTAGAAAACAGTACTGCCTACTAAGGAACTGTAACTGACTTCTACAAAAGATTCTTGCCACTTCATCAATTCAATGTTGTTCACATAGCTGTATTTACAAAGTTGATTGGTCCCAGCTCCTACCACTTAATTCAATAATAATTCAAAATTGTAATATAAAATAGACTAAGAATACACTGTTTATATAAGTTTTGTAATGCATTAACACATCAGCTGTAGGATTAATACTAGTGTCCATGTGTGGAATGAAAAAATGAGGAATATTGGAAACCTTTCAGTGATACCTCATATTGAAATTTGGATTCAGTAAGTATAAAAAGGTCAGTATATGCAGTAGTGAAAAGCACATGTAGTATAGTAGACTGGGGAGAAGGGGGAAGTGAATGGGAAAAGAATTATGAATTCAAATTAAACCACTGTAGGATGAAATTAAATGTGCTTTTGGTGTTTCATCCCAAATCAGATGATACCACATTTTTTTGTCCTACAAGAACATAAATTTTTGTGTGTGCTGTAGATAAATAACTTTTTGGTCAAGAAAGGAATGTTTGTGGTTAATTAAACTTCCAAACAAATTTTTAAAAATTCAAAATCTAATTCTGTGTGTGGAACATTTTGTATTTCATGGGACTGCCATTAAGGGAGCCTATTAACCAGCTTAAAAAGACCAGTGAAACATGGCTCGTACCTGTTGCAATTTTGAAATTAAAATTAGTGATAATGATACATTCAAATCAGGTTAGGTACAAGTTGTAGTTCTCTTTTCTCCAAGAAAATTCTCATGAGTGTTTCTCCCTCTTTTCACTGGAAATGCATATTAACTACTTTTGGAAACCATAGGTGCAGTCACACTGTAAAATCCAGATCAGATCCTTGCTGTTGGGAGTCAGCACTGCCTCAAGCCTAGTGGAGTCCAGGTAAGATAAGGTAGTGGAGGAGGTTGGAATAAGCCCCTTTTCTTAGTGAAGTTCAGTCTCCTCACTGGGCTTCTCCACTGACTTCTTTCAAATACCCAGTGGTGTCCAGGCAGGCTGCTGCTCCCACACCCAGCCCAGTACCTCTGTTTCAGGTGCATATAAAGGCAGAAGGCTGTTCTCATGTTACCTTGTTCAGGATCAGGGCCTGAACCCCACCCTGGTAGCCCCCAGGATGACAGCTATAGCCATACTGAATCTCCAGAAATGACACCAGCAGTCTCAACCTCTTGGTTTTTCTGTAAAGGACCCAGGCTTTTTTGGGTTTTCTTTCTACAGTTAAAGATTACCTTTTTTCCCCACTAGGCTTCTACTTTTCCTAAGCTTTAATAGGCTATTTTTAACAATCAGGAAGAGATGTAAACTCAGAAATTCACTTTTATTTTGTGTAAGTTCCAAAACTTAAAATTTACACTCGAGAGGTTTGGAGGGTTTTTTTACAGCTTTTCCTACAGTTTTTCTTCGGCTTAAAAGAAAAGTTATGTGTTGTCAGGGTTTAACCCCAGATGGCAGCTAAGCCCCAACAGCCATTCACTCAGTCCCTCCACAGTGGGATGGGGAGAGGATCCAAAGAGTAAAAATGAGAAAACTCATGGTTTGAGATGAAAACACTTTCGCAGGTAAAGCAAAAGTTGTTCATGCAAGCAAAGGAAAACTGGGAATACATTCACATCTTCCCATGGGCAAGCCGGTGTTCAGCCATCACCAGGAACACTGGGCTCCATCATGGGTAATGGTGACTTGGGAAGACAAATGCCATCATTCTGAATGTTCTCCCCTCTTTCTCCTTCTTAGCACGATGCCATCTAGTCTGGGATATTCCTTTGGTCAGCTGGGATCATCTATCCCAGCTATGTCCCCTCCCAGATCCTTATGCTCCCCCAGCCTCCTCAGTGGTGGGGTGGGGTGAGGAGCAGAAAAGGCCTTGACTCTTTGCAGGCTAAATACCTAAAACATCCCTGTGTTATCAACACTGTTTCCAGCACAAATCCAAACCACAGAACCGTACCAGCTACTCTGAAGAAAATTAACTTTACCAGAGCCAAATCCAGCACATATGTTCAACTGTATTTCTACAGCTATTGTTAGAGAAGGAGGGGGAATAAATCTTTATATTGCATTTCTGTGTCTCACTGTACAGCATTGCTTCTACTCACAGGCATACTGGATAATTATTCTTTGTTGTGCTGAATAAATACGTTTTGTCAAAACAAAGCCTTGAAAGTTAATGAATAGTTACTGCACTAGAGGTTTGAAAAATATTTCTAGGAAAAATGGTTGGGAATTTTTCAAAGAAATAATTTTCTGTCAGATCAACTTGTAAAATAATGGAAACTTCTTATGAAAAGCTTGTACAAGCAAATGAAAAGTTGTGAAATTGCTGAAATGCTATGTTTTGAAACAATGCCATTTTCCTACTCTGAAACCACTTGTTTAGAAATTCCACTTTGGTTAGGTTTTTTTAACCTAGTTTTTTTTTTTTAATTGGTAAAACAAAATGCTTAAATTGATTCAAGTGGGCTTCACTTGCTATGTTTTCATTTGTTGTGTTCTTCTCTTATTGATATTGTCACACTTCTTGCAGCAGTGGAATTTAGGAAACATGTTTTAAAAGTGGGTGATCAGAAAGCACATTTTTTAAAAACGTAGGCATTTTGTCTCCTATTTTTGAGAATATTGTTTGAATATTGTTTGTCAATTTTGTTTTAGCATATTTTGATATTTAAATTTAGGGTCTTTTTATGCTTCACCTTAGGAGTACATGAGTTACATAGTGTCACAGTGATCCAAACCCACAGGTTTCTGACATTACCTGGCAGTGGAGAGAGAGAACACCATGGACAGTGTGTCCCGTGACAACAGGCAATGCATGAAAATACACCCTATATTTATTTAAATGTTGTCATTTTCATGTGCTGGTGTCTCTCTGCGTCCTATAATCACATGTCCAGTAGGAAGGATCCCCCTTAAAGCAACGTTCAGACCTCCCTCTGATGTGTCCTGAATTCTTTGCTCTGGGGATGACGGTGAAGCTGGGCTTGAGGAGCAGCCTCCCAGCCCGATTTGACGCCCTTCTGCGCAAAGAGATCCTACTCAAGTGGAGAGCCTGAAAGGGAAAAATGCAGCTGCTAAGTTGCTGACAGAAAATACAAATACCAGCCCTACTGCCTGTGGCTAAGAAGGGTAAGCAGCAGCTACCGATGATTAGACGGCTGCACCAAAGCTTTGATCTGCTTTTGTTACACTGATGCTCCAGTGAAGATCAGGGCGTATACCCTGATCTCAGGTGCTCTGCCAGCACAGAGAAGTCCCTGTCCTGATGTTTCCTCAGTGCACTACCCTGAAGACTTAATTAGAGCAGTAATGTGTGACAGGAAAAAGAGGACAAGACAGCAAATGTGACAATATAGAATAGTATCAACAGGAAACTGCATGTTTTAAAGAACAAAAGTTATCTTGTTATCTTGGCTGGGATGTTGTATCTCCTGCTGGCCTGCAATGGGTGACAGCTCAGGAAAATCCAATTGTTTAGCAGTGTCTGTCCCTTCAAGTCTTTGCTGAATCACATCAGAGGCTGTAACACCACCAGAATCGTGGTAGGAGAACAATGTGTTATTGTTGATATTCTTTTGGATAAGACACAAACCCAGAATCTTAACCACAGAATATTAAATCACCTCTTTTGGCATGAATAGATAGGTTTACTAAGCCCTAATCCAGTTCTAATTTACGTTATTATCTTTTGTGTCTCTAAACTCTTCCTGTAGTTTTGATTAGATTTGGTCCTGTTTTCTTCTTTACTTTGGAATATAAATGATGAGAACAAACTATGCTGTACTGATATTTGAACAGGTTCTTATTTGCAGGACCATTTTTTTTGTATTGGGAAAGGAAAATGGAATCAAATATACCATGCACGAAGTTTCTCAGTATTTGATCAGGGTATTATATCAAATCCAGTGTAATTACTGATTATGTCATTACAATTAAATAGTATTCCACATGCATGAGATATAAAATATAGACTGTCATCTGTACAGGGTGATTGAGATTAAGATGCTCTAGCAGAGACTTTTTATTTTGGAGCACTTCCTGCTAGCCCACATAATATTTGAAATCTTACACATCTGAAGATAACCAAAGTGCTGAAAGAAGTGAGAAGTTCTCTGTGCCTGTTTTAAGATTACCCAATTAAATGCTACCAAAAAACAAAGAAAAAAAAACCCCAAACAGACAAACAAAAAGGAGATAATATGGCAAATTTAAGATATTTTTTTTTTGTGTACTGTGTGCTGTATTCCAAGCTCTGATCCTGCCAAAAATGATTCCTTGAAATTATAAGAAAATTTAAATGTGGTGTTAATAAAATTGCTTCAGTGTTTGATCCCTGATTGGTGTTCTGTTTAGATGGTTTAAAAGTGAAGCATGGAATTTGCATGAATGATTGAATGAAACCAAGATGAAGGAATGTAACTGATGCTGCCCAGGTATTTTCTCTGCCTACTATACAGCATGAAATACAGCTCATTGAAATCAAAGGAAAGGTGTTAATTTGATAATGGCCCAAACCTACTGCTTATTTAAAAGTAATTTATAAAGCCTTACTTGACCTATGACTGAAAATGGGATTTCTCATTTTGCAAAGCTCAAAAAAAAAGCTTAAAATGGCAAATAAACTTTATTTTTCATTTTCAAGTTGGAAAAACTGCTGCTGTCTGCACCTCTCTTTCAGCAGGGCTTGTTGTGTCCATAATTTCTTATATTAAAAATCCCACTGTATCTGGGGAAAGTGCTCCTTCAGTAATGCTTGTAGATCATCCATGGGATAATAGTGGTGTTGCCACAGACTGGCATTTCCCCCTCTAATCTCTAACTAAAAGAGATATGGAGAGCAGTGAGGTGTAAGAAAGGAAGTGGAAAAGAGGTGATACCAGAGAACGTTTCCTCCTCATCTTTGTCTCCTTCACCTTCCACATTTTCTTCCTGCTGTTGCATCATCTCCTAATGATCTCCAGTTGATTCACCTCTCATCCGCATTCTTCTCGGCTGATCCATTCCCTCCTGAAGGAGGGTGTGATGGTGGCCAGCCGCCACGGGCTCAAACAAGAGGGTCTTTTTTGTATGTGGATTACAACTGCATACTGAATGATTTAGGTTTATTGCTTTCTTCTCCTATGCTCAAGAGTCTCCCAGCAAGTGGACCACCACATTCTTCTCTGGCTTCCCAAGAGAGAGGTTTTACCAAGGTCTGTTGCTTCTTCCCTGCAGTCCTGCAGCCAGTACCCACCCTGCTCAGAGCTGCAGCACCTTGGTGCAAGTTGGATCCTTCATAGAGAGGGCTGTGGGCTGTACATCAATTTGGGGACAAATTTGGCAGGCCAAACCCACAATCTTGAGGGGGCAACCATGCTTTTCTTCTGCAGGTGCAGCACTGGGAGGGTGGGGGTTAAATGACAGGGTGCACCTGGAGCAAGATGAAGTGTTCAGCAGCAGTCCTGTCCTACCAATACTGGCTCTTCCAGTCTTCCCTGGAGGCATACAGGCTCTTCCAGTCTTGGCTGGAGGCCATGGTGGGCTAAGCAGTGGATTGGGGGAATAGTCCTGAGGCTGCTCCTCTGGGGTTCTGGCCGCAGCCACTGATAGCTGCCTCTCGAGCCTCCCTTCTGTCATGGGAAATAGCTCTCCTTTGTCCTGCTCTGTCACATTAGAGCTCACCAGAGCAGTGTAAATTCAGCAACTGCTACAAAAGTTTTAAAAATAAATGGAAACTAAACTAAGATCTCAAGGGGGGAAAAAAAACAAACAGGAAAAATACAAAAATTTTGCATGTAAAGTATTTTTTAAAAAATATGAAAATCAGACTTTCATTCGCATTAATTTACGTTTTTGCACTTCATGGCATCAGTTGCACAGAAAACCCAGGATCTCAGAGCTTGAAAATGAGTAGAAATAAAACAGGGAAATATTTTTCTTCTCCTCTTACAGTTTTTCATATAATGTATTTTTTGATTATAAATAGCTAAATCAACAAACTTTACCGACCAGCAATGTTAAGCACACTTTCGTTGTTGACTTTCAGAACTATTTAAACTCCTGAGTGCTAAAAATTAGAATTCCCTTTGGGAAAGCTTGTAGCTTTCAGTGGACTCTGTTGGAGTCCCCAATAAGTAGTTAATAGGTAGACTGTGGTGACTCCAGCAAAACAACATAATAAATTCCATCTGCTTTTCTGATTAATCACCCTTATTATTGAAAGTCAGGGACACCATGAATTTGCACAGTAAGCATGTATTTTGAAAAGGAGGATAACAGTTTGTTACCTTAGTTGCAGTCAATTAGTCTGACTCCTTTCTTTTCACCTCTGAGAGAAAACCTGAGACCAGCCACCCCCCTGCTCAGTAGCTGATCTCTACTCCTCAGGCACCCTGTGCTCCAGGGGCAAGGACAACAAATATCCTGATTTTTAAAATTTTACCAGTTTTGCTTGTTCTTTTCAGAAACTGAGTAGTTAAAAGGGATGAATAGAATGTTCTGTTTGGGACTTCAGTTTTCCAAGTTAAAATATGTAAGTGAGGGAAAGGTTTCATTCAGTTTTGGCATCACTTTGTTAAGTCAGTTTAAGCCAAGAAAGATTGTTATTCCACACTGTTTGCTGATAGTAGAAAGTTTACATATCAAACTGCCTTTTTTTTTCTTGAGGAAAGAAAAAATCTTATGAATTTAAGGGAAAGATCTCTTATTTGCTTTGCAGAAGAGATTGTTCTGTTAACAACTCATCAAGAAAGAAAAAGAAAAAAGATAAACAGGATTAACTGTTTACTTTAAGTGAGCTGAAGTAGGGTTGTTTTTCTGAAGAAGAACACAATGTACTGTTGTATCTGGTTTCCAGAGTGGTGTTTATCATAATTCCTCCTGCAGTGGTTGGTAGAGTGCTGGGAAGGCTCTCCGCCCACTCACAGCTCGATCCCTTTCCCTCTCCCATTGAGGCCTCCGGCCAGGACTGCGAGATGGAGAGGGCTGTCCTGTGTGATCTTTACTGCCTGACATGAGCTGACATTGACCGAGAATAAAATAACAGGGGCTGTTTCCTAGAACTCTCAGTGGACTGCTGAGAACTGCTACCATAACTCTTGTAAACACACGGCGTGCACACACAAACACGCTCCCTCTCCCTCATTTAGAAACACACCTAGGACAGGCAGCCACTAACACGGAGTGAAGGAAAACAGCATGAGTGAAAAACACAACCAGCGGGCCCTGCGAGAAAGTGGAAAATTGCCTTTCTGCTGGGGAAGCAGCCCCGGCAGGATTGCACTTCTGCTTTTCTTCTTGGCTCTTTGCTCTGCCCTTGATTTTTGATGAATGTTATACTTTTCTGCTAGTTCAGTGGGATGATGTGGCACTGACACAGCAGAGTGTCTTTTTGAATACAGCCACAGCTGTGTAAGAAATCCTGCAGGGTTGCTACATTTCATTTACCTTTCACATGCCATAGGAAGTGCATGAGCAGGGCTATACTACCAAGAATGCGATTTAGGATGATCTGTGCCTGCTGAAATGGGCAGGGGTTTTTTTTAATACTCACTGCATGTTGATTTTTTGTTTTTAAAATAAAATTTTCCAGGATCCCAGTCATGGTTCTCTGTGGTTCAGAAGTAAATCTGGTGAATCCACAAAAAATACAGTCTTGAAAGATAAGGGACCCCAGTCCAGCTGCTACAGTGCTCTTGCTTCATTCCAGCTGCTGTAAAGAGCTCACTGTGGGTTTTGCAGGGCAAGTTGAGAGTTCTCTAAGTCCTGTAATGTGAAAAAAATGAGTCGATACTGCAAGGAAGCCCTTTCTCTCTGGATATACACATACATATAAATAGCCTCCTCCCCTAACTCAAATGGGATCTAGCACACATAATCGGCTTTGTGGACCAGCCCTCCCAGATACAATCGTGTTATTCAGCTATTGCTTTCAGATCACCCTTTGAAGACAGGACTTTTATTCTGATTTTTACGTATAAGGAACTGAGGCGTGGAGGAAATGGAGCGCAGTGAGGATGATGTGAAACACTGCCAGAACCAGCAACTGAACACTGATTTTCTTGGAAAGGAGGGTGCTGAGCACCTTGCAAGAAAAGATCTTTTTGGCAGCACCCCACTAACTGTTGGAATTCTTGGATGCCAAAACAATAATTACAAAGTCTTGAGATTAAAAAAATAAACAAAGAACCCCTCCTCAGATTCACAGATAAGTACGTGAAATGACTGGGTGGTAATTACATGTTATATTTGGAACATAATTTTTCTATTGGACATCATCCATAAGAAAGACTTGCAGTTTTCAACTGAGCCTGTAAATTTTTTAAATACACATTTTTTCTCTGGATTAGTAAATCATGACATGCAGGAAGATAATATTTTCTCTGATTTGTATACTGAAATAACCAAGGGATTGTGATGGGATTCCATGCTGAAGTAATGGCACACTGAGGAACCTGAGGAGTGTGTGCATCATTATTTTTCTTACCAACTACAATTAACTGCACAGTGAGTGAAACAGGCTGGGGTGATCTGATGTGCTTGCTTTTTTGTTACCACTCAAAACTGGTTTTATGGAATGGGTCTTAGCAGAAGGACCATAAATTATGTCCCATGCAGCATTGAGATACACAGGGGATCTGGAGGGAGGAAGGCCTTACTGCTCTGTTGTGGCCTAGCCTTTATACAAACTTTTAGGCAATACTTAAGAAGTTATTTTTCGTTAACTCTCTGTGTCTTCCAAACCAGCTATCACTATAAAAATTGACTTACATGGCATAGTTACTTTGGATTTAAGCTATGAGTATAGAACAACTTCAGTATTCATTTTTGAATCTGACATAAGTGAAGCTATCCACGATACTGAAAATATTTTTCTAATGCAACTCTGTAACTGTTTGAAATTGCAGCTTAGGCTCCATATCGTGTTTGAGTGGATGTCAAGAATGTCTTTTTATGGTTTTGAATGTTTTGTTTACTTTTAGAGAAATTCCATGTACAAATAAAACACACATCAGCAGTTTCATTCAAAAGTGCACTTGGAGACAGCATCAGCTGGGGAGTTTAAAAAGTTCATTTGGTGTCACATGAAAACTTCATATAAGAAATGGTTTTTGCAGAAATAATTGTCACATGTGAAGCCGTGGTTGCTGTGGGAAGTACAAAAAGCTGGCTTTCATACTACACCAATTCCTGACAAGTTGTATGGAGCTCCCACCAGGCAGGTGGTGCTCCATGTTTTGAGTGGGAATGGTTGCAGTGCTGTGCAGCCCTGTTCTCTACGCCCGCATTGTGCATTTAAAAGGTTGCTCTGCTGACATGCTTGGCTCATGCAGGTCTCTTCCTACGCACAAAAGCTGTTTCCCACAGAAGTGCTGCTTCTTCAGGCCACAGGCAGAAAATAGTAGGTGGAAGGATTAACATGAATGAAGAAATGGAAAAAGCAATCAGCAGGCAGGGAATCATGAAAGACCTTGTGGAAGTGGTATTTGATTTTCCAGTTTGTATTGAACTACGTGATGATTCAAGGAAGTGAATAAAAATAAGCAACAGTTATTTTATAACCACTCTCACTCCATTTTTTAAGATACGTATAAAAATTGTAAGGAAAAGCAGGGAAAATCCAAAATGAGTGACTTGGTGTAGTTACTGTAGTGAGTTTCTTGCAAGTATGTTACAGAAATCCTCTGTAAGGAGGCATCTGCAAAAATAAGTTTCCTTTCCTGAGACCAGAGAGGCCTCTGCTACATATTTTCTATTTGAGATGCTGAGATAAGACTAGGTCATTTCCCTGGTGATACTCCTATCACATGAGCAGTTTCCACTAATACTTCTGCCAGGTCCAGCACTCCAGAACTGCCTTCTTTCTTTCCTTCTGGGCCCTTCCATGGTTGCCAAATAAAAACATACATGATCGCAAACTGTACTTTTCAGTAATTTTAAACCTCCAGTTTTCAAAGCAAATTATCGCTATTTTGTTCATCTCAGTGCTTCAAACCAGAGCACCAGGCTGGGTGCTAGAAATGAATGTACTTGGACCAGGATTCTTCTTCCAGCTTGACATTCCCCTTATAAACTGGAAACAGCGGTGCTTGTGTTTTCCTGTGTACCTGCGTGCCTCTGCAACCTGTGCAGAGAAGGAGGTAGTTACCATCATCATTAATTTGTATTCGTAGCATTCAATCCATAGCTGTGTTCTGTAGAGCCTCACTCACTATTTATTGACAGCAAATGGTATGGATTTTAAGCAGAAAACTCTCAATCTTGTGTCTCCCCAAAGAAGGCTACAGTGGGTGCCTTCTTTTCAAAAGGGAGCATGAAGAAATGTATGACCTGGTGAATATGGTGCTTTTAATAAAGAAATCCTGCTAGTGTTGCAAGGGGGAAGATGGACAGTTGTCCCTGTGCCCTGACCTTGGATTTTTCAGTTACTATATGGGTATAGTGAATGCAAGGAGTTCATAAGATAGGGATAAATTAAACCCGAGTAGGGTGGTGTCCTGCAGGTTACAATTTGAATCTGAGCCATATTAGCAGGAGTTAATCAGCTCCACCTTGAGACTTGACCAGACAAGTTGCTGGATTGGATTGTGTAGGTAGTGTTGTGCCTCTGGTGATGAAAGGAGAGGGGGTTTTGTTTGTGTGTGTTTATGTACGTGTGCTTTATGCCTCTGCTAGGACCGCACCTCACAGAGATAAGAAGTCCTCCTGACAAACAAAGCAGCAGCAGCTGTCTCATGGATGGTTAAGATAAAGAATGAGCAAATATCAGAGCTAATACAAGTCAATTAGTTTTCAGGCATTTTCCCATTCCCTCGTTTTTCTCCCTTCCAAAGAAAGAGCAACTAATGAGGTCTGTGCAGGGTGCTGCAAAGGTGGCGGTGTTTGCCTGGCTGTCCTTCTCATGCTGTACTGCACAGCTTAGCTGTGCATGGAGAAGAGCTGCCCTGGGCCACACAGTTGTCCTCCGACCCAAGGCTAAAACAATTACTTGTTGGTTAAGATCTGCTCATGACAAATTTCTGCTGTTTGTTTTCACAAGACTCAGTAAAGGCAGTGTCTGTGTAATCAGTCTGTTCTGGCCTCCCTGTGCTCTCATCTCTGCAGGCAGATCTTCCTTTTCTTATTCTTTGCTGCTAGCTGCTGAGGAGGCTGGAGGTGACCAAAAATGGAGAAGGTTTTCATTGCCCTTACCTCTCCAGAAAGTCAGCTGCTTGATAAAAGGCAGCAATATGGAGAGAGATGTTTTTTCATGCATAAAAACATATTAGTAAAAGAAGGGCTTACCCTTTACCCATGAAGAGTGACTAACTGGGAGAAGGGCATGGCATTAATCCCGTAATCCTCTCCAGATTTCTACTGGGAGGCATTTTGTCCTAAAGATCAGCACTGTCATAGAAATAAAGCAGAGTAATCAGTCTCATCTTCCTCCAGCCCCCAACCTTGCTTCTGGCTATTAGCAAATTAACAAAATCTTCCCAAGCTTTTGCATGAGACTTACTGTGTCATTACATAAAAAAAAAAAAAAAGCCAAACTCTGCCTCACTTCTTATCATTCCCTATCTTCGCCCCCTTTGTTATTACCAATGCATCATACTTCACGTTTTCCTTAGTCCACATGTCCTACATTTGCTCCTCTACTGGCTTTCCTGCTACCCCTCTCTCCAGGAGTGAATTCTCTGCTGTTTTACTTGAGAGATTTCAGCTTCCAACCCTGTCTTTTAAGTTGAGGTCTTACATAGGGTTACATCCTGTTGTCCCAAAAATAAAGATGGCCCTTATTTCCTCCTTGCACAAGCACCACTGATTAAATTGGAGATGTTGCCTGTCTTTTTTTAACAGTTCAGTACTATGCATGCTGACAAGGCATTGGTAAAGGTATGTTTAACCTGATTAACCTATACAAATCCACATTTTATGAAAAAAAAGTATTTTCTATAGAATAGAAAATCTATAGATGTGCGTAAAACGCAAATGCTGAATTCCTGGGGGGCAGATACTCATTTTGGCTTTGCAGCTTGTCTCATAATTTTGATGTGGGTTTTCATCGTGGTAGTGAGGTTCAAAGGGGGAAAAAAGTAATGGGACAAGCTGTTGGCTTTAATCACAGTTAGACTGCCTGCTAAAAATTAATTTGTGAGAACATCTGCTGTAATGTGAGAGCAACACTGCAACATGGGAAAATAATCCAAATGCACTGCTCTTGGAATAAAGTGAAATCAAGGGGAAAAGAGTGCTGGTAAAGACGTTAAGGTCGTGAATCAATAGGCTCTGAATGCAGCTGAACAACTGTCAGTGATGCTGACAGCATGTACAAAATCCATAAGAACAGAACCAGTTCCAAAGAACAGGAGGGTAGTTCTCCAAGTGTGTTGCTGAGTCTGTTGTGGGATACAGCTGATGTCATGATAGTCATTAAGTGGGAAAATAAGTTGTCCCTGAAACACTTATAGCATTTCAAGGTTTTGTCATCATCCATTTATACTATTTTAAGGGCGTGGTAAAGCAGGGATAATGTGTTTGTGAACTTGTCTTCATGGTGTTGATCTGGGATATTTCTCTCTTAGTCTGAAATCAGGCATCTGGAGGTTATTAATGAAATTCTGACTTCCAAGGGAGGCAATACATACATTTCATTTTAAATACATGTTGTAGAGAAACTGTGACTACCTTTTGGACAGTTAGAACAAGTGCAGTAAATATAGTGTCTGTCTGCTCTAGTGTATGAACCTGGCAGAGCAAAGGTACTTGGAATCTGATGCAATAGGTTCTGCTGCTCTGTGGTCCTTCGTGATGCCAATCATCATGAACGTATTCCCAGTGTGAATGGGAACATTAATGATGGAAGTCTCAAATTACACAGTCCTTCTCTGCATTGAGCATGGTCATAAGATGACCATTCTCCCATCATATGACCTGAGATGCCTGTATGTGCTGCGTACACTGAGCAGCTGGAGTGGGAGCTTCAAGGAAAATGCATCCTTGCCTAGACCAGTACTCCATGCAAGTAGGAGTTTACTTCTACAGAGTTAATTTTCAAGGAACTCAGATGATGCTGCTGCTGATGATGATTTGGCTACAGTATTTTTTGGTCAGATTAGTTTCCTGTCCTAGCCATTTATGTGCCACCACAAAGGAATGGAAATCTGTGGCCAGGGATGCCGGGAGTTGAGATTCCCATGTCTGACAGAAACCATCTCTTAGCTTGACTTAAAAGGACTTGGAAAATACTCTTTTAGTGACTGATGTCTTCAGCACCAACCAAGCTAGTTTTATTTGAGCAATTGACATGTCCCAGAGGACTTAATATAACCCTGGTGCCAGCTAGTCTGAGACTTACTTGTGTTCAGTTATGTCTCACTAGAGATATGAGAAATTCCAGTGATCAGTTAAGAGACTGCTGAACTGATCTGATGTGAGACACAAATTCAGTTGGCCCTTCTTGCTCCAAGATACAGAGGCCTAATTTTTCACAATTAACAGTCGACATTTTGTTAACAGAGGCAAAACTGTTTGCTTTGTTGCTCCGGTTCCCCTCAATCTGGTTTTCAGAAATGTCCAGAGAATATGAGCTCTGGTTTTCCAAACATAACAATATCACAGGGAGTGTCAGTCAAATCAGTTGAAACTCAAGGGGGTTCTTAATGGTAAAGTCCTAACATGGAAAGCAGCAGGCAAACATAGCTTTTCTGATTTATTTTGGGGTTTTTTTCTGATGATGATTCAGTTTGTATGGGACTTTTATAGCTAGAGGTATGGGGGAAATATTGAGTCCTATCCCTTGCTGCTCTTAAAAACCAGCACCAGAATCTGAAAAATGAGCACTCTTAGCTGGTCCTTGCACAATTGCTGCTGTCAGAAAGCCTTTGGGGCTGTATCTTACATCAAATGCAGCCATCTTGAGGGTCTAAGCCAAAGTTAGACAGTTCATAATGAACAAGGAAAGTGTGATTAGTGCTCTTCCATGTGCCTATTTTTCCATGTGAAGAAAATACATTAATTTCTTCAGTGTAGGAGTTCATTTAATTTAAAATGTATTTTATAAAGATGTAGTGACTGCAGTTGAATGCTTTCAGGGTGCATGTACATTATAGGATGTGCTCCAAAAGCAGTTGGAGTTGACTTGCTAGGAACAATGGTGCTGCTCTGGGGAGGGTAGTTTTGGCATGTACCTTTGAAATGAACTGAATTCTGCTGCCTAGTGCACCCCTGAGTTTTATTTGGAAACAAAGATGTGTGTGCTACCCTCAAAGGTAATTTTTGTTTCCCTTTGAAAAGTTTCCATGCTTAACTGTCTCTTTCTGAGGCAATTAAAACCAATCTTGTAGACAGGGGCCTCCTTCCTCCAGCCCTGCATGACTCATGCTATCGTGGCTGCTCATCTCAGGTGCAGAATCTTGTGAAATGCGTTTTTGACTATCTAAATGTATGACATCCACTGATTTTGCCTTATCTGTTATGACAGTACTATCTTCTCAGAATGCCATCAAGTTGGTTAAGCAATACTTCCCAGCCCTACAGCCCCTACTTCCATAGATTTTAATCAATTTGTTTGTTTAGCAGGTTCTTTAATTACCTTCTTAAAATAGTTCCTCTGGGCTTCATACCCAATTCTGAATATACCAATCTTCAGTTTTGTGTTGTTTTGTTTGGGGTTTTTCTTCTTCAAAGAAAAAAATGATGTTTCACTCTTTTTTGCATCCTGAGGACTCTTTTTAAAAAAAAAATTCAGAAAATGTAATGCTTGCTTTGCCAGTCTCGGTGATTATTACCTGTGAAATATGTTGCTTTGCTTACTTCTAAGCAGAATTTTTATATTTATAAACACACACATATTTATGTTTCTGTTGTTGTTCTTTCTTCACTGTAGAATTCACCTCAAGTAAGGCAAAAACTCAGCTTTCTTCCTTTTTAAGTACACAAACCACAGTGCCTAGCAGTTAATTAATCTAATCCCCAGTGCAAGCCCTGTACTCTTTGTTTCAGTCATGCTTCTCTACTTCTTGGCCCTGTTATGTCCTGAAAACATACGTGAGAAAACCTTTAATGATGTTGGGTTTGTTTATTGATACGTTACTTGATAGGAATTCTGCAGATACTGCAGAGGATAAGCCCTGTCCTGAAGTTTGTAATATCGTTCTCAGAACCTTGCTCACTGGTTTGGTACGAGCAGATGCCAGTGAGTAATGGAGGAATGTTTTGCAGGTTATGCCTCCTTGTCCAGGATGCCTATGGCATGTTCAGTGAAGTGTGGCTGCAGTCCCTGAGTTCCACAGATGACATTGAGCAGTACTGCAGGAGATGGGAAGGAAAATCCTGCTGCTTAGCTGGAATGAAAATTTTGCAGAGAACTACAAGAGGAAGGTGAGAACAATTAATGGGAGAATGTATTGCTTGCTGTGGCAGGCAAAGGTGATCTGCCTTTTTATTTATATGTGTGACCAACATTCTTTGGGACAACTGAACCTGGCTTTGTTCAATCAAATGTCCTCATTGCCACTTTTGGGCCATCCAGCTGTGCTTGAGCCAACCATTCTCCAAAATGAGCATAAATAAGCTAATGCACAAATATGTACTTAGCAGAGTAAGGAATTACCGTGCGCAATATTTCATAAAAT
This sequence comes from Aphelocoma coerulescens, assembly GCF_041296385.1. Taxonomy (NCBI): domain Eukaryota; kingdom Metazoa; phylum Chordata; class Aves; order Passeriformes; family Corvidae; genus Aphelocoma; species Aphelocoma coerulescens. The sequence goes on from NC_091015.1 coordinate 125,210,916, forward strand.
GTGTTTTCTTCTTCATTAGTTAAAACATTAGTTCACCTCCCTTTCATTGCAGAACTTTTTACTGCACTAAGTTTTTCTACACTGCTGCCCAGTACGGCTTGAAGTTTCAAGCACAAACTTCCCTTTAGTATAGGAGAGCTTAATTCTGTTAAGTCTATATGGTTTTAGAACCACAGTTTAAGTTTCTTTAAAAAAAAAATCTTGCAAATCTCAAAGCCATTCTCATTTTGGAATAAGAATGTCAACAGCTTTATAGGAAAATTCCCCCAGGTAAGCAACAAAGTGACTTATGGTACATCTCAGATTTTGCTTATTCTGTGATTCCTCTTATGTTCCTCAAATAAAATATCTTTAGTCAAGGAAAAAACTTAAATACGTCGATTATCGTACAGAGTTATCGTTCTAAGGAAAGTGATACAATGTTCTCATGGGGACCTATAGAAATATAATTAGATTGGTTCAGTTCTCAACATAATTTATTCGTACAAGCATCCGATCTAGATAAGCTTTGCTATTAGAATGGCTGTGGTATTTCTGCTGACACTTTTTTTCCTGTTGAAAAATGCTGTTTCATCAAAACCAGAATGTTTCATGGAAACATTATCTATTTTGGAGACAGCTTTGTTGGGAAGATTTTTTTCAGGTCCAGAGGGAGTGAATATTCTTTCTCTCATTCTCATTTCATGAAAACTTTGAGAAAGTCTCATTTTTGTTTCATATTGGAACAAAAACAAATTTCAAAGCCTTGAAATGTTTAGCAAAATGGAATTGTTGTTTTCCAGCCAGCCCTATTCAGTATGCTTTTCTTTTTATGTACTTGCAGTGTTAATTTTCAGAGCCTTTGGATTTCAAGCCTACTTGCATTTTTATGGATCTTTAATAACAAACACGTCTTCTTATTTAATTATTTTGTTGGCTTTTTATTTTCAAGTTACATTTTTTCCAAACAAATTAAATAATGGCTTTGGAATTCTGGATACAAATGAAGTTTTACAACTGGCTGCTGGTGCTTCCAGTACTCTGCCTAACTAAAGACAGACTTTTTCTAATGTAAATTCTGTTTCAAAGCAGCAGTTACTTACTTCTGGCTATTCTGAGGATGGTTAGAAGACACACTGCTGAAAATGCTGGTGGCTCAGCTGGAGCTGTGCTGGTGGTAACCCTGCTAGGGAACATTAAAAGAAAATGGGTATAGTGTAGCTTCAGGGACAGTGCAGTGGTTAAAACGTGATTTCATTGTACAAGATGGGTGGGTGGGGGAATTGTTCAGGGATTTATTTTTTTCTTAATTGTTTTAGCCTAAGTTCTGCTTTATAACTTTTTATTACTTCTAAGTGTTTGGGACACATTCTAGGTGTGATGGAAACCACAGTAAAGCCATAGCTGAAATGAATATGAGGCAGTACTTACTCACAGAGAGTGTAATTAAGCTGTAGAACTCATTGCCACTGGACAAATGGATTTCCAGAGCCAGTGGTGTATCTGAACACATGATGGGATATGCCTGTGAGTGCCCAACCTTGGCTTGCAGCACATGAGTGAGTAAGAACTATGTGGTCTGCCCAGCAAGAAAGACTGCTGCCTTTTTGTTTGGTTTTTTTTTGAGAACACCAATTACTTTTTGGAAGGAGATGGCTTTTAAACTGTTTGTTTCCTGGAGTCTGACAGTGGCTTTTAAGTGGATAAAAGAGAAGAAAATGTAGGAAATACGAGGGAAAAGTAATGACTTTTTTTTGTATGTGCCTTTGAAGCACATGATCTGGAGAGAGCCAGGAATGGCTAATAGGATCCCGTATGTTCAAGTTGTCCCACAGTCACATGGATTGTAATCAGAGTGCTTCCTCAGTCCCTCTGTGAGACAGAGGAGATTTGCTAATAGATACAAGAGGTTCTCAAGCATTTTGCATCGATGGACCACTGTTATTGTTCAGAAAATTTTCCAGGCCATCATCCATCCTCACCATCAAATATTTAATTTAAAGTGCTATTTGACATCACTCCTGTAAATGCAATTTTAAAATCACTGTTGTAAGCTGAAGTTTCATTTCAAGGGCTAAAAACCTATAAGCCTGTAATAAGGGGTATTCTACACGCAGGGGAAAACCTGGCTGGACACGTTGCTTGATCTTTGGAACAGACCTGTACTGTTAAGGGTGCTAAAGAAACTAAACACATTTCTCCTCTGATAAGAAAACACTTGTGTTCCAAGAGAAAAGCGGGATAAGAACTTACACAACCACGTCCTGTCTTGACAAAGATCAGCTCTGTGAAAAGTTGGAATTATAGTAACCTTACATTGAGAGAAACACTTTTAATGTTGAATATTGGTTTTCAATATGCTTTGACAAGTAGTAGGGTCTTGTATAGGTTGTTTGAAGGCCTTCTACTGATTTAGGTGGATTTCAGAGCCACGCCCATACCCCACATAAAGCATACTCCCCTAAACCACCCCTGCAAGAAGTCCTTCCCTTTGCAGTCCAGTAAAGGAAGTTGTGTTTCCCTTTGCAGTCCAGTTTCTGGCAATCCTGTAAGACAGAAGGACCAGGCTGAGTCATGGCAGAGTTGCCATGGCTTGTTCAGTGCCTGATTTCCAGCAGTTCTACTCTGTTCGTGAGGCTGTTGGATAAAGTAGGAAGCAGTACTGTGGCAACTGACTGAACTTGTGTGCTTCAGTATCTGTTTCCTGACAGCTTTTCTCTTCATCCTCTCATTCATACTTGTCTCTTAGCCTTTCCTACAACTATTCCCTGGACTGCATGCTTAGTATCAGCAAAAAAGAAGAAAAAAGGTGCAGTGGTTTAAAGGGAGAAGACTGAAAAATATTAATTGAAAGGCTGCTGGTGGTGTTGGCTCCTTAGAGGCTCATGTTCTCACCCTCACCCTCCCACTGCCTCATGTGTCAGTCTTAAATTCAGCCCCTTGAGGAAGAGGAAGTGAGATTTTGGGGGTGTGCTGCTAGAGGCAGGAATGCTGGTTAAGAATCCATATGCAGCACATGCAATCCTCCTGTTTTAATAGGTCCCAGGCATGTTTCAGGTATGTCAGGTATAACCAGGAACTAAATGAATGCAATTAGATGCAGGGACTGAGCACTCACTAAAATGCCTCAGGAGCAAATAACCTGTAAATTGTCATGGTTCCTGCTTCCTACCAGAAATCAATTTCAATGAGCTGAGAAAATCTTTGTAGTGAGATACCTGTCTTTATCAACAAAAAATACTGGTTTTATTTTTTCAGCCCTACCTGGAGTTCCACACAGAACAACAGTTTGGATTTTGACAATTTGTGTCTTTTCACCTGATTTTCCAATCATTGAGTTGCTTTATTGCTGAGTATAGCAGATGTACCTGCTTCTTCTCTTTATGCTTTCTTATATGTTAGAAATATGAGGAGTTTCTCTGCAGCAGAACAGAAAGATGACAGCAATTTAAAAATGGAGGGGGAAAGAAGAGCACAGGGTGTCAGTGCAAATTTTGTCCCTAAATTGAAAAAAAATGGTTAATAAGCTTCAAAAGAAGAGGCAACTGCTGCATGGAGAGTGCTAAAATCCACACTTGTGTTGGATAGGCTAAAACACTTTGAAGGATACATCAACTCCTAAGCTTTGGCTTTTGAGCCAACATTTAATTCATGGCAGTCTGTATTATCTGTTGCATTTTCCTCTACAGTAAACAGACTCTGAATATTGAGTTCATCAACCAGTGTTATGTTTTTCTGAGGAATTTCTGCATTTTCAAATAAAGTTGGCTTCTGTTGTTTGTCACTTTAAACTTTCAGATGTTAGGCACTGAAATGTGAAATCTCCCTGTATGTTTGTAGTGGTCACTACTGTGCTTGAGGGTTTTCATTCTTTTCTATTTTTTTCCCTTTTTATTTGAGTCACATACTTCTCTGAGCTCAATTTCTCTCCTTTTTTCCCCTTTATCCTTCTCTGTATACTTTCTCTTCATTTTGCTGTGTCCTCAGAAGAGAGGACCTCTGCTAACTGCTGCATGAGTACGTGTTTCAACTGCTAGACTTAGACAGGAAATGTAATAGTAAGAACTCCCCGCAGAGCAAGGAGGTCATAACTTCCTTCCTTTGGTTTTCCCTCCTCCAAAAAGACTGCCATCTAAAAGATCCACCCCACATCTCTGGGTTTCGAGGTCTTGAACTACTTCAGTAATTGCTGTGGTTAAAAGTTGAGTTTCATTTAAAGCATAATTTCAGTAATCACATTGAAGTTTTGAATATTTGCATTATTTAAAAATTAATTTCTATGGCTGCTTTTGTATCAGAAATGAACTCTGTTACTTTCTGAATTTTCTATTCTTTAATAAACATGGACTGCTGCTTGTATCTTAGTGCTTCTATCATTAATCTATTTAGTAGGCAGCACTGGAGAATAACATAGGCATATCCATATTGAACCAAAAGTACTTTTTTATTATAATTTCAGTGGTTTAATGTAGTATGTGTAATTTCTAATGTACTGTAGAAAATTGAGTCATTAAAGTATGTAAATCATTCAACAAAATAATTCCATATATCTAAACAAAACTTGTGGGGTGAAAAGGTCAGCAGCCCTTCCTCCCTGTTTGTATTTTGGCAAAGATGCTGGTTTAGTAGGCTCTGATTTTTACTTTGTGATTTTGTTGCTTTTATTACTCAAGTCTAAGAAAATGTGGTGTTGCATAGTTTGTGCACTACAAGATCTTAGTAGGTCAGTTGGAGGGAGAGAGAGAGCCTACAGTATCAGCCTTGTGTTTGGATTGCTTGTCCCTTGAAAGTTGAAGCTTATGCAATCTAGGTGATTATTAAGGAATTCCTTAGTTTTGCACAGGGGGCTAGGAATTGCTTTATTTTTGAGTTTTTAATAATTGAGACTGACACTGCCAAGGAAAACTGTTTCAGTTTAGACAAAAAGTTTAAGAAGTAGGAGAGGAGGAAGCAGAGAAGTGCCAAGTCCTGAGTCCTCAGAGCAAAGCTGTGGAAGATGTTGGAAGAGAATCCTAGCATCTTTCTGTTCCTTGCTGTAAGCCTTACATAGTGTTCCTTTTTTCCCTGTTTATGTGCCTTCTTTTCTCTGACATTGCTGGTATTTTCTCCCTCTAGTAGTTTTCCTCTGAGCCTGTTGTGATTATTAAAGTTGAAAAATCCCTCAGACTAATAAGCCGTGTGTTAAAAGCTGGACCAGGCATGGCACACGCAAAGTTCTTGGAGCAGAACTGTAGCTGAAACTTCATGCTTGTGAGAGAAATAAACAAGATCATCTTATTAAGTTATGAAATAAGTTGTCAGGTCAGAATCAGTGAAATGCAGTTTTGAAAAATCAGAGCTTGAAGTTGTCTGGCTTTTGAAACACAGCCTGTAGTATGAAATAAATGGAATTTCCACAGGATCAGAGATGTTCTGATAGTGTAAGTACTGGTTTATCAGTCATGTTTTTAGCTTGTTTAACAGTATTATAGCTTTAAAATTCTCTGCCTGCTGTCTGGGTACACAGCAGGCAGTTTGCATTTATGGATACAGTGAAAAGATGTACTGAAGTTTAGCAAAGAAAGTTTAAGTTGAGAGAGATGTCCTTTGAGAACATTGGATAATAAAAAATAATTAAGGACACGAAAAAATTACTTTACATATTATATGTATATACACACACACATATATAAAAATCTCATTTTACATAAGCAAAGCTTGAAGATGTGGGTTTACAGAAGAGAGGCATACCTACCTGTCATAAGTCCATATTTCTGTGGAAATCCTTACTGTAACACTCCACTGGAGTTACTGGTAGTCTTACTGTGTTGGTGTTAAGCAGTGGAAATATACGTGTTTGGGATGGGACAAAATTTCTTTTACCAAACACAGAGTTAAATCTGGCATGGAAAGTAGAGAGCTGAGTCTGTCATTTAGAATCTGACAGATGATTTTTGGTACTACAACAGAGCCCTAGTCCCTGAAGTAAAAGAAAAAAGAAAGTTATTCAAAATATTTTATATGTTCATTTTTCTTTTTGAACCTTGAGCCTGTTTCTTCTCTCTTCTTATTCTGCTTTTCCTTTCTTAGAAATCTGTTCTTCTGTGATCAAAATTATTTATTTTTTAAGTAACTAGTAATTACACTCACAGAGCAAAATTTTAACATTTTTATTTTGTCTACTGTATCCAGAGAGTCTCTGTATGCACATGGGTGCTAACTATGTCCCTTCATTGTAGCACAGAGCCAGCTGTTCATCTCTTGTCCTGACTCCATAGCTGAAGAAGGCTACACATATTGAATAAACTGCACCCATTGTTCAAATGAGATTGAACTGGAGTTTGAGTGTTACTTGGCCAGTGAAGGGAATTAATTTTATTCTTTCTGTGAGGATAATGATTTCCTACAGAGGAGGACACAATGTCCTTGTCATTTCTCCACTGTCAGTGCCCCCACTTCATTCTCCCTTCTGTTAAGTTGAAGCCCATAAGTGTAAAGAGAGAGTTAACTTTCCTGGAGGTGTGTAAGTGGGTAGAGCAAGAGGGGAACTCCCCACCAGGGACACTGACTGATGGAGTGAGAGCTCCAGGAGAGAACATCCCAGCTCATAGACAAGGATCACAGCAGGATGTGATTTGGAACTTGCTAATCATTTGGTTTGTCCCTTCCCTTGGCCTGACTGGTGTCAAAGAAATGATGGGGCCAAGATGTTCAGGAGACCTACCCCACACAGCACTGATCCTTTGCCTGCTGGTGAACAAATTCTGTCATTTAGTAATTAATTAATTAGATTAATTAATTAAGTGCTCCTAGTTCAAGCAGTAGATGGCCTTCTCCAAAAGGACGCACAGAACAGAAGAAAATGTTCCATATGTCTTAGATATGCTGACATGGGGTAACAAGTTAGAAGTGAGCTAAAGAAGAAAGGACAACTTCATGTCCTTTGTGAATACTTTAAAATGCATATGGGGGGTCAGTGTAAGGTCTATGTGAAGATGTGAACTTGCAACAAGCAGCATGGCTTAGTTGCTCTAGGTTGATACATGTGCAATCTCTGTGCACACACATGCACAGTTTGTGGTACATTCATATCCACGCTCCGACCTTGTGCTGTGGTCGTGTGAGGAAGGCCACTTATGTAACTGCCTCAGCTGTACAGGAGGCTTTGCTCTCATTTTGTAGCTCTCCTTTTTCATCTCCCAGTTAGCAAGACCAGTTAGTTCCTCTGGGGATTGGCCTTCCTTGTGTCAGATATCATTCTGTACAATACAAAACAGAAAATCTTGCCCCAATCAAGCAAGAAGTGATTGATTTGCTGTGAAGTATCTTTATTACCTAAGAAATATTGCTTTGTGTGTTGTAATGTCATCAGTGTTAAAAACCAAAATCAACCAAACAATAAACCCAAACTAAACAAAAAAAACCCTCCAAACACCAAAACTACCCCAGTCTCTTTCCTTTTACGGACTTGGGGATGATGCCATGTAAGCCAGAAAGTCCATTTCTGTAAATGAGCAGCATATTTGTGTCTCTAGTCTGTTCATTCATGTGGAGAACACAACTACAGGTAGCAGCATCATCTTTTTAGTCTGCCAGCTTGTTACCTGAATTGTGAGCCTCAAGTTTTATTCCCCAAGATCTCCTCTGAGATTTACGGCCGTAAAATTTCTTGCAGTGCTGGTCCAAAGGCATCACTGTTAACACTGAATCACAGGCAGGGAAAAAACATGCTGAGAAGCTCCCTGTAGACACCCAAAGTCTAAGGATCCAGAGAAGGACTAAGGAAATGCAGAAATAAATAAGCTTAAGCAGAAGTGAGCTAAAAGCAGAACTTTAAAAGGAAAGTTTCCATGACCCCTTGAAGAGAAGCAGCATATTGCAATGTGCTTCAGCCCTGTAAACAGGGTATGTGGTTTCCTTCTAAACAGCTGGGTTTAGAAGCTAATATTACTTTTAACAAGTTTTTGACTTCATTTTTTAGCGTTGTTTCAGAAATAGTGGTTTTCTTAATTGGAGGAACGGACAACTTGTTCTTGGAGGCAGTGTGGGGTTAAAATCCAGATTTCTGTGCTTCAGCTGCACAGAACAGAGAACTGGGACAAGATAACTCAGAGCTTTAACTCAAAAATGCATGCCTCTTCAAGCTGATTATCTGTAGCTATTTCCCCTCCCTGAGCTACTCCTGCCTGTCCAGCAAAGATGCTTCACCCACAAGGCAGCCACTGAACTGCTGCAAAGTACAGCTTGGTTTGCTAAAGACTGGTCAACATATTACCTTAATGTGCTGGGCTGTTAATTTTATGTTTGTTTTTTAAATCAAAAGTGTGAAACTTGCAAAATGAGTAAATACAAATCATAAGTAAGTGATCAGCAATGTAGGAAGGAGATAGTTCTCTGCACATGTATTTAGCATAGCAAAATCTTGCCTGTTGTTGCTCTGTATCTGATAATTGCTGACTTTCTGGAAAGCAGTTACAATCAGCTGTCAACAGTAACAGAAAACCCACCAAACACACACACACACACACCACCGCCCCCCCCCCCCCCCCAAAAAAAAATAGAAATTAAAATGTTAGAAGCAAAACTTTTTAATAGTTAAATAGCTAAAAGCTATTTTTTAAAAGAAGTTGTACTGATATCTGTGTCCTTCCCTACCATTTACCCCAGTTTCCCTGAATTCTATCATGCAGCAAGCTGTTTGTAGCAAAGGATTAAACATGTCTTGCTTGTTGCTGGATATGATACATCCCTTCCCTCCCTCTCCACCCTGCAGCAGAAACTATGGGGATTCAACTAGACCAAATCAAAACCAGCTTCCACAAAACAAATATGATTTTAAATTGCTTTCATAATCATGCAATGGTTTAGATTTAGATTTCTTAATGAATCTTTTTAATATGATGCGTAACACTGGAAAACATTTTAAACCTGATTTTATTGGTCTCTTTGAAGGGCACTAGGACTGTTTAGTCTGATAGACAGTCTGTGGCCTCCAGTAGTGCCTCTAAAAGTTCCTGGACAAAGTCAAGACCCTGAAATGGTAAGTTTTGTTATTATAGATATGAATTTTTTCACTCACAATTAGTATTTTTGGTGGTGGTATAATCATGTTTACTTTGGGAATCAACACTCTCCTTTTTACCTACCAAGTTTTGTTTTACTGATTCTGACAACCTCCCAGGCTAACCAGCAGCCCTCTGGCTCAGCATCATCTTTCCAAAATGATGCAATTAGCCCCTTATTAGTCCTCTAGGACTAGAATGATAAGACGCCCTGACAAATTCTTCCTCTCTTCGCCTTGCAGGAGTAAAGAGGTACTAGGTATCATGGAGCCTGATGAGAAATCTAGATACAAGGAAATCTATATACAAAGATATTAACTCATTCTTTAAAAGCACTTTTCAGCCTTAGGTTTGAAATCTTCAGAAAAGATTATCTTCTGTGAAGACAGAGTGACTGCTGGAATCAGGTCTCTTACTAGTTAGGATGACTTTGACTGATACTTGTTTCATGAGAGGTTAGAAGGATGAACACAAAAGTAATTCCTAAACGTTAATGAATGTTTCTGTGATTTTAGGAGGTGGGAAAGTATAGAAATGGATTTAAAGTATGTTACCATATATTTGCAAGCTAAAATCACATCTGTAATCTTACTTCAATTAGCTTTTACCTTTGGAAAGGAGTTCTGTCATGTCAAGTCATTTTGGTAATACGAGATCATTTGAGAAGCTTCTGGGTAGCCAAGCTTGGGCTTTCTTGATGTTCTTGTATAGGCTGTTCTTTGGGAAGAAGTGGGTGGTATTAAAATTTGTTTTAGACCAAAGGAGTCAATATGAAAAAAAAAAAAAAAGAGAAAGCTGGAAATAAACAAGTCTCAAAACCAGGGAATATTGAAGGTGGATATTACTAGTTATTTCTAAAGTCCAAGGACCTTTTGTCTAAAATGTAAGGTGTTCTTTGCATTGTCCAGGGGTGTATATTGAGGAACAAAAAGCTCAGACCTCAGTTATAAATAAAATCAAGACTGAAACTCAGTGAAATAGCTGTGCTCTTTTTGACTCTCCCTTTTATCTAAATATTTTGGAAGTCTCGGAGGAATGGATGGGTTTGTGCATTAAAATAATGTGGGCAACAGAATGGGAATATCTATGGCTGAGGCAAAGCTCTTAAATGTTTGGTGTTATTATGACTCCTTTTATGTCTTCTTTTTTTCTTTTTTATTAGCAATCTAAAAATGGAGGAAACGTTCCATAGTCATGTAATTTACACTTCTGTCATGGGTTTGAAATGGTAATTAATTCCACAAAGAATCACAACGTGCATTCTGATGCTCCATGTTTTTGGCTGGGTGGAGTTCTTTCAACTGAGATACACTTTTCTTGATACAAACAGTATAGTTTTATGCACAGTTTTATGGAAGCGGTTTTATACATAAATAATATTGCCAGCATGATGATAATGTTGTTGGGAAGAGATCTGTGGAACTGATTTCTTTTGAGCCTTATGTACATTCAAATACCTTCTTTAATGATGTCAGAGGCAAACAGAGTTTGGGTATCAGCTTCCTTTGCTCTTATTTTTCTTTAAGCAGATTCTTTTTAATGGGTGGGCAACTGTCTTTAATAAATTCATATTTCTTCTATTAAATTAAATGTTTTATTAACAACAAACATTGCTAAAAGAATATTTTACCATATTTGCAAAAATATTATCTTCTAGCATTGTCTTTTCTTTTCTGAGAAGTCTTTCCAGCTTGGGACCGCTCTAAGTGGTGATTGATAAAGCTGTTACGTCATGGTACTTTTTAAGGGGAGAAGAAAAATCTGGCATACCACAAAGAGAGCAGTTCTTGCAGCTCTTGCACTCCTGTTCTTCATTATCTCCTTGTGCTGTCCTGGATTTAATTTGGCAGCTTTAAAAGTTCGGCAGCTGTTTACTATCACAAAAACCCACCCACATGCAAAAGTCCCCAAATCTCAGAAAAGCTATGGATGTTAAAAAAAAATGACTAATGGACACACTCCTACCACGTAATAAAAGTACGCAAAACAGCAAAAAGCACCTTGAAATAGTCACTGTGTTTGTCAAGTGTGCCAAGTTATGAGTTGTTTTTGTGATGAGGATCAATGTCAGATTATGGAAAGAATGATGCACACAAGCTAATTTCACTTATAACTTGTGAATGTTGGCTTATTAACTCATCTTCTACATCAGAGTCCTTGTTGTTAACCATATAATTTTATTTCCCTATCCATCTTAAAATGTAAATTCTTTTGTTCATTTTGCCTATTACTGTAAAACTTGACCAGCCAAATTAAAGTGCCTTTTTTATGGTCACATTTCTTTTTCTTATTTTTTAATAGATGACAACTAATCTTCCTCCTCCCAGCTTCTGTTACATTCTTACTGTTCAGTCTGGTGAAATACATGTGGAAGTGGATGAGGAAGAACAGATTTCTAATTTGTACCAGCCACCAGCTGTTCATGGTCTAAAGGAAATTCTTCGGGTAATCTGCTTTACAAATCAGATAACAAATACTTTTTACCACTGGATTTCTGGTATCACAGTTTTCTCATTCCTGGTTTTTGTGCTATTTTCAGATGGATGGTTGTAACAAGCGGTGTAGCTTCTGGGCCCAAGTGCTCTATCGAAGGCTGCAGGTAATCTTTTTACTTAGCAATGAATTCAACATAAAATCAGCATAATATTTATGTGAAGAGCATTCATCTTGTTTAGGGGTAACCCCACTGCCAGGATTATCTTCAAGTGTTGTACAGGCAGAGTTATCACCATGTCTAAAATGCTTGTGAGTGGGTAAAACGAACTGCATCTCCAGTTTCAATGCCATTCAGTCTAGAAAGCTAATTATTCCTGAATAAATTGCTATCTAACCAGAGATAATACTGCACCCTAGAGAGGAGCTTGCAGGAAGTTAGTTGAGGCTCAATTTATAGCTAAATGCTGTCCTTAGGAACATAGCAAGAAGCTCCCAGTCAGTTGTGTGTTGGGGGATAGAATGGAACAGATGATGGCTATATAAAAATACAGTTTTGCTCTTTTCATGCAAGTGTGTGGGGGATTTTCATTGACTTACATAGAAGACCCTCAGGCAAATTTGGCTTTTATGGTCCAATAAGTAGTAAAAGGGTGGAACTCTTAGGTAAATACATCTGCCATCCATACTATGCCTGAAATTATGTTTTATTTGTTTCTGAATGATGCTACGATGTTCTTTCAAAATGTTGCTAGCTCCCTTAGTAGTTAAAGGAATTTTTTGTTGCTGATTTATTTATTTTTTCCTGGCGACTGTATCCTTAGTAAAGCCAGCACTGAATTCTAGCAGAGAATAATTTGCAATTGTCCATCAGCTCCACAAGAAACAAAGTGTGAATCAAAGCATATGAACCAAAGACAAAGAAATTCCAGAACGGCCAGAAAAATAGCTGGAGATGATTCCCACAAGTTTGAGACATAAATTTAATTTAGGTCTTGCCCTTTTGTTTCAAAAGCCAATGAGTTATGATTTAATTTTTAGGCAGGGAGTACTTTTAACTACTGAGATGAGGGGTATCTCTTGTGTTTTCTCCGTGCTAATTGAGAATGTAACAGAGCACTTGCAAACATGGAATTAGGGCTAGCAGGATGGGATCTTTAGTGTGCCAGCAGAAAGATAGACACGTACATGCATAAACTCCTATTTCCAAAAAAACTCTTCTAGTGAAAAATGAAATAAAATTGCAGACTAGGAGCATCCTAGCCAAACATTTTTGAATTCAGGAATGCCTACATCTGAAATTCTGATGTGGGTTATCAGTAATGTTGTGTAAAAGCACTTCATCACTGAATTAGAGAAAAGATGAAGCTTGCAGGAACAGATGTGATTTTGAAGAATGGAATATTGAGTAGCAGAAATAAAGGTCTATCATTTTTTTTCTTGCTCCTAGGAGTTTTATTAGTTGTTTTTTAATGGCTGTTCATTTGATGAACTGTAAGCATTAAGTTTTCATAAGTGAACAGCATGAGTGCTCATAATTTTTTTGAAAGTAATGATGGAAAAGCAACAGAAGATATTCTTCTTAGGTTTAACTTTCTGGTTAACTGCTTTAGAAATGTAAGGGTATTTACCTGCTGTTAGTGTATTACTTGCCTAGTCCTCCCAGAAGATCACAAACAGCAGCTTGTTTCCTGCCATTGCCTTTGCCAAGAGTATGTACCCTTCACAAGCAAAATCATCAAGCTGCAATAAGTGAGGAAGGAACAATGATTTGGGTTGTTTTGCAGATTTATTATTAAATAATCTGCTACGTGAGCTAGTTCAGATGTAGTTTAAAAAATAGTATTTAGTCTCTCTAGCTACAGTATTAAGTACTTAAATTAATATGACTTAATTTGTGTGAAGGAGGAATGGAAATACACTTTTATTATTACTCTGAATCCGAACTGTGGTTCAGAAGGAATATGAGGAAATATATTCCATCTGTGGTTAAGGAGCTGTCCTTCCTTGTAACTCAATCCTGCTGCTATTTGTCTGTTGTGTCCTCTCTGTTCAGAACAAATTGTCACACATAGCAAGATGATGATTTTATAGTGACTTGGGATTTTTGCTGTTATTATTATTTGCTTTTTGGATGATTTTTCTGAAAGCCAGCTTTTAATGTCTTAGTAATTCTCAAGGGACAGATGTAAAAATTCTTTCTTTGAAGCTGTCCTAATGTTATCTATGCAGAGGAGGTGCCCAAATGTATGTAGTTACTAGACAAAACAACATCGGTGCAATAGGCAGCATATGCTGTATTAAGGCATAACTGTGATATCTGAGCTGTGAATTTTTCCAGTTACTATTTGCAATTACCTCATTTGCTCTAAGAGCTGTGAGCATGAACAGAAAGCTATGTTTAGTGTGGCTGATGGTTTCAAGGTTAGAATTCAACCAAAGACAAAATTTTGAGGGTTTTGTTACCTTCTGCTAAAGACATGTAGCTTTGAGAATAAAATTCTACGTGTCTTTCTTTACAGTATTTAATTTTCAGTTAAATGTTTTAAGCATTAATGTTTGATCAGCAGACTAATTAAAAAGAGTAACAAAACCATTTTAAATTAATGATATAATTTAATCTTAGATATTTTAAAATATCAGAATCCTAAAATTTGCACGTTTGTTGCACTGGTACATATGAAATATGCTTTGATATGGTATTTTTATACCTGTCTGGGGCAGAAAATTTACACTGTCACTGCAGATTCATATGTCTCTTACTTAGGAGTTACCTACTTCCTTAACTTTATGCATCATTGGAATATTTAGGGGTATTTGTTCAGCTGAAAGAAAAAGCTCCACTTTGCAACTTGGTTATGCTTGGGAATCCGATAATAGTGCCTAGAAAATGTGCCCACAGAGGAATAATATTAGTAGTAGAAATGCTCTTTCCTTATTTTTTTAAGACAAAAATTATGTAAGTCTTAAAAAAACCATCCAAGTAACTTTTTATACTTTTTATACATACCATATGTACAATATAATACATATTTTTTAGAAAATATGTTTTCAAATCCCATGCACAGTCCAAGAAAATTATGATAAAGTGTGAAGGTTGATTGAGGTAAAGCCAAGAGTCCAGAGAGTCAACCTCAGAAAGTTAATTTAAGGTAGAGATTTTAAGGTTTGTATCTGAAATAAGGAAGACCAAAAAATTCTAGTAAAGCTTTGACTCATTATCCTATACAAGCCCTAAATGTAATAATTTCTGTCAGTTTTATGAGTTATTAAAATATGAAGATGTTTAGTCTTTCCTTCTACTAAAAAAATTACCAATTGCATTCCAATTTTGTATCTTTGGTTTTTTTCTAATCATAGACAAAACACAATGTTCCTATAGACCAAAGAGATATTTTGTTGTTTGTGACTGACTCCACACTGCAAAATGTGGTTCATGGGATTCCAAGAGTTGTTGCTGTGTCAGTCGCTGCATCGTGTGTTCTCAGTATGGAAGTCAGAGAAGCCCTCAGTGCTGGCTCACAACTGGTCTTCTTCAAGGATGCTCTGTGGGGAAATGGTAAGCTTTGCACGTGGTTTTGAAGTCGTTGGAGTCCCACAGAAATAGCACCCTTTATCTCTGACACCACAACATGTGACCTCCGGAGACTTTCATTATCAGATGAAGATGAGACTTTGCAAGTTTGGGATGAGAAGTTTGAAAGGGGTTGTAGTTAGAGCTTTCCTGTTTCTGTATTCTATAGGTTTCCTTTCTTCTATATTTTTGGCTTGATCTCCAAAGCCAATGAGAAATTCAGTGCTGTTGTTGTATGTCCACCAGTACTACTGTCAAGTCTTCTCTGATGACTGTTGAATTTGATGACCAGTGTCAATCAAATTTGTGAGCTGACAGAAGGCTCAAAAATATTAAGAAACTTGAATGTCCTTAGAGAAATTTTTCAAGCTCTCCTAAACCATCTTAGCTGTGAACCTTCGCTCCCATACAGGTCATGAAATTATGGTTGTTCACTTTACTTTCATTTTTAGTCACTTTTTTTGAGGTTCAAGCTTAGTTCTGTATGGTGACTGCAGGGGTGGTTCACATCTCATGCCTTCAGTCACTTCCAAAATATAAGCGAACTGGAAGTACCAAGCTATGCAAAAGGCTATGTGTCTTGAAGCAAAAATCTCTGCTCTGGGGAATAAAGCATCGCATGCACCTACTCTTTGTAATCTTTGAAGCAAAGTAGGACTACCTGAAGGGGTGCCCAAGCTTATTACCAAGGAAAAGACTGTAACCTGTTTGCAGGGAGCAAGATGAGATGCAGTCTGGGTGGCACCAGACGCTCTTCTACAGCGTTCAAATTTTTAAATTTCATTTTTTTCAAATTCTGATTTCTTTCTCTCCCCAAGAGTCGAAAAGTGTAACAAGAGCATGGTGCATGTATTGCTGAAAGCAAAATATTTTGTCATTGAGAAAACCTGATGCAGTCTATTCATCTGTTTGGTAGCTGGCAGAGATTGTTGTCTTTATTGGCCGTGACAATTAACGTGGTCACCTTTTTCCTTGTTACTGTACTGAGTTGAAATGTCTTTTTTGGCAGGTAGGATTATTTGTGTTGAACGTACTGTTCTCTTATTACAAAAGCCTCTTTTGTGCTTGGCTGCTGGTGCTGACCTCAGTAAGCTGACTGGCCCTGTCAGACTCGATGAGCTGGATTCTACAACAGAGGCCAACTCCATTTGTGCTCTGAGAGGTTTGTATGGCCTTGCCTGAAATGAATGCGGTTAATTATTTGTGCTCACTTTAATCTTTTGTGTCTTTGTATTGATTTCTTGCACAAACAGCGTGGAGAGATAAAAAAAAGCATGGCTTTGCTGTGGTTCCTTAGGATATTTAAAATTTTATGCTTCTTTGTGGGCTCTGTTTGCCTTTTGCTGGCCAAGCTCTGCTCCCACTCACTTATACCCCAGAATAAATGTTTAGTGCACAGTCTGTTTCATTATATTCCTTCCTTCACTGTCTTCTTTCAGGAGCCTTCTGTTCACACCAGCCTTGTTGATGTTGGCAGCAGTGAGTTATACCAATATTTTTTAGGCAGATGGATAAGATATGTTACCCAGATCTTGAATGGTAGGGGTTAGTGACTGATTTCCCTGGAGCTTTGCTGCAGTAGGAGAATTTATTATTTTACCATAGTAAATTAGCATAATGTGGCCAGCATTTGCTCACCAACCACTTTGGATCGTAGCTTAGTCTAATATCTTGGTCTTACCACTAACCATGCAGAAACATTTCTTACTACATATTTTCTAGTGTTTCCAAATCATGCAGAAGCATTTTCTACTGTGTATTTTCTAATGCTTTGTCCAGACAGCTCCTTAAACCTCCAGTTGTACAGCGCCTGTAGGAAAAAGTCCTTAAAAGCCCAACAACTCTTAAAGGCTATTTCCTTCCTTAATTTAACTCCTATTATTCCAGTATCCCTTGTAGAAAATTCTTGATACAGTTTTGCATTTACACCTTCAAGTATTCACTGGAGCATTTGAAATTGACTTTAAAATTACAACAAATAATGGTTTTCAGATTAATTCTTCAGCTATAATATGATGGACTGGGAAGACAGTTTGAAACCAAGCAAAGCCTTTACTAAACATACCTGCTGCTATGGTAGAGCCACAACTTAGCAATGCCTCTGTGATTGATTACTGAACACCTTGCAGTGACAAATGTTGAACAGTGCATAATGAAAACCAAGCATGACTAGAGGCACTTCACTCAAAGCCTTGGTTGTTATGGACATCTTGCATTGATACATCTACTTGAAAGATATTTCTGTCACTGGGTGTGAAATACTTTTTGACTTTTTTTTTTTTAACCTCTCCAGTAGTTGTGCAAAGGATTGTCACTTCTCTGCTGTTAATTTTATGAGAAGTGCCTGTCTTTTTTTTCTTGTTGACAGTGTGCATAGTAGGATAAAGGAAATATTTATCTGTCCTTTCTTCCAGCAGAGCAAAGAAAGTACACCTTTCTGATCTGTTGTGTAAACAAGTACTTACTTTACACACATGGGAGATGTCATGCTTTGCCTGTCCTGTATTACGGAAAGAAGAATGACAAAAAGAAATTAATCCTACAACCTTGTCTTGTTTAATCTGGAATTTTTTCTGGGTGGCTGTTATCAGTATGTTCCCATACCTGAATACCAACATAGAATATAAAATATTTTCTTTATACCTATGCTGCTGCAATACATGTATGACAACTCTCACTTTGGTATGTACTGAAATAATTTAATAGCATTCAAGAGATATATTCACTGTTTTGAATTTCAATTAGTTAGTGCCTACATCTTTCTGCTGAAGTAATGAAACTAATAGCATTGACCCGACTTTGTTGGTGGGAGAATATAGTTTTGGTGGAGTAATGCATGGAGGGAGATGTAACATCTTTAAAGTTCAGTCACTGTCTCTTATCTCCTAAGTCAGAGAGTTAATCTGGCTTTCACTGGGAAGCAGTATTATCTCATTCATTCTTTGTGCATCCTTTCACTTCCTGTACTTTTGCTCACCTATGTATGTTGCACATTGGCATCCTCCCACCCAACAAAGAGGCTGCAAAGACTTTCTCTACTCTTTGAAGAGCAGGTGCCTTCCTGCTCCTTTGATAGGAAGCTCTGAAATTCCTCCGGTCCAAGCTCCTCCTTAAAGCTGGGCCCTGAACAGCTTGGTACAACTCTGGACTGGACGTTCTTCAGAGGTTCCTTCCCCATCAAAGTAGACAATGTTCCAGTCCAAGCAGATGCAATGAGTTTGTCAGAAATCCTTGTTTCAGGGGTGTCCAGTTGTACCAGCTCTGGGATAATGGAGTGTGTTGCTCTTCAACAGATGAGTGAAAACCTGTGATTGCTTTCTAATGAAAAGTTTATTCTTCATTTCAAGATGAATCTGTGTTTTTCACCTGTGATCTTAGGGTTAATAGATTTGTTTTGTTATCACTATGCATTGCAAGGTAATTCCTAACCTCTTTTTGCTGTATAGTAGCAATCAGGATGACTGAAATGTTGGCAGTTCATATGGCACAGAACTGTTTTTCCTCTTAATCATGCTTTGAGCAAATTCTATTTAGTCTATACCACATGATATGTGGGAATATTACTTGATTAATGATATTTGCCTAGTATATGACTCACCAACGGTGATTGAATTTTGACGTTGGATGTTTTCATATTTAAGCCTTTACTCAGGTGTGGGTTTTCTTCAGTTTTCTGCTTAATAGTGGGACTAAAATGGGCTCAGTCAGTTTACCTAGGTTTCCTTTTTTGATTGAATTTTTGCCTTTTGTGTCCCGTTAATCAGGGTAACTGACCAGGGGAAAAAGTCCAAAACAACACCTCTGGTTTTTAATGTTTCAACCAGAGTGTTCCTTTGCATTCTACATGGGAGACATGTTTTTCCAGGTGTTGTCCTATTGTCAATCTCTTCTTAATGACACCAGCCACGACCCTTAAAAATAGGCTAGAGGTAAAAATCAAATCTTGGCTATGATAATTTTCATTTAAAAGAAGGATCTTGGGTCAATATCCAAAAGGTTTTTGCATGTCAAGCAAAATCTAGAGTCTTGAAAAAGATGTGCAGCAGTTCAGCAGCTTAAACTCGAGAAATCACTTTGTGTATGGGGTGCACAAGACTGTCACTAGATTATTACACCTGCTCTGACTTTGAGTTGTTCTGACTTCAGTGATGTCTGGTGGTTTTCTCAAGGGAACTCGACATTGTCATCAAAATTATCTTCTTGGCTGGACATAATCTCATCAGTAAGATCCTGATTGATTTTCTTCAAATGTACTTTCATTACTTGGGCACTGGCATCTTGCAGTTGGAATATGGCACACAACTGGGAGAAAGTGAAGTCTTAGAGAGAAGGGGGATTTGTTTTGGTTTTTAAATTATTTTTTAATGAAGAAGGAAGCATACTCAGCAAGCTAATTGGTAGCTTTTTGATAAACAAGAATCATAGAATCATTTAGGTTGGAAAGGATCTTTAAGGCCATCGAGTCTAACTGTTAATCCAGCACTGCCAAGTCCACCACTAAACCATGTCCCCAAGTGCCACATCTGCACATCTTTTAAATACCTCCAGGAATGGGGACTCCATCTGTGCCCACTCCCTGGGCAGCTGTTCCAATGCTTGACTACCCTTTCAGTGAAGAAATTCTTTCTAATATCCAATCTAAACCTCTCTTGGCATGACTTTAGGCCATTTCCGCTCATCCTGTCACTTGTTACCTGGGAGAAGAGGTTGACCCCTGCATGGTTACAAACTCCTTTCAGGCAGTTGTAGAGAGCAAGAAGGTCCACCCTGAGCCTCCTTTTTTCCAGGCTGAAGAACCCAGCTCCCCTTCATCAGCTCCATTGCTCTTCTCTGGGCATGCCCCAGCACCTCAATGTCTTTACTGGAGTGAGGGGCCCAGAACTGGACACAGCCCTCAATGTGTGGCCCCACCAGTGCTGAGTACAGGAGGATGATTCCTTTCTTTGTCCTGCTGGCCAGACTATTGCTGATACAGGCCAGGATGCCATTGGCCTTTTTGGCCACCTGGGCACACGCTGGCTCACGTTCAGCCACTGTCAACCAGCGTCCTCAGGTGCTTTTCCATTGGGTCACTTTCCAGCCACTCTTCCCCAGCCTGTGGTGCTGCCTGGGGTTGTTGTGACCCTGGTGCAGGACCTGGCACGTGGCCTTGTTGAACCTCATATCACTGGCCTCAGCCCACTGATCCAGCCTGTCCAGATCCCTCTGCAGAGCCTTCCTGCCCTCCAGCAGATCAACACTTCCACCCAACTTGGTGTCATCTGCAAACTGAGGGTGGACTCAATCCAGATTATTGATAAAGATATTGAACAGCACTGGCCTCAATACTGAGCCTTAGGGAACACCACTGGTGACTGGCCACCAACTGGATTTAACTCCATTAAGCATTCACATCATTCAAAGAGAAACATACCCATGTTTCAGTTTATCACAAACACTGAAGAATCAAAATTATTCCTCTAAGAGTCCAAGTGGTTAAATAGAATTGTTTATTCTGTCAGTGAAGTGCTTACTGTTTTGTTGTATGCTTAGAAATTGAGTCATAAATGTTGTATTTGAGAAACAACTTTCCAGATCTTCAGACTTGGTGTCCTTTGAATTCCCGAATAAAATTACAGTTTTGTTGTTTAGGTGTAGCTCTCTCCTTGCCCCAGGAGAACCAGAAAAACAAGGGATTAACACACTGTCTCACAGTCCAGACACTGTAAATGCTCCATAGTCTCCAAGGCTTTCTTCTATTGAGTGTGGTATAGAACTGTGAGATTCTTGCTCAATAGAAGCTGGATTTTTTAGTCTGTAGTTCTGTTGTACTAGTGAGGTTTTATTTTAGTGTAATTTCATTCTTACAGGTGAATATTTTTCTCTATAAATAATGCTCATAATTTCAGCATATTGTTACCATAAAATATAATACACTCCTTATTGGCTTCTCATAAAATTCTGAATATATTTTTTCTTGCCAAAACTAGCAAGGCCCTTTTTATTAGTCCAAAGTATCTTTGGCATTCCCTTATTATGCACACACTTAAGACAGTGAGCCTGGTCTAATCTCTGTTAAATCAGTATAAATGAAGAATAACTCCACTGTTCGTGGAATTTAATCTGCACTGTTGTCTTCAAAAGGGATTGGGACTTCTTATTGGTTTGTCTTTTCTAAATATCAATATCAAGCTATTCGATCTGATGATTTTTATAGCTGTTTATTGCCAAAAAAGTATCAGAGGACCAGAAAGAAAGCAAACAAACCAGAAAGCAAGCAAAAACAAATCAGAAAAGCAATGAAATCCAAACCAAAAGAACCAAGCCTGTTTGGAAAGTTAATTGTCAATTATCTACCTTTTGGTATTTTTAGAATGTAACACTGCTGTACTTTCATCCCGTGTTGGAGGGACGAAGGAGAAAGGGAATGAGATTGTTGGAAGAGCTGAATCTTGCTCTGACAAGTCTTAAGCTGTGGGTCAGAAAGGCTCAAACCTGCTGTGAAGCCAAGAGTGGCTGTGTTTGCTGGCTTAACGTTACCATTTTTTAAGAATTCCATGTTCTGCAGGTACTGTTGTAGGAGTTAATGAGAGCACTGCTTTCTCCTGGCCTACATGCGACAGATGTGGCAATGGAAAGTTGGAACTGTGTCCCCAGGACAGGTGAGAGTCAGCATGCTCCAGAGCACTCCAGGTGTTTTGTAGATGTAGCCATAACAGCAGTAGGTGATGCAATGGTTCCTGCAGGCACAGGCTGCACTTTGCTCCTTCCTAGAACTAAGACGTAGTATTTTTATTGCTGATGAACTGATAAAACCTGCAAGGTTACATTAATTTATTAAGAAAGATACAAGTAGATATGAAATGGTTTGATTTTGCAGTTATTACTTTTTTTAAAACCAATCTTGCTTATAAATGTTTCATAGCCCACTGCATTATAGTATTACTTTTCATAAATATATAAGCCACAGGTCTAATTTTAAGTTCCTTTAAAGTGGGTACATGTGCTTGTGTGTCTTGCCTTGTTAATCTGTGTACCCCCAATTCACTTCATTTTTATACTGGACAGTGGTGTCTGCTACAATTTGTCTAAGTATGAAAGAGTTACACTTCAGACCTATTAAATTAGTCACCTTTCTAAAAAGAATGTTGAATAATTCTCACAGTATGTCTGTCCTGAATGTGAAGACTGATCCTACAGGACCTGTTGCCACCTGAAATGCTGTGTCACACTGACATACTTTTGGAAAGCCTCCCCTGCAGCTGCCTAGCCAGCTTGTGCTTGCAGTGTGAGATACCTGATGGAATAAAAGCCCAAGGGATAAGAGTAGTCAGAGGAAGGAAGGAAAGGAGGGGAAGGAGGGGAAGGAGGGGAAAGGAGGGAGGGAGGGAGGAAGGGAGGTAATGAGGGGAAGGGAGGGAGGGAGGGAAAGAAGGAAAGGAGGGAAAGGGAGGGAGGGAAAGGAAGGAAAGGAAGGAAAGGAAGGAAAGGAAGGAAAGGAAGGAAAGGAAGGAAAGGAAGGAAGGAAAGGAAGGAAGGAAGGAAGGAAGGAAGGAAGGAAGGAAGGAAGGAAGGAAGGAAGGAAGGAAGGAAGGAAGGAAGGAAGGAAGGAAGGAAGGAAGGAAGGAAGGAAGGAAAGGAAGGAAAGGAAGGAAAGGAAGGAAGGTGTTCTTTCTACTGAAAAGGCTTACAAAGAGCATAAGGAGAAGTTGGGTTGGTCTTACTGTAATAAATATTTTCCTAAATATGAGAAGATTTGCCCTTTATGCTTTGTTACATATGGTCCTTGGGGGGAAAAAGGCTGAAAATCAGGACCAGGTGCCCTGTATTATACTGTCATGTGAAAGATAAGGATGTGTCTATGTTCACATACTAGTGTAGTCAAATTTAAAAAGTATCTCACCTGTGAAGGACACTTTTGCTTCATTTGGAGAACAAATGAACTATCAATATTTATTTAAGAAGTGCTTCCAAGAAGGACTTATAGCTGAGCTTAATTTTGTGCATGACTTAAGTGTGCACTGAAAACATTGAACATTTGCTGAATGAGGGCCTAAGTCAATAAGTCACTTCAGCCAAATCTATACTACAAATTTTCTTTTGCCATAACTTTTAGGAGGTTATGAGATTAATATTTGCTTAAGTGGGGTGACTATAAATAGCAACCTCTCTCTATGCTGCCAGAAATTATAAAAGGAAGATCCTTTTGCCAGAAGAGTTTAGGTCCTCCAAGAGAGTTACTGCCAACAGAAGAGCTCTATTTGCTATGATCAACTGTATCTACCAGGGCTTTGTTGCTAAAAGTCTGCCAGCAATGTATTTTGGACGGTAAACTAACTGGGGTTTTATTTCTTTTGATCTATGACTGATAAATTATTTGATTTGTGGCTTGTCTATTTCTCTATGTTTTTTCCATCATTATCTTGTGTGTTTCAGGCAATTGCTATATTGCAACCAGTGCTCTGAAGTTGTCACAACACCAGTTTTGAAAATGCAGCTGGAAGTCTTCTTGAGTTGTCCATCCCGATCTCAAAGTACAGTAAAAGTGAAGGTATGGCATGAGATAAGCGTTGGTGTATCAGGTGTAGTGAGGCCAGATGTGTGGACACATAGGTACTCTATGCCACACTTTTATGAACAGTTCTGTCAGAAGACAAATATGTAAGACTATCCCATAATTTAATCTAATACTAAACTTTTGTTTCATTGGGCTAAGAACCCAGTTCCCAGATCTTGCTCAAGTAATGCAAGTCATTGAGTTCACCCTGAGGTCTGCAAACTGTTCTACAGCCCACATGGAGGGATTTGTTAGGTTGGGCCTTGGGAAACCTCAGTCTACACAGTCTAAAAGGAATGTGTGTTTTTAGACTTCCATTCTGAACATCTTTTGTGTCACCTCTCCTCTGCTTTCTTGGCCAGAGAAACAAAACTTTTTGATATTAAAATGATAAATCTTTGTTCTATGTGACTGCAAACAGAATGTCTTTGCACACTTCAGATTTTTGTCATGAACAAAACCTGTGAATTTTCTCATTCCAGCTGTTGCAAAGGACAATCTCTTCTCTCCTGATGTCCTCTGCCAGTGAGGATGGGGTAGGTATAATGAGTGCTGTCCAAAAAAAGTTAAACTACAGAACTTAATGTAAAGGCAAAGTACCAATATGTTGGCAGGTCAGCCATGACTTTTGGTGGCAGGGTCTTGAAAATCTTCAGTGATGGAGATTCTGACTTTCCAGGCAGTTCAGAACTGCACTCGGAGTGATAGGAGATTTCGCTACAAGTGAAATGATTTTTTTCCCCATGTCCAGCCTGTGATTTGAGTGGGCTGTGCCCTTTGGCAATCCCACCTTCCAGATGGCTGCCCTCCATCTCATCAGACTCACACTCTCCTTTTCAGAAGGGAGATGCTGCAGATGGGCTGTGTGGCTTCAGCTCAGCTGTGGATCTGCAGAGCTACCTGCAAACAGGACCGTGTCCAGGCACTCAGAGCTGCCATGGGCAGTGCTGGACTTTACTCTGTTCTCTGGCTGAGCATCCAAAGACAGAAAAGATACCCTCCAAGCATCCCACCTTTTGGGTCTGGTCTTCTAAATCCTATAAACCACAACCACTTTGTAACAGCACAACACTGAAAGTACAGGCAGGTGGAAGCAGTAGAAGAATTAGCAAAATGCGTGCAAGATGTTACTTTATAATTGTATGAATGAACTACACGTAAGCTGTGGAGATCCATGGGCTAAAGTACACTTTATGTAATCATGATTATTCCTTTAATCTGAGATATCAGAAGAACCCTGACACTTGGCACAGTGACCCAGATTTATTGTGGGTGAGGGAGGCACCCGGGTAAGTGCCTGGCTGGCATTGGCTGCTGGATGGGCAGCAGCAAAGGAGCAGCACCTTCAGAGAGTCATTAAGTCCAGTTAGGATTCCAAGATTTTCCCTCTCCCTTGCACGTGGAAGGGAGTAAAGGTCGGTTTGTTGTCTTGTTTAATCATCCAAGTTAAATACCTTCAGTTAGGTGATATGCATTGGAGTCAGTTTGCTCTCCCTGTCTTACAAGTTTTCCAGCATTTTCCTTTTACATGCTCTATGGTTTTAGTGGGATTTGTGGAAAATGTTTAAAGTGGAAAGTTACTCTGAATTAATATATGGGTTTTTTTTAATGCTGGAGGGTGTATATTTAATTTAAGCAAAGAGATACAAGAAATTTCCAAAATGTGTTTGCTCCTTTAATAGCAGTTAAGTCTTGCTGAGTTTTACAAGATGTGTCTGGTTTGGTTACAGACTGGCAAAACATAGTTCTTTTTTGAGTTATTAGAATTCAAACAACCTCTTTTTCATGTTTCAATGTGTGTAATGCCAGTATTTAGAAGTCTGGCAACTCTGATTTTTTTCTTCCCTTACTGAAGCACAGGGATAAAGATTAGTCACAAGAAATATTACTTGAGGTGGCATTTTGTTGCCAGTGCTGCTAAAGTTTCTAAGGGTGTAGCTTTGTAATCAGTTCTTTTGGCAGGGAGGTTGGTTTTAGCTGTCACCAGCCCTGGCCACTTGTTCCTCACCTTGTGTAGAGTTGTTTGTGCAGCTGCACGGTGAACTGGACTGCAGAACCGGTCTGGGGTAAAAATAATCTAGGAAAATAAAAAGGAGAAAGGTTGTTTATACCTTGAACCAGGCAAAGCCATGGGTATCACATACCTGTACAGAAGCACAGCACAGTTGAAGGCAGGGGCACAGCCAGAGGCTGGTCATAGGCAAGGCCCATTAAGGAAAGAATGGATGTGAACCTGCCACCTGAGATACCCTCCCAAGCGAAATATCAGCTGTGAGTGTTACCAGTTCTTGTGTTAATGTGCTGTCTCATCTTAGTGAAGCCATGCCAGCCTTGCATCCCTCTCCTCCATGCAGAATACAGCCTCTACAGATTTGCTCAGGCACAACTCACAGGTGAAATGCCGGTTGGATCATTAAACAGGAGGGACTGTGTAGGTGCTGGTGGTGGTAATGCATGAACAACAAAAAGTTAAAAGGGGGAGAGGGAGGAGAGTAAGAAGGGTTACAAAATGTTTTTTCCTTTAGTGGGTCAGTGAGCACAGGTAATCAATATATAGTATGGATATATGCATTGCAAGCACACATGAAGTCCTGCAAGTATCAGAAAGGCAGATAAAGGGAGCATGTGTAGGTTCTGCTTCAGCAAAACTGAGTTTAAAGTCACAGGAACATTTTTGCTTTTTAAACAGCTCATTTTTAAAGCCTGTTAGAGAAGCAGCAATTTAGGCAGGAGTGTGATCTAATTATTGAAAATCTAATGTATTCATTCTTTCCATTAGTTCTAATGCACTTTTCGAGTCCTTTAAAAAAATTGTCTGTTGGAAGAGGATCTTGCATGCTGCATCTTCCCAGCTGAACGCTGCCTGGAACAGAACGTCCAGCACTGTTTGTTTTACTCACCATGCTTTTATTCCTGCAGACTTATGAGGTGCAGAGCGTGCTGGGAAAGGAGGTGGGGTTATTGAACTGCTACGTCCACTCTGTAACCAGTCATCCCAGCTGTGTTGCGCTGGAGGAAATCGTTCTTCTGGAAGCTGCAGCAAGACAGAGTTGAACTCTAGTCAGCTATTATAGCATCTGTGGACTTTGTAATGTGATTATCTGTTAACTAGTGCCACAGATAATGTATAATGCAAGTGTGATAAGCATTAAGATAGTTTATTAAAACTGTGATTTATAAAGCACATTGTGCTAACACTGAAAAAATATCCATATATTGTTCAACTTTCTGAACTCTTTCTGATCAGTGCAGAATCTTAAGAATACAGTTCTTTGTCGTGTTTGCTGTTATGTAATGTAAAACATCTTGTTCTGGAAGTTTTGAATTTTGAATGGTTGTGAATTTTTTTTTTAATAATACTGTATTTATTTCATGTCAATGGAAAATATTTTACTGATATTTTTGAAATAAAGACCTTGCTGTGGGCAGCGAATGTTGGTCTAAGCTGAGTTTTATCAGTGGATTCCAGACCTGCGTGATGTGTGAATTCTGAGTTGTTATCACCTTGCAACAGTTGTTATAAAGACAGAGACTTGAGTAAAGCTTATATTTTGAAGTCAACCACATATAAAGTTAATGTTTTACAGCTAATTGGTCTCTCAGCATAGAAGTAGTGTGTTATCTGTAGCTTCCCACAAAGCAGGTGTTTCATTATAGTTTCTTTTACGGGTAAGGAGCAAACTGCATTGTAGGCCACGCAACTATCCTCAGCCAGACTGTGGAGACTTAGAGATCAGATAAATGCCAAAATCTTCCTCTGAGTGTGCACTGCGAGATTCCCCCCCCCCAGTATTTAAAAGCCCCTTACAGGTCAGAGGAGGAACGAGTGGTTTTGCACAAGTCCCATATGTGATTAACCAGCAGAAAAAGGAACAGCAAACTTGTCCCACTGGTCGTTTCTGTGGCTCAGGCCAACAGTGAAAAGTCTTATGGATGTCACGATTACGAAAGGAATGACCCGGCTTTTGAATTCCCCCTTTTTCCTCCCCTCTTCCAAGCATTTCAGTCTCTTACCTGCCTCCTTGCAAAGGAGATTGCAGCCCATTCATGTGTAGAGGATACTGGTCTGTACGTGAGACTGGGGTTGCCCCTTCAAAACCATCTAATACTTGAGTCTCTGAGAAAGCTGGAGGTGGGTGTCATGTCAGGCCATTTTTCTGCCAGTGCGCTACAGATGCTGTAGGTGCTCTGACACTGCACTACCGACATTTAGACAAGTTGCCCGATCTTCTGCGATCTGTTCACTCACTCAGGAGGAGCGGCAGCGTTGCTGCTCTCACTGTCACTAGCAGGGATCAGTGAAAGTCTTTGTGATCACTCACTCTGTGATGAGCAGTGTTTGCCCACTCTCACTTTCACTAGCCGGGATCAGTGAAAGTGCCCAGCTCCTGCAGTTCGACAGCCTACAGTGGGGCTGAAGCCTGAGGGTGCATCAACACCTCTGGGACTCACTACAGCAGGTCCCAGCTCTGGAAGGCATTAGTGTAGGTGCAGCTTCCATTATCTGGAATGGAAACCCCTTGGAAGTTTTTAACAGGAATTTTAACCAATGGTATTCTTTTAATGATGTTCTAGTAGTCCTACATAGTTGTGGGGTTGGTTTTTTTTTAGATCTAGAGTACGGTGTTTCTGGCAGAGTCCTGGTCACGGACCAGTCTCTTGCTGTGCAGCTGCTCGGTCCCACCAGCGCCACGGCAACCCTGAGTCAGCACTCCCGGATCAGCGATGCGGCTCCGGGGAGAGCAGACTTCTCAGCCCGCGGCCCAGGGGTCTCACGGTTTTTCCCACCCCTGCATCGCTCTCTGGATGCTTTGGGAGATAGCGTAACGCCCCTTGCTTGCCGTCACCTCCCCTCTCGGCTGCTGGGACCCCCCCCCCCCCGCCGCGTTCCCCGCCCGTGTTCAGCCCCTCCCGGGCAGCGCAGCTTTCCCCGCCGCCAGCCCGTTGCTGTCACGACACAGAGCAAACGAGAGCAGGGTTGATTTAAAATGCTTTTCTTTATTCTTAGAAATGCTGTAAAAATTGATATAAAAGGTTGAGCATGCTCAGTCTTCTTTTTTCCATCCTACTGTCTAAAATACATGGGATTTTGAATCATTTTAACAGATGTACCATAGCTGCATCGGTATGAGTAAAATGTAGAAAAGACGAAAACTACCATTACAAAAATAATTTAAGGGGAGAGAAGAAAAAAAAAATAATATATTTAGCTTTTTTTCCCTTTTTCGCAAGTTTCGTGGTGAAAGACCCAGGCATCGCTCCACGTCGCTGCCACATTCCGAGCTCGGCCGCGGGCCGGCAGGTCCCGCCGCGGCTCCGCGCCTCCTGCCGCGCCCGGCCCGGCCCGGGGCGCCGCGGCACGGCCCGGCAAGGCTCGGCACGGCCCTCTGAGGTATTTATCCACCGTCTCCCGGAGTCCGTCTCTCCGTCCCGCTCCCCCCCGGTTACCGGCAGTCGGTGCCCGAGCCGGGCTGAAGGAAGGAGGCGCTGGGCAGCTGCTTGAAGAAGTGCCGGAGGCTGGTCAAGTCCCGGGTGAGCTGCTCGATCTTCTTGTGCAGCTTCTCGTTCTCGGCCGAAAGCTCCAGCAGCTTTTGCTGCATCTCCTGGTTGCGTCGCTTCGCCTTGTCGCGGCTCTTGCGCACGGCGATGTTGTTGCGCTCCCGGCGCTGCCGGTACTCGGGGCTAAACCTGTCCACGCACTTCTTGCCGCCCCGCTCCTTGCCCCCGGCGGCGGCGGGCGGCGGGACTCCCTGCGCCGGCCCGGGCACGGCGACGGCGGCGGGGCCCGGCGAGCGGGTGCTGCAGCTGGAGGGGGAGCTGCTGCCCGGCGGCTCGGGGGACGTGGGCGGCGTGGGCTGCCCGCTCAGGTTCATGATGGTCTGGGCGCAGGTGGCGATTTGCGAGGGCAGCAGCGAGGAGGAGAGGTCGCTGTCGCTCCAGTCCGGCTCCTGCTTCAGAGCGCCGCGGGAGGAGAAAGAGGAGGAGGAAGAGGAGGAGGAGGAGGAGGAGGCGGTGCGGGGCTCGGAGCCCAGCAGGGTGGTCATGGCAGCGCCGAGGTCCTTGGCGGGGTCGCGGCCGGCGCCGCCGCCCGGTGGCAAGTACTCGCCGTATTCCCCGCCCCGCTCGGGCTTGTGGTTGCTGTTGAAGAGGTCGGCGAAGAGCTCGTCGTTGCAGAGCTCCAGGTTGGGCACGGCAGACATGGAGTCAATGTAGGAGCTAAAGTCGATGGCGCTCTCGTCCTCGTACATGGCCGGGGCGGCGGCGCTCAGCTCCGCCAGGTTGGTGCCGCTGCCCCCCACGCCGCCCCCCGCCTCCTCGCCGCTCATCCCGCAGCCGCCACGGGCGCCCGGCTTGCAGGCGGGACCCGGCCCGCCGCCGCTGCCCACCTTGGCGTCGTAGAAGTTGGCGGGCTCCAGGCACCAGCTCTTATAACATGCCGGGGAGTCCAGGCTGTAGAGAGCGGCGGCGCTCATCGGCGAGCGGGACGCGGCACCGCACGGCCGCGGCGCGGGGGCTCCGGAGCGCGGGCACCAAACGCCGCTCCGCGACGGTCGCAGCTCCAGCCTCTGTCACGGGCAGGTGGGAGCGGGGCTGCTGCTGCTGCCGCTGCCGCTGCTCGCACCGCTGGCACTGCTGCTGGTCGGTGACACCGGCGCTGCCGCTGTAGCCCCGCCGTCTCCTCCCCGAGGGGGCCGATCCGGGCTCCGGTCACGCCGTGAGCAGCGGTAGGAGGCGGGGATGGGACAAGGCGTCTCAGGACCTGGGAGTGAAACGCCCGCTCGGTCCCTTCTTATACGGCGCGGGCCCCGCCTCCTGCCCCAGTGACGGGGAACGACTGTTCCCGGCACCCCCGGGGACCCGGGGGCGGGAGCGGGTGGGGTGCGCGGCCGCGGAGGCAGGGCTGCCGCCGCAGCGAGCTGCCACCTCCCGGCGGAGGGTGGCCGCGGTCCGAGATGCCCCCGCCACGGGCTTGGGACGGTGCCGGTGCCTTTCGGGCGCCTGGCGCCCTCCCCGCATCGTCCCGTCCCCGAAGAGCGCTGTCCCGACGCCGGTACCGGCACCCCATTCCCGCGGCTGAGCGTTGATTTTCCCTTTTCCACGCGGGCCAGCGGAAAAGCTGGTTGAAAAAGCTGATTTTACCCCGCCGCCGCCACCAGCGCCACGCTGCATCCCCCACGCGCTTCCCCAGCGGCGCCTTGGATGGAGCGGTACGGGGAAGATGCTGCCTGCCCCGCGCGTGGCTCTGTGTATCGCCCGAGCGCCCTCCCGAGGCTCATCTCCCTTCGCTGGAGCGCCGGCAGCTTCACCCGAGAAATCCCCCGCTCCGGGGAGAGGGTGGCCGCTTGGATTTCTTCTGGCAGGACATTGCGGTGGGAAGGGGGTCTCTGAGGCATCTTTAGCTGCCTCACGCTGTCTGCATGAAGTTATACCTCTTAAAACCTTGCATAAAGTAATTATGCATGTTGTTGACCTCCGCCCTCCTTGCATCCCACAAACTACTACTACAAAATTGGCAAGTATCAGAGAACTGAAAATAGCTGAACTTTCAGCTAAAAGATAAGTTTTCTAGTTATGTAAGAGTTTCTAAAACCCTGGCTTCACCCCCAGGTGCTCCACTGACTGAATTACTACAGAAACACAACAAAATGCCCTTAAATTTACTCCAAAAAACCATTTACTTATTTATAATACTTATAGAAGGCCCTTCTGTATTTAAGATAGGACTTTCCAGCCCAGCACGCAGCTGACGCTGCTGGCACGGAGCTGTGCCCTGCAGAGTGCGCTGCCACTGGCCCAGAAGTGGCTTTCTGGGGACCATGGGTACGTGCCGGTCATGCCGGGCCTGCTGCCCCTCTCCGGGCAGGACTCCATCTGCCGCCGCCGCAGCTGTTGCAGGACCGCAGCTGTTTATCACAGGGGTGTGTGTTTTAACATAAGTAGCTGGGAACAAGACTGGTACATGCTCTCCCTTTGGATGTAAACTCCTCGTGGGAAGGCTTGTGGGATCAGGGTAAGTGCACAGTGCCTGGCAGGTGAGGTTTTACATCTGGCAGGTAAGGTTTCGCTTGGAGAGGCTTTGCTTTTAACTCTAGCATTGCCAGATGGACCATGTTTAAATAAACTTGATTTCCTTTCTCATCAGAGAACACAACCTCTATCTACACACAACCTCTATCTATACCAGCATTAACCACTGAATTTGACAGTGACACAAGGAATGGTTGCTTTTCTTTTTTCCACATTGTCAAAGAAATAATATGCCCCAAACCCTTTTTACATGTTATTTTATTTTTTGCCTTCTACCACTTCTACAGCCCTGTGCCACCTGCCCCTGGCCTGGTCTGGCTGTCCAGCAGGGAATGTGGTGCTCCTGGACCTTTTTTCCCTGCATGAAGTGCAGAGGAGTGTGTACATGAGGGATGGGAAGGTAGTTCAGGAATGAGAGGCAGTCTGATATCCACTGTCTCTCCCCTTGCTCTGCTGGAAGGGGTTAGATTTCACCGGTTGTAGTCACAAAATTATGATTTGTCTTGGAAAGCACTCATTTAACTGTTTGCATGCAGAACTGTGTTACACTTCCAGCTCACTGAAGTCCTTACCCCAAAGGTCAGCCAGTGTTGGCATGCCGCTGTGCCAGCCTGAACATGCCTATTTAATGCCCATCATGTGCTACTCCAAAAAGACATGCAATTCCTAGCCAGGTCACCCGACCCCCGCTGGGCACCTTGCCTCCTGGCAGTTAGATTCTCAAAATCCCTCAGTAAAAGGCACAGAACCGCTGTGTAAACCTCAGTATAAGCCATCTGTGTCACAGCTAACCATGGGGGGTACAGCATTGCCCAAAGGGTCTTCAGGACCTGGAGGTGTGTTCAGAACTTGTGGTCAGACCTGTCAATGCCTGTCCCCCAAACCCAAGCAGCAGGATCCACCCCCTGGAAGGTGAGTTGGTTATGTTGGTTGCTGAGCCTGAGATGTGTGATTTCAGGAGAACATTTGAGGGGGTTCTCCCACATGCCATGCAGGGTGTGAAGCCCTGGGGTGCTGCGACACCTGCAGCAAAGCATCCAGGAGCATGTGAACAAGTGATACTTGGCACTTACCAAAGCAGTGCACTGAAGGCAGGACAACATCCACACTCTACTCTTTCCTGGGGTAGATTTGTCTGGCATCTCAGCAGCTGAATCTGTTCCCATCTGCATGTGTAATTTCATGAGCAGTGAAGTACAGACAAGCCCTTGATTTCCCTCATCTATCCTGCTGAGTATCTGACCCACCGAGTCCCAGCTTGTCTGTGGGATCCAGTCATTTTAAACAGTAGAAGAAGCAGGTGATCATCTGAATTTCAGAATAAATTCTTTAAAACTTGCTTGAGGTTCATGCTCCAAATCAAGGAAAGTATTTAAACCTGGTGAGAAAGGACAAGAAACCTTTCTCTAAGAAGCAGAAAAAAGGCAAAACTTTAACTTACTCTAGACTGCTGGCTGTGAATCCCAGAGAAACATCAGGACCTTAAGCCCTTCAGGGATGGCAGCTAAATCACACTGTATTTCTGACAAGTTTTTCCTCATAAATAGGGGACAGGCCACTCAGGGAAGGTAAGGAAACAGGGTAACGCCTCAGCATGCTCACCTCCAGGAAGCCAGCCAGGCATACAGGACTTCTTGGGACAGTGGGACTAGGAGCGTGGCGAGGCTGTACTGAGCCTGAGGAGCCTGAGGAGCCCTTCTCTTCTCTTGATATTATGGGCTTGAGAAAGCGCCAGCAGGACATCAGGTCCTGGGGGATTAATGGGTAAAGACCAAGCTGACAAGGGGGAAAAAGATGGAGGACTGGTTTGCTGCATTTCTCCTCCCCACAAGAAGCAGCAGGAGCGTGAGTATCCTTTCATCCGCCAGCTGGAAGCCAGCAATGGCACATGGGGCCTGACCAGGAAATGGGACACGTAAAGGAGGTACAAGTTGCCTGGGGAGAGTCAAAAAACCTGCCCACACACTCCTAGGGAGGGACAGCATCTAGCTGAGTTTGGTGTTGGCTCTTGTCAGCCAGCACAGTGACTGCTGGACAGTCGCTCGCTACCCGCTCGTGCCACCTCTGCCAGGGCTCCTGCCTCTCCCTTGTCCTGAAGCACTGTAACAGGATTTTGCTTGTCACTTGTGCTGAACTTGTACATCATTGCCTGCCTGTGGTCTCCCTACTCTTGGCAGCTGAAGAACTTGATGGTAATTGAAAGGATTTTTCCTTTTAGCTCATTTAGTTGAAGCTCTGTGTTTTGTCTCCCTACAGGCATTTAAGCTCTGGCAGTGTCAGACTGGGCCGGGTTTGTCCAGTTGCACCTGTGGCTGCTGAGCTGCTGAATAAGATTAGGGTCCCCAGGGTTCCCAAAGGCCAAGTGCTACTGCAGCAAACCACCTCAGAACCTGTGCTCCTTGTTTTCTCACACTCTTTGGTGGATACTCTGAACTTTTTTGTGATACAGGTTTTGCATGAATTGCCATTCATGTGATCAAATTGACAGCTATATCTTTTGCCTGGATATCGATTAATATCTTCATTAATCAAATGAAAACTTGTGTGGTATAATTTACTGTGAGTATAATGGACAAGTAGAGTCAGTGCTACCCTCTTCTATCCCATCAAAAAGGCAAAGAAAAAAACTCACCATGTAAATAACATGTAAACTGTAACCAAAACTTTTCCAGTCCCTTATGGCCACTTCTTCATGTTATCAGAATGGTTTGGGTTGGAAGGGACCTTAAAGTTTATCTGGTTCCAACCCTCCTGCCATGGGCCAGGACAAGTTCCACTAGACCAGGTTGCTCAAAGCCCCATCCAACCTGGCCTTGAACACTTCCAGCAATGGGGCATCCACATCTTTTCTGTTCCTGTGTCTCATCACTTTCACAGTGAAAAATTTCCTCCTAATATCTAATCTAAACCTACCCACTTTGCATTTAAAACCATTCCTCCTTATCCTGTCACTTCAGACCTTGATGAAAAGTCTCTCTCCATCTTTCCTACAAGCTCCCTTAGGTACTGAAAGGCTGCAGTAGGGTCTCCCCAGTACCTTCTCTTCCGCAGGCTGAACATCCTCTCACCCTGCCTGCACTGGAGAGGTGCTTCAGCTCTCTGATCATCTCTGTGGCCCAAAAAACTTCCCAACCTTTTTGCAACAATGATATACCCCTCTAAACACCCTATTCTGGACACATCTTTGTTTGATGTAAGGTGTGGCTCTTTGGTAGTTTTGCGACAAGACCAGCGATACCAATTGGTGCTGTGGGTATCTGCCAGGGTGTGAGCTTTCTGTGTGGGTGCCATTTCTTACAGGCAGCATAACTTAAAAATGACATTTTTAAAGCCCATGTAATTTCCAAATGAGGCACAGTATTAATAAAGTGACTCATCAGACCCTCATCCTTGGGGGGAAAAAAGTTTTAAAGCGGAGGTAATAAATAAATCCTTATCCTCGATTTTGAAAAACAATAATTTTGGGGAGAAATGTCTCTTTATATAGATGCTTACTTTTGGAAGCAGCTGGCCAAACCCATAAGTGTGAGACCAGAAGAGCTGCAGGAAATTCCTTATTCCATGTCTGAATATGAGCCCAATTCATTGTTTTTGTGGAAAGCTCCTAGGCTCTTTCCTGTGCCCAAATGTGTGCTGGTGCTGTATCACCTCTCAGCCACAGAGACCTCAAGATAACATTTAAATTGGGGGGCAGTGGTGGGGACTAAGGGAGAAAATCCTGATCACGAGAAACAAGAAGCAGCATGCAGGAACCTCTCTACCAGCTGGGAAAGGACACTGTAGGCTGCAGTTCCAGAGCTTTCCTCTGGATTCAGCTGTAAAGTTATTCTTAGCTAGAGGGAAATTATAAGATTGGCAGGGATGGTAAGGATTAGCTTAAACACAGTATCATTCCATACACTAAGAAAAACCTAGTGAGAATATATGCTAATGTTTTACATAACTTTTTAGATGCAACTAATGCATTTCCAGATACAGTGCCCATCTGTCTGGTTATTTAATCTGAGAAGGAAATACTCTGTCTTACTTGTGAATAGTTCCCAAGTTTTGTTTTGCACCATGATACCTGATGCAGTCTCTGACTCTGATCTTCACATCATCTTACTCTTTTCTGGAAGCCAAATAAACCCACCCTGTAAAGCACCGAGCCCAGCAACTTGAGGTTTGCATTGTGTAGTACCTTCCATGCTGCTTCACAGGCTGGCTCCAGCCTTTCCATTTGGCTGCTGCATCTTACTGAGAGCAGCCAGGACTGGGGACAGCAGCTGCCATTCACATGTGTTGGAGGTTATTTCCAGGGCCATTCAGCTGCAGGGTGAAAGCTCCCTAAAGAAAGTTAGGGAAACTCCACTTGCTCTGCACAGGATGTGTTGAAGACCCAGCAGCCTTGTGCTTTGCGCCTCAGCAGACACATGAGCTTGACAAACACATGACTAATAAGGGCTGATGTAGACGAGGCTTCCCACTGCTGTGCCTCTTCTGGGCCAAAATGGAGCTTTTAACTATTGAAGTTGTCATGAACACGTTCTAAGCCTGTGTCACTTTTGCCTGTGTCACAGCCTTGAGGGCCTTTTGCTCTGGACTGCAGGGAGCAGTGAGCACAGGGCAGCGACCCCCAGTCCCCTCCCCCAGGAAGGGCCAGGCTGCACTCCAAAGCCCCTTCCCAAAGGCCAAGGAGGGATGCCTGCTGTGCACAAACATCTGCTGTTGCTGAGAATATCAAAAGTCCTACGAGAAGAGCCTCGTTAAAGTATAAACCCAAACTTTGTCCTCCACAGTGCAGGTCAAAGTACCCAGCAACTATCTGAGGTATGTGCCAGAAGTGCCATTAAACACCTCGTACACCCAGCCACTTGATTTCTAAATGCCCCCTGCCTTTTCATGTTGCCTTTTTTTATTGTGCTTTAAACTTTCTTATATTTGTAGAGTGACAGCATGAAAGCCAGGGTACCTCACCTGACCAAGTTTCAGTCATAAGGTTGCAGTCCTAATTGTTAGCAGAGATCAAAAGAACAAAACACCATGACATCTTACTGAAGTGTATATTAAAAAGTGTATATATTAAACACTTTTATTAAAATAACCCCTACCTTACTGTCCAGTAATTATCATCTCCATAAATGGGTAAATGTAGAAGCTTTCTGTGATTAAAGCACCCTGAATTAACTTTTGAAATGAGGTATACAGCTAAAAGTTTATTTTTATTTTTAAATGTTTCCTCTACAAAAATACATTCCAACAATATTTTTGATTAATAAAGTCTGAAAAAAATGTTCTGAATTTCTTGATTTATAACACTATTGACACAAACCATTGAATATGTTTATTAAGAAGAAAGGTAACAAATAGTAATTGTTGCTGGAAAGTATTTGAAACAGAAAAGCTCCCTCCCCATTCTTTAGACCTCAGCATTCTTCCTCATTAGGAGTTTTTCACAGAGTTGTATCCAGGAGGCAGAATTCTCTGCTCTCCAGCTGACACATTCATTTGAGACTGGTGCCAGCAGCAGACATGGCCCTCAGCGAGACCAGAACTGCCCCACTGCCACAGAGGCAGGAGGGAAATCTTGTAAGCAGTGAAAGGGCAAAGACTCATTTTTATTACACCCTTTATGATAATTATTAAAAGCCTCAATGGAATCTATCTCCTGCAGTGAATCTGGGTAATGAGCAACAGTAGTGTTTGAGAGAATTCTCCTTCTCCCTCACTGCCCATGCTGCAGTTTAATGCCAGGTGGGAGCTCAGCCCCACAGACCTGCTCCTCACTCCCTCCAGAGAGAACTGGAAAATGAGACAATTTGGGGGCTGAGACACAGACAGTGTAATAGATTAAAGCAAAAGCTGTGCACACAAAGCAAAACAAGGAATTCATTCACCACTTCCCATGGGCAGGCTGGTGGTCAGCCATCCCTAGGAAAGTTGGGATAACAGTGACTTGGGAAGACCAACACCACCACTGAGCATCTCCCCCTCTTTCTCCTTCTTCTCCCAGCTCTATGTGCTGAGCATGACACCCTATGGCATGTGATATCCCTTGGGTCAGCTGGAGTCAGCTATCCTGGCCGTGCCCCCTCCCAGCTCCACGTGCACCCCGGACTCCTCACAGTGTGAGAGGCAGAAGAGGCCTTATCCCTGTGCAAGCCCTGATCTGCACTAATGAAACATCCCTGTGTTATCAACAGTTCCCAGCACACATCCAAACCACAGCCCCACTCTAGCTGCTTTGAAAAAAACAAACTCAAGCCCAGCCAAACCCAGCACACCTGAGAATTGGCTGCTGGAGACAGAGAGCCACATCTGGCACAACCTCCACAGTTTGGCATAAGCAAATTCCAAAGTGCAGCAGCCATTCCTGTGCTGTGCTGCAGTTATGGCAAAAAGCTTACAGCGCTCAGCTCTGTCGGCAGCGACTTCTGGCTTGGGCCAAACAATAATTTGGAAATAACAGTGTGAGCAGTGCAGACTTCCAAAGGACAAAGATAACAGGGTAAATGGCTAATTGCTAAAAACAGTCTCATCATTACTATCTCATTATCCAGTAATGAAAAAGCTGTTCAGATACTTTAGGTGTTATCTAGAGCTAAGAGCTGTTTTCTGTTTAATTTCACCGTGTGGTTCACTGATACTATTGATATGAAAATCTTCTAATTTTAACTATAAATAGTATGTGGCTGCAGAATGGTTTCAGTTGATTGTCATCAAGGTCTCTGCAAAAGAAAAGCACAGACTCACTACATCACTACATGGACACCCACAAGTTTGCAGGGTATGAATTTGTGCTTTCCACTGAGGAATCTTAGTGCTTTTCAAATAAATCTTTAAGCTCTAGAGCCTCTCCAGTTCTTTCTACACTGATTTTAACGCAAAGATAATAAAGCTGCTTTGTTACAAAACCACACTCAAGAAAAATAATTTTAAAAAAAGAATCAAAAATCACTGTTTCAATACAGCTTTAATACAAAAGTTTATTTTCTCTATTAGTCAAGTTAACCGGTGATAAAAGTAGTTAAGAGTTTTTTTACTTTTTGGCCTTAAAATTCTGCTCTCGTTGCAGCT
Source organism: Aphelocoma coerulescens (assembly GCF_041296385.1). Lineage (NCBI taxonomy): Eukaryota > Metazoa > Chordata > Aves > Passeriformes > Corvidae > Aphelocoma > Aphelocoma coerulescens. The sequence goes on from NC_091015.1 coordinate 125,249,563, forward strand.
GTGTTTTAGGGTACAGATCCCTTGGCAGACAGGTTTGTAGAGGGCAGTTCCTCACATCCAGGGTTCCCATCCTTCCCAGACTCTGCCAAGAATATTGGGGTCTGTCGCTTGATCGATGAGGCACCTCACTTGGGTCTCCTCTGACAGTCCATCCTCTGGCTCTTTGGCTCTGATATCATGGTTAGAGTTACCACGAGCCACAGCTGCAAAATCATTATAAGCAGCCGACTTCTCATGGCCCAGGCGCAGCTCATCACTGAAATTGAGAACACAAAAATAAGCTCTTACTAAAAGAAACAAGCAAAAAATCTGAGATGGATTTTTAAACACAAAACAGCGCTTGAAAAATAAAGCTTGAATTGAGATCGAGATGTGGAGGCTGCTCAAGAGCTGTAGAAGGCTTGGCCAGTGAAGACTGGTGATTTCAGGTGTCCTTTACTAGTAGGTATTTGGCATGAATATGCCAATCTTGTCGAAGGTCTCTAGCTGAAAGGATGCAGCAGTTCACATCCAAGCTGTTGATCTCTTTACCTGCCCTCCTGATTTGTGCCTATAACAAGTATTTTGCTGCCTTTTCCAGTTCAGCCTTGACCGCAAAAGGGACTCCTCCCAAGTCCTGCACTTTTCAATATTTATATGGTTTTAAAACAGGTTTGCTTTCTTTGCTTTTCTGTCTTTCCGCTGATTAATCCAAAATGACTTTTTAAGAGAGGATGGAAGGGATTAATTGTACTTTTAACTGAACTTTGAAGACATTCTGGCTTGAGCCAGACTTGACTAGACTGACATAAATAACCTGAGAATGCCACCAGATTTGAATGTGATGTTTCTCGTGAGCAGCTTTCCTCCATGCCTCCGCTACAGCTGGTTCAGGTTCCATTTCAAGCAATCCTCCATCAGAAGCATGTATTAATTTAAATATTATCCCTACCCTGAAAGCAGTGGAGACAAACATAAAGAACAGTGGGGCTGAAGAGTATGAGATTAAGCAGCCTGACAGGGAGAGGAGGCATATGTTGCCAGGAGCAGTAAAACTGCTCAGAAGGCCTGAGTTGGAGCAAGAAAACTCACAGAGAGATATCTGGTGTTTTGGCTGGCAGGGTGATTCAGAGAGATTGTACATGGACCAAAATTATTCTGACAGAGGGTTTGTTGAAATTTTGCCCTGTCTGTCTCTTTTCCTAGGCACCATTCTATCCAAAGGGAGCAAGATCTGACACAGGAGCCTTCCAAAGCTCTTAGTGGAGCGTTTAAAGCAAAAGGAGAGCATCTTACCAAGTGATTATTGCTGGATTGGCACCTGTAAGCTTCCTTCTGACATAGCTGACTTTTTGCAAAGGGTACCAGTTTACTTCAGATGTGTTTATTTCCTTAATCCATGTGCCTCCTTTTGCCAGCTGTCTTTGTTCAAAGTTCTAAGGAGAAAACAAATTTGCCCTATTTATCCTAAATCACATATTTAAAAAAGGCTTTTAAGCCGCAGATCATAGCAAGTCAAGCCAGTATCTTAACTGCAGATGCAGTGGAGGACAAAGCAGTGAGATAATATCTAACTTGCCTGTGACCTTAATTTACAACTCAACTTACTGAAGTGCAACTAGTTTCAGATTTTTTTTTCTCTGTAACTATTAGTTCGATATAGACAGTGCTGTTATGTAAGTTTAAGAGGTTCAATGCAAGAAGTTGAAAATATTTATGCAGGTGCTATAAGCGACATAATGTGATCAAGAGTAGCCCACATCTTTAGGATTATCATGAGAGATAAAGAGCAGTACACCGATAACACAGACATATGCTACTATTTTTTGTGCCTCAATATAGAATTCCGTCATTTTAAAACACTTTCTTAAAACTTAAAATACTTTTAAGTTCAGTTTCTCTGAGAACTTAATAAAACCAAGAAAGATAAAAGGAGTACTGAGAGTGAGCCTCAAGGAATACTTCCTTTTTCATCAGTTTTATTCTTATTACAGTTTAAGAATTTTCACATGAAGAAAAAGGAAAGAGGACAAAACCCCACCTTCCAGTCCAAAGAAGGCTCTTTTACAAATACATCCATGGTGCTGATGAGGAGGTCTGGATCTGAACGATAAGCCCTCAGGGCATGCACCATCACGCTGTAAATGAGTCCCCACTCTTTCACTGGCATCATCAGATTAACAAACTGGCGAGTCAGTCGAAAGGGCATCAACTCTGGCACACGCAAAAACTAGCCAAGGGGAAGGGCAGTCAAAAGAAAACAAGAAGTAAGAAGCCTTGGAACAGAAGGATTATATGGGAATATTTTGTTCTTTTTAAGCTTTGAAACCGTCTTTGTCACTTAACTGAAAATAACGTGCAAAAGTAGAACTGAATCAAGTTGTGACATCAAAGCTCTAGTCATGAATATTCAGTGACAGTGGTTGAAAGCATGGTTGAACTGTGTAAAGCACCACCATATTGACTCTGTGGAGTTCTACAGCTCACTGCTTGTCTGAGAATATCTGGACTCAGATATTTTATTCAATTAACTAGAAACAACTTGTAAAGATTATTTTGCGCCAAAACAAAGGCAACTGAAGAGCATCCAATTTGGTACAGAGAACACACGCGCAATCGCACATAACAAACGCAACAGCTGTAACAAATTCGTTGGAAACAAATACCTGTGTGGCTGCACCAAAAGCGTATCCAAAGTCTATTCCCACCATGCCACCTGTCTCCTTGTTAATCATGAAGTTGGACAGATGCCTGTCTCCAATCCCAAGTATCCAGTGGCTGATGCACATCAGTGCGTGAGAGCTGGCAAAATGGGAGCGCAGGGCGAGGAAGGCCTCGGGAGATGTGCTCATTTTCACAAAGGCTCGCCTTAACAAAACAGAACTCGCTTGTTGAATGCAGAGAAACACCAACATTTGTGTCACAATGTGTGGCCATCAGCAGCCACTTACCGCAGCAGGTCTTCTGGAACGCTGCTCTCCCTGCTTCTGAAGGACGTGACTGCTTCTGTTCGGTTGGCATTTCTGCAAAGTAGTGGAGAAATAAAGGTAGCTGCTGAAATAACAGCCCGCTGCATGTTGAAAGTCAAGATATGCCCAGGATGGCAGCAGTGTACGGTGCTTACTCCAGTAGACAGTACAGCAAAGCCACAAAGAGTTCATCCCCCAAATTTTATCTGATATTACAAATGCCCCATCCTCCCTCCTTCTTACAATGGTCATTTCCAAGTCTGACATTTCTAAATACAAAAGAGTATGTAGTTTTGTGTATTTTCCCCCAAATTAAGTAGATGGGTTGAGTTTTATTACAGCAATATCATCATGTCCTTTCTGGACAGTCTCTTCCAAGCAGAGGAATTAAGGCCCCAGTTAAATCTCTCAGCAACAGGCTGAGGCTATACTGACACTAGAAAGTAGTGCAGCACAGGGGAAACAACAGAACTGAAGAACTGGTGCTGAGGGCATTCATGCCATGCAGATTTGGGGAAGGAGGCTTTGTCCTAGCCCATGTCTAGTTCTGAATGCTCGTGAGAGCTGAAATGTGTTGGGTGCTTTCCTTCCAGTCTACTTCCCTCTGAAAGGAGCAGAGTTGAGAATTAGAGAACAGCTCTTTGATGCAGCAGACAGAAGATGAATGGGGGTGATGGGGAATTACTTTAAAAGGACATTCTGGATTTGAATACAAGTATTAATTCAGTTAACCGAGTCAAAGTTTTCCTTTAAAAAGCAATACATTTGCACGTTATGAGCTTATAAATGCTCCTCTGGACACTTCACTTCACCACCCACGGTGCTAGATCTAGGTAGGTGTGGAAATTCCTCTGAGAGGATGCTCAAGTTGGGACTTAAACCACCAAATATTCTTAAATTCTCAGTGAATCATGGTGATTTTCTCTGTCCAACTCCAGCAGATGCTCGGGCTCTGAGGCAGCCTACCTAACTGCATAATCAGGAACAAGATGCCTAGGAAATAAAGTTGAAGAGCAGCATCTGCTTCTAGACACTTTCTAAAGGAAGTGAGCAAGCTTCTGGAAGCATTCCTGTGCTCTGGTAGGACTTTTGGCAAGAGGAATTTTGCACAGCGTCTCCAGTAAGAGAAAGCAGTAAAATGAGCAAAAATCAGATCTAGCCACCATATTATAATGCAGATCATACTTTTTTCCTGGAATTTCTACAACTCTGCGTGTGTGCTCACTCTAGTTTCTACATTTCACACACAGTTCTCTTTTGAAACCTACCTGTACATAGCGTGGTATCGAGAGATGATGCCCTGTGCTTTCCCACCCATCCTGGACAGCCACTCAGAATAGGCAGCACGAGGTCCTCTTGGGCTAGGGACAAAAAGAAGAAAAGCACTGATGATTTCCCTGCATCTGTTTTCTATTTGATTATTCACAGGTTGTGTGCCGCTCTGACCCATGAGATTTTATACAAAGGAAGAGTCGGGAAGCTACAGCCTACATTAATTTTAGCCTTGCTATGGAAATAAAGTTTTTGCAGTCAGAGTATGAGCTGATCCATCCATCTCCTCCCCCCCCAGCTTTGAACACACTTCAGTCATATCTGACAGATTAGACATCTCACTGGTGTTAATTTGTCAATAGGTACTGTGAAAATTAGATGCTGCCTCCAGAAGAAAGGTCCAAAATAATTTTTCCAGGGAGGAAAAGGTAATTTTGACACAGCCTTGTAGCCTTTGAGAAGCCTTATGCTGTCCACCACAGTACATGCTGCCCTTTGTCCACCCAAATGAGCAGGGAATGCAGGAAGGCAGTTTGGTATCTTCTCAGCGTGCACGAGAGGGGAGGAATGAATGGGTGCTTGAACTTAGGGTATTAATCCATAAGAAGCCAGTATTCATCAGTTGCACTGCTTATGGAATAATTTGGTATTCTTCTCCCATCTTAACTAAATGCATCAGACATTAAACTTCTATTCCAGAGAGGCAGCAACTTAGCAGAGCAGCTGCCTTCTCCCTTCCAAAGCATGTTTTGAGATAGAGAATGTCATTTCCACTTAAGAAGCATTTATCAGTTATAGACTGTAGCCCATCATCTTGGGATAAAGAAAAGTGTTCAAAAATTCAGGAAGTTGTTCCCCCCACCCCAACCAAAATTTTCCTTTGTGAGTGCTGTCACTTAACCATAGCTCAATATAAAATAACTTAATTGTCTTGACTAATAACGTATGGAGATCTTCCACACTGAGCATGCTATAAATTTCCTCCCCTCACGAGATGGTTCCATGTGAGTCCTCCTTCACTTTCCCACTCAGTGAAGTAAGATCAACATAATACCACTGCTGTTCACAACAGTGAATCAGACAGCAGTAATGCAGGAACTGTAGCAGTTCCTAAACTGCTCACAAATCAAATAACCATAGAAATAAAGACTCTTTGGAGTCCAACCTCCACACTGGAGTTTCCTCCAACCTGCCCCATAAATGTTAACCAGTAAAAACAAATGGTGACAACAACACTCAGACAAACCCAAACAGAGATTATGTAACTAAGAACCACATTTGTAAATTAAACCACATTTCTAAATTCCAGGACAGAACTAGGCTGAAATGCTAGAATTAAATCAATTTTACAAATATTCAACCTCCAATTACAATAATGAGAAAGCAATATAATTTATTCAAACCCAGCATTTGTATCAAGCCAGAGAGAGTGCTCTTTTACAGTTGTGTTCTGTGCATTTGCTGCCAATTTCCACCCCCATCACTGACTCACTGCTGAACTCAGGTTCTGAATAGCTCTGTCTCTACTCCCTTCCCCTGCCCCCCATTGACCTAAGTCCATTTCCTGCCTGATCAAATCAAGAGATCAAAATCCTCTGCTTGTAAAATCAATCTGCTGATAAGGAAATGGTGATGATAATGACGTCACACATGATTATAATTATAAGCCTCTTGTTTAAACAAGCTGGGTGGAGGATATTCCAGGTACAATGGCACTCATTAAACAAACAGTTGCCAATTACTAATTTGGGTCAGGAAGTACAAACTGCCTCCTTGCTTATAAGTGCTTTTATTTCACTATTTAATAAAAAAAAAAAAAAGAAAAAAAGAGAAAAGAAAAAAGAAAATCCTGCCACAAGACCGTCAGTTATCCAAAACCCCATTAGTAATGCTCTGTTAGAGCAGACAGCTAAACCAAGCATACCTGCAATAGCTGGTATCTTCCTCTTTAGACATGCTATTTTTAAGGAATTCTTTTAAGGTACAGGTATTTTCCAGCCACTTGATGAGTCCCAGTCTGGAACAAAGTAAGTCAGAGATAAGAACAAGTAGCTCAGAGCTGAACTTTAGAGGAACACCACAAATGGAAAGCAACACATTCTAGTGCCTACTAAAAGAAGGTTAACAGCTACTGATTTAAATATACTCTGAAAAACACTTTCCAGACAAAGCAATTTCAATGTTGTTTAAAAGGAAAAGGAAAAAAGATAAATTAAGCCAAGGCACAAAACACTCTCAATCTGAACCTGGCACACAAAATTCTCACTTTCCAACATCCCAAAAGTAATAGATGTTAACATAAAGATTTCTGTCCCTTCAAGATAAACGCCTACCTTGTTGTCATGGGGATGACCTGGTAAGTTTTTAACTGCATGTTTCTTTGGCTACATGTAGCATCTTGGGAAAGGATAATGTTCATTACATCAAAGAGCTGCTCAATGCGCTGGTCTTGTCGCAGGTCTTCACCACCTTTGACAAGAAAAGGATACTCCTGCTCATCACTGCCTCGAATTGTTATACGTTTTGGCTTCCTCAAGGATTCCATTACACTTATCTTGGAAAAAGACAGGAAAAAGCAGAATATTTGTGACAGAAGACTTGGTCTTACAGAATCACCACTGGCATTAAGCATATCTATCATTCCTAGATGACATAATAAATTTATTCAATTATACTAGGAAAACAAATGCCCACTTGCAGCCCTTCCTTTGTATGCTGCAAGATGTGTAAACAAGCAACGACCCTGCTACTGCCAAATTCTTCAGTTGGAATATGGACACAGATTTATACCACATAGGATTTTGACTCAATCTTAAAAACATACCCGTTCATCAAATCCAGAGATTTTTGCATGGTACTCTGGCAGTGGCTTCCCTTTTCCATCATACTGACCTGAAGTGATAGTGGGAAAAAAAAATTGGGAAAAAAAAATTAGAAAAAAGTTACATAAACTGATGTTATTTTAAAGTGTGTTTAACACCAGAACACCCATCCAAATGTTTTGTCAAACTGAGAAGAAAATACTTTTGCATGTGTAAAAAAGATCCAACATACACATAGTATGATTTTATCTGTGAATTACTGATGCCCTTTCCTTATCTCTTAGAATCAACCTCTTGATGGTTTCAGAAGACACAACCTTTTTTGAACTAGATTTAAACACAGATTTATTTTCAGATTTCCTGGAGTCAGGCCTTCAGAAAAATACTAAATTCTTAGGTAAGAGATACAAGCTTGAATACAATTTAAAAAATCAGGACTACAGTTTAAGAACAGATTTAAGAGATAATGAGTGAACAGAATTATTTCAAGTAAGGCCAGATAAGGCATAAAGCCAGAAAGAAGGGCCATATAGCCCATATAAGAAATAAAGCTCAAGAGCAGCAACTTTCTTGTAAGGGACAGTTCACTATCAACACTGAAGGGGAACTTACCAGGAACCTCTAGCTCATTCCTCAAGAACTCAGCTTTGAATTCACTCATCCATGGTGAACATTCTTTGAGGTTCCCAGGTTCCTTATGGGTTTTGCTCATTTTTGAGTGGAGATACATTGCAATCTCACCAAAGTCACTTATCTTCATATCCAACAGTTCTGAACCACCTTTGCCAAAATGATCATCCAGGTCCTTCCCAAAAGCCTAACAATCATTTATAGAAAGGAATCCTGTTTACACAGTGCTAGACATCACCTAAGAGCACCAAAACAGTACCTTCCTATCTACACACACAGCTCGCTTAGATATTAGGAAGAAATTCTTAATATAAACCAGAACAGGCTGCCCAGAGAAGTTGTAGATGCCCCATCCCTGAAGTGTTCAAGGCCAAGTTGGATGGGGCCCTGAACAACCTTGTCTAGTGGGAGTTGCCCCTGTCCATGGCAGGGGTGTGGAAACCAGATGGTCTTTAAGGTCCCTTCCAACCCAAACCATTCTGTGATTCTGTGAAATGTTTTAGATGTTTTATTTACTATCGGATTTATTATCCGTGGATTTATTACTGCCGAGCAATAATTTTGGACATAAAATGTATAAACTCATACTAAAAAGTGTTTGAAATATCCTGATAAAGGAAAAGTGCAAAGTCATTTCACATGGGCCCATTCAATAAGCAAAGTAAGCATTATCTACAAATAGTTAACTGAGTTGACTTCCTGTGTTCATAATTCAAGGTTCTAGAAAAACCAAATGTTTCTTCTTGGACCTGGAAAGGTATGTTTTTTTAATGCCTGATCATTTTTCTCCCAAGCTATGAAAACACAGCTATTTCACTGCAGTAAATGAAAATACAAAAAACATTATCCTTTTGAGGAGACTGCTACAGTCAAAAACACCTTTATCACTTAAATCTATTTCCAGATTATGAGCTGAAGTATTGCACATAGTAGAGCAATTTTATGTGTTAGTCTCTCAAGAGAGACAACTTTTTTTCCCCAGCAAGAACACTAGAAACGATACAGTTATTCTCACAGCACATTTTGTTTCTTCATAATAATGCATTGTGAAAGCAAAGAATTCAGAGCCTGTGCATCATCACCTTGACTCTCTTCTGAAGCTACTCTCTGCAGGAATACTGCTCTCCCTCTTCCCTTTAACAGAGAGGAACAACCCTGATATCCCTCTCTAGCATGTCTCTTGCTCTTGTTTCAGTATCCTCTACTACTGCACATTTCAGCTTCTTAAAGAGCCATGGATTTTTTTTGTGTGGGCACACAAATCACCCAAACAGCCTTTGTGCTTGCGCCTGCCATGTTCCCTTGCTGTGCATGCACCCTATATTGGTGCTCCCCTCTCCCTACCCCCCACTCTGACACCGGCACATCCTGCACATTCTTATCCCCTGCTCTTAAGTTTAAAGTCATTATCATCAAAGTCCCATCTTATCTCACAGCAACACATTCAAAGGGCTAGTGTGCCCCTCAACTCCCAATTACCCTTTCTGCTTCATTATCACCTCACCTCCTCCCGACTCCACCTTACTTTCATCCTCCACCTTTCCCGCTCATGGGGAAGGAATCTCCCTAGAGATACCCAGGTTAGTTTATCTAAAGCTAATGTGACATAAGGATGGCCACATGGGAGAGAGCGGGGATGCACCCCGCCCTGGCCACGGGGCTATGCACATAGAGTGCAAGCAGTCAGGATGCTCCTTCTACAGGAGTATCACTCTCCTGGCCTCAGCAATTTGCAGCTCAGGGCTTTCTGGACCAGGAAGTGTGCATTTGTATGTAAAAGCTCTCAAAGCATTTCCCCCTCTCCGTGCTACTGCCTGCTTGCTATTTGAACCCATGAAAGCACCTGTAATACCCTGCAGCAGGAGTTCAGCACTTAAGCGTGTACTGAATGAGGAAACACTTCTCACTGGTCTGAACCTGCCACTTCCATAGTGTATTTACTTCATGTTTGGCACTCCTGATAGAATCACAGAATTGTTAGGGTTGGAAAAGACTTTTAAGTTCACCAAGTCCAACCATGGGACCGATGTTAAGAGCTTTATTGTACCTGGCATCATTGCATCTTTTCCAACTGGAGGAATGCTTAAGTTGCTTATGCAGTGGTTATTCTGATTATTCTTGCCGCTTTGAACCTCATCCAATTTTACTATATCTGTGTTGAGAATACTGCAGACGAGGACTACAACATTCAAGAAGCAAGAGTCAGGGAAGGCTGCTATGCCAATGTACAAATCCATGTTCAGCTCTCTGTTCTTAAGAATGATAACATTCATTTTTCTTTCTTGACTGCCCTTGAGTATTCACAGCTGATGTTTTCAAAGAACTATTACAAATCAAGATTTTGTTCTTGAATTGCAATAGTCAGCTAAAACTCAAAGAATTTCTATGTGATACTATGTTACATTTTCTTGCCACACGTGTCACTTCATTTTCTACACTGATTTTCACCACTTTAGAACTCAGTTAGTTTTGTAAAGTCTTCTCTATAATTCTTCATAGTTGTAACTCTTCTGTATTACTTACCCTAAGTAACTTTTTATCGACAGCAAATTTGAGTAGTATAATACAGCAAAACTCCCTAAAAACATTTATTCCTGTAGGGCAGTTAGACAAGGAAAGTGAACTATGTTAAGTCCATGGCTTCTAGCAAAGAAATCCCAGTCCGGTACTTCTGACTTGATCAAGTCTCATCAAGTCCTGCAGCACCTGTAAAAGCTGTGATCTTTTGACTTTCTACTGTCTTCTAGAAAAGCACATGATGTCAACGCTACTCAGGAACCTCATATACCTGAATAAACCTTTTCCTCGTCAATCCAAGGCCAGGAGCATCCAAATTTCCCAAATTCCTGTACATTCTTTCATACATTTCCTTAAGCTTCTTTTTGTTTCTCTGAGGTTTTGACAATTCATTTTTGACATCCTCAGTCCAATCCTGCAAAGAGAAAAGAGATGAATACTGAGAAAAGATTTACTGACCCTTGCTTTTCAGTAAACCACTCAGATTACACTGGGGTTACTGTATTTAATAGTAGTCAACTATTATGTGTCTTTTGACAACAAAAAGAGCAACCAAAAGACTATGGAAATATTTTCCTTTCATTCTGTGTCTTGATAAAATGTTTCTACTTATTACAATAATTATGTTTACTACCATAGTGTTTAGTGCTAACTAAGAAAGCCTTTGTGGGGCCAGGAGTGGCACCAAACACAGGGCAAGAATCCTTTGGACAAACAAGTCAGAACGTAGACAGGGATGCCCAGCAGGAAAAGGTCATAAGAACACAAGTAGTCCAAAATTATGAAGATGGCCACAAATGATAATTCTGTAAGGATTTCAGAATGATTAAGGAACACTGACTGCGGGGCAGGGCACAGACCCTGAAGGGGAAAGCTGAAAAGGGCTGAAGCAGAACATCCAACTGGCACAAAGGAGGGAGTCCATCACCAGTGAAAGCTGCTGACAGCACCCTGACATCACCATCATCATCATGTGCTGGTGCTGAGTTGAACCACTTCCTGTGGCTGTGGTGTCAAATTGAACGGTGTCAGGCTCCACCCAGCACTTGCTCTTCTGAACAGAGGGAGAGGAATGAAGGTGAAGGGGGAAAAAAAAAAAACTTTACCTTGAAAATCATTACAGGATTAGAGAGCTGCTCCAGGGAGTGAACAAAATCTTGAACTACTCCTCCTCTATCCAACTTATTCTTGATCCTTTAAAAGAAGAGAAAAATGCATCACAATGCAACAGAACTATCACCACCTCGCCTGCAGATAAGCAATGATCTGGACTGTCTGCTCTATACAAGAATCTGGTAAAATAATTCAGGTGTAAGTAGGTGAGACTCCCTCGGAATTCCCTCTTGGGCTGCATGACTGTTTATATGTTGACTAAACATGCCACACAACTCCCAATTTTTTAACTGTATGTCCCACTATGAAAATAGGAACTTGGTGAGTGGAAAGCATGCTTGAAACAGACACAGGCATTGACCATACTATACACCCTGTCAGGACAGTTATTGAAGGGTGATACTGTCTGTGAAACACAAGACTTTATACTTTTATTTTAAGCAAAAATTTATTCAGCAAATGTATCAAACTTGAGAAAAAGGCAAAAAGACATCCAAAATGTGGTTCTACAGTATTGTGTGATAGAAACTGACTTTTGCCTGGGGATTAACTCAAGTGTTACTGCATGGCAAAATGGGCAAGGGAAGGCTTGTAGGAGAAACTGCACGTTGCATACTGAATAAGCAGAGAGCACCACTGCCAAGAGCTGCCATTCCCCAAGATAACATGCATCCATTTCACTGCCCTCTCTGATGTCTGGTAGGAGCATCTATTCTATTTAAACATACCTGCTTCCTCTTGGTATTAGAAAAATTGTAAATGTTCAATACCACAGAATTACAAGGAAAAATGGGTTGCCTCTCTCTGATCTTTTTGTTTTATCTTGGAAAACTTCTAACTTGCAACAGCCTGGGTACTATATGTACCCAACACTTCATAAAGTATTCATGCCACCAACCTGAGTATGCCTGACACTGACAGAGCTGATGTCTTGCATTTCTCTGTGTCTTTAAATGAAAACTCAAGACCACCCTCTAATATCTCGTGCTCACTGAAGAAAAGAGTTTGCATAGGAAAAATAAATAAATCTGTCCACTCCTGAATAAAAAAACATACAAAAGAGCTACTCCAATTGCAAATTCACCTCTCTACAAACTCCTTGTTCTTACAACCAGCTGCAGTATCTTTGAAGCAGTAACTTTCACTGCTGATCATGAAAGGGTAGATGAGTGCCTGGGGATAGGTATTTGCAATCTCTTCAACAGTATGTTGTACAGCTACTGCTTCATCCTTGTCCAGTAGTGCCATCATCTGGCTAATCCAACCGATGAACTGCCAACAGGGAACTGAAGAAAGCTGCAAAAACAGACACTGCTTTCAACTTTGGTCCTCCTCAAAAACACCAAACATAGCAAACAAATGAAACTGCTCCATGGTGCAGCCTGACAGGGAGAAACATGAAAAGGAAACAGAGAATGTCAACTAGGTGTGCGAAACATCCCCCGATGAAGCACAGATTTGATTATTACTATCACTACTACTACCACCACTGCTGCTGCTTAATAGGTTTTCCATTATAAATATTTGCAGCTTGTTGATCAATATGAGACTTTACACTCAAACTTGTGGCCTTTGTCTCTGGATGCAATACAATAATTTTTCATCATCACATACAAACAACTCAAAAGTCTGAAGGAATTCACCATTGGGTTAAAGTCCTGATTTGAGTAAAAAATGCCAGGAAGGGGAACACTGCAACTCCCATCACAGTTTTGTCCTCTGTTCAGCTTTAAGCATTTCTAATAGAATTTATTATCAGATTGTCAGTATTTATCTCATGGAAAGACAGAGGATAGGATAAATAAATGCCTGGTGAACTCCCTTTCTGGGTGAGATTTGTCAACTGGACCAGGTGTCAGGTTCTGTTTGAACTATTGGTGTTTCACTGTGGACACGCCTTATGCACCTCAGTCATTTCTTCTATTTTCTCAGTTCCTTGGGATAACTAACCCGAGTTTCTGTCTCACTTGAGTTCCTTCTCTGACAGGGCCTGTTGCTCTGGGAGCAGCAGCACAATGACATGGGCTTGAAAAGGCATGCAGGCCAAGGCAGGAACAAGCATGAGTCACAGAGAAGGTCTCAGCTTATCTGCCCCATGGCAGCAGGGAAGGCTCATGGTATCCTGCCATGGAATGGCAGTGGAAAGTCAGGTTGTAGAAGGAAGGAAGGAAGGAAGTGGGAAATACAAAGGAAGACAAAGCTTCAGAGGTAGTAACCTCTGAAGTGAAGGAGGACTGGGAAAGGTGGGAGACATGGAATGAGTCTGGAAAAGCTGCTGGCTTCCTGCATACAGGAAACTCAGCCTACAGGAATAAGATACATTCCTCACCCTAATACTAACCACCTTTATCAGTTCATTTATATTGTTCTGAAGGAAAAAAAAAACCCAAAACATACCAGAGTTATTCTCCAGCAACTCTCAAACTAACGTTTGGAATCAGAATAATGACAAAAATTTAAACTTTTAAGAAAAACTTTTCTGTCCATAGGAATTAGACTCAGCAAGTTACAGAAAAGACAAGGAACAATAATGGGATAAAATTTATCTGATTTCCCTGAAGCAAAACTTACCAGTCTAACCTCTCTGTGTATCCAACCTCCACCCCCACCTTTAAAATTTGATTTACAGCAACATTTGCTGCCAGAAAAATTGAAGCAACTAACCTCTTGTGTCACTAGACCCAATGTCTCTGCTGGATATCTTTCAATTATTTGGAGCAGTCTAGGAAATCGCAGCCTGGCTTCTCTGGAATTCAGTTTTAAAGCTTTTATCATTTTCTCCACCACAATAGCTGGGAACTGCTGCAGATCCACAGTGTCAATTTCTGCCAAGAGACATTAAACTAGAATTATCAGAAACACCATTACTTGTTCCACGTCTTTGATCATCTGAAACATTAATCTTTACAATTTGGTATTTTTTTTCAAGTGTATTTTGTATTTTTACTTTGTTCTCTTTCCCATCTGTTTGAACTGGACACATCTGCAACACATCTACTTGGGGACTGTAAGGATTAGCTTTATCAGGAAGCTGCATCACTGCTGGTATCTTGCCTGCTTTAAATACAAGGCTGCTGTGGTCTGGGAAGGAACAAGGGAAGCATCTGCTGGACATGATATATTTTTCACAAGTAAGAAGGAGACTACAAGTGCTTCACTAGTACCAAAGCTAGCAGTAACAGTGGATGTGAAAAAAGGAATACAAATACTGCTGAACTGGAGGTCAAACTGCTCCATTTAAATTCCAGCTGTGCTGCTCACGGACATCTCCTGGGTATAGGAAAAGCTCACGGATCACAGATAAATACAGCTCACAAGCTTAGCAGAAATCCTGACTAACCAAGCAAGCCTTCCTCTTCCCTGCGCAGATACTGGTCACAGAAGCTGATCAAAGTCATATATGCATCAGCAACTCCCACCACGTCCACGTGGTCCATGGAGTGGGACTGCACCTCCTCCTCCGACTTCCTCACGGCACAGCTGAAACACTGAAAAGCCTTCTTGTTCAGACCCGCCAGCACCTGGCATTCAACCATAAGAGGAAAAAAGCACACATTAGCAAGTAGCATTGAACAATCCTTTCTGAAACTGGAGCTTCTTTGCAAGTCTTGAGCAGATAAAACTTGAACTGTTTTAAGATGTTCCGAGCAGCTGATACAAAGGAAAAAAATTGGGATGTTATTTCTAGCAGCGATTTCCAGAAATTTAGTTTCCACAATTTCTCAATGGAAATATATAAACCACAATTTAAACTTAAATTAGTCTTTGGACATGTTAACTGGAATTTTTGTCACTGCAAAAAAGTTAATGTTACTAAAGTTTTTGGAAACAGTTAACAGAAAATATAATAAAACTTTCGGAGTTCTTCTTCTATTAACACATATCTGCAACATCTGCATAACAGTTACACTTGGAATTTGTGTTAAAAAAGCACACATCAAACTATTTTGAATCTGATGCCTTTTTCCCTACTATAAATATAGTAATATTCATCATACATTTCTAATGCAGCTCATGCAATGGGTGACTTGACAAGATTCTTTACACAATCACAGAAGCACCAAGGTTGAAAGAGACCTTCAAGATCATCTGTCCAACTGCCAGTCCAGCACCACCACAATCACCCCTAAACCATATCCAGAAGTGCCACATCCAGATGCCTCTTGAACTCCACCAACTTAGACTCCATTGGACAACTTAGTCCAATGCCTGACCACTCTTTCATTAAAAAAAAAAATTCTAATATCCAATCTGAACCTACCTGGCACAACTTAAGCCCATTTCACCTAACCCTCTCACTTGGGACATGGCAGAAGAGACCAACCCTCACCTCACTACAGTCTCCTCTCAGGTGGTTGTAGAGAGCAGTGAGGTCTTTCCTAAGCCTCCTTTTCTCCAGGCTAAAGAATCCCAGTTGCCTCAGCTGCTCCTCACAGGACTTGTGCTCCAGACCCTTCCCCAGCTCCGCTGCCATTCTTTGGACATGTCCCAGCACCTCAGTGTCTTTCTGGGAGTGAGGGGCCCAGAACTGAACACAGGATTCCAGGTGCAGTCTCACCACTGCTGAGCACAGCAGGACAATCACTTCCCTGGCCCTTCTGGCCACACTAAATGCTGTAACTGAAATTAAATAGTCAAGTAGGTAGAAGGAGACTACCAGGGTCAGAGTAGTGCTTAATACTAAGCTAAAATAAGGCTAAGCTTCTTAATCTTACAGAAATACCTGCTATGGCAATCTTACTCATCTGACATTTGACATCTGCTCATCTTTTAGATTACCTAAAGAAGAATGCTCTTAAGAATTAGCTAATAAATTAAGCTCAGGCTTTTGCTTAAGTTTCCACACACCAGAAAATTTAAAACCTTTTTTTTTTTCAGGAATTTCTTCTTGGTCTGCTTTACTTTTAACAACCATGAAACACAAATTAAGAACATTTGTTTTGTTTTATACTAATATGGTTCATATTCCCTGAAGTGATCCTGCAAGAAAGATGGAGAGGGATGTTTTACAAGAGCATGTAGTGACAGGATGAGAAGCAATTGCTTCAAACTGAAAGAGAGTAGGTTTAGACTGGAAATTAGGAGGAAGCTCTTTGCTGTGAGGGTGGTGAGACACTGGAACAGGCTGCCCAGGGACGTTGTGGTTACCCCATCCCTGGAGGTGTTCAAGGCCAGGCTGGATGGAGCTCTGAGAAACCTGATCAAGTGGAAGGTGTCCCTGGCAAAGGCAGAGGGGTTGGAGCTAGATGATCTTTAAGGTCCCTTTCAACTCAAACCAATCTATGATTCTATATATAAAGGTCTTCACGGTGGCTTTATAAATTAGTAGAAATAAGCCAACAGTGGCACTTCAAATTCTGTATCCATTTGACAGACAAGAAGTCAATGCCACCATTGTCATGGTGGGACACCATGTCCCCAGCATGTGGGACAATTGACAGCAAATATAATTTTAGCTGCAGCAAAGTCTGGTACTGTATTCTTCAAATGCACACCTACCCAAAATAGGCAAAGACGACCTGCATGTGCTCTGCCTTAAAAATCCCTCTTCTCTCTTCCATTAAAATTACTTAGATAAAAAAAGTGTATCACCATTATTATCAGTATTATAAATATCTCTTTATCGAAGAGAACAGTCTGGGAGCATGAAGCAGGTCACAAAGGCCCAGCTGAAATCAAGGTATTCTTTGAAGATCCCAAGCCTTGTCTGCCCACTGTACATGCAGCTGCTCTGACCATGTCTTTCCCCTCCACTCAAAATGCAGGTACAGAGAAACACAAGAACATTCTCCCAGTTCAAAAGGCTAGAGTGATGCAGAACTCCAGGAGAGCAAAACCTGGAAGGAACAGCAACCACAGCTTTTTTTTTGCTTTCTTTCTTTCTCTCTCTATCTGCTGTTGCTGGACAAATCACTGCTAATAGCAGACAGGTTTCACATGCTCTGTATCTATCCATAGCCATCACTACCTACTGAAGTAGTAATTTGTAGTAATTATGATACTGAAATAGTTAAAAGATCTTCCCCTCTCGTTTACCTTTTTAGGATTCTCAAGGCTTTCTCCTGATATTAGTGATATCTTTCCAGCCTTTTCTTTCTCAATTTGCTCAAGACATCTTGGGTCCTGACTAAGAGCATTGGCCATGATGTGATATGTAGTACCCAGGAGAAGATTTCGGTTACGGAAGGCCATTATGTTCTTGCTGAGATAGTCAGATTTGGTATCTTCTGTTGGAATTCAAAAACAAAAGTTGGTAACTGGACAACAAAGCAACTTTGTAAAATAAACAAGGTGAAGCAAAGAGAAGGTTGTTACCAAGCAGAGAGATGGTTTTCAACACTGAGAGCACACGTTCAGGACAGCTCAGATTGCGGCTGCTACTGTGAGTGAAGCAGCAATAGGCGTAATTCCACCTCACCAGCCAGTCCTCCCTCGTTCTGGCTTCTTTGCGCAAATCCTTCAGGAGCTTCTTGGCAACTGCAAAGCTGTTCTGCATTGGGATCAAGAGAATTTTCAGACAATGTATCTGAAGAAGGACTAAAACCGACTGCAACCAAGTTAGGGATGAGAAGATTTAAGTAACACAAATGAAGTTGCAATAAGGCAAAAAGATGTCCACTGCTTGCCAGGTCTCATATTCAGAACCAGATCTGCACTAATGAAGAAGTTCGAAAAGCAAAAGAGAAGAACAGAGGTTTAAAAAACTGAGAGTAATTCCAGCTGCACGACTCAACAAGCATTTAACTGCTCTGTAGCACAAACACATATGGGAAAAGAAACTTGATTTAAGATATCGTTAAGAAAATCACTTGTGTTTATGTTTCGATGAGAAGTTTCACAACAGTAACATTAAAGGAAATCTAATTTTTCACTTACTGCTTCAAGAGTGTATAGTCAAAGCAATAATGTTCTATTTGCTTGTCACATTGCTTAAAATAAACTCTTGTTAATGACTGCAGACTTCTGCAGCATCTCAGAAGATGGGAGACCTTGACTTATTCATCTTGTCTCAAGCTTGAAACACCAAAGGCCCATCATCAAAAAGGCTGTTCCAGTCATTTCAACAGACACATTCAACCCAAAATTTCTAAGTCACTTTAGCTCTTTATTAGTGTTAACTAACAGCAGTAATGAAAACTATGATAAAAAGAAATTCAGCATTGCTGATTGAAGTAAATTATACTAATTCAATTAGAATTTGATTTGTTTTCTTGTACAGAAGAGATTATTTATAAATAAGAAAGCATAATGCTTGATTGCAAGCATCCCTTCCACTAAAGACTGAAATATTTCAGATACTTCATCTGCCCTTCAGAGTGTTCAAAACCATCTGTGGATCAAAGGGAGCTTCAGGCATATTTCCAGTAATGACAAGTTATCATCAACTTTGTAATTAACATTTATCCTTTTGTTTTCTTTCATTGTGGAACTGACTTTCTTGAGCTTTCAAAACGTCCTGGAGAGCAGGGTCAAAAAGAGACAAGGTTTGCCCTGGCAAAAGGGTACCATAGCCCACCTAAAAGCCTTTTCCTATGTATTTTCTCACAAAATTGGAAGCTATCAGACAGTATATTCACCTGTTTCCTGGCACTTTCTATCATTTTCATTTTCATATTAAATTTGCAGCTTTTAATCATGGAGTAAATGTTTTCGCTCTGTTGATCCACTTCCATTTGGTCACCAGCACTGTATTCTCCATCCACCTCCATACTGTCATTGGCCTGATCAGATGGAAGCTTTTCCTGCAGTTTGTCAAGAAAGAAACACCTGCACAACAACAACAGGGGCGTAGATCACTCTGGTATACATTCAAGGGAATCAGTGTTCAAAAGTATTGATCTGCCTAACAGCAAACAAAGCTAATAAAAAATGTCAAACTACAGCTATCACCTTTAGCAGGGCTAAACACAGGCCTCAGAGTCTGGACACTCCTAAGAGGGGCCAGGCTGACCCTGACAGCATTCAGGATCTTGAACTGACAAGATTAGTATTAGAAAATGTCCATTATAGGGTGGGATTTTTTGTTAGTTAGTTCATTTGTGCAGGCTACAGTCCCTAAGTTCACCAAGCCATAACTCGTAACTCGCATTCCAACTTGACAGAAGTGCAAACAAACAGGAGTCTCAATTATTTAGTGTGAGTGCCAGGCTGTATTTTATGTCAACCTGCTATTCAAACATTTATCACATCAACACATGCCAACATCAAAGTCTGTGTTGCAGACCAGATCATCAACCACACTCAGCTTTTGAAAGGGAATTGCCATGAATCAATGCTGAATCCTGTCACTCCACAACTAGGCCTATCTAATTTAATAGCACATCTCATTATGTAGACTGTTACTCAAAGCAGAGGACAGCACTGCAGTGTGAAGTGGCACTTGGAACATCCTTCGTTATTAATTTGAGACAAAGGTTTTCTAAAAGCACAAAAAGTGTTTAAGACCCTGACAACCCTTCAAGTCATAAATGCTTCGAAACTTTTTTCAAACGTAAGCCATGCCATGTATTCTGCCTTATACTGAACTGCAACAAGCTCTTCTGTAGCCATGCTTTCCTGACACAAGAGATAATAAAATAAATTACAGAGCACAGTATGTATCAGCAGAGCTACTGAAGAAGTTATTGCAAGGAAGGAGGACTAATCCAGATTTGCACTGGAAGAATGAATTGAGACAAAGACAGACACCACGGCAAGGACAGAAAACTTTCAAATTTGAAAAAGCATTCCAGCTTCTTCAGAGCTAATCCAAAGGAGTCTCCAGAGAGTCTTTGTTCTTTCTAGCAACAGTTGCATAACAGAAGTCTCCAATTAAAGCAGTGGCCATTAACTTTCCCATAAACAGGTGAAGCACTGAGAGTGACACAGCTGGGCTTGTTTTGTATGCTGCCTCATTTTGGAACTGCCTACAAAGTAGGCAAGTATTTTTATTCACAACAGATTGGCCTTTTGGGTGGTGTTTCATTGAACTAAATGCAGCTAATCTACACAATTACAAGTGAGTATGTTTAAGGGCTGCTGAAATGAGCCACCTTACACAGTGCATGTAATCACTGATGCAAGAAAATGACTAAACTAACATCTATGTTTCCCTATTAAAATACAGTTTATTCTCAACCTCCTTTGGCTCCTCACCACAAGTTAGTCATACAAACTGCCCAGTTATATTGAAAAAGTTACTACCACAGTTAAAAAAAAAAAACAAGTCATACATTGGATCAAAACCCTCCCATATGAAAACAAGCAGCATTAGATAAAGCACTTCCTGGAACTCCACAAGCAGACAGAACTCAAGCTAACCCAAGAATGCAATTTTACCGATTTGTAATGATATCATCCCAGATGTTCATAGGATCCATTTTAGCATCTGGATATCTGCTTGTCCAAGTTCTGAGAAGTCTCTTAAGGGAAGCCTCCGAAGCTAAGTTACCTAGAAATCAATTAAGAACATTTTAAATGCATCTGAAGCCAAACAGCACAAAAACGGGCTAAACAAAACATAGTCTAACATTCAAACCAGAAAAACTGCAATTAAGCAATGCACTTGCATTTCTGGGATTGCATTAAAAACACTACTTAGTGACCATCATATTACTTTTGTTTGTTGCTGAGGCACAGGAGATTCCATAAGGACACCTGCATCAACTGCCACTGAGGATCACCACCAGGTATTTTCCTTTCCATATAGCAACATGCTGGAATATAGTGGAACTGTTAACTAAATTTAATATCTTATTTGGTTTGTGCACTTAAATTTGTACTTCAGGCCTACATCAGTAGGTACAACTTATATACCACATCCATTTTTTTATCTCTGCTAACTGCTATTTACTACCAAAAGTTACTTCAACAAAAAAAGCTTAGTTTAAAACTTTAATTGACACTTTTAAAAGAGATGCTTAACTCTTATCACAAGAATTACGCTAATTGAACTTTGCAATACAACATAATGTTCAATCCTATCTTACAAAACTGTAATAGTTCTTACTGTCAAGAAGACAGTAAGAAGTAATTTCAGACTTATGCTCCTTCAAACAGCAGTTCAGAAATTCAAAGTTCAGGAAACCATGATTACTGAATACAAAAAGAAAATTGCTTGAGAAAAAAAATCTTTACTTCTCTTGGTCATAAAATTGATGAAATCCTGTATTTCTGTCAAAGCTTGTACAGACTGCAGTTTGGTCAACCGACTTTGATATAACAAGGAATCAATACTGGAGTAGCTCTGAAAAGAAAGGGAGAGAATCAGACAGAATTTAAAGCATGGTTCTGTTCAGTGCTCTACAAACTATTGATCTGATGCTGCTATACATTATGCTTTAAAACCCAACCTCTTGCAAGTAATTTAATAGCCCATAATCAGAGAGCAACTCTGCTTTGGACAAGCACAGAGGCACAGTCTAGCTGCAATTCCTATCCTAGGTTTTAGCAAAGTCCTACAGTCTAATTAGAACTTGGTAATGGATGGAACTTGTAACTTCTCAATGCAATACTCTTTGCAAGCTTGTTCTGGGGACAGGACACCCCTGAAAAGATGAAAGAAATAAAACTTTTATTACCTGCACAAACAATGACTCTGAAAAATGTATAAAATATTAAATCAGCAAAACAAAACAAACTAAAACAGGAGGATGCACTCCACTGGCTCACTCACCTTTCATCATTGCAAGCAGTGAATTCAAAAGAAGTTTTGTCATATGACATGGAAGGCACCTAAATTTCATTGTATTGGAGTGTTTTGAGCATATAATCTAACAGCAGTAACAGCAACAGCAGTTTCATTGCTCCAGTTTACACAAAAAAACCACACCAGAGATAGAAGACACTATTACCTGCATGAAGATCTGCATGCCATTGCTAATATAATATTTGGCTCTGTCAAAATCATCTTGCAGGATGTACAGGAGACTAAGTTCTTGGCTGTAGTGCATTTCTATAATGGCTTTCTTCTGTTCTGTCTTCATTGCCTCATCAATAAAGGTTAGCAAAGTCTGGTCATTCTCACCACTGAGCAATAACTTTAGCTTACTGCGTATTACATAGGGCAGATATGTCTCCTACAAGGTGAAAACAGTCTTTATTTCTAGGAATGGAATAGTAGATGATCAAGCTTTTTGTTATCAGTGGCAGATCAAATAAATGTAAAAACATTTTGGATGTTTTTAAAAATATTTTCCCTTTAGACAAATTCCTATTTGCTAACAAATCACAGCAGCCTTTTCCTATAGCTCAAGAAGTTGTTAGTAAATTCTAACAGTTTCAAAATCCATGGTTTGGTAACTCTTAAAAGAGGAAACAGCAAGAAAAGCAACAAAAAGACTTGCAAAAGGAAGAAGGTGATGATAAAGCTGATCCTATAGGATCTGCCATTGACTTGAGGTAAAAAATTAAACATCAAAAAGAACAAGCAGAAGTAATTGTTTCAATTTTTTAAATATATCAGACTCTCCACTAATTTCCATAATAAAATAACCCAAACAACATGATTGATTTTCACCCATAATCTCAATACTGTAGGACATCCCTGCAGAAATAAAAATGGTGCAGTATCAATGAAATAATTTCTAAAAACCTGAAAAAATGGATCATTCCACGTTTTGTTTAGGTCTGGAGGTTTTCCACTATCAATATTAACAGTAGCACAATACTCCAGAGACTTCCACATTGTGAGGTGGTCATAGCATTCCAGAGATGCAAGTTCCCAGAAGTCCTTCTCTGCTTCTGTTGGCTCTCCATCTTGCCAGTCTTCTTGGGAGAGTGCCTAGGGAATGAATTTGGAGGGGATAATAGTGCCAGATTCCAGCCAAGAACCCGCTTCAATTCTAAGTCGCCAGCAACTTAACAGTAATTCGTTGCCTCATAAAAACATCTATCCATTTACCAGAGTGTGACAGCAACATTAAATGCAGAAAATTCAAGCTTGACAGTGTTTATACATAAATTAATTTCAGGTAGCTGTCTTCAGTAAATCTGCATTTTTGAAGAGTGAACATTTTAAAAGAAGGTCAGAAATCCTTCTTTGTTTTTACCCACTGTAACTCATACCATGAACATGTGGAATTTGCTCTCTCGGGGTTGCAGTGTGCCCATGTGTTTTTACTTGTCTGCCTAGATAACTGCACTTGTGAAGCTTTGTAGCAAACAGTAAGAAAAGCATCATGCTTACTGCTTTGTTGTGACTGCTCATCTGTTCCCAGTGTCTTTACACAATGAACTATCAATCAAGCACAAGGGCATTTTAGACAATATGGTACTTCTCAAAATTAAAATTTTTCTAATTTTATTAAAGTTATAAGAGATATATGAAATGAAAATACCTTGCTGTCATTTTACCTTATCATAATATTGAGCTGCTTCAGCATAATCATTTCTTGCTTCTGCTAACAAAGCTTTCTGTGTAATTTCCTTAGTCCCAATCTTACCACTGAAAATGCCACGAAGGGCATCATAATCCCCAAGGGATCTGTAGAGCCTAGTAAAATTGAAAAGAAAAATATTTTAAAGAGCTCAGCAGATGTATATCAATGCAAACAGAAGCTGTTAAAAAAATAATAATTCAATAAGCAGTAATACTACTGGCTTGTAGTAGTGAATTTTTAGGAAGTATTATGTAAGATCAGAAATACATACTTAACCACATAAACTTCATCTTGTAGGGCAATATCTGAACTATGGAAATTCCTGCAGTTGAAAAGCTATGAACAAGATGTTTTTCAGCAGTCTGACAGCACTATAAGAAAGCACAGTTTTTAAGTCTAACTGCTCTGACTGTATTAAGAGAAGTCAGTGAGAAGAAATTAAAAGCATATCTGATTCTAAAAGACAGAAAGACTAAAAGAGAAATCCCACAAGCCATAAAAGCAGAGTTCTTCACAAGGCAAACCTAAGTGAGAGCAAATTGTCTCAAATAAGAATTTACTTAGCAAGTTCAATCCATCTGATCACATCTGGGGGCAGCTCTGATCTCCCACGCATCCTTTTGGACGGGGGCTCCTCTGCAGGGGACAGAGCCATCAGGGCACGCTCCAGAAGAACGATGCCCACTGGCTGCTGCAAACTTGCAAGGCAGCTCGTGCTCACATTAGCTGAGTCTAGTTCCAGTAGCTCTCTGTGCTGGTAACTCATTTCCTGTAGAATAAAACAAAACAGTGGGTGCCTACTTGGTGTAAAACTATACAGATCACTTATTTGGTATCCTTTTTCTTATAGTGCAAGCTTTGGAAATCAGCCATTAGGTCTCCAGAAGTTCCCAACTCAGGGAAAACTGGAATCTGTGCTGTTGCTCTTTGGACAGAGAACGGTACAGACTAACCCCATATACTTTGGCTCTGGGACATGGGACAGCTCTCTGGACAGAATCACAAGGAAGTTGGGGGAGAGATAGATGGACACATTGACAGCCTGAACTTCTCCTTCTGTTTGTTGGCAGGATTTTGCCTGCTGCACAGCAGCTGTGCTTCACTTAACCTATTCAGTGGTGTGCTCCTGCCATAAGCCAAAGGCATGATTTACCACGATGTCTTGTCTGAGCTGGAGGCTTTCTGTCCACACACTCAGCCATTTTAGCACATCACAGCTTCCTGTTAGATTCCTCTAGTACTGTGCTCATCTACTCCTGCATGATTTAGAGACATAACAATATTTCTCTTTATAATTTTTAACATTAGTCCAATAATAATACAGAATAATCTCTTCTTCAGGGATAAACATTCTTGTTTACTTGAAGGGGTCTTTTAAATATTTACATCACTACTCTAAATACAGGTAAATATATTAAAAGAGCAGCATGTTTATTAAAGCCAGTGTTGGGTTTTTTTCTTTGTTTTCTTACCCTCTAAAGAAAAATTGCAACAGTATCTTCAACAACTGTCAGAAAAAATCCACAACGTGGAAGAGGCTCAGTATAGCTTCCATTACAAGGAGCAGCACCATGTTTTAGAACAAAAAATCTGATTCTTGCAACACAGTATATTCAAGAATACTGTGTGAAAAGAAACCACTATTTGGAAATTGCAACAGGAGACTGAGAACAGCCAAGCTATACTTCTTTGATAAATGACAACCACCACAAAAACTACCGAAGAGGCACTTGGCATAAGCAAACTCATGACACAATTTGCAGAGTTGAGACTCTCACACTAATGAATTTGTGCTCAATAAAGAAAGAGGAAAAAAACCACAGCCTCATGTGGCTTCCTGAGTTACAGACCAGGCAGATCCCAACGAGGGGTTAGCATATATATTTCACTACTGTTAAGGCAATTTCAATGAGCTGCACACATGCCCAAGACACATTCCTCGACTGCCAGCTTTTAGGGGTTTTGTCAGGAACACAGTGACAACTGCACAATCTAAAACCTTAAGAACAACTTTGCTAAGGTAAGGCCAAAAGCCCTTTCTCATAGCACAGGAAAAAGTGCAAGAACTGTGCAAATATAATGGTATGTCCCAAGAATTAATATCCTCCCAAACTTCAGATTTACAGACATCATCCAACATCAAAGGAGGTATCTTTCTATTTAGTGCATATTGGTGACTATTTGATTACTTACCTTCTGAAAGCAGAGGGAATGTTCCCTGCTCCATATGCAATGAGCACTGGCTTTACTTGCACCATATGTTCACAGATTAGGGGAAATGGCATCCAAGCTGGCCTGGCAGCTAAAATATTTCTAATGCAATTATACGTTCTTCAGAGGCCAAGCATCTCTTTGGAGGCTATGTAAACTTTTGTCATGGAGTTAGCCTCTTTTAGTATTACAGTTGGCTCTTAATCTGCCCTGAAAGTGAATCCCAGAGCTTCATAGTCAATTTTAAGATTATATGTGTAGACAAAACCAACTCTTTTTACCCACCAAGTTACTCTCCTGATGGGATGTGAATGTGTAGAAGATTAAAAAGTCAAACAGCCAGAAGGAAACAGCAGTTAAGTAGGAAGCCTTTCTGAAACCAGCCAGTATTTACTATGCTGTTGGTATACAGGAAAGAGAAGTCTTATTTCCAAATGGCCAAGCCATTAGGACAGTCTTTGTCAGCCAGATGAAAGCCTTGACACTGCTCTGCTCTTGCTCACACTCTCCCAGCTTGCTCTCTTGATCAATGTGAACTCAATTCCCTACTGGGAAAAGACTTCCTCTCACTGCTTGCAGGCTGTTTGTACTTCATGCTATTGTACTTTGGTTATTGATGAGGATGGCAATGAGATGCTCTTATATTGTTCTTACAAAGTCTGTATTTTTGATGAATCTTAACTTACCTACTTTTTGAGTCTTCATTTAATGTCTATTCAGAAAAAAATCGTAGCCTAATGCAACAGTGTTATTAGCAGGGTCTAGACAGCATAATTTGACACAAATAATATCATCAAGACAGAGAACCAACAAATGCAATGTCAAGAGGGAATATTAACAGATAGCTATTGTGAGACATTGGCTCAAAAAATACCAAGACAGCCCAGAAAAATCCCCATAGTATTTGACCTTTCATGCAGCTGCACAGAAAAAAGTAAACAAGCAATTACATTTTTTCAGATGTGTAGTTACAAGTATCAAGAAGCAAAGTTTGTCACTGTTTACAAAGATACTCCAAACTAGATGGTTCTCCCATATTTGGAATGACACCTACTGTCACAGAGTATATACATTTCCATAACAAAAAGCCATTAGCCATTAGCTGCCACTCAGAAAGAGATTCCCTGAGAGCTAGGAATCAGACACAAAAGCAATACAGTTGATAAGAATCATCACATACAGCGACAATGGGTATGTAACAGGTGTTGGGACAAGGTTTTTTTATCTCCCTGAAAACTGGTTTAAATGATGAAATTCACAATCTATTCCAGGTCAGTATATTCTCATAACAGAAACGTTTGTGCATCTTTTCCAGTGAAACAACTGTGGTGCACCCACTCATCCTTTGGTGAGCCCTTCCTCATTACTGAAAATCCCCAGACAACTACTTCAGGGGACTAACTTGAAAAAATAAGCAAGAGAGGCTAACAACAAACGGTCTGACAGCTACTAATATCCTCAAGACATCAAAGAATTCCTCAATAAGCACTTCCCAGAAACAGCAAGATAAGCACAACACCCACATAACCCTTCCAATTGTTCTCAAATCCCACTTCAATTGAAATAGCTTTCATTTGTAATCAAACCTCTTCTTGTTACTGATGCAATTAAAACATTAAAAGGTGACTCAAACTCTAGATATCAAAAATCATAGAAACCTTGAAAAATCAGTTCAGAGGATGAATTACCTTGTTCACCTTAAGTGTCACTCGAAATACCCATTTGGTTAACAACTCTCCTTCCACCTCTGCCTAAACTTCAGTGACAGTATTTGACCTTCACTGCCACTTATCACACATTCAGACAAAGACATTACATCCAGTTACTTTCATGCCATGTATCAGGATTTACCTGGATGCACGCAATGAATGGTGGAAAGTATGACAGGCTCATGCTGAGGAAATTATTGAAGTTGTTCAGCAGCTTCTGGACAATAGCGTTTTTCTCAGAAGGGTTTTTAGATTTTTTTACCTCATGAAAAATTCCACTAAACAAACTGCTGAAAAGTTGCTTGGCAAATGTTGGATCTTTCTGTAAATTACAACAAAAGTGGTAAGGTCACTGAATTTTGCTGTGACAGAACAGACTAATAAATAAAATTAAAAGACATGATCCACCCGGTATGTAATCCCTAGACACTCTTTGGGAGTGGATTATTTAGTCTGGCATGCATCTCACCTGTGCTGGGAATTATTGTACTACCCACTCATATCCCATTTTAATTCTTCTACTTAAAGAAACTCCAAGACAATGCAGTTTTCAGGCCAGTGTTAGTGGAGAGGGTGGAATTTACAATTTGCACATATTCACAGCTCCCATTACAGGAACCAGACACCCAGTATCACGTTAGGGGCACCACAGTCCACAAAGTGAGTTTCAGAAAAAAAAAAGAAGACAGCAATGTGTGAGGAGACCTGGTCCTAAAAATTGAGGCAGCTAACAGAGAGACAGACTGTCTGTACAGACAGTTTCATCTGAGACTTAACAGCATTTTTTCAATCCAGAAACACTTTTGTGTGTGTAACATAACCCTATGCATCTTGATCTATCACAGGCCTGGAGTTTGGTCTAGCTCTTTACCTAATGCTATTCAGAGAACTTGTGAGTGTGCTACTTCCACCCTTTACAGAGAGATAAGGGACTACCAAAAGTAATGAAATACAAAGATAGTCAGGAAGACTGTGACTTCCCAAAGACTGTAAAATGGGATTCAGTCTACTGTTCAATTCAGTAGTTTCTACCACTCTCATGTAGGAAAAGGAATATTAGATCAGCTTTACTGAGCAGTCTGAGTCCAGCCTTAGTCACACTAAGTTCATTTGTATATTTACAAGTCTGTTACAGACATATACTAGATGAGAAATGGCTGTTTTGTTACTGTACAGTGAGATGTCCTTTGCAATAATGTCTGCAGAGACTACCACCGGTTTCTCAAGCAGCAGAACCTTCAGGAAATGGAAAACAGCTGATGTATCCATCCTCAACTGCTCAGGTGAGGCAAGCAACAAAGCCTCGTCTCTTAACACTGCACCAGCACAGGGGAAGGAGAAACACTCCCTCAAAACAGTGTCTTTAAATGTGTATCACAGTGGTTGACTGCAAAACTACAAATCAATTTTCAAAGTGATTGCTCAGCTACATGACATTTTCCCCACAGGACCAGAAAACTTCACAAATGACCTTTGAAAAGCAGACAGACCTGGGCAAGGCCCTGCAGAGGGGCAATGAGGCTGCAGTATTCAATCTGGATGTCAGGAAGGTCTCCCACTCGGTAACTTCTGTACAAAGTAACCTGGGCATCATACTTCATCTTCAGCTCAGATTTCATCTCCTGAAATGCATTAATCATGTTAAAAAATAGTTAGGAAATGGCCTCAAGCTGTGCCAGGAGAGGTTTAAATTAGATATTATGAAAAATTTTTCACTGAAGGAGTGGTCAGGCATTGGAACAAGCCTCCCAGGGAAGTGGTGGAAACACCATCGTTGGAAGTGTTCAAAAGACAGGGAATTTTGTTAGTTGTGTTTTGGACTGCCATACAGAGCACATTTACAGGTTCTCCCTTGTAGGGTGGGAGGAAATTGTAGCTTTAGCCTGCAAGTAAACAAAAATGGGCTAAAATAGGTGTTTTGTGTGGTTCTTCCAGACATAAGTTCTGTTTACACAGTTGTCTGCATCTGGAGGGTATTACAGGAGTGTCTCAAACTGGTAGCTCTCAATCCTGGGTTTCTTTGCTCTTGGGACTAAATGCTATCAATTTTTGACAATAATGTATGTTATTTTAGCAACAGGAACCTCTGAAAAATTGCTACAGTGCTTAAAAATACTTTGATTTATTGGAAGTACATAACACAGCCAGGAAACCCACAAAGTAGTATGTTTCTGGCCTTGACAAACACTCAGCAAGTGATTATTACTGACATTCCTCAGGTTAAAAGTTCAAACCAGTTCTGGTTAGTCCATCAGCTGTACCACATTTTTGAGTTCACCCTTGGATGCTGGATAATGTTCTCCAGCTATTTCTGCAGCTATTGTAGCTCCAAGGCTCCTAGTTTCCAGAATGACAACTGTAAAGGGCTTCCCAATAGCTGCTAGGGACTCCATCACATGAAATCACTTCATGCACTTTAAGTGGTAGACTGGAAGTGTTATCATCCAGCTCTTTTCTCGCCCATGCTAAGTAACATAATTTAGCTTTAAGGCCATAAACGGATTTCCAAATCAAACCTTCTAAAGCTCTTAAAGTAGCAACAAGTACCTTACACAAAGTTACCACAAGAGCTGAAGTACAAGACTGCAAATGACATCGAGACATAGAGTTTTAAACCCATTTGGATGGACAAACCTGTTCTCTTTTTTGTTCAGCCAGACTTTTTCTGGCATAAATCAGACTGAGTTTGTCTTGGTCCTTCAAGAAACGTCTCCGCAGTCTTAGAATTTCTGCTCGTTCTTCTATACCTAGGGAACATATGATCATGTCCACAGCTTTTCCTTTCCCAAGCACACTTCAGATTTAAGGCAAAAGCATCATATAAAAACAAACACCATCTTTGTATTTACTAGCTTACCAGCTAGTCTCCTCAATTTCATAGCAAACAACTCAGTGCAAGGCCTTTTGACAAGACAGCCAATGATGACAAATTAAGTTGCTCTTAGGAGAAGAGGTAATAAGCATTTATATAGAAACTTCAAGTGCATGGTTGAGGTATAAAGATCTGTACTGGAAAAGACACTAAAACTTATGAACAAATATACCCCATATGCCAGATTTATTTTAAACTCTCAAAGGCATGTATGGCATTTGCACTGTAGTCCAGAAAGTATATAACCCCCTACATAAAAGAGGTGCTAAAAGATATTCAAATATTGTGTAGTAAGAATATTGTACTGTATTTTTTAAGTTACAGTTACAGAACTGCCACTGGATCAACTCCTGCTCAGGACAGTAATGGGGAAAGGCCACTCAACAGACTCAGTTCAGTCCATCTCCTAGAAAAGGACAGTGAGCAAACAAAAACATACCACTGTAACTGGTATTTGCCTGGGTAGAAGACCAGGGACTAACTGAAAGGCAGACTGACTCTCCATTTCTGTAGTTCTGCATGAACTACAGTCCATCCATAACTGCTCTGAAACACCTCTCAGGTACTGAAAAGGTTGATCTTTATAGCTCTATGCCCGAACTCCTAATGTCATCCTTTTGGTCAAAATTTTAATGACAAAGCAGACAAGAGTTAAAGAGGGAGAAGCATCCTAAGTCACTTCAGAGCAGTACTGGTATTT
The DNA here is from genome assembly GCF_041296385.1 of Aphelocoma coerulescens. NCBI lineage: Eukaryota > Metazoa > Chordata > Aves > Passeriformes > Corvidae > Aphelocoma > Aphelocoma coerulescens. The sequence goes on from NC_091015.1 coordinate 125,280,716, forward strand.
TTCACTTATTGACTGGATGGATGAAGGAGCATTCTCAGAAAAAAGCAAGGACTTCTAATGACAGAAATGGTTTAGAAAATATGTTTAAAGAAATCTCTTCTTTAAAGAGTTACATTTAAAACAGAAGGGGCAGACCTGTCTGACATTCATGCTCTGAACATCGTAGGGAGAGGTAGGAATGCAGAGAGCATGCCCACTGGCTTCTTATCCAGTCAGTTCTTTCAGTGAGCAACATGTAACTTTACAATTCCTAGCACAATCCTAGCTTTTTGTCATGTGTTATGTTATCATCACACATGCCTGGAAACAAAATCTCTCAAGGTGAACCTCAATTAGACTGTCTCAAAGATAATGGACTGCCAGCCAAATAACTGACAAGGATGGTTTATAAAAGTGTACTAATTACATAGAAATTGCACAATAAGGCTTGCAGACCTTTAGTTTTGCTGTCCACTTCATCTCCAGGCAAACCCAACCTTTTTTTCCCAAAATCTGGCCCCACTGGTTTAAAGGTTCCTTGTTTAAATTTTTCACTCCGTTTGCTAACCAACAGCATGGATGAAGACAAGGATTCAGAGGATGAGGGAACTGCATACTCTGCCAATGTGTCAATGCTACTTCCAGTTAGCCAATTAAAAGAACTTCTACCACCTGTAAAAAGAAATTGCAAAAAAACTGTAACATACAGATACAGAAAGTGAAAACATCTACAAAGTAGGTATTTTTCCCTCCCAAAAATATAATTTCCTTGTGTTGACAGGCACAACAGATTTTAAGCTGTTAGGTAAGACTGTGCTTCTTTTACATTAGCCAGAACATAAAATACATATGAGACTAATAAAAACGTGATTTTTTTTCTCATAACACACACAAAAAAGCCCTTGAAAACAAAATACTAAACATACTTACACTTCTACACTAAAACATCATATGCAACAGAAATGACATCATTCCTACAGCAAACAAGAACATTTCAGAAGACACTGGTCTGGACTTACTGCCATGCTGTGTAGGTGTAAATTCATATTGCCTTTGGGTAGCCCTCACTTGCCCACCAACTGACCCAGAAGGAGAAAGGGATCTTTCTTGTGACAAATTCCTGTGGATGCTCTGAGAAGCCTGAGTTTCCACAAACATTGGTGTGAGCACAGTACTTCGGTAACGCCAGCTGGAATCAACTACAAAGTCCTATGAACAAAGAAAGATTTTAAGTAGAACAATAAGGATGGAGGCTTTCTGCATTTCTTCATTGAGTAGGACAGCAGAAACTACAGTCCAGAAACCAAAACACCCTCCCAGGTATAGGGGCAGAACTTGACTATATATAAAAAACAAACAACAACAACAAAAAAAACCCCAACAAACCACAAACATGTAGAAGTTCTCCACAGCTCAGTAAAGAAAGCTCACTAATTTAGACTGGTCAGCTGAGGACTGATTTACAGCTCTTGCACCAGTATTCCTGTTTCTTGACAGTATTTCTCCAGCTGATGGTGCTTCTCTCCACTACCCTCCTTTTTAGTATTTCAGTACTCTACAAATCAGCTATACTTGGTATAATTATTTTAATTTTTTTTTTTTTTTTAAGAAAGTAATATTATTGCCACCACAAAACCAGCAAATTTCTGATACTGTGCATAACTCACAACTGCTGCACTTGTTAACTATGGAGCACAAAACACTTTAAAAAATCTCCTTCATTATGCCCTTCTTTTCTAAGTGGTAACTACATTAAGGAATAGAATTTGTCACATAGTTGCATACAGGACAACACATTACAATTCACCTGAAATTTGCATTCAGATAGTGGATGCTCAAATATTTTTCTGGAATAATCCGGGCTCCTGCTAGTCATTTCAAGCAGAAAATTTGTGATTAGACTCAAGTACTGTGTTTCAATCTTGGTGGAATATAAAGAACTCAACAATGACAGCATGCGATCAAGAGTATTTGTGGGCAACCTTGTCTCATGACTCCAAAAATTCCTAACAATTAATCTGCAAAGGCAAAGAATAAAGTTATTCTTGGTTATTTGCAAACATAAACACTTCTAAAAAAGTTAAAAAGGAAAAAAAACCAAAAACCACACCAACAAAAAAGCTCCAGAACAATAAGCTTTTAAAGCCTTCAACTAACACTTTAATGCCATTAATCTTCCATTGAATTACACTGAATTCCTCATTCATCTACCATGTTCTCTGCCTGATATTAAAGGTTTACTCTGAACAAAATATTTTTGTCAAGTGTTTTCCTCTTGAGAAGTGCTATGTATGGATAAGCACTAAGATCTCCTCTTCTCTCTTTTGCTCCACCAAGAGAAATTTTAAAAATCCAACATTTAATCTACTGTTGTGTTTGTATAGGAGGGTCCTCCTTGTTCAAAAACTCTAGAACATTAATGCAGAATTAGGTTTAACATAGTGAAACAACCTCCCCACAGCTTAGAAGTTTGTTCAAATGCTCCACTTAGATTTGGTGTAACACCATGGGACACAATTTTATAAACTGGAAGAAAAGGAAATGGTATTATCTCAGTGTTGCTCTTTTACACTGAAATACTCAAAAAACCTCTAAGGATCAAGTCTTTTGCTATAAACAAAGTAAGAGAAATGTAGGTATTTTTATTTCAGACAGTTATCACAACACTCTACTCACTGCAGTTCAGCATTCTCATCAATTAGTCCTTGAAGCAGCATTTCTTTTGCCACTTTGAGTATCTCCTGAGAATCTTCATCTGTTTGACTTTCTGGATCACTGATGGTAGGAGAAAAATATCTATTAATGACTTCTCTCAAACAATCCATAGCAAAATAAGAGGATGAGGATGATGAAACAAAAAGGAAGATTATGCCCTCTGATAAAAATCTCAACTTGGCATGACAACATAACATGAGGTCTTCCTTGCCAAAAATGCCTTGTGGACATCCACTACTTATAAAAGAAATAATCTAATAAGCTAAGTAATACATTAGGTATTTATTATGAAGTTTGCATGGTTGAATCTGAAAAAACAGGCAGAGAATGCTTTTCACAAGTGATGCTGGAGCAAATATTGCCTGTACTTTTTCTTCAAAATAACTGTCCATTCAAAGAGTTATCTTGGGAAAAAGCACATAAAACCCAACTAAGTTAGATAATTCAACAGCACCCCACTTGTCATGTGCCTGTTCCCTATTCTAAGGGGTCAAGCAGAAAGACCATCTTTATACTACCAGATTGAAGGGATCCAGATCACACCCACGTGCCTTAATGTATCTTCTACCTAAAAGCAAACTTCTTTAATGTATAATTTTCACTAGTTACAAATTCCAGCAACAAGAAAAAAAGCTGGAACATCAAAGTTAAGACCTCTTATGCCATCCTGCTGTGGTGATGCAACATCCTAGTTCTGGTCCAAGTATTTATCCCTTACTGGAAGTGATAAAATTGCCACCAAAGGCCAGAGCCAGTTAGGAAAATCACAGACTCTATTATTCTGACAACTGGAAAAATCCCTCACCAAGGGACAAGAAGTTGGAAGACTCTTACAAACACTTTCACTCTGCCTGTGCAGGGAACACACACCTGTAATTATCGTAAATCCACATCAGGATATCATACATGCGCTGTCGACATATGACAGAAGGGTGAGAAATGAACCCTGTAACTCCAGGCAGAAGTTCTTTAAGTTCTAGTGGTTTTAATTTAGACAGCATCTTGTACACTATATCCAAACAAACCCTTTGTCTTTCATCATCCCTGAAAGAAGAGTGAAAAAAAAAACCCAGTTACATTGCTTTTCTCATCACTGCTACACACAGAACCAGAAGATCAGTTTACATTTTAGAAACAGTATTTGGTTTTGCATAAAGGGCTTTAGGTAAATACTTTTGGATTCAACCTAAGAGTAAGAATATAAGTAAACTAATACAGACCTCAGAAATTGACATCCCACTGGTGTTTCACCCTAAGGCTATTTTAGGGGCTTTTGTCTGTTTTTCACAATGAGCTAACCATCTTAACTCCCAGATTACATTAGCTCAAATTAGGGGAGCAATGACCAAAAAGTGAAGGTGAGTTATAAATGCTTCTGAATGTAAAAATGTTGTGGGCAGCACAGAGTATGTTATCAAGAAACTTAACTATCCATCATAATCAATCACTTGACTACTTACCTATGATTCATGATCTGGATAAAGTCTTTACTCTTTAACTGCAAGTAGAGATCAGGAACTTCTTCAGCCCGGCACATTATTACTTCCAGACAATAGGTTTTCATCACACCATGAAGTTTGGGTATCAAAAAGAATACTGCATTCATAAACCTTAATTTAGCCAGAAGCCCACAAAGAAAAGCACGTTATTCTCTATTATTCCTCTAGATTTACAGTCAACATATCACATAAATCATGACACACCTGTCAGCAAGAGGTGGAAAATTCTTAACAACTTTATTCAAGCACTGAATAAACTTATCATGTTGGGTGTTCTGATGATGTTTTAATTGTTTTATGACACAATCATAAACTGGATCTTCAAGTATCTGAAAATGAGAAAGACAGACAAGGATATCCATGAAACTCATAACCACCTTAACGACACACTGTTTTGCTGCTATGCTGTTTGATTCTAGGGCATTTCACTAGGCAAGATCCATCCAACTCATCTTAACATTTGTGGTGCTTCATGGGTCCTGTACAGATCTGCCTGGCTGAAACACATGACTGCTGCTTGAAAAACACATTTTTGAGCTTCCTTTGACTGGTTTGGAACCAACACCTTAATTTTGTAGTACAAGTTGCTTAGTGTGCTTATATAAATATTAAGCAGCTTCTCATTCAGAAGAGAAAATTTCCAATCAATGAATGTAAAAAACCAAGACCTTTTTAGTAAAAAGGTGAAAAACAACCAGCAACCTGCAATTAACATCAAAGAAATAAGCCTTGTTGAGGATAAAATTTAGACCACCTTTTCTCATTTATTCAAAACACTGCTTATAATGGAACTTGGAAGACTGAGAAAGATTCATGAAGATTTATGAAATATGCTTTACAAACAGCGAAAGAACAATCAGAATGCAATTAAGTGGGAAAAGAAGTAAGGATATAAGGAGAGAAGGAAGAATAAACTATAAGTTCAGGCTAATACTCTACTTAGCCAACAACTTGGTATTTTTGTCTTGAATAGCAGTTATAGAATTATATTTAGGGGGAACACATGATCCTGGCTGCATTTTGTCCTCCTTTTCTCTTACACAATCCAACATTGTGTAAGAGTAATAGTGTCATTAGATTAGGGATCTTTGAGTGTACACTGCTGTCTGTTGTATCTAGAACCTGTTCATGACATTTTTTTGTGCATGAATTTCTACTTATCCCTAGAACCTCTTCTGGCACCAGACTACAGAAGTTCACTAACCATTGTGTGAAGTACTCCTAGCATGTGTCTCAAACTGACTTCTGTGATCATCACGCACAATCCCCTAGTTCTAGTATTGTAGGATTTGGTGAGTAACAGTTTTGCATTCATCTTATCCCCTACCTATAAAAAAACTGGATTCAGATACAGTTATTCAAAAGGTAGCTCCAAACCTCCCAATTTGCCTTTTTTTCTTCTTAAAAGCCCCCGATTTTAAAACATACTGCGCTAGTGTTGCTGGCTGGCAAAAGCTGAACAAAGCCTCAGAAAGAGATCATTCACTGACAGCTCCAAAAGAGCAAGGAAAAAATTCTGTACTTAGTCTGCCCTCAAATTCTTTTCCTGTTGAGTTAGTAGTTTAAATCTTTAATTAATCTGTTGGATAAAGACTGGTGAGTTTTAGATACATCCCTTTTTGGATCTGAATTGAGCAGTCATACAGACGATGAATATAAAATTAAGACAGGAATGGTCAAACACAAAATACAGTTCACTTACATTTTCTCTCTCAGCAATGTATTGAAGAGCAAGTCCCAACACTTCTGCTGCAGCTGCATAAACTTCTTTATACTTTAGTAAGCCCATGTTGCTGGTCAAAGCTTGAAAATACCTAGCACAAAAGATAGACCTGCTGCAAGCCACTATTCCAGCACACAAATTTAAACTGAAGCAAAAAAATAATCTGAGCTGCCTAGAGTAATAGTGACTGCTTTCAGAAGAGCTGACAGCACAACATGGATTTTCCACTTGCACTGCCTCAAATCCCTGCTTTAGCAATTCCTGACTCCAATAATTTCCACAAAACTGCAACCCTGGGGCCCACTGTAAAAAAGAGTACATTCTTCTAGATGTTTTCCAAAATAAATGTGGTCTGCAATTTGTAGCTAGAAAAGTATTACATCTGACAGATGATAACAAAGGGATGATGGGACAAGGGATTCCAAAGAACAAGCTCCCACACTTCATGCTGACAAATTAAACTTGCTCTCTTTGGCTTAAGATTTTTTCAAGATCATTCACAAAAAATCTGCATTTCTCACCTGACACGATCTATTTCACACTTTGGGTCAAAGGGTGGCATATTGTTAGCAAGAACAATTCCCAGCAGCTGAATTCCCACTGAATTGTCCTTTGTATCAGGGTCTCCACCAGAAAACTTTTCAAATATTAAACTGTTGGATAAAAACACAAAAGCAGTGATAGACATGAAAACCCCAAAACAGACACACCGTAAATCACTCACTGTCTGCGTATACAGGGATCTATACACACACGTACAACCCACCAAAGGGATACTGTCAGAAAGCAATAAATATTTAGCTTCAGTGAAGAAGTCTTTGCAAAGAAACCCACCCCAAAACAACTAAAAAGAGATTGTAAGCCCACACAAATGCTTGACAAGTTCTGGAGCATGGCAGATAGCAGAAGTCTTACTAAGAAGGCACCAATATTCAATGATAATATCCAAAACTTCAAATAAAAAACCATCTTTGTAGAGATTACTACTGCTTTTAGTTGCTACTGTCATAATCCTTTACATGTTTTCCCATCTCTCTCCTTGTTGTTTTTCAAATTAATTTACCATCTTTGGAGAGTTTGATTCTGAAGTTCTACTGTCCACTTGAGGGACAAAAAGTTTACTACAGCAGCTGAATTTACCTTCCCATGTCCTTTGATACCCTTCACTTATATTTTTGAAATACTGATAAAAGAAAGCAGTTGTCCAAGTGTTTACCTGTAAGGTATGGAGAGACACTTCTTCCAACACTCTATAACTGTCTTTATGATTTCCAGATTGTGTCTGAACACAGCTTTTTTTGGATGAAAGGCATTCTTCATCAAGAATTCAAGCAATCTGTTAGCTAAAATCTCATCCTTAATATTCCCCTACAAAGACCAGGAGCAAAAATAACCATAGTGACTCCGAGAAGACGTATTTTATGAAACCAAGTAAGTAATCAAGTTATGTTTGAAGTTAATATGTAAAAGAATTGCAAAATGTAAAAGTGGACTGATGTATAAAATTATTTAAGAGCATAAAAACAAACTCAGTCATTCTTAACCAAACAGCCACAATAATAATAAAAATGAATTTCACATTTCCTTACTTTGGGAGTGGCTACACTTGTCCAGGAAAGGATTGTAACTACTATTTCCACTACCATGTAATGAATCCCTTCACCTCCATTATTTCCAGAAACAACAAGTTGCAGCAATGGACCAAGCCAGTGCTTCGCATAAGGCCGGAATACCTACAGAGAATCAATGATAAAGTACAAATTACCCAAGTATTCAGCAACCTGTTGTTCAATAAACATTACAGGTATGACTGCTAGACCAACCTCTTTAGCACTTTTGCTCAACCCTCAAGGCAACAACCATAAAAAATTTAAAATAAAAAGTATCCATAACTACACTTCTCACTTTTGCTTAAGAGACCTTTAGCCACAGAAAGTTAATTATTTCACCAGGGCACAGATAGTATGGCTCTCACATAGAAAATCTGTCTGTAGTGGATTTGAAAGAGTATGCCATTCATCTATCCTTCCATTTCAGACAGCTTTATTAAGAAAGTAGCATTAAATGGGTATAAAGTTTCTTGAAATATTTCTGAAATTCAGCATTTTTGGATTTGGAATATTCCAGACCGAATACTTTAAAATAATTGTATGAAATAGCTTGAGAATGTTTTACCCAAGAATGTGAGCTGGAAAACGTTTCTTCTCACATGTTATGCTATCTTAGTATCTTTCTGCAACAAATTTAACTCAAAGTGTTTCTATAAGACTCATCTGTGACCATTAATAAAACATTGTATTTGCTGCGAAGATGGAAAGTATAATCAGCCACACCTTTTGTGTAAGTATCAATGAATACATTACTTGTGGTTTCCAGAAGACACATATGGTGGACACCCTCTACTTATAGAAGTAGAGTATGGGAGAAAAAGTATTAATAATACATTCAAAATACTTGTACTATCTGGAATTTTGGGCCATAAATGCACTCCCTTTTATCACAGCAAACTACTCAATTTGAATGCCCCCAAGGTCTCAGCTGATGAAATATTTTACCCTGCAAGAGTTACACAGTTTATATTATGAAGAAAAATTACTCACATCCTCAGTATTAACAATAAGTTTTGCTATGAAGAGGCGAATATTTAATGGTACTGATGGGTTTTCTAATTTGCCATGAAGAAATTTCATCCAAAGAGGAAGAGCTACTGGAACTGTTCCCTGAAATTTAGACAAGATGAGCAAAAGTCAAATCACTTCTTGCACCAAACAGGCTTACCAAACCAAAAAGCCCCAAGCTCAAACCACACAGGTTTCACTATAATATAGCCAAGAAAATGAATAAATGAAAGGATTCAATCATGACTCTCTTTTCTTGGTAGCGTTAATGGAAAAATGCCAACTTTTTAGCTAATACTGGCCTCCTCCACTTTGGGTGTGATCTGATTCCTCTGCATATGTTTAATCAGAGTGGTCATAGAAGCCATACATTCATGTTGGTTGAATTCATCCATTTCCAGTTCCATCTCATCGTTTAAAACCTTGTATTCTGTGGGCTCCTTAATAAAAAAAAAAAAAAGTGTTACTATGATTAATAACAACACTGCATTTTCTTTCAAATCCCAATCATGCCAGGAGTCATCCTGATCTTATCTGTGCTTAGATTTCACTACACACTCAGTGTGTGCAACAGGGAATACATCAAATGTGTTGTTCAAACAGACACCTCCCAAATGCATGCAGCAGATCTGCACGTCCTTTACCTTTTGTGCCAACAGATGCCAACTTTATGTTACTCTGACTTTACTACCTGCCAGGACAGGTGTGGCAAATGCTGAAAGCAGAGGAGGAGTTAAGCTGAACCTCACAGAAATTATTTCATTTCATAGCCCAAAGAATGTGTTAACACATGAGGGAAAGCTCTACTTCCATGGATGCTGTTTCACACTGACTAGTATCTGCAGCAGCTCTCTCCAGGGACACAGAGTAAATCACAAAAGAAAATTGTTTAGTTAGAAATTACAAAATTACCAGGCAAACTAGAAGCGTATTTTCTATCTTGCTTAACTTCCCTGCAGCTAAAACACCTCCTCACTCCAAAACATGGAAACAGTTTATCTTCACCAATGTTAACAGTTATTTTGACAGATTGTGTCTTCAGTGTCTATGATACTTTTACAAGCTGTCTGTTTCAAAGCAGGTATCTATTCTATCAGCATTAGGGCTAGTGAGACATCTTTTGATTGCAGAAGGAACACAACTTCAAGTCTTCAAAGAACAGCATTTAATATCTCCCAAAAGCAACAGTTAAATACAAGGTGCCACAACAGAAAAGCAAAAACAATTGTTTGATTATTTATTCCATGCAAATGATACAGCCAGTTCTGTCACAGACCAAAAGAGGGAAACGATGAAACCTGATGGCTAACAGCAAAACACAACCATCAGAGGATGTGCCTGAGTGCAGTCACAAGCCATCATTTTACAACTCAGGCTGGACTTCACTCACCCTGCTCAGCTTTAGAAACCCAATAGGGCATTGTTTTTCTCCAGCTGTAGACACTGGAGAGAAGAACTAAGAAAAGTGACTGACAGAAAACAGCTCAAGTCCCCTCCATCATCTTCTGGAGGAACTCATTCTCAGTCAGGTAGCACAAATATAGAAGAATAGAAATTTCTCTTTCTCAACCCCAATAAATGTATGCAATTGCTCAAAAGCATAAAACTTGTCTTTCTCACAGCCCATAAGTCATTAAATTACCTTTCTCCTGAAACGAGTGCTGCTAGCTGTAACATCTTGGGAACTATAAGAAAAACCTTGGACTCCAGTAGAAAAATCAAACTGACTCATTTCTTCACTCAAACTGCTATCCATCATGTATGATGAAGAAGCTAAATACTTGGGTTCATCTAAACAGGAAAGAAGAACAGTCCATTAATCAAGGTAATTACAAGAAACAAAGCTTTACTGCCCACTAAAACTTGAGGGTAGGTGGGAATTGATTGTTAGATGAAATACATTGAATGTTTTTATTTGTTCCTGCTACCGTAGAAGCCAACTAAGAACACATCAAGAAACACTGCATGAAAGGTAAGAAAGCATTTCTTTCATTGCCATAAATAAACTTTCATACCCTGGCTGCTATTCCCTGCATCCCTGGCCTCCTTCCTAATAGCAATGTACCGCTTCTTCCTTTCCAGAGGCACCTAAACAGCAAGAAATAAAGTACTAATTACTTAATTAAAAAAAAATAGTTAATTAGTTTAAAAAAATTACAGGTTATTTACACTTATTTATTTACTGGGATACAAAAAAAATATCAAAACCATTTAACATGAATGGAAATCTCATGTTGTAAATGATTATTATTAGTGCTAAACGAAAACAACTGAATTTTTTATTCCTACAGCTGTTCACTATCAAAATAAATACACTAAAAAGTATGTTAAAAGTATATACACTGCAGGTCTGTTCCAAATTTCAGGTCTGGGTTTCTCTCAGAAAAATGTATTTTAAATCATTAGAGGAATACTCAATTTTTTGAATCTACTACAGAACCCTCTTTCTCCATATGTGAGAACTGACCTGGTCTTCAGTAACCACACTGTTAACTCATACCCTTTTTTTACTTGGAAATACTAAAGGCCAGAAATGTCACTCACCTCAATTTCAACAGGAAATGTATACTGACGCTTCAGGTCTATCAAATTTTCAAAAATCAGCAAGTTCTGCAAACGGAAGCATGTTTGGAAATAGCAAAATTATAATGCTGCACACAATAACAATTGCTTTGAATGTATTTTATTTCTTCTTTAAGGAAATTCAACAGATCAATGTACAACATAGAAAGTATGGCATGTTTTCTCTTCTACATCAGTACTCTAAGAAGAATTTTGCTATTTAACTACTCAAGAATTCACAGCACATAATGTGCTCTGTAAAAAGGTCTCTCTTATTCAAGTACATTCCAAGCCTTGGAGAACTTAAACAATAGGGGCTTTTTCCTCGTATTTTAGAAAATCAATTGGGAGTGGAAGGAAAACAGTATCACTACTTCACTCATTCCCAAACAGGTGGTAAAACTTTCATCAGCTACCACTCCTTCTATTGCCTCACTGGGTAGTTTGTTAGTATAATTGCACGTCATTCAGGTTTCATTCTTTGATTTATTGCAATCAGGTAACATCACTTTGTGTCTCATGCTCTGGAAGCCTTCTAACAGCAACAAAAGCTTCTCACCTTTTCTGATTTTTCTGAAAAAAGAAAGCCTTGATAAAATTTACTTTCAGTGAAGACACAACTGATGACAGCAATAGCACAATTATATGCTGCACAGTGATACTGTCTCCTCTTCTCCAACAGTTGACTCTCTCCTGCCATATTTTCTGTAAATGCATCATAGCATGACCTTAAAATACAAACAGGCAAGAAAACACCATTAGCAGTCTTTTATTAAGCAGTACAAGAAGGGTTCCAATCAGAGACCAGTGAATCAACAGAATTTTAAGGGAGCAGTATCCAATTAAATCACCTCAGACTTGTTCAAGTATTCTGCAGGTAAATGGAACCAAAATGGAACCATTCAGCAACGACAAAGAAAACTTCCCCAACTATTTACACAGGAGTCCTTAATGTCAGGAATGTGATGACAGGTAATGTTCAGGTAAGATGAATACATGTTTTGATGCATACATAAATTTCTCTCATGGTCCTTTGCCAAGAATTATGAATGGACACGCATGCTAAGGTATTTTATGGATTAGCTGAAGAAAACCAGTTTAGATGTGATTTTTAAAGGTCTTTGGCAGAAAGCCATTTATAGATCTGCAAATCATAGCCAAGAAATTCTTTGAAGTCCTCATAGGATGTAGAATTGTAAAACAAAAATTAAAACAAAACAAAGCAAACAGCAATTCAGACATCTTCCGTTTTTTTCTGAATATTAAACAAACTAAACAATACTAATTAACATACATATTCAGTATTTCTCTTTTGTCCCCCTTTGCAGTGATGATTAAGCCAAACTACTCCTACTGGGTGTGCTGCTGTATTATGAAATGTAAATGAAAATCCATCCTGTCTTCTCATCAATCATATCAATATCAGTTTTGCAACACAATACCATACTCCACATGGAAGTGTGAGTATGCTGAAACTGAAGTTGTGAAAACACAAATTAAAGGCCAAGAATCATACTGAAAAGGTGAAATAAATGCACAGGCTTAACAAATTAAAAAAAGAAAAGGACAAAAATGGGGGCAAAAGTTATCCTGACATAGAACTGTAAGTTTACACTGCAGATCATGCTATCAATGCAAACTCAATATTGTATATTTCATTTAAAATCAAAAGTTATGTAAGAGATTACATTTACCCTTGAATAAATCCATCTTCTGATTCATATGGCCTACTTAAAAAAAGCAAATCTGGCCAAAACCTAACGAGAAACAAAGTAAATAAAATAAACAATAGTCTTACTTTATTAATGTCTTGGTAAGTTCATTTCCTTCTACACTCATGGAGCCACGGTAAGCTTGGTTAATTTTAGAGTCCTTGGAGTAAACTTCCTCTTTTGAAAGTCGCACATACATCACTTCTAGCAGCTTGTAATACCCCATTTTCTTCGTGACTTGTTTATCAAAAGTGTATTCATGGGACTGGAAACAAATAAGCAAAATTTGGATCTTGCCCTTTCTAAATGGTTCCACAGTTACTTTAAGGTTCTCTTAGACAGCCTTTAGCTTACTTCTACCTTCTAAAACAGAGGAAAGAGCTGACAATAATAAAAGACTGACAGACTCTGAGTTCCTGTGTAGTACAGTTATTAAAACTGTGTTGACCCATGTTTGTCTGGTGAGCTGTGTTAACTACAATTGGCCTAAATTATTACAAGGATACTGGAGGAAAATAAGCAGAGTACCAAGTGACAGCTCAGCTTCACAACACATGTAAGCAAAACTCACACCTGTCACCATCCTTGGTATCATTCATGAGTTTCATTTTGCACCTTATTTTGGTACCAAAATTTACAGCAACAGGAACATGGTAGGGTGACCCTACATAAATCTTAGTTTTAGCATTTTGTTTCAATAACTATTACTAAACATGGGTCATTTCAGCACCTTGCTCGTCCTGCTGCCTTTGAACATCTGCACCAGAAAAACCATGGGAGTGAAGAACTACAGCAAGAGCAGAGACCTCCACTGGCAACAAGATCATTGCACACAACTGTATTCTTAAATTGGAAGACAGCCTGTAAATAGAGAAAGGAACAACTGTGCTCCTAATCCCTTGCAGAAGAATCTTTGCAATGATTACAGATGTATTTCTTTCTCTAAAAGTAATGTACCTAATTTCAGAGCTTTCATTATAGAGGTTGAAAACCTCTCCAAAAATGTAGTAACAGGCTACAATTTTATACAGCTTTTATATTTCAATGTTAAAATGGGTTTTTGCTTTTTGACAGAACTTCAGATCCCTTTAGATATATATAGCTAACATTCAACTTCAATTTTTATACACAATAGATATGCAAACATGCATTAACTCCAAAGGAAGAGTGTGTTGGGGAATAAAGAAAAGCTTATCAATATAAAGAAAAGCTTATCAATAACAATCAAATTATATAACTGGCACATGCTTCTGATCCAGGCTACAGAAAACTAGAAAGGAAACCCTTTTTATCAGTGTTTCATCCAAAGTTAAGCAAAACGTACATACCAACATCAACATTTTATTAGACCTTCCTTAACCCTAAAAAAAATAATTTAAAAAAAGTAATTCATACCTTTGTAAACCTGGAATTAAGTGTATCCATAGCCTCTATTATAATCTTGCTAAAGAATTCTCTCAGTGCATCCAAGCTGCAGTGCCACAGGAGAGTGAGGAGGGACCGATCCACAAATGCTTGACGAGCAGTATTTGAAAGAAGTTCTTCATTTCGGAACATTTTGTGAACAGTGTCCAACAGTATCACTTGTTTGTCAGTGGTGCTCCTAAACAAGATGGAAATCTCAAGATGAAAACTCTTTTACCAGACTTCACTTACAATCTCAAATCCTTAGGACATTTAAATTTTTTATTGTCTGCCTTCATACCCTCTTGGATTATCCTGCAAGACATGCAAGGTCAGGTTGAACCACCAAGTATTACGCACCTCTCAAAACAACCCACCTCAGCTTCTTAGGCTGCAAGAGATGGTAAACTTGTTTGTGCATCTTTAATAATTTAATCCTAGAGCAAACATTAACTTTCTCAGGTCCTTTTCACTGAGAAACCGAAAAAAAAAAAATATATTATCTGGAACATGTGAAGGATGTCGGCAAACCAAAGGAAAAAAAGAGCTGTGGCTATCAAGCATTCCACTACTAGATGATCTGCTGTTCTGAATAATTTTACTAAAGCTAAAGATTCAAAAATAGGATTTGGGCATAAGGTAAATGACTTTTTCAGGAAATAACATGCTCCACAATTGTGGAGCCCATCAAAATTGGAATGTTGGTTTTGGAAGAGATACTGAATACCTCTTCTGTGGACAGAGCATGTTTGAGTCTACAATTTAACACCCTGGAAATATTCAATTAAATAAGTGCATTGTTGTACTTTCAAAGGGGTCAAACAAATTAATTCTCTGTCAATTTAAGTACTACCAACTTAAGTGATCATATAGGGATAGCAAATATATAACAAACAAGTACTATTGTCAACTGGATTCTCTCAGAACAAGCTTATTTACGGAAGGCTTTCCAAATTTGCACAGGCACTGGACGTGTAATCTGGAAACTGGTGTCACTTGTTCACACTTTGGAAATACTTTGAAAATGTGAAGACAAAAGCAAAACCTGAATTGAAACTATTACATAAAACTTTATAGTGTAAATCATCACTATTATAAGGACAATAAAATACAAGAAGCACATTTGCTTCAGCAAAAATTCAGTGAGAACAAGCACAAAATCCAGTGGACTAAACCAACCTTCTGGAAATTCTTTTGAAGCTGGCTTGAAATAAATCCTCCATGAAATGTCTGTGATCCCTACAGAGGATTTCTGTCATCAGTTGCAACAACATTGGACTCTGAGACAATTCTAACGCATCTAAAAACTGAAGAAGAAGCAACATGTAACATGAAGAGCAACACTGCATCAGATCACTTCAATCTAATGATTAATACTGATCAGAAGCAGATGCACAGAAGTGTGTGCTTATTTAATGTGCGTCTGTAGATTCAGTTTCTGGATAAAGACATAACCCAGAAACAAGCAAGCTGATCCCCTCATGTGAGCTTAGAAAATCTCTCTTTAATTCCAGATCCTCTGAAACACTGTTTCTAGACACAGTTCACTTCAGCTTCTAATTATGTTTTGTTAAAAATACTGACCTTCTTAGTGCAGTCTACATAGTTATTGTGCTTCAAAGTTCCTTTGGGAAACTCATCAGACCTCATGGGAAAATTGAAAGCTACAAGTTGATCCAGAGCATTCTTAAGGTCACTAAGCTTTTCTCCTGTCAAATTAGTGAAGAACGGGAGAATTATCACTGCTTGGCCCTGAAGAAAAAAAATAAACAAACATAAAAAAGATACAGTTTCACACTAAAATATAAGTTATTCCCTAACTACGGAGCCAGCTGAACAGGACCACAAATCAGCAGCAGTGTCTGTTTTCACCGATTCAATGGCTCAGTGTACAAATAAAAATATGTTATGTCGCTGCTCATCTTTCCAGATGCTGGTTCAGAGAACAGCCTTTAACTGTCAGGTCACTGCTGAGTGAGAGTTAAAAGCTAATTAATATCTCATGGCTGACATGGCTATGAATAATATCTCATTGCTCTTTTAAGCAACCATTCAATCTCATACGAGCCACTGATTTAATGCATCATCTTGCAGCCAAAGCAAAATCCCAAACTTTATTTATTTTGAATGCATAGGAAAGTACAAAACTCTGTCTAATTAAAGGCAGGCTGACTGAGAAGCAACTATGCAAAACTTTCATAAGTATAAAATTTTTTATTATTCTAGTCCAACCTTTATGCTCCAGCATCTTTCATAACTCACACTTCCACTCTGCAGTACTTTATCTCCCTCTCCTGACCAAGCTGCACATAGCAGCTACTCCATTAGTACTGGTCTCACACTCGCAGACACAGACGTTCAAATCTCGACAAATGTTCCTAATATGAGCTGTAGGAATTGCCACTCCTTGCTAAAAGCCTGATTAGCTGTCATTTCTCCAGTGAACACCTGGGAGTTCAAGACAACTTGCAACTGATGGTAATTCTTCTTCCTAACAATTACATTCCTTTCTTCTGATCAAGGGAGAAAAAAAGAGCACCTTAAACCAAGACATGACATCTGTGATAGTGCCTTCTGTCTGAAGAACAAAAAGGATGATTTACAGGTTTTAGGATGTTGAACAGAAGAATAAAACTCCATAAGTCCATGATAAAAATTAAGCCAAATAACAGAGAATTCCATGAACAACTAACATTCTAACCTGGGGAGGGTAGGGAAGCTGAAGAAGTGAGCAATTTACCTTAAGATTTAAGCCTAAATTCTGATCAATAAGTAGACTGGTATAGGTATTAAAAACAGCTGTAAATGCTTCATGATTGGTATTGAAAGAAACTGAAGAGTCTATCTGGAAAGACAAAAGAAATAAAAAAGTTAGTTTGGTTTTTTTTTTAACTAGTCAAAGAGATTTGTATTAAGGAATAATCAAAAGCCCTTGAGCTAGAATTATTTATTTCCAAAACCACACTGAATTAACAGAAACCACATACAGAGTAATTTTGGTTTTAAAAGAAGAACTAGAAAAGCTCCTACACAGTATAAACAAAATCATAATGTTGGATACTTTTCAATTCAAAAAAATATTAAGTTCCTTCTGAAAGCCAAATTTCCTACTGGTCAGTTCACTGCCAGCTAATACAGCAATACAGTTCACATTCTGTGTCCCAACACATACCTGTAAAACAATTCAAGTTTAAAATAATTAAATTATAAAAAATAAAAATTCTGCTCACAGTTGATCTTTGAACATCTTTGTATACAACTACTTTTACAAGTTCCCACAAAAATCCCAAAAGGATAAGTAGATAATTATGTTTTCAAAATAGAGGAAAAAAAAAAAACCAGATCAAAATCTCAATGTCACAAAAATTAAGTGTTTAAAATAAAGATAATTCTGCGGTCTGTTAATACGGGTAGAACTCCTCCACTGTGACTTTCTGGATGCCAACATGACAAAGAATGTTATCAGAGGCTGCTCAGAGTTCACTCTCTCTACTTCTACCAATTCTCCAAAAGGAAAAGAGGCAGCTAAACAAGAACAATTATATGAGAACAATTAAAAAAACCAAAAATGGTGGTAGGGGGAAGAAGAGCAGTATCTAGTAATTTCCACCTGTCCCAAATTTTTTTGTCGTTTGCTAATAAAAACTCAGATTCTAACATTGTCCAACTTTTCCCTTTTTTCCCCAAACATAAAACATTTGACTTAAACAGCATTTCTTGAAAATAAGATGCAATCCCTACAGAACTAGAAAGGTTACCTGAATTTTATAAAGCAGTGCATACCTGCAGAACTTTAGCCAGCAGGGTCAAGACTGCCATTTTGCTCTCAGCAGATGAACCTTTGGCCCACCAGCTGTCCAGTTTCTCCCAGTTTCTCAGGACAGCTGTCACCAGTTTTGCTCCTTGCTGCTTGCGCACAGCACGGTCCCTAAAACTCTGATCTAACATGCCATTCAAAATGCTCCCAACCTGGAAGGAAAAGCAACAGGTAAGATTCTTGCATCCCAAATGAAAGGGTGATAGGATCACTTCAGTGGTATGGGCAGTCATAAAAAAGAAGAATCACAAAGCAATGCTAGATTTAAATCTCAAAAGGATGCAGAAGAAAGGTCTCTGCAGGAAATTAAAACCACACCCTTCTCAAAAGAAAAGGCGCCTCTCCAATTTACTCCCGTTTCAGAGAGCAATGCAGCAATTAGTTCCGATACCTTCTGTGTATAAATGATAATCCAGAATAAAGATCAATACTTGGTAATTTTAGTTAGTGTGAAGTTGAAAAATAGCACACATGCTAACTTAGTCACATCAATTTTGAAAAGAAAAATAACCCTTGCATAGCAGGTATGAACTAAGTATGCTTGAAATCTCTTTTCTTCAAAAACTATTAGTTACTATCATCTATCAGACAGACTTAAAGAGTTAATGTATTGTGGCATGCTCCACACAGGAAACACTAGATAATCAGCACCAGAAAGAGCCTTTAAAAACATACACATTCCTCTACAGTCTAATTGAAGAAGTTTTAGTATCACCAAAAATGATGCTGCAAGTGTTTTAAACTACTACTTGGATGCAGCACATCTAAGCATAACATTTGGGATTATAAAAGAGCCAATTATTTTAAAAGGATGATTTTACTTTGCTGAGCATCTTTTAAATCAAAAGGAAAAGCAGACTTTTGATCTGTCTTTTTAACCCTTCTGTTTATCAGAAGCACTGAAGGAAGGATTCTCAGATCGAAGCTTCCTTCATGGCACTGAGTTCTGTAAGTGCAGTAGACAAACAGCAAGAAGCCTGTTGAGCCAAACAAGCAGTGCTGAGACTGAGTACATGACCAAGTATCCCGTATTTATTTCAGCTCAGAAGGGTTGTGTGTGTGTATGTCTTTCTTTTTAATACTCTGATCTAGCTCTACCCTGGTCCTGTGGACTAAATGCCCATTAGTAGTTGGAGTTTGTTTTTCAGTTTAATCCAAAACAAATCCAAGCCACACGCTCTGGGACCACTCTGCAATGAAAATTAAAGCACAGTAAATGGGTCCCTCCTTTGAAAGGACATTTTTCATCTGAAATACTATGCAAAGGCATCCTGAAATACATAGATTTCAGGATAGGTAATAGGTAAGCACTTGCCACTCAGTTTGATCTGAGATCATGGAGTAATGCCAGGTTGCCACAGATCATGAAGGTAGCACCAGTAGGTCAAGACAAAAAAAACCCAAAAGCCACACCAAAAACTATCAATGCATTGCTGTCTGAAATTCAACCCAATTCACTTTTTTCCCCACTACACATTCTAACAATAAAAATAAAATTGTTACTTCTAACATTCCCTTTTGACTTTGTCCTTTTAAAGAGTAAGTCCAATACCATGTGAGGATTGCTGACAGATGATTCCATAAGTGGGACTATCACATCCAGGTTTTTCAGCAGCTGTTGATTGATGGTTTCTGAGAACAGGCTGTAGAAATACTGTCCATGAGAGAAATTCATCAGGTGGTTCTGGGATGCTCCCGATAGTGGCACAGATAAAACTACTGTGTTCAACAGTAGACTGACTAGCTCCTCACACTGAAAATTAAGGTATAGAGACAAGAATTATCTCAAGGACATTACATTTCACTTAAAAGTTTCTTAGAAAAGCACATTATTTTTTTTTTTTTTAAAGCTATCATCCCAAACATATTTATTTTGCTTATTTTATTTTGAGTATTGAAACTGGAGAACCATGTCCTACCTGATCATCAATAGCAAAGGCCAGCTGCAGGAGCCTATCAGCTAATTGCTTACTGCTGATGTCTAATGATGGAAGGGATATCCTTTCACCCCCAGGTGCAATGCCTTTATAAACAACTGAAAGAAGCTTGGAGCCAACTAAACGAGGCCCTTCATCCTATGGAAATCAACAAAGAAGTGACAATCA
The DNA here is from genome assembly GCF_041296385.1 of Aphelocoma coerulescens. Taxonomy (NCBI): domain Eukaryota; kingdom Metazoa; phylum Chordata; class Aves; order Passeriformes; family Corvidae; genus Aphelocoma; species Aphelocoma coerulescens. The sequence goes on from NC_091015.1 coordinate 125,300,850, forward strand.
ATAAAACCTGAAAAAAGGCATTCTAATCCATCTGTACAGTTAATTAAAACACTTGGACTGCCAATCATTTCCTTATAAAGCAATGCAAATACAGCATGACAAGACATCTTTCTAACTCGGGGATAACATTTTAAATGACACAACCCTATTGTGCACAAAGTTCAGAACAAACTAACAGTAATTTGAAAATCTTCCCGATATTCTGATCCTTCTTCACTTTCTCAGGTTTACTTGACTACAGAAGTAAAATGAACAGCTAAGTCAGGATGGGTGGGACACAAATGGTAAACCATGTAGCTCCTTGATTATCACTATACTGCAATCAGAGGTCTAGATTTGGTTGATATAGAGGATGGATAGCACACAGAAATGAAATATTTTATTATTTGTTAGCTTTGCTCAGCCTTGTTAAGCCTGATTGAGAAGTTCTCAGTCTTTGTGGCTGTTGTATAACCTGATTTCCTTCAATTGCCCAAAGCAGAGATTTACTACACTCAGAAACTTAGTAGAAGGAATTTGAGTAATTTAGCCTACATCCTCACACTTCAGAGCTCTTTATCCTGTTTTCCTGCAATTCAGACCCACTATATTGCTTCTGATCAGACAGGACATATTCCTTTCCTAATTTCCCTCATCACTTTGAATGTTCTCTGTGTAAAAGCTGTTAAAAAAATGCCTCCTTTATAGGACAGTTAATCCTGATTTTTGAGCTTTCAGTCTTGTGAAGCTCACTGAAAGGAAGCTTGAGAATCTACATTCTGATTTCCAGAGTCTGGAGCCAACCAGAGAAAGGCTAATATAATTTTAAAGGTTGTTCAAGCTTTTTGTGCTACTAAGATTTGTAGAATAACCATAAAACATTTATTTTTGATCCCATTCAACACTAGCTTTTCACTGTTGATCTCATTTTAAACAACTTCATCTGATCTGTTCTCTCTTTTTATCACGGTTTTTTACACAGGAAAAGCTCTTTACAATATACAAATGTTCACTATTATTTTCTGTATTAACAATTACCTGACCATGAAGAACAGAATGAAGCAGGCCAGATTTCTGGAGTTGCTTGCAGGCAGAAAGGACAGCACTAAACCTAACTTGATCAAAACGTGCCTCTGAATTCAAGAGATCAACAGAATAAAGGTCCTCAAGGCTAGAGAGGAAAGAGAAGCAACAATGTTGCATTAGTGCATCCACAGACAACATTATTTACTTTCCATTTCTCACAGTGAGTGTTTATTATGGACTCATGCTTACCAGAAAGCCCCTACTTACCTCTGTGGTGTGATTCTTTTTTTTATGCACAGTTTCAAAGATTCCTGATAGGGAGATCTCATCAGAGCTTTCATGAGTCTTACTGAGATATCTGGGAGGTTTTTCATGACTTGCACATCAGCTGTGTTAAAGCCTACATGTGATGGATCACACACTGTCATCACCACAAGCTCTATGAAGCTTGCATTTAGCAGTTTCTTCTCAAGCAGCTGGAAGGAAAAAAAAACATTAAATAAAAACTTGAAAAATTAATTTAGATTTCTCTATTTAATTCTTCATAACTTACCATTAATCCTATCTAAAATTAAAACAAACATGAAACAGTACCTATTCTCACTGACTTTCCCTATTGAAATGTCTGACTTTCAATCATTTATGCTAACGCACAGAAATGAGGTATCTACAGAAATAGACATAGGATATATGCTATCCCATCAAACTGCAAGTAAGACCTTTTAAACCACATAGGCCTGTTTCAGTCCTGACTATACACCTGTAAATCCTGATGTACACCTCTGTACACACTATTAGAGAGATTTGCTGAAGAGACAATCACAGTCTCAGAACTAAACTTGGCAGTGTAAATTTCCTAAGAGACTCAGAAGTACTACACTTTATATAGTTAAATATGGTTTATATTGCATCAAATAGAGACACCAATAGAGGGACAAATAGAGAAAGCAAAATAGAGGAACCGAAATATCTATACTGAATTCAAGAAAGGCAGATTGTGTTAATTCTTTCTGCCTTTTAAGCAGCTACCGCCTCCACACATTTAATGCCATCAGGAATCATACAGGAAATACTCATTGCAAGTACTCCATATACAGAACACATATATTTAACCACATATAAAATTTTAATCTTTTATCCATTACAGATTTCAGAGCTACCTTCCAGAAATCCTGCTGGCACATTTCCAGGATCACGGTGACAAACTCCATGATCCGGACAATAATGGTACACTTGCTGTAGTTGTACACGTCTCTCTCCTGTGGACTGAACGTGCTGCCTTTCAAACTGCAATCAAAGCACTGCTCTGCTGCATGGATATCATGCAAAGCAATAGTGTCAAGGAAGAACTGCACGGCTTCCAAGAACGAGGAGCTTTCATTTACACCTAGAAAGAATCACACTTAGTTGAAAAGATACAGCAGCTCTCAATTTAAAAATATTGTCATTCTTCCATGACTGTTTTATGCTTGGAAGAAAACCGTCAAACTGAGATGACAAACAGAAAGATGAACATCTCACACCAGTGTTTTCTGAAAGCTCTATGCCAGTTCTAAATATTACCATTCTGGGCAAGAGAATAGCAGGGCAGCGTTGTACTTAGTGATCACTCCAGAAACTGACCACTACAAGCACTGATTAATGATGATGATGATGTAGGCTTATGTAATGAAATGGATAAAAAATTTAAATCCCTACTTTTGCATGACTTAGCCTTATGTTAGCTGCATCCAGCAATGATCTTACAGTACTGTTTTAAACCAAGGCAGACGTAACACTGACAGACAGACCACCTGAAACTTGTACAAGACTATGAAACTGTACTATCAGTGAACAAAAGCATTTTGTTTAGACTTGCAAGAATAACTGAAAGAAAAAACTTTTGGGAGACCCAATGGCTACACAAGGTGTTATTATTTTACCTGATCAAAATTCAAACACTGGGCCTTTGGACCTGACGCAATTGATGCATCAGGAACTGAAGAAAGGTAACATGTACAGGGCTTGAATTAAAAAGGTGACTTCTTTCACTCTTTTCTGGTAGCTTCCTCCAGATATTACTAAAGAGCAGGTAAAAAGCTTTGGACAGATTTAAAGAAAAATATGATAAAAATCTATTGCTCTTCTGAGCAGTGGGATTTTAGCTGTACAGAATAATTTTTGAAGATGAGATAGAGTAAAAGAAGTTGCTGATAAGTGGATGACTCAGAAGTGCAAAGATGTATTTCTAGGGCTAAAAGGAAACATTTTAAGATTCATAGTACTTCACAAAAAAAAACCCCATCCCATTACAGCTGTCATTGGAAAACTTTGGGAGAGTTTGTAAAACCATCTATTCTACATTTGAGAAAAAAGCTTCCAGTCCAAGTTAAGAACTCATCTTGGGCAGGCTTTGTGTAACACACAAATGAACCCAATGCAACATTTAATCACTCACCCACTATTTCATAAGGTTTGATCATCTGCAGCTCAAAGAATGTATTGTAGCAATCCAGTGCTGCTAAGAACATGTCCATCCACTGCATGACAGCCTGTAAACTGAAGGGTTCCTGCATACCACGGAGAGTTGGCTGAGAAAGGATCCCAGATGGACTTTTGGCATCGGTGCCACCTCCTTCAAATTTGTTAATGAGGAAAGAAACACCTCTGCTTTTTAGAGTATCAGCCAGCCAAGAAGATGGAGACTTATTTCCTGATAGAAACAGAAATATAACTTCTCTAGGAAAAACATATTTCAAACTAGCAAGGAACTAGAGGCAGATGAACTAACACATTCAAACTTTGTGATTTAAACTGTGTCTTCTAGCAGAGAAGGTATTGGTTCTGCTTTAGCCTCGGTCACATTCCTAAAATTACTCGTAAGGAAGAGGCAATTTTTAAGACATTCACAGTTCCCCATCAACAAATTTTGCTTTTTTTTAGCTGGATACAACAGCAGCTTTGGGCCTGGAAGTAAGTCTGCAATAAAAGCCTCTTCTACATCCAAAAACATCCCTCAAGCCCTGAGGTCTTCACAGTACCTGATTTGCAGTATAAGCAACTACTCAGTTTCTATTTAACAACACTGAGTGAACAGATATTTACTTGTAATTACTACCTTGAATAGAAAACACAGAGGGAAGGCATGCACAGAAGATTGAAAGCAAAGATAATAGCGAACTGTGACTTAAAAATACCTGGTAACAAAGGAACAAATTCATAGAAGAGCTCCATGGCTTTGTGCCGGCACTCTGCCTGAGGTCGTCCACACTGCACTAAGAGCCACGTGACAATGTCCTGAAGACACACTGACTTAGTAGCTGGGAATCCTCTGCACAGAAATGCTAGGGATTAACATCTTGACATCTACCAAGAAGCAATAGTCTTCCAGTTGAAAAAAATCAAAATGTTCCACGAGCACTATGAATCCCTTTTATCTATCTAACCACAACCTATCTGCACTACAAGAAAGTTCTTCCACAATCATGTCTTGTACTGCTTTTCCTTCTCCTCACTCTACTTGGGATCCCCAGAGCAAAGTCCTTGTGGAAAACAACTTAAAATGCAGAATCAGGTATCCTCCCTTCTCTTTGTGACTCAAAGAGGCAAAAATGGAGGATAAAGTTTAAATAAGCCTGCACAGTTTTTCCTCATCCCCATAATTACTCAGTCTCATAGCTTATCAAATGCCATACCAGTGACACAGACCTAAACTCCACTTGCCAGTTTCTTCAAGATCACATGATAATTTGGGTAAAAAAGGGAACTAAGGAGGTCTCTAGTCCAATCTCCCACTCAAAGCAGTTTCGGCTATGCCATCAGCTCAAAGCAAGGTCAGCTAGGTGACTCAGAGCTTCATCTATCCTGATACTGAATCCATTTTTGCTTCTTTTACCTTTTTTTCTACCCTTCTTTAATTGCTGATCATCCTGTTGCAGCATGCCCTGCTTCTGGTGACATTTAACAACAGTAAGAAAGGCTTTGGAGGAGTTTCCTCCAAGTGCTTTGTACCACTAGTGCTAATGTTATTATTATGTACACTGCTGTGAGGGAAACATGCACTAAACTAAATCAAGTTCACCATGCTGGGATAAAGAATCATGTTCCTCTCATATTATGTCCAGTGTTTTCCCACCAGTTGTTCAACAGACACACTAGGAGGTCTGTGTCAGCAATGGTCATAGGATGAAACCCTCATTCAGAATCCCAAGCACTTAATGGAACTACTGATAATGTTTATTAGAATGCAACATGAAAAGAAATGCAAATAGCTGACCGTGGTACCCGCCGTTTTCCTTCCTTGTTCAGAGAAGGTGCTTTATGCTTAATTATGCGCTTCAGGTGATTAATAGCATCACAGCATTGTTGGGCAGTACCTGTTGGAGAGAGAGAATTGACACCTATAAATAAATGCCAGTCATTTGGTTAAATTAATTGAGATATTTGCACTGTAGACATGGTGCAAGAGACTTAGACGATAATGTCTACCAGCTCCACTACTCCATGCTTCTACAGTAAATTTTTCAAAGGTGCAGTACAAAATCACAAAATACCAGACAGGTCAGCTTGGCCTGAGCCAAGCCTGAGGCCTTTGGTATAAAACTGAGTATTCTACTTTCTGTGATTATGCTTATAGAAACTATAAAATTTTCCCATGTGAGTAATTCTTCTGGAGACACTATATCATATCCTGAACTGTTCCTCTGAAAGAAATGAAGTTTTGTTACACCAACTTTTGGTTTTATGTTCTAATTACTATTAACCAATGAAAGTTAGAGCATAAAAAAAAAAAGGAAAGAGAGAAAAGTAGGTTTACTGAAGAACCATTAGTACTGTGCAAGAGGTCACAGATTCTTCACACAACTACATCCTGTTGTAAAGAATGACAAGACAACGAGGAAAAGGTATCAGAAAATGGTGAAAATATTCCACAGAATTTGTAAAAAATTACAAATTTTGGAGCATTTTGTTTGTTATGGAAGAGTGGACTGATTCTCACCAAGCTATATTTTTTACACTGTGTAACTGCAAAACCACGACTCAAATCTGAAGCACCACCAGCATTTTCAGTATTATTACAAAACTGTAAATCATCATAAATATGAAAAGGTTCTTTCTCCTGGGCTCAAAATATTTCACCTTTATACATTGCAAGGAGTTGATTCAAAGAGTTCCTAACTAGATACCAAATTGATGCCTTAGGTTTTAACTTTCATATTTTTCAAACCCTGTACTGCCTAGTGTGTAACTCTGAAGTTTGTTGTAGCCTGTTAATTTCTGCTCTCCTGCTGGTTAGACATTACAAAGCCTCTCCGGGCCTGCTCTCCAAGGACACTCAGACCATCCTAGGCCCAAAAAGTATAAATCAAAAGCCTCTAAAAGGGGGGCAGGCTGAGGGGAAATTACATCATTAAACTGAAGCTTAAACTGGAGAATGAACCCTGATATGCAAATGAACCAAGCCTATAAAAGTGTGAAGAACTCGTGACCTCTCGTCCATCTTGGCAAAAGCCTCTGGCTCCCCAGGGTGTACCTCTGAAGGCCTTTCAAATAAATACCTACCTTATTCCCTTACTCCTGTCTAGTCTCTGTTTTTAGGTGGCTTCTTAAGGTATCAAAATGACCTCTCTACCCATAATGAAAAATAATTCTTCCTTTGTTGCAAAAGTAAGTGAATGTACTTTTCTTACAGTTATAGTTTTTCTTTTTTAACCCAAGATTCAACAAGGTAACTTTTTGCTTCATTCCACAGTTAATTAACTATGGCTCACCTAATGACTTCTCATCTGTATGGGCTAAAGCCAGACTTTCCAGAAAAACAACCAGGGCTTCAAATACGAACTGCTCCACCAGAGAATTTTCTTCCCTTTAAAAAAATCAGGAAAAAATTTCATGAGAAACACAAGTAAAAGAAGCACTAAGTGTAAAATTCTAATTAAAACCCACCAAATTAAATACTGTCGATATAAACTGCACACTATGTTGGCACAAAAAAAGTACACCTAAACCAGTTTAAAAATAGCAGTGAAATTTGCTGAGCACGCTGAAAGGCATAAAAAACTTCCCACAAACCTGTGATGAAAATTTATTTTTATACATTTCCCACTGGCAGAAAGCCTGAGCTACAAAGTCATTATTAAAAATTAAGAAGCTGAGTAACCTAATTTTACAGCTACCATATACATTAATAGAATGAGTGTCAGTGGATGACTATTTGAGTTCTACAATTAATTCTTTTTATCTTATTGAACCTTTAGTCCAAGTTAACTACTGTTTCAAGCCCTGCTTGCTCACCTAAATTCTCTGTAGATACTGTTAAAAGCAAGTGCTGCACCCAGTCTCTTGAAAGCACTGGGGTGAACAGCAAGACTGTACAACCGTTTAAAAAGAGACTTGGTGTTTGCTGGGCTTTCCTCCTGCTGTCTCGGTGTTGTCTGCTTGATAGACCATTTCAAAAATTCTCGTATGCACTGACCACAGAAATCTCTCAAAGTGCTGTCAACTGGATCCACTATGCCACTCTGAAATGACATAAGATTGTTTCATTACAAGAATGAAAAAAACCCTGCCATCGTCTCAGCACAGTGTTACAGCAAGCTTGTTTACATGGCATTGTTTACAAATTAAAAAACTGTACACATGGTTCCCCAGAAATCAACAAAGCTCATTCAAAATTGCCACTCTCTAAAGGAAGGGCAGCATTCTCAGCCCTCACAGCACTGAATTACACCTCAAAGATCTGGATTTCTACTCCTGTCTCAGCTATCAATGTAGGAGTCTTGTCTAAGTGACTTCATTTTCTGATGATGGGTGAGTTTCCTGTGCTTAAGAAGTGGTTGACAACACTGACTTTCATTTAAAAAAACTACTCCAAACCTCTCGCCTCCAACTACTTCTTCTAAATGTAAAAATTTTGCAACTGGTGAAAACAAAGATACTGAGAGAAAGATAAAACAGACAACAAAGGCATTCAGGGGAATGAATGGTCAATGTGCTTCAGTTGTTTCTAGTACACACTGATGATAAAGAGTGTTTCATTTATCTGAAGATGATATACCTGCCTTTTGAGAATGCCAGAGAAAGAGAAATCCATCATCAAAATCTCAGTTAAGAAAATAAATAAATAAACCAACCATTTTCTCTCTTTCAAATAGTTAAGGGGCCATTCTATGTGTTCACGTGTTCCTGGTTGCTTCAGTAGTAAAATGATGCTAGTTAAAAATAAAGTCACATGGCACAGAGAAGAGAGGAAAGACTTGTCACCTACCAGGATAGCTTCCAGGAATGCCACTGTATCTTGACTCTCAAATTTTTTGTTGTTGGTAAACCAGTGAATGAGTTGCATGACTAAAGGCTCATACAACTGTCTTGCTACCTGAAAACAGCAAACATTAACTGCATTTCTAGGATTAATACATTTCTATACTTTGCTATTCAAAATATATAAGAATAAAACCCATATATAAAACCCTTTTTGAAAAAGGGTCTATGAAATGAATAACCAATTTCATATTACATTCCCATATCAAGGATTAAAAAACCCCAAATCATTAAAATGGGTTAGATGCTTTCTATTCAGCTAGTCTCAATGACCTCCAAGCTTACTTTCAGTAATATCCTCTGAGACAAAGAACATTGCATGCCACAGACTGATGTGCCAATACACAGTCAGGAAAACAGGGTGGTTTGTTTCTTAATCTGTATTTAGATCTAAAAATCTATCTTTACCATTATTCTAACTTCCTAGATTTCAACAATTCTACCTGCAAATTACCTGATTGAGTACTGTCATGCTACAACATGGAGGGAAGAAACATTAAATACACTCATTTATACATGCTTCAAGTGCAGTGCCTATGCCTGTGGTTTGGACCAATCCAGACATCATTTACCTATGGTTTATGTTCAGCCACGGGCCAGTAAAAGAGGTTTCACCTATATTGGTAACACCACTTCCTGTACATTTTAACAGAACACAAAATCCCTTTGATCTAAAAATAGATAGGGATGCCAGGGTCCAAACAGCAGTCTCAAAAGGCGTAAGACCCATAATTTCAGTGGAGATGAACCTATGCATCTGTTCTGTTTTGTGCAAAGGAGGAGAAATATAAAGTTCAAATGTTTGAATTAAATATATCATCTGTAGGTATCAAAGAGGCAGCTACAAACTCTCTCCCAAATGCTTTTCCTATGATTGTAGATTTGTACACATTCAATATCGAAATAATCAACTTCACCTCCAATTAACTTATTATGGAAAAACTACAGAAATTAAGTATGGTGATAGAGTGTTGCTGCCACAAACTCTGAGTGAACCCTGAAACTTGAATCTCTCTTGTACACTCCTCTGAGGTACTCTGAACTACGCTTCACAGAAGTATTTGAAACCACTATTTGAAAAGGCTTCAACCTACTCCCAAAATCCAGACAATCTATCCCTAGAACCGAATTACAGCTTACAAAATACACTGCATTTGGGAAAAGTAACCAACCCCAACATGTCAGGAAAACTTATAAATAAAACTATTAATTAATTCCCATATGTAAGGGTATTTGAACAAGCTAAAATTTATATAAATAAATCTGTTTACCTGGTCTATGTCACAAGCAAGACGAAGCAGTACTGGAAACACTCGCTTATGTAAATGATACATAGGTGGGGGACCCTGATGTCCTTCTGGCATCTGAGAGGCTTTCCCCAACATATATGTGACTATGCCATGTAGCAGCTCACACGCTGCAACCTGAAATTGAAAAATCCCTTTGGTTATGCATCCATTACTTTCACAGAGAAGACAAAATTGTGGGCAGGAGAGAATGAATCACATGAAAGGGTGTACTTGAGAAATCACTCCAATCTATGCTAAATCACCATTCCAGGACCAGATCATGACCATGGAAATAATTTGCACACATTCTAACTGGCCTTTAAATCAAGCACAATGCTGTCTGACAGAGCTTACAGCAACTTCTGCTCTTTAGTTTCTAAGCACTCAGAACAGTGTAATCATGAAAGAGTGCCAAAAAAGCACATTGCTACCCATGAATTAATTAAACCAGGTCTTTAGTAACAAGGAACACATTAGTTTATGCAATTTTATCACCTAGCATAAAACAAGATGTAGAAAAAAACATCAATACTTTTGTTTGCCTGTCACTTGCAGAAAGAGCCAGTTCAGTCACATGAGGCAAAAATAAGTCCAAGTAGATGACAGGCTTCATATCTGCAAATGGTACAGCAAAGCTCAGACGCTTTTCAGTGTCCCAGGATACACATTTCTTCATCATCTCTTCTGCAGATGTAGCTGATGCATTTGAAAAAAGATGAAAACAAGCTTAATACAATACACATAGAGTGAGTATTTACTTAGCTCAGTCAAAAAATCTGTAACCTTCCAACTTCACTTAGATTGCCATGCAATGTTAATGCTCTGTAAACTACTGAAAAAATTGCAGCCAACGTTTCAGGTGAGAGTTGCAGCAGCCTCCAGTTTCAATACAGGTTAAGCATGGAGACAATAAATCCAGAAGACATTGAATCCCACTTGATTTAAAATACTTCTCTAAGACATCCAGTACAATGCTTTTGTCTTCTAATGTTACAGAAACTTCGTGAAGGTCTATCAGACAAGAAGATCCAACATACTGACTCCTGCAATTGTGCAGAAAATTACTACATTTACAGCCATTTATACCTATCTCCTCCAAGGAAAACTGGCATACTTACACCCCTCTCTCCCCTATATTTGTAAATGTGGTTAACAAAGTCTGACCACACTTTGTATTTAATTTCCAGAGAATAAGGCTACTTTCCCACAGTATTTTTGAGTAAGTAACAGCAAATTACTTGGCAAAAAGAAAATCGATTGTAAAGGTAGAAAAACCAAAAGTAAGCATGCAAAGAAAGGAAAAAAAATCCATAATACCACATTAATTTTTATATTAATTAAATTTTGTGCTGAATTTATCCCTTGAATCTCGTGGTCAGGTACTTACACTATTTTTTTCCATTTTTATTAGACTGTATGATATTTAATATTTAAATTATAAAGCTTGTTCATAGACTGGATAGAGAAAGGGAGAAAACTTTGTCTTGTTTTTTGAGGAGCACCCAAACGGAACTCTACTACCTGCACACACTAAAGGCATGATGTACCTTAAACTCGCAAGTGAAAAAGTAAACTTGCTGAGATTTACACAATTCATGACTGCAGTTCTTAAAATACTGACAACTGTAGTAGAGGTAGAAATAAGTACTAGGAGGCTACACACTGGGGCAAAGTTTTAAAATGGCTTTGCAGCCAGAGGGTGAAGGGGGAAATAAATAAAACCATACACTCAGATGCATAGTTTTTTGCTTTTAACTGTAGTTTCCTAAACACTTTCTGTATTCCATATTGAGTTGGTGAATACTTTTGCCCTACTAAACTCCAGAATTGAATAAAAGTAATTGTGTTTAAACATGAGCAACAAAAAACCTGAAAAGCTCATTCATTCTCATAAAGTGATGTTGAGGCCTTTGAAATCTACTTTCAAGAGAGACAGCAGAGGCATATAAATATTTTCATTTACATTGATAGGATACTCACCTGTAATTAAGTTGTGGTTAATCTGCCCTCCCAAGGATCCAAGAAGGTGTGCCACTCTAGTCCTTACTGCTTCCAAGGAGGGACTATTATCCTAAATAATTCAAAAGATTAATATTAGTGAAAGAACAGTTACTTCTTTATAGAAGTAATTTGGTTTACAGAGTAAATGAAGGTCTTATGGCTCTTATTAAACACAGATGAAGAAGGTAAAATGAAGAACCCATGAGGACAAGAATTGCATCAAACGAGAGAAGAACTTCAGGTTAGTAAGCAAAAGAGGGCAAGACTGGAAAGCATTTTCATGGCATTTTGTGAGCTTTCAATTACTATTTCTCAAGTAAAATTCTATTATCACAGATAACATATACCTACAGAATGACATAACAGCATAAAAAGCAGAAACAAATCTGAAGCAAAAATTGCTCTTTTCATTTGCTTTAATTCCAGAACTTAAAGTTTAGATCCTGTACCTATATAGAATCACAGAATCATTTAGGTTAGGAAAGATCTCTAAAGTCATCAAGTCCAAACATTAACCCAGCACTGCTGTGCTCATCACTAAACCCTGTCCTCAAGCACCACACCCACGTTTTTTGAACACTTCAGGGAGGGTGATTCTACAACTTACCTTGGTAGCCTGTTCCAACGCTTGACAACCTTTTTCACGACAAAATTTTTTCAAATATCCAACCTAAACCTCCCCTGCCACAACCTGAGGCCACTTCCTCTTGTCCTGTCACTTGCAACCTGGGAGATTGACCCCCACCTGGCTACAACCTCCTTTCAGATAGTTGTAAAGAGCAATAAGGTCTTCTCTGAGCCTCCTTTCTTCAGACTCAGCAGTACCTCTCTCAGGCAACTGATTTTCAGAAGCAGCCTGTATGGGATATAAAATTCACTCATTTTGTTTCACAGTGTCAAAGAATGATTAAAGTTGGAAGGGGCTGCTGGAGGTCAAACCTCCCTTCTCAAACAGGGTCGTCCTAGAGCACATGGCACAGGATTGCATCCAGACAGTGCTAGAATATCTCCAGTAAGGGAGACCCCACAACTTCTCTGGGAAATCTGTTCCAGTCCATGGTCACTGCACAGCAAAGAAGTTCTTCCTCACATTTGGATGGAACTTCCTGCGTCTCAGTTTCTGCCCATGGCCTCTTGTCCTATCACCTGGCACCACCGAGAAGAGCCCGGCTCCATCCTCTTGACATCCTCCCTTCAGACACTGACAGACATTGCTGAGGTCCCCTCTCAGTCTTCACTTCTCCAGGTTAAACAGGCTGAGCTCCCTCAGCCTTTCCTCATAAGGGATGTTCCAGTCCTCTAATCACCTTTGTAGCTCTCCACTGGATTCACTCCAGGAGCATTATGGTTAAAGACAACCAGGCTGGAAAGTGTTTTACATATAGGAGTAACTAATAATTTCACACCTAAAAAGAGGTTTATTCCAAATTAATTTGTGCACTGGAATATACAAATAAAACTACACTTAACACTTGAGAGGCCACTGGTCAAAGTAATACATATGTTGGCCTCAAAAGACTATAAGCCTATCCACAAGATAATTAACAAAACCCAAAACACTTAAACATTCACAAAATTATATTGCATTCTGCAACACTGCTAAGCTGGGACCTGATTTTGCGTGTTGGAGTTAAATTTTTGTTGCCATAATGTATCAGTCTAGCAGTGATTATGTCTTACAGGATTTCTTCAGTCCCTTTTCCCAGCTTAATTCCCATCCTCACCCTGGAATATAACATCTTTCCAGCTGTGCTGACGTGACAGCTTCTTGAGCCACACTGTAGAATGGAATTCATTAAACTCATCTAACGTAGAAGTAGCCCTTGTAAAAAAAAAAGTATGCATGCAAGAAAGAAAAAGAAGCAGTGGGAGGGAAGGATTGATATTTAACTCTAAAAAGAAAGAGGGTTCTTACCACCGAAAATGTCTTTGCTCTTCTTATACGCTGTATCACAACTTTATTACGTCCCTTCTGGGCTGCTTGAGAAAGTTTCCTTACTTCCCAGTTATTCTGGGATTCAACTGATGAAAAAAAAAACCCAGCATATCAAAACCAGTTTATTGTACCAGTATCTCATGTTCCTGCTCATCGTTTCATTTAAAAAAAAAAACAAACCACTCTGGTTTTGCCCATTTTTATTTTTAAGATGTGACAATTATTCTTTCATTTAAAATCTTTATTAAGGAAAATAAGTCTCCTAGAGAAACCTAAGGTAATTTAAGCAAACAAAGAACATATCACAGAGAAGTAACAAATAAAATGGTTTAGCAGAAGCAAGTAAATCCTAGTTTAAGAAAGAAGAACATTTTAGGGTGTAAGATAAGTTGTATTGTTCCGACCACAGAAAGTGCACAATATAAATAAAAGGTAGGGCATATACACATCTTTATAAAAAAATATTTTTCCTCTTCCTTAAGACTAGTAATTTTTTGCATGTATGTACCTGTAGATGTAGAGCTTTTCAAATAACCATCAAGAAGAGGCAGGACATCCTTGTAGTAGGGTTGCATCATATGCCTGGGGATGTGAGCTGACCAGTCTTCCAAAGCTTCCAGGCCCAGATCAGCCATTGGTGTACAGCTAAGGCCCAGCTTAAATGCATTCTAAATGTCAAATACAAAACTATCAGCCTTTCACATTTATTGACCAGTGTTACTTCGTGGTAAAAGAGACAAATTTAAAAGCATTTAGCTTACAATACATCTCTCTTTGTAATAACTTTTCTCACTCAAGATCAGCACAGGAGATACATTTATATTGTAACACAGGCACTAAGAGAGTCTGTCTAGTGCAAAAGCAAATTCCAACAATTTACTTGTTTATCCAAACAGTCAAGTCATTTGTATTCTATCTCACTGAAGACTATAGAGAGCTTAATAGTTACCTTAATAGTACAAAAGGATGCTGACTCTGCTACAGAATGTTTGTACATATCTTAGGGGAAAAAAAATGTTAGCTGTACATCACTTTGACTCACCTGCAGTGCAGGAATATATGCTTTGATATCAAGCATGACGATGTCATGTGGTAAAGAGAGCAAAAAAATCAGACAAGATGCCAACAACTCATCCTTATACTGTTTCATTTTTGCTGCAACCTAAAATTCAGACAAATAGATCGAGAACAAACATAAATCTTTTGAAATCTTAACTTAGCTGTATTGATACCCATGTAAAATAAACAAGCCAAAACCAATACTGGAATCTCATTCACCTGCAGACAGTTGCCAGAAGTATTTATACTGTTATTTCTCAATTGCATATGAACTGGTGACCAATACACCTCTTCTGACATTAAGCAAAAAACAGACAAAGATCTTAAAAACCCCACTGTGTTGCATAGCTCAGAAAGCAAGAATACTTCTACTGTACGTGTAAGATTCTTCATAAGATAAAATTTTGATTGAATCACATATGTTTATATTCAGACTAAGAAAGTTAGTGAGCAAAATTCCTTACCTCTTTTCCAAATTTTACAAAGAGTGCAAAGCAAGAGCTCTTTTCCGGGTCTTCAGGACATCTTCTGAGGCTCCTTGGACTGACACCCTATCAAACAGAAACCAAAAGTCAACACTACTAAAAAGCACATAGTACAATTATGAATCACAAGTTCAACTCATTTACAATACATACATCACTGCCCAATATGAAACCGGTGTCAGTGAAAACTTGAAATGTATCTTTGATCTTTCAAAGGTTAGAAATTAACATTACTATGGTTCACTGAGGGTCAACTTTTTGGACTATGCTAAATATTAGGTACATAAACATATACATAAAGAGATATATGACTGCAAAGTAACTTTTCAATGGTTTAATTTTCTCCACCCACCTAACAAACCACAAAAACCGAAACTTCCCTAACAGTGGATGTCCAGGTGGCAAGAATGCTGGTGGAATAAGAAAACAATTTTCAACAGTGCCCACAGTACAAGCATCTACACCAATGAGTTTCCAAATGTGCTTCACTTGGTGCCATCAGCAGCAGTGGCAGGGACCGCTCTGGGCTCTGTGGTGGGCTACACATCCACGTGTTTTAGCCCAATAGCTTCCATACCACAAATCCACCAGCAGGGCATCACATTCCTGTGGAAATCAGTGAGTGGAATGGGACTATACCCCAGAAGTAAAGTAATTAACCAGTACATTACTCTGCTGTTCTGGTTAGATTATTTCTATCCAAAATATCTTCTATACCACCTGCACTGCAAGGGTACCTCCCATCTCTCTGTTCACCCAGCTCAGGATTTTGGAAAGAGCATGGAGGGTGGCAGAGCACTGGAACAGCTGTCCAGGGAGGTTGTGGACTCTCCCTCGCTGAAGACATTCCAAATCCACCTGGATGAGTTCCTGTGTCACCTGCTCTAGGTGACAGTACCTTAGCAGAGGGGTTGGACTGGATGAATTCCAAAGGTCCTTTCCAACCCTAGCAATTCTGAGATTCTGTGATTACACACGGATGGTGTCTTTTCAGAAATTGGGCTTCCAGTCAAATTTTGACTTTTAATGTGCTTTTAATTATGGAGGCATAGGAAGCTATAAACACTTGAAACAACCCAGTAACAGCTTCAATGAACTATTTCCCATAGTGCATAAAATACTATACATAAAGAATGACACAATCATTAACACAACATGTTACCCCTCCACTGGGTAAAAGATCTCACCTCAAAGTACTTTATCCTCTTGGCAATTTTCATTGTAACAGAGAGCAGCTTGTAGAATCCACTAATAAGAGGTAGTCTTGTTGAATATATAATAAGCTCATAACCAAAGGAATATACCCAAGGGTGAAAGTATTCCACGTGTTTCTCTGGAAGTATCTCTCTAAAACAGATGCACAGAAAACATAGGGAAAAAAAAAGAAAAAAGCAATCAAATAAAATGTTTTATATTTTTAAACTTTCATCTCAGTACAAGAAAGAAATATTGCTGTAACAGAGCAGCTCCAAAGACAGACAGAGAAAAAATGCATGCTGCCTTCTGAGAAGCACAGGAAGATTTTAATTCTGTTTTAGAGTGCAGAGCCATCTCTCATTATATCTCATTACTGAATTTATACAAACACACATCTTCATATTTCACATTTAATTACTGGACCTCCACAGGCAGTACCTTTCACTTAATGTCCCTTACTAGTCTATGAAGACTGTATATCTGGTCTCTGAAGTACTTAGGATATATGGTCAGTATAATACTGAAAGTTACAACATATACTGAAAGACAACTACACCCAAATAATGGAAGTGAATGCTTGTCTCCTGTACTCTTTAAAAACACCTGAGCTGATGAGCTAGTATGTTTACCTATGGCCCAGATGTCTGAAAAACCCTTCCTGTCTCCCTGCTAATCATCTTGTGCATTTTGAAATACAATCTATCAAACTAACTCAGAAACAAGCACCTTAAATACATCTCACCTCAAACTTCTAACCACTTTGTAACTTTCAAATTGCATAAAAACATATCAATACCTGCAGAATTCCACTAGATTTATAAAGGCAATAAAATCTATTGGCTTTGTTGGCTGAAGGTTTGAAGCAGGGTCAGAAGAAGGCCCAACCAAAGCACTGTCATCTGCATTTTCACCCTGAAAATAAATATTGGAGAAAGAACACTGGATCTGCAACAACACAGAAACTTTTACATCCTTTTTTGCCACATTAATAGTCTGTCTTTTTCTAGCTGTTACTAGATAGTCTGACAGATGAAGGACTAACAATTGACACATCAGTAATTGAAAGGAAAAATAAGAGACACCTGCTTCTAAGGAGAAAGCAAGTAAAAAAATGAAAACCAGTAGATTCCAGAGTAAAAAGCCTAAAATAACAGGTTCTGTGAACTTCTACTGATTCTGATGTTTCCATCTCCTAACACTGCAATGCATCATTCAGAAATACTAAATAAAACATTTTATCTATGATAAATGTTACTTCAAGGACACTAAAGGGTGCTATCTAGGCATAATGAAAACAAAACAGGGAATATGATTTTGGCTCCCCTGTAACAGCAGGAGTTAATGGATAGGTCCTCAGGTCTCACCTGTTCACTAACATCCAGTTTCTGAACAGTCAGGTCCAATTTCTCAATAATCTTCAAAATAGATTTTATGAGTTCATCATACAGCAAGCGACTCAGGGATTGCAGTTGTGCATTTTCGGTAAGAAAGTTTGCATCTTCAAAACCACATTCCTTTGTGGGACAAAAACGTTCATGGTTCAAAACACAAATGAAAATTATTTCTTTAATTTATAAACTAACATTTAAATGACCTAGAGAACCCAGTTTTAGATGTTTCTCAGCTATGGAAGCATACATTAATCCCTGTTTAATTCATTTATCAGCCATAAAATCCAACTAAAACCAGGAAACAATCCTTCTACAACATGACATTTGGAAAAAGTCCAGGGTTAGAAAACCAGTGATGAGAAGACTCAGAATTGTGTTTTCTTTTGTATTTCCATGTTAACTATGTTTTACCTTAATTGTGTCACAGCTCAGTAGACTTCTAAAGAGGTACAGATAGTCCTTATAAGTCGGTACTTTTGATCTTCGTGTCCCAACTTCTCCAGTTTCAAAGGATTCTTCTGATCCAGAAGTTTCTTTTTCAAAAAAATCCTGAAGGGACAAAATATTTTTCAGAAACATTGCTCTGGTGGTTTGATGTTAGCTGCATGGCAGGTGCCCACCAGGCCATTCTACCACTCCCCTCCTCAGCAGGATGGGGAAGGGGAAAGTAAGATGGAAAGAACCCATGGGTCAAGATAAAAGTTTAATAGCAAAGGATGACAAAAGACTTATTCTCTACTTCCCATCAGCAGGCAATGCCCAGCCACTTCCTTGGAAGTAGGGGTTTGGTACATGGAGCAGATGTTCCAAAAGCCGAACATCTTAATAACCAATGCCGCCCACCTCCTTCTTTCTGCCAGCTTTTATTGCTGACCAGGCACCATATGGCACAGAATACCCCTTTGGTCAGTTTGGGTCAGCTGTCCTGGCTCTGGTCCCTCCCAAGATCTTGTCCCTCCAGCCTATTGCTGAGGGGGAAATGTTGGAGAGCCAGCCTTGATGCTGTGCCAGTGCTGCTCAGGAGTAGCCAAAACACTGGTGTGTTATCAACACATTTCCGGTTACAAATACAAGCACAGCTCTGTGAGGGCTGCTAAGGGAAAAATTAACTCCATCTCAGTCAAATCTCACTACAACTGCCTATGGAACTACCTGACTCATGCAACACAGTGTAACATTACTGCTGCAGGTAGAAAACTGAAATGCTTAACTTTCTCCATCAATCTGAAAAGAGCACAAAACAACCACCTCCTCACAAAAAAAAAAAATCTCTGAAGTTGCTCTCCTAGTGCTCACTTATTTGAGAAATTCTATAGTTATTCTGCTGCACAGGAGTAAAAAGCTTTAATATCCTTGCTTAACAAAAGCATTCAGTAGAACTTTTAAAATGTCCAAAACTTACCCTGGAAGAAAGATGGATGACTTTAATTACAGCCTACTTTATTACACACAACCTGACCAAACAAAAGTCTATTTCCTGTATTTTTTTTTATTCAGTACAAGAGGCATATCCACATTATGCAGACCACATGTGGGAACAAGAGACTAAGAACAAATGAACCCATAACTAATAACAAGAACAGATTAATAACAAAATGGATAGTATTATTTTTGCTTCTTTGGGCATTCCCTTGTTTACTGGGCTAGATTGCCAAGAGCTGGAATGTACACCCTAGGAATAGAAATGAAATAAATGTGTTTAAACAGTTATTTTACCTTTGAAAATGTGATCGGCTTGGAGAAAATTCTGATTAATCCCTGATGCACTGAAACAAACAAAAAACCAAATTCCCTGAATAGATTTAAAAAGACACAGCATTCATATCACTCATTACATTAACAACAAAACAAATCAGTCTTCTGTTTTCTATATTCTGTCTTGGTAAGGGAGATGCAAAAAAATTTTTACCTTTAAGGACAAAATAGCCCAAATCAGAGCCTTGACTCCAGGATGTTCCACAGGTAGCCAATTCTGAACTTGCTTCTTACTACCTTTTCTCAATATTGCTTTGACTTTTTCCTGATTATGAATGATGACCAAGGAATCAGCCATAATGCCCTTACTGAAGAGGCAACAACTCCCAATGATTTTCATGGACTTAGGATCAACACGGTACTTGGGTGCACCACTTCCCAACTCAAGAACATGGGAAACAAGGAAAATGCCCCAGCAATAGAGAAAAGCCATGATAAATAGTTGAAAGAAATTAAAAATAATTTCTGAAAACCATTAAAAAGAAATGTCAGCATGCTTGAGACTACTGGAACTGTCAGCTACCAATGCTGACACATTCAGTACCACACTCACAGAACTGTACCTGACTAACTGCATATCTGGAATCTTAACTTTTACTATTTAAAACTTCCAGAGCATTAAAAAAAATTGCATTTCTAATAGAGATAACACTCACCCTACTCCCCCTATTTTCTGTGCTATTTTGTAGGGCTAACTGAAAGGACATTGAATAGATTTTTGTACACTTTGCCATGAAATCCCTTTCTTCCCATAATCCTTCACGGCAGGAATGCAAGCCTTATCACAAACATGTACTCTCCTGCCCTTAACCATAACCATTTTGTTATCCAAAACAATTGTTAAATGCATTCCTGAAGTTATTTAACAGTGGATATTGAAAAATAACACCATGGAAACAGTCAGCCTCCATTACTGGAGAACGACAAGCTTTATTTTTGATCCTAAATGGCTATTCCACATCTCCCTGTTAGAACTGGTTAAGCAATCTAGGGAAAAAAAACCCCAACCAACCAGAGGAAAAAAAAACATGATCCCAAAAAACTCCAATGAAGTTAATATCACAGACTCACCCACAGTGCTAATAAAGCTCCAGAGAACTGGACCTTTTCCTGAGAGGGACAGAAACACCTTTATTATAGATCTGCAACACACTGGCTGCATTTTTTCACTGTACTTTGGAAAGCTGTTCATCTGCAGCACAACTAGATGTTCAAGAACTGGAGTGTATACTTCAGGAACCTAGAATAAAGAAAAACAAAATATCCATCATGCAAATTATGTGAAATTATTTCAGCAAGTTACTTTGTTACAAGAGCTTGCATGATGATCTGCTCTGAGAACAAGAAGAGACTTTGCAACTGAATTCATTTCAGATATACAAAAACCCCAAACAAAGAAACAAACAAAAAAGCAACAACAACTACAAATTACCCCACAAATAAAACTAAACAAACCGAATAAGAAAGTTTCCTGAACCACATAATGGAAAGTAGCTCCTGAACAGATTAGTGCTTCAGTGAATCTAGTCTTAAGCTCACTAGAAAAGTACCAATGTAATTAAATCCCAATAACAGCATTATAAGGTTTATCCATAACGACCTGAATACAAATGTATGCCCCAATCTTACTTCACAACTACAAGTGGGAACCAGAAGGCCCTCATTTAAACAGACAGCATAGCATCATAGCAGAATCAAAGCAGCAGCCTCAGAGAACATGCTAACTATCAGTACCAAAAGACAAAGCAGCAGCAGAGTGGTATAAACATATAAAGGGTATGGCTACGTCCAAATAAAGAACCTAAAATAAACAAAAACATATTCACACTAGGCTTTAATGGTTTTCATTAATTTCAATGCACTGTAGCATTTTATTTAGCACATTCAGTACATTTTCTTTATCCAAATAAAATCCAATAGAGCATTCTGCTGATATTCTTCCCATCCCCTAGGGGCTAGATGTCATCACATTTCACTTAAAGAAACACCCTTTATCATAGGTAGGTTCACAGCTATTACCTCCTCATAGACTTGTAACTGCATCAAAGAATTGGGTGGTACTTTAAATACTCCACTTACTGTATCAATATGGAATATCACACTTGCAATGGACTGGAGGAAACTTGGTAGCTGATACAGATGGTCATCTACTGTTTCTGCTTCTGTGAGGAACATTTGCTTACAACGCTGAAGGAGCTCCACATACATGTGGTCCACATCCTCAGAATGTATAGCTTTACAGGGCTTACAGAGAGAAAATAAAAACCTGGTTTGGCAGTTTTGTAGAGCTGAGCAAATAAATGCATGCTGTAGCACTAAAACCCAGGCACGTCTTCACTGAACCATAATAGGAATGATAGTTGAAGTTTTTCCAGAAACTCAACACATCTGAATAAACTAACTTTAAGTACTCTACTTGCTACATGTATGAGAAACACAGTATCTGAAATGGACTATAATAATAGTTCACTAATGCAGTGTAATTTACTGTAGAAGTACTTGAACTTTCAGTGACATTAATTCATATTCAGCCTGAAAAACATGGGAGTTTGGCTGTAAATATCTTAAATATGGCATTATGGATGCTAAGATTCACTTATATTTTGAATTAGCTGCATTACAGTAATAAGTGGCTTATCTTATGTAGCTTAACTGATTATCACTGACAGGTTTCTACTATTAAACACTTAACTGAGCAGTCCAAATTCTGAACTTTTATTGTTATAGGTCCTGTACAAACAGAACCTATAAAGACTATTCCTAAACTAACAAACAAGTGGAAAGTATCCAAAGGAGTAACAGAGGGTTCGTAACAAAGCTTACAAATTTCTATAGAATGATTTGTAAATCACAGCATGAACTAGGTTAAAAATCAGTCTTTGTGGACAGAAACCAGGTCACAGGCAAGCACTGTGGTAGGGAACTGACCATGGAAAAAGAATGGACTGATTTACATAACAGTGAAATATGGGAGTTAGCCTAAAGGTTGAATCTAGTCCATCTAAAAACATGCTCACAAAATTAAGACTATCCATTAATCATTTGCAGAAATTCAAGTATTACTTTAAGATTATTTTAGCAATTAAAGAAGTATTCTGCCTTGAAACTGAACCAAGCATGAATGCAAGTTCAGTGCTACAATCACAACTTGCAGTAGCACCAAGACTCTGCTTCCTCACAACCCTGTATCTGATGCTTGGCCAAGATTTAATCTAAACACACTAACAACTATCAGTGTGTCTTAATATATTAAAGATTATAGGTACTGGAGCAATAAATTTGTTAAAATTTGCAGTATTATCCTATCTCTGTATTTCCATTATGCAATTTCAAGTTCTTGAGTTCCATAACAGATGTTTTCAATAGGGTTCTTTCAACTCAGGAACTTGGAATACTTCTTTTTTTCTGGAAATAATACCTTGAACTAATTTCCATTCTACCTCATACCACAAAAAAGGAAGATGAGGTTTCAACAAAGAACATGGAAAATTCTACAAAACAAATGCTCTCTGCTCAAAAGGTAGCAAAATAGAAAGGATTCAGCTAGTAACTAGCTGTTCTATCACCTTTCATAACCTTCTCTACCTAATCTTTGACATTATCTAATCTAATTTCTGCTTTGAGAGAGAGAAAAAAACAGTCTAGAGTTTTGTTATCTAAAAGTTGTGGTACCAACACCAAACACAGAGGCTGCAGATACATAAATACCACCCTTTCTTTATTGAGCTTTAACTTATTGTTATATTCCCATTTTAATTGACTGCTGACAAAAACTGGAAGTTTGTTCCTAGAGGTGCTTCCTGATAAACATACCTGCCATCCAAACAGGTATGTAGGCATGGTTTTGTTTGTTGTTTCTTGTTGTATTCTAGCTGGTGGTTGTTTCAGTCAGCAGCGCCTTTTAGCTGTTTGAGTGAGCTCTGTAGGAATCTCTGAACTACTCTGAGAGCAAAGCTGGCCTGGATTCTACCATTTAAATGCAGAGAGAGATAACAACATATTGCCTATACCTGAACAATTAAGCACATCCTTAAGTTTTGTGACAGCTGTATAGGAAGCTCCTGTTTTCCCACTTCAGAACTTGTGCACAGGAAGTAATTACAGCTACAATCCCATGCTGCAAGTGCTCCCACTAGATTCAGTATATGTTTTAAAAATTTCCATCCAAAAGATATTTTACAGCATAGTTAATTAAGACCAACACTTAGCCCAAAAGCAGGAGCATTCCCTATTGATCAAGCTGTGTAAAACAGTAAGATGTATGGTATATGAACCCTAGCTTTACATGCATTCAGTAAGCTCCTTCATCAGAATAACTCTTTTGCACATACTGCTGCAAAAAGCCCATATCCGCGAATGGCGATGGACAGTTCTTTGCTGCTTGAATCCATCCTCCTGATGATTCCATAGAACTGCTCCATGAAGAACTGCAACTTGCTCTTGTGTAGCTCTGCATCTTTAGCCACCATTAAAGAAATCTGTAAAACAGACATAAGCATTTCAGCATTTCACAAAAAAATTACAGTAAGCCTTAGAAGATACCTAGCTTGTAATACAAAGCACTTCAAACAAAATAATTATTTATTAAACAGATTCACTGAATTTCCAAGCACCAAATATCCCCACTATTTAAAGAAATTTAATTTTGCTTTAGACTTGGAGATCCCAGTGAATCCAGGTGATGCTCACCTGCTTGAGGAATGAATCCAGTGCAGAATAACTGGCTTTCTTCAGCTCCTGATGTGTGTGGCCACACCATTTGCACATTGCTTCATAGAGGGACACATAGTTGTCCAGGAGCAAGGCTCCAAACTGAGCTGCGTGCCAGCTGAACAACTGTAGCCCAGCTGCAATTTAAAAACAATTCTCATTAAAAACCAGACTTATATTCCATTTCACACAACCAGCCCAGACTACAAAAGTCCACAACAGGACTTTAGGTAGGTAGACCCACCATGACTGAAGGGTATAAAACATATTCCTCTAGCCAATACAGTATCAGTATCCAAACATTAAAAATTTAAGCATAAAAACAATCCTCCAAAATCCTCTTTTTAAATGTACACCATTATGGAACACACAGCCGTGTTCTGATGTAATCTACATTAATATTGAAAAAGAAAGGGACTTTAGGGGTTCTAAATAAGAATATTTGATTGCACAATTCAGAAGGATCTGGTTTCTGTTGTCAGGACACATGCACAAGTCCCCTCCTTTGCCAAACTGTGATGCAGACAAATAAAGAATTCAGATCATAGGTAATTTCGCTATTGCAAATATAAGTATAAATGAAATTTCAAGATACTCAATGAATTAACTGGGGGAAAGGGAAGACTGTCTTTAAAGAGGGTTTTACCCTCACAGTTACCATGGGCCTAATACTCAAACCTTGCGTTTTTGCAAGTTCTGCATGAGCCACTCATATTTCAGAGGCCAATCTCTAACCTTCTTTAATTTTTCCCCCCATTCTTTTTCTCCTTCTTCCAGTGAAATTTCTCTCCTTATTTTTCTTTTAACTCAATCCACTGTCATATCTTTTCTCCTAATTAGCTACACTCCTCTTACTTCTACTATTCCTTTCTCACATCACAGTTTTGTACTACTCCAGAGGAGAAAACAACATCAAGTATAATGATGCTATTCGTCAGCTGGTTAGACCTTGACTAGTTTAACCAAATACATGTCAAACTCTATATTCCAACTTAAAAGTACAGCAGCTTTCCCCTTGGCCAGCTTAGAAGATTAAAGACTAGAGACATCTGAACACATCCAGTAAAGAATAAACACTTCCAGACAAAAGACAGCATCCACCTCAGCATGAATGGAAATAGTTTACATCTTACCCAGAGGTACCGCGTATCGCTTCTGATCAACCTGTAATATCAGAAAAGGTTTGTCACATGTGATTTACTCTTCACCAGGGCTAATTGTAGAACAATTAACATGCAGCAGATTTACCTGCGGGTTGATTGCCTTCATTGCAAAATCAAAAATCTCCTTTGCAGTCTGAGGATCTGTGAAACAATCCAATAATGAGTATTTCACTAACGACATACAGTAGGCAGAGTGAAGACTAAGATATTTTTAACAAAGCTTGGTATGAAGAAGTGATATTGGAAAGCCTTATATATCTCATTTTAAGAAAGAGACTTTTTTTCCTGAAATACTCTTGAATTTGAAAAAAATTGTACATCTATATTAGCTGATTTTTCTGAATACCCATGTTTTAACAGACTCTTTAAGAGAAACACATCTCCATACAAACTGCATTTGGTTTCAATGTGGCTCCCACAGCTGCCCAGTATGCGGTCAGAAAATAGCACTTGAAACTTTTACATATAGAAAAACGCTGATGAGGCCACTTCACACAAAGACAGACAACAAGGACTGTGTATTTTGCATAAACTACCTACCAGCATGGAAATTTTAATTCTGAGTTTACACACAGAAATGGTGCAACTTTATGGCTGTATAATAATTAAATGTATGTATGACTTTCTGTAAAACTGTATCAAAATGTGAAACTGCCTTTCACATAGGAAAAGAACATACCTTCATCCACAGACTTGGTGAAGTTGTACATGAGTGCACCCAGTCCCCTCAGACAACCTGCTACAAGAGGTAGCTTGGGTTCCCTCGTAGCATATGTCATCTGAAAAAAAATAAAATACCCTCAAGCTAAGATAAATTTACACCAAGGCTTCCCATTTCCTAGAAGTGTAGTTAAATAACTTCTTTCAACTTAATAGTTATATCAGCACACAACTCTATGAAACAACTCCACGGAAACATTTTTAGTCCTAAGTGTCACTTCATTTGGAGGGAAGCGTAAGAGATCCTTTGAAAAGCATGGAAATGTTCCACCAAGACCAACCATACCAAAACTCGGATAAAATACACTAGTCTTAAAAGTACTTAAAAATGCAGAATATATGAAAGTTCAGCAGAAATGTGATGTTTACCTCAAGTGCAAGGACTTTGCAGCTAGTAGAGAACAAATCAGAAATTACCAGTGCATGACAAGATAACATTTCTTGGGGAACGATCATCACATGCCATCTTTTCACACAGCAAATTGGTTCGTTTGTCTGTTACTGATGGCCTTAAATTTTTAATTTGAAAGCTTCTCAGAACCAGAGAACACAAACTTAAACACTCATTAAGGAAGCATTTACAACTGTCCAGTCAAATCCCTGCAAATTGTACTAGCTACAGTAGTATTCCAACACCCAGTGCTATACACTTCAAAGGAAAAAAAAAACCCAACCCAAAACCAAAGCAATGCAAAAAAACCAAAGCAAAAAACCAAAGAATGAAAAGAAATTCCAATCATACCTGTGTTCTAAGCTCTCCCAAATAAGCTCGGAATAGTTTTTCAGAGTTGTTAATCATGTCACTAGGCTGGACTTCTCCCAAAACTCCCAAAAGCTCATAAATCTTTTCCAATACTAGAAAGTAATTTTTAATATTGTTAAATCTTAATTACTGAAATCATTGCTTCAACTTTTCCAGTGCAATTCCTATTAACTTGTATCCATGAGACAACCATCCCTGACGGTTTAATTGGTGATTAAAGTGTAGGACAGACATATTTTTATGTATACACATACATCTATATATCTACATACTATAAAGTGAGATACATCCTCCTCTCACATCAATTAGTTAAACACATTTACTGTTTTTAAACAGGGCTCAGAAAACTGATTTAAATGCCATTATCCACTGAGGAAGCCCTTGTTAAGGCCAACAGCTAGCAGAAGTTTATAGGCTTGAATTCAGACTGAAGGATTCTATGCAGGCACAGCAAGTTTTATGAGGGGCAGACCTGCCAAGACAAGAGTTCAGCTGTAACTAGCCAAGATGATCAAACTGGAGCTCATAGTAATATGCCATAAATAATATAATCAGGCAAGGCAGAACTGATGAGCTCACATTACAGGCGATCAATGCAGGAACTATCACACTAAAACTGCAGCTTTGAGGACAACACTAGCCAGGGTTAGAATAAGACTACAAAGAGCTTTAGAATCATAGAATTGTTTAGGTTGGAACAGACCTTTAAGATCATCAAGTTCAGCCATTAACTTAACACTGCCAAGTCTCACCACTAAGCCATGTCCCCAAGTGCCACACCTATACATCTTTTAAACATGTCCAGTGATGGTGACTCCACCACTTCCTTGAAAACCTGTTCCAATGACTGACAGCCCTTTCTGAGAGGAGAAATTGTTCCTAATGTCCAATCTAAACCTCCCCTAATGCAATTTGAGGCCCTCTCCTCTTGTCCTGTCACTTGTTACCTGGGAAAAGAGGCCGACCCTCATCTGGCTGCACCCTCCTTTCAGGTGGTTGTAGAGAGTGACAAGGTCTCCCCTGAGCCTCCTTTTCTCCAGGCTAAACAACTGCAGCTCCCTCAGCCATTCCTCACAGGACTTGTGCTCCAGACCCTTCCCAGCTCCACTGCCCTTCTCTGGACACGCTCCAGCACCTCAATGTCCTTGTTGTAGTGAGGGACCCAGAACTGAATGTAGGATTCGAGGTGCAGCCTCACCAGCGCTGAGTACAGGTTGACAATCTAAGAAAAACTAAAGCTTACCTGTACCAGGAATTTTACTTTTTGCAGCAAGCTCCCCATAAAATTTATTAAATATCTCTCTAACTTTCATTTCTTCCATCAGACAGGAACGTTGTAACCTGTGAAGCAGCTATGATAGATTAAAAAAAAAAAAAGAAAAAGAAAAACATTAAGATCAATAACCTGATACTACTTGGTCTAAATAAAAACACAGTTCATACATGTAAGTTCAGATTAAGTAAACAAGTATGCTATTCAATGAGAGAGATCTAAGGTGACTTGTCCAAGGAAGAGTAATGGCATGCAATCTACTTTAACAACAGACTACCTTCCTATATACGCATAAACACAAAATTTACAACTTTTCATTTATAGTATACAGATTATACACAGATCACCTACATAAAACCTTTATACAGTATGATTTATAGATATGTATACATAAACCCCACAAGAGCACATGCTTAACAAGTCTGCAGTAGCTTTTATCACACTGCATTTCTCTCCCTGCTGGTATAAAGCCAATCCAATTCAGAGAACTGACTCAGAGTAACTCAGAAGGGACTTTTGTTTCCCAAACGAACCTATGTAGGCATAAAAGCATTTACAAAAGAAGGGTCTAAATGCATTCAAAGGAACTACTGTCTCACACATCAAATAAATTTCTGGAAAAAAACTCCTCCTCCTCCCCACCTTTCAAATACTTTATATTACAATAGCATATATAATACATAGTATTTTAAAGCAAGAATGCAATTCAACAGCAAAATTTCTCCTTATATAATCATAATAAACTGGGAGAGAGATCTGCAGTTGCCCCCAAAACAATTGTATCTTGCTCTAAGAGATGAAGGAATGACATGCCCACATCTAAGGAACCTACTGGAGAATATTGAAGACAATCTGTTGTTAAGACATATTTTTTTCTAACATCTAAATATTACAATATCACTAGTCTCCTGCTACTGCAGATTACAACCTCCTCATGAGGAGAAGAGGAGGGGCAGACACTGATCCCTCTGGTGCCCAGTGACAGGGCTCAAGGGAATGGCCTGAAGCTGGGTCAGGGGAAGTTTAGGTTGGGTATCAGAAAACAGTTCTCCACCCAGAGGGTGGCTGGGCACTGGAACAGGCTCCCCAGGGAAGTGGTCACAGCACCACACAAGGGTTCAGGAAATGTTTGGACAGTGTTCTCAGGCACATGGTGTGACTTTTGGGGATGGTGATGTGCAGGGCTGGGAGTTGGACTCCATGATCCTTGTGGATCCCTTCCAACTCAGCTTATTCTGTGACTCTGTGATACAGATTTTCTGCATGATATAGTATAACTATAGTAATACAGCCAATTTTCTACAAACAAGAGAAAGTTATAAAATGCATTTCACCTTAATCAGAAGTTCCAGTGCTGAGATTTTACATTTTGCTGCCCTCTCTTTTGTATAGACACTAAGACAAGTTTGCTACAAAGGAAAAAAAATGGAGATTATAATACTTGTAAGTAAAGGTGAAAATTCAAAGATAACAACATTCCTCTACCTCCTTTTTAAAAAGATTAAAACAATACCTAGTCCTGGAAGTGGCTTCACTGACAATACTGCAGCACTGTCTGACATAGTAACAAATCCCAGCTCAAGCAAAGAAATTGCATTTTCTGCAGTAAAAGGCACACAGAGCAAACTTTCTACCTCAGTAGTATCATACCTTACAATCAGTAGCTACTAATATGAGATCAAAAATTTCAGTGGTGCAGTTAAGCATTTCTATGCAAAGCAGCATACAGCTATTCAGCAATCCAGACTCCAGCAACCCCAGGTATTGTAGTTACCACCAATTTCTATATATATTGCAAAAGTAACAACTTCTCAGGAGAAATTTAAAAAAAACCCTGGTATTTAAAATTAACCACTGCCTATAAAAACATTTCAAAGTTTACACTTAAAATAATCACTTTAGTTTGTACAAATTAGAAGTTACAACTATTATTTCCAACGAAAATAACTAATTTTCAGAAACAATACCTACTATGTCCTATAAAGAAAAGTTGATTTTATTAAGTCTATAGGTGAACAAACAATTCCACACCGCTCTGTGGTACGAATTACTTTATGTCAAATAAATTATTTCTGCTCTAACACGAACACTAGAGATGGGCAAGGCTGACTGGGAGGGGTGAAGTATAGCTATGAGTGTTATGACACGACACACACCAGACTTGTTTCAACTATCTGGCAAAGACACTTTTAGGAAATAATTTTCATTTACCCACCTTAATATTACAGGCGTAAGGATGGATTTTGTCACCAACTTTTTCCATAAAGACACAAAGAAACTTCAACGCTTCATCCCTGCAATCTCGAAACTGAAAAGTTAAAAAAAACCAAAACAATTTAACTGTGTAACAAGTTGTTCATATAGCGCTACCTAAACGCTACTTCAGATTTTGCCAACTTACTTCCTCGATGGTGAGGGATCTGTGGATAAAGACGAGTAAGCCATGCTCCTGGGAAAACACCAGGGACAGGTGCAGCGCTGCAGGGAGGCAAAGGAACCATCAGGTGGTTGGCTTGATGCACACCACCCAGCCCATCCCCCGATGCAGAAGGCTGCCCTGACGCCTTGGGCATGACTGACGCTTGTCATCAGAAAAACCACAACAAGTGTGGGTGCTACTGACCTCCCCATGGCCTCGGGGCCCGGGCCCGTGCCCTCGCACCGGAGCCCGCCCCTGCTCAGGGCCGACGGAAAGCCAACCTTGGGGCAGCTCAGCACAGAGGCCCGCACCGAAGTGCTTTTACCCCGGTGGATGGTTATCTGGGACAAGAGACCCGCCTCCCTCGGAATCCACCTTTATGCCACACCAGTGACACAAAGCGCGGAGCGCAGCACGGAGGGAGCCGGCCCGCTCCGGTGCGTGTGTGCCGCCGCCGCCGCCGCCGCCGCCGCCGCGCCCTCCCCAGGCCCCGCTCAGTTCCCCCCGCCGGGGCCGGGCCCGCGGGCGCACCCTGCTCGCTGCTGGCCATGCTGGCCACGCAGGTCTCGGCCAGGCTGCGGAGCAGGCTGTATCCGTGCAGGGCGCTGCCGGCGGCATCGCCGGGCTGCAGGCAGCGGTGCAGCTGGAGCAGGCACTGCTGCACCCCAGCCATGCTGCCCCGGCCCCGCGGGCAACGAGGGCAAGGAAGCGGGCGGGAAGGGCCCGCCTCCCGCCTCCCGCCTCCCGCCTCCCGCCGCATCCAATGCCAGCCGCGGGGGACGCGCACTGCTGAGCTCGGGCGGGAGAAGCGCTCCGCCACACCGTTCCCAGCGGAATAAGGGCCGGCACCAGGGAAGAGCGTTTCGGGCGTTTTTATGTCTCTCGTCGCAGGATGGGCTCAGGACATGCACACACAGAATGACAGAATGGGTCAGGCAGGAAGGGACCCCAGTGGGCCATCTGGTCCAACCTCCCTGCTCAAGCAGGCACAGGATTGCACCCAGACAATGCTTCAGTATCTCCAGTAAGGGGGATTCCACACCCTCTCTGCGCAAACTGTTCCAGTGCTCGGTCACCTGCACGGTAAAAAAGCTCTTCCTCACATTCAGATGGAGCTTCCTGTGCACCAGTTTCTGCCTGTTGCCTCTTGTCCTATTGTTTGGAACCATCGACAAGAGCCTGGCTCTATCCACTTGGCACCTTCACTACAGATACCCAGACACTGATGAGGTCCCCTTTCAGTCGTCGCTTCTCGAGACTATACAGGCACAGCTCCCTCAGCCTTTCCTTATCACAGAGATGCTCCAGCCCCTTAATCATCTTTATTACCCTTCGCTGGACCCGCTCCAGGAGCTCCAGTTGTACCGAGGAGCCCGGAACGGGACAGTAATGCTGGATACAGTAGTAGGGTTCCTCCCCCCCCCCCCCCCCGAGAATGGGCTGCTCCGACCTCCCCCCGCCTCCCTGCAACTCCAGTTTTGCCGCGAAATTCGGTAAGGTGAGGGCAGCTCCACTCTAGGTTGCGGGGGGGAAGCGATGTGCCATTACTGACGGCAGCCTCTGCCCTGTACCACAGGTAGTAACCGGAATTATAATTCTTTCTCTATTGCAGCAGGTCGAGTGAGGCGAAACTCTCACTTCGGGGGTCCAGAGGATTCATCTCCTTCCTCCTTTCCTTCTCGGTTCCGCATCCCCCCTTTCTGCCTTCGTTGGGCGCTCCCGTTACGATCGCGCCTCGCCATTGGCCAGAAAGCCCGGGAGAGCGCGCGCACGCCGCTGGCTTTGGCGCGGAGTGTGGCGGCGTCTGTGGGGCAGGACAGGTGGGTGGGGGCACCGGGCGGGGGTCGCGGCTGGCGAGGCGAGGGGAGGAGAGGGAGACAAACCCGCCGGTAAGGGCTCGGCCGGTGGCGGAGTGCCCGCCGCGCTCATTCTTCTCGCCGACCCCCTTCCCTCAGGTAAGACCGCCGCGGGAGCCGCAGCAGCGCCATGTCGTCGCCAGCTTCCACTCCCAGCCGCCGCCGGGGCAAACGCGGCCGGGGCAGCAACCCACCGACTCGTAAGTGCTGCGGGGGAAAGGGGCCGCCCGCCCCGGGGGTGTTCTCCCAGCCCCCTCCTCGGTCCGCCTGGCGCGGCGGCCTGGCTGCTGTAACGCCGGCTCCGGGTCCCGCTTGTGTCTTGCAGCACAAGATGCTCGCTCTCCTCCTTCCCAGAAGCGTCGGACAGACGACTCCACCTCCACCGGGGACCTGCAACCCATGCCCACGTCCCCGCCCGCGGACGTGCAGAGCCCCGGCGCCGCCGATGCGCTGTTCTCCAGCCCGCCGCAGTTCCGCCACTCCGGTACGCTGGAGCTGGGGCGCTCCGTGGCTGTGCGGGCCCCCGGGATGCAGCCCGGAGGGCCGCCTGCACCGCCGTGGGGCGAGCCAGCGTCGGGAACGGATCCGGCTGAAAAACACTCGAGGAAAAAATGAGTGTTGTCTCATGTTTCTCATTTGAATTCAGTGTAGCGAATACTACAGGAGTGCAGTCAGTGTCCGGGGTGCAGACCTCTATTGTAGCTTCCAGTTAGCATGGGAATGGGTATCGGAGATTATACTTTGTTTTAAAGTTTTCTTCTAGAAAGAATAAAATAATGAAACTACTAATGCAGAAAGGATTAGGTAGTTTACTATAGAAAGCCTTTCTTGCTTTTATAGAT
This sequence comes from Aphelocoma coerulescens, assembly GCF_041296385.1. Lineage (NCBI taxonomy): Eukaryota > Metazoa > Chordata > Aves > Passeriformes > Corvidae > Aphelocoma > Aphelocoma coerulescens. The sequence continues at coordinate 125,334,013 of NC_091015.1, forward strand.
AAGATTTTTTTAATTCCAGTAGCTGTTAATTGTGTCACTTGCTTTACAGCCCCCAAAATACTAAAAAAAAAATGGGTTTCATCTAAAATTCTGCATATTTTTATGCTTGAACTCCAATGTAGTTTTAAAATGCGGTACTACTGTAAAGTTTTCTAGGGAAGCTTTATTAGAACTTAAGGTCTTTGAAAATAGCTGTTAATACAAAGAAAAGTTCTAGGTAGATTGGCAACATCTTTATTGTGTGTTTTGACAAAACATTGGACTTCATTGATACTACTCATTCTATGACAGTAGAGTTAAAAGAACGATGAGACAAATGCAGAGCCTGAATTTTAGTCTGCTCTAGATGTAAAAAATGTCAATAATCATTACAAAACACTTCCTTTTGTAGCTATTCCTCTTGACTTCGACATCAGTTCACCTCTGACTTATGGCACACCCAGTTCCAGGGTAGAGGGTACCCCACGAAGTGGTGTACGAGGAACTCCGGTCAGGCAGAGGCCAGATCTCGGGTCTGTCCGTAAAGCCAGACAAGTGGATTTACACTCGGATGGGGTAGGTGGATGTCTCACCTCTTGTATCTGACAGCTTCTTTTTAAACATATGTATATTTATATATGCTTAACTTGTTTCCATGCAGCTGGCTGAGGATATAGTAGCAACCGAGCAATCTCTTGGACAAAAGCTTGTTATTTGGGGAACAGATGTTAATGTGGCCTCATGCAAAGAAAAATTCCAGGTGGGTTTTGTTTCTTCCTTTTTTTAAAATGAAAAGCTAGCTTGATTTAAACAAATATTAGTTGAATCTGATACAAAGTAGGTGTTTGTATTGCTAAATTCTGCTCATTTTTCTTGTCTGTCTCTCTTTTACCACTATCGTTCAGCGATTTCTCCAGCGTTTTATCGATCCACTGGATAAAGAGGATGAAGACATTGGCCTGGATCTTAATGAGCCACGCTATATGCAACGACTTCAAGAGGTACTTGGAATGCAGTGAATTCAGCTTTTCTTTTTTCAGTCTTGCATGCCATTGAGCTAAAGATTTCCTAACTCCCTTGCAGATTAATATGGTTGGGGAACCATTCCTGAACGTAAATTGTGACCATCTGAGATCATTTGATGAAAATCTCTACAGGCAATTGATCTGCTATCCTCAGGTGAAGTAGTGCACTTGTTCTCTGGCTTTCACGTGGGTCTTCAATATTTCTGGGTTTTAAAATGTTTGTTTAAATGCAGTGCATACTGTGTGTGTTCGGTGCAATCTCAGTGGCTACTTTATTTTACTGAATATAAAATGTCTTGTTTCATAGCAGATGATCATAGACACAGTGTGTACCTTGTGCATGCAAAGTTAGCTGGTGAACTGCAATGTCCAGTCTTGTACTTCCCTCCCACCCTTTGCAATACTCAAGTGAATGAATAAATCTGATCTGAACAGCAGGTTTTCTGTTACATAGGAAAATGCTCAGATGGCGTAACTTATAGTCATTGCTGGCTGATCAGCAGCACATAAAATGCTTTATGCACAATTGCTTCGTTCTATGATTTAACTTGTAAGCTGTTTTTATACAGGAAGTTATCCCAACATTTGACATGGCTGCCAATGAGATCTTTTTTGATCGTTACCCTGATTCAATACTAGAGCATCAAATTCAAGTGAGGCCATATAATGCACTGAAGACCAGGAATATGAGAAATCTAAACCCTGAAGGTAAACTTTTTGCTTACCATGTTAGAAAAGAATCTTAAAAATTTTCATAAACGTGGTGAATACTAACATAAAATTACGTTGGGACTATATAAAACTGTGGTCCATCCACACCAATGTCTTCCTTTCATATGTATCTTTCAGAAGCAAATGCTTTAAAGCCTAAATGCAGAATAATCTATCCATAAAGGAAATCTCACCTATCATCAACTATTCATGTTCTTGGTTCTGCAGGTGCAAATGATTCTTTATTTTGCATACATACTCCTGTAAATTAGAATATTTGTACTATGCATTTATGATTCTTTTTGCTCAAGCAAAATAGTAGTAACCTGACTGTCTGCCTCCTGCCTAAAAACTATTGTAATGTGAAATTTTGAAGGTTATTTAAATTTTAAGAGTATGAGGTCATGACATGAATCTCTATATTTTTGTAGACATTGATCAACTCATCACCATCAGTGGCATGGTTATCAGAAGCTCCCAGTTAATTCCTGAGATGCAGGAAGCATTCTTTAGATGCCAGGTTTGCGCTTTCACCACCAGAGTGGAAATTGACCGTGGCAGGATTGCAGAACCATCCGTGTGCAAGAACTGTAACACAACGCACAGTATGGCGCTGATTCACAACAGATCCATGTTCTCTGACAAACAGATGGTATGTTGGCTTAGGTAGTAGCTAATACGGGTAAAATGAAACAGTTGCTAGTTTTTGCTCCCCCACCCTCCTAAATCATCAATAGCATTAATTACGTGTCTTGAGATTGAATGCTTTGAAAAGAAAAAGTGTTTGGGAATGTGGAAATGGGTTAAACAACTTAGTGAAACAGTAAGTCTGCTTTGGAGAAGAAATGCATTAGTAGGATGAAATGAAGTATGTACACCTCTTAATGTTTCTGTATGGAAGCCCTTTTATCTACAGTATATCCACTTCTGTCTAGACTAGGTGAGCCTTGTTCGTAGCAGCATTTTAGCCATGCCAGTTGCAATCATCAGAATTCTCATTTTCATTATCTCTTTTAATCAGTAATCAGTTTTGCTGTTTGGGTGGGGGTATTTTGTTCCTGAGCAATGTTCCTGATTGAAAATGATGCTGAAGACTGTGTTAATAGAAAATCCTGTTGTATGCTCTGTGGAAAAGCTTTGATTTTTTGCAACTGAAACTTAGTTGGTGTTTTTGCTAGATCAAACTGCAGGAGTCTCCTGAAGATATGCCAGCCGGGCAGACCCCACATACCGTTGCGCTCTTTGCTCACAATGACCTTGTTGATAAAGTTCAGCCAGGTGACAGAGTTAATGTCACAGGTAAGATTTGGGTTGAGTATTTCCATTCTTCTTTTTCATTGATCTTAACTGTGTCTAAAGGGACCTGATGGGATGCACTTCCTAGTGCTGAGGGAGCTTGATACTTTCTTTGCAAGGCCACTCAGTTAGTTATCTTTGAAAAGTCATGGTGACTGGCTAAAATACTAGAAGAAAGCCAATGTCACTCCCTAGAGTGAGGAGGAGACTTGGGAAACTGTAGGCTAGTCAACTTCATCTTGACCCCTGGGAAAGGTGATAGAGCCAATAATCCTGGAAACCTTTTCTGACTGGGGCAGTGTTGTATACCCTCAGCAAACTTGCAGACAAAAACAGAACTGGAAGGAAGCAGTGCTTGATAGACCATGACTGTGATGCCAGCATTCTCCTGGGCTGTATTAGGAGTGTTGCCAGCAGGTTGAGGGAGCACTGGGTCTGGTTTTGGGGTCTCCCAGGGCAAGGGAGACATGAACATACAGGAGTGCATTCAGCAAAGGTCTATGATGATAACAGAAGCCCTGGTCGTACGTGGAAAGGGTGAGAAAGCTGGGACTGCTCAGCCTGGAGAAGAGAAGGCTTGGGGGAATCCTAGCAGCATGTTTAGAAACACTTGATTTGGTGTGGTTGGAGGAGTGGTAGTGTTAAGAAGACAAAGCCAGACTCTTCTTAGTGATGCCCAGTGGCACACAGAGGGCACAAGATGAAATAAAGGCAGTTCCAGTTAAAAACAGGAACTTTTTTACTGTTTATGTGGTTGAGCCCTGTCACAGGTTGCCTAGTGAGGCTGTGTGGAGTCTTTGTCCTTAGAGATACCCAAAACCTGATTGAACACAGTCTTTTGCAAGCAGTGGACTCCAGCTGACTCCAGTTTGAGCCCATGATTGGACTAGACAATCTTCAGGCTGTCTGACTTGGATTCCTTCATTCTGAAACTGTAGCTGAAGAAGAGGCAGTATCTTAAATAGTGTCTGCAGTCAGGAGAGATAATGTAGAGTAAGTCTTGTGATACTGCAGCAACATTTTAAAAACCACTTTGCTTTAAAACAACCGCTGTAAAAAACCCAAGCTGTTTGAAATGCATTTGAGAGCTGTTACTAAACTTGGCATTTAAAAAGAGGGGGAAAAGCTGACTGGAGCGGGAATTTCAAAAGCACCAAGCCTTAAGTTTTTTTCAAAAATGCTTTCATTGTTGAGAACACTTTTGGTAGGAATGTAAAACACATGTGGGTATCTGCAAAAATAGCATCTAGATGACTTAAATATGCTTCTACATGAGAAATAAGTGACACAGTGAGAAATAAGATGACGAAGTATTTAGCCTGTTTAGAAAAGCTCTACTCTTCCAGGAAACATGTAAAATTTTTAGTGTTGGGAATGATCATGTTTCTCCATACCTAACGCTGTGACTGAAATTTGTATTTAGGTATCTACAGGGCAGTCCCCATTCGAGTTAATCCACGGGTCAGCAGCGTAAAATCCGTGTATAAGACCCACATTGATGTCATACACTATCGCAAGACAGACTCCAAACGCCTGCACGGTGTTGATGAGGAAACAGAGCAAAAGAGGTTTACAGAGGAACGTGTGGAAATGCTCAAAGAGCTTTCTAAGAAAGCAGACATATATGAGAGACTTGCTTTAGCCTTGGCTCCAAGTATCTATGAGCATGAAGATATCAAAAAGGTGACAAGCTTTGTATTTCTCTTGTAAGACACGTATTTATATGTGTAAACATTTGTAATGTTTGTTGTTAAAGTATCTTGAAGCTTAAAAATTCAAAAAGCAGTCTTGAGCAGTCTTAAAATGTCATGGTCTTATCAGGGTGGAGTTGGTTCTAAGTGTAGCATAATTCTTATCAAGCTACTAAGGAGTGTTAATTAGAGGGAAGATAACTGAATGGAACAACTTAATTGCAGGATGCATCTTGGACATTTCTTAGAAGTTCAGATTACTGATTATCAAAGGAAAATAAATAGCTGTAACATAGTAAGTGCTTGCTGAAAAGAGGCACCCACAAGAGAAGAGTAGCTTTAAACGGACATTTGGTTGACTCTGAGTTATGTAGTATCAAAACATTTACTTAAATGTATCCAAGAAGGGACTATTTCAATAAAGTGTCAACTGAGGTACTAACTAGAACATTGTGAAAACTCCAATCAGTAGCAGGTCTCAAGATACTGTTAGACATCAAACGCTCATCTTCCAAGTATATTCCTTTGAGGTTTTTTTTAATAGATATATACATTATTATAGTTCACAGGTTTCTGAAAGTATAATTCAAAACCATACAATGCTTTACTTATGAAATGGGAACACAGTCATGACTATTCCATTTGTTGTTACCTTCTCAACGTGCTAATAAGGCACATCAAATATAGGGAGTGGGGTTGAGGAAAACTCAGGACCTGTCATCAAAGGGGATTCTTCAGGTTCCAACCAAAATCTGTTTAGAACAACATACAAAATTTCTGTCCTTAATGCTTGAAATCCAGATTGAGTTGTGTTAATTTTAGCAGTGTTTGTTTTTCAGATGTTTCAGTTGAACAGTTGGATTTGCTCTGTTACATCTATACAAGAAGTGATGTTTTCATTTTTATAGGGCATTCTGCTTCAGCTTTTTGGGGGATCAAGAAAAGATTTTACTCACACGGGAAGAGGGAATTTTCGTGCAGAGATCAACATTCTTCTCTGTGGTGATCCTGGTACTAGCAAATCCCAGCTGCTCCAGTATGTATATAACCTGGTTCCTCGAGGCCAGTATACTTCTGGCAAAGGCTCAAGTGCAGTTGGTCTTACTGCATATGTGATGAAGGATCCAGAAACGCGGCAGCTGGTTCTTCAGACAGGTGCTCTAGTCCTTAGTGACAATGGCATTTGCTGTATTGATGAGTTTGATAAAATGAATGAAAGCACAAGGTCAGTTCTACATGAAGTAATGGAACAACAGACACTCTCCATTGCAAAGGTAAATGAAACTGAAGTATTCCTAGAGGCTTTTGTTCTTGCTTTACTCAGAGGCTTTCGCAATGCAGTTTTTGACCACAGAACCCATCTAATAACATTGGTGATCTCAGGAAATCGGAGGGAGGTTCTGGTGGCACATAGCTTCAGCTGGTTTCAGAAATGTTCTTTCCTTTTGACAGGCTGGAATTATTTGCCAATTGAATGCTCGTACATCTATCCTAGCAGCAGCTAATCCTATAGAATCACAGTGGAATCCGAAAAAGACTACTATTGAAAACATTCAACTTCCTCATACGCTGCTGTCAAGGTACTGAACTGCACTGCGTGTGTCATTTTTAGGAGATGTTACACTTCCTCTTCTGAAGATGATTACATAGAATAGAACAACTGTGTTGTTCACAACCTAGTGGAAAACTTTTATAGCACATACTTCAAATGCTGTTCTTACAATTTCTACGTGAGCACAGAAGTGTCCTTTAATATTTATATGTAGACCTTGAACAGCAGGTGTGATAAGATTTGCAGAATCTCTTTTATTTAATTCTATGTTGTTGTTTCATAATCATCTCCTAGAAAAGAGCTGTTCTGAAACTTAGGGTATTGATAACGTTAGGAAAAATTCAGGATGCTTTTCTTAGCTCCATAAAGCTTTTAAAGTGAAACACTGATGATCAGGGAACTTTGAGCAGAGGGGGTAGAATCCTAAGATCTGTGCCTGCTTCATGTTGCTCTGCAAAATTCAGCTGAGGAGGTAGCAGTGCTAGTCAATCATTCGGGCAGTAGCTGTTAGAGCCACATTTAGTGCTTGCTGACAGAAAATTAAACGACGTGCTGGAGTTGCATCTTGTTAAGATTTCCCACACTAACTGGAAATTTGAAGTACACTAATGGTATACTGGATATCCTGAGAACACTTATGGCTTAAATTTCAATTAAGAGCTCCTTAATTTATTCACTTAATGACAAATGGTACCTTAGTACAGGTGTACTGGATGAAACCAGTGGATCTCAATTCTGCCATTTATCGGATTTAAGATTACAAAAAAAAATGGCTGGCTAAAAATGGATTATCCATGTCTGCTTATAGTTGAGACTAGTTGAATATATTGTTTGTAAAATTATAAACCATTTTCTTCAGGATTAAACTGCAAGTGCTTTTTGATTTATTTATAACTTATTTAGTTACATTTTTTTGCTGTTACCTTTCATGGAAATATCTTTACCAGCAAGTTTGTTCTGTGCATTTGTTACGTGTGTGGGATTTTTTTGTTCGTGGCAGGTGCAGCTTTTTTGGGGGGGGGAGAGGATGTGGATTTTTTAAGGAAACAAAAGATGTCAGCCTTGAACAGGGAGTCTGAATTTTGCAGAATGTACCTCGCTTTCAAAATTTCAAGTCCTTAGGGTGTAAGCAAATCCATTGTGCTGTTTTGTACCTTGAGAATTCCAGAAAAATTTCCGGTGTAAGAAAGCAATTTCTACTTAGAGTAGGAATTAACAGTCTAGTAACTCCTACCTGTACTTGTTAAATCAAACCCTCCTAAACCAAGTACCTAAATTACAAGAAAGTAAGCACACTAATACTGGATCATATCCCATTCAGATTTGACTTGATCTTTTTGATGTTGGATCCACGTGATGAAGCTTATGACAGACGCCTTGCTCGCCATTTGGTTTCGCTGTACTACCAAAGTGAAGAGAAGATGGAGGAGGAATACATGGATATGGCAGTATTGAGGGATTACATTGCATATGCTCGTAGTTATGTAAATCCCAGATTAGGTGAAGAAGCAAGCCAAGCCCTTATTGAGGTAAAGGAATTGCTGCTAAGAATATTCAGTCTTTCTTGACTTGTCAGAAGTGGTGAAATTCCCTTGTGTGTACCCTCTACCTACATAACAACTTTCTGTAAGATCCTTGAAAAAAAAAAAAAAGAGGTCTCTAAAGGAAAGAGGGATCAAATGAGAAGTCATTCTGCATTCTAATGTTTAGCTTTCAGATATGTTTGTTTGGTTCCATCCCATAAAACACAATAAATTGTATTGAAGCAAAATAAGTGTGTCATCATAGACACAAGTACTGCTGTATAAGACTAATCCAGAATTCTAAAGTGATTCAAAATGTGATTCACTACCATAGTTTAATTGCTTTGTAATGGAAAAAAGTTATGTGATGTGGTTATTCATCACTGCAGAAGAACTGTGAAGGTGTGTGAGCAGAAATGCAGTATTTGGGATGCCTTGCCAGAATTGCTTGTATTCTGAAATAAGAGGTGGGGGATGCAGGGGACTGAAAAAGAATTCATTTGCAGTGAGATATGTAACGACTGCCTCCCTTTCAGGCGTACGTGGACATGAGGAAGATTGGCAGTGGCAGGGGAATGGTTTCTGCGTATCCCCGGCAGCTGGAGTCTCTGATCCGGCTGGCGGAGGCGCATGCCAAGGTGCGCTTCTCGGAGAAGGTTGAAACAATTGATGTGGAGGAAGCAAAACGCCTCCATCGGGAAGCACTGAAACAATCTGCTACTGATCCAAGGACTGGAATTGTGGACATTTCCATTCTCACGACAGGTTTGTGCTTCCGTAGTGCTAAAGCAGGGCCGCTGTTGGGATTTTGTAATTTTTAAAATGTAACTTAACCTGTCCTCCTTAGCTGCTTGCTAAAAGGTATTTTCTTTGCTTTTGTAAGGGATGAGCGCAACAGCTCGTAAGCGGAAGGAGGAATTGGCCCAAGCCTTACGGAAGCTCATCCAGTCAAAGGGTAAAGCACCATCTTTGAAGTACCAACAGCTTTTGGATGATCTCCGAGCACAGTCTGATACAGTAAGTTTCCTGCTTTTGCTTTTACATTTCCATTAATTTTTAAAAGCATTTTTTTCCAAATGAACAATCTTGTCCACAAATCGCATTATGGAAGGAAATGGAAACATGAACAATTTCTGTTGGCATGACTAGAAAGCCAGTTCTCTTACAGACAAATGAGTTGAATCTGCTGTATCTTAGTTTATTATGGCTTCTGGAATTAGCAAACTCAGCTTCAAGGTTCCAGGCCAGGCTCCAAATTTCAAATAGAACAAATGAAAACTTCAAATAAAAATATTAGAAAATTGGTAGAAAGTAGAGCATTTTTACTATGTTTGAAGTATTTTCCCCATCTTTATTTGATTTGCTCCTTTTCTATAAGGCTGTCACGAAGGAAATGTTTGAAGAAGCACTTCGTGCCTTGGCTGATGAGGACTTCTTGACTGTGACTGGAAAGACTGTGAGGCTGCTGTGAGTTACCCTGTGCTTGAGAGCCTGCTGTCATGACCTTTGCCTCACTCAAGATAGTGTCAGTCTGCAAGATCTTTGAGATTTGGGACTATCATCGGCTATGACAGGCACAGCCTGTCCCTGCCAGCCAACTCTCATGGCTTCACTTTGCCTTTCTATATTGTCACTCTGCAAGATTTTCACGGCTTGGGCTATCATTTGCTATGACAAGGGTAGTCATGATTAAGTGGCACTTCTGTCATTACAAGGTATTATGAAATATCTGAAAAATCCTCATGTCAATAATGCTATTTACATTCTAGCTAAATGTAATTACTAATATGTCAAGGGCTCTGTGTTTTTATGAGGTTTTTTAGAGCATGCTAACAGTATTGCCTGTATTTCCAATTGAATTGTAAAAATTCATCCTCAGTGACTTTTTAGTAACTGCAGTTTTTACTATTAGCATTACTGTCAGCTGAAATAAAATTATTTGTCTTAAAAGGACTCTTGTGTTAATTTCAAGTACAAATCAGCATCTCCTGTGCTGAGCACTTTTCAGTCTAGAATTCTGCAATTTTTTGGAAGTTCTTTGTGAGAGCATGAAAGGGGCTTTGCTTTCTGGTTTTTTTGTTTGTTTTGTGTGACCTGAGTGTACTGCAGAAGTATCCTCAATGTAAAAAAAGGTAGATAGATTCTACTTGAAACCACATTTCTTTACTTCAATTTTAAGTATGACTGGATAAATTAAGATACTGACTTTTGGTGTAATAACATATAATCAGTCCTGAAAGAACAAGGTCTTGTAGCTTGTTTACAATCATATTCCCAGGTGTCTGGTATTGGTGATTTTTTAATAGAAAAATACAATGCTATGTCGACTTTGCTCAGCTGCACAAAGCAGCACAACTGCTTTATTTGTCTATTTTATTTAAGTGCAATGAGCAGGTTAGAATCCTTAGAAACCCTAGTTAGAAACCCTAACTGTTTCGGCCAAACTTGAAATTGGATGTTACTGAGAAATATTCCAAACTGTACTCTGCCTTCACTTAATGAAGAGGGGAAAAAAATAATCTATTCACTTAATTGAAGTGATCTTGGATTATACTCAAGTGTTCATCCTAAAAGAATGCTGAGTCATTAGACATTCCTGAGACATCTGTCTAAGTTATCATTGTCCACACTTCTTCCAGATGAGATAAAAAGTCACATATCAACGATCATCATCAGAAATGTTTTTTTGTAAAACAGGTTTACCACACGATGTTAGGGGGAGAAGAACCCAGGGGCAACACACTGTGAACTGTGGAAAACCTTGCTGAAAATAAGTGCCTACACAGCAGCTATAAGGATGCCCTAAGCTTTTCAGAAAAATGGCATTTAATATGACCGTTCCAGGCATCTTCTATCTACTGATCATACTGAAAGTAGTCACATTTGGGGATGCTATGAATTTTCAGGTATGCCTGAGAGGTCAAGGAGAAGGTTAAGTTTTTTGCTGCCAGAGGCACACCAAGAAATGGAATAATAAATTTTTCTAGCTCCACACACATTTTCTTACCCATGAACAGACAGAAAATGTGAGGAAATAAGAAGGCCTTGTTGCACGCTGTGAGGTGCTCAGTTAACATTCAAGGCACAACAAAATTAGTATCACTGGTCACCAAGATCTAAGAAGCTGCACTTGCTGTGCAGCTCCTGGAAGAGTCAGGGGAAAGTGTATACATAATGAAATGGATAATGTCTGGAGAAGGACCAGAAGAAATTAATAAGGTGTTGGGGGAAGCCAGTGAATCAGTTAGATCCTCAAGGTTATCTCTGAAGATCTAACAGAAGTGTGGTAGGCATTAGCCTCTTAAAGGCAGCTCTGGAAAATGGAAGTAGGAGAGAAGTCTGAGGAGCTCAATTATAACCTGCACACAGGCCATAGCTAAAAGACATGGATGACGTAGGGTGCTTTCTAGGACACATACTTGGGAGGAAAGAGATGACAGCTTTTACCTGGAAACTTAAATTGACCAATTGCAGCTCATACTGCAGCTTAATAAAGATCATTAGTGAAAGAAGATCCTATATATCTGGGCAGGGATCACAATGGACAGCTGGGGAAGAACAAGCATTCCCTAAACTATTTCCATGGCGTGATCAAGACACACTAATTCAGGTCTCTAACCATCATTCATCCACTGTGTACTGATTTTGGATCCTGTAGAGTTAACTTCCCTCACAGCAGCTGTTGTGGGGCTGTTTTGGATGTGTGCTGGACACAGGGTTGGTAATGCAGAGATGTGTTTGTTATTGCTGAGCAGGGCTTCCACAGAGCCTCGGCCTTTTCTGCTTCTTGTGCTGTCATGTTGGAATGTGAGGTTGGGAGGAGACAGCTGGGACGGGTGACCCCAACTGACCAACGGGATATTCCAGACCATATGACATCATGCCCAGCATATAAACTGGGGGGCAGAAGGAGGAAGGGGGGGACATTTGAAGTGATGGTTTTTGTCTTCCCAAGTCACCATTACACGTGATGGGGCCCTGCTGTCCTGGGGATGGCTGAAGACCTGCCTCCCCATGGGAAGCAGTGAGTTAAATCCTTGTTTTGCTTTGCTTGTGTGCATGGCTCTTGCTTTCTCTATTAAACTGCCTTTATCTCAACCACTGAGCTCTCTAGCTGTTACACTTCCAGTTGTCTCCCTGTTTCAACTGGTGGGGGAGTGAGTGAGCAGCTGTGTGGGGCTTCGTGACTGGCTGGGGTTAAACCACGACACACTGCTTTTCATTTAACATGGAAAAATGTCATACTGCAGAATCCTCTTTCTGCTAGATTTGACTTACACTGTCCAGGAAGTCAACTGTTACAACAGAGGATTGACCTATACAGTTATATAAGCCTGATTTATGTAGTAAGGACAGAGGAAGAAAAGGAGGAAGGAAAAAAAGCCGGTTTACTCCAATTAAAAAAAATTAACATTTACCTATAATAGTTAACACGTTCTGTTTGGTAGTGTGGCTCAATTCCTGTTTGGCAAAAGTCTGGAGAATGCGGGCATCGATCCCGCTACCTCTCGCATGCTAAGCGAGCGCTCTACCATTTGAGCTAATTCCCCTCCATCAAACCAGTCAAGGGCATCACGGAATTCTGATCCCCTTGCGAGCATTTAAAACTGCAGTTCCACACGTAGAATGCACTTTTCCCTCTTGCTCTGGCCTCTGCTCACAAACAAAAACACGTTCAGCTTCGATTGCAAAAGTTGTAGTGTTTAATTTAGCATTTCCAAATCGAGCAGCAAGAAACAAGGCAAACTGGAACAGGCATGATTCCAGCTGTGTGTACGTAGTAACAAAAAGAACCCCGGTTTGTTGCTTGCCGCTCACGAAATAAAGCCCATTATGGCATTTCGTTTTCTCGCCACATGCGTCAGGCTTTATTGAAATACTCGCAGTTTGAGTTGCACCAGGAGCAAAAGCTACACTGGAGAATGCGGGCATCGATCCCGCTACCTCTCGCATGCTAAGCGAGCGCTCTACCATTTGAGCTAATTCCCCCCACGCTCAGGGGTCACATCCTGTAACTCTAGACTTTAAGGCTACAAATACGAGCTGTGCCCTTCATCCTTTACAGCGGCGAGTAACCCCAGGGCAGCCGTTCAGAACATTCAACTACCGCCTGACCTTGAGCTGTCTATGGTTTTGCCCAAAATGACAAAAAAAACCTAACATGGTAAGGCAGAGTAGTATGATAAGGTGCTTCACGCTAACGTCCACGACAAACTGGTGCCCTGCAGCCTTCCAGTGGCACCTGATGCACGCTGGATTTGTTCTTCTCCTACACTGAGGGAAATCACACCACAGACGATGCAGTGGAGCAGCTTGAGGATAATACAAAACTCGCATTTGCCCTGATGTCGCCTCAGGAGACCATCTAGAAAGCAAAACTCAAACCTGATTAAATTATATGAGTTTCCATTAGTATTGACAAGAAGATGCATTGAAGTGAGCTGTGTTAAATGAAAGTATGTGGACACAAAGCCTTCAAAACTGAAACACTAATTTTTTTTTTTAACAGAACTAAGAAAGTCGGACTATTTTTCAGACATAGGTAAGGAAGTTTTCCCAACCAGGTTAAGAAATTAGAACATTTTACTTGCCATCTTACATGAAAACTTAGCAACACAAGAAATTTAAGATCACAAAACAATGCTGTCAGTTCTATAAAATACACATTTTAATAATTGAAAATAGTGCAGAGGTCTTTCCTCCCCCTGACCTGGCTTGGGCACAAAATAAACAGGTTTTTTGTGAGCTGGATGGGTGAAGCTTTAGGCCTTTTCAGTGGCAGCAGAGTGAGATGGGGTGGTGAAAAACAGGGAGAGGTAATCTGCCTTTTTCATAATGACTCGAACTGCACAGGGTAGATAAAGAAAACTGTTCATAGAGCTGAACCTTGTGAAACGCGGTATGGGAGAGATCCTGGCCACAGGCGTGCAGTGGGCCATCAGTGAGCCTAAGATATACATGTGCCTGTGTGAGGGACTGAAACTGCTTTTGCATATTTGCTTTCCCCCTCAAGTCTACTCTAGTGAGGTAGATAAAATCATCTACAATATAATGCAAGAAGTGTTAAGGACAATTTTTTTTTTTTTTATTGTGCAGAGACTGAAGTTAGGCAGCAGAATATTTGCATTTTAAGAGAATGTTTGCAGCAACACTGTAGTTGAAGTTCCACATATTGACCTAAATCTAGATTGTAAAAGATTCAGAGTACTACCTTACATAGGACAAGCTGTAACTTGCTGATGCTCAATTTTGAAATTTATTTTGCTTTGACTGGTTGCTGTCATCCAGTAAGTTAAATCCTTCAGAGAAAACCAACAGTACATGTACTGTTGGATTACTGTACACACTTTAGTTTACTAGCAGGACTTACTCCTCTGCATTTAAAACAGAGCACATCAGTGTATCCACTCTCACTGTAAACTACATCTTCTTTCTTGAAATCCAGAAAGCATTTTTTAACAGCCTGTGAACAGAGCTTTAGTAATATGCTTCCTACTGCAAAGTCAATAAGTATGACTACAGGTGAATTTTTCTATTTCAGAAATGTTCTTAGTAACCCTATATATTTAAGATGCAATACTATTTTAACAGAATTATCAAGATCAATAAATAAAGGTAGAAATAGAAATAATTTCTGGAATATAACACAGAAATATATTAATGAATTCTTTCTCTCCACAAACTATGATAAGCATGAACTTTTAAACCATTGTATTTATTTTTTACATATTTTTAATTGGAAAATCCAGTTGGAAAAGGAACTAGAGACTTGAAAAAAGAAGGGAAAAATCCAGCTGTGCTTCAGTGACTTTTAGGAGTAGACTTTCTAGATTTACAAGCCTTTGTATATGCACTGTAAGAGATGTAAAAAAATTAGCTCTCACTCCTTCCTGAATAAACGCTAGAGGATGCACTGCTCAGGAAAACGAGTTGTTTTACCCAAGGAACACAGCAGAAAGCGCTCCTCATGTACCAGGGGTGCAGCCTGGCTTTTCAGCCACCGGGCTTTCCGCCTAAATACAGAGGTGACTCAGTGTTGTTGGACAGAATGACCCAACACGGCAATTGCGGCCGGAGCGGCCGCGCAGTGATTTAGCACAAGTACAGCCGCCCCGGGCACTCCAGCCAAGGGGAATTAGCTCAAATGGTAGAGCGCTCGCTTAGCATGCGAGAGGTAGCGGGATCGATGCCCGCATTCTCCAGACTTTTGATCGGCTGTAGCGCCACAGTAGGAAAAGATTTTCTTCCATGAACTGTGCCGGGTTTGTGGTAGAAAATCCACAGCAGTTCATGCAGACCGCCTCGTACGGCAAATAAAAGGAGAGAGGAAATGTTGACCATCAAGAGTACACTTGTGCACTCTCCGAAAAACGACTTTTCACAAACCCAGCTCTCTGTAACACAGGGAAAAAAGTCACTTCCGTCCTTTACCGCTGCGCCGAATGTGACCATTTATTACTACTTTTTAATGATAGGAAAAGTTACTGAAATTGTCTCTGCGAAGGTGCAAAAGTTTGTAGGGTCTATATAAATCATCCCCTCACCACAGAATTACTGTCTCTCCAGCTACCTTGCACCCCTTGTAGGATGGGTAGGGCACGCTTGCTCTAACGTGAGTTTCAAGTGATATTTGGCCTCTCACAGTATCACTCAATGTCTTCCTCTAGCCATGAGAAGAAAATAATTTGCACTGTAAAAACCAAAAATGCTCAGCTCTGATCAACGTTAAAAACTTAAATCATCCATATCGTGCAAACGTGTCCCAAAATTGATTCATTTTAATCCCTACGAAACTGCTCCAGGAAAACGCATCTCACTTCAAAAGAGCGGCCCCGCAGGTGGAGAATGCGGGCATCGATCCCGCTACCTCTCGCATGCTAAGCGAGCGCTCTACCATTTGAGCTAATTCCCCTCGGCGAGTTCCCCCCTCCCCTCACTCACGGTTCCTGCTGTCACTTTCCTCACCGGCGGAGCTGAAACGTGGCCCGCTGTCTCCCGACACAAACAAAACTTCTTCCCCCGAATCACGGTAGCTGGGCAGTCCGAGCCCTTCTAATCCCCTCCCGAAGTCCCTGGTAGGCAGTAAGAGCGCACAGCCTTCCAGTGAAACGCAGAAAAAATCAGATCTTCCTGCAAGCGCACTGCTTTTGACAAACGCAGTGGGAATTTTGCCTAATCCGGTATCTGGACTCCTCGAGGCAACAGCAAGCGCCTTGTTGAGCGGAGCTGCATCTGGATAACATCCGGGCTGTGTTTCTAGGCAATCGCAGACTTACGCTCACACCAAACAATTATTACTGCTTAAGAGAAATCTGGATATATTTAAATACCGTATTTTTCTAAAACAGATTTTTCCTATTTGTAATCCCTAGGTGGAAGACAATCAGCTAAATTACTTCACCCTTCTCCACAAAATATACATCCTTCTCCATATATAAAATATATGTGACTGAGTAGGTAGGGTTCTTCCAGTTCTTTTTTCTTGTGGCAAGAGCCTGGGTTCATGTTATAAAAAAGGGGTAAAAAAAAAAAAGGCACCCGGGCAAATGGAACACTAGGAAACAAAGTAATAGTTCACATTATTTACTTACATCTCTCAGGAATTTTTAAGTTGTGATTCAATCACCAGATAGACGAGCACACTCACACAAATACATATAAAAATCAGGAATATACAACTAAAATGTAAAAAAAATATAAATTTTCACTATAATGAAACAGCAGTGAAAATTCTGTTCAATGGTTTGGTTTCACAAAGCAAGACAGAGTTGTGAACTTTTATTAAATGTACAATATTAAATAATCTGCCTTTCTGGAGAAAAAGGAGTACCTGAAATGAAATTTATTCAATAACTACACAAACAACTCTTTATTTTCCCCAGGATGCCTTAAGACACAGGAATCACACTGACATATAAAGATCTTTCAAATCTCTCCTCTTCAATGAATTAGTGATTTCAGAAAACAAAATTTCAGTCTTTGGTCTAACTCTAAAGCCGTATACCAAAAGTCCTGTGCAGATTCTTCCATTAACAAAATTCCAGTGTCTTGCCACCTATTCCCTCACTCTGATTGTAACAGCTAGGTTTGCCAGAAAAAATGTTTCTCCCTTTCCTATTTAAAACTAATCAATGTGGAAAGAAGCATCTGAAATTAATTTGCAGGAAGCAATTAAGTTCTTACCACTGGAATTACGCTGCAGACACCACTGACATTTAAGCAAGTGGCTGACTGAAAGTCCCACAGGTCAGTATGTCTGGCAAAGTAAGGAAGCTTGCTGCTCCTTCTGTTCTGGGATGTTTCACATTTTTCTTAGTATTTCTTCTGAACAAAAACCATTTAAGTCTCAAAACCACCTATGCTATAAAACAAATAAGCAAGCAAACAGAACCCTTCTAGTTGTGTCTGTATCAGGCTTGTATGAACACAGCCCAGGCAGGATGAGGGTTCCATCATGCCAGATTTTGAACGGTAAAGCACATCTACTTGGTTTAATTAAGGCAATCCCCAAGCAGGCTTACAGCTGCACATAAACTGAAACTTTTGTGTCTAGGCACTGACAGTCTTAAGGCTTTAACACAGCAGGTAGGGTAAAATTTACTTAAAATCAACCAAAAACTCAGACTGAACTATAAATTAAGCAGTGACAAAATTAGTAAGGACAGCTATAGTATATTCAGTTCATTCTGTTAAATAGTCTAACCTTCAAGTTGATAGATACAGCATTAAAATGAAACAAGTATGTCTCAAGTTCTGTGTCCAGTATTTATCCCATATTTAAAGCATTGAAGGAAAATCTGTATTTAAAGTGTTGAAGGAAATGGGGTTTGGACCTCAGAGATAATTTTACTGAAAAGCAGTATCAAAATATGGAATTGGACAGCAAAATTCACACCATCCTGTGGAGGGAAAAAACCCACAAAAAAACCCCTCAAACCCCAACAGACAGCACCTCACTAACTGCACTGTAAATCACATGAAAAACAACACTGGAGACATGTCATGAGTCAGAAGAAATCGCCCAGAATCCCTGTGTCTGTTCTTAATGGCCACAAAGAGAATAAAACTTGATTTGCTGATGGAGATGTTATTGCTTGTTCATAAAATTCTGCCTCCATTTTGCCATCATTCATTGATTCATACCCAAAGCATAAGCCATAAACATGCTAAAGAAATCCCAAAACATAAGAACCAACCAGAAAGAAAAAAGCCAAAATCAAAACATAATAAACCCTAGAAAGATTTGCTACTTTTAATAATATTTGCTACTGCTGTTACTACATTTGAGGAAAATCAGTATAGTCCATCTGGGAGCTAATGTACCAGTACAAAATTCTGTAATATTGGTCAAAGGATCAGCTTAGCCAGGCATCCTGAGTAACTTCAGTTACCATTAGCAGCCACAACAGAGACTTGCAAAGGCCAAAATAATTCATATTAAATATACTGCTTTTGTAAGAAGTACAACACCATAATGTTCTTTGAGTATATTTATGAGATTAGCATTTAGGTTAACACTGTGCTCTCGGTGTACTAATAAGAAGACAATGATCTCAGAGCAAGATCATTTTATGCTACTCTGTCATCGCCCTGAGGGCCAATACAAAAATCACCCTCATTATTTCAACCTGTAAAATCTCAAACTTTATGGGAGAGTTGAAATACCAAGAAAATATACAAATTACCATTCTCTTTTTTTAAAAGGATCCATGGATTTTAAATTTCCATCTAGGTTTTCATATGGATTCCAAATTGGCAATGATTTAATTCTGTTTTCAGATGGGGAAATAGGAAGTCATACATTAACATGCTTATGCATTTAGGTTTTTTTTCTAGGAAAATGGCTAGACTCACATCACAACTTATTCCAAATTTTTTTTGAAGACGTTGTATCCCTACTAACTTAATGAGTGTTTAAAAGTTTCAACATCACAGAGCTCATGTACAATGCCCTCCTTGAAATAGACAGGATGACAATATAGAAAAACTGTATTACTCATTTTACATACAAAACAAACTGTTTAATAGTTAATAGTAAAAATCAAACAAGGTTGTTACAAAAGTAGTGAGATGGACTATGCCTGAATCCCACTGGATCTGCAAACCTTTGTATTCTAAATCACCACTGCAAGAATCTAAATTTTCTCTACATTCCTTATAACTCCACATAGGAGAGAATGTGTGCTAGTTATGCCTAGGCCACCTGGCTAATCAGCTATCACTAAACAGCACATACAAGATTTTCCTTGTGTTCATTCAGTGTCTCTTCCAAGCCACGGATTTACACAGAATAGTAGACAATTTCTTTATCTTTTGGCTTTTTATCCATCTTTCACCTTTCATGCCAAACTTAACAGGGTTGAAAATGAAGATTTTTCACAGCTTAGAAGACTTAAGAAGACTCAGATCCCTATATCCTGTGGTTTTTAGTAAGGAACAGAACTATGTACTCACTAAATGAGATTTTATCCAGAACAACACAGTAGTTTTAAGAACAATAACCTCATCCAAATAAATAAACCAACCATTTATAAAAAGCCTCAAGGAACTGGTTCTATGGAATGAACTGAAAAACGTATTTGGCTGCAATATTCAAAGACTAGAGGGTTAAGATACAGAGCTCACTGAAGTTCAGTGTATGTTTAACATCTGATAACTTAGATCCGTATGAAAATCTGAGAGCTTTTCTTTTTTAAATTTATACACTGCCATGGCATACAATAATTTTAAACTAGAACAGGGAAACCAGACATCACTAGAGGAGCTGCATTCATTGATGAAGCTACTTGCTTACAGTGTATTCAAAGCATCACAACCATGCTGAATTAAGACCACAAAAAAGTTTAGAATAGCACCCACTTCAGCAGGTTCTTCAGCCCAAGTTATCCTCTGATTTGAGTCTTCCGCTTCTCTCCTGGGCTTAACGTTACATGTTAAGCAAACTCTGGATGAGCAGTATCAGAAGTAAATAAAATAACAGCTATTAAAATTTACTAATGCAATGTAAATTGTAAATAGTGTTGTTGTAGGTGTTGAGAACAACTGAAGGAGGACCGGAGCCTGAGTCATGACAGCACAGGAATAAGAAGCACTCCACAGGAACCCACAAAACCACCCCTCCACTGAGGAGCAGCACTGCCCCACTGCACCTCCTCCTTCAAACACACACCCCCATGACTCCAAAACTAGATTTTGTGAGACCCACTAAGACAAACCACCACAACCAGAAAACCCCACGGTAAAAGGCTGTGCACAAACCTCCTCCACCTGCTTTGTCTTTCAGTGGTCTCAGCCCAGAGTTGCTCCAGGTGACAACAGAGCAGACACAGCTCTCCCCACGCCACATGTTCCCACCTTCCCGGCCTCTCAGGACCTGGCCTCTGCTACGCCCTTCCCAAGCACGCCCTGCCCTGTGCTAGAACCTCCTGTGGAGGCATGTGCTTCCACCCACCCCCATGGCAACTCTGTCCTCCAGGTCGGCTGCTGCCCTCCTTTTATTCCTTTATAGATGGAGCGGTGAACAGGTGGTGCTGCGAGGTTTGTCATGGTGTCAACAGGGAAGTGCTGTAGCTGTGTCTCCTCCTAATGCATGAGGCAGCTGTTGGTATGGCTGGTAAGTCTTCAAAAGAAAAGCCTGCCTGATGGTCAGCTCTTCTGTTCCCCCCTAAGCTGCCTTCTGTATCATCAGGGGAAAAAGGTAATGGTGGAAAGAGCAGATATTTATCCTAGTTTTCCCAAGTGCAATGGCTGTAGGTAGCAGGAATATCAGCCGAGTGTGTATGCCTTTAAATGGATCTAAGTATTTTTTTCATAATGTAAATTCATAATTAGGTCTGTGCTCATGCATTTTCCTACGCATTGCTTTGAGGGTGGAGATTGGAAAACAATTGTGAAAAATGTGTACCAATATGTGTTTAAAGAGAACAGAATTTTCATTTTCCAGACACATTCCTGATAGTTTCTAACACCTGAGAGCATGACTTCTGAATAATTTGGATATGCAATATATCTTTCTCTCTCACTTTTTTTTTTTTTTTAAGGAGATCATAGAAGATAAGGGTTATTTGCAACTGTAAAAGCTGTTCTTGTCTTGCAAAACAATCTCTGCTTCTGTACTTTTGACACCAAACATCAGGTTAACTGTTAGCAAGAAAAGGCAGTTTTATCAGTAAGTGGTAAAACCCACCTTTGGTTTATACAGCCAGCAGGCTTGGTGAAACTGTGTAGGCTAAGGTGCTCCAACTTACACCCTTCTTCCTCAGCTCCTTGGAGTCTCTGAAGTTTCGGCAATAACACATCTCCTGTGTGTTTGTAACCTTGCTATTTTTATGTATTGCCAAATATTTTTCCCGAAAAAAAGTAAAAAAAGAAAAAAACAGAAATTCATTGATTTCTTTCAGCAACAGCTGAGCTGTTTTTATGTAGCTCTTGAGTTCTTCTTTTGCTAAATGTTGTTAGTAAAATTACAGCTACTTCAGCACTTCTCAAATAAATAAAAAGGCTATGAAAAAATGTTAATGGTGTTAGACAGCTTGAAACAAGATCAGTGCAGAATCTTGAGTTGTTTACCAGTCATTTATGATTATAACAACAGTTGAATTGTTAGCCATCTCTAAACAACTTCCTGTGAAGAAAGCTTTATTTTCTCAGACGAGAAAGACAAAAATAAGGTGATTTTTTTTTTTTTTAAATCCAAATAGTTGACCCGGAAGTTACTCAGGAATGCCTGGCCTAAATATGTTCTTGTCATCACTGCTAAATAATGGAATAATGAGTGTTGGTTAGCTAACTTGCTCTAAATTCCTAGAGATGATCAAGTAAGCAGGTGCTTTTAGGCCCAGATGAGCATCCAAGGTGGTTCGTGCTACAAAAATAAGATCATATGAAAAAATGTGCCCTACTTCAGTTGGATTTTGTATCACAGTTTTCCACCTAGTGTTTTGAACAGAAAATCTGCTGAGGTGCCTGTGCATGTTCTAGCAGCTGCCACAGAAAATTGAATTATTTACATGACAACGATCTCTCCTTACTTCACAAGTGTTACATCATTTTCACACTGTTTTTAATCTTTTTAACATTCTACAAATACTGAAAAACTATACACAATCAATCACCCTCTCCTCCCCTTCAAAAACCTTGGGTTTAACTGATAGGACTAGCTTTAGGATTTAAAAAAAAATGAAACAGAATACTACCAACCAACCAACAAACCAAAAAAATCAGGTATAGTTTAAACATACAGCTGGCCATAAATCCAGAGCAACTTTATACCTGATTAGTACTCTCACTTTTACCATTAGTGGTATTAGAACTAACAGCTATATTTTTTTCTGAATGCCATTATTTTTTCTTCCCCTTCCTATTTTCTTGTGGTTGGCACTGTCAAAAAATTGTAGCAAATCAGTGCTGACCCTTGTCAAGCATGAAGTGAATACTGCCACATAAAGACAGTGGGTTAGTTTCAGCTATTCCTAGTCTGTGTTGCCACCTGCCAAAGAATCCAGCTCCAGGAACAACTGAATTTGCATGTACAGTAGCTCCAAACCATCCATCACATGTCAGGGCTACATAAAATGATTCAGCATCAGAAGTAAAAACAAGCCAGGCTGGTTAGAAATCAGTCAGGTGCTGATCTTACCTCCACTCATGCTCTGATGTGATTTCTTCTTCGCCTGGCTTAAACTTGATGGATGAGTAACTTCTCCCATTCTGCTGTGGAGTGAGAAATGCTGCCTGGCTTAACAAGGAGCAATTGTCTGGTTTAGGGCTGACAGGGCAGGAACAATCTCCTCTGTAAATGAAGATGTTCAAGCAGCAGTCAGAAAGTCACTGGGTGGCAGATTATGGGCTGTATGATTTGGCTGTATGTGCGAGAGCAGAGAGAGCTTATGGAGAAGAGCGGAAGTGAACACTGCCATGACAAATCAGGCGGAGTTCGTAAACTCTTCTCATCTTACAGAAAACCAGAGCCAAACCCAGCTCTCTTGCTTGGTGTATCACTTTATGTTTCAAATAGATATCTGAGAAGCCTCTGTGGTTAAAATAAGTAGGGGAAAGATGTAAATTGGAGCTCACCACTTTGGTTTGGTTCAGCCCAAAAAACCTGGGTTGATCAAGTTATGTGTATGTGAAAGTTGTTACAGGTGTGTTCACATTATTTTTGTATCAGAAATAGTGTGGCCAGCAGGATCAGGGCAGTGATTGTCACCCTGTACTCAGCACTGGTGAGGCCTCACCTCGAGCACCATGTTCAGTTCTGGGCCCCTCACTACTAGAAGGACCCTGAGGTGCTAGAGCAAGTCCAGAAAAGGACAGGAGCACAAGTCCTATTGAGCAGCTGAGGGAGCTGCAGCGGTTTAGCCTGGAGAAAAGGAGGCTCAGGGGAGACCTTGCCACTCTCCACAACCACCTGAAAGGAGGGTGCAGCCAGATGGAAGGTCGGCCTCTTCTCCCATGCAGCTTGGGACAGGACAAGAGGACATAGTCGTAAGCTGCACCAGGGGAGGTTTAGTTTGGACGTCAGACGGAATTTCTCCACAGAAGGGGTGATTAGACATTGAAATGGGCTGCCCAGGGAAGTGGTGGAGTCACTGTCCCTGGGGGTGTTTAAGGAAAGACTGGACATGGCACTTACTGCCGTGGTCTCGTTAACGTGGTGGTGTTCAGGCGTAAGTTGAACTCGACGATCTCTGAGGTCTTTCCCAACCTACTTGATTCTGTGAAGCAGAAGCAAGGAGGCAGGGGGGAGGAGGCAAGTGGCACGGGATTTTGGAACACCAAAGGAAAGGGTTTGTGGAAGGAGAGAGGGCTGTCCCGAGGAAGCAGGGAAGCTAACGCGAGGAGCCCAGGCTCAGGGGCGGGTCCGTGGCGGGGCGCAGCGGCAGGGGCCAGGGCCGGAGCCCCCGGGACGAGCGCGGAGCGGCCCCTGCAGCCGGGACACCGCGGCTCCGGGGCGGCCGCGCCATCGCTGCTCCCTGGCGGGGACGGGGCCCGGCCCGGGGGGCTGTGGGTGCAGTCTGGGGGGGCCATACATCATCATGTGCCGCGCTTTATGCGGCGTGTCAAGTCACGTGAGCACGGGTGTGTTCATTTTTTAAAAACCAGTGGTTTAAGGCTGTTAAAAGGAATGTATTAATTACAGGCAAGTGCATTTGGTGAGGTAATAAATAAGAAAAATACAGAGCTGGTTTATTTTCACATGACTCTCTCACCTCAGAGAAGCCAGACACATTCCAAAAAGATGTATGTGTGTATTTATATGAGAGGATGTGGGTGTGCATATATATATGCACACACACACGTATAAGTTTTGACTATAAAACTCCGTTTCAGTCAAGCATATAATATTTTTTTTCCTTCATTAAACGCTTCCTGAACTAGTCTTTATACGTGCATGCCCTGAAAACTGGAAAGAACAGGGGGTTCCTGGAATTTGGACGAGTTGTTCAATAAAAGTAGGGCTTCTTTTTTTTTTTTTTTTTTCCCTTAAAACAGACATTTGGTTTCTTTTAAGTCACTCGATCTTTTGGAGAGCTTCTTGTATGGAAACAGCTAAATAACGAAGACTCGTGTTATAAAAGGATGAATAAGATTGTTCTCGTAGTGTACATGGTGAAAGACGGTGTCCCACGATTGCAGCTGCGAGCTGCAGTCAGTTGTTGGTGAGTGGAAAGAATGACTCAGCAAGAAGCAGCGAATCTATAATCCAGCATAGTTGTGTTGTGGGCTTTTCTAAGTTTAGAGTGTGTATATTCAGGTTTTAAGGATCCCGTAGTGGGCGGGGAATTAGCTCAAATGGTAGAGCGCTCGCTTAGCATGCGAGAGGTAGCGGGATCGATGCCCGCATTCTCCAGTGTTTTCCGTATTGATTTCGTTATAAACAACACGGCCGCAGTTATTTTCCTATTCGCGCTTAATTTTTCTTGTATAAGGGTGTAAAGAAACCTGAAGGACCTGTAAATTAAAAAAAAAAAGGCATATTGATTTAAATATTTCATTTTTTCATTTCAAAATCAGATGTTTGTTCTTTTGCAGAGAGGAAGTAAAAAATATAATATTTGCATGAAATAACGAAATTTACTGAGATTTTAATGCAATAATAAATGACATGTAAAAATTACTGAGGAAAGGAAATAGGGAATTTTTTGATTGGTCGTTAAGTATTTGGTTAATGATTTCATTCAGTAGTTAACTTCACATTTGATACTATAGTTTAGTGTGTAGTGAACAAAATTTTGTATTCATGGTTTGAGTAAGACTCATTGTTTCTGCTCTATTTTGGTTGTATAGGCTGTTTATTAGAAAGAGTGGGCTAGAACATTGTATAGTTCTTTTGCACCTGGTAGCAAGATTGTACCTTTTGCTTGTGAATTTTCACATCTCCGAAATACCATGGACATTTTCTCTGTAAATCTATGCTTGCACATTTTAAGTCTTCATGAGGGTTTTATTTGGTTTCGTGGTTTGTTTGTTTGTTTGTTTTTAATTTTGGTTTTATTTTTTTACTTGCTCATTCAGATATTTAATTGCTTGTACTTAGAGGCAGCATGAGAAAACGAGCAGAACCTGCTTCCTATAAGTACAGGGAATTTGTGCAGTCAGGATCTTGGGAGTGGCACATATTAAAACAAATAGAAATGGGAAACAAAAGATATTCATTAGATTCCATTTTAAGGGAGGAGGAGGTACCCTGCTATATGGATTTACAAGTAGCACCTGTGAAGAAAGTAAGGGAGCTTGGAGATCTTCCTGTGACCATGACAAGAAAGGAATTAACTTCTAAGTGGAATGGGATAGAAACTGGATTTGCTTATTTCTCTTGTATTGCTGAAGTACTGGAGAGAAAAGAGAAATTGTGGCTTGTAAGACTGCTTGATGCCTCTTAAAATGAAGTCTAATGGAGAGAAAAGTATTATGGTCTTGTCATGAGTCCTCTCTGGACTCAGGTAATGATTTAAATGTCTATTTGCCTGGAATGAGACTCTTCAGTAGTCTTCTGTGTGATTATTATTGCTTCTGTGTTTTCTGTGTTTCTGTTACTGCTTAATACCTGACACTTTCTGTGCTTTTAAAGAGGATGAATTATGTTGTTGTTCTTGGCTGTTCAAGTGCAAGTTGTGCACTGATGGAATGAGGGAATTTGGGGGGGGCTCTGTTCGAGTGCAGTCTGCAATCACTGGAAAAGCTGTGGCTTCTGACTGAAAGCTCTCAGGACTAATAACTTTTCATTACATTTATGCCCAGCTTCCTACATTGCAGCATTTCTGTCTATTAGGGCTGGTAAACACTGGAAAAGCTTTCTTCCAATTCTTTTGGTCTAAATATGAATAGCAGTAAGAGTTTTTTTCTCATCCCCTGTGGTGTTTTATGTCCTTATTTTTTAGCTAGACTATCCTGTGAAGAATTTACTGGATTGAGAGATGCAAGGGTCCTGGCTCTCAAAAGAACTACCTATGGAAGGATACTACTTACTTATGGGTAAGTAGTTCCCAGAGCCTCATGTCAAAGGAGTAACCACTCTGGGTCTGTCTGTGCCTTCTGAGTCAGAAGTTGCATAGAACTATTCTATGTAAAGAACCATGAGGGAATTCCGTTTTATTTGATTTTTATTATTTTTATTACTGTTACCACTCATACTTTACACTACAGTCCTCTGGATTATCATGTTTAAATCAGTTACACAAGTTTGTTATTAATGCTGAATAATAATTTGTTTGTACTAAACTTGCTGAAAGATATTGCTATGTCTTTGCTGTAGTCTGCAAATGGGAAATAACTCTTCCTCAGTTGTCTTTTATCAGTACTTTGTTCCAAATATTACTTAGAAAATCTTTCCAGGCTGAGATGGAGCTTGGGGACCATCTTATAGCAACCTGGAGACAGTGTTTTACATGAGGGCCATCTGTAGAATCTGCACTCAAAAATCTCAACTCTGTGAAATGCTTCTTTTAAATAAAATTATTTCGTAACATGATTGTAGAACATTTGTTTTCTGAGCTGAGCACACTGCAGTTCTGATTTTTCTCTTGATGGGTATTGTGTGATATTTGACAATAAAGTTTATGAAAGTTTTTTTCTGATATGACTACCATTATCCTATTTTGACCAAGTTGTAAGCAAAAGTTGTGTTTTGAACTCTTTTTGAAGAGAGTGAGAGGTGAGTTCACTACCATGTGTAAGCACTTAGAATCCTGGAACCACAGAATGGTTTGCATTGGACAGGACCTTAAAGATCATCTTGTTCCAACTCTTCTGCCATGGGCAGGGACACATTCCTCTAAAGGAGGTTGCTCTGAGCAACCAACCAACCTGGCCTTGAACACTGCCACAGCTTCTCTGGGCAACCTGTTCCACTGCCTCACCACCCTCACAGTAAAGAATTTATTCCTAATATTGAACCTAAACCTACCCTGTCTCAGTTTAAGGCTGTAGCCCTTGTCCTAGCACTGCATGCCCTTGTGAAAAGTCACCCTCCAGCTTTCTTCTAGGCCCTCTTTAGGTACTGGGAAGCTGCTTTTGCTGGAGCCTTCTTTCCTGCAGGCTGAACAATCCCAACTCTCTCAGCCTGTTTGAAAGGAAAGGAAGTTACACCTTTAAAATGTGTTCAGCTTGCAGTTGTCATGTATTCTTCCTCTCAAATTCAATGTTGAAAAAAATTACATTTTTCCCAGTAAACTTTGCCCAATATTAGAAGCTTTTAGAAGGTTTTAGAGTCATTCAGCAGAGGTTTCCTCACCTAGGCCAGCGACCTTATGCCTTTTTTCCATTTTGACCCGTTTTATTTCCCGTGGTTGTAATTAGTATCGCAGTAATTTGTTGCTGCTAAGCATAAGCCTTGACATCTAGTGGATGGGTCTGGATACAGATGGACTGTGGAGCCTTCTGTGTGCTTTCAGAGACTCATGGAATACCAGTAGGCTTTGGTTTGGTAAGCCTATGGCTGTATTGCTGTTGTGTCTCAAGACATGCAGGTGTGCTGTTAGCATAGAATCACCTAAAAAAGAAGGCTTAATCCTTAAAAAAAAATAAATGCACAGGCATTGGGTGGCCATTGTGCTTCTTTCTGACCTTGGAGCTGAGCAGGTTTTATCTTAATGCAAGTAGGAGAACAGCCTGGTTACATTCTGGAAGGACCACAGTGGACAAGGCTTGTGTAGTGGTCTCTAATAGCCTCCCGCACCTGCTCTTGATTCCAAAAAATAGAAGGATAACTCGTGGAACCTTTTTTTTCTGTTCAAGGCCACAATCTTTTCTACAGTGATGTTACAAGAGGGGAGAACTTTTTAAAATATTATGACTTTTTTTTTCAGTATCCTTACTACTTCCACAAAAATATTAAAATAGGCTACACAAGAGAATCCCTACAATCAGCTTGTTTTGACAACAGAAAGCTCCACGGGTCATTGAAATGCAGCTTAAGGAACAGTTTCACTGTACTGGAAAAGCTTACTTCTAATTCTTTTGGTGTAAATATTGAAACTCCTGCTTATTTCTGTTACAAAAATCGGGTCGAAACTAGTAACTTGATAAAAGAAAATAGAAATCAATGGAAGAAGTAAAAACTATTGTAGATTTATCATTTTTATGTATGCAGAGACAGCAAAACCAGTATTGGGCTAAAACGAACAAAGGATAAATGAAGGGAGGCAGAGCATTTTGTGTGAGGGTGGGGATGGTGCTGTTCAGGGCCAGGAGTTGGACTCCATGGTCCTTGTGGGTCCCTTCCAACTCAGCATATTCTTGTGCTTGAGTCCTCGCTGCTGAACAGGTTTCAGGTTAGCTGGAAGAAAAACATCTTGCATCATTGCTCTTTCTGATCTCTACCAGAAGAATCTGTGAAGGAGTTTAACTCTCTCTTTATAACCTGTAAAGGAAACAACTGAGTGTTATCTATAAAATAGGATGTCAAGAACAGCATGTAGGTGTCGGTTAGCGAGGTGCGTGTGTGACAGGCTTTTTTTGTTAGAGACTGCTTCTGGCAGCAGCCCAGTGCTCAGGCTCCAAGTCCTCCTGGGAATCCCTCATTGCACTGACCCCGGCACAGGTTTTTGGATGTGTTCCCTTTCAGGTGTGTTCGCCTGCAGGTTGCTTTGGTGTGCATTTCCCTCATGTCCACATGAACGCCGACACGGCCCTTTTGGATTCTTCCTGAGCCTGCTGCCCTTCACCAGCACTCTGCACAGGGAGCTGCTTTTTCCCACCTGCCTGCGGGTCCCAAGCTCGGTGCAGGTTGTGGGTCCCGGGTAGGATGTGCGAGGTGCTACCGCAGTGGCCACCTTCAGCTGAGCTCAGCATTGGCTCCTGGGGAAGGGCCTGGAGCTTGTGTTTTGTAATAGACTCCTGCAGGTGAAGAAACATTTGGCATCGTGGCTAGACATTTGTGGAATTAATTTTCCACCAGTTCTTATGCTACCGAATGTCAAATATTTCAGCCTTTGAAACTGTCACATCATCCGGAGGAGCTAATTCCAATTGCCACCTCTTTTGATTTATTTCTTCTGGCATTTCTGTGGCTTTGAAATTTTTATCTGTATTCTTTCCTTTCCTGCCTTTGGCACATATTAATTAATTTTTTTTTTTTTTTTCGGCTCCAAAGACCCGTGTGAATCTAAGTGCCTTGTTTGAAGCCAAGCTGAAAACCCAAAAAATTTAAGTGAAGCTTCACCGCTGTGTGCTGACTTCCTTATTACTGGGGATTAGGGTGCGGGCTGAGCGGGAGTGGCAGGGTAGGGATGCAGCCACGGGACTTTGCTCCTCAGGTGTAATAGCCCGCATGTGGCGGACGACTGGAGAGGGACGCGTATGGACCGGGGCCGGCGAGAGGGATACAGAGGTGACAGAAGCTCGCTGGCCGAGGGCGCCGGGAGAACGGGCCGAGGGCGGCTCCCGGCCCCTCCCCTGGCCCCGCCCCTCCCCGCGCGCTCCAGGGATGCGCCTCGTCCTTCCTGGCGGGAAGTGACGGAGCCTCTCGAGGAGGAAGTGACGCGCGTGGCGTGCGGGCCCGGACCGGTGTGGGGGGGGCTCGGACAAGATGGCCGGATCCACAGGTCTGTGAGGGGGGGCTCGGTGGGCCCGGGAGAGCGGGAGAGCGGCGCGCTGGGCTCGTGCTTGGGAGGCGCCCCCGCAAGGGCCCGGGGCGGGTCTCCTTTCTCCGGGATGGGGGGGGCGAGCTGCCTCCGACAGTGGGGAGGAGTTGCCTTCTGACAGGGGGGAGAGGGAAGCTGCAGGGACGCCGGGACAGGTTATCACAGAATCCCAGATTCGCTTAGGTTGGAAGAGACCTCCGGGATCATCGAGTCCAGCCTATGACCGTACTCCACCTTGCCAACTAGACCACGTCCAGTCTTTCCTGAAGCACCACCAGGGACGGTGACTCCACCACCTGCCTGGGCAGCCCCTTCCCATGTCTAATGTGAAGAAATTCCTCCTAATTCACTTATGCCCCGGGCCCGATCCCTTCCGTCCGTGGGGCAGCGACATCCTAGTGAGAGCCCGGCCTGGGGGTGCGTGATGGGAGACAGGGCTCCGAGTGCCGGGGGAGGGAAGACTTGACCTGCCAAGAGGCAGGAATGGATGGATAGATGCTGGTGTACGTGAGGGAGGGAGGAGATGTCGTTAGCCTGGTAAAAATGCTGCAGGAAAGAAAGATTTGTACTGAAGATTTGTCCCAGTGTACCACTGGGTGAATATAGAAGATGTGGTCTAGTGGTATCTGAAATAAAGGATTGTGTCTTTCCCCTCTTTACTGGGAAGAGAAGGGCTTAGGCCTGTGTTGTATTTTGGGACAAAGGTAGTTCACATTGGTGATGACTGTAGCATAGCGGGAAGGAGGACTGGAGCTCTCTTCCCCGTGGCATCCACTGGAGCCAAAGGGTCTCTGATAGGCAGATGTAAGGGCAAAGAGCTGCCAGTCATCCCAGGAAGCCCATCTCAGTAACCAGCACACCACGTGCGGAGCGTTGGTGCGGCAGGACGTTGTGGAAAGCGCTGGCAAAGAAAGGGACAAGGATATTGCTTCAAGTGCTAAATGTAGAAGCACAATTATACCATCTCAGTTTCATTTCGTGAGAGGCTTGAAATACAACAGACCTTTCCCCCAGTGCTGAAACTTGAAGTCTTCAGGGCCTTGTTTCCCCTTCTCTCACCCCTGAGACTTTGTAAGTGGGATTGATGGATCCCAGGGTAAGGGAATGAATAGACCTCAGCAGCCAGTCTAGGGTGAATGCTGGCCACTAATTTATTTCTGTTGCCAATCTACTGGATCACTGGGATTTGGGACTATAGCAAAACAGAAGAAACATCTGTATATTTAAACTGGTCTTGGTACCTTGCTGTTAATTCTGTGAGAAGAGCTTGGGCAGGTTTTGGGTTGGTTTTTTTTTTTTTTTTTGTAAGGAGAGTCATCTCCAGTTGGTAATAAGTTTGGGGATATGGGATTTCCAGAGTGGAATTTGATAAAGTTGCACCAATTTAGGCTGTGGAGTAGCTTTTGCAACTAACTATGTGGAAGAACAGTCCAAAAAGACAGGTATTGCCTATGATAAACTGAGCTAGAATGGATATATTTAGAGAAACCCAAGTATTTGTCATTTGGGAATTACTGCATTTTATTTTGTTAGGGTTTTGTTTTTACTTTTTTTCCTGGTGTCTAAGTGTAAAAGAGTTTTATTATGGAGCAACACTGAAAGACTTCAGCTTATGTCTAGGCTCTGGCTGGAGATTTCCTGTAATACTCTAGGAAGTGCAGTTGGTTTAGGTTGTCTATTGAGTACTGGCATTTGGCATCAGAGTCCATTCAATCTGTTTAGTGTAGAATATCAGTTACTAAAAATTTGTGTAGTGAAAAAAGCTATTTTCTTTCTAGTTCAACCCTATAAGAATAGATATTTTTTGACTGAACTTTGATGGTTTTACTGCCGTAAGTGTTCTGCAGTCTTACAGGAGTAATTTTGAAATCTATATACATTTATTCAAGGGGGTTGTTTTTGACTCAGAAATACAGCCACTCTTAAAGTTCATAAAAAGCCGGAGATGTGGAAAACTCTTAAAACGTGTGTCTGCTCCATACAATGTAAAGGGCCAGTACTGCATGTACACCTTGTTGAAGAAATTGAATTAAACTCATTTGTTGTAGTAAAATGCAGCAAGCAGACTGAATCATCAAAACTGCTGGGAAAATTAGTCAGGGCTTCTAAACCAACATATTCTTGTGGAGAAAATACTGTGACTTTTTATTGGTGTACACATGGTGGGGGGGTGAGGGGTGTTTGTTTTGCTCTTTCCACATAGTATGCAGAAATTTAGACTTCACCCTGAACTGCTCTTGCCAGGAAGCTGTGTTATAATCATTTGTGGAGGAGGGAAGGGAATGATTTGCTATAGGCTTACATTTTTTATAGACTTAAGATTTAAATGTATGTAGCTCTGTGACTTTAATCTGCTCTTGCTGTAAAGTTCAACTTCATCATTATCTATTTCAGAAAAAAAAGAAAAAAGAAAGAATATTTTGATTGCATAAAGTTCAGGAATGAAATTCTAGCCCTAAGGAAGTCAACAGCAAAACTTTTACTAAGGTCAAATGTTTTACTTTTATCCCAGAAATTCCTTTCCTGGGCTTGCTAATCCTTTGAGCAATCATGTAACAAATTATGTGCATTTAACAGCAGAGAATTTAGTTTGAAAATAGCTGTTCTTCAATGTGTGCTAAAGAAATTGTATATATCAGTGTTACATTGCTGTTCAATAAGTATCTTACCTGCTTTCTAAAATCACCTGTAACGAGTAAGTTGTACATGGAGATATTGCATATGCTAGAAATGGGCATTTGTAAGCTGCAGTTCGGTAGATCTGATATTACAACTGCTTCTGCTTGAAGCTGGATCTAGGTTATTTGTGTGGGTACTGCTGGAGGTCTGGAGTTGAACAAGTCAATTTTTTAGAGAAGAGAGCAGCTATTAGTATAATCATCCAATTTCATATTGCTTAGGTGGAGATTCATTCTGTTAATCTGTTTGAAAATACAAAGTAGAAAATGTAAATAGACATAATTTCAAGTTAAAAGAAATAATTCCCTGAAGCATACCATTTAAATATCTCTTGCGTATCTCAAGAAAAAGAAGCCGATGAAAAACATCATTATAAGGAGTTAATTCAGGAGTTAATTTCTGTATTTAGATAATTGGGGTTTCACATAATATGACCTTATATGTAAGGTTATACATATATATGTCTCTCTAAAATGGGAATGGGAGAGACATATTCCTAAAGGCAGTGATGGTGTCACTAAGTGGTTAGAATTTATGTGGGAAAATACGAGAATCAAGGAAGCAGTGTCAAATATGGTGCTGTAACTATGGGCTGCTAATGCTTTCGTCTCCTTCCTCTTCAACCAAGAGCTTCAGTAGCTTGAGGGAGGGTGAATAGGGCTGTGCTAATGAAAATCCCCCTTGGTTTGCTGAAACCATGTGCTTGGGGAAGAAAAATGGACTGATTTACAATCAAAGTTGTTGTATGTGAGATTCCTGATTTACTTCTAGTATGTAGTCATGAGCATCCTTTTTTGAAAGTGTCCCTAATATTTTTGAAGGTACGTGGCTAGATGCCTGTGAAATATTTCTTTCTGTAAAATCCATACTTTTCATTTCCAGTTATTCTACTCTATAAGGATGAAACAGCTTCATTGTGTAACTTGAGTTGCCCGTGCAAAAATGTCTTTCCCTTTGATTTTATACATGATTGATTCTGTGAGTGGAAATGGCACAATGCACAATGTCAGTGCCTTATTTTCTTAACTTTGATTTTTACTTCTATTTGCAAACATTTGGTAGTTGTGGAAGCAGTTTTAAGTGTGCATGACTACAGCAGTAAGGAAGCTGGTATTAAAAGTGCGGGGCTGGAAGTGGTCTTGAGTGCATTCTAGACTCCCTGAGCTGTGAAGTGAGGACTAAGTGTACCATTCCTAATGGTTGGGCTTTTGTTGTTGTTGTTGGTTTTGGTTTATTTCGCTTTGAAACTTGGGTTTTTTTCTTCCCCTCATAAAATCCTCAATTGCAGAATATTCCATAATGTGAAGTGTTTTGCAACACTTAAATGCCTTGAAACTCTTTTCTTCTTCATTCCAAATCAGCCGGATGTCTGTTCTGTGCTTAGTAGGGTAAAGATTTACACCCTGTGTGGAGACACCTAGAGATTAAGGGCCGTTCAGAGGGGTAATAAAGGGATATATTCATAAGTGGGTTGTAGAAGCAACGTTTTAAAGACCATTTTTTTCCACGTAGGAGATGTGGTATAATTTAAACTTTGTGTCTAGAAAAGTCTTGTGCCAAACTCTGCACAGGTAGGCTTCTCTTTTCCTCTGACCTGTTGAATGTTTGCTTCCTTCCTCTTTTTTTCTCTTTGTGGAGCAAATAGTTGTCTGGTTTTTATCTGCTGTGTTTTATCTTGAAGGATATATTACTCCCTCCCATTTTCTCTTTTACGCCTCCACCACATTGTTCATTTATCCAGAACTGGTCCAAGAAGTTAGTTTAAGAGCTTTTTAGAATTTTACAGTCCTCAAAGTTTGTTCTATGGGTTTACAGTGTTAGCTCTGTAAGCACAGATTTCTTGAAGCTGAAAGTAATCAAACAAAACAAAAGAAGTAAAATACTGTGTTCTGTGAGGCAGCAAGCATTCTGTGTGGAGCGTTTTTATAGCCTGTCCTATGCACAAGGAATTGTGACGGTGATTGTTCTGCCTGCTTAAAAACATCTTGACAAACCACAAATAATTTCAGCTGGGTTGAGGAAAGTCTAGATTACAAATAGCTTTGAAACTATATATAGACCATCAGTTCTTTTCCAATTTTGGGGCATATATAGGCAAGATACTCTGTTTCTTCTCAGAGCTTTGCCTGTATCATTTTCCTTTCTTTGTTCCTGGTGTTTTATAACTCTGTCTTTAAATACAAACCCACTTACGTCTTTCTGCCACAATAGCTGTGTTAGAGTGCTCACAGCAAAGCAACTTACCTCTGCAATAAAAAAGTGGCCTACTTTGTAATCTTCTATTTGTTTCAGAGCTTGTTTGAAATTCAAGGATGTTATCAGACATAGTATTGAAGCCCATTATCTAAACTATTCTGTACAATCCTGGAAAATTCTAGCCTGGATAAAGGTATAACACAGAGTTTCAGGAAGATATGCCTCTCAGCAGTTGGAGGCAGATGGTCCATACTATAAACCTAAGCATGCATGAGAAGGCTTCTCATGTAAGAATTAGATTTCCAAGTCTTATGAGTAGTTGGTGGAATTGAATTACATATGTATTTGTTAGTGTTTGTATTTTGCCTTATGGAAGATTTTTCCAGAGGCAGTGTTAAATACATGCCTTGAAACTGTTCAGCCTCTTTTTGTTAACAGACCTTTCCTCTCTCTTTGCCCCTGCTCTTTTTTCTACCCTATTATCTCTTCTAACTGCTATCTTTTATTATTATCTGCACTATTAACTCTTTTTATCTACACTATAGCTTGTACCTCATCTTGACTGAAACTTAATGTAAAGTATTACATCAGCTTCAGCTACTCCTGTTTTGTTGCCTTGTTGTCTCAGTTATCCTGTGGGAGCCTCAACAGAGATCATGGAAAGACAAGAAAGTGCTGTGGGGAAAGCATTCAAAGTAGCCTTGATTTAAGTATTTGGAAGGGTTTTACTGTATGCTGTCCTGCCCAAAGAATGTTTTTCTTTGTATTTGTCATTTGGAATACACTAATGAGATACAATTCAAACAATATTTTGAATTAAATCAGTGCAGAAACTTATGACTGTGAAGCTGTCAGACTTATTCTGAATAACATGAGCTTCTGGTTTACAGCCTTTTCAAAAATGTGTGATGATTTCAGTCTGTGACTCTAAACCATTTCTAGTTAGCATTTTGGAACGAGTGGAATCTTCAACACTTAGAACTTCAGAGCTCTAAAGTCTTTATTTCAGAAGGATGAGATGCTTCAACTAGATAAAAAAAGTTGTCAGAAAAATTATAGATTCGGTATGGCCTTTTAAAAAATTCTTGCATTAGACATATTTAACAGCATAAAGAAAAAAATCACCTCCCTCTACTGCATTTGTGACTATTCATAAACTGGATAGTTAAGTGTGTTTGCAATTTGCTTGAGTAAATCAAAACATTTTGCCCAATACGTGTGAGTGTCCTTTATTCAGTATAGTCTTAGTAAAATGTCCAGTTTTATTCATATAACTTAGAACTTTTCCAGAGGAGAAATTGTAAGTTTTCTTTCTTCTCACTGAAATGGAATGTGTGATCATGTAAATATTAAATAATTTGAACTTTTGAGTACCACAGCATATAGAAAATAGCAGGCTGAAGTATGACTTACATAATAATGTAGGAAAATAATTTAATGGCAATTCTTTTTACTAAATATGTGGTGATTG
This sequence comes from Aphelocoma coerulescens, assembly GCF_041296385.1. NCBI lineage: Eukaryota > Metazoa > Chordata > Aves > Passeriformes > Corvidae > Aphelocoma > Aphelocoma coerulescens. Next base: position 125,370,221 of record NC_091015.1, read on the forward strand.
GTACATTTGCTGATTATATCCATAGATGTATGCTTACATGTATAACTGAAAGAATAACATTATTTGTTTTACATAGATAAAGGATATTTATCTATTTATTATGCTTTGGACTGTGGATAGGTGCTGAGTCATGTTGGAAAGGACCTTTGTGCAAGTGTTAGAACAACTGTTTGCTAATCAATGACTTGTAACCCGTTTAAGGCAGCTTTACAGCTTTGCTAGACTAAATCCTTGATGCTACTCATGTTATCTGGGTCACACATTGTATTCTTAACTTTTAAAGCAGACCCTGGGAAAGCTGTTTCGTGAGGAGATATTGGGCTCTGCTGGGTTCTTCTAGTTTCCTGCTTCTTCTATCCCTTTATCTGGGGGGAAAAAAAAAAGGTTCTATGTCATTGTAATTTAAAAGGTAACTTAAAAAGTATGTGTTTTAAATAATTTTTTCTCTCTACCAACACAATGTCAGGTTTAATATGAAACTTTCAAAAAGCAATCAATTTTACCTTTTTTTAACTTTTTCTTCCATTATTTAGCTTTGTGCTTTTAATAGTGGGGTAATTTGTACTAAACAAGTGTGGGGGTTAGTTTTTAACTTCTGAGGGTAGAAATTAGAAAGATTTCTTTGCCTGGTAAAATCTTGATTCCTTAGACTATTAAATCACAGTTGATATTGCTGGTGGTTTTTGAAGTGACAGATATCTTTTCTAACTCCTGCTTGTTGGCTTCCTGCCTTACATTGTTCTGTACAAAATTGAAATAGTAATTCTCAATTTATTAAGCATCACAACGTGTCACTTTTCATTATCTGTCATTTCATACACTGAAACATATGGGAAGGTGGTTGAACTATTTGATATCTCATGTGTTTCATTCAGTGGTTGCCTGTAAAGAGTTAAGTTTTAAACCCGTAGTCAGCTTGTGCATCGAAACAGCCCGGATGTCAATTGAGTTGTTTAGTGACTTAACTGTTTAATACCTGTGTGGTTTTTCTTATAGCGTGAGGCACCACTGGTCATGCAGTGTCTGAGTCTACACTGGTCTTGTTTATAACAAAAAAATTGCACTTAGATATAATATAGACTGATAAATGCCACTAATATTCATGCAAATTTGTAAAATTACTTTTAAGCAATTTACACCAGTTTTCTTTTGGGATTGCAGTCCAGTTTAGTGGGTTTTATACTATAGTTTTCTGTTGGTGTGGTAATTTTTAAAAAAGTTTTTTTGGATGAGGTATTTTGATTACTTAAAACATTTGTGGGAATTTTTGAAGGTTGGGGTTCCTTTCTTTTTTTTCCCCCCTCTTTGTTTTTGCTAAGAGCTTCCTTATGCCTTCTCTATTTTGTAGTCTTAACAACGTTTATATCTGTAGTGGAGCAGGCTTCTTCATTAGTGTAATTTTTTTGAGCACCATTAGTCATTCCATGCCAGCAGCAGTACTCAGGATGATCGTATTTGCATGAAAATGTAAAGACCTAGCGATGTTGTTGCTTCCTTGCTAACAAGGCCGAGTTCAGTTGGAGTTGCTCTCAGGTCTGGACATTATTCTGTGTGTGCATGTAACCAGTGTCGACTACTCTGTGCTTCTGCTTGCTGGTGTGCTTATGATGACTCTTGCTCTTACTTACTGTTGTACCTTGTGCAACTTTAGGACATGTAGGGTGTTGTTCCATAAAAAATCAGGGGAGTGGAGAGGCCATTTGGAAGTTGGGCTGCAGGAGTGGAGGAATGGAGGTTTTCAGTGAGGCATGAACCTTGGTAAGGAGAGATGGTGCAGAATGGGAAAAACTTGATGGAATTTTTGAGAGATTGGCTCCTCCATGGGTGCTGGTCAGAGGGTAGAGCAGCTCTGATGAATCAGGTGGTTAATGACAGCTGCATCCCCATCTGTTGCTCCTCTGAGAAAAGTGCATAAGGGGAGAGGGGGAAGAGAGGACGGGCCATAGCATGGTTAGAAGTGAATAAAAACTGAACAGGTATGATATGTTTTCCTGGGCGACATTGACTGTCACAGGAAGAGTCGTGTCCACAGGACTGCCTTCAGTAAATAATCCAATGGATTATGGAACAGAATTGGTAGAAATCAAAGTTACTAGAAGGAGTTAACTCACTTCCTTCTGGTTACTCTGGAGGCAATATAAAAGAAGGGAAGACTTAGGTGAAGATGCCTTGTTAATGTAGCAATTTGTTTTGCTAGTAATTTGTCACACTTAAAAACATAATTAATAAAACGTCAAATTGTACAAACTTTTCCCTAAGAAGTTTTGTATTTGGAATGTGCACTCTGCTGGAGAAGTCAAGTTTGAGGTCTCGTCATTCTTGGTGTGAAACCATCAGCAACTGAAACATATTGAATAAATTGATGTTGCTTTTGCAGTTTTGATCCGCTGAGATTTCTTACTCCAGCATCAAGATTTGTGGTTTAAGCCATTTTAACGTGTTTGTAAATCAGGTATGTGTCTGACAATCCAGCTACTAATGGCTAGTTCTCTAGAAATTAATTTCTTCCCTTCCCACCCCAGTAAAACTAAAGCTACTACTGAAAACGTCGTTCTGTTCAGAATTTGTCATTTTCAATTATTATCACTAGTAGATAGTTGACAGTGTCTTAATGTTATGAATATGCATATGAAGTGGAAAGCCAGGTGAAAAAACCCTGCTTCTGTAAATCTATGTTGTCTTTATTGTTTTGGTTTGTTTTTTTTTTTAAATTAGAGTCAGTGCCCTACCCTAAAGAAATAAATACCTCTATACTTGTCCAGCCCTTTTCCCGTCCATCAAAATCTGAATGCTGAGTTGCAGTAAATGACCAAGACTTCTGCTGTATTAACAGTTTCTCATTAGCTGCCTTCTTAATATAAGCCATATTTAGAACTTTTATGGCTGTGGCTGGACTCAAATATAAAGGAAATTCCTATGAAAGTTATTTTCATGTAGCCTAACTTTAGGTCTGGACTGTGTCTATTAAGATACTAGCAAATGTAAGATTTCACTTAGGTGAAATAAATAGAAATTTTCACCAATATAATTCTGAAAACAAATATTACTTTACTTAGCTTTAACCAAAAATTAGGTTTTAAGATAAAGGGTTATAGCTTTCACACTGCTGTGACTCTTTATTGGCTCATGCTGAGAAATGTTTCTCAGCAAGTGACATAACTTCATATGAAAAAAGCAAACCCCAAAAACCTGATGAAATGCATTCTTTAACTTCAGTGTGTTTCCTAGAATTGTACCTCTTCCTTGAAATCTTCCATCCTGTGTGCTTTCAACTTATTTAATTTCAAATATTATAAAAGGAAAAAGAGGTTTACCAGTTACAGGGCTCCTACATAGTCTTTTATATAAATATAGCCATATATAGCCATATATATCCATATATATATGTGTGTATATAGTTTTAGTCCTGCAGAGAAGTGCAATAACCCATTTAGTTCTTACCAGTTCATAGCTGTTCCATATTGTAGCAAAACTGGCTCTGCATTACAGTGAGCACTGAACGCAGTGAATACATGGCCACTTGCTCTATAGTGTTCATTGATGTACATTTGCTTACTTGAGCTGTGGAGTCTTACCTTCTACTCATCTCTTCTCTTATTAATTCTTCAAGTTACTTGTTGTCTTTCTTTCTTTTGGGATGAATAATTTCTTTCTACATGGAAATGAAGTTTTATCTGATTATGTCAAACTTGTTTTTCTTCTTGAACTTAGATTCTTAGGAAATTTCCACAGGTAAGCATAGTTAAATCTGCAAAATCATTAAGACTAACCTAAACTGGTATTGCTTACAGCTTTGTGAGGTGCAGTCTTGATTAGTACCTTATTCCTCATCCTAATCAATGTGCATGGGCCACCTATTGCTGCTAAATACTTTGGTTTCACCATTTGAGTTAATATAATACAGAACTTTCCCAATTTAAACTCAAAACTGTTGATGCAGAATCTTCTGTTGCTCGAATTTCAGTGCTTTGGGACATACTTGCTGGAGAAAAGTAGAGAAAAATAGCATAGAGTAAATGCAGCTTTAAGAATATGACTGATTTGAAAAATTATGAACTTGAATTTCACTGAAATGTATTGAAACTTTCTTGGAAAGCAGTTGCAAATGTCTGTTTACCTTGAATAAGAATAATGTTGTCTTGGTTATTGGAAACAGTGATTTTTACTGTGTGTGTAGTAACATACTTGATTTTAAAACAAGAGCAACAAGAATGGCAAAGTCCATTACTGAATTGCTGCATTCCACTACTAATGCCAGCAATGGAGTTCTATTTTAGACAAAACTGCCATGTCCAACTTGGTTGTTGTAGTAACTAGGCAAGTTACTAGAAATATTTCAGGGTTTTGGAGCCTGGTTATTGTGATCAACCTCAGATAACTGCAATATCATTATGGTACACCTGGTAATATTTCTTGATAGTAGGTTCCCGATAGTAAGGCTTTTCTTGCATGTATTTTTAGAATATTTACTAGGTCAAAGAGTATGTGATGTGAGCAGGGTAACTGGCAAACAAGAATACACATCAAGTTTACAAAAAAAAAGCTTTTTCAAAGGAATATCTTCTCCAGCCCAAAATAGGATATGTTAGTATTGCACATGCCCTGGCCCTCTTCCCTCTCTCTTTATTTTTTTTTTTGTTTTGTTTTTAATGTATTGGCCATTTCAGAGCCTATTTGAGGCTTTTGTAATTTTATGTTCTTTTTGTGGGTGTGTGGACTGTTGTTAGTACAGCATTTCAGGTTTTTACTTCATTTTGTCCAGAGCAAGATGAATTGTTCAGAGACTGAAAGGAAGAAGTTGTTTTCTCTGTGTTTCTCTGTGTATTTTTTTTCTTCCTCTCCCTGCCCCAGGAGAAATTTTAATGTGGGTTGAAATTTGCAAGACTGACATGCTTCCCCTGTTTCCCTGTCCTTAGGAAATACTTACTTTGCTTCGAGCCTGAAGCTGATTAATGGGGTTTGAGAGGTTTTTCTCTTTGTTACCAAGCTGAACATACTTTTGAATTTCTGTTTTGTTGGAAGTCAGTGGGCAAGAGCTAACTCATATATTCAGAATTGTTCATACTACAGAGTTTCCCTGACATAGCTATCTCAATCAGGAAGAGTAGCATCCCTGACAGTATCCTAACTGTGTTAACGTATGATTTTTTGATATAACTTGTTCTTGTGTCCTTATCAGGATTTGTTTATGGAGCTGTCTTTTGGAGTGTTGGTGGTGTGGGGTGTGCTGGTTTAACTATGGTAAAATGGTCCTGGTACTGATGTAACTTTTAGGAGTGATTGAAGTCAAGAGCTGGGGAGATTTTAAGAGAAACCGAATGTGGATGTGGATATCGTTATGGACAATTACTCTAAAAAACACATAGTTTTGGTTATAACAGAAAATTTCACACTTTAGGCTCTGAGCCAATCTATGAAAAATTTGGGTTATGGTTCCCTTTTATAACCTGCAGGGAGAAGAGCAGAGTGTAGGTTATCCCACTCTTGCCTGTTACACAGCAAAGAATCATTTGATGTGTGAGGAGCTTGGACTGCCAACTCTGTTTGCAGGAGTGTGTCCATGTGAATTGTTTAAAAATGTGATTTAATGTATCCAGTGAGCTCTGTCAAATCTGACATAAGTTCACATAAGTATGCTTATGTGTTCTGTCTTGATGCTGCTGATTAAATCCCCGTATCACTGGGTGACATGACATGGCCAACTGTGGAACTGTGTCTTAACACACTAGCAAGAACAGGTCCATCCAGGCAATTTTCATTTGTTACTCTAGTGAAAGTTGTTGGTGCTACTAATGGACACAGAAGATTCCTTTTTATTTTGTTTCCTGATTTTTTTTTTTTTCCCCAGGTTATGCAGATTCTGGATAAAAGCATAGCTATAACTTTTTTCCTGACTTGTCCTTTGTGGTAGTGTGTTTCTTATTTCTAAGGAGATTTAGAATGTAATGTCTGAAGTAGCTCCATATATATGAAAGTAGACCCTCATGCTTAAATTAAGGGCTTTATTTATTGAGACTTCTTTCATTCTCTTCTAATTCCAAGGTATTAAATTCACTGATAATTTCACGGATTTCTGTAGTCCAGTTTCATGATGAAATTTTTAAATTAAAAACTATTGGTATATGTAAGCATGAGTGATGTTTTGCTTGTTTAAGTGAAATATATTTAGTTCAGCTGTTTGTGAGAATTTGGTAAAAGTTGTTTGGCAGTTTCTGTGACAGTTTGCGGGCAGGGTTGCCAGGAGGCTATTTGTCAGTAAAATCCACAGTGAGGTGAGCTTCGCAGATAAAGTGAAGAGAGGCTGGGTGGGGGGTGTTGCTTTCGCTTTTTGTTTTCTTATATCTGGATGAACCCAAGTATGTTTTCACATGCAGCGCTTTAGTCCTGCTAAAGAGCTGTGCTGGATGCAGTATTGTACTGAGCTGTAAATCACAGCCTGCTGAGGGGAATTTACCACTCCTATAGCTCTGCCAGTGATAAAATCGACAGCTTTAATCCCCTTCACTTGGAAATGTGAGCTTTTAGCTGAGGCGTGCCTGTTACAGAGAGTAAACCCAACCTGTCTGTGCCCGTGTGAAGCTGCTCAGTGGTCCCATCAGCAAGTGGCACTGGGAAGAACACCTGAGGTCTGGTAGTCAGCGCAGGAATGGTGCTGGTTTCTGTAATTTCATACTGCTAATGACCTGCACATAGGAACAGAAAGATGTTGTTTCATTGCCCAAATTCTGTAAATGAAATAACGATTCCTATTCAAATTCAGTCAGGAATATTTCAAAGTTCTTAGCAAATATTTGATGAATTGCATTGTCTGGATTAGAGACAAAACTGCGAGTTATATATGCACTATTAACATGCAGTTTAGAGTGTGCCTTCTGAAATATGTGAAATTGTGAGAAGAAAAAGAATTTTTTAACTTTCTATTTATACTAGGAGCAAACTTAATTTCTGAAAAATCCCGATCATCCTTGACTGGACTTCTAGACAGAAGTTCTTGTTTTTTTTTACTGGAAAGATGGCACAATGTTGCACATGTGTTCCGTTCTTCAAGCTAGGTAAATTTGTTTTGTGTGAAGGTTATAGCATGATCAAAACAAGCATGTAGAGTGTAATAGTGTGCACAAGGGCATGAGTGGATGCTCAAGACAATATTTAATTCGAGTTAATTTTGCTGGAAGTTTCTAATACTGTAATTATAAATTATAATAAGGGCTTGTTTTTCATTGGTTTGTTTGTTTTTTGTTTGGTTTTTTTTACATCCCCTCTGCTTATTTTTAAGTACTCCATGTCACTTGTCAGAAATCTAGCAATAATGGTTTTCTGTTAAAACATTCAGTAATTACTTCAGTTAAATTGGATGTATTGATGATAAAACATTAATCCTATATGACAGGGACATAGAAGCAGTTTAGTGGGTTTTGGGGGGCAGAGTTTTGTTGTTGTTGACAGGGTTTTGTGTGTGTGTGTTGGGTTTTTTGTTGGGGTTTTTGTGTATTTTTTTTAACACAAGTTTTTTTTTTTTACTCTTATTTTTAACTTCAGAAAAGTGTTTTGCTACTTAGTTCTATCATTGACAAGAATGTTAGTGTGGGAAACCTGGCACTTGCTCTCAGATGTTTTTGTCTCTTTCAGAGCACATCTAAATTATTTTCTGGAGATATTCTGGAGGTTTCCCAAGTCCTTCACTGCTCCCCTTGGGCAGTTATGGGAACCAGTGAGCACACATAATGTAATGGAAAAAATGTGATGAACACAGGTCAGTTCATCATAAGGGGTTGTTATTTTCTAGTGTCATCTCCTACAGTTTAATGTGTTGAGTACAATTTTATGATACAGCTGAGTCAGTGCAGTGGCTTTTTGTCACAAAAAGCTCCTTTATCCTCACACCCATGATTTTGCAAAGGAAGGCACTGAGAGACACAGCAGTCAGCTCTGGCATTTGTTGTTCTTTTTTCCTGAGTCAATTCAGTTGATTAACTGGTTGCATTTGATTTTTGCCTGAAGGAAAAACAGCTTTTTTGCTAAATTAGTGTGACAATTTGACTAATAGAGGAGCCTGGTTAGTGCAAGAGCAACAGAGTTCTGGGAGAAGGGGTGGAACATCTGGACAATGAGCAGTTGGGTCATCTCAGCTGTACTGAAAGGTGATAGCACATGATCAGAAATAAAGCCTGTTTGGTACCATCTCTTATATTCTTCTTAAAGAGCTAAACTGTGATTCAGAAGTTCTGCAGTCAGAGCAGGACTTCTGAGAAATGGTGGATTTAAGATACTGGGAAAGCTTGAAGTAATGTGTGAATGCTAAAGTACATGAGGTTTGTGGGTGGAGGTTGTTGTGGTTTTTTTTCATTTGAGACTGCACATACCAGTCAGAATCTATTCAGTCATGTGATGCAAAGTAGAAGTTGATCATTCTGGTTTATTTTTTATTTTTACTGGCACACTCAACTCCAGAACATGTATGAATCTGGAGTAAAAGTGAAAACTGTGTGCTCTATAATGTGATTGAAGTGTGATTGTCATTTCTCATCTCTAGTCTGAATTAGATATGTAAATGTACTGTCATAATGTTAATCACAAATCAGGATGGGACCAGAGGAGTGGGCAAATGCATTTCAGTGAAGCTTTATAAAAGGATCTATGCAGAAATAATGAGAAATGATCTACTTCTTGATGTACTCTGCTGGTGCTTTTGGGTAATAGTATGTGTGCTGGCTGGGCTGGTTTGTTAAGCTGTCAGAAGACTGGCCAAAATGTGTAATTTTCTGCTCAGTTAGCAAGCTGAAGTAGCTCATTATGGGCTCAGATGAGCGGCAGTACCAAGGAAGGAAGGAAGGTGAGGCCATACATGAATGACTTAATTTCCTTGCACTGTTCTGATACTGTACTCTTAATGCTTTTCCCTGGGAATTTGGAGGACTTGGAGACCATAGTTTCTGCAATTTTTGGAAGCCTCTCCTTAGTGTGTGTTACTGAAAAAAAAAGTTTTAAACACTATTTAAGAGAGGTTTTAGTTCTGCAAGATAAGCTAGTTGAAGAGTTACTAAAAGGTATGTGTGTCTATACTGGTCCATATATTTGCACACTGACTAAATAATAATATTGTATATTATATAAAGCTCTTTGTTTCTTGCATGGAGACTGCTTGGAGTACGGTTACAGTGGGGATACTGCAACACGTGTATCAGACAACAAGGCCCGTGGAAAAGAAATATCTGTGGACCAATTCTTGCTAGATGTTTCAGAGATGTTTATTTCTCCAGCCGCATGGCCGGGGCTCTGCCGAGGAACTGAGGCAATCACGGGACCCGAGGGTCCTTGCCCGCACAGGGGAACACAAAACAACCAATGGGGAACGAGGCTGACCAGGGACAGGGAAACCCCTTGCCTCCCCTCCAGAGCCCCTCTCCCAGGGCCCCTCTCCCAGGACCACATGGCGGGGGGGAGGCACCCTGACAGAGTACAGACTAATGTAATGTAAAACCTGAAATCACAGTGACTGAATAACTGATATGAAAAATGGTTTTCTTTGACCCTCATCTTTTTCAAACTGCTAATAGCATCATGTGTACCCAATCTTAAGTTTTAGTTTTATGGAGCACCTGGATTCTTACAGTCCAGGAAAGGATTTTTAATGAAAATCATGGAATATACTATAGTTATAAGAAGCTATAAGAAAAAATACATAACAATAAGCAGCTATAAGTAAACGGAAGTTTTATGGTATTATAATATTGTTACTACATCATTGTGCATATTTTATTTGAAAATAAAAGCATTCCATGATTGCGTGCACAGGTGTTCATTAGCTTTCTTCCCTCCATCAGTGCTGAAGTACCATTGTAGCTTCTATACTCTAAAGGAATTAAGAATCCAGTTGTTTAATATCTATCAATATCTTCCTGTTTTCATGCATAATAATAAAAATCCAGTAATTATAGTTCAGTTAGTGACTATTAGTTGGTGCTCTCTAAAGGCATCTTCATATTCTGTTGTGAATATGTCTTCATCTCTCTTTAACAATTTAATCAATGCTTCTGTGTTATTTTCTCTCCTCTGGCAAGTAGCAGTATTAATCACTAGATTAAAAAAGACTTAATTTTTGATTTGTTTTCAGATATTAATCTTTTGTTGGGTTCTTTAAAAAAAAGTGAAATCAAGTGAAAATATTTCAGCCTTACAGTTTACATTTATTAGGATCATCTGTGTTAAATGTTGCATTCTTTAATTATGTTTTGGAGTAAATTTGCCATATTGATTTTATGTGGATTCTGCTTGATTAGAACTTGACAGACGGTCAGTTGATTTTGAAATGTACTGGATCTAAACAGTACTGTGCTTGGGAAAGAGAATCTGAGTTAAGCCATTGTAGACTAAAGAGAGCTGTCCTATTTTTATATTTTATGGCTTGTATTGCTATTACTTGGTAGTAACTAACTTCCAATGAAGCAGTTAGTTGCTTCAAAGCAATTAGAGTGCTAAATAAATTCGTTCAGGCAATATTTGTTTGACTTGGAAAATACATTCAGCACTTGCCAGTGTGTAACATATAAAAGCAATGAATTTGTTTTCCTTAATGTGAGCAGTATTAATTACGTTTTTCCATTTTCTCTAGTTAAAGTACCTCGTAATTTTCGCTTGTTGGAAGAACTTGAAGAAGGGCAGAAGGGAGTAGGTGATGGTACAGTAAGCTGGGGCCTTGAAGATGATGAAGATATGACACTCACCAGATGGACAGGAATGATTATTGGGCCACCAAGGGTAAGTGTGATGAATTAAAACATTTTTGTTAAGTTTTTAGGCAATACAAAATGCTAAAATATGTTAGTGTTCTACAGTGTAAGGGAATTAGTTAAAATTCAGTGCATGAAATTGTAGAAATAGTGTATAATTCCTCACTTTCTAGCATGTAAGTGTTTCAGTTTAGGTTCCCCTGTTTCTGCAGCTGTGTGTAAAAGCCAGTTGTGATCTGAGGTGTATTTTACTGAGTTATGAGTATATTCGTTCTGTATTTCCACTGTTACTGCACATAAGTATACACTGATAGTAAAAATAAACAGGTAAATGTCTTTCCCATTTTATCATATGTGCCTGGCAATTTCAGTTTTGTAGTAAACTGGCAATTTATTTTCAACTTCCACAAGTTTTATCAAATAGTCTTTCAGTATAACACTTTCAGAATTTTGGTTGAATCGTGCTTAAAGACTAAGCAGCTTTTAATTATCTCAATCCTGACCTTTGAAGTTCTATAGAATGTCATTTAGCCTGATACAACCTGCAAGAGAAGTAATCACCTCTTGCGTGTATCAGCCACATCAGATATGAGTGGAGACATCTTTACTTAAGTTACTCCACACTTTCTCATAAGTTACAGTATGATGCAAAAGATCAGTGTGTAACTGAGACCTTTAAATGAAGCTTTTTAAGTAGCCCTAAGTTAGCACATGGCTTTCACTGCTAGAATGGGAACACCTTGTATGTCCCTTGGTGCTGCAGGGCTTACGGAATGAACTGTCCAAGACAGACATCAGAGCTCTGCCTCAGTGCAGACAACGTCTTCCAAAGCAGCAGAGTTCCAGAGACAGAGTCCGTGTAATTCAAGCTTCTTTTGGAAATCCGTTGCAACTTGCAGTCGGCTGCTTTGAGCACCTGAATGACTTTGCTGAGCTCCTCAGATTTGGGTGCAGTTGGGAGAGGACAGGTTTAAAATATAATCACGATGACTGTATGCTTGAGATATTAGCTTCTGTGGGATCAGTGTTTGAGTACACTTTGAAGAAAGTTTGTAGTCTAATGCGTTGGGATAAAAACTTGAAAATTTGACCTAGCTGTCATAGGGTCTCCCTGGCTCTCCAAAAGCCCACCAGAACTGTGACTGCTTTCTTGTTCAACCTAAGGTAGACTACTACACATCTTTGAGAAGAGATTATGATGTGTTTAATACTATACTTATAATACTACTATGTAAGGTCCCATGTGTTTTAAAAAAATAATAAAAGTACTCAACCCGGCATGGGATACACTTTTAGTCCTGGTCAATTTGTAGTTCTGTAATTTTATTTTCTTTATGATAAAGAGTGTGTGCAAATAATATGTCTTGTGCCATTTTGGGGACATGCAGTTTGCAGATAGTATGACTTGCAATATGTAGTGGCTGTAGAAAGTGGAAGCCACCAGCTCCCAAGGCAGTGGCAGCACTTTGAGAAGAATTGCATATCTAGTTTCAGGGTCTGTAGAAAATGAGTGTTTTTTGGAATTGACTGAGTTATGTAGATGGTGCAGTTAGGAAAAACATAGAGAAAGTTGCTAATACTGTCTGTGAAGTTCACATGTGGCTTCCCTAGAGCTGTGCAAAAAATTGCTTACCAGGTATTTTTTTGCTTCATTTGAAAGGTGACCCAATAGAGAGAGAGGAGTAAGATTTGTTTTGGGTTAAAGGAAACATTTTTCTGACTTTCAGAAAATGGGATTTTAGTTTTTTTGGGAAGCTGGCCAGGCAGGGATGCTTGGCTTGCAGTAAAACAATGATTTGATAAACTGAGCAAAATTGAGAAGCTACCTGGATAGGAATAAGGGAATGAGAATTAGTGCTGTTCTTGGGATTTTCCTGAGTTGTGAGCAGAGTTATATACATTTTGGCATATTTTCACTATAACTGACAGTATCCTTCTCTGGGGAAGTAAATTGTTTTGGCTGAATGAATAATGAGAATTTTTGTTACTGTATTTTCTTGCTGTGGTACCAGCTATGTTACCTGTAGCAGGACAAGATGACTTTTATCTGGCCTTTAACTTTCTCAAAGTATACTTGCACTTAGAATTATCTGTTCCATGGTCACTTTGGAATGACATCTGCAAACTAGCAGTCGCTTTACTGTCCAAGCTCATAAATCCTCCAGTAAACCAAGTAATTCTCAGCTGCAGAAATTTCAGATATTTTCTGTAGTGCTACCTACTTCCAGAATATATTTCTTTTGCAGGGCCTATTTTTATTTTGGTTTTGGTTGTATCTTAACTGTTGAGTTACTGGTATCTTTGTCTTTCTCCATTTCCAATTTTTTTTACAGTGTTAGGTATTTCATTATAGGGGAAGGTGGTAATTTTCCTAAAGCTAATTGATTTCTCTTACTCCTGTATTGTGCCACTGTTGTTTTGAGGATGCAGGCAGATAGAAAGGATGAAAGCAAATTTGAATTAAAAAAAGAATTGTGTTAAAACTTGTGTATGGCATAGTCAATAAGCAGTGTAATTTGTGCATAATCATGAAGTAATCAATATAACCAAAACAGTGGAAATTGGTCAGTAATCCAAGACCTTCAGTTGGTACACAATATTAAAAAATTTATATTTATTTCATATTTCTTAATCATTGTTCCTCTTGCCTTTGCTCTGCTTTTAAAAGATTTATTAATATTTAGCTTTCAGTGAAATGCATTAGTCTGTCTTTTTGCTTTCTAGACAAACTATGAAAACAGAATATACAGTCTGAAAGTAGAGTGTGGACCTAAATATCCAGAAGCACCTCCTACAGTTAGATTTGTAACTAAAATTAATATGAATGGAATAAATAATTCCAATGGAATGGTAAGTTGAAATGGTAAGATCAACCATGTTGTTAATTTATACTAAAAATATTTCTGTGAAAATCAGGTGAGGAATATGCATGTTGGACAGAGCTTTTGTATTTAATTTTTATAATATAAATATAGATGTAAATTGAGTTTTGGTGGCCTACTACTTCAAATCTTTGTGGCTTTTTGTGGCTTACCAATAAGATGAGCAGTATTTATAATATTTGACACAGTTGTTTCTTTCAAATGAAGATGAAGGTTTTAGTTTTGAGCAGGAAAACAACAAGTGTTTAAGCTGTGTGTAGGTATTTCCCTCATAATACTCTTATGAAAGGGGATTAGTTTCATATTGTAGCAGGAACATTACAAACTCTTTCTGATGTTTCCATTGAGTAAAAATGGAGGGTATTTCTGATGAGACTCACTCTGGATGTATTAATTCACCTGTAATGAACTGGTGTATTTATACTCTTGTTTCCTTTATACTGGATTTATCCAAATTCGAGGTGATTCTGAGCTTCGGTCTTAATAGATACAGATGGTAATCACTTTCATTTCAGAGATTAATTTGCAGTAAGTTGCTTTCACTGATCCCGCAGTTAGGGTGGGATGAATTCACAGATATAAGCCATGGCAGCAGCTCAGGCAAGTTTGTTACTCTGTTGTTCTCTGGGTACTTAAGTACTGTGAGCAAGGGAGGTGCTTGGTTGCTCAATGGGAGGAGGTGTGAGCTGTTTTGCATTTACAGTGGTACATGCATATATCAGCAGGAAGCACAATCATATTTGTGTGTTCGTTTGTCTTCAGTGAATGCAGACTAATTGGGTTAAGGTAATATCTAAAAGTGCATCAGCATCTTTGGATTTTAAATAATTTGTAAGATTTAAAAGAAAGGTGGACTTGCATTTCTGTAATTAACACTACTGAAATGTGAAGCTCAAGTGTCTCAATAAGAGTAGCAGGGGGAGAGGTTCTCAGGGGTTCTTTTGCACTTTTGTGGGTTGTAGAGTAGTGTTCAGGTTGGTCGTCCAAAGCCAGTGCACTAATGCTTCAGAAATAATCTAAAATTACTCTGAAAATACTTTTATGTAGCTAACAATGTTACTCTACCTGAAGAGCCTGTTAAAATTGGTACTGCAAAGTGGCTCATGCACTTAATCACAGCTGTGGCCTGTTGTCTAAAGGTACGTGTTTATTGAGAAGGTGTGAGAAGCAAAAGCTGCTTATGGTATGTTTGGAAGACAATTTTCATACCTCTTCCCAGTACCGTAGGAACCTGTACTATTGTGATTCACTGAAGAAGTATGCTCTCATGGCTTCATCTCTGCATACCTCAAGGTATAGGTGTTGGTTTTCAGAAGCAGGACCTTGGACTAGCAGAGCCTGAAGGCTCGTGTTTACTGAAGCTGGTCAGCTTGAGCTTTTGTTTGGAAAAGTCTACACTCCCTCAGCTATCTGAGGAACAAGGTGACTGCTGTGACAGGAAATCTGCCTGGTCATTTTAAAAGCACTTTTCAAATTGAGTCATTGCTACAGGAAAAATTGATTTTAAACAGTTAATATTCTTACATAAAACCATCATTACTTTTTCCCCCCAAAAGATAAACTTGTGTATCTTACAAAGGATTCGCTATGCAAATGCATAACTTCTTTTTTAATGGATTTAAATAGGACTAAATAGTATTTTTAATGAAAAGAATTTTCATAAGTAATGAATTTAAAACACATTTATTACGTAATTTTTAATGTAGCCATTGTCACAGTGTCTTGCATTTTATCTTGTCTTTGTGCTTGTTAGAGAAGCTGTGACATAAACTGTGGGGGCACGTTCAGCATCCTGGAGCAGTTAATATTGCTGCTTCCTGATAGTTCCTTCGTGTTTCTTCCAAGCTGTTCTCCCACTTTCTGGTCATCTTTCATTTAATAGATCATAAGTGGTTGGCTGCATTCTTTGAATTAGTGGCAGGGTTTCATCTGCAGATATCCTCTACTATCCGTGCTTCTGCAGGCACCCTGGTTTTTGACATGTGGCCAGCTTTTGGTCACATTGCTTATAGATGTCAGGAAGAAGTTGGTGACTTGCCAAAAAGAGATTTGAGGCAAACAGCAGCTGAAATTGTATATCTTAGCAGGTTATACTCAAAATATTTTTAATGTTGTTAAGGTAGGCTTTGCAGGAGATGTGTGCCAGTTAACATCTGTGGAAAAGTAGGGCCCACACTGGGAGTGTTAGAGGGTGGTAATTTCTGTTGAGTTAGAGTGTGAGTGGTGGAGGGGAAAGATAGGTAAGTGCAGTTACTAGGGTTCTAAGGAAACTAGTCTCATACTGCCCTGTGGGCAGTGGTTCTCAGCTTTCTTGACTTAAAAATCCTTTTACACTTTTCATGAAAAGTGTGTGTGTGTAATGAATTTATCAGTACTGACAGGTACAACTTTATTGACTTTTTGTTTGATTATTCTGTGAGAGAGGAGTTTGTAAGTAACTTTTCTGCCAGCAGCATATCTTCAGGAATCACTGTTTGGTAAATTTAGTGCAGGAAAGAACTAGTTCAGGAGTATTTTATCTCAGAATACTTAGGTGCTCTGAGGCACCCTGTTAAATTGTCTTTCTTTTCTTACCTGCAAGTTAGTTTTTTGTGGGTTTGTTCTTTTTAATTTACCTATGGAGCTGCTGTATTTGTATACAGAATTAGATTACTAAGGTCAGAAAAATTAGTCCAAGTACTTGTGTAGAGCTGGACAAAACGCCTTTATGTGCTAATGGCATCACTGTTCTAAAACTGTAAATTATCATTCCTGATGCTACAGGGTTTTTTCTCTTGGAGACTTATGTATCCCATATTGATAAAACCCAGGTTGCATTCTGATGTGCTGTTTGTTTTCGCATTGTCTTTTAAGGTTGTCTGATTTTTGCATCTGTGATAGTGCTCCTCAGTAGTCTGTCTTGCAGGATTTGCAATCACTTCTGTTCATTTAGATACCATTTACAGCTGGAAGTACTTGTTTCCTTTAAACCACTTGGGAGTCTCAGCTATAAATCTGTAAGCTGCTGTCCAGTTACTGCTTTGAGTATGTTTGCTGTAGACATTGCTACTTGTTGAAGTTACTAGGAACATTATAAACACTGAATACATTGCATCACTGTGTAAAATAATTTGTTTTATTTTCAACTGTTTAGAAAAAGATGATGCATTATATATATTGCTTCTCTTGCTATTGTTCAAGGTTCCACAGTGGGGTACCCCCCCAATAAAGTAGTCTAAATAAAATAGTCTTCAGATTGTAGTTTGCAGCTTTATTAGCTTTTATGTGACCTTGAAATGTCTCCCTCTGTGTTCCAGGGTGTGCATTTGAATATTACCTAATGCTTTTGTATGATTTGAACATAGTTTGTGTTACACTCTTAAATGTCTTTAACTGTCTTCTCATTGCTCTTCATAAAGTGAGTTTATTATGCATTAAGTTGGAAATCAATTCTGCAACATAGACAACAGAACCTGAGCCAAAATCTTTACTGCTGCTGATGCCATGAAGATTTTTGCCTTTTCTTTTATACCTCTGTTATGCTTTCTTACAACTTCTGTATTCTTAGTGCTTTTTGCCTACATTCTTGGACTTGTTTGTTCAGCTAGAAGACTAAACACTTTAGAAGCTTTGTAGGTAGAGGATAGTGTGCCCTAGACCCCAAGGTCCTCTCCAGAACACATTCTGTAAACCAAGATAGAACCATGCAGGGGAAGGTTCCTTGGGGAGGGGAGCTTATTCAAGCTTCTCATTGGGGAATTTTTGATAGGTATGCTAATTAGTAAGACCTATAATGTTTTACCAGATCTTTTGGGGGTGGGCATTGTGGTGCACATTTTGGTGCATTCGACCTGGATGTAGTGCACCTAAGGATCCTTAAAATAAATACCGAGGTAAAATCCCTTTTTCCCTTCTAACCGTGTTTGATTCTTGATTTTAAGACGTGAAAAAGGTATCACTGCAAGATGTTATGAAAGAAGTCAGTGACTTGCAGAAAAGAGACTTGAGATAAACAAGCAACAAAAATGTCACGTTGCAGCAGTCTTTAGTCAGAAAACATTCATAGCAATGTTAAAGCAGAGTTTACAGTCTGTGAGTTTTTTGTTGCAAATTCGCAGCAAAAAAGAAAAGCAGGAGGAGATTCTCTTAGGTGATCAGCTGTCATGTTCCAGTCTTTGTAGAACTGTATTATTTGAACAGCAGTGGTGACTGGCTGCTGTGTGCTGTAATTGAGGCAAACATCCAGACCTGAGGGAGCTGACAAAGGCAAAATTGAGGAGGAGCATGGAGAAGGAAGATGATGTGAAAGAAGAATTTCCAGACTGAAGTTAGATGTTTGTTTCTGTAGTCACAGAGCAACTTCCTTTCCAGCCATTTTGCCTCCTATTTACCACATTAACCCAAATACGCCTTTAAAAAAGCAGTAATAGTACAGGAATGACAGTGGTTATTTCACCAGTGCTAACTTTCAAAACCTTTCTGTGTTAGCTCATACACTCGTGTATTTTAAACTTACATGATGTTGCTGCATAATAGAGCTTTTCTTTTGATGCTGTTTTACTTCTTTTGGAACATTTGCTATAATTATTAAGTAATCTGACTGCCTTTTGTAGTGTGGCTTGATGATACACTGTCATTGGCAACTCTACTGACTTTAAGGGGTTCCTGACTCTGAGGACAAATTGTGTGAAAAGAAATGCTTATAGTGCTGAGCTATGAATAAGGTCAAGGATCCATCCTGCTTAGGGACTTCTTTGCAAAGTGTTGTTTTAAACTGGGTGGGTTCTGTCAGTTCAGTTCAGAAAATATTTCCCCGTATGTGGTTTACCTGAGCTGATAGGCAGTAGCACTGTTAAAGGAACAAGAGAGGGAGCAGAAGTTTCTTGGGATAGTACTGCTGCCCAAGCCAGCATGTTGTTAAACCTTGGCCTCAGTTTTCTCCTACAAAAAGGTTTAGTCTCATCTGGTGTTCTGAAAATAGACAGCCTCACTTCAAATAATCTAGAAGTAAAACATCTGTGTTAACATTCTTATTTCTGATTCCAGGTTTTTTTCTTTCAGCTTGCCCTAATTAAGATGGGATACAAAACTTCTTGATGTTTTATGCTGCCTAAATCAGAAAACAGTAGTTTCCAGCACTCTTGTAGCCATGTGGGCTGCCTGTGCTACTCTACCAAAGGAATCCAGTAGCATACAATAGCCCTATTCCTGCCCCAGGGCCTGCTTTGCAGTTGCACAGCTGTAGGCCCCTCTGTGCTCTTAAGTTCCTCTATGCAGCGGCTGGGACTTAACCTGCTGCCAAAACAATTCCCAGGATGACTTTCAATTGCTGACTTTCATATGGAAACCTCCTGTTATAATATAATTGTGTAAATTGTCCCACAGGTTTTATAAACGCATAGGAGAAGTCCCATGTCCTTTCCTTTCAGTTCATATTCCAATTGGTAAGTGATGTACAGTAATCTTCACGGCTCCATAAGATGACTTACTGTGAGAAGGATGCAAGGAGCTAAGAAATGTCCAAGCATTACAAATCAGTTATTTCAGTATTTCAAGACATTTCTTAGTACATGTAGTGGCTCTAGATGTATCAGAAGCACCATGGATGTGAAAGAAATCACTAACAATACTTGTAGCAAAGAAATAATAAGGGAAATGTTCCTTTAGAAAGGTATTCTATGGACTCTTGTGTGGCAGGTTCTTTTAAAGAACTGAGGAACACCCAGGTGCATATATTAGCATAGTGAAGGTGATTACTTTTCTTTTTTTGGGGTAATTTGAAAAAAACTATAAATTTTGCGAGATAGCAGCTCCAGTTTTGCAGTGAACAGTTTGCTGATGTCCTCCTCCCCTCCTTTCCTTCCCACTAATATAAGTAGCAGCACAGATGGAAGGGTCCACCTGCATGGATTTTATTGCAGAATCTGTATCTGTGTGTAAGTATGTGATTGTTTTCCTTAAAATATTTTAGGAACACAGAGATGGTGTCAGGGAATGCTTAGACTGTTTCTTAGAGCAATTAGGTTGATAACAGTTATTTATGTAGAGATTTTGTGTTCCATCATAAATTAGACTTCTCTCTTCTTTTTCCAGGTGGATGCACGGAGCATACCAGTGTTAGCAAAATGGCAAAATTCATATAGCATTAAAGTTGTACTTCAAGAGCTAAGACGTCTAATGATGTCCAAAGAAAATATGAAGCTTCCACAACCTCCAGAGGGACAAACTTACAATAATTAATTTTAGCTGATTCTCAAACTTCTGTCTTAAAACAACAACCTTCTACTCATGTTAATGTCTTGATTAAATCTCACAATGCAAACACCCACACATTAAAGAATTTCAGCTGGTATACATGACCTGGACATTTGTAAGAATATATATAATATATGTATGCCCAATATGTTTTCAGGCACTATGGGAGAAAAAGGCAGCACAATTATTTTTTTTTCTCTTATTGAGGCACTGTCATTTAAGCATAAGCCTGAAATAGCCTATAATTGGAATTCAGGTTTTACAAGATGAAAGCATGACAGAAAGTGTCAGATTGCTGTGGAATAATATATGTTACTGAAAATAATTTCTGGAGAAGGCAAAATATAAATGGCATGCTTTATCCATCTTGCTTAGTAAAAGAGCTGCAGTTAAATTTGTTTTAAGGTAGCAGGTACAGTGAATACCGTTGCTCATCTTGTTTAATTTTGCAAGGGTGTGGGTGCCGACTACTAGTAGTGTCACAAAGTATGTTCAGGATTGTTTTGATACCTGTATTTATAAAATGGGGGGATTAATTTCTGTTAAGCAGCTCCTGTGTTACATGTATTGGACATGGCAAATATTTGTTTACAGTCTTTGTTCTAATAAACCATGCATTTAAGTTTTAGTGAAACAAAGGAAATGTATGGATATGTGATTGAGATTAAAGTTAGTCTTAAAATGTAAATAAAATGTGGAAAGTGTCTGAGGCTGTGCCATTTCTATAATAGTCATGTAATATATGTACAGTAACTGGCAGAAGTAGTGGAAAGCCAAACGTAATATTGCTGCTGGTGTTACATGCACCTTTTGTTCTTATCACTTCTGTATGCTTAGTTTACTTGAGAGGTCAAGATATTCCATATGTTGCAGGGGAGTAAATTCTGTCATCTGTAGTATCACTTCTTTAGACAAACTTGCACTCTGTGTGTGTGTATATAAATATATTTAAAAAAAAACCCGAACACCAAACCAACCCCAAAATAAAAACAAACAAAAAAACCCCTTGCCTACCCTTCTTCCCTTTAGTTCCCCTGCAGATTCTTTTGAGAAATGAGCATACCTTTCACTTTGCTTACTTGACCTCTAAGCAGTTTTCAGATCACATTGCTGTAGTCTGTCCTACTTCTCAGTCCTTTGTCTTGCTTTCTTGCATCTTTTCCTCTTTTATGTTACTTGACTTTTTTTTCTTGTCTGTTCCTCTTTTGCCTTTTCTGAAACACACAAAAAAGAAACTTCAGGAAGCTTTACAAAAAGGTACACCTGTGCTTCAGATCATCATATTTCCTTCTGCTTGACATGAATCATTTGGTGTGATGCCACTGTGTTCGTAGGTAGAAGCTTTCTGCCTTTCCTGCAGTCCTTAGTCTGTTTTTTCAATGTATTCTGTCTGGTGGGAACACTGGTTTTATTTCTTTTACTGATTTCTCATAAGCAAGTAGTTAATGCTATTCTTTTGGATATTACGCTTTCTTTCCCTGCCCCTTCACCTTGGAGAATGCAAACCTTTGTTCATTTTGGTGAGAATGTGTAACATTGGGAATGAGTCAGCTGTTTGCATTCAAAGTTTTATTTAGTGGTTCTTTTGAAAAAGTGGATATAATCAAAAGCCATCAACAGCTAGATAACTTTCTTTGATAAGCCTTTGCCTGTTTCTGATGTAAACAATGTACCTTTAAAAGCAATAAACTAGGTGTTCTTTCTTTTTTTTTTTTTTTAATGGAAAGGTTTAATTGATATTTGTCAATTTATACTTTTTAGACAAATTGGGCACTTACAGAATTGGTGGATTTATAGCTGCCAGCTACCTCGTGTGTGTATTTATATAACATATCATTTGTGATGGTTTGGCTGAAGTGCATTGCAACGTTTTTTTTTCCTTGATTTAATTTGAATGATTTTGATGCCATTAAATCTTTCTTACACTAACACTGCTAATCTATATTTAATCAATTAAAATAATGGAACTGTATGGTTCTGGAATGTGAATTTTTGGGAAGATTTCAACATAAACTATTGAGAGAATGCTTGTAGACTATTATATGGTTGGTAACATAATTTAAGAGACTGGCTTATTCACAGAGCATCAAGAAGGGCCTGTTGTTCGCATGGTTGTGTGTGGCGCGAGGTGATCCTGCAATCCTGTCCATTTGTATTGGTGAGAATCTGCATATCCAGCTGTAAACAGATACATTTTGCAGAAGGAAAAATCAGTGCTGGAGGGAGTTGACGTGATCTCTGACGCTTGGAGTATGTAAAAAAAATATTCCTGCAGTGATCTTAGGTGTGTTGGTTTTCCATTTTGCTCACACTGGGACAAGTCTGAAGTGTAATTAATTACGAAATTTTAAAATGTCTTCAACTACGGCATAAAGTTGAGAGCCTCCTTGAAACTCTTCTGCTACCTGAAGATTTTGAAGCACTGTGCTTGCTCTCCTTCAGAAAGCATTATGTTTTACAGGTATCTATGTCTGATCAATGTTTGCTTCGAATTTGCTGAATTTGCTTTCTCATATTTTTACGGTCTCTCTTAGGTAACCTAGTGACAGACTTTTAATTTTCCTCTCACAAGTATTTAATTTGTGTTACATTCTTTTGGCAAGATTTGAATTTGCCATTGTTACCAAATGTGTATTTTTTTTTTTCTTTTCAAACCCATATTTGAACACCTTGCAAAGCAAAGCACCATTTGAAGCCAGTTGAGTGAGGGACAAAGTGGAAGAGCTCTAAATATATAATTCTTTTCATGTCAGTGGTCACTGGCTGAGATTTAAACTAGCTTTGTGCTCTGAAGCAGTGCCAAAGTTCTTGTGTTTTGGTTGGTTGAGGCAGGGATACGTTTTCTATGAAGCAAAGAAAAAAAGCCAAAGATGGTATGATTCATACTTTGTTAAACCTTAAGATACAATGAGCAAGCCTATGGAAATAGCCACATTACAAATGATGTGCCTTACTCATAGATAAAAAAGTACAGAAAACATTGCAAGGCGTGAACTTAACACTGGCCTTGATTGCTCTCCTCTTCCTGAGTGCAAGATAGGAATACTTTTTATCAAGCAGGACAGAGTCAGCAGTGAATCCTTTAGCCATTATCAAATATATGCATAATGCACATTCCTCCTAAATGTTTGGTACTGTGTAGGAGATACCAAAAGAAAAATTCTAGTATCTATTATGACAGTTGATCATCTATAATGATTAACAACTGTATAATTTAGACAAGTGTTTGTGCTTTACATGGTACTTACGTGGTGAGTTTGTGGAGATGTATTTCCTATTTAGTAGCTTTTGGGACAATAACTCAAGGCCTAAAAGTATTTGTTACACTTCTCTTATGGTATCTTTTGATGCAGAAGGCACACTTAGTAGGCCACAAGATAATTGTTCTGCAGCAGAGGTAGGATGTCTGACTACTACTTGCTTTAACTCTGGCTTCTAGTTTATGAAAACTCAGCCAGATTGCCCTGGTGTGGCTAGTTTCAACTGCTAGAGGAGGAGTAAACTGGTACTGAGCAAGTCTGCATATTCATTACTGTACCAAAGAAGGATGACTTAAAACTACTATTGGTCTTTTATGTGAGTAAAATTCCAGATAGATGTGAAGCAGTGGGACAAAACATGTTTCTTATCAATGTTTCTAAATAGCGTGTTCAGAACTCTTGTGAAGCTTGAAAGATTTCTGAGGTGGGGAGGTATTGAAGGAACATGAATGTCTGTAGTCTTTATTTAATAATAATGATAATAAATTTAAAAAAAAAGCTTTAAAACTTGTTAATCCATCTGTGTTAACTCTCTCTGTTGAAACAATTGTGGGAGATGGTTTTTTCTCTTCCCTGTTATGCTGATTGCCTTATTCCCTGAAACAATGTGCTGTACCTTTTCTGTTGCAGACCCAACTGATCATGGACTAAAGTATGAAGGATGTAATGCTGGAAGTATAAAAATAACATACTTGATGCTTTAAAAACTCCCCACAAAATACCTTCTTAGATTACCGTAGTGTTACTGTCATAGTGGTCATAGTGGTTTATAATTTTGTTGTGTTTTTGTTTTTTTAACTAAATGGATGTATACTTTCAGCTCAATTTGTAAACAGCTCTAAGGTTATGTACTGTCAATTCTGATCTTTAAAATACAAATCATAACCCAACTCTCAAGTAGCATTTCCATATTCAAGCAGTTCTATAAAGTTTTTCAGTCTTTACCATTTTAAAATAGTGATAAATATAAAAACCATTATTTATATGAGACACAAACTGTATAAATGGATAACTTAATGGAAGATGTTGAGTTAATGCAAATATAATCAGTGTTGTGGATCTCTTGATGAAATTCATGTTTTCTATACTAATTTATGACTTTTCACCATTTCTTAATAGCAGCATCCCAACCTTCTGCTTTTAATATAAGCAGTATGGATAAAATGTAAACATGGTTTTATAATCTATAAACTATGTAGTTTGGGTTAGAAAACCCCAAACTGTGTATTTGTTAAATCAGAAGTACTGAAGGAATGGCTGTGCAGTCATACTATGAAGGTTTTCCTAAGCTGATCTGTGCTTGTTCCCACTCTGCTCCCTGCTGATTGTCAAAGATGTGTAGGTATGCTGATTTAACATATTGGCTATTTCAATTTTAATTAATATTATTATTATATCCTATTATTTTTAAGCAAGTGGGAATGAGAAGGGAAGAGGGGAAGCGTTTGATTTCCCTCTGCAATTTCTACTAAAAAATTACCAAGAAAAGTAACCTGTTAGAGGTAAACACATCTCTTACTGACTTGACTTGAGAATAGCCCATTAAGAATTTTCTGTATTTTTACAATTGTCATAGAAATAAAAGCTGTTTCAATTAGGATGAGAGCAGCTCAAACAGTAGAGCTGTGAAGTTGTCATGAAGATACAGAAGAGGGTATTTCTAGCAGCTTTTCCAGCATCCTGAAAATTGGGTTAATATGCGAGTGAGGGTTCAGCTTTGCAGAGTGGCTTTGGGAAACAATGCAATGTTTGGAACTCCTTAAAGTCAGCCTGGCAGGACTTAACCCAATTCTCCTCATCTCTTTCACTTTTTAAAGGTAGAATATTCCTGCATTTACAATTGTTAAAACATTCTGGTGAAGTAAAGCAGGTTGAGACGACTTTGTTTCTCTTAAGTTTTGGCAATACTTGCCACCATGTGAGCTGTGTAGACCAAAAACATGGAAGTGTGTGGTGGTGGCAGCTGGCTCTTCAGTTCCCACATTATCTAAGTGGTTGGTGATCAGCAGTTTTGGGTTTAAATATGTGTGTGTAGTTAAGAGTGTCAATACTAATCTGAGAAAGATCTATACTATTACTGAGAAAAGTCTGTACTAAAAGCTCTGCTTTGGTAATGGTATCAGGCAAATTGCCAGCAGCCGTGACCTTTTCTGGCCAACAGATTCCTCCAGTGTTTGTTGTTTGCTTGACTGCAGTTCTGGGAGAGAGCATTATTTCCCATCTCTGGGAGGTATGTTGCACTTTGAACTCTGGGACTGTCTGCTTCTGAGAAATCTAAAATAACGCCTTGCCACAACATCACAATTTGAGGATTTGTGGAGATGGTCATAGTCATCTTGGGTTGTGTTTTTGAAATGATTTCCTGTTATATGTACATTTTTTTCTGTCTGAAGATTTGCAGATTAAATTTGCTGTATCATATGATGCTACTAACCTGTTGCACTGTGTGAGATTTATTATAGCATTACCAGAAAATATTTCAACATCTATATCCTTTAAGCCAGCATCATATGTGCGAGTCGTTGCATTTATAGGAAAATTCTCATGCCAAGTTAGTACTATACTTTCATTCCTTAAATGCTGTAACTTTGAAATACTGAAATAATGTGAAATGAAAGTTGATAGCCATGACGTTTCTAGTTAACAATGTCTTTCTATCTCTGTTCAATGACTGTGATAATTATTTGCTTCCTTGGGCTGTCATTCAGATTGTGCATTAAACACTCGTTATATGAAGTCTTTGAGTGTCACCTCAATTAGTAGTGTAATGGTTTTTGATCTTTGAAGTGGGATGCTGTGAATAGAGTTCTGCTTTGGAAGCTCTTCATGCTATCACCCTGCTTTCAATCTGTTGAAAAATATATTCTGAACTGCTCATGTTCCTTAGAGTAGAAACTATTTCTTCTGACACTGCAAAACCTCTTCACTTTTACCTTCAGATTTGTTTGGAACTGGTGTGTTACTCAGTGTTAACCACGTTAACTCGCAGTCTCTAATCCTTTGTTGTATTTTTGTGATTGTATGATCCTGTAATACCTGTTTGATTCTCGTATTAAAACTGAAGGCAACAAGAATGGTGCACTGCTTTACTTGACAGATGGACAAATCACATGTGCTGCACTAAACGAGCCTGTGGCTGAAGACAGAAGGGCAGTGGAGAGGGAAGAAGGTCTTATCATTTAAGTGTATACAACTCCTGACACCATTCAAAAAGTACATGGTTCTCTGTCTACTTAAAACTGAGATGCCAACTAAGTATTTGCCTGGCTTTGTACATGCTTGCCACTAAAGAGGTAAAATTACATTATATATAGCTATCTAGATAGAAGGGTGACCAGGAATTTGTGCTCAGGTAGGAGAGGCTTAGTACAACCATAGCAAGAATTAGAGTTCTGTGGTAGGTGCTTTTATGTGTAATAGCTGGAATCTGATTTATGTCTGTACTATTTAAAGATAAGTAGCAAAATGTTTCAGTATTAAATTCATGCTGTATCTCTACTGCCGTTTGGTGGGTAGTTCTTACTTTCTCTGGCTTCCAGTTTAGCAACTCTTTGTATTTTCGTTGTATTGGTTGGGGTTATTCCATCCTGGTCATTTAAGGGATGAAGAACACATGTGATGCATGCATGCACATACTCTTATACTCACAAAACATTTAGGCAAATAAAATTGTGTTGTTCCTTCTTCTCCATTGTTTGGGAGGGAGTTAGATGAGCTAGCTCAAAACTTTTTATTGGAATGGCCAGCTGCTGATATATGGTAGCTGCATTTCTGCTGTGCAACACACCTCACCTGTCTTCCAGATCACCAGGTAGCAGAGGTCCAATCGTTTGATTATCTTTCTAGTTTCAGGGGAGCTACTACTGGAGGCAGCCTGGCTCAGCCTGCTTATGTTTACCAAGGAGGAGAGAGCTGTTCCAGTGTCTGCCCACCCTCTTTATTCTGCCACTGCTCTTTTGCGAAGAGCCCCACGGAAGCTGCTTGGGAGTGGAACAAGGAGCTCTGTGGCTCCCAAATGGGGTCTTGGCAGCTTAAAACCATGGTTTCTCCCCACACTGGCCTTTCAAAACTCTTTCCTAACTGAGTAAAATTCAATTTATAAGTTGACTCCTCGAAGCATTTACGCAAAGAAGTGTGTAGGTAGCTTTTAGTGGTGATGAACACAGATTTCTTCTTTCCTTCCTTGTCTCCAAAGCAGCCATTCCCAGTTAGGCTGTGATGAGGTAAGAACACTTTTACAGGTAGCACACCTTGCAGAACTCAGAAATTAGTGAAGAACCTGGGAACTGGTTGCAGTTTGAATTCTCTGGTCTCCTCACATAGGTGGGGGCATTTTATCTTCCAGTATTGAGAAGAAAGTATTTTTTCATCATTGCCTCTGATTTGCTTTCTTCATGGCAAAACTTGTGTTTTGGAAGGTCTTGAGTAAGCAGAAAGATCTTGTGTGATGTTTGGAGATAAAATCATTGCAGAAAGCAGGACAATCCTTATGCAGATTTTACAGAACTGAAAATATACCATCTGAAATACTTTTCAAAAGAAAGATGAAGACTCGTGTTCTGCACTGGGAGGTGTTTCTGTATGTAAAAGTGACAGCCAAAATGCATAGGCTTTGGGTCAAATTCTTACAGGCTAATTAAGCAGGATGTATTCCTAGCAGAGGAATGTCTGGTGCAGAAGCTTTTACAACCCCAGTCTGCATTTGCCTTCATGTCTCTCAATCTTCAGATTTCATTGCAAACGAACAAAGCTCTGTATGTGTACGTGTATGTGTATGTGTATGTGTTTTGTAAGGCCTTGTTTGTCCTCTGGAGAGTTGTCTCAACTCCTGCATCTCAGGGATGCAGCAATGCCTCCCTGCAATCTCAAATCTTGCTTTGTTTTTCACCATCTAGCTTTCTAACCCTGGCCATTTGTGCACTGCTCCTCAGAGGTTTGTGAAATGTATTTCAGATTAGTGAGTGTACTGGTAGGTTTGACTATAGAGGAGTCCATGGTGAAAAAATAATTAGGGGTCAAAGTTTGAAACCTCATTCTTACTCTATTTTTTTTTTTATAATTTGAATGCATGAGTGGGTGATTTTGAGAGTTTGCAGTACAGCCAAGCCACTGCTGCAGAGACTGAGTCTGATGGAAGAGGAGTTGTCAGCTTTGGTTTTCTGGCAACTAGGGCCAGCAAAGCAAATGCTTAGGTGTGCTCTTATGGATGGGAATGATATTCCTGTTTGGGGAAAAACAGCCATCCTGTTTATGTAACAAATCATTGGGACATGAAATGAGGAATATCTGTGTTGTCTGTGAGCAGTGTGACTTGGCCTCATCTGTTTCCCTTAGAAATGTAGCTTTAGTTTTAGTGTTCCTCCCCCAACCCCCATCTGTATTGTTCAGTGAATTTTGTATTTTTGTTTGTGCTGCAATCTTTATAATACCCAGATCTATTCACATATACCATTTGGTCTAACACAGCTAGAAAATGACATCACACAAATTCCCATGTTCCAGAAATAAATGGGCTAAATGGAGACCTTGGGGTAGCCAGTCTGGCATACCTGAATGAAATGGTGATGGGGTCCCAGCCAGGAGCTCTGCTCAGGTGCCTGCTTTTGCCTGGGTTCTGTTTCCTTTGCTCCATTTTAAACTTGGCGTAGAACTAGTTAAACCCAGCTTTTGTGCAAGCAGAAGTTAGCAGTCTAATCTCAAAACATTTTTGTGCTTAAACACAAAACTAAGGTCTGAGCTTCCATTTGTGAAGCACTTACCACTTTTTACATTATTAGTGTACATAATAGTCAGACTCCTGCTGTTCTGTAATTCACCTTTGACTGGAGGGATTTGATTGATCACACAGTGTGTATTTGTTGTCAGATAACTTCACTATGGACGTATTGGTGGCAGATACATTTATTTCCCCATGTCTGAAGGAAAGTAACATTAAGTTTTCTAATGCATTTCTGTTGCTTGTAGCTATTCACATGGTTTCCAGCAACAATTACTTTCTGCAGTCTTTGATTTCCACCTAGATCAATTCTCTTTAACTCGTTCTCTATTTTGTCACATTGATTGTTGCCAGGTCTGCAATTTACATAGTACTTTTGAAATCTCTAGAATTAAATGCCTGATTGAGCTGGCAAAAAAAACCCATCACAGTGTGAGAAATTGGACTTAGGCCATTGCTATATCTTGACATGGATGTGCCCCCCTGACCTGGGCAGTATTTCCTTCATGATGTGTGTTGTTAAGTTTGGGAAGTGTGAGTAGTGGGCTACAAGGAAACTTCCAGCATTGCAAAACCACAGGTCCAAAAGACTTTATTTTGGGTAATTTACATGTGGCTTGTGTAAAGAACTTTTCTCTTGACCTTTAGTACTCACTAATTCACAACCAGGAACTATTTATGTTTCTTCACTCCCTGGAAAAGAGAAGGCTTTGGGGTGACCCAGTTGCGGCCTTCCAGTACCTGAAGGGAGCCTAAAAGATGGAGAGAGACTGTTTACAAGGGCATGTGGTGACAGGACAAAGGGGAATGGCTTCAAACTGACAGAAAGTAGGTTTAGATTAGCTACTAGGAAGAAATTTTTCACTTTGAGGGTGATGAGGCACTGGATAAGGTTGCCCAGAGAAGTAGATGCCCCATTCCTGGAAGTGCTCAAGGCCAGGTTGGATGGGGCTCTGAGCAACCTGGTCTGGTGGAAGATGTCCCTGTCCATGGCAGAGGGGTTGGCACTAGATGGTCTTTAAGATCCCTTCCAACCTGAACCATTCTATCATTCTGTGATTCTGTGATTGAGATGAGATCTTGCCAAATTTGTCCAAATGCCAGTTAGTGGAGAGCAGCAGAAATCCTTTTGTACTCTTTCTTTGGTTATCAAAGTCATGCCTTGGAGGTGGCAAACACACAGCATGCTGCTGATTTTGATTTACAGTAAACATCTGATGTGCATTGAGTCTTTTTCCCCTTTGACTGAGCTGCCAACTTGCAAACCGCCTTGAGTACAGCATCCAAGCTGTAGTACCTTTGGTAGAGAGAACGTCTTGTAGCCCATGAAAGTTTGGATTATTTGCCTTCACACAAAAAGGTTTTTAAGAAGCAGCTACAAGAAAAATCATACAGGTAAACTTACCTTAAATAGTGTTAAGTTGCCTCTAAAACTGTGTAATTTGGACACTCCAGGGAGATGCCTGATAGCAGAAGGAAATAAGAAATATGTATTTACTGTTTCTGTACACAGGAGAATATTTTTAATGTACAAGGGGGCCAAGGGATTAAAAGCGTATTTTGTAAGTGCTTATGCTCTTCACAATTATTGAATATGCAAAAAAGAATTAAAATATTAGCTTCTCATGTATACAACTGAAAAGGAAGAGACTTTGCAGAAGTTTGGGCAAATGTTCTGTTACTGAGATTTCTTGAAATTAATTTTAATTAATTTAAAAATTACAATTAATTTTAAAAATTACTATTAAAAAGTAATTAACTTTTAATTTTTTTCCTCTTACCATAATCTGCAGGAACCATGGTGTTTGGATCTCAGTAAGTCTGCTCTAGTCCTAGATGATACTCAAAATAAATCGGTCATTATTATTGGTGCACAGTTATTATTAGAAGTGTGAGTTTAGGAAAGACAGAAACTGGAGGTAAAAGTTTGCACATTTACATGATGGGTGCTCAGTGCATTACTTTCAGTCAAAGGAAATGGGGATTACTTTGAAATGTGTCCAGAGTGCTCTACCAAATGCTTAATTATTGGGCCACATAATTGATTTTGATATGACATCAAGCAGTCAACATCTGAGAGCAGACTGCACCGGTACTTTTACATAAAAAAAGCCCCAGATCCAAAACGAAAAAATCCAGCCGTATTCCTTACCCAGATGAAAATGGCTTTCACCTGAGTGTAGACCTTTGTTGAGTGTACACTTAAGAGATATTGGCAAGAGTAGCCTGTTGTTCAGGCAGTCACGGTTAATAATCAAAATGCTCTAAAAATGGAATTTGTGTGTTTGTGAGAGGCAGCATAGCAAATAATCCTGTGTTATGGTCTGAGAGGCAACTGTGCCTTCCTGTTTCTAGAACAGAGCGGGATCGATGGCTGCTGATGGGGCTAATCGGAACAGCAGTGGGGGTGCTGGGGTTTTTGATTCATCAGATAATTAACTCTCTCATCAAATTGAAATGGAACCTGGTGGAAAATTACCTGCAGGTGAGCAAGAGAGAGTCAGAGTGACATTTTCTGTGTTAGTTTATTAGAAAATGCAATGTCAAGTTTTAACTGCCTGAAGGTGCTGCCTGTCGAGGTGAGTGTGGAGATCAGATCCCCTTGTGGTCCTTTGTGTACACATATATTGGTGTCCTTTGCTACAACCTGGCCTATGGTACAGTATAATATCTGATTTTGTTCCTGGTATGGGATTGATGAAAGCAACATTTAATATACCGTGGCTTTCCTCGTCCTCCCTGTACACCAGAGGCATGTGCTGCTTTAGGTCTGGGTGATATCCAAGGGAAGGGATTAACCTTCATTAAGGTACTTAGTGAGTGTGGACCTGGTATCAGAGATGTTATTTTTTTCTATGGTTGGGACAGCTACATTTTCAGTAATAGATTATTGTGGAATTATTAATTTGTCCTTGATGGCTGTCATTATCTCTGTGATAATTGGAATGGTGGTGGTAAAAATCACTGAATGGCTAAAACCAATGTAAATGTTAAGGCATCTCTGACCCTGACTGCTTGCTTTTCCTCACCTGTATAAGGAAGCAGGTGGTAAAATTTTCACTTGGCTTGTGATATCTGTGGTAGATTGTATAACTGTTGAAGAGCTTCTTGTGAGAAGGGGTTTTGAGCTTTTGTTCCAGCTGAATCCTGGCTAGGGAGGGTCAGGAATCCTGTCAGCTGCTGCTGGGGGGAGCCTGTAAAACCATCAAGCATGGTATGCAGCCAGCAGCACTTTGTGCAGGAGGAGGCAAGGGTCTGGGCTGACAGTGCTTTTGTGCTCAGCAGCAGTGGCAGGGAGCTGCCAGAGGTGGTCCCCAGCACTCGCAGAGAAATTACCTCTGACTCAGCCGAGGCCGCAGCCCAGAGCAAGTGGCTGAGGAGGGTGCAGCTCTGCAGATTTGGGGCTAGAGCAAGGCAGATGAGCTCCTTGTCTGCACAGATGTGGTGGGATAGCTGACACTGCTGCAGCACTGCAGTGGCGGGATAGAGGCTCGTTAGGAAGGCCACACCATAGTTAGAAGTGGGAGTTGTTCTTTACTTGTCAGAGAAGTGGGAATGGTTGGAGCTCTGCTTTGAGAGAGATGAGAGTCAGCTGAGAGCTTGCAGATCAGCGTTAGAGGGCACACCAACACGTGGGGTGGTGGTGTGGATGTGTGCTGTAAACTGTGCAGAATTAGACAAAGCTGTCTCCAGATATTTGGAAGAAGTCTTTTGGTCACTGGCCCAGATCCCTGTGGGAGTCCAGTCAAACACCCCAATATCTGCTGGAAGTACAACACATCAGGGCACAAGCAATCCATGAGGTTTCTGGAGTGCATTGATAACAACTTTCTGATAGATGATCAAGAAGAAAATGAGGGAACATACTCTGCTGGCCCTTGTACTTGCAGAGGAGGAAAGACTGATCAGGGATGTGAGGGTTAAGGGCAGCAGTAACCATGCAATTGGGGTGTATAGGATCCTGAGATGAGGGGGAAAAGGTGAAGGACTGGACTTCAGGAGAGCACTTTGATCTGTTCAGGGCTCTGCTTGGAAGAATCCCAGAAGAGATCATCCTGGAGAGAACTGGGGTCCAAGAGGGCTGATTGGTTTTCAGGAATTATCTCATCCATGGTGAGGAGTTGTCCATTCCAATGAGAAAATCAAGCAAAATCAAGCATGGATTTACAGTGGACAACAACCTTCTACAATAACATGACAGGAACAGTGGCTGTTCTTTATTTCAGCTTTAACAAGGCTTTCATCACTGTCTCCCATAATAGTCTCATAGACAAACTAATGGTGTATGGTTTAGATGTTTGGACAGTGAGATGGATTTATGTGGCAGAACTGCTGGGCTCAAAGCATTATGTCCAGCCAGAGGCTGGTCCTCAAGTGTGGGGTCAGTCCTGGGGTCAAATACTGTTGGATATCTTCACTAATGACCTGGATGATAGGACAATGTTTTGGTGCACCCTCAGCAAACTTGCAGACAAAAGTAAAAATAAAAGGAAGCAGTGCTTGACAGGCCACAACTGTGGTTCCAACAGCCTCCTGGGCTGCATTCAGAGTGTTGGCAGCAGGCTGAGGGAAGTGATCCTTCCCCTCTCTTCAGCATTGGTGAGGCCACATCTGGAGTACTGAGTCCAGTTCTGGGCTCTCCAGTGCAATGGAGACATGGATGTGTCCTCTTGGAATCAAGACAATGGAACAATACTGACAGCTGCTGAAGGACAGATCTCAATCACTTCACAGAAATGCAAGGGAAGAGTTATTCTGCAGAACAGATGGAAGATGACTATATCAGAGGTAAATATTAAAAAAATGAACAAGTTTAGGTTTTCCATGAGGAAAGCTTATATAATCCTCTTAGAATATTATTTCCCTTTTTTCTTATATACAAACTATGCATATGTTTATAAAAGATATAAACAGTGGATAAATACACATGCAAATGTGTATATATGCATTTGTATGTATATACAAGCATGTGTGCATATATACACACTAAAGTATAAGTACATCATACACAGAAAGAAACCACACTTTGACTCCAGGTCATCACAACAACTGTTACACACACTATTGGTCCTGTTCGATTATAAATCTGTCCTATTGTATTATTAATACAGAAGGTCAGGAGGTAAGCTCTGACATCAGTACAAACATCTAATTCCTGCCCTGGAAGATCTTCCCATTTAAATACCTCCTTTAGCTGCAGCTGAGCAAAACTGTTTTTGTGCACTTTGCTGTTTGGCTGTGCTGCACAATGCATTTACAAAACGCTTGGTGGGACAGGCTGCTCGGAAGGCTGTAGCACTGTGGCCTCAGAAACACCAGGGATGTGCTTGGTCTGCACCCACAAAGTATCACAGCTGAGCCCTGCGGAAGGCAGCGAAGGACGTGGGAGTTGAGGAGTTCTGGAGACAGCACAGCTGTGGTCAGGCCAAACGCAAACAAACAAACCAAAAACCCAGGGTGACCAAAACATGTGTTTTGAATGTGAGAATGGCCAGGGTGAGAGATGTCCTTCTGTTTAAAATAAAGCAGGAAACACTTGCTCACATATATTCTGTCCACTAATAATAGCTGCAAATCCATGAAGGTAATTACTGATCTCAGACTTTGAAGGCTCCATTCAGGCAAAATGCCTGAAGACACCAGAGAATGTTTTTTTTGTGAATATTCTTAATGTCCTTGAACCCTGCTTCTGACCTGAAAAGGGCTTTGAGGAGTAACAATGTTTCCTTTATAGTGTTTTTAGAGATGGGCAGGAAGTCCTGGAAAAAAACCCATGACTTGACTCTGAAAGTCATCATTCACCTTATGCTTACTCACTCCCTTCTTTCTAAAGAGCCTGCATTGCTTGTTTTGGTCTTTCCCTATCATATACCTTCTGCCTGCAGAAATTTGTAGTACAAAAGAACACTGAAAAGGGGGACCTGGTCTGTGGGTGCTGATGACCTGGCTGTGTGTGCTTCTGTCTGGGCTGGTGGTTCTCTCTCTGGGTTCTGTGCTGGCAAGTGTTAGGTCTCCTATGCAACAAGTCAATAACACTGTGATAAACCAAATCTCTTACTCTTCCATATACTGGTTGTTTCAGTATTTTATGGAAAAAAAAATTATACAATTATACAACCCCATTGGAGAGGTCTTTCTTGGCCTTCAGCCTAAACCTGGATTCCACCACCCGTAACTTGTATAAAAGTGTCTGGGGTGAAATCAGTGGTGGTGGCGATGTAATTGACACTTAGCATGTGGTGTTTATAAAATAAATACAAGTGGCAGCTGGTATAACTCATGAAAACTCCGTGTTTGGAAGGGGCCTAAGCCAAAGACCGTCAGTCCATATAAAAGTTCCTGTTGGTTTTAGATTGATCATTTAGCTGTGCTTTGTGGATATTGCATGTGGCCCAGGTTAGTACTTTTATGAGGCACCAAAGCTACAACATTGAGCCTGTCATTTACTATCCTGCTGTGTTCAATTTAATTATAGACAGGCAATTAACAGCATAGGTGAGAGAAAAAGTGAATGTTTTACTAGACTTACCCCGACATCCAGCAACAGTAGGAAAAGGGAGTTTGCTGTTATGCATAAAATAACCAACCAGGTTTAAGCTTTCTAAAGACTGAACTGACTGCACAAATCACTGAGGTTCATATGTACACCCTGCCCCGCAGACAGCCTGAGCAAAGATGAGAGGCTGATGGGCTCCAGGCATCAGGTGGAGGCTGGGGATTGGGAGAGGGGCCCCCCCTCAGTCATTTTCCTCTCTCATTAGCCCCAGTATGTGTATAGCAACACTGTCAGGAGCTTGAATTTTTGTGCATTGTGAGAAGCTATATGGGCATCTGTATTGTCTGTTAATTCTGGAAAAGTTTGTTTGTGAACAGAGCAAGGTGAGGGTCATACTGGAAAATTGTCCACAGACACATCTAACACACAACATCTAATAATTGTTGACCCTGTTTCTTTTTTTTTTCTTCCCCTTGCAGTTCTTTTGGCAGCAGCTTCGCCATCTGACTTGCCAGAAAGCACTGGGTATTTGAATGGCACTTCTATTCAACATCTTTTTAACATCAAGATGTTTTTAGGGACATCTGTCTCACGTATGCTGGCTGTAGCCTTCAGGCTCCTCTGTGAGAAGAAGGTCCCAAATTCCATTTGGGGTGAGAAATAGCAGACAATGCTGAAGTTATCAGGCTGTGGGTATGGCTTTGCGACATCTGTCTTGGTGGCAGCGCTGGCTTAAAAAATACCCTGCGCTAGGAGGGAGCTCTTTTCACCTGTGCTGTTCTCCATCCCTTTTGCATTAGCTCAACTATTCATGCCATGCAGTGAAGGAAAGGATTTGTTTGCTGCATGTTTTAAATCCTGGCTTGGTTCCGCAGTATGATTCCCTGAGTGATGCTCGGCAAGCAGTTATCTGGACAACTGCAGTCAGTTTTGTTTCTGAAAAGCCACCTGCTGTGCAGCCATGGCCTGCTGGCTGCTTTACATCTCCTGTAACGGCTTTTACTTGAGCAAAGTCTGTATAAAAACAAAGCCAGTGTCAAGTGGCTTCACACAACAGGGACAGTAATTTTACAGCCACCTGCAGAAGTGCCATAAGTGGCTGTGCAAGGCATGGACTGATGGAGTTTGTGTTTCCAGCTTGGGAACACGGCAGCCACCAGTGCCAGCTGAGGGCAACCACAGGAAACCAGTGCTGCTCTGCAGGTAGCAGATGGCAGGTTGGGTTGGAGCTGCGTGTTGTTCATGCAGTAGTGTTACACTATGTTTCTAGGTGGGGAAAAGTAGACTTTATAGTCTTTTTGAAGGATAATGTTTTTATACCACCTTCTTATGTACAAAGGAAGAGAATCCCTATCATCCTGCTGTTGTCCTTGGCCTTGTGACGGGGATAGAGGAGGCTTGCCTGGCCCTCCTCTGTAGGTCAGATCTTAAAATTTACTATGTTGCAATACAGCCAAACTTGGTAACTGCAGGCCAGATTTTGGGTTTTTTTGTTTGTTTTGGAAAGTGACATCATTTCCTTTATTCATCATTTAGAGGAGAATTCTGCTGCCCTTTATTATCTATCTGGAACCATATCTTGAAAAGAGATGCTAAAATTGGTCTCTGCTAATAGGATATAGATTGTTTGTTGGCTGTTTTGCTGTTTTATTTCTGATCCTTTTTGGGTTTGGAAAGTATTCATCCTTGAGGTTTGTTCTCCCCTCTTCACCACCCTGACCAAACATATTTTCCTCCCCACCAACCATTCGCATTTTCTGTTGCTCTGTGGGTTTATACTTATTTATTTATTTGCATAGAGGTGCAGCACCCTAGGGGATGACTCAGATGTTCAAAAATAGGAGCGCA
Source organism: Aphelocoma coerulescens (assembly GCF_041296385.1). NCBI lineage: Eukaryota > Metazoa > Chordata > Aves > Passeriformes > Corvidae > Aphelocoma > Aphelocoma coerulescens. The sequence goes on from NC_091015.1 coordinate 125,407,387, forward strand.
TGGCTAGTCGGAGGTGGCCACAAACCTTCTAGAAAATGCTTCCCAAGAGTTAGCTCTCCCTTTTGGTTTCTTTTGTTTTCTTTGCTTTCAGACATTTGTCTCCAGGAGCTCTGAGACTGCAGCTGTGATTTCTTTTTTTCCTTTGTGCTGGGTTGGTAACAGTGATTTGTGAGCCAAAGAGTTGAATCATATTTCCATGAATAAAGTCATCACAGTATCAACGTGATGCCTTTTCAAAACATAGGAATTAAGAGCTAGTTTAATTTAATTTAGTTGGAACTCTCCACCATTTTTATTAAACATAAACACACGTAAGTTGCTAAAAGCCTCTGAGAGATTTATTAAGGCTCCTAATTTAAGTCTTGTAGAAAAGTCTTCCAAGATTATACAATGAATAGATTTTTCATTCCACTAAGGGTTTGGATTTTTTTTTCCCCATTTAAATGTAATTTGAAGTGCTGCCTGGGAACACACTGTAATAATTTAAATCATCACACGTCTTCTGTTAGAAGTAGGGCTGTTCTGGCTGCCATGGTTGTTAACCTGGGAACAGATGACTGAAATGATGGGCTCTAGTTTGATGTGTCACCACACTAGGGCAGACATTAACATGCAATTCTTCAAAGGCAATTCATGGGCAACCATCATAGCACTCTTTGGAAAAGAGACATTTAAGTCTCTGAGTAAAGAACCTGAAAGTCTTTAGTAGCTTCCTCCTTTATGTCAATGGGACTTTGCATGTTTAAAAGATGTGTTCAGCATTTTCCATGTTTAAATTTGTTGAAATCAATCTAGCTTTGCTGCTGCATGCCAGCTAAGGCTCTGTCCTCCCCTGCCTTTAACTGATTTATGAATAATTTACCAAAGAGTGCTTTCAATTATACAACATCACTTTTAGTGCTCTCCTGGGTCATGGCCTGAGCCAGCTGCAGTTGGACACCATTGCCATCCACCTCCCGATCTTCACCAGGTTTTGGAATTCAGCTGATAAGTAAGTGATGGGCAGAGATGTGGGGCTCTGTGAGGGCCATCCCATCACTGCCCTCAATGCCCCAGGGGTGTCTGGTGAGTCACTGGTGAGCCCATTGCATCTGGAAGGGAAATGGAGATGCTGCACCAGCAATCTTTCAGCATTCCTGCTGCCTGTCACTTTGGAATGGGGAAAAAGCCACCCACTCTAATTAAAGGAAAGTTGTTTAATTAAACAACTTTAAAGTTCTTTAATTAAAAGAAAGTTCACAAGTTGTTTAATACATTAATACAGAAGACCTTTTCCCATTGCTTTCTGGGTTATATAAGGAGGGAGAAAAGTGCGAGATTTTTACACCTGGATTTTATCCTTAAAGTAATGATGCTCTCCTAGGAAAAAAGAGATTATGGGGATTGCCCAATGTGCACAGGGAGTCCTTGATTTATTTTTTGTGTTTTGAAAAAGTAAATTGTTTGTGACACTTTTTTAGTCTGGCTCTTCTCTCCTCATGTGTGTCTATGAGATAATGCTGGTAAACTCTCTCTTGTGAACAGTTTACTGAAATTAATGAGATTAATTTCCAGGAAAAAAAATTGCAACTACTTTATGTCTTCTGGATGGTATTTATTGTCATGTTGACATACAAAACCCTGTTTGGTTTTTTAAAGTAAGGATTAAAAAAAAAGAATCCTGTGTGTTAATTTCCTCAGGAAATATAATTCAAATGAACAAGCACTTGTGAACTATCTGTAGCTTACAAGTAAATAAAAAAGCATCAAAGAGAAGGTGTGGGATCTCCTTTGCCTTTCGCCTTTTAAGATCTGTCATTTAAATAAATCTGAGATGTGCTGGTTAAAAAAAATGCTACTCATGGGAGAAATCAGCAATTGCGGTAAGAAAAGAAGAAAAAAATGTTTGTTTTGCTGTGCAGGATCCAGTTGTAGTATAACTTGAAAGAAGCACTATCTTGCAGTCAGGAACCATCCTGGGGAAAGCAGGTTGTGTGGAAGTCCCCTTCACAGAGAGCTGTTGCTGAGCAGCAGAGACAAATGTCAGTCTAAGTGAGACCTCACTTCTTCACAAAGACCAGGATGACAAAATCCCGCTCCCCTGGTACCTTCTGGTGCTGAGTAGGCTCAAGAGATATACCCACTCCAGGTACAGTCACAGGCAGAGCAGTAGCTCAGCAAGCATTAGGCTGTTGAAGGCACTTAAGGCATTCCTCCATGGAGGAGCCCTACTGGATGTGTTGGAAGGGTCCAATTTCAGGGTTGATACCCCTGGTGGGACATGTAGCATGTACAGCTGGCTGGAGCAAGAAGCTGGGGCTGTCCAAGGAGAGCTCGCCCAGCTTTTACTGAGGCGTGCAGTACCTCTTGAGTTCCCTGCTGCTGGAAACAATGTCACTGGGAATGTACCACATGTAAGTAAAAATCCATGCACAGAAGTATCTTAACCTTTGTGAGTTGGGAAGTATTAGACATGAAGTTACCTGTGTAACCTTACTGGTAAGCTTTGTTAAGGGCTTTGGCACATGACCTCTTTAATTTTTCCTTAATTTTCTCTCCATTATGCTCACTGCCACCTGTCCATGTACCCATAAAACTTGTGAATGAGAAGTTAAAAGGGCTTACAGATGTTCAGAGATGACTCTGATGTTTGGGTTTTTTTCTGAAAACTAGCCATTTGCTACTATTTAAAATACTCAAGTGTTTTTTATGCTCATTGACTTCAGCTGGTACTGAATTCTCAGCATGTCTACAAATTACCCCTGAGGTGTCAGGCAGCACACCCAGAGGATGCAAGTTTTATAAGCTTTTGAGCACTATTGATTAGTTCATTAGATGTATCAGCATCACTCCAGTAACCCCCACAAAGGCTGGACTTGAGTCTATTTTTCTAAGACAGAATTCAAGCATAATTTTATTTCCTCCTTCTAAATCCTTCCCTCTGTTTTGTACACTGTGGCCTCCTTTAAAAATATAACATTTGTCTGATGCAGGATGTTGTTTTAACAGAAAAAAACGAGTGTTTGGGAAAGAAAATTATGTTGTGTGAGTGAAAATATATCATATAAATGTTTAAAGGAAGACTGTCCACTAATGCCTTTTTTTACAATACTATAATTATTTTCCTCCGTCTTTTTCCTCCTTTTTTTTTCCCTACTGGAACTGGCTCACAGTGCAGATCTCTGCTATTTGAGCTCCTAGTGCTGCTTACAGCAATGGAGTTGCTCCTTGGGGCATATGTGGGCTCCACACCTTTACAGGGAGGGAGACAAGGCATATATGTTCCACGTGGGTTTCTCGGGCATTTACAGACTGAGGCAGCATGCTGAGCCTTCGGGCTCCAGGACTGTACTCTTATTCTCTAGTGAATCCCATTTTTTCACTGCAATAGTTCACTCCTGTGAGTGCGCTGTTCCAGGATGGGAAGTGGCATATCTGCTTGCTCTTGGGCTATTTGGTGCTAGTTCAGCAGCTCACTGTCACATGATACCCGTGGTACCCAAACGATGCTACAGGGCTGAGGATTTTGTCAAGACAAACATGTCTGAACTCACATCGTAGAGATGCAAGGCACTATAATAACCCCATAATATACCTGCAGCCTTTGAGAGGAAATTATGTCTATGGTGGTTTTTTTCTCCTCTTTTTTACGCCTGTTACCCAAATTTTGTTTCTTCTACCTGTTGCAGGCACAGTTTCATTACAGCTGGTGCAGGAGCAGGCATAGCTTTGGTATTTTGTGCTGTCACTGGCAGACTCTTGTTCTTCTTAGAAGAATTGGGATATCAGGCTGGCCTGAAAAACCTGCTGCTGCTGCTGCTTGGTGGCCTGCATTTTCACCATGCATTTACTGTTCTCTTCTTTCTATGGGTTTGTTTACAGGGGTCATTTGGGATTTTTTGAAGCAGAGAAAGAATTCTGCTATGGGTATGTACTGTGCGGGTGTGTGAGGAAATAGATGCAGGGGGTCAGGCTTGTCTCATTCAGTGTTTTTGCTGAGGGATTATTAGGGAAGGGGGACTGAGAAGGGGGAAAGCTGGGATATGAACAGTTATCAGATCAGTGGGTATGGAAGCCTTCAGACTTTATGTCTGGAAATCACTTAAATACAACACAGATTGTTTTGTTCTAAATCATAGCGAACAGACAAAGCATCTACTGTTTGCTTATTAGCTATTCATAGGGTAATTTTCTGTGTTGGTGCTGGATAGAAGAAGATACTTTGAAGTAAAGGAAAAAGCAGAGAAGCTCTTAAATAGGCTGTCCTCTCCCTCTGTAGCTGGCTCGAGCTCTCTGTTGTTGCTGCCAGCCTTGCTGTACTGTGCCCCTGTTCCTTGGTGCTTACAGATTAAACATTTGAAAAGATGCAATCACTGTTTGTTCCTAGTTGCAAAATGGAGGTGACCTTCAGCCTCAGCTGCCTTTGCTTTAATCTTTCTGGCATGACACAATTTTTTACCTTATGTCCACCTAAAAGTAGTTGCTTTTATTTTCATGTCTTTCATTCATTTTGATTGCTCATGATGATGATTGAATAATATTATGTGTACAATAACGATGTGCAAGTATCAGGATCTTCACTTCTTCTGGCCTGAATACCCTTCTTTGTATTGACTTGGAGATCAGGTAGAGAGCTAGAAATAAACTCCTGGCATTCTGAATCCCAATCCACTTTTTGCTGCTTTTTACTACAAGTAAAGTAGTTGCCTGATCACTTTCATTTATCTCTGAATTTATTCTAGCTTGTATCACTCTAGCAATGCAGAAACAGAAGATTGTGGCATTTTCCACATGTAGCTGTACCTTGGCTGGGAAAATGGGCAAAGTTTATTGTGTGCATGCTCCCTGACATATTTGCTTTACCACAAGTTTAGCTGGGGAAAGCAGAGAAGGCATTGGGTTTCCACCCAAATCCTTTTTGTGGACTAACTCATAGTACAGGTCCCCAAACAGCTGCAGTTACACACCAAGAAGATAAAAGTTTGTGGCAGAAAGGTGAGACTCCATGGGCAGGGAAGAGGTCAAGCCTTCTGAAGCCAGATTCATTGCTGAAACCAAAGCATTGTGTAATGAACAGCTGCATGCACAGGGGAAAGTGGATTCACTTCAGTTGTTATTTTACAATAAAGTTTGCTCTTTTAGCACTCAGTTGAGGATGTTTTCTAAAAAGAGCAGTGGATTCTGTCTCCTATCTTCTCTTAGTGTTACTAGAGGGAAAAGTTAGTTAAAATTATTAACAACATAACTTCAGGCATGGTTCAATAAGTTTTTGGCTCTCAATGTGGTACAGATAAGCAGAAACATTTTCATTTCACTGAACATGAAGCCCAGGGGAAATTTTGTTCCTCGTATATTTTGTGGCATTAACAAAACACAGTTTACGGTGGATAAACTGAGTTGAAAGCTTGTGGGTTATGTTTCTCAAGAAATGATTTGGGTTTTTTTATTTTCATCCTACCTAGCATAATGTAACTAGGGGAATTTATTGTACTCCGGAGCATGAGATTTTCAGGAAACTTCACTTTATTTTTACATAGACCATAGGATTAATTCTAAAGGTGAAACTTGCTCTGTAGGTACCATTTTTTTTCTTGATGACTGGCCAAAGCTTGTGGTTTATATTACAACAAAAACAAAAAGTATACTATGCTACCTTTCATTTCCAGCCTCTCTTGACTTTACCTTCACTGCCACACACATACAGTGTAATGTGCATATTTTACTTGAAAGCAAATATCTCAGTATATCTTTTCCTTAGCAAAAATGGAGGTAGGGAGAAAAAAACAATAAAATCGCATATGTCTATTTTTAGTTTTAGTGCAGGATTGGAATTAAGTAGAATATAATGCAAGATATTTGGATCCTGAAGTAAATAAACAAGATTTTTTTTTCTACTTCAAATTAAGCTCATTCCCTCTGAATTCCAACACCTCAAATATTAGATCTCTTAAAATCCTTTGGAAAAAGATGGATATTGTTACAGCTATTGGTAAAAACAGCATTATTAAAATTTTGTTTAGTACACAGAGTACCTACCTAGGTGATTGTTGTAATCCTGGTTCTAAGGCATGATATACCTTGAGTCTGTCCCTACTCCCTGTGAGTGTACATGCAGGTGTTGAGCTTCTGGTGCCTAGGAATGGCTGCTGGGATTCTCCCTCTTCCAGACCCACTTTCTCTGTCTGCAGCACCCTGTGGACCAGCTCTTTAAGCCTGGATGTATTTTGACCCTGGCATTTCTCTTCCCAGGAAATACCACCCATGTTTAGTACAGCCACCTGATGAATTTGTTAAACTCTAGGCTATTTATAGCAAGAACAAGAATAAGATTAAGGGTCAAGAAGAAGAGAAGAAAGGAGAAAAAAGAATCTGAACAATAGGAGGACCTCAAGCTCCAGCAATTTAAGGCAGGCTGACAGATGACCATTTGTCCAGTCCACTAACCCCAAGATTATACCAGTTTAGGGTTTTTTAAAGGCAACTCTTGGCATGAGACCTTCCTGCATCTTGGCAGGTAGCTTTTTATGCGTTTTGTGATCTCTTACTTTGTTCAGATCCTAATCATGACAAAACTCTAAACCTGGGCTAGGGAAATAATATCCTCACATCTTTTAACAGATTATCACTGACCTGTTGACCCCGTTTTGTTGCCTGGAAGATAAAATTAAAATGTGATATTGCTTTCATCCTTGCTGCTTGCTGAGGAGTCAAGCAGAAAATTCAATTACTATTACAGCTGCCAGATTATGTTCTGTGATTCATTGTTCTGTGAGTTGTTCTAGCTCAGCCTGAATTTCCACAGTTTTACTTAAATAAATTTACTTATAAATTATCTCAATGCACATGGATGCAGATTGACACTTAAGAAATGAACATTCAGCAAAGCTCTGATTCAGCAAAGTCTTTTGAAGTGCTCATTAAAGCCATTATATTGTGTTATTTAGATGTAACCCGAAGTGCTGAGTGCCAGTGGTAAGTGCAGTACATCATAGTTTTCTGCTATGTGTGCTGACACCAGTGTCAATCTGCTTGGTTCCACTCCTGTGAGGAGTGCAAGAAGAGATCAGCTTTAAATGAATTAGCTGAGTTCTTTAAATCAAAAGGAAAGATTTATTTCCTCTATGGAAATTATTTTGAGGTATCAGGTTTTGTGAGAAAGGATGCAATAATTCATGTCACTGGCAGGATGCTCAGAACTCTGACTCAGATTAAGAACTTGCTGGACATGAACATCTTGGCCTTAATTCCAACCATCCTCCTTGGAGTATTTAGAGGTCTTCTAGGAGGTTTCTTTTTTCCCCTAAAGATTAATCAATTATGTATGCAGCTCTTTAATTCAATTCCAAAATCATCCCTTAGAAAAACAAGCAACCTGTTGGAGACTGTGCTTATCTTTGTAAGTAAATAATATGGTTCTCTTAATTATCTAACATCTACAGTGACTAATGAGGGCAGGTCACAAATTGCTGGATGGAAAAGTGAATATGACCTGCTGGTACTTAATAACGTGCAACAGAGTAAAACAAACACGTGGATTCCCAAAACGCAGATATGTATTTAATGTTGGTAGGTATGTAAGAATAGAGAAGATGTTTTTTTATTTGTTTGGTTTGGTTTTTATGCTTGAAGTATTTTACCTGTAGAGTTGCTCTCCCACTGCTCTTCTACTCTGATCACATTTATCAGCTTAGTGACATGTAGCAGTTGTGCTGGTGTGCTTTCGCATTTATTTGCAATCTATGGAGAGCTCAAATGTCCTTATAAGACATGATGGCATGATGGATTTACATCTAGGCTTTGGAGCTTCCATTTGATATCATATGTTTTTGGGGAGAGTCATGCTGTTGGAAAAGAAGGGGTATAGGCAAAGTGTTCCTGTATTTTGAACATTTTAATGCTTTTCAGTTTTATGCTTTGGTTGTTATGAAGAATATTATTACCTTAATAATCCTGTAAAGACAGGCTGAGAGAGTTGGGGTTGTTCAGCCTGGAGCAGAGCAGGCTCTGGTGAGATCTTAGGGTGGCTTTCAGTACCTAAAGGAGGGCGCAGAAAGGCTGGAGAGGGACTTTTTACAAGAGCATGTAGTGACAGGACGGGGGGAATGGCTTCAAACTGAAAGAGGGCAGGTTTAGATTAGATATTAGAAAGAAATTCTTGACTGTGAAGGTGGTGAGACACTGGACAAGGTTGCCCAAGGGAGTTGTGTACTCCACATCCCTGGAAGTGTTCAAGGCCAGGTTGGATGGGGCTTTGAGCAACCTGGTCTAGTGGAAGGTGCCCCTGCTCATGGCAGGGCTATTGGAACTAGATGATCTCTCAGGTCCCTTTCAATACAAACCATTCTATGATTAAATGGGAAGAAAGAAAATCTTCAGAACTTTTCTACTGGGCTTTCAGGAAATTGTGCAAATTTGACATTCTCTGCAAGTTTCTTCAGTGAAGACCTACTTGTTGTAATTTTTCTTTATTTCCATTATTTTTGAGAAATTGTTTCTGAGGAGTTTTCCGGTCTTTTAAAGTGTTGAGATCTTTAGGGAAATTGGTGCACATTGAAACCCCTTTCTTCTGCCCTCTTATAGGCAGACTTGCCAGTATGCTTTATGTATGCCATATCTGTTTTTAAAATATCCTGCTTTCTCTTCTCTCCCTCTTGGAGTGAGGGTTGCTCAACTGTAGACCAAGGAGTTGGCCATCTCCTCCCATCAGCCCAGACATCCCTTCAGCAGCTTCCACTCAGAGCCAGAAAAAAATACCTAAATTTCAGGGAAAGACGATCACCTTGACTGCATCAACAGCCTGCATGATACTGGGAGGAAAACAATTAATATTTTAAATATGAAGAGGAAACTTTTGGAGCTACAAGTGTAAATAACTACAGGTTGAGGCACGTGGCCAAGTCTCTGCAAGCTCTCCACAGACTGGTACAGATCCACATTTCCCATTGGTTAACCTCTCCGTAGGGTCAGAAGGAGCACATTTCATTTAGCCATTGGAGGTTCTGTGTGTGCTCTGGCAGTCCACCACCTCCTCTGCCTAGTCCTGCTCTTGGTCAGAGCAGCAGTCTGCTTTTTGGGTTCTCTGTTGGCACATCAGAGGTGAAATCTGACCTGGGTAGGAGGAAGAGGAGGAGGAGGGATCCCGGTGAAAGGACTGTGCGGCAGCATGCCCGTGCTGTTGATTACAGCTGAATTTCAGCTCCTCTTAGTGGCAGGATGCTGGCATTTCTGTTGGCAGCTGTGTTTGCTCACCATCTGCTGAGGGAACACACCCCGATGAAGCTCCCTTCAAGCTTTTTGCTTCCAGGTTTGAAGGAGTGAGTAAGGTCTGTAGGGAAAACAGGATTTCTCAGCTTTAGGGAGAGCCTTTCCCCTGCGCAGCCTTCTCACATTTTGCTACAGCTTCGCTCCCCCATCTCGCTGCAGGTTTGTGCCTTTGTGCTGTTGAGAATGGCAATGAGATATCTTAACTAAAATCCAGTTTTCAATCCAGCAGGATGAGGAGCGGGGTCCTGTGTGTGACTCCCATTACTCTTGTGGAAATGCCATGGCTTCCAAAGGACCTCTCTTTGCAAGAGGTTGGGTTTGTAACAATTGTTGTTTTAAGAATTTGGAGCTGGAGTGCTATGTTTGACAGCCATTTCCCCTACCACTGGGAAACCTTTGGCTTTCTTCATGGTGCATTACAGAAACCTTGCACAAACTGCTTAAACACATAAAAAACACTGCTTATTACTCTCTGGAATAAAAACCAAAACATGCTTCAACATAAGCCAGTAAGAGCCAGTATGTTAGAAGACACTGCAGAATTAAATGTAAGATCATCTAGCAAAGATTTAGTGCCAGACATAAAGAAAACACTAAGAAAACTCCTAAGGGTTATTTTATGTTGTTTAAGAGTGGTGCCTTGCTGACTCCAAAAGTTCATGGAGTGGTTAGCACCTTGCCAGCTCACACCTGAAGATGGGAGAACAGCATGTGTTTTGTAGGGCTGTGGTGCTTAAAGAGCTTTTCTGTATATACATTTTTGCCTTAATCCCATATTTTTTTTAATTCTGCTTTTTTTTTTTTTTTTTTTACCTTAACTTTGTAGCATGAACTCTTATTCAGACTTTTTTCCTTTTCTGTTAGCTCTAGAAGATCCTGCTCAGGTCACAGTCCTTATTTTATTATAACTTGGCAGAAAAAGGCAGGAAAGAAACTGTTTGATCTGAGAGAGAACCATACCTTTTCTTTTTTTAATAAGCTCACATAATGAGGCAGCTGAAAGAAACTATGTCACAGTGACTTTAACCAAAAATAATCTTGTATAAACCAGTTTGCATTTAAACTTGGAAAGAACCCATCACAGTATCTTCCACACCCACAACATAACCCAGAGTACCATTCCTTTGACTGGAATTGAATATCTAATCTTCAGCCCATAGATTAGACGAAGCTGTCTTCTAAGTGCCCTTCTGCCCTTTGGCCTGCATTTGCTTCTCCTCAATTCATCACCTTTCCCTCTGTGAGGAAATCACAGTGTAGATAATGTTTTTCCAAGAATCTGGCAGAGCTATCTTTCTTTTTCTATTTTTTTAAAAAATCACGTTGACTAATGCTTCTCTTCCAAAAGCTCAGTGTTTCCGTGGGCAGGGTGGACAATTTAAGTATTTATATGCACATATACTTAATATATAAGCTGTCAAAACTTTAAGAGGATACTTGAGAGGATTATTTCCCTTTCTACCTAGCTGTGAAGATAGGCTACTGCTTTAAATGTGTAGCCACTGGCTCCAGGCTAGCCGTGGACTTTAGAGTTTTGGCAAAAAGTTGACCTGGGTTTGAACTGTCCCAGAGTCAGGTTCTCAAAACCAAAACCTGACCTAAGCTTTGTGAGGACTGAACTCCTCCCAGTTTCATCTGTGTGTTGTAGATGTGTTCTGCCCATAAGCTTATAAATTTTGAGATACAGGGAAACAAAGGCTTGAGATACAATAATCTGACAACTCATCACAACTGCACACAGCTGAATCTTGGCTTAAAGGTTTCCATAAATGTACTATCTGAGCTGCTTAATAGCTGTCCACAGAGGGGATGAAACCTTGTGCTTGGAAATATATTATTACTCTGGTTGTGTGTTCCTGTAATTTTTCTCCAGACATCTACTGAAATATTTTCTAAATATTTTTTATTTTGGGCATATCTTCATTTGTATAGAAATGTAAATTAATCTCAATTAAGATAAAAACCTGAATATTAGATTTGAATGAAATATAACTTATACTGAACATATATTATGATGAAAAACATGCATCACTGAATTGCAGCACAGTCATCTCATGTAACAACTCCCTTTTGGGGAATGCAAAGCAGCGGGTGAAAACACCTTCTGCTGTGTTCTATTCCAAATGTTTTTGGTTTCGTTCATGTTTACTTCAAAATGGACATATGGAAAACTAGAAGGACCTGATAAAGTGTCTTCAGCTATTTGGATTGCAATGTCTGTGACTCCACCATGTAGCATCCAATTAGCTTTAGGCTTTTTAGCCTAGTATTGCTAGGAAGTCTAGGAACTTCTTTCTGTTGATTAACTGAGTATTAATCCTTCCATAACACCCTCATGAGAGAAGGGAAGCAATAAGTTTGCAAGTTAGAAACAAGTCACTGTTTCTAACTGTTCATACTGACCAGGGACTTCAAATTTGCATAAATGGGGAGAAATTCAAATTGAAACAGTGGACCCTTTCTGACACACAGCGTAATTTCAAGTTCCAATGGAAAAAACCTTAATGAAAGATGCACAGATCCCAAGTCCCCGCTGTGCACAAGTGGCAGCCTGCAAAGAACTCTGCATATGGCTGCATCTCCACCACCTGCCACAGTGCAGGGTGGGCAAGCGGCTGTGTGTAGAGCATTCCATGTGCTCCAAATCTTCCTGGAGGTACCTGTGCTCTCTGGTGGCCACAGAGTCAGAGGCAATTAGCTGGTTGGAACAGTTGGGTCCCTAAAGTTAGATTGGGCAAATCTAGGCCTTACTCATTGCATATGAGCAAATTTGGGATACGTGGGCAGCACAAAAGGGCAATTTTCTTGTGGTAAGTGATGGCATTAGTGGGGTTTAGACACTTTTCTTTCTTTCTTTACATCTCACAGTGGACTGTTTACTTAATGCCTGCAGGTATGTATGACAACTATTAGAGTATATTTTCTGTATTTCTTTCCTTGCACTCTTGTCCTAAGTGGGAGAAACTGCCAGATGAGAAACAACTCAGAAACTTAAGTGGGGAAGATCACCATGAGCATATCTATGTGAATACAATTCTTAACCATTTCTTCCAGTTAGATGTTAAAAGGATTTCAGATGGAAAAAATTCAAAGGTGTGTCATACCTGAGTACTTGAAATGAATTCATGTAGAGGCAAAAGTCACACTTAATCTTTTAATCACATTTAAACTTTTCCAGTGAGAGGCATTTGCTGACATGTCACAATAAGGGGAAAAAAAGGAGAATGAAAGAAATGAAAGGGAACTAAACATCTAAACCAGCATGAAACGTGGCTGTATGTATTATACAAGCTCTTCTTCAATTTGGAATCCTAATTCTGATTTATACAATGTATAGGCCTTGTAGGTAGGTATATAAGTCTATAGGAGACCGGCCGTGCTTGAACTGGAAATCTGGAATGGAAACTGATGAAAAATCTTTGTTATTCTCTGCTCCAGTTGGCTGAGGGACATGATTTGATCAATCCTCTCTATGGGAACACAAATAGGTAAACGCAGCACAAACTGTCATCTGGGAACTTAAAATGGCAAGTATTGTGTTAATAAACAGGCAGGGAATATGTGGCTGAATGGCTAGAGATTTTGTGGTTAAACAGCTGAAGAGATCCTTGAATCTGATACAGGCTTTGCAGTTCAAGTGTCCTTCTTGAGAAATACATATGAGGAATCCAGAGGAACTAGAGAAAGAATTGCTCAAACTGAGGTTAAATGACAGCTTGACTTCACAGCCATTGCAAATGGCCACTGCCAGCTGCTAGTTTTACAAATTCCTAAGTTGGTAAAATGTATTAATTTGTCCTTCCATGTGGGCAGCATGTTATACACATTGCATAAAATGAACTGTAAATACTGACTAGCTTGCCATTAGTGACTGGATTCATGTCATGGTTTAGGAATGGTATTCCCCAATTTAGTATTCCCATTAAAAACCAGAAGCCAGTCTCCTCCCCTCTCTGGTGGGAGAAAAAATGCAGAAATCACAGATTGAGATAAGAACAATTTACTGGAAATAGCACTGAGATAAGGAAACAAACAGTAACAGCAACAACAGTAATAACAAAAATATACAAAGAGAGGGTGATTTACATACCAAATGCTCAGGAAGCCCAAGACAATGTAAAACAATGGTGGACAGACCCTCTGCCTTCCATGCTTGGAAGAAAAAGAGACCCTCACCCCTGTCCCTGGCCATGATATAAAATGGTATTGAATTCCACAAGGTCTTGGCCACACCCCCTCCCACTGATCTGGGCCGGAACCAGGACGATTCTGAACAGCTTATTTAAGTATAGAGAAAGCAGACATACTTTCCTGTGCTTGCCACAGATTCTAGTCTGTTATTTGACTAGCAATGCTTGATTCAGTATTGTCTGCTGTAACATGTATTTACATTCTCTTTATAAAAGCAGCCTTTGTCACTTAGTACCTGGACTTGGTACCTATGGCTATTTGGGTTGCTACAGGAAAAGCCTTTTCCCTCACCCTGACATCTTTTTTGTTGTTGTTGGTTTTTTTTGTTTGGTTTTTTTTGTTTTTTTTTTTTTTGTTTTAAAGACTAAATGCTTGCAAAATGTTATTTTTCAAAACAAAACAATTTTTTGCTGTTAAGGAAAAACATCTGAAACCACGATAATTTAATGGCTTTTTTTTGTCTGTCTGTTTCTGAGTCAAAAATAGTCAGGCTGATCCAACCTAGAGGCTGGATGGTCTTAGTGCCAATTTTTCATTTGGTGTGGCTACAAGTTATAAAGAGTACATCATGTTGAAACTGGATAGATCTGAAAGGAATTAAGCATTAAATTGTTCTGGACTTTGTAAGGTCATGCACCTGTGGAAGGTAGCGATGATGTCTCTAATAAGCTTGTAATAAGACTAAATGTGGAAAAGAAGCTTGTTCACTGTTCTCTTGTTCTTAGGAATTGAAAAAGGGAATTATGACTGCAGATGTAAGACTTTAGTTAGGATCATTTAGGTTTGGTTCATCTCAGCTTAATGTGAGATTATCAGTCAGTGCTCCAGAAGCCGATAAATATCATTACGCTTTTGAGATCCAGCAGATTAGTAATAAGCACCCTTGCCACTTTAAGGGATGGAATAAGAAGCAAATTAAAAAATTGTAAGATGCTGAATTTTGTCATGTGTACTGATCCAACTCAGTCAAGTGTATGGTTTTTCTTTTAAACTGTGATAGTGAAAGACTGCAGCTCCAGATGGGGCTGCATGTGGCTTTGCCAGTATGACAGCACTTCCTTCTATCATAGCTTATCCTCACACATTTACACTGAACAGTGCTTTCAGTAGTGTTTTGTAGCTCTTCCAGCAGGCATTGATATTCCTTGGAGAAGGAGGAGTAGGAGGTCACGGGAAGGCAAGAGAAGGAGGTAAAGAAGCAATGGGCTTCTTCCATCAGCAAGTCTCAATACTGCACATGTATTGCTGCAGTGTGGCAGTGCAGTCCTCCTGCTGCCACCAGGGAGAAATCTGTCTCCACCAAAGGCACTGATTTCGAACAGGAGGAGTTAGTGCTACAAAACCCTGTGTGTAAACAAGTTCTACACCTCCATTTTCTGTGCTTTGCTCTTCTTGCTCAACCATTTGTACTTTAATTGTAAAAACCCACTTTCTTCTGTTGTTTCTCTCTCAGTTATTTTGGCATTGCTGTAAGCTTCAAATTGATTCTCAGATGTGTTGTTTTTTTGTGTGCATTCCTTTACTGGTAGCAAAGACATATGTATAGAACCTGAGGCTTTGATATAAGTGAGTTACACGATCATGTGGCTTCTAAAGCAGGGCAGAGTAAGCAGGTTTTTATTCTTTTCTTGACCATTATGAATTTGGAATATATTCTTGTTTGAGAGGTAGGAATAATGTAAAAAGCAAATACAAGATTGGGAAGTATCTTGTGTCCCTTTGGTTGCCAACCTGGAGTCTGGAAGAAATTTTCTTGCACTAGATGTTGGCTGCATTTTAATTTTTCCTTGTAGTTCTGAGCGGGGATCAGGTGGGTCAAATACCACAGATCTGCTGCTCTTTGTTCCAGGAACAGAGTTCATATTGTTACTGTTTAGGTTGTGGTGATGTCTAAAACATGCCGGCTGCTTTCCAGACTGGAAGAAGGAAGTTGTACCTGCTTGGAGAGTTCAACCGTTCCAGATGACAGAGATTGAGAAAGAGTCCAGGAACAGTAGAGCTGTACAGGAAGGCTGGTTGTGGTCAGCATGATAACTGGCAGTCTAAGCTGCAAAATGTTGAAATAACTGGTGTCAGCATTTACCAAAGGAGATCTTAAAGAGCTTGCGGGACAAACGTCTTTTAGGTGTGGTTTGAGTATAGCCTGTGCTGCTGTGAAGGGGAAAACCTCTAAGTCCTTCCAGCTCTCCATGGTGCTCTTCAGTGAAAAGCTGTATAATTGCAAAGCTGTATAATTGCATATGAATCCGTCAACTCCAAGTGCTGTGCTTATCCACTGAAGTGCTCCTCAGAAATGATACATTCTTGGTCAGCTAATCCCATTTTGTAGAGTTACAATGTTCTGTGGGCAAAGTGGTCAAGGCCAGGCTATGCATTTTAATTTTTTTTTTCTTGTTTTCTGGGTTTAGACAGCATAAAATAATTCCTGGGTTGTGGAATTTTAGGTTTCAGCAGCCAGATGTTTATGTAGGGGAATATAAACATTAGTAAACCAGATAGATTAGTAGAATAAATAACAAACTGATCTAGTAAACTAGATTTATTAGTTAACAAAACAACTTAATAAGGGAAAGTTGGCTTTTTGTGTAAATTGACACATTCTGAACAGGCAGCAAGGCAAGTTATATTCATCCTTTTAATAAATTTTTTTTGGTTTTGTTTTTAATATTCAAGCATAAATCAGATCAAGAGGGAAATTTCAGAAACAAGCTATTAATGAAGTGCATGGATTGGTCCAGATGGAGTCAGATATTCTAATCAGGCCTTCAGTCAAGATAAGGGGAGTTATGTGATTGATACTTGAGAAGAAACTGAAATAACTGGAGGGTGTATTGAAGCATATTTGCTCATAAGGTAGGGTTTTTTTTAAAGGAATGTAATGCTCCTGTCTGATATATCAGAACTAATTGAGACAAATATGCTGGGAACATCCTGAGCTGCTACCTCTGAAAGGAAAGGGGGAAGGAGTCCTGCTGAAGTAGTCCAGTTGCCTTTCTTTGGCTTAAATCGCTGCAGTTTCTCCTCATTTAGATCAGGATTAACATCACACAGACCTGGCTGGAGAGAACATATATTCCTTGTTTTCCTGGGAGTGCCCCAGATGCTGAAGCTGTAATATAAACTCATTGCATTCTTTTTAATAAGGTTTAGGCAAGTGGGAACTACTACAAACTGCTTGTAAAGGGACCTTTTAATGATTTGTATCTTTGCATGTCTCTTCCTCTGTGTTGCAGATGCTGTGCTTCCAGTTGAAGATGGGAAGCAAAGGATCACATATACTTTTAAACGTGGGACTCATGAAGAACCTGGATACACATCCCTCTGCATTGCTTTGGTGTTTTATTTCAGCCTTAGCTGTTGAACAGCAGGTTCTGGGGTTGCCAGTGGCCTGGTTATTCCTATGCTTCCCTTCAGTCCTGGTTTGTGCTTCCTGTACGAAAGGCCTGTGTCAAGTAGCAACAATCTGCATTGTAGGTTGAAACTTGGCAACAGCAAAGCACCAAGTGCTTGGAGGAGGATGTATAGGTAGAACAGGATGGTTTGCTTGGAAAGAGATGCTAAAATTGGGGAAAAGAATGAAGAAATATCATCTGAGAATAGCTGTGGAAGGACCATAGCCAAAACTGTGGACTTTCCAAGTGTAGATCTTTTGAATCCTTTGGGGATCCAGAAAGAGTCTCGGCTTCTGGCTCCGTCTCTGTAACTGTAGGAATACAGGTTCAGATCCAGACTTTTCATCTGTTTCTTATGTATGTAACAGCCTCAACCTGAATCTTGGACATAACACCCTGAACTTTGGAAAAAACTGCAGCTAGGTCTTTAGCTGTAGTTTTTAGAAAGTTGTTGTAGACTAGAGCAAGGTTCTTGCAGTAATGCTGAGAGGCTTAATGTTCAGCAAGCAAGGAGACGTGGCTGGAGAGTGCATAATGCCATTCAAAAATATTGAAGAAATATAAAAAGAATTAGTTGTGTGCACAGCCTTCTGCCTTTGCCCTACCCCTGTGTATGCACCTCCTGCCCTCCCCAAAATATTGTCTAAATCAATTGTAATATGCAATGTTTGTTGAAACGTGGTGTACTTGGCTGAATAGATATAGATAGTTAAGTCTATCAGTCAGCACTCATGTTTTTGACCTGATAACCTGACTTTTATAACCATTCCAGAACTACATATAGTTTTAAAAACCATTCCAGAACTGTATTCATCAATCAAATAGATCAGTTGTATGAATAAATGGGAAAAAGTTGCATAATGGTGCAAGATGATGCTCCTCAAATCATAGAATCATAGAATATCCCTGGCTAGAAGGGACCCACTAAGATGATCTAAGTCCACCTCCTGGCCCTGGACAGGAGAGCCCAAGAATCACACCATGTGCCTGAGAGCGTTTTCCAAATTCATCATGGACTCTGTCAGGTTTGGTGCTGTAACCACTTCCCTGGGGAGCCTGTTCCAGTGCCCGACCCCACCCTGTGTGAAAAACCTTTTCCTAATATCCAACCTAAACCTCCCCTAACACAACTTCAGGCCATTCCCTCAAGTTCTGTCACTGATCACCACAGAGAAGATCAGCGCCTGCCCCTCCTCTTCCCCTCATGAGGAAGTTGTAACTGCAATGAGATCTCCCCTCAGTCTCCTCAAGGCTGAGCAGACCAAGTGCCCTCAGCCTCATATGGCTTCTCTTCAGACCCTTCACCATCCTCACAGCCCTCCTTTGGATGCTCTAAGAGCTTCATGTCTTTTTTATACTGTGGCACCCAAAGCTGCCCCCAGCACTCGAGGTGAGGCCGCCCCAGTGCAGAGCAGAGCAGGACAATCCCCTCCCTTACCCAGCTGGTGATTCTGTGCCTGATGCACCCAGGACAGGGCTGGCCCTCCTGGCTGCCAGGGCACGGCTGACTCATGTCCAACTTGCCAGTGACCCCTGGGGCCCTTTCTGCAGCTCTGCTCTCCAGCCTCTTGTTCAGCAAAATACAACACTGGAGAATGCGGGCATCGATCCCGCTACCTCTCGCATGCTAAGCGAGCGCTCTACCATTTGAGCTAATTCCCCCATGCACAGTCACAACAGAAATAACCATATAACATATATCATAAAAATGGCTGTATTATTATTATTATTATTATTATTATTATTATTATTATTATTATTATAATAATATATATAATATATATAATATAATATAATATTATATATATAATATAATATATATAATATATATATAATATAATATATATACTATATATATAATATATATTTTATATATATATATAATATAATATAATATAATAATAATAATAATAATAATTCACCATCTCTGGAAAGTGAAGGTACAAATCCAGTTCCTTGTCTGACACTTGAGTCTGTATATCTAACTCCTTGCATGTGGGACGGAATGTTGTGTATCGCATCAGCAATCACCTGCACAACTGTGCTACATTTTGGTTTAGCTCTTCAGTGTAGGTTAGTTGGAAGACTCCTAGGTTCTCTTCACAACTTCATTCCTGGTTAGTTTTGGGCAGGTCATTAATACCTATTGGGCCTTTTTGCCCATTTGTTATTACTTGCCAGGTTTATGGGGCGAATGCAGACTTAATTTTGAGAAATTATATAAGGCTGGAGTTCTAGAAGTGAGGCCTTTTAATCCGAAATACCCAGTGTGTATTTCTGTGACCTCTACTTTTGACTTTAGCTATAAGGTTAATTCTCATTTTGCTTTGAAGGACATGAAGACAGACATGCTGTTAGTCCTTTTTCTTCAAAGTATGGTAAATCCATCAGCTTCGTGCTTGTGATTGGCATTAAGCAAGTGTTCATACTAAGGAAGGTTGCTAGAGCTTTTTGTGGGAAAGGGCTCTCTACAGAAGCTTACAAAATTAATCTGGGATGAACAGAATATTAAAGGATTTCCGGAAAATACCATCACTGGAAAAAGGTTTGCTCTTTTTCTTCTTGTATACAGGTACACAGGAGCTTTGAATGGCAGAATAATAGGATTGATCCTTGTTTTCTTTTTTGGTATTCAAACTAATGAATATGGAGTATGGATTGATACAGGTCTTTGCTGCCATTGCAGTTTCCTCATTTTTCGGTGGTGTTTTAAGACTAACCACCCCCCTCATTGTGATGATGGTGAGTACGTTGAGTTTTCAAGTATTTTTCTAACCAAGGTTGAATTGAGCTTTTGCTGCTGCAGCTAAATAAAGCACTGGTGTCCCATGCACATTGAACCAGAGAGAGAGAAAATAATTATTGGCCTGGCTATTTATAGTTTGCCTGAAGAGGGTTTTTTGTTTTGTTTCCTTTATCTAGGAACTTTTACCTGTGGAGTGTAAGTTTGGAAATAACACTTTGACTAAGAAATCTGACCGTCTCTTTTCCTATTTTTAAATTTTTTGAGGTTGCAGAAAAGACAATGCCTTCAGTGGTTTACCAACAAGAAAAGGGATGTTTCTGCTGGGTGACAAAAGAGTAGTAGGTCACACTGCTTGCCTTGTGAATTCACTTCTGTGGGGGATGAGGGCTTTCTACAATTCACCTTTTAATGCTGGGTTTGAGTATGGCTGCCTAGATGGAGTAAGCGAAGGATTTACAGTACAGGCAAGTGATCTAATGGGAAACCTCACAGGTCTCTCTGGTCAAGTTATGCCTCATAGATTTCAAAATTTTGGGATTCATTAGGAACACATTTCGTACTTCTGTTTCCCCCTCCTTTCGTAACAGAACATCTTGAGTCTGCACTACAATGCTTTCCAGTCAAACTTCCGAAAGCTAAAGTATTTGCAAATAATAGAGAGGGTGTTTTTTGCTCTCCCTGATTGCAACACCTGGGGACAGTGAGCTGTAAGGCGCAGCTGAAATTCAGCTTAATCAACAGACAAGTGAAGTCGAGATCACAAGGGGGAGGTTTTCACCCTTCCATGGCAGGACATTCAAGGCCTGTGAGTATTAGCGTGTGTGGAAATTTCACCCATGACTAAACCCAGACTTGGCTGCCCAACGGGTTTTGCCCAAAAGTATCTCATTAAAATCTTTGCAGATGTCAGAATTCACATGGAGTGACTAAGCCTGGATTTTCCCTCCTAGTACTCTGTTGCACAGTGTTTGATAAAGTAGCTGTTTATTGGCACTCACACCAGATTGGATCCATGCTAGTGATAGGTTGTGTAAATTGTGTAGGAAGCTATTTTTTTTATGTTCTAGCTTGAAAGGTGGTGTGTGACCAAAAAAACTTCTATTGTGAAATAATAATTAGATTGATTATGGAAAAATGGACACTCCTTCAGTGTCCTTTTGATGCTTTAGCACTTACTTATCCATTAGTAAGTAAAAATGGACTCTGGTATTTCTGCTTCTGTAATTGCTGTTATGCATATTTTGGATGTTACTGTGTGAATTGTAGGCCAACTACTAAGTCTGTAAGACTTGAAGGGGGAAAAGTTGATGCCTGAACACTAGATGTAAGTTTTCTGAGAACTCCAATTACAATTAAATGCAATGTCCTTTCCCAAGTAGGCCTGGATTTTCCTGTAATGGCTCAATATATTTTAATTTAAGTATCATTTGTAAACTATTACTTTACAGTCTTTCTGCAGATATAAGTCTTTAACGGAAAAAGCAGTTGATTGACATTTTCCTCAGCTCATGAGGCTGTGCTTTATCACAGAGAAGCAAGAGGTGATTATATGCCAGAATATTTGCTGGTCTTGGACGCCAGAACTGCTTTTCATTCAGCTCCAGTATAGAGGAAATTTCTACATTTTATTTTCTTCAGTTTCTCTCTACCTTCCCCACTACCTGTACTTGTTCTCTGTTTAGTAAGTGCCGCTGCACATACAGCATATGCAAAACAATATCTGGAAACTCTCAAAGAACTGTAGGAAACCGAGTTGAAAAGGCCCTAGAAAAATGATGAGGATTGCATTGCAGTGTGTTCTGAATTCCCCTAGGTGTCATGTTCTAGCCCTTCTGTGCTTCTCTCTGCACAGGCGGATTCTGTTTCAATTTATGTTCATCCAAGATAAATAGCTGCATTGCTTGAGGAAATATTAATTTTTGAGGAGAAAAAAGGTCTTGGACATGACAATGCAAACACATAATTAAAAGGTTGTGCCCTCAAACCATAAAACGCACATATTTTTCCTATATTGTCTGATGGGTTCAAAAAGAATTGGGAATGTTTGTTTTGGCTTTTCACAGCCTTCCATTTGGAAACAGTTATGAATGTGGGACTTGTAGTGAACAGGTTTGTAAGATGCCTTTTTTTTTCCCTTCATGGCAGACCCTACAGTCATCTGCCCACCTCTTCTTTCTTGGCTGCCTGTTTCTACCCCCCATGCTGACACTTGACCCTCATCCTCAGCTTTTTGTGGCAAAGGGTAGATGTGGTGACATTTTTTTTGGCATGTACAAGGAAAAGCCTTATGACTTGCCTTCCCACAGCCTTCTGTTTCCCATGTCTTTTTAAGTGTCATGTGTCCTGAGCTCGCAGGCCTCAGGGTGCTCTAGATGTGGCAGGGGAGTAGCATCTTTCTACAGTGTGCTTGCTCTCTGGCTAATTCTGTATTTTTAACATTCCTTTTACTTTTACTTCTCAATAAAAATGTCTCACGAGTGTTAAAGAGGAAAGGTGGCTCTAGGCTAGCCTAGTATTTGTGTCTGTGTCCAGTACTGTTGATGTGCTTATGTGCAAGCTGAGAGAAGTTTCATCTGCACCAATTTGGATCCTTTGTCCCATGAGTTGTCTTTCTCTCTATTACACATGATAGAAAAAGCCTGACTCTCACACCTTTCTTGCCTATTCTCGTCAAACAGAATTAAAGCAGCATATCAGTTTATTGGCCAAATTTCTTTCTCCAAGAAATCTCATCTGATGGATATGGGAAATGCAATTAATTCTGAAAATGTTAAGACGCTTAAACCCTTCTCTGAGTGTGAAACACTGGAATATCAGGCTTTTGACAGACGTAAACTAAAGGAGAAAATAGGTTATTCCTTAGGATTTGGAAGTGGAAATGCAATGTCATTTTATAAACCAAAGGGAAATATCCTCAGGGATTAAATCTCCCAAGGTCTGTCCTAGAGTCTCTTGTGAATGGTGGGTGTGACTGCTGTGAATGAATGGGTCGTGCCAATGGGCACGATGTTGGGTACTGCAATATGACCATCTGATGGGGCTTCAGAGCTGCTTGTTAACATCTGCCTGGGTCTGCAATATGGCAGAAACAAAAAACTGTGCCTAGAATCACCTGGTTCTTAAGACAGTAATAAAGGCTCAGAAATGAGGTTTGTTTGTGCTTTCTGTTGTTTGATGCCTACATTAAAACAGACCCACTGGCAGAGCACTGTACGTAATAAACTACACTGCTGTAAGTGACCACTGTCCTACAGGTAGGAAATTTGGTATATACTTTTTATACACATTCCATTATTCCAAATTAACTTTCTTTTTTTGTAATTTGAATACCTCACTTGTAACATATAGTTCTGACATGTTTCACAGTATTGTTACAGGTCACCTGGAATAAGTGTGATGAAATAGCTCTAACAGCACATAGTAACAACTAAATCCTTACCTCCCCCCTCTCTGTGTATTCCTTCAGTACTTCTAATTTAGGCAAAACATACTTACCTGAAATTATAGGCAGGATGCATTGTTGCAAATTCTGGGGTTACCCTTCTCAGTTCCCCTGAGAGAGACTCTCAACAAACTTAAGTCCTTTCATGAGAAATTTAAGTAGAGCATTGTTTTACAGATGTGATGTGAGGATACAGCATGACCACCCAATCCAGGCAACTAGAGGGAAGTTATAACAAAATCAAAGCGATGATATAAGATGTTAGAAAAATGAGCACAAGACTTCTAAAATGCATGTCAAATCTCCCTGGTACCAGTGCAGGTTTTTCACCAGAGAGCTGCGTTGCCCAGTGATTGTAGGATGCAAGATGCTGAATCTGAAACCCTCTTCAGTAATGGTGATGCAAGCAGAAGGGATGTTTTTGAAAATGCTAACACAAATGTAAATTCTGAGTCTTTCCTTCTTGAGTAGAGTCAGGTAATAGTACATAGCTGGTGTTTGAAGACCAAACACTGAAAACAATCTCTGGCCCCTAAAGTCACCATCAGGGACCAAGAATCCTCATTGACTTAAATGAAATTTCTCTTGAGGGAGTCCAGATCTAATGGGTGAGAGCTCTATTCTACAGGTGAAGATGGATAAATTAACTGGGCAACAAAATGTGATATGTATCAGGCTTGGATTAAATGTGAATATTAATTGGGTGTAAATTCTCAGGTTTCTTCTTGACTAATTAGATGCTAAAAAAAGTCTGTGTAGCTGTGCCTTTTAACACCCTTGAGCAGCCCCTACCTCCCTTTGGGTGGGGGCTGTTTCTGCCACCTTTACCTCCTGTTTTTCCCTCTTCCCTTCTGCTCCTTGAGCTGGAAAGGATGAAAGCAGCTCACAGTATGAAATGGTTTGTCCCTCCCTGGTTTACAAGTGCCTGCTGGTACTTGCTATGTTGTATAGACAACGAGGAGAGCCTGCAACGAGGAGCTGGTGTTACTCCAGGAGGTGCTCTGGCAGAACTGGCTGGACTTAGAGGTACAAAAGGTTTTCAGTGCAAACTATGTCTTATGTGAGACTTGTTCATGCACTTGCTGCCTTGGAACTTGCTATGGTAAGAGAAAGACCAAGGTCAGGTTGGATGGGGCTTTGAGCAGCCTGCTCAAACTGCTTGAACTGGATATCTTTAAGATGCCTTCCAATCCAAACCATTCTATGATTCCATGAAGGAAACAATAAAAATACTCTCAAAACAGCTGACTTTAGAGTCAACTAGCTTGCAGATGCCTTTCTGTAATGTACAGTTTCCACCTAGTTTTTCTTAAGTTTGTTTTTTTGGTTTTTTTTTGTAAATTATTAAATGGTCAAAGTGAGTGCTGGCACAAAGCTGGGCTTCTGTACCAGTGCCCTTATATTCTTGCAAACGGAGTAGCAGCTGACCCTGAAGTGATGGGGCTCAAGAGCTGTGGAACAGCCATGCTGTGAGACTCAGGAAATGGAGACTATTGGATCTTGGTCCATCACAGGTTTCCAGGGCAGGTCTTACGGCATGAGTAATTACAGGAAGCAGGATCTTTTGCAAGATGTCAAGTTAAATGATTTAATTGGTCCTTTTGGTCTTAAAAGAAACCAGTCTTGTTTTCAGCATATAAAACTTGGTGTTACATTTGGCCAGTTGAAGAGAAGGGACTTCCCATCCAAACTTGTAGTGCCATCCAAAGTGCGATCCTTTCATTGATAAGGATTATAGTTTGCTGAGGTGTGAGAAGAAAAATTCTCTGAGAGCTGAATATGCTTTTGGCATACCAGGAAGCAGGAGAACAGGCTGATTTAGAATACATGAATTTCTTGTTCATCTGAAAGATCTTATGGTCAAGTAAGATTAATATGATCTTATGGTCAAATGTAGTAAAATAATGCTGGTTGGAGTGATGGTAAACATTGAAGTCTGCAAGAGCTTGTTTATCTACCATCACCCTGTTTAGAATGATTTAAAAAATTTGCTTCTCCTTTATTTTTGACCGAAAATGAGGACTTCAGATTTTTTTTACAAAAACCTTAGGCATTTCATCAGAAAGCTGAACATCTGAAAAACACAAAAAAACCCCCCAAACTTGTCTTGCTACAAACTTTGTTGTTCCATGTTAACATTTTTCTTTAGGGAATGAAATATTTGCCATGAAACACCAAAGAAACTTTCTTGGTATGTTCAAGGAGGCCCAATACATGGTGCATCGTGGGAGACGTAGTTTAATCTGAGGGGCCAAGCCAAATCAAATTTTAAAATTCTCAAGGGATGACAATATAGCATTCCAGATGAAAGCTTCTTGGGTTCTAACCTAAAAAATACTGCTCTATAGGGATGATAAACAATTTATCAGGTCACTGGAACATTCAGTAAAAGACGAGTGCTTGTAGGGAAAATGAAATATACCTCCTTTTTCTTTCTGGATGGCAGCCTTGTGAACCCAGACCAAGAAAGTCAGAACAAGTCCCCTCTGATTACTTCATTCATCATTTGTAAAGAAGAACTGAAACTATGGGACAGTTGGTTAGCCTGCAGGTAATTCCCAAACTAGAAGAGAATCCAGCTCTGTCTCTGATATAGCTGTGTCAGCTTTGGTACCAGGTTTTATCAGTAAAATAAACAGACACGACTGAATTGTACATGGATTCAATTGGCACTGAACTCTTAGAAAGTTCAGTTGTGCATCTGAAGTATTGGAATTGAGATTGCATCTCTCTTCTAAATACACACATTGGAAATGAAGTTGTAATTTGAGAAGATAACATTTTTATATAGTCACTTTTCTGGCTCTAGCTGTCGGTAGCTTTAAAAGTATTTTATAAATAAAGGGATGTAGTGTATTACAACATACAATGGTACATTTGGGACATGTAACACAAGCCTTAATGAAAGTTCATGAGAATTTAACATGCAGAGTTATTTTTAATTCACAGTATCTTATCTGTTTTTAGGCTTTTTGAATTACAAAATGCAATTGGGATGTCTTATGTACTAATTCTTTGCCAAATTTAATTTGTTTCCATATTAAAGGCATTTTCTAGTTACATTGACATGAAAAGCATCTGAAACCATTAAATTTTGTTATATTTTTAACTTTAAAACCTTCATAATGCTGCCAATAATGTTTTTTTCCAAATTTTGAGAAAATTATTTATCTCTGGGACCAAAGCTACCACAATAAACTTATCTTTTTTTTTTTTTTTGTCCTGGCCTGAGGGGTTGATAATAATTTTGAATTAAACTCCCCATGTAACTGGGTGCTCTAATGAATGGGGGCTTAGGGCCAGAGATCCCCATTTGATTATTTGACCCTGCTGAAACAGGAGCAAGTGGTTGCACAACGCAGCAGCTGCTGGGCTGGACATGGTCTGTTGGTGGGATGGAGGGTCCTTCTGTAGGTCCTGAGAGAGCTAAATCCCTAAGGAAGGACCATGGTCTCCCCTTGGGCAGAGCAACATGTTTTGTTGCTACGTGTCATCTGGGTTTTGGAAGAGGAATAAGACTGGGTCCAGGACACACATGGTGATGGCAGTGAAGGTGGGTGAAAGGTGTGCTGCTGTCATGAACAAGACTGAATGGAGATGGGCATCAAGGGGAAGCTGTGAAAGCACATGGAAAAGTAGAAGCGTTGAGGGAAAGAGGAGCATAAATGGTATCCAGTGGGACCCGTTCCTATAGTGGCTCTTCTTTCAACATGCAGTATGAAAGAGTGGTGATGGAAAAACTCTTGAGTGCCTGACAGATGTCTCAGGCAAGCTTGCAGAGCCAGACCTGACCTATTTTCTTGTATCTCTAAAATAAAACCCCACTACGACCCCAGCCTGCCAGTGGCCAACCAGGTTGTTATCCACTGGTGAGTTGTGCAGCAGCAGGTGATTTCTGAAGTTGCTGGTGCAACATATAAAAGAGCAGTGCCTGACTTTAGAGAGGATGAAGTTGCACAGACTGTGGAGATAATTGGAGTTGTGTTGTCTGGTGCTTCAGATCCTGTAGGTAATGGTTGACGTCAGGTCACTCTGGTTATATTGCTCCCATTTCACCCTGTTCCTCAGTCTGACCCTTGTTTAAAGAAAAGATAAATTACTTGGAAGGCTTGAGTCATGCTTTTCCCTTTCTCCCACTTGTTTAGCAGAGTGTATGCAATACTCAGGAGGGAACAGATGAAGACAAGGGAGAGAACTGGCTGTAACAAATGACCACATCTCAAGGCATGCTTTGGCAGCACAGGCCTTGGGAGATTTCTGATCATGCCTTCCTCTGACTTGCTCAAGATGGAAGGGCGTGAAAGGGACACTGGGTTCCTGGAGCAAACGTGGAGAGAAAATGACAAGGAGCACACCCTCTGCCAGGAGAGGCATTGCTGTGTGAGAATGCAACAGAGGCTCCTGACAGGTCATGCTGTGCTACATAGGTGTAGATGAGAGA
This sequence comes from Aphelocoma coerulescens, assembly GCF_041296385.1. Taxonomy (NCBI): domain Eukaryota; kingdom Metazoa; phylum Chordata; class Aves; order Passeriformes; family Corvidae; genus Aphelocoma; species Aphelocoma coerulescens. Next base: position 125,434,842 of record NC_091015.1, read on the forward strand.
AGGCTTTGACCCTTGCTTTAGAATGAGTACACCTGTGCATGCTCTGGATCAGGGAGCATTTTTCTGCCCTGCTGGCTAACAAGGCATGTGCTACAGAGTCCTTACTGGAAGGGCAGGGAGGCATATGTGCCCACCAACAAGCAAGTTCAGATTGTCTCCTCCTTAGTTGTTTAAAAATAGTTCAAAAATAGATGCCTTAAATGCTGTTACTCCAGCAGGGTTACTCAATACTGAATTTAGCTTTTGGATTCTCTCCATGGCCACAGTCTTCATTTTAACTCCTCATGAGAGAGTGCCACATGGCTGCTTTTCCATCTGATTTTGGTGAGGAAAGGAAAATCTTTTGCAGAAGCTGGGACAAATGGGTAGTATTCAAGATTTTTCACATCATGTTTACTTCAAAGAAGGCAGAGGAAGTGCATAATTGTTTGGAAATTAATTTGGCAGGTTCTTCCCAGTGCTAGGCTGTTTAATGCATCAGCCCATCATGCTTAAACAGTTTAGGGCTCACGTACTGTTTTTGATTACACCTGAGATGGTTCACAGAAGTTGTTCTGACAGGGCCTAGCTTTCTGTTACTAAACTGCCCAATTTTTTTTTTTTCTGATGAAAAGATCAAACTCTAGTAAAACAATTTTTCAAAATCTTCAAGTCTGCAGATATTCCTAACAGGGTGTTTCTTCTCCTTTCCCTGCCTGTTGGGAGGAGCCCAGTGTGTTCAAATGGTATGTTTAACACTATTTCAGATCGCAACCTTTTTAGAAAGGAGATGCAGAGTAGTGTTGTACAGATTCTAGTCTTATTCAAATTAGTCCCAAAATAATTGGAGTAACTGCATAATCAGCAAACTGTTAAATACACTAGGTCCTACCTACTATTTTCTGTTGAATTTTCTCCAACTAGGGGAAGAGCACTGTGTGTTTTTTGGCAGTAGCTTTTCTGGAAAATGAAATAAGTGAAACTCTTCTCACAGAGAAGGGGATGGGGAATGGTTTCAAGACTTCAGATTTTGTAATGCAGTTCTTTAAGAAACTGGCAGTGAATGAATACCTATGCTTGTTTTGACAACAGCAAGATTTTGTAAGTTTTCTGTTATTTAAGGTCTAATATCCCACTGAAGTTAAAGTTGAAATGAGCTTCTCAGCCTGTGGCATAGAGCATTTATCAAAAAGCCCTGGTAAAAACCTCGTGTAGTCTGCAGCTGTCTGTAGTCAATTGTCTCTTTCTTCTCCAGCATTTTCTAGACCACAGGAGCTAGGGACATAAGAATTCTGGCATTCTGGAGATGTTGGTTTTAGCATCACTTAAATATGACAGAGATTCACTGCAGTTGTCTACTTTATTTGAAAAAACACTCATGAATTATAACTAAAAGCATTCTGCAATACTGTGAGCTAAAAAAGCACCAGGTTGCTTAGCTGGGTTATTATACAGTACAGAGCTTGTTTTGAAAAGATTTAACGTGAGCCTGCTGAATGTTTGGGCATATTCAGCAACACACAAAATACACAGTGCTGCTATTTTTATTAACAGAATGTTCACTTGGCACAACACACACCAGTGTTACCTTTCTGACACAGATTTAGGCATCTTTGAAACCTCCTTTCAGGGTTTCGTGTCTGCTGTGTACATAAGATGCAGAGCCAGATTACAGAAAAAGTCACTGATAGATCTTTCCAGGGATCTTGGCAAGAGTCACTGCTATCACCAGTACTGTTCCTGATACCACTTGCATCCATTGCCACAACATGTCAAAACAGGTGTATTTATAGGCCTTGAGGGACTGAAACAAGATATCAAACATTTGCATAGCATTTTCCATCAAGTTCCCAAGGACTGAGACTCAAAGGATTTTGATATGTTTCCAGAGATTACTTAGCTGTGCCGGGTATTTCTGTGTTCTCTTCAGCAATCAATGTCCCGCTTCTGTACCAGGTCTTAGAAAAAAAAAGTTCTCTGTTCCACTGAGGAAATCATCAACATTGGCTTCAGAAAAACTCACACAAATATTTAAATTCACATTAGAGAAAACTGGGATGAGAGCTCACTTAACACTGTGAATTAAATTAGGAAGTAGTGCACAAGTGTGATTCATTAGAACTACTTTGCTTAAAAAGTTTGTGCCTTGTGCTAAGATATGTTTTCATGCTCTGTCTTGGCAGCAATTAAGCTCTAGGGTACTAGAGGCTGCCTACTCCTTGTAATGGCTTGGAATAGTTAATGGTGTTGAGTTCTGGAAGAGGAAGAATCCCACTAATTATGCAATCCTCCTGGCAGTAGAGTTTGGCAGGACGTCCTCACAGTGAACCTACGCTGGGTGTGCCGCCCTTTGTAGAGTGTGATGCAGAGCTTTGTGTGCCTCAGGCTGCAAGAAATAATAATTTTCAGCAGGGTGAGGGAACTTTAGTGCATAACTTTTCAGGGCTAGCATGACAATCGTGCCTTTTTAGGAGATTTATGTTTACCATAGTGCAGCATCCCACTTTTCCAAAAATTTTCAGCAGTGATGGTGGTGAGTGATAAGGAGACAGTAAAGCGAGTTGAGTTAATGAATGTAGTCCTAAGACTATAAAGGATTTCTTTAAAGGTGAAGTGCACAGGAAAGGAATATTTTTCACTTTGTTTTAAAGCGAGAGATTAAGGCAAGTTCAGGAAGGGAGTATTTGGTTGTATTGATATGTGAAGAAGGTGCCTCTTTTGGCATAATCCCAGATGGAAATAGTGCATCATGATAACAGCATTTCAATTCATAGTTTGTCAGGACATTATTAAGTGGCAATTAAAATGAATCAAGTGTTCCAACACACAGGCTGCTGAGGGCCAGCAGATGATAAAACCAAGATTAAAGAAATTGAAATGCAGATCTGCATTGTCTATGAAATGGCTGTGACAATGCAAGTAACTTAATCCTTTTTGATGTTACTTCCATAAACTCCTATTCTCAAGAAAGCTGCAGTAACAGCTCTTTTACTGCTGTGAATAGGGAATTGTAGTCTCCTTCCATTCTTTATACCAAATGATTAGCTTGCAACCTTGTTCATATTTGCTCCAAGAGAAGAATGATCAAAAGCTTTCTGCTGGCTACAAGCCCTCCACCCTTTGGAAATGTTCTCTTGACCATGAACAAATTTTTCTTGGTGTCTTTTATAAATAGTAGCAAAAATTTCCAGTGAGGGAAGTTCTGGTTTTATGTGCGAGAACTGAAAGGTGCTTTCCAGGGGGAGTGTGTGCTCTTCCACAAAATCTGGGAGAAGACTGGGAAACTGTGCCCAGAGCTGGTGTATTGTGCCAGCTGCAGATTCAACACCAAAACTATTTGATTTGGCTGGTAATACTGAGACTTCATGTCCCTTCCCATCCACCCCCTTTTTAAACTTGCTCTCATATGTACTGCCTTGTACCTTTGTCAAGCAGCTACCTGGTTTTTTTTTCTAAATGTTTTCTTAATTCCAAGCCTTTTAGTTCAGTGTAACCTCGTGAAAAATGACAAAATTATTTCTTCTGGGGAGTTTGCTTCTCCCAAGGATGATAATTTTTATATCATCTGAAGGACAAAGATTTTGTCTTTTCTTTGTACAGTTGACCAGACAGATCTTCTGTTCGAACAAATCTTGAAAAATTAATTAAAATACAAAATAAACACATCTTTTTTCTCTTTTTGATAGGCCCTCAGCTCTGCATTTCTCCTTGTAGGCTGCAAGTAGCAAGAGAGATCTCTGGCTAAGTGGGTTTTCAGTAGAAGAAGGAAAACTGATTTGCACTATGTAGCTAGCTGATGATTTTTTCTTTTATATTATTGGAAATATCAAGGGTTCAGGGAATATTCACTGTGTCAGCAGCCTTGTGTCTAATGAGGTTGTTTGGACTCTGCTCTCTGAGCCAGAGTAAAATCTTTGAAACATGTTAGTCAAAATTTAACTGAAAGTGGGGGAGGTTTTTAACAGTGAGCTTTAAGTAAACTGCATCTTTTTGAATTTCCTGGGCAGCTGCCTTTCTCTCTTTGATGTGCTGTGCCTGGTGATGCTGTTAATGAAATGCATAATTATGTGTTATATAATAAAACAGAGCTAACATGAAGGTGCCTAATAGATTATAATGATGTGGAGGCCTGAGAAACTAAAGACTACTGGGGGTTGTTGAAAAGTTCCTCTGGTGACAAAGATGATGTCTAAAGAGGTTTGAATAACTGTGCTGATAAATTAATTGTGGTCTCTCTGTGTGTAAACAGCATTTTTCAGGATTTTGTATATAGAGAGATTATTGGAAAAAAAAATAGGTACAATTTACTAGGCTGCTGATGTATGAAGTGTCAGTGCCGAGTGCTTCCAGTGCCTATTAGAGCTGCTGGCTTTGCATAGACGGGTGCCCTAGGCAAAGACATTTTTGGCAAAGCCTGCCTCACCCGTAGGATCAAAAGGAACAAAAAAAAATATCTGGCAATATGCACAGAGAGTAAATTGCATCCTAAAGAGCAGCCCCTAGAATGCAGTCTTGGAATGAATATCAATAAATGAAGCATCACGTTTTATGGCTGAAGAGTTGTAGGCGTTTGGCAACTGCCTCAGCTTCCCTCCCTCCTTTCTCTGCTGTTGTCACCTGTATTTTCTCTCTCCCTCTGTAATACTATACATAACTTGTTCGTTTCTGAGAATCCTTAGGAACTGGTTTGTACACACAGGTATTTTTAAAGGAGAAGCTGTATAAACTTCCAGCCCTGGACCACATGGGCTCCTGATGGTGCTGGGCTGTGGCTGGGCTTGCTTGGCTGCTGCTCTGGGCTCACAAGGGCCTGTCTGCTGGAAGAATTAGCATGCAGGGAGCTCCAGGATGGATTTACAGCTTGCTAGTTACTTGGCACTAATTCCCTTGGGTGGGTGATTCTAGTACATACTAAGAGTGCTTTTGTGCAGGTTAGCTTCAAGAGTGCTTTTGTGTGAGTTAGGCGGGCTCCTTTCTGAAGGTCAAATAGGCTGTTTTTCACTTCCCAAGCACCAAGGGTACCCAAATGGGCAGTTAGTGCAGAGCAGCTAATATGCAGTAAATTCACACCCAAGCTCACTGAGCATGAACTTCCTCATGCAGCTGAATCCCGAGGCTCTGCACTTTGTCTCTCTCAGCAGGGAGCAGATGGCCCTTCTCTAAACAGGGAATACCAATAAAGCCTCATGAAGAGCACAGATATGTGTGCCTGTAGGTCCGTGCCTGTCCATGTGCTTCTGTGAGGTCACTTGAATCTATCACAGTTCTTGCATTAACTTCTGCTTCTGTGATTTCTGTTAAGATACCCTAAGGAGAACTTTGCTGCTGAAGTGCCATCATCCTTCTCATTGATAGACTGTGGTTTTAGCTGCAGGTTTTGATGATTTCTTCCTTCTTCTTCAGCACTAAGACAGCATACTTTTTCTTTTTATTATATGAATGACAGCATCTTTTGTGTGTGAATCTTTCTTTGTTGCAATTCCCTTTCCCAGAATTTATTTGAGCTATCAATTAATGCTTTTCTCTAGGTTTCTAAGTACTTGGATATAAAATCAAGTAGATTTTTAGATAAGACTTTGCTTTAGACTGGGGTTCATAAATAACTTGATCTATAATTAGTTTACAACTTCTCTTTATCTTAAGATCACATAATGGGTTAAATTTTCATGCAAAGTTTTCTTCAAATTTTATAAATGATTCTATCAGTTTTTTATGCTTATGCTTCAAATATATCATTGTTTTCTAAGTCATCTGAATATTTTCTTTATGTTTTTGCTCCAGTATAGCCTATTTGCAAGAAAATTTTGTATCACAGAAATTGCCACTAGTTTCCATCTACAGTGAGAGTTCAGCACAACTCCACCAGCACTATTGTGGCCAAAGTTTAAATCTACTTACATACAAAAGATATTGCTCAAAATGCTTTTAACATGTCTTTTTAAAAATGACCTCAGCCATCCTAGCCTGCCAAAGATAAACAGCATTTCTGCTCGACAGGCGTTAACCCTTGGAGGAAGTGAAGTCCAACACTGAATGCAGAGGCACTTGCTCCAAGCATTCAGTGTGCTGTTGTAGAGAGGAGCCATCCTCCCTCCAGATCCCAGCACTCAGGAAGGCTGCAGGGCTGGGGAAAATCAGCACAAGCCTCAGAGTTTCTCAGTCACAGATGTAAAATGCTGGCTGGATGTTTCTGACAATAAAGGATGAGGGTCTGCGCCAGGTCAGCTTGACTGAGGATAGAAGGGTAGGAGGAAGGGATAAAACGGGATGAAAAACAAGAAGAGGTGACTGGAAAGCCAGGCTCTGGTTCTTGCTGTTCTGAAGATATTCTGTATAGGTTAAAACAATCACTTGAAAGTATTTTTTAGAGTTTAAGTTTCAAGAGTTTTTATATTTAGAGTTTCAGAGTGCTTTTATAGCTTTTTATAGTAATTTTTAATGTTGGTTTTATTCCAGAAGAGTTCCCTGTAGCAAGATACTTAAGAAAACCTTAAAAGGAATCCACAGTAAAGGAGTATCCATCTGTGTGAATGAGTTGCAGCAGATATGATGAAGCAATTCTTAAAATCCCACAGTTGCTGTTTTCCTTTCAACTGACATCTTCCTGTTTTAAAATAAAACAGTTGAATGCTAGGTTTAAAGAGACATCCAAAGAATGCTGTGGTGGTATTAGAAATCCCTGGCTATGTCCAAGCAGAAAGGACAGTTGCATGACTCCGTTGTACGTGGCTGACTATGCCATATGGGTCCCTTGTTGGGATATGCTGTAAACCACGTAAATCATCCTGAATGGTATCTTTTGAAAGAACAGAGACAGAAGGAGGGTGAAAATTTAAGTCTGGATAAATTTCCTACAGCTCATCGAGCAGAAATGTGCTTATTGGCATTCTTTGAATGTAGATATTTGGAGTACTTAACAATCTCTAACTGATGAGGTCTATTAAATGGCCATGTTCTGTAATTCACTTTTTCTGAATTGAAGAAAAGTTTCTGGGCAAAAGCCTCTTAGTGTTATGAGGAAGGGTTGCATAGTTGGTCCCAGGGTAATTGCTAATGAATGTACCTGTTTAACAGGTTGCAGTGATAGGGGAAATAGTGGGATGTGGAAGGAGACAGCAGTTTTTTACCAAAAAGCCTTAGTAAGGTATCATAAGGAGAATATTTCTGTGCAGTGGTTTTCACCATGAAAAAGATTTCACTTCATTGCGACCTGGGTCTAAACAACATTAATTAAATTCCCATTACTCTCTGTTTTGTATAGGAGGATTCACTCTTAATCCTTTATTTAAAGGCGGTTTACTGGTGTGCCTTGAGTCACTTCCACCACAGGTGTTAGACATTTGAGTAGCAGGGCAGGTGAACTTGGTCTACCTTTGTGCTTAGTCATAGTGGCTGTATCCAACCATGGAGGTAAAATCAATTAGCTCAAGGGTAATGAAGTATTAAAACATACTACATTCTTCACCACTCATCTGACCATACCCTCACTACGCAGGGAGAAAGGACAAGCCGGCTTAGGAAAGATGTTTTGGGTGAGATACCATCCTTTTGATGGTATGATCATCCTTTTGATGATCCTTTTGCATATGATTTTCTACAACCAGCACTTCATTCCAGTTCATGGGTTTCTGATTGTGGGGACAGGGATGCCTGCACCTTTCCTTGTACTGTTGAACATTGCTCTGCATGGTAACTGATGTTCCTGCTGCTTGATCTCCTGAGCTGGACTTCTGTTGGAAGCTGCTTCATCCCTTTTCTGACATCCTTAGGGACAGTGTTTGTATAAGGAGCTTGTTTTATCAGGAAGCATAAGTATGGGAAAACAATTTTATATCTCCTGAGCTCAGCAAATAATAAAAAATATTTGGATTTGTTTGCATTTTTAAATATTTGTCACAATGCCAAGCTATTTTAAGCAATCTGGCTACTTCATCTCCACTTAGTGTCGTCTTCTACATCAGAATTATCACAAGCCACCTGAAATATGGGAATCAAATGTGACTTTTAATGTAAGTGTCATGCTTCAAGCTGACAGGGATGGGAGGGGGAACTGTCACTGCATCAGCCAAGAGTCTCTGGTGGAAGTGTTGATTGATACCCTATCCCTGAGAAAGGAGAGAGAGCACCTTTCTGCCTTCAGTGGACTGGATTGCATTCCATTCTCTTGTGAAAGAAGTAGGTAGTCCTGTGCAACCACTGCCTTCGTCTCCAGGTATATGAAACAGATGCAAAGCCCTTTGTTCTATTTTTTCCTTAGGTAGAGTTCACAAATGATGTCCAGTCCTCCCCACTGATAGTGCTGGCTGTCATGCTGGCCAAGAAGGTTGGTGACTTATTTAACGTCTCCCTGTAGGGTTCCCTCATGAAGCTGAAATTCATTCTCTGCTTGGATGTGGAACCTTTTGTTCATTACAGGAGAAAATGGTGAGGTTTCTCATGTTGCTGATCTGTAATTTTTCTGTGTTGTGTTCTTTGCAGAGGCTGTGTGAGTTCTCTGAGACCTGGAGCTTAGAGAGAAAAAGGGGAAAATGGAGACCTTGTTCCTGAACAAGGTCCCCATGGTGTGATGTGCTGTACAAACAGAACGAAAGAGACTCCCTTTCTCTCCAGGTTTATGGTAGGATCTGAATTACCACTGCCATTGGTGTCCTGAGAGCAGTAAATGCCCCATAATGCCCAGCTGGATGCTGTTTGTTAGTGGTCCAATGGAGAATCCAGTGGAGGTTTTCACAGACAGTTGTCTCTGTTTCTTGTGAGTGAAAGCTGTAGAAGAGAGGAACAACAACAGAGTATGGTGGAGTTTGGTTTGGATGACTAGTCGGGGCTTTCTGTATGCTGGGTACCATAAGATGTCCAACCTGTCCTGTGTATCTTTCCAGGGTGTGAACCAGTATCCAAAACTTCATTTTTTTTCATAGCATTTATGACAGATAATAAGAACCATTTCCTCTCCTAGGTGTAGGTGCTGGGTCTATATTTGTCTCCAGGTAGTGAGAACTCCGTACTACTGTCCTCTATAAAATAATTAGCAGAAATGCTGATTCTTTGAGATGTTCTCTAGGAATTAATTAGGTAATGTGGTGAAGAAATAGAAAGAAAAATGAATAAATTTATTTTCCATATAAAGGCTTTTGTTTTCCTTAAGGCACATTAGGATAGCATACATCCACAGCCAAAGCTATTTGCAGGGCACTTCAATTTTCTCCCAGTATTGAGGTCTACTGGACAAACTTTTAGCTTCAAATGACCCTCTAGAAGAATAAAATGTTGGTGACTGACTCTCTCCACACTTTCTTCCAAATGTAGCCATGTCTGAAAGGTTTTAACAAGCACATAGAATGCTGGGTATAATCTATCTGTATTTATCATGAGAGGAAAAATTGCCAGCAATTCAGTAGGAGGAAATAAAAACAATCTGTGACATTATGGATGACTTCTATATGTAGCATGGCAGATAAAACAGAGGGGAAGAAGCCATAAAGTTTCCCATGGTATTCCAATTAGATGACAAGCCCATGGAAAGAATTATAACTGCTTTCCTGGTTCAGAGTGAGGTCCTGTTCACTTGAAGGACATATATATATACATACGCATTCATATATACATAAAATTTCGTTTTCCTCCCACTCCTTCTTTTTTTCTCTCCAAGCACATTAAAGAAAGTTTCTGGATAACCTGATCGCAGACTATACCAATACTCTAAAGCAAAATACATAGCATCACAACTTGGTAAGGATTTTATAGCCAGACACTTTACAGACTGCCAAGTTTTAGCCTAAATCCTCTTAGATATAGTCTGAATAGGCTGACATATATCTGAAGTAGCAGATTTAGTTGCTAAGCTTCTCTCCATCATATTTAAAAAGTCATGACAGTTAGGTGAAGCCTTCAGTGACTGGAAAAAGGGAAACTTCACACCCATTTTTAAGAAGGATACGAAGGCAGACCCCAGCAACTATCATGGGCAATGAGATTGTAACCTCAGCAAGTTTGTGGATGGCAAAAAGCTGAGTAGTGCTGTTCATCTGCCCGAGGAAAAGGATGCCATCCATAGGGACCTTGAGAGGTTTGAGGAGTGGGCCATTGTGAACCTCATGAAGTTCAATAAGGTCCTGCACCTGCACTGGGGCAGTCTCTGGCATCAGTACAGACAAGGTAACGAATAGACTGAGAGCAGCCCTGCAGACTGGGGGATACTGGGTGACAAAATAGTAGATATGAGCTGGCAATGGGTAATTGCAGCCCAGAAAGCCAATTGTATCCTGGGCTGTGTAAAAAGAAGTGTGACCAGCAGGTTTACACTGCTCTTGTGACACCCCACCTGGCACACTGCATCCAGCTCTGGAATCCTCAGTACATGGATCTCTTGGAGCAGGTCCAGAGAAGGCCCACAAAAATGATCAGATAGCTGGAATACCTCTCCTGTGGAGAAAGGCTGAAAGAGTTGTGGTTGTTCAGCCTGGAAAAACGAAGGCTCTGGGGACACCTTGTTGCAGCTTTTCCTATAAGCTTAAAGGGGCTTATAGGAAAGATGGAGAGAGACTTTTTATCAGGGCCTGTAGTGATATGACAAGGGTCAACAGTCTTAAACATAAAGAGAATAGGTTTAGACTGGACATAAGGAAGACATTTATTATGATGAAAGTGCCTCCCTGGCAGTGCTCAAGACCAGGCTGGATGGAGCAACCTGGTCTGGTGGAAGGTGTCCCTGCCCATGGCAGGAGTTGGAACTAGCTGATCTTTAAGGGCCCTTCTAGCCCAAACCATTCTATATGATTCTATGTCCCTGGTCTCTCCAGCATACTTCCTGGATGCTCTGTTACCTTGTTATCTTCTCAAACAAATGAAGCTTCACCATTCAGCCACCTTAGACCTCTCGGATTTGGACTGATCCCCAGCTCTCTTACACCTTGGGCATCCTAAACCCTGAATAGTGACTCAAGGGATTTCTGGTCTTCCTCTTAAAGTAAAAAATATAATAATTGAAACAAATTATGAGGCCTAACATGCTGTCTTTGTAAGAATTCCAAGCCCTAGATCTTGTTACTTCACCTAGCATGGGAAATAAACAGATTAGGACAAGACAGTAAAAAAAAAAATTAAGTTTCTTTACATGTTACCTTATCTCTTTCCTCCTTACTTCTGAGCATCCTTGAAACTTGAGCAGAAGTTCTTGAGCAGAAATTCTACAGAAAGGTGTCTGGCCATGAACTTATCTTTCCATGTGTTTTCCCTGTGGACCAAGGTTTCTCTTTCTTTTTTCTCTCTAAGTGATCCTGCAGCTAACAAGATGCTGTGGGAGCCTGTCTATTTGCTTCTTTAGTCTTCCTTTTATCTCAGTGACCACCCAGTGTATGTAAAGCTTGGCTGTTTTTAAAGTCCACTTATTTGTTACACTTTGGTAGCATTTTTATCATCAAATGCCTACACCCAGATGTCATTTTGCAGAGACTGTCCTCTTCCTCTGGTTGTGTCAGCTTGGTTGAGGGTTTGCTGCTCTGGGAAAGCGTGGGTGACACAGCTATATTTGTGCCAGGCTCTGCATCTTCTTTGTTCAGTATTATTCTGAAAGATCACAAAATTTATAAACTGTGTGTTGCTGGATCCCCCAAATCAAAACAGGGACAGGGGTCAGCTTTGTGGGAACTGGTAGCTAGCATGTACTTATAAACAGGTGATAAATTATATTTGCAGAGTGAAAGATTCAGATAACTAGCGGCTTGCTTAAATGCCACATAAATCTGGATCCTTCTTCAATGGAAACTGAAAAACCTTTGGAAAACAGTGCCTGGTTGGTAGCAGAGAGGAAAAGTGAGAGACTCAAGAGAGCACGTGATTTTAGGTCCTCAGCACTGGTACTGTTAGAAAGTATGGACCTTCTCTTTCCCAGTTCTTCATCAGTGTTAAGGATGGAAAGACCTTCTGTATTTGATCATTTTGTTGATTCCTCTTACATGTCAGGATAATATCCCTAGGCAGATGATATGTTAGACACTGAATGAGAAGCAAAACCAGCCCCTAGATGAACAAGGTGGGGGGCAGCATTAAGGTCCAGCTCCACAAAGGAATATAACTCCTAACTGCTGCAGCTGTCTGTGGGTACACTGAGAAGCTGCATTCTGTACATGCTGACTATGAAGACATCTCTGTGAATACTGTTATATACAAAACTGGTGGAAGCGAGACCTGGATCTTCAGTGGTATTTCGCTGCCTAATTTGTATTTAGCACTGTCATCTCTAGATGCTCTGCTTCCTATGGAGCAGGGAAGCTTAAGATTTGTTTTCTTGATACTCATTATATTTTTGGAACCTCATTGATCACCCTGCCTGTTTTATTCTGTGCTCTGGGTGATAAGGCTCAAAACACAGCTGTATCTAGTACAGGGCTGCTAAAGTGCACTGTGATTTCCAGCTACATTGCACACCACTGTAAACACCCCCCCTTATAAAATCTGGTTCGCTGGAACACTCAAAGCTGCTGGCTGCCAGGGAATGTTCCTTAATGAGGGTAAGGAGTACTTGAACACATCTATGACTTGGCAACCCTTCCTGCTTTTTATAAGCTACTATACACTTCAGAGAGAAAATATCTTAGAGGCTACTTTTTAATGGGACAAGTTTACTTAAGAGCTGAGTGGAGTTGGTGCCAGTAGTTCTGTTTTGTTCTAGCTTAATATTAGCCTTGTCAAAGTTCTTATGGTGTCTCCTGGGTGTTTCTGTATTGCATACCATATAAAGCTGGTTTTGGGAGCCAAGAATTTTGGCTGGAATATATATTATAGTGGTCTCATTATATTTTTCTAAAGTGTATCAGAGGTGGCCCTATATTAAAGATCCATGGAGCAAGGCTGATTTTTTTTTTCCTTCTCCCTTCTAGTTTTGCCTTAGCTCACACCACAGATATTGGATCCAGAATTTGAGCCAACCCAAGTTTGAGGGTTATTTGGGATCCAAGGTCTTGGTTTGGCCTATAATAAAATTTGGGGTAATTAGTGATTTTTTTTTTCAGATTATGCCTTGGGTTTTGAAAATCACCAGACTTTTGGGAGGGTGCTTTTGGTTTGGGCCTACACTAGCAACTACTACATGAAAAGGTTCCTTTCTTGTCTTGCTGACACAAGTATTCACCCAAAGACAGCGCGCCAACATGGTGCAACATGTGGTGCATCCTGTCTTGACTCTTTGAGAAGCTGTGTGTTTTATGACTGCTCGGTGCTTTCATACTGAGAGATATCAATAGGTAGTGTGGACTTGGCAATGATTTTGCATCAGAGGGCATCCAGCCCGTCTTTTCTGGAGTGTTTGTGGTGGACGCTGGATCCTTTCCTGGCTGCACAAAGGTAAAAGGGAGCTGCTGTAACAAGGCCATGCTTTGTCTCGGGAGAGACCCTGGCTACCACAGAAAAGATGGAGGGAAGGTGTTGAGATGTGGGTGAGATTTATTAAAATTATGTTTGGGCTTTAAGCCTATGTCAAGTTTAAGAAAACGTGGCAAAGAACCATTTTTATTCCCTTTTTGTGCCTATTCTCCTGTGCTCGGTTTTGAGTTTGGTGTGATCACATTACCTGAGAAGCAGCTGTAGGAGCCATAAACAGTAGAATTGACCCCCTGACAAAAATGTTATGGCAGAACCAGATGCTGCTTTATGTGCATGGAAGAGCAGCCTTGCCGTGGTTCCAGTGTGGTGCTGCTGGTGGTGCCCAGGTGGGATGGGTGAAAGGACACATTGCTGCCTCCTGTACCTACAGCATCTCTCTCTGGGACAGTCCAGCATGTCTCTCTTCGTGATCTTCTTAACCAGGGGCTGATGCCAGCTTGCTTCACTGTACACCAGCTTTCAGGCTGTGCTTGCAACCAGGTTATCCAGAACTACTCCTGAAAACAATAAAACAGAGTGAAGGATTGGTGCTCATGAATCTGTGTGAAGAAGGTTAATCTGAACATGAATGGAGGGCAAACCTCCAGCTGGGCAGAGTTACTGCTGTATATTAACCCGAGTATTTAAGTTATGGAGGCATGCTTTTCTGACAGGTGGTGGTAAAAAAGGCTACTTAGCTTTGTAGCTTTCAGGAAACCTGATTTTCTCTCTTTATAGGATTTTTGGAAAAAACCCAAAACTTAGTGATACTGAACGACCTACAAAGGTGAACTAATGGGCCTTTTCAGCTTTAATCCTCAGAGAACAGAGACACTGTTTTCTGCTGTTAAATTTCACCCCTAATTTCAAATTTTTAATGAAGTGATTTCAGCGTCCAAATCTATTAGGAAAAAAAAAGTCACATGCAAACAGTGTAATCGTATTATTGTGAATATTCAAAGGAGACAGGAAGAGGAAGGCTATATGGAGGGACACAGGAGGACTTCTGTTTTCAGGCCTGCCCCATTTCCTCATGTTGCTTTGGCCAAACCAATTCATTTTTCAATATTCTCAGTTGCAGAGGGGAAAACAATGCCTCCACACCTCATGTGGCGTTCCGTGTCTGTTGTCTTTGCCCAGTATTGCCAATTTCTTAAACAAAAGGCCTTATGTAAAGGCAAAATTTCTTGTGAACCCTAGAAGATGATTTTTACCTGCTCTCATTTTGACTATTTAATGAAGCTACTACATAAAGGTACTACATGAATCAAGATGATTTTATTTGTTTAGATTGGTGAAACCATAAAAGGAAGCCCAAGATTCCAATTGCATTGCTGTTTATTTTTAGAGCAGACTCTGAACAAATAAAACAAATTGCCTTTCCCATGCTATAGTGAATACCAACAGATATAACCCTTCCTCCAATCTAAAATAAACTTTTCCCAATCTTAGCCATTCCCTTTCCTAAAATGTCCAGGATGAGAGCTGTCACTGTGCCCTTCAGATTTGGAGCTGCAGGCTTCCACAGAGTGGTGGGTGAGGAGCAAGTGTGGAGCTGGCTGAGGTTAGGGATCCTGGAGACCCAGCTGGCAGCACCTTCCTTTGATAGGAAGGGTTGGAAGCTGAGTAATAGCACACTGCTGACCTACTGCCCTTGGAAGTGCACTGGTGGTTACTGCAGTCCTCATAACCAAAGATATACAATAGAAGTTACGGATACAGGGATAGTGAAGACGAGCCAACAATCTGTCAGACTGAAATCCTTAAAGGACCTCATAAATACTTTAATGTTTACACAGGGCTTGTATATTTTCACAATTACCTTTCCATGAGCCCAGAATGCTTTACACTGGAACGTTTTCAGGCCTTAAGAAATTATATTTTCTGATATGTCTGAAAACTGCAGGCTCAGCTTCTCTATTGACCCATTTTTTCTCATGAACAATTAAAGCTGGATTCCTTTTTACCCCCAAATATGCAAAATGTAAATGGTGAGTTCTACCAAAATTATGTATTGATTATGATCACAATGTGGTAAGAAGAAAATGGTTTGAATTTACAAGGGAATGTCGTACCATAAATTGGCAAAAAGATGCATCTACAGGATTTACCTCGATTATAATTAAGAAGTGATAAGAAAAATGACTTTTCTGTAGTGAGATTTTTGAGAGGAACAAACTTATAGGAAGTTTGAAAGGTTTAATGCAGTTCTTTAAAACCTTAGGATGAAAGTTAGGAGGCCTGAAGACATAGATCAAGTGTAGTGAATTTTGAAGCAGCTCTGGTTTCTGTCACAAGGCGCTTCCCTTTTCTCTCCAAAACAAAGTTCCTGTTAGAGTGTGAATGGGACTGTCATGGAGCTGGCACACCCGCTGCATGTATTAGACATGCAGTGACAATGGATTGGTACTTAATATGAGGCTCTGGTTCTTGCTGTGAGGTCCATTGTGAATCGGCTGTAAGGTCCATAGTGAGTGTAACACAGATCCCTTTTGGCTCAGGGACAAGACTTTCTGCCTGATGTTGAGGGAAGGATAACAAATCCACAGTGACTTTTGGTGGTGTTTTCTATTTCTGGGGAGTCCTGAGAAACCAAAAGAAGTGACTTCTGCATACTTTGTGCAGAAGGAAAGGCGCTGAAGCAGCATCTGGAACTAATAACCTGTGTTTCACAGCTCACTGGTGGGCAGCAAGGGAGCCGCTCCGGCTCCGACAGGCCCTTACGTAAAACCTGCAGCACAGTGATTTTCAGCTGTGGGAAACTCGAAACGGCTTCTGCTGGCCCAGCAAGGAGGAGACTGCCTGACTCCCTTTTGGTTCACCTGGGACGACAGGCTCCCTGCAAGGGCATCACCACAGCCTTCAGATGTGGTAGCATGCAGGTGGAGCATGCACATACACACACAGGAAAATCACATCCAGCCATCAAATGGGGTATTCCACTAATTGGAAAGTCTGTTCTGGTGTCTGGCCACCATTTGGCAGATACTGACAGTTTCCACTTAAAACCAGCCAACCTCACCAGAAAGCCAGCTGTGCGGCTGATCTCATGAAGATGTCATTGAACAACTGTTTGAACTCGTTCAAGAAATGGTGGGTCTGATTTGAGGCAGGCTGGGATCCCCTGGGGGTCTTTGCTGGATGTGGGTATACAGGCATCCATTGACGTAATAGTTGCACCTCAGTGTTCCTGAATTACATGTAAGGACATCATCTTCATTCTGGCACCAGGGACTCATTCCAAGTTCACCTTAAGCTGAAAGAGATTCTCTTTGCTATTCACATATATGTCACTTTTTCTGTTCCTGTGAGTGTTGCTACATCCTCGTAAATATTGGTAGCTTGTCATAATAGTTGCCACGATGAAAAGAGTTATTTATTTAAAAAGAAGAAACAGATGGCAAAAAATACTTCACTGAGTTTCAGCATGTTTGAGAAATGAAATACCCTTTTCAGGAATATCAGTTTTGTGATGCTGTTAAATGCTATTTCACACAATTGCAAGGGAGTTTTTTTTCAGTACACTGTGTGTACACAGAGCGACAGCAGAAGTAAGGCAAAATAAAAAGGCACAGAGTGGACTAGTTTTATGAAAAGCCATAAAGAGATGAGCATAGTTTTATTAGCTGCTGCCATTCAAATACATGGAGTTCTGACAGTAGGTGAATGGGACACGAAAGCCATGTCAGACAGAAAAAGCCTGAGGAAGCTGAATCCTGGTGTTGGGGAGAAAGAAGGAAAGAGAAAGAGAAACCAAGTTACACATACACAAAATCTGTTCCCAGAATTGGTGGGTGCATATATCAACCACATTTCACTATAAATACACTGTCAGGTGCAGAGAGACAGCCACTTGTTTCCTGGAGGAGCAGAAAGTAATACCAGGGTCTTATTTTTAACACATTCTGCACTTGTAGTGGAGGGTCCTTGCCATAAATCACAACTGAGGAAAAAACATGTACTGCACATGAATGGTATGTAGAAAGCAAGAGAATTAGTTAAAGGAATCTTTTTTAAAATTATGAAAGTTTGAAGATATTTGTAGCTGAAAGTATTTTTATGAAAAATTAATTATGGTTCCTAATGTGAAAGATAGATAAGAAATATAAGAGATATATTTGTTTTAGAAAAGGGAATGCTGAAGTTTGAGGGGTTAAATGCCTTTCCCAAGGAAGCTGATTGTACAGCTGGAAGGAGAAGTGCTTTTGCTTGAAATTCTGGTTAAAAATGTCAAAACCTTCTATTTACTGGACTGGGAACAGGGTGTAATCTGTATCTCTAGGTAACTAATATTATGTTTTAATAACCTGACTACACTTTTCCACTACAAAGTGCCTGATTCTCAGAGGGACTGAGAAATTTGAAATATTTGTCGTATTTTTTTCCATCTGTATTACTTTAGTTTACTTGTTTTGTAATCCATTACACCTAAATCTCGGTACCCATTTTGACTAAAACATCATCTGATAATCTGTTCCTGATTATTAAAACATATACAGCTGTCACTGTCCATTCCCAAACATTTTAAAGCCAGAATTTTTAATATACTAGTCGGTGCTTTCTTGGACCAGGGAGAGTGGAAAAACTAAGGTGGCTGGTGCAGTACATGAGGGTGGAGGCCCTGAATGAAGCTTTTATAAAAACTGTCTCATAGGAGATTTCCTCTCCTCTTTCCAGCTTGGATTAGGTTTTTTGGCATACGTTTGCAAGAAACTCATCATGTCACTGCATTCAAACTGCAAAAGCCAGCTTAGTACTAAGCAAATTTCCCTTGAAAATTGCTCTGCAATGCTCCATCCAGAGAAGATGCATTTCCCTGTTAGTTTGGTTATAATCAAGATCATGAGGCATTTATTTTAGTGCTCAATTTTCTTGCTTCTCTCACTTCTCTCTTCTCCATTCCTATGGAAGTTTGTTTGAAATATTTCTTTGAATTTAGATAGCTTGTACTGGTGTCATCTTGAGAAATTACTTTCTTTGCCTCTGGTTGGTTATAATGCCAGGGCAGATGGATTTAACACGAGCTTAACCCTTTTGTTTTTGGAAAAGATTAGTACAGGCTTAGATAATAACTTGGAAAGTATAAGGATAGCTGAATCATTGCCATTCTTAATACAGTAATAATCAGTAATGTGTTCCAGGGTTAGCCCATTAGACATCAAGACGGCTAATCTGACATTGGATCCTTCTGTCTGTGTACATTTATACACATTCATATATGTTCTCTCTAGAGCTGGCTCTGCATTGCTTGCAGGGGTCCTCCTCTCCTGACCACTCAGCTTAGCACCCTTGGCAGGAGGATGTTTGCTCCTGGCCCCCTGAGAGCCTGGCTGCTGCAGTATCCCCTGGGCCTTGGAGATGCCAGGTGAGGGCTCATAATCACCACAAGCTGAGAACCCATTTTGGATTCTCTCATGTTTCTACCAAATGTGGGCTTTTACAGGTGATATCTGCTGGATGGCACTCTTCAAGGCCATGGTGCAGCACCTTGTGTTGGACTTGCAGAGCTGCTGAAAGTGGGTGTGTGCCAGACAGCTGCTTGTTGGAAATGAGACATTTCCACACCTGCTGCAAACCACGTGGGGAAATGCACAGTTCTGGACAGAAACACCAACTGAGTTTAGATGCCTTCAGGTTTGGGTGGAAGCAGTGAGCAGGCACTGACAATAGCTCTGAATATTTAGATGCCTGTACTCCCCTTAATACTGACATGGCTAACAAAGGCTGCTAATTACAATTTGTAATTTGTTTTTGGACTTGCAGTGTGAAAACTTTGTCAAGGACTATTAGTTTTATGTTTTTACCTGTGGTTTTGCATGTGGTGAATTGAAGCTGTAGTGTTTATGTTGCTGTTTGTCTAGTTCAAGCATGTGGATCCACTTCTATGATCCTTTACGTGTTTTTTTATCTATCCAAGGTCACATGCACATCCTAATTCATTTATTTGTAGCTAAATGTCCTTGCATAAACAACTGCATCTATACAAGTGGGTAAAAGCTGCTGTTCTTCTAACTTAGTAGTGTTTTATACTGATGGTGCTGGTGGGAAAAAATTCATAAGAATGAAGAAAAGAAAGCTAAAGGAACAGAAAAGCAAACTCCCCAAAAAGAAAATCCCCAAACATTCAACATTTTCCCCATCTTTCCCACCCCTCGCCCTCCTTGCCCTAGTCCATCTCTTTTCCAAAACACAAAAGCCTTTTTATCTCTGACCTTTGTTTCTTTCTTGTTCTGCAATTTTTTCAAGCATTAGAGAGACACAAGTTACCAGTAGATTATGAGACCTTGTGGAAATCCATTTTCCTTTAGTGTACAGTAGTTGCAAAACATATATAACTTTTAAATCCTCTCTGGGAAATAAGTGACAGGGAGACATTCAGCTAACCCAAACAATGCATTTCACAGTAAGTGCTGTTCTACCAAAAGGCCTTTAGACTGAATAGCTAAATGTCCCCTCATTTAAGGATATTGAGGGAGCCAGGATCAGGGGATGCTGGGAAGCTTGTTGTCTTACAGTCAATGTAAATATTTGTAGATATTCTGAAAGGAGTATGAACCCTGCAAAACTTTTGGCTCCTGAATTAACCATAAGGATTTCTCACTCACTTTAGTGTTCAACTAAAATAGAGACAGCAAGGAGTCATAGGCCTGGTCTGCCGTGCAAAGTTCCGCTGAGGAGTGATTTTCAATAGAGCTAATTAAACAAAAGCATGTCACTAGCATGCATGCACTTACATCAAAGCACACGGGGATTTTATAGGTTTAATTTAACTTTAAATAGTTTAAATGTGTCTATTTCATGGGCTAGCACTGAGTGAAGCAAATCAATTTTAAATTTAATTTAAGTGGTGTTCTTTTCCAATGCAAGGAGGTCTTATAGGCCTTTCTGTTTCCCTATATTGATCTCAATGATATTCTATGAACATGCTAAAAAACCCTTTTATTTTCCACAGAACTTACTTGCAAAAGTACTGAATTCAGTCATCTGCATATGATTAACATTTTTGCAGTACATATGTACTATTCTGTTACATAGTGAGATCCATATTGGCATGTAATTTTTGGATAAGCTTTTTCATAGTTTGTTTTCACTAAATGTCTTGTTGAAAAGAAAATTGGTGGGCCTGTGACAAGTATGTAGAAATCTTTTTTATGACTTTTAAGGCAAGGACAAAAAGAATTTGTATTTAAATGTAAGCAATTTCCTGTGATGTTGTGAGTTTGTTCACAGGGGGGTAACCTTAAAGGTGATAGATAGTAAGAAAGCTAATATAAATAAACTGTATTTATAGTGTAGTAGTAGCTACAGGTTGTCACAGCAGTGTGGCTTGTTCAGTACTAGAATGACTATTCAGTTCTTCCAGCAAATGAAAAGTATTAAAAAAAAGAACTTTCTAGTCTCAGAAAATGCATGAATAGTGGAGACTGAATAACTCTAATGCTTGCCAATGTTCATAACACAGGTAAGTAATTTTAACATCCTCCGGTCTGAGAGGTTCCCGTCAGCTAATGAGCCTGTCCTCTTAATTGCTCAAACTTCTGACTATACTCAGACAAAAAAAACACCACAAGCATTAAGCAACCCCCAAAACATCCTCCTGAGAACTATTTATACAAGATGCAGTGGTCAGTCCGGGCAGTAAAACAGTGGTTTACAAGAAGCCCAAATAAAACCTAGGGCTGTCCTGAGCAGGATGGCCTGTGGCGAGTCCATGGGTAAACATTCTCAGTGCAGAAAGAGAAAAAGGGGAGCAACAGCCTAAAACAGATGAAGGCAAGTCTGTGAATAAATCCAAGCAAGAAGCATTGTCTGTGTTCTCATGCACCTTAATCCTTGTCATGTGTTTGAATTAGGATTATGCTTCTCTCCCACCCACCTTTAAGTCCATTTAATCATCTGAAACTTACATAAAATATGGAATAAATCTATTTGAAGAAAAGTTCTCTTGTACTGCGTGTTGTCTAAGGAAACCTCCATGTTATGATTAGATATGTTATGGTTAGATCCTTAACAATTTATTTCAGTGGGAAAACTTCCATTGGATTTAATAGCAACAGGGTCTGAACTACATTTTCATGAATCATTTCAAGACAGTTTGCCATTCAGGGATATTGGCTTCTTACCAAATGACTTTATTAGTTAGATCATAGGGCAGATTGTCTTTGTTCTATGTTATATCCAGTCTCATAGATGTGGTCTTGAAAGCAACCTGAAACCTGGAAATCCTAACTTTGGTGAAATAGCCTTAATACTTTAACACATTATGCTACTACAGTGAATTATGTTTTGGGAGAAAATGTTCTCACATGTCCTATAAAAGAAAAATTTACACTAGATCTATTTCTGTAGTGTGGCTACAGCTCTGTGTCTCTCCTTGAGGTAAATTTTTTAAAGTAAGAAAGGCTGACTTGATAAAATCCAAATGTAAGTACCCTGCATTATTCCATAAAAAGGCATTTTCAGCATGGTAAATAAAATGTCTTTGCTTGAAATTGCATTTTGAAACCAAGGCCTTTGTTGCATCAACACAAGTGTGCAGCAGCAGTGGCACTCACCAGCTGAGAGAAGTGTCCTTCGGGAGGCATCTGGGCAGGCTCGTGGTTGTGAAGGTTAGCAAGGCTTTTGACACTGTCTTGCACCATATTCTTATAGCCAATGTGTTCATTCAGTTTAGAGGCTGAACAACCAGGTGGTAAAATACCTGGTGGGGTGGTTTGCCTTGGAGGGTGCTGATTAATGGGTCAAGCACTGCTGGAGGCCTAAAAAGGGGAGCACTGCAAGCTCTATTGCTAGAACTGGCCTGTTGAGCATTTCCATACATGACTTGGAGGAGACAATGGAGTGTGCTTTCAACAGCACTGCAGATGTTGACAAACTGGAATGGTCAGGGCTGGACCACTCATGCTGTGAGGCTGCACAACTGGGGCTTGTTCATCCTGGAGATGAAGTGACTTTGGAGGCCCCTAACAGTGTGTCCCCTCCTGCTCAGCCCCATAACTACTGGAGATTACTGAGGAGATGGAGCCATGGTCTCCACAACAGGGCATGGTAGACAAGGAAAAATGGCAGAAGTTGAAATGAGATGTTCATACTGGATTTGAGGAAATACCTTCCCACCATGAGGACAGTGGGGTAGTGGCACAGGCTGCCCAGGGTGGTTGCACAGCCTCCATCCTTTGGAAGTCTTTAAGACCTGACAGAAGAAATGCCCGAGCTCATGGTTGGAGCTCATGGATGAGAGCACCTTCAGCAGGAGGCTGGTCCAGAGAACTGCTGAGACCCATTCTGACTTGAACAATCCTTGAGTCTTATGATCCTATTGGTACAACTACAGTTTGGCTTGGTGTTTTCCTGAGAAGAAATACATTGGTAAAGGCTTTCTTTAGCCAATTCTTTTTAAAGATGCCTTGACCTTGTAACAGTCTTTCATAAAACAACTCTTTTGCCTGCTTGTTTCCTACACCCCCAAAGGTAAGGTTATTCTTTACACCAACAGACAGAAGACTTTATGAAAGAAATGTCACTGATGATGAGCAGTGAATCAGCACAGTCCTTACTGTGTTCTTACCACTGAAAAACTCATTGATGATAATGCAAGGAGTATAGTGGATGTAGTCAATACACACACTTCATAATCCCAGACAAAACCAGGATCACAGAAGCATATCCCTCACATTTTTATAAATGAATGGTTTGACAAAACATAAGGATATTTCATTAGTTTCTGCAATAATGTGGAATATTTGCTTTCCGTGCAACAGAGCAAAACTGTGAAGTTGTGAAGACTGAAAATACACATACTGCTAAGAAATACACTCTAGAAATTGGTGAAACGAGACAGTATTCACATTACTCTTATTTAAAAACCATTTGGGGTTTGTACATAGTTCATGGGATTCAAGAAGTTGCTATTATCATTAATCATGTTTTCACATTGTATTCACTGTGCTAGGTCTAGCGTATTTCTAGACAAAGCTTAAGGCAGGAAAATAGAGATTTTTATCTGACCTATGGAAATGGAAAAGAGACAGAGGACTAGCAGGAATCTCCTCATTTAGGAGCAACGAAGTTCCTTTAGTGGAGTGTTTTACACAACAAGCAGCCACAGTGGCACAGTTCTGACAGCAGCTTGTCAGCATCTATGGTTCCCTTTGCGTTCCACTGCTTATACTTCGTTAATTGGTAGCACTCAGTGAAGTTAAGAATGAAAAAAACCCATCTCTTGGGGATTTTTCAGTTTTGTTTTCAGTAGTTGATACTAAATTCTGCATCCAGCCACTTTGATTCGCAAGGTAAATTACAGCTCATTTTAACTCAGAAACCAAATGCAGTTCAGAGAGGTACATTTTTCCATAAATTGGTGTTCTTGGTCTTTTGAAATGTGGATCTGTAATAAGATGATGTTCCAAATTTTCATTGCGTGCAGTCTGTTTCATATAATTGGGGATGGGTATGACGTGTTTTGATGCACATAAGACGTATTCTTTTAAATCCATCCCAGTTTAGAAGAAGAAACTTGTCTCATAGCTTTGTAGGTGCCATGTATGAAATGCATTGTCTTCTCAGCTCATTTACTGTTAGGCAGGTGGTCACATAACAAACCGTCAGAATAATTGGCTTGAAAAAAGAACCTCGTGTCTGTCAGGAGGGAGGACAATAATTAACAACATATGGAAAGAGTTGCTTTTACCACAGGGATGAAAGGTACCATGGTAAAACAGGATGTGGGCAAATGTACACTCCAGTTGTCTCTGTCTGTGGTTTGTGTCAGCCTGTGTCTGACCAGGAGGTTCTGGCTTATGGTGTGTCCAGATGATAGTCAGAATAATTAATGGGTTTTTTTTTGAAAATAGAAACTATAAAACAAGCTTATAACTAGAGCAGTTCATTGATTTCAGTTGTAGGATTCTGGGCTACTATAATTCCATAGAAATTACTCTTGGATTTTGCAGATGGTACCTTTATTTTCCATTTCACCCAACTGTCAGAAATAGTGGGTACACATGTTTTCAATTTTGTATGTTCATATTTCCCAAAACTTTTTCTAGAACCTGAAAAGTGTTAGAAAATACTGGAAGAATCTGTGAGCTATCTTTAAAAGGGAAATTTTTCTAGCTGCCACCACTGCAAAAAACCAATCCTATTGCAATGATAAGCATAAACCTGAATTTCTCCAAAGTGCTTAACTTTAATCTATTTGATATCATCCAGAATTCCAGAGGATTTCAGCTCAGATTAAAAATCATTTTTTTAACATGAAAAGTCTTGCAAATTGATAAATGGGTCTTACGACATCCTGCCTAGGATGACCAAGTCATGCATATGGTAGAGTTTATCACGTATCTCACACAAAGCAAGGCAATGCTTGATAAGCACTTTTATTGGGTAATTACTTTTTATTTTTACATTTGCAAATAAATCAGATTGATTTCCATCTTGAAGTAATTTACTAACACATTATAAACTCGTCAAACGCTAACGTGGTACAGTATGCCATTTCCTGTTTACTAAGTAATCCTTTGGCTGTCTGCTTTGTGTCTTTCAGGTTGAGCCTGGAATTGTTCTCTGCCAGGGATGTCATGGAGCCTGGCGTGAGAGCCCTCCACCTGAAGGAAAACATTGCCTCCTTGGCTTGACTTCTTGCAAATACAAGCCATGGCGGATTCCCAGTGGTTTGCTGGCCCAAGCCAGAACCTGCATAGGTGTTCTAGGGAACTATTAAAAGGTAAAAATGCTATCAAATTCATGTCATTTGATGTTTCTGGCTATTTATCAGATTTTTTTTTTCTTTAAGCATCTGTTTGTGAAGATTATTTGGGATGTATATGAAACTTGTTCTTATTTTCTTTAGCACGAACAGCAGGTGTCCTTTAAAGAAAGGTCCCAGGTCTTTTCTAGCACAAGGTCATCTATTGCATCAGGAATTTATGGAAATAGCAACAATAAAATGATCTTATGGGAACAGCAGAAAAAGGGAAAAATGCCCTTCGGAGCCTTAAAGGTTCACTGAAACAGTAATTTAAAAGGATTTGAATCCAGTTACTCATGACATTTCCCATGCCAATTCAAAGCTGGCCTGGTCTTTCTTCACATTTTTTTTTTTTCATTTTATTGGTGCATGCTTTTACAGGAAATGAGTTAACATAAATCATATCACAGACAAGATAAGCAACAAAGTCACTGGAAGTAACATGCTAAGGTAAACAAGAATCAGACTAAAGAAATCCTTGCCATATGGGGCACTCTCAAAAGGCATATAAAATCTCCTGATAAATGAAGTATTTATGGTACTGTATTTCATATGACACCAAGAGTGAATTCATCCTTTTAGAAAGGGATATTAAGACTGTCCTTTGAGTGGTGGGTCATGAGTGCGAAGGCACTGACTATTTCCACCTTGAGTATCCTAGAGGAAAGCAGAAGATGCATATGCACCTCCTACTGCATTGGAGTTCACACAGCAAAGCCCTAGGAATTCTGCTTCCAACAACAATAAAAGTGGACATGTGTATAAAAACACATGGCCAGTTTTTAAATATTATAATTTCTCATAATTTTTATGGCTTCTTTTGTCCTGAATGGCTGTAGTATTCTACATCTTTTCTTGTACAGAGTTTGTTTTTTATCCACTTCTGTTTTATCGCCTTAACTCTGTGGCAGTTGGAGCTACCTGTGAGCAAACAAGGATAAAACGATTTTCTTCTGTCAGTCTGGATGATGGAAAAAAACTATCTGTGCATTTTTGGTGGAGATTTGGTTAGGACTTTCCCACTTACCTACTTTATAACAAATTTTCAAGGATGAACTACTGGCAGCTGAGTGAATATTTAATAAAAAATGTGAACTTGCTTCAGTGACAAGTGAAACAGTTTGTATAAACATTTTAGGAAGACAAATATTTGCTTGCAATGAGAACTGTACAGTGGGAATTGTTTGGGTTTCAGTGGTCTGCAGGAGTAATGACATCAATAAATGCAGTATTGTATACTTGTGTATGATACATATACTTGTTTCCTCACAGTGATGCTATCGTAAACATAATTAATACAAAATATGTTAAGTCCCTAAAACCACAATTTCTGAGTGATAGTCTGCGGTGTGTACCAATCTGAAGATATTATAGAGCATAAACTAGTGTGCTTTTTTAGTTCTCAGTTATTCACAGCAATAAAACTAGAAAGCACACTAACAACAGCTACAGCCAAAGTTCCTTAAAATTCAGTTTACAGGCTGCTGAGGCATATGCAGAGTTCATGTAAATACTGTCATGCTTTATAACCCAGAGCAAAGTGGTGTTGGAGGAAGCAAAAAGGGGGAAAGGAAGGCTGATACTAGGACACCCCAAAGAAAGGTGCCTGTAGAGAAAAGCTGATGCTCCCTGAAAATTTTGTTAGGCTTGTCTTAATCCTCAGGGCTCTTTCACGATACATTCTATTAGAGCCTTTTAAAAGGGATGGAGGAAGAAATTTGTCACTTTCAGCATAAATGAGCTGTTGTTAGACTGTTTTGAATAAAACCAAGATATTATAAATGGTTGGCAAAGAAGCATCAAACAGCTTTTTTTGGCTAGTCGGTAGTTCACTCCAGTGAAACACACACACAGAGGTTGTCTGGGAGCAAGCATTGTGTTCTGGGGTGCTCTGACAACACCCCTTCTTGTCCCAGTGCTTATCCAGTGGCTTGAGTACTTTCATGATGAATTCTGAGTGCCTTGTCCCCAGCAGGGACCACAGGTGACTTTGCTGTTCTGCTGTTCTCACCAACACTAGGAAGGGAATGCTCTGCAGTCAACCTCTGAAACAAATCTCCAGAAATGTGATGTGTCATGGAATTTGTGTATTCATGACCAGAAGCAGTTGGGGTTTAGGTTTTCCATCTTACTCATACAATTACAGCTCTTGCAGCACGTAACTCTTAAGACCAAGATGATAAATGCTGTGAACTCCTTAAAGGAGAAGGGTGCTCTTCAACCTCTTACCCTATGAGATCCAGTGAAGTCCCTTATGGAGGTGAAATAACCACAGGCAGGAAAATGAAGAGTTATTTATCCATCTTGTACAACAACAATGTTAAAGTGGAGGATTTGTGGCTTGCCTGACATATCTTAAAAAGGTGGCTTGGGGAAGATGTAAAAAATAATTGCCATGATGTTTTTGTTGAGAGTTGTCTTGGATGTAATTATTGATTCTCAAATGTGGTTGTTGTTTTCTTTTTCTCCTGGAACAAAAATGTTGTTATTAGGTTGAAGGGAATGGAGTAACAAGCTAATGAAGGGAAAGAAACAAACAATCTTCTAAGCTTGCATGAAGGCAGCAACAGTTCATAATTTTTTAATACTGTTTCTCATTTATATATTTTTTGTACCATTTTTTTCTCATGAAATAAGCACGGACAAAACACTCTAAATTTGGTCCAAATGTACAAATTATTCAGTACCTGCCCACACTTGGAAACTGTAGCAAGGAGAGTTGCCGTACATGGATGAAGTGTTGTTATGTTTCATAACACATATGAACGATACTGACCCTTTGAAAAGAAAAGGTCAATGCCAGCTCTTACAAAAGCAAGGACTGCAGCCAAGTGATGTTGGCTGGAACTTGCATGGGCCAACAGATGCACCTTAGTGTTGGCCTGTAGCAAACACATAGATATTCCAATTTTATTAAAGAAAAACACAGGCATGCCTCCCCCTCTCCCCCAAATCTTCCAGATCTGCTTAGTGGAGCTAGATTTTTCTCCTACTCTTTGTGATCTGGATGGTTACCGACTGGGGATCAAGATGAGATCACCAAACATGTTTTGCCATGGGTGACCTAAATCTGAAGCTGTTATCTTCCCCAGCTGAGCAAGCAGTAGAAAATAAAAACAAAAGCAAGTACTAAAGAAAACTTTTTGGCTTTAAAATTGTTAAAGAGGAAGCAAGCTGTAGCTGAGAAGCAAGTTTCCAAAACAAAGATCTCCTTAGAGTAATACATTTGACACTTTGCCATAGTCAGAGCTCTGTGCATGCCTGGGAAACCCTTGCAGATTTCAGTTTGAGGAACATGTGGCTGGTGAACTTGATGCATTGATGGGGGATGATCGACTTACTGTGTGCAGTGCAGAGGGTTGAGGGACTGGCTGGCCCCCTTCATTTCTCCCACAGTAGTGATGATACTTGAACATCAGAATTAAACAGGCTATTCTTTCACACTGCAGCTGGAATGTCTCCCCTGTTGCCCCCCAGTGACTGCAGCTGAGCCATTATGAATGTGTCTGCTGAGTTTGCTGAGAGCTATAAATGTCATGCCCTCAATGACATGCCCTCCTGGCTAGGTGGAATTAATTCTTCAGAGTGACCTGAGGATAGGACCACTGCCTTCCTTCCCAGGCTGTTTCTGCCAGAGAAACAGTATGAGGCTGTAAATGCATATTGAGGAGTCGTTGGGAGGTCCCTTGGCTCTCTTTTGTCTTGGCTGCTCTAGACTGTGGCTCCAGATCCTCCTCCAGTGTGAAAAGATAGAGTTATGCTTCTGCCTAATTTCTGTGAGACCAAATCTGAAAAAAGAGCTATTTTTTTATTTCCACATATGTACTGGTGCAGGGCCATTGTGGGGCAATGAAGTGGTTCTTTGACATGATGAAGAGATTAGACATATCATCACTTGTGTTTGGCTACTCCATCTTCTTTCCCAGAGGTTGCTTTATAATGTAAAGCACAGTAAAACCAGAAGATGTGGAGGATTTGAGAAAAGCTGTAGGTAATGAATTTCTTTTCCCTGCCTGTGGACATCTGGGATATAACATGGAGGGTGTTGATACTCCATGGTCAGCAGCAACACCTTTGCTGCCATGCATTGCATCCTCTGATTGCTTCCCTCCACAGGCATGTGTAATGGATGACAGTGTGCTCTCTACTTAGGTGCTTTTTTTCTGAGATGCTGTTTAATCCTTGTTTTATGTAGGTTTCCTGCATATTTGTGACTGATGAATACCATGTTCCTCCCAGGGACTGTTCTGGTGTTGGTGGCTTTTTTTGCCTTTCCCTCCACTTTTGCCAAGGAAAATTAGGGAGCAGCTTTTCTGTGCTGTGGTTAAATCCTCCTGGTGTCCATTGAAGTAAAGCAGGTGCATGCTGGTGTCTTGTCAGACCAGGATCTGTCCCCTCTGTGTCCTTTGAGGAAAAATGGTGCAGAGTCAAAAGCTGAAGTGCTGCCCAGCAATCTTAATTTCTGCCTTGAACACAGCTGCGAGACAATTTTCCTGGAGAAACTACTAGGTTGACAAATACCACTGAGTAGCCTGTTTGGGAATTCTACCATAACAAATAAGCCATTTTGTTCACGCCTGAGGCTCTCAGATATGTACAATATGCACCTCTCCTCTTGTCAGGCTTCAGTTGGATTCCCTGTGTTTGCCTCTGTACTCTTACCTACACAGCTGTTAGCCATTACTCTGCATTCTGTTTGCCTATCTTTTAGCTGAAGGAAAAATTTTTTTTTCTTGATTTAATTTGACTAGGATAAAGTAATTACGCAGAAACCACGATATCTCTGATGGTAAGCAGACTGTACAGAATATAACTGTCTAAGCAGAAATGGGTAAAACTTGGTTCTATGCTACTTCTGTAGGGGATGTGACATTTTTGGCATCATGTCTGCATTTTTGTGTGTATTTTTTCACCTAGGAAACCCTATCTCTTCCCACCCATCAAGTTTACTGAAACTTCAGCACTTGTGGTTGATTGAAATTGGTACTTTGAGGCCCAAAAGAAATTTAAATAAAATATTGTAGGTAAAGTTGTCAAAAATCCTTGTAGTTCACCATGTTTGTTTGAACTGTTTTATTACAGTTGGATGCCCCATCCCTGGAAGCATTTAAGGCCAGGCTGGATGGGGCCTTGAGCAACTTGGTCTATGGGAGATGTCCATGCTATGCAGGGTTGGAACTAGATTGTCTTTAAGGTCCCTTGCAATCCAAACCATTCTACGGTTTTATGATTGTACGTTATGGATATGCTATGTAAGAGTGTATTGACTATGTAATTGCCTTACTCAAGTTTGTTTGATACAAATGAAGTGTTCATAGTACTTAATTTGCATTTTCAGAACATAGTTGGGAATCCAAGATCCTTTCAAAAGATAAAATATATCCAAAAGCTGTGGTCTTCATGTAGCTAAAATGTTGCTAGAGGCTGGACTTGCAGAAATGCCTACTGACTGAAAACATGGCTTCTCATTCAAAGACATTTCAAAAGGTCTAACAACCTGGAAAACAGATTCAATCAATCGAAAAAGAAAACCTAATTACTTCTGAAGATCTTGTTCTGAAAGGTGAGTTAGAGCCTGCTGTTCCATGTAATCACATAAATGTGTTTTGTAAGCTTTCCTTAAAAATGTCCAGCTGGCCTGAGCCAAGCTGCTCAGGCCTGCCGAGCACAGCACTGCTGCTGGGATGCTCCCAGCAAACCCGGTGGGACTCCAGCGCTCTTGTAGAGCTGGATGTGGAAACTGACTTCAGTGGGGCTGGGAGCACTGGCAAGAACTCTGAGAGTTACATCTTTCCACTTCAGAAACTCAAGGGAGATATTAAACATCCGCTTGATCAGCAGCAAACTCCCTGCTCCAATTCTCGCTCAAAGGATGTCATGTCTAATGGAGCTGAACTGCCAGAAAGCTGCACCTGAGTGAGGAGGATTTCTGCCTCAGGTTAGCCCCCGGTCCAGATCCAGAAGAACTGCCAGAGGAGGGAGCCAAACTTCATTTCTGTTTGTAATATTTATTTTGCTGCTGTTTTTTGCTGCACTCCTGCACTTTCTGCTTCCTTTGTGGTAGGAGGAAGCCAGGTACAGAACAGTGTGTGCTCGTGAACTACTTCTACTCGACGGTCCTGCTTTAGATTCCCTGCTTGTGAGTTGGTATGGGAAGGGAGATACTCTGCCCTCCTCAATCAGAAGACATAGTAGAGCAGCTGTTCCCAGTAACAATAATGACACTATTGCTGAGACAAACATTTTCACAATGATGCATGGGAACGCTAAATCCAAACCACATTGTTTAGCTAATGCATGCTTTCGCTCTGCTAAAGGGGAATGTCACATAACTGAAAGTAAATTGAAGAGATCAGAGTTTAGAAAATATGACAAAGTTGAAAACTTAAAGCTGTAATACACAGTAACATCCTTTAGCAGTGAAATCAATGATCCAAAGTGGTGTGTGTATGTGTATTTTATGGCAGTTTATTAGGTATGACTCGCCTCTGGCCAGTCCAGTGAACAGACACTGTTGTAAGGAATGCTTTCTGCCAAGCACTTCAGTGAAACTGAGCATAGCATTTAGATCTCCTTTCCCACAGAACATATCAAGCATTGCAACATATCATAGATATGTCAGACTGTAGGTATGTTTTCTGGCATTTTTCTTTAATCTGCGCTCCCAGCTGGGACTAATGAAACGCTGCTCTCAAGGCGTGTGCATGCACATGTGTTCAGAGAGTCCTCACACACTGTTTTAATAAGGTAATACTTTTATTTTCCTTAGCAAGAGGAGAGGTACTTGCCTTCCATAGTGATGCGGTGCAACAGCTTAGAGAAAGGAAAGCTAAAGATGAATGGAGATCTGAAACATTTAATTCATAAATTAATTACTGAGCTAGTGATATCTACCTTAATATTGTGACAGCCTTGCTGCTGGCACTTTCAAAATAACTGATATGGGTTTGAAAGGTTGTTGGAAAGCCTTTTCTTTCTGGCACTGTTGTGCAGAGATTGCTAAGTTTAGATCACAAGAATGCAAAGTTACTCAATCAAACAC
Organism: Aphelocoma coerulescens; assembly: GCF_041296385.1. NCBI lineage: Eukaryota > Metazoa > Chordata > Aves > Passeriformes > Corvidae > Aphelocoma > Aphelocoma coerulescens. The sequence goes on from NC_091015.1 coordinate 125,466,971, forward strand.
AGAAGTCTGTAAAGTTCATGCAATAAATGGAGATAAGAATGGGGTTTTATTTCTTACCAGAGGATCATGGTCAACTTCCCCACTTCCTTCTCACTGTGCCTTTGCTGTAAGTTCTGGGCAATGGTGATTCTACCAGGTCTGATCAAAGCTAGAAACACCTTTGGCAGTGGTTTGAAGGCTTCATCTGAACTCAGCCAGCAAAGAAATAAAAAGGGGAGGGGAAGTACATTAAGGACTTGAAAACTATTTTTAGGTGTGCAGACTAGGGAGCTGACAGCAATATCTGATGGCAATACCAAAGTGCCTTTGTGATTACTTGGTTTTCATGTTAGAGGGAGAGCCTGTCAGCACATTGATTGTTTTTACTGTCCAGCCTCCTGCTTTTGAAGAGCTGCTCTAGTTAATTTCAATGATACACTGTACAGTAATCTTGCCTATTAAAATAAATGGAATTCAGTACTTTCAACAAAAGCCCTGGACGTTATGATCCTCCCATGCATTGTCAGGGTCCTGGGGCACTGTAGCTCATGAATAACACAGATGGAAGAAGGTTTATAGAGTCTGTGGCAGTGGTTTTATTTCATATCCGAAGTGTGAAAAGTTTCTTCCAAAGAACAACATTATATGATACTTTTAAAATAAGTAGGCCTGTTTGGTCTTACAAATAATTGTGCAGGTGCTGTAAGACTTTGTGATGGAGCCCTTTGCAGGGAAAACCGGAGCGTTGCAGAGGCTGTGTGCTAACCCAAAAAGCCAAATTAAAAACGTATGCAGCCACACTGCAGCATGTGGGTGGCTTTTAGGCAAGTGCAGAGTGTTGTTAAATGTCGAAATCAAATATAGGCATGGGGAAAACTGGTGTGTGAATGGAAAGACTGATCACATACTTGTCCTGCCGTTTAAATGTGTGGTAGGCTCCTCTGAAATTGAAAGTCTGCCTAGTAGCAAGCCAGATTTTAGGGAAATACAAATCTGATTTGAAGTCTTCATCCTTTTCTAAAATCCAGCCTTTCTGCAGGTTTGAAAAATAAGGTTTGCATTTGCAATTTATTAACAATTGCCTTTGCATTTTCATGTTGAGGCTGTGGACTTCCTGTCTGCTCATTCACCCTCATGATGTTGCCTGTAAAACCTGACAACTGGCAACTTATGAGTAACTTCAAAACATGGGTAATAACTTCTGAGGTAGAAGAAATGTCTGGATTGTAGATTTGAAAACTGAGGTACAGAGATTAAATATTTGCTCAGTGTCCTTAGAAAAGCTGTGGCATAGACAGAATTTGATCTTTGCTCTGGAAAACCTCAGCCCAGTACTTGATAATGACCTTTTTATCATCTTCTAGGTAAAATGCCAAAAATTCATGCAACGCTCTCTCTTCATTTGAAGAACGAAATATTAAGTAAACAGTAATGATTTAGTCTGCCTAACCTGAAACAACCTTGTAAACCCTGAGATTTTATTGTGTAAGACGAAGAACTGGTTGATTTAAAACAGTTCCTGGTATGTGATGACCTAGTCCCTATCTACTGTCTAGCTCATCATATGCAGAATACTATTTTTTATAAGTTTAAAAAAGCACAACACTATTTGAAGTCAGGCAAATGATTGCATTGGACATTGGCCAAGCAACAGATAAAATCTGCTTAAAAAAACCCAACCAACCAACGATCCAAAAAACCAACTAAAAACCCCCCAAACCAGCAGGTACTTTTGATTGATTAATGCAGGAGAAATAAGCCTAAAGCTTTCTAAAGTAAACTAAAAATGATGCTTCAGGTTCTTTAATCCTTCCTTCTCTCCCTGTCCCATTGTGTAGCTATTTTATCCATTCAGTTTAAGAGAGTCCTGCCCTGAATGCTTTTGCCAGTTGCATCACCTCTTAATGTTCCTTCTGTTCATTTGCAGCTACTTTGGAGCTGCAGTTCCTTTTATGTCACTCACCCAGTATTTAGAATTTGTAGTTTCCTCAGATAATTGGCCATCATGACAAGAAGAGTGACACAATCAGCTGTCAGATACTTTTCATTCCTGAATTCCATGCCAAAACTGACATGTAGATATTGGGATAATAATGTGTTATCTTAATTAGGTGAATCTCCATGATACATACTTTATAACAGATAGAGCCTATGAAACTACTGCAGTGCCTTGCCAGGGTATCTTTGAAATGAGATTCCCTACTTAAGAGTTTTCTTCCTTCTTAAATAAATAAAGAGTAAACGAACAATTGCAGAGTCCAAGTCTGAATCCTAGCACTTCCTGTTAAACCTCACAAAATAGTGCAAGAAACATGTTTGGTCTGCTTTCTAAAGCTTGATGATGTGATAGGAAGGATGTTGTATGTAACATCAAAGAATGATGTTGTTATACCTCTGAAGCCTGACTTCTGGAAGTCCAAGTGAAATAATGTATGCTCATTTTTCTCCTGAATATGGCAGTTTTTAATAGGCTTGGATTCTTATCAGAAATGTTCCAACGATTTCCTTCATTGTGTTTGTGTGTGCTTTTTTTGACTATCCAGATTTCTCTCACACTTTTCAAAGTTCTGTTAAGTGACTCCCTGCTGGGTTTAGTTAAGAGCGCTGCCGAGCAAATTGCAAGCTGCCAAAACCAGCCAACAAACCACTGGTGATGAGCAAATGTTTCTGCTCTTTCAGCTCCTGGTGAATGTTGCTGTTTTTTTAATTCCAGCATCGTGTTCATGTGGAAAATGGTGCAGTCTGGACTATAGACAGACCTGAACAGTGTTTTGAACCTGAGCATACAGAGTCTGGCTGAGGATCAGGGTGGATCATAACTTTCACACTTGCTGTCTATATATGTCAGGATTAAAGTCCTGGGAGTATTCCTGGCCCAGTGATCATTCTTGAAGTAGACTTCTTGGAGCTGTGCATGATGATCTTGTAGCAGAACTTAGATCTGTGTATTTATCTGTCTCACTTAGAATGATTACAGACCTTTTTTGTGAAAGACTGTAGAATGTGAACCTTTAGAGAGTCCCACAGAACAAAGTGTGTAATGCACAAAAGGTAATTCATCGGGAATGACTGGATTAGTTTCTTCTCTATATCCTCTGCTGCAGTGAATATATTGTGAGTATATTGTGTTTTCCTCCATTTCCTCCTCCAAATGTAGTCTGAGTGGAGTAAGTCTTGCCTGTTGTAGCACACCTTTTTAGTGTGTTTTCATCACTGTCCTCAAAACCAAGTCCATTAATTGTCTATGCTACATGTCCATATACTGGCATGCGTGTGGTAAGTGGCTTGGGAGGATCAGTGACTTTCTCAGGAGATGTGAGCCCAGGGCAAAGTGTTTTCTCAGCCATTAGTTCCACTGCAGTGTTGCACTTACCTTAATATCTGGAAGAGGTTTTATTAAAACCAAAGCCAGTCAGATATTAAATTGAGACAAATAAAGTTTTGATAGTTAGGAAGAATACCCAATTCCTTCTTTGTTCTGTGAATGGGATGTGTGTTAAAGGTAGGAGCAGGTGACAGACTCCTAGTGGCTGTGCCAATAATTTCCTTCAGAACTGATGTTTTTCCACAAGTTATACTCACACAGGCATACTTATTAATAAAAATCCCATTGAGAACCTTAGATGAGAGACCAAAGCCATTGAAAAATTGCAGACTTCAAGACTACATGCTGAAACAACTAACCATTTCAGAACAAAGGGGACTTCTCTCCAATGTTAACTCATGGGAGGTAGAGGTGATAGGATAGTTTTCTTCAAACGTGTGTTCCAGATCTGTACAAAAATGCAGAGGTAGATTCTTACAGAATATCTTGCTTTAAGTGGTATTTCATAATAAAGGACTTGAACCTAGTTCATCCATATCCAGTCCCTAGGATCTTTTGGATCAGTAAGGCATGTTTTCTTAGAATAACAGAGTCACAGAATCATTAAAATTGCTAAAGACCTCAGTGTAAGTCCTCTGCTGTGGAGTGCTAATAACACCTTGAAGCAGACTAACCTTTCCTTGGAGACATTTATGTTAAAACGAGTAAATTCCTATAACATATTTTGATTTGAATAAAGCAATATTTTTGGATACAGAAATATTCAGTTGAAAACTTCCAAGCTTATACTTGGTGTTCCAGTCACAAAAGCCACTCGTTATGTTGTTTTTATTTTTTCTGATGCCCTAATAAAGATTACATGTCTGCTCTCCTCTGAGTTCATCAAGCACATAATTTAGCAGTGTGTTGCACAGCTTTGTACTACTGTATTAGCTGCTAGCTCCTAGTTGTAATCAGAGAATAGGGCTAACATGATGTCAAGTATGTTACAAACCAAAAGATCTGTGGTGGTCCCCAAGGTGTCTATTATCAAAGTACAAGTTAAAAGTTGAGAAGTGGATAGTATGGATGGAGTGTGTGTACATGTATGTGTGAGTGTAGCAAACAAATACTAAAATAAAAATGATAATTTTAAGCATATTGCTTGTCAAGTCTTCATATGTGTAATGCAGAAAGGTAGAACTCTAAAGAAAGGTTTGAAGTTATACAATAATTTATAAAAATATCCATTTTAACATTACTAAATCAATGATAATATTAGATGTCTTAACGAGCTCGAGTGCAGTACTGTGAGAGGTTTCACTGATGATTTAAAATAGGGCATAATTTTTTGGTAGATCTTGTTTTAATGAAGATGTTACTTAAGAAGGATGAGGAAAGCAACAACAATCTACCTACTTGTATCCAGATAATTGTATTTGCTTATTACAGGTATTGACTTGTTGGGTGCACCTCCTGCTCCATGGCTGTCCTTGGGGAAGTTGTAGACTAAGATGAGTCCACCCCTCAGCCTTCTGCAAGCTGAACAAAACAAGCAGCCTCAGCCACTGCTCCTACGTCTTGTCCTTGAGGCCTTTTACAATATTGGTTGCCCTCCTCTGGACACACTCCAATAGTTTGCTGTCCTTCTTATATCAAGAACCCCAAACTACACACAGTACTTGTGATGTCATCATATCTCTGATGCTAAAACATGGTGTACTTGCTGTTTAAAATTTGCCCATTATAATGATTGTAGTTATCTGCTCTAACTTTGGGTTAGGGTTTTGCATGGTGCTGGAGAATGAGCACATCTCTGAACCAGAGACAAATGATGAGTCTTTATCCCCCCTCTCTTCCCCTCTCCTATGAGAAGGTAACCTCTTTTCTTTCAGTTCTTGCCTTGTTTAACAAGAATGCATATTTGGGTGATTTAGGACGAGTACTCCATGAATAGATTATGTACTCAATGAAGAGATTATGTGATATATGTGGTTGAGGTAAAGAAGTGATCAGGTGCAATTTAAATTTAAGGATGACCAGAGATCTTACAGGGACAGATCTCATAACCTATAATGCCACTCAAAGTCCGGAAGTCGTGCAAGATTGCTGGTAAAGAATTTCTTTGCTCAGATAGGCCATTCCAGTACTCTCTTTCTCAACTTCTATATGGATAGCAGAATCGTTATAATATTTAATTCAGTATGGGACAGCAGCTCTCTGAATGATGAGTGTTTATAAAAGCTTTCAAACTTGAAAAGCATGTAGCATTCTTCCTTTTGATAGATGACTAAAGGATTTTTAGGAATAGTAAACATTAAGTGTAGTGGAAGAAAACTGTGAGTTACTAAGGCAAGACTAGTAATGTAGTTTTAGGAATTTATACAGGCCCAACTGGAAAGTCATCATATATAACTTGAACTTGGTCTACACATGGGAATGTGGCTGGCAAAACAATATTGAGAAAGAGCAGTGCAGTTATGTATGATGAGGTGCCAATACACAAATAGGTATTCCCATGGAAAATGGTTGAAGCTCAGCTGATGGCTGATACCGGTTTTGCTGCATTTTTCTGCACTATGCTATCACATAATTACCACTTAGTGCGTGGATTTTAACAGCATGAAAAACCTCACCCCTAAACCAATACAAATTACATTGTCTTACCAGAGATATAGTTACAGTAAAGGAAAACAAAAATTTGTAGCTAAAGAGTGTTTTAATTTCAGTTGCTAATTTAAGTCTTATTGGCAAAAGAATTTATAAAGTTTGGACAAGTTCTGCTGGTGTAGCTCTGCTAGGAGTCTTTTTGTTAGGAGTCAAACTGGGAATCTTCTGAACCTTGGGTTCTAATGTGCTGCACAGAAGGAAAGAGAAATGAGTTCTTGCCTGTTCCAGATAACAGTGGAGAAGCTGCCCAATCTGTTGCGCCCAACCATGCTGCTGAATCGCTACACTACAGACCCCTGGTATCAGCAACTCTTCATCAATCTGGTAAGACTGAAGCCAACTCTAAAAACAAACATTTCCTCCATGAACAATGTGTTTGTTATATTTTCTCATTTGTTTATGATGGCTGTGTCAGCCGCACTGATTTACATAAACACTGCCAATCCTGGGACGTTACATTCTCAACAAAAGTAGCTGAGTACAAACAGCATTCCGAAGTTTTAATTCATATTGTATAAACATAACAGATGTTGATAAAATGAGCCAAAAAGAAAATACAACAAAGGAGACCATTTCAAGGGGGCTTTTGATTAAAATACATTCCAGATTGACAAAATGATACAATGTTAATGGAATAGATCATTTAAATGTCATTATTTGGCTCTTATAGTTCTATAAAGCAAATATAAAGCAACGCTTTTGAGATTTAGACTCCATTACAGTACAGTGCCTATACATCAATTTATAAATAAAACTATATTTCTTTTCCTTTTCTTTTTTTTTAAATCCCTGCTGTGACATTGCCACATTTATTTCCTAAATACTGTACTAAAATACTGAGTCCAAAAGCAATAATAAGTTTGGTATACAGAGTAAGGACTAAAATAAATATATTATAAACAAAATAAATGCAGTTTCTGCCCCAGTGAATTTCCAGTCATTGAATCCAAGATGGGGACACTGAGAAATCCAGGTCAGAGGCCTAATTCAGCTGGGTTTTCTTTAAAGAGATATAAAATCTGTTCCCGTTTATTCATGTGTAAAGATGATGAGACTTCATTTGAGATCCATCTGGTCTAAATCCCTTGCTTTGAGAATAGCTAGAAGGAGAGAAAATTTACAAACGACATAATGATCCTAATATGCATTATCTAGTTTGGTTTAAGAGTTTGCTTAAAATAAATGGGGAAACTGAGGTGGAGAGAGGACACATGGCTTTCCAAAGTTCAAGAGATGGTCATATATGGAAGTAGAAGTTAGCTCAAGTTAAGGCCCAGTCTAGTGCTTGTGCCACTGGGCCATACAACTTTTTTATTATGGGAAACCTATGGAACTCAATTATATTTCATATTGGTACCTGATGGGATCCCTGAAGCACAAAGTTTAGTATCCCTTTCAACAGCTTGTTATTACCACTCATGAAAGCTCTGTTTCTGATATCCATATAAATATCCATTGTGAATTTCCTGGGTGCAATGATTTCCTGTGGTGGTGAGTTCCACAGCAAAATTACATGTGGTATAGAAAGAGGAAACCTCTTTAATTTGTTTTCCTCCTTATGTCTTTGAATGCTTTGTCTGTTCTGTAAATGAGAGAGGGAGAAGAGATGTGTCCTTCTATGCTGTGCATTTATTTATATTATTTTATCATGTCTTTGTTTCAATCTTCCTCTGTCTGGGGAAGCATACAGTTGGGAAGCCTAATACATCTTGTTTGACAGAACTGTCCAAGTCACAGGAATAATACTGTGGAATTATGAGAAAAATAAAGTCTTAGTGAACATTACATGCTCTATAACAAACAGCTTGGCTGACAATAAAATGATCTTTAGCTCTGTTCCTATCAAGAAACCATTAAAGCCCTCATAGTTTTCAGTGACCAGAGTTTAGTACTGGTAGGCCCTCTTCTCACACCCACGTGATTGTTCCTCTTCCATGCAGCCTATGTTTCTATGTGAATTGATTTTTATAAGCATGTGCTACAAAATATTATAGAATGTCATAAATGGTTGTGTAATGAGATAGCAGCAATTAAAAAAAATTAAAACTTAATAAACATTGGGGTCACTGACTATTTCAAGTAGACTCTTAGACTAGAAAAGTCTTAGACTTAGAAAGTGGACCTCAACTTTGCTTTTCCAGTCTGTGAAATTTGAGTACATTCCAGTCATAATAGTTTATTTAGATTGAAACTGATGGTTCACCAAAAGATAAAGTTGTTCTTTTAGGTATTTCCTGACCTTTTAGGTATAAGTGAGGATGGGGAGCAGGGAGAGAAGAATCCATGTTCTTATTGGATCCTGCAGAACCTGCAGAACCAAGTGTTTGGGGTGATCAGCAGGAAGGACTTGATGCCTTTCCCACTGGAGGAGAGGCTCAGGTTCCAGATGGCACTACAGAGCCCTGATGCCAGTGAGCAGCCCCTGGATTCAAGGCTATGCATGCATTCTTAGGCTCTGTCACTTCTTTTGGAGGTGATGTTCTTCTTCAGGAACACATAATCAGAGCTTTTCCACTCGATTCCTTCCAGAGAAGAGATGCTTAAAAGGTGTAGTATCTTGACATGAGGGGTTCTAACCCCAGAACTGTGTCCCTTCAGCTGCTTGGTGATTGCAAAATTCATTAATTTAAATGCTTGTGAGACAAAATGAGAATTCATGTGTTTATGGAAGACATATAAAAAAACATGTGAAAGACGGATGTCAAGAATGCTTTTGTCATGCTGTGTCTATGCCTCTCAAAGAAAAAATATCACAACCATCAGCAGCAGCTATGTTGGCAAAGCCTTTCAGTGAAGACTAAATCTTCAGCCTCTGAGTATCTGCCTATTAAAAAGGAAAATGTTTTAGATTTCCTCCTATGATGTTGATGTTTAATTTTGTTCTGTTAAATACCAGAGGGATTCCCACAGATTTGGACATTAAAATCAAACATGTATGAATGAATCCACCACTATTAATGTTATAATAAATACCAAGGAAAACTAGTAATAATTTATTAGTTATAAAAATTTGCCAAAATTCCTGAAAGTGAATTTCTGGTATTTGAATCACGCAGCTCTGACTCTCCTATAAATCAAATATTTGTTGGATGTTCTCTAGTTTTCCCTTTAGGAATTTGTCTTTATTATTAATGTTGTTTTTGTGGCACCACAGAGAATGCACAGAACTTTAAAGATGAAGTGTCCAGTTAATGCATATAACTGGCAGCCCAAAAATGCCCAGAGGTACATGAGACAGGCTCTTTAAATGGTCATTTAAAATATGTCATATGCAGGATGAGAAATGCTCTGCAAATCATCCATCCAAGAGATATGGATATGGATGTTTATTTAGATCCTGTTACAGTTCAAAATCTTTGCTCATTAGTACACTAGCATTGTCACTACTGAGCTATGCCTCACCTACCTGGAAAATGCCAAATTCTTCTTCAAGGAATTAGGGTTCATGTGATAGCAGAACTAGCTAGAAACCCCTAGTGATTTCCTCTTAAGGCAGTGAGAATCTCTTCTCTTGATAACCAAATCTACTCTTGGGAACATGGTGTGACCCTTGGGGATGGTGCTGTGCAGGGCTGGGAGTTGGACTTGATGATCCTTGTGGGTTCCTTCCAACTCAGCTTATTCTGTGTGACTCTGGGATTGGGAAATCTGAGTAACCTTGCCATGAATTTGCATTTTTGGTTCAAAGCCCATTGCTGATTTCCTTTTCCTTGATTTATTGAGTACACAAAGTATCACCTTCCTAAGAGTAATGTAATTTTTTTTTTTTGCTTACTGTGTCTGTGGCTACATTACTCAGTACAAATTGTAGTTGGGGTGTAGTTTGCAGAGTATGAGAGCATGAGACAGCCAGGATAACAGTAACTCGTTACACAACTTTGAACTGGTCACTTAAATGCTTGGCATGCCATTTACTCTGCCTTTAAATCTGCAACAGTGATATGAATCCACCATAGGCACTGTGAAGAGTATATGTGTGCAAGATATTATAGGAATATAAACTATTTATAAGAGTATTTTGGGCTGTCCAGTCAACATGAGGTTACCTTCCCCCCCCCCCCGCCCCACCCCTTTCAGTACAAGTGTGACTTCTAAGCAAATTTCACACAATTTACATGGAACTTATAACTCTGCTGTGAACTGGGTGGGGCATCCATGCTGCATTTTTCCATACATTATTATATATCTAGGTTCGTTCCTAGATGAAAGGTTTTTGCTTGTTCATTTGTTTGTTTTGTTTTGGTTTTTTTGTAATGTATGTGTGTTTTTGAAGACACACAAAAGAGAATTCCTCCCAGGACTGAAAGGAGTGGCTCCTTTATATTCTGGACTCCAGTGACAAACTCATCTCATCACAAATGATAATAGCCTAATACGTAACACGAAAGTGAAAAGAGGTGAAGTTGGTAGGAACCTTTTCATTAATATGTCATGCTCATGATCTTTGTATGGAACAGGTCTCTAGGGAATGACAGCAACAAGTACTCGTATCATTTGACTCTTAGGCACAAGATACTTTTGTTTTTCTTCTTGTCTGCTTTAGTGTATGGTAAATGTTCTGCTATCTCTTCGTATAATTTGAACTAAAGGCTAGATAAAGATGCTATTTTTATATAAGATACAGTTTATCAATTTTCACAATTTTTTAACACAAACCTCAGTAACAAAGGGCTTCACAACAAAATTCAAGTCTTTGGCACTATTTTTGGCTTTTACTACATATCTATACCTCTTTCACCTCACTCTGGAGAGTGATGATGTTTTCCTAGCATTTCTTTCCCTCTTAAAGTGAAACATATCTTAAAGCACAGGTGGACTGAACTTTAGATCTAGGATTGAAGTACAGTTGTTTAAAATTCCCAATTTGGAAAATTGCCTTCACATTAGAAACACTAAACCATCTATGCATTACGTATCCCTATGAGTGAACATAAACTGTTTTGAGAAGTTTTTTTTGCACTCAGCTTTAGTGTATGGTTTTACAGGTATCCTGCAATGTCCATTATGTAACATTGGTTGTGTTTTTCCTGTCATGTGATACTTACATACTTTAGAATTAATTGCCCAGTGTTTTTAAACTGTCTGATTTATCACACTGGAGAATTTTCCAACATTGTTTCACAATTGATTCCTTCTTACATTTCTTAAATGGGATTTTGTCCTTTAATCATAATTATTTGCTGATTATGAACAGAAAAACCTAAAGGAGGGAAGACAGATGAAGAAATTCTTTGTATCTACTTTATATAAAAATGATGACTTTAAGGATTCAGGGACCAACATTGCTAAAGGTACTTGTAATACGATATGGTCTATCATACCTCAAGGCTCAGATAGCCTTGAGCCAAAAATCTAAGGCTAATGGAAATGTAGCTGTGCTCTGCAAGAGTAGCGACTGGAAAATCACTGATGAGGAAGTGCTGCAGAATGTTACTGTTGTCTCTGCTGCCCCTTTTCACATAGCTTCAGCTAACAGAGCTGTCAGTGTACCTCTGGTGATCATGAAATCACTTAATGAAATGAAGTGTAACCAGCTCTCTACTAAAATAGTGCTTAATTAAGTGTGACCATCAAGTGATGGGAACCATAGTAGTATACAAGGGAATGCTTGTTCATTCCTGAAAGGCCTATTAAAGTAAGAGGAAATATGTGATCAGCACAGTTGTCTGAATGTCTAACACGGTATGGCACGGGAATGCCAGCACCAGAGTTCAAACACACGAGGAGTTACTGCTGCTTACTTGAGGTACTGAACAGACCAGAATTATTTACACTACGTGATTGTAATCAATGCCTAGACACTTCTGAGGAGCCAAAGCAATGAAATGGTTCACTAACTTGAAGTATCTCATTAAACTGGTGAATTTTGTTTGTCTGAGATCATAGATCATAGACTTAACATTCTGCCACTGAGGCTACTCCTTACTCCACAGCAGCTGAGAAATTATGAGGAATTACCAGCTCCTGCATATTTTGTTTTGAAGGGTTACAGAAACAAATTTGTATTTTTGTGCAGTTTATATTTGCAAAGAGCTCTGTAGATCTGAAGTCCCACAACTTCTGCTGTGATGTTGCTATAATTGCCTCTCTTAGCTGGAGCTGAGATGGGGATAGGAAGTAGCCTGCTGAGGATTGGAAAGTAACTCTGTGGCAGAGCTAAAAGAACTTCAAGATCCTGACTTTCCTTCTCAGTATTAATCTCCTTCTTGCAAAGTGAACCCAAATGCTAGCACTAAGAGAGGGCATGGCAAGCTGTGTGACTCCCACGTCCTCTCACATTTTGGCAGTTTTGCCACACAGAAGAGTTTCTAGTGTGATAGGGCAGTCCCTGTATACAGAGCAAAGCCACCCATGCAACAGGGAGGACTGTAAGGACTGCCCCTGTGGAGGAGGCACTGTAGTCCTGTAGAAGTTCTTGCTCTCTCATTGAGAACGCATCCTGGAAGCCTCCCTAAGACACACTGGGCCAGCACAGCAAAGGATGGGACCACTGCTGAGTCACTACAATGCACATGCTTTCTGTGTAAGCATGAGATGTAAAAAAATAAATAAACAATGATATGTCTGGTATGTGTGCATGTGTATAGATGTGAACATGTGCATGTGCATATATGCAGATAAAAAACCTAACCCTTTTGTAACTATCATTTGTAATTTAGAAGACAGGGCTAAACACTGGATGAGGATACATATTTCCTTTGAGAAAAAAACAAAAGGAGGAGGACACAAATTATGTGTATCTGGACCTTCATTATCCTACAATTATACAGACTACTATACATATAAGAAACCTTTAGAAACCTTTTCAATCCTTAAGGGGTAAGCAATAGGATAGGGTAAGTGTTGGTGCAAGTTAAGGGCTGAGAGCAAGGCACAAAGGTAAAACAGACAGAAACAAGTGCCCAAGACAGCGGTGTCTTGCAGGACATACAAATAAGAAGTACTGCTTTTCTAATATTACAACCACAGCATGGAATATAAACACTGTTCTCAAAAATGACATGACATTTTTTAATTAGCCTAGGCAGGTTGTATCTCTGGTAGGGATCTTTCTTACATCTTGTCTTTAAGGTGAAGAACATCCAAAACCATCAGCTCTTTGAACCTAGAAAGCTGAGTTTCACAGAATCACAGAAAAATTTACATTAGAAGGGTCCTCTGGGGGGTCATCTAGTCCATCCCCCTGCTCCATGGAAGTCCAGCTAGATCAGCTAGCTCAAGGCCACGCCTAGTCAAGCCCTTTATACCCTCAAAGATGGAAAGCCCACATCCCCAACTCCAGTATTTGACCATCTTTATGGTAAAACATTTTTCTTATACTTAATTAAAGTTTCCCATGCTCCATCTTAAGTCCATTGCCTATCACTGGACACATGCAAGAGAATCTGGCTCTGTCTTATCTGTAGCCCAAGGCCAGGTAGTTTCAGCAGTCAGGTCTTCTCTGACCCTCCTCCAAGCTGAATGGACTTATCCCTCTAGGCATCTTCTCATATGCCTGTGCTCCAGCCCCCTGACCAGTCTGGTGGCCTGCTGCTGGATTTGCTCCAGTATATCAGTATCTTTGCTCTGCTGTGGAGACTTCTTTTCATCCCCAAACTGACTTGTGCAGGCATCATGCTAATCCTCTCTATCATTCAAGCTATAGCATATATGCTGCCAAAACCCCATGATTTCATTAGAACATAAGCCAGAACATTCTTTTTTTTTTTTTTAAAGGAAGAAACTTGGGGACAATGGAAATGTAACCCATTTCTATCTTCCCCTCTATTAAGCAATGTGTCCTTATGTTCTTGTCTTTTTCTCAGCCCACAATTTTCAGTGTCTTCCTGCACTGTAAGGAAGTCTCCACAATCCCCTCTCAGCATCTTGAGAGAAGTATTTGCATCAACTTGGATTCTTGGTTGTGATGTCTTCTCTGCCTCTCAGAGCTCACCCTTCTGCTTCTGCTGAAGCCCCCTACACCTTGTGTGTTTCACCACTCTGTCAAGATTTGTTCTGCACTCCAGAAACTTTTTCCCCAAAAAGTTGCTCAACTGCTCTTGGAAAAGCACAATTTCCTCCTCCTTCCCAAAGATGCCCCCTGAGTACAGCCACATTGTTGTCTGCTGTCTCCTGAAAGGAACATAATGTCTACTAGCACAGAGCAGCTCCAAACAAAGAAATTAAAAATTATACACTCAACATGTTAACAGAAACATCCACAACATTGTTATGAAAAGTTATTCATTAGGGTCTGGCTGTGATTTTGGAAATGACTCAGGGTGGTTTTATAACAGTTAAAAACTGTAAGGTGCTGTGTGTGAGGCTTTGGGGTTTGGATGTATTTTTCCACAACTCTTTACATTTGTCAGCGAGAACATACAGCTCTTTTGACAGTAGGACTTGGGTGGGCTGATGGTTGCTGGATGCTGTAATAGGAGGTTGGCAGGACACAGAATGATAAACTTACTTGTCAACAGCCTTTCTGGCTTTCTTAGGGCAGACTGAGCTTTGTACCTCTGCAACTTGTTTCCCATGTAGTCCCTGGTAATTTTTTTGGTACGGGTTAATTGATTTTGTATTTGCTTGCTGCTGTTATTATGTCTGCCCAACATGGAACCCTTCTGTCCTGGGGTGATGTTATGAAGCTGCTTTATTCCTTAACCGCCCGCTCAATGCCCAAGGACACCGGGCCTTTGAGATGGACCCGGGGGCGGGGCCACGGGACCGAGTGCGGGGCAGTTGAACGGCTCAGCCCAGCGGCTCGGGGGCTCTGGGGGTCTGGGCAGGCCTCGGGAGGGAGTGCACCGGGAGTGCTGTGCTGGTTTTTTTGGGTTTCCTTTGTGTTCCAGCTAGCTGGGAAGAGATTCTGTTGGTTTTTTTTTTTTTTTCTTGTTCTTTTTTCCCCTTTCCTTCCGCTTGCCTCACTGCCTCACTTCCCTCCTCGCTGATCTGGGGAGCCTGCGGGGACAGCCCTGGCAGGCCCGCGGGGTGGCCCTGGCTGGTCTGAACCTGCATGTCTGTTCCCTCTCCAGGAATTTGTTGTATTTTGAGGGTTTTTTTTTATCCTGTTCTACCTTGTTTTGTTTGTGTGTTAATAAACAGTTTGTTTGGTTTTTTTTTCCCCCACTCTCACTTGCTGTGACCCACTTGTCTTATTGGTGGAGGAAAAGGGGAGGCCCTTTTCCCTTCAGAGGAGACTCTCACTCCGGAGTGTTTCCTCCTGAAGTTTTGTCTCCAAAACCGAGACACCTTCTCAGCCACAGAAGCTCATTTTGTATCTGTTATTCCCTGCTTTATGTTGCTTCCGTCAGCCAGGAAGAATTCTTAAATTGTTTGTATGTTGGTGGCAACAGAGATGGAAGACCAAAGAAAACAAAGAAGAGATCCACAGTAAATGTTGAAAATGAGGTCCATCCAGTGTGTGGCCTGGAAAATAAAGCTGCAAGCACCACTAGGGAGATCTCCAGTTGGGTGACCGCAGCATTGCAAGTCCGAGGAGTTTACAGAGCACCTCAAGAGGAAGCAGACCTGTGTCTCCATCTGCATTCCGTAAGGCCGTTTCTCTGAAAAGCAAGCTACTGGCATAGATGGAGGCCAGATCAAGAGGACATGCAGGGCCCTTTTGGCCCCTGTGTCTGCATTTTCTTCCTATGAGTCCAAATTATTGTGTAGGGTTGGTGGTCACTAAAGTTGCCCATGGCATGGATTTGGGATATTGCTAAGATAGGTCTTAGCAGCAGGGCCAGGCTGCTGAAACTATTCTTGCATACTGCAGGCCAGATGCCTTTAATGTCCCATCAGTTCATAGTCCATTTGTGGCTCCCTCTTCAGTATTGTGAGCATTTGCTCTTTCTCATACAGCACCCTTTTATTTCCTATTAGTTATATATTAGTTGCAATGCAGTTGTATTAAGAGCATTTTTCCACAATGAATTTCACTGTGATATTTTCTCTCCATATTTCTGCTCCCTTCCCTTCCCTTCCCTTCCCTTCCCTTCCCTTCCCTTCCCTTCCCTTCCCTTCCCTTCCCTTCCCCTTCCCCTTCCCCTTCCCCTTCCCCTTCCCCTTCCCCTCCCCTCCCCTCCCCTCCCCTCCCCTCCCCTCCCCTCCCCTCCCCTCCCCTCCCCTCCCCTCCCCTCCCCTCCCCTCCCCTCCCCTCCCCTTCCCCTTCCCCCTCCCCTTCCCCTTCCCCTTCCCCTTCCCCTTCCCCTTCCCCTTCCCCTTCCCCTTCCCCTTCCCCTTCCCCTTCCCCTTCCCCTTCCCCTTCCCCTTCCCCTTCCCCTTCCCCTTCCCTTCCCTTCCCTCCCCTCCCCTCCCCTCCCCTCCCCTCCCCTCCCCTCCCCTCCCCTCCCCTCCCCTCCCCTTCCCTTCCCTTCCCTTCCCTTCCCTTCCCTTCCCTTCCCTTCCCTTCCCTTCCCTTCCCTTCCCTTCCCTTCCCTTCCCTTCCCTTCCCTTCCCTTCCCTTCCCTTCCCTTCCCTTCCCTTCCCTTCCCTTCCCTTCCCTTCCCTTCCCTTCCCTTCCCTTCCCTTCCCTTCCCTTCCCTTCCCTTCCCTTCCCTTCCCTTCCCTTCCCTTCCCTTCCCTTCCCTTCCCTTCCCTTCCCTTCCCTTCCCTTCCCTTCCCTTCCCTTCCCTTCCCTTCCCTTCCCTTCCCTTCCCTTCCCTTCCCTTCCCTTCCCTTCCCTTCCCTTCCCTTCCCTTCCCTTCCCTTCCCTTCCCTTCCCTTCCCTCTTCTATTCCCTTCCCTTTCCCCTTCTGTTTTCTTTTCTGTTGGACATTATTTCTTCACCCTTGCTACTGACTGTTTTGCATAAGAATACTTTTGTTTGCAGAAATTCCGGAAATTTTGCTCACTTTACTTCACAGCCAGGATATTGGCATAGAAAATGAATCACTTTTTATCTCCCTTTGTTTTCCCTTGTTCCAAGGTAAGTTTTCCAGACTTGTGCAAAGCTTTGAGTGGTCCTGTCTTTCTTTTTAAAACAGAGGGCTCTGAATTTCCATTGCCTGGCACTGCAGGTATGGTCAGAGTGGTTGCCTTTCCTGCCCATTCACTGGGCTCAGAGTACATCTCCTTAAGGCTATTCAAGGCAAGCTCACGGTTTGCTGGGGGTGACATGTACCCCAGAAAATGTCACCTTTTTTATTAGAGTTTTGTAGACTTGAATAAAGCTGAGTAGAGCTGCATAAAAGGTCTCTGCAGAAATTAACAGAGCAGATCAGGGGCTAAGTGCAGTATTCCCATGTGATTTATGTATTTTAAGATTAGGTCTGGCATTTTGCAAAATGCTGCTTGAAGCTGTTAATTAGGTTTGCCTGAACAGACCAAAACAGACACAGCTAATTGGTTAAGTTTATAGCTATAAGATTGTGACCTCTTACTGTGAAATCTCTCAGTGTATGTTCTTGTTCAGGTCTGTTCTTCTGTGGTTTTTTCGGAGGAGGCAGATAAAGCATGCACGGTATCACTGAGATAGTGAGGAATACTTTGGGGAGTATCATCCCTATCTCAAAACTGCTGTTGTTAATGGGAGGTTTCTTTACTGAATACCTGTCTTCATTCTACTTGTGTTTTTGACAGGAGGAGCACTACCAGGTGACTTTTCAACTTTTTATGAATAAAGCCTAATAGGAAACCTTTTCACAGCATCAGTGCATCATTAAGTACAAAATAATTTAATCCACTTTCATAGTCCATGCAGTTACTGGCAAACCTGATTCATTTTATGAATAATTTTACTTGGATCTTAGTGAGAAAAATGTTCGTGTTAACAGTATGAGCAACAAATTCCCAGACAAAAACATGGAGGAGGGAGAGTATGTATAGACACAGTCTGGGGGGGGATGTGACTTCATCACACTTCACACGATAAGAGGGTTCACTTCAGGAGCTGGTAACGGGACGGAGACTTGAAAGGCCAGGCTACAGGAAATGGGGATGGTGAGTCAGGAAATGGCAGCCTTCCCTCCGAGTCATCCTTGAACCATTGCCCTGGTGTGCTCAGAGTGGGAATTGAATTAGTAGAGATGCTGTTCCTTCAAAAGAGATTTCAAACTTGGGTCATGACCATTCGATGTTGTCAAGTGTTACGTGCAGTTTCTCCTTGAGAGCATGGATTTCAGATCCTGCATCTGCTCTGATCCCTAGCATGGGTGGCTGCCTGTGCTCTGTAGCTCCCCCTCTCTGCAGGGGCAGATGTTCCATGCCTCCCTCCTGGCCCAGCTCTCTGTCCTGGTGCTGTGAGCCCTGTTACACAGCCGCCTTGCTTCTTGTCAAAGTCACTGCATGGCTGGTGACCCGGAGGTGTCTTGCATGGCTGCTAAAGAGCTGTATTTTCCTGTCAAATACACATTACTCTATAATGCTTGACTGGCTTGCCAGAAGCAGAAGAGCTATCTGCTAGGGAGCCAGTGGCAGTATTTGGTGGTTGCAGCCATACTCACTATAAGGGTACTTGGGGTGACTTCCTTTCTCAATGTCTGTAAATATTTAAAGAGGGGGGGCCAAGAAGATGGAGCCAGGCTCTTCTCGGTGGTGCCAAGCAATAGGACAAGAGGTAATGGGCAGAAACTGAGGCACAGGAAGTTCCACCTGACTGTGAGGAAGAACTTTATTGTGCAGTGACCATGCAATGGATCAGATTGTCCAGAGAGGTTGTGCAGTCTCCCTCACTGAAGATACTCCAGAACCATCTGGATGTAATTCTGTGCCATGTGTTCTAGGATGACTCTGCTTGAGCAGGGAGTTTGGACCACATGTGGTCCCTTCCAAGTTGATCCATTCTGCGATTCCGTGATTCTGTGGCTGGGCAGGCGGGCAGCAGCAAGGCTGAGGCCGCCGGTCAGATCACAGCTGGCAACAGGCACCTCAGCTGGAACGCGCGCCGTGCTCGCACCTCTTAACTCGCCGCTGTTAATTG
The DNA here is from genome assembly GCF_041296385.1 of Aphelocoma coerulescens. NCBI lineage: Eukaryota > Metazoa > Chordata > Aves > Passeriformes > Corvidae > Aphelocoma > Aphelocoma coerulescens. Next base: position 125,485,825 of record NC_091015.1, read on the forward strand.
ACAGGACCGGGGTTACGCTTTGTGCCGAATTACGGCCCAGAGCAGCCTGACAGCAGCCGGGGCTGGCGGGAGACCCCCGAGCGAAACGCGCCGACGGGGCGGAAAGGCGCCACCTGCTCCCGCCCCCCGTTCCCGGCAGACGCCCGCCCGCCGCCTCCCGGCGCCTGGGCCGCGGCCCCCGCCGGGCCCGGAGCTGCCGCCGGCCGCCCGCGGCGGCGCCGGGCGGGCCCCTCCGGCGGGGGCGGCAGCGGCAGCGCCGGCAGCGGCCGCAAGATGCCGCCCTGCCCAACGCCTTGGCGGCCGCGGCTGCCGCCCCGGGCCCGGCGCGGCCGCCCGCGGAGTGCCCTCCCCGCCGCCTGTGCCGGGCCCCGCCGCCGCAGTGCCGCCTTCCCGGGGCGCAGCGCAGCCGGCCGCGCTGCCTCCCGCTGTTATCCGGAGGAGGCACCGTGTCCAGCTCCGCTGACAGAACCTCAGAATTGCTGGGGTTGGAAGGGGCCTCCCGAGAGCATCCAGTAGAAACCCCCCGACAAGGCAGTGTCCCCTTGAGCAGGTGACACAGGAAGGCGTCCAGGAGGCTTTTGAATGTTTCCAGAGAGGGAGACTCCGTAGGCAGCCTCTTCCATATCTCCTGCGACCCTAAATGTAAAGAAGTTAACAGAATAACAGAATATGCTCAGTTGGAAGGGACCCACAAGGACCATCGAGTCCAACCCCCGTCCCTGCACAGCACCGTCCCCAAGAGTCACACCATGTGCCTGACAGTGTTGTCCAATCGCTTCTTGAACTCTGTCAGGCTGGTACTGTGACCACTTCCCTGAGGAGCCTGTTCCAGTGCCCAGCCACTCTGTTGCAGTTTATGGTCATTGTTCCTAGGCCTGCCACTGGGCACCACCGAAAAGAGTCTGGCACCATCCTCTTTGCATCTGCCTTTGAGATGTTTATATGCATTAATGAGATCCCCTCTCAGTCTTCTCTAGACTGAACAGAACCAGCTCCCACAGTCTCTCCTCATAACAGAGATGTTCCAGACCCCTCATCATCTTGGTGAAATGGTTCTCCTGGGCTACAGGCAGGTTGGGGGTGGCTGCTAATGAGGCTGGGTGAGCCACTAAATTCAAGCACTCAGGACCCTGGCACTGGCCAGGATTCATCAGGCTTCGTCAGGGAGAGCAGAGCCACCAGCAGTGGGGTTATCTTATGGTGACAGAGGGGTAGGTGCCAGTGACTGAAACCAAGCGCTCTGTTCATTACAGGTGCTCTCAAATGATCTTTCTTAAAGACAAATCAAAACCAAACAGCAAGTGACTTGGATGTTGAATTTCAGTAGCAATTGACTGTGTTGCCCTTTTGAACCTTGTGTGTTTTGGTTTTCCCTCATTGAGCATTCTCCTTAAAAGAACTAATACATTGACTGCATGGTTTTTCGGAGCAAAACCGTCTGAAGAACACAGCCCTGTGCTGTAACAGCCGGCTGACTGTGTGCATTCATTGGGGAAAAAGTCGAGAGCAGTTAGACCACACTTCCAGACTGGCTCTCAAGGAAGCCAAGGCCACTGAGATTTTGGGATTATTCGTATTTCAAAGGCAGTTTGCAATACAAAATTGTTTAGGAGCTAAAGGAATGTAAACAATTGTCACGTGTAGTTGTTAGGGATTTTTTATGAGAGAGGTTTGTATTACTTAAAAATTGCTTACCATTGCTAATTTAGCATCTGTGTGGAATGCTGTATTGTCTGGACTGCTGTATTTGCAATCAGAGCAGATAGCAGAAGCACAAGCACTTCCTGCACAGCTTCTTGGCTGTGACCTGGACTGACCCTATGAACAGCAAGTCAGGGTGAGCAGTATTGGACTTGGATGCTTTCTTCTGTTGTTGCTGGTGTGTTAACCTAGCAAAACTGCTTGGCTTCTCTGCTGAGCTTGCCACGTAGTTCCAGCTATACTGTAAACATCTGCCTGCCAACTGACTGAAGCCACTGTTTCATTTTGTGTGGGCTAATAAACAGCTGTCAGATGGGAATAACTTGGGTTATCCCATATCTTAACCAATGTTCTAGATTCAAGAGGTTCTGAATGCCTTTGTCCTTGCCTGACTTATGTGTTTTTTGACTGGATCCTTCTGAACGATATGTTTTCACTGCCTTAATAGGCCTTTAAATAACCCCCAAGAATATGCTGGATGTTATCCTCCTACAGAGCTCAAGTAGATTAGACAGGAGCATTGAGTTCATTGGATTTCTATGGATCCACTCAGTTCTTCTATGCATCTCCTAACCAGTAGAGTTATATCTGTAAGAGACTTTATATTAGTTTTGACAGGATGCATTATGCTGTTCAAGGTTATGTCTGAAAACCATAAAACTACGAAAAGGGGATTTTCAGGATGGCGGTACAAGCAACCGTAGTGGCAGATGAGGTGAAATCTCTGGGAATTATGGTCTGTCAGCATGGACATGTGTGTTGCTTTCAAGGTGACAGTGAGGTATGAGTGAGAATACCTGTGCGACAAAATATACTGTTGACTTGGAAATGTTTGGTTTGGAAAAAGAGTGCTTTTCACAAAGGTTAGTATACATTTAACACTCACCAGGCCTTCTGAGGTTAAATGAGAATTTCAAAACACTTGATCCTGCAAATCAGTCTCATGTATATGAAGGAGCCTAGGAGTGTTCATTCTGAAGTTAGAGAAACAGCCTCATTGAAGAGATGCTCATACAGATGGTTAGGCTTCAGGACTTGAAATTTGGGATTTATTTGGCTGAATACCCCAGAAGGCATCGTTAACTTCTCTGTGACTCATCCAGGCTGTCTGAACTTCTCAGACTGAAGAAAGGAAGCAATGAGCAGGTTAAAATATGACAGAGCTTTCTGTCTTGCCTTGACCAGAAGGAGTTTAGAAAGACCCTTTTCATATTCTGCTGATCCAAGTTAAGTTCAGTGACTGGGCAAAAACAGGAGAGAAAAAGCTGGTTGTGAGATGCCATTCTTGCCAAACCTTTTCAGCCTCCAAGGAAGGCTTGTTTTGGCAGAATGTTAAGCAATGCTTTTTGGACTGCTTTTTATTTGGGGAGGCTGATGGGAAAGATGCTCCTCTCCAGGCACTGAACCATAAATATTTGACTTTTATACAACCAAAATTCCTCTGAGTAGACATGGAATAAGTGACAAAAACATGAGCTTTTACCAAACCTGTGGAATTCATTTCAACTTTGCCAGGTGTTTGGCTGTAAGACTGTGAGGTCCCATATTTAACAGCTCATATACTTCGCCAATAATATGTGAAGTGTTTCATTATCTTATACGCTGTAGTTGGCACACATCAGTTTGCAGACAAAGAGCAATGGTTTATGATAATTGTGGATTCCATGTGCAGTTGTAGGCATGAAATGATGTGTGGTGTATGATAAGACAAATATATAAAAATGAAAGAGTTCACATAGCAAATATAAAATATTTTTAAGTCTCTTATAACTAAAACCGTAAAGTGCTAAGTAACATTAGTACTTTGATTTTTGTCTCCTTTTATAATTGCCCAGAGTAAAAAACAAATAAGAGGCATGCCTTCAGCTCACCCAAGGTGTTCAAGGAGTACTTGGGACAGATGAAGAGCTAGTTTATTCTGAGACTGCAAAACAGACAGAGCTTTTTAGGATATTCATCCTAAAGGCCAGATTTTTTACAAATTAAAGCTTAATTTAGGTGGACAAGCTTATGGGACCAGCTGCATACAACTACATATTCACACCGCTTCCCAGTATCCAGTGAAGTATTTCAATCAATATTGAAATAATTACTGCAATACTCTGATTGTGTGTAGTTTTATGGATTTTTTCCCCTATGCTGTTTTCACTGTTTGCTGAGTTTTAATCTTTCCAGAAAAAAAAACAAAAACCAACCAACCAAAAGGTTTGAAACTTTAACCTACTTCTAAGTAAATCTTTGATTGAGCAAGTCTTTAATGCATTTCTTTGCAGCATAGCAGTGTATTTTAAGTGTGCACTTCTTTATATTTACTAATGTTGTGCTGAGGTAGGGTCTAGGGATGAAAAGCAACTGCCTATTTACACCAGCAACTCCCCAGGCATGGGAATCTTGTGTGTTGCAAGAGTGGTGATGTTTTCTGTGGCAGTGCTTGCAGCAGCCTGTGTGGTCTGCCCTGCTGGCCTTAGCAGCCCGTCTGGAGAACTGGCAGAGGCCAGCAGCCCGGGAGACCTTGGTCCCTGGGTGAGCCCTCCACAAGCCCACCACGGAGTCACGGGGCTGCTCCCCAGCTGCAGCTCGGGGAGATCTGCTCTGTCTCACCAGTTGTAATGCAGAAAAAACCAATTCTGGGTATCCAGAAGGATGAGGAGGAGGAAGCTTGACTATGAAAAGCAGAACAAGGAGCTTCTTGCTTTCTTGTATTCTTCAAGGACTTTGGCAGGCTGGTGTGTTTTGTGGTGGTTCTGCTGGTGCTTAGGACCTCTGACGGACGCACTTTTTTTTAGAGAGCTAGTGAATCTTTGCATGTGAACAAGAAAACGTCATTTTTCTGATGCTGAATTTCAATATTTTTAGTATTTCCCCGTTGAGGTGTCTTAGAAGTATGTAAGATGATTTTAATGAAATTTTTATTGTCATTTCTAGTGAATTTTCTGTGCTGTAAACACTGAAGGAAAAACTCAAAGGCAGTGCCATTCCTTGTGGGGCTGGAGTCTGATGTTAGTCATCTGACCAAGAAATGAGGACAAGATAAGAGTAACATTGTTTATATGTATCTAAATTAGTAGATTATCAGCAACTGTATGAAGTGTAACAAAGACAAGTGCCAGATTGTGCACCTGGGAGGGGGCAACCCTGGATGCACACACAGACTGGGGAATGAGATGCTGGAGAGCAGCACTGTGGAAAGGGAGCTGGGGGTCCTGGTTGGTGGAAAGTTGAATGTGAGTCAGCCGTGCCCTGGCAGCCAGGAGGGCCAGCCCTGTCCTGGGGGGCATCAGGCACAGAATCACCAGCCGGGCAAGGGAGGAGATTATCCCGTTCTGCTCTGCACTGGGGCAGCCTCACCTCAAGTGCTGGGGGCAGGTCTGGATGCCACAGTATAAGAAAAAATTTAAAGCTATTTGAGACTTCTAAAGGAAGGCTTTGAAGATGGTGGAGAGTCTGGAGGGGAAGCCATACAAGGAGCAGCTGAGGTCACTTGGTGTGCTCAGCCTTGAGGAGACTGAGGGGAGACCTCATTGCAGTCTGAAACTTCCCCATTAGGGGAAGTGGGGGGGCAGGTACTGATCTCTTCCCTCTTGTGGCCAGTGACAGGAATTGAGGAGACGGCATTAAGCTGAGTCAGAGAGGTTTAGATTTAGTATCAGGAAAAAGTTCTTCACCCAGAGGGTGGTTGGGCACTGGAAGAGGCTCCCCAGGAAAGTGGCCTCAGCACCAAACCTGACAGAGTTCAAGAAGTGTTTGGACAATGCTCTGAGGCACATGATGTGATTTGTGGGCTTGTCCTGTGCAAGGGCAGGAGTTGGACTTCCATGATCCTTGTGGACCTCTTCCAACTCAGGATATTTTATGATTCTATGATAACACCTGCTTAGATGCAGGTGATCACTCAAATTGCATATTTGAAGTTGTCTGAATTCAGTGGTTTCTTATTATCAGATAAACAGGCAGTTCTATGAGATGCACATTTCTCTTTCTGTTTAAAAGAAGCAAAACACAAGAAATTTCCAAAAAGCCCAAATGTTTTGAGGAAAATTATGGAAATAAAGTTCCACTGAATCTGTCTTATTTTGCTGACACTTTTGTGGCTAGTCTCACTTCTAGTGACTGTACAGATATAGTTCATTCATATTCCTAACAGGACAGTTATGAAGCCCTTTTTCTGGTGCTGATGATGTAAGAGAAGACCACAGGATTCTGATTCCTGTGTCAACTTTCTGCATTTGCTGCTTAACCTCCCTTTTGAGGAAACTACCTTATTTGGAGAAAGTAGCTTACACACATCCAGATTCGGCAATGTTTTCTGGCTGATATGGCAAAACACAGCTTTTATTCCCCCAGCTTCCACAGGGGAGTTCACTATCTTCTATTTTATCTCAATTGTCTGGACTCTCCCTACAGTGGATGGACAGAAGCTTTCCACAGACATGAAAAATGATCCCCAGTTTGACTATGGAAATCTGTGTTTAAAACAGGCATTGATTTAGAGAGGACTTAAGAATGCCTTAACTATTAGTCTGTCATCTATTTGTACATGTTGGACAGAAAATAATTCAGCATTGTCTAGCTTTTAGTAGTAATACATCATGATTAGGATGTTTATGTGGGATAGCAGAAAAATTCTGAGGAGGCTTGCTGGTACATTTCTGAGTGGATTAACTCCAAATGTGAATCAGTTACTGATATTCTGTGATCAAGGTGGGAAAACCAAATCATATCTGTTTGGGCCATATGCTCTAAATAGCCTTTGAAAACATGAGCATGAGGTTATTATAATTATGGTTATTATTAGTGAACTGGTATTTTAACTTTGAACTACATCTTAAATGAGAGAAATGTCAGATTATTATTTTCTAACAGTAATCACCTATATGAAATTTCATTAAAATACTTGTGAATAATTAACAAAATTAAATCACTGACATTTTATCAAATCTTTGCCTAAGACCTGAAGATCTGGTAAAATATGCAGTTTTTATGATGTGAAATAGGAAAGCCAGAATCCCATCTGCCTAAAACATAAACCTGTTCAATGAAGAGAAGGAAACTACAGTTTAAGATACCAAGAATTTGCAATATAATTTCAATATTTGTTCATCTTTTTTCAAAGACATCCATGCATGTAGAAGTAATAAGGCATGTCCTTATTTTGGTACATATGATTTAGGTCTAGGAGTGCAGAGTGTGAAAAGAAATTTTCCTTATGTTGCATTTTAATCAGGATAAAATGACAGTTTTAGAGTTGCAGAATGCACATAAGGTAAGCTGTGCTGCTTCAGCACAACTTGCATGTATTGTTAGAAAGAGGTATGTACTTAGAAAACAAATGACAGCTCTGAAGTTATGGTGATATTGTAAGGCATTGGTATACACTGGTTATCTTTTATATCATTCTTACAACCTTGGCACACGTGGTTTATGCTCAAGAATTTAATTTCCTTAGTTTTATATTTTTGCAGTCCTTAAAATCTGCCATATATCCAAGAATGAGTATAGTCAATTAAAGAAGTTCATAAAACTTAGTTTCTTGATGGCAGAAATTATTAGAAAACTGAACATTTGTATCAACATTTTATTTACAATCGTGTCCTCTCAATATATTGTTGCAGCTCTCCACTCTTGTTGGGAATTGCATATGCAGAAGTCAAGCAGAATTAAGCTTTCATGAGCAGATAATTAACAGATGAATGTATTATCTCTGTGCTCTGTAAATTAGATCTTGTTCTTAAAGAGTGGTTTCAGAAGCCCTGGTTATGTTTTCTTTTTTTTTTTTTTTTTTTTTTTTTTTTTTTGTTTAGCCAAATTTCATGTTCTTACGTGTTATTTTTTAACTGAATTTATAGTTTTTGAAAACACCAGCATGCTTTATGGTGACTGGTGATTTTTGTTTAAACTGATTCTACACATTGCCTTGAAATATTCTTACATGTCAATGTAGCTTGGAAATATGATCCATTTCTTGAAGTCTAGCTAATAATGCTGTGGACTCTTACTATTGTAATGGTGTTAATTCTTCCCAGTCTCTGTTTTGCTGGTCTGGCTTGCGCAAAGAGTTTAAAAAGGCCAGGAACCTGAGACCACCGGCATTGCAGGGAAATAACAGCTGAAAAGTTCCCAATCCTACAGTCTGCCCTCCTGCTGCTGAAGAGCAATAACAGACTTGATTTGGGTTTATTTGTGGATGACTATTTTCTAAAAAACAACAAATCAAAGAAATAAATCAGTGCAGATCTTATAGGACATTTTATCTGCTTTGTTTTGTTGGTTGCTGTAGCATTACTGATAGAGAAGGAAACACACTTTCGCTACTGGGAACATGTGTAAGGTTATTTTGTTTATTGTGGTACATTTCTGTCATTTTGCTTATATTCTCAACACTTTCTCCCACCTTATTTTACTTTTTTTTTTCTCCCAAATCTGCAGATTTTATAGTCTTCAGTTTCTTCTTAGTTTATCTTTTTTTTTTTTTTTTTTTCACCTTGGGTCAATCTTGCAGTTCCTATTTAGTCTTTACTTTGGAAAAAAGCCTTCATGTCTTCAACAGGTGATCTCCTGGAATCACCTCTTCGGTTTTGCCATATTGTGTGCACTATGTCTTTTAGAGAACTGAAGCTGAAATCACCGTGCTTCTTTGTCCAGGTACAACCTGAAATTGTATGCCAAAATCTTTATCGCCAATCAGGACTTCCAGAACTGCTCTTTGAGCTTGCTCTTACTGAAGTCTCATTGAACTATGTGCATGATGAGAAGAGCAGTAAAGGGAGACTGCAAAGTTCATGCCCTCCTTTCAGCCCAAAGAGCCCAAAGAAGGAGGCATAGGAAGGTAATTTGGGACAGAGTCAAACAAGTCCACTATTGTTTTTTTCCTTTTGTGTTGCTTCAGTGGGTGAAAGGTGCCTTCTTTAATTCAAATGATGGAATGTGGAGATGTCCTTTTCACGTGTGCACATCATGCATGTGCTGTAGGGTTGGGGGAAATGAGATTCTGTGTTTGCTTTTATATCTAGAATCTGCTCTGTTAAGTTGCCAGGTTCATTACTTGTTCCCTTGAATGCAGAAGCATTTCTGTTTTGCAGGTGTTTTGCTAAAATTATGTTTCATTGTAAAGAGTAGGTCTTATCCTGTTTGTATTTTTTAAACCCTACATTCACTGGTGTAATCACATAAGCAATTATTAATAGCCAAGCAGTTAACAGTAAAACAAAATGTTTTTGATTTGGATTTAAGTTGTCAAAGAGTCCTTTGCTGAGTCACGCAAAACACTTCAATTGTGTGATCGTTTTAATCACTGCTAATGAAGTTGACACACCCATGATGTTGTTTTTGGCTTTGATACCTAAAGGACTTAGTGAAGCAGCTGGAGGGTTTGGTTGTGTTCCACATCTCACAGTATCGTGGGACACTGGGACAGTAGTTGCTTCAGGGAAGCAAGAGAAAATCAACACTGGAATCATCAGTGTTCATCTTCACTCCCACTTTGATTATGCTCTGGTTTCTTTTAGCTTCTCACTTCTTTCCCTCAATGCAGCAGCAGGAGACCATCATAATTCAGTCTGTGCAGAAAAAACCAAAATACTGAAAATGGCTTGATCTCCATTTTTTAAGTATGTATCTTAATGAATATAGGTAAAACTTTAGGGCTCTTTGGCAAAGTGGTTTTACAAAATCTAAGTACTGGACATTTAAAGCTAATCAGGTTTAACCTGGGGATAAACTGAAAAATAAGTTACGCAAGGGTAAGTAGTTAGTGGAAAAATACTAAGTTGTATAGTAGACTGTCTATAAGGATGCCTTTAAAACAAGATACCCAAAAGATATGAGCTGTAAATCAACCAGAAGTTACAGTCTGTGTGATCAGGAGGCTGGTCCAAATGTAGATGGTGATTTCTGTTGAATTTCTAGGTTGTACCACAGGAAAGCAGTAAGGAAAAAGGGAAGTTGCTTCTTTTAAAGTAACTAATACCTCCTTACTTTTCTGTCAAATAGGTGAAGTATGGGTTGCAACTTGACAAGAATAATAAACATTTAAACTCTATGGTTTTTTGCCATATTTCATTCTTAACTGAAGAGTAGGCTCTCCTCAGGAAAACCAGCCATGTTAATGACTTCTAATTGTTCAAATGTGCCAGTTAGCACTGTTGAAAGACTTAGGTTGTTGTGTAGGTGAGGAAAGTTCCTTCCCTCTCTTTTCTTTAAATTGTCCAGGTCCTGACCTCAGGCCTTGCTGTTCAGAAATCAAAGACTTCACCCTTTCTTCGCTTCCACTGTCAGTTCAGGAATCAGGAATAAGGGATCTTCTGAATGATGCCAACAATGTTAGTATGGGATTTTGCTTGTGAAATTGCCTTCCCTTCCAGATGGGAAGGACCTAACATTATCCTAGCTGGTACCACTGGGATGGCTGCAGGACTGGACCTGACCTCTCTCACTTCTAGGGAATGTAGGCAGAGCTGGCACATTGGCCTTCATCAGCTACAGTGAAGTACCCTAAATTTATTCAGCCCTCTGGAAGCATCCTGTTAGTGTTGGGCATACTTAGAAGCTCAGAAATTATATTAATATACATATGTCAATAGGTCGAAGGAACAAAAATAGCTATAATATTAGATTAGAAAATGTACAGGAGTGACAAAATAGTTGCTGGTGGATAAGTGGCTTGATACATTGAAATTCATGCTCAAGCAAACTAAATAAATTAACTGTACCCCAATGTGCCTGCGGTGTGGATTCCAATTAAAAGAAATATTATAGTGTTGTGGTTACAATAGTGATCACTTGCTTGGACAACTAATAATGAATGTGACATGATAAGAGAGGGTAAAAAATTACAATAATAATGAAAAACTTTGATTCTGTATAGGGAGTGCAAACATCACATGGATGTATAAGACAACTTTTTTTTTGTTACACTGTGAATGAAATTAGGGTAAATGGCCACAGAAGAAGCAAGAAGAGAAACAGCTTGAAATTTATGTCTGAGTTCCTGTGCCAGACATGACTCAAAAGGTAACTGTCAAACAGTCAACGCAGTAGCAATTGTCATGTACTGAAGCTCAACATCCTTGTGGGAGTGAAAGAGCCATAGAGATGTTAGATAAAACTGAGGAAATCTCTCTGAAAGGAAATTAAAACAGCCAAAATTTTAAATTCCTTGAAATTTCATGAAGTATAAGGGGTGGGTTTAGGGTCTTTTTGAGAGGTAGTGGGCTTTTTTCTCTGAAAATTAGCTTCTAAACAGACCAAAAAAGAATAAAAGAAATAAAAAGACATAATTGAATATATGAAAGTCATTACAAATAAGGAACACACAAAGAAGAATTAACTTTCACAAGATACATGCCAAGACATAGGTAAACCAAAAAGATTTTGAAGAAAATTATGAAAGATAGAATAACTAAATTCACTTTTCTATCTCAAACACATTTGAAGTTGAAACTCTACTTCTAAATCTATGGAATATGATAAAAGTGTGATAGCAGTGCACTGATACTCACTATGGAGGAGCTTAAAGCTATTGTAACTTTTTTTTCAGGGGGGAGGAAAGAAAATATATTCTAATTGAGGCAGAATAGTTTTAGACTAAGTATAGCATAATTTTTATATTATTTTAAGGAAAAGCACTTCTTACTGAGTAGTTTAAATGACACAAATATGAAATTGCCAAATTGTTAACTGCAATATGCATCCTAGCTGTTTGGGGATGGCAAGTGGCTGTTGTGCTACCAGTCTAGAGTCTTTGGCTTTGTGGTAGGCAGACTTTTAGAAGCTAAGTAATAAAGATTAGGTGAGAAGGCACTGGTATATGCATTATGAAAAATTGACATTGTATTTTTTTAGCCCTGCCTCGCTATTCTACCAATTTTTTTGAAGGAGTTAACATAGGCTGGCTGGATGCTGTGTGCTGCTCCAAGAAACATGATCTAAAGGCATCACCATTCCTCTTACAAAATTATGGTGTTGTTCAGTAAGTGGGAAAGTTTCCTTCTCAGAATGATGTGAGAAGTAAAAATTTGACTTTGCAGAGTAAAGGGATTTTTCTGCTAAAGTCTTACTAGTTTAGTCTGCATATGTGGGCCTATCGCTATTGTATTTATGAGAGGATGAAGGACAAGGTAGGCCTGTTCAAGAAGCAAGGTCCTTTACAGGTCAGCAGAAGAAAGCTCATAACACTTAAAGACTGAACTATAAAGTGGCAGATGAAATTCTATGTTAATAAATGCAAAATAATCCACTTAGGGTGGAAAGCCAGCTGTGACTGTATGTTATGCAGCACTAGACTCCACATAAGCTGCTGCTGTTCTGGGAAGTCACTGTGAAATAGTTGCAGGTAAGTCCATGCAAACCTTAGCTCACAGCTAGTCAAAAAGTTAAGTAAGTTTATGGAATGAATAGAAAGGGGACAGACAACTAAACAGAAAACAGCCCTGACTTTGCTTACATACAGGGTAGATTTCTTGTTCTTTGTAAAAAGGCAAGTAAATAGATGTGTACTAAGTGTTACTATACAGTTAAGTATTGAATGATTTCACATGAAGCCAATCCAATTTAAAAACAGCAGTCCCAAAGAATGACAGAAGTGTCAAAATGTCTAAATGAAACTTTTCCCCCTCAAAAATGAAGTTTTTTTGAAGTCACATTGCAAGTTCCTTCTCCAAGTCCTTGCAGCTGTGGGATTCACAACCTCCTACTTAAAAAGAATTCTTATTGATGTGTCATTCCATAACTACCAAGAAACATCAAACTTTTGGGAAAATAGTCTAATGAGCAGCTGACAATCCTTACAGAGCCATTTCAATATCTCTCAGCATGTAAAATTGTCTGTGATCTACCAAACAGGCTCACATCCCTGGATTTTTTGACATGTAATGGTATGGAGTGATGTTTAATAATGGTTTATGTTACAGGTTACAAGCTAAATCTTAAAATTGGTTTGTGGCAAATGACACTTCATGTGCAAATCATTAGTTTAAAGACAGCAAATTTCAATGTTAATTTTTATTAGGGATAAAAGATAACGAAGATGCAAGGTGAAAAACAGCAGTAAGTTTTTCTTGTGAGGGAACAGAGGCATATAGTCATGCAAATGTCATGCATATTAGCCAGAAGTTTATCAACAGTTACCTTAGCTTTGTTTTCTCATTCCCATGCTTTTGGGGGTTTGAAGAGGAAGGGTCATGTCTCCCCCTCCTTCCTGTGCAATAAATAATTAAGAGCATGGACATTTTCATTGTCCTGGGCAGTCCTTTGAGTTAACAGTTAACATAGGAGGGACACTGTGTCAATTATTGTTTCAGCATCCCCTTCTGCAGACACACAAAATTGTCCCGGATGATATTTGGCAGTTTCAGACTTGAAGGATTTGAATTAGCCAGAAGGATTAGATTATTATTACCACTTCCTTAATGTCAGCATAGATTCCATCAGCTCTGGCAGAAATGGTAAGGACAATTGGCCTGCCCTGTGCTTCAGCTCACTGTTACACAAATTTAGGAGTTAAATTAAATAAATATATATATCTATATATGCATATAGATATAACAAGATCTGTGTCTCGTTTGTTAACCCTGGGCTAAAAAATTTGGAAACACATAATGATGTCTGTTGCTTTAGCAGAAGTTGCAGTAACTCTATTTACTTAGCATTATTTTTTTGGATGGCCATATTGACTGCTTTAAGTGACATCAAACTCAGGCAGAAAGTTTCCAAACTGAGACAAGCTCTGCCAAAACAGAAAGAATTCTGTTATTATTGAACTCGAAGTGCCTAACATGAAACTCTCAAACAGCAGTGCTGTGTTTTGGGAAATACTGATCAACTGAGACCCAGAAACAGGCAACAAAAAGACTTTGCTGGTTCCAAATGGCAAATTCCCTTATCTGAAAGGGCAAAATGAAAGGAGGTAAGGGATGTTTACAGACAGTGCTTGTTATTCTCTCTTCCTTACGCACATCTAAATATGCAGTTTCCTATTTGGAAGGATTTCTTAGCTAGGTATGACTTATATTTCTAGCAAGTGTTTAAAATAGAGGGAAAAAAAAAAGAGAGGAATAAGATCAGTGGGGCTACTGAGAATGAGAGGAATTCTAGTGCATACCAGCCAACTTTAATTATATTTTGCAATTTACTGTAAATACCCTTATGGTATTTTCATATGTTGGGGGAAATTCTCCAAACTTTTGCTCAACTAACTTCCATGGGAATTCATGTGAATTATTACCTCAAGATCCATGATATGGAAATAATTATTGTTGTACGGCATGGCTTGTCAGCCTGTCTAGTACTAGCACAGATTTTTGCGTGTGCTAAGGTAGGCCAAGCCTTGAGAAATGAAACTACATTAAGGTGCTTTGTTTTTCCTCTAGGAAAGGACTGTATACTTCTAGAAAGCACAAAATTCATGTCTAGACCTGGGAATGACCAAATCACTCATCTTTCTTCTTCTTTTTTCCCCTTTTCTTTTTTTGATTAACATTTTAGGTGTGTTGTTCATTAGTCCTTCTTGGCATCTGTTGATGTCACTTCTTGGTATAAAAATCTAGGAAGAGAAATACCTCCCTGCTTGATAATTTTTTCCCATAAGTGCTCATTTTCTCCCTTTGCTCACTTCTGTTTATTTGAGGAAATACAAAGGTGTTGTAAAGGATAACTCATAATTGACAATCTGGGGATGTACAACATGACATGACGACATCGTCCACTCTGAGATATGAACAATGTAGACTTTGCTGCTGGCATTGTGCTGGTTGGGAGGGCTGTGCTTATCCTAGTGGGAGCATGAGCAAGGCCGGCAAATGAAAGAGGACAGGTGCTGAGCACACCAGTTCTGGTATCAGCAAGGTTTGCAGGGCATCTGTGCTCGCAGTCTTGGCTTCAAGGGCTTAAAATTCACATGTAGCTAGTCAAGAAACAGACATGTATCAAATCAAATAAGGCCAGAGTGTAATTAAATAATACAACATGACAAACAGCGCATTTCTAGGAAATTACAGCATGCCTTGGGTGGAGTTATAAGGCATGAGGCCAAAGGTTGGATGACTTTAATCATCCAAGAGGCACAGAAAGCCCCTGATGCTGACAGTGCTAGAGAAAGAAGAGTAGGATCATGTGGGCAGTCTTTCTGCATACAGTTTAGAAACCAAGCTTTGATTTTATCCTATTTGGGTATGGAACTGCCTGTATCTCCTGCATGCCTTTTCTGGCCTCAGCTGGTTAACCTAGTAAGACTGCAGAATGATGCTGGCACATCCAACCAGCTAGTTCAGCACCCAAGTACATCTAGCGAGTGAAACAGAAAGTCTTACCCTGGATCAAGGCAGTTTTTTCCAGCCCCTGTGCCTGGGCCAGGATTTCCATGGGTAGAGCTCAAGAGCAATGACAGCATCTTCTAACTCAGGTATGGAGAGCCAGGAACTGGGAGAATGAGAGGATCCCAGCGGTGCTGTAAGCTGGACTGCTGAGGGGGTCTGTGCTGAGGCTGAGGCTGGGGATCCTTGAGGTGATGTATCTGGGGTAACAGATATTCTGTGACCGTGGGCTTGGCCAGAGTGGCCCAGAGGATGAGTTGGAAGCTGGAGTTGCATTTTCCAGTGAGGCAGAACAAATGATGAGCGAGACCATTTCAGTGCTTTTCAACATGGCTGATTACAATATAATTCTGATACCGCCCTGTGTCCTCATGGCTACCGCTGTACTTCTGTACAGGGTACTGTGAGATTTCAAGGAGCTGTGGGTGGAGTGGCCAGCTTCTTCCTCTTCATGCTCATCTTTTCCAAGTGAGCTTTCAAGTATCTGAAGCTTACCCAAGAGGAAGGTGTGAGGAGATGCTTGCAGGTGCAGTGTTTCTCTTACCCTGTGCTCTTCCTGTTATCTTCTGGTGTTTGGCTGGAGAGAGAGCAGACTTCCACAGGGATGTAAGACTTATGCTGAGAACCACAGCTGGCAGCAGGATGGTGTCTCTCAGCGAGGGGTAGAAGCCAAACCCAGCACTCTTGCTGCAGTGGCACCTCCCAGGAGGGTGGAGAGTAACAGGCTCTTGGAGAAGAGGTCTTGTGAGGTGGGAGCCTTTGTGTCATGCTGGTAATAAAGTCTTCAGAGACAGAACATGCTGATTCACAGAAATTGAGACTGTTTGTGGGAAAGGGTTGGCTTTCATTAATATCTTGACTTGAAAACTCTTGTGGAAATAAAATTTTGAAACTGTCAGAATGTTTTGGTAGTTTCTAACTGAACAGCTTTCTCATTTTAAAATAGTTTTTGTTTTGAAAATTAAACCTAATAACATATTTAAGAAGTTGCATTAGAAAGTATGTTTTGAAATTGTCAAAGCAAAATGCTGGCCTTGAACTCCAGGGTTTTTTTATTTGCTCCAGGTCTTTAGCTTTGAAA
This sequence comes from Aphelocoma coerulescens, assembly GCF_041296385.1. NCBI lineage: Eukaryota > Metazoa > Chordata > Aves > Passeriformes > Corvidae > Aphelocoma > Aphelocoma coerulescens. Next base: position 125,501,914 of record NC_091015.1, read on the forward strand.
ATTGCAATAATTTAAAACCTTCCTCTCACTTTGAAGTGGGATATTGATATGCAGAAAACTGTTTACAGGGAAATTGTGTCTCTCTTAGCTCAACATAATGGACTATGCCACTTTAACATGAACTAGCCCCATTTAAAAACAACAAATTTATAATAAAGTCACTTTAAAAAAGAAATAAAACAATTCTATTGCTACAAAAACACCTTTTACTGTCACAATTATTCTCCCACAAGTACAAGCAGGTTTTCTGATTCTAGGTTTAAAATGTTTACTAATGATTGTAATGTACTCAAAAGAAACCAAATACAGATGGTTAAGTTTGAACAATGTTTTTCTCACACAGTATTTAACGCTCAAGAAAGTCATAAAACAATGAAGTCCCAATTCAGTACTGTGCAGCATGTCCTGCTGATGTGTTTAGTTCCGTTGCCTGGATTTTAATCACTGGGATGTGCTCACTTCAAATGTGATGCTAAACATTGCCTGTTATTATAATGCTTTTCCCAGGAAAATGCATTCTGACTAGAATGCAAAGTGCAGAAGAAAAACTTAGGGGGATTACTATTTTTTTTTTTTTTAACATGGCCTTAAGAAAAACAATGGTTCATTCTTTCAAGCCCTGTATCCTGAGTCCTATGTATACTATTCCCAGTTTGGCAAAGGGAAAGGGCCTTCCAAGTGAGTGTGCATTATGGTGGTACCTACAGGCTCTCAGTGCCAGGGGGCCATACTCCTAATTTAGCTCCCCACAACTCACCGTCATCCTTTCTGCCCCCACTGTGCCAGGAAGCTTCGTGTTGTGGATCACAGCCTTACCCATGTGCCCAGTCAACCTTGCAGGGCCCAGCACCCCGTCCCCATCTGCTCTGTGCTGACATTAAAGATGCCATTATGCTCTTTCCTAGGAGTAGTTGCAGAGTTCTTGCCTATAATTATGTCCCACAGTAACCACGGTGCAGCAAGATTGGAATCAGTCCTTGACTTCCAGACCAGCAGTGGTTGTGTTTTGGTGGTGATGGAGACTTCTGGGGCACCAGGTGAGTTATACAGTGAAGCCCTGACACTGGTGTCATTAGGGCTCACTGGTTCAATCTGTGCATTAGAAATGCTTCTCATCACAGCGATGTGGAGGTGACATAAGATGTAGAGAACAGATATGATTCCTGGGTTTGGTGTACTTCTAAAAATTTTATTTGTTAGATTCTCGGCAGCTTTATGTGTATATATATGAAATATATATAGATTCAATATATTGCATTAAAATGATGGTGGATGGTGAGGGTGAGTGAAAGATAAAGCAGAATAGCTATGGTGCAAAGGTAGCAGCTTTCCTGTTTGTCTCTATTATTAAAACCAGGACAAAATATTTTTTTTCACTAGGACTGACTAGAACCTTGGTATCAGCTCTGACTCAGGCAAGCATGAAAACTGGTCATCCTGTGACTCTCCCCACTTTTAGTGCCCTTCAAGTATTTTTTACCTAGGAAACTTTATGACAGCAGTATCTTGCAACATGAAATATTATTGTCCTACATTGTGTGATTGGGACTTACCATTATAGCAGAACACCCAAAGGTTGGCAGATTGGCTGCCGAGCTGCTTGGGTGCTCCATGTCTTTAGTCCCTGTTACATGTGTTACTGAAGCCCAGCACTCACTGCTAAGTGTCATGGTACAGAGACAGAACAGAAATGCTGTTGGCAGCCATCACCAGCTAGTTGTTTTTGTCTGTGATTTCATGATGTTTAAGACACAGCAGAGCTTTTTTCTCATTAGTAAGGGTCAGTATGCAGAAAACAGATCTCTTGAAGTCCTGGTGTATTGTGTCACCCTATTCCATCTTCATTTCAACATCACCCACTCCCACCTTGCCTGAAAAGTCACACACTCTGCAGGATGCCTTAGGAAGACTGATTGTTTTCATTTGCCGGGAAGTTTGCAGCAGAGCGCTTTTAAAATGACATTGTAAGAAATTGCTCCAGTGCAAGACCTGCTCTGGCTTTTATTTATATAAAAGAGATCAGGGTTAGGATTTCTAGTTGGAAGAAACCCACGATTTTACTAGGACAGGGAGGCTCATTCTTCTCTCTTGGCATACCATGCTCTCTGCAATCTATTTGAGAGGCAATAAAGGAGGTAATAAAGTGGCAATCAAAAACAATGCTTCAGTAGTCCTGAGCCACAGTTTGTGGGATTTCATTTGGAACTTATTTACCTAACCCACTCCCACACATCTATCTGTCTTAGGCACCTACAGGAGTCGTCTCCTTGGAGGGTTTGAGGCTGTCAAAAGGTTAAATTTAGTTCTTAGAGCAGTCTGGAAGACTTTATTGATGGGAAGGGGAAGTACTGAGAGGTAAGGGTTTATGGGCACTGCAGGTATGGAGTACAGAGGAAGCAATAATGTCTCGGTATCCAGGAGCAATGTATTTCCATCACTGCCACATTGTACCAGCTTAACTGATCCTCCTAAGAAGAATCCTGGATTTCTCAGGGATGTGCTGGGACTGGGAGCTTTCTTGCTACCAGATCTGAGAGAGAACTTTTCCTTGTCTCTGCATCACACTGTGCTGTACTGCAGCCAAGTGGTGTCCTGGCTGGACAGAGCTGTGAGTGTTTTGGGTGCTGAGATGTACAAAGCAGGCATGCCTGAGTGACTTACCTCACAGTAGCTGATTGTACCTTCTGAGGCTCCTTCCAGCCTGAATTACTGTATGATCCTGGGATCCTACATTTCACAACTGCAGCCTAGGCAATCCCTTCCTTCACCCCATGGCTAAGGTTAGCAGGCTGCACCCACAGTAGGAGAGTGGTGATACTGACAGTGATGCTGCTCACCTGCTCACCTGCTCATGCAATTGAACAAAGAGTTCAGAGCAAAGTTGATGCATTATCTTTTATTGGCAGGCATATAATAAAAATGAGATATGCATGAGCAGGTCATATTTTTTTCATATCCATTATTTTACATATTTTAAAAAGCTATCTTTCACAGATCTTTTCTCTATATGTTGATTATTAACCATTCTGTAAGCATCACCAGGCTTCTTGATTACTTATTTGCAGCTAGGTATGAGGCCTGTCAAGATTATGTTTCTGATTGAGCTGGGACAAGTTCACAGCATGGCTGGCTTCCATAATCCTGTGTGGATAGGTTGGATGCTTTCTCTTATTCCTCAGGATGGCAAGAGTGACATATGCGTTCTGCAGGTTTTCATGCCAGTAGATACTGACCTGGATGTGACAGAAAAAGGCTGAAGAGAGGTATGAATGATCTTAAAATTCAAAATGATATGGACAGAAAAGGCTTCTTTCCCAGTTTTCTCTATTTTACAGCACTTCTCTGGAAGTCCTTTCCATTTCCTTTCTCTGTATTTTTGCATATATCTTCTGTAGGGCAGGTACATGTTTAAAGGGTGGAGCTGAACAGCTAGCAATAAAACTCCTGTAGTTTTTTTATATGCAGAAGTAGTCTTCTGTCTCTGGAGACTGATAGATTTAAGGTCCTAGGCCAATTGTTATATACACAACTGTTGGAAAATTAGGACACAGTTGGCCATGACTATGAACTTATGCAGAGCATTTACTTCAGTTTTCACTCTTCCAGAATAAGGGTGGAATTCTGTGTTTCTTGCTGTAGTAAAGTCCTGCTGTTCAGCTGAGTCAGTGTAATGGACAGTTGCCTGAATGCATTTAGAAATAGAGGGCCAAGCAGATTTTCTCTTCTTTATTAGCTTTCTTCCTTGCTGTGGGATTTCAGCACATCCCAATCTTGAATACATTTCTCTATGTAACATACTTTTGGATGGAGGAAAATGTTATCTTCCCAAGTCTGCCTGTAGGGAATTGACATGGGGAGAAGTGAAGAACTTTGAAGCATTCAGGTTTCCAGTGGTACAGGTGGGCCCTTACTCAGGTAGCTGGACATTTTAAAAAATGCCCCTAGAGATGTCTTTCTGAAAGTGAGCAACGTGGCAGAGCAGGGACTGAACCCGCCCTGGTGTCCCAGATGCTTTAGCTAGTGCTGCAAATGCTGGCTTACCCTTCCTGTCCTAACACTCTAGTTAGTCCTGTCACTGCTGCCTTTGATTTAGAAGGGCCGCTCTGAATAGAAAGACTGTACTCAGGGTGAGTAATGGTGGTGAAATTTGTCTTTTTAGTAGTTGATTTTTAAGCCTGAAAAATCTGGCATATTCACAAACTGTGAATCAGTGCATCCAGCTACAGATGTTATCCTCTGGAAATTGAGGATCCTGTACCCAGCCGTACTGCTGTCGAACTACATAAATGCTCTGAATGTGATTCCTGTTTCTACGACATCCAGAAGGTAGTTGCTTTCCCTTTGTAGAAGCAAAAGATCAGAGGAGGTAAAAAGCAAACTAGAGTAACACAAAGGAAGGGGAAAAAAATGTGTTCAAAAGACCTCTGTCTCTCCCCAGCTTCCTGCTCCCTCCCCCTGCCCCCTGCCTCCTCTTCCTTCTGTCTCTAAGGGTTAAATATGCAGAGGGAAAAAATTGCTAGACTTTATGTCTGTGCTTGGTGGGAACTATTAAATTACAGCTGGATGTTTTTAATTATGCCACACATAAATGCCTGAACACAACAGCGTTTTAATCCAAATGTGAGCCTCATTTATGTGTGTTCTGTGTTTGCTCTGAAATGCACTGGCTGGCACTTGTTTGTGGTGGCCCCTTTGTGGCATTTGTAACAGTGTGTGGGGTTTTTACCCCCCTCCCCCCTTTTTTTTCCCAAGTGCGAGGATGGGAGCTAGTGCTGGCGAGGGGGAAAGGAAATGGGTAATAAAACAGAGAGCTAAGCGGCTCACTGGAGCCAGCGATGCTGGGATCTGGTTAATTGCTCCGAAATGAAAAAGATTCGGGGGTTTTCATGAAATCCCATAGGTGCATTTGCCAAGCCTCAAATATTAGATTGAATTACAGTTTCTAATTCCTCCCCCCCTTTACCCACAGCCATGTGTCTTATTTCTTCCTAAAGCTTGTCCACTTTTCAGAGCAATGAATGTAAGAAGGAAGCTGACTAAGGACTGCCTGCCTGCTTGTTTTACACCTTCCCCACCTACGTCTTTTCCTAATCCTACCTTTTATTAAAAAACAAGAAATCTGTCTCTCTCTCCTCCAGCATATCCTGATCTGTTTGTGGATTTGAGGTTGAAATGTTGCCTATATATTTTGCCTTGCAAGGGGCTGTGGGGAGGGCGTACTGAGGAACACTGTCTCTGTCCCTTGTTCTCCACACCCACGCACTAGCTAAGCATAATATAATCCTTTTCTGCATAGCCACCAAGACTTGTTTTTTTAAAGGGGCTTTGACCTGTCCCTCTCATTTTCAGAAATAATTTTACATTGGCAGCTAGTTGTGCCAGCATTTTTACTATCCCACAAAGGGATTTCAGCACCTGATTTGTGGGTGCAAGGGGACTTCACTGGGAAATGACGTCAGTGGCGTGGCTTGGAGGAGTAGCTGTCTCTGAGATCAAATCCTTAAATGGTAGGATTGGCACCAACCAAACTGAAGCTAGAGCTGAGACTCTCCTGTGTATAAATTATATCCACAAATCAAGATGCAAACCTCTTTTCTGACAGTTATTTTGTTTTGTTAACCAGAGAACAATGTATATTTTCTTAGTCTGGACGTTTTGAGATGAAAAGTGCACCTTGGTTATTAGGCTGGTATCTGATCCAACTGTTGTTTCTCCCCTTGTGAGGAACTGGAAGTCTTTCCTCTTTCTTCCACCCTGGAGCTGGGAAGGCTGTCTGAGTCACCTAGTTCTGTCCCAGCCTTGGAACGGTCCTTTCTGCTGGAAATTTCTCTGCCATGTTTTCCTGACCTGATCCCACTGGTACTCTCAGTATCCCCCCACAGGCAGATAATTCTGACATACTTCTTACTCGGGGACCTTTTTTTTGTGCCTTCTGCTTTTGTTTAAACTTTTTCTTCTGTTTTGTGTAAAGGTGATCTGGCATGCCAGCCTCAATTGGCTGTCTCATTCCCTCTGTCCTCTTGGAAGTTGTTTCCTACATTCCTGTGTTATTTCTCACCTTCCTCCTTGGTGGAAGCTCCGCTGGAAAGGAGTGTGTGAAGTGTTCCTTCCAAATTATGCATATACATTAGCAATTAAATTTAAGTTCCTACTTTCAGTCTGCTGTGATTATTTTAAATAATTAAAAACGAAGAGCCCCATTTCCCACTCAAAGGCAAGAAGGATTTAGGCCACCATTTAACTGGCAGTGTTTATCCAGCTCCTCCTGCAGCCTCTGCTGTTAGGCACTAGTCTGGGCTGCCCAGCTTAAGAGAGCAGAGCAACTAAGGGCATGCTCGAGTAAAGCATGCTTTGATATTTCTGCTGTTTCCTTGTACGTGATCTCATGATGCATTGCTGTGGGGAGATCTAACTGTTCTGCCAACTCGTTTTCAAGAACTGTTTTCAAAGGGAATGGTTTTAAATTGCTCACTGGGGGGGTCATTTATTGTCTATTTTTTTTTATAGTGCTGGGTCCTCAGGCATTTGAGGGTGAAATCTCTATTGTTCACCCCACCTCCAGAATGATCAGAAATCATGGATTTTTACTTAGCCACCCACTGTCTTTTGACCTGAATACTTCAATTTTTCTTTCCCACCCAGTCCCTTCCTAATGTTAGCCACAGTCTTCCCATCTTGCTCTCACCCTGTAGGGTAAGGAAATGTGGTTTCATCCATGAATGACATTAATGCCATTGTGTGAATCATTAGTGGATCCAGCATCACAAGCCCTAGGGGATCAAATACTTGCAAACCACTAGAGAGAAATTCTAATATCAAATATGTGGCAGGACTCTTCCTAGCTCGAAGAAAACAAAACAACCCTATTTAATACCTAGAGAAGTCATAGTGCTTAGAGAGAGCCGAGGAGCTTGTGTAATAGCCTTGAGGGGCCCAGAAGTAACCATCCTGCTTCTCTCTCCTGTCTGTATTCCCTCTTGCCTCCTCTCCTCCCAGGCTCCCTCTCCAACCAGCTAACCAGATCCTTCCCACTTGTGGCATATAATGGCAGTATTTGAAGCCCTGACTAGGCTGTTGCCTTCTTCCTCAAAACAAACACAAAGTCAAGATGAAGCGTGACTAACTAAAAAAAAAAAAAAAAAAAAAAAATTAATAAAGACAGAAATTGAGCTTTTTGTGGTGGGGTGGGAGAAGAAAAACTGAACACCTGCTGTTCTGCTGTGGTGCCATCCCAATTGCCCTGGAGGCTGCTGTTAGTTCTGCCTTTGCAGGCTTTGTGCCAGTGTTTCTGCTTTGCCTTAGCACTTGGTGGAAGACAGCACAAGAGCGTGGGGTTGTCTCACAGCCCAAGGAAGAGTGTAAGATGTAACCTTGTGATTGCTTGCTGGCACCTCTGATGATCCCAACATTTCAGTGGGTGTTCAAAAGCTGATTACTTTTTTTGTTGTTGTTGTGTGTAATGGCAGGTTCTCACATTTTAAAGTTTTGTCCAAACATCCTCTGGGATGTAAACACACAAGACATATTTGGCTGGTGGCTCCTGCAGTATGCATTACGTGTGTAAGAACAGGAATATTGTGCATAGGCAGAGAAAGCAGATGGGAGTGCTCTGTTATGCATAACGGGACACAGATTTCCCTTAATGACCTCATCCTGCTAACCTTGAGGAGAAAATTCAAAGGTACGGCAAACCCTTTCTCTGTGGAAACACTTACTCCCAAGCATCAGGCATCAATACTTGACATTCCCTACAAAAATTAGGTGGTTAATAAATTTAGACAATCTATCTAAGTAACTGGCATAGCTAGATCATCCATGCTGCATATGGCCAACCTAGAGATGTGTAGAACTTCTTAAAATAGCTGTGGAAATATTTGTGTAAAGTTTATTTTTCATTTCTCTTCTTTTGCAAACTATGAATCAAAGTATTGGAATGTGAGAATCTCTGGTCCCAGATGGTGGTGGTGGGACCAGAACTGAAGGGAGGGTTAATTTTATCAAGTCTACAGAGCAATTTTGAAACAATTTGAAATTAGATAGGTTGGTTTTAACTGTGTTTGGATCTGAAACTCTTCACAAATTAAACCTGATCATTTGAATAGGAGTTCTTAGACTCTGTTTCAAGAGCAAATAAAGATGACAAAGAACTGGAGAGCGGAAATGTTAAAATTGGTATTCTGAGAAATATCAGGTAATACTCTGAATTTTCAAACTCTTCGATACTGACATCTGTAAGCAGAGATTTGGTAACTTACTTTTTGAAGCTCATTACCATAGTGAACTTGCTAGTTCTCTGGCAGCTCATAAGGTTTAGCCAGCAATGATGTCAGACTCAGCATTAAAAGTATGTGTGGAACAGATAAGATAAAAGATGCCTTTTTTCTTCTTTGAACATGGAGAGTTTTCTGGTTGTAGTTTCTTGAACTTGCTGAAGTTAATACAAGATAACACAAACTATTTTGGGATGGGGAGAGTAATCCTTTAGGCACAACAACAAAAAAAAGAAAACAAAGAGGAAAACTCCTCCTATCCAGACCCTAAGTATATAGAAGATTGATTTTCTGTGTGTGTGATTAAATGTCTTAATTTATTAAGTAAAAGACTTAGTGAAAAAAAGGAAAATTATGTTTAATCCATGCATACAGCTACTACAGTGTCTTTTTGAATAATGGATCTTTTCCTGCACATCAATGTTATTACAAAGCTGGAGAAGCATCAAAGGAATATTCTGCTTGCTGTATGAGCCTTGGGAAGTTAAGTGCTGAGAGGAGACTAGGTTATACTTTCCCAAACTGTGAAGCAGATAAAAATGGGACTAAAGATGGCTGTAGAAGATGATATATAGATACAAAGCCCTCACTGGTTGAATTTCGGATCAGGATTAACAATGTTCCATTCTTTATCAAGAACGTGGAAACACAATGGTATTTTAAAAATTGAACTAGATACTGTTCTTAACTGAAGATCTCTTCTAAATATCACATCTTTTGCTATTTCTACAGGAACTTATATGAACTGTGGTATAAGCAGTGAAAATGTAAACAGTAGCCAAGACATTTTAAAGAGATAGCTTCTATTAACAAGGTACAACATAAACAGACTTCAAGGTATGTGAGCATTCCTTATCAAGCAGAAGTTTTTATGATAGCTGAATAGTTTCATGATTTCTAAAAAGCTATTTAAATCAGTGGACTTAAAGTAACTCTTGTCAAAGTCAGAGTGAATTTTACCAGTGGAAACAGAATTAAGCCCTAAAGAGATCATTTTTTCAGCACCTTTGCAACTTTTCATCTGCCACCACTGGAGCCAATGGAAAGGGTTTCATTGACTTTGGCACATAAAGGGATGTTAGCTGTGTAACCCAAGATATCTTGTGAGTGCCAAAGAATAAACGAAATTTAGAATGAGACCAGCTTTGCTGTAATGGTGATGATATAATACTCAAGAGCAAACAACTAATAACCTCTTCTTAAAACAAGAATCCATCATGAATGCTCCCAGACCAAAGGGAAAATTTGCCTCTGGCCTCTGGGATTCCCAGCTGGGCAATGAAAAGAGGAGCTATATCATGCAGAAAATGATGAGGAAAGAGTAAAACCCCTCAGGAGAAAAAAAGCCTGTTTCTTTTCCCCTCCTCGTCTCCTGGCATACTTATCTTTACTGCTTGTGTAAAATTCCATTGAGAAAAACCAGTTCATGATAGAACAAACTGAGAAAGTGCTAGTTCAGACAGCCTCTTCTTTTCTTTCATGGATTAATGGCAACTGAAAATGAAAGGATTATTTAAGGCCACTTGGGCAATATTAAGTACTGCCTATTGTGTTAGTCTAGGATCACATGTAGCCTGGAAACCAAAGACAGCAAACCACATTAGGTTAGTCTAGGTGGACACCTAGGTTATGAAACAGGCAGTTCTTGGATTTGCTTGTCAGTAGTTACAGAATTGCCTGTTCTGAAGAAAGAAATTAAAAAAATGGTGGTTTGCAGTCAGCCTTTCTGAAATTCCCAGAGGAATAGCCATGTTACTCAACTCTAGAAAACAGTCTTAGTGACCATTCTCAGTGATTATTTTTTTATTTGGACTTCTGCTAAAGATACAAGAAGTCAAAGTTAAATCAAGTTCACTATTCATGTGTGTACTCATATGGGGCTGAGCTGGAAATGGTAATTTTTGAAAGTTGTAGCCTGTCCTGGTCAACCCATTTCAGAACAAGGGGAAATCTTTCTTCATCAAATCCATTCTGCTGTGTTTTCCTGTGAGTCAAACACAAACAGTTTTCAAACCTTTGCTGGGAAATGCAGTTCACAGTCTGGCAGGACCTGGGAAAATAAGAACTTAAGTCAGTGTACCGTGGAGTATATCCATCTCTCTCTGTGCTGGGACAGAAGCTGCCTTTTGAGCAGACATCTCACTTTGGCTTTTGCTTCTCTCTGTATCAGCTAAAGGTTCTGACTGCTCTGCTGCTCCATTTCTGGAATGGTAGAGGTGTGCTGGCAAAAATTTGCTTGAACTGGATCTGGAAATCTTCTTGCCTTGGATGGTGTGTTGTATGAACTGACATTTGTTTGGAGGAGTTGAGTGAGAGGATTTAATGTAAATGTGAGAACTTCCAATTTCAACAAACATGAATTTTGGGGTGTGTGCTGGTGCATCCACTTGTTTGTAACAGGAGGCCACAGGTCTTGTAGTACCTTGTTGAGGAAGACGCTTCAGTGATACTGTCTGGAGAATGACTAAAGGAAATTAAACACAGAAATAATCAGCAGAAACCTTCTATTTTTTGTTTGTTCTCCAGCAAGTGTGTTGGTAAATGGCCTTTATCCCGAATTGTGCCACTTCTGCTGTCCGTGCACCTCTGTGCTTCAGGACCTTGGCTGCCAGTGACCTAAGAGCTTTCATTGCAGATGGACATTACACAATGTTGGTGTCATATGGGACTTATGACTCTTTTCTTGCACAGATTAGGTATTCATTACTGGTATAGAAGATAAGGACCAAATCACAGATCTTTCCCAAGTGAACTGGCCTATTACACTGTGTGTTCTCCAATTACAGCTCTGGGTTCTTGAGAATTTAGAACTGATCTTGTAAAAGGTACACAGAAGTTATTTAAATCAACAATGAGGAGTGGGAAGAATTTACTTCTGCACAGAATACTTTGTGCCTTCCCACTTCTTTGCGTCTGGGAAACTCTTACTGCTTCTTTCTTCCTTGTTTGTTATAGTTTTGGATGTCTTGCTGTATTGATATTTCCTATTCTGAATATTTTGAGTCTTGTTAACAACTGTATGGTTGAATGATAATTTCTATTTTTTTCCTGTACAGACGTTGATGGAGGTTTCCTGATATTTAGATAATAGTTATTAAAAAACCCTCCAAATCCCAGGCTAAGGTTTTCAAATGGGCCCACGCTCACTTTACCCTTTTATCTAGCCTTTATTCTTTCAGGCTAGAAGACATTCTTTCCTATGTATTAAGGAGTGATTTGCTTTCTTCCCAGTCTGGATCTACAGCAATCTCCTGAGTTATTTTGTATAAGGTCCTTGTAAAGACGAGCAGGAATTTTTGTTCCCCTTCTCTCACACAGAAGTGAGGGCCTAGTTCTTGTTGTCTTTGCTTTGAGCAGTGGGGAGGAGGAATTCCTTCCTGACAGTTGAAAGGACGAACAATTTAGAAATACAAACATTAAAGGAGGGCAGGGGTTGTCATTCCTATACCACACTGGTGTAAATCAGCAGCAGGGTCAAAGGAATATACGTCCGTCACATCACTTCATGGGAAATCTTCTTGCTCCATGCCCGTATTTTCTCACAGGATTTTGGACCAGTTATGTCCCAAATTCTCGTTGGACTGGTCTTCTCATGCCAGAATATTCACTGGAAGAAAACCTGGGCCAAAGTGAAACAGTGTCATGCTTCAGTAGAACGCACAACCAGCAGGAGACATAGAAGAGAGACAAATGCTGTGAAGAGCCCTACCCCAAGGTTTGACCACAGGGAGCAAGGCTGGGGTGTCTTTACAAACGAGTGTATGGGAAAAGGGATAAACATTCAACCTATCCTATGGCTGAATGCCTAACATTATACAGTTAGCACTATCTATAATATACCCTGAAAACTCCAAAAACAAATTTTGACTGGATTTATGAGTTGTAGGACAGGAGCCAAGTTAGCTCTTACTTAGTCTTGATGTGTTTGGAGAGATCTCATCTTTATATGTCTGGAACTTTGTTTTTCTGACTTGGTTTCTTTATATCTCCAATAGTTTTTATCAAACTGTTAACAATGACATTCTTTCTCTAATTTGGCTTAGGGTCAGAAAAGGGGCTCTTAAACATACACATTTTGTTTAATTTGTTTAATTTCTTATTCAATTAACAGAGATTCTCCAGTCTTTGAAATTTTCAATTACCCTTTTCCTGCCTACTCAGGAAGTACTTGGCTTCCATTTTTCAGAGCAATTGTAACTTTTCCATTAATTTGGTAGCTGTGATAGCACTTGCCATCTGCCATGACACACACAAGCACTCACCCGCCCACCCATCAACCCACCCACTCACATACAATGGGATCTTTAAAGGGGCCCATAGCGTGTCCATAGAGGTAAATCTGATAAACCTCATCCAATAGAGGCCACCTAACCTCTAGTGTAAGTCACAGCCCTCAGTGTTTTTGTAACTTTGTCCATTCCCCTTGTAGAAAACTTCTGTCTGTGTCAAGTTGACTTTTACACATGGAAGGTTTCAGTGAAGTTGGTTTAACCCTTATTAAGAAGAGGGCAGAGGGTAATAATAAGTAATTTTGGCCTATGGTAGTATTATTTCCTCTGGCTTTGTTTCTTTCTCTTTGTCTTTTTCTGTCTCTGTGTCTCTAACCAATTCTTTTCCTGAGAGATCTTACATTTTCCTGTCCTGTAAAAGTCTACGCAAATCTGACTTAGGAGCAAATTATCTTTATACCTTGTGAGGAATGAGACAACTCTTTGTAGAAATTAAAACAATTTATTAAAACAGAAAAAAAGTTGAAAAATTGCAAAAAACTAACAAAATATAAAAATTTGGGATCCAGATGGCTCGAGAGATATGCCCCAGGAGCGCAGGGATTCAGGAACTTTAGGCTTAAGACAGCTCTGAACCTCAGGTAGAGAAAAAAATAAACTTGCAGTTTAGGCTGGTCAAAAAGAAATCTATTTCTAAAAAGCCCCTAGAAAGGGGTAGGCTTCTCCAGCACTGCCTTAGCAAGCTGGAGAGGATGGGAGAATGAGACTGACCACGTGTCTTTTTCTTCCTTTTATAGCTTTTGCTCCGCCCACAGTCCGCCCACAGCCCACCCACAGTCCACCCCCCTGGTTCAAGGCGGTTGGTGTTTTCCCCTTGACAGACCACCTCTGTCCACCAATGGCTCCTCCTGGTCAGAGGGGTGATATCAGTTGAGATAAGGGTCATGTGCTTATGGGGGGCTGGGCTGTTTGTTGCAACTGGGGTTTTTTTAAAATCTGCCTTGAAACCAAGATACAAGTAAAACATAAAAATACATCCAACACATCTTAAAACACTTGTAAAGGTATACAGTAAACACAGGAAGACCATAAAAACTTGATTAGTGTACCTGGACTGATGGATTGATTTTAACATTCAATTTAAAAATATTAAGCTCAAATTAATTAAAGCACTTAATATGCAAAGACCAAGCACAAATAGGGATTTCATGTATGACATACCTGCTCCTTGGATCACATCAAACATGTGCTGCTAACGTTCCTGAATGTTCTTTGTACAGATCATGCAGCTGGCCATGGATCAGTTAAAGTTTACAACATTAATTAAGGATGATCTCCTATACTAAAGGTGCTGGTCTAAATTACTGTTAGAATTGTGATACATCTTTGGATTTACCAGAGAGTTCATATCTGATAGATGTCAAAGTGACCCTGGGGCATGTAGGGAAGATTACATATAATTTCTTTAGGTTTAAACCTCATTAAAACATTGTTCCTATGAGATATGTGAATATTTCTGCCACACTTAATGACAGTTTTTGTTTTTAATTTTAGTTATTAGCAGATTCTTCACTATGCCCTATGATAAGATTATTGTATATTCACCTTCTCCATATTTTTCTTGGGCATTTTGCTCTCTGTTGGCTGAGAAAAAAATAATGAGATTTTTTTAAAGATACATGATAATTTTATACTTTCAGGTATGAATTAAAGACATAATTAAAGTTTAGATGCTCAGAAGATGTTTATCCTTACTGAATTGATATGGATCTGTTGGAGTCCAGAGGAGGGCCATGAAGATGATCAGAGGGCTGGAGCACCTTTCCTGTGAGGAAAGGCTGAAAGAATTGGGGTTGAAAAGCCTGGAGAAGACTCTGGGGAGACCTTATTGTGATCTTTCAGTACCTAAAGGAGCCTTGCAAGTGAGCTGGAGAGGGACATTTTACAAGTGATACAAGGGAGAATGGATTTAAACTGAAAGAGGATCAGTTTAGATGGATAGTAAGAAAAAATTCTCCATTGTGAGAGTGAATTTCCAGCTCTGGAACTGGTTGCTCAGAGAAGCTGTGGATGCCTCATCCCTGGGAGTATTCAAGGCCAGGTTGGATGGGGCTTTGAGCAACCTGGTCTAGTGGAAGGTGTCCCTGCCTGTGGCAGGGGGGCTGGAACTAGATTATTTTTAAGGTCCCTCCCAACCCAAACCATTCCATGATTCTATGAAACGATACCTTTTTGTATCATATTATTCATTATGTATCTTAAGTAATGATAAGTACTAGTAATTTGGTTCAGCAGGAGTGTTCATTTCTGTGTTTTGTTTTCTGGAGCAAATTTTATGCTAAGCAATGATCCACGTTTTCTATTGTAACACCTTATAACTGCAAGTAGGGTGTTTTTTTGTAAATATAAGTGCCCACAACTGTATCTGTAGAGAATGCATGCATATCCAACAAGAGCCACACCAGACCAAAGTGTGTAATGTGAACATGTATGTACATAGCACATTTATATGATATATGTGTGATTCATTAGAGTGTGTAGCTCTGTGTATTGTACCTGGGCAAGGAGGTGAAAGATCGCAGTGATTCCAGGGCCTGATTCACCACTACGTTTTAAACCTGGCTTTACGGGGCAGTTAAAGTGGGTTTACAGCTGTCTTGTGTCAGGGAGCTGAATGAAGCAACCAAGGAACTCAGCACAGAACTCCTGCTGTGCTGGAAGCTGCTCCCCAGGCATCCTTTCCAGAGAGCATCTCACTGAGAATGGAGCTGGGCGATAGTTGGAACAATTTGTGTTTTCACAGCACAAAACAGTGAGATCCTTTGAGACCTTCAGTGGACCTCAGCATATTCAAATTGATTGTAGGAGAAGTCCTGCTTGCTTACAAGTCTAATCCTACTCAGAGGGAGCAAGTACTACCACACTGCCTCTCTCTGCTCTGTGCAGAGCAGCATGGGCTGTGGTGGGTTTGTGTGCTTCAGTGCTGGGGTGGCTGCAATGCCATGACACCTCCTGAATTATCTGGATCATACCTGCAGTACAGAATAGGGCTGTGGACCCTCTGACAGTGAAAGAGAACAAACCAGGTAGAAATACCCCTGCCCACATTGCTTCTTAGATCTCTTTCTAAAGAGCAGTTTTTCGTTCTGAAGGGTAGTGCTGGAGGGCAATCAGTGCTTTTGTGCCTGAACTCTTCTTTTGTCCTGTTCAGCTATTCCTCCACCAATGCTGCCAAATAAAGGCTAAACTGTACTACAACTCAGCCTGGGGTGTCCAAGCACTTCAGTGCTGTGAAAGAAAGGTTTTTTTTCTTAAAAAAAAAAAAAAAAGAAAATAGGAAAAAAATTACATCTAATATAATAAATAGATACAAAATAAAAATACACACAGAAGACGTTATGCACACAATAGCTGGAAAGCAGGAGTGCAGCCATGTTTTCCTCTGTCAGTGGGTCAGTGTGTTCTGCAAGCACTTCCATCCTGTCGGGTCCCTGGTTGGTCTCCACCTGCTAGCCGGCTCACTCCAGAGGCAGCGCTGACCTGGCCTCTCCCTCATTTCGCTGGCGCCAGCGGCTTGATGGGCCTTGCACTTTGATTATTTGTGTTAACAGTTAATTTAGCACCATGGACACGTGTGCCAAAGCTGCCTCCACTTCCTGCAGCCTTCCAACAAATGGGACTTTTATGAGATGCCTTTCACAGCTCCCCTGCCTCCTCCAGCTCAACTCATTTGCCTCTTTTCTCCCCCACCCCTCCCCTGCCTTCCCTCCCCACCCCACCGTCTCAATCTCAGCTGTAATCTTTTCTACATCTTGCAGGAAAAGAGCTATTTCTGGCAGCTCTGTCTCTAACACTCGCCCCACTCAAACTGATTTAATGGAGATTTATAGATGCGAGGCTACGCAGCTCTGAGGCACTTTCTTGAAAAGTTTTTCTGTGCCTGTGTTACGTATGGAATTTATTTATTTAATGTTTGGTGTTGCAGCTACACTGTCAACTGTTTGCATGACATATTCCACATACTTTTTTTTTTTTTCACAAGAATTCCAGTGAAATCCTGTTACACAGCACATTTCTGGTCCAATTCATCCCAGCTGCTAACTTTACCAAGCTAAAATCTGACACCCAGGTCCAATTTCATTAAACCCCAGCCAGCATGGTTCTTTGTGATAATACTGACTCTTGTCTAAGGCAATATGTGTTTTGGCTCACAGCTATGAATAAATCCTGTCCTAAGTACCTTCTTCCTAGTATGCAGCACACTGCAATGGTCCAAAAAAAAAAAGCAGCTTCTGTAACTAGTTGTGGAGAAGAGAGACTTTTGTAATCATTTATCATGATTTTCCAAGTAAGCTCTCTGCTATCTTAAGAAATTATGTTCTCTAAAAATAAATGAGAACTTTAGTCATATATAACATCAAAACTGCTGTTTCTGTTGTCATTCCAGCTTTGATTGATGCAAAAAACACCCAACCTGGTATGTAAGGGATTCTATATTTACAGCCTAATACACATAACATATTTATTCTGTGTTATCCCTTTCCAAGTGCCCAAGTACTAAAATTAGCATTAAATATTCAAAATACAACCAGTTAAAAAAAAAAAAAATATTGGTAAACTCCTGTTTCATCTTCATTATTGGAGGGTGCTTTGTGTAAGTGCTCAAGAGGGTATGTGCTGGTGTTGGGACTCCTCCTGGACTCCTCCAGCAGGCACACATCACATCCAGTCCCACTTAGCCTCCACATGACACCTGGCTTTTGTGTGGACTTTCAGCCTGAGGGTTTATTTCACTTGACCGCTTTCCCATGCCTGAGTGGTGATACACATGGATGGTCCCCTGTCTGCTTACAGGAGCAGGAACTGGGGCATCCTCATCCTGCTAAGTGCTCCAGCTGGCTGCATCTCTGATGGCTTCAGGTGCAGGAGTCTCCTGATCCAAGCTGCTTACAGGAGCTGGGGCATAAAGCTGTTTCTCAGTGTCTCCCCTGAGTGACAATTCTTTTCCTTTTTTTAATGAAATTGAATGAGCTAAGTGTAACCTGTCGAGGACAAATCCTGTACTCTTCTCATCTTCCAAAAAAGCACTGTGTAAGCCCTGATTCTGCCGGCTCTCCTGCCTCCTGCTTGTTTAACAAATGGTATTTTGAAATAATGCCATAGTGTATTTTTAAATATCAAATTCTGCTGTGTTTTGAAATTGCAGATTCCCTTTGGTCAAGAAGGTTTTATCCCTGTGTTTAATATTTTGTTATTATGGTCTCTGCTAAGCTCCAGGACAGCACATTTTGGAGGTTGCTGGTGAATATCCTTTGCTTAGGCTGAGGCAGGTACTTTCCTGATGGATTTTTTTGTGACACCAAGGGAAAAGTCAACAAGTTGGAGGAATACAGATATTACCATTTCAGATCAGACCAGTTGTGCCTTGAGACCACTATTTTGCTGTGAGAGTAGCTAATCCTAGATGACAGGTTTTTTACAAATTAAACATACTTTGAGAATGGTTATCCTGTGTAAGGGTAGCAGCACTGGAAATTAAATGGGTTTTCCAGTCTCTCTATTGTGAAGCACATTGCTTTAGACTTTTTGGGAATTTACATTTGTTCTGGTCAGTTACGAGGTTTTACAAAAGACCTAGGAAGTGTTGAAATTGCAAGTTCGCGTTGGACCAAGTGTTGCAGAAACACGGTGTTTCAACACTGTGTACGTCATGAACCTGTAATTTCAACACTTTCTAAGAGTCACCAGAGTCTCTCAGGCTGAACTATGATATAACTAAGTGTTCTCCCCTGAACACTCAACTATCTTTTTTTTCCCCCTGCAAAATATAATTTGAAACACCATTTAGACACATTGAAGAGTTTAAAATTGTTTTATTAATAATGAAGGAAAGTCAAAGTAAAGGATTGCTGCAAATAGAGAAACTTGCTGACTCAAGTGGTAGAGGGGGTGAGTCCTTCTGCTGGATAAATACAGTGGACTAGGGTTGCAGTTTTAATTATGGATTCACTTGTGAGGGACAAAGCGGAATTTTTACAAGCTGTCTGTGGTTATGCTTCTGCCTTATGTCATTGCACACTGGTTCTGATAGCAAGTGTTAAACTCCTGCAAATGAATCTGCTATTACTTCTGCCTCTGGGCTGTGGGCTGTATCTCCCTGAGGCTCAGCCAGAGTGGGGAAGAGAGATGCAGCACAGCTTTGAATGCAATTTTAATCAATTTCTACCTGCCCTGCAGAGTTCACAGCAATAGAGCTGAGACTTGTGCATTGTGGCGTGTGCTCTCCTTCATGTCTCCCTCCTCAAATCACATGTAACAAGCATCCAGGATGCAACCTCCCTTTTAAAGACATCTCCTAACACTGGAGAAGCCAGGGCTGCCACAGCTGCAATAGTGAGAAGGGACAAGACCACCTTGACCTGTAAGACATCGTGGCTTTGTTTCCTCAACTGGCAGCCTGTCTGTTGAGTGACCTGATATTCCCATTCAGTGAAGAAATTCCTTGTTCCTAACACAACAGTTTTTGTGCACTGACTCAAAGCATTTTGCAAAGCTTGAGCAATGTCCCTTTATTAGATTGAGAAAATGAGGTACAGACAGACCAGAGCGATTGCTGGAAGTCCCCAGCAAGGGCAGCAGGGGTTGGAGGCCCAGTAGCCAAGTTCTTATTCAGTAGCCTATTCACTTGGAGACACTCTCTCCATTCACTCAGCTTCCCACCATGCTGTGATGGCAGGAGGGCAGGCAAGTATAAGGTGAGTTCTTGATGCAAAATCTTTGTTCTGCACTTTTCCTTATGTGTTTGCCTGACTTCAGTAACCTTTGAGAAGCATCCTTCTCCCTTTCATATCCCTTGATATTCCCTCAAGATCTAAATGACCAATATTTTCTTCAAGTATAACATTTTTCTCTTTTTGCATTTATGAGATGAATTGGGAAACTTCCTGTACCATCCCTGGGAAACTGGACAGGAACTCCTGCATTAACATAGCTTCTATTAAACATACACTGGTATGACTGTATCTGAGGGTAGGAGACAGAGAACTACTGGGAATAGCCAGGATTTCTCCCTGTTGCAGGCAATGCTGCTGAGAAAGCACAAACCAGCCACAGTGGTGAAGTCATGCAAATGCAATGCTACCAAAGGCCACAGGAATTGTGGAAAGATTTGTGTAAATATCTCATGCATTCTTGTGCTCTAAGGTTTATGGAAACAAAAACCACAGTCACAGAGCCCATGCCACATTTGCTCGTCCCTTCCCCCTTCTGTTTCTTCTCTACAGAAAGGTTGTAGAACAGTTTATGAGCGGCCAAGAAATTGAATTTTTTTTTTCTTTTTGTTTTTACTAGTAATGTTAAAAAAATAGTGGAAAAGATGGTAAGCATAAACAAGGTTAAGCAGGGTGCAAGGGGAAGGATGGCTGATTTGTGAGGATCATGTGAACCTCTGTTGTAAGCGTGCCTGGAAAAATACATGCCACACTCATGTTTCCCAAGTCACTTCAGACAACACATTGTCTCTCTCGCCCACCAACTGGACTCCCCTTTCCCTGCACCATTTAATTCAGTAGATCGTCCATGAAATTTGCTTACTCTCAAAGGGAAGATGCTGAATGTTTACCTTCCTGCTTCATTTTTGAGGTTTTATCATGCTCTCTTGAGAGGCTGACAATATCTGAGTCTAGACAAAACCAGCCCTGTTTATTCATGTCCTGGTGTCCATTCCTCTCTGTTATTGACTGCACCAAGGACATTCTCCCCTTCTTCAGATGCTTTGTATCATTTTAGATAGTAGTATCACACTAGAGAGGGACAGTCTACATGAGGGCTGTTATGAGTAAATAGTTCAGCAGAATAATGCACCTGCTGTTGGGGAATATACAGGTTGGTCCCAATGCTGCTGCTGGATGTGAGCTCCTAGGAGCTGGTGCTTGACTACGCCACACTGTTGGGAGAGGGAGAGCACTCTATCAGGTGTCCTTGTTTTCAGGTCTTAGCTACTTGCAGTCCCATATTGACAAGAGCGAGGATGGGAAAACCACAGAAGGAGCTGGTTAAAAGATACGTCCTTAGTCTGTTTAAATTAACCACCCCTTTTCAAGTCTAAGGGAGCTTTACCATCTTTTGAGTGGATCCACAGACCAGAGTGCAGGGAGCATGGGAGTGAAAGACTCCAGCAGGGGCTGGAAGCTGTGGAATTACTGAGAAAGAACAACTAGTATTGTCTCAGGGTAATAAGCAGCCAGGCTGCTGGCACAGAGGCTGCTGTGACCCAAATGCGATCATCTTTCTCATGTCACAAAACCCAAACCTTTTCTGTCTTCCCACAATGCCACAGCACCCAGTGTGTGCCACCCACCCGGTCCCCTCCATGCATTGGGGTGCATTTTTTTTTGTTTCCAAGAGGAGATTTTTACATGTAGGAAATTGGGCAGGATGAGCTGGTGCTAATACCAGGCTGACTACAAAGGCTGTGGAGCCAGGCCTTCCTTAGCCTGGCTAATGTCCTGGAGGGACATTGGCTGTGGCTCTGAGCAGGCCAGGTGCTTCAGCAGGTGGCACTGTGAGTCCTGCTCACCCACCGTGGGGCTTTTCTGCTTCAAGAGGTATTTTTCTTTTGGATAAGGAACAAAGCTGAGGTTCTGACCACTTGTGGTCTTTCTAAATGCCAAGGTATTTTTCAAAATACATGAGTGCTGGCCTAGGCATCCCAGCCAAACTGCAGGTTGGGTAGCATCCTACCAGTTCAGAGCTACACCAGTGATTCCACTGGGATATGATTTATTTCTTCACTTCCTGTCCTAGAGGAACACCCACAAAGTTGTGAAAGTTGTGCAGAGAGTACACAGTGCAAAGGAGGCTGCACTGATTGCTAGGTGAGAGTTAGCTTAGTAAGCGCTGGTGTTTCTGGAGTGGTTCTTCAGAGAAGTGAGCCGGAAAGAAATAGCTAAGCAGCTCCTAGTCAAGGGTGTTGCTGATACACAAATACAAATAAAAAAGGGGACAAAATGCTCCAACATGTCAGTTGTGAAACATTTATTAAATTAACAAGTCTACAAGGACCAATAACACCATCCTCACTGGTTGTTCCTTACAGGCACGGGCTTTAATTTTGCTTCAACAGAAACATGAGGAAGTTGGTGCTAGTTATCCTGCCCTGTTTTTTTCCAATCACCCAACTGGCAAAACTCGGTAGTGGTGATTTATTTACTTCTATCACTTTCTTCAGCTATGGGCTCAAAAGACAATTATTTGCTTGTATTACATAATCAGAGTTCTGTTTGGATAGATGATTTTATGTTTTATATTCCAGTGGACAGCATCATCAGCCTTTTTTTCATGAGGGAGTCCCTTGCTCACAGCACAAGATTTGGAAAGTTCCAGAGAGAGCACTTTCCTACCTGCTTCCAGATTCCCTCCAGCTTTTCTGTCCTCCTCCCTTCCGTGAGAGCTGCATGCGGGGTGCAGTGCTCCTGACCCTTGCAGAGTGCTATTTGCTTGTTTTATCTCTGAAAACAAAACAAATTTCTCTGTGTTTTGTTCTATTTCCTACATGATAGAATCTTTTGTTTTCACTTGCAACCTTTGCAGCTTCCAAGAATTTTTACTCCTTGTGGTTTGCTGAGATGCGCGGGGTTCAATAGTCTGCCACCAGGCCCTGGCCCAAGGTCGAGGATTCCCTCCTTTTCCTTCCCAGTATTGTGCTGCATCCTGCAAGGCCCTTCTCCTTACATTGCTGTGGCTGTCGTGACAAAGGGGACTGGCACCAGGCACACTCCTGCTGCCACGGTGACAGCTGCTGAGCACTCGCCAAGCTCTAATGACAATAGCATGACCTCAGATACTTTATTAAGAAAGAAAAACTTGAAAGGGAGGGTACACTTAAAAGCAGACAATAACACCTCGTCTCAATGCAGTGCATTGTTTTTGCAAGCCCAGGATAGAAATGCTTTAATATAATCTTGGCTTATTCTCTCCCAGCCCCTTTCCCCATTTTATGCACAGGTTCATCCACATCCATGGTGGACTCGAGTTCTCAACAGCCTCTGTGTGACTCAAAATATGCAAATAGATGTTATAGACCACTGGGCTCAGTATGAAGCCAGGCATCACATTGGCCAGGCTATACTTTTAATGCTGCTGTGACACTGGTTATTTCTCTGTGCTTCACTTTCTCTGGGGTGATAATGGAGTAAAATGGGGGTGATGGTACTCTGGTCCCCACAACAAAGCTACACGGGTCTGGATGGAGCTGTGCTGTGGATGGAGAGGAAGGCTGGGAGCTGTGCTGCTGCATGGAGCTTCTCTCCCACAGGGACATGGAAGGGGAGGATCCTGGTAGACAAGGGCTTGTGTTCAGCTGTGCCTGAACTCTGCAGCCGGGATGGCTGTGGCAGAAAACCTCTGCCTGAAGCCACACAGAAAGTCTGAGAATGAGTAAATAGGCTTGGCAGAAGGGGAAGTAGAGCTGGTCAGAAAAATTCTGACTAAACAAGTTTTCATTGGAATTTACCGATTCATCAACATCAAAGCACTTTGTGGAGAGGGTCCAATTTTGACAAAGTTGTTTCCAAAACCAGGCAGGGCTTGAAAACTGCCTGCTAGGCACATTTTGGAAACCTGGCTAGTTTTATGCTGATTTATGCTGTCGGTTCCTCAGCAGTTCACCAACTGGCTGTTAAGAAGTGTATCTTTCCAGGTGTAAGTCAGAAGTGACTGTCTTCAAGCAAGGAATCCTGTGGTGGTCAGTGTCTGTGATCCTGTTCCTGCTGCTTGTAAAACCCCAGGCTCAGGAACATCGGCTCTGCAGAGTGCTATCAACTTTTATCAGACACTCCTTTTTAAAAAACAGAGAAATCAACTGACATAAGAGTTGCTGCTTTCAGTTCTGAGACCTTTTAATTTGAATCTAGAAACAAAATGTCTGAGTTCTGGTTCTTTTCTATACATGCTAAAATAACTCCATTGATTGACACAGAATTACTACTCAGCTGAATTTGGGTTAATTGGAGAACTTCAGTGAATTGCTACATAACCATTGGAACATAATGAAGCCCACAAAAATACCTAGATATTTATCCTTTCCAGCTGGAGTGGAATTCTTCTTTTGCTTGTTATGGATGATACTAGTGGTAAACTTTAAAAACAAAAAGAGAGGAAGAAGAGGAAGAAAAAAATACTTGCTGGACCTGGTTCTTCTCAATGTGGAATTCCTCCTCTTTTATCCTTTGCAGCTGGGTTTGTGTGTGTGTGTGTCTATGTGTGTGTGTGAGACAGGGGGAGACAGAGAGGAAGGGGTATTTCACATTTCCCCTGATACGTTTTGTTTGGGGTTGTGATAGCAGGATTCATTGTGCATAATCTATATGGCTTTACAGAGCATTTCTTGAGCTTGTCTTCATGGGAGGAAAAACTGCTGGTGGTTTGTTGGTTTTTTTTTTTCCACAGAGGACTTTTCCAATGTCTAGTGTGAACATACAGTACTGGAGAAGCACAGAAATATGCCATTGCTTTCAGGCTTGCCCATGTCCAGATGTGCATCCCAAGATGTGCTAGCTTTGGGGAAACATAAAGCAAACTGAAAGGAACAGGATTTTACTGAAACAAACAGGATTCTACAAAAAGAAACAGACCAATAAAATCTGTGCAGAGAACACTTTCTTTCATAGTACCTACAATTACGCAATTGTGCTAATGCACTGTACTTCAAAATATGCCTGTATTTTGCAGCAGACTCTTTGCTAATTTTTTTTTTTTCAGTTGGACACAGGATAATCTTTTAAGTAATGGGTTTATTTTAGCTTTGTTTTTCCCACTCCCCAAGGTCTGCTAGGATTTCTCTCCTATCTTTTTTATGTGCCAATGACATTGGTTGTTACAAGGTCAGGATCAGGATTCATTGTGGGGGGCAACAGTGCTATAAGGGCTTGACATGAGATCAGAAGTAATGCTGCAGTGAATAAAAAAAAAAAAAAAGTAGAAAAAAAAACGTAGCAAGGCTCATGGTGCCGAAAGATCTGGGTTTTCCATCCAGACACCATCTGTGAAGCACTTGGGGACAGTGCCTAATGTCTGAGTCATCATGTTTGGCAGTCCTTTACTCAGTGGTCTGTTTCCCTGGGGGGAATATTCATTGGGGGAGAAAAGAAATAGTAGAAGGACGGAAGATAAACTGCCCTTTAGCCCCATGATTTATATTTGGTCAGAGTACCCCAGTTCTATTTTCCTTTCCTTGGAATGTATCTTGGACATGTTGTTTCAATATGAGACAATCAGCTGGGCTCTCAGAGGAATGTCCCTGGAGACTCAAAACAGCCTCCCAGTAGGGTAATATGTTCAGCAGAATTCTAAGATGTATTCTCCAACATCTGCTGTCTATTTGTGCCTCCAGAATATTCCCATCAGCATTTGGGGAATCAAAAGGCACTTTGAGAGATGGTCACCAATTCTCTACACTGCATGATAACTTGTAAAATGTTTACTTCTTTAAACTTCTACTGAACTGGTGGTTCCTCTTTTCTCTTTTCTTTTCTTTTCTTTTCTTTTCTTTTCTTTTCTTTTCTTTTCTTTTCTTTTCTTTTCTTTTCTTTTCTTTTCTTTTCTTTTCTTTTCTTTTCTTTTCTTTTCTTTTCTTTTCTTTTCTTTTCTTTTCTTTTCTTTTCTTTTCTTTTCTTTTCTTTTCTCTTCTTTGGCAACTAACAACAGAAGGACATGAAAATACACTTTAAATTATTTTTTCATATGAATGGGTTCTGAATGTAGTACTAACCTCCTGAGAAACAAGAAGGCTTAAGGAGTGATGCACAACGCAGTCAATGTCTCTTCTGGGCGTGTGACAGAAAAAAGAACTTATTAGACTGAACATTAGAAGTAAGTAGACAATCAAATGGACAGTGTTACATCTAAGATGCCATGTCCTCATTTTCATTCTTTCATTTGGTTTTAGGAACTCCATGCCAAAAAAAAAAAGGCAGACTCAGAAGTAGAAAAAAACTCCAGGCAGGTAGCAAAAATAGCAGAAAACTACAGAGAACATATTCCTTGTAGAAAGAAATTGAAAAAATTAAGATTATTTATGCAGGAAAGTAAAAAGAACAAGAGAACATGCAGCATGTGCAATGCAAGGAAAAATAGATAGTATGCAGAAAGCCAATTTAAACCTCCTTTTCAACCTTGTCAGTGATACAGGAATTAGGAATGTTCAGAAACAAAAGGAAATATTAATTGACACAATGTGCCATCAATCTGTGGGCATTGATTTTGCAGGGTATCATTTGCACAAACAGCAGAAAGTTGCCTGAAAGACTGAGAAAAATACTGTGTACAAATATTAAATGAAAATGCCATCTAGGCAAGATAAAAACAAATCCATCTAGCTTTATTCAGGAGGGCATATAAAGGTAAGAAGAAAGATGAGCACATTACCACAATGATGGGAGCACAAGAGAGCGTGTGTTCTTATGGCAGGGGGTCTCTTGGCCACCTGTTGGTATTCATGGGAAGCTGTCTGTATCCATGACACCAACTGTTATTTGATGTCGGTGACTGGGACCATTTAATAATTAAGAAATGGATTAAATTCTTTCCCATTGTTACACTTCCTCACAAGCTGTAAGATTTCATGAGGATGAGAGGGGGCATTTGTCCATGAAATGAAGACAGTGAGGAATTACAGGCAGCTCAGTCCTAGCACTGCTCTTATTGGCTGTGTGTGCAGACAAACTATCAAATTTGGTGGACCAGAAATAGGTATATTATGGCAATCTCCTATCACGAGGCAATGAAGCAAGCTGTGGCACTGCACACCAAGCACGTGAACTCACACCAAACAATAAAGAAAACATCTAAGGTTTTAAGGTTTTGATTTCATTAATCTTTTTTTTTTTTTCCTTTTTTCTTTTTTTTTTTTTTTCTAAGATCCTTTCTCTGTTTCTGTTCTGTGAAAGCCAAATAAAAGCAACAAATAACCGAAAAATCCCTAAACAAACAGTTGGGACTTTGACTTGCGAAACTGTATTTGCATGTTTGTTCTGAAGAGGTTCCCATAGCCTGGCTCTGACTTTTATCTATCCCCACAGGATGTACTCCTACACTTTTTCTTCCAGGGTCCCATGCTTCCTGTGGGTGTTCTCACAGCTGCCAATTCAGACAGCTCGGGTCTGGAATAGACTTTGCACAATCCTGAAGATGCTATTCTCTCACTAAGTCAAGTGATTCCATACAAAAATATGGCAGATGTTTAGCATCAGGAATCAAAACAGCATTTTCGCACCACACAGCACATTCTTCTCTTCCAGATACCTTTCATTTCCTCTCTACAGGATATGGAGCAATTTTCCTCTTTTGCTGCTGTTCATGTGAACTCAGGAATCTGTGAATTATACCAGGACATTTGAATTCCCCCTGTAATCTTTTCTGAGAGGTAGCGGGGCTTGGTTCACTGATATCTCATGCTTCATTTTTTCCTGCCTAGAAGATAAATACAGAGGTAATAAGACTGGGTTACTTCTTGTCCTTGGTTTTCAACACCTGAGAAAGAAGACCTCCTGAATAAAATCTGTACTTCAGAGAAAGAGTACCCATGGACCAAAATTACCTAAATGGGTATTAATTGTTCCTGCAGAGGGTCCTGCAAATTTTGGAGCTAAAGAGAGCCAGATTCCCTGATGCTGGAAATGAATATTCCTAATGACATCAGTGGGTATATTCCAGCTGATATTCCAGCCACCTGTGGCCTTGGATTAGCCTGTGGTATTTTCTTATGGTGTTCTAGCTTCTTTTTATGAGGTCTCATTGAGCTGTGCATGTGGTCCTCTTCACCAGACTTTTCACTGGCCCAGAGAAAGGCATTTTAGCATTGTGCTGAGCCCAGCTCACACTATTTCCCGCCTTGTCTCTGGAGTTCCTCAGTACTGCTCAATGCAAGGGTGCTGTGATACTGTATTGCCCACTGGAAAATGTCTTAAGTATACTTACGTAGTTCAGGGTGAAACTAACTTGGAAAAAGCTGTGCCTACCAGTCCCGATTCCAAGCAGCAAAAAGGAATTAATTAATTTGCAGTCTGATTTTCTGTCACAGAGACCCTGGGCTTTCCACACATTCTGAGTTTAGCACTGTGACACACTGTGTTAAAGCTTTAGACATAAAAAAAATGAACACATTGCCTAACAGAAGATAAAAGAACTGCATGGCTGTCACATAAATTATTTAAGCCAGTAATTAAATTACGTTCTTTGCCCCCCATTCACTAAATTACTTCATCAAGAAATTACAAGCTCTTTCTCTTCTCATGATGAGTCTGAGACCAAAATAAATAGGAGGTACATTACAAACCCATCACTATGTGCAATGCTGTTACTAATCCTCATTTTTACTAAGAATTTACACTATGCTGCCTGTGTTAGACAAATCTTTAAAGGAATCTATCACCATTTGGAAGGTGCAGAATTCATGCAGAATTATCCCTTCGACTTTTTAGTGTAGCTTGGTGATCAGGATTATCTGAAAGCTTTTAAAATCAGCATTTTTAACAATATGACCTTCCCCCAGAAAAAAATGTCCACTCTTTCTGCAAATGTTCAATTTTGCTTTAGAAGATTTAATGTCTTCTGTAGACTATAGGATTTTAAAAGCTTTACAGAAATATTTGGTCTTTTGCCCATTTTTGAAAAGGAGGGGATGGGACATTTTTAGACAGCTATGCAAAATAAGCCCCGTTTACACCAAACCCTTAACATAAACATATCATGCATAAGCTTAGCAGCTGTATAGAAGTCAGCAGAGAGAGTGGAAAGGCTTTTGAACTCATATTTCCACACTGGACAGATCTGCAGTGTTAATACTGGTGGCGGATGAGGGATAGACAAGACCAAGCATACTTCTGAAGTTTGTAACTCTGTCTTGTATGGCTTCCCTTCCAACATCTGGAGCTGGGGGAGAGGTGCTACACAAACCTGTATGACAGATTTCCTACCCAAGGCTTCCCATATGTGATGGGCAGCCTAAATGGTCTTTGTTGGTTTAGTGGTGGACTTGACAGTGCTGGATTAATGGTTGGACTCAATGATCTTAAAGGTAATTTCAAATCGAAACAGTTCTATGATTTTATGATTCTATTCTTTGACCATACAGAGAAGAATGACTACAGTTTTTATCAAGCAAACTAAATAAAGGGCAGTAATGTTGCAGGAAGGAAATGTTCAGTGCTTGGCCTGAATCTTGCAGAGGTCCCTGCATATTTTACCAGACACTTGCTGTGTTCTTTCAGGCTTCTCAGGAATGTCTCTAGCAGCAATATCATATGCAGTGTGTCACCCTGTGCGAGCGTCCTGGAGGAAAATGCAGGTCCTGCTCTGTACAGCTTCCTCCCCATAGACGACTGTTTTTACTTTTTCTGCTCAAGGGCAAAAGAAGGACTGAGCATCAGTATTACACCTCATTCTATAATTTTTTTTAGCCTGCAAGATTTCTAAGAAAGTTTTCACACTTTTGAAAATCCATTACTCTAGAGAGATAATAGTTCTTCTCTGGTTTACTCTACTCACACACTATGCTTTTGTATTTCAGACCCTTCTATGAGTCTGCTAGAGGCAGTAAGAGGAAAGGACCTTTCTCAGAGGCAGAGATTGCAGATGACCTCATGCTGAGGAGACAGGATGCAAAGCACAAAGCTTCTGAAGTACCCACGGGGCACCACATGGAACTTGGCAGGTTTGTGACACTTCTGTTTTGATTTGAAATATAGAAGGTCTATATTCCTGGAGTCTCCTGGCAAAATAAACATTTTAAAGCACATATTATTACAGACATGTTCTGGAATCAGTAAAAATTAGGTGTGCATATTTCAAATCAGTTTTTCTTTCAGCGCAGACTTTCCAGGCTGCAAAGACATACAACTATATTCTTAAATTTTCACTATTCTCTACAAGATGATTTCTCAACAGTCAGTGGGCAACAGAGTTTTCTTTTATTGAAAGTGTAGCCACCCAAGTTGATTATTTGAATATCCTTCAGGAGACTCATCTATTTTAATACATATGTTGAGAAAAATCATTCACAATCCATTCTACATTGGGGTTTAGGCTAAAAGCAACTTCAGTCTTCTTTCTGATGTAAACAGAAATCACAGTTGGATCTTTCCTGCTCTTCTCTGAAGAAAGTCTGTAACTTGCTGACAACTTGGCCCTTTAGCTAGTGCTCATGGTTCTTGCAAGTAGACATAACTTTATCTGGCCTAGACCATGTCGCAGCTACAATAATGTCTAATTTTAGTAGATAGTAATATTACAAATAGGTCCTTAGTAATAAGCTGGTTATTTGATGAACAGAAGTGTTATACTGGCTGCTAATTACAACCCTATGTTGGATATAGTACAAAGTACATATTCTCAGTGTTAGCCCAGAGGGCACTGGTTTCCAAAAGATAAAAGCTCTTCCAGTAAATTCAGTTGTAAGACTGGTGCCTGAGACTAATGGCACCAGACAGAAGCTTAAAAAAAGCTGTGGTACCTCCTCCTTAACAATTTGGATATATTTTTCCTTAGATAAATTAGGGGTTATTGACTAACATACTTGGGAACACAAACTCTGTGAACTGCTCGTTGAGTTTGAGTTGATCTATGTGGGGATCAGTCACGAACTAGCAAGGCAACGGCGTCATACATTTTACAAGATGGGAAAAAAGGTAAATATTACTAAATAGCTGTGATGCCATGGAAAGGGCAAAAGGTTATGAAAATTATTGGCTTGAGGAAGGAGTCATGTATACAGAGGGATGGAAACACTTGGCTAATAAGTGTGTGGCATTCCATGGCTGTGATATCAGAATTCCCAACACCAGGCAACTTCCCTTTTCTGAAATCTTTAGTAAATGCCTAAATTTCCCACAGATAAAGAAGAAAATCAAATGGGAAAGATAACCCCCTGTAAGTAGGAAAAGTTTTTGTACTAGAGAACAACACCACTCTTCAGTTGCATGGACACAGCCTCCTCAGTGCAGGTTAAATATTTAAGGACTCCAAAGAAGACCCCTGCTTTTTCTTTGGATACATTTTTCTCTGTTATTTCAGATGGATCAATTAAAAAGGACTATGGTGCTTTAACATAAAGGAATGAAACCTTGGTAAATAATTTCTGTCCTGTTTACTGCCACCTATGAGTTTTATCGTGAATTTTTAATCACCAAGTTCCTTAATACTCTCTATTTTAGGAAAAGATATTGCAGCTTTATTTTGTAGATATGGTCTGGCTGGGTATGTATCTGCTAGGATTAGTTGTGAGGCCTATTTCATACATCAGTATACTGTAAAATATGTTGCTGTCTCCATCTGGCTGCTCTGGATCTTGATGTGCAACCCTAAAAGGAAACCTTGGACATAGCAGTTCCCTTTGTGTCTCTTTTCTAAAAGTCTTGTGGAGAACTGCCCTATTTACTAGATAGAAACAAGACATTTCGCAAATTGTGGAGGTTTTTTTTGGTTATAGTATGTTTGTTCGAGTTAATTTTTCTTGGATAGTATTGTTGCATGGTGACAGAACTACAGACAGTGCTTTACCTACTGTAAGCCTTCCATATAACGTGAAAAGACTGTAGATAGAAGACCCTCAAAGAGGTACCCTTTGATGTCCCAACTACCAAAGTAAATTCAAGCCTGTTCCCATTTAAGCTTGTACAGAGAGAAGCATCTAAAAATATTAAAAGTGTTTTTTAATTCAGCGCATTGATGTGGATGAGAAATGATGCTCTGTTAGCATGGATGGACATGCTGTGGCTGTTTCCTGTATAAGAATAAGAGGTTTCACCTTATGGTCATTTATCCTGTTTACTTAATGCCACTTCTCAATATTCCACTCATTTTGGAATTCCTCAGGCACTGACTGTTCCTCTGAAATGCCAGGGAGCCTTGATAAAAGAAAAACCCACAAATGAGTAACAGTTTTACAAAGCTTTATATCTGAGAATCACCGGTCCTGCCATTTCAGCCACCTGCTGCCTGGTGTGGCACTGCGAACAACTACCTCACCCTCAGCCCCTGTGTGTTCTTGGTTCAGGCAGCTGCAGTGAGAATTCTTCTTCAGGCAGTCCAGCAGTGCAGGCTGCCAAGGTTCATCTCCTGTGTGCTAACCTACAGGGCCTCTGCATGTGAGAAACATGGAAGTATGACCCCTTTCCAATGGATGATCTAAGTAAAATTACATAAATGAAAATACAGCAGAGTCCGGTCATCTGTAGTTATTTATAACTTCTGTTGTTTGGTCAGCTGGAATCACACAAACGTGCTATTGTTAGGGGCTGCAAGTGTATGCATACAGATTTTGAAACGGGAATAATGAAAAATGAAAGGAGTAATTAACCAGATAAATGCTTGGTGTCTGTCTTACTCTGGCAATCTAATAGATGCGCGTATGAAGACCTGCAGTGCTATGGATAACTTGACCTCAGGCCTTCACCCCATGCCCAGCTCTGCCAGTGTGGAGAGCTGCTTTGATTGACTGACTTCCTAGAGAAGAGCATCAAGCCAGGACTTCTGCAAAAGACAGGCACAGTTCTTCCCTTTCCTTTAGGGGCAGGAGTTAGATTAGAATGGGGGAGTGGAGTGGGGAAGAGTGGGAACAGCAGAAATCGTCCTTACAGGAGAAGGAGGAAACCAAAAGAGCCTTGCATCTCAGGTTAGCTTTTCTCTATGTCTCCCCCACCCTTCTTGTGAACAGTAAGTCCATTTGCTATCTCCTTTTCCTTCCTTCCCCTTCCCTCCCTGCAATACTTGGCCTGGGAACAGGGTGAAGGGGGTTATTTGTAGTAGTACCCACAGCAAGCAAGAGGGTGGAGGCCCTTTGTAGCCTTGGCCAGGTAAGGGCTTGGAGGAGGCTGCTTACAGCCACCAGCTTTCTAGGAAGGAATGGAGTGAGGAGTGTCTCTGATACACAGCAAAATAGAAAAGCAGTTAAACAAGCACTGGAAAGCAAAGGGAGTGTGTTAGGGCTGTGTGAGGGGCCAAGCTGGCATCTTTGTGAGGGAACTGCTAGACTGTGTACTGGACAAGCCTTAGGTGCACGCTCTGCAACAATTGCCTATCAGATTGGGATCAACTTCTGCTCTGGGCAGATGTAACTTAATGCAAGAATTTAAAATATTGCAATAGTATGTTCAAGGCTTCTCAGATGTGCTGCAGTGTGGTGCCACATACTCAAATAAAACACGCTGCCTGTACCTCACCTTGATGCAGCCTTTTGTGCCTAAAAGCAAAGAAGACACTCCTCATTGCTCCCTAAGAACTGAGAGAGACAAAGCTGGATGCTCTGGGAAGCTTAACAGGAACCTGAGGAGACAAACAGGCTGCCTTTTTAGAAAGGAGCAAGCTAGAGAGAATAAGCAAATTTGGCCCCAGGCAATTTATATTTGTTCCTCTTCCCTTCTGCTTTGTGCAAATATTATCTGCTCTCTTAATTTTGGCATTTCTGCCCTTGCCTTGCAGACCTGTGGGGTGGGAAGTCAAGCAGGCAGCCCAAAGGCAGCACAGCCAGAAGAGAAACAGAAGGAGGATGTGGAAATAATTGGAAATCCCTGGGTTCCAGAAAGTCAGCAGAGAACATGCCAGCGCCCTTAAGCTAAGGAGGGACCTGGGAGAGGGTGCAGTTTGCATGTTTGGAAGGAGAGAGGGAAGTGCGTGTTAATAAGGCAGTGTGAAGGTCTGTGAACTGCAGGAGAGGCATTCGAGGTGGGAACCGCACCCTGTCTCTAATTCCCTCATCTAATCTGGCTGCAGCAGGAGCCCACACAGAAAAACTCTTTCAATCCCCTCACTGTCAGCCGTTTCCACACTGCTTTTGGGCTCTGCAAATGGCTAAAATGTGAAGCATGGGTGGTGTGTGTGTGCTGTGTTTTGTGTCAGGTTGTAAAGCTTTGAAGTTGAAAACTTGTTTTTAAAATAATTTTCCTCATGTTGTGAAGAACAAAGCAGCAAATTTGCTACCTGAAACAGCCCCCATATCAGTTAAATTATCAAGTGCAAATGGCTTATTGCAGTAATTCAGGAAAAAAACCAAAACGACCTCTTAAGAAACAGGCTATACATTTGAAAAATTTATATTCTTCTCGCTCAAGAACAGTGCACAAGCAATATGGGTGCTCCCAGCTCTGTTGGCTACCATGGTGTTTATCACACTCTGTCAGTGTCAAAAAGATCTCCTGTAGGCTGAACTGAAGAACTTTAGCTTGTTCTGCAGGACATTTGGCTGGAGCAAAGAAACTCCTCCACAGCCTGAGTCTTCATCAGGTTATTTCATATGTCAGTTCAGCCAGTCCAGAGACAGTGAAAATCACCCTTAAATGCCCCTTCTTGGAAAGTCCTCTGGAAGGCAGGGGAACTTCCCAACTTTAAACTACTGCCAGAACATCCTATTTCTGCAGACTCTTTGAGAAGAACTGCTTTGTAAGACTGTGTGCATTTCCTTGGGACACTCATCTGGGAAAAATCAGGATAATTTCTTTAATCAGGCATTGTGGCTGGGACAGGGAGAATCAGGGAGCCACATGACCTCTCTCTCATACGCCTGTCCTTTGTGGCTCTGTAGGACGGCGGGGGGAATCCATCCTCTACTAATGTGCCACTGCAGGCTTAGACAGCCCAATGAACCATTCTGTTTGCCCTCAGGCTCCTTCAACTTGAAATCAAGCAACAGAGCCACTTCCCTGCATGGAAGCTGCTCAGCAGGAGAAACAGGGAAGAGGTAGCAGCTGCTTAGAGCTCTCCCCTTTTGCATCCAAGCTGCTTGCTGGCCCTGAGGTGCAGGGAGGGGGAAAGGGTGATGGGAGGCAGCTGGGGAATGTGATGCCCTCTGTATCCTTCCTGTAGTGACAAGCCTTATTCAAACACTTCAGTTTAAAAAGCTCAGAGTGCAGCTCCAGGAGAATGCTTTCAATTCATAATCAAATATGGGGCAATAACAGATGGATAAAACAAACAAATGTGGGGGAGGATGAGGTACATACTCAAACACTCTGGAGTGTATTCTGGGAAGAAGACACCCACTTTCTACATGTTATTTCTCATTCAGGGAAATCTATAGGCAAGTGAACTTTGGGACCTTCTTCTCTGTGCTCAGAAAAATTGCTGGAAGATGCACCTCTATTTTTTTTTTAGTGTGGAAAGAGCTTTCATGTCCTTGCAGGCTTTGAAGTCCCAGCTGTATTACTCCTCTCCTTCTTACATGAGGAAACTGAGCAAGTAGCTTGTCTTTCTGATCAGCACTAATCCTACCCTGTCACTTTGCCAGGAGATGCAGCCTGTTGAGTGGAGCCCTGGCACAGGAACCCCTACGTGCATTAATGCTCCGCGGGCCTCATTGTGTTACACTCCTCACGATCCCTGCTCTGCAAGCTCTGCAAGGGGCTCTTCTCTCCACTGGGGCACTGGGTTACCACTGTATGTGCAGCCAACTCCATTGTTCTGTTGGTGATCATAATACATAGGGTTTTCCAGCAAAGACAGCCTCCATACAAGCTGGGGGGCTTCTCAAGGCACAGCGGGCCGGTCACCAGAAAAACAGCAGAATGCTTGAGGAGTTATCATCTTAATGTGCTTGAGTGCCTACAGCTCAGGACTGTGTATGAGACTTAAAACCTGCAGCAGACACAGGGACATAGGTAGTAAATGAAGGACCTGACAAAAATGTGTAAGGTGAACTTTCTTGGCTCAGTCTTGTTAATCAGTACAGGGTTACTAAGCAGAGAGGGAGGATCTCTACAGCTGGCAGGCCTGTGTGGTAGTAGCTATAAGTGAAGCATGTTATTGTCTTGGAAATCAAGTTTTAACTTCATGGGGAAATGGCACATAGATTATAATAGCAGAATTTCCCTTCTACTGTCTGTGCAGTCAGAGATCTCTGACCTTTCATTTGTTTTCAAATGTGATCAGTTTCTGCCACCTGTCAGCCAGCCACAGATGCAATATCATACCAGTAGTGAGGTAGAGGACAGAACAAAGTGTAGTCAGTTTGAGGAAATGGTAATATACAGTTCAAATCAGCAGCAGTAGTTTAATTCTAGAAACAACGACAAAATGCTTTTTATTTTTTCCCAAGTTCAGTTTTGGAGCCTCGTTTTGAAAACAGAATGTTTTCTTGGCATGCCTATACTGATTTCTTAAATGTGCCAGTGGAAGAAACATCATGCTCCTGTGTCTTCATCTTCTTTCTAATAAGATCCAGTTAAACAACTAAAGACATTAAAAATTCATTAGAGCGTTTCAATGGTGTAGTCAATGAGACCTGTTGTTTATCAAAGTGTTTCCAGCCAGATAAAATGTCTTTTTTTTTTTTTTTTAAATTCATATAGTGGAAGACATTTGTTCAGAGTGCTTTGTATAAAATTGATTTTATATTTATATGTAAATCATTTTACACTTCTCTAATGAAGCAGTAGGTAAAGTTAGGTAATAGGGCAGATCCGTGAGAACATCTCTGCTTCAACTGCCAAATTCCCCTTTAGGTCAAACAGCACAGGTGAATTACATCACAGTACTGGGGCAGTACTCAGCAATAAAAAGAGTTAATTGCAAATTCTTCATTATTATCTTCCTCATGAAGCATTTTTAGGGTACCTAAAGGTTTGCAAGTGAAAACGTGGTGAGCCAAATTGTGCTCTGATTTCCTAATGGTGTCTCAGAAAGAAGAACTTGGGTGATCCATATGAACTATCAGCCCCCAAATTATTGTTATGCTGACTTCTGACACGACTAGAAACATAGGAACCTTTGGACAAATCAAAATTGTATTGTCGAGACCAATGTGCCACAAGAAAATAACTTGCCAAGTCTCATTTTGAGAACACTAAATTGTGTTCTATATAGATTTCTGGAGCAGCATCAGGTTAACTGATACTTAATTTCTGTTCAGCTGCATTGAATGTGACCAAATCAAGAGCCAACATAGCTGATGCAGTTTCTTATCACCCAGAAACTTGCACAAGTTCTTCAAAAGCTGTTATCATGGAAATAGCTCTGTTCAATGTGATTTCAGTTCTACCTCTCAGTGTGGTTACTGAGAATGCTAGCTGGGAATCTGAAGGTAACCACAGTGTCCCAGTACAATAAAAGTTGAGCCAATCCATTAGATGTGCACGACCTTTCACAGGAATCTAGATTGGAGGTGACAACAATCTTGACAATTGAGTTAAGACCTATGTTGGTGAGGAAAAATTGTATGAGGCTTCCTGCAGTTCCCACCAGTCTAAACATGGTGGAGTCTGGTATTTTTGTTTGAAGGATTGTGTTATTCTTCTAAACATATTTGAAAGGGTAATGGACATTTATACTTGGAAGACTAGGGACCTATTTGAATTTATGAGATTTCAGTATTTTAAGCTTTAAATCAGTATTTAAAATGTATGCTTATCGTACGATATAAAATCTGTGGTTAAGTTTAGAACATAATGTTTCTCAAGATGTTTACATACATGAGCCAAACAGAGAAAAAGATTGTCAAATAATTTGATACCCAGCTTGGGAGAAAAACTTGGTTGAAATCTTTTCTGAGCTGTGAATCTTTAAAAAGAGTGATCTTAAGTGCACAGTATTTTTCAATGGAAGTCTGAAAAGACATAGTCTTACAAGGACGTACTTTATATGCACGCATTAAATATGTACTCTTAAGCCTCCAAAGAAAGATATATAAAGAGTACTACTTTCAGTAGTGTGATTTATCACCAACAGAACATGCTCAATTCTATGCATTTTCCCCTTGCATTTAGAAATTTATTCTTGTCAGAAGTACAGAAGCTTCCAAAGCTTCCTTTTCTTGTAAAGATGTGCCTGACCTTATCTTCTATAAAAAGCTCTCTTTTGGCTAACACTCTATTTACATAGGAATGCAAACATAATTAAATGCTGACAGCAAGAGGTCTGTTTGGGTGAAATCTGAATGAATATCTTATAGCGATGTGGTTAACAAACCTTATACAAATAATAAAGAGAAGCTGCACCCTCACACACTGGGCAGTGTTAGCAGAGGTGTCCTGGAGCGGAGGTATGTAAACAACGAGGTGGCAGTGTTGGGTTTGTGGTGTTGACAGCAGCATAAACAGCATAAAGAAGCCTTCTAAACAAAATCTCCAGCTGATCAGTGGAGCCGACCCACCACAGGCCTCCAGAGCTGCTGAGAAGGAGAGATGCATGACTAGAGGGTGCCTGTGTGTTTCCACTAGTAGGGAAGGCAGGGAAGACGTGCTGTGAGGTACTGTTCAGCCATGGGGCTGTGAACAGGTGTGACCCCCAGAGGCAGAGTGAACCTGGAAGCTGTAGAGGGCTGCTCATCAAAGGGCTTTAGCAGCACCAGGTCTTCTGCTGCCCAAAATTCCAGAAAAGGAAGAAGTAGCCCCACTAAAAGTTAATTCAGCAAAACACTAGACTTTCTCTGTCAGGAAAACACAGAGCAAGTGAAATTCTGACCACCTTAAATCTACAACAATGTTACAGCTGATTTCAGAGAGTTGTAGAATATTAACCTACCCCTCTTGCTAAGTCTCTCTAGCCCAAGCTGCCTGTGTGGTATTTGAGGGCACAGAAAGGGATCAATACTCTGTCTATCTTTCTCCTTTTCTAAATTCTCCCCCTGCCCGTTCTGTTGGAGTCAAAGACCAGTATGTGGTGTTGAAATCACCCACGGATGCTTAAGAGCAGTGCTGCATGAAGGAAATACTGATTTGCGCAGTGTTGTGGATCTTCCTAAGAACAGAGAGTGAGCCCAGGTACTTTCTTTTTTAAGTCACAGGCCATGAAAAGTAGCTCTAAGTGAGATATGAACTGCCCTGAACAGATGCAGCTGGTGTGTTTGACTGTGATAAGTGGTGGAAAAGCATGCCATATCTTCCCTTAGGAATGTGTTTATTGGTTGAAATGTTACATCCGAACATACCATTTTATACTGGTAACTTTAAATAGGGAATACATATATACTTGCAGCAAATACTTCAATAGATAGTTATATTTGGGTTTGCTCTTGTTAATGCAGTTATTCACTGTTGCCAATGTTTTAAAATCTATCTGTATAAACTTGGGCATTTAGAGCCATATTTCAGTTTACTAAGAAGTGGTCTCATTTTCCAAAGTACTGAGAGACTAAGAGACTTCTTGAAAAATAATTGTATGAGCATCAAGTGAGCTGTTGACATGATTGTGTGTAGATGGATGTGAACACAGTTGTTCATATAGAAACCAGGTCCACTTCAGATTCCGTTCCAGAAGATGTATAGGTGCATTAATTCAGGGCTAATGTGCTGTGTCTCAGCAGCAATAGCTTGTTAGTAAGTGATACCCGGGCTAAAAACAGAAGAAGAAACTGCTTTTGGAAGATTCCTAGGTTATGGTATTTCAAATTTCTTTGTAGCTGCAATTATACCTACTAAATAGTGAAGTATTTAATAGCATGTTTTGTATCACCACCTTTATTTGGATTGTAATGTAGCTGATTAAATTTGGAAGACTATACCAGCTTGTCCTTTCTTTTTAGTTGACTGATAAAAGTAATTTGTCACTGTTTCCATCGCAGGCCACATGATTAAGATCAGAGTCAAGAACACAACTGTGCAGATCTCAACCACTGGGACCATTGCTGTGCACTGAGATAACCAAAAAAGGTAGAGACTGAAAGAAGACAGTGTGATTTGAAATTAATCAAGATGTAACAACCCCCTTCTGTAGGCTGTGGTTGGGAATTCTCAGCTGAGCTGAGTGTGCCAATGGCTGATTCACAACTGCTGGCCTGTTCCTTCTCTGACCTAACGCTGTGCTCTCCTCACAGCTGCTGAGTTGCTGATAAATCCTCTGAAGTTGAAAACCTTGGGTTGCCTGAGGTTAAGGGAGTCCTGACAGTCTGCACCAGTTGAAGATCAGCCCCTGGGTGTCTGAACCCTACGGGGAGCATTTTATTCCAATGAGCAAGATGTTTGAGGGAACTGCAGGGACTGTGATCTGAGAATACTGAGGGGAAGCAACAGCCAAGACCCAAATGTTAGTTCCTTTGGTAGCAGCTAACACATTTCCTAACTGCAGTGTTGTCCATGTAACTTGAAAAGAATTCTGAATGAGTCTGTGGCAGAATAAACTAGTTAATGAGATCATGGGAGAGGGCTTTTTTTTCCTTGATGACCAACTGTTGTCTTGTCTGGCGGTAATAAATACATGACAACCACAAGTAATGGAAGAGCTTATAATTGCCAACAATACTGGATCCCAGGCTTTCTTTTCCATGGGCCAGTGAAGTGCATGGGCCACATTGTAGTTCAGAGGAAGAACAGACAGGCTGAAAGCAAAACACAGTTTCTCCCTTCCAGCGTGGCTTTTGCAGTGCTTCTGAAAAAAATTTAAACTCTCTGTGGAGAGTTAATCTTTAGAGATTTAGAGTAATTTCAGTTAATCTTTAGAGACCAGTAATAAAATTCTAGGAAAAATATGGAAAGGAAAAGATAGGATGCTTTCCATCAGGATGGCTGTGCTTGGTAGGAAGATCTGCTTCTGATTAACATGCCAAGAAAGTATTTAAGTTGAAAGAGAATTTTACTAGACACTTTTAAAGGAAACTGTTTAGAAAAATGCTATGTACCGACCTCTGAGAAAGATCTCCAGAATCAGTGTTCCTTCCAGTTCACTCTGAGGTTTCTACCTTCTCTGTCATGCACTCAATAGCAATAGTAATCATACCAATACTTTCTGTGCTGCAACACTCTCTACTTCAAAGCACTTCACAAACACTGGACTAGATTCAGTCTGGTCTTCTACAGATGTAAACTTTCTGTTGAAACCCTGGCTCTGTTATAGTGAATGGCAAATTTCCCACTGCCTTCAGTGGGGTTGAGATTTCACTCACTCCTTGTCAAAGAATTTGGGCAAAGCAAAACTTCTGAAAGAGGTGAATGTGATAGTTGAAAGGAGATGAAACCTCTCTTCATTGCAGGAAACACATAAATTCTCAACATGGAGGACAAGCACATCCAGACTGTTAGGGGAATGACAGAGGGAAGAAAGCCTAACCAATTATTTATCTCTAAAGTGTCTCTTTTCTCCTGAGTCAAGCATTAGGACAATTCTCTGGCTTTGTTGTGAGCTCAAACTTATAAGTGTATGGCATTTATATAAATATGACTATGGATAAACATCT
Source organism: Aphelocoma coerulescens (assembly GCF_041296385.1). Lineage (NCBI taxonomy): Eukaryota > Metazoa > Chordata > Aves > Passeriformes > Corvidae > Aphelocoma > Aphelocoma coerulescens. The sequence continues at coordinate 125,542,566 of NC_091015.1, forward strand.
GCTTGACTTACTAGCTTGGTTGTAGCTTACTGACTTATTGATAACCTTAGTTTTCCAGTACTTTTGCTTAGCATTGTCACTTGCAGTTGTTCATATCAGAACAGAAAGACTTTATGCCCCTTTACACAGGGGCAGACCAGTCAGGAGCCAGACCCTTGCTCGCATGCATGCTCAAATGTGTTTTACTTTTTAACACTTAAAACACTGCCAGTATCTTGAATATTTTTAGTCCTTTTCATCACATTGCTCAGTGAAGACAGCCTTTAAAGTCTTTTTGGGCCGAAGAAGATATTGTATGTTTTCAGAAGTATATTTAGACATGGCAAAATGTTAAGTGTTTATTTTGTATGATTAAACATTGCTTTTATAGTTTTCTGATCCCAAAGAAATTACTAGCCATACACAAGGCTGAAGAGGAGGCATAGCACTGAACATCAAAACTGAACAGTGAGGAAGATATTAAGAAATAAAAATGCTTTAAGAATTAGTTGAAACATTGAGTGATGTCGGCCAAGCTATTTTTGCTCCTTCAGATCAGGGCGCTGAACCTGAAATCCTTATTCAGGGTAGAATTTGTAAGATGTTGCCATCTGCCTTTGCTTTTGAATGATCCTACTGAGCAGTTCTACCCTCCTGGGGTTTATAAACCCCATCTGTCCAACAGTGTCTGTTACCTGAGCTGTTCTCGTTTTCAGCTTGCAGTTGGTACGTCCTGAATATGCCAAAGAGCAGTCCTGACATCTTGGCCTTGTTTTTCTTTCTGCTCTTCCACGTGTGTATCTTATTACATGGAAGTATGCTGAGAGGTAGTTTGCCATGTAAAAATGTGATGAAAATTGAAGGAGGACTTCAGATTTTGGCCACAGTTCTTCTACATTTCTTTTTCTATGTATAAGTCTTTACAGCACAGCCAGAAAAGAATGTGGAAACAGCTGAAAAGTAAGTTGCTCTTCTCCTCCTTAGGTCTAAAGTCATAATTTCTCTGCGTATTTTGGAGAAGCTGCCTTCCAAATATGAGCTTCACAGAGTTACCATGGCCTTGTATTTGCATTCTGTGCCTCATCACTAGGAGCAGCTGAACTAGTTTAAATTCTCAAAAGAAATGAGAAATTCATTAGAGACAATAAATCATAGACATCATGAACTTCTGACTAGTGTGAAGTCATTCAGAAATATATTTCCCACCAGAAATCTGCAGTCTGTGGTATTCCCATCAGGTGATTAATCCTCTGTCAGGGTGCAAAAGGAGACAAGGAAATACAGCAGATAAGGAATGCAACATTGCTTATGCTTCCAGACCCTGGGTGATAGAAACAAACTGCAATCAGTTGCAATGCCTTGCATTGTATGCCTTTTAAAAATTCTAAATTATGACTGAAGTTATAAAGTGCTCTGAAGTATAGATGTGTGAATGCATGTAGAGGTCTGTAGGTGTAAAGAATAAAAAATAAAACCACTGCATTAGCTTTCCTTACCAGCTTAAAATACATATTTTTGGATAGTTCTAAGGTTTTCAGTTTTTATTTTTTTCCCTTTGGGCTGGGAGAGCAGTCCCTGTAGTGTAAGAGGAGCACACAATATTTGAAATTGTCTGTTACAGTGATTACTGTCACTATTGGCCTCTGAGCGTGCTTGCTCTCATAGGAAAACTTGGCAGCATTGGATACTACCAGATGCTCAAAGATTGAGTAAAAGTGGAGAGGAATACAAGTGTATAAACCCAGGAGAAAGAACAACTCAGTGAACAGGAATTATGATTAAATACAAGAGAGAAGAGTGAGTTGGTGGTGTTTGGGTGAAAGATGCGATTTTTCTATAGCAGAGCTTGAAGTAATTTTGACTGAAATCAGGGATCTGAAAGGAAAGTGTGGATCCCCTTAAACATTCTTTCCCTGAACACCTCCAAATCTTGTGGTGATTGCTGTTTGACCTGACTGGCACTATCTGAATGGGAAGAGGATGGGAATGATGTTTGGAGCCATTGATAAGGATGCTGGTTGATGCTGCGTGCCTCAAAGAAGCAAGGAATGGAAGGTGAACAACTTTTGGCTGAAGTCCTTAAACCTTCTTGAATGGTTAAAAGGAAGAGAGTGCCATGTAATGAGAACTGAAATTTCATTAAAGGCATGGAACAGACTGTGTGGCTCTCATTTACACCTGCACAAATTTGGATTTGGTCCATGAAGCCCAGCTACACACTGGTGGAACTGAGCCTGGTGTCTTATGCATGGTCCCTGAGTCTGGCAGCAGTGGTGGGCAAGCTGCTATCAGGAAATGGGGCATGTGTTTCTGTCCTTAGATCTGTGTGCTAAGTGCTAGGCCTGGCCTGACAGATGTTAAAGTGCCTCTGAGTAAGCAGGGAAATTATATACAAAAGTTTCCTATTACAGCTGGAATAAACAATTTCTTAACTTTTGTGTATGCTTGTCTTTCAGAGAGGCACAGTGCTCTCACTCTCTAAGAGTGCTGATTAATTGCCACAGTTCCTCTGGATCCCAGCGCCTGTGGAACCTGTGAGAAACTCCTTTTCGTACTACTACACTGACTTCTCAAAAAAAGTTTAAGTGCTTCATAAGCATAAATTAATTCAGCCAAACAGCATTTCTGTGATGTGGGAAAACCTGTGCTGCCTCCCTGACACCACTTACTTGACTTGCTTAATATTACAAACTGAATCAGTGATGTAGATAAGAACCAAACTCAGGATCCCTATTTCTGACTTCCTTGCTTCATACAGTGAATGCAGACATGGCAAACTCGCAGTGTTCAACAAATGGCTGGACTGTAACTAGGGCACCTTTGCATGATAGTGCAAAAGCAATTCCTTTCAAGAATTCCTCCTCCCACTTCAAACGAGGAAAATGCTCTAAAAAACTCACTCTTAAAAATGTCGCACCAAACCTTTTCTGCTCTTTTTACCCCCCTATAACTGTGAGTGGCTTTATTTAACATTCACAATCCAGTTTCTGACATAGGTGGCTGAGTTAGCCGACTGGCCTTTAGATTTGGTTCCCTCTGGAGTCAACAGACAGGTGTGTATCTAGGAGGTTCTTCCAGAGGATGATTCAGAGCAAAAGTCCAAGTCAGGTGGTCAGATTTGAGCTGAGTGCCTAAAGCCTTGACAAACTCTTGCTCCTGTTTGCAATAGGTGGAGCTGGGATTCATCTGACAACACAGAATAAAAGAAGTTAAATATGTCTGACAGAAGAGGTGATTATGCCTATGCTATGTTTGAGCATCTGTGAGGGCTCCAAGCAATAGGAATAAATGTACAGTGGAGACATCTATGTTACAGGCAGCTGTCTAGCTTGATTCTCAGTGCTGAGCACAACTCAGTAACTACACATTAGTTTTTGAAGGCTGACTAAAATTGCCGGTTTTGCATTAATAATGGGACAACCTGTTGTCATTTGCCCTCTCACTTACATAAAAACTTCTGTCAGACATTAATTTTCCAGTGAGAGAGGCTAAATGCATGTGAACATTATCTGAGGTATCTTGAATATCTTTTCTAAAGACAAGACAATGACATTTCTCTGTACAAGTTCAAACATGACTCTCCCATGTTGCAAAGAACTGTCAAATTGAATAACAGGTACAGTGAAAGCACTTCTTTCCCAAACTATTCAAATGAGCATCACCTTAAATAAACAGAACCTGGCTAAGGGTTACATGAAAGATTTGTCATAGCAAGAAGTAATATTTGAATGATAATATCTCTTAATTTATTCATTATTTAAAGTTACTCTTTTAAATAGACCTAGAGCAGTCTTTCCCAGGTAACCCCTGAGATAAAGTTATCAGTCTCTGTCTCTCATCTTCACTGCATCCTGCTGTAAATAATGCCTTTGCACATGATATCTCCTACCAGTGGTGATTGCAGTAACTCTTTGGCTCCCAGCAGAAGTAGTTGGGGGTGTGGTTAAGCCAGGATGCAGCAAACATGATTCATACAAAAAACCTCAGACCTTGGACTGGTTGTAAGGGATTCCCACGTTTATTATGTGGGAAAGTGTTGAACATATTGTATAAATTATACAATGGAGCTGAAAGATTGGGATTTCCCTATGTTAGTCAGTTGGTTACTACACTAGATTTAGACCATCATTAAAGAAGAAAATAAGAATCTTTCTTATTATAGACAGCAAGACAATATTCAGGATACTTTTTAATTAAGAGAATCCCAGAGAAATTAGAAAGCGATGCAGAAATTGGAGCAGCAACTGATTTGCTTTTGTAAATAACCACAACCTTTACAATGAAATGGCTTGATACTTCTTTTTTTTTTCTTGAAAGCAGAGTCTCTTTAGCAATTCAGTTATATGGACAGAAGACATGACCTTTCTGTGGTATTCAGGGCATTTACATTGTCTGACTGATTCTACTTTAGTCATCTGTTATGGTGCAGTTTGGAGGAACCCAGGCTCCTCATACTGCCAGTACAGAGGAGGCAGGCATGATTTAGAGAAGCCAGGCTAAATGCCTAAAGGAATTTGAAGGAGATGGTGTGAATACCACCTGTGCTTCTACTCTGAACCTCATTTTTCAGGAACTTGTAGTTTTACTGTAAAATTTCTCTTGGAGCTCAAACTTTGCACACATGAAGTCAGAGACTTGTAACAGCCACCAATTTGTAACAGCTGAGGATCTGGCCTAGGATCTGTAATTTTGTTTTTAATAGCTATTTGGAAGAGATTATTTTACAACTTGTTCTAATATGTACATTCCCAGTAGACTGCTCAGGTAATTGCTTAGGCTGTAGTTCAAATATTACACAGTTTGAAATATACTTGCAGAAAAATCTATTTTTCTGTGTACAGAGGTATAGAACAGTAACTTCTTTGATATGTGTAGCTATTCCTTTGCAAACAAATCCAAAGTTGTAGGTGTACAAATGAATGAACATGCAAACATTTTCAGTTTGTATTTAAGGATATATTTGGAAATGTGTACCTTTACACAGCAAAAATTTGTTACCTGGCAGCACACAAGGTTTCACAGAAGAAAGAAAAAATGAAGACATGATCATGAAAAAGATGTTTGACATTGAAGAAAAGTCTTATATGCTATCTTCAGTTCTGCTGACTTTCTCATTGGCTTATATGAAAGATGTTTTCTACCTATAAATTTCTCTTATGTTCGCAGGTCACTAAGGCTTAGTTTAAACTGCTATGCTAAACTTATGTATATATTTATATTATGCATCTCCATAATTAATAAGAAGTTAAAGATCTCTGAGCCACAACAAATTAAAGTGATATTTCAAACAAGGTGTTCAAGCCTGATAATTTAGTGCTTTAAAGATCCTCCCTGCATAAATATGAAATTATTCTGAACTGGGCACACTGGATGCATAGGACAGCTTCATAAGTTAATTTTCCCAGGTTAGAATCCTGACAAACTGCCTCCGTTTGTATTGTGAAATGTATTTCTCAGCCCTGCTCCTGATTTCCCAGGGAACCCTGCCCTTTATATTAGAAGTGAATAATTAGATCACTGGGTTGAATGTTATTATGCAGCTTGCCAAGGTTGGGTACGCTATCACTTGCTAGAAGGTGTTCTCGGTCACCCTAATGATTGTAAGGCAGGACCGAATCTTTACTTTCCCTTGGGAATCAACCTCAGGGTGGCGTCACTCAGTCAATGCATGACTTCTTTCAGGGTTTAACAAGCCTCACCAAAGACTAAATGGTGTATTGTAAAACCAGACCTGCAAAGTCTCACACACCTAACAAATGAGTCCCACTCCTTTTTGCTTAAGGAAAAATTAAAACAAAGGAAAAAAAAAAAGGGTCTTGCCTAAAGGGATTTCTCAGTGCTATTAGGAAAAAAAAAAATCAAGTCAAACAAATCATCTTTCTCATACCTAGAGACTCAGTGACATTATCTTTTGCATGACACTGTAACTGTGCTTTGGTGGTAGTGATTAAATGTTGTTCAGCAGGCTAAGCCCTGTCTGAGAAGTTCTGTTTAAGAAAAAGGACTTTGTGTAGAATGGGTTGTTTGGCTTTCTAGCAGTTAAAAAAAGAGATGAGTAACAAGAGGTTGGGTAAGATTTTGAGGAAGATTTTTTACTACATGAGAAATAACTTCAAGAGAACTTAAAAGTAAATTTTTCTTTACTCCAGGAATCAAAATGCTTCACATTGAAACATTGTTAAACATTTAAATAGGTAAATAGTATTGATAATTGAAATGTTTTAAAATATATTCTTATCTTCCCTCTACACAAAATAATTGGGTAAAATAGCTGTATGTTACTCAGCACACTTAAACACCTCTATTCTGAAAAAGGACTGTAGCTGAAAAATTTCTATAGTTCAGTCAAAATGACCTGAATTTAATACTGCCTCAGAAGACAAACCAGGAATATATATATATTTAGCACATCTTGTACTTTTACATGCTGTAGGGCACATGTGAGTGCTCTAAGGAGACGATGAAACTGGCACTAAAGAAATTCACCCTGATACCAAGAGCATCTTTGAAGCAAATGCCTGCTGCAAGTTACAATATCAGTGCTTTGTCTTTATTCCACCTGCACGTTCATCTAAACTAAATATAGTGTAATGAATATCCTCCTAATGTGAAATATTTAACCTCTAAGAACCCTTTGTAGATACAGCTTTACCTTTTCATTTCACACACCTAAACCTTTGCTCACATTCAGCTATCCCTCCCCTATCCCCACACAACCTGTATGGGGCATCCACTTTTAAATAATAAGACACATAATTAGCCATTAATACACTAGAGGTTAATGAGTAGGTATAATCTCATTAACGTAATGGGAGTTACAGGTGTAACTTGTAAGCAGCCCTAGGCTGCCAAAGAGTGCAAAGGAGTTATTGCTATCTTTAAATAAAAGTTAAATAAACATGATTCATATCTAAATTTTCTTCATGTACCTTGGCATTCCAGAAAGTTTTATGATTTTAGCTGAGATGGTTAGTTCCTGCAAGCAAAAGGCTAGGAAGTTTGTCCTAGCTGAACTTCCTACCCAAAAGGATGCTGTTGATAGACTTTCCCAATGGGACTCAGACATTGTTTTCCTTTATACATTGCAACTTTTTGCTGTTGTTTTCTAGTAATTCAACTGGAAAATAAAATTTGGCAAAATATCTACACATCTATAATTCAAGATCACAGGAAAAATTCCTGCTGTGTTGTAGCGCACTAGAAAATTTAGGCAAATGTGACTTTCTGTGAAATGTATGGTTGTTGCTATCAACATATACATTGTGTATATATTGTACTTTGCTGCTGTGGTCTCAGGAATCACTTGTCTAAAGCCTGGTTTGGTTTGGAGCCAGAAATGCAGCTATTTAGCTCCACAAATATGAATATTAATGAAAAGCTTTTAATTTGTAATTGCAATGAACTAGTGAGCTTCTAAATGAGAGTGATCTCAGACACAAACACTACATACCAGGTACTTATTCTTCATTTTTAGGTATAATTTTTTAATAGATAACTTTTCATGCTTGTTTAAAGAAAAAAAATTCCTTACTGTTCCTTAACTAATTTGATTCCATTCATTGACCAGAATATTTCCCTGTGATAGCCAGAGGCACAATATGTTTAAATGTTCATTAAGTTCCACTAATTAATTACATAAATTTTGTTAATATATTATTGAGTGAGGGGTTTGTATTATATTACAAAAGAATCCTTTGCCCTATATTTCTTTTCTTAGAATGCCCCAGAGCTTTGTTTAAAATTATTAAACACCACTTCAATTGCAATTACAATTTTTATCATGAAAATGCAGTGCATTTACTAGATTTTTCAATAGCATCTTACTTTTTTTGAAGAAGCAGTGCAAAATGTAGCATGCTAGACCTTTGATGTCTCTGGAAAATGAATAGTGACTGCAGGGCAACTCCATCTAGCTATGGGTTGCTTGGGTCTCGTGGGAGAAAAGTTCAGTCCTATTCCGTCTGCTACAAGCTGGGAACCTGCTGCTTCCCTCTGTCTGCCTTCCAGAGTGTTTCACCTGCTCCCTTGCCAATCCCAGTCTCTTCAGCCAGGCCGTGGAGCAGCAGAAGGGAGGTGGGGCAGCACAGCAGTAAGTGGAGCGGGAGGTTTGCTGGCAGGGCTTTCTGAATTGCTCCAAGTCCTGAAGCTGGCAAGGGTGAGAGTGAAGCAGGTGAAAGGGCGTAGTCACTTAAAAAAAAAGGATGGGTGGAAAAAAGGAGTGGGAAAAGGGATTAAGACAGTTAATTTATCAGAGATGGTTAGAGAGATGGTGTTCACAAGGATATTCTTTTTCCTTCGAGCTTTATTGCTTAATGATAAAGATATCTACCCTTGATTTCCTTAAAGCTGTCTGAGAACCCGAACTAAAGATTGCCAGAGATTTCTCTTCAGTCAATGACTGCGAGGACTGGCTCCTCTTTCACAAGCATCCTCTGCTCTGTATTTTGTTTTGAGTTCAAATGGCACTGTGTCTAGGCATGGAATACACATGGCATTCTTTTGTCCCCATCACTTTTTTTTTTTTTGCAAATGTACCCATGAAGATTTTGCCTACTGTAGTACACAAGTGGCATACCTATTTCATGACTAAAGAAGCAAAGAGTTTAAGGCTGTATTTCCAAATCTGACCTCAGTATCTAAGGGACAGATTTCCAGTCAAATTCAGAACAAATTCAGCTCTCATCTACAATGATGTCAGTGGGTGTTTTCCAATGAATACAGGAATATGAGACTGGAGGAGACCTCTAAGTCAGCAGTCCTCTGCTGTCACAGACAATCACAGGGCATTTTCATGAACCAATAGAGCTTCATCTAAAATTTAAGCTAAAATTTTTGCTTTCCTGTCATAAGATTGCACCAGAACTTTCCTCCTTTACTGTTTAGAAGCCTTCCTATAACTATCACATTGTATTATCTCAGGGGGATCATGGCTTTTCTTCTAGGTTAACATCTTCAGAGGCGATGTGCACCTGCAGCTTCCACTGATGACCTTTCCAGCAGGCTTGTTCCCAAAGCTGAAAAAATCAAAAGCAAATCCCCCCATGTTCATTATCAGTAGTTTGAACTCAAAAGTTTTCAAGTCAGGAATGAACCCACATTAGAAATTGTATCATATCACTATGTCTCCGGTGCCTTGATACAAATTCAAATCCCTTTAGATTTTTATAGTCTTGAAATTGAGAGGCATCATGCATATGTAATTTTGACCAGTAAGAACCTATGCTGTTGACATTATCATTCAGTAAAATGTGCTGACTTGAGGGACATGAATGCATTGTGCAATGCCTGAGAATTATCTCTTACTAATTAATCCCTCTTTGTTTGTAATCTCATGGGAAATATTTTTTCCTGCATGGCTGGAAGGAATATATGGATGAATCCTTAAGGTGGCCTTAGTATTTTATCTATCTTTTTACAGAAATTCCCTTCTAGCTAAAAATAGGGCTAATTAACTTCCATAGTTAGAAGCCTTGTTTACCTCCATTGGCTTTCTTTCATGGATGCACTGAGTGCTGACTTTGCAGTATCAGCAGATTTATGTATTGCCTGAGGTTTAGACTTTTTCTAACTTCTTTTTTTTTTTCTTAGGCTTGTCGTTTACTATTAAAAGCTGTATAAACAAGCCAATATTGGGTTCTGATAATGAAAATAACTTGATGCATATACTTCTGTGTTAGTGTTTTCAGAGTCAGATCTCTGCAACCATTAAATCCATCAGAAAAGAGAACAGCCATTAATTTCTTACAATTAAAAGGCTTGATTCTCATTTTCCTTGAAGGACATCTGCATATTCTTCAACAAGGTATAAAGAAAAATAAAATCTTTAGTGATCGTGCTACTCCTTTATTACTACTACTGTAAATAAAGATTAAACTTAAAATTGTTCTTGTCTGCAAGCTTCAATTGAAAGCAACTTGATCAACACTCCTTTTCTACAAGAACTTTTCTTAACTGTCATTTTATAATTTTTTTTTTTCTTAACTGTCACCTGAAACATTTTCTCAAAGGTAGGACTTGGCACAGCAAGTTCCTTCTTATCTGACAGGAGCTGAGCATTCTCAGTCCTTTTTCTGGAGACAGACAGCTCTTCAAGGAGCTGGTCCACAAGCAGAATGGTTGTCTCAGGAACTGGTATATAATCACCAAAATGAAGGTCACTTAGTGCTATTTTCTTGTCAGATGACCCAGTGGAAGTTAACCATGGTTTTCCCACAAGAAAATTACTAGTTTTCTCCTCAGTCTTTATTAGATTTCATTGTAGATGCAAAAGAACATAGTGTCAAACAGCTGACTTTTCTTTTAATTAGCAAAACTGACAGTGGTTAGGTGAGAAGGAACTGATTAATAAAAATAATTCTGAAAAAGATAATTTAGTTGAGTAATATGCAAAACAAAAAAAAATATTTAAACACGGTTTCAGTGGTTAGAGATCTGTTTTTCTCAAAGACTGTCAAAGCAGTTAATCTGAGTGTTTCAACATCTCTATAAGCTATGAATTCACTTTTACTATCATAAATACTGAAAGGAAAGCAAGCCCTTTATTTTCAAAACAGCCTTTGATTTTGCTTCATACCATTTCAGTTCACTACTTTCAGACACACAAGGCTTGATTATCAGTGCTACTAAATAAAGTCTGCCTAAAATAGGGGAAAGAGGAGGGGAAAATACAGAACTTTGCAACATAGTTTTTTCTGTTCTTTGGTCCAAAATAGAAATCATCAAAATTGGCATGTGAATTCCCATTTCTATTCTTTCTATCTCTCCCACAATATCAAAGCAGACATATTAAGATTAGCATAGTATGTTTCAGTCTTCCTAATTTAAATTTTTTTCTGTTAGATATTTATTACACTGATTTTGGGAAACTTGGCTATGGACTCTTTTTTGCTGTCCAAAACAATTGTTTGCAACAAACCTTTCTTCTAGTGTAATTTGTATAGTATTTTGGAGGAACATTAGCAGTTTCTCTCTGAACAATAGGAAGACTGTGTCTTAGAAAGCTCTGGAAAGGATTTAGAGGTCAGAGAAGACAAGTCACTCAACATGAGTTCCCAGTGAGATGTTCTGGGAAAAGACTGATGTGGTCCTTTGATATATAAGAAGGGGAGTTGTGAGTAGCATAAGGAGGTGTTTTTACCTCTATCTGACACTGGGGAGACTAACACTGAAAACATGGCATACTGTTGCTGTCTCTTAGCAATGTTGTTGTAACTACAGTGGTCTAAGAATATGGGAAAGATTTGTAGCAAGGGATGCATTTTTGTTTATTGGACCAGCTCAGATGTTTGGAAAAATACAGCAAAACAGTCGGGCATATGGGCCCATCTTCATATCATGATGTCTGTATTAGGAAAAAATTGCAAGAATACAGAAAAGAGAAATAAAAATTTTCCAACCTGTGAAAAAACCCCAAGAGAATAAGAAAGAGAAGTAACACAAGATGTTCATCATATTAAAAACAATACTGAGTGCATTAATGTTTTCAGTTCAGAGCAAATTCTGGGCGCTAAGGGGCACTATGATTTGGAGATGAAAGTAATACTGAGGAGGAAAATAAAAACGTAATGAGGAAGAGAGAAACAAACAATTTAAAAGAAATAAGGCACAATTATTTAGAAAAAAAATGCAAGTAATGATGCCATGTGTATTTGTGCATGCATGTATTTGTACAAGTGCCTCCAGTAACTTTTGAACATGTTTTTCTGCAGTCACTCTTAGTGTGGGGCGGGGGGGTCTGAAAAGCAATTATGTTTCTACAGATTTCATTAAAGTATTTGGTCAAGAGTAGTGAAACATCTCTTCGAGCAATCCTGACAGAGAGATCCGTAGTGATCTGAAGTAGTAAGGGCCATAATGTGAGTTGTCCCATTAGTAACACACAGAGGATCCACAAGGAGTTGGGGAAAAGACCTTAAAAATGTTCTGTATATAGGAAGAAACTTTAATCAGAGCTCACAGCTTGTTAGGCATCGAAGTCAATCAACCATGAAACGAATCCATAGGGGACTAAGCTTTATTAGTCCCAAGCCTGTATTAGTTGTGTAATACTTAGGGTGATTAGCTGTAGGGATAAACTTCCAAGGGAGAAGTGGGTTTGCCATCTTTTGAAGTCTTTGGATGTCTTTTTTGGAAGACAGTGAAACACAAGTAATTGGGTTAACAACAGGAGCGAGTGCAATTGTATGGCCTTTATAACAGTGGAGGAGAGCCTGATGACCTAATGATTTTTTTCTGGCCATAAAAAGCTACGAATCCATGAATTATAAGTGCAAAGATGGGTCTTGTGAGGAACTGGCACAGTGTCGTCCAGCTAATTATCTCTATAGCTACTGCCAAACGTATGTCCAGGTGAAAGCACCCCAGCCTGGCTACCGGGTTAACGCGCTGTGCTCTAACATCTCTCATTGTTGTCAGTGGAATGTTAATAGATGACAGCAGCACAACAGGGGTGAGGACAGACAACTGGGAAAAGTTTAAGATAATGTCATCAGAACTGAGTGCTGTCACAGTATAATGGTCTCCTGCTGGTACCTAAATGCAGAGGAACTCACGGAAAATTAAACATCAAGGCATGTTCATTTGCAAAGCTGGAGATACGGATCCTATGGCACTCTCCTGTTACAATGGGCTTATTTCTTCCTTAATAAATGGATGTGGAATCAGTGGACCAATATATGCAGAGTTTTTTCTACATGGCCAGAAGCCAGGTGTGCTTTATTTTGTACTTCATTTAGATTACAGAGCATTTATCTACTAAACTAAAGATTAAAAAGTATAGATTCAGAGTGGATTTGGATTCTGCTGTTAATTCTGCCATGATTGTGATCTCTTTTAGCTCCTGAGTCAGGGGCATTCTTGATGTCAGAACAGTCAGTGCAGAACAGGCATTTTAATTCAAAAGTACCTCACAGTTTGGACATGGCAAGAGCACTCCTCCAGGCAGTTACTCTTACTTACTTGATAGATAATAGCTTATCAATATGCAGTATCTTGATCAGTTTGGGTTGTGTCTTCTCATGTAAGACCTATTGTGATGCAGGCCCAGGTAATACGCCAAAAGTTTAATGAAAAAAAAGCTGGAATTCCTCTGCAGACTATAAGGGAAGTAAGACAAGGCTCTGAATTTCCCTCTCTGTACACACAAGATGTATTACTTTATTGTGAGAATTTGTTAGGACATGCTAAAAGAATACAGACAGAAAGATGAGATTTGTATATATTCATATGACTCCAGGAACTAGTAGTTCAAGAGAAATACTGATTAGTGTAAGAGCTAAGCACAGAATAACCATGAGAGCTGGCAAGGATGATCCACAATTAATAATGTATGACAGGTCCAGTAACTAGCAACAGCTACTTGTTATTCTTTCATTAGCTATGAAACCATGTTACATTTGGATTTGGTTTCCATAAATATCTATGTGAGTATCTGGATCTAGAATTTTGGCTCAGATTCAATTGTAATTTGAATGTTATCTGAGTAGCTGAATCCTTTTGAATCTGTATCATTTAATACAGGGCAGCCACCTAGCATAAATACTGCTGTGTGACTGCTGGTATTTCAGTAAATTATTTTTTAAGACTTGCTTATACTCATCTTTTAGTAGGTTCACTTTAAACCAGCAATCTCAACAATTTTTTAAGAGATTTTCTGAGGAAGCCATGTTTCTCTTCTAATAGATATTAAACTTCCTTGTAGTCAAAAATGAATGATTTGACAAAGTTGCCACATGCATGGTCACCTTTGAGAATTAATGTAAGATTAATTTCTCCCATGTATAATACCTCAATCTTTCTGTAAATTTTAGCAGACTTACTGCATTGGTGAGAATGCTTCGTTGGTGAGAGTAATACCTTTTTGTTTTCATATTTTCCAGGTATTTTTGGTAGATTTTTTTTTCCTCACTGTGTTTTCCAGCACTATGTACTGCTGAAAGTGGAAAAGTTTGACGGAACAGTAGTCTTTCAGCATGACACATCATATGGAATCTTTCACTAGTGTCCTTTGTCCTGCAACAGCTGACAGAGTACCTGCACAGTAAATGATGTTTTCCAGACACCAGTGAAAGCCTGATGTTATTTCTTAAGAATGCAGCAGCTACACTACAAACTGGAATGACACCACTCTAGAGCTAATTCCTGTACTAGTTTCCCACCTGCCTTGCTGCAGAAACAGTTGCCCTTGCTGGCTGCAACGAAGATCCTTTAAAATCCTCCACTTGCAGGAATGCTGAGAATAAAAAGTGCAGTCCTCAAAATGCAGAGGTATAATTTAGGAAAATGCCAGGCTGATAGTGCTAATTACATGTGCAGAAAGATCAGAGTGTTGGAGGTGAGCCTGATTCTTCCAAGGTGTGCTCATTCATAAAGATGAGAGCCACCTTTCACACTGCACATGTCGTATTTCATACTGGAGGTAGTGGGAATCATTCTGGTATCTTATCCTGTCAGATCTAGCACACGATTGAACAGGGACAGGACTGGCTTTGTATCAGAGGCAGAGGGTTCCTGGAAAACACTTCAACATTGCAAGAAATGCTTTCAGTAATAATCTCTGAAATTTGAGAGGTGAATTTATCAGATTTTCTGTACTTCCTCCTTTTCTTGTATCCTAGAAGTATATATTACTGTCATGCTAGATCAAGATATATACATCACAATGAAATCATCATTATGTCTGTACTAGTGCTCCTGAGCTGGTATTGCAGGAGTGATAGAGCTTAAAATGGTACCATTAGAGCTTCAGTACTGTGGACAAATATTGTGCTGAACCCTTGAGTGTGTATTTCTTTAAGCATAGGGATATTAACCCTTTTTTTCTTAGCAGAATTCCTCTTTGAATAATTGTATTTGCCCATCTAAAATCCACCTTGTCACCTCATTTGAAAACACAATCATGTTTAACTTCCCCCCCAATACACTACATATTTATTTTATCCAATAAAAAAAGAAAGAACATTTTGGTGATGGTGGAATAATAAATCCTAAGGCAGAAATATTCTTTAAGTTGCAGCTGCAGGAAAGCAGTTTGGGTATTTTTCACTGAAAGGGTAATCAAGCACTGCAAGCTTGCTTCCTAGGCTGACCAGGGAAGTTATGGGATCACCATCCCTGGAAGTCTTCAAAAACATGAGGATGTGGCACTTGGGGACATGGTTTAGTAGTGAACACAGTGGTGCTGAGTTAATGGTTGGACTCAGTCTTGGAGGTCTTTTCCACCCTTGATGATTCTATAATTATATTTTGAGGTTTATTCTTATAAAAGCTCCCCTCCCCTATTTTCATTCTGTACTTAAGCACTTTTGATTTCAGAAGGGTGTGAGAACATACCTAAAGCTAAAATGTGTTAACTGCTCTCCTGAGTATTAATGTGTTCCTAATGCAGGACCTAAGGTTATAAATTGCATTGGTATTCTTAGAGATGAAAGAATTGTTCATGTTTCATTGTATCTTCTCCTTTAGGATAACAGCCATGCTACTGAATACTAAATAATAATAATAATAATAAAGAATACAGAAATCTATTAATTTATTTTGGCATGTTAGGGCATATGAGCTCCAACAAAACAAAACAAAAAGATTGATGAAAATTTGGAAATGACATGGAAAATATGTGAGAGATAGATTTGTATCATATATAAATGGTCTGCCATGCTGAGAAAATTGCATATATTTAACAGGTGCCATTATCTATATTTTCAAAGTGCCTATTTAAATCAACCTCTAAAAAAAGTAAAAAATACCAAACTCCTTCAAGCAAAAGCTTTGAAATCAGACAAATCACTCTCACCGCCCCCATCACTGAAGCAGTGCTCTGGCTCTGCTTGAAGCAGACAAAGTGCAGGAAGTTTAGAGCGGGAGCTGTGAGCGAAGGCCCCGTGACATGAGGAGGTGTTGCAGCTGATGCCTATCAGGCATCGCAGCAAAGCCAGCGCCTTCATGTCCTGTGCCAGCGTCCCAGCTGGGTGGGGGGCAAGCTGCAAACGGAGATTTGTCTCGTGCCCAAGCCTTTTGGCTTTCTGCAGCTCTTAAGGTCATGGATTTACCAGTGGACAGCAGGGGAGCTTCTCACCAGTTCGACCCCAGGTTTTCCCTGGCAAGGTCTAAGATGTATAGCTCCATAAAGCCACTTATTCATGGCGCAGCAACTGAGAAACAGCTCGAGCTGGTGCCTTCAAGGAGGGTGTCTCCACCAGAGAGTCTTGTGAGTCGTCAGACTGGGAAGTTTCCTTAACAATAAAATGGAAAAAAAAGAGAGCACTTGGTGTGCCCCGTTTGAAGCGCTGGAGAGGAAGGAAGCCCCAGGGCCCGGTTCTTCCCTCGCACACACGGGGACTGCTGGAGCCGGCGGTGTTACGGCTGAGTTAGAGGCGATGCGAGACCAAACGCGGCCTTTAATGCGCCTGGACAGGACGGGATTAAATTAACCTCGGGTGCAGCCGCAGGGATTGGAGGGGCTTTAGGCTGGGGATCCCCGCAGGTGTGCGGGAGCCCGGCGGGCAGCGCGGCCTGCGGGCGGCATGGGGCGCGCTGGCCGGAGCGCTGGCCGGGCAGCGCCGGCGCGGCGCAGTTGGGCTGGATCATTCCTGACACGGGGAGCGCGGGAGCAGCCGCGGCTCCAGCCTGTCGGCCGCTCGGCAGGTTGATGGATGTGCTGGCCTGCGAGCGCTCGCCACCCCGGCCAGTCCAGCCCATCCACAATGAGTTACAGTTTCCCGGTCCCCCTCCCGGCACCTCCTCCCCCTCTTCCTCCCCGCCGCCGCCCGCCTGCGAAGGGCTGTCCTCGCACGGCAGTGCCCGCTGGAGCTGGGCTGCCCCGTCTGGTGCCCCGCTGCACGGCCCTGCCCAGCGCCTGGCCGAGGGCAGCGCCACAGGCCGTGCCTCAGCTTTCCCGGTGGGAGGCATTTTCCTCTCTGGCTGAAAGGGATGGAGGTTTGACTGGAGGGCGGATGGTGCACTTGCGTAGCCCGGGACCTGGCCGGGAGCTGGCCCGTTCCCATCCCGCCCCTCGCCCCGGCGGCTCCCCGCTCCTCCCGGGAATGTGTCCGCAGGGGAGCCCTCCGCCCGCGGGGCGTCCCGAGGAAGTGCGCGGCACGGCCGTCTCCCAGGGAAAATGTGCTCCAGCCCTGCCGTGTTCCCACCAGCTTCTCTTTTCCTTTCCACGCATCTGTTTTCGTTTTCTCCACATTTATACTTTAAAGATGATGTTCGCCCCTCCACATCCCTTCTCTTTCCACCACCACCGCCACCCCTCCCTCCCCCCAGGAAGATGAATTTCATCTGGGTCTTGAAACAGGGCAAGGAACAATAAATATTTATGGGCACCAGGGGAAGGTTGAACTGTAAACCACCACTTATTCCTACGTCTCTTATGAAAGGAATTAGCATTGCAAAATTTACATTAAGAAAAAAAAAAAGAGGAGAGAGAAGCATTTCTATGATGTGAAAATGCTATGCCTCATACCTATTTAAACTGGAGCAAAATACGTCTTCACAGGGCCAGATCTGGGGCACGGCCTCTAAACTGTAATGGCCAAATTAAAACAAATGGCCAAAATTAAACACTCCAGCCCTCACTGAATGTGAAAGTTCAAGTGACGTGGAAATATGTGTGTAGCAGATCACTTTTCCACACTTCTACTTGAATGAAGTCTTAGGGAGTTTTTTTGAAACAGTTTTAAGCGTATTTAGAGATACTGTACAGATAAAGATACATAAGAACATAAAAATACCAATGCATGCAGCCAAGCACAAACAGCTTATATACCTCTAAATCCAGAAGGGGCCATAATAAGAGTGTTCAGTGTGGGTTGTTAGAAGCCCAGGCAAAGATAAAACTTCAATAAAAAGTATGTTCTTTTATGTTCAATGTTAGAGGAGAGGCAATGTAAAATAAGGATTTATGTTTGTGGGGGCAGGCAGAGGAATACAGGCTCTTTAATAACCTGGTGCTGCAGGAGAGGGAGCAAGCTCCAGCAAGGTTTCAAGAGCTCTCTCTGGCAGTGGAAAGGGCCTGAAGGGAACCTGGGTCTTTTGGAGCAAGGCTGAAGGCTTGGAGCTGGGCAAGGAGTACAGGGGTGTTTGGCAGATTGCCTGCTTCCTGGTAAATCTTGGTAGAGCACCTAGGCTTAAAGACCCATTTTTCCATTATTCCTCATTCCTATCAAAGTAAGTTTTGGAGTATGCTTCTGTTGACTTTTCTTTGAGCAAGAGTGATTCCCAAAGTGCCTTCACAGCAAAATCAGGTTGCTGTTGCCTTCAGTTCAAGTAAGATCGTGTTTAAAAATGGCCTGTTCAGGTGTTACTGTAGGCCTGCAATAGCTGGTTGAAATGGTTGTGAGTACTTAGCTGGTGCAAGGACAGTAAACAAGGCTTTGCCTTTTCTCTGTTGGTATCCCCAGTGGAGTAATACGTAGCTGCTGGTGATGGAGCATTTGCTATTATAATGGCCTTGGGCTGCTGGTTACTAACACATAACTGAGACTGAAACCAGTTTCCTCTGACTGAGGATGAAAAGTCTCTGCTGCTTCCTCAGAAGAGGAAGAATTGGAAGAAACCTCAGTTTCTCAGTAACTTTTGCCCTCTGTTTATTTATCATACTTATCCATAAGTTCTCCCCAAATCTTCTTATTACATTCCAGTTTTTATAAATGTTTTCTGGCTTCTGTGAAAGGCCAACTGAACTGAAACAGACACCAAATAAGTCAAATTTCATTGTCTCAATATGAGATCGATAACAGCATTTTCAGAGGAGAATGAGTCACGAGAAGTTGCTGGCAAGGGTATGGGGGTTGTATAACATCATCCTGAAAAACATAGTGTGACAAGGTTTCTTTGTTCCTTCACTTCCCTCCCAGAGACAATCAGACTTGTCATTTGTTCAATGGAATTACTAAATTAGTTATCCTCCTGAGTAAGAAAACTACTAGTAAAATATGCTCTTACACTAAGTCTCTATAAATCATTTGGAGGATGGAAGAGGAGAGGAGATTTTTTTTCTGTCTTGACTCCAGCATTTTTTATCCAAGTAATTTCTTGTGTACAATAGGCTCCAACAAGCCTTATGAAGTGGAGCTTCTGGAAATTCAGTCCATGACAAGGAGCTGAAGCTGATATGGATGTTAATAAAAACCATAAATGACAAGAAAACCGTGGAGTAACTTTCCTACAAACCAGATTTTTTGGAATACTGTGAAGCCTGTAACCAAGCTTTTGTAAGTGAAGGCTTGTTCTCAGAACTCTTAGAAAGCTCCTGATTGCTGTTACCTTTAATTGCAGTTACCCTAAACTGAGGGCAGATAAGTGTTGGACAGCTCTCTCACGTGTTTGTTTTTTCTCCTCATTAATGTTGATACTTTAATATAGGGTGGAGGCCGTGACATTGTACCAAGTTTGCCTGGTGTCCACCTGAAACTGAATGTGATGTGACCCTGTCCTGCATTTCTGTACAGAAGATGCTCCGTGAAACAGATTTTATATGGCACATTGAAACTCTTCCCAATAGCCTTTTCTTTGGGATAAAGAAAGACAGTATCAGGAATTGTCTACATTTTCTGGCTACATGGGATCATTTCTATGAATAATAATGGGGTTGTCATTCCCAAGCTCAGGCTTTCCCAGGCTTTGGGGTTAGCTGTGTGTAAAAATTCAGCTCTATCTCCAGACAACCTAGTGCTACCTTTAAAAGTATGGAACAAGAGCAGTAAAAGTCAATGAATGGATTCTCTCTGTGTTCAAAGAACTTTGGATCAAGATCTGAAAGAGTTAACTTGAGTTTGGGGTGTTTGAAATTTTTGTACCAGGGCACATTTGTGTTGTGATGTGTTATATGCTTAATAAATATAACAAAATAGCAGGTTTTCATTTATTTATGATACATAATATATAGTAGTTTTAAGTGGTGTGTTTTGTATAAAATCAAGCAATTTCTGGTGCAAAACTGCAATTTACATAAATAAAAATAAAAAGCATAAAGGAATAGGAGTTTAACATATAATTTGCTATTTTAGGAAAAAGACAGTCAAAGACTGAAAAATCAAATGGATTAGAAGTTTTAAATATTTTAATCAAGATTAGGGAAGGGCATGGAAATTAAGGGAAAATAATTGGTGAAAATGAATTTAGTTTACTTATGCAAAGTATAAAATGAAATAGCAGCTTATGTGTTAAAGAGTAATGGAACCTCTTGCAATTAATCTGAGATGTGTGGGACTGTGGAATAAGAAGGTTCCAGGCAGTTTGATACTGAGGAGAGAGGATGCTGTGAAGTGCCTTGTGCAAGAGGCTCTGGCTGCCTAGTGCCGTTCCGATGTGCTGGCGGGCAGCTCCTGCAGCTCCCAAGTGCTGCCCTCAGCAGTAGTTCCTCTGGAGGCGGCACATCCTCGCCTGAGTCAGTGCTCATGTCTCAATAGGACGTAGGGAACACTGCTGATGCAGGTAATATTTTTCAGAAAAGGTATTAAATGCCTTCTTCACAATTACTGGTCTTAAGTGTTCTTAATAATTTCCCTGGCAGTAGCAACTCCATGTTGCCCTAATCCTGGTTCCACCTGGGATCCTTCTTGTTTACCTAATTCCTTCTGAACTTGCAGGTTGGATGTGGCATTTTCCTTGCTTTCCTGTTCTAATCTGTTGGGTCATGTTGCTGTACACCATGACACATATATTGCTATCCACTGCAAAGAGGCTGTGGTTCACGAGTTGAGTCTTAATTAGAGTTTACCAAAATGTATTTTCAGTCTTGGAAAGCAAAGTGCTAAGCTATTGCTATAATAGTATTTACTATTTAATTACATTTCAGTACTGTCTGTAATGTTTTGGTTGCTCACCTTCTCGAGAATAAAATCCCTCTAGCTTTTAATGTGATTTTAGATCCTTGGTAGGTTACTAGTTCTAGATGCAAATCTCCCAATGTTTTCCACCTTGTTGCACATTGATCCATCCCACCCTGTAAGCATTTATTAAGCCACAGAATACCCTAGAGAATTAGAGAACGCCCCTATATTCGATGAAAGGCTGAAATGTGGGCACAAGTAATGTGATTTGTTGGAATTTGTCCAGCAGTTCACTGGCAGAGGTGGAAGCAGGCCCAGGTGTTTCAGCCTGGCTCTTCTGGCATGTGTGCACAGCAAGGGCTGGACTGCACCAGACCTTCACAGATGTTTACAGCCTGACATCCGTAGGTGAAATCTAAGAGATTCACCACAGGTAACTAAAAAGAGCCAATGTGGGCAGACAAATGCATCAGGGAATGCATGCCTGTGCTAACAGTGATGAATGTTCACAAGGTTGGAATTATTCGGAATAAATGAGTTGTTAAACTAGCTACCTAGGATACTGGTGGCAGTGTATTCATCATGGCATGGAGCTTACATACAAAAAAATAACCGTGGCATACCTGTGCAGGCTTGCTTCACTAGCAGGGCTAACCCTAGAACATGAAGTGAGTGGCAAATACTAGGCAAGGTTGTCACTGGGCATCCTGTGGCTTTTGATAAGGCAAGTTTGGAAAGCTGATTTTATGGATAAAGAAAAAAATATTTTCATGTGTTTTTGATAAAAACCACAGCATGAAATCTGGGTGGAAGTTAGTCACATCCTCACCTGATAAGGAAGTTTTCTTCAGTAAATGAGTTGTGAAAGCCTGCTTGCAATTAGATGGAACAACTCCAGATTCTACAACTACTTTTTCTGGGCCCTGATTTGTTGTTACCAGATTTGATCAACGCCTTTCTGAGCACAGCAGCCAGGTAGGGATCAGATCCAAAGCACATGCTGAGGGCTTTTAACTCTGGATAGCATCAAGAGGATTGGACTAAGATACTTTGGGAAAGGGCTTTCTATCCAGATAGGAGAGGTCATAAAAGCTATATGGAGGGAAAAAAGCCAGAGGATTGAGTTGGCTTGCAAGTGAGTTTGCAAGGTCAGAACATTTTATTTAAAAAGTGATTACAAAACTTGTTACAAATGCTGAGGGACCTAGAAAGGGATTAAGAGATCTTGTTATTTGTACGAACCCTCTTAGGACAGCAAATCTATCCATAAGCTAAAAAGGCTTGTGTGACCGTAATATGTGAGCAGAGTGCAGAGTGACTCTTCCCCTGCAAACAATGATAGGAAAAATGTTGCTTGGCTTTGAAGAGAGGCCCATTGTGTTCACTCAGATGCAAAGCCATCTTGTTTAGATTCTCGAAGGAAGAAGTCATAGGCTGTGAGGCTGACTGGGAGTCTGGGCAAAAAACAGCAGGGGAGGAGGCTTAGGATGCAGACAGGGACAAAACATCATTAATGGTAAAAGCAATAGAAGGAAGGTGGCAAGGGAGGAAAGAGACCTAAAAATAGTTTTATTTTCAGGAATATATTTGTGGATGTGTGTGTATACCATGTGCATGCATGTGGCGCACTTGAACTCAAAAGTAGCATATTTCTCCTGTAATTACTCAAAGGTAGGTATCTAAATCTCCTTAGTTTCAAAAATCACAGTTATATCTATATATTCTGTGTCCTTACATGCATGATTAAATTCATCTTTTCTTCCTTGTATACGTGGTTTTCCTTGGTTATAGTACATGACACCACCATAATTTTTCCTAAGTCTTCTTTTTAAAGTTGCTCATCATTTTCCAAAACGCTACATTATTTTCTAGTTTTTCCAAAATTGATCTTGGCTAAAGAGAGAGTTTTTTAAAAACTTGCAAAGTACACCACAGGACAATATGTATATTTTGATCTCTATGTACATCTTTTCACCAATCTCCACGTTTATATTTCTTTCTTTATCGGGATGGAGAGCAGAATGGAGACAAATAAATAAAAAGAAACATGACATTGCTAATATAAATGACCAGCCATTACTTCAGTGTCAGAATGCAATTAGATCTGACCTGGGACTGGAATTCACTTCTCAGCAGGCCTGCTTAATGATTAGTTTTATTGTTTCTTCATCACCCCTACTGGGGGGTTCATTTTTACTGGTAATGGAAAAAGACTGTTGCCCCGGATAAAAAGCTGAGCATGAAAGACAAAGGGCTGATTGAGGACTGCTAGGCTTTTCAGCCTGCATACCACCTCTTCTTTTGCTGTCCTGGCTGACAGCAGGAAAAACAGTGAAAGAGGTCAGATCTTAAAGGGCCTTCAGGGTAAGGAGCATCACGCTGTACTCAGAAATTGGCTGGAGAAGCTTTTATAGCTTAAAGCAGTTCTGATCACTGTTGTAAGACGAATTGAATGAGAATCTTTGCAGCAAGGTAATGTGCCAGACACTGCTGGTGTGATTGGTTTTGAGTCCGAGACATGGTTAGCAATGTAACTGTGGTTTGCAAACACCTGCTCACACTCCCAATCCCAGCATGCAGGTACAAGTACATTTCTAGCAACAGCTAGAAATTTCCCAACAGCTGCAACAGGTAAAGACTAGTTTAAACCCTTGGCAAAACTTGTGTGCCGGCTGCTACCTGTTCGGAAGTGTTTTCAAAGGGGATTATTATAAGTCCTGGCATAAGTAAGAAGAATACAAATAGTTCCTGTTTGTTTGCTTTGGTTCACTGGGTACATGAAACATGCAGTGTGACTCACAAAGTTGTAGGATGAGTATGAGGTAGAATTATAGACGTGCTATCTGATATTATGAGATGTAACAGGTGTCTGTGAAGGCAATTTCCCCATCTGGAAACAGTGCTTTGGGGAATTTAGGCTGCTGGTGGAGGAAAGGCTGGTTGGTTTACACTAATGACGATAGGTGATCTACCAGAGAATTGGAATTGGTGGTTTCTTCAGCTAATCATCCATAGGCTGAAGTGTGTATTGAAACCACAGTAACTAAATGTCTGAGTTTGCAAAAACTTGACTGGGGCTTCATGAAAACAAATACAAAGCTGAGAGTCTTGCCAAGAGCAATGACATTGCTCCCTCCTCACACCAGTTCAGCTGGAGAGAAATAAAAATAAAATAAAGCTTTTCAAATATCTTGATACTGTAAGTACAAGACTACCTATCCATTGGTGCAACCTAGTGATTGTTCAAGGACTTCAGCACAGCTACGCTGATCAAATCAATTGTGGAACTAGCCTTCAATGTTTAATACTGTAAGAAATCTCTAAATAATGAGCATTCATTTTAAAATAATGGATCTGCAACAGACCAAGTTAAGAAGGATTTAAAATTACACATTATGCGAGTGAAGAAAATGTGGTCAGCTGTGAACCTCAGACTTGCTCTCTCAAGTGAACTGTGAGCAGCAATGGCCTTTAAATTTGATTAAATTCTGACTTGGAAGCGAAGGACCTGAAATCTGAACATGCCAGGGACATGCTAGTGTCTGCAGTGTTGTGTGATTCACCCAAGGCCTGGGTCCTCAGAAAAACATGCTCTCGGGATCTATTTCAAGAGGGTAATTATGCCTTAAATTTGCCTAATTTGTATAGATGGTTCTTTAGCTCATATAGATCAGTATCATGGTGTCAGTTAGGGCCCCCACTTGGTGTCCCTAGGCTGTGTGAAATTCACCTCTTCAGCCTGCTGGCAAGTTTCAAACAGATTTGGAGTGATACAGCTGGGAGGGCTGGCAGGAGCTTCAGATCAGTGTTGAGCCTTGTGGCAAATTCCCCACAGCCATTCTGAGGTTTCTTGTGTGTCCTGCAGGTAAAACCACAGCCCCTGCGGTGGCTCCTCCGCACAAGGTGTTGAAGCAAATGAGTCCCCACGAGGTAGGAAAGAGTAGGGCATCTCTTTTTCCTTTCTCTTCTGCCAGGGGGTGGACTTCAGGGGAACCTCTGTGCTATTTGCTCCAAGTCTACTGCCCCAGAGCTTGGACGGTCACTCCTTGCTTTTAGTTTAGAGGTTTCCCAGGACTAACAGTGAATTGTGCAAGACTTAGAGACAAATGCTGTTGACACAGAGATTTGACAAGACATTTGTACAGAGACATGAACAAAGAGGTTTCTCTTGATGTTTCCTATCTTTTGCAAAGCTCACATATCAGGGTTTTAGTAGTGTAAGCAGTTGTGAGCTGCCTGTCTGCACAGAAGGTCAGGGTGGACTGGAAGGCTGTTTCCCTTATCCAGGGCTTTGTGTGAATTCCATTGGCAACATCTTCAGTCTCTGTCTTCCCTGCATATGCACACGTAATGGTCTGAGGACGTTCTCCATTGCTCTCTCTCTTCATCTGGGCTTTGCCAGGTACATGGGTCTTGGTGAGTCCCCCTGATCCTGTCTAGCTCTGTAGGCTTCTTACAGGGAGAGAACATCCACGCCTTTGGGAATATGTTAAGGAGACAAGGTAAATACCTATAGGCCCTGCTTGTGTAACACAGTACAGAGTCTTTGGGAAAGGACAACCCTTTTCCATGAAGATACTAAGGCACATGAAGCCTATGGAGGCAGGTGTTTACTCCTCTCTCTTATGTGAGCTGCCTGACATAATTAAGCTGCAGTGGGAGTCTGGAAGCTGTTTGACCCACAGTTTCCTCTGGCTCACATTTTCCCTTCATGCTCCCTGGGTTCTCCTGTGTGAGATTGTTGGCAAATGGTGGTGTGAGTCATGTAGGGTCATATGTTATGGTTGTGAGTTAAGCATAGTGCACATGGGAAAGGTATAGTGCAAAGCACTAGAACAGGGTTATTGGGGATGCCACCAGGTTTTGTGGGACTGGCGTCGCGCCTAACTGTGCTGTAGGTTACTGTGTAATGGTGTGCTCCACCATTGCTGGAGTGACCTAACAGGCCACGTTTCATATAGCTGAAGAAGCTAAGGACAGTCTCCAAAGGTTTTTATACTTTTAACTCAAATACTATTTGGTGTATAGGTAGGACAGTGTATGTTTTTTGGGCCAACCTCACATGAGAAAAAAAAATATCTGTGGAATAACTGGAGGTTAAGCTCTAGTCTTCAGCATCTTGAATGACTGAAGTCTCATCCTTTTTCTGTATGCAGTGGTTTCATTTCCTGGGGATGAAGAGAGGTAGTAGCAGAAGGAGAGCTATGAATGCCACTAGAGTGGAAGGAAATAGCTGCTGTTTTGCAGATCTCTAGGCTGGTGAATGCAGCTTGTCATAGCCTCACACAAAAGGATGGAGACAGTGTGTATAAGTGGTGTCTGTCTTCTCATTTGGCTGAATTACACACTAAAGTAATTTATAACAAAGGGGAAAAGGTATATTGTTAATAATTGTTATGTTAAAGAGCAAACCTAGCTTGCTGATTTAGCATCCATTTCCTCTTTTAAAAGAGAGAATAAAATGACAGTAGAGCATGGGGAGACTTGGGAGCAGTGGGGGCAATAGGAACATTTCAGAATAATTTCAGCCATATTTCTGCTAGGTTTGGTGGCTGCATTCTCTCATCTCCTTTTTTGTTATTTGAAGTGTCAGGCCCAGCATGGCCAGCAGGGACTCTGCATTAATTCACCATGGAATGTGGTGTCAAGCTCAGGGATGGAGAACAGTGAGGTCTTTGTGGAGTATTTGCTGTAAAGTGTGATGGGAGCTGAAGTAGAACTATAGAGGACTTTAGGAAATATTCAAATATGACATCAAAGTGGATGACATAAATTTCCTAAACTTGGTCAAGTTAGTTGCTGCTTGGTTACCTAATCTTGCATTTTATGGTTATTGATGGCTTGTCCTCTAGTTCTCTTCCTCTGGTTTGTGCACAGGCTGCACTGTCAGAATTGTTGAGCCTGGTTTGATGAAAATGCAGCCCTGAAGATCACATGAAGGTAACTCTGCCTGAGAGGGAACTTCCTCCATGGTGCTGATGGCGTTTCTGGGTTTATGGG
This sequence comes from Aphelocoma coerulescens, assembly GCF_041296385.1. Lineage (NCBI taxonomy): Eukaryota > Metazoa > Chordata > Aves > Passeriformes > Corvidae > Aphelocoma > Aphelocoma coerulescens. The sequence goes on from NC_091015.1 coordinate 125,569,319, forward strand.
CATACATGCTGCTTTTATGAGACCCTGCAAGAACCAGATGGGATTGCTGGTGATTCAGAATGTCAGTGTCGTGCTGGCCTGCCATGTAAATCTCTTGTTGACGTACACAAGGACCGTCATACTAATAAAACAGAGGACGCCAATAGCATGCCATTCCAGTGCCTTTTCATCAGGAAAGGAGTCAGTCAGAAAGCAAGGCAAATGTGAAGAGGTGCTTACTGATCCAGAACAGTTTGTTTGTAACTTGCATTGTTAAGTAATGCTGTGTCTGATGAGCTCAGCAGTCTTTTCACCAGATGGGAAACCATCAGTTTGAGTGCACTAGACTGTACACCAAAAAGTGGTGATTCATAGGGATGAGTCGGAAAACCCTCACAGTGAATAGCCAGATGTCTAGAGTGAGCCAGGAGGAAGCACTGAACTTTAGCTAGGATGTGCCTGAAGTCACAGCCATCACCAAGCCTCAGCAGGGTTTGTGGGAAGATTCCTCTATCTAGCCATGATCCAGAGCCCAGCATCCTCTTTGAAGTGTGCAAAAGCAAGTGGGTAACTTCTCTTCCACAGTGTAAGCAGAGGGAAGGCCTGCAGATTAGAGTGCTTGTCTGAATGGGGTAGACATGGGCTCCATCTTCTCCTTAGTCTCTGTGGAGGAGGGAGGAATCAAATCCTCCTCTTAGGCTCTCCCCCAGGTGTCCTTCTACCCTGTGCAAGATGGGATGACCCAGAGTAGTTTCTTGTTTGTGCCACTGTTTGGTGCACTTGTTTGCTGCTTGCAAGGACCATGAGATTCATCAAACCAAAGTGAGGAAAAAGCAGTGTGAGTCTGTTGCTTAGTGCTTAGGGTCCTCTATTGGGCTTCCATGCCCAAGTGTGTGTATTATTAACCTGGTATTGAATGAGAAGCACAAAGATATCAATGATGCAATTTCCTCTTCCTGATTCATTTAAATGCAGTGTCCACAACTGACTTTTTGTGGAGTCCTCAGTTTATCAGTGTGTGCTGAGCTTGTCCTGAAAGCACTTGTTGAATTTCTTTCCTTGCAGGATGCAAACTAGAAACCATGTTTCTAAATCATGTCTGAGTTCAGGAATAAATTGTTTATCAACGCAGATTCTGGCAATCTTGCACTTTTGTAGAAGTAATCTCCTGCAGCCTAGTGTATTTCACATCAAGTAAGAAGGGTTCCAGTGACTTTAGCCATCCTTAAGTTTAGGCACTTTTTTTTGGCCAAACTTTTTCATTTAGGTGTCTCATATCCACTCACCTCTGACTGCAAGATTATGTGTGTTCTAAGGCATATTTATACAGTCTTTTGCATAAATTTACTGCAGTTTAGGAGTTCTTTGGCTTAGGAGAGTATTTTCAATATCTTATTATGAATCTTTGATTTCTTCGCTGTTTCTATTTGACTGAAAGAAACAAATTGAAAGAAGAAACTCTCATCCAAAGTGCAGTGTATTTGTCTCCTGAGAAAATAAATTCTATGGAAATGAGGCTGTGAAGTGTGTGGATGTTTGAATTAGCTACAACCCCAGAAATACCACAGAAATAGCTTTCTCAGTTGTTACCTGAACTTCTAACATCAGATAAAATTTGCCATCAACTCTTCATAATCTTGTATTTTAAATTTTAAGGGATAAAATTTGACTGTATAGTTAGGCCTATATTTTCTCAAAAAAAAAAGGGATTTTTTTTCTCAAAAAAATTCAAAAGAGATTCCTGTCCTTACCTAAAATATGAATATAACCCTGTAAAAAAAGATCTTTAACTTTTTCCTGATACTGATAAGAACTTTTGTGTTCTTATTCCTTTCATATGCTTAGTTAAAATGATAATAATAAAAAAACCCCAAAACCAAAACACCCACGAGATTAAATGATGCATACACAGAAATGTGAAAAGAATGTTCTAAATTACTATTATTTTCCAAACATCATGTAATTCATTGACTGACTCATGTTTTATAGCAGCTTAGGCACTGCAGGCTGATGGCTGTCAGGTGTCAGTAAGCTGGCAGTTTAAAAGTTGCCTCTTTAAGTAGTCCCAAACAAATGAATTGCTCACTGTGTGAGGGTGGATTCTGGCCCAGTGTTTGCTGAGACACTGTTGGTTGAGGCCCTTATGATACTGCTGGTGTCTGGCTCTGCCTTCTGTGGTACATTTTTCCCTACCATGGGCTGGAAAAAGTGGTTAGAGGTAAGACTAAGAGGGGGTTCCAGAGAGTCAGTGAGTCTGAGGCCTTATCTAAACAAAAATGGTACCAATTTAACTGAACCTATTTAGACACAGAGGTTGCTGAATTAATGCCACCCTTTTTTTTTCTAGAATGAAGTCTGGGGAGAAGCATTATTCATGCCAGTACAATTTATACTGTTTCTAATGGCTATATTTCCCCCTTTGTGCTGTCAACAGCACTTGTTTTGTAACTCTTCTGTGCATATTCCAGCATATTCCTGGATGGTAAACGAGAAACCGGGTCCCTGCAGCTTTTGCTTTTTCATTTCTTCCTTCATAAGTTATTTCCTAACCCTTTTAGAGATAGTCTGAATATTTAGCACAAGTCTGTTAGTGTATTCTCTTGTAAGTGTATTCTCCTATCACCTTGTTTAGGGAGATGCTTCAAATAGTTTCTTTTAATTTTTTGTGCAATGTAGTGTATTAAGTGGAGAAAGGGAGACAGTTTGCAGCTATAGAAGGATTCTACCAAAGTTTGCTACATCAATTGGCAAAATAGATGTTTTTCATGCAGAATTTTCCCTCTTGTCTAGATACTGGCTCATGACTGACAGGAAAAAGCATGTATTGCAGACAATTTGTGTGAATGTATTCCACATAAATCAAGAGAGGGACCTAAGCAGAAAAACATAACTATAAGTTAATTTTCTTTGTTGCCAGAAGCATTCCTGGCACCTTCAGAAAGAGTTGGTGATAAGTGGTGGTAGAGGAGCCCAAGAAGCATCCCTTGTGAGCAGGCTTGTGTGTTAAACCACATGACTTCCAGGTCTCAGAGAAGGTGTGGTTTAAAAATGGAGAAATCACAGCAGCAAGCTGAAAGAATGACTTTTTTCCCCCTTGTAATAATACTGTCAGAGCTGTTATTACGTTTGGCCCTGGGAATAGATTGGAAGTGTTTCTCAGAAGGGAAGTGCTTCCAGCTCCATGTCTCTTTCAAGCGCTCCATTCCCATGTACTTGCTGGAAACCTTTCAGGAAACCACATTCCCTTTCCTGTCCCTGTTCAGCAGTGCAATCCTTCCCAGCCACTGCGGCTCACAGGCTGCCTCATCGTCCGGGCCTGGGAAAGGAATGTGACAACGAGGGGGCAAAAGTGCTGGCACTTCCAATCCCATCCTATGCTGCCTTGCAGAAGAAACCTCTCCTCCTCTGCCCTCCCTACCTTATGAAAGGGTTTTCTACATCCATGAGCATGTTTAGAAAGATCTGCAGTCTCTAATTTTCCAGTGTGTGGTGGGGGAATGTAATTTTAGCTGGAAACAGTCACATGGTCAGATCCTCAGCCTTGTGCGAATCTGCCCGATGCTCCTGAGGTCACACTGTGCTGTGTTCATTTACACTGACCCAGTGTCTGGCTCCCAAAGTTGCCCCTGATAGCCCCAAGTGATAGCTGGTGTCTGAGAGTATCACATGTGAATGAAACAGCACTGCTGTGAAGAAGAAATGCCTTGAAACTTTGCGCTGGTGCCATTTTCCAGACAACCAACAATTAAAAAAGACAGTAGGTGAAGAAATGCTGTTTATATTACAAGTTTCAATAAATAAGATAAAGGGACCAGGAATAAGAGAAGGGATCAAGGAACTGTTAATGACTGAGAGGACAGAATCATATTAGAGACAGAAATGTAAACTTGTTTTGCTATTGCAAAAAGCCCAGGAGATGCACATTTCATTCTGCAGAGAAATATTCTGATCAGTACTTTTTTTCCTGCCATAGCAGCAGGGAATTGAGCCAGCCAGCCTTTTTTATCCTCCCTTTAAACTAAACAATCAATTAAAAGAGAACACAAGGCAGGATAGTTTAGCCAGCTCTGTTAGTTTTAACAGAATGGGTTATTGGGCAATGCCATCGTGGCACAGAACAATCCCTCCTAGCTTCTGTGCCACAGGAGCAGTTAAGGCTTCCAAGATGAATTTCCAGCCATTGCTGTTAGGGCAATTGTACTGTTTTCTTTTTCTTTAGTTTTATGCTGTTTCATTTGCTTGTCATTTTTACTGTTTGCATTGTGTAGTGCATGGGTGGTAATGATTAGATAGTGATTCTCAGCACAACAGTTTCTCTTGAAGCAGACATTTGTCCACCCTGAGACAATTGCTCTCCAAAACTGAAGGAAAAAAACATGGGAGGGAAGACTTACAGCTACTGAAGTAAAAGAAAAGTGTCTTATTGACCTAAGTGGGCAGGAAAACTGGGAGACAGGTTGCTATTCTTTCCATGTTTTGAAAGATTTAAGAAATTGAGGCTTGGAAAAATTAGGATAAGTAGGTGACCTTTGGAAACTATTTGGAAGCTGCAGGTGCACAGTAGCTCTAAAAATTACAATGCTTACTTAGGCAGCAGAAATGGCTTCAGGGGACCTGGTTTCAGAGAAGGAGCTTAATTTTTATTTTTATTTTTTAATCTAAGTGGTTTAGTCTGTGGACATTATAGTTAAGTGGGCAAGGGTTGGGAGACTGAATTTTATTCCAGCTCCTGATGCTCCTTTAATGTGTCCCCTTGCAGTAGCTGTTAACCCTGTTGCACTTAGGAATCTGTAAACTGGGAATAGCAGTGTTGCCTACTTAAGTTTTGAAGCCTGACTAAATAATGTGTGTAAGAAACTATGTGAGGCCAAAGTCATTCTGGGGCTAATCAGTTGCAGAGATGGAGCTGACACACAGGACTGTCAATAATTTGACACCATATACATTTCCTTTACAGAAGTGGTTCCCAAACTTCACTGGCCCATGGGAAGCCCAGTGAGAAAGTAATGTGCTGCATGTAACAGATGCTTTACTCTTTTCCAGTGGTCTCCATTTTAACTCTTTAATTTCCAGCAGCCACCATGAATAGAGAGGATTTTAGCAAGCAGAATGGAAGACTGCTACCTCACAGGGATTTTAGAAGCATAAATGTTATCCCACTTTGTGTGAATTCATGAAGTCATTAAATAGAGGTTAGGAATTTTTTTTGTTATGTATTCTCCAGTGGGAATTAATTTTCCACCAGAGAATCTTTAGGGAAAAATGAAGGATTTCTTTTTTTTTATATGTTTAAAACATATTGTTTAAAATATCTCGTGACTTTCTGTGTTAAAAAAATGTGTCATCACCTTCACTTCATTCCATTAACTCAACTTGTTTTCAGCTTCAGCTGTGCAGTGTTTATCACTCTCTATTGTCACATATTACACAGCTGCAGGATGGCAAGGTTTTTTTTTAAAAATCAAAACAATAAAGCCAAACCCAGTCCAGAAGTGAATCTCCTGGTAGGTGTGAATGCTGTAGTGAGTAAAATGTCATTAAGAAGAAAGTGTTTGCTGAAGGATTTCAAATATTAAATTCAGAGGAAATGTTTGAAATGTTCATAGTCTGAAGCATCAGTAAAACTTATTTCCCATTAACAGTCATGAAGATGATTATGTTTGTATTAAATCAACAAAGTCAGAAGGTTTGAAGTGAAATGAAGAGCAGGAATTTTCTGCCCCTGGATCATGGTGTGGTCCATCTGAAAGGTTGCTGAGCTGTAAGATATGAATCCTATAATCTTCTTGCTGCTCTGCCATTCACATGAGGTAACATATTAAAGATTTACCATGTCCTTCAATTTGAATCACTTGAAATTAGCAACCATCTCAGAAAGTCTTGGCCATAACCGCTCTCTTCTTTTTCACAAACCCATCACAATAATAATGTGTAGCAGTCAGCTTGGTGAAGTGATTTGAAACCTGGGAAAAATGTGCTGCACAGGTAGTCATAACTAAGTGAGCAGAGCCATCAGCCACACTGAACACTGGGGCCGGGTCTGTTCCGAGCCAGTGTCAGCAGTGCCTCTGCTCTTCTCCCAGTACATGGGGACACCTACCAGGAGCATGGCCAGCTGCCCAAAGGGAGAGGACTCCTGGGACCTGGGACTAGCATGTGCTTGGCCAGTTTCTCAACTAATAGCGTTTTTTCAGCCCGTGTACTGGCATTCTGGGTACTGGGGACAAAACCATTCAGCAAGACAATTAAAGGTTGGTGTCTTTTAGTCCTGTCCCATACCTTGTGTTCTTCTGAGGATGCGGAACCTCCTAGAACAGGAGGCAAATAAGAAATCCTGTGCAGCAGTGACCCCAGTGAGAGGAAAAAATCAAACAGTATTTGCCATGAAAACAGATTTGTATTCATAATTTTAAATGGTTACAATATCCTTGTTGGAATGAGCTGCAAACTTGGTGCATCTGTCTCAGGAGTAAAGTGATATGCCACCCATACAGTGGTGAGACATAAATAATCATGCTACAAGTCATGTCTTCTATTAAAGAGCCTGATATCACCTGTTTCAAACTGAGGAGAAGTAATCTGTGAAGAACAGGATTTTTAGGCATCTGATGCTAAACTAAGACCCCTGCTTTGTACTCCTTTTACATCAACCAACTAGTTGATTCAACTGCTTTAGCAGAAACAGTAGTTAAATCACATTTAATTATGACTTGCAAACTTGACTCCTGACTCAGTGCACAGAATCTGCATTGCTATATGTTTATTTTTAAATTAAATTGGATAATATATTTTCTTCATGGGATCCTTCCTTATTCTCTGACTCTTCCCTTTATAGTTGCATTTGAGCAAAGGCATGCTCATATTTTAGAGTCAGTAGTGGCACATGGATATAAAGTCAAACAAGCCCAGCATTCTTCTACTTTATAGGTGAGCCTCCAGATCTCTCCATCTCCCATTCTCATTAAACAAAATCCCTGGAATTTGTGCTGTGTTGCTGTCTTCTAATATGAGGAAGTGGTGCAGTGGATGACGCATGGATTTGCCTCCAGGGGAGCTGGGTAGTATTCCCAGCTCTGCCATTTGCTGGCTAATATCCTGCAACTCACTTAGTGTTTTCATGTCTCAGTTTCTCCAACTGTGACAATGAGGCTGGTGTGCCAGCATTTCTCACTGAAATCAATAATAGATTCTTACTGAGTTCAGTGGGACTCCATTGCTCTGAGATTTGTGAGGGGAAAAAAAACCCTAATTGTTGCTTTTAATAAATTTTCCTTGCTTGTCTTTCATTAGTTTTACCTCACATGACCATGATTCAGATTTATTCTTAGCCTGCTTCTTTACCAGTATGAAACATAACCTCTCATACAAAGGTTTATCAGGATTTTTATAACTGCTCAATCCTTTTCTAACATTTCATAAATATTTCCCCCTTAAATTTCTACAGTATAATGCAAACATAATTCCTTACTCACATGTAATGGAATACAAATGGAAGGGACAAGACAGTATTATTCAAAAATGTTCGACTTATGAAATAATAAGTATTAGTTGACATGCCCCAGAGAGACATGACTGACCAGCTGCTCTGGGTGAAACAAATAAATAGAAAAATCCTTTATTAATGATGTATTCTGCAGTAGATTCTGTCTGGGGAATTCAGTAGAAATGGAATCTTTCTCATCTCTTTCCTATAAATGAACTAAGGAGAAGATTGAGTTCCTGGAGGTTTGGTAGGCACATAAACAGTGTACAAATACATATGGAATGGTCACATTGAGGGAGGATTTCAGCTTTGGTTATGACTACATCTTGAATTTTCTTTGGCTTCCTTCAGTTAGCTCAAGACTGTGGGTGAGACTTTCCAGATATAGACAACCAAAATTCTGACCAAAAAATACACACATTCTCAGGAGCAGATTAAAGCAGGATTCATGGATCTGGGCCTTGGGCTTGGAGGAGGCCAGTATAACCACAATGTTTGAATTGAAGCATCTGTCAGCTTAGGCTCCGGTGTTAGGGCTGTGGAGGTGGGAGGTAGAGCTGACAGGCTACGGAGGCGGTTGAGTCATGGGAGTTTTTACTGTAGTTTGGATGGATTTGGTTATTTTATTGCATTGGTCTAGCTTGCTTGAGGCATGCTGGTTGGCCTGACTCCAGGTCTTCTTTAGTCTGACTCTGCCCCAGCAGTGGGTCACTTTGTCCCACAAATTGTGTACTCACAGAGAATGCACTTTCTTTCTGATGTGAGATGGAAGACAGGCTAGCCATGGTAATGAGGAGTTTTGTGTACTAATACAAGCTTGTTGAATAATTTAGGTTGTGACAATGGTGTTGAGACCCTTTCCTTCAGCTCTTCCTTTTCCAGGCCAAAAGAACCCAGCTTGTTCAGCTGTCCTCTCAAGTCACGTACTCCAGCCCTTGGTCCACCTTGGTGGCCCTCAGCTTTACTTACTCCAGTTTGTCAGTGTCCCAAAATTGGATGCAGTACTCCAGATGTGGTCTCACAAGTGCTGAATAGAGAGGAATAATCACTTCCTTGACTTGCTGGTTATTTTCTTAATAAAACAGCCCAGTATGAGGTTGGCTTTTAATGCTGCAAAGACGCACTGCTGATTCATGTTCATTTTTTCCTCCAGGAATCCTGGGTCCTTTTCTGCAAAGCTGCTTTCCAGTCAGTTGGTCTCTAGACTATCCCAGATGCAGGACTTAGTATTTGCCTTTGTTGAACATCATGAAGTCATGCATACCGGTAGGAACAGATGCTCATTTTGCACACACAATGCATTATTGCAAATACAATTATCTGCTTGTACATGTATCCATCAGGTTTATAGGTTTATAGACACATTATACCAGTTTTTTTGTTGACAGCCTCATGGTTTCCAGCGAGCAATAAACTGGTAAAATTCCAAATATATGCATATATGCAGGAAGATTTCTCTGAGAACACTTCTAATGATAAACCTCTCTGTTAGGTAGGGTTCTGTTTTGTTTGTCACTTGCTCTCCTTGAATTTTCCCATTCTTAGATAAAGGCAGTGAGGACCACATGAGGTATATTGGTATAATCAGTAACACAGGCTTGTCTGGACCTCAGGAGATAAGTCTGTACTGTATCAGCAGACAGCACCCAAGAATGCTTTTCAAAGAAAAAAGTTTCCTCTATCTTTCAAAGGGAGCTTCCTTCTGTTGTCTTTATTGGAGGTCAGATTGCTGATTGGCCTCCTCCAGAGTTGGAGAAATTCCTCTGAAGACCCCTTAAATTGCATTTCAATTATACAGGAGACTGCCCTTGCAGGACCATTTTATTTCCAAGCCACCCCGTGGCTTCTCAGAGGTGATGTGGTTTTGGAATCCCCATTTCAGGTAAAAAGGAAAACCCTGTTCTGTCAGCCTCCAACAGACATGTGCCTGAAAAGGCATATCTAATTGATTTAGAGAGAATCAAGTGCTCTCTGTAGATAATGTTTGCACAGTGTAAATCTCTCACAAATTAGGCATTCAGAGGAATGTGTTCATCAGCAAGGAGTTACAGGGCAACATCAATCCTTAATGGCCAATAAATACGAAAGACAAACGATTCAGGACAATTTGACGTTATAGACTTAAAATGTTCAAATTTTTATTTCACAATTACAATGTAAAGTGAGAATTCTGGTTTCCAGATTTGCTGGTGAATGCTAAGAATTTCAAAATCAGCTGATATAACAGTATAAGTAAGACATTTTGAGCTTAAATGACTTAAAGAAAAGGAAGCAGATCCTAGGATAGGGTGAGATGGATTGAAAATACGCCAGGATGATTCAAATGCCAGACCCCAGTCTGGATTTGGGCCATGTGTAAATTTTGTTTGGTCTTTCCCAGGTCCATAAGAGATGAAGTCCCTGGCATTCTTGTGGAAGACTCTGTATTTCATACTATTTGTCATTCTTTTGGAGATCTGGAGTTTGTCTGCTATTTCCTGCAGAGAAAACCTTGGTAAAAGTCACCCAGAGAATCTCAGTAAAGGGGACTGCACTTTGGTAGAAGTCAAATGATAAGTCTTGTTGCAGTGATTTAATAAAGGCAACAGGTTATATCTCTATTGATTCTGGCTTATTTCCTCTACATAAAAGAAGAATTTTTGCTGCCTTTGATAATAAAACATATACCAGACTCTTATTATTTTTATTGGTAGAAGCCCTTGCAGTGTATAACTGTTAGCAGAAGAATGAAAAGTTCCAGGTAAAAAAATTGAGGGAAAGATATGAGTGGTAGTTAATTTTTCTGAAGCGTAATTAATATATCTGAAAACACAAAATGTTTGTTTTTCAGTTTCCTATCACATTTTCCATCTGGTGTCTGCAAAGCTTTTAAACTTCCACTTCCTCTGTGCAGTTTTGCAATATTCCTATTCACAGGAAGTAAGAGGAAGAGCTTTATGAGGGATACATTACAAATAGACTGTATGTCGGTGTTTGAACAAAATAGCTGGGCTCAAATCTGATCTGGTACAAACTGAAGACCCTTCAAAGGAAGTATGAAATTCAACTTGTTTGTGACCTGGTGCTTCATTCTGCAGCACTGGTTATTTTTTTGTACAAATTACTGTTATTTTTTTCCTGGTGCTTTTCACCTGTGATCTCAAAGAACCTTATTAAGCAAGACTGAAGATCTTTACAGTTTTTAGACTTGGTAACTGTAAATACAATCCATGCCTAAGAAGTGCTTCGAAGGCCAGGATTGGTAGCAGAGTTCACTGATTTGCTGAGCCAGGTCCCTTTATCCCCAGTTCAACGTGCTATCAATACACTGCTTTCCAGTGTAAATGAGTGTTTCATAAACAGACTGAAGAACAGCACAGCTCTCAACAGCTTGTGAAAACAAGAATAAAGCAGTCAATTATAGCTTTGTATCTTGATTGCAGAAAGATTGGTCGTAGGACTCATGAATGTGACAAGAACATAAAGGCACTGGTGGATTGCATTGTTCTGCTCCAATTTCCCTCAACAACAACGGGAACCCAAGATGCCAGTGAGGAGTGGCAGATTACTCTCAATAGTTTTGTAACAGCAGCACTGAGGTTATTACAATGTACATGTTACATAGCAAGGCTGTAGAAGCCTACATAGAGCCATTCTTTCGTGTTTTTTTTTTCCTCCTATTCATTTTTCCTTTCATCACTGAAGGCAGCTAGAGCCTTCTAGTGTGAAATTTGAGAGGAGAGCCAAGCTTCCTCTCCTCTAAACGTTCCAAACGATTGATGAACTCAAAATCTGCTTCAGGATCAACATCCAAGTTTTGCAAATGGTATCTATCTTACTAATTAGCTGATCCAAACCTCCACATTTCAAACTACAAATGTAAATATCCCATGACTTTAACCAATCTCCAGTCCAGCTGCAGGGTACTTATTCTGTTACTAATTTCTTACAAGTTTCACTTCTTATTCGTTTCACTTCTTATTCATATTTCTTTTCAAATTAATTGCCATAAATGCAGAGTGATTGAAGTTTGTTTTTTTGAAAGCTTGAAACAATCCATTCACAAATCTTTCCTCCCTCATGCACCTTCTCCTGCCTCCCCTTTCCCAGCCCACAGGTATAACAAAACTGCCTTGCAGGATGAGCCTTAAAAGTCTATGAACATAAGCTTGTAAATCTGGCTCATGAACAAGCTCTATTATTTTTAACTGCTTTTGTGTAAGACAGGAGGCTATGTAAAGAACAGGATGTTTTGAACATTGAACTCTGGTGCATTACCTAATACGGCTGCTACAGATTTGATGTAATTTCTCTGCAGGTGTCAAAGGCATCAAAAAGAGCATGCTACTGAGAGGTTAAAATTTTAATATATATAAACCCAGTGGAATTACTGATATATGTTTTTTATCAACAGAAATGCCAGGTTTGCAGTTTGTGTTATATTCAATTGCAATTACAACACAGCCTATTCTTGCAATCTATTTAGATTTTATTGTATTTTTAAATGACTGTAGACAGGATACTTAATAGACTTTTGTTAATCTCCACTTCTTTAGGAGATGCATGAGGTGAACCACTTCTGTCTTTCTGGGAACCTGGGGCTGCTGCATTTTGCTTAAATAGGGAAGGATAATTGTGTTCATATCTACTCTGCATGACTGCTCTGCAGCCAGGTTCTCAGTTGCTCGTCTTGCCTCAGTCCCTTGGGGAAATTCAATGATACAGAAACTAATCCTTCCAAATAATGCAGGTGTCAGAGGTCTGTGTAAGAGGAAGGCTTGGCAGAATCACTTGTGGAAATTTACACAACATCTGCCCACACAATGGCTGGACAGTACTGTCCTTCCTTCAGTTGTCAGGTGCATTGGAATGTGCATAGAAGAAAACCCAAAGAAAAGAGTAGATCCAAGATTCTAATGCATGAATAAAGGCAGTTATTGTCGGAAGTATGAACCATGATTCATTTTTCAAGCAATTTTTCTTGACTCATTAGAACCTTCTGTCTTGCAAAAGTGCACTTTGCATTAATTGAGCCATTAAAGAAAGAAGATACCATCGTATTTTATTAAGATTATAAGTTAATTTTGTCCTTTTTAAACTTTTGTCAGGGAGATTTACCTTTCTGACCACCAAACCTGAGCTTAAGAGGGTCCACTTATGATACACATGTAAACAAGGGCTTGATTTTACATGGTAAAAATATGGCTGAAAGTAAAGTGGAAGAACAGTGTTTTAGTGAGTTAGGAGCACAATACTGAGAGGGACTTCTCTGAAGAGGGAACACATTATTTGTTCTGCTGTTTCTATCTCTCTCACCCATTCAATTTCAACACCCTCTTCATGCTTCACTCATTTTGTGTCCTGGCTTCTAGATACATTCCTCCATGGTCACTTAGCATTGTCTGATATCATCTTACCATCATACACGATTCTTTACAGACAACTATTATCAGCTTTACGCTCACTTATTCACAAATTAGTGCCATTATTGTGGTGGATGAGCTAAGAACTGTGCTGCTCTTCGTGTCCTCTAAGTATCACATTTCCCCATGGCCATTCATTCAACACGGGGTGGGAAAAGTCACATTCCTTGCTAAATTCAGCTACTGTCTAATGAGACCCGCCTGTGTTGTCCTTCTGCGTGGAAATTCTGCCTGTTGAAAACACCTGTTCAATCACCCCATTTGTATTTCTGCCTGTGTGAGGAAAGTCCCAGTTGTACACTTACCAGTGCTTTGGCCAGCCTGTAAAGAGACAGTTTTTGAGGTCATTTTGATCCTAATCTTGCCATCCTGATCCGATACACTTTTTAAATGTCCATTTTGTCCTGCCATAAATGACTATACAAGGCATAGAGCAATGATGAGACTTGTCTTTGAGGGCTGGCAGAAGCACGGGCTGGACACTGGGATGTGAAGAGAAAGTGGAAGGCAGTGTCCTCCTTCTGATCCTCACAGAAGAGCTCATGATGTGACATGTATACTTTGTGCAAGGACTTGTCCTCAGTAGCAGATGTGTTCCTACTTGCTTGCTTGCTGGGGTTTTGTTGAGCTTCTCTATTGCCCTGCATCTAAGAGAATGATCTCAGTGCCTCCAGTGTTTGAAAACCCAGTATGAAAGTTATGCATAGGAATAATCATATTTTATTATTTATTCGTACATGATTACATATGTTCTTCATGGTCAGAATCAGAGCACCTTATACCTTATAGGAGGTAAAGGAATGGAGGGAAGAGAGCTCACTACCCCATCCTGTCAATGGAGTGCTAAGGAAAATTGAGTCCCATAGACAACTGTATGTTGTATTGCCAAGTCTTAAAGTTTTATTTCAAATCTAGTGATATTTGATATTTTTAAGCCTTCATTCCTTAAATCAAGGAGTACTGCAAGAATCTGAACATTCCTTATAAAAAAGAAGCTTTAATAATCTTATAGTGTGTTGGAAGGGTTTGAAAACTCACAAATTAGGAGACAAGAGAGGATGCTGCATATACTCTTTGAAAATCTTATGACTTTTTTTCTGCAGCCTTGGGATTTTTCAGCTTTGATTCACAATTTTTGGAAATTTAGAACAGCTGACAATATTTCTGTCCTTTTAAGGTGCTGCCATTTAACGCAGATGGTACTCTGAGGATAGCTTCTCTGGCAAAGGAGAGTCTTTAAAATGCATAGCTCATCTTTTAGAGTGCTTGGCACAATGGGACTGTGAGCTTTCTCTGAGAATTTCAGGCACAACCACAGTAAAAGTAATAAATAAATGAGGCATCTCATTCTATCCAGAGATGCAGTATAGAACTGCTGTTAAAGCACACATTTGCAAATAAAAGCAGCCTAAATTTAACTATGACTCAATTACATTAAATCTGACCCATTTTTGTTCTGTGTTTCAATTTAACACTTATTTACATTCTTAGACTTGGCGCTGTCGGAAGAGAAAGGAGGGGGAACAGGCATTTTCCTCCTCAGAATTGCCATAAAAAAATGGTGATTAGGAAAACACAGCTATAGTCAGCCTGAAGCTGAGTAGCTCATTTGAACCCACTATAAAAGAAAAGATCGTTTTCTCATCCTATTAAAACTGAGTTAGCAATGGCTGCGTAGGCGGCAGGAGATCAGAAATGAACGTCCAACTTGGAGTTCGTACAACTGGGGTCAGCTCCAAAGCAAACTGCCTGATTAGTGAAACAATTTGTTTTTTACAATGACAGCAAATAGGTAAATCTTGTGAGCGTCAGGAAATCCTGGAGGATTTTGAATGGGAGCACTGACTGGTTTGCAAGTTGCACTCTGATTAGAAGGCATCATTGCCTCTGGTTTTCATGCTCATGTTGCAGGGACATAAATAAGAGGGACTCAATTTTCTAGGGGCATTTATTTCTCTGTCTCTTCCTTTCTCCCTCTCTTGTTTTTACAGTCTATGTGTAATGACTAATTGGCTGTGTTTTCCCAGCTATTTTATGTTTCTCTTGCTCTGGTTACAAGTTGTACTAAAGCAGTATATCCACAGGGACCTATAGACAGCCAACATTGCCAAATGATACGCAGCATTCCCCTTTCTCTCTAAGTGTAAAACATTTACAAGTAAATTTACAAATGCATTAAGAACATTTCCTCAGTTGACTGTTAGTGTTTATTTCTTCCCCTTCTCCTCCCGGGAGCAGACACCTTCCAGCCCCTCAACTTTCACACACTGCTCTCCCGTTATTTGTCTCCTTCCCTCCCTGTCGCCCCTTTCCCTCCTCTCCCTCCTCCTCCTCTTCCTCCTCCTCCTCCTCCTCCTTTTCCAGTTCAGCGGCGCAAATTTCTGTTTGTGCCAGTGGGGCGGCCTGGCGAGACCGCAATTGCTCTACCCCACAGATTGACGAGCCCTCAGATGCCGATTTACTGTACATGGCAGCCACGCTGGAGCCGCGGCACATCTGGAGTGGAGTAAGCTTACTCAGAAACAGGGGCCAGCTCCAGCCGGAGCCAGCGGAGCCGAGCGCGGCGCTGAAAGGCAGCCCTCCTGCCTCCCCTTCCCTCCTCCCCGGGTACATTTCCTAATGTAAACAGAGGCCAGGGGGGAAGGACACAGTAACTCTTTGCTGCGTGTTTGTCATTTCATGTTCTTTATCTGCTTGAGGTCAAACTGGAGCTCTGGAAAAACAGAAGCTTTGCTTTCATTCTAAATAGCTGAAAGCCATTGCTGCTGAAGGGAAAAAAATAAAAAAAAAATAAAATAAAAAAAAAAAAGAAAGAGTTTGCTTTTGTGTTTATTTGTTCCACTTTATGGTAATTTCTGGGATAATTTCATTATCTGCAGTCAAATTGAAAACAAGCTGTCTATGCTAATGATACCAGTGTATTATTTTATGTACAGTAGGCGTGGAGCTCTTTAAACGACGAGTGAACTGCATTTCTGCTTATAGCTGTACTGCTTTAACTTCTTTTTTTTTATAGTCACAAAATGAGACTTTCCTTTTATTATCTTGAAACAAAAAAGATTAGCCATGGCTGCTTTGTTTTACAAAATGGTGAATACCTTTCACGGCCCAGTGCCAACCTGCTGTCCCACAAATGCATTCTGCGAAGAACATTATTGCAAAGAAAAAGTGTGCTTGTTCTAGGCCAGATATGCTGATTTTATAGTCCAGTTCACTGGACTGCTGAATTTTAATATCTGCATGTAAAGAAGTGGGAGAGATTTTTGAGGCATTTACTGACTGTCAGCAATCTGAAAGAGAACTCTGTGATCCTTTACAAGTTTTATATAATTTTTATTTCTTCTTTCTAATGGCAAAATGATAAAGTTTATAGGTTAGTTGTTCAAACAACATTAAATCATAAACAGAATCACAGAATCAACTAGGCTGGAAAAGACCTTTGAGATCATTAAGGCCAACCTATGACAATGCAAACATGCAATTTAAAATGGCTTTTCCCACTCAGTATTCCTTGCAACTCAATGGATTTTGCAGTGAATAAAGGAGAGAAAACAAACCTCAGAAAACATTGCTGATAACATACTGATGCTGATGTTGATTTAGCTGTCTTCATAATAAAAGTATGGTTCAGATGAGAGCAGTGGTTTATCTGGTATGGAGACTAGTTAAAAATCTCATTCAGTAAATGTATGAATAAACCACTGTAGGTCAGACCCTAAACCTTTTTTGTCTATAGGAGTAGAAAATCGTTGACCACCACATGGTTTTCCAGGGATGTTGGTTCGTTGTGGCTTCTCAGTTCACAGGCCACACTCAGTATTTTGGCCTTCTGGTGGATAAAATTCCAGATAAGTAGGTTGCTGCTTTGACTGTCTGTGAAGGCAAACCTATCTATCACATAGGAAGACGTGGGCTGGGCAGCAAATGTGACTGGACAGCAGTTCTTGTACCATGGTAGTGCAAAATTTCAGCAATGCATTCCCCACTACCCCATAGGGCTCTTCCAATTGCTATTTTATGTTCTGGGTAGATATACCATAATAATTGCACAAAAAGTAGCAATATAGGTTTCATATTTCTGTATTACTGTTCTAGTTGATTTTAGGAATTTCTTCACAATTGTGTTTTCTCTTACTTTCATGGTGTTTCAGATCCCACTAGGAAAGGGCCAAAATTCCTCAGGAAACATCTTGCCCAGGTCTCTGCCTTCTTACCAGGGGAAGCAGTGAGCATTACCTCCTTATGGCTGCTTAGAAACCATTTGAGGTGAAACTCAGTAAGGAGGGGAGAGGTGTTGGTCACCATGGGAAGACTGAAATGCACATCTCCAAGGTCCGGAATGACCTTTCTGTGCCTGAAGTCAGAAGCAGCATCATGGATCCAGGGAGAAATGCAAGGATGGTACACCCTTTTGCATGATCTAGATGATTACTGAGATTGATAAAATGGTTTCTTTGCAGTGAAATGATTTATTTGGAAAAAACTCCACATGTCTACACAGAAAGGCTGATGGAACCAGTCTCAAAAGCAAAAGCTGTTTGGCATATTTCAGAGAGATCTTGGCAGTTGACTTAAATCTAAGGTTTTTCAGGGACAGTTGGATTTTGGCTGAGTTCTTCTGGAAGCCTGCAGGGCTTTGGCTGGCAGACCATTGCTCAACCTTTCGACTGCCAGGGTAGAGGATTGATGGCCTATCATTGCAGGATGGCCCACCAAGTAGTCTACCTTTGAACTAAAGACCTCAGGCCTTCCAGGTTTCAAAACTGGGACAACACTTGTTTTGAAACTTTTTGATGTGTTTTGGTATTCACTGGAAATACTTTTATGAATTACCAAATCCTGACCCCAAAAAGTGTTCCATAGGAGTTTTTTGAACAGCTGCATTCTAGTCTAAGTTTAATGACCCTGAGGGGAAAAAAATAAAAAGCTTCTCCATAAAGGAGAAATAAAACAGAATCCAGTGAATGAGTCTGAAGCAGGACTTCTCTGACCCCTATTTACTGGGTAACTCTGCCTGTAATCCCACTGGTGTCCTTGAACATCCAGTAGATTGGTTTGGGCTCAACGACACAGTTCTTGTCTTAATTTTGAACGTGATATCCTGATAGGAATTGCTTAAGCATGGTTTATTTTTTCCCCTTTCCATTTAGTGCACATTTGAAGTTGATTCAACTCCTTGTTTTGCACTAATGCCAAAAGTGACCATGAAGTCTCGAAATGAAATAATCTTGGTAGATGACTACGCATCCTACTGATTATGCTATTGTTATTATATTAATAGCATGCTCTCCAGTTTAAGCAATGTGCAGGTGCAAAACTCTCATTCAGCAGTACATGACTCTTTTATCTGCCGTTTCTTGCCAGTAGATTTCCTGCCCATATGAATGTTTCTTGTGAAACTTCTGGAGAATAGCTGTTGGAGCTTTGCCAGTTGTAAGAAAACAAATACATAAACAACCCCTTTCCAAAACTCAACAAACTCCCCCTTTGTCAGTCATCTCTTTTTGAAACAACTAATTCATGATAGATGTTCTGCATCTAATAAAAAATATCAGTTGTGAAAAAATAAACAGTGTGGATTTATGTAGCAAAGGCAAAGGTAAGAACTTTCCTAGTGGTGCCAATAATGTCACCTCAGTGTGCCTGTGTATTGGTGTGCCCTTTTGGCTCACGTGGGTACCACCTCCCTTTAAATATGTGCCCATGTCTGTTGTTACTCAGTCATTCACTCTGTAACACTTCTTTTGAATCCCACCCTGATACATTAGGTTTAAAAGACAATTGGTCTTGGCAAATAATAATCCATTTTTAGAGAAATCTTAACTCTGTGTGGTTTTTTTTTAGGTAAGCAAGACTTTTGGATCTGCACACATGCTCAAACAGCAGTGAAACCTGTGAACTAGCACTCAGAAACTATATTTATTCCAGAAGGCTTCATGCTTTGTGACCGTCATTCAGAAATGAAGACAGAAGAGTACTTTGAGAATTGGAGGGGATTTAAGGGTTTGAAAAGTGTATCAGTAGGTGTTAGTCTGCAAGAACATATGTGTGTGGGAAAAGGGCAGCTAAACAAACCCAGCTATTAGTACTGTACTTTAAAAGGTGATAGATCTCTTTAAGATCAAAATAAACTGAGAAATCTGCCTAGAAGTAAAAAAAAGAATTTCCAGTTTCAAGTGTGTTATTTCCTTTCAATGTGATTATTTACAGTATATCTTTTCCATGTTTTTTGAAAAATGTTATTGACATCTGAATGGTATTTCAGCATATTATGACAGATGTGAAACTCAAACACCAATATTTGCAATATCTTTGACCCCAGTATAAACTGTAAAAAATTATCCTATTGTACTTTTTTTGCCTGCTTTCAGTGTTTTGTTTTGTTAAAGCAGTAGAGGATTAATTGAAATGGAGCCTGCCATTTGTTATTGGCATTTCTCAGAAGAGTAAGAACAGTCGTCAATTATATATTTTCCAACAAAAACATAAATTTAGTATATAAACGTTCAGATTATAATTCCACCCCAAATATATATGTATCCTAAAAATAAACCACAATAAATGTTAGACTAAGCAAAAATGAAGATCAGTGAAAGAATGAAGTAGAGCTAAAAAGGGGGGAAAAAGTAGAAAGAAAACCACAACAAAAATGCAGGCATTAAGTAATATAGTGGCTATGGAAAAAAAGAGCTTGAAGATGAAGTTAAGAGACAGAGAAAGGAAACTATCCACGATATTGTTGCAAAAGTACTATTATTACCTGGTGGGTGAAACTGTCATCACAGTCACTGCAGTCAATTCAGGTGTCCTGAAACACAACAAATAAAACCCAAGGGCTTTTAAATACCCAAGACTAAAGAAAGATGCCAAAGAATTTCAATGATCATCAAATGGTGATTTAAGGCCAGACCTTTTTCACTATCAAGTTTAAATTGAATTATACAAATAAGAATAGCAATGGTCTAAAGAATGACCCCCTTCTCAGATTTTTCGGAGGGAAGAAATAAGACTTGGAAGCTCTGATTTTGTGAGGGAAAAACTAATTTATTTGGAACTAGGTTTGTGTTTTGAATCTCTCTAAAATGAAGATGCATTTTGGCTGGGGCTCCAAGCTGGAACCATCTCTAATTCTGTTGTACACCAATTAAGAAAGTATAATTGACCTTTTATGCAGAGTATGATTGAAATCTGTGAGTCTAAATTATTCCTGTAAGTGAATTTGAACAAATTTGGTGCTTTTTAGTTGATTCAGCCCCACCACAGGACTCAGTTCTATCTTTAGATGAGCATGGGCAGCTCTTGTTAATCAGTAAGGATTGTACAAGTGTGACAATGGGCAGAGCAGGACCTGTTATTTTTCATTAATTTCGTAAAGTCCAGTTGTAGTATGAGTATGTTCCTCATTAGTAATAGCACTACTATATTGGTTTTCCAACAAAACTTGCAAAATATTTCATTACTTTTTGGTCCACTGAACTACTGAACTGCCAGTTCCTAACAGAAAGGAGCTGTAACTGAATCACTAGTAAAAGAAGCAGGAAATTAGATAAATGGGTAACACTGGTTTTACATGTCTAAATGAAAAGGTGTTAGTTTCAAATACAGAGCCTTTCAATATATTTTCCAAATTCTCAAAAGTGCCTGACTTTTGTTATTAAAATGCTGCACCAAATTAACTGATAGTGCAGCACTGCTCCTATGACTTGAAATGATTTAGTGCATGTGACCAAAAAAGGTGAAAATTCCTTATACCCTGACAGGCGCCATGATCTCTTTGGAAATTAAAAATCTTAGGGCTTGCATGATTGCAGGATGATTATTGGAGAGACAAAGATTTCTTTTCTGATAATTACATAACAAGACATTATTTGGAGGAAGCTAGTATTGTAGCCAGATAAATACCCTTGCTCATGCTGCCTGGAAAACTGTGGTAGGAACAGTTTTTGAAACACAGACAGCAAACATTGTGGAGAGAAGAACCCTTTTAACCTTCTCTTCTGGTAGGGAGAAGGAATTGTAAATGCAGGACAACAAGCTACATTGGATGAGAATCCTCCCAACCAACTCAGCCACTCGTGTTAACTATACCCGATTTAGGTTTCCATTAGAATCAGTGGAGGATGAGAGAGATCTCCAGAAGGTGACCTGTATTTTGGCTCTTTGAATTTTCAGCTGCTGGAGTTCTCTCTCCGTCGATTGCAAAGGGCATTTAAGGGGTCCCACAACTCATGGGTAGCTGCGTGTATTGAATTGGGATGAAGCTGGGTCATCCAGTATACATCATAAATGTAGGACATATTACAGAGCTACATAACAAATGGAGATCTTGGTCCCATCTAGGAAAACCCAAGCTGAACTTCTCTAAGTTTATATCAAGCCAAAGTCCACTGCTAGGAATGGAGGAGAAAGAGGAAAGAAAATGCATCCTGGGTGAAGAAATAAAACATTTTCTCAGATGCTTACTCAATATTGTTGTGCTTCAGGCTCAGGATGTTGCTTCATTGTCAAATGGCTGATCTTTCCTTGTCATGCTTTCCTATTGTTCTCCATTCCTTAAATAATCCTGGCTTTCAGCTGCATTTTTAATCCATTTAATTCATTTTCAAACCCCCTAAAAACAGAGATTAGTTTAGCAGATCAGGAATGAATTAGAAAAAAAGATTGCATAATGGACCTAGTTAAATTAGACAGTTGCTACTTGCCTTTGCATAGTTATAAAGATGCAGTTAATAGCTTCCACTTTATTTAGCTGCTAAATTCTGTTTTGTTTCAGAAATCCACTCCACTGCAATAACTACATTGTTCTTTGCTCATTAATCTCTATTATTTGCTCTTCTTTCAATTGTTGTGAAGTTTCAGTACATGGGCAGGCCTTTGGCAGAGAGATGAACGTGTCGATCTATTAGATCTTTTAGTCTCCATGATTTAGACAAAGTAGTACTATTATAATGGTTTACAGACTTTAGTGCCTCATCTTCAGCCTTCACTGTTCACGATGTCACAGCAGCTCTAAGGCAGAACTCCATTGTTGCAATTTGTTCTATACAAAGGGTACAAGAACAGCATAATGCTAATTATTATACAGTCAGTATAATACCACTATACTTGCAGTTAAATCAGAAAATAAGTAGGGGATTACAAGTAATAACTGAGGTTTGTTTTTTTTTTTTAAATTGCATTCATACCATGTATGACTTTATGACACTATATACTGCAGACTGTTGCCACAAACTTACTCCTTGAACTGAGTCTTGTACCATTACAAGCTCTGGCAGTAGGAGATATGTAAGTAGTTCTAGACATACTATAGTATTCTTCAGAAAAAGAGCAGTCCAGTGCAAGAATTACACTAATACAGCTGGAAATGTTGAAGCAGATTCCTCTATCAGCTTAATATTTATGTAGGCATTCTGTGAACAAAGCACCACTTGTTTTTCTCTTCATGTATTTTTAAAAAATGTATTGCAGTTAACATCTCATTAAACATGAAGGGAAAATGTCCCAGGGAATTCCTTTTGCTCTGATCTCATAATCAATATGGAGCAAATGTGGAGCAAATGCTTTATTCAAATTTCATCGGTTAGGTTCCCTGAAATCCACAGTTCTTTATCACCTTTTCTACTTAGTGTATCTGCTACATCTGATGTTCAGTGGTCATAACTATAATCTCTCTCCCCGTGTCTCTTTAATTTGCCTTTTCCTGTGATGGAGCAGTTCTCGACATTACATGTGTTTCATTTAAGATGTTCTATGTTTCATTCAACTGTATTTGCTGTGTTTGCTCTCCAGTCTTTAGGGTGGCAAAGAACAGAAAAAGAAAAGCAGCCTGAAATGACTTGTTTGAGCTCCTACATAGGAAACATAGCAGAAGAATATTATTAATTACTCCTGTATTTGTTGCTCTCAATGAAATTGCTTACAGCATTTCTGCACTTTTCAAAACATATTAATTAGGGTAGGTGATTGACTTATCTCTGGGACCTGCTGCACTACTAGTAGCTCTTAGACCACCTGAGATAGACAATGCTGTCCCACTGCTGTCCCTTGCCCAGGGGTTTGGACTCTGGCTAGCAGAAGACCAGAAATCTGACAATTTAATGCACTAAGCTGTGGTCTGCTCTTCAGAGTAGCAGCCACTGGGTACCATCAAGTGAAGCTCACTCAGACCTGTTACCTCATTCTTTGTGTGTTTATTTGAATTTGTAAGGTGTTTCCTGAAAAAAACTTTTATGAGAGGTCTGTATATGTTCAGAGTCTCTGCAGGGGCCCTTTGATAAAGTCATACTTTTTGTCTCTGAACTCTCAGGAGACTACACCCAGCCATTTGAATATTTGTGAGTGACCTCTAACTGCATAAATATGAATTCCAGTTTAATTAAGGATTTAGTCGAGCTCATATGAACGATATTTGCATGTTGTCCCATCTTCAGTCACGGCTCTGCCTGTTTCATGGGTTCAGAATAGTACTTCAGAGTTCAGACTGGCATAACAAATATTCCAGAGTCACTGAACAGGGTTGTCACTCTGGGTAGTTTACTTGGTTTCCTCAGCATTTAAAAATGGTGCTTGTCACTGATTCCCCACAAGCCTTTTCACTACCCTGCCAACTTCTTGAAGAGAAAAATAACTTCATATTGGTTTGAGGTGTTTCAAGAGTTATGTGAAGAGAAATGTCACTGTTGGTTGGGTGTTTTTTTTTTTTTTTTTTTTTTTTGGTAGGAATATTAGCTAAGATATGCACCTAAATAAACTACAATTCAGGAAGCATTTCTCTAGTCTCTCTACAGCAGGAATGTTCAGAAATATTCACATTTGAAAATGCTGTTGCACCAGTATATCTCAATAGCTATATCTGTTTGAAGAGCCTAATCTTTGGCAAAGTCCAGAAACCTGTTGCCATGCTTGGAGCAGAATCTATTTTAGCATCTGAAAAAGGATATGTCTTGCTACCTTAGTTTTCCAAAGTCCTTTTACAGTGAACAGTGTTCAGGTGAGAAATCCTTCCAGTGAAGATGCCTGTAGAGATGTCTGTCTCTGATGATTATTATAGAAGCACCTTTAATCTAAGCATCTTCCAGTAGATGTTTAACTTTAAGACTTAGGAAGTTAGGTGAGATGAATCCTTTTGCTTACATTTACATATCAAGCTTCTGCAATGTGGATTTCCAGAACTTGACCTTTCAAGCTTAACCTGGTATCTGAGCCAGTGGCTGAGGCCAGACTCCCTGGCATTTCCCACTGTGCTGGCTGGCTGTGAGGAGGCTTAAGGAGTAATATCCAAAACAAGAACATCTACTTACCGTGCTGTGTTCATGTGGACATCAACACTGCAAATCAGCATTATGCAAACAAACTCAAAAGAATCACTTAGGCTAGTAATTCTTAGGCCTCTGACTTTCCACCTATTGAAAGCTGTTCTTTGTCAGTTAAAAATACAAATGTCATTTTACCTTCTCTCCAACGGGAGGTCCACAGGTGACCGTAGTCATCACAGTCAATGCTAAGCTGCTGAAAGGGGAGTCAGGATTCACGTAAGAAGTTCCATGATTCCACCTCTGATCATTACCTTCACTTCAGAAACTTAGAATTTTGTGCACAGTCAACTCTCAGGTTTACTTACCCTGGATTTGATATGTCAGAGCTGGAAAATTCTGTTCAGCAGAAACACAGATATTGCAAAACATCTACGAACCAAGGAATGAACTGAATTCTGGTTGTGAAAAACGTGGTGCACAGGTTTCTGTAGAACACAGGAGCAGTGATGGAAAAGGCATAGCCGAGTGTTTCTGAGCTGTACAAAACATAGTCCTGTGCCAAAAGGAGTACTGTTAATGGTACATGAAAATGGATTGAATCTACAGTCCCAATAATGCTCTACAAATAAATGGAAAGTTTGTGCATGAGGAGAATTTTGGAAGTCATAGGGACATAAGAATTACCATTTTTTTATCAGACCCAAATCCTGCCTTCGTGAATATCGTGTCTTCGGCACTTCCTATTCTCTTTCTTTGTTAGCCTACCTGCGTCTCAGTTATGCCCAGAATTCCCAGTAAAATCAAGATTCTACTACCTAAGCATATGGTCAAAGTCATTCTATGCCCCAAAGAATTTACGGTCTGAAACTGGGAGAACCTCCAAATGGTTGGAGCTTACCCTATTGACATAAAATGATCTTTCACTGGCAAAATATCCTAAGCATCTACTTAAAAGGTGCTGAGTGACCTCATTTAAACCAATCCTTAGGATTAGGCACACTGTTTGTTTAAACATTTTTGAGATCCTGAGATATAAGAAGCTTTGGAAGTGCAAAGATTTTTTAACTGGCTTAATATATTTTTGTGTTTATTTGTAGATGTAGAACTTACTCAGTATAAAATTTGACAGCTAAGACTAGTCATGAAATGTCTCCAGGAAAATAAAAACCTGTTAACAATTTGCTGACATTCATGAAAACCCCTAAATGCTTCCAAATCTGCTTCCAGGTATTCGTATGCAAGAATCTGAGATCTTTTGCATTGCAAATATTAGCAAATGCTTTTTAAATCATGCTTGCTTTTCACACACCGTTTATGTAAGAGCTTTCTGAGTAGCAGCAAATTGTAGTCCTATTAAATTTCAGTTCACCTTCACACTGGTACTTGAGTAAAAAATGGTTTTTTGGGTATTTTATAGACAATCCAAGAGTAGATGTCAATCATTAAGGATCTGAATATAAGGTTACAAATAAGAAAATATGCTATTAATAATGAATGGGGAAAGTTCTCTCTGTTTTACACATGTGAGCAGTTCAGTCAGTTTACTAAACACTGTATTGGAACAGACGAGACTGTGTATGCCTTTTCACTGCTTTTTGAATTTTTCTAATTATGTGTGAGGAGTGCAGCAAATAGAAAGAAAATAAAAAAAGTACTTTGGAGTCTTGGGTTAATTACCAGCTTTGGATAACATTCTGTTTAAGGCAGCCATTTAATTTTTAAAGCATAATTTTTTTAAAGACAGCAGCTTTTAATTTTGTAATTCTTATACTTCTCTATGGGTTTATTTCTATTATATTCATCCTAGTTTAAATTTAACCATCTGGAGTGTAAGCACAAGTGGGAAGCGGAGAGAAAATGTCACCTTTTTTTGCTTTCTCTTGTGTATACCAAGTTTCTTGAGACGATCAGTGGGTGATGTACAGAAATTTTAATAATTTAGTCTATTCATTAATTCACTGGAGATGATGGTTTTTTATCATTTACAGTTTTGCTTCTTAATGGTTCTTCTGTCTTTCTCTAAGGAGTGCAGAACTGGGCCAGGCAGGGAAATAAGAACATCTGCAGTTCAGTAATAAAAAAGGAATTATTCTGGAAGACTGACTTTTACTCCTTATGTCCCCTTGTTACTATCCTTTTCACTTCCTTTTCCTCATCTTCTCCTTCAGTAGTTGAGCTCCCAGTTGTATTGATTCCTGGTAGGAGGATGAGCAGCCCCGGCATACCCGGTGTACAGCTGAATCTGCACCCAGGTCTTGCATCCTGCTGGTCTCTTTGGGGACAGAGGAGGTAGCAATCACAGGTATCAGAACCAAAATGTGCTGTTGCAAATTCCTCCTGAGGTGTTTTTGTTCATGCTTCCTAAAAAGTTTTACCACAGCTTGAAGCAGCCTGGGCGTTAAAGGTTTAGCTTTACTCCTCTGACCCTGGCCCATTTGCTCTGCCTTTGTTTTGGGAATTTCCAGGAGGAATATGGTGGTAGGATGTGTATGCACCTTACCTCGGGCCCAAAATCAACGTGGTTGTCTGCTTTAATTTATGCCTCTTCTGAAGCTGAACCTGCTGCAGTTTTGTGTCATCAAGGGCCTCATTTTGATCTGCTCTAAGCCCAAATCATTGGAGCAATGCATCTGTGCCAAATAACTCCCCCAAATGTGCTGGGAAGAGCACGGTAATAGAAAGGAAAGCACCCCTGCAACTGCCTTGCAGAACTTCTTTTCCCTGCCCCCATCATTTCTATAAACAACTTCTGATGAGGAAAGTGGGAATTTGGTGTGGAGAGTGGGAAGAAGACATCAGCTTGGAGAGGCGAGGGAAACTGGGAAGGGCAGGAGCTTGGGAGTGGGGTTTGCAAACCGGACCCTTGGGGAAAGTAGCTCTGTCTGGAAAAATAGAGTACAGAGCTGACAGTGACTGCAGATGTGTTGTCACTGCCAACAGCCTTAGTGGCCCAGGCTGTCTTGAAAAAAGCTGAATGCATGCAGTTGCCTAAGGAACAATGTTAAGTCAATCTTATAATTTTCCCTATTTGTATGAGATATCTTGTTTATTCTCTGTTATTTCACCTCAGAGGGTCTTTTCCAAAAGGGCTTGAAGGACACCTTAATTAGCAGCAGCAGTAATGGCTGGCAGGGAAGTAGCAGCATGTGTCCCCTTTCCTGCCCTGCCTTTTATTTGGTCAAGGAAGTCACTTGCACTTTCTTTCATCATTCCTCCTCCTCCTCCTCCTCTCTCCCTCCCCCGTGTCCTGACTCCCTGCCCGGATTCAAGAGCTTGAAGGTCTGCTGGTGGTAGCCGTGGTGGCTGCAGGGAGGAGGGAAGGGGGGGAAAAAGCAGAGGGAGTAAAATAAGTGTCAAGGAATTCATTGTCTGTTCTCCACCTGTTGTTATTCTGGTCCCAATCAACCTGCTAGCCAGGCTGGAGCCAGTGGCCATCTGGAAACACTGCTCTGTTTATAAACTTGGCATGAAGCAGCACTCCCGGGCCCTGACCTCCCACACAAATCTGGAAACAATTAGAGCAAGATGATAGGCAGGCAGGCAGGGAGAGGAGGGGAGGGAAAGAGCGCGTGAGAGAGGAGGCTGCAGAGAAGGGGAAAAACAGACAGAGTGAAGGGGAGCATGGAGAAGGTGGCAAATGTTTCTGAGATGCAAATATTTATGCCCACCTTAAATGACCGCTAGCTCATTAATTACTGCCCTTGCCAAAACAGCTTTTTTTCCGTGAAGGCTAAGGCGTGCCTTTTCACCTCCCCCAGCGACACAGGTTTTCCAAATTATATTGTATGTTTTACACTGCTAAAAGTTTGCCTTTAGGACTCATAGGAATGTGAGATGAGTCTGTTAGGTCCACACGCTCGGACCCATATGTGTTCTGTACTTGGTGGTATTGAAACCTGGAGTCCAAATATTGCAGCTCCTACCCATCTTAATTAGCACTAATGTCTTTCTCTGCTACTCACACACCCCAGCACGCCTCTCTCCAAAAAGGATGGCTGCCAGTCTCCAGCTCTCTGGAGTGTGGGAGTCATTTGGGCTCAATTCTCTCAAGCCTTCCCTCGCCCCACCCTCCCCACCCACTCCTATTGCAACTCATCATTGTCTTTACTGGGAAGGCTGTGCTTTTCCTGGTCAAACCAGACCTTCAGTCACTGGGTTACTCCCTTGCTCCGTTTTGGATTTTGGACCGTTTCCCAGCCCTGCTCTAGCTGTGCAGGTAGACAGTCTGCCCATCCACAACCTGTTCCAGTGGAGTCTTGAGGAGATCAAGGAAGAGCCACAAAACAAACCCATGCATTTCACTTTCTGCACACATGGTGTGGGCAATCCTGTTCATGCTGTCAGTGGTTTTAATGTAGCTAATACAGATGCCAGTGTGTTAATTCACCCCTCATAATGTGTTCTTTCAGTGTAACAGCTGCAAGAGCGAGTCCTGCCTGGTCGAGACAAACCTGACATTCATTTCTGCTGGCCTGCCTAAGGGAGGATCCCTTTTGGCTCACCTGATACATCTGCTACTTCCACATCCCAAGAAGTGTTTCAGGTGCAATAAAACATGGATCCTTCCTGGTGTGAGGAATGGCTAGTGGTGACATTGGTTTTCTCTGAGTGCAACCCAACAGATCTGTGGACTGGACTGGACTGGGTGTGGCCCTGGCAGCCATGGCCAGAGCTGCTGCTGGGTCAGCAGGACCTGAGCCAGTGTGGCAGTATAACCCACATCTTTCCATTTCCATGATTTTCTTCATGCACCAGCCTTATTGTGCCTCGCTTGTGAGGTGCATTAAAGGTTTATCTGCCCTGCAGTTCATAAAAAACACACGAAAAAACTACAGCTCAAGATGCCCAGGATAATTTTTTTGTGATGCAGCCTTCAACAGACTTGCCTCTGGTGCATCCCCTCAGGGTAGCCTTTGGCCCTTTGGTCTCACCAGAGCCAGTGGCTTGCCTCAGCTATTTTCTGCTGGCCACAATACAAGCATGGCCCAAGTAAGGCCAAGACAACTGATAATGCCTTAATGCTTGTAATACCGGCAGGACAGAAATGATCAGCTGCAAGGTGAGGGTTGCTTGGATTTCACAGCTCCTCAGGAGTGGTATGTTACACAGTGGTGGTTGTGGTTTGATGGGGGAATCGTTCTGAATGCTGCAGGAAGCACACAGGGTCCACTCTGCTTGTGTCATGCTGTATAACAGTTTCTCATAATCTAACACTGATTTTCCCTCAAATGGTGAGCTGCCACGTTTCAGTACATGCATAGTATCTGTGGCCTAATTCTATGGGGTGCTTGAAGTCTTTTGAATAGTCCTTAAAAGGACTTTTCCTGTCTAAGGGAGCTCAGTGGTTCAGACTCACTTTTCTGAATGAAATGTTGCTATCATAATTAGTGCTAATTGGCAGGTTTGTTTGCAGCCTCATCAGAGTCAGTGATTAGCTAAACAGAATGAGGAGGTTGTAAGTGCATGTCTATCCTACAGATATATAAAAGACCTCAAGGTCAATTCCTGCTAAAGCAGCACTTTTCAGAGCACTGTTTTCATGTAGTACCTCCTTCCCTTACCAGAAATTCATGTTTCACAACCACTGGTTACTTTTCTCAGATTTGCAGTAAGCATCAAGTTATTACATTAATGTCTGGTGTGGCTATTCCTATGTTGACCCACTCAGGAATGTATTTTGTTTTGACATGGCCTTGGAAACTTAAAGGAGTACGAAATGCACAACATGTAGGCATGTAAAAATAAATACAGGGAACCCACCAGACATGAATAGCAAGGAGGTAAGAAGCAATTCAGCCATAGGACTAAGAAACAAATGGTTTCTTTATGTGGCTCTGGCTGTTCGGTAGCTGTACTTCAGAGTAATGTAATGGGTTTTAATGTTCATAAAAATGTTCAATCTGGTAAACCAATTTTTAGACCCTTACACAGTCTTGTTGAAATTGGATTCATTTGAACTGTAATATAAAATATTGTGTTTACTTAACCCTTGTAAACTGATCTCCTTTGTCTTCACGAACTTGCTGGGCAGTTAAGGATCTAGCATTCCTTCCACAGTTAATAAAATTTTGCATTTTTCTCTCTATTCGTATACTTAATTACAGTCAGACCTGGTTAATCAACATCAAACTTTTTTAACGCTCATTCTTTTAGATAACTTTTGATTGAAAAATACATATGAAGGTCATGCACTGAGACTTTGTATAGTATTTAGGTTCCAAAACTCTGCTTAGATTTTTCTTGTGTGCAGCCCTGCAGATAGTGCAATGTGGATCAGCTGAGGCCTGATTGTACCTAGGATGCAACCTTTAAACCACATCAGAGGCTTTGGTCTTTATAAAAGGTGATAATCCATTTCTGTTGTCATTTTTGAATCATAGAGCCACTGATGTGAATGGCAGTTCAACATTCAAAGCTGCTCCTCTGTTTTCCCCTCTACCCATTCCCTGAATTTTCATCTGTCTTGCACCAAGGCCCCCAGAGACATTTCATACAGACATTTCTATGTTACTAGCAAGTGGGCAAGAATAAACTGCATTCCATATGGCCATTAGGCAACCCTTTTGCTACATGTATATTGCATTTCCCAAGGCACTCAGGATTTACAAAAATCCTTGAATGGTATAGTTGATGTTGATCAAAGAGTCCGTGATTCAAGAATTTATGAAGAAGGATTTTGAGGTTTTCAGTCTGAAATTTTGCAGGGAGTACAGTGGCTGGAATAGTGTTTAAAAATCCTAAGGTTTTTACTGGAGTCGGTTGGTGGGTAGGAGTGAAATCCCTTTACAGCCTTAAAAGATGATATAATTCGGTGTGCACTTTTGTTAATTTAACAATGAATGCCTGGCACTTGATTTGCTATGCATGGATTGTTGAGCTCCTGGGGACCATTTCACCCCACTCTCAGTGTGGAATATTAAACAGCGTACAAGATTAGAATTTTAGCTAAAAATGAATAGTGAAAGAACATAATGTTGCAACTTTGGCTTTCACCTCGGAACTGATTAATGACCACAGAAGATAAATGTAGAAGGTCAAACCTATCAATTTTAAAACACAGAGCAATTACAGAGCTGTCATTTCTTAAGTTCAAGCTTCCTGCTGCTATAAGTCCTGCTTGCAGTGGCTTATGCTGAGTGGTCAGTAAGGCTTATGAAGGGACTTTGCATAAGGCTGAATTTTATCAGGGTGACTTTTCAGCTGTGAATCAGATACACCTTTGTGTGTAAGCTCAATATTCTGATGCTACTAGGATAGATATGAAGCTGTGCAGGATTTTAGCAAAGCACCTACCAAAATGAGGCAAGAAAATCTGAGATCCTTTTGTGTGTATGCCCTTACATTTGTAATTTATGGAAGATAGCTTCATCTCTGAGGAACCATCTGTATTTCACTGGGATGCTGTTTTCTACCCAGTTTTATGACATGACTAATTGAAGCACTGGGAGATCAAGTGCCTCACTCAAGGTCACAGACCATTTTGGTAGCTCTGTCTCAAGCCTCGATTTCAGCATGACTCTGAGTTTGTGATAACACAACCCCTGCGAACTCCAAAATTAGAGGCAATGTAAATAACTGTGTATGGTGTAACCATAAGACTTTGTTGTTGTTGTCATTGTTGTTTGACATTCTCTTTTAAAACACTCTGTGGAGAGAGAGTACATGAAGAGTGCCCAGGAAGGGAGTAAGTGAAAGAAAACACTGTGTTCTGTGTTCACAAAGCAGTAAAAAGGACTTGTACAAACTATATTCATGTCCAGAGCTTGAATGTTTCAAAGTCTTTTCCACAGAGTGCCTTGTAATCATTATCCTCAGCATCCTGTTTAAGAGAAGCTATTAACTACTTGCAGTACTTTCCTTCTATTTTTCAGTAAGATAATATGAGGCAAAGGCCAAGAGCTAACGTCAGGTTGTGTCCAAAGCACTTTTTTTTTTTAGAAGAGGTCTGTTAGTCGATATTTTTGAAGTGGCAGAAAGGAAGCACCGGGGCAGTGTCCTTCCTGGCTCTGCACAGCTTCCTGCGTGCTTCCCTGCCGAAGTGTTAGTCAGAGCCCTGCAACAATTCATGCTCAGCCTCCCACGCCATCGTCTGCCTGGCTTTGATTTTCTGAACTTGTACAATCGACTGGCGGGTCTGGTCTCTGACTTAATGATGAGTGTACAGGTGGCAGAGCAAAGAGCCAGCAGAAATATCTTTGTGATTCAGAGATTGTGAATGATCTCTGTGTGTGTGTCTCTGAATACACCTGCCTTTTAATGCTGTAGTAGACAGGATTGCGTAATGTACCCAGATTAAAGTCTACAGGGCTCTTGGATAAACCCATTGTGGTAAAAGAAATTAAAAAAAAAATTACAGCTGACTGCTGACTAAACTCTTTTCATGCACACTTTTCTCATATCCCTGGTGATGAACTCTCCAAACTTCTTCCCACCTGTTTATGACTTGGCTCTCTGGGCCAGGTACTCTTCCCATTGGCACAAGTGCAAATCCAGTTACCTGATGTAAATTAAAACCTGTTGGGCCACTCAGGCTTCACATCGTTGTAGTCATTGTGGAGCCACAATTTGTGAATGGAGTGATGTCTAGCACTGTAATTTCCTGCAAATGGTGAAGGAGATGCTGATTTTGCCTGTGGCAACAGCTGCTGAGAAAAGGAAGAGAAAAACCTCTGCAAGAGCAGGAGATAACAAAGGCAATGTGCTGTGAAGAGTCAGTCAAAGAACTATGGTTATATTTGACTATATGTTCACTGAAAGAAACAAGGATTTGCAAGCTTTTGTTTTTCTGCCTCTTGTGAGTGTGCTTTCTATCACATATCCTTTCTTAAAAATATAACCAGCCTTTTTCTTCTCCCCTTTCTCTTCTAATAGTGCCACTATTGGTAGCTTCATCTTGAGAAACAGTGTAGTAATGCAGTTCAATATTTGTTCTCTCTCTTAGGCTTTTCAAAGTCCTTGAGCTAATTTTGTGTTAAAAACAAGCTGTCTCCTCAAAGAGAGCCCCACTGTTCTGATTTCTGTTGTCATTGCAGTGAGAGACTTGTTTTTGTCTCCCCATGGCTGAATGTATCAAGGAAAGCTAATGTAGAGCCTCTCAAGAAGCCATCAGTCTTTGACTTTTCTTTAAGAGGATGGAGGACAGCAGAGTTTAGGGAAGTTGTACCCAGGGGTAGTAGTGCTAACTCTCTGCACGTTTACAGCTGCTGTTGTGAGGGATCACACTGCTCTGCACCCTTGGTGTAGATTGCAAGGTAAATGTTTAGTGAGAAACCAGATACTGAAGCAAGAGATATGAAATGTTATGAGGACGAAAGGATTCCGCTGTTATCAGAAACATCTGTGTCTTCAGATCAGCCAGGGTCAACAAAGCCACCTGTGTTCTTCCTGCCACATATATGAAATATAATTTGAATAAAAAGACACAGCAGCTCATAAGAGACGAGAACTTTTTGCACCTCCTCTATTACCCTGTTATTAGCTTGATTTGCTGTCTGCAATTCAGGCTGTATTTGTGCACTTCATTGGGAATGGCTTTGTAATCATGTTCTGTAGATCACTCTTGTGATGATGAGTTTTGTGAGAATGCACCATTATGTAACAGGAAACATTAAGAGAGGAGTGGTATGGGTTAATGTACTCAATGATTTTAGATTATTAACATATTTTCTGTGCAGTTGTTAAACCAGATTTGTTGCTGCTTTTTTGTTGTTGTTGTTGTTGTTGTTCAATTCCATATTTTCATGTTAGTTTTGATAAAGCCAGAAAACTGCCCACATTGTTTTTGTACTCAGAATGGTTTATTGTGTGTTTAGTGTATTCCCAATGCAGCCTAAATGTTTGTATTATTATAGTAGCTCTGACATGTTCCCAAATAATATTATCTGGGATTTGATGAGTGACTACTGTTGATGTAATGCAAATGTGACCTATACTAAAAAAAAGTTTCTTCCATTTCTCTTGGACACTAAAGTTTGTCTGGTACATCAGCTTAGTTTTGTACTCAGCAGCTGCTTTAACAGCATTTAACACTGAGTCATGAAATGGGGTAGATCTCAATGAAGTGAAGTGAATGTCCATTCTGGGCCTGAAGTTTTACATTGTGTCCCCCAAATTTTTGGCAGGACACTCTATTTCTATTTCATCTACAAAAATGCTTCGCTTTTTGCAAGTATTGGAGACATGTGACTCTGTCAAGTTACATTTGCTGTTATTTTAGAAGAAATCTGTGAATGTTTTGAACAAAAACTTGTGGTGCATGGTATCTGTTTTACTGCTTTGTTCATGATTGTGTTATGTACCTTTACAGGGTGAATAGCAACTGGTAAGAAATAAAATTTTTTGCTGTTGTTGTTGTTGTTGTTGTTGTCATTTATATTCCCTTTTCATTATTTCAAGATAAATTTCTTCAGCACCCCAAGGTATTGACGGCATATATAACATTTAAAGTATATATTTGTCTTTAATATTATGATTTCATAACCCTAAAGATGTTAACACAAAAAAATAAGCCACTCTGCAGTACATATATGAAATGTGTGCATATATGACTATGTGTATTGGTGGTAAAGAATTT
Source organism: Aphelocoma coerulescens (assembly GCF_041296385.1). Classification (NCBI taxonomy): domain Eukaryota; kingdom Metazoa; phylum Chordata; class Aves; order Passeriformes; family Corvidae; genus Aphelocoma; species Aphelocoma coerulescens. The sequence continues at coordinate 125,604,011 of NC_091015.1, forward strand.
CCCTGTATCCTATTGAAGAAAAACAATCGAAAATAGAACTAGGAGGGAATTCACCTGCTTCAGCCCTCTGACTCAAGGCTTTTCATGCTGAGTATTCCTGACAGCTGTCTCTGGAAGTCCTTGAGCTGTTTGGTGCTGTACTGTAGGGCTTCCTGGTATTTTGCAGTTTGCATTCAGATTCAGAGACATCCCTGTTACCTCTTAGGTTGGGTTGTGCTGTGCTTGTGAAGGCCCTGATGAAAGGAAGAGCTGTCACTGTTGTGAGAGCTGTGCTGCCCTCTGCCATCTGCCATTGCTGCTTTTAGCACCGCACTGGTTAAAACTTCTCCTGTGGTCTAGTGGCAGGACCTGATAGTTTATGTTGTGACACATTACAGTGTCTCTTCAAGAGGAGCTGTGCTGAGGTTGGCCATGATAGGAAGGTCACTCAGATGTGATATGAGCACAGCACCTACCTACAGATTTTCAGAAACAAAAATGGCTATATGGGGCTTTTTATTTCAATTGACATTTTAATTTATTTTGCTGTTGTGAGATAGCAAAACCTTGCTTTTTGTTCTTTGGTGTTTATGGGTTTCTGCAAAGATGTAATGGTGATATTTTTTACAAAAGGTAACGGTTGTCATGCTTGTAAACCAGAATAATAAATCATGAAGTTTCTTTTTTCTTTTTGGTGGGCTCTTTCTGTCTGAGAGTTGCATTCCCTGTGCACTAAAAAGGACATGTTTCCTGACCACTAAACACCTTTTCCACTTCATGTAAGTTGACACTTGTGTTTGCAGCACCAGAAAAAGTGAAATCAACCAAAAGAAGTCAGGTTTTGTTTTTTAAATGGTCTGTGGGGCACAGATAATTTATACATCATCATCATCAGGTTACATAGGAGTTATGTTTCCTTTAGTGAAAACCAATTTTTTGAATGCTGAAATAAAATCCCTATTTCCAGCAATAACCAAGACTTTCAATTTTGCTTCTGCTGCCTCAGGAGATCCTCCTTCTAGGAAAACTGATTGCAGGAGACACACATTTTCCATAAGTTTTCTGCTGCCTTGTACTGTTTTCATCCATGCTCCTTAAGCATAAATTAATTTATGGAAGGTTAGCTATTTATTTCTCAGGGGTAAAAGGCTTCACCATAGGTGAGAGTCTGCAGCAGGAATCTTGGATATATAGAGGGTTGGATTTTATTACATTATTTCACTTATTAAAATGCAAAGATTACAGTGCAGTTGTCTGAAGACTGAGAGTAAAACTTAATCCCTGTCTGCTACCTGTTCTGTTGTCCCCAGAGCAATTCACCCTCAGCCCCCTCTTCCAAGGCTAAAGCACAAAAGCTGTGGCCTTGGGATGTGATACTAGAAGTGAAGTGGGGAGAAGAAGCATTTCAGGAAAAAAGGAATTTCTTCACCAAAACTGTATTTGTGGGTTCTTAAACTATTTGTGTTCCCATCAGAGCTTGTTCCTTCACAATTCAGATTCTCCCCTGGCTTAGTGCTGCAGTGAAATCATACTTCTATGCTTCTGACATTGCAAGGCTGTTGCCAGCATAGAAATGATTGTGATAACACAAATCCACCAGGGATGGGCAAAGTACTTCAATAAAAATAGCAACTGCAATCAATCTCAGCCCAAATTTTGAACTCCCCTCTTGCCTTTGTTTTTTTTTTTTTTAAGCTAACATGATTTCAATAAGTGCCTCCCTGAAATTAATCATGTGGACTCCACAGTCTTGGCTGTCTTCACTGATCCAGCTGCTGTCCTTAAATCTGACAATTTCCATTGCTTCCCTTGGGTTAGAGGGAGTGAGTACATTTTGGGGTATACCTTTGACCTGAGGAATGCATGGGATGGGAAGACATCAGCCAGCTGAGCCCAAAAGAAAATGTGCCAAAACTGAGACTGCCCTGATAAAATATAGCTTGAAAGGGGAGCTCTTGGAAGCCAGAGGGAAGGAGCCACTTTAGGTGCAGGGGGAGGGAGAAGGAAGATGAGGATGAAAAAGTCTGATTATGTTGGGGAGAATAAATCCAGAATAGTAGAAAGCTGTATCAGAAGATTTCCATAAGCCCTGGAGCATCCAGACCACACTGCCAGATTGTCTCAGCCTGAAGTGTGAGTCCTTGGGGTGAGGATGAACAGAACCTTGCACACTTTATGCAAAAGTGAAATTAAACAGCAGTGTGGGGTGCAGGGGTAATCTAACTTCTGTCTGCCTCTGTGGTGGGAAGCTGTCTCAGGCTGTATAGGGGTGGGTGAATGAATATGGCACAACTGATCCCTCCTGAACCTCAATGCAGGGGACAGGCTGTGCATTCCCAGGGAGAATGAACTCCAACAGGTCAACAGACCATGCAGCTTCAGTGCCCCTCGTAGGTCAGGACCTTGAGAAATCCCTCCTACTTATGCTTAGGCCATGTTAGGCATGAAAGATGTGAACTTGCTTTGCTGTACTCCAGGCACAGCCGTGGAGGTACCTGCTGGTTCGGTACAGTAGTGGCCACATGGCAGATGTGTCCTGGCTCAATCCTGGGCTTACAGAGCCATATGATTTTGGGATGCAGCTGGCTCATGCCTAGCTCGCTGGAGTAAGAGCAGAGAAGCAAAAGTCTCACTATGTCAATGCATCCCCGTGGGTGAAATGCAGCCGCTGTTCCTGCGGTTCTCTGTGAAAATTCAGCTGCAGAGAGAAAATCGGCTTGCAAGAGAAGGCTTCTAGCTTTTGGACACAACTAGTGCCATTAATTAGCACCTCTGGGGACACAGATGAAAAGATGCAGGAAGAAGGTGAAGGAAATTTGCAGTTAATGCTTGTGTGCTGGTGAGCTTTCCAGAGCGTGGAAGTTTCTCTTTAAGCCACGTACATGCTGCAGAGCAGGCGTGTGGGAAAGGTTACAGCGAATTTGCCCTCACATAAGAATCACTTCAGAGCAAATAACAGTCCCAACATGAGAAAATTATTTCAAGCCATGAGAAGCTGAAACATTGTTCAAGGACTTGTAAGATCTCTTTTTTGCATATCTTTTTTTTTTTTTTTTCCATTTGCTCAGCTATGGTAATATTTACAGTTTTAGGCATTTTGTTTATTGGCCACGGTGTTCATTTTAATCGAACTATCACATGCCTTGCTGTGGTCTATACTGCATCTTATTAGGCAGTAGCTGTGCAGTGCTCTCCCAGCATGAAATGTGCTGGCCTTTAGAAGCTGTGCTTCTTCATGACTCCGGTGTTTAATTGCACAGCAAGTGTGAAAATGAATTTGTTCCGTATAAAAAATAGTGGTATATATACAGTGCCATTGATCTCGCATTTCAAAATATGGTTAAAGCTATACTGAACAAATCCATAGCCAGTACTTCTGGATGTTTTCCCTCTGACTAATGGAAAGTTTGCTTGTGCCTGACAGCACAGAGGGGGCTGCCAAGATGGTGGTGGGGGAGGAAGGAGGCAGGAGCCCAAGGCAATTCCCATGGGTCTGGCAACAAAAGGAGCCAAACCTCCTTCTTTCTGGCCTGGCAGCCTCCGGCTCAGTGCCATCATCCTCTGTCCTCCCAGGGAAACTTTGCCATGGTGCCACCATACCACAGACTTTCTGGGCTGCCTGCAACTGGTGCATCTGCTGGGCTTGCCTAGCTGGTGCCAGGCACATCTCCAGGGGTGCCTCCTCCCTCCTGTGGCTCTGCAGCAGCCCTGCCTCTGCAGTTGCAGTGTGCTGGAACTGTGGCTGTAATGTGGAGTTAAAAATAACCACCCCAAACCTCCCAAAACTGGGTGTAATGGCTCTTCTAGGCTCCTCCCTTCTTACTGGCCACTGCCCAGATTAACCATGAGGAGATGGTCACTGGATACAGGCAATTATCACAGAGCCTGGGCAGATCTCATCTCATGATGACTTGTTAATGGATCATTTTTTTCCATTCTGAAGGATGTTTTGCTCTTAAATAGGTATGTACTCACAGCCTACTGTCAAGGCTTCCTGAACACTGAAAAAGAGAATTAATTTCTGACTGCAAAACTAAAGCCTCACCTAGTTTTGTCCACATTTCTCTTACTTCCTTTATGCCTTAACCTTCAAAATAAGGTTCAGGTGCTCAGTAACCATTTTTCAAGAAGTGGAAAGAGGCCAGCATGTTTCAGTGCTCTTAACTATGTGTGTGAAGCCAGTACTTTGTACCTGCAGAGGAGGAGTTTGGTGTTTTAGCCATAATTCAGCCATTACATCAGGACTTAGGAATTTAGACTTTTATTCTGCTTGGGGTAATTTCAGAACTGGGCCACGGCGGGATCAGTTCTGGATAGTCCTGAAACAGTGCTGCAACATCTGATGGGAAAACAGCTATGCTGCAAAGATGCAATGCAGAAACTGCCAGGGAATGGGTTTCCTCCCTGACTTCAGCAGAACTCCTTACACCATTTGGATCAAGGATGTTGTGATACACAGAAAGATGGATAAATTCACTGTTATGGTTTTCCAGACTGGATTGTGGGATTCTGTACTGGCCAAATGAGAAATAGGCAAACTACATTAGATATAACTTGAGATGGGCAGTCGCCACTACATGAGAAGTTCCCATGGAAGTTCATTAAAAGTTTCATCAATGGTTTGCAAGGAACACTATGAATTTGGTGTCAGTATAAGCTGTGGATGACAAAAAAAAAAAAAAAAAAAAAAAAAAAAAAAAAAGATGGGAATGACGAATAATAAACATAGGTCATATTATTTTATTTCAGCTGTATTTAAGGTCATACATCAAGAAAGATATGTCATTCTGGCAGAAAGGCAGAGGGTGAGTGGTATCTCTATCTTGAGAAGACATAAAATTGTCAAAGAAGTTGTTTTTTTGGTGTTCATGGATTCTCATGTTGTTTGTCTACAAGAGCTAGCACACAGTATGTGAATGGTGGTACATGACTGGTAGCTGAGAGGCCGTGTTACCTCTGTGTGGGGTGGTGGAGCTCTGCTGTAGCAATGGTTTGTCCAGTTCTGTTATTCTACTGTTTTTGTACCCACTTTTCTCATGGATGAAGCAGGGATGCAGCAAAGTACCACTATATATTTCCCATTATATATTTCACTAGATATTTGAAATCAACTCAAGGGAAAGAGATTTTGACCACTGGAGATTTCAAACAGATCTTGTGAAGTCGCTGGTCTGATTTTTGGTAGGATGGGCTTCAGAGAAGTTTGGCTAAGACTTTATTTCTTCAAGTTTTTTTAACAAACTGTGGCTTATGAAACAAACTTTTTCAATGAAATTGCTGACTAAAAATCACAAAATATACTTAAAAAACCCCCACATTTGCTCAGTTGACCTTACTATAAGAGGGGGAAACATGCTGTCACTATATATGTTATTAGAAAGTTCAACAGCAATAGGTAGCAGAAAATATAGGAACAGGTATTTTTCACATTTTTCAGAAGAGTAGTAGCTGGTGAGAGTCAGAAGGTTATCTAAGTGACTTTCTAACAATAAAATTTACTCTAAATTTACATATTCTATTGTGGAAAACATTTATTTATCTTAAAAATAGCCTTTTTGGAGAAGTATAGGAATGTAACTGTATGATCATGAGGTTTTATTTCATGTTCAGCAGACTATGGAATGTCTAAGTTATTGTCTTTCTTATATATTTTCTAATATTCCATGGCAATGATTTTTATACTATGAAACTTAAAATATCCTCGAGCTTCTCTGTGGATTTTAGCATCCAAAGGCTTGTGCAGTCTTTCAGCATCAGCAGGTGACATGGTTCTGGCAGAGAAGTGTAGTAAGGTTGAGGATGTGACCCATTACATGCATTTACTTTAAATTAAACAAACATTTTCTTCAGCAGACACAGGATATACCAGCATGTGTGTAAAATATTTATACTATCCCAGGCTTCCCACTGACACCAATAGAAATTTTGTGTATGAATATAGGGGGATCTTATTCTTCAGTTAACCTCCAGACTTGTGCATGTAGAAAATTCAGTGTTTGAAGTCAGATTCACAGTGGGTGTGAATCTTCATTGAGCTTTTTGGTGTTTGCTGATGTAGAGCAGCAGAAAATTTGGTCTCCCTCTTATTAAGTGCTACTTATTTAGAAAGTGGTGGCATAGATCAGCATATGGATCTGACCAAACAAGTGGTTCAATGAACACACAAGTGTCTGCTTTTTTAAGGCATGTGTACCTTGCTGTTGTTGACTCCAACAGAGGTATCCTAAGGGTGAAGCATAAATTTCCCCCTTATTAGAGACCACAGAAACAAGACAGGGAAAAGACATATGAATTCCCTCAGCATGTGAAAATCTTGTCCTAGATTCTATGATGAAAGTCAATTGATCTAGATAGTGTGCTTAGCAACTTTTATAAAGGCCAATAGCTACTTCCTTCATTTATAAATTGCAAGAGATTTTGCCCTTTAAGTTAATGAAAGAGAAGGTTGGTCAGCATTGTACCCAAGATAGTTTTGTATCAGCATGGTACCAAAGGTAGTTCTCCCATAGAGAATGGAGGGAATTGGAGAGAGAGGGGCACAGAGGTCCTGCTGGGTGAGGTGAATGTTGTTAGCTTGCCCAGGCAAAGCAGAGAGCTCTTAGTAGAGCAGCAACCCTAATGGGAGCTTCTGATCCCAGAATGTCAGGTGAGCCTTTCTTGCTGAGCTTATGGCTACTTGGTGAGATAAGAGCATACATTCACCATCATTGCAGGCATGAAAATGTGGTGTTAGTGTCTAGTGAATTGTGCCTCAGGAATTCTCCCATCCTGTTGTGTTAAGGGATCTTCCTTGTCTGTTTCTGAAAAGTAGCAACTTCCTGAATTACCTCTCACTTGTAATGTGCCATTTGAGCGCTCCTACTCTGCCTTAAGGCAAAGTTGAAGAGGAAAGATTTAATTCCTAGAAATTGCTAGAGATGACCATATGATGTGGTGCCTGTCTGAGCTACTATTGTCTCTCTTCTTGTGCCTGATGTTAGGACCAGCATGTAGAGGAGCCTTCCTGTGTAGGTTTAATACAGGCTGGTGCATGGGGAGAGCCTTGGCTCCTTATGAAGTTCTGTGATTAAACATCTTACTTTGTTCTCTAAAATAGGTTGTAAATTTGTACATCATTTTACCATCTCAACATATTCACCAGCTGTTGCTACAGTTTGGAGTCACTGTGCTAGACACCAGAACTATATCTGGATCCTGGATCTGTTGCTTGTCAATGGAGAGAATTAAAGCATATATCAAAGCAAAGCAACATTTCATTTACAACTATTAGAATTAGTCAGCTTGGAGCTTAAACCTGCATGCTGTGCTATTACAACTGGAACTCAGTGGAAATGGACCTGGGATCATTTATTTACTAATTAACCGTTGTCATGGAGTATGCCTTGCCAACTATACATTGCCACATCACCATTCTTGAAAGTCACACAGCAGGGAGCATGTGAAAGTGCTCTGTGTTAAGAAACACAACAACATTATTTCCAAACCTGCTAAACTGGCATTATATTCCCTACATTATTATATTTGGCTACTGTTTAGGGATGGAAGAATCAGGAACCTATAATTTAAAACCTTGTAGAATACCATGGTACAAAAACTTTTAGCTCATTTAAAGGTTTTATTCCATTTTGGAAAGTGTTAGACAAAGAGAAAATGTTTTTTTTCCTATGAGAACTATTTTTGGCTAAAACGATATCCAAAGTAAAAAGCTTTAATAGCTTCTGGGAACCCCTAGACTTCTGCTGTCTTCCCTCCTACCTTTATAAAGTCATCTGGTTTTGTACATAACAGCAAATTACACAGTTGCAAAGGACCCCTAATACTACACAGACATATGGCTTAGGTGGTGGATACAGTCTTTTGCAGAATCAAGTCTTCAATTCATCCTCCAACTAAAAATTATAGGAGTGCATTCAGTGATTAGTAGTATCAGATACAAGAGCTGACATCAGCCTTTGGCCATTCCTTACTCAGGGATATTCATTGCAAATGACAGTTTGATTCTACATTATGCTGCTCACACGCATTTGAAGGCTCTGCTTTTCAGAAAGTGCTGAATCTTCTACCATTGTTGGAAAATATGGAGTAGAGCTTTTGGAAATGTTACTTTGATTGTGCCTCCTCACTCACCAAGAGCCACACTTAATTTGAAATGAGTCACATTTGTTTTGGTGGGCCTATTTGAAGTAATTCTTCCACTCCATCTTTCTTCTCTCAAAGCCTCAGCTGGAGAACTGTGACCATTTTGGGTACTGGATACCAAGAAAGATACAAAAAAGTTGAGAAGGATCCAGACTAGGCTAGGAAGTCTGAGATATGGGAAAGACTGGAAAAACTGAGTTAATCTGGAAAATGAGACTTGGGGGCACAATGACAATATTCAAACACATAAAAGGTAGAAAGAAGGGAAAAGGATAAACTGTACATTTAAGTGATTTAAAGTGATTAAGTCACTGATTAAGAGTGATTTAAATAATACATTCCGTTGTAAAGATAACTGAAGTCTTAAAGATATCGCTGAAGTCTGCAGTATTGCTAAACTGAAGATGTTTGAACATCAGGATTAGCTGAACTGAAATTGATTCTAGCTTGTGCTGAGAAGAGTTTTTTTGATATTACTTCGAATATTATTTCCTATCATGCTGTAATTTTATTTATTGAAAGAAGAAATCATGGCTGAACATGGTCTTCATTTCCCAGCACAAATGATTTCAAGGATTAGTGTTTTTGCTGAATGTGTTATTTGGATAAAAGTTTGACCCTAAAAAGCCAAAGGATTTAGTATACACCTCCTAACAGCACACAGTTGGTCCGTAGTTTTGTGGTGTAGTGTTGTGAAGAGCTGGACTGGGGAGTGACTGAGCTGGATACTCCACTTCAGGCAAGGGAACTGTGGGAGAGGAAGAAAGAAAGGGACAACCAGGAGAAGTGGTCCATCTCATTCAAACATCAACAGTGATGAGGGGGAGAGGGAGTGAAGTCCAGAGAGGCTGAGGGAATGGTACTAAGAGCATGAGATATCAGAGAGTGGAAAAATCCTCGGAGTTCAAAAGAGTGTGAGAAGAGCCTCCAAGGGGAGAAGCGAAGTTTAAGAAATGGTAGGCATATATTTCTCTATCCTATAGGATATAAATTTGTGTTATATAAGTTTCTCTGGGTATCATCCACATCTTTCCTGTCCCAGCAAGACTGCTCTTGCTCTCAAGCCACAAGTAATGCATTGACTTGCTTTTTCTTTCTCACTAACCCCTATATATTTTGTGTGCTGGACTGTTCAGTGTCCCGGCTTCAAGAGGTGTGAAGAGCATCATGCTTCAAGTTAGGATGTATCTTAGCACCCATTAAGAGAGGCTGCTGCTTCGGTTCTTATATATAAAATGGGTTGTGCTGATGTTTCTTCCAGCTGTGATTCAAGAGAAATCATAAGACTGTTGTGTACTGTTGTGGTTTAAACCCAGACAGCAACTAAGTGCCACATAGTCACTTGCTCACTCCCTGCCCCTTGCCTGTGGATGGGGAGGAGAATTGGAAAAAAAAAATCAGTAAGACTCATGTGTTGAGATAAAAAACAATTGTTCACCACCTGCTGACTGATGCTCAGCCTGTTCCCCAACCACAGATCACCCCCTTGCCCCAGCCAACTCCCCTCAGTTTATACACTGAGCATGATGCTCTCTGGTATGGAATATCCCTTTGGGCAGTTCAGATCAGCTGTCCTGGCAGTGCTCCCTCCTGGCTTCTTGTGCACCTGCTTGCTGGCAGGGCATGGGAAACTGGAAAGTCTTTGACTTAGAGTAAGCACTGCTTAGCAACAACCAAAACATCAGTGTGTTATTAACATTATTCCCAACCTGAATCCAAAAAGCGCAGCACTGTACCAGCTACTAAGAATAAAATTGACTCTGTCCCAGCTGAAACCAGGAGATGAACACACGGACAGAAACCGTACGTGCCTAGTGCAAGATATCAAAGACCAGTTTCCCAAAGGTGTCTAATTCAGTGCTTTTAGGCTGAGGAGAGTGACAGGATGGCAGATATGTGCCCTTCTTTCTTCACCCGTGTTGTGTCCATGTGGGTCCTTGTTGCTGACCTGTGAACCTCACTCCATACTGCCTACTTCCCTGCTGATGGCGGGGGGCTGTAAGGCAGCTAACTCAGGCTTGTCAGTACAGTGGGTTTAATGCTTGCCATAGTTTGCCAAGGCAAAAGGAAGAGTCACAATACCTACACCCCTCTGTGGATTTAGCCCCAGATAAGCAACTGTAAATAGCCAGCTAACTTAACGTTGCTCTGGCTGTGCATGGGGTACTTTTTTGCTGAGTTAGTAAATATTTGCCCTTGCTTCCTTCACATGATTGTTCCTATTTGTGAATAATTACTCATATTAAAAAGTTATTTTCTATCTTTTGTTGTATTGAACTTTAATTAAATGGTAATAAATGTATTCATCTTCTTGAAAATGCAAACCGAGGAGCTCAGAATTTTGATATATGTAGTTTTTCCTCATCTCAAATTCGATGAAGTGCTCTAAATATTAATAAATAATTAAAATGAACATGAAAATTATCTACATCCTACTCTATTCTTTGACTCCCAAGATAAAAAAAAAATTAAACTTGAAAGTAATATTATATTCGCATGGTAAAAGGGATTATTTTGTGTGGTCCAAGAGGGTATAAGTAACAGTGGGGAAGAAACATTTCCAAACTGTGAGGGTTATTATTAGAATAATTAAACCTACTAACTGACTCTGTAAAGGTAGATAAAACAAAACCCAGTGTGTATCATTGTGTGCCCTGAAATACACATCTAATAAGGGAATAAAGTGCTCTAGAAATTAAATTTGGAACAATGATCATTTGACAATTTCAGTGAAAACTAACCCAAAAGTTAACAACCTGTTTATTGAAAAGCAGACACATTGTGAAACCTTCTCAACCCACATCCTGTTCAAGGTACTGAGCAAGATGATACTTGGAATACACCAAAGCTATGTGCCTTTAAGAGGTCCCTGGTGTAACACTATTAATAGGCTTTTTGTTATGCTACTTCTGGTTTAATTTGTTCTGGACTTTATTAAACTCCTTTAAAACATAAGCTTTATTAATCTCCATTTACAACAGACACCCAAGTATATGCCAAGCTGTTCCTGGAAGACTGAAATGCAGGGTGAGTAGAAAAAGTAATTTATTAAACAAGAGGTAATTACGTTAGGGGTTTTGTCATTGTTTGGGGTTTTTTGTATTGTTAGCTCTGAAGGATTATCAAAAAGAATTTTATTTTAGAAAGATATATGTTAATGTCATTGATTACAAGTATATTAAGGTAATATGCTCTTACACAGTCTTGCTGACACTGATTAAAAAAAGACCCATGCATTTTTCCCCTTTATTAACGTTTTGTATTTTAAACAAGAAATTTAGGCCCATTGAGAACTCAGGACTCTGAGAAGAATCTGTTTAACGTAAGTAGGGGCAGCTGGGACCTAATCATGCTGTCTTTTATGCTTGAGGTCTTGCATCCAAGGCTTCAGTTGCAGAGTAGCATCATTGCATCAAAAGGCCTACCAGAACTTTGAGAATGATGAGTTTTCTGAAGTATAGAAAACAAACTCTTTATAGATTTTCAAGTCCCACAATGCCTGTCCCTTGCAGCATGTGGAAAAACATTTGAAGGGAAATCAAACGATGCTTTAAAGAGATTAGTTTTTACCACTGATAATCCCACTGGAAAGAGTGGGTCTAGTTGCCTTAAACTGGGTATTTTCTGCTTTTTTTTCTTTTAATTACTTTTTCTGATAAACAGGCAGTATTAATATCCTAAGAGCCCACATGACCAAACTGTGCATAGTTTGCTTGCATTTTTATCTCCATCTGATTTAGACTGTGTACCGTATGTGAGATTCAGAAAGAAAAATTCCCCTTTCTCCATGAGAAGCCGTGACATGTGGCACTCATTTAGACAAAGAATTCATGCAGAGGTCTTTTTGATTTTTCATTTCTGTTATGAAATGTGCCATTTTTGTTAAGCAATTTCATACTCGGAGAATCTCCTTCTTACCTGACTAACATAGTCTTTTCCAAAGTGAAGACATCTTTCTTCAGAGTACATGAATAAAGGAGACATTCACGTCTGAATGAGGTGTAAGGGACATGAGAAAAACTTATTTTATTCAGTGAAGAAATTAAAAAAAAATTATATTCCATTCTGCAAAAATGACCCACCCTATCAGGTATTAAGTGTGGAATTATTTTTCCTCTCTCCCATTTTTTTCAGCTCCACCCAATGAAACTTCTAGTTCCAGACCATTAAAAGAAGAGTTCATGCTTGATGGAAATCCAGAGGAAAAAAAAAGGGGGGAAAAAGGGAATGCTAGGGAGGTCACCAACATGACCCTCTTATCCACATGAACATGAACACAAAAGGAAACTTCTGCTCCGTAACCAAGTCTTTTATGTTACTCCTTAGTCCGAATAAATTGTGATTTATTTAAAACTATATTTTATAAATTGAAGAAAGACCTTAAGCAAATCTTTATTAGACTGGCATGGTTGCTCAGCTCATTAAGAGCTATACCAAAAATAACAGAGGACAACCTCATCACAGAGTAATGAAATCCAATTGAAACTGTTACTTTTGGCATTTCACTTAATCTCTTATGCATACATGTGATGTCAAAGTTTCTGTATTTGAGAAAAAATGGATTTTTTTTTTTTTTACCTTTTTGGAAACAGCCTCTATGTTCTAATATGCATGTTTATGCATAGTGTCCTGAAGTCTTTCCGATGTAATTTTAGGAACAAGCACTGCAATTGAGTTACTAATCACAAAAGCATGAAACTGGATTTCGCAATGTTACGTATTGAGGAAAAGACTATCCTTCAGATTAAAAACCTCCCAACACTTTTTCTTTTCCCAGATGCGAGCCTGTGGTTTGGAGTCTCCATGACTGGGCACCAACGGGTCTCTTGATGTGGGAGGGGAGCTGGGGACTGTGGGTGCTTGGGGCAGCCGGTGCTGGGTCTGGGGCTGCACTGCTGGACTTTGTTCCCATCCAGTCCTGCAGGTGGTTTGATTCGACTAGCAGGTGTTATCTGCTTCCCAGATGGTGGCTCCCCATCCTGTACACCTGACTGACGTCAAATATGATGTCTTAAGGCAGTGTTACAAGGAGAGGAGGCCAGGCTGGCTCCTGCCACAACTCCCCTGCTTGTTCCTGCTGTGTTCAAGTGGTAGCCACAGCTGTGCAGTGCGGGAAGGTGCTCACACAGCACTCTGCATTGTTCCAGTGGAAAAATGAGAGGAGCTTTGGTCTTTTTCTTCCTCTCCTTGCTCCATCTTTGAGACCTCAGCATAAGGAGTTCTGGATTCTGTATATAGTTACTTATTGATACTGCAAAAGCAATCCTGGAAATGACAATCTTATCCCTTTTTAATTGCTTATTCTTATTACAAAGAAGGATATAGCGGAAGAAAAGACTTTTCACAGTTGTGCTTAAGTATTGACATAGATGTGAAGTTGATAAAGTTAAACCTATATTAGCTGTCTTGGAAAAGAGGTTATCAGAGGAAAAGGGAAAACAGATGCCTGCCTTCTCCTTAAACAGATGGGAAGTAGGCACTGAGATCCCTGGCTTGGTCCCCAAGAAAGTCTTGAGATCTTGCAAAAGTGAGCTTCATCCATGGTTCTGGCTTTGGCTGCTCATTCCCTCAAACTTCTCACAGTTGTCAGCAGTGCTGGGCTGGCTCTGTGCTGCACATTTCTGGCGCTGGGGAGACAAGTGTGACTGCAAACCACAGGGACAGCTCTAGTCCCAGCAGCCTTGCACGACTCTAGTGCCAGAACAACTGAGACACAAAGTGTTTGGCCTCTTTGAATTTTGGATCATGTTAATAGACCTGCAGATGGGCTTACTGGGATGTGTTGAAGACATGAAGAAGTCCAAGTCTATACTGTCCTCTGGGATATGCTTTTCTCTTCTGACCTTACAGAATTTTTTTTTCTCTATGTGTTAGGCAGAATGTGATCCTAAACTGGGAATAGACCTTTCAGTGATCAGGCCTAAGGATGTGGTAGTTTAGTTCTCTGCTATAATAACAAGTTGTCACAGACAAGTTTTGTAAGAACGTAGCATTGTCTTAAGTCTACTAAATGATGAGGTTTCATGAAGCCGGTTGTTTATGCGTACCCAGGAAACACTGCATAATCTACAGATTCTACTTAAAAGAAGGAGATTATGTTTTTGAAAACTACTTTGATCTCAATTTTGCAACTTCACTATCAAACCTTAAATGAGCCACAGTATATAGTGAGCTTCTATGTAAAATATGTGATAAGGACTTGTCTTATTTTCTATCTTAAAGAGAATGAACTGGACCGTCTCCTGTAGTTTCTCAAACTTTAGAAATTGCGTAAGTGATAGAAATAGTCTTTATCTATCTAGTATTTTATTTTAAAATACCAGGCTATATCTGAGACAAAGTTACAATCTTCACAGTTTTCTTCCACTCGGTTACTTCCCAGAGCCATGTGTTTAAGAAGCTGGGAATTAAGCAACAAGAAAAATCCTGACAAACTGAAATACTGTTGAGCACAGAGAGGGAAGCTTGTATGCTGGGTCAGTGTAGATTTGGGCCAGGGCTTGGTAGAGCTCTAAGTAGCAAAGCTCTGTTGATACCTTGAGTTCTGTACAGGTGCAGCTGAGCAGCCCCAGCACATGTGTACTTTTAATTGGTAAAATATATAGCAAATGTACAAATTAGGGGATTTGACATGAGGGAGATTTAAAGAGAAAGCAGTACAGATCATACTGGTGGACTGTCATAGAGCTGGTGAGTGGATCATTTCTAGTCATGAATTCAAATTTGGCTTTGCAGGACAAAATACCCAACCTGAGGCCTGGCCTTCTTTCCCAGGTCCATCAGAGATGGAGCTGGAGGACTCTTGAGGCAGATACTCTTTGCTGGTGTTGTCCTGACTGTCGTCCATCCCTCCTCCATCAGGCACACATGACAGTGCACCTTTAGACCCGTTCTCATAAGACAGGTCTTCTTGCATAGATGTACCCAGCACGTCACCCAGGCACGTGCCAAATGATGCCGTGTGTCTGGGTGTGTGCCTGACAAGTAGCAGGGAGAGCACAGCATGCTGACAGTAAAATGCACATGTTCCTCCCCCAGAAGAGGTACTCCACTGCTCATATTGACTCTACATCTCCCTTTTGCATGCACTAGGAACTGCAGTTGCCCGTCTGGTTTGTCATAGCCAAAAATTCAGTGCACTGATGGAAGCCCTGGCAGTTCTTCTGGTAAACATCATTTGCTCAGATATATGACCGTGGCTGAACTGTCTGTCTTCCTGCCTTTGCAACAGCACAGCGAGGCAATGCAAGAAGACTTTTTGTTAGTGTTTTAATTTCTCCTTCTAGTCCTGGACAGAAAAGACAAAAATTCTATTTTTTTATTTTTAAAGAAAGCCACAGACCATTTTTTTCTTCTTTATAAAGTCAGAAAAATTAGAACTGGGTTTGGTTAGGTCTTTGGATCAAGATTTATGTTGTTTCTTAGTTTATTTGCCAAGTCCTGCTTTAGAAGCAGTAAAATGACACTGTAATTCTGGTGACCTATTCAGTAGACACTTGCAGGAAAAATTCTATGTTTAAATAAAGTGAAGGTTATGACACAGGCTGAAATAGTCAGGAAATCCACACTTAAGGCTGACACTAATGCTCATGTGGAAAATAAAAGACACAGTGACTCAAATTCAGCAGAGAATGCCAACCATAACTCTGAATTTCCAGGCTTTGTGTCAGGTTCTGTCAATATAATGTTATTTAAGTGGAGTCTTATGCCTGTGAATTCACTTGTGTTTTAATGGCAGGATTATTTTAAGAGGAATAATAATAGAAAAAAAAAAAAATCATGTTAGGAAAGGTTGCTTGTAAAATGTCTGTTCTTACATATGACAGGCCAGAATGGATAATCTTGTACCAAGGCCATCTGTAGACACCAGAGTAGAACCAGCTTCCATTCCTGGCCTTGCCAGACATTTCCTGGGTGTTCTTAGTTCACCTGTGCCCCATTTTCTCAGTCTGCAGAATATAAGGAATAGCACTAACCTCCTTCCTGACGTGCCTTACAAACCTGCTGAAGAAAAGTGCTGTATCCAACCTAGAGTTGAAGGGAGCGGCACTGTCTGTGCGTGGGAACATGGCATACCTCACACCTCTGGTGAGATATATTTCATCCATCTCCTCATGCCACGTGCATCTGCACTACGTTCTGAGGCCACGGAAGGACCCCTGACTTGGGCAGGCTTCCCACCTGGAGGTCGCTGGCCAGCACCAGCTGCAGCCTGTAATTCATCACTCATGCCAGCAGCCAGCAGGTCACAACCCACCAGCAGACCCAACACCTGCGTGGACTCCAAGGAGAGGGATGGAGGCAGCCAGCACAGCAGTTGAAGGGCTTTTCTTTCTCCAGCTGTTCTTGCAAAGGGCATCCTCTCCTCCTTTCCTTTTCTTTTTGATTTCGTGGTCTCCTCTTTTGCACTTCCACTGAGTCTTGTGTCTCTCATATGTGAGGCCTGGAAAAATTCATATTTCTGCCACTTTCAGATGAAATAATGGAGATCAAAGTTTGCTCTGTTTGTAGCTGAAATCCCATGTCTTACAAAAATTCAACTTCTGTAAGAATTTAGTGTGGAGGAATGAACTTGTTTGATGACACGAGCTAAGAAATTGCCCAAGTACTTTTGCTTGTGTTGGCACTCCATCACTCTTTTCTAGTGCCACGGAAATTTGATAGGGGAACAAAGTCACAGTGTGCTATCTGATCACAGTGATTTTTAGGAAGATTCACTATAACAGGCGACAGGAAATTTGGCATCTTTGAAAATAAATCCCTCTATGATACACTAGGAATTGAGTGGAAAGGCTCCTTTTAGCAGTGAAAGTTAGATCCGAGAAGGCACCAGGCAGGAAAAGCAGAACAATCTTGACATCACAGTACAAGGAGAGTGAAAATGATGCTTTGGAGCCACCAATCCCCACTTTTCATACTAAGGCTGCTATAAGGAAAACACCTGTAAGGATAACAAAACAATGACTCCCATAGGAAAAGAAGGATGGTAAATAGTATTTGTTAAGCTGTTGCTTTGGAGGTTTTCACAAGCACTTACAGAATAGTTATGAAAAAAACAGCCAAAATTCAAACATGCAGCAAAACTGTCTTTTGTAACAGTGTGAAGCAGCTGTCCATTATCAAGTAGTAACAGTCCTGCTCTGTACAGCTTGGCAAAGTTTCTGCTCATCAATAAGCTGAGCAAACAAGCTCCTCTTTATGTACTGCATAGCTGCATAAGGACTTTCCCCATGGAATTTCTTTGGGGTGATTTGCTTTTCCTAAGCATGTTAAAATTAAGAGGGAAGAGGATATAGGAAGGCAGAGGCCAACTGTGAAAAACAAGAGCAATTGTAGGAATTGGTGATACAGTCTATGAAGGGAATTAGACTTGGGAATAAGTAAACAATGGAAAAGGTAAATCTGGTTCCTCCACGTTGCTTGTCTGTTGCCTTGATGTGCATTCACATGAAACATATTTTTGCCTAAGCAACCATTTGCTTTTTCCCTTATGAAATGCACCTGGGAAACTCCTGGTTCCTGGGGAGGGAGTATAAAAATGACTCATGGTCTCCTATGGAGAAATGGGGGAGAGGGACCTCTCTGTGTTTGAGGACAATATGGGATAGGATATTGAGTAATGAGGTAGGGAAAGCTCTGTAATGAGAAAGAGCTGTCAAGGAAGCACAGAACTCAGGGAAACTGTTTTATGAAGAGGGAGCAATCACAAAGTTGTTGGACCGAGATGTTGTTACAGCTCTCCTTAGAATTTCAAGCTTTGGGGAAATAAGAATGTTTGGAGAGAGTGGTGCTGTGTCAAGTCAACAAGAATTATATAGAGAGAAATATAAATTATAGATTCCGTCCTTTCAGCTATTAGATTCACTTTAATGTGATACTGCATTCTCCATGCTCAACTAAATATAGGGGGATTTGGTTTATATTAAAGACCCAAGTTGGCTTTTGATAGCATAAATCTTTGGTGGAGTAGCAAACATCTTGTTGAACCCTGCTCTACATAAAAGTCTTTATTAAAACCTCACAGAGCTTTTCTGTTGCTTTTTTTTTTATTGCTTTAGCTGAACTACTGAATGTGAGACATGCACCTCAAGAGACCGGTGACAAGATAAGTTCTCTGGAATTTTCATGGCTAAAGTGCTTCAAGTAAGAAGACTGTGCCCCTTTTGTGAGGCTGCACAACTCCCACAAATTTTGGCAAGAATTTTATGTATATATGTACGCACAGTCTAAGTGCATCTGGCTTCTGTGGACCAGACATGAAAAAATTGTTGGATTGTATCTGCTGTATTGCTTTGATAAAGATGTTTAAATTGATTAAAGCTGTGGACAGCAGTTTTTCCTGTTCCCTTACTCAGGTACATTGCAATTATGATCCTTTGGGGTTTTTTGCTTGATTGAGATTTTTCTACAGTGTCAGAGATATTTTCTGGATTAACCCCATTACTAACTTTATAAGATTTCAAGGGACCTCTATGTAATTTTCAGCCCTACTTACATAATCACAGAATGTTAAGGGTTGGAAGGGACCTTAAAGATCATCTAGTCCTAGCCCCCACTGCTATGGGCACATTCCCTTAGACCAGGTTGCTGAAGGCTTTATCCACCCTGTCCTTGAACAGTGGATTGGGGCATCCACAACCGACCTGAACAACCTGTTACGGTGGTGTACCAACCTCACAGTCAAGACTTTCCTCCTAATATCTGACCTGAATTTCCCCTCTTTCAGTTTGCACCCGTTGCTCCTTGTCCTGTCACTACAGTTCCTGATGAAGAGTGCCTCTCCAGCTTCCCTGCAGGCCCCCTTCAGGTACTGGAAGGTTGCTGTGAGGTCTCCATGCAGGCTTCTCTTCTCCAGGCCGAACAGTCCCAAATTTCTCAGCCTGTCTTCATAGAGGAGGTGCTCCAGTCCTATTATCAACTTTGTGGCCCTCCTATGGGGTTCCTCTATTCCTTTATAGAGCAATCAGTGCCTCTTTAAGTGTATCAGATAGCTTCTCTAACACTGATGCTTGTGAGCTCCACATGGCCTAAAGCAGCCTGTGCATTTATATGTGACAATTTGGATTAAGCATCTAAAACCTGACCAGGTGGTTTTGCACTTGGAAGTCGGCAATCTTGAGCCTTTTCCTTGCTCTCTGGCCCCAGATGGGCTTAGCCCCTGGAGTATGCCAGAGCCAACTTAGTAACACATAAAGCGATGTTGCCTTGTAAATATCACTTAACTACATCAAAATGAAGTTTACATGGAGTGTGCTGTATATCCTGTCTACAGAGACTTTTTTTTGTAGTCTATAGGAAGGCATTTTCTCTCTCATGAGACAAACGTCTCCTGCCAGACAATGTGAAGCAGCCTCTCACCTTCCCCTCCAGTTGGAGAAAGGAAGCAGAAGGGTTGCCAGCTAGAGTAGGGGAGGATAAACATGCCACAGTACTTTGACCTCATGATCAAAAACTCAAAAAACCCCAAACAAACAAAAAAACCCAAACAAAAACCAACCAACCAATCAAAAAAAAAAAAAAAAAAAGAAGAAAAAAGAAAAGATAAAAAAATGGTTGCAGTATAGTTTGGGTTTAGTCTCCCGTGGTTTTTCAAGGAGTGGATTTCATTGCTAACATGCTGAATTGCAAATACCCATTCAGCCTAAATGTCAGCTATATTTTCAGTTTAACTGAATTTCTGAATAAAAATTAAAAAGAATGGGAGCCAGCAGCATAATTGTTTTTGTGATAAAAAACTTCCTTTCCACTTTTAATCAGGGTGGAAGAGTTTTTTGAAAGTCTGGTAGTCAATCTTTATTCTGTACCTCTTTTTGCCTATCAGGCTGTGGTATTGGTGAGCATTACTCTTCTTTCATTTGGGAGAATAATGCAGTTAGGGATGTGAAGTTAGTGTTACCAAAAGAAATAGAACATGGATGGATAGAGTTAAATTTCATATGCTTATGTTTGCATCCACTTTGCACCATGTTGACTACAAGGATGTTCTATGTCTCACTGAAGGAGAAAAAGGGTTTATATTAGTCCTTGAAATATTGTGTATTCTTGGATCTGGAATTTGGCTTTTCCCATTCCATCATGTTATAGAGGTAGAAGCAAGATGGAATATGAATATGGAACTGGATCCAGACATCCTTCACATTTGGTTTGGGCCAACAGTTAGGTCTAAACTTCCTCCAGGTGCATCCTATCCTAAATTAATTTACTTCTTATTTTCCTGAAGTAAATACATTTTGCCCCAGGCTTTTGGAGTTAACAGGATTTTGTGACTATTTATTAGCACAATTAGAGCATGCTTGTTTGATAGTTCATTATTTTGTTCCAGTAAAAATCTCTATGTCCCACAATAGTACATAAAGCAGGCAATCTGTCCCTCTTAAAGTTCATATTGTGAGACATAAAAAATATCACTATAGCAGCAGAATGTGGTAGTGGTATCCAAAAATGGAACTTTATAGCTCAATAATGCACGTGTATTGGGTGACCAGGTGATTTCTGGCGTTTCTTCATTTCCTCTCCAAACACAGTTGTTTTATTGTCATAATTAGGAGTACAAGGAAATGCTATTGTGTGTTTTGGAAGAGTATTAACTCCATATTAGGAGTTAATCTATTTCTGCTCAGCATCACAGAGAATGTTCAGTGGGTTTTGTTTACTTTAGTTGCCCTCATACAGCACAATTCAGTCTCTTGCGCTGCTGTTAATGGGCTTTTTTCTTTTGTCCTCAATATAGGGTCCTTAAATTGAATTCTTAAAAGGGAAGCTCTGGTGAAGGAAAGTTAAAGGAAACCTCTTGGCTTACTTTTAATAAAACAAGGATACTGAAAGGGTTAAAAAATGAGTATGTGAACAAGGTACCCTGTTCCAAGCAGTGACATATTTTATGTGGAATTTATTGTAGCTAATTGTAAGCAGGTGCATTTGAACCGCCAGATGCCAACCTGCCAAAATGTGTCATGGCTCTAAAACTTAGCCAGATCCCAATGCATGGTGAGGTCTGCTTGGTGTGAGTGAGCTGGGGCCTTGCTGAGCTATTGCTCAGAGTGTCTCTGTTGGACCGGGGTAGGTGTTACAGGGACACCCACAACCACTACCTGCCTGCTGGGGCTTGCTGTGGTTGGGGCTGCAGCAGAAACACTCCAGTGTTCCTTCCTCTCCTTTGAGGACAGCTGCTGTTTGATACCCACAACTGCCAAAGAGGTGTTAGGATTCATTCTCCAGCAGCAGAAATGATCATTTGCAGTGGGTTTATTCCGTGTGTTACCTTTTGCTCCAGCAGCACTGCTGCAGAGCAGCTCCTGAAGTGCAGAACCAAAGCTGTGCAGTAAAATGTGTTGTCTTTAAGCTCTCCAAGTGAGCCTCACTGTGTCACATAGACCTCTTCAGCACATGAGGGACTGGCTGAAAAATCAACTGGTCTACCTAAAAATATACACTCATAACATTTGTTTTATTGGTAATAAGTACTCAGAAGCATAACATGGTTTGTGAGTGCTGAGCTCGCTTGGAGCTGTTGGACTGGCTGCCCTGGATGTCACAGCCCTGCTGATAATGTCCAGCAAATCTGAGGGCTAACTGTTTCCTGACTGTGAATAAATTCCATTTCATGACAGCAATAATACGTTCCAGGCAGTGCATTTCAGGGTGATAATTATACATCTTGTGTGGTTAAATTTACTCCACTTCAGATGTGTGGAAAAAAAAAAAATATGCTGCTATACCGCTGGCAAATATGGGAGAATTTCCTGGTCTCCATGAGTTTAAATAAAGAAAAAGTGGGAAGGGAAGCAGGTAAGCTGCCCCTCCCCCCACCTTTTTTTTTCCCCCCATATTCCTGTGAGATTCTGGCTGAATAAAGGTGGGATGTAAAATGAGTTCAGATTTTGAGGTAGGGCCTGTGCCAGTATCTCCAAGCTTTTTCAGCTAACTGGCCACTGCCAAACCTCAAGTTCTTCTGTGGACCACTGTCTGCCCTTGCCATTAAACTTTCATTTGAGAACTGTACTATAGAGATGCACTTTGATAGGAGTCTGAAGATTGTGGCCTCAGAGGCCATCAGCTTTCTGTGGACTGTGATTTCACAGCATCACAAGAACAAAGAAGACTTCAAAGTGATGAACATGGAAAGACTGTATCAACCATAATTGTATTATGTCTTACATGTTTGATCACTTCTTAAAAGTGTTTCATGTTGAAAAGTCCACGGTCTCCTTATGTGTTTACTCCAGACCTTCACCATTCATACTCTTAGGAAGCCTTTGTTAATACAAAATCTTTCTATTAACCTAGTCCTAAACACCAAGGGCATAGAAAACTTGTACTTCCTCTCTGCAACTTTCTTTTGTATATTTAAGACAATTATGTCCTCTCCATCTTCTATTTAGCAACCAAATAACCTCAAATCTTCCAATTTTTCATCTAAGGCATATTTTGTAGGCTTTTAAGATGCAGTTCTCCTGTCAATGCTCAATACTTAGATACAGTAGCTGAGGCCTCTCAAGCTCTGAAAGAGGAAGAAGGAGAATCTAGTCTCCTGCAGACTGTTTATCTTTGTTTGCAGGCTATTCCAGTGCATCATTAGAAATACTGCATCATTCACCCTGTGATCCACTACATAACCCCTAGTTCTTTCCTGTCTAACTACTTCTCTAGCTGTTCATGCAGCAGTTTATTCCTGTACAGAGGCAATAAATAGTCCTCTGCCCTGTGGAAAGTGTGCCTTTCTGACTGCTAAAACAAATGTAGGAGGATTATGGTGTCTTTTATATCCTCTAGTGCATTAAGAATTTGTCTTATTTGGTGTTCTCTTCAAATTTGATGAATAATTTGGTTTTCATATTTGATAAATACTTTTTTGTATCTTTTATGGATCATTAGTGAAAATACTGAGAAATATGGGATATGGGAAAAGCCCTTTAGCCATTGATTGTTCCCTCCTGAAAAGAGAATTGTATTTCTCTTTCACCTTGTCCATGCTTCCATAAATTTCTCCAGAGCACATCACGTCATACAGTCTGGCCCATTTCTTAAGATAAGCTATATTACGACTATAGCTTCTTTACCCACAAGTTCTGCTACGTGGTTGTAGGAATTACTTTGGTTTTGCACAGTTTGTTCTGGCAAATGTAAACTGGCTTATGCTTATCACATTGTTTATTTTCTAGGTATTTACAGATGGTTTGTTGATTATTTGTTTAAGCATTTCTCCGGCATCCTGGGGTTGTAGTGTAAAAATGTCCCCTTTCCGCTTCTGCCTCCTTTTTAAAGATGGACACCATCATTGTCCTTCCCAGTCTTCTTTTATCTCCCCTCAAAGACATCTTTCCTATAATATCTGTCAGTAGTTCCAAGATTTAATTAGTCAATTTGTGATGTATTTAAAAAGTTTTATGCATCTTAGAATCTTATGTGGTCTATAATCTGAGTGTGTTAGCCCCAACCATTTTAACATGGAAATTATCCAAATTCTTGTTAACCTCTTGTTTTATTTGAAGCTCATGTCTCTTTTTGTTGTAGTAGTCTGATTTTTGTGCAGAAAAAAATTAAAAATTAAACGATGGCTATCTCAGTAGAATATTTGTGATCTATAAGAAAATAGGTATTGCCATGGAAGCATATTTCTATTAGATATGACCAAGTAGAGAGGGTGTGTTACAAAGAAACAGTCTGGGTGTGAAGTGAAAATTAATGCAAATTGGTCTTCTAGCATTTTCTAAGAGAACTAAAGTAAGAATAATATGTACTGGCTATATTTATATTTTATTTACTGTATCTCCTATTCATGGTTTGGAACATGAGGAAGCTAGGGCAGGAAACATTTGCTTTCCAAAGTTTCTAACAGAATACCTCCTGATCTGGGGTCCATTTATCACTTCTATGCTTCTGAGAAATCCTCTGAGATCTTCCTAATTGATTATAAAGTACTCCTTGGATTTCAGCAAACATCAGAATGTGCAGTGGACTTTGAAAACCTGTGAAAGGAAGGAACTGCTGATCTTGATTCCACTTAAGCCTTGTGGGATTTTTCTGTATGTGTACACCAAGGGAGCTGGATGCTGCACCCAGGGCATGTCCATTGCTACTTCTTACTTTCATTCAGAAGAATGATCTTTTCCATACATTCAGGAACACCAGAGGCAATTCTACTTTAAGTGACATCTCTTTAAAACCCAAATATTTATCAAGTAAAAGGAAGACACTCTCCAGCATCACCTTCAAGCTGAAAATAATACCAAGCAGATGAAATTTCTAGGAATGAAATTCATGGAATATTGTTCTAATACCATGTATTTTCTGATTCCCAAATTATTAGTGTTTTATCACAAATATTGCTGCAAGTGTTTAATTTTACCTTCCTCAAGATCTTAGATCTTACTTTAGTTTCAGAGGATGCAGACCTGTGTATTGCAGACTCCAGAGAGATCTACTCCATACTATTCCTTAAGCTTATCTCCAAGTTACCAGTATCTGGGAAATTATTTAGTAGCACTTGTTACTTCCAAGACTCTTTTATTGTAGTTTCATTTGTGAAAGGTCACCATTCTCTGAATTATATTCAAGAGCTGTTTCAGCCTGTGTCTTATGTCTAATCTTGTCCCTTGTCCCAGGGTCACACTATTCTGCAGAGTGGTAGTCTTTTTGGTGAAAACAGTACTTATAAATCATTTCCAGAAAAGTGTGTATCAATTTCTCCCATAACAGGTTATTTCCAAACATCAGTGCTTAAATGCAATAAGTGGTCACAGTAGCTATAGCTGGAAAACATTTCTCCTGAACAGCTTTATTAGAATTCGGCATCTTCCCAAAAATGAATTTTTTTTTGCTAGGAATCTCAGAAAACCGTTGCCAAAAATGTATTTTGTAATATTTTTAGAGCCAAACTGGGATTAAATAGTAGTCGGGGAATGGTGCATCAAAACAGGAAGCTGGGTACAAGTTGACAAGGAAAGGATTGCTCTGCTGATTTTAGACTGGGTCACACTGTGAACTTGTTTTCTCCACCACCCTCCCCACCATGTGGAGCTGCTGAATGAAAGTGTGTCAGAAACAGGAGCACAGCACTGCAGTGCTGCTGACTGCTAACTGGCCAGAGGTAAGCACACATTTCTTCCAAACACTGCCCTGGAGGGAGGGGTGTGTCTACACCCAGCTGGTCCTATGCCTTCACCCATGTCCCTGCTGCAGCCACAGGCAGGTCCGTGTAGCGAATGGGTTTCCGAGGAAAAAAAAAAAAATGATGAAAGAAAGGTGGAAATCTGTCCTGGAGCAAAATTTAAGAAAGGCAAGGCAATGTGGTTGAAAAGAGGAAATTTGACAGTGTGGAAAGAGGCCAGGGTGAGGAAGGTGGCCAACAGCACATCATTCAATTCAAGGTTTAATTATTCTACAGTGCACCATGAGACATAACACTAATCATGGAGAGGGAAGGGCTGTCACCTTCCCAGCTTCTGTAGCTTCCTCGGTAAGCATGTGTTTGTGACAGCAAACAAGTCAATCAGTTGTTGCATATCAGCAGCAAAGCAAGCTCCAGCAGCAGCAGTAAGTTAGCAGGGATGAAAGTCCCCCATGCTGGGGTCCATGGCTCACTTGCTGCACTTGGGAATCAGGCCTATCTGCTAAGGCTCTAGGACTCTGTTAATTTTTTTTTACTGGAGGCTAAAGGTTTTCAGGAGCTATTTGTGCCCAGGCTGAGGCAATACTAAGGGACATGGCTGGTCCCAGACTAGGCATCAGCTACTCTCTCTACCTAGAAATGGTTTGATTCTTCAATCTGTTCAATGGACAAATCCAGTTGCATAGTTTTTTTCTGTCACTCAGGGTCATAATCTGCCTTAAAATTCAAATTTTCCCTCATAAAAGAACAATGAGTGGGACAGGTTGTTTACATTATAGTTTTCCTGTTCCTAGCAAATGAAGGTTCAGAAGTTATAGTGTGCAGGTGGAGCATTCTTTTTTTTTAACCTACAAGCCAGTAATTAGCACCTTTGCTTCATGTTAGCATTCAGCATGTGGACTGTATTGCTTCATCAAATGTCTGAGTGCCCATCTGGTTTTCATCAGCTGAACAGCACTATTTGACAATGAGGGAAAAAAGAGCAAGTTTTGTTAGCAGCAATAATAATCAGTTTTCCTTGCCTGCATCTCTTTCCCCACTCAACCTCTCCAGCAGCCATCTTCTCTTCTTCCCCCTTCCCAAAGAAAATAATGTGAATGACTCCAGTAACTTGTGTATAAATCAGTAATGTTCTGGTGTCATAGGAGAATAATACATGTTGACAATGGGGACTACCTCAGCTTCTCCACCTGGATTTGTGACTATAGGTGAGAGACTTTTCTTAGGAAAATCA
Organism: Aphelocoma coerulescens; assembly: GCF_041296385.1. Taxonomy (NCBI): domain Eukaryota; kingdom Metazoa; phylum Chordata; class Aves; order Passeriformes; family Corvidae; genus Aphelocoma; species Aphelocoma coerulescens. The sequence goes on from NC_091015.1 coordinate 125,630,473, forward strand.
AGGGTACTGCTTGAAACAGCAGTTTGTAGTCCTCTTCAAGACTTCTGAAATGATCCTTTTCCCTAAGCATCTTCTTAATGCAGAAACTCTCTTTCTTAGGAGTTGGATTATGTTTTTATCATTTTTAAACAGAAAGAGACTCTGAACAGTTATGATACAGAAGCTATGCGGGCCTATGGAATCTTCTTGTAAGGGACTTTTGGGCTTTTAGCAATTAACTATGAACGCCATCCGTATACTTCTAGCAACCCTCATGCCAAAGATATCAGGTCTGTTTCCTCACAAGATTGACACTCCTGAGCAGATGGATCTGGCCCATCCTATATTCCAGGTTTAAGAAAATGGTTCTCAGGTAGTTTAAACAGAAGGTTATGACCTTTTCCAACCCTACTCCCCTGCTCTCCACGCCCTCCTCATTTAGGCTACTATGTCAAACACTGAGTGGGATTAATGATGGCAGATTACTGTGAGCATAAAGTTCAAGAGCTCAGCTGTTTATTTGTTTAAGAAAGTTGTTTTCTGAGTGTTTCTCTATATATCTAGCCACATGCTTAGACTGAAATACCCCAGCACAATCACTGGTTTGTACGAATATTGTTTTGACAGCAAAGAATGCTTGTAAACATCCAGGATGGGGAGGGGAAATATTCAGTGTCTTAGGACTCATTCCATTTTCATGTGGTTTGTTCTTCTGTCGGTGGCGTGGGAGGAAATTCCTGTCCAATATCTGAGGAGTCACCGTGTGCGAAAGTACCTCGGCTCAGGTGAGTAGTGCTGGAACAGAGCAAGAGGTTGGAGGCAGCTTCTGGCCATCATCTTCAGCAAATAAGCATGGAAGGCAGACCTAAATTCAAAACTTTCAGTTACAGGTCAAGAAGCAAAAACCAGAAGATGGTTGCGTGCCTATATTGCCCAGGAACCCTGCCTAATGTCATCGTTGACAAGCCAGGCTGTGGATTTACATAGTTGGCTGCATTTATCTGTTGTCCTGTCATTTCTCAAAAACGTTCGGTTTAGTTTCTCAGGACTGAAATTTGCTGGAACTTTGCTTGGTCTTCTAACACCTAGCTGAAACAAAGCTGTTAATTAGCTGTGCACCTACAGTACCTATCTTCCACTTACAGGTGCAGCTACAGTCAAGATTTGACTCATGAGCTGTAGATGCAAAGCTTTTGATATGTCTTGGGCAGCAGGAAAGCAAAATGATTCTTCCTTCAATCCAGCATTGTCTCTGGCTGGCCACTCAGATTTACTAATTTTGATTTAACAACTTAGCTCTGCTTATCTTAGCTGTTAATCACAATTAATTAACAAAAGGAAGGAGAAAAACCCTGCCCAAATCACTTTCAGGTGAATCTGTCTGCTTTTCTAAACAGCCTTGCCCCTGACTATTTTGTTAAAAATTTGAAGCAAGGGTTCTGGGAAAGAGAATGGTCTTTAAATTATTGCTTCCTTTTTAAAGCTAGCCCCATGATACACACATCAATTTTTTATGAGAGAAGTTCCTTTGAAAATTATCTTCTTGTGTTTTCTTTCTTTCAAAATTTATTCTAACTGAGAATAAACTGATTTTTCATCATGACACTCATTTCTCCAGAGAATAGTATTGTTTTTCTTTTATTATTTTCTGGTTCAGTCCATTTAAGTCCTCCTCCTTCTCCACTTCCTTAGTGCTCTAAGCAGAATCAGAGGTTAGTTAAGGAAAGTTGTGTCTGAGTTGTGTCCAATTGAAAGCTTCTGACTCAAAAAAAAAACAACCCAAAAAACAACCCAGTAAAAGGCAAACTACCCTCAAAACCCACCCTTGATTTCTTGTCCTTAATGGTTTAATTACCAGATTAGTTCTTTACAATTACAGCACTTGTTTCCTGTTTTCAAAGGCAAAAATCAGCCACTTAAGCATGACTAAAAAAAAAACCCCGGGTGCCTAAATTAGTTTGCCTAGTTAGAGCAATAACAGCCCTATCAGACTGCAGGTGTCACAATACCCACACACACACATAGAGCAAACTTAAAAACAGGAGGCAGCCTTACTGAACCCAAAGGAATCTTTTTTAGCAGAGTTCATGCTTCTTAGCTCATGAGGTCAGGCTATAGAAAAGCAGCTGACACTATGATATTGAAGGCTCCAGTGGTTTTCCTGCAGGAATAGATGGATGACCTGGTTGTTTTATATTGCTGACTTTGTCCATTAAAACAACAAAGTAAAAACTGGTTTTCCTCATGTGGGTTTCTTCTTAATGAAATTTGTTCCTTGTCATCAAACCTATTTGTATGTTTTTTTGCTCCCTTGATCTCATTTTTCTTAATAGTCTTTTAACTTCCTGACTTTACATTTTCAGTTGTCAGGATACAGTTCATCCAAGGCTAAAGTGTTCTGACACAACTCATGCCAAAAACAAAGGGAAAATGAAAGAATGTTTTAGACTTTATCTCTGTGCCCTATCATTTCAGTGCAGGGGTTAATTCTTTCTTAAGTTCCTCAAATTCAGAAGAATCATGAATGATCAGACGTATTTTCAGATAATGAAGCTCAGGCCTACTATCAATGCTAGGTTTCAGCATTAGTGACTGAGTTCTGAGGTGTTTTGTGGGAGGTTATACTTAGGTTAATCCCCAGAGTTTAATGCAAATATTTTGAGAGAGGAATTATATGTATATTTAAGAACAATCTTAATACAATTCCTCCTACAGATGGATTATGCCTGGTCTTCCATAATGTTTTTTTCCCCCCACAGGTAACTTTGTCTTTACATCCTTAAAATTATCAGGATTAGAAATACAGACATTCATCCAACCTCACATCATTTTCTTACTGCTATGACCAGATCAGTCATTCAAAGAACTCATCGTATAATTTAGGGATAACTTGAGTCTACTATTTCCCCATTCTTTCTGCAGCCATACCACATATGTCATATGTGTAGACAGAAGAGCTTACCAAAAACTAAATCCCTTTTTTGAGAAAACAAAAACTACAAAAAGAATAAAGTGCAACAGGAAAGAATATTTTGGAGGGCTTTTGTTATGTGATAGTAGCTTTTTTTAAAAAGTTGTGTCATTTTTTTTACGACCTGTTTATGACTGCAGAAGAACTGTAGAAGATGCTGACCAGTATACTTCCTGATAAGAGAGACTGCATCAGCATCAGAGAGACCAGAGAAACTGTTTTCCAGAAAACCCCATGCAGGAGTAATTTACCTGACTTACACAATTTCTGTGTATAATGTGCTTTAGGTATTACTTTTTTACTTAAAAGTCTTTCTTGCCCTGCCATCTGCCCCCCCCTTCCTTTTAGCATGCCATATGCATATCATAATTTGAAATAGTTTAATTTCTGAATTATCTAAGCATTCAAACAGCTACAACAATGCAAAACTTACCTAGCACTCCTGACTAGAATCAGGCTACATATTCATACCTATACATGTTTGATTTCCTATTGTTTTAGAGTTGGTTTAGACCCATTTTAACAGCTGAACTCTCACAAGAAAGATGATTTCAGCAGAATTCTTCTATTTCAGAATGGAATGCTATTTCATTTTGCTTTAAGCTCAGTTGAGGCCACTGTCAGATTATTCCTCAGTTTGACTGTGATTTGCAAACCTGAAACCCTGATGCAAACCCAACCCAACAGCAGGTAAGGACATCCTGGTCTGTGTTCACTAAAAGCTCTGGTGACTTTGAACCCAGCTAAAGCCTTGTGGAGAAGAACCTGTATTGTTTTGGGTTAGCTACTTTTGAGCAGTTTCTCACCTGCAGGCCACATCTGTCTAACTCATCAGCAGAAATGGGCATATCTGTGCCCAGGAAAAAACTGCTTTGAGATGTTCATGGAAAATCTAGGAAATCCCTGTCACTCCCTATTACTATTTGGCAATCACTTTCCCTGGGAACCTGCTTTTCCTGGAGCAGACAAGCTGTCAGCCCTGCAAGTGGTCTTTTTGTTTATGTATCTTTTCTGTTCCTCTGTTTACTTAAAGGGACAGAATTGTCAGCTCTTGTAAGGCTGGTCTGTATAACTGATGGCCTATCCACCTCAGACTTGCATCTTTTTATTTTAACTTCTTCTTTTTTTTTTTTTTTTTTAAAGAAGAGTCTTATCCAAACACGAGTGAAATGGGCAGATTTATGAAAGCAAAGAAGAGCAAAGTGGAAAAGGAAGTTTATGTTTTTTGTAGAGACTTGCTGCTGTGCAAATGCAGTGAAAGAATCTCTTGGCTGTTTGGGCGTTTGTATAACAGCTAGAGACGCAGAGCAATTAGATTTTCTAAGTATAAGCAAGAGAATCTGTTTTGTTTATACAGAAAAGTCCCCCAGAAGAGAGGCAGAAGCAAAGACATAAGTAATAAGCGCATATGTTTGGAAAGAGTATAATGTACTTATAAATATTATAGTGGCGTCGCTACGGTTAAGGGTCTGGCAAGATTTCTGTTGTAAACCCTTCTTGTCAGAGTTTCAGGACAGAGCTGTAAAAATTCCAGGCTGCAGCTTGGCATATGAGGGCTGAAGGCAGGAGCACAGGTTTCTCTCCTGCCTCCTCAATCAGTTGTTACAAACCTGATTGTCAATAGGGAAGTGACATTAGGCAGAGCATTCACCTTTCTCTCTGAGAAACAGAGAGAAAGGTTTTTATTCCTGTCTTGCCGGAAAAGCTGGGATACTGAAAATGCACTGGGTCATCAGACTGTACTGCAGGAAGAAATGCCAGTGTGTTGAGGAATGGTAGATAGAAACAAGCTGTGCAAATGAGTGACACCTTTCAGTTTTGGATGCAGTCTACATGTCTCTAGATGTTTGATTACCTAAAGAGAAGATTGTGCAAATTTTTAGGAAGGTGACTTCATAAAAAAATGCTGTGAAGGAATTAAAAAACAATTAATGATTTAGAACTAAACATTTCCTGAGTCTCTTCATAATTTTTGGCTGCATGTTGTAGATAGTTGAACTTAATGACAAAAAGAAGCACCAAGATCTGTACTTAAGCTGCAGTCTGTAAGGCTGTGATGTTTTTGTGTATTAACTGGCAAATCTGGCACTGCTTACAAAGGCAAACTTAACTAAGAATAAAAAGGAATTCATCTGCAATAAATTTAGGCTATCCAAATAACCAGTGAGAAAAATAATATTTCACATTTGAGCAGTGTATGTGCTCTTTAAATTCAACAAAAATCTCATCAGAAAAAATCCATTGTGTCCTGTTCAGACAAACACCTTAGAATTCTGCACACAGTATCTGATCTTGGTCTTTACTGCACAGGAGCTGCAAATCTGCATCCTAAGGATCAAACTGAACTCTTAAAGGGATGGTGGATACATGTGCACTAAACATATTGATAGCTGTAATTACACAGGGATTTAGGGACCTAGTTTTGGGGCTAACATTTCATGTGAATGTCACTTGATCTGGTTTGCTTGGCTTATGTATATATTATGAACCATTAAATTATCGTTGAAATTGTTACCTTTTGGTAGTGGCTAAAGAGGAATGAATTCTACTCAGGTATCAGGTTTTCAAAAGCAATGTCACAAGAGACATCTTGAACTGCTAAGGCAGAAGAGAAGATCATCAAGACAATAAATCAGTAGGCTATGCAAAAAGTTTCAGTTGTGCCAAAAAAGATTGCAGGCTACAAAACGTGTTTTTACCATGACAGTTGCAAAGGACATTTAAGCTGAAAAATGGAATGCCTTTCACTAATCTTATTATAAATGGTTAGTCAGGCAAAAATCTGATTTGCTAAAGGCACTGTCCCTTTTCCTTCCTTGCCCACTGTATAAAGTCATTGCCTTTAGGCCAGCATTAGTACTGGGCAACCCCACCCAACTGAGTGATACAGGGTACAAGGCAGTGCTGGAATGGTCCCCTAGGATTCAATCTGGCTTCAAATAAATGTTACCTGGAGAAGTTCTGGTGCCTTCTGCGGTAGTTCTGCCTCATTTTGAAGTAAGGAAGTCAAGATAATTTGCTGTTGGCCTAAATAACCCATTGAAGTGATATTGGGAGTCTGACTTAAATACTGAAAATGTGGAGCCAAGACTGACTGTCCAATCGAAATGAAATCTGTATTGCAAAACACTGGGGCATGTGGAAATAAAGTGCAAAGTAGAACATAATAAAGCTGTTGATTTTAATACTGATCCTTATGGATTAGTTGCTTTGTTTCTGCCTGTTCAAGTAAAGTGGCTTGAGGGAAGAGTCTGATCTTTCCTGCTTCACAGTAATTCCACTCAGAGTTTACTCCTTCTTTACAGTAGAACTGGAAAAGGGAAGCCTTTGATACTAAGGTAAAAAAAATGTTCCATATATTGGCCTTTTAGAGTAATGTTTTAATCACTCTCTGTAATTGCCTACATAGATAAAGGGTTTTTAATTCTGGAAGATAAAGGAAAAAATAGAGACCTAGTGATTGGAAGCTGAAGCTATGTTAATACAGACAGGAAATAAGGAGCACATTTTTAGAAGTGAGGGTAATTATCTGTTGGAACAAATTACCATGGGGATTTAATGGATTCTTCATCCCTTAAAATATTTAAATCAAAACTGGACATCTTTCTAACAGCATGATCGAAGTCAGCTTGGAGTTACGGGTTTGCAAGGATTTCTGGGTGAAATTCAACGACTGGTGTTTTGCAGGAAGTCAGCCTAATGACTCGTAACTGTCTGTCTTCTGGCCTTAATAATTTGTATTGCTAGAGGGAGAAGAGATATTCATGTTCTTAATTTTCTAGAAATAGCCAGAAGTGGGTACAGTCCCACTGTCTGAATTTCAGAAAGAGAAGATGAACTTTTGAGAAAGTAGCTGAATTTACTTTGAAATGCTTTTGTGTCACTCTGTATGTAACACCTTCATCCACATCACTGGAAAAATATCAGTGGCATTCAGCCAATCTTCCAGGAGATAACAGAGAGAGATAAATAGATGGAATGATTTTTTAAATTTCTTTTTTTCCCCCCTAAATCGAGGAATCTCCTTGAAATTGCCTATCCTGGCTCTATGCTTTACTGACAATTATAATTCCAGTGGTAACTACTCATTCTTTTCACCTAGTTTGCTTTGGAGTGGACATTGACCATGTGTAATATTTAAGTTACAAATAGCTGTAGCCATATAGCTAAAACAGAAATTACACTCTCAAAAATACATGTGAAGGTGTGGAAATTCACTTTTCCCTCTGTGACTAAACTGCAGCCAGATCTTGTCTAACATTATCCTCATGGCTCTGTAGGAGCACTTTGTGTGTGTGTGTGTGTGTGTGTGTGCATTTGTGTGAGTGCATGGAGGCATACATACGACTAATGTGCAATTTCAGTAAAATTAAGAGAGAGAGAAACCATGGAAAATCTGATCCAGTACTACCAAATTCCTGGACAGGTAGTCCATGCATCAATCTCTCCTCACTTCACATTCTCAGGACAGTTCAACGTGCCTGAGGCCTCAGAGGAATTTTTCTCCTAGGCCTCCAGTGTTTTTATAAGACTGCCTTGGCAGGAAATACATATGTTCTTAATAATGATTAAAAAGAATAAATTCACCTTTCAAAATCAAAGTGAAAATGGCATAGCAGGTGTAATTGAGGCAAATGATTATGGTACTTATCTGTCTTTACAGAAAAAGCTCAAGGGAATATACTATCTCCACAAAGATATAATATTTTAGTAGATCTTTAGTATATGGTTTGCCAAGAATTCAAGGCTGAGTCTAAAACATGCCACTCAAAGAGTGAATATGGACACTCACCTGGGTGAAGAGCAACTTTTTAAAGAAAGAAAATCTACAAGCAGAGTTTGAAATAAATCAGGTATAAACTGCCCATACAAAATCCAGCAAGGAAACTGAAAGGAACATTCAGCATGGGATCTCTGCACTGCAGATACAGGAAGAAAACAGATTTTTTAATCAGATGGTTAGCCTAAGGTTCACCTGATTATTGCATTTTCACATGGTTAAATAAAGAATAGAAGGAATACACACTTTGCATATGAGTCTACATCTGTTTAGGCAGCACATAGGTAGCTCCTAGTGCAGTTCTTGAGTAAGGAACTGTATCTCAGTTAAAAAAATGCATACTTCTATGATGTTATGAGAAATCTTGGCTTCTAGCATGCTCCAAATTAATTTTGAGGTCAGCCTCTCACCTTGCATCACCTTGTCTATTTCAGCTGGTGGTGTACTTTAGAACAGTTATGAGGAAAATAAGGCAGCAACAGGCAAGTTTAGGCTCAAAGCACCACATTTGACCAGCTCTTTACTCCAAGTGGATGGAAGGAGAACATAATGTTGTTTACAGATTTCACAACTCCGATTCATGGAATATTTGTTGGAATTATTTACTTTATTTTCCTATCACCATAGCAGCTGATTCCTTTATGTATTAAAAAAAAAAAAAAAAAAGAAACACATTGGGGCCACATTTCATGAGCTCTTGAATGTTACTTTCTGGTGTGTAATTGTTTCTCCTTCATTGACTACTAATCAAGCTGCAGTATGCCTAGCCTTGCAAATCCAGCAAACTTGGAAAATTCCTTTAATTTTTAAAGTTTGTTTGTTTGCCAGGTGGTTTTTTCCTCCAAGCTTGTCCAACTTTGAAAATTACAACTTAAGTAAAACCAAAAACATAAATGTCATGGATCACTGAGGGATTACCTTACCACATTAATATTCAAAATGCCAGCTGCCCTAGTTCAGCACACCAGAGCCCTGATTCAGCAGGGTCCTGAAATGGGGCCTGCAAATTTGGTGGAGAGAGAAAGCTCTTTCTTTTGAAGCTGGTCACCATTTTTAAATAGAGATTTTTTTTTTCCCCCTATGTACACAGCATGCTTACAATAGTTTCTGATAAGTGTATGAATTTGGTAATCTTCCTCCAAAATGTTACGATTTTAAAAATAAATATGGAGGAATAAAGCCTCCATAATTGTCAACTCCCTGAATGAAAATGCTTCCAAAATGTTCTAACTTCTTTTTCCTCTTTTCTAGCTTCTACTGATCAAACTCTGCCTTTGGGTATGTATACACTATAAACTACTGAGGCATAAAATGAATATGAAGGGAAGACATGAGGTTATAAAATGGGACCCCCTACCATAGAATCACAGAATGGTTTGGGTTGGAAGTGACCTTAAAGATCATCCAGTTCCAACCCTCTTACCATGGATAGGGACACCTTCCACTTGATCAGATTGCTCAGAGCCGCATCCAGCCTGGCCTAGAGCACTTCCATGGATGGGGCATCCACAGTCTCTCTGGGCAATCTGTTCCAGTGTCTCATCACCCTCATAGTCAAGAATTCCTTTCTTATAGTCAATCTAAACCTACCCTCTTTCAGTCTGAAGCCATTTCCCCTTGTCCTATCACTACATGGTCTTGTAAAAAAAGTCCCTCTCTGTCTTTCTTGTAGTCCCACTTTAGGTACTGGGAGGCTGCTGTAAGTTCTGCCAGAGCCTTCTCTTCTCCAGGCTGAACAACCCCAACTCTCACCCTGTCTTTGTAGAAGAATTACTCCAGCTTTGTGATCAACTTAGTGCCCTTCTTCTGGACTCCGCGATCTTCTTATGTTGGGGGCCCAAGAGCTGGATGCAGTATTCCATGAGAGCAGTGTAGACGGACAGAATCCCCTCCCTCAATCTGCTGAACATGCTTTTTTGATGCAGCCCAGGAGATGATTGGCTTTCTAGGCTGCAAGTGCACATTGATGGGTCATGTTGAGCCTCTCACAACCAACAGCCCAAGTCCTTCTCCTCAGGGGTGCTCTCAGTCCATTTTCTCCTCAGACTGTATTTGTGTTTGGGATTGCCCCAATCCATGTGCAAGACTTACTATTATATAAAATCTTTTTTTAGGTCAGGCAGTATTTTGCAACATATGCATTTGCCAAACCACACTCTGGTGATAGACCCTTGGCGAGTGATGTTTTCTTAGCCAAGAGTTAAAGCATGCTGAAGGTGAAAACAAATTTTGCTGGAGCCAGCACAAGGTCTGCAACAAGCCAAGCAAACCAGTCATGCAGGCAATTTCCTATTCGCTCACTGGTGAGGAAAATGGACTTCAGCTCAGAAGCCCTATGTCACTTAAGGGTCTAAAACTGTAGAGTAATCCTGTCAACACAGTGAAGTGCAAAAGGGACAGTCAGCTGTGGGGGTAGGTGCTGGAGGGCTGCAAAATTTTCCTCTCCTAAAGCCTTCACTTGCTTTTCACAGTGATTGCTTATGATTTTGTTAGACTCACTTAACCGGAGGGATGGGTCATGTGCAATTCCTTGCAGAAGGAGCAGCAGGACTCAGAGTGAGAGCTGGCTTTAGGTGGAGAGCTTTCCTGTTTTCAGGAAATGAAGATTTAGCACCCTGGAACCGCAGGCAGAAGGAATGATCTGTTTTGCCGAGAGCGATGTGAGCTGGGACACTTGCCTATCTGGCTGTGGGAGCTGGGGAGCAGGCGGGCTGCGGGGATGGAGCTGTGCTGGCAGCCGAACCCTTACCCCGTGGCTTCTTGTGCTCGGTACCTTGGTGCTCCCATGACACAAAAGTGTTTCCAGATGAGTGGATCATGTCCAAGTGTTTGCCTCTTGGCTATTAGCACTGCAAGAACAAACAATTTTTCTCATGGTTAACTAACTTCCTTCAATTCCTTCCCCCCTCTGAAATTTGCTTCTTGTTTGTCGTGCCATGACAACATCGCTGTGCTATCCAGAGTGAATGTGTTAATGCAGGAAGGGACAAATCTGAGAGGCTCGACTGGCAATTTTTAAACTCCAGATGGCCATTCTCCAACTACCTGTCGGCTTGAATAGGAAATAAGTCTCCTGACAGGCTCACTTCCTTCCGTTTGCATTGTTTTCAGCAAAAATAGGTTTTTAATAACTCCCATAATAACGTTCCTGCAAGATGCGGCCTGCAAACCTTAGTCTGAAACAGGACAAACAGAGTGAAATGTCTGTTGACTTTTCACCTATCAGTGGCCTGTAGCCAATGGGCTGTGGCTGATTATTAACAAAAAAATAGGAAATGACCTTAGATTAAATATTGCTAGGAAGTACCCAATATCCAAAATCTGGCAGCAGAACCTCAGCTGTTGCAAGCTAGCTGAGGATCTTCTCAGAGTATTTAGGGATGCTGGTGAAATTAATAAAATAAATTTTGTCACTGATCTCTCCTAATTCATCAAATCCTCTTTATATGGTGTTTCTTCTCAGACATTTCTTACCTATTTGCTGTGCATTAATGTGTCACAGCTGAGAATGTGTGGAGCAGTAGTTGGCTTTGTTTAGTTTGCTTTTAACTGGCTGTATAATTTTTTCAATGGCTGCTCCATTTTTCAGTCCTTATACTTTCTCCTAGTATGCATATACAGTCTTACACCATGCCAAACTTTAGCAGCATTTCTGATGACTCCCATATACATGGAAGTGGTAGTGGAATTTAAAAACTGCACTTCAAATGGCTCTTCAAAGTTCTTCCAATTTTTGTACTGTCTCCCATACTTCCATCCTTTGACCCAAGCCTTTGATTAGAGCTAGTAGGTGAAGCCACCCATCCTAGGGCATCTGGGAGTTGAGATTTATCCGTCCTATCCTATCCTATCCTATCCTATCCTATCCTATCCTATCCTATCCTATCCTATCCTATCCTATCCTATCCTATCCTATCCTTCAATAATTATTTTGCACTGTGACCAGTAAAGCATGTTTTAAGTGACAATAATGTGACTATTTTGCTAAACTTTTTGATTGCAATAGAAAGGATTTTTAAACAAATATTTCATATAGAGACAAATTGAGTCTAATCTGATTCAATACAGAAAAGGGAAAATTCTGATTTCAAACCACAGTCTCAGTATTCCTATACTTTGAATTTTGGTAGACTTGAATTGCTAATTTAAACAGAAACATTACAAAAAATGTGGTATTCTCCCCTTCTCCACAAGATTTTTCTACATACATGGATCCAATCCAGCACATTTAGCATTTTTGTCCTTTATGCTTTATATATATATGTGCACGTGTATATATGTATATATTTGTAAAAGTTTCCAAAAGTCTCAAAAGTTCCCTGCACCAGAGTATAGTTTTCCATAAGATCAGATCAGATTCAGTAGCAGAACACGGTAGAAATTGTTCTTTCATGTCCCAGTAGCCTTCCTAATAGTTAATTACACTTTTCCACAGCTAGTTTCTAAAGTCTGTGAGGCATTCCTTATGTTCTCACTAGGTCACACTGTAGATGGCCATTTTATTTTGGTCTATATATAGCAAGTAAATAGCCCAGATATGCCAAGACTTATTTTGAAAACTTTAGTCTGGCTAAAATGAAGGATATGAGATTTAGAAGTGAATTTATGAAGATCGGAACAACAGCAAGGAGCAGCTGGGAAGAGATTCAGGGACAGAAGTATTATCTCTTAACAGCCTCTGCTTGTTCAGAGTGCTGCTTACTTCAGAAAAAAATCCATGTGCAATCTATCCCTTGAACAAAGAAGATTGAAAGAAAGGTGCAATGGTAGTCTGGGAGCCTTGGTTCAAGTACTACCTGTGGAGCACATTGCTGGGGATCATTTCCAGGAAAGCATTCATTTCATTTACAAAATCACCAGCACAGCTACATGTTCTGCAAGCACCCCCCATGCAATCCACCCTGGGATTATATATGGTGTGCAGTATTATTGTATACACACAGCTGCTGTATAGAGGAAAAATGGTGGCATAGCAGGATGGAAGGCAGAGGGGAAAATCCTGGGATGGATACTGGCAGAGAAGTAGGCAGCAGGGGAAAGATAAGAGAAAAAGCAGCTGTGCATAGCAGGACTGTAGAAGTAGTGTAGGAAACTGTACTGACTCAGGCTGTGTCATTAGAAGAAAGGCTCAAGACACAAAAAGGTAACAGAGTTAATTCTTAATAAAACCAGTGAGGTATGAGCAAGAGGGGGAGCAAAGGGTAAAGCCCCAGGAGCACAGGAGAGGAAGTCCCATTTAGAGGCAGAGAAACAAAGTTAGACAAGGCAGGAAAAGAGCAATGAGTTTGTTTAGGGGCAGGTATGGCATTACTTGATGGGAAAGCCAGGATGTGTGAGGTCAGGTCATTACTCCCCATTCTATATCCTCTCCTCCACAGTGCCTGCATTCCTCTACGTGTTTGTGCCCTTGTATTAGGTAATAGAATTGGACATATGACTTGGTACAGCCCAGTTGCATTGTCATAGGAAGACAGGAAGCCTACGAAGAACCATCTGTCCCTTCCACATTCTTTTGCAGGTCCACTCCCCTTATGCCCTTCTCTCCAACTGAAAAGTCCCTCTACACCCTCTGAAATTTTCAGACTTATCTCTGAAGAAATAAAAATCCAAAATCAAATCAACTCAATCAATAAATATGATAACAGTAGGAAGAATATGACAGGAAGAAGTTAACTAGAGAAATTTTAGCTGGTATTTCATGTCATAATTGGTAGCTCCAAAATGCTTTTTGTTCAGTGAGGAGGACTCAATTACATGTAGTGCAAACTGTTCATAAAACTTGGTAGTGACTACTGCAATTTCCTTTTGCAGTTTTGCTGAGTCTAAGGCAGGTTTTATATGGCGCAGGATGAGTGTGAAAAAATGCATTTGGAGTAGGTTTTATTGTATAAAGACATCCCAGCTGCGTACAAAGAGAGCCCTCACTGCTAAGATAGGGCTACCACATATACCATAGCTCCAGGCCTGGCCTTTCCTCTCTTTGTGAGCTCTGGAGCTCAGTGCTCTTTTCTCACATCTGCCACATATACATATAAACGTTGAATCTGGCTTTACACTAACCTAACTCCATCAATTTGCATCAAGTGGCTTCTGATGCCTTTCAAAGACACAGCTAGACCCAAGCATTGTTGTCTCTCTTAAGCGTAGAGAATGTAAATCTTCAATAGATGGCCCTGGAGCATTTGTAAAAGCATGAGTTCTTGTTTTGTGATCCTTTAAAAACATATAAGTGCTTGGTGCTGCAAAATGTTATAATAATGTTTTAAATTTTCTTTGAATGGTAGAATTGATAGTAATGGTTTTTGTGAGTTGGTAATGTAATACAAACAATGTTTGTTCATCTACCAAAAAACCAAATCACTTCCGTGAAAATTTTTATTGGGTTTTAATTTTGAACATTTTATTTCAGCTGGCATCAGGCCTTCTTTTGCCGTCCCCATTTGCACAAGCTTTTGGGATTTTTTCTGATGAGGGGAAAGACAGTGTTTCCAATAATTCAAAACTGGTGAATGCTAGTCCAGAATTTGATCATTTCTACACTTTTAAATCCCCACAAAAACCTGGAAGTTTGCAGAGCTTATAAATTCTCATGTGGAGAGCAGGCAAATTTACATTTTTGCCAGTCAAAAATAAAATGTCAGTGTCTCAGTGGCACTTTGGTCTGGATTCCACTGAATATAGAAACCAAGAAAAAAGATTTGTACCAAAGTTATTATACAACATTCACAACATTAGGTATAGTAAAGAAATGTAACCAGACAGCCAAACCCCTCAATTAAAAGCAACGTAATGTGGCTGCCAAAACACTCCACCCTTTCGAGCTCAGATAGGTAAATCTTTTGGGCTATAGGCACAACTGGAAAAGTCTAACTAAGGAAATGATGTAAGATTTCTTAAGGTTATACTGATGACATAAAAACTCGCTCCATACCATCCCCTCCATATGAAACACTGACTCTTCCTGTTACTTCGTTCAGTTAAATTTTAGCCATGTCCTATCTCTGTCAAGTCATTCAAGGGGTAAATTGACTGCACAATGTATATGTGTGGCTATGGTGCATGCACTAAGTGTCCATATGTGTTCATAGGTATACATCCACTCAGGGACAGGCTGAAGCAACGTGATCTTTTGGGCTGGAAGGGCAAAGGAGGGCCATGCAGCTGTGACCCCAGGTTAGATGAAGTGGTCAGTGCTGAGGGGGAAGCCAGAGCTGCTGATAAATGCTCACATGCTTAAATTCATGCACAGCCTTCTTTTCTGTGACATTTTTCTCTTGGTAGGAACTCAGTGTTAAGAAGAGTAAATAACTGGGCAAATGTAACTGTAGCAGAAGAGATTTTTGTGCTCTGAGTAAAGTTAAAACACTGTAGGAAAATGAAAATCTACTGTAGACTACCACCTTGAATCTTGCATTCATAGTTTTTATGGACAGGGAGAAAGAGAGAATAAAGAAGCTCTTGTCTTTTTGCTCTCCGTGTGGTGATTCCCATAGGTTTTCACATACTAATTCCTAAAGTCTACAACATAAATACAATTGCAGCATCTCTATCTTTGGAGTTTAGTGAAGGAGGTTAAGACGCTTGTCTTTGCATTGTGATTATTACTTTTGGTGTTGTCTTTGTCTTTTGTTACAAAGTCTTATTTGTATTTCATTTCCTAGATAACAAAGACTACCGTATAATTAAGGTCATTTGATGTTAATCAAGAATTCAAAAAAGGTGAGTGATGAGGAGTGTGTGATTAATGTACAAATGAAAACACAGTCTTATTCTTTCCCTCTCTTATCAGTTTTTCATTCCTCTGATGTACTTAACTGGCTCCAGTTGAAGCCACTGGTAGTTTTATGTGGCCTGTGATTTTTTCAAGGAGCAGCTTCAAACTCCCTTGAGTTAGAGAGAGAGGAAAGAACAGAACTGCACTGCAATAAAAGTGCTTTCATGAGAATATTAACCATAAAGACTGTATAATACCTCATGTTCTCAACTGTGGTATTTTATGCAGGTGTAAGATCTCAGAGCCTTGAGATGGGGAACAGATTTTCTTAAGTGGATAGCAGCAGATAAACCCAAGGCAGGATACGACTAATTGTGACTGTACGAAGCATAAACAGCTGAAGTACTTAGACTCTGTGGAAGTTAGCAAATGAGTCGGAGAGAGAACTAGCAAAAAAATGATAGCATCTGTCACTTGATGCAGTACAATATCATCCCTTCATAACTCCCTCCAAAGAATGAGTGGGAAAAAATGACCTCATAAGGTCTATATCATCCTTCTGAGGGATTTTCAGGCATCTTGGGTAAAGTGCCAAGTACACTGGAAGTGGGGGAGTGTTAGTTGTCTCCAAAGCACTGAAAGGAAATGGAGAAAAGGGATGAAATGGCCCAAACAAGCAGACAAAACTACAATTTTGTGGCAGGTTGCTCTAGGTCTCACTGACCTTGGCCGTAATGCAGGGGTCATTTTTTATACGATTGAACTGTCCTTGGATAATTTCTCCAGCATCTACAAACAAGCTTTTCTTCCACATCAAACATGCTTGTCATGTTCTCCTTTCCAAAAATGACAAATAAACAGGATTTTTTTTCTTTTTCAACATGCTGGGAACATCCAACTTTTATCTATCATTCTTTTACTTGGACCTCTTTAAAAAAAAATTATCTAGGGACTAGCACATTAAGTATTTGCTTCTATTTTCTCACTTGTGGAAAAAAGACAGTTGTGGAGCAACAGATTGTATTTGAACATTTTGTAAGAGAAATTTAGCTTAATAAGTGAGAAGGTATGACATTTGAAACTGGACTGAAGTAAGAACACTGCACTTTTGGTACAAATACTGGATTGGGCTTTTCAAAAATGTATAAAAAACGTTTAAGAAGATAGTCACCCCTTCCCACTCAAACTCCTAGCTTTGTCAGAGTAGAGACATACTTTTATAGGTATTCTGACTTGCCTCCTAGAAGCCTTTCTCTCCTTTGATCACACAGGAAGCTAATTTTCTAAATTAAACACTTTTAAACACAATTAAACACACTAATTAAAATTAGTAGCTGAAAATGGCAATACCTACTGATTTTCAAAGGAGAAAGTGGCGGCCTACTTGCTTTATTCCTTTGGAAATTTCCCTTTGAATAGACCTGTACGTTCAGGGATGTGCAGAATGGGAGAGTCGTGTGATCCCTCCAGCTCCACCTGACATGTGTTGCCTTATTTTGGGGATTTTGTAGATAGTGGCTATTGGCTGTTACATTCTAAGCTGTATGCAGGGCTAAAAGACCACCTCCATGATAATTTTCATCTCTAGATGTAAAGTACTAAGCAACCATACAAGGATTGATCCTGAGATTGTGCTGAGAGGCAACACCACACCATATAAAAAATGGTTGAGGTTCTTGCACTTCATGCCATGGGATATGCTGAAGTACTCAATAAATTTGCTGTCTCATCCTTCAAAGGAAGTGCCCTCACCCAGACCTCTGTGCATACTGGTATAAATTGGAGTGGGAGGGGCAGTCAACAGCAGGGGAGCAAAATTTAGGGAGAAGCTGGTGGAATGCACAAAAATGTGTTAAGGGTACAGACAGGATAACAAGATTGCTGCTCATGGTGACTGAGGAAGGTTCCTGATAGCTGGGAAAAGACTAACACTGAATTCAGCTTTACAAGAGCAAGAGGACGATCTGGGGAACTACTAGTTAGCTCTGCTTCAGTGTCTGGATAAACCATGGAGCACAACCTCCCAGACTCCTATTCCAGGCACACGAGAAACAAGGAAATAAAGAGAAGCAGTAGACATGGAAATAGTAAGGATATTATGCCTCACCAATGTGATTGTATTCTATGATAAAATGGCTATTGATGGGAGTAAAGGGAACGGAATGCATGTGAAAAGGCTTTTGAGACCACCTCCACAGCATTTAAAATGGTACTTTCAGTCAATATGGAATGGATGGATGATTAGAGGAGTTGAAAATTAGCAGGACTGGCAGGCTCCAAGAACGGTAATTGATGTCCTGAGGACAGCTTGGTGGCCAGCAACTATTACAGTACCCAAAGGGCTGATACTAGGACTACTCATTTAATATCTCCATCAGTGACCTGGATGATTTGACTAAATGCACCCTCTGGAGATCTGTGGAGGGTGGTGCATTGGGGAAGTTGTTGACACACCATGTGGCAGAGCCGCAAGGGCCAAGAGAAACTTTAGATCTGGGCAATGCAAGCTGCATGAAGTGTAAGGTTGTGCATCTGGAGTGTGGTAACCCTCTGCATCAGTGCAGATGGGAATTGAGAGGCTGGGAAACAGCCAAACTGCCTTCAAGCCAGCAGTGTGCTTGCAGTAGGGAAAACCACATGCCACTAGGATGAGCTTGGGCAACAGATTGATGAAACTATCTCTGCTTGGCATTGGTGAGGCTTCCCTGAAATACTGTGCTGGATTTGGTTTCTCCAGTTAGAGAGAGATACTGAGACACAGAGTAAGGTCCAGTGGCAGGCCACAAACATGCTTAAGATGGTGTAGCACATGGCCTGATAAGGAAGACATGGGCTTGTTTCATTTACAGAGAGGAAAAAAGAGCTTATCAAGTGTAGCTTACAATTACTGAAAAGAAAATGGTAGAGGTATCAAAAGACCCAAACTCTTTTCAGGCAGCTGCTTACTGGTTACTAGACAACTAGGCTAGCTACATGAGCAAGTAGCCTTTCTAAGGGAGAGAATTGCAAGTTGTAACTGGGGAGGTTCAGACCAAAACTCTGAAAAGTTTATTCATCAGCAGGTAGTGTGGCTCTGGAACATCGTATCCCAAGTGGTGCTAAAATTGCCACCTGTGGCACTTTTTCAAGACTCGTGTAGCAAAGTGCCAGCTGACCTGACACAGTGTTGGCCGCTGTCTCTGGCTGGTGTAGACAACCTCCAGAGGTTTTCCCTCCAAGCAGCATTTCTGAGATACTGTGACAATACTTCCCTCCAGCATACAAGGGAAAGGATAGTGGCTGGCATTTAATGGTTCCCTTTTGCTATCTTACACAGTCAGTGTTGCTCAAGAACATTTTAAACCTTCTCTGATTAAGGGCAAGGCAGGTAGCATGTGCAGGTAGCATAGTGGCAGACAAAACATTGCAGACACTTCTAATGCAGAATTGAAAAAAAGCTGGATTGTGTTGGAGAATGACCTTTCTTTTCCTGGGAGGCACAGAATTGTTTGGGGGGGGGCTTCTTATCATTATGCAAGAAAACAGTTCTATGAAGTGGACGTGGTATGGTGGGTAGATGGCTCACAGAAATAATATTGCCTACTGTGCTTTCTACCTTATACACTGTAAAATATTATTTGCATTTTCACTTGTTCATGAAAACAGATCACATATCTTTGTGTTTGCTTATGCTGTAAACTGGTCTTGCATTGCCCTACTAATATCTGGATCATGCTCAAAATCCTTCAAGATTTATTTTCTTCTTCCTCTCTTGCAGATGTTACTGAACAATTACACCTTCTCCCACCGCTCCAAAACCTCCCAGTTCTGGAGCAAGTGTTTGAATATGTCACTCTTCTCTATGGTTCTTCAAATCACAGTAATTATTGGCAAGGCAGAAAGATGGTTCAGATGTTTTCCTGGGACCTCCACAAATACATTGGTATAGTGCCCTAATAGATATCAGTCCATATTTGTTTTTACTAGAAGATATCTTGTTTGTAATCTTTTTTGTCATATAAGATGGATTTTGGCCAAAGACATTAAACTGTGGAATGATCTGACACTATAATTTTAATATATTTAAGAACAAATGGTGAGGTAATGATTTCTGGGGCCTAAATCAGATAAACTGCAGTCCTCTCCTCTCCTCTCCTCTCCTCTCCTCTCCTCTCCTCTCCTCTCCTCTCCTCTCCTCTCCTCTCCTCTCCTCTCCTCTCCTCTCCTCTCCTCTCCTCTCCTCTCCTCTCCTCTCCTCTCCTCTCCTCTCCTCTCCTCTCCTCTCCTCTCCTCTCCTCTCCTCTCCTCTCCTCTCCTCTCCTCTCCTCTCCTCTCCTCTCCTCTCCTCTCCTCTCCTCTCCTCTCCTCTCCTCTCCTCTCCTCTCCTCTCCTCTCCTCTCCTCTCCTCTCCTCTCCTCTCCTCCTTCCTGAAACGTATTTTTTCTGAAATCCTTAGCAGGAGAATATTGCTTGTACCCCTCAATATTTTGCTGCTTTGATTTTTTTTCCTTTTAATTACCAAAAGAGATTAAAGTATAAACTGGATTAACTACTCCTCAAATGCCATTTTGTTAAGTGAAACTATATTTATGGGGATGAGATGGCTCAGTGGATTGATGATGAGATACCATTCTAGGTTACTTGTTCAAAGTGACGTTAGTCTGGTAGTGACTGAAAATACATTGCTTGCCATCTGGGAGCTTTCTAGCAATTAAGCCAATAATGAAGTAGTTCCTGGGGGATCTCCACACCCTAATATATGCACCAAAATAGACAGTAACTGAGTCTCCCTTTCTGGGATCAGAAAAGACAAAATTCTAGGAAGGGGTAGAGTGATATCTGACACAAGAGACAATAAAAGGAATATCTACAAATAATACTTGAGATTCTTTGGCAAGGCAATGTCTGAAAACTTGTTCTGTGGAGTTCATAATCCAGATTTATTGGTCTAACAGTTCCTTCAAATGCTGAGATGCTTCTCAAAAAGGCTAAGAAGAGAGAATGAAATGACTTTTGAATTGAAAAGAGAACAAGCTTTTAAAGTCACCTGATTGTCAAGAAAAACATTTGAAAAACAAGGCTTTTAGGCTGAGTAATCTCCAGAGTAAGGTAGTGGACATGCCCTTACTTGAATCCTGTGAGACAGATGAACTCCTCCCATCACTGTTATCTAATTACAAGGATGAGTAAATAGGTATGGGCAACATTTTCAAACCTGGGTTCTGAGTTTGACACAATATCCAAAGGAAGATATGAAAAAGGCGGGGTGCTTTTCACACAGGCTGTCATTAAGAGTAGTTAAAGCTCAAGGTCTCAAACATGATTCTCAGAGAACAATTGAGATTGAGAATAAAAATTAAATTGTCTACTAGTGTAGGTTAAAATCTCCCCAATTCTTTACTGTATTTCACTACATGTAGAACCACTCCCCCAAAAATTATTATCAAAGCATGAGAAAATAAAGTTATTACACAGTTAACTGAGAGCATTTGACCTATTTGTTGGAATTCCTGATTGGAGACATGGATTAAAACACTACTGGTAGCAAAGAAAAACTCAGCAGTTGAACAAGTGACATGAGGAACATTGTCACCAAGAGGTCCCAGGAAAAGGAGCAGGGCTGATTGGTCCTTTGCAGCTGCCCAAGGTGTGAGCCAGAACCTAGGGTCACCCTCAACACAAGTGGGTGGAAAGATTAGGAAGGGAGAGTGTTGGTCCAAACTGGAGCAGTTATCCTTTTCTCAAAGAAGGGGAACTCAGTATCTTGTTTTCTAAAGCAGGTGACAGAAATAAGAGCAAAAAGTCACAGGCCTTGCAAGGGTCCACGTTTCCTTCCTTTCTGCCCCGGTCAGCCTCAGGGGAAGGGCTCTGGTGGAGTTTTGCCCATGGACTAAAGCAGCCTTACACTGGGGAAGGCCATGTGGTGGCTCCCCAACATACTGGGGAAAGGGAAGTGGTGTTAAGCACATGGCCCAGCTGTCCTGGAGCTGCTTCACTCCCGCTCGCTTCTACTGCCATTGCATTTGGTTAGAGGAGCAGCTACGAGATTGTCCAAGCTTAATTCAGGGTATTAGAGCTGATTGAGGAATTTTGATGCCTCCCTTGCCTAGAAGCTGTTTTCACATTTGGGCCCTCTATCCAGCTTTGAAGAGCACAGCTTTGTTGGGATCAAAAGTGATTGGCGGTGGTGACTCTCACTCAAATGCTGCCATTCACACACTAAGCTCTTCTGCCTCAAAGGCCTGGCCAGGCAGTGCTAACAATAAACAAACCATAATAACTCACAACTGCGGCTGAACCCAGCCCTTAATGACATTGTTCAATACTGCTTCAACACTGTGAAGAGCTTCACTGCTTCGTTCCCATGCTCCTAGGAGCATTTCCAGATTGGCTTTAGCAGGGGTGATTCCAACAGCTTATTCTAATTGTTTTGCTCGTACTGCACAGGGAAGCCAACCTGCCGTGAAACCTGATGCTTTCTGCAAGAACAGGTTATTGCAGGGTAACAAGTGGCTTTTCTTTCCTGAGGCTCAGCTGCCAGTACGGTACCACAGGGGGGCACTCACATTAACATGTGCACCTCCCCGAGCTGCACACGCCGCACCTTGCAGGTGTGCACAGCTGTGCGGCAGCCCTCAGACAGGGCTTCCAGGGAGGCACGGGCTTGGAAATGTGGCTGCAGCCAACTTTCCTCGCCTGTGTCTCCAGGCAGCAAACTGTTGGATTGTATTTTGCTTTGCCTTTTGGGTGAAAACAAAGCAAAAGCCGAAAAAAGGTGAAAAACTGAAGAAAAAAAAAAAAGAAAGAAAAAAAGCAGTGTCTGCTAACATTGGTTTTTGTGCATTTCCTAAGGAATTTTGACCCAAGGAAAAAGGTATTGAGAAAGTCAGAGATGAGAGCAATGAAGGCATAATTTCTGATTGACATCAATAAGAAAACGATGTGCAGAAACTTTTCTCTAATCACACGGTACATACAGCACAGGAAAATGTACTGTGGGCAGATATCACAAGGCTTGAATAACTGCTGTTTGAAAGGGTTTATCTGTCAGTGGCTCTCAAAGTGTTTAAGAACACTGCTGATTCCAGAGACTGGAAATCTTTGGCTATTTCAAAGCAAAGTCTGAACTTAGAAGCAAGTAGTTTCTCCTGGTTGCTGCAGATGGTTTGATCAAATGGAAGCATACACCACAGTGCATACATTAGAGCCAGAAGAGCCATAACTTTTATGCTTGCCTCAATATTTTAATTCTGCCAAGAGGTGCTTTTAGATTATTAAGTGCTGCAGATAAAGGTACAGTAATTTACAGGATATTAGTTTCTTGAAGTTTTGCACATCTCTGAAGCTCAAAGCCAATATCACAAGGGATTGAGAGAATGTCACAGAGATGTTTACTGTTTGTCAGATGTGAAGGGTTGAAGCATGGGACAGTGAACTGGCCAACTGAAACTCTGGCAGAGATGACCATACAAAACGTCTTGATTTGTTTTTTATCTAGTCATACACTTACAGACACACCACCAGACTCAGTCTCTTTCCTGAAATTGCACCTTTTCCCTGGGAGTCCACTTTTTCTCTGGGTGCATCATATTCTGTCAGAAATAGAACTGGGTGCATATTGTAACTTGGGAATGAGTAGAATCTGCCAAGATTTTGTAAAACACTTAGCTTCAGCTTCACATTCCCACTGTGTAAGCAGTTCAGTCTCTTCTGAAAATTTCCCCTCTAGAGCCAAGGACCACTAGTTGGATAAATGAAAGGGGAATGTGACAGTGATCAAAATCTGTCTGGTACAGACAGATAAATATCAGGCTAGCTTGAAGGTTTTCACCTCCTTACTGCTGCCGGGAGTTATATTTTTTTCATGGCAGAGCACTGTGGGCTAATTTCATAGCTGGTGTAAATCAATGTTGCACAATATACTGTGGTGGAATGATGCTGATTTATGCCAGCTAGGAATCTGTCTGCTCATACTCCTACCAGCACAGCACTGACTTATAAATCTTTCTTCTAAAAACCTGTGGATGAACCAGAGGAACTGTTACTGAACTGTGGCATGCTTCAAAATTTACCTCGAGAAAATAGGAGAGCCCCAGTTTCAAACCAGGATTAAAAAACTGTAGATGTTGAAGTGGGCTTTTTCCTGGAGGTGCTAGCTTTACCTCTGTGGAAACCAGAATCCCCCAGCACCTGTGGAAACTGGCTTTGGAATCAGGAATTCAGCTGTCCAGATGCACTTGTGTTCCATTTGAGTTTCTGAGGTCATGTAATCCTTTTGAGTTTTTAAATGATTCACTGTCTTCCCCATTAAACAGATATTAAAAAAAAAAAAAAAAAAAGTCCTATTGCTTAACTACTGCTCCTTCCTTCTTTCTTTCTTCTCTTTTATTTTTTTTCCCTAAATGTACGTACGTATACCTGACTCCTTGGAGATCACTTTGTCTCTGTGATTGCAGGAGTCAGCCAGCAACACGACAGGACTTGCTTGTTTACATAGCTCTGAGGGTTATGACAACACATCAGAATGTACAGGTGCCGTGTAGAGATGCAGCTTGCAATTAAGATCAGCAAAGCTGACTGTTTAATAAAGAATTCCTTCATTTTATAACAACCCTATCTCATTATGATACATGCAACAAATCAGCTCCATAAAGCCCCGTAAAAATTTCTTCTCCCTTGGTATTAAGTATTTGAGCTATAGTTAAGATTAACAGTTGCAAAACAATTGCATTAATTGAACAGAAAATTAAACCCATAAAACGTGGTTAAATGCAATTTCCTTGTAATTGCAGTGAATGTGCTGCCAAGATAATTACAAAACAATTGTTAATTTTTTTTTTTAGTCTATTTGGTGACATTTCACCCCTGCAATATAGCAGTCAGAGGTAAGAAAACCAGGGGAGCACTCTCTAGATGACAGTCTAGTTCGGGTCTTTAGTTAAAGTGTGGCTTCAATGCTAAACCAGTGCTAAGACTGCTTACTCAGCACAGCAGAGGAGGCTCTTTGCAAAAACCTCTCCTCAGATTTGAACACTAAGTAGGGGAAATTTCAGGAGTAACCTGCCCCTTTCAGTAATAAAAAAGCCTGTCAGAGCAGCTCTTCATAGGAAAATTCAGTCCTATCAAGTTTCTTTTGAACAATAGCTTGAGAAAATCTATTTGTCCTTTTAAATACAGCTCAGAATACCTGCCACTTCCTCCTGGCCCAGGATCTGGGTGATCTGATGGCTCTCTGTAACCTGAAATGTGGAATATCTTTCCTATTTTTTTTTGGTGGAATTTCCTTCTCACTATATAATAGTTAAAAAGTGGCTGCTGCCTTTAAAAAAGAGTTCCAAACCCACAGTTTCTGCTAAAACTGCAATCAGATACTGTTTTTAGCTGCAGTCAGGTAGAATGTGTGGTCTCTGCAGGTATCAGTCCTTTGCTGGAGGACGGGAGATTCCTGACACGTGGTATGCCCTTTATCCCAGAGGAAGGCAACAACACGCTAACATGACACATCCCTCCATTTCAGAGAATTACAAAGTACACTGATGACACATAAGATACACACTTCTCTTTTGGCCTTATTCTTTTGGAATCAGCTTTTCCTTTTCCCTTGAGTTTTTTACTTTCTACTGTTTGCTTGCGCTGCCTCTTCTACAGTGTAATTAAAATTATTTTCTCTGGAGCTGTTCCTTTCATATATCAGCCAATTCATCCATGCTGGATGAATTTCCTATTCCCTGGAAAAAGACTGAGTTTATTGACATAAAATAATCCTTGGCTCAAGTGACTGAGCATGGACAGGCAGGCTGGGAATCTGGACAGAGATCCTGCTCTGAGAAGGTCTTGGATCACACTGCAATTCTGAGCCCAGCATTTTCTCATGTCTCCTCTGCCAAACTATCCTTCTTTTTGCTGTAAAAATCCCCTGCTATCAGCAAAGGTTCACATCTTCCTTACTTGGAGCAGGCCTCACTGACATCTCATCTTATTTATGCCTGTAACGTAAACTCTGTAAAGAGTTCTGTACAAAGGTGATAGGAGACCTTTGGAGTTATGGACACATTTGTCTCTCCTCTGCCAGCAATGTTTTTACTGATGTCCTGTTCTCGGTCTATTTCCACAATTTTTAAATTTTTCTGTCATTTTGACTAGTATTCTTCCATATATCTTTTTTTGGTAGTTTATTATTGCTTTTTCTCATACTGCCGATCAACTTCTGTGAACATAGTCACAAACAAAATTTATTAGACATTTTCTTGTTTCAAATGCTTATCCCAATAAGACTGGCCAAATTCAGTTGTGACTCTGCAGGGTTTGTGGCTCTGTTTAAATATGAATCTGAAAGTGTTTGAAACCCCACACAGATTGAAAGTTGTATTTAAATGCCTGTAAGAGCACTGAGTCTTACATGGAGTAGATCTACAGCAGTGCAGTGACTCCATTACCTCAAATGTGCATGACAGTAGGCTGTACTCCTGAATTCCCATTTTACTTGCCCAAGCTCTTCCTAGCCACAGGCTGGTCCTTGCACTACACTGAAACACAGTTCTCACCTGCATCCCTTGGATTGTGACACACAGCCTAGGTCCAAGTAGTCACCACAATTGCTTTCCAGCCATCTAGTAGCTACAAGCTTGCAGGCTGCAGAGCTTTTCCAAAAGAAAAGTGGTATTTATGATCTCTTTCTCCTGTGGCACTGTGGCTTATCTGTCCCACAGAGGGAGACTGATCAGTGAGATATTTCAAAACACACACCTGGACTCAAGAGGAGCTGGGAATGGGGAATGAGGGTAAAAGGATGGCAGGGAGGTAAAAGTAAAGTTGCATTTGGGTTTGATGTGGAAAGATCCAATGTGCTGTGGCCTGTCTCGTGAGGAAAGAAGTGTGTGTGGAAGGCTGGTGAGCGACAGGCTACCAGGAAACCACTGACTCTCCCCTGCTCACCATCTACCTGTAGGCACTAAACTTTTTCTCCCTGGGGAAGTGCTCAGTGATCCATTTGCTTCAGTGACTGCCAGGGAGAGCGAGGAGCTGCTGGGACAGAAGGAGCTGGGTTACTGGAGGACTCCCCTACACAAACAGCTCCTGACTGTGCACGAGGGAGGAAGGGAGAGAGACAGGTGTGTGTTTGCTTGCATGGGGATCAGTCAGACAGACAAATAAACAAAACTATATCCAAAAGGGACTTTTTTCCATGGCTAAAGTGCCTCTGCCATTGGTTTTGCAAGGAATTTTACTAGATTGTACAGCTCTCAGCGTGCGGCAGCTGTGATGAAAACAATTCACTCGTGCACGCACTTCTGTCCTTTGAGCCTGTGTTTTCAAAGCTTCCTCTGTTTTCCTGTCTCTTACTCATATCACCAAGGGCTGGGGCTGGAAAAATGCATGCAGGTCAGTGCCTGCTCCCGAGTCTTCCAGGTACTGCCGAGCTTGAGCAATAAGGTATAGCATAAATTTGGCTTCTTCCATTTCCCCCTCCCACCCCCCAATGATAGTGAGAAGTTGAACTTGTTTTTAAGTACCTTCAATTTCCAGTCCAAATTAGTAATTTCCTTTAAACTCCATCCACACCACCTCATGTTTTCAGTGGGAGTCTCTAACCATTTCAAAAGCAGGCAGCTAGGAAAACAGATATCCATGTGCTATCACAGAGTGATGGGTTTGGCTGAACAAATTGGCACCTCTTGACTATTCTGATATCGAAAGAGTTCCTTTGTCTGTTTCTGTGTTTTCTGGCAGCTTTGAGAGGTTCTTCACTTGATGACTCATCAAGTTTTAAGGATTTTGCTTTGCAAAAGCTTCCACTGCTTCTAGCGTGTCCTTTTGCCCTTGCTTTATAGTCATGGATCTGAGTACAGAATGCCCTTGTGGTGTGGCTGTGGTCTCTGCTGAGCAAGCATCGAGAGCTGGGCTTGGGTACTGCAGGGCGGGTGAGCAGCATGACACATGGAGACATGCAGCCCCAAACCCTGGGCCCTTTCTTTGTAATGCTGGGGGGGGGACAGTGTCCTCCAGGACACGATGGGCCCTTTGGTGGGCACAGGAGCTCTGCAGAACAGAGCCGCTGGCAGGGCCCTGCTGCAGCTGCTCCCAGGTCACAGCCGTGCCACAGGCAGGGTCTAGCTGTGCCTGCTCTGCCTTCCCTGGACAAGGGCCATTACTGACCACCAGAAGGTGAGAAGGACAGGACCCTGGAGCAAACCTTGGCGTGCTATGTGGTGGCAGTATAGATACATGCTGAGAGCAATCGGGGCACATATGTCTCAAAAGCAGGAGGACTTGAACACCTAACATCAAGGGGGAACCAAGGAAACCAAACACGCAGAGTTATCAAGTGGCAGCTGAGGTGAGGTTGACACTTTTTCTTCAATCCATGAGTAGAGTCAAACAGATGTGAGTCAGCCTCAAATATTGTCCTTTCTCTGGTTTACAGCAGACACATACTTTAAAGCTCTGCCATATCATCCTCGTCATGAAAAGAAATCTCCTGATTCAGAGTCTTCTCTAAACCACTTAAGATTTTTGTGTGTGCTCTCCCTCCCCAATTGCTTGGAGCCCTGAAAACCACAGCCTTTGCTGGCAGACAATAAAGATACGACCTAAAGTATTCAACAAGAAAAAAAAAAAGAGCAGAAAAAAAAAGAACGGCTGTTGAGGAGGCTTAGAACATGTCCCAACATTTTCTGCAGGTTTTTTCCTTTCTTGAGGCAATCAGAGCAATGCCTAAGTTTTGCACCTGCCATGGGCAAGTGCCTCTGTCTTTTAGAGAAATAACTTTATGCATTTTTGGTGCAAGCCCTGGCCTGCTTAGTATCCTGCTTTACCTGAATGATTATATCTTCTTTACTTCGTTAACTTTTCAATAGGCTATGAAAACAAAAGCTGTCACTCTGATACCTGCCATTTGATATTCAGCAATGCCTTCAGTATGAGAAGACCCCCTCCATCTCTCAGCCCCCGCCTCCAAGCATCACTTGGCATGATCCTGCTTGTAGCTGTTCACTATATCAATATGTAAAACCTTCCCCTGTCAATGTTTCTTTCAGCAACAACCCTAACCTACATCTGCAAGTATAAACTTTGCTACAGTGATATGAGTGAGTTTGATAGAGAAATCAAAATTACTGTCCAGTAAAATATCAGCTGGCTGTAAGCATTAGGACATCTCAGGGAAGTACCCATTTGAACAGACAAAGCTACAAGGTCTAAGACAACTTCTCTGTGCATGCACACAAATTAAAATGTTATAATTTGGTATGGTTGGACTTAGGAACTCTGGGAATTCCCAGAACTATGTTTCAGATTCACAGAGATCATAAAAATTAGTTCTGCGGTTAGCTCATGTTCTGTGGCAAGAAAAGAAGTCTTCTAAAGTCTGTTTTTCTGAGATATCTATGCTTTATTTGACTGTATATCTAAATTATTACTTTGAAAGCCTCTACATCTATTCATGTTAGCAAAGAAATCCCTCTAGACTTCTGCAGTCCAAAGACAAGCTCTTGGCTCTTTGTAAAGGCCAGCTCTCAGAAGACAGATAGGGGGCTTAGGGTGGGTGGGCTATAACATCCTCATTTATTCAAATAACCTTCACTTGAGAGATCCCTCAGATGAGGAAAAACTGCCTGGAAAACACAGAGACCACATAATAGAGCAGTGTACAGCTCAACAGGCAGGAGGGTAGGTAAAAGTAAACAAAAGGATGTGTGTTTTGGGGGAGGAATATTTTTTTAGATGGATTCAAGCTGGAGGTGTAAGGGTACACAGAAAGCCACAAATTGCTGAGGACAGAGCAGTTTGCAGATCAAATGAATCTAATGTTGCTTTGGGATGTAATGGCCCTGATGAACTGATTTTCCAGCACTTTCTCCTGAGAAGAGATGGGAGAAAAACTCTGAATGTGTTTCTGGTGGCCTCAGCTCTGGTGATTCAGGCAGCAGCTTTTTCAGACACTGACTTGTTTTCTGCTCTATGTTCACATGTGGGTGCAGACTAGGGAACTGAAAGTCTGGGTTTCAAATGAAATGAGTGCTTCTGGGTATCCCAGTTTAGAGTGAGCAGCTCTAGTTCTGGACATTAAGAGAGCTATGGTTTGGGGGAGTGTTGAGCCTGTGTCCTCTGAACATGAGTCTTTTTATGTCCTCTCAGGTTGGGCATTACAACAGAAGGTTTTGATAACCTGTCTGCCGGTGCCAAGGTAAGACAGTTATGAAAATGTAAATCAAATGTTTTTAGCATGTCAAATTTCCAGTGATATGAATGGGAACTAACAAGACCTTGAGTTCTCAACAATTACAAAAATCAGGCCATTTCTACTTACTAGTTTAACCATGTGTATATCTTTCTACAGTCTTGTTTCTCTGTTTCACATCCTTCTTTCTAAAATCCATTTTTCTTGCATCTGTCAAAGACGGTTGCAGACATACTAACAGCAAACTTCACCTGAAAACAGAGGATGACCAAACTCACTATTTTAATGAAAAAAATTATCATAGTTTGCTTCCTTTTTGGAAGAATTAAAGTGTCTCTCTGGAAAAATTTGTCTTTTCTCATGGGATTCTGAAGTACATAGAACCCCATGAGGATCTTATAGATAAGTGTCAGTGCACCTCTCTACAAACCAAGCACTATTTTAAGACTGGGAATGGTGATTTAGTTGGATTTTAGGAAGAAGCTTGTACAGCTACATGCTCAAGGAGAACTCTGAGAAAGGACTTTGCAAAGCTTATATTTGTTCCTTGCAAAAGTATCTCTTAAAATGTTAAAATTCTTGTCCATCTTATATCACTGGTGTTAGCACATTGTAAATGGTTTAGTCATGAATCAAACATCTCCCTTTTTCATTGGCTTTGAAACTCTTCCTGAAATTTGACTGGCTCTGTATAACCAGTATCATTAATTCCCAGTGTAATTTTATGTAGTGAATTTTGTGTAAAGAACCTAGCAGCTTGACAGTAAATAATGATTCCAGGTCAAGAAATATGCTCTTAATTATTTTGTGATCTCAGTGTCTTAAGGGAGGGTATTGCACAGGCCCTGGAGCAAGGAAATAAGAAATGTTTCTTAATTCCAAACAAAACCCCCTGAATTAATTTCTGGGCTTTAGATAGATAGCAGCTATTCTGTTCTTCAAGGTGTCAAAGCCGTGTTTTTTTGGCCGACTCTGAACACAAGCTCGCAAAGTAACCTGAAGAAATGCTTAATTTTCTAGAACAAAGTGGGCATATAATGAATCTTCTTGTTAAAATGGGGAAAATAGGGTGTACTTTGGGTGCTTCCACTTGAGTTTGGAAGACCAGATTGTGGCACATGTTTTTGAAAAGATGACTCTAACATTTCAGGGGAATGTGATTCCAGTTTTCAAGTTCCACTGTTAGAACCTGTTGCAAGCTGGTGGTAAAACTCCTCTTTTGGCCTCCCAAATAGTGGCCCTGCCTACAGTACAAAACATTCCTAGTTCTATCATCTTGGCATTAATTATCCTAATCTCTTTTCTAATGTTCAAGCTGTTAATTTAACCACGTTGTCTAAACTTGCTTTGGAAATGGGGCTGGATTTGTTGCCTTGCATGTGCAGACAGAAAAGCTGAAGGTAGCTTATCAAAATAAGTATAAGATAACAGAACTCTGGGTTGGTGGGGAAAAAAAAGAAAAGGAAAAGAAAGAAGATATTTGGGAGGTTTTTTTTCTAAAATTGCAGAATCCTGAGTTTATCTGAAGCTGGCTTTAAAACAGGTGGAGCTTCAAGAAATTTCTGAATACTTTCTCTAATAAAATAAAAGGTAATTTCTTAGCTCCATCTGTGGGGATTTAAACACAGACCACTGAGTTATGAGCAGGAGTTATTAATGTCAGATTCGCACATCTTACTCTTCCTTTTATGGACCATGAAAATTGTTCCTGCCCATACTGAATTTTCATACAAAAGCCAGTTTGCTCACAGAAGTTTTGTAAGCATCAGTGAGTTAAATTAATCTCTTAATTGGCTAGCTAAAATCTCCAATGCAATGCAGACAGAATACCTTAATCTACACAAAACGGGTAAAACTACATAAAAATCCTGGTGAACAGGTGGTTGTCACAAGATTTATTGTAAGAAATCTTGTGGGCCAGGCCACCTCAGCAGATGTGGCAGTGTCTGTGTGGGGTGTTCAGTGACCTGTCCCCTCCTTTCAGAAGGTAACGTGTTATCCCTGACGCAATTGTCTTCAAACCATGTAAGTGACTTCAGCTTTTAGTGCTGAGAATGCAACACCTTGCCCAAGCTTTAATCTAGAAAACTGTTGGCTTTTTGGAAGTAGGACTTCTGAGTTATAATTGCACAACCGAGAAAATTAGTGCATGAGATTGCAAGGGGTCAGACTGGATGGGTATGATGGTCTGTTCTGGCCTCAGATAGTGTAGACTGGGAGGAGAATGTGGCCTCTCCTCTGCTTGTTTGACAATAAAAGAGTGGTACCATATAAATAATAGTTGGTTCTAATAATTGCACATAGGATATATGAAATGTGCACCTATACTACTGTGCAAATAGTGGCTTGTAGCAGTAATTTTACATAAAATATGAATTCACATGGAACTACCTTTTATTGAATGTTATACAGAATACATTTCCTGCCAGAACCATTGAGCAAAAATACATGAGGATAGGAAGGGACTTTTAAAAACCGTTGAGTCATCCCCCTTTCCCCCCCTTTTTTCTCCCTCTGTTTGAGAACAAGGGCTCAGGACCTGCCGTAACGGTCCCTGTCCTAGCAGGGCTTTTTGAACGTGGGTTTTTGCTCCTTCTGTGCACTCCTCACTTGGCTGCCGTTCCATCTGACTCCAAAAGAAGCGAGTACAAATTAAAGAAAGAATGCAGCCCTAACGCCTACACCCAGAAGCTTTCAAAACAGAAGGCTGCTACACCTGTGGGGATAGAACAAGTGTATCAGTGTCCTGGACTCTGCCCTGGCTCGTCTGCCTTTGTTAGCTGGAATGTGCCGATGAAAAAATCAGGTGCAGTAGGCGCGTGGCAGCCTGCTTAAAAAACGATTCTTTAGAGACAGGGAGTGGGCTGTGAATCATGCATCCACATAATCTGATGATAACAATTTTAAATGTGGTGATTAGTGTATAATGGAAAGTATTGTGCTATTTGGTATGATTTGTCTGCCACTGCACTACCCAGTGTTTAAAAGGTCCCATCTTCCATGCAAAACCTGATTCATTCTAGTAGCAAAAAAATAAGGCAGCTTTAGGTGTTTAGGTACTTACATCTTCCTCACTCGCACAGCATGTGTGTACATATACAAGTGATTACCTTTTGGCTCACTGTCCCAGCCTAAAATCATGGACGTGCTCGTGGGCAGCACACAAAGCAGGATACCTCACTGTGGAGCTTACAGGCTTAGTTGTGAACTCCAAATACAGGCGAAACCAGACTTCAGGTGCTTTGCAGGCATCTAGCAGTGCAGAAATGCTGTTGAGAATACCAGCCCAGAAATCAAGATGCATCAAGCTGTTCAGCTTAACAAACATGGCCAGCAAGATGCAGCTTTATGCCTCCTCCTTTGCTTCATGTACCTTTTGTGAGACTGCAGCTCCAAGTATACATCTGTCCCCTTTGAATGCCAGGAGGACATGAGTAATCATCCGTGCAGTTGAGGGATATTGGTGTCAAAAACGTTAAAAATAGAGTGGCAGTCTCTGGGGTTTCGTAGGAAAAGTGCGAGGCAGCAAGGCTGTGTTTCAATTGTGCCAGTGATTGAAATGCACAATTAAGTTTTTTCACTTTGGGACTAGACATGTGTCAAGTTTGCTTTTGGTGAGATTCATTTTGGCGGTATCTTGTAGCATAAACTTTCCATTTCAGGTCTTAGCTCACTGGGCATTTATAATCCAAATAGATTCAGGGCAAATACCTGTTGACAGGGAAGAAAAACAAAGGAAGCAAACAAAAATAGAGAAGAAAAGCCGTGGCAAAGCCAGGTGCCCTCATGAAGTCCTCTGACAAGATGAATCATGATTTGGGAGAATTAATAACTGTAGACAGCATTGTAAGTTTTTCCTTTTCTAAATCACTGAACCTGCGTGTGTCCTTCTCATGAATACATAACAAATATGATCAGTATCTGAATTAATAGATCATTTGTCTTCTATTTACTCACATACAGGAGTTCATAAAGAATAGCTATTTTTCACATAGCTTTAGGGC
This sequence comes from Aphelocoma coerulescens, assembly GCF_041296385.1. Classification (NCBI taxonomy): domain Eukaryota; kingdom Metazoa; phylum Chordata; class Aves; order Passeriformes; family Corvidae; genus Aphelocoma; species Aphelocoma coerulescens. The sequence goes on from NC_091015.1 coordinate 125,664,079, forward strand.
CAGATGTAGTTCTTGCTTTGGCCAAATTGTCCATCATGTATGAACGACATGCATAGGAAACCCAAAAGTGCAATTATTTTGGATATAGTGAAAAGATACATAAAATACACGAGTGCAATTTGTGCCTATAAATTTCATCTCAGTTTTATTCTTTAACAATGCAAGCTAGGGTGGAAGATGTCCATCCAGCATTGGCATCCTGCTTCTGTTTGACTGATGGATGTAGCTAGAAAGATATTTCCATAACGAGGCTTTAGATACCCCACTGAACTGGCTGACTGGATACTCATACGAATCTGATGAAAACTGTAGTCAGGTTCAAAACACCATCAGCCAACTCTTATACAAGTCAGTTGGATTGTAGACAGAAGTGTTACTTCCCTGGAAGCATTTGCAATGAAGTGAATTGTCAGTGTATACACACACTCCACACACACACACCCACAAAAAAAAAAAAAAAAAAAAAAAAAAAGGAAGAAAAAGGGGAAAAAAGGGAAAGACTGTGTAAAAAGGGCAGCTATTGTTGGCAATGGAAATGCCTCCTAGACTCCACCTGCCTTGCTCGTGCCAGTATGTTTAAGTACCACCTTCCCTGACATGCTGAATTCACATTACTGTCAAACCTGAGTATTAGGTGGATAGATATGCAAGCCCACACTAGCAGCCAGAACATTTAGGGGAAGTGTCAACAATTTTCTGCAAACATTGTATGTGGTATCTTGCTGGGAGTTTGCTCAGGAGCACATGCACAGTGTGAAGCAATGTGCTTGTGTTTTACAAGCTGCACGTTGTGTGCCAGTCAACTGCACTGCCCGGCAATGGAAAAAATATTATAAATGAGGGATCTCTGACAGCTGAGGATCAGACTGCTGAGCCTGATGCCAAACAATAATAAATGTACATGTTGAGAAATCTCCCTGGATAACAGAGGTTACACTCTGACCTAAGTGATAGAAAAGTAAGAGAATAAATTCTTCTGCACATTAAATCCCCAGCCCTCACTGCACTGTAATAAACCTGACTTGGTATTGCCCACAATGCTGGAGATCCTGTTACCTACTGAACGTGAGGCTGCAGTCGCACAAGCATTTCAATCAAGTGAAAGTCAGCTCTGCTGCTGGAAGGAGCAAAGCTGCAGCACCTGAGCAGCATCCTAGAGCAGGGTCTAGGGCATGGTATCCCGATTTTGGAGGAGCCCTGAAACCAGTAGTCAGGGCTGTTTAATGTGGCTCAGTCCTGCTCTGTTCGCTGGGCTGTGAGTTGCAGGCCTGGGAGGGTGAAGGTTATGTGTCAGGAGGTGCATTTGCTGAGAAACTCTGCTGGTGAGGGCTTGTGAGTGGGACAGAGCACAAAGGGGAGCGTTGTGAAGCAAGGTGGGAGTTAACCTCTATTTGGGACTTAGCAGGAAAGGTAAGGTGGGGCAGAATTGTGATGGGCTTTGAAGATAAGGCCAAGAAATTTGTGCTGCATACGATGAAAAAGGGGAAGGGCTTACACCAAGGGTAGCACATAGCCATCAGTAGGAAAGAAAAAGTTAGCAGCAGCACTTTTGATTGTCTCAAGGGGGACCCTTGTATGGCTGTTGATAGCAGAGCAGAGTGGATTACAAAAATCTGACGTAAGTTGTCCAAAGCTTGGATGAGAGCTCTGCCCTTAGAGTTGGGTCTGGAAATGCTTGTCAGTTATGCTTAGCAGGCATTGTAAACATGCAAGGATAGACTTGTTTCTTAGCCTGGGGAGCTTAAACAGATACACAAAAACCCTGACAGCTTTTAAGTGTGGCTCTCCTGTTTGTACTAATCACTGCAGCCCACTCTTACTGTTTCAAACCTAATAAAATGAGGAAATGAAAATGAAAACTAGCTCTGGTCTATGACTATCGTACCTCCTTATCAACTACAGGGGTAATCTGGCATTTTAAAACAATAGCTACTTGCTTACAAAGCCCCTTTTAATTAAGGGAACTGGAGAATCTCAGAGCTCAGATGTTAACCCCTTCGAAGTAATGTGAATAAATTCAGCTGAACGTGATGATGCACAGCTCTCCCAGTTGGACAGAACCATGAATCCTAACTCCAGGGTTCAGTTAAGCCCAAAGAATGGAAATAAAATGTACATATGTTTCAAAATCTTCTCTGACCACTCTGCTTCTTTCTTGTTCTCCAGGGTAGAACACCATCCAAAGAACAGTGGCATTTTTTTTTTTCGTTTAATAACAGTGGTACTACTAATAATACTTCCTTTCTATTATATAAAATAGCCATCACAAGGGAAATTAAGATGATATTGTTTTTCCATTTGGAAGCAATGGATTGTATTTCCATTAAAAGAACTGAGACAATCACAGTCCTCTCCCTACAGATATTCCTGCTGAAAATGAGGTGGAATACATTATGTTGCAGTCTCAATGCATTCTTTTGATGAAGCCACAGAAAAGCCACCAGCAACCTATGTAAAAAGCTTATATACAGGTTTTGCAATAAAATTTTCTCAGAGATAAGAGTTATCTAATATTTGTAGCAGTATACAGGGTATGTAATAAATTAATAATGTCCACTACGCTATAGAGAAAACTGACCCAACTTATTTTTTATGCTAAAACCTCCATTAAATTTTGTACTGCTACCATACCATGCCAACTAGCACCAACAGGTATGTAAGCTAAGGTAGGAAAATGAATTCTTTTTTTGTGGGTCATCACAGCTTGTGCTGAGGTAACTGGAATGCAAAGATCATACTGAGAAATCCTGTAATAAACAAGCTTGAATAGAGGCATTGCAGTTAAGTATAGCAAGAAAATTCTCAATAAATTCAGACCTTAAAGAAATTTTTGAATAATAAGCCAAATTTTGCTGAGTCTGTGGTGATGAGATGAGGAATACAAAAGTGTCTACACATTACAGAGTATATTGTCTAATTTGTGCAAGCCTGGCCTGCTTCCTAGTAAAACCTGCCTGCCTAAGTTGCTGAAATTGAGAAGTAAAAGAGATACTTGGTGGACAGATTAGTATTGTCCATGACAGAATCAAAGAAACAGCCTGGGTGAACAGGGGTCCTGATTAGATCCCCTGTTTTCCAGATTTAGCTGTGGTAGCAGGTAAGAGATCCAGTTTCTGGGGATGACTGCAGTTCTGAGATGATCCTCTTTCCCTGACCTCCCTTTTAATCACCGCAGCAGGTCCCTAGTGAAGTGGTGGCTGAGGTGTATATACTCAGAGCCAGCTGCAGACCCACAGCTCTGCCCCCTTTCCCTCCCTGGGGGAGGCAGAGCTGCTCCTGTGGAGGAAAAGTGGCAGCTCAAATGTGAGGCACCAAAGGCTGGGGGACCTCAAGGCACCTCCTGAATCACCTGGTGGCAAACAGCCCTTCCTCACATCAGAAATAAAATAGATTGAATTGCTTTGCTGTCTTTTGAGTTCAAGCACATTTTTTTGAACAATATAATGTAAGAAAACTACTGGTTCTGGGTTTCTTTTTAAAGTAGTTTATCTGCCTCAACAGACACATTATTTACAGGTGTCTGTGCAACCCAAGACAGCATGGAAGAACTTCAGCATTGCACATATGTAGCTGAAGACAGACTTGTGGCCCACTAAAAAAGAATAGAAAACTGAAATATATTCTTCTCTCCCCTCTTGCCAGCCCATTGTTACAGTGGTGTGACAGTAACAGTCAGGAGGGGCACTCTTGAATCACTTAATGCTGGTATATGACTACACTGTATGGTATTTCTTTTGTTGGGCATGCTGTATTTGAATACCATATTTTCCTCTTGAAATGCTTTTATGATGTTTTTTCTCTTTTTGTCTTGGTTATTTTCCTCTGGGCTTTTATACCCACCCTCCTCCCCCCCTAACAAGGAGGAAATAAAGAAAAGCCCAACCCCCAGCAAGCTGCAAACACTAAATGTAAAATTTTGTTACATAGGATCACAAGCAGAGCTCTTTGTTTTGCTTATCTGTATATTCATTCCACATATGTACTGTCCTAAATTTTGATTTCCCTCGCACAAACCCATTTGCTCAAAGAAACAAGCCGTTCAATGTGTTGTGTTCAAGCAAGAGCTGTTTAATTTTGGGTTTGCCGTGTTGCTGATTTAGTGCCCTTAGGAAGTATGATACATATCCATTCATGCATCATCTGTAAAAACTTGTGGATGTACATCTTAGCCTTTCATTAACGTTAATGGTGCCCAACCCCTGAATGTACACTATGTCTTAGCACTCCACAAGTTAACTGAGTTCATGCCATAAATATCTTGCTCCCATTGCTGCAGCACAGGCTGACTTTTTTGGTGGGAAGAAGTGGAGCTCAGAGTTAAGATCTGCAGTCTCACTGTGCACCTGAGAAGTTATTTCCTGCTCTTAAGCTGAGGTGTTTTCAGTGGATGCAGGCATCTGAAGAAAATCACAGTACTGTTTGCGCTCATTCCAACTATCTCCTTGCAATCTTGTTAATTAAGCTGATAGCAATTGTATTAGGTGTGTTGTTTTATGTACAATGTAATAGTAATGAGATGAATGTTTAGCATCTTCTGCAGAGTGATGCTTGTACAAGGGCAGGGTTACATTTCCAACTGAAATAGTATCTTTAAATAATATGTGGAGAATGCACTATGAAATAGTTGGAGCTGATGAAACCTTGAGAAGGTTTGAGTCACGTGAAGCATTTAGAGAGTTGAACATTAAGATATATTGGGGTCTTTTTTTTTTCCTTAAAAGAAACTCCAACCTACCAAACTGTTATCAAGCTAATAGAATCTCCCCTGGGATTCAGCCAAAAATCAACTATAGAGGCAGTTTAGTGCAGATGTAACCAGCTGCAGTATCCACTAATATAGTTGGAAAGAATATGATGTGAACGTGCCACTGAAAGCTTTTTTGGCACAGTGCTTGTTTGCATAATTCAGAACTTCAGCACAGGGTTTCTTTAATAAAATACTGATTCTACAGGGGCAAGATAACTTCATCAGCTTGGTTAACACTGGTCTGATGAGAAATTGAAATACATTTTTCCTAATCCTCCTTCATCTCTGCAGAAATCACTTTTTGATTGAGGTCAAACTTTAGCTTTGGCAAGTCATGCAGGCTCTCATTAGGCTATGATTGCATGTATATGATTGTCCAAAATGCACAGTAGGCAAAGGGTCAAGGATACAAAGGCTGCTGTTGTTTTTTCTTCTTTTCCCCAATGCACCCAGCATGTGGAAAATATTTATCAACCTTTGGTCTGTGTCCCTGAAGCTTCATTCTTGATGTGCCTTTTCAGTGTTCCCTAAGGAATCCTGTTAAACTTGGATCCACTCCTCCATGACTGGTGTGTGACTACTATTACTTCTAAAATTAAATGGGTGGCAAGATGACAGTGGCTTAGAAAAGTTAAATCTCTTCATAATCCAGTATGTTTTTGTTATGAGGTAGCCACAGCACATGTGAATATCCGAAATACATTTAATTGCTGCAAACAGAGATGCTCCCTAGACACAGGCCCTTGTTACAAAGAAGTGGTGTTGACAGTCCCAGAGGGTATTTTGGGACTGAAGCCTCTGCAGATTAGGGTAAGGAAAGAAAATAAGACTCTCTGTTAGTATGTGGGTCCATGGAATCCACTTTGTTACATGCACATCAATGGTTGTGACTCACCAAATGCGTGATGAAGCCGCAGATGAAGCTGTAAAAGCCAGCAAGGTGTGTTTGGCTTGGCTTGGCCTGGTCCCACGAGCTGCTGGGAGGAGAAGGAGCTTCATTATGGCACAAAGCAATGGAGAGATTTCTCTGCCTGAGAAATTGAAAACTCTACAGCTACAGATGCACGCTATACAAATTGTTCACTTCAAATACATTGAATGCAATCCTCCTCTAATGAGGACGGAACAAACAGCTACACTTTGACTTATTCAATTAAATGTATTGTTACCAGATATTTTCTATCTGTTAAATGAGGTCTGTTCATTTTCTAAATGGCAACTGATCTCTTTTTTACTATTTTAGCTTCTTTACATATATATATATATATAAAGATATATAAAATATATATATATATATATATTTAGGAAAAGAAATAATGCACAGAACAGCAGTGCTCTTGAGGACTGACAAACTCAATACAGTGCATGGTTGGTGGGGAAAAAAGTAGTTACAGGAGTGTTGGGGAAAAAAATAGTTACAGGAATGTTGCTTCCTTTTTGGGAGTTCTTTTTGGGCATCCTATCAAAAAGGGAAGCAAACTTTTTATGAGCACAAATATGAGTATTTCACACTGAACAGAAATACTTTCAAAGCACTTTTTCTTGGGTCTGTGTTCTCCTTATAGTTCCTGAAAATTGTGTTTTAAGAAGATGGCTCCAAAGGGAAATCTAAACCACAGTTTTTCCATAAAGGAAATAACTCTCCCAGTTGGCTATTCTGCCACTGCTGCCATTTTTCTTTGTCTTATTTCGTTTCCTTCTTTCTGCTTTCTTTTGTTTCTTTCAAAAAATCTTAAAATGGAATTTAATAGGATTTTGTTTTATCTTAAAAATTCAAGATATTGGCAATGAAAATAATTATATTTTCCTCATTTAGAAGCACATTTTAATTACTATCTTTTGGTTGAATTCCTATCCCACCCTTATACTTGTGTGTAGCAGAGATGTGCTCAAACTTTTGAAAGTAATGCAGCTTCTCTGTTCCTTTATTCAAGTTGAAGACTCCAGCAGCAACTCAATGATAGTGTAATCCAAGTGGTGCTGTACTTGTAGCCAAGACATTCTATAAGTTCAAATGAAAATATAACCCTGCAGATTTTCTTCACCATTTCTTCCCACAAAATTATTTTGAGGGAAATTATGGTAATAAAAAAATACACAGTGTCAGTGAGTTAGTCTTGACATAGCACATGGAATGCCAGTTATCATACATATGTGGTGTAAAGTAACCTTGGTAGCATGAGACCAGTGGGAGGACAGTTCTGCGGTTTGCAATTATTCCCTCAGTGTTTCTTTAATATACAGGTCTGCATCAAACAAATAAATAGGTTCTATTTTTTTTTTCACTAATTTAAGCTAATTTTAAAAATAAGATGATCTGAAGCCCAAATTTTACTCCTAGAAGGAAAATGTATGCTGCTCCAACGCAGTTTTTTGTTAATGCATCACTTTGATTTGCAGCTAGGAATCCTTGAGTGCCTTTAACTTTGACAGCTATTGACAGGAGTGGAGAGCACTCAAGGTGTCAGCCTCTTTTAGACTGACAAGAAGGCTTTGAATACAGCTATAAAGCATAAGCTGCCATAAAGCTGAAGCCAAAGCCTTTAGCTGGCTGTTTTAAAATCTCATAACCTTGGTGGATCAGGCTCTTGAGACTGGGAAGGTTTGTAATGCACACTAACTAGAGGGTTACACACTTCAGGGCAATGCATCCAAATATGTGGGACCACAGCAGCATTCCCTGAGTCTGGGAATGGTCCCAGTTTATGTGTCAGGTGCCCTCTCATTTGAGTTTCCAGGTCAGAAAGTGCACAGCTCAAGTTTTAGCGCCTGAGTTAAGAGCCAAGGCTCTGCAGCTGCATGCTTTAGCAACATATATCCAGGTTGGACTGACAAAAGCGTAGGGTTTGTAATATATGCTTGCTAGTGGTTACCTGAGAACCTTCCAGAAGTCCACACTTAGAAAATAAGACTGTAAATATCCATGTAGAGGATGTTAAAGTAATATTTTCAAATAAAGCAATTTCTTAATAACATGAAACCTTTTTTTTCAGATTCAGAAAAATGGTTATGCTCACATTCAGCCCTAAGTGTAGTGCTACTTGATGGAGAAAGTGAGTGGGCTTGAATATGGCATTTGGTGGTCATTAAAGGATTTCTTTTAATCAGAGCCTTTAACTGAGTATCAAGATGTATTATGTTGGACATTTTTCTCTTGAACAATCTGCAAGGGTTTCCATGCTGTAATTTAATTGGATGGTGACTATGTTTTTGAATGCTATAGGAAAAATGTGTCTAAAAAGAATCACATGTATCTGACACAAACAGCTAAATCCATGCTCACATATGCTTCATCCTTCCCTCCCTTTCTAAACATCATGAGCCTTTAATACTGAAATTGATAAACGATGTGCCATATTTCTATTTGGTAAACTGGAAAATAAAATAAGCACTATTGTGTGTGTTTAAATAGTGTAGGCAATAATCTGGTGGTTTTTTCCATAGAATAGTTGTTTTAAAATTATTTTCTCAATCTACATATATGCAAATGCAAATTGTCAGGTACATTAGCTGTGATTCATTTTTACAGGCCTGCCTTTTGAAATAAATCTGAATACTTGGTCCTTGAGGTAATTTATTTATTTCTACTGGATGTTATATTACAATTTATGAGATTAGTTCTACTCAAATGGGATTTTGCACCTTCTTTTGGGAGAGTAGAAAACTCAATTTCAGAGAAATCTTAGTAATTCAAACCAAACATCTCTTGCTTAATATGCACTACTTTTATATTCTCTTGGGTCACCTGAAGCAATCCTGGACTAAAGAAGGCAAATTCCTTAAAACGCAGGCCATCAGATGGCTTCTCTTGGGGAAATATTTGTGGAATTGTCTGAATTGTATTAATGTAATGTCTTGGTTTTGTGGACACATTACCTAATAAGGAGGACAGAGAGATGCTACCCAACTGCATATTCTGGAATCCAGGCCCACAAACAGGAAGGCAGCCGCTGCTTTTCTGTGTATGACCAGATTATTGGACTTCTGATGTACTTCTCATTTGGCTATATGCTATGGATCTAATTTATCTGTAACAAGAAGGTGGAACCAGAATAAATATGTTTCTGATCATTTTGTTGTTCAGCTGCTTCTGAGAGTGGTCTCTCACATTCCATTTCTGGATGTTGTGGTGACAAGTTTGAGAAAAGTAGCTTTCCACCTGGATATTTCTCCTTGGCTGACCTTCCTTTCTTTGTGATCCTTGAATACAGACTTGTTTTAGACCTGAACTTCAGTGCTAGGTAGCTTCTGTTGTCTTTAATATAAGCAGTAAGCCATTAAACTGAAATCAGACTTATGGCACTATTCATAGCAAATTCACCTTCCTTGGGGTTAATAAAAGATGTATTTACTTCCTGTGCTGGAACTCTTTCTCCCTGTGTGCATCTCTTAATTTCTGCATTATATATGAGTGTGGCTTTACTGCCACAATTCTGGTAGCTCTGGATTACTCCATGTCCAAGCAGATGCAACTTTCCCTTGTTCCAAGCTTAACATATAATGTAAATGCAGTCTGTACCGAAATAATGATGCAGATCTTGAGCAACTGATCTGTTCTCATATGGATAACACCTTTGAAAGCTGACAAAAACAATTGAAGAGAGCAGAGGAAATAGAAGAAAACTGAACTTCTGCTTTATATAGCTGTTTAACTTGAAAAAGTGTTCAATAACTGTTCTAAGGAACAATGTCATAGTCAAATGCAACAGGTCAGTTTTATTAAATTGAGGTATCATCTACTGTTCATTTCTTCAAAGTCAACATAGCCAACAAAATCTCTTTTATGCATAAATAGAGAATCATCAGTAGTTTTGGTACTATAATATTTCCAGTTCTTACAAAATATAAATAGACTTCCTTTAAATATTGGTATTTTCTAACAATCATCATGGGCCATGCAGACTTCTGAGTCTGGTGAGCTGAATCTGCTGAAGTCACTTCCACAAGATTCAAGGACAGAGATGCTGAGCTAAGGATTGCATTTTTCCAGAAGGGAATAGTAAGGACTTTGTTTCTTTGTCTTGAAATTAATTTATTCTCTATGCCAACCAGCAGCATGACTGTTTCTTCTCCAGACCAGACTACATTTGGGGTATGCTATTATTCTCTTGTTGGTTGGCCTTTTTTTCTCCCCCCCCAGTTTTTCTTTCTATTTGTTTGAGGGGATATCTGTCTTGCAGAAGAGGTATTCTTCACAACATGAATTGCTGCTTTTTGGGTGAAATATCAAGGCTTGTTTCTGTGCACCCCGCATGCTACATGTTTTTGGTGTGCAATATGCATACTTGCCTGTGTGCATGCATACTTGTCAGTCTCTACAGACACACACACACACATGCATGTGTACCCTGCAACCTGAGTATCCTGGTTTGAGATTCAGTCCCACTTACTGTTTGGGGATTTTTTGCTGTTCTACTTTCTTGGCAGACACACAGCATTTAGCTCTGTAATGACTGAAGCAGAGCCCAGACCAGAAGAATGGAGACTTTCTGTCAGAATGGAATACAGGAAATGTGTTACCTGTAGTCACCTAGAAATCAGGTAGCTGCCATAGCTATACATAGACTAACCCTCACCTCTGTGGGGATCCTCTGACCCTTTCTGCAGCAGTGCTAAAAATAGTTCCTCAGGATTTTTTCAAACTATGCTTTGGAGGAACCTCAGGCTTGATTTAAAGTGTGAGTCTGAAAATTCTGAGCAGAGAGCATACTGTGACAGAAAAATTATGTCCCAAATAAAAAGGTATCCAGACTTCTTCAGCAGGCAGCAGACCACCTATGTGGCAGACTTGAGATTCCTCCAGAGCCACTAGTTGAATTTTCTGTGTGTTGAATTTTCTGCCAGGGGGAAAACACTGAAAGGGTATTTTCTCTAACTGCACATTAGGGTCTTCTGGTCACTGCCCAAAGCAGAGGAATGATGCCTAGCAAACAACATTAATTGCATATGCTGGTGATGCTCAGGGAAATGCTATTTAGCAACAGCTTGCCACCAGGAATGCTACTCTGAATGGTTATGAATTCATGCATGATTAACACTTCACGATACTCTCCCAGCATTTGCACTTCTAATGTACTTCAACCAGATCTCTAAAATGGCAAGTGATGGTTTTTTCCATTTCTCTGTTTGTGTTTTTTGTTTGTGTTTTTCTATTTGTGATACAAGAGCATTATTGGCAAATGCAAAGGACATCTAAAAAGGCAAATTAAAACAGTAGGCTGTCACCTCCAAGTACTTAGTATACTTGTGGAATTTGAAACACATTTTGAGATTTGTCATTAACAGAAATGAAAGGATAACTTTTTATGCATCTTGAACATTCCTCCAGATTTAAAAATATATTTTACAATTGATGCCAATTCACCTCCAGACAAAGGGTTCTGAAGGTCTTTGGAACTTTTCTAATTTTGATAAAAAGCTGTGTTTACCCGTTTTAATTTTCAGTGTGTGGATATTACAATAATACCTTGATCATCACAGTATAAATTATGTTAGGATGAAACATCTGTAATAATTCGTAATGATATTAATCTACAAAAGAAAGACAATTTTATGTACACATCTGAATTACAGACTATATGCAAAAGCCAATAAACTTGGATTATATTATTAGAAAGAAAAAAGTATGCTAGATTTCATCTTATTTAAATGATATTTACAAATCACATACTTTCCAATTATGGTAGTTATAAACATGCGAATTGATCCAATTAAAATAGGAACTAACTTGGAATATGTCTTTTCCTTGAACCAAAATTAATATTTCTTAGGTTCAAAAACGCTTTGAACCAAACAATCTGTTTCCTCAAGTCTTTGGCTTGGTTTTCCTGACCCCAAGCACCCACTCTTCAATTGCACTGATTTCCCCCTCCTTTGTATGATATCAAATGCATTTTCCTCAGTTTCCTACTCACTGAAAACTTCTGAAGCTTTTTCCAGATGATTGGAAAATTTCTGCAGTTCTCCTCTCCTTGCCCACTTCAGTGACTCCCTTGCCTCTGGAGGACCTCATAGCTGATAGATCCATCAGGATAACTACTGAAAACATGCTCCTCCCTTATCCTCATCTACAGCTAATGGGCTCTTTGCTTTCTCTGATCAACCACATACTACAATGCCCTGTTGTGTTGGTTTTGGCTAGGGTAGACTTAATTTTCTTCACAGTAGCTGTTGTGGGGCTGTGTTTTGGATTTGTGCTGGACACAGGGTTGATAATACAGAGATGTTTTCGTTATTGCTGAGCAGGGCTTACACAGAGCCAAGGCCTTCTCTGCTTTTCATACTGCTGTGATGGTGAGGAGGCTGGGGGTGCATGGGAGGGTGGGAAGAGGCACATCTGGGACAGGTGACCCCAACAGACCAAAGGGATGTTCCAGACCAAATGACATCATGCCCAGGATATAAAGCTGTGGGGAAAAAGGAAGAGGAAGAGCTGCTTCAGGTTCCAGAGCAGAAATTCCCCTGCAATCCACGGTGAAGACCATGGTAGGAAGACTCTCCCCCTGCAGCCCATGGAGGTCCACAGTGGAGCAAATATCCACCTGCAGCTCATGGAGGAACCCACATTGGAGAAGGAGGATGCCCAAAGGAGTCTGTGAACTTGTGGGAAGCCTAGGGAAGAGCAGGTTCCTGGCAGAACCTGTGGCCCTGTGAAGAGCCCAAGCTAGAGCAGGTTTTCTGGCAGGACTTGTGACTCCATGGGGGACCCATGCTGAAGCAGTCTTTTCCTGAAGGACTGCACCCTATGGAAGGGACCTATGCTGGAACATGGTACAAGAAGTCCTCCCCCTGAGGAGGAAGAATAAGCAGAGACAATGTGTGATGAATTGGCTGTAGCCCCCATTCCCCATCCCCATCCTCTGCTGGGGGGAGGAGATAGAGAAAAATTGGAAGTAAAATTAGGCCTAGGGGTAAAGGAAAAGTGTTTGGAAGGTGTTTTTAAGATTTGGTTTTATTTCTCATTATCCTATTCTGATTTGATTGTAACAAATGCAAAGAACTTCCCCAAGCTGAGTCTGTTTTGCCCATGATGGTAATTTCTGAGGGATCCCTCCCTATCCTTGTCTCATCCCACAAGCCTTTCATTGTATTTTCTCTTCCCTGTCCAGCTGAAGAGGTGAGTGATAGAGCAGCTTTGGTGGGCATCCGGGGCCAACCCACCACAGTACTTTTAGTGGTACATGAGGAATTTGAGACAAGGATAGTAATTGGGAGAGGTGGTGGGTAAGAGCCAAATCAGCTGAAGAATATCATAGTAACACTTCTTAGGAGCTAAGAGCTCTGGTGTCTACAAAGTTAAATCTTTCTAGTCTGGGGGATACAACACTAAGCTGTGCAGTTATTTACATTATTGGTGGAAAAACATAAGGTTCCCAGTTGGCTGTGGCACAAGAAGAATGGCAAGATACCTGTACATAAGCAAAGTGCATCTCCAAGGCAACACTCTTCATAGGATTCTAGGGTTTCTGTCTCCTATCAGCACATATTTTCTTTGACTAAGTCACATCCTTTACTGTACAGGATTTTAGACAAATTCCTTTATTCTTTAAGTAAATCTTTTATTGATGGAGTTAAATCAGGACAGAGTGAAAATGAAACCATGATCCTGTGTACAATATACAGAGTTCTTGTGTATGTGCAAATATATGCACCACAGTGCTGCAGTAGTTTTCAGAAATGAACTTTTACTGGCAAGCCCTGAGTGATGTATCCATGTATCCTACGGACCACAGCTGAGGTTCTCACCAAAAAGCTCCTGCCTCACTGTAGGAGGTGATATAAAGCTGACTCTGTTTCCTGTGGTGACTATTTTCTAGGCCAGTTCCCCAGTTTAAGTTAGAAGACCACGACTAAACAGCAGCACACTGTATTTGGGAGAGAGCTGGTGTTAGGGGTGAAATAGGAATACCTGCCTGGTGCCCCCATCAAAGCTTCCCCCAGCAATCTTCCATTTCCACAGCCTTATGTGCTGGGTTCCTCCAGCGCATGGGCGTTGGGGCATTTGAATGGTTCCACATTCAGAGGTGCATCCACATACACTGGGCTGTGTTTTGCAGCTGGTTATAGTTGCAGCCTTGACTGTACAGAAAATAACAAGATATTCACAGTTGCAAATACACTGTCTAAGCTCTATTTATGTATCTTCTGATTAGAAAGGCAACAACTCATAATCTTTAATTAATGTTTTCTCATATGACCCCTGTGAGATAGGGAAGTATGAACTAGGAAGAGAGAGATCAGTTAATATTAGCCATCTAGAAGTTAGCTGTCAAGTCTAAACCATCCATCTGGGCTCACTCTTTAGGCAGGACAAAGAAATAAATATATGGAATAACTATGAAGACAAATGGAGTAAATGAAGATAAGATGAATCACCATTTGGTTAAATCTATAGGAAGCCTGGGTGTCTACTGTGGCATCTACTTTTTAGATGGCTGGAACAAGAGGAATTCCTTTCCGAACAGCTTAATAAGATACCTCAGGAAGCATGTGAAATTAGACTAGGCTTCCCAACACAAAGGCTAGTCTTAACTTTCTGTCTTATCTATATTCATATGGCCCTGCTTGGGCCATTTTAAGGGCTACCCTGTGCTAGTGATGCAGCACAAAACAGCTGCACAAGAGCACTCTCTGGTATTAATATCTACCTCCGATTTTGCATATAGAAATTAAGTACACACACGAACACTGACACACATATACTTTGGAGGCACAAAAGGAAAAGTATTTTAACTCTTTGCAATTTCCAAGAAGTGATGAATCAACAGAAAAGATATTGAGGGAGCAGAGAGGACTAAAAAAATCCCAACCTCTCTGCTAAACATGATTGGTGGATATTTCAATTATCAGTAACACATTCTGAATTGTTAATCTATTCAGATCTTGCTCTGGTGCCCTGCTCTCTGTAACTGCAGCATGCAGAACTAATATCCTCACTAGCTCATGCATTTGGCAATATGCTCCTGCCCAATTTTTACTGCCCCCCTAAGGAAATAAGAGCACTGTGTATTCTAGGAAAAAACACACTTTTAAAATATTCATATTTCCATGGTTGTGTGTGTCTGTTGTGTAAGTTTTCCTTGGTGGCAGTGAACAAAGTGCTCTTCTGTGGAGCAGGCTCTCCTGTCTCCTCTAGCAGACTCAGTGTCTGTACAGGGAATTCCTGTTCCTGGCCCAAACCCACAGGCCCTCAGCACTGGAGGACAAGGTCGGCCATCTCACACTCTCTCTCTCTCGGCCTGATAGTTGATCTTCGTGCTGGAGAAATGGGCTCTGAAAGAGAAAAAGAGGGGGGCTGAGGTGAAGGAAAGAGAGAGCACGTGTATGTACTTCTAACTTGTCCTGGGAACTTTGGCAAACACTTCCTCCCTAAACAAAGTTTGTTCAACTTTTGCACAAGTCCTGATAGTCTCTGATTTACTTGGCTCTTCATTTAAATGAATTAGTGGTACCTGGCTGTGTTGTCTTATCAGCACTGTGACAGGCATCATCCAAGCCTCATTTCACACCTTCCATCTTCCATTCTGCCCCGTGGGGGCTTTTTTCCCCTTGTAGTAGTGACTGAGCAACAGCATCCACTGCTAGGCAGAAATCTGCCTACAGAGAGCTTGCTCTGTTTAGTCTTCAGTCAGAGGACCCATGAAGCATACTTTGTGGCTACTTATGGTCAGGGTGGTATGCATATTTTTTTAAAAGTTGCACACTGTCAAGACAGGTAATTGTGTAACCTTAGCTGCACTCTTTTTTTTTCCTCCTTCCCCTAAGGCTGGAGTGGCACCTTGCATTCCAGCTGGTGCCGAGAGCAGGGCTAGCTGTGCTACTCTACAAACAGCTGCAGTCTGGCTCATGTTCTGTCCTTCACTGAGGAGGATGGTATCTACCCTTTAAGGCTCTCCCCTGCTGCATGTTCCTGGCTGACTGCTCTCATGCACAGTACAGGAAACTACAAGGCACAATGCATGAGACACCTTTTTTATCCTCTGCAGCTATGCTTTCCATTGAGAGAAAGAGTAATTATCCTATTTCTGTTTCAGTGTCAGGTACCACATGGTTTATGCATTTGTCTCTTCGAAAACATGTTTTGCTTTGATGTTTGCTTTTCTAATGGGGCTAGTTTGCATAATACCTTCTGCTGCAAAAGAATGCTGAATCTACAGATGAGCTATCACTTCTCAAAATACTGATTGCTATCAGCTGGCTTGCCGAAGGCCTTGGCTGTGGCTCTGCATGCGTGTGTCTGTGCGTGTGTGCACAGTCGGGGGAGGGAGGGAGAAGGTTAATTTCCTGTCTTTGACCAGTTTTGACATAATGCCTGAACTGAAAGAGATGGATCCATCAGAACATTAACATTTACCTGCTTTCCCAGAGCAGCATAGCAAGCTCTCTACCTGTAAGGGTGTGGTTATATGTGGGTAAGGAGTGAGATGACAGGGAAAAGGGAAATGCTGTATTTGTGGTACTGGTTTCTACTGTACTTCTGTCACAGTCTTTCCAGCTGATTTTACACCTGTGGATTTTCCCCAGTGTTGGCCTTTAGGAGTGAGGATGTCTAAAGTCAAATACGTAAAGCATACAGATGCAAAAGTCAGGTCAGGGGACATGGAGCGGAATAGTTGTAGGGAGTGTTTGTTATGAGATATACATATATATATATATATATATGTACACACACACATACACATGCATACATGTGAGTGGATATGTGTGTGATATTTGCAGTGTGTTTCCTCCTTTCCCCAAATGACACATTCTTACTCACCCATGCAGACCTCTCTCCTGTGGAATTCCCTATCTGCTGCCTACTGGCCTGACCTCATTGTTTTTCTCGGCCTGGCCCTGATGTGGGGAGGGAAAGAACTCCTCATTTCCTTCTCTGGACAAAGAACCTGAGCCAGAGACTGCCCTTCCTCAGAAAATGCTCTGACATAGCAGAGCTTAAAGAATTCCCATCAGCAGCAAGCCTTGAGAGTCAAATTTGAACATATTGGTCTCAGCTTGTTGCTTGCTAGACTAAAGCTCTAGGTGTTTTTTATAAAATTCAGGGACTGTCCTTCTGATAGCATTGCACTCCTCTGCCTTCAGGATTCATACAAAACCCTCAAGGATTCGGAGCCTTATTTCAGTAAATATTCCTGCATTCCAGTGCCATCTGAATGTATCTGTTTCCACACATCTTTGGGCCAGAAACAGGGTCCAATTTTTAGAGAAGAAACTTTCTCACAAGATTTTTGAAACTTCTTGCCTTTAGTGAGACAACTGGAAATACCATGAGAATGATAATTAAGAAAAATTTGTGCTGACATAATGCCTTCCATCTGTAGATCTGAAAAAGCTTTATGGATATTAATAAATTAGTCCCCTAACTACCCTTTGAGACCAGGATATTATTGTGCCTGCTTTGGAGGGGGGGTAATGAGGGGACTGTTAGGAATCTAAGGGCCTGATCTAGCACTCACTGGAGCCTATGGGAAAATCCCCAGTGACTTTACTGGGAGCTGGATCGGCCTGTTGGCGGCTTGCTCAAGGCCACACAGAGAGTGAGCGATAGCTTTGGGAACAGGACCCAGAGCCACAGGACTGCTTTGTTCCTTTCCAACCCTCGACTTTCTTCAGGTCTTTCATTACTTTTCTGTCTGGATGAGGTGCCTGAAGTAGAAAGCATAAGGCAACAATATAGAAGGTTCATTTATAGCGTTTCAAACCTCAGGAGAAAGCTTGGCTCTGGTCTGGTCTGAGGGAGGAGTTTAAGCAAGACCCAATTTTTAAAGAGGTATCTAAGTGCTCAGTTCCCACTTTTATGGGCAGGAGAGGCCTAAAGACCTTTAAAAATCAATCTGTAAATAACAACCTTGCTCCAACTAGGTAAACTATCCCTTGTGTGAGCTCCTGGAGAAACTTAGGAGAACTTAAACCTAGCTGAACCAAACCTTGCAAACGGGTCAGCTCCCCAGAGTGTGTTCCCACCCTGTGGAAACCTCTCCCCACCCAGGTATGCCCACAGATCAAAGCCACATCTGCTGCTACCAGGAGACACCTGCCTCACCTCAATACAGCAGCCCACTGGCTCCCCCACTCCAGGGTGGCCCTGGCAGCTCCCCCGCAGGCTCATACCCTCCTCTCTTGGCCTGCCTGCTGGCCTTATTACCTTTCAGACTCAGTTCTCCTACCCCGTTTTTGCAGCTCGGTTGCTTTCCACCTGCTCCCCGGGTTAACCCTTTCGTTGCCATTACAAACACTGCAGATGCAGGTAGATATATGTGCAGGAAATGCAGGTGTACAGGAGCTGAAGTCAGAACCAAGCAATGTGATGTGACCTTCCTAAGCACCCCAGTGACAGTGAGAAAAGAAAGTGAGATTTCTGATTTGTGAGAAACATTTTTTACTAGTCAGGGACAGTTTGATGTTCTGAGCTCACTGGGAGGGACCCTGCAAGGCAGAGGAAGGGCTGGTCCTCCTGGAGCTGATGCTTGCACAGCAACCCAAAGCTGGCAATCTGGCATCAATCCAGACCCACTCCAGAGCAGGGCCCATCAGGAACTGACCTTCTGCTCTGCACTTTCCAAGACCTTGAGCAGCCAGCACAAACCCAGGTAGAACTGTGGGAAATCTATCCTGCCCTTAGCAAAATCTTGTAAAGTTAGAGACTTTCTTACACTTTTCAGTTGAGACTACAAAAGAGCTTTTGAGCCATTTCCATGTTGAAAATTTATACAAATTATTGTTTTTTAATGAATGAAATCAAAAAAGAATAGCTGAAGTTTTGATTTGAGATGGTGAACTAAAGACAGAGGTAATGGAATAACCTTGGAGACTCCTTATAATTGAATTCAGTACCAGTCTGTGTAGCTGCTTTTTGAAGGATTGTAACAAAATCGCACTACCCATAGGGCAAGTACTTACACAGACTCCACAGTAGTCCCTTTCTGAAGCACTTCATACAAGGGAAAGTTGTTTAAGAGTGAGCTGTGTTGCTCAGCAACACTATGTATTTAAATTTTTTTCTTTTTTTTTTAACATCTCATAGCTCATAGGATTTTAGGCACTACAGCTAATTTATATGAAGGCTCCACTGTAGTTTTCTGAAGTTTATTTAACCGTATGAAAACATTTCCAAACAAATTATGTAATCTAAAAGATATGTATGTTATTTGTGTGCTGCTTTGATGGTATTTCTATTAAAGTACCATTTGATAGGGCTTGAAGCTGAACTGAGATATCATCTGTTCATTCACTAATTGAAATTATTATTTGGGTAGTTTTACTGTGCTGCCCACTAAGAGATAGAGGGAACTCTTTTAAAATTCAACCCATTATTTATCTCTATATTTTTTATACAAATAAAAATTGGTTGAAAAGCATTGAGGGGAAGAAGCTCTTTGAGGCTCTGTGAGAAGGTTACAGTTACAAGTACTCAACCTGATTCCAAGGACACAGTTCCCCCCCTTTTACCCCCAATTAGGTAAATAAGATCGATCAATCCCTAATAATTTCCCACTCTTACCTACCCTGTTTATGGAATTACAGGAGTTATATGGAAGTTTATGTGGTAAATTCTGGTAAAAACTGTTTCTTGAGAGTGACCATTAAGGAGTATAAATAAAGCCTGAGAAAGGTTTGTGGCTATATATTGGTAGGGCAAGTTTTTCTCTCCCCAGCTCCCCTGCTCCTGGAAAGCTTCCACACCTTCTGGCCTCGTTACCCATGTTCCTAGTTTCCTCATTACTTGTTCTCATCTACTGCTGGGCAAATCCTGCAAAACAGTATTCATAACATGTTCAAAGACAGCCCACACTAACTGACATGCCTCTTTAATGCACTTTCTGTGAACAGGGGGACAAGCAAATATTTGTTCACATAAATACGCTGAAAGAGAATCTTCCATGGGTAACCACTGATGTCTAATTGCAGAAGGGCTGGGGCTTGGGGGGAAAGGTGTGGAAGATGGGTTGGTATCATCATTTTGAAAGCACTTTGTGGGTTTGACAGGAAGTAAGTTATGTGATAACTTGTTGTTTTGTGATAGCTTCTGCTCATCACGCTGCTCAGTCAAACCCCCAAATCCTGCTTTAGGAAGAAAATCGCATTCCAGAGAGAAGCATGTGCACTATCTGTGGGTGCAACTCGACAGCAATAAGCTGTCTGATGCATAATCAAGAAACACAAATGGTTCTGTACCAGCCCAGCTCTTTCCAACGATAAGGCACAAGTGGAGTTGGAGGCTTGATGAGACACTGTTGAAGACAGAAAATATATCCACCTCTGTTCCTATCACTTAGAGGAGCCCCAGCATAAGGTCAGCTGTAAGCTGGCAGGTTCTTCAGCCAAGGGATCTTGTAGCCTTCATCAGGGGCTATGACTGGTAATAGACTAAAGGAAGCTGTGACAATGGCAGAGAGGATAATTTGGTGCAGTAGACAGCCACTGCAATGCGAGGAGAGCTTAAAATGTGCTGTTTTCTGCAGAGCTTAGGATATGGTTAACATTTATAAAAAACAGGTGTTAGCTGCTTGAAAAATGAGAAAGGTTATCCTTAGCAACTGTGTATTTGCATTTCAAAGTGGTAATTATAGGTATGTGTACACACAATTAAATAGGTTGCACAGAGTGAAAATAAACAAATAATCAGTGCTATTAGGCAAGGCTTAATGAACATTTTTGTTATAACATAAATTAATATGTGTTCTTTGAAAGAACAACAAAATGAAGTATTTCTGTTTGAGATTCTCAAGGATTATACAAACAAATGAGCTAAAAAAAAACTAAAGGTGTATAACTGTTTGACACCAACATGTACTTTTAAGCATCCAGAAATTGGATCTGGCCAGCTACCCGTATGCAAGCTTTTTCATTCCCTTTGGTAATACATTCAGCAAGTTCCTCTGAACTCTAGGCAATCAGACACATAGATGGCATACCTAAGGCTTGCTCCAGCAGGCTCCATTGACGTTTGCACTGTTGGAAGCCATTCTAACACAGCTTTTTATGAATATGTAACATGCAAACTGGATGTTGCCCAAGACCTGCTCCAGTTTTAATGACTCTGCTCCTGTTTGCACACACAGACTGCAAACTATTTATCTGTAGGTGAGCTAAGCAGATCCAGGAAATGTTAGCCATTTTGACTTTGGGGATTGGTGACAGGAATTGTACGCCAGCTGCTCTTTCTTGCAAACATTCCTCACATTTCTGACACACAGTAGGGTGGATACATGTTGTGTAACAGCGTTTTAACCTTAGCATTTAACTGGTCAAGTGACAAAATGCTGAAAGAAAACTAGTGTGTTCAAATGACATTGGCCAATACTTATCTCACATACCAAATAACCACTCTATTTATTGTGGCAAGTCCTGAAAAAAAAATCTCTTCTTGGAAAAAAAAGGGCTTTGTAAAATCCTGTCTTCACTGTGTTATACTGCCTGAGGACAGCAGCAACAGCAGTGACCTGCTCCAGCCACATGCCTTAAAGGATTGTCTCAAGAAAATTAGAGTGTAGCTGAGTCTCTGTGTCCATTCAGCCTGAGAAGACTCTTCTGTGCAGAATGTGCTCAGTTAGCTCTGTCTTGATTTTTAGTTAAAACCTAGTAACTGGACAATTTCACCCTCTCTCATAAAATAATTTTTCAAGGCAATTCTCTACTCTTTCATTTTTCTTCTGATTTCCCCATGGCTTGGACTGGGGTTTGATGCTGAGTTCAAATATGTTCCAAGCTTGTTTGCTAAACCTCATCATCCTCTTGCATTCTCAGCATGCTATTGTACTGCCTAATCCTTGGTGGTAATCTGCCTTTTCAGATCAGTGCTTTCCTGGTATTATCAGAGAGATCAAAAAGAGTTTTCAGCTGGCTGAAGGCATCACTTAACACAGTAGGGATATCTGGACCTGCATCTACCTGTGTTTCTGGAGTTTAAAAATCTGAAAAAGCTTTTGAAACAAACCAAAAAATAAATCAGAGTTGTAGCTGAGTTCTTAGTGAATGCAAAGCAAAATAGAAGATATAGAAAATAATTACACTGTCATTATATCATCTTCTAGGCAGCACTGTATTTCAGTCTAGCAAATTAGTATTTCCATTTCCAATTCCAGATCCCTATAGAATCTCAGTTCACCAGACAGCTTAATTAGCAACGTGTGATTTTTTTGTTGCCTTAAAAAAAAAAAAAAGAAGAAAATGTTGTCAGTCCTGAACAAAATGTTACTTTCTCCCATAACGCTTAATATATGTAAGCCTGAAATGTTTTCCTATAAAATTTTTGGGTTTTCTTCTCCTTTGTGAAAAAAAACCAACCAAACACATACAGTTTTTACAAAACTTACAAATTTTTCCTCTGTTAAAAGGCAGTTTCTTGTAAAAAAATCCAGAACTTTTTTGACAAGTGCTACCTGTTGTGAAGATTTTTCTTTGTTTTGATGTTCTTATCACCTCTACTCTTAACATAGCTCTCAGTAGATAAACTATCAAAAACTGATAGAAGCTGCTCACTAGGACAGAAATCAAGTGGTTTAACCACCTGTGGGAATTTAGAAACGTTTCATGGGTTTTGTCATACAGGATACCTTCCAAAATGATGTTTTCATATCCCTAAACTTAAGGCTGGATGTGCAGATGCTCTGATTTTGCATAGAATTAAGTTAAGTGGTACCAACCCTTCTACCAGATAAAGGCTGAAGCTCCACTGCGCAGGGAATGAATAATAGTTTATGTGCATGTGAGGGCATAACTGACTTGAACAACAAGTAGGACCTGAAGAAGTCAGCTGCAGCTTCTGTCATGTCAGTGAGGCAAGAGGGGGGCAAAGCAGTGGATGCATCTGAGACCAGCCCTGCTGCTGTCCCTGATGTCCAATGGCACACTTGACCTGACTGGAGCAATAGCGAGCAAGGAAATGCCTGTGAAAGCACTGCCAGGTCATCCCTGCTGCTGTTCCTAGAGCTGCCCTTCCCTTTGGCTCTCTGAGCGAGTTGTGTCATCTCTACTTTGCACTCATGGGCTGTGTAATGGGCTTGGCAGGTTGCTCATGCAGTTGAGAAGTGTTGCCATTACTAATGTAGGAGGACAGCCTTCCCTTAAAGGTTTTGTACTCCAAAATTCCTAATAAAGTGGTGCTGTATAAAAATGGGACATAATAGGAGATAAAAACCGTTCACTAAATCTTCCCAGACTGAAAGGAGTTTGGCACCATCAGCTTATGCTGTGGCCCAAGTCCTACAATTGGATGAGCAGAGTAGAAGTTCAGCCTGGTCTAACAGAAACAAGATTTATGCTTATATTGCTCAGAAAATCTAGATAAGGAAGGGTGAGCAAAATATAGCCTAGGTCTGATATTAGACCCTGACTATCACAAAGACCACCACACTACCCCCATCCCTGACTGCTGCTCTGGAAGGATCTAGTGAACAAAAGCCAACAAAACAGCATAAAATTGGGGGACAAAAGCATGATGTGGCCTGTCCCTTAGTGAGGTCCCATTGTCTGCAGGGATCTGACAGGATGATATACTTTGCAGTCAGCACTTGCTGCTCCCTGTGGTGTGGTACAACCTGTTTGTGAATTACATGTATATTCTTGTACAAAGTCTATGAACGTGCACTGAACTCCTCTGCCTTTTCATCTCCTGTGCAGGGTACTTGCAATGTTGTTCTCATTTTCTAATCAATTGCACTTGTTGCTTGGGGGCCTTTGCCTTCATGTTGCTACACTGTACTAGATGTCACATCTATTTCTAGACACCAGTAACTATTGCACTTGGTAGAAGGCACATTTCAGAAGTCTTTTTCCTTTCCTTCCCTTCTAAAAGGCTGTTGTGTTCAGTGAGAATGAACTTTGCTAGCATTTCTTCTTCCTGCAATAATGATAAATTTCTAGAATGTTGCAATATATATACCTGACTATTTCTGACTTTTTTACATGCATTAAAATTGCCTTTTAATGACTATAATTTGGATTGAAACATCACTCTGTTTTGAAGTTCTTTCCAATGTCTCATTCTGATGTAAAATGTTCAATTTAAAAACAAGTCAAACCAAAAAGAAATTCTCCCATAACTGTGATCTCACAGTTCAGTCTAATCAGTCACTCAGTCACTATTGTTGAGATTGTTAGAATAAGAGAAAGAGATTTTCTTGCCTGAATAAGCTAATTATGAGACCTGTTTCAAAGTAAAGTATCTCTAGCAAAAAATTGCCCATGACTCTGTAGACTGAGGCATGAGAGCCCATTTCTTCCTCATCAGAGCGAGCTTGACTGTTTTTTTAACATATGTGGGGTCAGACATCACTGTTCTGGACAAAGACATGAAAATGATAGTGAAGTCAGTTGTTTCTTTCAAGCATTGTACTTGCTGTGTTAAGAGAATTTCTTTATGTTCATAAGTTATTTTTTGTGGCAAGAGAATTACATCACAATTACAGAACACAGCTACCAAAATATTTCCTCAGTACCTCTGAGATGAGCAAAACTATTATTTGTTTTGGCCACTGGATGGTTCTAAACTCTATTCTGAGCCCTTTAATAGGCCTCCCCATCCACAGTTCTAAGATCCTTACAAAGGAAGATCCTTACAAAAGTTCTAAAGATCCTTACAAAATTGACAAGGAACATTTATTTCCGTAGTTTGTAGGACAAAAGGGGACGGAAATACAGAGAAAGAGGAGGAAAATGTGCCCAAGCAGTGTGCCTTTGTGTGGAAGTTGAGCATAATTTGGGTGAGAAGCAGACAGTCCTCAAAGTTGGTTCTACGGCCAGAGTGGCTATCTAGGAGAAAGTTGGACTGAACTCTTCTTACATGTCTTATTTTGGCAATATTTTATATATACTGTAAAGGCAAACCAAAAATGATACTGAATGCAACCAGGCAGCAAATAGCAAAGAACTGTGTTCAAAAGTCTTCTACAACCAAGTTAGTCTCTTACTTGAATTATCTTACATCTCTTCATTAGATCTTACGCTCATGAAGTAAAACTACATGGTTGGTGGTTCAATTAGTCCCTTAAAATATTTCCAACACATCCTTTTTGCCATTCTGTAACATGCACCTGAAACATCCATGAACATGAAATCCAGTCCTTGAAATTTTTGCCTGCTACAGAATCCTTCTCCAGGACAGTGATGAGTTACTAGAAAAGACACTGATGTAGGAGTCTCAGCTTAAATCCTCTATTCCAATGAAAACTGATTTTGTACAAAGAACAAATTAGCTATTAGCAGTCCAAAGAGTGTTCCTGTGGCACAGTTCACCTGATGGACTTAACACTTCCCTGGGAGTTAAGAAACATAAGTTCAAGACCTTATTCTGAAGCAGGTAGAACTGAAATATGAACTCAAGTTTTCCCACACTCTGGTAGGTGACCTAACCAAAAGGGCAACCTGGGACAGTGTTTCCACAGTTGTTCCAAGTTAGTTGTTTGTCTGTCCCCACCCTCTGCCAACCCCACCTCATATTTTGACCAAAAAATGATCATCATCCTGTGAAACTTTTCCTAAAACAAATCTAGTGAAAACTCACACAAATAGTTTTGGTTTCAAGGAATTTGTTTTTTTTTAAATAAAAAAAACCCCAAACCAAACAAGTACCCAAACACTGAATTGAAAGATTTCCAACAGGCTCTGCTTTGGTATTGTGTGACTGGACTATTTCCTACGAAATTAGAAAAGTAGTCTGTGTGCCTGTCATTCATGCATGCCTTCCATTTAACTAAGTAACAGTGTTTTGTATGCCTGGAGATACACTAGGATTCACCAAATGACCACAAATTCTATTGTACAGTGGAGCAGAATTCTGCCCTCATTTGCTTCTGTAGCAGTATACTAAATAGTGTATTTGCCTTTTATTTTAGAAAGCTGAGGGAGAAAGAGAAGCTGACAAAATGACCAGGAAGTTTTCAAAGATTAATGAACTTTCAAGCAGATTACATAGGCATAAAAACCAAATCAGTAATGTGTAAAAACCAAACCAGTAATGTGTTTGTAAACTATTTCAGTATTCTTATTGTGCTCCCAGAATGAGGTATTTTAACATTTATGGGCATGGTGGCCCTTGAGGCATGAAACTTTCTAAGAAATACTGATGAGTTTCTAAGCTACAAACTCAAATAGATAAAGAGGCAGTGGAAAATGAAGTGAACAAAATGAGCTCAGATCTCTTTTAATGATGTTGTGTATGATCACTATTAAACTATACCTTTGACGTTATTAAGGCATGTTAACAGACTCTGACAGAGTTGTGAAACAGGCCATTTTCCACCTTTTGTGGTGCCAAGGAAGAGAAGCTTTCTTCCCTGAAAACCTGAGGAAAAAGTCAGATGAATGCCCATGAGGAAGAGGTGCTGGAAGCCCTCATGTTTTGGGAGCTGTATGAGGTCCCGCGTGATATTCCCGCAACCATGCAGAGTGGCCAACCACCTCCTCTGGAAAAGCTGTTGAATCGAAATCTCAAGACACACTCTCCCTGCCTGTGTTCTGTTATTACTAACAGTCCTGGGAATCAGAATTGAATTATGGGGTTTCTGGTAGGCTTAGAGGAGAGAGGAAGAAAAGGTATCCCACCATCTCCCGTGCATCGCTGCCAGATGTGTGCTGCTCCCAGTCAGAAGTAATTTCAGTGCATGACTCATGATGTGCCGTTTCATTCTGTACTTGGTGCAAGGTTCCCTGAGCCTGCCAGCTTTCCCTGTGACCAAAGTGCAAGTGTGATTCCCACCTAAATTTTTCCTCAATTAGCAGTTTTAATAGAGTGTCGGCAGTTCCACCCATTTGTGAATGTCAGAGCAAATATCTTGACCCTCAGTCATTGTTAACTTTTAAACTAAATATAGAAAATTTCATTCTACTCACTTCTTGTAGGAGAGATTCAGCTTTACATCCAGTCTATGCAAGAAAAATGAATGAAACTTGTTAATAGAATCTGGCAGTACTACTAAGTTCATTATATGACTCTGGTAATGGTGATGAGAAGACAGAATGAATATTGTCCTGTTAAAGGAGTTTGCATAAAATTTTTAAAAACCCACATAAACGTGTTATTTAACGATTTCAACTAATTTCAAGCTCAGAGATCAAGAAAGATGTCAAAGAAAAAAATTTGGCCCTGAATATATATATTTATTAAAGATGAGTGGCCAGTGTTCAGACATGCATATCTAACTTTGAAGGTATCAGTTGGTTTCTAGGTAGGTACAAGAACTAGAGCTAATTGTGTGTCCTTTTATTGATTATTCCCCAGAGGACATTTCAACATTTAATGACAATCTGAACAGCTCAAAATTTTAGACTGGGAAATAGAGGGTTAATTTTAAGTGATCCATGACAATATGTGTAGTGAAGTGTTTTATGCCTGAGCTTTTTGCTATACATCAGATTTCTTCACTAGCATGCATCTGAGGAATAGGATCATCATATCTCTTCCTTCTTGCCACAAGCAGTGTGTTGTCTGAGTCCTTGGCTAGAAGGCCTATTCAGCCTTGCAAATTTCAGCCTTGCAGCTGAAAATTGAAAATTATTTCAGGTTCATTTTGTTGCTGAATGGTTCCTCTGTCTGGTCACCTGGAAGCTGATGTTTTCTGAAGATAAGAGAAACTTCAGATGTAAAAATCTTGCTAAATCAAGAGCTCTAGTTATCTGTCAGAATGTATTTTGTATGGAAAATTTTCAACTAGCTATAGACAAATTCTATTTCTGTGCTGGCAAAACTCCTCATAAGAATGAAGAGAGTGTACATAAAGCAGCAGGCCCAGCCATTAGATAAAAGGGTCTTGTAATGGGTTAAGTTAACTTTAAAATTTGCTTGCTAGTTGGAAGGTATAATAAAACATATCCCCAAATCAAGAGACAGCCAGCACGTCTAATTTTAGGGTTACCAGCTGTTTATATTTGGTGATGCCTGTCATTACAGAACAATTTCTGTGTCTGTGGCTAGAGATTCTAGTGCCAAACTGAAGAGTAATAGAGAGAGAGGAGCAGTGTAGATTGGTTAACCTTTTTTTTTGTGGCGAGCAGATTATCTGCTCATCGGTCTTACACTGTTAATGGGTACTGGCCATCGTCATAGCTAGTTGGCTAAAACCAATCCCCAAATTAAATTTTCTGCCTGTGTGAGCAAGACTGGGCCTTCTGTGCTATGAGATCAAAATGGGAGACAGACAGAAAGAGGGGAAAAAATGAAATTTGGCTGAACCACTTATATAATTGAGTAACTCAGTATGTTAGTTGTTTTATGATTTTTATTGGCCTTTTTAATGCCTAAGTGAGCGATATATGTTGCCAGATTATAATGTCATCTGGTACTTTTGTGGTATCCCCACAAGCTGGGAAAGTCTCATGAGAAAGCCAAATGTCATAGTTTGTTAGTTCTATAAAACACCAGAATGCTGCAAAACTATGAGGAAAACATAAAATCATAATCTCTTCTGTATTTTCATGGTTATTGTCCTCTTTGAAAGGGCACATTTCTGAGAGGCCTTTGGTATAAGCCTTTCATGAGACATTTACAAGAACCTTCATATCAGTTCCCTCTGCCACAGTTTATACTAGGACTTTGCTAAGAAAGCTTGTTGCTTCAGCCTCCTAATGACTTTTCAGAGATACTAAGATTTCACAAAGTCCTTATTCCCCAGAAAAATTCTGGTGAGATGCCTTTTGCTTGTGTAAACACCCAGTTCATCCTAAACTTAACTGAGTGAGAAGATTCACTTGGAGTTAGTAGGGCAACTCTGGGGACATTTTTCTGGGTTTTTTTGTAGAACAAAAGACAGCCTCTGAAGCTGAAAGTTTATCTTTAAGAATACCTTTAAAAATACCTGTAACAGCAATTATTGCTGGTGTTACAGGAGCATGTGGTTCTTTCATCCAGTGTGAATCCTAACATACTACCAAGTATGGAAAAGGTATGCCTTTGAGAGAAACTGGAGTTTAAACAGACAAAAAAACCATGTGCAAAATGGAGAAGCAAAGCCATATTTCACAGCCAGGAATCTGATGGAGAAAGAGACTGAATAAATGTCTCAAACTTTTCACAATAAATTATTACTGCTCTAAGAAAAATCCTTACGTGGATTATGAGAAGTATCAAAAATAGTATCAAAAAATAGTGTGGCCAGCAGGACCAGGGCAGTGGTTGTCTCACTGTACTCGGCACTGGTGAGGCCAAACTTCAAGTGTGTCCAGAAAAGCTGGTGAAGGTCTAGAGAATTAAGTCGTATGAGGAGCAGCTGAGGGAGCTGGGGTTGTTTAGCCTGGAGAAAAGGAGGCTCCAGGGAGACTTTATCACTCTCTACAAACACCTGAGAGGAGGCTGTAGACACATCAGGGTCGGTCTCTTCTCTCAGGCAACAAGTGGTAGGACAAGAGGAAATGGCCTCAAGTCATACCAGGGGAGGTTCAGGTAGGACACCAGGAAGCATTTCCTCATGGAAAGGGTTGTTAAGCATTGGAATGGACTGTCCAGGGAGGTGGTGAAGTCAACATCCCTGGAGCTGTTCAAGAAATGACTGGACATGGCACACAGTGCTATGGTCCAGTTGAAAAACTGGTGATTGTTTAAAGGTGGGACTCAATGATCTGGGAATGTAAACCTGCAATGATTCTGTAAAGTAGCTTTGTCGAGATTCATGAGAATTTGTAAATGAAGATTTAGCCTTAATTAACATTTTTATTATTCTTTTACCTGTCCCAGAATCAGTATTAAGCCTCACTGAATACATATTGAAAGCCTCAATGAAAACAGAGATTCACCCAAGTCAGTGA
Source organism: Aphelocoma coerulescens (assembly GCF_041296385.1). Classification (NCBI taxonomy): domain Eukaryota; kingdom Metazoa; phylum Chordata; class Aves; order Passeriformes; family Corvidae; genus Aphelocoma; species Aphelocoma coerulescens. Next base: position 125,693,564 of record NC_091015.1, read on the forward strand.
GCCAAAAGCTCACTGTCCATGCAAAGAATCTGGTTATAATGAATTTTCTTTTGCAGTGAGCAGAAAGGCAATAGGAAACTTCCAAGTGTGGTTTGTGCTGCTAGTTTTTTAAGGTATTTGAGTAGGGAAATCTCAGGCTTCTTTCAATGCAACAAAATGCCAGTGTTCCATTGATGTCCCCATAGACATTCAAAGATAAATATATTGCAACCCTATTCTCAGAAAAGATTGCTGAAGTCCATATTCTGTATACTGTGCAAAGCATTAGACAACCAAAGAGTCCTACTCAGCAACCAGCAACTTTTCCTGAATTGCAGTAGTGCATTAGTACAAAACTAACTTATCCCTTTTAGGACTCTTTCTTGTGTGGGTAGATTGACACAAAAGCTCATTTGTTCTGTGCTAACTTAATGTTGATTTCTACTCATTCTCACTATGGTCAAGGTAGAAGTTTTCTTTTAAAAATCAAGAAAGGAAAACAATTTATGCAAGTTGTAGTGGAAAGTCTGTAGTAGATGACTAGGAATAGACATACCTTAACTACAAAATCATTTTGTTATGTTGTAGGATTAGAATGGGAGTCCATTCTCTGATGTGAAAACCTCCAGTCACTGCCAGCTATTTTTTTTTTTTGTTTCTAGTGAAGGATTCATTACTATTCTATTTGGTGAGAATTATGAATGGAGAAAAGTAAATAATTTACATTGGGCACACTTTTTTCCTTTCACAGTTCCTTCTTGTTTTCTGCTAACTTTTATGTGCATTTTGTGTTCATTACTTACACCGTCTTACTCACATTAACTTCCCTTGGGTGTGACAGTGACACTGAATTGGATCATAGTGGCAGCAGGAGTTTGGGAGCTGTCAGCTCTGTAAAGTATGGCAGACAAATAGGAAGCTCTCTGCCTTTGTACTGGTTTTTACCTGAATTGTGCTTGGCATGTCTGTCCAATTTCCAAGAGAAACACAAAGTATGGTATGGCCGGCAGGCATGGTCACAACAGGTTACAGTGAGGTATGTCATTTCAGAGCATGCAATTTCCTCTTTGAGTCATTTTGCAAGAAAGGTTGAATCACTACATCCTCTTCTCTAACTGTGGTTCTGCCTCAGCATATCAATGCCATGACTAGATCTGAGATGGATGCACCTTTGTAATGTTAACAGGAGGTGAATGCCACACACTACAGCAGAACGACTGGCCCCTTTGCAAAGCTTTTGGAAGAAGTCAAAAAACATGCAAAGTGCATTTGCAACTTTCACAACTGATCAGGCATGGAAACTGCTAGGCAAATAATATGGGATCTGAGTCATGAAAAAGAAATGAAAATAAAATTACTAACCTGTTTTGTTTTGCTTTAAATTTGACATGTGAAGAGCTGAAGAATTCTGTCTCACAGTTGTTCAGGGAACCAGATTCAAACCATGCTGACCTGCTCTATCAAAGGACAAATTAGCAGCATGACTTGCTGTTTTCAGATGTCTCTATTTGCCAGTCAAAGCCCAAACAGCTCTTTCATTTGGTGGGGTCCTATTTGTTCAGAGTTTTTGGAATTCTCTGTGTCACTAAAAATGCAGCTTTGACATCTGACATTCGTTTCTTTTTTCAGCATTTCCACAGAAAGGTAGCAGAAATTCCCAGTGGCAGCTTCCCAGAGCTGAGGGACTACCTCATAGTGGATAGTTCATTTGTTATGCAGCATCTGGGATTCTTTTCAGCGTCTCCAGTTACTGGCCTGATCCAATTTCCATTAACATCAAGTATAAGGTTCCCATGACTTCAGTGGGACCAGAACTAGATCCTAAACTTCTGTTGACACTAAATATTGGAACAGAAAGTGGGCTATGTTGCTGAGTTTCATGTAGAACAAAACAGATCCAAAACTCTATGTTCATAAGCCATAAAGGATAGACAGAATGTAAATACATGATGTTGCTGAGATTTTTTAAAAAATTTTTTTCTTGTTTATTTTTTACAGTGTTTGATGTCTAACATAGTAAAGAAAAGGACTTATTAGTCTCAGGATCATGAACTTCACATTGTCATACCATCTTCCTACACATGTGAAAGGATGGTATCTGTTAATAGTCTGATGTCTGTAAGATAAATCAATGGCAACAGGAAAAGACAGCTCCATTAGAAACAAATGGCTCTAACACAATATCTAGTGACAGGTATTTGCAGTCCTTTGGAGGCACCATTTCAATACAAACTGTGATTATACATGATATTTGGGAATGGTGACTTGTCACTTGTAAATGGAGATACTGTTATGGAGCAAGAATTGTCATAAAAGACATTTAGTTTAAGGGCAACCTCAAAGCTGAGGCTGTTTTTTATTAAGTACTCTCTTCTTAATGTATGGAGCTATAGCCCAGCTGCTTATTGGCAATACATAGAATCATAAGCAGTGGCAGAACTACTCCCTTTATAATGTCCTTGGGACACAAGCAATGTGATCATTATAAAATGGTGCACTTAGAAGCTTAACACATGCAGTATAATTTTGGTTTGATGTACACTGTGTAGGAAAAGATTATGTGCATAATGAGAGTGAAGTCATCTACTACTTGAACAGAGAGTGCCTTGCCAAGTGAGCTCCCTCCCACAGGGATCCTCCGGAGTACAGCAGGGTGAAATAGTTTGCTCAGAGCCTGTTCTTGAGAAAGGCAGATGATTTTTGCTCATATAGTTATTCAAGTTAATTTCAATGCATAATTTTTCCTTGGAAAAAAAAAAATCAACAAACAAAGCACCCAAAACCAACCAACCAACCAAAGAAAAAATACAAAGCCAAACTCAAACCAAAAACATTTTTCATCCTTTTTAGTAACACTAGTGTTTTGGAGCCTTGAAAAATGTAATAAACATAACAAAAATGTGGACTTCAAAGTACTTGTCCCCACCCTGGAAACAGAGGAGTGCAAGTGGGAGTTTATCATGGTCTGGTTGCTCTAAATGAAATCCTGGTCTTGCCTGCTTATAAGATAAATCATGATTTGGGTTGTCCCAAAACATAATGGGCTTCTCTTTATCTACTAGGACTCACTCACTGACCTGTGAAAGCAACTTTGTGGCCTAGCTCAGACCAGGGGCCTTTTATTTCAGTTAGTCTCTAAAAACCTCCTGCTTTACACTACTCTCTGAACTCTGGCTTTGCTCCACAAGCCAGGATGGAGAATAAGTATCTTTTTGTGCCTGTTAGGGCACTTGAGGAGCCTCATGATTGCAAGAGTCTCTTCCTCTCCTGAGAATGCAATGTGTACTCATGTGGGTCCTTTTACAGGCTATGCAGAGTGGGACTAAGTTACTGTGCTTTTGCTTCCACATTATGTACTCAAGGCTTACAGTACTGTATGGAATTCTGTTGGGAAGGTTACAGAGGCTAGCTGCAAAATTCAGGTCTAGGCCTGGCTTCATATTTTAAACCTGCTAAGTCCAAGGTGGTTCAGAGCAAAAATATTTGCTCTGGCCTCTCATGGCTCTTTGCCTCTCTGTATGTGTGTCTGTGTATGTGTCCTAATTTGGGCTGGGATAGTTAATTTTCTTCTTAGTAGCTGGTACAGTACTGTGTTTGGATTTAGTATGAGAATAATGTTGATAACACACTGATGTTTTGGTTGTTGCTAAGTAGTGCTTTAAATCAAGGACTTTTCAGGTTCCATGCTCTGCCTGTGAGCAGGTGCACAAGAGGCCAGGAGGGAGCACAGCCAGGACAGCTGACCTGAACTGGCCAAATGGGTATTCCATGCCACAGAACATAATGACCAATGTATTAACTGGAAGGTATTGACTGGGAGCTGCTGGTCAGGGAACAGGCTGGGCATCAGTCAGTGGGTGGTGAGTGATTGTACTGTGCATCACTTCTTTCTCTTGGGTTTTACTCCTTTCTGTTTCTACTTGTCATTATTATTACAATATTCCAATTATTAAGCTGTTCTTATCTCAGCTCATCAGTTTTACCTTTTTTATCTTGATTTTTCTCCCTATCCCACGGCAGGTGGGAGGATTGAGCAAGTGGCTGCACAGGGCTTAGCTGATGATTGGAGTTAGCCCATGGCAGTGTGAATACACCAGACAGTCCATACAGTGTGTGGCTGTGTGTGTGCTTGTTTACCTCCCACCCACACATAAGACCGTGCACGTAGGTATAGTGAATACCATAAATTCAGAGATGCAGCAGCATTTATTCTTTCTATAAAAGAAGCAATTGGGTCATCTTTGTTCTATATGCTGCTTAATAGAATACAGCAGAAATATAGGCTGATGGGAAGACCTGATCCTCATGCCTTCTTTTAAGCAAATTGCTCTTGCAGCAAAGCCAACAGGTATAAAGTTTGTTCAGACAAAAAAAAAAAAAGGGCTCTTCAGAGGCAGTTTCAGGAGGGCATGTGAAGCAGAGGAGGCAGCAACATGGCAAGGGGGCCAAAGAGGCCCCCTCATTGTGCTCCTTCTCCACAGAGGAACACACCAGGCAGCACAACACAGCCAGGCAGTGTTTGTTGAAAGGGCAGGGTGGCTGCTGTTCACCCCATTGCTGTCTCTGGCTCGATGCAGTGGTTGAGGTGAAAGCAGGAGGGGATGTGGCACAGCTGCCTCACCAAGTATCACCACTTTCAAATTCCACTTCTTATCTCAGCCCTTCTTCCTTGTTGCTAATTACCACCTACTCCAAGATGTCAAGAACATACTCCCAGGAATAAACTGCTAGATAAACAAACCCCGGACAAACATCAAAGCTTAAAACAAACTGATAAGTCCCTTTGATTGATTTTAAGGGTCGGTGGGGAGAGGTGTGTTTGGATTGGAAGGTGCAAATGTTGAGCGGAGCAGCACCTGCTGCCTTGTGATCTGACCAAACCATTTGGCTTGAAAAGGCCAGGAGATAGGGAATCAGAAATCCATTTGGAGTTACAAAAGCAGCAGGGGAGGCTTAGATGAACAAAGGGGCTCTCCGGGCAGGGCCGTGTGCTGCTTTTTGTCAGCTTGGTATCACATTCCCTGTCCCAGCGTGACAGACAAATGCCAGGCCAGATGATGTGATACGATCAGCCTTGCTGGGATGAGGTCTGTACCTGTATTATATGATGGCAGCAGATGCTAATGCAATATGGGGGCAAGTGCAGAGTAAACCAAGGCTCAAAATTCTCAGCAAAAAATTATTTCCAGGTACCTGTGTCAGCAGCAGGGAAGGGAGCTGTTCAGAGACAAGGACAGGCTTGGCATGTGCCTGTGTATGGACTGAGCGCTTGTGAAAGATACTCAGTTGGAGAATAAAATGTGACAGCAGAGCTCCCCCACCCCTTCCCGGGCTTCCACAGGCTCTCAGACCTGCTGACCTGCTCTGCAGTGACTGTGCTTGCCTCGGCTGACGTAGGAATAGGAAGCCAGCTCATGCCTACTAAACCAGAGATTAGTAGAGAAAGCTTACAGAGGCCTAAATATGCCTAAGATCAAAGTGATACAATTTGCTGTGATAAAGCAGAATAGCTTTCCCTCTCTTAAGTTCCAATGCTGCAAAAATACTTCCATGCTTTTAACTAGACACATACAGTAATGCCTTGGTTACTGATGGGCTCTCCATGAGCTCAGTTAAGCAAGAAGGATTCAAGGACTCAGACTCCTACCAGCTAATTTTAAATACTTGTATTTATGCCTGAGGGTGCCTAGGGGTGTTTCAAATGTTGCAGTGATATGCTGAGGTGGATCTACACCACTCATGCTTTGGCAGTTCCTCTAAAGGTGACTCTCCATTGAGGAGACCAATTGCAGTAGAAAGGAACATAACATGGCTGGGAATTCTGCTTTGATTGTACTGTGCACAGTTAAAAGTGAAAAAGATGCAGCCTATACAGTTATTTTACTTACTTGTTTTCATGAGTAACTTAATTTTCTGATCTCTTAATAGAAGAAGTTAGTTTTGACCTAGGTTTTCTGGGAGGTTGTTTTTTTTTTTTTTTTCCTCTGGCAATGAGGGGAGAAAAAAAAAGAGGGAGGAGAATAGGCTGTCTCTTTTTGGTTATGAATTTGCTGTAACTGATGGAAATTCTAATGTAAAGCTCATGTTTACCCAACTCAGAACCTCTAAAAAAATCCTCCAGTTTTCCCTATTTCTTGAAGTGAAAGCAAAGGAAATGAGACTAAAGGAATGATGGGTGGGTGAAAAAAAGACAGTTTGTGTTACTGAAAAATGGAAGTGGGTGGATGTTTCAGAAATGCTTGATCAACATTTGCAAAAAAACAGGACCAAAGTCTAGGAAAGCAGTTTACCCTCAGGAATAATAGGAGAAAAACAATTTTAAGTAAACTACTGAAATACTCAACTTGAATTTTCATCATACAAATCCAGTTCTCGGATCATTACTTATCCAGTTATAGACTGGGAGACTGTGCTCAGTGAAAAACAAGCAATGGAGGTTGAATTTCTGCAAATGAGTTTTCAAAACTGTATTTATTTCAGGACAGAATGATTGACTCAGTCCGACTACTGGCATTGCCTACAGTGTTTAAATGGTGTTTCAAGATGCACCTCTCTACACGAGACAATGATAGTAAAAATTCCCAGGCATGCTCCATTTCCCAGTGATTTTCACTGAAACCACTTGGAGCGTGTGCAAGGGCTTTAATATGACTGAAGAAATATTGATGTACATTGAAGAGATCAAGGAGGGACATGTTTTTCTGACTCTCTACTTACAAAAAAAAAAAAAGCAACATCACCTCTCTGTACATTAGACTTTCTGTCTACTGAAATGGCACAAAAAGAACATCTCTGAGGGCTTTCCAGTGCCAATAGGGATGATTTATAGCTTCAGCACTATTTGTTTTAATCTCGGAGGGAGGGGAGGAGGAAGGGAATGGATTCAATGATACATAGAGAAACATTATTTCCCAAAGGCAGATTTTATTTCTTTAACAATTTATAAAGCTCCAGAAGTGAAATATCACTATTTTGGGACTGGTGTTATATATCAATGAGTTTAGCAGCTGCCAGGCTTATTGCATGTATTTTGTACTGTACATACAGTGCAAAGCCCATTGATTCAACAGCCGTAACAGGGTCTTTATTGTCATTGTTGCAGTAGAGCACCAAATTTTGATCTTAAGAGACAGACTGTGCACTGAGAAATGTCAGGGCAAACTTGTATAATAAGCAAGCCCAGTTCTACCTCCAGTAATCACCTTATTGCCTCAGCTGCTGCATCTGACTTACTCTGCTCTTTAGCAGTAGCAGATCTGACTACCAGAGTTCTGTTCATTCTGCTGCCACTAAGAATGTAGGCATATAAATGTGACCAAATAATAAATATATTGATAAAAGCTTTTTTGAAGCCTAGTGGGGGGAGGTGGATGTGTATTTTGGGAGAGGTAGAAAAAACAAATCTTGTGACTCTTAGTGTAGTCGTACTAGCTTGATAGTCCCTATAAAATACTAGAGGGAGTACCTGGATTTACAGGAAAAAATATGGAAAGGCTGCATGAAGGTGGAAAATTTAGTGATCATCTGTTTTAGTAGAAGATGGGTTCTTCAAGCCATAACCCAGTTATTGAGAGGTCTCAAAACAGTAGAAATGACTGTATGCAATTCACAGGTCACTCCATGACCACTCTCTGCCAGAATGCTGTTAATTATGAAACCAGAAAGCTTTTTCCTCTTGAAGCTTGAAGGAACCTGAGGTATTAAGATAGATAAGATACTTCTCTTGTGGAAAGTAGAGATACAGGTTTCATTTTGGGGTTTTACACATAAAGCAAAAAAGAAACTTTTAGAGGGTCTCTGCAACCCCCCTTTCAAAGGAGGCTCTGTAATCATTGCCTGTGTTACCTCTGTTTTCATCTCTCAGAGCGCAGTGGAGGTGAGAAAGGATATAGCTCCACTGAGACACAGACACTGTTCCCCTGTGTGTTTTCTCTCCCTTTCAACTGAGTTTTGTTTGTGTTGGAGAAAAATCTAGTTTTCAGCTCTGTAGCTACAGAGCATTTACTGTCAGCAGAATCAGTGTATTTTCCTTAGGCAAAGGCAAAAGAGACAATGGAAGGGCAGTATATACAGTGTGCATTGTTACAGCCTCAGCAGGGACTTCTGGTATGGGAATGATTATGGGAATACAGAGTGAAGCAGGGCCATATCCTTCTCTGGGAGTGTTGGGACTCCAGAAAGCTCTTGCAGACACTGATACCTTTTTCATTGCTTTTATTAGGTGCTGGCTCTCTGGATTTAGCTTATTATTATAGGATGTTTGAGTATTTATTTGCCTAGAAGTAATTTAGGCCAGGGTTTGCTGAAGACTCCACTTCACTTGACATGCATCAAGATTCAAAAGATGGGAATCAAAAGTTTGCTTGATATTAATATCACTTGTTGATCCAGGGCTTTGAAAATTGCTGGTTATGGCAGTGAAATGGGGAGCAGCTTTACTCATTTCTGATGGAGCTTGCAAAGCAGAAGTATGCTGATTTTTCAGTTCCTAAGAATGTCTGCATAGCTTGTTAATCCCTGGAAGTGGGAAGCCAGCTTTTAACAACAGCAGGAGGGACGGGACCTTTGGTGTTTGCTAGCTCTGAAACTGGGATTTAGCCAGATTATTCTTCATTTCTCACAAAAGGGAAGTAATAGTGCTTGCTGAAGCCAAATGACAGTTGTGGGAGCTGAGACTTCCATTTACTACATACAACAGAAAAGCTAAGAGGAAGCCATGGCTGCCAGATGTTTGTTTTACATAATCCAGAGGATGCAGATGTCTTTATTCATCAATGGATGTTTTGTGATATTTTTTAGAGGCTGGTACCTAAGGAACTGTCATTAGATTGTGACTTGAACTATGTCTGAATGGAGTGGAGCAAGGATCCCTTTCCTCTTTGCAGGTTACCTGAGGAAGCTTGGAACCTGGGGTGAAAGAATAGCTAGAACTTTGTGCCTGCTTACTCTTACCCCAGAGGAAAGTGGGTGAGAGAATAGCTTAAGTGGTGGCTTCCCACCTGCAGCAACCTATGCTGAACCTGAAGAAAGGGAATAGAATAGAATAGAATAGAATAGAATAGAATAGAATAGAATAGAATAGAATAGAATATTTCAGTTGGAGGGGACCTACAATGATCCTCTGATTCAGCGACCTGAGCACTTCAGAGCTGACCAAAAGTTGAAGTATGTCATTAAGAACATTGTCCAAATGCCTCTTGAACAGTGAAAGACTTGGGGCATCAATTACCTTCCTAGGAAGCCTGTTCCAGTGTTTGAGCACTCTCACTGTAAATAAATTCTCCCTAATATCCAGTCTAAGGAAGAAGAGCTTTAGGGCTTGAGAGGAGCATGAGGAAATCAGCCTTTGCTCAGTTGTTGGGTTGAAAATGCAGCATCTTTGAAAACAACCCTGTTAAAAAAGAACCACTTACAGAACATGATCTTTTGTATTGTATTGTTTATTGTTATTAATTGTATTATTGCCTACTGGCGTACACAAAGGTTGGTAATACAGTAGACACGAGGTCTTGAAATCTAACACAGTACTATTGACTTACAGTAAAAAATATAAGAGGGAGAGATGTTGGGACTGATGGGTTTCCAAATAAAACTGTCCTTTCCATCACGGAAGAGTTTTTAGCTTCTGTAAAGAGTCAAGAAGAGGAGTTAGAAATGAAACAGTGGAATAAAACAAGTCACAGATGCCATAAAGGATACCCAGAATACAGATCGCTAATGTGATGGCTGTGTGTGTGAATGCTTGTGGCTTGATCTTAGGCAATGATCATAATTAGAAGAATTAAAGTTTCAATTAGCTGTCACACAAGAATGACGTGTGTCTTCCTGCGTAGAAAGCTAGGGAACTACAAATTTCTGTGGACTTTGTTGGACTGTGCTCCAGTTCAACACCAAAATATCCTTAACATGAAAAAGGAAGAACTGTGACCCTGGCTTACAGCCAACATGCAAAGCCAAACAAAGCATGTATTGGAGGAGGTGGAGGCTGCTTCATGGTGATCTGAATATAGAAGCACATTGGACATGCAGACAGTGAGAATACAGAGAATCTCTTTAGCTTCAGGGAACACTGGACAGAAGGAACTGTCAGTCCTGCAATGAAGAGGTAACAATACACCTGTTGAAACAAGCACAGAACTGGTCAGAGAACTCGTGCTTCTGATCCTAGACATCTGTTGACTTTTGAGAGACTCCAGCTGCACTCTGAAAAATGTAGAGTGTTTAGGAACTAAAGAGTGGGAAGAAGTTCAGTGATTTATAGGGATGCCTAACTTATCTTTCTAGATTCTGCACATGCTTATCAGAAGCCTGTGAACTCTTGAGACAGTTAGCACATAGTGGGCGTATGGTGAGATACCAACAAACAGGCATTTGAAGGAGTAAAGAAAAATGTAAGTGATATATCAGGCTTTAAGTACTATCAAGCAAAGCGGCCCTGGAACTATGGTGACTATGTCTACATAGACACACCTCTAAGCAACTGCAATTGTTCCTTTGGATCATGCACCACAAATTTATGCCCAGAGCAAAATCCATCCAAGGCTTACCCTAGTGTCAACAGTCTGCTTCCCTCTCCCTTAAATATGTGCAATAAATTACTACAAGCCTTTTTAAAAATTTTTTTTAAATTATGGGGACATCAAATATATATCATGTCTAAAAAAGTAAGAAGTCTTTAGAAAAAAAAAGAGTCAACAAGACTGTTTCAGATAATGTAAAGCTGTTTGTTTTTTTCTTCTGTGCCAACCCAAGCTGGGGATAAGGCAGACTGGGCAGGTGTAAATGAGAAGCAGATGTGTCTGTCTAACTGGCTTGCACATGAACAAAGCGTGGTGATGATGCCCTTGTTCAGGATTTGTATCTTGATTAATTTTTAAGTGCACCTGGCACTAGAAGGAGGGAAGGCTTGGACTCTGGTATTGAAGGCTGGCCAGTATCCCTGGAGAGCTAGACTTTCAAATACTTATCTCTGTCACTGGAGAAACAAAGGTCTTTCTGCATGTGGGCAGGATGAATTCAGGCACCTGTTGGAACCGAAGAGCAAGGTAAAATGTTGTATGGATACACCTTGTGGGATTTTAGAAGGTGGGCTGTAAGAAGTAAAGGAAGCAGACTTACAGCTATTATCACCAGAGCTCTGATACACAGGAAAAGAGGTATCTTAGTACTGGAAAGGATGAAATTACTGAGATTTTGGAATACAGAAATCCAACTACTTTACCTTTGGGTGGAACATGAACTCACCATATGATCTCACCAAATCCATTAGAAAGCAATGTGTGAATAAGCTGATACTAAGTACATCAAAAACACCTATCCAGTGTAGTAATTGAAACTACATTGATCATGAAGGAAAGAGTAAGGGTCATGAGAATCTGAGGGCTGACAGACACATATGCAGTATATCCTGTTGTGAGTATAAAGCATCTGGGACCCTGGAACAGAAGACAAAATCCCCAAGTATGCTACAGTACCTTTCCATCCCTCATGAGACACTTCAGGCAGCTGAAACAAATGTGCTAGGAACAGCAAAATGACTCATACTCCAGCATTAATCGCTTCATAATAAAAGACCACAGGATGTTACTTTTTGTTTGGTGAGTAGTGACTATGGTGTGCAACACATGATCCTGAGTGCAGGGGGCCAAGCAATCATACTGCTGGATTTAGGGTAGGCATGAAAGCTTAAATGAAAATGTAGGTCTTCTAGAGATGAGCCAGGAAACATAGACATGAAAGGCATACGTAGAACAGTGTGCATAGTGCAAAGTGCTGGCAGCAGCAGGAGACTACTGTCTGACGACAGCCCAGGAAACACTGTGAAGTGCTCTGTTCTCACTGGAGAGCAGAAATTGCATTGTTAAAATAAATTATAATCCAATTTCTAAAAGCTGGATTCTCTTTTTAGATGAAATCTTTGTCTTACAGGGCTGTTTTTTCCAGTAGTTATAATGTAGTACTTTAAACAGCCAGGAGCCAATGACTGCTGGAAAGAGCACAAGACAGATGACTACCAACGTTAGGCACAGGGAAAGCTGGGCAGAACAGTTGACTCACAGGTGTGTCACTAAATCACTCTGCCAGCTTGAATTGTTCCTCGGGTGATGCAGTCTGAGCACCACACCTGTCTAAGGGCTGTGCCTGCACAGATGAAGAAATATGAATCCAATTAGTTCATAAAGAGGAAAAGATTGTGAGGAGAGAGAAATGAATTTTTTCTCAGTATACATACACATGAAAGAAGGAAGCCTGAGGAAGTCAGAAGAGCTGATGAAGGTAAAGGACTGTTTGAAAGTAACTGTTCCAAAACTGAACATGAATACATTCAGACTGGAAAATTAGAATGACTTTCTTACTAACAAGGAATAGAAGGGGTAAAAAAAGAGTTGTATCTAGTTCAGTAAGAAGCTCAATCAACTCAGGATGGGATAACATTTTCTAAGTTTGCAGGAGGTATGTTCACATTTCCAGGATTTCCCTTTTCATCCTGCATTCCTATATCTTAAAAAAGGTAATACCAAGATTTGCATTCAAATATGCTATGTGTAACTGTTTAAAGCTGTAGGTATTCCTGCCAAGGCTGGTCTGTAATTCGGATATTTATATGTACAAATGACCACTTGGGCATCTATCTTCTGGTTTGTGTAACTGTGTGGCTTGCATGTACAAAAGTGGTTGTGCACTCAAATAGACTTGCACAGGGCTGTGTGTATGGAGCCTATGCAAATTATGAGCTACTTAAAAATATCTTGAAGTGAATGTATTAAAAAGCTATGTCTGCTATAGCTGTTTGTTTCATTGCTGAATCCAGCCTCTCTAAGCCTCAGCATATGAGATATGGGCATTAACGAACCTATCTGTAACATACTGGCAACACAGAAATAAATATTTTAGTGTTTGGATTTTTTTACAAATTATTTTAAAAGAATCTTAGTGGGAAAGTTCCCCCCTAAGATCCCTAAAACTGATTGGATGACTTTCTAAAGGAAAACATTTTCTAAGATGTCCTTATTTTTTTACCAAACAGCAGGAGAAAATCTTGATGCTATCCTTTGGGAAATACAGACTTAACAGGCTACTTCAGCTAACCCTAAAGTCATTGGGAGTGAAGATCTCTGAAATCTCATGAGCTCCAGTTCAGCGAAAGACTTTAGCACATCCTTAACATTAAACATGTGGGCTGTGCCTTTGAAGTCAGTAAGTGTACTCACATGCTTTCGTCTGCTGCTGGATTGGGCTTTGACCACCTGTTTTTTATCTCAGCAGGACAGAGCACCCAGTCATTCCTGATATCCCCTTATTCCTGCTAGTGGTTCGTGAGCAGTCAATAGGCCCACTGTGCATGCAAGGCTTCCTCAGTTCAGGGAATGTTAAGCCCACCAGTAGCACTGGAAGCTTTGTACTATTTGGCATTCTGCTTGAACTTCTTTTTTAAAAATTTTGACTGATAATTCTGTTTGAGCTGCATTGCTCCAGGGATTCCTGCACTCTTCCCCTCCAAAAGCCAGACAGACTAGTTAATAAACATTCATAATTGCAGGCAGTCCAAGACACAAATTAGCTTATCCCTTGTAAATTCACTTACTTGAGTCAAGCTTCCATTATTTTGTTTTTCTTATACCTACTGGAGGGAAGAGAAATCAACCCCCTGAGCTCCTCCAGGCTGCATATTCGCTACTTTTTCTTTTAAAGTGCCAAAATACTCAATTTGTATTTTCCTCCTCAGTCTGCAAGGAAAATAAGGTAATGGAAAATTAACTCCAGTGAAAAATCAAGCGCATATAAGTGCAATCTAATGAAGAAGATTTATTTTGAGTGTCCAGAGATATGGCTGCTAATTTCCTCTTCTGGGGCCCAGACTCTGAAAGTACCTTTCTTTTGGGGAATGGCTGTGTGCCACTGGCTGGTATCACTGGCTGGTTGTGCCCATTTGCTGCTTATGGCCTGCCAGCTCCAACATTTTCCTGTATTGACAAACAGAGCCCTTGACCTACTTTTGGAGACTAAGGTCTGATTCTCTTCTCAGACTGATTTTGAGACCAATATTGTTTTGCTGCATTTGTTGGAGTAACTACTCGATGTAAAGCAGAGAGCAAAGAAGACAAGACTACTGGAGGCAACAAATGGGATTCCACAAATCTGTTTTTAGGTCTGTAGACAGTTCCTTGTTCTCTGCTGTGCCACTGCTATCGAGTTGCACACGGTTTTCTGCTGACTGTTCTGGATATTCATATTGCCTTCTAATGCCATTGACAGATGCAACGAGACATCCTGACATTGGCAGACTGAGGTCTAATTTTACTACCTAGAAAACATCAGTGAAAAGGAGTAAATTTTCACAGAACAGATTCAGGATATTGCCATTTCTTCTGTGTTTATGAGAGGAAATGACCATTTTGTCCTGCATCAAATTTGCAGATGCTCCCTGGAACATTGTTCTTGATAAATTTGTAATGACAATGTCTCATTTTTCAAACCTACATTTTCTTGGAAGAAGTAATGTCATACTGGGCTATGGAAAGTAATCTGTCTGGGTGGGAAAAGTAAAAATTATACCAACAGAAAAAAGAAAATAAGGATGTTTAAAGAAAATCAACTAATGAAAAAGGAGTAGGACCTGTGGGTTTTTTCATTTCAAAGTTCTGCTGCTTGAGATTTTGTTATTTCTTGTGGCTCAAATATTAATCAGACAGCATCTTCTCATAAACAAATTGTAATATAAAGATTAAACCTTAGCCTATTTTTAGAAAAACAACCATAGTGGAAAAACAGTAACCAAAAAAAATCAGAGTTTTGGAGCTCATCTGGCTCTTCTTTGATTTTACAACATTTTAAAACCCTTGCAAAATAAATGCACCTCAGGAGGAGCTCAAAAGTCAATAGGTCGAGGATTTTATGAATTAACTCTGAGCCACAATTTTTAGTTTTAGAAACTAAATGCCAGCACATTGTGTTGATTTAAACAATACACTCACCTATAATCCACTGTGCTGGTAGTGTAAGCTGAATTAGAACCATATCTCAAAGCTAGCTCTAAACTAGCAACCATTTCACCTCTTCATGCTTCTGTTGATTGCCATCCTCCTGATTTACATCACCAATACATGAAATGCTCCCATCTCATGGCAATCATCTTAATTGAGAAAGCAGAAGCACAGGGATGATCTTGACTCAGGAAAATGAGACAGACAAGTATGAACTTTCCATTATTCTGGATGCTGGTTATAAATGTTTTTCCTCTTCTGAACTTTGACTTGTTATGGTTGGAAAATCATTACAGCAAGTAGCTGTAGATGCCATTCAGTGAATGTTACATGTCTGTTCGGCTCCTCTTCTAAATCCTTCTTTGGAGCTTCAGCCAATCTGTGCAATTATTTCTAGTCAGTCTCATAACTTTTGTCTACAAAAGATGCACTACAGTGTCCATCCACTACAGCTTCCCTACAGTGTAATGGTGATGTGCCAAATCAAAACACAGGGCAAGATTCCTTCCAATTTTCCTGAAACTTTATAAAAAGTATATTTACTCTCAAAGTAGGTTACTATTTCTGAAAACTGCTGTAGTGACAGACCTCCTGATTCAAGCCCTCAACCACATAACAGAAAGAGCATGGTTAGCAGCAACACAGCTACATCTGGCCAGCCTGCAGCAAACTTCTAGGGATGAGAGGAAATTCAGTTTCCATGCCCATTTAATTTTCACCTTCTCTGTTAGAAGAAACAAGCAGGATGCTAGTTTTGGACTTTCCAGCGTCATTTTAAGCCTGATCTGTGAAGTCTCATGACCTTAGGCTTATTGAATGAGCCTGACAATGAATGACACACAAAGGCTTAGGGCAGAAGCAGTACATTTAGATCAAAGGAGACTGAAGACTTGTTACAAGAAAAAAATAGAGTACTTTTTGTTTTGCACACTAATATCTTTCATTTGTCTAGGCCCATTCACACATTTGTAGATGGTTTGACAGGGCTCAAAGAGGTCTATAAAACCTGGACGTTGGAATTGACGCTTCTTTTTCTTAGCTCTTTTGAAACATTCCTCTTCCAATTGCTTTAATCCTTTTACATACTACTTCTTTTCATGGCTGGTCATTTGACTAGAGTTACAAATATAAAAAAAAAAGGTCTCCAAAGGAGAGCATCTGTTTTGTTGTGGTTGTAAATTATTCCAGTTCCTTTGGATCACACTGGCAAGGCAGAAAGCAAGGGGAAAGAAAGAGTTCTCTGATCAGAGATACCCTTCTAGCCATGTGGCTTCAGTGGGGTGAGAAGACAGGAGAGACTGACAAAAGATAGTAAAAAAAATAAGAGGCAACAGGTTTGACATCATAAGAAGCTGCACAATGGAAGGAAGTTTAATCCCTATTTGGTATCAGATTGAGATCTGTGAAAAAGGGTGTCTACTTTGTCATACTGCATGTATTCAGCTTCCCTCTAGGAAATTGGCAGCAGTTACCAAGAACGAGACATACATGACCCGAAGGACACAAAATATTGTGTGATCTCTCTATCTAATTCTCTTCTAGTCTGCTTTCACTGATTGACCAAATTAGGTCATTTCTGCAATGAAGAGAAAGAGACTAATAAACAGGTTGTTCTTGCAAGACATGGTAAATCAGAAGGAGCACCTGGAAGACCCCAGAACTAACACATATTACACAATTGAGGTAGAGGCAAAGTGGAAGCTAAGAGAGAAGTTTACACACAGGGGCAGCAGCTCAGACACTCGAGGAAATAAGAGTTAAAACACAAGTTCATTGGTTTGTGAATGGGAATAGCATGAACTGCAGCCTGAATTTGACAATATTTCACATGAGACCAAAACCGACACTTTTTCATTATTCTTGAAAATGAACCTTTTCCCCAGCGCTCTCCTGTGCTGGTGGATATTGGTAAAGCTAAAAGCACTAAACTGAAATCACAATACTCATATGGAAATGGCTGGAAATAGAATCAAAATAGATTTTTTTTTTTTTTTATAATCTATAAGACTTAGTTTTGTAATATTTATTTTCTGAGAGTTATTTTAGTTGCAAAAGTTCAGCAGGAAAAGGGGATTACTTCCCAGGTGATCTAAGGACAAAAAATTGACATCTTAGAAGTGTCATCTGACAATCATAAAAGTTTGCATCAAAGAAGTATTCCATTTTACTATTTAAAATATCTTCTAATAGCCATTCATCGTAATTTCTAAATTTTCCAACTCAATTTTTAATTTAAAAAACCACCCTAAGATTCCTTTTGTTTTTTTGCTAAAACCATCTTCACTGTCAAGATATTTTCATTTTCCTTGTTAAAATTCTTTCGATAGTTGAACTACAGTGATTCTTTACTATTTACCATTATGTTTTGCTGTATCATCAGTGCTTTTCTATCACAAGTGTCCCCTAGAAATGACCCTTGAGGTAAGTGAAGTATTCTTCTCTTGCAGGATAATTCTTGGTTTTGTAAGCTGTCATATCTTATCCAAAGTCTATCCTTACACTTCTAGAATTTCTGATTACTTTCTCTATTTTATAAATAGATCAAAATGGTCATGCCAAGTCTGCACAATACATTTCAAAAGGTTTGGTCAATATCTGTTAGAATAAACGTAAGTGAAATTGTATTTAAACTTCTTAAAGGAAAAGATGTCTAATAAACATGATATTTTTATTTGGGGAATAGAAACTATGAAGATTGTAAAAATCAGGGAAGTTAGAGCCAAAATATATCCAGAAACAGCATCCTGAAGAATCTGAAATATCTGTTTAGAAAATGACATGCAATCTTATGTTAGGACTTAGTTGCCAAAGTTGTCTGGCTGCTTCCTGGGGATTATTGACTGCGAGTCTCCAGTGTCTCACAGTGACATGATTGCCACTTCTCTGTTCAGTTAATTGAAGATTTGAGTAACTTGTGGTAAAGAGAGACTAACAGAGAGAGCAATTGTCTTGTGGTTGTTTTGCGGTGCGAACTTGAAGGGACATACCCTTCCAGTGAGTTAACACCTTGTCCCCAGAGTAAAGAAGGATAAAAATAAAGATCTGAACAGTATTGTTCCAGTTGAGTAAAATTAGAAGCCTTTTTTAACAGCCCTGGCTCTGCCGTGCTATTGTTAGAACTTGTTCACTCGCTGAAGTGTTCTGCGTGACGCTACAGCGTGTGCTCCCTCCTCAGAGTAAGAGCCCTTTTCTGATCGCCTTCAGGAGCCAAGAATGTGCCATATAAAATGAAGCAGCTATTAAAATGTGCATGAAAAAACAATTTGCTTTGTGCCTAGTTATACCTTCAAGGGTGATTGTTATCGATGTATTTAATCTGAGTCTCTGTGTATAATCAAGCACTAGAACACAAAATGGTTGTAAGCATAATAAAACCATGGAGGTAGGAAAGCCAGTGGAGACAATTCAGTGATTTGCTGAAAAGTGTGTGGGGATTGAAAGAAGGAAGGAGAAGGAGGAGGAAGGAGAAGAGGAACCCTGGGAAGCAGAGGCTTATCCTGTCATTCATTCTGTTTGATTGTGACTTTTGCACAATTTATGCTGTCTGGGTTGGGTGATCATTCCAAACACTTTACAAGGAGGAAGGATTTTTGTACAAAATTTGCATGAACTGTAACATGGACACTGTATGGATAGCAAACAGAACCCTAAAACAAGAGCACAACAAAGACCATGCCTCTTGTAAATTGTTGGTGGAACAGATTCCTTCTTCCACTAATTTTCAATGAAACCATCATTTGCATGCCTTAATAAACTAGTCATGTCAGAATGACCCCAAAAGCATAAATTTCATCGCAATGCTTTCTCTTCTGGACCTCAGTTCAACAATTACTAGCATATTTATGGTATGAACAGACATGAATATTTTGTTAATAGAAGTATACTATTATAAACATATATTATTGTTACCCTCTTCCTTGCAAAAGGGTATACCATGCCACGTGTTAGCAAGCTACAAAGTGTAAGGGAGAGAGTTAGGAAGGTAAAAGGGAACATGCACTCTTGGAAACACAGACAAAAATTCTAGGTATGGAAAAAATGCACATCCTCACAGGATTTTATTCTCATTTCAGCATGAGTGGGATTTTCATGGCAGTGATTCTATATTGCTGCATGTACTGATAGAAACCTGTGGATTTAAATAGGCCTCTAGAATCCTGAGACAAGAAAGAGTAAATATTTGGTGGGCTCCTAGGCAGATTAACTTCACAGTGACATCTGAAAGTAGAAGGAAAACATCCAGGCAACACCAACCCTTCCTTTCTCTGATACTTTCCCTTTCTGTGAACACTCCAAGTGATAGTTGGTGGCAGCACGAGGAACTACCAGCAACACAAGCTACCTGCAAATTCCACAGAAACTCAAAACTGCAGACCTCTAAGATGCATTTAGATCTACAAATATGCCTAAATGGATTTATTGTTCATTTCAGAGTCTGGCTTCAAGACCATGATCTGTCTTGCAGAAAGCCCATTACTACGTCCCAACACAAAAGTGAGATAAATGAGGCACCAATAAAATCATATTCCTCTGCAACCTAGCCTGAATGTAATCTTGACTTCAAGGATTGTGCAAGACTGAGGATCTGGAGGCCCTAGTAGGTGTCCTGAATCACTCTTTGCTTTCTGACATCCAGGTGCAGGAGTCTGCTGAAGGGTGTACTCTGTCATGGTGTTGCCTCAGAACTCAAGCCAGGCCTTGATCCTCTGGACTGTTGAAAAGTTAGTGGAAAAGATGCAGGTAGACAGTCATTACCACATAGCTCATTTCTTCACACATTTCTAACTGAAGAACTAGGATCTAATAATATGTGTTTCTTACGTGAATAATATATCTACTTCTGCCCCAATAGAGCCTTTATTTTACTTTGAACTTTCATTATATCAGATTTTTTTTGCAAGTGATAATTAAAACAGTAAGTACCTTTGTCTGGATTCAACTTTAGTAGAATTCTTTTCAGAGAGATACAAATTCCATTCCCCTTTTCTAAAAATAGCATTGGTGGTGGGAGACCTGATATAGTCTCTGTCAAGTGTTAGAAGGTCTATACAACAAGCTTTGATTTCCTCTACATAGAAGAATAACCTGGCAAAATTCAAGGGAACTGCAGCCATTGACTGGAGGAATTTCTAAGGCATTTGCCTCTCACTTACTGAAATGTGTTAGTCCTTGGACATGGTTCCTTCTTTGAATGTGGTAATACTTAGAGCCTTGTGTTGCCTTTGATCACATACTTTAATCATAGAAATTAGAGATGGAACAGACATATTCATTCATCTAGTCCATTTCCTGCTGCTGCAGGATTGGTCTGCAGTTTATTTTTGAGGGCTTTCTAGTTCTCACATTTCTCCCTGAGATCAATGGGAGTTCCTCACCCAGATCAAGAGCAGTGAATGGCTCACAACTTGTGAAACTCATACTGAATTGTATTTTGTACCATGTTGGGTGGTACAAATGGTAGAAATAATGGAGTATTCTTCTCATACAAGTCAAAGCAAAGCATCTGATGGAGAAACAAGCATGGTTCATTTACACAGGTATTAGCTGAGTAGAAAGGAAAGGATATCATGATTATTTTCCTGAATATTCAGCTTTCTAAACACAAGTACTTTCCTGTGTGTATCATCTATCTTGTCTGTGCAATGTTGTCAGTCATCTCTTCATTCTTCCTTGATGAATTTTTTACATGGAGCTGGTTGAGTTTTTCCTCACTGTGTTTTAAAAATAATAATTTTGTGTTTGGCTGAGTGAAAAAAGTATCAATTTTTAACTGAATGGTTGTGGTGTATTTCTAACATTTAGCATTTAAGAAAGGACAGTCATAAACTTTTTCATCTCTTATGGTGAATTTTTTGAGTTTGGGTCTTTGAAGAGATTGCTAGTAATTTGCCTATCATCTATACTATGGAAATTACAATAGAAACTTTGCCTTTGGGTTTCTGGTAGAACAATATTGTCTAATGCAATGATCATGCAGTAGGGGCTGTTTACACTTTTTTTTATTACCGAATTTGTTATAATCCCTGAACCTTTCCTCCACCTAACACTCCCCACATTAATTGTTGTTTCACCTCAGAAGGTTCTGATGCTTTGCAATATTCCCCTGGCTGCTATGATACAGTCCATCTGGCATTTCCTTTTTAGTACAGTACTCTTCAAAGTAATTAAAATATAAGCCACAACATGAAAAAGCCTGAATTCAGCTGTCAGGCATGTCTGCATATCATGGCACTGGTCCGACAGTAAGCTTCTTAAACGACGCCCTGCTACAGAGTTCCACACAATGGAAGATTGCCAAACAGTTTTTAATTCATATAATTTAAGCTTGGTGGCATGAATGACTAAGTGTGAAATGTAGAAAACTGTCGAAAGAAGTCTAGATACTTGCTGAACTACAAAATCAAATGTGACTTTTCAGCTTTCTCTGTGGTTTCAAGTTCATTATCCTATAACATTGCATCCTATAACATAGCATCTCTAGTACCTGTTGCTTATTTAATACAGATAGAATTTCAGCCCTTGCCCTGATCCATGGCAGTGGAAAAAAGCAGCAGAAGAGAAAGCATAGTACGTAGCAGCAAACGTGGAACTGCCCTTGCCCTAAATATATTTTAAGTGGGCATCTAATGAGCAGGACCAAAGGAATTCTATGGAGGAGGAAGTCTTAAAATAGTGTGGTTGTGAGCTGAGCTGTGCGAGGTATTTGGCTGGCTCTCAACCCGCAGAAGGCAAAGTGTCACACAACAGCCTAGTGTTGCTGGGCGCAGGCCATTGTTAGTCCCCGCAGGAAAGGGATTAACTAGACAATTGCCTTTCTGCAGAGCAGAAACAAACTTCCCCATTAATTGCTACCAGCCTCTTCCTGTTCCAGTAGGTTACTCTGGCTTCTTTCACTGCAAAGCCTTTGCTATCAGAGCAGACAGTATCTATGGGTACAGGAGGCACTTCCCAATTAACTCTTTCTGTATTTGCCCTTCTGCATTGCAACCTGATGTGACAACACTTGCCTTTTAGAGACAACAAAAATATCTTAAAATTTACCTAGGAAAATTGATCATTACTAATATGCACAGCATAGACTCCTGTTCACTTTCAGTGTAAGGAAAAACTTGTGTTTTATCTTGCCTTTTTCAGAAGAAAAATTAATTATTATGGTACTTGGCTTGTATTTTTCTCCCTTAGCTTGAATTGCAGTTGCATGAATTACCATCCTGGAGCAGATCCTTAAACTAGATGAAGTGTATTATCCTCCCTCCCTCCCTCCAGCTACAGTCCAGGCTAGATGCCTCTCAGGACAGTGAGGCTGCATGCCTGCAGAAATGCATATTTTCTACCTCTTAGCTCATTGACTACTCACAGACAGAAGCCTGTGTTTTATGTATATACCAAGGCACAAGAATCTTGTAGCTTATGTTAATACTACATTACTGCTGCTGAGGAACTGGCATCTTGTTCCTGTGTTAAAAAAAAACCATAATGCTGCACTTTTATCTTCGTCTGAGGTTTGGAGCAGGGCATAATACGATTGATCTTGTTTCTTTTTCTTTCTTTTTTTTTTGTTTTGTTTTGTTCTACAGTCACTTTGGTGTGGATGAGTATGTCAGAAACCATTCATAGAACTGACATCTTTTCTCTTGCTATCTCTTCTAGAAAAAATTCTAGTTACTCACAGTGGTATGTGGACTATTTGAATATTTACCTTTTCTGTCTGCTCTCCTGCCTCCTTCATATACACATGTAGCTATTTTTTTGCAAATATTAAGAGTTCTTCTTGTGTAGATGTGGAAAAACATCAAATTTCCCCACCATTCCACTATTAAAATTTGTGCCTTTGTGGATCCAGGAATTTCCTGCATTTTCTGGATTCTTGCCGTCACCCTAAGCAGGGTTTTGCTGACAATGTCACCCTCCTCTCTTGCAGTGCTACACTTCCTGCCTTCACAGATTCTAGTAGCCTTTTTCATCTTTCAGTCTTTTTCACTGGTGCTTATGCTCTTTTATCAGTAAGGTTTATGCCCCTTCCTCAGCCTGCATCAGACCTCACTCTTTACTTTCCATACTGGTCTGTATGTCCTCTGTGCTCATTCACAGCCTGGGGGAATGTGTCTTCTTATTTCCAAGGGTTTAAATGTTCTGATCACAATTACACCTTTGGGGAAACTCTCCTGGTTTTATATGTCAAGCACCTTTCCTCCTTTCTCAGAGAAACACACGACCCTGCCAGGCCCCCAGTGTGCAGTTTTCTTCCTATTGGGAAGGGCAACAAATCTCAGGGAAAAATAAAAACCCATAGAAAGTTCCTCACTGAAACTCTTCGCACACCACACTCAGGCACCATAAAATATGAACTTTTTACCTGAAATACTGTTATTAGGTTCAGTAAAGAGCACAAAACCTTAATTGTTTCCCAAAAGTGTTTTCATGTGTTGCCTGAAATATGCATGTTGAACCTGACACTTCAGAGGAGGAAAAATATCCCATTTCGGGCACATGATCAGCTATACTGTGCTGAAAACATTATATTTGGATATATATGGATATATTTCTTGTTACATTTTTATTGCTTATTACTTTACGTTTCTCACTGGTAGCACTGTATATCACAATTTTAAACTAGATAGCTTGAAAGTATATGCTAATCACAGTTTAGGAAACACAATTAATGACTGAAAATGTAAATGACCAGACATCTGATAAAGTTCGAATCTGCTATGATTTTTTTTCTCTGAAATGTAAGCCTTTTCTTTTCCTACAGAAACATGTAGCATTTTTAGCTCTGACTGCTTGTGACCACATGATCTTCTGAATGCTCTATTTTCTGAGCACAAAATCGATTTTCTACATGCATGCTACCATGAAGCGTGAGATCATAAGCAGACAGGGTCTGAACCAGTGACTTGTGAGGTAATTAATGACTTCAGTTTCAATATCATAATAGCTTGGTAAGTTTTGGAAACATTATTAGACAGATCCATGCATGATTAGGGAACTGTTTTTCTGAATATTATAACTGCTTTAAAGAATCACATATAAAATAATTAAAAAGCCCCAATACCCCAATATTTTTTTTCCAGTGACACTTTTTCTTGAAAGATGGATGTTTCCAGGACTTCCTCTAAGCAATTATATTGTTGCTTAATTAAAGCATATCTTTGACTTCTGCTATGATTTCTGCCCAAGCCATGAATTCATTGATTCTATGATTTTAAATATTATAGAACATGAATACAGCAGTGCAGTTTCTTACAGGATCTTCAGTGCCAGACTCTGCTACAACAAAAACACAATGGTAATGTAGACGTGTCAAGGGGCTGCCAATGGCCCCAAGCAGAGACTTTATTTCTTGCTTGTCCTGAGGAAACTACCAATCTCATTCCTATTACCATGGGAAAAGCTCTGTGATATCCTTTTGTTTATTGAATAGGATAACCTTGTGTTGAAGTCTACACAGATATATATGGATAAATATACATACTTATCTATACTTGTATACATATATGCGTGTCTCTATATATGGATATATTTCTCGTGCTGCTGGAGCAGTAGACGTGAAATAGGAAGTACTTCTGAAATGTTTCTTAGAAAATATCTTTGGATAAGCAACTGGGAAGAGCCAAACACCTTGCATAGTTAAAGAAGAGCAAGAAAAAGAGTACTTGGCAGAAGTGAATGCAGTAGGCCTTTTTCCCCAGAGTCCTGGCTGTCAGCAGTGGGGCTGTGGGAGAGAGAAAGACTGTGTTTAAGTGACTGATTTGCAGGGCAGAACCAGTCTTCAGACATGCATGCAACTGTAGAGAAGCCACTATTTGCTACTCACTTTGTCCTTCCCATTCCAGATGCTATAAAGAATACGCTTTTTTTTTTTTCCCCTTGAATCTCAAGAAATCCCTGTGGTCAGGTCTTTGTAACCTTTAACTTGACCATGGCCACCAAATGAATACTTTCCACTGAAGGGAAGTCTGCAGCAGAAACCAATTGCCTGGACCTTTGTTCTGAGTTCTCATAAGAGAGAATTGGTCTGTCTGTAAGCAAGGAAGAGACCCTAGGAGTTATAAGTGAACTTTTGTTAAATCATTTGCTTCACTAGGTCATGAGCTTTTTCTGTAAAGATTGATTCATATTAGATTGTATAAGAAAATTATCACATGGATAACAAACCAATAGGAAGCAAAATATGAAAAAGTTTCTAATTCTGGTACTGAACAGTTTAAATCTGGTTTTAATTTGCAGCTTCATTAACAGATCAGTAGAGAGGCCAAAGAGAAACCCAATAAATGAATGCATTAGAGAGAACTGTGTGAATGCTATTGAGGACAGAGACAGAAAAAAACCCCTCATAAACAACCAATGTTAAAAAGTTTCCTTGAAATGCAACTGATTACTGTGCTACTTAATTTGACTGCTAAAATGAGGTTAGGAAGGGTTTTGCTTTTTATTGTTGTTACATATCAGACTAAGGAAAACTGGGACGAGGGGGAGCTTCTGGTGTGCTTTCCTCTGTACTGTGGGTGTGGTCTGTTGGCTCCTAAGAGCTTTCTCTACCAAATTCACGGCTTTTGCAGGGGCCCTGGGCAGTACAAAACATTGTTTTTCATCTTTACAACTGTTTTTACGTTGTTAGAGGGAAATGGAGTTATTTTATGACCTGAAGAATAAGGGGAATGGGATGAAGGATCAACGCTCTGAGGAGCTTTCTAAAGGAAACACGTCGAACTACAAGGGCAGAACTCATTGTACCTCGTGACCCTAATGAGTCTTGCATTCCCACTGGCAACCAAGGGTTATCAGAAAAAAGGTCTGTTTGCTGTGTGCTAAAATGAAAGTGAGAGATTTCTACTGAAGGGATCTGTTCCAGCATTAATTTATACAACAAATTGATTCTTTGTTTTGTCAAACATTGAAGCATGTCACAATCTCTTGATGATCTAAGACACGAGTCTCAAAATGAAATAATAGACTTTTGTTCTAACCTAGTCTTATGGAGAACAGTACATGAGCAGCAGGCAGACATGATGTGTCATGTTGCAGATCTGAGAGAGCTCAGAAAACCCCAGAACTGAAACCTGCCACATTTTACCTCTGATGTTGCAGAGCTGAGTGGGGGAGGAGGAGGCAAGGAGCCAGCAGAAGGAGTGTGTGGGCACCAGTCACTCACTGCCTGGCTCTCTTGTTGCCTCGAGAGCTGGAAGGGAGAAATTATCATTTGCATCTGCCTTTTGTCCCAGACATATGGCACCAGGAAATCACTAACTTGAGAGAAGATGCTCTCAGCTTCTACTTGCATCTCTTACTTGGCCCAGAAGGCTGCTAAGAAAAGTACTCTCTGAGCTCTGCTGGATGGCATGAGACTCAGTAGATACCTGGTACTTATTGCTAACCATCATTTGTACAGCCATAGTAACCTATTACCTCTGAGTATCACATGATTTTTGGTGTTAGAATTTCTGAGAGTTTATCTAAGTAGCACCAGTAATCATCAGAGTAAAAAATTCCACTTATGACAAACCTAAGTTAAATCAAAGGCAGTTGCAGTCTGTTAGACCTGGGTAAATATGACAAATCTTAAATCGAAAGAAAATTTTCTTCTTTTTTTCTTCTTCTTTTTTTTTTTTTTTGCGATGATATTTCAGTTCGAAGTAACCCACTCTAGATTATTTCTCTAGAAATTTCTCTATGTAGGTTGCACATGTTACTACTTAATAATCTAATGCCTAGGCATTGGATGTTGGAACAAGGTGACTACTTTTGCTGTGTCCCTGACTGTTAAAAGCCTATAGTGGGCACAGTCTCAGCCCAGTTTGTGCTGAAGGTACTGAATTTAAGCTCTTGACATCAACATTTTATCTTTAAGTACACTTCAGCATTATGCTCAAGGCTAACTTTTGTTCAGTGTAAGTCCTTTAAAAATGCCTGTGTAAGGAGAAAAGCTTTGGAATCTTTTAAGATAAAATTTAAAATACCTAGAGGAATTTAAAATTATAACCCCTCCCTTATTATATATATATATTAGTATTTTGACATGACTGATCTTGTAAAGAAACAATAGAAGGATTTGATAGAATAATTTTAAATTATTCCTGCCTGCTGAAATAGGCTGTCTTTGCTAAGATGCAATGATTTTTTTAATGTTCTTTTTTTTCTAGATAATAATAAAAATCTCCCAGTGAAGTTTCCTAAAATTTACCCTCTGGTATTTTCCCCTCAGAAGTCCAAACAGATCTTTTAAAGCCTGTGTGAAAGGTTAAATTATGACTCACAATGACTGATTGAAAATTTTTTATTTCCAGATTCTAGCCTGAATCTACATCCTGTATGTGGATGTAGAAGGGAGTTATTAAGTACAAATTAGGAGTTTCCTAAGTGAATCGGTCTTTATAGTAAATATGCCAATTCAGGTTATTGAAATTCTTCATCTTGGAACACTTGAAATTCTAATTGTAGTAAAAAATACTCACAATAAATAGCAAGACACAGCAACATGCAAATTACTCCAATACCTCAAAGGTAGAAGGCTTTGAGGCATCATGCCAAAAGATCAAGGACAAGTGGGTTTTCTGAGTGTGAATTATTGCTCTGTAATTCATGCTCTGATATAGAACACAAAACTGGTAGGATCACTAGGTGAACGAGCTTTAAATATGGCTATATCAAACACTAGGTTGATAAGGCAGAATGGTAGATTGGGATTTCTACTCCCTTTGAATTTACAGCAAAAATAGACAACAAATTAGCTTTACTGACAGTACAGTATGATCTTTTCATGTCTAGCTTTGCATGTTTTAACAGATGAGTTTAGGTTAAACCCTCAGGCTGTAGACATTGCTGGAGGACAGAAACTTCGGAAGTTGAATATCTATTTGATAATTTAACATTGTGAAGACACAAATGCTATAGGCTTTCAACATTACTTGTAAAGAAAAAGCATTGACAATAGACAGCTTTCACAGAAACTTTTTAGTTTAGTCAAATATGATGGTATCTGACCTAGCTTTAAATGTTTCTTTTGGGTTTTGGCTCAAAAGTTTTGAAACCTTACTGATGCCTGAGTTTTGTGACTTTTAAGAATGGAAACATAGCAAGTGGTCTCAAACCCATGACTGTGGTCATATCTTGTGATTACTCTGATGAAGCAGATTCAAGCTATTGTCCTGCATGTTTTCAGCTGGAAGGGACAAAGCCAGTAATGATGTCCCACTTAAAGAGAAAAAACCTTCACTTAGGGCACATTGTCTGTTTAGACAGCATATTTTATCTGTGTTTGGACATAACAGCCTAACTCCTTAGAGGTGCTTGTGAAACACATTTCTGGACAGGCACCTAATTTCTCATGGAATCAAGCACTGGTATTTAAGACTTTATGGTGTTCATCACCTAAGTGCTAAAAAAATGCTGAACCAATAGTGAAATAAAGCTCTGTCTTACCATTTTTCTCCTCTATAACAGCTCTGAAACTTGTTAACTGCAGCCTTTCTATTGTGAAGATCATTTCTGAGGCATGTTATGAAAGAACTTTAAAAGCATGGTTCTTAGAGAGGTGGGTAGATCAAAAAGCAATTTTTGACTGAAAAGGTCCTTGTCTTCTAGTTGATCATGCTGGTAAGATTTTGTCCACATTTCTTTATATTAATTTTTTAGAAGTTATTATATTAATTCCATGGAAGCATCCTACTAGGGATCTCTCTCTCTTCCCAATGCAATTTGCAGCAAATAGACCACTGTGGAAGGCAATATGTAGGATCACTGGTGAAGACACATGTTTCTCAGGTCTCCTATGTCCCATACCAACTGAATGGCTTTGACCAGAGTTTTGCATGCTCACAGAGCAAGGGGACAGGTCTCAGAGCGGAGGCACCTCTGTTTAGCTGAATTTAAACTTTTGCATGTGAAGAATAAATGGATAAATGAATGAACATTTTTTATTGCCTCATTCGCCTTCCAATTATCTTCTTGCAGAGTTTAAGAGACTGGCAGAAGTATTCATCTTCTCTGCTTTTTCAGAGGGTTTGTGTTTGCCAGAAAAAACAGAATTTGACATTTTACCAAAGTAACCAAGGGAGAAAATGGCAAATTAAAACAAGACTAGGTTCACTCAGGGGCTACACTGATACTCGAGGGCAAAGAAAAGAGATATTCAACAGGAACTTGAAGTATATAAAATAATGAGCCTGAGGTCCTTAACAAAGGCTTCTGGCACTTACAGAGTGTAAGTAGTGAAGATTAATAAATGTGATTAAATTGAACCAGATTTTGCTATAGGACACTGAAGTGTTTAGAAACTTTCCACTGTCCCCTTGTTCCCTACAAAATTTAACTGTAGGAACTAAAACAGCTGTATTGCTTCATTAACTAGAATATGAATACAGGTAATGGAACACTGATTAGGGCACTTTTAGGGAAGCCTAGGGAGACTGGATGTTTAGACCTCATAGTCCAATTGTTAGTCTGGAGAAAGTGATAACATTGTAGGAGTGATTTAGATCAATAAATCATAGTTTTCTTACGAAAAATGTTGCCTATAAAGACTTTTGTTCACAATTCTGAGAAATATCTGTTGTCATGTCTCAAAGGGACATTTTTTTCCTTGTTTCACTTGGTATTATTGTTCATAAAAGGGATAAAAGTGGTATACCTACATCTTATTGGTTGAAAGCATAATTCAAAACACCTTAGTTTAATATCTCTGTTCCTTTTTTTTTCTCACTAATAAGGAACAGGTAACTGAACAAGTAAAGCAGCCACTGTAACATTTCTGAGTACCTTTTGGGGATACTAATAAATAAATGATGCTCTGAAGAAGCGGAGGAGAAAGAAATATAGTGTCTGCCATTTAAACAGAGAGAGAAAGAAGACTTAAAGAATTAAGTCCAGCCGGCCTCATATCAATACTGGGAAAGATACTGAAACAATTTACTAAGCAGTCAATTTATAATTACGGATGATAAGAAAAAATCAGTAAGGATTTATTAGGAAAAAGAATGTCAAGTCATTCTAATTATTTTGCTTGACAAGGTAGCTCTCCTTGTAAATAAAAGGATTAGAGTACATATGATATATATGTTAATCTCGCATTTTGACTCATCCTCATACAGTTTTGTCACAAGAAAATTAAAGGAAAATGGCCTAGATGAAAGTTTTAGAAAGTGGCTGAAAGTCAGTGTTTGGAAACAGGTGTGAGTTGTTACTATTAAAATGGGTAGCTGGTAAATCCACTCTGGTCAGTGTTTTGGATGAGTGTACAGACTGTCATTACAAAATCTCAAATGTCCTGAGAATGAGGGAGGTTGTAGGTGCTTTCTAAGGCATAACAGATATTGAAGGTTATTGTGAAAAATTGGAAGAATGATCTGAAACGAGTTTCAATAAATATTAGTGTGAAGCACTGTTTCCAGGGAGGGACAATCACACACAAACACAGAGCAGGGAGTAACTGGGCAGACAGCAGAGCTGCAGAGAAGGGGCCGAGGGTGATGGGCTACAGAGCAAGGATGACTCAAGAGCACAACGTCTTTTTTTGAGCAGCTACTTCATTCTGTGGTCAATTAAAAGAAATGCTGTGTGTCAGGCAGAGGTAGGAGCTCCATCCTACTTGGCACTTTGAGTTCTGAGCTAGGAACTCAACCCAGCTTTGGGCACCACTTTTTCAGAGAGTTGCAGACAAATTGGCGAGTGTCCAGAGGAGAGCAACAGGAATGATAAGAGGTTTAGAAAACATGACCTGTGAGGAAAGATTGAAGGAATTGGATTTGTTTAGTCTACACCAGAAGAGCCTGAGAGGGACATGATAACAGTCTTCAAGTATGTAGAAGGTTGTTGTAAAGTAGACAGTGATCAATTATACTCCAAGTCCACTGACAGAGCACAGAAAAAATGATTGCTTTAATTTGAAATGAAGAAGTTTTAGGTTAGGTATTGGAAAAATCCCTCAAAAATAAAAATCCTTTTACCACACTGAGCACAACTAAGCAATTGAACAAGGCACTGAGGAAGTTTCAAGAGTTTTTAAAGAATCCATGAATAAAATAAATAAGGGCCAGAGAAAATGCAGGTATTTTTAAAGCACAGGGATCCACTAGGTAAGGTACTAGGGCTCCTTTTATGTCATATATTCTCTGATTTCTAGAAAATAATCTGCTCTGCAAAATAGTTACCTAAGCTTCAGCAATGCAAGAACTAATGAGTTTCCTAATTTATGCTAGGGTAATTTACTTTATTTGCATGTCTGAAGTTGTCTTCTGGGTTTTTTTTCTGAAAAAGAGGGGTGCAGTGGTTCAACAGAATTTCAAGTACTTACTTTTAAAAAACCCCAACCAAACACAAAAGATCAACTCTGTGCACAGTAAGCCATTACTGCCATTTTTATCTGAAGTTTTGGAAAGCTAAGCAAATGAGGCATTTAAAGTTTTATCTCTTATAGCACAAAGGCCATCAGTGACCTAGTGGGTGTATTTATTTCCCAGACAGCATTAACTTATTTTTCTGTTTCTGATACACTTGTAACTATGGAATTTTCCCTATAGAACAGCAAATATGAAAACATCATTATCACCATCTGACGTTCCCAGCACCTTAGCAAGGAAGATATCAGTGAGGGTGAAGTAAACCTAGACTGTGTATTGCAGAGACTGATAGGCAGACATTCCCTTCTGCTGAATCTGCTTTGAGAGTGCTAAGTTCCAGCAAAGAAATAGCAGGCCAGGTGAGAAAAGACAGCATCTGAAACCACCAAAGGAAGATCTGCCAGAGCCAAGTGGCAAAGGCCTATGGCTGAGCTCTTGCCATGTGTTCAGGCAAGAAAACAAGGTATCTAATTCTCTCCTGCTGCTGTTTTTTTCCCATCCAGTGCAGTTATTTGTGATTTAATTTCAACAAGGGTTAGCTAAGGGAAAGGAGATACTTATTTGTTACAGGTTAATACCTGTAGATGGAACTCAAAGGGACCTGTTGGGTCACAGAACCCAACCCCATTCCTGCTAATTTTCAGGCCATATGTCCTAAAACTAATGATGAACAACAGTAAGAAGCTCACCCAAGTGCATGTCTAGCATTTCTTAGCTGGGACTGCAGGCCAAAAGCAGGGAAGGAAGTGATAGATGAATGTTTCTCATTTCTAGGTAGATGCACTAAACTGATTAATCTATTGGAGGGAGGCAACTTAAAGGTGTTAGGAGAGCATTTCAATAAACAAGAAATAAGAGGTATGAGAAGAAAAGTTTTGTTTATAGCTAAGAGTTGGCTGTCATCATGTAGTATCAATCCATTTATATTTTTAATTGCATGTATGTGCACAAAATTGCAGTTAAGACTGGGTAAATTTTTTGTTAAAAATTCTTTTCCCATGTTTGTATTAACTTTCCATCTGATCTGGATAGACTCCTCTATTATTTACCTTTTTTCACATTTTACCTACTTAAAATGTTGTATCACCACTTCCTTTCCCCCTAAGGATTATGGAATCCCCAGGAAATATAGCACCTATATAGAGTATCACTGACAAAAGAGTCAGTAATCAAAAGGGATTTTCAAGTTTGAACTAGTATAAGGCCTCCCTCCTTTCCATACCCTCCTAAAGGTCTACTTTTTGCCCTGTCTATGAGAAATCAGCTCATAAGTTGGACAGAGTTACAGTTTATCCAGAGCACAGTAGCACAAAAATATTGCATCCTCAATTCAGCTTTAAACTTTGCCTACTTTAACCTACAAGCTCCACAAAAGCTGTTCTTTTACCTAGTGTATTAGCAAGTATTGCAAAATTCTAGACATGACATTGCTGGAGACCTGGCTTTTCAGTGATGCATAAATCATTGCACATACCCGCCACGATCCTGAAAGCATCCCTAAGATACCTCACTGGAATATGTGTTCAGGTGGACTTTCAGCTCTCACCTTTCTGACCCTGCTTGAAACTCCTCACTGAGACACATATTTCAGCTCCTTTCTATCGCTATCGCTCTGGCTCTGCAGCTTCTGTGCTGGAGCGTGAGGTGGAGCCATCTCTAGGAAGCATCTCCAGAGTGAAGCCGCTGAGCAGGATCAGCTGCATACACTCACACACACGTGCACACACAAACGCACAGACAGCTTCAGTAATATGGGTCGGCAGCAAAGAGGCAGGAAGGATTTTGCACAGATTTCCACAGGAGCAGTTTATTGCTTCTACACTGGGAAGGGTTCTAGAGGCAAAGACCCAGAACACTGCAGAACTCAGGCTTAAGTACGGGAGTGGGGCTAGCACCAGGAACCAATGGTGTGAGGGGATGGGGGTGGTACAAAGGCAGGACTAGGGAGTGGGAGCCAATGGGGAAGCTCTGGGGGAGTGGCGATGGGCAGAGGCCAATGGGGCAACCTGGAGTGGAGAACTTTCTGGGAAATGAAACAATAAGGTAGGAAGGGAGTGGAGGGGCCATGGGCCAACAGCCAACCATGAACACAGAACTGGGGTAGATTGCCATAACCAAACAAGGCATTCTGGGAGAGGCTTCTTTCCTCACCATGACCGACAGAAGTCTCTGGTACTAGGGACTGTCTTACCACAAATTCTCTCTAACCACAGGCTAACCGGCCACTACACCTTTTGTTGTCTTTTCATTGGTCACTGTCTTAGGGTTACCTTTCTCTACAAGTCTTTGGATATATTTTTCCTTTTTGGCCTTCCTGGAGTGTACTTCACTCCCAGTTTAGCAGCATATTCCTTCCCTCCACGTGGACTGCAAACTACTTCCTTTTGTAAAGAGACAGTACCACATCCCACAGCAGAATCTGCTAGAGCTCATCAAATGGCATAGTAAAGGTATAGGTATATCAGGGTTATTCATTACATTTTCCTTTTGCATACTGTTTGACATAATGCCCTTCTCTCTAAGTAGTCATGCCCAAAAAGTCTTCTGTGATATTATAGCTGTGTTTATGCTGATAAACATGTCATGGACAGGGACTGTTTTCTCATCCCTGTCACACAGCACGTGGTGTGTCTCCTCTGAGTATATGGTGTCCTGGTGGATCTAAGGAACAGCTATTGCTTTAAGTGATTTTCTTCAGGTATGTTCAGTAAGGTGAGGGCTCTCTTTCTGCCTGTAAGAATCAAGGTTTCATAGGGTGAAAATTGTGGGGTTGTGTTGCATGCCTTGGTGCAAAGGCATGGAGAGATCTTTGAATGCAGAAAGCCTGTGCAGGTTGTATCAGAGGAGATCACAGGCTCTAATCTGTTGTGGTCTCACCCACATTACTTGCTGGGAAGTGCTCCCTGCCATATGTGCTCTCCCATCAGTCATGTCTAGGCATTATTACTGAAAAGTGGTAGTTGGCATAGCAGTTCAGTGATCAAGTTCACTCCCTGGCCTTGATTTATTTAGTGATAAAGATATAGTCTATGTTTTGAACATGCTGTACAGACCATTATCTGTTTTATTTTTGCTCTTATGTACTAAGGCAATGTGTAACATATCAGACACTAACTTTTTTAAGATATTTTCAACCACAAGATGTTTTTTTATGACAATAATAGCAATAATTAAGAACTGAATGCCAAAACGTAGCTCATGTTTTGCATGTTAAAGCTATTCTCCAAATCACACAAATGTCCTGTTGTAGGAAATAAGAAGCAAAGGGTGGCAGAGTTCATGGACAGTAACTCTTGCTTTGAGTTGGAGACCTTTCTAGACATGTTTATTATCATTTTGTTCTGATTCAAATACAGGTTTAGCAGCAAAATAAAAAGCTGTCTTGTTTAAAGGAAGACGTAAGTCATTTTATGAACAAGAACTGCAAACAGCTGCTTCCATATGTTGCTAGTATCAGGAAAAATTCTTTGTTAAATAGCATCTTTAAGATTAAACTCTGTGCTGAAAATAAACACAACAAAAGTGTGAGATGATTGAGGAGAACAGTGACCCACTCCAGGAGAAAATACACTTTGTTTCAACTGGTGATGAATCTGCATGACCCAGACAGAGCGTTCCAACATTGACTATCACTGTATTCTGCAGTATTTTGACATGTAATATAAATGTCTATGATAAGGGATAAAAGGCACATTGGGCCATCTGTGCTAGTTTTAAACCTGTTTGTCCAACTTGGGGATGTTGTAACCTTTTTTTTATTTGGTAAAAGTGAATTTTTGACATAGTTTGGACCTAATTCTGCTTTCTGTAGTATCTCTATTAGAAAATGTTTTAAGTGCAGCCCTCTGTTAGCCAGATTGAAACACAGTTCACGAAGGTGTCATCATGCTCTCTTTGAAGTTGAAGGGAGACGCATCTGCCTTGAATGAGAGCAGGATCAAATCACCTAAGCAAATGGTTGATTAATCAGATAGTGCCAAGGAAGCTAAGTATGGTTTGAGACCTTCTGTGAAGGAGACAAAGCTCTGGCTTCAGTTTTAATGATGAAGTGTTTTCCTTCATAATGGCTAGAGTGTGAATCTCCTGCTGCCATTCTCATGCTCCCAGATTTACTTTTATTCTTATGAATCTTTCTTCTCCAACAACTCCATAGAGAGCAGTGAGATTTGCCCAATTAGGGCTGTCTAGTTCTTGCAATCTGCTCCTGTAACCTCTGATCACCTGCTCCTTGCTATACTT
Source organism: Aphelocoma coerulescens (assembly GCF_041296385.1). Taxonomy (NCBI): domain Eukaryota; kingdom Metazoa; phylum Chordata; class Aves; order Passeriformes; family Corvidae; genus Aphelocoma; species Aphelocoma coerulescens. The sequence continues at coordinate 125,729,103 of NC_091015.1, forward strand.
TCATACTATCATCTCTTTACGAGTTTTTTTTGCATGGCTTCAAAGGGTTTTGTAACACAGACTAAGCAACCATATATATTTGGTAATGCACTATCACTTATTGTTTGAAAAATAGCTTTCATACGCTCATCTTTTTCATGGAGAAAAATCTGTTTCAAAACTGCTGCTTGAAAATTAATTGAAGAATGTGTGGAAGGCTAGTGTGGGGATGCTTGCCTAGAAAAATACATGTGCCAGTTAGATAAGCATCGTGATTTTTTTTTTCAGACCTTTTCAAAAGAGAATTAAATTTGCTTTTGCGTTATTGGTTTGCAATATTTCCATGATATACAGAATGTTTTTGTTTTGTTTTGTTTTGTTTTTTTTACTTTGGGAGGCATATATATTTACTTTTTATTATGGATGGATGGAAAATCTTGAAAAGATGAGCCACCTACTGACAGTGTAGAGAGCCTGAAATAGTAGGTCTGAGGAGTTTGTGTTCCCATTTCAGCATCACACTGACTCTTACTGCAGTACCCATCTCAGTGCAGCAGGCTGGATGATTTCTTCAGGTCCCTCCCAACCCTGCATTTCTACTGATCTGGGATTTCAGAAATGACTGCAGTCCCAGTATGTTGCTGGATTATGGGAAACCCCTCTCTGGGTGTGTTAAAGGCACTACTCTGCAGCCGTTTAGCCTTTGCTACAGTATTTGGTAGTTTTTAAGATGATCACAGGCAATGTATTTATTGCTGCAGGTTATATAATCTGTCTTCTCTGTTTTGCCAGATTTTTGTTCTTAATCATGTCACTCTTGCTATGTTTCATATCTCTGCGATCAGATATGTCCTTTACAGTCCTCCGATCTGAACTGAGAACTTTCATTTCAGGCTTGTAAGTATCCAGGCAAAGTGAGCAAAGGAGAACACAAATGTTAGCAACTACTGCTTTCTGTGTCTCCTGCAGAAGATTTATCTGGATATACAATTTTATGCTGGTTTAAACAGGGAAGTGACATTTTAAAAAAATCTACTTTGGGGGATGTTATTGAAAGAACTTAAATGCATGTTATGATTAACTTGCCAAAGCTACTAGAAGTAAACACATCCTTAATGTAGACTAGGACGTCTTCACATAAAACTCTTTCCCACATCCCACTCCCTCCCCTTCACCTCCCAAGTTTCATCCTAGCCTAAGGCAGTAAAATCTGTAGGGTGGGGGTTTCCTTAAGCACATTGTATATGAGAGTATGTGACTTATCATCTCTGTGCCTCATTTACAGTGAGACTTAGCAGCTGCTTCACAACCATGTGATACATTGAGCTTTGTATAATAGTTCACTTGAAGGTCTTTGCACAGTTCAGGCATGTCAGCTGAGTACCTTCAAGCAGTGCAGGGACTTGTAATTAGAGTGGCCCGAGGCTGCTTGCCTTTCTGATGGGCTTTGTCTTCCCCATGGATCCCAGTGGCATTCTGTATCCAGTGGCTCACCATCGGAGTGCTCCAACGTGGGCTCAGCGGGTGGTAGGGGGGATCCGAGGTATGTCAGGAACTGAAAACAGGTATGAGAGTTCAAGCCTAGACAAAGGTCTTGTTAGTCATTTGAACACAAAGCATGCAGCACCTTGCCTCTCTGCTGGATCCCGCAGCAGGTAAAGAAAGAACCGCCCTGGGCTTTACCTCAGAGGAGTTATGCCCCAGTCCCTTTCCAAAATAAACAATCCACTGTGTTTATCTGTAATGACTTTTGCCACTTTAAGCAAGTTGGCTGATGCAGACATTCTTGGGAGGATGTCAAAGGAAGAAATACGCTGTTTTCTAAGCTGGCCTTTTAAATTACTGCATCACTTCTGCAACACTCTGAAAGCTTTATATCCTGCCTGCAAGTTCCCATTCGTTTTTCCCTGAGCATTTTTGGAAGGAATAGACTGAGAAGATTGGAAGGAATAGACCTGAACTTCCTATTTCTGTCAGTCCGCTTCTGTTATCCACTAAGACAGAGGAGGAAAAAAATGAAGGAAAAGAGTCAAACAGATTTTTATATGGAAGATGAACTTTTGGCCACTCAAATTTGCAAAGGCATGTTAAATACCAGAGGATTTCAAACAGCAAATCAGCAAAGCATTGCTAAACCAGCTGCTCTAGGAAATGGAAAATGTATTTCTACCTCATAAAAGGGTTACTTTTGAGCACTGGGTTAGGAGGAATGGCTCCTCACAACTATAAGCTGGCACACTTCATCTGTTACTCTCCTGCATTGGTTCTGTAGAAAGTATAAATCAATGTATTAGAAACGTCAGGTCTGACTGAGTGTAAGAAAGCCTGTTTGCCTGCTCTTGTACCTCTGTCTCATGGCTCACTGAGCAAGAAATATTTCTAGTGCCCACACTCACTGCTACATGAGAAGATGCTTTTATTTTTCCACAGAGCTGCAGAGAATCACCATTAGTTTGGGCACAGCAGTTCTCCCTCCCTAACACCTCTTACCTCCACTTCCTGCTGCACCTGGCTGTGCTGATCCATCACCTTTGGAAGGGTAAAGTGTGATGCATACTCACCAAAGTGACTGAGGTGGCACACAGGTGAACCCCTTTTAAAATAAATCTGAACTGTCGCTTTTTATGAATGAAGAAACAGATTCCCTGTCAGTACTGCTGAGAAGCACATGTGTCTGCCTCCTTGGAAAAGCAGGGCTTAGGGCACCACATGCTCATACCCACACAGCATATAGGCCTTGTGGCTATATTTATCCCTCTAAAAACAAGAGATGGCCATGGATCGTCCTCTGGCCCCAAGCCTGCTCAGGGTCAGCTGTCCTCAGGGCAGGAGGGTCTGGTGAGCTATAGCTCTACTCGTAAATGAGATGGTTGGATTAAAAATAGGTGGATTCGCAGCACTACTGCATTATGAGGCTGGGCCTTGTCTCTGAGTGGTGCCCACCAGAACTGTCAGACATTTGCCGGAGATGGTCCAGAGGTCATCGTGGTCCTGAGACCATTCCCAGTAGGCCAGCTGGGCACAGCCCCCCTTCTCTAGTGCGATGGGGGGGCTCTTCCTTGCTGGCTGTCCTCAGAGCCAGAGACCAGTCCCAGGCATGCTTAATTACCAGTATGAGTAGCTGGACTTTGCACCCCTTCAACTCAGAGAGAAACCTTGGGTTTGCTCTGGGCCGTGAGGTATCTCTGTGACCCCAAGACATAATTACCATGTCACTCTTGGTTACTCAGTTCAAAGTATTGGAAATAGCTGAGGGCTATGTTGCAAGAAGTGTTTTTATAGCACAGATTGAATGTGTGTGCTGCATACACAGAGGTGTGCCAGGAGGGCATGGGAAGCACTTTGAAGATCAGTGTCTTCTGGGATAGCAGAAGATGGAGGGAGACAAATGTGATGCCACCTTAACCATGATGCCCTTTGGAAGTAGTCCCTGGGGGGAACTAACACTTCCTCCAGCACATTCACTACCATGTGCTGATGCCCTTGCTGCACTAGTCTGCTGCTCTCGTTGCTTTTTCTGATGTTGCTTCTGCCACCACTGCCCTTGCTCTGCCACCACCTCCAGTGAGCCAGGCAGCAGCAGCACATGGACACAGTCCAGGCACGCAGGGCTCCCTTCAGCCTTCTGTTGTGTGAGCTCGGGCCATGAGCTGGGCTTGCTGGGCAGTACAAACCTGACATCAGGTTTATGTTGCTGGCACTCCGAGTAACAGCTGGGTTTGCTTTCAGCCCTAAGCTCCTTGCAGTTGTGGGTGAATTGCTTGCTAGAATAAAGCTGGATAATATAGCACTGATTTTTGAGTGTCCATGCTGTGTTTTTGTCATGGCAGTCTAAACAGACGTGAGAAACATTCAGCAGTCTTGCTTGGGCTTTTCTTCTGCCTCTAGAAAGAGCAGACTAAAAACAGTCCAAGCCACTGGAACCGTTTATCTAGATCTGGGGTTTGGATATTGTAGGTCACTCATGCTAATATTATAATTTATACCCTCCAAACTCCAAAAATACTCAGTAATGTTGTATAGATTTTGGCCTGGTAGATCCCTTTTATATCCAAAAATAGGGAAGCCTGATGAAATAATTTCTGTGCCTATCCTGGGTTTATAACAAAAAGTTTTGACTTTGGGCCTTGGATTCTCTCTAGTATTTTGAAATCAGTATCTCCTTTTATTAACTTGAATGTTCTGAAGCTTACCTAATTACCTATGACATAAGAATATTGTCACTTGGCTAGCTTTCCTCTAAGAGATATTTTATTAAATTCTACATATGCATTGCTGAATTGCTTCTTGTTTTTAACTGTTCTTGGAAATAAGCATCATATCACACTGATCACAGAATTAAACTTGCAGATTCCCAGGCACAGGGCTTATCCAGCAAGCTAGCATCCAGCTCATGTTCTTTTAACACTGTATATGTCTGTGAGGGTACTCTGACTGGTGTCTGTGACAAAATCCCATTGATTTAAAGGAAAGTAGGAAGGGGCCCAAAATGCTAATTCTGTTGACTTTCTTGTTGGACTTCAGTTTAACCCTACAGCACTGAAGACTGTTTCATTTCCTATGGCTCAACTTTATCTGTTCATCTCAATACCCCAAGTTTACATGACTCCCTTTTTCATCCCATCAACAAAGAATTATGCTGAATTACGGCTTTGTTACTAAAGGGGAATTGTGTGTTTGAGGTATATTTTTCACGAGGCATTTTGGCCAAGTGGATGAGGTATTAATATGAGAAACTATAAACAAATCTTGGTTTTCTAAACTGCGGATAGAGTGATTGGCTTAATTTGTTTCTATACACTGCCATCTTGAAAACTAAACTGAAGCATCCAAATTAAACAGGAGATGTAAATATTAGCCAGATGTTCCCTGGTGTCAGAACTCTTTTTTGTTTCTTTTTTTTTTCTGTTAAATGGGTATGCTTTTTTACATCTAACATAATGACCTATGTTTTAGATTTTGGTCCTGGCCTAATGGCTTTTTATCATATGATTATGATATCATCTAATCATGTAAGCGTCATGAGATGCTGTTCAGCTTTGCTGAAGCACATGAGTGTCAAACTGCTTAGTTTAGGCTGAACCATTTGTCTGATTGTCTTAACGTGGGGAGTGAATGTGCTGTTAATTTAGGAAATGCCAGCTGAGGCTGAGGGTTTAGCGAGCCAAGTAAAACAGAGCAGTGACCACAGATTGAAACATTACAGAGTTTCTTAATGGTTCTGTCAAAAAGAAATATAACTTTTTTTTCCCTACAGAAGTTGCAATAGTCTTCTGGTGCAAGTAGCAACCAGTAGGGTTTTAGCATTGATAAACATGGATGGAAAAGACAGGCACTTGACTTAGCTTTTGGTTAATGCTTTTTCCTGAAGACATTTGTTTGAGTTTGATGATAGTGAAGCTTTTGGTTCCATTCCTCACATTTAATATTACTAGGCAAATGACTGCAGTTACCAGTAAATCAGGATTTAGCAGATACAAATATAAGATTTTCAATAGAATTAAAATTGTAACACTGACTTTATGAATTTAATGCAAATGAGGAAAGCAAAATGACAACTCTTTATTGTTTTTCTTTTGCCTTGATAGTCTTGCTCAGAAATACGGTCTTTTAAAAATTCCCTTAGTGTAGGTCTAGATTTGTGAGATCTGAGAAGGCTGAAGAACCTTGAATCCTCTGCTAAGCACTGACAAACCTCCATTAATTTGGCCACAGAACTTGAACAGTTTGGGGTTCTGCTGAGATGGTTTTCTGCAACAATCCTTACTATAAGACCCCTTTGTTCCTGAGTGGCATGTCTGCAAGGGCTCTTTTGCTTTAGTGTTGTTTTTTGTTTACTGATCTCTTTGAAACTTTGCTGAGCTTGATTGGGACAAGAAATTGTTTTGAGGTGTCTGCTTAGCACCCCAAGGACTTTGCTGGGTGAAAGAGAGAAAGCTTAGTAAATAAAACTACTATTTTTATTCTTTATCTATCCAAAGCTTTGTTGGAGAAAAGAGGCTTGCCTGTGAACTCTGCTCTGCAGAAATTCTCATCACTTAGGCTACTTAAAAATAGACTGGACAAAGCACTAGGGAGCATGCTGCAGAGGGCAAGTCTGTACTGTCAGCAAGAGGGACTAGATGACTTTCCCATATCTGTGCTGTTTTATTGTAGCGAGGTAATATGTTACCACTGTGTCCTCTAAGGCAACAAAAATGACTAAATTAATCTCAAATGCACATCTGCCCAGAGATTTCCACCACAGTCAAGCATCTGGAAATGACCAACTAAGAATATGGCTATTAGTGAATGGCAAGATATCCTTCACAGTAAGGAACATCAGTGTTTGAAAGCAAGGCTTTGAAGGTCCTTCCAGCTTATGGGAAAGCATTTTCCAAATCATCCTTGTGAAAATGATGTAAATGGTCTCTTTTCGCCTTCTCTGACAAAAGGTGTGAATTGCCTCCAGTGACATTGCCTCCATCCATCTTGCCTATATACGAAGTACACAGCTGTGTGAAACAAAGGAGGTGGATGCCACATCCACTCCCGGAAGGTTCTCATTACATTGCAGTATCAGGCTTTATTTTGGTTTATTCCTTTATTGCCTGGAGTATGTGAAAGAGATTAGGCTGTATTTCTTGTGGAGGAAAGCATGTATCTGTGGTAACAAGTGCACCAGGAGGAATGGATCAAAATCTATAGAAGCCTTTACTTTCAGTTACTAAAGACACTTCATATTCTGTAAAGCACGTTTTATAGCACTTAAAATAAGCAGAGTGAGCTTTTAAAATCATTGTGTTTGTTTGGCCTCATACATTAGGGAAAAGGTCATCAGTGGGTTTGAATTTTGAGAGGCCCCTTGTACATCTGACTGAAAAGATGGGATTTTATACTGATGAATTAACCATTCTGAACAGTCCCAAACATGCAAGCAGCCGAATTAGCAAGATGTGCAGGTGCCATAGAAGAGTAACTTGTTAAACTTCTCACCACCTCCCTCTCTCCTTTCTCAGAATCTCTCTTTGTTTCATGTACAAAATGATTTAAAAATCCCAGTGGCTGGGCCCATCTCTTTATATGCCCAGCAAGATTTGTACTCCATTATTGAGAATTATTAATTCATAGCTCCCAGTTCCTCAGCAGTCTTAAGAAAAAGCACCACCACTCACTAACAGATCAGAAATGTGTTCAATTCATATTTAATCTTTGTTTGTGTTATCTACCTAATGTTTTCTGAGATAATATGTTGCAACTTCTGGACCTGGAGTCCCCAAAAACCCAAAATATAGCCTCCAGTCAAACTGGTTTTTGCCCTGGTCTTGTTAAAAAATTACACAGAGAAGAAAATACTTAATTTCACCCTGCATATAGAGACAGAATGTTTGTTTTCCATTTAATGTTTTGCAATGTCTACGCAATATAATTATTTTCATGAAATATTTTGGTTTTTTAGTAATTCAAACTGTAGTGATGGGACAAGGAGTAATGGATTCAAAGTGAAAGAGGGGAAATTTAGGTTTGGTACATAGAAGAAATTCTTTATTGTGAAGAGGGTGAGGCACTGAGACAGGTTGTCCAGAGAAGTTGTGGGCACCCCATCTCTGTTCAAGGCCAGGTTCAATGGGGCTTTGAGCAGTCAGGTCTAGGGGGAGATGTCCCTGTCAGTGACAGGAGGGTTTGAACTAGATGATCTCTAAGACTCCAACCCAAACCATTCTATGGTTTTATGATTCTATAAAAATACTTCAAGAATCTTCTTGTGATTAAAGTGTGATGAGACTGTCCCTTTAACTGCCTCTCAAGTCTACCATTATTTCTGCAATATTAATTTTTGAAATGATAGCACTTCTATTATCCCAGGTTTGCAATCACAGCAGCTGTATTATCAGTGTTTCACTTAAGTGGTATTAGTCAAGAAATGCTGATATCACCAAACCCCTGTGATAAATGAAACTCTCTTACAGTATCACTAGTTTTACATTGAAGCATTTACAAGTCAAAGATAAAACACTGGCTAGGAAAAAAACCCCAAACCAACCAAATTCCCCCCTTCTTTCCCCCCAAAATGCAAAAATCTACCCCAAAAAGCCAAACCAAAACCCAAGTACATGAGGAATGTAGATCCTGCAAGAAAAATTGCATAGATATGAGATGGAACTAACACTGACCTTCATCACAATGACATAACACTTGTGCCTATCACCTTGTGTGACTTCACAACTGCCCAGAGTGGAAGATGTAAAACAGTCTCCCTTACATATCTCCCCAGAGTGCACTGCAGCTGAACTAAGTAATGTCTCGACTATTTTCTGAACCTATCCAAGATAGGAGTTGAAATCCATCCAGGTCCAAAAGGCCGTAGCCACTCCAACCAAGGTTTCTGTGTTCTCCTGGCAGCACCTTTGCCATGGACTCAAAGCAGTTCTAGGGATGAATTCTGCAAAGGAGCCAAAGGCCATGGGAAGGACTGTAAACTCTTAACTTACCTCCGTCTTCTATTTTCAACATGCTGGACAAATGATGTGAATTATCTACAAGCTTTATTTTAGCTTTAATCTGCATTGCTGCCCGATGCTGCAGCCAGGGCTTGCAACTGGATTTCAGAGTTTTCTAAGTATTTTGGGGGAAATACCCTGGAATGACCTTTCAAACAGGTAGTGAACAGACTATAAAGCTGCTAAAAGAAGAGTTTTTCACGTTTAGAGAAAAGACAATTCAGGATTTAAAAATGAAAGTTTGTAAGTGGATGATTTACTGGTATTCCCAAGGGGATGTGTGATTTCTGTTTGTTGATCATTTGTTTCATACTATATTTATACTGGCCAGGAAGGAATTCCCATTTCCTTTTCTCCCTTGATGTATATCTTGGCCTCTATGTTGTTTATTTATTTGCATTCCTTTGAAGCATTTAGTCACTGGTCATGGCTAGAGACAGGTGAATGGATGCACTAATAGCAGATTCCAGGTGCTTGCATAGCTTGTGGTCCTCACAGAGCATCAAACCCATGTGCCATTTTGGCATCAAGATCCCTTTCCCTGTTTCCTGAGGTTGTACTGGCAGGGAATTTTTAATGTTTATATTGTGCTTTCCTCAGCAGTAGATTTAACCCCACAAATCACCTGTTGTGACAAAGACTATGGATGATGGCAATGCCTTTAGTTGACCTCTTTGTTTTCTTGTCACATTAATCATCATGACTCTTAGTCTTTTTCTGTTAGTCCTAAGTTTGCTACAGAGTTATAAGAACTATTCAGAGTGGATCAAAATACAGAAGGGCCTTTTATTTGCCTGCAGTTTCTGAAACCACATCATATTTTAACACCACAAAATCTGTACAAGACATCCCTATCATTTGGCAACATCACTCCTAGAATGTGATTCACAGTATCCTCATAGAAAGTATAAACTTGTCCTATTTTTAATAAGGGTGAATTAACTGTGTTTGAAAAAAATTCTCTGTGAATGTGGACTAGTTAAATAAGGCAGAATTAATGTATTTATTACTACTGCTTTGGCTGTCTTACAAAAGTATAACAAACACCACTGACCTTAAGAACGACAACAGGAGTTCAGTATGAGATTCAGAAAATGATGAAAACCAGAAAATATCTTGTTACATTTTGCAAGGTAAAATGTCTTTAGAATCTTGTCCCTGCTGTGTGATATTGACTGTGGGCTCCTAATATGCTCTACCTGGAATTGCAATAAACTCTGCTCATCTTTGTGACTGGAGACTGCATATTCCTCTTTAGAAGCTGTGGGTTGAGTGTAAATACATAATTGTCTCACAGAAGGGGATACATAGGCTCAGAACATTTGCATTTACATTTGTCAAACTCACAAAGACTGCTGTGGCAAGGCCACAAAAAGATTCTCAGAGCTTCCAGATGCCATTTGACTACTACAGACACAAAGCTACACTTCCTATGACTTAAGCCAATAATTACATCAAGGATATGTTTGTCAGCAAGAGTTAGTCAAGGTTTTTGTGAGTTTATGTCTCAGTAGCTACTAAATAACATTTAGAGAGTTACTGTGGTAAGTTGCCATTAGGATTTTACTGAAAAATGCAACAAAGACTTTAAAAAGTGTGTACAAATAGGCACATGTGTGTACACTACAGTAAAACTTTCATGTTGCAAGACAGAAGTGGGCAGTATTAATTTATGATAACTGAAGGAATCTGAGATTACTACTGACAGGATTTCCTTCTTTCATAAGATCACAGTAGTATAATAGAGGTGACATATTGCTTCACTGAGAACTATAAAGTGTGGGTCTGTCTTATGCAGTGGTTTGCAGCAGTTGTTTGCAGATGGAAAAATGTAGGAGTAAGGCGAGGAGCTGCAGACAAATCTTAATGTCTGCACAAGGTTCCAGGCCTTAAGGTTTCGGAAGTCTATTTTTAAACTTAGTTTCTTTGAAAAACCAAGACCTGCGACTAATGCTTGTCATTATGGTATAATGATCTATCTTCTTGCCAGAGTATTTGGGGATTATGTTTCACAGAGAAGCAGAGCTATCCGCCAGAGATTGTTCTTCATGTTCGAATCTGTTTTCTCTCTTTCCTAGTAAAGCCTACAGTCTTCCACAGTTCCTAAGGCATTAAAACCAACTGTGCAAATGTCTTCTCTTCCAGATTTCAACATACCTGTCTCTGCCCAAGCTGACTGTTCCTGCCAGCATGCTCAGGGAGCTTGGTGTGTCAGAAGCCAGCATCCTTCTGCTGCTGCTGCTCAAGCAGCTCCTTGCTGGGCATCTTGCTTAAGTCTGCCCAAATGGTTTGTGTATCAACAAAGCTCATTGACAGTCTGAGTCAATGCAACCAGCTCCAAGAGAAAACTATAGAAAAAAAAGGAAAAATGCCCCCTGTTCAAGGATACTTGACTAGATACCATTCCACAAACAATGCCACTACCAAAGACCTCTTTGCAAAGGAAGTGAATTTTCACTGCCCTGATTTCATGATCAGCTTCCAATTTCACCTAGTTCTGGATAGGGAGGCAGTATTAGTGCATTAGTATTCAATATGTTTGTATATGCAATTGTATGCTGTGCAATCAGAAGGTTGTGTGGCTTCTGGGACAGGTGGCAGCCCTCCAAACCCTCTGGAGTAGAGAGCCAAAGAGCTCTGTAAATGACAAAAGACCCGTGTGAGTAGCATATGATCTACATATTGTGTGTGTGATATAGCAAATGCATGATCTGCCTACTGGCTATGAAAATACTTGGAAAATTTTTCACATATGGGGGCTTAAGCTTATGATTGCACCATAACGTGATAAGTTACACATGTCTGGGAACTGAACAATTTTGATTGTGATACTCAGGTGCATATTAGCCCTGAGGTCTCAAATCCTTTCCATGAGGTGATATATTCCTCCAATCCCAAAGAGCTCTGTGAATCAAATACCTCACAATGATGAAAACTATTTTTCCATGGGTTTATTTATAGAAAGGAATTCTTGTGTCACATGTTTTATCTATCTGTTATACAGTCTGACTGAGAATGATGCTTCATGTATAAGACAAGTAGATCCACCAGTCAATGCTTGTTATTCCCTTACAGCAGAGATGCAGACAAATGTGCTCTATAACTGTGACTATAAACCACTTGAAAGTTGGATTTGAAACAGCCAGCAGAAGTAATGTAACAGAATATAAATGAGAGAAGCAGACTGGCAAAAAGCATAACCGATATGTCCTTCCCATCTTGGCAGTTTTAGGGTCCCAAATACAAGTTTCTCTGGTTTTATTCTCTCCCTTGCTTGACGTACAAAGTTTTGCAGCAGTAAAAGGGGAGCTAGGGAGAAAGAAGCTGTATGCAGATAAGGAGAAGGCTTGTGTATGATAGAAGCATTGCAGGCTTGATCTACTCCTTATCTGCTGGGAAATAAAATGAACGGGAGGATGCATGCTAAATTTGAAACAGGGGTCAGACTCTTTCCAATTTACAAGAACTGTTCCAGATTAAATGGTCTGTTCAGACTTGGAGATTACTTTGGATGGAAAGAACTAGATAAGCACTACTGCTATTTTTTAAAATACTCTTATTGCATTGGTTTCAGAACTCAGAAAGAAAACAGAAACTGTGTGCAAAACATCCCTCAAAATACCTTAACAAGCTAAGTGAAGTGGATTTAGCAGTGACATAAAGCGATCACAAATATTGATTAAAAAAACTGCAGGGAAGAGAAAGTATTAGTTTTTCTTAGTTTATCAAGACCTTGTTTTAACAATGTGCTTAATAGTCTGCCTACATTTAAGCACATAATTTAAGTGAATTTGGTCTAAATGAAATAGCTGGCAACAAACAGCAAACTGTGTTTTCAGAAATACAACAGTTTTTTAAGATGGTTATTGTTAGTCACGGCAGGGTAGCTCACTGTACTTCTCAGTCTCCTGTTTATTCTGTATCATGATTTGATTCTGCAAAAGTCGTTGGGCTCCTCTACCTGCTTGCCTAAAGAAGCAGTTCACATATATCTCCATGCTCCAAGTTTTGCTCTTGTTCAATGGAAGCCTGAAAACTCAAAGCAACTGCAATTTCACACAGTGTTAGTACAAAACTTTATGGGACTGGGACTAAATCCGTGCTTCTGCAGTCAATTGTGGCCACATTAGGGCCATTATCAGCTCAGGCAGTTACTGAAAACACTAAAATAAAGTTTCACACTACTTGTCCTGCTGATGTGTTTACCAGGCTGTATTATCTCCTCCGCATGAATCCAGATATTGGGGATGCTGTTACATGGTCATAAAGAAGGAAAACCAAGAGAACAAGAACTACCTCCTTCCCCTCTCTCCTGCCCTCCCCCTAGCTCTCCCCCTCTGATCTTTAGTGACCTTCTTTTAGACAGGGGTGTAAAACCAAATTTAGTTCTTGGTTACGCTGCTGTGTATCCGATTAAATCATGTATCATGATTAAACTGCCATCATGAGAAATATTCTGGTTTTACACTGTTGTAGGGGATAGTAAGTTTTGGCAACAACCTTTTTGTAGCACAGTGTAAACAGCTTGCTCTCATGCAAACAAATTACAAAATTGTGTATAGAGTAAGAGAATCCCTGCTTTTAAGCTGTCGTTCTCAGGAAGAGGAATTAAGTCATCCACCTTGGATATGTGTAATCCTCTTGAATTCTTCAAATTTACAACTTTCTATCACTGTGTAAACTTGACTTTCCTTGTAGAGATGCTGTTCTCTAATTGTTTGCTTCTTGAGGATATAATTTTAAAAGATCATACCGTATCTAGTCATCTTCACCATCTGATGCAATCTAAGGAAAAGAAAAAAAGACCATTAAATATAGTTAACACAGCTTGGCTCTGTCTTCTTGTTACTCCCCTACAGGCAATGGAAAAGGAGCCCAGAAAACAATTTGTTTATTATAAGCAGGTCAGTCCTCGGGGGGATTCATGGAATCACGCAGTGGGAGAGGACAATCATGGCACTGAAATGGTGGGTAATTTTATTTGTTCCACTTGATGGTCACAGTGGCATCATGCTGGCCAATTACTCTTGAGTCAGCAGGTTTAAGAGGTTAAGACCCCCTTGTGGGTTGCAGCACTGCAGGCAAAGTATTCAGGCCAGATTGAAACCGTTTCAACAGCAGAGACGCCAGCCGCCTTCTCCCTTGGAGTTCTCCTTTTTCAACTGTGTACGAGACATACATGTGATAAAATAGGCATGTCTCTAGCATCGAGACAGCTTAATTATTGAGAGTGGAAAAAATGCCAGCCTCAGATAAAGAAAGGAAGAAAATCAGCCAGAGAGACAGGCTATGCCGAGGAGGCGTGAAGCGAACAAATATTGCAAACTTCGACAGCAGGTTCCAAAGGAAAGATCATGTCTGGGAATAATCCTCGTGCTAATAGTCTACTAGTGTTTCAAGGCTGCTGAACCTTTAACAATTTCATCACATTTTTCTTCAGTGAAAATGTTTCAAGCTACTTCTTCAGTGATCTGTAATTCTAAAGGGAAAAACAGCAGCAAAGTATTTGCTTTACCAGTAGAACCTGCCACAAGTGATTGGGCAGAGGTGGATATGAAAACCGAGTGAGCAGAAATAATGTGTGTGAGGGAATTGGGCAGGAGAGTTGTCCAGGACAGGCTGAAATTGTTCCATTAGGCTTAGATGAAATTCATTAAGTGACTCACATTTCATTTGGATTGGGGTATGGGAAGCAAGGAAGTGGCATTTTATCCTCTTAATGATAATACTACTGTTATGATCTCAGAAACAGGGGAGGCTTCTCAGGCTTAAGCTCTGCTGTGTATGTGACATTTCAGGCTTAAAACATCTCAAGTGCATATTTCCTGTCAGAAATACTACGCTGTGAGAGCTATTCAGTTTCTGAAGGATTCACTGGAGAGTTAAGATCCATGCTTTAACGTTTTTTGGCTAATATCATGCCAGTTTGCAGTTTCTGGAAAACATCTCAAGAATCTCAGAATCAAGATTTAGATGTATTATTATGATTAACTGTAGTGCTAATTTATCCAGAGCCTGCTCTTGAGAGACAGAAATGATCAGTGGGACTCTGATGTCTTGCTCTACAGAACTGAATCAATGATGTCTTAAGCTTAATATAAATGTCAGGCTATTTGAATTTGCAGAAAACATTGGGATGAAGTGGAACGAGACAAAATGTGTATAATCAGGGTTTTATTTTTTAATAATTTTATTATTAGGAGTAATTTTTCCTTCTTCAGCAATGGGAGAATGAGAAAACTTTTATTATGAAAAATCTTGCAACTAACTTTTTCAGATCAAAATGCATTTTTATATGTAAAATGCTGGTGCATTGCTTTTTTTTTTTGGAAGAGCTATCCTAGTGAAAGGAGGAATCCAGGGCAGGAAGTTTTTCTAATCCTCTTTATTCTTCTAGCACCACTTTATATGACACAAACACTGGAAAAGTCTCACAATGGAAAGTTCTCACATTATGGCTGTAGAAAGCCATGTGTCTGGGCATTAAAGTGAAGCAAAGCCCAACTCAAACTCATGTAAATCAGGTAAATTTTATACTGCAGTGGTTTGAACAGTGACAGAAAGTTAAACACGTACTTGCTTAAGCTGCTTTGCTAATCTCTGGTCACTGTGAGTGGGCAGTCATTGTTACAGACATCTAATGAGCAAAGGACATGTGAGACTTCATTAAAAAAAAAAAAGAAAATAACTTTAACATCTTAATAACAATCTGTTTAAGAGCCTGGAAGTATTTTTATTTGAAGGTTCAGAATATGAAACAGAACCTCGGAGAAAGATCAGAATCAGTCTTTTCCAGTTGGGTTTAACTGCTTGAACTACACATTCACTTCTCCTGCCCAAACAGTTGGCAGTTAACCCCTGCATGACACATGCAGAGGCAAAGAGTCTGTAGAGTTTAGAGGTAGTCCTACTCTGAGCTGCACCTAAAACACTAATTCATCTTCCAGATTTTGCTCCTGCCTGTTTGACAACCTTGGATTCCATACCAGGGAAGATGTTAGACAAAGAACAAATCAGGCTGAAGAAAAGAGCTCTGGGAGGAGGGAAACTATGAGGAAATATATCGTTTCTCTTTCCAGTGCAATTAACAAAATACCAAATAGGAATACATAATTTTCATTCTTCACACTAGTGGAACAAGTGATATTGCTAAGAACAGGGTAATTTCTTTGATTTAATGGAATACATTGTTTTGTTAAATATGTGTGGTTAGAATATTGTATTTTAGAGATGATTGTCAGTGATGGTATAGAGCTGCTTGTGCTTTGGATGCCCTGGGAAAAATAAGGTATAATTGATTTTAAATACTCAAGTTCATTTTGATGGCTAATATTTTCCAACTTGGTTGAGGAAGCTCTCTTTATGAGACAAAGGCCTGAAGGAATAACTGATACACACAGCAAATTTGTAAATCAATAAAAGAAGGAACTGGGATGTCTTGCTGCTCTACTGAAACAGGCTTAAATAGATCGTGTACCAAATTAAAAGAAAGGATGAGTGGTGAATTTTCCTAGTTTACCCAAATCAGGATAAGAAACTTAATTCAGGTCTTTTAAAAGGTTTTTACCATAAATAAATCAGACTCAGATATAAATAAGATATGGGAATATATTTTTAATGATATAGACCTGTATTTCAACATCCAGCCTGCTGTCTATTCCCAATGCTTATTTAGGAATTTTGCCTCATATTATGATTTTTCTGGGACCTGGAGGATGGGATGATAAGAAACATGTCAATGATCATTAGAAAGAAAAAAATGTAGTAGTCTGTGGGATTTCCAATCTTCTCATAGACACTCCTCATGAAAGATTCTGTAAGATTTTATCATTGGCTTCACCAAAGTGAAGTAGCATTTGTTGTAATTAAATACACCAAGAACATTTAAGTGAACCATGAAATGAATGTCTGTACAAAAGTGTTTTTTTTTTTTTTTTTTTTTTTTGAGTGATATACTGTACAAATTATTAGGGTAAAATCTGTCACACAGAAAAGATATTTCAGCCCTTAGGTGTACTCATGAATATGCAGCAACAACCTCAGATGTGGAGAGTCTCAGCTGTTTGTTGTAAACATGTGTCCTTGTGTATAGATTTTCCTGTATGCACAGGTATAGATTGATAAAGATCTACTGAACTAAATGCTTCAGGGGAAAACAATTCAGGACTTCAATAAATTTCACTTGGAAGACTTGGTTCTGAGACTTCTTGAAATCAGGTGGAAAACACATGGAATTAGCCCATCTCCTACACATCTCAGAAAAATCTGCAGCTAGTCCCCCCAGTAAATGTCACTTATTAGGGACTTCACCACTATGACAATAAAAAGAATAAGAAATCTTGCCTGCAAATGAAAACCTCTGTGAATAGCTGGCAAAGGAGAAAATACATGATTAGTCACTGCTGAAATGCCTCTTCATGTGAGGGGAAAGCACATGATTTCACATCCCAGTCACACTGCTGCCACACACATCTATCAATTCTGTTGTACCTCAATAGAGTGAAAACAAGGCTAGAATTTAGAAGGGTTCAGTAACTTGAATTAAGACCATAACTGAATTTGAAGTTCCATGGCTAGAACAATAAATACATTTCATCAATCTGATCCAAAGGAATTTAATTTTTCTTTAGGGCTTTTTGCTCACATGAAAGTATAATCCACACCCTGCCCCCCCCACCTCCCCTGACTTTGTTTTTTTATTATTTATTTTTTAACCATAGAATTGCAGAATTTTTGGTGTTGGAAGGCGTATCTGGAAACTGTCGCATTGAAACCCCCTGTTCAAGCATGGTCAGCTAGAGTAGGTGTCCCATGTCTGTATCCAGTCAGGTTTTGAATGTCTCCAAGGATGGACAATCCACAGCCTCTCTGAGCAACTTGTTCCAGTGCCAGTGTTGCATTTAAATTGTATCTTTGCAGCTGCCTGCAATAAAAGGTAAGGAGGTATAAGACAATATTCACAGGTGTTTAGAAAGAAGTCATCCTCTTGCACCAATTCATGCCCTACTGTATGTGTCTGGTTAGTCCTGGGAACTTCCTGGATTAGACATCACCCATCTGGTCAAATTTGAATCAGTTTTTCCCCTTGAAGTAGTGCAACCACTTCTGCAAGGTATTCAGGTGCAAAAAGGAAAAAGAGGAGGTTGGACTCTGACTTATACACATCAGCCCAGGCACAGTCGAGGGAGGTGGATTTAAGCCTGTCGTATGCCTGATAGGAGGGTTTAAATTTGAATTCAGAGCATGACTTCCTTGATGGCACCTTCCAAATTTGTTACTCAAGTCAGCATGCACAAGGCTAGATTTTAGGTTGGCCAGCATTAAAGTGTGATTTTCTTCCCGAAATCCTCTGAAACCCTTCTAAAAATAGTGGTAGGGAGGTGGAAAGCTTTTGCTGTTGAGCCACTGGCTGCAATTCTCTTCAGGTCTGTTGTCCTGTGAGTTTTCATAAAATTTGCAGAATGACAGCTACCTGTGAAATAGAGCAGCCTGAAGGACAAGCCACAGGGACAGATGCAGATCTCCTACTGTCCTTTCCCTGAAACACATGCAACATGTTGCAAACCACACCATTTCCACACTGCCACTTGACAGAAACATTTTTGACCTTTGGCCTATAGGAAGTAGGTTTAATATTAATAAAATTTGGGATAAAATTGCTTCAACTAGACTCTGGAACAAATTCCCAAATTAGTGTTTGTTGTCCCCTACCATAGGAGAGACCTACCGAAATGTACCTTGTCTTTAAGCCCAAAATTTCCTCTGTAGGAAAGTGAGGTTGCTCACTAATGTTTTGCCCTGACACACAAGGCGAATGTAACCAGATGTGCACCTAGAGACTGGGACTGTGGGGTACACAGGGAAATGCATCCACCCTATCCTGTGGATAGAGCCATGAGAATCGGCTTTCCTGTTAGCTGTTACCCCCCGACCTTTCCAGCATTTGTCTGGCGTGTTCTGCAGGCACTACTTAGTGGGGAGCCAGAAAAGAGAAGACTGTGTCTATTCACTGGAACCTGGTGCTTTGAAAACTCCAGCATAAAACTAGCTCTGCACTTGGCAGCTGAACACTGATTGTCTGCTGTATGAGGTGAGAGGTTATAATTCACAGCTCCTGGGCTGAGGTGTGGATGAAGGAGGATTGAATTTGTGCTGATTATCCATTGTACGTGTAGGAAGAGTCTTATCTCTCATACTTATCTCTCTTAAAAGGTGGACTTCTCTGCTGAGCTGCATGGCTCAGATTCCCCTTTTCAGAGCATCTACATAGAAGTAGCATTGTTATACTGATCTTGGTTTTCCAGAAGGTTTCAGAGTGTTTAGAAAATGTAAAACTTTGGAGTTTCATGTGATTTCTTGCTTTGGTGCAGATCAAGTGTTTGTATTTCTGGAATAGGTCTGATGTGATGCCGTGAGTGCTCTGCACAGCTGTATTGCTCACACCTGGTAAGACCAGTGTTTCCTGAATGCATCAGATTTCCTGAGCACACATGATATATTAATGTGCACAGGAAGATACCTGGCTCTTTATTTTGCTCTGCTGAGGCTTGCTGAACACATAGGAGAAATCCAACCCCAAAACCTCAACTGTGTCCCAACTCAATTGCTGCTAGAAAAAGAGGATAATGCAGGTGCCTGGTAAACCTACACAGGGACATTGTAGTCAAGCACTGCCATTACAGAGTCAGGGAAATGTCTGAGTAAAGAACACAAGCTGTCTGTATTCTATAAGCATAAGGAAGATTTATTGACTAATATGGGAACTATGTGCCAGTATATTGGCTCTGGAAGCCAGTCCATGGACCAGTTCATTGAGACCTGCGTTTTAATGTGGCTCAGAAGCAGGAAGTGAATGGAAAGGGAAGGTGGAAACAACTATTTTTCTGAGTGTTGAGAATCTCAGAGACCTTCCAAGGAGATGCTACTCTCAGTGAAATTTTTCTGTTTTTACAAATATAATCCAGTAGGCTGTTGCCTGCAACACCAAAATAAAAGATCACATTAAATGTGAAGATCTTCATTACAGTGTTCTCACATGCTTTCCTTCCATGCTTTGGTCAGCCAGAGAACTGGTTCCTCTAGTAATATTTGTCATGTCCTTGGGGACTGTCCCCATCGAAGCCTTTCTGAATGAAGCAGTACCAATCCTTCTCTTTGACAACTGTCTGCCATTGCAGTCTGTGACTGCAAGTCTACTGGTTACACTTGATTGCTGTCAAAAGTCTGCTTTTTTTCTGGGTAACTATAGGAACAAGAGACACTTTGTGTTTGGTTTTTTTTTAATGAAAGTCAAGTTTTTGGAATAGAGAGAATGGGAATGTGCCTTATATTAATAATACTGCTCAAAAAATAAAGTATCATTTGCAGTGTCACTTTAATTCTATTTCTGCTTATGTGCAGAAAATGTTTCCGTGTATGTGTCTGTATATATGTACTCACATTTGTATGTATGCATACACATATATTTTTAAAAGGACTTGTTTAAATTAAAAAAATGGGAAATGTAACATAGCTGGAACAGATTAAAACAGATGAGTTTAGGTGGACCAGAAAACATATTGCACTGATAAGGATTTTTTGTTTTTAATTCAATCCTACCATAAAGTAATTTATTACCCCTTGCTTGTTTTTCTAGAAAGGCCAGTGCAGCACCATTTGCTGTCTGATTGACAGTGGAACTCTCTTTTTACAACTTGTAATTTAAAACAGGAAGGCTGCCATTCACATCAGTTAAGAAGTCTACATTTTAGATTACCTTGAAAGGTTTGTCTTTGGCATAAGTTAATGGGATGTTCAAATAGCTAAAACCAAAATGCAGCATTCCTAGGTCAGAATAGTCCATGCATGTGTAGTCCCATGCAAAATCTAAATCAGAAGCAGTAATTTAATAAATGCGTTTCACTTTAACTCTACATTTCCACCGACTTATTAGTTTGCCCTTCAAAGAGCAGCAGAAATGGTCATTTTACATTCCTCAACGGCCACTACAACAGTTCAGACTCTGAAAGCCTGGCTTGTCACCTGATCATACACTGAAATCTGCAGCTAATCAGTACTGATCCAACCAGGAAAGGTCACAGCAAACCTGTTGAACTATTACTGAGGTGTTATAAGACATGGACATTATTCATCCTCACTAAAACCAGGCAAGGAATAAATACAATGAAAGCAAAAGGATTAACTCTAGTATATTTGCTGTAGTATCACCAGGAGAAGGACTTTTTCCAACCCTAATTCCCATCACAAGCCGCCTTAAAATTCTACCATTTAAGCATTATGTCTGAGCTATACTTTAGGCCAGATCCTGGGAGCAAGGTGTGTAAGCTGTACTGTCCTTAGACTCAAATCAAGTCTGCATCAGGTACATTTTCCAAGACTGCAGCACTGATGTATTTGTGCTTTTCCTCTGTCTCTCTGTCTCTCTGTCTCTCTGTCTCTCTGTCTCTCTGTCTCTCTGTCTCTCTTTCATTTTTTCCTCCAACACTTCTGTACTGACAAAAGCTAAAGTCTAGTGGTGCAATATTGGCTTGCAAGTTGCTCTTGTGCTTGGGCAACCAGGAGAAGCACTGCTAGACATTTTGTCATTATGAATTGGGTATATGCTGGTTTGCTGCACAGTTACATCAGCAAAATCTTCTGGAGAGGAAAGATCATTTCTGGATACTTCACTGAAGCACTGGCCTGCTTTTTTCCCAGCTGCACCAGATCAGAGCATGATGACTCCTGGCAACATGGTAGGCACCACTACCAGAGCTCTAAAGAGCATGAGCATAAGGCTAAAGGACAAATCATTCACAAGAGTAGCTCTGGTTCAAGGGAGGAGAGTCCTGCTCCTGGAGAGTTTGACTTGGTCATAACTTGTCAGTGAAGGAGCAATAAAAATGCATGGTTTGGTTTTACATGGCACCCCTTCAAAATATGACTTCCTTCTTTCAAAATGAAGGACTGAATAGATGCTGAACTAGAGTGCTCATCTGTGTAGGTAATATATGCTGCAATTTTAGTTATGGGCCCCTAAAAAAAGTACAATGCCAGATTCTAAGATCTTTCTGAGACAAAATCTCTCTTTATGTTTAGGAACAAACTAATGTGAGTAAGAGAAGATTATCTGGGCTAGAAGTCCTAAAAGCTGTTTCCTGTTTAAATTGGGGGACCAAAATCACACGTGTGATGGCAACATATTTTTGTTTTTACAAATGCCACAGAACAGCTCCTTCCTCTCCATTAGTGACCTAAGATGCAAGCAGGCATTTATTTTCTTTAAGAACTGTCACACTTCTTCTCACAGTGTCAAAGCAGCAAGCATTATATGTGCAGTTCCCTTCTCAAGAATATCAGCTTAAAGTGCAAAGAGAAGAGCCATAATTTTGGGTTGTCTTCAAGAGATCTCTTGTGAAATTTTTACTTTTTATTTTAAACAGGGAGATATAAACAAGGTGGAAAGGCAAAAGTGTCATGATCTAACCCCAAAATGTCATGATCTAACCAACTGGGGTTAGATCATGATGTGCCTGGTACCACACCTGCTGTTTTCTCATTTCTCTGCACCTCTGGTGGGATGGGGAAGAGAATCAGAAAAAGGTAATACCTCTGGTGGGTTAAGGACCGTTCAATAATTCAAACAGAGTTAAAAACATGGTGAAAAGTAGAGAGAGAGAGAGAGAGGGATAAACCCCAAGAGAAATAAGGGATGCATGATACAATTGCTCACCACCTGCTACTGATATCCAGCCAGTTCCTGAGTTGTGACTGGCACTTCCCAGCCAGTGCCCCCCATTTATATACTGGGCATGCTGTTCTGTGGTGAGGAACATCCTTTTGGCCAGTTCAGGTAAGTTGTCCTGCCTGTGCTCTCTCCTGTCTTCTTGTGCAGCTGCTTGCTGGCAGAGAATGGGAGGCTGAAAAGTCCTTGATTTAGGATAAGCACTACTTAGCAACAACAACAGTGTATTATCAACATTATTCTCATAATAGATCAAAACCAGAACACTTTAACAACTGCTAAGAAGGAAATTAATTCTCTCCCAGCTGAAACCACGATATGAAGATGAATAGAAAAAGTTTCTCAAATATACAGGAGCTCAGATTTAATATCATGTCTGCAAGTTATCTGAAAAACTTTGAGGAATTACATTTTCAAAAATCACTTGTTCTTGGCCTAAATAATAAGTCCATATTGTGCATTCTTCCCATTAGTATATAACAAAAACCAAGGAGAAAGATGTTAAAAAGGCTATAAACTTACCACAGAAGCTCAGAATTGCAACCTCATTGTTGTTAGCACAATCTGTCATAGAAACTGTAGCAGTGCAGGAAAAGGCAAGAACTCATCACAGATAATTCTGATTCCTCTTCAGCCTGGGTGACCATAAAGGAAGAAAAAAGGGTTTACTAGAAGAAAGGACCCATAGAGCTCTAAATAGGCCAGTGATTTAGGAAGAACAAGATACCTAGGCTTGCAGACTTGTGGCTATGCTCCCTTCTCGAGCACTGTATGGGATTGCACTACATGGGATTGCACTGCAGCAAAGGATTATTCCATTTCTCTCAGCAAATGTCCATGTAGATTCAAAACCTTTTGATGTGGGCAAATGCAAATTTCATGGTGAGAAAACCATCGTGAGGGACAATCCCTGGATGCCCTGTACCTTTGCTTCCACCAGAATGCCACACATAGGATAAAAACTGTAGGAATATTCTATCATGATCGTCAAAGTAACTCAGTTTCCTTCAGGGATCTATGTAATTTTGGTAAAAAGGAAGCATACTCTTTTTTTTTTTTTTTTTTTTTTTTTTTTAAACTGGAAAATATTCCTTTCTCTGAGATACCTGTCTTTAAAAGCTGAAAAACAACAGGAAATTATTTTTGGTTAGAAGCTTTCAGCTAACATAAAAATTAACCAGCATTGTAGCAGGGCTGTTTCTTAAAATATTTTCCCAACTTTAAATCTGCATATTTAATTTTACTTGGTTTTGTATAGATATAAAAATATATATAGTTTATCATGATTTTTGATGTTCCTGTTAATAAGAGCTTCTACATGTGTAATTTAAAAAAATCTACTACAGTCTTAGTTCTGACTGTATTTTGTGTCACTAAGAGCAATGATGACACATACCTGATTTATTAGATGACTCTTAACTGGAGTCAAAATTTCTTCTCAAAGCTAAGCAGTGCTGGATTTTTGAGTTTTTCCTGGTACAGAAGACTGACCTGGAAGGTTATTTGTAGTTGATATTTTCTGCTTGTAAATATCTACAAAGTACCTCCTGTTGAAAGCTGACATTTCAACAGTCCCTGGGACCTTTTTTTGTCTTATCCTTGTTCCCAGAAGCCCTGTTGTCCTGCCAGTGTGGCAAGCTGACATATTTGTCTATGGACTGACAAAGCATTTGGGTTCAAATATTCAGGAGCAGCTCTGAGTCATCTGCTGTGATCACCAAACTACAGCCATGACTTTCAAACCTCTGAGAAAAAGTCACTGGGAAATAAAAGTATTGGCAATTGCAACTTTTTTTTTTTTTCTGCCAATAGCTGGAAAAATGGGGACAGAGAAAAGGGGTGCAGCAATTTCTTGAAACTACCTAGAAGCAGAAAGCCATTTTCCAAATAAAAAATGATTTTTCTGTCAGTAAGTGAGAGCTGTCAAAAATCCTGACTGTTTTTGAGTGTTGGCCTTGTCCAGTCAGAACTAGTTAGGATCTGGAGTGAGATGGCAAGCTGTTTTACAAACACCACGAAATGTCCATCACGAGTCACAAGACTCTTTTTTTAATTTCCTCAGGACATAGCAACCTGGCCTGGCTTCATGTATTACAGATTAATAGTGAATACTTTGCTATAAATCTTGGTGAACTGTCTTGCAAAATATCTTTTTATAATGCTAAAAAATGTAAAAAATTAATGACTTAATGCCAAATACAATGAAGCTTTTACTGAGATGGGGGGATTTTTTTAGTCTTTTATGCATAATATTATTACTGCGAGTTGCTGATTGTTTTTCATTCAATTTTTACTGGAGTTACTTAATAACAGTCACTTTTCATTCTTCTAACTCTTTATTCATTGTCAGCTGTGGATGATCTGCCAGCCCACATGAGAGGGCAGGTTACATTCAAAGGAATTTTCTTTGGTTTAGGGACATGTGCAAAATCTGAGCTAATTGCAGTGCAACTTTATACTCTAACTGCTTCTTATTAGGGACTTAGCAGATGTCTGATGGTACTCTGATGTTCAGAGCTTGTACTGGGAGCCCACAGCACCCAGGGAGACGTAGGCACTTCTCTGAGAGGGATCCAAGCTCCTGCAATTCCCAGGTCATGCCTTTGAGAAGGTGTGGAGAGGTGATGGTCAGGGGCTGCTGCCACTGGATGGCCCAGCATGGTACATGTATTTGTTGGTCATACCCATGTCTAGGGCTGCTTAGAGGCCACAGCAATGCCCTCATCTCTCTGGCATTAAAAGATCCATGATCCCCTGACGGTGACCCGCTGTTAGACACAGCTGGGAAGGAGATGATTCCTAAGCAAGGCAGAGAAAGCAGTAATGGAAGGGGCTAAAACGTGAGAGGTCAGGAGAATCTAGGGGCTTTGCAAAGTGAAGAATGGCTTTCTGTAGTCTCACTTGGTTAGGCAAAAGGCTCTGTTTTATAAGTAATATAAAGATAACCTTCTAGGAAAGTATTCTGATCCAGAATGTGTGGCATTCTCAGTCATTCCTATGCTGAGTGGATGGACAAACAGCTTGAAGGATACCCTCCTTTGACTTTGTCCTGCTAGACAGAACCCTTGTGTTTGCATTTAAATCCACTTTTTAAACTGAGGGGTGCTCTAGCAACAAAATCAGGGACCTCTCTGAGGGATTTTCTGAAGTAGATCCCCCAAGCTGGGGCTGCAGTGAAAGGATTTGTGTGTTTGAATATGCAGATCTATGTCTATTTGTGTGAAAAAAAGTGCGAATATCTGCACGTACCTCAGTTGCTCTTTCAAGTTTATAGAATGAAGGCTACTAAAAATATTGGAAGCACATGAATTTGAGCTGGTATTCATGTGATTCCTGTTTTTCATGTCTTCTTTTGACAAAACAAATTAAAAATATTATTATATAACTGAAAGATATAAAAGGTCTTTTATTCCTTCTTAGCAAGGGCTGCCTGTGATCTTCATCCTTGCAGCTAGTGTATGCACTGGACAGCAGAACAGAGAGGTACAGAAACAAGACATGGGAATGTTCAATACCCAGGTAAAAGGGATAGGGGTGACAGATGTAACAGAAACCAACTGTTGCATAACTTTTGTCTTGCAGAGATGTGGGGAGAACAAAAGAAGGAGGGCCATGATTGAGCACATACTTATGTTTTTTTACCCAAAATAGTGAGTGAATCAGAAGAAGAAGAAAACCCATTGGTTTGAGTGGCATTCTTGAAGTATTGGAAAGATAAGTGAAGAGGAACAAAGTGACCAAACTGCCAAACATGTGAAAACAGTTCCATTATGCACTTGTTAATTCTATTTTTTTTTTTTTTATCTCTAGTCTGGTTTGGCTGGGGCACCCTTATGCTGCAGTGTGCAACAGGACAGGGCAACTCTTGCTTTCCCTGGAAAACACAGTCCCACACTCCACAACCTTCAAGGTTCCTGAGGACTTTGTATGTATTTAGTATAAAGGAAAATTTTTGGGAAGAAGCAACAGAGAGTGCAAGCATAATTTTTGTTTCTTTTCTACAGCTGTGGCTGTTCCTGTCAGCCTCCCATCAGAAACTGATTGGTATTTCCACCTCTACTCAGCACTGGTACAGCCCATCTGCAGCACTGTGTCCAGTTCTGGGCTCACCAGTCCAAGACTGACAAGAGAATACCAGAGTCCAGTGAAGGACCACAAAGGTAATTAAGAGATTGGAGCATCTCTCATATTGGAGTCAATGAGACAGCTTGAAAAAAAATGCTCAAGTAAGATCTTATTAATGTGTATAAATTCCTGATGTGAGGGAGTGAAGAATACAGTCAGAATCTTAGTGTTGCCCAGTGACAGTACAAGAGGCAATGCATACCATCAGAAAAACAGAAGATTCTGTTTAAATGCAAGAAAAAACCCTTTTATACTGTAATTGTGACTGAACACTGGCACAGGCTGCCTAGAGAGGTTGTGGAGTCTCCTTTCCTTGAGATATCAAAACCCCATCTGAACACAGCCTTGGGTAAACTGCTCTCCTGACCCTGCTTTGAGCAGGGGGGTTGGATTGGTCAATATGCAGAAGTTCCTTCCCACCTCAATCATTCCATGATCTGTGATTAACTTGAACAATCTGTTCTTGTTTCTTGCAGCTATCATTTGGTACTACAATACAGGCAGGTTGGAGTGCACTTCTCACCTTCCACTCCTTGTATTTCTGTGAACCAGAGTTCTAATTCATATCATCTAACTTTTAGAACACCTACTTTAAAGAGACAAAACCAAGCACTTGGGACAGCTAGTAAAACCCATTATTTCCAAAGTAGTAATACTTGTAACTGAAAATGTCTTATTCAAAAATAAAAATATGTTTTCAAATTAAGTATTGATTTATTTTGTGGCAGGGGAAATCAGCTGTAGCACAAGACCTCATAATTAAATTATCAGGTTTCCAATTGCTTTCTTTTTAATTGAAATTATAGGATGTTTACGGAGCTTCATTTTTATATGATTTTACAGAGCTTAGAGTAATAGGCCCTGAATTTGCTTAATGACAACAGGAATTATAATAATCCAAATAATAGAGCAAAATACAGAAGAAAGATTTCATGGTGCCTTAATCTGAGAGACACTTCTTTTAACCCTTTGGTGAGTGTATAACATGCTTTTCCTAACTGCATTACATGGTAAGAAAATTGCACTTCTTTGAGCCTAAACGTGTACTTTGTTCTCTCTTCATTTCATGCACATCTTCCTTCATTCTGCAGCCTGTGAAGTGAAAAGCATGCCCAAACAAAAGCAAGGGAAGAGAGACATGGAAACCAAAGAGAATCAATTATTGCCTTCAGCCCTAAGAAATTAATATATTTAACTTATAACTTCACAAGTGCTGAGGTGGCTCTGCTCTTCTCTGCACTGGGAAAGAACATTGAAAAAGTAAAATTGACAGAACATCCCAAAGGAAGGATCTAGACGTCATTCTGTAAAAAAAAAGAAAAGAAAAAGAAAAAGAAAAAGAAAAAGAAAAAGAAAAAGAAAAAGAAAAAGAAAAAGAAAAAGAAAAAGAAAAAGAAAAAGAAAAAGAAGAAAAAAAAAGATATTTCAGAAAAGAGCAGTGAAGATATTCAGAGTACTAGGACCATGTTTTCCTAAGAAAGATTTCAAAGTTTAGAAAGATTATTTGGATATAGAAAAGAGGTGTATTTTGAGAAATGTTGCAATGGCCAAAGAGATATAATGGGTAGCGTGACCATGGAGGGAACTTTTCCATCATGTGTTGAGAAAGTCATAGGAGTCATCAACCAGCAGTTCAGAACAGAATTCAATTTACATTGATAAATAGCTTGTGCAGGTGCAGAAGGGCTTTTCTAAGGTAATGAGGTAAAACTATTAATGGAATATGTTTTGGAGAAATGTCTTGACAGGGAATAGAAAGCAGTCACACAGGAAAAGCAGAGAAATTTAGCTGCTTGGGAAGTTTATGCTGCAACTGGACAGAGACCTAGGGATCTGTGATAGAGTGCTCTGTTTCAATTACAGAGATGAGCCAAAAGAGCTTCTAGCCTTTCCCATCTTTGTGTTTTATGAGTACAGGTGTTACAGGCATGCAAAGTAGCATATCTTAATTGTCATCTCCAAATCAGACCAGTTCCACTTGTGTTTGGTTTAGCATACTGTATTTTGATGAAGTTTTCATCTGATTTCCCTTGAGGACAGCAGTAGCATTTCCACTCACTCAAGAAGTCAAGCTCTTATGCTATTTAATTTACTATGGGCGTAGAGAATTTAAAGTGTGAATTAAAACAATGGAAAAGTCTTTGTGGCACAACAGAGGAGAGCAAACCTAGAACAGTACAAATAGCTGTTGACTGCCAGAGCTTTGCCCATACTCCAGTAAACTTTGCTCTGGGAAGAAAGAGCTGCACAAAGAGCTGCTGGAGCCTACAGACTTCAAAGCGAGTGACATGGAAGTGCAAATCAATAGAGTAACCACATGAAACTTTTCAAGGGTATTTGATGCCTTCATGTGTCCATTTTGAAATGTTACCTCACAAATTCCCACTAACCCTATCTTTCTTGAACTCTCCAGCTATTTCCTGAAAAAAAAAATCTAGCAGCACCTAGAGAATCATTGTTATAGCCCTGAGATTTTGTCAGAAGATGCTTGGAGAATATGAAAGCTTCATTTGAGGTTCAGTTTTCAGTATCATTCTTTCTGTGGAGAAAAGGTGCAAAACTTCTGCCTATTGCCTGCATTACTCCAGTGCACTCCTGCTGAAGCCCTGCTCCAGAACTCTGCTGGAGGAGACAGAAGGAATGTATGATCTACCACATTATTTTGCTGAAACACACTTTTATTCAAGAAATGTTCACCTTGTGTTTACACATCAGTAACATTCTTGGTAAATTGTTGGAATTTTATTTTTGCTATTACTTGTTCCTGTTGTACCCTAGTGTAGACATAGGGGTCTTCAGACTGGATACCAACAGGTGCTTGTCTGTTTTCTAGCTTTGTACTTTGCTAAAAGTTGAAAATGGTGTTGTTTCACACCAGACATTAATGATGAGACATGATTTGTTGATGTAATACTTTTATGTAGTTAAGATCTTGGACTGCTTAGTCAAATCACCTGAAGAAAAAAGATTTCTACTTTTTATTACGGAATAATTTCTTTCCTGTGATATATTACCTGATATACAGCTGTAATGCATTCACCTGACAGTCCTGTCATACATTTTAATAAAATATCTTTAACCATCTTGAAATTGCCATATAAAGTATAGTATGCTGTGACTTGACTACTACTTTAAAAGAGCATCATGCAAACATTGCTGGACTCCTGTAAGGCTCCACTGACTTTAATGAACTTTGGATCAGGCCCAGATTCCCTGATGTGAAAGTCTCAGGGAAAGTAGTATAAGGCCTCTCTAATAGCATCCTTTCATCTGTTAAAATGCAAGAAAAAAGTTGCTCTTAAATGTTTTTGAGAAAATATATTTCATAATGTTGTCATAGTTTTGTAAGTAGAAGAAATGCAAGTGTTTTAAAGCAGTGACTGGAAAAATGCATTGTATGGTTTAAAGTCTTTTAAAATGCAATGTATATATTCCTTTCTAATGTTTAGAACTTGTGGAGTAAGTCTTCACATCTGAAATTCACTTCTATCTTCATTTGGTCATGTAGAGACATTCACATTTTCCTATGTTCCAAAGCACACACAGAGTTGTTTTCTTTAATTAGAACAAACAACAGAAATCTTACTTAAAAATGTTTATTGTAAAAAAGTGGCTAGAAAACAACATCAGTTTCACTTCACACTTTCTTCAAGTTATCTATAGATGCTGCTATGGGCAACAATTTGCTTTCATTCATAACACATTCAATCATATAAAAATAAAAATATTTACATTATGTCCACATACTTTACAAAATCATCAATAAAAAAGGCACTTGGAGGGGTAATGCTGAAAATATTGCATTTCCTTTGTGCATTTTAAAAAAAAAATTGTAAAACTCCCATGGATCCCCTCTCTTGCACTTATTCCCGTTTTTTTTAAAAAAATGAAGTTTAGAGGAACTATTCCATATTAAATGATGGTCAAGCATGCACCAGGAATGTTTGAAGCTACAGTATTATCTTTTTTAATTTATTTTTTAAGGCACATGCAGTTAATTTGTGGCTTTTAATTTTTTCGTACATTCTCTTACACTTTTTTTCCCTCTTTTAATTATGCAGTTTTAAAGCATTTCAGGTCATTAATGAAGGCCTTGGCTTCTAATAAAATAAAATAAAAAAACACAGCAACGAATAATATTAAACATTTACTAAGGTAAACTCGGAATACTTTTTAAGGCACCTGAGATAAATGGTGTCTAGCAAAACTCACTTGGGTAGCATTTTCATTAAAGTTTCCACTTAAAATACTGTTTCTTTGGTTGAAATGGCTTGGCAGGAATGTATTGTTAACTTTGAAGCCTTTTCTAAGCAAGAAAAGACAACCTACATTTGGCTTCATCTATTAAGAAAGCTGATAATGCTGCTTCCTTTAGATCTACTTGAAATGTCATGCATGGCGTCTTTCTCCCTATTTCAGAATTCGCACTTAAGAATGCAAATGTTTGGCAGAACAGAAACTACTTAAAGCTCATTTCTACTGACATTCTAAGTTCTTCCACTAGTTTATTTGTTTGCTTGTTTGGAGATGTTTTGGTTTGTTGGTTTGGTTTCTTTGTATTTTGGGTTTTTTGGGTTTTTTTTTGGCTGAAAAGTAGACGAGAAAACGCCTTTGGATTTCCACTTATCATTTGGAACAGAAGTGGAGAAATGCATTGAGTCCAGGTAAACATTGACTGCATGACTCAGTGTGCTACACAGCAGCCAGATTCCTCATGTTTGTGCAGAAGAGACATTCTGGAGAAAGTTTTGGAGCAATTTTTGCACTGGTATTTCTTCACATCCGAGTGGGTCTGCAGATGAGCCCTTAGATTGGATCTGTCTGCAAAAGCCCTGTTGCAGTGAGGACAGGAAAACGGCTTCTCTCCTACAAAGGAAACATCAAGAAAAAAATAGGATAAAGATTAAAAAAAACAAAAAGCACATATTTGGGACAGGTAAAATCTGCTTTTATCCTAAGAAACAAATGAACAAAAAGAAATTACTTGTTATAAGAATAAAAAAGTCTAACAAAAAGTTAACCAGGCCACAGATACAGCAGCTTTCAGCACTGCTGACTGTATTTGCAGAACCCCAGTCTATTGAGAATATGCTGTTAAGTGCAGTCTCTGAAGACAAGCTGCTGACACCTTCTGCATCTACAGGTGCATGCAGTACTTCTACACTGGGCTCCTCCCAACATTTTCAAATATTTTCATAGAACATTTTCTGCTTAGTGCTTCGTGAATTACTGGGGAACAAGGGCTTTGACTGAAAAGCAGCAAATAGCTGTGCAGACATTACATTGTACCCAGCACTACACTCAAAACCCGGTTTTTGCCTCAATAGAAAAAAAACCCAACTACTTTGCTGATGATGTGATTCTAATTGCTAAGGACTTGAGATAGCAGATGCAAAACTTGCCAGCTGCTTAAGGAGTCAGAATGCAGCCCCTCATGCATTGATTGCTTTTTGCTGCCTGATTTCAGAGTCAGCTGCAGCCTTCTCAAAGTTAGCAATTTCCAAAGCCTAAAAGTTAACACAAAATCCTTAAAGGAAAATCTTCAGAGAGTGGAAATGGGCTAAACCATCCTAAAATTATCAGGGGAGCAGTGCTGATTTATGCCAGTATCTGGCCTGCAGTTACGAGACCATGCTAAACCCCCTCCCACCTT
The DNA here is from genome assembly GCF_041296385.1 of Aphelocoma coerulescens. NCBI lineage: Eukaryota > Metazoa > Chordata > Aves > Passeriformes > Corvidae > Aphelocoma > Aphelocoma coerulescens. Next base: position 125,761,063 of record NC_091015.1, read on the forward strand.
CCCCCTCTCCCTGCAAGAGGGAGAATTTAGCCTTTTAATGATTCATTTGAAATTCTGTGGACGCATTTCAAGGTTAGTTAAAAACCCTGCTGGTTTTTGCACCTGTGAAGAAAAACAGCAAGAAGGCATCCCGATGTTATAGCAACAAGAAACTGCAAATGTAATGCTTGCTCTTACCAGTGTGAGTTCTAATGTGTCCTTGAAGTAGCCAGGGTCTAGAGAAAGCCTTGCCGCAGATCTTGCAGACACAAGGTAGTGTGTGGGTCCTGATGTGCATCTTAAGCGCTCCCAGGCTGACATACTCCTTGTCACAGTACTTGCAGCTGAACGATTTCCTAGACTGGGCATCACAGTGCAGCTGCTTATGTTTGGCCAACCCGGAGAAAGTTGAATAGGTCTTGTTGCATAAACTGCACTGGAACTTTTCAGCTTCGATTGCATGAGGGTCTGAAAGCTTTGACTGGATTCTCTCTTCTTCATCGCTAATGGGGCTTTCTGAACCGCTGTGATCTTTGGAGGAGGTGTCAGACGGTGGAGGTGGGCTGACTCTTCCCAAAGATGAGGGGTATCCAGAAAGTGGAGAGAGGTCATTGGGTAATGGAGACGGTAGCAGCCCAGTTGTAGTCCACACAGTAATGGGATTGTAAGCTACTGAGCTCAGGATCTCTGGCTGTGGTATGATAGGGACTGGATAGCTTTCGTACAGGTATGGGGATATAATCACTGGAGAAAAAAGAACATTTTAAGGTAAGAGAACCAAAAAGTATTTCAAAAAGCAGCAAAACTAACACTTTGAGGATTAAAAGCTGGATAAATGAAAAACTCAGTAAGGTAATCTGAATATAAGGGTGATTCAGGAAATATTGTTTCATACACATATTCTGATGGGTAAAGACAGTGCCCTTGAACAGGCAAATTGCAGTTGGAGACTCCCTTCAAGGCAGCATGCCCCTTCTAAATCTGTGCAGCCTGACACAATGAAGCAGTGAAACTTCCTGAAGGATTTGAATAAAAGTTTCAATTCCACCACCAACAGATACAGAACAGGAAAACTCCAAATCCTTTCTAAGTAACTCGGGTTCAAGTGGGTGAGCACATTTTCATGATTCATTCTGGTCCGCACTGACATATTTCTCAAAACTCCCTCCTTGTAAGCAGGAGAAAATAGAGCAAGCAATGAACGAACCCGTCCCCTCCAGCTTGCAGAGCAATCCCACCCCTCCTCAGTCCTGCCACGCAACGACCGCAGCCTCAGAAGCGACGCGGTGGCACCAGATTTCGTTTTGTTACCTGTATGAGTGTCCAGCTCGCTGTAATTCGGCTTCTTGGATGAATTGAAATGCTTCTTGACCAGGAAGGAGCGTGGCATTTTGGACGCAGGGTTTGTGCTTCTCGCAGACTCTCTCTGTCCTTGCGGGTGCGTGCAGCGGTCCCGGGCGGCGCAGCGCAGCGCAGCGCAGCGCAGGCACACGCGGGCTCACTGCGGGCGCATCGGTGCCGCTCCTGGTCCCTACGGCGCTGCCGGCCCCGCGCAGCCCATCCACTCCCGCTTGTGCAGTGGCAGTGCCGAGCCGCCTTGAAAAGTGCTGTAAATACCCACGAGTCAGGTGCAGGGGGGAAGGGTTTTCCGCTCCTCCAATCGCTTCGGGATGTTCTCAAGCACTTTTCCAAAGAGGCTGTTTTTCTGGGAGGGCTCTGGGGCTGCTGGCTGTGGGATCCAATCCCACTCGGAGGGTTTGGTTCAGGTTTCAGCTCCTCCCGCTGGAGACAGCTGTGAACGGGGGAGAGAGCTCTAGCAGAGCGCGTTACCCTGCTCCGAAGCGGGGGGATGTGGCTCTGTAGAACGGCAGTCTACAAAAATGTATTGGTCAAAATGCTTGCAAATAAAGGTCAGTTTACCGATTCAGCTGAATTCCTTTTTTTTTTTTTTTTTTTTTTTTTTTTTCTTTTTGACAGAGACCTGGATAAGTCATAGGCACTGAAACTTCTTTTTCTTCTTCCCCCTACCTTCCCCCCCCTTTTTTTTCCTCCTTTTATCCCTTTCTTTCCCCTTTTCTTTTACCTCCCCCCCCCTTTTTTTTTCCTCTCCTTTTTTAATTTTTTTATTATTCTTTCTATTTTTCTTATTCTTTTAAACAAGTCTGGTTTCCAGATGTTTGATACGAGAGTTACAATGGGACAAACTGTTCATTAAGGGCAGACAGGGTACACGCATACACACGACACTACAAGATAACAAGTTGGCCGGCAGACCTAATGGAAGGCTTTGAATTGAATGGGTGCCTGCTCCATTTAGGAGCTGCCTTTGAATAGCTGTGCTTAGGAAAGGCTGGAGACGAGCAGCCTGCCTCCCTAACTTGCACCCTTCCAGGCAGAAGGACCAGACAGATACTGCAAGTGAGTTCAAGGAGAGGGAGAAGCCTTGGGAAGGATTATATTTCAGAGCAGGGTGATAGTCTTTATATAATATGCATACTGCTTCAGACTGTTCATATGAAGAATACTTTCTCTTCTACTTTAAAAATCTGCAGAATGCAAAACCTAGACCTTTCCTTCCTTGAGAGTAGTTATGTCACTCTTTTGCCTATCCTCTTAGGACACTGCCAAGGAAATTTTCTTAATTATCCAAAGCAGTTAAAAGATGCATAGATAAACAAACCCCCCAAAAATTATAGACTGGGTAATTTAAATATCTCTTAAATGTCCTTCTCCATTAGTATATTTTAGGACCTCTTGATTTCCTATGAAGGTATAATCTATGTTATGTATTTCATTTAAGATGAAAGTCTCTTAAATGTGCCACAGAGTATTCTGGTTATCTAGATTGATTTAGAGGAGATATTTAGTCACAGGTTTTTTAATTTTAAAATATTTGCATTTTGGAAATATGGACAGCTGAACACTGGTAAATTTCTAACACAAATTACACTGTGATTGACTCTTGGTCTGCCCTCCCCACCCCTTCCCCCCCTCGTTGTGTATTACCTACACCTGCCTGGGCACATACTGGCATGCTGTGCTGGTGTGACGCTGGAGCTCTCTCTCTCCTCTTGGGAGGAGGTGTGGAGGGTGTTTTACAGAGACCACCCCAGCCCGATTTTGCAGCAGGTGTTGGAATAGATGTGAAGGGGGAAAAAAAAAAAAAAAAAAAAAAAAGCCGGATGGGTCTGTTAAGACATGCAAGAGCAAAGTGCTTTGTCAAGCTGCATGACTTCTTAATCTTGGGGAATACCAAAACAAGTGCAGGGAAAGTTAGCCATTTTCAAGAACTGATTAAAAAAGATTCATCTGTTCAGCATCTAACTCTGGTGTCTGTTAGTGAAAGCTGCCATATCAATTTCCAAGTGTCAGGGAACATACCCAGGCTATGGAAGGAAAGGGAAAGTGGCAAAGAAAGGGACTTTCCAGGTACTTGCTTTGCAGCTGGGGCAAAAGGAACAGAGGTGGCTTTTTCCAGCTGAGAGAGCAGTGCTTGCAGAGACACAATCCGTTACTTCCCTCATCTCTACAGAAATGAAGAAATCCACAAAGCATTTTTAAAAGGTTGCATTTGTGGTCCTGCTTCCCTCTCAGCTCTGTTCCATCTGACAAATCCCTGTCCCCTGCCAGCTCTGGGAAAGCATTGCACTTCAGGATGTGAGGCATTAGTCTGTATCTAAATAGTCTGTTACACGAGCTGTGATTCAGACCTTGAGCTGGTTTAAGTTTGTGTGTTGAAATGAATGGAGCCATGCAGATTTTCACTGGCTTGGGATCTGTTCTTTTGTGTGTTTTGTTAAAAGTAAAGGGTCTGATTCAGTGAGGTTCTCTCTCTCGGGGCATTTTCAGCAGCATAGCACTGGAGTGATGCAGTTTAAATTAATTGCACTTATATAAATCACAGGAGCGTAAGCAGTTAGCCCACTGGCTGAGCTGATTGAAGGATGTTAGGAATTGGATAGAAGGCATGTTATTACATGGTCCTGAAAGGATATTAGCAGCACATACTACCTGAGTGAGGTCTGCTGTCAAAAAAAGGGAGAGTCTGCGTGAGGAGTGGGTGAGTCAGAGCAAACAGGTGTTCTGGGTGTTTACGGCAAATGTGGATGAGAGGGCACTTGGAGATGTGTGGCATCCATCCCCATGCAGGAAAGGCAACACAAAGGTCGAATGCAGAAGACAGGTTTCCTCTCCTTGGAGGAGCCAGGGAGGTGTGGAGGGTGGAGGGTGGCGGGTGGCTCTGATTGATGGTCACGCTGCCTGCAGGCAAAGCCTTGCACCCACCTCTGAAAAATCAGGCCTACAGCTTCCCTCTCACATTTTACAAGTAGTTGGTCTTTTAGGGATTCTTTATGTTTTTACTTTGAAAGCTCACGTAAAGCTGTCTTGTTAATGCCACTGTGCTGCTAATTGCCACTCTGCAAAGTGTGTAGGAAATGATCCAAGCAATTCTGCTGCCTGAAACCTTGGCATGTGCTTTGCAGCAACTAAATGATTAGGACCAGAGCTTCAACCCTACAGCAGAAATGGCTTCCCCCCCCACCTACATCAGGCCACTTGTTCCTGTGCACAGATAACAAACTGTGAGTTTCACTTTAGTCTCCCTGTTTCTGACAGCTCCACCAAATCCCTGTCCTTGTCAGGCTTTCTGAGAAGGACAGCAACATCATTATTTGGCTTTCTGGAAATGGAAGGGTGCCAGAATTACGTTTATTATCAAAGAGGGAAGAAGGACCCAAGCTAAGCCTCATCAGTAGCTTAGTTCTTCTCATGACAGCACTAGTGTCCCTACCAAGCATCAATACTAGCAAGAGAGTGGATCAGAAAATGTTAAATATCTGGATAAACCACAGCAGAATCAAGAAAAACTAGTTTCAGAATATTAAATGAATTACGTTTGGATCACTGTTCCCATATTTAATCATTTTGACTGCCACAGAGTCCACGGAAGGCAGCACATGGCGAGGTTTGGAAGAACCCCCAGGAGGCACTGAGCCCAGTGGAGCTTACTAAAAATAGCTCTGGAGGTTTATTGATGCAGGTGACGACTTCATCCTGGAAGAGGTAGAAGCTCAAGTAACTCACACCTACAGCATAGCTCTTGCAATTCATAAGCCTCCTACATTTCAAAGGAAAGTGTGAAATGGTTAATATGGGAAAAAGAAAGGTGGGTTTTCAATAGTCAGTTGAATGTGGAACATATCAACTCAGCTCCAGGGTTACCCTATGCTTTCATATTTCCCCTTTAGTGCCAGCTGATATATCCTGGAAAGTAAAGACATGGTGTGACTTTGGGAAGCAGGAAAAGTTTAGCAGCATTAGAAACTGAGGAATACTTCAAATGTGATTAGATTGGATGTCAGAGGGAAATAACCCCAAAATTAAGAGAGGGAAAACAATTAGACAATGGTATTCTCTTCCCACACCCCAACATATATGCCTTAATAAATTTTGAAACAAATTCTTGCTGACCTGAATTATCAGCAGAAATGGCAGCAAATTTAATGAAGGACTGTTATGAAGTCATGTCAAGCTCCAGTCTTGTAGGCTTGAAGTTCGATATGGTCACACTAAATCCAAGCATTTTGGAAGGTTTTCCCAGTCAAGTAAAAAATCTCTGCATTTTTAATGTTTTGCACCAATAAATAAATTTTTTTTCTAAAATCAGTAACTTTGCCAGAGTTTAGGTGTATTTAAGAGATGGTAATTGAACAGCAAAAGTCTGATTCAGTCTGAACTTTCCAATAAGTCAAGTGTGTCTCTTAAGGATCTAACCCTGTCAATATTTTATATATATCTATATGAAAATAATTTTCCTTACAAATAAACTTGCATTTATTAATAGATGCAAAATGGTTCCTTTTGGATCAAGCAGTTCGAGCAGCTCTGGCTTCTGTGTGCACTCTCCTTCACACCTGTGTAGCTTCACCGACTTAAGAGGGGTCATTTTAGAGTCAAATTAGCCCATAATGAAGGAACCGGTCATAGTTCAATTTTCCTACATTGTTTCTACATGAAGATATTTTAACAATGGGCCAAATTCCCCTGTCCTTCCCATCTGGAATATCTCCACTGGCTGCAGCTGACCTGTTCCAGATTTACTCAGGCAGAACTGAGATGCGATGCTAGTCCAGTGAGTACAGCCCTGTTAATGTGCGTAGTGCTGTAACAAGTACTCGTTCCACAGAAGTGTGTTACATCCCAGCCCAAGCCACTGCTCTCTGGAAAGCAATGCCGACCTTCCAGTACGCCACTGCGTTATTCATACGAGGAACAAAAGACTGGAGAACGCTGCCCTTGGGATGCAGGGAGCGAAGCGAGGGCTTGCACGGCGTTGTGTGGTTGGAAAGAGCCACCTGCTGGGCACAGCCGCCGCCGGGACACGGATGCTCCGCGGAGCCAGGGCCGGGCCGGCCGCCCCACCGTGTGGCCAGCCCGGGAAATGGGGATGCTGCCGGCCCCGGGATGGATCACCGCCCTACTCACTCATGGGGGCTCCGGGAAGGGAAGGACGGGGCGCCAGCAGCGGCAACGAGACGGCTAAATCGCGTCCCCAGCTTTTTATATGGCTGACGTCTATGACTTGAGTACATTTTCATCGTTATTGTTCATTGCCTACAGCAAAGTGAGGCATGAAGGCATCATACGAGATTTCCTAGGAAATGCATGTCTGTGTGTGTGTTTGTGTGAGCACCCAACAGAGATCATAGAATGGTTTGTGTAGGAAGGGACCTTAAAAATCATCTAATTCCAGCTCCTCTGCCATGGGCAGGGACACTTTCCACTAGACCAGGTTGCTCAGACCCCCCATCCAGCCTGCTCTTGAATACTTCCAGGGAGGGGCCATCCACAACCTCTTTAGGCAACCTTTCCCAGTTTATATTAAACATTTCTTCCGAATATCTAATCTAAATCTACCCTCTTTTCGTTTGAGGCCATTCCCCCCCTTGTTCTATTATTATAAGACCCTATAAAAATCCCTCTCTTTCTTGCAGGCTCCCTTTAGGCACTGGAAGGCTGCTCCAAGGTCTGCACAGGGCCCTCTCTGTATACTTATTTGTCATGTATTGTGCATACCTCATTACAGTCTACAACATGCTCATGAGGGGAAGATGAGGGGCAGGCACCGATCTGTTTTTTGTGGTGACCAGTGACAGGACCCGAGGAAATGGCCTGAAGTTGTGTTAGGGGAAGTTTAGGTTAGATATTATTAACAGGTTCTTCACCCAGAGGGTGGTTGAGCACTGGAACAGGCTCCCCAGGGAAGTGGTCACAGCACCAGCCTGGCAGAGTTCAAGAAGTGTTTGGAAAATGCCCTCAGGCACATGGTGCGATTCTTGGGGCTGTCCTGTGCAGCATAGTTAGTATTTCTGTTTGAGTATAAAGTCAACACTTTGCTGCGTCAACAGCAGGTGAGACCTGCTGTGTTTGCTGCAGTGTCACTCTTCTGTTTCATCCTGAGGCCTAAGCACCTTCTGTAATCCCTGCTGCTTAAAATGACAGTAGTGCTACAAGGCTGGTTCACCACCTGTGTTGCCTATTCTTCATTCCCTCATCTAAGTTTATCTATTGCTTATACACTGGATTGCAGGTTGATGCTTTACTTGGCTATTCTTATAACTTCTTGCATTGGCTTCAAGAACTTTGTCTTTCTCAAGGACCATTTGGAAGTTCCCAGGACCCCGGAGATTTCTGACAGTGCAGATCTCTCTTCTTCTGAGAACCAGCTTCCTTGCACTCAGACTTGTACTCTGCTCCTGGCTCTGTTAAGGTTGATAAAGACATCCTGTGGTATCTTCTGCTATCTTCTTAGACAATAACTGTTGCCAGCTGCAGGCCTGATGTCTGAAAGTCCTGTTTTATCTGTTATCGCTGGAATAGCTTTGAGGGCGGGCTGATGTCTGGAGCCTTTTTTTTTTTTCCTCCAGCAGTACCTGGCAAAAGACGTAGTGCAGATTGCGAGGGACTGGGTGATTCAGCATGCCAGAACCCATTTTCAACATTGCAGCCAGAGACTTTTTTAGTCCCAGACAAATCAAGCAGTATATCTTCAGGATTACCACACAGTGACTTCCTTACAGGGCTGTGTTCCCTGATGGGAGGCTTCCCAAACATCCAAGACATTTTTGAGGGCTTTTCACCATCAAAAAAAATGCTAAAGACTGCAAAAATGAAAAAACACAGCTGCCAACTCTGGATTCCATGAGTTTGAGGGTGTCTGGGATTTCTGCTCTCCCCACTTCCTTCCTCAGCACCTCCACCAGACCTGAGGGATGTCTGCACTTTGATTTTCTTACTAGGTCTTGTGAGAGCCTTCATCTCACTACAGCATGTGCTGGAGGAGTCGATCTCCTTACAGTACATCTCTGTTAGGCTGCTAGAGAGGGCACCAAAGGAACTGTTATCTTTTCCTTTCATGGTGTGGACAGTCAGACACAGCATTTCAGCTGAACTTCTGGCTTGCTTTATTAATGTTTTGTGGCAGTGGTACCGCCTTGACATCAACTATTGGACATTTCAAATAATAGTACCTTTGTTTGTTTGCTTGTTTAATTTCTGTGTTAACAGCTGGCTTCAAAAGTGTTTTACTGCATATCGCCAGCACTTGGCCACACTTCTTCACACTCATGTTGTGCAGCCTCTTGGATGTGGTGGAAATGAGCTGCAGCTCTCTCTGCACATTGGCTAGAAATGGGTACATCACTGCTCTCAAAGCTCAATTAAAGCTGTGTTGGTATGGCCAACTTTTGAATCAGCTGAATTTTTGATGATATGTCTCCCTAGCATCCTTTTCCACGGTCCTGAATATTTCTTCAGCAATAGGTCAGTGCTCATGTACTTTTCCTGTTTTTCCTGTTTAGAAATGCTTACGCTGAATTGGTGCTTCATCAGTATTCGTCTCTGCAAGGTGGTATGAAGTGCACAGTGAATGGCTGTCTCTAGGGAGATCATTTGTATGCCTCCAATACTGCATGAAGACTGCAGCAATCTCAGTTTTGTGACACAAGTATTGAATTTTTTCCTTTTTGGGGATATGAAACCAGTGTTTCTCTGCAGTCCTGTTATGTTTAATACTTCTCATTCTTCCCCAGAGCTGTGACCTGGTGGTGGGGTCTCATCAGCATATCAGCAGCCTTCCCCACAGAGGCTGCTGAGGATTTACCCTCATCTCTGCTCAGATTGCATTTTGACTTGTGGAGTGTCTATGTTATGGGTAGCATATACCAAGAAACCTGTCTGTACTGCTTTTCCTCCAATTCTTGCTCATGCTTTAGCTCTTCGTCAATTCTACCTTTTAGATTCACTGCAATAAAAGACAGAGTGGCAGACCTTTCCTGGACTCACCACTGCCAGTAGGGTTTTTGAGTAAGATAGACAACAACACTGAGAAACTGCACTGCCACAGGTGAATTGTATATGTACAGATATGGATACACGTGTTTCTACATGGAAGAGGTTAGAGACTGCCTTAGAGGCTTAGCCTCGCAGCTGACTCATGTCCTCATGTGTAAACTGGCTGAAAGAAGGGCGGCTACAGCTAAACTGTCTGTTAGAAACAGTCTTATAAAATGCTGAAGGATGTCTAGACCTCAGCTGGGAGGATGCTGATGCTTACTGTCCAAAGCCATGCTACGAAAATGCTAAAAATGAAGCAGTGTAGACATTTGCAACCCTGTTCCTTGCCTCTGTTTCATCTGCTAACCCAGACATAGTTCATATTCCTGAAATTGGGCTGATTCTACATTGAAAGAAGTATTTGCCAAAATGTTGAATGCAAGTATATTAAACAGGACAAATTTCTCTCTGGTGTCTCATACACACATTTCTTTATAACTTCTTTTCTTCCTAACAAGTTATATGCATTGTACTGTATATTATGTCCTGATATGTATCTGTTCAGGGGGAAAAAAAAAGGATTGATGTGTTTTACTCAAATTATGCTGTACTCTTCTTAGATGTAATTTCAAAACTTCTAAATCAACCAGTGAATTCCTAAATTCAGGTTATAGATTTTTCCACAGTTACCCCTGTTCTTTAAAACTTTGTTGCAACTTCATTCACTATTGCGAAGCATCTATTTCAGTTTATTTTGTATCAGTTTTGTCCTAGCCTCTTACCCATTGCTATTCTCCTATCTTCTTAACCTCACAGATACTGAGAAACCTCTAGGTACTTGGTAAATGACTTCAAGAAGACATAGATATTCATGACATCTGGGGAACAACTACTATTGATCCCAGATATTCCACTGCTCTTCATGGCAGATGTGATAGAGGCAGGTGATAAGAGGAAAATGATGAGTCCCATATTATAAGCATCACCAGGAAGAAGAATGAGTAACCAGAATGACCAGCTTACGTCTTTTGAAGTGGAAGTAATAAACACTTGCAAGAGGAGGTGGCCTGTTGCAAAACCACAACTAGCAAGCATTCTGTGGCTGATATATTTCACTAAAGAAAACAAACATTTTGTGGTACTCTATACGTGATAGCCTGTGTTTCAAGTGGAGAGGTGTTTGAACCTTGGAAGAATCTCATCTTAAGGCTTTAAAGAGTACCTTACATCTTTTTCACTCATGATAGAACAGGAGTCCAGACAGCAGGTTTTCAAGATGAAAGGTAACTCTATAGTTAAGGCTTGATTCACTTCCTCTTGACAAAAGTTTCATGTTTGATCAGGCTGAGAAACAGGTCCCTGTTCTGCAGCAGACTACTACTGTTTGTGTATCAGCTGATGTTTCTCATTTCCAAGATGGGGCTTATGACATTCCCCTATCTTCTAAGAAGTTCTCAGGACTACTGCTTTAATAAAGCACAGACAACATTAATGAGGATATTAGTTGTGCCTTGGTGTGGAATGAAGTCTGGAAGAAAATTCAGATGTAGATGAGGAGGGAACAAAGGGAGGAGGAGAGAGTTGCAGCTGGAGTGTGCAGCCTGGAATTCCTTCAAGGTTGTGTCCTCCCCCCCCCCCCCCCGCCCCCGAAGCAAGAGGTGGTGCCGTGTTTCTGTGTGCTTCTCCCTTCAGCCATTCTGCTCCTGTACCTTTTGTGCACACGTTCTTATCCCTTGGCAGAGAAAGTGTGAAGTGCACAATGAATGACTTTTCATGCTCCTCCTCTGGACTTGTTCCAACAGGTCAACATCTTCCTTGTGTCTCTGAGGTACCATTTTAAGAGTGTGAGCTGGACCAAAAAAAAAAAACTCAAGCTGAAGCTGAGGTTTTCATTCCTCTGCCTCCTGGGATATGAATGAATTGCTCCTGTCATGTGATATTGCATAATTCATGAGTTGATATAACTATGAAATGCTTTGCTGAAATTTTACAAATCAACAAAGAAAATGTGCATTGCAAAATTCAGTTTAGAGCATTGATAAACAGAATATAGAAAAGAGAGGCCTTCAGGGCCTCTAAGAGGATTACTTTTCACTTCTTCTTTCCTTTATTGCAGTTTTGTTTTCTCATTAATTACTCTTAATACATGAGCCAATATTTATGTGGGTGATAACACCGGCTATACCAGCTGCTAGAAGTTGCTCATTTCAGACAATTACCTGTTTTGAAATTGCCTAATCCCCAATTTATTAGTTCCCATACAGAACAGTTTGCTTTTTTAGTGACTTGAACAGTTTGTAGAGGCTGATCCTTGAGGATGTGAAAGGCAACTTTGCCTTAAATTCGACTTGGTCTGTTCCCCCATCAGCAATGGCTGCCAAATTACCTGTGTTCTATGGGATGATTTTTCTCACTTGATCATTTTTTCTTATGGAATGAAATGAGGTACCCAAAAATAACCTTGTGGTCTTAGGCAGCTTAAAAAAGAAAAATCAAAACTGAAACAAACCCCTAATAAAATGAGCTAATACTGACACAGCTTTAAAGACCACTGAAAGTCAGACTGAGTGGTATAGCATGTGAAAGCAAATATCTGCTGGTCTATGCATCTCAGCTACCATATGAGTTTGATGTGCAGATCAGATCAGATATTGCTGTACAGTTTATTGTTTGTGGGCTGCTCTTGCAGCATTTTTGTTGGGATTCTTTGTGAAATGTATAATGATAAGAAGGTTTCATGCAGCAGAATCAGTTAAAAAGAGAGGAGCACACGCATGAGAAGAAAGAATGAGCAAACCAAATAAATGTCAAGTTATTGATGTGTCAGATCATGCAAAGCCTTTGGAAAATATGGAATCTCTTTCAGGTGGCAGAGAAGTCCTTTCAGTTCTACTTTACTGACCTCTAAATGTCAGCATAATGTGGTGGACAGGAAGTTTGCCACCTGAATTGCTTTATGAGCAGTATTTCACTCCCTTCAGACTCCTCCTGAACATCCCACTTTTTAAAAAATTCCTTTTTCTTTCAACATCATTGTTAACAATTTTCCATAGCTTCTCTATCCTAAATGGTCATGCACCTTTTTTGTACATTCCCTTGGTTCTTTAAATTTTGCTCTTCTGTGAATGGTTACCGATTTTCACATATGAAAAGATGACAAATGAATGTCTAGTGCTGTGCAAATTTCTAAAACCTGCCTTAACAAGTTAGGTGACCTTCCTTTGTCAGAGAAGCCGGGTATATCTGCAGTGTGATGGGAGAGGGATGCAGCAGGACAGCTTAGGGGTATTTTGCATATGCGTGGCAATAATGTCAAACATGTGCAGTAAATTACTAAATCTGGCCTTTCTGAGGAGTATGGTGTATTACCATGCCAGCACAGCCAAGCTGATCTGCACATACACTGCAGAAATACCCAGGACTGGCAGCTGTGTTGAGCAACTTGTCCTTCACCAGCCTAGGGCTCACCAATAAATGTGGAGTCCTCACATTTCATGCAGACAGACCCTCCTTTTGAGAAAAAGGGTTGCATATGACAGGAGTCTGTGGCATCTGGTAGGTAGGGATAGGAAGTCAGCTACCTTCATTTTAGTGATGAAGGGGAGTACTGAGGCCACAAGCAAAGCCAGCAAAAAAAACCCGTGTAGGAGTGGAGCAGGTCGATTAAAAACAAGAGTAACTATGGAAGAATCTTTCTTTTCCTCAGCATTACTTTCAAGCCATCCCTGAAAGAAAGTATTCCATCAGCAGGCCTTTGGTTTGCATGCACTTGGGAAAGTCCCCAAGTGCAAAGACAGCTGCAATGGACAGTGATCGAATAGCACATTTTCCTATGATCCATGTAATCAGGTTATTTCTCCAGTTACATGCAGTGTCAACTGATGTGATACCTCATGTCTCATTAAAATCTAGAGAATTAAGCTACCTGGAGAATTTGAGTAGCATTTGAGAAGACATAATAGCACAAAAGATGAAGGGGATTCACTCTTAAGCACTGTCAGGGATGTTAACAAAATTACCAGTGAAGAAGAAAAAATGTTTCAGTGATGAATAATCATGTACTATATCAGGTAAGTCAAGCCTTTGTCTCTGCAGCAATTAACTGTTCCAATGATATGGGCTGGCAATGTAATGAGGAAGCATCAGTGAACACGCACTAATTACATTTTCTTTCAAATTCAACAGAAGCTGAACAGCTGTTTGGTGCAGTAGGTAAATTAAGTGCACTAGTCAGATCCAATTTTGAAGTGAATCCTTGATGTCACTCAATGATTAATGTGTAGGCTGAATGTTTAAGGGCATGATTCAGCTAAAAAATACTTTCACTCTGTGTCTTATTACCTTTTGTTGTCTTGATCACACCTTCCCTGTAGAAAAACCCATTTGGGGGTATGTGTGTGGAGGGGGTAAGAAAGAAGCAGCTGAAGAAAGTGACTTCTGGTGTTCTCCTTGCAGAAATTTCTTGTCAATCATTTGTGGAGAGCAGAAGAAAAACAGAATTTATCCTCTCCTGCTCAGAAAGCAGCTGTGGAGATGGCTTGCAAGACTTGCAGTTATAGCCTGTACCTGGAACCTACAAGATCAGAGGTAAACAAGAGCATTCATCAGAGGAAAGAGCTGTTCCAGTTCATTGGATCACATTAAAAGGCAGGAAAGGAAAATTTTAACCATATTATATTAACACATGAACTTCTCAGGAACTGACTGAGTGGCTCCATGGCCCACACCAGTGCATCTTCCAAGCTTTTCTATTACAGAGCCAACTCCTACACTAGGGACTAGGACTCTGGACTGGAGTAATAAATTGTAATAACGTGAAATTTTCTGGCTGCGTCCTGCTGTGTCTGACAAATATAATCCATATTCTTGTCCTGGTTTCAGCTGGGACAGCGTTAATTTCTTCTTAATAGCTGGTACAGTGCTGTGGTTTGGATTCAGGTGAATAATGTTGATAACACACTGATGTTTTAGCTGTTGCTAAGTAGTGCTTACCCTAAGCCAAGGACTTTTCAGTTTCTCATTTTCTCATGCTCTGCCAGCGAGCAGGTGCACAAGAAGTCAGGAGGGAGCACAGCCAGAGCAGCTGACCTGAACCAAAGGGATATTCTGTACTATGGAATGTTATACTCAGTGTGTAGACTGGGAGGGGCTGGCTATGAGTGGCTCATCTCTGCTTGTGGACAGGAGGGGCGTTGGTTAGTGAGTGGTGAGCAATTGTATCAAACTGTTCTTAACCCACAGGTTTTACAATTTTCTTATTCTCCTCCCTGTCCCTCAGGGAGAGGGGGAGGGAGTGGTGGAGGAGGGGGCATGAGGAGCGAGGCTGCCTTTTTTGACTGCTCTGGTTTAACCCCAGCCAGCCACTGAGTCTCACACAGCTGCTCACTCACTTTACTTTAAATGAAGTGAAATAGAAAACTAATAAAAATAATCAAAAGAAGAAAGAGAGGAATAAAACATGAGAGACACAAGTGATGCACCATAGAATTTCTTGGGAAGAACATGGGAAACTGAAAAGTCCTTGGCTTAGGACAAGCACTCCTTAGCAACAGCTAAAGCAACATGATTCTCATATTAAATCCAAAACACAGCACTGTACCAGATACTAAGCATAATATTTACTCTATCACAGCCAGAACCAGGACACTGATATTGTGCACTATTTCTGCCTAGCTTGTAATGAATCTGTCTGGAGGGGAGGGATGCCATCCAGGACATTGACAGGCTTGACAGCTGGGCCTGTGCAAACCTCATGAAGTTCAAAAAAGCCAAGTGCAAAGTCCTGCACCTGGGTCAGGACAATCCCAAGCACAAATACGGGCTGGGTGGAGAAGGGATTTAGAGCAGCCCAAAGGAGAAGGGCTGGGGGGTTTTGTTGGATGAGAGGTTGGGCATGACCTGTTGACATGTACTTACAGACCAGAAAGCCAACCATGTCCTGGGCTCCATCAAAAGATGCATGACCATGAGGACAAGGGAGGTGGTCCTGCCCTTCTACTTTGCCTTTGTGAGACCCCACCTGGAATTCTGTGTCCAGCTCTGAGGCCCTGAACACATGAATGATGTTGACCTTCTGGAGCAAGTCCAGAGGAAAGCCGTGATGATGATCAGAGGGCTGCAGCAGCTCTCCTGTGAAGATAAGCGGAGAGATTTGGGGCTGTTCAGCCTGGAGAGAAGACTTTGGGAAGACCTTACAATATCTGTGCATCACCTAAAGGGGGCCTGCAAGAGAGCTGGAGGGGAACTTTTCAGAAGGTCATGTAGTGATAGGGCAGGGAGGGAATGGCCTTAAGGTGAAGTAGGGTAGGTTTAGGATTAGTTATTTGGAAGAAATTCTTTACTATAAGGGTGTTGAGGCACTGGAGCAGGTTGCTCAGAAAGGTTGTAGACTACCTGTCCCTGAAGGTGCTCAAGACCAGGTTGGATGGGGTTCTGAGTAACAGAGTAGTGGAAGGTTCCTTACTCATGGCAGTGCAGTTGAAACTAGACAATCTTTAAGGCCCCTTCCAACCCAAAACTTTCTACAATTCCATGATTCTATAATTCTATGATTGATAGTATTTAATTTGTAGAGTTTTTTTCCACACTTCACAAAAAAAATCCCAATCTTAACATTTGATTTGGAATGGATTGGCACAGGTCAATTAGAGCTGAAGAATTACCATGCTTCTTGTCTATGTAAATGTTGACAAGACAGTCAGCAACATGTTGACAGTCAGCCATGTGCATTGTTAGAGAAAAACACCTAGGGTTTATTTATTTAAGGTCTTTTCTTACCTGCATTCAGCTTCTTGTAATGTATGAAGGCTGTTTTGTTTCTTCTAATTTTTAAACCCAAAGTAAATCCATAGAAAAACACTAGGTGTAATGAATGGGATAATCTATTAGCCTTGTATTATCAAAAAGTGACTTTCTTTTTGATAAAAAGTGAGTGATGTGGTAAGTCATTGCCTTTTATAATCTGAAATTTAGGGTTTGGTCCTTTTCCATGCCTTGATTAGCAAATGCATTTCCTCTATCACTTCAGCCCTTTTTTGTCTGTCACAATGACAGACTCCTTTTGATCACTTAAAATATTACTTTTAAAAGAAAAGAAGAATATATCCAATAGGTCAATGCTGGCTTTGAAAATGCATTAGTCATGGTCAGATATTCTTGTTTCAGGGCACTACAGAAAATATAATATATAGAGTTACATTCAGCATTCTCATCTGGATGCCACTTCCCTCAGACCTCATCAGCAGCCCTGCTCTGAAGCATGACTTTGATGTAGGTGCATTTGCTAGCTGCATATAGATGAGAATTAGTTTTAAGATTATTAATGAGTCTACAAAGACAGAATCATGGCAGGGAAAGACAGAAAACAGCCTGTCATCCTTCTTCTAGTGAAAGATTGTGTGGTTTCCAGGAATGAAGTAACTTGGGTGAATCATATAATCAGTATTCACAGGGTCAGATGCAAATTTATGGTCCTTAAGTTCTCTCTAAATGCAAATACTGGGGCTAGAATCAGTACTTTGCTAAAGAATCAGATGTTGGCAATTTCAGCATGTACTGAAATGGGCTTAGTTGAAACAGTTTTAGTGGAATCAAGCTATGTCTTTAAAACTGATCTTCTTGTCACAGAATTTTAGGTTTTCTGTCTAATTTTGTGGAAGCACAGAAATCCAGGAATAAAGAAGTTGGTACACTCAAAACTTCCTAGATATCCTTTCTGCAAGCACAACATGGGTACAGAAGAAGAAAAGATTATACAGACTTGTTCAATAAATCCCATGTTGTAGTCAAGATATGAAAATATGGTCTGTTAGGCAACACTGAACCCAATGCTGAACCAAATCACATCCATCTCTGATAATAAAGTATGGATGCTTTCCAAAGCTCCTTGAAAGTTAGGCTGAAGGTCTACAGAATTGATCACCAAACATAAGCAGACACAGCAAAATCCAGCAACCACCCACTCTGCTGAAACAAAAATAGTTGTGGCAAACTGCCTCTTAGAGGTGTTCATGTGTAGATATATGATTGGGTGATCAGAGAGAACTGACCTTGAATAAAGGAGACTCTCTCAACCTACAGTTTATGCTCTTGAGGTTGGGATTTCCCCATGAAAGCCACTCCTTCAGTGAAGAAGAGGAGGAAAGTACCTCCAGCCATGTATGGCCTGGCCAAATTACACTATTTCTGTCACTTATAATCTGTGACATAGACACATTGGGGACAATACTGGCAAAACAGAGAGCCTAAAGCCAAAGAAGAGTGCATGGGGAAGGTGTGGAGGGAGACCACAAGAGAAAAACAGCTTTTGCTTCTTATACAGTGAGATAATTCACTCCATCATTTTTTATTGAATCGTCTTTGGAACTGTTACCTTTCATGTCTGCCTTAAAAATATTTGTGTTATGTGGCTTCTTGTTCTTCATCCATTATTATGTCTCAAGGTGTCTTAAGGAAGGCTTTCACCTAAATTGGTATGCAGCATTTGTATCCTATCATACACTACTTATCACGCCATTTAACAGTGAGAAAGAATAACACCTCTGTGCCAAAAGAAAAGGCTTTACAGACATCTCAAAAATCCTTCCTATAATCTTGCCACGCCAACAATGTTTGAAAAGGGGAAACAATTTAATGGTAATTAGGATGTAACACCCACAGCTTTGCATTGATCAGCACAGAAATGATGTAGTCCAAGAGAAGACAAGCAGAGTGCAAGGAGAAGCACGTAGCATCGCTAAGGCAGCAGAAATCCCTAAGCTTAACTTCCTTCCCAAGGGCTGTTTTTTCCTTAAGGATGCTAATACACAGTTTGTGAAGGGAAAAGGGCTTTATCAAGGTGTCAAATGGACAGCTATGTAATAAACTCTCTTTTCATATATGTACATATGCTACCCATCTCTCTTTTGTTAAAAAATAGTGATCTGTTTTCGTCCAATTGTATAAAGTGTACCTTTTGAAATTTACAACTAAAACTACTACTAAACCCAGAAATTTCAATGATACGCTGTAGATTATATTAGCTTTGAAATTTACATGAAAGTCTTGATATTTTGTCTTAAAGTCCAAGGAAAAGATTAGCTTAATGGCAAAAAATACACTTTGAAATAGGTATTCAGCTCTTAACCAAAAAGGTTAGTTAATGAAACTGGAAAAATGAAAATCTGAAGGGAAGTGAAAACAGACTGAAAAAGATAGTGACACAGAGCACAACAATACAAATGAATGAGGCGGGTAAAATCACATTGGAGATAATAAAAATGAAATTAGAGGAAAAGAGAGTTAAACAAGATATGGGCACAAAATGTCAAATGAAAAATGTAGACAAAACCAGAAGACAGGGTTGGAGATAATGATTGAAAATGGAGAAATGCAGAAGGATGTAAATGGTAACAGTGTCAAATTGTAAATGCAAAGGAAGGAGTAGATAAAGAAATTTAAAAAGCTTATATCCCATGACATTAAAGTGAATAATTTAAATTACAATTTTAAAGAAACCCACAGGTATACACTACTGAAAAAAAGTAGGAAATGAACATTGTTATAAAATAACTGTGTTCAGAAAGCTGACCTTATAATTTGTGTCTTCAGAAAGAGAGAGAATGAAAAATGTAAAGAAATGAAACACATCTGTAAGTTTGCCTTCCACGAGTATAGCTAAGTTGTGATAAGCTTATGTTTATATATGATTTTGGCAATAAGACTTTTCTTACTAGCCCTTACATGAGAAACATTCTAAGGAAAAAAAAAGGGATACGTATCACATTGTTAATAGTTTGATTTCAGATAAATTGTGCTTCTCAGCTTTTACATGACATGAAATTAATTTTGCAGTCCCAGAGTACTCAGGCATGGATGAATTCCAAATCATGTAATGTTTGTGGGACTGTGATAACTCATCACACTTGGGAAATCCATCCTTTTTTAAACCTAGGACTGTAATAAAAGAAGGGAAGGAGACTATATCTAAGCTGCTGTAGCAGAGGGGTGTATTGCATGAATTTTGTAAAATATAGCCACTGTGTCTATGACTGGCAGTTATTTTGGATTTATTTATTCTAAGCTCAGAGAAAAACCAAAATCTCTCCGTAAAAGTTCCAACAAAGACTCGTGTGTGTCTATCTGTCATGAATAAGAAGAAAAAAAAGAAGGAATATTTTTTTTGCTGAAAATGGTATCTCATAAGCAGTAAGACCATGAAAGAAAGAGTACACTGTTGCAACTGATCTTTGTCCTGTTTGGAATCCTGCATTTAATGTTATGAAAGCAAGATATGACTGAATCTGCCAGCATATGACTATCTTGTGATTCTGATATACAGCAGCTTCTGCCTAAACTTTGGAAAATCAGTTAATCTCTAGTATGGTTTGATATATCTGAAGAGACTCATGATTCATAAAATACTTCATCCATTAGCATTGATATATAGAGGTGATGAATTTTGGTTTTTCATTCACATTGTCATGCTTTTCATATGTTCACTATAGAGAAGTAACTTTCTGTTCGGAAGCAAAATTCTAGAGCAAAACCTCAGAGAGATCCAAAACAAATGTGCAAACTTTTAAGAGCAGTATTTTCATATCTGCCTATCCCATTGGCCACCTTGAATTATTATTTATTTGGATCAATTTTTTACATTTTAAGCTTCCTTCCAATAAGAGAGACAAATTAATCACATTTATCAGTCACATATTTACGTATAAAATTCAGAACAATTTTTCTGCTATAAAACTAGTAAAAGAATGGTGAAAAAATAAAGCTTTTTAAACTACTCAGCAATATCCATATGATTTAAATCCATAATTCACTCATAAAGTTCTGGCATTGTTTACAATGCAGAAAGATGAATAAAACTTAGATTTGCTCACTATCTGCCTGTGTGACTTTCTGCTTTGAGAAAAAACAAGTGCATATCCTACTAATATGGGAATGTTCATTGGTTTATGCTATTGCTACAACATTATCCAAAATTCTGAAGGAAAAAGAGGCTTATAATGTACATAAGTGTACTGTAGCTCTAGTGTAGAGTAACTATAGTGTAGCTTCTCTACCTTAAGTTGCCAGAAACTGTAATTTAAAGCTCAATATCTTTTCTTAGCTATTATTTTGTACTCCTCCAAATTTTGTTGCAAGCTTCCATTGTGATACACAGAAATTTAGGTTTACTGCCAACCTTTAGTGAGGTCTATCAGTACACCTCTGGGTAAGACTGAGGAAATGCCAAATAACTCTCAAACATTTTTTCTGCTTTAAGAGTGATCTTCTTCTTCCACAAGATTGAAGGATGTACAACTCACAGGAAGAGGCCTTGCCCATTTGTGCTTTTGAGCATAGACACAATTTGTTTTTAAAGCTCCAATTTCTTTGGTAATAGTGGAAGTGAAATAGCACTCGTTGTCTGTTCCCACTCACGCTTTCTGCCAGGAACTCTAGAGAGGGTGTTATCAAAGGGTGAGTTAGACTGGCTTAAAGCTCATATTGTGGCCATGCAATGTGGAGACTTAGACTTGCCTTCCTTGTTCATTAGAGTATTGTATGAATTTTTTAATATCTTATAGAATTTTTCCAATGACGTCTTCAGGTTGTGAAGTGGTATCACAGCTGTACACTACTCTATCTGCATGGCACTGTATTCAACACACTGCATCCAACCCTCAGGCTCCGATACCGCAGGATTTCTTGCACTGCAATTTAAAGTATTCCCTTCTGGTTGCCTTGCTTTCCCAAAAAACCCCAACCAAAAACCAACCAACCAAACGAAAAAAACCCACCACAAAAACAAAACAAACCCCAAACCAAAAATCTCATAGATTTTATTGGTCTTCTAGCCCAGAGAGACAAGCTGCATAATTCTGAAATTTTCTTGTTTGAAATGCTAAGGAGCCACTTACAGCTATCTCATATTAATACCAGTGTTGATATGTTCCTGCCTGTCATAAAGTGTTCTTTGAAAACTATCCACCACCAATTTTGTTTTTAACAATGACATAAAAGAACACCAAAGAATGAAACCAAAAGGAACTACAAGAAGTGTAGAAATATGGGTGCATTTTTTACCTCAGCTAGGTCAAAAAGAAACCTGAACAGGCTCTCTGCAAAACTAGAGGCAGAAAGATGATTCAGTATATTAAAGCTCACACCTGCTTCAGCATGTGGCAGGAGCAGTGGCTCACCTGCACCAAAAGACTATGCAAGACAGCACTGTATTGAAAGACTTGAGTATAAATGTTAGCAGTGGAATCTTTTCTGTGGCTCATCTAATGTAATAATGACATTTCAACATGCTTTTTTTAGTAAGCCTTCTCCTGAAAATACATCATAATCTTAATTAATTCACTGCTCTATTCCAAGAATAGGCATATGAATGGCACAGATGTGGCAATAGTTTACAAATATAATGCCTCCAGGGAAACGCAAGCAGCATCATGGAAAGCAGAAATGGTGAAGTCTGCTTTTTAGAATTACTTCCTTTGCTTCTTTTGCTAGTGGCAAATAAGCAGTGAGTTCCAACCACAGCATTTCCATGGCTGGAAATTTCATAACATTCCTCTTGGCAGTGGATTTCTGGATGTGTTTTTGAGAGATCAAACTGCATGCTCTCAGTGAAGGTACTAAGAAAGCCATTCTCATCCAACTGTCTGACTTTTTTGTCTTTAAATTTTAGAAACTGAGCACATTAGGACTGGTTCTATCTGTCAAATTTAATTGTGTGTAGTATAAGCAAAAATTACAGGATATTCAAACTCAGATATGATATGTATACATAAAAAATGATTGCGTAATTTTTGTGTCTTTGTGATAAAAATGAATTATGGCTTGCCAGAAGCTTGAAAAATAAGGAGATTAGGAGAAAAAAAAATTAAACTGCTTCATTCATCTACTTTCTCTTGTTTATCTGCATAGTTCTCTGTACTGAGCTAATAATAATATCTTCAGATTTCAAGATGTTTAAAGTTATCTAGTACATGTGAGCATAATTTAGCATGTAACACAAGAAATATTTTAATGATGCCATAAAATGCTAACCAATAAATTATTAAACAAAATATTTTAATGTTCTCCACTTAACACTCTGTAGCGTGTTTTTTAAGTATGCAAGCTGGTAGAAGGTTAAAGTGTCTTTGAGACAAGTATATCTGCTCTTTAAAAGCAGGAGTTTGGTACTCCAAAGACATAATAATCTCAAGAAAGAATTTTAAGTCTTATCCTCTGTTTTATATTTAGTAATTTGACTAGTGTCTGTAAAAATGAAAATCTTCTTATGGGTTAGTTTTCTGTTTCTTTAATTTCCAAGGCAATTATTTACCAACTCTTCAACAGTCATGCTAAAATTACCTATACAGTAAAAGAAAGGAATAATGTCAAGGTTATATACAAACTCTGAAATATTTGGAGGACAATCCAAATTTAGCATGAAGAGAACAACATCACGAAGAGGAAAATTTTGTCCTTGAATTTTCCCTTTGAAAACTGGATATGAAGCAGGCTTAAATATTGCACTCAATATATTGCATTTTATGTTTCCTTTGAGCAGTTATCTTTACAGCACTAATAAAACCAGTGAAATAAAATGAGATTTTTTTTTACGTAAAACGCCCAAATCAGTGGGAGATGCTAATTAGTAATAACTAGGTGTTCAGTTCAGTTTTTTTCTCCTCTTTATTCTGGGTTTCCTTCATTACTTCCTTGCCTATATTTTTCCCTAGATTGTGGACGATGTTGAATCTGGTAAATACAAAATTATTATAGCCTAATTGTGAGATTCTTCTTAAGTTATGCCTCTATAATTAAATGATTTCACTATTCAAATGAATAACTGAACATAACCAGTAATAGTTTGTCTCTTCCCTGTGGATGCCTGTGAATCAATGAATTTGGAAGATCTTGAGAACTTGAGGTGCTTTTGCTAGTATTATGTACACGTGGAAGATTTTACGGTGCATGTTTAACTAGGCAGAAGTGAAGACTGGGTGGGATGCCACCCTCCTTCAGGCTTTAGCATTTTCTTCCTAAATGTATTGGCCCATTGCAGAGGAACAGAGCAAGTATTTCCCACCAATTCACTTGATTTGGGTGTATTCATGAGCACAATGACAGTTTATTGCCCACCTTCCTCCACATCTGAGATTAATGAGACAGTTATTTGGATAACTCCAAATGGGAGCACTGTGAAGAGCTGGGTGGTGCTGTGAAGGGAATGAGAGCAGCTTTTACTGCAGGATGGAGTCCAACCCTGCTGTTCCTCGTCACGAGGATGTGAATGTCACCAGAATGTTGTTCTGCGGTACCGATCTGCCTTCAGCTCTGCTCTGTCTGCCTTGCATGCACTCTTGCATCCCACCTTATTGCTTGAGGAAATGCAGTTCTGGAAACCTTGCTCAGCACACATTTGAAATGGAGGAGCATGGAGGTAGGTCTGAACACACTCTGTCAGGATGAAAGATTTTCCTCAGTTTGAGGTTATATTTATTTTTTAATAGTGAGCCTGCAGTTCCCAAGGAGACAGTGACATATCTGAAAAGCAATAGACCAGGTGATATAACCTGGACTTCAGGAAAGCATACTTTGGCCACTTCAGGGATCTGCCTGGTAGTGAACAAGGGGATAAAGCCCTGGATGGAAGAGGAGCCCAAGAAAGCTGGATGACATTCAAGGATCATCTCCAAGCTCAGGAGTAATGCATCCCAATGAAGAGGATGTCAAGCAAAATGCCAGGAGTCCTGTGTAAATGAAAAAGGAGCTCCTGGACAAACTCAAACCCAAAAAGAAAGCCTATAGGGGATAGAAGCAAGGGCAGGGAGCCTGGGAGGAATGCAAAGGAATTGTCCTAGCAGCCAGGGATCAGGTTAGCAAAGCTAAAGCCCTGATAGAGCTAAATCTGTCCAGGGATATTGAGTGCAACAAGAAAATCTTCTATAGGTATGTTGGTGAAAAAGGGAAGACTAGGAAAAATGTGGTCCCTCGCCAAAAGGAAATATGAGGCTTGGTTACCTGGCATATGGAGAAGGCTGAGGTAGTCCATGACTTTTGCCTCAGTCTTCACTGACAAATGCTCCAGCCACATTGCCTAAGTCACAGAGGTAAAGGCAGGGACTGGGAGAATGTATCGGGTCCCATTGCAGGAGATCAGGTTTAAGACCATGTAAGGAGCCAGAAGGTGCACAAGTCCATGGGACCTAATGAGACACATCTGTGGGTCCTGACGGTGCTCAGAGCCATAAAAACAATCGGAGGGCTGGAGCAGCTTTCCTATGAAACCAGACGGAGAGACTTGGGATTATTCAGACCGGAGAAGAGAAGGTTCCAGGGAGGCCTTATAGCAACCTTCCAGCACCTAATAGTAGTACAAGAAAGATAGGGAAGGAGTTTATACAAGGACATGTAGTGACGGGATATGGGATAATGGCTTCAAACTAAAAGAAGGTAGGTTTAGGCTCGATACAAGGAAGAAATTCCTTGCTGTGAGGATGATGAGGCACTGGAACAGGTTGCTCAGAGACATTGTGGGTGCCCCACCCCTGAAAATGTTCAAGGCCCAGTTGGACTGGACTTTGAACAACCAAGCCAAAACATGCTGTGATACTGTGAAAACCTATGAATGATAGACTTAAAAAATCCATGATAAAAATTAATATTGGCTAAAGAAAAAGTCAAATTATTCTTCCAATGATAGGAGTAGTCTTCTTCTTTTCTCTACATGGTTTTTCAGGTAGTTAAGTATTTAGAGGCTGTTTTGATAAATGAAAAACTTAGGTAATTTTCCCAGTGGGGTAAAAAAAAAAAAAAAGAAGATAGAACACACTTCTCTAAAGCATCTGTTTTGGCAAATTTTGACATTCATAATATTTTGTGACAATTTGAGAATGACTGTACTGGCCAAAAAAACCTACAGATCTTAGAGTAGCAAATTATTATCTTGTAGAGGCCTGATCTGGCCACAAGAGAGCATTGTAAATCCAAAGAAGACCAGCTTCAGCAAAGTTCATGGGACCCAAATGTGATGTTTTTCCCCCACTGCTGTCAGAAAGCTCAAAAAATTATGACTATGTTTATTGATGTTAACACCAGACAGATTATTAATTATTTAGGGTTTTTCTTCTGAGAAGTGAAAAGGTCACCTTCATTACACATAGCTTTGAAAAATACCGTGCATGATACTGCAGATCATGAAACATTAAAATGCAAGCAGTGATAGAGAATTTCAGAGCTCATATATTTGCTTTACGTGTCCTTCCAATTTTGAAATGCTTGCATTTCTACATTACTGAATGGTTTGTTTTACGAAAAATATTATTAACAAACCCTACATTGAAAATGCAGAGGCTGAAGTCTTTTCTATTGTGTAAAGAAGATGAGAATTGCTGAAAAGAAAGACTGAGAGAGATTGCAGGGTATTATATTTCAGCTTCAAGACAGAGTAAAAACCTAGTAAACAAAGGGTCAAGAGCAGAAAAGCAGGAAAAATGAAAATGAAGAAGAAAAAATGAGAAGTTAAGCTCTAGGCAAGATATATTAGAAGGGTTGGCTAGAAGGCAGCATGAGAAACCTGATTTCCAGCTGCCCATCTGGGCATGCACATGACTGCTCACTGCACATGTCTTTCTCTCTAAGCTTCTCCAGCAAGCAATGACCATATTCCACACCTGTGTATGGGAGTCACCTTGGGTCTGATCTCAGAAGCCCCTAAAAAGCCTTGACCAAACTGTCTGAGCAGTGAAGCATTCCTGGACCTTACCAGCTGAGCTGTGAGGCACCCCCTGATTGTACCAGGAGATCTTGCATGGTAGAGGCAGGAACAATCAGAAACATTGGACGCCCAGTGAAGGTGGGAAACAAAGGATAAGCAATTCTGTATAGACTTGGTAAATGATTTACCTGAATTCTAGCCTCGTAGTGCAACAGTACCATTGTGAGTTCTGGTGGAAGGGTACCATTGTTACTGCATTTCGAGAGAAAAGCCTAGTAGTTACTGACTTGGGTTACAGCCAGGATGGAAACTTACTGACAACCAAAGCCAATCATCCTGCGACCTTATAAACAGCCGTCCTAAGAGAGGCCCTTGGAGCTCTCCCGGACTGCCACAGGCTGTGCCAGCACCTGTCTCTGAGTGGGATGCCTCTCAGAGCTCACAAATTCTCAAGCTTGCAACACTTGAAGAACCATTGCTGAAAACGAGGCCTAAACTTATACCCATCCCCCTCACATTTCTCCACACTCCTCAAGGTGCAACCCTTGCCTGTTGGGAAAAACAAAGGGATTTGATGTGAATGTTTCACTGAACCCAAGGGTAATTTTTGACAGTTACCTTTACACACACAGAAATAGGTGTATACATAATTTTACCTTTGTGTGTGTGTGAATTGGTTATGGTATGAATGTTACGATCTCAAATCTATAGTTAAGATATTGCTATAATTATAGTAAACCCCATTGAATCATTTTGTAAATGTTAAAATACTCAATGATTAAGTACTGCTGAACCCTTTTTCACACTTATCTACATCCATATCCTTTGCATCTTGCTCCATTTCGCATTCCTGGCTTCCAGTAAATCATTCCAAATTTGATCTTCCTTTGTATGCTTTACCCTGTGTAGTAAGTAACAGAGTAAATCTTGCCATCAAACGGTAAAGTAGCAATTTCATATTAAACCCTGATTTTACCAAGGTCTTTCACAGTGTTTTTTGTAAGTGACCAAACCACTCATTCAGAACAGGTGCCAGATCAGCTCTAACAGCTCTCCCTCGTTTAGCCTCGGGAAGTCCCATACCCTTCACACATTCTAGCTAATTCTGCATGATGAGGTTGCCAAGAGAGACTCGCCTTATTTGCTCTGCTTCCTTGGGTGTCAGTTCCAGATAGGGAGTTATTTCTTGTTTAAGACTGAAAAAAGAGCAACATCCTTTCTCCACATTGCCTTGCCATCCCCTTCTCTAATCCTGTGGTTCTGCACTGCCGTGGAGAACTGTGACCATCTGCAGAATGGGGTTGCTCTCTGGGACCCACAGTGTCCTGCCTGGCCTTGCTGTGGAGATGCAGACATGCAACTGGGAAAATGGAAGACCAGTACAGTGGGACAAGCACTTCTAATCAGAATTTGTGCCAGAGATGTATCAACCTTTTGAGCAGGGATAAGGTGGCATAACAAATGGGTTGAAATAATAATGGAAAAGATTTTAAAAATACAAAATTTTATGTACTATATCTGCCAGGTTAATCAAGTCTACTTAGAAGGCTTAACAGAGAGAAATTTCAATAAATACCTGCAAACATGCCAGCTTCAGGGTCTTCCAGCGGTGATTCTTGCAAAATACGTGTAAACAAGCAGCTTGAGAGTTTTATCCAGATATCCAAAGTACAAACCTCCTAAACTCACTGAAAACAAACAGTGAAACAAGGGTGAATAAAGGGATGGTTCTGTGACATCAAAAATTTATGTCACTTCTGTAGAGATCGTATTTTAGCAGTCAGAGAGAGTAGATTAAAATAACCTGTAATTTACTTCATGCTTTATATCTCTTCCCTGCTGCCTGGCTTTAGCCCTATGGAAATACCTTGACAAGGAGGAACAGAAGGTATAGGACTGTAGAACTGGAGGTGAAAGTGAGAGAAGCAACTATAATTATATGAAAAAGACAAGGTTATGCATTAAATTTCTTGATAATCTTTGTACCTGAACTTATAAGGAACGTGAAATGAAACTAGTAATGAAATTATACTCGCCTTTCAGGGTTGTTCACAGTGAAACTTGGTGGTATGCAATGGGTGATAAAAAGTGAATTTCTGCTAATAAAGCTGCAACATTCCTGCTCAGGTGAGTGTCTGCCCCACTCTGAATGCAAAACTACATTTTTATGACCATAATTTGACAAGATTTGCTGGTGTGATCCTGGTGCCTTAAATATATCTCTTCTTTTAGATGCTCTCAAAATCTTGCTTGATAACCTGTTTGGTTAGAAGCTGGGCAAAATACAGACAGATATTCTATTTTCTTTGCTCTTGCTCTTAATATATCCACAGGTCAACTCTTTATCAAAGAGTTATGTTTGGTTTGGTGTTTTCTTCTCCTGTGAATTTTCAAATATTACTTGCTGTCTTGTGAGAAAGAATTAAAAATTTGGTAGCTCTCAAGGCAAAGCAAAAAAAGAAAGTGGGGGAAATAAGAGACCTTGAGGAGAATCTTTAGGATAGCTGTGAATCTTTGGCTGTGTTTTTCTCTTACTGATGCTGAGTTGCTAGCAAGCTAAGCCTTCGGGATAGGGTGTAAGGCCACTCCCTATACTCTGCTGAGGACAGGGTGGGGACTTGCTGTTCAAATATGAGGTTTGGCTTGGACAGCGAGAACCTGGCTTGGGTCACTGGCACTGGTACTTTGATGGTGAAAGCCTTGGGACAATCTCATTCTGGGAGACCAGGCCAAGGGATATGTCAAAATCCAGTTTTGTAGGAAGAAACACCAAACTCCTCCCTACTTCCCAAGGAACTGGCTCCCTGACTATAACTGTGGTGAGTGAAACTGTCAAATAGTCCCAACTACAACATTTTCTTGGATGAAAACAGGGAGCACATTTAGCTTCCTGCAGTTAATCCAGGATAGAAGCTCAGGATTATTTGACTTCCATCATTTTGCTATTAGATTCCAAAGCTCAAGCAGTGATTCAGCTCCCAGAACACCACACTAATTTGATACTAATCTGTGAAAGGTCACTGCTAGCATAACAATATCCTGTCATAGCAGAACAAGAATATTCAGTGGCATTTTACATGTGTTTGCTGATGTTAAGCTAGCATTTTGTGACACTACAGATTTTATGCAGTAGTGAATGTTAAAACTAAGCCCTTTTTTCCCCTTAATTCTACCTCCTGATGCAAATACAAATACGGGCTAAGACAAATACACACTGATAACACTGAGAGGGCAATAGATGCACCATGAAAGTAATGTTAGTGTAAATTTGATCTTTGACGAGATGCTATCTGATGAGGCAAAACAGAAGCTCTGGGTCTTGATAACTGAGCCAGGAGGGTCTGTCACAGATGAAAGTTGGGATGTCCCCAGAGCCTTAAGAATCTGGAGAAACCACTCAAAGTAGAACTGACAGGGATGTTGATTCCACTGAGGCATTGATTTCGCCACAGGCTTAAGAAGTTCCAGTTTTATGAGAAATGTCAAAAAATGTTGAGTTTAGCCTCATCCAGGCCTAGCCCTTCTGCATTTTCATCTTCACCTTTTCACTAGGTGACTGTGTGCTCCCTGACTATCGCATCTTCCAACAGCCAGCCAGAAGAAATTGTGAGCAGGACTGAAAACAAATGCTGTTCTCAAGCCCATTACATGCCCAGCATGAAATACTTTACATGTAACTTATTTTTATAATGTTTGGACCATTATTTGAATTAAGGAGTAAAGCCTTTCTTGTATTCATGTTGAGAAAGTGACAGTCATTAAAATGAACAAGTGCCTGTTACCTATGAAGTAAGCCTTGGAGCAAGTCTCTCTCATCCAAGCATCCAAATGAAGGAGGAGATGAGAAGGGGAATGGTAATGAGAAACTGGATGGAAGTTAAAAAGCAGTTGCCTTTGGCATGTTTTTATTAATTTTTGGTTGATATGCGAAAAAGAGGTGGTGTGCCTAGTGAAGTTTTAGTGCTTCACAAAATTATGATGAAAATAAAAGTAACAGTAAATAAGTGTTGAAGTAAAAATTTCTTAGGAAATATTTATATGAAGAGTGAAAAATCAGTCAACAAATAATTTTCAAAACCAGCTGCTTTATGTATTTATCCCAATCAAAGTAACAATTAACATCCAAGTGTCACAAAGCAGCACTTCATGCTGGTATGTGAGAAAAATGTTTTCTGGCTGTTCATTAAAACCATGAAGAGAGAGGAAAAGCCAGTCACTTTGCTTGTTGTTCCTTTCCTAATTTTGTGCCAACGAATGTGAAGAAAATGCAGCTTTAACCTCTTCAAGTTTCCTTGCCCCAGGCTGTGATCATGGCTTTTTTGAGAATTTCTATCAAAAAACTTGCTTCTGAGAGTTAAACCAAAAGATAACATTTTGATATTGCAGATTGAGGGGTGTCATATATGAAATGGAGTGTTGGCCTTTGCCTATTAAGTGTTTTCAACTTTTAATTGTTAATTGTTTAATTATTGTTCATTCAAATTACCCATCAACCCAGTTAAGAGTTATTAAGTTCCAAAGTTACTCCCCTGATTAGTTGATTAAAGTGTTTTACATAATTCCTCGTTAAAAATCCCTTGTTAATAAAGGTCCACAAGTTTGTTCCCCCTTTAGTCCCTAAAAAGTGTAAAAACCCACAATGTCTTAATTCCTGTATGTGTCCAAGTTAATTACCCTGTTTTTAAGAGTTCTCTGAAATACTTAAGGCCCAGTTTTAAACCTTTTACCAAGTGTTCTTAACCTTTCTAAGTTTTGAGTGAGTTTTAAGCTTTGCCAAAAAGGAGACCTTCTAACTGACAGGGAGCTATTTTTAGAACCTGGCTGTTGGCCTGCAACTCAGCACCATGGCAACCTGGAATATTAATGAGGACTTTTCCCGCCTTTGGAGCCGATGACATTTTTCCCCTAGACAACAGTGAGCCATTGGCAGACTGAGATTACCTCACTTCAAGACACCACCAATCATCCAGGACCATGGGGGCTGGACAGTGGGCGGTCATGGGCAGGACCCAGACTCTATAAATCTGCTGGGCACCAGCTCCGAGGGGCCATTTTCACCTCAGGTTAGGTGCTGGTGGAGCCTCGTGCTGGGAGCACAGGCCTCTACCTATCTCAAAAGGCAATTTAACCATTCTGACTTTGGGCTAGCTGAAGTCACCCCAGCGCTGTAAGGTCTCTGCTTTGGGACTTTTGAGCCGGTTTGGCCAACAAGGTCTCACTGCAGACCCAGTATTTTTTTTGGCTTTATAATTCTTTGGTACTTGGGATTTTTTTTTTTTTTTGCTGATTTTTCTTTTAATAAATTGTTCTTAATTACTTTAATTAAGAATCAAGAGTTGTCTCATTCCTCACAGGGGGGCTTTTTTTTAAAGGTAAACTCTTTTTTTTAAAAAGTAAGTTTTATGTCTCAGCCTTTCTTTCACTTTTGCCACTGTTACCCTTCTTGCATGGAAGGAAACACATTAATTCTCTTTGCACTAGTGACCTCCTTGGAGACATCCTTTGATAGTTTACTTTGTCCTACCTGTTTCAACACTACGACTGTTCAATTCTTTCTAAAACTCTCAGTGAGAATTCCATCAGCAATAACCTGGTAGACTGAGCACAAACATACCTGTGCATCTGGCTGCAGAAGGCCTTTCCATAGCTTTATTTTCTTGTTCAGACAACCACTTCCTTTGAACCAGACCTTCCTTTTCTATCCTCTTCGTGTAACTCATGTCTTTTGCTAGTGCTTGGGAACTCTTGTAAAGAAGTTGCCCATTGAAATTCTGGCAAGTTTCTTTTCCAAATACAAGACATCAGCTTAGTCTGTGTAGTTATATACTCTGTCAATGCCTTTGTAGTTAAGGTTGATAGTGTTACAGATTCTGTGCTAACAAGCAGACATACACCGAGGGATATGAATGTTATGAAAAAAATGGAAAATAAAAAAAATGGAAACCCCATTGCATACTCGGTAAGCCTGCAGTTCTCCTGGTAGAATAAGTCACTTCTTTCAGGAATGTGGGATTTCATTAGATCCATAAACACTTTACATCTTTTTGTGCTTAACTGTGTTTTGGATTTGTAACCTATATAAACCACTCCTGTTGCAGAGATGAGATGGACTTGAATTGCAGCAAAGAACTTCTGTCACTTTACTGTAGAAAAGGAGTACACAAACTCCTAACCTAAATACGCAATGACACTGGATATTAGGAATAGGTTTGGTTCTGAAGATTTTTACAAAGGCAAATTTTACAAAAGAAAGGACCTCACAAAAAACCCCAAAACACTGGGGACTTCGAAATGAAGAAAAACCTTTTCAATTAGAAAGTAGTGAGCAGCATAAAGAAATAGTGCAATACATATCATTTTCATCATGGAAACATTCAGGTGATCTTTTTCTTGCCCTCATTTTTTTTTCTGGATATTTGGTTATCTGAAGCTCTGTTTCCCTATGTGAACATCTATGCAATTAGTAATGAAGGCTGAATCTACTACATACATTAGGCTTCAGCTGAGCATCTGTAACATGAGAGTTTGGTACAGACATTTTTGGCCGGTTGGATGCTTTGTGCAATTTCACAATTGCATACCAAATATTAATTAACCTGTTCTCATATTTAATTCAACTTAATTTAATTTTAATTTTAATACTGTAGGAAGAATTACTTAATATTTTGAAAGCACTATAGATTACTTTAACAAATTATTATCAGATTTGTTTTTGAATAACTTAGAATTCCTCAGGACAGGTGCTATTACATTTCCGTACCACAAAAATGTTGAATGCTCCCAAGAAATAGTCAATGATACAAGTTCATAATTATGATAAAATTATTATTTATTTTCTCTGAGATTACCAGGAACATTTCGCATGGCTTATGTTAATGAGATGTTCAAAACCTTTCAGTCAAATGAACCCATGTAGAACTATAGAACCATTTAGGTTTGAAAAGACCCTTCAGATGAAGTCCAGCTGTACACCTAACACCTCTAAATCTGCCACTAAACCATGTCCCTAAGCCCCAGGTCAATGTGTCTTTCAAATACCTTCAGGGCTGGGGACTCATTCACTTCCTTGGGCAGTCAGTTCCAATGCTTGACAACATGTTTGGTGAAGAAATTTCTCCCAATATCCAAACTAAACCTCCCCCGGCACAACCCGAGATTGTTTTCCTCTTGTCCTGTCACGTGTTGCTTGTGCAGAGACTGACACCTTCTTCACCACAGCCTCCTTTCAGGCAGTTGTAGAGAGTAATAAGGTCTCCCATCTGAACCTCTTTTTCTCCAGGCTAAACAAACCCAGCTCTCTCAGCTGCCCCTCATAAGTACTGTTTTCTATGTTTTATATTAATTAAAAAATAGCTGATTGTCAGATAAATATACTCATGCTGTATGTGAGATAAACATGGAGTCATAGGACATCAAGTATATCAGTTTAAGTGAAGGCACAAAAAAATCAATGAACAGCTTTAAGTATGCTGAATTTTGTTGTAATTAAAAATGTCTTTTTAAATATCACTACGCAAGATATTACTTGCTCTTCTAAAAGCAGATCTTGGATTCATAATAAGGATATTATTCATAATAAGGATAGATATGAATAAAGATTGAATAGTATTTTACAAATTGGTCTGCTAAGGTTTAAGGTGAGAAAGGACAGACTTCAAATTTTTGATTCGTTTTGTCTTGGGATAAGTCCAGGAAAATTTGGATGCTAATTTCATAAAAAGTTTAGTGTAATGCACTGCTGTTCCTAATTATTTCTTTGACATTCTCCCATCTTGGCTTCTCAAATTTCTATCTTCTATCAATCTTGACCTTTACTACACCCTAATAATTTGCTGTATCTAAAATTTTTACTATACTTACCGTGCGAGTCAGCACAGGCAAGCAGCTGGGACAACCACAAATCCATGGCTAAATCACCAGGAGTAAGTTTATTTCCTTTACCTCACTACTGGGGTATACCCAAAACCAGGGCAGAGCCGCACAAGCAGAGATGCACACGCTGTTGAACCCAGTCCATGGCAGAGGATTACTAGCCTGTAGTTCACACCTGCTTATCAAGGGCTATTTCCAGCTACAAAAATCACTCGAGCACATTTACAGTCCTCCTTGCCAGTCACCCCTAATGCTAAACTCCACCTCATAACCCTGTAACCAGGATATTTAGATCTGAAGGAGCCTCCGGAGGTTACCTTGTTCAGCATCCTGCTCAAAGCAGGTCCATCTCAATTAGGTTACCAAGTATTTGTACAGTTATTTTAAGTATCTCTAAGGATATTTAGATTCCCTATCACCTCTCATAGTAAAATAAATACATAAATCTAATAGGATAGCCATACCATACCTTTTATTTAATTTTTAAAAAATTTATTTTGTAGTTTTTCTAGTTTCATTCCATAGACTTAATAAGTAGCAGGAGATTTTATGTTTGCTTGTGTAGCAACTTTTTTCTGGCATTTCTTTAGCTAAAGAAATGTTCACAAAGTGCAAGTACAGTTCATCATGTGAACCAAGTGGAGATAATCACTTTAGAAGATCTCTTCTGAGCTCAACTAAAATGCTTATGTTGTCACTCAAGGAAGACCTGTCATGACCACCTGGTGATTCATTCAAGTTTCTTCCTCTTCTTCATTGACTGCTTTAATGAAAAATGCATCTGATTTCCGTGTTATAACCTGGTAACAACGATGACTCCTCCAAATTTGTGGTTATTTCTACCATACATACATAGACAGACCTTCGAGCTCCTCACAAAACTATAGAAAATTTGACATCTGCTAGAATAAAGAGATGCTAAAGATTTCCTGCTTCATAATATTATCTGTTGGAAAGTGATATCCCTGTCTGATTCCCTCTGAAATAGGGAGAAAGTCCTGGGACAGGGTAAGATGACAGGTAAACAGATAAATGTTTTGAATTTAGGCACAAATTAGAGTTGATTTTTTTTGTTTGTTTTTGTTTTTTATTTCAACAAAAGAAACTTTGTTGAACAGTGGAATTTTGATTGTATATTCTTATCCCGAAAAATACCAGTGAGAATGTCAGCTTTTGCTTTAGTAATATGAACTGTTCTAGGGGTCTGAAGAGTCAAGACAAGAGTTTTTCAGGAAATCAAGTTTTTCTCTATCTCACTTTGATTCTGAATAAAGTCCATGTTATATAATCCTTAAAAAAAGTGAGATCTGGTGAGTCCTTGTACTAGTTTGAAAACAAACCAGTGGGAGATCAAAAGTCAGAATTATATTTTAATAGGAAAAATTAAAATAAATGCAATAGTACAAGAACACTGACAGAGTCAGGACACAACCTGACACCCTATTAGTCAGGGTGGTAGTAGCAGTCTGGATGAACTGGTCCTGCTGAAGCAGTGGTCCTGTAGAAGGGGCTGGTCCTCACCTGAAGGTCCAGTGATAGCAATTGTCCCCTGGAGATCCAGTAGGTAAGAGCTACTTGTGCTGTTCCAAACCCCAGATGATATCCAGGTGGGAATGCTTGGCTCCTCCCCCTGGGCGAAGCATCTCACAATGGGCTGATGTAATTCTATGAGTCATGTGGTGGGTCCTGGATGGGCCATTAAACAGAGATAGCCCCCTGAGGGAGTTATCAGGGATGAGTCATGGCAGGAGATAAGGAACACTGCCCCACCTGCTTTAACAGCTTGTGAAGATGATAATAGATTATGTACTTTTGGTTACATCTTACATTGTAACCTAGGACAGCCCTAATAGTAATTGAGCATTTTGACTGTTAATTGAAACTTGCAAATTAGGGCCAGTGAACAAATATGCTCTTGGTTATGCTGTATAGCCACTGAGGGCTGTTACATTTCTCACAGCTGGAGAACACAGTAGTTTTCAATCTAAACTCAATTTAATGGAAAACAGCAAAACTGAGAACAAATCTGAAACTTTTATGACAACATAGCATGAATTTTCTGTTACGTAGTATAAAATTCTCCTTCAAAAATGGCCTTTGCCCCTGCAGAAATGGATTTGTGAGGATTTATAGGCATGGTACCAAAGCAATCTTTACTAATATGTAGCTACACACACTCTGGTTACACTGTGGTAATTTAAATCTCACAGACATGTTTGTACACTCTCCTTTTTTTTCTGCAGTCTTGTAAGAAGGTTCAAAAGTTTTGGTGGCTTGGCAATATGTTACTTTGATGTTGAGTTTCCTTTCTTCCCATTTAAGTACATAGCCTCAGGTCTGGCTAAGATGTAAATCCTACTAGATAAAACTATAATACCCTAGAAATAATACAACCCCTCCTCAATTCTTTTCTGTTTTGTTGTGATTTTTTTCTGAGTCATTATTCCAGGTCAAACAGGCCCCAGGTCCTGTGGTAATCAGCATACAAAATATAGTGAAAATAATGGTAGTGCATCAGGTCTGTTATCCTTTCTTACCTGAAAAAAAGCTCTACATTTTGTTTATATGCTGAGGAAGACACTATTGATGGTTCTTCCTATGGCGTGGGACTGCTTGTGGCAACTCACCAGAAATGGCAAGAGTGAGATGAACAGAAACAAGCAAAACAGGATGGGTGCACATGAGCAGGAATAGGAAGGAACACTGGAACACTAAATTTCCCTCATTATCTAGTGTTCTCTGAGGCACTGTTCCATATTTGCATGAGCTACTTTTCTCAAGCACTCCAAATAGTCTACAGGACCCTCCACAGAGGGATGCTTGGTGATACCTGTTATATAAATACATAAATCTATTACAAAAATAAGCAATTTAAGACGACAGCAATGTACAAAATGTGAATGAGAAAAAAATGTAATTCAGTAAAGTAACAGTGATGCAATAGGACTGCTATTTGTTTCACTTTTTAAAAATGAAGTAAGTTTTACAAAGGTATAGGATGGTCTGTATTACCCTATTTTTCTGTTGACTTCAGTGCAATACCCCAGGGGATAAATCCAGTTGCAATCCTCAAGCAACAAGCAACCTCTCTTCATTAAAAATGAAACATCCCACTTAATAGAAGACATCAATTTTCCTATGCTTTGTGTCAGAGGTAAATCAGGGGTGACATAATGGAATCAACAGAGTAGTACTGGGGTTAAACTGTTTGGAAATTACATTTTGCCAGATCAAATTCTTCCCAGAATTTCTCATTATTAACACACTTTTATGACCCTTTGGTTGAAATTAAACTGGCACAGAAACTGAATAGGCTGCTTCGTGTCCTTTAGTCTGTATGTAAACAAAGCAAAGCATTTTCTAGGCATCATCTGTCTTGTTTATTTGACTGAGGAAGTTATAGTTTCCTTTCTACCTTCATTTCGGTAAAGCTGGTTTTGTGTGTTTGTATGACATTTTGTCGTATAAGAGAAACACTTTGTTCATAGTTAGAACCACTAGTATTGACTGATCTGGAGACCTGATGCAAAACAGTGCCATCCCAATGTCACACCTTATTTCAGGACAATTCTTAAGGATGTAGTCTTACCAGGTGAGACTTCTTCATGTCAAAGGCTATGACAATATTAATGCACAGAGTTATTTTTGTCTTGACTGGAATCTAATCGTTAACATAAATAATAGTGCAGGGCTCGAAATTAATTCTACATTTTATCAGAATTAAAGTACTATCCAAAGGCCCCAAACTGTTCATCTCAAGAGCCAGTTGTCAATAAATCTGACAATAAATCTGCTGTGCAGGGGAACAGCTTATCTAGTTTGTACTTATGAGGGAAGATTTTCATACGCTAAGTGACTTAATTTGGTTATATTTAGGATCATGGTGTAGAAGAAACTGGAACAGGACATACAGGGTTCCTTACATTCCTCTAACCTTACCCTCAGTGATACATTTTCTCTCTCAGTTTGAAATTATACTTCTTTCAAGCTTCACCTCTGGTCCCCTGATCATCCACTCTAAATTAATTCTATTTTTTCATCTGGGAGACTGTGGAAGAACTACGTGTGTTTCAGGAGTATGGATGCATAGTATGTGAAGTTAAAATCTGTCAGCATTTCCTGAGAATGTCTTTTGTGCAGGGCAGCCCCAAATATGCCTTGAACCACCCATAAAAGGAAGCTCAAGTCTCCCTTTTCCCAAAGCAGCTGTTTTAGCACTTGTTCATTCTCTTTATTTTGTGTTTGTCCAGTTCCCTTTAGCAACAAAAGAGACTTTTACCTAAGAAAACCCAAAAAACAGTCAGAAAAAACCAGCAGAGGGTTCCCTAAAAGTCTAGTGCTAAATGTATCTGAGGATCTTGCTGTTCCTTGACATAACAGATACACAGGACCATGTAGGTTCAGCACCAAAAGAAAGAAGGTGATCCACATGAAAATCCCTGACAAAAGAAAGGAGTTATTTCTTTAACATGGCAAGTTTTGACTACAGTGACACCTTGGTATCACTCACTGTCCTAAGATTTCTGGGCATGAGGCCAGATGTGGTGTGGTGATGATGTCTTTATGCCCTACTGCCGTCATACCCGTTTGTTTCAAAGTTTTTTAATAACGGTGTTATAAACTTTTGTACTTTTGTCACAGAGGAGGATTTGATTAGGTTTCCTAGATGATAATGAGTACAATAAATATATGGCCATGCTATTGCTGTGTGTATTCAAAAGCAGTAAATTGCTCATCATTATTCTATTGCAGGAATGAAATTAAAAGACTCTTTAGCCAAATGATGATGGCTATAACTTTTTAATCAAAACATATAATTTTATGGCTTATAAGTTAACTAATGGTTGTGGAGCCTGATATGTGGTCGATATGTGATAATAACACAGGTCTCAGGGAGGATCCTGGTTGATATGAAAAAATAAAAGCAGTTCAAAAGTATGGCAAGTGCCTTGTTTTACATCAGTAGTAGTCACCTTTTGCTAGTTCTAGAGGCAAACATGAAGACTGTTATGTCTAGATTTGTACTGTGATGGTGATTCTCCTTAATACAACCTCTTCTGTCTGTAGCCTTCTTTGTAACAAGCTGGGTGTGAGACCTTCAGCTGTCAGTGTTTCGGGAATCTACAGCCCACCTCTGATATGTCTTGGCTGCACAGCCTCAACTCAGGCTCCTGAGAAAGCTGCTAAGTTGAAACAAAGTTGTCACAATGTCTTTCTAATCTTTAAGAATTTTTAAGACACAGCTAATGAGGGGCCCAACAATTTGATGAGAAAAATACTGGCCCAACAGGGTATAAAATCTTAAAGGGAAGAAGGTGATGAGGCTTCATCCAGTTGTCACTGCTATTGGTATGTCAGTATTGATGGAACTGGTGTATGAGAGCAGCTCAGCATTAGTCAGCAGCTCTCTTCCAGCTCCCTGACTCTCTTCCCCCATTCATTGATCCTCTCCTCACCAGCAAAGTATCTTTGAGTACCTTACTGGGGTGGAGAACATGCTTATGACTAGCGTAGCAGCCTTTGAAATCCTAGCGACCTCCTGTGTGAGTTGACCAATAAATCACTGCTTTGTGCTTTTAAGCATACTGTTTACAGATGACCTTTGCACAGCCCAGGATACCTAAACAAAATGGCCCCCAAACATTTAAAAATATATAGATTTGTATACCCCTTTTCAGGGACAAACCACACTGCATTTGCCTAGAAGAAAACTTAAGAATACGTACTCTTTTGGGGACAATTTGATAAACCATGTATTTTTCTAGAGGTGCAGAACTGAGTCAGAAAAACATACCAGCTTGTAAACAGAGGGAAGTTTGCTATCTTTTGCTAAATGCACCATGTCAGCATATATATGGCACTAGAGTCTAAGGTTATCAGCACGTCTTAGACTCTATATCTTGAGCTGGGGGGGACCCACAAGGATCACTGAAGTCCAGCTCCTGGCCATACACAGGACAGCCCCAAGAATCACATCATTGGCTTGAGAATCTTGTCCAAAATCTTAAACGCTGGCAAGTTTTGTGACATGATCACTTCCCTTGGAAACCTGTTCCAGAGCCCAACCATGCTCTGGGGGAAGAACTTTTTCCAAATATCCAACCTAAATCTCCCCTGATACAGCTTCAGACCATTCCCTTGAGTCCTGTCTCTGGTCACCACAGAGAAGAGATCAGTGTCTGCCCCTCCTCTTCCTCTCATGAGGAGGCTGTAGTCTGCAATGAGGTTTTCCCCTCTGTCTGCTATTCTCCAGGCTGAACTGGCCAAGTGACCTCAACTAATTCCTTCAAGGCCCTTCACCATCTTTGTAGCCCTGCTTTGGATGCTTTCTAATAGCTTTAGATATTTCTTATATTGAGGTGACTAAAACTTCGGTAAGCAAAAGAGCATGAAAATCCATTTGCTAGCTTGAAGGTCTAGATATGATCTAAATAAGTGAGACCAGACAATTTTCATTTCCTTCACTTGAAAATCAGAGAGAACACAAAGCTGAGAAAGTGGAATATTGCCCTTAGTTTTCAGAAGTGGAAGTGGGAGTTAATAGGTTGATCTCCACCTTTAAATCCATCTTTTCTTTGTTTCTTCCCAAGCCTGGATTATATTTTCAGATTTGGAATGATTTTTAAGTTGTTTGCAAGTCGAGTAGTGGTGTAAAAAGGATGAATTGCCTGTAATACAGGATCAATATAGATACTGAATTGAAATAATGGAAAAGATTTTGCACTTTGGCAAATGTCAGATGAGTTCAAAGAGAGCTTGACTGTAAATACCCAGGACAGGATTTTACCTTGTTTATAGAGGTGTGTGTGTAGCATAAGCAGTTTATCTGTTCAATGTGATAAGTAGAGAAACAGTTTCTGCTTTTTTCTACTATCTTTGTTTTTTCTTTCCAGAACTGAAAAATTTTGATTCTGTATATGTATTTTCAAGCAAGCTGTACTGTTGCTGAGGTGTATGGTCTCTTCTTGAATTTAAATCTGTTATTAAAATAGTGTTGTACCAGTGCTCTCTGATGAGATTTCTGCTTGCCTCTCTGCTGACTTCTTGCTGGAAGGTGAGGGCTCTAGGCACTTGTGCTCCAGGGAACTGAGTGGCTGCTGAGCTGGCTGGAACACCAGATGTTACCCTGGGGGTAAATTCTCACATTCTGTAGTGTTTTCATTCTAAATAATAAAACTTGAAGTTTCTCTCAGGAGATAAATTTGCCAGAGAATTTTGATTTGGAAATACCAAAATCATCATGGTAAAATGCTTTCCTCTCCCAAGTTACATCCAAATACTTAATCTTGGTAGTGCTGGCTGTAGCAACACTAGCTCCGAATTTCCCTCTGTGGCATACAATTTAAGATTCTAGATGGAACTGTAGAGAGGAATCAATACTAAACACTGTGTTTTGAGTTTGAATAAATCTAATAATTTCCTACCAGAAACATGCTCGAAATGAATACTTTATTTTTTGACCAAATAACATTTTGCAATAGGCAGCTGTGCTATAAAAATAAACATTTAAACAGTTTTGTTTGTTATTTCTTAATTTCAGCCTCATATTGCTCAAATCAGCACAATAAAAAGCTCTACTATTTCAGCATGTAGGGGTCAGTACTGGATGCTGATTTTGCTTGATATTGAGCTTTCTTTTTTTTTTTTTACTAGGAAGTTCAACCCTTAATATAATCACAACTCAGTGTCCTTAAAATACTAGAGTGATTACAAATGTCCTATAAGTGATGCACTGAAACAGGATAAAGTTCACTGTAGGTCACACCTGCCATCAAGCATCATGATGCTTTTCTGCTCCCAAGGCTCACTTTTGTTGTAACTTTTTTTTATGTTGAGGCTGGTTCATCATAAATAGAACAGCTGCTCTTTGTCACCCTTAATCTTTCCAAGGTGATTTAGATTGTTGACGGTTTTCTTTTAAAAAAAACAACATATAAGAGGCAACTGTCCTATGTACCCAGGGACCTGAGATTATTTCTGTCCCTTCTGTTCCTTTATGGATATTCTCCAAGAAACCTTCTTCAAGTTAAACTCTTCCCTTTCTGAGCTGAGCAGGTAGATCAGCCAATTACCAAAGCTCTGATGGTGTTTATAACATAGATTGTAACTGCAGGAAAATGAAATAAAAACAAAGAAGCATGAAAAAGCATAAGCACAAGTTTTATCAGATGAAGATAAGGGAGTTGGTGAAGAACATTTCATCAATGCTAATAAAAGTGCAAATGCATTGCCATGTTGTGTTGAAAGTCTATGCTTTGGAGGCTAATAACTTTAATTTCAAAACTGATGAACACACTACAAGACTCAGATTAAAATAACAAAAATTTATTTCATTTCTTAAATTTTCTTGTCCCAATTATTTTGGGCTTGTTAAAAATTTGGATAGAAATTGAAAGGGAAAAACACTTTGGAGAGCCAAAAATGATTAGATGAGAGAGAAATGTAGGTCAGTTTCTCCTTAATGAGAAGGGAATGTAGTTCAGTCTTTTTCTTACATATTGAAATGCAAGAAATCTTAACATTACTGGCATTATGCAAATGATATCAAATGCAAACTCTTGGTGAATTTCAGCTGCAATTTCTCATGTGAAAAGGCTGTAAAATCAGAATCAGTAGTACAATACAAAGTGCACAGATTATTATTATTTTTAAATTATACTAAGCAGTACAAAAGACCTTACATTGAATGATGATGGCAGTGAACAGCACTTCATGCATCTGCTGGTGCTGGCCCTGCCCCTGCAGAGGCAGGACAGAATGCTGCCTCTGCCTGAGAGAGAGAAGCCAGTGTTTGGTAAAGTTCTTTGTGGGGCACAGTGAGGACAAGACAGGAAAGACTGTGGCAGGTACAGAAGCCTTCATGAGGCATTACATTTTTAAATAAGCATGGGCCGGTACTTAAGCGAGCAGTAACTTACCTTTATAAGACCCACAGCCTCAGATTCTCCATGTGGATATAGTAAGGGATCAAAGCCTTTTTCTGTCAAGTTTATATACAAAGTAGATAATATGAAGCCATTGATTAATCTGTTAATGAAATGTATTGATTTCCTATTTTAAACCAGTAAATCAATTACAAAACTTTATTAATCAGTTTATTACCCAAGAGCACTTACATTAATAAAAATAGTCAGCAGTATTTCATTTTGTTAAAACATTATAAAAGAATAAAGTATCTCTTGAAAGTACCATACATTCTGGAAAATGCCCAGTTGGGAAATGTAGTACTTACTTGAAGACCAGAGACTCATTCACAGCAACATCTAAGTAAATTGCCTGACTGGTGGG
This sequence comes from Aphelocoma coerulescens, assembly GCF_041296385.1. Lineage (NCBI taxonomy): Eukaryota > Metazoa > Chordata > Aves > Passeriformes > Corvidae > Aphelocoma > Aphelocoma coerulescens. The sequence continues at coordinate 125,804,222 of NC_091015.1, forward strand.
TCCTAGGAGTATGCTTGTGTCTTTCTTTGTACATGGACAAGTGAATGGGAAGATACAGATCTTATCAGGTCTTGCAGACTGAAAGAGTTTGTGCTCCTGTTAGCCTTGTTTCTGTCCCTTAGGTGTACATCCTGACATGATGCTGGTGTGGGTGCAGAGGGAGCACTTTCCATGAGGGAAAATAGTAGCAGCAGGATTGCTTTTTTACTGTGGTCAAGATACAGCCCCTCCTTTACATGTTGTGAGCATATAATTTTTTGTGACTTCTCGGATTTGTGCCTTGTGTAGAAACTGGCTCCATAACTATTCAAGTTAATTACACAAGAATAGGAAACTAGCTCTGTGGGGGACAGAGGAGTAGAAACTCCTGCAATTAAAGGAGGCTTTGATTTACAACCCTGGAAGAGACTAAGTCTGGCTTAATTGACAGAGATTTGTGGACTTTAAGCAAAAGGATTACAAACTTGTGTTCCTATCATTATAAGTAAAATTGTACACTGGGTGTTTTGGTGAAGGGTTTTAAAATATAATAGTGTGATTTTATATAGTTTAAGTTAAGAATTTAGATGGTATAAGAGAGACATCTGTGTGTACGTGACATGAGAAGTTATTGGTCAAGACATAGCTGCATTGCAGTGAGAAGTGCCACAGGTGATAGGTCATTAATCTAAAACAAAGTGTCGTTTTAAGTATCTATTGGATTAGAAAGTTATAAATTACGATGTAACCCTAAATCTTGTGACTAGTCGTCATTACTCGGAGGTGTTGTAAAAGCTCACACCTCGACTGATGCGTTTGTTATTTTAAACAATAAATTCGTGTAGTTGCATAGTCCCATCCCTTAAAGTTATTTTCCTCCGACACGTGAAGCGCGAGAAACGGACATAGCTCAAGTATCTTCACATAATTGCAGCATGTTGTTGAAACAAACAATAATAATAAAAAATTGTTAGCATGCTTCCTGGCATGGCTTCAGTTCAGGACAAATAATCTTCCCCACACAATTCCTGAGTGTGCGGTTGGGGCTGGCAGAGACCAGGATTTCTGTCCACAGGTCAGTAAGTGAGGCAGCCTGCTCTGGAAAGCAGAAAGTTTATCCACATGCTATGGCTAGAAAGCACACTATGACCTTTCCCAGAAACCAGGCCCTGTTCTATGTGTTTATAGATATGCAGCTGGTGATCTCACTCTACTTGCCAGCTCAGCTCACATGCCCTCTTTAACAGGTCATGCATATGAAACAGGCTCTCTCTTTTCTCCCACTGACATCAAGTATTATGAGCCTTTGAGAAGAGGAGCTAAGGGCATGATACAAACTTGGGCAGGAGAAGGAGCAAGAGCAAACAGTAAAGAACATGCTCTGGCTCTAATTTTCTTTGGTCTGCAGTGGGAGAAAGGTGGTAGGGGAAGATTATTCCCAGCCTCAGCAGCTCCTCTGTTTATCAAGGACAAGAAAATGGAAAGGTCTCACTACAATCAGATGAGATAATGGGGGAAAAGGTAAAGCAAGAGTATTTTGGTATGGACTGAAGTTAATAACTCAGCTAGTGCTGTGAGTCATTACACACCAATCATCCCAACTCTGCCCCTTTCCTGTATTTTCAAGAAGAAAAGCATAAATAAAACTCTTCCCTAAATTCTAAGCATATATATGCACATGCATATACACCTATTTTAATAATATAAATACTGGGGAGATTTACACTAGGTGTTTCATAAGCAGTTGGTGTTAGTGGATCACAGTTACTCTTAAAATAATATTCCTAGCATATTCTTCTATGAAAAATCTCACAGATCATCTTCATGATTTAAAAAAAAACCAGTTGGGACTGGTTTATGATGAAGAATAGTTTACTTGGTTATATCTCTTAGTAGAAAGTACGTAAAGATAATTTAAGTGCATGGCAGTGATGAGATTTTGAGCAGAACTCACTATATTATGGTGTCATCAATTAATTTGTCAATGTGTTAGAACTCTTGCAATGGCACAGAAGAATCTGCCAGGATATCCTGTTTACAGAACAGCACCTGCATAGCATGCAAAATCTGATTCTTACTGGTTTTGCAAAAGATGTTCTGTGAGCGACCTGCATAACATAAAGGAGAGTGTATTAAATGTCTAACACAAGCTGATTTGTGAACAACAGAGAAAAGTCGAGACTGGATTATTAATCAGTCAATAGAAAATTATAATTTCTGTTAAAAAATCCTTTGAAGAAGGTAATGAATTGGACATGGTGCCTATGCATTAATACAGTGTTTATTTTTGCTTTCAAGATATCTTTGACAACATTAGACATTACTAGCTTGAAACAGTCTGCCTTTGCCTATCTCACTGTGCAGTTAGGACAAACAATTTAAGATGACCTATTGAATCACTGGGTTCTACATAGTTGTGGATGCTAAGAACAGGGTCATAGCTGAAGATGCTGCACTCCATCATGTGGCAGTGATTAGCCAGCCATTACAGAAAGCTGCTTGTGCATTGCTTTTTTCTCATTTGCCTGTGCCACAGCTTTTTCTTATATTTCAGCCCAGCTTTAATTGCCTGCTTCAAATTACAACATGTATACAATCATCTCTGTAGATGATCAGGTCTATCCCTCACCTTTACAGTTGGACAGATCTGGGCAGAGCCCTAATCCTAGACTCTGGCAGAGCTGTGAACTTCGGATTGAAAGGAAAGCTGAGGATGACTATGTTCCAGTACTGCAGAGTTACAGATGAATTTTTATATATATATACATACACACATATATATATATGAATGCTGTATATATAGGATGAAGAAATGTGCATTAAACTGTAATTACACTTAATGAAATTTAATTAGTTTCAGGAAATGGATAAATTATAAGAGGTTAGGGTTGCTCCCCCTGAGTACTAAAGAAATACAATATGTAAAATCATACTTCATATCTATAGAAGCATCTTAGCACGGGGAGTAACAAAAAACTGGTCTGGAAGGGATCCAGAAAGGTCAGTTAGACTATGCCCTGCTCCAAGGCAGAATAAGCTCTATATAAATCATCTCTGACAGATGGCTGTGTTATGTCCTGCTCAAAAAAACCCCAGTGAGGCAGACACTACAGCTCCCTGGGCAGTCTTCATTACACAATGAGCTTTCCATTAGAGAGTTTATCCTCTGGCTGAAGTGTAGGACCCTGCTTCTTTTCTGTTGTTGCTCTATAGAGATTAAAAAACGAGGTTTATTCCCTTTCTCTTTGCAACAAGCATGTGCTGCAGAAGAGCAAAACACTCTCAGGAGAGTGCTCTACATATGGATATTACTGCAGGCCTGGGCCCTAGGGTATATCACCGTGTCCCGCAGCCGTAGGGAGGAGGAGGAGAGAAGATTCAGCAGGCAGGAATTGTGCAGCAAGATTGATTTATTTAATTATTTTACAAACTCTTTTATAGACTTTTTCCTTCATAGTCTAATTGGACAAAGGATCAGCTACCTCTTGGGGTGATTGGCTAAAATCCTAAAACATCCATTGTCAAAATATTTTCCTACTGTACCATAAACAAGACTTTTCAAGGTTGCAGGTGGCTTGGTTGTTTACATTCCCTGCTACCTCTTCTGTGAGAGAGAAAAGTCTCTCACGGACTTAGAAAATAGCAAGGAAATCCTCGCTAGCAGCATTTTGTATCTACATATGGAGACTGTGACAGGGGCCATACTGTTTTCCCAGTTCTAGCAATGTTAGGAGGCCTGTTCAATTAAGCTCATGTAATGAGTTACCTATCTTTACAAGTTCCTGAACAGAGAACTAGAGTGTTCATTTAAACCTTGCTGGCATGTCCCCACCACCTTTCCCTGTGGGTATTTTTAGCTAAGATTACCTAACAAGAGCACACAAATACTCTGTACTCCCTCTGCCCTGGCCACAGACTGGGCACTTGCTAGCCGCGTGTGGTGGATCACATTAGCAGGATGTGGTCATTGATCCTGCTAGTCTGTGTGTCAACTCATAAAGCAACCAGAGCAAACTCACACCATTCCAGAGCTGCCTTTTTTGGTGCTAAAGGACTGCCTGTCTGGGGAGGTTAGTGTGAGTCAAGTCAGGACACAGGCATGGCAGCAATGAGCTGCTCCATAAGAAATGTCTGTGCAGGAGGCATGCGCAGAACATCAGGAATGAAGGAACAGCAGGCTGACTAAAATACTTCTCCCTGTTTTCCTGACCCAGTTACGGAGCTCTGTGTATTGGGTGACAGCATGGAAGTGAGACCACCATGTACCTTGGGTGACCTTGCAGGACCTCAGTTGCAATGTGACGCAGAAGGGACACAGCACCAGCACAAGGCTGTACATGGAGACAGCCTGGTGCCTGGAGGGGCCTGTTCACTGCAGAGCCTTGCACAGAAGTGAGGCTGATGACCCCAGCTCCTGAGAAGAAGTTCTAGATCTTGGATATGAGGTCCTGTTAGTTAGTGAGTCCATGGACGACTGGGTTCATAAAGGAACAGGGCCTCTGGGAGCAGAATATATGAGAGTCTCGGTGCAGAGAAGGTAATGTCCCCTAAATTCATACCTTCTCTCACTTCTCAAAAATGTAATTTCCTATGGTAGCCCCAGAAATACCTTTGTGTGATGCAGCTGACTTGACATTAAGTATGGGACAATTATTTCAGTCTTAATGTACAGTAAGGATAAAGTGGAACATGACCTAACCCAGCACACTGGTGTCCCCATGTAAATGTGCCTACATATGTAAAAGTAGAATTTAGTTCAAACATTTATCTTTCACCTGACATTTTATTTTTCTTCTTTTCTGCTGTTTTCACTGTTTCTAACCAATTTCAGTTTCCTCAGTGGAGGGTAGTGGTTAAATATTTTCCACATGTGATTGCAATTTGAGAGTTCACCCTTCCTTAATATTAAAGGTAAATTAGAAAATTAGAGAAGTACACAAATTTAGGTTTTATACCTTCTCTAACCTAACCTTAATCTTCATCCTTTATAGTATATATGAGTCATAAAATTATGTGCTGATACAAGATAATTTTAAGAGCAAGAAATACTGCTGAGTGGTTGAGTCAGCAGGTTTTGTCCCAACAATTAATTTTCCAGCTTTTATGTTTGCATCCGCATTAAAACAGTGAACACATTATTCTCCCAAAGAATCCCCATCCCCACCAACTGAATGAAATAAAAATCAAATAATGAGCTAGGCAGAACTGTGAGACATGCACAGGCATACACATGTCTTTCAGAACCCTTACAGTATCTCCTTTACTTCTATGCATACATTTTGAATACATGACTTGATAAAGAAAACAAGATTCATGGTTTACAGTAGTATTCTAAAGCTTCTTAAAGAAATTGAAGAAATTGGAGACAACAATTGTATAATGTGTTTACCCTATGGGTTCTGTTCTTTTGTTCTTGAACAAGTCTGAAAACAATTCTGTATTGATAGACATTTAACAGATACCAGAAAAACACCTGCTGTCCACAGAAGCAGTTAATCTCAGTGCTTTAAACATAACCACTCAAACTTTTGCAAATTATTATCTTCCATCAGTCAGAGTAGATATTTTTTCCCTCAGAACATGCATATTTTATGAATGTAGAAGATTGGCATGTCTCTATGCAAGAAAAACATTTCTTATGAAAGCTTGGCTTTAAATACTTCTTTCTTCTCTTTGACATCTGGGCATAAGGCTGAGGAAGAAGGGTGTGGTTTTCTTTTCATTTTCTGTAAAGTACTTTGCTTTCCTCTGGCAACTTGCTGATTTCAGTCTTATGGTAAATTTCTTAAATGTCACTCATATTTATGAATAATTAAATTATAGATATATATTAGTATATTTTTGTACATGTGACTTTTCAGCATTTAGTTTTAAGGTGGAGTGTATGTGTTAGAATACATAAATACAGAGAGAGTACATTAAGAGAAAATTTTGTTGCTACAGTATGGTATTTTAAAAGGACTTACACATGCACATAGGGATAATGGAAATGGGAGAAATTTTGTACAACAGAAAATAAGTTGAGGACAGAACTCTCCTAGTGTTTCCAGCAGCAGAGATGTGCTCTTTCTCAGCTTTAAATCCATTATCAACAAACTTGGTTAAGCCGTTAAAATCCACAGAGGTTTGGTATTGTTCACACTGCTAGGAATCCCAGAATGTACATATTCTTAAAACAGTATGTTCTTGAAACATATCCCATTGGTTTCCTGTGAAAAATAGATTAAGAAGCCTAAAATAGAGAAAAAAGCCTAAACTATGGCTTCCAGCCACAAAGAGCCTTGCATGAGGCAGAATGTAATTAGGAATTTGCAATACAATGATGCTTAATGCCTTCCCAATCTGCAGGCTAATCAGGATGGTGCAGATCATTTATTCTGCAGCCTGATACAGCCTGTAATTGTTACCTTTGGGCAACCTTGTCCAGTCTGCAGTGGCTCCTTTTCTTACTGGTCTTTTGGGACATGGTTGTTGAATCAGGGAATAGTCTGAATTCTGAAATTGTGACTGACCTTGACTCTTGTTTGAGGGTAAATACTCATTTTAGTCAAGACTACAATGATGTATTGCATTCTGGGCTTTAATATTTATAAAACCCTTAGACAAAAGGTGCTGCAAATTGCAAATTACAGTTATAAGACTTTGCCCTGAAGTCTTTTTTTTGCAGTTAACCTGATCAAGGGTATTTTAGTTGAATTAGCATTTGGTCTGTATATTATTATTAATACATACCAAGAGAAATATTCTGCCTTGTTTTGCCTGATTTCAGGAGGATTTAAAAATGTTCTAAGCTGCATTAAATAAGGCAAAATCAGAATAATTCATTTTCCTCATAGTTATGGTGAGGTTCTGAAGCATCTTCGCTTAATACAAATTAAAATTCTTTGCTTATACATTAAATCAGAATATAGAGAGTTAGTAGCAAGTAAAAAAAAGAGATTGGATAGGAAATACTTTCGATGTGACTCATGATCATGAGTGTTCAGTTAGAAATCTGAACTTGGGTTTGTCTAAATGTCAGAGGATGTTTCTTGTACGTAGGATTCAACTTCCAGTGTTTTCCTCTTGCTGTTTTCACTGTATTCCTTTGGGTTACCTTTGCCCTACAAAAGGCTCTTTGTTACTACATGCTGTAGTATACGTGAACAGCAAATTAAAAGCAGAGGAACACATCAACAGCACAACAGTCTATTTTAGTACACAGTGAAACTGGGCTAAAGGTTACAGCTGGTTAGCAAATATTTTGGCAGAACATATAAAGGAGCAAAAGGAAATCCAGAGTGCTGAGCTTTACATTATCAAAGACTTTTCAATCTGTATTAATTTTTAAACACCATAAATTGCTTGGCTTGAACATACAGGCGTAAAACAGCATTCAATAACATTTTTCAATACAAAGGCTCCTTGAAACAAGGAGCTGCTGACACAGATCTTTTGAATACAACTCCACCATTACATACCTTAAATGAAGAAAACTTACTTTTGAGCTATTTCATATCAAGACAGCTGAATACCTTGGGTGGAAATATAAAACAGGATGAACCAGTTTATCCCTGTTTTTCCTCCTACATATGGTTCAGCAGAAACAGAATATTCTTTTAGGGCTTGACTTTACTGACTGGTTATCTTAAATTACCCTACTTAAATAATACCCACAGGGTTTAATTCACAGGAATTTAAATTAAAAAAACCAGAGAGAATGGGCAGACATGGTTTGGAGTGCAGAGAAAGGCAGTTCTAGCACAGGGACCACATGAGATCCCCTCTCCACATGAGCATCAACAGCATGTGAGCTGAAAAATGTCCCCTAACCTGAGAAGGCAAGTACAACCTCATGTATGACTCAGTCTGAAGTGCAAAGCTCTGCCAGTATGGATGAGTATTCAAATAGGCCTTGAGCTGGCCTTGTACACTGGGCACTCTCCTGTCAAGGCAGGCCTTTGGCCTGTGTCCCATGGCATGGGAAGGCCATGGTGCTCGCCTTGCAAAGCCAGGCTTGAGGTAGCTCTGAGCCTGGCAGCCCATCTCATGCTCAGTTTATGGGGTGGAGTACTTCACTGCAAGTGAATTACATAAGAATTTACAATAGCTTATGGAAGGTGTACTCATTATTAGTTTGACATTCACTGGACACTGTGTTTCAGCAGAGTTTTCCTTAAAGAGTACTACATAGAGATTACTCACAGAAGGCTGGGCAGATAATAGAACATTGTTTATGTCTGAAGAACAGGGATTTTCAGGGTAAAGTTAGTGTTGTTTCCTGTTTCTCAGAATTCCAGTGGACTTTGAGCAGCGCAGTATGTAACTTGGCATGCTGTGCTTCCAGATGCTCTACTGCGTATTTGCTCTGGTTCTTCAGCAATCCTCTGTATCTCACTGGCTTGATGCTGGGAAGAGAGGCAGGAGAGGTTACAGCTGAAAAGTACATGATGTTGTTTTGAACACATTTTTGAAAGATGGAGCAATATTCTGAACTTCCTCACCAGTTCAGTCTCTCTCCAACTGAATTAACGCCAGGGACTGATGGCAGCAGTCCTTGATGCAACAGAACCAGCATTTGAGGTTTTGCTTGAAATAAAAGTACTTCCCACAAGAAGTCATAAACTATTTAAAATGTAAGTTCTTTCACCTTCCAAACAGATTTTCTCATAATTACATCGTGTACTTTCCAGCCACTCCACAAAACATAAAGCAACTGCAGAAGGGATTGCAGTGAGACTCTGAATAAATAGAATCTATAGGTCAAACTACACAGATAAAAAAGATGTATGCTACATGAATTCAGCAGGGATTTTCTTCCACATGTATTTTTGAAAGTTACTTCCCTAAAAAGGCTCAGCACAGAGTCCATATGTAGTTATTATCATCCCCAAGTTTTTTACTTTACTTTCCTGACTTGTAAGCATGAGCAGTGAAAAATACTTCTCAATAGCACCCCAGGATGGATTCAAAGCAAGATATGGCCACAAATGGTTTTCCCTGAAGATCTATCTGCTTGTGGCAGCAGGTCATACAATTGGTTTTTTTTTTATCCTTTATATAGTTTTAAATTAATTTAGCAGGAAATTTATGGATTTTGACAAGTGAAACTGTTTCAGGACTTTCGTCAGAATGGGGTGCACAGACAATAACTAAAGAAACACAAACATTGGTGTAAAAACATATTTCCCTTCAAAAGTGGTGGAAGATGCCAGTCTTTCCCTTGCATCTGTAGCAAAAATAAATAGGCTTATCAGAAAAAAATGATGCATAAATAGTTGAACAAAAAACTATCTAAAGCATCAGCTACTATAGGGTGGACCTAGCAAGGGATTTCAATTTTTGAGGACTACAACAAAGTCTTGCTTTTTATTTCATAGTAGGAAAATCAGTATCAAGTAGGTACAAAGGATCAAATTTCAAAAGATGTAGTTTTGAGGGTTCAAAACCTTTGTGAGGACAGTGTAAGTTTTAAACTTCCAATACAGAGGCTGACTTGGAGTTACAGTGGTACAGAGGGGTTGCCACACAGAAGTGCTAAGCTCACACATATCCTTTCTGAGATGAATCAAGTGGCACAAAGATGCCTTGCTGTGCTGAGCATTAGAGGTAGAGAAAAAACGTACAACCAAGCTCCTTCCTGTCCCCTTGGAGCCCTACATGTCCCACCAGAGAAGTCAATGGTGCAGCCCATGTTACCCAGACTGTAAAGCCTGCAGTGGTACTGGGCTTACAGTGGAGGGAAGAGCACTCTGGTGGGGGTTCTGCAAAAATAGCAAAGAGATTCCGGCCCTTGGAAAGTTTCTTTCATGAAAGCTGACCATGCTTATTCTTTTGTATTAGAACTCAGCGAGAAAATTTTGCTCTTTTAAAGTAAATAAATTCTGTTAAAATCAGTGACTGCTCTAGTTGATGTGATTGCAATAATAAGAAAGGCTCCTTTCTTGTGTATCAGCTTTACTAGAACTCTACATGTGCTTAACAAGTAACAGTGACCAAAAGTAACAAATGATATCATTCTGGATGCCATTGTCCATAAATTGGAAAACTGAGATTACAGGAAAATGCAGGCAAAGAGTGGCAGGGTCTCCCTCTTTTGCTGCCTTCAAAGTGAGATCAGGTGTTTTCTGGAAGATATTATTCAGCCAGAGAGAAGTGGCAGAGGCCAATATCCTGTGGCTGCCGTTGTACAGAAGCTTGAATAAGTTATTTATGAGTCCTTAAGCTCAATAAAACTATGAAACACCAGAGGAAGGGCTCCAGCCCAAAAGGTATGGGCTGTAAAAGCTGAAAAAAAAGCAAGGGAAAGCAAAGACAGCAATGAGGAGAGGAAAGAAGTAGAACATTTCCAGTCTTATAAATCAGAAATTAATCCCTTGTCGGCAACAGTTTTACATCAGTGTAACAGCAGAACAAGACCTATAAGCAGCTGTGTCAAAAGAACCTTGCAAAGGAAAGTATAGTGCTTCTCAAACCTGAGACTCTCTAGAGGCTTTCAGGGGGAAAAAAAAGGAAAGAAGTTATAATATGCAGCTATAAAGGACTTTTTAGCTTTCATAGTATGTGAGGCAACTTAGTATTTTTTTGGATGTGCATAGGTAATCGTGTTGCATTTCTATGTTCTTTCCAGTGTCACATGCTTTGTGAGTAAATTTTTTTCCTGCTGCTGGTAGCTTATAAAACATTGATAGTAAGATACATGAGTAGTGCTGTAAGTACTGCAAAAAGGATTATAGTGCATGTTGCAGAGAACCAATAAACAGCCAACAATGTATGGGTAAATTTGAAATGACTGGCTGCTCTTCAACAGCGCTCTAGGAAAATTGTGATTTTCAGTTATGAACTGTTCAGTCAAATTAAAGTCTGATGACTGCCTCAGGATGTTCATTTATCACCCAAAATAAATCAAACTGAGAGAACAGGCAGCAATACGTGATTGTATTCAAAGGCAACGCATCAGCACCTATGGGTAGAATTTCTAGCAGCAGTCAGATAAAAGTGGCTGGAAATAAGACCACAACAATAGATCACATCAGGACAGGATATTATAGAATCTCAGCTTGGTTCATAAATATAAAATAATGATCTACCACTTTCATAGTCTTACCTGTCAAACTGTATTAAAAAACTTGAAAAAATGTTATTGTCACCTGTTACAGCTGAAGATTTGGTCAAAAAATTTAAATACTGAAATGGGTACATCGGCTTTTTTTTATGTATGCAGACCTGAAAACAAGAAAAAGAAAGATAATAGGGTATGTAACGCTCCTTTTCAGATTTTCTACCTGTAGCTGATATGTGCATGGCTCAGTCTTGCGTGCATGCATTGCCTGTGGGTTCTCTGCCCCCAAGAGTGCATTAAGCATTGGCCTTGACCAGGGAACACTGAGCAGGGAAAAATGCCATAATCACATCTACATAGCACAGCTGAGTGTGCTAGCCCCTCTGAATACAGCAAAGACATCCAGGATGGTGTAGACTTTCACCAGACAGGAAAATAGCAGGTGGTGGCGGCCTGCAGACTTTCATTACATCCACAGCCACAGTAGATCTACTAACACCAGACTGCTGTGCCATGGATCTAAGGGAGCCTGGCAGAAATAGCTTTTAAGAAAAAATGCCCATACATTTCTAGAAATGGAAAATGGAAAGAGAAGGAGGTGTGATATCTCTCCAGCACTGAGCAGTTTCTGAGATAGAACCATGAAAGCAATCTTTTGTGTCCATAAATTAGCACTGTGTGAATGTAAATCACCAGGAGGGGCTCATGATGCATATCCAGAACTATTAAGACTTGGCAAAACTGAGTTTGATGGTGGCATCTGCCATGCTTTTAGTGCATCAGAAAATCACAGAGATTCATTTGGTTCTGGCACAACTTTTGAAGAGCACAGTGAAGGAGATCCAGTAGCTGAATGGCCTCCAGAAACCATCCAGGGAGATGGGTTTTACTCTCCTTGAATCTGGAGATACCTGGAGCTTTTTGCCACCTCTGATGTCCTTTGACAATGTCACAAGCTGTAGCTTGCTGTAATAGAGTGATCAGAGTGTAGATGCTGTAAGGTAGCAGCAGGCAGTGATCTCACAGGCCCTGTAGTTCTGTGCAAGAACAGGAGACATCTTTCAAAGGAGATAGAAGAGCTTGCATGATTGCAGTCATGAAGCCTTGAGGACTCCATCCTTGCCAAAGCAGGAACATGCCTGTGGTAAACTAAGGGAACTGCAGACACAGACAAGGCTCTGCAGCCTGGGGCGTCCTTACTGTGGTCTTGGGAACGGTGCTGATGGAGGTTAATTCTGCCTGCTTGTCTTGCAGCACTGCAGATCCATGAAAGAAACAGCTGGACAGGCAAATATCTGCCTGTGTCAGATTTCCATGCAGCTCAGATATGTGTATATATAACAGGCCAGTGCTAATGGTGCATTTCCCAACTTTATTGCTTAATTCTTAATTATGTAATTCTTTATTACATAATTCAAATGCTTGCTTTCAGATCTTCCATTCTGTAAAAAATAATAATAAAAAAGTAAAAAGAGTGACTATTCTTTTAGGCGAGTATTAAGAATGTGCCGTTTTCCTCTTACAAACCAAAAATGACAAAAATTACTTCAATGATCCTTTGGCAAGATGCAAATTTACAGAAGAGGGAATTTGGAGCCATAAGGGAGCCAAGAGATGCTCCTTTCCAAGCTGCCTGCTGCCAGTGCAAAGAACAGGGTGAGCCAGATTTCATTTACTACCTGGAATAGTACAGCAGGGAAACCACAGGGAGAGGAATTTACTCACTGGGAACGCAGCTGCTTCACAGTCCCTCTTGTGCTTCTCAGGTGCTGCCAGAGCCACCCTGGTGGTTCTTGTGAGCCCTGCTCCTTGGGCAGACACCTGCACCAGTTCAGTCTTCTGGGTCTGAGCTTCAGTGTTTGTAGTGAGTGGATGACAGGGCCAAATTACACTATTTACTCCTAATTTCTGAGCTTACTATGACAGAAATGAAAGTGTTGATATGATTAAGTGCTAGAGTTTAAACAGTTCATTTGAGAAACCCTAAATAAATGAGTCAAGGAAAAGGAGAGAGTGCTTTAAAATTTACCAAACAGTGTCCGTTTCAGAACTATCACAGTTCCTATCAATTTCAAAACCCTAAAATCACTCACACTTCGATACAAATTTCTATTAAAACAACATTTTGCAACTAAATTTTGTGAGAAAATGGAGAAATTCTGCAGTAAGATTTTCTGATCTTCCTTTTGCTCATTTTTTGCACTTCTGGCAAATTAAAGAAGTCATTATGGTGTAACAGAAAAGGAGATAATTTTGGACTGGGTTACAATTAAAATGAATGAGGTTAATGAACTGTATCTGAATCACTGCTTTTATACTCAGAAATGGTGTTTGGTTCCGATGACATTTTATGTCTCTGTTATAAGTACTACACTCTCAGACAAAAAATATAAAACTGTATCTGTGATATGCAGACAAAATCCTAGTAATTATGTGCAAAGTGTGAGTGTCTGAGCATAGGACTTGTTCTTACTTGTTGGCTTTTAATTTATTGCTAACTGCTCCTGCTCTATATGCCTGTTTTGATTGATGCAGAGCCATCTTGTCCACATTTGCCTGAAATTCTGCATATTGCAAATTGTGCATAGAAGAATATGCCTAAAGATTTGAACCATTGAATCTGAGCTGCACTTATTTGTGAATATTTTCTTTAATGAGCTAATTAGGAAAAAAACCCCGCTTATTAAAAAAGTTAGAGGTTTTAGGGAATAATAAAAAAAAAAAAGGTGGGGTTTTGAGAAAGAAGCTCTCCAATAGTATTCATAAAAAAAGATTTCACTTCAGGTGTTTGGTATTCCTGGGTCGTCCAGATGAGATTACAAGGATACAGCTCTGTTTTTAAAACAAAAAGTACCTGAACCCAGATCCTCAGAAGTATTTAGAAACAGTTGTCTTGTATTCTGTTCAGGCACTGGTCCTTCCAAAGGCTGACAGCACCAAGCTGGTGAATCACAGAGCAGATGTGTGAGAGCTGAAGCCAATGCTGTGCAAAATGACTTTGTTCTGGCAGCTTGCCTGACTTTAACCTTGCTGTGCATGACCCAGCTCCAATACCAAAGCTCTTTCAGACACACAGAACTACTTTTTCCCAAAGGTGACTTACAAGAAAACTGTAGGTATAATGGCAAGCTGTTCTTTTTAACAATTATTTCTCAAACTGCAGGCCAGTACCTTTTTGGCAGTCCTGAAAGGGATTAAAGTGGGTTGGTCAAATATCATGTGGCAGCAGTTCTCTCTCAGGGCAGCAGCAGCTGCTGCATTAACAAGTGAGGACAGCCTAAGACTGTGGTTGCAGGATTGATAACCTCCTAAAATTGCTGACAGCAGTTCATTTTCTCTGAGGCAAAGGAGCAAATATGAACACTTGCAGCCAGCTATAAGCTCTTCTCTCTTGACTGATACGGAGGATCTAAGCTGCTGGAAAGTCTAATAGAAGGAAAGTGAGATGAACCAAGTGGAGATGGTATTTTCAGATTTGCATAAACCAGTCCTAGATATGTAAAGATCCTCTTGCTCAGTTCAAACAATCTACTCTCTGCATTTGCTCTGACAGTGATATGTGAAATTAATTCAGCACTTCTCACAGCTTCTTTTGCTCTCACAAAAGACAGACACATGTTCTGTATCATATTCTCTTGAACATTTTCAAGTATTAACCATCCAGTTAATTGTTTCCAGTTTATTTGGAGCAACTGTTTCACTTTCTTGCTCTGTTTCATTATAACGCTTGATGTGTCCTACAATACCTTTTGTAGCTTTGGTCTATAAGCAGTTTTAGTGGTCTCCTATAATTTTGTGGTCTTCTTTAATTTGCTTTTCTCAACAAAATTCTTCAAAGGGAGTAGATTGCATTGTTACAGCTGGGAAATAGGAAATAGGGGGAGGAATGGAAGGAACAAATTAGCAGTAATGATAACCTGTGATCACACACATAATTATTTAGTGTACCTTTCCATTACTGCCAATTCCAGTGTTCCACCAAAAGTCAACTTTCACACAGAGTGTGAAACACTTTCCATTCAAAATTTATAAAGGATATGTTGGACTTGAATTCACTTGAGAAACTTGCAGTTAACTTAACTGCAATGCAAGCATGCAAGCAAAAGGGAGGAAAAAAGTGAATTTAAGCAGGGTGAGGGAAATGGGCTGTGCACTTTCTGTCTGATCAGACTCCTAATACCTGAGACTGACCCTTGTGAAACCATTTTACAACTGTACTTCAGTAGTATGAAGATAAATGAAAAACTGCCTGTCACTATTTTCACTGGTAAATTGGGAAGTAGGTAAACTCAACCCTTGACAACAGATCTAGTGATAAGAAGCAGACAGAACACTGACCAAATGAAAATAATATGAAAACTTCATTAAACTGTATAGAACTTTGACTGCACTATCGATTCTAATCTTTAGACCCTTGTCTACGTTTGGTTTTTCAAACTTGTATCTCTGCTGGTTCAGTTGCAGTGAATATGACCTCAGATTCCTAGGTCTTGTGACATGTAAACAGCATATCCTGACACAGACCAACCAATTGCATCCACCTTATACTTTGGTGGAATGTTTGTGGGTTTTTCTTGTAGAATTTGTAATATGTTTGCTAATCTAAACCTGACTGCTTCATTCACACTCCTGGACCATGAAGCACATTGGAAAAAAGAGGTCCTGTCCTTTATGGCTCCTCTGGATTTTCTACCAAGAAATCTAAGACCTTCAGCTAGGAATCTTTCCTCATGCCTATCTATGCCCCCTGTCTACTCCATGATTCTATGAAACATGACTTTTTCCCTGCCTTGAACAGAGAGTAATTTTCTGCTAGTCTGACCCAAGTTTGTGACCTCCAGATCTTGGGTTCTGGCATACCTGAACAAAATACCTGTAACTGTTAAAACTAAGTTTCCAGTTTAAAAATGGAGTCTCTATTCTGGGCTATATTGCTTTCTCCTTTTCTGAAAACCCTTCTCAGCCTTTTGGAATCTTCTCTTTGTTCTTTATGCTGTCTTCTATTTTTGGACCCTGAATTCCACAGGAGATGTCTGTGCTGCCTTGCAACTGCTGGTCATGCAAGGGGATGAAGCCTTAGGAACACTAGAATACTTTGAAAACCAAGATAGATCAACAGACCTTTAAGAGTTCAAACATGTTTATCCAAACAGGACAAGGGAATTCTAGGTCAAAGTCCAAAAAAAACCTTAGAAAAGCAAAACAAGATAGGAAAACAAAAGCATGCAGATAAAATACACAGTACATCACATAACAAATAAATCATGTCAAAAAGTGTTTCCAGACATAACTACAAAGATGTGTAGACAGGGGGACATGAAAAAGCTTCTCACTGTCTTTCCTCTGCTCCAGGAAATGCTGCCAACTATGTCTTCATTGACAGTGAGATGAGTTTACAGTTGGAGCAAATTCTGCTGGGATGCTGGGCACTTTTACCTTGTGAAGTGCTCAGCTTGGCTACCTTTCCTTTTTCATAAGGGCAACTTGAAGTGCAGTGTCAGTATGTCACGCTTAGAGGCTCAGCAATGGTGTCAATCAGGATTGAGACTGGGAAGAATGATCTCCCAAAGAAGTTGCTTGTCTGGCTCTTTTCTCTCCCTTTTTGTTTTGGCTCCTAAATGGTCACAGAAGCAGAGATTGGCAGTGCCTCTTTTCCTCTTTTTTATTGCTTTATTTTTATTTTTATTATTTTTATTTTTATTTTATGTTGCATCTTTAAGGCAGGAGGCCCTCCCTGGTTGTGTGAATGGGACTGTGCTCCAGCCCTTGCTGGGCTAAAAGACTTGGCACTGTGCATGTGGAGACAGCTTTGTAGCAGCCTCAGAGAAAGACTTCCCACCAGCAGCATCTCTGGAGATGGAAACAGCCTCTGCATTAGATTCATTAAGATCTAAAGAAATGCAATAACTGGACCCTAATAAGCCATCTACACCCAAATGTTAAACATGGTGTGTTTTCAAATGGATGCCTTGGAGAGTTTGTTTGCCAGATTATTGGACTCTGAATTTTACGTGATGTCATGTTAAATTTACTAACCCTTAAATTAATGCCAGGGAACCTTGTCAGGAGACAGAACATGATTGTTCATACTATTAAGATATTATAAAGGTCCTGGAATGGCTTAGGCTTAGGGCTTTCCCTGGCTTCTTCCCAATAAACTGCCAAGCAGCTTGGGTTTTAACACAAGCAAGAGACAATTCCTCACCATTTTGATTGTAAACATCTTATTTTGCAATGTGGCTGTTGGTCATTCCATACCAGTTGTCTTCAGGGCCAAAGAATGGTACTAAGCATATTTAAACTACAATTTCAGATGAAATTAAATGTGTGGGAGTCTAGAAAAAATGGCAGAGTCTCTGGTCAGTCCTAATGGTGTTTTCACTTCTGAGGTTTAATAATTCAATAAATTTAATAATTTAATAATTTTAATAAATTGGTTAAATTTTGAGAGAAGAAGGAAACAACAAACAGAATGAGCAGAGGATCTGACCTGACATCCTTGAGTGATAAGTTCCACACTCCCAGTGTTTCTCCTCTGCAGGCTGGGGGGATTTGTGAGTGAATTAAAGCTTTCGTGTTTCTTCAGGTGTTGCTGTTGCAACCTCACCATGTAGGTGTAAGTCTGCCACACCTTCAGGATGTAACCTGGCTGACAGTTTGCTCTAACAGAGCTATACAAGTACACTTTGGCTTCTTAAATTTGGAACAGTTCTGCTCTGTGATGTCCTGGGCCAGCCCTGTTGCTAGGTTAATGGGAAATTTTCCAGCTGCAAAATTATGAATATGTTCTTCTTGTTCACAAGTTCCTGATTCCTTTTGCACCTCATGCTGCTCCATTCTGAGCATCTGGCCTGGTGACAGAACAACTAGTCAAGAAATGAGGATGCCAGCATTTCTCAGTGCTGAGGAATAGTGTCTGTGCACTGTGGGGCATGATGGGCTACTACCACCTTCTAGGATGCCTTTGCAAAGGTATCAGGTTGTGTTCAAACTGGTGAGCCTGAGTCCATTCTACCTGCAAGGACAGAGAGAGAGTAGGTACAGAAGTGAATGAGAGCAAAGTCTGTGTGTGTACATCAAAACGTACAGTACTCTTTACAGCAATTTGAAAAAGTGGATGCTATTTAATAAAATGTTTGTTTGAACCAAAATAGACAAGAATACTAAAATATGCAGTTTGGCCCTGCATCTCTGTAATGGATGTGAAGTTGAAGAACAAGCCAACTTTTCTCGTCTCCATAGATCAATAAATTTCCAGGGACATATTGAAAAGGTATATAAACATGCCTATGTTTCAATTTTGCTTTATCCAGTTACCTTCCAATCAATTACATATTCTATTTTGTAGGAATACAATTTATAACCCCTACATCTGTTGATGCTGGAAGCTTAACTCTTCTTCTTTGGAATACTTAAGAAACAAAAGTAACAAAACGTCCAAGTATTCGTATGCCTTCTGAGAAAGATGTAAAAGATGTAACAGGTTTAGTGTGCTGGAAGAAATTTATCAAGTTTGTGAAGTTTGTTGCATATGGATCCAAAGAAAAACGGGTTTCACTTAAATACTAAGATAAAACTAAAATGACAAATGTTAAAATGTCTTTGTTTTCGTATGAGTGTAGTGCTGCATTGGACATTAATTGGGCTGAATGAGGAGAAATTTGTAACTTTGAGCCTGTGAAAACTGGCATTTAACTGTAAATGCACAAAGATGTACTAACAATTTAGCAATGCACAGTATTTTTCAGTATTTTGGCCATGCAGTTTGTATGTAAAAGTGTGTGTTTTCCCTGCTTTTGCTGATATTTCAGGCGTTGTGCATCATTCAGAGGTGTGCTTCATGCACTCTAGAGATCAGTACTTACCCTTTGCTTTTGATGTTATCTCATACAGTATCTTAAATGTTCAGGAAAAAGAAATATTTTTCTCTTCATTAAGTGTGTTGTTTTGTTTGTTTTTACCAATTTTATATTCACATTTGTAGTAAAGATTAAAAATAATAGGAATGAAAGAAAGTGCCAGAGCTCCCAGTAAGCACCACTTTATTACTGGGAGTGGTCTTTGCTACAGAGCTGATGATTTGCAGTGGTTCCACACACTGCAGTGGTGAAGAAAAATGTTTCTTGTCCCTTCTGTGCTTAGGCTCTCCCCAGCAGCTCTAATGCCCTATGTATCTTTTGCAGGCTACATGCAATATGAAATTCCATTCCCCTGCCAACTCTCATTCTGCCATTTAATTCTTCATCAATACCTCAGCTCCTCTTGGTTTTGATAGATGAGCCCTGCATTCCTGCTGAGCTGTTTGGCTTGGAGGAATATTTAAGAGTAAAACAAATGAATGAAAAAAAGCAAGTGATGGCCCTGGTCCTTGGAAGCAGCTAACAAACTAAATAGGTTTTGATAAGTAATTTTTGCATGGCAAAGTTTTTTTACTTCACATAGTGGAACTATGAAATTTCTTTAATGCAAGCCTCTTCTATAGACTCCTTTCAAAATATGACAGAACAGGTATGCAAAATAATTTGTTGAGATAGATAGTGAATAATTAGAGTTACTAACAGATCAATGAAGGAAACATTTCTGAAAGTTCTCTGAAAATGTTAATACATCCATTACAAAATACCACTCAGGGAAGTTTGGTCTTCTCATGGAGAGCCATGGTCAAACTGGGACACACTTGTCTTAAAAAAAAGAATGATTTATACTTTCTGTAAGAACTTTGAATGAAATGCTAGTTGTGGATGTGTAATAAGACTGATTTTGAGTTTAGCTCAGTTGGTTAGAGCACAGTGCTAATAATGCTAAGGTTGTGGGCTCGATCCCTGTATGAGCCATTCACTTAAGAGCTGGACTCGATGATCCTTCTATGTCCCTTTAAACTCAGACTATTCTGTCATTCTGTGATTTATGAAAAGGTGCAAAATCTGCTTTTCCAGAAGCTTGAAGGGAGAGTACACTTAACCCTCATGTGCCAAAATTGTTCCTTTCTGCATACGCATGTGGAAAGATTCTTTCACTCAAATTGCTCACATCTTTCTAAACACTGCCAGAGTACCCATACAGTCGTTGGAAGGACACAGCCATGAAGCAACACTGTACAGTTTCTAATGCCAGAATACTCTTACAGAAGGTTAAGTGGCAAGGAAAAGTAAAAAAATAATGTCATAAAAGTGCATGGAAGAAAATACCCGAAGCAAGTCCCCATAAAGACTGGCACCATGCTCACAGATATTCCAAGAAATGAAAGAGTAGCTAAGTTTATTAGATAAACTTTGTCTAGTGAATAATTAACAGATCAGCTTCAAAGTGTAACTCAGTATGGCCTGTTTGTTTTTCTTTTTGTGACAGTGATGTTTTCCTTTTAACATCTAATAAAGGGTTATATCAGGTAATCCTGGCATGATAAGGTGGGAGATTTATCCATTTAATTGGTTATATTGATTTAATTTTTAATTTCAAGTTACTTTTTGATAAGTATCCGTGTTTGATGGGATCACATATCATTCAGTACTGTGTCTATTTTAGGTTTGCATATACAAATATTCTATTAACCCCGTTGTTAAGGTCACAGTACTAGTCAGCCAAAGGGCTGGAAATGTACCATCTGTAAATGCATTTTTACAAAAGTAGGGATTATGTACTATTTATTCCATAGGACCCCTGCCTCTTTTTTGCATAAAGCATGGGTATGTATGAAAAAAAGCATGAACTGATTTTGTTATATTCAAGAGACTATAACATGCCTTTAGTTGGACTACTTCCATATTCATGACAGAATTCGAGTAGTGATGCAGCCAAGGCTTCCAGGGAGAAAAGAACAGGTCAGTGGTCAAGGCAATTGAATGCTGTCTTGAAAGCTAAATTGTAACCTTGCCCCTGAGTTTGTAATTGATGCTGAGTTACTTAGATTAATCATAGGTGGCCACTAACCATTTTTTTCAATGTCTGATTGAGAATCTGATTTATCAACACACTGAGTACTTAAATCTGGATCTGAAGCAAATGACAGCTATAAGTGGGTAAATGAAGTATGGCATAGTGCTCAGTAGTTCTAAAAAAAATAAAGTCCTAAACTGCTCTCATATGAGACATGTAAGCTTTGTGAATATTTTTATCTTAGCTCCTTTGGATCTCAGAATACCCTCTTGTTAGCTAAAGATAATAATATACATTGGTTTTGTAGCAATACTTTAGAGTAATTGTGCCAGCATTTTAGAAACAGTCTGCCAGAATGACCATGCAAGAAAAAACACTGGTGAGACCTGCAGTTCTATATTCAGAGGATTCTGTATTCTTATTAGAAGAAAATACAACAGATAGGACATAATGACAGATTAAGTGAGAGAAATAGTGGAAAATTTCTCATTAAATAATTACTTTCTATTCCAGTGCATTAAACAGGGCTCCAAAACAAAAGTGGTAAATGACCATATATGCTAAATGATACAGTCAAATATTACACACACAGCAGTGAAGCAGCTGAAAATTTTACAGACCTAGTGTTCCACAGCTCCTGAGTATTTTGGCACAGCTCTGAAATGGATGGATATTTGTGAGGTTTGCAAGAGAGCTACTTATTTCTGTGTTCTTGCCAAATACAAAGCCTACACCATGGGCATGTTAGAGCTAAACAGCTTTTCTGATAATGTCCTTGACAAACCTATGAGTAGATTAAAACAGGATTTTAAAGCAGAAAGAGAAAAGAAGATACATTAAATGACAGTGTTATTAGCTCTGTCTAGGACTACAGGAGGACTACACATGTCCACCCTCACAGCCCAAGACAAGCATTGCCCATGCCTCTTTGGGGAGAAGCTTCTCTTCTTTCAGGAATGGATCTGATAATTTAGTAGAGTGCTGAGTGTGAGGGCATTTAAGGTGACAAAAACAAATGGGGTGTTGCAGAAGTTTATTGCCCTCAAATAGAACAGGACTGAAGATGGAAATTGATTATTAAGGCAGGAAAGGAGGTGACTGATACAACGAGCTAATAGCTAATAGTATTAACAAGCTAATACATTTAGGTATCCATAAACAAGAAGCTGCAACAAAAAGAGTAGTACTCTTACAGCACTCTTACAGTGCCTTTTTACATAACAAGATAAAC
This sequence comes from Aphelocoma coerulescens, assembly GCF_041296385.1. Taxonomy (NCBI): domain Eukaryota; kingdom Metazoa; phylum Chordata; class Aves; order Passeriformes; family Corvidae; genus Aphelocoma; species Aphelocoma coerulescens. Next base: position 125,826,349 of record NC_091015.1, read on the forward strand.
ATATGGGGTAACTGGTGCTAGTGCTTGCTACAAACTCATCTGCAAAATATTTCGTGTGTTCATCTTGCAGATTTCTCAGTGATGAGCCTTCAGTCTTTGCTCAGGAGAGACCACCACATTGTCAAGACTCTGACAGCACATCAGTAAAAAGCCCTATGAAAATACACTCTGCTTACCTGTTACAAATGCTGTGTGCGTATTGTTTTAGAGGCATTTTCCCTGGAGTGTGGTTTACACCCTTACAAATATGCTAGGAGCTATTATGAGCTATGTCCTTATCATCTGAGATAGAATGCATTATTCAAGCAGACATGTGACAGTAACATGGTGTTACACACACTATATGTCTGTGTTCCTACCCATAGTTCCTGCTAGGAAAAAAAAAAAGTATAAGAAATTTTGTCGTGGAGGAGGAGCAAATCAAATAGACGAAGCTGTTTTGTTGCTTTTTCTGTTGACAGTTCTGAAAGATGAGGACACACACTGTTGGACTAGTTTTGCCATGCTATACGATTACAACAATGTAAAGGACCTTTGCATTTATCTCAGGAAGGTAAAAGTAGTTTTGTGATGTATCTTGGACTTCGTTCTAATTTTACCAACTTTTACACGATCACAGGTTTTGCTCATTACCGTGAGAGTGGAGATCATTCCTTTGGCTTCACTAAAGAAAATAGTGTGTATGCACAGCCACGTTCGCATTCTGAACAAAGATCTTTACCCAAACAGGCGCCTGTCTGCTTCACCCTGCTCTTCCCATTCCTCACAGGGAAGAGGATAACTAACGCAGCAGCCCTTAGTCCCGCCTGAGGCACTCCAGAGATGTGCTCTGAGATGACCCGCAGGGAAAAGGACGGAGGGGGCCGGTGCGGGACGCGGGATCCGCCGCGAACTGTCCCGGGCCGCGCCGGGCAGGGGCTGGGCGGCTGCAGCCGAAGGCTCCGTCTCCTCCTGTCCCCTCCCTCCCGTCCCTCCTGTGCCACCGCCCCCGGTCGGGAGGAGCCGCCCGCCGCGTCCCATAAAGAGCGGCCCGGGGCGCGGCGGCGCTCGCTGCGGAGCGGGGTCCCAGTTCTGCGTCTCGGCCGCCGCTTTCGCTGGGACACGCAGGTGAGCCGCAGGGCCGGGGCAGCGGCACCGCTCCCCGCGCCGGGCGCATCCTGTTCCCCGGCACAGCGCATCCTTTCCCCCGCAGGCTTCTCCTGGAGACAGGCGCATTCCCCGTTGTGTCGCTGCTATGGCCTCCGTCCCCTCCGCCGGCTGCCTCCTGGCCAAGAACCAGTACTACCGAAGTGAGTGCTCGGCGCGGCCGGGAGCTGCGTGTTGACCCCAGACACACCCCCCGCCCTTCTCTCCCCTCTTCCCTTCTCTCTGCCTGGGGATCGCCCCGGGAGGGAGGCTGAGCCCCCCGAGCCTCTCCGAGAAACTGTCCGGGTTGTTGGCACTCAGGAAAAGTGTCAGAATGTGTTTCAGGTGATGTCTGGATGAGCTGGGGGCAAAGACTTGTCTTTAGTAGTTTTTAATTTCTTGGAGAGTTTTTCCTATCATGGAACTTCACTTTTAATGAGCACCTGCTTCTGGTTATTCATCAACCTTTTCCCTTTTTTTTTTTTTTTAATTACTCTATTTAGGATTGTTTATTAGGGTTATCCTATACATGCATATAAATATATGTTTGATTATAAAATGTGACCTAGAAAAAGTGCTAGCCTAGCAAGCCATGATTTCTACCTGTACTTCCTATTTATTTTGCAAGTTTAAACACAATACAAAATCAATTCACATTTCTGTTTCTAACTATGTGAAATAATCATTGCTTTGAGAGTACATGTGGTGTATTAGGATTCCTAGCTCCAGGATGGACACTAGTGCAAGTATAGTAGTATTTAGTTGTGTCTCAGGGGAAAGTATTGCAGTTGGGGTGTTGTGGACTTGAATGTTCAAGGATGTACTTGCTTGTCTTGATAGCAGTGTGGCCATGATATTAAGTTTTGTCACTGATTTCAGTGAAGGTTATGCAGATGGATCTCAGTATGCTTTTAAGGGAAGAGTAAGCAGAGTGAGAGAGAAACTGATATAAAAGTTCTTATAAAAAGGACTGTAGTAGAACAGGATATATAGTATAGAAGTTACACTCTGTAGCTCAGTGAAATTGTTTCCTCTGAGATATCAGCATGTCTGAAAATCTCCTGACATGTAGTGCACTCTCTCAAAGCTTTTTTGTCTTTTCATTACGTGTGTCTCTGTTTTCCACGAACAGCAAGACTGAATTCGGAATCCAGTGTTTCTTCCAGCTCCTCGTGCTGTTCAGATGCTGTGAACATCACAGACCAGGACAAAGCATTGCATGGTATTGTTCCCTTCTTTGAAACAGTTTTCAGTTTTTCCTGTTATTCACCCAATGTCTAATGCTGTGGGCTTTTCTCCTTTGGCAGGGTTACCTGAGTTAGTTGATAAATATTGGTGGATAAAAAGCTTCTTCCATAGTGAACCCTCTCCACCAACTGTTGGCAGAAAAACACTCTCAGCAAGCAGGTGAGTTTTTTTACAACAGTGGGAATAACTTCCTTGCTAATTTTCCTTTTGGTAGAAGTGTTAGTAAACAAGTTATAATCAGCTAAAACCACCTCGTGGGTTGCAATGCTGTTTTGATGACTTAAGTAAAATACATGTCAAGTGTAAGGCTATAGAACCTTTCCATGTTTTCATTTTAACAAATGAACTCATATGCTGCTTTGCATTGTGCAGGTGTTAGTGCTTGTTGCTGTTTCACATTTATGGTGATGTTTATTTAATCATCTACCTATAGAACTTGCACACCCATTTATACAGTTTGGCCATTTTACATTATGTTAAAAAGCTGAACAGAATGCATTCAAAAATAATTAGGCAGATAAATAAATATCTTTGAGGTAAATACAATGAAGATTTTACTTATAACTTTTTTATATATATTTCTTCAGTACCAACAGTTGAAAAGGACAGCGTGATGGCTTTTCTGACTGAGATGCTACGTACAGACTTGTTTTTCCAAGAGGCTTGGGGTCTTCCTTGTGTCTGGGTTCAGCTGCAAGAAGAAAACAAAACCTTTAGGAGAGTGGAAAAGTGTATTTTCAAAATACTTGTCAGTAGCTAAAATGATATTGCTTAATGGACATACCCATGGCCTACCGTGTTCTTTCCAGATTTGCCATAATTTGAGATGTCTCTCTAATGGAAGTTTCCAGGATTAAACATCCTGATGATTTACTTGAATAATTAGAGAAAAGTGTCAGCAAAAATAAGGCATCGTAGGTTTAGGAGGAAAATGTGTATTGATTGGCTTTGCAATAGGTGATTCAGTTAGGTTACCTTTAAGGTACCAGCTCTGTGGGCAGTCACAGTGATGTAAACAAGACTCAGATCTATAATCCAGAGTAGGACTGCTGTGTGGCACATGTCTTTTATCCAGTATTTGTGTACCAGTTACAGGGTGTAAGTTGACAAGAATCCTTGTCAACAGCATTGCTTTTGGAAAGCCCAATTAGATGAAGAAGCAATAATCAGTTTGGGTTCTTTGATCAAGCAAGGTGCATAGATCCCAGCTTCAAATACCCAGGTGCAACCTTCACTCCTACCTACGTATGCTGGTATTTGAGGACAGAATAGAGGAGATGCACAAGAAATCAGTAATCCTAATGGACACTGACCTCTTTCAAGGAGAAGAGCAACCTTAATCAGAGTTGATACTTACTGCTAGTTCTTTTTAGGTTTCCTCTGCCTGCTTTGTTGTGGCTTAAAGAGCTACTTGCTCCTAAGTGACTAATTCTATCAATATTCTGCTGTCAGATTAGTTATGGGCTAGATCTGACAAAGGATTCCACTCAAAGTAATCACATTATTGTTGTTATCCTTTGTCATGCTCTTCAAAGGTACTATAATATTGCAATGCTGAAGACTAAATGAAGCTAATTAGTAAATAGATTGTTTATTCTACTGGGCATGACTGAAATGCATCAGGGATTATGGAAAATAACAAGTATTTAGCTGGATGATAACGTTTTTGACAAGTATCTATGCAACTTTTTGATGTACTATCAATAAACCTGATATTTTTCCATCACTGGTTGAACTAACAATAGCAAACATTAATGTAGCCAACATATTTTTATTATAGATGAATGGTTGTCATGGTTTTGCATAACATAACATAACGAGGTATATCAAGTGGCTGCTTCAGGAAGCTTATGGTCTTGGTGGAGACAATAAATCCATGGTAGATTACAACAGAAAAGAGCACAATTCTGAAAACATGATTTCAAGGGTCTTTAAATTGACTTGTGTCTTACTTTACTGCTATTGTATAGTTTCATCTTTGTCCTTTCTCTAAGTGTACAGAATGACTATTTTTATACTAAGACTTTTATGAATAAAGATTTGATCATGACTTGTTTTTGGCCTCCAAAACCAAGCTGGTGTTCCATGTTGCCTGTGGTGCAATTGGTGTGTGGGTTTGGGTTTCGTTTTTTAAATATGTATTTATTTTCCTGTTGTTTTTTTGGCATGAAGTAATTGACAAACTTAAAGTGCCCTCAGAAGTCTGTGTTGTGTGTGCATCACATTCTTCCTTCAGTGACTTCAAGGTCTGATGTGAGTTAAAAAAGGAGTGCAAGATAGGAAAAAGCCCCTAACACCTTTTTCTATAAGACCGTGTTTTAAAGGAAGAGAAAAAGACAACATGATATTTGCAAGTTGTGATTGTGACTCTCTTTGAAGGTGCTTGAAATCACAGAATAAAGAGATGCTGTAGGCCTATAATTATTATACATGTGAAATACCAGATTCAGGAAACCCTGTGGAAAAGAAGTGACAAGTTTCCATATTCCTCATTGAGCTTAAGCTGCTTCTGTCCTTATAGAGCCAAAAAGCGGGGTGCAGAACAGGCTTAAAGAGCTGATAAGCTTTTAAGACCCACAAAAAACCCTCCAAACCAAAACACAGTTATTTTTCAGGGAGTGGTGAGGGGACGAAGGCTGCATATTGTTTGCTTTCATCTGCTTAGGCTCTATGAATGACTTGTTTTTGCAATGGCATCAATGTGACAGAAACCTCTGCTCTAGAGAGGTGTCCTCATGCCATCCACATCCTCTTTTACTGTGATCAGCTCAGCATTTGGGCAGCACCCCTGTCAACTCACAGTGATTTGTTCCAGTTCTTCAAAGTATGCAATGAACCAGCTCCATTAATTAATATCCAATGTCGCTATTACAAACTCCTGAGAGGATTTGGCTAAATGGGACATGAAAATGCTTGCAAATAAAGGGCTGCATTTTGTCACATCTCAGTAATAGGGAAATGTTAGTTTTCTTGATTTAAATGCCAATACAATGTACCTCTGAGAGGAGGGAAAAGCCAAAATTTAATTGATTTTAAAAGAAGCTGAGATAAATAGAAAGGGGAAGCTATATTGTATGTTTAAATGCAGCTTAGAATAAGGAAAACAGGAAAATAGTATGATTTCACGTGCCAGTCCAGCCAAGACAGGTACAAATGTTTGATCGATGATTAATTTTAATAGAAAAAAAAAAGCTTTTTTGCTGTTAAAAGGTCTATAGGTAGAGATCTAGTTTAAGTTAATCTGTATATTGTTATCCATAACAAAAAAAGTAAGTATTAGAAAAAAGTAAGTATTAGAAACAAGAATTGTGCCAGCATGTAAATACTAAGTTAGATCCAATGATCATGACCAAATTAGAAATGGAGAGCCGGCCTTGAGAAAGACTTTTTTTTTCCTTTACCTCAAGCACACATATAGCAATGATACTTAATAACAGACCTCCATTTCTTTCCTAAAAGGGAATTTAAGTTGTACTGTCCTGGTCCTACTAGTACCTATTTGAAAGTCAAAATAGAAGAAAATTCTTGTACCATTTGTTTTGGTTCAAGAAGGATGAAGTCTGCCCGTTCTGCATGTTTAGTGAGAGAAATTCATAATAATTGATTTTTTTCCCCCAGTTGTTGCTATTTGAAAGAAATACTGTAAAGTTACATTTCTTTCCTAGAGTTTTCTTTCCTATATGTGAAATAAGCAATACTGCATATTGTGGATGGACAATAGTAAGGATTAACTCTAAAGACTGTAGCTATCACAGTGAAATGGGATTTTTTTTATATACACTTGCTTTTTCTGCAGAAGAAAGAATGATAAATGGACCCAGGTAAATATAACAGGTTTTCAATATAAGAATAAAGAGCAAATCTAACAGCAAGTAAAACTCTTTTTGAGTTGTTAGGAGTAAGTATTATTCTTGTAATTTTTTTGTTAGGGTCAGTTCTCTTTGTGGTATTACAACATTCTGATACGTTAAAATAATTGCAAATCCCCTCATTTTTTTTCTTTCATGATCTTAACTAATAGTCCATTATTTCTTCAGTCTTCAGTCTCAATGCTTCTGAAAGCAGACTGTCTGTTACTGTCACTTCTCAACTCTTCTATGAAGGAAAACCCAAGCAGGGTTTACTCAGACATTTCTACCAGGATTAATATGGTTTGCAAAACATTTCTCGGGTTATTGCACTTGCAGCTGGTGACTGAAAATTTTGACCATGACCATGTTCAATGCCCTGGCTGACTCTTCATTGATGGAAGGATTCTGTCAGATTTCTTTTGTCATGCACTCTGTCATATGCCGTTTTAAGCTGTTCTGGCAGTAGCAGATGTGAAATATACTGTTTGTAATCACTGGAAGATAGGTTTTTGTAATAGAAAGAGGCTATCACTACTAAGGAAAAGAATTGGATCAGTGTTTTGGGAGGAAGTTGTGGAAAAGCATATTTTTTCCCTTTTTTCCACTTCCATCCCTCTCAGAAACTGTGGAGAAAGAAATTGCTGTTTCCCAGCCCTATGACAAAAGAGAAGATTCAGCTCCCACTTAGAGTACTTGATGGTATGTTCAGAGACAATCTATTGACTTTTTCTCAAAAATAAAATTATAAAAGTGCTTGTAGTCAAAATGACAGAACATGATCTGGACAGAGATATAATGTTAGAACAGCTCATAAAAGGAATATAAAAGGGCTTATACACTCAAAAAGTTGCTTTTCTCAGCTATGTCAACCACCTTGTCTTCTTCAAACTCAACCATCTTTGGCATGAACAAAATTAATTTTCATTTGTACCTGTAACACAGAAGTCATAATTTCACTTTACTTGTTCAGTTGAGGTAACACCACTGAGTGCAAGATAAAACTGTTTTGTCAGTTTGTAGAGGAGAACCAAGGTACAGCTTGATGTCAGTCACTCCATGGGGATCATCTCCTGGATGGACTGAAGCCTGGATATTCAGGAGAAATGCAGTGATACTGGAAATAACCTTCTAAAAAGATATTCAGATTTTCCTTTCCCTTTCCCTTTTCCTCTTTTTGCAACAAGTGAAAAATCCTGACTTTGAAGTAGTCAGGGATGGAGAGTCTGTAAAATACCCTAAAAGTAAAGTAAAGTAAAATTTTCTGTGGTTAATCACCTTCACCTTTAAAGATCTTCACCTCTGGTACCAACTTGAATTTCTCTATGAACAGCAGTTCGGGGGTTAGTCAGGAATGCATGACCTAAATAACAAGTAAAGTTTTAAAGTGATTCCACCTTCTCTTCAAGGATCTTTCCAAAGAGGTTGCATCATTTTGTTTAATATCCAGCTACACTGACCTCAAGAAGTATTTCAGCACAGTAGGAGTGGATCAATAGGTGGAAGCAGCTGGAGATGTGCTTTTTGCTTCTGTGAGTCAAAGATAAAAGCCAGGCTCCCAGAGTAGGTTTTGGACTCTGTAGTTTTCAGACTATTGCTAAGTGAGCCCAATGAGAAGGAAAAAGGTGATGGTGAAGTATTGACATGGCATCAAAACGTTGGCCAGTTTGAAATCTTGGATCCTGAAGCACCACTCAATTCACTTTTAAATGGAATTTAATGAGTAAATTCCTTAATATCTCAAATAATAATATGTTTAAAGAGTTCTACTTATTGCAACAAACTACTTGTATGAAATAACACCAGAATTCACATTTTTGAAATTTAATTTAAAAATTATTTTCAAGCTTCTCTTTGATAAAATGTACTGTGCAATTTTTTTGGTTTTAATTCCATTATTACCTTGTATAGAGTATAGCTTCTTCATCTTGGGAAAAGGCCACTTTACATTTTGAATAAAGTTTTGGAACCTACGATATGTGCTTACATTAAACCTAGTTTGGATATCATATATCTTTCTAAGAGCTTATAAAATTAATGTTTCACTGTTTCATAACAGTGCAGAAATGAAAGGAAAATACTAGGGGTAAAATACACAATGAAATAAGTTCCTTTAAATAGGTATTTTCCCAAAATATTTGAATCAAGTCAATTTAATGCTGTCATTACTCCAGCTCTGACACACCATATGTTTAAGTCCAGATGAAATCTGGAATCAGTGTAGCATCACACTGACAGGATGTGTCATTTCTCCATGGCAGTAGCAGATTAAGTGGAGTATTGAATGTAAAAGGCAAGGTAACTGCATGTGTATGTATTAATGCCTTCATATTCTGTCGCAATAAAATGCCCGCCTGCAAAATACAAAATCGATTTATGAAAAAGACAAACCAAAACAAAACACTGCACCAAAAACCCCTCCTTTTTCACATTTTGTGCTTTCCAGGAACATATTTTTCTTGATGAACTATTATTTCCTTTGTATTTCTTTCTAATGTGATTGCAAAAGACTGACAAACTGAAATGCATTTTACAAATAGATTGTTGCTTCCACTGCTGTTCTACTTGGTGTTATAATTATTGTCCTACATTAATATTTTGCCATTACTGATGTATTTAGTGGGGAAGTTGTTTTTGTGTGTGTCTGTCACTTTACTGTGAATTTAACTATCTTTTGGTCTGGAGGGGGCACCTTTACAGTATAAACCCTTTTAAAACACCTACTCACCACTAAAATAGAGCTCCAGTAATTAAGCTGGGCAGCTCAGACCTCCTGAGATAAATGTGCATAGGCTGTAACTCTCTCATGTTAGGACTGACTTTTATTCTGCATTTTTACAACATATCACTGGATATTAATAATAATGAAAGACATCAACTGCTAGGCATTATAAAATTATGTATGGCCTTTATGGCTCATTTTGTAAATGAATGTCCCTTCTCTTTGGACATTAAAGCATCTGCAGCATTTGAAAATGCACAGAAATCAAAAGTGCTTTCTGTAATAAACAAATGTACACTCATAGATGATGGATTTGAAGTAAAAAAACCTCCAAACAACACAAAGGATCACAAGGTGGATGGCTGTGATAGTCATTCACACCTACCTAAAATCCTAATTATATGTAAGGATCATTATGGCTCAAAGACTCACAGAGTTTAAATTGTTATCAATGCTCATTCACTTTCGTCTCCCTGTGTTTTCCTCTGCACTAATTAAAAAAAAGAATACATAACAATACAAGAACAAGCATCCTTTTAGCACCTACACAGAAATAGGAAAATGAGAGAGAAAGGACAGCCTGGGCAGACAGCAGTCCTTTTAAGCCTAGAATGGATCAGCCTATCTTTAGGACATACATCTTTCTGTCCCTGGTTATGGAAAAAAAAGCCAACCCCCTCCTCCTCCCCTTCCCCCAAACCCAAAAATATTTTGCTGTGGCCAAGAAATAATCTAGGCCATATTAAAAGCTCAGAAAGAGCAGGCGTTTGTATCATTTATACTGAGCCAGCTCTAAAGAAGGAAAATGGATTGAAAGAAACCACAGTGTGGCTGTAAAACAGGGGACAGAACTGCAGCACAATCTTTTACTTCAATAAAACCTTGACTTTTAGGCTGAAAAATAGCATGCCTGAAATATGTTGACAGGATATGTTCCTGCGACGGCTAGTAAGAATTTTGTTTTAAGACTTCTTTTATGGGCTAATCTTCTCAGAAATTGCTTCCCTTGTTGGAATGTTGTCCTGTCCCTCCCTCACCCCTGCCTCCCCAGTTTTATGCACATGTTACACTGAAGTGGATGAAGTCTTTATGGGGCACATGTTGATGGGCTATAACCAAGCAAAAGCTCCTTGAGACATACCCCATGCGTGTATTTAATTCAAAATGTTGTGAACTTCAGGGCAAACATAATTTTTAAAAAATATGTAGTATTTCAGTGAAAGAACAGAAAATATATGTCAGACATTTTGACTGCTCATAACAATGACTGCTACCAGATGTAGTGTGAGGAATAACCTGAATTGAACATTAACCTGCAATACCAGAGAGTGCAAGAATTTTACTAATCTCTGAGAAAACAACATTAAATGCTGCAGTAGATTGCATATGGGGGCTAAATTCTCTCTTCCTTCTGCTTAAGAACACTAACAGTGATGTCTCTAATTAGACCAGAACCATTGGATACGCAGGCTGGGAGTAGGAAAGGAGGATGAATAAACCAAACCCTATCTGGCTGCAGCAGATTGTCAGAAAGAAAATCTGCAGGTTTATCTGGGGTCCAGACCTAACATGACAAATATCTTGGCACAGAACCAGTGGGGATTTTTCATTTTTTTACAGTAAAACGGTCAGGTGTATTTATTTATTTATTTATTTTGTTGTTTATTTAATTAATTATTAAGTCTGATGAACATTTTAGCTGTAGGGACTAGAATCTCTAATGAGCTGAAAATTCTTGGGCAAATGGATGCTGAGAAATTCACGTTGTTAGCTTTTAACTCCTGAGAATTTATATCTGAAACACTGTGTCCTGGGTTGCAGTGTATTCTATTACCATCCTCATGAGCTGTGGAAATCAGGTGGGGCAGTGTTTCCTTGCCTCCTCCCCCCAGACTATCTTGCTGTTAATGGCCCATCATTGTCCTGCTGCATGACTCAGAGATAACTCCCTCCAGACTATCTTCTGTTAACGAGCCTAATCAACACCTGGCCTCATGACTCATTACCCCATTGTGAGATGCTCCACCCAGAGGGAGGAACCAAGCATCCCATCATGGATATAATCTGGGACTCTGAACACCAGAGAGAACCCTTCCACTGGATTTCCAGAGGACAGGAGCTACACAGCCACCACTGGACCTTCTGAGGAAGAGCATACCCTGTTTCTACAGGATCACTGCTTCAGAGGACTGCAGTCAACATTCTACCAGACTGCTACAACAGGGAGTCAGGTTGTATCTTGACTCTGTCAGTTTGAACCAGTGTTCTCTTATTTTTTTTTTTCCTTTTCTTTAATTTCCCCATTAAGTTGTTATTCTGACTTGGTGCCTCCCACTGGTTTGTTTTTCAAACTAGTACACACAGCTATACATATTATTATTGTTTTGATATACATTAGTTTAAAATAATCAAATTTATTAACTGAAGTTAATTTTTATTTATATAATTTTCATTCTGAAGAATGACTATACAGTGTAAAGAAGATTATAGATAATGACATAATTTTAGTAGGATATCATCTATTTTGGTATCCATTTAGTTGATGAGAAGGATGCAATTTCAGTGTGAAGAGACAAAGGACAATTTTATGGTGTCTTTTCAGGATTGAAAAGACTACACCTGAAAGTAAATTTCAGTTCATAAACCTCAGTCTCATTTCCCTGATGTGGAGGAGTGACCTAGAAAGGGCACTGCTTATGTTTGTCTGCTGAAAGAGTGTACTACAAATACAGGACAAGGAGTTCATCTTGCATAGCTCCTTATTTCCAAGAAATCCAAGCACCTCTAGTCTTACATAAGTCACCCAGGACAATACAGCTTAAGTTACTGTGCTGAGACTTGCTTAACACAGTTCTATAATTAGTTAGAAAGTCAATTCAACATTTATTTCAAGTGTATGAGGGAGAAGCAACTTCATGAATAGGTAATAGAGAAGGCATACATTGTCTGAATGCATTAGTTTAAAAAAGTGTTCTTAAATTACTCTTTTATTGAAAGCATGCACTTGAAGATTCTAGATTATTCCATTTGCAAGTCAACACATTATGCGCATTACACTTGTATTAAATTATTATGCCTCGGCTAAATAAAGGCCCTCAGCCCTGGTGTTTCACTTTTATAAGCCTCCTACATCAATGTGTGTAAAGGCACATGGGAGTGAAGGAGAGAAAGAATTCCTTGTACTTTCAGTGTTTATTGAACCACAGTTTTTGGGTCATCTCAAAGAGTAGGCACAATTTGAGCAGTAAAAGCATAAACAAAATTTCTTTTGAGAATTTTTTTTTGAAACTTACCGAGATTTTCTTTATTATTGCTTAAATATTCCTTCTTTCTGACAAAACATGAAATGAAGACACAAAGAGTTCTCAACTTGCGGGGCAGTGTGGGGCTGTTTCATGAATTGTGGATTAAAAAAATCAACAGAATGAAAGACTTACAGTCAGTATTTAAAGATATGGAAAGTCAGAAATTTTTGAGGTGTCTTGGGGAACAGAGAAGGTGGGATAAAAACACTCTGCCTTTAGCTTTCTTCTTTTTATAGTTCTCTGCAAATTCAAGCGACTGTTATCAATTAATTGTTTTCCACATTTTAACTGTTATACTCTTGCCAGTCAAGCCTCTGGCTGGATAGGAATGGGAGTACTTAACATTAGTGATTTCTGACACATGGGGTCTAAAAGTTGGATTTAAAACCTAATATCAGTAGGTACAAGCTTTTTTCTTTCAGTATCAGGTAAAATGTTGTTGAAAAACCTATATAAATATAAAGCATCAATGCTGTATCTTACGAAATGCAAACCCCAGTATTTCTGGAGATGATTTAGAAATTTTATGCACATACATACTTGTCGTGGTTTAAGCCCAACCAGCAACCAGGCCCCATGCAGACACTTGCTCACTCCCCCAACCAGCAGGACTGGGGAGAGAATGGGAAGGGTAAAAAGTAGAAAACTCATGGATTGAGGTAAAGGAAGTTTAATAGGGAAAGCAAAAGCTGTGCACAAGCAAAGTAATACAAGGAATTAACTCACTGCTTCCCATGGGCAGGCAGGTGTTCAGCCATGTCCAGGAAAGCAGGGCCCCATCACACGTAATGGGGACTTGAGAAGACAAAACCCTTCACTCCAAACTCTCCAGCTGCATTTACTGGGCATGATGTCATATGGTCTGGAATATCCCTTTGGTAGGTTTGGGTCACCTGTCCTCTCTGTCTCTTCCCCACTTCCCATGCACACCCACTTTCCTCACCATCATGGCAGCATGAAAATCAGAAAAGGCCTTGGCTCTGTGTAAACCCTGCTGACCAATAACAAACACATCTCTGTATTATCAACCCCATGTTCAGCACAAATCCAAAACAAAGTCCCATACCAGCCACTGTGAAGAAAGTTAACTCTACCCCAGCCAAAACCAGCACAATACTCTATAATGCTCCTTAAAGCTTATAGAATATATTAATTGAACTACAGCCCCTCCTAAAATTATCAACACAGTGTTTAGCATTTCCACAGAAACTCTTATTAGCATATACTAACTTTTTCAGCTGTGTAATCTTCAAACTGCATTAACGTTTTTTCTTTCATATAAAATGGGTGATAGAGCAATCTATTTAATTTTGTAGTTCTTCCTCTTCAGTCTCATATCACAGAATCCCAGAATATGTTGAGTTGGAATGGATCCACAAGGGTCATCGACTCCAACTCCCAGGCCTGCACAGCACCATCCCCAAGAGTTACACCATGTTCCTGAGAGTATTGTCCAAATGCTTCTTGAACTGCTGTTCCAGGCTGGTGGTGGATATCAAACCACCAAAGTACCATTAATGATACCTTTGTCAGGGCCTGTACTAGAAAAGTTTATCATCAAGGACTCCATATAACGGTGTTTGCATTTCTGCAGGGAAAATTTCTTCTGAACATAATATATTCTTATACAGCAGCTTCCTTTTTCTTAGCAGATTGCTACATTTTTGCAAAAAAAGCACTTTCATGCATATTTTGTGTGCACACATAAATTTAGATACTGTCATACATTCTCTATTTTTAAATTATTTTTATTTTTTCAAATATAACAGTAATATTAAACCCAGTAATTTTATACTCATTATAATGCTTATGCAAGCACTAAAATATTGTTTAATTGGAGCTGAGCTTCAGACTGAAATAAAACTTTACATTGTACAATTTCCCATGTGGTTTATCTTTCAGGCACCATAGTTAATGACAACTTTCACAATAGCTTCTGCTAAGCCAGCTGAAAATATACAAAATTTATCTTCTCTATTACTGATAAGGTGATATAATAAAATAATTGTGTGGGTGAAATTTCCTAGCCTGCCTTATGGTCCTCACATACCCACTGGATTCAGAATCATGAATCCAAACTCAAGTTTAGGCTGCTCTTCGACCAGAGGCATGTTGCTTCAGGTTTTAGTGATTGACTAAGCAGGCCTATGCATATGTCATCCTCCTTTCATATCTGTCTAATCCCTTGTGGCTGAGGGATCCATCAACAAATGAAATGACGCCTCAGTAAATCAAATTAGTCAGCAAGTCCAGAGATGTTGCCAGTATTATGCATGATTGCTAAGACATGCACTGGACACTGTAGTAAAATCTGCATCATAATTTGGAAAACTGCTATCTGTGTCAGAGTAATTAACACCAGCTCTGTTGGCCCAAGATGTTTTCTAGTTCTCTTACCTGATGGTGATAGCCTGTGTCTAAAACCTCTCTGCTTTCCTCAAGATTTAATCTTATTTCCACTAAAATAATGATTATGATCATAGTAATAATGATACTACAGCCCTCACTTCTTGCCCACTTGAAGAGGCTGGCCCTGTAACAAATCATATTTCAGGAAAAACAAATCATCTCGGTGCAGTTACGCATTTAAAGCAGGTTTTGAACTTTACATTTTTTGTCTTAAAGATACGTTTATTCTTGAGAATATAATTTGCCCTTACATTTACCCGGGACAGGTATGCCCTTCCTTCTTGTACAGTTCTCATATTTAGGACAATTCAGCAAGAATAAAAATCAATCAAGTTGCAAAGGTGCTGAATTTTGCTAGAAGTCTTTTTATAATGGGAGTTGCTTTTGTTGGTGGGTCTAGGACCCAAGGGTTTTATTCTGCTGGGTTTAAACGGATATTGGAAAAAGGATCAACAGGTAAAATGCACAAGTAGAATAGCAGTCCCTGGATTCACTATTTGACATAGGGTACTCATGTGTATTTATTTTCAGTGGCATAATATGTCATTACTTTTATCTTTTTATATATAGGCCTTCTCCTTTTCCTTTTAGAATTAATGCAGTGTGGAAGTGGGCATTTTGTTTATTGAGCCCTTGTAATTCCATACATGGATTTTGGAGTGTGTATGCTTACAAATGCTGCAGGGATGACCAATTTTTATGAAAATACATCACTGAGGAGCCAGCATGCCAATTTCAAATACTGCAGGTGTTATGAATGGAAGTGAGAACAGCAGCTAATTTAAATAACTTCCCATTGCCAAGCCATCATCCACCCTAAGAGGATTCCAAAGCACATTTTGCCCTAGAAAAAATGATGTTGTTTTCTATTTTCCTATGAAGCTGCATTACAAATTACTTCTTCAGCATAGACCAGAGGGGAGAAAAGTAGATATGTGGGATATTGGTATCCAAACAATATTTTAGTAAATAGACAGACAAAAAGTGTTTTATCAACAGCTGATTATGGTCACTCATTCACATTTTTTACCATACACTAGATACCAATAACATGCTCAGAGCTATGCAAAATGCAATTGCTGTCTACTTCTTAAGGCTAGGAGTCAGACAGCAAAGATACTAAGAAGGAAGTACGTTTGTGAAATGTCTAGAGAAAAAAAAAATAATTTGAATGGTTTTGTTTTAATAGCTTATTTCTGTATTGTTTCAGTGGAAAATGCCACATAGCCTTTTAAAGCCAAAACATGTTTTATAACATTTGCAGAAGATGTCACTTCTAGTAATGTCATGCCCTCACCTGTCTTGATGAGCTGAATAATGTGATTTTCAGGCAGCCATCTAAATTTTCCCAGATGATATGATAGCTGTTCAAATTACTCAAGTTTCCACTCAGTATATGGTTTAAAAATAATTTATCAATGATAATATAAACCAATTATATTTCTAGTTGGCCTTTAACAGATGAAAATATATACACAAATGTCTAACTTAGTCCATATTTCCTAATTATGTATGGGCTCATTCTTTTAAATGAGTGCAGTTTGTGTGTCAAACTTCTGAGTTCCAGCCTGAAAGAGCATTGAACCCATTCATGGTCCATGACAGAGGAATCGTGGCTAAATAAGCAATGTACCTGATGTCCATGGTTCTGGTCTGAGGCATTTTTTCACTATTTTTCTAGAACTTCTTTGTTTTTTTCCCTGGGATCTTGATGCCAACTTTGTATCAGGATTTATGGCAGTTGATTTTTGCATCTACTATGGTCTTAAGCTATGTGAAGACATGGGAATGAAATCTGGCCTCACTGAAATCTCTACTAAGAGCCCAGGAACAGAGTTTAGGTGAGAACTAATTCTGAGTTTTCCTCAGAGTTTAGGTGAAAACTCTTCATGCAAATCACATGACTTTTGAGACAGCAAAGTCCTCTGTCTTTGATGGGAGATAATTTTACCCCAGACTTTTTCAGCATAGTAACCACACCTAGTTCCAAAATATTAACATGAAATGTCTGAGTTGTCGTTAAGAAATCAATAGTCAGTTTCATAAAAGTCACTTATTAAGGTATAAAATGAAAGCCAAACAACAATAAAAAAATCACATTTCTGAAAAAATGTGAAGAGTAAAACATTACATTAGTCAAGGCTCATCTGAAGGAGAAAGCTGTAGTCATGAATTATTAGTACAAGAAATGCAAAATGCTCTCCTTTTTCTCAAAAGTCAGTTCAGCTCACACACCATCACAAAGTGGCTCTCACATTTCTTCATTTTTCGCAATTCCGAATCAGGTGCAACAGGACTGCTGAAACCTCTTTCAACACAAAGGGATGTTTTGTTTGTATCATAATTTCTCCATCACTTTACTAAGTAGCAATCCACATAGGAAAATATACTTTAAAACTTAGGCTGAAGAACTTTGTTCAAAAAACTACCTTTTGCCAAACATTGACTTGAATAGGCATAGATGCCCTGTCTATCACTGTTGATTGTATAGGAAACTTAGGGAGACCAGCTTTGCAATTGAAGACAGTGAGCTAGGTGCCCAAGGTCTGAGTAGGAACAGACTACCTGTGCACAACAGCAACAAAGCAATCAGAAGGATTCTCAAAAAGGAGACAAAATGTCCATTATTTTAAGTCTGTATCCGACTTCAAACTTCAGCTGCTTCTAAGTGGTTAGCTTAAACACCTTCTTATATCACAACAGCACTGTAGAACTCTCTAGAAGTGGTTCCATGGGGTTTATTTCCATTGCATTTATACATAAGCAGAGGGAATGTGATACCCTTAGTGTTGGTTCCACCATGTTTTGCTCAAAGTTGTGCTGAGTGAGACATAGGTCTCTCCTGCAAAGCTTAGTGGAGAGAAATGGTGGCGGAGATAAAGCAAGAATAATTTGGAGATGAATCTTTTTTAGCATAAAGCATTTTTAGGGAAACCTATTTTTACCAGACTTGATTCAGTGGTGGTGTGTCAGGCTATAGCTTCATGTTAAACAAAGAAGGCATGTTTTAAGGGACATTAAATGCAACAGACTTCTCTGGAGTGGTTGTGAGTGAATACCAGATGACAGCACAAGAAACTAAGCAGTTGGTGAAACTACCTTCAACTTAGTTTCAAGTAAATTAAAATGCCATGGCAGTGTATCAAAACAAATGGAGAAGGATTAAGCAATCTCTCTTCATTTGGTATTTGCAAGAAACAGCTGTCATAAAAAATTAGAAAATCATAGGCAGGTTTTTCAGAAAACTGTCTGAAGTAGATGTGGACTTCACAGCTACCCAAAAAGGAGAAGAGTAACTTGAAAATGCATTACATACCTGTGAGCCCTCATTAAATATGAAATATAAAAGGGATAATATTTGGTTAGAGTCAGAGAGAAAATGTCCATCTTTTGGTTAAAATTGGGACATATCATCAAGAGAACTTGGAGCAACATTAACCAAATCCTCTGAGAAGTCATTTGAGACTTTTTCCCAAGGAAAAGGAAACCCTGAGCACTAAGCATATATATGTGAAGGCTCTTACTTTCCTTCATTTTCCCTGGAAGCATTTCCTCCTTTCTAATTAAGAGCTGAAAGAGGAGTAAGTAGATTTCTTGCCATGAATGTTATTTACCAGAGAAAATGTAAGTCTCACAAGTCACAGAACAAAGGAAAACCAGTGAAGCGGCTTACCTAAGGAGACCTGAAACAGGCAGGTTACCATTTGTTCCAGCACTTGAATTTAAGTACTTACTCAAGGCTGCTGATGTTGCAACTTGGGAAACAAG
Source organism: Aphelocoma coerulescens (assembly GCF_041296385.1). NCBI lineage: Eukaryota > Metazoa > Chordata > Aves > Passeriformes > Corvidae > Aphelocoma > Aphelocoma coerulescens. The sequence goes on from NC_091015.1 coordinate 125,844,774, forward strand.
AACCTCGGAGTATCTTGGAAGCCTCAGAGAAAGGTTGAAAATGCCTAGTAAAGAGAAGTGTTCATATTAACTTTCTAAAGAGGTGATGGTCCAGCCTGACATCAAGAAAGGGAATTGTGCGGTCGGGACATTAAGACATGACATAGGAGCAAACACTTCACCTATCCAAGGGAGAAAGCTGATCACTGTTACAGATCCAAGCCTGCTTATGAGGTTCATCTCTTAGTTACATTTATAAGGGAATATTTTGCTATTCTGCAGGGCAAATGTCTGAAGCAACTGCATTTAAAGCAATTCTGTGCAGTCTTGACACACTGAAACCAAGAGTTCACTCTGTGTTGCTACTGCTCATGAGGATCAGCTCATGCTGTTTTGTGAGAATCAACTATCTCCAGTCTTAGGAGTCTAATGATAAAACCTTCGGAAGGAAAATTCTATCATAACAGTTAAGAATCAATGTAATTGCTGCAGACCTATTTCCATACCCCATGCATGTTCTGCTGCAGCCTGAAAATATTATCTTCCATGAAACCTCATCTGCAAGAGGAAGTCAGCTGACCATGTGTCTTGGGGTGACGTTATGATATGTATCCCATATCGCTGCCTATGCCCAGAAATTAATTTTTGTGCCTTTTTATGCCTCTAAACTGAGCCTGAGAGGGAGAAGAAAAAACTGAGCAAAACTTTCTCAAAGCAGTTTGCAGCTTGTTCAAGGTCACATAAAGATAGGAGGTTTTTTTCTTCCCAGGCGCGGCAGGGGAGCGAGGAAGCACCCGAGCTTGCTGTGTTCCAGTCAGCTTTTGGCCAGTGGTTTTCAGTTTCTGGTTCTCCGGAGAGAGACTGAGAGTTGGACTTTGCTTTTCCTTCTCTAGAATTCCGGATTTTTCTCCCTTTGCTACTGGACTGCTTTCAACCTCAGAGCACATTGGGAGGACTTTTCGTTGGGCACAGAGGGCCTGGCCCTGGGCCAAGCCCCGGCTCCGAGGAGACCAAAGGGAGGACTCTAACGCTTTCCCAGGTTTTTTCCTCCACAGCAAAAGATTTTACCATTTAACCTCATTTTCCTTTCCCGTGTGTTTGTTAAATAAATAGTTTTATCTTCTTCACTTTCCTTCGAGGAAAATTTTTTTTTTTTCCCAATCCTGGTGGGGGAGGGGTGGTTGTGCCTTCTCTCAGAGCATATATTTCTAAATTTGGCCAAACCGCTACACCATGATGCTGTGTGACCCCCCCAGTGCACATAAAACTCATTGCACCAGAATCCAGCTACACCACAACTGTAAAATAAAAGGAAATTTTATTTTTATGCTTGTAACTCACTTTCAACTTCAGTCCCATGGGTATAGTTTGAGTATTCAGAGAGATCATATTTTCAAAAGTGATGATAAATATTCTGCATAAACTTGTGGAAAAATTGTTATTTGAATTTTTTTTAGATATTTTTCTACAAGTTTGACTAAGAAAAGAGAGCTAAAAGGACAGTGTCTCTTGAAAGACTTGATAAGTAGAAAGGCTGTTAATTGAAAAAAATAAATATGGCATAACAGTTCCTATTTCGATAAATGGTAAATTAGTAAAAAAAATACAGCAATATTAATGCATTCAGAAGATTTCAAGAGCAGGAAAAGAAGTTAGTACAATTAAAATGTGCAACAAAAGAAAATATTTTATTTAATGAGACAAAAGAAATACAAACCTTTTTACTAATTCACAGATTGCTGCTGGAAATTAATGGCTTGCTTGCCTATAAAATAATTAGAGGCAGCATTGGGAATAAAGTGAGGGAAACAGCCCTGACAGGGAGGAAACCAAGGAGACAACTAACTTCCACATTTCTGGTTTATGCAAACCATCTGTCTCCAGGAAAAAGGGATTAACTGTGGACAGTAACAATAATGATTGTTATTTGCATAGGTTTCTTTTTAAGATGAGAATACAAAAATTGTTTAAACTCATTGAATATGAAAGCATGTCAACTTCTTTTAAACAGTGAAGCACCTCCTCAGGGCTGCATCATCATTTACTTAAGAATTAAAGTGTTACAAATGTGGCAGAAGTAGAACAGCTGGTTTCCATGATGTGACTTGGTATTAGTGTAGGCATGGACCATGTCTGAACCAGATCCAAAGTACAAATCACATTAACTTGTTTGTGTAAGCTAGACTACTCTTGTTGCCTCCTGGTTCCATTTCATTAGGCAGTAAAAAGTTGTATTGTTTTATTTGAAATATTTATAGTTTTTTTGAATATGGTAGGGTTTTACTAGAATACTGTAATTTTCAGAATGTGTAGTTCTATCATGCATTCTGAGATTAAATTCTCAACTACCTCAAAATTATCATTTACATTAAAAGTTCTGTTTTGACTTGACTAAACCTCCATGATTATGATTTGACTGATACTAGTCCATGGTAACTTGTTTTAGATCTGAAGCTACTTTTGCCTCTGAAAAAGAGAGCGAAGCTGTACCCCAAAACCTCTGAAAATGAGTAGACCCGTGCTGTGTCTGTGGAAAGTAACATTCTCAGCCTTTGCTCTCATCTGTGAAGAGACTGGAGAGGATTAAACATGCTTTAGACCTGATGCCAAATATTTGGGATCAGAGTATTTTTGAACTGTCTGCAGATGCTAAGAATAATTCTGATTAAGCCCAGGTTATAATACCTGCTCTAAAACTGATCTTTTCTATAATTGATAGTAGAGGTATTTTTTTAAGATAGATTTTTTAGGACTCCTTGAAAATTGTATGAGAGATCTCATGTAAAAAACAACATGAAATAACATGGAATTCACGCTACCCCTATATGTCCAAAAGATGCTAAAATGTTTATCTTAGTAAAATTTTGGGTGAAATAATTTTTTTTTTTTTTTTTGTGAAAATTCACTCTCCTCAAGTTTTCACTGGTTAGGATTCTCAGCTCTAATCTTAACACTTTCTATCATTACTTTGCTCATCTTTTTCTGACAAAAAAGGGTACTTTAGACTAGACAAACATGACTTCTCTTTCATCCTTTCTCCCATTTCCCTTTCAACTGACTACTCAAATGATTAAAAAAATTGTAATCACTTCAATAGGAGAAGTTAACTTTGTTTCAGCCTTCTTTCTTTCCCTTTCTTTAATTTTCTATTTTTGGAAACTTTTCCAAAGGTTTTGTGTTGTTCCTAATGAGAAAGAGATGCTCTTCTAAAGCTCCTCTTCCTCTTACCACTTCAAAAAAAATCTAGTTTGAGAAGAAAGCAAAGGGGTCCATCATTGACCAGTGGCTTTCTTGTGTTCAGGATGTAAAGCCAGAAATAGCTCATCATTTTATGGAAATTTGAAAATCTGAAGACTGATAAACTGATTTTTTTTTCTAAAAAATGGTATGATGCCCTTCTGCTCTCAGAAGTAAGTTTTGATTTTTTTTTCTCCCATATATAAGGAAGCCCACTCCCCCATATTTTTAGGACTCACAGTACTACTCCTGATAATTTTACCAGAACAAGACATGCAGGATCAGATCTTATGATTTATTCGTAAGTTGCTATTGTGTTGGGTTTTCATTCTAAAGTTAATTGGAATTAGAATCTTTACTGATAGCAAAAGAAAAAAACTAATTTATTTTAATCTAGCTTCAAACTAAGTTTTTAATTAAATGACTTTTTCTCACCACGATTTGCCATTGCAGGTAAGAAACTGTGGGTACCCACATTAGAGATAATGAAGCATATTTTAAAAACAAATCTAACTTTCATTTAAATTTTGCTTCAGACTTCTAGTCCAGACTCCAGGTTTCAGTATTCTGTACAACCCTGAATGAAATCTCTAAATCTGAAAGTCTCCACCATCTATTCGTTGTCAGAGGCTGCTACAATCAGCTGAACCTAAAAGTAATTATTATACATAAATGAACTGAAAGAAGTTGATTTTCCATGGGCTTTAATATCACAACATTTATTAGAGTATAAAAAAAATTGCCTGTGGAGCACTGCATGGAAATTAAAAAAAAAAAAACAGAAAATCACATTCTCAGATCCAGCCAAAGCTTTGTAATTCATGCAGAACCTAAAATTACAGACACATGTATTAGAAATATGTAAAGAAGTTAACTGACTCTTGTAAGTTGTGAAGACCATCTCCTTTGAAGCATTTGGGGCTGTTCCATAGTAGCAGCTTTAAAATCCCCCCTCCCCTCAGTGAACCCTTAAATTAAAGCAACAAACAACTATTAAACTATTTGTTATCAACCATGTATGCTTGTTACTATTTTTTGCCTTCAGAAACTTCTGAGACAATAATCATCACTTAATTGAGGTAGAATTTTGCTCTCTCATACCCTGTGTGTGCACAATCACTGCTCAATGTTCATAAGTCTTTCTGAAAAGAACCATCTCACTGGCACACGCAAGGAAAAACTTGAGAGGATTCAATAAAACAGAACTGTTGGCTTATTTTAAGTCAGTGGCACCATTACTGAGCTATGAAATTACTGAATCAAAGGAAATTTAAAAATACTGTGATGCCGATGCATATCCTTATTCGTCTAGCCAATCATATGATCAGGAGCCATTATTAGGAATCTTCTCTCCAGATGAAGCAATCACTATTATTGGGTTTATATATAGAATAATTCCTCCACAGGTGAGTGAATTAGACATGGGAAAGTGCATGTCAGAGTGTGTATGTGTGAACATCTAGGTTGCTGGGTGGGAAGAAGCAAGAGAGGAAAACTGTTGTTGGGAGTGGAGAACACTCAGAGTCCTGATTCCAAGGCATAGAAAAGGCAGATGCTTCCTATGGGACCCTGTGGGGACGTTATTTCCTGCAACCCCAAATGCCACTGGAAGTTGCTGGACAGAGATTAAGTTTGGAGCAGCCTGCAAGGTCACACTGGCTGTGAGGGATGTATGTGTTCCCAAAGCATTTTATTTTGACCTGCCAATTGATGAGAAACTTGCTGTGCTTAGAAAGCTTTTCTATCTTGTGTTCCTTTTGACATATTCTCCTTAAGAAAAATAGCAGACACATTCCTCTCAAGGCTTTGGCTGAATTTAGGTCCAGTCAGAAAGCATTTCACTTTTTTTCCAGGACATTATTTACCCTAATTTCAGATATACCTCTTCTGAGAGGGCCATAAATCACAGGTCCACATTTCCAGTCCTGAATACTTAAAACCACACATCTTAAAATACATGCTGGTCATTGATTTGCCAAATTAGAGGTTTCCTGAATATTTTCTAGTGTTTTGTTCCTTCTCTCTTACAGTCTACCTTTGCAATTGAAAAGTGCAATTAAAGTACTATTGAAGATTAAATAAAAGTAATGTCAATAACATCTCCTTCTATAAATGAAAGAGAAATTGTTTCTGCTGACTGCTCAGGCATTATAATGAACTGTAGGGAAGAAATGCTGAGGTCTTGAAATGAGCTTTGGGAGCACTGGAGTATCAGCTATTAGGAACTGAATTTACCTTAAATTTATCTTAACCCATCCATGTAGTTTTGTATCATGGAAGCTAAAACCCCTAGACCCCTAAGGCAGAAAATGGACACTTATCTTTCTCATTATCTGCCTGTGTCTCTCTTTTCACAGGCAGACAGAACTGTTGTGAGAATCATGAGGGCCAGAACATAGAGCAGGAAGAGTTCAAATCCCTCATCTTTCATTTAGCTGTGAGATGACAGACACTGCTGTCCAATTCAGGGTGATGACTGCTCCACTCCCTCTCAGCAACTGCCAGACTTACAGGAAACGGTAACATTTTAAAGCTGGACTGTCAGAGGGATCTGTGGTTACTCCCTACACTTCAGAGGAGTATATTTTAAATACTCAAAAGTTTGAAATTCTTTTGGCTTTTTATTGTAGAGACTGCACTCAGCTGTTCTGGATAGGTGCTAGCTAGGAAGAGCTCCCGTGCTTTTCTGCTTTTTTCACCTGTGCAGAAAAAGACACAATTTACCACTAGGCACTTTAACATCCAGTCTCGATCTGTAGCGAGACTACAGATTTTTGGCTGACCTCATTAGGAGCTGCACACCCCATAGGCAAAACTGTGCTCAGTCTGCATAATGTCAAGGAAATTAAGTTTAGTCAGAACTTTCTTGTGCTGTTAGCAAGTCCTGAGTGCTTCAAAACAAAATCTGTAAGAGCAGGCATAGACATAGGCATCTGATGCATTTTCAACTGGGTTGATTGGATGTAAGATACAGCTAGTTAAAGTGGTTTCTGCTTTATACATATTTTCATATGCTCATGTTCCCTTGTAGTGTTTGCTTACAAAGAAACCAATCTTAATTCTTAAATTATTTGCTTTGTATTCCAGAACTGTCCTTGGCAGCAGCAATCTTCTTGAAATCTATCATTACCCAAAGCAGGGAAGATACTTCAATTTTTTCCCTTATGAGAGCTAGAAAGATAAATACTGTCAAAAAGGAAAGTGTTCTCAAAATGAAGTATTTACTAAGGGAAAAAAAAGGAAGAATTCAGTAACAAGTTAGCTCTAAACAATCATCTCATGTTCAAACTCCAAGGGCCTAAATTTACCTTTGACAGTGTTGACCTGCACTGGTGAAAGGCTACTTTTTGAGAGGTCATTAAAGAAAGAAAAATACTGGACCAAGCTTTCTTTATTACCAAGCTTTATCTTCTAATTTTAAGCACTTTGTCTTCTGTTTGAACAGTAAAACTAATGATATAGATATAATAAGATGCAAGTGCTCTTATAAGTCTTATTAAATTAAAACCTTATAAATTGCTGTGTTTTTATGTGTTTATTTTGTATAGTACCTTTTAGAAGCAGTTACTGGAATGGGGTTTTTCTAAGTAAACTAATTTTCAAGTTATTTTGCATCACTATTAAGTGCAGTTTTAAGCACAAAAACCTTGCCCCCGATTCTAAAAGAAACTATAATTGAATTGAACCTTACACATGTTTATGCAGGTGCTCAAACAGGTTGGCATATTCCTGAGAATTACCTTGATCTTGCATTCACTATTTGAACATCAGTTGACAGTATCTGCTTCCCCTCTGGTTGAAAGCATCTGCTGCTGCTGTTGCTGATGCTGCTACAGGAATGATTTAAATTTACTGTTGCTGTAACCAAACACATTTCCATATGTTAACTTAAATTTTGTGTGTGGGCGCTCTAAAAATGTCTTTATTCCTGTGTCTCTAAACTTAGAATTTGATTTATGCTAACAGTATTACTTTCATAAAGAAATTTTATGTTCCAGTTCTATGTAGGAATTTTTAATATCTAATTTAAACACTTTTTAGCCCTTAGACAGCTAGAAACTTTTCTCTGAAACTGTGGCCTGCAAGAAAAATGGGTGATAACTTCATTGTCTAATAATTCTGAATGAGCCAAATAAAGATTTTTGTCTTGAATACACATTATATAATATGTAGTAACCACTGCAAAAGAGAAATTTTTGTACATCAGAATTTGAGACTAGTACTTTTAAGTTTTTGCTTTACCACAGCAAATAAAATGGATACAATAAAAATTGCCATGCCCATACATCTTTTTATTTAAATTTGTTTTTCAGATTTTCATTTCAGTATACACAGTGGCCCAAAACAGAAATGCTTTAAAAATGCCTGTAACATAACAACCTTGCACTGCATTGTAGTTAAAATCTGATTAAAAATTGATAGGCATGGCTGCTGTTGCAATACATCTGCCCTGTTCAGCTTTACCTTCTCTTGGGAAGTCCTGTTGAAAAGCTAGTCGTCCACACTAAACATTTTTAACTTGCATGTGGTGTTGACTTTTAATAAATCATTGTTTTCTTTAGGATTAGCAGGAGGTACATTCCACCCTGCACAATACAGATAAAATCTCTAACATTTGCATAAATTTGTTCCTTTTTGGGTTTGATTATGAGACAGTTCAGGTGGATATGAAAGACCAAGCCTTAAGAGAAATGGAAATAGAACATGATGTGTGAGTTACTCTGTGAAGAAGATGACTTCAGACTTTTTCTCTGCTTACTAGCCCTTCTTAAAATGCCTTGTAAAGCTTCTAAAGGACTAGTGGATTCCACAGGTGATAAGGAAAACTTCAGCTCTCTCTTTCCTTTTTCTGAGAACAAAAAATTATTATTTACTGAAACTTTTAACAGCATGTATTATCATGAAGTATCAAGACAAAACCCTCTCTTACACGAAGCAGGAAACCACAAGGAGTGGCTCCGCAAGGCTGCTTCTTCAAGCAATGGTTAGTACCTTGATTAGCAGTAACTGAAATAAATATTCTGCACCACAGGTGCAAGCAAAAATGTAATCTTGTATCCTGAATCTGGAGAAATTTTTATATCAGCTGGAGACTATATTAAAATACACTATTTGTGGTTCCCATTTTGGTATTGAATGCACTTCGTCCAGTAAGTACTCAGATATTCAGGAAAAATATGTCAGAGAAAGCACTTTGCATATGCACAGATATCACTCTTGGAGAAAATGCTTTGCATCCAGAAAAACAGCTGAATTAGCATATCTGCACGACAGAGAGAAGTGACAGATTGCTTTCTCCAAAGCAGCTGCACAGCTCGCTCTGGCAACTCTTTGGTATGCTACAGAGGTATTGATCCAGGAGCCACGTCACAATCAATCAGGCTCTCAGAGAACTGTGAAAGAATTGCAAATGCTTAAGTTAAGTAAGCACACAGTAAAAAGTTTTACTGAAATAAAAAGTGACTGTTTTCAGCTGCAGATAAATACTTTTTACCTTAGCTTGCTTGAAAAAAATAATTATGTGAGCTTAATAACTCTTTCAAAACACTGAGATCGAAAACCAACTGGCTAAAGGTGCTGCTTTCTAGTAGTAATGTCAAACCACATCAGAGTAACAAAATGTGCCAAAACAAATCTCATAAACTGTTTCTTAATTCTAAACGTTCCTCATAATAATAAAACTCTTTTCTTCACTGAAAATCAAGGTGTGAGACCATTGGCTACTAATGCAGACCAGCAATAAATATGCATATATGTCTCCTCCCCTGTCTCTGTATTACTATTTCTTCTGTGGGCACCACCTTTGTTATTACTGTGACTTTCTTTACACAAAGAACCCCATGTTAAGGTTGCTGTAACTCACTAGAAATTGCTGGTATTAACCCTGCCTCTGCCTGGTGCCATCAGTGCAGACTTACTGTTCCTTTCTTTTCTTCTCTCCATTTCACATCATCTCCCATCTTGTTTTACTACACCAAGAGTAGGCTTAGGCATATTCCTCATAACTCATAACTCCTGGCTCCAGATGGCATTTGGATATGGACAAGTCTGTCTTTTGTAAGTGCACATCAGTCTTTCTCTATTTCCCCCCCATATTAGGTCTGATTTTTGCCAAGTGTGAGTGAGTAGCTGATCATAGGAAGATGTTTTGCTATTTATCCTTCAACAGTTGTCTATTCACATGTGCCAGCTGTATTACAACTTGTAATTCAGCTTTTAGTGAAAATTGGATATTTTTGTTTAATATCTTTCATCAAAGTTTTTCCTTTCAGATGCGAATATTTAAGAAAGTAAAGCTCTGCTCTAGGTGGGGTGTATTCCAGATTGTAAGGAACTAAAATTTCAACTGCTGTATCTAGAAGACAGTTCTGTATCTAATCTATAGGATACCCCTTCCCAGAAGATTATGCAAGACCCTTTCTTGGACATGTTTAGAACTACACACTGCCTGACAGTGCCTTGTTGTAAGCTAGTTTTAAAAGTCCACTAGAAAAAAAAAAAAATCCAAGATTTGATTCACCCTAGTAGGTTTGTATCATCACCTAAGGTTTCTCCATGCTTCCTCTCAAGGTCTGAAGATCGAGGCCTTCCCCAATAGTATAAAATTGTTTCAAAGACTTACCAGAAATAATGGGAACCAAATTTCAAAGCCTCAAACACTGCTGTGTGCAGCAGTAAACCTTCATCAAATGTACATTAATAGAACAGCTTCTGTGAAGTATGACAGCATATATCCCATAACCAGGTGCAAAATGAATAAATGCAAAATGCTATGAGCATGTGTTTGAGTGCTTAAAAGCATTCATTGTTCAAAATCATCAAGGCAGAATTACAGTTGCCTTCGAACACATGATTGAATATAATCTATGTGTGAGAACTGTTTGTTAAAATGCTTGTCTAACTTGTTAAGTGTTGTATGCAGAGATACATACACTACAATTCCATTGACAAGAACAATTGACAATTGCACTCCTACATGCAATTTTCCTTTGAGGTCTTAACCTAGCTCTTGTTTAAGTAACCACAATATTTTACTCTCTGAAAACTAACATAGGAGACATGCAGAGCACTCTTTAAGAAGCTGGAAATTTCAGAACCTGAGGGCTAGAAGGCTACTCAGATAAGAAATGAAAGCTTCCTTCATGCCTGTGAGGTGTTTACTCGAATTTGGGTTTAAGTATGTGCCTCCCAGGAGCTTTAGCCATATCCCCAGCATTTACTGGTCAGAGTAGCTGAGCAAGCACCTTTATCCCAGTAAAAATGGTGCTTCTGTAATAAACTGAAACTGCTGATGCTTAAAACGGTGATAACCAAGAAGCTCGGCTGTGTAACTCAGCATCTGCAATAAATTTCAGCCAGTTCTACTAACGTGACAGAACTGTTATCAACCAGGATAATGTTGTATTAACTGCACAACCCAGGAAGAAAGAAACTATGTAGTAGCCCACTGCTTGAACAACTTCTGGAATAGCTTTGGGAGACACAGAGGAGCTAGTCAGAAACTAGATAGAATCACTCCGACAGCTGGTCAAGAGAAATTAACCCAGTAATAGGGAAATGGCACTTAATGAGCCGCTATCACCTTCCTGCCTGTCAGACCGTTTGACCTTCTCTAAAGACTTTAAGGTATAGCATGATGCATTAAGTTTCTGGAATGGGAATAATTCAGAAGACAAACCAGAAAACACTCATACTTTATTTGCTGAAAATATGGTTGGAAGGAGGGCAGCTCAATCACTGTGACCTTTAGTGAGGTCAGTTTTTTCTCCTAGGTAACTGTAAATAAATTATATGGAAAATAATATCAAAAATGCCTGGAAAAAGATAAAAGGACCACCTGGCAATCTCAGGACATTGGAGAAGTATTATTGATTAAAAAACCAAAACAAAGCAAAATCCCAAAAAATGAAACAAAAGAATTTAGTGTGCATACTGAAAGTGAAACTGTAATGAGGGTCAATCTTTTGGATGGTACATATGACATAACATGTCACAACATCTATATATCATTCAGCTAGAAAGTCTCACTATGTTTTTCCTTACAAGTGCAGCTTTTCATGTTTGAAATGCAGATTTGGTGCTCAGAACCACAGAAACATTGTTTGACCCACTGTGTAAACTAGCAAGACAAACTAAGAAATGTTCAGTGAGCCTGGGGTTAAAGGAAGTTTAAAATGGTGATCAAACTGTAGTACTTTTTATGTTGTATGTCCTGTTTATTAATGCTGCTAATGTTTTCTGTGATCCTCCTAACACCAAACAGAAAGATTAAGGATAAAGCTTTGCCTGCAGATGTTCAAAACTTGGCCCTTGACTTTCCCTGAGAAAGCAGAAATGCTCAGCTTCAACTCTTATTGTATGATTTTCCCGTGTCAGCTGACAGACCCATTTCCTTAAGCAACCTTCCTCCATTGGTCTTATCCCTGATTCTAAGATCTCATATTTTCTGCTTTAAAAATACAGTTTTGCCTGCAAATGGCTGTGACTAACAGCTTTATTACAGGACTGAACAAAAAAGAAAAGAAAAAAAGAAAGAAAACCCTGCAGATCAAACATGTTTGTACTAAGTCTTATCAGCCTTGCCCTCAGGGCCACTTCACACATTTCCTGTGTGTCTGCAACAGAGCGAACTGCTCTTGGCAATGACCTTTTTTAATCTCTGGCATATCTGAAATGTGCAGCAGAGCACAGCATTTCTCACCAGTAATCTTTTTTTCCTAATCACAAATGGTTCCTTTCACTGCTTTAATGCTTGTGAGCTCTCTCACACACACTCTCACTATCTCTCACACAAACACCCACACACAAACACAGAGTCATTAATAAATATAAGCAAGCTTCTACAAACTGGAAAACTATTTTATGACTTGGAATTAACAAGCAAATACTGGAAATCCTTTCCCCCTAGCAAGCTCTCAGCACTTTTGGCACCTCTGTGTCTCTGCTAAGTTAAGACTTTCAGGAGGGTTCTTCAAGATGATGTCCTCTGATCTCTGATCTGTTTTGGTGAGATGCAGACCTCTATGGTGACAGTGGCACTGAGCATTTTACTTGTGCTCTGTAGCAGTGCCTCAAATATTGAGGAAATATGCACACTCAAGAAACAAACAGAACCTAACAGTCTGGGTAACAGCAAATTTGTTTGTAACAGAAAGATTTTAAAACAATATCTTGTGACTAAAATGTCCCTGGAGTATGGACTTCTGCTTGGAAAATGTCTAGCGTGCTACTGGATTACCATTACAGTCTAAACAAGACACCACAGAAATGCTGAGATGAATCTCAAAATCTTACAACCAGAAGCTTCTCCAGTTTCATCTGAGGAAGATCATCAGAGGAATAATTAATTAATAATTAATTTGTTATCTAGAGTTCTGCGTGAACTAATTTATTCTCCTCAAGTTTGCAGGGTAAGATCCAGGGCCAATAAAACTGATGAGTGCAACACTGATATTTATAAGATATTTAATTTTAGTAGTACTTTACTTGAAGTATTCCATTACTTATTATATGGAGTCTCTCACTCTTACACTTTATACATGGAAAATAACACCAAATATTCAGTTTAGAACAAGAGTAGCAAAATATTTCAGGTATTTTAATAGAGTGCTGATGTTTGGATGCACCTCTGTGATCTAGCTGGAAAACCAAGTGGAAGACCTGATCTTTGACCTTACCCTCCCTGCATCCATGGAGGCAGGCTGGGGCACCCTGCCTGAGGATATCTGACTGTACCCATGTACACCTTGCAGACACTGTGCAATGTTCATTCCCCCACAGCCTCATGCCCTGCCATGTCCTCTGGTGCCCCTCCATGCAGACATCCCTTCAAAACATGGTATACCTTTCTTTTATTTTCCTTATATCTGTTTGTGTACAGTACCCTAATCACAGTAGCCAATAGTCTGAATTTCCATATCTTGGTGTTGATAAGGGAAGAATGAGACAAAGATGTTAGCTTGCCACCTATTCAAGAAAAATTGAGCTACTCTGACTATATTTACCCCAAATAAATTAGCATTTCTTCAAATCTGACAAGTGGGAATTAAAAATTGTATCCTTTTCATGCATCTGGACAGGGTTTTAATTTTCCACTATTGAATTAGCAAGTATTTAGCAGACACAGTCTTGAATTTCAAACTCCCCTTTGACAGCATTTTGGTCTGTGTTTGGCAGTATTTGTTTATGGAAGCTTTAGTTCCATAAGGGACTTTCTATTTCTCATCTTCCAAGTTGCAATGGCATAAACAGGAATGACATCTGGTATGAAATCGAGCTGCTATATTTACAGAATCTAGAAATCAGTAAGATAGTCATACACCAAAGAGGACAGAGATAACAAAACCATGCAGATGATACCGCCACTTTAGCTGAGCCCAGCTGATCCCTCACACCACCAACTGCTGGCTGGCAGCTCAGTTCCAGCTTTGAGGAAGCCAGCTGACTCTCCAGGTTAGGAAAACCAGGACAGCTCATATTCAAGTTTTGTCTCTACTGACAGTATGGTTGTAGCTGATTCTGGGCACTCAGCTCTATGCCCTTGAGTCTGAAAACAAGCAGTTACCACAGAAGGTACAGATGTAGGCCAGATAAGTAGTAGGAGGCAAGAGATCCCTTTGCCAGTGAATGTTTTCTCCTTTCTCAAGTGAATGTGTGCACCAGCTGGTTTGTGCCCATCTCTAATACATCATTGATAAGCAGCTGCTATTTCTTCCTGCACGAGAATGTCAGACAGTGCCAGGACTGTCAGTACTGGCCAGAGCAGATTTGCCAACAGATCAGAGTCAAATTTTACATCTGCTTTTTATCAGTGCCCATGAAACTGTCAGATCTGTGGGGTAGGAAGGCAGATGACATATACACCTCCAGCAGCACATAGTGTGATTGCATCTACAACCTAATAATATAGAAAACTGATAAGAAAAAGGAACAGACTGTTGCAACGAATGATTGACATTTTTGATGAATTTGGATTGTAGCACAGGCTTCAAATACATAAATACACTACTTAAGAGTTCTACAGCATCAAATGGAATATTAAAGCTGAAATTTAGGAACAGATACAAACTGCTTTAAATAAAACACACAGACTCCTACTCACATACTCTGATTTTTTATCTTGCTAGGCAAATGCCATTTATTTAACTTATCTCTAGAAATTATGTATTGATCTTACAAAAACCCCTACAGATTACTTGGAGGCTGATTGTAATGTTACTGTGTGCTCATCAGAGCTCAGACAATCACAATAACCAGTTTCTATTATGGAAAATAGAAAAGCTACAGACAAAAGTTTTTAAATTATTCTTTATGAATGGAGAGCTTGTGTTCAAAAAAAGACAGAAAAGAAATATTTTAAAAGATGGAAATAATACAATGTAGATTGAAGACAGACTAAAAATGGATAAAACAGAGCATGTCATACTTTCAGGGAAGAAGAAGCACTGTAAATAACATTAATGATTTCTAAAATGGACTGGAAATTAGGCCTTTATTCAACACAATGTTCTGGGCCTTTGGTACCCACAGAGGACTGGAAGAACCATGGCTTGAGAGAGCGGTCTTAGCCTCTTATCTAATAAATCTTGGAAATGGGGGGTGGCTGGGTAAGAGAAAAAACACTAAAAGAGGAAAATGAAATCCCAGTTCCTCAGATCCTTGTAACATAAGGGACCTGAGAGACAGCAGTACATGGTCTCACTTCGGCCAGGTGCTGAGTACAGCATTCTGGCCAGCTGTCTGACTGGTGAGCCATGACATGGACTGGCAGTGGACAGGAGAGTGATAGCAGAAACTGCTGGAAGGATACATCTCCATATCTCTAGGGGCTCCTCTCACTGCTGTCTGGCACTGACAGGTGGATGTGGAAGTCCTTGGCTAATGGTGCATGTGTGTGTGCATGTGTGTATGTGCATTTTCCCTGACACAGCCGATCCTTTGCTTGGATCAGTTTGAAAGTTGAACTTTGTGCTGTCAACTTGTTCCATGATCCTTTCCTACCAACCCTGGTACTAATCAGACTAATCTTCTGACATTTAGTACTCTGCTCACTACCTCCAGAAATAATAAAACAATTTATCAGAATCCCCATGGATTCTGGAATCTCCAGGCCAGGATCTAATCTCTGGTATTGAAGTAGGCAGACATTGCATTCTAGACATTCCTGCAAAATAATTACAGGGAAAAAATAGGTAGGTCTGGTGGCTATGTGTTTTGGACTAAACAGTTTAAAATTGAATCCTATGTGCAAAGATATAGAAAATACACAAAAATGTCAGCCACTGCTTTAAATAATTGGTGTTTTGACTAAGAGTTGATAGTATTTCTGCAGAGGTAAAGATGCACTAAAAGGTAACACTGTTTTGGCACAACATAGCACTATTTGAGAGTTTCCATTGTCCCATTAAGAATTATAATTTGCTATTTGTTCTGTTGAATAGCTACAAACACACAAAATTGTGTAAACATTAAACAACTGTAAATTCCACTTACCATTTCCACAGAAAATGCCTAGATGACTTCCCTTTCTTCTGTTGTGTCAACTGTGTGTCTCAGCTTGGAGTCACTTGCAAACTTACTGAGGAATTTTCACATTTAAAAATACTTGAAAATTTACTGATGGCTCAGTGGCAAACATATAGGAAATCAGTGCAGGAGCAAACTCCTTTCAAAGAGAGCTATATAATTCTACAGTACTATCCTCAGCATTGCTTAACACTAATATTAGCAAGGTGGAGTCCCCCCCACTGCCATCCCCCGCCTCCTCCACTGGCCCACCTGCATGGCTGCTTTAGATACTCACTTTATCAGGAAAATCAGAGGAATCTGTGCATGACCCCTCTGTCTTGGTGCTTCTGTGGCTTTGATGCTAAGTCTGGCCAGATTTAGGAAGTAGATGTGATTTCATAGTTCCTTGGCAATCCTGCTGTCTCCTGGATGAAGGTTAGACTCTTTCATATCTGGTTTCGCCTCAGGGTTTCTGGTCCTGGATGGGTAAGACTCTCCTCTCCTGGGATGTGTTTCCATGTCATTCCTGGTCACTCATGCTCTCCATTTCAGGGCAACAGTAAACAGAAAGATTGGTGCTGATTCTCTGTGAGTATAGGCTTTTGCTTGTCTTCCCGTAGTAATTTTGATATAATTTGAACACATGGAAATTAGAATAGGTCCACAGGAAGATATTTACTGTCATAAATGACAGTTCCATATTTGGGTTCATTTGCCATCTGTAACACAAATATTACAAAGGAAACATGGTAGTGAAAAAAAGGAGATATAAAAATATATATTTTATGTCTCTTATACCGGATTCTCTATATTTCTTTTCACCACTGCCTATCTCACTCTACACACACAAAGAGAATCTGGAAAACTGGAAAAAGTCTATTTCAACATGTCGATGCTAATATGTTGGTGTGCTTCTTCTCTAAAACAAATCCTATTTTTCTGTTAGAATGTAGAAATTTTCACATTTATGAAATTAAGCATTTTTTCTATTGGGTTGGCTCCATCAGAAGAGAGATGGAATGCAAAGGAATAAGGAAACTGAAAAACAGTTTTAATAATTTAAAGACAGAAAATAAAAGCGAGCCTGAAAGACATCAAGGATGTTGTCACATAATAGAAAACTATTAATTATGCAAAAGGTTAATTAGGTATTTTGGTGTTACATCTGAATAGTAGCAACAAGTTAAGAATAAAAATAAGTAAGAGAAAGAAAGAAATGCAGCCATATGGGAATATTAAGCAATATACTTAAGTATACTTCTGTAGGACTGTTCCAACTGTAAGACTTCATGATGATCCCCATGACAGAATATTATTTGTGCTTATTTTGTGCAAGTGTGCAAAAAGAGGCAGAGAGAAACAGAACTTGTGTGGAATCCTCATTTGTCATAAACAAAATTTATCACAATGTAGTTTAATTTCCTGTGTATCTGAGCCTTGATGGAGAAAGCTATACTAGATAGACTACTTAAATATATGCCCATCCTCCCACAGATTTCAGTCCACTCTGACTAACAGCTAATATTTATCTCAAGATAAAGACCTTTATCTTATGAGACAGATGGAAGTATAGGATTAAATTTTTCCTGATTCAGAGATAGAACTACAGAAACTTAATTTAGGTTAGTACTCCAGGGTTCATCCAGTTGAATTCCTTGCTCAAAACAGGTCTCATTAAATCAAGGCCGTCCCACACTTACAGTATAAAGCAAGCAAGCAAACAAACCTCCTAACACTTGGTTAGAATTTCCCATAATCTAACTTGTATCAGTTGTCCTATTCCCATGCACTTCTAAGAAGACTCTGCCTTTATCTTCTACTCTTATCAAAAAATATTTTATAAAGTGATAGGTTTCAAATTAGTCCTTATATTAGTCAAATATTCCCAGATGAGAAAACAGGCAATCTAAAACTTGAAGGAATTAAAAACTTTGATTTGCTTTGAGCAGCTAGTTGCATGTGGTAGAAGGAAATATATAAGATGGTAGTTCCTTAAAGTTCTTGTCTCTAGCAGGTGACACGGTGGTTTAAAGTATGTTCTCATCCAAAGAGCTGAAACATGCTGGAGCCTGCAACAGCTGTTCTGATAAAAAATTCTTCCTTTTGTTTTTCCATTAATATAATTACTGCTTTCCATTAACCATTCCCTAACTAATGAAAGTCTTAATGATTTCACAAAAACTAATATAGCATGAATTGCAAAGCAGCCCACACAATAATGGGAAACCTAGTGCTTAACTTTAAAAGAATTTTTGCTTTTGTGGGTAATATGGAAAAAATTTTGCATGCACTATGCACACCTTCAGGATCAGAAATGCTGTTTCTTTGCAGGTCAGGTTTGCCAGCTTGCAACAGGAATGTCTGGAAGGAAAAAAGGATTGCAGCATAATAAAAATTAAGCTTATGTTTATTCCAGGGTTATGCTGGAGGTAGTTTTGCCTGGTTTAGATAATAAAAGTCTTGTGGTTCCTGGCTAGTAAACCGGTTCTTGAATGTGTCCTGTCAAGCTGTACTCCCTGCTGCCACTTTCTCAGAAGGTGCCACACTGCTCATGTTCATGACTCTCCTTCTCCATCCAGGGCTTTTGGTTTGCATCTGGAAGTCAAAGTAGCTGTAGAAAGCTGTCCAGCATGCGGTACACAGAGCTGATGGCTGAAATGTTATTTGTACCCTCTAGATATAATTTTTTCAGAGCAGTACCATAATTTGAAAGAAAAGGTTAATTACTAATTACAGATTATTTAGTGTGTACTTGTACATGACAATAACTGTCAACACAAACTATAAAGGTCTATGACTGGTTCAAATACCAACAAAATAGTGTTTTACTATAAATATTACCTGCAACTTCTGCATCCAAAAAAGACAACACAAGCACAGTCACCTATCCCTACAGATGAGTGTGATCCCTGCTGTAGAATGATATACTGAAAATACAAACACTTTCTGTAGAAGAATCTGATATGAGCCTTTTCATTTTGGATCTCTATTCTATTTGGGCAAAGTTTATAAATAGCAGTCTGTTGTTAGCTTTATTCCTACTTCCTAAAAGATCCATTGTAAGCTTCAAAGAATTCTCAATATTCCTGCACATTGTAGGCATTTTTTTTGTCTCTTCCTTCTACACTAGTATATACCAGCTCCTTTTCAAAACATATATCATTATGCTTAGCTTTCAAAGCTGTGAGGTCTATTAATTGATTTCAGTTTTCTCCTCTACTTAAGTATAAAAACCCTAATAATTTTTCCGTTTATTGCAGCCTTAGAGGCTTCCTAGACCATTTGACTATTTACTTTTTCCACAATACTATATGATAAAATATCAAACGAAGTAATTCTTTAGGATCTTCATTATGTCAGAAGCTTCCAGCAGGTCTGATATTAAATCTCTGCCTTCTATTTTGTTTTGTTTTCCAGTAGTAGGTCAACACTTCAGAGTCACTTTAATCAGTACATGATCTTACTGCATAATTAACCCACTAGCTATTTATCCTCCACAGATCAATGCTATGGAATATATTCCTAGATAGATGGTCCTGGAAGATAACGATTGGACCTCATAGAATGCATTATGTAAAGCAAGAGTGTAGCATCTGAAAAAGCCAGTGTTTTGTGCTTTTGTCTAGGCTATTGTGCCTCTGAAAAGAGTCCCTAGAGAATCATTTGAACTATTCATTCAAGATGACAGTCTATATTGGAGGTGGAGGCTGGGATGCTCCTGTAAAGAGAACTACAGAGCAGCATATTGATCAGCTGAAGGTGCATCTATTACCTGGTACAGCAGCATCCATAGTGGGCTGCTAATTAAAACATCTCACATCCTTGCTTTTCTGTCTGAAATGAAGTCAAGATGGAAATTAGTTTAACAAATCCAGTTTTAAATGAGAAAAGTATAATGGCTTGTTTTACATATCCCTCAGTAGGCTACCACTGTTATTGTGGACTTGATTACTTCCCAGAATAGGCAAAGGCAGTTAGAGGCTAGAATGGAGTGGAGATGTAAAATAACTTATCCATGTTTCTCCAATGCATTCTTCCCCCAGAGACACTGAGGGTCAGTCAGTGTGGACTCTGCAGGAGGGAGCAGTTTGGAGAAGAAAGACTAGAACTATCTCACTTTCAGAGGGGCAGATGCCACTGAAATGGTGCCATACTGTCACTAACAGTAATTTCAACACTGTGAGAAGAAATGAAACAGTGAGATTCTGCAGGTTATTTCATGGCTCAACTAGATAAAAAGAAAAGCAGTGGAATACCTCAGACATGAGAAAGAGGAAGAAATTTTGTAGACACAATCTAGACATCCACAATGTAGACTAAGTGATCCCCTGAATAGTCACAACAAATATACTACAAACCAGAATTTCATGTCATTGCAGATGACATCGGGAGATGAACTTGGCCTTAGGTTTGGCAATTTCCCCCAATGAACTATAATGTTCGGATGACTAGCTCTGATAAGGATGATTACACTGCAGACAACTAAAGTCAGAAAAGACCAATTCTTGTTAGACTGAATGAAAACCAGGTTATGATGGAGTTCAACAGGATTTTCATGGCTACCACAATATTAATACTTCTTATAGGGGTAATAGAAAATTTGCATGTGAGAAAACAAAATTTGGATTTCTTTTAGGCAATATCATGGTTTAGAATAGTTTGGGTTTTTTGTTAAGGAGGGGCTCCATCAGCCACAGAAGTGATTCTTTCCTAAGAGGTGCTTACAGCTTCCTCTAGACCTGACAGAACCAATTACCCCGCTAGTTTGAATATTGGCAACTTTTTTTAGCCACTTAAGAAGCTTGACATGCCTCTGTGATCCACACTTAAGAACGAACAAAGCCCAGGAAGACTCTCTTGCTTCCCTCTTTTGGACAGGTAACTTGGGGGCCCGCAGCAGGGCCCAGTGGGGCTGGGCCAGGCCCTGCTCGGCACAGCCCGGCTGGATTGGCTGTGGCGCGGCTCGGCTGAGATCTCAGCCGCTTCTGCTCGCTGGACACCTGGTGCAGCCCCCTCAGTGCAGGCTGGGCCCACCGGGAGACAGCCACCCCTGAGCCATGCAGCCCTGTTCCACCCGCAGCCCTTCTCCATGCGGGCCAGCCCCTGCAGCCCTGCTCCCTGCAGGCGGCCCGGTGGCGCAGGTCGGCCAGGCCGGCCCTCACCCAGTGCGGCCGAAATTCATCTGAGGCCACTGCCCGGCAAAGATGATGTGACCAACACCAATAAGCGAATTCCAGCTGCAAGGCCCGGGTGAGATTCACCCTTTTAGTGCTGTAGGATTCTCCAGAACAGATGAAGCCTGCAGACATCAATCCTCTCCCGAGTCAGAGGAAAGGGAAAGGTGATGGCAAGTGAAGAAAACACCATAAAGACACCAAAGTCAGTGAAGAAGGAAGAGCTGAAACCCTGAGAGAGCAGAAAGAGGAGATGCTGCAAACCTAGAAGCTGAAATTCTGTTGTAAAACTATGGTGGTGTACTATGATACATCAGAGTACCCATTGTAATTTCATGAAGCATGAAGGGGGTGGAGCGTTCATACAGCAACCATGAGTAAAAGTACCTGTGCTGAAATAAGCGAATGTTGATATAGCTGTGATTTGATGAGAAGCTTCAACAAAGAGAGATGAAAGTGATGAAGACCCTTGCTCCCAGAGAAGAAGAAGACCTCTGTTCCTAGAGATGAAGATGCTCCCAGAGATCAGTGAAGAGAACCTTTGCTTCTGAACAGCTCATCCTTAAAATGGTACCCCAGTAGCTAAAGACTGAACCCTGGGAAACAGTTGTGGGGAGTTCCCCTGTAAGTCAGGGGAAGGGACTTTCACATGTGAGCAGAGAACCAGCCCAGGCGGCTGTCTCGCTGTGACATTGAAGCCATGAGAGAACTGTTTCTTGTGGAGATGTCTCCATAGCATGAGCAAGAGAGACTCCTCTGCCTAAGTGAACTGAAAAAGAGATTATTATAGAGGTGGTAAACTGCCTGAAAATCTCAAGGGTTGTATTTTTACGTTGTCAGTGGGAGAAGGGAGAAAGGTGGGGGAGGAGAAATGTTCTGAAGGTTTAGTCTGGTTTTTTTTCTTACTTTTTTTTCTTTATTTTAGTTCTATTAATAAACTTCTTTATATTTTTTCAAGTTTTGTGTCTGCTTTGCTTTCTCTTAATTCTTATCTCACAGAAAGAAAATAAGTAAGTAATGGATATTTCGATCCAAACCACTACACTTAATTGGTGTTTCTGCCTGGTTTATGAACTGAACCTGCTACAGCAACTACTCTGTGTAGATTACATAATAAAATGATACTGAAGAACTTGTCAAATGGTGCTTCATTACAATCTTGCAGATAAATCCTAAGTCAAAGAAAACCAAACACCTTATGAGAATTTACAGTATGAGTTGGCACTAGAACAGGCTGCAAGAAAAGGGAAAAAACAAATTGAATTTTCATATGTGCAGAATTTCTCATATTTCTCAGAAGTACGGAGGATGAACCAGGGGAAAAATAATTCAATATGTGAGTAGTTTATTCTGACACTAGTCAAATAAAATAGAAATTGGAAAAGAAGCTGGCATTGTAGGCTTTATGTTTTTAATGAAACAGAAACTTAAAAAATCAAAGTATGTCTGTAACAGTGTCAACTGATAAAGGGAAATCAACTAGCAAAGCAGAATACTCTAACAGCAAAACAAACGTGCTCATGAATTTGAAAAAAAAAGTGAAATATGAAAATGAACATAAAATTGTATTAGAGAAATAAAAGGCAGTAGAACACAAAAGGTAAAAAATATAAAAGTAAGAAATCTGCCTCTTTGAGATATGCCTCAGTTTGTCCTGGATGCTCAGCAGATACTTAGCATTTTATTCATGCATAAGAGAGGGTGGAGTTCTATCTACCAAGAATTATCTTAGTATTCTCTTTATATGATGTTCTTTGGTGATTCCAGGCTAAGAAAACAATTACATTTAAGTTGATTAGCATAATATATTAGCCTAAGGTTCTAATAGAGAAGGGGGAATACATGGTTGAAGAAAGCAAGGAAGCTAATTATATTTTGTATTAGTGTAGACAGGAAATATCTGGAGAGGGGATGTTAATGGTAAAGATTTAGAGTCACACTTTGTTGTTGGGTAAGACTAGTGGCAGTGAAGTCAGTAGCCTGGTTTTATTCTGATGAGATTGAGATGGTTTTACAGGATTCAGAGTTGAGTTTAACATTGCACTATGCATTGGGTTTCCCTGGCCAGGTTTTCATAGTGGGGGATACCAGAAGCTTCTCCCCTGTCCGACAGAGCCAATGCCAGCTGGCTTCAAGACGGACTTGCCACTGGGCAAGGACAAGCCCCTCAGTGGCAGTTGTAGTGCCTCTGGGATAACAAGATGCAAGGAGGGGAAAAAGCCTGCAAACCCACAGCAGGGGAGAGGAGTGAGAACATGTGAGAGAACCAGCCCTACAGACACCAAGGGTAGTGAAGGAGAAGTGGGAGGAGGTCCTCCAGACTCCGGAGCTGAGCTTCCCCTGCAGCCCATGGTGAAGAACATTTTGAGGCAGCTGTCTGCTAGCAGTCCACAGAAAGTCTGTGGGGTAGCAGAGATGCACTGGCAGTCCATGAAGGACCCCATGCTGGAGCAGGTGAATGCCTGAAGGAAGATGTGACCCCATGGGAAGCCTACACTAGAACAGAGTTCTGGCAGTACCTGTGGACCCATGGAGAGAGCCCATGCTGAGACTGGTTTGATGGCAGGACTTGTGACCCCACAGGAGACCCACACTGGAGCAGTTTGTTCCTGAAGGACTGCATGTCATGGAAATGACCCCCTTGGACTAGTTACTGAGGAACTGCAGCCGATGGGAGAACTCACACTGGAGAAGTTCATGGAGAATTGTCTCCTGTGGGAGGGATCCCATGCTGGAGCAAGGCAAGAGTGTGAGGAGTCCTTCCCCAAGGAAAGAAGAAGCAGCAGAAATTACCTGTGTGAGTAACTGACCTCAGCCTCCATTCCCCATCCCCCTGTGGCCCCAGAAGAGAGAAGGTAGAGAAAATCAGGAGTGAAGTTAAGCCTGGGAAGAAGGTAGGGGTGGGGAGAATGTGTTTTAAGATTTGGTTTTATTTCTCATTACCCTACTCTAATTTGATTTGCAATAAATCAAACTAATTTCTATGTGTCGAGCATGCTTTTTCCATGATGGTAACTGGTGAGTGATCTCTCCTTGCCCTTATCTCGACCCACGAGCCTTTAATTGTATTTTCTTTTCCCTGTCCAGCTGAGAAGGGGGGTGATAGAGCAGCTTTGGTGGGCACCTGGTGTTCAGCCAGAGTCAATCCACCACAGCTGGATTTAGATACACTACATAAAATCAGGATGGCTTTACAGAAAGTACTACAGTTCATGCATTGAAAACTGCACAAGTCTTAGGCTGTGCTCAGTAGCTGTAAGAATTCCATCATTACCTCTGAAAGGAAAAAATAACACAGTTTTTCATAACTGTGGCAGAACTGTAGATATTTTCAGAAATTTCTGAAAATGGTCACAATAAAAAGTTCCCCCCAGATTGATTATCATTCCAGTTTAAACCTGTTCTGCTGTTATCTGGACATTAGGTATAGGAATACCAATTAAATCTGAGAACAAATAAAATCCTTATTTCAAGATTTTCATAACATGTATGTGATTCAGGTTAACTGTAGCTAAATTTTCTTACAAGTTTGTAAGTATTTACGTGATTCCAAGATAAAACTGAATATTCAACTGAAATTATATTAGCTTAAAAATTCTACTCTTTGAACCTCTTGCATCATTTATAAGTGTTATAATCAAGGGAAAGCTCTTTTTAGAGAGTGTGACCTAACTAGTGTGAATAGCTGTAATTTCTTTTAAAATGAGTAATGTGTCAAACTCACCAATGGATCACTTTTATTTGCACAAGAGGAAATGAAGGAGGACATTTCCATTAGCAAAAACCTATTAGATTGTCCAGGCTCCAAAATGCTACTCTTAGTCAATGGCTGTAAATAAATTCATCAAAAATAATGAAAAAGAAAGCCTATATGGGTCAAATAAGAAGTCTGGCTGTCCTTCAGTTAAGTTTTCCCAAGGACATAATAGAAACAAATCTCATTTTTGAAGTCTCAATGCGAAGCAGCAGCAAAATACCAAGTGTTCATGACAGGAGGAAAAGACCTCCTATGAGATGAGTAATGTTGCTGCCAGAAGAGTATGTGTTTGCTGAATTAGCTTCAATAAAGGAACATTTACATAAAATCGTATTAATTTCAGGAGGGTGTATAAAATTTCTGTTTCTTCTGGATCCATCTGACAAAAAAAATGGTTTGTGTAATGAAAATGTGTGTTGAAGTTGTTACTCAATTTTGGAATCAGAGTAATATTAACCAAGTTTAACTCAAATGTTTCAGTTTATACAAAGGACTTTGACGGAATTACAGTTGTGCTAGGAACCATTAAGGGCACATTATTCCACATTTTTAATTGAAATGGCAAAAAGCTTACAGCTTGTCAGCATAAGAAAAACTAAACCTTACTTTTCTAATGCCTACAGAGAGCTATATTTCACTATCTTTCCTACTCCCTGGGTACTGCTGTTGTCAGTGATAGGCATTTCTGAAGTGTAAAGCAAACACAGGAACACTTTGCTCCTCAGTACTCTCTGTTTCACTGTCTGAGTAATTCCCAGATGACTCCCTTGCACTCTAAGGGGACACATTGGATTGGTTTTGGAGCTGGAGAACAGCCATATGACTATATTTGAAACCAAAAAAGTTTCATTTCCATTGCTGTAATTCTACCTGAGTATCTCTAATGTTGTGCTGTTTCCTTGAGACCTTTTTCAGGGTTTTTTTGAGGCAACTTCTGCAGTTGCTCTGAACATTGGCTTCATTTATTAAAAAGTTCCTGCTAAAACACAGCTGTTTGTAGGTGGAGATATTTGCAGAAGCAAACAAAACTGCCAGAAACAAAAAGCTTTCATGTAATTCCTGTGTAACTTTGACAGTACAGAAGGAATCAGGAATGCATGGGTGTGCAAAAATCGCCCCAAATCTATCGAAGTGGACTCTTTCTGCCCTCACCCATTTTCTCACATTTACAAAGCGTTAGTTAAACCCTCAGCCACAATCAAGGAGTTGATCAGTGATATACAGGTGATAAGCAGATGTCTGAAAGTACTCCACATAAGGTTTTTTCCTGATTCAAACCAGAGTTATTAAATAATCTTCTATTAATTGCCACTTTTAAAAGTTCATGACTATATCTGTGTTGCAGAAGGGCTCTGGATAAACTTTGTATGATTGGTCCTGACTCCTAAACTGGCAGCTGACAGAAGTGCTGCATCCAAACTGTTGGACAAGATAGTTTTGTGTTGTTCCCTGCACTTCTGGTTTCATGCCCTTGTTCGTGACAGGAGACCTGTCAGAGATCACTTGCTGCTGGATTCTTGTTTTTATCCAGAAGAAAACAGGGCAATGGAAAAAGCAGGAGAAAGGCGAATAGATGGACCTCAGAGAAGGGATAATGCCCTCCTGGGTCTCATCCCAAAATTCAATCTGGATTCATCTTATTTCCAATATTGGAGGCCGGGGAGTATTTTCAAGTTAAATGGTTACCCACTGCATCAAAGTTTTCTCTGTCCTTTCTAAGTTATCAAATATTTCCTCTTTACAAAGGCGCTACTGTAACAATGTGTGCCTGAGATGCAATGGAGGTACCCAACACCTACATCTGTCCTTGGTTCTCCAGAGCAGAAACAGTTCATAAATCAAAGGAAAATATCAAAGGTAGTTGCTAGTCATGTTCTAAGAAGAGCTTCATCTCTACAGGGACTTTTTACTGAATTCTCAGGAAGCAAAACTACTTCAGCAGTGAGACTTTCTTTCTAGTCTTTCTTCTGTTTTGAACTCTGAATCCTCATTTCCATGTCAATGGTATTGCAGAATTTCAAGAGCTGTTCAGAAATACATTCCCTCTAATGATTAAATACTACGTATAATCAGTCTACTGAAAAGACAAAGTAAATCCAGTCCTATAGACCTGAAGAAATTAATTCCATGTTTCAGTAAAGTACTTACATATTTTTCACTGTTTCTGCAACCAAATGTTCCAAATTAATGCACAGAAGGACATTCTCATAAGTTTAGCAATATTATTAGTGTTAGCCAAATTAACAGACTAAAATTTATGAATGAAATGCAAGTAGAGGGTGTTACTATACACAATTTCCCTATATGCCGAGAAAAATAAGGGCTGCATGGATGGCAAAGAAAAAGGTACAGGCATATATGGCCATTTAAGTTCCAAATGCCTTGCCTATTAAGGGAAACATCTTACAATGTTTATAATAATTGGGTTTGATTTTAAAATTTAGATGGTAACAAGAAATAATTTAGTATGACATTGATGACTATTCTGATAAATTTCAATGAATATAAACACCTATATTTGAAATAAAGGCATCACAATTGAAAACAGAAATTCTGTGTGTTCTAGGGGATTGTCCTGCATTTATAAGGTCATCTGCTTAAGTGCACTATTCTGTATGTAACTATGTATGTATATAATACCTTTAATGCAACTTTAGCAGCACAGAGTACCATGAAAATAATAAGGAATGGTAAAAATGACACCAAACTATACAAGGGGCATATGTGTTCATATTTCTTTTTCTGATTGTGATGAGTTTGATATATCCATCAACATAAACATCACCATTTACCATGAAATACAAAGAATTTGAAAAAAAAATTGAGAGATGTAATTGTTGCATTTCCCTTTGCAGATTATAATGGTTTTATACCCCATGATGTTCCCTTGGTGCAAAATACCAGTACAATCTTTTGAATCATTTTACTATTTAAGTAGTAGATGTTCAAAATGCTGGTGGGCTGGGAAGTATAAAGACTCATTCACTTTTAATTTCCCCAGTGCAGCATCTTTAGCTTCCTATTTTTTAGACAGTATATCCAGGAAAGTTGCAAAAGCAGTAGCTAGAAACTGCCAGAAGCTACTGTAGGAAGGAGACAACTGGAAAAATCTTTCCAAACAAGTCTGTAAGCTCTCAGAGTTACAATGGAGGATTACTAATCAGCGGATAAACTACCAACTTTTCAGTAAAGTGTTATTTGCACAGTTTCTTTTTCTTCATTATCCTTGTTGATTCTTCTGTGTAAGTATTTAGCTTAAATCATAGATCACTGTCATGTGAGAAGACGAATTTCTTCCTGCCAAGCAGTTTTAAACACCATACAGATATTATAATTTGAACAACCCAATATGTAGGGTGCCAAGAAAGACTAAATAGCTTTATAGGTCAACTTCCTCCTGACTTTTGGCTAAAGAGCACTCAAGCTCAGTTTCCTACAGGCTTCCTTTGTGTTTCTTCCCAACTGCAGCCACAAAAGAAACATTCACTTCTCTGTCAAAACACTGGAAAGATTTAAATGTCATTAGATCAGTCATTACTACAAATGGAGATTTTTATTGAGGAAACCCATCTATTAGCCTGTCTCTCAGATGGTGCACAGTACATAGAAAGCATTCATTATATACCTGTACATATCTTCATATACTTGTACTGAAAACCATTTGTAGATTCAGATCATAAAACTGAGTAGTGTGTGAAGCAAAAGGCAGACTTTGACATAACAGCTCCTTAGTGCACTGCAGTACAACATTCCTGAGCAGGGTTACTACAGGTTTTTTATGGATATTTGCTTGGGTTCTGCAGTTGTGTTCTAATGTTCGGTGCTATAAGGAAAAAAAAGTGAAGTGTATTACAGAGTCATAGAATCATAGAATGGTTTGGGTTGGGAGGGGCCTTAAAGATCATCTAGTTCCAGCTTTCGGCCATGAGCAGGGACATCTTCCACCAGGCCAGGTAGCTCAAAGCTCCATCCAGCCTGGCATTGACACTTCCAGGTACAGGGCATTCACAACTTCTCTGGCCAACCTGTTCCAGTGCCTCACCATCCTCGCAATAAAGAATTTTTTCCTAGTATCTAGTCTTAATCCACACTCTTTCCATTTAAAACCATTCCCTCTTGTCCAGTCTAGCACATCTAGCAGAACATTGTCTTTTTAGGAGGGATCAGGTTAAAAATAAACAATAAAGTGAATGTGTACTTGTAATCACTGACCATTATCTAGAGACATTTCCCTGCCTCTTGTTTATATAAGTGTGACTTGTCTAAATTATTCCCTGGTGCCTGAAGAATTAACTCTCCTTCGTCTCTTGGGGCAGCTTTCTTAAAAACCAGTTATTAATCACCCTTTGCCTTCAGTGACACAAGACCTGTGGTCTGATGCTCCAATATTAATCCTTCGCTTCATAAAGAGTGAATTCACAGATATTTTAAGTGTAGTCATTTTACAGCAGGTTGATATGACACAAAGTCTTCTTGGATAAAATTAAAGCAAATTAAAATGCAAGTGCAACCGTCTTTTAACTTCAAGTGTCTGTTGTTAAATAAGAAAAGGTACCTAGTTAAATCTATTTTTAGTTGCCTCCTTTTGAAAAGAAGAAAAGAGAATGAAGACAACAAAGGAAAAAAAGGAAGACTAGAGGGCAGTGCAGAAAAAAGAGTCTTGGAGAAATAGTTTATTTGGCAAATTAAACATTTGCATTGGTATGGAGCAGATTGTAGAACAGAAAATCCTGAAATCAAGATGATCAAGGAACCTTCATATACATCAAATAGTTGCATCACAGAGCATGACATTAGAAAAATTAGATTCATTGAGTCCCAAGGACAGATGGCACTAACTGATGAATACTGTACTTCCCTTTAAATGGAAATAGAAGAAAAATGCATATGACAAGACTATGTTTGAATAATGCCACTGACTTTATTAAAGTAACTCAGTTTATGAATTTAGGCCCTAGAGAATTATTTATGTCATATCTGAAAAAGAGTTAAGTATCTCAAAAAATAACTCAGGTAATTTGAGACTGAAGGCTGGCTAAGGAGATACCAGTAGTTGCTGAACATTTTGAAACAACAGAAACAGAAGAAAAAATCAGTGAAGCCTGAAATGAAAAGTGAGGAAAGAAATGAGGAGGTTATAATTTGCTGCAATAACTCTGACATCAAGTTTTACACTTGCACTGATCTTTTTTTCTAAGCTACTCCAAAAAAGGATTCTCCATCCAGGCAGAGAACGGCAGTGAACAGCCGGTCTACAAATTGCTTTCTAAAAATTTCACTTTTTCTTTTCCTGTAACTTTCCTAAGTGGCCTGCAGCTAGAAAGCTGCTCCTCTTATTTCAGTCCAACTGCTTACCAGAAGCCTGAGACATTGCCAGTCCTTTCAGCAGAGTTGTGGCCAATGGAATTGGGCACCCCCTGAGGCTGCCCTGTTTCCTTCTGTGGGACAGCTTGGCACAGTTTGTAGGTCTGGACATGAACTAAGAGAAGGGCTCTAGGGAGGTATTTTGGCAGGATCATGGTTTTGCAAGAAGAGACCTGTCTTTCTTCTGGACAGGACTTTGCATTGCAGCTCAATATTGTTCTTGACACCTGTATACATGGAGGACCTTACTGGATGTTTTTCTAAAGATTTGAGATAGAATTTGTATCTCTTTTACTTGCTTTTCTGAATTTTTGTTCTGTGGTTTTTTTAGGCATCAAGACCTGCGAGCAGAAGATGGAAAGGTAAGAGAGGCAACAGTCACTGTACTGACCTGGGAGTCCACAGCTCATGCTTTAACAAATAGTGCAGTCAGGAGCAGAGAGACAGCTTTCAGCAGTGACTCAGATCTTCCCAGGGGCCAGAGGATGTTGCAGTTCACTGCAACTCAAACAATTGCTGAGATGCCTGGAAGCAACAACTCACCTTCAAACACATAGTGAGGAGAAGAGTTGTGTACAAGTCTTACTTGCTTTTTTCTGGGCCAGTTTCCTTTGAGAATTTCCAGGCTTTGTTCAACACTATTAGGCTTGCAATTTTTTTCTTTTTTTTTTTTTTTTTTCTGTTTAAGACCCTTTTTGGAGACATTACAGAGAGAAATAATAGAGGTCCTGCTCTAAAAAGCTCAGGTGTCCAGTGAGAGAAAAGGCTCTGTAATTTGAAAACAGGTTAGAACTGTGGACCTCAGGAAAATTAAGCTTTTGCAAAACTGCTTGTGCCGACAGTGAAAGAGATAACAGGAACTCGCAGAGGTTTCCCAT
Source organism: Aphelocoma coerulescens (assembly GCF_041296385.1). Lineage (NCBI taxonomy): Eukaryota > Metazoa > Chordata > Aves > Passeriformes > Corvidae > Aphelocoma > Aphelocoma coerulescens. The sequence goes on from NC_091015.1 coordinate 125,875,670, forward strand.
CCTACAGAAAGTGTAATTTGTAAGGCAAGAGCTGATGGCATTGTGATTTCCTAAGTTTCCAAGTTTCATGTGCTGTATAGATATCATTCAACTCTAATATCACTTACAGTTTTGAAGAGCAAAATGAAATCTTTATTTTGTCCATGCATTATGCAATTAAAATATTTTTCTCAGTATGTTTTTGTGTTCACAGGAATAGGGATAGTGATGATAAAGCAAGTAAGAGTATTCCTTTTCCAGCAGAATTCTTTTGGTCTCTGGGCTTCTGTTATCATGTCAGCAGGAATGCCAGAGAGAACTGAAATCCCTGTTTTATGCAAGACATTCTTATAATATTTCTGTATCAAATTTTATTTTAGGACTCCGACATTTTTATGCTTTAACCAATTTGTCAAGCTTGGTACATTAAGATTTTTAATCTTATTCCATGCAGATTCAAATAATTTCGTATCATTTCTGTAAAGGGATACTGATGAGTACAGTAATTTTTTTCCCTAGATTTTTATGATGTAGTTCTTAAACAGTAGTAATTATACATCATAGGAACTCTGAGAAAATTAGTTCATAAGAGTTGCATCCTGGACTCAAAGTTATGCTATTTCATGTTACAAAATAAAATGCTAACACTTTCCAGAAAATTTTAATCACAAGAGCAGATAATGAATTCCAAACTAGCTTTAATTTTGAAAAAATTAAAGAAGGATATTTTCTGTGACGCAGAGGTCACTGCAAGTTGTTATTGATAAACTTTACTCTTCTAAACTTTCTGTAAGCACTGAAGGACACCAAAAGAAATATCGGAATTATCTTTCATAAATATCTTTCCTAAATATTCCAGAAATATCTTTCCTAACACTGCTTCTTTTCCTTCTGCCCGTCTGGTTGGTTGGTAGACTGTTCAGTGGAAAACTTCTACAATTTCTTAGGGAAACACAGGCTTCTTTATGCTTCTGATGAAACCATTATTTCTAACTATTCTAGAATTATTTCTAGAATAATTATTTCTATCCTATTTCTAGAATAACCCTGTTATTTCTATCTGCTTAGACCTCTGTCATTTTTTTGTACATGATGAGCCATATATCTTTACTTATTATTCTAGTGATTTCTGCATTAGTAGGCAAATAAAACAAATTGGTTTAAAAACCCCAGCAAAACTCTAAATTATATTTACTTATTTTTCTTCTTAGAAAGCTAAATTTCTATTTTCTGCGTTTCCCATGGTGGGATTAGGTTTGTTTTTTTTTTGATGCTAACTGTGAACTTTGTTTTTTATGAGAATGTAAGTGGACACACTCCTCTTCATGAAATAAAAAATGGGGGGGAAAGTCTCTAAGAACCACAGAACATGATTTGAATGGAAATAAACACTGCTGCACAACCACATTTTATTTTTCTTGAATGAAAACAAGGGAAGCTATTTTTGAAAATGACGTTGAAGAAATCAAACAGTACAAAACAGGGGCAGTGTTTCAGCTGGCCTTCACCTATGCCATTTATGAGTTCACTCCCAACATGTCTATTTAGGCAGCTTAGTCTACTCATAAGCTGCAAAAAAAGGAATTCCCCTGCTGCATGTCTTCTGAGGAGTCCTGAATTATGTCATAGTCTGTGAAAGTCTGTGAATGTCCTTGCAGATGTTTCTTTCAATTAATGTTTTTCTGTTTAATTTATTAAATATTTTAGTGGATTCGATCCCAGCTACTTGTAAGAAGCATCTAGTCAGATTTACCAGCAATTTATATTGAGATAGAAAAGAAGAGATATGGGAAATGTGTTTTTAACACAAGGGTATCATGAGATGTCTGGACAGGGAAAAAGTACAATGTAACATCTGGGCACAGATTTTTCCTGTACCACGTCACTCCTCAGCTGCATGAGGAGGTATAGGTGAAGATGTAGCCAGTGTTATCACTTTAGTAGCCCAAAACAAACAACAAAGTTTGTCTTCAAGTATTTATTGAACCTCTCTCTCTTTTGTTGGGAAAGAATACTCTGGGTCACATTTCTAGTTTTAACTATACTAGTGAAATACTGACTCTTGCTGTCTTAGCTCTGCTGATAAAATGGTCACAAAAGTGCTATACAGTTAATGTTTCTACACTAACAGACTGCTTTTTATCACATGTAAAATGGCAAAGCATAATTATACATAAAGAAGACAACAGAACATTTCCATACTTGGTAGTATCTTTCCTCCTTCTCCTCCCCCTGCAGACCTGCAGACAGAAAATATGGGCAGTCAGTTCAACATAAAACCTCCTCTGGTGTCACTCTTTGCACTTTCGCAATAAGTGGTAAATGTGTTTAAAGGACTGCTACTCTCTTTTACAATCTTCAGATTGCTTAGTCATAATAAAAAGCAAAAGAAAGGAAATACTTGGAAAGTAAAAAGTTTTCTTGCTGCAGTTGTGTAACATAAAATTTCTTTTGCGAATAGAAAACAAATTTAATGTGAATATGAAGCTCCCTCTTCCAGCAAGTTGCTAAGTCTCAGCCTAGGAACATTTGATGTTTGCTAGCCTTTATTAAATACTTAAATATGTATCTTTCTCAGCCATATTCATAGATCCATTATGGGATTTTGAGGGAATATTTTTTGCCCCATGAGAAAACAGTTTCAGTATTTTCAAATTCAGTATTTATGCGTAATAGATCTGGCATCAAAAGACAAAAGAGCTGTCTCTTTCTACCACTATAACAGTAGCATATTTCTGCTATTTTATTCCTACGGAAACATTCCTATGTAATATATTTAATCTTACTGACCTTTGATTCCTATTTTAAAATTAATTTTAGTAGCTTAATGCAAATATCATAGCAATGCAGGTATTTACATGGCAGTAGTGGTTCACACATTGCTATGTCCACCAACAATATCCGTGCCTGGTCTCTGATACATTTTTGTTGTTGTTTTGTTTTTATTTGGTGGTTTGCTTTTTTCTTCTTTTTTTTTTTTTTGATTAGTATTAGGGCTAGTTCTGTAAACACTTTGAGTGTCCCTAAAATTGTCAGTCTCTCTGTGGAAATATGTTGGTTTCTTCCGAACCAATCCTTGCAGGATCCCTGTGGGAGATGTTTGGGAAAGGTACAGGAGCTAGGAACAGTTTTTTATATGACAGACTAAATTCTATCAGATCAAAAGTATATGTTCAGAAGAACTGAGGCATAGCTTAGCTTTTCTTACTTGTTTTCCTAGTGAATGCTGGGAGTTGGTTTTGGGAAACATTCATGGTTATGCTGTATAGGAGACAGTGGTTTGGAAAGAGGCATAAGTAAGTCATTTCTTCGCATAGCCAAATCTTAGTACTTTGCAGGAGAAATTTGTTGCATTTTGTGCCAGTTTGTCATGGAAAAAACAGGGTGCTCTGGTTAAAAAGGCTAATTTTGACTAAAGAAGGCAGATCTTCCTAGATTTCCAGTCTCAGTGGAAAAGCTGCTTTTTAAAGGCAAAGCAAAAGCAGCTGGATCTCTGACCCTTAGAGGTGTCTAGGAAGATGTTGAACCCTGTGTGCAGACTGCAGCCCACATGCTCCTCCACAAGAAAAAGATAGTTTTTATGAGTATCCCTTTCAATGTTTAGTTATACATTGTTCCTCTCACAGAGCAGCAAAGATCATGAAACAAGCTTCAGTCTGCATCAGAGACTTATTAAAATAACTCGGAAACTGTGATGCTTAACATGCCTGCCATGCCCAATAAACTTTGTGCTAGATTTGGTAGCTAATGATGTCAGCACCTATGACTTCCTCAGTTACATACATCTACTCAGGCTGAAGCTTGTGTGTGAATGGATTGTGCCTTTCCTGTGGTGTAGGTTTGAGTTTAAGCCAGGAAAAAAGGTGTAAGAGAAAATGATCTTCCACTGATTGGGTGGAAGTAAAAAATACTCAGGAAACTTTTGCTTATCAAGACATGTTGTTAATCTTATGAACAAAGTGAGAAAAAACAGCAAAAAGTCCAGTGAAGTTTTCCAGTATTCTCATTGGTTTTGTTTCTCAAAATAGGAAGCAATTAATCTCTTAAAATATATTTCAAATGAAAGCTCATTTAACAAAATGCATGACTCTAATTTGGCAAATGATATTTCTCAAGCATAACAAAGTAGTGGAAAAATTAATCCTAAATTTGTTTTGAGTTAATAGTATTGCAAAGCAAATAATTTGGAAATGAGACAAGATTATCTGAATATGCACTTCAAGAAAGTAATTTTTGTTGTCAGACTTATCTCCTAAAACTAAAATCTTAATTTCTGTTGCATTTCAACTGCTCTGGTAGACATGGCAGCTTAATGTTTCATTGTTAAGGTGATAAAATGGTCTCTGCTGTTCATTCACCTCATTCATGCATTGTATGAAATCTGATAGAGAATAAATTTGATTTTCTCAATTATTTTGCAGACAAGCGCTAATGAAATTAAAGTCTCTATGCAGATTAACTGTGTACGATAAGAAAAAGTCCTTCCTTTGTTTTAAACTGTATCAATACTATTTTTTTGGTTTTAATATCTGTGTTATGAAAGATGAAAACAACTATTCATCGTAGAATTTCCCTATGCCACACAAAATTACTGTATAATATTTCCCTGACTTCTGTCTCTTCTCAGCTGAAACATCTTGCTTTGTTTCACTGCTACAATTATGGGAGGCATGTAATAATCTCTGCTGTTTGTTGCTGCCTGTTCTGAGCTTCCCCCTCCCCAAGACACTTGCCTCTGCCATGTGCTCTGAACCCCTTTGTTCCAAGCGTGAGCAAAACCAAATGTAACTCAAACTCTTTAGCAGTGTCTGATGGGCCGGTCACCCCGGGTCCGTCCCAAGTCCGCCCCTTCCCCCTTCTCCGAATAAAAGAGAAGATCAAGGGAGGCCCCATGCTCTCTGGCTTTGCAACTCTTTCTGCAAGTATCTCCTGTCATCTGTTTCTTTTTGAAAGCTTCTAACTGTGGGAAATTAGTCCAGTCGAGAGCTGTATTTCTCCCTCTTTGCTTCTGCTGGTGGTATTTACTTTGCAGCTGATACAGGTACCGATTTTAGGGCTACTGAAATGCTGGATTGCCCGTGCTACCTCTCTAGGTTGCTCGAGGCTTTCTAAGGCATTGAACTACAAGTGCTAGCCGGTAAAAAGCTGAAAAGATACCTTCCTCAGCTGTTAATCCTGAAAATTTACAATGCTTTCTGGCAATGGGGGGAATCAGAAAAGCAGACCCTGGTTGAAATATTTCTATGAATTGATTTATTCAGTTTGTTGTCAGGAAGAAATCATAGAATAGTCTGGGTTGGGACAGATCATCTACTTCCAGCTTCCTGCCATGGGAAGGGGCACCTTCCACTAGACCAGGTTGCTTAAAGCCCCATCCAGCCTGTTGCTGAACATTCCCAGGGACAGGGCATTCACAGCTCCTCTGGGCAACCTGTTCCAAGGTCTCACCACCCATACAGTAAATAATGTATTCCTAATATCCAATCTAAACCTACTCTTTTTTGGTTTGAAGCCATTTACAACAATTACAGTTTTATCAAGTAAAAACTAAAGCCCTCCTTTGAGTCAGACTTCAAAGTGACTCTTCCGACTCCAGAGATGTAATTTACTACCATGTGGGTGTATTCAGCTTAATTGTGCTCCTACATTGGACTGCTATTGTGTGGACAACTGGAACTTTGGAAAGGAGCACATGAGTAAGTCTTAAGTAATTTAGAAACTGTGTGTTATTCTTGTCCAATTTCCAAATTATTTTATAAATAATTCCTTTGCTTGTTATTGCTGGATAAACTGACAAGTTTAATTTATTCAACTTTTCAAAGAAATCTATTTTGCTGCTCTTTATTGATCGCCATTGTAAAAAGGGGTTTTAATTACCTTGTACTTCTATTATTCCTCTTTCCTTTTCCATTTTAGAAACAGTTAAGCTGTCATCTGCATAAGGCTTCTACTAGAAAATTTGTGGGTTTTTTCTTTGGTTTAATAAGCAGAGCAGAGCTAATTAGACCCTGATAACCAATTTGGGTTGAATAGTTCAGAAGTGAAGTGTAAAGAAGCCTATTTATTTGCAAACAGAAAGTACTTCTGATAAATTCTTTCCAAGGCAGCAACAGAGAAGCCACTTTTTTTTTCTTTCTAAATGAAGCAGACTTTTACAGGAATATGAAAACTCTAGTTCTGGGGGGGGAAAAGTCCCAGAAACTACCTTTCCCTTCAAAAAACCCCAAATCTGACCATTCAACTAGAAAACCACAGGTATGTATCGACACAGTAAATTCTGGTTACCTTTAGGTGCATCACTGGTTCCTTCCCAGGCTGCTGGTATCTCATATCAGCCTGTCATACCTGACCTATGTGCTTTGCCTCTGAATGCTGATGATAGAATCTTGACTGGAGGCCAGAAGTAGTAGCTTCTCTTCTCCACCCAAGATTCATTTATCCAGATGTGAACTCTTCCTAGGCCTATATGTTCTTTTAATCCACTTATACTCTCTCTTCAATTTTCTCAAAGTTTCTTTAGTGTTTTAAAAGTACTACCTTCTAAGAAACCAGTAAGTGTTCCTCCAAACAGTGCTGTTTCCCACAAACCTTATAAAGGATGAACTATATTTTGCATTTAAGCTTCAATAAATTGTCCTTGCCAATCTTAGTATTGCCAAAAATCACTTAATTGGTTTACAAGATTCCAGTATCTCAACCATTTTCTCTATAACTGAGCAGTAAAATGGAGGAGGGATCAGCATCCTAAATATATTTTTCCTGCAACTAGAAGGTAGGTATGATAATAATTTTTGTTTCATATGTATTAATCCCTGGTTTAAATATAATATGCACAATTCCTTCTTTGCAAGCTAGAAGATAAACAGGTAAGTGTATACATAAACACAATGGCAATTTATCCAGATTTTCTAATGTAAACTGTAGGCAAATTTACCACTTTGAGAAGGGGAATAGCAGCAGAAGGGAGAAGTTTCTTACAGGACAGCCTGAAGGACTTTGGCCGTCAGTTTAGTATAGAGGATTCAGCTAAGCTCTTGTTTAAAGACCATCTTCAGTATAATGCTGTTCTCTGTGTGAATACAGACCTTTTGCCACAATGTCAGTGTACTTGTCAACTCTCAAATGATTACAACTTCCCTAGATGTTTATCCCTTCCCCACGCATAAAGCAATAAAATTCCTTATGAGTGTAGTTGTCTTGTCTTAGACAATGTGAAGATACTCATTCTTACAAAAGGAACAAGTAAGTGTTCCTAATGAATTATACATGCTATACTACATGGCTCTTAATAGAGAAAGGATTGGATAGACACAGCTGCCTAAAACAGCTCTTTGAAGACAAGACCTATGAATAGTTCTTGTAAAGGCTGTGATGTAAATGTTTGATACACTTTTAACATGCTGTTTGCCTCACTGATTTCTCATTAGTCTTTCTTAAAAGCTGAGGTGTGTTTATTTTCTGATAATAAGAGCATTGGGGCTTTTATTTTGTTTAATAAGATATTTTGTGGAATTAATAAAAAACCCCAGATAATTGTTTTATTTAAATATTATTTAGTTAAAGCTGATATGATGTATAACAAGTACCTAGGTGACACATTGGTGAGAATACTGCTAGTAACTGCATAAGCACCTTACTGAGATTGAATCTTCTACAGCTTTTGGACATGTGCTGAGTTTCAAAATAGTACAGGAATTCTCAAGCTTTTATTAAAAGCACGCTACTTTATTTCTATAGCAATTCCAGTGCTATAAATTTAATGCCTCTTTTTATTTTTGAAGGTGCCTCCACCATGATTAGTAGACTAGCACAGCACTATGAAGTGCGCACAATAAAGATGACATTGTACTCTACCTTCTTCCATTTATTGGAACTGCGGGGTGCTGATTTTAAAGCTTGAAGCAAAAAAGATATTTCGAATCATATGGGCAGGATAATTTTTATGTTTAAGATAAATGACTGTCTAAGAGCTGAACCAGAAGTGTGGGTCTTGTTAGTTCACCATCTTCAAGAGAAGCTGTCTCCAAACCACAAACCAGTCTTCACTTCCCTCATTTTTCATAAATGTACTGACCTGATTGACCACAATGACTGTGTGGGATTTAGGTGTTATTCTAAGGTGCCTGCTTGTCTCGCTGCTCTTCAGCTGTCTTTGGAAATAGCATTGGGTTTTGTCCAAGCTGATGAAAAGTAAATCTATACAAATAAAGCTGTCTTCTCACTGCTATGAGTTTAAGCCCCAGAGCCAAGAATAAGGGTCCATTGCTGTTTAGCTTCAACTTCACAGCCTCTAGAATGGTTTAAGGCAGAAGTTTGACATTTATGAAGTCTTTATACTTTTTTGAAGACTGCTGAAACAGTAAAAGATAAAAGTACTGCTTCTGAAGCAATAATTTTTTGCTGAGTCTCCAGGGCTTGTTTCTCTCTCTTGGATAGTGTATGCCTTTCCTCAGTGCTGGTGTTTTTCATGTAAAAGAAAGGACAATTTTGAAGTATGCCTTGTGCTGAAATATATAATACAACAAAGTGCCCTTTAGGTAGAGAAGAAAAACCCCAGAGACTGTGATCCTAACAAATGTATGTATTTCTTTATCTATTTCTGCTTTGAGAATGTTTTAAACTAGACTACAGATATTGTTCTGCTTAAAAATTGAGAGATTTGCAAAGGTTCTGAAAGGTGGACAAAGAATTGTTGTGAATTCATTGCTAGTTACTAGTAGCCATAGAGTTTTCTATATATAAGGGTGGCATCTCATGAATTAAATTTGCATTTCTGTACTAAGAATGCCATGTTATAGAATGCAAAATAAGTCAAATTGAGCTATTTTCTCGCCTTTGTATGTGTGACTGTTAAAAAAGGTAATGAATAAAAATGGTTACTTAATTGTGTAGTAAGAATCACACCCTTGCAGACAGTGGATAAAATTTAAAGTCTGAAAAGACTTCAGTAGTGTGGTGAGTCTTCTAAAATTAAAAGTAAAATTTCAAATATTGAAGAAGTGTTGAAAAACTCATACAAAAATGTCTTCTCTTGTTACTTTGAGTCAGAAAATATTGCAAATTTTATGAAAGTATGTGTTCAGGATTTTAGCCTAGTAACCTTAGGATGTTCAAGTGGGAAAAACATGCTGGATATAGAATTAAAAAATCATAGAAATCTCTAGTATTTTCTTATAAACCATTATGTGAAGTCTGAATAGTCTGGAAAATTAGCCCTTTTTACATAGCTGACTTGAGTCCAGACTCTGAATCTTGGGATAAGTCTTAAGAAAGAATTTGATTTGAGAACTTGTGTGCTGTGAGAGCTCAGAAGCATTTCTGGGAACTTAACAGATACTCAGATGAATTCAGTTGCAGATCTCTTTCCAGGAGGAAGTCTGATTTGGCATCATGAATCCCAAAACCTACTAACTTGGACTTCTCTTTGTGATTTTTTAACTTTTTTTGTTGTTCTTACAGCTGCAAGTAACATACCTCACCTGCAAACAACGTATTTGCTCTGCTTGTTTCTGTAAAATAAAAAGAATACACTGAGTGTTTTCAGAAGTTGTATGTCAGTATATACAAAGCTATTCCTTCTGATAATGGAGAAATACTATATAATACAAAAATTCTGTTTCACACATGAAAACTCTTTAAAGAATTTTGGGGTTAGGATTGCCTATTTCTAGCTGCTTTTCTACTCTTACCCTTTTTAATGTAATGCCCAATTAAAAAAAAAATATTGGTATTGTCTTAAAAAAACACAAAAAACACACTAAACTTTAATTTTGAAAGTTTTGAAGTTAAATCTATTTTCCAGAATGATGCAGAGGAAGCAAAGAAACAACAGAGGACTTCAATTTTCCCATGAATGGTAGTTTATGATTTGGAACAAGCACTTGTTAATTCAGGAAGGTGGAATGAAATGTTAAAACTTAGTTGTATTGGTATAAGAAATACTATAAATGCACAGAAAAGTAAATTTTGTTGCCATATTATTTCCCTATAAAGTTTAATCAGTCATGTTCAAATTCAGGAGACAATTCAGTAACTGCATTATCCAGTACAGTAACTTGGAAAGCTCTATTCAACGTTATAGATTGTTCAAAATGGAATTCTGAAAGTCATTCAGTCTGAAGTAAGAAAAAGAAATCATTCTTTTCAGACTTTAAGTTGATCATCTACAAAATTCATCCAACATTTTATGCTGAGTTTTATTTTCCGTTTCTTATGGCTTGTGAAGAGTGCCTGAATTGACTTCTAGTGAATGCACTTACCTACCATTCGCAACCACGCTTAGACAGTTGTAGTTACTAAAGTGTAGCTTGAAGTATTGCTTGTGGAAATGTGCACAGATGAGTTAATGAAGGTTGGAAAAGCCACCAGTAAGAAATAAACCACGTGTATTTACCCACGCACACCCCCTGCATGTATATGTGTTTGCACATGTATGTGGGATTTTGCACACGTGCCCATATGCATATTTATGTGTTCATGCACATATTTGCTTACCTACATGTACATTTATACACACCCACACTTCTGCACACACGTGTATGTTTACGTGAATGCATGTAAATGTGTACACCCACACCTGAAGAGGAACAGGGAAGGAAGAATAAAGACTGAATAATAAAGAATAATTGGGTAATCTGACACTTGAACAAGGAATTTGAACACACAGGAATTGTTAGAAGGAAAAAGATTAAAGTTTGATGTCAAATATTAGAGGTAAAAGTGGCACTGAGCAGTATGGAACTCCTACGCTATGAGCTGGAAAGGAAATTAGGGCAACACAGTCAAATCAACACATGAACAAGAGGTCAGTTCTTAGGAGCATTTTAAAAAGCTATAGTAGGACATGATTATCTGCCAAAAGGAAGTGATGATTCATGAAACAGAATAAAATACAATGAAGACTGAGGCACCTGTTTTGGCTGAATAGGAATACAGAAAATGTTGTACTTAGCAGTCTTACGCAAAAAAGACCTCAGCAATATTTAGTCATATGCTGCAGCTCAGGATTTATCAGGATCAACAAAAGATGCCTGGAATTACATGCCTGACAGGCAGTATAACAGTTAATAGGCTCTACAGTCTTACACTGTTCCATTGATGAATATGAGGGCTGGATTGGGGCGAGAGGGAAGCAGTTAAGAGATTTGTTTACTCAAATTGTACATAAGCCAAGAACTAGACACCTAGGAGAAAGTATTGGAAAAAGAATCCAGAATTTTTGTTAGGTTATTATTTGTACACTGAAGTTGACCTTCAGCTATGGAATCTGCACAGAAATTGGTAATTATGGAAGAAATGTTTCATATCTTGCTATTCCAGAGGGAAAATACATGAAAAGATGAATGAGCAATCTCTTTGAGGTAAGCAAAAATAGGAAGGATTAAGAGAAAAGGAAAACCAAGCTGAGAAATGAGATAGGAAAACAATTAAACTATGGGAGCGGAGGGGATATAAAATAAGTGACCTATGAAAATGTCAAATGAGTGATTCAATCAGCATTTTCCAGTGGTATATGAGTAACACTGGTCTCATTTTGTAGAGAAATTCTGAGGTAAAATAAAGCTTGAGGACTTAATGGATTTTGTGTAGCATGTAAATGGTGAAGTGAAAAACTGATTTTAGATCTTATGTCTCCCTGTGCTGCAATCTGCTTAAACAGTGGTACCATGTGAAAAACACTATGAAATACAACAAGAATAAAAATGTGCAAAAAAGGTGGTTTTAAATTCAAGATAGGCAGAAGGGCTATAAGAGATTGACACATCAAAGAGAAGTAGTGAAATATGAAAGTAAGAAAAAGTAAAATTGCAGTAGTGTCAACAGAAACTTTTTTGGTGATGTTTTTGTCATCAAACACTGAAGTATTAGGTTTTTCAACATATCATGATCTATACTAAAGATATAATCTTACATCTTAAGTGTTTCCCATAAATTAGTTCAGTGCATATGCCATGGGAAAAGAGGCAGAAAACTAAAAAACTGCATGTCTGTGACAGTGGCTCAACTGGAACTCATATAGATGTGAGGGAAGGAAGGAAAAGGTGGGTGAAAGTGACAATATTGTGGAAGCAGATAGGCTGCTAAATGTGGTAGAAGGTAGAAGCCCTCTCTTGGTAATGGCAGGTGAGAAAAAAAATAGGCAAAGGATACTAATAGAAAACTCAGTGTAATAACAAAACTGGAATTAGGATGTTCAACAAATAAAAGTAATTAAAAATTGGAGAAAGGGACTGATATATGATATACCTTTAAATGCTTACAGAATACTGAATAGCTGCTTAGATGGGGCCATAAAAAGAAGAAAAAAAGAATAAAAATAAAGAAAATAGAGGGGAGGGCAAAAAAAGCCTGTTTGCGGAACTGAACAGTTTTTCAACTGTTTTTCTGTGATTTACTTTACTGGAAACTTGAAATTACAGTTTTGAGGGATATTTTTCAGATTAACTACTGTGTTTTATAAGTGTCAATCTCTGAAGTTAATGTTCCTTGGTATGAAAAGAAATTCCAAAATTGCCATGAATATTGACTTGTGGTGGAGCCAGAGTCAATTTCCACAGAAAGACATCAGTTTTCAAGTGTATTACGTTATGTGGTTAAAAAGCTATTTTCATAGGCAGAAAGAACATAGCTGTAGCCTTTATGTTCATCTAGTGATTTTGTTTTCATTTACTTTCAAGCAAGCAACAGTCATGTGTTTTTATATGTTTAAGTAACTTTAAAAAATAATTTAATATTTTACCTGGCTGGATATGCCTGTGGCTGAGGACCACATATTAATAGGTGGAAATTAATTGGTTTTCATATCTATTTTGTCTATGGAGCGGGTTTCTGAAAGTGTCTAAAGAGTGGTTTTCTGAAAGTATGTGTATCAAACCTTTTTGGGCATAATAGGATGATTCAGAATGTCCTGTACTTGGAAATAAGCACAATTTTCACTGTAATAAAACCAAAGCAAAATGCAGCTCTGAACAAGGGATATTTTCCTCCCTTTTAATTTTGTGTTGGCCACACTAACTGTTGACAAATAGAGAAATAGTGTTCTCACTACTTACAACAAGGAGCTGACTTTTTAATTACTTTTTCTGTTGATGAACTGAAGACAGAAGAGAGATTAAATTAAACCAATTGATTAAACGTGTAGCAAATGTAGCCTTTTAAGTAGCTTTCTATTTAGGTTCTTTCTGTTGGTTGCCTTGATAATACTCCTTTTCTTCCTTCTCTTCATTGTCAGAGGATTTAAGTGGCACTTGACAAGAAAAAGTATTGGAAACAGGGTAGCTAACAACCAGAGAGAGCATCAAGGCAGAGATTGTTTGAGCATAAAATGCTTTGAAGGCGATCAGAGAGTTGTAAGGACAATAAGGTTACTTGAAGTGACTGCTAACATGGTATCTCCAGAGGCTTTCTGTTATTACTGCCATTTATTCTTGTGATGGATCTCCTCCAAACCATCCTTAAATAAACTAATGAACCATGTTGATGTTTGTTCTTTTTTAGTAATTTTTTTATCTATCTATCTATCTATCTATCTATCTATCTATCTATCTATCTCGGTATCAAGGTGGGAAGTGACAGTTTGGTATGAGAGCCACTATTACCTCATATAAATGAGGTTGTTTATTGACTAACAAGGTACTAGTCTTGTCTACGTCTGCTCAGTCAGAGACTTATATATTTCAAAGGCCCCTATGCCTATCTAGGATGGATTACTGCTGCAACACACAGCCTCTCATTACCAAGAAAGCTATAGGTCAGTTTAAGACACGTAGTCAAAGCAGAATGTGTGTTTAGTAGTGTTGCCAGTGAATACATAGAGGAAATCAATTCTAGACATGTCCCAGGCTTTCAGAAATTTGAGAAGACAATTCCTAATTGAAAAGGCTACAAAATTACCCTGTCAACAGCTTCTATTTCTCTGCCAGCTGAATGAATTACAAAGAATATTCTTTAGCTAAGAAAAAATAACCAGATATTAAAAAATATTGTTTCTATGTGCCTTCAAATATGACTGAATTTTGTTAGAATACAGTAATGGTCTTTATCTTTAGAATTATGCTTCAGTGACTTCTTCTTATGGTGCCTCTACATCAGAGTATTAGCTGAGACAAGGTGTGCACAGATGCAAGGAATCTTTTAGTCATTTTTACTGTTTTTTCCTCTTTACTTTTTGCATGAGACTGGGGCAGTCTCAGAGCACACAAATTAGATTTATTTTCAGATGGATGTCACATGTGCTCCAGAACTGCACCTAGTGTAGCTGGAATTATTAATGGATGTTCAAATTTCCAAACTGGCTTAGAACCCTTCAGGAAAAATTTCTGGAGATGTGTACAATATGAATGTTGGGGTATAGTTAACAACTGTTTAAATCTATGAAGTGACAACTTTGTGAAGAGACATCTCTGTTAGCTGTGGTGTGCTGGAGTGTGCCCTAGCATACAGCAGATAAATGTGGAATTCAGGTGTTTTCACAGAGTAGTTGGGAGGATCACTCCCACCAGTGTGACAGCAGTCTGATTTTGTTGGTCTGTTGCTGCAGCTGAGGAAAAGGCTGCGTTCCCATGAGCTCTCCACCCTCCACTGCTCTGGATATCAATCTTCCTACTTGCTTCTGCCTGGAGCTGGGATTTAGCTTCACTTAGGACTTGGACCATTTCAGAGTGGCTCCTAGAGATGTATTCCTATATTTACCTGTTACATTTACCTTCATGAAAAAAACTAACAGGACTGAAAATAATGTTCAGTCCTGTTGTAACAGAAGTCTTCTAGACGTCTCCCCTAGAAATGAGTGGATTGTGATGAGCACATTTTTCCTTTAAGCTTGAATGAACTATTAGAGCCTTGAGTGAGATGCACTGGATTTTGATTCAGATATGGAAAAAGCTGGTAACTGAATTTTTTACCTACATGGTGTTCTATTTCTAGTAAACCTAAAAGGAGATTCTGTGTAAAGGATAGCCTTGATTTAAATTGCTATTGATTTTACTATGTTGCTAATGAAGGATGATGAGGAATGCAAAGTTAGTTATGTTCGTAAACTTCTCAACCCTGAATGTTTTATCAGCCTGTTTGCAAGCTTTCTTTAGCAGCTGCAAGGTGATCAGCCTGCTTAATTTCTTGTGCTGAAAGCAATTTATCTGTAGCTATTTGTCCTCTAGGGGCAAGCTGTGTATTTGATGCAAAATAAAATTTATGCAAATGATTCTTCTGTATTGAAATCTGATGATTTAAACCTTCAGGTTTTCTAATTCACTTCTTGAGCTTATTAAGAGCAAAATATTATCCAAGCATCCTTTTCAGAAGACGTGATCTTTTGCTTGTAAATAATAATGAGTAAGAATATGATTTTGTAATGTCTATCTCTAAAATATGGTGTGAGTGCTTCTTCTACCTCTGTAGTATGGGCAGTCAGGTTGTTCTGGGATGTGTAGTTGATGTGTATCTTGATAAGCTTCTTGTACTCCTTCTGCCTGTGGTTTTTATCCACACAATGGATGGCTTGGTATGTATACCAACTGACATGGATTTGTCCTCCTTTTATTCCAGTGCAACAATTTTGTAAAATTTGTTGGGAAGCCAATACTTGTCTTTTCTTTATAACCAGAAGGCATTGGTAGAAAGAGAACTCAGAGTGAACTCAGGGAGGCATAGGGAATGGGTACAAACTACAAGTTAAAGCCATGTCAGTATTGGTGCAAGACTTTTATGAGTAGCTGGAGTGCAGTAAACCTTCCATAGATTTCCAAGGGCTCTGCAGCTCTCTCCAAAGCTATCTACAATTTTGTTGAAGCAGCTTCCTCCCATTTTGAAGTGCATTGCCCATGGTCTAACTGTGACAGCTGTAAGACTGCACTAGCTGTCCAAGGTACTCCTCATAGTGGAGATAAATAAGTACATGAATCACTTAAGACAGGTTTATCCTTGGGTAGGAGTCTAAACCAAAAAAGGAAAATTATGACTAAGAGACTGGGGTTAGTAACTCAAGCTTTGATGATTGATTCTTAGGTGTATGGAGCAGAGTCTTCAATGGATAGTTTTAGATACTGCATTTGCCTTATATTTAGTATGTAATAAAAATTTTGGTTTGGTCAGAAGTCTATATTCTACTATAATTCTCTTATAGATTCTGTCCCCAAAGGCACAACCTAATAAATGGATAACTTTTAAAAAATATTACTTGAAAAAATATGCTTCTTTTTGAAATCTGTAAGATTGAAGCTTAACAGGGTACAGAAAAGCGGTATTTTCAGCTGGATTTGGGTACAGAGTGGAGAATCTAAAGAACAGAAAAGGAGATTGATCGATGTGAAAGAAACACTGGAGACGTTTTTGCTTTGCCAAAGAAGAGGGAACAAAGGCTAGAAATCTGTGTCAGCACAGCCATAGTGGGTTGGCAGGGCTTCTTTAAGCATTGTTCCTTAAAACAGTCTTAGATATACATTTTGCCTGGAAACAAAATAGAGCCTAATAGAATAGTAATATGTTATTAATTTGTATTCATCAAAAACTAACCCAAGCAGTACCAGTACCCAACACTTGTGACTTCTGTACACTTTTTAATGTTTGCTTTGACACCAAAAAAATGATTGATTGTGCTAAAGGATCTTCTTCTACCTGACTAAATGTAGACTACTGTGATACCATGATAATGCTTAAAACACTAGCCTTCCTTCCTGCTATTACTTGCAGGGTATTACTTGCTTCTGCTTACGAGCACTTTTAGAGTTGGTTTGGTCTGTGCTTGTTTAGTGGAACTTGGGAAATACTGTAATGATGTGCTATCCACCTGCCTTCCACTTGAATAATTGTTCTTGCTGCTTGTAAATGGTTTGCAAGCCCATGAGATAGCAAAACCAAGATAAAAATAAACGGTAACTACCCACGCTGTTACCATTTCTCCTCCTCTGTTGGTAGAAAGTTCTTCAGCATGTGAAAAAAACAGAAAAGTAAAAGAAAAGTAGCTGTACTGGCAGTGAGTTTGAAAATGAGTAACAACTACTTCATGGATGTGAGGTCTGCATGCTTGTACAGGGAGTGCCCAGAGTAGATGGAAATGTTTCTTTAGAGGTACATAATGTGGAAGGGATGAAGAGGAGCTGCCACATTATTTCATGCACATGGAATGTAGGAAATAAGTGCTTAGTAATTGGGCTTTATGTATATCCCCTTTTGTAGGGAAGAAAAAAGAAGCTATACTCTTTCTGTCTGGAGCAGATTACTTGTATATTAAATTATTTTCTGAACATGCCAGTAGGTTTGCACAAGGTAAATTAAATAGACTTTCCTTCCATAATTCTGCATGCTGTAAACCATAGCTCAGGGTAGCATATTTGACTTTTAGAGATATGTGTTAGTGAGATAAATCACATCAGGAGAGGCAGAGGCCTGTGAAAGAAAACACTGCCTGGAGCTTCACAGGGCTTTCCACAGGGCTTGAACTTCCTCTTCCCCAACAGATTTCTACAGTACTCATCAGTTCTGTGATTTAGAGCTATTTCATGGACTAAATTTCAAATGCATGTGCACTGATTTGGACGAAACAAAAGAGTTCCTTAGCTTCTGGGTTAAATTTGTAGATGAGCAAATATCCTCAAGGTATTCTTTCAAACACAGGCTGTAGTTTTGAATCTCTTTGACTGGTCCCTACACTATTTTCAAGGTATACTTTTATGATATATTTGAAGAGAGGAAAGACATTCTTCGATTGAAGCACAGAACTGGGAAATCAGATTTATCATCTGTTCAGTCTTAGCATTGCTGCATGATCTTGAGCAAGGTGCTTGAAATATACTTCTGTTCTGAATAATACTTAAATTTGAAACCTTGTTCAAGAGAATGAAAGCCTTTAGATATTCAAAATGTTATGTGCTGACTCTACTATCACACACACACACAAAAAGAAAAAACAAACCCACGATCTCCCTTCCCCAACCCAAAAAGAAGCAATCACTGCTTTTTTAAATGATTATTTCTCTTTACCTTGAAAAGCTATTTTTCAGGAAAAGAAGCTGATGTTCTGTCTTGTACATCAAGTAAATGGGAACCACAGGGCTCCCCTGCCTTCTCTTATACATCCAGCCTCATCACCAAGGGCTATCACACTATTTTTTCAATTATCTGTGCACAGAAATGGTCTCCCTTTATTACCAGTATTTTTTGACTTCTTTCTGGCCTTTAATAATGGTTCTAATGGCCTGCTTCTAATGAGTAAGAGGTGGGCCCAATTAAAATATTCCCAACTTGCACAGCAAAGGAAGACTTAATCAAGAAAACAATGTTGTATACAAATTCTAAATTAACTTAGCACCTGCAATACACAGCTTTTTAAAGTCACATATTATGGATGTTTGAAAATATTCTGGTTTCATAAAAATACCAAAATAATGATCTGTTAGCAAAACCTTTTTGTGTTTGTTTGTTTGTTTGGGTTGCTTAGGGTTTTTTTGTTTTTTATTTTTCATCCTAGTAATATCAGAGAAGAAGCAAAACCAGGGATCATAAATGACCTCTCTGCAATTGATGCCCAGAGCCTGGAGAGGGATCCCAAGTCATCAAGAGAGCTCCTGAAGAGTGGCACAAAGGAATTTCAACCACTCCAGACAGCAAGTTGGCTTCACTGGGAACCCAGCTTAAATGTGTCTATACAAGACATGTTCCATGGGGAATAAAGAAGAGGAGTTAGAGATGTGCACAAGTCTGCAGGGCTAGAATGTTACTGGCATAACGGAGATATGATGAGATGGCTCCTATGACTGGAGTGCTGGAATAGAAGGGTGCAGACTCTTTAGGAAGGACAGGCAGGGGAGATGAGGAGGGTTTTTTCCCTCTATGTTAATGACCAGCTCTACTTTGAAATGGATGATAAGACAACTGAGAATTTATGGGTGTAGTGGTTTGGTCTAAAATACTCATTACTGTTTATCTTCTGTGAGATAAGAATTAGGAGAAATGCAAAGCAGGCACCAACTTGAATGAATATAAAGAAGTTTATTAACAGACCTAAAAGAAGAAAAGAAAAAAAAATTATACCACCTTTAGAACTCTCCTCCTCCCCCCACCTTCCTCCCTTCTCCCACTGACAATGTAAAGACAACCCTTAAGATGTTCAGTCTGTTTACCACTTTCATAATAACCTTGTTCAGTCCATTAGAAAGAGAAGTCTCTTCTTGCTCGTGCTATGAAAACAGTATCACACCGAGACAGCCACCCACTTCCAAATATTGTTCAGTCCATTCAGGAAGAGGAGTCTCTCTGCTCGGGATGTGAGTTCCTTCCCCCGACTTGCAGCTTTTCCCGCAACTGCTTTCGAGGGTCCACTCTTGAAAGTTTTCTGGGGTATAATTTTAAGGTTGAGCTGTTCAGAAACAAAAAAAACCAGAGGCCCTTCTCCTTCCCTGGGAGCAAAGGGTCATCTTCATCTTTAAGACTATCTCTGGAAGCATCTCTAGGAATTGAGGTTTTTCTCCTTTCCTCTTTGGAGCAAAAGTCCTCATCTGGTTCATCTGGTTCATCTCTCTCTGTCCAAACTTCTCATGAAATTACAGCTGCGGCAGCATCTGCCTATTGCTTACGAGTTGAACACTCCACCCCCCATATCTTCATGAAATTACAACAGGATACTCTGATATATCATAGCTTCACAATAGAATTTCAGCTTTAAGCATCTCCTCTCTCTCTTCCCTCAGGTTTTCAGCTCTTCACAGCAATAAAAGGGTTAATCTCACCTCGGCCTTGCAGCTGGAATGTGCCTTATCGCTGTTGGTCACTGACCTCTGCCGGACAGAGGTGCCGCTTTGCTGAATCTCGGCCGCAGTGGAGAGGGGGGGTTCCGAGCCGCTCCGGCTGCCCACGGCAAGGCAGTGGGGGGGGGTTCCATGGCTGGAACAGGCCCATGGCTCCAGGATGGCCGTGGCCCGGCCCGGCCTGGCCCAAGCAGGGCCTGGCCGGGCCCACTGGCCCCTGCACGGGGCCTGCAGCCACCTGTCCCAGCGCCGGAAAGGAGAGAGAGCTTGGGGGGGAGTTTGTCTGTTCTTAAGTGTGTATCACAGAGGCGGTCACAATTTTAAGTGGCTTAAAGAATTGTCCATATTCAAACTGGCCAGCTGATAGGTTCTATCAGGTCCCAGAGGAAGCTGTAAGCACCCCTTAGCAAGGATATCCCTTCCGGGACTATGCTTGCTAACCTATGACAGGATTAAAGGCAGGGCAGGGACAGGGGACTTTACAGTGGGGATCTGCTACAGACTGTCCAACCGGAAGAACTGAGTGAATAAGGCCCTCTATAGACAGAAAGGAGCAGACTTCAAGTACTGAGTCATAAAATCAATGACTGATGAAGAAAATAAGAGTGCCCTTAAAGGTCAAACATTTGTGAATGGAAGTTTTAGATCAGACTATAGATCTGTGTGCACAGAAAACTAGGATTCCAGGAACCTCATATTTTTATTATTTGATGCAATAAGAAACCTTTTTGTTATTACTATGTCTTACAAATTTTTGGAGTTCATGGTATTGAATTCAGATCCAAGGAGTGACACATAAAAAAATGAGTGCAGCAGAAGATGCACTTCTCCTAATCTCAAAAGTAAGCTTTCAAACTTTTCTTTCCATCTGTTTGCAGAAATACTTTTTCATCATCTTACTCATCTTGGTCTTTCTTGCCCTCTGTCCCTCTGTCTTAAACACACATATAGACAGCAGGTCTTGCATTACTTGACAGGCCTGGCATTGGTTATTTCTTTTATCTACAGAACAGACTGAATTAAAGAAACAGCATTGGTTATAACATATAAGAGGAAAAATGTTTTATTGCTTTGGATGTAGCCAAGAATAACTCAGGAAGGTTTCAATGACAATGCCTCTTAAAGAATCAATGCCATCAGGTGTTTTCCTGGAGGTATGATACAATTCAAGTGCAGGTAGAATATTTAAATGAATTTAGAATTTTAAAGAGGCTTATCTCTAAACTTTCTCAGTAATTCCTGAAACTGCATTTTGATTTACTTGATTTGATTGCCCAGTAGTTTAGCTTGATTATATGAAAAAAAATATTTTTGGTATGTAACCTGTTGAATAAAGTCCTTAATTTCTGACAGTTAATCAAGTATATAATCTAAAGCAGTGATAATTGTTTGAAATTATTCAGTCTCATGAGTAATATCTTCTAACAAAAACAAAAAATTCTTTACGGTAAACAGAAGACTTCAGAACATAACAGTCTTCTCTGGTATAGGCAATTCCATCTTAGGTGCTTACTTTGGATTTTATCTTGATTTCTGTCTGTTTATTTCTACACAAAAATGTGAGCACAGATAAATGCTTAAACAAATGTTGTTTTAAGCACTGGAACCTCTGTGAACCTGCAAATCTGAGTGAGGAGCTGAAAGTGTTTTAGTCCTGTCTGCTATTTACACTAGTCAACTGGAAGGCATATACAAATACCAAAAGACAACCAGGGTCAATGTAGTGAAACATGGCTAGGATAAATCATTTAAGAGAAAAAGCATTCTGCAAGAACGCACAGAATAGGTCAGGCTAAAAAGAAGCAGGAAACTTCTGTCATCCATTTCAAAACAAGTAATACAGGACTTAACACATAGTGCTGTTTTTCCCCCTGTATTACTGAGAAACAAGAGCAATAATATGTATATGTGCATATCCTTTGTATATTAACAAGAAAAATGTTTAAGTATTTCAAGAGTTTCTTTTTTTTTTTTCAGCATACTTAATTCTTCTGCTTCTTATCCAGAGGGACATTACACATCTTATTCTTTTGATATAATACAAAAAAGAGAATCAGAACATCAAACATAGAAGAACAAATAAATGAATTGGAAAATATCTACCAGCTTCAGAATTTTCTGCTTGAAGTCACTTACACAAACTTCTGATCCATGGGGTAAAATGAGGTAGTTGTTTTTTTTTTGTATGGTGGGGAGCAGTACCTCTATTCATGTAAGAGCTGATTTTCTACCTAGCTGATAACTACCTAAGGAAAATATTGCCCAATTGGAAGTATTTAAACTTAGTGCAGTATTTAAACTTAAAACAATTCACCAGATTTTGAGTTCCTGAGATACAAATCAAAATAAACACAAAATGGAACTTTGGCATTGAAAACATACCCCATATATACCATACCGAAAGATATTCCTTAGCACTGTGAGCAGACTGTCCTAAAACGCAATTGCGACCTATATAATTTGTCCCCCTAGTTTCTACATCAGCAAATAAAACCCAAGCCATTCTATGATTCTATAATCTATAGCTTCCATTCATAAAACAGTACCCTGTATCACTACCCTAGGCCACAATTAAATTGAACCCATTCATAGTTTAGTTAAGCTTTTTACAAGAAGTATTATCCACTGTCAATTATTATTTTCTTTTCTCATTTTCTGTGGTGCAGTTCAAGTAAGAAAAACAATGCAAATGTTTTTGAAACAGATATTTAGCCTTTCATTGCTTAGTTTAGAAAGGGGTTGTTTTTTAGAGAGACTTAGTTGTAAAAGCACAATGAATATTTTGTATATTTTGTCCTAATCATAGGAATATATTGTTACTGCAAATGTTGGATTGGTGAGTGTTCAGGGATTTGTTCTTGAGTAACTATTTCATAGATTCAACTAGGAGCTCTTACAGGAACAGAACTATCTAGTGGAAAAAGAAGGAGAATATCAAATGGAAGGCCCGGATAGTTTTCTGATTTGTACCAAAGCACAGGTGGGTGTCTATGTCTGAATTGATACAAAATGACTGTTGTGACTGCTTTTTATGTTTTCAGTATTCACTAGCTTTAAAATGTTCTGTAAACAATGCATGATATGCTTGCTCAGTACTCTTGTGTAGTCTGCTTTTCTCAGATGGAGTTCATACATAATAAGGTAAATTCATTCAAAATTTTTGCAAGATCAGGGTCTCATGAAATACAGTAAAAATTTCAGTGTGTCCGTTTCTGAGAACTTTTTATGTATAGTATTTTAGAGCCACTGCATAGCCAGTTATTTTCAACAGATTTGTTTTTCATGTCTTTTAAAGCAAACATTAGATACAGACATGAATTTTTTGCACGCAGCACTGTAATTTTGTAAGTGCGACTCACCCTTTTGAATTTAATGAGATTCTTTGTTTAGCCAAATTTATTAGTGTTATGGGGCTTTTTTCTGTTGTATTGTAGTCTTTGGAGTATAATAGTTGTGTAAAGTACTAATGTGACCATGTATTAAGTACTTTTAGACTGTTATGTAAAAATGCAGAGGATAGTTCAACTTTGTTATGGGAAATTAGCTAGTCACCTTGTGGCACTGTCTCATTCAAGCATCGGTGCCCTTATAGATGTTGTTTTTCCTGCATTTTAGAGGAGGAATGATTTAGCCAGGATTATGCAACGTTTTTAATGCTCCAGATGCAGATGCAAAGTTAGGTATATTAATTGTGCTGGTCCTTTTGTACTGCTGTCATGTACATCCAGTCTTACCAAAAGGAGTGAACAAGTTCTTTAGAAGCGTTTGGCCTTTAGGCAGAGCCTGGCTACTCTGATCTAATTGCAGTTTTTTTCTTTTGATATGGAATTCCTGATTCATTTTTTGAGGTGGAAGGTATTGTGTTATTCAGTGTTAGTCATGCAGGGTTTTCCTTTCTTTTTTTTCTGATTGTGTCAAAGGAGCTAATGTACATGACTAGTATTTCCGTCTAATACCTACACTAGAGAAAAAGCCAGGCATGCAGCTTTTTTTTTGGTAGTATATATATACAAGGGCTCAAATTTAATAACCTAATTTTCTGTCATTAAGTTTTTGTTTTAGCATGGGTTCAAAAATAGTACCAGTCCTTCTGCACTGTAGTGGAACTGTGCTGTCTCACACTACAAAAGGGAAATTACCTATTCCTTATTAACAATGTGCTTTGAAAGAGGATGGCATACTTGTTGTTAATACTAATTTTTTTGGTATCTCCTTTTAAGCACTGGAAACTTGTAGAGATACTCACAGGTGAAATTTTTTATCTAAAAAAAGAAATGGCACCTTGGCAGAGCATAACACTCCTGACAGGAAACCAGTCTCTTGAACGAGATCGTTGTTTTCTGTTTGGTTGCAGGAGCCTCCATTTCAAGAATCCCTGCAGCAGTGTGTTCACCTGGATCAGGTTAAGATTACTTGTGATGCTATTTCAATTATTTCCTATAACTCAGTTGGTCTTCAGTCCTCCATGACCACTCTGTCATCTCATAGGTCTGTTTATATTGTTCCTTAATGATGTATAAAAGACTGTCATATGTGACAATTTCTGTCAAATGCACCAAAAAAAGCCTTCTTCCGGCTGTTTACAACTATCTCTATATTTCGGTCAGTCTTGCATCAGGAACTGCCTGAAGGAGTCAATGAGCCTGCCAGATTCTTTATCCAAGGTAGCTGCATTTTTAATAAGTGCATATTAATAAATTATGCGTGAATAGCATATGTATTGAAGCATACAGATGGTGGCTATCAGAGTCTAGGCACAGCTGGGCCTGTTTAGGAAAATTCCAGGGCTGTCTTTAACTCACACCTGGAGAGCTCCTGTAACAGAATTTTTGTTGTGAAGCTGGTTAAAGGCCTAGTCACTGACTTTGTCTCAACTGCAGTCTCCTCAATGCTGAGAGTACTTGGGAAGCTCTTGCACCACCCAGGAATTCATTGGCAGGGGTTTCTGGGTGTGCATGCAGCCACAGCACTGACATCCAGCGAGGCCACAGCTGGAATTATTGGATGGACTTGAATTTTATACTTGTATCCCAATTGTAACTTTGATTTTACAGCTTTTACCAGAAAACAAATTGAGTTCTTTAGGAGTTCTTGAAGACTGATGCATGTATTCATATCTGAATTGATTTTGCCTAAGGTCTTTTGCCCTGAATATGTTAAAAAAGATTTGTGGTTTGGCTTGGTTTTTTGTCTGTTTCTTTGTTCTTCTAACAATGATAGTAGAAGTGCAGCTGAATCAATTGAGTAAAGATGTTAGGTTTATTTAGTGAGATCAACAGTGTTTCCCCCTTTGTGATACAGAAATAAGCAGTCACAGACTGATAGAAAGGGTAAATGAAAAAGCAGCAAGGCAAATCATTGAACTTCTAAAGAAAGCAGTATTCACTATTCAGTTGTACAAATTGAAGACATGTTTTACTTTACAAAATGTAAATAGGAGGCAGAACTGTAACTCAGGCAGGGTTACGAAATTGTAAATAATTGTAATATTTAATCATTGGGTGTAAAAATCATCTTCCAAAAATATGTTTTTTATTGGCTCACTTTTATTAATCTGCAGGAAATTTTGCAGTTGATCATAACAAGGTAGGTACTTGGTATTTTAGGAATTTGTCAGTTGTAACTATATGAAATTTATTACCTCTGACATAACATTTTGATTATTTAGAAAAGATATTTTATTGGTAATTCTCTAAGAACTTATCCATTAGATTACAAGTAGGATAAAAGTCGACTAGACCAGACTAGACCGTACTAGAATAGAATAATTCATTTGGAAGGGAACCACAGTGATCATCACTCCTATGCACCTCTATGCTGAAGCCTACACACCATTTAAAAGGGAATCTCATAGCATCTCTATTTGTGACACATTTACAAAAAGAATGAGTTCTGAAGGGCAGAAATTATATGCCTTATGATTTTTTCAGATTTTTAGAATCTATAGTTATTCCAAATGGCAGCTGGGCATGGAAAATACTTCATGTGATTTCACTGCATACCTTTTTTGAACGCTTAAGTTTGTTGTTTAAATATGATATTCAAGTATATACTTCTGTAGAAAATACCCAGATAGCAACTGCCTTATTCAAAGCTATACCTAATATTTTCTCTTACATTTGACCCTATAAATTGCTGTCATCAGGGTTAATAAATTATAAAATTAAATCTTTTAAGTAGCACCTGAAAATAACTGTTCAATAACTCAGTTCCCATAAAGATAAAATTGAAAGATATAGGGTACCTTGAAAAAAAAGTCTCTAAATATGAAGATAATTTCCTTGGCCCCAATCACTATAACTGCATTCTTGTATATCTGCATTTTTTTCGAAGGTAAGAGTTTAAAAAATATTATCACCCTACTTGTAACTTTTATGTGTTTACTGTGGTGCTTTATATCCCACTGCATTCTGTATTTCACATCAAAAGAAATGATAAAGGTAATATATGGTGATACGTCTGCTTGTTAATGAAAAAATAAATTGCATTTACTGTTACATAAATGAATGATCTGTAAATAGACAGAAGAAGAGGATCAAGGAGGAATATCATAGCAAAAGACTTAGAGTAGAAACCCTTATTTATTGCTGTTTAAACTGACCCCCAAATGTATAACTAAACCACTGTGCACGTGTCTCACTCTTTTTTCTTACACAAGATCATTCTATATGGCTTCCAATAAGATGCACAAGAACTTATGAATTCCCTACCGAGAGTATATAATTAAATCCTTTTAATTTTTTTTTTGAATGTTTGAATGCTTTCAGTTTCTCTGTGGTTATTGTAAGGTAGTAAGTGTTCTGGGGCTTTGTGACTGAAAGGTCATTAAATTACTATGTCCCAGTTGAAAATACTGCAATTTACATGACATTTATCAAGGAGATTATATGAGTCTACTTTTGTTCTGTGAGTTTAAAAGGTGAGACTTCTTGCTGTTTTCTATACAGTATGATTAAAAAAATGAAATTCATTTCCACAGCATTTTTTAATTATTATTTGAAAGAAAGCATTTTCTTAGGTGACTGTGAAGACATTAGTGCTAATAGAGCTTTTCTAAAGAGTTCTCAGAATGTAATTAAACCCCCTAAAGTTAATCCAACATTACCATTAGTTTCTGTTAATGCTCTATTTTTTGTCTAACTGGTATCTTTTATCAATGTACATGCCGTATTATCATTCAAAGTTCTAATGATCCAAAGAAGCTCTATGATATAAATAAATACGTTTGCTGCAGGATGTGAAGCAAAGGCTGCTTTGGTTTGCACACAAGGTTGCTATGTGTATTCAGCCCAAGGTCTTGTTGGTACCTTAATTCATGCAGAGCCATCTCTCTTAAGTATTTTAGTAACTGGGTTGTAACACATACGGATTAGAAATCAAACCCTCAGTGGCATATATAATGATGTTAATATAAGACATAATGGCTATGCTCTGTGGAAGATGATGTTGCTCATCTTGGTGAAGAGTTGCCATAAAAAAAAAAGGAATTGCTTTTTGTATCTGTGTCTTTTGAGGATAATGATAGGGTGATTAAAGTACAGCTTGAGAGACAGAACCTAAGATGACTGCCCATGGGTTACCCACATGCAAATATGGTTGCTTAGGAAAGTTAGGGTCATTATGGTGCAAGTTCAAGCTGTGTCCCTCAGCAGTGTTTTGCTTGTAATAGAAACAGGTATTTGGAGGGTTCATGTTTGCTAGAGTTTTTAGCAGGTTCTTAAAGCAAACTTGAAGATAATCTCCATGAATTCACCTTCTCCCACTCTGCTCTGCACTGGTGTGGCTTCACCTTGAATATTTGTCTTGGGGTGACTTTATGATGTGTATCCCCTATCGCTGCTCCATGCCCAGAAGTTAATTTTGTGCCTTTCTATGCCTTTAAACTGAGCCTGAGATGGGGGAGGAAAACCTGAGCAAAACTTCTTCAAAGCAGTTTGCAGCTTGTCCAAGGTCACACAGAGATAGAGAACCTCTTTGCGTTCAGCTGCAGCAGTGGATTGAGAGTGGGGAAGCGGCCTGTTTGCTTTCCAGCCAGCTTTCAGCCAGTTTTTCAGCTCCTTTTCCTCCAGAGAGTTGAACTTTGTTTTCCTGGGACTCTGATTTTTCCTTTCTTCTCAGCTGGACTGTTTCAACATCAGGATACATTGGGAGGACTTTCCCCTGAGGCCTTGGCCCTGGAGGTGGGCCCACCACCCCGTCCCAGCTCCAAGGAGGGTGAGAGAGATCTATGGAAGGATTCTGAAATTTTCCCAGGTTTCTCTCAGCAGAGCAAGAGGTTTTATTATTTAGCATTATTATCCTTTTCCTGTGTTTGTTAAATAAGTAGTTTTTATCTCTTTCACTTTCCTTAGAGGAAAATTTATTTTTTCCCGAACTTGGTGGGGGGAGGGATGGTTGTAACCTGCCTTCTCTCAGAGGATGTATTTCCAAATTTGCCCAAACCGGCACAATATTGTGTGCAGTTTTGGGCACCACAATATAAGAAAGGTATTAAATTATTAGAGAGCATCCAAAGGAGGGCAGGGAAGGTGTCAAACAGCCTCGAGGAGAAGGTGTATGAGGAACAGCTGAGGTCTGTTCAGCCTGAAGGAGACTGAGGGGAGACCTCACCATACTCTGCAACTTCCTCATAAGGGGAAGAGGGAGGGCAGACTCTTCTCTGTGGTAATCAGTGACAGAACCTGAGGTAATGGCTTGAAGTTGAGTTGGGGGCAGGTAGGTTGGATATGAGGAAAAGGTTTTTCACCCAGAGGGTGGCTGGGCACTTTGAACAGGCTCCTCAGAGAAGTGGTCAGAGCACCAAGCCTGACAGAGTTCAAGAAGCATTTGGGCAACATTCTTAAGTGCATGATATGAATTTTGGGGATGGTGCTGTGCAGGGCCAGGAGTTGGACTTGATCCTGATGAGTCTCTTCCAACTCAGCTTATTCTGTGATTCTGTGATTCTAACCCAAGGGACTAGACTACAGGCAGACCCGGAATAAACTCATTAAATGCCAGGAAGTTATTGGTAGGAAGTGCTTTGCTCTGCCAAACCACTGCATTGTAATTCAAGACCTCCAGTGAGGCTATATTGTTCATCTGACAGGTTTAGGTGGATTGCAACACACCATAATTGGTAACTCTCTTAGTGTTCCTATTTTTTTTTAACCAAATAATGGTCACAAAATTGGGTTAAAATTCATGACTGTTACTAACATTTAGTTTAAATTTGTGTACCAGGTGACTTAAAGGGACATAAAACTTAACATTATTAAACTTTTTTCTTGGGGTTTTTTTAAGGTGAATTTAAACCTGAGGAATTGTGACAAATATATGCAATTTTCTGCAAGCTTAGTGAAAAGGTGAATAGACAAAATAAGTCTTGTGAAAAGCATGGGCCAATATTTCACTACAATGTGTTGAAAATTTGTCTTCATCAAACTGCTCATCAGCACTTTTCAAAAAGGATACAAATTTGCAGTACTCAGATATACACACACTTGAGTCAGGGTGCCGTGTTCCGACATTTTCAAAATGAATCTTACAGTTTTCCAGCTTCTGTGTTGGTGTTGCAGTGACCCCTATGTGCTCATGGTGACTATGTTAGTTACAGGGAAACAGAGCTTTTTAGCTTTTTTCTTACAAATGCTGTTGTATCTTGGATAGCTGGGGAGGTTGCCACTTGCTCCTAACTACTGTTGATAGTTTCAGTCAAATTATTGGCAGTCAGTCCTTGTCTTCTTAGCAGCATCTAAGCATGTGAGATAGGGATCGATTGAACTGAAAAGTTATTTTACCACAATTTCTTCAGCATCAGAAGGAATTATCACAGCTTTGCTGTTGCTACTCTACCATCTTTGTGGCTCTGTACTGAACTTCAGAACCTGAGGCTGAGGAGGCAAATTTCACTGGCCTGAAATTCACGTATAATTAAAATTAGACATTTAATTAGTCTTAAAATCAGACATTAGTCTTAAAGGACTGCAGTCACTCTATATCATGAGAACTCAAAGCACAATACTTGGATTTAATACCACATACTTTTTCTGAGCCTTTCCACCCTGAAGAGTTAACAGTAGTAACAGACTGTAATTGCCCTGTGCTACAAAGCTCTAAAATACTGTGTTATAGGATACTAACACAGAACTTTGTAAAAAAATCTTGATTGTTTCTTTCTCCATGCTGTTCCCAGAACTACTTTTAATTCTTCTCCTAAGGGAAAAACAGGCTGGCGTTTGGAAGACACATTGCAGATCTAAGCCTCTAGTTACTGTCAGTAAATGTTCTTGCTGCTGTAGCAGAGCTACTTTGGCATTCTTTCAAAGAAAAGATTCTTCATCTCAGCTGTTTCCAAAGAAGATAATTTTTTTTTTCTCAAAGAACATGTATTCTCTACTGTTAGAAATAACACAATAAGTTGAGATGTCCTATTATAATTTGCATTATAATAATACAATAAGTCATTAAAGTTACTGTGGTTTTCTCCAGTCTATTTTAGAAATTATTATGGGAATAAAAATGGTGTGCAGGGGCCCAGCCTCTGTAACAAAGACTCCTGACCTGAATGTATTTCATAGTTTTCTCCAGAATGAGAAATTTCTGTCTAAAATTAAATTGAAGAGCAACATATCATCTCAATATATATTATATAGATACTAAGAAAAAAGTACCAAAATGCACATTATTTACAATCAGAAACCAAAATACCAAAGGCATTTCAAAAGTTAATACATCAGAAGCAAATAGAATTTACATTCTGTAAGCACTCCTGGTCCCACACAACTATAGGTACAAAAATTCTCAGCATTGGGGGGCCATCATCTAGCAAATTCTTCCCTGACAACTACACAGTTGAAACCTGCTGTGACTTATTGTTGCTAATTTGATTATTTCATCAGTCGCTGAGGTTCCACTGCTTGAGACAGAAGAAAAAAGTGAATATAATTGGAAACCCCATAAAACAACTGGAGAGGAAAAAAATACATGATGAAAGCAGTACATAAGACAGGAGGAAATGTACTGCCATATATTGTGAAGTATACAGCATACTTTTCTCTCTGATAGAGGAAACCTTCAAAGAAAATAAAAAGAAATCAAATCTTACTTATAAAACCTCAGCAGTAAGGTGAAATTTAAGGGCAAATATAAAAAGAGGATGATCGATAATGCTGCGAATTTTTAAACAGAGTACAGGAGTATTCTGTCTCAATTTAGAAACCTAACATGAGCCAGCCAACCTTCTTTGATTATGGAATTAGGGGAGAAAGGGATCAGGTTGTTCCCGTAAATCCTTTCAGTCACTCACCTGTCTACCTAAGACACTTGCCCCTGTTCTCTAGCCTTATCTTTCTGCCATCCCAGTTCTGGGATGTCAGTCTTGATGCCTTTTTCTCTCTCCTTGTTTCAGGTAGTTACCTCACTCCTCATGGTTTTACTGAGGATTTTGGTGTCTTTTACTTTGAAGAGCTGGCTGAAATCCAGCCAGAAGTTTGGAGGGGAAAAACCTGCTCAAAAGCTGCAGCAGGGAGAAACTGCTGGCTTGCGGGGTCAAGTGGATGGCTTTGGGTTTTGCTAGGCTGTAAGGAAAGAACTTGCAGGGGCTTGCTGAGTGAGACTGTTCAATGGTACTGGCTGCTGTCAAGGAAGGTGTAGCACCTTCTCAACCTGCTCTGCAATGTATTTCTGTCAGATGACAAGCAAGGGAGGCTGCTTTGTTTTCCCCTCTACACTGCTAAGGCAGTGGAAGTGTGAAGGATTTACAGTAGGTGCTTCATAGTTGATGGGAACAGGATCTAGAAGCAAAGCCTAGTTCCTGATTTTCATATGTAGGGGAACTGGAGAGCACTGTAAGTGCTCCTGACATCTCAGGAGTTAACTTACCTGAAGTGAGAATGCTGAGCAAGAACCCCCCAGCCCTGTGGGAATACTGAGGAGAGGGTATCTTCAGCCTGCACTCAGCTGCCTTTGATGCTGTGGAGCCACTGCTGAGGATTTATACACCAAAAGACCCTCAGAAAAGAAGTTCCTATGACATATCTTTCAAAAGAATTATGCTTTTAAGAAAAGACAGATTTTCCCTTTTTTTTTCTATAATTGCTGGGGTGGTTTCTTTTGTGGGTTTTTTTTTGGTTTTTTTTTGTTTTATTTTTTTTGCACAATGTGGAAGATCAGAATTTTTTTCCCTTTACCTAATACTAGGTAATCAGCTCAGGATCACAGGAAAATGTTTCAAATAGCAGAATATGCTTGTGGCTTCAAAGAAAGCATTCTGGGTTGAGATTTGTTTGTAGGTTTTGTA
Organism: Aphelocoma coerulescens; assembly: GCF_041296385.1. NCBI lineage: Eukaryota > Metazoa > Chordata > Aves > Passeriformes > Corvidae > Aphelocoma > Aphelocoma coerulescens. The sequence continues at coordinate 125,907,671 of NC_091015.1, forward strand.
CCGTTGCTTCTCAATTACTTAAAACTGACTAAGATGGGAGGAGGAAGAAGGAACAACAGGCTGTTTGCTGTTTGTTGTTCTTCCTTTGGGGATAAAGCCTATTTATTTCACCCTTGTTTTAGAAATAATTTTCAGTATATGTGAGCTATTACTTTGACTGCATACTGATACATTTTAATGAAAGTCTCTTCATTAATTTTGCAGTGAGGTTTTCTTTTTACACCATGCCCTGCAGGTTTTTCCCACCCCTGTACATCCCTCTGAGTTTCTTTGGTGGTTTAGCATCCTAATGTACCTAGAGGGGCTGCTTGATGTCGTATTCATAGTAACATCTGCAAACAAAATGCAGCCTACAAGTTTCTGTACAAGTAAACACTTTTAGGGCAGATGTATATGTGCCTTTCTCTGTCCTTAAAGTGTAGATCACTTCCTTTTCAAATTGCTCATAGAGCTAGTTTCAGCACACTAGCTTTTATCTGTGCAATCAAATGGTTGCACACTTGGAGACCTCCTTGCATACACAAGTGGGAACAAAGTGCTCTCCCCCTTCTGGTGTTTCCTAAGGATTACTTTAGATCAGTTTCTGAACTGTCTAAAGGCTTCTAAGTTTTCTATAATACATGGAACTTTGGTACCCTGGTAAGGTACCTAATGACAACTAAGGGGGCAATTATCTTGTTCTTTGATTATTTGAATTTAAATTGATAAGCTGAATTTTGGCTTGGCTGTCAGAGGCAAATGTTTCAAGACAGCTGTAACCATACTGCATTCACACAGGACTAAATTTGGGCATACCTCATCTTCTCAAATAATTTGCGAAGTAAACTGGTTTATGCTGAAGAGCAGAAAACCAAAGGCTGGGGCTTTCTTTTTTCTCCCAAGCTCTATATATGGAACAGCATGCTCCATATATAGAACTTGGGAGAAAAGAACTCCTTGAAAGAGTTGATGCTCAGTGCCAGAGCTGCAGTATCAGTGTGCTGCCTTCACTGTCTCTCCATCCAGTAATCGCTTCTGCAAGTTTGTCTTCCTCGACCTCTACCCAAAACTCTTGTGCTTGGAGGCAAGGTATTTGACTGACATTGTCAGCAGTCATAATACAGGTGTGCAGTGCCATCAGGAGCACGCTGTCTTAGAATGGCAAGTGCTGCAGGTGTTACTGAGAGCTTTGTTCAGTATTTTCCTTCCAAATGTGTAGGGGATGTATACTGGAACATGAATACCCTCTCTTGCTCTCTTGACTCCATAAATAAATCTGTTGCTTTCTCTTGGACTCTATAAATAACTAAGAAAAAGGACAGCCATTCTGCTGCTGTAATTTAATATATTTCAGCTGCATGTAAGACTTCTGTATCTTTGTGAGTTTGGGGGGTTTTGACCTAGGTTAAACCAGCTTTCTGTTCACACCTGCAGACAAGAATCTTTATTGATCCCAAGAAGCCGCCTGACTGTGTAAGCAGTGCTGTTTACGTTCTGTTATTATATGACTCTACTCAAGGCTGGCTGCTAAAGAGTCTGTGTTAGTTAACAGTGCAGCACAATTACTTGAACAGATTTGTAGCACAAACGAGTACCAAGAATGTTTCTTTCTTTTCAAGGGTACCACAGTGCACATCAAGCTGCAGTAAATGGCTTTGGAGCTATGCTCTGAAAATGCATTTCAGCTCCCGACTGTAATTCTATTGCTGGTACCATCAGCTCTTCAGTTAAGATATATTTGACAAAAAATGCCTTGCTACTTGAGATTTAGTGACTGAATAAGCAAAACAATAATTTTTTCCTGCTTCACAGTGGTTCTGTAATATCATCAGTGCATGGGCAGCTGTGAACTGTGAACACATTACACGTGTGCTTTATCCCATAGAATCCTTTAGGTTGGAGAAGACCTTTAAGATCATCAAGTCCAACTGTAAACTCAGCACTGCCAAGTCCAACACTAAATCGTTTCCCTAAGTGCCACATCCACATGTTTTTAAATACCTTCAGGGACGATGACTCATTCACTTCCCTGGGCAGCCTGTTCCAGTGCTTGACAACCTTTTTGGTGAAGAAATTCTTCCTCATGATCAACCTAAACCTCCTCTGGCATAGCTTGAGATCATATCCTCTCATCTAATCACTTGTTACATGAGAGGGGAGACCTACCTTCAGCTCTTTTTACAACCTCCTTTCAAGCAGTTGTAGAGAATGATGAGGTCCCAGCCCCAGCTCCCTGAGCCACTTCTCATCAGACTTGTCCTCCAGACCCTTTACCACCTTTGTTGCCCTTTTCTGGGCACACTCCAGCACCCCAATGCCTTGTGCTAAGAGGCCAAAAACTGAACACAATATTCAATGTATTTTGCCTTGGACCTGAAGAAACTGTGTAACTGACAAAACTGTGATTCCCCAGGTGTCCTTACAGAATGCAACTATTCTTCCTCTTCCTTTTCAACTTGAAGGTAGCACTTCAGTTATGTGATTTTACGAATACTGGAATGTGACTTGTTTTACAGAAATCTCCTGGTTTCTGTGATGAATTTTTCCTTTCACACAGAAGCTGATGACCGCTCTCAGCTTTTTTGTATAGTTATGCACTCTTTGTTTCAGTCCTTCTGTAGATGTGTTTCTGGGTATCCTTTCCTGAGTTAATCTGGGGAAAGCTTAACTCAGGAGAAGGTATGTGGCAGTTTCAATAAGGCAAGTATGCTTATTCCTTCAGGAACACTGAGGTTCATTTTCAGACTTGATAATGCCAACAATAATGAAAATTCAATGTTTTCAATCTGTGTTCTTTCCTAGTTGAATAACCATTAAAAAAAGCTGAAGGAAAAAAGCATCAAATTTTCTTATATGTTCACTCCACTGAGTCTCCCAAAAAGTCTTCAGGAAAAGTCCAAGTAATTGCTTAGGTATTCAACAAAACCCTCAAAACGTATTGACATGACATGGAGTACTTTGTAAGAAGTTGGATGGTAAATCCTGCCTACGTGAACTGGTTGCTGTCTCTATAATCCAGCTTGAGTGACCCAGCAGGTAGGCAGTATAAATAAGTAGGATATAAAAGAGCTTACTTGCATGTAGGTGTCCTGTTTTCAGCCATGGAAGGGTTAACTTTTCACAGGAGCAGTGAGAGGACAAAGCCTGGAACCCTGTGGGCATGGGCAGGACCCTAATGTTATTCCATACCATCTTAGGTCATTGCCAGGGGTGGGGGAATCTCTCTCTTGCTTCCTGGAAGAAAGGACATTGCTTTCCAATGCTGCAAAAATGTGGTGGGTAGAGGCTCTGTCTGCCATTGTTTCATTGTCCCAGGCCTGGTGAGTATTTTGCCTGTAAGCCACACTTTCTTTGTACACTTTTGATGTAAGTATTGTTGTTGTTACTGTTCATTTTCTTATCTCGTTGTTTCCAGTAAATTGGTCTTATCTCAACCCATGATCTTTGTCTTTTGTGCTTTTAGCTGGAAGGGAAGGGAAAATGAGTGGCAGTGAGAGCAGTAAACTGGGGAATACCACACCTAAACCATGACACTAAGCTAGAACTGATCTGCTAAAATCACTGTGATCCAGCTGTAGATGTCTGTCACATTAGAAAGTGAAGTGTTGTCACTCAATCCAATCTGACAAAGATGTGCTAGAAGCTACTCAAAATCTACCCTAATTGACCACTGTCACTTAGTTACAATTTTTGTAGGAAGAGAAAATATGATTGCTTTCCATAAATAGACTCACGGGAGAAAAAAACCCCTTTGATAACTTACAAACATCAGTCATGTGAATTGGAGGTTAAAGACTAAAGTAAAAAAATGTTAATTACATCTTTTTTGACTGTTACTCAGTTTTGTCAACAAATAAGGATAAGGATAGTGTTCCAACTAAATGACAAAAATTGTTAATCCTCATGGAATGGTGTACATTTTTTATATTAGTACAAGGATCAGAAGAATGTAAGGATTATTGTCAGAATATCTGATTAATGGCTAGTCAGCATAAAAAAGACAGGTCAAGAGACAGGAGAATTATTACATTATACTCAAAGACACACCAACCCTGAACAAAAGTTGATAATGAAGACAATTGCAACAACCAGAAGTCTTAGGGTACTGATTGATGGATGGGCCATCAGAGAAACCACTCAGGCATATCTTTGCAGAGGTTGAATCAGAAATTTGTAGTTGAAAGAAGGGAGAGGAATAGGACACACAAGACTTCTCATAAGTTTTATGGGAAAGATTTAATTTACAGGATAGTGGAGAAGGAGGGATTATCTTCATCTGCAGAAGAAAAGCATATTTTGTCTTTACATCTTTTGGGCAGCAAATTTGCTTGCTGTCTTGAAGCTTAGTTGTTTTATGATAGATTGACTTATCCAAACAACTCCTGAACAAGGTTTTATCTGTTGTGATGAGCTCACTGCCATTCTGTTTGGAATAAATAGCATCCTGTTTTAGGATTCACAGTCCTTACACTGTGTCAGCACTGTTCAGCTGTAATTAAAATTGTATTATCAACACTATTCTCAACACAAAAGCAGAACATAGCTCGTACAAGCTACTATGAAGAAAATCAACTCTATTACAGCCCAAACGAGTGCACTGGAGTATAAAAAGGAACTGATTTCTGAGAAAAGCTTTATTAAACCAGATCCTTATTGTGGTTAAGAGACAATTAAAGACCATAGTATCCCTCCAGACAAACCAGAAGAAGGAATCACACCTGAGAGGTCTTTGGTGCCTCTTTCCATAACAAGTATGAGTCATCTCACTGCAAAGCCATCTGACCTGTTAGTGTACCTTTTTTCTGAGTATTATGCACTATAAAAATGTTTGTATGATATAAAGTACCAGTTTTTCAGGATGAGATGTGTTCCCTAAATTCATGTCATTTGGAGGAAGAAAAAGTCTGATCTCCCAGAATCAGTTACTTAATTCTATGTATTCTCTCTTGCTAGATTGACTAAAATGCAAATGGACTCATCTAAATTAAGAAGTACTGGCTGTCTTCTGTTCTGATGAAATTTTCCCAGGCTTTAATGTAGGCTCACTTCTGCAAGTGGCCTAATAAGAAGCATCTTTGTACATGCTGCCTTGTGCTAATAGCAGCAGTTTACTCTGCCTTTCTGTTGACTGAGGCCTGCCTGGTCATGTGTCTCCAGAACAGCTATTTTAAGCAAAGCAGGCCTTGACCAAATCCGCCAATGAAATGTACAATATTAGCAGGAGGTCAATCAATTGAGATGATTATATGCATTTTTTTCTGCAACCTTTCTTCTCGTTCTGAAAAATAGCATTTCTTTTGCATTCGCCTACCTTTCCTCCAGCCACTTGCAGAAAAACTCAAGCTTTTTGATTTTTCACTTCTGAAAATCCTTTAAGTCAAAGTAGTTGTTCAACATATAGAACAGAGTAAAGAGGAAATTATATCATGGAAGAGTGTCAGTAAAAGTGAAGTGAATATTATTGGCTATGTAGCTTGTGGAGATCTGCAGTTGAATCCCTAAGGACTGATAGTGGTAGTGTGTGAAGCTGTACTCCTTGTTTTGGACATTTGCCTATTCCCAGAATGGCCACTGTAAAGTGAGACAATTCGAGTCTTTCATCCTGACAGGGTTTTTATGGGCTTTGCATTTTCTGTGTTCATGGAATCAGTTTAAGGCTTTTCCATGATATGAATTGGGTTTTTGGACATTTGTATTATATTGTCTACCTCTCCCCTGTCACACCCAAGTACCATTTCCATCTGTGAGCTCATTACAATTCTGCCAGTTAGAGTGCAGAAGCCTCTGACAGGAAAATAATTAGCAGTACTGTCCAACAAGTCCCATAAATTTAAATGGGTAAGGTTATAAAAATGCAAAACCCCCAGCATTTTTTTACAAAAGAACAGGGAATTTATTCCAAGGTCTTTTTCACTTCTCAACTAAGTTTCGAGTGCTACAAAATAAAATTTCTTTTCCTTCTCTTTCTAAAAGCTCCATAATGATCTATACATGCATTCTTTGCCCTAGTGTTTATTTTATTAAGTCTTATGGGCTTCTACAAATCTATTTATGTCACTAGGCCCTCACTGAAGCATGCATAGGTTGTACAAATGGAGTATAAGACAGCTCCTGGCTTCAGCTGCATAGATAACTTATTGGTTCTCTGCCTGATGAGAGGAAATAAAAATCACATTTAACGGTTGACTGCCAGTGGTGACTTCCAGGCTTTCTCTCCTTTTTAAAAAATCTGTTGTTATGGTTGAGTGTCAAGAGAGTCTTGAAGAGAGAGCTGTAAAAGTAAAAAGGCAATCACTTACACTACAAAAAATTTAGGATTGAAAATAACCTCTCTGCCTATGGGACTGGGGGACTGAGAATAAAACATGGTATTTCTGGGTCTAAAACCCATATTCTGTGGCTTTTTCTGTGTTTTTGTTAATAAATAATTTTCTTCACAAGTAACTATTAAAACAGAATATTAACCCAAGGTTTATTTTACTTGGGAACTTAAAGCTGGGTGCTCTTAAGGTGTTTGGAAGCCTGAAATGAAACAAAAAAAAGATAAATCCTGAGTATCAGTATTAACAAGTAACAACAACATATAAAATATGTTATTCTAAAATACTTATTTTTCAAAAAAAGCATTTTTACTATCTAGTTTTCACCATAATTTGGAAATATACCCATGCTATGTAGACTTGATGGTAAACTACATACCTTCTCATTTAGATGTAGTCAAAATGTATCCTTAAAATCAGATTTTGTAAGGATACAAGAAAATTAGTGTAAAGCTGGGTTTTTTAGCCAAAAAATTTTGCTCCACATTTGAAGCTTTGAAGTGCTAAAAACATCTGTCAGACAGTTTTGGTGTTGTCTTAACTTCAGCTTTTTGTTTACCTGACCTGTGAGCTTTTCCATTTTATATCATTAGTTACACAGCACCGTGTTCTTGCATTGGATGAGACCACTTTGTTTGCTGTTTGGACTAACTGGTCCTTCAGAGAGGACTTCACAGAGTCACATAATTATTAGGGTTGGAAGAGACCTCTGTAGATCATTTAGTCTAAGCCCCCTGCCAAGGCAAGGTCACCCAGTGCAGGTTATAGAGGAACATGTAAATCCCCGGTCATCGCACAGCGAGTTTATTTTAAAATGGCTTAAAGCACTACTTCTCCCTGAGGTGGCACAAAGGAGAATTTGGCAAAAGTTCTTGGAATGTCAAAAAACAAACTTTACTGGCAAACTTTAGAAGATCAGGAACTTGACAAAATTTCAAGCAAAATTTCAATCAAAGCAAAGCATTTCACAAAGCATTGATTTAGCAAACTCTAACCCATCCAACCCTGAATTACCCAGACTAGAAGAAGAGGAAATTAGTACAAAAAAAGGAGAGAAAGAGAGAAAAAAGAGAGAGACAAGAAAGATACAGCTATCACCCTTGGATCCAGTGTGGTCTCAGATGCCATGAAATTCAAGGACAATAGGGACACGGCCACGTGCGTCTTTGTGCAATGGTTTTTTAATCTGCTCTGCTCTCCTGTGGCCACAGCTCCTCCTCAGGTGGGGCTTGTGGTCTGATAGCCACTCTGGGACGAGGCTGTGGTTCCAAAAGGGACAGGGTGTGGGACAGAGCACCATTACACCTTTGCAGAACTTGATCTGCCCTTTTCTCCCCACACACACCTTAGTTGTTTTGAGCCAGTAATCATTTTTCCCAGTCTCTCACATATGTCCAGGTGGGTTTTGTGATTATTTTCCTGGAAGAAACTCTTGTTTAGGCTACTACTAACTTAAAAAGACTGATCAAGATGGTAAAAAAATATTTCCAGATCTTGTAAAATAATGTGGCTTTAATTACCAGTTGAATACAAAGAAGAGAGGTTTTTAGCTTGTATGTCTACTGAATGTAAAGCGTACATGAAAACAGGAAGTAAATCCTAAGTACAAACACTTAACATATTTAACAGGTATTATCTTAGTGTTTGAAAGCATGAAAATAAAGGATTTATAAAATGATAATTAAGTACATCCTGATTGAAGATTGGGTGATACCCATCACAGAGTTAACATTATCAAGAGGTAATGATGTCAGAAGCAATCAAATGCATACAAGAAAAGTCAATCCCTCTGACTATGGGTTACCAAAAAGCTGGACCTCATTATCTAGGCTGCTGGAAAAAGTTGCATGCCAACCTGCCTGCTGTTGCATATGGTGAGAAGCTGCACACTAGAGCACAGGTAGTGGCTGGTGGGAGAGGCAAGGCCTGGGAAAAGCAGCTATACTTTTATTGCCAGTGATTCAGAGGTGTTGATGTGTTGAGGAACTTTGCCTCTTTGTAACAGGTAATAATGTGAACACAACCTTACAACCAGACACAGGAGAAAGAGGTGGGAAAATGCAAATATGTTGTTGAAAACTATGATGTCATCTTTCCTCATAATAATAATTTGAAGTAGGATATGAGATAGCTAATAGTGGTCTTAGACCCTGACTTTTAGCATCTAAAACTAGGTTTGCATTCATGGGGAAATGAAGGGACATATAACACATTGTTAGCATTAGCAAGTATACTAGGCTGCTCTTATGGGTTTCAACATTGGTACATTGTTTTCCTACCTGTAGATAAAAATGCATCTAACACTTGTGATTTCCTGTGTGATGTGAAATACAGGTGAAACTCAACATCCTGATAAGGTTGTTTATCTTCTAATGTCATTCTCATGGAAACACTGCAAGGATTTTTACCAGTTTCTTGGAAGCCAGAACATAACAAACATCAGTTATTATGCAATTGATTATTGCAAAACTGGGGCAAAATATAGAGTAGTGATCGATATTTCTACTTAAGTATAAATATGTGTATTTGAACCTTTTCTGTTGAACCTTTTCTGTTCAAGGGTTACAAACATAGGAATATTTGGGGATCATAAGTCTAAAGATACAGAAGTTGGGGACCTGCCAAAATATGCATTACATACCTAAATATTCTGTATGGCTGCATCTTAGTACCACTTTTATTCAGACTAAATACACAAACTTCTATGGAGTTAAGAAAATACCTAAGTAAGAGTTACAGCAATTCATAAAAATATTTTTCTTTTCCACATTATGCTAATACATATTTCTTAAAAAATAAGTCTTTTGAAAGGAACAAAAATGCTTAAAGGTTTTACTGTATATTGTTATATTATTTTACATTAACCTACAAATTAGTCAGGTACATTTTTTATAATCTTCACTTGCTGAGCTGAGCTATGTTTTGGTTGGCAAATAGAGAGGAACAGGTAAAGAGTCCCTTCCCATTATGCATGGTATGCAGGGTTTGTCTAAATGCAGTCTTCAAACTAGGAGCTTATACCTTTCTCATACAATTTCACTGTCATTTTCAAATACATAGAAGCTTAGGAAGAACAGTTTAAATTAATCAGGATGTAGCCATAATGGTAGAAACACCAGACAGTTTTAGCCAGTACTGTTTTCAAGGTGTCTTTTCATGAATCAGATGTTTTTAATCCAATATGTTTTTCCATGCTGTGTTTTCAAAGATCAGTTGGAAATTTAATTCTTCTTAAACATTAAAAACTGACTCATAAAAAATTAATTCAGAAGCGGAAAAAAAATACTTTCAGTACTCATCATATCACTGAGCTGGATTCATTACTATAATTTTTACAGTCCATTTTTATATCAGTGCAAGTTCCATTGAGATTTCCATTCTAAAACTGGAGCAGTAAGTCAGAGCAGTGGCTCGGGTTTCTTGTAGGAAAATAATAAATGTCCAACCAGAGATCTCTGGAGAGTTTAAGTTGAATGATCTTTAAATAATTCTTCCCTGGTAGGTTATATAGAACACATTTATAGCCAAGGACTTCAGGGGTTTCCTTTCTCCTTACTTGACCTAGTTTTTTCAGTTAAAATGTGTTACTGTAATCAGTTCATTGAACAACTAAATGCTGAGATGAAGTTTATGACCTTTTTGATAGAACCTACATGTTTTGTTCACCACAGTGGATTTTTTTGGCAATGACTTTGTGGCAGGTTTCCTTGATGTCTTTCCAGACTAAAAAACATGTGTGAAGCTTAGCTTGTTTCCATCTGCTCACCATGCCTTATTTTATTCATTTTGTCAAAAATTTCTACTTGCCAAAATGCCTCTTTCATCCCCAGAACACTTCCCCCCCCCCCCCCCCCCCTTTCCCCCCTTCTATTTGTTTGTTTTTGTAAAGCCTATAGTTCCTTTAAAAGATGTAATGCATGCCAGCTACAGTAACAGGCTGTGAGGAAAAAAAATCTGAAAAACTAAACTTATGACAAAACCTGTCCTCCAAGATACATCTTGGTCTTGTTTACAAGGTGGTGTTATTGCCAATTAGTTGGGTGTAGGCAGTGCTCCTCTAAACAACTCAAAGTGTGTAACTTTGTGGTGAAAAAAAAAGGGAAGGAAGGACAAGGGGTGTTCCATCAGACAAACATCCCCTTCACTTTGCTACTCTGCCTCAAGTTCTTCTCATTTCCCAAAGCAATGTCTAAGTTGCTCAGAAAACCTGAACAGTAACAAGGAAATGTGTCTGCAGCACTGCACTAAGTTTGAGAAACGGAAGAGCAGATCTACGTGATGAGGAGGCCAATGGTTTTCTACAGAGCTGTCATTGACCTCGACATTGTGCTGCTGTGCCTGGGCTAATAAGAAAGGGACCTACTCCTGTTGTGTAGACCCATTCCAGTACCCCCCTCTTACAATGTCTTAATTCCCATGGGAATGGCACTCACGCCCAACTTTACCTTTCAAATACTGTAGCTGAAAGTTGTTTTCCTATCAGTTTTGATTTTTCTTTTGGTCTGAGAGACACTATTTTGATTTGCCAAGCATCACTTTTTAAGAAGCTAAAGCCAAACTTTAAGTTTGAATGTAGAGCAAAATTATAGAATATTAATTAGAATAGAATCATAATCATAGAATGGTTTGGGTTGGAAGGAACCTTAAAAATCATCTGGCTCCAGCCCCCCTACCACAGGCAGGGGCACCTTCACCGGACCAGGTTGCTGAATGCCCCATTCAACCTGGCATTAAACATCTCCAGGGATGAGGCATCCACAGCTTCTCTGGCAACATGTTCCAGTGCCTCATGACGGCCACAGTTAATAACTTCTTCCATATGTCTAACCTAAATTTTCCCTCTTTCAGTTTGTACTCATTAGTCCTTGTCCTGTCACTACAGTTTGTGTTGAACAATCCCTCTCCAGGTTCCCTGTAGGCCCCCTTCAGGTAGTGGAAGGTAGGCTATGAGGTCTCCACATAACTTTCTCTTCCCCAGGCTGAAGATCCCTAATTTTCTCTGCCTCTCAGTTGCCAAGTATTATTATGGTAGGTATACCTGAGGGGGCAAATAGATTATCTCAGCAGGATTTCACCAGAGGTTATAGATGAATAAAATAATTGTACTTTATGATTCTAGTGCAAATGGCGAACAACCCAAAATCATCCACTATACAGAAATAAACCAAACAGACCTAATGGATATGTGGCTAGCTGCAGAGGGAGGACTCTATGTAGGACAATAACGTGGGAGTATTTAAACTCCACAGGTGTGTACATTTTTCTTAACTACAGCTAATTAATAAATAAGTGTGGAAAAGTATTTCAGAAGGAATTTTGACTCTAAGAAGAATACAATAAATAAAAATAACATGGCTAGAAGGTCTGTTCTGGACCAACACTTTAAAGGTCACATTCTTCATTTACTCTTTCCGAAAATGTTAAATAAATAGCTGGGTTACCTTGCCTATGCTGTGTTTGTATTAATTTGGTTTCTATTTAGAATGTCATTTATCCTGTGAACTATGGACTGTCTACTGTGAAACTCTTTAGAGAAAAGATTATATTAGTTTTTTTGTATATATTTACTCATTGCATGTTCTGTAGCTAACCAGTACAAACCACTCTTAAATTCAGTGTTCTAGGGTGATTAGTTTAATATTTCAGGGTGTTTATGTTTCTTGGTTCTGGCATCTAACAAAATGAATAGCATGATCTTCTATCAGACTGGTCTAAATATAAGGCCTTCTTTACTTTAATCTGTAGTTTTGTGTGTGTTTGTGTAAAGTATCAGTGGCTGTAGACTAACAACCATGAAAACTGAAATCTTTTGACTATTAAATTGCCTTGGTATTACCTACACAGGCTTTAACACAAACAGGTTGCCAACATGCCCACTCATTCCCTGGTCTCTAGGTTGCAGTCATTTAGTTTTCCAATGGTGCAATCACCATTCATTCTCTTATGTCTCCCTTCTGTCCCACTTCATTCATGGAGCATACTTGCCTGTTAAAGCTTTTGATTTGGCAAGTCAGAAATCAACTTCCTATTGTTGAATGATATCTTCATCTATGAATTGCTAATGTAAGATTCAAGGCTGCTTCTCTTGGTTTTCCTAGATTCAGTCCTTGGAGATAGCCAAGGTGGTAGTCATCCTTTTGTCCATGTTTTTTCTTAGAAACATAGGAAAATAAGAGAGTAAATTGCAGTTGTTATACATGACACTGATAATTAATGATGTATAGACCCCAAAAACTGTCTTTACAGATGGCAACATGTCAGTGACTAATTTTTTTCTCTGTTAATTGTGTTTGAAGTTGTGCTCTTTCCTTCTGACATGTTCAGAGGGCTGTGGAAAACTGTGAAAAGCCTTCTGAGAAACCTCTTTCTTCCTTTCTCTTCTTTAACTGCACATCTTTAATCCAAACAAAACTTTGATTTTTTAAACTATCTTTCCTTTTCCCCCCAGGCATTTGGGTGGCTTCTATGTGTGGGTGACACTAAAAAAGCAAAGAACAAAAAGTAGAACAATACTGATGTACTAGAAGAAGACTGGTGGAACAGGGAGCATAATACCCTTCCAGCTGAGGTCTACTGAGCGCTCTAAAACTTGGAGTTAAGAGGGCATCTCTAATTCCTGCTCCTGCTACTCAGTGTCTAATTATAAGGCATTTTAGAAAGCAAAGAAACAAAAGAAACCCAAACCAAAACATTTTTTGTCTTTTCTGTGACAATGTTATGCTTCACAGAAACAAAAAATTACTGGAGTAATGAGTAGCTCTGGAACCTTCAGTTTTGGAGCATTTCACTCTCTTCCAGGAATACTTGTTAATTTTACTGATAGGAACAGCTTCAACATAGCAAACATCTCATGCATAGCATGTCCTTAGCTGGTCTCATTTTAGGATGCTCACCTGAAGATGAGAATTCAGGTCTCAGATTCAGATTGTTCTGAGGAATAGAGAAACATTTAAAGCTCAGGAGGAACATAATCTTGTCTGTAAACAATTGTCTGTAAACCCCTACTCTGGATAGGTATCTTGGTTTTGCATTTGTTGTGGTTTTTTTTCATTTAAATTGTCCTAATTAGGTTATCAGAACACTGGAACACTGGAACAAGCTGTTTGAAACCTATTTGGTGAGGCAAGGCAAGTCAGTTATGACATTCTTTGGAACAAGGGTCAGAGGAAATGTTTATAACAAGGAATAATGTAGATGGGAGAATGTAATTAAGTAAGCAGTTACTGCAGTAACTTAATTAACAAGTAAATTAATATAAAAAGACTATGCTCTTCAATGATTTTATTTGTTCATTTTCGAATAGTGTAATGGTGTGGTGGCATAGGAAGATCTGAAACTGAAATGAAATCCTTGTTGGGTCATGTATATCCTGAATGTCACAAGTGGGATGATTTATTCTCCAACACCTACTGTGTAAGGACAATATATTCTGTGTAGGTATTGCTCAATTAGTTATTTGTCATAGAGTGACCGGGAAAGGGCAAACTCTTTAGTGTTTATTTTCATAAAATCAAATAGACTAGTCTGGGTCGGAAGGGGCCTTAAGGGTCACCTAGTGCCAACCCTGCTGCTGTGAGCAGGGGCACCCTGCACTAGACCAGAGTGCTCAGAGTCCCATCCAGCCTGGTCTCGAACACTTACAGGGATGAGGTATTCGCAGCCTCTCTGGAAAAGCTCTTTCAGTGTCTCGCCTCCTTAAGACTTCCCCTTAATATTTAAACTAAAATTACCCTCTTTGAGTTTGAAGCAATTGCCCCTTGTCTGTTGCTACTTGCCCTTGTAGAAGTTCCTCTTTAGCTCTCTTGTAGCCCCTTTAGGTGCTGGAATGTTCTCTGAGGTCGCCCTGGAGTTTTCTCTCCTCCAGGCTGAACAACCCCAACTCTCCCAGCCTGTCCTCATAAGAAGAGGTGCTCCAACTCTCTGATCATCTTTTGGCCCTCCTCTGGACTTTCTCTTATAGATCCATGTCCTTCTTATGTTGACAAAGATTTCTAAGCCAGTGATGATTCATTGAAAAGGAAGTAAAAATTTGAGTTACAGTGTCACCTCAAGACCCAAGTAAAGCAAGACAATTTCTCATTCCAGGAATATCAAACCTCTACCCTTAGGTATGTAAGTTGATTTGCTAATTTCAAATTAACCTACTCTGCCCTGGACATGGATTGTGAGTATGTTGCTTTTTAAAATTAATACTGAGTTTGATGTTACACAGGAAGAGTGAGAATAAAATTTTGACCTGTCACTGCACCAATAATTCTCCCAGGGTCACGCTGGGCATAACAGATGAGGACTTTTAACTATATGATATGTTGCACCACAGTCCCAAAAGTTGCCAGTGGCTAAGAAGAGGAACATTTGTTCACACAGCATGGAATGAAAAACTGTCTTTTGAAGTGCTGAAGTGAAGGGCTGTTACTTCCCAGAATGATGCCTGATGAAATGCAAGTACTTAAAATTTTGTGATTGAATGTGGTCCTGATGTCACCATCAAGCATATTTAATGAGTTACATGATCTGTATCTGATCTGCAACAACATGCCTCCCTATGAAAAGCTAAATAAGGACTTGTTAAAAGCAGAAAATGTTACTTTCAAAACCAAAATGAAATATTTTCTGAGGAGGCTAAAGGTTATGCAGTCAGTTCTAAGATTTTATTTTAACAGTTATGGTGTCTTAGAAATGTACTGGGAGTTTTGTTCATGGTTAAATATATTTGCTCATCTTTCTAGATTTAGAAATTTACCCTAAAACAAGTCGAATTAATTGTTTTGTTACTTCTGATTTGGTCTTAATGCATCCCTGTGTTACACAGATTCAGTCTAGAAACCAGATGCCGAGGCTGGTAGATGTGGAAATATGACGTATAGACATCCTCACATTTTTCTGCTTTTTGAGTTACTAGTATTTTTGGAACAGTAGTGTAACTTAGCATTAATGTAGCAAAGAAAGAAAAAATCCGACCCCCTTCCACTGGTGCTTAATAAATTTTAAATAGTCCCTTGCATATTTCTTTTGGAGTATATTCTAATACCTGCTTTAGCATTCTAGGTAAAATATTTTCTTTTTTCCTTTCTTGGGCTAAGCCTACTGGTGTCAATAACATTATTTGCGAAAGGATTGTAGGTCAGAGTCACAAGGAAGTCAATGTTGAGGCTCTGCTTCAGATGCCAAAAATCACCAGGGAAACTCATAAATAGAAATTCCATGTGGAATAAGAACTCAAAATATAATGTATAATTTAAAAGTTTAAAATCTTTCATAGTTTTCAATAATTTAGTTGTGTTTGTCTAGGGAGTAGAAAATAGAGATAAATTGAGATATGGGAACAAGGTATGTTATGTAGTATCATTATTTCAGTGAATAATGAACACAACCTAGCCAAATAACCTTCTTTTCCTCCCTTTCATACCACTCAAGCCAAAGGAAACTAGAATCAGTAATGGGAATTTAAATCAATTAGAGAAGCTACCAAAAAGAAAACTCAGAGCATGAGATTTTTCTAAGAGAACTAACTCAGCATGTTGCTCACCTGAATCAACAGAACCACCTGCCTGCATTTGGGATCCAGGACTAAATTTTGTTCTTGAGTCTAAGTCAGGTTAATTGCCCTTCTCAAGTGCAACAGGAGAAAGCTCCTGACATTAATTCAGATAATTGCTCTAACCTCTGGGATGTAAAGGGGAAGATTGGGGCTTGAATTCCCTCCTAAGACAAACATTCCCTCCTTGCTTGTTAAGAACATCACCTTAGCTACAAGGCAGTAGAGCATTTTGGGACAGATTTCTCATTCTCATCTTTCAACAATTTGTTTTTGTAGTGAGTGGATAATCTTCAATGCTGAAATAAGCAGGGGTCTCATTAGTTTCCTTTTTCACTGCTATAGTCAGTGACAGTCTCTCTTAGTGTATCCAAGTGATTACTGCATTATGAAAAATAAAAATATGTCAGCAGGGAAAAATAAAAGCCTTAAGTATGTTACATCTGTCACTGGACCTGGTTTAAGGTGTTTCACATAAATTAATGTCTTAAAAGTCCCCAGTCTCCTACAGGCTAGGTGCTTATTTTTAGGTCAAATTTGACAGTCTGCTCTTTGCTGACCTTTCAGCTGAACTAAAACTAGTTCCATCGTGTCCTCTCAGTTACATCCCTTAGCACGAGAGAAGAGGGAAAGCAGTTCTTTCATGGATATCATTGAAGATTAGCCAGAAGATAAAAAGAATTGTGATTCATTCAAGCCAGAGTGCAGCAAAAACTGCTAGCACACTTTACCTACAGAAACATAGGTTTCATTCTTAGACATCTGAAAAAATAGTCAATCTTATTAAGCAGATGTGATAAGGAAATAAAGTTGATTGATAAGAAGCTAGTGATAAGGAAATTAAGTAGATTGGTAGGAAGCTAGTAAGAAGATGCAGGAGGTACTGCATGAATATTCAGATGAGATGAAGATGACATATTGTATAATTGTTAAAGATTTTTTTCTGTAAATAAAAAAAAATTACAGAGCTTGAAGGAGTAATGTTCATTTCCTTCACTGATATATTTGTAGGTTCTTTGTATTATTATGTTTTTATTCCTTGAAAGAATGGTTAATTATTTTGAAGAAATGTTGTGGACAGAATTGTTGCTGTTAATTGGTTACTCAGTACAAGTAAATCTCAAACCCTGTATCTATATCTGACATAGCCAACTTTTTAAATGTGAAAAATAGTTAACAATCTCTAATATAAAAAAAGTTTCTAATGAAACAAAATTGAATTTATTTACAAAATCAGATTTTTTAGAGTATCTTTCAGCTGCTTAAGGCACAGTCTTCAGATAATTTCAGATATGATTTTATTATAATTTTTGACTTATATCTCCAAGCTTTTTAATAAAGGGAGATGTATGAATATTTAAATTTTCAAAAAACAGGTAAACTTTTAGTTTTCATTAAAATAGGTCCCTCACTCTTTGAATCATCAAGTTACATGGAATCTACCTATTCTAAGAAATAAAGAGATCCCGAAACACTGAGCTGTTTAGCTAGATTTCAGGATTCAAGGCTTTTTTAAATGTTTTAATAGAAATACTTCTACTCTAAAAGCTATTTGCCATGAATTCCATTTTTGTCTTAAAGATCTAGACAATAAGCTTCGAGGCTCTTGGGCCCTCTGAACTCAAGAAGGCAAGCCACAAAAAATGAACTCAAGGAGGCAAACCACAAAAAAAATAAGTAAAAATAGTGATGTGGTACTGCTAATTAATTGAGAAGGGTTCCAAAGCTATGGCAACAGAGAAAGCACAGAATTTGAACAGAAGAATACCTAGGACTTTTTTCTGTCTTGATTTGCTGTATCACGAAAGGTCCTTTTAACAAAACTGAAACATTAAACCAGCTGGGCTAAGTTGTGTGCTTTAAAACCAGGACAGATTTAGAACTGAAATTGGCTTAAAATGCAGGACTCCATTCTGGCTTTCTCTGAATGAATGGTCAGGCTGTGGGGTAGCAGGTCAGTTTTCTGCCTTTTCCCTTCATTCTGGTAGCTCAAGGGTAGCTGGTAGATTGTGCTAGAAAATACCTTGTCTAATCAAAATGCTTAGAACCATTTTGTTTACACTGCTTGGAAGGAAAATTAACAACTACTGCTCTTCCAGCACCCTTGTAGAAAACCATGAATTAAATTGTATTTCCTGAAACTTTAACAAGTCTTACTCATTTCACAGCCCAGCTGCAACTTGCGCGGACTTAATAAGACAGGTATATATGTATATACACATATAGGTATTTGATAGTTTGTTAATAAGGAAATATGAAGAACTCATGCCAGGAAGAATCAAACCAGAAGTTGCAAGTGGGGTAACTGGGAGTCAAAAGGGGAGTCCCTGAATATCATAGCACTCTTATACCTGCATGTGGCAGCATCAGAACACCATATAAACACCAGGAAAGTAAAGTATAAACATAAGCAAAAGTAAGAACTTAATGGGCACACGGTTCATTTGTCTACTTTGCACTGTCAACCTTAAGAGTGAACATTCTGCCGTGGATCATCTGTTCATGATTCCTGTAGACAGCTTTCCTACCTTTACAGAGCATTTGAGAAAGCTCTGTTAAGAACAGCACCAATAGTACATCATCTGGGACTGCAGCTGTTATCCAGAGAGAAGTCAGATAGGAAGATGAAGGGAGAGGAGGAATAAATCAAACTTATCACATCAGGCTCATTTCTCTTTGCTGCAAATTTTAACATCTATAGGAATGGAGTGGATTATCTGAAGTACAAAGAATCCTTATGGATGTTACCACAATAACATACATTCTAGAGCATTTGAACTCTCTTTTTCAGTCAAGTCATTTAATGTAGTCCATGTTGCAGCTGACAGTGCAATGTTTACAGGATCAATAAAAAACTCTTGTGTTTAGAATGTGGATGCATTTATAAAGTCTTACTAGGCAAATAGAATGCTTGCGAGTAACTGCTTTAATGCAAAGAAATTCTCTTTCTTTCAGTGTCTCCATCTGACTGCTTACAGGAAGGCAAACTGTTTCCTCTACCTGCACCTAAGCTGTGAAATGATCTGAAGGCTCACTTGGACATGGACTCAGGTGGGCTGGTTGAAAAGCTACTTTTAGAAAGTTCAGGTGTTGTTATCAGCAGCAAGATTATTGACAAACCTTTGACAGAGTGGTCTCTAAAATGATTTAGAGTGCAAATTAACAGGATGAATTTTTCACAGAACTTTCTCTAGTCTCATTTTCTGGATTCATTTTGTCATAGAGCAACTTCTGGGTTGTGTTCAGCTGGTTGTGGTAAAGAGAGATCCCTAATTAGTCACACTTTTCACTACCCAGAACAGTCTGGAGTAGCAGTAGACAGTTCCACATAGAAACTGGATGTCAAGCCCTATGAAACCATAGATAAAGTACTTTCCCGTAGTAACTACTTTTCAAGCTGCTATTTATGATGTCCATTACAGTTACAGAATTATCCAGGTTGGAAGAGACCTCTAGAGGTTATCTAGTGCAACCTGCCGCTCCAAAGAAATCAAGTTAAATATAACCTTGTACAACCAAGGCTTCATTATCCTCAGGAATATGAAATCTTTGACTCCTCTGAGCAGCCTGTTCCTGTGTTTGACTAACCTTATGGTAACTTTTTTTCTTTTTGCTTATATCAACTTGAAATTTCTCACGTGTCAACTTTAATCTCTTGACTTTTCCTTATGCTTTCCCCCTCTGACAACAGCCTTCTCTTCTCCAGGCTGAACAACCCCAACTCTCTCAGCCTGTTTTCATAGCAGAGGTGTTCCATCTCTTTGATCACCTTGTGGCCCTTCTCTGGACTCACTCCAGCATATCCATGTCCTTCTTATATTCAGAGACCCAGAGCTAGATGCAGTACTCCAGGTAGGGCCTCACAGGAGAAGGACAAATGGGGATAATCACCTACCTTGACCTGCTGGTCACACTTTTTTTGATATAGTGCAGGATATGGTTGGCTTGTTTTCCAGAAACATCTGCTCCATGATCTAGCCAGGCACAGAGGTGAGACTGAATGGTCTGCAATTCCCTGTGTCTTCCTTTTTTCCCTTTTTAAAAATGTAGGTTATGTTCCCCTTTTCCAATCAGCAGGAACTTCACCAGACTGCCATGACTTCTCAAAGATGATGGAGAGTAGCTTAGCCACTTCATCTGCAAGTTCCTTTAGGTCCCATGGACTTCTGCATCTCTAAGTGTTCTTACCTCACCTTAAATGTTCTCAAACCTGATCTTCTCCTGCAGTGGGTGCTTCTTCATTCTCCCAGTTCCTGCCTTTGCCTTCTGTGCCTTGAGTAGTGCTCTTATTGAGGAAGACCAATAGCAAAAAGTCATTAAGTACCTCAGCCTTTTCCATATCCTGAGTAACCAGGTCTCCTATTTCCTACCAAAGAGGGCTCACATTTTTCTTAAGTCTTCCTTTTATCACCATCATACCTATAGAAGCTTTTCTTGTTTCTTCCTCATGTTTCTTCCTCATGTTTCTTCCATGTGCCTTTTCACAGACATACTTAAGTTGGGCCTCTGATGAAGCCATCTTACTCTCTGGAGTGGCTGGAATTCCTTCATGCTGCTTTTCAGGTGCCCTCCTGCTGATCTGTGATCCCTTCTCCAGGTTCTGGCCATCTCCTGCTGGCACTGGCATGAGACTGCCAGGAGTGGGATGGACTGAGTTCCCCTTCTTTGGCAACTTTAGTTTAGAGCCCTCTTCACAACTTGGCAAGCCTATGACCAAAGATGCTCTTCTTCTCTTCTGGCAGATCATGATTCAGTGAAAGTCACACTTGTTTTATCTCCACAGTATGTTAAGTAATAACTAATCAAATAATATAGTCCTTATTTCTTCAGTATATTTTTTAGGATACTTTGGCTGTAAGTTGAAGAATCCAGGTTTTAAAACCAATTCTATTTTCCTTCCCTTGATGTGATAACATGAGTCAGATAAAGTCTTCCAAGAGTGTAACTAATGAATCCACCCCTTTCATGAGTAGCTGCAAATTTGACATTTTGACTGAGATTCCCCAAACTGTTATTATCTGCCATTTACTGTGGAAAATAGGTACAATTTAAATGGTTGAAATATATGATCAGATAACTAATAGAGAAAGAGCATATTGCTTGAAAGAGCTAAATATTAGTAAAATGTAGACTAATTGCACAGTGCTATAATTAATTTTTATTTCAGTCCAGGAGTGATGGAAAAGACACATTGCTTGGAAGCATGTATTTAGAGATTGTCATGTATCTCCAAATCATATGTCATTGGATAAAATTGTGCATTAAATATACAAACATATGTAAATTTAAATAGGTTCTGTTTTCTCTAAAAAGTTTGAGGAAGTCATCTCAGTTCTCTCAACAGGAGAAAAGTTAGAAGACGGAAAAGCTGTAAATTAATTATATGAAATGTATTACATTATAGGTGTTCTTACCTGTGACTTCAATGAACATGTCATCATGCATATAGTATATTGTAGTAGTAATGGCGTAGTGTGTGAAATTTATGGTGTTTATCATAGGGAAATTATGCCAGTGCTTTTCCTTTTTGTTTCTAAAATGCAAATTGCTCTAAGCCAGAGGAAAGGAACACATATGCCAAATCATTTTGCTGTATTTTTATAAATACCCATTTGGAAATATACTATAAGCAAGCACTATAAGCAAGTAAACTGCCTTCAAATCATTGGGGGTTTTGTGTGTGTTCAGGAAAAGCCATGCTGTGCACTATTTTAACAGAAATAGAGCTGCTTCACAGATGTCTGACACTATCACTAGCTTCTCTGGTAACAATCAGCTTGACTTTAAGTTTTGGCTAAGAGCCTAGGTTAGAAAAGGGAAGCTTCATTTTATTTGGTGCCCCTGGGTAAGAAACACGAGCTTCAAGATACACCTTGGAGTCACAACAAACTTGGACTCTAATGGGTTATTGTGGAAAGTGGGATCTAAATTCATCTAAGCATTCCAACACTGCCAACAGCAACGTTGCACTTAGGCCGAGTGATCTCTAACTTTGGTATCTCTGATAATCAGAACTGTGGTGTGAAACTGTAAGCCAAGGAGGTGAGGATTCCCTCTAATATTCAGATGAAAGAATTCTTTATGCTTTATTGACTGAAAGCAGCAGTCCCCTGTAAGTGCACAGATTCAGGTTAGATAGCCTACTGCTTTGTTCAATATGTGAAGGGAGAAGTATCTAGAGCCAAAATGTTTAAAATATGGATACTTGTGTACCTAAATTCTAGCTGTTTCTTTCTGCTGGATAATATTTTGTTTAATATGACAGGAATCAAATAAAGGACAAACCTTTCAGTTCATAACATTACAACCAGTCCAAATCTATTGCAATTGAGGGCAGTAGATGATACAAAGATGAATGTGTTTTCTTACAGTTCTATTCTCTAAGCAGGAAAAGCAGAGTAGAAGGAAACAGGGCAATCAGGCAGAGCAAGCACTCTGGTATTTTCAAAGAATTAAAAATCAGTAGAATTGTGATTTACAAAACTAAAATCTTACCTTTTCAACCTAGTTTCATGTTCTTAGCTATAGATATTTGTACAGTTTAATAAATGCTTTGACAAGGGGCAGATATATGCCCTCTCCTCTTGCCCACATCAAGGGTCAGTTTGTGCGCTTTTGGAGGTGTTATCTGTCTGGTAAACCGGATCTTCAATTATTTGCTGTTGGAGCTATGGAAAGTAATTTTAATCCAGTTTATTAACTTAAGGCTAACAGAACTGTGATGGAAATAACAGCTTCCTTAGTGTCATGGTTTAGCACAGCCATGGAAGTGATTCTCTTGCAAGGAGGTTCTTACAGCTTCCTCTATGACTTGACAGAACTTATCAATTGGCTAGTTTGAATATTGGCAACTTTTTAAGCCACTTAAGAAGCTTGACACTCCTCTGTGATCCACATTTAATAACAAACAGAGCCTGGGAAAGCTCGCTTGTCTTCTGGCTTTCGGACAGGTAGCAGTGGGGGGGCCTGCAGGCGGCCCATCCCACATCCCCCCCCCCACGGCCCTGCTCCGTGCAGGTGGCACAGCCCGGCTCCCCACCTTCTCCCCCTCCAGTGCAGCCAAAGATTCATCTGAGGCTGCCCAGCCCAGCAAAGATAATGTGACCAACAGCGATAAGCAAATTCCAGCTGCAGGGCCCGGGTGAGATCAACCCTTTAGTGCTGTAAGTTTCCTCCAGAACAGATGAAGCCTGCAGACATCAATCCTCTCCCGAGTCAGAGGAAAGGGAAAGGTGATGGCAAGTGAAGAGAACACCAGAGAGACACCAAAGTCAGTAAAGAAGGAAGAGCTGAAATCCTGAGGGAGGAGAAAGAGGAGATGCTGCAAACCTAGAAGCTGAAATTCTGCTGTAAAGCTATGGTGATGGACTATGATACATCAGAGTACCCATTGTAATTTCATGAAAACATGGGGAGGTGGAGTGTTCAAACTATAATTGTGAGCAAAAGTATCTGTGCTGAAATAAGCAAATGACAGTAGCTGTAATTTGATGAGGACCCTTGCTCCCAAGGAAGGAGAAGACCTCTGTTCCTAGAGATGAAAGTGATGAGGACCTTTGCTCCCAGGGAAGGAGGAAGGCCTCTACTGCTAGAGATGAAGATGCTCCCAGAGATCAGTGAAGAGAACCTTTGCTTCTGAACAGCTCATCCTTAAAATGGTACCCCAGTAGCTAAAGACTGAACCCTCAAAAGCAGTTGTGGGGAGAGCTGTAAGTCAGGGGAAGGGACTTTCACATGTGAGCAGAGAACCATCCCGGGCGACTGTCTCGCTGTGACATTGAAGCCATGAGAGAACTGTTTCTTGTGGAGATGTCTCCATAGCATGAGCAAGAGAGACTCCTCTGCCTAAGTGAACTGAAAAAGAGATTATTATAGAGGTGGTAAACTGCCTGAAAATCTCAAGGGTTGTCTTTTTACATTGTCAGTGGGAGAAGGGAGAAAGGTGGGGGAGGAGAAATGTTCTGAAGGTTTAGTCTGACTTTTTTTCTTTCTAGGTCTGTTAATAAACTTCTTAATATTTTTTTAAGTTTTGTGTCTGCTTTGCTTTCTCTTAATTCTTATCTCACAGAAGGAAAATAAGTAAGTAATGAATATTTTGAACCAAAACACTACACTTAATCGGTGTTTCTGCCTGGTTTATGAACTTAGTCATTGTTGCTCCCACTCTGCAAATTAAGGCAGGAGGTTGGCACACTGCTGCACCTGTGTAATCACACTGAAAGAAGGTTGGAACTTCTCTCAGTGTTTACTAAATAATCCGTATGATTCTGCTCTTACTGCCTGTCACCTGCTTGAATGGTTTAATGGAGCTGCATTTCAGCCTTCATTTTCACTCTTAGAAGAGCAGAATTTTTTTCTCTTTTTATCCACGTGTGATCTTTCTGGAATGGTTCCTTTGTTGGGTTCTAGTGCAAATCCATTTAGTTCAGCTCTTCCCAGTTCTTTTAATTGATTAACTGCTATCAGTGTCATTAATACCATAAAAAAACTCTTTATGTCTTTATAATTAAATTTAGAATTGCTGACCAGTTAGTTAAATTTAACAGCAATGGAAGTTATTCCATTTAATATTCATTTTAACACCTTCCTGTATAACTCTCTTTATTATTCCTGATGACTAACTTAGGTTCATCAATCTAAAATATTCTATACAGTATTTCTTGTTGAGCATGATGTTTCTGGAGGGATGAAGAAGAAAAGTGATGTTTGACATAGAGTTCCTGTAAAAAAGTATTGTGATTATGTTGTTGGATTGGTTCATGTCCTGTATTCAAGAGAATAGAAATGTGTTAGGTTTAGTTATGGCAAAGAATTTATCTTGTAAGGTTTTTTTATGTTCTGTTAAAAAATATCTTTTCAATTGACTGTATGTCACTTCTGTATTAAATTTAGCAGGAATCATCTGGATCTCCTCCTTAGGGGTTGGTTGATAAACTGGTACCAGCCTGCATATATAGGATGATTTGTGGAAGGAAATGAGGAATACTGCAAGTAACCCACTGGTGTGGTCAAAATGTATGAATAATGATTTAAAAAGCAAAGGGTCCTTATCCTATCTCTCATGATGCAAGCGTGAATAGCAGTATCAAACTTTGAGGTAAAGAGAAGATAAAAAATAGGAACAAGATTGCAGTGCAAATACAGAAGGTTATAATAGTGATTAGCACAGGGAATATAGATGTGAATAATAGCCAAACATGTGATATGGGAATGACAAGGTGAACAAGGGCCCAATAGCCACACCAGTATTTTCCGAAGAGTTGGTTGACAGCTCCTATGAAATGAAGTCAAAACAAGATCTGAAGTCTGCATCACAACCTTGTTGACATTCTGAAGCTAATTTAAATGTTTCGTATTTGCCACACAAAGAGATTTAGTGGAGGCTGACAAGAAAGGTTAGGTCTCTTACAGTTCAGGAGCAGAACTCTAAAATTCAATTTCATGAGGATGATATAAGTCACTGTTAACACACTTGAAATTTCTCTTATTAGCTGTTGTACCTTTGCTAGAGGAAAATAAGAAAAAAATTATCTGCTTTCTCATATGACAGATGATATTTTGGAAATTTTTTTGGCTTAGATATATAGTATGTTACAATTTTTTTCTGAATCTGAAATATTAATCTAAGGCAACTTAAAGCCTACTGACTGAATTTGTTGAGGTTTTGTTTTTTTTTTTGTTTTTAAATTAATGGCAGTAATTGAGAATGACTGAATTTCTATGCTCACTTCTAAGCTGAGATCCTTCTTAAGTAGAAGTGTTACATTCACTTTCAAAATGAAGTTCATGTTCAAATTCTGGAATTAAAATATTTAAATTGCATTGTATTTTAAATAGAGCAGTGGAAGGAATTTTTTTTTTTAATCTTATGATAACTTAAGATTTTGATACCTTTTTATGCTAATTGAGACAAGTTCAAAATTTCAAGGATTTGCCTATTAAAACCTCAGTTTTGCAGACTGGATCAGTCATATTGCTAGCTATGAAATACGCCAAAATGTGTTTTCCAAAGTTTCTTAAAATGAAGATTCAGTAATTCAAACACAGCTTAAGACTCATGGATTTTGCCTATTTTCTCCTGGTTACCCTTTAAGACATTTGTTACCTGTTACTACTCTCTTCCGATTCCTGATATGGTCTCCACCTAAAAGAATCTCAAGTGTTTTTTTTTTTTCTCTTCTAAATTTAATTATCTACATAGGTGCTTCAAGAGAAGTTCAGGAACATGACTCAGATGATCAGTTTAGATGTCTGCATTACTGTGAGGTAAGCCACAGCTCACCTGAAAACAGTAATTCTTCCCATTTCCTCTAAAGATAGTCTAGAGGGCTGGACTTTAGGGTTGATATTTTCCGGATTGTGTAAGGACACGTGAAAATTACCATTTAAGTCTAGGAGTACATTTTGACATGGGGGCTTTGGCTCACATTCAAAGCTTGCTCTTGTGAAAAAAAGTCCAATTGTGTTCTCTGTCTATAACATCTAAAACACATGAATACAGTCAATTTCAACCTATTTTGACAGAAGGGCAAAAAGTTTTAGGATCCTGAAAATTTGGTGAGTATTGTCAGCTTAGTAGAGGAGTTTCAGTTTGTGCCCCTTCCTGATGAAAATGTAAGAAAAAGTCAGCCATTTCAGGTTGGGGGGTTTTTTGAGCAGTAACTAAATGCCAAAATTAGATTATGTATAACCATAGACTCCTGCCATTGGTGTGGTAGGAAAAAGGGAAGGAAAGGATTTTATGACATAGAAACGGAGGTTAGGGAATAAAATGCACACATTCTTAGGAAACTATTGTCATTAATTGATTGCACTGCTGACAGAAAATTTATGTTATTGTAGCGGTTTCAGTTTGTAACCGGGCAGAAACACCAATTTATCGTAGTGGTTTGGTCCAAAATACTCATTACTGTTTACCTTCTGTGAGGTAAGAATTAGGAGAAAAGCAAAGCAGGCACCAAACTTGAAAGAATATAAAGAAGTTTATTAACAGACCTAAAAGAAGGAAAAAAAACCACAAAAAAACATACCACACCTTCAGAACTCTTCTCCTCCCCCCACCTTTCCCCTTCTCCCACTGTAAAAAGACAACCCTTGAGATATTCAGTCTGTTTACCACTTCCATAATAACCTTGTTCAGTTCATTCTCTTGCTCATACTATGGAGACATTATCACAACGAGACAGCCGCCCAGGTTGGTTCTCTGCATCATGTGAGAGTCCCTTCCCACAACTTGCAGCTTTTCCCACAACTGCTTTCGAGGGTCCAATCTTGAGCTATTGGGGTACAATTTTAAGGTTGAGCTGTTCAGAAACAAAAGGTTCTCTTCACCCATCTCTGGGACCATCTTTGTCTCTAAGAATAGAGGCCCTCCTCCTTTCCTGGAAGACAAGGGTCCTCCTAATCTTAATCTGTAGGACTATTTCTGGGGGTATCTCTAGGAACAGAGGTTTTCTCCTTCCGAGAGGAGCAAGAGTCCTCATCGCTTCCATCTCTTGCTGTTCAAGCTTCTCATCAAATTACAGCTGCTTCAGCATTTGCTTTTTCCAGCACAGGTGCTGTTGCTCACAAGTACAGTTTGAAGGCTCCACCCCCCATGCTTTCATGAAATTACAATGGGTACTCTGATATATCATAGTCGATCGCCACCATAGCTTTACAACAGAATTTCAGCTTTAAGCATCTCCCCTTTCTCCCCCCTCAGGATTTCATCTCTTCTTTCTTTACTTAATGTCTGCAGGCTCCATCTGTTCTGGAGGGAACTTACAGCACTAAAAGTGTTAATCTCACCTGGGCATTGCAGCTGGAATTTTGCTTGTCGCTGTTGGTCACATCACCTTTGCTGGACAGCAGGGCAGCTTCAGGAATCTTCAGCCATACTGGAGGGGGGGGCGGGGGGGACGTGCTGTCTGCATAGAGTAGGGCTGGGGGGGCCGTGGGTGGAACAGGGCCCATTGGCTCCAGGATGGCTGTGTCCCAGCCCGGGCCCGGCCCGAGCAGGTCCCGGCAGGGCCCAGCAGTGCCCTCTGGGCCGCACATGGGCCCAGCCCAGTTACCTGTCCCCCGGCCGGAAACAAGAGAGGGTGCTTCCCAGGGTTTGTCCATTCTTAAATGTGGACCACATTCTAAGTGGCTTAAAAATTTGTCAATATTCAAACTAGCCAGCTGATAGGTTCTGTCAGGTCCTAGAGGAGCTGTAAGCACCTCTTTGCAAGAATGTCATTTCCGGTACTATGCTTGCTAACCCATGACAGTGATATAAGAGGAAAAAGCCCTTAGTTTATGTAATTTGAGAAGTAAAATGGTTTTGCTGATACATGTTATTTTCATTGGATAATTACTCGGAACTCCACTGTCAACCCTTTTGCTGATCATGGTTTGACTAGATGGGGATTTCTGTACTGGTAGATGCATTTCTAGAATAGACTGGGGATAAAAAATTCTTTTTTCAGTTTTCAGATAATTAATCTCCTTTTTCATATCTTTTATCAAGTATTTGTGTCTTGACTGCATATGCTATTTTATTTTGATGTGTATTATATATTTTAATAAACTTGGACAGCAGTTTTAACTCTAAAGTGCTTTTTCAGAAGAAAATTAAAATGTTGTTCAGAATACTAATTATATATTTTTCAATAATGAAACATTTCAAGCTGTCAGCCACCCCATCTGTGCACATAGACACGTATGCATATATATATTTATGTAGACACACATACATGGAGATATCTGTATATAAATATATGTGTGAGTGTATAAACAGTAAAAAATGTGTGGGTTTTTTTGTCTTGTCGGCTGTCTTGCTTCATGAGAGTAAATGATGTCTTAATCTGTTTTTAGACATAGATTTTCTGGGAAGGTAGTATCCACCTGAAAGCACACTTGCTCCCTTGTGCCTTAACTGCACTCATTTCATTGTAATAATGCATCAGATAAGATGTCATTTAAACTCTACACATTTTTAGCCTCTTTTATGCATTCCTGATGTGAGATAAAAACAGATGTTTAACTACTGCGAATTTCCTTTGGCATGTCAATATTCAGTATTCAGGTTATTTCAAAGTCCTTAGCTGTCCCAGGAATGTTTGATAATTTTTTTCTTTCCCCACACGCTTTCATCTAAATATGTCTTTTAAAAGTATTGTAATTATCTTTTGATCTTGGTTGTATCCTTTTTTTTATCAAAGTTTGATTTTAAAAAAAACTAACCTGTTGTCCCACTCTCTTGTGTTGCTTCAATCTTTCTGGAATGCAATCCCTGATTTTTGGAAGAAGATACTGAGTCATACATACATAAAATACCACAAGGTAGAGCTTCCCTTTCCCTGCGGCTGTCAAATCTCAGGTCAAATGGTCATCTGGCATTGGTGTGCTGTTGTTGAACCTCATTATTGTTGCACATCTGCTCAGTAAGACAAAGGCTCTGCCTGGCTGTTAACAGTTAAACATGTTAAACAGAGTTCAGAGGGCTGAAGTGGCAAAATGTGCTGTACAAAATGGAATGTATAAATTGGTACTTAGTTGTAGTTCAGAAGTGTGCAATAAAACTCAGAACTGTGAATGTTACCCAATTTCAGAAACTGTGATTTGAATGTAGGGACAAAGTCATGTCTGACTACTTAGATAATAAGGACGCACTGAAATAGTTATGCAAAAAACCTCTTTTGAGATTTCTTTTAAATTAATATTATAAGTATAGCAGAAGAAAGTAAATTAATATTCTTTCTATGTACTTTAATCTCTTTTATCTTCTTTCCTGGCCATTAAGTTATAGTAGGAGTAGTTTTTCCTATAAAGGTAGATCAAATTTTTCATATGAATTCGTCCTAAGATTTCAAAGTGAAAATATGTTTGAGAAGACAATTACATATTTCTTCCTTAGTCAAGAACTAAAATTCATATTTGTATTATATTGTATTGGAGAAATACACTAACTGGAATTCTGGATACTTGCAGTCCATTGTACAAGTACACTAGGAGCAGAGTAGCATAATTTAGTTTTCCTAAATGCATATTCTAAGCACTATGTACTATGTAAATGGATATAAAGATAATTTGAATTCTCTAGTATATTGTTCTTCCACATATATTGTATTTGCTTTCACTGTTAGTTTTTTTCTTTTAGCGTCTGCCTTTAAATGATCTTTATGAATATATGTTTACTGGTGGGAAGATGGTTTTCCTTTTTTTTTTTTTAATTTATGCATATATTTGTGTCAATGATGGAATAAAGTCTAGAAATAATAGGTTTGTGGTAAGTGCTTTTAAAGAACTCAGCACAGTGTCTTCACTAAACAACCTTTTCCTGCTTCAGGACACTGGAAGTATCTGAAGGAGAATTGAGGAAGACAGAATTGCAGTCTCTAAGGCTGATCAAAAAGTGGAACAGGTTGTTCAGAGAAGTGGTGAGGTCTTCATCCTTGAAAACATTAAAAATCTGACTGGAAATTCTGAAGCTGTGGGTGCTGCCACTGCTTTGAGCAGTGGGCTGCACTGGACAGTCTCCAGAGGTGCTCTCAAATAACTTCAAATATTCTGTGATGCTGCAACTGTGGTGAGCCAAGAAAATGGCAGTTTTGTCATGCGCACAGTATGGAGAGCTCTGTTTTCATGCTGAGAAAAGTGTTAGTATGATCCCATCCTCTATCCAGAGAGGAGGAGAGTGGTCCACAAAGGGCAAGAGAAGGCTGAGCTGGAAGAACAGTGGCTGTGTTTCTGGAATGTCAAAGTAACAACTGAATGTTCAAAACTCAGCTGCCTCTTTCCACGGGTCTCAGTGGTTAAAATATTTTTAAAAGCTGACCTTATGGATCAGAAGAGATGATCTTTATCATGACCCTCACTTCCCTAATCTACTTACCCTTTTCCCTCTGGGACCATTGAAAGGATAGCACACTATGTTCTATATTTCTCTCTCTGAAAAATTCCCTTTACTTAGAGAGGAGATGAAACATTTCTGCTTTTCTTTCATCTTCTAGCACCAGCATTCTTTCCTGTTTCTTTCATCTCTCAGAGTTTCTCTCTGCCTCTTAAAGTGTTTGAAAGAAAACACCTACCTCATTCAGTTATTATCTAATCTAGGGGCCCTTCCCTGCTTCCAACATCCACCCGTTTTTTTTTTTTTTCCATTTACCTCATTAGTGAACTCAGTCTCCACTGACTTTTCTTATCCATTCTGAATGCTGCTGTTATCATTCTTGCCTAGTGGAGAAAAAAAAAGAAAAATGACTGATGCTATTCCTGCACTGGGAAGTACTCCAAATTATGGATTTCCTTAGCAAAACTCTTGGAACTCTATTCCACCTCCTTACCTCCCACACTGGGAACACTCTGAAATTCTTTGTAAAATATGAATTTTAGGAAGAAATAATCTCAGCCTAGACACACTGATAAAAACATGCTTTACTCACGTAAGTAAACTACGTCATATGTTTAAACTGTCTTGGTCACTGTCTTGCTACTGTAGCTGTTATTATTGATACTTCCCAACAAACCTTGTGTTCATTTTTCTGTCAGTTTTTTTTTGCCTGAGACTCACTTTCTCCTAGTTTATCTGATGAAAGCAATATTCTTAACATTGCCTTACATAGCAGTTTGTGATTTTAGATTATTCTTACTGTATGTGGTGGGTCACACATTTTTAAAAAATCACTATTTTTTAAATGAAAATTTAAAATTGTCCCTGCACAGTGCAGTTCAGATATTGGGGTTTCAATTAGTACAGGCACATTATTTGAAGAAAAAATACCCTGGTATAGTTTCAGAGGTGAGCTGCAGAATCTTGTACTAAATCTCAAATAAGGTATAAATGTATGAGTGGTGCCCAACAGCCGCTGTTGGTGCTTGCACCCAAAATACACTACTCCAAATCTGCTCAGTTGAACTTAATCCTGGAGGTTTGTCACCAGCTCTGGTGCTTAGAAGCTGTCTCCTAAGTGTCCTGGTGTCTAGCAGCAGGCAGCTAGGTTACATCAAGGTACTGAGCCGTTCAGATGTACGTTTTTTTGTCTCATAAATGTTCTTGTTCTCTTCCCCCAGTCAAATAGCAATAGCACAAGGGGAAACAGCCTCAAGTTGTGCCAGGGGAGGTTTATGATGGATATTAGGAAAAATTTCTTCACTGAAATCATGGAAAAATTTCTTCACTGAAAACATTGGAAGAGGCTGCCCAGGGAAGTGGTGGAGTCACTACCCCTGGAAGTGTTCAAGAATGTTTTTAGTGTCATGGTGGAATTATGTCAACAGTGGGAGTCGATGGTCTTGGAGGTCTTTTCCAACCTTAATCATTCTAGGATTCTATGATTCATTTGAAGTCTGAGAGAAAGTGAGCAAACTTGGCTCTATAGCTTGTTTTTTAGAGCAGTTGCCTAGGAAGGGTGCAGAGTTTTTGAACTAAAATAAGTGATACAAGGTAGAATGGAATATATAAATTGTGCATTGAATCTATGGACTTTCAAAGGTAAAAGGAAGTGGATTGCAGTTCTGCTTTCTGCACCATCTCTGGGAATGCTCTTTCATATTTTTCATTGGCACAAACACAATTATTCCAGTTCTCAGTCGTTCACAATTTTTCACTTTGCATCATCCATTGCAGTCAGTCTTTGCAAATCTGAAGTGTTATTCACACTTGATTTTCTTCTAGGTGGTGGGAAACAGAGTATTACTGGGTTTTTTCAGTAATACTTTAAAGTATATGATGATTAAATAATGTTAGCATATCTATAATTTGAATTTTTTTTTCTTTCTCTTTCTTTTTTCATTTTTCCACTCCCCATCAAGCCTATTCTGTACTGATAGTTTTGAATAGTAATTACATCTGGGAAGTTGGGAATCCAGCTGTTCTTGCCTAATTGCAGTTTCATTTTTGATAATTTCAATTTTCAGTTTGTCCTTCTTTCTTCTCCAGGTGCTTAATAAATTCCAGTCTCTCTAGGGCTTATATAGTTGACAATACAGCAAATAATATTTTATCTCTTTCTGACCTAAATATTTTCTCCATAAGTCTTTGTTCCACTAGAAAGAGGAGGAGACATTTAAAATGAATGAAAAGCATTAGAAAGATATTTATTTGAAGAACAGAAAAAATAGGAAAAAAAAAAGGACAATGTTACAGCTGTCTCTTTCCAAATAGGGAACCATATGCATAACACCCTGTACTTAGAAATGGAGTTCTCAGGTTCCAGTAGAATAAAAAGTGATTGAAACCTAGTCCAGTTTTTAAACTAATTATGTTTCTAACACATTTTGTTTTCAATTTTGAAAGTGTTGTGAGTTTTTTATGTTGCTGAATGTTTTTAATGAATGAAAAATAAGATTATCAATTGAGAAGAGGCTGGTCCCTTACTGGTGCACAAAGAAAAATGTCTTAGTTTTTCTCAGAATTTGTTTCTAATGCTTATTCTTTTTAAAAGATTAATCCAGATCTTTTCAGGATATCATTTAATAAAACCATGCATTTTAATATTGTTTGTTGAGCAGCCACAGGAGCATGTGGATTCTTTACAGTGAAAGGATGGCTATCTGTTCAAAAATAATCTACATAACTATTTACAAAACAGGAAAATTACAATAAACTTCTTCATGCAAGTTGCTAAAATAATCTCATCAGGAAGAATTTGTATTGACATGGAAGGAATGAAGAGGGAAATTACAGAAATGAAGATGTGCATCTAAATATACTGCAGTTTGAAACATTTCAATTTGCATGCAAATTGAATATTGAATAGAAAAGCTTTAAGAAAATTAAAGCATAAACCTTTTTTTAAATTAGAGAATGTGCAAAAAGCTGAAACACATTTTGCATGTTTCTCTGCTATCCTCTTGGCATATATATTATGATCTTTACTACCACTCTTCAATTAATGAAAGGTAAAGGAGTTTAGATTTAATTCCAGTAGGACATCTAATGCGGTAAAGCACAATATTATTGCAAGGCAGTTATTAGCATTAATCATGATGTATATATTCTCCTTGATTTATTAAGCAGAAAGATTAAAGGAAAAAAATTAATTTGAGGAACTGGGTCAAAAAAAAATAAAATAAAATCTGCTTCTGGAAAAAAATTCAGCTGCATAAATATTAATCGCATTTAGTTTTAAATGTGTCTGCAAATTACAGTAGATAAATTACATTGCCACTAAATTACATAATGAGAGTTGTTATGCAAGGAAATGCCTGTATTACTGTATTAGAAATGATACTGCACTCTGCCTGCTTTTATCTGTCTATCATTAAAATTTATGTCTATTGGCCAAGCCGCTCATGATAAACTCTCTTATTTTTGGATTAAATACTAATTTGTTATAGCAAAATGAGTGCCCCCATGCAGTCTTTTAAGTCTATTGGAAAATTTTGTTTACAAGTACTGAAAAATAATTGAACATAAAAATTAATAATCCATTCTAGAGAAAGAAAATATTGTTTTACATTTCTTCACAAAGATGCTTTTTTGTTTATATGTACAGTAGTCTTATTGATATCAAGAGGAGGCGTGTGAGAAGGACAAAACAACTTCTAGCTGATTGCCAAGATTACATTATGGGATTTTATTTTGAGAATTTTAGGTTTATTCGTAGTTAGCAAACTACCCAAAAGTATAAATTAATTTAGTGTGTAAATTTATTGTTGTAGCAGCAATATGATTATTTTAACATAATCTTCATGTTTTATACAAATGTCCAAACATCTAACTTTCACTTAGGTCTTCAGTCTTTTGACTTCTGTCTTTAATTAACTTTGGGCTGCTCTTTAGCTGCCTGTATGACAACTGTAATAAGAAGAAATGTATTTGTGAGTGATTTCCTTAAGTGAAAGGAAGAATCAAGTAGGGAAAAAATACGTAACATTTATGAAGACAAAAGCCATTTCCAGATATGCAGTCAACACTGATGTTGCAATAAAACACAGCAGAATTTCAAACAGAGCTGGCTTAGTTTTGTCATTGGGTGTTTGAAGGTTACCAAACTGTGTCCGCTGCCCTGCAGTTTGTTTACTGCAGTGTGGGAGGAGGCATGGACTCCTAGCCAGAACCCTTCACAGGGTTTCATTTTGCAGAATCCTGGTAACTTTG
Organism: Aphelocoma coerulescens; assembly: GCF_041296385.1. Taxonomy (NCBI): domain Eukaryota; kingdom Metazoa; phylum Chordata; class Aves; order Passeriformes; family Corvidae; genus Aphelocoma; species Aphelocoma coerulescens. The sequence continues at coordinate 125,942,577 of NC_091015.1, forward strand.
TTCCACTAGAAAGAGGAGGAGACATTTAAAATGAATGAAAAGTATTAGAAAGATACTTGACGTACAGGAAAAATAGGTAAACCATGAACTAGAAGGAGAATGCTCTTTTAAAACACTAGGAAAGGGAAGCTCCAAAGGCAAAGGACAGAAAGCCCTGAGGTTTCCAGTAGTAAACGAGGATTATATAACCATCAAGGAAGACCCCAAGAAAAAATGAGCAAGGAGATCTAAAAAACTAATTCTACTGAAAATGAAGTGTGACATTATCACTTCAATAACTCTATGAAGTTTCTTCATTTTGTGTTACGTTTTTCTTTACACAAAACCAGAAAAAAGTGGGGTTTTTAAAAAACCTGCCATACCTGGCTATGTACTATGAAGTTCTCATGAAAAGTTTGCACTTTTAAAAGGAACTCTGACACAAATGACCTATATTTCTATGTAACTGACAAACCTCACTGTAACAATACTGGAATACAAATAAATAGCACCTGAAATACTTGTGTCCTGAAAATATGCAATGAGGAAGGAGAAACTGTAAGCCAGAGCTATGGATTGACTATTACTTTGGAAACTTGAAGGATTATCTAATTTTTAGGCATATGGAAATACATACTTTCACATTCCATTAACTACTTTCAAATACTCTTCACATTCAACATTCCCTAAATGTTGATGAGCCTTTTTTATGTGTTAGTGCTTATAATAATAGTTTATGTTTGCATTTAACTTTAAAGATCTTAAAGAGCAGTGACTACTTCATAATTTTTGTAATACATTATTGTCAAAACGTATCATGTTCATGGAGCAAGTACATAAAATATTTGTCATAACTATCCTTGACTTAACTTGGACTTATTTTTTGTGTTATTAAAGCAGACTTTCCTGCTTAAAATTGTAACAGTACAAAATAAATGGATTGGTTCACTGTCATGGTAAGATAATGAATGCACTTCATCTTTCTGTACCATGCCAGAAATAAAGTATAGAACACATCATGATGTTTGATATTTTCTAGCTATTTGTGTGGGTGGTATTGTTTTAAAACTAACCTAATGCCTTTCAACAAAATATGTGGTAAAAGCTCCTAGCTCTTCTAGCTTTGGTTGCATTTGAAGCATAATAGGAAGATTTTATGAGAATCTCATTGGACTCTAAAGTCCACTTTGTAGGACTATCAACACTAAGTGAAAACAGTAGAACTTACGCCAATACTTAGCAGAATTAGTTCAGGGTTGTGTCCACCCAGATCCACCCATTTCTTAAGTTATTTCCTCTCAGATCATTCTGTCTTGGAAACCATATACTGCAGGCAGTGGGAATTAAACACACAAGTCCTTCCAGTATTTCAGGTATAGAGGCCAAGCCTTCTCCCTCTGTTAAGTCAGATACTGTAATTCTTGATAAATACAGAAAAATATGACTTTTTTTTAACAAGAATTGTGTTTTGTTATTTTATGTATTTATGAAAATGACACAAAAAATATCATTGAATAGATTGTGAGCCCTTTAGGGAACATTCTTTATTTGTACTTTTATGCTTGACTATGCAACTAGAAAACCAAAATTTGTTGAAACATAAGAAGACTGCAATCATAGCTTTTAATACTTTCATTAGTGCCTAGATATTCTAAAATGTATAATCTTTAACTTTTTTATTCTCTAAAGAATAAACAAAAGTAAGCAGCAAAAAATAACAAGCATTGCTGCATAGGTTTATGTGTCATGACTATCTATGTATAAATAGATAACGTATAAATGTATGAAACAATCATCTGCTACTCTTAACAAAAAAAAAAAAAAATATTGAGTTCTGTAGGGAAAAGTGGCAGGCAGAAGTACGTAATTCTTCTCTGGAACCTCTTAGTGTGAATTCATCAATAGCAAGGTAGTGCAGGAATCATGGTTTTACCCCAGCCTCCAGCTAAGTGCCAGATAGCCACTTGCTCATTTCTGCTTAGTGGGATGGGGAAGTGAAGTGAAAGAGCAAAAAATGAGGGAACCCTTGTGTTGAGATAAAGAGTTTAATAAGGAAAGCACTCAACACTTCCCATTGGTAGGCAGATGTTCAGCCATTCCCAGCAAAGCTGGACTCCTTCACACATAATGCTGACTTGGGAAGGCAAATGCCATCACTCAGAATGTCCTGCCCTTCCTTTTTCCTTCCCCCAGCTCCACAGGCTGAGCATGGTGCCATATAGTGTGGGATATCCTTCTGGTCAGTTGGGGGTCAGCTGCCCCACATGTCTCACCTCCCAACTTTTTGTGCACCCCCAATCTGCTCACTGGTGGGGTCGGGTGAGAGGCAGAAAAGGCCTTGACTCTGTGCAAGCCCTGCTCATCAATAATGAAAACATCCCTCTATTAACAGTGTTTCTGGCAGAGATCCAAGACATAGATCCATTCTAGCCACAGTGAAAAAAAATTAACTCTAAGCCAAGCAAAATCAGAATTGTAGATTAAATATCTTTGGACAACATTTATTAATTAAAAGCCCCCACAATATTTGACAGAATTAATTGATAAGAGAATTGAAAATTTTGAAGATTATATTTTTGTGACGTATTATATATATTTTGTGACATGTATTATGTTTGAGTGACAGCTGGAGAGAAGAACAAATTCTTAGGTGTAATTTTGATTAAAGATTCTGTTTGTATTACAGGAACCAAAAGTTATGTATAATTTTGTAAGCAGGCTTTAATTCTGGTATCAAGGTATGTGGGATGAGGTGTATATTTGCCTTCAAAATTATGCAATTCTTGTTGATTCTCACTCATTTGACATTTATTTTCTTCTGGATCATGCCTAGCAAGAGACGTCCCATCAACATTTTGGGAGGAGGTCTAGCTCTGCATGAAATAAATCTTGTCATCTCTTTATCCTTATTTAGAAATGGCTCAATTATAGATGGGGATAGAGTGGATCCCAGCTACTTTCTGCCTCATGATAACTGGAGAAGTGATGGTCCATGGTCAAAAGGGCACTTCAGGTTCTACTGCCTACACTTACAATGTCTGGTATTGGTGTTTTAAAGGAGCCCATATCTGGCATATCTACCTATTAGAAGACATGTGATGTCTCTTGCAGTTAATTAAAGTGGCAGATCATGTTGTAAGACCTGTGTATTTTTATCCTAGAGTAGAAAAGAGTACACAATTTTTGTCTCTGGTGTGTTTCTATTCATAGCATTATCTTTACTATTTTCTCCTAGTAAAGTGTGTGAAAAGGAATGTCAAAATTCTGGGCACCTCAGTTATGGGGAATTGCTCTGTGTCATGGAGGTCTCCACTTCTAAGACAAAGCATAATTAATTTACAGGAGTCCTCCCAGGATTTTGAAGGAAGAGGGGAGTCATTACTGTAACAACAATGATATTTCAAAGGCAGCAGGGTCTTCTATGCATGGATCTGTCTGTTAAGCAGTAGACATCACCAAAATGAGTTGACACATCGACCTGAGTCACATAATTTCATTCCCAATCAGTCCATTACTCTTAAAGTTTGAGAAATACAATTCAGTGAACACACGTACCATTTTAACACCATTGATATAAATAAAAATTTCTGGGTTTATATATTACTTGAAGATGATTACACGTTATCTTTGTCAGGTCTCTTGTCTGTTATAATTATGAAGATAGAGATTCAAGCAACATTTGACTTCTGTAAAGCAGTTTCCAGGAGACAATCACAAAATCTTACTTCCCTTCTCTCTCTCAGTGATTGTCTGCCTTTGGTCTTAGTCTCAAATTCTCCCTCATCTATCTGCCCTTAGTTTCAGACTCTGCAAATCCTTTATTCCTTCTCTCCTTCAGTGTCACTTCTCCTATAAAAAAGTAAGATCTGAGGATCTGTGCCATTCTTGCGCTGCATCTTTTCTCTATGTCTCACATGAGACTGTTCCAGATAATTGTCTCATCTGTCTTGGATTCATCAGGCTTTCAAGACAGAGTTTACGAACTTCTAAAGAAACTAAAAGTCCTTTGCTGCCTCCACTCCCTTTCACAACTTTCAGGATTCAGCTAAATAAAAAAGATAAAAAATAAATATTTCCATGAAAATATACTTCAATAAAATTAATACTACTGAACTCTTCATGCTAAAATAACAGTGGGGACATCCTTTTGATAGGTCTTCTCTTTTGGGTGATTAACATTCCAATGAAATGCATTCAAAAACAGTGCAGAAGCCCTTTTAAGAGTACTGCAGTCAGTTTTGACCTATGTCTGACTCTTTGGCAGCAGTCAAATGTTTAAGTCAGCCAGACATATGAAAGAAATGGGTTTTTTCCTTTGCAGGAAGACATTTGATGTTTCAAACAAAAATGTGCAGCTTGACACTTCCAGTATTTTTATGGCATTAATGAGAAAAATATTCTAATTCTGTGTCATTTTTTTGTTTTGCAGTATAGTATTGAGTATAGTATTTTTTTTTTCTTTTCTGATTGATATTTCATTAATGCATTGTTTCAGATTGTCTGGTTTTCATTGTTTATGACTGCTTTAGCTGCCCTGGTTTCGTGGTTCTATCATCATGTTGTGATATAAAAATCTAGTCCTATACAGAAGATTAGGACATGTGCCAGTGTTACAATCTCTCAGCTATTTCATGAAGGAAGGCTGTGTTGCTTCCTAAGAGAAGGACCATCCAAAGAGGGTCATGGCTTATGTTTTATTATTTTTTATTGTTCTTAGCTTAAGTTCCACACAATTATTCAGACATCTATGGAAAAGGACAGCTCATTTCCTCATAATTTTTCCCAATCCCCATCACAGATTTTTCATAACCATTTATATAAACGTTCACATCTAAAAAACTAATGCCACACTGAGTGTTATGACTTTTATCTCCAGTTATCTTTTCCTCTGTAACTTAGCCGAAAACATTCCATTATCTTTAGATCCCATTACCAATCTTTTTTTCTAATAATAAGAAGCAATTCCATATACATGAGAGGAGTCTTATCTTCTCCAAATAAAAATATTATAGAGGGAGTTTCCTTAGATCAGGTTCTGGTAGTTTTTCCATGGGAAAGTTTGTTTCATGATGTAATATGACTTTCTCATTTTTCCCAGTGCTTTCAGTGCATGTTTTTTTTTTTTACAGAATTCATTCTTCTGTGTCCTATCACCTGTCACTGCATCATGGAATTAAACACAACCACATTCTTCCCAGTAACTTTTTATCATTTTATTTTTGCCTCTGGTTATTTTGGAGACTGCAAAGTAGTTCAGTAGCTGATTCTGCAACTTGAATTTCATAAGAAGGCTGCTCTTACTTCACCATGAATTATGTTGTACAATGCAGAATTGGGTGCAAAATACATTGGCATTCCATCTACAAAACAAGATGAAAGAGTTTTGTAATGGGAAATAATGCTCAGAGAGACCTGGGATGCACCTCACTGTCTAGCAACAGAAACAAATTTACTGCTGAGAGTGTTGCAAAAGGCAATAGTATAGTAAAATTTCTGTTCTAATGTAAAAAAAATCAGCTAGTGTTTATGTCACAATCAATCTGATTCAAGGTCCTTCACAGTATTTATTTATTTATTTATTGACTTACTTACTTACTTACTTATTTATTCTTCCTTTGAAAAGTGATTTTTCAGGTTTCATCTGTAAATGATAATGGCTTGTGAGGCCTAATTTTATGAAAAGACTATTTGAAGGCTGCTAATGAGGTTGCTGGGGATAAACTGAATCACCAATAGAGGGAGCATCACGCTGGAGCCGTTCGGATTACCCAGTATTTTGAGAATGGGTCACTGAGATAGTGTCCAAAAGAAAGAGAGAAAGAAACGACTGACAAAATAGATACATTTTTAGATACTATGTACTTGGTTCCCAAAAATTAATTCAAAAGTTAATTAAAATGTCTGATTAAAATGAAGCTCATTGACAATTTCAGGAATACACAGAGGAAAAAAACACTGGATTAAGAAATAGAAGATTCTTCCACCAGTAAGGGTTTGCTTATTTGGGAGGACAGCTAAAAAGCCAGCCTTAGAAAGGGTAGAAAGAAGGATGAATGGAGATGTTCACTAACATGGAATCATAGAACAGTTTGTGTTGGGAAGGACTTTAAAGATCATCTGGTTCCAACTCCCTGCCATGGGCAGGGACACCTTTCTCTAGACCAGGTTGCTTAGAGCTCAATCTAATCAAGTTTTAAACACTTCCAGGGATGGGGCATACACAACTTCTCTTTCAACAATTTCTACTAATTAGGATGCCCTCTTCTCTCCTTTATGTTACAGTGGATTAACAAGATACATTTCTGAGAATTTTCTTCTGGCCTACTTTATAGTTCTAAATAACTTTACCATATTCTAATAGGATCTTCAGTAGTAAATAAAAAGAAAACAAAAATAAGGCATAAATATCATCATTTTATGTCAAGGACATCTGCTATATCATTTTGAATTTATTCCCTCTTCCTGTCATTTCATTCAAAGAGTGTAGCAGATGGTGTGGAACCATCACATAAAATACCTTAGTCTTTTTTTGTTTACAGGTATTCTAAAAATCTGTCTATAGATCACTGTTAACTAGATACTCTGTAGGATACCAATAAAGTCAGGTGAATATAATTAACAATTAATGACTCACATCCTGATGTCTTCACTTATTTTAAATTATAGAGCCTTTACTAGTGGGAAATCCTCCCTGAAGCATTACCAGAGCATGGAATGAATAAAAAGACCATTAAAGTTTCAGAATTTTCTCTAATAAACTATTATTACATCCACTTTCAGCTTGTGCTGTGTGAAATTATAACTGTTTTAGAAATAAACAACATTCTTTGGTGAAATTTAGTTTCATGTAAGACTACATGTTGCCAGTTAACTTTGTGTAAAAGGATCTCCAATTAAATACAGTGCCAGGAACAGCCACTGAAGGAAAGAATTGTAAAAGACAACATGGAATATTGATTACAAATTCTCCTTGAGACTTTGTCCTCTGACGTTTTAATGAGAAAGTTATTCTGAAGTTGTGCATTCTACATAGCCCTTGGCATTTAACTTAAGTGCCCTAGTTAGAAAACCATGATCAATTAAGAGAGAGCGAGAGAAAACAAATTAGTCACAAAGAGGTTCAGAGTTGCAAAATTAGTCCCTGGTCTTACCCCTTTTTTGTCAGGCAGAGCTCATCTTAGTACAGAGTGATCTTCAGAAGACAAACCAGGCAGTGTCAGTGGCTGAAGGTGGGTGTCACAAATCCCTCAGAAGGATTTCTGGTAAGACAGAATGGGAAACAACATCATATGTCATTTGTGTTTAGGCAAATCTACGTCAGCTCAGATTTTGAATCAAGGTTTTTTACTGCTTATGCAATATAATTATGTGTGCACAATAAGCAGGGTAAAGCTTGCAAGGATTATGATTTGTACTGCTGAATTGCAAACAAACACAAAAGCAGCAAACTGCAGCTAAAATAAGTGCTGAAATTAACTTCTAAATGAAGAAGCAATTTCATTTCACACTTTAGTCTGTTTTACAGACAGTAACAACAGTTGGGATAGCATTCAAATAAGTGTCATATAGTTACATTTTTTTCCCAGTTAAAAATATTTTTATGACTTTGTTACTAAGAAAAGGACTTAGATTATGTTCTAGTATGGAGAAATTTTTACTCATGTTTGTGAACAAAATAACAAATATTAGTAGATAATTTACGATTTAAGATTGAACACACTAATAAATTCTATCTAAAAGCTGTAGAGAAACTCATTTTTATTAATGGACTATAGCCTGAGCATGTAAAAATGTAAGCCTTCAGAAAAAATGGCCATGGGATATTTCTGGAGCATCAGACTCTAAGGTTAATGTGTTTGGGAGTTTAACATTAGTTTTAATGGATTTTTAAAGGTGTAGTGGTTTTTTTGTTTTGTTTTTCTTTATTTTTTGAGAAGATAGCAGATGTGTGGAATTTTAAAGCTGTCTATTAGACTCCAAGAGATGACCTGTAAATTTGAAAGTAAATTAGAGAATTAAGACTGGTTTTGTAGCTTTCATGTGAGCATTGGTCTCAGATACAGAAGTTTCCTATAACTTCATTTTGACATTGACAACAAAAACACCACCAAAGACAAATGAGGGAGAAAAATGCCAGCAAAAACCTGTGATGAGGGCACAACGCAAGAAAGGTAGGACATCTGTTAAGTGTACGTTGCTTTTTATTCTTACATCAAGCAAGCTGAGAAAAAAAATAGATGTTTTCATATCTGTAAGATGATATGTTTCTTTCATCACGCAAGAACAACTTAGAAGTTAAAGCAGATTTTGCTGTTGACTTCAAGTACAGACAGAATTTTCTTTGCTCCTCTTGTTTATGATGTAGAGACGGAAAATCAAGGAATGGTTTTAAGGAAATTATTCAAGTGAAATCTAAGAGGATGCTGAGCTCATAGGGACCAGGAAAAGTGTCAGATTAATTTCAAGGATTTTAAACCTGTTGTAGACTTTATGTTTGTGCCTATGTTTTCCTTTTAGAAAATAATTTGTAGCTAGTAAGAAAGTCAATCTGCAGGTTTTTGCTAGTAAAAAATCTTTTCCTGTGTTTCAGAGACCTGATTTGAGCCAAATACTTGAAAATTGTTTGATTGTGCAAAGGTTCATTGTCCAGCATTTTCTTTTGAGCTCACTGATGGACCTGCTTAGAAAATCTGTCATACTAGCTAAAGACATTTTTTTGTCCTACAGGATGTGACTAAGTCACTCCTTCCACATTTCTTTTTTTGACCTTCATGTGGCGTTTCTTTTAACATTTTTGCTTGTCATTCCGCTGCTCATTCGCTTTTGCAATACCCAATTTTACAGATAGATGATTAAAATTCTGATTATTATACAAGCAGGATTTCTGTACTCAACACAGAAGCCAGACAGAAAATTCATTTGATGACTAATGGTATGTCTGTGCAATCTTGTTATTTTGAAACACATTCCAGCATCCCATTATGGAAAAAGTAATGAAATCAACTGAGTAGAACAGGTTCTCTTAAAATAAACAAAAGTGCCAGTAGGGAATTTCTGTCCTATTTTGAGGCCAGAATATTTAAAGAATTCTGCTGTTCTCACTTTTAAATAACTTCAATAAGATCTAAATTAATTAGGAGTTTGACTCCTGAATGCATATATTACCGCCCTCAGCTAGTTCCGCAAACTCTTATACACAGGCTTTTAAGCACACTTTATAAATGGTGATGCTATTAGCAGAAATGGGTAGTGCTGGCTTGTTTTTATCATTTCAGAATTTCCCTTTCTTGTAAATGTGTGACAAAGTGTTGTAAAACATACACTTCAAATCCATACAGCTTGCTATTCTAATCTGACCCAGTTGCTCAGACTGACCAGGCTATATCATTAGCACACAGAAAAGGTTATTCTTGGTCTATAAACATCATCCTCCATTATATTTAAGACAAAAAGATACTCAAGATAGCATATATTCACGAGAAAACTATTTTATATTTGTAGATAATGAGCATCTAGTTCTTGAAAAGCAGTTTTAAACCAGTAGATACACTTTTGTGTATCAAAAAGAATCTGTCCATTGATAGGAATGCTGTTTTTCTAAATACCTTGCATTATTATTAATGTACAGCTTCTCTGAAAGGCCTTCCCATCTGACTGGCATTAAAACATCCACTTAAAAAAGCACAGAGATCTTTTCTATAAAATTTTCATTCTCAAAGGTTAAGAGCGTGAAGACAGCATCCTAATACAGTCATGTCACTAAATGTGTTTAAAAGGCTTCTTTGGTGATTTAAGCTGTCTCCAGTGATGGAATGTGTAGGTGGAAGACAACGAAATCTACAGTTATAATAAAAGGTCTTAAAAACCCCTAAACCAGACTAAATCTCTTATCTCTTAAATTTTTACTAAGGGTATTTGTATTTTTCGGGACTTAGGGATATACATCACATACATAAATTTTAAAACAGAAGATGCTAATTCTTAATTTAAGTCGTACATTAAGAGTCAACTCCTTGCAGAGAAGAAACACAAAATCAGGTTTCAATTAAGGTTTCATCCCCTGTCTTCCAATCTCCCCTTCTGGTCCAGAGGAAATACTGTCAGCTGTCAATTGTTGCAGACTGGGTTGGTTATTTTTTACGTTGGATCCTGCAGCTAGAAGTCATCCTAATCCCACTTTCTGTCTGCCTGCAAAAGAGTAAATCCCTGCCTCTACCCTCACTATCCATCTGTATCATAGTCAGGGTACAAAGGGACAACATTTTCTGTTGGTCCATTACTCATCCTGGGCAGACATGAGAGCAAGCAGGCTTTAATTAAAAACACAAATATTCTAAATATATTTTAGAAGCTTTTCCACTGGTTCTAACATCAATCGTGGAGAGTTCCATAAGAAGAGTAGCTAATTTTTAATGCAAAAACTGCCATTGTTTTAGAAAAATAAGTGCAACTGTTGACTCTCATTTCTTCATGAAATGTAAAATAAATTACTGTTTATGAGGAGAGAAAAGAATTTCACTGCAGATGTTTTTCTGTCTGTACATCTTAAGACAAAATGACCTCCTTTTACCGTTTATTTTTAATAAAAAATCTTCTGATTAAGCAAGTCAGCTTGTGTAAAAAAAATGCATTAGGCTGAGATTTTTGGAAATAGCATTTCCTCACTGTATCATCCTGTTAGATGCTACTAATGTCAGACTTGTCCCCTGTGAGTGTTCTTGTTTAGAACAAATCAGCACAGCCTTGGAAAGGAACGTGTGATCAGAGCTCGCCTTTTGGGGGAGAAGCCAGGTAATTTGAAGAACAGATTTTCTGATTTACACTTTTGCCATTCACTATGTAAACTCCAATTAGAAGTACAAATTGTGTGATTTCAAAATGTTTTTGTTAAAAGGCAGGAAAATGGAGTAGCTTTCAAGTATTAAAAAGCTCCCAACTCTTTTCTCAGTGAGACCTTCATTCTGTTGCACTCGGACTAGAATGAGCATTGCCATACTCCATTTATTAATTACTCCATTTATTAATTACTCCATTTATTATAATCTAACCTTAACCTAGAGAGATTACATTGAAATCATATTATAAATTTCATTCTAAAGAAGGGAAAGAGAAATAATAATATTGAGCTCAAGTATGTTTTGATTCCTTAACTTTCCCAGTTACAGGAAAAATCTATGCCAAAATCTGAGGGACAAGAGGAAATGGCCTTAAGCTGAGGCTGGAGATATTCAGATTAGACATTAGAAAAATTTTCTTCACTGTTAGGGTGGTCAGGCTTTGGAATAGGTTGCCCAGGGAGGTGATGGAATCACCCTCCCTGGAGGTGACTTCTGAATCTGGTGCTGGGTAATGTGGTTTAGTGGTTTAGAGGTTACAGTGACAGTGCTGATTTGATGATTGGACTGGATGATCTTGAAGGTCTCTTCCAACCTTGATGATTCTATGATTTTATTCCTTTTGGTAAATTATTTCCTCTGGGAAGAAGTAATGGCAAACCCCCTTGCCATGTAGAAATACTTGCAAAGAGTTTAATTAAAAATTTTTTTTTACTCTGGTAATTCATTACTAGACTTGCCACGAGAGTGATAGAAAAGGAGCACTGCTTTTGTAAACTCAATTATGGAGAGTTTTTTTGCCTGCTCTTACCTTCATTTCCATCATAAAGCAAGTGCAAACATATATTTTTTGTACAAATATTGCTAGCATTTTTAGTTATATACTACTGGGACATACTCCTAGTATCTACTTCAACTACTGTGGTTTGAAAGTGTAAAATGTTCATGGTGCCTGCAGACATTTCTTTTCAGAGCTTCCTTTTCTGCTGTGTATAAATAGAACTTAAACACGTTACTAAACTTAAAATGTTAAACATGTTGTTATATGTTGTTATATGTCAAAATGTTAAATATGTTATTAAACTTAAAACACTTCTATGTGGAGTTAATATGCTCTCTCAGTGCTGGTAGATTGTGTAGTCTTTTGGATTCATTTAAGTTTAGTTAGATAGATTGAGTTTAAAATTTTAGGAGTAAAAAATCTGTTGTGTTCCCACTTTGGCAAAGCAAGTAGGGATGAAAGCATACTCAAAATATTTCGTTTTCATAGTATAAGACTCTCTACACTAAAGACAGGAGGGAGTAAATATGCATGACTCTCTAAAAGAAATATCTGTCTTCATTTGGCATTTACAATGAATCTTATAACCTCCCTCTAGGAAATACTTACCCTGCATTAAGTTTGTATGGCATTAAATTTGATATCATAGGTTTAATTAGACGCAGCCATGAAGAAACTAGTCTAGTGCCTAGTAAGAGTTCAATCCTTTAGTCAGTCCAGTTCATTAAGGTGATCTGCAAACTCAGGCTCATCTGACATTCCTGGCCACCAGTTTTCAAGATCTTGAGATCTTGACTTAGTTTTTCCAGAGGAGTATGTTTTCTACTAACTTGCAGAGTTTTGCACAGAATATGTGCTGTGAGGTTTTTCACTGTAGTGGTTTTCCAAAGAAGAACAGATGAATTGAGCCTTTTTTTAGTTTTAAGCCACATGACTTTTGTTAATATGTCACTTTTTGGATCAGGGACAGAAGCTAGATTATCATTTGTGTGTGCTGGTCTTGGATACTGGGGAAGATAAAAACATATGACAGAAGTATTGAGTTGAGAAACATAGGTGGCACCATTCTATTTATTAAAAATGGATTAATATTAATATTTTATTAGAAATGGATTTAGCACAGAACAAAACATCTAGGAAAGCGTGCTCAGTTCCTTGATCAGCTGTTTCATGCAAGAGAAGGAACAGAATAAATTGAAGAAATTTAGAAAGTATCATCACAGACATAATTCTTGAATTCCAATTCACGTAAACCCAAATGTGTCAATGTATATTATTCAGAAAAGCTCAACTAAAATCAATGTATTTTATTACTCAGTAAAAACTTAGTTGTCAATTAATATTTTGAAGTTCATGATAATTCTAAGTCTTGAAAAAGTTTTTTTCTTTTAGGAATTGGACAAAATTGATACTTCAGGAATGACAATACATTCTTTTTTGTGATTTTGTCTTTCATACCTTTTAAAAACAAACAAACATAGCATTTGCACATAAAGTCTTAAATCATTTTGACAGCAGGTATATTTCAGAGTAAATGGAGAACTGGGGAATTGTTAGTGAGAATGGGTGATCACCAGGGAAAAGAAAAAGTAACAGTGACAGATAGGAGCTGGTATGTTACCAGGAATAAATGTGCCCAGATTTGGATAACTGCCAGGACTGTGATTGCTGCAAAGCCCCATGCACAGGGAACAAATGAGAGGAGGAGGTTCATTACTCACCTCTTCAAACCTTAAATAAAAAAATAATCAACAGCTCTAAAGAAATTTTGGGTGACTTATCTATCAACTACTTCCAGTTTACAAAGGAGGTAGCAGTATAATTTTAATCCTAGTAGACATGTTAGAGATAATCCAAGCAGTAAAACACACAAGACATTGCCTCAATAGGACTCTTACTGTGAGTGAATTTGCATTGTTGCATACAAAAGAGCCTGATTATGTATAAGAAGGATAAATTAGTATTATAATCATATCTGCAGGAAGTGTAAATGTGCTTTGAAGTCTCCTTTTACGTTGTACATATTTGTGTAATAGCATGTTCAATGTTCAGCTACTGGAATATTATACATCAAGAATTATAAAAACTTTTGTTTTACAGTTGCTCTTATACCATATATATATATGCATATAAGTGGTCATAAATGTTGTTTGCAGGGATACTTTGCTGTGACAATGTAAAACTTTCTTTTGCTAGCACTACTTGTATTATTTTCTTCTGGGTTATGTTTCCACCTTGCTGTTGAAACCAAGCACAAAGTAAGAGAATTATATGTGTGTTGGGGTCCTGGTTCACAGAAACATTCCTGATCAGGATGGCATTGCAGTGCCCTTGAAAATGATCCCTATTTATGGGATTTAAATGGTATGGTGGAACCTTTTAAAGATCCAAATTAAACATACCATTCTCTCATGTCTGAAACAAGCCAACATTAGTACTTGTACCTAATAGGGAGTGAAACAGTATGTGAATTAGAGCATCTTTGGAACTTGTATGAATTTGTGTTCCTGTGTGTATTCTGACCATCGTCTTGTGGTGGAAGTGCTAAATAATTTAAGTGCAAGGATCAGAACATTGAAGTAATTCACCTAGAATTATGTAATAATTATTAACATCCAGGTAGTGGCTTGCTTAATTTGGAATGAATCTAGAATATCTAATTTTTTTTTTCTGAGAGAGATACTATACAGAAGTACAGCAGCACAATTTGAAAGGCACTGTTTTGTCACAGAGACTTGTAAGTGGGAACAACCAAATAGTTGCATAGCAGCAAAAAAAATCCCAAACAACTCCCATGAAGATGGAAAGAAAAATTTTCAGTAGATGTTAATTTCTATTCTGTAACATTTTAATTTTCATTCTATAGTATTTACCAGTGTTTCTAGGCCTAGGTTTTTCATAGTTTTGAAATCACTGCAATCCTATATATATATTAGTAATATATTCTAAAAAGAGATATATTTTCCCAGATGCTTTGGAGTATTAATTTACATTTATGCTGAACAGAAAATTCATCCTGCAAATTAATGAAAAAATATTAGTTAAATGGATGCAGCCTGTGGCTCATGAAAGTCCTAGGAAGGATGATTCTCTGAAGCTGAAAGGACATTTTTAGGGACATATGTCCGTTGTAAGATTTCTTGGGCACAGGAGAAGCAAATCCTAAGCCCACAGTTTAAATTTTGGTCAATATACTAGATTTTTGCCTCAAGGAATAGTGGAAGCCCTGTAGGTGTGCCTCCATTGCATCAGAAATACTTGTCTGAAGCAAAACCCTTGATGCGATTTACCAAAGCTTCTTGTGCTATGGTTTGTGTGGGTGTGGCATGGGAGTGCTCAAACGGGATTTCCTTTGGATGAAACTTGACTGGAAACTAAATTCCATCTTTTCTTGATTGTTAAGTTCATCAGATTTTCACTAATCCAGTGCTAGCTTTTGGTATAGAAATTTGGAACATGTTTAAAGCTATCACATTCTGAGCACAACTACAGATATTCTCCCGGCCAACATTTGCCCATACAGATGTAGCGGTATGAGGTCTAGATTTCTACTTGTATCAAGTGCCTACATTATCCACAATATAATAAAGATTATTATACCCAAATAGAGAAACTCATTCCTTGTATCTAGAAATTCTTTAGTTTCTTAAACATTCACTTATTTCCTGTTACAAAATCCTGGAATTTAATGGTATAATGGCAAAGGGCACAGAATAGCAAGACATCTTTGAACTTAGTGTATTGATTTTATGTGAAAGATAGATCAAGTTAGATTTGTTTAAAGCACAAGTTCTAGTTCAGAAGTAGACAAAAAAAACCCACAACACACCAAAAAACCCCAAAACAAACAAACAAAAAACCAAAACAAAAAGGAAATCCTAAATCCTCAACAAAATCAAATCAAAACCCCAGTCCTGATTTGAAAAAAGCTCACCTGCAAGGGAAAAGAATCTAAGCGTATGATCTCTCCTGTTTTACAACAATGTAGTCAGGAAGGAAGTGTAGGGGGAGAGGTTTTTGAGTTATATTTGCTTCTTAAATCTTGTTTTTTACCTTGAAATCTGTAAGGGGAAAAAAATTTTAGAAGTAGGAGGGGTAGATTCTGGCCCTCCACCCAAATGCCAGTGGAAGGTTAAAAATCTTTTTAGATCATTGATTCGTGTTTCTTTGCAACTATGATGTTTTCTTTCTTTGGGTGCACAACACAATAAGACGGCAGCTTGAATAACAATGTTGAATTCATCTTCTGGGAAAATTGGAAGAAAAACTTCTAAAGAGCAAAAGAAGGACTTAGTATCTTATGTATTTCCAACAGTATATGTTCCTGTTGTGTATGATTATGAAAAAAAACCCACTGTAGCTTTTCCCCCAGTTGTGATAGTTCCCCCTTGCGTGATAGAAAACTACAAGTTAAAACTATGTACTTATTGTATTTTACATACACTAAACAAATCCGCTTAGCTACATATTTTAGGAGTGTTTGAGTTCAAAGTGAGGGATGAGGCAGTTTGCATAGGAAATTGCGTTCTAACACCTTGAACTGAAATAGGGTCTGACCTAACCACAGGTTGTGTTTGGAAAGTGTTACTAAAGAAAGGGCTACTTAGAGAATGGCACAGACCCCAGATCAGGCTTCTCTCTGCCCACTGACCTAGGTAAACATAAAAGACATTGCATGGAACAATCAAGAATTGAATTGTTTGAAGCCCTCCTCCTCTGCATACCCACTTTATTGCAATGATTTTTTTTTTGCATTGTTATAAGCATTTTATAGTAGTAGGCCTGAGTAATGCCAGCAAGAGTAATAGAACTTAGGACCAGTACAAATTAAATCTAAACTTTTAAAAACCTTTCTCTTTTACTTCTTAAGGTTGCTATTGTCCACTGATATGTCATATTTGGAAATATGGCATATTTCCAATTTTTTTCCCAGATCTACCAGTATTTTACCTCAAAATTCCCTAACTCAGTTGCAGCATTAGCCATTTAATATAATGGAAAAGCTAGTTAAACTCCACCCTACATTTGTTATCTATTTATGTGGCTAAAAACACTCCCTGTAGCTTGACCTAACCTTTATTGCTTTGGGTACTTTAATAATAATATAGTAGTGACTGCATTAATCTGCACCCTTTTCTTTTTTAATTGCCAGTCAATCCAAATGGTTTAATTATAGTTCCAAATCTGTCTTGGAGTGGTAGGCAGTGGGAAGAAAGGAAAAAATTTCTAGAAAGGTCTTGTTCTTGAGGCACACTGAACAAAACCTAGTATTGTTAGCAAGTGAGAAAGCCTCGTATGCATAAGTAATCCCTGCACAAATAACTCCCCAAGATCCACCAAGATAATGAAGCTTTAACATCTGACTGTACATGAAGTAGTAAAGCAATGTTCTATTCTCCTTAACTCAATGTTCTCTGTAACTGCTTTGTGTTTCTCATCAATAATGCAGCCAGTTGCAGCTGTCTTCATGTTCCACCAAGCTCAACTATAAATTCATTCAAGCTTCTAAGCTCTTTTTTTCATACCTCTGAGTTAGAACAATTAATTCATTGTTTGAATTGGTTTTTTATAAAAAATTTTGTCTTTTCCAGTGAAATATGTATGACATTCTATTTACATTAACATACAAACAAACCAAAACCAAAATGCCCAATCAATCTCAGAAAAACAAGAAGTATGCCTAAAGAGATACAGGGAACCTGGTATTTACATATTGTGTAAAAAAATTTGTTGAGTAAAGGGGCTCAATAATATAATTTTTAGGATGAAACCAAGAGACAAAGAGGTGCAAATGAATGGTTTGTAAACTTTCCTGAGTTTAAATGAAATATTTAGAGAAAGATTATCCTATGAATCATTACTTTTGACACATCCTGATTCCCCAATCACTGTTCATTCTTTCAGAGCACTTTATTTATGAATCAAGTACCCTTTAACTATTGCTAAAGTGTAATTTAAATTTGGTTTGTAGTTAAAAGTAGTTATTTAAAAAGTATAGGACACAACTACCATGGCCGGAGCTAATAGTGGGAAATGTAGCATTTAGCAATGAAAAAGAAATGCATTGTGATTTTCAGAAATCTACCTGGATTCTGCTGTAATTCCAATTAAAGCCACTGAACAAAAATGAAGTTTTCTTATACAGAGAAAAAAAAAAAACAAACAAAACCACAGGCTTTACAGAAGTCCCCTACAAGGAGATATTGAATGAATATCAAAAATACAGCAGTTTTTGTGGGTTTACTCAAAGCTCCCAATCAAGCTTGATAGCAACATTCAGGTACAGACTGCTTTGAAGTTAGTGACTCAGAGCCCTGAGGTCTCTTTCTTCTGTCCCAGATTCATCCACTGTTTACTAACCTAAAGTTTTACCTCCCCTGAATGTTTCTCTGCAAAAGACTTTCCAAGACCTTATCTTTCCAACAAACTTCACGGAGAATTTCCTTTTTACTACAATCCACCTTTTTTCCTTCACATTTTAAGGTCAGTTCCTCTTTCTCCAGCTCTAGCCAGGCAGCTACTGCTCTCCTAGCAAAGATAGAACCTACCTCAAAGCTCTTCACTTCTGTTGCTTCTACAACAGTCTGTCTACCTCATGGATTTAATCTATGCAGAAGATCTTGCCAGTTCCAGCCAAATTTTCCTAACCCTATTCTATTTTACATCTTCATTTAAATGCTGGCATTGTATTCTTGGCAAATAAAGGTTTTCTTCTTGTCTACCACCTCTTCAGAGACATATCTCTGACTTCTGTTTCCAAGAGGGACAGAAAATAATTTAATAAATATCCTTAGAGGTTTCTGAAGGAAGTCAAAAGGGAATAAAAACACAACCTCTGATAGCCTAAAATTTTGAGCAGAAATCAAAATATTTTGTGAGAACAAAATGCTCCTGACCTGAATTGCTGTCTTGACCCATTTCTTTCTTATTACATGAGTTCTCTGGCCTCAGGGGAAGTTTATTAAGTATTAAACAAGTAGTTACCTGAGGTACTAGGCCATATATAATGATTTCTCTTTTAATCATGATCCAGAGCTGTGAAGGGTTTTTTTCAAGTTTCTTTAGTTTCCAAATTCCTGCTCTTATTCTTGCATTGATAGCACCCTTTTTTGAAGTAGTCATTACTGCATTCTATTAGTAGAGCCTATGCTCATATTTCAATAGAATTGCAAGTCTTTGGCTTCATGGTTATGTTGCCTTTCTTTCTCTGGACAATTTTTGGAGAATATAGTTTTTAATAGTTCCTTTCCATCATTTCTCTGAGATATTCCTTTATTTCTTTTATGTTTCAATGCAAGTTGAATTTCTGTTTCAAGTGGTTTATATTACTTCTACTTACATGTTAAAGTTGTTCAGCTTTAAAATATCCTGAATGCCCTGTAAAGAAAGTATTCTTCATTTTTACAGTCCTATAAAAAGTAGTTCTATATTTCTGAGCTTAGAAAAAGCTTCAGACACCTAATATATTTTTCAGTTACTATAAGCATTCTGAATACATATGGCTTATGTCACTACAGATTTCTATAAGGTGATTTAATTCCACATTCATTCATAACAGCTCACTACTCATGTAGGAATAATATCAGTATTTCAGTACACTAGAATTTTGTAAGTGGACATAAAATGCAAACACAACCCATCAAAGATTGGTTTAAACCCTGCTAAGCATGCAAGAATAAACACTTTTTCTTCGTTGAGAGGAAAACTGGGTTTGTTATAAGGAAGTTGTTTCAGGAAGGGGAGGGGAGGGGGTTCTGAGTGGAGAAGGCATGAGAAGAGAGAAAAAATGTTCATTTACAAAATGTACATTCACTTCCTAATTAAAAAATAAAGGACAAAACCAGTAGCTGTACATTTGAAAACTCTATTCAACTCTGAACAATAATCCATAGTCATGCTTTGGTATCCTTTTAATAAGCCCAATTTACAAACCTATCAGTTATTTGAAATACAAGAATAAACCACTGAAATATTTAATGCTAAGAATATTCTTCCCATTCAAATGTTTAGAATTAGATTTTACAAAGTATTTCAGAAAAAAAAGACATCATAAAAAGCCACCTTGGTCTCTAGAGCACTGAGATTCTACAAACTTTTTTTCTGAAGAAGGAGGTGTTGTCCCTTAACCTTTTTAGAAAAAAGCTTAATTTCCTCAGAATTTTTCTGAACATAGCAATCTACAGTTCTACATTTTGTATTGCTCTTGCTATGACAAACTACATTTTCCATATTATTTCAATGTCTTTTTTTTTTCTAAGCTGTCATAATGCATTTCAAGAGAACAATTTTGTCAGATTTCATCGTGGTTCATGTAGTGTATTAGCCTGTAAGAAAAATGAAACCTAAACTAAATTAAAGTTTTCATATTTGGGATAATGTTTTTAACATATTTAAATATTTTTCTATTTTTATATACATATATATAAATTAGATTTCCAGGATTAGAATTTTAGTATAGACATTCTTTAGGCATCATCTTGGTCTGTTGATAAAATCAAACCAAAACTTACTTCCCCACCTTCAAAGCAGTGAGACACAGAATAGAATTGAGTAATTTTACTGATTTTGTTATATTTCACATACACAATATTCTGGTAAGAAGTTACACCTCATACTGAAAGGAGAGTGGGTTAATTTAATGTCAGAATTTTTGGATAGGAGAGGGAAGTGTATGTACTTTATCAGATTGAGAACAGGACATTTAATTATTTTGCTATATTTGTGGGTATAATTCAATGCATTACATGATGATTCGATAAGGGAAAAATAATGCAAAAGAGTCACTGTTGCAAATTTGATTATAAGTCACAAAATTAATTTCTTATGCCTCCTTCGACTGTGCTGATAACCTGATCATGAAATAGGCCAGAGACCAGGAGTTGAGGAACACAGGCTTTTACAATCATGCTGAAAGAGCCCTACCCTCTGAGGGGATATCTGTATCTTCATGGCTGGGGGGAATGTCAGGGGTGGCCAGATATGATGCTGATGACATTGTTCTTCTTGTGTGCTTCTGATCAAAGAACTTGCTGTGACAACTGTGTTAGTTCAGAGTACCTATGGCATCAACTTCTAATTATTAGTATTTTCTGTATTTTTGTTGGTGCATCCCAGAGCACTGTTAGCTGTTGAGTTAAATACAAAGCTTGCAGGTATGTTCTTGGTTGAGGAAGGAGCATGAGGAATACCATGGCGCACACTTCTGAGTTTATTTTGCTCCCATCCATTCATAAACTTGAATGCTGAGAGAAGAATTTATTAATTTTTTATTGGCTGCTATTTTGGCTAACATACAAGTGTGTAAACTAGGCATTGTAGGTCTCTTGCTGAATGGAAAAAAATAGGTTTCCATGTGGTTTCTAAGCACTGATACAAGAGCAATAGCCTGTCCTTTGCCATTAGCACTAGCTGATGAAATACTGACATGAAGTCTCCTGCAGAATGGGTTCTGGGGATCACTATGCTGCCCTTATGAACTGCCACAGTTTCAGACAATTTGTCGAGGTGGCACATGCAGAAGCACATAGGATATACACAAACTGACAAGTTTCTTGTATGCATCTTTTGAAAACAGAAAGCCTGTAATGCACAAAGAGACAAAATACTTAAATCCTGGGCAAGCTCTTAATAACACAAGTCATCACTGAAAAATAACCTGAACAATAGGTCAACTTGACTGAAATTAAGAATCTATGATTCATCTACAGGGGTCATGACAGTTGCTTTCTCTGTGGGCCATGAGATTTGGCTACAGAAGAACCAATGATGTAGAGATTATACGGGCAGTAACTTCTAACATAGTTGATGTTGTATTTTCCACATATTTCTTTACATTTGCCATGTATTTTCCTGAATCACAAGGGTGAGTCAGTTACAGAAAGTAAAGCAAATGAGCAAGTTTTTCCAGAAAACTAGCAGCTTGTTTAATGTAGCACAAAAGAAGTGTGAGGGATTTTGGACTGTTACCTGCAGTGATAAATGCATGGAAAAGAGGAAAATTAGTTCAGTAAAAGAAGGAGCTTGAGATATGACATTTTGTGAAATGAACCTCAATATGCTTAAATCAGAAATTGGAAGAAAATAGATTAAGTTGGTATGGTTAAAGGATGACCTTCTGATGGGAAGAGCACACAGAAAATAACCTTAATAATTTAAAGATAATTAATAATGTTGTGAACAATTTGCATTTGACAAGGTTGCAAGAAAATTACCACAAAATTCTTTTTTTGGTTGTGTGTAACAAAGAGAATAACCTTTTTGTTATTAGCACCAGAAGCTTTTGACTGTTTAAAGCTCTTTCCATTACTGTCATGTGTAATTGTTAATAAGTTCTGCTGTAAAAACAATTGGCTTCATGTAGTGGGGGGTTTTTGTGTTTTGTTTGCTTGTTTGTTTTCATTTATTTGTTTTTCGTTTTGGTTTGATTTGGTCCTTTTCTGCTACAAAAAATATAATTAGAGTTGAATCAAGCTAAAGGGAAAACAAAAGGTTTTAAAAAAGGGAAACAGGGAGGCCCGATCTGAACATCTAATAAGCAGCTGGAAAATTGAAAATCTAATATAATGAAAATAGTAGAAAAATTAATATATGTAATCTTTGCATACACTCACAAAATTTCAATAAATTTAAGCAGAAACATTTTGATTTCTGTTAAGAGCTGCATACATCTGTATGTACCTGCAAGCTATTTTGAATTGCAGACAGGTATATTGAGATTCCTTCTCCTTCAGTTTATAAGTGAAGAACTAAATGGATATACTACATTAACCTCAGAGGGAGTGCATTGATTTCGCAGATTTAGGACAATTACAAGGTGTTTAGAGCATTAGAAAGATGGAAGCTTTTGTTAGCAGAGCAGAATTGTGAAGAGATATACTAGCTCAATGCTAGCAAATTACTTTTTAATACAGAGTAGTGTAAAATAGATTCTGTTTTGCAAAAAAAACAGCCTGAGGAAAGAAAACAATTTACTAATAGAATGTTGTGCCTTCTTTCTTTTTTCTTAATATATGCTAAGAATTTAGAAAATCCTAAAGACCTAGAGCTGATAAACTAACTTTATATCTGTTGAGAACATATTCAGGAATAAAATCTAATTGAAAATCATGTTGCATGATTTTATAAAATAGTTACGTGACTTTCTTTCTCTTTATAATTTGTTTGCAATCTGGCTTTTTTTTTATGGCCAGGCTGTGTGGCATTTTTCATCAAACTATGAGAGTTACACCATTATTTTTCAGTGAGATAAAAAGAGGACTGCAGGTAGCTCACTGGCAGAGTGGAGTAATGGATTGCTAAGTGATTCTTTTCTGCATGAAATATTCAGACTCAGTTATGTCTCTTTCAGTAGGTAGTGTGCAGAAGATCTGATGATGGAATTGTTTTCTATTGGTTTCTTCATCTCTGAGTTATGCATAAGGTCATACACTCAGAGTAAAAGCATTAAACAAAGAGATATCCTGTCCCTCACTTGGCTAAATAGTGGACTCAGTACTGGCTTCACACTAGATCCTTGTGCTTCCCCTCTGCTGGACCAAACTATTTTCTGTGTTTCCCACAAAATGTCCAGCAGGTCCTGTGAAATTTGTTGTTCCCTGGTAACTTCACCCAGGAGGAATAAAAAAAGGTGCAGAGACAAAACAAAATGGCAGGGAGAAAGCCAGGATTTCTGCCCCAAATTAAAGAGCATTTACAGATATGTGAAAATTTTAGTTACAGACAGCTTTTTTTGAATGATCTTGTAACTTAAAAGAGATATGGCCATATGGATGACCGAGAATCATAGGATATCCATCAACTAAAAGTTGTCATTTTTGTTTTTTTTTTTAATCTTACACTTAGAATAGAGAATTCTAACTGTAGTGAATATATTCTATACAGATAATCAGGAGAAAAGTTTGATAGCGAAAGAAGATATCAGAAATACATCTGAGACAAATAATAGCTACTTATTTTAAGCCCGACCTGGTGAGCTGATTACAAATGCCATGTGTCCTGAAGTAACAGTAACAAGCACCACTGTCAAATGACTCAGTGAGTGATCTGAAGTATAATAATTTTTTTTCCATGTTTCAACAGCACAGCTCAAAATGACTGAATTTCAAGCACTTAAATTTATAACCTGGATCACAAAGAAAACCTCAATTTTTTGGGGGAGGGTTAGATTGATTGGTGAAATGCCATGAAACATCACTTGGAATAATATTTTATTACTTCTGATGCCTAAATTCTGTTTTTCATGAATCTTTAAAGAGATAATTATATTGAAATGCAACAATTGACAAATATTTGTTGGATATATATATACTGATCACATCTGAAATACATTTTATTAATGCCAAACTTTGGTTTATGAAAGTAATCTCCTGGGGAAAAGAATGCCCACAATTTTCTTTAATAATTTTACTGTGACAGTTCTGTCCCTCAGGAAAAATGAGGGATTGGAATATCCAGATAGGAAAATACTAACTGTCTGTGTCCTCAGTAGTGTTGTGTATGATTGTTTCTGGCTCATATCAATATCGACATCACCTCCATTTGCTCATGTTTAATTACCATATATGTATTACAGTCGTCATCCACACTGCTGCTTCTCTATTGTAAGAACACAAGATCTGCATTTTAAGGGCTGCCTCTGATTTCTTATTTTTGTAACACATTATGTCTTTTTAGAAACTATATTATGCTTATTTGTACATAAGGTTTCCATCTTTCAAGGCTCTAAGTAATGATGATACTTCAGAAGCTATGACAGTGGGTATTCTCCTGGAACTGCAAGTACTTGACCACTGTCTCTTGGTTCTCACAATTTTGTTAGATAAAACTCTCCTGATTGAGGGCCATTTGTGCTGGGGGTGGTTGAAATTTGTTTGGGTTTTCTTGCCTTCTGAAAAATGGAAAACTAGTGATGTCAGAATCTGAGAAATATAAACTAGACTGTGTAGACAGGATAGAGGCTATAACTGCTGCTGAAACATAATCACTACTGCAACATACACTTAAATTTTCATGATAAAACTGTATTATTCATAGAAATTTTGGGGTAAAGAATTATATGAGGAAATCTCAAGTCACTCTTTTTGTCATACATCATGCAGATTTATTTTGATCAGTTGGACCTTGGGAAAGAAAAGACAATTACCATTGCCTCTTGTGTGCATTCTGTGATGCCTTTTCCTGGTCTTAAAATCAAGAGTCATACACAGTTAGAAGGGGAAAAGGGATTTTACCTTGGTATTTATTTTAAGGATCCTTAGGTGTACACGTCCAGGTCATATGCATCGAGATGTACCCCACTGAGTCTATCTCTCCCTTTGTCTTCTGTCTCCCCCTGACCCTTCCCCAACATTGGGTATAACATTATAGGTTTTACTAATTAGCATATCTATCAAAGATTCCCCAATGAGAGGCTCAAGTGAGCCCCCCTCCCCAAGGAACCTTCCCCTGGATGGTTCTATCTTGGTTTACAGAATGTGTTCTGGAGAGGACCTTGGGGTCTGGGGCACACTGATCTCTGGCTATGAAGCTTCTAAAATGTTGAGTCTCTTAGCTTGACAAACAAGTCCAAGAATGTAGGCAATAAGCACTAGGAATACAGAAGCTGCAAAAAGGTACAACAGGGGTATAAAAGAAAAGGCAAAAATCTTCATGGCATCATCTGAAGAATGAAAATAATGTAAAAATATCTTCACACTCACTGAGAGTCAAATAGGTGCGTTCATATGAACCTGGTTTACCTGTAAGCACATTTGAAATTCGAAGCAAGTTTTTCCTAGGATGTTGTCAGGTTTTCTAAGGAATCTATACCAGCTCAAGGAAGAGAAAGTGGGATTAAATATGGCATATGTGCATGCAACTTAGCTATGCAAGAGGATGTGAGGTAGTAACTGACTGCAAATGTTTGTGTTCCTTTCTTGATAATGCTTAATATAGAATCATGTGTATTCATTTTTTATACTTTGTAGATTTAGTTGTGAAATAAGTAAAATGCATAGGAGGACAGAACCATTGCAGGTTTTATGATTATTGTTCCTGGTTTATACTCCTGTCTCTCCAGGCTATAAATTTTCTTGATTTATATATTGTTGTGACAGTCATAATTTTTAAGGGAGTATTTCTGTCCTTGTGAGTCCCGATCCTTTGGAAACTCAAAATGTAAGCATTAAATTGATTTGATCTTTCTATACTTTCATAAAACCTTCTTGCACAAACATGTCTATGTAATTCCAAGCAAGATATATGACAGCAACTGGGACTGCCTGCAAAAACAGCAGCTGTTTAAACATCAAGTATCACGAGAATACAAAAATTGTGTATTCAGAAGAGCTGATTGTAATGATTTGTGCAAATTTTCATGCTTTTGTGTTTTTGTGCTCTTTGAATGTAAATGGAGGCACCAGCTGAAAAAGTTAAATAGGGAGAGGGGTAAACAGCTTTCACTCCTTAAAATAAACCTTGCTGTAATAATATTTGTTGCCTGTGGTGCTCCACTTTTCTTCCTTCCCCTTCCACTGGATGCATCCCATGTTCTACGTGATTACTTTACAGATGGAAAAATGCATAGAGACCATGGCAATCGCGAAATTAAAAACATTTGAAATGGGCACTGTATTTTTGTACAAAATAAATTATGGAACTCTAGTTTAGCTTGTAGTGGGTAGTCTGTAATAATTGGTTGTTACAGAAGGTGGACAAGAGAGCCCCTACAAATAGCAGTTCTGTCTTACCATGGTGCTTCAAACTAAAAATGAACATGTGATTTTATTGTCAAGAGCTACAGAATATGTACATGTCAAATTGGTGCTACATCTGCTACAGAGAATCAAAGCTGTGGTTGAATGATGTTGGATGAGATTTTGAGTGATGGCATAGGAGTGTCTGATTTCTCATGGTGTTTCTTTTACTATTCTGGTATTCTTAAATTTTGTCAAATCAGGTCTTCCTTTCGATTTTATTTTTCACTGCTTTCTGTTCCCATAATCCACTTTTCTGTGGTTTATGCATGTTCCGCAGAGCTCATTGAGTCAGAGGTTTTATCACCTCATGTTACCACATCTCCCACAGACAGCCAACAGTCACTTGATGTTTCCTCCTACTTGTTGCAGACTTCAGACCATTTCAATGTGTTTTTTAATCATCACTGAATTGGATCAAAGGCAAGTATCTAATTCTTTATAGCAAGGGCAAATTTTTAAAAAATTATTTGTCTATTTTGGCAATTTTCATGACTGGGTTTTGGAAGGATTTAAAATGCTTTCTGAATAAAAATTCATCCCTCTGATTATGTAAAACAGATTGCAACTGGTGATGGCTACAAAAGATGTTAGGAAAAAATCATTTTAGCCTTGTGATACTGCTACAGAGGCTGTTTGATCCATTTTAAGCACTGGAGGCTAGTTTGTTGACCAATTCAATATAGAGCTGATATAGTTCTTCATTCTCTAGATAAAATTATGGTGTAGGAACATGTCCTTCAGATGTTCCTCCTTCTGGCTGCCCAGTGTGAATGTTCTTGTTGCTTGACAGAGCAGGGCTTAGTTGTATTTTCAGAGCCTAAGGCAGTGCAGAGTGAAATGAACAGATAAAATAATATAAAGTGCCATGCATTTTGCAAACAGAATGCATGGATGCCCATGGGAGCCTTGTTACTTCCAGCAATATCTCAGAACAATCCACAGAATCCACATAAAGTTGTGAAAACTCTAGTGTAACCTGCAGAAATTTAATAAGCAAATACAAGGAAACACTAAACAAGTTCAGAAAAACAATCTATGATATTGATACTGGAAAGAATCCAGAAAAGGGCCATGAAGATAAATAAAGGCCTGGAGCATATTTCCTATGAGGAAAGGCTGGAACTGCTCACCTTAGAGAAGGCTCAAGAGGGGTCTCATCAATGTGTACAAATGTCTGAAGAGAGGTGGTAAAGAAGGCACATCCAAACTTTTCAGTGGTGTCCAGTGACAGGATAAGAGGCACAAACTGAGAAACAGGAGGGTCTCTCTGAACATTTTCTCTGTTGCCCAGAGAAGTTTTGCATGCCCCCTTTTTGGAAGTGTTCAAGGCCACGTTGCATGGGGCTCTGAGGAACCCAGTCTAGTGGAAGGTGTTCTTGCCTATGCCAGGGGGGTTGCAACTGATGTCCTTTAAGGTCCATTCCAACCCAGGTCATTCAATGATTCTGTGATCATCAAGCACTATTTTACTGTGAGGGTGACTGAGTACTGGCACAGGTTTCACAGAGAACCTGGGGACCCTCCCTCTTTGAAGATATTCAAAAGTTGTCTGGAAATTGTCCTGAAGAAGTGGCGCTAGGTGGCCCTGCCTAAGCAGGGTGTTTGAACCCTATGACCTCCACAGGCCTCTTCCAGCCTCAACCATTCTGTAATTCTTTGATTCTACTTCTACATTATTTTTCCATATATCATTCATTCAGTGTCAATATGCATACATTGTTAATATCTGTGAAATTCTGTTATGCCTTTTATTTGTGAATCTCAGCAGAGGGATGATGGGCATTGATTTATCTGGCTCACAATCACTTTTAGAGTTTTTTTAATTATACAGATAAAAAGCTGAAAAACCATACAGTAGAAACTGAGGGATTTATACATCAGTACTCACTATATTTGTTAGAGCTTTGTTCACATGCCCTGACCCTCTATCTCTGTTGTAACCAAATATGGGTGATCTATTATCATTGACCGCTTTTACTTGCAAAGTAGCAGAATAAGGGGCCAACATTCTTCTCTTTAGTTCCCTTTGCTTCCTGAATCTGGTGAACTTTGTAAGGTACAGATCAGTATAAGTGTTGCTATTTTATGAGCAGAGGCATTTTTAAACTATTAATTTGTTAGATAATTATTTTTACTGTCAGGGTGCTAGAGGGAAGCTACAACATTCTTCATTTCCCTTTTTCCAGTCTGGGAGATCGGGAGATATAAATAGAATTTCTGACTTTGTTTCACAGCAGGTTTAAATTGTATCCCCAAATGATCTTTTCTGTTATTCATTCGTTCATTTTTCCCCCACCACTTCTTAAAAGGGAACCCCTCCACATCCTTCATGTACATCTGATGGGAGATGGAGCATTTTTAGTTCAGGTACATGTTATTTATCTGTCATTACATAAACACACTTAAAAACATTTATCTTCCCAAATTTGATGACGAGAGCAGTTTTCTTAGCAAATTGTCTATTTCCCTTATGAGTACTGGTCACTATATGGCCTACAATATCTTTGAAGTCATGGGCTTTGCAGAAGACAGGAGAGTGTCATGGGATGCATCTATAAAAAGGCTACAGAAAGAACAGTCTTTGACATTTCCTTTTTGCTTCTAATTGACTGATAGCCTCTAAAAATGAGGCAGAGTGATTGATGTTTATGTAGCTTCTGCTGCGGCTTCAGAGTTTCTCCTCAATGAATACTTTACTTTCTGATCTTTCTGTATTTTTAGAGAAGATATTTCCTTCAGATGGAATGCAAACATCTGACATATAAAAGTTTGTCTCTCATGTAACTGCACTTATTTTTCTTCATTATTCCCAATGAGCAAAACTGTAGACAGCTGTAGAGTCTTTCAGAATTTACTGGTGACTCTTGCTCTTTTTTTCAAGGTCCTTTATATGTCTCACCATCAAAAAAGAAAAAAAGTGCTTCCAGTAACTGCTGCCTTTTATCAGAGAGTCTTCATACAACTTCCACAAAATATTGGTTCTCTTTCTCTCCAGGGGTAGCTTTGACTTCTTCTGGTGAAGTGACTATAGCACAATGTAGTAGCATTTGAACTTCACTGTAGGGGATGTGTGAGGAAAATTAATGTGTAGTTTCTAAAAGTAAGCCTGTTTTTACATTATGCCCTTTCCTGGGCAAGTATAAGTTACTGGCCTTATTCCTTGTCTATAAGATGAAAAAATAAATCTAAGTATAGTTTCATTGCAAGGAGAAATTTGTGGTGTTGTCACAGTTTAAGTTTTTTACATTTTGCCAGCATAAAAAGCATGCCATATATAGACATGTCAGTGTGAAAAAGGTGACGTGATACAGCTACAAAGACCTAGTTTTTCATAAACAAACATTGAAAGAGGCAAGCCAGACTAAAACTTTTGCAGAAACAAAAGATTAAATTACTTTTTCTCATACGAAAATACAAGAATTACAGACAAGCAGTAATGCATACTTCCTGTCATAGAAAAGGCAATGTTATTATATTGAATTTTTTGATGTATAAAAGTACATTTTGAGGAAAATTATATTAGTTTTTGACCTCTACTAGTTGTGCCATGCTATTCAGGTGTTAGAAAATAAATACATGGTAGAGTCATTTGTAGTCCAAATAAGGAAGTTTCATAGCACAATGTCCACAATAGAAGCAGTGGATTTCATATTTTTTCAGAATCAGAAGTATTTATTACACTGGCCAAAATAGATGGAATTGTTCTGTTGGCTATATAAGATGTGTTTCTCATTCAGGATTAAATATTTATCCTCAGAGTTACAGATATTGCCATATCCCAGCAGATTAAACTGGTAGTGCTGCACTTCTGGCCAGTTAACAGAAGAATTCACCTTCAGTGTTGCCAGAGCTTCACAGTGTTTCAGAGGAAAGGTTTTCTAAAAGCATTATATTTGTTTTTTAATAAAGAATAAAATTAAGTCAAATCTTTCAGACAACTTAAAGGAAATGAAGGAAGAAGAAAGAGTAGAAATTACAAATGAAATAAACCACTTGCTGGCAAAGTTGAAATATTAAACTTTGGGGAAATGAGATATTGTAGATAGAAATTCAGACTTCAGCATTTACATTTTAAATAACATTCTGTCAGACTGACTGCTTAAAGAAAGTTCTCTTGAGACAATGGATCCTGGAAAGAGTCGGACCCACTGGCAGCCTGACATTAGGACTTGGAAACTATAAAGTCTTCTCTTACTCTGTTATATATGTCCATAAATTATAGGTCATATAAATGCCTAGGGAGGGCATATAATCCTTACTTTAATTACTACAGCAGGTGAGTAATTCCACAAGATTGAAGACCTCAGAATGCATGTAAAGAATTATAAAAAGCATATAAAAGGCTAAGGTAAAGGAAGTACACTTACATCTTAAGGCATCTTCTCCAAGGCATATACTGGATTCAGAGATAATTAATGCATTACGAAAACTCCTGCTGTAAAATGGTGAGAAAAACCATCCATTCAAATCATATTTTAACACATTAAATTTTCACTCTGTTACTATTATAATCTTTATGAAGTTCAGGGTAAAATTTCAATGTCAGGTCTTGTCCTGTTTTATAACTCTTTTTTGCATATGTGTCTGGCAAAGGCATTGTCCCATTCTCTAACTTGTTGATTTTTTTAAGAAGTGTTCTGAGTTCACTGCTCTGAAAGGCTCATACTCTTTTCTCTCCAGGAGAGAGAAACCCTGCTCAATCCCCAGTTAGCAACTGAGAACCACTCTGCAAATGAGATAATTTCATCTTGTCTTTCTCCATAATCTTTCTTTTAAAATTCCTGATTTCATTCTTCCTTTTTTTAAAAGTCACAGATTTTGCCTCTGCTGCCACCCAAACTGAGGGTGGGATTTATCTGTTAAATTACATCTCTTACTGTGATATAAATGTAATGTACTATGTGAATGCCTAATCTATTGATGCCTTTCATAAGTCACTTGCAAAATGTCCTTTATTTGAAAATATTCTGACCAGAAAGTATTTCATTTTATTGGATGAATTCTTTTGTTTTACATGCATGCTACGAATTTCCACTACTACAACTCTGCAATTTTTTGCTCTTAGGTATTAAGTTATATGAAAAAAAAAAGTCCAAAATGATTCTATAAATTTTGTAAAATAAAAAAATTAATCTCTGTTATCCCATCAGAGGTATGTCAGGTCTAAACCTCTCATTGTCTCTGAAATTTTAGCTTCCAACTCTTCTCTGCACAATCCAGTGTGTCTGTTTAAAAGCTTGGACAGTTAAAATCCTCTTCACAAAGAGCCTGAAGATTGATTCAACAACCTCATCATTAAATGCATATATGCACATAAAATACATTTTTAAACTATATATATAAATATATTCAAATATATTTATTATTTTTTTCAGTTATTGATAATGATACAAATATAAGGTTTTATTAAGGTATATCCACTTTAATATTTAAAGGATCCTTAACATCTGTCATTTTTTGATACTAGAAAGATGTGATTGTAAACATGCTTCTTCAGCCCTTCAATTCTTGGAGTCTCCTATATAATTTTCACAAGCATTGTTGCAACAACTGATGAAAAGCCTGAGTGGCTTGAGGTTATAGCACCATTTCTTATGCTGGATTTTTGTTAGCTGCACTCATTGTTGACTCTGGGGCCATAAGAATGTGGCTCCAGTGAGTCTCTGTTTCTCCAGTCATTGCATGGCAAACTGCTTTCTCTCTGAAGAAGGTGAAGCAGCCTGGCTGTCTCAGCTGTGTGTGTGCTGTGCTCCTGAAGATGATTTGCAGGACCTACTATCTATTGCTTGGTTTCCTTTATCCTAGTCTGAAAGGATTTCCTGTTGTTTTATTTCTGACAGCATTTCTTAATCTTTGTGCTTCCTAGCAATTTCTTGTCAAAAGGATTGAGTCTCTATCTCTCTCATAATCGTGAGATTGAAAAAAGAGTATCATACATGATCTGGTGGGGGGGGGAAACAAAAGGGGTACTCTCACCGACTGCCAAGCTCCATTTTCCTCTCAGCTGGGTGATTTCCTTCTTTATGACGAAATCCTTAAAATTGCTTCAGGTAGTGGAAAGTTTAGAAAAGACTAATTTTAATTTGGCAATGCATGACATTGGCATGGAGTAGCAATAGCTGCATTTCTTTCAATTGCCATCTCACTACACTGTGCAGCATACCATGCTGCACTGTATCTATTATAATATTACACTTTCTCAAAGGGCTTAAATTACATTATTTCCTAAATGTATAAGATGATTTTGAAAATATGGGTAACAAATTTCATCATGACTTAGAAAATTGAAGCATAGTCACTGAAGAGCAGAGTTCATTGCTGCAATTACACCAATACAATTCTTACTCATAAGAAATGTAGCTTATTGCTAAACTTTTAAATCTTAGGTAATACCTATACCTGAAATTTTTTGGATCAGAGACTATTTGTATATTTAATTGCTCTGGAAAAATATTCTTGCTTTTAGAAAAAACATTAGGCAGCTATTTGAGAAAAAATCAAAAATAGAAATTCTCTCTTCTTGCCTCCGTCTGGAGACTTATACAGAGAATTCTTGGCTCACAACACTCATCAGTTTGGAAAGATCTGTCAACTTTATGTGTAGGGCTTGCTTTCAGTAGGGAATATAATCCAAGTTAATTAGCATGAAATAAAGAAGAAGAAGTAATGTAGGTACCTGTAACAACAAAGAATTCTCTTGCAGTCCTAAACCTTAGTGAAGACAAAATTGTTTGCTCTTCCAATGGTGCGATAATGGCTGAAGGAAACCACAGGATCTACAGTGCATTCCTGAATCACAATGAAATTGCAAATTGTTCTTTATTCACTTTGCTGTTCAGTATATATGTAGAATTTTTGTCTTGTCATAAAATAAGCCTTGGTTTCTAAAGAGCCCACAGTCCCTGAGAGGAACCCCTCCTTGCGCCTGTGTCTGGGGACTGCTCGCTATCCTCGGTGGTGCTGAGGAAAATTCACACTACAATTAGAGAATAAGAAATGCATGCAATGGAAGTATAACTGTTCATATAGCTATTAGGCTGTAATGGCTTCCTGTGTAATCTGCCACAACTTTGTATCTCTACCCACAGAAATTTGGGAGTGTTTATCTCCCAGACTGCATTTTTGTTCAGCATGACACAAGATTGAAGGCATCATCTGTAAGAGATGGTCTGAAGATCCCTCATCTGCCTCACGATCATCGCCAAGGACAGAAACTGATCACAGGAGGCCTGGCCTGGCTGAGGTGGGATGTCTGCCAAGTGTTGCCTGCAGGTGTGCCTGCTGGGAACTGGTATACATTCCTGAAACTAGTGCAGGTCACAAAGGACTGCACACTTCTTGCTGCCCAGGCAGGAAGGACAGTGCTGAAGTGAAAAGGAGTGACCTGTCCTGTACACCTGTCCTGTACCTGCTTCCCAAATCAATGGGCCTCATAACAATGGGTGGAGATTTCCCCACCTCTTGGCCAGTTGCCCCTTGCTTTTGAAAAGGACTGAAAAGGGACTTTCTAAATTAACTGAGATGAGATCTCCCCATGGAAAGAAGGCGAATCTATTGGCAGAAGACCATGAGGACTTCATCCCATCCATTGGCAGCTATTCCCCCCCGTCTTCCTCTCTACCCTTTTACTTTGTTTTCTTTATCTCTCTCTCTCTTTCCTCTATCACATTACTGTGTTGTGGGCACTTAATAAAGGTGCACTGTTCTGATTAAGACTGAAATCCCTTGTGTCCTTTTGCACTCTGAGATCAATAAACGAACCATCTCGACCCTGGCTTGTATTAGTGGATTGTGACACCATCAGAGCACCCTGAGGGCCAGTGGCTGCCTAAAGCATAGGAGCCAAGAGCCCAGCACCACAACAGCTCAGTGAGGAGCAGGGCAGCTGGGGGGTCCCAGCCTCAGGTGCTGGGTGGGATCCTCCTTGAGGATGGACTGAGGTTGGGCCAGGACATGGACCCATTGCAAAGCAGGGCAGGGCTATGGGGAGATGGAGAGCAGCACTTCTGCAACTTGGGCAGAGGCTGACAGCTTGGGCAGAGGCTGACAGCCCTGGTGGCTGCCATGGGTTCTTGGGACCTGGGCAGGACAGGGGGATCATAAGAAGGGCATTCTTTCATGAATTTGATGTAGTATTTCTGTAAACTTGATTGGTTTGATTTATGTCTGTCGTGAGTCTAATTAGACTGTATCTCTCCAAAGTGGAGGGAACCAAGAGCTTAGTAAAGCTTTCTGGGGAAGGGTATGCGAATTCTTCCATGTCTTGACAAAACCCTAACTTCTTTCTTTGATTATTTGGAATTGCTAAAGGCTTTAACAGGTTTGAGATTACAAAGATTCTAGATTCAATATGATGTGATGTAACTCCAATAATATTTGGAAATTTTAGTCTCAGTTGTCTTCTCATTTCTTTCTACCAGCAGTAATCAGTGAAGAAGTGGTATTATGCATGCTATTATTCATGTCAGTGTAAAGTCTCACTGTATGTTAGTGGTAAATGCAGCTACCATAAATAATGTATGTGTCTTTGTTACAGTAAACTGGTGACAGGACCAGTTAAGGCTGAACTTTCATGAAATAATATACTTACAGTCAGTAAGGTACTTGTTCTACTTAATTCATTATACAATTAGCGAGATATATTCTTCTCTAATTTTCTTACAGTGAATCAGGTGATGGTTAATGGCAACAGATAGACAGTAATTTAGGTTATTGCCCAAGCCACAACTTAATATAGAGGAAATTGAAGGAAAACCACCACTGCAAATCAGTGGAGCCTCAAATGTTCTGGTTTTTATATTGTTGAATGCAGTAATTTATTGTTTCCTGATGAAAACCACTTGGCACTGCATTTAAAAATCTTTTAAAAATTTTTATGTTCACACCTTTTCTAAAATTTCTACCTGCTTATTAATGGTGCTAGTTTCTGCAGAATTTTGTTAGTTCTTTCATAGTTTTAAGACTGTTAAATCCTTTTGCACTACATTAGGTACAAAGACATTGTGGACCTAATGGCTAATTCAAAAAAAGAAATTCCATGAATTGTTATAAATATGCATTAATGGCCTGCATTGCAATATAGGGAAACCCCATAAAGCAGAAAAAGCCATAGGAACATGAAATAAATGTAAAATTAGGAGGTGAGTTTACCAAACTCATAACACGTACAAAAGAATTGTGTCTCTATCATTGTATCTCTCTCGATTGTATCTATACATACCCTGTTACATGTATGTAAATATGTATAAATATGTATGTGTTTTAAATATTAAAAAAAATCTGTAAAGTAGCTTCATAACTTTTCTATTACTTAATGAAATTTCTGTGCATTGCTTATTAGATTTATTAATAAGGGCTTGTCTTTGTCATGATAATGTCTCTGACTCCTGTTGACATGATGTTTTAGTTTTGCAAGTTAAAGATTGCATGCTTAATTAATTTTTATAATAGCTATGATAAGTTTTTTTAAATCAATGTGTTAATCATTATACCTTCGGCAAAATGTCATTGGGAGCATTTTCACTTAAAAACCAGAAATGTGAAGTGTTTCTCCGACATGTGAAGTAAATGAAGTTTCTTTTCCTTACTCTGTACTGACTTCAAAGAAAATTTTAAAGCCTCTATACTGCCTTACCTCCAATCTTGGGAGCAAGTATGACTTCACAGAAAAAAATCTTTTGGATTGGTAGCACAGAGACTGCTCTCAATGCCTTTTAAAAAGTGCTCTATTACTATCTGGTGGGAGTTAGCCTTGTTCTAAATAAAGTTTTTTAAGGTTTTTTTATTTCTCTGCAATTGCTCTTGAGTTCTTATGGTTACTCAGACTCCGTGCAAATCAAACATGCTTTTGGATATATTTGTTCAAGATTTTAGGCTTCCATGATTAAAGGATAATTCATAAACCTCAGCTAATATACTTTTCTGCTATTATTGTTTTATGTTCAGCAATGAGCTGAGGATATAAGCAACAGTTTTTCAAATACAAATACATCTTTATCCAGTAATACTTCATTTCTTAATATCCGCTCAAATTCTTGATTTAATATTTTCCACTCTTATAAAGAGTGAGAAATAGAAAACAGCAGGCATGCAAAAGGACTGTCATGTTACTCTTGGTATTTAAAAACTTTAATATTATTGATGTTTATTTTGTGAACTGTCATCTTAGCTAGAAACCTATTGTTTAATAACTTAAGATTAAATATTGATTAAAAATATTTAAGTCCAGAAAAAGTTTTTAAATAAAACCTTTAAAATGGTTAACAGGTTAAATGTTGTGTGACAATTTATGTTGGCTTCTGCTTCTCAAAGACATCATAGGAAAAGTTTTAAGCTGCTTCTGAAACATAACAAAATTCTAGTTTAGTTCAGGCTTTCAGAGAAATCTTCCCAAGCAAAGGGCAGTCAGGGAGAAAGCAAGAGAATTCTTCTTTGGAGCCTAAGAACTGGACAATTAAGTTTGGCAAATGCAATAAGCAAGGCAGGAGTTAGCAGTGTGTCTATGAACAAGAGAGATGGGATAAAACAGGGCATACCATGGAGGACAGCAAGTGAACAAGAGTAATGTAGCAGGTAAAGAGGAGTCAGTGGAGTAAGGCAAAAGAACTGACATAGTCAGCAATGTTTTGGACTGGGAAATTGATTTTTTAATCAGCATTCTGAACTAAAATGATTTGGGCAAAAGGTATGAATACAAGGGCAGCAGTCCAAAAGTTCACAAAAACGAAGATATAGGTGTTCCAATTCTATGTAAATCACTATATACAGCTGTATTAAATAGAAAATTCAGCAGTATAAAACTCTTAACATGGATCTTTAATCACTGTCCTGTATCCCATGAGGGTATAAATTTCATCAGAGTACATGAGGAAAACCCTTTAAGTAATTGCTTGTTCTTTTAGTATTTTTTTTTTTTTTGGTGGTTTTAGGACAAATCTGTACTTAATTAAGCTCTTTGGATTTAAACAAATAGTACCAGAATAATAATGTAAAAATGCTGCATTTTACATATTATAAAATACTTCTGCTGTTTTTTGTAACAGCAGTGCTGTAACTGACAAGGAGGCTGTACCATAGAAGAAATTATTTATAGCACCTGTGTACATCAGAAAACATTGGTCCAGTATGGATGTGCATCATCACTTAACAGCTGAAT
Source organism: Aphelocoma coerulescens (assembly GCF_041296385.1). Lineage (NCBI taxonomy): Eukaryota > Metazoa > Chordata > Aves > Passeriformes > Corvidae > Aphelocoma > Aphelocoma coerulescens. The sequence continues at coordinate 125,980,062 of NC_091015.1, forward strand.
GAAAATTTTATTATACCTAGCAACTTAAAGTAGATGTTAAAAGACCCAAATAACACACATTAATATTATTGGTGCATGAAACTGACAAAGGTCTAATCTTGACTGGACAGCATTTGACAATACTGTAAGAGAAAGACACATCAGTGAAAGAACTACCCTGATAAAAGCTATAAGCATAGCTCTCTGAACATTCAGTGGAAGTGTGAAATATTTAGTGGCAGATGATGCTTTCACACCAGAAGCTGTCAGATGAACCCTTATATCACATCTTGAAGCATCTATCAATAGATTTGGAGTAGTCCTAAAAGCCTCTTACAGTAAGATTTAATTAAACCTGGTAATACCCACTTTCCATCATGAGATATTCCATTTAGAGATTCAAATGTGTGTTTTATAACTCAGAGGTTGAAAATCACTGCTGCTAGGAGAAAAGCTGTGTGTTTATGGTATTGTAATTGCTAAAAATGTACATTAACAGTTTCATGCCAGTTTTCCCAGGGCTGCTAAAGGAAAATTTATATTAAATAGAAGATTATTCTTTCTGAAACCCTGTTTTAGTTGCCAGTAATGTCTGTAAAAGACATTCCCTCCTTGAAGCCCACAAGAGGACTAGAATGTAGCTGACAATTCTGCCCTCAGCCCCCAGATGCATGTTTGCAGCATATCAGGTATGGACATGTATTCAGCTTACTCTTAAACAACACAGTCTCATTTGGCAGCAACAGACAAACCATCTGTTCAGATGGGGAAAATAGGCAAAAAATCAGGGTGTTTCCTTGGCTTCTTGCTGAAGGAGAGCTTCCAAATTCTGTTTCCTTTTTTAATTTGGGAAAACATGCACAGTATTTTCTAACAGAAATAGAAAAACTTTATTGTCATAAAGCCTTACCATATTGGCATAAATAGATGAGCAAAAACAACAACAAAAAAGCACCCTTTGCTGTTGTACTTAATAGAGTTGTCATGGAAAGATTGGATCTATTTGATTTATTGGTTGAGATTGTCAGTTACAGAATCTGGAGGACAGTGACTAAACTCTGTAAAGGTGTATGCAAATATGACTGAAAACGAGGACAACTGTAAAGATTTCAAGTAAAAGATATTGTGGCTCCAAAGACGGTATCAAAACTGGTGTCAGTACTCTGCTTTCCTCATAATTTCTTTGTTTTCTGGGGTTTTTTTCTGGTCTATCTGTTTAATTTATTCATATTTTTTTTTTCTCTTCTCCTGCCAGGACCACTACAAAGGCATTACCCAAAACCTCAAAATATTTGCACCTGCAAACTAAGTCTAGAATTTCCATTTGCAATGAAGAATACTTTTCTCTGCTGGAATTTTGTTGTTCAGCATCAGTCAGTTTCTAATTAGGTAATGAGATAAACCAATCTTGCCTTAAAAGAGAGCACATTTAGGGCTAGGCCCACTTCCAGGTGGCATTTGGTTGGTGGTTGGGCTTTTATTCTTCTATTTTTTTTCCCTTTATAAATTTACAGAATTAAGGCCAATCTGTATTATTTTGAAGTCTCTTTATTGAGGATTTGGGGAAGAATGATAATTTATTGAAATACCAAAGGATAGAAAAACCTAGAAATTATGCAGATCAAAAGTCTCCATAATTCTTTTAGGTAGGTCTAAGCATTCATGGACATGAAAAGCAACAGTAATTTACAGATTCTGTCTGATACACATATTTATGACTATTTATCAGTCACCTCATATGGTGAAAGTTTACCCATCACCATTTTTAAAAGGTTACTCTTCTCCTTGAAACCGGAGGTTAACCACATACACTTAAAATAAAGAAAGATTTAATAAGCATGTCTCAGGGTCTAACAGTATGTAAAAGATAGATCCTCCTTTTGGACACATTCACGGGGGAATTTTAAAAACTATAATCCCACAAATTGTATTCAAGTCACTAGAATGGGCTTTTAAATATCAGAACATATAATTTATTTTAAAAGTAATACTCCTAATAAAATGGAAGGATATAGAAGAGGACAGTATTTTTTCAATGGACAAAAGAGGAAACTGATTCCACACCTGCAGTCCTTTCTTGCCTCTTTCCCCACCACATGGATTCCACTAAGAGGTGGAAATTGTGCCATTCCAATATTTCATGTGTTTCCATTAATGATCTTGCTTCTGTGTTCACTTGGCAAATGAGGACACTATAGATACTGTATTCCTGTTGCTTAACTAACTCTCTTCTTTCTTATCTTTTTGAAACTTTTGAAATGAAACTTTATGAATATCTGATTTTTGCTTCATATGAGAGAACTACAGCAAGAACCATCAGCTTTCTCCTCAGCCTTAAATGCCTAAGTCTTCCTATGAAAGGCTGAGTCCTTTAGCTGTCAACATGGAGTGGCAGTGTATTGTGAGAGATACTTATACAGCAGGAGGGTGCTTTCCCCCTCCATTTGTTCACTCCATTGTTTGCTTGCTGAGTTGTTCTAGACACTTGAACAGAGAGTCGGTGTCTTCTGAAGAGCAGAAGGGCTCCTGGTAACATCTATTTTTTTTAATAAAATGGGAAGTTGTCTATAACACATGCTCACTGCTCCTGTCTTAAAAAGTCTATAAAAGCAGGTATCCTGAACCATTTTGCAAAGTGGTTGTGCAGAAGCTCTGAAGTGTTACCGAAGCTTTGAAGTGTTACAGGGTTCAGCCAAAACAACAGCATATTCTGCTAAAAAGGCATAGAATATCTTCTTTTTTCAATCTGTTCAAAGCTGTGAAGTAGAAAATAGACATTCTTTAAAATACTTGTGTTGGCTTTGTGCAAGCTGTACAGCAGAGATGTTTCAGGGAGCTAAGAGCAGTACTGACAAAATGAATTAAAGACAGGAGATCATCCTTTGTGTGGCCAGTAATGAAGACTCATATATTTAGAAATCTAAAGCTTCTTTAACATCCTCAGGTTATGTAACACATAGAAAATCAGTAAAACATACATCATTATCAGATGGTGAAAAATATTTACTTGGCTTTGGTGGACCAAACTGAATTTTACAATAAAATCACAGACACCATCATTCAAAAAGCTTCAACAGAGTGGTAATTAATGAATCTGATATGCAAAATAAAAAGTCAACTGAGTCCAACTAAGCTGAAGAGCATTCAGTGTGTCTGTGAGGAAAAAAGAAATCAAACCGAAAATATTGCAGTCATAAAGATTCAACCAGGAAGAAAAAAACATCGTAAAGAGGAGTGTATTGGAATTTAGTACATTCATAATCTACCTTGCAACCATGAAACCAAAATTGTTTTGACTATGTATTCTACACAAACATTTGTTTATTCAAACTACCGAAAATTGTCACAATAGCAGATTAAAATCACCAGAGCAAGCAAAATTATGAAAGACTGATGCAATTTCATTACCATATAGATATTATTTGGAAGAAAAAAAAGGCAGTCTTTCCACATTTAAGCTAACTGTTCTCTCTAATAGCAGGGATAATGGGATTGCAAAGCTACTCATATAGCCATTGCCAACAGATACTTGCTGTATAGCTCAGACTTTCTCTGATACAATAGGTACCAGTGTATATTGATAAAAGATGAATAATATTTATACATAATGAATTGTTTGTGGAAAATACATCATACCAGATCTGACAGAATGAGAAAGGTGTCTGTGGCAGCTCCATGTCCCCAGGTTCAACCAGTAGCAAGGCTGAAGATGTATTCCTGGCAGACACATGCACACAGATACAACATGCATAAATAAATGTGTACACCTATATACATAACTGGCCACAGAGATCACAGGCAGACACACAAGACACTCATGCAAACCCAGAAAGTACCAGTTTACTCATCCTCCTTCCCAGTTTGGCTGAGCAGGCGGGAGCTCCATTAGTGAGAATATATTGTTTACATATGTATATTGGTCTCTACTTGTGCATCCACACATGACCTGGACAGGATTCCTCAGGTCCCATAGCCAGCTCTTTGGTGTTTCTATACATTAAGTTTATAGCCCAAAACCTCATGGTGCTACTACAGTCTGCTAAGTTTCATGGATAAACAGTGACTTGATAGACTGCAAATAGTTTTTAAATTATTGAAATTATTGCTGGGGACAAATGAGCAACAAAAAAATTAGTTCAAACCAATTGTTCAGATTTCTTGGTTATGTTCCTTATCCTCTTTTGAGAATGCTGAATAATGACACACATCAGACTGTAAATTTAAAAGAAATTTCCCTGAACAGTCATTCTGTCTGCATTCATATTCCCATTATCCTGATCTGTGTTCATTACAGTTTCATACAAACTTTACTTGTAGTGCTGTTGCAGCAGGTCAATGCCTTGTGACAGCTTCTCTTCCACAGCTGCAGTTTCTTATTGATGAAAATGTAAACTGTTCTCAGTACACAGACATCCATTTTGTTTAGCTGAAGAACAGTAAAATTCCAATTTGCCCAAAGACCTTGAATGCAGATTGTGTGTTTCATACACAGGCACAATGGTTGCTTTGCTGCAAGGGGAAAGGCCTGCAGCTGGAGATTGATTACTTTTATGGTGTTTTCTTGCTCTCAACAGGGAGATAGGACATGGAGTGTACATCTTTCAGATATTGCAGCTCTGTAGGCTGGCATGTTAGGTAGGATGGAAACCTGAACCCACAGTTCCACTCTCAGTCCTTCTTCATCATTTCTTGACCAGAGGAAAAAACATTGTAGAGCTGTGTGGCTCTCTAATCATCTTCTTATAACATGCATGCGGCATCAGGATAATGGATGGGGAACTCAACAAGTTTAGACTGAAGTGAGAACTAAAGTGACTGGCGCTCTCTCCCTTCTCCCCAGATGTTTCCTGACAGGATATGAGGGTTCTTAAACCCTGTGACACGCTTTCAGCCATCAACCACCCAAATCTTTCCTCTTTAACCTCTATTGAGGGCCTACCTCTTTACTTCTTTCCTTTGCACAGTTTTCTTGGCACACCATCTAGCCCTTGAAGTCATAACTTGAACTCCTTCTTCCTGAAATAATCACAAAACTAACATACCCTGGTTCACTCCTCTATAATAGCTGTGAGGTCAAAACCAGCTTGGATTGTACTAATGTACTATGAAAATCAAAATGAGCTGGACCAATCATATGGACAAGCCCCCCTGTGCAGGAAATGTGCATGGAACAGATCTTCCAGCCTCTTGGTTTTCATCAGGGATTGAATATGGCAAGCTCTTCAACATTGCATTTCTGTCTATTTGATACAAGCCAGACCAATTATTCTACAATTCTGCATATAGCCTACAACTAAGAACAGATGTGAAAAACATCATGCAAATGGTCTGCAGTGTATATTATATTTACATTGTCACAAAACTGCATGTGCAAGCTTGCTTTCATATAAAGATCTATGAGTATATTTAGTCTCATAATGTTACTGGGAAGCTGTTACAGATGATCTGGAATGTTATGTTGCTATGCAGGAGATTTAACAATAAAAAATGAATGTAACCCTGGAACAAACAGAAAACATGCTTTGCCTACATTCAAGTCCCAAACACTAGCGCATATTGGAGATGACCAATCATCCATGCAAACCTAAATTTTTCTTTACCAGTATGAAGATGATAACTTCCTTTATGAATGTGCTGTACTGATCAAGAATAATGAATACAGACTATAAAATAGACCATCTGCTTAAGAAAGGAAAGGGGAATATTACTACCTAATAATTCATCATTTAGAGATGACTAACAAAAGATAGTTGACTTTATTGTTGCATAAACACAAGATTACTATGTGTTATAAGAGAAATAATAGGATAAGGCAAACAGAAACTCCTATTTTCCTTCATTACCTGTTGCTTGTGGTTGTCATGGATTTCATAGACTCTTTACAACACAAAGTTCAAGGTAGATGAAAATTTTGGGAAGTTTCATGGATATACAATAGCTGCTTTTGTAATTTTTATTTTAAAATTATTTTTAATTCCAGGAACTTAAAATTATGTCAGTAAATATTTCGAGTATAGACAAAAACCAGAGGTCAGCATGTGGTAGTTTTTCCACATAGAGTTCTCTGACCAATCGCCAGGAAAAGAAAATTAAAAAATAGAAAGCCAAGTACCTCATAACTATATACAAATTAGTTAAATTAAATTTTCACTAAATTTAACTGTGTGAGACAGCTGCAACTATAAGGTAAAGATAAGTTCGATCCCTCCAGGCATCCTCCAAGCAAATTTTTGCAGTGACTCAGAATTTTTAATTTTGTAAATTTGGACTGCCTCCAAAGCAAAGGAATTTTCTGTATTTTTCACATGATTGTACATGTCTATCCACAAAAAATAGAACCTTTTTCCATAGGCCAAAAAAATATCTTACCTGTTCATGCCTTAACTCAAGTCACATTGAGATGATTATAGCGTGCTATAAAAATGAGCCAAAATTCGATGCTCAAACGGTATGCATGTGTGCACAGGAACATCAGCATTATAAAATAGTCTGTTTGCAATTAGAATACTTCCTGTTAATGGAAGTAGCATCGCTGCTCTGCTCTGCTGAGCAGATAAGAGGATTTGCCACTAATCCACCAGTCCCTACCCTACTTCCCTATCCACTCACTTGTTACTATAAAGTACTTTCACCTGAGCCTGCTGGGATAATGTACTGACCGAGGAGCAAAAGAAATATGTTCTGCAGGATGCATGTTCAGTTTTTCCATACGTCTCACTGATGTACCATCCCTTCTGTTGAAAGTTACCCTTAGATTTCCCTCAGACACCTGGATCTGTCTGGAAAATATCTGGCTTAGTAACTAAGGAATATGTACGTAATGCTTAGTGTACGGCTAAATGCCGAGGGGAAGAAGTGGACTAGATCATTCTGACAGCACAATAAATGCATTAAGCAGCATATCTTCAAACTCCTCATAGTGATGAAATGCTATAAAGATTCTACTGAAGAAGGCAAAAATACAAAGGGTTTTCTCCCCTTCATCTTTTGATTAAAATTTTATTCAAAACACTGTATGCGCCACATTTTGGGAAGCTCCTACCTCTCCTCAAGACTTACAATATCAGTACCTTAAGTTAATTTTAAGGAACAAAAAGGAGTTATGTTAATCAGCAGAGCTGTGTTTTATTCAAAACCAGCAGGTACTAATCAGTTAGATTTGCTTAACAGGTGAATCTCATTAACATAGCATGTGGGAACAATTTCATCTACTGATATTTTCTGCATCAGGGATTTAGCTATAAAGGCCATTTTAGGTTTTTAATTATTCATATATAGCACGCAGACAACCTACATGTTGCTGCTGCAGTCCATATTGTCAGAGTGCAGTTTCTAATGTGTGATGGTTTTTCTTTCTTCTAAAACTCCTGCTTTTTAATGTTTATAGGGAAATAACTGTATCAAGAGCTTATTTCAAAAAGTTAGTATTATGTCTTTCTAGTGTGACTGGTTCTATAAACAATTGAAATACAGCATATTAGAAAGGGAATATTTTGTTCCTTTGTTTTTAATGCAGAGGAGTCTGGTGTGGCCTGAGGACTGAACTTGGAGGAGTCATTCTAATGAGGTGAGTCAAGGAAATATCAATAAATGGCTACAGTAATCTAATTATATGTTTCTTTGTACAGTTTGAATTCATTATATAAAATAAAATGTAGCTGGGAAGAGAACTGAGAATGTATTCCCCTTTTAGCTCTTTTGAAACCTGAACAGTTTCATTTGTTGGATCATCTTCTAATATAGATTTCATTTAATGTGCATTTACAAAAAGAAGTATTCATATGGCTTTATATTCTTTAGAAAAAGTGTAAGTGCTATCTTCTCTTTCTTTAAAAATGGGGAGGGACTGAATCATACCACACAGACACTCTGGGAAGATGAACCAAACCACAGAACTATAAAATGCTTTAGTGTATTTAGTAGTAGAGATTAGAGCACAAGAAATGTTCTGCTTGAAGAATTAAATCAAGGACAAATAAGGCACGCTAAATATGCATCTTGTTTTCATAAATCCATGTTGAAAGGAGAAAGAATTACAAGAAGCTGGAAATGTAAAGTGGAACTTTAAAACCAGATATTTCAGCAGAGCCAGCTGCTTCCTTGTTGTTCAAATTCTTGGCATTCTTAGATGTAGGTGTTTATGAACACTGTCTATTCAGACTAGAAGACTTTGGGAATTCAAATTGGATTAAGCTGATTAGTATGCAATGTAAGATAATGTTATGTTGGAATAATAAAAAATTTCTGGTAAACTGGAAGTTTATTTGGTGAATATGGTTTGCTTCATCTATCAAGGTCAACCTGTGTGACCATATTTTCTGCACACAATTTAAAAAGTATATACTTAAATTAAACATCACAAGTGGAGTAAGTGAAAGCAGGTGAAATTTGGTTACACAAATGTTACACTGGAAATGAAAATGAGTAATTTTCTTGTATGTGTAGTTGTTATTTGAGATAGTACTCAGAGCTATGAAAAGTCTTTATCTTTTGTTCTCCTTCTTATTCTACTATTAAGCAAAAGGTCTTACAAGTGAGTGGGACCTCCGGTTCTATCGAGTTGTAATAGTAACACATGTGAATACAGATGACTATATAAATGTTTGACAAGAAGCTCTTGAAAGAGTTGTTTATCTTTGAAGTGAAAGTAACCAGCATTTTTAGGTCCTGATAACATCTGTGTTAACTTTACCCCACATGAAACCAGCACAATTTCTTCTGCAAAATTTTTTATATATATCTGTGTATATATATGTCATACATGAAGTCCCTAATTAAGTTTGGTCTTTGCATGTTAAGTGCCTTAGTTAGTTAATTTTGAATTAAACAGTTCTTTAGATTAAATGATAAAGTTAACCCATCAGCCCAGGTACAAAAATCAAGCTTTATTAGTAGTGTTTTTACTTGTTCAAAGCAGTTTGTCTGTACCAGTCCCAGTTAAAATTCCCAGTTAAAAGTTTACTAGTTAAAAATCCCTTTTTCAAACTCCAAACTACTTGTACATAGTAAGAGTTGTTTTTCCTATGTTCATTGTGTATTTTTATAAGTGTTTTAAGAAGTATTGAATGTATTTTAATGGTTTTTTTAAAGTTTTGCTTTGCACTTTAGTCTTGGGACTAACTCCAAAACCCCAGTTCCTAACAGCCAATTGCTATTTTTAGCCCCATAGCCGTTATTCTGCAAGTAAGCTCCATAGCAACCTGAATCTTAATGAGGGCATGTTACCACCCTTACTTCAACTGCTGCTACCCCCCTAACGACGACAAGCCATTGGTAGACAGAGATGATCTGTCAAAAAGAAAGCACCAATCACTTGAAACCAAAGGGGTGTGCTATGGGCGGGCTGTGGGCGGGCTGTGGGCGGATTGGGGCGGAGCAAAGGCACTATAAAACAACGAGGCAGCCATCAGAGCAGGTGCAGATCACTGCAGATCAGCTGTGGTGAGTGCCAGTGCTGGGTACTTAAGCCTGACTCCTATCTAGGAGCCTTTAATAATTTCTCCTTTTGACTTTTAGACTAGCTAGAAGTCAGCCCAGCACTGCAAGTTTTCTTTCCACTAGAGGTTCAGTGCTGTTAAAGCCTGAAGATCTCTTAATCCCTGCGCTCCTGGGGCATACCTCCTGAGCCACTAAGATCCCAAATTTTTATATTTTTCTAATTTCTGTAATTTTTCAATTTTTCTATTTTTAATAAATTATTTTAATTTTTACTAAGAGTTGTCTCATTCCTCACAACTCTTTTGGGGGCTCGTCCGGGATCCTATTTTTTGCCCTAAAATCCAGGGATTTTGGTTAATTTTATTATTTTTGAATTTTTGCAATTTTTTTTGGTTTTTTTTTTCCCTTTGGATTTACTGGGCTGCCACAAGGATACTGCAGTGGAGAAAGGACACCTCCAGTGGAAAAGACTTGCGGTAAGGCTTGAACCCTTCTTAAAGGGGAATTCAGTTAGGGCTTACCCTTTTTAAGGGCTACTAGTTTTGGGGACCTCCGGGTGGAATTCCCTTTGTGAGAGTGAGTGTGGGGGTTGGCCGTCCCCAGTGTGTGTGAGTGAGACTGAAGGGATTCGTTCTAAGGGGCACCACGAGGGATCACCCTTTTAGAGACACAGAAGGGGATCGAGGGTGGTGGCCAGCCTTTCTTGGGGAGGTTTCTACAGTTTAGGGGTGCGCGCGGCCCCAGTTATATTTTATTAGTGTCTCAGTCTCCTTGGGTCTAGAACCAAGGAGAAACCTCATTTTAAACCCCTCCTGTTTTTTTTTTTTCCTTTTGGCGGGAACAGCCACCATTTTGAAATTTCAAATTTCGGCGGGAACGGCCGCCATTTTGAAATTTCAAATTTCGGCGGGAACGGCCGCCATTTTGTGTCCTTAATTTGAATTCTACCTTTTGTGTTAAGTGCATGTGTGAACTTGTTTTAGCTGGACTTTTGTGGTCAGTGCTATCTAGTACCTTTATACTTTCAGTTAGTTCAGATTGTTTGAGTTATTGGATTATAATCGTGATTTGTTTTATCTGTTTTAATCATAAAATACCCTTTTGGTATTTTGGATTATTGTTTGTGTTATTCATTATAATCTTTCTTCTTTAATTATAGATATTTTAAATTTATCTCTCTTTTGCTAGTAAAGCTACCTGTTGCCTCTTAAGTTTTAAGTAATACATATATATATATATAGATACCTAAAACTCAATCATATTTTAAATAATTCAAATACACATTAATTATATTTAACTAAAATTAATTTCTTTTAGTCCACCATATTTGTTTTTCCCACGGTTCCACCATATTTGTTTTTCCCACAGATCCTCTTAAGTTTTAAGTAATATATATAGATAGCTAAATCTCAATCATATTTTAAATAATTCAAATACACATTGCTTATATTTAATTAAAATTAATATCTTTTAGTCCACCATATTTGTTTTTCCCACGGTTCCACCATATTTGTTTTTCCCACGGTTCCACCATATTTGTTTTTCCCACAGATTCACTATTATTGATTACCTTATACATCTACTATCCCTATTTACTCTTCTCAACATTAGTTGTACTGTATTTTATGGTTATAAATTTATTACTATTGTGCTTTTATATTGTGATAGTGCATTGATTTTAAGTTATTTTATAATATTGTCTTATTATACACTATTGTGGTTGCTTTATACAATATAAAACTTTGGTTAATTTAATTTAGTAAAAAAAAAAAAAAAACAAAAAACCTTCTTCTGCACAAGTTATTTGCTTGCTTCCCTGTAACAGGATGGGACAAGCAAATAGCAAAAGAAAAGACCCAGTGAGGAAATACAAAATCTTCCCAGAGAGTCCATTAGGACAAATGCTCTCAAAGTGGGAAGAAAATCTTTTAACAAAAGAAAAAGATCAGTGCCAAATGATTAGATATTGTCTTTTTAAGTGGCCAAAACAAAAAATTCACAAAGATGGGCTTAAGTGGCCCAAATTTGGGTCTTCTGAAAAATGGCTTTGCGAAGCTCTGTATTCTTATGTACACTGCAGAGCTCCAAAGCATTCTGACGAATTGGATTATGCTAAAATTTGGTTAAATTATTGGCAAAAACAAAGTGATGAACAAGAAAAAAAGGGAGAATTGGAAGAAGAAGCAAAACCTATTTCAATAGAAAAAAATTCAAACCAAATTTTCTCTCTTGCAGAAGAACCAAAACAAAAAGAAAAACAAAAGCCTAAATTAAATAAACCAAAGTGGGACCCCCTAGACTACATTCCTCCAGTAACTCCTCCAGAAAGGAGGGTCCAAATTGAAAGAGAAAGGGTCCTTCCTTCATCGAGTCATCCAACCGAAAGGGACTCAGAAAGTGAAAACGAAAGTGAAAAAGAAATTTCTGTTCCTTCCTGCTCCCATAAAAAAACAATTGAACAAAGGATTTCTTCTAGTCAGGATGGCCCAGCATCTTGTACTAGAAAGAAATCGTTTAAAACGCCCGACTGTCCCACCTGCCTTGGCACTTCCCATGAGTCCAAAATTTTACCTCTTAGGGAGGTACCCATGGGGAATGCACAAGGAGGAATTGGTTATGTTGTTGTACCTCTAGCTTCATCTGAGGTACGGGAATTTAAAAAGGAAATGAAGAATCTAATGGCTGATCCCATTGGGTTAGCTGACCAATTTGACCAATTCCTCGGCCCTAATATTTATAATTGGGGAGAAATGCAATCTATCTTACATTCTCTCTTTACCATCGAAGAACGAAAACTAATTAGAGCTGCAGCAGTCACAGTCTGGGACAGAGAAAATAATTCCAATCAGGGTCCAATTGGAGAACAAAAATTACCCCTGACAGACCCTGAATGGAACCCAAATTCAGAAGAGGGCAGGAGGAACATGAAAGACTACAGGAATTTAATTATAAAAGGAATTAGAGAAGCTGTTCCTCGAGTTAATAACATGAAAAAGGCATTTTGTGGGGAACAGGAAAAGGATGAGTCCCCAACAGCTTGGATGGCCCGGTTGAGGAATAACATCCAACTCTATTCTGTTATTGATTTAGATAGCGAAGGAGGCAAAACTATGCTGAAAGTACATTTTGTGCTTCACTCCTGGCCTGACATCAGGAGAAAATTAGAAAAATTGGAAAAATGGCCAGAGAGGGAGCTGGACGAATTACTGGAGGAAGCCCAAAAAGTCTTTGTTAGGAGGGATGAAGAGAGGATGAAAGCTAAAAGCCGAATAATGAACAACAGTACTAGTGCTCCAATCCACAACCCTCCTACACAGAGTAATTTCCAAGGGGGTATCCCACAAAAGCACTGTCCTCAGCAACAGCCACAAACTTGTACTTGCCATATACAACCGAACTTACAATCTACCTCAAATGTCCAGAGACTCAGAAGATTAATTTGTACATATTGTAATAAAGAAGGCCACGGGCACTGGCAATGTTTCAAAAAGCAGCGGGATCAAGGAGCCCTCCAAGTGGAGGGACAAATTTTGAATAATTGAAGGGGTCAGGGGCTCTATTCTCTGGGGCAAAAACATCTTAAAGAGCCCTTGATAAAGTTAGAAGTTGGACCCCAGAGACAGCAAGTGGAGTTTCTAGTAGACACAGGTGCTGAGAAAACCTGTGTCACTGAAACACCTCCAGGATGCTCTATATCACATGATACATTGGACATATATGGTGCTAATGGCAAGAGTTTTGCTGTTCCTATAATTAAAAATGTGACTCTTTTTATACAAGGACGCACCCATACAGGGGACGTCCTATATCTACCTCAAGCTGGAACTAATCTCCTGGGACGTGACTTCCAAATACCTCTGAGAGTTGGGGTGGTACCGCAAGGTGGAAAAATGACTACTAAATTGTTTGTGTTATCTCTAGCAGATGAGCAACACATTGACCCGGTGGTGTGGGCCAAACCTGGCAACCGGGGAAAAATGGACATCACACCTTTAACTATTGAGTTGCTCCCAAATAGCCAGCCAGTACGTGTACCACAATATCCCCTCTCCAAGGACAAAAGAAAAGGCCTGAAGCCTGTCATCATGGACTTACTACGAGATGGAATCCTCGAAACCTGCAAATCATCCTACAACACCCCAATTTTGGCTGTCCAGAAACCAGATAAGTCATTCCGGCTTGTACAAGATCTGCGTGAGGTCAATAAGAGAGTCCAAACCAGATATCCGTTGGTGCAGGACCCCTATACACTCCTGAGTCGGGTACCCCCAACGCATGCCTGGTTCTCTGTTATTGACCTTAAAGATGCTTTCTGGTCATGTCCTCTAGATTCTCATTGCAGAGACATCTTTGCATTCACCTGGGAGGATCCAGACACTGGACGGAAGCAGCAGCTGCGCTGGACTCGCCTGCCTCAAGGTTACACCGAGGCACCCACACTCTTTGGCCAAGCGCTAGAAGATTTGCTAAGTTCCTTTTCTCCACCCGAAGGGATTCAGGTAACTCAGTACGTAGATGACCTGCTCCTCTCTGGGGAACAGGAGTCTACGGTAAGAGCTGCAACAATACAGTTACTAAATTTTCTAGGAAGGAATGGCCTGAGGGTGTCAAAACCTAAATTACAATTCGTACTACGGGAGGTAAAGTATTTGGGACATCTAATTGGCCATGGCACAAAAAAACTCAGTGCCGAAAGAGTAGAAGGGATCCTAAATTTACCACCTCCAACTTCAAAACGAGAGATTCGGCAATTATTAGGCCTATTTGGATACTGCAGACTGTGGATCGATCAGTATTCACAATCTGCTAAATTTTTATATGAAAAATTGATTGAAGAAGAACCTTTTAATTGGGATAATTCGGACACACAAAAATTACAAAATTTGAAAGAAAAATTAATAAAAGCACCTGTTTTAAGCCTTCCTTCACTAGAAAAGCCCTTCGATCTATTTGTTAACGTGGAGAAGGGAATCGCCTATGGTGTCTTGACCCAGGAGTGGGGTGGAGTCAGGAAGCCAGTTGCTTTCCTTTCCAAGTTACTAGATCCAGTGTCCAGAGGATGGCCGGTCTGCATCCAGTCCATCGCCGCAGCAGCCGTTCTGGTTTCAGAGAGCCAAAAACTCATTTTTGGTGGAAACTTAACAGTACATACTCCACACTCAATAAAAACTATATTAGCACACAGGGCTGCAGAGTGGTTAACTGACCCGAGGATGGTCAAATACGAAACCATTCTTATGCACTCAGACCACCTGAGGTTAGTTGTATGTGCAAACCAAAATCCGGCCCAATTTCTTTATGGAACCCCTTCAGAAAATCAAATAGAACACAACTGCATTGATATAATTGACATTCAAACAAAAGTCAGGGAGGACCTAGTGGACTGTCCCCTCAATGAAGGGGAAATCCTCTTCATTGACGGGTCGTCTCGAGTGGTGAATGGAAAACGATGCTCTGGCTATTCGGTAGTCGATGGAAACCAGATGCGCGTGCTAGAGAAGGGCAAATTACCACCAACCTGGTCAGCTCAGGTCTGTGAGCTCTATGCCCTAGAAAAAGCACTCCACCGACTAGCTGGAAGCATTGGGACCATTTACACCGACTCGAGATACGCTTATGGCGTAGTCCACACCTTTGGAAAAATCTGGTCCGAAAGGGGATTCCTGAACACCAAAGGCAAAGATATACTCCACAAAGAATTGATTCTAAAGATTCTAAAAGCACTACAACTACCTCGGGTGATCTCAGTAGTGCATATTCCAGGCCATCAATCGGGGACCACCAAAGAAGCTCAAGGGAACAGCTTAGCAGACTTGGCAGCAAAGGAAGCAGCAGTGGAAGAGGAGGTAAAAGTGATGGAAGTAGACCAACTTCCAACTAACATCACCACAACTGACATTACATCACAAACTAATGTTTTACCCACGCCCATTTTCACAGATCAAGAGAAACAAAAATTAGTTTTAATTGGAGCTAATGAAGATTCTCAAGGTCGCTGGTATTTGCCAGATAAACGTCAAATTCTAAATAAAAATCTAACCCGAGAAATTTTACAAAATATCCACCAAACTAATCATTGGGGTTCAAAGGCTCTGGCGGATCACTACCTCAGAACTTTTGGATGCATTGGTGTTTATGAAATCGCTAACCAAATAACACGGGACTGTGTAATCTGTCAAAAAGTTAATAAAAAGGTAATGAAAAAGAACACTGGCGGAGGAATTGAATTGGCAATCAGACCTTTCCAAAACATTCAAATTGATTTTACAGAAATGCCTCCTGTCCAGAGGTGGAAATACCTATTGGTAATCGTTGACCACCTTACTCACTGGGTGGAAGCTATTCCAACTGTCAATGCAACAGCCCAGACAGTGAGTAAGGTGATCCTCGAGCAAATTATCCCTCGTTATGGGATAGTCCACCGAATAGATTCAGATCGAGGTACTCATTTTACCTCCCAAATTATACAACAATTAGCTCACCAACTAGGAACGAATTGGAGATTACACACCCCGTGGCATCCACAAAGCTCTGGGAGAGTGGAACGGATGAACCAGACAATTAAGAACACCCTCACAAAATTAATGCTAGAAACAAAATGGACCTGGGTAAAATGCCTTCCACTCGCTCTTCTTAGAATCAGAACACAGCCAAGATCTGATTTAGGCTGCTCACCATACGAGATGTTGTATGGGTTGCCCTACCTTGTTACATCACAAGAGCTGAATGCAAAAGAGTGTGGAAACACCAGTGTACAACAGTATGTACAGTTAATTGCCAAAAATCTAGAGTTACTGAGGGAAAGAGGTCTTCTTCCACAAACACCCCCACTTGATTTCAGCTTACATCACATCAGTCCTGGTGACTGGGTGTTGATAAAATCATGGAAAGAAAAGTCATTAACTCCATCTTGGGAAGGTCCATTTCAGGTCCAGCTAACCACCGAAACAGCCGTCCGAACATTTGAAAAGGGCTGGACGCACGTCAAGAGAGTGAAGGGTCCGGTAGCACCACCAACTGAAGAGAAGAAACCTCCGGACAAACCAGCAAATTAAGCATCCTGTTTGAAAACTCCACTCAGCAACCTTCAGTCCAAGTTAATAAAACCCTGTACTCCCAGTTCTTCCCCAGTTATACCCCGTTAATAAGCACAGTTTTTCCCAGTTACACCTTGTTAATAAGTGTTAGCTACAAGTTGTTAAATTAAGTTGAAAATATTTAGCTATTAATTTTGTTCCTTGTTATTCTCTTTTACAGACTCTGCATTCGCATAACCATATTGTCCCATTAACTGTATAGTAAGGCTCCATTTGAAGCCAGCATTCTCTTTCAATAACAGTTTGATCAGACTCCAAATTTATGGGCATAGTACCTTTAATCTTTGACAAGGCCAACCCCAAAACAACCATGAGTTTCCTGAAGTCTGAGAGTACTAAAAGACTATCTGAAGGTGAGAAGCCTAAAGAAAGGACCAAAGAAGCAAAGATGACAAGTCCCACTAGCAGAGGCAACCCTAATGCAAACAGCTCCTCTCGGGTATGCCTAAAGGGGAAAGAAAGCAACATCCTGCTAAGTGTCATCTATCTCTGGATCCTCTGGCTTCCCTTCACACAAGCAGCTGACAGCCGCTGTCACCAATGTTACAAGACTGTGTACCAGGCAGAAGGAAACTCATTCCAAATCCGACACTTTTTCCGAGCACATACTTATGTTAATCCATCTTGTTACAACATAACAGAATTAAGTACCTGCTCGGAAAAAGGACACAAGTATTGGATTGGCAGAAACATTGGCACCCAAATACATAAACAGAAGGGAGAGTGCCCCTCCCAAGATGATTGGCTCTGTTTTAATTTTAAATATATAACTAGGACAGAAGATTTGGTAAAAAGAAAGACCTATGACACCGACCTGATCCAAGAGGTGGTCATAGAGGAAAAGGAAAAACAAAAAGAAAACAATCCTTTGATGTCAAGGAAAAACTTATTTATTGACCTGGCAGAAAGGATTGGACAACAGCTAAATTTAACAAATTGTTGGGTGTGTGGAGGAACTTTAGAATCGGAAAGTTGGCCTTGGCGGGGAGTCAGTCTTGGACCCCCCGATTTACTCCGACTGAGTAATCTTTCCCCCACAACCCGACATGACAATGAAACCTGGCTGTTAAGTAATTCTGTTATTGGAGAAGAATGTATCTGGAGGAAAGGAAGAAAATTTTTAAAAGAAGTTGGTGAGACAATATGCAAAAGGTACCTGGTAACTGATGGGCAAAAACACTGGTGGATACCTCAAGAACCAGATGTATTCTGGTCTGCAGAAAAGATCAAAAACAAAAACTGTGTTTTGCATTCTGTTAAAAAACTCTGGCAGTGCTGGGATCAGGGAAATCCATACTCTGTCCTGCCACAAATCTCCAAGTACTGGAACACACCAGCAAGTATACAACCCCACTTCTGGGAAGCACCACAAGATCTTTACTGGATCTGTGGTAACCGAGCATACTCCAGCTTGCCACCTCGCTGGAAAGGGAGCTGCACTCTCGGAGCCATTCAACCAAACTTCTTCCTACTTGGTGAAAACGCGGGAGCCCACCTTGGAATCTCCCTTTATGATGAACTTTCCCGTACAAAGAGACATGTAATAGGAGGGACCCAAAGATGGGGAGAAGAAGAGTGGCCAGCCGAGAGGATCCTAGAGACTTATGGACCTGCAACATGGGCACAGGATGGGAGCTGGGGGTACCGAACTCCCATCTACATGCTAAACCGGATCATCAGACTGCAAGCACTAATTGAGGTAATCACTAATGAGACCTCTCTTGCTCTTGAACTGCTTAACACACAGCAAGGGCAAACTCGAGCAGCCGTGTACCAAAATCGGCTAGCATTGGACTATTTATTAGCAGAGGAAGGTGGAGTATGTGGCAAATTTAATACATCAGACTGCTGCATCCATATTGATGATCACGGTGAAGCCATCACCAAGATTACCCAAAACATCAGGAAACTAGCCCAGGTTCCAGTGCAGAAGTGGCAGTCCCTAACCACTTCCGAATGGTGGGGAAATATTTTCCAAGGACAATGGTGGAAGAAAGTTTTAATCATTGTTGGACTCTCTCTTACAGGACTTATTTTCCTCCCATGCTTAATCCCCTGTTTTATCCGTCTAATCACCACTGTCGTCCAAGGTATGCCACTGATCCAGGATCTTCAAGGACAACAGCAGCGTCCACCATTCGCTCAAAAGATTATGCATATCAATAACAGTAACAATAAGAAAGCCAGAAAGGAGAGAAAAATTGCCCAGCAAATATGGAACAGTTTTAAAGAACTTGAAACTATCCCTGAAGAGCTACCCAGTTTCACTTAAATGCAAAGACCAAAGATGCAAGCATAAGAGAAAAAGGGGGGACTTGTCATACATGAAGTCCCTAATTAAGTTTGGTCTTTGCATGTTAAGTGCCTTAGTTAGTTAATTTTGAATTAAACAGTTCTTTAGATTAAATGATAAAGTTAACCCATCAGCCCAGGTACAAAAATCAAGCTTTATTAGTAGTGTTTTTACTTGTTCAAAGCAGTTTGTCTGTACCAGTCCCAGTTAAAATTCCCAGTTAAAAGTTTACTAGTTAAAAATCCCTTTTTCAAACTCCAAACTACTTGTACATAGTAAGAGTTGTTTTTCCTATG
The DNA here is from genome assembly GCF_041296385.1 of Aphelocoma coerulescens. Taxonomy (NCBI): domain Eukaryota; kingdom Metazoa; phylum Chordata; class Aves; order Passeriformes; family Corvidae; genus Aphelocoma; species Aphelocoma coerulescens. The sequence continues at coordinate 125,999,165 of NC_091015.1, forward strand.
TTCATTGTGTATTTTTATAAGTGTTTTAAGAAGTATTGAATGTATTTTAATGGTTTTTTTAAAGTTTTGCTTTGCACTTTAGTCTTGGGACTAACTCCAAAACCCCAGTTCCTAACAGCCAATTGCTATTTTTAGCCCCATAGCCGTTATTCTGCAAGTAAGCTCCATAGCAACCTGAATCTTAATGAGGGCATGTTACCACCCTTACTTCAACTGCTGCTACCCCCCTAACGACGACAAGCCATTGGTAGACAGAGATGATCTGTCAAAAAGAAAGCACCAATCACTTGAAACCAAAGGGGTGTGCTATGGGCGGGCTGTGGGCGGGCTGTGGGCGGATTGGGGCGGAGCAAAGGCACTATAAAACAACGAGGCAGCCATCAGAGCAGGTGCAGATCACTGCAGATCAGCTGTGGTGAGTGCCAGTGCTGGGTACTTAAGCCTGACTCCTATCTAGGAGCCTTTAATAATTTCTCCTTTTGACTTTTAGACTAGCTAGAAGTCAGCCCAGCACTGCAAGTTTTCTTTCCACTAGAGGTTCAGTGCTGTTAAAGCCTGAAGATCTCTTAATCCCTGCGCTCCTGGGGCATACCTCCTGAGCCACTAAGATCCCAAATTTTTATATTTTTCTAATTTCTGTAATTTTTCAATTTTTCTATTTTTAATAAATTATTTTAATTTTTACTAAGAGTTGTCTCATTCCTCACATATATATATATATATCTCTATAGTTTATATCATATTTCTATGTATATTTAGCATATCCTTCAGAATTACATATGCAATGTTTAAATATACATAATTTTACACTATATATTGCATGTAATATGCATACTTTAGATACTACATAGATGTAATAGGTATACAATATAGATTACAATACATGTAACATGCACGCATCTATATTATATACACACATATAAATATCTGAATATAAACATGTATTTAGGAGTACATTGATATTCCCTAGATTTGGGTGCCTCAAATAAGGTTGTCTCATCCAATTATAATAACCTGTGAGCAGTAGTGCCAGCCTTGGCACTCACAAATTTGATTTGGAGTCAAGAGTGTTTTAGAAATATAACTGTAAATAAATTATCACCTGGACAACAAGATCAGTAATTTTTGAAGCCTAATTTAATTTTGGTCTCACCTGCAGTTGTGCTTATGGTTTCTGAAGACTGCCTGTGTCCAAACCTTTTGACTTGCTCTATGGGAATAATTTTAAAGTATCTGACATAACATGCCAATATGAGAATGCCCTCTCCTGTCTTTACCTAATAATTACTTGCTTAAATGCAAAGTAACTGATTGCTTTTTCTGTTGCAATGTATGTCTTGAATTTATGGGCAAAACCTTGCTTTACTAAATGCAGTGCAAGGGGCTCTCAGTGGAAATTTTATTTAATTACTTTTTTTTTTTTTTGGTTATCAGAGATGTAAGCTTAATATCAAAGGATTAAATCAGAAATAATGTGAAGAAGGGGCAGGATTTTGTATGCATTGTTACACATTATGTGCCTAATACTGTGCTATAAAGCTTTCTGTCACAGTGACCTTCACACTCTGTCATACGAGGGAGTTACTCCACATAAGGCAATCGCATTTCCTTCTGAGTTTCCTCCAGAATGTCACATTCAGAACACTTTTCCAAACTTCTTGATTCTGAGTCATATTATTGCTGAATATTTGTGTAAATCTTTGAAGTGACCACGTCAGTATGCAAAGCTCCCTTTCAGTCGTGTTGACAGTACAGGTATTCTTGTGACCACTTAGGGTCTGTAACATTAGTTGATTATAAAACATTTTTCCTCAAACACCTTATGCAAGATGGTGCCCCTTGCATTAAATGTTTCTGGGGACAGCTTTACCAAAAATGGTTCTGTTATTTTTTTTTTTCCTGCAAACTGGATAATTTAAGGAAATTATTTCAATTTTCCAGGCACTGGGAAGCTGCAAGAGATTTACATTTTTGGGTCTAGGATTTGAAAAAAATCAGAATTCATCTTATGGGCTTACGGTTTAAAATATGAGCTCTAAGACTGAAAGAAATGTCGTATTTTATGTGCCGAGTAGAGTTTGAGAAGAAAAATTGCAAAACTCCAACCAGAGTTAAATACATTCTACACCTGCATGTTATGCTGGGAAAAGCCTTCTGTACATTATCATTTTTTTTCTGCAGTTCACAGCCTGTTTTTGCCTAGTTGGGCATGTGGAAATTTTGTATTCTTACAGCTGTGCAGATAAAGTCATCGCTTAGCCTTTCAGAGAGTCCTTCAAAATATAGCTCCTTCATTCAAGTTTTAGCCTAATCTCTTACACTTATGTCCTTAAAGATATTTTGGCAGCAAACACTGAAATAGAATAATTCTTAAATTCATTTCTTTTAGAAGGCAGTAAAAGACCTGTGCCTTCTCTGCCTTTGGACCCATCTACAAAATGAACATCATCGTGTTACATCATCTCACAAAAGCAGTCAATTGGGAGAGAATTTTTTTTTTTTTTTTGAGTATGATTTAGCAAGGTAGAGAGTAAAAAGGTCTAAGTCTTGAAAACTGAAGAAAGAGAAAAATCAGTAAAGTCACTCCTAACTGAGCACTAACCTTTTGAGGTACAGGACTGCTGTGGTCGTGGAATTAAGTTTGCATCCTAATACTTATGCAGAAGGGAATGAGATCAAGACAATACTCTTTCTAAATAGTTAATTTAAAAACTTTGGGTTCTCTGAAGTATGATTGCATGGATTAATCTCTATATATATAGCATAACTGTACAGTTATGGATAAATATGTGCACTTGGATTGAGCTTCTTTTGTGCTTCTACGTGTCACTGCTTGCTTGACATAATTATATGTGGAACAAGAGGAATATTATCTAGACAGCTAAAATTACTACAGTGGAAAATTTACCTGCAGTTGACAAATGTATCTTCAAAAATAGTGTATTTGAATTCTTGAGAAATGAAATGGATAAGTTTTGCGTGAAATCATAGACTCTATTACATATGTATATATTTTTTTAATTCTTAGTTACTGCATTTTTGAATATGCAGACTATTTGTTCTTTAATAAGTAATAGAAAAGATAAACCTTTGGACCAAGGCAAAGTTATGATGAGTGCTTTCAAAGTTCTTTGATAAAGCTACTCTGCTTTTCAAACAGCTAAGGATAAAATGTATTAAGTGAAAACACACTTGGCAATTAAATGAATAACACTTTGGTTTCAATTGCAATTCATATTCTTTTGACCAAATATGAATTATAGAACTTTCTAATTTATTTTAATTATATTCTTTAATTAAGTCTTTCTTAATTGTCTGCATAATGAATATCATGATCAAAATACATGTTGACTTAACTAGATAACAAACATTTATAGATATTAATTGTATTGGTTTGGTGTTCCATTTTTGGCAATGTATTGCTAAAACCCCTAAAAAGGAATGCATCAAAGGACTAGATGTGATAGGGCCCTGAGCAACCTATTACAGTGAAAGGTGTCCCTGGCCAAGGCTAGGATGTTGGAAATAGATGATCTTTAAGGTCACTTCAATCCAAACAATTCTATGACTATGGTTCTATTTATATGAGTTTCTCCCCATTTAATGGTAAGAAGTAATTGTCCACAACTTCATATAAGGTCATGGAGTAATAATGCACATGCAACTCTTTTGAAAAAGGCAAAATAATCTAGGTCTTTTAACTGTGGATGTGGATGTCCTTTAAAACACAATTCTGTTATAAAATTGAAACACCTCACCTTGAAATGTGGTTCACTATAGAGAACTGTATCTTCTGCAAAATTTATTATAAAAAAAAGTCCTTGAGGATATTTATTGGCTTTAAAAAACTTAGTGCAAGTCTCTTCTCCATCTGTTCTCGAGACCTAAGACTGAGGCTAACTCCCACCTAATCCCATTTTCATGGAGCTTCATATTCCAAATTTTTTTCTTCTTTGATATCAAAAAGGTAAATGTTGACTTAATAAAGTTTATTGCTATTCAGGTCTGAATTCTGATTTTAAGTTCCAGAAATAGAAACCATTAAAATGATACTAAAAGAGCATGATAGGTGATACAATGGATATAGGTGGTATAATCCATCATGGATTCCTAATTGCATAACCCTGACTCTAGGCTTGCCTATTCTTCAGGCATCTATGGTACCAAAAGTGTCTTTGACAGTGCAGAAGGTGACAGCAGGATGGAGACCATGAAATGTCTGTTATTTTTCTTGACTGTGGAATCCAAGAATTTCCAGAGCTTGGAGGGGGTTCTGGTTTTTATTGCTGAATTTTCTTTAAGAAGATGGGAATTTATTTGACCAGTGTAATTTTTATCAGCATATATGCTATAATCACAAATATCTTAAGGAAATAAATTATATTGTATTGGAAAAAATATGTAAAAACAAATCTCCTCCACCTTCCCACTCTCTCTCTCTCTCTCTCAGAGTGAAGCTTTTCTTCTGAGCTTACTCACACTCTAAGCTTATCCATCTTGGTAACCAACTAGGTAATATGAAATCATTTTTGGCAATATTACTTTTAGGAAAACAGTCAGTACTGGTGCCATGAGCAGACAGGTTGAAGGTAGCCCTAACATTGATTGAGATGATGAACAGTGGTACATTTGCAGCTGAGGCTTCTCTGAATGACTATGGATTTAATGGAGCTCAGCAAGGAGCGGGCTTGTCCTGTTTGGCACAGCTATATCAAGTTGCTGTAGATGTAACCAGAGATAGTTTAAAGCAGTCCTGCCAACACCATCAGCTACTGCTAATGACCCAAGTTAATCCTAGTCTCATAAAACTTAAACTTTGTTTGTCCTTTCATTGATTCTATAAAAACTTTAGAAATGAATCATCCCATTCTGTCTTTACTCAGCTTCTAATATAGAACTGTTAATTGAGGGCTTAATGACTAATTTTATCGCTTTCCTTAAGAAAAGTTAATTCTCCAGGGCTTTCAACAAAGAAGAAATAGTTCTCCTACAGTAATCTTTTGTTTAAATCTTTTAATACTGCTTCTAGAGGCAATTCAGATGGTCGAACATTACTGCTGTAAGTCCCTGATTCTTTTTGAATTTCCCACACAAACTTCTCAGAAAAATTAGCATACTAGTAAATTACAGACTTAACAAAACAGGATTTATGTTAACTTTACTTTCATCACTCTTCTCTATAGACTTACGACAGTCAGGAAAATTTCCTGTCTTTTCTACACTCTGACAGATACAGAAAGAAAATCAGGTAAACATTTATATAACTAAAATATGTAACTTCTTAAGCCAGAGAATTCTGAGTTTTACCTTTACAGTATGTTTCCTTGAACATATTAAAATATATTAAAAATAATAATCTTATTTGTTCATAAGTCTAAAAGTTGATCAAATCCTATTTAGCATAAGATTGAAAAGACATGGGGTTATTTCTGTATAAAATATTCTCTTCTGTTTTTTTAGGTGTTTTTTTTTTGTTTGTTTTTGATTGTTAATACATGTCAGGGTAGCTTTGGCAGAAACAGATAGAACTTGTCTTGCTATAAAATAATTAAAAAACAGAACAAAAAAAAGTACACTGGAGACAAGTAAACTCTGCTTCTGGATACTAATAAAATGTGCTTTGACATTTGCAAAAAGTATGCAGAAATATCTTAGCCTACCCTTGTCCTTTATTTTAAACAGCAGGTGCTGCAGAGAGAAGAGCTCTTACCTGCAAAAAACAAGTTTTATTAGAACAGAAAGAGGCAATGAGTAATACTTTGAAGAAGCTCACTTTTAAAGTACTCATAAAAAGAAAACTCAAGGTGAAACAGAACAGGAATAAAAGATTTTGTAAGTAACTCTTTCCAAGCATGTTCTTTTGTGTATGATTACTGCGAGGGTGGTGAGGCACCATAACAGGTTGCCCAGAGAAGCTGTGGATGCCTGTCATGATCCAGTTTTAAGGTTCTTAACAATGCCTCTGCCCAAATTAAGGTGCAAACAAGACCATATGCCAGTGACAATAGTAAGGGTTTTATTTGATGGTAAATATGAGAGAGAGAGAGAAAGAAAAAAGTAGAAAATAGGTGGGGGGGGGGACAGAAAGACAGGGACAGAATAAGGCAAATATCACCACTCCATGGATCCCAATGATGTCCATTGATCCTCTCCAGCTGGTGTCTTGGTGGTGAAGGTCCCTCCGGAAGGCACAGAGTCCCATGGGTGTACATGCTCAGGCTGGGTGGGCATGTCCAGCCATGTCCCCCTGGGGTGGGGGTCAGTCTCTCACAGCAGACTCTGGGCCTGTTGCACCACGTGCAGCCCTGTGGGGCCAAGCCTCTCACGGGAAAGTCCCGTGGATGTCTGGTGGATGTGCCCTGTGGGGCTGGGGGTTCCACAGCTGGGCCAGTTTGTGTAATCTGAGGATAGGTGTTCATTGCCTCTCACCAGAGGTTGCACCATGCACCCAAAACCTCCTCCTCCCCCCTCAGGTGGGGGGAGTCTGTGTAAACCTGGCTTCTGTGAGCTGTGCTCTTCCCCACCCCAAACTCACCCGGCGATAGTTGCAGCTGGTGCCTTTGGCCTTTTGTGGATGCACAACTTTCCCTTAGCCTGAGATGATGGAACAATGCATTTCCCTTTATCTAATCAACAGTTTGACTTTTTAGTTCAAAGTCCCACTCTTCAGGGAAACTTCTTCAGTTGTAGCTTCTTTATAATGAGCAAAACTTTATATCAGTGTTTGAGGCATGAACTATTTTCAGTCTCTGACAATGCCCCATCCCTGGCACGGTGCAAAGTCAAGTTGGATGGGACTTTGAGCAACCTGGTCTAGTGGAAAGTGTCCTTGTCCATGACAGGGGGGTTGGAACTAGATGGTCTTTAAGGTCCCTTCCAACCCAAAACATTTTTTCTTTTCACGAGTTTATTCCCAGTTTTACTGACTTGCGCCTTGCAACAAATTTCAATTTCTTCCATTCCAAATAACTTTTTCTCTCCATCTGCTTCTTTGCTGCACACAGGAAGACTTCTTCCCAAAGGAGCAAGTGAACACAAGAGGAGGAAGGTAGTTCTCCTCTGCTGCTTTATGGAGATTGCTCCTTGACATGTGGTGTGGAAAACTGGTTGCCACTTATTCAATCTAAGATGAATCTAAACAAAATAGCAAAATCGTAACTGTTTACCTCAAGGTTAAACTGAAAACCTGGATATTTTCTTTTAAATAACACAGAAATATTTTCCCTGGAAAAAAAAATCCTCATTATTTCTGCTTCTCAAATTTACATCTATTGGCAAAGAATTTAACAAATAACTGCAAAGATAAAGATCAAATCACTAGAAATGTACTACTTATAACTAACTTTGACTCTCTAGAGAAATTCAAATTTAAATTTTCACTTTCCAGGCATCTGTTGCACTATCTTCAGTACAACCAAGTTTTGCAGAGGAGTATCTATGTTAATGTACTTTATAAAAAATGCTCTTAGCTGATTGTTGGTTTGGAAGGGGGTTTTGTTGCTGTTGTTTTAAGGCTGATTACCAAAAAGTTAAGCAAATTATTAAGTTATTTTTTAAATTATAATATGAGATTGTTGGTATGATTATTTTATGTCTACCTCTGCTTCTATTTCTGCCAGTATTTGATGATTTGACGCAAGCATGATTCTCTGTGAGTCTTTGGAAAGTTGCCAAAGAAGATATCAGTTTGAGTGACTAAATATATCTAGTAAAATAGCTTGACAGTCTTTCTGGTTTTCTACTATTAGTTTTTCTTCCATAAAACCTTGCAGGACAAAGCAAGGATGCCTCCAAACATCCTTGAAGAGAGGATTTTTTTCCACAAAGTGTGAAATTTAGATTTAATTTTGAAAAAGGGTATAGCTAACTAAATGGAAAAACCTTAGCTGTCATTGATCCTACCATAAACCTAAAAATGTAGGAATTTTTTCTCAAAATCATTGAAAATCCAACCACCTTAACCACTTTACAGTACTTTCATCTAATAATTTCTCGCTTTGGGTGACACACAGAAAAGACAATTATAAATCATAGCTATACATTTCAGAGTCTAGGAATTATACTCAGGTTAGAGTTCTCTTTATTGCTTCTCTATCCAAGCATGGTGAATCTCCAAGACATGAGTTTAGACACAGCTTTCGTTTTAGATATTCTGAAGATAAATGATATCGAAAATAATTAGGAGTGTGGAAGCTACTGGCAAAGTAGTCATGCCTTGTTGTAAAATAAAATAAGACACATAGATCATACTACACTGGAGTGTTTGGAAAGAAAGCTTGTTTCCTATTTTAGTAAAAATGTGGTAAAGGACATTTTTCAATCTGTAAGCTTTTTGTGAGAAAACCTGAGCAATATCTCATTTACAATCCCTTTCCATTATAAGTTCTTGGACTTCCTCTCTACCAGCAACCTGCAGCAGGCTGATTAAAAGAACCCTTTAAAACATATTACATATTAGTAGAGAAATAAATATTTGTTTTAATAAAATTTTAATAAAAATTGTTACTTTAATTAAAAATTACTGTTGTTTCAAAACTGGAGGGGTTTTTGACAAATTGCACATAAAATTCTTAACTTTGACCTCTTAGTGTATTGCATATTTTCATATCACATACTCTGAAACACTGAAAACCTCAAGTCATTTATCTATATGCTTGCTTATTAGATAAAATATGATATTTTGGTTTTTTAAATTGGTTATGTATTCTACAGAAGATTATGTCTTTGAAATAACTGCTGCTTCTGAAGTAAGCTTTTAAACACCTTAAACTGGCTAGATTTCCTTCATTGAGGTTACTTAAAACTGATGTAGTTCTGCAAGTCTTTCCCTAAAATGGTTATACTTCACAGAGAGAAACAGTTCTCTTGATTATTACAAAACCCACCATTGAAATCCTACTGATTCCCTTTTTTGTGTGTTAAAATGTGCTGGACTAAAGAACCTAGGAATTGTACTTTCAACAAAGGTTACCTTTCAACTTGGATTTTCATTTCCTGTTGTTCATGTTGATCAGTTAGTATGAGAATGAATAGGTGAACTTAAAAGCCTGTGCTAAAACTGTTCCCCCTCCTATGTCTATCCATAGAGGAAAAAGCAGGACTAAGGTAAGGGAATTATTATGACCATCAAGTTAGCAGCTTCTAGTCTGGCCATTCCTGATTGTAATCAAGCTCCTTATGTTGACAGAAAAAAAAAAAAAGGCAAAACTCTGTACTTTCAAAGAAACTGTGATTTTTATGATTTTTTTTTAACATACATTTATGTTAAAATGTCTATTTATATGAAAGAAAACTTTCTGATTTTCTGTTAGTAATGCTGCATACTTTAGCCCTTTACTAAACTGTAAGCCACTGTCCAAATCTAATAGCTTGTTTAGGGATTCCATAGAGTTCACACAGGCAAAACAGTTTTCTTGCATCAGAAAGGCTCTTTTCAAGAAATAGGGTTAAATGGGAAGTAGGAAGGGGTTAATGAGGACATGAGTTCATATTCTTTCACAAAATTTGCTCACTATTTAATTGTTGGACAAGTACAATTTCACTGTCCAGACAGTAGCTTTTCTAGCTAATTCAGCTTAGCTTTCCCCTGTAAAGGCAAAGCATTTGTATATAGCATCCCTCACTTTCTTCAGTCATTGGACTGATAATATTTAATATTGAAGTTGTCAGCTTTCAGGGTCAGCCAGCTCTGTGGCTTTTGTAAAACATTGCTCGAGAACAGATGATAGCAACTCATACTGTATTTGTAGACTTTAAAAATGTTTTTAAATGTGATACCGGACAGTCATTAATTTGGGATATTTTGCAGCATTGTCTCTAAATTGCAGGATATGTCAGCCATACTTAGAAAAAAATAACATTAACTCTTCTTCATTAATGTAATTAAAGTGCAGATAAAGAGGAAGAAAAATACCATGCTATCATGAAAATAAAGAGCTTACAGTTTCAACATTTTTTTACCTTTGAGCAAGTCCTTTCCAACTCAACACAAACTAGAAGCTTAGACTACTAGTCAAGGTAGTCAATACAGCCCTTTGCTTAGTCACAGAGACCACAGTCATGAAAGTAAACATACAGTTATCCTAATCAATCACTGTAAATAGTAAATCCTTGAGTAACAAATTGTGTCTATTCATTAAGTACATTATATTCTTCAAGTTCAGTTTCTTTAGTGACAAAGACTTCTTAGACTCTGACTGGAAGAAATGACACCATGATTGTCATGTATAGAATGTAAGTCAATGGAATGTCAGTGTAAAACAGCATGTGGTAGAACTTCTAAAAGTTCAAATTCAAAAAGTAAAATATATGCATTCATAATTAAATTAAATTCTTTTCACCCTGTCTTTCCTAATGCCAGAAGTGATTAAAGTGTTTGCTTAGTACCTTAGATACCAGATAATGTTTGATTACCTGTGAATTAAATGAAGTGTGCTTTTAATGAAATTTACACTGCTAGGAGCATTTAGGTTCAACCCATTTGTTCATAGGAGACATCAGTGTGTCCCACACCTTGGAGAAGGTATTATTGTTAATTATATATTGTATTGTAATAATATATAATTATGTCTGGTATTATTGCATATTTTTGTACTGGATCTGTATTTAGTAACCCAAAGCCCATGGTACAGTGTACATCTTTACACCAGGATGAATCCCATACATTCAGTTTTTGTTTTATAACTTATTTTTTCCCAAAATAAAGGTGGTACTTGATGCAATGTGCCTTTTCTCCATGACCCAGGGTTTTGCCACTTGTCTTCTCCTTTGAAAGAGGACTGCCTCCTGCAGTCTAGTTAGAAGAGCAAACAGTGCAAGATACTTCTCTCAGGTTTTGGGGAAAAGGGGTGGCCATATTACCTATTATGAAAGAAAGCAACAGACAACCTCACAAGAACTGCCTTGACATGAACGTTTTTTGGAATTGCTTGTTTGGCAGGAACTCTTTATTGCTGGATTTCATCTCAGATGCTTATTCATCTTCTAATATTGCTGTAAATGCAGCTATTGTAACTGTTACCCACCTTGGGTAAGATTCTGCATGTATACACACGAACAGTTATTTGTCTCTGAGGTTTTTGTTTTATAGTTTTTATTCTTTTGGCCTTTAATCAACTGAAAAGTACTTATTACTACAATGTAGTAATAAGTAATAGCACTTTATGATATTTTTCTACACATGATCCATTTATATAAAAGAAAACTTTCCATTTTTTTTGTTGGTAATGTTACATACCTTAGTCCTTACAACATGTAGAGCTGCTATATACTATACTCCTCTTTGTTCTGAATTATCAAAGTTCCTTGGGTGCAAATTAGTAGTATTTCACTACACTGTGGTTTATTTTACTTTATGTGCACCTTTTGTGCAGTAAGTGCTAAATTTTTGCTTGGACTTGATATTCATGAAGGAATGCGTATTTAGTTTGACCAAAATCATTAGAAAAACACACAATGAAAAAAGTGGCTTAAAAATATCAAAACCAAAAATATTTGAAAGTTTTTATTTCTCAGGAAAACAAACAATATTTTGGAACTAGGTTTTGTTTTATTAACAATCAAAATCTGTTAATATCTCAGTCTTACTTGTAAGATATTAAATTGTCTTGCTTTCTCTTTTCTGTGTTTTCATTTTTTCCCCCTGTAAATCTTTGCACTTACCACACTTATGATTCAGACAATGAACTACAGAGCTAGCAAAGTTTATCCCTACCTGTTTTCTCTACTAATAATATGTAGACATAAGATCAAGGATATCTGTTCTATCTTTGATGCATGAGCATAAATTCTGTAAAGTTTATAGGAATTATGTGCATACTAAGTGAAAAATACCCTTGTGGGGTAATAAAAAGGAGTCTGGTAAGCTCAGTGGAGAGACAAATGTCAGTGCCATACATTTAAAGAGTTCTGAATTGTCTGGAAAAAAATACATCTCACTTCTTATAGAATATTGTGAATTCCCTTCCCACCTTACCAAATCCCGTGTTTTCTCCTTTAGGAAGGATTTCCTCATAATGGCTTTTCTCTGCAACTTCTCCAAGGGAGATAATCTGTATTTTGACTTTATGTCCAGATTTCTACATCACATAAAATGAGGTCATGAATCGTTCAGTGCCATCAATTTAATGTTTATTCTACTTCTGTGGGAGACTGTTGCTTTCCCATCTACAGTAAGTCACTTGCCAATATAGCAGCAGTAATAAAAATAAGAGGGTTTTAGTCTATCTTTTTGTTCTGTTTTTATCATATGCTATCTTCTGACCTCATGTTGCTTTCTGAAGGCAAACTATTTCACAGAAATGTTCAGCTTCACCATTTGTCAGAACTTAAGATTTCATTAAAGAAAACTCAAACTAAAACTTCGAGATGATGTCTAATAACTAGAAATGCAGGTATCTTCTGGGTCATATGTTGGTTTTCAGTAGAAATATATAATTGGTTTCTTTTATTTCAGGGCTTTTTCTTTTTTTTTTTTTTTAATTCAATTTTCTACTGAAAAATAGCTTATAGTATTGTATGTGACACTGCTGTTCAAGAAAATTATTTTCTTTTGGCAGGTACCCTCATTCTACATTATTATTGTCTCTTTTTGGCATTTCTTTTGCATAATTCAGCAGTACAGTCTGCAGTGGGTAAACTATATTTCAAGAAAAGAGAACATCCAAATCCCTCTGCTCAGGGATGTTTTACAAGAATTAGACTGCAGGCTGTGTTCTGTAAGTTAATACCAGGGAATACAGAGCAAAGAGTAGTTGTGATCGTAAAGTACATCCAAATTAGACTTCCCTGGTCTGAGTCAGAGCCTCATGCAGTCGATGTTGTCCACACTGGACAACAGGAGAGTTTATGTGACAGAACTTCTATACATGTGTGGCTTTCCCAAAGTTCTCAGGCTGAAACGTCCACATAGCCATCATCTGTTTGGTCCAAAAAAGTCACAGGAGATGTTTTGTAAGTAGGATAACTATCCTGCTGATGCTGCCCATTTGAGATAGGCACTGAGGGGTATTTGTAATATTTCAATATGTGCCAAGACCTTTTTCACTTTACACAAAGTGGGTAACTTTTTGTTGTACACCTACTTCTGAAGAGGTAATAAGAAAGGACACCTAACAGAAATTTGAGTTTCTTATGCTAGTGACGTTCTTTGGAAGGGGATAATTATGTACCAAACTGGAAGAGAACCAGAGAGAACACAGAAATTCAGTAGTGTTCTCCTGAATTTTTATCTGTCCTAAGCTAACCTTTCCATAGTATTTGCTTAGGCTAATAAGAACAAACCATACAGATTTGAAAGATGATTCCTCAAGGATGCAATCAAGGTAAGACTCAATCCTCCTGTGTCAGGCAGCTGAGGACACAGCAGAATTCCACCAAGCTCTATCAAGGGCAGACTGCTCCAGTGATCAAGGTCAGCCAACAGCTGAGGATGACAATGAGGCAGCCAAGGATGGAGACATGATGGCCAAACTCTGTCCCCACAGTCCCCTCACCTGCTCATGGTGAGCAGAGCAGATCTGGTGTCAGCAGGAGTTGAGAGCACCACACAGATTTGCAGCACAGAGGTGCCAGCACTGCTGTGGCACAGCTTGGACAGGGACAAGGGACAAGTAGCCCAGCTAAAAAGAACTGCAAAGCAGCGTAGGGCAGACCTCACTTCTCATGGCTCATGCTGCACAGCTCTTTCTGCACAGCTGTCTGACCTGAGGTCACACAGCTGCACCAAAACCTAGGCTTAAGCCCAGGAAGCCAAACCCCTGTGGCTTTGAAGGAAGACGAAATTACACTCATGGCTTAAAGACATTTGGATTTCAAAAGTTACAACAGGATTTAATTTCAGTCATGTTGTTAGATACTAAGAACTAAAACAAAGGTATCATGTCCTTCAGTTTTTATATAAGTGTATAACCCCAACCAACCTGAAGGTGCTGGCAATTTTAGATAGTTTGTAGTGCTTGTTACCAAGAGATGGCAATTGATGGCATGAGGGGGAAGATGTGCAGCTCTATTTTGTAAATAATAAAGGGAGAATACTCTGTGAAGTCATCTCTGCAAGTCATGCCTGAAAATTCTTACACAAATTTACAAGTTACTAATTACAGATCTGCTCCGAAGATGTTTACCTTTTCAATTTGTATTATTAGGAGACAAAGATACATTGGTTTTGCATATTTTTCATGCTTCAAGTTAATAGGTACAAAACAGTCAGGATACTTGGTAAAGCTGCTGAAAACTTTGTGATCAAACTCAGGTTCAAACTGGGATATTTGGCACAGTTTATATGAAATACAAATTTAGATAGGATTTACTGGCTCAAGGAAATAGGATGATCTCTTCAGGGCTGCATACCATTTTAATGTGTGACACTTTTTTTCAGCTCAGAGAAAGATGAGAACTTGTATGTATTCTCTTTGCAAATCAAAAGACATATTTAAAAAAAAAAAAAAGGAGGGGGGGAATTTTTGCCAAGGCTATTCTAAAGGACTGTTGAAATTCAAGTAATCTGCATACCTGTATAAAGGGAACAGCTGATATAATTGAGTGTGTTTTTCAACTCATCTGCTTCAACGGATGAAACTGATTCCAGCCAGCTTCAGCCATGGACTTAACTATGCACCACATGCAAATTCCCAGAGGATTCAAGAACATTCATACAATATGAACCTGTTTTTCACAGTCCAGTGCATTTATTGCTGAATAACAGATGTTAAAAGGAAATTTAGGCACTGAGGGCCAGGGCTGGATTATCAGCTCCAAAAACTGGCCTATGCAACCATGCTCCTGCCAAGTCAGTGAATGTATGATATGCATTTGGCTTGTGTTCAAGTCTTACTGTGTGAAAGCCAACAATCTGTGTCAATCAAAAGACTGGTGGATTGCAAAATGGTGTGCAATTTTAAACTGATGAGAGGTTGGAGATGAATTTTGATGTCTGAAGTATACACTTACTGTTTTAAGGCAATCTAACACTGAACATGAGAGGATTAGAAGGAAAAATACAAATGTGTTCAGGCACACTAAGGTAATTGGTGAGTCTGTACTTCTATTAATTTCTTTATAAACAATAATGAAATGTGGTAAATGCAAAAGCATGTTCATACTCAGACTGGAAGGGAAGACTGTCACAAAAAATACAGCCACCACTACTATGCTTCCCATCATTAGCATTTTAATAGTAGGTACAGAGTCTTGTTTAGATACTGCTACATTTGAAAATGACTGCTAAAATTTGTCAATTCAGGTGGTAAATTCTGTTACCTGTATTCAGGAACCACTTTTAGTGCACCTTTGTTGTATAACAACAGTAGAAAGAAATTTGCCTCTGCTGACACAATTTCCTCCTACCACTTTTCTTCTTGCTGTCCTTCAGATTCCTCCTCTAGGATTTATTGACCAGAGATCCCGGTTGGGAATATGCTTTCCAGGCTATCTTTGCTACTTCCATTAGTGATCTGGGCTCATAATGTAGAACAATGGGAACAATAACCCGTATGTGTTGTCACTTCATACTGAGGAAAGTTGATTTTTTTTGAGATTTTTAGACAAAGGCAGTTTTAAGTATAATATTTCCATTTCTGGTTAGGCATAAAGGCTTAACTACAAATGTTTGGATCATTTCACTCTATAGCATAAGAAGTGCTAACAGGTGACCATGTATTGCAGCTAGTAGCTTTTTCAGAGGGGAGGTGTGGATGGAGGCAGATGGTTATGTTCCTGAAGCTGTAGAGAAAAGAAGAAATCCATTAGGTAGTGTAATTTTCTATCCCAGTTCTTTTGAAATTATTGTAATGAGAAAAAAGCCCAAATTTCTTTACCATATATTGCAAATATTTCCTCATAAAAAAAAGTTCAATGTTAACTATATGAGTAGTAATTCCACTCAAAATACTTGATAAGGCATTTAACAGCAGTTTTGGAAAGACAGTAAGTATCCTTGGCTTGGCTTTTCCTTCTGTTCATTCAGCAACAAATCAGCCAAATAATCATAACTGTTAATTCACACATCCATATACTCAGGATAAGAGCATATATGCTAAAAAGTTTTTAGGATGGCTCAAGCCTAACTTAACTATCCTCATCAAAGCATTACTGTATTTGCATTTTTCAAATGCATACTTTAGTGCAGGCAACAAATAATTAAAGTCATTGGTTACGCTGTGATCTGTTGTAGTGATTTTTAAAAAGCCTCATCTAAAATGAGCTGATGTCCTCAAGAGGCTCTGCAGTATTTTTGATGAAATGATTGCTCTTAATATATTTTAGGGCAAAGTCTAAAGGAATAGTTTAATTCATTGGCAGCCCTTGTTTAGGTTAAGAAAGTTGTGGTATTTGCTTTGTTTTGAACTAGAACCTGGTTAGAGTTAGAACTCAGCTGTGAGGGTGTGAATTACAGCTGACTGATGTTATGGCCTCAGAAAGGACAATAACTGAGATACTTTAAACCTAACCTCCTGTATGCTAAGGCTAAAATCCAGTAAATTAGTATATGATTTGCTGGCTAATTATGGAGCTTGAGTAGAGTATTTAAAATACAGAATACAGAAAAAAAAATTCCTAATGAAATTTGTGAAAATACTCATAATAGCTCATTCAAGAAACCAAACCAAATAGAATCTTGTAATGTTTTGAATGGTACTGCTCAGCCTCCTATAAACATACGAAAAACCCCAAGCAAATCAGTTGATTTAAAATCTCCTTGGCTTTGTAATGCCATTCTCCTTGACTTTATACCATCATTTTGTATGCGCGTGTATTTATGAAAAGATAAACCAAAATTTTTATGTTCTGTGCAGGTACTTTGCTACTAGTCTTCATATGGCAACTGCGCAAGTTTTTATAATTTCAAACACTGTGTAAGTTTTGTAAAAACATTCCAAATGCTCATATAAAGTTTTAAATAAAAGCCTGAGTGTTCTGTTTAAAGAAAGACTCTATAATGTAACCTCTCCATGTAACAATTAAAAGATGTCCATTTCGGAGAGGAATCGTATCCTACAATTCTAAGAGGATGTCACTTTTCTAGCCAAGGCAAAGCATGTTCTAGTGAGGCCTTGAGTGTGTTTTGTTAAAGAGATATAGTGCTATTGGATGAAAATGCCTCAGAACAGTTCCTCAGACAGCTAAATCCCAAAATGGAAAAAGAAAAGTTATGCTGCACTCAGAAGGACATGCCTTATCGATTTTATCTGCATGGGATAAAAAGATTGTTATCAAAATAATGAAAAAAAATTAACAAAACCTAAAACATACTCCAAACAAATTTGCTCAGCGTAGAAACTATAAACTTCCATATTCTATTTAAAAGTAGAGCATAATTTTAATTTCTTGAAAGGAAACCATAGTATTTATATGTACTTTGACGTTAACACTATGTTATTCTAGAAACTAATCTTTTGTAAACACATTATGAGTTATGGTGAGCACTTTTGTTGAAGAACTGTGCCCAGTATGTACTGAGATGCAATGAAGAGAGTCTAAGGAAGAGAACAATAGGAGCTATTAAATTTTGTTAATGTGTTCTTTTTTGAAGGGTCTCCATGTGAAATTAAAAAAAAAAAAATCCCTTTTTGGTTAGTTCAGTATATGACTCAACATTAGAAGACTATTTTTTAACATAATTTTATTAAGGCTTTTTCATTAGTTTTCATTACAGTGGGATTATTCAACCAATCTTCAGGTAATTAACCTCTTTTTACCTTTGTAAACTTCTGCATTGGAACTCACGACAAGGAGATGGAGATATTGTCTCTCTCTAATCACAGACTATCAGGGGATGAGTTATTACATGACAAATATTAAGTGTAAAAGGTATGATGACTTAAATTTAGAGCTATCTAATCAGAAACAATAGTATAAAGACAACTTTTCAAAGAAGTGTGCCCAGAGTTGTTAAAAAGAGCTGATTTTTGAAAGAATTGTTTCTTTATGCACAATCCTGAAACTACAGAGTAGCAAAGGCAGAAGTTTTGTATTAGTTTACATCATATCAATGGGGCTATAGAAAGCCAAATCATGTGACAACATTTAGAAATTAAGGGCCAGATTCACTAATCTAAATATGGTCCCTGTGTGCCATTCAGCTGATGATAAGTGGGTGAGATGCAGAAAAAACCTTTAAGCAAAGATCCCTGACATAAGGCAAACTAACTAGTTTGCCAGGACACTTGAAGAGGTGGGGTGGTGTAGGGTGTGTGTGTGGGGGGGTGAGATGCTGCAGTGTTTCTCAACCCTTCTTTGCACTGGAAAATGTGGCAGTCAGCTGATTAAGGATCCATTAAGGATCCTGCAATGCTCTATGAGCAAAGCTACTAAATAAGAGCTCTAAATGGTGAATAATCACAATGGAAGAACTTGGTTCTGGATTTCCCACTGAGCTCTGAGCACAGACAAATATCATGTTGCATTTGGTAGTTACTATTCTTTGTGGTTTCACTGTACTGGACATTGCATTACTCTCTCAGCATGAATTCCATCTGCCCAGTGGCTAATGTTTATTCTTGACACTTCAGTAGATTATAATGTGCCTGAAAACATCTTAGACATAGTGTATTACCCTTTTCTTGGACAGGTGTATCACTACTTTTTTTTAATAAGTATCACTCAAACAACTGCATATGATCTGTTCTCTGCCCTTCCTGAAATGGACCCGTATGGATTTCTTTGTGGTGTTTCTGAACAGCTAAAAGCTTTTTAGGGCTTCCCAGTATCTGAGGGAATGTATTAACTTAGATTTTTCTGTGATTTTGAATGCTTTTCCCCCCTCCTGTGAAGGAAGAAAGGAGGAGGAATGGCAGAAGATGGATTCTGGTACTTGAGTGCTATGAGAACTAGGGTTGATTCTCTCCTTGCACAGGCTTCCTTACACCACCCTGTTGGGAAAGCAGAAAACACTGGTATCAAACCTGATGTTGTTACAGCCTCAATTATTTCTCCCTTGATTTTTGATTGCCTCTGATTGCAAATCTTGAAAATGATTTGATTTCATCTCACAGCTCTGAAACCCTGTGAGAGGGTTACTCTGAGTTTCAAGCCTCTTTACTTGGATTTGAAAATCATGTAGGTTTGACAAGAAGACATTTTGAAGTAATTTTGTTAAAAACCTGTAAAGCCCTGTGGATATTTAGGAAAGATTTACAATATTGTTTTAAACTAAAATTAAACCAATTCTCATTGATATGGCCTAGATATAGATTGAAATCACAATGTCCATGCAAGGTTTTGTTGTGGTTTAACAATGCATTACTAAGCTAATATAAAAAGCGAATTTGCTTAGGTTTAATCCTAGAAGAAACATGGTTTAAAGCTGTATAAGCTCTGAAATTTAGGTTAGGTGCCTAGATTCTCCATTGTTTTTCAGCTCACATTTTCCTCACTCAATATATCAACATATTCCTTAAATAGCCTACTTTACAAATTAGCATTGAGTAAATACTTTACTAAGAGTTGTTGGAAATAACTACAGGTGGTAAAGAGGTGATTTACAAGGGAAGCCATAGTCTAATAATTCTGGGGAACATAGTAAGAATGTTAAGAAAGTTAGTATTTTTCCAGATAAACTATTTCATAAAACCCTGTAGTAGGAAAATTGACTCATTTTTGCAATTTTTTCATTACAGGGAATTAATTTAATTCTGCAGAAAAATCATCAGCCAGCTGAAACTGCTTCCATTAGAGAAAAAAACATCTTAATGATTCACAGTGTCTAACAGTGAAGAATTAGCAGCACTATTTATCTTACAGCACCTCTATGTCATTTACAGTTCTAACAGTTATAATATTAATTTGCTTTGTTTCTCAGTGTTATCTCTAGCTTCCATTTAAAATCAGAAACTCCATTTTATATATTTTTAATTTGAACTATCCTTGTTCTAAATTAGTCATCCATGAAGATTGAAACAAATAGGTGAGCAAACACCCCCCAAATAAACACATTTTTATGTTTATATATAACATAAAAATAAAAGTAAAATAAATTTACATTTTAAGTAATCCTTGTGAATGTGACTCACTATGAGTGTTTTTAAAAACCAGTATAGGTTGGGATCCTTAGCCTGGAGTTCACCAAGACCTCATCATGTGGAGAAGGGAGCACCAATGTTGCTGGCAGAGGGGATAAATGTGAAACCAGTGGAATGACAGCCTCAGTTTGTTCCTATTAATTCCATGTAGCTTCCTAGCTGAAGCTGTTGGGATCTATAGCTCCCAAAAAACTCATACACAGGTTACAGCTGGTGGGTTTCCAACATGCCTTGGAGAAAAACCAGCAGAACCTTGAAGGTCAAAGCTAAAGCCTTGAGGTGAACTTCCTCCATCTGTAGCTTTCTTGATGCACACCTGAGTGACAGGTCTGTATTGCTTGGACTTTGAAACCCCCTGATGTGTGGAAGGAAAGTCCTGGCTCTGGTAAGGCTGCCCAAGCTTTTTAGATGGTCATTACAAATCTAGAAGATGATGGCCTTTTGAGAAGTCCCTATGTTAGTATGGCTCCAAGGGTGGGAACAGCTTGTCAGGAAGCTTCCTTTTGTTGCAGGAGCCTTCAATCTTGTGTTCTTCAGTGCTGTGTGATACAAAACCAGTTCTTTTGGGGTCTCATGTTACAAAACAAGTTCATTATAATAAGACAGCTGATTTTCCCTTTCCTTAACTCCCAGCCCAACCTGAACAAACAATTTTAATGTAAAAAATAAATAGATGACATTGTTACCAGGAGGTAGAATTATATTTTAGGGCGGAATCTTGCAGGCAGGCTACAATCAGAAAAGAATAGCTGCATTTCTGTGATGCAATGTTATTTAATCATTGACTTTTGAACCATATTGGCTGTTACATCACCATTTCCTTGGCTGAGTCAATTCTTCCTTAGCTGGGGAATAGAGAAGGGAACGGGTACATAAATGCAGGATCTTATTTAATCTTCCAAGACATAGTGAGGCTGTGGGGAGCATGGAGTGCTGTGGGGAATCTCACACCCCTTCAGTCAGAATATGAAAGTAGGATGGGCGTTTTTACAGCATGGAGGCTGGGCGAGCAGGAAAAGATGATCTCACTGGGAAAATTACTATTTCACTGTGAGGAGGTAGCCACCTCCAGAAATGTATTCGTGTCATAGTAGTCTATATTAAAATAATACCTGATTCAGAGTGAATTGCTGTCATTAATGATGATTCTGAGAATGGAAAAAGTAGTAAAGTCATAAGTCTCATATAATGATTGCAGAATGGTCAACTACTCTCACTGCAATGGCTGTTATCTAATCTAACACATAATTTGTTTGAATATATTAGGCCATTCTAAATCTATTACGTTTATTATGGTTGCCTGTAATCTAGCTGGCTTATAACTTGACTCTCAATTTAACGTTGTTGTATTGTGTATTATAAATCTACTGTGCTAAATAAGCATCTATTTGAAAAAAAAAAGTATCTGAAACCAGAATAATGGACACATTTCTGCTGTTGGATATTGTTTAATATTACTTCTAGAGACAGGCAGTGTACAGAGTTCGTTCTAGATATGGTGTAAATAGGAAACCAAGATGAAACCTAGATGTCCAGAAAATCTGAAATCAAGCAATTACTTAGTCTATTGAGCAAGGTGATACAGTTCTCATTAATTCATTCCCTTTAGCTGACAGCTAATTGTGGCAGCTAAACATCTCTTGTTTAATGATATCTCTCTTTTTTCATTCCAAAATTTCATACTGGACATTGATCCATCTAATTCACCAACATTTTATTCTGGGAAAGGATGAGTTTTCTACATAAATCTTTCCCATAGTTTCAGCTGCGGGCAGAATAAAGTAGAAACTTCCTTTCCATATTAGTGGGTGATGATCTGTTCATTTACACTGCTGACTTCTAGCTGTAACCATGTGCTAGTATGGGTAAATTTTTTTTTCCAAGAGACTGCCTTTCAGCAGTAGAAGAAAATAACAGCAAGCCATCTCACCTTGGTAGTAAAGTGTCTCCTTATAATTCCCCTGCTGAAAAACTGCTACACATCAGAAAAAAACATCTTGAAAGGAAAGTTCTCTATCCTTTTAATATTTTTTTGTGTAATTCTCTCCTGTATACCCTTTCTTTCAAGGAATACCCAGGCAAGAGTTACAGCTTGTTTTCACAGGCTGATGTTAATTATAATTGCAACTAAACCTATGGGTTATTTAAAAGAACAGAAATCTCTACAAATAAGAAAAAAACACACAACTGCAGCCCTGTGAGAAGGCAAAGTTTGTGCTGCAGTGGGTTTGAAATTGAAAATTATAAAGTATGTAAGGAAAAGGAGTTGATGGATATCAAAGAAACTACTGCTCTTTGTCAGTGTGAATTGAATACATATACAATAAAATGTACTTTGCACATTCTTATTGTGACTTACCACTGAGTAATCTACACTCTGCTAAATTCTGGGTAATTTCCATACAACTTAATTTACTGATAGTAAAGTTGAGCTAAACTTTAACTGCAATCAAAGCTATATGAGGCTTTCACATTTTGCCAGTCACTTCTTTTGACTAGGAATTTGTAATCTTTTTTTTTCTCGTGGCAGTCTAAATAACCACCTTTCTTCGCAGTCACTCTTTAAATAAAACATTAATGACATTTCACACTCCCCTAATAGGAGTCCTCATTTTCTAATGTGGCTCTGTGGAACCAAACTCAGTAAGTGCTTTGTGCTTTATACTAAAGACAAATGAACTCATGTCTGAATGTCACCATCTGTACTCATTTCTGCCTGGTCAGGATCATAAAAAGATCATCTAAATTGCAAACTTGCTTGTGATCTTCTATCCCAAAGATCCTGTATGAGTTCAATAATGTCTTTGTAAAATACAGAGAAGTAAGCAAATCACCCTTAAATCCTTATAAATCTCTGTCAAGGAAGTATATCTCTACTACATGAAGACTTTCCTGGTGATTTCAGGGTGTTGGAATGGCAGTTTTTCTTTTGTTTTCAATGGATTCACCAGACATATTTGTGTCATATAGAAGTATATTCAATTTATGTTGTGTCTACATTTCTTTGCTATTTTTATTAAAGGATTTGTTATATTATCAACATTGCTGTCATCTTATTATACCTTATTGACTTTCTCTCACAGTCTAGGAGTTGTTCAATAAAACTTGTCACTCTTTAAAATTTACATTCTTCCAAGTATAGCATTTCATTGAACCAGACAAAGTGGAAGAACAGCTCTATTTTTGATAGCACAGTAAATACATCGCACAAGAAAGACTGTATAAAGTATCCAAGAAATGAAATAACACTCTCTTTTAGAAGCTGTTTTTTTTTAAACTACTCTTCAGTTTGCCAAAAGAAAGTATTCATATCTGTTGCTGTGCAAGCAGAAAGGTGCAGAAACAATTAAAACCCTTAACAGTGGTACTCTGTGTTACTGAATCAGCCTGAATGATGCTGAGAGAAACAAGAAATTAAAAGCCACCATAAATGGTGTATGAATGGTTAATTTAAAAAATAATTGATGGGATTTATTAGCCAAAAATTTAGAAAGTAAAATTCTTAATAATCCCATTTTATTTTCTGGGGGCATTGGTCAGCTTTATGCCTGTCCCCAGGCATGATATTCTGCCAGCACTTCAGTGAGAACTTCTTGCTGGGCAGTGGCTTACACACAGCACACACAGTGCTCTGATATAAATTATTGCTATACAATTTAAGTTTAAATGTATATAAACAAGCAGAAGAGGGAAGAGGCTAATTTTTTGTTCTTGTGAAATGCAAGACTTTTCCTCCTTCAGCAGAAGCCTGGAATTTGAAGATGTCCTTCTCAATAACTCAGTCTGACTCTCCCTTGCAAGGACCTGACTTACCCATTGAAACTGAAAATTATTCTTTTCAGTACTTTGCAACAAAGAAAAAGCCTTACCTGTATGTGAAAGCTGAATGCACATACTTCTTTCCCCTCCTGCCTCCCCATCGAGAAACATGCTTGTTCAACAAGAGGTGACTCAGTGTACTTAACTCCGTACTTGAGCACGTATCTTACATGTTAGGCTAAAAGAAATCCAGGCCTGAGAATGAGACTAGGAGCCATCTGCTCTTATTTGAAATATCCACAATAAAATGATCATATAAACTGTTTTTATACTCAGTGGAACAAAATGAGCACCCTAAGAGGGCTATTATTCCTGAAAATTTTTACAAATTACTCTTCATGATACGAACCTCTTCCTTCCAGTTTCTGTTAATTTCCCTCATGAGACCAATGTGCTTTTCATCAGCAAATACATCCTTTCTCCTTGTGTTTCCTGTGCAGGACACACTGTCATTAGACCATGGAGCACATGCTCACTTGTCGGCTCCCTTCAGGTACTGGAAGGCTGCAATGGGGTCACCCCAAAGCCTTCTCTTCCCTAGGCTGAGCAAACCCAATTGTCTCAGCCTTTCTTTGTAGGTGTAGTGGTTTGGTCCAAAATACTCATTACTGTTTCTCTTCGGTGAGATAAGAATTAGGAGAAATGCAAAGCAGGCACCAAACTTGAAAGAATATAAAGAAGTTTATTAACAGACCTAAAAGAGGGGAAAAAAAAATATACCACACCTTCAGAACTCTTCTCCCCCCACCTTCCTCCCTTCTCCCACTGACAATGTAAAGACAACCCTTAAGATGTTCAGTCTGTTTACCACTTCCACTTCCATAATAACCTTGTTCAGTCCATTTAGAAAGAGAAGTCTCTTTTTGCTCATGCTATGAAAACAGTATCACAACAAGACAGCCGCCCACTTCCAAATAACTTTGTTCAGTCCATTTAGGAAGAGGAGTCTCTCTGCTCGCAATGTGAGTCCCTTCCCCCGACTTGCAGCTTTTCCCGCAACTGCTTTCGAGGGTCCACTCTTGAAGTTTTTTGGGGTACAGTTTTAAGGTTGAGCCATTCAGAAACAAGAAACAGAGGCCCTTCTCCTTCCCTGGGAGCAAAGGGTCTTCCTCATCTTCATCGTTAGGACTATCTCTGGGAGCATCTCTAGGAACTGAGGTTTTCTCCTTTCCTGTTTGGAGCAAAAGTCCTCATCTGGTTCATCTCTCCCTGTCCAAACTTCTCATGAAATTACAGCTGCGTCAGTATCTGCCTATCTCAGCACAGGTGCTTTTGCTTACGAGTTGAACACTCCACCCCCCATATCTTCATGAAATTACAATGGGATACTCTGATATATCATAGCTTCACAACAGACTTTCAGCTTTAAGCATCTCCTCTTTGTCTTCCCTCAGGTTTTCAGCTCTTCACAGCAATAAAAGGGTTAATCTCACCTTGGCCTTGCAGCTGTGTGCCTTATCGCTGTTGGTCACCGGACAGCGGCCGCTTTTGCTGAAATCTTGGCTGCAGTGGAGGGGGGGGGGGTTTCCGAGCCACTCTGGCTGCCCACAGCCCTGCTGGGGGGGGTCATTCTGGAGCTGTGGCCCGGCCCTGCCCCAAGCAGGGCCTGGCCCAAGCAGGGCCTGGCCGGGCCCGCTGGCCCCCGCACGGGGCCCGCAGCCACCTGTGCCAGCGCCGGAAACAAGAGAGAGCTTGGGGGGGAGTTTGTTTATTCTTAAGTGTGGATCACAGAGGTGGTCACAACTTTAAGTGGCTTAAAGAATTGTCCATATTCAAACTGGCCAGCTGATAGGTTCTGTCAAGTCATAGAGAAAACTGTAAGCAGAACATCACTTCTGAGACTTAGCTTGCTCCATCCCTCTGATCATCTCTGTAGCCTCCTCTGGATTCGCTCCAGGATGTCAGTGTCCTTTCTGTCCTTCCTGTGCTGGGGTCCCCAGAGCTGGATGCAGCACTCCACTGGGGTCTCACCAGAAAGGAACAGAGCGGGAGAATCTTCTCCCTCACCCTGCTGGCCACATGGCTTTGGATGCAGCCCAGGGTGCAATTGGCTGTCTGGACTGTGAGCACGCATTGGCAGATCATGTGCAACCTCTCATTCCCCAGCACCCCCAAGTCTTTCTCAGCAGGGCTGCTCTCAATCTGCTCATCCCCAGCCTGTATTGGTATTGCTGTGCCAACCCAGGTGGAGCACCTCACACCTGGCCTTGTTAAACCTCATGAGATTCCCATGGGCACACTTCCCAAGCTTCTCCATGTCCCTCTGGATGGCATCCTGCCTTTCAGGTGTGTCAACTATACCACTCAGCTTGGTGTTACCTATGAATTTGCTGAGGGTGCACTCGATCCCTTCATCTATGTCATTAATGAAGATATTAAATAACACTGGTCCCAATACAGACCCCTGAGGGACAGTACTTGTCACATTCTTTAAAATAAATCAGAAAAAAGTTATCTTCTTCCCTTTTCCTATAAATAGCAAAAAGATACTAGATTTTGAGGCAGACTGAAATTACTAAGTAATTTGAAGGGTCAGTAGTTGTAGTGGTTCAGTTCAAAATATCCATTACTTACTTATTTTTCTTCTGTGAGATAAGAATTAGGAGAAAGCAAAGCAGCCACAAAACTTAAAGGAATATAAAGAAGTTATTTAACAAAATGTCATAGGTTAGCAAGCATAGTCCTGGAAGGGATGTCCTTGCTAAGGGGTGCTTACAGCTTCCTCTGGGACCTGATAGAACCTATCAGCTGGCCAGTTTGAATATGGACAATTCTTTAAGCCACTTAAAGTTGTGACTGCCTCTGTGATCCACACTTAAGAATAGACAAACTCCCCCCCAAGCTCTCTCTCGTTTCCGGCGCTGGGACAGGTGGCTGCAGGGTCTGAGCGGGGGCCCTGCTTGGGCCCCCCCCCCGCCCCCTCCACTGCGGCCAAGATTTCAGCAAAGCGGCACCTCTGTCCGGCAGAGGTCAGTGACCAACAGCGATAAGCCACATTCCAGCTGCAAGGCCGAGGTGAGATTAACCCTTTTATTGCTGTGAAGAGCTGAAAACATGAGGGAAGACAAAGAGGAGATGCTTAAAGCTGAAAGTCTGTTGTGAAGCTATGATATATCAGAGTATCCCATTGTAATTTCATGAAGATATGGGGGGTGGAGTGTTCAACTCGTAAGCAATAGGCAGATACTGACGCAGCTGTAATTTCATGAGAAGTTTGGACAGGGAGAGATGAACCAGATGAGGACTTTTGCTCCAAACAGGAAAGGAGAAAACCTCAGTTCCTAGAGATGCTCCCAGAGATAGTCCTAACGATGAAGATGAGGAAGACCCTTTGCTCCCAGGGAAGGAGAAGGGCCTCTGTTTCTTGTTTCTGAATGGCTCAACCTTAAAACTGTACCCCAAAAAACTTCAAGAGTGAACCCTCGAAAGCAGTTGCGGGAAAAGCTGCAAGTCGGGGGAAGGGACTCACATTGCAAGCAGAGAGACTCCTCTTCCTAAATGGACTGAACAATATTTGGAAGTGGGTGGCTGTCTCGGTGTGATACTGTTTTCATAGCATGAGCAAAAAGAGACTTCTCTTTCTAATGGACTGAACAAGGTTATTATGAAAGTGGTAAACAGACTGAACATCTTAAGGGTTGTTTTTTTACATTGTCAGTGGGAGAAGGGAGGAAGGTGGGGGAGGAGGAGTGTTCTGAAGGTGGTATAATTTTTTTTTTTTCCTTCTTTTAGGTCTGTTAATAAACTTCTTTATATTCTTTCAAGTTTGGTGCCTGCTTTGCATTTCTCCTAATTCTTATCTCACAGAAGAGAAACAGTAATGAGTATTTTAGACCAAACCACTACACAGACCTAAAAGAAAGGAAAAAAAAAAACAGACTAAACCTTCAGAACACTTCTCCTCCCCCCACCTTTCTCCCTTCTCCCACTGACAATGTAAAAAGACAACCCTTGAGATTTTCAGGCAGTTTACCACCTCTATAATAATCTCTTTTTCAGTTCACTTAGGCAGAGGAGTCTCTCTTGCTCATGCTATGGAGACATCTCCACAAGAAAGAATTTCTCTCATGGCTTCAATGTCACAGCGAGACAGCCGCCTGGGCTGGTTCTCTGCTCACATGTGAAAGTCCCTTCCCCTGACTTACAGCTCTCCTCACAATTGTTTCCGAGGGCTCAGTCTTGAGCTAATGGGGTACCATTTTAAGGATGAGCTGTTCAGAAGCAAAGGTTCTCTTCACCTATCTCTGGGAGCATCTTCAGCTCCAGGAATAGAGGCCCTCCTCCTCCCCTGGGAGCAAGGGTTTTCATCACTTTCATCTCTCTCTGTTGAAGCTTCTCATCAAATCACAGCTACTTCAACATTTGCTTATTTCAGCACAGGTACTTTTGCTCTGAATTGCAGTTTGAACTCTTCACCCCCCCATGCTTTCATGAAATCTCAACGGGTACTCTGGTGTACCATAGTCCATCACCATAGTTTTACTACAACAGAATTTCAGCTTCTAAGCTTGAAGCATCTCCTCTTTCTGCTCTCTCAGGATTTCAGCTCTTCCTTCTTCACTGACTTTGGTGTCTTTATGGTGTTTTCTTTATATGCCTTCACCTTTCCTCTTCCTCTGACTCGGGAGAGGATTGATGTCTGCAGGCTTCATCTGTTCTAAAGAATCCTACAGCACTAAAAGGGCTGATCTCACCCGGGCCTTGCAGCTGGAATTTGCCTCTTGATGTTGGTCACATCATCTTTGCTGGGCAGCAGCCTCAGATGAATCTTTGACCTCACTGGAGGGGGTGGGGGGGCCTGGCCAAGCCGCGCCGCAGGCCGCCTGCAGGGAGCAGGGCTGTGGGGGTCGGCCTGCACTGGGGACAGCAGGTGGAACAGGCCCGCACGGCTCCAGGATGGCTGTGTCCCTGCTGGGCCGCCTGCAGGCCCCCCCCCCCCAGTTACCTGTCCAAAAGCTGGAAGCAAGAGAGCTTTCCCAGGGTTTGTTCATTCTTGAGTGTGGATCACAGAGGCGTGTCAAGCTTCTTAAGTGGCTTAAAAAAGTTGCCAATATTCAAACTAGCCAGTTGATTGGTTCTATTTTGTCTAGAGGAAGCTGTAAGCACCTCTTCCCAAAAAATCACTTCCGTGGCTGGAGCCCTCTTTAACTATGCTAAATCATTGCTCCGGTTTGGCCAAATTTAGAAATGTATACTCTGAGATAAGGCACAACCACCCCTCCCCCACCAGGTTCAGGAAAAAGTAAATTTTCCTCGAAGGAAAGTGAAGGAGATAAAACTATTTATTTACCAAACACACAGGGAAAGGGAAATAACGCTAAATAATAAAATCTCTCGCTGTGAAGAAAAAAACCTGGGAAAAAGTGTTAGAGTCCTCCCTTTGGTTGCCTCAGAGCTGGGGCTTGGCCCAGGGCCAGGCCCTCTGTGCCCCATGGAAAGTCCTCCTGATGTGTTCTGAGGTTAAAGCAGTCCAGTAGAAAAGGGAGAAAATCCGAAATTCCAGGGAAGGAAAAGCAAAGTTCAACTCTCAGTCTCTCTTCGGAGAAAAGGAAACTTAAAAAAACTGGCCAAAAGCTGACTGGAAAGCAGCAATCTGGGTGCCTCCTCGCTCCCCTGCGGCAGCTGGGAAAAACTGCTATCTCTGTGTGACCTTGAACAAGCTGCAAACTGTGTTGAAAAAGTTTTGCTCAGTTTTTCCTTCCCCCTCTCAGGCTCAGTTTAGAAGCATAGAAAGGCACAAAGTTAATTTCTGGGCATAGAGCAGCGACATGGGATAAACATCATAAAGTCACCCCAGGACAATCATAACAGTAGTGATTGTTTTAGACTTTTAAAAATGTCAGTAGTTAAAAATTACTTTGAATAACTTAAGGTGGAACTGTGAAGTCAAACATAGCCTTTTATCTCAGGTGTCAGTAAAGTCAACTGCTAAGCAATAAAGAATTCTGCCATGCCCTTCTCTTGCTCTCTTCTCAGATAAGTATTTTGCCATGAATTAAATAATTTAGGCAAAATGGATGGTACAAAGGAGGATCCTCTATCCTTGTTGCTGGTAAATACAAGAGGGTAAAAAAAGGTTATCAACTTTGCTTAAGGGAGTATTTAATTATTTATACAGAATATAACAAGGTGAAGGGGAGACTGAGAGCCTCCGCACCAGTTCCAGAGTATCCAGTATGACTATTGCATTCATGAGAGGTGTACACCAGTGTTCACATACTCATAAGAAAGGGAAAAATTAATACAGATTTTCTAGCTACAAGTTTGATCCCCATACAGGGCATTCACTTAGGAGACGGACTCGATGACCCTTGTGGGCCCCTTCCAACTCAGAATATTCTGTGATTCTGTATCAAAGGCTGAAAATCAACTCGTTTTGTAATACACATGTCAACTTCTCTACAGGGACTACCATACACAGAACTCTCAAATAGAAGAAATGCATTCCAATCTTGGGAAACATTTTTGATCCTGATAAAAAGCATTCGGTAAACAATTACCGAATTCACAATGCTGTGATTGCTAAAGCAATGACTTTCAACACACCTATAATTCAGCTTCTCTGAAATTAACCTACTTATATTAATATAAACCTTGTTAGGAATACCATGCAACTCAGAGAAAACTCAGTTGCTCTTAAGTTGATTGCAAACAGAAGTAGACTTTAAATAATACAATTTTCATCCAAAATATGTAGCATATATCATAGAAAATGTACAAAATAATGATGCATTAGCTGCAATATCTATTATTTGAAATTATTGGTGTATATTTAAGCATTAAGATTTTAATAAGTTATTCAATAAATTTTATTTTAGTGTTCTTCTAAAGGCATATTTGAAAATTATTTTATTACAGTAATAAAATATTGTGTAAAAGAATTATGTGAAAGATAAACAGTATTTTGTCAGGTGAGCACACGATAACATTATATATAAAGTTTCAGTTGCTCAGGTACATTTAGCATCAGCAAAGAATTAACATCTGTGCTAGACCCTCAAGTCTTTGATAATGATATTTCTTGGGTAAAACCTTGAAATTCTAATGTTGCTTATAAGCAAACTATACACTATTACACTTGCATAATAATTTTTTTTAATTGACATTAATGGGAATCTTTACAGGTTGCTTGCAATAAACTACAAATTTGTAAACAGTTTATTTCAGATTTATGTTTCTGGAAACTTTAAAATCATTTATGAGTGAATAAGAATAAAGGTTTTCTGAGTTCCTTCATAAAACAATACAGAATATGTATTTAAACATTATCATCCCCTACTTCTGTTATAAAATAGGCCATGGTATTTTCCTATGAAATCAAGATATTTTTCTTTTTAAATGGGAAGTTCATTAGGATCTGTGAATGTGTGTCTCTGAAAAAATAGGAGAGGCTGGCTATTTTCAAGCAAAGGTCGGTGGCATCCCTAGTGTAATGTAATAGGAAGTCTGCCCCAGAAACACTCAAAATAGTGGGGATTTTGCCTCTGAGAGAGGGAACAACCAATAGAGATTTCTATTTATGTCCTGTTTTCAGTGTGGCATGTATCTGAGTTTTGATGAATGTTCCAGGCTTCTTCCCAGAGTTTACCAGCCCTGACTGCTGTGTTTCTGTGTTATACCATCCTTGGATGAGCTAGTGACTTACAGAGAACTGTGCTTGGAAAAAAAGCAAAGCAACATGTTTAACAGAGCTCGTGCCAAGAATTTTCATTCAAGATTCCTGAGATTTTTACTCTTCACTAAATCTCTCCCTGTGCTTCGTTTGTTATAAAATATCAACATTTTGTAAAATGAGCTTCAAAATTTGGTAAAATGCTATGGGGAATGTAGTACCTTGAGATTTATAATGAACTATTGCAGTTTAATTATTAAATCATTAATAAAAAAAAAAAGGGAAGGAAAGGAATATCAAATAATCTCTGTATAATGTTTTCAATTGTCCATCCTGGAAAAGAATCACAGGTGAGCAGCAGTCTATGAAGTGTTATTAATTATTACTTGTCAAAAAATATGCTGTGATCATTCACAAATCAGTAGGTACAGATCTCCTGTTTGAAAATACATGTGCAATTTCATTTGTAAAGTGAGGATGCTAGTATTGCCTTTTGCAATTTTGGTGAAGCTAATGTAAGTATAATAACTATATCAGGACGTGTTAACTGCTTCAATAATTTTACCATTAGGAGATGAGGACATATACATGGTGTGGTAGATATAAGGGATCATATTAGGTATAACAAACCATGTTATGGCTGAGAATTAATTCATTCAATGTTGTTGTATGCTATTAAAAAGAAGAATTAAAACAAGGGCACTGTTTCTGGCTCTCTCCTACACCAGTAAGTTTTAAAGGCTCATCTTTAAAATTCTTCTTTCCATTATTCATAATTCCGACAATGCAACCAGCAGTCACAAGATAACAAATTTTTCTTTGTTTTTTTAACACTGAGCAGAGTAGTACTTTAAAGGTTAAAGATGGATGAGAGCCTACAAATTGCATTTCTTCTATTCCTTGGCTCCATTATTCTAAAATGAAGAACATAACCAAATACCTCCCTTTTTGGATTCCATAAATATATAAAATAATAATAAAAGTAAAATTTTTAGGCAAATAACACTATGAAAATACTAATTTTCAACTAGAGTTCATAAGATTTGAAGGCTGATCTGTTGCAGTTATCTCCATACTTTCTCTTTGCTTGCTCATATTTCTGCTGCTATCATCCAAGATTTTTGTTCCTTTCTTGGTATGAACAAAATTCATCACATTATGACAGCAGTCATAAATACATTTGACCATAATTACGATAGCTTAAGTAAGTAATGTTGCCATTCCCCATAAGGTAGTTTTTCATGTTTAAAAAGCAACAATTTATTTATATACATTTTGGCACTTATTACATACATTACACTTTTAATCAGAAAAAAATCTTAAACTCTGACTCCCTTACTGTTTTTAATGTGACTTCTTGTCCATCATTTCAATGACTAAGGAAAAACTTTGCTAGTTTTGTTAGTAATAATGTACTACCACAACTGTGCCTTACTGGATCTTCAGTATTTGGTCTAGCAAATAAATAACTTCATGGTTTGACGCAGCTAAGCTTCAAGCACACGAAATCTGTTATTTTCATAAGGGGAAAAAAGGAAAATATTGAGGAAGACTAGAGAGCTGAGAGGCAAAACAGGTTCAAACTTAAACGGTTGTGATACAAAGAGTTTTATTACTAATAGAATTAAAAGTAAAAAGAAACAACAAGAAATTAAAGCCAACCCCTTCCCCCCTTCCCGCACTTCCATCCTCTTACCCAACTCACACAAAGGATAACAGAACATGGCATTTTAGTCAGTGTTGCAGTTCTTGAAAAGTCTCTTTCTTATGCTTAAGGAAAAAAGGGTTTTCTTCTGCTTCACATGGTTCCCAAACTGCCACAAACAGCAGATCCACCCAGAAAGAAACAATTTGCTGTGGTGTAAAACATCTCTTCCATGAGAATCTCACAGTTCCTTCACACTGCCAAACATAGGCTATCACATGGGGTTATTAATCTTTTCAAGGATGAGTTATTTTGGCCTGAACACAAAGGCTTTCTTCGCCACAAGTCTCTAAAAGCCTCTCACTGCTTCTACATAGCCTGACATAGGCACTCTTCACAATTTTCACGGGCCACACGTGAATTTTTCATCCCCCCATGTACTTCAAATGGATTACAGAGATAAACAGTTTGTGACATTACAGTTTCTTACCACGGCCTGCAAGAAGGTTTTTAAGCTACGCACGAGAAACGCGGCACCGCCCTCTTTTCTCCCGTCGCCATGTTCAGCTCCGTCTCACGGGACTCACTTCCTCTTTCTCTCTGACTCTGAGGCCGCCATGTTGAGAAGTGTTCTTGCTCAGGCTTTACAGTGGAGAAAGCCTCGCTCCCTTTGTGCTGCTGGCTGCGTGGTGTCTTCTTCAGTTCAGCGTGAAGTGTGCTGGCTGCAAGAAGGAGGCTCCACCAGCTTCCTCCGGCTCCACCAGCTCTGCATGGAGAGGAGAAGGACCTGCTGGTCCCAAGAAGCCGCGCCGGATGGGTTTAGCAGTGTGGCAGTCCATGGCTGGTTTTAGCTGCCTGCAGCTCTGGGACAATTCCCCCCCACAGTGACCCAGGGTCTGTGCCACGGTGTTGGGAAAAGGGGAAGGGGGCAGGGGCCCCAGCCTGGCCCGGCGGGTCCTGGGGGCTTCCCCCACCCTCCCAGAGGTGAGCTGAAATAAAAAGCAATTCCCGCCTTTCTGAGAGGTTTAAATATGTAAATTGCGAGAAGCATCATTAGTCTAAAAGACTGTCCATCAATTCAGGTTCAACCCACTACAATAACAATCTAGATATTTTTCCATAGCAACTCTTTCAAGCAAAACATGAAGAACAACCAACATTTAGTTGTGGAAGATACTCAGTAGCTTGCCTGAGCGATCACAGGTCAGTTTTCAGTCACACCTTTAACCTATTGTACTTTTCCATAATGAATTTGAGCTTTAATAGTTCTTTATACAGAAGTTTTTTTTATAGCAGGTAAAATAGCGTATTTTCCACAAGGCAATTTTTAGTTCCTAATAGCAAATCACTATTTCCCCTTTTAAAAAGCGAGTTATTCTGGAATTGAATTATATGAGGTGACTCAGTGCTAAATTTTATCTTCTCTAAAGTGGAGTGCTTTCAAAAAGAAGTAGCTGAGAAGGTGTAATTGCACATACTTTATTTTTAACCCATTTTCTTCTAATTTCTTTGCCCACACTTCTCTGCTCTGAATAAGCACTGTTGCTTCTACACTATCTATAACTTTAATCTCTTTAATATCTAAACGTTAGAATATTTGACACAGGGACTTAGGAAAAATTTCTTAAATAAGTGCTCTGTGAGCAGTTCAGGTGAATGCTATATTACATTGCCCAAATGCTAACTTTCTATCCACTTGTTTAATTCAAATAACACCCTTTGTCTTCAGCTTTATTTATATCTTTGTTCTAATATTTTTGAGACATCATTAAGAAGAGAAATTAAGATTTACATGGAAAACAGTATATGGTCAGTCTTTACATTTAAATATAGTTCCAGGCTTTTTGGAATGTCAAATATTTTGCTGGTAGATAATTTCTTTCATATACATCTTCTTGTCATTGATCTTTGCCCTTCCATTTTCACTAATTTGAACAGCTTCAGTGGTTTTCAAAGGCTGCTAAAGCCTACATCTGTGCACAGGTAACAATGCAAAAATGCAAATTTTCAAACTAAAATGAATGAATCTGCCTAAGGAAAGGGTTTTTTTGCTGTCTTTTATGACTACAGGTGATTTAAACTTAGCTGTGATTTACAGAGGAGATGACATTGACAAATCAGAGCCTTCCTCTGGATAAACCATGCAGTAAAATCTTACCAACTACTGTTGTATGTCAGCAATAATGTGGGAAATAATTGTCGGCCCATGCATAGAAAATGCTTCTATTAATCCAGGGATCTGGTAGGACAATAACTACCTCTAAAGAAGAGAAAAATAGTGATGTTTCAATGAGTCAATTCCTGTCCTGATATTTAATTTTTAAAAAATGAGCCACAAATAATAGCAGTAAGGTAACTTTGTAATTTTCTGGTTCTTTCTACTTTTCTTTACCTTTCAACTCTTCCTAAATCTCTACAATTAATGTTACTTGTATTAATAATGGATTTGTGCTTTCAAAGGATTGCCCACTGCCTTCAATACAGCATTGTTCCCAATACAGATTTAACTCCTAACAGGTATGAGTCAAGAGGTGCTTTTCTGACTCACCTTTCAGTTATTTCAGCATATCATTTAATTTAAAAAATGTTATACTCTGTGAGAATTTCTCAGATGAGACCCAAAGTCTTTCTAATGGTCTTCCAGAATGATGTGTGCTTTTAGCTAATTAGTTGACCACAGCTGCTAAAATAGTTAACTAGGTTGCACCTAAACCAACATCCCTCAATAAAAAATGTCTTTGCTATTACCTAAACTTCAAAAATTGTAACAAGTAAATCTTGGCATTTTGCTGAATTTATAAATAAAGGAATATACAATCTGCCTTTCCGATGCTAACTTTGTGCTTGAGAACAATTTTGTTGCAGGAGATGTAAATTCCACATAAATTTCCCTACTTTAGCTTGTGATCTTGCAGGCTTTGGCTACCTGCACAAAAGAGCTCCATTACCCAACATTCATTTTCTTTTAGTGTCTTCATATTATGTAAATGTTTGGGTTCCTCATTCATGTGCATATTAGTCTTATAACTGAATCTTGGAATTTCAGAGTCAGAATGT
Source organism: Aphelocoma coerulescens (assembly GCF_041296385.1). Taxonomy (NCBI): domain Eukaryota; kingdom Metazoa; phylum Chordata; class Aves; order Passeriformes; family Corvidae; genus Aphelocoma; species Aphelocoma coerulescens. Next base: position 126,035,316 of record NC_091015.1, read on the forward strand.
ACATGGAACAAGGGGACAGGGGGTTTTGTCCGTTCTTTTTGTGAGGCATAGTCTTTTCATGTTTAGTATAATGCCATGCTTGTTATCATCAATACAGACTACAGGCAGTGGTATAATAGTGCTGTCTTTGGTGATGGTGTTGGCAAAGTTTGTCACCATTTCAAGTTCAGCTTGTTTTCAGTCATCCTCTGGTTTGGTTTTTTTGTTGTTGTTGCTGGGTGTTTTTTTTATTTTTTATTTCAGTAAGTTTTCTGGTATGCTTAAATAGCAATGTGTGGGTAGAAGATTTGAGGGCAATTGCTCCTTAACCCTCCCAATTTGAAGAGTGGTGCTTGTTTTAATACATGTGATGCCTTAGGTCTAAGAGTTGTCTCTAATTCACTCTTCACACCCTTCTCAAATAGAAATGCCCCCTTGGAAAATGTGCTATTTTACCCGTCCATATAGCTTTTCTAGATTTCTTATTCTGCTTTTCCTCCCTTCTGACCATAATACTGAACTACTTTCCCATGTCCAGCATGAACTCCTCCATTATGCCCTTCGTTTGGAATTTGAAATAGCTTTACTTTACATGTAAAGTACTATGCAGTGGGTAGCTATACTGTATAAACAACTCTCTATATACTGTACATTGTACAAAGAAAACATGTTGGTTTTTTTAATTCCTTGCTGCTGGCTCTAAACCCTACCAAGTACTGCCTTAAATGTCTCTCTAGTGGTTCTGATTTCAGAGTTGAAGTTCTGCATAATTTTGTGACCTACTGAACTCTGCTTCCCCATCTTTCTATCTGATTAAAGGTTCCTTACATGTTCCCATCAATATTTCTAGTCTCTCCTGGCCAGCCTTGTTGCTTGTCTCTTGAATTTCTTCTGTCACAATGTTTCATCCCCTAATTTTCTGCACTGATGAGCTGCCCATTTCTGCCTCACTAGAACCAAAAAAGACAACTCAAGTGATTGTCCCTTTTGTCCTGTGTACCTACATAGAGAGCAGAATGATAAACTATTTCCTTCTAAGTAAATAAAATAGTGGGTTATTTGAACAGATTTTAATACACTGTAAAACTGACTAAATTATCTGTGTGTGTGAAGGACTCAAATATCTGCCAAGTGTCTTCATTCCTCTTGGGGACATGGTTGTGTGTTTTTTTGTCAATGTTTTATGACTTGTAAAGACTAGATAAAGAAAATTTTAAAAACCTTCAATTTCCATTAATGTTTTTATACCATAGGTGCTTGAAAAAAATCATGTATTATGAAATAAAAATTATTTTTTCATATTTTCTCACACCTGTGGGGTTTATTTACTTGGAAATTTTTTCCCCCATTGCTTATGGACCATAGTTTCTGTATTGGCTTTATGCATCTAAACCTTCAGGGCACAGAAAGACAATGGTACATATTAAAAATAAAGTAGATTTACATGCCATGCTTTCTCAGTTAAAGCTTCCCTCGCAGAGGAAGAAATTACAGATTCACCTTCCCCAATACTCTGGGTTCTCTTTAGTTTGGAAGGTTAAGTTCAAGGATGTAAATTAATGAAAATTTAAGAGTGTGCTTCTTCTTTGGAGGGGTTATTTTTGTCATCTTTTGCAGTTGAGAGAGGTATGATTTAATGACTTAAATTTGAGTTAGCGAAACGGGAATTTCAGCTGATAGCTAATGACTTGTGAAACTGACTTGAACAAATCTTTTATGATGTCCCCATGACAACTCTTGGCTTTAACTTTGAGTAATATTAACAAGTGCTTTGGAGAGATGTCATCAGATTACTGGCTGCGGCTCTGAGTGGAATTGGTAGACTTCACTTTACAGGTCTTTCTCTACTTATTGACTGGTGGCCAAAGTCTGGCTCAGAATCCAAGATAAATAAAGCTGTAAGGAGGTGGCCAAGAACACACAAAATAGTTCTACCTTTGAATAATTCCTGTGGACTTTACAGTCACCAAAGCTGGTACAGAGACAAAATGCACTCCTGGTCTGAGCAGTGGAGCTTGCAGATATGCCTTCTTTTCACTTGCAGAGTACTGCAGCTGTGGGAGGCAACCTACAGCCCCTTGTGATTGCCTCCATTTTTCACTGGCAAATCAGTACCTAGAGATGTGTGTCTTCTATTCTAGCTCTTAATTTGTGGGGAGAGATGCCACTGAAATAGAACTCTGATGTCAGACCAATAAAGAACATTGTCCTTTTCATCTGCATTCCATGTTCCTATGTTATAAATCCTTGATTTTTCACTTGAAAGTGTTCATATAAAAGGCAGTGCAAACCCTCTTTAATTTTACATTTTTGTCTTGCCCTGCAGCTGTACAGCAAAATCACTGTTCTACAATTAAAACTATTTTCCTTGGTGGCATGCTTTAAGAGTCTGGTTCTTTTGTTGGCAAAAGTTTCTTGTATATGAACATGTATTTCTAGGTTAGTCATTACTCAGTTGAATGGAGCTCACAATTATGTGGAACACCCAGTGGCACAGCTCTTTGAGAATAATATTTCTGGAAATGCATTTAGTATTTAGCTCTCAGCCAACATGACATGAGACTTTACTGGTTACAGTTTAGAGCTTAGGTCTTTATTTCAGCTATGGTATAACTGACGTTATGAAGAGTTACTAGGAATACCCGTAAAACTTTTAATATATTGGAGGGAAGGAACCTTATTATGGCAAAACATGGTTAATACAATATAGTCTGCATTTTTCAAAATTAAAATATAAAGATTAAAAAAAATGAACTCGTTGTTCTCAGAGTGGTTTAGGTTGCACTGATTGGGGCTGGTAATGTCATGCAGTACATATGAAAATGAATGTGCTGCCTCTGAGTACAAATTGCTGCAATATTTCAGGTGTTTCTACAGCTGCTGGGCAAGAATAGCACTCTGAATGCCCAGGTGGAACTGGGGAATGCTTGAATGGGAGAATGGTTTGTGCCTTCTCTTTTCTTTCTCCAGTAATTTGTTAAGGAAGACTTAAGTCAGCCTTTATATTTCACCCTGGCCAAATACACAATAGAGCACTTTGAGAGCCAAAGTGGTTAACTTTATTCAATTTCATAGTTTTAAGACAAGAATTTCAGTGGAATCTACAGCAATCAAAACTAAGCCCAGGCTGGTTTGCCTCGGAGTGAGGGAGAGGCACGTGTTGAGTCTAGGGGTAGCCCAGACTGTCGGAAGAAAAGTTGTGTCCTTTAGACAAGAAACACCAAGGCTATAAATGGAGCTTCCGTGACAATCTGACACTTTCAAAAACTGTATTTAAAAGCACATTTAAAGATTCCACAGTAGGTAAAAAAAGGCAATGGGAAATAATTAATTCTTTTGAAAGTGTGCAACCTTATGCTGACATTGAAGTTGGTTATAATTTGCCTCTTTAATAACATTTATTATATTTGCCTCAGCCATTATATGGGAAGAGAGAAAATTCCTTCTGGATTACAAGAAGAAATAATTGAAATAACTCAGACATATTTTTAGCTTAAATATTAAAAGTGCAAGATTTTTCATTTCAGGTAATTGCCAGTTTAGCTTAACACAGTTACCATTTTAATAATTGGGCATTTTAACTGATAGTATAAAATAAATTTTGGCACAAAATTTGAAAACTGAGTAAGAAATTATGGTAAGCCCTTTGTACACAAATCCTTACCTATATGCAACATTGTATGTTCAACCTTTTCAGGATCTGGCTTTTGAAATAGCTCCTCTGGAAACATGATAGTAACCTTTTTCCCTAAGACTGTTAGAAATTCCATGCATTTCCGATATTGTTCTAAAATCTCTTTCTAGAGAAATAGATAAATAAATATTCCACCTGTGTACTGGTTTAGTTCCTGGGCATAACTTAATGAAGAAAAGAACATCTGTTCAGTTTCTTCTAACAGTGATGAATTTTCGTGGCAGGACAGGATGTCTGTTTTAGTCCTGTGGTTCAGTACCACATTTGTAGTTGACTTCTGAGCTTTCTGGTTCTGTTAATTTCATGCAAAAATTACCTCTGCCCTATGAAAATAATTTTAATAGGCTAAATTCTGTTTAGACACAATATTTTGCAGCTGTTGTCATTCTAGACTTTCCTAACAATAGTTTTGCAAAGGCTCTAACCCTTTATGTTTAATACGTTCTTCTTTTCTCTTTGCTTAACATTAGAATGTATGATACTTTGTATTTTGCATGTACAGTAAGGGTAAATCTGAAGGAACCAACATAAAATCTTTAATTGAAAACACACAGAAACACATGCATAGAAGACTGGAAGTGTCATTTTAGAATAAACCATTTTTAATAAACTTCAAATTTTTTGGAGGGGCTTGACTGTCAGTGCTGTTGAAAACCGATAATACTTTTGAACCAGGCTTTTCAGTGTGCTTAGGAAATAGTCTAAAATTTGTGAACAGAATGCTCTACTTCTGTCTAAATCTCATTTCAGGAAGGCAGTTTGAGAAAGTGATACAGGTATACTTGGTAGGATATTTTGTTTGTTTAGCAACTGAGGATGATCTTCCTGTCTTTACCAGGACATTCAGAAACTATCAGTTAACAACCTCTGTGTCTCCTAAGTGAAGAGCCTTGAAAGAAAATCAGGAATCCTGAAAATCTGAGTTCTAAAAGGAAGGTAAGAAAATGGATGCAATCTGAAAAAGGAGATAGAAAAAGGTAAAGATGTGGCTATTTATAGAAAAGGATCTACTGGAGAACCTGACTGTAAAATTGAGCCTGCAAAGTGTGAAGTGTAAAAGTTTAGGAATTGGTAGTCTTTTCCCATTCTCCAGGGAAAAAACCCAACTGAAATATAGAAATTACTTAATCTTTCATCTCATCTTTCCATCCCAGGGCAGACCAGGGGCACATATTCTTTCTCTTTCTAACCCAACATGACGTGTTTTTAGAATTACAAAAATCTGAAACCCCTGTAATCGATATATTGGGTTCATATAGGGGTTTATGAACCACATAGATGAGCTGGCAGGAAAGAATATATGCCCTTTGTTCTGATGGAGGATTTGTTGAAAAGGAGTTATCACTCTGAAAAGTTGTGGATCTGAAAAATCACCTTCCAAGTCTCCAAAGTGATGTAAATAGGACGTGCTTTTCAGCATGACTGAGCAAAAGCCTATGCCACTGCATGATCCTTTTTTCCTTGTGTTAAGTGCAATCAATAACGAGCTTGTAAAAATGGCTGGTGACAGACGTGTGAAGAGAACATATCAATCAGTTTCTGAGTATAATGGCTCTATGTTATGAGAAATTAAGTACAGTAAACCTCAAAATCATTTAAATTAACTTGATTCTTATTGCTTCTCAAAACTAGGTTAAACCATCAATACAATAGAAACAGCATGCAAACTACAATCAAAAAAAAGGTCTATTTAATATACTTTTTTTCTCTACACCTATTCAAAAACAAAAGTCATTCTTCAAACAAGCAGCAGGTATAAGTGGTCTGGAAATACCAAGATAACATCCACAGATTCCTGCAGGAATTATACTCAAACTTTTCAAATGTAACTGGCTTCTAAGAAGCCTTTCAGGTTCCATGTACCTTGTGGTTCTTGTGGAATAGTAGGTATTTCGGACATGTTTTGCACTATGAGGTGCTGGTTCCTTATGATGCAAGTAAGAAAAGACTGTAAAGTATCATTCAAAATGGTGGAGTTTTGAGCTAACACAACAGAGAAAGAAAAGCATAGGTAATTTTACATCTTACATACTGAGAACCCTGAATAATGCAGCATTGAATGGCTTAACTGTCAGGGCACAGCACACCATGCAGACCCCATCCATAAAAAGCATTATCCAATTTTGATTATTTGACCTCTGATTGAATTTTCTTACAAGAAAATAACTCAGTGCATCCCTCCTACTGTCAAGCAGAAAGGGTGTTTGTATAAGAACTTCTTGCTGCACTTTTAGATAAAAGCAAGGATACCAAGGTGATGTAGCCACCTATACCATGTGGGAGCAACCTGCACACTCCTTTTCTAACCACTGGCCAAGCTCATCCTGAAGACAGGGGCTACAGAATGACCAACACAGCCTGAGGGCCATGGGCAGTGCAGCCCAGCCCAGCCCAGAGGTTCTCCCTGTTTCTCCTGGGTGGGTCATTACCCCTTGACGTACAATGGTCACCCAGTCAGGAACATTGCAACACTTTAGAGGCAACATCAGACCCAAACAGAAGATGTCATGGGAATGGAAGAGAGAGATTTGTGTTCATGCAAAAAGTTCAGCTGGTGAAGAATTACAGGAATTGGATAATTTTTGTGGTAGGTGAATGAATTGTCTAGTGGTTAGAATATAATTTATCAGGGAGGAACTCAAATAAAAAAGAAATTAAAGATCTGTTTCACTCTAATATCTGGATGTAAAAGCCTCTGAAAGGTCAAAACTTCCCAGCATTTCTCTGTCCTAAAGTCTTGGTGAGTCTGTGACTCTGTATTATGAAAATATTCATTGTATTAATAATAGTGTGGAATAAGATATGAGTGGGAGTATCAGTGCATCAAGAATGCCCAGACTTGTAAGGGATCACTCTAACTTAGTCTTAGCCTATCTTTGCAGTCAGAAGGGGATCAATCAGGGCATAAAAATTGGGATGGTTGGCTTCATAGCCTAATAGTCTTCTGTATCTGAGAGGTATTGTCCAATAATGAAGTTCTGAAGAATAAATATGCTTTCCTAAAATGTTGCTAGGATTGTGTGGGTTTGCAAAGTCTATGTTTTTATTCCAAGTTCCTGTTCACAGCCTGATAGGGAGCCATGTTGCTAGCTTTCTCCAGAAAAATTTCCTCCTACTGCAGTCTCTTTAAGAGCCAAATCAGTGACCACTTTAAAATGTTAAAATTTCTTGTAAGCAGTTTCTCAATCACTCGTGCAAATCCTGAATGAGGTGTGAAATGCACTTGGAAATTAAAATTGCAACAAATATTCAATAGATAGACTTATTTCATGAACAAATTTCTAAATAATTATTGAAATATAAATATTTTGAAGCTTAACCCCCCCCACCAAAACCAGTTTTGTTCTATTTCCTATTTGATTTAATTAAATGTGATAGTTTCCTTCTGAACAGCTTAACCCTGAGGAAGAACTGCAAAAACAGCTGCAAGCAGTAATTTGTACACTCAACAGCCATGCAATCAACTAAGAAACTATCAAATTACTTCTGAAATTAAAATCCCATCTATGGAATTTCAACTAAACAAATAGGACTCAGTGTTTATCATCTGTCAGACATTACTTTTAAAATAGTGACAGGTAATTTGTGTGGGAATTTTTGACAGAAATTATAAAGCAATTAATATTTCATTGCCCAACTAAATGCTGAGGGGAACAGATGACAACAGGGATGAGTTTAAATAAACAGTGAGCATCTTCAGTTCATCTTTTCTGCTATAATCATGCATAGTTTTGGAGTTGAGATTGCTGTTGCTACACTGGGTCTGAGTAAATAGCTTTTAAACTACAAAAACAGCCAAGTGGATAGAAAAAAATTGAAGAGAGCTGCTAAGAAAGGAAGGTGTTGTGAACATTTAACTTTCACATATCTCAGTAGGTGCACAAAACTCAGTATGATAGTTCTGTCCATATGAGACTTCTTAGAGAATATCCGTGCAGAGGAAACTTCTTCAGCTTCATCAGGAATTTTCCTGTGATGATTTTTATGAAAGCTAAAGAAAGGATCAGGTGTCAATTTCAATAAAGTAAACCCTGATTAATAAAAATTTATCTCGTTTTTATGTATGTGAAACTGTATTTTGTATGGGGGTTTTTTGCTGCTATTTCTTAAAACACTTACACTGCTTTAGTAACAAGACATATAAGAACAAAAAAGCCTGTAAGAAAATGAAGCAAAAATTATGCTATATCTATAACTGAGAAATGAGTTCAGATATGATGGAATGACAGAGTACATCTATATTTAATAATAATACCTAGAAGATTTTCTATCTTAAACTGTATAATAATTTTATAGAAAAAAGGTATTCAGTCATCAGTTCTTTATATAGGGTATCTAATCCATAATTATAACATAGTCTGCATTTGCAAACTTCCAGACTTTCTGGACAGAGGAATACAAACAGTAGAGCAAAGATTATAACATGGATTTAGTGCAGTACCTGGAGTGAGCAAGGGTGAAAACAATGCAAAATGGAAGAACAAACAAAAGTCCCTGTTCTCACAACACAATGTTCTTTCCTACTGCAGAAGCAATCTGAGGAATAAGCATCCACTTAACACCAGGACGGTGATCTTTTTGTAATTTGTATGTGCAATGGAAAGGTGGCATATTCAAGGGATAGAACAACTGGAGCATAATAATGCTTTTTTTCTAGCAGAGCTTGGGACAAGGCAAGAATTAGAAATGCTGGTAATCAATTCATAAGAATACTGTTAATCCAACCGAAATGAAAGAAGACAGAGGACAGACAAACTTATGTTCAGAACATTATCCATGCTTCGTCCTGGGCAGTAGAACAAAGACCCTCAAAAAGTATTTCAAGAGATATAAAAGTCTCCAAACATTCAAGTTTAAACTTGTAACTTCAATATTTAATTACTATAAAAGTGAAATAAATACAGACTTTCAAATTTTTGACTGCAATTACGCTTTCTGCACAAATTCTGATACAGTAGCATGTCATATCTTATTTTCCTAAATTGTTTTCAAGGTCTTAACACTGTCTGGATTAGCTATGCATTTAGATAAAAACTAGGTCTACCAAAACTTTGTAACAACTTTCTACTACCTAGCTTAATAACTAAAGTATCTGGGACAAGAAGAAGTTCCTGATGTAAACTTTTAGAACAATATGGCTGATAATTTTGGCAAAACACCTTTTCCCAGTTCAATGCAACTGAACTGTTTTTTCTCTTTTATTTTCCTTTTTTTCAATGACACCTGTGTCCAATTTTGCATATCATGTTCCACAGGAGTATTTCATTATTCTATTTGTATATCTAGCAAAACTGCTATTTGTGATAACCTTGAACTACAAAGTTAAGGTTCAGTTTGTTTGATCTTATAAGTTGTTTTGATTTATAATACATAATTCCCACTGATAGGCTTGTTTGAGCAGTGATTTTTATCTTAAGAACACTTTTTAAATTGACTGACTGTAGGCTAGATTATTAAAATTATTTTTAAACAGATCTTGGTTATTTGACTTTTGGTCATCTAACACCAAGAAGTTTTGTACAAAGACCACAATCTTTGTTTTTCTGCAAAAGGATTTTCCTGTTGACAGAAAATCAAGCAACATTATATATTCTTGAGGGACCACCTGATATACTTACTCAATCATTTCTTGTTTAACGCCATATCCAGAAGTACTAAGTCAGAATTGCAAGTGTGTTACCCCTACATAGGAAATGAAAACTTTTTTCCTTTTTCCTCTTTTTCTAATGATTAATATTTGTAGGCAGGTTAAGTGTAAACATTCAATCCTCTCCAACATTTTCTCTTTATAGATCCACTTCTGTTTGTAGCAACCTCATTGTTCCCTACAGTTTCCTGTGGAGGAAAGGTGGAGAGGGAGGTGCTGATCTCTCTGGTATCCAGTGAGAGAACATGAGGGAACAGTACAAAGCTTCATCAAGGAAGTTTCAGACTTGACATTTAGGAAGCATTTCTTTACTGTGAGGATGGTAATATACTAGAAGAGGCTTCCTGGAGAGTTTGTCAATGCCACAAGCCTGTCAGGGTTATAAAGGCCTTTGGATAATGTCCTTAAGAGCTTTCTTTAACTTTTGGTCATCCCTGAAATGTCAGGCTTGGTGGTTGGTTTAGGTCCCTTCAACCTGAAATATTCTAATAAAGTCTAGGCTGCCCTATTCATGTATTCTTCTGCAGCTCTGTTTATTGGTGTAGACACAAATGGTTTTCAGTGTCACTAAAGCCAGCTGACAGAACGGCCTGATTCCTGGTCTGTGAAGTTATCCTGTTTTACTACCCAAACACTGACTGCTTCTAAACTTATTCCTGGTAAATACCAAACATGTACAGGAATTGCTTGAAGAGTGATAGTTCATCTGGATAAAAACTGCGTCTGGGGCAATCCTAAAAGCTTAACAGTATAGATGATCAAATCCCAGTGACAGGGAATGTTCACTGCAATTCTAATTTACTGATCTAAGCAAAGCTTTAGAGCATTTGACTGCAGGTGTATTGGATGGAACAATTGTGTAAGATGGTTCCCCCTCTTACACACTAAATTGAGGCTGATTACTGCTTTCTCAGTGTTAGTAGTGGGGATATAAAGGAACCTGAGAAGGGAAGGGACTGTGTCAGGAAGTCATAGTGGGTGTAACAAGCACACTGTACCAAAGGGCAGAGCATTGGTCTCCATCATACTGCTTGTCTTCCATCTCTGCTGGAGTCAGGGCAAGGAAGATGTTAAGGATTTCCTATGAGGCATTTAGCTTTATGAAAAATCTGATACGTAAATCAAACACTACTTCTATCCTAGCACATATTGTTGATGTGTTTATTTGATTTAAATGAATAGTACAGATAACTTCTGATAACAAAAGACTGACCTGGCTTTTATGTTTTTTTCTCTTTTCTGCTTCGCTTTATTTCTATGATGTTTCTTCTTTTCCTATTTTGGTTTTACACTAAATATGCTTTTGGAAGCATATTCCTTTACACATGAGGTTTGTATTATTTTAAGATGCTGATTCTGAGGGAGTTTTTAAGACACCCAGGTGGTTGATAAATAATGCAGTGTGGATGGTGACCCAAAGAATGGAGATTTGTGTCATAAAAATGTCTATTTCTCAAAAAAAAAGGACGTCAAATGATGTTCAGAAGCATACTTAGTTATTCAGTGAGGGCACTTGCCCTACCCTGAAGTCTTCAGGTTGTTGATTTAAGTTATGCTACAGTGTGACTGTTGGTGTTTGGGGGAAGAATTCTGGTACAATGGAACAAGAAATGTGGAAGTATATATAGTTATGTACAGATCCATATATAGTTATATGTATGTATCCTACAGCATCCAATCCTTTCTTCTATGCAATAATCATTGACAGAAAAGAATAATACAACACTAAATAAGTCAATAGTATCATATAGTGTGGCCATTCTTAGGCGCAGTGCAACCTATAGGAAAATAAAATATCTTCAGTTCCACCCATGTATAACTTTCCCTAGCGGGAGGTGGACATTTGGAATGGCTCTGCTCCCATCAGTGTACTCATAGGCAGCCATTTCTTTGCTCTGTAAAAGCCACTGGCTGATTCATTTCCTTGGTTGTGTAACTATTGATTGGCATTTTTAGTAAAACCCTTTTAGCTTAGCCTTTTCCCTCTGATTTGTGATTTGGCCCAAAGAAAAAATGTCCTAGTTTAGCTCTGACCTACTTATAGTAAAATTGACAGCTAGCTCTTTGCATAGGTTTCTTTATTAAAATCAAAGAGTGCCCTCAAGCCACCAAGTTTTTAAGCAAACCCTAAAGCTGTCTTAATATCACTGATGGAATTACAGGGCAATTTCAGATATGTAGCATTTCTAATATATTTTGCAGGAGAGCAAACTGCAGCCAGCTCAAAAAGCCAATATGCATATCATAAATATTAATATAGCAGCCATTCTTTATGGAAGGACATTCTTTGTACAAACGTCAATATAATATATGTTATAATCTTTGTTTCAAATGCAAAGTTATCAAATATCCTTAATTAACCTGGGTGATGTTTTTCCTAATGACCATGACTTTGACAGTTTTTATAGTATTGTTTTCCATAATCCAAGTTACTCTTTTTTTAAAAAAATCTAATTTTTGTTTTAATCTTCCTTCAAAAAATATCAAATATAATGATTTTCATATTTTAATTGGGTTTTTTTGTAGGGTTTTTACTTTTCTATTGAGAGAAAAAGTAAAAAAATATTCCTCCCCTCTGGTTATTATTTTTCTTCTATGGTAGCAATGCTTTTTTTTTTGTTTCTTTGCTTTTTCATTTATTTTTTCTCTTCAGCATCCTCTCTACGTGAAATTTTATCACAAAAGAAACAAAGCAGTGTATAATGACCAGGTGGTACCATGTAAGCATATTCTTCTTGTATGTGAGGATTTTGCACTGCATAATTCAGAGGATTTTTGAATGCAGAGTGATTGGCCTGATATTTCCTTTAGTGAGCTCAGCCCTATTTATTATTTTTATCCTATAATTCACTGTTAACAGCTGCATATTCCGTCTCCTGCTAAACAGCAAGAAGAAAAAGCATTTTCTATGTGGGTTTTGTTTTTTTCAACTCACTGTCTCTGCTGAAACTAAATACTGAGGGGTCTCAGTTACAAGGTGGAGAGAAACCATCACTTTTTTTGGATTACATATCATGCTCAACATCTCCCGTTCTATGTTCCCCTTTCAGAAAGACTTCAGGCTGTGTAAAAATATATTATCTATATGTTTGTGGGGTTTTATGCTCTTCTCTAAGAAAGGTAAATGCAAGTACTGTGTCCATTTCTAGAAGAAACGGTTTTCTTTTCATATATTTTAGTAAGTTTAACTGGGAAAAGGAAGGAGGAAAGGGAGAGGCTCTGCCCTGGGAGTGATGAGGTTTTATGGTCCTTAATTTCTAGGTAGGTTAATCAATTAGTTTTGCACTCAGAAAGCCAAGAACTCCTTCCTTTAACTGTTGAAAAAGTATTCTTGTTATGAAGAGTCCAGTAGTTCTAGGGAAACACAGAAGTCAAAGCAGTTTTTTTTAGAGCATTCAGGAGTCTTCTAGGCAGTCTGGATTTAGGCTTTGCTAAGCTGTGGTTCCAGCTCTGGCCGTGTCTTAAAATGGTAAGTGAGGATCAAGATGCACACCGGCATAATGTGTGACACTGCCAGAAGAGGGGTCCTTCCTAATGTGCAGGGGATGGTCTAACATGTGTTTTCAGTCACACATTAGTGTGTTTTAGAGTGCAAACCTGTGGGTGTCCTGTGTGGGGGGCCTGCTTTTTGCTGTGTTGAGTAGAACAGCAGGAATTAGAAAGCAGAGACACTGCTGCACCCTGCCTCATGGAGGTTCAGAGGGAGTAAAAGTAAAGTCAACTTAAAGGACACCCTACAAGGAATCAGGAACATTTTAACTTATAAAAACTTCAACATTCAGCAGCAACAAGAGGTGTACTGATACTGGCTGGAGTGCCTTACACTCCAGAGTGTACTACCCATTTACTTTTCAACAGTTCTTTTGCCCACTGCGTGGTAATGCAAAGGCCATCTGGGCCTTTTAGGACTTTCTGCCTGTTAAGAAAAGGAATTTGCAGTTTTCCAGATGATGCATAAAGGGTAAAAATTGTTTTATTTCTAATATTTTGAGTTCTTTTAAATTTCAATCTCTTGTTGATGACAGTAGTGGGGGGGGGGGGTGGTTTACGTGGGCTGGATGTCAGGCACCCATCAAAGCTGCCCTATCACTCCCCTCTGCAAATGAACAGAGGAGAAAAAACATAATGAAAGGCTCATGAGCTGAGAGAGGGACAGGGAGAGATCACTCATGAATTACTATAACGGGCAAAACAGACTCAACTTGGGGATAATTGAACTTGTTACCAATCAAAATTAGAGCAGGATAATAAGAAGTAAAACAAATCTTAGAAACACCTTCCCCCCAGTTCCCCCTTCTTCCCAGATTCTACCACCCCCCTTTCAGTGGTGCAGGGAGACAGGGAATGGGGGGTTATAGTCAGTTCATCACAGGTTATGTCTGCTGCTGCTCAGGGAGAGGAGTCCTTCCCCTTCTACAGCATGGCGTCCCTCACAGTCCTCCACAAACTTCTCCAATGTGAGCCCATCCCATGGGCTACAGTTCTTCACAAGCTGCTCCAATGTGGGTCACTCTTTCACAAGGTGCAGTCCTTCAAAAAGAGTCTTCTCCAACACTGATCCCCTGGAGGGTCACAAGTCCTACCAGGAAATCTGCTCCAGGGCAAGCTCCTCTCTCCAAGGGTCTGCAGGTCCCTGTCAGGACCCTGCTCCAGCACAGGCTTCCCACCCATTACAGCCTCCTCTCAGGCACCCACCTGTTCTGGCATGGGTATCCTCTCTCCACAGGCTGCAGGTGGATCTCTGCCTCCCTGTGGTCCTCCATGGGCTGCAGGGGCACAGCTGCCTCAACATGGGCTGCGCCATGAGCTGCAAGGGAATCTCAGCTGCAGCACCCAGAGCACCTCCTCCCCCTCCTTTCCACTGACCTTGGTGTCTCCTCACAGCTGTTCCTCTCACATAGTCTCATCCTGCTGTTCTCTGGGTGTAATTACTTCTGTGAAATAACTTTTTTTCCTTGTGTATTATCACAAGGGGGCTACTACCATCACTGATGGGCTTGGCCTTGGCCAGCAGTGGACCCATCCTGGAGCCAGTTGGCGTTGGCTCTGACAGACATGGGGGAAACTTCTGGCAGCTTCTGACAAGCCACCCCTGCAGCCCCCATGCTACCAAAACTGGGCCACACAAGCCCAATACATAGTGCCAGAAGCCAGGAAGCATATTGCTGCTACTGTACTTGTTATGTACTAAAATATAAACAGCTTCAGGGATATTTATAGCATCAATTTTGGTTTTCCTAATGAATTCCACTTCCTCCAAGTTTTGAGAGTAAGGAAATGGTTCTGTCTTTATTGTGCCATCTGTTCATGACAAGGGGTGGAAAGGACTTGAGAATACTGAGCTTTTGTTGTAAGTGTCAACCTAATACTACCTTGGGGAAAAATATTTTGAAACTACCCTTGAAGTTACCTTGATGGATTAGAATTGTAACAAGAAGAAAGTTCCATGAGAGAACTGACAGGCTGCTGACCTGCTTTGCTGAAATAACAATGATCAGGGAAGCTATTTTCAGTGGTTAATTTAATTTTCTGACAAGTATGAAGAGTATAGATGTTGAAAGTCAAATTCTGCTAAGAAGTCCTGACATACTGCTTGTGTCCAAAGATCCACCAACAATTAGAGATCAAACTCTTATGTCTTTCTCTCTAATTGACAACAGTCTCATACTAGTAAAATTCCACTTATTTTCTGAACTTCGAAGATATGCACCTCAAATTTATAGAACCAGTCATCTCTCTAAGTGGACACAGAAGTTTGCTGCATTATATGGTTACAATATCTCTAAAGTGTTGTCTTCTCCCTGGAAAATAAATAAATCCTATATATACATATTCCTTAACAGCTCCACTAATCAAAAATTGTTAAAAATGTCTCCCCCTTTTTTTTTTTTTTTTTGTTTCCTTCATAAATTCACTTCTGATAAACATTTTTTCCCCTGAAGGGCATTAGAAGACTTCCCATTTGCATATGCAAGGATTAGGGCTTTTATCATTTTTTTGTACCACACTTTCACCTTTGCATGTCATCCTACTGATCAAGGTCAGATGCAGAACCTAGCCATCAGATTGGCTTTATGAACACTCAAGAATCTAGTCCTTTCTCTAGTCTTTTCTTTCCTCTTTCCTGTCCTCTCTTCTTCTCCTGTCCAAGTCTAGCTCTGGCTATGTAGTCTCTCTTACCACAAAATTTCTTTGTTTATCAAAATAAAACTAAAAATTCACATTATTTTACTGAAATTTTTTAATTTGGGATTTTTAATATTACATTTGGAAGCAGGTAATGGTGACGTCACCCTACATTTAAAAAACATTTCCTTTATTAAAGATAAGAAATATATTTGAGAAAATCAAAATCTTTGTCATCCATCAGCACATCTGCAAGTACTGTGAATTTGCTTTTCCTCAATCTTTTTTCTTGGGTCTCATTTCTAAGAAAATATTGTGATCTAAACCTTATAGAACTTCTGTGCTGTATCTCTATTTTTAATTCTTTTTAGTTATGTTAGTTTTCACTTTCACTGCAGTATGAACTAAATCCAGGTGTTAATTAAGAGTGATAATAGTTCATGAAATAACTGGACATTACAAGTTAGCTCAGAACTTAGGCAAATATGTATTTTGCATTTCTGTTTGCCATTTTTTAGCTTGTTTGTGGCAAGACCCTGACCAGTTTTGTAAAACTGCTTGAAGACTAGCAAACGCTATCTAATTTTATTCAGCTTAAAACCTAAGCTCAAGAGATGCTGCTCAAGTTTCCAAGATAGTTCTCATCATAAAAAAAAAAAAAAAAAAAAAAAAAAAAAAAAAAAAAAAAAAAAAAAAAGGAATTAAAGTTTGTGTGGGAAATAGGTTGTCTTTTGAATAGTGCAAAATCATAGAAGTAGACTCTACTCTCCTGTATTGCTTCATGCCCAAGCATTTTAATATAGTTACATGTATACCTTTATTTATGTCAATTTGTCACAGTGTGTGTTTAATTTTTCTTCCTTCTTTCGGCATTTCCTTGGCCTCTCACGTATGCCTACCCACAGGTAAAAGAGAGATAGAACTCATGCTTAGTGGGTATAAAAAGAAAATCTACTGAGCATCCTGTTTCTGATTGGTATTTTATTTGTGAAATATGGGCTTTAGGGATGGATGCCAAAGAAGCTTAGGCTTTTTGTCTTCTTCCGTTTTTTCTTGGATTTGGACTCAAACTGTCATTTTCATCTTGAGGCTGCAAAGATACTTACAAATGAATGCCCAGAGTTATGTTATTAACACTCCAGTCTTCATCTTATGTGTTACATGAGAATTATGAGTGTATACTGAATCAGTACTGAGCACTCAGAGAAAGCTGCACTGGTAAGCTGCTCCAAGCCTGCACAAAGGTGAAAATAAATTTGGTTTCAAATACAATTATTTGTTCTAGGCAACAAGCAACTTAGGCTTTTCTTCTGAGGTTGGTTTTACCTTTTTACTGACTGGTTCGTCTCTGTCAAGCAAAGTAAGCTTCTTTTCTCTTGGAAGGAAGATTGTGCTGCAGGGTTCAATTATGGAACATCTTTGAGTCTCTAATTAAATTGTCTCTATTGTAATTATATGGCTTTTAAAAGTAAATCTTGCAAATGTCTTTGAACATCTGTTAGAAGTTCAAAATTTTTTTATGAGTTTAGCTGCAAATTATTAGAGATCCTTAACAGTAGGAATTACACATGGCTTATAACAGAGTAGGTTTAATGAGTAGTGCTGTGCTATACTTGATACAGACTTAGTAAGATCACTGCAGGATGATACTTTCCTTTCTCATTCATTCTATTGTCAAAATAGTTCATTTCAGGGATGACTTTGTTGCAGTTTGTCATGTAGACAGAAGGTGACTTACTTGGGACACTAAAATGGAATAGAAGCAGGCATACTTCATCTGCAGTAATGCTGGGTGACTAATATTTTTAAGCTAGAAAAAAACTCTTGAAATAGCAAAAAGAAACAAATGCAAAACCAAGCCCACATATATTGGGTCCAAACAAGACCCAACCAGTCTACAGTCCTGCTTCTGCCCCAGTTTAGAACCAATTTATTTTGGAAAACCCTGTGAGCATGAGTGGAACTTTTGCACTCTCTGGTAATTTGGGCTCAAGAGCTCCATCAACAGAGAAGACTTTGTGTTTTGTTTTTAAATTTAATGTAGTTGAATGTCTTAATGTGTATGCTTTAGATTTCAGTATAATTGGTGATGGATTGTGCCCCATTATCCACTTTGCAGCCCTTTTGTTCTAAAGCATTTTTAGTATGAATTTTACATGCCACAAGAACTATTTCATTTTCTGGGCTGGTCAAAAGATCTTTGCTGAATACCTTCTAGGCCTAGTGAATTGCTGCTGGTCATTTTATAAGTTTGCTTTAAAGACTTTTGTACTTACATTTCAATTTCATACAGCTCTGTTCAGCATCTTGCCTGGAAATAAAAGCTTATGGTATGGGAATATTACCAAATTACAGCAGAGTAAATGAGGAAAACACATTTCATGTAATATTCTAGTGTATCTTACCTCTTTTGAATATTTTCTTTATATTTTGACCCTCTAGACTCTGCTAGACAGATTTCCAAAGCATTTGGAAAAGGATTTATCATTCATAATTTCCTCGACTTTCATAGGGGCTGTTCTCCTCAGTCCCCTTCTGTATGCTTTCTTTTTTTGTTTTTTTAATATTAGGCTAACTTACTTATTTTAATATAGAAATTCCCATTATCTGATTCTCTTTTTCTTGTTCGAGCGAGGGAGGGGGAAAAATATATCTATTTTCTACATATATGTATTTTCTATATATATGCATCTGTGTGTTTAGCTATGTATGTGAGGGTGGTGAGGCATTGGAACAGGTTGCCCAGAGCAGCTGTTGATGCAGGCCAGGTTGGATGGGGCTCTGGGCATCCTGGTCTAGGGGAAGGAGTCCCTGACATGGCAGGGAGTTGGAACTAGACGATCTTTAAGGTCCCTTCCAACACAAATCATTCTATGATTGTACGAAAGGATTTTCCCCCAAGAATTTCTAGTAACTGTCCTTATCTCGCTCATTAGTGACAGTGACAGTTTTTATACAAAGTCTTTTTCTGAGATGTGCAGTGATTCCAAAACCTTGGCATTCATTCCTAAATATCTTTGGGGAATCCCGTGAAAAAGAAACTTCACTGAGCAACTAATCCGAAAACCTGCAAAGTAGTAACAATTCTTTGGTTGATTTCTCAAAGAATACAAAGTATTTAAAATTCCTGATACTGAAAAGATGGATGTTTTTGTATTTATTTCAGTTATAGTTTATTATACAGGCATAGATTGAAAGCTTGAGTAAAATGTAATATATTTAAAGCTTTATGTCAAGACAGAAAGAAGTTTATTTTTCTTTACTGGTATTTAATAGATGCTATTTAATCAGAATGTGGAAGAATTACTTGAATAATATGTGTAGCAGATAGTTCATAATATTATTCAATGCATAACAATGCTAAATAATTTATAAATAATACCATAAACTTAGCCAGTGAATGGTACTCAATTACATTCTAATACGAGCTCTCTAGTATAATTGCCTTTCTGATATTAATGGTCTCTAAATTAATTACTATGCCACACGGACAGTCTACTCAGTGGTTCTTTTTCTGTTATCTAGTGCCCCTTAGATTGCAGTTTTGCCAAAAGGCTCACTTCCACAAGTATTTCTACATTGCAATATGTCACATACAAAAATTCTGTTGTTGCTAAAATTCACTTTTATTAATATATTACAAATATACTTCAAATCTTTACAATTTTTTTTTATTGCATCTGGCATGCTTAGCTATAAAATCACTTTATTTTTTTAAATACAGGGTTTTTGCTGATTTTTTTTTCTCATGCATGTTTCTCTATGCATGTTTTTCTCATAAAGCAGAATTTAGAAGTAATGTGTTATTTATGAGAAGTAAACATTTGTTGCCAAAGGTGTGAAAAAAAAAATATAGGTCTTACTTTCTCATTTTCCTATTTTGCCTTCAATTTCAATCATTGCCATTTGGTAAAATTTATCTTTGCAGAGCGAACTGTATTACTCAATAATCAGAATATATGTAGTGTTTATAATTTGCTAAGTAGAAAGTATAAGTCTGAAAAGAAAATGTAAAACACTGCTGGCTGAGTTTTCCACAGTGGAAAGAGCATTGCTGTGTTTTGCTGTGAAGTATTCCTGACTTAATGTAGTTTTTTCACAAAAATAATATAGTCAGTGAAATTTAATTAATGCAGAACACCAGTCAGGAAGTGTACTATTAAATATTCTATTAAATGTAACTGTGTGCGTATTATTTTTTATTACTTTGCTAACGTGCTAAATGTAAATTGAGGCAATGGTTCAGCAACCTAGTGAATTCTGGTTTGAGTTGCTCCTGTTTTGATTCGTCATTTATTGGTATTCTTGAATATTGTCTGTTTTCTCTGGAGTTTGTGAAGGAAAGAACCATGCTCACAATGACTGAACTCCTTCTCAGGTTGTAATGAATAATAAAGTCTTAGGTGTTTTCAGAATGAACTGGACAAATGGAAGGACAGATTCACCAAACCTTTGTGTAGCACAAAGTCATTTATGTGCTGATTGAGACACATCACTGGCCACAGAAGGAGAATATTGCTCATCTGTATTTTCACTCTTCTCTATATTTCTGCTATTTGTGACTTTTAGAGATAGGACAGTTTGCTGCCTGGACCTCCTTTCTTCTCTTAGGATTTCTACAGTCAATTGTTGATAGCAATTATTAGACACTTCTGTGAAAGTGTTTTTGAATTCCTATTGTCTGCTGGAGGTTTATCTTTAAAGTGAACATCTGCTTCTTTATTTCTCTTGAGTCTTATTTAGTTTAGCTTTCTGAAAATTTGAAAATAGGCATAGAAACCAAACACAGCTTAAACTAGCTAATTCCACCTTTTCTCATCTCATCTTAGATTCCTGTGTTGAAGTAACACAGTAATATTGTATTTTTAAGAGGAAGTAATTTGGAGGGTTAAAAAATTCAGAAATATTTATATTTTTTAAAGGGTAGCCATCTCTTTTTTACCTCTTTAGCATGATAAGACACTTCATATCTTGTATATCCATTGACTTTACATTTTTTATTTTTCTCCTAGCTCTAATATTTATTTGATTTTGACTAGAACGGAAGAAGTAAATTCAATTGTGTTCCTGAGTTATTTACACCCAGACACCATGCCTAATTCCAGATTTCTAATGCCAGTTAAGAGGTGATGTAAAATATTTGAAAAGACTTGTCCATTATCTCTTCCCTTGTTGGTTCACATATCCTGGACATATAGGAACACGCTTACAGTGTTTTAACTCCATAGGAAATTTTCAAGAACTGCTTTTTTTTTAAAAGTTCCACTGGGGAGAATGAGAACAATCTTGGGGGTGGGGGTTAGGGTTTTCTTTTTTTTATTATATGTATTTATTTTAAATGTACTTATTTTCTACTATAGATTATACTTAAAAAGGGGCTTCTGTCCTAAAAAGGGTAGTTGAAATTTTGAGAGCACAAAAAATACCTTATTGGTATGAGTAACACGACACAGAGAATACAGAGCCTGAATTGCTGTGTTTCTATCCTGTTTATCACCAAAGAAAATAAGAATTTTCCTCTTTTCTAATTTATAGATATACACATCATTTTTGTAGCTTTGTTCTTATTTGGTCTTTTCCTCCTTGGTTATTTTGGAATTGACAGTATTTTTGAACAAGAAGGGAATAAATAACTATCTCACTTTAAAAGAAGTACTTCAACAGAAAAACTCCTCTGAACTTCCATTAATTTTCATTCTTGCTTTGTACATTTTTTTTTTCTAAATTACAAAATTACATCAAATAGCCTACTCCATTACTTAGTTCAGCCCCAAATATTTGTTGAAAGCTCAGGACTCCTTCCTGCTCAAAGACATGTCTAATTGCATTCTTACTCATATCTGTAAAAATGTCTATGGGAAATATCTGCATATTTCCTATTATCTGTGGGGAAAAAAGTGATGTAATGGTTCAATTCTTTATTTTAATTGACTTGGTTTAACATCCTACTGACTGTTATAATGTGAAGCACCTACTGCTCTAATCTTCCCCTGAAACTGAACAGCCTCAGTAGTTGACAATTACATTCCCTGCTCTAACTGATAAAATGATCCACTCAATCTGATGCAGATGGATTATATAAACTCCCTTCAAAGTACCTCAAGAATTCATGTCCATATCTGGCTTGGAACTATGGCAGGATTTTGAGACTGGAAAAGACTGTCAGGAACCCTCAAAGTACTAAAATGTTTCACAAATATATCTTTATTAACATTTTGATGTCTTAATCAGCAGTGAGGCATCTGAATATGGTACAACTAAAAGCAACAAAAACGTAGCTTTGAAAACCTTAGCCCCAGTTCAGACTCTATAGTCTAAATTGAATGACTCTTTGCAATGACTCAAAATCAAATAGTCCCCTGAAATATAAAAATATTGTCCTGTTTATATAGAATATAAAACATCTTGCTTATGGGCTTGATACTATTTGCTAGTTTATTCTATATAGTACTTTAGCAATTTTTTGGAATCTGCATCTCTGAAGTAATGTATATAAAATGATACTTCTTACACCAATTGGTATCATACAACAAATTTTGCTGAGTGCTTAGACTGTATTTTAAACAAAATTGTGATAGGTATTCTTGTCCAGTGTTCTTTGCCATACACTTAACAAAAACAAAATGTATGTAATGGAAAGCTGATCAAAGCCCCATTTGAGATAGGCCTTCGCAAATGTTTTCATGTGAAGATGGAAAAAAATATATTAGCCAGGTGATCTCATAGCGATGCTCTAAGTGGCTTTGGCCAATAACACCATTGACAATTGTCAGTGTTTAGTATATAATGTTCAAGTAGGTCAGATCTGTGTGTGCATAAATTGCTCGTGCAGGGTGCATGCTGCTTGCTCCAGCTGAGTAATGTTGAACATCTGGGCAGAGTCGCTTTGTGATAGTTTGTTGCACAACAGATTTAGAAATGTTAAGCAGCAAGTAAGCTCTGCCTCAGGACAGTGGTGTTGATGTTGATAATATTGGTGTGCCCAGAGGAATTAGTGTGCTTCCTTAGACTCTGGTCCAACACGTTTTTATTCACATGAGTAAAATTTTCTCACTGGAATATTCCTATGGTAATCAGCAAACCTCATGGCAGTAAAAAGATAAAAAACCCAACTAGTTATTAGCCATAAAGAAATCCTTCCTCTTAAAATTCCCATAGTCAATAGATGCCTTCTAATGTGTCTCCCTAAAGAGAGGGAGTTAAGGCTGACACAACTGTGCTTTCTCTCTCTGTGTCTCTGGGTGTCTTTTTCCTTACAGTTTTGAGTCCATTCACTCTGTTGGTTGAAATTAGAAACAAGGGCAAGAGGTCCCTAAATATTGTAGGTTTTATGGCTATAATCAGCCCAGTAGAAAAGAGATTAATGAGAAAAGAGATTAATGAGTCTGAGCTCATAAGGAAACCTTCACTTCAATTAACACCATCTCTACATGGGCAGGGCACCAAGAATAAAATAACTTGCTTGGTACCTGCTAAGCAGTCAGGTACAATCTCCAAGAAAATTATTCCTAATACAGGAAAACAGTAGTAACTATTTCTCTTGCTCACTGAAATACTCTGTCTAAAAAATGGGAACTTTGTATGTTTCTAACTGCAAGTACACTGAAAGAAATTTTGTGTGTTTTGGTTTTATCAAAATTGCAAATATTCTCTACATTCTTGTTTTCTAGCACTTTATTTGGAAAAAAAAATCTAAATAATGAGTAGTTGCTCGCAGGTTATTAGGAACTTCTGGATGTCCCAGTGGAGAACAGGACTCACAACTAAAAATCAAGAAAGGACAGATTCTCTTTAAACTTGAATAAATCAGTCAGATTTTGTACATGCACTGCAACTCCAGGTCCCTGTATATTTAGGAAAAAGGGAAAAAAAAAAAAAAGAACTAAGCGAAGGTGCTCTATTCCTCCTGGAGATGTGAGACTACCTTTTGATCTTAGTTATTTATGAAATGTGTGTCTGTGTTTTCTGATTTTATCCTGCCATAGAATTCAGTAGGGACTACAGTAGAATAGCTGGGCAATTTCTTCATTCTCATCAAATTTAAAATATTGGATATTCTTTTAGATTTATGTATCTATATATATAATATTTTAGTTTATTTTATTCTTCATCTAATTCCAATTTTTTTTTTTGTCTTGATTTCTTACATTCCCCCTTCTCTCTCAGCCCTCACCTTTCCATGTGTTGCAGTAATCAAATAACCTGAGCAGTTTCTGAAATATGCAATTTCAGAAGCAGGTTCTTGGGGGACCTCTTTTATCATGTTTACAATAACATTTGCTCTAAAAATTTTGGATCTTGAAAAGAGTTAATACATAATGCCGTTTTTTCTTCATTTCTATACCTACCTTTTTCTACTGAATCTAAAAATAAATAGACAAGATTCCCAGAACCCAGAATTGTACTATGTCTTTGGAACATTTTTGTACTGAGCAGTTAGACAAAAACACAGTTATTGGTAACTATTTACTCTTGTTTTTTACTGTGACTTGGGAGCTTGACATTGTCCTTTAGGATGAGGTTTCCTCAAACTGGCCAATTTTGTATGGTTTGCTTATTTTTCTTTTTTTTTCTCTAGTTCTACTGAATTTGGCTTAGTTGTTCTAAGTTAAGCTACATTATGCTTATACAGTACAGCAAGTAACCATTTACTTGGAACAATTTCTAAGTTAAGCTACATTATGCTTATACAGTACAGCAAGTAACCATTTACTTGGAACAATCTGAAACTTGTTCTTATACCTGCTCTAACGATTAATTTTTTTTTTTAGTGCAGAATAGGAGTCTGAATGCATCTTTGAATTGCCCTCATAGCAATTAACATTTTCTTGAGAGGCTGAAACAATGAATTTTGGAAGCAAAATTAGCAGCTACTGGAATTCTTTTGTTCATAGCCCATTATGCTGTTCATTCTAAAATTGTTTTGTGTCACTTTGATTCACAGTGATTCATACCTAAGAAGACCTATTTGTTGTCCATATTTCTTAGCATTTGGATTTCACAAACACTGAATTTTGCTTTTAATACTTTTTCCAAAAGATTTTGGAGAAGAAAAGAAAGAACACAGGTCCATCTTTGCATTGACAGTGATCTTAGGAAAAATATGTAGATATTTAATATGTGAAGAAAAGATTCTATTCAGCCTTCCAGTTTGATTTCCCTTCTCTCAAAAAGAAAAGCTATTAAAAAAAAAAAAAGAGGGGGGGAGAAGCATAATTATTACAGTAGAGTAGTTTGAAAAAGACCTTGAGAAGAACATTTCCCACTTCAGGAACTTCTTGTGGCCTGTTTATGTTCATGAGGCATCTGTTTACGAGCTCCTACTATTCTTTCATTTCCAACAATGCTGGCAATGCCAGGAGGCTAGATTGTTGACCATCTCCCCTGAATATATAGCAGGTTTTATTTCACCTGATAAATAATTCATATGAAGCATAAGAAAATCTTTGTGTATGTGACTCAGTGCCTGATTTACCATTTCATTTGCTCATTGCCTGAACAGGAGTATAATCATGGACAGTTTCTCTGAACTAGAATTTTGGGAATCTGTTCATTTTGCTGTGTTTTTTATGGTTGGGGTTTTATTTTTTAATTTCAATTTTCTATTCTACTACTTCATTCTTCTCGCTACAGGTGTTCCATCCTTCCTTTTACTATTGCTCATTTTGTCCTTTTCTATTATTGCTGCAGCACTTCACAGTCTGAAGCTGTTGTTTTGGAGCTCTTTCTCAATCTAAATTTGCATATCCCAGAATTAATTCCATCTTGGATTGAAATCTTTCTCACAATGAGTTTCATAATTACAGATAAGACTCACAAATTTTAGATAATTATAAACTTCTGCAAAAAAGCACCTCTCTTGCAACATTAGGTGATATCTGTCTTTCAGAAGTTTCATGGTTTTGGAAAGAACATATTTTGCTGTCTCAGCTAGGCTTAGTTTCACACTGTTAAAATTGCTTTATGTATAATAATAACTCAGTAGTTCATCTCTTTGCTTCTTCTTTCTCAAATTCCACTACATCCATGACTGAAGGTGTGCAGTGTGTCCAGTGAATTTTGCCTGTCAAATGGCTTTACATGCTCCTGTTTTTTCACTACCAACATTATCTTCCCCAAGCCTCACTTTTTTATGCAATTCCTGTCCTAAGTATTTCAGTGGATATCACTTCTTACAGAACAGGATTTTAGCTAGCCCTCTGGTAAGAAGAGATTTATTAGCATTGCAATTGTGAACTCAGTTATGGGTTGCGGCTTCCAGCAGACTCCCAGCATCCCTAGGAGAGGCTCTGGTCATTTCTGTTAAAAAGACCATACTGTATTCCTTATAGTGTCATGGGCTGATTGTAAGCCCTTCAAATAGGGATAGTCTCTTTCTTGAAAGACCCATCAATCCTTCGTCAAGAGGCCACGTGTGAATTTTGAGTTCTAGGTACATTAATGTCATGTTCTGTAGTCATTCCAGAAGAGCAGAATGTCTTAACTAGAAAACTATATATAATGCAGGAGAGATTTTCTTTTACAGTAAGCCCTACAGCATTTATGAGGAATCGAATAAGGAGTTTATTGTGGTGATAAACAATTACTGCAAAACAGACATTCAGCTGATGATCTTAATTTTTCTGACTAAAAATCTGTCACAATTTTGTTTTTTTTCTTCTGTAGCTCTCAATATTTTTATTCCCACTTATCATGACATATAAGAAAAATTAATTGTGTGTTTAAAGTATGGTTATTTAATTTTTTTTCTTGCAGACATAAACAAATCATTTTGTTTATTAGGGTGACCTCAACTTGATTTCACAGGTCATTACTAAAATTATGCTTCTTATAACTGCAAACCTCTCTTAAATTGCACTTTTTAAATTGAGATTGGAGATGGTGTTTTCCATCTTCTGCAACTACTTACTGTGCTAGGGAGAAAAAGAGAGCTGTTAACCATCATTTCTTGCAAGAGAAAGTGTAAAGAAACTAATAGTCAAAGTTTAGGAACTTGGTTTGTAAAAGGATGAACATTCCTTTGCTTGTGTGCTATTTCTTGGTGTTTTATGAGCAGCTTTCTTCATCTTAGATGTCTGACAAGCACAAGATGTAGAAAAGGAGCAATAAGTTATGGAAAGGGCTGGTGAGAAGGCTCTGTAAGAAAGGCTCTGAGAGAAGTGAAGTGACTGCTGGTAAAGGACAGTCTCAGAGCATTGGTGTAAGTTGCACTGTTTGTCTTTGCCTGGAAACAGAGAGTTCAGCATTCCCAGTAAGGAACCAGCTATATAGGTGCAAAGATAGGGAATGAAGAGAGAGATAGCATCATTTTCTATAAAGATACATTGTACAATGGGCATTGTTTAAAATCAGTATAGTAGGAGTCAAGCTCTAAGAAGACATGGGACACTGAAACTAAGGTGATTTGTGCAGTCTTAGGTAGTGTCTTCATTATTCCACTGCTTACAGGGGTTATATGTTATGACATACCATATAGTCCTGTAACTGACAACATTTGTGTCCCCTCTTCTTCATCCCTAGAAAAGAGGATTTATGCCTCTTTTAGACTGCAAACTAGATAGAGTGCTGTTAATGAATAGATATTTCATAGTTCCTTCTTCTGTACTTGTTCTACATCTCTCCTCTTGTTTTTTTGGGTTTTCTTTCCCTTTTCCTGCTTTATTATGGGGTGGTGGTGGAAAAACCTGTCTGTAAAACAGCATTATTAAATCTGTCTGTATGGATCATTACTCTGATATCTAAGCATTTCAAAACCATCATTTGTCTTTATTATCTCTTCTCACAAGGGGCTTGTATTTTATGATTTACAACAGGGGAAGTGAATCAGTGTAAAAAATGTGTGATATATTTATGATTTTCAGTACTGTACACAGTTTCTGATACACTCTGCATTAATTAATTTCTGACATGCATTCATGGGCCAACCACTGATCTCCCTGTGACACAGAACACCTCAGGTGTTCTACCAGCTGTGCTATGGCCATAGCATGACCAAGGTTTGTGCCCACAGCTCATGTGGAGCCCAGCTCTCTCTTGGCCACCCAAAAAAAGATTGGGGATCTCTCTTTGCCCATGACTGTGGGGAACTTCTAGTCCCCTGCAATATAGTGATAGGGCTGTTTTATCTGTCTTTTAGAGCATTGTCCTCTATCATGATGAGTTTTAGAGGAGGTAGAAGACAGGAGGATACTTTGAGCTGGCCATGACCCTGTCCAGGTGTCTGGCTGTAATACACAGCACAAGGAAGAAAAGAGGAGCAGCCTGCCTCGCTGGTCATTTCTCCCTGCCTTTTATCACATTAACACTGACCTGTCAGCCTTGGCTGGTGCAAGCCTTTTCATACACAACTTGGGCTATCTGTCTTATCAACTCCTCTGTGACATGGCCACCACCAATATTCTTCCCTCCACGGTATGTTCTCAGTGTCACCAAAGGTAGCACCAGGAGTTGGTGACAGCACTCTGTGTCATGGCAATGACTCTGGAACATCAGGAAACATTGCTTTACTGGGAGGGTGATGGAGCCCTGGTACAGGTGTCAGCAAGAGGTTGTGAATTCTCCATCCTTGGAGATATCCAAAAGATGTCTGGACACGACCCAGGGCAACGTGCTCTACGTGGCATTGGTTGAGCAGGAGCGGGGTTGAACCCAATGACCTCCAGAGGTCCCTTCTAGTACCAACCATTGCGTGACTATGTGAAAACCTAGAAAACAGTTAATGAATTATTTCTCTCTACACTGCTATTCTCTTAACATTGGCCCTGGAAAAAGTAATTTTAATTATTTAACACAAGAATTTTCTTGCAGAATCAGACATTATGCTGTCTGGATATTCAAAATGCTTAAGTAAAAGAGAAGTCTCTTTTTTTCTGTAGGTTTTATTTTTCCATAGGGATTTTTTTTTTCCCCTCCCCAGAGTTTACTTGTCTTGCTCACTTTTTTGACCTTTTAATCTGGGGACTCAAATGAAGATCCACAGACAACAATATTTGCTATGAAGGACTTTGATTCATCTTCTAAGGACAGTCCATGTCATGCAGTGAATTTGATCCTGTAGAGATATAATATTTTACCACTTAAACTAAAAGCTCATTTTCTTTAATAACTTATCTGCTCTATGTTGTTGGAATGTAGTGTTTGAGCATTATGCAGATTCTTGGCTTTAAGGAAAGCTAACTAGAGGAAAAAGAGAGTGCATGTAATCTTGTGACATACTGATACACAGATGGATCATGAGCATGGATTGGTGATTTTTCATCCACTGCTGCACGTCTTCTCTCACTTCAAGTGACAGAGCAGTGACTAGTAGTATAGGTAATCATTCTCTGATACTACTAACATTAGTAAAAATTACATGCTTATGTTGGACTGTGAGAGTTACTGCTAGGCAGAGAATGATGGGGATTAAGGTTGGGAAAACCACTGTTGCTGTTAAGGACTGCTAACTCTTGATCACAAAGTATTTCTGTGAGACAAACTTTTTGCTACACCTTTCTGTTCTACCTCTCCTAGAAAAGCTTTTTTAACTTGTCCTTGCTCTTCACGTCTTCTTACCTCTCGCCATCAACCATAATCTCCAAACTGACAGTGTAAATCTCTGTCCCAACCCCATCCTAGCCCCAGTGTTGTTTCTGAGTAAATCTGTCTAGCTTCCTACTTAAGCTGGGCTTTATCTCTCCTTTGCTCTTCATTGACTATGTGTATTTCCTCTGGCTTCCCGTTCAGTTAGAGCTTTTCTGGTGTCAGTCTCTTTTAATTATGTAGGTAACCCTAGTTCTTCCTGTACAGTTATCTTTCCTTACCCTGATTTAGGTGCCCTCTATTTTGTCGTCTTCCACCCCAATTTTTAATCAGATTCTTTATTTCTTCCTTTTCAATCTCATTCTTAAGGTGGTGGTGCAAATTGACCCACCTATGGCACAGTGTCAGGCCTCTTTGAAATTTGATTGGGACTTTTGCTTTAATTCTTAAAGCTAAGGATCTTTATGAGTACAAGTGGAGGGTGTTTTTTGGTCTGAATTTTTTTTTTTTAAGACAGAGTTAAGAAGCTTTTCAAGGCAACTCAAGGTTTGCCACTCTAACCCTGTAATAAATAATTTAAACCTAGGGATTTACAAATGTGCAATTTGGTCAAAACAAGACAGGTCAGATGTTTGAAAATCCTTTCTGAGAATACAGAGTTTTCTGACCTTTTTTTTTCTGTCAAATTATAGCAAGTTTGCACTGGTTATGTGTGAAACTGGATTGCCCTAGACCCCACACAGCTAGGTTTGGTCAGATTGTTAAATGAAATTTTATTTAAAGGGACTGTTCTACAGTCCCATAATTCAAAACACAAAATTCCTTGATCATTTTGAAATAAGTTTGTTAATATTTGTTTTATATGGGCTAACATCTCCCAGTTTCATTCTCAGAAGGTGGGCAGAGGTAATTGAAAAGCAGAAAGAATATTAGAAAGCTGACTGCTGTCCAGCCATAATTATAGGTGACTCTAGTAACCTCTTTTATGATAATGTGAAGGACACAACTTTATCTATATCAAATTTATCTTTTATCAACATTTCCAGGCTGGCTTTGGTGATTGTCTCAGGCTGGCCAGAGGTGAGACCACTCTAATCTGAAATATGTATAACTGCTTGAGCATGACACTACCCTGACTGGTCACTCAGCCTGGGACATTTAATACATGATGAGATGGCTATCCTACATCACAGAAGTTTTGTGTTCCTGGCCAGCTTGGTGCAAGGGCAAAGCAAGCTGGGGTCTTTTAATAGAGGCTGGTTCAACTTCACAATGATTGTGGCAGTGATATAATAAAAAACACATCTTGTTCTGGAGAGCCAGTGCTATTGGTAACTGAGGATCAAAGTGCAAGAAGCAATTAAGACATGCTCTCAAGTGCTGTTTTACAGTCTTACAAAACGTTGGGGTTTTTTAAAGTCAAATGCCAAAGTTTACCCAGGTGATCTCAAAGCAAATGAAAAATTAGGCCATTTTAGGAAGATTAAACCCAGTTTTCCATACTGCAGGCTGCTTATTCTTGTGCTTACCAGTGAGCATGTGCTATCCCTGAAATGTAGCATTTGCTGGGTGGCTTCCTTTTTTTAAAAAATCTAAAATATAAATATGCATCTAGGGAAAGACAACTTGGAGTGAAAATCTGGGTAGCTAAACAAGAATTTTATTGTTTCCATAGCTCTTCATATTCACTCATGAAATGTAAAATGTCTTTTGCATTTGTAACACGCCTTCTAACTCATTGCCTCTATCTTGCAATTAACTGCAGTGGTAAAAACTAGAGAGGGTTAAAGCTGGCTTTCCTATCAAGAAAATATACACTAACCTGCTTTCACTTTGTCCTATCAGGGCAGGATTTTTGTCCATGATCTTGTAAGAAGCAGATACATCTCTGAATCCCTGAAAATACATTTGTTGGTGTCCTTGTAACATTCCAAGTACTTCTAAGAACTGAACTGTAGAATTGAATTCTTCTTTGACAAATCTCTCTTGGCCTTTTTGAGAGCTACTTTTAGGTGTTGTAGTGTTGCATATGGAAGCACCTGCTTAGCCCTATCGTGGGACACTGTGTACCTTTCTTATTGCCCTGTCTTGACATGATTGATATCCTCACTTACCAGCAGGCACACCACTGATACCTTTGAGGTTTTGATTTTTTCTCAGCCTGAAGATCAAAGAGGATTATTGCCTCAAACTGAACTGCGTCAGTACGTATCAATAACTGCTAATTATTAGCTAATTAGATAATGTTATTTCCTTCTACAGTTATATCTCTATACAGCTATCTTTAGGCTTTTTGTTGCTGTAGTGATAAAGGATAAATAGGGCAATATCTTTATATACCATAAAAAGAAATCACACACTAACTAAAGCAATAAAAGTCCTAAATGGTCAGTGGAAAACAGTTTTTCACGTTGCTATTCTAAATATGTATTCTAAAATGAATTGTTCTTATATGCAGTTTGTTTATAATTTAAATTCTTCCTCTTGTCCCTCAATAATGTTACCAATTTTGGACTCTATGTGTTATTTGTTTTGCCAGGAAAGTGTGGAAAGTTGCTTTGGAAGAACTTGTTGTGGTATATTACAGGAACACAATACAAGTTGAATAGTTTTGAGGAAAGAACGTGACCAAGGAGACTAGTTTTTCCCTCCCTTTTTCTGCTGTGGAGGAGTGTTGTGTCAGAAGAACTCATGGCAAAGAAATAAGGAACAGTGGAAGAGAAAAGGAGGAATAAAAGCATATGATGCTTTCCTGAGAAAGCATTATTTTTCCAAAGATTGTCTATGCCATTTGCAATTGTCTAAAATGACGAGGGGGGCAGGTTTCAGATAGGGTCACTAGGGCATTGAGCCCTTTGAATCCAGGAGGTATCTCAAGTTAATGCTGGGGAACAGCAAGCAAAATAGCTTTTCAGTGATTATTTATTTTGTTGCTTAAGCACTACAAATTTCTCTCCTAAGAAACACACTGGTATTTTATTTGATTTAAATGAGAGACATTGGCACTGATGGTGAGCTTAGAGAGCATTTGAGCAAATTAGCAAAGGGGTTACTGCATCCATAAGTGTGTTGCTTTGGGGATTAGATTAATCTATACAGTGAGTCAAATGCCTAGATTTAAACATCCCACAGATTCGAGGAGATTTGTGGGAGCTGTCTGTATTCAGAAAGGACATTTACCAAAGGAATGAAAAACTGTGATAACCCAGTGCATTTTAAATCTGAATCTGAATACTTGTTTAAATGCAATGTGATTCAACTTCTAACAGTACCAATCGAGGCAAACTAAATGCCATTTTCAGAAATAGTAACTTAATAAGTACACTCTGAAAATTTCTCACTCTCCGAAAACTTGCAAACTTTAAATGTTTGGTCACAATACCCAATACCTTTTGTATCTTTACAAAACTTTAGTAGATATTAATGTTATTTTTTTCCCATGAATACCATAGAAACAAAACCAAAATTTTGCTTTTCCCTGTCCTTTTTTGGAAAAGCTGATATCCAAAAAAAAACCGCAGAAGAGCATAGAAGTGTTTCATCAATATTTTGACTTATAAAATACTCTGGCGGGGGATTTTATGCAATAGTTGAGATACCTAGGAGAAAGAAGTTCGATATATGTCAACATATTCTTTTGTAAAATAAAGCTAATGAATTAATGTCTGGTCTTATTGACTACTATTTTCAAAGGGCTCTCCTGGGTCAAATCCTGCTAGGTGTCTACGGACCTTAGCACGGATCAACTTGAAGTTCTGGGCATTTTGGTGGTTTCTCCTAAAGGGATAGCACTGTTAATGCTACTCACTGAAAGAAAATCAATGAAACTGGTGGTTCTGTGTTCTCTGCATTATAACAACATTTAGATTACTGGAAATTAATGAAAATTTCACATTTTCCCTTGACTACTTTTTTTCTCTTTACTTTTAAATTATACTTTGATTCTTCTATTTCCATATGATTTTTTTTTGTGGTATTTCAATTGTTTCAAAATCCAAACAAAAAATTTTCTTACGAAGTTTTCAAGTTTTTCCTTATGACCCTTCCAAAAGCTAAATGAAAGTCTTTTCATTTGTATTACTCCCTTCAGGACTCTGACTAGGTTTTGACTTGAAGAGTTCTTTAAAATATCGGCAGCTAACGCCAGTTCTCTAACACCATTTAAAATGATGTTAGAGAACTGTATGTCACGGAAATAAAATAGAAATTGAAAATGTTAACGTGAAATGGGTCAGCCCATTAACACAAAATCAAATTCTGAATTTTAAAATTTGTGGGTAGAATTACAGGATGTAAATCAATGCTGGTGGCAATGAAATCTCACAATTTGAGATTCTGTTAGCAATCAGTCAAACAGAGCCCAACGTGGTGCATTGTGCTGGTTTGGGCTGCGGTAGAGTTAATTTTCTTCATGATAGCTGGTATGGGTCTGTCCTTTGAGTTTGTGCTGGAAATATTGTTGATAATATAGGGATGTTCTTGTTATTGCTGAGCAGGACTTGCTCAGAGCCAAGGCCTTTTCTTCTCCTCAAACCACCCCACCAGTGAGTGGGCTGGGGATGCACGAGGAATTGGGAGGGGCACAGCTGGGACAGGTGACCCCAACTGACCAAGGGGATATCCCACAC
Organism: Aphelocoma coerulescens; assembly: GCF_041296385.1. Taxonomy (NCBI): domain Eukaryota; kingdom Metazoa; phylum Chordata; class Aves; order Passeriformes; family Corvidae; genus Aphelocoma; species Aphelocoma coerulescens. Next base: position 126,068,911 of record NC_091015.1, read on the forward strand.
CATATGGCATCATGCTCAGCATATAGGGCTGGGGGAAGAAAAGGGAAGGGAGGCAACGTCAAGAGTGATCTCATTTGTCTTCCCAAGTCACTGTTACATGTGATGGAGCATTCCTTTCCTGGAGATGTCTGAACACCTGCCTGCCTATGGGGTTTTCTCACTTTTACACTTCTGATTCTCTCCATCGTCCCACTGGAGGAAGAGTGAGTGGCTGTGTGGTGCTTAGCTGCCAGCTGGGATTAAACCTTGACATAGATTAATGGTAATTTCAAGCATTTGCATCTGAAATTCTGTAATTAATTTTTCTCATTTTATTGTTTCTAATTCTGAAATGGAATAGTTGTTATTGCTTATATGCTTATATGATTTTAATCTGCACAGGCTTCAAACATTTAATTTTTAAAAGTTGTAAATGTACCAAATCCTCAGTTCTAGAAAGAGGACACAGTGTTCTTCAAATACATATGCGTGTCAACAATAGAGCTCTTACAGCAAGGTCACTGTCAGTTGATTTAATGCTCAGACTCGAGTAGAAAGTGCTTAGAAGTCCAACCATTATTGTATGACTCACTTGGCACTGCAGATAGAGTGAACTTCTGCAGATATGCACGTTAGAACACAGGCTGTCACTAACTTGTGACTGATAGTGTGAGATGGCTAAATGATTAACTTGATGTTTGCATGCCTTGAAAACAGATAATAGATCTATGAAATCTGGCAGTATATTCAAGGCAACACACATAAAATACACTAATGTGGCATTTAAATTGATAAAAACTGTCAGCATTATAAGGGAATGCTTTTCTTCTACATCCTGCCACAACTAAAACTTTCAAGGTCTTATTTTTCACTGTGTGATCAAAGATCATGAACTTTCATGGCACCTACCTCATATGCTTAAGGCTTTCCTATGAAAACCAATGGCAAATACGGAATCATTAACTAAAAGAGATTAAAATTGGCTTAGTTCACTGTGCAGTGTTAATGCTACCAACATCACAATTTAACAATAATCAGTTTCAATTTCAAAGATGACTTGTGACCATCATTCCATGGGAAACTGTTCTAGTGGCAGAAAGATTAAAATACCTTTTCCTGTATATCTACACTGATGTACAAATCTAAAAAGCAGATGCTATATCGATAGTAAGATTGACACTTGCTAGTTTCTCTTTGATATGAAGTTGTAATTACAGGAAAAAAGCTTATGGCAGGAATTGTACTGGACCAAAACATATACCAGAAGTATTTGAAATAGTTAAGATTCTCATACGTCCTTACATCAGGGCGGAAAAGTGATGGTAAAAGTTCTCAGGATTTCAGAGTGTTATTTGTAAATGATAATAGTGTTCTAGTTGCTCATGTCCAGAGTCAGCTATCACATGGCAAATGTTGCTACACTAATCTTTTAATAGATTATGAGTAACTGGTGTGGAAAACAAAAAAAAAAAAAACCAAACCAAAAAGAAGTTTAAAAAAAATTAATAAAAATGGACCTAAAATGCTATTTTATATCTCTCTCTGATTTGAACTTTCATGGGAGGAGTAATAAGTGCTATGAATGGATAGACACCTGGAATTGCTCCTCAAAAACCTTTTGCTCAAACCAGGTGTATTGCTCCTGTTAGTGTCTGTTTGATGAAGTTTCTTTAGGCAGAAGGACACTGTACAAACCCATCAGCATCAACTTCTGCTGTCTTCACTGCCCTACTATTTATTGACATAATTAAAGTGCTTGCGGAGGAAACAAAACCATAAATTTCTCAGCTCTTTAAAAACTAGCTGTCAAGAAATGTTCAGGAACCCAATTTCTTGCCAATATGTTTTAATAAAAAGAGGTGTAAAGAAATTGTAGGATTTTTGGAAGGACTCAAGAGAATTCTGAAAGAAAACAAAATAAAATTGCATAATGATGTGGTTTTAAGAAAGGATGTAGTTAGATTGCATGATTCTTAGTATTCACATGAAACATTTGGAAGGCTTCTGCTGAGAGCACCTTTTCCTCTGAGCCGACATCGATGTAGAAGGAAGCTCTCAGGTACCTGATGCTTTCCACTTGTGGCAAAAAAGGAGGCAGAAGAGGTTTAGTTAAGAGAATTTCCTCTGCCCAACATTTCTGAAGTGTTATTTTGAAAGAAACTTTTAACTCCAGGTGACCTAAAAATCTCAAGCTGTGAAACTGAAATCAAGAAAATGTAAACTCTGTGCCAAGAACTGTGTGATTTACATGATCAACTTTCTGGTGAGGTTATGCACAGAAATAAGACATCACAACAAAAGAACTTCACTGAACCACATTCTGGTCCTCATATAAACACATTAACTAAAGCTGATATCCCTGAAATGATATCCCTCATAAGGTCGTGGAGCCATGGAGTAGAACCACAGTGTTTCTCAGGGAGGTGAACAGTGCCAACTCACTGTTGGGAAATATTCTTGGACAATACCATGAACCATTGCAATTACTCAGATGGTGGGCAAGACAGCACTGATGTTGTCAAATAGGAAAGGTTTTGTGTTTGTTTTGGGGTTTTTTCTCATATTTCCAAACATAGACCTCTGACAGAGTGGCAATGGTCTCTTTTAACATTTATAGGTTATCCCTATTTCTCTTCTCTCTAGATTAAAAAAAAACAAAACCCAAACCACAAAAAAGCCCCACTGGTTAATGGTCATATTTGTAAATTCTTCAATATCACCTACAAAAAGATCACAGCATCTGACAAATATAAAAATTCTGCAACTTGCTTTTAAAAAAGATTATATTTTTTTCCTTCTGGACCCTGTTATTGATTATAGTATCTGCCAGGGAGATTGAACCTTCTTTCTGTGTTTACATATCAAAGGAGTAGATTTTCACATCTTCCTGAAGAGCTAATTAAAAACTTGATTCTTTTTAATGGTAATTATGTTTTAAAATGTTAAGGGCTAGCCTGTCTGTGATGATGTATGGAGACTGAAATTATCAGACACCTTCAGCAACTGTTGTGCCATGGAAATACTAAAATTTCCAGAAGAGGGAAGTGCCATTTTTTGAGATTTAGGATTGACAGGCTGCACATTATAATGTGGAGCAGAATTTTGATTCTGACAGCATGGACATGGTCCTGGAATACAGGTGTGAACTTGCAAGGGGGTTGCTTTGTTTGTTTGTTTGTGGTTAGCTAAGTTAATAAATTTACAGTGTAAGATGTCAGCCCAAAACCATTTTTTTAATGGTTTTAATTGTCTGAAGACAAGGGGGTAATATGGGTGTAAAAAAACAAAATCAAGATGGCAACAAATTGCTTATAATTTTTTGTTAACCTTTGTAGTCATTTTAGTCAATACTACTCTCTAAGTTTACAATTACCAAAGGAATAATATGTTCCAAGAATTGATGCCTGAAATGAATTCTAAAAATTTCTGCTGGAAACTTATAGGTGGATAGCTAGTAGCTATAGGCCATAGAGTTATACTTTAACTAAGTCCATACACTGCATTTGCAGTGATTATAACAACACTATGAATCATTGCTGGAAAATTGAACGTTGGGTTTGTCAGCGTTTTTGTCAAGCAAACGGGATGGGGAGCCCAGACAGGCGTTCCAGGAGCCTTTTTATTATTTTATTCCATTATCAGTCTCACATACAGAGTTGAGACAGAGATAGTACAAAGCTCACACTGTCACAGGCATCCAAAGATTTCCTGCTTACAGAGCATTCTTAAAAGCTTCTTAGCCAATTAGCATGCTTCTAAAAATTACAGACAACTATTTTAACCAATCCTCAATAGCACACATACATCTGTTGCACACAATACTTGCTTGTTATGCCTTATATAATAATGCACAATATTCCATTATTAAGCTTAAACTTATCTATCTTGCTAAGCATATTTTTTGCAACTTCAAAACCTATTTCAGCCAAACCTAGAAATTCTAACCATTGTTTTAATGTCCTTGTTTGCTATATAATTGTATCCTTCTTATATCTTCAAGTTTTCACAGCTAGAGCTGGTTCTTAAATTCTTTTGCTTTATTTCTGAAACCTGCTTTTTTCTCACACCTAAGAGCTTTTCCACCTTTTATGTCTCCCCACAATTCCCTCTCTCAGTACAACCATAAAGAAACCCTCTCAACTTTGTCGCTTATCGACTACTTTGCGTTTCATAGCTCCTCTACGTAAAGGCCCTTTTTTGGGGTTTAATTTGGTTTGGTTTGGCTTGATTATTTTTTTTAGAGACCTTCCTTATTCCATTAACTGTTTCTTGTTTGTTTGTTTATTCATTTTTTACAGTCAAACTCTTCAAGGTAAGATTTGTTTGCATTTTTGTTCAGGTTTTCAGATGGAAAGAACATAGCAAATTCTGATGAATCTGAAATCTCTGCAACATAGTAGAAAATAATAGCACTCCCTAGGACTTAAAATCCTCACTATTTAAAAAAATAATGTTACCCTCTGAGACAAAAACAAATGTTAAGATTTAATATAGAGTGCCCTTGTAAGTATTTAACCTAACAATATTTTTGTATAATGTAAATGTCCCCATGTTAGATACAATGTCTGGTTTAGTTTCAAAGGAGTTATACTGAAGATTAATGTTCTTCTTTATAGAAGTGGATTCAATAACCTTTACACTTCCATATCATATATTATGCCCAACTCAATGATTTTTTTCTCATCTATAAATCTAAGAAATCTTTTTATTTCAGCTTTTCTTCATGCCTGATAAAAGCTTCAGGATTACCTATATGTCTAATGAAACTATTGCCAATTAAAAAAATGCATTAGAGGTTTCTGCAACTGTTACTTCACTCTTTAATCTTGTTAAGCCATTGAAAAGCCTCAGAACAGGAAGACTGTTTTTACAGTTGAAGCCTGTTTTCTGCCTTTATGCTTTTTTTGGCCAAACGGAATTATCAGTCACTATCTCAAATCACTAAAAAAATCACCTTCAGTCACACTATTCCTTGGCAAGGGATGTGTGTGTTTCTTACTGCTTTTTAGTTTCTCACAATACTGGTAAGACTTGATTATGTTAGTGAGTGGTTTTAGTATACCTACAGCTCACTTTTGGTGTCAGGGAACATTCAAAGTTTTGAAAGTTACTTTTTGTTTTAATCTCTACATATTTCATCAGTAACTCTCCTTTCAAGTCTCTCAGTACACAGCTTGATTTGTATTTTCAAAGAAGCCTGAATGCCCCTAAAGGTTCAGCATCTACTTCCTTTTAACATTGTTTGAAAGTCTCTATCCAAATCTGGTTTTATCATTAGGAAATCTTGATTAATCAAGACTTTTTACTCTTCTTTTAGGTATACAACTATCCATAAACAGTTGCTTTTTTAGGCAACTTCCCCAGAGACACCTTCATTTTAATCTTCCCTCACTTTGGCTTGGGTGTTTCACACCTCACTCCTCCAATAAACTCCATTCTGTGCCTTTTTTTCCCCCTCCTCATTTTTCCCTCTCCCTTTGTGGTTTCTTTAGGAGTTTGTTTGTCACAAAGTCTGTTTGATAGTATTTACAAGAATTATACAATTATAAATATGGGTTTATAAAAACGCATTTTCTATAGTTGGTATTTAGAATTAAGCAAATGAAACATCTTCCTTTTTTTTTTCTGCCAAACTATATATTTAATCTTGGGATTTTTTCAAGGTAGACCTATTTTTACTTGTATCCAAATTAGAAATACAGCCCTAGTCTGTTCCAAGATGTGCACAGCACCGCAGCCAAGTATGACTGAAAAGGTCACTGAGAGCTTCCTGGGCTCCTTCTTTCTGTTACCACTCGGGGATGAGTCAGTGTTGGTTTGTGTTTGCCAACAACCTCAGGTGACAAACTCAACATGTGGGGTTGCCTCATTCCTGTTCTTGCTAAGTACTGAATCTTTTTCTGTGCTGTAATATGAGCCACAACAGTGTAAGAATGATGAGAAAGTGTCTCAAGTTCTCACACAGAAGCTCTTCCTTGCCCTTCAGCTGGCTCCACTAGCCATAGGCTTTCTTCCATCATCGAGTTGAAGAAAATGTCTTAATTTAATATTTGATTTTGTTAAGAAATGCCTGGACCAGTGTATAGTTTTAATTTTTTCCATCTGGATAAGGTCTTTAAGGCCATTGAAAATTATAATGCACATGAAGAATTAAAAACTGGAGAAATATTCTTTAGAATTGTAACTAACATGTAATTTATTTAAGCCTTATGTTCTGGCTAGGTATAACTTGATATTCTGCTCAGGTGATGTCTGGGTGATGAGAGGTGGAGCAGTAGTTGTTCAGGTTTCATCATTTTCTTAGAAATCCATTCATTTATTCTCCACCAGTGTGGAAAGATGGTGTTTCTGCAAAGAGGCAACCATAAACATCCAAGAGGCAGAGCTCTTTGCAGAGAGCAGGAGTGATGCTGAGGCAGAGCATCAGCAGCTCCTGGTATCCTTGGAAAGCTGTCATGGCTTGGCAGCTTCTTCCTTTGCCTGCAGGAGTACTTTGGCTAAGTCCCTGTAGGCTGCAGGGTGGTTAGGCAGGGTGGACACGTGGCGAAATAATCACAAGAGTGAGTAAAGACCTGTCAGGAAAAGTGGTCAAGATTAATAGATACAGGCACTTAGGTTTGCCTGCAATGGTTAAGCATTCCTGGTCTGGTTTAGGTATATTCCTTCAGGAAAATTCTTTTGAGTTTTTACTACAGAAAACCAGAAATATTATCTCCAGGTAAAGCTTCCTGAATACCACTCTTAAAATACACTCTAAATAATTTGAGTGTTTTTATTTACCCATGAATCTTTCCTTGGGCTTCAGTGCCACCAACACAGGGTTTACTTTTCCTCTCATCCGTGTTGATGGTCTTCATATATTTCCTCTACGATATTAAATCCTACACTTATCCTATCTAGCTTTGATTTTATTGCTGCCTTCAAGCTTCTATTAGATAACACAGCAAATAAAGATGAATAAATAAGATTGATTGATACTGAATGTAACATACCACCTTTGTTCTCTAGCATGGAAATTGAGCAACGCAAACACTACAAATAGGCATTCAGCAAAGGCACTCTGGGCTGAGATGCTAACTTTGTCAAAAATTGGTTAAATGCAATATCACTAAAACAAGTTATCAGTGTCATCTTCAGCAGTCTTCAAGATTCTGATTTTGTGCATTATAGACCTATGTGCGTGACTAAAAAAAAAATCAAATTATCCTCTGGTGCATGTATTTAATAAACAGTAAATGATGGTTCCTGCTAGCAAAATGGTAGCAAATTACTATAGCTTGTATATATTTATTTCGTAAGTATCTTCTCACTTATCTGCACCAGCAACTTGCAACTCAGAGTATTTAGAAGTTTTGCCTCGGATATTTAGATTTTATTTGATCTATGATTGGCAGATATTATTTCTATACTTGTGCTGATGATTTAAACATTTAAAAGAGGGGAAAACAATAATTCTTTTTTTTCAGTGGCAAAAGAAATAAAACCAACTGAAACTTAATTTGAGCTGGTACCTAATTCACTTTAAATTTCTCAGAAAATGGGATGCAGCAGGGACACCTCCATAGGGCCACAGCTTCATCACTGCTGATGTGTTGCACACACTACCAAAGCTCCCAAAGGGACCCACAGTCAGACAACTGTCAAATCAACCAGAGAATTGGGTAGGAGCTCATGAAGGCTTCATGTCAAGGATGAGAGAGCAAATGGTATCTGATCTGACAGAAAGTTACACTGGCAAAGGCAATATCTAATCCAGCATCAAGCATGACAGAAAAAAAGTTAAACTTTCAATCATTTTTAATGTCTGAAGCACCTGGGAGGAGGGAACTGATGCAAACTGATGCAAACTGATGCAAACTGACGCAAGCCAAGTGCTTCAAGTCATAGGATGAAGCATTTGTGACCTAGAACTAGAAGACTTAAGGCTTCATTTGCTATGTTATTGAACCATGTTTCTAGTCAAATTCAGGGCAAATATAAACATAGGAATACACTGCTTATCCCAATGAGTTTGAACCCTAAAGAACAGCAAATACACATGCATAGCAGAATATCTAGGAAACAAATTTCATGACAGGGATGGGCTATCATCCATGGGATGATGTAGGTTGGGCAGGTGATAGGTACACAGCATAGTGCTCCAAACTTCATTCCTGGGGAGATTAGCTGTATGGTCTACTGGGTTTCCATGGGCAAGTTTTGGTAGGGGGGGGCTGCAGAGGTGGCTGCTGTGAGAAGCTGCCAGCAGCTTTTCCCATGTCTGACAGAGCCAGTGCCAGCCAGCTCCAGGACAGGCTCACCACTGGCCCAGGCCAAGCCCATCAGCAGTGGTGGTAGTGCCTCTGGGGTAACAGAGTTGAAAAGGGGACAGTGAACCCTGTGCAAAAAAAGGGGATAGTGAACCCCATGCAACTGCAACTCGAAACAGGAGTGGGAATATATGAGAGAAACAGCCCTGTAGACACCAAGAACAGTGAAGAAGAAGGGAAAGGAGGGGCTCCAGGTGCTGGAGCTGAGATTCTCCTGCACCCCATGGGGCAGACCACAGTGTTGCAGCTGCGCCCCTGCAGCGCAGGGACTCACACTGGAGTAGAGATTCACCTGCAGCCCTGGGACAACTCCAGAGCAGGTGGATGCCTGAAGGAGGCTGTGACTCCATGGGAAGCCTGGCCTGGAGCAGGCTCCTGGCAGAACCTGTGGGGCCATGGAGAGAGCCCACACTGGAGAAGGTTTGCTGCAGGGCTTGTGACCCTGTGAGTGACCCACCCTGGAGCAGCCTCTTCCTGAAGGACTGCATGCTCCACACTGGAGCACTTTGTGAAGGACTACAGCCAGTGGGAAGGACTCATATTGGAGAAGCTCATGGAGGACCTCCTGCTTTGGGAGGGACCCCACGCTGGAGCAGGGGAAGAGTGTGAGAAGTCCTCCCCTGAGGAGGAAGGAATGGCAGAGACCAGGAGTGATGAACTGACCACAACCCCCATTCCCCTCCCCCATCCCACTGCGGTAGGGGTGAACAAGTGGCTGTGCAGGGCTCAGCTGCCAATAAGGGTCAATGCAGAATAGACAGAAAAAAATATATCTTTTATTGGGCCAAATACATTTTCATCTGAAATGGTTTTTATTTCTCTATTTTTTTCAGTTTTTCAACTATGTCATCGCTTCAGGTACCAGCAGCAGCAGAGTAAATGCTGTTATGGGTTCTTTTAGTCTCCCAGTCCTCAGCAAAATGGTATTTAAAGGACTTCGTGCACAAGAGATTATACCTTTGATTACTAATCCTTAACAGACTTTTCTTCTATTAACTTCTCCTACTGCTCTTTAAACTCCTGTAAAGGTTTATAGTGCACATCCCCTTGTGTCAGAATTCCACAGATTAACCATGAGCTATGAAGAAATTCTATTTTGTTTGGTGGCTTGTTTTTTAGCTACATTACTTTGACCTCCCTGGGCTTTATTGGACTAGTCCTTCCTTTTTTTATTTTCTCAGTGTAACATATGACTCATAGGGATGTATTTTACCTCTTAATAGCTGCTTCTTTCCACAATTTGAACAACCTTTATGACTGTTCATGATTATCTCGCTAATTTTTTCTTGCTTCCTTTTTGAGATGATTGTGGGGGCAGTAGAAACTGCAAAGAACACCCAGGATAGCTTTATACAATATCATACAACATCATAATATTTGCTATCTTGTTTTTCTTTTCCTTTTGTAAATGACTATTTACTTTTTTACTGCTCCTGAGTATTGAGCTGACATTTTCACTGAATTGTTCATTACAGGTCAATTCTAAAGATCTCATTCCTGTGTGGCAAAAGTAATCTCAGAACTCATCACCTTGTATGTAAAATTGAGATTGTTTTTCCTCATGTGCATCACTGTGTATTTACCAACACTGATTTCATCTGCTATTTCATTATCAGTTTATTTCTTCTGCAGTTCAGTTGCCCTTGTTTTTATTATGTTGAATAACTACCACCAGCAAATTTTGTCTTCTCGTGGCTTCTTTCTTCCTTTTTCCAGATGATTTATGGAAGTGTTGAAAAGTCCTGAAACAGCAAAGGTCCTGGGTGACTCCACTTTATTTATTAGCTAAATAAATTTAACATTCAACCAGTAAAACTATATTAGGCTATTTATGTGTTTCCTTGTTGAATTTTCCCCCTTTAACAATATGGGTGCTGAATTTTATTTAGGTGGTCAGGCGTTCCTTAAATACTAAATTTTTAATAACCTTTAGCAGATAGGAGCAGTCAAGGATATCATTTGACAGACTTCTTTGAACCATGAGAGGGGGTTTTTTTCTGCTTATCTAGAGTCTTCATATTTTTTAAGGACACAATTTACAGATTCTCATTGAGTGGAAGCAATCACCAACAATATAAGTAACACAGATAGATAGTGCTAGCCTAGCATTTATTATGTGTTCTTATGTTTCCATATTGTGTGGTTGTGGACAATGTTCACGTGCATAGGTTGATCCTAAATTTCAAAGAAACTATTAGGAAAACTTGAATTATCTTCATTTCATAAGCATAATTTTACTTTAAAGCATTATGCACCTGGGTTTCAATGCAGTATTTGGCCCTTTTGTTTGCACTAGATTAGATTGTGACTGATCATAGTTTGTATCAAAATATTCTTTTAAAACATATATTAAATTCCTTAAATTTGGCAGGTTCCCAAACCTTCACAGTAGCCCTCTCCCAAAAGGCTTTTCTGTTTGCAAGTAGAACATGTCAGATAATATCTGGAAATGAAGATGTAAGGTGGTCATAATCTTATTTGAACAATAGAAGTAATTGCATCAGGCTAATGCTCTAGGGATTGTAGATTCAATCACTTTTAACACTTTTTGAAATGTGCTTTCACACCAGGGGTAGGTGAGAGTGCTTTTAATGGGGGAAAAATATAATATCTGAAGAATCTAGTATTTTTTCTGTTTTTGTTGTGCTTGAGCAAAATTCATTTTATGGTCACTGGGATTAGCTAAAACAATTCCCTTAAATTCAATCAAAGATATTGATATTGTTAACACTTTTCCAAAAACAACAAAACAGAGAAACAGAAAAAATTTATGACAAAAATAATATTTTCATTAAGATTGAAATATCCTACAGTAACATGCTGAATTCATCCAATTTCAGAGAGGAAATGTCACTATCTTTTTGGGGGGGTGGTTTAAGACATGAAAAGACTAGATTTAAAACTATATGCACATTACTGGTGGTGATCTATGTTGCATCTTGTCCATGCTTTATTTTTATACTAGCAAAACAAAGTAGTTTTTCCTTATCTGAATAAAATATTCTCTTGTTCCAGAACAGAATTACTTTGGAATAATCATTATGCAAAGACAATTTCAAAATCACTGAATTGACATGCATCTTATTTGCAGTGGTTTTTACTTTAATTTTTAGGTTTGGGTTTTTTAAGCTGTTGGAGTGTGTCTGTATAATCAGTGGAAACACAAACTGTTTTCCATTCAGTTCTATGTCAATAGAACAGAATATTCAAAATATTTTCTAAACTCCTATAAACTTCTGAGTATAATTAAAACTAGTAGAATCTGCAGAAGATTTAAAAGAAGATTTATAGTACCAGATCTTAATAAGACTCTAAAATTGCTACTTGTAGAGAAACTCAGAGAATGAATCCTCAGGACTTTTAGGGGGTATTCCAAAGATTTTTAAGAGTTTAAAACCAAAAAGTTTTATTTGTGTTTACATTTCTCTTGGTCTTGCTGTACCAAGCTGAACAAGCTGTGTTTGTCTGAGACAATTATTCCATGAAAACATCCTGTTTTGGCTTGAAGACATAAAAATTAGTAAAATTCAGAACTGCTATCAGGGACATTTGTTTTGATAGCTGGCCAAGTAATTTTAGCAATTTGTGTGACATTTGCCATTTGAATTGGCCATCGGCTTCTAAACAAACATTCATCCTTGTCATGCCTTTTGCTATTAGACTGAACAGTACCTGATATTTTTAGTACCTGATCTCTGAAGTAGTTATATGTTGCAGTCAACACACCTCTTAATATCCTTTTTGATAAGCTAAGCAGGCTGAGCTGTAGCTGTCATATGCAGAAATGCATTTTCTACCCCACAAGTAATATTTGTTACTCTCTTCTGTCTTCTCTCCAGTTTTTTCATCTCTTTTTACAAAATGTGGACTACAGAACTATATTATTCTGACATGTCTCACTTATATCACATACAAATAACCACTATTCCCTTCTTTAGACAGCCACAGGTCATGTTGTCACTTTTTGCAGCAAAATTGCATTGACAGTTTGTGTCAAATTCTCTACATGCTGTACATGTGCTATTTTTATGGTCCAGTCTTAATTCTGCCAGTTATGAACTCTGTTCCTCAGTATGTAAGTTTTTATTTTACAAAGCTAAATTCATTTTGTTTGAGTCGGTTTGACCCAGCTCCCTATATTCTGCTATGTCAGTTGCTTTTTCTTTCTTGTATTTTAGGGTGTAAGTGTTTGGTGCTTGCTTAGACACATGTGATCAAAATGATTTAAAATCAGACCCTGGTACAGAAAACTGTGTATTTTAATAACTAGCTTTTTTCAGAAAATAAAAACTAGAGAGTACTTTCACAAATCCTATTAGTTATTCCAAGTTTGAAAAAGAACATTTCCGTAGTTTTGAATCACAACGTTGTGGAAAAATAAAAGATAGACTCTGCAAATAAGGTCTAATTTTATCTATTTTATCAGCTATGTCTGAGGAAATGGTGAACATTAGATAAATTTACATGGAGAATATTCGGACCCCTCACACCTGACAAACTGTAGAAAATTACTGTATAATCTGTTGGTTCAAAGATCTCCTTCACTTAGCTCAGCCTCCTCTATTTTGCCATCACTTTTATTAAAATATCTTCATGCACTTTACAAAATGGCTTTGCTTAACCTCAGGTTTAGTCTTTTTTTTTCCCACAATAAATAATCCTAAGAAGTGAGAGAAGCTTGCTAAATCACTGCATTTATTATGGACTGCAGTGATTTTGTCTGTACAATTTTTGAATTCTCAATGAGATACTGTGGATGCCTGATCTCTCTGTTTCAACTTTGATCTCCCTTAAAAATATTCTCTCCTTAATCCAGTTGGTTACATTATTTCTCAGGGTAAGAGTTATCTCAGGAGGTGTCTTGGTGAGTCATTAAATGAAAATGGGCATTTATTCACATAGAAGCATGGAGGAAAAAAGGAGGCATATCAGGAGGGAAATTATTTACCGGAGTCTGAGTGCCCAAGTAAACTGATCTGGGCCTGACTTTACAAATAATATTATAATACAGGAGGCTTTTACTATAGGTATTGAGCAATGCTCTCTTTGTTCATGATAAAGGAAGATACTTCACAAGTTTAGAGAAAGTTTTCATCCTAAAATGCATGAACCCAAACCCTCAATATGAGCTAACGATGTTTCCCTAATGTTCTAACTGAACAGGTTTTCTGTTTCATGCAAAGAATAATATTATATTAACAAATATGGTGCAGAGCCTATGCACACAGACATTTTCTTCATTGCAAAGCAATGAAGTGGACAAGTGAAAGCCTGTGCTCTCTGGAAATGCCAAGGAGGAGCATGGGCAATACAGTAAAGCTGAGCAATTGTAAGATTTCGGTTCACTGGAGCAGGAGACGATACTAATAGTCTGTGCTGTGAGAGATAGTGCCTGCACTCCTCTCAGACTCGCTGGTCTAATAGAACACGATGGATCCAAGTACGGAACCTGCTGGCAGGAATCTCAGTGTCTCAACAAAGCGTTACGAGGCTCTGTCATGCCAAGTGACAGAATAACACAGGCTTAGTACTTCTGTGTCTTAGCTCATCATATTTCCTGTTTGAAATCTGAATTTCTTTTTATTAGTTGACTAGTTGACACTGTATATGAAACAACATATGTTGACAAGCACATATGCTTGTAGATATTTAATGATCAAATAAGCTATTTCCAGCTATTTCCTTAGCTTATCCTGTCTTGTAGAGTGACTGCAGTTCCCATGTTGCATTCTTGGTGATGAACGTGACAAAAATGTTTTACAGGCAGGAAACTGGCAAGTCAACTTTCTGATTAGTGTTTAAGAAGTTTTCTTTTATACAAAGTTTTCACACAGTAACATCAGTGGGGTTTTTTGTTGGTTGGTGTTTTTTTCTTACTTTGTATTTTTGTAAATTTAAAATTATTTTACATAAAATGCTAGATAAAATTTTGGATATATTAAGTGAGGTTTCATGGAGGACTTACGGGTTGTTGCTTTTTGATGGGCCTTAAATAACTTCATGCTTGAATAGTTGAAATTCTGCCTAAATGAGGGGAATGTTAAAGTTCCACTGAAGTGGAACTGATAGCTACTATTATACTACTACACTTTGAGAAAATCCAGCTCTACAGTGTTCAGCAGAACGGGCAAACAATTTTATCTTCTAATTTTTCATCCATGCATATTACAGAACACTGTAACTGTTGTATTTTTATTATCTTGAAAATATTAAGACCTCAGTTGACAATGACAGCAGTTGATATGTCAAAGCTTGCCAAACAAAACACAGATGTTTTGAAATTTCTTCTAGAACATCAGCCTTATCCTTCTGCTATGTATTTTAATGACATTGAGGGTTTCTTGAAGCTCTTAATGCAGCTCCATGGTGGTTCCTTTAATCTCATCCAGGTTCATCTTCAAACATAGAATCCCACAAGTCTACCTGGTCACAATGAGACAATGCAAAGTATGCACAAATTACATTAAATCTAACCATAAAACAATTCTATTGCTTTCTATAAAACCAGCTGTTGGGTAATATTTCCTGTGACATGATAAGCTAATGTAATCTAGGGGACATTTTTATTTTGTAATAAAATGTCAAGAAAGAACTTAAGAGCATACCAAGAAAGAACTTTTGATACATTACTAGTTAATGCCTAAAACAAACAACCTTTTTAAAATTAAAACAGTATATTTTTAAAGTTATCATTTAGAAGTGGTAGAACACTTAGAAAAAAAACACAGTTCAAGAATAAATGTTTTCTATTGCCCTTCTTTGTATCAAAATTTCACTTTTGTGCTTTGACTTTTTGCCTTTTTCTGTCATGTCCACTGAAGCCAACGTCTTAACTGGAATTGGGTATATATGAATAAAAATCGGCCTACCCTTGAACACAGCTTCATCCTGAGTTGTCCTTTGAAGGAAATAAGGTGAGTTTAATAACATTCAGTCCTCACATATCCCAGAAGTATACAATTTTTTCTGTAAATAATCAGTAATAGTGAAATTAAAGGAATTAGATAGATCACTTGAAGATAAGCATATGTAGAGATGCTTACTTAGAGACTGTCTGGATTTCTGCCTGTGGTTACTGTAAGTTCATTTTCTCTTTCATTTTTCTCTCTCTACACTTTTCTCACCTGGAAATTGGAATATGAAGATATTGCTTCCCATATATCAAGATACCATAGTATGAATTGTACTGAAACTATTCATTAGTATAAAGCCAGAACTTTTCCATAGCAGGCAATACTATGAAAAATCTGCCAATACACTTTGCAATGTTTCATTAAGAAGCCAAAATATTCAATTGAATTGTGTTTTCCCATTTCAGTATCTTCAATTGCATTTGCCATTCAGACTGCTCTGGAAGCTATAACATCTAAGGTGGACAAGTGTCAGAAGTATTATCTTCCTTACTCACTGTAGATGATGTGTGATTTTTTTAATAGAGGAAAAAAAAGGAGCCATAAAAGGACCTAAAAAAAACAATTTCATCATCAGCATCCATAATTTTTCCTTAAGAACAATGTATTGCAGTGTTTATGTTCATTTATTTATCTAGTTGCTTTCAAAAGATAACCCATGCTTTAAGTCACAAAAGAAGAGTTTCCAAGCCTTTTTGTAGTAGAAGAATGGCAAAACAACTTTGTAACAGGCAAGACCGAATTTATGAAATGCCTCTCTTCTTCCCTGGTTATTTTTGTCTTGATTGAACACTGACTTAAAATAAATTCTCCAATCATTGTATAAAAGTTCATGTTATCTCTTGAATAATTCAATCAATATATTCCACTAGTGTTACAGCGGGGATTACTGTAACTCGCATATATCAAACCAGGAGTCCCGTGGAAAAGAAATATATCTATGGACAGATTCTTGATAGATGTTTCAGAGATGTTTATTTCTCCAGCCGCATGGCCGGGGTTCTCTCAGGAACTCCTCAACCACGGGACCCGACCGCCCCTGCCCACGCCGGGGAACACAAACCAACCAATGGGGAACGAGGCTGAGCAGGGGCAGGGAAACCCCGTGCCTCCCTCAGGGCTACATGGCAGGGGAGGGACCCCAACACACTAGCTATAAAATTAGTCAATCAGCAAAATATTTGTCAGTAAAGTCATAAAGTATTTTTATTGTAATTCTTAAGTGATATGCAAAAAATTTTCTTCCACTTTAAATGTTGGTATGGAGATGAAAGGAGCCTTCAATATAAAACTTTTTAAAAAAGAATGTATGTGCTTGATGAGTGAACAGTTCCTTTTAACCATAAAATTGCTCAGAGTGCTGATTCTCTGTTCTAATGCAATCAATTTGAATGAAAACAATTTATTCTATTAAAAAAGAACTCTATGTAAAACTTGCTAACCTGCAGAAATGCATTTAGTTGGCACAAACTATGCTGTAAATCTTCATCCAAACTTTTGAGCCGTAGTTCAATTAGAGTGCACTGTAAGTCAAAAACTATTATAAATATGGGTTAGGATAAGGACTGAAAACCAGTAGTAAAATACAGAATTTTACCTGTTGTAAAATACAGAAATTATATGATGGCTTTATAAATAAGAATAAGAATGTGATTAGATGTTTGTTTTCCTCACCCATGGACCCAGTAGGTGAGATTTCCTCTTCAGAGAATTTTACAAGTGTGTAAAGTCCTGTATATACATGGATATATGGTCTTTCATATATGAATGCTAGTGAATATTTATGAGAGTCAGCAGAATCTTTACACTGTATATGCTTTCACATTAGGCACAAAAAAGTCTTGCTTTTGCTACAGCAAGACCTGAATCAAGACCCAAGTTTTCTTTAGGCAGTTGTCCACAGCTGGTACTTGATCCAGACTTAGCTTACTGTTCCACGTGCCAGTACAAGGTTCCTGTGCGTCTCCTAAGTTAGTGCATGTTTTTGTGAGCCCTATGCCTGTGCCTGCATGTCTATGTATAAAGACAAGGGCACTTTATTTGATCCCAACACTGAGCCTTCTCTTCCTTAGGAAAGTACTGTAGATGTATATACATATACTATTTTCCTGAGCTCAAGAAATATTTTATTTCACTTGAGCACAATACAACCTTAAAAATTGGATTTTGTAGAAAAGGCAGGATAGAAATTATTCATGTTTCTATGAAAATAGATACTTCTGACTAATAAAGCCAGGAGGAACTCTGAACTGCTTCATACTCTCTCTTCATGGTTCATTGCTTTTCTTATAAACCGAGAATAATGATTTCCTACCTTGCTCTTCGTAAGAGCCTCACAGAGCTGAATGCCTGGAATACTGTACCATACCAGGCACTGTGGTGATAAGGTCCATGTAGTGGACCTTTCTCTCAACTCAAGATTACCAATACCAGAATCATAGCCCTTGTTTACTTTGCAGGGAGGCTTACCTGCTGCAGTAAACCTTAAAATCCCAGTCTGTTAATCATCCACTCAAAGGATGCATTCTAATGATCCCACTCAGCCTGAATTATTCCTCGTGCAACATTCAGGTGAGTGAGCTGGGCAGGATGCAGCATGCCAGACTAATTCCTGCAGGGTGAGCATAGCCAAGCAGTCCTAGAAGGAAGAGGACAAGCTCATACTCAGCCCTGCAATGGAAGCACAGAAAGGCAGGCATATTATAGATCCAGATAAACCTTAACTTGTCCATTTTAATGTCACCAGTGATCTCGTCAGCAGATCTCTCCCCAGTTACTCTGCAGTCCAACTGAATGTGCCTGTAAACAGAAAATAACAACTTGTGGAACTGATGTGTGTTTGTCACCAGCTCTGCTCGTGCATTTCAAAAGCCTTGTCTGACCAGTGCTGACATATGGAGCTGCTCTGGGATGAATCATGAAGGAAACATATGGATTAAGCATTTATGGCATTAAGATTCTTACTGAAGCAGAAGGTGGCCTGTGTGGGCCTATAGGGATGATTCATAGAGTCACCCCTATGTTTTCTTGAGGGTGAAAGGAAACTTCATTCCACTTAATGTCGTATTTGCAAACTCACCACTGCTTTTATATCCATTTAAAAAGTTCATGATAAGATTGCTTGGAGAAAAGCAGCATGACTTGGTAATTAAGGTGCAGGATTAGCTTGTTTAGCTGATGGCATTCCTTCCAACAGCACTGATCAAACTTCCCATCTTTCCAGATGCAGAGCTACCAAAACAATTTTATGCACAGCAAGGGTGCAGATTTATGTACCTTCCCTGGGCTGTATTCCTATTACTGAAGTCATCCAGTCTCTGGCTGTTCAGTTTTTCAAATAAGCCTGCTCAATATATGACATTTAAAATAAAAAAATATGCAGTAAATTTGACTGGAAAACAAGTTTGGGATTCTGCCTTCCACTAAAGATGTTGAAATCTGCAAAGTGAAGCCAAAGAAAACTGTCACAATTAAGGCCAGTGCTTTTTAACAGAGGAAGCAATCTACAAAGCCCACTTGCTCCTGCTGTAGTGGAAGTGGCTGAAATAAGGAAAGGGCAGTAATAAGTACACTTTCTGCACTTCTGGTCCTCCCATCGACTCCCCACTTTCCTGCTGTTGGGGGACGAAATGCCAGGATATGTGAGAGTGGTTTACAAGTGGTTCTGAATTGTTATTTCTGAGGCAAACTAAGTAGCTTTTGACAAGTCACCTATTGGCATCTGGAATTTTTGTAGCAAGAATGCCTGAATTCAAAAGCCATTTCCTTTCACCCATGAGGACCATAATAGCTGGCCATGACAAACTGGTGTAACAGATGTATTATAAATAGGAATACAACACACATGGATAATTCTTAGCCAGAAATTTCATGAAGATCCTTTTACATTTTTATGTGCATGTAAGTTATATATAGTTCATACTGTATATGAATATGTGCATCTAATTCATATGTACTACTCACAATTCAGTCGCATAACACGATGCACATTCATTATGTATGATGTGATAAATACACATCTGTCTCATACCTATGTGGTAATCACAATCATTTTGGTTTAGCTTCCACTTTTCTTTCAGACTCTTTGTTGTTGGTTTCAATTGTTATTTCTTCCAACTAAAATAAATTCTCTGAAAAGTTTAGTGATCAATAAAGTAGGGAAAAATTCAAAATCATTTTTAGTTAATTCATTCTTCTGACCAAAAAAAAAAAGGAAAAAAAACCTTTTTTTACAATTCATTGACTTCAAAATGTTCTTGGCAGTATTTGGTTTTAGCGTTATAAGTTTGGGGGTTTGGCTTTTCTTTTTGGGGAGTAGTCTTTTTCTTTTTTTTATAAGTAACTTAAACTTCCCAGTGTGTTATTTTAGCTTGTATGCAACAAATTGTTCATCTCAGTTTTTTCCAATTCCTCAAAAATAATCTTTTTTTTTTTTGAGCACAGTTTCCAAAGCATTAGTCCCAACCATGAAATAAGATCCACATATGGATGGGAACTGGTAAATTCTCTTCAACGATCTTTCAGTCCTAGCCCTTTCAGGGAGAAAAAATAGGCAACAATGCAAAAATTCTTATGTCACATAGACATGGACTAGTATGAATTGTGAACATACAGTTTAATTATTTTGGAGGTGTGATTGTAGGTTTAGCTATATCAAGGGTATATGAATTTCCCTTTTTCTTTTTAACAGAGAACATAAAATGGCACTCACAAGCTAAGAAAAGAGAAGAAAGTCCCCTGTCTCAGCTCTGTCATCTCTTTTCACAGACCTCCAAGCATCAGCCACCTTGAACTTGGACACTGAAGCCATTGAAGAGCCATAGCCATCAGGACTATCAGCTCCACCATATTGTTTACTCACAGCTAATTTAGGATAAGCTTGTTTAAAACTATTTCTTTGAATAAATATAGAAATAATTAATAATGGATTAGAACTAAATGTTAGCAATGTGTATTGCCAATGAATGTCAATTTAGTATTGTTTCCAAGTTTGAAACGGGCCGAAGTTTTCAGTCTTTTAAACATTGCTATCACAGTGAGATCTAATTCTCTTAACATAGATGTATATATTTGCATATACATACATATATATGTGTAGTCACTTGCAATAAATTGAAGACAACTGTGATTATGAATCATGTTAGTAAACAATGCAAAAAAGACAGGGTGTCTTAGATTGAGCTTAAAATTCTACAAATGATGTAGCTTCTGGTTAACTAGGAACACATGCAAAATGTGCAGGTCTGCTTGGGTAAGGCTGCACAGATAAACTGCAGTAATGGTGCATTTTCCAAGGCATTATACCTCCAGACTCTGACAGATCAAAAGAATACTGATGCAATACAAATCTTTGTACACCAACAGAAATGTTATAAATAAGCAACATGATTTAAATATAACTTGTGTTTTTGATTTGCCTGAATAAGATATTGGACTGGGAAATCTAAAAAAAGGCAAACCCGACAGAAATATACTGAAATGTCTTCTTTTGAAAAAAACAGGCTTTAGTTAAGTCCATTCTTCTGAACAGACAACTAATAAATACCTATGAAGTATAGAAAATAATCTTATCATGAAATAAAAGCAACCGTTTATAATTTAAATAATATTCTTTCCCAACAGATAGCTTTCTAATGATTATATATGCTTTGGTTTTGTACCTTTTGTTTCAGAAACAAGGTAAATATGAACTAATAGGGGTCTCCTTGGAAAACAGCTGCTTCTTCTGTTCTTATATGTTGTTTAATTTACTATTGATCATAAAAGGTTCTCTGTAGTGTATTATATATTTTTTTCTAACAGTTAATCTCATGGCAGGCCATTTTTAAATGTTACTGAACCCTCTAAGCAGTAGTATAGAAAAAAATTAATTTTGCAAATATCTAGGAAAATGCAGCCCAGATTTAATGATCTGTAACTTTTTCTGTAAAAAAATAAGTGGCAATCACCTAATGATAGAATTAAGAAACAATTGTTTGATAAAAACAAAATAAAAGAATGAAACAATGCCTAACATTTTAAACAATAAATCTATTAATATAGTCAATAATTCTCTTACACAAAATTTTAGTTAAGTATAGTTTGGAAGAAGGGAAAATTTTGCTGTTGATTGAAAACAGTTCAAAGCTCTTAATATATAATTAACCAATTTACATGATTTACATAGAAAATGCTCTTGTATAAAATCAATGTAATTGTGCCCACACGATTATGGTATTCATTCTGAGATTACAGTAACTGACTAGTTATCCAATAATTCAAATTAAGTCACTGAGCTATAGATGTTGGCACAAACTACTCCTATATCTCATTTATTTTTTCACTCTAAATTAAGAGAGAAACTTGCTTTAACTCCAGAAATGAGAGATCAAAAAAGTGTCAGTAGTAGGGTCAAAGAAGTCTCTGAGTCGTGAATTGCACAAGGTGTTCTTGTGTTTTTCCCTATGTATCCATCCTTGACCAATGCTGCAGTTATGACAGGGACAGCTGAGTCTCTGTTCTGATTCTTCTTTTCTGCTTTTGTTTGACAGCTATCTTCTGCCTTGCATAAAAATAGTCTTATGTTTTTGTGGGATTTAGCACCTTCTACTAAAGAAACATTTACTACATGTTGTTTGGGGTTTTTTATTGCTCAATATGAACATTCACTTGAAAAATTTAGATCATTGTTGTGCAAGTGTTTGCCAACTCATAAAAGCAGTCACAGTTTGAGAATTATTTCCAAAAAAGTGAAAAGAAACAAACAAAGATACAAGTAGAGGTTATTTTATGACTGGCAAGGTATTCACTTTAGAAAATGCCATCATATTGATAAGAATATGTTTCCTCGGAGTCTGTTATGCTTTTCCACAATATGAATGGTCTCATCAGAACATGAAGCATATGCAGTTTTGTCAAAATGTTATAGGCTAGCCACATGAGCTTGACTTGTTTATGAAATCCAAGTCTTAATTTACTTCTCTATAGATAAAAACAATAAAAACTGTCAAAAAATGTTTATTTTGTGAGATATTATTACTTTTGTAGAAGAAAATACAAGAATACAGTTTGCCTTCTAGAAGGCCAACAATAATTGCAATTCTAAACCATGCTGTTCTGATGCTCCTCTGCAATTATAAATGACAATTTATATTCTCTAAGTGGCAAAATCATAAAAAGTCACTACCTTGCACAACAATAATAAAAGAATGGATGAGGTTGTAAAACTAGGAGTGCACTAAACAGTGAATTAATTTTCAGTTTGTTGGCTCTAAAAAAGTCTTTATCTTTCATTAAATATTACATCTGTTTATAAAATAATTTTTAAAAACTAGTATAAAAAGCACGTTTTTAGAAATATTTTCACTTGGCAATCTATTAGTCTATTTCACATTGATTTTCATGTTTAAGAATAAAAGAAAAACAGAACCATAAGGAGCAGTAAACTACTAAAACTAAGTAATCTGAGGGAACATTGCTAGCCATCAAGAACTGTATATACAGATGCTGTTTGTATGAGTGTTGCACTTTTTTCATCATTAAATGAGTACTTTTATGTGGAAAGATGCAAGCAAAATACCTGGTGTTACTTCTATTCTCTCTCCAGCTGCTTGCTATATTGAACAATGGGGGTGACAGAGACACACATTGAACAATATAATTAGTCTCCTACTATCTTCATGTTTAAAGTAATATTCCATTCTTTTTCAAACTGTTACAACTGAAGAGACAAATGATCTAAGTCATCATGCTTTATCTCAGATTATTTGAAATTGTGTGTTTTCTGAATCCAGTGTTTTCTGAGATATGGTACTCAAGTTAACAGGCTTACTTTTTAAGCAAATACAGTGGCTAAACAGAAGGCTCCTTATTAGTGTTTTGCAATATTGCTTTACAGTTTGTTGGGAGTATATGACAACACTCAGCTCACTCCAGAATACACTTGAAAACTCACAGACCTTGGTGTTATAATGGTCTGCTGTTTCGATTGTGCATATTTTTCACTCAGTAGTACTAATACTGAAATTTGAGTTCTGATTGATTTCTTAAGGATGGTTGACTGATTTTTGGCAATGGAATTGAGCAAGAGATTGAGTGAATTGGCTAAAGTGGACTTGAAAAGAAATTTGCTGCTGATCTCTTTTCCATATTTTTACCTGTATTCATTGTTCATATCATTATTTTTTCCTGTGCATATTAAGGAAATTCCATTCATATAATTAAACACTCTGATTCTACTGTGATAAATGCCAAGCTTTAAACATTTTAGCCTTGTATAGATGAAAGATGAGTGAAAAGTGTAGCATTTTCAACTGTTCATATCCTGCTTTAACCTACCAGCTCAGAGTGCATATCATAAAATCTTCTGGAATTAAAAGCCTAATATTTCACTGCTACTTAGTGTAACAAGCTGTTACTTTATATAGGTGGCAGTATACCCCAATGCCATAAATGGTGATCAATAATAAAAAGATAATAACTTCTTTGAAAGGTTTATTGTCTAAACACAAATTTTAGAGTGGCAGAATTCTGACTGATATACAGGTGCCTCCTTCCGGTCTCCTGGCTGCCCCAGAAGAGCATAACCACCAGAACCCTCAAACAGACTTTCTCCCGTTTAAGTTCTTCCTTTCTGTCATTTGAGCCACGCATTCCTAGTTCCCAGGGATGAGGTATGATTTGAACTAGAGGTTCAGAAAGATAGGATGAGTCTGTATGCCTGGGAGAGTGTCTGAGCTCTAGAGCTCTTATTATTGAGATCCTGTATGTTGGGAGGAAGGTAGAACTTGGAGTTTGTGCTCCTTCTTAATGCAGAGACACATATATCATCAAGTGTAATTGGGAAAAAAAAACAGTTTTGCTTTTCTTACTTCAAGAAAACATGGTCCTGAAACCCTAACATAGCAGTCAGAAGTCACGGATGGTAAATTAGAGGCAAAAGTGTCACCTAAGCCTTCATTACAATGCTCAAAAGTCCACAACTTTGGGCTGCTCAACAGATCAATCCACTGCTGTTAGGACAGATTTACTTCTTACCTGGAAGGGAATAAATAGGAATCCTGACCTGCTTTTGGAGCCACTTGGTGTTTGCTGATGTCAGGGGGCCTGATGGAACCAACTCTTTTGCCCCTGGGGGCCTGGTTGTTTGGGATGGAGGCCAGCTCTTGAGGTGGTTCACCTGGGCCCAGCTGAGGGGGGGCAGCAAGCAGTCTGGAGGGACATGAGCTTCATGCCATGAAGCGATGTGGCTCTTTTTCGGGCTCTGTGGGACTACACCCATATCAGTGAATACAATCCTTGGCTCTATCACCCTTCCCCTGCAGCGCTGCTGGGGTGCTGCTGCCTGACGCCGCCTACTTATTGAAGCCTTCAGACTGTTTCAATGTGTATTTTGTTATTGAATTATGTTAAATGAAAGCAACTGGTTTCTTATTAGAAAGACAGGGTTTTTCCTCTGCATTTCCGGGAATCTTCCCATTAGATTGTTTTGGTACATGGCTAAATAGCAATGCTTTCCATTGATCCAATGAAATATTCTGCAGCTTGCAGTGTGCTGCAAAAGATCTTGGATAATCTTTTTCTCTCTTACCAGAAGCAGTCCCCAGCTCCTGACATTCTGCACCTTTACATGGCATCTCACTGTCGGAGCTATCTTTGAAGATAGTCTGAGGCTGTGCTTGGAAGACATTACCTCAGAAACAGTTCCATGCTGAATTTAATAAGCAATCACTTCAGTTGGTCCCACACACAGGTTACAAGCATGAGGGATGCAGCTTCATGCAGAAATGGATGAATTTCTGAAGGTCTCTCAAGACCTAATTGCTTATTGGAGTCACTCATCTTTCAGACCCAGGAAAGTAAGGCATGGACACCTGGCCCAGTGGGATAACATGACTGAGTCTGCAAGTAGAGAGGATGAGAATTAGAGATGTAATAGGACAAAGAATTTATGGAGGTGGAAAAGGCACATGCAAGCTTTTGGCGCCTTCTCTGTTACTGCCAGCCAAGTGTTGAGACCAGAGCCATCCAGGAAGCCAAATTTGCTTTTGATCCAGAGGCAGAACTAGGGCATTCCTCAGAAATTTCCAGCATTCTGTGAGAGACCTGCAGGCTTCTCGCCTGGCTTTCCGCCTGTGCGTCTTTCATACACAGCTAGACTTGCACAAGCTGCAACCAACATCATAAACATGTGCTTGATGTGGGTAGTCCTTGTGCAAAATTCTAATACGTTACTATATGTGGAAAACATAACATCACAAAGTTATTGATCTATTGTTATTCTACAAGCATCTGTGAACTTTTTTTTACCTATGTGTTTTGTTTTACAATTTCAGTTGAAAAGAAGGAGCCTAATTTTTTTTTTTCACATGGAGTGTGTGATGGTGGTAGGGAGGGGAATAAATGTCTTTCTTGTAGTAACATTTGTGTGATTGAGTGGGGAGAAGCAGGCCACTATAATTGCTGTTCTTTAATGGCTGTAGCATTAAATAGCAGCCAGTGCTTTCCTTTCTTTATACTTTATGGAGAAGATGAGAGTCATCAATCTGCTTTCCCTCCCCTATTTTCTTTCTTTTTGAAGAATTCAATTTTACTTTATGTTCAGAGATTACTTTTTCATGACTTTTAAAGTTTCGTGAGGTCACTAGTCAGGTTTCCTCTGCTACTGTACTCTCTGGAAAAGCACGTTTCTCAGTTTTCTCTTTTATTTACTGTCAGGCTTTATTCTGTTTTGAGGATAGCTTTAGGAAATGGCTTGTATTTGTTTCATACATGTCTGGTGATAGGGAAAGCTTTCAGGGGTTTACAGGTAAAAATGGCCTTATACTTGAACCACTGTTGTCTTGTACAATGTGGCAGTCCAGTACCTAAACAAAACAAACTCAAACATTGTCAAAAAGAAGTCATTTTGAAAAGAGGGGTGTTCTAAATGAAATACACTTGCTTGCTAAACCTACAGACAAGGCTGGAGAGAACAAGTTTGTTTGGGATTAGAAAAGATGTGCTTCTGCCATGGAAAAGATTACCTCATGTAGAAAATGTCTCAAAACTGGACTGCTACTAGTAAAACCGTGGCTATAAATAAAGGAATTGTAGGCTATAGAAATTTGGGAAATAAGGTATGTAGGATTCCTACAGAGAAATTCAAACAGTCTTTCCAGTTTGAGTGCACACATTTTGATTCATATTTTCTGATGATCTGCATGGTGCCTAATGTGAAATTTAACACGCATGTATTAAAAGCTATCATTCTCTCTGCAGTTCTAGTGTTTTTTAAGTAAATAACACCTCAAGAAGGAATACTTGAGAAATTCATAATAAAGCAATAGAGTCAAAATTATGCTCCATGCCCTCTGTTCCCAGTCAAATGTTACACATAACAGTCTGAAGTTGCCTGCTGTAAAAGTTAATTGAATTGTCTCAAAAAGGGATTTTTTTTTGCAGTGGAGGCAAGGTATATGGTGGTTAGTGATAGCGACCATACTATATCTTCTAAAGGTTCAGATTTTATGTTAAACATATTCTTTAGTTCTCCTATGTTCTTACATAATCTTTTTCATTTACCTTTAAAATGTTTTAAAATCCAAACCAAGTAAGTACTTCTAATGGAAGAATGAGAAGAAAGTAAGGCAGTAAGTGTGAGACAGAAGGAAGGCTAAAACAAGTTACAGATAAAAAGCATAAGCTGTATTTATAGTTTTGAAGATCTTTTCCTTCAAACAATGCCCCTTCTGCTGTTCAGAGGAAAAATAGTTGAGTGTGTAGAGTAAATCTATTTTCATATTTATGGATTGCTTGGCATTGGGCATTTCGGCAAGCAGTAAGTTTTCTTGCTGTACAAGTTTCATTTCATGTGTGACAACAGCAGAATTGCTCTCAGGCACACCAAATTAAACTAGCAATAAAATCTGAAGTAGTCTACTTTTATTGCACAATGACGTTACTCTGCTGTGTACCTTTGAAAGTGATTAAAAGCATAAAAGTCAAAACGAAAAATATTTTTATTATAAGGAGGTTGGTAAATCCTTTGAGTGATCATTAAATTTGTGAGTGTATGGATTAAGTAATGCTATTACTCCAGGAAAATAATATTTTGGTGAACAATGTCAGAGAAAAAAACATTGATTTGAATTTCAATAATCAGTGAAAAGCTGAAACCGTATTTGCTCTTGCTTGTTTTCAATGCAAATGCAATATTATCAAAGGTTATTTTAATATCTTACTACATTGCTTGAGTAATTCATAGATACAAGTCATATTTATGGTGGGTGGTGAGGCACTACTACAGGTTGCCTAGAAAAGCTGTGAAAGCCCCATCCCTGCAAGTGCTCAAGGCCAGGTTGGATGGGACTTTGAGCAACCTGGTCTAATGAAACGTGTCCCAGCCCATGACAGGGGGGTTGGAACTAGATGACCTTTAAGGTCACTTTTGACACTGTCCATGCTGTAATTATGCCTCCCCTGATGGGGGAGAGATTTTAGAGTCTTTGCCAGGAGTCCGAGAGACGAACGGGACCCTCAGCCTTCTCTGCTTTCAGATAGTTGTTTATTAAGTCTTATCAGTGAAATAGGGCCACTTAACGCGACCCAGACATAGCACAGAGCAGAGAATCCGGGAGAATGCCAAATTATCAGGATTTACACAGTCTTTTAAAGGTAAATCACCCAATGAAAACTTCAAATGAAAGATATTTTCACTTTTCTTCCATTGTCTAATAAATTGGCTGGTCACGTAGACAGGAACTGTGGAATTCTTTATCCAGTCATCCCAAACTACTTGTACTGCAGAATACGGAGTAGTAGAAGAAGAAGAAGAAGAAGGAGGTCTGGAGAACAACAACAATCCTCCAGTTTTTTGCTTTTATCTACTTACTATATTAACAGACCCAAATCCTTTAAATTTTTCACCCTGTGATAATCTTACATAATGTTCTATCACCTAGTTCACACCAGTGTAGATTCTAATTCTTCCCAGAGGGTAGGAAGTTTTCTCCAAGGACGAAGGTCAAAAACAGTGCTGTCCAGGAGGGTAGAACCCTTCAAAACAGGCAGAGAAATACTCTCTGCACTCTGGGTTCCCACACCTTTCAACCCAAACCATTCTCTGATTCTGTGATTCTGTGTTGAGGTTTAGATCTACATTAGTCTTGTTCCTTGTAGATGGTCTCCTTGTTCCTCAGTGTGGAACTTTTTTCCTTACTAATACTAGGAGCACAAATTTCCAGTCCTTACACCATTATATTAGTTGTGGTTTTTTAGACATGAAAATGCATAGTCAGATATACTCCGCCTGTTCCTCTTCTTCTTCCTGTCTGAGCCTTGTCTCACATGACCCCCAGAAGGAGCATACTGCTTGTCCTCCCTCCACAGAGACTGACCAGTTCTTCTCATTCAGCACAATGGAATTTCTCTGCAGTCTTCCATATCTCATATCAAAACTCACTCTTTTGCCACTCTCTCAGCTACCTCTACTCTATTTAGCTACTGACTTCTGAGCCCTCTGAAATTGCATGACCTCAAATACATGAAAGAAAAATCACTGGATGAGGTAAGGAAAATTCACTAGGTTGAATACACAGTTTTTGCTTCACATAAACTGTATTATTCATATAATAAACATTTAAAAATATTTTTGAGCTCTTGATTGGGCAGGTTCCTGATTGCTTTGGCTGAACCTGATGACTGTCTTCTTTGCTGCAGAGAATGTTTACATTTCCTTTTTTGTTGGTCGTGTTCATTTATCTGTGAGTAGAAGATAATAGGCAAATAGAATTGAAAAAAGGAATGCAATGTCAGGTTCTGAACTGCAGAATAGCCACAAAATTCAGCAAAGATTTTCCAATGTTATTTAAGATGCTCTAGCAAAGTGGTTGCTTTTTGAAATCAATTTCAGAGGCAGCTATTTCACCCCATTTACTTCCATTTTTTCAATAGATAAGAAGCTCAACTATTTGGCTGTACAGCAACTTGTGAAGAGTACTCTTTCACATGACAGCACACAACTATTTACAGCACAAGTTTAATTATCAAACATCTGGTTTCCATAGCAACAGAAGGACATTTACTCTACAAAAATAACTTGCACATTCGTTTCAAGGCTAATGCATATCTAAGATGCAAGCTTCCAAAGCTTGGGCTGAATCAGATCAAAGTTGTAGTGATGGATTGCTATCTTTGCATATAATGTCACCCCAAAGCCATCTAAAAAGTGGTGTCATTTTGATGTTTGTTTTCAGTAAGGATTTAAATCCTTAAATCTTTAAATCAAAGGTAGGATAAATAAGTATGTGGAAAGAGTAGATTTCAGAAACTTCTCTTTTTGTTTGGCTGATGGACAATTCCCTGTGAATGACAATTTGTGAGTTGTTTTCTAGTTATTAGTCCCCTATGGGGAACAAAAATTCAGTGACAACCTTTTTTTTAAAGTTATACTCTAACTTTAGGCAGTCATTATCCAAGCAAAATTACTATTAAAGTATTTTTATTCGGGGTTATTTTTTTGCAACTGGAGGTTCAGTATCTGAATTGCTACTTTTCAGTGACTTTTCATCAGTGATTGCTGTAGGGTGTATAGCCATAGAATACATTAAATGCAAATTCAGCAATTCTAAATTCAGTTCTAAGACCAGAAAAAACCAAATTTGAGCTGCTCAGACATTAACACTTATTTATAATACTAAATGATTGAAAATGAAGGATTTAGTCCAAATAAACAAATTTCTCTGGTTTACATTGTGTATTAGGTCAGATTATATAACCAGAAGTGTCAGATCTGATCTTAAAATTCTATTAAGATATATAGTACACTTCCATAATGCAAACAAAAATTGGTCTTTTTCAGAATGATATCAGTTAGTTGTAATAACTGTATTTAGGATTTCAGCACTTGGACTCATATTATATTTCTACCTAATAAACTTCTCTTCCTCTCTGAGTAAAACAAGACTGTTTTGGTGGTGGTATTGTAGCAACAGTTTAACTCCACTTTCTCATCCACTCTTCCTTTTTACCCTTACCTGAGCACAGAAAAATGTCAGATTTTATGATTTGCTCTGATGTTCAATGTGTCCACACTCTAATGATCAGAGTAGGAAAATTAAGCATAGATTGCATTCCTTTAATGGGGAAAACTTAGCTGCCTGATGTCTCCTGTTCAAGATTTCCTGTGTACATGGTGTGCTTGAGCAAGGAGGGCAAGAGTGTGAAATGAAATGTCTTCACTTTGCATCAACAGATTCAGATAATTTTAGCTGTGAAATTTGCATGTAAGGGAAACAGTATTAAAGTTCTAAAATGTTCAGTACATTGCAGGCTAAAAGCAACATCTTTGAAGGCATCCAAAAATGAACTGGAAATGACACTGTTGGCAGTAGAGTAAAACATTCTCCTTGATATGCAAAGGAACAGCCACCTTTTACACCTTGTGAAATAGATGGCGAAGGTCTACAGGCTCCAGGAGTAGTTTTTAAAAATTCATGTTAGAAGGAGGAAAATATGCTTCACATAGCAGCAATTGCAGCTGAAAAACTAACAACAGTTGTTTCTCTACTAAACAGAAATACAGCTTACCACGGTATACTGAGATGAATCATAAATCAAGAAATCGTGTTGTGAGTGAAAACTCAGCCCCTTGAAGTTTTGCATTGATTCAGAAACAATATTTCAGTCAATAGTTTTCCAAGAAACCCTCTTCATAACAAAGGAGCAAAAATGTGAAGTCCGACTACTAAGTACTGTATCTATCCATCCATCAAGGCAGCTAATATCACTGCTCTTCTGAATGGTAACAGTGCCTGGGACTGGCTGGGATGAGTCTCAGGCAACGATGCCCATTCCATCTGCAGCCTTCACCGGATAGGAATGAGCTGACTGTCCTCACTGCCTTTTCCGATGAAATAGAGTTGTAGAGCTGAATGTCAGTTGCCTAGCTCCCACAGCTGGTGACAAAGATCAGAAGGGACAAGTAGCAAAAATAGAGATTATTTAGAAGGTTGAAGTGTACAGCAAATTCTTGTCTATTAGAGCTATTCCAGAGCTTTAAAATTCAAAAGTCTCAATCTTCTGAGAGAGAATGAGACAAACTGAAAATATGGGACAGATTTATTCTCATGACAACAGTTTAATGGAAATGGAAAAGTAAATTAAACATTCTTTTCATGCAGGGAAGATTGAATCAGTGGATTAACTTCTAAATACTGAAACTTTTAAGTAAACCAAATTTAACTGGAAAGGGAAGTAAGATGATTATGCATTTGTTTATATGCTTCACACATTCTTTTTGAGACCAGCATGACATTTATGATATGCTATTTTGCAAGTTAATGGCATGCTATTTTTAATATGTTGGTTTTTTTAATAATTGTAGCAATTGGACAAATCTCGAAATAATGTTTTTCCATTTCCATAAATAGTTCATTAAAATGGCTTTATTAGGGTTATACCCCAGCCCAGTTGGTTTGTTCCCTACACTACAGGTTTCCCCACTGTTTCCCCTCTAACAGATAGAATCTGCCCTGTAATTATTTTGTACTGATGAAGTGAGATACTAAAAATTGGATTTCCATCCTTCTTACATAATCAGTTCTCCAGGTCCCATTTTACAGCACTGATATTTTTTCTATTACTCATTTTGACTAGATATCAAAGCTTCTTTTTAATTTACTGATCCTAGCTTAAATTTCTCTTTTTTCTTGTATTTGTTGTTGTTTCTAATGAGCTTGATGCCACTAAGATTAAAAGGGATTTAAAAAAAACAAGCTGTACAACAGCTTTGATCTCCTAAGGTGAAGCATATTTTTGTGCAAGACTTTTTCCTCTGAGGCATGTTAACAGTTGAATTGATCTGGAGGGAAAAGAAAAAAGAAAAACAGATGAGTGAGAAAATGAAGAGGAAGAAAATGTGTAAACCTTTAATGAAAAGTAGACCTGCTTACCTTCGGCTTGTGTTACCAGCTCTTGCCTTGTTTTATTTAAAACATATGAAGAATTCAGACCACCTTTGTTCCAAATTCATTGAAGAAAAGAAGCTAATTTCCTGAGAAATGGAATAAGAATTTGGCATGCCAAAGCTTTTTTTCTCTTTGATATGTGAAAACGTTCCTTTAATTGGGCTATTCTCAAGATTGCACATTAATTAAAAACTAAAAGAAAGGAAAGAAATCTGCATTGGATATAATCCAATACATTGGATACAGATCCAAACAATTTTGTAGTTTTTTAGAGACTAGTTAAAAGCTTTAAATTGTTTAAACAGTTGTCTTGGGGTAACTTTATGATGCTGTATCCCCTATTGCCTGTTCTGTGACAGACATGAATCCTGTGCCTTTCCATGTCTTTAAGCTGGGTCTGAGAGAAAGGGAAAAAAAAAAAAAGAGCTGAGTGGCTTTGTGTTCAAGGACACCCCTGTGTTCCTGCTGCTACAGAGCCGAGAAAAGCACCTTCCTGCTTTTAGCCAGCTTTTGGCCCTGTTTCTCAGGAAAGAGATGGAGCGTTAAACTTCTTTGCTTTTTAGCTAGCTTGCTAGCTGAGGCAAAAAAGTTTTTTCTTCCCTGGGACTTTGGCTTCTTCTTCTTCTCTTCTGGACTGTTCAGCAACACCACAACATCACTGGGAGGCCCTACACCGTGGCCCAGAGGGGCCCATGCCAAACCCCAGCTCCGGACAGGGCAGAGCGACACCCACAGAAAGGACTCTGAAATCTGCCCAGGTTTCTTCTCCACAGCAAGAGGTTTTATTATTTAACATTATTCATTCTTTTGTTTTTCTGTGCCTGCGTGCACTTTGCTTGTTAATTAGATAGATTTTTTTTCACTTTCCTCCAAGGAATATCTTTCCAAACCTGGTGGGGGAGGGGCTGCTAAAATCTCCCTTCTAACAGAGGGGCATTCATTTTGGACGTTTTCCTCCAGTTTGTTTCAAACCAAGAAAACAGTCTTTAATGCCACATAGCAACCAAAATCTAAGAATGGAATAAGCCATTCTAGAGTTTGTGCACATGGTCTAAGATTAGTTGCTATCCTAAAGAGCTTACTACCAAAATTTAGCCAAGGACCAGAAGGCAACGTCAAACAAAAAATCTGAGTGATAAACTGACAAGGTCAGTGAACTACGAGGTTTGGTATAAGGAGTAGCTTGAGTCACATTATACCAGTTTCAAAGTCATTGTCATTTGCTCTGTCTTCAATTTTGGGAAAAACAAGATTTAAGAAAGGGTTTTTAAAAAGTCCCTGCTTGTCTTTCCGAAGGACTCTGGGGAAGAGGGATTTTTGGGTTCTTTGCTTACTTGTTTGTTTTGCGTTGTCAGAAATTCTTCTGTATGGAAGATGACAATTTCTACATGCTTAAAAGGACAGAAAGACTTGGGATTATGTTCATAATTTATCACAGCTTTATTTTCATTGTTGGAAGTAATTATTTATAAAGGCACAAATGGAATTAAGCATCTGACTGTCCTTTCTGCCTTTGAAAGTCTCACCCTCTGTACATAATTTAGTGCAAACCAATTAATATTTCTCAGTTTTGCTTAGACTTTAGCTTGGTTATGCCTTTTGGTTTAGACATAAAATTGCTTTAGGAGGAAAGGGCTGTTAGTTTTCTGATTATTTTTATTTTTTTGTCAGAGATTAAAATAATATTTTTTATTTCTTAGAGTGGATAAATAAAGATTTTCATTTTAGTTCTGTGGCAAATAGTGCTGTGTTAGTATAACAGCATTGCATTTTCCCCCTCACCTCAAGGTGAATTTAGGTGCTCTTCACAAAATTTGTACCTGTCAAGTTAACACAACATCAGTGCATCCCACAATGAAAGGGGAATCCCCTCACAGACTGCACTTAGAGCTAGTAACAAATGGGGTTTAGGTTTCTTCCATTGTCACTTACTAGGCTACAGTTTTCCTGCTCTTTTCACGTGGTACCATCCTTGTCAAGTTTCAACATCCTCTAAACTTGGAGTGGGAAACTGTGTAAGCTTGACCAGCTCTGATGATTCATAATATTGCTCATATTGTAATAAAATAAGTTCTGATACATTTCCAGAAAGAAAAAATCAATGACAGAGACACAAATCAATGCACAATTGCATTACTGGTCTTTGTGGTTGTAGAGCCTAAAAACAAGTCTGAAAAACAAGAAAAGTTCACCTCTCAAAGCTGTTCCTTCCTAAAATTACAGGTCTCAGGAGCCTAAATCATGACACTCTAATGCCCAGAACTGATATTGATTAATTTCTTGTGGACCCCAGGGCCTTCTCAATGCCCTCTGGATGAGGCAAGGAAAGAGGAGGCAGATGACTGACAAGGACTGTCATCTGTTACTGCACAGCTATGGAAAAAGTCTCACCATTTGTCAGGAAGATCTGTAATTGGAAAAGTTGGGACCTGGTGTATCCTACTCACAGCGAAGGGAATAAAGACTCTTGATTTTCCTTTCCTAAGATGCACTAACAGAAGTCTCAGGAAATCTCTTTGTTTGGAGAAGATGCTGATTAGAACTGTATGTCAATGCAGTGTTCAGCTGGACTCATGCCATCTCTGTTTCCCTAATTAAAAGCAGCTTGTTATGAGCAGAGAATTTTAAAAAATGTGGAAGCCACGTTGAAGAAAGAATTGGACAACTTATTAGAGATGAGAACACAGATCCAGGTTATGTCAGAGGCTGAGGGATTTTCACATGTAAAATTCTGCAAATGTGATGCTTTGCTGAGATTGCCTTATCCAAGAAATGCTCATTTATCAGAGAGATAGGCAGATACATTTTAGCGCTATAGCTGAATAAGCATTTGTTTTCCTCTCCTAATTCAAATAAAAGCATAACTTAAAGATGAATCAAGTAAATACATAGAGGAGCTTTTATGCAACTGCCAAATAGCAATTTAATTTTATAACAACCAGCAGAGAGCAGTGCTACTTTGCAGTCAGAATGTGATCACATTTCAATCTTGAAAGCGTTTTCAGCAGAAACTTAGCAACGTTATATCTGGAGCCTTTTAAATATCTGTCTTTATACAAGTAATGATCTTATGTCAGTTATGAACTTCTAGTAGTTTTCCTCTGAAATTAATCAGGAGTAACTGGAAACACTTTGACAAATAGGGGAAAGAAATTTCATATCTGTTCCTAGAATTATTTTTGCATAACCAATATATTCAAATTTTCTCGTTATTCATTTAAATGTTGTATTAAACTGCTGTAGGAAGTAAAACCAAAAAAACCTACAAAACTCAATTGTCAATATGAATTAAGCAGTAAATAAGTACAACAGATCTCATACCTGATTTGCAACACTCCTAGTGCTGGAAATTTCTTAGTGCCCCCACTATTTGGATGCAGTGAGAACATCTGAAGCTACATCATGAAATGGGGAGACTTACAACTGGTGGAAGATGAAAATAAAGCTTCCTTAGTAAAAGGGAGATCATTCATGACAAACTTTTTCCCTTCATTCTTACATCTTGTTGTGGTGAAGGCAGATGTGATTGATCTGGCATCCATGTAACCACATAGCTTTTTTGAGATATGTTTGTCTAGAAAGTGATGGATTATCCGAACAAAATTGTAAAAGGTGAAGACCAGTAGGTGTGATCTTAGATTCTGATACAGAATCTAAGTCTGAAATAGTACCATAATTCTAGCTGGTATAAATGGGCATGAATAACAGGTTGCCAATCTGCCTGAACAGATTAAAAACACTATGTTATTAATCACGTCTACTTCTTGGGAAGTCAAATTCCCAACTGAACACTGGAAACTTATTTTTTCTTCCTTTTCACAGGTATCTTTAACTGTTATGCTTATTTTCATCTTGGGCCATACCAAGGTACTCAGGAGACTTTTCATCTCAAAACAGTATCTAAGAATATCATGAATATTTTTATACATTCTTAGTGACAACGTAATTGATTAAAAAAAAAAAGGATGAAATATCAAGCGTGTGTTACAGCACTTAATCTGACTCCTGACTGTGAATGAGCAATGGAAAATCCTTTAGTCACAAAGGGAGGTACCTTAAGTAGGCTGAAATCATCTTTACCACTTGTCACATTCAAATCTGTGTGACTTCAGCATTCACGCCAGTGCTCTGAGCACACCAGAAATCCAGTGACTTCTCACTCTTTAGCTTGTCGTTAAAATAATGTATTTGGTAATTCGTGGCATCCAGGGCACCAAAAAGGAATATGCAGATGAGTATATAAAGATAATCCCACGGGATTATCAAACTAGAAATTAACTAGGTGCCATCCCCATTGTAAAAAGGATGTTAAACTGAAGGCTGGACTATAATAACTCACGTCTCCTTTTGGCTTAGCTAATACAGACTTGAAGGTCTCTGAGTTCAGGTCAGAAGCTCTTTTATGCCCCTGGTTGTAAATTAAGTCTTCAGCAAAGGCATGCTTTCACAGCTGAATCTTGCAGGCAGTAAATGTATGGTTATAGCATGTTTACCATTACTAATGGATGCAGAGCTAGGTTCTTTGGGGGCGACTTACATACACAAAGGACCTTTGTATTAATTACTATCAAGCCTGTAACATTTTGCTTTTATATCATTGTGTGGTTGCCAGTGAATCTTAATATCTTATTAAGCATAAAGCTTCCTTTAGAATTGAAAAGTGCTTCAGGGAGATGCATGTTTTCATGTAATAGCAGTGGCTTTTTTGTCCTCTTGATTTGATACACAGAGCTACATAATGAAGGTTGGAAAAGTGAAAAGAGAATTGTATTTGTAAACAAACAACAGGCACATCTTTTATAAAAAATGTGCTAATACCCTTTAAATGGAGAATGGGCAAACAAGGTATTTCTGTGTAAATGATTCATTAAAACTATCAATGGTAAAGGCTTGGTAGCAGTTAAAAAAACACAACAGTGAAGTACTTCAAAGAGAAACATACAACATTTGGGTTAGACATCTATTGCCTGACAGTATGTGATGTGCAACTAGAGACGTCAAATCTCTGAATAGAGCAACTGTTAAATCGTTTGCCATGTGATCTGTTATGTGAATGGACTGGCTGATAAAAGGTTGTATAATTCTTTTTTTTTTTATTTTAAATTATCTCTGATACATTGATGTCATTTTTTTATTTTTTGTGAATATAGATATATATATATATATACTGCAGTTCTGAATTGTACTATGAAGTGAAATATAAGTAATGATAGCAGCAGGAACACAGTGGTGCAAAGACAGGGTAAGCCAAGGTCACTTGTAGTCACTGCCCTGCAGCTGCAAACCTTTTCAGAAAGGGAATGGATCAAGCAAGATGATGAGTCACAAAGCTGTAAGGAAAGGGGGAAAAAAAAGGAAAAGAAACATCCTCAGGGATATAGTTTGCTGCTACAAGCTTATCAGTGAAACTTAAGCTGCATTCTGAGCCTGACCTGGGTGTTATATTGGATTCCACACTCTTTGCCAATAAAGTGGGCATGAAGGCCTTACAGATGCCTTTTTCAAATGTTCAAAGTGTTCTGCAGACATAAACCAAATGAGATTTGTCCTCCCAAGATATCTGCTGTAGCCCTGAGTCTATAGATTTGATGATCCTTCTTTTGTTGTAAAACAAAAAAGAAATCACAGCAAGACTATTAACTTAATCATGTCCGAGAACCTGAAATGTGACAATTTCTATTTAAGCTGACCAGAGAAACATGGTCCATGTTTCTGTAATATCTGTGATGCTGCTATACTGCAGAAGGTCAGCTGCATAACAGGAGATATTTGATTTCCCAGTTGTTTGGCCTTGTGGTCATTTAAATACAATTCAAAATTTAAGTTAACACTCCTGACCCATTCTGATGACAATTTCTGTGACCTTAGTGCAAAAAACTGTACTTTTGAGATTTCTTTGGTGTAATAAGGCAAGCAATGTGTGTGGCAGGTCAGAGATGGCTTTGCATGAGTGTGCCCTACATTGTTGAATTTATTTTTGTGTTTAGCTGCTTTGTATTTCTGGGGAAAACTTTCTATTTGGATGTAAAGGACTTTTTGAATATTCTACCATACACATCATTTTCATGGTTACTGTTGCTCGGTTGTAACTCAATCAACTTCTCAGTGAAAGAAAACTCTCTCAATAACCCCATCCTCTAGGAACCATTCGAGAAGGTCAACGAAATCAGAAGCTCTGAAAAAAGTAAACAGGGAGATGATTTCCTGAGATTCATGGACAGGAAATCTGAGGCCACCATGTCCCTCTTGATTCATGTATTCTGTGGTACCAGGTGCTGACAAATAAACAGCAAGGCAGAAAATCCTTTGATATTGATGGTGGTGAAGAAGTGAAGTTTTTCTGTGATTTTCTCTTTCAAATTTTTGACGCAAATTTTAAGACTTGGCTTCTCCACGATTGTTCAATGAGATAGGAATTGATGTTCTGAAGAACTTTGAACTGGCAAGTATTAAACTTCATAGCAAGTCTCTTACATGTCCATGGCAATTTAAGTCCACACATTCAAGGGTGTCGGAAGGACATGTACCTTTGCTTAGTACTTTTTTCTTGTTCTTCACATAAAAATTACCAGAATTCTTGCAACTTTGTAATTTTTTTTTCTCTTCAGCCTTCTCTTTTCCAAATTTCCATGGTCTTCTTTGAATTATCTGCTGGGCCTGGAAATTCTCATACCTAAATCAGAACATTTTTGAAAACAGAAGAATTGATTAGGTCAGATGCAATAGGAATAAATGTTTTCTTCAGAATAAACCAGGCCTTCTGAAAAGGATTAGGATGCTAATGGAAGTGGCCCTCATGGAGTGCTGGAAGTGAGAAGGGTTTAAGTGTTTTGAGAGAGCCAGGTTGAAACAATTTGAATCAGTTGTTTCTCACAACACACCTAGCTGCATTTTTTGTTTTTTCTACCGTGGAATGATAGTTGTTCAGATAAAGAAAATTGCATTACTGTTGCTGCCTGTTCCAAGCTTCCCTTCCTCCTCCCCAAGACACTTGCCTCTGCCATGTGCTCTGAACCCCT
This sequence comes from Aphelocoma coerulescens, assembly GCF_041296385.1. Taxonomy (NCBI): domain Eukaryota; kingdom Metazoa; phylum Chordata; class Aves; order Passeriformes; family Corvidae; genus Aphelocoma; species Aphelocoma coerulescens. Next base: position 126,108,054 of record NC_091015.1, read on the forward strand.
TTGTTCCAAGCGTGGGCAAAACCAAATGTAACTCAAACTCTTTAGCAGTGTCTGATTGGCCGGTCACCCCGGGTCTACCCCCAGTCCACCCCTTTCCCCTTCTCTGAATAAAAGAAGGGCACAAGAGGGGGCCCACCCTCTTTGGCTTGCACCCTTTTCTGCGAACATCTTGTCATCTGTTTCTGCTTGAAAGTTTCTAATTGCAGGAATTAGGCAAGCTGAGAGCTGTATTTCTCCCTCTTTGCTTTTGCTGGTGATATCAGTTTTGCAGCCAATATTTGCCACTTTCAGAACTACTGAAATGCTGGATTGCCCGTGCTACCTCTCTAGGCTACCTGAGGCTTTCTAAGGCATTGAACTACAAGCCTAGCCAGTAAAAAGCTGTGTGTATATCTCTGCATCTGGTGCCCAGCATACTCTCTCTGAACCCCGGTTCTGAGAGACTTTTAGGGTGTCCCAGCATCTGTGTGTCTGCTGGAGTTAGCTCTGCAGTCCTGCTATGCCAGCTCTGTGTAGCGAGTTGTTACTTTTTGCATAACAGCAAGCCCACAGCCTCAGCCTGTATCCTCCCCCACACCACGTGGCGAGGGAATGGCTGGAAAGTAGAAGACCCGTTTCGCTTATTTTTTTTCTCTGGACCTGCTTTCCTATGATAAATCCAGAATTCTGGTGAGTATTTCCCTGCTGGTTTAGGGGCTTCTGTCTTAAGCTGGTGCCGGTGCAAATTTTCTCTTTTTTTTTTTTTCCTCTTTTTTGTGATTTGGGGCTGAGGTTTGTGGTGCTGCATTCATAAGGTTTCTGCACACCATAGAGAAATATACTACCAAGTTCAAAGCTACCTTTCTTGTACTGGGCATAAATACCCTAAAAATCTAGTTCAATCTTTTGTACGATGGCTTTTCCAGTACTTTCCTAATCTGACCTCCAAGGACGTGAGATCTGCTGAATTTTGGGATAAGGTGGGGAGAAAACTCTCCTCTCTTCGGTGCTCAGGAGACAAGACAGTTTCAAATTTTTTTCCCCTCCTGTTACAAAGTTATACTTTGCCGGAAAAAAAAGCAGTACATGAAAAGCCACCGCAAAAACCCTCTTTTAATTCCCTTACACCCTCTTCCAATCCCTTTGTCCCTGACCCTTCTTCCCCTATGCTGGAAAACACAGATAGAGCAGACTGCTTTTTAGCTCAGGAGAGCCATCGTCTTCCTGGCTCACCCGTGTTTCCTCAGCACCCTGCCTTGGACAGGAATCTGGAGCCAGTCCCAGGACCTTTCTCCACTCCTTTGTCCCCAGTTTCTAGCCCTCATGTTTTAAGTGTGAGTAAAAAGGGACAGCCATTGCCATGTGCTCGCAGCCTGGGAAAAATCCCCTCCCCCCAACCCCTTTTCTCCAAGTTTGTTTGTCTCCAATAATGGCGGATGCAATGTTTCTCCATCTCCAAACTACACCTCCCACAATCCCTTTCTCCCCCACCCCACAAATCCCTTCTTGTGCTCATCCCCTCCCACTCCCACATTGGAACCTGTCCCCGCCCCTAACCCCGCCCCCACAGCGTCGTGTTTCACCCCTCCCTCTGTTCTCACCCTTGACTCAAGTACTGCCCCTGCCTCCCACAACCCCGCCCCAACCCCTCCCCTCCTCCCACTGCGTCCCCGCCTCCACTCCCCGCCCCTGCCCCTCCACTCCCTGCCCCTGCTTCCCATTGTCCCGCCCCAGGTTCCCACAATCATGTGACTACCCCCTTAAATCCTGAAACCCATGGCTACCAGGAAGTAACTCTGGCTGCTACTACATTCTCTTATACTAGCAATGTAGCTAACCCTGGCTGGACACCCTTTCCTTATTCTAATATTAAGGATTTGTGCAAAGCAATTAAGGAGTTTGGGATGCATAGTAATTATTTTAAGAGCCTTTTAAGTGCTACTTTTGCATCTCACTTACTTGTACCTCATGATTTAATTACAATAATGCAAACTCTTCTCACACCTGGTGATTTTGTGTTGTGGAAACAACAATGGAAAATAATTTTATCTGATTTATTGCAAATTTTGTGGCAAACTCCAGATAATTACCTGGACTTTGACAACAATTATATCACATTAGACCTTTTATCTGGTGACAGTAATATGGCAAATCCCCAAAAACAAGCAATGCTTATCCCTCGTCCAGTTCTTACTGAAATCACACGTCCTTCTGAAAAGGCCTTAACATTACTACCATCTCAGACTCCTACATCTCATTATAGCAACATCAAACAATTGCCAAGTGAAAATATTATTCACTTTTATAGCCATTTGCGTGAAGCTACCTTTCCCAGGTCCCTAATCCTGATCTCCAACAAGCGCTCCTACTTGAACTGCTCCAAGTAAATACGAATGATGCTTGCAAACAAGTCATCCTCACTCTCCCTTTGCACCCAGCTCCGACTGTTGAATCCATCCTCCAAGTCTGTACAAAGAAGGTGCAGCTGAACACAGCTGTTCCCTTTTTGAAAAAAGTGGGGATGGTTGGGGAGCTTGTAGAGAATGTTGTGGATACAGGGGAAACTCAATGTCAAGGTAACTTTATATGCTATCATTGTCAGAAAAAGGGACATGTAGCTCGCAATTGCAGAACAATTATGATTGCTGATAAAAACTCTCCAAAGACTGTTTCCCCAGGTCAACAGCAGGGAAACTAGTGACTCAACGTGTCCTAACAGCTCAGTGTTCCAACATAAATAGAGCTGCAGACAAAGCAACTTGGACTTCTGGACTCAGGTTTAAGGTAACCTGTGATGAAACACACAATTTCAACAACAACAAACAGACTGTGATACCCATCTCATTCCAAAATGTGGACCACATGCCAGACTTTACATCCCTTTTTGTTATTGGGGACACTCAGGAAACACCTGCTGGGATAGAGGTTAAGCACACACTCATAAAAGTGGATCAGAACGGGTGTTCTAACCTAACGGTACAATGTATATATCCACCGTACTTTATGCCAAAGGGTCAAGTCATTGCACAGGCCGTTCCACTGCCCAAATACCTGCCCACAGTTGGTCATATCCCAGCCATCTGTTGGACTGAGGTTTTGGGAAATGACAAACCTGTAATAGAATGTAAGCTCCGTTACAAATCACATAAAATCAGTATAATGGGAATGATAGACACAGGTGCTGATATGTCTGTCATTCCATTTGATAAGTGGCCTGTGCAATGGGAATTGCAGTCTCAGGGCATCATACAAGGGATTGGAGGTACCCAAATTGTGAAGCAAACCAAAAACACCATTCAAATTGAGGGTCCTGAAGGACAAATAGCGACACTTCGTCCGTATGTCTGGGACTTTTAATTGCAGGAATTAGGCAAGCTGAGAGCTGTATTTCTTCCTCTTTGCTTCTGCTGTTGATATCAGTTTTGCAGCTAATATTTGCCACTTTCAGAACTACTGAAATGCTGGATTGCCCGTGCTAACTCTTTAGGCTCCCTGAGGCTTTCTAAGACATTGAACTACGAGCCTAGCTGGTAAAAAGCTGTGTGTATATCTCCGCACATTATAAATTATGTGACAAGTCTCTGGACTCAACCTCTCTCAAATTTAGCTGTATAAACTACACATATCTAGACTGAGCCTACTTGATTGCCTTAGTTACTTATTCAGTCAAATAAAATATGTATACTCTTTCAGAGGCAGTTCCTCTGGTCAGTCTGAGGAAATCAGATTAAAGGTTTAGACTGGATGCCTACTTTTTAGATATCTCAAATTCAACTATTATTTATAAAATGATGAAAAGAGGGGGAGAACAGGGGGCCCAAGCCTTTAGCTCCACAAGATATGCAGAGTGTGATGGAGAGTGAGGTGCATAAGTTAGGACGAAAAACCAATACCATCAAACCATGTATTATGATATACATCCCTAAAGAGTGATTATTCTTTTATTCAGTTTTTCCTTTTTTATTATAAACAAAAACACCTCTTGCAGAGGCATAGTAAAAGGTATATTTATGGACAGCTAATGCTTTATAAATAAATAAAAAAACTATCACAGAGCTGAGTCCTGCACACCTGAGTGGCTTAACTGTTTTCATAACATTCTTATATACAAACTTTGGGGTTGGCTTTTATACCGTATAGAAAGGGATGCCTGTAGCCAGGTAGACTGATCATCTTGTACGTGCATCGGTGCGCTATAGGGCACAGATATAATCAGACTTTCTAGCTGCCCAGAAGAGTATTAACACGCATAAAAGTTTTCTGTTGAATCCTTGCTCATGAATCTGTTCCAAATGTGACTTATACAACTTCAGATGTAAACTCCATGCATGTATTTGTTCAGAACGCTGGAGGCACAAAATAAAGGTTCTGCAACCCCTTCTTCCCACCCTGAATGCAGACTCTTATTCCATATCAAAATTCATGCAAAAAGCTAAGATGGAAACCCCCCCCCCCCCAAAGAATACAGAAGTGTCCTACAGCCTAAATAGTGTGAAAACAGAATTCCTACATAACTGAACTTTTCTCCAAGTAACAACCAGTTGCTTCTTTCTCAATATACTTTTGGTTAGGGCAATGTGAACATAAAATTCTGCTTTGAAATACGAAGCTGTAACTGAACCCAACAAAACAGTCACATCACTCCTTCCTATCTTATTTTGAACAGAATTTGAGCAGACAATTTGAACACTAAATTTTTGCAAGTGATGTTTGCTTACAAAGCAGTTTTCCTTAATCTTGGGCTGACTTCTTAAGGCAGCACAGATCAATCTGACTCACAAAACTTTTTCAGAGTTTGAGAAATGCAGTACAACAGCTTTAGATTTTTTTGAAAAGCATTTTATACTGTAAATCACACTATACCATAAAATAAATAGACACTGCAGGGCAGTCATGGGCGATATTTAAGCTGGATGAGTTCCCTGTGATGGAACATTGCACACCATTGCCAGGAATGCAACAAACTCTTTGGAGGCAGTTTAATAGGGAGTGAACTACCATGATACTACTCACAGAAGGAAAAAGACGCTTTTTGGTATTAGAACAGTTGGTTCTAATGTTAGGAAAATCCCATTCAGAGTCTTTACCATTGACTTTATCACCTGAAAACATTTTGTCTTTAGAAGAGACGAAACCTGCTGTGAACCTTTGATCTTATTCTGTGTGGCGTGAGCATGAATTCTAACATACTAAAACAAACATATTAATCCAACTTTATTTTGTGACCAGTGCTGAAGAGCCTTCTAACAAGAAGTTCTAGCATTGCTGTCATAGGTTAGCAAGGATAGTCCCAGAAGGGATGTCCTTGCTAAGGGGTGCTTACAGCTTCCTCTGGGACCTGATAGAACCTATCAGCTGGCTAGTTTGAATATGGACAATTCTTTAAGCCACTTAAAGTTGTGACCGCCTCTGTGATCCACACTTAAGAACAGACAAACTCCCCCCCCCCCCCCCCCCCCCAAGCTCTCTCTCGTTTCCGGCGCTGGGACAGGTGGCTGCAGGCCCCGTGCGGTGGCCAGCGGGCCCGGCCAGGCCCTGCTTGGGCCAGGCCAGGTCGGGCCACGGCTCCAGGATGACCCCCCAGCAGGGCTGTGGGCAACCAGAGCGGCTCGGAACCACCCCCCCCCCCCTCCTCCACTGCGGCCAAGATTTCAGCAAAGCAGCACCTCTGTCCGGCAGAGGTCAGGTGACCAACAGCGATAAGGCACATTCCAGCTGCAAGGCCGAGGTGAGATTAACCCTTTTATTGCTGTGAAGAGCTGAAAACATGAGGGAAGACAATGAGGAGGTGCTTAAAGCTGAAGGTCTGTTGTGAAGCTATGATATATCAGAGTATCCCATTGTAATTTCATGAAGATATGGGGGGTGGAGTGTTCAACTCGTAAGCAAAAGCACCTGTGCTGAGATAGGCAGATACTGACGCAGCTGTAATTTCATGAGAAGTTTGGACAGGGAGAGATGAACCAGATGAGGACTTTTGCTCCAAACGGGAAAGGAGAAAACCTCAGTTCCTAGAGATGCTCCCAGAGATAGTCTTAAAGATGAAGATGAGGAAGACCCTTTGCTCCCAGGGAAGGAGAAGGGCCTCTGTTTTTGTTTCTGAACGGCTCAACCTTAAAATTGTACCCCAAAAACTTCAAGAGTGGACCCTCGAAAGCAGTTGCGGGAAAAGCTGCAAGTCGGGGGGAAGGGACTCACATCGCAAGCAGAGAGACTCCTCTTCCTAAATGGACTGAACAATATTTGGAAGTGGGTGGCTGTCTCGGTGTGATACTGTTTTCATAGCACGAGCAAGAAGAGACTTCTCTTTCTAAATGGACTGAACAAGGTTATTATGGAAGTGGTAAACAGACTGAACATCTTAAGGGTTGTCTTTACATTGTTGGTGGGAGAAGGGAGGAAGGTGGGGGGAGGAGGAGAGTTCTGAAGGTATGGTATAATTTTTTTTTTTCCTTCTTTTAGGTCTGTTAATAAACTTCTTTATATTCTTTCAAGTTTGGTGCCTGCTTTGCATTTCTCCTAATTCTTATCTCACAGAAGAGAAACAGTAATGAGTATTTTAGACCAAACCACTACAGTTGCACAGGTAAACTGTGTAGCCTTTATCACAGATGGCTACTATTGCACTAAATCGCTTAAGTACTTGAAGTTTATTGCAAAACATGACTATCAGATAGGTTTTATATCACCTAATTAAACAACAGTGAGAAGAGAGAGAAATGGATGTCAGGATGGTGAAAAGTCATCCAGACTTCTGTTTATTGTGGGTATCCATGAAAAGGGGGTGCTCTAGTAGCTGGTAGTAGACTGGGATTCTTACTGAGCCTTTCTCCTCACCATAGTTCTAGTTGTTATTAACTCTTTCTTTTTCTTTTCTCAGCCTTCTCTGTCCTAAACCAGCTTCTTTTGGACTTGCTCCTCTCATTTCTCCCCTGTACCCACAACCAACAAAGTCGCTTCTTGAGGGGTTGTTTCACCTTTATATCCCTATACTTTGGGCTGGTGAAGTCAGCAGTTCATTTTCACCACAGGTCTGCATGGTAATTAGGATCGCCCTTTAGACTACAGCTTTCTCCTGTAAAATAAAATGCAGTAAGGATTATGTCTCAAAAGGGTTGAAAATGCTTTTCAAAGTTATCTGAATTCAGATATACAAAACACTTTCTCTTTATTGACTTCTTTTAAATATTTAAGTCATAGTTAAAATGGTTAAAAGCTAAATATTGTGTATTAGAATGATAAAAATAAAACGTTTAAAAAATTAAATTATATTTGAAAATTGCTATGAATTAAAAATTGAATGGACTTTTAGTTTTTAATTTTGGATCTACTTCAAGTCAGAGTAGGTGTAAATAATTTTTTATGTACTGTGTAACTCTCCCGTGAAATTCTACTATCTTTATATTAGCAATTAAAGTTCTTTTATTAATTAAACTGTCATTCTTGTGTTGTGCAGTGGGTAAAGTGTATTAGGTATGGTACCTAAGAACTGTAAATGAAATGCTTTCATTGATTTTGTAGGTTTATTACATTAGTAAATTACATGCTATAAAAAGAATGCCAAGATAACATTTGGCACATGGATAAAACAGATATCACTGCCCATAGCCGTCCACTTATTGTGTCCTTTGAACACCATAAGGATTCAGAGAATTGAGAACTGATATTTTGTATTTTGCATAAACTCAATCTGCTTGGAACCAAGTAATTTTTAGTATAAACACCTGTATCTAATGATGTAGACATGTATTGAAATCCAACCTTTGTAAAATTGGTTTCTCTCTTGCTCACATTTTTTTCTTACTTATACTTGTCTGTAATAAATTTCCCAATTGATCTAAAGGGTCAGTTGTTCTATGATACAATGGTAATTGAAATTTCTCTCTTCCACATCACTAGCATGGACTGCTGGTGCTCATTTTATATTTATGAAAGGACTCCTGATACCCCCTTCTCCACCCCACATATTCTTGTGTATATCTTATTTGCTGATAGCTTAATAATGATAGACTGCTGTAAGAGGCAAGTTAACTACCTGTGGGTCTGGCTCTATAAGTCTGCATGCTGTTCAAGAAGCTCTTGGTTTGGGGAGATTGGGTCTGTTCTTTTGAGAGCCATTGAAAAACTACAGCTAAAAGAGAAGGAGAGGTACACAGGCAATGTTTACTCACTGAGAAGCTTTGGAGTTGATGTGAGGGTGCACGAGTGAATCCAGGAGACTTGGGTTAGTACCAGTGACTTGGGGAAGTATATGGGTCATGTTCTGGGTGGCTGTTTGGACTGCCTAATAGAAGAGTGAAGTTAGGATTTTCATGATGGCCTTCTCCAAAATGCTTCCAGCTGCAGGGCATGAGGCATGGCAGGCGGGCAAGCATCCAGAGTTGTGGTACATGGTTAAGACCACAGTGTAGCAATGACAGGTATTTCAGTACATTAGGAACTGACAAACTTCTTGAAACAGAAGGAACCCATAAAGGAAGGTGTGCCAGTTTGGCCAGATTTAGAAATACACCCTCTGAGAGAAGGCACAACCACCCCTCCCCCACCAGGTTCAGGAAAAATAAATTTTCCTCGAAGGAAAGTGAAGGAGATAAAAACTATTTATTCAACAAAAACACGGGAAAAGGAAAATAATGCTAAATAATAAAATTCCGCTGTGAAGGAAAAAACCTGGGAAAGTGTTAGAGTCCTCCCTTTGGTCTCCTCGGAGCTGGGGCTTGGGCCAGGGCCAGGCCCTCTGTGCTCGGTGGAAAGTCCTCCTGATGTGTTCTGATATTGAAGCAGTCCAGCAGAAAAGGGAGAAAATCCGAAATTCCAGGGAAGGAAAAAAAAAGTTAAACTCTCAGTCTCTCTCCGGAGAAAAAGAAGCTGAAACTGGCCAAAAGCTGTCCTGGGAGCAGCCAGCTGGGTGCTTCCTCGCTCCCCTGCAGCAGCTGGGGAAAAAAATATTCGCTATCTCTGTGTGACCTTGAACAAGCTGCAAACTGCTTTGAAAAAGTTTTGCTCAGTTTTTCCTTCCCCCAGGCTCAGTTTAGAGGCATCAAAAGGCACAAGAATTAATTTCTGGGCATAGGGCAGTGATATAGGATACACGTCATAAGGTCACCCCAAGACAGAAGGACAGACTTTATTTTGATCAAGGTGGAGACAGACTGCTGCCTATGAAAATTAAGAAGGTCATGCAAGATTATTTAAACTAGGAACTGGAAAAATGTTGACAAGCACGGAGAAGCACCTCATTTGGATTGATTCAATTTGGCAGTATAACCTGAATCATACCTCTGAAAAGGCCAGAAGGGATATAAACAGAAATAGAGAAGGCAAGTCAGTTTCCCTAAAATGTCAGCTGACTAGTCTGGGAAAGCTAAACCAAGGGCAAAACTAACAAAAGCTGCCTTCTACAACAATTTTAGAAGCCTTTAAAATAATTTTTTGGTAACAAACAGCAACCTTGACATAATAGACATCTCAGAGGCCTGGTGAAAGGATAATTAACAGGATACAGTGTTGCCAGGCTACAAGGTTTGAAGGATGACAGAATGAAATGTACCGGTGAGGGCAACCTATGTGAAGAAAAATACAAAGTTTAACAGCATAAAAATATCATGGGAAAAGAGAAACACTATGGAATCCTGTGTGGAAATTCGATACTTTAATAATAATAATAAAAAAAGAAGTAATAATAGGATTATATTTTGGGCTTTTTGATCTGGAGGATGATAGTGCTCAGGTAATACTGCAAATTTAAAACAGGTTGCAATGGGATGAGATTTTCACTATACATATACAGACTGTACTATTGCTGCCTCAGGACAAGAGGCAGAGACAAGACTGTTGTATACAGTAAATGTCCACTCTTCCTAAAATAACTAATCTTAGCACTCTTATGAAAAGCTATCATTTGGGCTTTGGTCCTGAGTAATATTACAGAGCCTAATTCAAATGGCATTAGTTGAAGTGCACTCTGTAACAGCAATCAGTATAAAATTAGGCTTAATATTTCAGTAGGAAAGAACAAGCCAAACAAATCCTGAGTACAGAGATTAAATTTCAGGAAAAGGAATTACATACAAATGAGGCTATTAACAAAAATACCCCCAAAATTAATATTCAAAAAACCCTGCAAACAGCCTTGAGGCTGTTTGAAAATACTTTATTGGAAGCCCAGGCAAACTGCTCAGAAAAAGAAAACATAATGACCCAGTAAAAGCCATGTATAGCTAAACTTAGAAGCTACTGTATAGAAATGATTGACTTTAAAAACCAGAAGAATTGTCCAAATGAGGAGAGCAGCAAAATCATGGCATACAATATGTACACAGGAACTTACAGAAAACATAAATGAGTTTGGAAAGATACTCAAATGGATAATAAAAAGGTGTTTAAATACCTCAGAAGCTGAAAGCCAGCTCACGAAACAGCTGGACCATCTGATAACACAGTGTGTGAAAGTGGCATCTGAAGACGAGACTTATTTTTTGTATAATTTTTTTTTTTACTGTTACAGCTGTTGGGAAGTTTCCAACATGCACTGCTTTTTTTTTTTTTTGTAGCAGATTGGTTAGGGTAGCTGTATCAGTTTGAGCTAAGTATACAGGAAGTATTTGACTACATAGAATAAGTTAGATGACAGCAAGTCACCAGGATTAGCCCCCAAGAGCTGTGAAGGAACTCAAACGTGAAATTGCAGACCTGCTAGCCAAAATGTGTAACCTATCATTACAAGGAGTCACTGAGTCGGGGGCCTGGAATATCGCCATTGTAAGCCCCATCCACACACAGGGCTCCAGAGAGGCTGACTGAGCCTGTCTTTCATGTCTGCTTAAAATGGAAGAGCCAATTTTAAAGTATGAGATTAGTGAGCACATAGATAAACACAGACTGTAAAGAAAGAATCAGCATGGTCTCTGGGAAAGGAAATCCTGCCTTGCTAGCTTGTTCTCGGTATGTGGTACATGGATGCAGCTGTCAGGAAGGGAGCCAGTGTTTCCCTGACCTGAAAAAATCCAGGTCCATGTCATGGGAATAAGGCAGAGACTGTTGAAGAAATAGCAGAAAATGTACAGGACTGACAGGATCACAGTGAGTTCATCTTGCCTGAAGTCAAGGACCCACAGCAAACCCACCCACCTTCACACCTGCTCTGACAACCTTGCCTCCCTTTTTTCCCAGTTAGGACCTGTGGAGGGGTTGTTTGCAGAGGTGTAGATGCCCAGGTAGAGCAGCGTGCCTGTGCCCTGCTAAATGTTGAGCATGAGAATGAGCTCATGACCTGGGCCACCACATCAGATTTCTTGACCTGCTCACCCAGTGAAAGAGACCATCAAGTTGGTGACTTAAAGAGGCTTTTACATCCATCGATTCATCTGGGTTTTCACACAGCTTTGTAAGCACGAATCTTCTCCTGCTAGGGAAGAAAAAGACAACAGGTCAAGAGCCAGCCCTGAAACTCTCACTAATGAAAGTCAACAGTCTTGTTCCCAGGTCCTGAAGAACTTTACCAAGATTTCTGCTCTGGCTCATAGTGCATCAAGTAACTCCCACAAAGCAGGGACTAATATATAGGGATATATTAGGATATATATATCCCCTAATATATAGGGATCCCTATAGTACATTTATGATATTCCATGTCAAGTGCTTTCCTCGTATTGTGTATTTGACCAGATAAGATTATCACAGGTGCTCTGTCACAGAATCATATAGGCCTGATCTGATTGAATCACATCTTTCAGCACGGACATCAGTTGCAGAAGATGGACTTCACTAGAGTCTTGAGAGAACCTGGAAATTTGTGCCTCAGTTCTCCGACAACAGGACCACTGTGACCCTCCTACACAGTAAGGGGAACATCCTACACATTGAGAATTCATGCCAGATGTTGGCATGGTCCACACCAAAGTTGTCTCAGAATACATCCCGGTCAAACTTGTCCCAGAGAACACAACAGAATTCTGCAGACAGTCTCTCTGTGCATGGAGAAAAGCAACAAAGACCTTCTGAGAATGTGACCAGACTGCATGTCAGCTCCAGCTGGTCCTGGTTGTCCTCACTGGCCTTTGGGAGACGTTCTTCAGGTTTTGATAACCAACACAAACAATGGTATCTGTACAGGAGAAGCCTGCACTAAAGGTCAGTCCTTTTTAATTCATCTGCTCCAAATCCATAAAAGCGGGTGTGTCCTCTGCCAAGAAGCAACAATGTGTTCCTTGGCATGCCTCTTCTCTGAAGTGTAAAAGTGCCTGCCAAGATCTTTGTCTCAGAAGAAATGGATGACTGAGCATATGGCAGTACCCTACATCCAGATGTCTTTCACAGTCCAGAATTTTTTCACTTCTCCTGATGTTCACTGAAGGGATATGGATTGTTGCAAAGTGAATCCAGGCACCTCTCCAGGTCTCCAAATCCTTTCTCAGATATTTTATCACTGTGTCCTTCTGCTGAGGGAATCTTCTGGTTATCCATCTATAGCTGCAGCAAAAGAGCTTGGCATTTTCTTCCTCTATACTTCTGCTTCTCTAGGTTCCGATGACTTGGGAGACATCCCCACATTCCCAAGGAGCTTCTCCGCTTACCAGTCCCTGAAACGTGGGGTTTTCTCTTTTGATTTTGTGATATCAGTTCTCTATCATCTTTTCAGGCAGGCAGTTGCCAAAGAGTTGACATACTGTTTGTCTCTTTTGAACAATGTGATGTGGTGAGACAGATTCCCCAGTAATCCAGCCCTCTAGTTAGCTGTGCCATTGAATGAAAAGAGCCTTGATATTATCCAGTTACTTGAAATCCCTATTAATTTCAGTCAGATAACGTAAATTCAAATGAGAGTATTTATTTATATCATCCACAATTGGCAGTATCATGAAAAGTAATTACGAAATACAAGAATAAATATATTAAAAAACCCAAATGCATTAATCTATTACAGTGTGGTTAAATTTGAAATATGTCTCAGTCTCTCTCTTCTCCTCTCTCACTTTTTTTCATTTTTTTTTCTCCATTCAGGTGACACATCCTCATTTTGGTAAGACCTCCCTATTAGTTCTTAACTTTCCTTAACCAGAGAGAAAACTCTTCCCACTTTGCCTAGCAAGATGATGTTCAATAAGATGCAACTGGGGAAAAAAATAAAATCAGACTTTTCCCCCTTGAATCATTATTCAGTTGTGTGAGTGCACATTGCCAGCTCATCTCAAACTTCTCCTCCACCAACATCGCCAAGTCTTTCTCAGCTGGACTGGTTTCAATTCGCTCATCCCCCAGCCTGTACTGATACTGAGGATCGCCCCCACCCAGATGCAGGATGTTGGAGGTGGCCTTGGCCTTGTTGAACCTCATGAACTTCCCACTGGTCCACTTCTTGAGCATGTCCAGGTCCCTCTGGATGGCAGCTTGTCCTTTGGGTATGTCAACCATGCTACTTGGCATGGTTCAGAGGTCAGTACATTTCCATAAATTAGGCCTATTTGTGAAAGTCAGTGCCAGCAGACACATAACACGCATAATAAAGCAATCACTTGTCTTTCCAAAAACTGATTTTCAAATTATTGTATTTTAAAAGAATAAGAATTAATTGGATACTGGTGCCTTTTCAGGACAAAGAGAACATAAGTGATGAAACAGTATTCAAGAGAATTAGATTTTCCTGGGTATCCATTTTGACGCTCACTAGCATCTGATGTCTTGACATGCTGAACACTTCCAGGGGCAGAGATTCTGGGATAAGCCATGCAATTCTCATGAATCATCCAGAAAAGTAGTTGTTAGGAGAAATACCCTATAAAATGGGATTTCAGAACAATGAAATTAAATTAAATTAAAACTGAATAAATGTACTGTGAGAGAACCAACTTATCCTTGAGACTATTAGATTTTAAGGGTTTCTCTTTTTATTATAAATATAATTACAGGACAGGAGGTGCTGATACTGTTCCCTGCAAAATGAAGCTTGAAGAATGCCATATGCAGACAATCAAAAAGAATGAGTTCACAAGCATCATCTTCCTGACTTTGTTTATAGGCTTGAGCTTATAAAATTCCATAACTGCACATAAAATTCTGTAAGTTCTGTTTAAATGGGATCATTACTAAATTGGCAGCTAATCACAAACAATTCAAAAACAAGTGAAAGTGAATATAATAGTTTTATGTATGTAATAGGCTGGGAAGCCACATACTCCATGGAATGGAGCTAGAGATGTGTCTGAAGGATAGGTGGCAACACAAATATAAAGGTGCCAGGGAAGGAGATACAGAGATATACAGGTGACTAAATCAGACCTTAGAGATATGGGCAAATCTAAGCATTTCTTAACTGCAACAGGAGATAAGTAAAACTGCTGGAAAGAATCCAAGCAGAAAAGTCTCTTTAGATCCTAGTTTGGCTGAGTGGACATCTTTCTCTGTTAAACTGAGGAAAGAGAGGTGTTTTAAAACTGCTACCAAAATGGCTAACCAGTCTTCTGGGAGGAAAAAAAAAAGAGTTTATAAATGCAAATGAAGAAAGAACAGGAAATACATTCAAAAGCTGTCATTTACTTTGTTGCCTGGAGATACTGTGAATCATCAGAAAACTTGGAGATAGGCTTATGGGGATAGTACACTGTAAAGCACTCATCCTTCATTCACGTTCATAACTTACATAAGTGGGTGCCTTTAAATTCTTTTTCTAGTATAGTTATTTAAAGATTTAGCTGCAGCTGGAAATAAGATGCAACAGTCTTAATGAAATTCCCTTTCAGCATGGATTTAGAATATGAATAGCTTCAGAATTTACACAGCTTTGCAGGGTTCTACTGTTAATTTCTATGTTATTCAGGATTATGAGCATTATGCACTTAGTTTGTAATGAATGTGAACTATTCTCAAACGAGTTACAATTATTCCTCTAAAAAATTTTGTGGCTACTCTCCAGTAATGAGTGCATTAAAGTTCTTAGCAATAAAAGCCCTTAATGTAAACAAATGATAAATATTTTAACCAATTACATTGCTACAGCAGAAGTGCTTTTCACACAACTTTTAACAACATTGCAAAACTTCCATACATTGGAAGTATATCTGCCATGTTGGCCTTCTCCCTGATTCTTTCTGTCTTGGTTTGAAAGACAGGTGTCTGCTAAGGAAGGCAGAAGCCTCCCTTGGAATGGCAGATGCGACCCCCTTCCCTCCGAGTTACTATATTTTTGAAATCAAGGGCTTTTAGGCAAAGATGTGGGAAATAGGAATAACAGTTCTTTACTATTATATATATAACCAGTCAAACAAACAGCAATAACTCTGGCAGTAACAGCAAACAATCACAAACCCAGTCCCAGCCTTCTCGGCTGTCGGGCCCTTTCCCCTCGGGTGCAGTTCCGCTCGCAGCCGGCAGGGGCGCTGGCGGCTCCCGGTGAGCAGGGCAGGTGCGATGGTTCCCCCGCGGCTGCAGGGGGCGCTCCGGAGCGAGCTCGGGGAGCACGCGGCACTGGCAGCCTGGGATCCCGGGGAGGGAATGGAACAAAGGCTTCACAAACCCCTGGGCAGCTGGCCCCGGTGTCCGGCCGGACCCTCGGGAATGGCAGGCTGGAACGGCAGGCTGGAGCGGCAGGGATGAGCACAAATCCTGGGTGGCAGACGCGAAGTATCCAAACGGGGAACGCCCCAGAGGTCTAAGCAGGCAGGGCAAGCATGGCTACAATGTAGTGAAGGCTCAAAACAGCGGCAGGGCAGGGCGGCCACAGCCCAGCCTCCAGCGGGGCAGGGAAGGTGGGCCTGGGGATCCTGGGGTCTTTCTCTGCAAAAAGAAAAATGGCCGAAAAGAACAAGCAGCTTCTCTCTCTCCGAATGCCGAGACCAACTGCCCACACCTCCAGATGAAACAAAAAGAGAAGCCAGGTCCTTTGTTTTCCTTAAGTACTCAGCAATTTGTTCCCCTAGCAACATTTATAGGAGGGGGAAAATTCCTTTAACAGAAAAAAACTAGGACTAAACTAAAACCCCAACACTTACCCATAAACACTCAATGCTATTGCCACCATCATCAAGCTCTGGACAATTGAAACCTTCATGAATATACAGGGCTACCCCACTGCCTCTCCTTCCTTGCCTATCCCTGCTGAAGAGTTCATAGCCAGTGATTTAGTCATTAGTTTATAGCCAGTTTATAGTCAGTGATTTCTAACTTGTGTGATACAAATAATGATCTCATAAGCTTCATCTTCACGTGCACTATATCGCACTGATACGTAAGCAGAACAAAGGGTGAATGTCTACAGAGTCTTGTTGGGGTTTTTTGCAAAAATCTGTGGAAATCACAAGAACTCATAAATGCTAAGTCAACTTAATTTTGTGAGAAAAGTGTAACAGGTTTTTCAAATTGTTTTGAAGCTGCTTTAGTAACTCCGATAGAGAATCAATAAAGGTTTATTCCTGAGTAGAAGGTCAGTTGGAGTAGGATATTTTAGGTAAGCCATCTGCCCAGTATGACAAAGGAAAGTGGTTTGATCAGCGCTCATATATCTTTTTCCCACTGCCAAGCCTGTGAGACCAGATTTGTATTTACAGGCAGGTCAGTTGATAAAAAGAAGTCCTGAGTCAGATTTATGCCTTCAGGGCAACTATATTATATTTTATCCACCCTGAATAAAGGAAAAATAAAAGAGGACAGTATAAAACGAATTCCCAGTTTCAATGAAACACTGTTATAGGTGCCTAACTCATACACTTTGTAAGTTACTCTACACAATTCAGCTGATCAACCTGCATATTACTGACAAATGAGTTTGTCAGTAATGTCAGGACCATGGGCTCACATTTTGAGTTGGGAATGCTCTCACACAGTAGATCTTACTGGCTAAGAGAAAATAATAAATCTATTATTCCTAGAATGGTTGTCAAAATATCAATTTTCATTCACTTAACCACAAATAAATTAATTTATATGTTAATTTTAACCATAAGTTCAAGGAAGCATACCCTGGAATTAAAGGCACATGTGCCACAGAGTCACTACTATTTTATGCTTTATGAATGGTGTCCTTCTTAGAATTAAAACTTGGAAACTAAAGACAGTCTTTATTATCACTATCCTCAAAAAGGAGCAGGAAGGTGTTAAAGATGGAACCAAGGCAGGGAGCCCTGAAACTGCACCTGATAGTCCTATTCACCCATCATGTGATAGCATTGATAAATTATTTAATATCTGTTGCTTTTATTTGGCATTATGTCTTCATGAAGTGATATCCTGTAGCAGTGCGTTCTGCTTTGGCTGAATATGTTTCATTTCCTTTGCACATGTCTTGCTGCCATGGAAGATAATAAAAAAATGAAACTGCCAGAATTCTACCTCCTGCCAGTTTTGATAGAATTTAGGAAAAAAAAATAGCAGAATTTAATCTTAAAGACTTTCATTATGTTCTTTCAGCATGATGTAAACTGAAACAATTTATCGTCAAACAGTTCATTTTAACATAAAGCTAATTATGCTTCACCAAAGTCCCCTTAAATCTTACACTGTCCTTAGAATCTAGTCAGTGTTTTAATATTGTTATGAGGTTTGAAAACTGATCAGGAGAGCTAGAAGTATTTTGAGAAACAACGGTTGAATGCCAGGCATTCATAGCCAGGAAAAAAGGGTACTAAGGAGGAAAAAGCTGAGACAGGTGGAGACAATTTTAATGAAATTTGGTAAACTTGGCTTCTGTTTTCCATTTTAAAAAACTCATAATTTTAAGACTTTGCATTATATAATCCCTCAAAGCTTTTGAAATGTTATATCAAGGAGTTTCTATTCATAAGAATAGAGGTGAAGCAAATAAAAGATAAAAATATGTTCTTCTGTCATTAGCACTGTGTGTACTGTGCTTTGAAAATGCATACTTTGTACATACTAAAGGCCAAAATTTGCAGCTATTTTACAATGGAGTTGAAAATAAAAAAAATGAAGGCAAATCTTCTAGTTATGAATAATTATATAAATGTAAGCCCAGAAATATTTTACTTGCTTTTCAACAGAAAGTCAAAAATTCAGTGTAACTTTTATTTTTGTTAACTGCCGTTTTCTGCCAGTTACAATTTCTGATGGTTTCAGTCTCTTGGCTTTTTCTCCTCCTTCTTTGCCAGCTCTTGGAATGAATGAGTCGGTCTGGGTAAGAGCCTTGTGGATTAGAGAAGGCTGAAAACAGTGCATTTCAATTTTGAGAAAAGTATCAATGTGAGAAACAGAACTGTAGAAACACAGATATTTTACAAGCACTTTTTTGCACTTAAATCTCACCAGTAACTGCTTCCCCGCCTCATCCTCCTTTTAAAAATACTATTTATTGGCATCTGTTCTTGGAAATAAAATGTTTTCCTAAACTTCTAATTTCTTTGCTGTTTTTTCTGTTAGATATGTCTCATAGACTTCTGCAAGGACAAGCAGTTACAGAAATCTATTCATTTTTACTTTAAATATACAGAAAAGATGAAGTCTGACCACTTTGGGTCTACAGTCCACCAGGTAAAGGACATAAATTACTTAAATAGCTATGACAGAAGCTAGTAAGTAGTACGGTTCATAAAATCATAGAGCAAAAGGCTATGCCCTCTCTTTTCAATTGCCAAGCAAACCTGACAGATTTCACAGAATGTGACAGAATAATTATAAATCCATTATTAATCCACTTTTATAATATAATTTTTATTAGGATGAAAGTTTTGAAGATAAAATGTAAGGATGAGAAAAGTCTACATATTCCCCCTAGTAGGTATTAATTATCCTCAAACTGTATAGATTCCTGGCATTTACAGAGATAAGTTCCTGATTTTTTTTTCCTATCAGTTTAATATATGTGAATCTTGGATCTGAGCTCAAGGCTTTTAATGGCTTGTTTGACTTGAGTCTTAAGTAAGTATAAGAGATGATGTACAGGGCTGGATTGGCTATTTCTTCTTCCTCAGGCTTATCTAAGCTTCTGGGGATTTTCATTAACTGTATCATCATCCAGTGTGGAACTCAAGAGTATAAACACCCTTAATAATAAAAAACAATCTTTAAATAATGTATTTTCCACATATAAAATTCACGGAAGATTTCTCAATATAAGAAGATGGTGCTCATACAGCTCGAATATAAAATCTTTCACAGCTTTCCTAACTCACCAATCTACTTTCATTTATCCTTTCACAGTAACCACACACACAGAGGAAAACTATGTCATCCTGCTGTTCACTCAGTGTGTGTGCTACAGTCTCTGTTGGTTTAACTTTCTACCTCTCAGTCAGAGTCTGTGTACTCTTCCTATTTTGTAAACTGGTTGCCAGAGTAGACTCCCTTCTGCATTGGCTCTAGGGCTTTATTGTAGTTTTGAATACCATTAATAACTGACTAATAAGATGTCTACCACAGGCCATTAAAATCAAATAACATATATGTGAAAAATCTTGAGTGGAGCCAGTCACAAGTCACATGACATTACCATTTTATCACTCTCAAAGGCAAAAATCTTCCTTCTGTGTGCCAGCACCACTGCTAAAGTTCTTAGTGTATCACTGGCTCCATGAAACACTGATATTAATATAAAAAACCCCTTGAAATTACAAGTATTTCATCTTCACCATAGGAACAGAACCAATAATTATTCTTAAAACACTAGGATAACAACACAAATTGTGTGTCTGTGGCAACTGGAAGACCATTAATCCTTTTCTGAGCAGTTTAGAGTTAAAATACTTTCAATTTAGGTGCCCAGTTCTGGGTTTTGTAGCTTTTCCCCTGAGATCAGAAGCTAAATCCTAGCTCCTATGAATATGTATGAAGATCCTTCTGCATTTTGCTCCTATGTTTGAAATAGTTGTCTGTTTTGCGAGTGAAGTGCACAGTTAGTCCTTGGAGAGAATAAAAATAATGATTTTTGCACAATATGTTTGGTAGTAAAAGCTTTTCTTCTTTAGCTCCATTTTTTCTTCTCTGCACAGATAATTTTTTTTTTTTTCCCCCTAGGACATTAATTGTATTTTTCTCCTTACTGGGATATCTGAACAAACTATGAGCATTCCTTTGGTTTTACCTAGAAATCAATATGATCTTGAAATTTTTTACACTTCATTTTCTGCTCCCATTTTTGTAATTGTGATCAGCACTCTTAAAGAAAAAAAAAACACAACTAAAGAAACATTGGCCAGCTGTATAATATATTCTGAGCAGAATTTTCCAGTAACAAACAGTTGTAAAAAATTCCAATAGCCTTAATTACTACTGAAAATGGTGCAACAATTTCTCTCTGCAGAATTCAGCCTGGGCCAGCCATCATTTTCAGATCTCTTTTTGTATTTAGACAGCTGTACACTCACATCTGTGTTTAACAGGCAAAGGCAAACCAAAACAGAGCTATGCAAATGACAAGTGCTGTTCCTGTGTCCACTCAGTTTCCCAAGCGTAAACCTAACCCTAAGCGGAGCAGTGATATCAGGACTTTGCTGAGGCTCAGGTGCCCAGCCTGTAGGAGGTGCCAAGGAGAGAGTGTGGAGGGAGCAATGTTGGAGCAGTGCCATGCTGTCCTTGGTGTGCCTTTTGTAGTTGCAGTGTCCCTGGAGCTCTGGGCTTTGTGGTTTTTTCAAGTCTAACCTAAGTGTAACCCTAACCCTAAGGGGAAGAGTAAAATCAGGCTATTGCTGAGGCTGAGGTGCCCACTATATGGGTGGTGATGTCTTGGTTCGAAAGACTGGTGTCTGCCAAGGAAGGTGGGAACCTCCCTTGGAATGGAAAATGTGACTCCCTTCCCTCCGAATTATTATAACTGTGAAATTATACGACTTTCAGGCAAAGATATGGGAAAAGGATCAACAGCTCTTGACTAATGTATGACAAGACAAACAAACAACCACAACAGCAGCGACAACAAACAGACCCGGAACGCAGCCGCAGCCCTCTCTCGGCCGCAGGCCCTTCCCCCTTCGGTGCAGTTCCGCTCACGGCCGGCAGGGGCGCTGGTGGCTCCCGGCCGGGCAGGGCGGGCGCAATGGTTCCCCCGCGCCTGCAGGGGGCGCTGTGGCGCGAGCTCGGCCGCCTCCCTCACGTGGAAATGGCTGCTCCGCCAGCGTGAGAGATAGGAAAGGGACTTCCTCTACAACCTCACAGCGGCAGCCGGTCTCAGTGCCACTCGGAAAACTGAATGGACCGCAGGAGGAAACCTTGCAGCAGCAGGCTGGAGCAGCAGAGGCGAGCACACCAGGGGTCACAAACAAAATGTGGGAAAAACTCCAACGCTGTGCCAGGAGCTGCGGGTATCTGGCTGGGCAGGGAGTGCTGAGTTTAAATGTAGCAAAAAAGCCCTGAAGCAGAGGCAGAAAACAGCAGGGCTGGGTGGCAGATTGCTCCCTTGGATAGCTCACCTGCAATGCCTGGTCCCGGGGTCAGGCATGCAGTGGCAGCAGCTGTGGAAGGGGATGGCAGGCTCCAGGTGAAGCACTGGCACTGGGCTCCCAAGCAGCACAGTAGCAGAGAAACAAGCCGGCAAGCCCCAGTCAGAGTCCTGAAGTAAAAAGAAAAGAAAGAAACAGGCAAAAACCACAGGACAAAAGGATAACCAGTAAGAGAGCTGTGCTGCCATGGCTTTGGAGTTGCTCATCCCCACTGAAAGAAGGTAGCAGCCCCTGGCCACCAATCCTTCCAGCATCCCGGGCAGCCCCTAGCCCATTTTTATACTCCCAGAATCAGGGGAGGCAAGGACCATTCTGGAAACAAAAAACAAAACAAAAATATGGAAATGGGATATAAACCATCCCCAAGACAGGTGCCAAGAAGCAAGATGCTGAGGCAGTGCCATGCTCTATCCCTGGAGCTCTAGCCTTTAGGGTTTTTTAAAGCCTAACCCTAAGTGTAACTCAAACCCTAAGGGGAGAAGTAAAATCAGGCTTTTTCTGAGGCTGTGTTAGCAAGCCTATGGTTGGTGTCAAGAAGCAAGATTCTGAGGGAGCAATATTGGGGCAGTGCTGTGCTCCCCTTGGATGCGTTTTGTAGTTTCAGTGTCCCTGGAGCTCTAGATTTTGTGGATTTCTCAACCCTAACCCTAAGCATAACCCTAAGCCTAACACTAACTGTAGTCAAAGAAGTAAAATCAGGCTATCCTTGAGGCAGAGGTTCCCAGCCCATGTTTGATGCCAAAGAGGAAGGTGCAGAGAGAGCAATGCTGGGGCAGTGCCATGCTGGCCTTGGTGTGCCTTTTGTAGTTGCAGTATGCCTGGAGCTGTGGGCTTTGCGGTTTTCTCAACCCTAGCCCTAAGTGTAATCCGAAGCCTAAGAGGAGCAATAAAATCATCCTTTTTCTGAGGCAGAGGTTCGTAGCCCATATTTGATGCCAAGGAGCAAGGTATGGAGGCAGCAATGTTGGGCCAGTGCCGTGTTCCCCTCGGCATGCCTTTTGTAGTTGCAGTGTCCTTGGAGCTCTAGGCTTTGTGGTTTTTTCAAGCCTAACCCAAAGCATAATCTCAACCCTAAGGGGAGCAGTAAAATCAGCCTTTTGCTGAAGCAGTGGTAGCCAGCATATGCTCTCTGTGAAGAGGAAGGATTCTAAAGGGAGCAATGTTGGGCAATGCCATGCTCCCTTTAGTATGCCTTTTACACTTGCAGTGTGCCTGAAGCACTGGGCTTTGTAGTTTTCTCGACCCTAACCCTAAATGTAACCCTAAACCTAAGCTGAGAAGTAAAACCAGCATTTTGACTAAGTGCCCAGCACAAGGATTCTGCTAAGAAGAAAGGTGTGGAGGGAGCAATATTTGGTTATTGGGGCATTCTTTTTTATAAATGAAATGGACAGAAACCTGCCAAAATGATACTCACTGAAATCTCAAAATCGGGGCAGGAAATCAAACGAAGAGACAGGAGAAGAAAGTGATGAAATTTAAAGCTGAAAGAAAACAAAAGAGAAAATGTTGAACCAAAGTGAAAACAATAAAAGCTAATGGGATGACATGAAGTGCAGGGAAATGGACCGAAGCTTGCCCAATTGATCCTCATAGAAATCTTGAAATCAGAGAACAAATTGTAACAACGGCTCTGGAATGGAGATAGGATTTAAAAAAATGCAACTGAAAAAAATAAAGGAAATTTGGAAATGGAATGACTGCAACAAAATGGACTAAGATGAAATGAGGTGCAGTGAAAAGGACTGAAACTTGCCAAAGTTATTCACATTAAAATCCTGGTATCAGGGGAAAAAGGTAAACAAAGAGACAGGAGAAGAAATTGAAGAAATGAAATGCTGAAATCTGGAAACAAAATGAAATCATTGCACAGGTGAAGAGTGGGATGAAATGAAATGCTAAAAATAAGTGAGAAAATTCTGAACCAAAGTAAAAACAATAAAATGGCATGGGATGACTTGAAGTGCAGGGAAATGGACCAAACCTTGGTGAATTGCTACTCACTGAAATTGCAAGATTTCATTTCCTTTCATGAAAGGAAGAATTTAAATGAAATTTGGAAGTCAAAGTGAAACACACTGACTAGGGTGGACGTCTAATAAAATGAAATTCAATTTAAAGAAATGAAAGAAAATTCTGAAATGAAGTAATTGTAATCAAATGTAATGGGATGACACAAAGTGCTCCCTTTTGCATGCCTTTTGTATTTGCAAAATCCCTGGAGGTCCAGGCTTTGTTTTCTCAAGCCTAACCTCAAGCGAAAACCTAAACCAAAGCAGAGCAGTAGAAGCAGCCATTTGCTGAGGCTCAAAGCGCATGGGTGGTGTGAAGCAGAAGGGTGTGGAGTGCTGGGGCAGTGCTGTGCTCCCCTTGGCATGCCTTTTGTAGTTGCAGTGTCCCTGGGGCTCTTGGCTTTGTGGTTTTATCAAGCCTAACCCTAAGGTGACCTGTAAAATAAGCAATTACAGAAAAGCACCTCAACATTAGCAAAACCCTGAATCACAGAGAACTTCATTATAGTTGAAACCATGAAGCAATAAATTTCTATTCCAAGGACGTGTGTCCAAAGTCATGGTTCTCCACGGAATGTAAGACACTTGAACATAGAATATTTGAGCATTAAATTTCTTTAAAACCCAAACCTCTACAATTAAGACAGGAGATGACTGATAGAGCAGAACAAAGGACATTCTGGCACAATATATTAAGTGACTGTCATTGGGCTCTTTCCAGTTCAATCTATATCACTTTACTGTTGTGCAGAATAGCAATATTTTGCCAAAAATTAAAGACTTTCATGTAGTAATCTACCATAAACCTGACTGCCAACCAGGAGAAAAGCAAAATTCAGTCCCTATATTGTAATTTTGTAGCATGCAAACTGGGTGAAATGATACAACAGAGACTCACAAAGAGTACAGCTAAGAAACTCTATGGTCTTTCATCTGGAAGCTATCAGACTATTCTGACATGTTGTATTACATTTGGCATAATTCCTCACTCTAGCACAGAAAGATGGATAATCTAGAATCAACTCAGTATATGAGAAGATGGGGAATTATATAAACACAATGCCAGTTTCTGCTTAGCAAGGACAAACAAAAAACTCAAGAAAAAGAAAGGCTTCAGTTGATGACATTTCTAATTCTTAATTTCCTATTCAGGTACATTAGAATGGGACTAGTTGCTGATTAGATACAGTAATATCAGCAGGAGTTACAGCTACTGCATAATAGAGAGGACTTGGACAGTGACCTACAATGCTACTTCATCACCTGGGTTGAATTATCTCAGCCAGTATTAGCCACCTAAAAATTAGCTGCCTAATCTATGCTAGTGCTGTGGATTCCTTCAATGGAGATAAATGAACCTCTTCAGTGCTACTATTCTCACCCCTGGGTAGGTATTCACAGTGCATAAGATGAATTGTCCTTTGGAGATGCCTCACTCTCTGTGAATTTATCTACATGATTATGATAGATCAGGTACCTACATATTAGGTGGGTAAAGTTGGATATAATGAAATTCATGCTTATGCATTTGATAGTAATGGCATTTCTTCCGTTATTAGCACAAATCCATGAGGGCGTATCTTACTATCTTACTAAAAGATACCTTGGGAACCAAGGCAGAGAAATTTGTGAGGAATAATTTCACCTGAGAAGCAGACTGCTTTGCTCCAGAGAAGAAGCTAAGCAGCCACTGATACAGAAATCTCTCCATACCTACTGCAAGTCACGGCAGTTATAAAAGAATGGGAGCAATACCTACCATCTGGGAGGTTTAATAACATCAAAAGATCTTCTATGCAAAAGTTATCATATAAAAGCATTCTATAGAATACTGGCAGTATCTAGGGAAGCTCATCTTATTATTACTGTTTTTTCTTCTCCACTCTTGAAAAAATAGGCACTCGAAATTTTTAGAACAGTATCTTATTCCTGTGTGACATGAACAGTCATTTTTCATTTGATTAACAGTGCTAACTTACCTTTTGCAATAATAATTTATAGACAGTAAATTAAATTGTATAAAAGTATCCACTTTGAACAAATATGAAATGCCAGTTTTGCCCAGTTGCACGTGGTGTTAAAAATTTATATTTCCCCCCCCCTCCAGCAATTCAGAATTGTTTCTTCATAAGTGGTGGTGTTTACTCTGTGCGCTTACATGCATATTGAATGTAGGGGACTGTATCCCTTTCACTTAAAACATAAAGTAGTAGATTAGTTTTTAAGAAAGCTGTTTAAGTCAATGCTGATATTAGAGAATGTCACAGTAATGTAGGAATAGAATACATTGTATGAAGCCAATACAATAAGAAATCTGTGGATATTGGTCTTTTTCTGTGGAATAAGAGAAAGAAGATACATTCGATAAAATCATACATGAAGCTTATTTTAAGCACTTAAGAAAAATTGATATATGGAATGATATGCAATGAAACGTAGGACACACAGAGTAATTTTAAAACGAGTGACTGTTACATGCATTTTAAAGATATACAAATTTGATCAAATTATATGTCAGTATGACATGAGCAAGAAGTCTTTTGCAGCTTTTTTTTAGTGTTGTTTAAAGAAATCTTGAAAATTCTATTGTGATGGAAAGTTCAGTTGAAAGGTTCTTTTCTTCTCCATAACCTACTCCTTGGTTGTGGGGGCCAGTGGGCCTGCTGGACAAGGAATGAAGGGAGTCCATGGTGGGACAAGTCCTAGGTTCCTTTCTAGGTTAGGGTGACTGAAAAAGCGTCCCCCAGAATGCTCTGTTCTGTTATGTTAATGTACACCAGTTCTGCTTCCCTGGTTGGCTCCGTTGGCCACCCCACCCTGTGTTACCTTATACGCCCTCAGAGTTTCTCTATTGGTTCCCTTACCCTGGCCCCGCCTTTATACCGCCCCTTGCCCTCAGATCATTGGTCTCTTCTGCTCTCGCCACTCCACTATGTAACCCTGCACCCCACCATTGTTCAGGGGTGACTTCTCTGGAGCCTTGCTCGGGTGTGGCTGCAATAAATCTCTCCCGTAGAACTCCACGCGAAGACCTTTCCTGCTCATTCACCGTCGGATTGTTTTACCAGCTATCCGGTGTGTGTGTGTATGTGTGTGTGCAAGTGTGGTGGCTGCACCGAGCGGCTTCCTTCTTGGAGGTGCTTTTGGGAAGGTCATGGCACTTTACCATCCAACACCGCTGTGACACTTGGTGTTTTGACAGATCTTATATGCTAGCTGTAGTACTGACTAAAGCAAAGCTGCAATTTTGTCAAGTAATAAGATAAGCAAATAATATTCAGATTAAAAGGAAAAAAAAATTTGAACAGTGCTAAGGGTGAGAGGAGATTCAATTTATTTCAAAGAACATGTTTTAGTGCGCAATTTGAAACAAAAATGTAGCACTTTTATGGAATTTATTTCTCTTTTTTACATATTTTCAGAGAAAAACCTGTTATCTGCATAAGGATCTTTCGGCTTTTGCTTTCTCTTATAATACTATTGCATTTGCTTATATTTCTAGAAAAGTAAAGGTGCATTTTTAATAATGAAAAGGGTGGTTTGGACAATAACATCACAATTTTTGAAGTAATCTTACAATTTAACTTTGAATTCTGTGGTAGTCCTGAAGTTATTTTGAATAACCTGATACATTCTAAGGTCAAGCATCATTTGGGAAACATCTATTTCAGGGACTTAATTTAAAAGTTGTCCTTGGAAGAAGAAATACTATGAATAGTGTTTTTACTTTGTGAGTTTACTTTCAATGAACATAGGTGTACAATAGACATAGTTTTAAAAAGGTTTCAACATAGACAAGCTGTTCTAGGACAGAAGACAATAGGGTGACAATATTGTCGTAGAGTCATAGAATCATGTATGTTAGAAAAGACTCCTAAGATCATCAAGTGCAACCATTAACACAGCACTGCCAAGTCCACCCCTAAACCATGTCCCCAGGTGCCGCATCTGCACGTCTTTTAAACACCTCCAGGGATGGTGACTCAACCACTTCCCTGGGTAGGTTGTTCCAATTCTTGCTCCTAATGACTGGGCAAAAGAATACTCACTATACGACATTTGCTCCTCATCTGGCATGACCCTGAAGCATTTTTAGAACAAAGACTCATTAGTCATTAATCTCGTCTGCAGGTTATTAAATATCACAGTTGCCAGAATTCATGATGATCAAAACATTTTCGAATGAGGAGAGAAGAGACTGGGAGAGGGTTTTTGAACTGCTATGCTTGGAAATGACTTAAAGGTCTTAAAAAGTGGGTTTAACTCTTGGAACAAAGTCTTTTGGTAAACTTGGAAAATGTGTTGCCTGTCTGTCCTAAAAGCATCATGAGAAATAATAGTAGTTATGTCTAAACAACTTGGCAGCTGCCGTGGCTGTCCTTAATCGCATGAACACCTTACCCCAAAGGGAACAGTTTTTATGTCAGTCATGGCTCAGGGGTAGGCACTGATGAAACATGTAATTTTAAGTTTTGAGCCCTGGCTCAAGAGAAAACCTTAATTTACAACAGTGCTTAAATTTATGCACTCGTCTGACAATTCATTCTTAGCTGGACTGAAGGAAATGAAGTGATAGTCTGTTAGGAGGACACAGAAAAGATACTCACTTTAAAAGCTGTTTAAATTACAATTACTTGCTCTTTAATTCCTCATTATCCCATACAAACCTTCTGAAGAATTTGTGCTGTTAATATGTTTTTCAGTGAAAACTCCAAATGTATCTTAGAGATTTAATAAATATTTACAAGTAATATGTTTGTGACTTGATGCAGAACATGCAGCATTCAGCACTCTAATGAACTTTAATGGTTGGCTGAAAATCTGGGAATAATTCAAAATTTAAATGTCTAAAATAAATGTCCTCTGAGGGGACTTTTCCACTAAAGCTTTTTTTACTTTTTAAAGCGTAGCAGAAGTGTAGCTGTTTATTTGTTATTTTGTATACACCCACACAGTTCTCAAAATGAAGTTTAATTCTCTTACACAAATGGACTGCTTTTTATGAGGTAATGTACTAGATGTAATTACCATCACAGGAGCTTTGTTCAGAGTATTGCAATTTTTTAAATGCCATCCTGTTCATCATTTAAGCAGATAGTAAAAATACATATTTATATAATCATTAATATTTAGTTATGCAAAAGACTCTTCTGTTTCTATTCTAGCTTGACAACAAGGAAGCTCTAAGCAGATGCTTTTCTCTCCTTCTTGGTATCCTGCAATCCACAAATGGATGCTTTCTTATTTTGCAAGATGTCACAGCTCTTCCTTTTTCCCATGAAAGCAAATTTTTTTTTTTTTTCCAGTAGTAAAATATGATTATGACATCCAGACATATATCTCATGGCATTCTGACTCCAAGTTCCCAAATACTTGATTTCTCAAAGGATTATATGTGTAGGACAAAGGAAGGTTAAGGAGAGTAAGATTAACAACCATCTTCGATTTTAGCAATTTATTTTCATGGACTTATTCCTGTAAGAGAATTAGAAATCAGGTCCCACAGACACAGAATCTGGCAGACATTATGTGGAAATTTCCTGTTCTTGACCATTTAATTAATTCAATGGAGCTGATAATTCTAATTAATTTCTTGTCTGGTTTTCTGAATATTCTGCTTCACCCTTAGAGAGAAGAGATGATCTCTTTTTGCATCAATCCTGGAAATACTATTTGTTACTTTTAACTATGGATTTATTGCTAGATAGAGACACACATTTGGAAGCCTTTCACGTTTTGAAATTTCACCTCTGTTCTTCATTTCAGCCTGTCACCCAGTGAATTTATCAGTGTCATTTATGTCTTGTAGTTGTGAATTTTTATCAAAGCCTCAGGCATTGCCATAAAGAGTCCAATTAAAATATGTTCAATGTATTTTGAAAAGTTGACTTTGCTGCAGTTAAAAGCATGAATTACACTGACTCACCTGAAGCATTTAATAATTTATGTTTTAAAAGGGTTTGTTGATGTACTCTATTGAGTTTGATGCTAATGAATTTGCTAAAAAATAGTTTTGAGGATAGGGCTTAAGTTTTCAAAGTTACCTCTAATTCTAGGTATATAAATTAAGTGGCTAGATACTTAGGTTAGTCAAGAACTCACATCTCTGAGCTGCAGCTGTTCTTTACCTGTGATAATCAGGACAAACCATCCAAAGGCATTCCCATAATCTGAGACTAACAATTAAACAAAACAACAGAAAAAACCAAAACATTAATATATATTTGAAAATCTGGGATGCAACTGAGATTCAGAAATATTGCTTAGAATATTCTGGGTTTTTAGGGTTTATACTGCATTATTGGGCATTAATGTGAATAATGAATAGTGAGATAAAAAGACAGGGTACTTGAGAGTCTCATTTAAGCCCCCCTTCCAGTGAAAGGCTGGACCAGATGATCTTTTGAGGTCCCTTCCAACCTGGACTGTCCAATAATTCCATGAGTAGAAGACTGCAAGAGGTAGCTACAGATTTCAGGAAACTCCGGCCACACTCATGATGGACTCTAAACCATCTGCTGGATAATAGTGCATAGCTGAGGTCTAAAATAATGATATTATGAATACTATGTGTATAGTCTCCTTGGGGGATCAAGTACTAGGAGCAATTTATGTTATAAAGTTCCCTAATATTCTTACTTGCCTTAGTACAGAGTTGTTTGAACACGAATAAGCATACATTCAACAGCCTCAGTGAGATACGTAAATAAAATCATACTTTTTTGAGGAAAGTAATTCAATGGCCTGGATCCTGAAAATACATTATTGCAGTCATAGTGAAATCTGTGGAACAGGAAAGCCTGCATAAAGAGTAAAACACTCTAAGAAATGAAGGCTTAAGTCTACTTGGGATTCTTCAGCCTACTATGTATAGTCTGCTCAGAAATAAAGGGAAGGACAACCAAGATATTCTTTATTAGTGGCAATAGTATTAGCATTATAATTAGCACTACCACTGATATAATTAGTACCATCATTATATAATTATAATATACAATATATTATTATCACTATTATTAATATCATCATCATCATCATCATTATCCTTTAACATAATATCTTAAAGAGACTCAGAGCTGTACAGTATACTGGTTTGTGGTCTAAATAATGAGTTACAGAGCTACTGATAATACTTTTACAGTGGCCACTGGGGCACATTGTGGGTTATCTTTTGAAGCCACATCCTAAAGAGCATGCATGCCCACATATCCTTCTCAGGAACAGATCCTCAGTCAGGCTGGGTGGACTGGGAGCTGGATTTGAACTATGAAAAGCTTGGCAGAGGGTCCTCTGGGAGCTTGAAGGAGTGCCACTGTCATACTAAGACACAGTTTTCTTTATTTGTGTGGGCTTTTTCTTTTCAAATCTGAAAGGTGCCAAACAATGCAAGGTCAGTGCTACCTTCCAAAACAGCAGGGTGTTTATGCTGTGAACCAGGAGCATGGAGGTCTGCAGGGACACACAGTCCACTGGTGTTGTGTGGGAGGACACAGCACAGCCACAGCAAATGGACTTCAGTCACTAGTTTTCTCAAATTCCAGGTGGAAAGTACCTTCTCAAGAAAACATGCCTAGGCTTTGTTTTGGCAGGAACTCTTGCTTCATACCAAAAGAGAGCTTGGGAATCAACTAATGCTCATGTATCAGGACTGGGACCTAAAAACAAGAGCTGGAGAGATAAGCAAATTATAGGCTTCTGGAAACAGTGCAGATGATACAGAATGTGCCTTTTCTCACTGTTCACTGACATAAGTTGCTGCTTAAAAATACAGAGCGAACTATTGCATTACTCTCTTCTGTAAAAATACAAAGAAGCTTGGAAGAAGACCATGTCTCAGTTATGAGTCCTTCCAGAGTTCTTAGGCTCTGATATTCTACCAAATTAATGGTGTCCTGGTATTGGCTGGGATAGAGTTAATTTTCTTCTTAGTAGCTGCTGTGGTGCTGTGTTTCAGATTTAATATGAGAATAATGTTGATAAGACAATAAACTTTTAGTTGTCGCTAAGTACTGCTTGAGTCAAGGACTTTCCAGAGTGTCTTACTCTGCCAGTGAAAAGGTGCACAATAAGATGGGAGGGAACATGGGCAGGACAGCTGATCTTAATTGGACAAAGGGATTTTCCATACCAAAGAATGTCATGCTCAGTAAATAAACTGAGGGGAGCTTCCTGGGGGGTGATTGCTCTTTTGTGATGGGCTGGGCATGGGGCAGCAGGTGGCAAGTGATTTTATTGTGCATCACTTGTCTCTTTTGGTTTTTTCTGCCCTTTGTATTTCCTTTTCATTGTTATTGTCATTGTCATTGTCATTATTATTGTTATTATCATTAGTATTATTAGGTGTATTATTTTCTCCAAGGAGAAAAAAATAAACAGAAAAATATAAATAGGTGATATGTATTTAAAAGATGAGAAACATAGGAATAAAATGACGTATGCGACATCTTATCAGTGCTCATGGTTGCTTTTTGCTCATCTGGACTATACCTAAGTACTGAATCATCATTATTTCAGATTTTCATTCTATGGTATTTTCAGCTGCACATTACCTTACTTCATCTTCTCACCCAGATTGGCTCTCATTATTGATATATATATCTTGCATACTGCAGCATATTCATATTAAAATTCTTCAGAGTGTGCTTTAATTCTTCTATTTCCGCCATCCTTTCTACACACAAAAGCTCT
Organism: Aphelocoma coerulescens; assembly: GCF_041296385.1. NCBI lineage: Eukaryota > Metazoa > Chordata > Aves > Passeriformes > Corvidae > Aphelocoma > Aphelocoma coerulescens. The sequence goes on from NC_091015.1 coordinate 126,140,113, forward strand.
TCTTGCCTTTCCTGGATAATCCGACTTTGTGCTAAAATTAAGACCAATGAGTCAAACCCTTTCCTGTTTGCTTGCTTGTAGAAGTCAAATTTTCTAATCAATCTGTTTGCTTAGGACTATTTTCAGGACACTTATTACCTTCATATCAACACTCTTTTTATCTGAGCATCTATACACAACAATAGATCAGATCCATTCTTGTCAAAGAATTACAAGATCCTCATATGATAGAAATCCAAAATAGATATGTGACAAGCATTCGTAAATGTTTCTGGAAAAAAGCACTTTTTTCCAGAATTTGAGCTTTTGTTAACTTGTTTGGAAGGCCACGGTAAATGTCAGCTATTTGCATTGCTAGCAGACAGTAACATGGAATGTCACACAGATGATCACAATGAAATTGAATTCTCCAACAGTTAGCACATGAAATGTAACTGAGAATGCTACAAAAGAAAAGAAGGAAAAATCCATGGAAGAGATATTTTTATGGTATCAGTATAACAATGGCTGGCAAGCATTCATGTTCTAAAGCCTTTGATACAAAGACAATCACTGTAATATTACCAGAAAAGTATTTGCTTTCTGCACCAATAGGGGTTGTCTACAAAAGGCCATGTGGTATTTCACACCATTTCATTCAATGCCTTCATTCTGGAAAACACTGATGTTTCATGTGCAACCCAGATGCTTTAGCTAAATACAATATCCCACACCAGGATAACATGATTTTCACAGGGACTCATTACTTTGACAGTTTAAAACTGCTTGTAAAATTCCTGAGTGATGCAGAGAATGGGACAAAACCTACACTGTGTTCAGGATGCTGCCTTCTACACCTCAGTGCTGTCAGGATCATTTCATCTTTCTTTGTAAAGCCAATACTAGCTTGAGATATATTCATCCTAACCTCCTTGGTGACTGTGTGGGCTCCTGGGCACAGAGAGGATCGTGGGAAGAAGTGAAATGAGAGCACCTGCATCCTGCAGACTGCCTTCCACCCTGGCAGCCACATGCTCCACACTGAGTACCCATTATCACCAGAATAGCTGGATTGCTGGAGTAAGACAGGTGTAGCACAACACTCTGTTATGCTTTTTGTAGTCCTAATTGCTAGTTTCTGGAAAGAACAAAAAAGATTCTTATAGATAAATAAATATGTGTGGAAATCCCTTTACAGCTTTAGATGAGAGACTGAATAAAATGCTTTTCCACAGATCAGTAATATCCATACATATGAGCTAGAATTTTATTTTTCAGAATAATTGTCATGGGTCTGAGTCTGTTATTTCTAACATCTTGATGAAATGGTTTCTTATACTTGAATGAAAGTAACAACCCTCTATTTTCATAGTTGTCAAGGGAAAAATGAAGATGGCTTGGTTTTGAGCTCACTAAGTGCTTTATTTTTACAAAGTGTCAGTTTATCAGATCACCTCATATCAAATTCCCATCACGTCCAAAGTTGTCCAGATTTGAGCTCATAGTTGGTTCTGAGAAAGCCCCTCAGTATATTCAGCCACTTCTCAATGATGGTTATCCTCTGCAATGCAGGTCATCAAATATTATGTCTTGTACTAAGGTTTTTTACATCTTTCGGCAATTTGAAAAATAAAGTTTTTTTCTTGTGCTTTCAATTTTGGAAACTCAGAGAATGTCTTTTCTACTTAGCTTTAATTATATTTGCTTGTCCTTCCAAAGAGGATGTTCAAGGACTTTGTTTAAAAATCATTGGTTATGTTTAATAGCATAATAGTGTTTATTTTTGTTCCCTTCTTAATATGAACCCAGAGCAAAGAAATGGGAGGTGGACTTTTATGGTCTCAAGAATAGTAATGCCATTTCTATTTGTGAAAACAGGTATTCCAATCTTGCATGGATAATAGTTACATTGTTAAAAGACTCTACTGCTGAGGTATTTTGCTTTCAAAGTTAGATACATGAAATACAGCTGCAGTTGAAAGTAATCTGGCTTTTACTGTCAAGTAATTATTGCTCACCTAACCTTCTCACCATTTTTGAGAAATAATATTATCTCCTACATTTTTAATGGCATTTTTTTTTCCTTCCTATTAGAGTTCTTACTGGTCTTGTTATCAACCTCTGATATGATCTCCTAAACTACATATATTAGAAAAAAGTTAAAAAGAGGTTAGCAAGATTGATTGCTGTAAGGAATGTTTTTTCACATTTTAGGCACCTATGAATATTTAATGCAACTTTGTATATGTATTTCTGGGTTTACTTCATGCCAGAAATTCCAGGGATAAATGTAAGATAATTATATTCTACTTTGAAAGTGAACCATTTGATATCTTAAATGAGACTCTATCTGATGACAGTTTGCCTTTTTTTACTAGAAGTAAAACAGCCCCTGTAGTTCAAAATCTACAAATTTTGTTTGTTTTTCTTACCTTAATGATGTAAACAACCATGGTTCAGAAATAATGTCACATGTATTTAAAATTGCCTGTTGAGATGGACTTGTAGGATTGCATCTTTAAGCTCTTGGTAGGTCTTCATAAAAATCCAAAGGAGGAAAATGCTATGGGAAGGCATATCTTTTCATACCAAAGACAATTATACTTTCTCATCCACCTCAGTCCACTTGGTAGCTGGCATCCTATGATTTCTTCCATCCTTGTTGCAAAGAAGCTTATAGACATTTATGACTAATGCCATCTACTTCTCTTTGCACTTGTATTGGCTGTTCAGCATCTGCAGAAAAACTTAGATCCCTGTCTTGATGTTAGATCCCTGTTGAATTCTTAACGACTCATTTATCTGACAGTTCTAGTGTTGGCTTAATACAATTATTGAAAACCCCCAAGGAAGAAACATACCATTTATGCTCTTTCCACCATCATTTTCCCAGAGGCAATGGATTCAAATCAAATCTTCTTTCTTCTTCCTTTACCTTTAATCTGAAATACTCTCAAGGTGAGGATGACTGTACAGGGATCAGAATCATGATACAGGAGTCATTTACTGGATTCTAATTATTAAAAATTTTCACAGCTGTCATACAGTATCTCAGTTTTAATTTGTTGTACTAATAAAAGGAGCAGCCTTATGGGTAATTATTTAGAGACTGCTACTTACTACAAAAGGCTTCCCCAAAATTAAAATAGTGCATTTGAAATTAAAATAGTGAATATATTACATTAATGAAGTCATAAGCCATGCTCAGCCAAGCTGCTCTGTGTCACTGGAGAAGCTTTAATCAATCAGATTGTGTCCTTTTTTTAATAGTGTTCCATTTGAAATTGTTCAGAGACCTGTCCTAAAACAGAAGACCATGATTTATTTTTTTAAATTCTTGCACATGAGTGGTCACAGCAGTTGAAGATTTTCCATAACTAATAAACTAATAAAAAGATCTTGTCCGGATTTAACATTTACTCCTATTTGATTATTTGATTCCCTAACAAAGATGGAATGAGGTAGTAGCATGATACCTTGAGATCCCAGTATGTCAGATATCAAATCAGGTCGAAAAAGACATTAAATATAACAAGTACTGATTATAATGATGTGGCCTAAAATCTAGAAAAAAATGTTGCATTGGTTGGGGGTTATCTTATCTTTCAAGTTTTAATTATCTGTCTAGACAGAAGCAACTGTGTAAGTTTTGATGAAAATAGCATATATATTACTGGGATTTGGAAACGCTGAAAATAAGTTATTTTTGGAAATTCTTAACAGACTAAGCAACATTACAGACTGTTCTGAGCACCAGTGGGATTTTAAACTAGATCAATTACTAATTGTCATTCAGCAATGAGTCTATCACCTTCTCTGCTGTATGAAAATTAACATTGTGTTAGTAAGAACAACATTTTAATGGAACAGACTCCCATTTGAAATTTGTAATCTGATGAAACTGAAATGTATTTTTTTCAGTATGACATATATTCCAAGTTTCTGCCTGGCTTTTTTTCCAAGTCTAAGCTTTAGCTTGTTGTAAATGGTCAAAATTAAAAGAGCTACTGCAATAATATAAAATTTAATATATATGGCATAACAAATACAGATCTTGTTATTAAACTACTTTGATGGTTCTCAGAGCCTAAGGCAATTTGAGTACTTGTGGTTTAGAGTAAGCATACTTTTTTTCAGTTAAACATTTCCTTTCTATGGCTTCTAGTCTGACTGCTACTGTCATATCGAGAATTCGAGATAAGTATTTGCTTGAAAAATTCCCAGTCACTCCAGTGGACTTAAGAACATTGTCCAAGAATGTATTTGCTGAGCAGGACCCCAGATAATATCAGAGACAGATCCAGAAATGCACCAACACCTTCTCCTGCTCCCCTATGTCCTCATCTCCAAGGGTAAGAAGGAGTGTGTGGGTGATCAGGCCAGGGGGAACAGCCTCATATCTGTGATTGGTGTTGGAGGATTGCGACTCCAGGCATGCAAGGATGCTCATCTGGTGTGCTGTTCAGGCACAGCTTAAGTGCACTTGCTACAGGACTCTGACAGCACTACTGGAGATTCTTTCTTTAAAAAAATAGAGCCAGTAAAACCTTGTAAATGCAACATCCATTTTACAAGGTTAAACCAAAAGGCAGAAAAGAAAGAGTCAAAGGGTTTGGTTAATCTCATTTTCTCCCAGTGTAACTTCAGGATAATTCTGACATGTTCTAAGAATAATGATATGCTTTTTTCAAGGATCAAATAGGTTTTATACATGTGTAGGGGTAATATGTAATTAATGGATTTTTTTGCATCTATGTTCATGAACATTATTATAGAGCTGCACCCATGTGTATGTGTGTGTGACTTGACTGGCTTTTATAATGGTAGACATCAGTATTACTCATTAGAAAAAGAATGTGTTCTGATAGCACACACATACTGCTGAAAGCTGTTGGCAAAATGCATAATCAAAAAAAGCACATTTTTCTCCTGGTGATATTATTTATTTATAGTTCCTATTGCATCTTCTACAGATACTGAGATACTGAATCATTTGTTTCATTATCTCTTTGTACTTTCCAAAACATGAAATCCTTATCTATGAGACTTCAATCGTATTCAAATTCTTTCTAAACAGACTTGGAACATATTGGTTTTTCTCTTATTTGTTGGACAACACATATCACTGCTGACATCTGAATTAAAACTACTCTTTTATGCAAAACAGCAGGACAATTTTGTTAATTTTGTTAATATTTTGAAGAAAGGAGATAAAAAGGCCAGAACGTTTATAGGGTATTAAACAGAACATGAAAATATAATTCTAGAGTATTCTGCACATACAATTCCTTTATCTAAGGGATGAATATTGACACTGTCACTGTCTTACAGGTTTTGAAATGGAATAACAAAGCAGTTGTGACTGTTACTGTCACAATGCTAGTAGCCATTTTTCAGTTTTGTGCTATGGCTGTTTGCATTTCTTTCTCTGTGCCTGTCAAATACCAAATTAATAAATGCACAGTGATTTTATCATTGATAAGAAACTGGTACTTGCTATAGTTTCCAGTACTCACAAAGTGAGCATCTCATCTTCTAAGCATAAGGAATTGCTGCAGTTATTACATTACGTGCCAAAAACTAACAGGTAATCTAACAGTTGGATTCACCATCACAAGTGACTCAGTTTAGGTTTGTGTGTATAGCTAAGACATAAAAATGCCTTTCAGATCCTGAAGAATAAAATGTGTTACAGATTGCTAGACATCTGTCTGTAACCCCCTCACAGATACTTATCAGTGCTCCCCACACAGAAGTCAGTGAACCAGGCCTTTAAATTACAGGAATGATTATAGCAGCTACCAGCCTGGCTGGAGGATAACCAGTGTCATCCCCTTCTGAAAGTAGGTTACTCATGCCTTTCAGAGGTAGTTCCAAGGCAGAGCTGGCTAATATTTCGCTTTGCTTTACAGTGTTTTCAGTAGATTTTTAGGAAGTAATATTGGGAACTAGGAGGTAGCAGTGGTACTTCATGGTTTGCCACTAAGTAGAGATAAAATATACATTTTAAGTACATTTTTCTATAAGAAAATAAGTATTTACTCCCCATCCCACACCTGTGTTCCTTTTGTACTATCTTTTCCGGTTATCTCAGCACTTGTTGGCAGAAGGAGAACTTGGACAGCAGTATTTACTGTTCTAGCTACAAACTCAGTAGCTAGAACAAACTCTGATCTAGGTCACTGATGCACAGAGCTTTCCATTTTCATTTTTGTCGACTGCTTATGGGAAACACATAAAGACATTAAAGGGATAATGGGTCTGATAATGCTATTACCCTTTGTGGGTAATAGCACAGCTGACAACAGTTCTGTTTCACAGCAACTTCTGAGGCTTGGGGATTTGTTTTCAATCACTCCATAACAAGTAGATATTTCTGCTAATTGAAATTCTTTTGAAATGTTCATTTTGACTATGAAATGGGACCTTCTTGAAACAGAAGGACCTGTTGCTTGGTAGTCAGAGAAATGGGTTCATGTTAAGCCCCTCTTCCTGATAATGTGGAAGGTCTTTCATCCTCAAACTAAATAGATCAGAAGACCAATACTTCCTTCATCCAAACCATCAGGCAATTATGTATAAGTGGAGAGTACTTTCCATTGATTCAAGTAGTCTTTGAATCAAAATCATAGAAACAAATATGAGTTTCCCTCTTAATTTTTAACATGTGAAAAAAATATTAATGCAGGAATTTCTCAATATTCACAGAGCAATGTTTCTTTTCTTTACTCAGTCTTAAGTGCTGTTACACTAAAACTGCATTGCCTATTGTTTATTATAGTACTGTTTTTACTATAGGGAACTCTCTAATTGATTTTTTTTGTAAAATTCCTAATTGATAAAAGTCTACTAGAACTGACTTAGAGAAAAAGTAGCAATTTTAATTTTTCAGAGTTTTTTCTTTGATGGACTTTGATGGTGGGATTAATTTATGAACTCACAGTAATAATGTTGAGTTGTGATCCCAAACGAATATCCAGTTTGTAATCACAAAGAATTAATTTTCATCTAAGACACACCTATATGGAAATATATCAGTGTCACACATGATGAACAGATACTGCTTTTAAAAGCCATTTTATAAATAAAAACCAATTGTTAGAAATACTTAAAATACTTATAATTGGAAGTTTTAAAAGAGTAAGTAATTTTGTCTCTTTTTTTTTAGATTCTGCTAATACTTTGACAAGTCTCAGTCCCGCGAATGCTGGGAGCCTGCAAACACAACTGTCATCGTTGGTCAAGAGTGTGCCCATAAGAGTCATCAGTCTACTATATTTTCTTTTTTATTTTTTTTTTTTAGACAACTTTTTTAATCTCAAGTCCACATATTCTCAGCATTTCCAACCTGATTTCCAACTTTCCACTATGTGGCATTTTCATATTTTGGAAGACATTTGTCCATAGATGTACAATATGTAGATTACATAACTGATGGTTGTGCTGTCAGCATTGAAACACAAAATCTTTTATTCAGATTTAATTGGATATTTATGCTTCATGTTGTGTAAATTCTTTTAAGAAGTAATGGTTTTATTTATTATTTACATGTGAATAAAAGAGTGAGAACAACACTAACAGTTCAGCAATCAGTACTTCAGAGTTCTTTTGCAACTACAGTATTTTGCTGTACTCAGAATAGTACAGCCATGATTGCTGATTTTCAGGGACCTGTACTGTGTATGTGCATGCATGCACACAGCTCCCCATGACCCTCTCCATCTGCCATTAAAAAATTACCATAATTATTCCCAATTCTGTGAAGAGCTCTGTATTGTGCTATTGCTCTTTTCTTCTCAGAGTCTTAAACACAGCTGGATAGAATGTGTAAATAAATATTCGTGTTTTCACACTCTGAATGAGCAACAGTGGACAGGAGAGATTCACTGAATAAAATATCAAAAGATATATGTAAGAAATCAGCCTAAAGACAGCATCTGAGCTGTTACTATTTGAGCAGCATGCAGCTTAGTGAAGCCTGTAAAATAGCTCAGGGTTAAAAGATCTCGGGGTGTCTTAAGACTTTAAGCCCCATTATCTAAGAGCTAGTGATATTAAGGAGGCTTGGGAGAAGGCAGTTTCATGAAAGATCTTGGATTATTGCTCAGGCTAGAATATCAAGTTCAGGAGGGTCGATGTGAATAAATCTGAGTTTGCCAGACAGATGTAAGAGGTTTTCTAAGATTCTTTTAAACTCCAAATGTCAGCCTTCAGAGTCTCTCCACAGGATCTTCATGTCTAGGTTGTAGTTTTAATAGGGTACTTAATCACAGGAGACTGTGGAGTATTGCCTAAGTGATTCTCCTCTGTGATCCAGGAGCATTAAACTATTTCATGACCAGAGGAAGCCACAAGCAAAATTCGTAATTTAGACAAGAAAACCATAAAAGCCAGACAGAGCCTTTTGCCTGATGTATCAGAAAGAACGTGAAGGATAGGTTACATATGTGAACCCCCCTCTTTTTATCAAAAATAAGCTTTATAATGACAATTGCCATATTTTAGCTTTGGCTCTTTTTTTTTCCTCAGTATTCCAGTCTGTCAAAATGTGTCTCTTTCTCCATGAAATAGCTTCAGGTGAATAATCTTTTCTCACAGCAGAGAGGGAGTCAGCATGCTAATGTAAAGCCTCTAAAACTAATCAGCACAGGTGTTGGAAGCAAATTATTTGGCTATTGGCAACTGTACATCAACTCCTGTATGGGAGCTGCTGCATGAGATTGTTCCAGCCTTCTATTTGATACAAGGGCACAGAGAAGCTTTGATATTGATCAATACCCATCAATACTATCTTGGTTTCAGATGTCAATAAGTCAAAACACCTTGCATGAGCAGCACATAAACTGGTACATATATTTTTTCTATAAAGAGAATTAGTCCATTTTTGGGGGGGGTGTGGTTTGCTTGTTTGTTTGTTTTGATAGAATGCTTCTGTTGCAGAAAAGCCAGTTTATCAAATTTATCATTTATCAAATTTATCATTTTGCTGAGGAGGCACAGTGGCACCAACTCAGACTGACAAGTGTGTTTTGAAGTAAGCATCAAAACAAAGGGATATTATCAGAACAGAAAATACATAACTTTTGTATGGTTAGGAATGACTTTAAATTTCACTATACTGAATTAAAGAAGAAAACATTACAAACTTTTCCACTGATGTTAAGGGAGATGTTAAGGCAGCTTTTCTGAATTTTTTATTTCTCTGGAAAGTTTTGAGATATTTTATCAACACCACAGCACCTCCTACCAAATACAAAGATACTTTCTCCCCATTTCTTGTCCTATATAACTTATGAATTCCACAATGATTTAATTTTTTAAATGCATGCATTGTATATGTTTAAAACTCTGCTACTTTTTTATCAAAGTTCATGCAAATTCAGTGGTTTTATGTTTGTTTCTTTTATAAGCTATTAATCAAAAGTGGGAAACAAATATTAACCCCAAATGTTAACTCAATGTTTTCTTTTTAAATTAAATAAAATACAGAGTTAACACTTCTTTAAAGCATTCACAATAGTGTTGGCATAAAAATCTAACTCACTGACAACTGCCACTTTGAAAAAAAAGTCAGGAATTCATATTTATTTCATAGTCATGCAAACCTACCCATGATTTCATAGTCATGCAAACCTACCATGATGGGTTTTCCTAAGAATTTAATAACTTTGTGGCAGATCTGTGACCCATTTATACTTAGTCTCCAAGCAAAATGTGCAGTGAAAAATAAGATGCTTTGAGATGCATGCCTACTCTTTTCTTTTTTTTTTAAAAGCTGAGAGCCATGTTGAATTAACCTGCAAAAACTACAGTGTTCAGTTATTACATACTGACGAGTGGTTTGTTTTCATCATGAACAAGCTGCAATTAATATTTGAGTACATATTAAATTACGGCTATTTTCATCACATCTGCAGATAATATCAGATTAGTTTTGAGAGGTATGACTAAGGGAGAAACAGATTCAGAACATACTTAAGAGTAAATTTACTCTTTTGAAATAAAGAAATAATTTAATTTGGTTTATTTAAATAGCACTTAGTTTTTTCCTCAGTCAACCTTTCATTGCGATAACACAGTCTAATAAAATAACTAAATATGTACAAGAGAGAATAAATTAGTTATTTTTACACATATTTGTAGCAAAAGAAAGAAAAGTGCCTTTATGAGCTAATGAATAGCTACTGGGCACAAACCAGGAAAATTTGCAAAAGTCAGTAACTGAGATTCAGAGAGAAGTTGATCATCTGAACAACTTCCATGTCATCAAGAACAGAATAGAGGTTATATGTTGTTTCTAGAGAACATGGATTATTAAATGCAGTATCAAGATTTTAAGACTATAATTGTGCAATATTTTTTGCAGTTTTTTTCCAATTTTGCATTTATTTTCCCTCATTTTATTAGGGAATTGCTAAAATGATTGGTTTATTTTATATATAATACATTAATTTTGTTTCTTTCCTGTCTGCAAGAGTGACTAAGGCTTTCCTGCAATTGCCTGGGTCAGGAGAGTTTCCTCCAGGAAAGGGGAGGGTAATGTAGGCATCAAGACCAGAGCACTGATATGGGACTCAGAGGATGCAGATGTCATTCTTAGTTTTAGCACCTCTCACCTATAACTTGAAAAAACCCACCACATTTATTCTATCCTTTATTTTATTTCTGTGAAAAAAAGTATTAAAAAAGATATAATACTTACAGAGAGGTTATACTTGGAAGACAGATTATTACTGTAAAATACAAGTAGATATGGATAATCCAAATTCATTCCTAGGTTTCCTTGCTGCTGAATCCCTCTCAGTAGGACCACTTCAAAGGTACCATGACAAAACGTTCTTCACTGTATAAAAATTAGGAAAAAAATTGTGTGTTTCTTATACTAATTAACAAAACCCTGTCCATGACTTCTGAATGAGAGGCTGTAGGTAGTTTCTTCTATCTGTGAGCAAAAGAGTGCTGGAATTGCATGAGGGCTTGCTTTGCCTTGGAATCACCAGCTCTTGAGCAATGCCGTATCAGCGCTGAAACTGAAGCTTGGTGCCTTCATGTGTTTTTAACGAGAGATAATCTGGCACACACATCCGCAGAACAGAAAACCCTCATGATAGCGATGTCCGGGAGTAGATTTACATCAGAAGTACAGAGGTGCAGTACATGTGAACCATATTTTCTATCTGAATCATCCACAAAGGTCCTGAGGGCACTAGACCCTGATCTGTGAGTCTTTTCCCACCTTGACCTTGGACCTGCCAGCCTGCTCCCCAGGGATCATTGAGTCTTGCAGCACCATGATGCCCTGCAGGAAGGTGCATGTCCTACAAATCCCTCAGCTGTGATTCTGGAGCAGCACATCGAGGCAGAGGAGTCCCCAAATGTGCTTCTTCCAAGGAATGGATAAAGGACCCATATAAACCTCTGGTAGTTACGTAATTTATGTCAGACTGAAGCAGGGAAGTTGACATTAGTTTACTGTGACTGAAAGTAGAAAAAGGGAAAAAACAACAGCCAAACTAAAAGTGTGCTTTTAATTGCATTTCTACTATTGTCCTTTATCTCTATTTTGGTCCCTGGGAACCATGGAAAAACATTCAGGCGGCAAACAGTATCCTTTCTCACAGACAGCTAACCAAGATGGCCTAAAGGCAGGGACAGGCTGTGCTGAGAAGATAGGGCCGTGCAACATGAGATGGGGGCTGAGCAAAGACCAGAGTCACAGAGCTCTACAAAACTGAACTATTGGGAGCTGTGTAAGAACCATGTCTGTATTCAGTGGAAGGCATCAAGAGTGGTGGGAGAAGCACATAGTGATGTTAGGAACTATTTCACAGCTGTTGAGCTCTTAATCCATGGCTGGGAGAGGCAGGAAAACCCCCAAAACTTCAAGACTGATAGAAAAGCAATTCCTATTTATTGAGCAGCAAAAGATCTGGAGTATTTGACTCATTCATGCAGTGAAGTCACACAGTTCTGACCTGGAGTCAGTTTCTGCAAGAAACAACAGAAAATGGTACAGCTACTACAGCCCAGATGGTTTCCCTAGAGTTAGGCGCAGGTCATGCATGCAAGCCTCATGCATTGTGACAGAAAACCACTTTGCTTTTACAGGACAGTCCAAGTAGGCCAGGTTCTTTTTCATATGCACTGAGTATCAGCACACAACATTCAGCATACATACGCTAGCACATTCCCCACACTAAGAGACACCTACATCCCCTCTCTGCAGTACAGCTACCATTTCTTGCATTTGCAGCAAGCACTGAATTCATTCACAGAGCACCACACTGCTGTTGTGGAACTGAGGAGAAAAATCTGAGCTGAAGCAGCTGTCCTTTCCATTGAAGGTTTGGAGGGATGCTGTGGTGGTTCCAGTGGGGGGGGGGAAGGCTTGCCTCATTCATCCATAGGCAGAACCACCCCTCCACTTCTTTGGCAACCATGGAAGCAGCTTCTTTTTATCCCTTCTCCCTGGGAGCTACAAATGTGAGAAAAACCTGAGCCATCTGAAAGCATTTACTGATTAAATAGTCCTTGCCCTCTTTGTCCTCCCACAGGTACACTCCTGGGCCAGGTTGGAGATGCTGGGTAGATCATGTGCTAATGCCCATCTGCGAGGGATTATCTGTAACGGGTGTAATTGTGTACCTAAGCCACACTTTGCAAAGTGACTTCAACTCTTGGGCTGAGACTTCTATCCACAAAAATTGCCTCAAGTATATACAAATGATCCTTAATGCCAGGAACATACCAATCATTTTTATAAACTATATCTGCACCTACATATATTTCAAAATGCTTTAAACAATTAAATTATCTGAAGATCACATCCCAGATTTAAATTATGCTGACTCATCTTTTAACTACCACTTCAAAAATTGTGAAGGTAACAGAAATAAATTCTTTCCCATCCTTAATAATATTTTATATTTTAGTTTTCTTATGGAGACTTATAAATCCTACAGAATGTATATTAGTTATTTTCAAATTATATTTTTATGAGTTGTTTTTCTTCCAAATGGGAAAAAAAAAAAAAAAAAGATTTTCAAACTTTGCAATGTGTACAATTGATTTTTAAAATGCACATAAGGGAATTTTATCTCCTTTTGGTGAAGAAATAGGATAATTGTGAGAATGAAAAGATCAGGGTTTTTTTGGTTAAGCAAAAAACAAAAAAAGATAATCAATAGTTTTCTTAGATCCTACTATTTATAGCCTATGATTTGCTACTTGTCCCTTTTAATTTGTAATATTTGATTTTAATAAATTAATTACTAAGGCAGATAATGCTGATAATTTCCTTGAAAGTAGTTACAATCCTTTGTAACAATTTTATCCAAATTCTCTTCTAAGTTAAAAATACTCATTAATGAGATGCAAGTCAATGAAAGGCTACCATAAATAATAACAGTACTGAATATGATATACAGGCTGCATGTAAAATGTGGAATTAAGGAATGATATTAAGACTATGAGTTTCCCAGTTTTGCTTGAGATTCTCTGCTGGTAGGTTTCAATGGATATAGGTTTAAATTCTTCAAGCCTTCAGATAGTTTGGAAAGCCCAGAATTTAAAAGTAAAAATTTGTGTAGAATTTATGGAATTGCTAATATCTTGTTTACATGTGAAAAGAGGGATTTTAATGTGTATTAGGTTACAGTTTGAACAAACCCCCATGTCTTACTTTGGGCCTGAGTGTTTTAAGTGTATTGACAAGAGCTCTTGAGAAACAAATCATGGTACCAAGGAAGATTATGGAATATAGCTGCAGAATTTTTTGGCCACCTACAGACTGTAAATGGCTATTTTGGTCTCCATCATTTCCCCAGTCATATTTTCAGATTACAAGCCATGGTGACAAATGACACATTACTTTATATAAGGGTTCCAAATACTGGCAAATGAAGTATTTTTGTGAAGCTTAGTTTAGACTAATTGTTGGGAAATGAGAGGGAATATGTTCATAGACTTTTTTGGACATAGTTGACTGGATTATTACTAGTCTGTGAATGGAAATTAAAACCAAAACAATATCATAAGAAATTAGGAATGTGCTCTTCATTTGTATCTCAATATAGGAAGCATCAAGGTGCTTATAGATGATCTTGTGATCTACTTTCTATAAAGTAGACACCTGTCCTTGATGGTGTTATATTTGCTGCTCTGACTGCTATCTTTTCCAAAAGTGGATATTGAAAATAGATTAACTACATTCTCACAGAATCAATTAATAACCCATCAGCTATGAAGTGTTCCCAGAGGTGGCAGGACCTGCTACCTGAATGGAAAATCTAATGTTGCAGTGAGGTTGGACAAAAAACACTCTCTATTTCCCAAAGCATCTTAACATCTTTTTCATCTTACTTGTCCACTACTACTGGTAGGTTTTTTTTTCCCCATGCACTTTTTCAAAGCCTGAGTTCTCTGCTCTTTATTTTCCAGCACTTTCACAGTGAGGCTTATGTGTGACAGACATACGCACCAGTGTTTGGCTGCCAAATGTCAGAATCCCTGCCCACAATCAAAGTGAGCTATACTTTCAGTAAGAAAAAAAAAAAGATATTGGAAGCTGTAGTAATTTTGCTAAGAGAAGAGAAGACAAACGATCTCTTGCGGATAGGTAGTCAATACAGTTTACAAAGGATGTCACTCGCTTGCTTGGTGGGTGACATTCTTCCTTTCATTCTCATATTTTTTAAACAATGACAATTTATCTTCATGCTTAGCCTCTATTTCTTCCCTTTTTAATGCTCTTCCTTCTTTGTCACTCCATCCTTGTTGGTGACTTGAGTGGTGCCAAGCTGCTGAAGCTGCAGAATCTAAAACAGAAGCCAATCTACCATCCGCTTATTATGTGGAATTTCTTAATTAACATTCTCCATACTACACAAAAACAATTCTGGCTCACCCACTCTGACTATAAATATTGCTTCACGTTGTTGACTGCATCTTAAGTTTATGTGACATCTGACTTCTGTATATGTAAAAATCTTATGTTGCATTTGTGCTGCCTGAATTCAGAAAAAATACAACACAAATGTAACCTTCTAATTTTGTGTAAACCTGGAACACACATATTTCATACAGTCATGTGTTTGATAATTATAAAAAAATACTCTACACTTTTTTTCACCTGGTTGGGTAGATTTCATCTTCAGCATATTCTTAGTGGTAATGAAATTTGCAACATACCTGTGTTTTACTAAATGTAGGAATAGTTTGAAAGATACTGCACTAAAATATAACAGCTTCCTCTTCTGAAATGAAACTTACTTTCTTGCTTGAGCTATCCTAATCTTCATCATCACACAAAGAATGAAGCGAGAGGTCTCCATGAAAGATGACAGACCTTCCTACAGATGAGGGAACAGGATATGCACTGATTAATCTCAACCAGGGTTAAGAGCACTATGTGAAGATCACTTCAATACTGAAAACTGAGGAGGTTGTCCCTGTTGGAATTTGAGTGTGGGACTGACTCTAGACAAAGTAATCAGGAGATCATAAAATACTATTTGTTTCCATTTTGTTTAAAAACTGCTCTCTAGGATGTTGACTTTCTCAGCAGGGCATGAGTAAAGAGGGTTAGAGTTCCACTTCTGTCTTTGATTAGTTTTTGTTTCATTATATTTGACTTATTTCAATTCTTAGACAGTATTTCCATCATCCCAGCCCTAATATATGTATAGTTTTAATCATTTATATTTTCAGTCTTTTCAGGAGAACTGTCAGTCCAAACCATTGAATCTTTCAGTAGAACCACAACAGGAAAGATAGCTTGGTTAGTTTGTAGCTATCAAGAACTCTGTTGAGATCAATTCAAAACTAAGAAACAAGGAAAGATAAAGATCTGTATCTCAAGATGAGAACTGAAGTACAAATTTGTTCAATTAGGCATGAAACCTATCACTGCATTTGTAATGCATTTATCAACCCAACAGTTAGCTTTATTCTTCAGAGCAACTCCATTAACTTTGCATTTACCTTGCATGAAGCTGTCTTTTTAAATTCTTTCCCCCCTGAATAGCTCACTGCACATTACTGAAGGTAATATCTATAAAAGGAGCACATAAGGAACAGAAACATTTTTGTTTGTGCCAGCTTGGTTGAAGAAAAGCCCTTAGCTGTAAGATGCCCGTGAAAACCACTTTTCATTACAAGAAGCCTTAACAAGTTGAAGGGGAAAAGAGCTGTCGAAGGAGTTACAAAAAAGCAAAGCTCAATCTCCTTTTAGCGGGCTTTTAATTGTGACCACCCTCCCTGACATCCTCAGCTTAACTGCAGAGAAACATTCCCAAGAGCTGGAAGGAGCCCCAGAGGGTGCGGATGAGGCCACTGCTGCTCCCCCCACTCCCAGTTTAGCAAAAGCCCCACCACGGCCGGGCTCTCCCCCATACCAGGGAGGCGCAGAGGCTCCGCGGGATTTCCTGCCCGCAGCTCCCCGCAGCGCCGGCGGGCGGCGAGCCCGGCTGCCGGCACCCGCCCCGGGGAGCCCGCGGCCAGCGCGGGGGAGCGCGGCGCCGAGGGGCGGCTCAGGTGGCGGCTCCCCTCTGGCTGGCTCTTGCTGCTTTTTCCTGCTGCGTTAATTCTCCTCCTGTCGCCCTGCCTTCGCCGGGGCAGGTCGATTTCTGGCGGCTCCGTCCCGCGGGGAGATGCGGCTTCCCCGCGGCGGCCGCCTGTGCGTATGGGGGTGTGTTCCTACATGTATATGCATAGATATGTATTACATATATGGGTGTGCCTGTGTAAGTGACTGATAGCTGCGTTATAGCGTGTCATTGCAGCGCTGTCCGACGGGGAGGGCCATGCTTTCGGGGGATCTCCGGCAGGGCGCCGTGTGCGCTGCTGGAAGCACGAGCGTGCGGAGCAGGAGGGCGAGGATCACGCAGGGCTTTCGGGAGGCCCAGGGAAGCTTGTCCCTCGCTCCTTTTGCTCCCTTTGGGCCCGCTCCTTGTCCGAGGCAGCCCGGACGAGCGGCGCTGGCTGTGCGCCGGTGGCGGTGGGCGCCGCAGAGCCGAGCTCCGGGTTAGAGGCTGGGAGTCGGGGCGTGGAGAAGGTAGCGCCGCTGCCGCGGCAAGCCAGTCAGATAAAGTGACAGAACCGGCACCAAATTTCTTCCCAACATGGGTGGTCGATGTGCGTTCCCTCTGGCGAGCGGCCAGCCGAGACCCAGTCACACAGCCGGCAGAAACGGCAGCCCGGGCAGCTGAGCAGAAGCGGAGGCTCACTGAGGCGGGAGGGGGGCGGGTAACTTTCCTGCCGGGGCACGGGGTGAGCGGGCAGCCACAGCTGGGGACACCGGTGAGAGCCCCGCGGGCTACGGGCGAGCGGGCTCTCCCGCGGCCCGGGGGAGCACCGCTTTCCCCCGGCGGCCCGACAGCTCCGGCGCCGCCCCCGGGACCGCGCTGTCCCTGCGCGCCGGGGGTTGCGCTCACCCGGTGGTCCCAGCTCACCCTCCCGCTGCCCGTGGGAAGCGACTCCCCGCCTCGCCGCCCACTCGCCCCTCTCCGGCGCGGGGGCCGGCCCGGGGGAGGGCTGCGCGTCACCGGATCTGGTGGCGCCGGCAGCGGGGCGGCGTTACGGAGCGCCCCGGGAGCGGCGGGGGGGCGGGCGGGGGTCCCGGGCGGGGCCGGCATCGCCGCGCCTGGCTGCGGCCGCGGTGGCGGCGCCGCGCCACCTCGCCTCCCCTCGCCTCCCCTCGGCTCGCCGCGCCTCGCCTGGCCGCTCACCGCCGCGGAGGGGCGGCGCTGCTCCCCGCACGCCCCCGCCCGGCGCCCCCGCTCCGTCTCCGGGAAGGGCGCGGGGAGCCCCACGGTGCCCCTCAGCGCGGCGGCGGAGTTCGAGCCGGCGGCGGCGGCCGGGGTGCGATGCCGTGCTAGCCGGCAGCCCGCCCCGAGGCAGCGCCGGCGGGAAGGAGCGCGAGTTGCCGGGGCTGTGGCTGACACCATGGGCACCGGGCGGGGGGGCGAAGCGGCCGGGCTCCCTGCGCTCCTCGGCTGAGCCCGGGGATGTGCCGGCGCCCGGAGGAATTATTTTGGAACTAGCAGGGAGCGGTGGGAGGAGGACGAGCGGCACAGCGTTTCAGCAGCTGCGAGGAGGTTGTCCGGCGGTGCTGTATAGGCAAGTAAGCGCTTGCTTCCTTTTCGCTGCGTTCCCTTCGTCTCGAGTGACTTTTTCTTTTTTTTGCAGCTGCTGGTCTCTTGCTCCTAGTTCGGAGGCAGGATGGTCGGCGACGCCAGCGGCAGTTCTCGGGGGTTGAGGTGCGGGGGGTTGGTGGCCGGGATTGCAGCGGAGCCCCGCTCCAACTCCGCCGGAGTCCGCTGCGGGCATCCCGCTGGTGCGGTGCTCCGGTGCATAGCCGGGAAGGAAGCTCCGTGTCCCAGCGCTTCCCACTTCTGCAACTGTAAAAGATGATGCCTTCTTACAGGCATTTCGTGATGTAAAATGCCTTCTCCTCTTTGCTGGGCTGTAACTAAATTGCAGGAGTCCCTTGATTGCTTTCCGTCAGTGCTTCTTGTGGGAGAGAGGCAAGATGCGTTGTTAGCCTTTCATACACACTTAGGGATTGAGATAGAGAACCTAGAGTTTTGATTTTTATGCCTTTAACTTTCTTGTGCCCTGCCTGGTGATTTTCTTTGGAATGCTCTTGCTGTGAGGTTATTGTTTGTCCAGCCTTGTTTGTTTGCTTACTTTTAGCCTGTGGGTATTTATTGTTATACTTGACATGGCAATGAAACGAAAACTTGATTATAATTTATTTCAGTGTATGGAGGACAGGTTGTAGGCAGGGGACTAATTCTGCTCTCGAGGAACTCCACTTCAAAGGAAGAGGCCCATGGGGCTGTAATCTCTAGCTAAAAACTCGGAGAGCTCAGAGCAGACCTGTCACATTGCAAAGAAAGAATTCTGTTCACCTTTCAGCAGTGATAGCATTTAAGCTAAGCTGCCTGCCTTCCTGTACCTATGAAAAGACCTGACTCTGAAATGCAGAGAATAGAGATGTGAATTCTGGGCAGGTTTGGGAGAAGGCAGAACTTTAGACACTGTTTAATCTGTTTAGACACTTAGACACATCTTAAACACTGTTTTTAAGTTTGCTCTTACTGATTTCCTCAATGTCTTCTCTATGAGCCTGAAAACTGCAATCTGTTACAGTGACCTTGATGCATGTTGTATTCTAACATGAAAGCAGCACAGAATAAAAGTATTTACACAGATTTATAGCTAAGCTCTGATGTTTCACTAGGAGCTCAGTCAGTTTCAGTCAATGTGGTAGTTTCAGCAGGGGCACTGGGTATGCTATGTGTGTAGGAAATAACTTGGGAAAATAACTTGATAATAGTGATGAAAGTAAAAGTTGCAGTGTCGGAAACATGTGTTTCTGCAGAAATGCCACTGTGTGTGAAATGTCTGTTGAGTTTGGGATATTTTCTTTTCCAGTCAGTGAGATCTCTACTGAAAGAAGTGTGTGGGTGTGCGTGGCAATCTCAAGGATTCCCAGGTTAATGCACTTTGAGTTGTCAGCAGCAAGAGATCTTTTTATGCACTGAAATACATGTTTTTACGTAGATGCAAGATTGACATGATAAGATTAAAAAATGTTGGGATGTCAGTATGCTGAACATGTAACTAATAAAAGTTTATAGCTGAAAGATAAACTAATCCTTTCCCATAATGGTGGATGGAGATTACTGAGGGTAAGCTGGTTGAAGGGAGTGTCATTTCTTTCAGTGCAGTTTATGGAGAATGTTCCTGTGGTTTATTCATAGTTCTGACTCTCTGACAATGCTGTGAAACACAATCAGAATAACTGCTGCTAGACAGTGGCATGCAAACCTATCCATTACTTAAAACACAGTTTATTCTGTCTCATATCAAAAAAAGTATAGTTTCTGGCAAACTCTGCCTATGATTCTATTGTAGTAATTCCTTCCTCTGTTGCAGAGTGGCAGGCTTTCACTAGGCATGTGCAAAGGAGATCATGAAACACTGAAGCATGCAGTGATCTGGAATTCATTTGGGCTATGTATTACATTCGAGGTTTCCACAATTAGCATTAAGTAAGTGCTTGTGCCTGATTATACAAATAAATGGAGTTTAAAAATTGTATTAGCTTTGTCACTTCTGATGCATATTGAAGACCCTCTTCCTTTTTAGCCCTTCTAATGCTATATTAATGCTATACTCTTTGCCTGGAGAGGAAGAAAACATAATTTAATGATTTATCATTTGGCTTTCTCAGTATCTTGTCCCATAGTGATGAGATAATCTAATGCAGGTCCCCATCACTGAATTAAAGAACATGGTGCTCTAGACTTTCACTTAGAGTCAGATTTTCCCTCTTTTACGTGGCTAAAGAACCGAGTTTTCACAAGGTCTGAGAGAAAAAAAAGAAATGTTGCTTTTTCTGTTAGAAACTTGAAAAGAAAGGGGAAGACTTGAGGTCTTTAAAGACATCACTAAAAACATCCACTTCTAAGATATTAATCAATCTCCTTTACCGTCACACATTTTCTTTATGTTTTACCTGGTACTTGTCAGAAAGCCTTGCTGCATATTTATACTTTATTTTACAATGCGGGTAGTTCTTAATTTTACAAATTCAGGAGTGGCCATCACACACTTTACTGTAAGGCTATTCTAGAATCCTGTTTAATGTTCTGTATCCCACTTGGCTTGTATCTTTTAAATTGGAAATTTCCAAAGTACACTATATTCAACTTTATAGTATGCATTTTTGTTTTAAGTCTGTGTAAATCTCTTTAATAGAGAAGATTGTTGACCTTGATTCAGTAATTTCAGGGTAACCTCAGGAATTCTTTTTCTTTCCTAGTTTTTTTTTTTTGTTTGCTCAGACATACATTTTGGCTTGTTGGGCATAGCTTTCATGAACTGACAGAAAAACCTGTAAGCGTAATTAAAAACACCAACAGTTAAACATGATTTTTCTAGTCAGCCCCAACCCAGCTGAGTATGTAATTTCTATTTATTCATCTTAGATTGAATATTAAGACAAACAAATGAGAGCTGTAGTCTGCTCTCAGTTCCCTCTGAAGTGCTCAAATAAGTACCATTTCTTCATGCTTGTAACTTAGCACTGGTCCTTGTGCCTGAGCTGTCAATATTTCTTCCTGGAAGTCATCACCAGGTCTGCTTGCATTCATTGTTAAAAAGCTGAAAAGTTGTGGTGAATGATAAGAAACATCAAATGGATTTAATGTGTCATGTTTCTTGGCCCTTCACATGGCTGTGCTTTCAGTTCAGGTTTCCAGAGAGAGGCCTGAATGTGGTTGGATTGAATCCCAATAGGAGTCTGCTACATCAACATGCACCTCTGGTGGTATGCTGTGACACTGGCTCACAGTGGCAGACTGTGAAGACAAACTTCTGTATTTGCTCAGAGTTTTATCTGCCATAACTGGAAGAGTCAGAAAGCCTTACTGTTGTGGTGGCCAACCTAGATTTTCTGCATTCCTGTTGCAGATCAGAGGAAAGAGAGAAAGCATACATTTAAAAAACAAAAAACCCAGAACTCAAAACAGGTCATGTCTCAAAGATTCAGCTATAATCAACATTAGGGAATGCAGTGGAGACACAGCGAGGGAAATTCACACATATCTTTACGTAGAAAATAAAGGAGGAAATTATTATTCTTCTTGAGAGATTGATTTAGTCTTGAGAGATTGATTTAGCAGGTGATGTGTCTACCCCTTATGAAGGAGAGGAGTTAGGTGATACGGAAACAAAGCTTTTTCCCACTGCACACTTCAGGTGTGGCTGTCACTGTCGTTTGGGGCTCTAAGCCTTATCTTCAGTAATTAGCTTGAACTGGCCAAAAGAGGTGGAACGCTCTGTTGTGTGATGAATCTGGTGGTGCAGCAGCCAAGGGCTGGGTTGTTTCCTGGGGACTTGCTCTCTTCAATTTATTAAAGTAATGAGTAGAGGAAAACTAATCAAGAAGAGTGTTTGGGATGAGATTAATTTTATGATTCGTTCTCCAGTTTATTTTGGGTAATGTTGGGCAAAACCATGAAAGTTCTTCACTGTGATACTTACGTGAAAGTAGTAATAGTTTTGACTTACATATACAAATATATGTATTTTTTTTAACATAAATCAGTATTCTAAAAAATGGGATTAAGGTTTTGCACATGAGGCCAGAACATGGATAAATGATACTGCTGGACACAGTTTGCTGTGCCACTTAGGCACTTCAGAGATAAGAAATGTATGGTTTATGGAAGGCTGTGCTGTATGTTCCACTGTGAAAAGCAGGAGGTCCCCCATGCCAGGAACTGAGCATGGCAGAAACAGTCATGCCCTGATGGTGGCAGTGGATGTTCCCAGTGTGGAATAAAGCTTGGAACAGAGTGAAAGTACCACACTGGTGCTCACAGGGTGCTTTTCAACAGCCACTGAAATTCCTGTGTAAAATGTGGTTGAGGTGAAGGCACCAATGTTTTACTGCTTTAACACTTGCATGGATACTGAGTCTGTGAAAGAACTCACGGCTTCAGAGATGCCTTGGGTGCAATTGATTGTTTGCTGAGTTCCACAGGTGGTTATCATCTGGAACAAGAATGAACTTCAAATTTTTTTCTATGAAGTTTGTTCCTTGCTCTTAGATTTGGGTGTTCATTCCTTAGTTGGTTGAGATTTTGGTTCAAAGGTGTGTTTTTAAAGCTGATAAACATCAAGCACTTCTGAAGTGTTCATTGCTTGGAACTTCTGAGATAACATCAGAGGAGGAACAGTTTATTAATCGGATTATTCTAAAGTTTGGCTTTATTTTATTTTTTGTTCATTCTCAATGTGATTTTTCAAATAGTGAACAGTGTACTTGGTTTCATGTTGAAGATGTTGAAAATAGCATTTTAAGTAAATTTTATATTGCTTTTGGTCAAATTATTCAAATAGACTCAGATTTAAGTGTGAGTAAAGGCTGTTTGAATAAAATAAAACACATGCCTTTTCCCCCTCCACTTTTTGTGTTAAATTTACTTAAAATACATACAGCTAACCATAAAGAAGTGATAATGGGAGTGCTGTTTATGACATTTATATTTCTTCCACTTTCTGTCAAAAACTAAAGGGAATTTCATAGTCTTGTACAAATGACAACTATCATGAGTGATAGTAATCATATCCTCTGATTCCTTCTTGGTGTAAAGACTATTTTGCTATTTTTATTGAATTTAGTGTGAAAATGTCATTTATTTCAACAGGTATAATACTAAGAACTAGGGAATATTTTAAAATCTTTTGAAAATTTGATATTCATACTTAATGTAGCTGTTAATATTTGCCTTAATATAAAGCATGGATTCTTAATTACAGAATTGTTTCTAAAATGCTTTGCTGTTTTGCATTTGCTATGCTAAATATATCTTCATTCATAATTATGCGAGACAGCTTTTTCTAGTTTCTCTAGATGGCAAAATGTTTTGATTGACTCTTTTAACAGTTGTGAATAATGAACTGTATGCTTCAGCTTCAACAACACAAATGGACATTGATTTTCTTTGACTTGCTTTTGACCCCTAAAGAAGTAAAGTCATTATAATTATGCTTGAAAGAGAACTCTGCTCTCTCTCCTATAATTTTATATACATTATAAACAGGATTTGAGAACTAATCTATGCTAATCAGATTTTTTTAAAGTGAAAAGAGGGGGGGAAATCATCAGCTCTACAGTTGTCTTGCAGCTCTAGGTTTCGTCACTCACTGGTATCCATTACCAGTTGGTATCACAGCTGTATGTTCCTGAATGCAGCAAACAGTTCTTCTCACAACTGTTTTAATTGGTTATTAAACGACAAACATTTATGTGACAGTGTAAGAGTCGGGTCAGTGCGATGCAGTTTTTTTCAACTAACAAATCACACACTGATACGTGTATAGAGTTCCTCACTGAAGGTAGGTTTTGAGTAAAAGTCAGCATCAGACCTGTGTCTCTACAGGTTTTAATGTCTGGAGTGCCTTCATTCTCATTCTGTGAGTTATGTGGGTTTTTTTTTTATGAAACAGCTGTATGGACGCAGAATGCAAAGGTAAAATGTAGAAGATAAAAATGTAAAACACAGAAGTAGTCTTTTCAAAATCAACTGGAGAAATGGATGCAAGAGCAAACTGGGGTTACAGTGCTGAGGAGCTGGCGTGGTTGACCCGTTATGAATGGGGCAAGAAAGGGCCCTTCCAGGGGTGCAGTTCCTGGCAGGGCTCCCTGTCCCCAAACTAAGCAACTCCATTAACCTAAATGCAGAAATAGCCACTCTGCTGCTTTTTCAGCTGGAGCAACTTCTTTTGTCAAAAACAGTGACGTTTGTGAAGGAGTTTTATTGGAGGAAGCATACTGCAACTGTGCTAGAGGCGGTTCCAAGCAGAGTGTATAGAAATCATGACAGCATCTGATGATGATCACCTCTCATTTTATTTTAGCGCAGTGAGATAAGAAAGGACCTTCCTGGAAAATTGAATGCACAAGTAGATAATTTCTTTCTACACTGTGTCATTAGTCTTTCAGCTAGTTAATTCTTAAGCATTTGTAGTAATAGTTCATCATACGCTTCTTCTCACAACTTACTGTCTTATGCAGTTGTGACGCTGTCTGGGCTGTTCTCTTAGGATGTCTTAATTAAAATTCCTTAAATTTCAGTTTATTAATCTGTTTTATTTATCAGCTTTCCTTTTCACTACATTAAATAACCTATTTAATCTCCAAAGGGAGAGCTGATCTTACTGATTAGTGATTATATATTGTATTATTCTCCATGTTTTCAATGTTATTTATGCTTGCAGAGTTTTGTTGTTAATTTAGAAAAACCCTAAACCTTCTGATTTTAGGTAGGTGGAGCAAAGAGTATTCATTGCATGCTTTGATTAATGGAGAAATCCAGTTGTTAACAGTGATTTGATATTGCCAGTTGTCACTATGCTTCTGCACAACGTGCCCTTTCATTTACATCTTACTGACTTTTTTTAACCTCTTCATGATGCTACAATACTTCTTTCTGAAATGAAAATCTCAAGGTTAATCTCAAGCATTTTTCCATCATGTGATACTTCTTATACCCAATTGATTGTTTTCTCAGGTTTAAGATTCTGTAGTTTTTTGTGCTGTGCTTCTGTCTATCTATGTAAAACTCTTTATTGAGATTAATATATAATTCTTTATAAACCCTGTGTTTACAGGACTGAGTCCATGACTTTTTCTCCTTGAAATGAGACTTGATTTTTGATTTTTCAGTTAAATCTTTACTATTATATATTAGCTGTATTTGTCTAACTGCAGCAAAGGCATTTTTTGTGGAAAAAAATCCCAACATTTTTGGGAAATGAAAAGTTAAATATTTGGGCATCAGTTCCCTTTTGTAAAATTACAAGAATATTATCCAGCATCTTTCTTTTAGTTTCAGGAGTACAAAAAGACATAACATTTCCCCTGCTAGCTGCTGAATGATGGTACTGACCACTGTGTGTGTACAGCTGTATGCCTTCTGTACAGGTTTTTGATGGCTGCGGAACTGTGAGCCTGAGATCACAAGTAGCTGGAGTCATAAAGATCTAGCCAGACTACATGAAAGAAGGCAGTAAAATATAGTGGGTTTGCTTTTTCATTCTTTATGCTGAGATAGAAAAAGGATATATATGACCCTTGAAAAGAGGAAAAGGTGAATAGTTGCATTTCTAGACAAAGCAGAGAGAGAACTGCCAGAAGGACAGAAGCAAGATGTTTGATGAGAGAGCTTTTGTCCTTGTTTTTGAGGGGAAAGTGGTGCTTTCCAAGACTGCAATTGTTCAGTAATCTCCAGAATTGCATCCTTGAAATACAGACCTGCTACTTGTGAAGAATTCTACCAGACACATATTCCCTTTCCATATGAGAAATGTCTGGGTAAGGCTGTATTCAGATCATTGTTCTGCAAAAGTTCCATGAATTCCTGATATTTAAAGCAGGAAGTCATGTACAGGAGTTCAGTTGCATCCTTAGATGGACTGCTCCCTTCTGCAGGTACATCTGTGGCTGTAGTTGAGATGCTCTGGTTTTTTTGGGCTATCTGAGGTTGGCCTCAAAGTGCACAAGAAGCAGCAAGGAAACTGTTGAGGTTCTTGTGCTGTCTTATGTTAGGAGAGAGGCAAAAGTGGCATCATCAGAATTTCTCATTCTTTTTGACCTGCATGTACCTCTGTCTTAAGATGAATTCTGTGATAAATTTGGCTTCCTACGTATGTGTGTTTTTATAATAGACTCTACAGTGTTCAGAAGTTGGTGGAGACTGTGGAGTTATGAACCTCATTTCACAATTCTAATTTCTGTAGGAAAGTTGTCTGAGCACCTTACTTTCCAGCAAGTAGATCTGGAAAAAACAGCTGGAAGCACCTCTAGGGAAAACTGTAAAAATATAAAAATAAGACTCTGTGCCTTCTAAATACTAATTCTGCTTCAGAGAAAGTAGATGAGAAGGAGGTTGCTTTCCTGGATCAAGTGTCAATATTACTTCAGTTACAAAGCAATATACAAGCTTTACTTACATTCCTTGTTTTATGGCAGCAGAATTGTCTTTTCTGGATGGCAAAAAGTATCTTAGATCTTCCTACATATGATATCTCTCTCTGGAGGCATTTAAAGTCCTGGAAAAACCTCTGCTCAAAAGCTCACAAAAACTGTGAAGTACTTTGAAGTTCTGCAATTATGGCTAAATGTAATTTTCTGCAGGTTTATGGCATGTAAATAGCTCAAGATGCTACTGTGGGAAAAGCTAGTCCTTCATTTTTAAAACACACACTGCATAGTAGTAATATGTATTTATGAGTGTATAAACTGTCCTGCTATGTGTTCAAAACCTGTGGTCAAAACCCATCTGTTTGTCAAAGCTTTTTTGTTAGCTTAAAAAGAAGGTTGAATTACATGAATACCATCTTTTATTTGGAAGATTTTCTTAACACCACACATCTGAAATACACTCTTGTATTTAGAAATCACGATAAACAACCTGAAAACATTCTTTTAAATACTACAGTGTAATGCTAGACAACAAAAATTATGGTCTCTAATACAAGCCAATTGTTTTCACAGTTCTGGGGCCCATGCAAGGTGTAGATTAGGGGGCTGTGTTTGACTTTTTAGTTTCAGACTATGCAATTTTATCCAGCATAATGAGTGTCCTAGATTGGGAATAACTGTATGTACCAATAGCACATTGTGTTGATTATGCTTGGCCTGGTTTTGGTAGTGGGGGGGGCCGCAGAGGTGGTTTCCGTGAGAAGCTGCTAGAAGCTTCCACCGTATCTGGCAGAGCCAATCCCTGATGGCTCTGAACATGCTGCTGGCCAAAATTGGGCCAATGAGAGAGGCTGGTAACACCTCTGTGATGACATATTTTAGAAGAAAATCAAAACAAAGGGCACACAGTTCTTCTAGTCAGAGAAGAGGAGGAGGTGAGAACATGTGAGGGAAAACAACATGGTGACACCAAGGTCAGTGGAGAAGGAGGGGGAGGAGGTGCTCCAGGTGCTGGAGCCCAGATTCCTCTGCAGGCCGTGGTGAGGACCATGGTGAAGCCGCTGTGCCCCTGCAGCCCATGGATCCACGGGGGATGCACAGACCCACCCACAGCCCGTGGGGGAGGTGCCCACGCTGGAGCAGGTGGATGCCTGGAGGAGGCTGTGATCCAGTGGAAGACCTGGTGGAGAGAGAGAAGGCACTTGCTTCAAGGCTGGAGCAGCCTGTCCTTGGAGGACTGCAGCCTGTGGAAGAGAGACCCACAGCACAGCAGTTTTGGGAGGACTGTTTGTCTGTGGGAGGGACTCACGGTGCAGCAGTTTTGGGAGGACTGCTGTTCTTGAGATTGGAACCACACTGGAGAAGTTCATGGGAGGGACCCCACAGGCTCACAGGGGAAGGACTCCTCTCCCTGAGTAGTGGAAGAAAATCCTCAGGTGATGAACTGACCAAACCCCCATGCCCTGTCTCCCTGCACTGTCGGTGGGAAGGAGGGAGGGGCTGGGGGGAAAAGGTGTTCTAAAGGCTTATTTTACTTCTTATTATCCTTCTCTGACTCTGTTAGTAATAAATTCACTTTGTACCTCTAAGCTGAGCCTCTTTTGCCCTTCGGGTGTTTTCTCCTGGTCCTTACCTTGACTCATGAAGCCTTTGTTAATTTTTTTCTCTCTCCTCTGCCTAGCTGTGGCAGGGGAGGATGAGCGAGCGGCTTTTGTGGGTGCCTGGAATTTGGCCAGTGTCAAACCATGACAGTCATATCTAGGCGGCCTTCAGTTTAGGATGAGGGTTCCTCTAGAGTCTGCAAATCAAATCTTCAGAATGACATTTAAAACTCTAAAATATTGGGAAGTAAAAATCCATGAAGCAGTAATTTATAAAAATAACTTGGTGTGTTACATGCAGTGGATATCTAAAGTGAAGGGTATTGCTGCTCACAATCAGAAGGCTTCTCAGTCCTGTAGCTGCTGGAAAGGAGACACTGTTGTTCTCTGTGCAGAGAAGTGGTTCTTGGGGTAATCCTCATGGCAGTTGTATTGCTGATCTCCATAGCAGCCTGCCTACTGTTACTTGGAAGAAGAGTGCAGGTGTTTTGCAAGAGCAGGACAGGCATGATGTGTGACTGAATCAGCTCTTCCTCAGCCACGGGGAGGATGTTTTTCCACTGCATGCTCAGTTTTCATCAGTCTGGGAAGCCTTTGATTTGCTGAAATACTCAAGGCAGCTTCTGAAGTGTGAAATTAGTTGTATGATGGTCCCTTCTGTCTGAGTAGCTACCCAGTGTGTAAAGTGCTCCTACTAAAAGCTTGGACCCAGTATTTCTGCTACAGGTCAGTGAACATGCAGGTGGTTGCTTGTGACAAACCCCACATTTGGGGGTGGGTGTTTCGCCCCAAAAAGCTTGGGCTCTGTTTCTCCTCACAGCCATTACTTATGTCCCTTCCTATCTCCCATGTTGCATGTTGTGGCCCATCATGCCAGTAGCTCCTGTGTTTGCAATCAGCACCAGGAAGGTGATGCATTAGGTTTTTCCTGGCCATCTTCTTGGTTGGTATCTTGCAGGAGAGCTTGTGATTAATCATGGTTATTTATGAGATTCGTAGTTCTGACTTGCTTTTGGGAAGCCTGTGAGATCTTCAGCATAATAATCCTTCAATGGTGTGATACAATGATATAAAGTGACATCATTCAGGGAAGAAGTGGTGCGTGGGGAATGTTTCTTTGTTGTTTGTATGTACAGCAGTGAGCACAGATGGCACCTCTTTGAGATAAAGGTGGCATCACGATAGAAGTGACATGATAGAAAAGACTTACCAACTCATCTGTAAAAGTTCAGGATTAGCATTTGTGTCTATTTCAGGTTACTGATACATACATACAGAGAATATATTTCTTTTAAATAGCCATAAGGCATGATTTTTGCTTTTCAGCCAATTTTTCCCTGAAGCGAAGACAAAATTGGTAATTTGAGAACAGCTCATTCTGATACTTCTGAGGATGGTTCCTACTTAGAGCTTCACACTTATGATTTCCCCTCCAGTATTTCTGTTGTATCCTTTACTGGCTTACAGCTTGACAGTATGTTTTACACATATATTTGTGTGTATACATGTGTTCAGAGTAGATAAATGTCTGTAGTAGATAAATATCATATGTGTGTCAAATATGGTACACCATGTGCTTTTCAGCCTTGATAGCCCTGAAATTCGGAAATTTATAATAAAACCATCTTTAATCATGAGAGCAGCCACATTACATGGCTGGATGTTCTTGTGGCTTCCATTACACCTACATAAAGTAGAGACTGGCCTGTGCTTGTACAGGAATTGACTCTTCTTTCAGATAATCTTTCTCAGTTTGCATACCCTTCTCAACTCTACTCAGAAGTACAAGTGAGGATCATCTTTCTGGCCTGTTAAATCTTCTCGTTACATGCCTCTGCTAGTTCTTGCTCCCTCACATCAAACTGAACCTCTCTTTTGTTTTCAAGGATTTTGTTTAGTAAAGCCAAGCATTAGGCACTGCATTTAGCAGCTTACTGAGGTTTTTTGTTCTTACTACCGGCCCATCACTGTCTGAATTGCCTGAAATTTCCAGAATACATGTTTTTCGGTCCCTTATGAAAGTAAAAATGCTCTACTTGAAAATCTGCCTTTATAGCATTCAGTTATCATCTTAACTTCTACTAGGATGCTTGCAGATGGTTTCCATCTGGAACTGATTTCAAGACTAAATGAGAAGTTTTTTTCAGTGGTTGATTTTCAGTAGTTTTGTAGAAATAGCTTTATATAATTCAGTGAGATCTTAATGCCTATTTCTTTTAATAATGGAAATTTTTCCTTCTTTCACATTTTTGTCCTGTTAATCCAATAATAATATTTACTGATTGCATACTGCTGTGTATTAATATATCCTGGCTCAGGGCATGAAAATAGTGTTTCTTGTTTCAATAAATACACTTGATTACTTAATTTTAAACTACTTAATATACATTTCTTCAGTGAAATTGCAGATGCTTGATGTGAATGTTTTTAGACATCTGCCTTTAGTCAGTACATAACATATAAAGGCAGATTACCTGGAAATTTACTTTCAGCTTGATGAGGCATCCCTGTTTTCTTTACAGAGGAGTCTTCAGCATTTGATGGCAGTTGTGGCAGTGATAGGTGTTAGGGTCCTTGGACTTAGATCAGTTTCCATTTGTTCAGCAACTGAAAATTCAAAGTGTCAAGAGTTTAGTTTAAAAATACAGGAAAAGGACTTAAAATTGAACAGCTTGATCAAGAGAAATTACGCATCAGTTTGAATGTACAGTGAATTAAAAAGCGCAGTGAATTAGTGAAGAGACTTCTTGCTCTTGAACCCCAGACTGTGAAGATGTGGTATAGGGAGACCCAAAAAGACCTGGATTCTGGTGTTCACTGGCTCCTCTCTGAGGCACCATCATGAAATGTTGGAGTGGGCAATGAGCATTCCAACGAGTGGGCAGAGCTGGATGACTGCACAGCTGACCTGCTTCCTCCCTTGGAAAACAGATCTTGGTCTTTTGTTATGCTGCATACTCTCTTCCTCAGAGTGTGTAATCCAAAAATAACATAGCAAACTACTGTACTGCTGGAAGAAAGGAATGGTGAACCTATCTTAACTAAAGAGAGGTGAGTGGGTGTGGTTTGTAGGCTGGTCAGAAGCTGTGTGAACAACTGGTGGT
Organism: Aphelocoma coerulescens; assembly: GCF_041296385.1. Classification (NCBI taxonomy): domain Eukaryota; kingdom Metazoa; phylum Chordata; class Aves; order Passeriformes; family Corvidae; genus Aphelocoma; species Aphelocoma coerulescens. The sequence continues at coordinate 126,171,297 of NC_091015.1, forward strand.
TAAACTGGTCTGTTACGATTTTTTTCAGATTGTCCTATCTACAATGTAGAATTTTAATCAAGCTTTTTGCTGTGTAAAATTTTTGTTACTGAAGTTTAAGAAAATTTCAAACCGTAGGTTTAAATTTAAACCTACTTTTTTCAGTTTGGCAATGTCAAGTGTACAGAATAGAGCAGGGTCTCAACAGTGAACTGGAACTCTGAATTGGATTTACTCTGTGATCATCACGTAGACTTGTGCAAGTTGCAGAAATTTCTTTTGGTTCATTTATCCCGTTTAGCTTAAATTCATACTTTGTGGACACATGGGTTAGTACTTTGAGACATCATTAATGAATGGTTACATAAAGGTTTATTTCCAGTAGTTAGAGACAGTGGATGCATATAGTGTGTTAGATATTGATTTACATGCGATTTTGGTTTCTCAGAATATTTTTCATGATCTCATAGCAAATTTTTGTATACTCGGTCACTACTTTCTCTGTAGTATTTGTTTTTGGAAGACCATTACACAAACCTGGACAATAATTTGATTTATTGTAGGAGCTTTTAAAATGGATTTGCCTACATCTATTCTTGACATCAATTAAATTTATTATAAAGTCATATTTGCTCATTTTCCAGTCTCTGTCTTAACTGATACATTGTAAGGAATAACACTTGGAAGTCTTAGAATTCGTGTAGTATAATAAACACTTGAAGGAATCTCTCTGCATCCATTCTTTCTGTGAAAAGAGCCACAACTGCTAAATAAATATTTTATTTTTCTACTACAGTACTGTAAAAGGAAATAGTGGACTATTATTTAGAGAGCTATAAATTCCCAAAATAAATTGCATTTTTGTTTGTATTTAAAAGAACAGCTGAACAGATAGGAAAGTAGCCCATGCTGCTTCTCAAATTCTGACTTAAAATAAAAAATCTTCTCCTACATTACTATTTAATTTCAAAACTGCCATGTGGGCAAATGGGCAAATCTGTATGTGAATTTGTTATGACATTACATTTTTCCTGTTATCACAATAATTAACACTGAGATACAGAAATAATTGTAATGAAAGTGGAAAGATAACCTAGTATAAAGCCAGCTAGAAAACACTGTCAAACCAGTTATTACCATTTGCTTAACTTTTCTCTAGGCAGGCTTATGGTAGCACAGGTCTCTGGCTTTAGCGTTGGCCAGAACATAGACTTTGAGATCACACACACTTGTGCAACATAAACTCCTGAATTCCTGCTTTGCTGTTATTTGCAGCTGTAGTGTTGTTTTGTTTGGGCTTTTTTTTTTTATTTTGTTTTTGGTTGTTGTTGAGACATGAGATTGAGATTTAGATGGAATTATACTAGATTACAGAAATGAAATGCTTACTAGTAAGAGTCAGATGCTTTGATAGGAAACCAGAAGGGGCTAAGATGACTTCACCATCTTACTAAATACTCATGTTCTGGCAAGTCCTCTAATGGATGAGGCATATGCATGTAGTATATAGAAAGTACTGTGTAAATAGCATAGTACTAACAGTCTAAGAGAGTTATCCCTTTAAAATGGAGAGAGGAGAGCTGTCCATAGTGATTGTCTCTCCCACAGCACCTCGACAGCTACTCATTCTGTAAGATGAATCAGCAAGCAAATGTATTAATTGCTGATAGGAGACATTGAACCACTTACAATTTATGTTTTGCTATCCTTGTATACAACAGATGCCCATTAGGAAAGATTTTTCTCTGCTTTACTTTGAGGTGGTAGGTTACCTATCAAGAATAAAAGCTGACATCCCTGGTGGATGTGTTAATTGCCAGTTGGATTAATAATGGAGACTGTGGTATCCAGCTATGTGTTTGCACAAAACCTTTATGAACTTTTATTGTCAGTACAGCTCCTTGTGGGACACATTTTGCTGCAATTGAGTATGGGAAGAGGCTGCAGACACATAAAGGCTTCAGACATGCAAGTGTTCCCCACCCTTCACCCTTATGTGGGCATGTATATGCAGCATGGTAACAGAAACTTCATTTTCCTAGGCAAAAAACCAATCACCTCTATGCCAACATGTCCTTTGGTTTTCTGTTACTCCCTGGATGTTTGGCCTACTGTGTTGTATTTCAGAATTCAATTGTGTGTTTATAGAAAACGTATTGTGAGTCCTAGTTAAAGCTTATTTTGGCCAAATTGGTAATTATGATACAACTGGGAAAGGCAGTTCATTAACATAGATGGGGATGTGAGACACAGACTTCCATTAATTTGTCTGAGTACTTTTTAAATTATGACTGGGGGACTGTGAAATTTACTTTAGTGTTCAACAAATGGGCTAAGAGAAACAGTGATCAGTGGCAGAAGGCATTTTGCAAAGAAACTGGATGGATGGATGAAAGACTTCTGCTGCATAGTTCCAGGCTCTGCAGTTCATCACTATTCAATCACAAAGATTAAAGCAAATTAGATCTTAGAAAGCTATGAGCCAAGAGCTGCCCAACAAAATGTCCAAAGGCACACGGGAGCCCTGCAAACTGATTCAAATGCACAGGGATAAATTCCAGAACCCCTATTTGTGTTTAAATATTTATTACCATTTTAACTTTTTGTTTTCCTATGACATATGTCTCTTTCTCATGCCAGATTTCCAGTCTTTGAAAGAATAGTAAACATTTCTCTCTCACAAAAAGAAGAGTTGCTTTGTACTCTCTGATTCCTGTGGCAGTAACAGGGGATTGTACTTTGAATAATTTTACTTACTGATTGGAATTGAAATTTCTTTTCACTAAAAAGTTTTTATTGTTTGGGTTTGGTTTTCTCTGCCTTTTTTTTTTTTTTTTGGTGATACCTAACCCTCCAAGGAACTTTATAACAAAGTTTATTTGTTCCCCCTGGTTTTTGGGGAGCAGAAGTTCCTAGAGTGACTCAGATCTTCCCATATCTGTGCAGCGCTCTTGAAAATTGAATGTAGCATTCAGACCTGCATTTTTTAACTGTGTTAAACAAATTGCCTGTAGAAGTGAGGGAAAAACATCTCATTGCTGGCAAAATTGGCACAATTTGTAAACTGGCTTAATGCTTCTGTTTGTTTCTGTTCAAATGAAAGGTGTGAAATGTTTTTGTCTAGCTGACTGTATTTTCTATAAAAAGACTTAAATTTCACAGTGATAAATTCTAGTAAAATTTTGCTCCTGGCAAAATATTAGTGCACTCATGCTATGGATCCCCAGGAAATGGTGAGCTTTATGCTGAATTGGACTTGGGACTACTGAAAAACATTTGTTCACAGGCATTTTTGGAAGTGCAAAACCATCTGTGTCAGTGTAGTATATGCTTCAGAGGCTTTTCATATCCTACAAAGAAGGGAAATACCTTGATATATCCTAAGGCTGGGGTAAAGGCAAAAGAGAAATCTGACAGATACGTAATTCACCTTGGCTGTTTAAGTGCTGTGTAAAAACTGAATGCAAGTCTGTAGCAGAATGAGGTGAGGAATGTGGTCACATGCACTCTTTTCATGCATTCTAAGACTGCTAATCTGGAAGGCTAGTTCTGAACAAACAGCAGGATCAGTGTGCAGAAAATCTTGTAAGCACATCCATGTAATTTTAAAAATAAATTTTTTTAGCAAGAAGACTTTGTTAAAATTCATGTTCAGTACTGAAACACAGTGGTGGATTTACATCTCTTTTATGTCTTCACATGAGTAACCTGGTTTGCTGATTATATCGTTTATTTTTCTTACATTTTTCATCCTCTTCTAGTGGATGTGTGCTTTACGTTCAGTATACTCAGGGTGTTTTATGTTCAACTAGACCCAAAAAAAAAAAAAAAAAAAGAGACTTTATCTGGTGGTATCAACCAAGCAGAGAATTGCTATGCTAAAGCAACTTTCATTTACTAAAGGTTGACAAATCACTGCTCTAGAGGTGGGAAACCAGTCAGACAAGTTTATATCACAAATGAAAATAGTGAGGTATGCCTAATAAATTTGGAACTCAATGAAAACAGATAAACTGAGTTCATTGGGTCTGAAGCCAAGAGCACTGCTACAGGGAGTGTATAATGTGCTGTGATAGAATTTCCAGTGGTAGCTTTATGAATAAGAGGATAGAATTAACACTTATGCCGATGGCTAAGACTAAATTGAATTATAACTGCATTAACTTTAGTAACAGTTTTACCCTCTTCCTTTTCTTTGCAATTATTAGGGAATTTATTTTTTTTTTGAAAAGAAAACAAAGCACATTTTTACCAAGCAAGCATATTGTTCCATCTTTAACTATAATGAGCATTCATTGGTTGGTGTGGGTAATTACCTTTTTGGAAAATACAGATTTATTCTGTGAATTCTGGCTTAGAGTGTAAAACAGCTGAAATTCAAATATGAAAATGAGCAATATTGATCTTGGTAATTTAAAAAAAAATCCACAGTAAAACAGATTAAGGTTGATCAAAACCTTTCTGTTTGATTTCTGTCCTCAGCTGGAGGCATTTATTAGGATTCCTCTTACGACTTTCTGACCATTAATTAATACAGAAAACTATGCCTTTATTAAGTGGCACTAGGATATCACACAGGAGTAGTGGTACTTTGTACTCTGCTGCCCAGTTTGTGCTCATAATGTCAGATGTGCTGCTCTGTGCTATGGACCATTAGGATCTGAGAACAATCAGAACTGCATACAGAACAGAGCATCACAGAATCATGGAAGGTTAGGAGCAACCTTGAAAGATAATCTGGTTCAGCCTTTCAAGAAGTCATAATCTGTTCTATCCCTGCTGTCAGTTTCCATATAGGGACTAATAAAATATATTCTTGATAGATCTCATGACCGATGAGGTTGAGTAAGCTTCTGTAATTGAAGAATGAAGCCTTAAGTATGGAAATACCACCTCAAATACTGGAACAAGTAGTATGGTTGGGCTGAATTTGCATCCTGTAGTGAAAACGGAACTTGCACTCTTAGTGCTAAACTCTGAAAGGGTTCTTCCACCTGACCACTACTTTCTGGACTGGAATCTTACCAGCACAGGCAATTATTCCTGATTAGTTTCAGATGTCCTGGAGTACTTACATTATAATTGACCATATTTGTTAAAGAAAAAGGTTATTTTTTAAATTCTAGTAATGCTTAAAGTGTCATCATTTTGAGTCATTCATTTTTCCTCTTGTGATGGTGATTTTATTTTACTCAACAATACCTAGTTTACCTATACTTACCTATCTTTGCAAACACACTGTTCATATACAACTTAAAGACTATCTCAACCTTCTTACTTCTCTTTATTTTTTATACTATCAAAGCAATTCATGCTTTTCTCACCTCTTCCATAGGTATCTTACTATTTTTTTGCCTAAATCTTCTTTAGTGTTTCTGGTGTAATTGGTTTTATTTACTTATTTTTCTTCCTTTACTCATTTTTTGAAACTTAACATTGTTTCTCTCCTTTCATTCAATTTGGGTTTTTTTCTTGGATGTTTGCAGTCATGGAAATGGTCATGGCTGAAAAGAGGTTCTTTGGTATGTCATGGTATGGCAGTGTTTCAGATGTGTTTTTGTAGATGTAACTGTGAAATAGTGAGCAACCAAGCTCATTGAAGAGCTTAATCTCATCAAAGATTGTTAAATGGCTGTTTTCAGCCTGACCAGACTGCAATATAGAACTACTCAGACAGTAAAAAATTACGTGTAGTGGGCACTATGAGTATGGGTGAAAAAGAAAAAAAAAGAAGAGACAATGAATAGTAGCAACTCATGTATGATGGATGGCCTTCCACCCTGGAGAGACTCCCTTGATCATAGTTCCTGTTTCTTCTCCTTTGTTGTGAACATCTGGTGAACTTTGTGATTCCTGGCAAGGATTTTTCTGGCACACTGAGAGAATGCTGCCATCCAGGAAAGTCTTCTTTTATTGCCTGCAGCCTTAGTAAGCTCTTCATAATTTTTTTTTTTTTTTAATGACAGAGATGGACTTCCATTTGCTTAATGAAAAGTGAAACTTGAAGTGATAGGCCTTAGTACACTTTGGACAGCACTGTGGAAGAAATTCTCCTTGCCACAGCTAGTGACCACATGGTTTTCCCCTACAGATCTTCTGCTTTGATAAACATTAAATCTCTGCATATAAGGTGCTTGTGGGCATTAAAAACGGGTTATTTTTTGTTGTTTTTATTTTACATTCTCTTGCAATATGTCCCCAAGAAGGGCTTCAGCCCTATTTTTTCAGTTTCCTTAATTACAATCCTTTTTTTACTGATTTGATCTTCTTGACTTATGTAGTCACAAAGGGTCAGAAAAAGTGTTGTGTGATAAAGGAAGTGAGAAGTAGAGCTGACACTAGAAAGGCAGTATTTTAGGAAGGGGCTGGCATGTGGCAGAGGTGGTGGTGATGGCTGTGTTACTCTGAGTTTGCAGGTGGCATGAGCAGCTGCACCAGGAGAGTAGCTTGTGCTGCCACTGCCCTGCTGCCTTCCTGGGCACACCAGGGGAATGAGAGGGAAACCATCTGGTGGGAGCTGTGTTGGGGACACTGCTGGTGCCAGGCTGTTCGTGCCGGCAGTGGCTCTGCTGGCTGTGCCTCCCTCCACAACCAGCCAGCTTGAGCACAGCTGGGAAGTGTCGGGGCACATCACTGGTCCTAACTTCACTGCTGCCTGCCTGGCTTCCTTCCTCACCAGTGCAGCTGAACGTAAGGACTTAATCCCACATCCATTCATATGCACCAATAATTGCTTAAGGGACAGTGTTACGGCATAAATTAGTGGAAGTCATGTGGTCCCTTCATACACTAAGCTAATATTATTCTTAACTCCCAATTAACAGTTCCTTTCTTGTGCTCTAATCTTATTCTCCATATTTCCTTGGTTATACTGTAAGTGGTCCTTTCGAAACTGCTTGTCAACCCAACTGAAGCACAGATGATAAGTTGTCTAATGTCTTTTTGTGTACTATTTGACATTCTGTTCTTTTAAATAATTTATTAGCAGAGAAAATGCAATGAAAGTTTGGCTTCTTTCGGATGTTCATCTTGACAATTTATGATCTTTCACAAAATATTTATCTTATGTCCGGGAACAAAAATGAACCAAGAGACAGATTTGATATTGTATCAGTGGGTTCATTCCACTCTTACATGTTTTTCAGTAAAAGAGATTTGAATCCCAGCTACTTAAAGTTGAATCAGCTCAGATGAAATGTTAGGAAGCCTTAAGTTGTGAAGTCAGCATGAAAGAGCTGGAGTGCAGAGTCGGTGAGGGAGGTTACCACTGAAGCTGTCTGGAAGCTCAGTTTGTTACAAAGACTATGCAGTGTAACGTGTTTCATGTTTGTCCCTGATACTTCAATGTCTCAATCAGAACTCCCTACAGCCTATTTTAAAGGTATTGTGAATCTCTTATCAGTTGCTTTGAACATTTTCACAGTTATTTTGGTTTCTACAAAGCAATGTGAAAAGAGTAAGTTGTGATTTATCTGAGAGATATTTTGGGATAATTTATTTCCATGTTGCAAATAGAAATTCACATTCTGCAGAGTGACAAAGAGGCAAATTGTCCTCCCAACCACCTTTACATTACTCTGTCTTTACATATAATACACATCAATAACAATTGTTGCCTTATTTTTTTCTTTTTAATCCGACTCTTTAATTGAATTTTCAGTCTGTGGTTTGATTTCATCAAGATCAGGCTTTTGGAATTGCTGTGTTCCCTGGTTTTAGAGCTAAAAGGAAAAAACAAGTTGATTCTGCACCTAATTCACACCTGATGAAATATGTGGTTTAACATTGCATTCATTAAACTGAATCAAAGTTGTCTGTTGTGATGTATACCACGGTACTGGTGATGAGCATGCTGAATGGCTCTTGAGCTGTCTTGTGTCTGCAGAGAGCTGTCTGCACAGGAATTACTGTTATTCTTAAGAGAGGTTTTAAACTAGGGCAGCCTGGGTGTCAGGTTGGCCCTTATTCTCAGATACTTTGCTTTTGAAGTAGCAGTTTATCCCTTCACTAAGAGGAGTGTCATTTGCTGCCTCTCAGGGTGCTGTCGTGCTGTACTGGTGGCAATGACACATCACGGCAGCCAGCAGAGATTAAAATAGATTCTCCTCCCCATACTAGCCAGTGAGTGAATGCATAAGTTAAGGTAACACCTCATAGCTTTATCCTGGAAAGTCCTCTGGAATTCCAACACTGAGTGGAATTACAACCTTGCCTGGATGTAGCATAAGATCATGGATGATCTGGTTGACACTGATAAGCTCAGCAGTGAGCTGTTGAAGCACTAAACCAAGCTCTGCTGCCTTAGTAATACCACTGCTCTTTTACTTGCTGTACTGGGCATCTGCAGAGTGGTAATTTGACCCAGGCAGTTTTCATTGGTCTGCCTTTCCGGATCTCCTTAGTGTGTTGTCTTCAAACTCCCTCTCCCAAGTTCTTCCTCTGCTCACAGAGTGCAAAACCAGGGTGGATTTCTGAATGCACTGCTCAGCCAGGGAAAATGTGCCCAAGACCTGTTCAAGAAGTGTTCCTGCTTGTCCTTTGTGACAGAGTGTTTTGTGATGTGTCAGTTTGTCTAGCATAGAAGATAAGGTAAAGCACCTTTGAAAAATAGAGACTTTTAAAAAATGGATACTGTGTTAGGTTTGACAACGACAAAGCGGAATGTAAGCAGAATGTCTGCAGCTTCTGGAAACTCAGATAACTTCACGAATGAAATGAAATGTTGAAATTATTTTTCCTGCATGTATGTTTTATCATACCAAGAGGTTTCTTTCTCAACATAAAAACTCTGTATCTGGACACACTCTTATGTGTTTTGTATTTCTGGTTTTCCTCTTAAATGTATACCTATATCTTGGCAACCATACTCCATTTTTAAACAAAATATGTTTTATTGTCATTTTTGCAAAAGTTTTACCCAGCTTAGCCATCTGTAGTTCTCCTGTGCATGCCTTGTCACAGGATGCCATTCCTGTTCCTGCAGAGAAACCACATTCTGCGTCTTGTGTTTCAGACAAACCTCATTCTTCCATGAGCAGTCTCTTCCTGGTTGCTCACTGAAACTGATCACCACACCTGTCCACTTCTAAGATTTTTCCTTCAACATTCAGTGGTGACAGTGCAAAGAAAGAAATGCTAGGAGTAACACTGAGGGAGGTACAACAGCTGCCAATGCAGAAAATCCTGCCAATATTAATAAACAGAGCTCTTTATAAAATGTCCACTCTTTTTAGCAATTAATGCCAGCAGAAGATGTATCTTAAGGCAAAAAAACCCAACCCAAACCAAACCAGTATACCCCCCACTTCTCTCAAGCCTTTTATAGGTTCATAATTTTCCTCTGTTTCTATGCCAGATGGCTTAATTTGACTATCTTCAGATCCCAGAATTTTCCTTCTGGAAGAATTAGTTTATTAGTCCAGTTTACAGGTAGGATTGTTGAAGTTCCTCATTCTGTTTGTATTCACAGCCAAGAATAAGTTCCCAGGTTTTTTGCTCAGATATCCACGTTTGCACAGCATCGCTCTGCACGGTTTGTGGTGTGGATCAAACCCGGTTCATCTCCACACCACAAGAAGCCCATGGAGCAAAACACAGTGTCTCTGGCATCTTGTGGGACCACATTCCAGTAATCACAAGAGACAGATTCTCTGTGCACATAAATCATGCGTGCTCAACAAGAAAATTACTACTGCATACCAGTTTCCAAATCAGTCTTCCTAATAAGATAATAGCGTACTTGTATTTTCCACAGCATTGTGAGTTTGGGGCTTTTTAAGCTTTGAAGCCCAGCATTATGAATAAACCTTGAAATTATATACATTCCTATTTGTTTTCAATAATGTTTCCATAGGGAAAGGGTAGAGAGTGTTCTGTTAAAGCATTTATTGCTTTGATTTTTGATCCTTTGCTTGAACATGATCACTATTCATTTGGGTACAGCACCAGAAAGTACACAAATATTAAAAGAAACTTAACTTTCTTTCACTGTAACACTTTGAAAAGAAATAAAAATTACCTTTCATGCTCATTTCAAAACCTCAAGATATTTTTTGTGTTGGTTGAAAATTTGTTCAAATATATTGCATGGTCAAACTTGTGAATTTACAATTCTTTGTTTTTTGAAAGATTAAAAGTTTTAGAAACCTTGTATCTATCTTTTGGGTGAGACTTAGCTCTACTGGTGACAGCAGGATTTTTCAGCTCATATTTTTTCCTGTTTATGTAGGCATTTTTATGTTTATCCAACCATGAAATGTATATTAGCAGTGCTTCACACACCTGGGAAGGTAGATTATGTTTTTTGACTGGTAGGAAAAAGAAAATAAAACTGAGAGTTCTTGTTCACAAACCTCTACCAGAAAGTGCAATACCCATTCCAATTTCTTTTGTCTATGTATAAGGAATAAAGTTTGCTCAAGCAAAAGTTTTGGTTAACTTTCCTGTATTACTATTTGCCAGAAATAAGGATAGGTGTGATTTTCTTTTCCTTTGTGGATGGACTTTTACAGTACATCTGGGTTCATGCACCCTGTACTTTAGCTACTGAAGGCTTTGGATAGGGCAAGAAATGGTTTATCAGCTTCACTTTTAATTGATGGGGATGTTTTAAATTCTTCCTATCTCTTTTCTTTTTTTTTTTTTTAATTAATGAAAAGATAAAGTTATTAAGATTGCAACTTCAAGTGTTAAAACCAGTAAATATATGTGTGCTTCAACTTGTCCTTACATGTCACAACATGGCCCACTAATATCACACTATACCTGTATTCCACTGGGTGTTGCAGCATTCAATGAATAGGATAAAGGGTAATAACAAATTGGGACTTGTCAATAAACTGAGTTGGGATTCTCATATATTGACAACATAATGAGTGGCAGCATTGCTCATGACTGCTGAAATAAGGCACAGCGCCTCAGGGTTAATGGAACAGTGAAATGAAATTGTGAACCTGCACAAATACTGGTCTGAATGTCTTCCGGTGAAAAAGTTACATTTGACTCTTGAATTCTAATGTAGATTTGAGTTACCTTTGCTTGTGTGATGTTTGCATACAAAATGTGGATGTATCTGATAGACCTGTTTTATAAGCACTTGTTTTCATTTGGTTTGATATGGGACATAAAGTTGACTTCTTTATAAATGGCTGACATTTGTATACTTCTTGCACACTTTTTATAGGGAATGGAGCAGTTCAGATAAATACTTTTTTATTAAAGAAAATTACTTTGATCTGATACATGCCAAAACCTTAATTTGAAAGTCCTACTATCTGGAAACTAAAAGTACAACTTAAGATATCTGAAGTGAGCTATGCATTCTGAACTGCTGTTTTAATCCTTTATTGACTAGGTGGACAGTTTTGCTATTTTTAATAGGTTATGGACAAGTTTTCAGAGGGAGAGCAAAATGCCTTTTCTTGCTTTTTCAGGTATTTTTAGAAAATACCTGATTCTATCTGGTACTGGCAAGCAGACAATTTAGGATTAAAGAGTCATGAACTCTGTGTATGCACTATTGCCTTATAACCAAATGATAGGACACAGGCTGTAGAATTTCTGGTATGTAAAGATGCCTACTGCAGTAAACACTGTCTTCTTAAAAGTATTGGAGCAAGCTGAAAATTCCAGACCAAAAGAAAAAAGACATTAGAACACCTAATGGAATCTAAGGCAATAAATACTTACCTGGGAAGAAACAAACTTGTGAACTGGAACCTGAAAGCAGGTTATAGCGAGGTGGGTGTTGGTCTCTTCTCCCGTGGTACAAGTGATAGGACAAAAGGAAATGGTCTCAAGATGCACCAGGGGAGGTTTAGATTGGATATTAGGAAAAATTTCTTCAGTGAAAGGTTTGTCAAGTGTTGGAACAGGCTGCCCAGGGAGCCTGGTGAGTCACCATCTCTGGAGGTATTTAAAAGACGTGTTGATGTGGTGCTTAGGGACATGATTTAGTGGTGGACTTGACCGTGTTAGGTTTATGGTTGGAATTGATGACCGTTAAGGTCTTTTCCAACATAAATGATCCTAAGATTCTGTATTTCTATGGCTTAATACACTACAAATCTGAAGCATAACCTGAGTACACTGGGAACTTTCATTGTTGAATGAGCTAAGTCTATGTCAGATTGTCTGACTAAAACAAGTAGAAGAGCTGAAACATCTCTGAGTAATCCTTTATTACTGCATGAACAGGTTTTGGGTTTCCTTTTTAATTACTATTTTTTGTGGATGAATCAACTTTGTTCAGGAGGCCTTTTCCACCTTTGCTATTTTCTTCTGAATACTGGGGCTAAACAGTTCTATTTGTCAATGCTAGATTAACTTCAGATATTCTCTTCCCTCAGCTTCCCCATCTTCCATTTACACAGGAAACATCCTGAAAGAGAGTAAAGCCGAGCTTTAGTTGCTGGAACATAGCACAGATAGTGAGGCAGACTGTAGCAAGAAACAAAAGTGAAAAATCTAGACAGAACAGGTGAGTACCTGGAGAGTAAAAGGCTACTAGATAGATGCCATAAGGAAGGGTCCTGCAGAGGGGCTGAGCCAGAGAGAGCCAGGACAGGTCTGGCAGAACTCAGCAGGCAGGAGGACTAAACTGGAAGCTAGCATCTACATGTGTGTTCCCATTAATGAGGGAAGGGAACCAGGTTTTTGCAATTAACTGACTGATTTAATTTAAAGGGAGCCTCAGCTCCCTTTTCTCTAAGATATTGACAGGTGCATTTAATTACCTCACACAAGTAGTAATTAGTCTCTATTTCAGTGTTGGTTGCTGAGGTATTTGCTGCATATGACTATATTGTAGTGAGGTGAATTAAAAATGTGGATGCTCTGTTTTGCCGTGGTATAGATGGGTTTGTATCTATATTTGTTTCAGTGTATATTTTCTAGTTGAAGCATATTTTTGTACTTAAATTCTCATAATGAAAGCTGAAAATGAGGGCTTTTTGAAAGTTAATGGAACTGCACACTTCTAGTAGTTTTTCCTTGTATCACTCTAAAATCAAAGCATTGCAAAAACTAAAATTATTTCAGAATTGAGCTTTATAGAGAGCAATGGCCTAATGTCCATTTAGAAGAACTTTGAGTTACAGTAAATGACTAAAGCTGGAACTTGACTCATTTCAGGTCAGTATATGGAGATTAACGGGCTTGCTCAGAGTTTCCCTAGTAGAAAATAATATGCCAATTCAGGAAGCAGAAATCAAATACATCTATTCACCAATGGAGTTCTTCAGAGTCAGGAATTGATTTTAATGTCGGTTGCAATTCGTTGTGAAATTTTTGAGGCATTTCCCAACAGATGGGGCTTCAGTGATTTAGTTTTTGTTATGAACTGAAGTGCTTAGTTTTTCCTGGGTAGCACTTATTCACTGCTCTTGAGATTTGTTTCCTGCTGTTTTGAAGCATGTCCTGTCTTTTGCTTTGGCTGGAAATGTTGCTCAGTTGAGTGGTGATTTTCTGTGGGAAAAATGTAAGGAGAGAGTAGTGCAGGATAGACTTTCTGAAGTCTTGCAAACCTGTGGCACAGAGGTCTTCATGAGGGCTCTTAGTGACCAGAGGAAGCTTTATCTGCATGAAATATTTTTGTGTACATGTAGGTTTTACAGTTGACTTTACTAATTAGTCTGCAGAAATGTCTTTCATGAGTCACGCTTGTTCTTTTTGCTTCCAGTAAGACTTAACCTGCCCAGGAATAATTGTACTTCTTGATGTATTTGTAATACTTGATTAACTAGATGTTCAGAAGCTATAAAAAAACCTTACATTTCTATGCTTTCATAGGTTATTTATTTGATAGGTATTTTTTAAAATATAGCTTAACCTTTTCTGTTGAAAGTTGAATATGCAGGTCTTTGCTTTTGCAATTTAGTATGTAGCCCTTAGCTTTTGCATCAGAGTATTATTTTCTTCCATCTCCTTCATTGAATAATTGCTGGGAACCGTCAGTTTATAGGGATTCAATTAAGTAATTTGTTTCTCATAATTAAATAATGAACCACAGCAACCAACCAAGTAAACACACTCAGAAATTATGTCTGAAATATTTTTCCATAAGTCTGACACCAATCCAATGGTTGTATCTCAGGTAATAAAACTGATTTACTACATTAGATAATTTGATCAGTCCAACCCAGTCAAGGATGGCCATGATTGCTGCTAAAAGGGCTTAATTATGATGGCATATGTTGTCATTAAGGCTTTGTTGGTCATCCGTGGTTATTAAAAACACCACTTTTCTTTAAGCTATTGATTTCTTTATTGCAATGGTATTCCACAGAATGATAATACAATAAATTGGCCTTCTGATGCCATGAGATGAAATAGAAACTTAATATTTATTTCAGGAAGGAGAGAAGAAAGAACAATCTCGGTTTATGTTTCCAGTGGAGTAGCAAACACTTGATTTCAGCGTTTGTGTGAATGCATGAACATGCTCATGCCCATCAATAAATGGAGTAAATTGAATATCTAAAGTTTCTGTGGGGGAATTAGCAGGGGAAAGGCAGCTTATTTCTGACTGAACATTCTTACTTGTCATTGAGCATCCCTGTAATACAAAAGGCTGTTTCTGCCTCTCCTCCCAGATCTCAGTTGTTCTGCTCCAGCATAGTGGAGCAGGTCATCTTCCCTGTTACAAGCAAGTGCTCTTGTAGCTTCACCACTGAATGGCATTTCATGTGCATTTTTTATTTCATGAGGATGTTGGAACGAGGAAAGGTGGAGCCCTGACCTTCATTCTGCAAACCTTCTCTGGTTAGGGAAGGAAATGGGACCTGTGATGCATGAAAATGGGAGTTAATTTTCTGCCTTACAGACTGGCCTGTGTCCATATTGCTTTGCTTAGTCCCTGAAACAAGGACAAGGCCAAGCCCAATCCGACCCTTTTGCTATTTTCATTTTTTTCACATGCTTTGCAATAGTTCTGTACATCACTGTATTTACTTGAAGGGCTTACATCTTCAAACCGTTTGCTTTTCTTCTTGACTTTGCAAATAAGCTTCTGAAGAGGCAGAAACTGTCTGCGGCTTGTACACAGCAACTGCTTCCTATCCCATTCTACCCTCCACAACAGCAGAATTACTGAAAGATGAGCATTATGTTCAAGCATAGATTTACTGGTTCGACACACAGCTGTTTCAAAAGTGCACTATACTTCAAAGGAGCATAATATTATTTGAAATGTATGTTGCAAAATAGAGATGAAGCGAAACACATAGTTTGCTGCATATTTAAGGAATATGGTGCTTCTAACTACTGAAAGATGTTAGGGCTGGATTGTAATGCAGAAAGTATGAGAGTCTTTAGGGAGATGTTTTGACTCTTACAGAATGTGAGGAGTATCCATCAAGGACAAGTTTATAGAGAAGCATTTACATTAATCTGTGTGCACTTTGCTAGGGAAAAACACAGCCGTTCAAGGGTGAGGAAACACCCATGAGACCACTGATGAGATTATGCTATGAAAGGAGATTTTAGCAATGTTTCAGTTTATAACTGGATTATGTTGCTCAATTCAATGGTACATAAATAAAATCTTTTAGGAAAGCTGACACATTCATATCTTCCCAAAAGGACAGAGATGATGATGATGATAAAATACCATTAGAGTAGGTGAGTGTGGTTTTTGTTTTGTTTACTGTCATCTGTGGAATGATGCAACACAGAAATAAATAAGATTTTTAAGTCACACATGAAAGATTTAGCTGCAGTGTTTTGTGAGAACACCTGAAGTGTGAATTCTCACAAAGTGAGGACACTGCTCCATGTTTCTGCAGGCAATACTCTGAATAATGAATGAATTTAATAAGATTAATTTAGACATGGGGTGGAGTTGTATGATTATTGGTTATTGACTGTAATTTATGCTTCAGTAAGGTTTTAAAATTCTCTGTTGCTGCAGGTGAAAGATTATTTTGGGTTTTGATCAGATCTGAAAACCTTTCTGAGATTTTTGCTGACTCATCCACTCTATACGAAAATTTGTTGTGTGCCTCAAATGTTTAGTGAAATATTTTCTTCCAAAAAGAAAAATATTTTGAAATAAATCATACATAAAAAATGTCTTACAGACTGTCTTAAAAAGACTTAAATCTTACTTTAAAATTATCCTGGTGGAATAGTATTTTTCTTGTCATGTTTTTTGAGAGTAAGATGATAACTGATACTTATTATTCCGTAGGACTGACAAATAACAATCAATCTGTGATTTCCTTTGATAGATTTTTATTACGTTCAGAGCAAGAATCCTGCTCAGTGGCTGTAGCTACAATTTAATCAGAAGAGAATATAAATTTGCTGCTTTGACAGCCTAATGATGTAGAAAACTCTGAGGAAGAAGTAATCAATAAAGAGGTAGATGCTTACTGATCATACCCTTCCTCAAAGGAAAATCTTACCTGTACTGCATAAGTTATGCTTTGATTTTAATGGTGCAACAGATACCTTAAATGCTAAGTAACACAACTTGTCTATTAAAAAAACCCCAAACCTTTAACCATGTAAATAAATTTTTACTTTGTATTATATATATAATGGAAGGAATTGCCCATGCCCTTGAACTATCAGTGATGTAGTCAAAATGCTATATCACTCATTTGTGTAGTTTGTGTTGTAATAAAATAGATGTTTTCTGTAAAGATACTACTTCTTTATTTTTCATTCTTTTTTTTTTTAAATTGAAATGCAAAGCTAGATTTTCCTGGCCTTTTCCTATAAGGACTAATATTCTTGCAGCTAATTTCAGCTGCTTTCGACTGCATCAGAGGCCTGAAATTTTTTTTGAAATAAAACTGTCTTACTGATTTTATAGTTAATTTGCCCATTGAACGTGTAAGAGGAGTATGGTGAATACTTTATCTCATGGTGTTTTTTTCAAGAAAGTGTTCAGGTCTGCCCCAAACAGAAAAAGGAAGACCTTGACTTCCAGTTTCTTGGAGACCTTTTTCATCCTTTTTTCCACTTGGAAACAAAGGAGTGTCCTTTTGAGAATGACAGTGTTATTGCTAGAATGAAGTCAAGCAGAAATAAATAAAAAGTCTGAGAGAGTCCGTAGCTCTTGTCAATGTAATAGGAATTTGAGGAATTGCAGGTGGTGTAAGTAACCGGTAAGATCTGCATCTCATAAGTATTACCAGAGACCAGCTAGGAATACAGCTACAAACACCAGTCACTTGGCTGAAAGGTTAAATCAATGAACAGTACTGTCAGTGCCCTTTTTGTTGGCTTATCAAGAAAAATACACTCTGTCAAATACAAAACCGAAAACATATTTGTAGGCATTTTGTGTTAGGCACCATCTGGACTATATGTGATTTTAGGATTGCATTAACACAGTACTTGGGGTTTTACAACTTCAGAATGATGGAAATCTAATCCACAATTTAAGGTAAGGCAGCAAAGAGGCCTTTACTGTTTCAGAAGCAACATAATTTATTGGTTCTCCCTTAGCTAAATCTGTTCTTACTTCAGAAATTGTACAGTTCCTACCACAAGTACTTTTGTATATAGTATTAAATGTGTAAACCTAATAACATCTTTTTTGTAACTACTTATTTTGACTCCATGAGGTATTTGGATGTCTAGATCAAGACCTCCTCTCAGACTCAGTGTATGGTAAGTGTAGATTTCTGCAGCAATTCGAAGCACCTAAATTAGACTCATCCTTAACAAGCTCTGAAGAAATCTCTCTGTATCTGTTGATTTTGTAAGGAAGCTTACGGTCTGTAATGATCTTGCCTAAGCATTTAGTACACTTAATGTTTGGTGATGTGAATACTCTTGTATGCTTTCTTGAAGTGCTGCTTAACTGATCCAACACAGCAGATTAGGGTTTGACACCTGAAGATAAATTTTGAGTGTGAGTAGGCTAGAAAGGTATCTGTTCACCTCATCTGTAGAGGTTGTCCCATAATAAGCACTTCTTTAAAGCACACCGTGATTTCATGTGTCACAACAATTCAGGGATTTTATATGAGAATAAAGTAAATGTCATTACAACTGTGATTTGACAAATTGTCTGTAAAATAAATCAATAAATGTTGTATTAGAAAGGGTATAATATTAAAAAAGGTGAAAAACAGTACAAAAAGGGAGAAAACTCAACCATATTTTTTTCCCTGTTTGAAAAGCAATGTATTCGTACTTACAGCAAGCTTAAAATGTTTTAAACACAAGTCAGGTTTTAATACAACCAAAAAAGAATAGCACCAGGAACAATTGGACATACAAGCCAGACTAAAAGAAAGAATGGAAACCTCCAAGTGTGGAGGACACGCTGATGGAGTTGGTTAAGTAACCAATTGCTGGGTATCATCATGTCAAGCAAAACCCACCAGGCAGTGTTCCAATCTAATCGGTCAGCCTATGAATAGGTTCTTTGCCGGAATCATACAATATAATTAAAGTTTAGGAAAGATGTTTCAATCTGTGTCTCCTTGAATAGGGATAATTCTAATTTGAGAAGGTGCTTAACCTTCAAATTTGAATGCATGCATTTTTTCAAGACAACCATAAGTCCAATTAAAACCCACAAAACTGAAAAAAAAAATCCCAAACAATACTTTTTTTTAAAATTTGCATGAACACCCATATGTACGCATGACAGGTTCAATTTGATTGTGCCAAATGATGATAACATTGCTACTAGTACTGGGAAAAAGTAGAACTCTGTTCTGTCTACCTGTCTTGTAAATTGCTCACTCCCTGGTAATGCCAGTGACATTTCTGGTGCTACTATAGGAAGAAATTAAATTTCCTGAAATATTTTGATGACAGTAGCCCTAGCTTCTCTGAGCTTCATTACCTCTGAAAATCTGCTGCCTGTGTTTTGCACACAGTACCTCAAGCACAAACCCTTGCTGTGTGCATGTTCATGTCGATTGCTGGAAGGATGTTGTCATAAACACGGTGCTGAAGGGCTTCCTATGCTTCCTCTTCAGTGTTTCACCTAGAGTGGGCATGCTAAGGGATATGACAATTTAAAGTCAAATATAGATTGCTTCTGGTTAATGCAGAAAAGAACACTGTTCCACTGATATTTTTTAGCTCTTTGAGCATATGATTGGCTCAGCAGAATCAGACTAGGCTATCTAAGCAAACTCAATCTCCTTCCTGCTGAATGTCATTACTCTGGCAAAGTCTGTGGGTGCCACATCCTTTCATGTATTTGCAATGGGTAACTAATCAGTTTTATGTGCTCCCAGTCTATGGGAATAAGATATGTAATGTACCCTCTCATACCTGCTAACTCCCATCCAATTTTGTGGGCACAAAGGTTCCCAAATGTTTGCATGGTTTATCACGTTTCCATCCAGACTGCTGTTTGGGCCACCTGCCATTTCCTGGCAGATATATTCCAGGGGAATTGGAGCAACTGACTCCAGAGGGATGTCTTCGTTTATGGAGCTTTTAGTAAAGGTTAGCAGCTGGAAACAAGGAAGAAAAAACCAGAGCAGAATAATTTTACTTATTGGTAAAATGAAATAATGAAGAAATTTATGGAGAAATTTATGGATCGTGTGGTCTTGGCTCACCATGCAAGAAAACCTCTCACCATTTCCCAGCAGTTAATTTCTTTCAATGTACTATTCTGCTTACACAGGTGAAAGAAGAAAAGCAGAGCTCTTGTGCTCGTGCCTATCCAGAGATTTTGTATTGAGTAGAAAAGGTTCTTGCCTTTAGAGAAGTTGAGGGCCAAGACTGGAGTACCCAAGTTGGTGAAGTACTGCTGTTAGGCAAGACTGAGATGTGTCCAGGGTCACTCAGCCTGCCCTGCTTCCACCACCACATGTGCTGGCAGTAATAGCCTCTATTGGATTGAGGTGCTGACCAGAGTTTTGTTACCTAGTTGAAACTGCTGTTGAAGCCAGACCTGGTTTTGGACTGGGAACCTGTTCTGGAAGATGGACTGTTTTTAACAGGAGACTTTGCTGAATGTTGAAAACCAAGATCTTTTTTACCAAGTGGGCCTATAGGACCCTTTTCTTTTAAGAAATTGTTCTGATTAATTAATTACTTGGTTTTCAGTGAGGATTTCCAAAAGAAGTCTTTTCAGGCTCAGTTGGAGATTGAGGTACGTACTTAGCCTTAAATGTGAAAAAAATTCTACTAAATTATTGATTTGTAACTGTTACTGAGATCTTAACCTAAAATAGCTTTATGAAAAGGCTGTGTTCAGACTCCAAAGAAGCCTGTATTTGTAAAATATTTTAATATTAAATATTGATTAAACTAATAAAAGTAATCATTAAGTTTCAATATTACTCAATATTAAATAAAAGGTATATTAATAATGTATCTTCTGTAGTTAATTTTTATTTCATTTAATACATGAGGGTTGTGTATGTAGCTAAGTGTGTTTGAAGTGACCTGAAATGGTTTCTGCTAAAGATGCTCACTTGAGTTTGTGGGTTCCCTGTGGTGGTGGTTTAAGTTAGACTGTTATGTTCATCAGTGTGGTAGGAGGACATGGAGAAAAAAAGATTGTTTTGTGAAGACTTGTAAAATCAGTTCTGACTGACAAAACTGATTTGGAGTGGGAGGACTCAAGGAAATGAGACTGGAAGAGAGGAGCACTTCTTCCTTTCAATTAAGGCACCAAGAGCAATTTTCCTAAAACTCAGCAAACCAAGAAGCAAAAAATGTCATACTAACTCCCACATTTCCATAAGGGAAGGTATGCCTTACAAGAGCATTTATATTTATTTATATTTGTATACTAATTTTTGGAGTTCGATGAATAGATAGAAATACACTCTAGAAATTCTGATCAATTATGATATAGAGATTACTGCATTTATAATTCCTTTTCCTTTTATTTATCTAGTTTATTTTTTATTATGTTGACTAGTTGTCAGTGTAATTTTGTACAAGTGATTTGATATCCATGTTCCTCACTTTCTTGACTGATTTCAAGTTAGAAAAATATTATTTCCCCATTTTATAAGCCATTCAGTGTTAAATAAGGAATGTAACAGATTCTAGTCTTGTGGCTATCATGGTCATATACATACCTTGTTATAGCTGTGCTCCACAGGAAAATATGAGACTATTTCAGTATTCTCTGTATTTTTGAATTGGAAAGAAATGCAGGTACTGCATTATCAGAGTAATGGAAATTGACATAATACTTAGTTTTATGTGTTAGACATTTGTGTTTAATGTCTTTGCTTGACTGTCTCAGAAAAGCAGAATTTGGAGCAGAAGCCATAGAGAAATTTCTGCAGTGTTGACAGTATGTCTAGAATTTTTGTTCAGCCCTGTGTTTGCTTAATAAAGATGTGTTTGTGCATGTACTTCTCTCTATATAGATGCATCTATAAATACAATTTAAATATGTGTCAGAATATATTCTATAACAATAAAAGTATTTAAACGAAATTAACCTGTATTCCTGTCAATGAAAATATAATAAACTGTACAGCTACAGCAGGCACCAAGTAATAATAATATTCAATTTTCTATGCTCTTTGCATTTTAAGAAACATTTTTCATGTTCCTTTTTGGGTTGTTTCATGGTTTAGAATTGTAGATCAGTTCTTATGTTATATTTAGCTTTCCTTATTCTTGGGTTTCACTTTTATGTAAGAAAGCAACTGTGTCAACCTAGGTTCACTTTATTAAATATTGCCATTACTGAGGAA
This sequence comes from Aphelocoma coerulescens, assembly GCF_041296385.1. Taxonomy (NCBI): domain Eukaryota; kingdom Metazoa; phylum Chordata; class Aves; order Passeriformes; family Corvidae; genus Aphelocoma; species Aphelocoma coerulescens. The sequence goes on from NC_091015.1 coordinate 126,192,923, forward strand.
TAGCTTGCTTTCCCATCAGTGTTTGAAATACAGGTTCAAACTTTTTGCTTCTGTTCGGTGCCTCACTTAACTCTCTGAAGAAGATACTTTAGGTACACAGTGTAGTGTTTTGTTCTGCATTGTAACCCAAGATTAGATTCAGTAAAATAAGCTATAGGTACCTTTCATATTTCTGATTTAATTTGCTTTTCTCTGAACGAATTTTACTTTTTTTTTTGGGGGGGGGAGGGGGGTGTTGTTGTTTCTTTTTTCTTCTGGCATATTCTAGGTCTTTGGTGCACAGCTGAAGCCTGTAGCTTGTGGGCTTGGAGGCTTTTCACTGAAGCCCTTCATAGCTAGCTTGTGGTAGCCTCATAACTTCAGGTTTGACGTTTCCTGCCCCTGGAGGGTGACTGAAGCCCGAGAGAACTTCTTTAGTTTGCCATCTGCTGGAAAAAACTGGTTATGTTTCCTGGAATTCAATTCCACATTTTCAACAGAGAACCTGTATCAAGGGATCAGTCTTCGGCCTGATCTCAAGTGACCCGTTCAAGTAGAGTAGTTTATTCCATGTTTGTTGTTAAGTGTAGAGGAAACCTCTAGAGAACCATTGGTTGGTGGTTGTAACTCAAATTAAAATGGTAGATCAGAAGGTCTTGCTTACTATTACCAGGTCTGACTCATTGGCACTTCGGTTGGTCCCAACTAGTCTTGTTCATCTTGCAAATTGTGGAGTCCTTAGAGGAAATGGGTGGTAGAATAAAGGTACATGTTAAAAGAGAGTGCCTTTTAAAAGTGATTTAATTTGGGAGCACAAGTACTAAAATCCAATTAAAAATAATGCTGTTACTGACAGATGAAGCACAAGGTAACATTAAAGTTTTTCACATGCCTGTTGCACTCTTTAGAACCACTCTGAGTAGCTATTTGCAATTGTTTGGTGAATCATTATCATTACCTATTCACAATACTTGCAAGGTTCTCAGTCATAACCATGGTGGATATCATGAGACCATGATGAAGCTTTTAGAGTTAAAGTGATAGATCTACACATTTTGTTAACCTTCTGTTTCAGATTTAAATCTGCTCAGTATTCACTAGGCATGCTCAGAGCTGTAGCAGAGACATCAGTATATGTTCTCTCCTATACTAATATTAAATAAATATTTGCAAAGTCACTCCTACATTGGTAAACTTCTTGTATGAGCTCCCTTCTGGTCTTTTGGCAGTGTTACAGCAACTATTCATCACTCTGTTTAGGATTTCCATTTTTATTCTACTGACATGTATTAACATTGTGTAATGATATCCAGCAATTTTAGGTGTTGACAGTGTTTCTAAATTTATATGTTCCTGTTTTCTTTGTGATATCTGAACTTGTAGAAACACCACAGCATGTACAGTGATTGCCTAGCAAGTAGTCAGGGTAAATATTTCATTTATAGAGTTAGCCATTAAATTTACATAATTTAATAATTTAAGTATTTGGCTAATTGCTAAAAAACTATGCTTTCATAAATTATTTTTCATATATGTTATTTCTAATCCTGTAAAAATTTAAATATTTGTATTAAATAATGCCTCTATTTCAGGTTATTATTAATTTTATTTATTCAGTAGCTTCAGTGCTTGTGGTGTATATGGTGTCTAGACTGACTTTATATCACAGCCAGCTGTGCTTCGAAGACCAAATTTGATTAAATATTTTCAGGTAGAAATGGTTTCACTGAAAATGTTATTTTCAAAAGTTTAAAAATTGAAATATTATTTGAAATTTTCAGCAAAACTGTTTTTACAATCCCCAGAATCTCTGAGAACATTATATTCTGCAAGAGAAAAAAATCACTAAAGGTTTTCAGTATAGTTTGAGTATGATAATGTATGTAACATATGTATTCTATAAATCTGTAGATTTTTTTAATAGAAATTACATGGTCTGTAAAGGCAAACAGCTTCAAAATTATTTTTCTGGGGTTTTTTCTGCTTTATTTTTAAAGTATTTTGCGTTTTTTTAATGCTAACTATTTATCAACTCTTTTAGCCCTTGATCTGACATCACTGCTGTGTGTATTTGCTAAGTGTGCAGAATTGAGTGATGTCAACAGGAAGGACACATGTACATTGTTAAATTGTTTGGAGACAAGTTTTATGTATCTTGTATGTGTTTTGTAAAGTGCCAGTAACATGGCTGTAGTGCATGGGACATAATTGTGCCTGCTACTGCAATATAAATAAATAAAAATGGATAAGAATTAAGGGTTTGTTTTCACTCTGATTCTTTTCTTCTTAATTATTAATCACATGGATAAATCCCCTGATAATCAGTTCTCTGCAAGTTTGGAGGTGTGTTTTTTGCGAGTAATCTCAGAAAAAATATCATAATTTAGAAAAAAACCCCAATATATATATTTTTTCTTGAAAGATATGTGAAGCAAGTCTTGGGTTAGGGTATAAAAAGAAAGAAGGAGCCTCAGACCCCCAGTTTTTTAGGGTACATCAGGATTTCAGAAATTGCAGGAGTTTTAAACTGTCATGGAAGAAATAGTCTAACTAGTGTAAGAGACCTCTGATATCAAAATTTGAGTTTCAGCTGAAGCTTCATGAAACAGCAGCACAGAAGCTATCGTACAGTAGGTATATTGCTGCCCGGATATTATCAGCACATCAGCAATAAATTACAGTCATCCACTGAGGTCAAAAGCACATGAGTACTTTGTAGTTTGCTGTGGAATGTTTCCTGAGGAGGAGCTGGTTTCATGAGTAACGATCCTGCTAATGGGATGGAACAGCATTATCGCCGAATGAATACTTTCAGGTATTAATCATTAGCCTCTTACACATATTGTGCTACAATATTCTGTGGCAAAAACAGACTTCATTTGCAATGACACACTGGATTGAAATGTTACCATGTTCTTTTGGTTGAACCGAATGTTTAAATGCCTCTTTTTAACCTCAGAAATAACTTTTTTGGTACAAAACACATAAACAAAATCTCACTGTGAGCAGATTTAAATCCTGTTGTGTTCTGTAGCATTTCAGAGGAAACTTGTGCTCCTTCCAAGACGGCAGTAGACTGGATAGTAGTCTTTTCAATAGTAGATTTCATGAGTACAAAGTAATATATAACTGTAAAGGCCATTTAGTTTAAAATAAGCAAGAGAGATCGTATACTATTTCTTATGCAGATTAATTGATCTGAAAACAAAGTGCAGAGCTAATGAGAAAAAACAGCTGTGGAAAGTACTGAAAACAACTGCAATTGAAAAGAATACTGAAGAAAACCCATGTTATATAATTACTGTAATATCAAATTTATATTAAGAAATAATTCCCAAGATTGGTGAAGATTTAGTGAATCATACCTACAACAGGTAATACATCTTTCCAGACATTAATACCCTATGTAATTTGCAAATTCATGAGTTAGGACTGCACATAGCACATCATTTTATAAACTGGTAACAAGAAGTTCTGTATGGAAATACACTGCCTGTATTGCATGAATTAGATCTGCTGTGTAAATCGTTTTCATTAAGTGTTAGTGGAGGATCTGGTCAAAGAGCTTTAAGAGCAACATAAGGTAGAGAGGGGGCTCAGAAAAGCATCATCCAAAGTCACCTGCCTGAAGCTGACTGAAACTCTCAGGTTTTTTCATCGAACATGTAGGAGTCTTTACATAGAGCCTTTCAGTAGTGTGGGCTTGTTTGAGGGAAAAAAAAAGCCATGTCTTTGTTATGGAGGAAAAAATTTGTTCAAGATAGGTTCTGGAACTAAGTAAAACCAAATATTCATGCACCATTCCCAGAGAGAAACAATATTAAAGAACAAAGGCACACATCTTGAAAATCACAATAAAAAACTTATAGAGATTTTTTGATAAATCTAGAAAGAACTATTCAAACGTAATTGCAAACAAGGGCTTAATTAGTGGAGTGTGTGCAGCCAATGTAGATGTACACTGCAGAAAACCACCCTGATAGACAGATGTTGATGTACTATCAGTTTATATTGTTAAGAGTAAGTGATAATTAGAACATTTGGAAGGGGGCTTCGCCACCAGAATTTGTCTGTCAAATGTCAAGTGCTGGGTCCTGCACTTGGGTCACAACAACCCCATGCAGCACCATAGGATTGGGGCAGAGTGGCTGGAAAGCTGCCCAGCAGAGAAAGACCTGGTGGTGCTAGGCAACAGCATCTGAACGTGAGCCAGTGTGTGCCCAGGTGACCAAGAAGGCCAATGGCATCCTGGCCTGTATCAGCAGTAGTTTGGCCAGCCAGGACCAGAGCAGGATTGTCCCCCTGTACTCAGTATTGGTGAGGTTACACCTTGAATCCTGCGTTCAGTTCTGGGCCCCTCACTACAGGAAGGTCATTGAGGGGCTGGAGCGAGTCCAGAGAAGGGCAGGGGAGCTGGTGACGGGCCTGGAGCACAAATCCCATGAGGAGCAGCTGAGGGAGCTGGGGATGTTTAGCCTGGAGAAAAGGAGGCTCAGGGGGGACCTTATCATTCTCTACAGCTGCCTGAAAGGAGGCTGTAGCCAGATGGGGGTTGGTCTTCCGAGTAGCAAGTGATAGGATGAAATGAAATGACCTCAAGTTGCACCAGGAGAGTTTAGATATTAGGAAAACTTTCTTCACCTAAAGGTTTGTCAAGCATTGGAACAGGCTGCCCAGGGAAGTGAAATCACCATCCCTGGATGTATTCAGAAGGCATGTGGATGTGACACTTTGAGATCTGGTTTAGTGATGTTAGGTTTATGGGTGGACTCCGTGATCTTCAAGGTCTTTTCCAAACTTAACAATTGTATGATTCTAACTGTTGCTGGGCTTCTCAGAGCTGAGTGTTGATTTTGTCATGGGAGATGTAGTAAGTAGGACAATCACACTTTGCAGGAACTCATGCAAACACCTCTTACTTCAGACAGGAAAATACTGTCTCTACTGTGCTATCATTTCTTTTACTGTGTGATGAGTTTTATTGACACGTAATAGGAAAAAGCTTTAATAGAAGTATACTAGAAGATATCAAAGAATAATTTAGAAGTGTTATTGAGCAGAAAAGAAAGAGTGAAGACTGTGATGAAGGTTTGTTCTTTTTTATCCATTACTGAGATACTGTCTTAAATAAAAGGGACAAGTCTATTTGAAGTTTCATTAATTTGCATTCAACATAAAAATATATAAAAATAGCTACTATACATCTACCAAGGTATTGCAGCAATATTTACTAAAAATGTGTAGTTCTTCCTGTCTGTAAATTTAACTGGTCATCTGCTATCAGATAAAAAATCACTTTTAAGATGTGCATTCAACACAATACCCATCCAAGTTTGAGAGGCTACATCAGATACACGTGCACATTTTGGAAGGGTTTATAGTTTCTACTAGAACAGTTTGATAATATTTAATAAATTTGTCTTTTAAAATGTTAATGATGTTTCTGGGTGGCACATTTTATATTAAATTCTGTTTGATCTTTTAAAACAGTTTTGATTTCCTGTGTATTTTCCCTGTGGTAATTAACAGCTAATTCATTTGCTCAGCTGTGAATTTCTGTCACGAATTGTTTTCAACCAGGTCTGCCTTGCACATCTCACTAATACACACATTAAAAAAAAAATACTCTGAGTTGCAAGTGTAAACTGCACATAAAAGCCTTTTCAATTACTTTGCAAACAGATTCAGTTTCTGTAAAAATGTTTACCAAGCTGTACTAAAGTATGTTGAGAACTGCCTATTCTGAGTTGTTATAACTGGAATACTGTTTGCAGCTGAAAAATCTGTGGTTTATGTCTTTTGTGTATGTGTGGGGGAAAAAAAGGACTTGCTTTTCCCTTTGCACTCTTACAAAGTCATGCATGTTTCTGTATCAAGCAAGATGGATTGGTTTGGGATTTTTTTCTAAAAATTGACAGATTGCAGCAAGTCATTGTTTTGTCAGATCCCGTATTGTGTTTATGAAAGTTATCAGTGCCACAGGCTTGAGGTATAGTTGCAAAACATTAAAGTCACATTGACATAGTTCAGGTTCCATAATCAAGTGGAAGTGTTGTTCTTAAAATAGTTGTTTGGTGTTTAAACTTCTTTTTTTTTTTTAATTTAGCTAATGACATTTTTATTTAGAATTACAGAAATACGTCACAATATTTGCACTTAAAATAATTTGTACAGAGATGATTATGTGTGAATTTTAAACTGGTTAATGCCTCACAAAAGGTTGTTTTTGTGGGTACTTTGTAATATCATAGGAGCTTCCTGAGAATAATTGCTTCTTTCTGCTTCTTTCTTGCCTATTTCCAAGTGGACAAATTTTACTCTTTTTTGAGAATTATACAAATCCTGTAATAACTTTTACTCTGGATCACAGTGTTGAAAGGTTTAATATAAAGTGCCCATGCTAGGTAGTACTAGATGAGATGCTATTTAATGGCTATTATGCTGTGAATTATTTCAGATTCTGTGGTATCTGTCTGTGAAATAACAGGGCAGGAGCTGGATGAGGATTTAGTTGTGGTTCCTCAGCTTTGCCTAGAGCCCTCATATGGGCACTGACAGATGGGGATGGCTGGCTCTGAACTCCATCATATGCCTTAGGCTACATCTCCTCCTTCTTTTCTTCTGTGCTGCTGATCCTTCACTCTTCTCTTGTACAGGAATAGTGAATACTGAAAGCTATTCACTATTCAAGGTCTGAGAGGAGATACTGAAATTTCCATTGCTGGTCCTGCGCTTGGTGGGGCTTCTCCTTGCAGGTCTGTCCCCAGCACAAATGAAACAGAGCATGCAGGGGACAGCTGCTACAGCTGATCAAAGCAATGTGCTGAAACATGCTGGTACCAAGTAAAGGAGGCATGATGAGTTGTTCAGGAAACTTGGACACAGTGGGAAGTCCCTTACAGAAAATTTGTTTTTTACTTTGGTGCCAAATTTAGAATGTCTATAATTATATATATGTATACTTTATATGCATTACTATTTCATATAGTCTCATTAATTTGTGGCTTCTAACTGTTCAAAGGAGTGGAAAACAGACTTTTGTGGAATGTAGGTAGAATTAACAGGGGCTAAGGAGTATGACAGCTTTCTTGGAGTCATTTTTAAAAGTATTTTAGCTGTATGAAATAATTAAAAAAGTCTAGGTGGGAAGACAGCTCTGAAGATCAAATGGTCCAACTTTCTGTTGAAAGCAGGGTTTAAGATTAGTCTGTCAACAGCCCTGTCAATCTCAGTCTTGACTACTTCCAGTGAGGCAGATTGCTCCACTTGTCTGGCAACCTGTTTCCAATGCTCAGTTGTTGAGGAATAGATTCTGTGCCAGTATCTCTGTAGCAGCCATGGTGGAGCTGCAGGTTGAGCTCTGGGTGTTGAGGGCTCCAGGCGAGAGGCCATGAAGTGCTGACCCTTTGCAGAACAAAGGGCCCAGCCAGGGGTTCAGGTACTCAGGGAACACAGCAGGAGCTGATGGCTCCAGACTTTGGTGCACTTAGATTGTGAAATTATAAAAGCCCAGGGTTTCCTTCTTTCAGGGTTCCTGCTCAGAGGCAACCAGCTCGAGCTGTTGTTTTGTTACTGCACCATGATTCAATTACATTAAGCATCCAGACAACTGGAACTCTGCTATGGAAAACCTTGTCCAACTGTTTGAGTGTGGGCTGTGTAGGGAGCCAAGTGGGGCACCTGTTGGGTCACTGAGCTGCCCAGTGTGAAGGGACCTTGATCCCAGCTCAGCTGGTCTGTGTGTGACTGCCAGAGTGTCTCCTGGATGGCTGGACAGGAGGGTTTCCTTAAAACAGTGATCATCCCAGTGTAGGGTTTATTTTTTATTATTATTGTATGAGGTTGGTATTTCCACTGTTTTTGTTTCTGCCTGTTGCTTCTGGTTGTGTCACTGTTGATTCTTACATAGAGTGTACCTCCATCTGCTCTATCAATTTCCTTTTAAGTATTGGAAGCTGTCTTTTCTGTGGGCTGAATAAGCCAAACTACTTTATCCATGTTTATATGGTTAGATACTGCCTGAGCAACCTTGAAGGACAGTGCTTTGCAAGTCTAGCCCTTTCTGTTATTCTTGGAGAACTCTGCCCTTGGTGTTCTTGATAACATGTGGATTTACACTCCTTCAGGGAAACTAAATGCAATGTCTTTTGACCAGGAGAGAAAGCAGTATTTACAAACAAGTTAGCGCCATATGATGTGGAAGAAGGTGCTTCGAGCTCATAGTCTTTAGTAATGGGTTACTTGTCAGAGGGAAAGAAATACAACAAAATAGTCAAAATATTTTTATCAGCAACCTGCTAATAAAAGTAATTGTGGTGCCTTGAATCCTATAGAAATTAAAGTCTCTGTATGCTGTCATCTCATTTCTTTTTTGCTTGAAATGCTCTCAACATCTTTGTCAGCTCCACTGCTCATTTATTATTTGTGGGTAATTCTTAAGAAAAAATCCAATACTTTGTCTGTCAAACACTGTCTTTGGTCTGTGTAATATTCATTGTTCATGGGACATGACAGATAGCAGGTGAACATCTCTTGGTTAAAAACAAAATAAAAAGCCCAATCTCTTTATACAAGCAGGGAAACCAACAGAAGAGAAGAACTGAAATAATAAATGAACAGTCAGAGTTCCAACTTTTCAGTCTTCTCTACATTAGTAGTAGTAGTATTGTGTGCTAAGTGAAAACCACTATAGAAATAATACACTAGCTCTTTTTTGTTCCCTCTCTTCTGCAATATCTAGAGAGTACTTGGTTTCTTCATTGGTTGGTTTTCTTTGTAATTACAGGGGAAAAATCCTGGGATATATCTGCAGTATGAGACTTTAGGTCCAGGTGACCAACCTTTCTGGAACAACAGGCCTGTGTTCTTCTGGGACTTTTCAAAGCTTGGCTTCCAGAAACAACATCTTTACAGTGACCTAGTTCAACAGTATTTTCTTATTCCATTTTCATATGAGTAAGAAAAATGCAGGGAGTATTTTCAGGGCTACCTCTGAATCCATCATAATATAGCAGAATGTTCAATCATTAATTATCTTCCTTATTCAAAATGTTTGTTTGTTTGCTTGTTTGTTTAGATAAGAGTGCCTGCCATCAGAACACAATACCATGTGGGGGAAAAAAACCCCACAGACAAATCTCATGTAATGTTAATATAATTGAAAATTCCCAAAACGCTAAGAGATATGCTGAACAGTACCTTAGTTCTTGGAAAGGATCAGACATTAAAGTAGAGGGTAGGAATAATCCCTGGTCCTTCAGGCTAGAGGAGGAGCAGTTGGCAACTTATTTTCACTATGCCTCCTAGTCCAAAAAGATACTGTCCTAGAAAATTACTTGTAAACTTAGATGTACACCTAAACGCACCAGGATTTCATTGTTCCCACGTCTGAATTGCTGTACGTAGAAGTGGTACCCATCTCATACACTGGGATATGCCCCTGTGTGTTGTTATCTAGCTGTGTGCTGGGACAAGTTCCAGGTGTGTGCTGTGTTTTTCTCTTGTGCTACGATTCTCTTTGAAGACTTCTATGCATAAAGCAGGGAAGGAGCAAAAAGGTGTAATGCAGGGACCAGGGTTACTTAGTACTCTGTAGAGTGCTTCTGCACCACAGTTTACATGTAAGTAGTATTTGTAATCCATCTTTTATGGTATAATAAGATTGTTGTGAATCACACAGCAAATGTGTGGGATCCCAGAGAACTAGGGACATTTGAAATTCACTTGTGCTCTTGGCAAGATCACAACAGTAGTGAAGTATACGGATTCAGAAAGGAAGGGTGTTTGTTATGGACAGGAAAGAAATAATCTGACCACATTTAGGATTAGAAGCAGTCCCACTGTGAAAAACTAGACTGTGTTTAAGATAAACTTCTGGAGCATTTTCATCCCCTACTGTTGTCAGTCAAGTTAGTGGATCTAAGATGAGCGAGGCATTTGTGTAGTGAGCATTGTGCTCTTGTTGGTCTCACTGTTCTGAACACACATGCAGATAAATTTTCTGCAGTCTGAATGGGGTACAGCAGTACCTTTTATCTGCACCTTTTGATGGGCATTTGAGTGTGTGCTTTCTTCTGGTTTTCACTTTCAGTGAAGGCTGGAGCCCACAGTGCAGTGTCCTATGCCTCTAAAACAAGGACTGGCACTTCGGTTGCCCAAGGTGTACCCTTGCCAAAAGCTCCATCTTTGAAAGGGATGGATAGTTGAAAATAAAGTTGTTTCTGTTCTGTTAAATCAGTTTAATATTCTTCCTCTGTGGCATCTATTATTACCACAAGTGTTAGAAACCAGCAATCTTTGAGGAATCATTCCTCAGGAAGTTAAAGTAGGACCCTGCTTATTGTGTAGCAAGGAAAAGTGCTAGATACTGACTGGAGTATTTAGGTTTCCATACTATTAATACTGAGTATGATGATTTTAATCCCTTTCTATTCAGTAGCTGATTCTTGAGAACTGAAAAAAATGGCAGTCAGGATAGGTACAGCTGTCTTACCTGGAACTGTCTCCAGTTACTTCTGAACTCTTTTTCTGTAGCTGTCTAAGTCTATATGATCCATATGGATTTCAGTGATGAATGTGGATTTCTGATTTAGACAAAAGGAAGGCCATTATTGCATTGCTTTCATACTCAGTGATGATAACTTCATCCCATGTTGCTTTTCCAACTATTTTTCTGTGGTACTTGGGTTGCACAGTGAGTCTATTTTATGAAGTTTAGGAAATCAACCCACAACATTTTCAGAATTTATCTGTTTTGCTTTTTGACAGTCCACAATAATCTTGTGGATAGCTATGAATACTGTCTGTGGTGTGTAGCAGGGTCTCACTGAGTATAATTCACAGGGTTTTTTTTCTCTTTTTACCTGAGTTTTGTAAGTATATACGAGAAAACAAAGGGGAATGGAGATCAATTACATGTATTAAAAACCAAACCAAAACAAAATCCCAAACCAGAGACTGCTTTATACTGTCAATGTATTTTACAATAGTCTACAGGTGGTATCTTGAATAAAGATATATAATTTCGAGAGACCTGCTATCTCAATGTGCTTGGAACAGATACATTCATCTTTTACTGTGTATTTAGGGGGAAAAAAAAAATAGTACTACTTTTCCAGAAACAGTGTTTCTAAATCAAATCAAACTTTCTGGAAGTAATATATAATAATTCACTCTTACACAGGCACAATCAGACATTGAAATGCATTCACTGGGTAAAATAATTCAAAGTCACAGGCTCTGTCTCATAGCCACTGAGTAAACTAATAAAACTACACACCCCTCTGTTTCTTAGACCATTCTCTTTACCTGTTCTCAAACAAAAAAAGAGTGATTCACTTCATATTTGTATTATGAATACAAAGATAACTGAGAGTTATGTGCTTCCATATATTTCAAATGGGAAGTATTGCAATATTTTAAAAAAAAGTCTATATTTTCTCCATTTTCAAAAGAGATGCAGTGTAATTTTGTAGACAGTATCTTCATTCTGTTGAATCGACACTTTCTGAATTACAGATTTTTTTAAAAAACAAAAACAACCCGACCAAAAACCAAACCACCCTCAAAATCAGGAAAAGTTTGCAAATGGTTTCATAACTTATTAAAAGAGATATTTAAATGCAATTTATACATGTAAAAACTAAAGGAATAAACAACCACAGTTCTTAGTAGCTATATACACCATAGGCCTATGTGGTACATGCCTTTACATGATCCCATTCCTAATTAATTGCTCCCTGAATATAATCCCCTTTTTGATATTTTTTTTTTTTTGCAAGAATATTAGTGCTAAGGTTCCATTTAGAAAATGCCCTGTCCCTGGCTGTAGCTAATCACAGATATTAAAATGGAAAATGCAGCAAAATTGCTAATAGACTTCTATGGCATGAAAAATCCAAAAGTAAAAATACAAAATAGAAACCTTAACTTTGTAAGTTATTGACTTAAGCCCTTAGGCTTAAAGGATTTTTAGAGGGTTATGAGGATTTAGAGATCTCTGTGATTGTGTCTTCATTTTATCTAATGTGGCTTTAATTTATGGTTTGGGAGTTTAATTACTAATTAAATTTAATCTTGGGAGTTAACATGAATGTATCTTTAATTCCATTTTGTTGCTTTTTTTTACATTCCTTCCAATGTAACAATACTCCTTTGGTGCTGTAATACCTGTTACTTACTGATAAAATTTAATACTGATTCTATCATACAGTAGCTATAGCCATGGATCACTAATACCTTATTGCACTAAAAGGCCTGTCAAATTTAATAGGGCTGTGCATGAGTAGTCTGATGGTGGTTTTGTTTACATTTTTTCAAGCAAGAAGCTATGTAATTTTTCTTCTTTTACTTTCCTTTTTATTTTTAAGGATGTTGTCGTTTACAAGCGACCAGTGCTAAAGATCTGGTGGATTTATCCTAGCAAAAAGGCAATCTACACAAGTGAGAAAAATAATTAGTGTGCGTATACAATCCCATCTCATAGGATAGGCCTTAGAACAATATTGGTTAAAACTAGTCCATTACCTTCTCTGAGAAAGAACAGATAAAAACACCCTTGTGTCTCATTGTCTCTGCTTATGGTCATGCTTGATTTGGTGCTTTAATATTTCATTAGTTGCTTTGTTTTGGTAGTGTGTTGTTTTTAACTGTAAGGCATATCAATTGTTCAGCCCCCTGAACACCTCGTGGGAAAGGAGGGCACAAGCTCAGTTGTTTGCTGTTATCATGTACTCAAAAAAAGCAAGTTAAAGCACATTGTGGCATAGAAATTGCACAGCAGAAATAAATATGTAAGGAGTACAAGACATTTATGTCTGTGCTTTGGCTACCTTCTTATTACTTTAGGCATCTTGTTACTCAATCTAGCTGCCCTCAAGTTTTATAACCCAATTATTTTGGTAACCAGCATAAAGTTATATGAACAGACATGCTGCATGGCACTGAGCATGAATGTTTTCAGTGGCCTTTGCATAACTCCTCTTTAAGCAAATCAGATTATACTGCTGCAATCTGACACATGTATCTGGTGTTTCTGGAGTTTCATCTAGAATATTTACTTCACAAGTTTGTTGACAACGTTCCCATACAGGCATTTCAGGAGGAAAGGAGTTGATCCTTTGCCTCTTGGTTGGAATTTCTTAGTGGTCAGGTGTGGCCCTCTGTTGTGACTGGCACTTTCCTTTCACTTTGTGCTTAACAAGTAACTTCTTTGTGTGTAGTTGATTTCTTCTCTGTTCTGTTCTAGGAAAAATAGGATAAAATATCTGCTGTTCCATGCTGTCCAATATACATTCATTTCGAGGACATACAGAGAAAACTTCGCCCCAAACCCACTTCTCGTAATGACCAGAGTTCTTGAAGTGACCTTGCCCTACGATTTTTGCTGGTAGTGGCAGCTGCTGCCTGTGTCTACCATCTGCCTGTTCCTATAATCACCTGCTTATAATCTACTCAAGCATCATTTCTTCTTGAAAACAAGAGCTTGTACTAGACAATACCAGTTAGAACCAGCTAGGTCATTCTAGGCAAAAAATTAGTGCCTAGGAAAGGATAGAGCTTCCATTTGAGGATGGCCAGGGCAGTGCTGTTTAGGCATAAAAATAGGCTTAGACAGCACTTTTCCTTAATGTTAGAGACAGGTTCCCATATTTTCCTGCCAGACCAGTAAGAGGCTTGGTGATAGGAGGAGGAGGCAATTTATCAAAATTTCACTGTTTCTTTTCTCTACTTTAATAGCTTGGAGAAAGACTTGGGGTTTTATTTTTTCTGTGTTTATTTGTTTGTTTCTGCTTGAGTTTTTCTTGTTTCTTTTATCCTGAATCCTTTGTGTTTTCTTGGCTGTATCTTCCTGTAGAAAAGGAAGATTGTTCACTTATTGATAGGGCCTGAGTGAGACTGCAGAATCTCCATAAAATGTGGCAAAACATTATCTAATTACAGATCAATATGACCTCAGTAACTAATGAAATTTTATGGAACAAAATTGTACTAAAACCTCATTATCCTTGGACCTGACGTAAGTAATTGAATATCCTGATTTGTTTTTGTGAGGGTCATACACTGCAGGTAGGAGAAACTGTCAGTCTGCTCTAGAAAGGAATACTTGTAATCTGAAATGTACATAACGTGGCTTAACTAGTCTTACATCACCTGCACTTACATTTCTCATTCTGTGAACTGAAAAAGAATTAGACTGCTCTTTTTAAATACAGGGTTTTTTAAAAAAAAATCCTAAAAGGCTTTAAATGAAGCATTTTGAAGTTATTTATCAACCTGTTTACTTTTATTTGTTATGACCTGACTTCAAACAATTGTTGTTCTGCCTTGTCAAGTTTCTTGTCTGCCTTTGTAAACATCTTGAAATTATAAGGTATTTTAGTCCATCTTTAGAATGGATTCACATATGGCACATCACTCAGGACAACAGATATTGTCAAAGGGAATTACACATTTACTGGTGAGGGAGGTCTAGCTGTTTTCAAGGTACAGAAAATCCCTGTTAGTTTCCATTTTCTCAACAAGCAAGTTTTATAAAAGAGCTGTTCCCACTTGCAGTAATTCAGGAAGTTTAAAAATGTTCAGAGAATGGCCCAAGAAAAGTTGTAGTCTTCAGGGTTTAACAACTGCATTTGCTTCTTTGACCTCAGGTTCTTAATCCATCAGATTTTTAACCCAAGGAAATGTTAATGGCCACTCAAAGTTTTATTTCAGCTGTTTTCCTATGTGACTGGCATTGCTCACAGCTCTACCCCAAAGAGGATTGCATGACTCTGTTATATTAATTCTCTTTCACATTCTCTACTGTCAGTGATGGTAATGCAAGATAAAAATAGGCTGTAAAATCCATGCCAAAACTGCAAATTGCCCAAGATTAATGTCTTGGCAGAAGGATCTATCTTTTAGTTGGTCTACAGAAATGAAGAGAAAAATAGGGCAAGAAAGGCAATAGACCAGCACGACTGAGTAGGGAACTGCTGGTCAGACTAAAGGGAACGAAGCAAATGCATAGGCAGTGTAAACTAGGACAGGTAACCTAGGAAGAGTTTAGAGATGAAGTACGGCTGTGTAGGGATAAGGTGAGGAAGGCCAGTGCAAAGCTGGAACTGAACCTGGCAAGGGATGTAAAAATTAAGGGCTGCTACAGGTATGACAACCAGAAAAGGAAGGTCAAAGAAGGTGTACACCCCCAATAAACAATGCTGGAAAACTGGTAACAATGAATGAGAAGTCTGAGATACCAAACAACTTTTTTGCGTCAGTCTTCAATAGGAACCTCTCTTTCCAGACTTCTTGAGTGGATGGACAGCAGGATGGGGACTTGGGGAGCAAAGACCCTTTCACTGTAAGTAAAGATCGGGTTCACCTGAGAAACCTGAATATACATAACTCTGAGGGACCCAATGAGATGTATCCCAGAACCCTAGGGAAATTGGCTGATGTAGTTGCTAAGGAACTCTCCATTATGTTTGAGAAGTCATGACAGTCAACGTGAGGTCCCAGGTGACTGGAAAAAGGGCAACATTGTACCCATCTTTAAGAAGGGTGGAAAGGAAGACCCTGGGAATTCCTGACCAGGATTGCTGCATCCAGCTCTGGAATCCCCAACACAGGAAGGACATGGACCTGTTGGAGCAAGTCCAAAAGAGGCCACCAATATGATCAGAAGGATGGAGCACTTCTCCTGTGAAGACAGGCTGAGAGATTGTTCAGCTTGGAAAAGAGAAGACTTTGAGGTGATCTAATTGCAGCCTTCTAGTACCTGAAGGAAGCTTGCAAGAAAGATGGAGAGAGATTGTTTACAAAGGCATGTGGTGACAGGATGAGGGGGAATGGCTTCAAACTGAAAGAGTGGGTTTAGATTAAACATTAGGAAAAAAATTCTTCACTGTGAGGGTGGTGAGGTACTGGGAACAGGTTGTCCACAGAAGTTGTGGAACACTTCCCATCCCTGGAAGTGTTCAAGGTCAAGCTGGATGAGGCTCTGAGCAATGTGGCCTAGTGGGAGATGTCCTTTCCCATTGTGGGGAAGTTGGAACTAGATTATCTTTAAGTTCTCTTCCAACACATGACATTCTATGGTTTCATGATTCTTGTGTCTACCTCACTTTTGTCTCATCTTCCCTATGTGCCTGAAGTTTTCTAGACAGTTGGTACTGTCCAAATTCCTTTTTCATTTTAAAATACTTTACCATTTGCGTGTCACAATTTTCAGCTCTCCTTTTTATTCTTTTTCTCTGTTTCACTTACAATATTATGTCAAAAGGTTGTTCTTGATAGGTGCTAAACAAGCACTGAAGAAAAGATTATACTGTGGCTGTCTTTTGCAAGCGATGTGGTAAATCCTGATTATAGTAGCTGTGTTTGTGTTCCAGGCCATCAATTAGTATAAAAGCTGCCCAAACTCATTTTTGCTTTAGAAATATTAATCCTGTTTCTGGGATTTTGCCTCTGCCTTGGGTTTATATAAAGGTGACACAGAGCTAGTAAAATGCCTGCTGCTCACTGCCTATTGGGTCCTTACCTCTAAGTAATGGTGAGCCTGTCAGAATATAGGACCATGAAGACATATCTTGAAGGCTCTCATTTCTCATTGCAAAATGAGAGATACTTCTCAGTACCTCAGTTCAATTTTCTCTTGGCTTCATTTTCAGCTTTTGCAGGCTTTCTTTAATGCACTTGTGCTGCCAGTTCCATAGCTGTTTAATATTTCAATTTATATCAGTATGAAAAAGTGGAATTTATCCTTTCATTATTCAGCACTCATAGATGTGATCATGTGCTTTGTTTCCATAAGGAGGGAAAAACACTGTGCTGAAATTGTCCTTTGGCTGGTAACAGAAGTGTGCAGGTCTTACTGCATCAGTGAAAAATGATTCCATACACACTTCTTGTGTTTACAGAACCATTTTAAATGTGCATATGAGTTCATGAAATTTTGTTTGTGTGTGTGCAAACTGTATTATTTCACAGTCCAGTTTGTTTTCATTTCAAATAAATAATATTTTGTTTGCTGATAGCACTGTCATATGCTACCGATCATTCTATTCTAATGATGGATTCCAAGGATAAATCCTCTGCGATTTCTGAACTGAAAATAGTAAACTTTGATGTGCTGTCCCAAGATTGTCCACAAAACGGAAGTTCTTCTGATATCAAACTTTTGCTTCATCCCCTTTTATTGTCTGTGTTTTTTAGAACTGTGTTCCAAAGTACAACTTCAGGAATATTTCTGTATCAAAGAGCTTCCATTCACTTTCATAGGGATTGTGCACATTCTGTTTTCTTTGGGCAGTGATGGATTTTCAGTGTTCAGATCCTTCATAATAAATTAGTATTGCTGAATGTACACTTCTGCTATTAATATATTTCATAGTAAATTAAACATTTTACCTGTTTTACAGATATTAGGTGGAAGAAATTAATTGATTCCTTAATTTTATGTTTATAGAAGAGAATAATTTGTAAAAATATTATTTTATATTGTATTATATAAAGCATTATATATAGAAATCTTGGTCCAGCTATTAATAGGAAAAATAGGTTTTTTTTATTGAATTTCAAGGGTGAAATATGCCTTGCTAAATGTTTGTGCAGTTTCTGAAATAAGTATTTTCTCAGGTGTATAGTTTCTGGCAACCAGCATGATAAATTAAGGTTGAAGAGAAAATATATTTTTATCCATTTGGTTAAACAGAAGTTCTACTTAGTTTGCTTAAGGCATCCATTGTGGTAATAGACCAACTTCCATGATGTAGACAGTGTATGTGAAGTCTGTCTCATAAATTATGTGTTATGGGGAGCAAAAGGAAGAGAGGGAGAAATGCAGATACTAAGTGCACATGCTGAGACCCATGCACAGTCTGACAGGCTTTATATTGGGATAAAATATAAGCACACCTTTTATATTAGTGTTTTTTCCTTATTTTTTTGAAGTTCCTTATATACATGTAATGTTATCTTTGTATCATTGAACCAGTTTTCTTAGTCAGATTAATAGTGCTTTTTCATCGTAGTTGTTCCTGTCTAGAAAACATTTTCACAACATTTGCCAGTGTATAAACAATAGCCAGAGAAATCTACGTATTTAAGAAAAGTTTAATTTTAATGAATTTATCCTGTTTCTGCTTTGTGGTTTTTTTTTTTTTGTTTTGTTTTGTTTTGTTTTTAGTAAGATCCAACTGTATCTTTGAGCACCTGCAGCCTCCTCACTGGTGGGGTAGTGAAGGAAGTAGAAAAGACCATGAGGCTGTGCAAGGGCTTCTCAGCAGTAACAAAAACATCTCTGTTTTAGCAACACGGTGTTCAGCACAAATCCAACGCATAGCCCCATAGCAGACACTTTAGAAAATTTACTCTATCCCAGCCTAAACCATTACAGATTGAAAATTGCATTACAAACCATTACAGATTGCAGGTCCCAAGACCTGCAACACTCTGGACAAGCTAAGTCTATGATCAGAATGTGATCCAGAATCTGTGAAAATGTAGATTTCACTGAAACACCCTTCATTTTTGTTGGCTTTAGTGAAAATTTTGGGCACGCTACACTTGCTGGTCTGGAACTGGAATAGATGTCAGATATAAAACACAAACAGCTATTCAATCTGTAAAGGATTGATTTATACTATGTAATTTATACTTAAGGGAAGAATCTCTACTGTTACTTAAGTGTCCATAGATCGGTGTAAAGTAGGGTCTCTGCATCTGAAGAATAAATATTAATATTAGGAATTTTCCTATTAAATATACATTTTATTTTTTAATGTGGCATATCCGTACAACATAGTTAGTGATGCTTTTTTCAAACATTTTAGGAACTGCAAGGATCACCATTGGGTATTTTTTTGCTTCAGCCTGAAAGTTGATAGTGTTTTTAGCCAATAATTCATGAGTCAAACAAGTAATGGCAGATCAGTAAGCAGTGCTCCTTTTGGAAGGATACCAAATCTTGCTTCCAAGACTTAAAATGAAGACTGTATTGCATTCTTGATAAGATGATAGCTTCAGAGTTCAACATATATAGCCTCATTTTTTATTTCAATCTGTTTGGCTTCGGTGTACAGACACTGGATGATAAAACTTTATTGTTTATCAGATAATGATTATTTTACATTAAGGAAGTGAATTAATCTCAATTACATAGTTACTGGATGCACTTTATCTGCCTTCAGTTGGATCTCTATTGCATTGAGAAAGGGAGATAAAAATTGCTATCCACATATCACAGTTCTATAGTTTGCATGTTGTGACCGTAAAATGTGCAATCACATGGTGTGGGTGGTGTTTGGGAACAGCTGTTTGCAACCAATTCAATTTCTTTAAGTGAGATAGATTACAGAAACAGCTGGCTATCACATTATTAGAGATTAGGTCTTAAAGACACTGCAATTAAAATAATTATGTTATTGTTTCTTTCTGGCTGCAGAAATGCTTCTGGGGCTATGGAGATTAGTTTTTTTCACAATGACTTTCTATTTAGAAATGACTGACTTTTTTAAATGGTAAGAGAAAGATATGTGACTCCAGTATAGCTTTTATAATAGATTTATTACTTGAAATAATTTTTTCTTCTTTGTTTCCTATTCCACTGAGGAAGCTTGCCACCCTTGGAGTACCTTTAAAAGTCTATGCTCTGGGCACGTGCAGAGTTATTGAGAACTGCAGTTCAGGAAGCTTTGACTCTTCCTTGCTTCCACTAAAATGAATAAAATGCTGTACTGAATTTGGATTATATTGTGAGGTTGTCAATGCTATCTTCACGATCACATTGGTTTTAATTGATGTCAGACCTCAGGTACTTTCATTAACAGTCATGAGGAAACTTATCTTTATGCTTACATAATCACTCAGCCACCAAACCTCTTCCGTGCAACTCATGGGGATTGAGTCATCTCCCCAAAATAACCCTGCAGAGATCATGTCTCTTGAATCCTCGGAATTCTTTGGGACAGCTGTGTTGTTTGATTTTTGAGTTTAACTGAAAATATTAGACACACACCTCTCAATACGGATAGAGGCGGTTTTCTTTACAGGGCCAGGCAATTTTCATTTCCCTTAAGAGCTTTGTCTTCAGCACTACCTCTTGTTTTATTTTCAGTACAGCCCAAGACAGTTCATAGTGTGCTTTGGAGGGAGAAGGTGCAGGAAGAGTGTTTTCACTTTGGTTCCAGGTAGTGAATAAATTATTTGATTGTTCCCTGGAGAGAAAGAGGCATGGCCTGCCAGTGAGCTTCAAGTTGCCTGCAGGACCTTGGGAGTGAGACCAGATGGGCTGGGAACCTGCCCAAGCCCTGGCTCCCGTGCACTGGCTGCTCCTGCCAGCCTGCCTGCTGCGCCCTGAGCTCCCATCAAAGGCACGTGAGGATTCTGCTGCAAGGCCAGCCCCTAAGGCAAGCCAGCATTTGAGCCTTTTTCTAACAGGCTAACTAGGCCCTTGGGTCTTCTGGCCATACTTAGCGCTTTCTGGAACAGTAAGGGAGAGATAAATAATTTATAGAGGTGAAAGCTGCTGCTTCTTTGGACTGATAGGAGAGGCTGCTTCTAAAGCCCTTGTCAGTCACAAACGATTCTGAAAAGTGCTACAATGTCATGATTTCCTGTTGTTCTGAATTTTAGAATTAGATAGTCTGGAGGGGAAACAGAAAGTAACAAGGACAGAAAAATTAATCTTGCCAGTTAAGATACGGCAAAGGCTTTTTGAGTAACCATCATGATTTTTCAGATGCAAAATGTCAGCCTTCATTGTGTCTATGTTACCAGGAACACTTTAGCTTGACTGTTTAGATTAGAGAGTGTTTGTTTGTAGCTCTGAACTGTGGCAGAAATATGGGATCAATATTAGCTAGTGCAACTATAATTCTTCATCTGCTGAAAGTAAAATGATAGGGAATGAAAGATATTTTACTAACTGGAACTATTTTCTCTTGCCATGCTAAAAATCTTCTACCAAGGCTGTTCTCACAGGGCTCCCTCATATGACCTTTGGTTGCACCTGAGCTATCAAAGTCCTTTTGTGAGATTGGTACAATGATGAACGTTCAGAGAGTGTGAGAAGCACCACGTTCCCCAGAACAGAGACATGAGCACTGACAGTGGGCTGAAGGTGTGTATGCACATAGTCTGGCTACTCTGGTCTGGCTGCCCAGGTACTTCTTTCCCACAGCAAACAAACTTTTGAGGATGGTTGTATTGGGTCTGGCTGAGGTGTTCATTTTCCCACAGCAGCCCTCACAGTGCTGTGATTTGCACCGGTACCTACAAAGGTGTTGATAACACAACAGTGTTTTGGCTACTGCGGAGCAGCACTGGCACATCATCAGTGATGGCTCTCAACATTCCCCCCTCTCCCATCAAGAGGCTGAGGGTGGGCAAGATCCTGGGAGGGGACACAACCAGGCCAGCTGACCCTAAATCAACCAAAGGGATGTTCTATACCATATGATGTCAGCTCAGATACAAAAGCTAAGAGAGGGAAGAGAAACCGGGGGGCATTTGTTACTTATAATGTTTGCCTTCTGGAGCAACAGCTCCATATGCTGAAACCCTGCTTTCCAGGAAGTGTCTGAACATTCCTTGCTGATGGGAAGTAGAGAATAAACTTTTTTTTTCCTCTTTGCTTATGTGCACACAAACTTTTGCTTCTGCTTTAGTAATCTGCTTTATCTCAACCTATGAGTTGCTTTCCATTTTATTTTCCCTTCCCTCTCCAGCTGGGAAGGGGAGTGCTAGACCAACTTGGAGGCCACCTGGTGTCTAGAAGGTCAACCCACCAGAACAGCGTATGCAAAATAGATAAAGCAACAGCTTAAATAACTGTGACACCGAGTCAAATGATTGAACACCAAAGTTTCAGAAAGTGCAGTCAAAAAGTGTAGAGGCAATATTTAATGATGGAGTCAAAGCACATGGGAAATAAATGCTGGTTCCACAAGTCATAACAAAATTACATGGGAATGTAGTAGTAGAGCTATTCTTAAAATTATGCTGCTATTTCTGAAGATAGGGAACAGTTTTGCTCCAATTAGGCTAAAATGAAGTAGATGCCTAAGACAGTATGGTGAAAACTGTGGATATGTTCTGTAATTATCCAAGGATAGTCATATTTAATAATTATTGAAGTAAACAGTGGAAAATATTTGAAGTGCTCCTGTGCAAGAAGCCACATAACATATGGCAGTCATCACCAAAGCTCAACTTGAATGACTGTAGGAGGACTGTGAACGACACATTTTGTGTCCTTCTAGGATAACATATTTTCTTTATATATTTTCAGTCCTTTGGGTTTTTATGGGACTTGGAGCCAGAATATCAAGTGTGGAGGGAGCAGTGAAAAGTCTTAGAGGCAGAAGGGTGCAGGTGCATCATTTGGCGTGAAGTGTTCAAAGGCTTGTTAGCACCAACATGGGTAAGCTGGAGTGTCGCACATCTGTGCTGTACAATGGGGTCATAGAGAGAAGCCTTAGGGTTGATGCAGGCCCCAACTGATACATATGTGTGCTACAACACAGAAAGAGTTAGACTGAACATGAAATTGCCCTGCGGTGATCAAGGACCGCATACGTTTTTTGTGTGTCTTTTCCATTGTACTACATAGCATGTAGAAACATTCTGTAAGAATGTAAGAAATTTGGAACTATCACGATCTTTGAAGGAGCTTGGGTATCTATCTAATAAACTTTGTAAACTAGATATTCATTGCTTCAGTAATACTGCATTTGATAAGCTACAATATTTGTACCAAGACTGGTGTTAAATATAATGGGGCTTTATGCTGCCTCTCTTTCCACCAGTCGATCTCCTTCAGCAATGCATCCAGTAGATTTACAGTCATGTGTCATCCACTATTTACCCATCTTACCCACTCATGCACCCCTATAAACCTGCTTCAAATCCCAACCAGCTGTGGCCTCTTTCCCTCTCCAGGCAGGTACTTGGCTCCTGCTGAGGTGTTCTGTGTGCTGAACAGTCCTCTGACCCTGGCAGTGACCTCAGTGGTGATGAGTTGTCTCTGTGTTCAGCATCTCCTGTCCAGTTTTCTGTTTCTGAATAAACCAAAGCTCAGATACAAACCTAGGCATCCTTTTAGGCCAAAAATTCCTTCAACAAAAATTTCCACTTTGTCTTATCTTTAGCTTTTAAGAAGATATTTTTTCAGTGCTGCTAAACGCAGCCTGTTTCCTCAGACATCATAGATGCAGGGGTCTGACAAAAATCTCTTCCTGATTATTTGGTAGTCTTTTGTGACACATGGAAGACTCAGTTTAAAAATGGGAACCATATCATCTCCTCAAAAGAAAAGAAAACATGAATGCAAACGCAAGGGAGCAGCACTTCACCTAACCTTAAAAATGTGAATAGTCCTCTCTTGTTGGGTTCACCTCATTATAGACTGAGTTTAGAGTCTTTTTGATTTATGTTGGTTGCTTTGGAAATAGACTTTTATGTATTACCTTCCTTTTAGACAGAAGTCTTTCCTCCACCAGGTAAAACTTGAATTATATTTTTCTGCAAATGCTGACAAGATAGGAAGGAGTTCATAGTTGGGTGAGCCATTTTGCTCTTTATCCATGATATCATGGTGTTCTTGCAAACCTTAAATACTATTCTAGAGCATGCTTATAATAAAGGAAAGAGCACTCAGAACTTTTCCTGCAGTGACCTGTTGCCTTTGGCAAACCTAATTAAAAAAGGCTGTGAGCGCCTTTTGTTGAGAGGCTCTCTCTTCTTTCAAAAGAACATGTTAATCAAGATATGATGCTGTTCATTTTTTGCAGAACTCTCATTAGATGTTCCTGGGGTTGAAAGAGTTTTCCTGCTTTAATAATTTGCAGGTTTTGAAGGTTTCTCTCATCTCAGTTAGATGGAAGGTCAGACATATTTTTTTTAACCAACTGGTTGCTTAGAATAAAAAAACACTTCATTTACAACCTTTAATTTTTAACTGTTTTATAAACTGAAAAAGCTAAATCCAACTGTTTTAAAGTTAAAAATTCCTGTTTTGTTTTAACTCTTTAAACAGAACATTTTAACAAAATATTCCCCTTCTCTTGAAGTCTCAGTGTTAATTGTAGTAGACAGAACAAGGGATTCTCAAGAAGAGTTTTATTTTAGACTGTCTGATTTAAGTTAGGGTAGCCTATACTGAAAATTTGTGGTGATGAGGTACTAAGCAAGGCATAAGTAATTCTAGGTCACTATGTGTTTTTTTGGCACTATGTGTGGCAGTGATTTCAGAGCAGCCTTCTCAAGATGTGCCTCTGGAACCACAGCCATGTAATTACTTATTCCTTCCTTAGGAATAATGCTTAGGATACAAGGCAAGGGATAAACGATAGTTGAACTCTCGGATATAGTACAGCTGGAAAACTTGTTTCAATTCCATGTTGTAGGAACTTTTTATAAATTAATGGAGATTAGGGCCAAGCAAAAATAAATAAAGGAAACCCAAAAGACTTTTAAAAATGACTTCTAGTAATTATCACTAAGCATTCTCTGCACCACTACAGAGAATTTAACAATAGGAACACAAGAGTAAATTCTATTAAAATCTTTCTGTTGTAGCATTTAGTAACCATAGTAATGATCAGAGTATGAATTCCCTCATCATCACAGTACACTATACTGGCAGTAGTGTGATAGTCGATGTTGGCAGCTGCTGTTCAAACACACAGAAGATAAGCAGGGAGCTGGTGCAGGTCAGTTATTCTACAGCTAATAAGGTTGCCAAGTCACCAAGCTTTGTGCTACGACTCATGAGGTATGGCAGTGATTTCAGAGAAGTCTTTTCAGTCTCCTCAAGACATGTCTCTGGAACCATAGCACGGGCCATGTAGGTACAGAAGCAGCATATGTCCAAGAGGGAGGCAGTAGGTTGCCATAGTGAATGTAAATGTTGAACTGGTGTTTAGCTAGGCTGCTTTAATGTTTTTACTCACCATGGACCTTCTAAATGTCTTTCCATAAACAAGTGCAATGTGATTGTTCTTTGTCTTCATATTAAATCAGATTTTAAAGACCCTGTATTCTGTAGGTTTTGACCATTCTTGTGTATCAGGATGAATTATTGGTGTATTTTTTTTCCACTGACTGAGCTGTATGATTTCCAGTGCAGTTAATGATGCAGATCTTTAGTCCTGATAGAAGAGAACATCGAACAGCTGTCACTGCATGGCTGGGTCTGTGCTCCCTGGTTTCTGGCAAGACCAGATGAAAAAAAACTGCTGAGTTCATGCCTGTTACCCATGACCCAGATGAGGTTAAAAGTGCTGCCAGTTACTGTGCTGGTAGCAGGGAAATGAGGTGACAAAGGAGTTGTCATAGAAACTCCAAGGGATGACAATTCTAACTTCGTTTTTTCACATTCAAATTTAAATTTCTGAATACGCATCCTGGTTTGATTGGGCCTTTGGAACAACCTCTCTCTCATTTTTACTGAACAGGGGAGCTATAGCAGTAGGTTTTTTCATATCTCCTCTAATCTTGTTTCACCTTTGAATTGTGGGTAGACTGATGTGTGCTGCTGTCAAGGTTCCCTGAAACCATCACAAACAAAAGAAAGAAAAATACCTTTTTCTTGGCTTATGACTGGTGCC
Organism: Aphelocoma coerulescens; assembly: GCF_041296385.1. Lineage (NCBI taxonomy): Eukaryota > Metazoa > Chordata > Aves > Passeriformes > Corvidae > Aphelocoma > Aphelocoma coerulescens. The sequence goes on from NC_091015.1 coordinate 126,218,494, forward strand.
CACATATTCTGCCTTCTTACATTTTCATTGTCCTTGTGTCTCAATGTCTATTGTGTTTTATGTAAAAATGTTTCTGAAAACCAAGTACTTGACTAGGATAAGAGTAAGACACCATGTTTTTCCCATAGTTTTGTAAATTTATCATGTCTGTTGCTTTTTCAGTGTGAAGGGTTGGGGTTTAGAGGAAAGAGAGCATTACAACAAGATGAACAGAAATGCCACTTCAGTTCTGAAATACTTGGTGTGGGTTCAGCTTCAGTTGTTCTCACAGCCTCATATCCAGCTGCATGGAAACTGATAAGCATTCAAATTAAACATAAATACAGATTCTATTCTTTAATATCCTTCACTGAGTCTCTCATCTGTTTTCAGTGGTTCTGTGTCAAGGGGTGTGTTTTTTTGTTCTTGTTTTCTTGTTGGTTTTTGATTTTTTAATAAAATATTTAGCCTCTTTGTTCCTTATTTCAAAAGCAAATCTAAATAATTTCATCTTGAGGCACTTGTCTGACAAGGCATTCATGTTCCACTTTTTACTGGGCTGTTTTAAAATCTTACCCCCAAAGAATCCAAGTATTTACCACAGTTAGACTTTCTTTGTTTTGTTCCAGTGTGGTCCTGAAGGCTTTCTGGCTTTGAGGGATTTGTCAAGGTTAAGTAAAGGAAGACTGATTTTCAGGCATTGTGTTGCACTACTTCTGAAGACACTGTATGGATGCTTTTGCTTGTCAGCTTTGTAACTGCTTTTGAAATCTCTCTTCATGTTTGTCTTGAGCAGCTACATTAAAAGGATGGGCCGAGATAAACCACATTACAATGACATATTGGCAAGATGTAATATTGGAAGCAAGAATAGATTAAAAGAAAAATCTCGGTGTGTCTTGGGATAGTGTTCACCTTTTAAAATTTTCCTTCTCTTTTGTCACTTTAAACTGATTGAATGTGCTGGTTACAAAAGCTTCCTTAAACTTTCAAGCCTGGTGAAATCATTTGAGAGTGTTAGCTTGAAGAATTTGGTTATTGAAATGAATGACTATCTGCAGATGGACAAAAAGATTTTGTGATGCAGATGTTCCTCTTTCACTGCCTTTCACTGCTGTCTGTGCTGTATTTCAAGGGTACAGATGATAAAGAAATTTTGCTCTTTACTGAATATCACTGGGCTGTCTTCAGTCTTTTGGGGAAATGGAAATCTCTGCTTTCAGTAGAGGCATGTTTGATGCTGTGAATGCAGGTGGGAATCTAAAATTACTAATGGGAATCTTTTGTGAATTACCTATATTTGTGCAGATAACATAGACATGAGCTAAATCACATATCCTTAAAACTGTGACTTGACATAGATTCTCAGATGAATGTGCACATAAGTGCATAAAATGCATGGAAAAGAAAGACTTTACTAGGATGCAGTAAGAAGACTACAGTGGGAGTGGAGGTGGTAGAATGAATTAATTCACCTCAGCGCTTTACACCCTGCAGGCCCTTCATAGAAACAGTTACGAAATAGAAGTATCGAAACTTAATATTGTGGATGGCACTGTAGAGTTGAAATCTGGAAATCATTTAGTCTCAAAGAAATTTTGAAACCTTCTGTATTAGTCCAAAGCAACAGAATATTCTGAGTTAGCCAGGCTCAATTGGAGATCTGTATATAACAAGCTGCCTCACAAGCCTTTTGTTTTCTCTTGATCCCACTAAAGCTGAAAATGGAATGAAAACAGCTGTTATTTTGTATTTAAGCTTTTAATTTGTAGTCCCAAGGTGCAAAGGAAGATATGAATTAAGAAAGAAGGAAGAGATTGGGACTGCCCAGGAGATTTGTTTGAGTTTTTGGGATTTACTGATTCATAGATACAAACATAGTTGTAATTGTTAGCTGTGTCAACTGATGTTTTTTATACCTATTTTGAGGACTCTAAGTTAACACTTCACATTTTTCAGATGAGCAGCTTTGTAAATAAACATATTTGTCAATATTTACTCGAGCTACATGAACACTTTGAAAAGCTGTTTGAGGCTACTTGAGCCTCACAGTCCAGATTAAAAATATTTGTTGGGTTTTTTTTTTTTCTCCTCTGTGTAATGGTTATTTTGCCAACATTTTGCAGTTAGATGAGTCCATTGCCTTTTTCTTAAAAGAAACTCATCCGTAGAATCTCTGTTTTATTCATGGATTTTATCCTTGTTCTTAATCAAAATGTTTACTCTGTCTCACTGATACTTAGTTCTTTTCGAAACAGAGACCAAAGGCTGTTTGACTACAGATCAAGGTTCTTTCCATTTTTCAAACCTGATTTTTGTTGGAGTATGGGTAAAACTGGTACAACTTTTGTATTTCTCCTCAACTTTATCGATTTCTTCTTAGGATAGCTTTCCCATTATGATACACTTAGTTTTGAGAGCAAATCAGCAGTTTGTGGAAGTTTCCTTTTCTAGGCTATCAGGAAACCAGCTCTGCTCTGTCCTTTCAGTGTTTACAGAAAGGTAAAATGGGTCAAAATTCAGTGTGTAGAATGTTTCAGTCTTGTCAAAAAGTTGAAAATTTAAAATATAATTTCATTTGTTTTTTAGCAACTGTTTAATGTCATGAATTTCTGTCAAGCCTGGAATTCTTTCATTGCAATTAGCTTGTATTTCTGGCTAACAATGGAAAAATAAATGAGCCAGATGAGTGTGCTTGTGGTGATGAGTCAAGATTACTGTCTGGAACGCAGGCTCAAGAGAGCAGGAGGATAGTGGTGATTTCAAAATGGTTATTAATGTGTGAGTGAAACTCACAACTCATTTCATCTAAATCAAGAAAGGCCTGTCAAATAGTAATGTATTTTTACTTTTATGCTGCTTGGGCAGAATTGGACATGTTAGCAGCAATGTGCTCTTCATGCCTCCCATATTCTTTTATATTTCATTCTTTATGGACAACTGAAAATTGAGGCAAAAAACATTACATGCTGCTATAAATGATTGAATCCTCAGTCTTGACAACCCAGAAGTGATCATTTGTCAATTTCTATGACTCAAAGTGCAAAAGTAGCTGAATTTGCAAGTTACATTTTAATATAGCTGCCATTTTGTATGGAGCTCAGGTCCCTGTAAATAATACCTTTTCTTTTGGTACTAAATGCAAAATTCCAGTAAATTCTGTATTTGCAAGGCTATCCTAATGAAAAATGAATAGATTAATATATACATGTGAATATATAGTTGTGAGCTTCATTTACCTACATTAAAGGTCCTATGTAACATGCATAACAATGTATTCTTTAATAAATAAGAATATAGATGAATTTTTGTTATTTTTTCTCAGTACTATGAAGAAGAAAATTTTGACATTTAAGATGTCATAATACATAGATGTCATAGGTTAGCAAGCATAGTCCCGGAAGGGATATCCTTGCTAAGGGGTGCTTACAGCTTCCTCTGGGACCTGATAGAACCTATCAGCTGGCCAGTTTGAATATGGACAATTCTTTAAGCCACTTAAAGTTGTGACCGCCTCTGTGATACACACTTAAGAATAGACAAACTCCCCCCCAAGCTCTCTCTCGTTTCCGGCGCTGGGACAGGTGGCTGCAGGCCCCGTGCAGGGGCCAGCGGGCCCGGCCAGGCCCTGCTTGGGCCAGGCCCTGCTTGGGCCAGGCCAGGCCGGGCCACGGCCAGCCTGAAGCCACGGGCCTGTTCCAGCCATGGAACCCCCCCCACTGCCTTGCCGTGGGCAGCCGGAGCGGCTCGGAACCCCCCCCTCCACTGCGGCCGAGATTCAGCAAAGCGGCACCTCTGTCCGGCAGAGGTCAGGTGACCAACTGCGATAAGCCACATTCCAGCTGCAAGGCCGAGGTGAGATTAACCCTTTTATTGCTGTGAAGAGCTGAAAACCTGAGGGAAGAGAGAGAGGAGATGCTTAAAGCTGAAAGTCTGTTGTGAAGCTATGATATATCAGAGTATCCTGTTGTAATTTCATGAAGATATGGGGGGTGGAGTGTTCAACTCGTAAGCAATAGGCAGATGCTGCCGCAGCTGTAATTTCATGAGAAGTTTGGACAGAGAGAGAGGTGAACCAGATGAACCAGATGAGGACTTTTGCTCCAAAGAGGAAAGGAGAAAAACCTCAATTCCTAGAGATGCTTCCAGAGATAGTCTTAAAGATGAAGATGACCCTTTGCTCCCAGGGAAGGAGAAGGGCCTCTGTTTTTTTTTGTTTCTGAACAGCTCAACCTTAAAATTGTACCCCAGAAAACTTTCAAGAGTGGACCCTCGAAAGCAGTTGCGGGAAAAGCTGCAAGTCGGGGGAAGGGACTCACATTGCAAGCAGAGAGACTCCTCTTCCTGAATGGACTAAACAATATTTGGAAGTGGGTGGCTGTCTCGGTGTGATACTGTTTTCATAGCACCAGCAAAAAGAGACTTCTCTTTCTAATGGACTGAACAAGGTTATTATGAAAGTGGTAAACAGACTGAACATCTTAAGGGTTGTCTTTACATTGTCAGTGGGAGAAGGGAGGAAGGTGGGGGGAGGAGGAGAGTTCTAAAGGTGGTATAATTTTTTTTCTTTTCTTCTTTTAGGTCTGTTAATAAACTTCTTTATATCCATTCAAGTTGGTGCCTGCTTTGCATTTCTCCTAATTCTTATCTCACAGAAGATAAACAGTAATGAGTATTTTAGACCAAACCACTACAATAGCTCATCTCCTTTATTTATACAATGTCTACAAATAATCTGCACACACTGAATTTCACTTTGCAGTAGTTAATTTTTTTCACTGAAGACTGATGCATGTCAATGTGAGGAATATTTTCTGCTTCTTAAATATGGTATCAGGAAAGCAAATTCTCTTTTTTAGAAACATAGTTTGTAGAAATACATATATTTTTCTATATTGGTAAAACACAATATGAAAGTATTTTCTGGCATCTGACATCTGTGTATGTTTTGATAGTATAAGTAGAAGTGGTTTTGCTTTTATTTACTTGAATGGAGGTCTGGAATCTCCATGCTTAGAGCTATTCAAGACTTGACTCAAGAAGGCTTTGAGCAAATTAGTTCATGTTGAAGTTGGATCTGACATCATAGTTGTCCCAGCTTTGAGTAAGGGTTTACTAATCCTCCAGACCCTCCCTTCCAACCTTTGTATGACTGTTGAAAAAAGAAAAAAGGGGAACAAAAAAAAAAAAAAGCAAAAGGCTTATAAAATCTTGAAAGGTTGCTGTGTTTACATACAAGAGATTTTAGCTTCTTTCATGCCTATTTTTTTGGCAAATATACAAATCCTTGGGATTAAAATGTACTGCAGAGAAAAGTGAGTATTATTACTTCTAGATCAGTTATTTTGTGATAGTTTTCTAAGAAAATAAGTCTTGCCTTTTGTGACCCTGGGTAAGCATAATCTCTTTGTAACAAATATAATTCTTGAAATTAAATTGCTCTTGATTTCCATCTATGCAGCCATGCAAGATACCATGTAGAAACCTGTGTTGCACTGTCTCAGTGATTTATTCCTATTTCTGCGGTACTAGAAATAAAACTCTGAAAGAAGATGGTTTGTCCAGGTATTATAGGGAGGCTCTGAAAACAGCTGTAAATTTTCTATCAATAAAATATCCTTTGTGGTGAATTAGTAACATGCTACATATGAACACAGAATGCATTAAAAATATTTTCTGATATTTTTGTGGTTAGAACAAACATGTAATACAGTCTCAGCATTTAGCTCAGACTGTACAAGACATGTTTGGAGTTCAGCATTGCAAAGATTTCAAAAGATGTGGCCTCAGGTGTCTATGGGCATGTAGTGGGAGACATGAAACAAGATTTTATTCTTTACAAGCTGCAATGGAGCAGAAAAGAACCTTCATAGATACAGCTTAACAAAAAGAGAGGGGTAATAAAGCCAAAACTCCTTTGTTGAAATAAGAGGTGGAGGAAGCACGGTCTGTGGGAAAATGTCATCTGAGTTTTTACTTCAGTCACCAGCCTGTGTGCATTTTTAATCTGGGTCCTGGAGAATTAAATAGGTCTCAGTTTCTCTCCTGTGTCACTTGATAAATGAGTCTCTGATGCGAAGAACTAAGTGCCCCCAAGAGATGGGAGACACGGAGGCAGGGATTCTGCAGAGGGTGTTCTTCAGATAACCCTGCTGGAAGATGCTGTGATGACAAAGGAAGACAGCAGATATATTGGAGGTACTCTGTTGAAGTAGAAAACCAAGTTAGTAGATGCAGAAACTCATTTTTCTGAAGGTTGAGTTGGAGACATGAACTTACATATAATGTCACAGATTCAAGCTCACATGAGCTGTCAGCAAAGGTCAACATGCACACAAGTCTGATGCTGTTAGCAGTGTGTCTGTGAAACTGATTCCAGCTGACGGGGAGAGCTGGACTGAAGAGGCAGGAGTGTTCTTATAAGATGTATGTCTCAGTGCCATGAGTTTCTTGGATCCTGCATACCAGTACTACCTAGATATCATAAGATAGAAAAAAATGAAATTTGAGTAAAACGGACAGAATAATGGTATTGACAAGTCCCAGTTAAATAGACCATGTAGGAAGACACATATCTCAAACCATGTGTTATGTGCTGACATATGACCTTTGGTTAGGGGAAATTGTGAGGAGAAACCTCAGACCATTTACTATTTCATATGATGGAAGGAAAGAAATTGCATGCTACATTTAGGTAAAATGAACAGTCGGCGCAAAGTCTGTTAAGATTGAAGCCACTTTTGTTTCATAAGTGCTCCTATTTAAGGCTGTGATACAAGGTAGCTGCCTGTGCACATTGTATGTATTCTTAAGAAAGCTTCTCTTAATGAAAACTTAAAAGCTTCTGATTCAGCATTTCACTTTCTCCTTAGGAATTCAGTTATATTACTGTATTAATGATAGAAAAGAATAATTGGTGGAAATGTCTTTGTGAACACTTAAAAATAAAGAGCTAGAGAGTCCATTTGTTACTGTGTATATACTTCTTGATGAAGAGATATATGTTCAAGTTATTACTTTTAGAAGACAAATCCCTAAAATTCAAGAAAGGCAATGATGCAACACAGATAAAGTGCATAAATATAATGGAATTTCCAAAACTATATTCAGGAGATGTCCTTGATATAAAACTCCATTAATTCGGTAAATGAATAGAGGGTTGTACCCAGTTCATTGAGGAGGCACAATTACAGAAAAAAGTAATTGTGAAACTGGGTCAATGGAGCCTTATAAAGATTAAAAATGAACAATAGAGCTGAATTTAAAAGAGCCTTAGTACTTAGTCTCAGATTCTGATATTTACATCTTAATTTCTACTTCAGCTCCTCATTTCTGACTGCCTGACAACAGGGTGTTAAGAGATGCAAAGGTGTCTTGGAAACAGGATTTCTGAAATAACTTAGAGGTCCATGAAAAATAGGGAGGGCATGATTAAAAAAAAAACAAACCAAAAACCTCTCTCTTGAGATAACTTAAACTTTACTAGTGTGTTTTACTAACTTTAGAAACTGTTAATCATAGTGGACTAAATCATAGCGTCAGAATCATGCCAAGTGAAAAGACCTTTAAGATTATTGAGTCCAACTATACATGTTGAACTGCCAAGTCCGCCACTAAACCATGTCCCTAACTGCCACATCTGCACATCTCTAAAATGCCTTTAGGGATGGTGAGTCAACCACTTCCCTGGGCAGCCTATTCCAACCCTTTTGGTGAAGAATTTTTTCTTAATATCCAATCTAAACCTCCTCTGGTGCAGCTAAAACCTGCCCTGTTGAAACTGAAGGCTGGAATGGGAGAAGTAACTGGAAGGTATTTAATCAGTAAAGGTAATTAGCAGGGGAATTACAGAAACAACAAAGCCAGTGGGTTATCTGCTGCTTTCTGTGCAGTCACATTTGGTGCCAGAGCATGGCTGGCTGCATGTTAGTCCAGCATATCTGTCTATCTTTCCAATTGTATTCACTAATATTTAGAAATCCAAATATAGGCAGATAAAAGCAAGGCAAGAGAAAACTCCCAGGGTAGTGAAAGGAGGTGTTTCATTAAAGAAGACCCAAGAGGCTGTTCCTGCTGTCAGTCAGAGCGCTCTGTGGGAGCCCCTGCCTGAGGGTGCCTGTGTGGAGCCTCTCAGGGCTGGGCAGCTCTGCCCTCTCCCAGCTGTCCCCACCAGCTGTTCTATGTTGGGTCAGCTCTGAGCCACAGGCACTGAGCTTTTTTGAGGGTACCTGTGTCAAGTACAGCTCTCTCAAGTACAGGGTCTCAGTGTGTCAGTGAGTCAGGAGCTGCTTACTGGGTTTGCTATTCAGCACCTGGGTAGAAGCTATGTTTAAAAATATATCAAATAACTGCAGAGGAGCGAGGTTTAAACAAGCCAGTTTTGGCACAAAAATTTATTGAAAAAACATTTGTTGAAAACTTAGGAAGAAGAAGAGGTTGGAGAGTCCAGTTCTGAAGCATTTTTTTAATGAGGTAAGGAACAAAAGACAGAGTTAAAGGTGTGTTTGTACTATAGTCTTGGGCACATGGTGTGAGTCTCAGGAATGGTCAGGGCCAGAAGTTGGACTCAGTGATCCTTGTGCATCCCTTCCAACTCAGAATATTCTGTGATTCTGTGAAAAGCTCAAGCTTTTGAGGTGGTGCTTGGGATAATAAGAAGCTGGACTTGATCTTCCTTCCATTCACTTAATCCTCCCTTCCATCCCTGTCACCTTTGAAACCTATGTGTGAAGACACGGTATGCACAATGAATATTGGAGCAACCAAGCTGATAAAATAAATCATTAGTATTTCACTGCCTCTGTGGCAGCTGGAGAGAGTTTGTTCCAGAGGAAAGCCCAGCTGTGGGAGTGCATCTGTTCTCCTGCCCAGTTGTGGACCTGGAGGCACCTAAATATGGTGTGTGAAAGGACAGGTAGCTTTTACTAGGAATTTTCCTGTGCATAACTAAAAGTCATACTAATTTCAAAACTTCTGATTGAAATAAAAGATTATGATTTTGTAAACAATCATATTTTGTTTGCCAAAGTGCTAATTATTTTACCTGTTTTCTGTCTCTGCAACCTAGCTTCCAGACAAGATGCTCAATGGGTTGTGGGTTTCATTGTTCCTTCTCCTCCAAGAGGTGATAAAGTGCTGGTTTATGTGGAGCTAGATGTTGCAGCCATTGGAACTGCTATCTAAGAGTCTGGGAGCAGTGTTAAAGCAGAAAAAATGTGAAATAAAGATCCTTTTCTGGGATGTTTTTCTGCTTTAGAGAAGAAGATTGTAGGAAGTGCCTGGTTTGTTTTCTATTAACAGAGCTATGCTTTAGCTTCTCATATTTTTCTGTGCCTATTGTCCGTGACAACAATACCCATTTTTCAGTTTAATGAGGATTAAAACTCCTGCCAGTTTTGTTTCAAAGAAAGAAAATGTTGAAAATATATTTCATGTAAGGAGTGCAGATTCTGTATGAGTCATTTTATATTGACAAACTTCTCTCTTTGAGTGTGGATAGGTAAATGTTTTATGCACTTAGCTCTTCATTATTTTAATATAAGTTTCTACTTCAGTATTTGAAGTTCTTCTTCTCTTTTGTTTTTCCCCATGTTAGATGGAAGATATGTACAGTAACTTTGTAATATAATTATTTGGGCTTACTGTTCCACTGTACTTCCAGATACATATAGTCATAAATGCAGATTTCACATTGTAGTTTTCAAGAAAAAAAAAGTGAATTTTGAGGATGTTATGGTGTTGCATTTAGACAAAGTCAGTAGCTCTCCTCAACGTAATTCCATAATGGTGTTATGGTAATCTGATCATCAGACTGCCAAGGGAAAAGAATCTTACAGAACCATGTTATGTGGGAACTAATGAGTGAGAAACTTAAGGGGATTGAGTTGCTCTTACAATTACAGGTAATTACAATGAATGAATTAATTACAATTAATTAGCTACCTAATTGGGATTCACGGACATGACAGTAATATGGCTATTTGTAAAACAGGCACACAAAGCAATCTTTTCTCCAAATCCATTAAAAAATCTGGAAATTATTTCGTTGGTATTGTTAAGATTAATCTCCAGTGTCCTCAGTGTATTAGAGGCTTTTTGATACACTGTGATCTCCCACACTGCAAGTTTAGAAAAAAGCCATCATGCTCATTTTGTGTTTATGTAAGGCCACAGATGCTCATAGTTAGCTGGATATTTCCTTGTTTCTAGAAATTCTTCAGTGAAGCTAGATAATAAACTAAACAGTACTCAGTTGCAAAGGAGTTGAATGTGGTGTATCTTAGTGAATTCACTGGAAGATTTCATAGGAGGGGATTAATACCTTAATTCATTAAGATTTTATGAATTCTTTCAGAATACCAGGAAATTAAAATAACATAACAGTAGGGATAGCTTTGGGTGGACTGATTTGGACAATTAGAGGTGAGAGGTCTCAAGAAAAGTTCTATATATGATTTATACATGGTTTATCTTCTTAAATACAATTATAAAGTAGCAAGTGTTTTCTAAATGTGCCTTCTTAGACTGTAGTATTCACAATTCATAACATTCTCCTTAGGTATCCATGAGGAATTGTGATGTTGTTGCAGTGTAGTACAGAATTCTATAGTGGCTTTACAAGGCTAAACCTGATTCTTACCAGACTAATTCTGCAGTTTCCAATTACAATTATCAATAGCATTTAAGGCCTGTTGCTACTGCTGAGTAGCTACCCGAAGCTAATAACTAAATCCCAAATGTGAGTTTCAGCATACTGAATTTACTTATTGATCCTATTAAAAGGATATAAAAATTTACTAAAAAACTAAATATAGTGTTGACTAATTAACTTTTTGAACAAATTCCTATCTTGTGCTGCTAAAGAATATCCTATGGTCTTTTAATAGTAGGTAACTGGTTTATTAATGGGAACCATTTTTTCTCTCGATTTTCTTTGTCATTGAATCAGAGAATGGTTTGGGTTGGAAGAGACCTTTAAAGACCATCTAGTCTTCCTGCCATGGGTAGGGGCAGGTTCCACTGGACCAGGTTGCTCAAACCCCTATTCAAACTAGCCCTCAGACTCCCACCTTGCAAGCCTCCCCCTCCTCATGGCATGTGGCAACTGCTGCTGCTGCTGGCATTGGCTTCCCACTGCTTCTCAAACCTAGTGCTTTTCTCTGCTAACTCTATTGAACAGCTGGAAGTTTCTAATAAGATCCAGCTAAAAGAATGTATCTTGTAAAGTCAGCAATAATATGACATTGTTATTCATAACAACTCATTCCCAAAGGTGTTCCTGCCCCTTTTCCAACAAAGAGAGAAAACTAAAAAAATATATTTATTTCCAGATTTATCAATCAAATCTTCATCATAATTGCATATTACTCTTGGTTTTTTATTAGAAGAAAAATAAAAATTATGAATCTTTGTGGGAAAGAACAAGTGACTGTAAATAATAGTGTCTTTTCTAAAGAAGGACACCAGGTATTTTGTGCTTTTACATTTGCTTGTGCTCATCTTCGTATATAATGAGTAATTTTACAGGGAAATAATTTTGTTTAAGATTTTTCATCATGGTGATTTTCAAATAATTTACTTCTTTCTTCTATTATAAAAATTTAGTAAGAAGGATGTTAAAAAACAACCAGTTTCTCACAAGTCTGTAATCTGAAACTCTAATATAATGTTGCCAAATGCTGGCTGAATGGTCTTTAATCTTTTATACATCTGAGTCCCTTTTTTTTCTCCCATTAAAACAAGCTCCCTAGAATGAGATGAAATGTGTTAAATACTACAAGTGGAGATCATGCATCTATACTACATATACAGCACCCCAAAAAGGTGAAATTTTTTTGTGTTTATATCTATACCGAATACCCTATGATATGCCACAAGAAATTCATTTCAATACTCAGTTATTTTATCTTGCCTCTGGGAGCTTGGATTGTGGTCCACCGTGCTCATTAATTTCTGATGCTTTTATGGTTCTTTTAGCCCAGTGGAGCTTAGTGGTTCAGCAGTGCTTTATGAAACACTGTTGTTGTTGTTTAAAAGCCAGACTTCTGATGTGTACTAAAAAAATAATAAGCAGGGTAGTAAAAGCCGAATATGAAAATAAGGCTGTTTCTTGAGCTATGATACTATTATTTGGGCAAAGATATTTTTTAGCATTTATATTTAATGCTCTGAAAAAAAAAAGAAAAACAAACTTGGAAGTTAAATGTAAGCAAGTGTCTCACAACTGAATTCATAGCATCTGTTCAACACAGTTTTAGACTTTAAATTGTGGATTTCTCTTTTCTTTTCTTGCTTAGATTTGCCCCTGTAGAGAAAATTGCTGCAAGTTCATCCAGCTGTTATTCCAGAAATGGATAAATTAAGTCCTTCCCATTCGTTGAGCAAATGTCAAATTTACAGAGATCTGGGCTCATTTCACAGTGTATGTAAATCTGCAAAGAAATATCTTGACTTCTACTACCAAATAAATATTTTTTATTAACATAAATGAAAAAATTTTGTTCATACAACAATACTTTGACAATCCTATTGGTTGTATACTTATCCTAAGTTACGGTTCACAGGTGTTGTCTTACTGGAAAGAGATAAAAAGATTTTTGCTGCAGTTCACATGGGAAGTTTGTATAGTAGTAGGAAATGGAAAGCAGATCTCTGGAATGAAACTCCTTGTTCTGTGCAGTAACTCTTTCTCTCTGTGTAAAGAAGGAAGGATGCCAGAAGGGATCTAGTGCCTACAGGCAAAGCAGATTATTTGGTGTGTTAAAGAAAACATCAGTTCCAGAAAACAAGACATGGCATTTCCCTCTGCAAAGATTATCTCAGGTATTTTTCCCCCATTGTTAGGCTCTTGGTTTACCTTCTGGCATCCAGTAATATCTACTGAAGATTTTATCCCAAGATCTCAGTAGTACTTGTCTCATGTTTTAAAGATTAACCAACCCAAATTCCAGAATATATTTGGCATGTTAATTTTTTTGAATTCAATTCAAAAATAATAATAATAAATTTGAATTTAATTTTTTGTAAAATTGCTAAATTTTATTCCAAGTATTTTTTCAAATAATTTTGTCAAAATGCAGAAAGACATGAATTCTTCTTTATTTCCTTCAAAGGCTATTTTCTTATCTTGGAATTCTAAAATGATGTTTGAATAGGATTATTTAAAAGGCAAATTAGACTGATACAGTCTTTTAGATGTTAATCCTACGAAATCTACTGCCTTTGAAGTTTTCCTGAGTGAAATCTCACCTCTTCCTAACACACTGTTTTAAGAGAGAAGTAATTTCATATCAAGCATTCTAAAGGTGAACTTCTTTGTTATTTTTAACTGCCAGGTTTTTCTAGGTCCTTTTCCATACTAGAGGAGTTTCTAACCTTAAGGCAAGATGGGGACAGATGCCTTTGAATGAGTAAGTAGGAACAGGGACTTAAATGTTCCTGTCTGATCCTGCCAAGTGTATAACCTTATGCAGTTAGATAAGACTGGGGGCCTTGAGGAAATTCTAGTTCATGGTAAATGTTAAGCTGATGCCCTGGCTCCGAGATGTCTTCCTAGGCGAGGTGCCCAAAGGAGGGGGAGCTGTGGAGTACAGAGGGCTTTGCCTGAGCCCCATGCCCTCCTCGGTGTGGGCTCTGGGATCCAGCCTGAAGCAGGCACCGCTGCACCTGGGGTTTTAGCAGGATGTGTGTGAAAGCTTCACTGCTGAAGATCTTCTCACTTACCAGGTGATGCTGATACACAGTCTGACAAGATCTTGCTTCTGAGTGAAGAGGCGCTTGATCCTCTGAAGCTCAGGCTCAGCAGGAGGTGCTCTGTTCAAGGCTGCAGCAGAGAGCGAGGCACTTTGCTTGTTCAATGACAGGTGTGTTTTTCCTGTGTAAGAGGCAGCAGTTGGGAGATCCTAATGAGCTGGGAGCTCAGCAAGAGGTTGTGTGAATCAAGAGCTCCTTTGTTGCAGTGGCAGATGCTTCTTCTGTGAGCAGCAGACATGATTACTGTCTGGATGGCCTTAAGATGTGACAAGTGTTATCTGCCTGGAAATTTGTCATGCTTGACCCCAAGCAAAGATAGACTAAAGCTTGTCAAATAGGGATAGCCTACAGATGTGTTGGCTGCTTATCATCCAAAATCACAGAGAGTTTTTTATTAAAAATAGAGGAGAATGAGAAACAGTTCAATCGTTATGAATCTGAAATGCTCAGTCAGGCTTAATTGCCTTTATGTGCAATAAACCTGTGGAATAAATGGGATTTTTAGTAATTTAATGTTTATTTTTTAGAAAGGGATTTTTTTTAGTTGGTGTTGCAAAAGGAAAAACGTTACCAATTCAATGAAGTTCACCTGGCTGTTAAGTTTTGCATTGTCCTTTTTTAGAGTTTCCTGAGAACTCTATGTTTCAACATACTATTTTTTGCTTGGAAAAACCTCCACATACCTATTTCTAGCTGCAGTTATTTTAATAAGGGAAACTTCATATCTTCCAAGTGGTGTTGAAGATTCTGTCCACACATTTGAAAAAATTGGTTGAGATATGATGCACCTGTTGTTTCTGGTTACATACTCATACGGGAGGAAAAAAAGTAATGCAAGAGATAAGTACATCAAAGAGAATATGGACTTCTTGTTATTCCTTCTAACTCACACAAGTAACTTCAGTCTAGAAGATCAGGAATGGCACACCCTTTTTTAAATTACTATGACACCTGAAAAGCTTTTATGGACAACAGGATGCTTAGTTCTGGTCAGTTGTTAGTGTGGTGCCTGTGGTCCTGAACTCCTAGTAGTCACGTGGAAGACACAAAGTCAAGTAAGCTCTATTTCTTTTAAACAACAACAACAACAAAAACCCCAAACAAAACAAACTAACAAAAACCAAACCAGAAGGACAGAAGGATGGGTAAGAGAGACACATCAATCAAAAAGGTTGTGCATTTTGAATCTGGTAAAATGGTAGTGCTCCTTTATTTCTCCTCTTTAGCCTGTAATAGCCAAACTGAGATGAAGAGCACATGTTTTCAGGCAGGGAGTAGATGCTGAGTTTTCAAGGCAGACTGCTCTGCTTCCTCAAGCCATGTCACAATATTATATTTTTGTTACTTCAAAATCTTCTTTTAAATTTTCCAAAAGTTCTAATGAAGGAAGTAGGTTCCATGATAAAAGTCAGCTAGGTCTAACATTCCCTGTGTTTCTGATTCTGTTCTCCTGTTGTTTTCAATTTTAGCATAGATCTTCAGTGGCAATATCAGAACTTTTACTTGGCTACTTCAGTTTTTCTGCCCTCTAAATAGAATTTTTCTTGTGGACCTGTTTTATCTTTGTATCACATACATTATTTGCACAGGACATTTTTACCTCTACTGATCTGAGGAGGAAAAATGATTCTTGTAATTAGAATAGCAAATCACAACATTGTTTCTACATTATTTATATGTGGCTGTCACGAAATGGATATAGAAAAGTATTATCTATCAGGGTTTACTTTCATTATAAGTATGTATTGGTAGAGGGAGACTGATTTTTCCATTGGAAAATTGAAGCTTGAGAAAATATATAACTGGAAGCTAGATAATAATAGAAATTCTTGAGGTGTCCTAGCTGTCCAACATATTAAACCACACTTAGTCATCTCTGCCACTTTTAAAGTAATATATATCTTGAAGAAGTTTGGCTTGCACTGAATAAAATAACATAATATAGGCTTATATTAGACAGAGATCTGAATGCTTTCCAAAATTGATGTCAAAATGTGAAGAATCCTTGTTTTGTGGTTGTACAGACAATTCCATATCATTTTACATATTCATCTGGATACATATATACATATGTGTGTATCTTGCTGGTAAACATCAAGATGATGAAAGGTGATGACAGAATATCAGTGACTTACCTTGCTGTCCACTGCCCAGATTAGCAGTAAATCCTGAGTGATAGTTAAAAAATCTCCTGAATTTAATTCAGATACATGTTTAAAGACAGATTTTAAACAATTTACAAGCTAGTGGAAAGTACATGAAAGACATGAGTCATTAGAGATAGTTATACACTACCTATTGAGGCTGATATGTTGCTACTGCCTTTATATGTGAAGGAAAGTAAATATGTTTTTCTTTATATGCCACCATGGGAATAACTAAAGCAGCTGTCCAGTGATCTTGCTGCTAGAGGAAATAAGATAATTATTTCATGATGATTGTCATAGCTAACAGCAACTAGACTGCAATACACAAAAACTCAAAATAACTTCTTCAGGTGTGATAATAATTAATGAAATGTCAGTTTAATGATGGTTGAATCTCAAAAGGTTTTCTTTGTTGTTTGGGGTTGGTTTTAAGTATTGTTAATTTGTTGTTGAGCTTCCCTGAACTTACCTGAATATATCAAACTAATATGTATTACACCCAAATATATGTATTAGATTGATAAAAATAGTAGAATTGATGAAACAGAGAATGGAAAAAAAAGGACTTGTCATAGTGTGGAAGGAAAGATCTGGGCAGGGAAGAAGACACCACTTATGGAATACATCTCTACCTATAATTATGTGAGCCATAGAGGCAGTAATGCATTGCTGTATCACAAAATAAAAGGGTAGGCAATGAGTCTGTGTGGAAAAGAACCACACAGGAGTAATTTTCTCTATTTCTTGTTTGAGAACTCTAGACAGTACAGTGGGGTGTTGGAATTGCCTGTGAAGTTTATTACAACATCTTGTTTTGTGTAAAAAAAAGGTAATGTTTTCCCATCTATTTGTTTAATATATCACAGGAATCTCTGAGAGACAGAGACATAGAAGACTCCCATAGTGCATTCAGCCTTATTATAGAACCATGAAGCTAAATCATTATGCTGTATTAAATGCCAAGTCTCGAGTATTTTCTCAATATATTTGTAAGCTATGAGACTGGAGTGTGTAATTAAACAACTGTCTAGGAGAATGAAAAGTTATAAGATCTGTTTTTTGTTGTAAAGGCTTCGTGTAGTGAAGCTTCTATAGTACTGTTCTCTAACAGTAACTCTTAACATAGGACACAACAAAAAAAAGTTAATACCTGGCTGATCTTAGAAAAAATAAGATTGTCTCCCCAAGAAGAGAACAGCAAAAGACTCATTATGTGTAGTAAGACTAATACAATGAGTCAAGACCAGACTATGGGCTAATGCTTTCTGATGTCTCTTGGGCACTGTCCCTGGATTTCAGTGTGGCACATACACTTAACCACTATGATTTCCTTCTGCAAGCCTCGCTTGAGATGCTACAATTGTTTACAGAACATTGCTGACCAGAAGGATGAGAGTCTCAGGGACTGATGTCTTAGAAGAACAGTGTTTCAGAGCAAATTGAAACTTTTTGACAAGAGCCCTAGGCTTTCTATTTCTGAGATACACAAAGTCTGTAAACAGCTTACATATGCCACTTGCATGGTGCCAGATGCTTGCAGCCAGGTTAGTTGAGTCTTAAGAAGCTGAAGGGAAGATAACGTATCCTGATTTTTAAATTTTTTTATCTGTTTGATTTTTTTCATGGATTGTTATTTTTCACAATGCCACTGGAAGGCTGAGAAAAGGATTGGTTCCTGTGAAGGTTATTAAAAAACGCCAATATGATCCGTCAGACCTTATTTCCTTTTCCTGTTTTCCATAATGAAGAAACAAATTCTGAAAAATGCTCTAGTCTGCCTTATAAATCAGGAAAAGAGTCTATTATGATGGGTGTAGTAGGCTTTAAAAAATAAATATATACATTTGTATTTTGTTGTGATTCTCTTCACAGCCTAGTGATAGGGCACAACCTGATGATGGTTCTGTTTCTCAGAATTTGATCTACAATATATTTCCATCATTACCTTCTGAAAAACCTAGCATTTTTTCCTGAAATGGTATAACCAGTGTATCCCGTGACTTCTCAATGCTGCTTTCCTGTGTTCACTTGTAATAACCAACTAATCTCTGTTATAGCTTGCACAGAAAAGTGCATGGAAGATTGCACTCATAGAGCACATATTCCATATTTTTGTATGGCAATACCTGACATCAAATCAACATGAAATACACTTATTTCCTAGCAGCCTATTAATTTTCAGTTTTAGTAATTCACTTTGATGTAAGAAATATTAGTTATCAGGAGTAAGGTTTAGAAGAGTTATTGATAAATAAACAGCTTTTTAGTCTTAAATCCAGATTGTGCTTCATGTCTGCATCTCTATGAAGAAATAAGCAACTTTCTTCCTTCTGTGCCTTGTGACAGCCTTGTGAGCCGTCTGTGAAATCTGCTGGAAGATAGCTTAGACATGTCTTTCCTTGCATCAGTCTTGAAGACAGTCACTTCTAAAAAGTGGTTGTCTTTAAAGATCATTTATGTAATACAACTGAGATTACTAACGTGTGTTTGAAATAGGAACGAGTCTCATCTCATGCAACATAGATTTGTAATTAAGCTCCTATCAAAATTAAGCCTCGCATAAGCTAGTTAGACATTTTTAATGTAGTGAGACTATATGTTTAGCAACTTCAGAAGTTATGACCGAATGCTGCTCTTGAAAAGTGAAGAATATAAACTTTTAATTTGGGCAGGTGGGGGTTTTTGGGTGTGTGCAAGAGGTCTTTCTTAAGTAAAATGTTACAATGGCATCACAATGTTTTAAAGTTCAGATTCTTATATATCTATTTCCTTCTAAGATCTGGTTGGTCTGCCAGCTCTGTAAAGGACTATGACTGATGAGGATCTGGTGTATGATATGGCATCAGTTCTGGGTTATGATACTGTGCATTTGTGGGAGAAAAGGCACAACTCTGTTTCTCATACTTTTGAACCTTACCATACTTGGAACATTTCTGGCCTGTTTGCTTTATCTGAAAATAATTCATTTAGAGCAAAACTAAAATATTATCCTTATTTTACCTGCAGGGTGGTAGTACTGACTGTGCCAATGTGCCTATAAAGCAGTGAATCCACCTGTTGAATCAAATCTTACTCTCACCTCCATTTCCCTTTTCCTTGACTGAATACTCATGTCCTTTCCACAATGATAGCAATTATTTTGGAAACAGTTAAGAATTATAGCTTGAAAGGCAAAAATTTAAAGTCATAACATTTTTTTCCTGGTTAAAATTCTACGTTTTGGCTTTTATGGGTTTAGCACATAATTCCAGTGAATATCAAAGTGAAATACGTATTTAGTGTCTTATGAGTCAATAAGGAGTAAGACAATTTGTAATGAAATGTGTAATGCTGTTGGAGAGGAGCTGGTGATCCCACATCCAATGGCCCTCTGCACTGCCTGAGTAGACCTGTCATGGTCTGCTTTCACGGGTCACTTCTTTTGACGGAAGGTTTAGCTTAGTAATGAAGAGGATCGGTTATGTTATTGGGACTTGAGTGGACTAAAGAGTTTTGGGAAGGGTGTGTGGCATATAGCATGCCAGTGGTGATGGAATAATGCAGCTAGGGCTTAGGGGTGCCCCTCTGTGTGCATATACTGAAAGCTTTCAAATGTATGCCATCCACTTAGCTTTATCATGGGGAAACTGCACAGTTTTATTGAGTAAAAATAAACAAAAATCAAGTTATTAATAACTTTAAGCAAGCATCTATTCCTATTTTCTTTTTAAATTGAGCAGAATGTCTTCTCCCAGGCTGTCCTGCCAGGCTTGGCATACCAAGAGCGTGCAGGAGGCATGGTTGGTCCCACCTGTGACTCTGTGCCATTTCTTAGGAAGGTCCTCATGTTTGAGGACTAAAGGACAAAATTTGTTAAGTACAGAATTGCTCTAATTGATGAGGGCTACAGATAGGGAGAGCCAAGACCGACACTGGAAGTCAAGGAACATGTAAAGCTTCACCTTTAACTTAGAAGTAATAATTAATAAAATTGCCAGACTATCTTATATAGTTTGGTTTTGCCTGGTTGTTGTATGAATGTATGGAGTTACTGTTCTTGTGTCCACATATGCCTTTCTCAGGTGCTTGTGCTGGTTAACTTAGAGTGAGTCCCAAGTCTTTATTTAAGAGTGAAACACCTTAAAATGGCATGAAATTTTTGCAGATATTTTCACCTGTGAAGATAAAAAATAAAAAAAATTCTTACAGGGTAGGAATACTAAAGAATCTATTGGAAGGACCCTTTCTTAAAAAAAAACCTTTGCAGTGATTAAGTGTATTCGTTATTTTCAAAAGTATTGTTACCCATTCCAAACTATGAATATTCATGATTCATTTATTTTTTTCATAGGTTATTTTCCATGCATTTTAATATCAGAGAAAGTCATGATATGAATTAATTTCTTGCCATTGTCACTGTTTCTTCTCATTGTTTTTGCAAATTGCAGATTGTGATGTTTCAAAAAAGTCATGGCAATAGAAGCAATGAAGACAAGCAGTTTGATTACTCATACAATGAACTTGATGCATTTACAGAGAAGATTATGTGCTGAGGCTGATTGCAGTTGTTGGAATTTATACTCAGTAGCTGAGGCGAGATCTTTCAGCCTTATATTCTGTAATCTGGTCTGGCCAGTGCTCAGTCCTGGATACCACACTGCTTGAAAGCCAGACTGATTGTTTATGTGCTAAATAATAACATTGGTTTGGGGCGATGATTCTTTCCTTTTTTTAATCCTTCCTGAACAGGTTAAGTACATAGTAGGCTACAGTAAAATTTTAGTGGTGATAAAGTTGGTCAAGTACCTGGCTTTTTTTGCCTCTCTCATTGCTAAGGGCCATTCTGTGGTTCAGAAGGGTTCCTCCCCTAAATTCCATGGTTAGCCATTGTTGTCACTTTCATTTCCACTATTGTTTGTGCCATAATCTGTTGTCATGAATCCTGTTTAAAAAACCAAAAACCAACAAAACAACAAAAATGCCAAACAAAATCCCTAAGTTCTGAAAAATATCCCCAAATCCCAGGGACTTTGGATCATGGTGGACTATGGGGTTTGGAAAAATAATGTGTGCCATGTGTTGTATGAGGATATAAAGCATATATGCATGCTTGACCCTCTTGGACAAAACAGATTTTCCAAAGTTGATTGAGATTGAGAGATGCTTAGATGATCAAGACTTCCAATGTCAATCTTCTGTTCCTAAATTTAAGATTTGAAAAACTTCAGCTAGGGTGGGATGTCTAGTTGTCCATATGGAACGGGATATTATTTTCAATATATTGCCCTCAGGAACTGTTTTAACAGCCTACGTTTTGCAGTGTTGTCACTTAAATAAGAAATTAGGAGCATGAATCAAAAGGTTTCTGAGATTTCTGGGTACTGGATGCAAGTGCTGTTGGATATGTCATATTCCTCCACATGGAAACCTAAAGAAGAGCTTAATTTAAGGTTGTCCCTGTATTATAAGGTACTGTGTTTAAAAAAAACCAAAAACCCCTCTGCTGCTTGAAACAATTGTTTTTTGGAAGAGAGGAGAAAATACTTTCCATTAGACTTCATCAGACAGTTAGGGTATCAAGATACAAAATAAGGTGCACAAAGCTGTTGCGACATTTATGTAAGATTGGTTTTAATTCACAATTTCTGAACATTCCTTAAACAACAATAATAATACTTCAAGATTTATACTCCTTCTAATCATTCTATTACTACATTGAGTATCTGAAAAATTAAAATTTTGCACTCCATTACTTTCAACAGTAGTAAATCAACATGTGAAAGTAGGTTCTCAACATATACAAATTATGAGGCTTGTTCAAATTACTCCATTCTGTTAAAGAACTACAAAAATAAAAAGCCCAACTAACACTCAGGACTTTGATGGTTGTCAGATTTACATTTGTTATATTTTTGACATTCATATTCAATCTCAGCTTGCTTTGCTTTCAGTCACCTGGAGGTAGGACCTCCAAAACCTTGGGTTCAAGTAGCTACCAGATAAATTTCAAGTGCTGTATTTCACTTGTTACAATCAGAGGGGAAGGGTTTTTCTAACATGAGAACAAGAGTTGAAAAATGTTCCTTGCTTGTCTTTGTGTCATTATTATCAAGGTTTGCCATGTTTCTAGTGTATGTCTGTAGAGGTTTATTGTGGTAGCTGATAGGAAAAGGAACTCTTTATACTTTATTGCCTTTATTGCCATCCACCACATTTGGCTAAGTAAAAGCTTGAACTTGATTTCCAGTTAAAAAAGGAAAACAAAAGAGAAGGAAGTGCAGCTATAATGTACATGTTTACATCCAAATTAAACAGTCCTGTGTGAAGAAATCTTAGTTGTAATGCTAACCAAGTAAGTATAGGTATTTAAAACTTCTTTTTTTGTGTGTGTTGTACATTACCATTAATAATATGTAAAATGCAAGCATCTTTCCCTCTTTTTAAAACACTGTTGCCTGCTTTTTAGAGGTAAGATAGCAACAAGTGAGAGAAAATAAACAAACAGCTTGCTCTCTTCTTTGCCAGCCTCTAGGCTGTGAAGTCTACCACATATTTCCCAACTGTTTGTCTTTGGTCTCCAGTGTTTTCTTCCTAGAATAGGCTACACTGTGTATTTTGGTCACCCACCTAAGGGACCAAGTAGGTCCTTGCTGTGGGTTGGCAGTGCTGGAGTTCACAGACATGTATAACATAGCTCTTCAGTGGACTCCTGGATCCATCAGCCTGTTGTCCTGTTGTCAAGGTCTGCCTCTACTGACCCTGTGGTCTCTTCTGAGACCTCTACTGTTTTTCCTAATTAGAAGAGTCTTTCTCCTTCACACATAGGCTTTGGGACAAACTCTCCTTTTCTTTATTGTAAATTTTAACATGACTCCTGACTGGAATCCAGCTGAGCTGTGTTTAAAAAGCGTTTTATTGTGATAGAAGAATGGACAATGGAGAGGTGAACCTGTGTGATAAGCTTTAATCTAGAGTTTTCTTGCATTAAAATGTCTGCTAACTTAGAAAAATGGAGTATCATAAAGGGACAGACTTTTAAATTCGTTATGTAATGGGACTTTTATACCTGCTGCAAATAAGACCTGTTGCTGAAATTCTGTCATATATCTAAACAAAAAGGTTAAACCTATGTTTCAAGAATGGACCTTAGAAAGCAATGTGGTTGCAATCTCCTAGAACATTTATATTGACCTGCTCCTATTTAAAAAATTACATGTTATTTTCCTAAATTGCTACATATTTTGTGTCACTTCAGGCAATATCTCCTTTACCAGCTGTTCAAGTTTCCTTTACTTTCAGTATGTTTACTTACTGCTGGAAAGACACTGTCACTTGGAATCCAGTTGTCATACAAAGGTAGGATAAAAAGGCTTAGTTCTCTAAGTGAAGAATGAACACAAGAGGAATTTATTACCTATGGTCTGTATTTGACAGAAATCAACCTGTGATGCCAATTCCAATCCTTGAATGAGGCTTAAAGTATGGGCTTGTGATAGGAAGCTGAAACAAAGCATTGGTTTCCATTGTGAAGAGGTTACACATGCCGAGTACAACATACAGTAATAAGAAAGTGATTTAGCTTAACTGAGTTCGTAATGACAGGGGAAAACTTGTGAGCTAAATTTTCTGTGAAATATTGTCTATTTCAGATTTAAGCAGCCTGAAGAGTTCAGTTTCTTTAATATACTAATGCAAATGAGTATTTTTTGTTAGACCAGTAAGTACTGTTGCAAGAAATAGCATGCTTTAAGACACATGGTCTTTCTCTTTAAATACAGCAAATTTCTAGCAAAAACATGTTAAAATCAATGGTTTTTATTTTAGTTTAACTATGTTAGTAGTTGCATACCTTGGGGGGAATGGCTTCTGTGGTCTAGAGATGTGTTAGCTGGAGATGGAGGTAACTGTCTTTGACTCACTGGGACAGAAATAGAAATAGTACTCAGTAGGGTCAGCAGGGAGATATGACATGAAAGTCCATTTTTCTGTAGAATCACTGTCAAGACTTTTGTCAACAGCAAAAATATCACCCTGAAAACCCTAGCAGAAACCAGAACAAGGCCACCATAGCGTTCCATCCTATGGTAGAATATGGGTAGGTAAATCATTAAACAGTTACATTTTATAGGAAAGGTAAGTATACCATCAAATAAAATTTCCTGGTTCCATTTACTGTGTATTTCATATAAACGTTGTGTATTGAATATTTTTCTTCACGAAAGAGGACTTACTAGTTGTGAATTATTTTTGAAACCAGTTTTATTTATCTGCCATGTAACTTGCTCCATGGCTAACTGTATCAAACATTTGGAGGAGGTAGATTAATACAGACTACTGACTGACTGATGATGAACTTCATGTAAGCACAAAGAATCCTTCCCTATCTACATTCACTCTTCTTTGCATTAGATCACATGGATATACTTCTGCAATAGATGGTAACTGAAATGAATAATAAGGTATCTAGAGAGAGCAGTCCAATTTCCCAGTATTCTTGCAGAATTTGGTAGCAGCTAGAAATTATTTGATCATCTATTATATTTGACTTTATGGTGCCAGAATTACTATTCTCCTGTATCTGTGGTTAAAAAGATAGATCCTTAGCCAACTGCTAGTATGTTCATCTGTTACTACAATAGTAAGTGATGTCAAATACAAACAACATATGCCTTCAGGATATCATAATTTTCTGTAGGCTACTGTTTGTTTTCCAAATGCTGCCTTTTGCTTTATTAATAGCATATCAAAATTCTTGTGGTCCTTTGATTTCAGTAAATAACACAGGTGTGAGCAAAATTTAGAAAATAACTCAATCCAGGTTGAAAATAAGTTCACAGAAGTACTGTTATAAAATGCAACTTTCATGTTTTTAAATGTTTTATGTTGGCTTAATTATTTCAATATCAAAATATTTATATTAATTGCTGTATATTGCCATATAGCAATTACTTTAAAATTGGATAATTATAAAATCTTTAAATGTAAACATATCGTTACCAAAAGGTTGTTGCAGTACTTGCAGTTCCCAAGCAAAGAAGACTTAAATTTCCAGCTTGTACTTTAGATTTTGTAACTAGTGGTTTTTATGATAAGAGCAATGTATTATATCCCAGATTGTTGAAGGGGCTGTTACTTTGTACTTTACAAGATGCTGGACTTACAAGCTATGTATAGTAGCAAACAGGACTAGATGCTAAGATACTAGATTTCCTAAGATGCTTTGGCTTCTACAATTAACACTTTCTCAAACAGTATTTAGGGACAACTTAGGACCTAACATAGGTCAATGGCAATTTCTGATAACTAGTATAGATAAGGCTTCTCTGTTCTGAAATAGAATGGATTTTTGCATGCACGCCACAGCACTTGTTCTCAGTGGCATAGCAGGCTTAGCATGTT
This sequence comes from Aphelocoma coerulescens, assembly GCF_041296385.1. Classification (NCBI taxonomy): domain Eukaryota; kingdom Metazoa; phylum Chordata; class Aves; order Passeriformes; family Corvidae; genus Aphelocoma; species Aphelocoma coerulescens. The sequence goes on from NC_091015.1 coordinate 126,243,750, forward strand.
TAATTTACCAGAGTTCATGTAACTGTAGAGACCTTGACTGAAATGCTTCCAGAATCACTTGTGTGGTTTAGATCAGGCTGAAAATTGCAGTGAATGTAGAATTGCACCGTATCATGTTAAAGAAAAATTGAAATTATAATTACTTGAATGATTTCTTTTTTTCTGTCATTCTCATAAAGCAGAGAATTTCAAAGAACTTCACCTGGTTTCAAAAACCTGAGTTTAATTGGTGGTATTCTGTAGCAGGTGAGCCATTACAGGAGTTTATTTTAAGAATTGTCATTGTTTTATAAGTCCAAACACTGGAAAGATTGCTTGCATTTATAGAGAATGGTTTATTCTGCATTGAATGAATCTGAAAGTTGGTAGGAAGAAAGAATAAGGAACAGTACATTAAAGCCATGGGAGGGAGGAAAAAAAAGAAAAGATTCATTTAAACAGGATAGCCTGAGGACCTTGCTTTGTTGCTTTTCTTTTTTCTGTGCCCAGAAAAGTTTTAATCATTATAAATTAAGTGTTGTTTTTCATCCTTATCATTACTGCAAAAAAAGTGCTATTTGGGGTTAAGCTTTAAAGGTAAGGACACTGGAGACTTTCCTAGCATTTGATGTATCTTAGCCAGGCTGCCTCTTTTCATGTCGGGTTTGGGTTTGATTTGGTTAGATTTTTCTACCCCATAATATTTGACTGACTGAAATGTCTTTTAAATCACAGTAGATTGTTTCAATAAAGAAATATTACCTAAGCTTTGCAACTTTTAATATTTTTTTTCAACAATGTCTCCAGGGAAGTGAGAGTTGGAAACTGTTGATATTTCATAATTCCATTAATTTTTCTGGAATAAACTAATATTCAAATAAAAATAAGCAGTGAAGTCACAAGAGGAACATATAAACCCTGTGAATATAAATTTAAAAAAAACTTTTTTTTTGCACCTCTTGCTGTTCTCTGACAGGATTGTAGAGTTAAAACCAACATCAATTACAGTTCACAGTTCAGTGAGTAGGATTCAGTGGAGTTAGGATTTAACCCAGTGGCAGAATTCCCGTTGACCTTATACATAGGACAGCTAACACCATCAGCTAAGCAGAGAGATGAGCTACTCTCATCTGAAGAACACCATGAGATTTTGTCTTTGTAACATTCTCACCTGAGTGTGTGCTAGGAGAGATTTCCAGTGAGTATGAGAGCTGGCTTAAAGGGGAGAGGGAGCTCAGGTTTATGTTTTTGCGTGGCCTCATCTGTCAGGACCTAAGTGGGTTTGTGTGTGTTCACCTGCAGTCCACATCCAGTGGTCCTAGAAAATAGTTATTTCAGCCACACCAACTAGCAATATAAACAGAAAACTCATGACTTCTGAAATTAATTTTGCTTAATTTTGCTTCTTAATTTTGCTTATATTCTTGCAACATAATACAGCATTTAACTTGATTTCACTCATTGAACCCATTCAGTAAAAGATTTTTAAGAAGAAATGGGTTTGGTTTGGGTTTTTTGGGGTTGTTCTCTCTCTTCCCCCACCCTCAAAAGCCTGATTCAATAGTCTGTCACAAACTAGCTGCTTAAGCGTAGAGACAAAGGTGCTTAAAAGAAAGAACATCTTGAACTGCTAAATATTTGTTTGTGCTGAATTGGATTGAATGTAGGCTCCAAACAGTAATTAAAGTTGTTTAGTGAATTAATGATTTCTTGTGGAGTAAGTTAATCATTTAGGAATTCAGCTCTATTCTATTTCAGAGTGCCAAAATGAAGGGAAAAAAATCATTTGGAACAATTACTAGCAGAATTTTTTTTGTAGTGAAATGTTTGGAAGCCATCCATGAACTGTTTTAAATTTCTCACTTCTATGAACTCCTTTTAACTCAGTCAAAAAAAAAAAGTATCCTTAATAAAAATTGGAAAACAATGTTTGCATAAAGATTGGAAACTTGAATGTCAAGATCTAGACAATGCAATTACTATCTCTGACTTGACACTAAGGTATACACAGCAAAAGTACTTATATTCTGTTTATGAGGCCTGATTGATTTTAAAAAAATCATAATGACATATGCTGAAGTCAGAGAAAGAAGCTGCAATAAAAATCTTGAAAGTTATATTTTTCCTTTTCTTCCTCTCCATACATTGGAAAACCTTTTTTGTTTGTCCTTCTCTGTTCACACAAACCAAGCAAAAAACAATGCATAGATGTGAGTGGAGATACTATGAAGAAACATTTCAACCTTTTTATCTTTAACTTTAGATATGCTAGATCTGAATTCTATCAGATTTCATTCAGGGATAAAAGAAAAAAATAATGTGATTTAAAATGTTTTATCAGAGGAGAGGAGCAACTTAGGTTTTTCCTTAACTTCTTAACTTTAAGCTGCCTTAAAAATAATCTTTTAATAGTAAGAAATAAGAGAATAAAGAAATATACAAGCACTGTAAAGAAAGGAAACACTATTTTCTAACTTTATTTGTTATGATTGATTTAGATGCCTAAGCATTTTTAATTGTGTTCATACAGATGTACAACTTAAATGCCTTTCTCATGTTTTGCCAGAATTTTAACATGATTAGCACCTTGTATGCAGTAGGAATCTCATGGTCTGAGATAGCAAATAAAGAGTTCAGCCACTGAAGGCATTTGCTACCACAGCAGAAGCACTCCTGGTACACTTAAAATTAATTCCCTGATGAACAGTTGGCAGAATGAAGATTGAGTTGCAAGGGCCCACTGCTTCAGGGCTTCCCCAATATTAGAATGTTTCATCATACCCCATGCACTGCATGGTGTGTGAAGAGGCAAGGCTAAAACACTCATCTCACAAACATGTGTGTACTTAAAATCAAGCATTTGAGTAATTCAGTTGAGCTTCAGGAAACTAAATGCCAAGCATGAAAACAGTGGAAAAGGAAAACAGACTCTGATAATTTGAAATAAGTAATAAATATCATGCACTAGCTCTTAGATTGGAATTATATAATTGTTTCATATGTGTGTTTCACTGCATAAAACTTGAGCAATCGGTGCTGTTTTCTGAAAGTTTCCTGATTACATTGAAACTCTGTAAGCAAAATAATGTGATATGATAAATCAAGATGCAATAAATGATTTGGCCTTTTTGTTTGCCATTTATAAATGTCTGGTTTGCATTTGCCATGAGAATCACAAATGATGACTCAGGGCACAAAGGGAATGAATGGATTTAAAACTTGCTTGTGTTGTGGAACCTTGCTATCATATTTCTTGTGTCGGTTCTGCTTACTGCTGGGTGCTGTGTGACTTTCCTCAGCAGGTGGAGAAGAGTGTTGCCCTACAACTGACCCTGTTAATAAGCAGGTGAAATTTTAGGTAGAAGTGTAGTGTAGGGAAGGTTTAGAAATTCAAGTGATCACCTATGCCAGCTTTGAAATTGTCACAATGAAAGGAAACTGCATTATTTTTTAAAACAAAATGAATTAGAATTTAGACATAATTTTCCTGCTGTTGAGAAAGTTAGAAGAAATATTTAAGTCAATACAAATAATGTCTGATATAAACTACGCAGCTGTTGTTCATGGACAGGTGGAGCTTAGTTGTTCAGTGCGGTACTGCACGTCCATCTGTTTCTTGTGGATTTTCAAAATTTATTTATTTGAGCAAAATCCCAGTTTACAATTAGATCTTGGTTACTATGATAAAAGACACAATATAAAGATCTAAATGAATCATGGATATTGTGTGGATATAATATTGCTGCTAGCAAGAATTTCTCTTGCTTCTTTCTAAGCCCGTGAGATACTTTTCTCTCTCACGGAGGATATTAGCAGAGTTCTATAAACTATGAACACCTGTGACCTTGTAGAACTATGTTTATGGTACAGTAGAAAAATATTTTGACAATGGATGTTCAGGATTTTAGCCAATCCACACAGGGGGTGGCTGATCCTTTGTCCAATTAGACTATGAAGAAAAAAGTCTATAAAAGAGTTTGTGAAATAATCAAATAAATCAATCTCGCTGCACAATTCCTGCGTGTTGGATCTTCTCTCCTCCCTATGGCTGCGGACTGCAGTAATATTTGGTGCACGCCGGCATCATCTGCACGCTGCGACGTGATCCTGCACGCTGCGAGCCAAGCCACGTTTCTCTGGAGGCACGCTGTTTCCCCCCTCCCTGGACCGGGATGTCCGACGGGGCTGAGAGAATGGCGAACAGCGGCTTAAAAACCGACGCTGCATTAATGGTCTGGAAAGGTGTTTTCAGTATCACGCACACCTCCACTCCTGAGAGCTCACTTTGTGAGTTATTAGACTGGGCTGCCCTGCACGGCATTTCCCTGGACAGAGACACCGCCCTTGATTTTGGGCTGCAGCAGGAGCTCGGCTGTGCAATCCGGCGCAAGCTTCCATCTGGGGATCCGGCAGTGCCAGAATTATTGCGCACTTGATGGTTTTTGTTTATCCTGCTGATAGACCTGGACTGTGGCAGCTGGGCTGGCTCGCCTGTTTCAGTGGTGAGTGAAGAAGAGAAAAGTATCCCACGGGATTAGAAAGAAGCAAGAGAAATTCTTGCTAGCAGCAATATTGTATCCACAATTCCCCCTTTTTGCTTTTTAAGATAACAATTCTACTATTAATCCTAAACAGAAATTTACATCAGTTATCAATTCTAAACATAGCCTTAAGGGCTTTAACTATCTGACTCCATAACAAGAAATTTGAAGTTCAGTCTCTGCTTGTAGAAGGACCATCTGCCTGATGGTTGACATCCTGGTCATCATCAGAAGAGTCATTAGGCTGATGATCTACATTCTGGTCGCCATTTGGATGACTGGCGTTCTGGTCATCATTCAGAGGTTGCCTGTTCTGCCTCTGGTGCCGTAGGTCAGGGCGAATGCATTTTGAAGGTAGCCACCGTACCCCAGTATCTGTGGAAACGCAAGCATACCCACGACCCCAAACGATGAGCTCATGAGGGCCTTCCCACTGGTTAGTGAGTAAATTCCACACCCAGACTTTTGCCTGGGGCAGTTGTCTCTCGCCTGCAGACTGCAGTGAGAGAAAATGATTCAGAATAACAGGATTATTTGAATTTTGTGGTTCTGTAAGGTGATCAATTGAATACAAAACTTTTTCTAGTCGGCTTTATGGGGTTTCTCCGTGCACATTGTATTTCTGTAGAACAGAGTAAAAGGAGAAGAATGAGGTTTATGACTGCTGATGTTTTGTGCAGGAAGGGAACGACTTGAAAGTTGAAGTCCTGGGACAGAGGTGCTCTTATTTATTCTAAAAAGTCATCAGAAAATCTTCAGGAAAAGACAGCACAAGTCACAAATTCTGCATAATGTTTTGATTCAGAAGTGGGCCCAGAATCTCCTGGTGTTTTCATCTTGCAGATGCTGTTTATTGTCTTCTGGTGGTGCCTGCCCAGCTTCTGCAAGTGAGAATATGTGGTTTATCTTACTTCCATGTAAAGCAGAGCATTTGGATTCCAGCATGCCGATTCCCATGTTTAACTCCTGTCAGCTCTATGTTCTGCTTGCGATTGTGGGAAGTACTGTGGCTTCATCACTTGGACTTCCATCATGTACTTGACACTGCTCCTCTTGGTCACTCATCAGCTGTCATCAGAATCAGTGTTTGCAGCTCTCTGTACTGCAGTCGGAGTTTCTTCTGCTAGGCTTTCTGCTATTCCAAAATTGTAATCCCTCTGGACATCTTATGAAGCATAAGTCTAATTCATCTCTGGAGTGTTGTCTCTCGATTTTGCAGTTTGTGGTGGACAACTGCATTTTTGAAGTTGAATGAAAATACACGTCACATTGGCTCATCTTAATCTCAGTTTGAGATTCATTTGGCTTGAGGTCATGTGTCTTTCAGAAGGAAAAAAACCATCATCAGTGTCTACAGTATGGAAGCTGGAAATGTGGAACTCCTTGTAAAGTGGCTGTTTAATGCCTATGATAATTTCAAAGTTAATCTTAGTTTTACAATAGCATCCTGTAGGAATTTTGAGCCTAAGCTTTAGGACTTAAGGAAAATCATATATTTCCAGTCTAGATGATGAGAATGATCTGTGATATCAAAAATGTGAAGATTGCTTGTCAAATACTACAGAAAAAAATTGAAATTCCTAAATTCAAAGAATTTTAAGACTCCATGGTTTTATTACATGTGAAATGAAATTTCTGATTGTGGAAATATAAAGAAAATACTTTTTTTCTGAAATAATAGCATTTGTGTGATCTTGACTATCCTCCCTGTAGAAATTTGTAAGATAAATACCTCAAGTAATTACAGGATGGGTTCTGATGACTTCATTAAATTAAGACAGTCTTGTCACTTAAATGTTGTCAGGTTTAACAATGAAGTTAATGAGAGTATCTGAACTATATCTGGAAATTTTTCTGATCTATAGAATTCAATGGCATTGCTTAAATCAATCTAACAAGATTTCAGAATTTCATTTTAGAAATGTAGGTGAATCCCTCAATCAGATTGTGCTTTCTTCACTTCACATGGACTTCAAGTGTTGTCAATCATATTTTAATTTTTGACTTACTTGTATGACATATAAGATGTGTATCTGCAAGTACCTCCAACAGGTATTTTTTGTTTCTTTGACTCATGTTGCTTTGTTTCTTGTCCCATTTAACCATATTCCTTTCACCAGGGATATCTGTTGGCATGTTTTCTTCCTCCCTGTCCTTGCAAATTTCTAACAATATGCACCCTAAGGTTTTAAACAAAATAATTTCTCCTTTAAAATGTTCATGGACATTAGTTGTAATGAGAAAGTGAATCATTACATCCTGTAAGATGTGTCAAATTCAAAATCCATCCTAGCATACTGGTCTTCTGAGATGCTGCTTGTACTTAATGGAGAAAGAAATGCTAATGACATGAAGGAAACAGAGAATGATACAAATTAAAACTGGAACAAATGGTGCTTTGTGACAGATGGAGGTGAAAATAATGTGTAGAATTCAAAGCCAAAATAAATAAATAAGAGAAGGCAGCATGTGAACAAATGTTTAATCAGTCTGTGCTACAGAAAGCCCACAGTTCTAAACTTTTTTTTTTTCTTTTGTGTACTTTTTTATATCACATCTGTATGTTTAGAACTTCATCTTTTGTGTTAAGAATCACCTTTTGGTATGTTTAAAAATTGCATATTGTATCTTGGATGCTGTCATAATCTAGATGATACATTTTAGCTGCCTCTATTTTTTTTTAAACACAGTTAAAAATTGACAAATGGAGTTAGAACCTCTACACAATTTTAAAGTAATTTAGTTTAATAATCTGGAAAATATTTTTGTGTTTGATGAATCAAAACTCAGATTGTGGGATAATGCTGTAAAATTTCAGAAATCGCATAAATTTCTGCCTAGTTAAGCACACAGTAAAATGTGGTAGACATTACTAAAACTCATCCTAATTATTTTTTAAAAAAAACCCTCACATTATTACTGAGATATTGAGAGAACCTTAATTATACTCTAATTCTGTGCAGGAATGTTACCCAAGTGCTTCTTTTTTGCAATATGTTATTGTTTCATATTTTTAATTTGATTTTGCATTGCTTCTTTGTATGGTGTCCTCATTTGCCTTGATACTTTTATTCTGTGTTTGCTTTTCATTCTTCTCTACAAAGCAAACAGCATGGGATATAGTAAACAAACTGGAGAAAGATGAATACTCTAAACATTTGTCTTGAATTATTGGAAAGCACAAAATTTTATTGTGATTTATTTGCTTTTAAGAACTGAACAGAGAAGAGCCACATGTTCTCATATTTCTGATCACCCCCAGGTTGTGCACCAGCTCTACAGGTTATATGCAGCAGGAAATAATTCACAACTGCAGTAGCCTGTCTTTTCTTCCTTCACCCTATTTCAGTACCTTAATCTTTTATGTCTCTTTAAGTTCATGTTATGGCAAAAGTTTCTCCCAGTGGCTTGAATATGTGTGGCAGATAGGGTTGTGTTAAAGTATGTGATCCTTAATCATAGCTGTTTGGATCAGAAAGAAGTTCTAGCTTTCATTAGCGTACTGAACCTGTCAGCTTTTTGGGATCCTTGGCCTCACTTGGAAATGATGAAGCTGAAATTTATGTTGTCAAGGTAGGAAATGTTATGTCATAACTTCCACTGCTGAATATGAAATATGTCTGAAATATTGTTCAAACCCTCCCAGCACTCTAGAAAGGAAAAAAACAAAACAAAACAAAAATAAAGCAAAAAACTGCAAAAGAAACAAAACAGGATCTTGAGGTACCTAAGGGTTATGAGAAATTACTGCCATGCCTAAATTACACTGTTAGGTTAAGGTTAGTATCTTTTTCCAGAATACTTTATTAATTAACGTAATAAGCCACAAGCCAAACTGAAAAAATAGGGTTGATTTCTGTCCTGCTCCAAATATATTTCACTTATGCAAATCTTTCCTTATATAAATATTCAAAATACATATGAATAGCTGCGTATACATATATATACACACGGATTTATCTCTATATACACACACATACAGAGAACAATGGCCGTACAGCTGTCACTCTCAGACATGCTGATGCTCTTCTCTGAACTAGGGGAGCTTGCTCTGAAGGGGAAGCTAAGGCTAGGTGTCTGCTTTTTAGGTGTTGAATCACGCATGATAAATTCCACCATAAAAGCCCTGCATCAGCTGTCTTGCCATCGTTCTGCTGGCCCCCTTCTGATTAAAGACTGATTGTACATTTGTCTGTTTTGATCACTGTAGTGTAAAAATATCACTCCATCTTTCAAGGAAGAAGCATGATTTGTTTGTTAAGTGGGAGAGACAGCAGTGTCACAGAAATTACTGAAATCTTCAAAAGGGAACCTGCTGGTGAGGAGTAAAACAGCTGAGATGGTAGTTGGGTATTTTGTTTGTCTGACTGAAAGAAAAGAGTGGAAGCTCATGGGAATGACAGACCACTGTCAGTAGTGAATTGCTCTGAAAGAGGAGAAGAGACATTTTCTAACTTATTTGTCATCATTTCCTTGACTAGAAAGAACATGTCATCAAAGAAAATGTTTAAAACTTTGAACATTTCTCTGTTAGTGTTTTAGTCAAGTACGATATTCTGTGGTAGATTGATTTTGTGGTAGAAAAGGATCATTTTTCTCCTTCAAACTGTCAGTCGAGAGCCTTTCCCTGTAGTGATTGAGTGATGGGGAGAGTTTGATACAATCTTCAATATTTTTATATACTTTTTGGGGAGTAAAGATATTATTTCTCTATAGAAATTATTTGCTTGTTATTTTCATTACTTGATGGGGATAAAAGGCATGTTTAATATAAGAGAATCATTCAGTGATTTAGATAGCAGTTGTTCCTTGAAAAGAAGCTCAAAGTTTCATAATTTAGCAGAGTTTGCTTAACTTGTTTGGGAAGAAAACCACCTTCTCTAAGTCTTACCTGAGCATATCTTTTAACATTTCAATTTACTGCAGTTATTCTAAAAATCTGAAAGTACTTAGTGTATTTTTATTTATCTCCCACTAGGCTTTTTAATCTGCAGTAAATCAAGTGTCTTTCTGACTGTGATGTAGATGATGATGAAAACCTACCCTCCTTGCTGTAAATACAGTAACAAACCTGCTGTTGATTGTATTGTGTTTGTATTTATTCCTTCTGGGAGCCACACATACTGTAGCACCTATCAAGTAATGCTTATGGTTGTATTTTCATCTGAGCTAATAATTCATTCCAAACACCTTGTGTTTCCTTTCAGCTTAATGGGCTAGTTATCTATGCTTTACAGCCACGGTCAAGGTAATTATTTTGAGTCCCTGCCACAAAGAGAAAAAACCCAGTGCACTGAGGTGACCATGCTTGTGCTCATGTATAAAGGGAGAGCCTGGGCTTTTCTGATTTATTTGCTGATGGTGTGATGTCTAACAATGTTTCTATGTATCACTGTTTTAAGGAAAGGTTTCCTCCACGTCTTTCTTACAGATCTACCCATTCAGAGAAGAAACAATTCAGCATTCGTTTTCTTTCACCTTTAAGTACTGTGTAGAAAATTACAGAACCTTTTCTTGGGCAGATCCATCCACTGTGGTAAACCCATTAACTGTGATACAATAGAACAAGAATTCTAAGCCAGAGAGAATGAAAGAGGATAGCAAAACACTGAGGCCTGGATTAGTCCTCTCTAATGCTAAGAGTTTGAGGGTGGTGTGTCTGCCGACTACTCTGGTCTTCCCTGCAGTGGGAGGAGAGAGAGCATCCTCTGGGGCACTCAAGATTTGGATGGGCTTCACTGTGCTGCAGAACTTCCTGTCTCTCCACCAATGGTAAAGGGAGCAGAAGGCAACATTTCTGTTATCCTATATGGCTGTGCACCCACTAGGTTTTTCTTGTATAACCCTCGCAATCAGAATTCACCGCAAAACATAATTTTAGTGACCTCCAATCCAGTCTGTTTCCAAAGCATATCTGCTATTCCTTTTCCATAACTAATACATCTGTGGCTCTGGGCTCCTAGGTCAAGATAGCATTAATCAATTGCCTTATCCTAAGAGGTATTAGTGCTATTACATCAGTGCTGAAAGAAACAATGTGATGCAAATCTATTTCATGGCAGCCAAAATAATTATGAAGACAAGCAGTACTGTGTTCCTGAGGATCAGTAGTTTACTGGAATAGTCTGTATTCCTAACAACAAAGTATTCTCTAAAATCCAGTATTCTATTCAGAAAGCCCAAAGGAAAAAAAGTGACAACTTGAATAACCTGCTTGAACATCCATACTACACGCTTAGCATAATGAGTCAGTTGTGGTCATACCATTTTAGTAATGAAATCTGAAATACCACAGAAAATAGTGATCTGCACTCAACTGGTTAGTCATGCACAGAGTTCTCATCCTTGTTAATGTGTCTGTACCCTATGCTTACTATAGATGTGTATTAACCTGATTTTACTGTTTGCTTTAACTGCTTCAAAGGCATTGATGTAAAATCATTAAGAAATAGTGTAAAATTAACCTTTCAAATAATAAAAATTTATTTTCTCTTTCTCTTAGCAAGCACCTTAATGAGAAAGGGAATTCCTGCCCACAAGTGTAAATTAGGTGCTTTCTGTCTCTGTAGATCCAGAGGAATTCATCAGTTGTGCCACTAGTCTGTGACAGAAGCATGTTAACCTTGGGCACTAGACTAGAGCTATCTTGAAGGAAAATGCAACATATGGGAAGACAGAAGAAAGTGTGTGCTGTGGGAGGTTCTTTTTATGAAATATGGAGTCTCTGTGAAAGCTGCCCAGAAAGTTAGGAAAATGGAATTGATCCAAACACAAATAGATTAATAGACACACTTCAACTAGCAACAGAGTTGACAGACAAATTAGTATGTAGTTGCTACAATGAAAGATTAAGCACCCAATTTCCATCTTGTATATTGTAACTGGCATATAGTTGTTTGAATATTTGTTTCATAAAATTAAATTGGACTGTACAGATCTCATATCTAGTTTAAACTCATTTAGATGGCCATGTGGATTCAAGTGAAAGGTCAGTGCATGCTTCATTTTCTGCTTAACCCTGAAAACTGATGCGTCTTGTATGCTGTCTTCCTTTATTTGTACATCTGTTCCCTAGGTACTTCTGTGATATCCCACATATTCTGTAGCTAGCTATCTGTTAATTTTTGTTTAAAATAAATATAAATTAGTGACAGCTTAAATTCTGTGACAATTATATAGCAACCTCTTCTGAAATGTCAAAGGCAAAATCTTGTTTCTCTTGAGCTGGCAGTAGACTGCTAATAAGTTGAATGGTCATGTGTAGGTACAGTTGCCATGTGTTCACATGGCCCTGGGTACAAGATGGTAGGTCACTGACCAGAATGCATGCTTAAGTATTGTTTTTGAAAGTTAAGGAACAAAAAGAGAATTTTTCAGGTGGAGCATCTTCACTGTGAGGAAGACTTCATTCATTGTATGAGGAGTGTTTGAGTTGATGTGCAATGAAGATCTTTTGCCCTAGAATATTTAGATAAAAGTATTTTTGTCGAATCAAACTAGATTTCAGACCTAGCATTGAAGGAGTAATAAAAGTATTAAGAAAAGTAAAGTCTGAATTCTGAAGCCAACATAAACTGATACAAAGTGTTACTTATTAGCAAAAATGTTCATGTATCAGGAATTTCTTCTGTTGTGAAGTAGAATGAAGAGGGATGAGTGCAAAGGTACAAGATACTATTTTCTCCATCTACCTCTGGCTGTGTTTCCTCAGAAATCTCTTGTGGACCAAGCCTAGCTGGGCTAGAGTTAATTTTGTTCACAGCAGTTGGTATAGTGCTGTGTTTTAGATTTGTGACCAAAATGGTACTGATAGCACACTGATGTTTTGGCCATTGCTGAAGAGCATCAAGGCCTTCTCTCTCACTCTTGTCTCCACAGTGAATAGATTGGGGGTGGGCAAGAACTGGGAGGGCACACCACTGGTCAGATGACCCAAACTAACCAGTGAGATATTTCGGCAAGAGAAAGAGGAAAAAAGGAGTTCAGTCCATCCTAGGAACCAACAGGCCATCAATCTACCCATGAGAAGTGGTGGATGATCCGCTTTGCATGGCTTGTTTTGTTTTCTTTCTCTCTTCTTAAACTTCTGTTTCATTTATTAAACAGTTTTTATCTCTATCCCCAAGTTTTCTTGCTTTTACTCTTCCTTTCTTCTTCCTTCATCCCACTGTGGGTGGAAGTGAGCGAAGCTGTGTGATCGTTTAGCTGCTTTCCCGGGTTAACACACAACAGCTTGCTAGTCTAATAATTCGCTTGCCTCTCTCCTATCCCACATGCTATTAAGACCTAGGAACTGCAGGGTTCAAAAGTGCGTATGATCTGTATGATATTCATTACAAGTTGGGAAAATGTATGTCTTATTTCTTATTCAGATTATGTGTTATGTATCACTCAGTTTTACTGTTTAGCCAAAAGAAGTCTCAGATTTAAGAAAGCATTATGTTTTTCTTTCCAAAGTAACATTAGAAAATAGGCCATTATTAGATTTTATGCCTAAAATTATGTTAGAATTGGCAGGTTTTGTTTGCTGGAACTTGCAATGGTTGGAGCTTGGGATGTTCAGAGCATGGAAAACAGATTATTGGCAAAATGGGGGAGGCAGGTCCCCAGATGGTAGAGGACTTTTCTGTACATTTCCTGCAACAACCAACAAGGCTTAAGTTCTCTGTGCAGCGGTTCTGTTCTGGGAGATGGTAGGGGGATATCAGTGCATCAGTAAGTGTTGTGTTTGTTGATTTCTCTGTAAGAGAAATCCATTTTGCTAAGCCCAGACTGTGTGCTCTGTGTTCAGAAGTAAACTATATGCATGTTGAAGGCTCCGTTTCCACTCATTTACCACCAGCAGTTACCTACTGCAAGACCTGGCAGAGGACAAGCTACTTAGATCAGTTGATTACTTGGAGTAAAATGCAGAAGACTAAATTAAGTCCAGGATCTTTTAGATAAAAGAATAGGCAAGGGCCTGGGAAGAGGTTAGAGGAAGTCAGAAGAGGAACTTGCAAGATGTTGCTTGAGAATGGCTACTGACAGTATATGTGACATCTGGAACAACTACTGTCTCCTGTTTCAGAGGAAGTTAAGTGAACTGGTGAGAGCTTTCAACACTTGTCTTTTTACTGAAATTTCAAGTAATAGATCCAGACAACAAAAAGGTTTGAGCCATTTCCCCATGGGAACTGACACTTGTATTTAAAACTCATTTTGTTTTAAAAATGAGCAGGAATCTGCTTTAAGGGAACACGTAGAACAATAGGTGTTGCAAAGTTTAGAATAAAGAAGTGCTATTTTTTGAGTGTATGGTATGTTGTGTCATTTTATGCCTTATAAGAAAATAAAAACCCATAAATACTTATACGCTCAGATTTTGAAAACAACTATTTTCCATCACTAACAAGTTCACAAATTTTGCATAAATATTTGCAACCTTATCTCATTTTCTTCTGTGCATTTCCTAGTTTCTGAGTGGGGAACAGACCTGTATAGAAGCTCTGTAGATGAAACTTCAGTATTTAATGCTTCAGCCTGTTGCACACAGTAGCACTGGTGGGAAGGTGTTTGGCCCTTTTTGGGTCCATCTGCCACCAAATCAATGAATAGGTATGTGACTGATTCTGCAATCTTTATGTTATTTGATTGAAAGCTTTGTCTTAAAACTTTGGATTTACTGTAAATACTATGATGTGGAGTTCCATGTTCTCAAAAAAGTCTAAATGTCAGTCACCTTACGTAACATTACTTTCTCTCAGTGGTGATATTTTGCTTATTTCTAAAACATGCAGTGGGTAATGAGAGGCTTTCATGTGCACAAAATCAATTTCCTGATTACTGTTTCAGAAACATGAAAACAGTATACTGTTTTATTGTTGCGTTGCTTGGTTCGGTTTAGCAAGCTGCAGCCTTCTCGGAAAGCGCTGCGAGGCTGCTTAGGATAGAGTGGCGGTTCCGCTCTCCTGTAATCCTTCTGGACGGCCCCGCACACCTGCTCCCGCTAGCTGTCGGCTCCACAACACAGTGACAGTAAAGAAGGAGAGAAGGGTCTCTCCATGTGGGCCTCAGAGGAACTTTTATTGCATGGTAACAAGCTGATTCCCAGAGGCAGAGAGACCTCATGGTCTGGGAGCTTGGGGGTTTATATGGGGAGGAGGGAGGCGGGGAAAGCACATGGACGAATGATCTCAGGGTACAGGGGTGGTACATGGGCAGAGTTGGGGTACTGGAACCAATAGGGAGAACTGGAGGGAGTGGCCAGGACTAGAGGCAGGGGAAGGGGAGGAATACAGCGCCACATTTTATAAGTATTACTTTTAAATTATATTAAAGAGCAAAATTTTCTATATCTTTAACTATGTGCAATTAATTGTTTACTAAGAATTCTTATCCTCAGAAATTTTCTGGGGGCGAAGTTAAACTTGATCAGCTGTACCTCTTTACAGTTTGTGACACCTCAACAGAGTTTTTCCTTTAGAAGTAAGGAAAGAAAAATATTAATGCATTTCATCAGAAGATTATTATTTTATAGTGGACTCCCTATCAATTGAAGGTATTTGTGTAATAGTTTTCTTAATAGTAGATGTATTAAGGCAAGATGACAGATGTAGATTAATCCCTGAATACAATTTCAGTTTATATGCTGCTCGCAGTAATGTTCATTTCCTATATGTTTTTTTCCTCTTCTGTATTTTCTTTCATAACCCAAAAAACAACACTTCGTGTTTTCACAATACTATGTTTCTCTGACTACTTAACTGCCTTGGCCATCCAGGCATTTCTAAAGTAAAAAAAAAAACAATAGCCCTTGCTTTTCCTGGGATTTTCTTTTTTTCACACTTGTGTGTGCTGGAATTCAGCATTTAGAGATTAAGAAACAGAATAAGAAAATCAAATCAGTTAAAACTAGATACCTGTTTTTTTCCTCCTGGTCTTTTTCTTATAGAAATGATAAATGCCTGAAAAAGTGATTGGTTCATATGTGTATGTCAAAATCTTATAGGGCGAGAAGGAGTACAATGGGAGTAACATAATTTTATATTTATACTAGTCGTGCAACTTCAGGATTTTCTTTTATTTTAAGAATCCTTGGATCCCAAGAACCTGATGGTAGTTCAGATTTTGGGTATCTTCTTCTCTGTCTCTCAGAATGACTCTTTAGCATGAGTAGTTTCAGACTTTATCGAGGATTCTGTCTCTGAAGAAATTTTTCAGGTCAAAGCATTTGTTAATTATTTGCTTAATGGTACTATAAATTGCATCTACGACTACTCTTGATGAAAACAGGTTGTGAGTAAGCATTGTTTTCCCTGAGGTCTTCAAGATGATCATGCTTTTTGTTTCCTCATATGATTAAGGTCATGAAGTTTACATCATGGACAGGTTTCTGGCTGGTAAGGCATGAGCAGCATGTACCATACATTCCTTTGTGTTCTGATTTGTGGTGCAAGCCACTGCTGTTTTATCCTTTCTGTGAAATAGGTATGTATTCTCTCAGAACTGAGAGAAAGACCCAATCCAAACTGGGTAGGTAGATACAAGTGATACAGGAGAAGAAAAAAGTTTTGAAGATGAAATCTGTAAAATCTTTTGGTGTGTGACAGATGTGGGATGTACTCCTGGCCTTCTCTGCTAGTTTCCTATTGTACACAAAGAGAAATGTTTAGATATCTCAAAAATCCTTAGAAGCAGGAACAGGGTACTTCTAATAAGTAAAATTGGATTTCATGTAAATATTAATAACACAAGAGACATGGAGTGGAGCTTATTAGTCCTTAGAAGCTTAGCCAAACAGATGGATTCTGAGTTTATACTAAAAGGATACAAGCGGTATAAAACTCAAGTGATTTACTGAGAAAATCTTAATATACTAGACCTCAAATTTCACCACATCAGGAGCTCTGTCAAGGTTTCATTACTTCCGTTTATTAGAAATGAAGAGTTTAAACCTCACTGTAGCTTACTTTCACCATTTATTTGCTTACTTGTAATAAACAAACCATGTTAAACCATGAGACCAGTAGACCCCTGAATTGTTGAACATCCCATTAAAGAGATATTTTTTAGTATTCTAGAAAGATTTGGGGGAATTTATTTTGATGAGAAACATAAAGCTGCTGAAGTGTGGTAAGGACAAAACATTTTCTTGGTCTAAATCTAATTTATAATTGTGTAGATTTTATTCCAAGTGCTTTTTTCTCCTTCCTTCCTTCCTTGATAAAATCCTGCCTCCATATCAGTAACATTTTGTGAATGCTTATTTTCAAGACTGTGGCAACTATATTGAGATTCACACATGTGAAATTAGTTTCATGTCTTGTAGTTAAAGGAGTTATAAAGATCCATGGACCTTGAAGTGCTGTCATAGTTTTAACTGAGGATTACTGCCCAGTTCAGGGTATGTCATTAAGATAGAGGAACAAGAAGAAGTTCACTTTGTTTCTTAGTTGTCTTGTAATTGCTTTGTGGGAATGTGAAGAGCATTTTGCCCTACTTTGTAAATTCTACTGCTCTAAATAATTTTACATGGTAAATATATCCACCATTACACTGTTAGAACTGAACAGAACTATTTTAAAGAGATGGATGAACACATAAGCAAATTGGATACTGTATTTGTCCTTGCTAAACTGTCAGTGGTAATTTAAAAAGTACACTAACATTTCACTTCTTTATAAAGAAATCTGGTTTGGCTGCTGTGGAGGACTTACTTATGTCACTTTTTTGTTGTTTTTTTTACCCAAAACATAGCATCAGTGTACACAATGGAGTATTTCAAATAAAGAATCCCATGGAAAAGATTTAACAATTATTAACGGAATTATGTTCACTACTGGGTCAAAAGTATATTTTCACAATTTTGTTCCAGAGTTGCTTGATGATGAAAATTGATGAAATTCCCACCTAAATAAGTAAAAAAATCACTGATTTTTGAAAACTTGTTACTTTTTTATACAATTTTTGAGCAAAGTTCTACATTTGAGAACTGACAGGATTAATTTTAAATAGACACAGATTTTTTGTCCTATGTGCACCCATTCTAAAGGTTTGACTTATTTTATTACATGGTTTTGTATTGTATTATGATTTATTAGTGTTTTTCCAGCACTGCTTTTACTATGAGTGCAGCAGTTAACAGTAATTGGTTAAAAGTTTTCTTTTGATAGAAAACTGCAGCACTTTGCGTTGTTGCTGTTGCTGTGACAGTGGGAAGAACACTGTTTTCTGTCATGCAAACAAGCTCTTCAAACATCTTTCATTTTTCTCCACAGTCTTTATGCCCATACCCATTAGTAGAAGTGGCATATTTATTCTATCACTGTGTTAACATAATAGTATATTCATCTTAGTGAGGGAGCTAAATGTGTTTGGATTCATCATTACTTCCATCCAACTGGCATCTGAATGTGTTTGAAATTACTGGGATTATTAAATTATTAATTTATAAATATATTAATATTTATATATAATATTAATTATTTGAAATTAAAGGGTTCATTAGTATTACCAATATCACCATTTTTTAAAAGTATCTGTTATGTGTAGATACTTTTAAAGTCAGTCGTTTATTCAGGAGAACAGCTCAGAAACCAACAGACCCTTGCTTAATTCTGTTGAAGATACTCTTAATATGTGTATAGCAGAGGTTACAGGTGGCCATCTGCCACTGTGCTTAGCTTGTACAGTTCACATTTTTCAAATGTATATTGTACTGCACTAGAGTTTGCAATTATATTCTTTTGTGCAGCAGAGGAAAGGTCTTTGCAGCACTTCTTTTACTGTTTTTTTTTAATGCATATCCTGCTATTTTATCTTTTCTCATCCATTAAATTAATATTTGGCTGTAACGCAACAGCACACCCATTTACTGATAGATTAGGTGTGTTAGCAGTGTCTTAGGACTAGAATCATAGAACCAAAGAATTGTTTGGGTTGGAACGAACCTTTAAAGAGCATCTAATTCCAGGCCCCCTCCCACGGGCAGGGACACCTTCTCTTAGGCCAGGTTCCTCAAAGCCCCATCCATCAATGGGGTTTCATCATATAAATCTGGTGAATAATCTTTTAAAATTTTTCAGTTCAAATTTGAAAGGTTTTTGAACCCGGAAAGGTTCTTTCCTCCTTCTCTGCCTTTTATTACCTCCCCTAGCCTTTACTTTTATCTCTTTTCTGTTACCTGTACTTTTCATCCTCACAATCCCTTAATCTATGCTTTTTTTTTCTCACTTCCTTTCTTGCTGTTTCCTTCCTTCCCTTTGCAATTTTTATCCTTTTGATATATTAGGGATTTATATTTAATATATTCTTTCATTTTTCTTTTTTTCCCCATAAGCATATTATCTATGGCCTTCACCTAATTAAAAAAAAAAAAAATCCAACTTTTTTTTTTCCTTCTTCTGTTAACATAGTAAGTTCATCCTTTCTCTTTGCCGTTGTGGCATTTGTTTTGGTTTGGGTTTTTTTGGTTTTTTTTTTTGTTTTTTTGTGTGTCTTTTTTGGGTTGGTTTGTTTGTTTGTTGGGGTTTTTTTGGTGGGTTTTGTTTTTTGGGTCTTTTTTGTGTGTGTATAAATGAAGGGCTCCTCTTTCAGCCATGTTCTAAGATGACTGCAATCAGGCTTCCCTGTATTTTACTCTTTATTATGCATTCTTACTGGTAAACATTGATTTCTCTGTTACTTCCTTACACCTTTTCTGCTGTCTCAGGCATCTTTGTCATCATGCATCACTCTCGTTCCTCATCCAGTTTCTCCCTTCCTGAACTTACCAAGTTTACATGTTTTTCTTGGTTGTATTCCTCCTCCTTTTTTTTTTTTTTTCTCAAATGCTTTTTCAGTTAGTCTCTTCATACCTATCCATCCCCTCCTTCTGTGCTCATCTACCCATTCTGAGTTTCAGTGTACCAGCCTAACAAAAATACCGTTATTGAAAGTCATGTTCTTCTAACCACATCAGTTCTCTCTTTAAATCATATTGTGTTAAATCTTTTACCTTCAGAGTTAAGTTTCTTCTCTATCCCTTCCAAACCTTGCTGTAGTTTCTGATCTGTGAATCTCAGAATCATGTGCCAAATATCTCCTAATTATGTGTTGCTTCGCTCTTGTTTTACCTCCCTCTGTTAGCCTAAGGTTTAGTCTCCGTCAGTTCTGTCTTTCAAAACAATGCCCCATTTACTCTCAACTATGGGCTTTCCTGTTTTCTGAGTACCTTACTTCAACCTCAGAAAAACATGTCTCCTTCAACCCCACTGAATCACAGAACACCTTCTAATTTGTCTTCCCAGTAAGAACTGCTTTCTTTACTGAAGCTGTATGCCTCCTGTGAAAGGTGGTCTGAGAGCTGATTGTAAAGAGCCATGTAAAAATGCAGTGTTGTGTAAAGAGTGATTAATATTACTATGAATTAGTATTATTTCAGACAAATTTAGAAATCCTAAGATAATTAGGCTTTGTGCTTTTCATTGCACCGTTTTTGGCTCTCACCTTGTAATGTACTTTCCGCTTCACTAAAGGTATGATAATGAGGCATGCATAATTGAAATGAAAATCTCTTCAGAACCCTTTCTGATTGAATCTGTTGAGAATCATAATCAAGCACTCCTGAAGTTACAGAAAACTAGTGTATTGATGTGCAGCAAAGGTCTGGGCTCTGCGTGAGTTGCTTACCCAGCTGACATGCTGTCTTTTGAATTATTATAGTTTCAAAAAAAGTATCAGGGATACACTAATGGGCTATAAAAGAAACCAATAATCTTGTGTATGCAAGATGAAAGAGCTTTATAGATGAAGTAATTAAATGACAGTGGTAGTTATTGGATGCATCTTGTGTACAGAAATGTTTTCCAAAGGAGAAGGAAATCCACAAGAACATGGAATCTTTATTTTTAATACACCCACAATTTTCTCTAAAGATGCATTTTTCCCTGTTTTAAGTACTTATGCACTTCCATTGCATTTTGAAGCAATTCATTCCTGACTTTTGGGACAGTGTTTCACAATGCCAGAGTTTTAAATTCTCATTACAAATCATTTTTCTGACAAGTTTTGTTTAGGAGGATTCTTTTGAACAGGTGATTTCTTTCTCTGAATTATGGATATTAACAAGTTCTATAATATTTGCCTTTTTTGACTGAATAATTACATATGTAGATAATGTGAAGTAGAAATATGTTTAAAATATTAATAAGAAAGCCAGGGTGTAAAAAGTTAAGAAATGGCAACATGTTTCTCTGTGCAAACTTAATACATCTTCTAATCCATATTTGTGTGGATAAAACTTCTATTTTCATGATGATCTTTTAAAAACCAAAGTGTCTCATTGGATCTGACATAAGATGTTGCTGACCTTACTGCTCTCTACAACTACCTGAAATGAGGTTGTAGCCAGGTTAGGAGCGGTCTCTTCTCCCAAGAAGTAACAACTAAGAGGACAAGAGAAAATGGCCTCAAGTTGTGCTAGGGGGGGTTTAGATTGGATATTAGGAAGAATTTATTCACTCAAAGGGTTGTCAAGCATTGGAACAGGCTGCCCAGGGAACTGGGTGAATCACCATCTCTGGAGGTATTTAAAATCCATGTAGATGTGGCACGTGAGGACATGGTTTAGTGGTGGATTTGGCAGTGCTGGGTTTATGCTTGGACTTGATGACTTAGAGGGCTTTTCCAACCTAATCAATTCTGTGATTCTATCATTCTGATTCTTACAAGTCTGTGTGCTGTGTATTTCTGCTAAAATGAAGGCATGTCCATTTTTTGTGTTAATGCCTAAAGAAACAGTTCTGATGTAAAATCCAATTTACTGCTTGGTTCCCTGTGTTCCTGGATGTTATAATACATTATCTCAATTTCTAAGAAAGTGTTTTTAGCATGAGGGAAATAATTTTCTCAGTTTCACTCTTAGAATGACATTTTTTATAGCTGAAATTTTCCAATGGAAAAAAACAAGGAATATCCAGAAAGACCCACTACATTTTTTGTCTGCAGTATTCTCTGTGTTAAAATGAGTACAAATGCTCTGCGTTATAATTGTATTCTGGGTTAACTTGGATTTAATACAGATCCTTCTGTTACAGACAGACTTTTAAGCCAAGGACTGCAGCTCTGGATGTCATCCAACTTTTGCAGTTAATTAGGGCTGTAGACAGTGTTCTAAATTTTGAATCTCAGTTGTATCTGTAGTGCTGCTTCTCCTGTATCTGAAAGAGGTTTGGCTATTGACAGAAGTCTGTTGACTGAGACTCTATCTAGAAAGCCTGAAATTATATCTGTGAGCTGAAGGATTATTTTAAAGAAATGGAGGCCTCTTGAGTCTGTCTCTGCAGCATAGCACTGCATACTGTATTTTTTTCCAGGAAAGGATTTTTCTTTTATTTCCCATTATTACAGACAGGAACCTTGGTGTCTTTTCCATGTAAGGCCAGTCTTAAGACTGTCAGCTTTCCAGAAGCCACAGTTTTTCTGCTGTTCATTTGCTCTTTTGTCACGTTTATAATTGTTTTCTGGAGTTTTAATTTTAAAGGTTGTAATCTTTATGACCTGGGGTAGTTATAAATATTAATATAAAATACATGCCATAAATTATTTTGTCCTCTTTTCAGTTTGTTAGCAGTCCTTAAGGATAATTTTTACACCATCACCCACTGTAGGATCTGTCTTCCCTTTCTGACTTCTCACACACTGTATTAATTTCCAAATCAAACCATGGCATGTTCTTAGCTGTCACTCTGTCTTTGAGCTTCCTTCAGTCGTCATGAGGGTTGGTGTGATAAGTCATGCCCCAGTCATACATTTTTCAATTACATTTTTTAAATTGACATTAATCTGATTCTTTCTTTGTCGAAGCATTTTTATAGAAGTGGCATAATACTGTGTAATATCTGGTAGAATATTAAGGCATTTTCTAACCTTTTAAATTAAGTTTTATATAAAGGAATATTAATTATGGAGAAAAAAATGAAGATTGTAAATTCAGATGTAGAAAAATCATAAATAGGCATATGAGGAAACATACAATACTGCCAGTGTGCCTTCTGAAGTGCATCTGATACAGAAAATGGAGAGTTTAAGTTCAAAAGCATGTCTTTTAAAATAACTGTGAGAAACATGTAAAATACTTGACTATTTCACCATCAGTACAATATTCTACTTGTTAAATATTAAACATTGTAGTGTTTTGCTGTCCTCCATGCTCAATGTTCAATATACTTCATTGGTAGTTCCCAATTACCTATACCAGCAAATTACTTTTTTTTCCAGTGGAGGCAAGCATTTGTTGGATTCCCTTCCAGCCTTGCAAATTTTCACCCACAGTGACTGCAGAACTGCTCTTAATTTCTGTTGGTTCTTACTGTGTATTTAGTAATAATTTTATTTTAGTTTTGATTATCTAAGATTATGATAGAGACAATTTTTTAAAGAGAGATACTATAAGCCACGTTGTTATTTAAAAAACAACCTAAAAGGGCAGCAGAGGACTGTGGAGCAAATCAAGAATTCCCATTTCCCTCTTGAGTATCCTACAATGCTGAGACTACTGTATTTTTCAATTCCAGATTCTGATTAATTAATTAAAATTAATGGTTAGAAGGGAGAAAGAGAATGGGAGCCATAATCACAGCAGAAAAGCAAAACTTAGGAAGATTAGTTGCAAGGCAAATGTGTCAAATTAAAGCAGTATATTTTGAGTGAAAGGAAAAGCTGTGGGAAGTGAACAGACATATCTGATGGAGAATACTGCAAAAGCCAAAGTCTGAAATGTGAGCATTCAAATAATGAACGATTTTATTTAGGATACAAGTGTATGGAAAAAGGCTAAAAAAAGCATACTATTATTATTGATAACAAAGAAAGATGACATATTTATTTTACACTGTTGGGAGGTTTTATAGATCTCACTTCAGGAAACCTTATGTTAGTAAAATGAGGAAGAATGTTGGTAACTCTTGCCTTGAAAAAAGAACAGGTGCTTTGTAGAAAATGAAAACATAAAGCTCTCTGTGTCCATTATGTTTCTGCCCTGCTGTAATGCATAAACTAAGGGCTTACAATCTGTGTCTGTCTCTCTTACCAAGGCAAGAAAAAAATGTGTGAGAAATGGATATATATATAAAACTGTTAGGACATAGTGGCCAGGACAGAGGAATAAATATCATGCCTATAATTTTGGTTGTACAAATATTTCAGGGATTTTTCTGTACTAGGAGAACCAGAGCCATACATTTTGTGATAAATTTCTAAGTTTTACTGCAAGTTTAGTCATGATGATTTTTTCAACATTTTATTGAGTTGCTGGATCCCAAGAGTAGACTATAAGAAACTATAGTCCTCAGTGCTGTAGGAGCTTGTCTTTATGCCAACATGAGCCTTTGCTGTGTTGGTCTGGAAGATGCGTGTGATCAGCTAAAAAGGCCATTCCTGCACTCTAGGGCTTAGTGTGGGAAGACCTAATGGTTGTGCTTATTTCCATGCCATCTGTCTTTAGTCTTAGGAATGATGAATAAAATAAATCAAAACAATATACTGGAAACCTGCGCATGCTAATGGAGCTCTGATGGATAAAAAGGGCTAGTCTGGTAAGTGACTGCTTGTCAGGCATGGAAACCTAATGTTGTACCTATGCAGTGTTTTATTTATGGGGTTTTTGTTTGTTTGTTTTATTGAGCTTTGCTTTGTGGCTTTCATGTTTGTTTGGATGACTGGTGCAGTCTTTTTTGTTTTGTTTTGCTTTGCTTTTTGTTGTTTGGGTTTTTTTTTTTAACTTAATGGGTTAGAAAGGAGTTATCCGAATACTTGGACTTTGTGTCTGGAAAGAATTGTATCTATTGAAGCAGTTGATGTTGTGTAGGCATGTGGGATCTAGAGAAGAATGAAAATAAAAGTTAACTTTTTGGGGTACAGGAATAAAGAAGAAAACTAAAAAGCTTTGGGTTTTTTTATGAGTTAATGATGCCAAGCAAGTAAATGACAGCTATACTGAGGTAAAAAATTTTTTTTACTCTTAGAAAAGACTACTGCCAATCCCTAGCAACTGATTCTTTCCACGTACTCTGATAGAGAAAACTGCAAACTAAATATCATATTACAGGATAATATGGTTTCCTTTGAATCAATGGAATAATTGAAACCATTGGGGTTAAAGTTTTCTGAAGCAAAGCTTATAGAATCCTTTCTGAGCTATTTAAGCAGAAAATCATTCTATTGACATCTTGGTCCTTCCCTGTTCCTCTGGGGTCTCATGCTTTGTTCCACTTTATATACTTAGTGCTGCTGTCTTTGTCTGCATTCCCCACTTAGTTCATTCCTTTTGATGTGCCTCTTATGTCTTTAGGAGAAGTCTCTTCTTATGTACTAAATTTTCACCTAAAATCTCCTTGAAAACTCACAGCTTTGGAGCTTATGGTAAGCTCCTGAGGTGACTGGACTGAGCAAAAGAACCTTGAGTGTGTAAGCTAGAAAATGCTTGGAGGACAATGGCTGTCATTCTCCAGCAGCTGCCCAACTGAAAAGAATACACAAACTTAAAAATTTTCATAAAGCAGCAGCCTTGGAAGAAATTCAGATTGCCAGACAGGAGCCAAGTAAGGATATAGCACTGTAACAAGATGGTGAGTTGGAGGAAAATGAATCCCAGGATTAACAAGCTGCAGAATTTATGCTTAGTGAACTGTTAAAAACCAGTGAAGGAGGAAAATGAGACCTATCAACAGCTGCAGAGTATGAGAAGCATAAGAAAATGAGAGGTGCAGGCAAATAGGATGGCTTAAACAATTACATTTTGGAGTGGAAAAGGTTGGAAACATTCCTTTTCAGTTTTTAATTAGACAGACTCTGATTTGAAAATTGAAATAAAGTAATCACGAAAAGCTGTGAGAGTCTGGTGTCTTCTGAAAAGTCAATTAAAGATTCCTGTGGCTAATGTGCAAATTTGAGATATTCCTTCCTAAAATGGTAGAAGGAAGACACTGAAAATATTACCTAGGTGACCAGCTTTATCATGATCCACATGTCTACACCAGTACACCAAGTGTGGCAAGGAAGAAGTGCTTACGTGTGAAAAGGGGCAGTTACTTTATAGTCCATGCCAAATTCATTTGCAGTAAAATAAAAGATACAGAAAACAAAATCCTTTTCAAAAGTGAAGTGAAAATGAGCTGCATTAACAAATTGTAACCCACTGAGTACTTCAGTGCATTTTACGAATCTCATCAAGCAGTGCTTTCATACTTGTATTATAAGCAATTATGAATCCACAATCTCCTGCCATACATTAATGGTTGGAGCAAGAGACTGTGAACATGCTGGTGAATACATTGTATTTTGGTTCTATTTTTTGTACACAAGTAGTTTAATTAGCAAAAGGGGTATGACTTCTGGGAAAATGTGTTACTTAGTGTGCTATATTGATGAAAACATTTTGAACTCACTAGATATCTTAATTAGTTTGGGTCTTATTTCTTTATTCAATCACATTGTCTAAAAATTTGGAAGTTGTTACAACAGTGCACTAGTTAGCACTTTCTCAATAGGTTAGTTTTCATGCTGAAAAACAAATGGAAGTTAGAAAGTAGTAATGGAAATACTTAGCTTGTTTTTAGTACTGTTGGTTTACCACAATACCAACCAACGTTTCTGGACAGAAAGGTGTTCATGTATGTTGGACAGTGAATATCATAATATCATAAAATAAGGTAAGTTGGAAGGGACTCGTCAGGATCATCAAGAATAACTCTTGGCCCTGCACAGGACATCCCAAGCATGACACCATGTGCCTGAGAGAGTTGTCCAAATGCTTCCTGATCTCAGACAGGCTGGTGCTGTGACCGCTTCCCTGGGCAGCCTGTTTCAGTGCCCAACCACCCTCTGGGTGAAAAACTTTTTCGTGATGTCCAACCTAAACCTCCCCTAACTAGCTTCATGCCATTTCTTTGAGTTCTGTCAGTAGTTACGAGAGTGAAGAGATTGGTACCTACCCCCTCCTCTTCCCTTCTCAAGGAAATTGTAGGCTGTAGTGAGGTGTCCCCTAAATCTCTTCTCCAGCCTAAAAAAAGTGACCTCAGCTGCTCCTCATAACACTTCCCCCTCCAGACTTCACCGTCCTCATGGACCTCGTTTGGATGCTTTCTAATAGCTTGATGTCTTTCTTAAACTGTGGTGCCCAAAACTGCCCCCAGGACTCGAGCTGAGGCCGCCCCAGTGCAGAGCAGAACGGGACAATCCCCTCCCTTGCCAGGCTGGTGATTCTGTGCCTGATGCACCCCAGGACAGGGTTGGCCCTCCTGGCTGCCAGGGCACTGCTGATTCATGTTCAACTTTCCACCAACCAGGACTCCCAGGTCCCTTTCTGCAGCACTGCTCTCCAGCATCTTCCTCCCCAGTCTATTCAGACAACCAGGGCTGCCCTCTCCCAGGTGCAGAATTCTGCACTTGACCTTAATTTGTTGAGGTCTCTCTGCAGGGCCTCTCTGCCCTGGGGGGACTTGACAGCTCCTCCCAATTTAGCATCGGCAACAAATTTCCTTAGTATTCCTTCAAGTCCATGTGGTTAATGAAGATGTTGAAAACAACTGGACCAAGGATGGAGCCCTGCAGAACCCTGCTAGTGACAGGTCACCAGTCTGATGCTATCCTATTCACTATAACCCTTTAATTTTGAGAATCTGCTCTCCCTGCATTCAGACTGCACAGAAAACCCTGAGACTCTGAATTCAGTGTATTACACAGTTGTTAGGACCTTGCATGCAAGCCTTTGAGAGTGAGCAGCTTTGGCTGCTGTTTGAACTACCTATCCAGAAGTCCTAGAAAGCTGACCTGAATATTCCAGCTTCCAAGAAGAAAAAAGAATATGCACAACAGTTTTAAGTGGTTTACTGAAAACAGAGAGTGCTGCAAAGAATTAGTGAGTAATCTGTGCTTCTCAAAAGTTTCATAAAACTTTGCAAGTTAATAGAGAAAAGACAGAAATGGTGATGTGTGAGTTAATGAGTTTCATCTGTGAGGCAAGGCATAATAAATGTGTCTGGCAGCATATACTGTTAGGGCAAGCATTTTGAATTAGATTCGGGTAATGATGTGTAGTTGCCGATGAAATGAACATATTCATTGAAGAACTGTAGCCGAAACGTAGAATGCAATCTGTAAAAAGACTTATTATAAATCCACTGGTTTGAGATCTATAAAATGAATATTAAGGAAGTATTTACTGCAAATGTTAAACTTATTCATTACTATGTAGGTGGACACTTAAATTGCACTATATAGCATTCATTTATACAGTTACTGGTACAATTTGTACAGTAGTCTGTTGAAATCTTTCATGATGCAGACGCGGTGAGAGAGTATCTGAGACCAAATTCAAGTATCTGCTTTGAGCCTCAGATTCTTAAATTCTGCAAAATCAAACAAGAGTCAAGCATGCCATAATAAAGCAAATTGTAACAATGAAGTCAGAAATTAACTTGGAACATGAATAAAAATTCAGACATAAGAAATATAAAAATAAAACCAAACTAGTCAGGGTTGGACAAAGGAGAGGATAAAAGAGTATAAATCCAAGCTTGATTTAAATAGAATTATTGCAATTTATACTGAAAAAAACTTTTGTAATTCTTTCTGCTTGTGACAGTCTTTGCAAAAAATAATTGCACTATCTAAATTAAAGTAATCAATCAAAGATTAATTATGTATCATCAGATAGTCTGCTGCTAGAACTGTGTGAATTTATTGTTCAGCATGGGTTCTTGCCAGAACAACTTTCCTTTTCTTTATTAAAACGTAAGTGAAAAGTTGAGTTGGGGTTTGCTGATGGAGAATTCCTGAAATCTAATTACATTTTTTTTACCTCCTAGATTAGTTGATTTTAAATTGTTTAGCTGTCAATACATGTGTAAGTGTGAGAATCCAAATGTATTCTAGAATTTACTGGCTTGGCTTTGGTTTTTTTTTTTTTTTTTTTGTGTGGGAAGTTGAAGAAACAACACAACCTGTGGTTGAAGGTTTGGATGGGTTTTTTAAATGTTTTTCAATCACTATAATTTGAATTTTCTTTCTGTTTACCCAATCAGTCTTTTTGAGTCCTTGCAGGTAAGTGGGAAAAAAAATGGATTGCAGTTCACCAGTGAGCTGCTTATTACTGGTTATGAATTCTGCTGAATTTAAAGTCTTTTATTTATAAGGAAGGCTAGCAACATTACTGGTGCTATGGAATATTAGACTTTGATTCCTCAGAAACTCTTCTTGAACAGACTAAGTATGCAACTTTAACCTGTATCACAAAGAATTGACAAAAAACTGCATTGTGCTGAAGCAAGCAGTCTCAGCTCCAACACTTTTACATTTTTGAGGAATGGTTCTGAAATCATAACAGCATTCTTCTTGTTTTGTTGAGCTGTTTAAAATAAAAAAGGCCCCATATGTTTGCCATCAGTACTGATTTATCATAAATGCTCCATGTTGGTATCCTATCCTTTATCTGTAAGAAAAAACAACGGATCCCTTGCTGAGAGAAGAGTGACTGTTCTTCTCCATACCTACACTTGAGCTCACACATATTCATAAATTCATAAAAAAAAAAAAATCCCTGTGTAGAGATTCATGTGCATGTCTACATGCATTCTTTTTTTTTTTTTCCCTCTTTCTTAAATATTAAGATTGGTTCTGTTTTCTTACCCAGTTTTCATTATTTTTAACAAAGCCAGTGGGCTGTTTGTACCATGTACTCTATAATGTAACATCTACAATTTTAATGATAAATATCTGTGCAGATATGTTAGATGACTGTGAGAAAAATGCTTCATATTCTTCATACTGTCTCCCATCAGCATATTCTAGCCACCTGAACTTATCTGGCAGACATGATGAAGACTTTATGTATCTTGGAGTGTATTTTCCTTGTGGTATTAAGTAATGTTCAGGTTCTTTTTAGTAGGGTAGTTAGTGGGTTTTTTTTTGATTAGTGTGTCAGCACTATTAATAAGCTGCTATTGAGTACCACTAAAAATGCATTATTATATCTGTTATAATTTTCACTTAAAGTCTCAGTAACATATACCTATTATCATTTTGATCTTCACTTAGAGTCTTAGTCACATACTGTGAAATAATTGGTGTTCAGTTTCTTCATGTTTAGCTTCTACCATAGGAAGAATTTCCTATCTCCATTTAAGATATATTGATCAGTGGGAACTACATTATTTCCATTGACTTACTGGGTTTTCATTTAGGATCAAAACATTATTCCTTCAAGATATACAGGATTGAAGTAAAACACATTTATCCCCTGGAGAGTGCATTGTTAATGATGATGATGATTATAATAATAAATACTAAATAATATGATTCCTATAAACCCCCTAAGTCATCTGAAGCCAATTCAAGTCAAAGTAACTGACAAAGATCTATTTATTCAGTGTTTGAAATGGAATAGCTCAGCTCTGCATAAACAATGTAAACTAACATTCAGAAAAAAGTGTTTATCAGCGTTTTCCATCTTGAAAGCTTTTGCAAGCCTATCAGCAAGGCTTCTGAGAGCTTTTGCAAAACCTATCTTGAAAGCTTTTGCAAGCCTATCGGCAAACCCATTGTGAAAAGCCTGACGATTCTTTGGAGGCACTGTATCAGCACTGGCTGCCCTGGGCTGCAGCCAGCTTGAGCTTCCCAGCTCTCAGTTTTGGAAAATTCAATTAAATTGTTGATGGTCCATTAGCATTAGAAAGGTCTGTCCCTTGAAGATGCCAAAAGCTTTGGTAATATAATGTTAGTGACTTAATAGGGCAGGAGGGGAAATGAAGCAGTTTAGGTCTCCTCACTGAAAGTGAAGTAGACTCAGTGGTTAGGATCTAAATTTGGCATTTGTTCTGTAAGCTTCCTTTAGGCATCAGTATGGCAAAAGACTACTCACAGTGCCTTTCTATTTATTCTTTATATGTCTTTATATTTTATAGTGTATTTATATTTTGTATTTTAAATTCAAGCATCAGTCCATGTTAAATCCTATTCTACATTTAGCCATTCAGGAGGTATTGTGGAAGCCCTGGGCAGAAACAAAAAGGTCAAATTTAAAGGTGGATTCCATATTACTCCTTAGTGCAGTCTGAAGTATAGAATCATAGAACCACAGAATGGTTTGGGTTGAAAGGAATCTTTAAAGTTCATGTAATTACAACCCCCTGCCATGAACAGAAACATCAATTTGCTCAAAGCCCCATCTGGCACTGTTCAGTGATGGGGCTCTGTTCACTGTTCTCACTTCCAGAGATGGGATATCCACATCTTCTTTGGGCAACGTGTTCCAGTGTCTCACCAAAATCACAGTACAGAATTTCTTCCTTATATGTAATCTAAATCTACACTCATTTTAAAAACATTACCTGTTGTCCAATCCCTGCAGGCCCTTGTAAAGTCTGTCTCTGCAGCACTGACTCCACTGTAGAGGAGCTAAGCCTAAGATCTTTTATCCCTTACTCTCTTGGAGTCACATCCTGTGGTTGACAACAGTTTATTGGGCTACTTCCTACAGTGACACAACACCACATACACTATAAGAGATTAAATGTGTCCAGGCTTCAGGCATCCTGTAGGGTATCCTGTCATTCTGTGGATTCAGTTTTCTCTTTTAAACATGCTTAATGCTGAATCTTCATTAAATAGTAGCAGAGAGCAGCTGATGTTCTCTGTTGATCTTCAGTAGTTTTTCTCAATATTCTCTTGTTTCAAAATGCACTGCAAATTACCTTTGCTGGAGAACATCTGTAAGTAATGTGCATGTGCAGCAAGAATGAACCTTCTTGTACCCACCTACTGGAAATTTGTTTTGTTTTCATTTATTCTGAAGTGTCTTATAAGAGTAATTTTTAGGAACATTATAGTGATTTAACAGGGCAACTTCCTATGTATCCAGCGATAGAGATCTGTGAAAATGCTGATTACTTAGGAAGAAAGGAGCTTAAAAAAAGACTCCTGAAACCTCTGGTGTGATCTTCATGCATTCTAAATAGCTGATTTCTTGAGTCATCTCACAATGAGAATGCTTCTGACTATGTTGTTGGGTTAAGGGACTGCGTCAAACAGCTTTCTCTCACGATGTATAAAAAACTAACATCCAAACAAAAATTCTTTCTGACAAAAGCTGTGACTTGTGTCAGAAGTGAAAATTAAATGCCAGATGGATAATTCAATCCTCAATGACATTTTAGCCTTGAGGACACACTATTTTTTTTTTTTATTGTGCAGTCTGTAATTAAAAGTCAGACAACATCTCAATATCTGAATGTAGGACAGTAGAGAAAGAAAGATGCACTACTCTCTGTGAAATTAAAACATTTTAATAAGTAGGTACTGATGAGTTCAAATTTTCATTAATTTTGATATATTTACAGGTGGTATAAAGTTAAGAGAAAAAAATCTATCTGGGTAAAACTCTTAAATGAGCACTTCCTTAAAACATGCATATAAAAATATATTTTAAATGTTTTCTGAATATATAATAACAAATCAGGTGGAAGATAAGTGGAAGATATATTTTCTGCTTATTTTTTCCTCACTTTTTTTCTTCTATAGGATTGATTGTCATGGTTGTTCCAGTATAACAATTAAATTTGAAGGAAAAAAAAAAAAATCAAGCAGTAGTAGCTAGTTAATCTCAGATATTTCCAAATCTCGGTTGTTAAACTTTCTGTTGAAAATTAAGCAGTACCATACTCATTTCCAGAGAGGGGTTAGCAAAAGAAGGGGAGAAGGAATGCAGCTAAAATAAGCAGAAAAAAACCTTTTAAAAATCACCAACTAAACTCAAACAGTTCTTGTATCTATGCATTATTTATATATCAGGTTTTTTACTTAAAATGTTCATATGTAAAAATGTTGATCAGAACAGTACACAAACTGTTTTGGAAGATTAGTTTTCTATTTTTTAAAGCTTCTAGGCCTAAATCCTTATGATTCTCAGTTTTGTGTGAAAACTTAAATGCTGGGTTTTTAATCGTACACTTTTGAGCTCTAATGCAGCTGTAAGCCGTCCACAAAGGCAGCTGCTGTAACAGTTCTAGACTGAAGCAATAGCAGATACACACAGTATTCTTTTCCCATGAGCAGGTTCATTCTGTGTTCATCATTTAAAAGAAACTCCAAGTGCATTCGTTAAGAAATTTTAAGTCCAAAATTTGTGCTGGATTATAAAAGTGTTTCATATGTGAAAACATCAATTGTGTTAAAAAGCTACTGTAGTTAATTGGTACAACAAAACTATATGTGCTAACCTATTTGTACTAAAATATATTACATTTCTAGTTCTCCATGTGATGCCATGATGATTTTTTGCCTTTTATCCCCCTTTCATATACCTTTTTATAACTTTCGTATTCTTAATGTTTTTTAGCCTACATTCTTAGACTTATTTGTCAAGATAGGGGACTAAACATCTTAGAAGTGTCGTAGTTAGGGATCAGAATCCCCCAGACCCCAAGGTCCTCTCCAGAACACATTTTGTAAACTCAGATAGAACCATCCAGGGGAAGGTTCCTCAGGGAGAGGGGGCTCACTCGAGCCTCTCACTGGGGAATCTTTGATAGATATGCTAATTAGTAAGACCTGTAATGTTGTACCCAATCTATTGTGGGTGTGCATTGTGGTGTGCATTTTAGTGCATTCCACCTGGACGTGGTGGAATTTTTATTTTAAGGATCCTTAAAATAAATACCAAGGTAAAATCCCTTTTTCCCTTCTAACTGTGTTTGATTCTTGATTTTAAGACCAGGGAAAGGCATGACTTACAACAGTTCTCAGTATCACATTTAACAAAGAAAGTAAAGTATTATTCACAAGGATGATGTTAAAATGGGTACATTAGTGAACACAGAAGTAAATTTGGAAGGAAGGAAGGAAGGAAGGAAGGAAGGAAGGAAGGAAGGAAGGAAGGAAGGAAGGAAGGAAGGAAGGAAGGAAGGAAGGAAGGAAGGAAGGAAGGAAGGAAGGAAGGAAGGAAGGAAGGAAGGAAGGAAGGAAGGAAGGAAAGGAAGGAAATAAATTACAAAATAGGGTAATTTTACACATTTCTTTATCTGTCTCTATGTATAGTTTTTAAATAATATTTATTGGCATCTGTGGGAGGTCTTGGTCATTAAAAACAGACTGACACATTTTCCTTTTTGATTGTTGTGGTGTGGACACAAACATAATGAAAAGGATGACTGGCATCTTAAGGGAATGGGGGGTAGGTTGAACACATGTTTTCCAGGTCTATTATTAGGCTGAATTTGCAAAAATGTTAATTCTTCCCTACTGTGGTCAATAGTAACAGCATTTCTTGGGGATTTCGGATATTTAAATATTTCAGAACAAAAATTGTTTATCTACCTTATGTCCTCCTTCTAATAAAATAGCTGAGAGAGCAGTACTCTATGATGGTTTGAGTTTCCCAGAGCTTTCCTAGCATAGATTTTTTTTTCAGTCTTCTACTCTTTCTCAAAAATATCTTGTATTCCACACATGGACATAGTCTGCATAAACACTGGCTATAGAATAGTTTTGATTGGAATGTCTCTTCCCTCTTAATTAATTTCATTATTAGTAGCTGTACATGTGAAAAGTACAATAAACTGTGTCATATCCAGACAGTACATGGTTTTGTCTGTTGTCTTTTTGGCTGTTCTGAAAACCTCAGTTTTTGTTTTATGTGCCCAAATCTGTCAAGTAATAGGTGGTTTAATTTAATACTAAATTATTAAATGCTGTATTGTACAAGCCATGCAGGTTTTGTTTGCAGATGTTGACAGTGGGCCAGTCTAAAGCGGTAGCAGAAGACTGGCTTCAGGCCAAATTCTCTGCCACGGTGTAGTGGGTTGAAACATGGTTGATGGACAAGCTCCTAAGCCAATGGTGCTTTTGTGATTTGCACATTTAAAATAGGAGTGGAAGCACAAGAATTTCCCTTTGTTCTGCCTCTCGTGCTGGGAGGTGGGGAGAGGCCTCTGGGCCTCTGGCCCAGGCTGGGTCCCTTCCCTCGCCTTCCCCCCTTCCCTGCCCCGGAGCAGCGGCACAGACCCCAGGTTGCTGTGGGGGAGCCGTCCTGGAGCCGCAGGCAGTTGAAAAATAGCCATGAACTGCTATTGAAAAATAGCCATGAACTGCTGTACAGTTAAAACCACTCGGCACGGCTTCTGGGGACCAGCGGGGCCTCCTGCCCTCCTCCACACGGCCAGTGTGGCCCCGTGTGGACCCAGCGGGAGCCAGCGGAGCCTCTGTGCGGCCAGCAGAGCTTGTACTGAACCGAAGAGGACACTATGCAGCCAGCAGCATACAAGGGAGCGAGGCTTTCTCTAGTGTAAAGCCTGGATAAGATCACTTTCTTAACATGGCGTCTCCAGGTCAGAAAGAAAGAGAAAGTAAGTCACATGAGACAGAGTCAAGATGGCGGCGGGGAAAGCACTTTTAGCACGTAGCTTAAAAATGCTTTCTGCAGGCCATGGTAAAAACTGTAATATCACAAACTGTTTGTCTCTTAGTCTATTTGGAGTACATGGGGGGATGGAGAATTCATGTCCGGCCTATGAAGATACGAGAAATGCCTATGCCAGGCTATATAGAAGTGGTGAAAGGCTTTTAGAGATTTTTAAGAAGAGAGCCTTTGTTTTCAGGCCAGAATAACTCATGCTTAGAAAGACTAAAAACGTATCTTTATGGGCCTATGACTGCAGTATGAATAGACTGTGAGATTTTCATGGGAGAGATGTTTTTCCACCTCAGCAGATTTGTTTCTGGGTGGGACTGTTGCTGGTGGACAGTTTGGATACAGTTAAAGCAGAAAAAACTCTTTTTTCCTTAAATATTGGAGAGATTTTTAAGAACTGCAACACTGACCAAATCCCATGTTGTGTTTTTTCCCTTGTATGGTTTTGGTGGGACAGAGCAGGGGCAGAAGAGAGGGGATTTTGCTTGGATTTCTTATTATTCCTTTTTACTTTTAATTCTATTAGTAATAAACTTTTCTTTATACAGCAACTGTTTAAGTCTGAACCTGTTTTGCCTTGCAGTTTTCTAGTTTTCCTCAATAACCTTTATTTCCCCTTATGAAAATCACAGATTTTGTGGGGCTTGGTGCCTAGCCAGCTAGAACCATGACACACAACTTAATGAAAACCAAACTTAAGATTTCCTGATACCTCTTTGGAGCTTCATTGCAGATGGCTAAACTTAACCTATGCGATTAACTTCAACAGCCTCCTATCAAGGAAAATGGAATCTAGCAAAAATATGTATTTAGGACATAAAGATGTAAGAATCAGTACAGCTTAATTAGCCCTGCACCTACTTTATCCAATTAGTGCTACTGGAGCAGTGTTTGCCAACAAGTTTCTCGGTGATTAAAATGCTGGATGCTAGAATATTTGGCTTAAGCTTCTCTAGTGCTGGAAATTCTTGTGGCAACCAGTGGTCACACAAAGTTCCTAAGTACATTGTCTAGGTGACATACATACCTGAAAAGATCACAGCTTCAATATGCTGTTGTAAAATAAAGAGATAGAGCTCCTTCATCCCCAGAGTAAACTCTGGCTTTCGTTGTTATGACTTTCAGTGATCGTACCACTGAAAAGGACCTCTGAGCCCGTGAGTCATTAAATGGTGCAGAACTTTCCATTTCATGTAGCAGAAATTTTGCAGTCTGGGACTGGTCATAGATGAATGTCAAGGATTCTCTAAAGCATTGTCTTCTAGCATCATCTGAAAGACCTCCATGGCAAATAAAGTCCTGATGACTTTAAAAAAAAAAAAAATTTTTCGGATCATGTTCTTTAAAACTTATTTAGATTTTAGATCTGTCTTGTGCTGATGCCATGGTGATTTTTTGCCTTTTCTTTTATACCCCTTTTATATACCTTTTTATAACTTTTGTATTCTTTGTGTTTTTAGCCTACATTCTTAGACTTATTTGTCAAGCTAGGAGACTAAACATCTTAAAAGTTTCATAGTTAGGGATCAGAATGCCCCAGACCCCAAGGTCCTCTTCAGAACACATTTTGTAAACTGAGATAGAACCATCCAGGGGAAGGTTCCTTGGGGAGAGGGGGCTCACTCGAGCCTCTCACTGGGGAATCTTTGATAGATGTGCTAATTAGTAAGACCTGTAATGTTATACCCAATCTATCCTGGGTGTGCATTGCAGTGTGCATTTTGGCACATTCCACCTGGACGTGGTGCACCTAAGGATCCTTAAAATAAATACCAAGGTAAAATCCCTTTTTCCCTTCTAACTGTGTGTTTGATTCTTCATTTTAAGACCAGGGAAAGGCATGAGTAAATCAAAAGAAATTTGGGAATAGTACAAATTCTCATTTTGGTTTTACTTCAGTTCTTTATCTTCCTCATAAAACTGTGTTGGTAGATACTGAAAAAAAAAAAGTTGGACATGACACAATGGTCTGGCCTCTCTGCAATTGTGTCTCAGACTTGCATGTAACTTTACCTCCTTTATGAAGCAAAAATTTGCTTCATAGAGATTTTTCGTATCTCTCAGCTGTAGCTTTCCCCACCTGCATTTCACAGACCTGATGCAAAAATTTTTTAAGAGTTTTGACACATCATGTTTATGTGGCCATCTAACAGAATGAGCTTTAAGATGCTTAAGGCATTGAAGGGGATCTAGCCTGAGATAGTCAGGCATGTGAAAAATAATTTGTGCGTAAACCTCTTTTATGAAAACTTGAATGCTTAAGCGGTTAGGAAGGAATTTGGTGCCTGAAAAATTTTTTTTAGCATTCAAAAATATAAGCATCTAGGTCATGCCTGTAATGACTTGGGGTTCTATGTTTCATATTCTGGTTTTTGGTAAGAAATAAATGCACTAGTTCCTTTTGTTTCTCCTCTTTAAACAAAGGACCTTAAAATCCTTATCTAGGAATAGAATTTGTACCCTTCATCAGTGGAACTATTCATCCAGAAAGGTACTAGTGAATGAAGAAACATCTCTTGTACTGGGTGATTTGCCTTAGGAAAGACAGTAGAAATAAGCCAAATGGAAGAAGCAATATTACATTCAAAGCAAAGCATCTGAGCAAATTCAGGCAGCTTCTATGTGTATGTGTAAAGCTACAACATTCACAAATTAGATCTGCATGTTTCAATATCATAATGCAATATATTGTGAGGAAAATATTTGTGCTTCCTTTACTAGTATAGTTTTTGATTATTTAAAGTAGAGATTCCAGAGATCCAATTTTCTTCTCACTGTTTTGTAGTTTGATTTTTGAATTTGTTTTAATAAATGAAAGGCTCTGTAGTTGGTTTCACAATCAGACTGAGATTATTAAATGATGGAATGAGAGTACAGTACCTAAGCTTCTCATATCCAGTAAGAAAATTTTAATGAGTCCAATACTACATGTGAATGTTCAAATTTTCAGTGCTGTGGGAGAATGCTTGTTTATTTGAGAGCAGTTATAATGAGATTTAAAAGCTCTACAATTACACTGTGATTTATTTTTTTAAAAAAATCCACATTTTGGGCCAATACAAAATTCATAGTTCCTTCAGTTTAATCACTTCTGTTTCTACAAAATTAAGTTATTATTTTGAATACTTAATGGTCTTAAGTATTTAAGTATTTAAGTCCCAAATGATTTATGTCATTCAGTGTATAGAAAAATATCTAATGAACTGCCTTACCCTCTACTTGGGACTGCCAGTCATTCTTTGAAATTACTCCCCAGTGTTACAATGGTCTAATCTCTCTGCAGTTGTATATCAGATTTTCACATAACTTTAATTATGTTATAAAGCCAAAAAAAGAAAAAAAAGATTTTTTAGCTTTCAGCTTTAGCTTTCCCATCTACAGACCTGCTGCAAAAGTTGTATAAAAATGTTTTGCTGCATAATGATTATGTGGCCATCTAGCAGAGTGAGCTTCAAGATGCTTGAGGCATCCAAAGGGGAGCTAGCCTGAGACAGTCATGCATGAGAAAGCTACTTCAGCGCACAAGTCCCTTCTTTGAAAACTTGTGGCCACAGGGCCAGTGGTGTCCTGGGGTGCATTGGGAAGAGTGTGGCCAGCAGGTTAAGGGAGGTAATCCTCTCCCTCTACTCAGCCCTATTGTATCCAGTTCTGGGCTCTTCAGTACAAGAAAGACAGGGAACTACTGGAAAGGGTCCAGTGGAGGTTCACAAGGATGATGCAGGGACAGAAGCATCTCTCTTATGAAGAGAGACAGTGTGAATTGGGCCTGTTCAGTCTGGAAAACTTTGAGAGGAGATTTCATTAATGCATATAAAGGCAGGTGCCAAGGGGATAGCGCCAGATCCTTTTTGGTGGTGCCCAGCAACAGGATGAGGATTAATGGCCATAAACTAAAGCCCAAGAAGTTTGACCTCAATATGAGGAAGAACTTCTTTACATTGAGAGTGGCAGAGCACTGGAACAAGCTGCCCAAGCAGGTCATGGAGTCTCACTCTCGAGGGACATTCAAAACCCAGCTGGACAAGTTCCTGTGTAACTTGCTCTGGGTGACCCTGCCTTGGCAGGGGGGTTGGACTAGATGATTTCCAGAGGTGCCTTCCAACCGTAAAAATGCTATGATATTGTGATTCTGTGATTATTACCTGATAAATGGTCTGAGATGTCTCAGAAGTGTTGACACATCTGCAAGTGTTGGAA
Organism: Aphelocoma coerulescens; assembly: GCF_041296385.1. Taxonomy (NCBI): domain Eukaryota; kingdom Metazoa; phylum Chordata; class Aves; order Passeriformes; family Corvidae; genus Aphelocoma; species Aphelocoma coerulescens. The sequence continues at coordinate 126,282,891 of NC_091015.1, forward strand.
TTCCACTGTGAGTGAATGCCAAAAAAAGCTCAACATTTTTGGTAGTAGATGTAGGTAAAGGTAGATTGCGAAAAGCTTTTCTGTATGAGTGTTTCAGCAGGACACAGAAAGATCCTTGAAAGTTAATTTTATGCGCTACAAGGAAAGCTTGGCGAAAAAAATATGAACATGTGGTCAAAAATCTAAGGAGCACACATGTAAAATTACTGTTCCAGATACTGCAGTTCCAGATACTGTGCATTGAAGAAGTCCTAAATGCACTGTAGATGGAAGAAAGCACAGCATTGCATTTGCATTGTACAAGATGATCTGTTAATACTGGATGCTGTTTTGGCAGTCTCTAGTTCCTTTGACTGTTGGCCTTTAATAATTTAGAGGTTAAATCTGCATTTACCCAGTGTGATTGCTGTGTCTGGAGAGCAATCCTACGAGTAAATACGGCTTTTGATATACCTTCTGTAATCTGCTCCGTTCTCTACCGTACTTGCACTGGTACCACACCGAATATCACTAAAAACGCAAACACTCTAAGGTGTGCTTTACCAGCTAAGTTGCTTGGTTGCTGTTAATTAATGTGTTACAAGGAAACTGTAATTGTTAAATACTAGGATAAAAGAAAGTTGTTTTTGTATTAAAATGTGACTGTAATAAAATGATACAGAATTCTGTAATATTCATGCTGGACAACAGTGGACACTGCTCAGATGTAAAGAAGCAATCAAAGACTTTCTTGAATGTGTTGCTTTTCCTTTGGGTGTTTAGCTCTGAATTCTCAGATTCCTGAGGCTATTTGTCATTGTCATCCTCTGCCAATCATATTCTTCTATATCTCTGATTAAATACTTTCAAAGTGATATACACCATTTCGTCTTGCATGTGCAACATTTTTCTGGTCTTTCTCTAAGTCCCTAAGGAATGTTTTCTTCAGTTCTTGTGTTTGTCATTTCTCATGACCACAGTGAAACTCACCCCACTCCCTGGACCAGGGCACTTTATGTTCGGGTGGCTTCCAGCAGCTGTCTTTGATGCCAGTCTCTCTGAAAAAGCTCAGGGCACAAAGGAATATTAAAATAGAGATCTGGTTTGGAAAGAAATACTGAGCTCAACGTCAGAGCCTAACAAAATAAAAATAAATAAAACAGTCACAAATGGAGCTGTACATGCTGTGGCAATTGCAAGCCAAGGTAATGTGTTTGAAAGCCAAGGCATTTGGATGAAGTAGCAGGAACTTTAATGGCTTGTGTGACTTCCTGAGAGCTTGTAACTGACAGCAGAATGTGCACAGCTTGGTCAAGCAGGAGTAGTAGTTCAAGAGTATTCATCTCAGAAGGAATGAATGACTTTACAAGAGATGATAAGAGCTTATAATCACCTTGGGAGGTTTGTTAGTTGTGCTTCTGAAACAGGTGGATAAAACAATGTGGTCCCAGCCCAATACCCACATTGAGAGTGGTGTAGTATTAGTGCCAAAAAAATCAGTAACATCAGCAGCTAGGTAAAGGCAGGACTCACAGGTACAATCCCATTCATGCTGACTATTCAGATAACCAAATACATTTGTCTGTCGGTGCCCAGTGAGCTGGCTAGCTTTCCATCCTTGCTGGGCAACAGATTCTCCAGGATCTGAGACAGCCATCAGGAGCCCACAGCTCGTGCCACAGTGGTTGGTGGGACCTGGGTAGGGCCAGAAGCAACATTAGCCAAGTCCTCCAGACATACAAAGGAAGCCTTAATATACGGCAACACCCAGGGCTGCAAACAGGACGTGGCTGTGGCATGGTAGTTTGGATGCAAGGGCACAGGAAAGGTGATGAAGCTCTGGCAGCTTGGCCAGGAAGCAATGGTACCCACCTGGATGAAAGCCATGGCCTCTTTTAAGCTCTGCACCTACCATAACTTATGGAGCTGCCCAGGTCAAACTCCTGGTGGGAACACGCTGCTTCCCCAGTGCCACCTGTGGGCTGTGCCCTGCTCTATCAGACACCAGTACCAGCCAGCAGTGGTGAGCACCACTGTAGGAGGTGTGCCCAGGTGGTAGAACTCCTCCGCTTAGTGGCAGAGCTGCATCAGGGGTTGAGCAGGATGAGATGATCAGGGAGAACTAGAGAGAGGCAGGCTAATGGAATCACACCCTGCCTTCCATGGGACAGGCCCGACAGTCAGACAGGATGTGTGATACAGAGGATTCCTTGTCCATTTTCCACCTTGCTGGACCTGTGAACAGAGAAGGACTGGTTGGTGATGTGATGGCTGGAGACTGTCTTGGCACAGAGATCATGAAATTCTGAAACTTTTGGTTCTTGGAGAAGTAAGGAGAGGGGTCAGCAGAACTGCCACTTTGGACCTTCAGAGGGCAGACTTTGGCCTTCTTAGTAGACTGGTTGGTTAACAGCCAGCTGAACAGGAGCCCGCGTGTGCCCAGGTGGCCAAGAAGGCCAATGGCATCCTGGCCTTTGTCAGAAAATGCAGTGTAGCCAGCAGGACTGGGACAGTGATCATTCTCCTGTGCTTTGTACTGGTGAGGCCACACCTTGAATCCCGTGTCCAGTTTTGGGCTTCTCAATTTAGGAAAGACATTTAGGTGCTGGAGCATGTCCAGAGAAGGACGACAGAGCTGGTAAAGGGTCTGGAGAAAAAGTCTGGTGAGGACTGGCTGAGGGGGTGGGGGTTGTTTAGTCTGGAGAAAAGGAGGCTCAGGGGAGACCTTACCACTCTCTACAGCCACCTTCTGAAAGGAGGTTGTAGTGAGGTGGTTGTCAGTCTCCCAGGTAACAAGTGACACAACAAAGAAAATATTCTCAAGTTGTTCTGGCAGAGGTTAAGATTAGATATTAGGAAAAATTTCTTCACTGAAAGGGTTGTCAAGCATCAGAACAGGCTGCCCAAGGGAAACCGTGACTCAGCCCAGCGTGAGTCACTGTCTCTGGAGTCATTTAAAAGGCATGTGGATGTGGCACTTAGGGACATGGTTTAGTACTGGACTTGGCAGTGTTAGGTTGTGATTGGATATCATGAACTTAAAGGTTTTGTAATTTAAATGATTCTATGATTATATGATATTAGGGTTCTTGTGGGAGTGATGTTTGGGCTATGATTTTCATCCTAGCTGTTTCCCTGAAAAAATGCATCAATTTTGTGATGTCTGTGGAGGTAGGGCAGTTCATCTAGATGGTGTTTTGGTCTGAGGGAGAAATATGAGAATAGGACTGGTGACCCTAATTGGCTTTAGAAAGAAGCAGAACCTGCAAAGAACATGCTGTTGAGGACTCTTAAGTTTCTAAAAAACCCAGACAAAAAGGCTTAATTTTGGTGCCTGTTTTTGTCCTTCCTTTCAAAATGCAGTCAGAAGAGGTGGAAATGAAAATAAAGATGGGTTAAATGGCATTGATCTGTCTGTGACTGGCCTTTCCATATGATATAGGTCTGAATTATTAGGTCTGTCAATCAAAGTTGTTTATTAAGTAACAAATTCATTCTGCATTCACCCCTTCAAACCAAATCCAGCCCAGATAGATCAGGACCTTCTGCATTGAATTCAGACAGACAATCTAAACCATACATGGATCAGGACAGTGTGGCCTAAACTCTTAATACTTTTCTCCTTGATGCCTAGGATGCAATTCCTCACCATCTGATTTTGAAATCCTTGTTTACTTCTTTATAATTCCTTTGACCAGATCCTCTGCAAGGTCTTTCTATTTCTGTGCCTGAAGGAGAGGCAAACAAAAGACTCTGTGAACTCTTAGTCCTTAAAACTTTATTTTCTTGTCCTTTGCTTAGGTGTCTGTAATGTTTTAAATACAGAGACATTAAGATCTGAAAAGTGTAGAGCCATGTGCAAATAGCCTTATGTAATAACAGTGTATATATATTTTCCTGTGACTGTAGCCCTTCTGTGGTGGGTTGGTGTACATGATAGCAGTGGAGACTTCATGTGTCAGCAAGATATCTTAAGTGCAAAATGCGGCAAATCATCCTTCATTGTTCATCATCTTGTACTTCATCTGTACAGTAACTGACAGCTGTGGTGTTCTTACTGCAGCCTAGTGTCACAGATTCCTCCAAACTAGACAGACCTTGTGTCCATAGAACTTTTTTAGGCAGAGAAGATCAGGCTCTTCTATAACTTTTGTTTGTTTATGCTTTACTCCATACCTCCCTTTCATGTTATTAGCCTGGTAATGACCTTTCCTTTTATTTGCATCTGCTGTTCCCTTTACCTTTATTCCAGCCCAGGATTTAGTTTTCAACATAGGCAGAAGTGCTCTTTTGTTTGCTGATATATGATCGTAGGCTAGTAGTGGTAGTTTTTCTAAGCAATACTCAAATAAAGCAAACCTGTTGGAAACAGTGGAATCTTTGCATGGGATGGCAGTGAAGTCTTCAAATTATGTTGGTTTACCTTGCATCTTGCATCTCAAATTTTCTGTTTGGATTTCATAAAACTTTTATGAACATCTTTTACTACAGAAAAACCCCAAACCCTAATTGCAGTAAATTTCTTTTTGAAGTGAGCTTTATGAGTTACTTTAATTTTACGTAGTTCCTTAGCCTGCCTTCTAATTATTGAAGACACATAACTTCTCAGTTCATCTTTTATTCCGTCTTCAACTTCCAGTGAAATCATGGATGTTGGTTTACTCACCTTTTTGCCTTTCCCTCTTTTATGTTGTAGTAAGCATGATATCATTGCAGCTTGAGCAAAAGCATGTCTTTGTTGAGCAGTTAAGGACATAGTCAGGACAAGGGTGGTAAGTAATATCCATAGTTAGAGTAACTAGGTAAATTCCTAGGTATACAAATACGCCTTTCATTTTTAGCTGAAAAGTAGGAATACAGCTGAAAGTGAGTTGGAGTGGGGGGGGAACCAAACCATCCAACCCAGAAAACCTGATTATTTTCAATCTTTCTAAACCTTTCTACTTTTCTTTTTTCCTTTATTGCATCATGGTAAATTGCATACCTTTATGCTCTGTGTCAAACCATATATTGTTTATTCTCCTGTCGTCCCTCTAGAAGGAGGAATGCATGCAGAGGAGTTTTCAGCTTGAAGCTTTTTCTTTATCATACATACATATTTTGTTTCTTTATGTCATCAAAAGACTACACCCCATTGTCCTTAATTCCCCAATATTCTGGGGCTTGTTGATGCTCTCAAAAACTTTATTTGGTATTTTATGCAAAAACTGCAGTTCTCCAAAGAGAATTATTTTTTCTTAGAAAGTGAAGTAATTGATTTTAGCCCTTATCTGGTGCTTTACGAAACTACATTTGTTCTCAATCTCATTATGGAGGTCCCAACATAAAGATGACGGCAAAGTACTTGAGTTCATTACTGTACACTATAGAGCTTACATTTAATAAGGTAGCCTGGTCAAGCTTCGTATTTAATTATTTTTTAGCTTTACATATTTATTAGGGACTTTCCTAGGTACTCAAATATTCCCAATATCTCCAGACAATTCTTAACTGTAACATGGAGGATAATGAGGTAAGTAACAGGGTAAGAGTTTTATAAATGGGAAAAATCTCCTAGTTGAAAGGAAGTATAAATCACTTTAAAAGAATATAGAAAAACTGAACTCTAGCAAAAAACTCAATGGTACAATTGAACTAAGGCCTTAGTACCACTCTGATCTTTTGATTCAATTTGCCACTCTGATCTTTTAATTCAAGGAAATTTTTCTACGGGATGGCTTGGGGTTTTTTTTTGGTGGGGGGCAGGGAGGGGAGGAGGAGGAGGATTAATTTTTGTTTCAAGTTTTGGATTCTTATTCTACACTAGGGACCAGATTTTCTTCAAAGCACTTGGAACACTTTGGTGGACCACAGTAGATGTATTGGGTAGGTAGGAGAGTGTTACTTGCCTGTTAGAAGTACTTAAGACTGTGATGTGACAGTACTTCTTCTGCAAGCAGCCTTTAATTTTTGAAAAGGATGAAAAAATAGTTGCATACGAGGGAGATCACAAATAAGATGTCTTTTAAGCAGTGTCTCAGGAACCCAGCTGTCCTTGTCATGAAGTACAACCTTACCTTATGGTCAACTTCACTGAAGCCTGCAGAGAGAAATGTAACAAGAGGATGGCCATTTGCCCTTTATTGACTAAAAGGAGAATGTCCCTGAATAATCTGAAATTCACTTTTAGCTACCTCTGACCTAATGTACCATCTTTATCACATAAATTTTTTTCCCAGCCCCAGGTATGTTCATGTCTCCAAATGGATCTCCATCAGCTATGCGTACACACTGAACTTTTCCACTTCACAGCCTCTCTAAAAACTTTTGAAATCTTAAATTCTGAGTGATTGTAAAAATATATCTTGCCATTAGCAGTTAAGATTTCAAGCTGTGCCTGCCACAAGCACTTCTGTTTGACTTCTGAAGACTATAATTTGAAAGTCTCAATGAAACTTTTCCTATACAGAAACTCTAAAACAAGTTGCACTTTTCCATTTAAAGCCTCAAGAAAACAACAGAGAATTTACAACATAAATTGCTAGTTTCCAAAGGTTCCATTTAATACTAATAATGTTATTCTGAAATCTGAGCAACTCAGCTAAAGAGAAGCTATTTACAGCATACTGCTGTGATCGTGGTGACAAAATCCCACTGAGAGATGTGTTTGCACATTTTCCAAAGTCACAGCTCTGTTCTGTTTCCACAACGCATATTTTTTTCCTCCTCAATTCTTTCTAACAAAAAAGAATGATGATGTAGTGTAAAAGTAATCAATTACACAGTAGAAAATGGTCTGCAGTAAGGTTAAAGAGTGGGTCTGGCTGTGTACACCATCTCTGTACCACAAATTAGACTCTTTATTGGATGGAATTATGTGATCTGGAAAGGTAAGAGAGGATTTATATTTGCTGGAGATTTATCAGAGTCTGTGATTAAATTGGTTTAGCTTATAACGATATAAAAACTTTGTTGGGTTACAGAGCTTCAAAGTGTTTTTATATGGTCTTCAGCTTTCCCAGAGTTTCTTGATACTCTTCAGTTAATGTCTCTACCAAGAACTTCTCCCCCTGCTTCAAGTACTGGGTCCTCAAGTACTGGGTCTTTATTCAGTTTGAAACATGGACCAAAAGTACTTAGTGGTGTGTTGTAATAAGATCCATTTCTGCAGTTCTTGTGCAGATCATTCCATAGGAAAGCTGCCCATTGCCTTCCTCAAGCTGTAGAAAAGGCTGCTAAATCAGCAGATTGAATGGTCACATTGTTCAAAAAGACAAAGGTAGTTTTGGTGTCAGTGATTTCTTGATTGCTTGAGGTGCTTTGCATGGCTGTGTTTGAGAAGTGTGTGGTTGGGTCAGCAATCTGACATCTTCACTATGTTTGGAAAGAGTGAGTAGTAATCTTCCCTAGAGATTTTAGAATTCTGAATGAAATAAAAAGGAATTTTTGTGGGTTTTTTGTTTTGTTTTGGGTTTTTTTTGGATCATGGCATATAATTGTGCATCTGTCTTGAAAAAGGCCAAAATAATAAAATAAATACTCTCCAATAATAGAGGGGAAAGGTAAGACAAAAAACAATGTGAGTACCAGTTCCCAGATAAATGTATGTATAGACATATGATACATCTTTAAGATGGAACTTATTTATTTTGTATATTTAGTAGTAATGTGGCTTAAAGAAAAAAACGTCAGCCTCTGCCCCTTCATTATGGAAGGCCTAATACTAGTGAGAGGTTCTCATGCATAGATTTAATTGATCCCTCTTCTTTATTTTAAGGAATAGGTATAAATTAAGAAGAAAAAAAACCCTCAAATCACAAATTTGTCAAGTACTTAAAAGGATTTTATCACACTGATAAAAGAATGAGTATATGAGTAAGCATAATATTCCAAAAGAAATAGTTGCATGTTTTGTTTTATATACTGCTGTATAAGTTTATGTTGCTATTTAATTGCTTGGATGGGGAGATAGTAAGTTCTTGTGCATACACAATGTTTCTGTTGTAATTGTTTGTAATTTACATTAGAATAAACTGGTAAAGAGGCAGTTGGGAAGCCCGGAAAATATTTACACATCTTGCACTTTAGAAGTTTTAAACCAAGCAGAATATTTGCAGTAAATTAACAGCCTTAGTAACAAGAGTAGTCAATGCCTTCAAAATGATTCTAGCATTAATGTCTTCTTGAATCCAGTGTGATCATCTGGCTTTTGTTTTCTGACTAGTTCATCCTTTGTAAACTAAATTATGTTTTAAGAAAATTAATTTATGAAAGCTAAGTAACAGATATCATCCCTTACTAAGAATAATTCACATATATTAACTGTATTATCTAAACTGCTCAAAGAGTTTAGTTCTGTCTTCTAATACCAAGTGTATCTTAGAGAACAGAGACTGTCCAGGACTGCCTGGAGCAAAGGTAATCTTGTGTAGATTTCAGCTTTGTAATGAATGAAATATATTACATGTGAAAGAAAAATCCTAAGGATGAGATGAATAGGATTTCTGTAAGCAACAGTGGAGTAGGACAGTGTGGAGAATTTTAAGCTAATTTTCCCTATCTTGTGCCCTAAAATATTTTTTATTTTTCAAAATGGATTCTGAAAAGATTAGGAACTGTTTTATGGTATCTTAATTAAAGCTAATTGTGACTAATGATTGTGAAAAACATTCATATCATCTAGTATTCTCTGGGACCTGAAAGAGACAAACACTTTTTATTTCCTTATTTTATAGTTTTTAGCAAGACTGGTAGTTATAAAAAAAATGATCCTTTAGACCAAATAGAGCTTTCCTGAGACAAAATAGTCTTCATGTTGTATTAAGACCATACTCGGGTGGAGGTTTTTAGCTTGGATATTTTCTTAATATACATATCTGTGTGCTCATCTGGCTTTGTTATGAGAATGTGACGGTGTTAAAAAGTTTTTTAGACTGAGTTCAAGATAGGGCTGTGCCCATCTTGTTAAACATTTGTTGGCTGTTCTTTTGGGGTGACTTTGTAGCTTGGTATAGGCCATGCTTTGGACAGGTGAGCGGGGGTGGTATGTATGTACGTGTGCATGTGTAGCTGTAGATACAAACACAGCTATTTTTGTGTGTGTGTGTGAATTTAAAACTTAGGATAGACATACAGCTTGATTCATTGTTTTGGCAATTGTCATCACAAGTGCAAGGCTGCTGAAAGATGGAAGTAAGGAAGTAAGGTATCTCTTTAGACAAATACTCTACTTAAATGCCAGTGGTGCTATGTGGAAAGTGACAATCAGTTTTTACTCAGTGACATGCCTGTAAAATAAAAGTATAAATGGAGTATCTCTTTCACCATCTATAGGTATAAATTTAAAATTCATATCTGTAGGAAAATGAAACTTATTTACATTGAGTCTGGACACTGAAAAGTTCTTAAAAGGATTAGAAATGTCAATATTTACTTGTAATGTTCATTATTACCCATTTGGGTTAATATATTCTGATTAATTTAAACATCTCATTTTCCTGCTACATTGTATGCTTTCCATGGATCCTGATTATTTTCTTTTTTTGTACAGGAGAAAAACAGTATACTAAAGGGTCATCTAACTTTGCCTATGCTTGTTAGTTGAAGACTTTAATGAAGATCTGCTAGTAAAACACCTGAAGATGAACTTGGAACAGTGCTAATACTTTTATTCTTATTGGCTATATGTGTATATTGGCATTCTACATATTCATATGGACTGTGCATGAGTGAAGTGTAGGACTGAATCTTTTTTGCAGCACATGCCTATCAGCAAAGTGACAGCAGAGCTTTCTGTGGTTGCTAATAAATCAGAGAGTATTTACTAATAAAACAGAGAAGTTTATCTGCATTGCAAAAATTTTTGGAATTCCGTAACATGGGACTAGGGATTTTTTCTGCTATAGGGGAGGAAAAAGTTATGCTGGTGAATTTTTTTTTTTTTTTAATTTAATAAAGCATTTTAGTTGTTATGTAATTCTGGATTGCACCTGGACTTAATAATCTGATATTTGAATTAACTTCTTAGCAGCAGGGCATAATGACTGCACTGGCAAGGTTTATTTGAGGATGTTTCCCGACTTCCCATTCGGAGTGGTTGGACACACTCAGTTGAATTAGCAGGTAGAAATAAAGAAATAGCAGGCCACTGTGAAAACCATTTCGTTTTTGATGAATCTAATTTATTCAAAATAGTCACTGGACCAACACTGAAGAGTAGACATAGCTTCCACCTTGTAGCTGCCTACATGATGTGGGCACCCTGTAGAGGTGAGCACTTTAGGAAATGGAGAGGACCAGCCAGGCAGAAGTGGTTAGACCTACCCTATTTGCAGACTAATTGTGTTCTTTGTGGGGCGCTTTGGATTCTTTCCAGATGATTAAACCCACAGCTGGGTGTTTTAGGAATTTGTGTCTGTATTTGCTGGACAAATAAGAATTTTTTTTATCACGAAACTTGTGTTTGCATCACTGCTGTTACAGATATTCTCCATCTGCAACACCACTGGTGATATAGCCTAACTATATGGACTCTATCATTCTGAAATTTTGTAGCAGACAGGCAACCATCTGCCACATTGAGTATCTAAAGGCTTAGGTCTTGGCTTTGTGTGTCATAGGTTTGGGTATATCCTAGTATGAGCTCCTACTGTATTTTTTTTGGGTTTTTTTTTTTTTTTGGTTTTGGTTTTTTTTTTTGTTTTTTGTTTTTTGTTTTTACTTTCTCAATATACCATAAAAATGCAGCAGTTACCAATCATGCTTAAAAATCTAAGTACAAGGTTCTGAACACAGGGAACCAGGTGCATCCCACTATCAGTTCTGTTGGTATCTGAGACTCCTTTTCACATTGCCTTCTGATGTGTACTCCATTGACAGGTACTTTTCCCCTCCAGTCCCTGCATAGTGATGCCTCCCTAGAGTACCATCCAGCCAAATGCTCTTTGCATGGAAATACAGGTTCAGAGAAAGGGGAAAGAGGGAAGGAAAGGAGAATCTGCCTTTACTGAGGAACTAAAAGCTGGTGAGGATGCATGTCTGAGGATCACCCATCACCTCAAACATCACTCAGTGGCTGTGAAATCTCAAGCAGGAGAACTTGTTGCCAGCCTATGTCCTTATAAACAAGGGGAAGAAGAGGCTGACTGATCAGAATCCAGATTTGGTACAATATTAAGTTGATGATCATCAGTGATACTAAGGAGGTTGGTATGTACATAATGTATCTTTTGTGTCAGGCATTTTAAAATGGATGTCTGCAAGCAGTTGGCCTGTAGTAATATTCCTTGATGAGGAAGTTTTAGTGGTTGAAGACAAAAGTCTTTCTTGGTCTGATTAACTTAAGCAAACATTTATCTTCCCTGAATAAAAGCAAGCAAAATTTTACACCAGGTAATTGACACTAAAGAATTATTCTGCTTAAATTTAAGTTCTTACTGTTTTCAATTTTGATTCCCCTGTTGCCAGAGTACTGTGACAATAATTTCCTAGAAGGTATTTCTAAATACTTTAGTCTATCCTTGTAGTTTTAGGCAGGAATCCTTTTAAGTATTTATTACTTAGGACATATATATTTGGTATATATCAAAGGAATGTAATTTCTAAGGTGTGTGTTTACTTGAGTCAGGTTAATTTTCTAACCTTAGGTCCCCTCTATACCTTTTCTCATATTGCAGGCTAATAGAATCCTGTCTCCAATTTATTATGTTTTCATGTTTCAGTCTGGACTTCTAAACACCTGAGCCTGTGTTCATTACAAATCAGACATTTCTGTAGCTTTAGGCTGTTCTTAATTGTTTTCATGGTAGCAGAGATCTCCTCAGCTAGAAGTAAGAATATTTTCTGTAACTATTATCAGGACCTAAGATCTTTAACTTTCTTCACCATGCTAATGATCTTCTTCTGTACTGCTTCCTACCTATATTAGCCTTTTTCACTATGAAATATGAAGATTGTGTGTGGTGTTTCAAGGCAATGTGAATAATCCGCTTTAAAGTATGAGTGTTATTATCTCTGAGACAGAATATAGTAGGATTTCATCAGAAGAGTGTTTTTACTATAGTTCCACTTTGTAACGTATTTCATTCATAACGAGTTCCAGGTTTTTTACTACCTGTATTTACTACTTTTGCAATATACAATAATTTATTACATTTTAAAGATTATTATCCCTACAGTATTTGCATGGGATGCATATCTGTACATTATACCCATGAATTTGTTGGAAATTCATATCTGGTGATGTTTATTATTAAGTAATTTTATTATTTACTTGATATTCCTGTTATTTATTTGCAAAGGGATTACTTAATTTCTATTGAATTGCTACTGACTTCTAGGGGGAGAGAATAATTTTCAAAGCAAGGAAAACATTCACTCATCTTAGACATACTTGTGCACTCATAGATTCCCCACATACCTCTTCAGAGATGTACAGATTCCCCACAGTGTCTCACATATGTTGTTTTCAAACTGAAAATGGTTCTCAATGCTATAGTACCTCAAGTCTTCAGAGAGGCACATACTGAAATTATTTGTGGATCATTAGTGTGTTTTTCTTTCCTGTCCTCTGTTTTTCCAAATGCAAGTAAGCAGATGTCGTTTCATCTATCTTGTTTTGTCTATTCAGCCATTTTATTTACCATATTTTACTTACCCAGGGTGTCCCTCCATTAATAAACAGCTGTGTTCCTGATGGTGGAAGAAACATCTCTAGAAGATATATTAGAAGGTCTGAGGGAACTCCCTACTGCTTTCTTTTTTGTTGACCATAGAGGGAATTGAGCCTACCATGATTATGTACCTGATAGAAAGTTAGAAATACTGAAGCCAAGCATTTTTTGCCAAGAATTTACATGGAAACTACACTCACAAATTCATTTGTACATTTCTGTTTTCCTTCAGAACCACATGCTGCATGATAATGGCTTTTTCAGGCATGTTTTCTAAATCTGTTGGGCTGTAGTTTAGCACTTCTTTTTTCCTAAAGTTACTTTATTTCTTTAAGTGGCCTCATATGTCCAAGTAGGTCATGATCTTTGATTTTCCAGGTCTTCATATCTGATCCCAGTTACAAACTTTTTCACTGAAAAGTTACTCAAGGGGTGGTTTTTTTGTGGTTTTTTTTGGTCTTTTTCTTAGTATGTTACTTTTGCTTAAACTTTTTTGTACTGCATTTTTTTATTATGTCTCCTGATATTCTTCTCTAGTTTATATTTAATACATACAAATATATTCAAATTTTAAATTAATTTTTCATAATTGCATTATGTTAATTATTTACTAATTATTTGGATCCTCCATAATAGTTTCCTGTTATCTTTTTTCTTGATTATCTAGCTATTATAATTCTCCATTATTTGTGTTTCTTTCACATTCTCTATCAAAATTACTTTTTCTCTTTTTCAATATAGTAGTAAAGCATTTTTTCATTGATCTTTTTCATTTTTCTAAATTCCCTGTGCCCCACTGTATTCAGATCTCATTTAATTGCTCTTGTTACCATGCAACTGTCATGATTCTTTAAAACTGCCTTTATATTCGTATACTGATGGGTTTTATTTTAAAAATTATTATTCTTCTCATGAGTGTCCATTGTCCTTCAACTGATTGCATCAGAAAATATTTTCCTAGCCTTGATGAGGGTTTTTCTCTCTTATCAACTTTTTTACTGACACGTAATGTGTCTTTCTTTTGTGATTTTAAATGTCCAGAGTCATTTTAAGCTTTTCCTACAAGCTGTCTTTAGCATAGGCAAAGCTAAGACTATTAAGGCTTAGCTGCAATCCATTGTATCTGTTCAAAAACTTCATTCTGTCCATATAAACCAAGTTCAAGGGCACCTCGCAAGCTTAGCCTGAAATCTCCAAAATTTGGAATAAACATCATAATTATTTTCTGCCACAGAAATATGTTACAGTTTGGAAATGACAACAGATTTCTATAATAAAGTCTGCTTTTTTGTGAGTAAAAGAAAAAGAGCTTTGCACAGTACAAGGTGGATTTTTCAGCTGTGTCATAAAAACCTGTCTGTGTAGGTAGTATTACCTGAATTATGGCATCTGCCCAGGTTGCTGTCTTCTGAGAAATTCTGTCTGGCTGTGTCATGCAAGCAGCTCTACTTGCTGGATCCGAAAATGTCGTGGATATAACTCAGGAGCTATTCGCTCATCCTGGTCAAAATAGGGATACCTGAATGTAGAACTTGAGCAAACAGGCACTGAAAGAACTGCCCAGAAAGAAGGTTGGGTATTTTCTACCTGCTTCTGCTGGCAGAGTTTGGAGTTAGCGGAAGATGTATTTTGGATCTCTCATTATATAGTTAGATCTAAGTGTTTTCATTTAAAACACAATATAAGTTTGTATTGAAAAGGAAACGGAATCCAATTCTGAACCCAGTAACCTATCTTTTTATTTCCTTAATCAGAAAACATATGTGTACTATTAAATTTTCCGTTTCTGTTCCTTTCTTCTTTGCCTCTATTTTGTGAGTTCTTTTACTCAGAGTTTGGATAGAAACGCAGAGACGCAGAGTTGTTCTTCAGACTCAGAGTTTATTGTATCATATCTATAGTACAGCTGCACGGAATGTGCCTCTAAGTTAACAAGGTGAAAATGGCCCCCGAGTGCTACCTTTCAAGGTCTTTTAAAGACCAAAATTACCCAATTATGGAATGTCAACTAATTTATTTTTACTTATAATCCAATAATTAATCATTCATGTTCTGCACTGCAGGTTTTTTGAACCAATACCAGATCACCCAGGCTTGTAAAGAAGGAAGAAGAAAGAAGAACTAACCTACACCCAAAATCCTCTGTTACATGAATATTACTATATCCCAGAAACCTAAATTTTCTACATCTCTACATATTCCACCCAGTGATACAACAAACTTCTCTTCAATTACACAGCAACAACCTCAGTGTTATCACATAATTTGGGAAGCCTTTCCCAAGGCCTCAGGTCAAATGCAGTGTGCTTTTGAGGATCATTGCCTGTCAGCACTGAAAGACTGAAGTTCTCTGAACTCATGGTTCCAACAGTGTACTACATGGACAGAGCATGTCCATATGATATTTTTCAAGAAGAGCCAGTTTAACACTGTAAAATTGATTGTCATGAACCATCTTAAGTCTGGGAACTCTGCAGCTCTGCTCATGGTGTTTTGCTGCAAAGCACAGCTACAAGCCCTCCTGTCTGTAGCTGGGCCATGTTTGACTGCCTTAGATTATAGATTCTCTGCTGTCCTGTACTGGCAAATTGCTGACACAACCCCACAAACAGTCGTAGTCTAAGATACAATTTCCTTTCCAGGGGCACTTAGGGACATGGATTATTAGTGGACTTGGTAGTGCTGGGTTAATGATGACCTTAGAAGTCTTTTCCAACGCAAATGATTTTATGATTCTATGACTTTAATTTATGCTCATCAAGAACTAATGGTGTTTGTCTTAACATGTTTCTATAAAAATGCTTTTCATCTCACTGTTCCTGAGATTAAATGTCAGGAAAGAACCTGATAGAGTGTATCAGTACAAAGAACCATTTGTACCACCATTGAAAACTGTGGTCCGTACGTCTACACTGAAACTGATGTGACTGTAAATGTTAGAGCTGCCTCACCAATGTCTAAACAATGTTGAGAGCTTTGAAGAGAGATAAATCAGAGGGAAAAGCACCTGTTGGACCAGGTAAATAATTTGAGGTTATTTGTTCCACTATGGGACAATGTTTATCCACAATTGACTTAGATGTACTTGGTTCTTTAGAGATTAATGGAGCTTCACTGTCAGTACCTCAGTTCCTCTTTAACACTACTTCTCTCTCCATCTCCACTTCAGAAAAAACTAGATGGGCTGTTCATTTTATGCAGATTATACTACAAGAAGACAATAAACAGCTTCTTTTTTGTATCCCCTAGAAATGCTGCCATCCCAGTCTTCTCCCTTTTTGTGTACTTTTGAATGTCTACCTACAAAATGCTTAAGCAAATCTGTATAGGCTCCTTCCCTTTGACTGCTGCAATGAAAGACGAAAATGTTTGGCTTCTAAGTCAGAATTGGCTTCTGTGCATGTAATAATTAATACTAATACTACTACTAATGGTAATTATTGTTACTGTTATTAAATTATTAGGCTACATATCTAAAATATCTGTACTATTCAGCCTGACAGAGAAAAAGTGTATTCCTCTTTATTTTCTTATACATTATGTCTTCTTTTTATCTTTTTAAATGTATGGAAATTCCTAGTTATAAAGGATGAGTCAAAGCTTCCCATTGCATGGAAGCAACATGAAGAAAAAGCAGACAACCCTGAAAATGTGCAGAAAATCATCTAGTCTACTTTAGTTGGACTGACAGTTCCAGAATTAAGCCCTATTAACTATATGCAAAGTGAAGACTGGTAGGATTTAGGTATATTGGGTTGTGTCCCCAAGGTTTTTATGGTCAGACAGGTAGTGGGATTTAGACCTATCACTATTAAGTGCCCTGTCATTTTTCTTGAGAGTCAATGGCAGAATTGCTTTGCATCAACTAAGAGTCGTTTGAATGGGGGAACTAAAATGAATAAAGCAGATTAATATTGAAATGCTTGCAATTTAATATGCTTTCAGACTAATGTTTTCCTTGAGGATATTTTCAGCTCTAAGGGCAATAAAATCATAAGCTTAAATATGACAGCTTGAAAATTACACAGAAGATAAGAAGATTCCTTGTAGAGGAATCTGTGTTTTCTACTAACAAATCACACCAATTTGCCTCTAGGTTGCTATCTAGATCTAGAAACTCAGAATTTACCTTTTCTTTTACCTGCAGCATTTTGTTCTTTACCTCATTGCCTCATGTCCTGGTAGTGTGCTCACCATTTGGTCTGCCTTGCCTGCAAAAATTCTGTTCATCCTTCAGCTTCTGAACATGGGATATCAGATCCAGGCAGCTGCTCAAAAGGGTGATCCTGTAACAGTGCAAGATTCCTTATTTCTTTATTTCCTTTTCTTGTTCCTGCTTTTGATTGTCTAAGTTGAACTTAAGAAAGAGAGATAGTATGGAGAGTTGATTGAGTTCAAACAAGGACGTCTGAGTGGTAGAGTAATAAAATAAAAATTGGTGGTCATCACCGTGGGAGACACTTAGCAGATACTGCTTCCGAGGTCTTAGAGTGCTACTCAACAACAAAATAATGACTCATTAATGATAAGCAAAATATAGCTTTAAATATCACTGATTATTTTTGTAGTGTAAGGGTATTCATATATGGCAATACCCAAATCTTGTTGCAGAAGGTCTGATAATACTGGATATTGGTATAGAGTATATGTAGGGCATGTACGTCCTTGTTTGTTTGAAAGATGTAAGGGAGACTGTTGGTCAGAGTCCTAGTTACAGTACAAGTCCAATGGATCCTGCATATCTAAATCACTGTATCTGCTGTATTTTGTAAGCTCTCAGTCAGGAATATACACCTTTATTTCCTCCTCTGTCAAGAAAATTTCTGTGCAGTTTCTTTTCTTTTGGGGAGACCTCACTGTAGTCTTCAACATGAAAACAGCCTGAACTGCGTGGGGAAGGGTTTAGGTTGGATATCAGGAAAAGGTTGGGTGCTGAAACAGGCTCCCCAGAGAAGTGGTCACAGCACCAAGCCTCTCTGAGTTTAAATGTGTTTGGAAACTACTCTCAGGCACACGATGTGATTCATGGGGCTGTACTGTGAAGGGCCAGGACTTGATGATCCTCATGGATCCCTTCCAACTCAGCTTATTACATGATTCTATTTGTGTATGAGTTATTGCATGTGCTGGATAGAGACATACTAGTGATTTTTATACACACTATGTTGAAAATAGTTCTAACTTCTCAATTTCCTAGAGTTTGTGAAACATGCCCATTTCACGGTATGTTCCTACTTCATATTTCTTTCTTGTTTTACATCTGTCTCTGCCCACCAGTACAGGCTCAGATCAGACAGCTTACTTCTGACTCTATTGATTTAGCTCCAATTAGGACTAAAGAAACTACCCAAAACTTTTTACTCCTATGGAGTGGAGAGAAACAGCTTTCTGCTTCAGCAAATGCTTATACATATTTATTGAATAGCTTCTTTGTGGATGTTATGATGAGCTTGCTTATCAGGGAAAATGACTTGAAGGAGTTTCAGATCTCAATTATCTGTGATTCCAATTAGAAATTTAATAAATGCTGAAGCTTTTTAAATCTTTCACTTATTCATAATGTAGCATGACAACAAACAGCTGGTGATAGTGGAAAAATTCAATAGGAATCTACTGTCTAGATGAATTTCTTTTTTTTTTATTAGATTGCAGAGCCTGCATCTGTGACCATGACATGTCTAACTTCAGAGAACTCATTATTACTTCCATTGTGCTCTAGCAGTTTTCATCCTTCTCAATCAGAGGTGGGAAACTTCTTTTGAAGAATTTCCATGCTCAAGAGAGGGATAAACATTCTTTTGTAGTTTCATGCTGCAATAGGATAGCCAGATCTTCTTAAACAGAAGAATAAAAGTACAACAGCATTAGAGAGACATGCTTACCAGTGTTTCATTTACCTTCCTACAGAAAGATAAACCAAGTGTTTTCATACTTTAAAGACTAAATATATTCTGGCTTTAATTTTTGGGAGATTTCTCAGCCTTCTGGCAACATCTGAGGAGCTTCTCTGAGTTTTGCAGATCTGTCACCAGCTGTGTAGCACTAGTTGAAGGACTGCTGGGTGTCAGGAAATTGCAGTGACTCCTGCAGTGCACGTTCCCTAGGCTTGCACTGCCAGTTACAGTGTTCAAGGCAGCATGATGGACACTTCAAGTAGGCACAGACTTGTAGAACAACCAGATATCACAAGTGTATGCACAAGTGCTGCTGACATTGAGGCTTCCAGATCATCCAGTTGCTGGATGTATTAAATATATCACAGATACACTGAATTTACCATACAAGAAAAAAATGCAGAAAATGCATTTATGTAATGTAATTTATGTAATCCAGCTGTTACTGAGGTATTTGCATATGATTCTGTGTGAGGAAGCATGGTAATTTTTGACATTTGAATCAACTAAAACTTCTTACATAGCTATATACCATCTCCAGTAATTGTTTCCTCAATAAAGTAATTTTTTTCTGTCTTCTGGTCTGTTTTGCTGTAGGAAACAAACAAGAAATGGTTACTTTTTTTCTTTTTATTTTCCCCAATAGGTGGGAATTTATAGCAAACTAGGTCATTATCAGGATTATAAGTACTTTTAGCTTTTTAGCTGTGTGTTTACTGTATTGCTTTCTTATGTGAGTAGGAGAATAAGTGGAAATTATTTTGATCTGAAGTGTGCAAAAAGCCATGAAATTTTGGCTCTGGTTACGAAAAACTTACATTTTTGTGAATGACAGAAGAAGTGTACTTTGCACATGGCCTATGAGGACAGGGACTAATTTATAAATAAATGTACAGATGGAGCCACACTTCATGCTGCATTGTTCTTTAAACTTCTGCACCATGGGTTCTGTCTTTTCAGTCTTTTTAAATGTCAGCCGTAAATTTTTCTTTATTATCTTGAGGGTTGTTTCATTATAATATCAGATCCCTGAGACTTCTAGACTTCTGCATCTTTGAAGCACTTCATCCATCATATGGGCCAAAGATATAATGCTTGGCTTGGTGCATATAAAACCCCCTCTTATCACGCTTTTGATGCCTCAATGGATTTCTACACTTCAGTTTTCTCAATTAAAACATTGTCTTCAGAGTACAAGATTTAATGTGCTTTTAATCATTTGGTCAATGATTATAGACATTTCCTTACTGGACTTTTGCCATTCATTTAGAACATAAAGGTTTCATTTTTAATGGAGCAAATGTGTTATTTATCATTATCTTTTTCTATAGATGCAATTTCCTAAGAAAAGATCGTGAGTGGAAATAATCCAGGCGTGCTGGTTTTGAAGGTTAAATGTTTTCAGGGGAGATAATAATTAGAGATACCAGTTTCATAATTTTATGGGTTTATTTTCCCTTTGAGCACTTCTGTCTGTTCCAGGCTACAGGAACTTTCTGTCTAAATCAGTAAATTGGAGCAATTTATGATGGCAAATATGAACTGAGATTCCTGTATATCTTAACAAAAAATATGTGTCATCATCATCGCTAATGAAACACTGGTGATAAAACAAATAATTTGTACATTTGGAATGTCACATGAAGCAGGCTTTTTTCAGACATAATACATGTTTTCCCTCCAGTGTTTTTTTTTTAACAAGTGCATGATTGCCAGCTCCTCAGCAAAACTTCTGCAGCTCCAGTAATGGAATTTTTTCTGAATCACAGTAAGAATTATCTCTGCTGGAGTTCAGCCCTGATAAATTCTGTCAGCACAATGTCTGTGCCCTGTGAAAGTCCTTTTTCAAGGGTGAATTTTAGTCTTTTGGATAACATTTACATCTTGCAGCTAGCAAACTACTTGTACTTGAGTACCCTTATGCATCCGAATCATGGCACTGATGGAAGCCTGCCAATTTTATGAAGAGTAAGATTTTTGTTAAATGTACATTTTATAATACCACTTAAGCCAAAGATAATAGGCAGAGGCTTAATAAAATAGTTTATCACTGCGAAAATAATTCTAAAAAAATTCCTACAAAGTGAGCAGTACCTTAGAAATGTATTTAAGACTTCAAGACTTGTTTTTTGTAGCTGTCTCCCCTTACTTATATGAATGAAACAACAGAAATGTTCCCATCACCATTTAGAAATTACACATAACAATCATTCATTTGCTGCTCTGCACTTTCCTGTTCTTTGTCACAATGGACACAAAATGGACACAAAGGGAACCAAAAATCAATGAAATCATCTTATCCCTGCCAAGAAGAAATGCACAGCACATACTGAAGGTCTGATGTTCAATACAAGAAATTTTATGTTTTCTTTAAAGAGATGGTCAGTGACAACTTTAAATATTGCCCATAACACCAGTAGTAATAAATAACCTGAACAAATGAGTCCAAATGACCTAAATCAAAATTAAAGCTTAAATTTCTCCTTTTCACACATCTGTGTGTTTGCTTATAGTAAATGAAACTGTTTTGAAGCTGGTATCTGGGCTGCACCCAGTTTCAGTAGCTTTAATGGCC
Source organism: Aphelocoma coerulescens (assembly GCF_041296385.1). Classification (NCBI taxonomy): domain Eukaryota; kingdom Metazoa; phylum Chordata; class Aves; order Passeriformes; family Corvidae; genus Aphelocoma; species Aphelocoma coerulescens. Next base: position 126,303,989 of record NC_091015.1, read on the forward strand.
AAAGCATTAATATTTTTAAATTGCTTTTCAAAATGTTCTGTACCTTCCTAGTTCAATTTTTCTTTTGCATTTATTGTATAAATGCAACATTTCGGAGCACAACTAATTTGTTTCTCTAGTGCAGTTCTGGTTTAAATGTCAAATCTGCATGCCTAAACTGTACAGAGTGCATTAATATTTGATGTGTAATTAATGTATCCATAGTCACATTTTTGTGAATATAATGCTGGATTTGATTTTTGTTGCTGCAGATAAAAAGCATATAAGGTGAAATTTAATTTACATGAAAATTAGCTTTTAAGAATGGTAATTTAGAAAAACATGTCAGAATGAACTTTGAGAGATCATCCTGTACAATCCTTCCCTAGAGCGTGAGATCAGCTGTATTTGAACCAATCCTAGAATATTTTTACTTAATGGGTTCTTAGAAAAGAAAATCAGAACTTCCTTAGTAGATTTCTGTGAACTGCTGGATGGTTTCTACTCCTGGAAAATTCTTCCTCATGTGTAACTTAAGTCATCCTCACTATGAATTAATTCCATGTTTGCGTGTGTATATGTATTTATATGTGTAAATTTTAAAGTATATGTCTGCATGTGCTGCCTTGTCTCTCTTCTGGGCTAGATGGACTTAAATTTTCAGTCTATAGGTCATATTTTTTGGGTGTTAGATCATTCTTATTGCCATCCCCTGAACTGTCTCCATCTGCTTCATGTTTGTTTCCTTGATGTATTGTACCCAAAACTATAAACAGTAGACCACAGGAGGCTTTTGTTGTGCATGAACAGATTGGATGGAACAAATGCTCCTTTATTGTAGTTATCTCAAGCCATCCTCCACTGGCAATGTAAGCTAGATAAACCTAATTTCAGCTACTCCAAGAGCCTTGTTTCTAAAATTACAATGAAAACTTTACTAGTAGCTTGTGTTGGGGAACAGAGTCACACTCCAGTCTCTGAAGTAAAGATAATCTGTACATAGTAATTAATTATTGTCAATGATATTTCAGATATTGTAGAACTCTGAAGGTCACAGCATCAACAACCCTACCCCACCCCAAGCCTCCAACCCACAACAGTGCAGGGACAGCTGTGTTTGTGCAATACACCATGTGTCTGTACATGTCTGTGTGTTCACAAAACCACTGTACTAATCTAGCCAAGCTTGTTCTTCATACATTCTCACAAATTAGTGAGTGAAAAATACAGCGAGATTCTTTTGAAGGTAAGACACAAAGTAATGCATCTCCTGACCTTTCCTACTCTCTTAGGATCAGTGCACCATTGTGTTCGATACTGTCCATTTATTGAGATATTGATACATAGAACAATAAGGAATATTTATTCTCCTTTCTGTGACAGGATGGCTTAATCATGGATATGATTGTGTGACTGGGGGTGCACCCTCAGTAACTTTTAACACATAAAATGTGTTACCTTTACCTTATCATTTTTATTTCTTTGGTGTGCTTTCTCCTGTGGATAAATATACTCTGCTGTAACGGAAAACTTCTTTTTGGTATATTCCTTTAATATTTCTCAAAGAAAAAATATATCGAGAAATATACAAACTTGATGAGATTTTCAGTAAAGTCAAATTTAAGTCCAGCATTAGAGTTTTGAGTCTGTGTTGCTCTGATATTTTTGAATTTAGAAACCCAGACCACTATGCTAAGCTGCGAAGATTCCCTCTATCTGATGTTTCAAGCATATTGAAAAATCTAGATTTGTTTTATATATATTAATATATATAAATGTATTCCAAAATAGGCACATATAATCATGGTCATGTAGATAATGTTTTCAGTGAGTCTCCTAAACCTTTAAAAGCTTACTCCTGGAAAAAAATTGTGAGTTATAGTCTCTCTCTGCAGAAAATCTCATCTTCCATGTCTGTCTTTTAGGCACTCATTTAGCAGTTTCTTACATGTTGCCAGAATGCTGTTCCTGTTTGATACTGCACTGATTTTGGTGGGAAACCATTCAGACACAGCAGCCTATCAAATATTGATCAGTGCTGAGGGTGTTCTACCTCCCCATGGCAAGGACTACCTTGATAATACATTAGACACAATATACAGATATTACTGAAGTCGATCCTGTTGCACTGTATTTTCTGCATTTATCTAAACCTGCCTTTTCAAATTTGCTTGCATATTCTCATGCTTTTTCTGTGTAGTTTTTTTTATTACAGTGGGTAACCTGGTGTATATGTTCTGTTCTAAAGCTCAGAATTATCATCCTCTGCTTAGTAGTGAGGGTGTTAATATGTATTGTGTGCAGCAGCAGACAGCTGTGTTCAAGAACTGAAACACCTGTAGGTGTAGATAAAACAAAACAAAAAACTTTTAATTTCATTTTCAGCAGAGCTTTAAAAGTTCCAGGGAATTGTATGAAAGTAAAAATTAATCCTAGATTAATGCTAGTATTTCGTAAGTCATATCAAAAACTGCTGGTTTTGTATAGTGTGAATCAGGTTTGAAGCAGTTTGCAAAAACACAAGGCTGACAGGAAATTAAATTCTGAATAAGAAATAAATATCAAGACTATTATGTTGGGGTTTTTATTCATTGAGGAAAATCCCAGTGAATTCTGCTGATATTAGAATGCAGTGGATGGGATTGAATATCTCTCACTTAACTATTTTTATATCTGCTAAAATGTTATTATAATAAAATAAAGTTCATAAACTTTTTACGTTTACAATATTTCAGAGCTTTTGTCCTGGTTAAAAGCTTTGTCCATCAAAAATAGTTGCAAAACTGTAATGTGAAGAGGCATCGGGTATTGCTTACATACTAAGAATTTTAGAAAATACTCTAGAGATTCAATCATGAACTTTTCCTTACTGGGGAGAAAGTGGTGCCCCCTGGGGAGATCAGAAGGAAGTTAGTAACCATCTTACTTGTAAGTGGTAGCTATGGTTGATTGTGCCTTGACTAATAATTTATTAAAAAGAAAACAAAAACAAAAACAAAACCACAAACAAACAACAACAACAAAAAAATACCACCCACACGTGAAGTGCAATCTGTTCCTTACTGAAAAATAAAATAAGAGAAAAAGACTTAAGGAGCTTTCAAAAAGGTTATTTTGCAGAAAAAAATGGAGGAACTTCCTTGTACGCTTGAAAAGAATGTGGTTTCAGCTAAGAAGAACCTTTTTGTAAACAAGAGATTGTTTAGGGGGTAGGACCAGAAAATATACAATTTATATATCAAACCATTAGGCAGCTGGTGTCATCAAAGTGCCTCTACTGACTTACAGAAAGTCTTTGAAAACATGGTGGACAGGAGAGGCCCTCATACAATCAGATCAAGCAGATTATATAAAGTGAAAAGTGTGCCTTTGGATGGTGATGATTATAAGGTGAATGTCATTTGGGATAATAATCATATGACTGATGGAATTTGAGCAAATTACTTTTTTCTTTTTGAGACATTTAGCATTTTCCCTATCAAGCCCCACAGCTTTTATTTTTGTCTGCTATGGTTGAGGCCTTCTGATTACTTCTATACTATTTGTCCCCTAACAATTTTGCTACTAATAACAGAAGTAAAGAGAGTGACAGTGATGGAAATATTACAAGAAGTTTGAGAGTCAGTTCTAAAGCATTGTTTGCTGATTCAAAACTTGCTTGAACTAACGTAACTATTTGGCCTCCAAAACTGAAATGGAAAGGCAGGTAGAAATAATTTATTCTTTTCATTAACATTAACCTATAAATATAATTCAAACGTGTCTGATAGATTTCCCTTGTTTTGGGCCTGAAATGAGCGTTGTAGTATAGATGATAAAACACAGTTTGTAAGGGTCACTTGAACATTTTTTCAATTCACATTTAAAAAAAAAAAAAAAAAGAGGATAATCTCCTTTTAATGAGTTCAGTTTATTAAATTTGAGACTGAAGTAGACTCTAAGAATTTCAAACCCAAATAGGAATCATTCAGTCTCCAAAGAGAAGCATATCTGAGCCTATAATTTAAAAATAAACCCTTATAAAGATCATTTTAGGGAAGTTGAATCATCATTAGTGGCCATACAAATGCAAAATACTGGTTTTTTTCTTCACATGAGATAATTTATTTTCTGCCATTTCTTCATTTCATAATCTTAACTTTTGTATATTTAAAAATATTGATAATTTTTAAGCATTTTGTTTTAATTTTATAACATTTCATCATTACATGAATCCTAATGAATTACATTTTGTTTTGAAAATCAGAACTTGTTCTTTCTGCTTAAACATTTTAGTGAGCAGGGTTCTTTTGATGGGTTGTAACAGGTGCCCAATCAATTACTGTGAAAAGAAGTCTCATGACTGACAATTATGTAAAGTGAAGACATTAGTTGTATTTCCTGTGATATGCTTTCTATGAAGGTAGATTTTGGTGCTAGCAGAATGTTGGTCATGCAGTGAAGGACAAATGCAGAAGATTGTTGTCACAACAGTGGTCCCTGTAACGTGTTCTTTCAATGTTGCTGTAAGTGAAACTGTGGGCTTTAATATCACGACTGTACCATTGTATAAAACACTGATCTGGCTTTACAGAACCAGAACTTCAGGGGTGATTCCTTAGTGCTGTCACAGGTCCCAGTGTGTGAAATTATAGTTAGGCTCAACACTTTCTTGTTAATCAAGAATAATCTTATGAGAAACCTGAAGTCCTTGGTGTCCTTGAAGATATCATGGCAAAAATTTCCGCTCAAGTCATCAGAGACAAAATCTCATCTGCAAAACTCTGAACAAATAAGGCATAGTTAGTGATAGTAAAAGATACTTGGAATTGGGTAGATTTGTGCAGAATTCATGAAAAGACAAAAGTGAGAAGAAATAAAATACAGGACAAGTTAGTTAACAGTTTCACTTTTAAATTATGTAGGTTTTCTCTTACATATTTGATAGTTATAGGTTTTGTCTTCATTGTTTAACTTCATCTGAGTTCATAAAATGGACAGAAAATTATGAAATGTACTTATTACCTAAATAATATTATTTCAAAGCATTGAACAGCCTATAGTACTTAAGATGTATTTAATCTTTTCCATATTCAGAGTAAATCTTAATTGCTTATGGAGATCTGAATAGATAAAAATAAATATCTGCCCACTCCTTTGAAAATTAGTGTTAAACTTTGCAATATAGACCTTTAAAACAGGTCTTACCCAGTGAAATTGGTCAGGATATTGCAGTTGCCTCATGTAAGTTTTCATTTGTGAAACCATTTTTCTTCGTGTTGCTGATGCAAAGTTTTTGTAACAGTGGTCACAGAAGTCAACTCTTTCATAGAAACAACTTGTCATCTAGTCACTTGTGCAACAGTTGTTAGTACAATCATTGCATCTCAATAAGAAAGTCTCACCCCGAACAGTGGCACAAAACTGAGTGTAAAAAGCGATTATCTATCACTCTAGGGTGACTGTGATGGCATGTGAGGAGAAGTGCAATGTGCTTGTGTAAATTAATCTGAGAGAACATTTGGATGGGAAATGGAATTATTATGCAGCATTTATATTATGCTGTTGCTGAAGGCACTGAGTCTTCCTCCATAATTGTAGCCATAATTTCTGCTGCAGCAATATTTTAAATTTTATGGCATATACGATACTGTCATAGGTTAGCAAGCATAGTCCCGGAAGGGATGTCCTTGCTAAGGGGCGCTTACAGCTTCCTCTGGGACCTGATAGAACCTATCAGCTGGCCAGTTTGAATATGGACAATTCTTTAAGCCACTTAAAGTTGTGACCGCCTCTGTGATCCACACTTAAGAACAGAAAAACTCCCCCCCAAGCTCTCTCTCGTTTCCGGCGCTGGGACAGGTGGCTGCAGGCCCCGTGCAGGGGCCAGCGGGCCTGGCCAGGCCCTGCTTGGGCCAGGCCGGGCCGGGCCACGGCCATCCTGGAGCCACGGGCCTGTTCCAGCCATGGAACCCCCCCCCCCCACTGCCTTGCCGTGGGCGGCCAGAGTGGCTCGGAACCCCCCCCCTCTCCACTGCGGCCGAGATTCAGCAAAGCGGCACCTCTGTCCGGCAGAGGTCAGGGGACCAACTGCGATAAGCCACATTCCAGCTGCAAGGCCGAGGTGAGATTAACCCTTTTATTGCTGTGAAGAGCTGAAAACCTGAGGGAAGAGAGAGAGGAGATGCTTAAAGCTGAAAGTCTGTTGTGAAGCTATGATATATCAGAGTATCCCATTGTAATTTCATGAAGATATGGGGGGTGGAGTGTTCAACTCGTAAGCAATAGGCAGATGCTGCCGCAGCTGTAATTTCATGAGAAGTTTGGACAGAGAGAGAGGTGAACCAGATGAACCAGATGAGGAGTTTTGCTCCAAAGAGGAAAGGAGATAAACCTCAATTCCTAGAGATGCTCCCAGAGATAGTTCTAATGATGAAGATGAGGAAGACCCTTTGCTCCCAGGGAAGGAGAAGGGCCTCTGTTTCTTTGTTTCTGAGCAGCTCAACCTTAAAATTGTACCCCAGAAACATTTCAAGAGTGGACCCTCGAAAGCAGTTGCGGGAAAAGCTGCAAGTCGGGGGAAGGGACTCACATCGCAAGCAGAGAGACTCCTCTTCCTAAATGGACTGAACAATATTTGGAAGTGGGTGGCTGTCTCGGTGTGATACTGTTTTCATAGCACGAGCAAAAAGAGACTTCTCTTTCTAAATGGACTGAACAAGGTTATTATGGAAGTGGTAAACAGACTGAACATCTTAAGGGTTGTCTTTACATTGTCAGTGGGAGAAGGGAGGAAGGTGGGGGGAGGAGGAGAGTTCTGAAGGTGGTATAATTTTTTTTTCTTTTCTTCTTTTAGGTCTGTTAATAAACTTCTTTATATTCTTTCAAGTTGGTGCCTGCTTTGCATTTCTCCTAATTCTTATCTCACAGAAGATAAACAGTAATGAGTATTTTAGACCAAACCACTACACTAAATTGGTGTTTCTGCCCGGTTTCAAACCCAACCTGCGACAGATACCCATAATGAAAAGGGTAACTATTAAAATTATGGTTTTGGAGCAAACTGTATGATGTATGGCATAGCAAAAATAAATTAAATGAAGTCTGTAATTACTAAGTACAATTTAAATACTATTTGGTATTTTTTATTGAGTAAAGAAGGAGTAGCGAACTGTTTAGTTTCTTACAGGGAGCATAAAGAAATTAATTCCATAAGAGAACTCTACAAACATGTGTTGTTTTGTGTTGTGGTTGGGTCCAGCTACTGAAAATAACTGGATCCATCTGTTGAGTCTTTCAGCTCATGCATGCTCCTTGTGCACCAGTTTAGGTAGGGTTAATAGGTCCTCCACCGCCAAGAGGAAAGGTGTAGCCTTGGTGGCGCATGAGTGGTGCCTTAGTGTGGCCCCCTCTATCCCTCTTTAAACACCTTCTTCCACCCCCATGACTTCGGTCATCCTCTGTATGAATCTGAGAGTGTAGAAAGGTGGTGATTGTTGGGGTTGAAGAGCTTTGTTTTAAGCTCTGGATCAGCCATTTTCCTGCACTGTCCGTGTGCTGAGGAGTTAAAGGACAGCGAGAGCCAAAGGAAGGCCAGCACACCTGTGTCTTGTGACAATGATCTCACCCCAAGGTTTTTATTAAAACCCAGCTGAATTAATGGCTTTTCTTGACTGAAAAGGTGGGCTAAACCTGAACAAAATCCTGCTGTGTTTAATTTTCTTTACTGATTGTCTTTTATCTACAGCAGATGAAAGCAAGTAGATTATTGCTAATCTTAAATGAGCTATTTATCTGACAGTGGCAGAGCAGGTGGCCTTTTACTTTTGGTTAGATGACTGTGAGTTAACATTAGGACACTGAAAGCAGCAGCAAATTATCTACGTTATCTGTTTCTGATATGCATCAAAATGCGTTGTTCATTCAAACTTTGTTCAGTGCAACTGAAGATATGTCCTGAGATACTTCTGTGCCAGCCGTTTGTGCCTTTTGGAATTGGGATTTTGAAGCTAAATGTTACATGCAGATAGGTGTTTCTATTTAATGATTGGGAATTTATTTTGTGAAGAGTGAACAGAAAAAGGAAGATATTCTTTACTGTATATTAACTTACATTAGAGCTCATCACTGACTGAACTCCACAGTAGCCACTGCAAAAACGTTCTAAATAATAGAATGATTTCTGTGTTAAACTGTGTATATTGACTTTTTTCTCTAATTTTTTCCATAATCGGCTATATTATCAAGAGAATTCTGAAGAAAAGCCCACGATGTCTCTTAATGACTTTTTCAAAAGGCTTTTAATATACAAGAGCTGTATGTATTTTGTTCAATATTTCTACTATATCTACCTTTGCAGTTTCAGAGACTATGAATGGTCTTGTAGCACTTAATTTCTGTCTGGACTGGCAGGGTAAGATACAGTAAGTAGGTACCTGCTGAATGTGACTGACATCAATTGTTCTTTTCACCTGAGGATCGAGGAGAGAGAGATAGACCTTGTACTACTTATTGCTGTAGAGCAGAAGTGTGGTTCTGTCACACACTGACATGTTTAACATTTCAACAGTTCAGATCTTCTCTCAGGAATTCTAATTCTGCTTCAGCAGGCTAGTCCTGACATGGTTTCATGAAATGTGAAAGGAGAGGCAGTAAAGAGAAAAGGAAAGGGTATTAGTCAATGCTTTAATTTAATGGCCCTCTGAATTCTAATCTCAAAGTAGGACACATTTCTGAGATCCTTTGTTCTGTATTTTAGAACAGTGTCTCTGAATGGAGCTACCTGGGGGATTGCAGAGCACAGAGTATAGTGGGGTTGAAACATCACTGTATTTCTGACTTCAAAAGCATGAGAGCAATTTCTCAAACCTGTTGCGTTGTTTAAATCACAGTCAGCTTTCTGCATTGATTTGTCAGAGTAAGAGGTCACCTGCTAAGAATTACCTGCATTGTTTTCAAAATAAGGTTGTAGAAAATGAAGAATTTGGAGAATTGCCTAAATTCAAATGTGCTAATATATCAAGTGTGCATTTATTTAAGAAATTATGTCATGTTAAAAAAAAAAAAATCCATGAGCAATAGGTTTTATCCTGGACAGAGGTCATCCATCAAATGAGATGAATATTGAGAAACACATTCTTTTCCACGATATAAAGCTGACTACAATGTATCACTTAAACTTTTGTGGGTTTTCCTCCCTTTCTGTAGCAGAACTTTTCAGCATTTTACAGGGAAGTTTTCAAAATTCTACCCACTTGTATTTGGTCCAAATTAGCTTGCATCACTCTGTAAGTACATAAATTAGTTAACTTTTTTCTTTCTTTAGGATTTCGGAAAGGGACTCTCCGGTATTATTCCAGTGTCATTTTGTTTTCTAGTTTTGACCTACCTTTTATTGGAAAATGATTATTTTATCTCGAATATTAAGAGGAAAAAGAAAAAAAAAAATGTTCAGGCAGGTCTCTGGTATACTAGATTAAATGACCTACAATTTTCTAAAAGATGATAAATGTGATACCTCATCTTTAGAATTTAGAAAGTAGAAAGCTATGGGACTTGAAGCTGGAGTCTTACAGCAAATTCTTTCAGTCCAAGTTTTTGAATATTTGTGTACCCTAAGACATTTCTACTAGTGTAATATAAGAATGGAAGCAGTTGAGCCTTACTAAGTATGCCACATCCAACTTTCTTACATAACTTTCAGATAGATATAAATAGAAGGAAATTGAGATTGGGAGGAACTCCAGCATAAATTAAAACCAAGGCCTAATATAATTTGTAAAAAGATAAGGAGTGAGACATAAAAATTTTAAAATACTAATATGGATAATAATGGGGATGTGGAGATGGTAAGATGTCACAAGCAAAAGATTAGAAATGAAAATGATAAATTAGTGCAGATATTTTATGTATTTATTATTAATTATCAACTTCTTGGTATTCTTAGCTCTATGCAATTTAATGCAATTCATGACTGCTTTCCCCAAGGAACTTAAAAGTCAAACTTAATACAGAAAATGCAGTTCATTTTCACCTAACATACAGATTAGTTGCAGCTTCATCATGGTCCGCATATATTGGGTGATAAAATAATTCAAATAGTATGTTCAATTTTTGTTCTTGTTGTGTAGTTTGTTTTTTTAAATGAGCTCTCCTGAAAATGGAAGCTAAACAAAGATCATAAAGGAGATGCCACATGGTAAACTTCATTGAAGTTCAAAGGAATTACAGCATGTGGTCTTTTACAAAAGACTGAAAATTCCTGCAGTCTCTGTCAATAATCTCACCCCATCAGTAGAGGCTAGTAAAGTATCTCTGACCTGGAATTCACCTTTTTATTTTTTTCTGTCATCCATAAGGGTAAAAGAAGACTACAAAACAGCAACACAAGAAAGGAAGGTATAAGAAGCAGTCTCTAGATAACCCATCTTTAAAAAGTTAAATTTTAGATTTCAAAATTTTTTTTTTTTTTTTTTTTTTTTTTGGTATCAGTGTGGTTCAGGACCAACTGAGTTATACTATGCAGACTTGTAAATATGAAAGTGTCCTCCCGGAGACTTCTCGGTAGTGCTTATAATAGTGTATGTCAGGGTTTTTATTTGATGTTGTTCATGTGGACTATTTCAGATTACTTAAATATAAAGGGTTTCTTGTTACTTTACAAAGATGTCATCTGATGTCTTTATATTACTCATTGGTAACATTTCTTTTTTAATTACATGTTCAAAAATGCAATTTAACTATTACCATTAATTCAAGAAGCCTTATTGAATCTGTTACTTCTGGAAGTTAGTTTTTACACATAGGGAGATGAAAATTCACCTTCAGTCTTAGTAGATGTGAAGCCTCAGTTCAGCAAGATTTTTAAATTTGTTCCTAACTTTAAAAATGAGGATTTATAGGTGGTAGTTTCATAAAGCTGTTAGGAAGGCAGGAAGGAAGGAAGGAAATTTTTGCTAAATTCTTGTCTTAAAAGCACGAGGAGCTATATTACATTAAAAAAGCTCTCAGAATAGGAGTTGTTTCTTTTCCTCCTCTGTTTTTCTTCAACCACAACCTGCCTGACTGATTGTTTTGTAGAAGTAGCTTTGGGTGAAGACATTTGGGGAACACAACATCTGCTTCCCCAAGAAATGGGAAAAGGTGTTCTGATATCAGAACAGGCTTCTGGATGGAGTGGTGGGAGATATGCACAGGGAGTGAAGGTGATCTAATAACCTGGACAGCAAAACGTGTTTTTGCAGTGCTACTGCAAGGTTGGTATCTTGAAGTTTTACAGGCTACTAGTCCAGGGGCAGAGGAATTCCTAAGGCAGCTGAGTGTTGTCAAATATACAGAAAGAGACTGAAAAAACTCCCAATACTGGAACTCTGTCTAGAAATTTTAGCCTGTTATTTTGACTTTATAATGATGGGATAGTTCCTTGGCCAAACATAGCACCCTACTGTATACACTGATACTAATTTTTTTATTATTAGAGTAATATTTTTACATTATTATTCATGCCCATATAGAAAGATCCCACAAGACCAGAGCAGAGACATTGTCTTCATCCCATTTGAACAGAAGGAGTATTGTCTAGCTAAACATAATTTGGAAACCTAAGAGAGAACATAAGCTCCACTGTTCTGTTGAGGAAGGTCTGAAAATACAAATTTTATCTTCCTGCCCTGCTCTTATGAAGGAGAACCAAAAGGTTCATTGGAATGGCAAATCTTAAACCATTTTTGAAGGGTTCATTGCTGTGCTAGGGTCCTCTTTAAAAATCTTATCCAGAACACTACTCTCAAGCCTCAAGCAGGACTAGTCTGCTAGGTTAAGAAGGACTCCCAGTTACGTATATAATAAATAATTTGTTGAAGAAAAGTTGCTAGATGTTGTGTTTCTTTATTAATAGATGGGTTCAGTAGTAGGATGTAATAATTTTCAAAGAGTATTCTAAAGCCTTTGATAAGCCCTTCTTCAAATAAGATGTTCATATGTGTGTTCATATGACCTCACTTCACCATAACCAGTCAGGTGCATCAAGAATAGAGGGAGAATACAGAAGGGGAGATGCCCAGCTCAATAAATTAGAAAGTTAGAAGTATATGCTTTAGATCCCAGGTCATATAAAGTGGGATTACACTTTAGGTCTGTTCTTTAAAAGGAAATCCAGATAGGCAGTTATTTATAGGCTATTCACAGGGTTTTACTAAAGACTATTGAATAGAACTGAAGTTTGCTCAAAACTACAGTGACACTTCCCTTCCTCTTTTAATTTTTTAAGCTGAACTTGAAATGATAGTCTATAAAGGAAAGTCTTGGGTACTCGGCTGTTTCAGACTTTATGAAGACAATTATCCCAATCCCTGCAAGGACTGGCATGATCAGTTTCATGACTCCATCACATTATGAGGGGTTTGTTTATGAAAGTTGAGGAAACACTGCTTTTCAGTAAGTTTATGTACACCAAGATCAAGAAGGTAGCATGCCTTGTTTCTCAAACATTGTGCTGCAGTTATCACAGCAGATTTTTTATCAGTTGGTTTTCCCCAAGACAGTCTCTTTTAAAAGTCAGAGGAGCAAGTAGAAGACCGTGAGACTGCATATGTTACAGATGGTTTTTTTTCTTTTGAACTATTAAAAACTAATAGTGAAAGTTTTTTCTCCCAGGTTTTTAACAGATGTTCCCTTTCTTCAGTTTCTTCTACCATATTGTAAGAATCCAAAATAACTGTAAACCTTGATGGATATTTACTACTTTTCAGTCCTTATCATCTTTCCCAAATCATGCTGATTTTCGAGTGGGAGGTTACAAATTCTCACAGCAGTACTTCCAGACTCTCATGATATTTTATAGGTTGACTTTTAATGGTTGTTAAAACTGCTGCTTGAAAACTGCTGCTACTTTTACAGAAGGCATGCAGTATTCAGAAAAAGAATCAAAAAAAGAGGAACTTGACTAGTTTAAACAGCAGGAAGCTTCAATATTTCTCATGGAGAGAACCATTGTTTTAAGCAGAATTTAATGGCTGTTAAACCATGAAGAACTGAAGAACCTGGAAGTTGTGCTGTTGCTAGGAGAGGTAATATCAGCAACACACACACACAAAAAAATCTTAATTTTCAAAAGAGAAACATTTCCCAAAGAGTGCAAAACTCTCTAATATCTTCTTTAGCATTCTAGTTTTCACCTACTTTTAAATCACGCTCAGTCAGCTATGCTTTATGAAGAATAATTTTAAATTATTATCAAGTATCACAGGCAAGCATTAGAAAATACTTTTGAAGTTAGAGCCATCAGAAAATATGCCCTCTCAATGTCAGTACACTATTCTTCCCAATTTTTTTCCTGATAAAGTTTCAAGCTCAGATAAAGGTGTATGACACCAGGATTTCTTAGTCTAATTTTTACTCAGGCATGTTTATTAAGTGGCAAAAGAACATATTTTGGATTCTCTGAGTAGCAGTGTCCTTGAAATTAAGCTTACAGAACTTCTGCTAAGCCATCATTTCCCATTGTCATGTATATGTCTCAGATTTAACTTGTCTGCTGTATACTCTCAGTATGTCCTTGTAGTTTACCCTGATGGCATTGCTGTCACTTACCCTGAAAGCAAGAGGCCGGTCTTTTCCCTGGGCTATGTGGTTGTCAACAGATTCTAAAAATAGTATTTTGTTCCACTGCATGATCCTAATTTAGCTGAGCTTCGTGCCTTAATCATTCCTTTGTGAAAGGTATGCCAAATCTCAGATCCTCAAACATGCCGTACAGCCCCACATATTCATTTCCTCCATATTCATTTCCTCCATCAGTGTCTTGTGCTAACATTGACTTAATTTGCTTTAATTCAGTGTGTCACTGGTCTTCTGTACAGAGCTTGTTCTCCTTGCATATCTCTCTTTCACTTTAATATTTTTAGAATGATAAAGAATGCTTTTAAGCAATTGTGATTTAGATGGTACCCAAAACTGCATTTGTTTTCAGTAGGCATGTCACAAGTGATGAACTTTGATAGTTCTGGTAATCTTGTGTAAAGATTTCTGGAATAATGCCCAGTTACCATAGCCATGTGACTAAAAATGCAGGGGAATTATTTCTTAATGCATCTCTGACCCTCTTTCCTTAATATTATTGCTTATAATCAGCTTATCCCTAAGATTTACATATATTTCTCTTTTTCCAGTTTCTATCTTTTGTTATCCAAGTCTGCTGGGAGGAAGGAGAGAGGGGGAGAAGAAAGTTAGGTTCTTCCATATAACCCAAGTACTTTCCTTCAGTTTACCAGTCATAATTAACACATGGAATACTATTGATAAAAAAAAGTAACAAAATTTATCTTAGCACATAAAAATGTGCAATGGTGAAATGAAATGAGTTTTAAGTATGTTTCCATTTTCCCCTTCTTCACATTTTTTCTTTCCTTGCTCTTATTAACTATCTCTTCCCTTTTCTATCATGTTTTTCTCTTCCTGTTTGATGCTTTTTCCTCTTTCATCAGTCTTGTTGGACTGGCACTGTGTTACTGTGTTACTTTTATTAACCAAGTCTCACTCTCTCTTTGTCTCAAATTTTTCTCCTACTCCCATTACCTTGGGGGAAAAAGTATGCTGAAAAAGAACCCTATACCTTTCTCTAGTTCCCCACAGGATAAGGGGATGGAGTCTTTAAACTATAACCTTTCCATTCCCTGAAATAGATTTTAAAGTGAATAAAGAAATTGTGACCTGAAGTCTGTCCTCTTCTCTACTCTCTTACCTGAAAGACCTGGAAAGTAAAAAGGAAGAGCAAAACTCCTGCTTTGCTTCAGTGACTGTGTCTGAAGTGGAGAAGTCCTTTGGTACTCTTTAGTTCACCAGTATAGATATTCATCTACTATACTGGTGAATTTTGGTGATATAATTGGAATTTTTGAAATTTGAGTCCCATTTGATTCAAGACTTACATTTAAAATCTTTCAGATAAGTTAAACATTGGAAAATACTTGAATTAAACAAAAGTACGCAAATTTAAGTCATCATTGTGTGTGCAGTATGACTCCGTTTCGGCTACACATTCACAATCTAAATTCTCTACTGGAACTGACTTTTAAAAAAAAGTTCATGTAAAAAGTAACCCATAATGAGGTATCTTCTGGTACTCTCAGGGACAGACACTTCAGAACACTCACTTGAGCTAGTGTACTGGCTGTAATGTTCTGCCACTTTTTGTGAATTTCCAAAACAGGAAGTTCCTAGATCATGTTTATCATTATCAATGAAGCTGACTTCTGACATTAAGGTAATTGCATAAAACAGTCTACATCCATGGTTTTTTGACTGCTTTTTCCTATGGAGTAGAGTGGCTGGGAGAAAACTGGCTATTAAAAATGACCCTTTTATTAATTCCTGAGTCACATAGCCTGCTGTTTTAAAGCATATTACTTGTCATGGACTAAATCCATATGAGAGTCCATACAAGCATCTTAGCAACAGAGACAATGAGTTTGCTGACATTGCTTAATTTTTATATTCTGAACAGAAAAACTGGTGTAACACTACCATGCCTGTGGAATTTGGGTCTGATTTTGGGTGCATTTCCCTGGAATCAAGTTTTCTATGGTGTCTACAAATCTTCAAAGCAATGTCCTGAAGGTTGTCTTCTTCTTCCTCATCCCTCAACTTGCCCAAGGTGCAAAAGCTTCCTCAGTTTGATGTACCCTGACCCCTTTCTGCTGACTTACCAAGTTTTAGATTCCCTTCCACATTCTTTTCACTTTACTCCTGATAACACCTTTTCATCATGACTTCAGCATCTTCCAGTGTGCTTGACTGTACGTTCAGGTTCTCATTATCTTTCTTCATCTACATTTAGTGGCATGTGAAAGACAATCATAGAAGGAATTAGTGATATTAGTCCCACCTCTATCACAATTGCCTTGCATCATGAATGTGTCCAAGATTTTACAAAGACAAATCCTTATGATTTTCAATGTTTGCCATCTTGGCTTTCGGTGAGCTCAAGAATGCATTAAGTAAAACCTAATCTGAACAGTAGTTAATTATACAGAAAATGTGATAGCCAAAATGAGTAATTGCCATGTGACCGATTAAATAGGGCTGCTACTTTCGGCTCTCCACCCATGCCTGCCCTGCACAGGTTTCATTGTGTGGCAACTCAGTGTTCCTGGATCAGCAGTTTACCACTAGCAGGTGTTTGTCTGAATCAACCTCTGTTTCTAAAAGTGGAGCACAGTTGGTGGGTTTTTTTCTGACTTGCTGTGATGGCCCTAGAGCAGGATTAACGTGCTGCATGATAGGGATGTGTGGACAGCTGGGATGACCATTTCACAGTCCCATTCCAATCCACTTCCATAGAAGAGGATTTTCAGTGAGGGGTGCTGCTTTCAAAGGGATATTTTCTAATTAGCTGTAAAGTATTTCTCACTGGCTACTTAACTTTGTTTGTTTAACTTTTACAGTGCTTTAAGTGCTGTGTTTTCCTATGTGGCATATTTTGCATATCTCGAGTTCCCTTTTTATACATTTTGACAATGTACTACTGCAGGAACAGTTTGATGGTAAATAAACTTGACTTGATGATATTACAACAGCATTGCTACAAATTCCTGCTTTCTGGATTCCAGAGTAGTTAGAGGCTTTTGCTGCAATCATATAAAACTCAAGTGGAAGATCTAATTATGTTGATTAATTTTGAGCCAAGTTGTTGGTATTTGTTTTCTATAAGTACTGAATTCTTCTATATAGAAGCATCTGCTCTGAAAAAAAAAAAAAGGGAAATGTGGTGAAGTCTATGCAAACAATGATTATGTATCTCTCTTGGCTAGAATTTTCTAGTTCATATACTGTATAATTCCTCCTTCCTTTACTGGCAACTCTTTGAAATAGGTTACTGTTTGGGGATTGTTTGTTTGTTTGTTTGGATTTTTTACCTTAACCTGAGGAAGTGTTTTGTTTACTGGTAGCCTTTATAAGTGACTTTGCAGATAAGGCAAGACTGTAGCAGCAACTGCAATAAACCTTGGTCTATCTCTCTGCTGTAGCTATGACATCCCAGAGATGACAAAACAAATGCATAGTTTTTATAGTGACCACTGGAATTGCATGCATGCTTGTTGTGACAGGAATTCTCAAACAGGAATACTGATGTGGATTACAGGACCTGGTACTAGAAACTAAGTTGCAGTTCAGACTTAATTCTAAATCTGTCAAATGGTCAGTTGATTTAAATATTGATATGAATAGATTTTTTTGTTATTGACTTGATTATTTATGGAAAATCTGTAAGTTCATATTTTATAGAAGGAAGGAAGGATGAAATTGCAGTGAAAAAAATCAGTGGCATTCAAGGATCAATGACCTGACACAGTAAACATCAACAGTTTGTCTAAGCAGCAGTGCAATACAGGGATGCCTTAGTCCCCTTTAAATAAGAAGTCTGTGGTCTTGCTCTTACAATGTCCAATTTTTTTTTGTTCTCTCATGTTTTACCTAGGTGATTCTGATACCAGAGTGTAGTCATTTGAGTTCAATGTCTCTGCAAAGAGTGTTTTTTACCAAAAAGAAGTACTAGATTTCTTCTGTTTTTCCAGCTTGCACTGACACAGTTTTCTCCATAGATTCTCAAGCTGCCTCTCTGCCCATCTTCTTTGGTAGCTTCCAGTCATACTACCTAAACCTTTTAATCTCTGATATAGCCCAATTCAATTTCAGCAAAGAAACTGACTGCAGTTGCAAAACTGGTGATGGTGCCAATTTCTAAATAGAAAGCAAACTCCAAATAACAATATGGAAATATTCTCTGAAAGAAATTATGCTAGTTATTTTAGTGGATTACTGTGGTTTCTGTTACCATCTCAGTGGAAAGGGCTGGTAAGGTCTAGTGCCATTACAAATGTGTTACATCATGATACATAAGTTGGTAATAGAATATAGACAGTTTTTTGATATTGTGAATATAAAATAGGAATATTCTTTTTATTGATAGGAATAATTTCATAAAACCTAATGATAAAACAGACTGAAAATGTTTTGACCTTAATCAAATAATTTCAACCCCATCAAAATAAGAAAAGGTCATAATCAAATACTGGTTTGGTAATGAAACTTCAAATGAAACTTCAAATGAAATTTTGATTTTTTTTTCCTGGGGCAGTTAAAAATGTCTTATTTGTATTGTTTTCATTGACTTTAATGAAACATTTGAATTTCTCTGAGAACAGATTTGTCATTTCTTTCAGTTATTCTTACCTTTTTATTTCAAGCTCTATCAAGACATACTGGAGTTTGTGGTTCAAACTATATCAAATGAGCAGAAATGATGTTGTATCTATTGGAAAATCCGGGTTTGCATTTTCCATGGTGTATGGGAGAAAATTTGTCAATTGAAAAAATTGAAATTTGCACTTCTTCATACTCTTGTTAACTGGGCATAAAACAGATTCATATTACTTGGGTTCAATGAACATCATCTGTACTAAATCTGATATCATATCCTTTCTTCATTTAATCTAGTTTCAATTTTCATTATTCATTGCACATGTTTTTGATTTTTCTTAAGCAGGATATACAGATTTTTAAAATTTCACTGTGAATTATTATTTTTTCATCAAGAACTTCTGCAGTTAACTCTGGACCTGACACATGTTTATATAAGCATGTATAAATATATTTATCAGGTGT
This sequence comes from Aphelocoma coerulescens, assembly GCF_041296385.1. Lineage (NCBI taxonomy): Eukaryota > Metazoa > Chordata > Aves > Passeriformes > Corvidae > Aphelocoma > Aphelocoma coerulescens. Next base: position 126,322,610 of record NC_091015.1, read on the forward strand.
TTGTAAAGGATATAAAAATCCCAAATAAATATTTCCTGAGTGTTTACAACCATTAATTTATTTTCTAACCTCCTTTAGGACACTGGTACAATGTTTTTGGCTTGTTTCTTTTAACTTAAGTGAAATCAAGACACAGTGTAATGTGGAAAGTCTCACTGAATTATTAGCATTAGGCATAATGCCAGGGGCATGAAATTTACATTTGAGTGTGAAACAATTGCCTTGGCAGAGGAATGCCAGTATGTCTTCTACACAAAAATTTTGAGTTGGGAGATAATGGAGAGAAAATCTAGACTACAGTGCCAAATAGTCAGAGAAGAATTTCTGTTTATTTCTGACAAAAGGCGCTGTTATTTTGGCAAAACTCAGAAATTATCCAAATCATGTCACAGTTCATGCAGCCTCCAGAGCAGAGAAGAATAAGGAGACATTTAGTGCTGGCTTGGGCTCTGACGTGCACTACCCTCTTTGAAATCAAGTACGTAATTATATATAGACACATCTACTGAGTCACCAAAGGGTAACATTGAAAAAGTGAGAGACCAGACAAAAAATTCATTTTTTCCCTAACAGCATTCCAGACTTTGACCCAGAGCCAAACTTTCATGCTCCAGTTTGCCATAGTACATTTCACTTAAAAGACATGCAGCAGCAGCCCATTGCTATTTAATATCACAGTTTTCAGATTATTCTCCTCTAATACTGCTTTTTCCTTCTGAAAGATTTTGAATTGTGTTGTTCTGTTTTGTTTTTTTTTTATATTTTGCTGTTTGCAATAGTTTTCTTTTGCCAAGCCAGAACAGATTGGGTGAGTCGTTAGGTCATTTTGTGGGTGTTTATTCTGGGGGACACTAGATAATTGTTAATGCAAACAGCACTGAATAAACAAACAGAAGCCCAAGATGCATTCATTCAGTTAATATTGCCTTGTGGATCACTGACTACTGAAAAATTGTTGTTTATAGAGTGAATCATTAAGTTGGCTTGCATATTAAATATGCTTGCCACTAAAATAATAAATTATGACTGGCAGATAAATACCATACTTGTTTTAACCAAGACAAAATGAACAAAACATTAAAACCATGTTAGCTACTAATTGCCAACTTCAATTCTTTGGAAGCATGAGCTTTGCTAAGAGGTGGTCATTTTGTTAAAAAGCTTTGTCAGGTAATTATTTTCGTCCCTGCCAAAGAACTGCATAGGTTTGCTGATTCCAAAGTTCATCTCAGTCCTCACACTATCAGATAGATTGAGGTACATACAGCTTAGGGTCCTCCAGCTTTGTGAGCATCCTTCTACTTAATTAAATAAAACTGTAATTCTGTGCAATGGATATACAGATCCCCCTTCATGTATTGACTTTGTGAGGAGGTATGAGGAAGTGCTTGAATCTAGAGACTGTTGCCAACTCGCCGAGAAATTTTTCAGCAAATGAGTCCAATATGTAAATTATTAAAAATCATTATGTTAACTGAACATAAGTAACTCAGTGTTCAAACAAAATATAATTCAAGTGTGCTGGAAAGCAATAACTGAATGAGGGTTTATTAATCTGCAGTTATTCAACTTCTCCTTTGATTTACTGTGCATGCTTCTGACCACTCTTCTAGTACCAAACACTTTGTGGCAAGCTCGATCGAATGAAAATGCCTTCATGGAATTTGGATTTGAAGTAATGTTTCTCTTTTTCCACAAATATTTTTTTCCTGTAAAGCACAAAGGACTAGCTATGCTATATGTAAGGATAATTTCTATATCTACTTTCCCTATTTATAATAGAGAAGGTTTGGGGTTTAGTTTTAATTATTGCTAAAAAAAAAGGCCTTGCAGAGTTACAAAAGTATGTATGTTTAATTTCCTAACATACACAATAAGGACAGATATGATTTTCTTTATTAATTCTCACAATGTAGAGCCAATATGTTGGCAAAAATGGAGGCAGAAGAACTTGGAAAGGCAAACATTAGTTGTGAACTATTATCATAAGTAGTTGCTGATCTGGGATTTGTGCCTTTGAAATGTGGTTTTAGTCTCTTTCCCCATTAGCAGTTCAGACATTTCTCAGACAGTAAGAATTTCTTGTGATTTGTGTCCATCAAATAAGACATATACAAGCTGCAGTGATATCATATGCTATGAAACTGCATTTGATAATGCATAATTTCTCCATAAACTTGGTATTTGTGCATACAGTATTGTATTCTTACTTTGCACCAGTAACCTTGAGAATAAAGTGTTTGCTGATTTTACTTCAATAGTATTTCATTTGGCTTGTGGTATTTCCTACACTTAACAAGGTGTCTCTTCTTCCTGTTGTGTGCACAAGAAATTTTCTTTTTGTTTGCTATCTTATTTCATTAAGTATACTGAAGTATTCAGTCATGGAAGTACTTTGTGAAATTACATCTATTATACTACTGGAATATGACCTGATTTATTGTAAGAAGATCAGAGCACAGCTCAAGTGCTCAGTGCATTATCCTAAATGAAGCTTTGTCTCTGAGGGCTGCCATAGGCTTCATCTTTGCTGTTATATTTTAGCCACTGATTTCCCTTTAGAGCACAAATGGCATAATAATACTGCTTGGTAAATGTTTCTTCAGCATTGAATAACTGTTTTTCCTGCCAAGGGGGTGTCAAAGTCTCTTCCCAACCTGTCTGTCACACACTGTTCCTTTTACATCCATCAGTAGAGGTGAGCTAAATAGGTCTGATAACTCAGTTTCGGAGGAGATGCAGATTGCAAGTCAAGTTGAAAGGACAGCAAGTAACTTTTCAAAGCTTGCTTGTTTACATATCTTTGATTGCAGGGGTTCCCAGCCCCTTTAGAGAAAGCGGCACTGTTTTCCTTTCTCTTTGAGTGATACGTGCTGTTCGTGCCTCCCTCTGTGCCTGCAAACCAGGCTCTGTCCTGAAGCTGTTTCCTCTGCACCTCCTCAATTCAAAGCCACAGGCAGCTCCTTTCTCACATTCTGAAGCACAGTTTGTCCCAGAGCAGCCTAATGGTGGGGAGGGGCAAAAAAAAAAATCAAATATTCAGGATGAAGGAAGCTCCTAGGAGAGCTGGAAAGTTGCTCAGGTGCAAGTGGCTGTGATTTGGAGATGGGGTTGCAGAGATTAGCCAGCAGCTTATCACAGATATCTGTAAGCAGTGGGTTTCACAGTTTGTCATTTTACAAATGTTTTATTTTTGAAATTACTTAGGTTTATATTTTCTGCCTTTTTTCATGTATTACAGGAGGAGACAATTAGTAATCATTGGGGCTTTTACCAGCATAAGATACAAAGTTTGTGCATGATGCATGATATGTATTCCTGTAATTTAATTATCTAGAGTGTTTATTTGGGGTATAAATGCTGGAAACAATGACATTTCTGAGATGATTTATGAGGTACTGCACTTTGTAATCAAACCTTCTGTGAGCTGTTTGTAAAATATCAAGTGTTACGAAATTGCTGATAGTCAGAAAAAGAATATTGATAATGGGCTTACATTCTCTGTGCAGCTGCAGATGAGAATCAGTAGGAAATACAGGGGAGCAGAAGCAGGGGCAGCTATATTGCAGAGATTAGTAACTGAGATGTTGCCTGCCTGAGAAACACATAAACTCTCTGCTATAAATTTGATTTTGTGTTGAGAATTATGTCACTTCAGCTTTACATTTTAGACAGTATTTTACAGTTAAGAGTTCTTTTTTTCTATGTGATAATGCAAGTATTTAATAATAAGTAAATAAATGCATTATACATAAAAACCAACAAGAAGACAAAAGGAGTAATACTGAGGTATGGAAATTACTAGGGTTGGACAAGGTTTAGATCAAGAATGGCTAAAAGAGAATGAAAGTGGAATTGTCATTGACTGTGGAACCAAAATTGCCCAAACCCAAACTTTGCAGAACTTTTATTAATAAGGCAGAACATAACACAAGTGAATAAACTTTTGACTGCAGTAGGAATTAGTGACTTGCCATAATCAGAGCCCAAGAAAGGAGAGCACTGTGCATTACTTCAATTTATGTTTCAAAGATACATCTCTTGTAGTTCCAGAAGGCTAAGAAGTCCTCAGAATATTTGGCTAGGTGAGCAAAGTCTCTTTTCCACTTCAGTTTACTCAGCTGAAAAAAGTGTTCATAAAGATTACAAGGAAACATACTTTGTAACACAATGACTGACCCACCAGAGAGAAAATCTTTGAAACAGTAATAGTGACCTTGATTTTATAAGCATTTTGAGAGCAGAATTACAGATACAGTTCTTTATTGGATCTTACTGCTCTTGTAAAGCTGATAAGGAAGGAATGATGATGGGTCCTTTTTAAATTTCTGAATTGTAACCTAGCCAACCTAGGCTATCTCTGCTAGAAATTAGTCTAGAGCACAGGCTGTGAACCAGGCAGAGCTCAATAAATAGAGGACTTTAATCTCATACGTGTGCTGTTTAATAAAACTGCATTCAGGGCAGCAAAATAAATCAAGAGACGTAATGAAGAGATATTATTAAGAGGTTTAATTGTAAGTATTAGGACTTAAATGTTTGTACTTTGTGAGAAATTTTAAATTTTATTTTAAACTTAGGCTAATGGTGCAAATTTTGTGTTGGAACTTTGAGTACTGTACGTATACAAATAATTGCAAGCACATAATTAATACAAAAAATCAAAAAAATACTTGATGGACAGAATTTTGTTACAGGATTGGTTTTTTTTCCAGCCATTGAATGAAACTGCTGTTTTGCCCGGGACTGTTTTGTGTTTCCTGAAAATGTTACTGACTCATGCATGAGTGTTTTTATTGCAGACCCAGCAGCAGGACACTGTTATTAGCCTCTGCTAACATCCTGTTCCAGTGGCTTTATCACATAAATAAATGAATGCATAAGTGTGCATTGAGATGAATACACTTTAGGTAAAGGCCAGGCGAAGTAATAATTGCAGGATTTGGTGTGACATTTTGCCAGCACTCGCACATATTCCTGACTTTTCTAACATTTGTTTTTCAAATCATAAATATTTCTGCAAAGTAAGCACACTGTTAAATGGCAGTGGCTTCTGCAGAGAGATTAGGTGCATTAATAAAATGTGAGACAAAAAGTACTGGTGCGTGATGGTTTTTAATTAGGGGAGAAAAGAAAAAAAAAGTTCTTTTAAAAGAGAGGGAGTGTTCTGAAGACCAACACTTAATTGTCTCTCTTTTTGTTACTTTTGAGTATACTCTTACTTTTGAAACAAAAATTGAAAAGCACACAAAAATAGAAATTTACACTTGCAATAAGAAAAGTATGTTTGAATGTCCTGTGAAAGGAGGAGGTGGTGGGAACCTAAGCATTCTTTTGATTCTATTCAATGAAACCAGGTTGTGTACTTTATAAGAACCAGGAACAACTTCTAACATCTTCCTAATCCTGTTGCAACTTTGATCATTTCTCCTTTTAAGCAATGGCTATAACTGGACCTAGCAAAGAAAAGTGCAATTGCTCATCTCAGACAGATAACTTTTATGTTTTGCTGTATCTTTTTCATTCTAATGAAATCTTTCTCTCCATTTTAGACAAATATCACTTGCTGTGTCATAGCACATGGATTTCAGGACTGCCTGTGAAGAGGTAGGATCAGATTTTTTTTTCAAACAATAGTAGAATGAAAATCAATGAAATTTTTATATATAATCCTTTTTATATGCCAGATACTTTTTTTTTTACCCTTTTTTTTTTCCTTCCCCTGAAATTTTAGGAATGATATAATCAAATGTAAGTTATTCAGCTGATCACTTCATGGTGGCAGATGGACTTTGTAGTAGAAGATGAAAGAATTTGCACAGGTGTATTCATCACTAGACCTCACCTCTGTTCCCATTTACCTCTTTAGGCACAATGAGGTGCAGGTACTTACGTTTTGTGTGAGCTTTGCTCTTCTTGAAGTGTTTATATCTGAAAGCCTGTGCATGAAGAAAAACATCAATGGAGTCAGGAATCTGTTTGGTGCTTCTCAGCAGAATCAAGGGGGAAATGCAGAAGTATGGGAGAAAGGTGGGGGGGGGAAGGGGAGCTGTGAGGATGACCAAAATGAAAAGCATTTAGTGAGGTAAGAGAGTAATTTTGCCTAGAGTTATTTTCATTATGTCAATGCAAAGTACTTCAATCTCCCTCCACTAGAGATAAGGGAAGTGCTTTCTGTGTTCATACTAATTTGCCTTAAAGAAAGCAAATAAAATGTATTTGCAGACATTAGCAAGGGCATCTTATTTACTCAGTGATTGTCTATGAACAATTGTTTTAATGTGATTTTAACAACTTCAGCAATTGAGACACAGTGAGAACCGTTTACAGCAAATTATATAATGATGTTAATGCATTATTATAATTTAAAAATCATGGCAATTACCTGTACACTGAAAACCACAAACAGCATTTATGAAGTTAGGACTGGAAACAAGAAAACTGGCTAGAACTTTAAGTATGACCATGATTCTGTGAAAAAATAGAAATGAAGGGATGGGAACAGCACTAAAAGCAAGAACTAACTGCAGCTAAAACCAATTGTGACTTGAGAATCAGTTGGAATAAATTAGGGGAGAAGAGAAAATAAGCAGACTAAAGAACATTCAATCATGACAACATTCTGAAAGTAGTAGTGGGGTCAAAAGCTAATATTGAAGTGAAGCTTGCCTTTGGGAAAGAATACTGTGATGTTTTTCCAGGGTGGTATGTGTCAAGCTCTAATACCTCAGAAGATATAAACAGTATAAATTCTATAACAGTATATCCCAGATTATTTGCATGGAAGAAAGCATTCTTACTAGTTTTGAGGTTTGGCTTTTTGGATAGAGTATTTTCAGTTGGAAGGGGCCTGCAGTGATCATCTAGTTCAACTTAACTGCTTCATGGCTGACCAAGAGTTAAAGCATGTTATTCAGGGCGTTTTGGTTTTGGTTTTATTAATAACATCTTTTTTGAATGCATTTATTCAGGAAAAGAGGAAGATACATATTATTTTCATAGTTTTTTATGTTGTTATTCTTTAAACTCTATAGACTATTTATTGGCAATTAACTTCACTCTGTATCTAGTTTCTAATGGGGACATTGATTTCAAATTTAGGTCTTTAAAAATCAGCTGATTTGTTGGAGCTACCATGGTAAACAAGGGAAGGAAAGAATGATTCCACCCACCCTAAAGAAACTCCATAATCTGGAGACTGCAAAGAAGATCCTTTAACTAGCATTTAAATAAAATTAAATGGGGTGGATTCAACCCCAGTTTATATGCTTTGTGTAAAATGGGGTTTTTGCCACAGAATCAGTGGTGTCACTTCCAAGACTATGATCTATCTCTTTCCTCCCAAAAAGACATTAATAAAATACAGATTTTCAACCTACTTTCATCAAATGCCTGTGTCTAAATAAATAACCAGCAACCTTATGCTTGCACAGGGCGTAATTTTTAACTAAAACCTTAACACTATCATTGCAATGCATCATCCACTTTGGTTTTTGTTTGGGGGAAAACACAGTGAGCTGGATCTGAAAGCCCAGGAGAAAGGAGGCTGCTGCAGCTCTGTATGCCCAGGTCCACACGGTTGTGAGGGTGAAGACACACACCAGGCAGAGCACACATATACACTACATGTATACATATATATATATTTATGTACTTGATGGGCCACACAGATCCCATACCAACACACAGAGAACTCACAGACAGCTCCAACACCCTCATCCTGTTCCCCTCTCTGGCTGAGCAGGATTAAGGGCCACTCATGAGAGTATATATATATGTATATGTATATGTATATGTATATGTATATGTATATGTATATGTATATGTATATGTATGTGTATATGTATGTGTATCTACATTGTGGGTGCCTCCAGCAGTGGGGCTTAGACAGTTTGCCCAGTGTGCCCAGCAGTTATTCCTGAATCCCAGTGTCCATAGGTTGGGCTTGGGTCATGGCTGGACAAACACTCTGACTATAAAACTGCATGTGACCAGTCCCTCTTTTTTCCCCTTAACCCTCTATTTTCATGTACTCATGCCCCCTACAAAACACTGAATCCCTTCCCCTGCCTTTGGTTCCTCCCCTAAACATCCCATAATAGGTCCTGTGCAATCCAAAACTGCATCCCATCGTGTGTCCCTTGCTCCCAGGCACTGACCTCCACTTACTCCAAGAGGTACTATGGCATTTTCTTACCATAGTGGGTTTCACACTCAGACACTGGAGCTGAAGCTGTCCCAGGACAGCCAGGCAGGGGACTCAGACTGGTTGTCCCTTACTGAGTCCATAATTTGGGTTCCCATCTGCCATTGTGGTCCTGTGGTCCTTTGAGCTTGTGGTAATGGACTTTCAATGGGCTGCTGGAACTGGGCAGAGTGTTACATGTACTTTGAATCTGACCCATCCAAGTATTAATTAATTAATTACTTGATGAAATGTTTCACTTGTGGTCAGTATAAGGTGTAATAATCCATTCTGTCAGGTATTTCAAGTCCCAATATATACCTTTCAGCTATTACTTCTAATAAAATTTTCTTAACACCTTAACATTTGCCAGATTTGTCACCAAAACTTCATCTGGTACTTGAGCTTCTTAGGAAAGTGACAGTAGTGGCTAAGGAAAAGACCATTGTGGCACTACACCCTTAATTAGCTTGTGGTTCTATTCCATCTTGGCACATCTTTGGCACTAGTTTAGTCACTTCAAGCCACAAACATTTTGCTGACATTTTATTTATTTCAACTATTGACACAAAAGATAAAGTAGCTGTAGGCTTTGCTCCATGTATTTTTGTTTAATTGGTTCTCTAGTCAGTGCATTTAAAACGTTCAGGCTTCTATCCCCTCCATCCCCTATTGTATCAAATTCTCAATCATACTACATATGTGGGAAAAATATCTCTAGTCTTCTATGCCAGAATAGTTACCAAGAAGTTTTTGATAATGGCGATAAAAGCTTTTGTGAAGCATCTCGACTGTTTGATCTTCCTCTTCCCCTTCTCATTTTCTTTCATCTGCGTATCCCAGTGCTGTAGCCACTACACTGCAGAAGAACTGAGATTGTTCTCCCAAACTGGTGAATGCAGCTCAGATTCTTGTTGGTACTTCCATCCTTACTAATGGCAGTAAATGGTTTGAGCTGAGTTCCAATTAGCATAAAACCAACATTTTCCACATAGAGCACTGGGGCTAAAGGATGTTTTTCATGGTGTCCATGATAGATTCAATTTTTTTTTCCTTAAATGACTTTTCATTCTAAGTAACTGCTGCTCTAGTGCACTGGAGGTCTCTGAGGGAACCTTAGGTCTTTCATAGTACTGATGCTTTCATGCATCCCTAAATTCTTCTAGTGTCTACTAGAGGGATTTGGTTTGATGTTTGGACCCTGAAATGGTCTTGTCTCCTTGTAGGTACCTGCATGTGCACTTCATGCCTAAGTTCCTACTGCAGATCTGATTGGAGCAGTCAGTTATTATAATGAGAGGCTAAACACATATATATGGACAGGTAGTGTTTTTTTTCAATCCCAAAGTGATTTCTATAATCCTAATGATTATTTTCTCCCCCAAGCATCTTATCTTTAGGCTGTACTGCTTGTCAAGGCATCTTGAAGTAGTTTTATTCTGCAAGAGAATACCTTCCATGCTAGGCAATTCAAATGGCACTACAAAAAGAAGGATATCTTACACACATTTTTTAAGGGAAACTACCTGGTATCTGAAAAGAGGATTTTTTAAATTTTCTTTTTTTGTGTCTGGCTTCTCTGCTTGCCACTTTGGGAAGTTTTTCACTGTTTCATATTTGATTATTCAGTATTCTGTGCTCTTTCCCCTCACTGATCAGTGAATGTGTCCATTTTGTTGGTTCTTATATTTAACAATTTCTAAACCATAAGACTATCCAGCTCCTCTTTTACCCTTTATCCTGAGCTTTCTGAACTTTACAAGAGCATAAATCATAGAGTCACTGGGTTCTTAAAACACTCTCCTGTATGTACTTGACCTTATTCTATATTCTGAAAACTATCTCTTGGAAGATAACCTCAGTCTCTGACATAATACTGTCCTCTGCAGTGAAAGTATCCTTCTGTTGAAATTGAAGACTTGGGATGATTATAATGCATTAGAACATTTTCCCCTGCAATTTTTTCCTTTTTTAAGTTCATATTTTCCATGTACTTTATGAATAAGCTGCATGAGCAGCTTTCTAACTTTTCTAACTTTTGAAATGTCATTCTTCTAATAGCTTGGCTTCCCCCCCCCCCCCCCCCCATATAACATCAAACTTATTTAAGTTAATAAATTCCCAGTTCATTTTCATGCTTGTACTCTATTCATTTGTTTTCACAGTACTGTCCATTTGAAGGATTAATTTGAATTGGTAAAATGTTTGTCTTCTGCTTTATGAATCCTATAAATATTCTTGTAGACTTCACAAACTTTATAATTTGATAGGTTCTGTTATTCAAAGGTGTAGGGACCTCTATTTCAACATCCATCTAGTTGGGGGGGTTTTTTGCCTGCAACAAAATGTGTTTTAAATTTTAAGCCATTTTTAACTTCCTCATTAATTTCTTCCCTAAATCTTTTTATATACTTTTATGGTCTGTTTCTAGTCATCTTTATGCCATTTTCTGATTTACACATTTCAGACTGAGCTGCTGTTTTCCTTTGTTTATAAATCCCATTAAATAGCAATACTGAGATTTCTAATACTGTGGATTTCTAGGATTTTTCTTAAATGAAGCTTCAGCTCATGATTTAATCTCAAAATCACAAGATGGAAAATGACTGGTAAATTACAATGTGAGAATGTCATAAAATAAGTGAAGTAAATTTGAAGAAACATACATGTTCTCACAACGGCCTTCAATTTCGGGTTATCTTACCTCTTAGGCTCAACTTCATTGTCACAGTAAGCTCATTGGCAATACAGACATCAAAGTGGCATCATTACAGTGTCACAAAAAGAAAACTTTTGCTCTAAGAAAGTACCTTAGCTTAGTAAGAAGCTCATATATACATATTTCTATAAATATATATATATTTTTCAAATGTCTAGTTTATATTTGGTATTGCAGAATGTATGAAACAAGGACTGTATAAGACTTCATTCTTTCAATAAGATCACTTGGAAAGAATACCACAACAAATACCTACCTGGCAAATACCTGACAAATCAAAATAAAATAAGTTCAAGTCTAAATTCAGAATTTTTCTGCAGTTCTTTCAGACTGGAGTGTAAAATTCATATGCAGGAATGGACTTGCTGTCTTTTGGATTGGAAAATGTTGGTATCTGATTGAAGAGGCTCTGAATGACAAGCTGAACACATCCCTGTGTGTCTGGGCTGCATTCCAATTTTTTGACAATATAAGTGCTTTTCACTTAAGCTAGCAATATCTCCACAGAATGTTTAGCTGGACTGTTTAAAAAACATCCTCTATATGGTTCTGACACATATTCCTGCCTCTTGAATCCACTGCTATTACCTCCTTAAATCCATTGCCATTACCTCCTTAAACCTCTGATTCAATTTCCTTTTTTAGTATTGTACTTACGATTATGAAGCAGTGACAGGCATATCTCCAAATACTCGGAGGTCAGCCTCAGTTCAAATAAGCATCCAAAAGGGTAGATATTAATCTGAAGGAGCTAGGTACACATTTAAGGCAGTCTTGCAACCCATACCCCTTACTGCTATCATGTTCTTGATAGTGGAAATAAATTTCAGGGCTTAAAACAAAATTGCAGAGGCTTACTTTATTTTAGGGCTAACAGTCAAAGTAGAAACTAAAAATCCAGGTCACCTTGCATAGAAAATGTGCTGAGATTTTTTTTTTCCTCTTCCTTTCTTCCACTTGTTCATGGACTAAACTATTCTGGGATATCTGTTGAAGTCTTCCTGCTGATATGAAGCTAGGAGAAGCAAAGCTAAACAAATTGGTTTATTTCTGTAGGGCCAAAGACATAGATAAAGTAGCATAAAGGAAAAGATATAGCCATGTCTTGAAAATTAATGACAAGTATTTAAAATTGCCTGAAATACTGAAAAAGTCTCTTCCAGAACAAAACATGGGATATGTTTTAGAATTTCTTTTTCCTTGTCATAAATGACAAGAAAAACCAAAGATAAAATGAAAAAAAAAAAATTCTTCAGCAGAAAATCTGCCAGCAAACTTGTTTAGGCAAGATAAATTAAAAAAAAAAAAAAAATTATGTTGGAAATTCTGCAGGACTTTTAAATCAACAGGTAACTTTAATGATGTTTCTCCTCCAGTATTTATTTTGGTATGTGTTTTTTATATACTCTGCTGCTAGCATAAATGTATGAACTGTAGTTTTCACATGTATTTCCTCTGAAATTAATTCTCAAATATTTGTGAAGGCCATTTAACAAATGTGAAATGTTGAGTTTGGTATGCAAAAATTTCTAAATTCCTTTTAGGAAAGGAATCTTCAGGCCAGATCTCTTACATAGCCTGTATAGACAATGTGCTGTAAGTCAGGGTATAATTTTTAAGTGGCCTTTTTTCACTGCCTTGTTGCTAATAATGATCAGAGTGTGACCATATTCTTGGGAGAAGCAGTCTGCTTTAAGGGCTCTGCCAACCTATGCTGTTCTCTGATAGTGACCTGAAGCAGAAGGTTCACCACAGACTGGTGTGGCAAAGCAAAGGGAGATCAGTTTTCAGCCCCTCTTGTAATTATATTAGTTCAGGAACTGTAAGCAGTTCCAAGGACATCAGCTCTTGCCACATCAGTGTTCTTATCTAACTCAGCTTAAAGCAGTGTTGAATGAAATGACAGAGGCAGCCTTGTGCAGATGCAACATTCACTGCATCTGTTACTTCGGTACCACTACCTTCTTTCATCATTTCTTTTGCTTGAAGCCACAGGTTCTTCTCCCATATGGAAACTCTTTCCTTTTCACCTCTTTACAATGCTTCCATAGGCATTCCTTAAACACACCTCCTCCGCTTCATAAAAATGTACAATTTCAAACACTCAGTTTCCTTCCCATCTTTGCAACAGAAGCCCAGCTCTATAAGTAAGGTGATGTTCTTGGCAATTTGGGCTCAGTCAAGGTGTACTGGCCTAACAAACTGTTACCAGCCAGACTCTGCTTCTCTCTGCATGTCTGCTGTGAGGTGTTGCACTGCAGTGCAACACATTTGAGCAAAAGGGGATGCCTTGCATGGCCTTGCACATGGCCCAGCAGCTCAGCCAATGTGCTGCATGTGTCTTTTTGCTGTAAGACAGGAGTAGGGCTCAGCCCTCTGCCAATGACATGCAGAAGGCTTGAAGGGAAAAATTTTAGCACAGCCTCACATGGACTCTCTTAAAAATTGGTATCAGGAACAAAAGGTAACATCAGCCTTAGCTCTGCATTCCCACACCTCACACACACGTACACACATACATGCACGCCATAAAGGCTCTTCAAACATAAGAGAGGGCAGGGATATAGGCTAGACAGCTGATCAGAATAATTTTGCTGGGGCCACGTGAATAAAAAATGTTGATGTGCATGGCAATTTACATGAAAGTATATATAAAGGTTGTCTTCCCTAATTTCCAGCTCTGGAACATGAACTCATATCTTTATTTGACTCATTTTATGGAATACTTTGAAGGGGGTGGGTGAGAGCAGCAACAAAGAGGTTTCAACAGACAAAAATGGAACAATTAAATTCCAGTCTTTGTTCTCAAGGTCTTTTGAAGTTACCTAATGAAACTCAACTGCATTCTTCTCCTTTAAATGGTTGTTAATACTGCTCTCAGGTAGGAGAGGGAAGGAGGTAGTATAATTGAAGATTTAATTTTGAACTGTATTGTAAACTAGCTTTCATAAAACCCAACAGCAAGAAAGTGGTTCATTACATTTTAGAATGTCTGATGTAAATAAGGTCCCTGAGTGTGTGTGATCACTCTTTCCAAGGGCCAAAATATTTTGCTGTTCCCAAGCTTGATTTGCTTGTTCAGGCTGAATAAGCTCAGCTCACATGCATTTAGAAACTGACTTGAATTTTAATTTTATTCTAATGTCTAATTGTGCCTGCTGTGGTTGCCTCTAATTCCTATGAAGTAGCCCCTCACCTTTTGCAGAAAGACTCTGGAGATTTTATAAGGTTATTAACCAAATCAGAAATGTGCAATCAAGTAAGGCAGAGTTACTATACCCAGTGTATGAGAGGCAGAATTTGTTCTATTGCCAGTTATCCAGGGAGGAGGAAAGGCATGTTGCAAACTTTGCTGTAGGGGAAAGGCATTTTATAAGTGTTAGCCCCTTTATTTGACCATAGTTATTTAAAATCCACATTGTTCAACTTTTATTGCCACTTACTGCTTACTTCACAACTCCAAGGAGAGAGGAGGAATCTTAGTGTGTAAAGAAGTTCCAAGGACATAACCACTCTTCATTTTAATATTGTAACATTTTGTGTATATGAGAGGGAATTTTTCAGTGGTACTTGGAAACCTGACTCCTTCTGTGATCCATTTGTCTGTGCACGTCAATCGGTTTCTCTCTCATCCTGTCAAAAAAAAACAACCCAAAAAAATACACCTTAATATCAGAAAAATGGTGCAGGGTGACTGTTGACCAGAGGTTTGACTGACCTCAGTGTGAGTTCAGTGCATGGAGCTCTTCATTTTTCTCTTCTTCTTACCTAGTTTAAAAAGAATAAAAGCAATGTCAGAGCCAATTTCAAAGTCATGGCTGAGTTATACACATTTGCTCCTGGCATTCAAGGAAAAACAATTTCCAAAGTTTGAGTGCTGATTATGGAGCAGAAGTGACAGAACAGTTTGTCAGTGGAGAACATTATATAGAGCTATTTAAAGATTGTCCTCGACCTTTCCACCTCTTTTAAAGCCTCCTGAGAGAGATTTAAACTTCTCTTTTGCCAGTGGCCTACTGTCAGTTCCATATTTGTGTTTGTTCTCTCCATGCTATGGATGTAAGAGCACATTGTGGGAAGATCTTCCAAATCCTCTTTTAGACTCTTGTCTGAGAAAGAGCCCTCAGATTCAGCCAGGTCAACCTTGGCACTTAAAGTTCAGAGAAATACTTTTCTTTCCTTGATCTCCTCTTAAGCCAACTTTTTACAGATGGTGGATTGAAATCTGACCTCTATGAAGACCGTGAAAGTTTTATTATTGTCACTGACGAGTCCAAGGTTTTAAATATTTTTATATGTTGATTTTCTTCTGAGATACATGTGTGTATATATCCATAACTATATCTATATCTGTGTATCTAAATAAATACTGTAAATACTTATACCAGTAAAATACTTGTAAGGCTAAGTTTTTAGATTGTTTGTAAGCAGATTTCTCATATAAAAAAAGCAGATTTCTCATATTAAAAAAATGCTCTACCAGTAGGAATTTTGTCCACTGATAAAGTGTTACAAAGAATGCTATTTTCAACATTACCTTCAGAGAAAATTAAATTCTGATGGTACTTTGTAATTCTGGTGGTAATTCTGATGTGCCAACTTTTTCAGTGCTCACCCTTTCATTTATAATGCCCCAAAAGATAGTACAAGTAGGTACTACCACAAAGGCACTGTTAATAACTGAAAAATCATTTATTATATACTGAAGAATCCTACAGAACTCCTGATCTTTAGTCATAAATGTAAAATACAGAAATGGAGCAAGAACTAAGTTACTACAGGGAGTTGTAGTCTTTGATTTATTTTCTCTTATTCTTAGCTCAGCATCCTCATTTGAAAAGGAACATAAAAAAGTTATGACTGGGTTCATGTAGCTGCTGGTACTCACATCTGACTAGTTTGGAGGTGTCATTGCATGTGTTTCTGTGTCAAAAATGGTGTAATATGTGGAGGATCAGCTTTTGTTTCACATCCAAGTGGGGTGTTACCATTTAATGAAAAGATGGAAAGTAAGAGCACAGATGATTTGAAGCAATTTGAAAGGAGTTTCACAAAATCATCATGGGTGAAATAGCACCTGATTGCAAAATCTGCCTTTACTATTTACTACTGTAACATTTGTTCTCTCATAGTCTAAACACAGTAAATACAGTGATCACTGAAAATAGTTTTGGGTATTTGTTAAAATTTTTATGGTGACTGTACCTTTCTGATTCAAAATACCACTGCTAACAATGCTAGGTGCTAACTGAAAAACCCTGTTTTTTTTCTTTATTCCTTCCTTTGAAGACAAAGACAGGGGTTTGTTTGCTGCAGGATGGTAACCAGGAGCCTTTCAAAGTGCGACTGCACTTAGCCAAAGATATTTTGATGATCCAGGAGCAGGATGTGATCTGTGTGTCTGGTGAGCCTTTCTATTCTGGTGTAAGTAGTTTTTATTTCCTCTTTAAGATATTCTTTACAAAGAAAAAGTGCTGTGTGGGTGCATACACACATATGTATGCATTTACTCCCATGGACCAGTTAACACTAAAGTGTATTTAATATGTTTCTTTTGTATATTTGAGAAGCAGCAATAAGGTAATAAGTTATATGCACGACTGCAGTACTGTTTCTCTTCATTCACCCTTGGGTACTGGAGCCATTGAAGAATGACACAAGCAGTGGTTTTTGCAGGGAGTACAGATACCTCAATGTACTTGTGTATCTGAGTATTGTCTGTGGAGTTGATAAGATACTTATGGCAGGGCTTTGTTGGTAGAGGAGTTATCTTTTATCCTCTGTTGCTTGGCTTCCTTCCTATGGTAGGGATGCCTTTTCCTGGTCTTGAAAATCAAACATGGTTAGAAGGGAAAAAGGGGTTTTACCTTGGTGTTTATTTTAAGGATCCTTAGGTGCACCACGTCCAGGTGGAATGTGTCAAAATGCACACCACAATGCACACCCACGATAGATTGGGTATAACATTACAGGTCTTGCTAATTAGCATATCTATCAAAGATTCCCCAGTGAGAGGCTTGAATGAGCCTCCTCTCCCCAAGGAACCTTCCCCTGGATGGTTCTATCTGAGTTTACAAAATGTGTTCTGGAGAGGACCTTTGTGTCTGGGGCATTCTGATCCCTAACTATGAAACTTTTAAGATGTTTAGTCTCCTAGCTTGACAAATAAGTCTAAGAATGTAGGCTAAAAACACTAAGAATACAAAAGTTATAAAAGGTATGTAGAAGGGATATAAAAGAAAAGGCAAAAAATTATCATGGCATCAGTAGCACGCACTACAGGAATGCTGTGAGGGTCACTAGTGTTAACAGCGTATCATTTTAACAGAGATGGAACAGTGTAATAGTGGGGTTTATCTATTACTGTTTTTACATGATATGTCAGATTCCTTATTTAAGCATCATATTGAAATTTTTGCCTGAGAAGCTACAATTATTTGGGAGATCTGTAAAATTTTATATAGAATAATATTTTAAGGTTCAGAACTATTGTAATGCAAAGTTTCTATTTAATATTATCAGATAGGTACAAAAATAATAGAAAACATTTAGTATTCATTTCTATAGACATTTTTATAGATGCTGTAATTGTATTTTGTAGAGATTTTTAAGATTTATGTGTAACTATCATAAATACTCTGGTCTTCCTTTGAGCTAAATAAAATTATCATAGAATTTTGTGTTAAATCTTGTGAGGCATAGTAGTGTGATATCTGTTTATGCAAATGTTTTGTGAATGCAATTAAGTCTTTTTTAATATTAAATTGCTGCTGTTGCCACATATTTGCATCTCTAAATACAAGTACAATAAAAAGATACAAAGACCAAACAAAAAATAAATTGGTACAATGTTAGCAGGGAAAAAAGTGTGAAAGATTAATGAAAAAATGTTTGAAATTATCCATCTCATGATTATGATTATCTCAAGGTGAATTCTTTGGAGCTTTTCTCTGAAACAAGAGGAACACACTGCCTACAGTCTCCACAGAGTCTAGGTTTATTTGAATGACAAATCTGACATTATCTCCTGGCTATTTCATGCTGAACAAGTGCAGTTTACTAATATGGATCTGTGTCCTTTATATGGAATATAGATGCTACTTTTACCAGCAGACCCCCCTGTTCCTCAAGAGACAGGACATCCAGCAGCCAGGATAGAAATAAGTTATGAGTTCAAGCTTAAGCTGTAGTTCTTCAATTAGCATCATACACTGTGGCACCACTATTCCACCAACACCGTTCTGGCATTATTTAGTAAAAGATTTTATCACTCAGAAATGTGACTTTCATTATTCTGCTATAATATCTGTAATGTCCTGCTGAACTTATTATTTAAATGTCTTCATGAAATGCATATTTATTTTTTTTTCCCTTTTCACAGTAAGGCTTTGTCTTACAGTTTTTCTCTCCTCAGTTTTGCAAAGGCTCTATAGAAAATAAAGGCTTTTTTGCTTCCCCAGTTAAACTCCCCTATATTATTTGCATATTCAACGCATAACTCATTAACTGATTGATATTAGTGTGTTGATGCGGAGTTGCTTTTTCCTGGAAGTTTCAGTGTTAGACTAGTGACTTTTGAGCACTTTACCCTGATTTCCTTTGGGATTAAGACTAGGTTTTGCAGCACTAGGTTCATTCCAACTAAGGATGATTGGCATTTCACAGACATTTAGCTGTCCTTTTGTCACATGTAATTTGAATAATCTGAAATCATGTGCTTTGATTGTATCCTATAATCAAACAAGTCCAACAGCCTTCGTTCTGGTTTTTTTTTTTCTCTATTTTTTCTTTTTTTTTTCCTGATTTATTAGGTTTAATTTTTTTTGTTTGTTTTTCTAGTGTTATATTTTGTTTGGTTGATTTTGTTTTGTTCTTTCTGTCATTCTAGATAACTGACTGCATTTATCTTTTTTTTACTTGAATTCTACAAAGCAAGGTTTTCATTAGCAACTGACACTGAATGCCTCAGAGAATAAACTCTTAAAGCATAAAAATAAAATTTTTAACTGAGGAACAATAGTATTAATTTTTACAGACAAGTAGCAACAGTAAAAGTAATTTTTAATCTGTTTAAATAAATAATCTTCAAATAATTTGATTATAAGGTTTTGCTTTATCACTGCTGCACTGGTATGGAACGAAAGGCTATTACTGTGTTTCTGGTTCAGAACAGTATCTCTTCTGTTTGTTGAGTCTGAATCAATTTGCATGCTCCTCTGTGTAGGACAGACTTTAAACAGGCACTTAACGTTCCAGCAGCATCCAGATCTGCATCCTGCAGAATAATCTAAATAAAGTCAATGGCTCCTTAGGAATGAAGTGCTGTTTAATGTGAGTGTATGGGATAAGGACCTAGTTCTTAATTTAGAACACTTCCTTTTGGTGTTAAACAGTTCTAGTTTCCAAAACTAAAGAGGTGCAAAGAAACCTTGTTTCTTCTTTCATTGTATACAGTTTGAAGTAAGAAAATAAAATGCATAAAAGATGATAAGCAAAATAAACAGTGTTATACACTAAAAAAGGAAGCATCTGTTTCTTTAGTGGGCTGAAAAAAATGATAGCATTAGTGAGGGTCCTGCAGCACTTGTGCCTATGACAATTCCATACAGAATCAACCATCATTCAAATGATCATGGAGTACAGTTGCATCAATAAGTATTAGAGATTATTGTGTGTACAATAAGAAAGACTTGCTTTCCAAGAGGAAGAAATGTAGCAGGTTCAGCATTATGCTGCTAGCAGATATCCAATGCAGATTTGAGCTCCAATGAAAATGACCAAAACTGGGAGGAGAACATTTTGTGAAACTCAAAGTGTAGAAGGCAGTGTTGTTAATAAAAATCCAGATTATATCCTTGCCTGTAGAGAGGCTTTATATTTGTGGGAAGTGTATGCCCCAGTTGGAGTAGCTTGGGTAGGAAGATAAGACCAAGGTCAGGTACACCTTTTTCTCCCAGGGCAGTTAGGAAATGCCATGAAAAGAGCTGAATTAAACCATGTAGGAACCCTGTCACTAATGATGGAAGGGTTACAGAATATCTTAATATATGCTTTTAAGTATATTTATTTTATTACTTGAAATTATGCTCACAAAAGTTTGCTGTATGGTGTTCCATAAAACAATGTGCAGTGAGGCAACTCCCAATCTTTTTAGACATACATGTCAATAGCCTGGACTAACCAGGATAGCCCAATGCTGAACTTCGTAAAAATTGTGATGGGAGAGGAGACAGCCTAATTTATGGCATGCCTCATCTGAAGAAGATTTATTCCTAGGAAAGGTTTTAATATTTGTCATTCCAGAATCAATATTTTTATTTTAGAGTTAATCCTCACAATTTCTATCACCTTTCATGAACATCTGAAATTCAAGGAAAAGGATTATTGTGCTTTAGAAAGATAAGTAGTTTATCTGTCTAGGAAGCTGTGGATTTTTTCTTCTTTTTTTTAATCAATTTTGTTTACTAATTGTACTCAGAAATTTTTTACACAGAGTCTATGTGCATGTGAGATCCATAAATTAAGGCTATGACAATGTACCATCTGACAGGATGGATTATTTGAATCAGCTACTATTTTTTCTAAAAGAATGAAAATAAGCTGCGAGCAGCTGGCAAATTGTTAGCTACCAGGATAGTTTGCATTTTTACAGCATTGTCTTAAATGCTCTTTTAAAGGGTCACGGATTTTACAAAATACTGCTAACTCACCTCATGATAACATACAGATGAGTCACATTTCTTTCAAGCAATTTATTTCTATGCTGCTGTGTAGTAAATGCATTAATTAATTAAACATTAATAATTTCTTTTAGTGATTTGATTTTTTAATTAAGGATCTTTGGGGGAAATTTGTGTGAAGATCAGTCATAATTCAATAGTACTAAAAAATGAATGCATGGTTTTGTGAATTGATAGAGCAACAGCTCTCGCACTAGCATGGCATTTGTCCAAGTATTTAACTGAGGTTGATACAATTGTATCTAAATGTACCCTATGGATCATAATTGGCTTTTCAATAAAGAAAAAACTATCAATAAACACCTTTTCCAAGGCCAGAAACTAACACTGTCTTAAATTGTTGCACTGTAGCCAGGTCTGTTTTCTGATATTGTTAACCACAGAGTCATTTTTCTGTAAGAATAAGAACATGTGATAGCTCACTTTTAAAGTTGTCCTTATGCTATTGTGAAATCAACTGCTGAAAGATTCATAAATATATACAAAGGCCATAAAGTATCAAAAAAAATTAGCTGTTAGAGATTTTCTAATGTTTTTTTAGTTTTTTATAAAAAAATCTTTTAAGTTAGAAACTTTATACAATAGACTGTTCTTCTTGATTTTTTTTTCAATAATACAGTTATTATTAATTTTTAAGAATAAGTTTAAAACCAGAAAATATCACTTAAGGATGACATGCCTAGGAAGTCAGATGAAGTTATTAATTTTCCTTGCTTGAATATTTACATTTTTGAGACTTCCTGAGAGTTAATTTTATATCTGTTACAGAATGATCTGAATCATTCTCTTTTCTTGTCATATATTTTAGTGTTGGTAAAACAAGTTCAATTACCATTAGCAATTTTAATGAATAGAAATAGAAGAAAAACATTAAAAGCTTAAAATAGAAAATAATAGTTTTGACTTATTTCCTCTATTGTCTTTATTTACAGTATTGATTCTGATGTGCGGTTGAATATTATAAACAGATTATAAAATGAAACTTCCTGTCTTGGAGAGAATTGCAAATATGTGCACAGATAGGTCACCTTTCAAGCATTTTCCATTCTTGTTGCCTTCACAAAGCTACCAGTAAGAATCTTTGGGTTTTTTTATCTTGTTGGGATCTGTCAGCTATTCAGTGGAGTGAATCCATTTTTTCACAGAAGTCATCAAGTATCTATCAGATGGGGGTAACTTTTTTTCCCTGCCAATCTGGACAGCTTTAAAGTGACAATCTGACAGATGTAAATATGATTATTTAGGGAAAGCCTAAGGCAGCTTATTTTTGTGCAGCTCCTTAAAATTAAAAAGCATAGCAATCAGCTGAGGTTAAAAATGCCATTTATAATGCCAGATTTGAAAGAAAATAATAACTTTTCCTCATTGGAAGAAGACTTTTCCTCCACAAGATAAAAATATTGCAAATTAGAAAAAACTCAGAGAACCCAAAATATTGATCAGTGGCAGTCTGTGATGTGAGGCAGTAGCTGGAAACTACAGAGAATGTTATGAAACCTAGTAGGAGTTCAGATCCTGACCATGGGTTTGTAGGTTTATTTCTCTTTTATTTCTATATTAAGAAATGCAGTACTTCTGAAATGAATCAATCATATGAGTAGAAATTTTATAAGTAGATGTTTAGGTGGATGTTTCAGCTTTCAAGCATAGGCTGCAGGACTGGGAACATTTTGAAGTAAGAATGAACGAAGGGTTGACTGCTTTTTTTTATTCCAGTCACTGTTAGTAGCCTACACGACAGCACTGTGTTTGCCATCCTCAGTCTCAGCACATCTGCAGAGGAAGGGGGATTTCCAGTTGACCAGGCATGTTGCAGCCCTCCCTTACTGCCAACCTTCTCCAGTTGCACGAGGAATTGAAATAATGAGACAAGCTTCAAATGCCACATGATGGAAGTTGTTAGCAGATGAGCAAGTCTGCTGGCAAACCCTGTTAACACTATTAATTCAAATTGGAAATGTGACTGACCTGTGTCCTGTGTCCTTTACACTCAGAATGAGTATAAAGCTTGCACATGTAAATTAATCCAAAGAAATGTCACCAAGAAAGAGCAAAGAGTTACCAAAAAGAGGATATAAAAACTTGAAAATGTATGCAATAATTAAATTAGATTAAAAAAAATTCTCATTATATTTTCTTATTTAAAAATGTAGTAGGATTACTAATAGCTGATAAGCTATATGAGAGTATGGCCTTGAATATATTATGGCATCAAATGTTAACAGGTTGATCTATGAAATTGCTGCCAATGTATTGATATTATCTTTGTACTATTACATTTTAAAATTTATGTTTTAACATTTTCCTCCTTTATTCCCCCCTACATTTTTCCATGTCACTATGCTGTTGTAGATTCTTCTCCATGTCTGTTCCTTTTTTCCCACCTACTGTTTTGTGCTAAAAACCTTTCAGCTTTTTATCATGTTCTTCCATACGCATAATACCTTGTTCTCTGCTCTGTCCTCTGAAAAGAGAGGTCTTGTTTTCTGTCTGTACCTAGACAAACTAATTCTTCATACCTTTACTCTTATAAGATGAATATCCAGACTCACCAGATGAATAACCACACATTGGGAAAAAGGCTGAGAAATGGTATATTTAAGTTTCACATGCTGTTGAGTTTTGTGAAGATTTTTGAAGTTTCTTCATCCTTTCATTCAACGTTTACTTAATTCTTTCATAGAGACACATTATTAGATCATTAGATCACATTAGATGACTGCTTTATATTATACAGAATAAGTAGTTTGAAAGGATTGCTAACTAGTCATTATTTTTAAGTCAGTGAAGCAATTATAAACTTCCTTTTACATCATATACAGTTAGTAAGAAATACTTGAATTTTTACAGTGCTCCAAGGTGTAACTTAAAAATAACATTAACTCTTGACTAAATATAAATAGTTAATGATTACACAGGATTCTGTGTTTTACTTTCCTCACTATTTACTATTTCTCTGTGCTCACATGGTCATTCTTCACTTCTGATCTCAGTCATGATGACATTTGTGTTCCCCAGAAGATCATATGGATTTTAAGGAGAAATTTTAATAGCTCTTTAATGAAAGCCTCAAAAATATTGTTTCTGTTTTACTGCATAGCTCTGAGGAAGATTTTTTTTTTTTTTTTTTTTTGGCAAAACTCCTATCTGTCCTTTCCAGTCAATGAACATATGTGTGGGCAAGGAATTTTCTGAGTTAGAGGCATGGAAAATGCTGACATGGCAGCAGCTTTGTGTTTTTCAATAAAATGATAACTACTCCTGTTCTAGGAAACAGCAAGAGCACTACTCTGAATCTTGCTTTTAAGGGTTCTAGGGGCTCTAACCTTCCCTCTGTTTGCTATAATGTAGATAACAAATGTGAAAATGGAATTACAAGCTCACAGAACACTTTGTGTAGTCTTGATGGTGAACTGTGTATCTTTTCATCTGAACCAAGTTTTTTTTTGTAAACTTGGAGATGAAGTTGCTATTGGAATTTGCAAAACCACTGCAAATTCAATCACAGAATATCATGTGGCGGAAAAACAGGGGAAAGCATAAAAATATTGATAGAAAATAAATGACACATCAGTATTTTTAACCTGAACAACACAAATAGTCAATCCGGATACTTAGAGCACTTCCTCACTTACAAAATTTGTTGCCTTCCAGAGCTTTTGCTGTGTTTTATAAATGAATAATCAGAAATCATTTTAAGAACTTAAAGCTATTAGGCCAGAGAAAAGCATTTTATTATTGTTATTGTTCATTTGAAATGCTAATTAAAGAAATCAGAACAAAATAATTTGCTTCGGTTTGCTGGTTAAACTTTTTTCATGCATTAATCATTATAATAAAAATATTTTACATTACAATATAGTGCTTTTCAGACAAAGTATATTCCGTTCACCTGGGTGTAAAATGGCACTGAAAATTAGCTTGGTTTGGGGTTTTTGAGGGTTACATAACATAAGCCAAGTCCAAATCACAAAATAAAACTTACTTGGACAAAGGAATTTTCTGGCAAAACATTTCAAAGTTTGTATCCACCATCAAAATACTTATTCAAGTTACTTTGAAAGTCAAAAGGGAGGGATTAATCTTTCCCAAGTTAAATTTGACATCCTGCCTCTATATCAGGTGTTTCCAGGACTAGCTTGAGTCTGCCTTTGCTTGAGTGAAAACCAAAAAGTGTATTTTATTGACTCTTTTTTATGGGTACTTTTGTGTGTGTTGGGCTAAGAAAGACAACAAAGACAGAAATATTCCACAGGATCATTTTTCTATTAGTTTTTTTAAAAACATAGCTTCAGATTAGAATATATTCAGATGCCAGTATTTACAGTGACTACTAACATATCATGAACAACAAATTTTAATGAAGTTACATGTTTTTCACTGAGAATATTACTTTGAGATTTAATCCTTAAGTGTGTTGTTCTCTATTCCATTCATTGTTGATGTAACGCTAGCCAGTTAAGTCAGTTTAGTGAAAGGTTGCTATTTTTCAATGTCATCTTAGCACAAGTGTTGTGTTCTATTAGATTTTGGCATGTATAACAAAAAATACCAGAATATATTGGCTGGAGTGTACAAGTCAAGTTTCTGCTTTTAACTCCATGTTCAACACAAGCTGGAGGTGGAAATGAGATGAAGTTAACAGGAAAAATACAGCTCCCAGTGGAGCCACAGCTGAGTGTTTTGTGTTCATTTCTGTAAACTCAGCGTAGACCGCACATCAGAAGGTGGCCTATATTGGTTTATCCTGAATATATTGTCAGCAGTACTACCTGCATCTGAAACTGTGGCAGACAAAAGGTTTTCTAAGTGCAGTTTGTGGCCTCAACCCAGTCTGTGGAAACTGCATTTTGAAAGTTCCTTTTTAGAGGTTTATGTTAGAAATAAAAATTGAAACATTTGGCTATTTAACAGCAAAATATATACCTTTTTCTTAGAATAAATATATGCAAACATTTTACATTTTGCAAGCATTTTACATTTTGCAAGCCTAAATGAATAAATGGTAAGTCTCATTTTAGGCAATCCATTTTGTCTTTCAGTCCAAAACATTGGATGAGTTCATGTTCACTCTTTCCACAGTTACACAGTTCATATTTGTCACAAACACAAAAAAGGAAACAAGGTGACTTGATTTCCACCAAAATTCAGCAATAACATTTTTCCAAAACTTTTATGTGGTAGTTCCTTTATTTTCCTTTATGTAAAGGAAGTAAGGAAGTAAAAAATACATCTGTATATATTCTGTCTTCTCTGTCACTGCTACATTCCTGATGATCTATTGAAATTGGACTGACACTGGCAATCTATGCTGATTGTGCTGAAATAAATACAGTTAAATGTTACATATGTAGTTAAAACATACATGCAGACTTATGCCATGAAATAGATATATATGTAATTAAATGACTATAAAATCTAGACCACATGTAGAGGACATTCAGAAATCCATAAAATTGATATATTTGAATCTGGATATATGGTATATCTGCTAATAATTTATTTTGCCACTACCTAAATGTACTAATTCTAAATGATCTTTGGGTGTAAAGTCAACAGACAGACAAAGAAAAAAATAGTATTTTTTGTAAATTTTTTTATTTGAGACAGATAGTAGCCTACAGTTTTTATAGCACAAATTTTAGGACAAGCAATAAAAGGAAAAAGATGGCCTGCTTTTAATAATTATAGGCTATGGGTTGCAGTTTTTAAACCACAGCTTTGAGATCAACAGTGGCTGTTTTTGTATTTAGCTTTTGGTGGGTTTTGTTTCTGTTTTTGTTTTCCTAATTTGGATCATTAGTATTCTTTGAAATGGATTTATGCGATGTGTGCACTTGTTATGCTTTGGTTCACATCAGTGAGTGGTCTTGGCATGCACAAGTTGTTTTCCTTTCAGATGACACTAAATTGGAAAATGCACTACAGGAGTGCAGTGTATGTACTTCAGCATGTAGTGATCAACCTGCATGTGGGACCAATTTAGGACTAGTCAAGGCCTTAACCTCTGAAATGTGTGTGCTGTGCCATAATTGTCCAACCCTACAGTTCTGTTCTTAGCTCATTACAGTACTGGCTAGGATGGTGTGAATTAAACAAATTATTTTTTGGGGTTTTTTTGAGACAGGATCTCTTCTTCCAGATTTTGTCTTTTTCCTCTGCAGTGTAGGTTTCATGGGATTTTCAGTTCAGGAACTCAGAACTTCATTAAAGCAACAAAAATCAATGTAGGATGGAAACACAGAAAAAACTTATTGAAGTACGAATACAGTTTTCCGGCAGAAGACATTAAATCTAGCAAAACTTGATTTTTTTTTTTTTTCCAGGAAAGAACTGTAACAATTAGAAGACAGACTGTAGGAGGATTTGGATTAAGTATAAAGGTAAGAGGATTTTTTTGGTCTATTATTCCATATTACACAAAGTGTGTCTTTGTATATAATCAATGTTACTGTTAATGAATGCAAACTATTTTAGAGGACTGGAAAGAAGAGAGGAAACATATTCTTGTGTGTTAGATACTGTCACAGCAGGCAACCAGAACTATGCTGCTGTATGGAGTGGAAGGCAACCATTCCCTTAAAATTCAAGCTGACCAACTCTGTGATAAGGCTTGATATAAGAGTTGAGAAGTGTTTTCAACTGTATAGACTGTACTTGTGTTCAACTGCTCTCTAATCTAAATAGTTATTAATGAATACTAAATTACAGTGGCAGGCACATGGAAGAGCCAATAAGTTCATCATCAGTTCTCCTACAAAGAATATCACATTAATTCACTGCAATTCTTTAGTGGGACAGAAAGTGTTATTGCTTGCTCATATAGTTTATTTTTCTGTAGATCAAGCACAGACAGCAATTTATCATGTTACCATGTTTTTGCTTTCTTCAGTAAGATTTAAGAACATACACAAGTGTAGGTAATCCTTTTTAGGAGAGGGAGGAAGATTTAGTAATTTTTGTTATTATAGTCTATGATTTTGGAAACCTTACCTTAGTGTTCAATCTGAGTGTAGACAACACAAGATTAAGTTTAACTTCTAAACTCAGCAGTTCTTAGTCTCAAGATAGCAATGGAAAAAATGAAGTGTACTTCAGATGAATGCAAAGAGGCCTAAATTATTCATATATAGTGAAAGTATAGATTTTCCTATGAGCATCTGCTAGTACTGACCTTATAAGTGACTCATAAGAAGGATTGATGTGCATTTGTGTTATCATTGATAAGAATACTGCTGAATAGAAATATTAATTTTTAAAAATGTCTTGGTGTGCTTGCTGTTATCTTGTTGACCCATGAGACCTCTGTTCAAGGAAAACTAATTGCTATTTTGTCACCAAAGTTTCTCATTAGTTTGGTCAACAACACTCAAGTTTTCTTTTCCTTCAATATCATTGTAGGTTACAGTTCACTGAATAATGATGAAGTAATGAATATCAGTGTAAAATCAAGTATATGGGTAAATGAGTTTTTATTTAGATGGTGCTAAGAAATAACTGCTTGTAGTAAGGACTTTAGATGATTGGAAAACAAATCTCAAGTCAATAAACTTGATTTTTATGTAAACTTTACAATGAATTATCATTTAGAATTAACATTGTTGACAATCTCAAGATCACATTACTTAGTATTATGGACATTGCATAAAATAAAGTATCATTGATAAATATAAATTAAATAGTTAATGTGCAATGGTCTTTCTTAGATTAGTAGAGCACTATATTCTTACCTTTGAGAGCAAGATATCCATTTTCTAGGATCATTTTATATCATAGATATTTTCATCAAAATTAACCTGAGTAATGGAAAGGTGAAGATACATAAAGTCAGATATGAATAGACAATTTTTAATTTTTGAAGTAACTAGCAATCAGATTATGAAATATCACAAGTACAATAACTTATGAAATAATGACAAAAATGTCATTAAAGAGAAAAGAAATCTCTTTAAAAGAAAGGAAACCCAGACTTGCTTGGATGGTGTAGATTAAATAATGAAAATGACAAGTTGAATTCTATGGTTCAGGATGTTCTGTAGATGTGTATCAGGTAGTATGATTTATTACTTTAAAATTACTTAATTTTAAAAAATCAATCTGGTACCTTTTTTGCTAGGTCACTTTATTAGTAATTCTACATTCTCACAAAGAAAGATGGACAAGCAATTGGATAGCCAACACAATCTTAAAAAAATAATTAATATAATCTATCATTATCATAATTTTAAGCTAGCTGTAAGAAACACCTTAGAACTGGAACTTAGAGTAATTTTCCTTTTTTACTTTAGTAAGCAAACTTTATGAAGACTCACTGAAATTGACTTTTTATTTATGGCATGAACTGACATGTCAGTTCCAAATACTCTGCAAAGTGCCAGTTTTCTGTTTAAAATGTGTCATTTAATCATGGTATGCTTCTTCTTGCAGATGAATAAAAATTTGCTGTTTTGTTTTGTAAAATTCCTGAATTTTAACAAAGAACTCATATTTGTTATTAATATTAAATAGAAATGCAATTATTTTGAAGTTGTGCCAGAAAGTAGAGGTCTACAAGTAACCCTGAAGGAGTGAGAAAGACTGAGGCCTCTCCCCCTTGTCTCAATAATTTCCACATCCCCGTGTACTATGGTAGTTTCTGTTACCTTACTATTCCCAGGCTAATTAAAGATAGGGGTTATTTAAGGACTTGCTTTCTGGCTGTGGTGTATATCAGAGGATGCAGTTTATCTGAGGTGTTAATTACAGCAGTACAGTGATTAATAGCCCTCACTTTAGAATATTTGCTTGTGCTTTGTTATGAATTTGCCTAGTTTTGGCAATTAGGTCTGGGACATTATCATGTCTCTTTTTTCTGCTAGCTTAAAACACCCCTTTACTGTCAGAAATCTCACACGATAAAGTCACCTTTTAAATTTCTCTTGAGTCAATTTTGAAGATGTCTTATCCCACTGCAAGTAGTTTGGAGCCTTGGAATTATCTTTTTTTCTTAAGAGCAGAGGACAAATTGATAATAATTCCAAAATTAAACTAATTTTTTTTTTTTTTACTTGTCTATGAGGGAAAATCTCTTCTCTTATAACCTGGGTATTCAAACTATATTTGTAAAAATCAGAAATTCTGCAGATTGCTTAAAAAAAACTGCTTGTAGGATTGACTTTTTTCCAAGACCTAAACTTCAGCCCTCTTAAAAATAGATTGTAGTCCGCTCTTTTAAGGTTTGAAAACCTTGTGTTTTGCTGTACGTCTTAAGTGAAGTTAGTGTTGAAACTGTGATTGAATTTGAAGCACACTTGCTCTGGCTTACACTCTTCTGAAGGAATTATATTCTCTTTTCTGAAGTCTCCTGTTAAATATTTGTGTGTGAAGGAATAGCCATGGACATAGATGTAGAATTTGGTAAGTGTAGTGTAGCATTTTAGTCATTTAGCACATCTCTGTCAAGTTTGACATGCAGAGTTTCGACAAAAGATGCTGCTAAGTGTATGATTTTTGAAATAACATCCTGTTTTTTCAATAGTTGGAGTGTAGTGTTCCTGAAGAAATAGGCAACAAAATTGATAGTTCATTAAACAAGTTGAGGTTTGCAGTTATAGTCTGACTCCTGGCTATCATGACTCAGTACACTGCTATTTTCCTGCCTCTGTTTTGATCATTCTTTTAAAATGGTGGACAGCATCACAGATCTTCTGAGATTCAGTATGACTTTTCAGTTTGACTCAGTCAAAAAATTCGGTGGCAGTAGACCCTAAAGCTATTTTCGCTAGTGGAAATGCTGCCTTTTAGTATGAAGTCAGAAGGTCCCCTACATTGTCTAACTCTGGTGATGGTAAAGTCCAGCAATTGGTCTGATCTTTTATAAACTCTTTCCTTTAGAAAATAAAAAAGTAATTTCCTTATTATACTTAGAGCCAAAAACCCCAAGCCTTTTTTAGTAAAAGTTACTGCTTTCAATTGCCCTATTTTCCATATGTCAAAAACTTCTGATAAAAACCCTCACACATGAAATCTGGAATAAGAAAAAATCTTTAGGAGTCTATCATGTGAAACTTTGAATGGAGGTGTGGATGACCTCTCACCAGTAGTGGCCAACATCCAGGACAGTGACCTTCAAACAGCTGCCAGTGATTAGAGCCTCCTCTGCCTCTTTTAGCAGGACCACCTCCGCAGGTGGGTTGCTGCCATTATTCCAGGCTCATCTATCCCTGCTTAAGGAAAAATGACAAAGAGAATTTGCTAGACAAAGATCAAGATAAGACTCTGGTAGAGGTCTGAGCCATTAAGTCTTCAACACTACATAAACATATACTACAATACAACAATACTTGATGTATTTTTGTCTGGGATTATAACTACATGTCCATACTAGAGGAAGAGAAAATTTAAAGCAGTGGAAAAGTTGCCTCTGTTCCCAGAGGTTTCTTCAGAAGAATATCCCCTGAGACTGTAAAACCAGATTTTAGACACACATACATTTTTTCCTCTACAGGACAGAGAATCAAGTATGGAGAATGCAGGATGCAAGGCTGCAGTATTGACCTGAAGTAGTATTCAACAAGATGTTGGCAGAATATATACAGCTACAAATTGCTAACAGTGACTGGGTACAGATAGGTGGTCAACTATTTTCTGTTTCCCATTTTGATTTTTTATTTCCTAGAATAGTAGGCACTACATCCTTTTACTAATTTAAATAGAAGCCTTCATGCAGGTCAGACTCGGATGCAATGAGAGGAGATAATTCTCTTCAGTAGGACATTACTGAAAGCTTCTTCAGACTTGCTGTGTAAATGCATTTTGGTAGATTCAATACAAGGGAGGAATAATCATGTTGCATGCATTGCAGACTCGCTTAGTAATAAAAGTAAATTACTGCTTTAATGGAGCCCTGAGTCTAAGGAGGCAGGGAGGCTGTTTTAAACCTTATACTTCTTTGCTGGGCTTTAAATAGGGCAACATGTATGTAACATTGGAAGCTTAGAAAGAAAATGACACAATTATTTTTTCTGGTTGTTTGAAAAATTTTGAAAAAAATTAAATTTGTATGTGGCTAGAAATCTGGAGGGTATAGGTTAAAACTTAAAAATTTATTGAGCTTGAACCCATTATCTGCAGTAAAGCCAACTTTTGCTGTTGCTGTTTCTCTGGTGAGAACTACTGAGAGATATTCAACAAGCTACAATTTAATTAGTCTGAATACATCCCTCAGTCTAACTGAAATGATGGTAGCCTCTGGTCTTTGTGGAGTCAATACTCAGTCTGTGCTAGAAATACTGATGTGTTCTGTGCTTGTCAACACTCATCTCATGCAGTGCCAGTAGAACTTTTCCTGTAGACAAAAAATTGTTGTAATATTACTGAGATCCTTATTAACTCAGTGTTTTTAGGACCGTTTGCATTAATAGCCACTAGCAGAAGGAACATTTAGCCTATTTAACATTCTACAGCGTCACAGGAAATTAATCGTTATTCCATGATAGAAGGAGGTGTTGAGTGCAGGAGTCTGTTCAGTTTCAAACACTTGGTGATTGTGTGAAGAAGGGACGTGTGCTGTTCCTGAGGCCATCAAAATACCTGTGTCAGTCCTTTTCACACCTTGACACTGGATACCTGGACCTAAAAAAGCCATCATTTCCAAAGTAAAACTGTCTGCTGAAAAGAAGAGTAAGCAAATCGTTAACCAGGATTCGTAGGCCAAACAACAATGCGGCAGACAGTGGTTTCTGGTGACCTGAATTTGTACAGCTTGCATTTGAGCGTACCCTTTCATGCTCTCTGCAGAGGAAAAAATATTTGTGTCTCTCTATATATTTGCCTTTACCTTCCTTTGAATTTCCTTTTCATTTAAGATTTATTATTATTATTTTTTTCTTAAGGACCATAAATGTTTCCAGTCCCAACAGGATAAACTGAAAGAAGGAACAGCATTGAATTGTTGTTGAGCTGTTGGAACTATCATCCGGTTTTCCTTTATTTCTCCCTATTTATTGAACACCTACTATTCCATTTCTTAATGTTTCTTTTTCTGTTCCTTGTTACTTATGCCACTGCTCTCCTCACTCTTGTGTGACAGACAGAAGCAAATAAAAAATGCTTTTGAGATTAAAAGTCCAAACCTTCTTTCTTGTGCTTTTGTTTACGTCCTTCTAGCCAGCGTGAAAACACAGTGTGGTTGCCATTGTAGTTGGATGGCCATTCTGCTTTTACAGGACACATTTCATACATTAAGCGCTCCAGAATTCACAGAAACTGATGTCCTTTTTCTTCAAGTCTGGTAGAGCTCTGAATTCAGTTTCTGAGCTTATGATGGCAACTGAGAACTTCTTTATGTGACACAATAAGGAATTAATCACAATCAAATATTCATTAAAAAAAAGAGGAAATGCAGAATCAGAGTTATTTTCTCAGTCTCTCTAAAAACTGCATTTAGAGAAAGGGTAAAATATAACTTTAATCAAAAAGATATTTTTAGTGACTGACAAGATTGTCATTTATTCTGTTTTCAGGGTGGAGCAGAACATAATATTCCAGTGGTCATTTCCAAGATTTCCAAAGAACAAAGAGGTGGGTATCAGGTATCAGCTTATTACACTGTGCTTCAATGTTCCCTTTAAAGAAAGATGTATTAAATCTTGAGATTCTTCAGTGTTAAACAAATACTATCAAAAAACAAACCCTTTCTCTCCCATGTCTTTATGATCTCTTCCTCAGAAACTTTCTCTGAAAAAGTACGGAATTGATATTTGGAATAGTTTGTAAAGTCTTCAATGTATTTTTTTTTTTTTTAATAAAAGATTCTTGTAAAGCATTATTTTTAAGATGAGAAATAGGAAGGTATTTATAGAATGAAAATGTTCAACAAATTTAACAAAAGACAATGATTTAGTGGGTTTCACTTCCCCGTTATTTTCTGGAAGCTGTAGCAGATCAAATGTTTGCCTCTGAAATCACGGTAACACGGCAGGAGAATGCATGACTTTTTAACCTGGTTAGTCAGGTAGTATTGAGACAGGGGTGGCAAATGGCAGAACCTTGATAATAACTCCTATGTTATTTCAGCATTAGATGCTGAGCTGTGTCAGCCTTTGCAGCAGCTCATATGTTGCAAAATTGGTACTGCAAAAAGTCTTGACCATACTTAATAATAACAGAGCTGGTGCTAAATCTCCGTATTAACTGGCAGTGTTTTGAAGTTACTGGAATGATACATAGATAATAGTTAAACAGCTCAAGATGTGCACAATTATGAGGGAGGAAGGTTGTGAACCAGTACTAATACAGTGTATTTAATATCTTTGTTATGTTTGTATTTATTTGTGCAAGGCCAGAAATGTAAACTTGGAAACATTTCCCTCTATCTGTAATGCAATAATTCTAGAACTGAGCTTCTCCTCAACCAAAATGTGCCAGCATAAGAAAAGTCTCACATTCACCCACACAGATAAAGAAAGGTGTGGAACAATCAGCATATTGAGAGCTGAAAGCCAGCCCTGAAAGGTAGGTGAGAAAGTTGGAGTTAGGGAGGCTAAGGAGGGGCATGGAATGAGCACCTAAGGAAGGCCATTAGGTTAACCTTAAGAAGTTATACTTGTGACTACATTCTCTTCAGTATACATATAACTAAGTAATACATAAAAATGTGGCATATATTACATGCAGTAGCTATTAAAATGCTATTAAGCACTGCAGGAAAAATAAGGAAGATATACTTAAGTTTAATTGGGCACACTGAAGTGCAATTTTATTTTTGTCATTATTTTTTTGCTGCAGGAGCTGTTACATTGTTTCTAGCCCCCATACCTAGCTATGTTACAATTCATTACTGCTTTCACTAAAAGTACTGCTGATTTTGAGAGAGCTAGTTTTGAGGGACATCTCTTGTGTAGGAGACTGCTGTCTTGAGATGTAGGAAGTGTCGTGCTGTGTGCTTGGACTAGGGAACTTTGATAGAAAAAATACTGTTTGACCCAAAGCCTGTGCCTCAAAAAAATCAGAATGTCTGTCCTGCAATAATTTAACAATCCATTGTTAAAGATAGCTAATAGGACCATTCCTTCAAACGTGGATTTGAGTATCATAATTTATGTCAATATGAATTCAATATAGTTCTAAAGCTCATGTAAATAAGTACATTTTTTGGATCAAGTCAGATACTAGCCTTTTCCAGACAGTATCTTCTGTAATGATATGGAATACTATGGGTAATAATTGCATGTAATCTGTTAGCATTCCTTAGTTCTCAGGTTGGGGGTTATTAACTTGTCTGTAGACACTTAAATAATCTTTGTTATATTTCTGGTATGCTCATAAGGTATGTTTGCACCAGATAGCTCTGAAATGGAACACAGTGTTTAAAAAATGGAAGCGTAGAATTAGATTTTGTAAATGTCTTTGTGATGCAGCTTTGTTTTAAAAATCACATTCAGTTTGGTGATTTTTTAAATGATATATTAATTTTCTAGCACTTCAGCATATTTAAGTGTTATGCAGCATTAATAGTCTCTGTTATTTATCAAAGATGCAGGATCTAAAGGGTCCTTTATATTTGGTAAAAGCTTAAAAATTAGATTTGTCATTCATAAGTAGCTCTGGAGTCTCCATGTTGCTTTTTTTTCTTTACAAGAAATGATCTTTCACAAGCAAGTAAGACCTAGTCCTGCAGTCCTTTTCTATCCAGAAAAATATACCATACCTCACCAGAATGGCCTGAAAGGTGCCAAAGGACTGATGCATGAAGTTTCATGTCTAGTGCTTGGGCTGAACAGCCTCTTTTATTGTACCAGTGATACACTGGTAATTTGGGTTTAAAAAACAAAATACAAATAATTTATTTGGTAATTTTATGTTGGAGTTTTTATCAGGTTTTGGTTTGAAGTTTTAAAAAATAATGCAAAAACATTAAATAAGAATTCATGTACACAAAATGTTGGCTGTTTTGTACAAAGTGAGTGAAAAATATGCTTTCTGTTTTCAGCTGAACTTTCAGGTTTGCTCTTTATAGGAGATGCAATTCTACAGGTGAGTAAAACTGCAAATTATTTTGTCTGTATTTTTCTAGAAAAGTGAAATGAAATCTATGCTTATGAAATGTAGAGTAAGTCTTCTCTTTATCTTTTTAATAACAGATTAATGGAATTAATGTGAGAAAATGCAGGCATGAAGAAGTGGTGAGCTTTTCTGTTTTTTAGTCTACTTTTTGTCTTGTAGTTGCTGAAATGATGGTGTACGCTGATAGCAATGCAGTGGTATCAGCTGTTTTATTGTTTTTCCTAAACCAATATGACTGTACCTTCTAACATGACAAGCAACAAAGTGCAATCTTTTCTTCCTAAGTTTGTGTAATTGCTCTTCTCAGATAGGCTTTTCTATATTAAAGGTGATTGTTTTATTATGAAGATTTGAGCTGTACATATTCCAGCATTTCTTCTTCCCGCTTATAGCTGTCAAATTTCAGCAGTGCTACATCCTTCTGGCTGTGTGAGGTCATTTTAATTTCAAAAGCTGTAATTTGCAGTACGGAGTGTTGGAGATTTGTTGTTTGGTTGCTTTTAATCCTATTTAAAGAAAGAGACAAAAGTATTCATCTGCCTCTCGTCCTCTGGCTGTTCCTTATGAGGGTGCTCTTCTCCTTTAGTTAAGCTGTTATCATTTTGGGTATAAAATAACAGTGTATTAAGGAGATTTCTTCTAGGGAAGAAATTTTTGAGAAGTCTGTGGCAGGCTGGTTCCATAGGTGAATTAACTTTGTGAAACACATCATGTACTTTTGTTGTATTTGACTCTTTGACTCTTCTTAAGTACTTTCAGATGCAGGAAACCCTATATTTCAGAAAATCATGCCAGAAGTTAGAAGATTACCAAAGAAATTACCTTTAAATCCTGCTTAGCTCCACAGAATTTTTACCTGTATTTTAAAAATAATGTAGTACTGTTGTATTTGAAAGCTTATCTTTCTGAATCTTACCTTGCTGATTCAAGGACACTCTTTGTGTTTCATACAGCATTCTGCTATATGTCAGGTCATCGAACATGTGCTGTTCAGGTATAGAGAGAAGGAGTTAATAAAGATGAAGTTCTGATGAACGGGTTTAGTGCAGGCTGAAAGATTAGATCACTGCACTATTCTTCAGAGTGCTTTTGCACGCTTTTTCCTTTTGGAAATCTGTACAGCAAATCCTGCTTCATTCTTCAGAGCCTTCATAATACCCCCTTCTGTATATACTGGCTTATAGTCATATTTATATTGCTTTTAAGTTTTGTCTGTGCAACAGTGATCAGGTTGTAAATATTTTATAAGTTTACTGCAGTTGATTTTTTTAATATGCATTAATATGGCAAATCTTTCAGTGGGATTTAAATGTTGGAAGTTAAATGTTGAAATTAAAAAACATGAGAAAGATATTACTAAAAGTGTAGCCTTGAATGAATATTGAAAACTGGTATGGACATCAGGACTTGCTTTTCTGTTTTCTGAGACATTTTCTTAACCCTCAAAATGATACATAAATCTGTTGGGTATTTATGATAAGGTTGAAACATGTTCAAGGAAAGATTTTGGAAAAGCTGAAAGGGGGGATTGACACAGAGTAGCAAGTGTTATCATATTAAATTTTGATTTATGCCTTGTTTATCTAACATAATCTGCTTCTCAAACTCCTTGTAGATAATTCTCTAGGAATAAAAAAAATGGTGTATTTGCAAATGGTTTCAAAGTTTAAGAAGCAAATAAATTTTAAATTAAATCCTTATTTTAATTAGACTAATTTTTAATTTTAATAGTAAATATTAACTAATATTTAAATAGGATCAAATGTCCATATGACATTTTATAAACTAAAATATGCATAAGGTTTATAAATATATAATATAAAAAAGCCAAAGTAAATGGACTCTGATAATCCATTTTTTCAGAAACATTCACTGACATATGCTACGTGTTTGTGGAGTAAATTTGTTGTAAAGCTGCTGTAGTGGTAATAGATGTGGTTTTGCATTGTGCAGTAACCTGTGGGTTTAGGCTTAGCCCTCAGCAAAGGAGAACTACATCAACTGGTGTGCCAGCAGGAGTTGCAGGTAGGGTTTTGTCTGCAGTGTGTCCTTTGCAGCTGGAGTTGTTCTAGCACTTCTGTCTTGTAGGGTCTTTATCAAATACAGGATCTGTAGCTCTAACCTCAAGGTAATATAGAGAAAATAGGAAGTGTGTGGAGCCTAGTTGCTCGCAGCAGGGATTTGAACAGGAGTTGAAACTTAATTTTCAATCCTTATTGCATCTCGATACTTTTGAAATGGCTCTGCAAGACACCTGAGCTTGTACCTTTGTTTCTTTCTGATTTTTTCTGTTACTACTTAAGGCTTAGCAGGTACATATGTTAGTGTTTGGGTTGTCTTAATGTCTTAGAAAATATTCCTTGTAAAGCAGTGTGGAATTTTTTTCAGTGGGGAATGCTGAAGATACCTGTAGAAAATTCAGTCTTATATTTGCAGTGTGACTCTGATGAGAATTCGCTCTTTTCCTAGATGCAAAACTTGTTGCTGCTTGTGGAAACTTTTTAAGGATATGTCTTATCTTCATAGCTCTGCAAAGAAAAATCTGTGGCATAATCACTGCAGCCTATTGTATGACACTGGTATTTCACCTTGCTTTACTGGTAACTGTACTATGGATATAAAATTATTTGAATTTCAAAATTAGGTAGTTTAATCAAACTCATGTCATCTTTCATAGCAGGGAGAATCTTTCCCCAATGTACAGTGATCTTAGTTATCTTAATGTTGTGGGCATTCTGTTGTCTTTATTGTCTTTCATTACTTTTGATACAGATCATAGATAGATAAATAGACAGACAGACTGATAGAGTCCTATAAGCCTAGATAGGTAGGTTTAGTCAGTTCTTAATGTATTTTACTGGAAACCTTTACATGGTTCCTTTCTGATTATTTGTTATCTTTAGATGAGTCACTTAATCTTGAGTTTAGTTTTCTGCTTGTAGAAGATGAAAATATTATTCCTACCATGAAAGCATGATGAGTTTCTATCAAAGACTGACTGTCAGCTTGTTGTTTCTCTTGGGCTGTAAAGACCCCCAACTGAGTACAGCATAACATTGCTTCAGTCTTAGTGCTCTCATGTGGTAAGGTAAATACATGATCTCTCTAGTGAAGTGTCAACACAGGAGGAGGTTGCAGAAAAAAAAGTAATCTAGCAATTCTCTTAAAAAATATCTCACAGTTTGAGCCCAAAAAGTGCAATATGAACTTGTATGTAGAAGGAGAGTCCATTGTATCTGTTAAATTACATGACATTGTGCTCCTTCTACTCATGATTTATTAATTACTCCTCTTCCAGTAGACTCTCCTTTAAATTTTACAGCAAGAATTTTAAAAGGCTGAAATTAGGATTATTCACAGGCAGACCTATGAGTTTCAGCTTTTGTCTAATTAATAAGGTCCAACAATGTGTAGTTTGTCAATCTAGACACCTAGTGGATATGGTTATCCGCCATAATAGATATGATTATTCTTGAGGCTGGAAATTAAAGTATTTCTAGCTTTTACCTCCATTTATTGTCCAAATATAAAGATGGATAGATGAGCACCAACATAATACTGTTGCATGGACGTTTGTGGTGGTTCTGGGTCTAGCCACTACAGCACCAACAATGGACAAGGTTTGGGGAGAGAGTGAGAGGCCCTTGAGCTACTTCGGAGTGGCTATGAGTAGGAGAGTATGTCAGTTGAGTTGCATATGGCCAAAAACCTTGTGTTGGATCTACTGTTCAGGGTTGTAGTGCACCAAATCATCTAGAGCCATGGTAGAATTCCAGTTGAATGAAGGCTGATATGTTTAAGATTGTCTCTGTTCTTAATGCTGTGAATAAAACATCTCAGGCAGTATTAATAACTATGGTTACATATCTCTTTGGATCTTAGCATCTAGTTTTTTTCTCTTAGGAAATAGAAGAAATTAAATGACTATAGATATGAAGTAATTTCTTATTTCTTGTATTTGGGGAACATTCAGGGAATGTTTCAAATGAAAAATGGTAGCTTTCATGTGTCAGTTAGTGTGGCATTCTGACATTCCTTGAAAAGTAACAGGAAAAGCTCATGTAGTGGCAGGTAGGTATAAAGACAGAATAGATATTTAGGCTTTGGTGGATTTTATGTAGCAGTAACTACAATATGTAGCACTGTGGTTCAACTCAGCCACTGCTTGCATTTTGCACAAGACACTGTTTTTTCCAGCAGAAATGACCTGACATGAGATGTCCTCATGCACTGCACGGAATCTTTTGCTTCCCCCTTTTCTCAGCATTCACAGCAGGGCTGTAACTGTGCTGACTCTCCATGAGTCATTTATGTTACATGAAACTGGCAGTGTAGGGATTGTTGTTGCCTAACTGCAATCATCTGCAACTGATGAAGCTCTTACTCTGGCCTACTCTTTAAAACTATGGTTTCAGTCAAACTGATTTTTAAAACTCATTATGAATAGTTTTGGCAATGTTTTTTGTAAATGTTTTTAAGCAGAAGAATAGCATATTGGATTTTTAAGACAGGACTGGAAACCAAATGATCTGAAATTTCAATCCATCTTGACTTTGCAGATGTGTCTTTTGGTAAATTATGTTTTTTATGTTATCTTTGTTTCCTTAACTGTGAAACAGAGACCTAGACTGTTATCAGATTTAGCTCTCTGAATTCTATGAAGTACTTCTGAATCTGTTATAGAAAAGTATCTCTACATTGATATTTGCAGTTTCATGAAGTGATAACAACAACCTGCAAACACAGATTACCACCTTCTCATATTGCAGAAATCCTGTACTTTATAACTCACAGCACAGTCATTTAATCCTTTCCCCTCTAGACAGAATGGCAACTTTAAATGTGGAAGCTGCACAGTTGGTGCTTCTAAGACTGTAATCTAGCTGCAGTTTTTCACTTCTGAATTTAAAAGTGAAAGGTAAACTTTCTGGAAATCCAATACTTTTACTCTTTCTGTACAGCTGCTAATCTGTTTTCTATCTGAGACTTGAGTAATAATAATAATAATAACAACAATAACAACAATAATAAAACCGATGTCACTTTGCCTACTCTGGCATAATTAATGAAAATACCTGTTATTGAATATCCTTAATGCTCATTAAATTTGAGCTAATAATAATCTATCAAATATTTCAGCACAGATTTGAAATGTGTCCATCAAGTGGAAAAGAATGTAGCAGCTGTGAATAGTCTACTGTTTTCTGTAAATACTTTACTATGGAAATGCCTGGAATCTGGAAATATCCTGGAGTAGTTTTCTTAATATGTGTTCATCTGCTTTTCTAATCTGGTTTTAGCTATGTCTTTTTATTGTTTAATTTTTTTTTTTTATTGTGCTAAACTCAGTAAAATCTTAAATTTATTCAACTACTGTCACGTTAGACTTTTACAATATGTTAATATGTTGCTCGTTGTCCTAATTTATATTTTCATTTCTTTTTCTCAAGACACCTGTAGATCTGTTAGTCATTTTATTAAGATTTCATCTGTTAAAACTACTCATCATTACTGCTGAGTTTTAATAGAAGGGAGTAGAA
Source organism: Aphelocoma coerulescens (assembly GCF_041296385.1). Classification (NCBI taxonomy): domain Eukaryota; kingdom Metazoa; phylum Chordata; class Aves; order Passeriformes; family Corvidae; genus Aphelocoma; species Aphelocoma coerulescens. The sequence continues at coordinate 126,363,839 of NC_091015.1, forward strand.
CATGCTGCCATGACTAATACCAAGCATACATGATTAATATTGTTATTTCCTTATTACATGGCTACAGTCTTCAAAGCAAAAATCCATTAGAGGTTAGTGGGATAGAGTGAAAGATTGAATCACTAGTTACGGCACAACATCCTTCAAATACCTGTCCTTGGTTCCTCCTTTGTCATACAGGTCTATTAATTCTGAAACCTGAGCTGCAAAGAAAAGAAACAGTTGAGGAGTGGATTTAAAGGTTGTACCATCAAATATGCTTTGTTTGTGACCTTGTTTACATGGATGTTTTTGCTGTAAAGATTCAGGTTTCTCTGCTTCCTTAGGAAGCAAATAGAAATATTTTCATGTTTTATTTGTAGGTGTGTGTACTTTACCCTCCAAAAGACTTTTTGAAATATTTCATGCTGCACAGCATCTCCCAGTTGTGGAGCTACACACACTTTAGTTCAGGGACTCAGTGTTTTCCTTTCTGGGCATAGCCTCCAAAAGGCAGAAGAAGTAAACATACACAAAACACTCCAACTTAATGTAGGAAAAATGAAAACTCCTATGGGCATGGGAATTATCTTCTCTGGTCACTATTAAGAAGATTTCATTTACCCATAAGGACTAGAAAATATTGTCCACCTGGAATCAATTATGTTTCCTTTAAACAGGCAACAACCATGTGGTATACACTGAAAGCAAATGTTCACCTCTAAAAGGCAACTTCTGTATTTCTAATGGCTTGATTTGGACCTGAGAGAGCACAGTGGATAGAATAGAGCCTGTGCACTCATTTAACTAGCCAGGAGGAGTCACACGTAGGAGGCATGCTCAAAGAAGTGCAAATGTGCACACACATAGTCTTCTGACAACTTCCCAGCAGTTAAAATACCTGACTTCACTCATCAGAAATGTCACTGTTCTGGCTATAGTCAAATCAAATGGGTGCCAGGAGAAAACTTTTAATCCAGGGGTTATCTAACACCTGTACATATTTTTAGGTCTTTTTTTCTCTACATTGGGTCTTTGTCTTTTGACAGTTTGTTCGGTGGAGGAGGAAGAGGAAAGGAGAATGGACTCTATATAATTTTTCAATAGTATCCAGTGTTGGCCTGTTCCAGCCAGATACAAGGAGGTTTCCAGATGGCCAACCCCATACTTCTCAACCACTAGTATGGTACAGTATGGTACTGGTGTTTTGGTATCTGTTTGTCAGCACTGGGCCTATTTCTAGATGTATTTTTTTCTTGCTTTTGCCCTGATAGTACTGATGTCTTCATACAAGTTCAGTTTGGTAGTACCTGTTTCTTGTCAGCTGTTTTGGAAGGCTGTGGCCAGTACAACAGCTTGCAGTAGTAAGAGTTTCACAGGTCACAAGAAGAACTTCTGTGCAGGTCTGGTTACTGAGCAAAGCAGCTCTTCAGTAAAAATTACAAGTTACACATTCTCTGGATTTTTCTTCAGAGACCTGCAAGAGTTGGTACCTCCCTGTGCTGTTAATACTTTTCTGAGAAAAATGGGAAATAGTCACTGTTCAGGCTGAATTGGCATTACCAGAATAATGACATATATCTTTAAAATAGGAAATGTTCATAGCTCTATTTCACTTCACATGCCCTTGTCAAGCCAGTAGTGATTCAGAGCATTTAAAAAATTCTAATTGTGCTGACCTTTTAAAAGGAAAGTTCAAGGGACTGTTCTACATCAAAAAACTCCCATATTCAAACACTGGCTTGCAATAAAAAGTACTGAGAATGTTTCTAGATTTTCTGAAATGCCTTCTCTTCTATGCACATCCATAGTAAATGAATAGACAGGCATGTTTCACAAAAATGTCCATCATGTCTCAGTTGTCTTGAAGTTGACATCTTTTGTTCAGTCACGTTTACATGGGAAATCAAATACAAAACATATTCAAAATCCCCTGTGCATTTCAGATCATGTATGATTTCTGAATCAGTGATTGCAGAGAAATGTTGGTGAGAGCTAGGGTTTACCATAATGCATGCAAGCAAATAAAATATTTTGTTTAAATATCCATCACCCTGAAATATTGCAAGGTTTCACAGAGTGCATAAAGCATCTTTCCATCAATTAGTAAGTGAGGTTTTAGGGTAAAGTCAATCACCTGCACAACAATGGCAACAACAAATCTCTGAAACAGAGTTTTTTCCAATTAAAACACTGGGAGCTTTGGAAATTGAAAGCATTAAGACATTTAAAATTTTAATTTTACTTCTACAACTGCAGCTTTTAGTATTCCAGGATCTTTATATCTCAACAGGAAGGTGCTATCTAAATAGGGCCATGCTTTTTTGAATCAAAGCATCTCTGTATAATATTCATTAGATATCATGAAGTTATGTAACATCAGCAGTGTTTTTCTTATTTTCTGCATTTTTATAGAAAGTGAGAGCACAGAGAAAATTGTAAAACTACAATTATTAAGGTTTGAGAGACTTGGAATTTCTAAAAGTGAGGCCTGTAGTTTGTGCATTTGTGATATTCTGACATAATAACCCAGCAGCAATGTAATAGAATTACACAAATCATTCTGGTTTTCTTTTACTGTTGATGTTGCCAATTTTGTTTCAGAAAACACATTCACTCTATATAATAGTCTGCAAATTATTGTTTTTATAAGATTTTATAGTCTCAAATGGTAATTAACTTCGGGCAAGAATGGATTTCTGTGGTGTTATTGCTTAATTAAGAAAATAAGAAAAGGTAAAATAAGGGTTGCAATGGGATAAGTAGCTTAATCAGTTTTGATTAATATATCAGATTTATGCTTAATTTTGAAAGTTTCAAAGACCTCATTCTATAAACTGATTAAAACTGTAATTCAGCACTTTTTCATCAATGTGCTGAAATACAAATTATCTTTTTACTTCTTTGGAATTATATGCTAATCTTTTTTGTTTCCAAAATATCTGTTAATGTTCTCAAGTTAATCAAAATACAGCATGAGTACCTCCAAATCCAGTTTTGCCAAGACCTTTAAAATTTAGACACTGATGAAAATGATCTTAAAAATGTTAAGGCAACACTATTTCTAAAATTTTCAAATTACCATATAATTATATTGGATCCCAGTTCAGCAGAATACATATGTATTTGCCTAAAATTATGAATTTACATATTTTGTTAAATTTTTGAAGAACAAAGTAATTTTCTCAACTTCAACCAGATGCAATACAATTAATCTGGAGGAGAAAAACAGCCATTGCATTAAATGGCATGAAAGTATGTTTTCATGCATTTTGTCAGCTGAGAACTTTTACCACTGGGCATTTTCCCTGAAGTACTAAAATATCTTTCTCAGAGATTAGATCCTGAGCGTCCAAGAAGCTTAGCAGAATTAACTGCATATATTGATCTAAAACATTACTTCAAATACAAATTTGTCCAAGAATTATTTTTTTTGTCATATTGAAGTTGATAACATTTAGAACTGAACAAATGGCAATAGGTTTGTACAGTAATATTTATTCAAATATAAAATTAGAATTTGATTTCAAACTCTTTAAGACCACTTTTTATTAATTTTTCATGAGCATTTATATTCTGGTGCTTGATTACTGTGAGTGTTCATGAAAACTAAGTGTTAAGGTCGTATTTGCCAACAGCAAATTTTATATTGAATATGTAAATGTGAAATTTGCCACTGGCTGTGTGTTTGACCCCAGCCTTGCAATGGGATTAGTGTGAGCAAACTCTTGTTCTGGGAATGATCTTTCTTTTTTCCCCCAGACTTGGAGCTCTGCATAGTCAGGCAAAATGTTCAAGCCATGCAACACTTGTATTGTTTTCAACAATCATAGATACATATCTGTTCATAAAATGTCTTAAAATTTAAGACTGTACTTCAAAATGCTGTGTCAAATGGAAGTTTTTCACTCTTCAAGCATTAGGAACAGGAACAATAGCTGGAATGTTTTACAGTCAGGTAATGTGTATGCATTTTGAATACTACTAATGAGCCTTTCAAAAATTGCAAACAAAAAGAATGTACTTGTTTAGTAACTATCTTAGAAGTATCATATAGAATTCAACCAGGAAAGCATTTTTGTCTGGTAAATTTGAATTGTGGGAACAATTTGACTAAAAGAGCAGGAGATTCTTATATTCTTAATAGATTGTTAAGCAGCTTCATTGTTTTGTAAATAATCAGGGTTAGAAAACTCGAACCAGTCAAGTTCATTACTGTAATAATAATAATAATAATAATAATAATAATAATAATAATAATAATAATAATAAATTGTATTATGATCAAGTATGAAAAGAAAGAACTCCAAATTCTTTAAATGAATAATTTGATCAGAATTATTTCTTCCCATACTCATTACCTGCAAAGTTTGGAGACCTTAATTCCAAGTTATTGTCTAGTTTCTGTTACAGCTTACTAGAAAAAGACATTTCCACTTTTTACTTTGTTTTTATTTTTACCCCTACTTAAAAAAAAAAAAGTTGAAAAAGCAAAACTTCTGTATGAGGCTTTATTTTTAGTATAATGTCTTCCAGCAAAAGAAAAATACAAATCCATTCATTAAGAGGGTTTCTAGTGATCTTTATTCCAATTGTAACTGAGAATCATGCAGATAAATGGAAAATTCTGCTTTATTCTGTAAATATCACTGATTATTTTTCATTATGTAACATGGGTAATGTCTTTAGCCTTTTGCTTTAATTTGTATTTTATATGACTTTTGTACAGGGAGTGGAGAGTCATAAGTGCCTAGGTCATTCTTCTAAAGTTTTCCTGGATAATTGCTGAAAGATGGCTTATGGTTTTGAGAGTTGATATACAATGTTTTTCTTCAATTCAGCTCATGATTATGTGCTGGATTCTGCCATGATCTCTTACACCGTTGGATAGATCAGGCATTATACATCTATTTTTTCCTAGAACAGTCATTGCATTGTCATGCCATATATGCCATAACACCTGCAGACCACAAGCAAAATCTTAATATTCTAAATACCAGATACTGATACCTGTTGTATTGGTTTTCACATTTCATTTCTTTGTAATTTCATGACTGAAGCTCTGGCTTGTATACAGCACAGAGTTTTTTTTGTTTGAGGCAGCTCTTATCACCAGAAAGTGTCACTGCCATATAGTCTGTCTTTTTTTTTTCCAAGTTGATGGATGGTAATCAAAAGCTGACTTAAATATATATTGGAGAAATCTGTGATGGGATATTTAGTTGGTGTATATTAGACATACCTTAAATAGTCTTCTTTTTTTTTTTTAGTCCAAGAGAATGTGTCTTACTAAATTTCTCTGCTTTCATTTAAAGATGGTTTTATTGATGTCTTACTATCTGAAACTCCTATTAGAGAATAGCAATGCAAATGATTTGTTGGTAGCCTACAAATAATTAGTAAATTACAGTTCTGGCTTATTCTCAACACTTCATATTATATTGGACTAAAATCCACTAAAAGGATACCATTTATATGAGTAATAAAGGTTGATCCCACAAGGGTTTGTGAAGATATGATGAGTAGGAAGAATTTCTACATATTATCTATGTATTAAAATATGGCCTGCTTAAAAGAAAGAAAAATATCTTTGAATTTTTATGTCATGCATCCTTGAAGGCAAATGTGCAAAGCCTCTGGAGCCTGCTTAAAACATGTTACAGGTGCTGCAGATGTTGACATTTTTCTGAGTATTCTCCTTAACTAATTAAAAGGAAAAAACCCCAAACAACATTCTCAGCATAGACTACCATCACGGTTGTTTTCTGATTATTAAGAAGTCCAAAAACTTTGTATCTTAAATAAGAAATCCTCTGTAGATTGATGGGAAAGCTTACTGTTCATCTGACTGTACACACCAGTGCACACACAATGCTATTTAAGCCTGTGTAGAAATCAGTAGATGCTGTTAAAACACTGGTGTAAAGGCATCTCCCATTTTTGTAGTTTTGTTTGCTTAAGAGGTTCATGCATTCCTCCCAAAGCAGCTTTGGTCAACATCTGGTTTTGACAATGTCAGTTAAATTAATCCCAAAGAAAATCTTGCTCCTATGTAAATTTCTGAGATATACTGATGAGAAGTTTACTGACATATATACAATTGTAATGAAAGTGTGCTGTATCTGAAGATAAAACTTACCTGTAAACCAAACAAGGTGAAACCACAATTAGGCTTATGGATTTATAATATTTGTTACTAATGGTGGGGTTGAGTAGGTTGCCTAAATAAAAGTGGGGATTTTATCAGTCTCATAGAGTTGTAATACACAGTTAGAAAACTATCTTAAAGTTTTGTGTTGTCAAAAAGTATTCAAGTTTCCTATTTCATGTAATGTAAATTACATGCTGTTTAGTTTCAACCACACTGGGAAAAATTCTATTGGTATTTCTGTTATTTTCAGTGTTGTTAAAGGATTTGTCTTGTTCCTCTTAGCCAGTTGCTTTGGAAGCCATTACATATATAATTCAAAAATATGTGTTCATGAATTAGCTTCGACAGAGAGTAGGTGCCCAGCAGCTGAACACATAATCATATTTAAAAAGTGAGACATCTGTGAGCATTTGAAGTAGGGGACTTTGTAAAACTGTAGAACTACTAAGTACATTTACTGTAGCTGAATAATACTGGAGAAGTAGAGTCATTCATGGAGTAGATAATGTGAAAATAAAACTAGGCCATTCTGAGCTCTGGCACATACTCACTACAAATAGATATGCTGAAAAAGCTCATAAAGCTTGGAATGAGTTTGTCTTGAAGTCTTTTAGTTACTTGGGATTTTTTTTTTTTGGTATTTTCACAGGTATTTTCTTGTCATGAGTAGCTGCCTATCACATAGAGCTGAATGCCTATTAAATACATCTTTGTGTATTTCTTCTATGGACCACAGTCTCACACCAATAGTAGTCCATAGGTTGAGAATCATTAACAAGACCCATTGTTTGGTATTAAAATGAACATTTGCATTAGAATCAACAGTCTGGAACTCAGCTGGGATGAGTCAAAGAATATATCGGTAGATCGTGGTAAATAATGGATTATAGTTGTAATCTATTTAAGGAATTGTTGTTTTTCATATTTCAGAATATAGTATGAAATGTTTCAGTTCAAGGACCCATAATGTCCCATATGACCTATGAGTCACAGACTCCGGGGTGTGTTCTCAGTTTTGGAAGACATAGCATTTTAAAAATTTCCAATTCCTTGCTTTTCATAGTTTCTGTGTTGGAGTAATGGCCTTCTAATTCTTTAATATCAACTCCGATGACCAGTACACGCAGCCATTAGTGAAACAGAATTCAAAATTAGGGTACATGACTTAAATATGCAAATTAAGAACTTATAGCAATATTTTTCTGTGTGATATTATTGATACTAAGACTAATGAAAGAAAAACAGGAAAATGCTGAAGAATTTTAATTTTTTTTTTGCTTGCATTGATATCTTTTGCTGAGGCACTCCTATATTACTTTTCAAAATATAAACATGGAACTAAGCAATAATTAGTTGCAGCCTACTATTATTCTTTTAGAAAGAATAGTAGAAAGAATAGAAAGAATAATAGACATTCTTTTAGAAAGAATAATAGACATTTTAGTGTTGATTGTGGAGCATAAGAAAGGTTAAAGATTTCCGGAAAGCTGCTGTTAGATCTTTTAAACAAACTTGGAAGTACTCCATTCCACAAGTGTTAGACTTAAAAGTTTGAAATCATATTCTTTTTCTCAACTTGATTTTGAATAGATCACTGAAGAAGCAGTAGTATCTTTTTATCTTGGAAGTGCATTGAAGAAAGAACTGATAGGAGTCTACGTCCTCTGTGTGATCTGTATTTGGTCTTCTATTGCCTGGTGGAGTTTTTTGTTTTGTAGGTTAATTATATTTGCAATTTTTTTTTTATTAAATTAATCTCTTTCTCCTACCTCCTCATTACACTTACTCATATTGCTTGCATCTGATTATTTTAGTTATTCCTGTGAAGAAAATTCTGTACATGTGTCTCAGTGTTAGTTAATATAAGTGGCCTACTTGGCATGTAGGCTTGAAAGATGATGAAATCTGTTTTTAAAGGAGGATCACTTAGTTTTCTACTAATGCTTTATACAGCAGTCTTGAGGTTGCACGTTCTGGTACCTCTGTGACTAAAGCCCATGAGCCTGTGAAGACAGGCAGAGCAAGGATCAATGAAGGAAGCCTGAGTATAGCTATAAGATGACTGGTATGATGCTGTACATCTGAGTATGGAAAGGGAGCTTCGGTGGATCGATGCCACATATATTCCAGAGGGTCCCCTGTGGACACGCTCGGGCGGCGCCCTGCCAGCACCTACGTGTGCACCCGATCTCACCCTCCCAGGCAGTCGCCAACAGCCGCTCACACACAGTCTATGCGCGAACCGGAGACGAAGAGATGAGAGGGGTTCTCTGCATGCCATTCCAAGGCGTTTAATGAAACCAACACACTCGAAGGAAGCAGGGACAGAGAACCAAGAACAAAACGTGCGCATGGTTTTGTCCCGAAGGGTCCCAGGGGTGGACAAAGTATCAGAAGCCAATGGTCTCAGGGCTAGGGGGCAGAGGCAAGGGTGAGTAGCAGGAGCCAATGGGTGAAGAGATGGGTGGGGGGAGGGAGTCAGTGACCAGTGGAATCCTGGTAAAGGGAGAACTTTCTAGCACAGAGGTTTACGGAGAGCCCACTTTCAAAGCAGCATGCAGGGTGTAAAGTAGACTTTGCCACTGCAACATCTGAGAAACCGCCTAATGGTCTAGCTTAAACAAGTGCTGCCACTTGGGATCAAGAGGAATTTTCTTTCTAAGTGGCCAATCTGATGGGACTTCTCAAAAAGCATCAAACCTTGAATTTCTGTGTATGTTACTTTGAAATGATCTTTTGTATAGTGCCTTAGTAGCTGGAGCATTCACTAAGCAAGCACTGCTTCAATTCCATTGCTGTGTCATCTTGCAGATCCATAAACCTCTATCTGCACTTTTCAGAACAATTTCTTAGTGGTGGACACTGGAGGGTTTCTTTGCTGTAAGTTCTTGTGTTACTGCATCCCCCTGCACTTTTGAGAAACAGTGCTGGTAGCAGGATACAAGCAGAAGGGGGTCAGAATAGAAGGGCACGTCTTCCTGTGTCCTTGGGAAGTGCACTATTCTGCCCTGCAGTTCCTATCCCCTTTTTTGATATAGCCCTCAGTTTTAGTATTTAAATATCTGTCATAGGTTTTGGAATCAAACAGCAAAAGTTAAACCTACAACTATGTAGTAGTGTAAAACTATAGTCTGAAGTATACTTTAAGTTGTGCAGCCTGAGTAGGAACTACTGTCATAAAATGGTGTTCTAGTTTTCTCTGTATATTGGAAAGAGAAATTTTCTGAAGGAAGAAACCTTTGTTAGCTCTTGATATTATATTTCTTGATTAACTTCAATTGTTGGCAAATACTGTGATAAATATTAGATCGTAGGAATTAAAAACTCACTATGCAATGGTGTGTTCTTAATGCTAATACTCTGTGTTAACTATATGGCTTTTACTAAATAAAGCAGTTGATTTTTAATATAGACATAATTCAAGACAGATGTGTGCATGAAGCCTTGTAGCTTTTGACCTCTCTGTGATTGTCTCAAAATGTGTGTTATGTTGTCTGCCAATGGACTTGATGCTTGTTCATTGTGTGTGCATTGGCTACACAGGTGTCTTCTACCTTTTCTCTTTTTTTCTGTTTTCCCAATTTTTACAACTCATGGTATGAATTGTAAAATGAACCAATGAACTGAATTTTTCTTTAAAGACTGAAGAGTGAAATTTGCTCCCGTTCAAGAGAACGTAGATCTTGGGATCTAAATAAGTGTTCTGTTTTAAATCCTTACCACTTCATTGGTGGGTAAATTTCAATGGTAATTTGAGAGGGGATTTACAGTCTTATTCAGGAAAGAATACTTACTGAAATCAGAGGGACTTCATGCTTCATTGCTTTCCTGAATATATTGAGAGAGACTTCAGCATATGCTCAAATGTTTTCTTGAACTGGGAATTTAAAAGGGTTTATAAAATTAAAAGGCAGTATCATTGTAGACATTATTAAAAAAAGTCAGATTAGTGTTGTTATTATGTAGAGATTTCATTCAGCAATATCACACATCACCATAAAATTTACTTCTTCAAATAGCCCCCTTACAGTCATTATAGTAATTGCATAGAAATATAGTCACTGTCGTTCTCGAAACACTGACTATTTTAATTTCACTATTTCACACAGCTGCTGGTTCAGACATGCACAACTGGGTTTTTTGCCTATCTCACTTCTTTCATGAATATCCTAACTTTATATAGGGTCATTTGTGGTAGAAGTAAATTAATTCTTGGTCCCACTGGTAGTAAGGTTATACTTTGCGTAAGAAAGTTTATTGACAATATCTAATGTTTCTGTTTGTGTAGTTCTTTCTACATGAACTCATTCAGAATTAAATATATGTATATGATTTTTAAAACACCAGCAGGAATTTAATATATATAGCCATAATGTTGATGAGGAGATGTTAAGATTTTTCAGTGTCATGGCTTCTTCGTGTTACAGGGATGACTTCGTTAGACACTGTGCACCAACAAATCAATAGCTGCTATTACTCACTAGCTAAAATTAAAAAATAAAGCTAAATCAAGTAGTAACAGCAATACTAAATAGCTTTTCATTATTAAATCCATGCAACTTCTATATCAACATTTTAAGTGTTACTATTATTCATTTTTAGCTAGAAAAATTAAAACTTGATATACTTAGGTAAATTCCTAGGCCTAAAATTTAAGGCTTCTTAGAATATCTCAAAAATATTAAAAATCAAGAGTTCTATAGAAAGAAAACCCATGCATCTTAAATAGTCAACATAGCCTCTGGAAATAAATCAGATCATTAGCTTTCAGTGATACAAACAATAAGCAAATCTTTTTAATAGTGTCTGGTCATGCATTTTCTGCAATTTGGGATGCATTGCTTTAGAAATTGCCATATCTCTTCTGACGGGGGTTTCTCCATGGCATACAGTGGGAATATATAACCTAGTTAGAAATAGGAAATAAGGTCTACTACTGAGTTTAATCTTTGTCATGCAAATGTTCCCTGGATTTAGCACTGGGAATTTTTCTCACCTTCACCCAACTCCTCATATATGGTAAAAACCATCTTAGGAAGTTGCTGCATTATTGTTTTTAAATTTTTGAAAAATATTTTTATATTTAATCAAAATTAGTATTCCCTCAAAAATAAGTTTCTTGTTCACTTTGTAGAAGTTAGGTCTGCTTATGTCTTTTCACATACTAGGGAAAATCATAGAATCTTAGAATATGCTGAGTTGGAAGGGACCTATAAAAAATACCAAGTCCAACTCCTGGCCCTGTGCAAGACACCCCAAGAGTCACACCATGTGCCTCAGGTTGTTATTCAAACCCTTCTTGAACTCTGTCAGTTACAGTGCTGTGACCACTTCCCTGGGGAAAGTGTTCCATCCAGTGTTCAACCACATTGGAATATTTTATAAGTGATGGGATCATTATGGAAATCAGTAATCAATTGGCATTTGTATGTAATAACCCTAGTAAAATTTCTTTTTGGAAGGTCCAGGCAGTAAGAAGGCGGGATTAATAATTAGTACTTTTTTCAGTGACCTGATGTTATTTAATCTATTGAAAAATCATTGTACCACTTTAGTGCCACTTTTCAGCATTCAATCTCCAGTTCTCTCTTTTTGGCATTTTAAATACACCTTGCCCTGGATTAGGGAGGGGTGGGGGAGAAGGAACATAAAACAATCAAACAAAACAAAACAAGCCCCACCTTTTTCTCATTTGTGGACTAACATATCAATAATTTAAGGTCTTTAATATAACTGTATCAAAATATGGAGGAAACTGCAAAAAGAGAAGAATTCTGAAAGTTTTTCAAATAATTTCAAATTCTTAAGAGAGCTTCATTGTTTGCAAGAACTAGTCCTTATCTTTTTAATCTTGAGTCCTTTTTACCATGCATTCAACACATCATGGTTCTGGGAAAAAAATCCGAAGTTACTTCCTCTGATCAACCTAGCTCTAAGTTTTCCTTATAAATCAGAAACTGTGCTGTAACTGAAAAAATGCATATTTAGTTTATATTTACATATTCCCTCTTGTGTTTGAAAGTAACCTTGAAATATTTCTAGAATTATTGCTGCCAGAAATAGTCAAAACTTTTTTTGTCAATGATAGTGCTTGATTGACAAGTTATTGGCAATATGTATACAATAAATGTAAGGGAGTTTTCTTCCAAGTAAGTGAACCGGATTGCTGTTCATATATCTATCCATTTCTTTATCTACAAATTATATCATGGTTGGCAACTCACTTGTTCAATGTGTTAATGAATTGACTTCAGTGGTAAAAGTCATTACTGCTTAGTTGGTGTAATATACTGCCAGTAATGTCCACATGGATATACTTGTGCAGATAAATTCATTTTTTTTTGTGAATGTGCATGAGAAGCAAGACATCTTCATTCACACTGTCCTCATATTAGCTCTATAAAGTTTTGAGCTAAACTGATGTTTGGCAATGAGGAAGAGGGAAGATATATTAATATGCCAGTATCTCTAACTGTTGGTAGAATTTCATTCATATTTGTAAAACTGTAGAAATTCTAACTGTATTTAGAAATTCTAACTGTACTGACTCTTACAGACAAACTGTTTGACTCCCTGTGTTTCAAGTGTTGAGTTTCATTTCATAAACATATCTCCCTGTAACAATTAGTCACATTACTTTTGGCTATTACCTTTTTTGGTAAAAATTATCAATTTTCCATTCATGAACATGAGCTGTTCTTGTGTACTACTAAATCATTTGTCAGTAGGAGTAGATTTCCCACTGTACCTCCTCTTTCTGTGTGGAAGAATGGCAGTATGACATGCTGTACATGGTGAATGAGAACAAAAGGTACATGAATCTTGTAAGGCATACTTCCTTTAAAACAGTTCAATAATTGTTCATTTGTTATGTAAAGTGAGGACAGAGAATGTAAAATAGCAGTAAAACTTTCAACTGAAAGCTAGAAAAAGACAATAAAGTGATTAAAATTCCCATTTTCTTCACCTAACCTTATTTCCCAGAATGGCTTTGTTAATGACTAGAAAGTAAGCAAAATGGGATCGATAACTCATCTACTCTTTGTTGTAATCATTACCTAGTACTTTTCTCTTTCAATCTTTTATCTCTCTTTAGTCTTTATTATGCATGTCAAAATCTAGTCACTTTCTGGACAATATGCTTCTTACACTCCAAAATACACTTCACTGGTATAAATATTGCTGATTTCAACTGAAATGTTTTCCAGCTTAAAGTTTTCATCCTATGAGAAGAGGTTCGAGGAAGAGAGAGGTTAGAGAAAAAGGTTACAGTAGACTACTTACAGCATCTTCCAGGTTTAACGGAGCAATATATTAATAAGTGAAAACATGTAGACTCTTGGAAGAATGATTCAGGGCAGTTTACTCTCTCAGCTTCTCTCACAGGTGGTATCCACTTATTCTTATCTTAAATGAGACTTTATAAATTAAAGTTGGTAACTTCTCCACTTATTTATTCTCTGTTCCTGAGTAAAAAGAAGTATTTTTTTCTAAAAGCAGAGAGCAGCTGTATTTTCCTGCACTTCCTGCACTGTGGATTCATCTATCCACATCTGTTGAAACAATAGAGAATACATACCTGTAGGTTTCTGCTTTGCCTCTGACTATTCTGAACTGTGTGACTGCTACATAAGAGAGGAAAAGGGTAAATTTTCTATGGAGGCTGAGGATACAGGACAGTTTCTCTGGCTGAATTCAGGATGGAATTCCTGCATATCATTGCAAGTCATCTTTCTATGAAAAAATTGCTGCTTAAAAATTTTAAGATAGAAAATGTATCAGAACTGAGAACTGCCCACCAAAGAGACTCATCTTTTCAACCTAAATGATTCTATGATTCTGTGTTACAGATGAAGATTTTGGCATGCAGTATAAGTTAATTAAATTTGTTGTGATGTTTCTGTGTTTATTTGCACACATACAAATAAATACATACTGTACTGCAAAATGTGCATTGACAACCCCTGTGCTATTTTAAACATTGAAGACCCTAAAATTTCAGTTACTGAATCAAATATTCTATCATCATATTGTTAGTCCTCTGTAGCAACCAGCATGGAGTAGGAACTATTGTGTTTCAAGGCAAAGTTGGCATTTTTTCCTGAAGAATTGCTTTAAGTTAACAGCATAATGCTGTGATTCAGTGTGAAAGCATCCCAATATGTAGTTATACACATGCATGTAACTAAATCTGTTGAGTAGCAGACGTAATTAAAGAATAGCAATGCTTCATAAATTATTTACAAGGCTTTCTCTCAAGCAGCAGCATGACAGAAGGGTTACCTGTGTGTTATCCAGCTGCACAGCAGAAAGGGAACAGATATGTGCTAGTATAAAATGTTTGCCTAATGTCTCACTGTGTAGCAGCTCTCTGAATGTGGCTGGCTCCCTGTGAGCTGGGTCTTTGCACAGTATGAACACAGTCACTCAAAGAGAGGCACGGTGCAATCTTCTGTCATTGTAAGCCCAAACTAAATCAGCCCTTGAAGAGTTTTGAAGTTATAAAGCCAGAACAGGAAATGGTTATTGTCTGAAACAGAGCTGATTCTTGCCTCTCACGTTATCAGCTGATTCAAACATTCCTCCTCCACTATTTAATACACCATTTTGCTTAGTTGCTTTTACGCCTCCTTTCTGCCACTCTAGGGGGTGCCTGGAGTTCCCTCACTCTGCTGTATGTTTGGGGTGTCTACAGCTGTACCACAAAAAAGCTAAAGATGAACAAAAGCCAAAGGGGTAACTATGGGAGAGTACAGGAAGGCTAAAAGTATTCACAGCTGGATAGGTGCTTTGCACATTCTGTGTCCAAAATGCAAGCTGCCCTTTGGCAAAACCTAATCTTGTACTTATCTAAGATTTAAGGCTTAAAATAGGTTCTTTTCCTCTGTGTGTGTGATGAAGATTATGTCTCTCATCCATGCTGGAGCGCTTCAGCTAAATTTAACTCTGACTGTTGGAAAGACTTGCTCGTAGGATTATGGCACAGATATGGAAACTACTGCTGTTGTTTTGGTTGAGGATTTATAAGACAACTTTGCATAAAGAAAATAGATATTTATTTTTTTAAATACATACATGCTGGTGGGGGGATGATTCCAGACCTGAAAGAAGGAGTTACATAGCTGAATAATTTCAAGGAACAAGTTCTCCAACAGCACAGATCAAAGTCAGTACTAATAGAGGAGGCCAATGCCCCCCTCACCCCATTAACTGTATGTGTGGCTAGCAGCACAACAGACAAGTGCATAGCAAGCTTTACATCTTGGTTTCTTCTCAAACAAATGTAGTTACAGTAAATTGCTAAGGAGTTGTATCCTGGTATGTGAAAGCTCTGTGGTGTTGCTTTTATTTGTTAATGGGTTTTGGTCATAAATTTATTTCAAGGTTTTCAAGGTGTCTGTCTGTATTTCTTTTCCAGGTACAGGTCCTTCGCAATGCAGGGGAAGAAGTGACCCTAACTGTGTCCTTTCTGAAAAGAGCACCTGCTTTTCTCAAACTGCCACTGAATGAAGATTGTGCATGTAAGCCTTTATTACCTGGCCAGAAGAATCCTCAATTCTATACCCATGAACACTTGCAGCTTCTGAAACTATGTGCATTGAGGGTGATTGACAGCAGTTTTTACAATCAGCATTACTGCCTGAATATGAGTTTCTCCTATTGCCATGGCTTTTGTTAACATTGACCTCAAGAGAAAAATTGCTATCTTGGTTGAAAAACAGATAACCAGGCATTTGGCTGGTGTGAATCAGTAAAGTTGCAGGTAAAACAGTAGAATTACATTAATTTCCAATAGCTCACATCCTGCTGCAGAGTATTTAAAATCAGTTTTTCAGGCAGCATTGGATAGTATTTTAGTCTCAGGGAGTTTTTTCTTGTAAATGTGAAAATTAGACTGTGTGTGTATATTTAGAGGACTTAACTTTGCTGTTTAAAATTCAAAGGCTTTGGTGGAGATGTCTGTCTACCTAAGTATAAATTACTCTGGAATGATAAGTATTTTGTTTTAGTCCAAACTGAGTTTTAGTCGACTAGCCCCATGAGAGTCATAGGGAGACAGCTGTCTTCCTTTAATTATATTAAATTGTAAGTGTGGATGCATAATTAGAGACAATTGCAGCATATCTAAGCATATTTATATATCAGCCTTTGCCTTTTGCCACCTCTGCTTTCCTTCTGCTTTTTGCTCTCTAAGAGAGTGAAATAAATTGCTCAAATTTTAAGCAACAAAACAATAAATACTTAATTTCAATACTTCTAGCCTTTCAAGTTAGTAGGAATTAAATAAACTAAATAATGAAATAGCATTTTATACAAACATTTGATGGAAGACTGTCTTTTTCTTTTGTCTATGTATTAAATTTAAGTGCAACAAGAAAAAAATTGGAACACTGTATTCTTTAATAAAAATGTGTCCCGGTACCTTTTTCCCTTTTATGAAAGGCTGTGGGACCACAGAGTAGCCTGAGTGATGCACAGCAATGTGCTTTTGAATGGATCCTATCATGTCACTTTTGAGGTGTAGCACTGTAATTTCCTAAACCATTACAAGAACATTTAGAACTGTAAACTCCACTGAGAGTAGCAAAAGGGTTATCTGAGAAGTTCCTTCAAGCAAAAACCAAGAGAGAAGGTACACACTTCCCTTTTATTGTCTAATTTGAAAAAAAACTTTGTGGGATTTTTTCTTAACAGGCAGACATTAGCTTTTTTTAAACAAAGCCTCAGAGAAGGTTTTCTTGAGCCCCCATTTAGCTTACAAAGGCATTCCACTCAAGCCAGAAGACAGATACTGAATGGAGAAAGTAAATGAATGTTATATATGATTGAAGTTATTTGGGGGTGAGGAGAATGCATACATACATATACAAATTTGAATTACGTCATCATAGATTAACAAAGAATTTTTTTGTGAATTTGTATTTGTATTAGGTGCCCCCAGTGACCAAAGCAGTGGCACATCCTCTCCCCTCTGTGACAGTGGTTTGCATCTCAACTACCACCCCAACAACACGGTAAGAGCTTGAATCTCCTTGATGGAAGAATAATTATGCTATAATAGCTAAATGGAAGTACTAATAAAAGACAGCAACGGGGGGGAGCTCCAGTTAACACTGGAGACAGACAGTTCTGTAGAGGGAAAAAAGGGCAGCCAGAAATTATAGCTGGAAGTTAAACTGTGACAAATTATTACAGCTGAGATTCTGCCTTGATATGTATGATTACTGTTTACTTTAGCAGTAGGAATTTCGCAAAATTTTTTTCTTCTACATTATTTTCTCTGCATAGGAATTTAAATTCTTAAATGAAAACATATCTACTTATAAAAAAGGAAGAAAAATTTGTAAGAATATTTTCCCATGACTTATATTTTATGCATTATCTAAAACTTTTGTCAGAAGATGTTTAGGTGCATGTTTTTGCCTATTTTTACTTCTAGTAATTTGTACACTGAAAATTTTACTTGAAGTGGGATAGCATTATGGAGCAGAGTGTCTCTGGGATAAAATGCTACAGATGTCTGATCAGATATTTACTAAAAGATGCCTTTGAAGTGCAACAAGTGACTTTAAAATATTTTCTTAGCCAGAAAATGCAAAATTTCCTTTATGTAGTTCTAAAAGCTGTTTTGCTGAGTATTTGGCTATGTAATAGATGAAG
The DNA here is from genome assembly GCF_041296385.1 of Aphelocoma coerulescens. NCBI lineage: Eukaryota > Metazoa > Chordata > Aves > Passeriformes > Corvidae > Aphelocoma > Aphelocoma coerulescens. The sequence continues at coordinate 126,381,630 of NC_091015.1, forward strand.
ATATAAAAAAGCATGGAATAAATAAACCAGTATAGATAATAATTATTTAAAAATATTAAAAAAACCTGAAATGTAAGCCTTGTTGAGGAGCCATTTCTAATTTCCACCTTGCATTATTGTATTTTCATGTAGTAAAAGTTTTAAATAGTAGCCCAGAGATTTAAATACTGATAGCACAGATTTAAACCTGATTATAATCTGGAAAACCTTGGGGAATTATAAAAGTTTTAGGAGCTGGAATTTATAAATAGATAACACCAATAAAATTTATATAAAATAACAAAAATATATGATACTAGTGCAGCAATAACAAAAGCAGTCTTGTCTCAGCAGTCTATATAGGTATGCATGTATGTAAGAAGACTATGGCAGTAGATCCTAAATTTATTTATTCTGCTAGCCAGTACAATTCTAAGTTTGTTTTCATGACAAAAAACTTGCTTCCATTTGGGAATTCTTTTTCTGCAGGTGTCAAAGCATATCTAGATTAGCTATGGTTTCTATTTGAGCTGATAATAATTTACTGAAACCAAATGTTTTTCTTTCAGTTAATATAATCTGATATCACGAGTCTAAAATTCACCCTAAATTAAATTCTTCTAATGAAGTCCAAGATGTGGTTTTATGTCAGATGTCCCCTTGTCATGGGAACAGGGTTCTCTGTAAAACCAAAGTAGACATCTGTATGAATTCCTAAATTTTGTACAACTCTTACCCCACAGTTCTTTCTTTTTCTCAGAATATTTTCTAGAAGAAATTATGACAGCTAGATAAACACGTGATCAGTGAGCAGCTGGCTCATGCATTGGACACAAAGGCTTAGAGTGAACAGAGTGACATTAGGCTGGTGACTTGTCACTAGTGGGGTTCTGCAGGGCCATATCTTAGGCCCAGTGCTCAGCAACATTGTGATCAATGACTTGGGTTCAGGACTCAAAGGGATACGAACCAAGTTTGCAGATGATATGAAATTGGGAGGAACTGTTGACTGCTTTGAAGGCAGAGAGGCCCTGTAGAGAGACCTTGACAAATTTAGTGGGCTGGGCACCCACCAACCATATGAAGGGCAGCCATAACAAGGGGGAGAGCTGGATTCTGCACCTGCGAAGGGGAAACTCTGCATGTACAGACTGGAGAACAGGAGTCTAGAAAGTAGTGCTGTGGAAAGGGACCTGGGGGTCCTGGTCAGTGGCACATTGATTATGGCAGCCAGGAGGGCCAACCGTGCCCTGGGATGCATCAAGCACAGCATTGCCAGCCAGGCAAGGGAGGGAATTCTCCTTCTCTTCTCTTCTCTTCTCTTCTCTTCTCTTCTCTTCTCTTCTCTTCTCTTCTCTTCTCTTCTCTTCTCTTCTCTTCTCTTCTCTTCTCTTCTCTTCTCTTCTCTTCTCTTCTCTTCTCTTCTCTTCTCTTCTCTTCTCTTCTCTTCTCTTCTCTTCTCTTCTCTTCTCTTCTCTTCTCTTCTCTTCTCTTCTCTTCTCTTCTCTTCTCTTCTCTTCTCTTCTCTTCTCTTCTCTTCTCTTCTCTTCTCTTCTCTTCTCTTCTCTTCTCTTCTCTTCTTCTTCTTCTCCTTCTCCTTCTCCTTCTCCTTCTCCTTCTCCTTCTTCTTCTTCTTCTTCTTCTTCTTCTTCTCTTCTCTCTCTTCTCTGCGTGGCCTCACCTCGAGTGCTGGGGGCAGTTTTGGGCATCTCAGTATAAGAAGGATCTAAAGCTCTTAGAGGGCATCCAAAGGAGGTGAACAAAGATGGTGAAGGGTCTGGAGGAGAAGCCTTATGAGGAGTGTTTGAGGGCACTTGGTCTGTTCAGCCTGGAGAAGAGGAGACTGAAGGGAGACCTCATCGGAGTCTACAACTTCCTTGTGAGAGGAAGAGGGACAGATACTGATCTCCCCTCTGTGGTGACCAGTGACAGTCACCAAGGAAATGGCCTGAAGTTGTGTCAAGGGAGGTTTAGGTTGGATATCAGAAAAAGGTTCTTTGCTCAGAGGGTGCTTGAGCACTGGAACAGGCTCCCCAAGAAAGCGATCACAGCACCAAGGCTGACAGAGTTCAAGAAGAGTCTGAACAATGCTTTCAGGCACATTGTGGGATTGCTGGGGATGTTGAGGGCAGGGCCTTGACATCCATGATCCTTGTGCATCCCTTCCAACTTAGAAATTCTGTTTCTGTGACTTACAGCCACAGTCTTGTTTCTTAATTTATAATCTTTTTGATTTACGTGAAGGAGAATTTTGACTCAGAACTTGGGTTAGACAAGACTGGTTTTGGTCTTTTGTCAACAGTTCAAAGAGTTATGCAGGCAGGCTAAAGGTAGCGTTAACACTTTTGTTGCAATAATATCTAGGCCTACGGTTTGTATCTGAATTTTTATAGCATTTTGTTTTTTCCCCCAAGTTTAATCTCAGGTGAAGAAAGGTCCCCAAAAGCAGACAGAAAACATTAAAAATTCAAGGTGTTCAAAACAACATCCTAGGGTAGCCTTCCTAGCCAATAATTTATTTATTTTTATTTTTGTTGAATCAATGGAATGTTTCACCAGAGATTCAATGTTTTAAAAAAGTGAACTACCTGTGAAAAGCCTGCTGCTCAGCTAACATGATATTTATAGTGATATTTTGTTTCATATATATAGAAGATACATGAACATATATGTAAAGGTAAAGTTCAAATTGGTAAAGCTTTATAATTCCATAGATCTTACACAAAATACACACTCTAGAGAAATAGAAGGTGTACTTAATTTTTGCAATAGTTATCTTATAGAAGATACCAATAAGAAAAAACATGAAGTTTGAGACTAAAAAGAATGTAAATCAACAAGTATAATTTTACTGATATATTGATATACTGTCACTTGTTACTTGGGAGAAGAAGCCGGCCTCTGTCTGGCTACAGCCGCCTTTCAGGTGCTTGTGGAGAGCATTGCTTTCTCCAGGCTAACCAACTGCAGCTCCCTCAGCTGCTCCTCACAGGGCTTGTACTCCAGACCCTTCCCTAGCTCTGTTGCCCTTTTCTGGACATGGCCCAGCATGTCAGTGTCCTTCTTGGAGTGAGGGGCCCAAAAATGAACACAGCAGACAAGGTGAGGCCTCACCAGTGCCAAATACAGGGGGACAATCACTGCCCTGGTCCTGCTGGCCACACTATTGCAGATACAGGCCAGGATGCCATTGGTTTTCTTGGCCACCTGGACACACGCTGGCTCATGTTCAGTCGCAGTTGACCAGCACCCCCAGGTTCTTTCTCATTGGGCAGCTTTCCAGCCACTCTTGCCACAGCCTTTCCCTCATCCACTAGAACGGTCACCTGGTCATAAATGGAGATCAGGCTGGTCAAGCAGGACCTGCCTTACATACACCTGTGCTGGCTGGGCCTGATTCCCTGGTTGTCCTGTGCATGGTGTGGGATGGCATTCAAGATGATGAATGACCTGCCCCAGGTCAGGCTGATAGGCCTGTAGTTCCCCAGATACTCCTTATGGTCATTCTTGTAGATGGACATCATATTTGCCAGCTTCCAGTCAACTGAGACCTCTCTGGTCAGCCAGGACTGCTGGTAAATGATGGAAAGTGACTTGCTGAGCACATGTGCCAGCTCCCTCACTATCCTTCCATGGATCCCATGTGGCCACATGTCTACCTGCTGCAGCAGATCACTGACCATTTCCCCTTGGATTATGGTGGCTTCACTCTGCTCCCTGTTCCTGTCTCACAGCTCAGAGGTTTGCTACCAGGTGAATAACTGGTCTTGCTATTAAAGACTATCGTGAAGAAAGCATTAAATACCTCAGACTTTTCCTCATCCTTTGTCACTATGAGAAGGCACTTTGAAGAATCATGCTCTTTTAGAAAAATAACACCATTGTCAGCACTATTTTATAAAGTATTTTATAAAGGAAGAAAGAGGTATATTTTTAAAAGCAGGTGTTGATAATTTATCTTTTTATAAGCATTTCTCATGCAAATCTATATTCTTTAAAAATACTGGTCAAATTAGACTGTAGATAATTAAATACTCATTCTTTCTAGATATGATCATAAACATAATAAAGTTCAGTTTTCATATAAGCAATGTCTTCTCTAAGTAGGTAAAATTAAAATGTTCATCACAAGCGTGTAGTTTTGACAATTTTGACAATTTTCATCACATATTAAATCCCATTTCTAATTACCAGGGTTTGAGGTGATATTGTTAGAAAAGATATCAACAACTGAATTATGGTTGTATGGTAAATAATTTAGCGATTCTATTCAGAATCTTTCCGGTGCTCACTAAAACTGATGACAAGTGATTTGGGTAAAGTGGAAACTGCCAAATGAAATATAAAGTCTCTGAAGTCTATCTCTTTCTTTCCAAGTCTGCTGAGTACTTACAATGAAGTTCAAAACTGAGAAGGATCTTTTAATGTTTTTCAGGATACATTATCATGTTCCTCATGGCCAGCATCCCCAGGACTTAGGTGGGAGAAAAGGTGGTGTGATCTTCGATTAATACCACTTCTTCATTCACGATTTTCCCAGTACCTTCCAGGATCAGATTTGTGCAGGTAAAGAGGTTTGAAGGTTGAAACTTGACTTCTTGGTTGACAAATGCATTCCCTAGGAAGTTGCCTTGTTGGAGAAATTGCATTATTATTTCCACTGCAGCTGCCAGAGACATGAAACATAGGAGCTTTCATAAAGGTCTGTCTAGGTTCACCTTGGCTCATGTTCTGCTCTGACATCAGCTGGGAACAGGTATGTGGGGAGATGATGGGTGATCTTCCTACTTGCATCTAGTGCTCAGCACCTTTCGCAGTTTGAGATGAAACATACGTCATCATATTTAATAGCTGCTAATGCTCCTGTCTTCTTTCTAAGTTACTTGTTTTTATGTCTTTTTTATGCAATGCATTATGGCATTGAGCTCTGCAATGTGATTATGTTTTTAAAATGTATTTCCTTCTGTTTGTGTTAAATACTTCATCTGATAACTACATTGGGTGAAAATAATCTTGTTTGGGAGAAGCAAGGGCTGGCTGCCCCATGGGGAAGATAAGCCAAGAGAGAGGGTTGGAGTGAGGCTGGACAAGGCGTTGTCCACGCAGACAAAGATCCTATCCCGCTGCTCCCCGTGGAGGGACAGAGAAGGCTTAGGGACAGTCTTCAGAAGAGTCCATCATGGTCAGGTGGAGCTCAGTTTAGGATGGGAAATCAGCCTGCAGGTCCAAATCAGTGGGAGACATGTCCAGGCACAGGAGTAGCTGCAACCACACTCAGATGAGGACCATGAGCAAGAGCCTGAGCTGATAAGCATCTCCTAGTTCTTGTTCTTTTCTTCATGTTTATATCTACAGTAGGGATTTTTTTTTTGTTTCCATATAACTAAGGTTATTTTTTCCCGTGTTTTACTCTGCATGTGTTAACATTTAAATTCATCGCCAATTTGTCACAATCACTGGGATAGCTGTCCAAAGCTCATAGTCAGGTTTAACTTTATGGCATTGTGGTGGGTTGACTGTGGCTGGATGCCAAGTGTCAACCAAGCTTCTCTATCACTCCCCTCCTCAACAGGATGAAGGGGAAGAAAATAAGATGGCAATAATCTGGTGAGTCAAAATAAAGGCAGTTTAATAAAACAAAAGCTAAGACCACACATGGAAGCTGAAAACCCAAAATATTTATTCTCTGCTTCCCATAATCAGGTGATGTTCAGTCACATCCTGGAAAGTAGGGCTTTGGTACATGTAGTAGTTGCTCTGGAAGACAAGTGTCATAATTAATTAATACCCTCCCTCCTCTTCCTTTTTCCTAACTTTCATTGCTGAGCAGATATCATATGGTATAGAATATCCCTTTAATCAGTTTATGTCAGCTGTCCTGGCTATTTCCTCTCCCAAGATTTTGTTCCCCCAGCCTATTGGTGAGGAGGGAATGTTGGAGAGGCAGCTCTGTGACAATTGTCTTCAGCAGTAGCCAAAACACTGTTATGTAATCAACATCTTTCTAGCTACTAATACAAGGCACAACACTATGAGAGCTGCTGTGGGAAAAATTAAATTCATCTCAGAAAGACCCAATACAGACCTAGAGCTTGTCATTGTTTAATATAACATTATCCTAATAAATCAGAAGAAATTAGAAAGGAAGAAAAAATATTCTGTAATGATTACTGTTTGTAAAGCAATTAGATAGAAATGAAAATAGCTACAAAGTCTGACAAGGCAAGTATATAAGATCATACTTGTTAAAAGTTTTAAACATCTAGGTATTGTATGGATTCATTAATCATCTGTATATATAAGAATGAAGTTCTCATACTGAAATACTTCTGTGAGCTCCAGTATGTAAAGGCATTAACTGGAGGAAAGATGTGTACAGGTACAGAGCATGTTACTCCATAATTTCTTCTTCTAATCAATCACCTAGGAGTAGATTTATGAAACCCCAGAAACTGGGGGAAGAGAAGTCTTTTTCAGTCTATTTGGAATTTTTATGGAGTTAATTTTATGGTTTCTTATTGCAGCCAGCTTCCTTCTCATTGGTGTTCAGGAAATACTTGAAAGTTGCACAAAAGCTGTCCACCGCCTCAGTTAGTTCTTAGGACTGTTGATTCTCAGAATTACACTGCCTAGGTGCCAGCCATTTCTCCTATTCACAGAGCTGAAATTAATGCAGGTTAGGCAGTAGTTGTGGATCATAGTGGAACTAAAGCCAGCCTGCAGCTTTTGACCAGTAATAGCAGGATCATATTTACTTGGCTGCATGAACCTTGGTCTGTTGAGGAACAATGGCTGGGCCAGGAAGGTAAGGTGTAAACCAAAGGCTACAAAAGCTTATTGGCTGAACTGAACTGGAGCAGGATAAAGTCACCAGAGAGGCAGGAGGTGTTTCACTAAATTCTGTGAAAGCTTTCAGCTCCATATTTAACAATGAAGCATAAAGGACCCAAAATCATAACAGTCAAATATGAGATCTATTCTACTGTGTACTTCAGATTAGGTGTTGAATTAAATAGAACTACTCACATGGAAAATTAGCACATATTCAGCTGTTCATAGATCGAGGGTTTTAAAATGCAGTCTTCTGCATCAATAAAAAACAAGCTTAAAGTTCGTATTATAGAACATAGCAAAAAAAGTTTCTTAGGTAGTAACAATGTTCCTGACATTTGAATTTCTATAAAATAAATGTAAAAGTATGTTAATACAAAACAAAATGCCTGAATTCATACTCAAACCTTGAAAAACTACTCTGATAATTTTCTCCTTTGTCCTTCTGTTCTAACATGAGGAAGTAAGAGTCTTAAAAAAACCAAAAATGCAGGATGCTTATGAGAGAGGAAGTGGGATTTTCTTAAAGCATAGAACCAACATTTTATGTTGCTAGTTTATAAGACTGTTTTAAATTACTGTAAACATTTTTAAATGTTATTCCCTCTCAGAATTTGTTATGAGAGAAAGGTAGATACTTTTAAAAGAGACTGCTATAAACAGCAACATAAAAGAAAGGATATTAAAAATTATATAAGGAAGCAACATGAAATGAAAGCTAATTCATTACATTTTCCAAAGTTAGTATTTATAAGACTGTTTTCACTATGTAAAGTCTAATAACTTTTTATATTTCAGAGTTTGATATGTAAATATAACTTTCTCACATACAATATGAAACCTCATAATAATGTTCTGGTTTTTCCAGTGGAATGCTTGAGACACCTAAAAGCTGGAGGGTACTCATACAGAATTCTGGAGGGTATTCATACAGAATTCTAGGAGACAGTGAGTTTAATCTTGCAGAGCTCATTAATATCAAATATAGCTTTTGAGTTCCAGAAGTCAGAGAACCTGAAATGTGTAGTTAAGTGTTTATCCAATCACAATTTTTTGTGTATTATAAAGTGATTAATCTACTATTTGTTCCATTTAGTACAAAACATGTATTTAATACTTATGTTTTCAGGTTCACATGGTATTATGAACTTGGGCTGGTAGACTCATTCAAGAAAATACTGTTACAATGCTCTAAGGCTATCTACTGCCAAGACACATTCACAAGTAATTCATTATGTAACCATGTGTCATACTATCTGTGTTTATTGATACTTGGGTAGTAACATTGTGTATGAATGGTTTTGTACTTGCACAGATCAAATTCCTAGGAGCAATAGGAACAGTCTGATGCCCTAAATGCACCAGATTCACTGTGTGTGTAGTGTAAGTAAGGGAAATTCATGCATGAGGATTGAATCTGGAAGCTACTGGGGGTTTTGTGCTTGTGTTAATGTCACATGTTAATAGATTTCTTGGATCCCTGCTTTGATTTATGATAGACTGTGTAGAAACAAGGTGAGTCCTGAAGTCAGTGCTATTTTTCTTAAAAGAGATAGTCAACAATTTTGACTCCATGCTATGGTCTTCATGTAAGGATTTAGAAATTTATTCTGGAAAATTTTGCTATTTATAACCACCTAAAAGAAAGGATAGAATAAGAAAATGCTAGCAACATTACCTGAAGATTCTTTAAATAAATCTTCCTCAAAACTTGACTGGAATTATTTGAAAATGAGTCTCTGAAAGAAGTCTGTCTTGATTGGTATTTTTGGGGATTTAAAGAGAAATCACTACCTGTGTGAAAGACAATTAAACTGCTGGATTTAAATAAACTAGAGATCCCTGCAAGATGGTGTTAATATAAGCCTCACTGTCCTGCAAAAGCTGGTTCTTTTGCTAGAACTCTCAGAACAAAAGCATGGCTCTAGCTCATTTTTATTCCTTTTCCTGACTGAAGAAACAGTCTGTTCTCGATGTGGATGCAGTGAAGATAGATATTAGCCTTACATTCTATACAGCTAGAATAAAACTTTAATAGATAAAAACCCCAAACGGATTTTCAAAATTGATATCTGTCTTCAGATGTCAGATCTGTCATTAGTGACACAGTTTTACCCTGAAGATAACAGGCTCTTTGCTTGAGCCATTCTCAAAGAATCTGAATGATTTACTTAATCTTAAATCATGAACTGATCATTAACAGTTGGGTTTGTAGCAGAATGTCAGCAGTGGAACTTGGTATTCTCTGTATGTTTAGTAATCTCCTACTCTGGGATATGGATTAGTATTGAGGTGTTTTGGTTTTGAAGACAGAGACCTATGAGCCTTACAAGGGCTTTTAGCAAATGAGGCTATTTACTGAAGAAATTAGGTCTGCTACTGCTTTAGCATCTGAAAATTTTCTCTTTTTCTGTAATTGCTCAGTGCCTGGAAGTGGAAAATCAGTCTATAATGCGTGATGGATTTTTGTATATATGCCTAGATTGGTGCTGGGGTAGAGATAGAGGTAGGAGTGTATTTTGGTAATGATCCTATATTCAGAAATGCAATTGGAAAAATCATTAATGCTACCTATCAATTTTGAGTTCTTCAACTTTTCAGTCAGTAGTTTAAAAGAGAAACAAAATTCTATAAGCATGAGCAGCCAATAAGGGCCATCCAGACAGTAATGCAACTGTGTTTAGAAACTCCAATATGAAAATGAAACAAAGGTGTTGAGAAAAAGATACTGGTATTCACTGAATTTCCCAAATTATTGCCCATGGCTTCCAATGCACACTTTCCTTCTCTGTAGCCTGCTGTATTAAAGTATAAAGTCTTATACATACATCAACTCTTTCATTTGCTCAGCTTCTGAGGTTGTACAGCCTGATGTTGAAGGTTCTGTGGAGCTTGTCTATAGAATTTTTTTATAGCCTCATGGAAGCTTAATATTGTCTGATTTGACCTTATAACATGATCGTTTTAATATGTCAGGTATTTATAAAACAGGAATTTTTAAACAGCATTTTATAAGACAGCATTTTAGCAGTGTTCAGTGGCTGACCTTCGTTGTAGTTGAAAGAGCATTTCTGCAAGTATTGTTAAGATGATGTGCTAGAACAGATAAAATTTTCTTCTGACCTGATCTGTTATGATATGTCTGCAGGCAAAACGCATTCCAAGTAATTGCTGTGGATGGGGTTTGCAGTGGAATAATTCAGTGTCTCTCTGCTGAAGACTGTATTGACTGGCTACAAGCAATAGCAAGTAACATTTCCAACCTCACAAAGCACAATGTAAGTATGGATCCCAGTAAGCCAGAAGGTTTCCCAATCATATTTGATTATAACTGTCATAAAAGCCTAATGGGTTCACACACAGAATTATCTGCGTATAAACAATGCTTGAGGCTGTCTGAGAGAAGTCAACTCAAGTTTGTCGTCAAATCAGACTCTGTGAGAAATCGTTGAATGGGAAAATATCCTTCCCTACAGTCATACAGTTCACTTCATTGCTATCAAAGTTATTCACTTCTTAGCAATACCAATTAGGATTAGAAGCAAAGACCAGACACACAGGAGGAAGCCAGGTGTGATGCGTGAACACATATAAAAACCAAAAATTCTGTACTCTCTTCATAGTTGGAGAAAGCACATCTCTGCAGAAGCTGGTATAACCAGATCTCAGTTAGATTTTAGGTCTGTCTAGCTATCATTTAACACCATGGGAAAGGCAAGGTGCTTCTGTGGTGTAGATGTGGATGTTTGTTAACAGCAATGATTAAATGCATTTATGCTTCATGAACTTCACTCTTATGATCTGAGCTTGTGGGATAGACACCACTTTTTCTTGAAGCAGGAATAAATGTTATGTAAAAGTTTTTCCAAACTAAGAAGTTTGATTGAGAGCTCTTCTGGACCTGCCTGGGATTTATTTACATTTTAAAATGAACATGTAATTCTCCCTGTATAGAAATCCATATGACACCTTCCCTGGTTTTCCTCCAGAATAGAGAACACATGGGGAACTCTATTATTTTGAATTGAGTTATAACAAGGAAGCCCTTGTGGATTTAATTTATATTCTCTCAGATTTCCTTAAATCTACTTTAGCTTCTCAAATCTGTCCCTGAATTTGCTTTTGTTTCAAATATAGGGAACACATTGAAGGAAGTTGTATTTCTTGGAGATTTATAATCAAGATGCAAAACTATGTTCCATCTGGCAGCAATATGTAGAAGTCATTGTATTATAAAAACATGACAGACATGAATTCATCTGCCATCTGCAAGCTTCCATGCAGTACCAGAGAACTTTATGGCTATTTATTCATCCTTAAAGTGTTGTTGCTATGTAGAACCTTTCTTGTCTCACTAAGCATCCTGACAATTGAGGCTTCTGGTTTTTTTTTCTCTTGCCAACTTTACTTCAGTCTACTAATGGTTCTTGCTACTTAAAACAGTGTTATTTGTTTGCTTGTAACAACAGACAGAGGCACCTAAATTTTACAGGTGTTTTTAAACACTTTAGCTCTGATGAGACTATAATTACGGTTACTTAGCGTAACTTGGATTTTGGCAATACAATGTTATTATGTGATTTTTTTTTTTTCCAAGTACATTTTATCATTCTACACTAATTTCCATAAATTACGGAAAGAATTTATCTAAAGTTTTATAAAAGGTAAATAGCCTATATTATGTGACTATTATGCCAATCTTTGCACTTACATTATCCCAAAGACATCCTGTGAAGTAGCTGTGAGAGTTACGGCTTATGATAATTATACATGAGACTATTTTTAGAACTGTCCTGTTTGTTCATAGCAGTTATGAACTTATGGAAAATAATGACACTCTCTTTCCTGTAATATACTTTTCTTTTAAATTGTCAGTTGCCAGAAAGAATTAGTTATTTGACAGCATACGTGATAAGTGAATATAAGAAACATTAGGAATACAGAGGGGAAAAAAACCCAAACTGTTGCACAGATGAATGATTAGATGTGATTAGAGGTCCCTGTATTTTCTTTCTTTACAAGATAGTTATTGACATGCACATACTGTTGATGTTAGCATTTTTTCCTCTGAGACAGGCATTTACTCACAGTCATTCTCCCTTACTGCGTCATCCAGTGCCAAAGAAACAAAGAGAGTAAAGGAATTTTTTTATTAGTTCTTTGGATAAATTGACTGATTTTTAGTTTCAATTAACTTCTCATTTCTATCTAGATGTTACAGAAAATAATTTGTTTCTTTTAAATACCATGTAGTTCATAGAAATAGTAACTTACATGCTCTTTCTCCCATCTATCTACCTTTTGAAAAAGAAGGAAGCAGAAAGAAAGCAGAAAAAGGGACTATAAGAGCTAGATTGTTTCTGAAAGCATTTCCTTTACTCTTGTATCAAGTTTCGGCTCTGTCGATTTTGGTGGTATTTCTGTTGCTTAACTTTAGATGTCTTAAAGCAGAATATACAAAGAGTGAATCTTATTTACTGTTGACATCCATTTTATAATGAAATCAATTCCCTCAGGACATGTCTGTCTTTCTTTTGACTGGTAAAGGACCCTAGGGTGATGAGTTCATACTTGATACCTAAGGAGATATATATAAATCCTGTCACTGGTTTCTTTGAGGGGCCAAAGTGAGTTTCTCTGAAGACATTTCCCAAAGAAATGCCTGGATATTTTTGGTGACAAAAAAAACCCAAAACCAAAACAAACAAAAAACCAAAAAAAAACAACCCAAAAAACAAAAGCATACCAGTCGCAGTCAGAAAATCTGAATTATTTTACTTTGTCACACACAAACTGGCTGAAAAAAGTTATCTGATGATTCAAACCCCAAAAATTTGAAAAACAAGTCCTGTATTCCCACATATCTCTAATAGTTGTGAAATATGGGTCCCTGCCTCCAAGACACCTTCTTGAACCTATATTCAATTGAAATTTTGTAAGGGTAATGTCAAAAACTCTTCTTTCATGATCTGATATGTCCACATGTGACACAAATATGATGTGACTGAGTTGCAGGATCAGCAGTATAGCCAGTATCTACAAGAGAGCAAGATAGCAGAAATGCAGGAGTAAAAGCAAAACCAAAATGCCTTGACATCATCACCATTTTTGAAAGGCAGTGTTGCTAACTGAACAGAAGCTGGAAGGTGGTGTCTGCAAGCAAACACATTTTTCCTGCAGGGGTTAGACTACCAATCTTTGTACAATATGAGAGAGAACTCCTATTATTATGCAACAAGATAGTTTAAATTTTAATGCAGAGGTACAGAAAATTATATTCTGACTATTAAGGAGAGATTTAAAAAAATCCATAGGCTGACTGATGTAGTTTACTTCATCTCAGATTTTCATCAAAAGACAGACCTCAGGTATGCACTCTTCTTCCACATCTTCAGGAGGTTAGCAAAAGTATCCTCCACTGTTTTAAGGATACTGACAGTGATACTGCTAATTTGAATTTCTTTGGCTCCCAAGAAGCCCTCTCTCATATGAGATGAAATACATTAAAATTACAGAACATGAATGGACTTGTATATTGGTGTGCAACCAAAATGCATAATATATAAATGCACTGCTGGAAGTGACTTAATGTCACACTGTAATTGATGAGGTGATGAATCTATAAAGATCATTCATTTCTGAAGATGGATTCCTCTCCAACTTGAGTCACTTAAATTGCATCTGTGTTAACAATTCACCAGTTTTATCAATAGCCAGAAGGGTTATATTAAACCTGAAGTTTTAGTCTAAGCAATCCTGATACTGAAGTTCATGTGCTGAAATCTGAATATGTTAAATTGGAAACTCTAATTCCTCTATGAACTGGTGAGGTTCTACATCTTTTTGTTACAATTTGGATGGCTGTCCAAAGCCAATTAAAAAGGGAACAAGCTGCTGCTTCTTTTCTTGCTAATGCTCTGAGTAGGAATTTTCAATTCAGTTGTTTCGATTCAGCTATGAACTATTTGCCTTTCCATGAACTTTTAAATTGTAGTAATTTTGGTGGTAGTCAATACGGATTTCTTGTCTTTAACATCTCTTTTGTTAAAGAATTTTAGGATGACAGTATACAATAGGTCAGGTAGCTTTTAAAGAAATTACTCTCTGGAAGAGTCTAAGAAAATAATTCAAAATCATGTACTCTGTAAAGAACCACCAGTTGCCAATACATCCCTAATTCATGTTCTGCAATTGTCAAGGAACTTAAAGGCAATTTTTTTAATGGCTTTAATACAGTAAAAGTCAGACATTTTAGGTCTTTGTAACAAAAGAATAATTTAAAAAAATACATATGAGTTAGCAACTTCTAGGATATAGCTTCATAGAATCTTTGGGCATTTATCCTCCCAACTCAGTATTTGTCACTTGTCCATTGCTTTCTCTGTGGCAGTTTTCTATACTGAGGGCAATAATATTTCTTTTGCTTTTCCTCTTCCATCATTTCTGTGAGAGACACTGCAACAGTTGCACATTTATGCTTCTTACCTTGAAGCCAGCACTTGACAGCAAAGAAACAACATGAACTTCATCAGACAGGAATGACAGACAGCTGAGGTAAAGTTGCTAAGCAGGATGTGGCAAAAAGTTTTAAGATTATCTTGAGAATGCCCACAAGATCTTAAAAGATTTAGTTCACAGTAACTTCACTTCATGCCATTATGTTGCATTTTTCTGGGTAAAATAAGGTATTTGTGAAAGTAATGAGGCACACATTACTGGTAGAAGCATAGCAATAGCATAAAAGCAGTAGGATCAAGAGGTCTACAAACTGAATATTGGCACAATGGATGTGTTTTCCAGAACCTAAGCCTTTGTTTTGAACAAAGTTTAAAAGTTCAATTGAACTTTAATCTTATACTTAAAGAGTAGTGCCTAGGGAAAGAAATGGCTGCTAAGAGAACAAATATATTTGTTTCACTTTCACTGGAAAAAAGAAAATGGTAATACCTTATCTTTACAGTGTTGAAGTTTGGGCAGAGGGATTCTTTAAACCATTAGGTAGAAGAGGAGACAAATGAGTACAAACAGGAGAAGAAAACTAATTCAATCTGTTCCACTCCTAGGAAGAATAAAATATCACAGCACTACATTCAGTGTTAGTAAGTTATCAGAAGAAATTAGTAGAACATGTTTAATTTTTTATGGTGGATACTACCACCAGTAAGAACATACTGGAATGTTATATTACATGAAAAAATCAATGTCACTCACATGAAGTGAACAGATTCCACATTTTAATATTTTAGTTAAAATGCAATGGCAAACTATCAGAATGCTCTGATGTTAGTAATTATGGAGTTTTCAGGGATTATGTACTCTTAGATGCCTTATGATCTGTGTATTACAATGATATTAAACTTTTTTTGTTTACTCAGCTATGCATGTTTGAAGAAAATCTGAAAACACCAACATTACTATCAAACCTCTTACATTATATTCTGCAGTAGTGCAAAATTAAAATACTGTCAGTAATTTAGAAGTGGAAAGCATTATAAAATGAAGGCCAAAACAAGAGAAAATTATCTCAAGTCTATCAAGTATTACTAACAGAATATTTTTACATATATGATTCACATTTCCCATGGCACAAATACTCAGATAAATTGGGCATTATTAATTAAATCCACATTCAACACTTTTTAAAGCAGTATTAGCTATTCAAGTGCTCACAGTGTTCTGACACTTTGAGTTTTTGTTCTGCATTCCATTCTCAAGCCTGTAAAGGGAAGACTATACAGATAGTCATTCCAGCACTGATACTGAGGTCTCTCCAGGGAAATTTAAAAATCAGAACTTGATACACATGTAACATACTGCTGCCATTTTTCTCCATATAGGATTCTCTTAAGGCATGGAGATCTACATGAATAACTGTAGTCAGTGCACCCTCAGGACTACATAGTCTAAATCACTACTTTTCCTCACTTCTTTTTTTTTTTTTTTAATGTAGGCTGTTATCAGCTGCACAACTAAAAGCACATTTGTTTCTATGTCACATTTATCAAGCATTACATATGGCCTCATCTGATATTTAATTATGTTTTTGGCAATTTGAGGTGTTTTTACAATAGAGGCAATTTTACAAACCTTTTATTTGTACCTTGTTTAAATAATTATGGGTGATTTTATTTCCTCCTAGATGTACTGATTTAGCTGCAAAGAAACTTAAGTCTTGCCAAACTGTATTGCTGTTTCTGCAGGGTGTTTAATCTGCATCTCTATGATGTACCTGAGTCTAAAGGGCAATGTGGCAGGTAGGAAAACAGTGCAAGAAACGAATATTTCTTTGAGAAATATTTCTTCAAGAATATTTATTCCAGAACTTTCTGGGAGATTTGTAAAAATAAACTTCTGTCTTCATAATTGGAGCATTTGTTATGACACATTCTGATTATGGTGACACCACTCATCAAAGAGACATGCAGTCTTGCAGTTTTGCTTTGGAATATACAGTGTAGACTTCAAGTACTCATGATAGGTTTTCAAAATAAATTAAATTTTCTTTCTATGCTTCTCCAAAATGTTGCATCTATTCATGCTACTTTTAATAATATCTTTTCTGTTTTGCTGTATACAAGTACACAATTTTTGCAGTGGTTAATAATATCTGATAAAAATATTAACATCTGTATTAGTATTATATAGAAATCTAAAATAAAATTGAAGACAAGCAATGTCCCTAGAGACAATACAATGCAAAGCCCTTATTTTAAATTTACCTGGTTTATATAAATCTTTAAAAAAAAAGATACATTCTTTCAGAGAGAATATTTTTGCAGTTTTGTATATGATGCTCTCACTCAGTAAAGAATCCCTGTACTTTGATTCATCCACTTTTGTTAGAAGTCAGATTAAATTTTATCCTTGTGCTAGTATTTAAATAAAAACAAAATTTCAATATGTTCTTTATTCTCTGCAGATCTATGTGGAAGTCTAAGATCTTTCTCTTCCCTCATTCTATTATTATTGAAGGCTTAATTAACACTTTATAATATAAACTATTATTTGCTTAGTTACAAGACACTTTGGAAGAATGTCACACTTGCTCTCAACATTCCACCCTGGTGAAGGGTAACAAGAAGCCTGTCATTTAGGGGAAAAAGCCCAAAACCAAACAACACCGCTTGATTGATTTTAAGTGGCAAAAAAATGATGACAAGAATAAAGGAAATAGGAGCAGTCCAACTGGGGATAAAGGTAAGCCATTTGGGGGTTTGCAGAGAGGTAACACATGGAAGAAGAAAGGACTCATTATAAGTTGCCCTTTCATGCCAAAATGCCAAGCTGCCCTTTCAGTAGCAGCTGGAGACTTCCAGCTACTGTAACCTAGTTTTTGTCATGCAGTAAAATGTTCAATATTCCACAATTCGTTTATTTTCAGTGAGAATGTGTTAAAAGTGCTGTTGAATCACAAACTGCTGTTGATAAAATAGCAACTGGGAAGTGGGAGGTTAGGCTATAATAACCTTTCTTTTTGTATTCCTTCTCTTTGCTATCTTAAAAAACCCACAACAAACACAAATATTATTTGTATTTAAAGCAGTGTAAACTTGTTTTTACATTCCTTTCCTTTTACTCACTTTTAAAATATATTTTTAAAAGGTGGCTACATCAAAAGTTCTGCCTTTCTTCCACAACCAGAGAATGAAAAGATAAAAAGAATTAAAAGAAATTTAAATGCACTCAAAAAGCTATAAAACACCTCAGGGTATACACTATTAGTAGCCTAATGTGTTGAAAGCACTTCCTCCATTTGGTTGTCTTGCTTCATAAAGTGCCATAGAGAGCAAGTGCATTCAAGCAGTGCACAGCTTATATTTGCCTGCAGAACAGAAGGGAGTCAGAGGAGAGGCAGAATAGTGGGGTAGAAGAGAGGAAATCCAGCCATTCCAGGACAGGTTTAAGAGGTTAGAGCAAATAAACCCCAACAGGCAAAAAAACAAATGATCACCAAGCTGCAAAGGAAAGGAGCCCCAAATACTTGTGAATTGCCATTCCCCTGCTAGCAAAAGGTATTGTGTAACTCTGTGACAAGATTTTTATCTCCTAAAAATACCTGGGGTAGTTAAGTGGAAAGTCTGAAATGTCTGAAATTATAGCTGTGCTGATCACCTATGTGGGCACCAACGTGATTGCAGGGTGTTTTGTCAGTTTTTCTCACTGGTTTGTTTATTTCAGAGAATGAGGTAATTACATCCAAAACTTGTTTCATACTATCACTGAGATCGTGAAGTCAGGCTTGAAAAACTGAGAATGAAGCACCTTGTTTCATTCTCATTTCCCAGTGCATGGTACTCTCTGACTTACTGCACTGAAAAACTATTAATTTCCTTTGAGAATTGGTACCTTTTTGAACTGTTTATAATGAGTGTATGAAAGGTTTCTGCTTTTTTTCTTTTTTTTCTAACTGTTTACAAATTTTTTAGCAATTTTGCAGGCTATAAAAAGGCATTTGCCTAACTGTACCTAACAGGAACTGTAATACAGTGAATCAAAAGAAATTTTTCTTTACTGCATTTATAAAATCACTTGATACAGCTTTTGGCCTTAATCTATAAAAATTGTATAAAACAACTTTTTGTTGCTCCATCTCTTTCTAAAATAGAGCCTGAAATCCTTTACTATATGGAATAATGTCTCAGAAGCTATTAATCACATATATTTGATCAATATTAAAATGAATATATATTTTTATATTTGATGCATGTAATCATGTAATTCTTATCCCCCCGTTTGCTTTTTTACGAGCCAATTACCAGTTACGCTTGAGTAGTTTTTCAAGAGAGCACTTAATGTGCTAAAGAGTACATAACAGGATCCTAAATTCTACCTTTGTATGAGACCTCCTGTGACAGGAAAGGTAGTCACTAATTTTTAGACACAGAATGAAAAAATCATAAAATACTGCTGGAAAGGAGGCAACCAGGCAGTTAAAGAATGCCTGTCCATCTCACCTGTGACTACTTAATGGTTCAGTGTCATAAAATACAACATAAAGTGCAGCTGGGGAAGAATTTGATTTGTGTTAATCCTTACACTTACTTTTAGCTGCATTAGCAGAAATGTGATGTAAGGTCAATGCAGATACACAATTTAGCTTGTCAACATGGTAATTCCAATTTTATTCATAAGGTTACTTTTTAAAAGCCAGAAGGCAAACCTTATTTATATTTCTAATTGCTGATAGATATTCTACTTCTCTTCCAGTGTGATGCATTGAAACCACACAGAATAGTAAAAAGTGTCCTTGTGCCCATTATATGCTGACCATTCAAGTAATAGAGCCCATTGTTCAGAGGTAGATTTGAATATGTACAAGTCTATGCAGATGTGATATATTTGCATGTTTTATTAGTTTCCTGTTTGTACAGATGATGAATCTTAATAAAAAACCAGAGTAAAATAGTATATGTTCAAATTCCAAAAATATTTATATGTCTGTTGGTGAACAAACACATAAGTTTATGGCTGTTTACTCCAGGGAAAAATCTGTTACCTGCCTAGGAGAAAATATTGTTTTCACTGTGTTTATTTCCTAAAGCAATTTTGTAAGGTAATAAAAAGGATGAAAAACTTCCTGTGATGTGTCAACATCCTGGGCCTTCTCACATAATTCGTTCAATTTAACATTGTCAAAGGAGTTTCAGCAGTTCTTCTTCTCTGGTATCTGATTGCCAAGGAACTAGACTTCTCTTTTTATAACTACTTTCTAATTCAGCTAAACTCACAGAAATGGTAGCTGTTTGTCCCTGAAAGGCAAGATCATCTCCACCCAAATTCCCTACGTAATAAAGGGATACTAAAAAATGTCTTCAAGACTTGAAGGAAGTGAACCCATCCTCTTAACATAGACAGTTACTTCTATCCCATTAACTATATGAAGAATACAGATATCTCCAGAGGGTAGTTCCATCTCCTTGAATTAAATACTTACCTCTCCCACTTCTAATGGGAAATGGCAAGAGGGTACTTTAGCATAATAGCCTACAGGTTGTTAGAGTCACCCTGACATGAGAGACAGGAATTCTCCATGCTACTCAGCCTGCAGCATGATGCCATCTGCCTCACTGCTGGCCAAAGGATGTCCAGGGACAGCGCAAGGCTGAGGCTGTGCTCCTCCTTCCAGAGGCTGTTCTCTGTGCTATCCATAGAGCTGCATGCAGAATTCTTGCCAATGCTGCTGACAGGAGACAAGAGGCTCATTCATACTGTCTGCTAGGATTCGTCCAGCAGGGGTACTGCTTGAGTGCAGCAGAAAAATACTTCTCTCCTGCAGCCTGAGTACTGTGTCTCCCATATCTTGGGTGGGTACTCTGGTATTACCTACCATGACCAAATTGGACGCTTCACTCCCTATACTACAGTGTAACTTTCATTTTTGCAGATTTTTTAACCCAGCTTAGTTCCCTGATTGTATAAACAGTGCAGCCCCACAAACAGTTGTGTTAGCACAGTTGAAAGGCTGGGTACATTGTGTGGATATATAAGCCAGATGAGAAAAGTCCACATGAACTTCTGCAGCCAAATTTTCCATGAAAGAGAAAGATCAGCAAAAATAGACCTCATGTAGACGTCTTTTACTTAGCAGCTGGGGATTTTCTGTATTTGTGAATGTTGTAGTCTGATAAGACTTCTTTACCTTCTTCCCTTCTTCTGTCTTCCTTTGCAATTCCCAGAAGTTTTAAAAACTAATGAAAGTGTCTCAGGTTTTGAGAAGAAATTAAAATCCATGCTTCTTGAGATGCTCTCACCTCATAGGAAGCATTCTGCACCATTTTGGAGTGCTGAGACTTCTTAACTTATGGCATAATTTGTGTGAAAAAAATTGCTTTGGGGAAGTCAGATTGATGCATAATGTTTTGGTATGCATGAGAAATGGACTCAATCATTGCTGAATAAAGTGTGTAAATAAAAATATTTCTTGCTTTTCTTTTCCTCTTTGCTTTCCCATTCATTGTGGCTGCTGTTTTCCCTTCCCAGGTGCAGATGTACCTGGGGAAAATTATGCTTTATTGTAGCATTATCACTGCATAGCGAAAATACAAATTTTACTGGGTATTTTTGGATATATATTTGTTTAATATTTCTTCACTGGACTATCAGCCTACAGCAGCTGTGTAGATTTAGAAGAAATCATAGCATCCATTGCTCTGCTTTACTATTTTGTTCAGAAAGGAAAAAATATTCCTCTTCTCTTATATGCATTTTGAAAAAGATGCACTGAGGATTCCCATTCATGTAGGAGGAAAGAGGTAATCAAAACATTGTGGAAGTAAAATGATGGAATAACCTAAACTGTCTCTAGAAGGGAAAAAAATGAATGTAAAGTTTAATCCTCAAAACCTTTAGTAAGGTGGATTTTATTGGTAAAGGTCCACAGAATTGTGAATATCATTTTAGTCAGGACCACTCACAAAGAAAGGTTCTGCCAAAAAGACAAAAAGGCCTGACATTTAGACACCTGTTCTACTGTTTCAGATCCCATTTCATGTATTAATTATTGTTAGTCACTTCCATGAAGTGTTCTGAGGTGTTGAAATGAGTTTTCCTGAGATACTCCAGATGTCTGGAAAGAAAGTCATGGAGTTTTTTATTGCAAGAGGAGTCATGGAAATGCAAATGTGAAACAAATCTTAAAGGGCCTTTGCTTTATGTTTATTAAATTAAGTACAAATGACCAATGACTACAGCAATGTTTGGGCTTTCACCTGTACATATTTTTGTATGATGGAGATGTTACAGGGAGTGAATATATTATTTTTATCAATTATTTTGTTCTATGCCAGGCAGAAGAACACAGGTGGCTCCTCAAACTCAAATTTAAGTAGTATGTGCATTCCATTTAAATGTTTTTCTCATTTTGTAACTGTAGAAATATTAATTTTAATGGGTTTACTTTTTTTGCATCATAAATAGAGTGTTCCATAAGGAGAAACATGTCCTTAGGCTGACATAACCCCTATAGAGTTATGGAGCTAACATTCTTTTCCTGCTCCTCTTTAAATAATTGAAAAGTCACAGTGTTTGATATCAGAATTATTTCCTTTTTCACCAGATTAACATAAATGGATCTTTATAATGCTGTATACACATAAACTATATTTTAAAATATTATAGCAAGCCAAATCCTAAGAGGCTATTGACAAGCTGTTTTAAACAGATTATTTTTAAAGTTATGTGCTTAACAAGATAGTCAGTATACCTCTCCAGACTATTTAGCAATGTATGTCTGCACCTTAATTAAGCTAGCTACTCTTGCTGCAGCAGCATGGCTGTTAGTTCATTCACTTACCAAACAGTGACCATAAACAGGATTTTCATCTCAAAAATATAAAAAGCAGCAGTCAGGAAAACAGTGTATGCAATTTGAATTAGAAAAAAAGAGTATTCTCTGTTGTTCAAATAGCACGCTCTAGAACATCTAGGCTTGCAGATGGCTCTACCAGTAAATTAATTTTCCATTCACATATCTGGATGGATTGTACGCCAAACCTGGCTTAAAGCAATTATAGCTCTCTGACCTCTGTTTAGTCTTCTGATCCAAAACCCACTTCTCTTTACCTTTGTAAGTTCATAGACCAAACCAAACCAAATCACATCTTAAGCACATATTATGCTTACATTTTTTAAAACCCTAGAAACAGACTCATGGAAACTTCCTACTGGTTCCTGGTTATAATACCACTCAATCTTTACAGTGGAGTGACTTAGGAGCCTGTTTGCATCTTGACCAGGTCATCAGCAAATAATAAACATGCCTCATAGCTTCACTGACCGTGTTGGTTTTATGTTGTCAAAAGACAACTCTGAGGCATGCTTTTTTTTCCTTTAGATTTGAATAGACAACCCTATAACTCCAGAAATGTTACACTTTCAGCTTAAAAAATGATAGTAATTTTTTTTTTTTTTTTGCATGTTGGCATCTTCTATCCCAAGCATTAGAAGATTAGAAAAGTTCATATTATTTAAGGGATTATTTTCAATAGTGCCAATCTTTTTATCAGTCTTTCATCCGCTTCTTAGTAGCTCTTGGTATTCTTTGTCTCTGTCACTGTGTTTATTCCTGTTATTTCAGTAGAATTTCCTTTAGAGCACAAGGGAGTCTACTAATACAGTGTTACCAGTGCTAAATAACTTCTTTTACATTTTCATATATGAATACTTTTATAATCAAAAATCAATAGATAGCCATATTTTGTGTAAGATGCATGCTCTACTAGTCCACTGGAAAGAAAAGGAAGTTTAAGAAGGGTCATGGCTAAATGAAGAAGTCTTCTGTATCCCAAAAAAAAGGAAGTAAGTAGCACAGTAGAATTTGTAACTAAGAGTGGGCTTGGGAAATATCCCTTGTCTACGTAGAACCAGAAATGTGGTAGGACAAGATGAGATCTCAGCTGGCAAGTGGTAAGAGTGAAAATAGTTTTGATGCATACCATTGATAACGGAGAGGACAAGAAAAGGGTTGGTTGACTCCATATTGAAAAGAAAATTGTCAGACAGTGACAAGAAAGAAAAGGTATTGAATGCTCTTTTTGATGAGAATTTACCCAAAAGGTCAATTATAAAGAGGTGATTGTCACCATTGATAAATGTGACACAATCTTGAATAAAGTCAGATCATCATAGAAACCAGAGAGGGTATTAGGTATACATTAATGAGAAGCATTTTAGAAATGTGCATTCCCAATACGTCCTCATTACATTACTTAAAACCTACAAGAGACTGAGCTTCTGTTCCAAATGCATTTGATAAGTACAGGAAGTTTTTAGATGAAATAAATAACATTGAAGTAGAAGTTATAAATTTTGTGTGGCACAGAACAACCAGTGCCTATGGTTTCAGGGTAAAAACTGTCTTTGTAGAACTTTATTTCATTACTGTTTTTTTTTCAGTTGTGACCAGCTTGAAACTAAATCTTTTGCAAATTGTAATGTGTTAACATCCACCTAATTACTGCTAAGAACAGTTAGTACTCATAGTGAAAGAGTGATTCTATATTTGATGGCATTGCTGCCTTCATTCATCTTCAGGACTTTCTCCTCCGTGGGCTTTGAGCTTATGCTCTCACAGCAGTCTATGCTTTAAGAATAGGCATGATATTATTCAGATATTTAGTTGCTTTGTTCAGTTCTAATTTCTCATAATAACACACCATTTTTATATATATTACTATTTTAAGTGTTTTTATAATAGTGTCAAGTTTATGCAGTTAATTCTCTCATTGTGGCAATATATAATAATGTAACCACATACAATTTTACTTATTACTCAGCATCTGTTTTTCTTACAGCTTGACATATGCATTTCCCTTGTAAATTACAGCTTTTGTGTTCTTCTACTTATGCCATTGTCTTCATCATTATACCTTTGCTGAATAATTTGTTTCCTGATTTTCCTTTTAACTATAGTGCTGGAGTCATTTTCTCAGCAAGTGTGTGCATGCCTTTTTCTTTCAGGGAAGATAATGTCCATAATAGATAACTAGAACTTCACTAAAGTAATGAGAAAAGACATTGTGGAAAAAAAAAAGAATATTTTTAAAATTGATTCCAGTAATTTAAGTGTCATAGGGATGGTTCTTCCTTCGATATAATTTTTAATGTTGAAACTTAAAGAAATTTACACATGTTGCTGTCTTGAAAATGTGGGACACTATTATTTGTATTTATATTTGTATTTATATGGCATTATAGAATCTTAGAACCCCAGGTGGAAGGGGACCTTGAGGATCATCTGATCCCGTCTTTCTTGGCAAAGACACAGTCTAGACAAGATGCCCAGAACCACATTCAGGTGAATCTCAAAAGTATCCAAAGCTGGGGAATCCACAGCTTCCCTGGGGAGGTTTTTCCAGTGACTGATTGTTCTCATTGTCAAAACTTTTCCTCTTGTGTTTAATTAGAATCTCCACAGGAGTATCTTGTATTCATTATCCCTGTCTTTTCCCTGTGACTCCTTGTAAAAAGGGAGTCTCCATCTTCTTTGTAGTCACTTTTTAAATACTGGAACATGTAATAAGGTCTACCCTAACCCTTCTTCTTTCAAGGCTGAATAATCCTAGTTCTTTTAGCCCTTCCTTGTATGGCAGGCTTCCCAGTCCTTTGACTGTCTTTGTGGTTCTTCTATGGACCCTCTCTAAATCACGTTTGAACTACAAGAAATACTGGTAGAGCAAAAAATCTATACTTTTGACTAAACAATCTCCCTGACTGCTGAAATGCAATTAGGCAGGGAGTTGTTGTTCTGAAATCTGTCCAAAATGCACACTAAAGAAAAAGTCATCTATAAATTTGTTTGTAACATCCTCAGTGCCTGTCTTAGCCATTCTTAATGGCAATAAATTGTCAGTTTATGAGAGGTTGGAGAAAATCCCATTGATCTTAACTATATACCTCTTCCTATTTAAGGATTACAAGATCATATCCAAAGCAAAAAAAAATATGCCATCTATTATTGGTGTCAGTTTAACACTATTGTTAAAGTTAAATGGTCCTTTAACACACTTCTCAAAGAAGAAGAAGGAAAAATAAAGAGTCTGAGCTTGAAAATTAATTCATTTGTGCAAAAAATTTTACCCTACTCATTTTTCTCCCTTGACATCTTCTACCCTTTGACCTACCTTTCATCCATGGTCCACTGATACACAGCTCTTTACACTTGTATTTGACCATATTGATCAGTATTTGAGCATTCCTTTTCAGAAATTCCAGAAGAGACTAGAGAAAACACATATTTGCAGATATTTTTGCATACTATTTTACAATGAATTCTCCGTTATGAGGTAAAATTGGAGATCAGTACAGAGAACTGTATTCCTTAGAAGGGAATGAAATACAAGATTTTTTAAGCTAATGGCTCAGCAGCTTGTTATGAGAAAGAATGTTAAGGAGAGTCCAATCTTTCCTATTTATGGCAACATGGAAGCTTTACTGCAAAAGAGTTTCTCATTAAAACTCAGCTCAGGGTATAACTGAATACAGTGCTAGAGTGAGTCTGTGATTAATCTGAATACAGAGTAGAGTGAAGCCTGTTCTGTGTAAGGAGGAGGGGCACGGTGTATTTTATAAAATATGAGGACATGACTTTTAAATATACAATCACTACAAAGTAATTTTGTAGTGTTTCAAGTGAAATTTAAAATGATGCGTTATACAGATGAATGGGGAGCTTCCAGCAGAAGCACGCACTGAAAAACTTGGAGGTTTGTACTTATCTTACAGTGACATATGAAATTTCTTTTCCTTTTGTAATATAAAATTTACCAGATGTGTTAATACCAAGTTTATTATCATGTAAACCTAATTCTCAACAGCTATTTCATATTATGTCAAGCAAATTATCTAAGTAATGTAATAACGAGAGATTCTTTTAGCTCACAAGCAGTTTATCTGGTGCTGTCAGCCAAATTGTCTTGTAAATATTGCTGTTATTTCTGAGAGCTTCAAGAGAATAGAATTGTGTAATTCTTTTAGACAGAAGAAGTGAAATGTGACACAATACAACAAAGACAAGGTGCTTCTATAATTTTATTTTTAATCCACTCAAACTAAAGTAAATGAATGGGTTGATTATGGAGTGGTGGAAGATATAGTGCCTGTAAAGACTACAGAAAGCCTCTTTAGTTTGTTGCCTCAGGTAAAGGTATTTGTCTATGCCACTAGCAACTGGCCAATTTAATGAATGTTGCCAGCAGGAATTCATTTTAGACTGGTATACTGTGGTGTAAGTATTAAATGTATTTAAAATATCACTGGGTACATTTCTATTAGGTTCTGTCAAGAGGGTTAATTGTCTCATGTTATATATAATTGTGTATGATGTGACTGTATAAAATTCCTCATTTCTTTGGTTATTTTACTACCCCTTTTGTCATATGAAATGCTAGAGTGTGAACTAAAAATGTACCAAACTGAAACGTCCTGAACCAATGCAAGCATGGCAAACTGTGAGCTCTTCATGGGCAAGGTCAGTAGACTGCCTGTAGACTGAGGCCAGAGGAACAAAACAAGTTTAGTTGCAGTCTTCAACAGACTGCTTTATTCTATTTCAGTCTAGTCAGAATGAAAAGACCAGGTTGGAAAGAGGGACCTAAAAGGCAAGGAGCTATTTGACTCAGTAAAGAAGTGGGTCAAAAGCTGTGGATAAGACTCCTATTGGGAAGGAATACAAGGAGAGTAATGAGCTTGAGCAAACATATTGTATACAGAGCAAACCTATGATGAAAATGTAAGTTGTGTTGTGAGGTATTTTTCTTCCAATACTTGCTAACAGTTCAAGTGGAAACTTTAGATGGGAACCAAAACTACAGGTGTCTAAATCCAAATCTTAAACTGAATTTGTAGGAGTTGTGGTTTGCAGTTCCCTTCCCAAAGAAGGCTGATGGGAGAAGGTACCTCAGCTGTAACATATATGCTGGTGAAATCTCATAAGAAGTGGGTAGAGAAATTACATGAGAAAGCTGTCAGAGAGAGTGAAATCAGGAATGGGGGTGTGGAGAAGATGATTGGTAACAAGCCGGGAAGATCTACAATAGCACCTACTGCGAATGAGGAGAACCTAGCTAACAAGATACTTCAACTCACAGGTCTTCTTCAGAGGGAAATGATCCCTTCTCAGGCAGTGATGCATTATAATCACTGGAGCTGAAGTTTCAAGCTTGAATGACAGAGTGGATTGAAAATAAAATGAAAGCCTGGCAGGCTGGAAAAGCTGTGAGATTAAGGATCATTCTTCCCATGAGGAAGAGATGTATTGGTTGGTCGTGAGTGTCTCACTCCTGTGTGTGATGAAAACTTCGGTCTAGCGTCTGGACCTAATATTGTGGGGAGCCTTCTGTCTCCCAGGAGCTTAAATCTGAGGGATATTGCCAAAGCCATCTAGTCAAATGACAATTAGCTGGGACTGCTCATTCATGCAGGCGTGACTGATTTCAGTGTCAGTCTAAGCAGATAAAAAGTGGCTGTGAGACTTGAAGGAAGGCTGAGGGGGTCAGAGCTGTTGTAATGTGCTAGTCAGTCCTCCTGGTCATTCAGGAAAAATGTGTGTCCTACAGTGCTCATATGCAGAAGTATCATATGCAGTAGGCTCTGGCTTCTTTGACAATAGCATGAACTTGAAATGGAACTGAAATGGAGCTGGCTTTGCCTGAAGAAAAGAATAACGTTTCAACTTAAAAAAAACTACACAAAGGGCAAGCAGTTTCTTCTTTGGTTCTGTGATGGATTACATGAGAAGCAACGGGATTAAACTGCAACTGGAAAGAGTCTGGTTCAATATAAGGAAAACTTCCAGTGCTAAGTAGAGCTGTAGTTGCTAATAGATTGACTTATGAGGCATTAAGAGACTCATCATGGCAGGACTGTACAAATGGGTTTGAGAAACAGCTTTAATCTATTGAGTTGCTTTTCAGCCATATGTTTCTGTTCTTTTGTATTATCATAGAATGAACAAATTCATATCAGTGCTTGCAACTTGCATTCAGAAATACTAGGATAAGACAAACTACAGCTACCATTAAATTAAAGCTTTCCCCCTGTTCCTTTGTCATTCTGCAAAAAATTCTGAAAGTAAATACTATATTCTAGATATTATATTGTCTAAATGTTATGTTGTAATGAAATTGTAAGTGAAAAGTAAAATTGAAGTTGGACTTATCTATATCATTTAATTGCCTTGAAAAATTAGGAGGTAATGAAGTCTGGTATTTTAAACCAGGAGAGACATATAGATCGATTTTTAACAATTTAATAGTCTGGTTTCTGCTGGAAAAATGACATGGCTTCCTTACTCTGCAGTAGTAAGTAAGACCAGCTTTTTTTACTCTTAATGTGATTGATACTGCAGTAATCATACTCCAGTGAGCAACTGCTATTATGATATAAGCCACAATTATCCAGTTGCATTTCATTATCTGAAGCAATGATCCCTTCTGCTCTCCTCCTGGGTCAGGTTTTTTTTCACATCTTTTCAATTCTTATTGTTCACAGTCCTTCTAATACATCTTCAGTATAGAGACATATGTTTCTTTCAGATGGGACCATAATAGCTTCTTCAAGCACTGGATTTAATTTGTTTTCCGTGTCTCTAATAATACGCATGTTGCTGTTGGTATTTTATTTATGAAGATTCACTGTTATAAAACTCTGTTTGTAACACATGTATCTTCTTTAAAGAGGCACAATAGCAATATTGTCATTAAGGTAACATACAGTTTTAGGAACGGCTGTTAAATATTGCAGCATTAAGTGAAGCCATTCATCTGTTAAATAAAAAAACCCACAACACTTCTTAATTTTTTTTTTTTTTAATTTGAGTAAAATTAATTGCATTCCTATTATTGGAACATCACAGATGTTTGAAGAGTAGGTTTGTTTTGTCCTTAAGCTCTCACTATACTTTCCTGTAATAGGTGCAAATCTGGTATTTCTTTCTGATATTCATCCATTACTGCTGTGCTTGGAGTGTTCAGTGTATCACTGAATCCCTTTGAGTGAAAAAGGAAAGGTTGGATAGTACGCAGGTTTTTGATCCCATTTCAAATGGCCATTTGTGCTTTGATAGTGCTTTTACATGTCCTAAATTAATAATAACTCTCAATATACGAATATTTTCTTTCAAAAGCTCACCACCTCTCTTAGGAAGGATTAGTATACATCTACTTCTGTTTTTGGGGGTGCATTCCTGAGTTTTACTAGCCATATTTTGTTGTCCCAAAAATATTTATCAAATAAATACCAGCATCTATTGGAACTCATGAAAACATGGAAGCCCTCTGCATATTTTGTGCAACTGGCTAATACAAAGGCAGTCAGTAGAATTTAAAAGGAAGCTTGTAGAGTTCTGCTTTCCAGATGAGACCTCAAGACTATCCCAGGCCTCTCTTCCTCTCCTTGTATGTAGGATTAAAACGAAACCTTTTAGTTTCCATATGGATGAAGATGATCCGTGAGCACTGTTATACTGTACCAGAATAAAGATCCATCTATTCCTGTGTTTGGTGATAACAAAAGCATAATTTTATTTCCCTTTCTCTTTCCAGCCATCTGCTACTTTAGGACTTCTTCAGACAGCTGATTAGGGACTTCCTGGATTATGTCTATTGTGCCCTCATTGTCTATAAAATTGAGAAATATTTGATCTCTTTTTTGTAATTTTTTGGCTCCCAAGAGAGATTTTATAACCTTGATTATATAAGCTGAAACATACCATCTTGGTTCTCACTTTTGTTCTCATCTAGGAACCATAGTGAGGATGACTCAGCCTGCAGGTATCTATAGGAACAGACTCGAAAGCAGAGGTCATGCCTGTGCTTATGCATTATTCAGTGTTAAATCAAGCCTCTCCTCTATGTAACTGTTCATATATTCTGGAGTTTTTCCCTTTCTTCCTTCAAGGAAGTTGATGCTGAGTTCCTTCAGGCTGAGTGTATCTGCAATCCAGTGTGCCTAGTCTTGAGAAAAATCCAACTAGGACATGAAAATACTAGAAATTATGGAAGTAATCCCAATCTTTTATCCTTTGAACCATTAAGCTGGTAAAATGTGATCAACACACAACAGAGAATGATGCCATCACTGGTAGGTCAAGAACCAGATGTGAATGTTGCATTAAATACTTCTATGCTCCGTATTTTCCAGAACATATTGACTGATCATTATGCATAACTTAGCTTATATGGATTTTTAGTGTGAACTCTAAAATCTACTGCAGCTTGTAAAACCAGCATCAAGAATTGCTATATTCAGTCTATAGGCAATTATACATATATCTGAATGCCTTCACCAATGTATTATGTATTTTGTATGGGCTTTTGCATGCTTCTTTCAAATCTTCTCTGATTCTTTCAATGAACATATACTTTTGGATAACAAAGTTTCACAATCTTACCACAACTTACCTATCCCACTGAGCAAAAAAAGCCTAGCAAGGACAGAAAGTAAGACTAGCCAAATACTAATTTCAAGTTTTATGTACTCTTTCTTACTCATTCATTAACATAAGATTATCACAGCATGGACTCATGTTTTCTTCCAAATTGTAATGATCTTGCTTCCTGTTTGGAATCACTTAACATCCCAATGGCACAAACTGTATTGTTGCTTGTCTTCATCTCAGTGCATGAGATGAAGAACTAGCTAATGAATTTGCATTTTGCTCAATCTATTATATTTTAATTACCTGTTAATGAATGTAAATCAGCAGTTGTGTAATGCAAACAATTGATGGAGAAGGTTACAGAGTCTAAATGGTTTAGGGAAATCCATATATATGGCTAGCATAAATTAAAAAATAAAGGGTTCTTTTTTAATTGGAAGATTACTGTGACCTGCAAAGTTATGTGATATCTACAGACTGCAAGAAAATAAGAGATCAAGTCATATGTGAAAGTGTGGGAGAATCTTATTTACTGCCTAAGTCAGCAAAATACTGAGCAGGAACTGGTGCCACTTGTTTCATATCTTGGCCTTCTGTCTTGGCTGTTCCCCTAGGTACTCCAAGGGAATGGTCTCTGTCAGGATCTCTGTCCTAACACTACTATGTTATTTTTTCTTGCAGAGGACCAGTTGTGTTACCTGAGTCTTACACTGTATATTAATCATCTTTCCTATTATGCCTTTAGAACTCCAATTTACAATACAGTTTGTAATTAAATAGGATCAAAGCAGGTGTGGTATACATAGATTTTTCAAGTGTCTGATTGCTTCTATTTAAATTTTTAAGGATTGGAGAAACCTGGAATCTCTTGATCTTACTACTCTTAAGAGTCCTTAGTGCTCACTGAAAGTTACATTTCCTCATCATCTCATGGAGATGCAGTGACTAAATTGGAATAAATAGCAAATTTCATTAATATAAATAAGTAAGAAAGGTCAAACATACCCCTAATAAATAGTAGTTTTCAAATCACACTTTAAAATCTTCATATGGAAACTGAAAATAGTTATTGATGTGCTATTTGCTCAAAGAAGGTCTGAAATAGCATCTCTCAGAGGAGTCAACAATTCAGTTCAGCTTTAACTGAATGTGAAAGTTTAAAACCCAGCTTTTATGAGCTTAATCAGCTGTATTTCAGCTGAGAGCAACAATGATAGGCTACAATTCATGCAAGAAGATAATAGCATGGAGCAATATTCTTTTGCATTACTGCTTCTCTGGCATGAAGACTTTTAAGTAATAAAATTTCAAAAGCCCCAAACATTTGCAATCATCTGCACACCTGAAGCCAAAGTCTGCTAATTTGTGTACATGCTGAGAAGTGCTCTGTTCCATGTTCTTTTTGTTTCCTCTGCAGAGCAGGCACAGCCATCATTGTGAAAATATCAATCTGTGATTGCAACATCTCGTGCACAAAAATGACTGAATTTGGCCATGGGCCATTCTTCATCATGTTCCACTTCATATCATCTCCCTGCCCAGTATTCGTCATGTCTGTGATGTCCAAACATACTGCCAGATGAAATTTTGGAACATATCTAGTCAAGTGTATTTGTACCATTAACAAGCAGTTCTGCTTCGAAATCATCCTTGATAGTTTTCATGAAAATATACTCTTCCCTTCCCTGGAATTGTTCAAAGCCAGAGCTCTGGATGGAACTCTGAACAACCTGCTCTAGTGAAAGGTGTCCCTGACCATGGTAAGGGTGTTGGAACTAGATGATCTTTAATGTTCCCTCCAATCTAAACCATTCTATGATTCTGTAATCCCATTATTGGTCTCATATCATCACCACCTGCCTATCTGCTTGTCAGATGCAAGATACTGCAGAGACTTTCCTTTTGACTCCTTCTTCCTCCTTCTACCTTGAGCTGATCATGAGACTCCAAATTACTTTTTGTATGGTGTTCTTAGATTTTTTTTTTCCTAATTTGCATTCATAGAAATTGAACCAGAATAGAATATCATCCCTCAGCACCTGGTTTTTGTGCTTGAAATGGAAGCAGGTAGTTCTGGCTAGCTTCAAATCAGCTGACATTATCTTTGCCTTCAGAAAAGAGCTTGTTTTCTAACTTCTTCTTGTGTCTCCTTTTGTGCCATTCCTGATTTTTAATTGCTCTGTATAAACACATCTTTCTAAAGAATATTCTCAGAATGCCTCTTTTTTTTTTTTTACTGTAAGTATCCGCTGGTGTGTTTTATTTAAAAATATTACATTCATGTATATTTGCAGTGTATTGTACTGTTGTCCTCTGATAAAAACAAATTCCATTTAATTGCATCAGTTACATGGTGGTGTGTGCTGTGATTGTGCTTAATAACTCATAGTATTACAATGAGTTCAGTAAAGTAATGGAAGACTGAAGCAACAGTTGTCTTTCAGGTAACCTGTAAAGTAACAAGATTTTTTTTCCTCTTTTCATGTATGGAAAATCTTTACTTTTAGGTTTTAATTGCCAAATATTATAGATCTGTAAATTAAATTTTACTCAATGTACATTGTAACATGCTGGGAAGAACATATGAGTGCCACCCAATTGTAGAACTTTTTTTTTCTGTAATGTCCAAATTTATGCATGTGAATGATGAACATTTAGGTGTTCCTAAAACTAATCATACTTAACAATTTTTATTTTCAGGTAGACTTGAACAACTATAATGCAATTTTCAAACTGTAAAAGAATTTAAAATAATTCATTTCAAGAAATCACCATATGAACTGAAAGATAAACATATTTGTTTTAATTATCAAAATAACAGTGGTTAAAACAACCATGTAATGCAGGTGCTTAGATCGTACTTTACAAAAATGAGCTGGAAATTTTTTAATGAGAAAATGATGTTTCAAGTATGTATTTACATTTTACAGGAACATTCAAAGTACACTAATGCACTTTGTATCTGTTAAAAAAAATGCAATCTCTGTGTTTGAAGTAAACAAAACCAGCCCTAAATTATTTAATCTGTAACTGTGACTTGCCACTAAATAGATATTTTCAGTGTTTTGTTTAGAAAATAAAATCTCTTTTTGTTAACATTGTTCTTTCATAATTTAAAATTTTCAGGCTTTTTGCTTAAATTAGATGAAAATACATGGTTTTGACAAGGACTTATTAGTTTCTACTAACACAAACAGGGATTTATCATGCTGGAGTAATTAATGTTTGATTTAGGAATAAATACCAGAAGTCTTTGAATATTTTTTTCTGTCAAAAAATGTGGGTTTTATTTCCTTTTTCTTTAAAATAACATATAAGATAGTTGTTATCTTGTATGGATTAATTTTATACTATTTCTTTGTCCATTCAATCTCCTAGCTCCTCTAATGCTCCTCCTTACCTAGAATTGAAGAAAGGAGGAAGCTGAGGCTAGTGCACATGCAAGAAGGAAGGATAGAAATGCTCTTCTGACAATTTTGGTGCAGGATAAATTTGAAAACCAACTGAAATTGCTTGCAGCATGTTCTTGACAGTGGGAATTATCCTTTGATAGCAAAACTGTGGGATGTCAGTGACAGACTTGCTCAGTATTTGCATGAGGAATGCAAAGAGCTTGCTGCTGCAGCCTGGTTTTGAAGTCAGCAAAACACAGTTTTTGCCACTCACATCTCTGCATGCAGTTGTTTAGGGACAGCACTGTGAACACTGGAGTGAGTGAAGTTCAGTGGTGATTCTTCTTTTCTTCATGAAGGTTGGTTGAAGCAGTTTAATGTTATATTGTGGTTTCCAGATCATTCAGATACATTCTATATAGATAGTTGACAATGTCTTTGATTTAAATATGTGTTTATTCTAGGTATTAAGTATCTGTCATGAATGAACATTTTAGATTTTCTAGGTTGTCAAAAGCTTTCAGAGCTTATGCTTAAAAAACAACATTTCTGTTTTAGTAATGGGAGGAATGGGTATGCTCTACACATAATTATTTTTGTATTGGACACTTCTGTGTCAGAAAGCTGGCAATGTTTGTTTTAGATGGAGTCCATGAACTGCAGGGGTAAACATGAACTCCTCATGAATTAGTTGTCTCAGATTGGTTTTCTCTTTACTTTTCACCTAGGGATATCATTGAATGTTTTAAGAAAAAATTACTTGAAGAATTATCAGAAGTGATTTTGCATACTTGGTTTTGTGCCTAGAATAAACGGGTAGAGTAAGGGATGTTTCCAAATCTGTTCCAGTCCAAATTTTCTTAAGGAAAGGAACTTGCTTAAAGTTTGATGACTGTGGTGGTTGGCAGTTAGTTGCTCTGATGTAATTTTATGTAGAGTTAAATTTTCTAGTTTATTTTATAGCTTCTAAGAAGAAGAAGAAAAAAAATACGTAGTGTTTTAGAATTTAGAAATAATTTTGCATGTATTCACCTCTCCTGTATTCTGAACAGCAGAATGAACCACAAAGTGACCACAGAAATAAACCATTATTCAAAAGAGCTTGTCAAAGGTTTCAGTCCCTTTACTGCAGGAAATTT
This sequence comes from Aphelocoma coerulescens, assembly GCF_041296385.1. Lineage (NCBI taxonomy): Eukaryota > Metazoa > Chordata > Aves > Passeriformes > Corvidae > Aphelocoma > Aphelocoma coerulescens. Next base: position 126,416,846 of record NC_091015.1, read on the forward strand.
TATTGTCTTTTTTGAAAGCATCATTTGAAAGGGACAGTCTGATATATCTGTCTAAAATCCAGTTGGTTTTTTTGGTTTTGGTTTTTCTTCTAGTGACTGAGTATTAATCTATTTCTTTATTCATTTTTATAGATTAAAAAAATCAACAGGAATTTTCCCGTTAACCAGCAGGTAAGAAAAAGAACGTTTGGGTTTTTTTTATTTAGAATTCTAATTTTCATTTTAACTATCTTTAATTGTGTGGTAGCTGTTCATTATTCTAACTGAGGAATTCTCAGTAGATTTTCTTTAGAGAGTACCTTGGTGTTTCTACTTTCTCATCTCAAAAGAAATTGGAGTGTTTCATCAAAGTAAGAACACACCTAATTTTTTCAAATTAACCTATTTGATGCAGGTATATACTTCAGATTGTGTCTTACCAATTTTACTCTAAAAGGGGAATGTTATTATCTTTTACACAATTAGCCTGAATACGTCAATGTTCCAAAATTCTAAAAATGTATGGTCTTTTGGGGTTTTTTGGGTTTTTTTTGCCTATTGACAAATGAAGGCATAAAAATTAATATTTGCACAACGTTATGGAGCAGGCCAGTAGCAGAATTTTGAATAAACAGAATCTGATGGTCTTCCAGTTCATCCACAGGCAGTCTCACATTACTGGAAGAAACTGGAGTATCTTTCAAAAAGAAAGTAGGATTCCTTGAATAGGGATGCTTTCTTGTAAAATGTATTATGAGCACAATTGCTGCTATTCTCGACATCTCTGTATGAGGTGATGGGGTCCAGAAGGGATAGATCTTTTCCTCTTGAAAAATCTGTTCTTCCCACAATTATTTTTAGAGACACAAACCTAGAGGCAGTTTCTAATTTCTAGAGACCCTAGTAAGAATGGACAGCAGCCACACCTCCTCAAAAGGATCAAGGTATCTTTTAGAAAACTATGTAAACAAAGTAAGAATGAAAATTATCAGGGTAAAGCTCAGTACACTGTAAAGTTAATTAATTATGTATGTGTTGTGTGTATGACAACTATTATGATGATTTCCTTTTAAGAGACATTTGATAAGGGGAAACAGAGGAACCTTATTCATAAGAAGGAAAAACTACTTCCTTGTAGCAGGAGTGAGGTGTAGATATGTATAGGAATGAGCTGTAATCTTGCCTTCAAGAGGACAGATTTGAGAAAGAAAAGTGCTTTCATCTCCCTTACACCACATCTTCAGTTAGTCAACGTATTTCTCAGTTCCCTGTCTCTGGTCCAACTTTACGTATGTGGAATTGTGCTGAGTGTAACTCACAAAGGAGGAAGATACATTTATTTTGTTTTCTGTTTACTTGATGAGAAGATCCCCAAATGTAATAAATTAATGACAATAACAATAATATAATGCTACTAATAGTAACAATTAGGACAACTATGTGGGTAAGTATAAATGAAGCTGCAAAAAATGGAGTTAATTTGGGCATTTTCAGAATAGTTTATATAACATCAGATGCAGACCGTGCAAAGATATGCTCCTGTCTCAAAAGAGGGAAGAAGATACTGCCTAGTGAACAAAAAGCAGTTAACTAGGTCCATTTTCACTGTTATGATTTACCCTGAACTTGTCTCTTTGTTTTTATTACTGTAAAAATAAAGACCACAAAAATATAAACAACAGTTATAATGTCCCATCAGTCTAACATATCATTCAGGGATCTCTGCTGTTTCGAAACCCTTGGCACATGGGGTCAACAAGGCATTTTATTCTTCATTAGAATTCCATGGAAAGCAAAAATATCTTTATTGGCTTGAATGGCTTTTTGGCCATGCTATCTGTTAGGACAGCCTGCAATTATGATGCATTCATCTCCCATCAGCACCAAACGTCATATTCCAAAGGGGTTGCTATGGAGCACTTCAAGAAACTCAGTGAAAAGATCACACTGGAAAGGGAGGCTGATTTGATGGGCAGTGAGACTGCTAAGGTCTCCCTGCCGGTCAAACACTGGAGAAGAAAAAGGTATACTGATCTGTGGATAGCTGAAGTTTTAGGGAACATTAAATTCAAAACCAGATCCCCTTTTGGGATTATTTTATGTAAAGAGGGCTGCAGTTTTTTGTCATAGAAGAAGTTAGGAACTGTCACCTAAATTAAGTTAAATAGTTAAATAATATTTTTGAGTAAAGTCAGAAAAGGCTACAAGGATGTAAGGTTAAATTTCTGTCTTCGTGTGCAACAAATATTAACATGGTATGCAGGGAAGGAAAAGGACTTTTTACTTGTTATATCAACACATCATTTATAATTTAAAAAATTAAATTACCATCTTGAATACTCTTGTCATCTTGATTTTTTTTTAATAAAATACATTTTTGTCTAAGAAGTTGAACAGCTAGTTTTAACTTCTTTCTGCAAGCACATCATGAACTTGAAAGCTGTCTTAATCCTATTATGCTTTTAAAAAAGTGTGCATATTTAATTTCACTTAACAAATACCCACGGGTTTTTTAATGAGCACTAGCAGGGTAATTGAAGGTTATTTTCATTTAGAATTTTTATACATATATATGTGGATTTTAGTAAATTAGGTAAAGGGGGAAGGCAGTTGTCAAACTAGAGTCAAGGAACCAACCCTTAGGATTCCTTCCTGAAAATATTCTTGATATGGAGAAGATAACAGAGGCACAGACAGAGCCATTAGGAGTAGAATGAGGAAACAAATGTACCTGCATATGTGTGGAAGATGCTGTGACTCCTGTAGTGTTATCCAAACATCTCAATGTTGCAGTATGTAGAAAAGATAAAAGAAAAAGTAATTAGAAAAGACTTGTTGATGGCACATAATGTGTCAGGTTCCTTTAATGCAGTAATAGTGAAAGTAGGTTTGTCTGGAAAATCATTAGAAAGATAAGATACATTAATTAAAATCAAAATATCAAAGATGATGTGTATTGATAAGAAGGTGGTAATTATTTGGACAGCATGAAGCAATAAGTTCTCCAAATGGTGGTAGTACATTTAGTAGTGGTGGAAAGATGATGCAAAAGATGCTGGAAGAGGACCACACAGACAAAAAAAAGTATTTTTGAAGAAGAATGTGGGACAAGAGGGAAATAAAATTCCACCTTTCTGAGTTGACAGTGATGGAAAGAACACTTAAAATGGTAAAAAATAGAAAAGTGGTTGTGTTTTTTATATTGGTACTGTATGCATGGGCTGTAAATAGTAATATTTTAGAGTATAATAGCAAGTAGTTGAGGAAAAAAATTAAATCATTTTATACTGAAAATATACTGCATATTTCAAATATGCACTAAAAAAATATGATGTCATAGACAAAATTTCCATAAATTCAGAGAAAAAATTTTATAGACATCATAGCAGAGAGGCACAAGGAATGGAATATTTCAAGGCTTCAGCCAGAGGCTTCTCTATTTGATCAGCCAAGATGGGAGTGCAAACATGGGCATGTTTCCTTTTCTTGGAATTCCTCACGTCTCTTCAGCTGTTGCACTGATTACAGCAAATGTCAGCTCCTGTGGGAGCCATCATTAGGCAGGTGAGTTCTGACAGGTGGCATTGACTCCTTGGTAATGCTTTCCAAATGACAGGAAAAAGCACCCTACATCAGTAAACTGTGGTGGTGTAGTGAGGACAAGCACTGCCCATTCCTTTTCAATTCCCAATCTTTTCATTTTCCACCTCGAGTTTGCAAATGTGCTGATCTCAGCTGAAAATTGATTTGATAGCATCTAGAGAAATCAACATTAGATAGTCCTTCTTATAAAGCCTTCTGATCCTTTTCAGTGTGAGAAACCAAATGTAGCCTCCAGCTACTAGAGATTTTACTATGCATTATAACTCTCATTTGTTATTTGGGGTTCATTGGGATTTGGCTATTACTGATTGCCATGCCAGGAGGATGAATTGGCTGCATCTGCCTTAGGTACACAGTGGAATTCAAGGTTTAGATCTAAATCTTAGTCTGGCCTGCAGTTCACCTCTTCCTGTCCCTACGTGAACAAGTAAAATGTTGATACATTGCAGCTGGGAAAGTCATAACTTTCTGACTCTCATTTTAACTTAGTTCACTCAACAAGACAGTGATACAAAGCAGATAACAGCACCTGGCAAATGAGGGGAGTTGATTTTTCATTTCATTGATTATGACTATGTTCACATACATGTTCACAAATGTAATAAATAGACATTTGCTTCTCTACTACATGGGCAACAGTTAAATCTCAAGGTTTCACATGAAACAGATAAAAATATTATAGCAGAGGAGTGTATTTTAAACTTTTTTTCCCTATATTGTATGTCTCATCTCTATTAGGATGAATTCAATGGCTATGACCCTCCACCTTTCATATGCTGAATTCACAAAAAAAGTATAATGGGGAAGAATGTTATAATCCTTTTAGTTGAACACTCTTTCTCTTCTTTCCATAGGCAGCATGAGAATTTTTGAAATATTTGTATCTACAGAAGATAAAAAATTTTCATTAAATAATTTTAGATTTTAAGTATAATGCGTCCCTCTAGATTTTTCCTGCTTTTATGGGAAAATAATTGGTAGCTGGTCTATTCAAAGTTGACAGTTTATAACGAGACTCACGTGAGAATGAGAAAGAGTGCCTAATTGTATTTAACTCAGTTTTAAAACAAGACCATGGCATAATGAACAGATGCCACCCTAAGGCCAGAAACTGGGGTCTCGTTGTGCATGTCAGATTCCACAGTCACGGACCCCGTTGTTTTGCAGACATTTTACATTCTTAATGGCCAAGGATGGGGTGATAGGACACATCTGATGGCATTCACAAATATACATGGTCATGCCCATTTTCTCTTACTTCTTGTATAATTTAATAAAAACAACTATTCACAACTGTACCAGATCAGCTATGTAATATTACCTCATATTCTGCTTTAATAGGATGTTGTCCAGTTTTACAGTTAGAACAATCTCATTTGAAATCAATTCTAAAAGTTTGGCTCAGTGAGTTTATTTAATAAAACCTATCTTATATCTGTTATATAAAGGTGACTAAACACAAATGTACAAATGTCATGGTGACTGTCTTGCCTGTCATTTAAGCCAGTGTTCTTTGCTGCAGAAGCATTGCATCTCTATTGCAGCTGAAAAGGTGAATTCTATAGTTCAGGTGAGCTGATAGGACTGATAGGACAACATCTGTTCTACTGATAAACACCTGTAGGAAATACAACACATACCTTTCTTTTTTTGTTAATAATTGCAGAGTAATAGCCTCCATTACAGCTGTATTGGTATTTTTAAAATGCAGTGATTAAACAGAGTTCTTCTGAAATATGACCTGTCCTCAAAAGAGATCAAGTCTCTTCTAGAAGTATATTAAGAGCAGTGTTTTTGTTTCCTTTCCTCAGTGTATTTTGTTTTCTTTTTTCTTTTTTTTTCTTCCTAATTTTGCATAACTGTTGAATTAATTATTTTCCAATAGTCTGTTCCTGTGGTACCTCAGAGTAGCCATCCTGCAGGTCTTGACTGACAGTTACTGAACTTTCAGGTCCAATGTTACATCTGCTCTATCATCATCTGTTATCACAGTTAGGATTTGATCAGGTTTATTTTGAAGGAAAATCCTGGAATTAAGGTTCTATTGTTAAATGATTATAGAAATACACGGGGGAAGCTGAGTTCTTGCTGTTAAATTAAGCAGAAGTTCACAATAGGGTGTAAATTGTGTTGGGCTAATTCCCTGCCTTGCATTGTCAGCCATCTATGGCACTCAGCATGGATTATTGCTGCATAACAGATACCCTTGAAAGGCTTATGTTGCTTATTGATACTTTATTGAGCTTTCTGTAAAATAAACACAACATATCTATCTATATTGAAAAAGTTTCTGTGGTTGACATGAAATGCTTTTCCCTGGACAGTTTCTGTAATTATTTTAGAAGCTTCTGGGCCAGTCTCCGTTATAAAAACTATGCTTCCTGTGGCCAATAAAAGATTTTTCTTCCTTTTACATTTTAGTCAAGAATAGCTTTTGAACTTCGGGGCATAAAAAATTTTAGAAGGGCAGTAAACACTGTAGATTGTTAAAGATTTTAGGCTGAGGAAACCAGGTTGACTTTTGAGAGGAAGGTCAGACAACTTCCTGAAGCTAGTCCATTACCTGATCAGGGAGATAACATTCATGTTGTGAGTCACTTGATGCAGTTATTGGATAGCAATGCTTCTGTCCTAGGGCTGCATACCTTATAGCTCATGAGAGGATGGAAGTAATTTGGACACCTGCTGGAAATTTAGAGGATACAAAAGAATGATTAGATCAAGTTCTTATTTAAATCTCAAAATATAAGTCTCAAGCTGTGCGTCGAATCACTTCTGCATGTCCAGCAAATTCAATTTTGCTTCAAGTAGAATTTCATCCTCATTTGCATACTTTTATAATTTATTTTCTCGGATTTTTTTTTCTAGTACTAACTCATTAGTGTAACAAGTATTAGCTTTTTTTTTTTTCCCCTCTGCAATCTTCATATCTCTCCCTGAAAATTCCTTTCAGTAAGGGTAGTTTTTCCTGACTTGATTTAATGACCAGATCTGTGTTGGCTATGTGTTCATATTTTAGTCAATACAGGGGTGAATATACTGTACCTCTACTAAAGGTTTAAATAGGACAGGTGAATGGGGGGGGATTCTAAATGCTTTGCTCCACTGTAGACCTTTCAAAGTGAGTGAAATAAACAGAAATGTCCCTCAGCTACACACTAAATTGATAAGCAGATAAAAAATTGTTGCTTACTTTTGGGTTTGGGAAGAAGAGTTACTGGCTGTTGTACATTAGTGCTCTAACTGAGTTAAAAGATAAATATATAAGTAAATAAGTGTGTATTAAAAAATTATATATTTAAGCCTATTTTGGGGTGACAGCTTTGGCTTAAATGTATTCAACTGGTAAGTGGACAGCCTGATCTATTGCTTTTGAGATTAAGGTACTCTTACCAGATCCTTCACCTTGTTTGTACACTCTTGGGTGTGAAATCAGGCTCTTTCTGATCCCACAGGACTCGTATGTCTTTCTGTATAGTGCCATAGCTTCAACAGGAGTCATATACCTCAACTTTCAGGTTGGTGGTTAGGTTAGAAGATGAAAGGTACAGGTTTGACACACTGACTTTGTGAGTGCTGTAATTGCTAGGTTACTCTAATAAGGGCTTTCCTTTCAGCTGCTACTTTTTGCAACAGTATGATCTTAATAAACTTGATCCTGCCTGAATCCATCCTGAGCTGTTCTGAATCAGAACGCAGTAGTAGATTTAAACAGATGAATAATTGCTTCCTGTTTTGTCATAACAGTACGACACGACCAAATACTTGCTCTCACCAGAAGCATAATTCTGTATCTACGATGAGGTCAGACAGTGAGAAACCACGGAGTTTAAATAATCAAAGGCATTGCTTTTATTGCGTCATTTTGCCCCATCTTCTGTTTGTATGCATGGCATGATTAAGTCCCACTGTAAGTCTCTAAACATATTTGTATCTGATATTTTGCCATTTACCCCAAAAATAGGATATGTAACATAAATAGGACAGTGAAAGGGATGCCTGCAATTTAAAAGACAGATTTTCTGCAGAGTTGGATATTTGTGATGTCTGAGACTGGAAACGAGTAAAAAAACATTAAACCAATAATATTAAACCAATAATTCTAATAGAATGAATGTTTCCATCTTTTTCATGTATCTTTTTGCTGGATGGGATTTTTAGCTACTACACAAACAGGCCAACAAAGCAAGACAGGAAGCATCTTTCAGCATTCTTGATTGGAAATACAGGCCTTAATGATGCATATGTCCTGTACAAGTTCCTGAAAAGTGGTAACAAAGAGAGAAGATAAGCAAAGGTGGGAAACAGAGTCACCACCTTGAGCCTTTCTGAGTTCAAGAAGCATTTGGACAATGCTGTCAGGCATGATGCAATTCTTAGGGGTATCCTGTGCAGGGCCAGGAGTTGGACTCAATGATCCTGGTGGGTCCTTTACAACTCATCATATTCTATGATATCCACAAAATAAATATGTCTTTCTTTTCTTCTTCCTTTATTTTTCTTTTTTTTTTTTTTCCAGTTATACTTAGAAAGATTAAGTACAGGAGAATTTTTTTCTTTTTCTCTAGCCTCATGTTAAATAAGGAATTGTTATTATCTGTAGCTTACCAGGTATGAATTTGTTCTCTCTGGCCAGATTGTAATTTTCATTGGAGGCTGAGGCTAGAAATAAAAATGTTGCAATGCTTTATTGTAACGTCTGTTTTATTGCATCAAGTGAGTGTAAAAGTTCCCAGGAATAACATTAATTTTAGTATACTAGAAGGAAGGTGTTCAGTACGCCTATAAACACATTATTCCTTGGGGAATTGTATCATCTAAAGAAATTAATTGGAATCAATGAAGCATGTACTTTAACTATAGATTTTCTATTGGAGGAGCACATGGGACTCAAAAGGTATAAATAAAGTATTTTTAATTACAGTTTACTTCAAGAGGAGAAGTGAATAACATTTCATTTTTCTCATTACTTATTTTACATCTGTGCAGATGATTGGTGCTTCAAATCATAGTTTGTGATAGGAAAAATATTTATTCTCTTGAACTTCTAAGAACAGTGGTTAAACAGAATTCTGTGGACTTTGGATGGTCATTTATCTTTTCTCTCTCATCACAATCATAGTCCATGGAACCAGTGACAGAGTTGCTACCTGAATTTCAGAAAATAGTGCAAAGCAATTGACAATTTATGGGTTACCTACAAATGAAGAAGGAAAAAACCACTGAGAAGCATTAGTCACTGTAAATGTGTGAAGGAAAACTGTTAAAATGTTAAAAAATGTAGCTAATTACAAATGCAGAAACATCCCCTAGAAATACATAATATCACAACATTTTTTGTCTTTTCAAAGAGTTCTATTTCCTGGTAAGGAGACACTGTTCAGTGAACAGTATCTGTTATATGTTTAGCATATTAGAGAATATTTGCTTTCAATCTTAGTATTTTTGGAAGCAAAACTTAGTAAGTCTGTCATATTTTATGACACAGCAAATAGAGATTTATCAGTGTCAAGTCAAAAAACTATACTCAGGAGCTGACAACTCACAGAAGTATTTACTTATTTATTTAATAAGCAGAAACATTTTCCTTGTTGGAATATCTCTCAGCAATGCTGGCTTTGAAAAAAGCAAACAAACAAGCCTACTTATGTAGAATGATTCTGGAAAATGGTGCAGGTCTGAAGAGGTGTAAATTGTAGGCAATTCTGTGTCTGGGCTTCTTGCTGTAAAACAGGTCTCCACCTTGATGGCTCCAGTAGTGTGTGAGTGCTGAGTCACCTGGGCCAACTCAGAGTACCCACAAAGTCCAGCAGGATCAAGATGCAGTAGTGTACAGTTTCTAGCTGCTTTCTGCAAATATCCATCTAGAAGTCCTGCTGCTTCCCATTATTTGTTTAACAGCCTACTGTTTGTAGTACTTGGTTAGAAGAAGCAATAGTCACTCATCACTCCAACCTATTGCTCCCACGCGCCTGCCCTGATGGCGCTAGGTGGAATAATGCAGCAGCCTCTTCTTCCCCTCCTGCTGAAGTAGGCTGCTGTTCAAAACCAAACCCAGACAGTGGGAAAGAAGAGGATCTGATCCTATTATGCAAATAGCATCCAGACCTCTGAGACTGCAAAAAAAGCTTTAAAGAAAAGATGCTCTCTGTGAGAGGAGTGACTTCTGGCTAAGTATTAATTATGAGTTTACATCCATCAATTGTTAAATAATGTTCCTGTAGGTCATTGCACTTCACAGGGCCTTGAATTACTGCACCAGGATCTCTTCTTCAATCAGACAGATGGCACCCTCAGAGGATTTTTTATGTAATCTTTCCTGTGGGTGAAGGAGCTTGCCTGTCCCCCTGTAGAACTCAGTAGATAAAGAGCCTTAATGCCTTACACTGTAATTTGAGCTTCATTCAGGACAGAACCTTAATTTTATGGGTTGCATCCCTCCCTTTCACATGATAGTGGGCCATTTTGTCTTAAAAAAGAAATTGCATGAGTGGAAGAAAGCTCTGGCACTGTAAAATGAGTCTCACTTGGTACTTTTTGAAGACTGAGCTTTTCTAATGAAACTGCAAAGTTCATGGAAATGCTGAGATGCTAGAGAAAAATCAACTACTGACACCACCCACTGTCAAAAAATAAGTGCAACATGAGTTCAGTAAATGTTATGAACACTACTAACTCCCTGTCACAGGCTATTGGCATATGACCAGCTACAGAATCCTCAGGATAGCCTAGGTTCAATCTAAACACCAGGAAAATCAAAACTGGCTGTATTATAACAATCAAAAAATAAATAAGTTATGAAGAGAAGCATGAAAATAATAGGATGTAGAAGATACTGAATATCATGTTCTTCATCTAAACATCCCCTAAGGTTTTCTTTTTAGCTTCTGAAAGAGGTATTTTAGCAGTAGTTCTCCTCTATCTTGCCTTGCTCTTTCAGAATGGGACTTCATTCTGGTTCTTTTTCTCAACACATTTGTGTTTGAATACCACTGTTTGCAAACTGACATTTAAAGTAGTTCTGGAATAGCTTCATCTTTCCTTTTTTTTTAGTAATCCAGGAAGAATTTTATTTACTTTAAGAATTTGTAAGTATGCAAGTTATATATAATTACTTTAGTCCTTTACTAGCAACTTTATTCTCGTCTCATCTGACTTCTCACCTCCTCTTTCCCTTCCTCTTCAATCTCTGTAGGATATCAGGGTCCTTCACAAATCATAACATTTTCTACCCCCATTTAAAGTTGGGAAGGGGTGATAGGATACATCTTTCATTGCTGCTTTTGACCAATATCTTCAATCTCAAGGGTACTTTACCCGCAAGCAATCTGTACTAAAAATTCCTTTACAGAGTGTATTTTAAGGCTGAAATCTCCAGTGAGAAACTTGATACACTGCCCCTCTGAAAATTAGGGTAGATAAAAAATGGGGACATTTAGAAAATCCTAGTCAGCTACAGATGGATTATGAAATCTGAACGACCATGTATGGTGTGTAATACTGTGTATGCTACCAAAGAAATAATGTGGAACTATAATAAAAACAATACTGAAGGTGTTTTGCTAAGAGCAGTAAGTCAGGACTCCTTTAAAACAGATTCCAGGACAGATATGGCTGCTTTGAGATCGAAGACTCACAGAATAATTTATATTGGATGAGTTTTTGTAGGTCATCTGGTCAGAATCCTACTCAGAGAATGGCCTACATAAATCAGATTGCTCTGGATTTTTCCCCATCAGATTGTGACTGTCTTTAAGAATGGGGATTTCATAACATCTCTTACTAAGAGAAATAAATCAGTATTTTAAAAACACTAAAAGGCATCAGTGGTGCTTTGCTACATAATTTCTTTGCCATAGTGCTACAAAACAGACATAGTGAGTAAATCTATTTCCTTAGATCTATCAAAGTATCTGCTCTGAATTTCAACTGTAGGATATTTATTTGTTTTTATAAAAACAGCTTATTTTTCAGCCTTTTGTGATTGAAAGTTTAAATTCTGAAGGCAGTTGAAAGAGAAAAGCAGTGAGCCATCACATTATTCTGCTGTAGTGGAAGATCTCTGGGACCAGTTTGTTTAAATATAGGTTTTATCTATTCAACTGTTATTTTTTCAAAGTAGTCTTCATTTCTTTTACGTATATATTTGAAACACATTTTGCGTTAAAGGAAGATAAGTGGATAAGTGTTGTCTGATTTTTCTGATAAAAAAATATTTCCTACTGTTATCTATATATGTTAGATTTATGGGTTAATTTACAATTTCTTATTACATGATATAATTTGAATTGAAGTATAAATGGAAGTTTTACTGCATTGTTCATTTTTTATAAATCAAGAAGAGTTATTATCATTTTCTATTTAGAAATTAAACTTAATTAGACCTATTGCTTAATGACCTTGAAAACTTTGAAATCATTAGCTAAAAGATTATTTGCTATAGCTAATAAAATATAAAATTACCTTAGGGAGTATTCTTTATTGATTTGATTAAAATTTTATACCACCTATTGGGTTATTTTTTCCGATAGTAACTGGCAATGGTAACACTGATTCTCCAAAGACATTGTGCAGATGCAGCAAAATTTCTCATCTGTAGGTTTCCATCTTCTGTAGGAGAGCTGTGTGGCCTTCAGTTTTTTCTGACTAATCCTCCACTTGAAAAACTTCTTTGTTATTTCCCTTCTCTCAGTGAACTTTGCTTCTATACACTGATTGCTGGAGATACAATGACCAGGAAGTTAAATAAGAAAATTCAACGACTAACTTTGCTTAAAAGAGACAGCTGTCCCCTTTAACAGTTGTAAATACTGACTACACCATGTATCACTTCCCATCATGTTTGTGATTGCAGCAGCCATGAATCATTGAAGGATTCTATGATATTGTTAGTTTTTAATTGTGTCTAATAACTGCTTCATTATCTGCATTTTGGTTAAGGTGAAACTTGGATTCAGGTAATGGTTAATTTGTTGTAATAGTGGAGTCCTTCCCTTGGTGCTGTGAGTTGTTAGAAATTAACAACTTTCCTTGAACCTGCATAAATTGTTTTCATTACAAAAAAATGTTTACCTATAAACCAGTTGACCTTTCCCAGACCTTCTTTCTAACACCAAAGTTACGTTGCTGGTAAGGAAAAAAATGCAACCCATGTCTCCTTCTTCAGTCACACTCTTTTTATTCAAAATATTTCATTAACTGAGCATGGATTATGAAACCTGAAAACCAGTGGATTCATGCAGAAAACCGATTGTTCTTCTGAAAATAAAATTTCACCTCTTTATGACTTTTTCTTCTTTTAGTTGCATGCACTGAGTGCTTAAAAAATTATTGTATTGCTGAAAAACAATGTAATGGTAGTCTAAAACTTTTCAAATATTTATGGAGATTTTATTTACTTTTATTATTCTAGGAGTTTATAAGTAGTAGTTGTTCTCTGAGAGCCCTGGGAAAGTCTTAAAGACAGTTTCAGCTTGCAGAAGTCTTTTTACTTTGATAATCAGAGAGGACTGAAAATAGTTGTTCCTCAGTATAAATAGTCAAAAAATTTTGCAAGAATTATTAGCTATTTTCGTCATTTTACCATTTAAATTACTGAGAATGGAAATTAAAACAAGTATCCATAAATAACATTATTCTATTGAATATTGATGTTGGTTCCATATAATATTTAAATAAAATATTTTAAGTCTTAAGAGGCTTTTGTATACTTACATATATATCTGAACTACTAATTTTGAAGCTTTGTTCTCACAAAACTATAAAAATATTTCTAAGTCAGATCTTGTGAAGTCATTGATACCAAAAAAGGGGTTTCTCTCAGGTATGTTTATTTTGCTGTGCAAACAGCAACACCAGAGACTTTAAAGACAACTTTAAGTATACATTGATTGCAGGTTTATTCTGGCTTTGTGAGCACTTTGAAGTGTAAACAACTAATGCTATAGAAATATAATTCTGATGTTATGCAAACTCAAGACATTCATTACTAAAATGCATTTCAAACAAACTATTACCCATCATCTGTATTTTCTGTATACTCAGTCATTTGGGGTTCTTCCGTGTGTATTGTTACCATCTCCTTTGGACTGAATTCAGTAAGCTCAGGGTGTGAGCAGGGCAGCTGCATGAGCAGTATGATCTCACAGAGACTGCAAGGTAGCCTAAATCACCCTAGTCCTGTCCGAGTTCTGCTTACCAGTCATTTTCAGAGAAATGGGAAAAGAAAATCAAGAAAAAGTCTGCAACCAGTCATTGAAATCTAATTGAAAGGTACTCCTGGGACAAGTTAAAAATGTTGTTAAATGTTTCTGTAAATATTTCACTTGCCCTAGTACTTAAGAAAGATAAATGTTCAGCTGTTTGCTCAGTGGCACCATCAAAAGTCTTAAAGACACTGTCTGGTGACTTGTAATATTCTGATCTTTTTCTTCATTCAACATCTTTTGGTAGTCTACCCTGAGGTGAAAAAGATGAATGTGATGTGCTGTTCATCAAAAGGAAGAGGTCATGCCCTCCAGCTTGGTTATCTGAAATATTTTTGTTTGACCCATTTATATTTTAGGGTGTGAGAAATATATGCTGTGTACATTTAGAAGAGGAAAAAAAAAACCATTAATCAAAAGATAAGTCCTAAACCCAGTCGAGCTACTAGGCTTTAAAATAAATTATTTTTACTTTCTTATCACCTGAGTGCTGAGCTTGCTGTATTGCGCTGTTCTCTATTTTAAACCCTCAAAACCCCCCAAGAAATTTCATCCTGGATTACAATTTGCAACCTTCCTTGTGCCTGTTCCTAAATTCAGTAGGTGAAAAATGAGCAGGTAGGAATTCAAATATGACCATGTGTCAAATAGTTTTTTTTCCAGAAAAAAAGCAGAACCCTAGTGGTTGCAGTTGTCCAACAGTAGAAGGAGGGGGGAATGATGACAGTGTGATATACAGTAATTTTTTCAGTCAGGAAATGTGTGAGACCTGCTAATTTTCAAAGTGTTTGCTGAGAGCTGCTCTGTTGAGAGTATCAGAGAAGATGTGAAACCTCTTAGGTCAGCTGTAAAATGCCTCTGATATCAGCAGGACTGAGTCTCGTCAGTGTTAAACCTGGCAATCAAAAGAACCTGCTCAGGGATATGCTAAATTGCTCTGAAGGTGAGTTATGTGGCAGGTAAATATGAGAAGTCTAAAAGAAGGAGAAGGCTCAGTCAAGTGAAGAAGACAGATTACTTTATATATTACAAGATTTTTTTTTCATCAATCTAGCTACCATACCTATTTAGCAGGAACATTGTTAATGCTGTGTAAAATGCACATATCCCTTGTGCATTTCAGGGAGTTTGCTACATGCTGGCTAGCTACTCTAGTTCATTTTTTATTTTTTTTTAATTACCCAGTCAATAGCATGGAAGACAGGACTAGCGTGAGGTATTTTTGTACTGATTCCTACTCATAATTTCTCACATACTCCTGAAATTAATATAGATTGGTATCTAATAATGCAGCTTGCATCCAAATCCATCTTTGTAATAACAGCTGCATAAGGTCTTTCTTGGGAAAAGTCTGTGCTTTCTAAATGCTAATCACCTCTGTTAAAATGAACAAATTCAAATTGTAATGAATTTTAAATGCACATAATTGTGCATTGATTTGAATAATTTAAGAGATACAAAAAATCCTAACTTCTAATGTTGACATTTTGACAAAAGCAGACAGTTGCCCAATTAAAGTTCAAATTGACTTTGTCATTAGAAGAATTTATTTCAATAAACAGCTACTTAGAAGTCTTAAATAAGTAAAATGAGTGCTTTGAAATAAGCTGTGACTATTAACATATAGCACTGGATGAAAAACCAAATGGGTGTGACAAAATGTTTCTCTGGATTAGTAGATTATAACAAGAAGAAGAAAACTGGCAAAGCAACACATAGTTCTTCACCTGTTTGGGAAACTATCCTGTATCCACATGTAGCCATCATTTTTCAAACCTGTGGAGGGAGGGAAGGCATGAAGCAGTCAATACAGTCCTGATTTCTAGCAGGATTTTGTAGATCTTGTTGGGAATGGGTTAAGTTTTCTCATGGGATGCTGTTGGATGTAACATAAACTGTCATGCAGGTTTTTCAAACAGCTCTGTTAGTTTTGGACAGATCTCTACAGAGGTCCAGCCAGGTTTTGTTACCCTAAACATGTCTTCATTCTGATTATGGTGTTGTTTGCTAAGAAAGCAAATATACTGTTTTCAGTCTTTGATACCAGTTTTCAGTTATCTGGATTGTAAGCAAAATATCATCTTAATCATCTTCCATAATTAAGAAGTATTTTCTGCTTTCTCTGACACTATTTACTGTTAAGACCTGATAATATTTCCTCAGTTTTCATGTGGTCATTTCAAAAATAGAACAAGACAAAGCCAATGGAAAACCTCTACGCAGCCTTGCTCTGGTAGCAAGATGACAGTGTGAGTTCTTAATCAGGAGGAAATTAAATGTGAGATAAAATAAATGTGCAATCTTAGATTGAATCATCTCTTAGTAGTTAGATGGTTCTAAATATGAAGGTGATCTTTGTCAGTGATACCTCTAAAGTTTTAGACGACTTTTTTTTTTTTAATGGAGAAGATAGATAATTCAGAGGAATTAAAAAAAATATGGAAAGAATAGCAGGCTTTTAACAAACGTGAAAAATAGGATAGGAGACATTTTGACTGCATGTACAGGAGGGCAAAGTTTTTCTAGCATCCATTCAAAATTTTATGTGATTAGTTCTTTTGTTGACTTTGAAAAATTTTTTTACTCAGCATAAAAATCCTAAGACTTTTAGAAGCAGAATTGGTTTTGCCAATGACTGCATTATGACCACCATTTTTCTTCCATTTTTTTCACATATTTCCAGTGTGGCTTTTATTGTTTTTCTGCTAACAATTGACTACAGTGAACTTTTAGACTATACAGAAAATGATATTTAAAAGTACAGAGAAAATTATATTAAAACCAGCGTAGACAGCATTATCTGAGTTTCTCATCCCTCATTACTTTCCCTCTGTGTTGTCTGACACATTTGTTTTTCTTCTGACTCCAGTTCATTCTGTTGCCCTACAGGACAGTTTCACATAATGTGAGTATGAGTATCAGACTTGGGAGATAAAAAACTGTCAGTGCGTCTGTTCTGATCTTTGAATTGCCTCACTTTTATAATGTCACATACATATTACCTTTCATTTTGGGGAAATTTTCTTGTATTTTTATCTTACTATTCTTCCTAAAATATAATGAAATCTGTGTAAAAACTCTGGAAAAGTCTCTCTGATAGTCAAGGCTATTTAAGTAATTTTTAGCAATGTATTGGACTGATATAAAATGTGGCAATTTATCTTGCTTGATTAGGATGTCCATGTGATTTAAGAACATATTAAATTACAAGATTATGGATTTTTGACTGAAGAAATTGTCCTGTTTCATTTATCATTTCAATATAGATTTTTTTAAACTATCCATGATTTAACTCATAAACCATAATGACTTATTGAATCTTTGTTACTGAACCAGCAGCCACTAAATTAACTAATTTGTGTCACCATCTGATTTTGAAGAATGAGCTGCTTTAATGTAAGTTAGAAACCAGGACTGCAAAATTTATCTTTCAAGTGCAATGTAAATTGTAAATAAAATCCGTTTTCACTACCCCTGCCACCTTTGTTGATAACAATCAGCAGCTTTATAGGGACTCAAAAAAACTTGATAAGATTAAAAAACTAATCAGATTTTTGACTTTATAACAGAGCATGCCATGCACTGTCTATTTGTGATTAACATTTATTTCCATTCATAATCTATCTGTGCTTTTAAGCATTTATTTTCAGAAATAAAATTTCTGGAACTCCATAATGAAATTCCATATATGCCAAACCCACATGTGCAGATAAACTAAAATATGGTCCAAAAATCTCAAGTCATATATCATATTCATCTAGTATTTCAGTTTATATATATATATATATACATGAAATATTAATTTGGAAAGTCACAGTCCCTTTCCAATAAATAATTTTCTTTAAGTTCTTAATAGTCAAAGCTTTTTTAGAAGTCCGAGTGTTTCCCAGGAGCATAAATGTTTCAAAAATGTCATCAATTTTATCTCAGAAGTGAAGATTTTTGACAGTTTCTCACCTTCATCATATAAAAAATCGCTATGTTTTATTTAATTCCACACATTTGGTATGTTTAGATAAACTGAGACCACATTAAGAACATAAAAGTTACCATAGTTCTCAGGGTTATCTATTAAAATAGTTAGCAAGTATTTGTTCAGTTTTGCCTTGTTTTCCAGAATATAGCCCATGCTATTTTAATGCACACCTGTGGATATGCACATGCACTCAAACATATTTGTAAATGTTCCTAATAATAATCATACAGCCTTTTTCTGACAGTTCCTCTCTATGTTGAATAGTAGGTATTGAGTCTGAAGGAGAAATGCATTTCTGTTAATAAAACTTTTGGTACAGCAGGTTGTCTGGAAAATCAATGTAATTTTTTCCTCATGATCTACAGAGAAAAGGGAGAAATATCTGAGGGAGCAATTGCCTTAAATTTCATGGCTACTTTAGTATTGAGTCAATCAAATGTGAAATATCAATACATCTGCACAGCATGAGTGACTATCCTGTTATTGTAATGAATAGTAGATGCAGAAATATGAAAGAGAAAAACATTAAGAAGGGATTACATACAGTGTTACAGTGATATTAAATATCATCATGCAAGATGATATCTTACTGTGTGTCCAATTTTAATGAAACAAATAAAGAGGAAACCAAATGAATTTAACTGAATTAATTTTGAAGCATAGATGTCTCAATTCCTAGAAATCAGAGATCATGCATTCTCTTTCATTTACAGACAGAAAAATGTGCCAAAGTTCTGCACACAACAGTACAGTTTACACTAATTTACCTGTCCTGTGCAACCTGCCTCAGTCACTGAGGTCTAGAAATTCCAACCAAGTCAGAGGGATGGGGATCTTATTTATGGATAACATATGAAACAACAGAATGAGAGAAATTTGAATAAACACTGAATTGAAATAATTTAAAATTTCTCTACTGTACCGGTCAGTTGTTTGGGGTTTTTTTTTCCTTCTGGATAGTTCTTCATTCTGGAACAAATGATATTTCAGAGGGCATGGCTTTTTAGTTATTGCATAACAATACAGTGTTTAGCACTCTTTTTGATGCTTGAATGTTGTGGTACAGATCTGTCTTCTTTTTGACTTTTGTAAACTTATTTAGTCACCAAACGAGCAGATACTTCAACACATGTTCTTCATTGAACCTGAGACTATATGACAGTTTTAGTGTTTGCTATTGACAAAATAATTAAGTATTGAGGTGTCACTGTAGTATGAGAGAAATGGACCTTCTCCCTGTCTCTGGCTATATAGACCATAAAATATCCCATAAACTGTGACAGAGTAGTAGTGTTGATTTCACACAAGGGGATTTTGAAAAAGCCAGTAATTTCCAGTGTGTTATGATAAAAAACACAACCTGTCCCCTGCCCCCCAAAAGAGAGAGAAAAACAGTAGACCCACTATTTATTTTAACGCATATTCCATGAAGAAATGTTGCTGAAAATTCTCTGCCACAAAGTAAAGAAATAAACTAGTATCAATTTCTTTTTAAAAAGTACATAGCATACAGAATCTGAAAGGATAAAACATGCAGTGAAAACATTCATTTTAGGGACTTTCATGCCATTAGTACACTTACTAACTTGTAGAATCTATATGATTGTTGTTCTTTTACCTAAACTGTTTTCCTTACATTATTGTTACTGACATACAGAGAATGTCCCACACTTCCTTTGTTAGTGTAGAAATCAGTTTCACAGAAATATTTAAAAATAGATCAATCCCATTAGCAGCACTATATGAAATATGGGTTGAACTATTTTCCATAGCAGTAGTGTACCAGTGCACAGTGGAAATTGTATTTTATTACTAATGGCATGGTTATAAATCAAATGTTCCATGATGTGTCTACTCCCTGTTCAGTGGTTCTCCAGAAGCTGGCATAGTGGTAACTCATGTTTTCTGCTCTCTAAGGAACTGACAATAAATAACTCAAACTTAATAGGATAGGTAGGAAATTGCAACCTAAAGTGAGTTGGAATAAGTTCTAGTTCAAACATCTGTGTCAGAAGATCTGCAGGTAGTTGTAAGGGTCTGCAGCATTCTGGTTACTTCTTAGCTGTAGAGGAAGGCTGTTCAAAATAGTGACTGAAAACAGTCTGCTAATCTGCTATTTCTAAGCAAAAAGGTTCAAAACTCCTACTCAGAGATTTTCAGAGGGAAAAAAAAAAACCAAACCAGTATTAACATTAATTAGAAATAAAATTTGTAGGATCATGTTGTTTAATGCATAACCGTGAACTTGAATGTGGAGAATTGTATCTATATTTCTCTTGACTTAGTATTCCTGACTAGTGGTTCCTTACACTTCACTTGCATTAAGTTTCACTGACATGATCTGTCAGCAAATGCGTGGAATATACCTTTAACATCCCTGGAGTATGTGGTTTAGGTTTTTTGTTCTTGCTAATACAATAAGTCTTTGTTCTCATGTTTTTGGGTTGTCCTAACAGGGATCCTTTATAAAAACTGCCAATGTACCATATTGTGTCTGGGGTTCAAGGTTTGTAGCTATGTTAAATTT
This sequence comes from Aphelocoma coerulescens, assembly GCF_041296385.1. NCBI lineage: Eukaryota > Metazoa > Chordata > Aves > Passeriformes > Corvidae > Aphelocoma > Aphelocoma coerulescens. The sequence continues at coordinate 126,437,136 of NC_091015.1, forward strand.
CACAGATATCAGTTTATGCACATGAAATGCTTGCAACACAAGAAAATCTCTGAGAAATTGTCAACACTATTGATTTTATTGTCAGATAGTCTACATGGGCTGGACGGAAGAACGAGAACAAGACTCCCTTCAGGACCGAATGTACACACCAAAGTTTCTAGCACTGAGGGGATCTTCCCTGTATAAATTTATAGCACCTCCAGTAAGTATATTTCTCATGCTTAGTGGGAATAAGTGTTATTAAATAATGTCATGTAATGTGTACAAGGCTTTCACAATGAGATATCACTCATTGGGCTAACAGAATTGCAACTAACAGCATTGAAAAGTTCCAGGATATGTGGTATAGAAGTGATAGAAAACAGCTGTTCATCAGATTATTGGGTGTCTAACAATAATTTCTTTTCCCCCACTTAACTGAACACTTAGAAAAATGAAAGAGAAATCTGCTCCTGTTAAAAGGGAGCTTTTAATTTTCCTTTGGCAGACAGAACCGGACCAAAGCAAGATGGTTAGATTTAAACTGAACGCTCATTCTAGTGAAACTGCTGAGATTTGGGGAAATATCAATGCTTTTTACATGCTGTGGAGATGGCAATATGTCTGTATTTAGATTTCATCCTGGATGTAAGTGTTTGCTGCTTGAGAGCACAAAAAGGAAGGTAGGGAATCAAATGAAGATAAATATATTAGTTGGAATCTCACTGGGAACACTGGGCAAAATTTCAGCTCTTGTCTTATACTCAGCAATTTACTTTCACATTCTTATGGTACATCTATGCTGTAGTAAAGATCCTCTAGCTAACTTTTAAGCCCGTTGCTAAGGAGACAGTTGCACTCCCATGCCTGGAGCAGGAAGAGTCATGTGGATTAATTTTTACTGTTTATTGGGTGACCTTTCTGACTGCTGCTAAACCCCGTGTTTGTCAGATCCAGGCTGTAGCTCCTTCCTGCCTGAAACAGAATCACAGAATAGTCTGGTTTGAAAGCGGACTTTAAAGGTCATCTATTCCAACCTCTCTACCGTAAGCGAGGACAACTTCAGCTGGAGCAGGTTGCTCAGAGCCCATCTAACCTAGTCCTGAATGTTTTCAGAGATGGGGCATCAGCCACCTCTTGGGGCAACCTCTTCCTGAGGTAGTTCAAAGCCATCTTCAAATCTTTTTTCATCAGTAGCTATTGCTGTTCATTTAGCAAAAGGTTTAAAAACATGTGAAAGGCATGAGGAATGGAAGTAAGCATGAACTGATAACTTGATGCATTCAGTAGTTTGTGCACTAGTTCACTAGTGTGGGAGTTTGGTGCTCTCTCAGGTCTACTAATGGGAGTTTGGCTTATTTTGGTGGATATTTTTCAGGATCAGACCAAATTGAAGATTATGCTAACATGACACTTAATTCAAAACCAGATCTCCTGCCTTTGTGCGACCTACTCGAGCATTTGCTGCCTGTCAAGGAAAACCAACTCCATTTTAGGTACTAGACAGAAACAGAATCAAGGTTGAGAAATCCTTTTCAAAACAAAAGAGGAAGAGTATTCTTTTGTAAGAACTATGGTAGAGACCACAAGCCTCTTTACTGAAGAGTCGTTTCTAGGAATAGTATGATTGTAGGGGGTAAATGTCTGATGGAGGGTGATTAATGGGTGTGGAAGGAACGTGTTCATATGAAGGATCTGAACCATGGTGATGTGGATAAGGAAAATTTTGGCAAGCTGCTATTGTATAAGACAAGAAATCCATCCTTGAGTTTTTATAGGTCTTGTTTCAGCTCAGCCACAAACACAACGTGATTTTGTATTGCCAGATTCTGGTTCCTAGTCTAAAATAGAAAATCTGTTCAAATGCAGAGAAAAATATTTTCTCTCCGTGGAGTAGGAGGGAAGCAGAATGATAAGCATGCTTTTTTTAGGACAGAGGAAGACGTCCTATAGAGCTGCCTTAAAGATATAGAATCATAGAATGTTTGGGTCAGAAGGAACCCTAAAGATCATCCAGTTTCAGCTCCAACATGTAATGTATATAATAATTGCACACTTCTAAAATCCTATTTTCTATATGCAAACTTTTACACATACAGCTATGTTTGCTATTCTGCAGGTTTCTATCTTGCAGGAATTACAAAATATTATGAACAAAGTCTCAATGACACAGTTTCAGAGCTTCTTTTAGGACATGCATAAAGTGTAGTTAAAATAAAAACTGTTTTATAATTATATGTGCAGTGTAAACTACTTGGACAAAATTGTTTTCTGGAAAGAGATGTCCTGCAAACTTTTTTAAACAGAAAATCAGATGAAAGTATTTCCCCAGTCTCTGCCAAAGTCTAACACATTAGGGAACCATGTGTTTAAACAGTGTCTATCAGCAGCCTCCCCCTGCCTCCTTTTAAATCTTTTTGATCAGTAGTACTTCTGCTTCCCATGTTCACATAAAGGAGCAATCCTGGTGTTTCATATTTGTATTTGGAAAGCTTTAAAGAAAATTAGTTCTTTACTATTATTTTTTCTGTTATTTCCTGTTACATTTCCTCCTTTAGAAGTATTAATTGTGTCAAGTCTGGTGGGTTTCAATTCCTTCCAGTTTATACTTGGAAATTTACTTGAGAAAGAGCCACTAACACCCTTTCTTTTGCTACTCAATATTTTAAATTAAAATATTAAAATGAATGGTGCGGCAATTTCTATGAGTGTCTTAATTCTACAATTATTTTTGCTTTGCACTTATCTTTATACAGAAAGAGGTTTTGTTTGACTTGAAAAGAAGTCCCTTTACAGGTACAGACAAAAGGAAATGAGGGGAGAAGGGGGAGCTTTTATGCTTTCCCCCAAAGTATAGAGCCTACAGTAAATTTTTGAACATAGCTCAAAATGACTTTGTGCTTCAGGAGCAATAGTTACTACTTTTCCTCATGGCACAATATGACTTCATCTGGTGTGACTGGTGTTGTGGGCTCAGTGGGGCTGTAGCAAGACTCCTCTCCCCATTTTTCTGTTCATGGTGAGAAATTTATCTTTTTGTCCATAGGAGAAAGAGTAGCTTTGTGGTTTAGTACCCACAGTTCAATAAGATAGTGAAGACTGCATTTGACAGTGACTGCAAATAAAGGAAATTCTAATAGAAGAAGAACTATAAAACTGTATTTTTGAACTTTTCATTCCTCCCTGTGATTTCTTTAAAGGACTTTACATTACAGTAATGTATAAAACTAAAAATTAGTTAGGGATAGAATTTTCTCATAAACCATCAAAATAATTTTGATCTATTAATGATTATCTTCTATTTAGATAAGAGACAAATTGGTCTCATCTAATATTTCCTTCCTTGGGCTGTGGACGCTATTTTATTATAAATGTTTCAATGAAGTTTATCTTGAATCTTGTAGAAGCAGTAGCATATGTTTTCACCAACCTTTTCATTGTGCCTAACAAATTTTATGATACAGTTTTCTTCTTTTGGATATGGGCCACTGTCCAAAGTGTTTTACCATTAAGATGATTACTCTTTCATTTATAATCTCAATTTCATTCTATTTTGTGCCTTCTGTATTTTCAGACTGTGAATATTCACCTGTTTTCTTCTTGCAATTCCCTAGGAAATTTTATACACTGTTCTGATATTGCCTTAACTCTTCCCTTACTGAATATATTCACCTATCCCTTTCTTTGTAAAACCTTAACACCTACCCTTGCATGATTTAATTTAATTCTTTTATCTATGCACTTCTTTGTGTAAAACAGTTGCTTAAAATGAATACAGTTAAAAACAATTCTGAAATCCCAGAACAAAGAGGAAAAAACCAGACTATTCTTCAAATCTTACTTTGTTAGAATTTAGGAGTAGATTAGTCTTGGTAAAAAAAAAAAAAAAAGAAAATGTATATCTGCCTGTGTTGTTTCATGCTTTGTTTTCTTCCCCCTGGATTTCAAGGCATGTAGGGTAAGTGTCTGGGAGATTGCAAGGTTGGAGACTGGTTTTATGGATTTGCAAACACTGTAGGTGGCTGGGAGCAGATAGTGACATGCAGTTACAGGGAGGAAAGTGGTGTGAAACATGCTTTCTAATAGACAGGGCTCTGGCCCTGTGAGATGAATTCAAGGGCTGTATCCTCACAGGATCTCACTGCAACCCCTGCCAGTTCCCAGGGGAAGCATCATCGTTTTTCATAGAGCAGGCTGCATGCAAAGGAACGGCATTGTAAGGACAGGGAGGACGTCTCCTAAGCATTGCGTGGATGGAACAGTCTGGTCCCTGCTAGTTGTTGCTTTGAGGCAATGCTTGGTCTGTCTGAATATATTTTACTCAATTTAAATACTTTAGGGATATTTTTTTTGTTAATAAAATTAATTCTTGAAATAAACAAAAATAATTTAATTTCTTTTTCTGTTTATTTTTGTGTTCTGTTTGTTTTTTAAAGGTCACAACCTGGGATTGGACACGAGCTGAGAAAACATTTTCAGTTTATGAGATAATGTGCAAAATTCTCAAGGTATGATAAGAAAGTATAAGAAAAATTGCCACTTTGACAGACAAGAGCATAACACTAACCACCTTGAAGAAAGACATCTATTTTTTTTCCCTTTAAAGTCAAATATCAGAAGTTCTGGTGTCAGTAGATACAGAATCAAACTAGAAGGCATGGCAAAATTGGAAATAAACTGATTTTGACTAGAAAACTACCTTATTTCTCCATAATGCTATATGGGCTTTATAGCTTCACTTTAATGTCACATTTAGCAGTGTAACATTTCTTCTTCTAACTGAGGACCTAAAGAAACAGTGATCATTGTGGTTGTTTTCAAATATGTTGATGGAACTTATGGCAGCTGCAATGTAAGATTTCACTAGGACTGAGAGCAGAGTCTTTAAAATATGCCATACCATTCTGAAAACTTTTATCTTTTCCAATTGATTACATTTACCTGAAGTGTAATAAATGGTAAGAGATAATAATATAAGTTTAGAAAGTTAAAATTATGAGTAACAAATTGAATATGATCATTATTATATGCTGGTTTTAATTTTTAATTCTGAATTCAATCAGAATTGTTTTATATGGTCTTTTCTCTGTTTTAAAAACAGTGAAAAACAGAGGCTCAAAATTTCTCAAATGATAAGGAAAAGAGATGCCTCCTTCTATTCATACAAAGTACTTTCTGGTTTATGTTGGTTTTGTGATTTTTGGGTCCAAATTACATAAAAGGTAATTTTAACATTTCTGGAGTTTTATATAGTCAGAAGCAGAGTAGTATCAACAAGAAGTATGAAAATACCATATTTTTTAAAAGTGTTTCCCACTGGGAAGACCTTTTACTGACATAAATGGTACATTTCCTAGGTTTTGTACATCACAGAGGTGCACTATATTTTCCTTAGGGAGGCAGATTAGAGATGAAATGGCTCAAAATTCAGAAACTTATATCTGAGACTTCAAAAAAAAAACAAACAACCAAACCTAAAAAACAAACAAACCTAAAAAACAACAGGCAGAAAAATTCCTTTTTGCTAGCAATCTGAACAGAAGACTGAAAAGTTTTCTTTTACCTCTGTGTTGGCTGTGAGGCTGTGAGGTCTGGAGTCTTCATCAAGGAGTAGCACATCCCAAATGCAAAACATCCCATCACTTTGGTATGTCCTTCAATTACTGAGTGTGTGCAAATATTGGCTCCTTAGAGGCGGTCATGTAGGGAGAGGAATAACAGGACAAGTTGTTCACTCTTTGAAGGCAGTGCACTGGGGGTGCATGTGAGCAGTGCCCTAAGAACACCGTCATGCTTTGAGAGAGTTGAAAAATCCCACTTCTTACATGCACATTATTTTCCCACCCCTCAGGTAACCTTTGATTGCTCCAGGCCTTGGGCTTAATGCAATAAGCATCAAGGTAGCTCTTCTTTGTTAGAGAACTAAGTGCATTGGAGCCAGGATGACTCCTCCTTATGACTTATCCAAAGGTTTTTTTATACTCTTTGAACAGAAATTTACAGAATATGTGTCATATAATTTTCTGTAATTTAGAGTTAGTTCTTCTTTTCTTCTAGCCATTTGCCTTTGTTAGTGCTCTTTTTAATTCACTTGCAATTTTAGCCATTTTTCTTTTTCCTCCTTGTTCTGTCTCCTATTCTTGTACACCAATACATTGATTTTTTTTTTTTTCCATTTCTGAGCCATGTAGCAGAAGTTATTACATCCAAGGAGACTGTCCATGAAGCAGTAAAACCTAAACCAGTACGTTCCTGGCACTGTTGTGTGGAAGCACAGAAAAGACTACAAATGTTCTGTGTTTTTTCTTATCATCCAGCCCTCCAAAATGCCTGGAAAGAGGTGTAGCTCTTCCAGCCTCTTGTCTCTATTAACAGAGAGGCAATTCCAGTATAAGTAATACAGGAATATCATTTATGTGTTTCTTTATTGCTTTATTAATACCAAGTTGTTCATTTATTGTCTGTAAATATGGTCAGGCTTATAAAATGCTGAAATGTTTCAAACAGGTTCTTTAGCTGACAAAAACCTGTAAATACTAAAAACTGGAAGTGGAAAAATCATTGCAATGAAATTGCAACTTCTGACATTGGAGCATTAATCTTCACCATATTCTAGTTTTCTACAGCATGTGCTACAGGGCTTAACTATGGTTTCACTAAATATAAGAGCAAATAAAATGAGAAAAACAGCTTCCCATTACACTACTACATTGAACATCTGTAGAAACTCAAGGTTTTGTTCAGCCTTTATGCCAGCATCATAAAAGTCTCCATTTTAGCAATGAGTGGTTTTAGATACCTTTGAACAAGCTCCATGGATATTACTGAACCAGAGGCCATGTAAAAAAAAGTTACTCTAGTGTTTTGTGCTCACCTTCAAAATTCTTCCTTTCTATAGTACCTCGCATGCTACGTTTGATATAAATCTCTTTGCCTTGGAGAATGACAAAGCTTTTCTGGCTAATGTTCACTTTAAGTAGGACTTGCAAGTAGGCTGTGCTAACCTTTGTATGGGTTAGCTCAGGACTGAGTAGTGCTTTAGAACTAAGTGTTATTGCATCCTTTACTAAGCAAAGTGTGTCTGCATTACATGGCTTGCTTGCAATTGAATGAGATATTTCATAAAAAAATTTAGACTTCCATTTATTAAGATGCAACTGTCACCCAAGGCAGTTGGTATTTTCTCCTGTGTATACTGGCAATTTCAATAACTGTCCCTCAAACCACAAGGACAGGACTTTACTTAATCTGTCTGTAAGTATTTTTTCTCCATTTTCCACTCCTTAGTTGTGACTAAAATTCTGATGAACTTCACAAGACCAGTCTTGACTAGAGAGACTTACTACCATAAGTTTGTCTCTTTAAATAGAATTGTAATTTTCCTCAGTTTGAGAATTCCTCTAAGTTTCTCTTCACAACAGAAGCACTACAGTGGAGAATATGAACTGCCAGATCTTACTGAATGCAAATTGATATTTTAGTATTTCAGTATAAGAGAATAGTTCCACTTCTGGTAACAGTAAAAATACTAAACCACTAAATCAATATTAATGTTCATGCAGCAAAGGACTTCACTGATTTAATCTTCAGGAAGAGTATATAGTACAAAGACGTTAAATAAAACCCACTTCGCTGCCACCACAACCAATGTTTTCTTCATATTTACTTGCATGGGTTTAGTGTTCTTTTTCCTCCAGTATCTATCCCAAAGTTTCTGACTCCTTTCATAAACAATATAGAAAACTGGGATGCCATTTCCAATTTTTACAGTTCCCTTAGTCTCAAGCAGCTAAAAGGCAGGATGTTCTGCACCTTAATCAGAGATGTCAGAGATTATTATATGATTTATAGCTAGTGGATTCATATTTATAATACTCATCAAATAAATCACTATTTTGTTGTAACAGTATATTTTTTTATTTTATTTTCCCCATCAGATTACAAAGAAAAGAAAGAGGAAGCAAGGCAATAAGTCACTATTCTTAACTTGATTAGGACCTGCAAAATAACCAGGAAGACCCTTAAAATTTGAAGCATAAAAGTACACTTTAAAAAGCAGTCTTTTGACTGTGTAAAAAGACAGTTTTATTGAAAGAAATTCAGCAAAAGAGCATTGATCTTCTACTTCAGTATTTACAATTTTATATAGTAAGAAAGTTTAAAAGAAAAAAACCCAAACTGTCATAACCACTTTCATACACTACCATACCAGTAAACTATTATAAAAAAAAGGTTCTGTATAAAGTTTACAAAATACCAAATAAAAATGCATATCTCATAAATATGAAGCTATTTATTGTTAATATTTTGGGGATTAAAAAATTTTTGACATGAAACCTAGGTAAAGTAGGCTGAGGACAAAAATCACATTTTAATTAAATTGGTTTAAATCATTCATTGTGAAATAACAACAAAGAGCAGTGGGCTATGTTTGATGTAAAAGGAGCGTTTATGGAAGTGCAAATAACTTAGGACCTGGGGAGGTAAATGCTTAAATTGATCAGCATATGAAAGAATTCATTAAAAATTCAATAGGTCTGTTGATTAAGGGGTGGAAGCAGAGAGAAAATAAGGCACTGAAGAACTCTTTAACCCTAAAAAGAAACAGGTAAAAAGAAAGTGAATAGAAATCAAAGTCAGGCAAGTTAAAATGGGGAAAAAGGCAGGAACTGTAAAAGCTGTGCTGATTACTCAGTGAAGGGTACCAGTAAGAAGTTGATAGCATTGGAACCACTCTTATTTTTTAATCATGAGTTTATTCAGACTGATGCAAATGGTGACACTAGCATGTAGATGAAAATCTGTGGTCCTTGTTAAATTTGTCAGGCAAGAAAATCTAATGGTACCACTTTTGACGTTAAAATGTGTCTGAGTTATTTTCAATAGAACCACTGGTAGGATTTGCTATCAATAAATATTCCTAATTTATTCTGCAAGAAGCTTGTTTCACCTTATCCTTTATTTTGAGGAGTAAAGCCCCATTAACAGCCAACTAATTTTAATGTTGCAGTTGAACAAATATTCAATACTCCAGAAAAGCAGGTATTTCTATCACTAACTTCAGACAGGCACATGGCCTTATCCTGTTCAGTATTTTGAAGCTGATTTAACTGTATATGGTTTTTTGGTACTCCTTGTATTTTTGATACACAGTTTTAACATGTGTTTTGAGAGTGTGTGTGTATGTGTATGCATGTGTAAGTGTGTATCATTTAACAAGATTTAAGTACCTTAGATAAATTGGTAAATAAATATTTAAACAATGTTTCCATATAGGGGTAGAAAAAAGTTTGTTTCATTTTTCAGGCAAATTAGGAAGAATAGCATAAAAGATTGCACTTCTCTATCCTTTTTGCTTATGTTCTAGAGCTCATCCAAGCATCTCCTTTTAATGGCGAGAAAATGCTTTCTATAGTTGTGTCACCTGCCTCCTATCTTCAGTGTCATGCAAAAATATTTAGAGATTCGCAGTTAGAGCATGCTTCATTCAGCATAAAAGAGGAAACATATTCAAGTGTCAGATCAGCACTGAACTGAAATGTGAGGATAACTGTGTAAGGCAGTCTATGCTGGCAACATGTCAGGATAGTGAATCATTGATGTTTACAGTTAGTACCATTCACATCAGTGCAGCTATAATTTTCTTGCTATATTAATCAGGACCAACTTGGTGTCTCAGAAGACTTGTGATTCCTTCCTTATTTTAGCTGTTAGTATGTGTAAAAGCCTCAAACGTAGTTATGTTAATTTTTCCCACTTAAATTGCCTGTAATTGTGCTGTCCATTTCCAGTAAGTCAAGTATGGGAAAAGGATGATATAAAAAGGATGGGAAACTACTGGCAATGTTAATGCATTCAGATAAATTTTAAAAATAATGCCAGTAGACACATAAACATATAAAGTGCAGGTAGAGAACATATGTTGAGGTCTATCATTCATATAGTTTGCTCAATGGTGAGACTTGTATCTTGATGTGATTCCACTAAAATACTTTGCACGTACTCTAAATGCTTAAGAGGCAGAAGTCATGAATCCCTTTTATGAATAGGTTAATGCTGCATCCAAGGAATATTAGATTTTCAGCCAGGGTTTAGCCAGGAGCTAGTTCTTGGCAAGAATGCTAAACTGTTGAGTATTTCAGTTGAAAACAATTGAAGTAATTTTCAGTCTTTGGTTTGCCTTCTGTCCTACATTTAAGAGTATCTAATGTTTCCACAGAAAAGAGGGTCTATTTCCCCTCTAAATAGAATTATAGTTGTCTTCTAAGATAAGAAAAATAGTAAGAGTCATAAATATCTCCATGTCCACTGGCATCAAGACCAACACTAATCTGGCTTCAGTTAGGCCATAAGGAAAAACTTCTGTACTGAAATAGAGCTCCTGACAAGGCCACTGAATTTCCACCCCTGGATCCTTTTAAGTGTAAGCTGGTGTGTAGCTGCTCCTACCATGCATAGAGACAGGTAGTAGATGGCTGCACCTCTGGGCAGATCATAAATGTTTTCTGTGATTCTGTATGTTATTTCTGTTTGTTTCTCCTCAACATGTACGTAGTTATACGAACCCTAATCCGTGTTAATCTGGATAAATTTAATGGAGCCTGTGTTTTAAAGGTGTTGATGTTGCTGTAACTCTGCAGCACCATGTGAGAGTCTTTTCTGACAGCAAAGAGGCAGTGTTATTACATGCATGACAAGTACCACTGTATAAAGGCTTGTTCATTTTTGGTTTGTTTCAAAAAGGAAGGACAAGTAGTATTTGAAATGTAAACTTATTAAATAAGGCTTTTCATGTTCCCTGTTAACTTTAGAAAGGTTTCTCATTTTTTCTTGACTCCCCTCCCCCCTCCTTGTTCTGACATTTTTTATGCAATATTAATATAAACTGTCACCTTCTGGGTGAAAAATAAATCAGTTGTGTTGGGCTGGGGCTGCCAATCTTGGAGTCTGATCCTTCTTCCTGGAAAAAATAACAAGATAAACACACAGAGGAAAAGAAAAAGAATAACAAATACAGAAAATAAATTTTTAAATGACTTCTGCAACCTCTCTGTTGCAGAAATTGCTTTTTGTTGCCTGTCTAGTTATGAGACTGACAGTGCTGTTGCAACATCCTTGGAAAACAAAGCCAAATTAGGTTTTAACATAAGGCAAAAGGAATTTTGTAAAAGAGCAGAAGTAAGGTGTGAAATATAAATACTATGTAAGGATACTTGGGAAAGGCAAGTATATGTCTTAAATCCAAGATATTTTAGATTTATCTGCAGCTTGAGAAGTTTCCTTCCATTGATTTAATCTAATCAGAGCATTGCTAAAGATTTGAGTGATTCAGTATTGTATTAAATAAGATACTCTGACACATCAATTTTAGTAGATTTTTGTGTTTCATTTTTCTCTAATTGATCAGTTTTCTCTTATTTTATGGTCACGGACTTTAATGATTTGATTTTTTTCCTATCTTTATTTCTGGCTATTGCAATACTTAAATTTAGCTTGAGATGTTGCGGTTTTATTGAACAAAGATTTTGTGACTGTAGGCATTCATGCAGCAGTGATAATTTTGTATTTTTCACTGGAACTGTGTCCCAATCCTTATATGAAATAAATTGTTCCTGTTTCCGGGGCAACTATTCAAAACTTCATTTGGTGCATTCTCTTCACAGTGGAGGTCTGCTTGTTGATTGCTCTCAACAGCCAGAGCCAGCAGTGAAGCCAGAAATATTAATTTCTTAACAAATCCTTATCTTGTTCTTTTATGATAGGACCTTTTTTACTATGGTCTCTTTTTAAATTTTTTCTTAGCATTATTAGCAAGTACATGTAAAATAAATTTTTTTACACATTTGCTTATAGAAATTTTCTGACATGCTGATATTCAACACAAATGCTTTTCACTATGCTACTCTAATATACTCTCACCTTGACATAATGTATTGGCAAGCTTTTTGAGTAAGTAAGGAATTCTGTCCAAGAAAGAAAGGAAGATAAATAAAAAAGAGTATGCAGTCAAGTAGGTAATTCTTTTGACATCATGAATAATCAGTTTGGTGGGTAATTTTCCAAACTTTTATTTAATCAGGTTTAATCCTTTTCCTTCCAATGTTTCTGTCCTTTGTGAGGAAGACCTTTAAAAGATCTTTTCCTGCCTTTAAAACAAATACATCTCAAGTGAGGGAAAAAACCCCAAACACAAAAACTGACAAAAAGGAGAATTAAAAGGACTTTTCCTCTATATCATTTCTTTGTCCACTTCTGGTGCTGAGTCAGGTGTTTTTTCTCTTATTGAAGAGGTGCATAGTCACTTTAAGGAAATGTAGAGTATCCTGTTCTCACTTACCATGGCCAGTAAGATAATCGCTGGGAAAATAGGGAAGGTTCTCTTCCTATATGCCATAGGGATGCAGGATGTTCAGAATGAAATCTTCAAAATGGTAACAGTCAGTTTTTCCCAGAACAACTAAGTTTTTTTGGTAGATCTTCTCAAGGGCAGCAAAAGTGCCCCTCTCCCTGAATCAGCCATTGCTATTCCAAAGAATGGAGGTCCCAGAGCAGCCCAAAAAGCAGATTCAGGGGCTGATGCTTCTCTGTTTATTTCTTTCCTTTTAACTGGGACAAACCACTTTAATTCCTTTTTCTAATTTATTTTACAGAACTCATTTAGCTGTTTTAACTATAATATAAAATACAAAAATATCCTCAGGCAGACAACTAACATGGGAAAAAAAATCAACTGCAATTAAAAAGGGTCAAAATGAAAAGACAGGATCACTCTTTAGCATTGCTATCCATTATAATTATATTTACTCTTATAGGATCTGTTCTTAAGCATAATTTGCAGAAAAAATGTTTGAAAGTTAGGAGAGGTAAAAAACCTTTGTAACTCTCCAAAGAGATGATTAGCACATTTTTTTAGTATCTGTTTGTAATTATACTAGTCTCTGATTTCTCTGTAGTAGAAAATAACCGCTAATGCATCTCTGGAAAGTATTAGAATAATGTATTTTCTCAAAAGATTAGTTGGTTTGGAGAACATTTTGAAAATTTTCCTCATATGACAAAAAATATAAACAAGTTTCTCAGTAGAGTTCATTAAGAAAGAGACACGATTATGGCACTGACTCAGAGGAAACCTGTTTTCAGACTCTTGCTCTGATTCAGATGAGGGTCTTCAAGACTGTCTTTTAGTCAGGCAGAAGAGGAAATTAATTTTCCTATTCGGGCAGAATAGGAAAGTGATTCAAGCTTACTGCTGAACCTAATAGATTACAGGGAATGAACCTTTCTATTTCTCTCCAGCCATCAGACCTTTCTAATGGGAATTTAATTGAAAGTAAAATTTATCCTGCAATTATAAACAGTTTTCCCCTTGAGTAAACATACTTTTTGTAAAATCTGAACATCAAAATATATTCTATCCAGTTTTAGTTTAGCTGCAATTCTGTGTTTACTTTAATGTGTGTGTGTATATACATATCTGCAATTTCAATACTTTTTTTACACTTCTTAACAATAAAATTCAGGGGTCCAAATAAGATGAGCTATGTACAAACACATGCCTGCATGGATATTTTTTCTTTATTTCTTAAGTAATGAGGATATGTTGGAGAAGCTGTACCTTTTCTTCACTCTGGAGTGAATCTATTCCCTACTGCCTGTAAATGCTATTAGAACCATCACCATAGCAACTAATGGTGATGCTCAAGCAAAGTGTTCCCTAAATTCCAGCTAAAGAAGTAGATCATTATATGCCTTTAGAAAGAAGGATGTATGCTTATGTTGCCAGAACTGATCAGTGAAAGGAGACACAAGCAGTAAAACAATCGGGGCACTGATGCCAGCAAGGGTAAAGGCAGGATGTGATTCATTTTTACAGTTGCTTTGGAGTTATTGCATGAGAGAATGCTTTTTATCTTCAGAGGATTTAGGTGCTAGGTTTGAATCTTGATTATGATAGGACAGATTTCTTTCTGTGGAACTGTCTAAACTAGTCAACAGAGAAAACAGGTTTTGTTTGTTTTCTCATTTATGTGTTTTGAAGAACTATTATAATTAATATGAGAGACGTAAACATTTACCTCATTTAAACAACTGAAATAAAATTTTCTTGAAAGTCAAAGTCTATTTTGTCTATGTCGGATGGTTTTGAACATCTTACATGAATTGTTGTTCATGTCAAAAACTGCTTGCCAGTGTCACTAACATTTACAGTTCCATGGCCAAATACATATGCCACTGTATATTACATGTAACTTCACAGGTAAATCAGACTTCCAGACAGTTCTTGAGCACCTCCTTGGTAAAATCATGCCATGAGCATGAAAGTGACAGATCTAGCTTTGTTTTCTATTGCACAGAGCCTTGTAGAATAGAACAACTCAACTTTCACTGACCATCACAATATTAGCAGATTTAAATAATACCCAGAATATAAATATTTATTGCACTCATCATACTTAAAATGAAAAGACACAAGTCATCAAAAAGAAGCAGTGCTGCTTCTGGAGAGAGCAGTCTTTCAAAAGAGAAAAGATTACCTCTGCAGAAGAGAACGTGAAGTCACTACTTAGTGATAAAGAAGCATTCTGCCTTAATTTGAAAGGACCTGCCTAATGAGCCATGCTTAGTTCCCATGGACAAATTTATTACTCTCACTTAACATGGATATCATTATTAATTAGGCAAGCAGGAGTCATACTGTCCTGTCAGCAGAGATGCTGGATTACCCTGAAGCTGGGTGTAAGCCAAGGTCTTTCCTCACAGCCCATCCTTCAGCAGGACTACTTTCCTGCTAGTGACAATTAGCATGCTGCTAAAAGTTTTGTGTGTGTTTCTCTTCAGACAGTTTTATTAATTCACAACGAGAACATCAGGGGCAAATGGTACAACTAATCATTAACAGTATGAAAGAGTTCTTAAAAAGTACACATGAAATTGGCTTGTGTCCCTCATTGACTAGTAAGTGAATATAAAAATACAGGGTCATAGCAAATGCTTAAATGGGTAGAATGACATTTATATTTTACTTGAAGTAGTGGTTTCTTAAAAGGCAGTTAATGAAGATTCCTGCTTAATCCAGACCTGGTTTTGAGACTCCTGACAAGTTTATTTTAAATTAGTGGACTTTTGGACAATTCTCAGCTGGATTCCTTAAGAAATAAAATTGCTTTAAATTCCTGCCTGTATAAGGACATTTGGATAGCTGTCTTTTAGCTTTGCCTACATACTGTTTTGTCCAGTTATCCATTGTAAAAATTATGAGATTCTATAAATGCAGAATACAGATTTTTAATGCTTGAAAAGAATTGCAAAACAAAAGAAAGATCTTGCAGAAAAAGCAGAGAAAGTTGCAGAAGCAGCACTAAAGGGAACCTTGAACGTAACTATTTTCACAAGCAGAATGGAATACCACTAAGAAGGAAAGGAATACTTCATATGTATGTTAGCAATTTTAGAAAAACAAAAATACATCATTTAAATTTCTTTGACTTACACTTCTCTTACCATGGGCTTAACCATAGATGTTGATATCAAAATCACAACTATATCCATAAGAGGTAATCACAAATTGAAATTATTATTTGGTTAAATTATTATTTCTGTGGAAATGTTGAATTTTGTTTTCATTCTGAATAAGAACTTCACAGAACGTAAATTTCAATAATAAATGAGTCCATTATGTGTGTTGCTTGTCACAATATAATGTAGTAGTTGAAATATTCTAAACTTTTTATATGCAAAACACTGAGGGGAACTGTTACCTAGCAGTGATTAGGTCTTTCCTAAATCAAAGCATGCTCTCATTTTCATACATAAGTAGCAAAAACCTGGATAATTATTGTGGATCCCATTTAGCTCTTCTTTTTTCATCACCTAGGTTTGATGTAATGCTTAGTAAAATCTAGTACAATTATTACTAGCAATATCGATAGTAAAATAAACAGGTTTTTATTTAATCACTTCAAAGCCTCCAGAGATTTTTGCATTTTTCAAACGCTTTGTAACAGAGATCAATCTCAGTAAAACTTAAAACATTTTGTTTTTCACAGTCTATGCAATAACTCTTCCCTTTTTCCTTGACAGCATATTCTTCTCAATAGGAGACAAAAAACCCCTGTAAGACTGGAAGAGTCTAAGAGTGTAATTTAAAAGCATCAAACCTTAGCTGTGCCCAGCTAAATAGAGATATGCATTCTGGAACTGAGCCATGCACGAAGCTCCCTCCCATTTGAAAACAGGGGTTATTACTTCAGTTACTTT
Source organism: Aphelocoma coerulescens (assembly GCF_041296385.1). Classification (NCBI taxonomy): domain Eukaryota; kingdom Metazoa; phylum Chordata; class Aves; order Passeriformes; family Corvidae; genus Aphelocoma; species Aphelocoma coerulescens. The sequence goes on from NC_091015.1 coordinate 126,453,372, forward strand.
AATGACAGTGATTCCTGTGATCCCACATAGAATCATAGTCGTGTTTCAGAAAAACTTTAAGAGCCTTCATTACTAATAATTACTTATTCTCTACTAACTTTTGTCAAGAATAGGTAAAGATGAGTTCAAAATATTTTTAGTTTCTTCTGAGGTTGTAGCTATGAAGGACTGAAACCTTCCCCAGGAAATACATGTACCTTACACGAGTCTTGCCACACTCCATGCCGAATGGGTCCTTTGGGTTATGGGCCAAGAGGCCCATTCAATCAGGTTTAGCTCTGGAAGCACAGGGATTTCAAGACCCCATTTAAGACCTGTTAGACAAGAAGTGCTGTTATACTAAAAGAAGTAGCTTTTATTCCCTGGAGGAGTGAGGGTTTTCCAGTGCTTTTATTCATCCAGAATTGAGATTGTTCAGCCTGGAAAAGAGAAGGCTTCAGGGTGAACTTATTGCAGCCTTTCGGTACCTAAGGGGATCCTATAAGAGAGATGGAGAGGGACGTTTTTTCGAGTGCATGTAGTGACAAAACAAGGCAGAATGGCTTCAAACTGAAAGAGAGTAGGTTTAGACTAGATGTTAGGAGGAAATTCCTTATTGTGGGGGTAGTGAGGCACTGGAACAAGTTGCCCAGAGAAGTTATGGATGTCCTATCCCTGGAAGTGTTCAGGGCTGGACTGGATGGGGCTCTGAGTAACCTGGTCAAGTGAAAGGTTTCACAACCATAAAGGGTTGAAGCTGGAAGATCTTTAAGGTCCCTTCCAACCCAAGCTATTCTACGACACTATGCTTTATGTTGCTACACATACCCACAAGGTTAAGCATTTGTCACAATGCTGCTGCTCTGTGTGCTTTCAGGCTGTGTGTGCAATGGAGCATAGATGTCCTTAACAACAACCTGGATATTATAACATCTATTTTGAATGCTGGTCAGGACATACTGTGAACAGAATTGACACTTCAGTTTTGGAAGAAAGTCCTGAATGGAAAGGAAAAAAAAAAGGAGAAAAAAGAGATACTGAAAAAAGAGACAGTGTTTCTGATAGGACATAGACTATTATTGAGCTACACCTAACTGGTTCAACTACACAGCCCTGTGAATATTTAGAAGAAAAATCTGGAAAAATATATTTTCTTTTGAAATGCTGTCTTTTAAGATCAAACGTTCATGCTGATTTTTTCATACATGACTTAACACGGTAGAGCTACGAAGCTTAGGATTTGATGGAAGTAAGGAAGGAGATTTTTCCACCTTGACTGGTCATTTTAAAATCCTAGCAACTTGTTTTTGTCATGGTGATTGCAAAGAGAGGGTATGTTGCGTCCATAGCTGATTCTTCTAGAAATTGTAAAGCAGGCTTGAACCAGAAGCATTCATGAATGCATGCTGTACTGACTTTCTTGAACAAGTCTGTCACATTTCTACTGAATGAATGGAAAGGGGAAAGTACTGCTTGGTCTCCCATTGCCTACTTGTATACCTGACAGTGATAGTTTCAGACAGGTTCCTGTTTTATATATTTTGTTCTCAATCAGCTTAAGTTCCTGGTTCTCTGCCCCAGGGAGAGCTGACTTGAGCAATGTAAGCTGCTCTTCCAGCTTGCTTCAGCTGGTTGTGCTCCCCTTGTTCTGTTCAAGTTGTGTATAACCAGAAGGCAATACTGTCCCGTGAGTCTCCTTTACTGGACTTAACTCTGCCCTTTGTTATGGGGTAGCTTTGTGGAAATTGCATGCAGGCTACTTGTACCCAAATTTCCAGATGTATTGGCAAGGACAGCTGGTGAGCTTGTGACTTGTGGCAGCTTCTTTGATGTAGCAGGGACTAAATTAATTAAACCTGTTTCTGCAAACCTATTTTTCACAAGAACAAGTTACGTGCCAGAATTTTAGCCTAAAGCATCCTGTATTAAATAAATAATTTTTTTTAAAAAATTGAAAACTTTTTAATGAACAGATTTCCTGATTAGCTTGCTTTTTCTCTGGTTTAGTACCAATTAGAAATGCAGCAATCATTAATTATTAAATATCTATAACCTCATATCTATTGTGTGATGTTATGTTGAAAATAAAGCCAAAAGTAATTTTCTCCTCCAGGACCAAAGCCAGAATCCTAACCATGGGCAGCCACTATAGTCTCTCCTGGCAGTGTCAATTTAAAGACAAATTTTATGTTGGATTTTGTAAGCTTCCAGAAATACGAACTTGTTTTCCCTAGCCTCTATAAAGAAAATAGAACATATGGACTTTTCATACTTCTTAAAATACATGCCTTTTTTTGACCAGCCTTCCAGAGTAGAGTGTGTGAGTCAAATAGGTCACAGAAGCTGATATTTGTGTTCCTCATGTGAACAGAAAGTGGAAAACTTTCATAGAATTTATCTAATCTAAAAGTGTATAGCTGATAACATTTTTGAGAAGAGATTTGTTAAAATATTTAAAGGTAATGCCAGAGATATCCTGTCCCATACCATACTGAATATAGGCATCCTTCTTAAAATTCATTGAAATATCAGTGTTTAGACCAAGCCTCTAATTTTCAGTTCCTCAGCTCTCAGTAGTTACTACTGTCATTTAAAATGCCATTTAAAAATGCTGGGTTTGAGGCATAAATGTTTGCAATTAAAAATATTAATTGATGTATGCCAGATTATATAACTTCAGGTTTTCATCAGGACAGTGATCTACTGGACCGTCGGAAACATTGCTTCAGTGTCCAGTCTGAGTCTGGAGAAGATCTTTACTTTTCTGTGGAACTAGAGTCTGACCTAACACTATGGGAAAAAGCCTTCCAAACAGCAACTTTTTTAGAAGTTGAACGGATACAGGTGAGAACAACTGCCTTGGTGATCATCTTTTGGTATATTACCAAATTAGGCCCATGTGAAATATTGATGCAATTAAAAAAATTTTATGACCTTCTGGAGCTCTCAAGTTATTATTGTTTCATGTAAGTAATTGCTTTTGGTCTACCCAAACAGCTTGCAATCTAATACTCAGAAGAGATCACCTGAAATACAATCTTTGAGTTATTAAGACGATGTGATACATGTTTGTTAACTGAAGTTCGTGGACAGACAAGGAAAAAAAATCTGTAGGTCAAGGACAAAATCCAGCTGTTTAGATATTCTTACTGGCTTACATGCCACCTTGTTTGTTATTGAATATCACAAGAGAACCTTTCAGGAATTTAGTTGTCCTTGTAACACCAGGAATGAGAGTACACTGAGTGAAGTACTTACTGGATACAAGCAAGAACAAAATTGTACCTCAGCTGCATTATTCTTTCTTCACACATTTCTTGTTCCTTATATTTACTCGATTGCCAGATGAGCAGAGATGGATAACATTCTGATACAGATTATAGTGACTTTTTATAGAGAAATTATATATCAGAATGTTTAAAGATAACTTTGTTTTTCTCACATGACCAAAAAGTCATGACTTTTTGACTTAAAAAAGGAGAAAAAAGCCACCCACCACAACTATAATTCACCTAATCCTGATTGTAATATTGATTTTCTAATTGTGATATATTCATGTGGTTAGAACAGTTTTCATTGATGTTGCCAGGAGTTTTACACACCTACCCAAGCCATATTAGCCTGTGCAAGTATTGTCTCACACATCTTCTCCTGGGAATGAAAGCACTGACATGTTTTTATTCAGACAAATTGTTAGTTAGTGGTATATTAGCCCTTTTCTGACCTGTGAGCCACCATATGCAGATGGATTGAACTGGTATATACTAATGATGATCCAGTTTGCAAAAACTACACTGCTGTCAGTTTTCATGCATAGCATCTTTGTTTAGGAGAAGTCAGAGGAGGTTCAGCTTTTCTCTTGTAAGTGCATGTACTGTTACCTTTTATAGAAACTATTCTTACCTTTTACACTGTAATTACATCCTGAAAAATCTAAGACTAGTTTTTCTGTGTAAAAATTGCAACAATATATGTCCTCTGCCACTAAATATTTGAGTGGTTTTGTCTTTCTTATATAATTAACTGCAACATACTTTATAGAAGCACTGCTGTGCCATCAGTAAGAGAATATATTGCATTTTTCTTGAATAAATTTTATCCCAGAAGCTACCTCATATTTCTTCTACTTTGTTCTACTTTGAGATACTATAGCATTCCTAGTTTAGATTTTTTTTTGGGTTTTAGAATTACATTTATTCAAATTGCCCTCATGCTTCTCCAAAATAATTTCCTTAATAATCTTAACCTCAGGTTAATCTTAATCTTTTCACTTATTTTTCTCTCTCCTGATATTCAAAGTAACAATTAAGAACTCAAACCTGTGATTTCCTGATTGATTGATTGATTGATTACAGCAGATCTGTGAAAGTGGACAAACAAGCTTCTCATGATAGAATATTATTGTGGAACTCACACTTATTATTACACCTTTTTTTATTTTCTATATCTTGATTTGGAAAAAAGTATAGAATATTTTTAATATAGCTGTGTTTGGCCTCCTCATTTTTCTCTCAGCAATCCATTACTGCTTTCATCTACCAACTTGCAGATGCAGATAAAATCTGGTGCTATAATTTATCTCCAACAAGTTCTTTCATTTCTCTCTGAGAAAAAAATGGGGACAGGTTCAAAATTAAGGTATCAACTGTACATTTTTACTGAAATTCTGGTTTATGCCAAAATTAATATTGATATGAATATTCATATTAAAAGTGAATGCTAATCCAGTAGGTTTCTCTTACAATGAAATCATATAATTTTGAAAATATAAGTGCAGTTTAAAACTGCCATTTAAAATTCTTCAACTGTGTTGTGTACTAGTACATAATCATACAAATAGTAACTATTACTCAATGACTATAACCTCCAGAAGAGTTTAATGAAGGGCCAATTCTGATCTAACTCCAAAGAATATATAACAAATTTAAATATTTTTTAAATGCCTCACTGTAACTATATAATGAATTCTGTTTCAGCCTAATTCATAGCTTCTGACAGAGGTATATCTAAAACAAAAAATAAGCAGTTGCTTTTTCTTAGAAAAGAAATGTATTAGAGGAGGCATAGTCAAGTTGATAATAATTTAGCAATAACATGGTACAATAATACAGTGGAGTCATTTTGGTGCGTTACAGTCGCTCTTAAATTAGTTTTGTAGTGTAGTAAGTGATGATAATCCATTTTCATAATCACCTATTAGAAAAAAATCAGTTGAAATGAAAATCCTTTTTCCTTACTGTCACAACATTGTTGCATGAAGAATCTGAGACTACTATAGCTTGCATAATGATGTGCAATTATATATATGACTGTCACATTCCCTTTGTGTTCTTGTTACTTTAAGCTAAAGTTTTCACCTCTTCCATCATGAATTTTTTTCTTGCTGTCCTTGCTTGTATTATAGTTGTTTGCTTTCTAATGTAAGGATTATTATGTAAGCTGTTTTATATTGCAGTACTTTAACATATGTTTCCATTGAAGTTGAATCTGAAAGTCTGAACTAAGTCTTAGACTTATATTACACTTTATTTCAGCTTCAGAGATGGCTTAGATGAAGTTCACGATGTATTGTTCTTTCCATAATTTAGACTGTGTGTGTTGAGGGAGTAGTACTTAAGGAATAACTTCGAGTTGTCTCCTTCAGCCTCTGCCTGACCCATTGAATTATTAATAAACCAAAGTTAACATTCCGTATTCTGTGGAAGAACAGCAAATGACTTCTGAAGTGTGTTCTACTTCTTTTGGGAAGGGGATGCTTCAGTTCTGATGAGGTTTTCATGAGCTCTTGTGAGAAATCAGCAACCAAAGCCAAACATCCACAGTATATATTATTCATGGTCACTTTTAAAGTTTTAAAATGTTAAATGTGTAAGAAATTTTAAATGTATCTTGATAACAATTTTTGCCTTTCTCTTTCCTCCAAATATCTGAATTAAAAGGCAGCTTAAAGAAAATAAAGATGAGAAAAGTCTTACAGGAGTTTACTAGTGTCTGAAGGTTCACATGCCTACTCTGACCTGTCACCAGAATCATATGCAAGTGTGTACAACACCTGCAAAAACCAAGGGACATTCTTCCCCAAAGAAACTAAATTCTCAGTGTCTGGAGGTCTTTTTTGTTATTCTCATGTTTTTTCTTCTCTAAATTGTTTTGAACATCATAGTCTGAGGGTGTAGAATGGTCTTTTCTATAAGTAAAGAATAACTAAAGAATCAGCTCCTACTAGTGGTGCGCAGTTTCTTCCTGAAAATAACTGCACCGAGCTGAACTAGAGGGTATTTCTCCACAAATTGTGCACTGCCTGTTGTGGAAATATCCTCCAGTCTGGGAAGCAGGTTGCCTTTGCAGTGCAGCCTTGAACCAAGGCTGCTAGGGCCTGCTTTTCACAAATCTTAAGTTCCCAGTGAGGCTATTTAGACAGGCACAGTGCTGGGCTTAAACAGAGGGAGTTGTGCCAGCTCAGCATGGTGCTGCAGTGCACGCTGTAGGTTGGCCTCTGGTGTTGGGGTGGGAGGTTAGATAACTTTACATGACAATACGTGTTTTAAATCTGATACACATTTTCTTTCTAAAATTTAATTTCCAGTAAGGCTCTGAGTCTGTTCCAGATCTTGAGCGTTTACAAATAAAAATGGAATTTGCATCTTGTAAGATGTTTGCAAGATAATTCCACAGAACATTTTTTACTTTGAGTGCAAAACTTGAAAATGTTTTGCATATTTGACTTAATTAACTGTAAGTAAGTGCGAACTATATTACTCTGCACTTTTTCTTCTACTAATGAGATAGTACCAAAGGCAATATCCTCTTCTTTTTCAACACTGTTTTACAATCAAGTTTTACATATTCATAGCAGTTTTATGGTGTAGCTGATCAAAGAAGAAAGAGAAAAAGCCACTTTTGTTTATTAATATAAACACTAAGAATGAATTTTTCAATTTTCCTTCATAGCATTTTCTATTTAGAAGCTGTTAATGCACCTTCCAGTTTCTTGTGTTCTGAGGAGGACCACCTAGAATCCAAGAGCCCTCCCAAAGAATATATGAGTGAAGGCATGTGATTTATCCTTGATATTCAAAATGCCAAAAATAATCATAGGTTCTTTTGTAATACTGACAATTTAGTAACTCACATTGTTCCCATGTTTACAATTTATATTTTGATTTTCTGACACATTATAGATGAAAAAGACAAGTCTGTCATTTTGTACCTGTAGTCAGCCTTCAAGCACAGCAGTAGTTTTGATCCTGAAAATTACACTGATAAATGTCTCACAGTGTGTGACGTTATGGGAATAAATAGATGCATATCTTTAAAAATTATAGAATGAGAGAGTCTTTCAGAATTCCAAGGTTTCTCATAGAAACCTTTGAGTTATACTGGTCCACTAGCTGAAGCAAAAGAACATATTTCAGATAATTGCATCAGTTGCTAAATGATATGAAATATTAGCTTTTTCCCTGAGATTTAGGAGAAGAGAAAACCACAAGAAATGGCATACAAAGAGATACTTTACATATGCATTTTCTTTTTCTTGAAAAGATAAAAGGAACATATTAATCTTAGAAGTTGTTACTGGGTATGAAAACCAAATAAGGGGGTTTGAAAATAATAAAACTTCCCTTTTAGAAAATGTTATTAGTAAGCCACTGAGGCAATTCTGAGCCTCTTTCATTTCTTCCCTAATGGAAGCAAAGCCTGTTTTCATAGTACTTAGACAACTTCATCACTCATTAAAATCCTTTGATTTGAAATACACTGGCAATAAATAGACATATATACACAGAAACGACTTCATTCTGATAATAATTTTGAGATACATAAACATTAGAATAAAGACTCAGAAATAGAGGTCCTAGAAAAAATATTAAGAAATGTCTTATGTCTTCTCTGATTTTTCTTTTACAGTGCAAGACATATGCCTGTGTTTTAGAAAGTCACCTTATGGGACTTACCATCGACTTTAGCATGGGATTTGTCTGTTTTGATGCTGCCACGAAGGTAAAGTTCTGAGACTTTTTTTATCACACTACTATTATTCCTTATTATTTCTAATATTTTGAGATAAGTAGTACATCTTTTAAATATCCTTCTCTTTGTTATAGAAACAGATCATCTCTATCAAATCTCTCATGCTGTAGTCTAAATTCAGGACTGATTTCTAATTGTGTGAGAAGTAGTATTCTGTGATGTGCTTGTTATTGAAAAGCCAGTACTCATATCAATCTGAAACAAACATCAGATCTTTATTCTTGAATTTCACATGAAAGCCCATACTGATTCAGTTTGATGGTTTTTTTGCTGGTGCTTCCTTGGTTTTGAGAAAAGATAATTTTCTTGGTTTCAATCTCATCTGTGAACTTTGAAAATAATCTTCCATTCTCTTCTATTGTTTTGTGGAAAGGAGTGTGTGCTAATACAGCAATTCCACAATATTTTAGCTATTTGTGTTCAGGTGTCTGTAAAAAGATAAATCAACCATAGCCTATATGTCTCACCCATCAGCTTTTCCCGTCAGCCTTAAAACAACCCAGTACAACTGATGAAAGAGTTTGCTTCATCAAGTGAATAGTATGGACTCAGTTTCCATATTATATTATTGCATGGCCAAGTCTCAGTAAAATCATTGAGACCCTGAGTATGTCATGTGTTGACATTTGCACTAGTTGCTGGCAAGTCCTAAAATGTCAGAAGCTTTACTGCTACTACTAGACACTGCTGTTAATGGTAGAATCTTTCTTGTGAATGAAATGGTGAAATCTTTCTTCTGAGTTCCACTTCTCCTCAATACCTGTTTTCCTTTGAGATGCTGCAACACTGTCACCACCAATTGTTAAAGATGTCCTTTTGACTCTACAATTTGTTCCTATGCTCTATTTTAAGGCAATCCTTCCCACCTCATTATTCCACTAATCCAAACCCTTTTATTCTTCCCGCTCCATTCCACTGTTTGTTTGCACAGTGATGAATTTTAAATTCAAGTACTTATGTAACCTTGTTTCTTTTTATTAAGCAAATAGTCTTGTATAATTCATCAATGAAATGCAGCTATCAGTTTAGAAGGTATTACACAAAAAATCAGAATTAAGATGCAGTAGCTTAGTAAAAAAAAAAAAAAAGCGGTTTTCCCCCACCCACCCTCCAATAATATTTTAAATATATACATTATATAATACATATGTATGTAATTACAGAATCATAGAATGGCTTGGGTTGGAAGAGACATTAAAGATCATCCAGTCCCAACCCCTCTGCCATGGACAGGGACACCTCCCACCAGACCAGGTTGCTCAAAGCCCCACCCAACCTGCCTTGGACACTGCCAAGGATGAGGCATCCACAGCTTCTCTGGGCAACCTGTTCTGCTGCCTCACCACCCTCAAAGTAAAGAATTTCATTTGTATATCTAACCTAAATATACCCTTTCAGTTTGAACTCATTACTCCTTGTATTATATGTACTGTATTGTATGTTAGAATAAAGCATTACACCACAAATAAAAAAAAGACATTGTTTTGTTAGGTAATTAGGCATTAGGCAGTGTGAGATAAGGATGGCAATTGCATTAGAAAAGAAAAGAAACAATACAATAGAAAGCAACATAATCTGTTGCCAAGTGACTGCTACAGTTAAAATTGTCAAACAAGCCATAGGGTGAAATGTCTGAAATCTAAGCATGTCAATCAAGTTTTAGTGGGTGCCTAAATACAAAAGGCATTACCTACCCTCCATCATTTTATGGAAAGATGAAGATTAGCCAAAAATGTATTCAGATATTTTTATTATGATCATGACAAGTGTAAGTTGTGTCTATGCTGGCAATGTTCTTCAACAATATTGCTAATCTCATATATACTGAAATGTAAAGTAGACCTGTATTGTCTCTTAAGCTAAAAGTGTTATTTCTCTTCCTAATGATGTTCATATGAAGCAGGAAATCAAAATCTGTTTTCCAAAAATGATCTGAGAAAACAATTAAAAATGGAAACCAATTTGCAGGACAAGGAAAGCATGAAAAAGATTTAAATCAAGTAATCCATTTCTTATTAATATTTACATATACATTTGTGAATTAAGACTGTACAAAAGTCCTATCAAGTGTCCCATGAATTAACATACTCAGTATTAAAGACAAAAGCATTATTTAAAATATACCATTCATGAAAAAGATACTTATAATTCTTTATAAGTTCTAGGATTTTTTTACAATTTGTATTTGAAAAACCAGTACAAACAATTATCTTGTCACTTCCAGTGATGGGGTATCCACAGCTTCTCAGGGCAACCTATTCCACTGTCTCATCATATAACCTTATGTCCAATCTAAACTCTCCCTTCTGCTTTAAAAACATTGTCCCTTTGTCCTGTCACTGTAGGCCTTGGTAGAAACTCTTTCGCCATATAAAGCATCCTTTAAGTTTTGAAAAGCAGCAATAAGGTCTCCCTGGAGCCTTCTCTTCTCCAGGCTGAAGAGCCCCAACTCTTTCAGCCTGCCTTCATGGAAGAGGTGCTCCAACCCTCTGATCATCTTAGTGGTCCTCCTCCTGTACATGTTCTCTTCTGTTATTTTGCCACTGCTCCTATCAAATTCAACCACTCTTTTTTGGGTAAAGATTAACTTAAAGCCATATTCCATAGCCTTCAGAGTTCAGTGTCAGATTGAACTGTTCATCATTCAGTACTTTTCTCAGAATAAGACAGAGAATAACCCTGCAGATGCAAGTCTTGGACAAGTACTTGGAGGACAGATCTACTAAATATCATTGAATGGGTTTTTTATTCTTATTTTTTACAACATTTTCATGTTTCCCAGAACACAGAGGTCTTCAAAAACAAAGTAGTTTTGGAAATAACGTAGTTTCTGAGTCCTGTCTTATATTTTGTTGCAATGGTATCTTCAGTAAATCTTCAGATGATGTCAATATTATACTTAATACTGTGCTCATGGTATTTTAAGTTTTCTTTCTTAATTCCTAATGAATTGACTGTGAATTGTCTTTATAAGTGCACAGTTAATATTGAACTGAAATGAAGAAATACAAGTTATTTACCTCATGATTTTAACATTTATTCAAATGTTCCAGTTATTTTAGCAGTGCAACAATATTTAAATTGTTTATTTGTCTCACATTTCAAGTAAGTTAATAGATTTTGTCCAACATGCCTGACAAGTTGCAGTCAAAATTTCATAAATGTTCTAAATTCCAGACTCACCTCCAATGTTCATGAAAAAGTTTATAAGGGGTAGTGGTTCTCATTATGTTTATGATTTCCAAACAAAAGCCTTAGAACCCTGTGTAGGCTTGTTTCCTTGTTTGCTGTCATTTAATCCCTAAATAATACTTAACTATGTAAATTGAAATTAGTGGTTAAAAACTGTCATCTGTGCTAAATGTATTTCAAGTCAAACACATCATAATTAGATAAAAACATTGTTTCTGTGTCTGCACAGACCTATGATGAATATGAGTACACAAAGTATTAAATTTAGTTATTCAGAAAAAATCTGTGCTGTGATGTGATTATAACAGCACTGGCATAAATCATAGCTGTTTCTGCTGCATATTCTCTGCTTTCTCCTATTCATTTTCTGACTGATAGCTCATAGAGTCAACAATAGTTTGTCATTTAGAGTATTTTGGTATGATGCTTTATAACAAGCCATTGTAGTTTCCTGAAAGGAGAATGAACAGTTTTTAAGACTGTCTGGTTAAATTGGATTGTTCAAATATTTCAGAAAATTAGTTCTCAGTTCAGCTCAGTAGTTTGTAAACTACCAAATAGAATTTTGGACACAAAGTAATTTTTCTCCTTGCACCTTAAAAAGTAGTGACAAATATATTTGTACCCTTGTTCTTCTGTAGCACTTTTCAGAGCCAAAGCTCCAGTGCAAGATGCCATCTTTTATTAGCAATGCATAGATTGAAAGCAAACTGTGACACGCAGCCCAAGCCAACACTAGCAATCTTTGATTATGATTATTTTTGTGATGTAGTCCTTCATTTGTGGTGGTTATAAACCTGGAGTCAAAAAGCCACCTGCCTTCTGTGTTGGCATACACAGAAATGTAATTCTGATCAATAGGGAGTTTCCCCCAAGCATCTCTTCCAGTGGGGACTTCTTCCAAAAAATGTCCACCAGCTTTAACACAATTTCATTATTTGAATAATGAATAACACAAATTTCTTTATTTGAAATATAGGATGTCAAATAGCCCCCTTACTGAACTTCCCTCTTTCTTCCTTGCTAGTATTCTACAAAAAGTGAATTTAACAAATCTTTGTGAATACCATTTAGATATTTTATTTTCTTTTCTGCCTTAATCACATTTTCCAGATTCTGCTTAGTTACTCCTTGCACTACAAGGTGTCTTAGTATACAGCATCTACTCCAGACATAATTTTTCACTAGTGATGTTCCATATGCTAAATATTTTGTTTATTTGGTTTTAAAACATGAAAATTCTAAAAAGATCCAAAAATTTCTATGGCAGTTCTTAGAAGTTATGTGTCAAATTTTATCCTAGGTAATTTTTACTGTATTGCGTATCAATGTTTACTGGGGAAAATATTTTTCTCAGTCCTGCACAACTACATCCCAGCATTCATGTCCCAAATTTTTCTAACATTCGCTAGTATACAGACATAAATATTTTAATGAACAAGTGTAACTCATTTATGGGCAATTTGTGTTAGGTATAGACATACATGAATATTATGATGAGCATTTATAAATAGGGTTTTGCAGCCACTATAGCCACCTTAAGAATTAAGTATGGAGACTGATAGATTAAACAGAATAGCAAGACATGTACAGAAGTTAATCTAACTACTATTCTGAAAGTGATCCAATGTATAAAACTACTACTATAAACCATTGCCATTCAATAACTGATTTTTAATATGCTTCCATAAAAAAAATTGACTACGCTTCAAGTGTATGGGTGGATATACATGGAAATATGTGTATTATATATTATATGTTATATATTATATATTATATATTATATTATGTATTATATATAATATATTATATATTATTATATTATATATTAATAATATATAATATTATATATTATATATTTCTGTTTTACTGACATATTCATTAATTTTTTTTCTATCGTGCTTATTTACATGATAAATTCTACTAATAATATATGTATGTATTGGTGGGAATATACATTGCCATATACCTACCTGAATAAAGTGCTGTGTCTGTATTCCATCACATTTACTACTCATTTAAGCAGCGTCAAAAAAATATATTTGTCAGAAGAGAAAAAAATCATCCCTTGTAGGATTGAAAATAAATTAAGGTGCTGCTGAATTATATGATGGTGTTAGAACAAAGTAAGAAAAGGCTCCATAATGGCCCACAAGGTGCCTATGAACAAAGCTCTGTGTACCTGTCCTCTGTTCTCTTGCAGAAACCCTGAGTATATAGAGAATACACTATGAACAATAAATAGCATTGCAAATATCTTTAATTTGATTTCCATACCAAAAGACTACTGAATCACGCAGAGCAGTATTTCTCTTAATTTCTTTATGAATAAACTCCCATGTTTTCTAGGGATACATACCTTGTCCTGTCTCTTCATGCAACTAATACATATACAGTATACTGAGATAAAACAGCATATAAAAACCTTCTTGATATTCAAATTTCAGTAATAGGGAAGGCAGGAAGAAACCAGGCTCACTGCAAGATGGAGATTTAATGATATAACTCTTGCAAAAAAATATTTATTCCATGCTTAGAAGTTGAAATGCTGAACAAATAGCTACTATAACTTTAATATAAGCCATCAAGCATGCTTCATACAGTTTTATGTTCTGTGGGTAGAAACAAATTTTGGTAGGTCATCCATCAGTACCAAGAAAATACACAGTAGTTTTTTAACATTCTATGTAATTTCAGTAATGGACAAGAACAGTTAGTTTATAAGGGCTGACTTTCATGCTTTTTTCCTTTGTCTCATTTTTGTTCTTTATCCTCTGTGTCCTCCCGTCTTTCCCTTTACGGTTATAAAGCTGCAGCAGTTGACAAAGGAAATTGCCTTGGACCATAATTCTTTTGTAGTAAGACAGTCTCCAGAGATCAGTAACACAGTACAACTGAGCATGAACAAGATCTTAATCCTACTCAGTTCCCTACTGCTGCTATAACTCTGGACAAAGTGTCACATGGCAAGAATGAAATCTTTCTCAATTAGCTATGAGACAAACAGACAAATTAAGGTGTATCCCAGGTGCCTGAAGACTCAATTACTTTTATTCTTAGGAACAGGACTTCTGCTCTTGATTTAGTTTGACTTGTAGGAGTATCATCTATTTTAGTCAGACAACAAACAGCATTAGCTTGAAAAGTGCCCATTGAAGTTTAGCATAATTCTGCAATATATATCACATATGAAAAAATTGCCTTAAGAATCTAAAAGGAAGAATAATCCAATCAGTCAGAAAAAAGAAAGGTAGTGTTGAAAAAGTACAGCTATCGACATCTGAAGGTGTGATGGAAAAGACAACAAAGGGCTTTGATGAAACTAGAACTTGAAAAGTGACCTCTGACATCCCTTCCTTAATAAAGATGGTTTCTTTGTTTACTCCACCATTTAGAGGTGGTCTGGGATGTAGCTGTCTAATTATTATAAAACATTGACAGACTCAGGTTTTTCTTTAAGCATCCTACTGAAGGCCAAACTTCTTTTGCTATTACATAGTAAAACCTGTATGATTCATGTCAATGGAATGACATTGTGCTTATGATTCCCATAGATCATGTACATAGATAGACATGTATTTCATAAAATCATAGAATATCCTGAGTTGGAAGGAACACATAAGAATCATCAAAGTCCAACTCCTGGTCCTGCACGGTACAGCCCCAAGAGTCACACCATGTGCCTGAGAGCGTTGTACAACTTGAACTCTGTCAGGCTTGGTGCTGTGACCACTCCCCTGGGGTGCCTGTTCCAGTGCTCAGTCACCCTCTGGGACCTTTTTCTAAAATCCAACCTAAAGCTCCCCTGACACAATTTCAGACTGTTTTCTTGGGTCCTGTCACTGGTCACCACAGAGAAGAGATCAGTGCCTGCCCCTCCTCTTCCCCTTACAAGGAAGTTGTAGACTATGATGAGGTCTCCCATCAGTCTTCTCTTCTCCAGGCTGAACAGACCAAATGACCTCAGCTGTTCCTCATGTGGCTTCACTGGCAGGTGAAATTATGACATTGTACTATGTGGTGCAAACCCTATTGCTCAAGTTTAAGGGTAAATAGTCTTTCTGCAAGAAGAGAGTTCGTCCACAGTGGATAATTCGACACAGAAGAGACAAAACTGTTAAATAATAAGTTGAAGGTAGTTAATCACTGAATTCATAGGACACAAAATAAATCTGCTCTGGTTGGAGATTCTTGTTTCTTTCCTAGTGCCAATGCATAATGCCCTCTGTATCCTAAATGATATATCTAAGCCAGAGCCATAGACTAGTCAGACATCCACATTTCTATGACTGTCCTTAGAGCATGGTAAGTAAAAAACACAGTCACCTATTTATTCTGTATTTGTTTGATAATCCGGTCTCTCTTTGGATTAGAACAAACTCCTTGACCCAAAACAAAACAAAAACCCTGATGAATATTCCTAGTCATAGCCCCAACAAAGACAGTTACAGTTACGATGTATTTCCACATTCCTGATGCCATTACCTAGATGGAAAGTGATTTTGTCTGATGTCACCTCATCAAAGTTTTATGTGATTTAGTCCAAGATTCTGGGAATGAGTAGCAAGCTGACATATAATATGAATGTGAAAGTATTTTCTAAGGTGCCTTGCAGAATATGTGTTCTAGACTTATCACTATTGCTAAAAATAGAAACAATATAATTTTCTTCATTTGTGTGACTGTATTACAGGTATAGAAGTCAGTAGCTGTTCTTCCATGTGTCATTTATATGTTGCATTTATGTACCAACTATAAAATAAAAATACATGGTCAGAGAGCATCCTTTTTTAATTATAGCAGAAAAACACTAGCGGAAGATAATAGGCAGCAATTTGTTTGCAAAGACTAGCACAAATGAGTCCTAGATGATTACTTATAAATAAAATATTTCTCATTAAAAAGTATTGGTGAAGAATATTGGCCCCAGATATGTCACAGGAAAAAAAATCCTGTTAATTTCAGTGAATATAGGATTTTGCTTTTTGATTATTTGTTATTACAATAATTTAATCGCATCTCAAGAGGAGTCTTAAATCTAATTTGTCTGCTTGTCTACACAGTTTATTTGTTTGCATTGCATTCTGGTATTCTTTGAAGTTAATTTTATTAAATGGTTTAAAATGCAAAAAGCAGCCTAAGCAATATATGAATAATAATTGGGAAAAGGATTTATATCTTACTGGTTGTTTCCAATTTTATGCATGATACATGCTGTGTTTTTTCAAAGAGATTGTCTTCTTACAGTGCATTTTTCAAGACATGGATTAATTATGTCAGATTTTCTGCAACTACACTGGTAGTATGCAAATTGTGGTGCTGGTGGTATTTTCAGTGTGTGCCTTGGTCTCCTCTTGCTGATTTGGACTGCTTGCTGCTGTTCCCAAATTCTATCTCATTAAATGAGTTCACTTTTCAAGGCAATAAATAGTGCATACTGAGTTTTCCTCTTCATCTTCCATCAAGATATCATAACATTTTGTGCCACAACTTGAAAGGAGTGTCAGGGTCCTCATGAGTAGTTAATGCCACTGTCTACAAGAGAATCTTTTATAATTTGGTTGCAATTTGTGCTTTAAAAGGAATTGGCACCTGGTCTATTTGTCAGACCTATTTTAGGGAAAACAAAAATTTATTGCTTCCTATAAATACTATATATAGACATGCAAAATATTCTCAGTGATGCAGGTTATGCACAGTTACTGAGGGAAGTACTTGAAGAGAAAAGGCTGGTTTTATCAGCTAAAAGTAGCCCTATGAGTGTTGAGATCAGTAATACTGCACCTTCAAACCAATAAGTACTTCTGCTTATATTTCATAATTCCTTAAAATTGATTAAGTAATTTATGTGACACACATTTAGGTGTTTACCAGTTTGTAAAAAAGCCAGCATGTTTTACAAGTGTACTTATTGGTTAAAAGTCACTACGTATACATATATATATTTGAACAAAATGATAACAGCCTATGTTAACTTCCTGAGGCAAGCATTCAACAAATGGTTCTGAGGAGCTCTGATATTCAAAAACATGAAAAAAAAAATGACTGTGACATTGGTGTTGATCAGTATTCCCAAGGATATCTATGACTAATGCAGGAGAATTAGCCTTTAAAATTAGAATTCAGAAGAGTCACCCCAGTGAGCACTGTAACAGTGAAGCCAGCCCTCAGGAAGATGAAAGACAACACATGAAACTCTGTCTCTCTCATGTGTTAATGTCTCTGCTGTAGTTGCACGTTTGTGTGAAACTGGGTGCTCAGGGGAGCGGTTCCTGTTCTCTCCTTTCTTACTTTGGCACCATGAAGTAGTCATTGGAAAAGGATAAGTCTGTTCCCTGTTCACTGCTTATGGATTTTGCAGCGATGAAAATGAAAAGAAGAAAAGAACCACACTCAGAACATATGAAACCAGAGGAATTAATCCAGTGATCCCCAAGATCCTTTATTTTAAGAGCGATGTGACTGTGATCACAGCATTCTGCATCCCTGATACATGTGCTGCACAGGCAAAATGTGCAGTTCTGGCTACACAGGGCAGCACTTCAGCCTCTTTGTAGGAGAAAGGATTTAAATTGATCTTACTGGGCATACGATTAACTAATTTACCCAATTTTTGCTATCTAGAATTCGAACATCTAGTTTAAGTGGTTTAAGCTAGCTGTTACACTTTTAATGTAGTATAGTATATTGAAGTAGAAACACATCCAGAGTTTATCATAATGAACCAGTTCTTCCCAGTTTAAACCAGAATGTAGGAATTGTTATTCAGGGATTCTCTAGAAAAGAAATAGCCAGGGTGACTAGCTTGAACTACTTTGTATTCCTGACTTAGTAACTTAAATCTCACTTCTCCCTATTCTTATTTTCATAGAACACCGTCCCCATGTGTGGAAATCTTTGAGGGAAAGTGTGTTAAATTTGTTAAAGAACACTCAAAAGGAGGAGATAATTCTTTCATGCGGGAATCATTCATGCATTGTCAATAGCATTTTTACTCTTCACACTTTAGATGAAGAGTATTTAGTGGTCTCTGCAGAGACTGTCAGTTCTAGGAGCTTGTTTAATATCTTGATGTTGAAGTACAGTTCTGTTGGGATTAGTTCTCTCCACACTATGGACCTGGTTTTGCAGTGTCCTTAAGTAAGAGTCCTTGCCAAGTAGGAGTGTCCAAAACCAATACTATGCATGTATTGAAGTGTGTTCCTGAGTTGTGCCTGTGGTTTGGTGTGACTGTCATTCTCTTTCCTCTAAATGGGAATGAAATGCATGGCGAAACTGCGTGGAGATGTCAAAGTACCAAAGTTCTATACATCCTTCATCTTCATTCCAACTTAATCTGACTTGGAATAAGGCCAGGTACCCTGGGATTTTGCCTGCACATCTAAGGGTTCTTGTTAATGCTACATCTCTCTCCTGGCCTCTCTGTAGGTCATCAGAGAAGAGAAAGATGATAGCTCATGGCTTTGTTTTCTCTTGAGATAAAGAGACAATCAGTGGCCTTTACATTTCTCATCCAGGAAATGGCATACTTAAGTGGATTTTCTGTCCCTGCTGAAAGGCAATGGTTTTGGTCTTCTGACAAGATTTGTTGAGTTACATAGATCTGTAAAATAAAAAGGAGCTTACAAAGTAGGTAGGAATAAAACTTCTTGAATGACATTATATACTGGACTGTTTTGTTTTGTTCTTATCTCACTATTTGAACAATATAAATAAACATCTTTGCTCAAACAAGGTCAAAGGAATTGCACACACATAGGGATGAGGGAAACTATTCTATTTTCTGTAGCAGGTATTGGTGGGCTCAGGAGGACAACATTTGAAACAAATAGGATATATTTTCACATAAACTGCCAAATTCCTCTAGTTTATCTGTAACAGAATGTCCTTAACTCTGTTTATGGCAGATGGGAGCTCACCTGTCACATGCACAGAGAGAATGAAAGTGGTGCTGAGACTAGGGTTCTATTTATCTGGAAGGGGTAACAATATAGAGAGAATTTTGGAGAAAAATTCTAGTGCTTGTTTTGTGTTTAGTACACAGTTAAGATGCTGCCCTTGTGGTTTCTTTTCTTGTCAGGTTGCTAAGGCAAACACAGCAAACTTTATTCAGCTTGGTGCAGAGATTTTTGCCAGTCATTGACATAAAGAGATCAACACATCCTGAGGCCAAGGGGCCTGCATAGATTTAGGACAGTTAAAATTTTGACCTCCCCCATATTCTGTTTAATTCCCAGTAGACAGTAAATCATTCATAGATAAAGACTAAGGGCACAGGTGGAAGTGTCATTCTACACCACTGAGAGGAAATAATTTACAAACCCTTAGACAAGAGAGTTGCCTTAAGTTTCTGTGTTGTTCAATGCCTGTGAAACTAATGTTCATCAAAGTAGTAGCACAATATGAGTGATGATGACCTCCTAATTATGTGAAATACTATTGGAATCACGATGAAAAATTTTAACAATCCAAAATATCTGGAGGGTGGTGGATATCTTTAAATGAGGTTGAAAAGCTTTACAACAAAAATAACTCTTTTCCATTTTTAAGCAAAGTAGTTTAAAACTGGTTTTTTCTACATAAATCCACACTAGATATATTTTTAAAAGATGTTTTTCTAGACAGCTGTAAATTTTCTTAATTGTATATTTATTTTGTAAGGCAGTCTGTCTTTTTCAACAAGACAATGCAATTCATAAGAAATTCCTCATTAGAGCTCTCATAAATAAACTCAAAATATGTTCTCATTACAGAGCTTTCTTTTGATATTTTATCATTTAAAAATAGATATTTGTTTTTAGTATGACATGCCCTTTATGTTAATAGTAGACTCTTTTAATATGGAAAGAGGGGGCTTGTATGTCAGAACAACACTTCAGATAGAGTAGTTAATCCACAGATTGTCAGTGGAAAAAATCCTTCTCTTTTTTGTTTAATCAGTATTAAATGCAGATAAAGGAATTTCAGGGTAAATTTCAAAAATGTAGTCTGACAGATGTTATTCAAGCACTGCCAAAGCATAATATATCCATGTGATTAAGGTGACATCTGACCACAGAACACTACATTTATTTAATTAGGTACCATAGAGGTGTTAAAAGTTTCTGTGGAAGTGGAAGGAGATCAGCTATTTCTAATGCAATTTTCAGTGATAACTACATTGACTTGCTTGTGTATGATTTTTTATATTTGTTTGGTTTTTTTTTTTCCCTTTAGGCTGTGCTTTGGAGGTACAAGTTTTCCCAGCTCAAAGGTTCTTCAGATGATGGGAAGAGCAAAATTAAATTTTTGTTCCAAAACCAAGATACTAAACAAATTGAAGCGAAGGTAAAAATAATATGTTGTTTGTATAAAGGTGATATTCAATTTTCAAAGCAGCTAGGGGAGTAGAGGAGTATAATAAGCTATGTAACTTGGAAATATTAGGTTAATGCACAAAGAATGCAAAGAAAACCAATGAAATTGAAGAAAACTGAACAAATTACTTTTATCTAGTTAAAAGTCTTTTGAAAGGTGTAATTAGATTTAAAAATAACAAAATACAGGATTTATGGGATATATGGGTTTAGGCATGTTTTCCAACTCTCCTCTTTGTCATTGTGATAAAGCTGAGAGCTTGAATACAGTGTTTCTCACCCTATAATTGTATCATGAAGAAATGGTGGAAAATACATCCTTAAGTCAACCTGGGAACAAAACTCAGCAAAGGTTTAAAATCTGTTCTTATTTTTCAGAGAGAAAAAAAAGTGGATTAAATATATATTTCCTCACAAGACTGAAGCTTTGTGTCTGTCTCTAATGCAAAATCAGAAAAGTTGTATTTGCAGTTGTGCTTTTGATTGAAGAGTTAGTTCATGAAAACTATAGCTGTGAGAGATTTATGCTTACTTCAGTTTATGTCTTTTGAGGATAAGGGCATTCACTGTCCCAATATATATGAGAAGTGATCTCCCCAGGTCTGTGATAAGTGGAATTGCCTTACTGTCAGGTTAAAGTTCTTTTTTGACTAGAATTCAAATTTTAGTGTAAACCTGAAGCCTATTTTCTTGTCCATGTCTAAGCCTTGTTTTTAAAGCCTTTACTATACCGTTTTTCCTCACCATGTCAGAGACAAAATTGCTGAGTGAATGTGATAACAATACAGTTCCATGAGCAAAAAGGAAATGGTTAAATAAATTTTCTGTAAGTGCTAAATATGCAGAATATAAAAATACTCTACATATAATAATAACATTTATAAAAAACTATATAAAGAAAAAAATGCATGGTTTTGGGGGCAGTTATGAGTTTGAAGGCCAATAGCTACATTAAGCATCTATATTTTCTTCCTCCATGTCTCTTTATGTTTGGTGTTAATTATTTTCTACCCAGCAGCTATTGCTTGATTTTGAATGTTTTACTCAATAAAATAAAGGTATGTAATATAATTCCCATTAAATATAATTCCCATTAAATCAATGGCAATAAAATGTGAGGACCATGGTTTTGATACCTTCATGTTCTGCTGCATCTCAACGATAAATATGTTCTCATTTCTGATTTCCTTCAGAAATTTTTTAATAGTAAAGAAGGTTTTTTTCAGCTTTAATAAGAAAATAAAGCTTAACCTAATGTCATGAGGATGACTTTCTCTTAAAGAAGTAACTGTAAGCTTTTATTATGCTCTTATGTACAGATGAAGGATGAAAGTCATCATTATTTTTCTAATATCTCTCTTCTATTTCTGTCATATTAGACATGATTTTAGCACTAATGAAAATACATAAAAGTCCAAGAATTGCACACTGTTTGCGTGTTTGGGGATTTGTGGGCTTTTGGTTTTGGTTTTTTTTTTTAATTGGTAAAACTGGAATAAATTTTTTAATACTGAATTACATTTTTGAAAAAATAAAACCAAAGAATGAAATCTAATTTTTGAAAAAAAAACCCAGGATGTTTTAAATTATATCTGTCATATAAATCACTTAGAAATACATAAGTATATTGGATATACATAAGCCTTAGAGGTATCCTGCTGCCTTTATTGTACCTGTTGTTATTCCCACTCAAATTGAGTTCTAAAAAATTCTGCCAAACTTTTATTAAGGTAGAAATTCTGCCTTCCACCTTATGAAAGCAGAGTATTAATACAAGCCTGGTAGCATGCTTATTAATATGCTGTCATGTTCCCTGGTTGCTTCTCTTTACTATAAATTTAAACGTTCACATTACTCAATTTGGAAATAAAAACATGTTGCTTTTAATTAATTTTCTTGGTGATCAAAGCATGCCAACTATATGCAAAGAAGTCAGATTATATTCTCTTTGGAAGGTGCTGTGGCATTTATAATGAGCTGTTCTATCCATTCCAATTTGTTTACACATCAAGTATGTTGCTTAGTCTAAGAAATGTAGATAAATGTGTCTGTAAAATGAATATGAAGGTTCTTGGGTAATATGTTTTCAGCACTGGTTAGCTTAAAATTTTGTGGATAACCCCCTTGTGTATCATTTAAACCTTTCATAGATTTAAAGCACTATTCAGCATGAGGAGAGGTGGAACAGTCTAGCCTCTACTTTTTTTTTGCTTTACATTCCTGAGTTAGAGGTATAGCTATTTGTGAAACTGTTGAGTCATTGGGAAATGGTAATCAGATTTTCAGAAATACTTGTAATGCCAGATTTCATGAATACTGTATGCAGGCTTCATTTGAAATCAGAGGATGGAAATTTTGTAAAACATCTGTTAAAGGTTGTGATGAATATTCATGACCACAGCTATCATCACCTGTTAAATGTAGCTCTGTTTTGCAGCTGGCCTGGAGACCCACTGCTGTAACAGGAAATAGAGTGTAACATTTTCTTTATGATTTTATTCATTTTTTTCCCCCAGTTATAATACACGGGGAATAATCAGAATGTCATGAAATGAGAACTCAGCAGAGAATAAAACCAAAAATTTGAGGAGCTGTTACACCAATGTATTAGGGCTCTTCACTTACTCATTCCCAAGCAGTAATGTGGAAGCAGGGCATGGCAGGTAACTCTCCAGACACCTCAAATACTGTGCTCAGTTTTGGGCCACTCACTACAAAGAGGACATTAAGGTGGTGGAGTGAGTCCAGAGAAGGGCAACAGAGCTGGTGAAGGGTCTGGAACACAAGTCTGATTAGGAGCTGAGGGTGTCTAGCCCAGAGAAAAGGTGGGTCAGGCAGAATCTCATTTCTCTCTACAACTGTCTGAAAGGATATTGTAGCTAGGTGGGGTCAGCCTGTTCCATTAAGTAACAAGCAAAAGGACAAAATGCAATGGCCTCAAGTTGCACAGGGGAGGTTTAGGTTGGATATTAGGAGAAATATCTTCACCAGGAGTGTTGTCAATCATTGCAACAGGCTGCCCAGGGAAGTGGCAGGATCACCATCCCCAGAGGGACGGTGTAGATGTGTAGACATGGTACCTAGGGACATGTTTGAGTGGTGGACTTGGCAGTTCTGGATTAACCATTGGACTTGATAATCTTAAACATCCTTTCCAACCTAGATGAGTTGATGATTCTATATAATTGCTTCACAGAAAAATATGAGTTATCAAAATCCAAATGCTTCCTGTCTTCATTTATAATACAGAACATGTGTATTTCATGCTTTCCCAGGTGTGTGTGATTATGGCACGTTGAACCTGTGTGATAATACTCTTTAGCTTTAGAACACTTACTCATGATCTGTAGAATCAAGAGTGTCAGAATGCTCAGCTATTGAATTTTGATCCATACTTAGATAATTTTTTTTTATTCTAGAAATGCTTTTCAACTTGTAGATATGCATTGCTTGGGAAAAAAATAGATATGCATCAGTATTTTAAATTTTAACCATATTATCTTCATAATTGTCCAGCATTTCCTCTGTATTCTGGTGAATATACAGAGATATCAGTGTTAACGTTAGAAAAATCTAGGCAAAATACATTTTGGGATAAAGTTCAGCACCACATGCATTCATCAGTTAACATTTTTTTGTTGTTGAGAAAAGCACTTGCCACCAGCGTTTATATTCCTAAGTGAAAGAAAGTCCTTCACTGACACTGAATAGCTAATATTTTTATAACAAAATTTTTTATAGTCTGCTTCATGCCTGACTTAAAAAATTCAAAATGGCATGCTTTGAGACATACAACAGGTGCTAAAGATTTAGTTACAGTTTAATTTATTTCTCTGTACAGTTCTTTTCAGCTTTAAAATAGTTTTAGGTATTTATACATTCCAAATACTGCCTTTTTTTTTTGGTAGAGACACTGCACTCATGCTTTTGTTTGGCTTCTCTCTAAGTTAAATCATGTTACTACAAAGATATATAATTTAGAATAAAAATAGTGTTTCCTCATGAATTTAAGCAGTTCCAGTCTAAAAATCTGAACAATAATTACCATAGGTCACACCAGTGGGTCTATGGCAGGGTGCCTGAAAGCAAACACCTAACTTAAAAGGTATCTAAGGCAAGGTCTAAGTGGTTTCTGACAAGGAAACCACTTAAGGGCAACATTAATCACTGATGCCCCTTAGACATTCCAATCTGTAGGTTATTTCCCGGCTGTCACTCAGCAGGAGATATTGCACAAGTTTGCTCAGTGAGACAAAATTTTTATGAGTGAGAGCTACAAAATAAAGCTGTCAGCTTGACAGAATGTGGAGCCAATGTGTCCCTGTATTTGTTCTTACTGAGCTGTTTGGCTTGGATTAAAAAAAACTAAGCACAGAAGGGCAATCTGTAAGGCACAAAGGGATTCACTTAGACCTTCCTATCTAGTTACTTATCTGTTTACCTGTTTGTTTAGCTATAGTTTAATGATCCATTAGTGCCTCAGTAGTATCACAGCAGCTTCCAGAGGTGATACACAATCTCAGGACTGTAATAAACTCAGAGTGCTGTGCTCTTCAATTTTACTTAAGTATTAGACTTTTCTGCCAAAAAAGAGAGAGTTCCTGTTTCGAGATATAAATATATGCCTCCAAACATAGCAGTAAGTAATGTGTATAAAAATCAGCATCTTATTACATTATTGAATTTTCACCAAACTGTGAACTGAGAGTCTCTGTGCTTTGTAAAACATGTATAACTCAAAAGCTACACTTCAGTCTCTGCTTACACCTTCCCCAACTTGCAGCACAGCAGTTCTGTCAGAAAAACTCAGGTAAGGCCACACTGCTGTGCTGCATCAGGTGAGCTATTGTTCACAGATTGGCTGAACTCCTAAGATGAGCAGTACAAAACTGAAGTGGGTACAAAAATAAGTTTATCAGGATGAAGCTCCAGTCAATTGTCTTTGTCTATTTGAATATGGAAAACCAAAGAAGGCACAGATGTGGTATCTGCAAAGGAAGAAGTTTAACTTCAAGGATTTCACATTAATCTTACTATAAATTAATACTACCTTAATATTAATTAATGCCAATTAACTTGTACTTGAAATTATCTTGTATAGAAATCTAATCTAAATAGCCTGAATGACTACTCATCACATTACTGTGAACAGAATACCCCAATTTCTACTGTCGCAGGGTGACTTGATGGGTGTTTGCATCGTTTTCCAGACTGACATTTCTGCTCAAGTCTGTTCTCCAAAATGCAATTTTAAATTAATCCTTGTTCTTAGCCTTGAAGGTTTTTCTGTGAGCATCACAGTGATCTTCACATTTAGAGTGCAGAATTTTTGAGTTCAGATTTCTGACTTTTGCTGGTTTGTGTGGTTCAGTTTTTAGTTTCCCCATATGTTGCACGTGATTTGTCTAATATCTATTTTAGATCAGATTCTTTGCAAATACAGAGAAACCACGTAACACCACTTTTGATGAACAAATATCTTCTCATATCAGCTGTTTATATATGGATGAAAGAGAAGACTTTTTAAACATACCGTGGATACTTAGAAACATGCAGTTGCCTGATTTTGTAAATATATCATTTATGTAGCTATATCATACTACATAATGTATGTATAATACAATGCAATAAGAGATTGCTGGGTTTGTTCTTTTTTGGAGAAGCTCTTTCTGTTTTCTCTTTTCTCCTCTGTCCTTTCAATCCAGACTTTCTTTGTGAAAGGCTACTAGAATTCCCATACACTTCTGACCTTCTCAATGACTGCATCTTCCTCCCATTTCTTTTTGCTTGTTTACATTGTCCTCTGCAGGAACTGCAAATGTTCAGGTTAATAATCTGGAAGTGTCTGATATACTGGCAGAAATGTAGAGTGAGAGCAGTTTAATCAAGAGATAGCTTAGAAAGGCAATTTGAAGACCAGAGGGTACACTGATATTCCTAGGAGAGTAGGGTCTTAGGTAAGGTGTACGAACAGCAGTCTGGAAATTGTAATAATAGTAAATCATGTATTTGTGCATGGACAAGTTAATGTGGCTTAAATTAGGATTTCTTTGCTTTTTGGAGGATCCAGAGCATGTGACTTTCTCCCCTGGTTTTAACTTCAGTAGCTTAACTGCATATTTCTTTAGGTTTCTTATGGTTAGTTTGTTTGTTCACTTGAAACTTCATCTGAACTGTGTGTACAGTACACACTACCCTGCCTAGATGAAAGTGTATTCAGAAAAAAGGATGGCTGAGGACAAAGTGTATACAGAAACAGCCAGGGTGGCTGGGGTTGCACGAAAGCCTGTGGGTTCCCCTCTGTCTGCTGGCAGTAGTGCCAACCTGGGGGCGCCTAAAAGTGCAAGTTCCCAGCAGAAGTGAGGGCATGTTTTCTCTGTCAGCAGCTCTACATGGAGTCTTATCTGTTTGTTAAGATTTCTTGTGATTAGGCTAATCTGCCTGAAAAGTGTTGCTCCTGATAGATCCTGTTCCCGTCAATCAGGCTCCTGGGAATTGAGTTGCAGCCATTAATCAGGCCCTCATGTACTTGCCACGCACCAGTCAGCCTCCTGTGCTTCACATTGCTTTAATTTCCAGTTAAAAATGCATGTCTTCATTGAAATAGGAATAATGTTTCATTGCAAATAATAATTGAGCTTTTGCTGACTTCTTAGTGCTCTTCTTTGCATTTAAGGTAATTTCCACATTGTGTCATTACTATTAATAACAGTTATCAAGTGGGACCTTCAGAGGCTGTTCTGTTGCCTCACCCATTTCCCTTGATGGTCCATTGAGCAGTGGATATTCCTGATGTGTTATTATTGCAGAAACACCTGTGATAACTCTTGGTAATAATTATACTCATGCACTGTGAAAATTCAGTGTCCAGTAGCTGTAATTATGATAGTAACTACGTTCAGCTTGCACTTTACCTAATTGACTTCAACAATTCTCAAACTGTAACATTTGTTTTAATATGATTATCTTGTTGAGACATAGGGGGAATTGTAGCCTTTCTACGGATAATGCATGCAATTGATATTAAAAATATTTCACAGTTCCTCTAAATATTTATTCCCTTATCTTAAGCTTCAGGTGTTTTTTTGTAGTACCAAAAGGGTAAATAAATATATTAATAAAATGAAGTTAACTGAAAAGTAACTTACTGCCAATGACCCAGTTGTTATTCTGAAATAACTTCCATAATTCCTTGCTTCCTCATCTTTGAATGTCCACTGTTTTCTTATCTATGATAAATTTTCTTGTTTTGAAATTTGAGGGAGAAAAAAATCCACTTCGACATAGTGATAAAATAGCCCTTCTCTCCAGGTTTAAAACTGAGAATATCTCTAAATGGATTTTTTTTTTATATAGACACAGCTGGCAGGTTTGTGAAACTTGGCATAAACTTTATTTTCTTTATTGAGAATTGGTCGTCAGGGGATTTTAAAGAACCTCGTGGGATGTTATCAATTTATTTCTGAGCATGTCTGAATGACATCTGCTGAGGCTGTAGGAGACCTGAGCAAAGCTTCACCCATTCAGTACATCATTGGACAATCTGCTCATCCAGCTGTCTGCTTTCATACTCTTGTCCCTCACACACAAGGGATTTGTGAATGTCTCCATGTATTCCACAAAGCAATGTCTTCCAGCAAATCTCAAGAGGCAGAATATTGCAGGTTGATGTCATTTTGAGAGATTTAGCAATTTTTGTTGAATTTACAACATTTTCAATATTCTTCTAAAAAAAAAAAAGAGCAAAGCCCTGGCACTACATAGTCTGGAAATACCAATGCTAGACAGAAAGACAAGTAGAATATACCACCGATATCAATTATTGGCTTCATGTTGCAGTGAAAAAATCTGTATGGGCAGTGAATCAAAGCAGAAAGATGTAAACTCTTTACCACTTTCCCTAGACTTATATATATTGAAGTACCTCAGTAATTGCTTTCAAATACAAGAGATATTTATTGATTATAACCAGCTTCAAAAACACATACTGAAGATAACCTAAAAAAATTGATCAGATAAAGACAATTAGACATAAAGGAGAAAATTATGTATGTAAAAAAAAGTAGTTTTTATTTATTTCCTCTCTAGTGGTGTGTAAAAAAGTCCAAGTTAGTCTAGTCACATGCTGAGGGGGCTATAAAGAAATGTTAATTATGGCAGAAAAAATAAGGAATTTGTATAATATTCCTAATAAATTTAAAACATGGAGTATGTTCCTTTTTTGGTCCAATAACAGATCCAAATTATCACTGTGTGATAGTAGCATGTTTTGAAAATATGTCCTCTTTACATACATACATACATACATATATATATATATATATATATATATGATTTAATAGCTGATTAATAGTGTGAGGAGACATGATGAACAAATGTAATATATGTGGAACTCAACATTGTTATTTTTGTGGCTAAGTTGGTTAAATATAGTAGTCCAGAGGTGTGTAGACTCAGTGCAGCCATTAAGTTTCTATCGAAATTAACCTGCAAAAGTGCCAGATTTGCATTAACCTGAGGCAAAATAAAAATTATATAGTGTCACTTTCTTTCCCCTTTAGCTAGCAGGATCTCATATTTCTATGGAGGCACTTAATCCAGAAATTTGTCCATCTTAGCCTCCAAGCAATTATTTACTGAATGTTCCACATTCAATATCTAAGTCCCTATAATGCAGAATTAAGGCACATTAGCAGAATTACATCATGTTATTAAAATTTTTGCTGTTGGTATAGTGGTTCATTCCTGGTTAAATGTCTGTGGGGTGTTCTGTTTCATGTTTAATCTTTTTTTTTTCACTTCCAGGAGCTGGAGTTTTCTAACCTGTTTGCAGTCCTTCACTGTATCCACTCATTCTTTGCAGCCAAAGTGGCTTGTTTGGACCCTTTGTATGTAGGCAGCCAAGCCACAGCTTCTGCTGCTCCCACAACTTCTGGTACTGGCAAATTAAAGTATTCTACTTGATATCCCACATGACAGCACTGCCACTTAACAACAAGACATAAAAATGTATAAATATTCATAAGATTTAGACCTTTGGTGAACCATGTATGTGGAAACCAATCCTGGAGGCAAGACATCTTGCAGCATCAGCAGATAAATGGTCACGTGGGATCGTCATTTCATCTCGGTTCTGCAAGACATCAGTAAATAATCCTAGTCAAAACCCCAGAATAGGATGGATATGCTTTTAATATTATCTATTTGTACTTACATAGTGCTTTAAGCAACACTGGAAGCAAAGGAATAAATGGCGAAACGAAGCACTTGAGTATTTAATAAAATTTTCAAATTGCTGTAATAATACAGAAATGGAATTGTCATTTTCCTGTTTTCAGATTTTTTTAATGATAATATACTAAACTCTGAGTATGAACATGATGCCCTATCATTATATTATAAGTGAGAGCAAGCAGCAAGCGTACAGTACATGGTGACAAAGGAGATGAGCATGAAAAGGCAGTTGTGTAAGTATCTCCTCAAACAAGAAAGCACTTTAGCACTGTTGGAAATTCATGCTTGTGTTCATACATGGAGTCATGCTACTTTTTCCATTTTGTTCTCTCCATCTAACAGTAACAACAGCAAAGATATAGCCATACTGGACTGATACATTAAAAACAAAACAAGCCACAAAAAGAAAAAAAACACTTTTTCATGGGTAAGTCCCACTTCTTCGAGTAAAAATAGCGGCATATGGATTTAATTTTAATTATAAATTTAATGCAACTACAAAAAATACTGTGTCACCTATTTACATCCTCCTTTTTTTGTCAGTTGTTAAATATTGTAAATCTAACAGTCTTTGTTCACAAGGTTTTGAAGTTGTTTCAGAGACCACCCACCTAATACATTGTTTCCATCATTATCATTTCACATCATAAGTAGAACTTTCGTTCCACTCAAACTCTCAACAAATAGACATTTTACATTATTCTTGAAAAATTATTTTGCCCTTTGAATTCTTAATAAATTATTTATATATATAGATAGTAAAAGAGAGGAATAAATTGAATAAACTACAGAGAATACATTACAGAATGCACAATTTTTTTGCTTTTTAAGACCATTGCATCACTCTGGATTGAGTTCTAGTTCCAGAGTATCATTTAATGATGAAATATGAAGGACTCATAAATTTAAAATTAGCAACTTTGTTTAATTGCAATTTTGCAATATAATTTAATTTTGAGCTGTGACACACACCAGTAAAGATGATGGAAAAAAGGTGTACATTTTCAGTAGTAGTTTTTGGGGTTTCTGTATATTGTATTGAAATCAAAACTACCTTTTCTTCCCCCTCCACTTAAACTTGCAGTAACACTTACGAGATAGGGCCACCATCTTCCTTGTTTGGCAGAAAGAGTAATTCTGTCACATCCCTTTCTATGTATTAAGATGATTAATACTTCAGAAGTGAAGCCAGAGGAGAGCTTATCCAAACGGGAACAATTCAAAATGCAAGGCAGGGACAAAAGATGAATGAAATGTAGGAGCAAATCATGTCTCTGTTTTTTGCTTTGCATTAGAAATATTTGGATTTACATGTATGAGAATAACA
The DNA here is from genome assembly GCF_041296385.1 of Aphelocoma coerulescens. NCBI lineage: Eukaryota > Metazoa > Chordata > Aves > Passeriformes > Corvidae > Aphelocoma > Aphelocoma coerulescens. The sequence goes on from NC_091015.1 coordinate 126,484,491, forward strand.
TTGCTTTGAAATATAGTTGATCTAACTTGATATTAGTTCCAAATAATCTGAAAATGTTTGGGGGAGGGCAACTTTTTTATCACTTTCAAATGTCTTTTGGTACACTCATACTTCCTACAAGTACACCTCTAAGGGCTACACATTTATTTTCCATCCTAAATTCCGTGGAGTGATGCAACAATCCAGGTATTAAATACTCTAAGTGTCATCAAAATCCAACATTTTCATAGACATCATCATGAACTTTTTTTATAAGAATTGTCCCTAAATAAGGGGGTCACATCTGAAGGACAGATAAAACTACCATGGCTGTCCATAGGATCTTGAGCTTGCTCCTGACACAAACCCCAGATATTTTGAATCTAAAGCTGTAACCATTTTAGAGGTTTAACAATGGTAACTCAGGCACTGTCCTCATCTAGAAAGCATATACCAGAAACACAAATTTTGGCAGAGCATTGACAGTACTGAAAACAGAAGCCTGAGATTCTTGAAGGACAGTTTTTAGTGCTCCCATATCATCTCCTTCCTTTCAGTCACTGCTGTGGCATTCAGCTGTCACAGTGTGGCCATGTGCTAGCACCTCAGTAAATGCTCTGCTGGCAATAGCAGACTCTAGAACTGGTCAGCTGCCCCTTGAATGTTTTTCCTTCCACTGTTCATGTTATGTGCAGTTGCATCACTGAATCTGAGGGGTGTTTAAAAGACATGCTTGAATGAGTGTAACATTAACCCATACCAGCACAAAGTATTCCCAAAGTCATTGCAAATTTCTGTAGATGAAAGGATTCCATTATATGAAAGCCCTCCACAAAAATTTAGACAAAAATGCTCATTGTGCAGAAAGGAGCTAATGACATGAACTTTTTTGACCCTGCCAGGCTACGCTGAATATCTCTATCAAGAATTCTGTTTGTAGAATACCTGTGTTCATCACTGAGACTTTTGCAGCTGGGCATTAAATATGAAACATTTAAGAAATGCATTAGCCTGTAAACTGGGGTTTTTTGTTGTTTTTCTAAAGAGCTAAACTGGTAGAGCTTCATCAATACTTTTATTTTCAAGAAGAAAAGTGTTACTGAGAGAATATAAGATGTCATAACTTTGTTTGCAGGTCAGTGTTGATTTGTAAATACAGCAGGCATTTGTGCAGTGCCCTCACAGAATATTCAGAGGTGACTCTGCTTCCAACCTTGCCCTTGTGGAGCAACTTGGTCAGAAATTCAGTCTTGAACCAAAGATGCAAAATTTTAAACTCTGTGTTATAACTAATCCTGAAATACCAAAATAAAATTTACAAACATATTAAATGGCTACATTTTTCATTTAAATACCTACAAGAGGTTCCAATTTAAAGCATAGTGAACTTCAAATTCCTATGTCAAAACTCAGGCTTCATGTTGCAGCCTGTCATTTCACACATAACATATCATGAATACAAGTATTTTGTAGGTCAACACAGCCCATTGACAATGAAAAAACAGAATTATAATGAGCCATCAGCTTTTGCTAAAAATCTTTGTGCAAGTGAAAGCAAATATTTTAAAAAGAAAGAGCAAACCAACCAACCAACCCATAGCATAATATGTAATTTTTTCTCTTTATGTCACAACATTTTCAAGTAAGTTTAATAAAGAAAATTCTTTATGGTACTGTGCCTATGGAAGTGATGTTATATAGTATACCAAAAATATGTACTCTTAAGTATAAATATATTTGGGTTGATTTGCTTTGCTTTATGATGGGAATTTTAGATTATCTGATCTTCACAGCATTAATCATATGCTAGGTTATAAAGTTAGCATAATTTTATTATGAAACTGTTACCAATTTGAATATATTTTATTCTTTATTTCATCAATAAATCAATATTTTTCATTTCCTATATATTTTAAAAAATAACAATTACAGATTTTCAAAAGAGCTTTGCATTCCAGTAGCACAAAGGCACCTTTGAAATAAAAATCAGCATATTTTTTAGCTGTTGGTCATTTTATTATGCTAATTAAGTGCAACAAGAACTTTGTGGAGAAGAGCTAGTTGTAAGTGGGTTATTTTTTAAAACCAATCATTTAAAGTTTAAAAATGATTTAAAGTTTACGAATGCAAAAAAATAATATACAGCATCAATATGCTTTGAGAAAAGAATAATGAAAAAGCTTATTTTCTAAATTAGTTCTTGATTCCACAATATTATATTTATTTATTTTAGAAGTGGAAATTTATCAGAACACCTCAAAGTGCACAGTTAAACGTGTAGTTGTCAACACTCCAGCCTGTTACTTTAAAAGGAATTTGGTTTATTCAATGCCTTAAAATGTTTCTTATATCAGACAAAATGTTTAAAAAGGCTTAAGATCTTGAGAATGTACAAGTGTTAACCTTAGAAATTCAGATCAATTTTCATTCTTTCTTGGCAATTCCAAGAAAGCTTTTGGAAGTTTTTTTAATATTGAAAACGCTAGTCACTTCATTTCACTTTCCATTTCTTAATGTGATGGTTTGGTCTCTGAAAACGTGTAGCGTCTGAAAAGAAGTTAAAGCTGATTTTTAAAAGTTCTGTCTCAGGCAGTTAGGAGTCCGAGCTTAAGATGCTCACCTCTGACCAGTTCAGTATGGTGGGAAACATGAAAGACTCACTCAAGTTCCCAAAATTCAAGTACCTGTCTTAGATGCCTGAGGTTGCACTTGAGGCACTTCAAAAGGGAAATACATGATGAGAATGTAGCTTAAGATCTCTGAAGGTGCACACATATGCGTCTCTCTCTCTGTTTCTCTAAGGAACTAGAGGTGCTTCTACTTTAGTGTTTTCATTTTATCACAAATGTGCTTTTTAAGCCAGGCTCCTGCCTAAAGCCAGTCATGCAATTCTTCTTATCACAGAGCAGTCTTTAAGCACATGAGCTGTTTCTTTTAGGATGACACTAAACAAGCATCACATCTATATGGGTTCTGGGTCCTGATGCACTTTCAGACCATGCAGCCCAACTAACATGAATCCAGAGGAAAAACCCCTCTGAGATGCTAGCAGCAAGACTGCCAGGTTGGGGTGCCAGCATTTTCTGTGGCTGTAGCAGCTGCTGCTCGTGCACCATGGAAGAAAAGTTAAAAAGCTGAGCTTCACAGTGTAGCCCACAGGAGCTTAGTGCCTGAAGGGGGATGCTGTGCTGCAGCAAGGGGCAGAATGAAGCTGAGAAAGGCTGATGCTGCCCAGGGCAGGTTGTTCTGCATCACTTTTTTCCTCACCACACCAGGACAGTATTGACTGCAAGCAGGCTACCCCATGCTGGTCAGCCCTCTCCCTGTGCATCTTTCTCCCCATCTGCCACAAACACACACCTGAATATTTGCTCTGGGGTCCCCGAGCACACTTCCATGTTCCCTCACTCCTGTTGCTCAGACAGATGCAAAACTGTACTTAGCTACATAATGGAGCCTCTAAACCTCATACACTGCCAGGGGACAGTGTTAAGGATTATGGCAAGGGCAAAAGAGTGCTTGAGTGTGTGATTAACTCTCAGGTTATAGCAAATAAAGTCATATCTGTGCTTAAGTGCTTTCCTGACTTGGAGGGTTCTTAGGTGGAATTTTTTTATTTTCCTGGAATAAGTTCTGTAATGTCAACATATTTCTACTTGCTTGGCTCAATTTTCAGAAAGTTTAGCAGAGACAGTGGTTCATATCCTCTTGGAATCACAAAGAAAAATACATAGGAATACTGGAATAAAAAGAAATTTCTGTTCAGATTCTGTATATTATTACAGTACATTACATAATCTATTGAAATATATTGAATAATGTAAAAACAAATGCTTTCATTTACATTTCCTTGTCAATTTTCGCCATGGTATACATGCCTTCCACTTTCAACAACTTTCTCCACAGGAATCCCAGCTGTTAGAGAAATTCTTTCACTGTTCTTTTACTGTTCAGTATATACTAATATATAATGCAGTGTGTGTGTGTGTGTGTTTGTGTGTGTGTGTGTGTGTGTGTCTCTATATATTAGTATATACTAATGGAATATATTCAGTATATATTAATGAAAGTTACATATTAGGCACAACTGTAAAACAGAAGCATACATCCATGAAGCTTTACATTTAAAACCCTATAATACTATAAAGAAACATATGTATATTAGTTGAAGAAATGGCTATTTTTGCAGGGTATGCACAATCTGGATATATGATAATAAATTGATAAACATTAACAGATCTATTATTTCATACCTCCAGGAACTTAGGGTTTTTTTAATTATTCTTATCCCTTTAGCATATTTGCAATATATGTCATAAATTTTAATTTGTTATGGATAAAAATGACTGAAAAATGTAATAGAAAGTGCTATATATTTTATAAATATTAAAAAAAAATAAGAACAGCTATTCAAATTATTTATTTCATTTTTAGTTAAGGTTTTGTGATTGTTTGTAATATGTATTTGTGAAAAGCATAAGTCACCTAGTTGTTTAAGCTCATTAATATACCACTAATAAAATGCTATCTTCTGTTTTGTTTTTGTTATGCTTCTTTTTGTAATGGAACATAACAGAAAAAATAGAAAATAAATACTTTTTTAACTAATCTTTTGCATTCAGTCATAGAGTGTATGAGTTTTATATCATTGAAAGCCAAGTCTGGGAAATCAAGAATAAGCTTGAAGAAGCTGGGGTGGTAAAGTTATTTCCCAACAACTGTTTTTTTTAATAGAAATAATGACCATTCCTTACTTGTATGATGATTTCTACAAGGCCTGTCACCCACTTAATGCCTGACTAGGATTTTGGAAATATCCTCCTCTCCCCTGGCTATGAAGCTCAACCTACAACTATCACACAGCCACCAGATTATTTTACCATTGACATTTAAGTGCTTAGTTTTGGTTGAAATTAACCTAGGCCCAATATTGCAGTGCCTGAAGGTATTTTTGGTATATCTTTGAAACCAAACAGTTTTCAAATGGTGTTGCAACTACTAGAGCAAAACCAACTTGAATGAGTTTAATTTTGTTTGTCTTTTTCCCTAAAAGGGAACAGATGTTGGAAGATGGGTAGTCCCTGTCTTTATTTAGGCACCTTTATATCTTTTCGACAATTTAGGGTGAGAGTCTGCAGTGCACATCTCACAGGCACATTTTTGAGGCCTTTTTTGTGTTCCCAGTGTGGAGAAGCCAGGTAAGCTCCATTACAACAGTGCTGCTCTCACCTTTCTCTCTCAGGCCTTCTAAAAGCACACCCCAAGGCTTTCTTGGATCTGAGGCTGGGGGTTGCCTTCCTCAGCTCTCTACCCAAGGAAATCTTCTTTGGTGACCCCCTCCCTCTCAGCATCTTGAAGAGGGGGAAAAAATATGAACTAATCATAAGTGTGATTAATACTTTATGTTGAAAAAATTCTCAGTCCTCATTCCCTGAAGTGATTAGGCTGTTGTGGGTTAGCAAACATACATAACTCCACCACATTGGTTAGGTTCCTGTCTGTCCCAAGTTTGTTTTTATACCACCACCATTTAAGTGAAAGGGTAGAAAAAATGAGGAGAGAGATATTTAAAAAAAGAGGTGAAGAGAAACATAGAATATTATAGTTAGGAATACCTTGGAAGTAGGTATATTCCAAATGTACAGGGATCCTGTTATAGCCACCACTTTAATTTGCACATTAAATACAAACTATACTTTGTATTAAGAGCATGGACTCACATAGGACTGAAAGGTTTGTTCATTCTAGAAATACCTATCTTCTTCTGAATTACCGTTTTTAATCTCACATCTTTTACATCTTCCCCACAGATTTTAGCCTCAAATGAAAATTCTTGTAATTAAATTTTTTTAGGATATAGTCATTGAATAAGATTCTTTAAATTCATGGTTCTTTTGTTCCACAGCTAGTATCCTTTTACTCCAAGCTCTAAAACAATTTATTCTTGCAACATTTGAAATTAATTGTGATCTATTTACCTGTGCATCTGACCAATAACATTTAACAAAGTATAATATTTGTCTCTTTTCAATGATAAATTTGTACAGTTGTCCAGTGTTACTTTTTCAGTATTTTGACAGTAGTTGTTCTTACATTTACTTATCAAGTAGTAGTATTTTTTAAGTATTCTTCAAACACAATCCCCTTTATAAATAGAAAAGTATATAATTTTAATTTTCTAAGCAGAAGCATTTTTTTTTTCTCTATAGTGCTGTGGTTGATATTGCTGTGCATTTGTTCAGAAAAGTGAAGGATTTCACCCTACAGCAAGTATTGTCACTTGTTGGTTATGTGCTTTGTGTACCTTGCATCCACACTCTTCCCACCACTTCGAGCAGAATTTTTTCCCAGCCCTTTCTTGTATGTCATGTACAGCACAGTTTGCAACCAGACCTGGTTTGGAACTCCTTAACATTATGAGAACAAAATTTTAGTAGTCTAAAAATTCTTCCTCACCCATATGGAGATGATTTAAAACTTGAGGCCATAAGAGGAGATTTTTTCCTAAAGCACACAGCGTAAAAGCAGCACCAGCTGGAAGAGGGTGTGTGAAAGCAGTGCTGCTCCATACTCCCTGGTTTGGCCTTGCAGAATTGGGAGCATAGAAGATAGCAGTGTTTTTGTTTTACTGCATTGCATAAGGTACAACCTGAAACTTTTTAAGGCTCTTTTTTTTTTTTTTTTTTTTGCTGCAGAATAGAGGATTAGAAAGATTTTTACTAGATGCTGAGATTGTCATGCAAAGCTCTCTCTAGAAACAGGCTTTAAAATAGTTTAAAAAAAAAAAAAAAAAAGCTCCATTAAGTACCATGAGCTTCAGTGAAGAGACAAGAGGGAAGGTTCTTATGCAGACAGATCCCAACTCTAACCTTTCTCTTTTGAACAGATAAAAAATCCTTTTAGCTAGATGTCTTTCCCTTATTCATTTTCTTATTTTGCTTCAAGAGTCCAGTGAGGGAGGACAAAAGGTCTCAGAAAGGTCAAACCCCTTAACTGAGGCAAGGAAATGAGACAGTGGTCTTTGCAGTGCAGTTCCACCAAGTGCAGCACAGTCTCTGATCAGGGCAGGATCACAAACAACTTAGGTTCTCTTCACACCAGAAGACAAATGTTTGAAGGAAGTGGGAAGCTGAGGCCTTTCATCATTTCACGAGAATCAGGAGCTCAGGCTGTACTTAACATGGAAACTCAAAAGCAAAAGGAGAACCCATGGCTGGATGGTTCATGAGGCTGTAAGCATTTCCACACGGGCATGCACAGCTCTCTGCCCTGACAGGGAGTTTGAGGGCCCCAATGCTGGTGCAGTATAAGAGAGATCTGAGCTATATGAGATTAGGGTAACCTTGTGACTACTACCAAGGACCAAGGAGCTCATGACATAGAAGGAAAGCATTCAAATGAATATGAATTTAGGAAGAACTGCTTGAGTTACTGAATCTTATCCAGTTTCCTCAGGCAGCAATGTCATATAACCCCTTTCACAAATGTTTAAACTTCATCTTAAAAGTAATTAGGCTTTTTGGCTCTCTTCCGCTTGTTGGAAAGCCTTCTGAAATCTCACTGCTCTGATGGTTTGAAACTGTCTTGCAATTTCCAGCCTAAACCTATTTGTAACTAGTTTATACCTATTTGACTTTGTGCTGGTGTTATCCCCTGAAATACTTTTTTTTTTGGCCCTAGTGTCAGTCCCCCCCCGTTTCCCCTCCTCTCCTTGGTATATTTATAGCAAGCAATCATATGCCCTGACAGCTTTCATTGTGCCTGAATGCACAAACCAAGCTCATACAGAAGATGTCGATGCAGTGCAGTGAAATTTGGTGCAGAGAATCCTGAGCTATTGCTGACTCCAGCTGATCTGTCTACCTGTTGTGCTGCAGCAAGACCAGCTCAGGGCCAGAAGCAGTTCATCCACTTTAATGCACTTTAAGATAATAAATACAGCCCATCAGCACCACACTGTGATGTACTGCTTCTAGAGCAGATAAAGTCCATGGCATCTCAGGGCTTTCATCACTGCTCTTCTTCATTGCTCAGTGCAGACATTCGCTAATCAGGCTCCCTGGCTTTTTTCCATACCGTCCTAATGGGTTGCAGTCTTACTCTAAATCTCTTCCAAATTTTACCTTTTTCCCAGACTGTGACTACTTCTGCACCTTATGCCATGGTCCCGATATGATCTCCCTTATGTCCTGCCCTATGGCCATAATATTTGTCACTGTCTGCAAAGACTGTGACTGGTAGCATGAGTTATTTCTGTGACTGCATCACACTGGTGACTCACAGGCATCCTGAGCAAAGCTAGTATATCATGGAGCTACTTGCTCTTCCAGTCTTGTGATCATCTCTCAGCTCATCAGTAATGAGGATGGGGTACAAGAACAGGTCCATTTATCACACGGAACATAAACTAGGACTTTTGCTTTTTTCCCTCCCCACCGTTATGGGGAAGGGGAGGCAGAGAGAAATGAGCCATCATTTTAGGAGTTAGTTTTCTGTGAGACAGCTCCAAGGGGCACCAGGGTAAAGATGCATATTTGGATGCAAATTCTTTTTCTTGGAGGCAGGTTAGAGGATTTATATGCCAGTTCTACCCTTTCCACATCTTTGGACTTCCAGCCATGACTAAACAGAAGAAAATAAAAAGCCCTGAAAAGGGCAAAGAAGAAAGAATGAAAGGCTCATAGAAAACCTTTCTTTATGGTCTTCAAGAGGTAAAATATCTCTAGCATTTATCAAGCCTTGTTCCATCTTTTCAATCAGTCTATTTCTGAGTGATTTTTTTTAACCCCTGCACTTGAATTATATTTCAGCAGCCTTGGGTGGGACATAACTCCAGTGCCAAAATCAACACTATATTCTATATACTTCTTTCTGTTTGATCCAGAGAAACCACATTTCTCAAAGCCCATTCTCACTTTAGGTGCTTTTGGAACACAAATAATACTATAAAGAATTTTAAATCTCCAGTGGGTGGGGTATTATTATTTTCATTTTTTTGTTCTGCATTCTTTTTAAATAGAACAGGTGAAGCACAATGAATCACTGTCATTTCTTTTTATTTTCCTGTGTATAAACGAAAAACTGTGAGTCCATGTGTTTTGACTGCTGTGTGATCAGCTTCAAGGACTTTTAAAAAGAGAAGTGTTAATTAGTACAAAATTTTTAAAAAAATTATTTGCAAAGATTAACTTCAACCAGGGGTTATCTAAGTTTTTAAAAGCTTGTGCAAAAAAACATTTGTTTTAATGAACAGGAACATTAGATTTTAAGTTTATATACATATTCAGTGTTAGCTTTAAACTATGAGCTGTTTCTATAGAAAAAAAAACAACTCCTGATACACAGAATGTCAGACTTCCTCATAGTAAATACATAAATTTGGGTAAACTGAAATCAAATACAGTGTGGTGGCTGTATTGCAAAAAAGATAGATGACTGTTTAAAGTGGTCTTTCACCCTTTGCCAGTTGGCTGCTGAGAGGATTTGCAGCTGAGCCCATGAGCAGGCTCATGAGAGGTCTGTAGTCCATGGGTACAAGCTGCTCAGAGGAGGGCAGGCCTGTTGCTCTGTCCTTAACAAAAAGACTCGTGTTAATCTAATCCTTTTTAATCTCAGTGAGGGAGGCTTCTGGTCCTTCCTTCCATTATTTAATGGGAAAAAAGTACTGGCTTCACAAAACTGAGTAAAGATGAGAGAAAATCATAGTGTCAGGCTAGTTCAGGAGGACATCTTTTCCAAACTCCCATGCCCCAGATGAGAGGATTTAGAGGATAATATCCCTTTTTTTTTTTCCTAAATGTAAAGTTATTTTTATGATTCCCCAGCTTTCTGATTGATAGTGATTAACCCTGGGCTTAGGAACATTGACAGTCTTCATTCCACTGATGCATGAGAGGGGCCGAAGAGAGTCTTTTTATAAATTCTTTGCTGTTAAATGCTAAGCTCTAATAACGCCATTCCAGTCTCTGTGACTTGAATAAAGTGTTCTGTGTTTTATTATACAGCAATGTTTTAATTAGAATAATTTTATTTATTATATTGCTACCATCATCCTTTCACATTTTTCCCTCATATATCTGTCAGCTCCCAAATCTGTTCTCCCACAGGTTTTATGAGATGGCTTCAGTAGTTCCAGTATTTCCATTCACTTTTTTGAAAAGATGATACATTCAGCTTAGATTGGTTTAATTACACACTGTTATAACCTGAATAGTGCTTGAAAAGGGGGAAAGGGGGAGGGAAGGGGGAAGATAGAGTGTGTTTCAGTACAAACAGATGAGATGATTAATGCTCCCTGTTAAATTATAAATCATAATTCTTGATTTTTAAAATTTATACAATATTTAAAAGTATTGTCAAGGGGACTGTATTTTCTTTTATGAGTTTGATAATTTTTGTATATGCTATGTAACTTTTTTCCTCAGGTTACAAATATCTTTATCTGTGGTGAATCAACCCTGCAAAGTATTGACTTGTATGTGAAGTTTGCTGAGGGTAAAAGTATTATTCTGAGACCATGTGTGGCAACCTGAGAGCAAATGAAGCTGCAAAATTATTGTTATTCACCTTATTTCTAATGCTTGCTTTGTTTCAGTTACTAAATTTTGTGTGAACATGTAATCAGAAAAGTATATGTGGGATGTAAAAGAAGATTTGAGATGCTCTAATCCAGCAGCTGTGTGCTTTCTTATGTTTTGCTGAATTCCAGTACTGAATGGGCAGATGAAGGTCTTCAGGTACTCAAGAAAAAGTGCTGCAAATCTCATGCTTTTGGAATCTCTTCAAGCAATGGCTCTTGTTTATGTGTGCTCCCTCAAATAGTCCCTGGGCCCTAGCAATTAAGGTATGATATTCTCATGAAAGGATTTTCCTACAGCTATTTAAACTGATTATATAATTTGCTAATTGTTTTTCAGCAATAACTTTACCTGGAGCATGAACCTCTTTTAACACTGGGTTATTTGTTGTTGTTGTTTTTCTTCCTAATGCTTTGCTTCTTTCAACACTTTAATACCCAAGGATTCCAGAACAGATAACCATTTCCGTTGGAAAGAGACTACTTTACAAACAAAAAAGCATCTATAGCTAATATATTAGTGATGTGTCTAAGCTTACAGTCTAAAATCCTCTACTTAATCCAATTCACATGTTTAGAATTGATCTGTCAAGTATCTTTGAGACAACAGAATAAAAAATTTTCCAGACTTATTTCAGATAAAGGCCTCCACTTTTTTCAGGAAGAAAATTACTCAAGGAGGAAGAAACTAACATATACCTTTTTCTTCTAACTTCTTTTATACCCAGTGGCAGAGGCCATAGCGTGCAAAACATGGTTCACTTTAAAACACAAAAAACCCCTTTTCCCTTTACTTTTAAACCAGTTCTGTAACCATCACAATTAAAAATAAACATTTTTGTTTACAAATTTCCCTAAATATCAGTAACATTATTTTGAGACATTAACTGTACAGTATCTATTGACAACTGTTAATGGATATTTGTATGAAGTTAATCCACTGGCTCCTTGGATGTCATCAAGGACTGATGGGGTCTGGTATGGCACTTTGTGAAAAGTCTCTCTGAAGTTCCTTATTTCTGTATTTTTTACTTTCACCCTCTTCCTTTTCTTCATTTGCTGTGCTCTCTGACTCTTGGCTTTTTGCTGATTTCTTTCCCCCATCTCAAGGAGGGATGTGAGATTTTTATCAGTAAGACACCCAGTCCTAAGGGAAATTAAAGACAGGCAATAGGAAATTATGTTTACAGATATTTCACATTTCTGCACTATCCAGAAATACTGTATTGGTGATGATGGAAGACACATCCATGCCTTGTTTAGTACTCTATTTAGACCCAGACATAGTCCCTTTTAAATATGCCAATATTGTCAGCTCCCCAAACTCTTGTGGCATTAAATTCCAGAAGTTCCTTATATGAAGAATTGCCTAATATTAGTTTGAGCAGGACTGTGCTTCAGCCCAGTTGGATTGCATGCTGAAATGACCTTGTCCATTGTCTCTGTGATTCTGTAAATCTTAGTCATACTCTCCACCCAGCCTCTTCCTTTTCAAATTAATCACACAGCTTCTTCAGTCTCTCAGACAGAAGCTGCCGTATCACCCTTATTGTTTTAAGTGTTGTCTTCCATAATGCATCTAACTTGATTGTGTCATTCCTGAGAATGACAGGCCAGAATTATATAAAATATGGTCTGGGACAGCAGGATTACATCTGATAGCAAGATGACACCTGTCTTCCACTCAATATCCATCCTGAGCATATTCCATTCTGCTATCTTTTGCTTCTGCTGCTGCAGGCGGAGCCAATTATTTAGCAAACCTTCAACCTTGACTCTTTCTTAAATTCCAGTTCCAAATTCAGCCTCACTGAATCAAAATTTAGACTATTTTTCCCTTAGATAAATTACTTCATGTATTTATGTCCACTGAAGCTCAGCCTTTTAGCGCAAACATTTATTTGGCAAGTCCCTTTTCAGCACCCTGTCCCTGGTAGAGCATTTGACTACTTGCAAGGGGTTAATATGACCTACAAACTTGTAGATGCATTACATAACTCCTTTCTCCTGTCCTGAAAAGTTGAATAAGACTGGTCACTGCAGGAATTCACTGCTGACTCTTCTGCGGTTGGGAAAATAATTATTAAATTCTAGCCTTTGCTTTTCTATCTTCAACACATCCTTTCCTCCATCCTGGTGACAGCTCAGTTTCTTCAAATGATGGGTGTGGAACATGTCAAAGTCAGTTTTAAAACCCATTTCTACAGTTTCCATGGTCGGTCCTTCAAATATGGTCTAAGTGACACTCTTGCAGAAGTCCAGCAGGTCAGTGAGACAGCATTTCCTTTCTCAGAAGGTTTTGACTCTTCCTCAACATAGTTACCATTTTATGCATATCCTGAGTAATGTCATTCTTTATTATAGTCTCATTTGCCTCAGCAGTGGGTAAGACTCAGTGGTCTATAGTTCCCTTGATCTCCTCCAGTGGTCTCCTTGTGGATGCAAACATGGGAAACTAGAGATAAGTGCTGGTATTTGTCTTGGTAGCAGTTTGTAATGGTATCCCCCTTTGCCATGGTTCTTCAGTTTTACAGCTGAGTTGCTTGGGTGACTGAAGTCTTATCCTGAAGACATCTCCTTGGTTTCAGATCTGCAAATTTCTCTACAATTGCTGTTGTTCCTGAAACCTCTGCTACCACCACTGCATTAGTATGGGAGTCTCCCTCAAATTCCCAGACAGACTCAATATTACCAAATCACAAAATAAGCTGAGTTGGAAGGGCCCCATAAGGATCATTTAGTCCAATTCTTGGCTTTGCACAGCACCATTTCCAGGAGTCACATGTGCCTGAGAACATTCTCCAAATGCTTCTTGAAGTCTGTCAGGCTTGGTGCTGTGACCACTTCCCTGGGGATCCTGTTCCAGCACCCAACCACCCTCTGTGTGAAAAATCTTTTCCTAATATCCAACCCTAAACCTCCACTGACACAGCTTCAGGCCATTCCGTCAGGTCCTGTCACTGGTCACCACAGAGAAGAGATCAGTGTCTGCCCCTCATCCTCATCTCACAAGGAAGTTGTAGACTACGATGAGGTCTCCCCTCAATCTCCTTCAGGCTGAGCAGACCAAGTGATCTCAGCCGCTCCTCATATGACTTCCCCTCAAGGCCTTTCCTCATCTTTGTTGCTTCCTTTGGACTCTCTCTAATAGTTTAATATCTTTCTTATATTGCAGTGCCCAAAACTGCACACAATACTCAACGTGAGGCCACCCCAGTGCAGAGCAGAACGGGACAATCCCCTCCCTTGCCCGGCTGGTGATTCCGTGCCTGATGCCCCCCAGGACAGGGCTGGCCCTCCTGGCTGCCAGGGCACTGCTGACTCATGTTCAGCTCTCCACCAACCAGGACCCCTTGACTGAGCTTCCCTCTTACCCCTGAAAGCAATTTTTAATATCCTTGTCTCTAATTGTTTGATGACAGCAATTTTTTAGAGTGCAAACTAATTCTGGCCTTATTTTTTATGTCTGACACTACTTTACTTTTGGCCACTGCCTGAAATGTTTCCTAACATTGTAAATACATGACCTAATTGACTTAAAATTTAGACCTTTTCAGGTCATCCTTCTTATGAGTACCCCAAGCTGATGTTCACATTGTTTCTGCAAATGTGATGCTGGAAGTGTGACCAGATAACAATAAAAGGCTTGATGTACATTATGCAGTAAATATTCCCATAGTTTTTCCCTTACAGCCTTTTTTTCATTCTCAGGTAGCTTAGCTGACTCCTTGATATTGTAGCCTATAGTGGAGCAGAAGATAAATTAAGCAGGAAAATGCTTAGAAGGCAAATAGGAAATAGAAAATATTAGGGAGCATAAAGGGATAGTGTTAGCCAGGGAAATTTTTACTCTATCTGTGGGAAGATGGAAGTTTCCTAGGTGTTAGCAAATCTTAAGGCAAATAATTTCATCACCAATCCAATACCATTCTCAAACCAAAGTGCTCTTATTGTGATGTTGCCAAGATGATTTACAAAAAGTAGTGGCTGCAAGGTGAAAAAAAAAAAAAAAAAAAAAAAAGCCAGTTTTCTAATTTCATGCCTTTCCAAATTACAGTAATTGAAGATGTCCCTGCTCATTGAATGGCACAGTAGGTCATGAGAAGGCAGAAACTAATCCACTCAAACTACGAAGTTTCTGTATGTATCTGGGCAGATTCTTTCCAGTCTGGATATCAAGTCATACCCCCAGACAATGTTCCTTTGAATAACACAAAGGTGTCTTCATTGTTTTGTTTTTGTTGGCAGGCTTTTGTACCCCCTCAGGCTAAACCAATTCCATAAGCTGGCAGAGGCCAGAGGCATCAGATCTAATAGTTCTGTCATTATCTCTTAATGACCTTTTTGTGGGCTATCATGAGTCATCTATTTTCTGCTTGACCTATTGCAGACAATTCCAAGTAAGAGGCACTTAAGTCAAAATATATGTATAGAAATCACTAAGTCAGTCTACAGAATTATCAAATTATTTTAGAGTAGCTCTAGATGAGTCACAGCAGCAACAATGGGTTGATGAGTCCAGCAGAAATCAATAGCTCTCTGCATCTTCTCAGCAATCTGTATAAATTGTCATTGTAGACCCCAGAACTGCGGCTAAAATTCAAAATTGTATGCAAAGATTTACTTTAGTCTTACATATGATCTTGAAAATGTAATTGTTCAATATTAATCAATATTTTAGAGGTCAGTGAGAGTCAAACAAGGATAGTAGCTACAGGACAAGATCCCAAAAGATTGTTTAGCATACAGCAGTATCTCCCTAAACAGCCAGGATGGGTTGATATCTCATATAAGGGACCATGTGAGGAGTGGTTGAAAGAAGAGTTTGGATCCTTTCTTTCTCCTCATAAAGATTAATTGTAGATTTTGAAACCACCAGAACTTCAGTAATATATTAAAGTTTTGCTTCTCGGTCAAAGAGAAAGAAAGGCTTCCTGAGTAGTGGATGTAAGGCTACCATTATGTAAAAATCAGTTATTTTCTTCTGCCTCCACTGCTTTGTGGTGTGCATGTTGCCAAGTAAGCCTCTAATGTTATTAGTGAGCACTTGTTGTAGTATACTGATAAATCTTATTGATATGATTTATATTTATATAAATCTGCCTTTTATCTTACCATGGTGTTCAGGATATATGGAACAGCATATATAATAACAACATGGTATGAAAACAATTGCCATATTTTATTATTGTCTTTGCCAAACAATGTAACTGAGCAAGAAAAATTTTGTAGTCTACTTCACCGAGGCTAAAAATTTGATCCCGAAAACAGTTTCCCAAACTAAGGATCTCAACTCCAACTTGAAAAAAACTATGTGGGATCATAAACCACAAGTCAATTGGATTTTATTTTGGGAGAAAATCAAGTTAATTAGCTAAGTATGTCATGGGATCATATATTGGTAACATAGGAATAAAAATTATTTGTAAGTGGATTATTACCAGAAAATGCTGGGGGACCATTTTTATAACAATAAAAATGATTTTGCCAATTTATAAAGACAGTCCTGCAAAATTACTTGTTTCTTTTTTTTTTTTTTCTTTTTTTTATTGTTTTTTAAGAAAAATATCAATATATCTAGACAATAGAATTTCATGATAATACATTTGATATGCACATTATATCGAAATGTACATGTATGCTATCAGAATGTTATATCAAAATGCAAGCAAACCTGATAATTGATGTGACTTCATATATTGTCACATATACCTTGTAAAAGGAGGACAGAAGGAATTCAGTTTTCTACAGTTTTTGGGACTTAGAATGAATTCCTCTGGTTTTCTAGACATTCATTATGAAGTGATAGAAAACAGATATCTAGTACAGATGGCAGTGTATTCAGCCAACAGAGTTTCTCAGTGAAAAGTAATGCTGGTGATGTCAGCAGAGTGGTGCTAGAGGATATTCCTGGGCACTGGGACTGAAATACTTTCACTGCTCGATTGTTATGTCCTACTTACATTAACTGATTGACTAAAATGATCCCTGGCACATACTTGGCTGTCTCCAAAGCAGTTCCTGGTGGGATTACAGAGTGTGCACTGATCGGGGCCATTCACCACAAGGAGACAGAATGTCGTCATCCTGTTCTGGAGTATAGTGGTGTGTGTGAGGGCTACTCAATTCCAACTTGTCTCAATTCCAGAAGGCAATATTGGGCATGTTTAATTTATTAGGATAGATGTAGCTTTGGAGACCTTTTCCTGTGTATTAACAGAAAATCACCTCAGAAATCAAAGGCTTAATTAGAACCAAGGCATTAGTTTAATTTATCCCTGTCTACTAGTATTTTAATGTGTTTGCAGTAAACCCGTGCCTTGCCTTGTAAGTTTTGCATTTCAAATGTGATTGTTACTGTCAAGGCTCACAATATGTCTTCTCTTATGGAAACATTATGTCAAATCTTTCTTACAGGGAATTATATAAGTTTGAGCTTTGTCTCTCCTGCTGCTCAAGGGACATGAAACATTAAATCCATTTGGATATATCAAATTAGAAGGGTCTGTTTCACTCTTCTGGAAGATGGAGCAGCCTATGTTATCTGTTTGGGAGCAATTTCAGGCAAGTCTTCTATCCCATTGGGACAGAAGATAAATAATACTGGTTTATCATATGGCTCTGATAAGTATGCTGTTTTACCAAATATGGGATAAGGTATAACAATAATGCAATCATGGTAAACCTTATAACCAGTTTTTTCCCTGGTTCCATTGGATCATTATCAAAGTATTTTAATTACTCATCTATGGAGATAAGTAAATTCACTGGAAATATGAAACAAAATTCAACAACATTAGTTTTCTTCAGAGTACAAAATGAATTTATGATACTTGTAATCATATTAAAATATTATTACTAATTATACTGTAAATCTTCTTTTGCTTAAGTTGTTAAAAACGTGCCATAATTTAAGAGCTTACTCAACAACTGCACAAGACTGCCTCTTGGGGTGAGTCCAGGGGAGGGTCGCCTAGGTGACCTTTTCATTTGAGAATGGCTCAGAACAGCTCTAACATCACAGCAAGCTTATGGCTAAATTAATATCTCAAGTGTCTTGAAACCTGAGGAGCAAGTTACAAGCTTCAAGCTATCATTTTGTCTTAACTTGACTATTTTTTTGTGTGTTGGAAGCAAACCTGAATGGGAACAGTAATCCAAGTGAATATCAAAGTCCTCATAATTGAAATTTTAAGTGAGCACAACTAAGAAAAAAACCAGCATGTGTTATGAGTGAAAAGTGTGCTAGTAATTCTGACATAACCCTTCATGTTTGGTTCAGAGGCTATGAACTCAACTACTTTCAAGCAGCATTTTGTCTTAATTTCTACTTACTTTTTGGAGGAGAGGTACACAGTGGTTTGTGGAAAAAACATTGACATAAAAAATAAAAATAAAACCAATGGGCTAGGGAAATTAGGCTTTTACACAGTAGATGGTTTTTAAATGTTTATGGTTCTCACAATAATCTTGAGCTCTCATCAACTCTTATAGGATGCTGCTGTTACCATTCCTCAGCGGCAGCAAGAGTGGAAGCACTAAAAGAGAATGGCTTTTGGCAGTGGCAGCCCATGGAGACTTTCCCCTTCCATGGCAGAGCCATGGAGTAACAAATGCCAACAAGTTGAAGCAGACAAAATAATCTTCTGCCACTCTGCAATTCAAAGCCTCTTTTGGTGTTACCTGTGACTAGTAGGTAGATATAGATTAATGGGAATGCAGTATATCCAGTCAATATCTATTTTCCCCACCTCTCCAAGGCAGATTGAAAAGCAACGAGTGATGGTTATTATAGATTTCAAGCTCACTTAGAGTGACTGACAGCTGGAAAGTCAGATTCTGACTGCTTTTACTGTAGGGGAGCATTTATTCATTAGTATACTTCATTAATTAGTAAGCTGTATTGCTTCTTTCCCCTATCTATTCCTAAGCCCCTTTGCTTGGGAACTAAACCACATCTTTTTCATTTATGGCAGCATTGCAAATGTTTGAGCTGTGAAATAAAAGAGGGTGGACACAAACGTGTAAATTTCTTTGATTGCCCATTTTCTGCAGTGTACCATAATATATGCTCTGAATTAAAGAACAGATGCACTTTCCTCTTGTCAAATTTCTATCTGCCTTAAGGATACATTGACATTTACCAGTTTTTCTCCTGCATGTCTGAGCTGCAGCCCATATGTGAAAAGTACAGTGACAGCTCCATTAGTGAGGATTTTAACTGATATTTTTAAGATGTTTAATGGTGTCCATGGTGTCACTATTAATGGAAAATATGAAATTCTTGATAGCTTCAAAGATATGTCTAGTGTAAGAGCTCAACTTTCGTAAAACTCTTGTGAATACTTTATTCATTTACAACAATTATCTGAACACTATTTGTGTCAACTTGAATGGTCATGTAAATATCACCTTTTAAATGATGAGATTTTAAGCCCAGAATAAATATAAAGGAACATGCCCCATATAAATCTGAAAAATAGCAGCCTAAGTCACAGAATCAAGAGAAGACTGATGCTCCAAATGATGTTCCAAGTAAAACATTTTTTATTAAAGGATGCTCATTTCTAAGGTTTTAACTTTAAATAGCTTAACCACCTGTAAAAAATCATCACAGAACTGTCCTTTACCATGTCAGTATTAAAGAGATAATAGAGCAGGAAAGAAAGAAGATAGAAAATGTATTTCAACACATATGAAGATAAAGATAATTTATTGCAGTATAAATTAAAAATTAAATCAGTTAACAATGGAATTGTCACGAAAAGTTCACATAGTATTTGTTGATGATCATGGCTTCCAAAGGGAGACACAAAAATTTTGAAATCTTTATTATTACTGTTTTATGAACCAACTACCAGGCAAGTATTAATCCAGACAACTTTTAATCCTCTTTTGAGATAGGATCTAACACTAAAACATGAAACTTTATAAATTACTGAGCCTACCTCAATGTCCAGTTTACCTTTGAAACTTGTGACATCCTTGGTCTCAATGTCAT
Organism: Aphelocoma coerulescens; assembly: GCF_041296385.1. Taxonomy (NCBI): domain Eukaryota; kingdom Metazoa; phylum Chordata; class Aves; order Passeriformes; family Corvidae; genus Aphelocoma; species Aphelocoma coerulescens. The sequence goes on from NC_091015.1 coordinate 126,504,047, forward strand.
TATGTTCCAGCTCATCCTGTTGTGCAATTATTCATTGTTCAGACTTTTAAAAGAAAACATGATTTGGTGCATTTAAATCTTGTTGATCAGTCCTATCCCTTTAAAATGTAGGGCAGAATAAAAACTCCAAATTTGTCTTCTCTAATACATATTACTTACATATATTTTTTATCTTTTTTCTTTCTTCTTCATTACATTCATGGGTGGTAATCACAAGTTTCCACACCTTAAAATGAAAGAAAAGAAAACTTCCAACCCACCCAAAAAACTCTTGCAAAAAGAGCAGTATCGATATTGTAGTACTAATCACACTTAAATTCTACTCTGTTTAATTATATTATCACTTACTGCTTTGTTACAGAGGTCTCCTGTCTTATTCAAAGAACAAAATGAGCAGTGCTTAATGAACATCTATTCAATATTTTCTTTTTTACTCATCATTCAAAGACTAGTTCATGTCTTATTTACTGCATGCTCTTAAAATCCACTCTGAAGAGAGAATTATTACATCTCCAGGGGTTTCTGATGTTACCCATTACTATAACATCTCAATACTGCTGAATTACTAACACATTTATTTTCATAAGATACTGGAAGACTACTAGGAATTTTGTATGTTTGCAGACAGCAGATTGAAGACAGAAGTTGTCCACTCTCATTTGGTGTCAGTCTTTCAGGACAGTTTCATAGTTTCCACTACTTCAAGTGCTCAGGGCAGAACTCTCGCATCAGTCATAAGTATACACACTTGGAAATTTGGAAACAAGCCACTTTGACCTAACTTTAGAAACCCAAGAAAGAAATTGCTCCTAATACAAAAAAATGTTGGATAGGTTTCAGTGGCTCCAAAGGAAAGGTATCAAAGACAGAAAGAAACCAGTTCTTCACTCAGAATTAATTTTCTTCAAAGACCATCCTTTCTTTACTAGCAAGGGTATCTCATTTGTGCCATTTCATTCCATGGCTACAGCAGAGGAGGCATCACATCTGCAGACAGCTTCATTTCCTAAACAGCGCTGTTTTACTGCCATGGGGTGAAGCCTAGCAGAAAGTACTGTTCAGTAAGTGACATCTTCACTGCATATGCCCAGCTATAACTTATTAGATGATTCTGGTAAGTGCTGGTAAAAAAAGCGAGCAGAGAAAATTGTCATGGGAGAGGCTTCCCCAAAAAAGATGAATCATGTCTTCTCTGCTTTAATGGTTAAACTTTCACAGGAAAGAAACAGAGAAGCAGAGATGTACTCTCAGTGACTTTACATCCATCTAACATGCTTAGGGCAGGACACCAGAAGGTGACAGTAAGCCAGGTAACAGCAATTCATTGGCTTTAGGTACACAGAAAATCAAAGAGATTGGCCTAGGGTGACAAGATGAAAAAATATTTTAATAAGATGTACTTTTTTTCCTGACATTAATTATTCTGACTACATTTCTGAAAAATATATCCTCCTCTGAATCTTGTCTCATGTAGCAGAACTGTCTGAAAACTGCAAGTATATATGAGGTCTTACCATATTTTCCTGTAGCTCTATTAAAATTTTGTCTGTATAATTCTCTGACCTATTCATTTTGCTAATTTCTTAAACTGTATTCAGCATTTATCACTTAGCTATCTTCTCTGATATTCAAGATTAGTCCTTAAGAATTGTTTAGGGAACACCCTTCCACACAGAATATTCTCTTTTTTGAAATTCTCTGCTAGCAATTTTACTGCCCAGAAGGCATTTCTTTCTTCTTTGCTAACATATACAAGGATTTTGACCACAAATCCCCAGATCCCCTTGATTTCCCTTATAGCTGCATATCATTAGAATAGCCATTCCCACATCTTGATCATTCTCCTGCCTTGTTCCAAGATTTTAATTTTTTTACTCACTGACAAAAATTTTGACTTAGGGTCAATTTACCTGAAAATAACTAAAATAATTCCTATCATGAGCAAAATATGAGAGGTCTCATTTATTGTTGCTGGGTTTTTAATTTTTTTTTTTTAATTATATGGGTTTTTTTTTTAGCATTTTTGGAATTACTGAATATTATGTGCTGCTTTATAAAAAATTCTAGCATTATTATTTTAACTTTTAAACTGTCAGTAGCCACTTCATGAGCAGTTGGTGTGGAAGTGGAAAGCTCTGAGAGGGCATTGAGGAGAACAACTGAAGCAGGAGCTGCAACTAGTACCATCCATTATTAGCATTAGAGTATACAATAGGAACATACAGATTTGAATATCTTTATAAAATACAGTCTTGAATCCTGATATTCCTGTACTTTGGAATAAAGAAAATGGCAGAGCACCCTTAATTCCAGTGTCACAAAATTGTCTACTAGGAAACATTTTGGTTTGGGCATTTGGAGTGTAAACACATCCCTATTGCTCACAAAACCTCAGGATCCTGGAACTTTTAGTACATATTGAAGCTGTAAATCTCACCAGGGCTTCACAGCTTCTAGGAAACCATACCAGGCTTCAAGTGTATCTTAATTATATCCAGACTGCATAATGGGACTGGTCAAAATGTATCACCTTTCCCCATCTGTTCTCACCTTCTCCTTACCTGATGTCCTAGTTTCCACTGGAAGTAAACCAAGATATGTCACAGAAACAAAGATGGTCTAGCAGGTCTGTGCTCAAGTAAGAGAACAGGAACGGAACACCCCACTGAAACAGCAGCATTAAGTACATTTGGGTGGAGAAATTAAGTTGGTAACTTCACATTTGGAAGCTCTGGCACCAGAGCACTTTTACCAAACTGATCTTCCGAAGCTGCAGCAATGAGTAATCTGGTGCTCAACTCTTAGTTGCCCTGGCACCTAGTTGCCTGGGTTCTACTTTTATATGTAGTTGATGCCTTGAGAGGCCCCCTAGAAACAGAGACTAGACAAGAGTAAAGGATTAAAAGAGGTATTTATTTGAAAGGCCTTCAAAGGTACACCCTGGGGACTCTGAAGCTATTCTCAAAATGGACCCCAAGATGGATGACAGGTCACGAGTTCTTCACTCTTTTATAGGTTCAGCTCATTTGCATAGCAGGGTTAATTCTCCAATTAAAGCTTCAGTTTTCCCCACAGCTTGCCCCCCCCTTAGTGGCTCTTTGGTTTATACTTTTGGCCTAGGACAGTCTGGGTGTCCTTGAAGAGCAGGCCTGGAGAGGCTTTGTTATGTCTACCTAGCACGAGAGAGCAGAAATTAACAGACTACAAGAAACTTCAGAGTCACACACCAAGCAGTACAGGATTTGAAAAATATAAAAGTTAAAACTAAGGCATCATAGTAGGAACATGTGAATAAGGTTGAAGCATAGATTTTCATACTATTCTTTATTCAGATGAATGTATAGTATATCATTGCCTAATTAGGTTGTGACTCTCTTAAGTTGCTGTGTTAATTTCTGTAAAAATAGAAGGACACAAAAAGAAGACGTCTCAAGACTGTGGGGAAAATATGCGTCTTAGGACATAGCAATTCTTAAACAAAACTAGAATGTCTCAAGATGTCTGTTCTTGAAGAATGGCTTTGTTATGGCTTACATGTCTTTCTGTCTCCTTAAAAATCATCTCTGTTTCCAAGGAAACAAAAAGAAAGATCAGGTAAATTTGATAGAGGGGAAGAAAGCTGCTTGTGTAGTAGTGCAGTAGAAGAAAAGACTTGAGCAAGCAAGTAAAGAAATATATATAACAGTGGGCAAATCATAATAATGACCCCAGAATAATATCCAGAAGATAATCCTGACTAGGGAGAGCAAGAAGAAGTCATTGTGACAATAGGACTATGAACCAGAAGTGATTGTGAATGTTCACCTCATCCAGACCTAGACAAACTACTCTTAATTGCATGGTTTGAAGAATAAAGTATCTCCTTGTATTCTGCAGCTGTGTTTACTACCATGTAAACCACTTGCACAGTCATAGCTCAGGAGATGAATTACTTATTTAGACATACTGTTGTAACACGCTATAGAGTTGCTTCCATTGCATTCCTAATCCATCAGGCAGATATTTTTATAGAGAAGCTCCAGACTTTAATATTTGGCCAGTGACTAGCTGAACAGGACTCAGTTACTGCTAGGTTTCTTAGTTTCTCAGCCCCATGAACAGCTCTATGCACAACCCCACCCCAATACATTACACTGCTGACCTTCAAGCAGCCATTAGGTCTCCCATTATCTTCCGAGGAGCTGAAGTAGATAAAACCAAAATTCTCAGAATAACCAGCAGAGTCGGGCAGGTGAAACTTAGTGAAGGAATATGTGGATGGAATAACACACATTAAAATATCCCAGGCTTCAAGTGTCTGATTTAGCAGTGTTGGCTTTTCCTGACATCTTTCTGCAGCACACAGTACTCCTGTACATGTTTTGAACATCAGAAAGAGCAGTGTTTAATTTGGTAGATCCACTTGTAATACCTGTTAAGTAAGTTTTTCAGTGAGAACCATGAAGACCAAAGTGGGGCTCTGACCAAACCTGATCCTTAAAAGGCTCTTGACAATTTTCCCCCGAGGTCGATTTTTATTCCTAGAATTAGTGTAAAATTATGGCCTTGCTAAAGCCTAGCAGCTCTGTAAAGTTTCATTCCTAATGTAGACTGCTGTGCAGTGCTACTGTGTGCTAAATGGCTTTCACACTTGGGCAAGGAGAGCTTAACTTCCCTCTAATGTTGCTCTGATAATTTCCAGTTTGACATGTGGAAAATTCCATATACGTGGCGTACATGGGTTAGGCTTGTGAAATCAATTAATCTTTTTTTTCTAGCAGAAACTTAACAAAAAGTTACAGGCAAGACATTTTAGTATTAAACAAGGATTAGAACCCTTCAGATGCTTCTCAAATACTCTAGCAAGTAAGCGATCACCTATCTTTAATTATTTTTTTTTAATGAGTAGAAGTGTGCACTTAATTGAGGATGCACAATCAAGCACTTTCTACACCTTTTTGTAGAAATTATTGACTTTTCTAATAGAAGAGATTGTATTTTTTTTATCTTTTCTCAGCCATAATAAATTATATTGCGTTATAGAATTGATATGTTCTATGTATTTACTACTATCCAGGTGGCATCCTCATTTTAGTCCATATATAAAAACATGTTCTTGGATGCTCTCTGGGTATTAAAATTGGGTTTTTTATCCCAGGTATTGCAACTGACAGTTTTCAAGGGCAAAAATTTTATAACACGTAAGAAATTGTCCATTCTTTGAAAATGAAATGCAATTCTCAGTCAGTGAAGCTGAGACAGAAGAGTAAAATCTGTGGAAAACTGTGGTTTACAACAGTTTATTTCATTGTTGTGTTTTTCAACAACAAAAGTGAAGTTATAAGAGAAATGTCTTATATCAAAACAATTTGTTCCCTTTGACAAGTACTTTCCACACCCCTGAAATGCATTTAGCAGTAATTACATTTCTTATTCACAAAGCATTTTTCATTGTCAAATATCCTAAAAAAGAGTAAACAGTGATTTGCAGCATTAGCCATTCTAGGTCAACATTTTAACTGAATTAGCTGATGAACATGACATTCCATATATCTAATGGGCAAAAGTCCTTCCATTGTGCAGCAGAGTTGAGAAGACTGGTGAAAAACTACCTCTGCTGTCTGCTCTACCTCCCAACTCAAAGGAATAACAGAGTCAGAAGTATGTGTGCTTAACAGCTACATGTAATAACTGTCAAAGTACCTATCTTGCACAGGGCTTGTAGCTGCTCTGGACATCAGTGCCCTTTTGAGTTTCCTGGTTCCTGAAGCACAGTCACATCTAGGAAGGGTCATGGGGCTGGAGAAAGGAAAGCAAAAGTGACTGCACGATGAGAGAAAGCAAAGCCAGGTTCCTTTGTCTGGATCCTGAGTGAGTCAGACAATGCTACAGTAGGCAGTAAACAAACAACCAACAAATCCTGGAAGCAGATCTGAAAGTTGTGTATCTCATTGTCTTGGGGTGACCTTATGATGTGTATCCCATATCACTGCCTATGCCCAGAAATTAATTTTTGTGCCTTTCTGTGCCTCTAAACTGAGCCTGAGAGGGAAAAAAAAAAAAAACAAAAAACCTGAGCAAAACTTTCTCAAAGCAGTTTGCAGCTTGTTCAAGGTCACATAAAGATAGGAGGTTTTTTCTTCCCAGGCGCGGCAGGGGAGCGAGGAAGCACCCGGCTTGCTGTGTTCCAGTCAGCTTTTGGCCAGTGGTTTTCAGTTTCTGGTTCTCCGGAGAGAGACTGAGAGTTGGACTTTTCCTTCTCTGGAACTTCGGATTTTCTCCCGTTTCTACTGGACTTCTACTGCTTGATTGCTGTAACATCAGAGCACATCAGGAGGACTTTTCATCGGGCACAGAGGGCCTGGCCCTGGGCCAAGCCCCAGCTCCGAGGAGACCAAAGGGAGGACTCTAACGCTTTCCCAGGTTTTTCCTCTACAGCGAAAGATTTTACCAACATTATTTTCCTTTCCCGTGTATTTGTTAAATAAATAGTTTTATCTTCTTCACTTTCTTTCGAGGAAAATTTTTTTTTCCCCGAACCCAGTGGGGGCGGGGTGGTTGTGCCTTCTCTCAGAGGATACATTTCTAAATTTGGCCAAACCGGAACACTCGTTTTGAGTAAGAACTCTAAGAGAGAAACTGTAATCATGTTCTTTCTTGTTTGGGTTTTATGATTTCTCTCTGGCTACATAATTTTCCTTGCTTAGCACTACATCAGCCTTAAAAGAAAATGTTCCTTTTTTTCATCTAAGAGTAAGTTTAAAGGCATTCACGAAGGAAATCAGAGATACAAATTTCAATCTCCCTGGGCAGACACAGGATCTTGATTCAGGTCACACGATTTACTGGACAAGTAAAAGTTCTAGGCTAGAAGTAAGTCATGCAAACAATGTGTTGCTTTGTTCAGTTCTGGTTTTGGCTCAAGCAGTCCACATTTAAAGATCAGACGTATCATTAGGCTATGGGGTGAAGTAATTTAATCCATGCAGCCCTGTTTGGGTTGTATGTGGGGCCAAAAAATTGTGAGCTTACTATTTGTAGTAGCCAAAACTAGTAGTAGCCAAAACTAAAATACTGAAAAATACACCAAGAATCTTTTATACAAATAGCATGCATACACCTAAATGGCATTTACCTGATTAGTGTCCCTGATGAAAGACAAACAAATGCCAGATGAGGAACATTTCAAATAGCTAATTAATCTTTGGAACCACAGGTGCAGATAATATAACATTCCTGGAATGTCATCTAGAATGTCATTGTTTTCTACTACACTAATGAAGTGTCTGAAAATGAATTGCTGGAAAGAGTTACTTATCTTCAACAAGTTCAAGATGTCAACTGTTTGAATTCATGTCTGTGCATTCTCTTGTGGAATTACTAAATCTGTGTATAATGTCTGTTTTTCTATATGCTAGATGGGAGAATTTTTCACTGCTAAATAGAAATCTCCATATATTTAACAAAGTGCCACAGCAAATTAGAAAAGATGGAAGACAGAGCACCTAAAATCCCACTTCTGTTCTGTAGAGAACTGGGAACTGTTTTCCACAACTCGTATTTATAGCTCATAAACCATTCTGGACTTCAGCACTTAGAAGTCATCCCTCCAAGATATACCATAAAGATGGTTAAATTGTCCTCCAAGGAAGTTCAGAATCTTTTTAAATACTGAGTACTGGTATTCTAGCTATCATAGCCCTGTATTTCTAATGAAAAGACACTAAGAATTCTATATGAATAAATGTCATGACTCTCCATGTATGTTGAACTGGGTTATTAACTGCAATGATATCTTACTGATCTTCAATGAGGTGCTGTCAGTAAAGGAAGAAGAGAATGAAAGGAACTGAAAGATTTTTCTTTTCATAATATAACCACTAATTCTACTAATTTTTTTCTTCATATGCAGTGACAGATCACTGTTGAGAGCACAGTTCTGTCATCCAAGATGAATGTTTTTCACTACAGCTTTGCACATTTCACTGTCTGTACTTACCCTCTAAATAGATGTCAGAGGGAATTCTTGCATTGGGAATACCTGGATCTGTACCTGGTTCCATCAGAGACTTTGCCAGGCTTACCAGTGATCTGCCTATGTTGCAAACCAATAGCTCAAGTGTTCATTTTTTCCATCTTCTGGATATTGCCATCTCCAAGAAGAGAGACTGGATTGGTATGTCACTTTTCATAAGTGAATAAGGCCATGCAGATATTGCCAGATAGAGAATTTTGATTTGCTTGGTTTTTCTGGAAGTGTACACATTCTTTTGGGAGAAGCTGCCAATAGTTTAGCTGTACTTACTATCTGTTAATGAGTCAGTGGCCCAAATCTGGTCACTGACCAGATTTCAGTTTTCAATGCAACAACTAAATAAAATATGATAGAGCTTCCCATTAAGTTTTCTGGATAATGGCATAGCATTGCTGCTTTGGAGAAGCTCTATGGATGATACCTTACAGATAACAAGTTGGCGGATATTTACAATTGTTGTTCATTTTAGACAACTTGTTTTCTAGCTAAGGAGACTACCACAGGCTCTGCTCCAGGATCTTGCACAACATTATGCTGAAGTCAAAGGCTGAATTACAAGTGAAACTTTAGTGAGGAACTATATGACTCAGATGTGACAATCATCTAGAAACAGGTAGGTCAGGAATTAATTGCATAAACCATTTGACAATGCTTTTAATGTAAATGTCTTCGATAATTAGTCGTGTCATGACAGCATTGTATCTTGACTCATTTTAAAATGAGGATTATCTCTGTGCACACACACACACATATAAACATATATAATTTCAGTTAATGGTAAGTAAAATACTCAGGGCATGCTCTAACTAGCAACAAAGAACCAGGCAAGGGAACTTGAGCAAAAGTGATTATTAAATAACAGATATTTTATTCTTTAAGAAAGGAAGAAATAACAGAAAAATGAAAACCAATAGATTCAGGAAGACAAACTTCAATAAACTTTGAAAGCTGGCAGCCTCTCAGTTGAAAATCTATTCAAAAAGGAAGAGACAACTGGCAGGTTCTTAGGGAAATGATACTGAGGTAACAGGCGCACACCCTCCTAATGCAGAAGAAAAATAGGCAGGGGATAGGAGATGGACTGGACTAAACCATGACTTCTTCTTGGACTTGAGAGAAAGAACATATTCAAGAAGTAAGATACTTGGGGCAGAAAATAGGTCAAATGTGAATGTACATCATGGAAATATAGAGAAAAAATAAAGTGCTTGGATGTTCATGTTTATAAATTAGTAGGAATGGTATAGTCTCTACAGGTGATATGAAGGAAGTTTAAGGACTTTTTTCATTAATCTTTAATAAAATGGTCAGTTTTGATCAATTGACTTATAGAATGAAGTTTAAGAGTTCACTAAAAGTTTAAGAGCTCAGCCTTTAATAAAGAAGATTATAACCATAGTGAGTCCTTGGATAAGATGCTTTTAAATTAAGCAGTCTAGGAGAATCCCATCCCAGGATACGCAAGAAATAGCTCCTGAGTTCCCATAAGCCTTATGGGTTATCTTTGAGATCTCACATAGATCAGGTCCCAGGAGAATGGAAGAACATTTCTTTCTTTATTTGAAGAGGGGAAAAGGAGGAAATATAGACCCGCCAACACTCAGTACTACTACCAATGATAAAAAACCCAATTGTGTCTCACTGGTAAGGAAGAAGGAAATGAGTAGCAGACAAGATGGATTTGTCAAAAACAACATATGTCAAACCAATTTAATTTCTTTCCGTGACAGGGCAGCAGACCCCATGAACAGGGAATAACCAGTGGGTGTGATCCATCTTGAATTTAGGAGAGATCTTGACACAGTTTCATGACATCATTTTAAGTAAGCCATTTGGTCTCTAAAGAAAAATATTGGAAAACTGTTTTTAGAGAATAACAGAATAACAAAATAACATTGAGTAACATCTTGAGATCATCTAGCCCTCCCCATCAATCTCCCCTGCTACCTCCTACTCCATGCTCAGGCAGAATCAGCTAAAACAGACTGCCCAGAACCATGTGTAGTGAAATATTTAATATCTCCAGAGGCAGAGAGTGTACAACCCCCCTGGGAAATATTTAGTTTCTCTCACATACCTTTTGTTCAGATGGAGTTTTGTGTCTTGGTTTGTGTCCATTGCCTCTTGTCCTGTCAACAAGTGCTACTGAGAAGTCTGATTCCCTCTTCTTCATTGTCTCCCATCAGACCTATAAACACAATAAACTCCCTCTGACTTTTCTGTCATCCAGACCGTAAACAGAATGTGAAAGAAGCTCCAGTTCCTTCACCACCTTTGTGACCTTTGCTGGGCTAATCACATCACAGATGTGTTCATGTTGCTACTGCGCTTTAACCTAAGTTTCTCTAATTTTGTGTCTACATAGAATCATACACAACCAAGTTCTGAGATCCTGGGTCAGTCACACTGCAGAATAAACCTCAGTTAAGGGGAAAGAAAAAAGAAACTTGCAGGACACTAGTCAATGGAAACATTACTGTCCTTATCTTATTTCTGTACTATTATTTTGCCTACAAAAATTGTCTCCATGTGCTTTAGGCAGCACTTAACTCTCCTCTTACCCAAGGTGTATTCAAAACTATTTTGTGAGATTCCCCATTCCACTCTGCACAATCCTATAGTATAGTTACAGATGTTTAAGACCATCTCCCATTCTATAAAATCCAAAGAAAACGCATTTTACTCATGTAGAACTAAAATCCCAACTTATCTGTACCATGCATGCAAAGCATTATTAAGGTACAGGGATTTAAAAGGTTTTTTTTCTTTTTTATTGTTACAAATAAATGTGCTGAAAAATTACTTTATTCCAAGACCTTTGTCCCAGTCCAGAAAGAGCTCTAAATCTACTCCAACTCATATATAAGTTTATTAGAAATATATTTAGAATAAGTGCAGCATGATTTCTTGGAGCCAAATTAATTTTCTCTGTTAGAAGATGTAATTTTATTGTAAATAATTAATGCACAATTGCTTAGAGATTAGGAGAATTTAGGATTAAGATATGCAGGTCAAGTTCTAAAAACTTTCATGGCAAAATATCTCTTAGAACCATTCTCAGACATTACTTGAGCACTTTATACCATTGAAAATGAATGAAAAATAAGATTCAAAGGACAACAAACTAACAGAAAATACCACTTGCATGACTTTCAGAAGTTTTATCTTGCTTCTTTATCTGTAATTTAAAATCAATTTAGAGATTATAGAAATTCTATATGATAATCAAATATAGGGATAAATTATATTTTGAAGTTAATTTTAAAAGGAATATTTTTCCCTCTCTGATCAAGTACTATAGTATACTCTATGTTTAAAAGAGTCTATGAGAAAATAGATTTTAGTCCTATTAGCATCACAACACAACACAGTATCAGCTGTGATCTCTAAACGATGGTATTACTTATAAGAAATGCAAAATTCAAACAGAGGAAGGAAGTGTATGGCATGCAGAAAAAGGGACAAGCCACTTGGGAGTAACATAGGATTGCTGTTGGTGTGTGAAGGGATGAGACAAGGAAGGGTAAGGTCCATTTGGAATTAAATCTGTCAAGGGGTATCAAGGACAAAACGGATGAGGATTTCAGGGAAAGCCAACGCCACTATAGTTTGAAAAAAGGGCATGAAAGAGGATTCAGGAAAGTATAGGCCAGTCAGCCTCACCTTCATTCCTGGAAAGGTGATGGGACAGATCATGCTGGATGTCACCTCTAAATGTGTGGAGTAAAAGAAGGTAATCAGGAGTAGTCAGCATGGATTCACCAAGGAGAAATCATGCTTGAGCATTCTGTTAGTCCTCTATGATGGCACAACTGGATGAGTGTTCCTCAGGGGATTGTACTGGGTGCAGTTGTCTTCAATTTAGCCATCAATGACCTGGATGAAATGATGGACCATGCCCTCAACGAGGTTGCTGATGATATGAGACTTGGAGGAGTGGCTGATACACCAGAAGGCTGCGCCACCAGCCAGCAAGACCTGGACAGGCTGGAGAGTTGGGTTCAGAGGAACCTTGTGAAGTTCAGCAAAGACAAGTGCAGGGTCCTGAACCTGAGGAAGAATAACCCCCCACACCAGGACAGGTGCAAAGCAGCTCTGTGGAGGAAGAAGGGGTGGTCCTGGTGGACATGAAGTTACTATGAGCCTGTAGCATGTCCCTGTGGCCAAGACAAGAGATTGGAGAGGGCCCAGAGGAGAGCTACGAAGATAATGAGATGACTAAAGCATCTCACTTTTGAGGAGAGGCTGAGAGAACTGGGCCTGTTTAGCCTTGAGAAGACTGGGAGGGGATCATATCAATGTCTACAAATATCTTAAGGGCAGCTGTCGATAGGATGGGAACAGAATCTTTTAAATGGTGCCCAGTGACAGGAAAATTAACAACAGGTGAAAACAGAAAAGAGGAAGTTCTGTCTAAATATGAGGACAAAGTTATTTACTTTGAGGGTAATGGAGCACTGCAACAGGCTACTCAAAATGCATCCAGACATGACCCTGTGCAACCTGCTTTAGCAGTGGGGCTAGACTAGCTGATCTCCAGAGGTCCCTTTCAACCCCAACCATTCTTTGATTCTAAAGTGGTGATAAATTTTCAAAATATTTCATTTTTTACTTATGTATCTGTATTGGAAAATCTTTGACTCTTGACAGCATACTGTAACATGTAGGTTTTGCCTAAATTTCCGAGACAATTTTTTCTTTGATCCCATACTGCTGTCATTGCAGCTGAATTCAACTACTAATATTGACACCACAGAAGGCCTTCTACAAGCTTCTTATTTTTAGAAAACTCTTTTTCAAACAAGGAAGGCAATAAGTAATGGATTCTTATTAAAAAGTGGCAGATCTGTGAACGTGCACTGAGCCAGGCTGTAAGCTGTGTAATAGTTGTAACTAAATGCATAGCTACAATTGAACTTTACCTGTTGTGTGTTCACCAAACAAATTTTTATTGACCCCTTGAATGTCTGTAGTGGTCAGACAGATTGATTAAATTTGTAGAGATTTTGGGTCTTGTTTTGGGAAGGGTCTAAATCAGCATGATTTTGTAGGATTAAATTTTTGTTAATAAAGAAAGGATATTTTCAGCCTCCAGAGCTCGTGTGCCATGTATATTAAACTGGAGATGTAACAAGTTATAAGGAAAATTTTTGCATAGGAAAAAAACACTTTTGCTAATTAGTTCAGTTTTTGATGATTGACATCTGCTGCTATTTTTTACTAGTCATTTTTCTAGTGTTCAATTTCTCCTTCTATATAGATATGTATAAAAAAAATCTTCATATCCTCCCCTTCTATTATACTTTGCTTATTCACATTTTCCCTTAATACATGGTTCTTCACAAAATTAATATTTCTTAAATAAAGAGATGCATTAAAGAGAAAAATACAAGTAGCATTTTGCTTTTATTACTAGGCTAACTGAAGTAGTGTGTCTGTTTTTTTCATGGGGAACAGAAGCCAATTTTCCTGCTGAATTAAAGGAGAAAGAAGATCAATCTGCTGGAAAAGGCAATAAAATGCTAGTTTTTCTCTAAAATAAGCAGTAATGGCTGCTGCTGTGTTTTCTATTCACATTGGGGAAACACACACTTACAGGCCAGATTATTGTTATTTTAGATCCAATGAAATTACAAAGAAAGAATAAATTTGTAAGGAAAATGTCTCCAAGTGTCTCCAATGGGCAGAGTACATTGCTGCATTGTGTGAGTATTAGCAGTGGAAATAAACCTCCTGGGGTTTTGAGGGTTTTTAACACGGAAATTGCTGTACTTTTTGGTTTTTTATTCAACTATAGCTTCAACTGTAGCATTTCTCTGCTTCATATCAGATTGACTTAGAGAGGGTAAAATAAGGAAACAGAGGGAAAGTATCCCTTGAAATACTCCTTCAGTCTTCAATGTGAGAAGTAATATATCTAAAAGAATACTTAAATTTGATCCAAAAATTTGAAAGTACATACATGAAACTTTTTAATAGTGTGTCTCCTGTAAAAGAACATATATTGCATTTCTAATGATTGTATTATTAATACCTAATGAAGTGTTTGTTGGTGGATTAGTACTATAGTTAGAAAGCCTGTTCATATCTTTATATTAGTGTGAGAGTGACTGTGGGGCCTGAACTGAAAATGCTCTTTAATTTATCTGAAAATACAGTGTTTCTCCAAGAGAACTAAACAACGACAAAAATCTTGTAGTGCTGGCAGTAAGGAGCAAATTAGTGTTCTTCGGTAATTAATCTAAAAGGAAGATACGTACCTCAGTTAAAACATTTAATAAAAGTATAGACCAATAGATATCATAAAAGAAAATCTTTTACATGTTTTTTAGCTTTTCAGCTAACAGATCTTTAACAAAGAGCACTCTAAATGAGAGCACTCATTTAACTCAACAGCACAGGCATTGGCATTCTCTTGACTGCCTGTCAAGCAGGCTATGAAGGAAAACACATCTAAACACGGACTACTTCTATATATAAAATTTTTTGAACACTTAAAAATTTAAAAAATAGTATCTCTGTATCTCTCTGCTTTTGCAGTTATGATATAGAATGAACAAAAAGGTGAATTATTTATTATTCCTGAAATTTACTACTACAAAGCTGTTTGTGTAAGCCTGAGTTGTAAGTTGCACTGAGGATGATTCTGGAGTACACAACTTTTCATCTTTATCAGTTTAGATCTAGGTAACATCAAAATGACTGGAAATTGCTCAATATACATTGTGAGTTGCTGATTCTTATGCCAGGCCATGTCTAGTTATTCAGGTGTCCACTTCCAAGTCTGTTTTTCTTCCACCTGATCACTTCAAGGGGGAAAAAACAGAAGAAAATTGTTGCATTAGCATTGAACAAGCAACAGTTTCATTTTTTATATTAGAAACACACAGCAGGATCAGTAAACATCTATTCCTTAACACTGGGAGTTTGTTTTAAGAACCCACTGCTAAGTTATGTTAAAAAATCCTGATCCAGGTAGCCTTACAACCTTAAATTTGGTAGCTGCTCTAGTTTTGCTCTGTAGGTTAAAAAGATAAGACGTTGCTATAAAGCAGTATCTAAGTGCTGAACAAGATGATTAGGTATTCATCAGACTAATGTATCATAAGACTAAGGTATTCATCAGTCTATTTATTCTAATAGAAACATAAATTAGCATGTTATAAGGGAAAACAAGCCTCTACCATTAATAAACTCAGTCTTCCATAGTAAAGAAATAAAATTTTCGACAGAAAGAGGACTATTAATTGATTTGAGGTAGTTAAAAGCTATTTTATTGCTTTCATTAGGTTTAAATAATAATGACCTGACATCACACAAAGAATCTGGGCATCCCAAAACTTTACTGAATTTACTATTCAATGACTCTCTCATTAAAATTTCCAGAGATGAAAATAACTTCCACAAAACCCCCCTACAAAACAAAAAAAAAACCAAAAACCAAACCAAAAAGAACCCAAACAAAAAACCCGTCCCCCAATAATTAAACAAACAAACAAAAAAAAACCAAAAAACAAAACCAAAAACCCCCACACCCCAAAACAATCAAACAAAACTGTTTAAAGGTAAGTTTAAAGGAGGAGTGGTTGGCAGATAGCATATGACAGACACCTTCTCAAAAGCCAAAAAAGAAACATGAATAAAAAAGAGCAAAGCAATAAGACAGGACGATTGTAGAGACCATTGGGACTGTGAGAGTCACGAAAGGAAATGAAAATAGAAATGTAAACCAGGATAAGACTATGTGAAAATTTTAAAGATAAGGATGTCCTGGAAAACAAAATGCGTTACACTGAGACAACAGCCATCCAGAATGAATTTTCTGAAATGAATAATGGAGTTAAAAGAGAGGAGGAGAGTTTGTGCAGCATTTTGAGTAGAGAAGTTGACATTCTTGAAAGCTGAATGGAAAATTATGTTAATCAAATTGTTTGAGGAGATAAGTGACTCAATCCCAACATAGATTTGAATCCACCCTATAACTGGCATCGAGATGTAAACCTTAACTGCATTCAACTGTTTTTTGCTAGAAAACACTTGGCGTTAATGTATGCACTTCTGCACTCTGTGGAAGAATATTCCAATGGAAGTAATGAGCAAACTGTCGCCTGTTTCCCTTGGCTATTTTATTTAGAGGGTTCTTCTATTTCCAAATATGCTGAACAATCCATGGGTAAAACTACATAGTACTGAATGCTTGCTTTTTAATGTTCTGATTTCCTATTTTGTTCTTCATTGCACAGAATTCAAATTACTTATGACCTCAAGTGTTCCCTCAGAATTTATCAGCATTAAAGAACCGAGCTGTATCCTTTGGAATGGGTCTTGGATCCTCAGTGTAGAGCTGAGCTATGTTATATGATGCAAGATTAGCACTGTGATAGCTTTTATGACATTTCATCTGTATCATGAGACTCCTCCATTCAATAGAGCCACAGGGTTTCTTTCATCATCTGAATTACACTGCCACATCATCCCTGTGCAGTTTTGGTCATCAAATTTTTTCTAATTATTTTTTTCTTTTAATGTGATTGTGCAGCAACCATGATGTTAAAGAGTGTCCAGTTAATAGATTGCCCTATTAAAGTGCATTTGCTATTGAAAGTGCTTGCAATTGAAAGTTTATTTTGTAAGCATCCTTTACTGAGGATGTACATGTCTTGGATTTGAGGATGTCAGTGACTCTTCAAGCAGCTAAATTTACATAAGATCATAAAAATTTACATAAGATCATCAAATTTGCATAAGATCATCATCATATGTCGACCATCTCCACCCATAGACTCAAAGCTCCCACGAGTCACAAAGTTTGTAATAAAGTTTTGATTCTGCTCACAGCATTTTTTCCTAGATCTGCTGTTCAACAAAATTTGTATCACTTGTACTGTACCCAGAAGAGAAGGCTGATTGATTTTCTGTTCAAGTCTCTGCAACTTCATCAGTCAAACAGACCAGAATAACTTTGTCTTGTACCTTTCCCAGCAGTTGTCAGTTAAGGAATGCCCTGATGATTATCGTATGATGACGGATTTCATTTCCTTGCTCACAGATGAGAACTGATAACATCTTTGAAATCTTTTTCCTAGGCTCCTCAAGTGGAGAATACTGAGTTTTCTTACCAGCTTGTGCAAATCTTACACTTTGGAATTTTTTATTTATTTGTTAGCTTTCACAGCTGCAGAGATACTCAGTGATCTTGAAAACTCATCAATTATTTGAAACAGTTTGTAATTATCTTGCACTCACTGTATACCAAATGATCATTGTGCTTATTACATTAATGACTAACCCATTTTTTCCAGATGCATTGTGTGACAATATAAGCCATTTATTGAAATTGCAGTAGGAGTTTAATTTTCTGACTACAGACCATACACAGCTTTGAATTCATCAGAAACAAGAAGAAAGCTTTTTTGTCATCTGAAAACTGGAGTCATTCAGGTGCTTTTTTTTAACAATTTTCTTTTGTAAAATTTTCTTGTCCATTATTTTGAATAAAGATGTTTTTCTATCCCTGCAGAAAAGTTGTACTTTATTTCCTTGGATTGTTTAGCATTCTGGAATCCTGGGCAGATAATGTGAGGACTGAGTGGTAACTATGAATATTCTGTACAGGAATAAGACCGACCTGGCAAAAATATAATGGCAAACAAACAAAACCCCCATACTGAATCACTTAGTGTTTTGGGCTTTTTTTCTGCTTGTTTTGTCAAAATTGTTGTAAAGAAACCACAACAAACCCAAAGCCACAAACTGACACCACGTTTGGCTTGCTTTTACTGTGCTGTTTAAAATCCTAATTGGTAATCCCCTTTTAAACTCTGTATTTAGTGGATATAGTAAAGCATTGAACTTTGCCACCCCAAGGCAATGGTTGCCTTTTTAAGTCATGGCAGCAAATTATGAAAGTAAAATATGGAAGTTATTCAAACCTTTTGGACCTCTCTTTAGCCATTAATTTATATAAAGCATATTAACAGTAATATACTGTTAAGAAGTAAAAACAGTACTTTGAAACTTTTAGACAATGTAAAAGGAAAAATGAGCAAGAAATATAGGAACATGCTTTCTAGCAGAATAATTTTTTGCACCTTTTGTTCTGATTTAGTTTTTAATCATTTCTAGTTTCTAAGTGATAGCAAAAAGAGACGTAAACTGTAGGTCAAGCAGGAAGCATATTATTGGTCCTGTTTCTGCAAAGAACTACATACAGATTAATTTTTAAACAACTTGAGCAGTCCCATGGCCTATTTCACTAGTGTCTAAGTATTTATGAATTTGAAGTAATTTTTTTAATAGCTGTTTCCACTATTGAAGGGAGTGAAGGGAGGAGGCAGGAGATCACCAGTTTCCCAATAGCTATATAGCTATAGCTCTCTATAGATAAAATATCCACGTCTTTTTCAACTACTGTCACTGCATTAAAATTTTCAGTTTATTTTTTGCATTCATCCTTCAATAATTGCAATAATTTTTAGGGAAAAGAAACGTACATTTAAGTTCCTTTTTTACAGTATAATATAGCTCAAACCCAGCACTAAGTATTTGCAGCAGTGTCTGTGGAAGTCACATAAAAGAAGATTATATATTTTGAAAAGTCTATTTTATTTTCAGGGCGTCTGTATTTATTACCTAACTTTAAGTTACTTGTACGAAATAACCTTCTGCTGTGCACCTTAATTTTAAAAGGAAAGCAGAATCTTGAACAAAAAGTGATATATGACACATTTTATCTAAAATGTAGTTCCAAGAGAGTCTGGTTGGTGGGCACATCTTTGAATACCTTAATATCTTCCTTGGATCTTTCACTGAGAGGGAACACTTGGGTATCAGTAGCATCATGCCACCTATCCAAATATCAGCAATGAAAGGGACAGATGGAAAAAAAGCAAGCAGTGAATGACTGTTTATTCATATGGGCCTGATGCCATGCTCTGGTCAGCCTGTGCAGAAGTCTCAGTGTCCTTCCACCAGTCCTCACCCTGACAAAAACCTCAACTCTGAATCCAGGGGAGCAGCTTCTACACAACTTCTTTTCATAAATCTAGACAGGGCATGAATAACATTTTGATGGAATCATTTAAATCAATGTCATATATTTGCCTGCCTTTTGTATTTCCCTCTCTGTGCAAAATATCTCTATTTTAGGGGTATTTCTAATTAAGAACTAAAATACAAAGATTCAGTGCATGTAGGAGCTAGGGAGAAAGCAACTGTAAGTTCAAATACTACTTTAAGATAGCGCAGTTTTAATTGCTACTGTAAATTTAATGCAAAAGTTTCTTCTAATGTACCTTATATTGTTTCCTTATTTCAAATCTTCTAAAATCAGCCACCTTTTAAAGACACACATGATTTGTTCCTGTGCAATTCTGAGCTCTCTAAACTGCCATTTTAGCCGCTGAGCATTAAAAACCTTCCACACCTTAAAAGATGGAGTGGGCAACATTTCTATAGATTTTCCTTAATTCTATTCTTTTGAGTTAGGGTGATTTCACTGCTAGTATGGTAAACAGTTATTCTCATGGAATTATGAAGTTGTCTTGACTCAGTTCATGATAAGAAGATCAATATTGCAAGGTCCTTAATTTTTTAGAAATCTTGAAAATACATGGTAAGTTGAAACATTTAGACCAGTGTACACATGAAAGTCAGTTTCTACATTCTCAAAATAAATTATGCCTCATCGTGCACTTTCCTAAATAGCAATTACATGGATGGGCTTTCTCACCAGTTCTGCCTTCTTTATCTTTTCATTTTTTTAGTATTCATAAACATCACTTTGTGAACAGCAAACTGGGCATACCACTTTTTTTTCGGTCTCTCTCTTTTTTTTTCCTCTCCTGGCAAGGTTTGTATGATTAAAAGTTTTTTGGACTTCATTTAAATATAGAACATACTTAAGGTATAGGCTTTTACTATCAGGACTACCTGTTTGAAGTTTTTTAAGGTTTTCATTTTAAATTTCTAGGTTTTGGTGCTTTTAATGCTGTGATTGAAAAACATTCAAACAAATGGCAAATCAAACATTTAATAGTATTATTGCAGTTAGAAAGACCAAGGTGGTAAGTAGTATCTTTCTAAGGAACCTGCTGATGTAGTTGTACAGTTGTAAAAGTGAGCAATTTTCAGGCACACTAACTTTCCACAGGTCTGGAGAGACAGATCAAATAAGCAGTTATGTATAAGTTGAGAACAATAACATTAAATTTGGGAAAAGAAAGCATGAAGCTGTGGATGCTGAAAAGCTTGATGCAGAGAAATTTTCCAGCTTTCTGCCAGCATCGTGTGAAAGTCTTGCTCTCACACACACACACACACGCTAGCTTTAAACAGTTTGAGGTTTTGTAAACCAATCCTTTATCTTGCAGGTGCAAGATTGTTATGCAGTATTGTTGTGTTACTGACTGGAGAAATACGTTGAAATGGGTGTTGTAGGGTTTAACCAAGCATTCTAAGAGGTGGATGGTCAAAGGACCAATAGCCTTATGCCATTCAAGAGAACCAGGTTATATCGATGAGTTTGGAAATTAATAAATAATTCCATTCCATTCCATTCCATTCCATTCCATTCCATTCCATTCCATTCCATTCCATTCCATTCCTTCCTGGACCGAAGCCTATGTAATTTTTCTCACCATGCCCCGTACAACAGCGACATGAAACCTCTCCACAATCCACAACAACAGAGACAGGGGTTGGCATCTCCTTGACAATGAGGAGTGAGATGTCAAAGATGGAGAGGTATTTTTTATGAAGATTTTTTTCACTATTAACTGTATGTCTAACTTCTACAGATTGTCTGCAAAAAATCATTGTGGTACAGAGCAATTTCACTGGTTCAGTGTCTGCGTGTTAATTCACATTTCTGAAGGAAAATAATATGCTTATGTAGGATCCATGAAAACTGGTAGCTGAACCCATACCCCTGCTGAACCTGTCATCTTTTTGCTTGTGTGCATCCCATTATGACATGCTATCACTAAATAATTTTCTACCTCAAAGTGAACAAAAAGCTAACATAATTCACAGGTTAATATTCCCAACCTGGTCTTGGATTGGCTTGATTATTTCTCTGCCTGTTAGGACCAGTGTGTGGCTCATCATAAGAATTTGTCCATTTTTCCAAACATATCAATTGCTCAACTAAAGGAACTATTTCTTAATGCTAACCTAACCTTGATTATATTTTCAGATATGCCCAAGCACACATCCAGTTTACTTAAACATTTTCATCTAAAATTCTACTATGGTCCTGCAGTCCAGTGGATTGTCTGAATGACAGAGTAGTGAAAGGCAAATTTTTAAAGAAATCTACATAGAGTAGGCAAAAAAATTGTACATAGTAGGTACACATGCTGAAAATAATGAGCTATAGGTGAGCTAGTGTTCCTTTCAGAACATCTTGCAAGTCTTGTGACTGGTTTGATGAAAAACATTGGATATGAATAATCAGCTTCAGTTAATACTGTGAGCGGTGGGAATTACTTCGTACATGAATAAAAAGGAAAATGCCCTTACATTGTTGTATACACTTAGATTATACCCAGTCTTGAATATTTGTATTCTGTCCCTCTACTTCAATTGGTGAAAAGGTATATAAAGGATTATAAATGATGATTGAGGGAATGAGGTGATACCTGTATTAAGAGACATTGAATGAACTATGACACTACATCTAAGAAAAGAAATTACCAGAAGAAGGCATTATGAAGGTTTTAGAAAGTGGGATGAAAACAAATAGAGAATGGTAATTTTTATTCTAACCATACAAGAATACAGCAAATAAAAGGGTCAGACAGCATGCTGGAAGCACATAAAAGACAGTTATTTCAAGCAGCAAGCAGTCGGCAGCTGAAGTCCTTGCCAAGATATTTACAGTCCAAAAGCATAAATAGGTTCATAAAAGATTAGATAAATGTATGGGAAAAATACCCTAGAAACTGCTATTAAACACAGATCTTTTGGCTGAGGCAGTCCCTAAGCTGCAAATTGCAAGGATTTTTCATTTCTTTGCTGTTAAAAGGAGGTTTTCCTTAAGCAGTGCTAACCCCATTCAGAGGCAGGATTCTGGGAAAGATGGATCTTTAATCTGACCTAAGGCATCTATACATATGTACTTACACTGTCCTGAAAATCTCCAGCTCAGTTTGAAACCATAATTTCGGCAAGTACTTTGATGTTCTGCCAAGCTCTAAACATTTTGCTAAAGTATTACCTTCCACAGTAGCATTTCACCTTTTGTGCTGCAGAGTATATTCCCTTTTTCCATCTCTATTTTTGACTGAGAGACAGTTTACACTAAAGCAGAGGTTAGGGCTCCATTAACACATAGGTCAGTTTTATTTAAATGGCAGCATTGAGCCATGACAGGTGAACAGTGTGCTGTACCTGGGTCCTTCTACTCGGTGGGATATACATTTCAGTTGAAACCTCTCAGTAAGTGTCATAATATCAAATAAGAAATAATGACATCCAGCAGCCATCCTCATTAAATGTAAAAAAAAAGATATCAAAAATAAATGGACAATTTCTCCACTGTAGGATTTAATAAAGTGAGTAGCACACTATTGAATGGGGGGAGGGAAAGCTGTCAGTAAATGTCTTTTCATATATATATATATATAAAGAACATTTCATATTTTGCAGAGGGAGACTATTTGAGTTACGAATTAAATTTCTCACTAGGGAGACAGTATTCCACCAACTCCTAGCACAAGATGGCTGAAACAGATGTCCCAAAATTCAGCTGGGTCTTTCTACTTAATGAAAGAAGAGATCTGGTCTGATCTGCCCCAGTGCTGTGTTGCCTTGGGGTCATGATTACCTTTACTCATAGTTAGATGTCACTGTCCTGAGCTGAGAGTCAGCATGAGGCTTCATTTTTTCCCCCTTCCTTATCCTTTTTGCCACAATCTCTACCCTCGTCTCCAACAACAAAGAAACTCAGCATTTTTTCCTACTTGTGTCCAAATGATATTTTTCTGATAAATAATTTTTTGAATGCAGGGCAAGTGGTAAAAAAATTTCTTTTTACTGGGTCAAAATCTCACTGTAGAAGATGAGAGAGAAAGAGAGAAAGAGAGAAAGAAAGAGAGAAAGGAAGGAAAGAAGGAAGGAAGGAAGGAAGGAAGGAAGGAAGGAAGGAACGAACGAACGAACGAACGAACGAACGAACGTTGGTTGCACAGGGGTAGTGAATGTAGTAAGCTTTTGCTGTTGCAGTGTATAATACACTAAGTTCCAGCTGAAGCAAGCCAGAATGTGCCATTAGTCAGATATTGTCCATTTTTGTGTGAGAGTATGCATTTTGTTTGATGTCTCTCTCCCTTTCCTATCTTACAGAGGACAATTGGTTGTGCTCAAGTCAATCACCACAGGCTGTGCCATGCAAATAAAAGTAAATAATCAAAGATCCAAAGGGACCTGAGTGCTGAGAACTTGAATACAAGTTCCTGCTGTGTCACTTCTGAAATGGCTCACAGTCTTTTTGTCAGTGTGGGTACTTTTCACAGTTTGTCCAGTCTATGAATTATTTGTGCAGTTTAGGTTAAGATTTCAGTGGAACACATTAAAAACGTAGTTATAATATTTAGGATATTATTTTTTTTAATGTGAAGGAAGAGAAACTATCCCAAGAAATCACAATACCAAAGGATGACATCATTAAAGAGAATAGAGAAAAAAAATCTAGCTTTCCATTTTCTGTTTTGTGCCAATGACTGTTGTCTTTTAAACATCAGGTAATACTTCTGCCAGAGCCTAGGCAAACAAATAAGAGAGAAAATTAAAGTGTTTAAATATGTCTAACAGGAAAAAAATAGTGGTTTCACTAGTGCAACTCAAATAATTTAAATTAGCATACTAAAACATAACAATATCTCTCAAGATTATCTATATTTTCAGAGAAATAAATTTACTCTTCTAGACTACAGAAAACACATGTTGTATTTTCAACTAATATTTGCTTTCCTCAAGGCCCATTTTGCAAGGTTAGTGAAAGCCATGCAGCCACTTAACATGCAAGTCATTAAAGCTGAATTACTCCATAGCTTGCCATTGTCTGTCCCCAGCCTGTGAAGAAACACAATCCAGGTAATTTCTGAAGACTCTTCACAAAGCTAGTGTACAAAACTGAACAGATCAACAGTGATCCTCGAGTTCTGTAAAGAAATTTGGCAACACCAGGAGAGCGAATTTATTAAAAGTGAGCACTGGGACAACACACAGAGAACCTGTGTGAAGACCTTCCCCTAGCACTTCATAATCCCTTACACCTTCTTAACTATTGACAACCAAGTTGAGGCTGAGATGGTTCTTTGAGCTCTGACACAAAAAACTGCCTTATTTAAGACAAAAATTCTGCATGCATTTCTAAGAAAAAGAAAGGTAAAAAAAAAATAGAGGATATTCTGTGGGCTCTTATCAAATTAACTCTGGATATTTTCTTTTTTTTTTTTTTTTTTTTTTTTTAAATTTTAAATGATGAAAAAAAAATTTCCAAATTCAGCATAAGATATTAAGAATTCTTCTGTCTCAGAGAAGAAAGATAAATACAGTAAAACAGTAATCTCAAGGGACTGGTCCTTTTGGAAAAAGCAGTCTCACATGACATACTTTCCAATAAAAAACATTAGGATTTCCTTCTGCTGTAAGCAGGAGCATGCAGCAACAATCCCAGGCAAAGAGCTACAAGCAACCGATAAGTTTATTGGTGTGTAAAGGTGAACAAGAGCGTCTCTAACCCGGTACTTCTCACTGAAGCGGAGCCTCTCCTTTCTTAAGGGGAAGCTGCCAATCGTGCTGCCATCTGGTGGCTTCTATTCCAGGCAGCTGCCTGGGTTTAAACTTCATTCAAAAAGGGGCATCTCAGTGGGCACCTCTGTGCAAACTGCTTCAACCAAGGTATCTGAGCATTGGTTTCTACAAAATGATGCTTTTACAAGTAACAGTTGACTGATTTCTTGAAAGTTCGTTTTGGCACCTGTGTAGAGGGCATGCTGTGACAACATTTCTCTAATTTTTTGAATGAGTTATAATAGGAGGCCAAGGCTGAAGAAAAATGTTGGAGAAGAAATTTGACACTTTATTGAGATAGCTGTGTTGGTAACACTACTAATCTACTATACTAATGAGGAAAGTAAGGATAACAAGGATTAAGCAAATAGTGGATAAAACAATGCAGAAATTACCGTATAAAAGCATAAAAAATAATAGGGACATAAACTACAAAAAGAGTAGGTCACCAGAGACCTACCATAATCAAGGACAGCCTGAGTCTGTAAGGTCACAAAGTACAGTTTATTCTGTGGGGATTTATCAACCCAGTCTGCAATTAGTCTTCCGTAAAATGGTTTTGTAACTATTCTGCAGCACATGGACATAAAAACATGAACAGTATGATGCACAAAAAGGAATCTTTCACTGAGGTTTTACATATTTATTACTCCATTGATATTCTTACAAAGTTGTCTAAACAGTTTTGGTAGCCAAAAAACGTATGCATTAAAAATATTTATCTCTGTATTTGCAATTGAAATAGAAAAGTAATAGCTTTCATACTATTTTAGTCTGATTTTAATAAGACCTCTTCTCAAAAAGTACATTCCATAAATGAATTTATTTCTGATTCATCCTGAACAAGCAACGGTGTAAAAGAAACTATTAGCTTGAAGTGAAACCTTTATATATACATACAGGTGAAGATTAATTTTACATTCACATTTTGTAAGTGCATGCTTCCCAAGCAGTTTGCTTACACAAGGCAAAGCCTTAATATTTTGTATGTTACTATAAAATCAACAGCAGTTGCTCATTTTGCTGGAATAGGTGAAAAACAATGTTCTTCTAAGGTATTGGGATAGTTTAAATTGAAATAGCCTGTCTCTACTGCTGTATCATGTATGAAAGCAAACTTTAACAAAGTAGCCTATAGTTATCATGCGCCATTCAAACCCAGTATCTTGAAAAAGTGTAACTTGGCAACCTCATCTTCAATTTCCTCATAGCTGTGAGCTGTGAGCATCCGCGTGCATCTATTTATCAACCCCATTCACTGAGTAAATCCAGCAGAAGATACCTTCTGTGTTAAACTGGGGGAAATTAAAGCACAAAGCTTTTGTTTTGCCTTGTTACTGTTTCAGTTGATTGGTTACAAAATGGTTGTCAAAAGATTAAATCTATAACTACTGGGATCATACAACTCCAACAGCATGCAAAATAACATATTTGCCCTGTTTTTTAAAGACAAACATTTTTACCTATGAATAAATACAAAGAAGTTGTGAAGGTTTGGAAAACTTTTGTGTGGGCTTTTTTTTCTTCCTGAAATATCATCATAAAATGGTAATCAAATGCTGTTTATGCAGGAGATATTGCTACCTTGAAAAATATTTCTTTTTTCACTTAGAGAGAAATGACGTTTGGGAATGAGACTAACACTAATGAAGAGGTAACTCCATCAGTAGCAATTTCTGTACAGTTATCTGAGAACATGAGATTAAATTTACAGAGATGCCTCTAAAAATGATAGAGTATGCATTAAAGGTCTTGAAAATTAATTTCTGTCAAAGTATATAATATCACAGATTAAATTTGTACTTTTAATTTACTTTGAATTTAGTCCCATATTCTAAATGAGGACATATTTTGACATGTCATCACTTATGAAGCTTTGTCATTGATTTCTTCTTGCTTTTAAGACCTTTATTTGTCCTCTCTTTCATAAGGCTCACAAATTTTTTCCTTCCCTTCCCTGAACCTCTTATTCTCCTAAATTCAGTGACTCTTATTCTCCTAAATTTATTATAAATATAAATTTAAAAAGTGTCAGACAGCATTTCTTCAGAAGTGAAGTGAATTAATTAGAGCAAGACACCCTGGCAAGTAGGGGTTATGTTGCTGCTAGCCATAGTAGGGAGCCCTAGAATAAAAGGATGAAATTGGTATCACCTATTCCCTTATCTTCTAATAGGAGCACATGGCAGTGGGTTTTGAGTAAGGGGTAGGGTGAAAGAGGAGAGAGAAAAGAGGACAGAGAAAGAGAAGATGAAAGGAAGAAAGGAAGGAAGGAAGAAAGAAGGATTGCCATTCCTGGCTCCAGTGTCATTCAAGCTGATGGGGAGTCAAGGGTCTGAGGGTGCCACCTGGGTTTCATGGGTGTGCCTTTTTACAGACAAGTCTCCCCTGCCCTGGAGCTATGTTTCTTGCTTTCTATGCAGGTTAGTTATCATTCACACTTCATTCTTACAGGCCTTTCTGGAAATGGGTCAGAGCGCTATGAGGGTCTTTGGTGGTCTTGATACCTCATAATGAGTTTGTCTTTGCTCTACAGTCTATACCCACTTCTCAACTTCACCCCTGCACTTGCACTGTACAGTGCTGTGCTTGTCTCCAAGAGCCAGAAAAATGCTGCCCTACCTCTGTATGGTCCCCTTCTCCAGCAACATCCTGTTCTTTCTCTCACACAGTGCTCTTGCCAGCAATCCTTGTTTAGCAATCCATGGCTATCCAGCTACTGGTGTTTGAGACAGACACATTAGCCCCTTGTCTTCTGAGCTTCTAAGCACCTGGCTGCTTTTCTCAGCTTAACTATAGCTCTTGCTCTAATTCCCATTTGAGTAGGACTTGCCCTAACATAATTTGAGTAAGGCACCACCTTGATTTTCCAAGACATCAAACCTTGTGGAAAACTCCACCCATCTCAGTACCTAACATCTCCACTGACAGTGGCTCACCAGTGCTTGTGCAATGTGTTAGCTGCAGATAGCATAAAAAATTGTCAGGGACTAGGAATACTGAACCAGTCACCATAGACCATGTCCCATATTCTCTGGCATAAGAGGAATCAGTGTAATTATAAGAAAAGGGTGATTTAAGAGTTTGTGTCATGAGTCCAACTCTAGGCTGGGAACAAAACATTAACAGAAGTTTTTTATCATGAATGCTTTATTTTTGCAGGTACTGAGGCAGCTTGCCTGGGAGACACATTGTAAATATTGGGCAACACAATTGTGTACCGCATGAGGAAGGAAGAAATTAATATTATAGTCCAATGGCTAAAAAACTGGGACATGGAGACAGCAAGAGAGCTGTTCATTATGTGACTGGCTATTGGCTGCCTCCAGTCTGAGTCCACCTGTTTTTTCCTCCACCCTCTTGCAAGCCCTCCAGCTCCCACTGCCTTCAGTGGCAGTTGATTATGGGCTACTTGACAGCAATGCAGCTTTCAAGACACTGTGTAACACTGATGCCATAATCTGAGATCCATTAAAAGCACATTGCAGTGGTAGTATTACACTAAAAGAGATAAGAAATCAGACGGTTTCTCTCTTTGTAGTGGTCTGCGTGACTTCCAGTTATACACAGACACACTATATGTCTATATTTATTGTATTACTATAGAAAAAACAGAAGATCTATGGGTAACTCAGGCAGTAAGCCTCTAGTATTCAGCTGCTGATCATTTCAGATAGATCATGGCATTTTCTATGTCTGGCAATGAAAAGAAAGGTTGTCAGAAAGAAAAAAATTCGGCACCATCATTTTTGCGGTTGTTTTCATTAAATAAAGCTAACGGTTACAGCAATGGTGAAGGACTCTATTTACTTCTCCTTGGGACTGAAATGTGGTACAAAGTCTGTTCTTTTAGACCCTATGCAGACTGAGGAAGGGCAAAAACACCCAGAAAATGAAAAACCCTGCCGCACTCAGTTAATTTTTCTTGTCAATTTTTTTTCAGGTAAAATTAAGTTACTGTTCTTCTGATTCTTTTTAGGCTTACTGCTAGGAAATGTGAGTGCAAATAGAAAATGGAAGACAAGTGCCTTTCAACAGGTCTCATCAGATTTTTAAATTTATGTCTGTTTACAATTTTTTATGCTTAAAGAAGATTTCTGTGCATCATTTATTTCACAAATATGCATTTAAAGACAGAATTTGTTTGACATCAGTTATTCATTATTGAAAATATTACCCTGAAATCTTGAATCATCAGTAATCTTCAGGCTTTTTTTCAGGGTTATCTTCTTAACCCTTCTTACCGGCCTTTCTAAAGAAGTGCTAAACTATAATGGAGTTGATTTTCAGACTGTGCTGAAAATGAGAGTGAGTATTAGGCACAAGATACTTGTGATTTGGGTCATTGCTATAATTATTTTAGCAACATAATTAAGTCTCAATCAACTGCAGTCACTAAGCACTGTAGTAAACAGTGCAGTACAAATAGCTGCTGAAAGTAATTTAGATAATGCTTCTTGCTAAATTCTACTTTCACTGTCAACCTCTCTAATAAAAGATATTTTCCTGCGACGCCTTATGTTGAAAATTATTTTATTCTTTCTACTCCTCAAAAGCAGTAAAATTAAACCTTATCTATAGCTAGTCAAGCTTCTAGAGAACTTGCAAGACAGTTATTATTCATGCTTAAAATAAAAGTCAATAAAAATGGTAAGCATACACAGAGCAAAACATGAAAATAATTAACTTCTGCAGCCCACATTTTTTCAAGTGTTTGTTTCAGATATTGCCCCTCAAACACCTCTCTTCTCAATCTTTCTCTCATGTGCCTGCATGAAGCTGATCAGAAGGTTGAAATTCAGCCTTCAAGAATGCCTCACAGCAGGAAGAATTTAGCATTTGATCTTTTCCTCTGTTCCAAGCTGTGCGGAAAGTGTTCCATTTTATAATGTAAAATGGTTTTTAAATGATGAAAATCTGTATGTAATCTCAGAGAAAAAGCAAAAAAACAACCAAACCAACCAACCAACCAGTTTGGTTCAGAATTCTAGCCAAGAAAAAGAAAGTATCTACTGCTTTTTTTTAACAATCATTGGTTCCACTCTGTTTTTATAGGACTATTTTCACTAAATGAATAATCATATCATAGCAGATTGGACAAATGGAGGTCCTTTATTTATCTTTATGGAAACTGCATTTTTTCACTTTTAAAATTACATTTTCAAAACTTTGTATGCATGCATTCATAACATCTATCACAGATATATCTAAATAAGGCTGAATTTAGATATTTTAAATATCAATGATATTTATCATTGACAAATATCATTATAATGGTCACTATTTCTGTATTTTTAATCATATTTTATATTCTTCCTATCGAGCACAAAAAAGAAAGCTGTTCTGATTTTCAGAGAAATTAGTTCATTCTTCAATTTCATCCAATGTCAGCTTAACAGAGGAGGGGAGTCTGTTCTGCTCTACTGTTAATTTCATAACTTACAGAGCTAGTGTTTTTCTTTCCAAAGTTGTGTGTTACTTATCTGGAAAAAAAAAAAGTTTTAAGTGGTGCTGTTACCAGTATTCTTCTGCATTGTGACTTACAACCTGAAAGAAAATGTATCACCTTGTATATCAGTTAGCCAATGTAACACATGCCATATTTAGATGATTGAATTTAATATGGTTGCAGACAGATAAAAAACAATAAATGTGGCAGGACAGCATTTTAAATGCTACAGTCAGTGTTCACAGCTGGGATTGAAGTCTATGCCGGGGTTCAAGGGTCTCAATTTCTTTCTGCACCTTTAGTTTTCTTCTTCAGATGAGTTTTTTCTATGTCAGGGCCAAAGATATCTGTTGAAGGAAGTAAAAGGTATATTCTGTGACTGAAAAGAAAAAACATTTTTTTTTCAGAAGAAGAATATTAACCTACTCTGTCATAGCCAATAACAGATTTTTTTGTTACTTGCAAGAAACAAAATGCATTTTATAGACTAGAACTCTTCAGAATGGAACATGAACAGCAATGTGTGCAAAAGGAGGCTCTCCACTGCAGAGAGCAAGGCACAAATTAAAAAAAAAAAGTAATCTTTATAATTCTGTTTTGGTATATTTGATTAATTAGAAGAAACCTCCTCCCTTTCTTCCCTGAAATTGTTATGTCAAGGGAACGTGATATTAATTGAAAATTCTTCTTTCCCCTCAGGTATCCAAATGTTCATATGGCAGGATTAATCCTTCCTGTTAATTTGATTACTAATAAAAAATTACCATTTTTATTTATTGCTCAGTTTAATAATTAATTTCCCCCATCTCCTGTTTGACAACACTGGACTACACTGAGATGGTAATCATAAATATTAAAGGCTGATGGATTTCTGCCAATTTATGCCAAAGTAAAATTTGCCCTGTGCACAAGCACTATCCCATTTTTGCTGGAAATGCTATTACCCTATGCAAACAGTGGAAAGTAGGACATGTTTTCTGGGTTCATAAAAAAACTTACTGAAATCAGTGCTGAAAATCAACCCAAATGGAGTTCAGTACAGAAATAATGTACCCTACCATTTTTTTCATGGACTCAAAGAACAAGTTAGACGCCTATTTTATCTCTGAAAAACCTTCTTCTCAGTGCTAATTGCAAAGAGGTTCATCTCTGCTGAAAGAAAATTAGGTCAGTTGAACTGAGAACAATATTATCTGCTCCAGGGAAAATGTAAGCTTATGGCTTTATGGACAGATACAGGCTATATGTATAGATACATATTTCCCTCCATATCTATAGAGATATACAAAAACAAAGACTTAAATTTGTATATATGCTCATAACCAAAGTTAAATGTACTTCCAAAATGACACAACGTCTTTATTTTTCACTTTGTATATCTGGTGTAGGTTGTAAATAATGGGAAAACATTATTTCAGTTAATAGTAGATGTTGCTTTTGAATTTGATGTTACTTGCAAATCCAAACTGCATTTGACTTTGCCGAAAGGCAAATAAACTACAATAGTAGGGCAGGTTTTTTTACGAGTAACACAGTGTAAACACATGTAAATGATGCTGGTGACACCAACATTAAAAAAAATCTGAAAATGAAGACCAAACTGATATTCTTCTTCATTTACTCAAAAGTATGAAGTTAATTAATCTTGGATGAATATAGCTCTTAGTAAATAACCTCTTCACAGAGAATTTTTGTTTTGAATAACTAATTTAAATAGGAGTCAAAATCAGAGACCAAAAGAAAATAACTTACGACTGACTGCAGTCTGGATTGGTAGCAATACCAAAGATGGAATATTCTTTTTGGTTGTGCTTTGAATTTCATAAAACTGAGAGATTTTATATTCAAATCTCATGCTCTTTTTTTCCAAATGGTAACTTACCCTTTCCTTTCACACTCTCCCTGCCAAAAAAAGAAGAAAAAACCAAGAAAATGGTAAAGGACGGAGAAGGAATTTACTTAACTTTCTACACAGAAGAAAATGTAAGACTGAACAGGAATTCTATTGGATATTCTGAATATGTTGTTAACATACTAATCTTCAATAATAACTTCTGTACATTTTGGTTGAATTAATGTCGTAATTATTTTAGGAGAAAATAACTCTTACTCTGTAAAGATTAATCTCCTATACTTAAAATTTCTGTGCATTTACCTATAGTTTGTGAATGAATTATGCTAAGCCTTAGCAAGTGTTGTAGTATAGAAATATTAACCAGTTGTGCAGTGAGAGGTATCTAAGCCAAAGTATGCTTTCAGAAATCATCAACTTTGGCATAGAGTGTTATTACTGAACTAGCCTTTGGAATTCTTTCAGTTTCTTCAGAGTCAAAGTCAATTCTCCTAACTTCTGAAGCAAGTCTGAATTTACAAAATATTACACAATTTCAAAAGAAAGCTTTCCCTTCAATTGTATGTGCTCAGTGGAGCAGTACAGGTTTCCTATCCATTTATTCTAGCTCAATAACAAACAAGAAGCAGAGTATCTTTCCAAGGCAGTATATCTGATCAACCCACTTAGGAGTTGATTCTATGAATTGCACTGCAAAATTGTCTGTGTATATTTTTATAAAATATTTACCAAGAATTAGAAATGAAGCCTCATTGATTCAAAATCAGTAGGAAAGGCAGGTAGAAGAACGTGACATGGCATGTTAGATGCTAATCTTTAATATTAAGCTGACAGAAAAGTATCAAAACATTCTGCTATCTCACATGAAGGTACAGAGATTTGTTTAATAAGAAAATACTTCTAAGGATCTGATAATATCACTACTTACATGCCATGGTTTGAAAACACAAACAATCTCATCATCCACCACTCTTCCCGGCACCTCAGGGAATATTTGTTTGCTGCATACAATAAGAGCATGAGATAAGAAACTATGCAATTTTAACAAATAACAAAAAAAGATCCTTCCAGTATTCAGGGGCAAATGTACCAATATGTTGGGTAATACTTTTAAATTTATCCTTATTTAACTGTGGATATATGAGAGCTATTTGTGTTGTTAAGTGGTAACAAGTGTTTTAAGGGAGCTGTATTGATAACTCTGACTAAAACTGACATAATTTTGCACCTCAAATTGGACAGCAAATGAACGAAAGAAAACCTGGGTAGCAAGTAATACTGATGAAGAACAAACCAGTTTATGAGTGCAGTAATAAGAGGTATCACAGAATTACAGAGTCACAGAATAAGTTGAATTGGAAGGGACCCTCAAGGATCATTAGTCCAACTCCTAGCCCTGCACAGCACCATCTCCAAGAATCCCACCCTGTTCCCAAGAGTATTGTCCAAACACTTGAACTCTGTCAGGTTTGGTGCATTGACCACTCCCCTGGGGAGCCTGTTCCAGTGCTCAACAACCCTCTGGGTGAAGAAACTTTTTCTGAAGTTTTTAATATCCAACCCTAAACCTCCCCTGACACAGCTTCAGGCCATTCCCTCAGGTCCTGTTACTGATCACCAGAGAGAAGAGATCAGTGTCTGGTCCTCCTCTTCCCCTCACAAGGATGTTTCAGACTGCAATGAGGACTCCCTTCAGTCTCCTCTTCTCCAGGCTGAGCAGACCAAGTGACCTCAACCACTCCTCATACAGCTTCCCCTCAAGGCCCTTCATCATCTTTGTTGCCATGTTTGGATGCTCTCTAATAGTTTAATATCTTTTTTATATTGTAGTGCCCAAAACTGCACACAATACTCGACGTGAGGCCAGCCTAGTGCAGAGCAGAGCAGGACAATCCCCTCCCTTGTCAGGCTGGCAATGCTGTGCCTGATGCCCCCCAGGACAGGGCTGGCCCTGCTGGCTGCCAGGGCACTGCTGACCCATGTTCAACTTGCCAGGACCTCCAGGTCCCTTTCTGCAGAGCTGCTCCCCAGCCTCTTATTTCCCAGTCTGTCTATACATCCAGGGCTGCCCCATCTCAGGTGCAGAATCCAATACTTCTCTTGTTAAACTTCATATAGTTGGTGTTTTCCCAGTGCTCTGATTTGTTGAGGTCTCTCTGCAGGGCCTCCCTGCCCTTGAGGGAGTCAACAGCTCCTCTCAATTTTGTATTTTCTTTATTTTCTTACTATCCCTTCCAGTCCTGCATCCAAGTTGTTGATGAAGATGTTGAAGAACACAGGGCTGAGAATGGAGCCTTGTGCAACCCCACTAGTGACAGGTCACCAGTCTGATGTGACCCCATTTACTGTAACCCTTTGTTCCCAACCCATGAGCCAGTTGCCCACCAATCACATGCTGTGTTTATCTAGCTTTGTGCTGGATATTTTGTTCAGAAGGATCCTGTGAGTGACAGTATGGAAAGCTTAACTGAAACCCAAAAAGATTACATCAACAGACTTCCTTTGATCAACTAGGTGGGTTACCCGGTCATAAAACGAAATCAGGTTTGCTAAAACAGGACTTCTGTCTCACAAAGCTATGCTGGCTGTGACCAATGACTGTGTTGTCTTTCAGGTGCTCTTTAATACCTCCCAGAATAACCTTCTCAAAAGAAAGAGAGGTAAACTTCAGTAATTTCAGTGTTTCCCACTCTCACGCTGCTTGTAGAATATAAAAAATGCATTTATAAGAAGGCAAAAATAAAATACTCCATATGGCTGAATATATTTAACGTTTAAATCTAGACTTGGAAGATTACACAGCATTTTTCTTTTACATCATTTCAGAAATTTGAGTGGGGAACACACTGAAACAAACCAGAATTAACTGGACACTAGAAGCTGAATACAAGCTTCTCTGATTTCCCCTCCAGGGAAAGATTTGCATGTCCCAAATGTATTGCTGCAGAACTGAGCTGCAGATGTCCTATACTCCAGAGGGAAGGAGAACCACATTGGTGTTCTGTTGGAACCCTGAGTTCAGGGAATTTCAGTCTTTCAGTGCTGACAGGCAATGATCCTCAAAAGCACAATGCATTTGACCTGAGGCCTTGGGAAAGGCTTCCCAAATTATGTAACAGCACTGAGATTGTTGCTGTGTAATAAAAGTTATATCACTTTAATATGTAGAGATGTAGAAAATTTAGGTTTCTGGGATATATGAAACAAGATGGAGGATTTTGGTGTATGTTAGTTCTTCTTCTTTCCTCCTTCTTCTTCACAAATGTGGGTGTTTTGGTATTGCTTCAAAAAATGTGCAGTGCAGAACATGAATGTTTAGTTACTGGATTACAAGTAAAAATAAATTAGTTGGCATTCCATAATTGGATAGATTGGACTTTAAAAGACCTTGAAAGGTAGCACTCGGGGGCCATTTTCCCCTTGTTAACTTAGAGGCACATTCTGTGTAGCTGTGCATTAGATAAGGTATAATAAACTCTGAGTCTGAAGAACAACTCTGCATCTCCTGCATTTCAATCCGAACTCTGAGTAAAAGAGCTCACGAAACAGAGGCAAATAAGAAAAGAGACAGGGAAAATTAATAGTGTTCCTCTACTTCTTTCTTGATTAAAATGTAATGCTTTCCATGAAAATTAAATAGTTTCAAAGGAAAGCATTCCCTGCCTATAATATTCTAGCTCCCACAAGCCTAGACACCCTTTTAGCTTACCTTGATAACTGATTAATTTAACCTACAAAACTGAATGAGATAAATCATACTAGTTCATATATACTGGTTACATACGCAATGCTTAAATAGGAGCTTTCTGTCCAATAGTAGAAGCTAATCAGTTCCAAGTTAAAGGCAAACAAATATTTAAATGATTACAAATACATGATATAGAAGATATTATATTACATGTTTATGTATGTGTATGTATGGTGCTCATTTACGTAATTTCAACTAATTTCTGTCAAATTTTTAACATTTCCTGGGTATACAAAGGCTTAAATTTTAGAGTATTTTAAAGTTATTTTTGCATTTAAAGATGGACGTATTTTGTGTAAGCCCAAAAAGAAGTCTGGTCTGTGCTCTTACCTTTGGGTAGGTTGGAGAAAAGAAAAGAGGAAAGGAGAGGAGAGGAGAACATATATAAATTGGACAAGACTTACAATGACCACTTCGTCCAACTGCCTGACCCTTAGGGCTGAACAAAATTTTAAGCACATTATTAGGGATATTATCCAAATGTCTCTTAAACACTGACAGGCTTGGTGCATCAATCACCTTCCTAGAAAGTCTGTTCCACTGTATAACCAACCTCTCAGTAAAGAAATGCTGCCTAATATCCATGGAAAGGACTTCTGTGATGGATAATGGAAACAATAGCAATATTACAGCTGATGTGGTCTGTGCCTACACCATCTATCTTCTACAGCAAAACTCTCTGAATTGTTCTAGAGAAAATAATAAAAGAAAGAATATTTTCTTAGCTAGTAATTAAAAAAAACCCAAACCAACTAAAAATTTGGATTCATGTAAATGAGAAATTAAGATTTTTAAATTTTTTTCTGACCACATTTTCCAAGGGAATTTATAACAAAATAAATTAAATTAATTCATCTTTTTGGTTTGGTCACAACAAGTAAAATACCTACATACAATGAACTTGAATTTCTTTTTCAAATGGGAAAGGAATCATGCTAGAGTCAACATTTAGTTTTCCTAACAAGGAAAACCTGTCCATTTGACTGGATGTGACCTAGTAGTTCTGAAGATGCTACAACATTTATCTTTCCCCATTAATGTCCTCATCAGTACCACTGACTAAATTTCTTTTAATAAGTTATTATTACAAGGCAGATGTACAATAGACTTTGTTGATTCCAGCTTGTGTCTTTATTTCTTTTTTAATTAGTCCCTGAGTTTTCAATTTTATTATGATTACAAAGCCTGAAGTGAAATCTAGAAAAAATAGGCAACTGCTTGTTATACTAAAGAACTTTCACAAACAGGGTCATGAAATCAAATGCAGAGGAATTATACAGGATTTCCACGGATCTACATTGATCACTGGGATTTCATCAGGAATTTATATAAATGTATGCATTCATATGAACTTGTCTATAATTTTTCACTAAAAATATGTAAGCATTTTTAGTTGATTTCAGTGTTTTGGAAAAAGTTTACATGAACCAAGCAGTATCTCATGTGTAATCTTTTTCCTAAACAACTCCCAACACAGCTGGTTATATGACATTTCATAATGTCACAGAAGTCAATTGTTCTTTTTTAAAAATGATAATCAGGATGACTTTTAATCTCAGCTCCTTTCATACGTTCACCCATTTACATTATTTCCATCTGCTGTTATGGTCCATTTTCCATTCTAAGGCAATATGGTAATATTTCTCATTGATGTTGCCAGAGTGTTAGTAAAGAGCTTGCACTGTAGTTTAATTTGGGTTTCCTGCTGCTTGTCTTGCATTCTTACTCATGCAAAGGTCCTGCTAGTGAGAAGTTTGAATGCCTGATGAATGGAAATTAGACCTTTTGTCTGTGTGTAATGAGTGGAATTTGAGCACTGAGTAACAGCTCCAGCATGCTGGCTGTGGTTTCTTTGTTACTAGTTTGCGGTTGTAGTTTTATATTTACAGATATTTTGTGGGGCTTGCTCTTTTCCTGATAGCATTGTATACAGTGGAACACATTGGGCAGTTTGGGAATGAACAAAAAGGGAAACAATAATTTCTTATGCTTCATGTTTTCCATAGTGAATGTACTGGGGATTATATGGAAATTACTTCTAAAAAAAGTCTCATAAATAACTGAAGCAAGACAGCAACACTGTGCATTAAGTTGCTGGGCCTCCTATGGAATCAGGTCTTTAAAGTAAAGAAAAAAAATCCAGACCTTCAACAAATTCATTGTACTCATAATAACATCTAACAGCAATAAAAAGAAGAATTTGAGGTCAGGTTGGATGGGGCTCTGCACAACATAGTCTAGTGGAAGATGTCCCTGCCCATGGCAGGGGGATTGGAACCAGATGATATCTAAGGTCCTTTCCAATCCAAATCACTCTATGATTCTATGAAATGGAGTACCTTTGTTGTGTACACAGGTTCTTGTAAGTCAAAACAATTACTAGAACACAGAAAAGAAAGCTGTACTGTAAATACAGCCAAAATATGAATAGAGTAGAAAGCTGTATATGGATTATGCCAAAAAACTAATGATGTTAAGGTATCAAGAGGTAACTACAGTTCAAGTTTCAAGAAAATTTTAGACAGAACTATGCACACTATTGTGGCCCACAAATATAGATGGAGGGAAAGGACCCAGTTTTCCTAAGTGGGAAGAATGACTTATGAAGAACTTATGTGAGAAGGAAACCAGTCATAAACTGGCCACAGTAGAGATTGCCTGGAGATCAGGGTAATGCTAACTATTTTTGTTACAAGAAATTTTTATTTGTAACAGCAAAAGTACCTTGGTTCACAAGTTCCATCTAAATTCACATTCCTTCTCAGTTTGTTGACTAACAAAACCAGGATGAAACTGCAGAAACTAGAATAGTGCACTAAGGTTACACTTTTTTCATTTTCTTAAGGAAAGGTTTGTTATAATAGCAGTTTGGGCTTGTTTCAGACATCACTGAAATGTCACAGTGTAGTTGAAAAGAGCTCTAAAACATTAAAATGTTCAGGTTTTAGGGTAGTGGAATCCCTGGAGAGGCAGAAAACAGATTTCAAAAAGAAACAGTTGAGAGAAGGCACTGTTGAGCTACTTCAGGTACAGAAATCTAAGATGTTAAGCATATCTGGAGTGCAGCTATGATCTTAATAAGTAGATGTCTAAATATTGCAGGAGGACAGCATTTCGTCTTACAATCCAGGATGTAAACTTGGATTTTTTACCACCTAAATAGACCTCACACTGCTATCAGTTAATTGAACTACTACACAAGCAGAGACAGGAAATGAAATGTTCATTGCTCTAATCCAAGTTGATAGGACTTGATGTTTAAGGGAGAGTTAAATAAAGAATACAGAAAGAATGGGCTGTAACATTTATATTTTAGATATAAAAAAAGCTGTAATTAGAGTAATGTTATTTTTCCTTGTTATTATATCTGGATTAATTTTTTTTAGTCAATTGATTAGATTTACTGCCCTAAAAAAAATTTAAATATAAAGAATTTATCAAAATGTTGTTGAAACCTGAGAAAAAATTTAAGATAATCAATGTCTAACTATGTTGCTAATATTCTTTTGTGTCTAGTGGAAATTTCATACATAAATATTACTATGATAGCAGAAAGAATTAGAATAATGATTTCTATTGAGTTATATATTGATTATTAAAAATTATTTAGGCCTGATTCTTTTTAAATCTTCAGATTTTCTTGCTTATTATTATGCTGGCATAAATTTTGAGTTAGTAATGATGTGTGTTAAGTCAGTAATTTTAACCATGAAGCATAATCTACATCCTAAATCTTCAGATGATATACTGTAGCTTGCTAATATCTTAAATGAAACGTTGCACATATACTGGTATAACATATAATTTTATGGAATTACCAGTGGTATAGCTTCTGCTGTATAGTGCCCTTATTGTGCCTCATTTGCAGAGGTGTCTATTAATGCATATTTCAACTGGTTTTTAAATTTCACTTAGTTGTAAACTCAAGGTCTGTGAATGCCAATGCCATATCAAATTCCTTTCAGGTTTGAGTCCAGGCTTTTTGAACATGTGTCGCTCAAATGCTTTTAAATTAGCACCCTGTTGTACTTCAGTACATGGACCTGTTGAGATAAATATCTTCAGAGCAGGAAATATGAATGGGAAATTATTCCACACAAGATTGCCAGCTACAGTTTTCAGGGTAGATGCCAGAAGAGTGGTGTTTTAGTCGTTAAAAAAAGAAAAAAAGTAATGTGACAAACTATCCAGAAAATGGTTGACCTCATTGATAATATCAATTCTTCATGTCCTTTCCCATATGGCATTGCTTTTCCCCATATCCCATCAATGAGAAACAAAATACATTGATAGAGTCTGTAAGTGTTTGGTAAAAAGCTAAAATTGCATCATTTGTTGTGAAAAAGAGGTTTGCATAAGCCAGGAATGGTGTTAGCACCAAATGAATCTGCCCATTTCTTCATTCATGAGGGGCTCATAACCTCTTTTCACATTGCATTCGAAAGTTATGGCACAAAAATCTTCTCTTTAATTTCTTTTATGCTCCTCGAGTCTCAGTTGCATGGACTTAAACCATTAAACCAGGTTTTTAATTTAAAAACTGTCTACAAAGAATCATCATAAGGTGGAAACATGCTCATCATTTTCAAGAGCAAAGAGAATGAAAACAAGATGCTTCAGCTCTTTCACAAAAAGAAGGCTGATAATAAAATTATACCCTTATTTATAAATGCAAATGCTATTGTCATGGTGTCACATTCTCAGTTACACATATATTGTCACCATTTGTGAGGAGCTTTTCATGTGGCAATTATACGATAAGGTTCTGTGTGATTTTTATTGCAGAAAATTAAATCAAATAACCATAATACCTTAAGAGTTTCAGACCCTCAGATCTTCAGATGTGTTAGACTACATCAAAATCTCATTAGGTAAACCCATAAAACTACAAAAGTTTGCAAAACTTAGAAAACTCCTAGGAAAAGATGAATGTTATGTGATTAAGTACTAGATACGTGATATAATATGATTATGATATGATATGATGATATGATATGATATGATATGATATGATATGATGTGTTGGTTTTTGGGGGGGGGGTCTAATGTATTTGTCAATAAATGTATCTTCATTCACCCTAAAAGTACTATCAAAATCCTCCTTAAACAAAAGTCCCCTCATAGTTACCAATGAAGAAGAGGAATTATTTGGGGTTTGTTTTCATTTTTTCTTAGAAATAGTTAAGTGATAGAGAAAGAGGCCTTACACCATTCCCATTAACAGAAAAAAAAGGAATGAAAGAATCAGGATATTATGTGATTTTAACCCCAGGCATTGCTCTGTTAGTGCAACCCCTTACCCTATTTTACACTTTATGGTTGATGTTCGGAATCCTTCCTCATCAAATCTCTCTTCTTATGCTTTAGTGAAAAGATTTTAAACAGTCATTTTTGAACCATTCCTAAAACTGATCACATTATTGAATGAGAAAGCATCTTGAAACAGAGAGATTTAAAGTTTGTTGAATAAAAAAGAAGTCAAGGGAGAAATTAAGAAGAGATTCTTGAGTGAATCTTGTAGCAGGCATTTTGATCAAGGACTGTGTGTCTACACAGTAAATAGTGAATGCTGCTGGCCAAAGGGTTGAAGTACTTCCTGTTCTGAGTCCTGCTAATAAAGGAAGTGACCTACGGGATTAAAAATCAAAAAAGAATTTATAGACTTTGAGAGTAAATAAAATATCTTCAGTGCATATTTTGAATTTTACATAGTAACTATCTACTGCAAAGCCAATATGCTGAACTAAGAGTTTCCTGGAGACGTTTTGTTTTGTCTCACTCCATTAGTCAATTCCCTGCTCAATGTTCAGCTTCTCCTACTGAGTCACTGATTGCCCAAGGTGTAGACAGTCTTATACAGAAATAAATTAGCTTGACTTATTTTTCCACTTGATTTTATGTCTCTTCTTTGCTGCTGAATGGCAGCAAATTAAATAATCTTTTTTAAACCTCCAACGTTCATCTCCAATGTTTAGTTCTTAGTTACATTTCATACTTATGCTTCATAGTAAATGAAATAATTTAATTTCAAGAGATTATATTACTATATAGGACAGAGATCAAAGATCTGCTTCTGAACAATTTGTAAGCAATAACATTACAAAAAAAAGTAGTTAGGAACAATTTATAAAGTTGTTCTAACTAAACAATATTTTGGGTACCCATTTTCTCATCTAAAAATTGGTTAAATAAGTAGTCAGTTAGATTATAAGGACACCTGCCCCTTCCTGCTTAACACTGAACTTCCCACAAGCAAGAAAAGAGTGATATTTAATCTTATGTACGACAATAAGCATCTTAAGCATTCTCACTTCTTCCTTTGGATTTCTTTCATTCTGTGTTTAAATAGTATTTTCTTCCCAGAGAAACATAGAAAAAGAAAAGTATTCATACAAATACCTGTTTGCATAGACACCATGTGTTGGAAGAAAGGTCACAGAGTTTCAAGTTCTAATGTCTGCAGTAAAGTTTAATAACAAAATAGGTCAATGCAAGCATTAGTCAAGCAGAAAGTTCTCAGCTATGTGCAAGAAATATTATCTTTTTTAACAAGTATAAGACACAACCACTTGAAGTCAATGGTTTCAGAAAACCCTCTAATAAGGATAAGGAAATATTTAAAGTCCTATTTCATGGTGTAAATTTATGGATGATTACTGGTTTTAGTCATAGTTAAAACAAACAAAAAGGATATTTCACCAAAATCTACATTTTTAGTAAACTGGATCCAAATCTATGTAAAAAGTAAATTTTATAGGAATGATACCTCAAC
The DNA here is from genome assembly GCF_041296385.1 of Aphelocoma coerulescens. Taxonomy (NCBI): domain Eukaryota; kingdom Metazoa; phylum Chordata; class Aves; order Passeriformes; family Corvidae; genus Aphelocoma; species Aphelocoma coerulescens. Next base: position 126,546,679 of record NC_091015.1, read on the forward strand.
ACCCAAATCTGATACTGTCTGTAAAATGCCATGAGAAAAGGAAAAGCCCATTTTCAGTACTCACACCAAGAACACATTTTTCCTAGCCATCTCTTTATGTAGAAGTGAATTTACACTGTTGCAGATTAATGGCAAAGCAAACTCTGAAACACAGGGGCTGGTCTCTGTTCAAGCATGTTTATTTCCGCAAGGGTTTATTATTGAAAATGTAGCACTCATCTGGCTTTGTGCAGAGATAAAGCATTGTGCTGGCAAGGTGTGCTACAGGAGCATTAACAATATGCCACAGCTAAACTGTCTTTAAGTGAAAACACATACCAGGACATACTTTAGAGATTCTACCAGCAAGCATGCATTGTTTTGAAGACCCAGTTCTTCCTTACCCAGGATAAGAGGGCTTCATTGTATTTTGTTATATTTGCAGTATAACAGGGTTTTGTTTTTGTTTTTTTTTTTTTTTTGGTCTTTGTCCAGTTTGTTTCCTGGAATATTATAGTCATCTGACAAGCATCAGTAAAAATTGACATAACATGTTGTCAGACTCAACCTTAGGGAGCTGTTAATTATTGCTACAAAAAAAAAAGCTGTCTGCCAGCTTTGCTCTCTATTGCTTATTCTACACATTTTAAGACGTCTCAGTCTCCATTCTATACAAAATACTCCTTGGGACTTAACTGTCAGTTCTGAAGTATTTATGAAATAGTATTGGCTGAAAAGCTCTTTTTGAAAATAGTGTTTCTTATGTGATCAACTTAATGAAGCTAAGCCTTAAAAGGGAATCCTATTCTTTATATACCAAGAGTAAAACTAGCAACAGGATGTTTCTTAGAAGATATCCTTCGTGGTAATTTTACCTGAGTCACATGTAACGCATTCATTTCATTAGGGGAAAAGAAAAATATTTTGTATTTTTTCTGTGTTTGAGAAATCATACATTTGTGACTCATTCATCTTCACCCATAGTCCAAAGGTTCCCAGTTTATGCTCTGACAACATAGAACTAATAGTAAACTTAGTCCTTTGAAGTTCACAGACAACATATAATAAGAAAAATTCTCATTAATCTGGTTTTTTTGAAAGAGCTGCTCCATGTATCCATTTCAGTCAGATGAGTGCTAGAACCCATTAAAGATTTTTATGGGAAAAGTGCACTTTTTTCAGCTCTTTGTCCCTTGTCAACCCTCTCTCATTTGCTCTCAAACTCCCATGGTCCAAGTCATCAAGTTCTGTGTTTCACTCCCACCAGAAATTCCACCACGCTCTTAAAAATGACTCTAAAAATTAATAATTAGTGTCTTCCGCAAATTAACACATTTTCTTTAAGAGTCTTCACTGTGCTAAATCATATAAATATATGTGTGTATATATAACTACGAATAAATTGCTGGGTTTTTTTAAGCTTTCATTAAGCTTCATTTTTAAGCAAATATTATAGCTAATAGAAAAATGACTCATTTTTGCCTCCAGATCCATGTGTCGTAGCAACTAGCCTTTTGGAAATAAACAGTGTCTCACTTATCCTAAGTGAGAATCCTGCTTAAGTTTTATTTCTCTGTGTTTTATAGCAGGTCAGATGGCAGGTTTATAGTGTCTTATAACCTTCTAAAAAAGAAAGGAATCACTCTGTGCTTTAGTCTGTGTCTCTTCTAGGATTCTTTCATAGGAAAACTGTGAAGTGGTTTCCATGAATAGAGACGAAATTCGGAGTAGCTCAGCTGTGCCTATGCTTGTGCTGCTGGATATGGGCTCTGTGTCACAAGTATAAACCTGAGCTGATCAGAACGGGGCCCAAGACTGTCCCTTTGCATTATTACTTCCCCCAAGTACTGAAGTATAATGTCTCTTACCATTATACTTAACCCCCTCTGCAAACCTGCACAAGTTAAACTCATTTCAGAGTGACTGGTTAGAATCATTAGACATTTCTAAAGGGTTTTTTGTATAATAATTTATAATATTTATTGTATAATAATAATTGAGTACAAGATACTGCAAGAATTCCAAGCTTTCCCTTAATAATTAAAACATTTCTATCATTTATGATATTTACTAATTATTTGAACATGAACAAAAATAACCAGTGACACTTGGTTAACTGATTTTTATAATTTATCATCACAGAACTTACTAAATATATCTTATTCTTTTTTGACTAGAAGAAGGAAAGGGAAAGGAAAGGAAAGGAAAGGAAAGGAAAGGAAAGGAAAGGAAAGGAAAGGAAAGGAAAGGAAAGGAAAGGAAAGGAAAGGAAAGGAAAGGAAAGGAAAGGAAAGGAAAGGAAAGGAAAGGAAAGGAAAGGAAAGGAAAGGAAAGGAAAGGAAAGGAAAGGAAAGGAAAGGAAAGGAAAGGAAAGGAAAGGAAAGGAAAGGAAAGGAAAGGAAAGGAAAGGAAAGGAAAGGATTAATGAGTGTTATAACTTTTATTATACATGTGTTAAAGAAAAAGATTTTCAGATTGAATATTTAATTTCCATTTATCCTCCTTAAAGTCTTCCCCTGTGGTGAGTTTTACTGAATGAAAAATATTGTTAATTTTTGTTCATTCTTTTCTCCAATATAATGAAAAAATGCTAGTTTAAAAGTTAGAACAATTGTTCCTCCTTCCCCTTCTTCTCTTTTCTTTTTTCAGAGGGGTAGAAATATCCTTCAGTTTGGTAGGATATATAGACTTTGCTTTTACATTTTGCTTGTTTATAAACTGTTCTTGCCACAGGTTTTCAAAGAGATTATCTTATTTGCTTGTGTCCAAGTGTAACACTGAATAAGTATTAGAAGCCGCTCCCATCTCCAAATCCTAAGCAAAGCTGGAGGAAATTATTAAATTTGGCATTTACTCCCTGAAGGACAGGATCAATGTGATCTAGGCCAGACAAAAAGAAACTAATCCTACAGACCAAGACACAGCTCCGAAAGGGCAGGAAGGAGATGGAGAATTTCAGCATCACAGCCAAAAACTGTGATCCTTAAAATCACTTCTTTGCTGTTACATTATCTTGGAAAGAACGGAAAACTGCACAGGCTAGCAGTTTACAATGCTTGTTTTCCAGACATGGAAAGGGTCTAAGTGTGGGTAAATCCAGCTCAAGTTGTCAAATCTGAGCAGAGTCACAATAAAGCTCAGCCAACACCTCTAGTTAGGCTCCTACTTGTAACTCCACTAAGTCCTAGGAATGGTAAATGTTCTTATATCTTGCTTATGGCATATTGACAGGGTCACGTGCAAAGCTGGGGCTGCTGCTGTTGCTTCTCAGTGACAATTTTTCTTGTGACATTCTGGAGGTTGAACGCAGAGCATGAAGCTCTTTATTTCAGAGTGCTCCTTTGTCTCAGTAGGTTCAAAGTCATATGTACCACTTTGGAGGGTGTATTAGCATGGTGAGTTTTCTGTAGGGAGGGTGCAACAAGGATGGCCTCTGTGAGAAGAGACCAGGGATACAGATACCAGAAAGAGCCAGTTTCAAGTGGCTCCAAAACAGACCCACCACTGTCTAAAGACAACCCATTGGTGATTCTGGTTGTGCCTCTGGTAACATATTTAATAATGGGTATGTGATAACATAATTAAGACTGATAACATATTCAAGAAAAGCTAGTATGCTAATACATTTGGTGTGACTGAGGCTACTGTTCTTTAAGCAAATAAAAAGAAGTTTTTATTTTTAAGCCAATAACATTATCAAAAAGCACTGTGCAGTAGCTATTTGAGAAAGGTGTGAGAAAAATGTGAGAGAAATGACTCAGCAGACACCAAGATAAGTGAAGAAGGAAGGGGAGGAGGTGGCTCCTGGTGCCATTGCAGCTTATGGAGGAGATCATGTGAAGTAGGTTGAAGCAGCCTGTGAAGGACCATTGTGGAAGATATATCCATGCCACAGCTTGCAGAGGATCTAGAGAAGGTTTGTGTGCCCTGAGGAAAGCTGCAGTCTATGGAGATCCCATGCAGGAGCAGACTCCTAGTAAGAGCTGTGGACCAAGAAGAGAAGCCCATACAGGAACAGGTTTTTCTGGAAGGACCTGTGACCCACAGGTGACTAACATTGGAAAACTGCAACATGGACCTTTTCTGCTGGACTGTACTCCATGGAAAGTACCCATGCTACAGAAGTTCGTGGGACTGTATCCTGTGGGAGGGACAGATGACTAGTGCTTTTGGGTCTATGTGATAATTCTTCACAGGTGTTAGTCAGATCATCTATTTTTATTCTTAAAATGCAAACTAGTATACTAAGGATTTTTATGTGATTGAGTTTAGTTTTCTTTAAGAAAATAATAATACCTTTAGTATTTTTAAGCTACTAACACTGTTGAAGAATTCCAGAGTCCATCTTCTGGCCAAAACTAAACCAAAATTAGAAAATACTACGACAGTTAGATATGTACAATTCCCCAATACATTCTTCAGATAAATGGACACTTTTAGACATGCTATGCCTAGAATAATAAAAATTATTATAATATTATGATGGCTTTGTTCTATAGACCTTTATCTACTACAGACCAGTCATTTCCCCTTTTTGAATTCAGGTCTACTTGATGGGTTCAGATCTATCAAACTGGAAGATTTTCTTGATTTCTCTGACATGTATTAGCTTCAAATTTTAATGTCTGCTCCTTGTCACAGAAGTTATCAGTATTAAACTTGATAAGGATGCCATTACAGTGCAGATAAATGCCAACCGGAGTAAATACCAAAAGTGCACAAAAATATAAATGAAAGCATATGTAAATCTTGGCAAATAATAATGCAAATCTGTTCTCCATGTTTGAAAACGTATGTACTGTAACAAGAAGTATTTAATGTCCAAGGTTTCTCACACACAATATCAGGAAAACTCAACAACTCTTTAGTGGTGGGAAGTTTCTTTTTTTTTCCCTGGCATTACTTAGAAGATCTTCAAGTGTTTGATTTTTCTTTACCTGCAGTAGTGATTCTGATGTCACGTCAGCTGTTATAGAAAGACTCTAACATAAACAAAAGATTATGACTTAAAGAGGAGATAGAATCGAATAAGCTCCTTATCTGTTTCATGATTGCACAAATGTCCTTGAGCAAACTTTTGAAAGTTTTCTTTGGAAAAACTCTACTGGAGCATTCAGTGGGCTTTCTTTTATCTAAGGGATTTAATTGTATGTCAGCAGAGTTGTTTGGAAGCATTTTGGTGCCTGTATAAAGGTTTTTATCTAACCATTTTTAATGACTTTTTAGAAGATTAAAATGATACAGGTTTTAAGGAAGAGTGTAGCATCAGGTTGAAAATGTCATCTTTGCTTTCACACTTGATGAAACCTAACAACACTGTACTAATCAATACATTTTACACAAATTTCCTCAGCAGCAGTATGTTCTTGTTATTGCAGGCACACGGTGCAAGTCTGTATGTGAAAGCTCTGTGAGAAGAGGTGCTTGCTTAACTTATGAAGCATGAGTATCACGGCAGCACTATCATAAGCACATTGTCAGCACTTATTTTAAAAGCATCAGCTGGCAACTTTAATTAATTTGGTTTGGGCTACAAGGATTGACTAAATGTGATATACATGTTATTTTAAGAACACTTACTTTCTGAATTTTGATATTGTGCTGTAAAATTGGCTACTGTTTTACACTGGGACTGGAAAGAAGAGTTTAATGACTAAGTGACTGCCTTCTGTTTTTTGGAAGAACCTGCTTGTACAGACTCCCTTCAGCAAGAGGCATAAATCTGAACACTTAATCTTATTTTAAAAACATAAAACTTCAGCAGGAAGAGCATAATAATGGATCCATGGAAAACCGGCTAAATGACCATTTTTTATATTAAGTATATATTCATAAGTCCTCCTTAACCTGATTTTTTTTCTTCTGCTCAAATACTGGTTTTACCTCTTTTGTAATATTTGTGGGTCTTGCCATCCCAAGAATTTGCCTTGGGCAAGGCCTTATTCCCAGTGGCACTGCTGTAGTTCTATTTGGGCCAAAATTAAATCACTTTCTGCTTTACTTTCTTCCTATTATGAACAAAGCTGTTCTGAACTAAGCAGGAAAAGCCCCAAAATTTAAGTGAATGTAATGAATGTGAAAGATTAGGAACAAAATTTGCCATCCAAGAACAGTATAAATTGTTGGACAATTTTCTGTACACAGAGAAGTGGTTAATATTCTGAGCCTAAGTGCTGCAACTGAATTTGACAATAAACATTCCTTAACAATTTAACAATTGCCAGAACAGGATACCCAAACAGTTTTCTTATTGGTTGCTCTTATTTTCATCAACAGTTATGTCCTAAAAATGTACTCTGGGTTGAATAAGAGCTTGTGAGATGAGAAAGCTTTTATCTTACAGTATTGTGCTGACCTTTTTGTTGGGACACACCAGGTAAACTGATTAGAGTCTCTCAGCACCAAGAGCAAGAAAGGGAAAGAAAAATTATTATAAAAATTTCAATCTATGATGTTGGAAGAGTATCAAGAGAAAGACAAAAAGTACTATGTTCTTGTCATCCACTATTCTTAGCATTTAGGTCTATAAGGGAAAATATCAAATAGAACAGTGCATATTAGAGTTATAGTGCAGTGTCTATCTGGTTTCTCCATCCCTTGTGTTTACATTTTAATATATTGAATTAGTATTGGATGACAGAAAACTGTATGGCTTGAGATTTGATATCAAATATTGAATTTTATTTACATGTGAATTTCATCCAGCTGTTGGATGAGTAGTTTGCATAGTTTTAAAACGCCTCATTCATTTCACCTTGTGCAGGTTAGGAACAGATTGTGGGGATTTCTGCATGTTTTACTTATCTAGCATTAGCATCAGCTGCTAAAAATATTAATACCAGAATCTGCATACTTCTATTTTCACATGAAGCCGAAGAAAATGCATGGAGACCATAAAGCTGATCTAAAGACTGCTACAATAAGGGAAGTATGCCTTTGTTTGAAAAGTTTTAAAAGGACATTAGCATTTTTTCTCTCATGCTTTCCCTTCCATAATATGCCCAGCATACACAGACACCATAGAGAAGTATATTACGGTTTTTAACAGCATTGAGAAAGTATTTATACATACAAAATGGAGTTATGTATATATACATATGTAGTTCACACAGCCCATATTTTTCCTGTTTGCAAGAAACCTAGTTACCTTTTCAACAGATTTTTGTAGTAAAACAGCTGCTATTAAATAAATAGATATAGGTTTCAAAAATAGAACCATTTAAATTTACTTCTCAAAGAAGAAAATACTGTTGCTGAGGGGAGTGCATAGCTCTGCCAAAAGGACAGCTTTCTCTTTGGAAGCAGATCATCTGATACTGAGTTCCTGGGAATGTTCCAGGTTGAAAAACTTAAGCTCTGATAACTGAAAAAAAATTGTAATCATGAAACAGAGTCATCTTACACCCTGATGCTGAAACTTTAGAAATCCTGAGACTGTAGTTCTGACATAGGGTTTCTCAGAAGCATGCACAAATGACTGGTTTGTTTAAGTTATTCTCTCCAGATTTTTCATGCCAGCCCTTAGCTACTCTGTTCTGTCTCCTTCAGGGGCAGATCCAAGAATGCCCTGGTACTAGGCATGTGAAAAGGTAATTTTTTGCCTGACTATAACCTGTTCTCATTCTTCTCATTGTCAAAGGCTTTTTAAATACGTGGGCAACTATCACTACATGCACTATGCATTTATTCAGGCTGCTCTTTGCACACATATATTGTCAGCCAAAGCAAGGCTACAAAGCCTGCACATGACTGAAGAAATCTGTCTGCTGCACTTGAATATAAACTGAACATGAGCCAAGCTCAAACTCAAATTCCACGGAAAGGAAAGCTATTCAATAAAGGCAACAAAATATACTTTATCAAAGTTTTGCATTCTGTGACATTTTCTGTAAATAGAGTAATTTTGGTTCTCAGATGTAGGGGGCCTGGCTGAGTTAACACCTTGTGAAGTTTCATCTTCCCTCCACCTTATAGCTTACCTCAGATGGTTATGCTTCATATATCATTGTGTTCTTCATTAAGACAAACTCTAGAAAGGATTGTGTTTTCAGATATTGACTCTAAAATGCCTGCAAAATCAAATCTTTGCTGTGAAATGGTTCTAAAAGAGAGAAAGGGTTATATATTGTCTGCAAGGTTTTGAGGAGGCTTGAGCAAGAGCTTATATTTTTGGGAAATGTATTTATAAAATCAAGGCCCTTGTAATCCTTAAGTCATATTGACTCTGTTCTGTTGCTTTCTGTATGTCAGCTTTTTTTAATTTTTTTTTTGTTCATCTATATGTTTAATTGCAGATTGTCTATTTTGGAAAAAAAAAAAGGCAAAAATAAAGACTAATTTCTTCTCAGCATTTCTGTTTCCTTCATTTGTAATAAAAGGGCTTCTTTTCACTCAGGCCTGAGGATACTTAGTGAAAGTACTTCTGGTAACATTCTCTCTCTGTCTGTCTAATATGAGTGGCAAGAAGATTGTCATCCAAACATTTAGATATAAGTGGCAGCTGTGCATCACTGTGAGCTGATGCATCCCATCAGTCTATCAGAATATGGCATTTGGCAACCAGCATTTCCAGGTATATTCACAGCAGTAACTTCTTCTCTCTGTTATTCCAAACAGATATGAGGGCTTACCTGAAGGCACAGAAAATTCCTCTGTTATCAAGAAACTTGACATAGCAAGGACATAAAAGCTGAGATAGTGAAGATTTTTTTCTCTCTCAATCACAAGCTGAGCAACTGGCTTATGCCCCGGTCCCCTGACAAAGTGCCTCTGGCTACGATAGTATTTCTGCTACATCGTCTCAAGGATCTCTGTGACACTGCTATGTAATAACCACTACAAAAAGATATTAACCTTCCCCATATCTTCAAAACTGGTAGACCAAAGCATTCTATCTGAGACTCCTACTGATTCTAATCAAAGTCAGGGCTTTTTTAGAGTTTTGCTTCTAAAAGGTGACCGAAATTTGGAGCATTCTGTTTTTAAGAGGCAAGATGCCAAGACATTCCGATCAGCAAAGGTCAATTTAAAATTATCATTATTAATTATTGTTATTATTTTTAATTGTTATTGTTATTGCTATTTTTATTATTATTTAACACTATTAAACTAACAGCAAAAATAAGTAACTTTTTTTCTAATTATGCTTGAGATAGTGTCTAAATTATACATCACCAGATGTGTACTTTGTCACACAAATAATCAAGAAAAATACAATGATGTTAAACTTAGACACATACATATTTAACCAGTGAGAATAACTAATTTTCATTTTGAGTTCTGAGTATATTAAGAATAGGACCAGTATTACAGGTGGACAGGCATCTCATATTTCAATATGATTTAATTTCTGAATAATATTAAGTAAGTACCTTCCTAATTCAGTGCACTTGTCAGTAAAATACTCATCTATGACATTTAATTTAATTGACTTGTCAGCAGCAATATGTCAAATCATCAATATATGTGAGACACCCCCATATTTAGGTAATTTTGCTGATTGGTCCAACACTTTATGCTAATGAATACACAGGTAAATCAAACTGTAGTACGACATGAATGTGCATATACCTTTTGCTAACTCTCCAGGTACACTTTAGGCTTCATTAGAAATGATTATTTTGTGCGTCTCAAAAATAGTTTCATTTTATAAGGAAACACAGAAATTGAATCAATTTGTAAATTAACCAATGAATGTTCAGAATCTGGCACATACTGATGAATAGTAAAAAAAAAAAAAATCATATAACTATATAAGTGATTGTGCTGTTCTAGGATCAGATTCTCACTACTGAATATACTGACACTCCTAAAAACAAGAGTTAGAAAATGAGTAAAAGACGTAGTTCTGAAATCAAATAGCCTTTCAGATCTCTGAAAGTATTTGCAATGGGTTTATTGTAACGTAACTGCTGTGTGCTCTGATTATACAGCCCATATCACATATTTAATTCTTAACAAGTTCTGCTGATGAGTAATGTTCAATATGCAAGATTTATTTTTCATTCCACCATTTATATTATTGAATACTGTATGAAAAAAGTAGTTACATTCCTGTTCCTATCATACAAACGAAAATACTAACTCCTCTATATTAAAAGTAACAAAATATAGAATCTCTTGTTGTGTTACCTCTCAACAAGAAAAAAAGGTGATAATTTAGAAATAAGTTCCAAAACAATGAAATCTGACAGATATTTTTCAATCCAAATCTCTAAAAATTGCAGAGTTTACCAAACTGCACTAGCTAATGGGAGGTGGAATATAGTGTAGAGCTTTGTCTACAGGCCCCTTAGCCATACACTTGCAGTTTAAAGGATTGCAGGGGTTTGGCAGTAGACAAGAAAGAACAGTATTTCTCCACTTCACTATGAACAAAATTAGGTGCAGAAATGGTGCATAATGGAACTATTTTGTAGCATAGCTAAAATGTGTTATTGTAGGTTTTCGTTTTTAATTTGGACATGGCTGAAGTGAATAAAACCAATAATTGCTTATTACTCTACTCAGGGCTTAAGATTGTCATATTGAAAACATTTCAAAAATTTTGTTTTGTGCAGGTAATAGTACAATTACTTCTGCTGTTAGGACTGGTGAAAAAGCAGCAGACAGTCCTTATCTCCAGCAACTTAGCAGAAATATGTGACTCATTCAGAGTTAAAAGAGGCTTCTCTAAGGTACTTCACTGGCCTGGCAGATACCACAACTGCAGCAGTCTGTCCAGATAATAATTGTGTTCTCCATTATAAACTAGAGTAGAAACCTGGAGACACAGTTTATTTCCTTGTTACTATGACATTGGTAATGCCAGGTTGGTTCTCTCCCTATTTCAGTTTTCTACATTGTGTATTTCCAAAGGTGGGCCATTAAGACAATATATCAGTATAGAGAAGACATCTATCACAGTGACCATGAGAAACAAATTTAGCCAGAAAAACCCCAGGTAAAACTATTTGCTTGCACTAGTATCTTTGGATCTCAATTATAGTGATAAAACTTAGATTAGTCTTTCTAATTTCCATTAAATTCAAAAATTTATGCATGTGAAATGAAATATCAATTAATAGTGTTTACAAAATAATTTGATGTAGAATTCTTGGTTTAATTTATCACATGCATTTTCACCATGTGATGTTGTGACTGTAGGAGGAAAAGCCAAAGTGTGCTTCCCCAAAGTGATTTCTGGCACAATACCCTTTCATTTTGGAAACAAAAATTAGGCTTCATTCTTGATGTAAAAACTCAGTCTAACATGATGGCTGGACATGCCCATCACTGGGATAATTATATTTATTTTTGTCACAATGAGTGCTAAAAAATGGGAAACGTAGCATTCATCATTATGGATTTGTTTTATTAAATAAAAAAGAAATTATTATTGGTATTTCTTTTTAGAATGAAAAATAACAAAAAGCTTTAATGCTGTTTCCAGACTTGTGGAGAGGGTCTTGGACGACACCTTAGGGGTACAGTTTTCACACAGCAAATTCAAGAGCCAAATGATGTTTTGGCAGCTGACCTTCTCCATGAGAAGCAGGAAATTAATGTACCAACCTTGCAGCTGCTTGGCACAGATCAGTTGGCCTTTTTTCCTCCTTCGGAAAGGATTTGCAGCCTTCCAAATCCCTCTCTATCCATGCTAGCACCTCCTCCTGTGCCTGAACAGTTCCCCGCACGGCAGCTCTGCCCTGGAGGAAGAGAATCAATGTGTGCTGGGGCAGGTGCCCAAGCACCCACCTGGCAGGGAGCAGGTGGGCTCCTGGATGTGGACATGAAGTGGCTTGTGCAGAACAGATCTGTTGTCCCTGTATTCTCACAGATCTCTGTTACCTATTGATGTCTCTTTCAACTTAGAGGCACTGTCTTCAGAAAGAATGATTAGTAGGAAATGGAGTGAGTACCTACTGATTTATATGTATAGAGGCTTGGACTAGAGACAGCCTAGATTTTAGCAAACTTGTAAATAACTGAATGAAGACATCAATAGAGGTGAAAGGAATGAGGTTGCACCACCATTCCTTCAGGTCTCTACCATGAGGACACTCACTATTCAAAAGGGTTTTATTACCCAATCCAGAAGCACAGTAGTATAATGTAGTATTCCAAGACAAATTAGGCTTTCCCAGCATAGGAATACTGGCACTTGTGAACAAAGTAAAAAATTTTGTCATCACTTGAAGTCAACTGCAGGTGTCTGGCACTAAAATAAAATATTTTCCCTGTGTAGCTTAACCCATTGGCTGTCTCAACTAACAAATCAGATAAAAAATGGGGGTCATGGCCTTGGAGTGAGGCAGCAGAGTCTCACTGACTAAGCCGATTTAGACCATCTGAGGCTAGCATTTTGTGAAGCTGAAATTGTTCACTTGATTAATGGACCAACTGTCTAGCTCTTATCTCACCTGGACTGCAACCAGAGTCTCTTTTGTTGTCAAATGCCAGCATGAAGTCCACAACCACGAGTGTCAGTAATTTAACATGTAATGAGCTGAGAAACAGCACCACAATTTTTGCTACCTTGATGTATGATGTAACTGTGCAATTCAATGCAAGGCTTGTTTTCTGAGTTTTAAATAATATAAAAACACTATCCTGAGAAGAAGGAAGTGTAAAGGCTGTGTAATCTGTTAGCAGCATCTGTGTTTGGACAACTGACAGAAAATATAGAAGCAAAACACTGTTGCTATTTCAATGTCAAGTGCAACACTGATTGAATGGGTAAGTAAGGGACATAAAAGGTTATTATTCAATGGTCTACACTTTTAAATTAATGTGTGTTGGGGTCCCTCCCCCCCTGCCATGTGGTCCTGGGAGAGGGGCCCTGGGAGGGAGACACGGGATTTCCCTAGCCCCTGGTCAACCTGGTTCCCCATTGGTTGTTCTGTGTTCCCCTGCGTGGGCAAGGACCCTTGGATCCCGTGATTGCCTCAGTTTCTCGGCAGAGCTCCAGCCATGCGGCTGGAGAAATAAACATCTCTGAAACATCTACCAAGAATCAGTCCATATACATTTATTTTCCACGGGCCTCGTTGATTGATACACGTGTTGCAGTTTCCCCACTGTAACAAATGGTGGTGAAATGTGGGCAGAACGATCCCCGATCCCTAAGGACAACGACTGATTTGTGAGTAAACTCTGGATTTCTCTTCTTGTTTTTGCTTTGCTGTTCCATCTCTAAATTATGGAGGAACTGTGGAAAGACTCTTGGCTCTTCCGAGCCGCATATGGACATTTATCTTAAACTTGAAAAGATTCTTGAACAACGATTTTAAATTTTAGCTTAATTCAAGCTCAAAAGAAACTGAAACACTTCCTGGCATGGTTGTTTAAGAACTTTTTCTACATTTCTTGGGATTTAATTCTTACCAAAGACTTTTGGAAGACTGTTTGGACACAATTAACTTCTGAGTAAAAATATATGCCAATGGAAGAATATTTTCGTGAATATTATTTAATTACCGAGACTGTTGAACAATGTCAGCTGTGTCCTTGCAAAGTTAAAACTGCTTCAGGGACTGTGCGACCCAGGCCACGTGGACTGAGTGCTCTCCGAGCAGCAGAGAGGCAATTCCCATGCACGGGTGGAGCGAGCTGCAGTGTTGGCAGCAGAGCAAGGCGCAGCAGGAGCCCGCCTGGCCCCACGCAGCGCGTGGTGGAGCGAACCCTGTGAACTAGAGTAGAAACTAGAGTGGCCTGCAGGCGGCGGCCGGCAGTGGAGCGAAGCCGCACCCAGCCAAAACACGCACTGGAGCAGGGCACGGGGGGGTTGTCGTTCAGGGGCCCGGACGAGACGTGGGCACGGCCCCAGGCAGCGGCAGTGCAGCTGAGAGCAGAGGTGGCGGCACACGGGGAGCTGAACGGTCTGGCCCAGCCCGCGCATCCCCAGATGTGACCCCGGGAAGAGCGCGCAGGCATGAGCAGCCCTGACGGCCCCAGCAGCACTGACAACCCTGGCAGTTCCAACACAGAAGTGAGCGAAAGCTAAAAAGAAAGCAAAAACTCAGAGAGACAGAAAACAGCAGCCACTCGGAAAAAGGAAAAAATCACCGTAGCTAAGGTTTTAGGAATAGTAAAATGGTATAATGTTAAACAAAATTATGGTTTTATGACAAGATGTGGCAACCAAGAAGACATATTCGTTCATAGAACTGCTATTAAAAAGAATAACCATGAGAAATGCATCCCAAGCTTGAGAGACGGAGAAGTAGTAGAATTCAAAATTGTGCAAGGTAGAAAAGGGTTACAAGCAGCAGAGGTCACTGGGCCTGATGGTATTTTTGTGAAAGGCAGTATATATGATAAAAGTCGTAGTCATGTTAGACAATATCTCCATTATAAGCCCCCCCTACAGTCTCCCTTTCCTAATCCCACCTTTCCTTTTTATCCTATATCCTATCACCCCCCAGTGTATTCCCAATCCGTTTTTTCAACTGTGGTTTCCCTCACAAAACCATGCCTTTGCCAATTGTTTCCCCAAAAATCCCTTTCCAATGCCGAGTGGGGGATGAAGAGGGGGAGGGAAGAAATTAACTAGTGTTGTTTAGAGTTCCAACAGGTACAAATGGAAGAAACCCTCTCCTGCCTCAGTTTCCCCACAAAGCATGCCCGAAGAGTCCTGTCTCCCTTCTGTCAGCCTTAAGATGTTCCAGAGAATCTGTTTGGACATTTAAAGACTCAGGAGGGTGGCTTGTTTTGTTTTGAAACTGTCCTTGTTATCTCATGTTTATCCAGTTGTTTTCAATGTTAAGTTTTAAATCTCTTTTTGTTAAAAATAAACAGGTGAAATGTCGGGGCCCTCCCTCCTGCCATGTGGTCCTGGGAGAGGGGCCCTGGGGGGAGACACGGGGTTTCCCTGCCCCTGGTCAGCCTCGTTCCCCATTGGTTGTTTTGTGTTCCCCTGCACAGGCAAGGACCCTCGGGTCCCGTGATTGAGCAGTTCCTCAGCAGAGCCCCGGCCATGCGGCTGGAGAAATAAACATCTCTGAAACATCTATCAAGAATCCGTCCATAGATATTTCTTTTCCATGGGCCTCGTTGTCTGATACACGTGTTGCAGTTTCCCCACTGTAACAAATGTGACTAAAATTTCTATTGCAATGTATAAAGGAATTTCACACAGATAATTTTTATAATAATGTATGTCTAGATTGCTAGTTTTCATGTGATAGTACAAATTTTTGTCCCCACACTTCCTCCTGGTACACACAGTGCTAGTAGTTTTTCAGTAGTTTAAATAGATTACAGCTGTTTTCACTTTCCATTCAGGTAATTATTAAATATTTGAATGTATGTCTGATTAATTCCACTTATGAATAGAAACATCATAAAAGAGATCTATTTCTAAGCAATATCATCTTACCCAAGCACAGGGAGACACTGTTTGGCTTCTTAATTATTTTGTAGACACCCATGGAATTTGTCATGAGCTTCAGGCAATATCACTGTACATGAATTCAAACCAAATTGTCACCAGGACTGCAAGTGAGGATTATTTTGCTCTTTAGCATCTCTGTTGTTTGAGAACAGTGTTTGTTCCAGTTCCAAGGTTCTATAAAGGAGTTGCTTCTATCCTCAGTTACCCACCTCGCATCATTCTGTCTCAGTAATAGCAAAAGTATATTCTAAAAGATGGTTTAAAGTGGCAAAATTACTTTGACAGATGTGTATTGTTTGCATTTGCTGAGTCTGAATGATCCAACACCCCCAAAAGAACAGGTAGCCTCAGGAACAATTCAGTGCTGCGTAGGGGCAGATCACTCCAGGTTAATCAGCTTATTGGATGTCTCACTGTATGACTAAGGAAGATTTTGAGTCTATTATGAAAATTACTTTATTGTTAAGTGCCTCTTTTGAGCCTCTTTATAGAATATCTTGAATTAATTTCAGGGTAGTGATGAAGACCAAAAATATGAAAAAATCTGATTAGACGATTACACAACTCAGTTTGCAAAAGTGAATGAGATATCAACTACATCCTACCACCATCCTCTATCTCCTCCTTTACAGTTTTCCTAAAGTCAGAAATATTATCAAACATTACTTTTGCTTTCATACAGAAAAAACCTTTCTTGACTTAATATTGAGAGTTTGTCTGAAGCCAGTTACAAGTGTGCACATCACAGATAACCAGCTGGAACATTTCAGGAGCCTGTAAAATACAAATGTTACCAGTGGCCAAAATTTTGCAAACTTGGAATTGTTCCTACCTTTTAAATTCTGTTTATTTCCGTGATTAAAATCTGATCAAATCAAATAGAACAGTGGGGTGGTTTTTCAAAGGCAAAATGTGAGCTGGATGCTTTTAGGAGTTGCCAAACTGCTGGTCTAGCAGAGGTGAAGCTGTTGCAGCTTCATGTCCCCAGGTCCAATCAGTAGTGAGGCTGAGCATTATACCCAACATAGAACAGGCACACAAAGCCACCTATGTATTCATTGCATATACACATACACATGGCCAGCCACACAGATCAAGGCAGACAGAAAGCACAGCACTCATACACGCACAGCACCCAAAACTTCATCCTGCCTTCCTCTCTGTCTGATCAGGTTGAAGGTCTGTTGATGGGATATCTATAAACCCACACATGTTAAGTGTTGTTGCCTGCAGCACAGGGCTCAGACACTGCAGCAAGCTGTGTGGAAGTTACACCTGGATACCAGTCTCTCCAGCTGCTGGCAACTGGGCATACGAGCCCCTGAGGTCACAGCCAGGTCCAGGTGCCAGTAGAGAACCATCTCTCAAATGCACACACGTGGTGCTCTCAGTTGATGCCCAGGTCCCATGGTCTCACTGGCAGATGGCCTGGACATCCTGGTCTCTCCAGCAGCCAGGTCCTTTGGTTGCCACATTCCTAGAGACCCATCCATAAACACCCACAGTTCCCAGACCACCTGTTTTCTGGCTAGCCCAGCTTGGAACTCTCTGTGATCACACCCTGACCTGCAGCCCGCTCACAGGTGACCTGTCCCTCGTGTCACCATAGCCCTGGTTTTGCCATGCTCATTACTCCTCAAGACTGTGGGGATCCCTCTGTTTCCCCACATTTGGTTCCTCCCCTAAGCATCCCCCCCCAGCACTTATGCAAACCCAAAGTGCCTGCACCCCATAATAGCTCTAGTAGCCCTGTAAGAGTCACACATCTCAGTCTGAAAACTTTGCTGAAGAGACCTGGTGGTGGTGGGAATATGGGGAGAGCCAATGGTTCTCCTGTGATGGCCATGGGAAGAGCTGAGGCAGAATATTTATTTGGATTCCTCCATCTTCTCACACCCTAATCTTCTTTTTGAAGCTTAATATTTCTATCAGGCCAGCATATAGCCTTACCATTTTAGGTAATGAGCTAAAATTCACTAAGAATTCAAAAATTTAAGTACACTTAACAGAACATTTTGCATTTTTTAACCACAGTCTAGCATAAGGTACAAAAATGTGTGTCTCCAGTTAAGCAATCCATATTAAGTTCAGTGGTGTCTTAAAACAGTTGTAATGGTTTAGGAATGGTATTCCCCAATTTAGTACCCTCGTTAAAAAAAACATGAACATTTCTTTAAATTATTTTGCATTTTCTTCCATGTTAGTCAAGTTAAATTAGAGCAGGTTTAGAAAAAAAGTGTATTCAATTGTCAACTTTAAATTTGCAACATTGTTTCTCTCCTTGTTCTCCCACTTTTAAACATTCATAAAATATTAATAAATTAATTTTCACATAGTGTGTATTTATTTATGGGTTTGAGATATAGAGAATAAGTCACTTAGATTCTCTTTGTTTTCCCATAGGGCCTGAGTATTTAGCTTTAGTCAAGCTATTTCCCAAACTAAGCAGTCATCCAGCAGTTATTTTTCAAAAAAGAAAACTTACCTCCTCAGATAATAATCCAGTTTCGGCAGCTGGGGCAGATAGAGAAGTATAAATCTCTGCAAAATCAAATACTCAATAAAATCATAATAGTTGAAAACTCTGATCTAACTTGATAATCAAAATCTGACTCATGGGAATTTCTTAAAATAAAACTTTCCATGCTAGTTTCACTGAAGAAAGACATTTCATTTTTGCTTTCACCAACACTACTGTACTCTAGAATCACAAAGCAAAAAAACTGCATCCCATTCTCAAGGAACTCTAGTGATATTTAAGGTGTTTACAGTCCAATTTACTGGCATCTGCTCAGAGAACTGGGGTGATGACAGACCTGAAAGATGACTCTTTTTCCTCATCCACATCTGCTGGGAATCTCTGATGGAAGAAAGGATGACTTTTATGACATCAAAATAATGAAAAAATATTAAGTCTTACAAGTTGTCTAATACAATTTTTGTAACCAGGTAAAATTACATTCCTTACACAGTATTATTGGATTCACGGATAACAACATGGTACTATACAGCCCTGCAAAACCTCAGCCCCAAAGGAGATGATGCTCTTACCTCTCAAACCATGTACCTACCTGGATATGGTACTTGTGTGGAACTGCAGCAGAGGAAAATCTCCCAGAACTAGTGAACAAAAATCTGAACCCAAGAATTCACTTTAGAGACAAATGCAGTCACCAGTTTGGGAAATTATGTAAATCCTGTGTTACTTAGTTATGTCCAGAATTTCACTCATACATTTCATTAAATATTGACTGCTCAACAGATTTTTAAAATTAGAGCACTTAACTAAAAGTGCCAGGCTGTTACTTGGAAATAAGAATATGAACATGCATTACAAGCTTATTGTTTAATATGCCAGCTAAATGAAAATGAGTCTTTTCTGTTGCTCTATATTTAATATAGAGATCTGAAGAGACACCTCAGATTACTCAAACCTCTTTACTTTTACAAATTAGCCATATTTTTTTCAGTCTTTCATGAAAGTGTTGATCTACAGCAGTCTGATCATTAATGATTAAAAACACTCCTGTCAATGAGGAAAAAAAAGTCTTCTTTGCTTAGTATATTCTTTCATCTGTTGATCTCAGTTGATCTCAATCAATATGAATGACTGAATTCTAATTGCAAATACAGGGACATTAATTAATTTAGGATTGCAAACATGCTCATAGCCTTGTAGTTTCATAAGTGAAGAAAGAGATCCTTCTGATTAAAATAGTAAAGCCAATTTTTCTTACAACTTTAAAGAAGGGAAACTCAGACAATCAGGGCTTTACATCTAAGGTTACTACCAACAATTTATCTTGAAAAGCTACAGAAATCCTTTCTCATCCAAACTCCCACCATACACTTTTATGCAAACACACAAAACATAAAAGTTTTTCATCCAAACACTCTCAAGGCCAAAATTAAAAATCAAGTCAATAAGTTTCGATGAGGTATTTCAGAGGAATCCATAATACTTATTGAACAAAGGGATGGCTCATGAATTTAAAAAATGGTAAAGGTGAAATAATACTCATAAGGAAAAGAGGGTTCTGATTTTCCATATATATATTGGGCTCTGAGCAGACCACTGCAATACAGACTGATACCTTGGATTATTCCAAAAATTTTGGTGGAGGCACCAGTCCAGTAGTGCTCCCAAAAGGGTTTATACAGGCAGGAATGGAGAACAGAACAGAAAGTTTTATTTTGTGCAGACAGAAAAGGTGAAAAAATCAGACAATGCTAAGCTACCTCCATGACAGCAGGTGCCAAAAGAAATTAAATTTTAATACAGACTTAAAAAACTAAAAAGCTATTCCTGTTTAAAATGTGGCACAAATGAGAGCAGGAGCAGACCTACATTTTCCTATGCATTTCAACTCAGTGTTGCCAGTTTTCAAATGGATGAGCTTGGTTAGCATATCAAAATCATAGCACGTGCATACTCACTTTTAACTGTCAAGGCTAAACAACTCTGCCATTTTGTAGAACATTATTTTTCAGTGTGCACCATCTGTTCAGCTGAAGTGCGGCTTACAAAATTTACTTCAGTAAAATAAGAAATAAATCTGTTTTTCAAACTTTATTATCCAGTTGAAAATCATTACAATGATGTCTCTGTAAAGTTAACCATATTTTATAAATGAAATTAGATTTATGCATCATATAGCACTGGAACAGTTTCATCATTCTTTCTCTTGTGGTACTTCAAGAGATAGAGGGGTGAGCTCCTTTAATATATATCTAGTTACAAGCTTCTGAAGATCTCTTTGGCTGAAGGTCAGATGCAAATTTCATTACACAAAAGCTAGCTTTTATTTATTTCCGAATTTTTGTTTCATAAAGCAAATCAATAAAAATTTGGTAAACTCTTCAGTCATTTACATTTCAATACTGTACTGTACAAAGGTATTGCTTTACAATAATTGATCTTTATGTATTTTCCATGCTTTTCTATTTTGTAACTGAATAACCTTCTAACATGCAACATAGAATTGAATTATTGAAAGTCCATGGCTACATGAACAATGCTTAATAATATGCAAATTTTTCTGTCCTCCTGAATTTTGTTTGATAAAAAAGCAGATTTCTGTATCACATTTCAGCCTTGCTCACATTTGGCTTTGTGTGACTTTAATGGAATCCAGCAATTATCAAAAAGGACAAAACTGCAGGTTCACTTTCACAGAATAGTTTTGGATACTGTGCTTAAGGTACCCCATCTACGTGTGTATAGCTCACTCCAACACTTCCAAATAAACATCCTCAATGCTTCCTATTCTGTCTCCCTAGCAACATCTCCTCTACTCTGCCCTTGGTAAAGCCATTGCTGCTTTCTTTCTTTTTCTCTGTTGGATTCCACCTAAGAAAAAGATGTAGCAACAGTGATGAGGTTTGGGTCATTAAGCAACACATAGTTAATAATGCCTTTAATAAATTTAGATTTTAATATAGGAGATTTCTAGTAGAAATAGGTGCTTAAAAAGAGACATTTCACTATTTTTTAAACACAAACTTCTGATAATACTCATTTCTTCCCAATTAGTCTTGGTAAGTATTCTTTCAGGGGCAAACAGCTGTCTTCCAGATCTAGTAAAACCTGTTCAAAGCACAATGCTTTATGAAGTCTCATGTAGAAATGACCAGGTCTTTAGTCTGAAGATGTTAATCTAGCAATTTAATAGTTTGCTGGTTTTTAATTTTGTCATTTAAAATATAATCTTTACTTTTTTTTTTTCATATTGAATTTTGTTCAAAGATCAGTTGGGGACAGAAAATACTCCATTCAGTGTAGCCAAAATAATAAATCCATCATGAAAGAATATAAAACTTCTTCTTACATGATTTCAGCAGGTCTTTCTTCCAGACCTAACATGATGAAATTTCCTTCAGGTTAAGTAATAAAAAATTCTCAAAATAAATGCACAAGCTGCATAAGTAACTCATTTGTTCAATTAGAAATGGATTCCAGAGGTATTTTATGATGTGTTGTCAGATGGCTTGACAGGACACTACTACCTCCTAACAAAGATAAACTTGAAAGGTGCAACTGATAAGCACAAAATATATTAACACAAGAATTTATTTACACCTGTCTTACCAGTGAATTTACTTCAGGATCAACTCAGAAAATATTACTGATAGTTCAGTGATGTTAGCATGGGAGCAGATAAGACTACTATGCACAAAGGAATGTGAGGACAACTCACAGAAAGCATCTAATGCC
Organism: Aphelocoma coerulescens; assembly: GCF_041296385.1. NCBI lineage: Eukaryota > Metazoa > Chordata > Aves > Passeriformes > Corvidae > Aphelocoma > Aphelocoma coerulescens. Next base: position 126,568,245 of record NC_091015.1, read on the forward strand.
AAAGACCATGATCAACTATCTTCATTAAAATTACATACATTTTAAATGTCTCCATTAAAAATTTGGCCATCAGTAAATTCTTTTAGAGGCTATGGCTCTTTTTTCTTTGTTTTCTTGGTTTGGGGGTTTTTTTGGTTGGTTGGTTGATTTTTGTTTGCTTTGGTTGGTTTCTTTTAATTTGTTTATTGGTTTGGATTTTTTAATGCTTTTTTTCTTTCTTTTAGTTGAGGTTTTATGAGAAAAATGAAGCTATCAGCACTGTTTACCCTCAATATTTAAGGTAGATAAATACTTTTTATAGTGTGAAAATTAGGATACTCTTCTGGATTAGTGATCACCTGGATGTTCCTGGTGAATTGATGACAAAAGATGGAATAGATGTCTTTTCTTCTGCCAAAGAAGACTGAAAAATATCTTGAGTTGATATTCCTACTAGTACTACTACTAAAAAATATTTTCATGAAAATATTTCTAACAAATCCTAGTTTTCTGAGACTATACTGAAAATTGCATCACTGAAATAATTCCTAACACTGTCTACTTGCAAATATTAATATATTCTTCTCAAGGATAAAGACAGTGTTAACCCAGAGAAAGCTGCTCTGATATAGCAGAAATACCTTGTACTTACTATTTTCCCCAAGTTTATTTTTAAAATTACAGTAGCAATTGAATTGCTGGTCTACAATATCAGTAGCAAATTGCATATGATTGGTATCTACTACAGAGATTTATAAGTAAGATTCCCCATGAGCTTAGCAACTATGACAGTTACTTTAAAATATGAATTGTTTACACTGCCCTTGCTGCATATACAGTGCTGATCTGTCAGATTGTGTTATTTGACAAAAATGCCTTAATTTACTATTGAGAGGAGGATCGTAGTGTCATAAGGAAGAGATGACTGTGGACTGCTCACAGGTGAACAAACAACTGAGTATCTTTATTGTGGAATTCACAGCACTCCTCAGGGTAGGAGCAAAGATCTTTTTTTCAGGTATGCTCTTCTGGCATACTTTCACTGTGCAGCTTCATGGTCTCTAAAGGAATTTATGCTTTATTCTATCCTAGGCTTCATTGCCACAGAAGACCCACTTTTGAATAAAACTCCCCAGAAACTGACTGTTGTATTTAAAGCAGTTATGCCTTCAAGGTGTACTTTAAACACTTTCTTAAATGACAGCATTTATTCTTTCCCAATCCTCTTTGATATGTTTGTCATTTGTGTACTGCTCAACCAAAATCACCCATTCTTTTGGCTGAGCCTTTATGGATGTGCATTCCAGATGCTACAGGACTTGTTACTGGTCATTTGGCATCCCATCTAACTCAGAGTAGATTTAGTTGTGATCTTTGCTGGAATACTTTCAGCTGAAAAATACAACATCCACAGTTTTCATATCTGTACAGTAGCATAATAAGCATTAAAAGGCCCATTTTTTTATTTGATAGAACACTTTACACCATCTTGATATTATATTTTTTTCATAAACCAAACAAAGGGAATTCTAGCCTTCTAGAAGTTAAGTCACCAAGCTTGCTGACAGAATTATTCAAAAATTTTAAGAAATTATTGTCTGGACAAACAGAACTCAAGTTCTATGAATGGATTTTGATTAATTCCTTAAGGGACTAATTAATAGCTACCCTATTTGTTAGTCCAAAGTTGGTTGCAAACTAGCAAACCAGTCTACTGAACATCTCCTAGACCTCTCTTGCTTTGAGTGTGCTCAATACTCAATATTTGGAGTCAAAAATCTTGGATGGTCAATCAAATGACTATGGCAATTTAAAAATAAAACAAACAAACCAAAACCAAAACCCCTCAAAAAAATAAAACGAAGATTCTCTAATGAAACATATTTCCTATGAGAAAGACATGATGAGAATTAGAACTGTGAAGAATTTTTTTAAGTTGCTTTAAGTTTGCTGTATATGATTTTTCCAGCTATTTTTCTGAATAATGGAAGTCAAGTATGTAAAAATATCTGAGTTGAATGAGTACAATGTTTCCTCTTAATGCACATTCTTGGATATATTAGTATACCACTGATGCTTATATTACATTTTATGCAATTTCTAACCTTTAAAGGGTAACAGAAGAGATTTATGTGATACAACAGCAGGGTGTTTTAGTCCCATTGTTCTTTACATCCTGATGCTTCCGCAAAAAGTAGGATAAAGTTTAAAGTTTACTATTGATTGAAATCTCATTTTGCCAGGCCCAAGAAGCAAAGCTGGTAGATAACTTCAGCAGCTACAGTGACCTTTGGCTTTGGGAAGAGCTGTATCTTGACTTAAGGTGATTTGTATGCCCCCAGTTTGAAAATATTCAGGAGACATGGGACACAATTCTGAACAGATTTGAAGGGCTCTTTCACTGAGAATTTCTGTGGTCATAAAACAGAGTAAACACAAGGTCATTTTAGATGCAGGAATCGAGGGAAGCAGATGTGACCTTAATGAGGATTTTAGTAGAAAGCAAGACATGCTGAGCTCACGCCGACAAACTGGCTGGTTCCAAAACCAGGTTTAATCAAAATAGTAATCATTCTACACAGCTTTAATTAAAAGTTGCACTGCTGTCTTAATCTCTAGATAATGGTGCAATTATGTGAGTGGACAAAAATAAGTATTAAGAACTACAAGCGAGTTATTCAACAGGCTGATTTAAATTATTACCTGCTAGTAAAGGAAAAAATGTTGTCAAAGCTTATGGCATAACAACCAAATTAAAAATTAAACTTGCTGCTAAGTAAAAGAAGGCCGTGTTTTTATAGCTGCAACATAATCTGTTCTGAGTTCACAATTCACAACAGGTATTTCCAATAATAATGAATTTCTTTTATGGTGAAGTGTCTGCAAGTATTTTGTATGCATAGGGAGAACTAAGCAGCAGCTCAACTTTAAGTACTGCATTGTCTACAAGTATTTACCTTCCACTTAATAATCAACAAGAAAAAATAATTAGGATGTTTTCTTCTTGAGGGGATAATAAATAATCCTACTAAATGTGGTCAAGCACAGAAACAAATTATCTTTGAAACCTCTAGAAATTCCTAGGACAACATATAAGCAAACAATTACACAGTGAAGGCTTGTAATAGGTCTTAAAGTGCTTAAATCAGTCATTCAGTCACTACCAAAGGGTCTAGGCTTACTAGTGAGGCTTCAGTACATCACAAACTTCAGCTCTTTCAGCTTGATATTTGGAATAGGAAACACAGACTTTCTATAGGAGAGGAGAAAGTAGCAGTTTTCAGAAAGGGCAAATAAGATGAGAATGAGCACCAGTGAGGACTGGAGCAATGCCAGGTTTTTCAAATGAGATTCAGCTTTAAAAACAATGGGATCCACTGAACTAATCAACCTGAAATTAAACCCCCAACATTTTTGACAATGCAAGTCAAGACACTGATCTGAACTTTTGGGTACTCAGACCATAATAATGATCAACAAATAACTTAAAGTACACATCTAGCTCCCAGTCAAGCAGAAAAAAATTACATTAGTGTTATGGAAGTTTCATTGGATGACACTATTATTTGCTGTTCTCCTCCAAATTCTTTCAATATAAAAGAAGGAAAATCTAGGAAGACATGGAAACAAATACATGAAATGAGATTGCTGATGAGAGTGACTTTCTTTTCAGATAAACTTGGTACACAATAGAGGATTTTGATCTCTCCTTGACCTCCAGTAAAAGGTTTCGAAGCAAAGTAGTTCCCTGAAAGATAGGATGAAATTCCTAAATCTTGTTACACCAGTGTTATCTTCTATTTCCACATACAAGCAAAAAGCATTCATACAAAACAGAAGTCAAAAGGCTGCATGAGGGAACTGCCAACTGATTGTCTCAGAGCCTCATTTTTGCTAGTGGGGATGTATTGGCACAAGTTTCCTTTCATCCTTTCATACCATGCACTGAGGTAGCTGTGGTTTGCAGAGCATGGGTTACTAAAGTGGAAAGGGCAGAGAAGAGTCGCAGCAGCTCACAGTGTAAGAATGACTTAAAATTACAAAGAAAAGCACCAGAGAGCATTTTCTAGGGTGACGCAGAGTTAAGAAGACTGATAACACAAAATGAAGTATATTTTCTGCTAATCTGTATTATTGATAATTTTATTTTGTTCCCACAAAAAGCAAATAGCCTCATATATGTCTCCTGACTCTGCTGTCATGGGGATCAAGCTATATTTTGTAGGTCTACTTTTCGTTGCTTTTTTTTTTTTTAAACATTAGCATTGTGGGTCTAAGGTAGAAAAATGTCTAAACATATGTCTGTTTTTCTTTGTATCCTTTCTAAATCTGAAGTTAGACTCTAATTCCAGTCAATGGAGAATTGATTTTTATTTCTTTAATTAAAACATTCGAATTGACACTCAGAGTGAAAAACGTTTGTTCTCATTCCCTTTACTGATATCTGCAGAGTTTCAGTCCTTCACATTTTGCAGCTTTCTCAGTACTGACCTTCATTCACTCAAAACTTGTTAAATGCTTATCTGAAGAACATAGGTTTGAAATGTTGAATCTGTCATGTAGTAACCTTTTTCTGGATGAGGAGCAGTGGCACGCCTTTGTTTTGAAATAAAGCATCTTATCCTTCTCAGTTCTTTAGTTCTCCTTTGCAAGAACATTATATCCCTATATTAATCAAGAGTGACTACACAACACTTCAAATCCAATATTGTTTTATCTATGTTCTTGATAGTGACCAGAATTTGATGGGACAGTGAGAGATTTCAGCAGATCAGAAGTAGGATTGAATAATATTATTTCTACTTTATACCTTGACAGAATGACAGAGCAGTTGTCTACCACCTGAAATCTCTGCTCATTTCTCCAGAGGTAGAAAGATGTTAGCAGATAAGAGCAGGTATAGATTACTGTCAAAACAATATAATTTTTATTTTTTAATTTCCAAGAAAACAACATCACAGAATGCACATATAAAGATGTGTTAATATTGAGAGCTTTGCAATTTTTCTGTTTCGTGAAGTAATTTCCTTTCTTTAAAGAATAATTGAGAAACCACCCACTCAATATCATAATACATTTCACAAAAGAGGCATATCTGCTCAACCACAAGATCTGTATTCTAGATCTTGGACTTGGGCTGCATCTGTTTTTGATCCCTGTCATGCAGGTTGGAAGACATGCTCTGCAGATAATTCCTTTTTAGGGTCTCATACATATATATACATTGTATATATATTTTGTATATATACACGTGGAATTTTATAGATTTTTATGTCATATTAAACCAGTCAGAAACTCCTTATTTACAACACAGTGAGAAGTTTTACAAGATACAAACATCATAACGTGCTTGATTTCTAGGTGTTCGGTGTAGTAGCCTGAAAGATACCTTTGCAAAGGTCCATCACCTAAACTACATTTATTGACTTAAAACAGCATTAGAAAAATAATTAATCCTGCAGACATATCTGAAAGCATTAACAGCTGTTACCTGCTGATCTCAGTCTACTAAAAGAGCCTTTTACATGAATTTGTGTTTGTACTGCTTCCATTGAAACAATGTGTAAGCACCAGCTTGAATCACAGCATCACAAAACAGGAGCTCATTTAAAATATGACTAAAAAGAAATATATATATAACTATAGAATGCTACATAAAAGCTGAATTTAAAAGATTGCATGTCATGATGCATATATAGCATGAAAGGTGATAATTAAGTAATAAATAGCCATAAAACTTCCTGAGAAACAGGAAAACAATTGATTTAATGACAGAAAATGGGATATCTCAAGTTTCCTTCAGTGAGTATCCCTGCTTCTTCTATCAGTCGCTATTTACCAGGGGACAAAACATGCAAACAAGTTTAAGATCATTAGCCCTTTGTAAAGCTTATGGAAGTATTGTAGGGAAGATACACAATGACAGGTCAGTCACTAATCCAGAAATGTTGGACAGCAGTGATCTGCTTGTATTTGTTCTGGTTGCAGAGGGAAATACCGAGAAGTAACACGCTGGTGGTTGCATATGACCCTGTTGTGGAAGATCTATTGTTAACATATAAACAACACTTTATTAAGATATAAGTAATTGGGTTAATTTTAGTTGCATAAGTTAATGGAAAGACAAAATGGCAAGAAAGAAGAGATGCCCTCTATGTGCACTGCTGATTATTCTTAAAATAATATTCCCCTAGGACTTTTGTGTGTGTGACCAATTTCCAGTGGGAGGTTCCTGATCTTTTTTTTTTACATCAACTGACGTTTGTGTCTCACTTTGTCAGCTTTTCCTTCTCAGTAAAGCTCAGCTCTAAGACTTTTAAACAGAAGTATGAAATAGAATTAATTCTACAAGGTTTTTTATCAGTTTTATATTTTATTATCTTATTTCACTATGAGATCATAATAAGGACCCTGAGGTATTTATTGGTGAAGAGAAATATGATCCTGTTATCGAACCTATTTTTCTAAGTGGCTGTGGAAATTCTGAAAGCTCGGTAAATTCACAGATTCAAGTAATGTTAAGGAGAAAAAGGATTATAAGTCTGTGTAGCACTAGCCAGTACAGTCCATCGAGTTAACCTTCGAGTTCCTAATTATATTTTATCAGACATTTCTTGCAATAAATGCATAAATCACAACAATATGGAAGTCCGCAAATTGCATTTAAATTATCATTGGGATGGTGCTAGAACTGAGACCTCAGGGCAGCAAGTGTCATGCTTGTTTTGGCTCTGCTGGATAGTCCAAATAAAAAGGTTATCAGCAGCTTTTTTCTCTTGATAAGCACTAACAGGGTATTGGGGGCTGTAATCTTGAGTTATACAGCCTTTTTCCTTGTGGAGTTTCAGCCTAGAGTGGGAAAAGGAACAAGATTCAGACAAGTGCGTTGCTTAAGGATAAGCATGACTCAATATATTTATGTGAGGAGGGCTGTGAGCCCTTGGCACAAGAGCTCTCTACACTCCCTTGGAGGAGAGAAGCCTGAGGCCAAAAAGACTGCCCAGAGATAAGCAACCTTCCTCGGGTCTTGGTGACAAAGTGAACCACCCCCAGCATGCCTTGTTTCTATATGGTAATAGCCTGTACCCAGTTGGCTAATTGGTTCCTACCCCACCCCCTGCCTTTCCCATAAAAGGCCCCTGTTTCTGCCCCTCAAGAGGAGCCTTGTCCCTGGCCTTACTTTCACAGGGGCTGCTGGACAATAAGAGCTGCCTCTGTGGAACAGCCAAACGAGGCTCCTGTCTCTCTGTCCCCGAGTTCGCCTTGGGTGACTTCACAGAGCTGAATCCCAAGAGCTGGAATCACTTGTAGCAGAGAAGTTGCTGCACTTGCTGAAATCCCCTGCTGCCCAGGCAGGCCAGCCACTGCCCCTGGAAGAGTTGTTCTTTGCAGGACACTCTCTCTAGGAAGGTCGTGGCACACCAGTGCTGACCAGCATCGGACCCCCTGCGATATTTATGTATTTAATTAATTTTCAGTTTTGTTAAGCCTAACTTAAATAAAATTGCTTCATGTCCATGAACATTTTTTTTATCCACTGGCACACAAATTTCCATTTCAGTTAAGAGAAATCCAAGTAACATTCACTGAGGTAGATACAAGAAGACAGTAATTAGTTTGTATCAATGTTGGAGAAAATTTAAAATTCAACCAAGTTTTAATGATGGCTTTGCCAACAACATTATGTGGCAAGTGTACTGACTAGGTCATCCTTTAAAAAAACCAGCACAAAATGTTAAGTCCAGCTCCAAGATTCCAGTCCCAGGATTTATATGCATCACCATTTGCTACCTTTTCATTTCTTACCATTTACTCTATATGTAAGAGATTAGTTAGCCTTAATTATAGAAAAATATCCATATTTGATGTCTTTTAAGAATGATTACTTACTGAACTTACATTCTTTGAACACTTTTCAAAAGGAAAGTTTAGTCTCAACTTTTACCCCTAAAATGCATCCTCACTGCAGCCCTTTAAAGTCTATCTGTGTGTGTAACAGACTTTTCTCTCTTTAAAAGTAGAAAATACCATTACTTAATGCCAAATAATTTAAAGATGAAGACAGCATCTTGAAAGAAATAATCTCATAAAGCTGCTTCTCCTATTTTAGTCCAGATATAATAACAAAAACTTTCATTCCACTCAAGTACCTTAAAGACAACATTCAGGACAATGAGATTTTTAAATTCAGGTTAATTTGCCTCCCATAAATCAAATAACATGCTGATTCAGTAACATGGATGATTAAGTGCAAGCACACAAAGTGAAATAATCATTTGTCAAAAAGAAGGTTTTAACCATTACAAAAAAAAAAAAATATTGTAATACAATAAGTACAAAACATTTCTAATTTTGAATGTTCCCGAAATAAGTGAGTCATATATGGGAAGATAATAATTTCTATATGAATCTAGTGAGCCTCTCCAAAAAGTATCCTTACAAAATAAGGCCACCAAAACCATGCTGAAAAAGTGCTAGTCAATGTCTCTTTTTTATCTTAAACACGTAACACTCAGTCTTTCTACTTAGAAAAGCTACATATTGAGAAAAGAGATCTATCTCATAACTCACTACGAGCTTGGTTTTACTCTCTGTGCACCAAGGAGTAATTCTTTGTACTCATATTATTAATAGTATTTTCAGATATGCCACAAGTAGTACTGCAAAAAAAAAAGTCTTTCACAGACAGAAATTCCTGCTACTAGAAGACCTCTGGCCTATTATTCAGGTCTAAGAGCTCCTCTGGGAAGACTCATCTAGGACAAATTTGGGGATAGTTTAAATTGTCCCAGTGCCCACTGGATACAAACATTAATAAGAGTTCTACAAATGTTGTTTACTTCCTGTAAATGAAGCACTAGCAGTTTTTGTACAAAGAATCTTTATTGAATTTTATAAATTAAACTATAATAGGTAAATAAAATTGTTTTTAAGATCCACAACCAAGTACTATGAAAAGAAAATTCCTGTAATTTTCACTTCAGTTATAAAATATTTCATGTGTCCCCTCATGTTCTATATTTTTTAAAAAGAGAAGAGGTTTTTTAATAGATGAGTGTGTATGTGTTGGGGGGGGGAGGGTGTTTGGGGGGCGCATGGGCAAAAAAAAACAGTGGTCAGCAGTTATCCTTTTTACCTTTCACTTAATTCCAAGATATTTCAGCCAAGCAAAGCTTAGATTAAAGTATATGAGTATTTGGTATATTTAGTATGTTCCTTCTTTTTCTATTAGGTTTGCTTCCACAGATTATTTCCCAAACAGACCCACAGTTATTGTGTTCTTTATTTGCATGCTTTATTATATTTATTTATGTGATTAGTTAAAGCGCTAGCAGAAGTTCTTAAAATTAAATATACTTGTACTTCCACAAATCCCGTGCCATCAATCCTGACTCCTAGAAATAGGAAAGGACAACCTCAACAATAATCCCTAAGTGGGAGAGGCAAAAAAGATGAGCTAAGAAATTATCTTTGCAGTTTGTTGCAGAATTATATCCCACAGAAAGAGTAGAACTCACAGACTGCACAAAATACTTTTTTTTATGTATGTGTGTTTTTTGGTGGAGATACCAAAGTTATTTTGTTGAACTGTGAATTAGAACTAATTAGAGGGTCTTAGCACGTTCACCTTCATTGAAAAAACCCACTAACACTTATTATGTGGGGCAACTTCAGTACCATATAAATGCATGGATCCAGAAAACTAAATCCACATTTTTTTAAAATGATATTAGGGCATTGTCAAGCCAGATCATTATAGCAGAATACAGAATTCAGTGTATTATACATACTATTAACTATTATATGTATTATTTCATATACATATACACAGAGTTTTTATGAATTCACTTTGCTATAGCCCAAAACATCAACCACCTTATACAGAAAAAGAGACATTCAGCCATACACTCTCTAATTGCAAATATGGAAAGAGAAATAGGAAAAGCTCCTCCACACACCTGTTTTGGAAAAGAGCAGACAATTGTTTACCATCAGGTTGCTTCAACAGATGTCTTTACTCAATTTTATGATAGCTCCTATATAGCCAGTATTAATTGTCACTCAGAGATTATTAATTGTCACTCAGATTAATCTGAAATGAATTTACATCTCACGTTCTTGAAATGCTCACATAAAATCTTAGGCAATTTATGCCTAATTTTGTGTAATAGGCTCAGATCTGCCAATCCCAGTTTTTGGAGCTGGTATTTAGGGGTAATTGATCTTTTATAATTTTTACTTCCAGAAGGAAAGCATAATTTAAAAGTCTGGAATCTGATTTTTCATATCCTTTGTGAAGTTCATTGTGCTCCTCAGATTTGAACATGTATTTTATCTTATCATTATTCATTTCAAGAGGCAAGACAAATTCTGTGGTCTTAATTCAATCTGCTGCTGATAGCCAAGCTGTATTACATAACCAACATTTGGAGCAATCTACTGAGATTTCTATTTTAGTCTGGAAGAATGACAGTCAATCCCAAAGACATGCATATGGTACTTTTCTGTTCTTTTCTTCTCTGACCTCTGCTGTACTTCACTTAGCTCAAAATCCCACAAAGTGGATTCTGTAAGAAGGCAAGAATGGAAGAAACTGCTCGACTTAAGATCTCTGAGTTTATTCCAGATTTATACTTAGTGTTTGAAGTCATCATTTAAAATGAATCCTTTTAATCTTTTGCTTCAAATTTATTTTAAATCCAATAAACCAGCCAAACTTCAGTCCTTTCTTTCTCCAAACGTGCTAACACTTTCTGAAGTTTCATGTCCCATCTGTTTTCCTGAACTACTGTGACTCTATCTTAATTCCATTCAGAACAAAGGAAATATGTTAAGAGAGTGGTAACATTGTTTCCAACAGAGGCAGAATAGAAGAACCTTTATTTACAGAAGTCTGGTGCAGAGCATTCCTGAGCTACGAAGGAAACTTTGAGCAGCAGTAGGATAACTATCTCTAACAGGATGCTGAGGAAAGCAACATTTAAAATTATTATTGTTGCTGTTGTTATTATTATTTCTACTACTATTATTATAAATGAATACTCACAGAAGACATTTATAATGGAATTAAAAATGAATAACACAAGAAGTTCAGTGTAAATCACAGCTGGATCACTTACATTTCCGTGTCCCAGAATCCTCCTCTAAAGTGAGGAATAATCCTTCCTCATTATACCAAACCTTCCAAAGATCAAAAGACAGTTGTGTTAGTTCCAGATGAACCAGTAGGATTTATATGGACTTCAGCTGGAATGGAGCCAGTGGCGTGCCAGGTTACCTGGTGTGTCATGGAACTTGCCAAGAGATTGATTATTTCAAGGTAACACCTGCAGAGTCTGTGACATCTTTATCTGTCTAAGTTGTAAGCTTATTTTAGATCAAGGAGAACAGCACTTACTTTCATCTGTGGTCTCTATTTTGGTGTCTATATGATTTATGGAATGATTTATAATAGAGTAATTTTTGGGATAAGTGGATTAAGATGGTCTCTTGCCTTCTGAGCTGAGGCTCATTATAATTATTCTAGTCATTTACTAGGTTTCTGATGCAAAGTTGACTTTGTAGAAATATTAATTTATCATTTTTAATGATTTGCAATGATTTGCTCTCCAGTAAGCCAAGTTGGTCAAAAACCTCTGGATTTTCTTTAATATACTTTGCTAAAATGTTGCCTTTGACAGAAACTTTAATAGATTTTTTTTCTATACATGTTGCCAGTTTTAAAGAAGGTATGTTTTTTAGGTATTAACCCCCCCTCACCTGTTATCTATTAAAGAATCTCTCAAATTCAGTTAGAAAAAATGTAATACTTCCCACTGTTAATACACAACCAGAAATTAAATAGATTGCTTTGTGAGAACTGAGCAATATCCCTACTATATCTATCAAGACTGATTAAATAACTATATATTAAGAAATCACATTACATAGCTCATCAGTGTAAACTAATGAAGATGAAGGATTGCAAGCATCTCCAGTTTTCAGTATCTTCAAGATCTTTTTTTCCCCTTTTTCCAAATGCTTTTGTGATGTTTCACTTTTAGTCAAACAAAACAACACAGAAATGATACAAATTATCACTTTCCTTGGAAGTGAATTTGTTTACATTTTTGCATCTCAATTATCTGCTAAAAATCCTGATTAAATTTTATCTAAGTGGCTTTAATTAAATAATTAAATAATTAAATAGGACAAGTATAAAGTATGAAAGGACAAGTAGATTCCTAAAATATTTTGAAATGCAAATTTCCTCAAATGAGACAGAAAAAATGAAAGCACAGCAAAATTTGTGTTAGATTTTTCTGCTGTTAATATTTATCCTTTTTTTTTTTATTATTTTCAACGTCAAGCATGCAAATTCAGTTAGTTCAGCGCTGACATACAGGAAATAATTTTTTCATATCTTAGTAATATTGTACATAAAAAATCCTATGTTTTAGTGCTGGTAATAATGGTGATTAATATAATCTTAATAATAACAAAACCACGAACTGGGAATTTGGTATTGCAATATAAAATGACTATTTCCCAAAACCTAATTTGTTTCTAAGAATGTATATAATATCTATTCCCCCGTTCCTAAAAAGTCTTCCACCATATTTGATTGCTTCTTCCTGTTCAACACAGTCCAGTTTGACTTCCTTTAATTCAGGATAGGATGCATTTATCCTGATATACTATAGAATGAGCAAAAATAAATATTGGCTTTGTTGTTTTGTTTTTAATACTTCCCAATTCAGTAATTCTACATTCAAGCATGGACCTTTATGCCAAGATATATGGTGCATTACAATATCAAGAGAATGCTGTAAGGGCTCATAGGCCCTTCTCACTTTCTTGGCAGATGATATATTCTCCTTTTATAGAAAGAGACAGAGAGCCACTCTTTTAAAGCTCCAGTTTTTGAGACTTTTGGAATAATGCTATAAATTCATCTCATTATTGCCATTTCCATTCCATCCCTACTGCTATATGTGGAAGGGTTGTCAAACAAACAAGGTGTTTTATTCAATGAATCTTGATATATATCTTTTCTATTTTACTGATTCCTCAAGTACCTCTTCTGAAATGTCTCACCTAATCACAAATCCTAATTATGACTTTAAGATATGCAATCTATGAGACTCAGACATTTTAAATGAATGTAATTTAATAGAACACTTACTTTCTCATCAGCAGAGATAAATATGCATGATCATAAGTGTTTTGTATGCAGGTTATATACTTAAAACTTGTCCCTAAAGGCTGCCCTTAACAGAAGTTCTTTTTTTATCAGCAGTGTTAGAGATGCAAACAAGATATTAAGTTGACTTTTATCCTTTTTTTTTGTCTTCTCATACTGTATTTGACCAAAAAGTTCTTTTTTTAATTTTTTTTTCAGATTTCAGCAAGACTGTGCAGCAACAGATGTTAAGTCTGTTAAGTAAAAAGGGCATAAAATCCAGCCCTTTGGATTGATCTGTTCAGTTTTCCAATACAGCTTTCCATAATGGTCACTACCACAGCAGATAGTATGGATTTCTCATAAAAGAGATATTATATTATGAGAAATTTCAACGGCCATAGTTGAGATCTTGCAGTTTCTATCTATGAAATGATTCTGCTTATCATCTATTAGGTGTGGAAATGGCAGTTATTAGCTATCCTGTATAATAAAGAACTAGGCAAGGTATCTTAATGAAATAAACTTACAGTCTCATGTAACGGACTGGAACAAAAATACATAGAAAGACAGTTTTTCCATTTAATTCCTTAATGCTTTCTCAGTATTGAAATGAAGCATGGATTAGAAGAGGCCAGCTCTTCTGGTGACTTGTGTTCCCTGTTAACCAGGGGATCTGGCCCAGCCATGGATTTATGAGAGGCAGGTGCTGTTTGACCAGTCTTATCTCCTTTCATCACTAGGTGATTTGATTTCTAGTCAGGAATACATAAGAAAGGTCAGTAAGAAAGATGACACAACTGCAAAGTTACTGTAATAATAAAGCTGACTTTGGAGCTCTCATGCTGAGTGTACCCTTAGTGCTTACCATTCAAACAAGCCTAATATTCACTAAGAAATTTAGGTAGGGTTTTGGGGATTTTTTTTAATGGTATGGTTTGATAATACCTTCCAGTTCTTCCATCTCTCTCATCCTCTTAGTTTTTTTTGTTCTTTGGAAGAAAAGATGGGTACTCAAAATTGACTGCTCCACACACACTTTAAAAATGCTCAAGATGATTGTTTATAACATCTTAAAATGCACTTTCTATGGTAACAGAAAAATTGTTTGTAAATTACCATCCAGTAATTAGGATATTGTTCTTTCTTCCTTGCTGAATGATTAAAAATTTTTTCTTGAGAAATCAGAGCCATGGAGAGGTGCCACTCCATGTAAAGTACCAATCATCAAAGTTCAATTTACCGTGTTCAGCCAATTTCTATTTTCAGCTCTGTTCTATTGAACAAGAGTAAACATGTTTATAGGCTAAATAGCCACCAATTCATCATTTTGGGCAGGAAAAAACCCAGGAAATGCAGACTTTATTACATGTTCAGTGAAGTTAATTACATGTCCTGGGTTGCAGTGTATTCTATTACCATCCTCATGAGCAGTGGAAATCAGGTGGGGCAGTGTTTCCTTGCCTCCTCCCCCCAGACTATCTTGCTGTTAATGGCCCATCATTGTCCTGCTGCATGACTCAGAGATAACTCCCTCTGGATTATTTTCTGTTAATGAGCCTAATCAACACCTGGCCTCACTCCACCCAGAGGGACGAACCAGGCATTCCATCCTGGATATAATCTGAGATTCTGAGCACCACAGACCCCCTTTCCACTGGATTTCCAGAGGACAGGAGCTACACAGCCACCACTGGACCTTCTGAGGAAGAGCAGGCCCTTTCTACAGGATCACTGCTTCAACAGAACCACATCCATCACCTCAGGAGGACTGCAGCCATCATTTTATCAGACTGCTACCGCCACCCTGACTAACAGGGTGTCAGGTTGTATCCTGACTCTGTCAGTTTACCCCGGTGTTTCCTGCCTTTTTTTTTTTTTTTTTTTTTTATTTCTCTATTAAATTGTTATTCTGACTTGGTGCCTCCCACTGGTTTGTTTTCAAACTAGTACATTACACTTTTTCAAAGACTGAGATCTACTTTCAAAAAACTATAAAATAGTGAGCCTGTCAGTTTTCTCTCCAGCATTAGCTTCTGCCCTGGCACACTTCATACCCTTTCTTCCCTCCCTAATGCGGTACTGCAAATCAAACTGACACACCACTAAGATGGACACTACTTAAGGAAAACAAAACCACCAAAAAGTAAAACCAAACCAATCCACAAAATAAAATTTAAAAAGTAGAAATTAAAAACCGGGAAACACCAAAATGTCTGTCAGTATTATGGCCAACTCTAATGGGTTGGATACTTTGAAAAAAGGTTCAAAGTCCATGTTTCATGAATGTTAACCACAGAAAAATTTCCACTGACCTTGGTCTCATCACTAGAGATAAGGTCAGCCTTCATTATCCTCACAAGTCCACTCTGATAATCTTATAGACAATGCCAAATCCATTGCCTTTGTTTGAACTCTGTGCACAATGGCCCTCCTGTACTTTAAGAAAGTTTCACAAGTGTAAGAAAAGAAGAAGGAAAGGGAAAAAATACAGTAAAGGGGACTTCCCGTCACTGAGAATAGATTTGCATTCAAGGAGGTTACAAAGAGTGGAACAGATGGTGAGAGTGCAATGCGGGGTTAAAAGGACTGTGTTCTGCCAGGGTTCTTACCATCATATCAGTTCTTCTGAGGAAGAAAGGCAAATTTTTTACAGGTCCTGGCACCAGAACATTTCGGATTGCTGCTTATAACTTTACCCCAACCAACCTGAACCTTTTTTTATTCCCAGTTAACTATGGATATGCAAGTAGTGTCATTAGATGCTATCAGTGTCACATTAAAATCACTTAATTACCCACCACACAGATGAAAATGCTATTTCAGGATTCAAAATTAAAGTTTTCATGCAAAAATTTTTATGTACTGCATGTTATTAAACCATACTCTTGGGACATGGACATCACATTACATACATGTAACAAAGCTCCTAATAAAGAACTGGAAAATGTGCAGACAGAGGAGGCAGGAATAATAGGTCTTCAAGATTTTTCTTTGCATGACAAATAGTTTCAGCTTCCTATTAAAGCTTCTGAGAAATAGATTTTATTACAACTTGTTTGAAGAGATTAAAATATCATATATTTATATATATATGCACAGTTTTATTGATATTTTAAGTGTTATATCTATGTGTATGTATGTCTACTCTGACATATTTTTATGTATAAGTCCTTGATGTATGATGACAAAAAATAGAACTTTATGCCTGATTCTTCTTTAGCTTTAATTCTCGATTTCTTTATAAACAATCAATAATTTTTATATTGGGAAATGTTGTCATCAGCACTGTATTTATTTATTTTTATTTCTCCCATGTGTTTTGTTTCTCTGACTTACTTGTTTGGTTCTGATTTGTTGCTGTGAGCACCTGGGAAACCCTCACCCCCACAGTATTTTGAAAAAAATAAAACACAGGAATGAATGTTTAATTCCAGAATATTAAAGTTTAACAAGTATTGGTTCTTAAATTCAAGGCCATTAGTGATGAAGGAGATGGAACAGAAAATAAAACTGAAATATCCTTTCAGTTATTGCATCATGAAATTTCACATTATTTTCACCTCTTGCACTATTAAGAGTCTTGAAAATTGTAAAACTGTTATGAAACAGGTATTTGGAAAGATTGCTTTACCTGTCTTTGGCAGAGAGTCAAGATTTGCTTCTACTTTAGCACTTCACCTTCTGCTAAAGATAGATTTTATGTTATAATTAATTTTTATTTTGGAAAAAGCAAGTTTGATTCAAAATAATTTTAGAATGCTCCATCTCGAATTAAGTGCCTTTTCCTTGATAACCACCCTACATTATTTTTGAAATTCTTTATTTACTGTGAAGGAGAAAGAAACAAGTGAATACCTGACTTTTTACCAACAGTGTTTTGCTGAGTGAAATATGTTTGGTCAGAAAATGGTGTATTACACATAGGTCAGAGTGTAACGGGTAGCAAAGTGATCTGTTGTTCAAAGGAAAGCATACTTGAACTGACTCATGGTGGGTCTCACATATCATCCACACACACATATGCATTTATGAAAGGAGCAGATACCATGATATAAGTGGATAAATCTTGTAAGGCATAAAATCACAGAAATCAGCATTTGACTTCAAAGGCCTTATTTGTTTTGCATAGTGACACTGTTCATTGTTCTCATGCAAGTGAAACACATTAAAGTCTTCTTTTGCGTGGCTGTTAACAGTTAATTCCACTAGCTCTGGTAACAACAGAAGTTTAGGATATACTAATATGGCTCAGCCTTGCCAAGAGATCCGTGATGAACCAAAGCTAATGGGCTTAGTTATTTTTACCATTTATGTGTGGAAATGTTAACATCAGAAAAAGACAGATTTATGATCTCTGATGATATATCCTCAGAGGCCCCAAGATTGGAACTCTAAAGTTCTGTCTTTTGAATCTTTTAGAACTGTGATTTAGAGTAAGTACATACTAAGTGGTTGATGGCATTAATAATTATGTTTAGGTGCAGGTTGTCAAGATGAGAAGAAAGAGAGGAGGAGCATGAGAAAGAATTTTAACATTACTTTTAGGATAATTTGAAGCAACATATGCTCATAAATGCACTTTTCTCCATTTTGATAACTCTGTATTCTTATTGAGTCAACCAATTGTAAAATTCAGCAAGCAGCTTGATACTTGTCAGACTCTTGGGACTTAACCTAGATTCACTAAGCTTTTGGTACATTAAAGACACAATCAGATATTTTTACGAAAAGTAGGCACAGGTGAAAAAGAAGCACAGCTGCTACATCCTCAAGGCTGTATTTATTGAGTCCAATCTTAAATTGTGTGACATCTCTGAACAAAATAAGTACAAATGATTTTAGATAAAGATCCCAGTGGCTTACTTGCTTTAATTAAAGATGTTTCGAAAGATAGAAGAATCATGAACAAAGAAGAGAAAAGAAAAGTGCTATGTGAATTATCAGGTAATTGCTTCAAAGGTAAACTTGTAAATTTCTCAAGTGGCCTGACCAAAGTCAAATGAAAAATTATTGAGTGGATCTCATTTGATTTCAATTTCATTATTTCTATGACTATGGCTTGGCAAAATATGAAGTTTTTTCTAGACTGTTATTTATAATTATTTCAATCTGAATTAAAGATATTTTAAAGTTTCCAAGATTACTCTTTCATGTATTTCAGATGAAACCATAACTCTATTTTCAAAAACATCATCAAACAGCTTCTAAAACTAATATGTTTGTGCTTGCTTTCCTCTGGTTGTAAAATGTTAAACAAATAGATCATAAAAGCTAGCAAAAGCAAAAATAAGTATAATAAACATACTGATGCTTAGAATGTGTTTCTAGAATATGCTTTTAGAGTACACAAACTTAGAAAAGTATTTAGGCCCAATGATAGGAAAATCTGAGACTCAGCATGAAGCACAACATACAAATCAGAGAAAATACAGTGAAAATATTATTTATAAATAGCTTAAAAGAAGAGCCAAGCAAAGTTTTCTGATTATTGGCAGGGACAGAAAACTGACAGTGAGAGACAACGTTTGTAAGATTTTTTTGACTCAAGTCACCTTTCTGTGTTGGAGTACCAGACAATAACATTCTCAATAAGTGTACTTATTTAAGTTTAGATTAAAAATTATCTAAGCAGTCTAGCTTAAGAAAATTTTCCCCGGGTTGCTCTGAGAATTGGCTTAACCTGTCAAACCTTCAGGAGCTTCCTTGAACCTCCTATAAGACAGGTGAGATGCCAGAAGGCTGAAGGTTGAGCAAGCTAGTAACATTCATTAGAAAGATTTCTGAGATCATAGATTAGTTAGATTAACTTTTGTTCCTAAAAAATAACAGAACTAATGTTAAGTATCTACCATGAAAGATCAACCAAAAAGTATTCGTAAGTCCCATTAAGTTAACAAAGAAAGACATTTTATATACTATACACTTAAGTATATTTGAACTACCTGGTTGTTTTTAATCTTTATAGTTGTGTGACATCACTACAAAGGGATTGGTCCAGGTAATAGGAAAGGCCAATGTAGCGGGTTCAGTTTGTAAACTGGGCAGAAACACCAATTAGAGTGTAGTGGTTTGGATCAAAATATCTATTACTTACTTATTTTCTTTCTGTGAGATAATAATTAGGAGAAAGAAAAGCAGGCACAAAACTTAAAAGAAGTTTATTAACAGACCTAAAAAAAGAAAAAAAAGTCTTCTCCCACTTAGAATGTAAAAAGACAACTCTTGAGATTTCCAGTCAGTTTACCACTTCTATAGTAACCTTCTTCAGTTCACTTAGGCAGAGGAGTCTCTCTTGCTCATGCTATGGAGACATCTCCACAAGAAACAGTTCTCTCATGGCTTCAATGTCACAGCGAGACAGTTGCCCGGGATGGTTCTCTGCTCACATGTGAAAGTCCCTTCCCCTGATTTACAGCTCTCCCCACAACTGTTTCCCAGGGTTCAGTCTTGAGCTACTGGGGTACCATTTTAAGGATGAGCTGTTCAGAAGCAAAGGTTCTCTTCACTGATCTCTGGGAGCATCTTCATCTCTAGCAGTAGAGGCCTTCCTCCTTCCCTGGGAGCAAGGGTCCTCATCACTTTCATCTCTAGGAACAGAGGTCTTCTCCTTCCTTGGGAGCAAGGGTCCTCATCAAATTACAGCTACTGTCATTTGCTTATTTCAGCTCAGGTACTTTTGCTCACAATTGCAGTTTGAACACTCCACCCCCCATGCTTCATGAAATTATGATGGATACTCTGATGTATCGTAGTCCATCACCATAGCTTTACAGCAGAATTTCAGCTTCTAAGCTCAAAGCATCTCCTCTTTCTCCTCCCTCAGGATTTCAGCTCTTCCTTCTTTACTGACTTTGGTGTCTCTCTGGTGTTCTCTTCACTTGCCATCACCTTTCCTTTCCTCCAACTTGGAAGAGGATTGATGTCTGCAGGCTTTATCTGTTCTGGAGGAAACTTACAGCACTAAAGGGTTGATCTCACCCGGGCCCTGCAGCTGGAATTCGCTTATTGCAAATCGCTTGTTGGTCACATGATGGGGCAGCGGCCTCAGATGAGTTTCGGCTGCACAAGGGGCTGCCTGCATGGAGCAGGATTGGGGGGGCTGGGGGGGAGAGGCTGTAGATGGAATAGGGCCATGCCACGGCCAGCCTGGCCCCACTGGGCTGCCTGCAGGCCCCCCCCAGTTACCTGTCTGAAAGCCGGAAGACTAGAGAGCTTTCCCGGGGTTTGTTTGTTATTAAATGTGGATCACAGAGGAGTGTTAAGCTTCTAAAGTGGCTTAAAAAGTCGCCAATATTCAAACTAGCCAGTTGATAGGTTCTGTCAGGTCATAGAGGAAGCTGTGAGAACCTCCTTGCAAGAGAATCACTTCCATGGCTGATGGAGCCTTCTTTACCTATGCTAAATCATGACAGCCAAATTCAGGGAATAACTTGCAGTGCTCAATTATCAAAGTGGAAACATATATCAGATCCATTGTAGCCTTTTGCAGGAAAAAACCTCCAAATCCTCCCTTTCCCTTAATGATACAGAAAAGTTACCAGATTAAGCAACAAGTCAAAAGTCCTTGCTGTATTTTGGATTGCCTTGTTCTGGTGTTACTCACTCAGTGTTGTATTTATCATTAATTTTCAGGATAAAAGTAGGAAATTAGAAATTGCAAGCACATTGAGGGTCAGAATAAGAATGCAAATAAACTTTTCTATTGGCATGCTTCCAGAGGGACACAATACTTAGTGGTCATCTAATTTATGGATAATTGTGTCTTGGCATAAGGTTGTATGAGTAGAAGTATATTTTCATGCATCCTGCTGCTAAAGATTCATTTAGAACACTTCAATGTTTCATGTTGAAAAACACTGTCTGCTGTTTCAGGATTGTGTATCTTAAAACATTTCATTTGAATTTTAATTTAATTTAAAATACTTCAGAGAAGTATCAGGCAATTCAGAAAATTTATCTAGAAAATTTACAGTACCTTATGGTTACAAAAGTTGGTTTAAGGGCTTTGAAGATTGTATCCATTTTAAGATTCCTGCATTCAGATATAAAATCTCAATACATTCTTATTAAATATTTGCAAAATGCTTAGATTCAGAGTTCTGGAAAAGATTTTACCTGTTAACGTAAAAGGTGCTGAATATTAGAAATGGAGACCAGATGCCAAAGTGGCACTTTCAAGCTATATAAGAGTCAGTGTAGGACACTAGGTTTTAGTCTTGACTTTAAATTGTTTTAAATTCTTACATATGCCTACTAAACATTATTTAAAGGCAGCAATTATTATATTTACCCACCTGGTTTCCTTTTTTAATGATAGCAGGTAAAATCCTATCTCATCAGTCAACAATAAATGCTCACTCTTGTTTGTCTGAACAACATTTTCGGACAAAATGTCTAATTGCAACCTAGTAAATATTTGTTAGTACCTTATTCTTTTTGAACGTTTGCCAACAATTTCAACAGGAGTTTTAATGTTTGATCTGTTCTCAACTTTCATATGGCAGTGAGCTACAACCATCTCATGTCTGGTATAACAGTCTCTCCAATATATATATGTGATCCTTCCACCCATGTAAGGAACAGACCTTTCTCTTTCAGATAACAGAATTGGTTAGGATTTTCACAAATGCAAGATAGCTGTCTGTCAGTTTCAGAGCCTTTATCCTCAGGTCCTTTCTACATCTTTTGGAGTTAAAAACAAAGCCTTTACTCTTCTTCAGGTGTCTTGTCAGAGAGGTCAAGATAAGTGTCAGGAGTATATTTATACCTCTTATCTTCCATGAATTCTGTGGATTTTCCTCCTTTACTTAGATTATTTTCATCCCATAGTACTTTTTCATCATAGTTTAAAATCTCAACAGCTCCTCCTGAGACTGCTCCTCATGTAGTCTGTTGCAGCACTTGTTTCTAATTGTCTTTTTCATATCAAGGATTAATAATTAAAGTTTTCATTAACCTTTTCTAGGCTGCTGCCAGGTGGGTTCGTACGTGTCACCACAGTGTGCTTTCTGGGACTGTGTGTTTCTCTTCCCTAATAGTCACTGTGAAAAATAACAGCTGGAATTGGTTATGCCAAAAGTTGTGTGAAGTGAAAAGGGATCACTAAAATGAAAGATAGGAAAGATTTTCAATCAAGAACAGGGGGCACCCATCTTCAGAGAAGTTTAGTCCTTTCCTGTTTCCTCTTTGCTTTGAAAAGGAAGTAGGAATTTACTCCTTAACTGCAATGTCAAGTCATTGGAGAATTTTCCTACTGAAACTGGCAACATCACAGACTGTGATATTAGGGTTATTGAGGAAAAATAATACTATGTCTCATTGCCAGTATTTTTTACCTGGTCATAGAGCAGTGGTAATTATAGTACACCAATTAACTTTTCCATACCAGATTCAGAAGCTTGAGTTGATCGAATAAAGGCATAAAATACGTATAGTATGAATAATACAAATTTAAACCTGTCTAATTTTTTTTTGGTCCTGTTTTTATAGCTAGGGCATGTCTTAGCCCTGAATGAGAAGAAATGGAGTGAACATAAGTGAATCTGCTACCCTTGCTCCCATACTTCATGGATGTATCCCCATACAAATGAATTCCAGGTTAGATACCATGACTGAAACACAGTTTTTCATTTCTGGTTGTTCAGTGAGCTCAGATAGGGTTTGATCTCTAAAATTCTAATGTTATACAGAAAGGGAAGGAATCATTGATACGATGTGAAAGATTATAGCCTCTGACAGGGAAAGAGTTACACTTTAGTCCAACACTTTCAAAGCTGTTCTTAAGCTCAGTGCCTCCTCTATGTACTGCAACAAAGAGAATGGCTTTTCAGAAACAGAAGGGATTTTCAGAATCGCTGAACTCAGTGGGAAAACTGAGCATCTGCTCCTCTAATGATAATGTCACTGATTGTGTTCCTTAAGTATAGCACTGGCTCTAGGGTGTAACTAGTTTCCATTCCTAGAATGGAAATGATTAGGTTTAGTGACTACAAAAAAAAAGGAGAAAACCCCCTTTTAGGAAAAGCAAGAAATTATCCTTGAGAATACTTCAAACTTCCACAGCATCATTAACAAGTGGATAATAATCTCTAACAATTCTCTTATTGTCTAATAGGTTTTCCTAACAACCTCATTTGTCTGTTAAAAGCTGACAGTAATTTTAATTTTCACATAACTGACATTAGCAGTATAGCAAATGTAACTGTGTTCTTGTACATATTTATGAATATAATTTTCATTCTGACTGTTTTAATTGAAAAATTGTTTATCAGAGATTCAGGGTTTCAACAAAGCTGAATGAAAGCACTGCAGCAATTTACATTTAGCTCAGTTTGTGATTTTCTGGTATCATTAAATCATGAAATGAGTTTTATAAGTCTCTATGGTTTTCTTTATTAAAAATGACAAGAACATTTGTAATAATGTTAATTAGATTGTGTAGCTTTCCCTCACTTGGTTCAGCTCAATTCCGTACTGTATCATATAATGGACTATGACTTATGATACTGCTTTGAGAAAATGAAATTTGGTACTTTAAACTTGATGTCTCCATGTAATCCATTCTAAGATCTATTTGTCATAACAACATAATAGTTCAGAGGAGTGGATGAAAAATAAGTGGGTAAATGTTTCTGCTACTAGCTATACATTGAATATAATTTTCAAAAAATGAAACACATGATCAGTGCTGTCATTTGAAATATATGCAGATTGTGAATACCACATTTACACACCACTGAACTTGAGCAGATTGCATATCTTTTTGATACCCTGCAACAAGTCATACATGCCAGCTTTCAGACAAAGTGAGCTTCAGTATCCTAAAGTTTCACCTGATTGTAACCTGTTTATCATTTGATCTAATTGCTTCCTTACCTTGACCTAGCAGTGTTCGACAGTTTTATATATTTTTTTTATTATTATTTTATTTAGTTTTCTTTTCTTTCTAATTTTATCACAATTACAGAATCACAGAATCTGCTGTGTTGGAAGGGATCCCCAAGGATCACTGGGAATGACTGCCTTGTAGTGTTAACTGAGTATTTTTTAAGTCTTTCAGCAATATGAAACAAGATATTGGTCATTGGCAATATTCTTAACTTCCTACTGACACCTCAGACTATATTAACACATATATACATACATTGATATGAAGAGGACAAAATAAGAAAAATAAAGTTACATGCAATTTAAAAAACCAAAACCAAAACCAAAACAAATCAGCACTGGTAATCCAAACAGTTTCTTAGTCTGAACTCTTTCAGTAAGTTCATGCATCCATTGAATACCATTACAACTTAATGATCTGTCACCTCTCTTGGGTTTTACCTTTGGTTTAGAAGCAGCAATTAACTAGCTCAGTATTCCATGCGCAGGCTTAAAAATTTTTTTAGATATAAGATAGAGAAGAAATTTTAGGTAAGGGAAACCTAATTTCCCCATCTCAGCCAGTGTGGTGGGTTAGCCTTGACGAAGGCCCAAACTCCCAACCAGCTGCTTGCTTGCTGCCGCTCCTCTGTGGACAAGGAAAGAGAATGGGAAAGAGATTGCTTACTAAATGCTGTCACGGACAAAACATACTTGATTTGGGGAAAATTAATTTATTACCAATTCAAATTGATTCAGGTAGAGACAAATGAAAAGAACATTAAAGCAATATCTGACCTCCCCACTGTCCCAAGCTCAACTTCCCTCCAGGCTCTTCCACCTCTCCCCCAACTGAGTAGCATGGGGTCAGGTGGGCAGTAGTCAGTACACAGCAATTTCTCTCTCCTGCTCCTTTCTTCTGACACTTTTTACCCACTCCAGTGGATGCCTCTCCTTCTGCTTCTTCTCTCACCTTCTCTCGCAATTTTTTTTCTCTCTTGTAGCTTTTTTTCTCCCCCCTGTTGTGAATGAGTGTTTTAAGTCACTCAAAGAATCACCAGTAAAGATATTGACAAAAGTAGTGTAATATTAAAATGAACGCACAACAAAGTTCATTGGCAAGGTTTACTCTATGACTTACTACATGTTTAAGGCCCAGAGAGAAAAATTAGGCTAAAATCTAAAATCAATCAATCTAAAATTAAAGTCAGTGTAAAGGGATCAGTGCAGAAGCACTGGGGATGGAAAAAGGGTAACAGTAGGAAAGGTTAAGGATAAAAGGGAATAAGGCAGAATCTCCTTTGAGTCACAAAGTTCAGAATGGACCCTCCTGCCAAACTTAGTCCTGGAACAGTTTAAAGGGGGCTTGTTGGACAGCACAAGTTCCTGGGAACACACAGTGTCTCTGACAAGCTCAAGACCAGCTTAGCCCAGGTGCTGTTCATCAAAGCCAAGGCCTAATGAATATTTCTGAGGTCATAGTGTGGCCCAAGGGGAGGAGATGAGTGTTGTTCCAGCACACCCCCTGCACTCCCTCCAGCATTTTCTACCAATTCTTGAATATCTTTTCCCAGAGGTGCTGCCATGGTGGTTGCTGGGCTCTGCTGTGCCCTGTGGTGGTTCTGTTGGAACCAGCTGTGTGTGTCAGGCATGGGGAAATTGTGGATTCTTCTTGTGGAGGCCACCCCTGCAGCACCCTGTTGCCAGCATCTGGGCACCTGCACCCAGCACAGTCCAAAAATCTCCACTTCTTAAGAGCCTCTAACTCTTGAAAAATGTGGTTTTGGAGTCAGTTTGTGCACAGATAATGGTGTTTCTGTTCAGCACCTCCTCTGAATAAAGGTTATGCCTTCTAAGCTGTGTTTTATATCCTATAAGAAAATAAATTACAGGCAGATAAAATAATCAATAAACTCTTTTCTGTTTACTGTTGTAAGCTATCATGCTGTTACTTCTCATTATATATCAAGATCATCCTGATATTAATCTTTTGAAATAAACATGTATAATTTAACCACCTTTCCTGTCTGCAACAAAATCTAATTATTTTTTATTTCACAGTAATATCTTTCCATGAAGAATAGTATCCTTTTGGCCCGGTAATACCCTTCATCTCCATTTTTCATAATAGCAAATGCTGAGAGCTTCCTGACAAGTAGATGATGTAATTAAGGTTACATTTCTTCACTACTGTTTGTGGTTTTGTTCATAGTAGATATGCACATTTTATGTCACAGAAGATTAAGTATTATAGTCTTTTCCAATGACATTTGTAGCTAAGCACATTAATATTAAAGGTCAATGTGCCTTTAAGTGGATCAATAAGAACTTGACAATATAATATATAATCATAATTTCTTATCATATGAGGTTCTGTAGGGTTTGATTTTGTTGTCTTCCTCTTTCTCATTCTTGTCCTATACAGTAAAGAGAGCAGATTGCAAGAAGAAGACTATTGTCAAAAGAGCAATTCAGAATTATGGTCATTGAGCTCCATGGAATGAATACATTGGACTTTCTTATCATCTATAAGTATGTAGGTATCTGGAACTGTAGAGAAAAAATAAATGGAATTCCTTTACTAAGGTACCAAAAATGGCATTATCAGTAACAAAGGAGGAGGAAATAAGGGGAGTTTTCATTAAGTATTACAAATTCTTTCTGTAAATTACAAATTTTTTCTCTAACCATGAGGATACTCAAAGTGACGGTGGAACGTCCATTTTTAGAGGTATTCAAAACAGGATTCAAAAAGACATGGAGGAATCTGATCTAAATTTAAAGTTATGTCTGACTTTGAAGTTGACCTTGGTTTGACAAGGGGATTGCTCCAGAGATTTCTGCCTATCTGAATTAATCTGCAAGGCTATGATTCTAACAGTTTATATCCTGAACACTGTTGTGTTAACACGTTATTACCATGAGCAGACTTCAGCCTCATTTTCACTGTTTTTTTCTCCCCTATAATACCTAGGAAAATATTGCCACTACTAAATCTCAGTCTATTTTGAGAATAGAGAATGAGCCAACTATCCTAGATATCCCTCTGCTTTTTGTTTCCAGTACTGTTTTGGGTTCTTTTTTGGGTGGAGGTGGGGAGGTGTACTTTTCAGGTCACAGATAGATTAATTTTTTGCCTTAAAAGGCCATAAAAAAACTAGTATCTACAGTATATGCTAATCAATATAAGGAGTATTTTTAGTATTTTATAGAGAGAATTTTATCTGGCTCTGTCAGTCTCATTCAAGCAACAGCAATTTAAACCGATGTTTGTGTTGATTTTCAGTAGATAATTGCTTTTGATGCTCTCTAAAGGCGCTCCTCTGCTGACCACAGACAGTCCTCAGAAACAATTTCTGAATGCAGATCAGAGAAAAATAGTTGTTACTGAGAAAGCCAGCACCCTTCTATTTGTGTTTAAGACAATTTCCAAGCATCTTGTACCATCAAAAATGTCTTTGAAGGGAGTGCATGTACTTGGCAGCTACCAGCTGCTGTTGCAATTCTTTTATCAAGACTCCCAGCTGATTCTTTGAAACTGCTTAAACAAGAATAATAAGTCTTGCATCAATACACGGACTCACAAAATATGGAATGGTGGTCTTGGGGTGATATGGACAGCCCATAATATGAAGGTGATACATCTTATTAATAAATTTTGTTGAGATGTAGAATGACAAAAATATGCCACAATCCATTTTAACTTTAGAGGAAATTCAAAAACATAACTCCTGGCTAGTGTGTTTCTTGTCATCTGTAATTCCCTGATGTGTAAGTGAATGAAGCATTTGTCAGGAGAAAAATTAATTTGACATAAAAAAAAATAACTTCTAAGTGACTATAACTTTGCAGAATCACAAAGATGACTGATTTTATGCTATTTATCATCCAATCGTCATTTAATTGACTTTTTTTTTTGTTTATTTTTTAATGCTGCTCTCATGCTTGCATCCAGCCATTATTTGTTACTCTCAAAAGTTAGATTTAGTCTTTCAAATAGTGCAGCGTTTGGTTTTACCACTTTTAAGGAATTTCATCTTGTGATTCCCAAGTTTCCCTGACATATCCAAGAAGCTTGTACTCTTTCTGAATAGTGTGCAGTACTAATGGGCAATTTTGTTAACATTACCCACAGTGTCCCTGCTGTTAGTAGTATCTATCATGTGTTACCATTTCTTTCAAAACTCTGCTGCTGACACCTGGTCTGCCTTTGATTTAAGGTTGCTTGTGAAAGAATTGACAACAGCTTGTACCAGAAGTTATGAGATACAAAATAACCTGAGCCTGGTGGTAAAAATATTCTCGTTAGATTATGGTGTTCTTTTAGTTACAAGATTTGCTTGCCTGCTCCTTCTCCTAGTCTGAAATAGTAGGCAAAACACACTAAAAGTGTCTACAGGAATTTTTCTGCCACACCATATTTTGTGAATGATACTCTTCTGTCCTCTCATGTGTAGAGCCATCAACTAAAGATTTGAAGAAAAACATAAGCCAAAAAATCCTCCCTTTGCAAGGGCAGTATTTTAGAATTCTGTACAGACAAATTATCAAATTATCACTTTTGCATTGCCAAACTGAATAACCTTGAAAAACAGCTAATGCTTGCCACTTTTCCTTCTCAATTCCCCTTCTTTTCTGACTTTCAGTCCTACTTCAGTATGATTTAGTTTTTAAAAAAAGATTGGAAGATTAAATATGCTAACCATTCCTTTGGTTTCCTTTTTTCTTCTCTGAAATACTGAATATTCACAATATTATTTTAATCTATTGGGCAACAGATAAAGACATTTTTTATCTTTAATTTAAAAGTAATTTCTGCCTTTCTAGAGGCTCCCTCTTCTCTGCTTTTGAAGAAATAAGTCTTCCAAGTATTTATTAAGATTTAAAGGGATTAACAAATCCAAAGTTCCCAACAAGAATTTCATTGCACAAAGATCTATAGCTACCCCAAATCCTTTCAGTTCAGAACTTCTCAGCTGTAAAAACCAAACAGCTGGAATGTATTATAGCTCTGATATTCCCTGATGGTTCCATAGTGTTTAGAGCTAGGCATACTAGTATTAATATTTTTATTTAACTTGTATTAAGCTCCTGAAGATCTCATTTAAATGAAGGAAAATAAATTGAATTGGAAAGGAAGGGAAGGGAAAGGAAGGCAAGGCAAGGCAAGGCAAGGCAAGGCAAGGAAAGGAAAGGAAAGGAAAGGAAAGGAAAGGAAAGGAAAGGAAAGGAAAGGAAAGGAAAGGAAAGGAAAGGAAAGGAAAGGAAAGGAAAGGAAAGGAAAGAATACATATTGTCAGTAACCTTGAATTCTCTGCAAGCAGAGGTCTCAGCTGGAGAGCGATTATCAAAATCTAGCCTTAAATAAATGTGAACTATCCATCCTTTTGAAGGAAGAAGAACGAGGGTGAGAAAGATTCAGAGCTGTTGTTTAAGGATTGGGGGGATTTCAGTCCTGATACTTAGCCCAGTAAGCCATGCTTCTAGGGGTAAGCATTTAATCCATTTACAAAATTTGCTTCTGGATCCAAATTTATCTAGTGTATTAAATAGATAATCCTTCCTTAGTCTGTCAGATTCTTTTCTGGCACTAAAGAGAACAGGAACTGCTGCTAGACATTTTTAAGTTAATATTTATCAGGATTTCAGAAAGGTTAGCTATTTTTTAAAACATTTTCTGTCACTGAATTACACTTTATTTGGATATATAAAATCAGAAATGGTACTTATAATTTTTACTATAAGTGAAATGAGAAGTTAGGAGCTCTTTCTAGTCTTATCTTGCTTTATTAATAGCCTATTTTACATAAGCAAGGACACTTAAAGAAGCAGGTAATATAAATTGTATGATTTTCATATGAAACACTGATTTGAAAAGAACAAATACTTCTATGTTATAGAAAAAAGTCCTGCTTTTCTTTTTAAGAAGGTTTGTTTTTGGCATATTAGACAGATTTTTTAAAAAAATTTGTTCTTAGTTTTAAAACGTATGTAATTTATGAGGTATAGAATACAACAATGAAGCATAAGGGCATCCAAGAAGATGATTTTAGTTTTGGCAGTAAAAAAGACTCCTATATATTGAGAAATAACAAGAAAGGAAAAAGCAAAAGTAAACAGAGGGATAAGGAGTTAGCACAAATAAAAATCAGTTTGCTACAAGAGAGACTTTCTCTCGGCTTTTGAAAATATGAGTTAATAAAATACATCTGTTTAAATAAATGTCACTTTCTACCCTGAGTTCACACTCTGCATCTGAAATTCAAGCACAGAAGTTAAAATACATATGTAAGATCTCTGTGTACATATACACTTTTTTATTTGTAACCTTCCTCTTTTGCACATTCCAAGTCTTCTGGTTGTGTTCAACTCTTCATTGCAATGAAGTTAATGTGCTAAATTCTATAAACTTACATCAGAAAAAGCCCTCAAAAATGACATGTTTAGCTGAAGCTCAATACCTTTTTTCCAAGCTTTAGTATCTGTTATGGAACATTTGGTGTTTATAGAAAGCTCCCAATTAGTTAATGTGTTGAATTTAATTAGGTCATTATAAAATAAGTGTTTATTGTAAACATAATTTTCAAAGTTCTGTCATTATGTCTTTAGAAGATTTCTGTAGAACAAACCAGACAGGCAAGAAGAGGAAAGAATCATTAATCTGAAAATGGGGATGAGGGAGGAAGAAATTAATATTCTACTTTTTCATATAAGAATACTTTATTATTGTCACCTAGAACATGTCATACAGATAAGCACATAATTAGGCATCTCACCTTGGCTGAGGGGAGGCAACATGTTTCATCTAGACTTGTTTACTATCTTTTGGAGATGGGCTAGACAACTGTAAGAAGGAGAAAGGAAGTAAAGAACTTGTCAGGGCATGCTGAGGTATGGAAACTAAATATCTAGTATTCTAATTTTGTTGCTATTGTTTCTGGAAGGCAGGCAGGTGAGAAAGAAAGGGAGGAGAGAAAGAGAGAGAAAGAAAGAAAAGAAAGAAAAGAAAGAAAAGAAAGAGAGAAAAAGAAAAAAGAAAGAAAAGAAAAAAAAGAAAGAAAAGAAAGAAAAGAAAGAAAAAAAAGAAAAGAAAGAAAAGAAAGAAAAGAAAGAGAGAAAAAGAAAGAAAAGAAAGAAAAAAGAGAAAAAGAAAGAAAGAAGAAAGAAAGAAAGAAAGAAAGAAAGAAAGAAAGAAAGAAAGAAAGAGAAAGAAAAAAAGAAAGAAAGAAAAAGAAAGAAAGAAAGAAAGAAAGAAAGAAAGAAAGAAAGAAAGAAAGAAAGAGAAAGAAAGAAAGAAAGAGAAAGAAAGAAAGAAAGAAAGAAAGAAAGAAAGAAAGAAAGAAAGAAAGAGAAAGAAAGAGAGAAAGAAAGAGAGAAAGAAAGAGAGAAAGAAAGAGAGAAAGAGAGAAAGAAAGAAAAGAAAGGAAGGAAAGAAAGAAAGAAAGAAAGAAAGAAAGAAAGAAAGAAAGAAAGAAAGAAAGAAAGAAAGAAAGAAAGAAAGAAAGAAAGAAAGAAAGAAAGAAAGAAAGAAAGAAAGAAAGAAAGAAAGAAAGAAAGAAAGAAAGAAAGAAAAGAAAGGAAGGAAAGAAAGAAAGAAAGAAAGAAAGAAAGAATTGTGTCTCCAGGGAAGGTTTTTTTTCAAATTATTTTAATCCCTACACTGAGAGAATGCAGGGCAGGATTTCTTCCTTCTCTTTGCTTAGTGGTGAATCTGAAAGATTTGACTTACTACCCATTAGATGTGAAAGTTCTTAGGAACAGTCAGGGAAATAATTTACTGAGCTAGGGGACATTGGCTGTAGGTAAAATAACTGAAGTTGTCAAAAGTTGGAGAAGGCTCTTGGCAACAAACAAGGCCAGGAACACACTGATATTCAAGAATCCCCAAGGGATCTCCACCTATCATGAGCACAACAGTATATAAGCAATGTGAAGCAGCTTCTGAGGACTTTAGTGGTTGGAAATCTCTTTATCTTAGCTGTAAACTCTTTCCCTCCACATTCTCCATCTTTTGTGCTACTGAAGTATAATGTACTTAATTTATTAGTAAAGGTTTGGGGCACTGTTTTTTTGGTTTTGTTGTCTTTTTAAAATTTATATAAATTTTGTATTTACTGCTTAATACAGTTGCCATTTTGAGAACAAAAGGCACTGTCAGTTTCAAGGGTCTGAAAAACTAAGGGGAAGAGTAATACTTTAATGGAAAAATTTACAGGTTGTCTGAAATAGTGTAGGAAAAATGTCATATTCTAAGATGAGATTTAGACTAGAAATCAATGTAACAGGCACAAAGACACAGTAAAGTCACACAAAGAATTCAAAATGGGGGAGAAAAAGCAACAGAAGTAACTTAACTAGAGAAGGATTCTAAAAGATAAGTGTGTTTACAAGATGGGATCTGTATTCACTGTGTGTAGCAAAGGAAGGAAGACAATCTAAGAATGAATGCTGGTCCATTGAGTAGTTGTCCAGACTGTTGATCTGACCTTAAAAGTATATGGTTAAACATTTATTCTCATGATATTTTAGGCTCCAGGGAAGAATCCAAGTAAGAATAATATAGTCCCATCCAAATCCAAACCACAGAAATATGTAGTTATGTGAGTGTTTTTATTTTCTTGGTTAAGGCAAATGGAATTTACAAAGTTCCATGATCTTATTAAATATTTTTTTTAAAACTATGCCCAAATTGTTTGATACAAGCAACTATCACTATTCTGAATGTGACCTAAGGGATGAATGATTGTCATATAACTGAAGCTTGAAACAGTGCACTTTTTTTCTGACAACAGTACAGAGACAAATCCATTATATTAATTTGAACGAGGAAAGGCAAAGGAGGATGAGATTTGCTCTTGCCAAAAATGAAGCCTGAAATTTTATTTTAGGTTCTCTGAACCCTAAAAAATCCTGACAAGAAGAAAGGGATAAAAAAGATTTTTCTATGCTGAAGAGGACATAGAAAAGCAAATTTCTAGTCCTAGGAGTTCTTTTAACTACTACAGTCAAGATATTCTGATTAAATGAGTCTTTTTTATTCTTAGACAAATGAATTACTGATCTCATTACCATTGTAAAAACCCTTGAGGAAAAATATTAACTCTCTTGATGCAGGTTTTCTTTCTTTTCTAATTGCTTTGCACAGAGTCTGGGACTTGCTTTGTGAACAATAGTCCAAAAAATGCTTACCACTTAAAGCAGTTAAACATGGTAAGAATTAATTGTAACCAAAACTTTAAATCTTAAAGCTTGTTTTGAAATGGATATCAGGAGGTGTCTAATTTCAGGTAAAATGGAGACACTGGCAGCCCTTTGAAATATTTTTGTGATTATTGTGTTATGCCCTCTATTTCTGCCTAGCCAACATTAGGCTGAGATTGCTGATTTGACAAAAAAATAGTGTTAAGTGTTGCATGAGGCAATTCTCCACATAATGACTGTACCATTAGGATTAACATTGACTTATTTGGTAGTAGAAGGGACTCTGCTGATGAATTAGGCTGTAAGCAACCTCATTTGCCATCTTCTAGTCCTTTTTTATAACAGTTTAACTTTCATAAGGTAGTGAATCACTGTATCAACAATCTCCTATTGAATTTATCCTAGCAGAGACAGTTTCACTCAAAACTCTCTGTTCTCCACAGGAGATAATTTCTTTTTGTAATGGAAACTAAGCATCTTCTGTACTCTTTATATGTTAAAGCAGAGCAGATTATGGGATTCCAGACTTTCTCCTCACCTAAATTAGATTTGAGATGGTCACAGGAGGTGGCTGACAAATTTTGACAACCCAAAAAGAAGTTACCAAGGTAGGGTGAAAACTAATAATTTTAACAGGAAGAGATGACAGCTGGCACAAATTGGTTGCCCTTGAAGATCAATAAACTGTTGAGTGAAAAAAAGAATCCATTTTCACGTAATGTAGTCTCTCTCATGACTGTGTAGCTCTTTGCACTTGAGTGGCAGACCATATGAAAAGAGTGGCAATTTTGAGGTGGAGTAAATGGAAAAAGGAATAGCTATCCTAATTATGAACCTCTCTAAAAATAGAGGAATATTAAGCCTTCTCCACAGTTATAAAGTGAAAGAGTCAGATACAGAGGGAAGATATATACAGAGAATATGGGAGACCTACCATATGGATGAATGTTTTTGTTATATCTCCTTTGAGATATCATCAGACAGGTTATAAGTGCTCATCCAATTTCTCACACCAGTTTCTCTTCAAAGATACAAATATTTTTTTAAATTTTGAAGTCGACAACAGTGTCTAAGAATTTCAATAGCTTGCTTAGTCACAAAAAACCAAGTATATATTTCTTCAATAGCTAGAATATAGACATTAAGAAACAGAAAAAATAAGAATAAAAGAAAAAAAGGCAAAAAGAGAAAATAGTATAAATTAATTATGTAAAAATTAAGGGTAACTGGAAAAATTTTTCTGTTTTAACAGTATTATATTTCCCCCCAAAGAAATAAAAACATTTGTTTTCTACTGAAATAAGCTTAATTCACTGGAACCAGGTGTAGTTACACTTTGAAAGTGTAATAAAAGTGAATACAAAGAAATAAATACCTCCAACTAACTCTTGTTGTCAGAAAGAGTAGGCAGACAGGAAAAAGTTAGTGGTGATTTCAGATAAAAGATCAACTTTTCATCAGCCTTACATCTGAAATATAGCTGTGGGCATATGTATGCCTGTGGTTTATCTAAATGAAAATAAGTATTTTTAACTAAATTCAGAGTATTTCTCTAAACCTGTATAAGAAAATTGATAAATTAGACCATTTCTTTTTACTCTTTTAGGTCACAGCTGTAAACACAGGTAGTATTGTTTGGAGACTTTAAATATGAACTATTCTATGCCACATTTCTATGTATACATTTTGTTTTAGGGAGAAAAAAATTCTAGAAATCAATGTTCTCTCTTTATCAGTCAGATTTTCCTCCCATTTGGTTGTGAATAAATAAAACGTTCCTGGATTGTTTCACAATATTCTCTGTGTACTCTGATTTGCTTTAATTTTCCTGAGAAAAAGAAAAAGAGGGATTTAATGAGGCAGCCACTATTTATGACATGTGGAAAAAAACAAAGGAATATAATGTACTCATAGCTTTAAATGTGCAACAAACAATACAATTGAAGAATACATTATACAATTTAATTGTGTTTTACTCTGTGAGAGTTGGAAGGAAAGAATTTGTAGAAGAGAAAGTTTTTTCACTTCTGTTTATCTTCTATATTTGTGGTGGTCCAGCCAACATCCATACAGCTGTTTACTTCTCAACCATAGGACAAGGGGAAAATAGAAGGAAAGCAAAAAGACCTGTGGATCAAGACATCGACAGTTTAACCAGGAAAAAAGTTGCTCATGGAGGCAAGGCAGAAAGAGGAATTTATTCACCACTTATCAGCAGGCAGATGTTTAGCCCTTCCCGGAAGGGAGGCTCTCCACAGTGCTCATGGTTGCTTGGGAAGAAAATTCCTTAACCACAAAACTCCCCTCTTTGTCCTCCTTTCCCTGAGATTTTGATGTTGTGTGGTATGAAATATTCCTTTGGTCAGTTCTGGTCTGTTGTCCTGATCGTGTTTCCTAACAAACTCTTACCCACCCCCGGCTTTTTTTCTGTGGGGAAGGGTGGTGGTGTATCTTAACCCCAGAAGGCAGCTCAGCCCCCACAGCTGCTCACCGACCCCGCTCTGTTGTGGCGGTGGCTGCCGCTGCCCGAGTTGTTGGCGAGCCACGGGGCTGAACTGCAGCATTAAACTCATGGTAGGCTGGCTCAGAGGTTTGACATCTCCTGGGTGGTTAAGGTGAGCGCCCACAGACCCTTGTGTTAACTACTTAGTTACAATTGGTTCATCATTTCCCCACCCCGTTCTATGCATGACTCTTGAATATGTATTAGTCTGTTGAATATGTATAAGTTCTAGCGAGGTCTCTGTTGTTCGATACCCCATTGGTCCCCACTCCCTGCTCCCTCCCACCTTGTATCTGGTTGGTCTGTTTTTATTCTCCCCTCCCCTTTGCCCAAACCCGATTGGTTAATCAAACCCTTATAAAACCCTTGGACCCTGCCTTGTCAACGTTTTTTGTCCCTGGACCCTCTGCTGCAATAAAGCTTTCAGAACCCACACGAAAGACCCCTCTCTGTCTCTTTGTCTTCAGTGTGCACACTTGGACATAGCCGCTTGCATTTGAGTCTGTCATGGCTCCTGGGCCTGTGGGTGTTTGCGAGGTGGCTCTGCAGCCCCTCCTGAGGGTCGCCAACCACGGATTGAGACTCCAGAGGTCTTTGGATCTGCGGCGGATGGTTGGGGAGGTGCAGCGCTGGTCCTCTCCCAGATACAGTGGCTTGCGTCACCCCTCAGGTGTGTTGGAGGAGTAAATCAGAAGGGTAAAAGTAAACTCATGTTGAGATAGAGGTAGTTATAAAACAAAACCTGTGCACGTAAGTGAAGCAAAACAAGGAAATCATTCCCATGGGCAGACAGGTGTTCAGCCTGTTTGGGAAGATTGGGCTTCATCATGCATAATGGTTACTTGGGAAGACAAACCCCATAACTTCAAACATCTGCCTCCACTTACTCTTCCCAGCTTTTATTTCTGACCATGATATCATGTGATATGGCATATCCCTTTCCTCAGGTGGGATCAACAGTCACAGCTGCGTCCTCATCCCAGCTTCTTGCTCATCCCCAGTCTACTCACTTGTGGGGAAGCAAAAGAAGCAAAAAATGCCTCAGTATTTTATAAACACTGTTTAGCAATAAGTAAGACATCAAAGTATTAGCAGCACTTTTTGGGTCACAAATTGAAACATAGCACGATACCATTGTTGTTGAAGAAAATCCAGTCCATCTCAGACAAAGCCCACTCAAAGGGGCAGAGCAGAGTGAATAGAGAAAATGCCTTGATGTTTTGCAAGCACTGTTCAGAAATAATGAAAACATAGATGCATTACCAACACTACTTTAATTACAAGTACAAAGCACACCACCATACAGGCTGACGTGAAGAAAGTAAACTACGTTCCAGCCAGGTGCAGTACATTTTTTCATGTGAACTTCCAAGATGTCACTTCATGGTGATATGTTATTCAACCATCAACTCTTTTCCAGGAGAACATTCCATAATCATTCTTGTCACTCTTAATGAGACAATGTTTTATATTTTTAATGGTGGTATGAAACAGGAGTTCCACACTACAGAGTTTAAAGTACTCATCAAATTTTAAATGATCAGGTAGCACTAACTTTTTCTTAATTGTCCCACTGGTAGACTTTCAGTTGTGCTTCATCTTTGTCCCACAACCAGGCATGTAAAATTCAGAAAGGAAATTATATTTTTAAATGCATAATTTACTCACAATGGACAGAATGACCAACTTTCTAATTATTTAAATTTTTCGTGTATTTTCAGATAATTTTGATTCCTTTTCTTCATCAGAATACAAAATTATTCTGAAGCAATACTGAAGTTTAATGTGAAAGGAAACTAAGCCATATCAACAAGGAAATAAGTATTTGAGGTTAGCATGATCCAGTGTTACAGAAGAGATCATGAAAGACCATCAAAGAATTTGAACAACACAAGATCAAGATTAAAGAATGAATTATCAGAAAGGAAGAAACAAGAAACAGATGGAAATACAGAAAGACAAGCAGTCCTGTAAAACAAAATAAAATAAAGATGATAGAAAAATGTTGAAGAAACAGAGTACAAATAAGGATTTATATAAAAACCTTGGAACATTTAAGTAAACTTATTTTCAAATAGTAGGAACTCTGATTTTCTTACCAAAAAAGTTCAACTCATTTAAGGTCACCACATAAAAGATCAAGAATTAAAAAACCCTCAAAACAACACCCCTCTCCCCCCCCCCCCCCCAGCATATCTGAGTCACTTTGAAGATCCTGACTTATATGCTTATCTAGTTTTTCCTCAACCAGTTATCCTATGTTCTTAAAGATCATACTAAAAATCTAAATATTGCATTAAACATCAATCACCAACTGAAATTTGGGTGATTCTTTTGTTTAGTTTCTTGAACTGAGAATGTTTGAAGGGATTCCTTTAAAGCTGTTTTAATGAAAGGAGCAGAATCTCCAAAAATCTTGAGTAAGTTACACAGAGAAATAATTTTGGAAACCAGAACAAGCAAATAAAAGCACTATGGAATTGTAGTTGTCCCTTAGTTATGTTTAAGTGCAACTACAGTGTTCAGGCTGTGGATTCAGAGAGGTTCAAGTGTAGCTTTTCGAGGAGAACTTCTTTTACTTGTCCTTCTTAACCTTAGATCTTGAAAGCTAATTTTTAATTATTGAGGGGTTGTTTCTGTTTGTTTGGTTTTTTGTTGTGTGAGTCTTTTTTTGGTAAATAAAAAGGAAACCCTTCTCCCCGCCACCCCCCCTTTAGTATCAGAGTGTTTGTAGCATTGTGTCTTTCATTTTAACCAGACTGATACTTTGTCAGCCAAAGCCAATAGCCAATCTCTACTCATTAGTATATTAATAGGTTATCAGTTTAAAGACAAGACAGGAGGTCTGTGTCATTATTAAGAGGAAATATCTTCTTATACACTTAGCATGAGGTTGCACCTGTCAGTCTCTCTTACCCAATGAAATTTGTTTTGCTGAAACACAAGGTGAGAGTCTCTGTTGAATAATCAACTGTGTCTTAGAAAAGCCTCTGCATATCCAAGAGATTATACTGGAAAATGAAAAAAAACCAGCTTTTTTAGTGATTATATTTCTAAAAATAAAACACATGATAAAGAATAATCTGATCCTTGGGGAAAAAAACTAAAGTAAAATAAAACTCCTGTTTTGAAATTATGGGTTAAAGGTTTAATTAATTTTATTACAGGGATAAATATAAATTGTGAAGTAACCACTTACAAAATATACTGATTGAAACCAACATTTCTGTACAGCCAGAAGCATCTAATAATCTTAAAAAATTCCACATTAATTCCACAGAGACTCACAAAAGTGGAGATTCCCATAATATGGTCTAGAGCTACATTTCCTGTCTTGTCCATCTATTGTGTCTTCCAACTGGAATATAGTATGACCAATTTTCATTTAGTGTAAATAACTATGTTTGACCTTCTTCAAGGTAAGCTGCTTCTGTGATTTTTTCAAGACAAACAGGTAATTCCTGAAAGAATAGAAACATCTAATAATCATATTAAAATGATTTTTAATTCCTCACCTTCTGTGAATCACCTTAATTCACTAAAATATATGTGCCAGGAATATATGTTCATGATGATGAATATTTATAGGATAGTTATTCTAGTTGATTAAATTAGAGGGTAACAGTTATCATTGTACTATTTAAAGAATAATAAAACTAGCCTCCTACTCAGGTTTAGTTTATTACTCATGTCAAGATTTACAGATATTAAATTCAACCTAAAGTTATGTCTCTTCTGTATAGAGATATAAATGTCAAAACTTCTACAGAACAGACTATAAAACTACCTAACCAAAACTGGCAGTAACAGCTTCTCACTATAAAATATAGTGTAGTTAATCAAGATAATAAAGGTCATGTTTAAAGAAACAGAGTAAGCAGCATTAGTGAGAAATAACATTTTACTAAATACAAATTTAACAATTAGGAAAACACTATGAAAGCACTCAACATATTCACTCCAATTCCTTTCATTAAGAGCAGCATTCATTTACTGTTTTTTGTGATTTATTTAAAAAAAATTGAATAGTGGCATTATAGAGATAGAATTTTTAGATTTACAGATGTTGAAAATGAGCAATATTTACTTAAGAAAATGTTTTTCCTCTCGTGTCATCTTGTTAGAACATTTACATATCATGAAAAGTAGAAGGAATTTCAAAATTCTCAAACCTCTCCTTTAAATAATATGAAGTCATAGGATTATAATGGCAACTGTGATAATATGCTGCACTCCCTTCATATATTAGTGGATATAGTGTAATGAATAGAGGATAATTCAAAGTTTTCAAGTGCAGCGTGTTGGTGGCAAAAGATAAATATGTTGTCACAAAATATGCAGAATGGGGCAGATAATCAAAATGACAGATTTCAACCATGGTGGTGATATTCTGACTCATTATAAAGTTCAGTGACCGTTTCCCACGCTTTCACATGTCGGAGGAAAATAACTTTCAGGGATGGGACTATGCAACTACACGAATTTATTGTTTAAAATAACAAACGCATCAGTCGAGGTGTGAGCTTTTACAACACATACGAGTAATGGCGACTAGTCACAAGATTTAGGGTTACATCGTAATTTATAACTTTCTAATCCAATAGATACTTAAAACGACACTTTGTTTTAGATTAATGACCTATCACCTGTGGCACTTCTCACTGCAATGCAGCTATGTCTTGACCAATAACTTCTCATGTCACGTACACACAGATGTCTCTCTTATACCATCTACATTCTTAACTTAAACTATATAAAACCACACTATTATATTTTAAAACCCTTCACCAAAACACCCTGTGTACAATTTTCCTTATAATTATAGGAATACAAATTTGTAATCCTTTTGCTTAAAGTCCACAAATCTCTGTCAATTAAGCCAGACCTAGTCTCTTCCAGGGTTGTAAATGAAAGCCTCCTTTAATTGCAGGAGTTTCTACTCCTCTGTCTCCCACAGTTCAGTCAGTTACACTTGAGTTCAGTGCTCTTGGAGTAAGACGTGATTTCACAAAAGCAAAGCACCACAAAATAGCTAATTCCGTGGTGACAGACTGTCAGGTTTCACACTATACTTCTGGTATTAATTATTGCCCCTATCCCAGCCAGCATATGACTTTATCACCCTAGCTGGGACTGGGCAAGGATTAGATGTGCCACATTCTGAAGCTGCAATTAATGTGGTTATTAGCAGGGTAGCACCTCCAGGAGCTAAAGTGGGTAATTCAGCATTATGGAGAGAATTATGGAGAGATTCCTGTTGTGGAATCACAATGCCTTGGACAACACTAATGAACATTTTTTAATAAGGTTGTATAATGGCAAATTACACTTCAGAGTAATGTCCAAAGCTCCCTAGTCCAAAGCCACCATGTCTTTATAAATATATCTCCTTTCAGCAGTGAATACTGTGACTGCCAGTTGCAATGGCACAGCCAACTCAGAGTGAGTAGCTCATGAGCAGATGTTATGGAAAAACATAATTAGCTATGAAATTTTAATATTGACAAATATGTTTTTCATTATATATTCCTGAATGCATGTTATGTTTATCCTTTAATAGGCATTCTTCAGGTTTCAAAAATCTTTAATGTTCTTGAAGGTTAAACTCAATCTTCATTCACCACTCTCAAAGTCTAAATGAACTCTTTGCTTTCTTTGAGTTTCTAAATATTTTGTAAATGGCTTACAAGTTGAAGAAAAGTAAAGAAAAAGAAATTGAATTGAAGAAATTAAAGGAAAAAAAAAGCCTGGTTCAACATGGTGTTTTCCAAAATGTAGTGCGCTTTATCTAGTTCACAGAATCATGGAATCATTCAGGGTGGAAAAGACTGTCAAGATTACCACGTCCAGTCATCAACCTTGCACCCTTACCATATTCACCTTTAAACCATGTCCTTAATGCTGTATCCACAGGTTCTTTGAACACTTCCAGGGATGGTGACTCCCCCACTACCATCTGGGCAGTCTGTTCCAGTGATTTACAATGCTTTCCATGATTTTTTTTCCCTAATATCCAATCTAAACCTTCCCTTTCACAACCTGAGGCCATTTCCTCTCATCCTCTTCCTACCTGGGACAAGGGACTGACGCCCACCTCTCTGCAACCTCCCTCTAGGTACTTGTGTAGAGTGATAGGGTCCCCTCTGATCCTCCTTTGGCTAAACAACCCCAGCTGCCTCAGGCACTCTTCAGAGGATTTGTGCTCCAGACCCTTCCCCAGCTCTGTTGCCCTTCTCTGGACATGCTCCAGCACCTCAATGTCCTTCTTGTAGTGAGAGGCCCAGAACTGAACACAGGATTAGAGAT
Source organism: Aphelocoma coerulescens (assembly GCF_041296385.1). Taxonomy (NCBI): domain Eukaryota; kingdom Metazoa; phylum Chordata; class Aves; order Passeriformes; family Corvidae; genus Aphelocoma; species Aphelocoma coerulescens. The sequence goes on from NC_091015.1 coordinate 126,610,265, forward strand.
GTGGCCTCACCAGTGCCAAGTACAGAGGGACAATCACTGCCCTGGTCCTGCTGGCCACACTATTGCTGATACAGGCCAGGATGCCATCGGCCTTCTTGGCCACCTGGGCACACTGCTGTTTTTCAGTATGAATTTCTTTGGCATATTGAGATTCAAAAAATACAATTTTTTCTCTCTTGGCCCTTGGTCCCAGTAGTCTTTCTCAACTGATTTTATGAAAACCGCACCTTTTTCTCACACACACATTAAATAATAGATTATAATTGAATATTAATGCTATACAACAACAACAACAATGAAAAGAAATTATTCTTGGACTATTATTTGGACTGCTTCTTAAATAACAGCATTATCTTATGCTTTACAGCAATAAGTGTTTATTTTCATCTATTAGGTAGTTTTTGCATTTGATGACCAGGTAAATCTGAGAAGATTATCCACCTATGAAAACAAAAGAACCAGAAAAACAACTATTTCACTGGGATTTTGCAGATAACTTTTTTTGGTAAGGATGCTTGTTTGCTGCTTTTGGTATTTTTTTTTTTTTTTTAATTTTTTTTTAAATTTCAATGATTAGTAACATACTGAGAATTTTTGAAATTAATTTTTGAATAAACAATAGTAACTAAGATTATGTGGATCACCAAAAATCAAATGCTTCCAATTATCGTAAGATTATTGCCAGGTTTTTGGAAAAAAAATTATAATGTCTGGATTATTCTTCTCATTAGACTGGATTTGCTGGTTTTGGCTGGGGTAGAGCTAGCTTTCTTCACAATACAATTAATTTATTCATTTATCTCAGTTTTCTGAAGACCTGAAGTGGCAAAGGGTTTTTAGCTCTCTGTTAATTTTGTGAAATTATAGCAAGCCTGGAATTTTCTCATAGCCGTGGCTTAAATATATCCTTTGCTTCTTGAAAATATTACATATTTTTACATAAATCATTTATGTTTCCAACTTCGACATTAATCTAACTAGCAACCTGTATCAGTTTATTTAATTTATTTCTCATTCATAGTATGGTTAATAGTGAAATCTAAATTTGTGTTTAATTACAGAACTGAAGATTTGTTTAATTTTTATCTCTGAAACGGAAAAATCTGATGTCAGTATTTGGGTTGTGATCAAAGCAGTGGAATACATCTCTTATGTGCTACAATTGCAATTATGGACTGGATAAAAGATGAATCCTGAACCTACATATGTAATAGAATTGTGCTTAGAATATTATTTGTAGCAGACAGTAGAACTTAGAATGACTTTTGAATCATTATCTTTTCTAAACATAATTGAACTAAAACTGGATTGCAGAAGATATTTCAATTTCCTACCTGATTATATTGGAAATACTGGCTATGTTTAGTGCTGCTGACATACATTTAGGTACACATTCATTTAAATTTTATATTGGTGTAACGGATATAGATGTGGTCATTTTTTAACAAATAGAAGTCTTGAAATAACCTCTCTCTGCTCTTCTGTCATGGTTGCCTCTGATAAACTGGCAAACAACCTAGGAGAGGGGCACAGGCTTCCATCCTCTATCAGATTTGTTTCATCACACACAAGAAACTACAACCAGGAAAGCTCAGTCAGGATGTCTACTCCCTCCACAAAACCAGAGCCTTATATATATAAGTAAATGTCAAAAAATACCTCCATTCAGAGCAGGAAAAAATGACACAGAGTAGTTAAGATATATATTCTGATTCTGCTTTTTTCCTACGCAACAGGGTTAGAGGGTTTTTTTGTTAGCAGCATGTTTATTATAAAGCTTTTTTTTTTTTTAATCTAGGTAGAGAAAAGGACAAAGATCTATTTTAAATCATCTTCAGGAGAGTAAATGCATTGCTCATGGGAGCTGTCTTCTTTTTAGGAACTGCTGACAAAATGGATTCAACCTGTGCTGTGAAGAGAATTTTGAGCCAGGCACACCATCCTGTATGTCCTAAGCCCTAGCTACTTCTCATGTCATGCCATCCAAGCAGACATCAGACAAGATTCTGATGACTAGAAGTTAATGTGTGGAGCCATCCAACACTCTGTTTTACTTGGAGAGTAGATAATCCTGGAACCCACTGATGTGAACAAAGATATGCCTGGATATTGCAAATCTTAAACAGCATGACTTCTATGCATTATATATTGCATCATATGCAACAAAAATGTACTTTGTTCAGTATTTCAGTTTTCTGTTGGACTTTCAAGCAACTCATATACCTGCCAAGGTTAGTTGCCCTTAGAAATTTTGCATCCAGCAGCTCCCCCTTGGTTTCCTGGACTGAGAAGTGTGACACTTTCAAACCTTCTCTGGTTCACTGTTCTCTCCTTCAGCTTTTGCTAATTTGTTCAAGCAAGGCAGGCGTCCCCAGACAAACAACAGACACGTAAAAATACTGCCTTAGGCTCCTCAGGACAACCTTCTTTACTCTGTCTCTGCAGAAGGAAAACACAGAACATCAAGAATTTCCTTTTTACTTTTTTGTTGTTAAATCTAAGCTTCCAAAATAGAGCTTTTAAGGGGTCTATTATGATTCTGCTACTTGGGCAGTATTATTCAGCTCCTACTAGCTTGCAGCCTAGCAGGAAGGTGACTGCTTGGCCGGTCCTTCATGAAAAACTCTATACTCAACAACTACTTTCCTTTCTTAGAGCTTACAGATGTGCTTTCATTCTCTGGTTTTAAAGAATTGGTCCACCTTGCACATAGTTTAGGCTTCAAATGCCTATTACAGTATACAGAGCTGAAAAACAGCTGGTGCTTCCTGCACAACTGAAGTATTAGGCAGGAAACAAATGCAGTTTCCTAGAACCATGGGGAACTACAGTTCATTTCAGTTCACAGTCAGTTTACTCTAGCCCAGACAAAAAAGGATCTGTAATTTTAAGTATAAATAGATGGAATAATAATAAAAATGTTACAGTTATGTAATAGAGAATAAAGATGTCTTTCATGCATTTTGTATGACTGATGACTGGTAAACACAAGAATCTCAGCAATGATCAACCATTGTTTCCATTATCCACTTCTATGTTTTTTATGCAATTCTTCTAAGTCATATAAAATACTTCAGTGTTGGTATCATTGTAAAGATCAGTTTTTCCAAATTTGATTCATTGCTATACATCGCCAGCCCAGAGTAGCTCATTCAATATTGACATCAAACTTTCCAAACCTGGTTGTTATATGATCTTTCATCTATTCCTTGGTGCATATCAGTAAGTAATTTGTAGAAGAGTTAGTTTGTCTAAAGGAAATTATTTACTTTGTAATGTGGATTTATACTGCTTAATCTTGCATAATAAGAAAAAAACACAGTAATTTTTATTTGAAAAGATTTTAAGTTGTAAACTCAATGACAAGAAAGCAATTAATTAATTTTTTATTAGTAAAAATATATTTTCTCTTCTCCGTTTACATTATTATATATAGAAAGGACAATTTTAGAGAAGAAAAAAGGAAGTATTTTGCAGGATAGAGAAGTTTAAAACATTTTTTTTTTTTTTCAGATAGTTTAGATGGTGTGAATATCAAGATAAAATTATGGCCTCAGTAAAACTGATGTGTTCTTTGCCATTGACTTCAGTATAACTGAGGTTTAACCTACATAATAAAAGAATAAATAAAAGCTTTTCTTTAGAAGCTGAAATATGATCTACTTTAAAAGATTATTAGAAACTTACAGAGTTCATAATACAGTCCAAAACAATTGTACATCAAATATTCACATGAAATTTTAGTCCCTGGTAGCAAAAATATGAAGGAAAGTTTCCAAAGTATTAAATTTCTGGAGAAGCAAAGATTGATGGCTGCAGTTTCCATGCTAAGGAGTGAACTTGCTCACAGAGAACTATAAGAAAATAGTTTAGGGCTTGAGTTTCAGCTGGGAGATGGGGATGCGCAACAGAATTACATAGCAATATACAAGTTTGCAAACAGCATAAATAGATGCCTGCCCCCCAAAAAGAGTATAATATGGCTAAGAAATAAAGTAGAAAATTTTAGTTGTTGCATAAGAAAGATGGACTAGAATAAACTTCCCTTCTGTGTGATTTCTGGGTCAGGAAAATGTAGGAGGTCTCTTTGTTTTCTTATAATGTCATTATTGGAGCTCTCTTCCTCTCCCTAAGAGGAAAATATCTTTATAAGTTGTTCCCTGCAGCAGAATATGACTAATTCTAGCATTAGATAACAAGAATCATTATTATTCAGGAGTTATCAAGCTCTCCAGAAGCCAGAGTAGTTTTTCTGATGGTACATCAGTATATACTAACTTCATGTAAGATTGCTTAGTCAAACACACTTCCTGATCATTGGAGCGTGGAGACAGACTTGAAGAAGTCAAGCCTTTTGTTTGCACTGTGTGTTCAGATCTAGTTCTCAAATCTTTAAAGCCCTTTAGATGCAATTTTCTCCTCCTGTCAGTGTTCTATGAGCTATTATTTTATTTTCTGAGCAGCAGGGGTGGACTTGCAAGGTATTATGAAGAATTTTAGAGGGCAGACTTTTTTTTTTTGTCAATATATTGCTAGGTCTCCAGCAAGTGCCTTTGTTAATTTGAAATTAAATTTGGAATGTGTATAGCTCTGTTACCTTAGCCCTTTCTGAAACTGAAATTTATATGTTTGAAAATGCATAGAGAAAATGTCTGAGGTCAAGGTAATAGTGAGTTTGGGTATAGCATAAATAGATTTTTAGGGGATCTGTATTTTTGCAGAGCCACTTCCTAATTTCTGAACACATCAGTGTTACTGTGCAGCTATAAATAGAGTAGGCCGTGGGCGGTCAGAGAATTGCAGAGAAGATTCAGGGGCTGTAGGAAGACCATCCACATTGCCCCTCAGCCTACCAGTAAAGGCTTCCAGCTGAGGAACACTAATTGACTGGCTGAGCAGTTCTAGTCTGAAAATAAAATTGAATGTATTAGCTTAAGTTGCCAAAAATGAAGGACCTAGAAATGCTAATGTGGTCACTCCAAGCAGATAGTTTTCACTTTCCAAGTAGGTACTAGGTGCTTGCCAAAAGGGGCTCTACTTCATTGACATACACAGATTTGGGGAAAAAAATACTCACTGTAAACCATTACACAATCTGGAAGTGATACAGAGCTACAGTTATCAAACTATTTTGAAGGGTTACTAATTTTATAAGTAATTGGCTTTTAATTAATTTCTGGTGTTCTTTGAATTTATTTAAATCAGCTTACTGGAGAAAGCAGCTAGGTAAATTAGCAAATAGTTGAGGGCTGAGGTAAGAAATGAACCTTCAAAGAAAAATAACATAGAGTTCCAGTGTGGAAACAACACTCATTTTTATTAGAATGTCAATCACTAATCCTGTTTTCCGTGTGCAAGAAATAGATAAGTAATTTCTCAAAATGAAGGAGGAAGTACTGCTTTTAAACAATTACCTTTCTATAAAGGTGTTTACATGGCGAGACACTCCTCCTTTTTTTCTGTAGCCAGCTATATATAAAATACTCATGTACATCATTTCAGTTCATCCAGCTGAAGTTCTGTGCTGAAAAGAATAATTTGAACTCTTAGTGAGGTAGAAGGAGAGATGGAGAGTGTGCACGTATCTTTAAGGATCCCTAAAAATCCTTAGTGTGCATAAGAAGAGGTAACATTTCATTCTCACTCCTCCCTCTCATGACAGTACCTTTTCCAGTATTTCTGTGATGCTTTATGCATAGAAACTTTGAAATGTTAGATGGAATGGCACAACACAGAATTAGCAGCCTTTCAGTCTTCATTACTTAAAAAAGATTTTGTGATTTTATCTGAAAAGCATGTTGTTTTCTGCTTTATTTTTTTTTCTAAGGGAAGATAAAGATGTATTCTAATATAATGATTATATGAAAACTGAAAACTGATAGCTAGCTTTCAGGCTAGATGGGGGAAGATGTGGGGAAGAAAAAAATCATTCAGACCTGCATTGATGTCCAGCACCTTTGCCCTCAATTCTAATACTTGACTACTTACATCCGTAAAGTACTTTAGGGCTTTGTATAAAATCCCCCCAGGTTTCAGAGATGCAAAGACACCAAAAAAAAAAAAAAAACAAAAAACAAAAAACCACCAAAAAATTTTACACACCATATTCCCTAGGTGTTTCTACTTAAACACTTTGTTGAAAGAACTCTGAATAACCTCAAAAAAGCCCCTGAAGATTTTCCTATTCAAATTTCAACTCAAATTCTGCTCATTATGGCTAAAAAAAAAGTAACCAAATAAATTTCTTTTGTGTTTTTTAATAATCCCTTAGGTTGCTAATAATGTCCTAGAAAAGATAAACTCACTTTCATTTGTTGCAGCTACAAATAAAGGAAGGAGAAGAGCAAGATAAACAAAAGAATAGAAAAAAAAACACTTCTGAAAAGATAAAGTAAGTTGATCGAACTAAACCAGCAATAGTTCCCTACTGAAGGGGTTTGGGGGTTTCATCTGTTTGGTTTTTAAGGTTTTGTGGGATTTTTTTCAAGTATTAGCATTTGAAGCCAATGGAGAATTTCATTTAAGCCTCTCAATTACTCTTTGAGAACAATAATTGAACATGACATCAATGAGAGAACTAACTTATTTATACTCCTTTGGGATAATTTTAAACCAGAAAGTGCTGCATAATATTCTGGCTTCTAGTTTGCAGAAAATGGTAATGACTGCATTTTACTGTCAGGCACATGATGTTCTGCAAGGGGGCACAGGGAAAGGAGAGTGGGGTGTTGTGCAGGGCTATTTTGAATCTCAGTGGGAGAGAACTGACAACAAATGGTGTAAAGATGGAGTAAAAAGAGTAATATAGACAGGAAGGAAATCATGCCTCTGTGTATGACACAAACCAAGGTTTTGTACAGCATTGAACAGATCTGAAGGATTTTCCCATGGCATGCTGCACAGATCCTATCCATGAAGCAGTTCAGCCTGCTTCCCATACCTTTCCATATCATCTTGGATAAACCCCAAAACTATCTATCTTCTTTTAATCCAGCAGTGTGCAGTGCAGGATGAAACAAGGCACTTCAATGTATTTCCTTACAGCAGCTGCTCATGCCAACACAAGAGCTTTTTCACCTGATGGAGCAGACACGTCTGGCCCAGGGTCACCAACTGCTTGAATACAATATGTTCTCAAAGGCTTCCTGTACATGTGATTGAAGCACTGCTTATTTTAAAAGCTGTTGCAAACTCAGAGGTTTAGGTAATCTGTGTTGTCCATGGAACAACTGAACAGTCATTTTAAGTATAAAATTGTCTGGTCAGCAGTAGCAGGTATGACAAAAGTAAACAAGCTAAATTATAATTTGAAAGTACAAATGCAATGCTCCTTTAGAGGAAAAGAAAACCTTCAAGATAAAACAGGAACATAATGTTTAGTAGGTATACAAATACAAAAGGGAGCCTATAAGGGCTCTGAAAAAAATGAATGCTGTGTTAAAATGCATAAAAATCCAGAGCATTTATTCATAAAGAATTTGAATTCAAACACTACTGCCTGATGAAAGCTTCAGCAATGTTTGAAAAAACTTCAGATAAAATTTCAATCAGCCAGGCAACAGCTTGAATTCATGCTGCAAGTTTTAGGAGATTAGAAGTATTTCTATTTTCATTCTTTTTTCCTTCCCTGTACACTCACTGAAGTGGTGTCTGTACAAAGATAAGTGCATTCGACTTTAAACCCACATAATTTGTATAAATGGTCATTTTCTTATTCCCTAAATGTACTGCAATGACATAAACAGGACTGAACAAAAAAAAAGAATCTTTCAAGATTTTTGAGAAAAACTTTTTGCCTTTGTGCATTGTACCACTTTACACCAACTTAAAAAGTGCTTTTCTGAAAAATGCTTCAAAGGAACTTCTGAAGGTTTGTGGAGGAATCAGCACTATTGGTCTGGAACTTGTATATCCTACCAGTTTATTTTTTCTTTTCTGACATCTGGTAGGTAAAAGAGCCAGATTTTTTCACTTTAGATTTTAAAAGTTTCATACACTGCATCTGTTTGGAATACCTTGATCTTGTATTCTATCATTGATAGCATTTATAGAATAAAAACATTTAGAATAGTTATATTTTTCAGTTTTAGTTGCACATAGCATTCAGTACAGACAGAACCACCTACATTAAAAAGCAAACCAAAGCAAAGCAAACCAAAAATTTTAATCATATGCTACTTCTTTGGGGGGTTTTGATAAAACACTCTTTGATTCATAATGCTAGAACATTTTTTTTCTTTCAGTATACCTTCAATAAATCACAAATAAATAAATGTTCAGACACCCTTCAGAAAATATTCATGAGCATTTATCAGGTTGGTAAAACATATATTTATTCCTCAAAGTTCATGAATCAAAAGTTCATAAGGGTTTCATTAAGGGGTTCATGATTACTCATATACTTAGAATGTCCATTTCTATTTTCATGTTCGTATAATAAATATATCTGAATAGATCACATGAGGGTATAGTGCCAGCTTAGCAGACAATAAGATACTTAGTAACAGTGGTCACATAGCTAATAGTACATTACAAAGTTAGAACATAATTAACATACAACAGATGTTGCTACAGCTCTTGGTTCTGACCTTCAGTGAGTACTGGTGACATATCTTAAAATGATTTAAATGGTTTATTACACTACATCTTGCTTTCTCATTGACTTGTAACGACTTAGAATTAAATTATATCTAACATATCATTTGTTGATGCCAAATAATAAAGCACTGATTTAAGTCTGTACATCGTGTTACAGCTTGCATGTACCTAATAGAGAATAAAGAGGAAAAAACCAGAAAAACAAATGAGGCTCAAAATGAAATATATTAGTCAACTTCACAAACTTAACTCATCTGGAAATTATCAAGATATTACACAGCTGAGGTCAGCACAACTTCTTAAATTACTTCTAATCTATTCCACTTGTAAAGGGCATAATTTAGCACTTTAGAGAAAATGTTTAAGACATCATGGCCTTATTTTAAATAAAGGTTAAAGAGTTAGAAAAGACAAGTTTTCTCAGCACAGTGACAGACTTTAGGAGATTTAACTCTATTCATAGCACCTTTATGTTATTCCATTCCCAAATTTAATTTTTCTGTGGTGGCACAAAATCCCTAACCTGACAGCTATCAGAAAAGGCTTTGCATTATTTGTTCAACTTTCTTGCTAAACAGAGATAAAAATACATGTGTTCAACACCCCAGTTTAACCAACTGATTTTAAGGTACTCTGTTCTAATATATCCTTACCTGCATGCAGATATTACTTGAAACCCACCAAGAAACAAGGTCTCTTCTGTTCAGCACATTCACCTGAGATCAGACTACATAAATCAGGTGCTCTCTTCTCTAGAGTCATCCCTCTTTCAACAGGTTTTTGGTCATCAGATGTTTATCCAAGTGGATACTTGATTGTAGATTCTTTCTTCTAGGAAGTTTAATGAATGTCCAGTGGGGAGAAATAATTATAAGCAAAACCCCCACACATTAATAAAAAAATAACCCCTGTATAGGTTTCAAGTTCTTAGCAAGCAGCATGAAGACTGGTACAAAAACAGTAATATTTTCTCTCTGCCATTTCCTCATTAGCTATAGGAATCTGAGACACAAGCTCAGAACCGTGATTTAGAAACCTTGTACCTGAATTTGGAATTACAAATTTTATTAACAGTACTTGTACTCTTCAGTCCTAAACACTCCTGAAAAGAAAGGGGCCTTCCTCTGAAAGTCTCATTTTCCTGTATTTTCCACCGCAAAGATTTTAACATCTCCTCGTATTCCTCTATCCTTTGTCACTGCTGTCCTTTTGGTTTTTTTAGGAATTTTCATTCCCAAACAACATTCTGCAGGCTGATTCTCGTATCCATGACCAACAGTTTAATGAATAACTTTTTGCTGTGATTACATAATGTAAGATTGAAATCCTCACTCTGAGATTTAATGGCTTTCAAAACCCATTTTATGGTGAATATGCATTGAACTTATTTTTTGTTTTTAGCAAAATAGATGCACAAAGACACTTTACAAAGCAGCAGTATTTGCAAATTAATTCCATAAAGCATTAAACAAAGAAAATAAAATAAATCTTCCTGGATTTGTCCAGCAACTCAACAATTTCCAGCAGTGGTCAAAATTATATATAATTTACTTCTATGATATTTTAGGAGGTTTTATTTTCTGGTTTCTGAATATCTCCTTATCCATCTACCTGCAACTGAGGTGAACACTTAGACATCTGGCAGCAGTTTAAATATAGCTACCCAGACTTTTAGGCATCATACTCAAGTGATTTGAGTATTAATTAATTTCTCTATGCTTCCATGTGCTTAATGAGTAAATACTTTTTTTAATAAAGTCTACATGAAGAATGTACCAATGCATCACAGACATTTCTGAAAACAATTGGAAAGTTTCCTTAGTTTCAAAATTCAGAATTAGAATTTGGATATTTTTGAGGAGGAACTATGGTGTAGTATTCAGTCAAATGTGAGAAATTTCCAGAACAGATACTTCAGGTAAAAGCAATGTAAAATTAATTTTAAAAGTAAATAAGAATTCAAATATATTAAAAATTATTTGTGAAAGTTTTTTGTTTAGTTCATGCAGTAACCTTTCTACTATATTTTGGGTTATATATTTCTGTAGAGCACTTCAACTAGTATTCAATTGGTGATATTTTTTGACATACAGAACTCCAGTTATTCAAACAAAAGTGTCCAAACAAGGAGGTACTAATGAAAAAGAAGTAGTCAAATGCAATATTGAACTATATTAATGGACTGTAATGATAATCATTCTAATGCAATAAAATTAACACTCTTTTCTAGTAATCTTCATGCAAACATTATGGTATCATGATGTTATCTGAATTTATTTATTATAATTAAATTCTAGAAGAGGTATGCTTGAATCCCAAGAAGAAATAAATCTTCTCTAATGAAGTGTAGAATTTTTTCCAGGTTTCCTTAGCAAGCATGTCATATTTTTTGAGAATTAGGGAAGCTAGGTACTGCCTGTGAGAAAAGGAGTTCAGTGAAACTCACTTTGTCACACCCAGAGTACCCATATGAATCAGCAGCAGCTCTGATGCTGACACTTACCTTTTGCTCTTACTTTGAAGTCAGTGACAGAAGGGATGGGACTCCACAGCAAAGCACAGGATCTTGCCCAAGACAGATTGAAATGCAATTGAATTTGGAATCAGGCAGCCTGAACAATTAAACTCTGAAAATGGTGAAGCAGGAGCCTTCTCAAACAGACACTGGAAACTGAATGGGAGGTATTGTCAGGAACGTCTGAGATGGCAGTGGGAGATCCTCTTCAATGTCTTTGTCAGTCTCCAAGGGCACAGCCCTCTACAGTGATGCTATGCAAAGTTATTATGAAGTTCTAGGGATTTGTAGATCTGTGGTTTGAAAGAAAAGCTATCAAGTGGATACATGAATTAAAGGGCAAAATAATAAAGCACAAATTATTACTTCCTCTCCCCCACCATGTCCCCTATGGCTCAAACATGGTCCAATCCATTGCTGCATCTTGGGCAGCCTGTTATTGACAGTCATGGTCCCTGTAAAATATCCTTCCTATGGCATTTCTCTATGTGCAAGTTCTTCAAATGAAAGTCCACTTTGTTAATTTTAAATGCAAGGCTTTACATGCTACAAATATGGCATATTAGATACATATATGTGTGTACATACACACATATATATATACATAGGTAAACAGCATACATATGTGCTCAAGGTGATGGACTATTGCTAAAATTTCCCAAGACCATTCTTTATAAATAATATCACATTATCAAATAAGCAATGATACTTGCTCACCTTAAAATAAGAAATGAAAATACTAGCAAGTATTAATAAGAAACAAAAGTGTACTGTCACAAGCAATCAAAAATCAAAGAAGAAAACCACAAGGAGTAATTTAAATTACTTACTGAAGGATCTTTCTTTCCTTCTGAGCTGATTTAATGTTGTTATCCTGAAATTGCAATAGTTGGAGCTGTGTATCTTGTGTATGTCTCATGCTCTTGGTGAAGTATTTTTGCTTTAAAGGCCTAGGATTTAGATCAGCTTTGTGGTTTGCTCTAAAGCCTTCTATTTCCTCCTAAACAGGAAACCCCTCTCTTCATCAGAATGCAAGTTGCTTCCCTTTGGTTGGGGTCTTTGCAAGAACCACCTCCTGCACATTAGTGATTCCTAAATGACCAGTTACATCAGTGGAATCTGAATCTCTTCTTTCTCTCTTTGGTGACTAGTTGACATCATTTAATGACCAAAGTATGTTTGGAATGAATGCTGCCCAATCTCTTTCATACCCATACTGCAAAGATGCATGCTAGGGAGTCTGTATACCAGATATTGCTCTAGCTAATAAAAGACAAATTTCATTAATTTTCTTGGTCTCAGTTTACATATTAAAATGTCAGCTCCCCAAGTCATGGACAAATGTTGACAGAATGTTCACTGCATTCCTGGTGCAGGACTATTGCATCTTTGCAGATCAGTATTTTTATAAGCAATAAGCCCATATGGATACCAAGCTTATCAGAGACTAATCAAGTTCTTTGCCTCCATTAAAATCTTTCAATGTTGTCAATGCAGTTTCATTGGTGCAGTGCTTAGAAAGGTGAGCAAAACTCCAGGTAACTTTAAAAAATATTTTAAGCCAAGATAGAGGAGTCTCACATGTGTCAAAATGTTTTTTTCTTAGAATGGGGAGTAATTCTTTCACTCCAAATCATTTTTTTAAAACAATTCCTCTGCTAATAACCTCTATTGATTATGTTACTGATTTCATTTTCTGAATGGGTCTGGGAATTTTCTTTTGTTTGTTCCATTATATTGACAATGATATTTGAATATACCTTATCTTCCCAGAGCAGAGTGTCTTCATGTGCATATGTTCATAATAAATATTTTGATAATTAATATTTCAGGACAAATGTCTGTTTTCAAATCAACTCACTTATTCCTACAGCGTATTCATTTGTATCGACTACTACATACTACTTTAAAGGGATACTATCATATTGGTTCCCTACTGTAAGCTGTGATAATCCAAATTCAGATCCTTCAGTGTGCACAAAATGTGAACTCTGTAAAAATTATTTCAAATGTTAAATGCATTATACAGAAGAGACTAAAGTTCACCTATGGATGCAGTTCTGGGATCAATATAACAATAAAGGACATGTAGCCTAGAACAAAATAATATGTTTGAAACAGAAATATATTTTTCCATTTCAGAGCTTTCTGATGACTGACTCTATTTCTGTCTTTGGTCACAGCTGAAATCCTTCTAAAATTAGTTTCAGGAGGAAAGAGATTATTCTGAAATTTATCTTTGATTTTGTAATATTTGGTGAAATCACATTTTTTGAAATCATTCTTGGTCATGTGAGAAGAAAACAGTGCCATTTTAAATAAGTGGTCTGGAAATAAGATGAGCCTACTTGTACCTCTGATTTCTTTGTGGAAGAAAAGCAGTATGCTAACAACTGGTTCGGTTTCAGTACTTGTGCTTTTGATTTCATCTTCACTCAAAGAATTTGAAGAGAAGTAAAGATGTGATAAAGATCATTCCAATTAGAATATTATGACTAGAGGGATAAATTATCTATTAATATTTTTAACAAGTCAGAGGAGAAATTCTATTTCTTCTTTGTACCTCACTATAACAATATTTTAAAGGATTGTTTTACTCATTCAAATACTCAGACAATAATAATAGCAGCAGCAGAGTAATTAAATTATGTAAATAGGATCTTATTGTACATTTGGGGTTTCTGTTGTTTGATGTTTCTTTTGGGAGGGGTGGTTGATGTTTTTGTGGTTTTTTTCTTCCTTTCACAGTCATATGTATAAAATTATTGCTGTTTGACTGTTGCAGATCACCAGGGCTTGCTACAAAGGATGTGCCAAAATAAAGCTGGGATCAGCTGCCAGTATTAAATTTGTTGTTTGTCAGTTTATGAAGCTTTTCCTACTAGCTACTTCTTGTTATTTTGTGTACAGATTACCAGGTGCAGTCAGTAAAAAAAAAAAAAAAAAAAAGAAAATAGATAATTTTCTGAAGCACCCATGGGAAAGAAGGGTAAATCAAGAATTCAGCTTTTCTAAGCCGGAAATGAAAAATTGTTCAGTTACGTTGCATCCCTGTGCATCCTCTATGTATGCAGCTTGTACAAATAAGTACATGAGAACTTCATGAGTACATTAAGTACATCATAAATGTGAGCCTACAACTTGTATTCCACCACTACTTAAACACAGTAATAGGACAGACATAAAATTCACATATCTGGGTTATGACTTTTTTATATCTACTTCTATTTCCACTAGTAGTCTGCAGGTGTTGCTGAAAGGGTAAGAAATTCTATTACTGTTAAATGATGCATTTTCTAAATTTTTCTTTGTAAATCTTACTGTGAACAAGATTAAAAATTATTAGTTTTCATGTTTTTAAGGAAAACCTTGATTCATGTAAAATAGAATACAAGTATTCTGACAATCAGTAGAAATTGCAGTGACTTACTTTCTGCTGAATCTTTAAATATCCTTTAATAATCTCTTGTACTGCATGCCTTCAGTTTAAAACTCTTGAGTTTTTGCCTTGAGTGAGCTGCATTTCAAACTTTTCTTTGCTTACTCTTGTCTTTGTGAGAAATAGGTCAAGTGCGGAAATTCGCTAATATGGGAACTGAATCTGCTTTCTTCATTTTCATATTCCATCTGGACTCTCTTACGCAGAATATATTACCAAGTCTTACTTGTATAAATGATCCCAGCAAGAAATAATATCAAAGGACATAAATGTAATCTCAACTTCTTGTCTTCCTTAATGATGGCCTTCATGATGGCCTTAGTGTTATCATCATCTTCTAGTTCTTTTCTCATTTTTATGACGCTGTTTCTATTTTGGAGAATTTTCCTTCAAACCAATATCTTGCCTCAACAACCTTTGGACATTTTATATTAACAATTAAGACTTATAAAGAGCCTACATATAATTCAGTCGAGTGATATTGATACAGAACAGCAATGCAGAACTATCCAAGCTACAGATAAAGTGATTTGCTGAATGCTTATACCAGAGTGTAGCACTGGGGAATGTGCCAGAACACATTGGGAAAGAATATAGCTTATGGGATTCTGTGTCCAGGCCAATAAACTCAGCACAACAGAGTTTCATTGCATTTTCCTGAATTCTCACTTCTGAATATAGCCATCATGGAGCCAATTGCTCTGGTGGTACAGACATGAACTAAATTATCTCATAATAAATCAAGTGGCAGATTGGTTTGGAAGAACTCCAGTTTGGTTTTTTTTTTTGATAATTTGCAGAGAGACTGCACTTCTTGAAAAAGCTAACCATCATAAAACATATGGTCAGATTTTATTATGAAGGTCCAGAGTCCAATAATATTATGCTAACTGTGCTTCACTCAGAATTCTAAGCATCTGATTGATTTCAGTATGAACAAAGGGATATAAAAGTGGCCTATTTTTTCTCAAGTTTAAAGATGGCACCAATCAATAATCCTTCTCATGCATTCTTAATGCACCAGATATATTTTTTGAACCCCAGGTATGTAGCTGTACAGTAATTATTTCTAACATAAATGACAACTACAGCCAGAAAGAGAAATTACTTCAGAAACAAGCTCCAACCTTAACTACCAAAATTTTTTGTGGTTAACCAAAATTTGCTCTGTTGAGAGTAAAGTTGAAGTAGACTACTATTTAAACAGTAGCAAAATAAGTTTTGCTGGCTTCAAAATAACTTTTTAAACTTTAACTCTTTAAGTTACTTTTTGAAAATAAGTAAGGTGTGGCTTCAAAAGAGTGACCTACACAGGAAAAGAAATAGAAATAATTCCCTGCATTTTAATTATATTCTGCTTCTAAGTGAGTATGAATGAATGGTAGCAAAGGTACCTTAGCAGACAATGAGAGGTGAAATGACAGCGGTTTTTCCCTATTGAGAAACTTGCTGGAATGTCTCTTATTTTTGTTCTAGATGCAGAGACTGTGAGGTTTATAAAGTAATGTGTTTATGCCCAGTTCTGTAAGTACAGTTTCTGCCTAAACTGTTTTAATACAGTATCTTATGTCACAGATAAGCTTTTACTCAAGATTTTTCAGTTGATACAACTTAGCTGAATTTACAAGAAAAACTATTATATTAAAAGTATTTTGCTCCTATCACATATAATTTCACAGAAGGCGTTAAAATACAGAACTGACAAAAGTGAATGTATTTTTGATGCAAGTGTTGGTGAAAGCAGTGATAAAGAAAATAATAATTTCCCATTTTTCTGGCAATGCAGTATTCAAATAAACACCTTATATTTCATAGCTGGGAGAATTAGAAAATAACAGCTGCATGTCAGTAGGGTAGACATGCTTGAGAAAGAATACTGAGATAGAAAGGTAACAGATAGATACCACTGAAAACATTTCATACTGAAAGATCTACAACTAAGAGATTTTTTATTCAAGTAATCAACAAAAATACCTGAATTTCTAACTAGTTAAAAAGTCATAGCATTTCTATAGCTTACCTCCTTATCCAAGGTAAAGGAAATTAATTTTAAGAGTTACTTAGAAGTTTGGTCAGGAGGAAACATATGAAGTAATATTTGACTTCTTAATGAAATATTGATGGAAAGGGGCTACTAGAACAAATTTCTAATGTTGTTATGTTAACTTTACCTAAATTTAGTTCTTTCAGATTTTGACAGTGAATTTAAGGAAGTACTGTTATTTGTCTCTAAATGAGCATAACACAGTGATTTTTTTCATGATTTCATATAAGTGGCTTACCATGTGAACTTTGTGACCAGTGCCCTTAAATGTCCAGAATTTGGGCCAGCTGCTTTTTTCTGTACAGGAACCTAGGCATCTTACGTGTGGCAGGAAGCATCATGGCATACATTTGGACAAATTCCTCAAGATGGAGCGGGGATGAGGCTGAAGCATTCCCTGCACCTCTGAACTTGGAAACCCTCGCTGATCTCCCACAGCCACTGAGAGCAGGCAATACAATGCTCAAGTCACCTCTCAAAACATAATATGGTTGATCATTAAAAATACCACAAAGCGAGCTTTAATATCAGTATGAATTACACAGTCTGACTCACCAGGCTGCAAAGGACATGACATTTGGGGACTTAATAAGAGTGGAAAAGAATCCATACCTGAGCTTTTAGTAGATATAAACTGTTCAGAGGACAAGGTGATAATAACTGGACAAGGAAATCTAACAATAATTGCTCAAAATTAAAATCTTACTCATATACTTGATTGGATCTCATGTGGTTTCTGTTGCTTTGAATATTAATCAAATAGGAAAATGTAATATCTGTTTTGGTAACCTTTTGAAAGATGAGTAGTCCTTACTGCTGGATGTCTGTTCTAGCTTCAAAAATTTTCACTGTATTTTCTGCAAGTCAAAAATTTCAGAACGACTTTGTTATTTTCCTTTTGAAGCATTTCAAGTATTTTTAATTTTTCCAGTTTTAGCAAAATTATTCTCAAAATAGATACCCATACCTCATTTACCAGAACACACTTTTGGTGACAAACAGCTAAAAAGATCCAGTACTTTCAACACAAATTAAAATAAGCTCTTAAAGTCATTTTAATAGAAAATGTTCTTCTCCACAGCAGAAGAATTTCTCACCAAAATTGTTTTTAAAATTATTTTTCCTTATTATTTTTTTTTTTTAATTCATTACTATTTGCAGCAACAATTTTGTGCTTCATGCCTGAAGTTTCTAGCAGTCTGGGGAGGTTATTGCTTCCCCATTCTGCCTTCATGTGTCTTAGCAACAGCTTAGTACGTATACATGTAGAGGGTGGAGAGATACCAGGGACAGGTGGCTCTTGATGATCAGATTGTCCAGTTGACTATGGCACAGATGACTGGAAAGGGCTTTGCTCAGGTTTTGAAAGTAACCAAAACTTGTCATTGTAAAGCCAAGCCCAGACGTTTTATCCCCGTTTCTCTGTGGAACCACTAGTTGTGTGATAAACCCAGGCTGATACAACTCTGTGGTTTGCACTTCTTGCATTTCTCTTTCAGGGACTGTGACTTATTGTATAGATGCACTTTGAACACTTCTTCACACTGGAGCTGAGAACTGTGCTCCTAGGGCTCATTTCCAATCTCTTCCAGGTATATTCTTTAGCCATTTGATTGCTTATTTATTTATATATTTCAAACCATCAAAAACACTTTGGCTCTTAATATTTCTTTTGAAGACCTTTTTTTTTTGTGGGAATTTTCTATTGATTTCAACACAATCTTAACAGGACTGAGTAAAATTCACAGTAGTATTTATCACATGGCATCAATCAATTCTTGTTTACAGAATTTTTAGACACAAAATCTATAGTTTCTGAAATATAGTTAAAGAAAGTACGTCATAATGACAGAACAGTGATTTGCTGACTTTTTAGTTTGATTTCATTTTAGGCTACTATTCAAGTTGTTCTGAGCAAAGTCTGATCAACAGTGAAAAAACAATAGCTTTGTAAGAAGCTTTCAGATACCAGCAGAGCACAAATTTCACAGGAATGAAGCATTCCACATAAGAGAATATTATTAATCCTGAGTCACTTTAGAATTTGTCTTAGCTACAATTCTTCTTCAGGCTACAGTTATCTCATTTTTGTGGGTAGAAGATTAATACTGAGAAAAAAAAGAAATAAATTACAAGAAACTATTCATAAAGGAACATTCCTTAAGATCTCACAGCAGAAACTCTTTTACCAACACAAATTTGACCTTGTGTCTTTAATTTAATTCACAGTATTTCACCTGGGTTTTCTTTCATTACAAACCCCTTACACGAGGAAACAATTCCTGTTAAGAAGTGACACCTTAGCTAAAATAAGCAGCTTCCTCCTTCTCATTATGGTCTTATTCTCCTATATCAAGACCTTCAGTAAACTGAGGGGTATTTTCTGATGCCTTACTCCCAGTAGAAGGAGTAGTCTGCTTTAGGGATGTCCTTGGGAGATGGGGGATCCAGGATGCACTGATTAGAAGATATTATATGCTGTGAAATTCTTCCAATAATATGGTTTGGCTCAATGTATTTGCCATATTCTGTTCAGAACACATGGTTTTTTAAGGCCCTGTCTTTCCTCAAAACATAATAAATAAAAAACCACAACTTCAACAAAAAACAAATGTAGAAGTTCATAAAATGCTACTAATCCTTCTATTTTTGATAGTGACATAAAATTTTAAAGCAACCATCATTATTCAGAATACAGCTATGTCATTGCAAGATGAAAGTACCATTTATAAATTGATTCAGGAATACAAGGCTTTGGACAAAAATATCAACCACCCGAGGTCACAGTTTTACAGTCACACTTGGGCATGATCTTTAGTCCCATTATAAATGTAAGTAACTTCAGCAGCTTTGAAATGCGACATGAATTATCTAGAGTTACATCACTAACACTACTGGTTAGCAAACTGAAAAAGTTGCAGACAAGCAAATGGCATAATTTGTGTTCTAGGTTGTCTTATGGTAACTAATAAAATCAATTTGACCATTGAATTCATTTCAGTCTCACAAACAAGACAGAAAATAACACTTTAATGCTTTGAAGCAAATAAACAAATGGAGGACTGAAAGGGATCAAAATTGCTGCTTACTGTTCTTAGCAAGTCTTACATGAACTCATTTTCTTATATGCAATTTTTAGATCAACCTTGTTTGGGTTTTGGTTGTTGTTGTTTTAATTTTGGTTGTTGTTTTTTTTCTTTTCTATTTGTGCACACATAAACACCTCCAGTGTCAGTTTGTTAGTTAGTCACTTGTCAACACCAGTCAAAGGCACACTACGAGAGCATGAGGTATGAAAATATGCTTAGCTGAAATATGACAAGGACTACAATTTGTTGAATATCTTCGTCAGACTTATTGTGATAAAAAAGATATCTTACCAGTTAGCCTATCATATTTAAGATGTAATCAAGAAATGCACTTCTGTGCCACTGACGTATGTTTAGTTAGCTCCCGGTTGATTTGTTTTCTTTTTAGTATCAGGGAAATAACTCTCCAATATAACAAGCACAAAATCGGTTTGTATTTTCATCCCATTATGTCAAATCATTCAAATATTGCCAGAGTTTGTTTTTTTCCCTGTGTTCTTTTTGAATGTTTCACAGTATTTACCAGCAATTTTTAAATGATTATTCAAGCCAAATATAAACAACCCAAAGTTAAAAACATTCTCCAAATGGCAGCAATATAAACTGATAAAGCTGAACTGAACACACTTTCATCCAATTTATGAAATCCAGAATGGAATCATAAAGAATCTTCCACTGAAATCTTTCTTACACCTGCGTTTCTGCTTTCACTGAAAGTCTTGCTCAGCAAAACTGACTACAGTTCTCAGTTCAATCTAGCCCTACTTTGTGAACATCCGAGTTTTTCAGTGCTTGGTTGAAGTCAGTCATAGTTAGGCACAGTGTGGTTTCAATAGTGTTGTTTCTTTGTAGATTATTTTTTTGTACCACCTCTTCATGATTCCACAGATTTCAAAGTGTTAGCTGCTTGAATGTGTTATATCTGTGGTCCCTTTTTTCTTCTAAGTTATTTGAGGGGTGTCGTTTGTCCCAAATTCACCATGTTAAAGAAGTACACTGAAAATAATGAACCAAGTAAGAAATATACTAAATTTTATCATGTAAAGAATTTATTCGGGTTTTAATATTTATGGCAGTAGTTGGTTGTCTTGACTCTAAAATCAAGTAATATATCAGAGAGAAAATAAATAATCAATTGTTTCTAGTTCTCCTCAAAATACAGTGGTACAAAGAAGAAATATTCCCTGTGGTGTGAATTAATATTTCACTAGTCTCTTAAAGGACTGTTACATTTTAGAACCTTACTAATTCAAAGGGTAGATAAGAATTTTGAAGTTTGTATGCAGGTTATTTATGCCATGCTTCAAAGCCCACGAAAAAAAAATTATTCATAGCTTTTGTATCAAGTCTTATGTCTTCCTGAAAGAAGAAAAACCCACTGGCTCACACCAGAAAACTGAAATTGCCATTAGTCATAGATGTTGTTGTGATCAATAGAGCTATCTTTAATGCCAAAACTAAATAGCAATCAAATGATTTGAGAAGTTCCTGCAAATCATGTCATGACACGAGCAATCTGACATGAAGGAAGAAGTCAAATTTCAGAAAAATGTGTGCTGTAGCAAAGGCCAACATCTGCCAGCTTCACTATATGCAAAAATATGTCAGTCATACTTGCTGTGAAAAGTATAGACTAGTTCCCCACCCTTTAGAAATAAGCTAATATCATCACAGTGGTATCCTCTAAGGCTTGGCTTCAGCAGGAATGAAGTCTGCAAGACTCAAGATAAAAATATTAACCTATACCAGTTCAGGATTTGGACTATGAGGAGCGTGATGTCAGCCCAGAAATATAGTGTATAACATTGACATGACCAGCAGCACTGCACTGCCTGCATGCGGAAAAGATGAGAGTGCTGGGTTAGTCTTGCATTCAAAACTGGAAACTCACACACTTTAGTTAGTAACAGGATCTGTCCATCCTGTAAGGATCTGATAAGAAAGTCATTGCTGAATAGACAGGAATTCCATGCAAGGCTTGTAATTCTGTTCTGCTTCCTGTTCCTGAAGAGAGTATCTTCTTGAATACGCCCTTCCCAAATTTCTCGAGATATTTGTCTCATTATATGGGAATTCAGAAAACAGCAACACTTTATTTGGTCTCATCAATCAAACCTGCCTTCACATGCAATTCTCACATCTCCTCTCACGTGATTCTCCCCTCTACAATGCACTTGTAAGACGCCGCCTGGAGTGCTGCATCCAGCTCTGGGGTGCCCAGCACAGGAAAGCCATGGACCTCTTGAAGTGAGTCCAGAGGAGGGCCAAAACGATGATCAGGTAGCTGGAGCACCTTTTCTTTGCAGAAAGGCTGAGATAGTGGTATTCAGCCTAGAGAAGGCTCCAAGGAGACCTTAGTGAAGTCTTTCAATATTTAAAGGAGGCTTGTAAGACAGAGGGAGATGTACTGTTTAGTAGGGCCTGTTGCAATGGGAAAGGGGCAATGGTTTTTAAAAAAAGTTTTAGGCTCGACATAATGAAAATATTTTTTACTGTGAGGATGGTGATATGCTAGAACAGGTTCCCTGGAAAGCCTGTGGATGCCTCATCCCTGGAAGAGTTCAAGGCCAGGTTTGATGGGTCTTTAGATGATGTCTCTGCCCATCACAGGAGGATTGATGTAGAAGACGTCCCTTCCAACCCAATCCATTTTATGATTATATGGTAACTATGCTCAGTCTTGTGTGAGAGACTAATTCTGCTGAACACACCTCCTTTTCACTTTGCCCCCATGCTCTTCCATAAAAACAATCCCATAAGAGGACATGTGAGAATTGCACATGACAACAGTTCTTTTCATAGCTCTCACTACCTAGTTTCATCTGTTATATTTTCTTCTCTTCAACTTACTGAAAAAATGGTAGGGAGATTTAGTTTTAAATCTTTCAAGCAGCACTTACTGCCTGTTTACAATCTGTCAGCTAGGTGGATTTGGCAATGCAAGTTCAGCCCTGACAGCTGCTTCTTGTGACAGGGTGAATGCACTGTCATGCACGTCACCACTCTGCAGACAAGATATCTTCCAGCAGAAAGCAAGGCACTAGGAATGATGCTATATTGCCAGGTTTCATTTTGGCATGCATTAGAAGTCATGTCCAGAGCACACAATCCAACAATGTGAAAATGCCCTTCAGTAAATGATCCTTCAGTAAAACTGTAGCCATATCAATTCACTGGCACTTGTTAGCTGAGTGTGTTTAGAAGAAATGTGAACACATCTGATGGAAAAGCTTTTCTGTTATATCCAGCACACAAAAAAGTTTGAAAAATAACTGCAAGGATATCCCATCCTCAGTGAGGGAAAAATGACTTCAAAATTAATTTTAATGTTTCCCAAAGCCAGTACTTAATAGGGAAGAGAAAGAAGTGATAGATAAAGGAACAATTTTCATTGGAGTCATTTCCTGCAGAGTAGTGAAGCAGCTCAAAACAAACTCTTCTCTCTCCCCCAAACTATTATAAGCTTGTGTGAGGTAGGAATTTGTTACCTTGCTTGGCACATTCTCCCACATGTCATGTGACTTCACTGCTGTTCACACTGAGACAAGTAACAGTGAAAGCCTCCTATCATCATGTACCTAGTGAAGAAACACCGGAATTTTGGCCACCTCCACTTCAAATGTCGTGCGTTGATGGTATTGCATTCTGACATTTCCTTGAAGTTTGTAAACATGAATGTGCAGATTTTATGGAACTGTTAAATACAGTCCAGCACTGCCACCTGTATGGAAGTGAGGGATCTCAAACCAAGAACCCATCGCCATTCTCTGAAAAAGGATGAAGATAAAATGTGATGTTTTTGTATTCATATGGGGTGCTAGTGAAGATCTTCACAATCCCACAAGAGATATTTTGTTTGTGTGTTTTGACATAAATAAAAATACATAATAATAAAAAAAAGTATACAAACTGTCCTATAAACACAATATATGCTGTTTTCCTGTCATTCACTTGAAGTTTCAGCACATGTATAGAAGGAAAATGGACCATGATCATCAATGCTAATATCCAGAGTGAATATCGCCATCTTACTGCTGCCAACAGTAAAAGGCTGACAGCCCAAACAGGTATAATAGCCAACTTCAGAACACAAAAAGGCCTCTTGCCATACAGAAATTCCTTCTAACCTCTCAGCTTCTTTGCTATCAAACAGTAGGAAGTCAACTTGAAAAAGTGATGCCTTGCTGCTGCAGATATCTCCAACTCCTGTGCCTTGAAATTGTTCCAGCTTGGCAAGAAACTGAAGTTAAACTTACCCTCTTCCCTCTGTCCCCCTAGAAAGTAGACCGTCCCTCTGTCCCCTTACTACTGGAGGTCTGGAAAATTACTGGTCATCCCCAACAACATTCTTTAAGTAGAGGGGCAAAACTGGAAGACTTACCATTTGCACTGTACTGGAATTATGACTCTAACTTTCAAAGGAAAAAAACCCTTTTCAAAGGTAAAAAGAGACAAAATGTTCATATTTTGTGTGGAAGACAAAAAAAAAAAGAAGATATCAATGACCTTTTAAAATAATCCACAAGTCCAATTTTTTCCACATTTCCAAAAAGAGACAAATCAATACAGTACATAGATGAACACACAAAGTTTGCAAGTGCAAAACCAGAGTAAATCAAGAAAATATGCTCTTAGTCACCCATACTCCTGCCATTGTAGTCCTTGCCCTTTGTTTTACATTAAGTTTCTGGTGGGCCTGTTTTTTCATATTTTAATTAAAGATGTTTTCTCTTCAGGAGCTCCACTCTCCATGTAAAATAAATTTTTGATGAACTGACATATTAAAGGAATAGAATAAAAACTTTTGCTACCAGCTCTTTCTCTTGCAAATAAAAGTAAATTCCAACAAGCATTCAAATTTTGACTGATTGTTTTTCACAGATGCTATTTTTATCCCCATATTGGACTCTGTCCCTTTCATTTTTCATGATGTTTCAGTCTCCCTTGTTCTTTTTCTTGCTCACAGCTCATTAACACACTTCACATCTGTCTACCATTACAAAAAGTTTAGTGCATATGGAAGAGCTGCAAAATAAAAGAGAAGTCACTAGGGAAAAGAAAAATTTTCTAATGGCTGTATTGCATGTATGTGGCTCTTTTAGTTACCTAGGAAATGGCTGTAAAGTGTAATATAATTGTCAGATTAATTCCCAGGACTCCAGATACAATTGAGTGTAACTGATGTAGACATACAATACACTAAAAATAAATTATTATCAGTTTTTCATTTTTTAAAGAGAAAGAAAACCAGTAAAATTAATTGTTGTGATGCATTTTTCAAAGGTTTGTTGTGAAACAAATTCTTGATTATCAGACTTACTTTGCTAGAATGACAAAAATCAATTTAGTTGCTGTAAAGGCAAATCTATGAAGTGCTTCAGATGGCAATCTGCAAAGTGTTGAAAACCATAGCATAAAAATATAATGAAAAACAACAGAAGAGTTGAAGGGATTTGCTAAGTCATCAGCTCCAAACTCTTGCTATAAAAGGAAACTGTCATATGATCCTACCCATAAACGCATCAAGTTTCAGTTTTAAAATGAGTTATATTTTTGTCTCCACAGCTTTCAGAAAACTGTTCCAGAAGCTTATCCTTCTCTAGGATAGATATCACAGAATTGTAGAATCACAGAACTACAGAATGGTTTGGGTTAGAAAGGTCACCCAATTCCAACCCCCTGCCATGGGAAGGGACACCTTCCACTAGACCAGCTTGCTCAGAGCTCCATCCAGCCTGGTGATGAACACCTCCTCTGCTGAATTACTGTCTGCTCAGCTTACACCCATCAGTTCTGGCCCCAGAATTACCTTTTTGCTTAAGTAAATTCTCCAGCATTTATTCCCTATAATTTTTGCAGACAATAAGTCTGTTTCTTCCAAGGCTTTCTCTTCCAAAATATTTCAATTTTCTTTTGCCAAGTAGGTTGTCTATTATGCTCATTATCTAACAGGCCACTTCTTCTTCACCTGTTCCCATTTCCATTCCACGCCCTGTGATAGCAAGAAAAAAGTGTACTGATTTAAAAAGAGAAGTTAGTAAGTTACAGAAGATGGCATTTCTGGTTGTTGTCGCCTTTGCCATCATGTTGAAGACTTTCACATGTCATAAAACTGAACAATTAATATGCACTGGCCACAGGTGCTTATAAATAGACTTCAGTTCTGAATGCCTCTATTCATATATCCATACATTTTGCTTATAGACACATATTTTCCAGATAATTGGATTCATTTTATAATAGACCAGATGGCAGAGCTTCTAAAAATCTATTGGCTTTTTCTCTGCTGCCTTGTTTTCCAACTTATTTCTGTTATAAATTGCAAGAAAACAATTATCTTGATTTATATGTGACTGTATATACACACGTGACTGTTGAGGGAAATAAACTGCTGTTAGAACACTGGATACAAACACTACTAAGAAAAAATGCTTTGCTCCAGAGAAATCTTAGGAGGTACATTGCCTGATATTTTTAAAAAAGGAAAGAAATTATAAATATATTGTTGGGAGACTGCACTTAAATACTTTGTAATTGCAGAGTTATAAGGATGGGTCCTTCAAGGTCAGTAATTCACATACAGTGAAAAAAAAAAACCAAACACAATAACAAAAGCTCTTGGTATATAAAATCTCTTCTCCCTTTTTGTGTGTGTACCAGCATTCATTCAACCACAGAATGCAGATGACATTTAAACACAGCAAACTGCAATTGTAAACCATGCATGTTGAAAGGATATTGATGGCAGATGTATATCAGGCACTGAGCTTTTGGACTGCTCTCTCTTGAAACAGCAGAGACAGCACAGCTCTGAGTTGAGTGCTGAAGAGGAACAAAGTGGCAAAGTGCTATGGAATCACAGGTGTTATATTTTATGCTCATTCATTAAGGAAGGAAGAGATGTTAAATCAATGCAGCCTGGAGGTAAAAAGAGATTGGACGTCTCGTTAAACATCCCCATATTTAGCTGAGTCAGGCTAGTTATTGCACTTTTTTGCTTATCCTTCAGAATACCATTAGCCCATGTTTCAGGTAAAAAAAACCCTAATGGTATGTTTTGGTTTTCTTATTAACAGCTCTATGAATACATTTTGTCACCTTACATTTCCAAATGCTATTTTAATTCCCAGTGAATAGGCAAATTCCAGTGAAAATGGGAAAGTGAAACAAACTGATAGCACAAAGCTGTTTTGCCTTATACATCAGTTCAATAGTTAAAAAATAAAAAAAAAGTGGAAAGATCAGCAAACTGGAACCAGTCAGTGACAGCCAAATCAGTTCAACTGCTGGAATAAAACTGCTGGCCCTAAGTTCAAGTGCCTGAAATTACCTGGAGTTCTGAGCTCTCATACACAGCTAAACACCAATCACAGAAACATTTTAATAACTTCATGCTATCTTTTTCTTTACCAGGATTTTGTTCTGCTCACCTCTGTTGTGGAAACCCCACGTTCTCCCCACACTGAATGGTGGGTGCTTGATGTGTAGTGAATGGTACAACAGCTACAGATTTGCACCTGTGTTTATGTCCTTAAAGAAAGAGGAAAACTTTGATGGTGGGGACACAAACCCCCAGCCAACAAGTGGGAAAAAACCCTCCAAGCTCCAGGAGAAGTGACCATGACCATGGCGTCTGATGCAGAGAATGTCCAGTCAACAGTTGTGAAGAGCAAAGCATTTAGGGTTACTGTCTGGATTGTAAATCTTTCCTGTATTTCATTTGACTTGAGCAAAATTCACTTTTGACCCTTGAAATGTCAAACTTAATTGAATGTAAAACTTGTTTCAGTTTGAATCCTAAGCACCACAGGCTTGACTTTTTTTTTGAATGATCTAAGAAAAAGCACCGAGATCGCTATTCCTCTGAGACAGAAATTCTTAGGTAAAGAACATTTCCATGCCAACATTTGTCTTCATGAAAAATAGATGCTCTAAAATCCAAAATATTATAAAAAAACTTTTTTATTATATATTCATGGGCTTTTCATATCTATATTTGACAATACTGCTCTGATGTCCTCTTCTGAGTAGTATTTAAACTTCTACATTACTTTGCTACCTTGCTGTCATTTCTTTGTCAAGGGGCCAGGAGTAAATAAGTATATGACATACCACAAGATGAAGACTCAAGATACTTTTTAAAAAAGTGATTGTCAAAGCAGACTGGTAATATTCATCTTTTGTCTAAACTGTGTGTCGCTTTTTTTTCTTCCTTTCTTTTTAAGAGAAGAAAAAGATTTTGCTGTCTATTATCAAACTAATTTTACTTTAATTTCCTGTCATCATGTTATTTTTTATTTTACTACACAAAAAAGTGCCAATCTGATGGACAGTTCTCCATTTAACTGAATGAATCAGCATCTAAGTACCTATTTTTGTCAAATGTGGCTTCTATGAGCTCTTACATATTCAAATGTTTTGAGCTAGGATTAATTATTTTAGCCCATCCATTTTTCTTCCTCTTTTGTTCTTTGAAAAAATAGCTGTGTGTTTTCCTAAACTCTAAAAAAGAACAAGACAAAGCTAAATATTAAAAAAGTCTGTGCTATTAGAACAAGTTCTTTGTCTTGAAGGCATAATGACTTGTAGCATGCAGAGCCTTTCTGGTAGGAAAGAAATAACAATAAAAAAAGAGCAGCCTTTCAGATGCTAAATTAGCTGCTCAAGAGAGCTCATATAGTTTCAGGAAAAACAGAAATGCACACAAGTTTTGCAATCTTCAACAGATTGGAAACTGCCACATTGCAAAGCTGTTCTTTGAGACAAATAAAAATGGTAGGCAACTTCAGAAAGTGGCTTATACCATCTTAAGCAGGTGGAAATTAGGATCCTAACAGGATGGTGGGAAAAGAATCTAAATAATCTATTTGTAGGAATTAAAGATGAGACTTTATTTCCTTTGAATACCAGGACTTGTTCAACCAGCCTGACATATGCCCTGTCTCATGTCACTCCAATCTTTTACATGGTTGGAGTACACACTTGGATTAGGAAAAAAAAGAGTTGATCCAGCTTTCCTCATAGTTCAGGGAAAGTATAATTTACTCTTCTACAAGCTCTCACCCTGTCCTTGTTACCATTGGCAGGGATGACAATTTTGGGCTCTGTGCTGGCTTTGGTTGGGGTAGAGCTAATTTTCTTTCCAATGGCTGGCGTGGGGCTGTGTTTTGGGTTTGTGCTGAACACAGTGATGGTAATGCAGAGATGTGTTTGTTATTGTTGAGCAGGCCTTACACAAAACCAAGGATTTCTCTGCTTTTTGTACTGCCATGTGGACAAGAAAGTTGGAAGTGCAGGGAGACTGGGAGGAGACACAGGTGGGGCAGGTGACCCCAACTGACCAAGGGGATTTTCCATGTCATATGACATCATGCTCTCTATATAAAGTGGGAGGGAGAAGGAAGAAGAGGGGACCATTTGGAGTGATAGCATTTGTCTTGCCAAGTCACTGTTACCTGTGATGGGGCCCTGCTCTCCTGGAGATGGCTGAACACCTGCCTGCCCATGGGAGCAGTGAATTAATTCCTTGTTTTGCTTTGTTTGTGTGCATGGCTTTTGCTTTCCCTATTAGTCTACCTTTATCTCAGCCCACGAGTTCTCTACATTTTACTCTTCCAATTCTCTCTCCTATCCTGCTGGTGGGGGTGTGAGTAAGCAGCTGCCCGGGGTTAAATCACCAGAGGTTCCTGCATCAGGCCCCAGCTCTCAGTTACAAACATCCATCAGAATCAGGATGGAGCAGATCAGCTCCATCAACATCCCAGAATTTTTCCAGTGACTTTCCTTGCTTTATATAGACACAATAGAGAATCATTCCCACTTGATCCACATCTGTCCTGAGATCGGGGACTTCTCAGTGATTCTAACATTTTTAAATAGTTTAAAATCATCTAAGAGAAAATGGGTGTTACTGCAAAGATTCACAGTCAAGAGTGCTGCAGATATTTATACCACCTGAATACCTGGGATTTTGTTTCCATGAAATTGAAGGCACTGTTTATTCCTTATAAATAGGACACTAGAAGAGGAAGAAAACAAAATGTAGACTTCTCTATTTTTCTCCAGATGGTAAGTAATTTGATTCATATATTCCCATTTTAGCCAAGATGTCAGATTCTTTCAGTCCACGTTATTCAGTTTGCCCTACTGTTGTTGAAGCTGTGCTTGTGCTCTACAGTCAGCTTCTTAAAAAATCTTTCTACATTTCACAGTAATGTAGGTTAAGGCAGAATCTAAAATATATCCCCTACACTTATGTAACATCAGGTGTGGCTTCAAAAGAGTGACCTACACAGGAAAAGAAATAGAAATAATTCCCCACATTTGAATTACACTCTGCTTCTAAGTGAGTATGAATGAATGGCAGCAAGTGTACCTTAGCTGACAATGAAAGGTGAAATGACAATGATTTTTCCTACTGGGAAAACTCAACTGAATATCATTTTCTTAGGTTGAAATATTATGCTTATTGTTTTGATGGAGTGAAGACAAAAAGAGTGATTTTACTTTGTGAGAAAGAAAGAGAACATATTTTAGAAAAGTTTTTAAGAATCAGCAACAAGACACAAGTGGTAGCCAGTCCCACGGGAGTTCAGAGTATCATTGTTGTGCAATGCAAGTAAAAATAGACATAGAGAGGATGCTTGGAAACAAAGAATACGGGGGTTTTTTTATCAGAAATGTTAGTTTTGCTGTGGATCTCTGCACACACTGACTACTCATTAAAAATAAAAAGAAACTCCCTTTCCATGCACTGTACTTTTCCTGTCCCATACTCTACAGTGTTATACATTCTTTCAACAACAACAAAAAAGTTCCTCTGTTATCCTCCAAACTATTAGCTAAATTTAGACCTGTTAAAAACAACGGTTTGTATTTTTGGAGAATGAATCATTTTATCCTTAAGACATAAGTATTTTAAATTGTACTTTTTCCGCTTGCTGGTCACATTAAGAAAAAAAAGTTTATTCCAAAGTTGCTTTTTTTCCTAACACCTAGGATTTAGAAAAAGAACTCATAAATAGAATATCCACCTATTTGTAGTCTAAATTGTGATTGTACCTTTCCATTCCCATGCCAGAAACCAGATATTTAAGGTGAACATGTGGTAGTTTACCTCATAACCCACAGCCTCCCATGAATTCAAAAAATGATCTACCTGGGGTGACAAAAAAAATCCCCAATAATTTAAAAATATCTTCCTTATTTTGTGACAAAAGTGTTTGAATTAAAACTTTTTTTTAAATTGTCTGAGTTATTGGTCATCTCAATGGCATATACCATGCTGTATCTTTAATTTCTTAAGTGGAAATTTTTTTTACATAAATTCTGTCAACATTTTTTCCGGGGAATATGTTACAAAAATCAGGTCTTGGTGTAAATTAATTATTAGTGTCCATAATTTTAGATTTATGAAGAAATTAATATATTTCAGTGTTTCCTTCTTTAGAAAGAAAGCACTTGCAAAGACAAGCTAATCTCTTCTGATAACAGATTGAGTTTTATTTTAATCTTTATGAAGATTTGAATGTTTAAGAGAAACAAGTAATAAGAGTTCTTTGGACTCTAGACAAAAGATAAATCAAGTGCTCAGTTCAGGCTCCCTTGCATCTCCTCAAATGATAGTTGCCACAGTTATAAACATGAAATCTGAAAACTTCAGTTTTGTCTTTTGGCACTTACTGAGTTGTTTAATTTTTATTGTATTTGTAAAGTCTTCAACTGAGCTTCTGTACTTGTCCTGAATAACACTAAACAATGATGATGCTGCCAGGCTAAAACGAAAAGGAGGACACATTTTGGCAATCAAACTAGAATACATTGCAGCTATAACTGGTTATATGAATAATCTGGAATGGCTTCACACAGAGACTAGAATTTTTGCACGAACAAATAAACATGCCTGTAGCACAATGATTACTGTGCATACATACAAAATATGTACATAAGATCTGTAGCCAGCTAGCAAATGTGTAGTATATTGTGTGAATGCATATTGAATACCAAGGAGGTTGTGGCCAACAATCTGAATTCAAGCTGCTAGCTGGATAGATGTGCTGGCTATTTTTACCCAGCTGTTTACCAGCTGTATGTTCCTCTGCCTCTCAGACTATATGAATACATCTCCACAAGTGGGACTTCTGATCTCAAGGTGGGTGCAGATAGGAAGTTCAGCAAACCTTGACTCTTAGGAGGGGTCAACCTGCCAAGAGAAGCCAAGATTTCATTGGCATGATTTGGAGTGTCTTGGGATGGTTTCTTTTGAAGATTTCTTTCTCTGATAGTTCATGAAGGAGTTGGAGTAAGCATTCCATCAATGGACTGAATTGTGTCAAGACCAGTGGCTCCCTGAAGGAATGCTAACCAAAGGATCTCCTAAGGCTCAAAGCAAGACTCACTAAGTGGAAAAAGAATTATAAGTCACAGCTTTCAGTAAAAAATAGGAAAAGGAAAAGAAATAAATTTCATGTTGCAGAGGCTTAGGAAAAAAAAAGCAAGATGGATTAAGGACAATAAAGAAATTAAGTATAGTGTATAGCATTCTCAGATGAGGCATTTTTAAAAGCAAGTGGAAAGACCAGAAAACATACAGAAAGAAGACCAAAGCCATTATCATTCAGTCACATAATTTTTTTTTTTTTAAATCCCCAAGCCAAAATAGAAATAAAAGAGCATCAGTGTGCCTTGAAGAGACAATACAATTTCAAACACACAGAAGACAGCAAAGATAGTAAATTCTTATTCCTATTCAGTCATAATTAGCTGTATACCTGAACTGGAAAACCATCACAAGCGTGTGGACAGAGTATAACATCTTATTAAAATAAGATGACACAGTTTAATAAAACAGGGACCGCTGTGTGGCCATAGGACAGCCATGGACTCTCTAAAGCAAGGGTAATGAAAAAAATCACAAGCATGACCAAGACTGATTTGGTCCTTCTTTAGTGAAGAGAAAGACAAAAGAAACACGGAAAACAAACTTTGTAGAGTTTTGAGTTTAACTTTAGAGTTTAACTCATAAAATGAAGAAAACTGTACTGCTATGAGAGCAGTTAAAAGTTGAAAAATATGATGTTAAAGGCATAGGTAGGATTGCAGAATATGACTATAAAATTTTGATTAACATAGGCAAAAAGTTCTGCATTGAGGTTAAAAAAGAGAAAGACCAGAAACTCAGCAGAATTTACTGAAGTTGAAAGCTGTTCCTTTACCACTAAAAGTCTTTAAGGCTATTTTAATGGAAATCAACCTTTTCATAAAATCAAAATAGGCATTTATACTGAATGCTCCAGGCTTAATGACAATACAATTTCAAATGTTAGAGTCTAAAGAAAAGTTGATGAAAATTGCAAAGGCAGGGACTAAAAAAGTCAGCATACATGGGATTGCTCCCCAGGAACAGGTTAGATGTAAATACAACTATGTTTTCTTAAATAAGTGGTTGCTTAAAAAGTTACATTGAGGAAATGGCTTGAGGTAGCTAGCCCTGAAAAAAACCTAACCTGATGTGAAATAAGAAAAGAAGTGCCTGTGTTGCAGGAGAAAAAGAGTGGAGTTATCTCTTGCCATTACTCTCAACCCACATTTGAATTGGCTAAATCATTCATGAAATTGCAGCCTAAAGGAGGAAAATTGAATAAAAATTTTGGAAGGAACATGTACTGCTAATTTGTTTTAAATAACAGATTTGTTATGAAGTGTACATGAGTGCTTTTTCTCCAACACCACTCCTGACTCCTTTTAAGAAATTAGCTATGAAGGGTGTCAGGTAAGCAATTGAGCCCCCTTCACTTTGACACTGTATTGGAGAAATAAAAAATTTTTAAAGGCAAGAGAAACAGAAGTTAGATCATCTCTGTGCAGCAGCTTTTAAACTGAAACAGAATGAAATGCTTGTTATCTCCAAGGAGCAATAAAATGACTGCTTCACAAGATAAAAACGATCCCAGTAACAAACAAAAGGTTTAGGGACTGTATATTTAGTATATATATTACTGTAAGCCCTCAACCTGAGACCAGAGTACATGCAAAACACATTTACTAAACTCATAACAAGAAAACAGAGCTATTGTCTGCACAGAGTACAAATCTAACAGCTGAATCGACGCCAAAATTATCTTTGCTGGTATGTGTCTACATATGCAGTATATATATATATATATGGATATGGATATAAATATATATTTATAGTACATATTTTTGTGGAAAGTGAGGTGTATATCCACAAGAGCTTCATAAAAACTTCATCTTGTCTTAACAATGTCACACAGCAATGGCATAGCTCAGAAGAGTTTTAAAAGAATAATATCATAGAAAGCAAGCATGGTATAGGTCATTCTCTAGCAAGTCAATACTAGAAAGAAAAGACAGTTGTTACATGTTGAGTAACAGGAAAAACTGTAATCTTCTTTTCAAGGATCCTATAATTTCCCCATTTTTTAGGCCACGTGCTGCTTTTTGTGCTCAGCCTAAATTGCCACGTGCCCAACTCTGTGAACATAGGAATAGCTTCCAAAATACCCAGTGAGAACTACTGTACAGTAACATTTCTGTCACTTGAAAGACACATGTGACAGGTGTCTATGTGAAGCATCCAGCTGAGAACCGTCTTCCAAAGTCAAGCAACATATATAAATTAAATACTTTAACACACTCATTGGAGGATTTTGCTAAAATTTTAAAATATAAATAAAAATTGTGAGACCCATTATGAATTGCTATAAGACTAAGATGCCTAGCTACAGATTTATAAACTGCTGTGCTATTCAAAATACCTAGTTTCAGTATGCATTTGCCACATACTGTGTATAATTAGTATGAGTAAAACACATGACAAGAGTTAAGGTATTTGGCTTCTCAAGACTAAATGCAACAGGGTAAAATAAAAAGGGGAATTAACTTCAGATTTTCCAGAAATATATTGCAGGGAAAAATGTGGACTTTTTCCTATCTTTCTTGAAAACGTAAACCAAAAAAAGCTGAAAGCAGACATTCGGTTTAACAAAAAACCCAAAAAACCCAATACTTCCCCTCCCACCAAAAAAAAAAAAAAAAAAAAAAGTAAAAGAAGCACAGACTTGAATTGAATAAAAAGCTTTCACAATCCAGTGGCTGGTCAGCTAAGCCCTACCAGTTTGCTTATCAGTATGACGATTTTCTGCTCCTCGCTATAATCCTGAACATGAAATCAAAATGTCACTTCTGATATCTAGCCAAATTCCCTGATGGAAAGAATCTTGGGTAACAGAAAGGGACACTTTTGAAGAAAAGCCAACAAAATGAGTGGACTTGCCTTAGAGGACCTGAAGTACAGGATTTCCCCCCAGATTTTTGCTGAGCTTCAAACATCATAAAAATATAATTTTTAGAGGAATAAGATGAACTTCAGCATTTTAGCTGTCACAAAAGATGAACCTTGTTGTTTCTATGCCTTTTAATGAAAATTCTATTTTATAAGATCTGATCTTGGAGTCATTCTTTTTGAATCAGAAAATTATTGTCCTACTAACCAAATCCCATCATTTTGCACCTTTCATAGAATTCACCTCATAAAACAAATACAAAGTGTTTATATGAGATTCAAAATGAAATTAAAGAAAAAAAAGGTTAGTTTTAAAATCCAGCACTCAGAATCTAGAAAATTCAAAATTCATATGAAACTTATAAGCATACCTTACAATTTGTTTACCCAAGTGGGGTTGGGTACAAAACACAAATACTTTGTGTTTTGTAAGGGGCATAGAAAATGATACTGTACTAAAGTTGTGTGGGCTACAATGACTCCCAAAAAAGTTAAATTCTGTGCAATACAGCAACTTGAACCCATTGCTTAGCAGCAGGAATATTTTATGGACACTTCTTGCACATGGTGAAGCCAGGTTGGGTGAATAACACCTGCTGTCTGTCAGTAAGGGATGTTTCTTTCTGAAGCAGAAATTAGATGGGTTCAGATGACAAGCCAAAAAAGAAGAAAACTTACCCTAGCCTTCTTGAATGGAGTTCCCTGCCCCCACCCTCTTTCTCCAGAAAATCTGTTTCAGTTTTGTGATACTTCAGTGTTTGGAATGGGCTTATACAGCCATGGTGTTGGACACACAGTAAGGCTTCTGGATGAAATTCGTCCTTTGTTCTTGATATAAAGAAGCATATGTTCCTGATGCACTGGGCTATTCATGGCTTGTGGAAAATCTTCCCTTCTTCTGTCATCCCTTAATTATTCACTGTATGTTTCACTGTTGACTGAACCATTACATTTGTCTTAAAATAGTTATGCTCATTAATTACTTTTTTAGCTGCTGACACATTCTGACCACAAACAAACAAATAGAAGTATTTTTAAAATCATCTTTGTTTTGTTAAAATTCGAATAGAACCTCTTGCAATAAAATTAGGTACTCCTCTGGCCTAAGGGTCCTCCTCAGTTTTGTATCTGTGACCTGCTGCAAAACAGACAGCTTGGAAAGCTTATAATGCAAATAAATCTTTTATAAGTGTCTTCAGTTTAAGAAAATATTCCTCTTTCAGAAAGAAAATATCCTATTTTTAATGTAGTATGTTGTGAAATATTTCTCTGTATTCTGTATTTCTAATTTAGGAAAAGCCTTGAGGTAGACATTTTTGCACAGAGCATGATCAGCAACTTGAAGAAGTGCTTTATGCTATTAAAAATATGCTAAGCTTAGTAAAAAAAATCCACTACTGAAGCCAGGCACTATAGCTGTAACAGTCTGGTGCAGACAAGTTTCTTCAAGATTATACTGTAGATAAATGATTTTAGAGACAAAGAAAAACAGCCTTTTGTGATTGCTATTTGTTTGTCCAGTCTCAAACTGAAGGGTCAGATAAATAGTTTAAATAGTTTTAAAGACTATTCTTACACACACACCTGAGATTGTATAAAGCCTCTAAAAGTACATCTGATGTGTAAAAATTAAAGCATGTTCTGGCAAAAAGAAGAAAAAAGAAATCCCTGAGCAAGGAATAATGTCAGCTTCTTCTGGTGTTCTATTGATGACCTGGTTTTCAACAAACTGATTTTCCTTACTTATGCACAGTGGTTTCCCTCCACAATTGTCCTAGTGAAGAAGAAAGATTAGGTCAACAAAGAAATGTATCTTTGTCATATCTGACTTTCGTGTACTCTAAAGCAGCTATAAAGTGAACTTCATTGAAAATGTGCTATTCTAACCATTTTTTTTCATTAAATCAAGAGAAAAGAATTGGAGTTGTCATTTGAATCTGATGGAAAAGATAGAAAAGATGAAATGACAACCTTCTGGTGGCATAATGTGATTCACTTAATCATTATTCTTTAATAATTAATACCTCTATAAATTTTCCCCTTACAGAATACTCATAAGATTAGAAAATATTATTTCCCGCCTGAAGGCTGGAATATTAAGACACAAAATTGGTTTACCCAGGATTCCATAGTCGTAGATCAGTGTCTTAGCTGCTGAGTCATCCTTTCTACTCAGGCCCAATACACCTTCTGTAGAAACCTTAAAACTAGAAGTAGCTAAACAGAACTTAACTCTCAGACACACCAGAGATGACATACATTTGGCTCACCCCTTGTCAATGAAAGCTCTAGGAAAAAAATATAAAGAACTGTAATACATTTCCTTCTGTTTTCAGTTCTAGCATAGTAGCAAGATGCCATAAGCAACATTAATGCCTGCTGAAGAGGTCTAAGTATTGGGTAGTCATTGCTGAGAGGAAAAATAAAGAATAATATGGTAGAATGCAGAGGAATTAGAATTTAACTCCAGATCATCGTGAGTGGCTAAATTCTTAAAACTAAGGCAGAGGCCTGCTTAAGTGTGGTTAAGCAGTAATCCCAAATGTTAAGGACATATTTGTGAAGACTTTTTAAGAGCCTTTTCCATAATTATTTGATTTTTTAAATTAATATTATTCTGATGGCTGAAAGACCTTTGTAAGGAAAGGCAACAGCTCTACTCATCTGAATCATAAATTAAATCCCTATTAGAAATAGCAAATTTTAAAGAAAAAAAAAAGAAAAATAGCATAAAAGGCATTGTCCACCTTTAAATCTTTAACTCTGAAGCATTCCCAATGAAAAAAGCAGTAGATCAGTCAGCATTGACAACTGCTGTGCACTGCTCATGGTCATGAGCTGGAGTTTCAAAAAGCATCATCCAAAGCAAAAACTGAGTTAGTGAATGACCAAATCAAGACACAGAGAAAACTGTGGCTTAGTAAGGTTAGAGGAAAGAAAGGCATCAATTTCTCTGAGCAGAGGAAGTAAATGACAGCAAAGTTCCCTTAACATACAATTCTCCATTGTCCTTGTTCAGGTGACATTTCTATAAGAAATTAAACATACAGTAACTGCAGAAATCAGTGTTAAGAACAAAAGAAGTTATCACAAGGTACACATTTCCACGACATCAAAACTTCCTATCAGTTCTTTCTGTTGTATGGATTGTCATTCACCACCCAGGTCGATAGTCTGTGTAGTCTTCATTGTTATGGCTGTTGTTCATGTCAGGTGATGCTGATGTACCTGGGATGACACCCTGAGCACTGTGGCATCGATAAAGCTGAATGCAGAAGGTGACTGCATTCAGGCTTGACCACAAATTGTGGTCCTTGTTGCTGTTGCTAGTTAGATGGTTGATTCGTTGGTTGATTGCTTGTTTTTATTCTGGGTTGTGTTTGGTTTGGCTTTTTGGGGGGGATGGCATTTTGAATATATTCAGCCTGTCCTATTGCATAAAAGAACAAATTTAATTTTTTTGATGTCTGACACGCTGTCATCAGTCAGAAGTTAAGGTGACAATACAGGCAATAGAGAATAAAAAAATTATAAAACGGGATTTTTTTTATTCTTCCATTATCCTGTGATCAGAACAAGAAAACTTTATGATATCTGTATCTTGATTTCTGAGTGTCACTTCCCAAGTGTTGTCACTCTCAGATTATTCTACACTACCTATATCTTTCCTTCCTGTCTAACTTGAGAAGATTGCCTGTTGCAGAAATCACTAAGCAATATCTTCTGTAAACTGAGCTTTAAACTTTGATGTGTCATATGCTGAAAAGAGAAGTTAATTTGAAGACAAGTTTCAACACCAACTTTAGATGAAACACAGTACTATTATCTCTGATACTACCTTATAAATTGTTAAAAAGGTTAATTGCTGTTGAAAGCTCTTCAGTAAACCATTGTTTATTAATTGCCTCTGTTCATTGTCTCTTTAATAATAAAAGAAGCACCATTAATGAATGTGTCTGTTCTGCCTTAGGTATTATATCCGCCTCTAGAGCATACAAAAAGCTTTACTCGACTAAGCCAGTAGTCTTAATGATCCTTTACAGTGCATTTTCATTAAGATTTGGTCTGGCATGCATTTCTCTTGAATGCACATGCTTTCAGGAATTCCAGAATAAAATTATTTCCCATCAAAAAATCCAGTAAATATCTTTGTATACTGTATACATCATCTATTTTATGTGAAATGGACCAGAATGATAGTACACTACACTAAGAAGTACATCATGTGCACCCAAGCTTCTTTGATTAACCTTATTATTTAAATCTGCCACTCCAGTATAAAGTACATGGCTTTGATTCAGTGAAGTGCAATTATTGTATTGCATTACTGGCAAATTTGTTGCTAGAATAGCGATTTTTGGTCCGATTGAATTCAAGTAAGAAAAGATGATGAATCATACAGAACAGATATAAATCTCAAATAATTTATAACCAGAATTACAGACTAGCTGATAGATAGTAATCCAATAAAATTTACACAAAACAGCACACACTTGTTCTTTATAGTTCTCTGACAGTTCACTAAATTATGTAGTTGAAATCACAGAATCATAGAACACCAGGCTGGAGGGGACCTCAAGGATCATGTGGTCCAAATTTTTTTGGCAAAAGCACAGTCTGCCCAGCACCCTGTCCAGATGAATCTTAAAAGCTACCAATATGGGGAATCCACCTCTTCCCTGGGGAGATTATTCTACTGGCTGATTGTTTTCATTGTGAAATATTTCCTCTTTGTGTCTACTTGGAATCTCTACAGGATTGACTTGTACCCATTATTCTTTGTATTTTCCATGTGACTCTTTGTAAAAAGGAAGTCTTTTATCTTCTTTATAGCCACCCTTTAAATACAGGAACCTGGTAATAAGATCTCCCCTAAGTCTTTTTTCTCAAGGTTGAATAAACCCAGTTCTTTTACTCTTTTCTTATATTTCAGGCTTCTCAGTCTTTTGATCACCTTTGTGCCCCTTCTCTGGACCCTCTCCAGTTGTCTGCATCCTTTTTGTAATTTCAGGACTAAAACCAAACACAGTATTCCAGGTGAGGCCTGACAAGTGGTGAGTAGAGTGCATCTCTGCTGGTAACACTCTTGTTGGTGCAACCCAGCATCCTGTTGGCTGTCAGTGCTTGAACAGCACAGTGCTTACTCATATTGAGCTTGTTGTCCACCAGGATGCAAAGGTCCCTTCTAAAGACCAGATAGATCCTTGACCATGCTATG
Source organism: Aphelocoma coerulescens (assembly GCF_041296385.1). NCBI lineage: Eukaryota > Metazoa > Chordata > Aves > Passeriformes > Corvidae > Aphelocoma > Aphelocoma coerulescens. Next base: position 126,650,472 of record NC_091015.1, read on the forward strand.
TTCCTGGATTATATTTTCCCATAGGCAAGACCTTACACTTGTCCTTGTTAAATTTCATGAAGTTCTTGTTAGCTCACTCTTCCTGTACCCACATCCTGCATTATTCCAATCTTCATGTCTTCCTGCTGGGTGGCTCTCCCTTCTGAAGTGTCTACTTCTGCAATCAGTTTGATATCATTGACTTTATCAGGGTGCAGTTAATCACATTATCCAGATCATTTATCAAGATATTAAACAGTGCTGGGCCCCACACAGATCCCTGGAGGACCCACTTCTGTCAGGTTCCAGTTTGAAAAGGAGCTGTTTGCCACCACCCTCTGGGTGCAGCCTGTCAGCCAGATCCCCACCAACCACACTGACCACATGTCTGGATCATAACACATCACTTTCTCCAGAAGGAGGCTGTGGGAAACCATGTCAAAAGCATTGGAGAAAGCCAGGTAGACAGTGTCCACCTCACCCCACATCAAGTTGTCGTGGTTTGATGCTGGCCCAACACCAGGCACCCACGAGAGCCCCTCACTCACCCTCCCCTGCTACAGCTGGGCAGAGGAGGGAAAATGAAAAAAAATTAACAAAGGCTTCACGAATGAGATAAGGACCAAGAGAAACACTTCAAGGGTGAAACAGGCTCAACTTAACTTGCAAAGTGAATTTATTACTAACAGAATCAGAGGAGGATAATGAGAAGTAAAATAAGCCCTTAAAAAAGCACCTTTTCCCCCCAGCCCCTCCCTCCTTCCCACCGACAGCACAGGGAGACAGGGCATGGGGGTTTGGTCAGTTCATCACCAAGATTTCCTTCTGCTGCTCCAGGAGAAGACTCTTCCCCTGGGAGGCTGTGGGGTCCCTCCCACGGGAGACAATTCTTTGCAAACCTCTCTGATGTGGGCCCACTCTCAGGAGCAGCAGCCCCACCGCCCCTGCTGCAGCGTGAGCCCCTCCCACGGGCACTCAGCCCTCCCAAAACTGCTGCGCCGTGGGTCTCTCTTCCCACAGGCTGCAGTCCTCCGAGGACAGGCTGCTCCAGCCTGGAAGCAAGCGCCTTCTCTCTCTCCACCAGGTCTTCCACTGGATCACAGCTCCTGCAGGCATCCACCTGCTCCAGCGTGGGCACCTCCCCCATGGGCTGTGGGTGGATCTCTGCATCCCCCGTGGATCCATGGGCTGCAGGGGCACAGCGGCTTCACCATGGTCCTCACCACGGCCTGCAGAGGAATCTTGGCTCCAGCACCTGGAGCACCTCCTCCTCCTCCTTCTCCACTGACCTTGGTGTCACCATGTTGTTTTCCCTCACATGTTCTCACCTCCTCCTCTTCTCTGACTAGAATCCAAGATCTTGTGACTTTGATTTTCTTCTTAAATATATCATCACAGAGGCGTTACCAACCTCTCTCATTGGCCCAGTTTTGGCCAGCAGCATGTCCATCTTCAGAGCCATCAGCCATTGGCTCTGCCGGACATGGTGGAAGCTTCCAGCAGCTTCTCACAGAAGCCATCTTTGTGGCCCCCCTGCTACCTAAAACCAGTGTTCACAAGTGAACAGGTTACTTTGTCATAGAAGGCAACCAGGTTTGTCAAATATGTTTTCCCTTGCTGAACCCATGCTGGTTTTTCCCAGTCATGTGGTTCATCTGACTTGTGCCTGACCCAGGAGGATTCATGCCATAACTTTCCCAGATCATGAAGTAAGACTGATGGACCTATTACTTCTTGGATCCTCCTTTAAGCCAAAGAAAGCAAAGATATTTATATCCTTCTCAAATAATTAAAATCTGTATCTTTAGTCATGTCTTAGAGGACATTATTTCCTGCTCTTCATTTGAGACTTAACCACTTTGGACTAAGTTGGATTACCTGCAAATAGGAAGAATCTAAAAGCATTGACACAAGTAATTTTCTCTTGGTCAATTTTATTATTGAATACTATGAAATATTGGCATAGGACATGCTTTACTAAGCTTTAGTATGGATATAACATCTAACAGTGTTTATTTTTATGGAGCATATCTGAGCTTTAGAAACGTCTTGATTATACCAATTACTCAAAGATTTTTCTTATCATACAGTGTATGCCTCCAAAACTGACAATGGATTATGTTGAAACAACTGTTATTTTCATAGCTAAATTTAAAAGGGTGCTGTAAGAAAAAGAACTTCAAGACAAAACACAGGGTTTAGCTGCCTTGATATATCTTTGGGTAAATGAGCAATTGTTCCAGGAAAAAGTCACCACCAAATGGAACAGGAATTTATTTCAGGATTAAGAACAGATTTACCTTGATTTAAAGATCCTGTTGTATGAACTGCTCCCTACTTTCCCCTTAAGGATTTTGTTATTCAGGAAAAACTATTTTTGCATGAGCATAATCTTTTATTTCCCCTTTACCTAAATATGTTCAATAATTAAGGGTTGCAGAGCATTATAAGATACATACAGAGATTATAGAACATGGTAATCGCTTTGAAGGGAAAACACTTTGGAAACTTCCAGCTAGGAATTAAAATACAATATCAGTTATGCTTTTAATGTTCAATTCTTGCTCCAAAAAGCCCACTATCACAGTACATCATAGTAGAAAAACTAAAAGTAAAAAAGCAGGAAAACAGTTGAACTATTCTCACAACATTTTTATGTTGAAACAGAATAAAATTCTCTAAACACTCTAAATATATCCTTTTTATGACTTTATGGTTATTGAAGACTAATGCAAAGAGCCAGTGGCACAAAATTTCTATATGCACAAAAATTATAAGGTATTTGGCTCTTTATGTGATGTGTAAAAATAACATTTGATGTCTCAAAATTAGACATTGAGCTGATCCATTCACCTAAGTAAACTTTCATGCCAGTATCACTGTGTTCTTTCAGATATTTTTTCATAATAAATTATATATGTGCATGGTCAATAGATAATATGAATGTGTGAATATAAATACAAACATAATTTCTTTTTCTTTTTCTCTTTAAGAGATTTTTCTTTAACTCATTTCACAAGATGCTTTGTTTTATCCAAGTAATGATTGGGGGAACCAAGGACATTGTAATTCATTTTTATATACCTCAAATATAAACCTTTAGCCACCTGTCCTGGGTTGCAGTGTATTCTATTACCATCCTCATGAGCTGTTGAAATCAGGTGGGGCAGTGTTTCCTTGCCTCCTCCCCCCAGACTATCTTGCTGTTAATGGCCCATCATTGTCCTGCTGCATGACTCAGAGATAACTCCCTCCGGACTATCTTCTGTTAACGAGCCTAATCAACACTTGGCCTCATGACTCATTACCCTATTGTGAGATGCTCCACCCAGAAGGAGGAACCAAGCATCCCATCCTTGATATAATCTGGGACTCTGAACACCAGAGACAACCCTTTTCCACTGGATTTCCAGAGGACAGGAGCTACACAGCCACAACTGGAATTTCTGAGGAAGAGCAGACCACTTTACTACAGGGTCACTGCTTCAGAGGACTGCAGCCACCACCCTGACTAACAGGGACTCAGGTTGTATCTTGACTCTGTCAGTTTGAAACAGTGTTTTCTTTTAGTTTTTTTCTTTTCTTTAATTTCCCCATTAAATTGTTATTCTGACTTGGTGCCTCCCACTGGTTTGTTTTCAAACTAGTACACCACCAAACTGAGACTAACAGGGGGTTCAACATTTGGAAATATAACAGTGTTCATTAGGTCTGCAAACGAAGAGAAGTTATGATTTCTTTCCTGTTCTGTGTAGCAGATTACTCTGGTAATGGAGGTCTGAGGAAATGTATAACAGACTTTGAAGGCAAAATATGTTGTTAGTCTCAGAAGGTTTGTCCTGTGCAATTTGGAGTCTCTGCTAGTAAGCTACTTTGCCACCTACATTAAAAATTGCAGCATAGAAGCAAAGGTCATGTTTTAAATAGCACAATTAAAAGTTCAGACCCTTCTCCTTCCTATGCAAATGACTTGACATTCACTTTATATTAGATGGAATGTTCTTTTCCCTTGTTATTCAGACCAAGATTTACTTTTCTCAGGCAGCTCACTTTTTGTATACTGCAGTCTCCAGATATTGTTATCAACAGTAAATAGGCATGATTTTGCACAGTTATGTTCATTATACACTGAAATTTTTCAAGGCTTTGTTCAAATTAATTTGCTTTATTTTCTTTACATTTTTTTTCTAATAGGACTTTTCTCTTTGTGTGGTTGATATAACACTAATATTTAGAAGAATCTCATATACTAAAATCCCCAGTGGAATTTCCAAAAAAACGTGCATCAAATATTTACAGCTGTAATAGTAAAGTATGAAACATATTTTCGATACAGTGTGGGTTCTTAGCCTCAGAATCAAAACTGTCTAAAAACAACTGTATGAATAATCCCATAAAATGTATGGATGCTTTAAAATCTCTAAGGCAGCAATCAAGGTGATGTAAAAGTCAACTAAAATAATCTCTGCAGGGCACAAAAGAGAGAGAGGGCAGGGGGGAGTGGTGAATTGGTTGTATTGTTCTTTAGTGACTGCAAAATAATTTCTCTATATAGGAACTAGGATTTATCATTATTCTTTGTGATTCATATATTTCCATAAAGAAATACTTCAAACATGGAAAATAAATGATGTCTCTATGCAAATATTCGGTCACAGGGCAATTAAAAATCCACCTTGCTTGTCCATGCTTATACAAGCCCAGTTAACCGAGATACTAACTGGTAAAAATGCTCATTACTTTCTTATTTTTCTTCTTCTTTTTATTTTTTCTTCCTTTCTCCTTTTCTTTTTTCTTCCTTTTTTTCTTTTTTTTTTTCCTTTTTCTTTTTATTCTTTTTGTTCTTCCTTCCCCTGGGTCTATATATGGACTTTGTTAAACACATTTATAATAGAAGACAGATCATATTTATGAAATATTTGTTCTGACATGCTTCTCAACTGCTTGCACTTTCCTCTCCTGTATATATTTATTGTGTGACTGAAATGCATATATTTCCAGGGCATAAACTGTGACAGAGTTGTTGTTGTTCTACAACTGTAGAACAGATGTAAAGCAGGATGGCATAGTGATTTTATCATTAAAAAAACACCACGTGTTTTGATAGTGTGTAGACACTGTTCAAAGTAATTTCATCCTTGCAAAGTAGTTACTACAAGAATTCTGATGGTCTCTTTGAAGTGTTCATTACTTCTGCAAACAAGCATTAATTTTAGTAGAGTTCACCAGTCATTTGGCAGAACTCATGATTTGTTTTTCACTTTCTTCTAGATGCAGCCTCCCTGCAACATAGTGGCATATCACAATATGATCATGGTCTGGATTAGGGTTAAAAAATTCCCCAACTGATAAATATTTCTTTTTATGGCTCAGGTCATAGGATTGATCTATACCTTAGTCCTGCAGAGTTGCAGTTTTTTACAGTTGCAGCCTACTAGGCCAAACGAACTGTAAGAAAGGTGTTCTAAAAGGCCTGTTCTGTTACTGAACAATTCTTTCACTAATCAAGCTAAATGTCTTTTCAGCACCTCAGGAATTCTTGAAACTGAGTGTTCCTAGAAGAAAGTGGAAAATAAACACAAGAATGGAAGAATAAACTAATCCAAACACTGCTCTGGAATTAACTTGAAAAAAGGTGGGATGACAACTAGATTTATGTCTCCTTAGAAGTCAAGAAGACTGAATTAGAAATGCCTCCTTAGGAATCTGTAACTTAATAGATAGACAATCAGCAGTAAAACTTATTTCTCACAATAACAGGTTCTAAAGTCCTGGTTGTACAAACTCATTGCAATAAGTTATTCACTTCAGTGAGGAAGCTGCATTATGCTCCAACTCCCCCTAGCTTCTATCTGTTGTCATTTGTGTGGGGGAGCCATAGAGTAACTGAGATTATGATATGGCTTAATTATTTTGTCTCTACCGAATATTTACTTCTGAAAAGTAAGAAGTACTTTTGGTTACTAACTCACAATCCTTTTAAGAGGCAGGTGGCTGGTAGAGTAGGTCATGACTGCTGTTTTTGTCATGCTTGCTTGTAGTTATCTTTGGTAATACGAATTATGTGGCATTTCAAAAAAACAGATAAATAGAGTGTTCCATACATATGTGAAGTAGATCAGGAGTACTTTTTTTACAAAACTGTAGACTAATTAATTCTATGAAAATATTTTGCTGGTAGAACAGAGGAAATAATCTTGCAGCACACCTGCCTCCAGGATAGCAGACCACCTCGTAGCCAAAACTGGATCAATACAATCACCAAGCTACCACAAATTCAAAATTAGCCTTGAAAAAGATACAGAATTTGTACAGTATGAGCTATGGGAGAACAGAAAGAATTCTTGTCCTGTGAAAGAAATTGAGAACCTACTGAGTGCTTCAAAAGAGACTTCAGGACACACGTTGAACTTCAGAATAAACACCATAGTCAGAGTACAGAAAAACAAGATTTTTTTTAAAAGTATGTTAGTATTTTTTATTAAGGAATATTGCTGCAAAGCTTTGTCTCGGAAGGTTGCTTTGACGTTAGAAATCTTGCCTTTGAGTTACACAGCTCCAGAGAAAAAAATTCATCAGGATAAAGTATTTTGTTGTTCAGAAACTGTGGAAAGTGTCAACTGATAATGAAAAGCTTTCTGAATACCTAGGATTCAGAATGATAACTGAACAGGATGTATGCTTGTTCAGATGCATCTACTGAACAATTTGAATAAGTCAAATTCATATAGAATAATTGTAAACTTCATTCTTGGCTGAATCTAAATCTAGGAAGATGAACAGAATAAATGAACATGTGTGAAACTGAATAACATGAAGCTGATGGAAAAGAGACTATTTAAGGTGTGCTTTTTATAATCCCTCATTTGACCAACAGTCTTCGAACAAAGAACTTTACAGAGACCATTTATAATCCTGTTCAATGTACATTAATGTGCTTAACATCTGAATTAACATCTCTAGGTGGTTTCTCCATGCCTAATGTATTCTGGCTGCTACAGGTGAGTTAGAAAGGATGTACAAAAAGGATTGTACATAAAATGTTTGCTGGTCAAATGCTACATTTATAAAGTTAGCAATATGTTTCATCAAAGTGAAGACTCAATCATACTCAAAGAAACATTCATATTCTAAGCTTGCTTTTTGTATGTATTGTGTTCCCTGGGATCACTCTAAATCAGCAGACATGAAAAAATTTCTCATTGTTTGCTGTACTTTAGGGCAAAAATGTAGTAGACAATCTGTTAGGAAGGAGTTAATTATTTCACTCAATGCAAACAATCAGATTATGTTTTAAACACTTTGGTTTTCTAGTATAATTAAATTAAAATGTTTACTTTATTTATTGGATCTCGGATCTCCCTTGAAATGTTTTATTAATCAAATCTATAGGTCTCTAGGCTCATGACTGCATTGAGACTTTAATTTCTTTCAACCCAAAATCTTTTTATTTTATACTTACTTTTAGGTTTTAATGAAAGCAACTTAATTCTGTCACTAATTTAAGTTTCAGGATGCCCTAGAATATTTTCAGATGGTAAATAAATATTACTTTTACAAAATATGATAGTGACATTTCCTTACTCTTTTTTTTTTTTTTTTTTTCTTTTTTTTTTTTTTTTTCTGGTGATGATTTAAAGAGCCTAAATCTCAAGAAGCAGAAGCAGCATGTTTATAAACTGTGGGAGCAGAGAGAGAAAAAATCCTCCTATCACCATGGCAGCAAGCGGTCTTTGTCAATGCTTGTACTTATGCTTTGCACAAGAAGAGAATGTAGTAATTTAGACTGCAGGACTGCAATGTTGTTTTGAAAATGCACTGGGACCCACTGTTCTGTGAAGTCTGAAAATGCAATTAAAACCAGACCAATGCTGACAGCAAGGTGTTAACTTGCTTACATTGAAGGTCATGAAGTTCAAATATTTCAGCCAAGGATGAAATTGCGTCTGCATTATTAACCAGTCTTAGGAGCTACAACATGACAACTGCACCTGGAATCCCCAAGAAATTTTATAATGGCAGGTGTCCCATAAAAATCATCTTTTTTTTTAAGATCACAAAAATGCAGAGCACTTGAGGGAAGAATCTAGACATAGCAGTACCTTCTCATCACGTTTCTGAAAGTTTTATCTCACCTTCTACAATAATCTATCAGCTTGTAGTACCTGATGCATACAGGAACTCAGCCCAAAATCTACCACCTGCATTTCAGAAAATATTGTCTCCTTAGGGGAACCTAACTACAAAATAGAATCAAGGAATCTTGAATGATAAAGACCATTTGTATGTCCAGTTATGGCCAGTCCATTATTGCAGTTACATGAATACAGAATTGGAATCAGGTGAACCAGAGTGTAGTAAAGGCAGAGGTTATCATGACACTGAATGGATGTTATGCATAGGTAAAATACCAGAATAAAATCTTCTCTTGCAGACCTCAGCTGCCAACAGAGATTTTAAAAATAAAATCTGACTGTGAGAGTGGTGGATGAGTGCATAAATTCCACATTTTTCTAGAACAAAACCCAAGGAACCCTTTCCTCCCTTAGTCATCATCTCACTCAGCCATACAAAAGAAGCAGTATTCTTCTTGGATCTAAAAATAGGTCCTCCAGTTTCAGTGCTTAGATATCTTCCTCTGAATCTATTTCAGCCTTAAACATTTTTGAAGATGGGTGATGACATCTGAATAAAATAGTTTCTTTCAGATGGAATTATGTCAGCCTTCCATAAACAGAATTTTTTTTCCAGATCTTTCCTGGATATATCTTGCCCGACTTAAAACAATTGCCTTTTTCACAGCCATGTGCTTTTACAGCCAACAGTTGCTCCATAAGCACTTAATCAAGCAAGTCTAATTCCTATTCATGTGCTTACATGCAGTGAGCTCCAAGCCTATATCTAAAAGCCTTGTTATTAAAAATCATCCTTTTTACTTTGCATTGATTACTGATCACTCTTTTATTAATAATATGTTATATGTGTTATATATGTTATGTGTTATGTTATATAATATTATATATTGTATATTATATATTGTATATTATATTCCAAGGGGGTAGGAAGAAGCATATGAAATCCAACTCTGTTTTAAGGAGACCACAGTTTTGCAATTAACATATTTCATTACAAAATTTGCATTTTTTCCATCACAGCCATTAACAAAAACAATATAGAAGATGTATACATGTACAAATGTATAAATATTCCAATTGTTTTCTACTATACTATCAGCACAAACTATGTTTGTGTCTATTTCTCATAGTTCTTATACCCAGAAAAAAATGATTTGTCAAATGACAACATTAATAAGTCTTATGCATTTTGTCTGTATAAAAACCAGACCTTTTCACAAAGAATAACACCAGAGTGTGTCAAAGTCTAACTTTGACAGGTGTGGTTGCTTTTGATCTAATTTCTAATTTTGGTCTATACTAATTCCTCTTCACAGTTCCTCAGGGCAGCATCAGGGCATCTACCAGCTCTTCCTCACTCAGATAAAAATTTCTGTGTGCTTCTGAAAGTAAGTTAAGCTTCTACAATGTAATACAGACAGAACACGGTCTTCAATTATTTCCAATTTTCACCTATCTTAGGCCTCTGGGATTAACCATATTACAAATGTAATTGCTTTCTTATTCTCAGGAAAACAGGAAACTGTAGATTTATTGGTGAAAAAGCTGATACAAACATGGTGGTTTTTATGTGCACACGCCATGGATTCAGACTAAAACTTGGATTTTCAAGCTCAAGCAATTTTTTTACAAGTGGGGAAGAGGTGGCTGTAAGACAGCAATTACTTGCCAGTGGGACATACTGTCACCTGGACAGTTTGAACTGAGAAGCCTCAGTGGGAGGTGCTTTCTTCTGTCATCTTTTGCTGGTAGACAAATCTACTAACTAAAACACTCAGGGCTTCTGCTTTTTAACAAGAGCTGAGGAGGCATATTTGGTGAAGATCATGTTCTGTAAGTCCACATATGCTGACTTATTAAGTAAATTCATCAGAATAGATTTGTAGTGTTATAGTGTCATACATGAAGAAAAAGTTAATGAAAATATGCGAGCATATGAAAAAAGAAGTTTAAAAATTTACTGAAAAAAAAATGAACATCTAAATTGTATGGTTTTTCCTGCCAAATAACTGCTTTAATGAAAATAAAACTAAATTCTGATTTGATTGATGTAAAATGATTACATTTTCAAATTTTTTTTGAGAACTGTTTATTTAAATGGTTGTAGTCAACAGTATCTTCAACATCCAGGCATTAAAAACATTATGTAAAAAAAGGGGAGAGTTTTCCATAATATTGTTTCAGATAACCCCCCATGGAGTTTGCATTCAACTTCTTACCAGATTTTCCAGCCTGAGAATGAAAGGGAAATATAAAACACAAAATACTTCTCACAAGGAAAATACTTCCCCAATCATGAAAATTCCCAAGAGAGGAAGATCTTGAATATATTTGAAAGCTCTGCTTTTTGAAGGGATTATTACCCACAAAGATTTTTTTATTAAAACCCACTTGTGGGAAAGCTGTTCATCAACCTCACTTTACTAAGTCTCTTGGGCATTCCACACCATATTGAAAGCTACAAGCTAAAACCTGAAGCCAAAAAATGATAAAAAACCACAAGACAAAAATACAGCAAATATCTGTGGTGATTATTCTCTTCCTTCTAGTCCTAGCGTCTGCTATTCTTCCTTTTCTGCTCTTTAACAAAAGCACTTTAAAATGGACTTTGACAAAATTATTTGTACTTTATGTTTCAAATCTCTTTTCACAAGGCTTGTGTTCTTTTTGTTTCCTTTCTGTCTGAAAGAGATTAAATCCATTTATAGATGTATCATTAGTTTTTATTTGTGACTTATTATACTTCAGCTTCATCTGTTTGTTGTAGCCCTGAGTTATTTATATATATTCTAATTTAAATAGGCTTTGTAGTTATGTAAAAGCACTTTAAAAATATTTCTTTTTGATTGCAGAGTCACTCTGTCTTCCATCTATTTTTTTAAATGCTCGGATCACCTCATGTAAGCAAAAGTATTTTTCTGTTTATTTCCTTGCCAGTATCACTTCTTTTAAATCTTCCTATCACTCTATGCCAATATTCAGCCTGCAAGTCTAAAACTTTACAAGCTGGTGATGGCCTAACATGCCAGACAAGATCCATCCAAATCCAATTCTCTGCTTAAGGTCTGGGCATTAAGAGATCCCCAGCATAACTTGCCTTTTTGTCTCTAGGATTCATTAAATATGAGATTTTCAAGACCTGATGCAGTGGCTCAGTCTGAATTTTCCTTCCCATTCCAGGGAACTTTACTTTTTTGAATTCTAAAACAGATCTATTTTTGATGTTGTTTTCATTACTATTTCCACATAAAGCCACAAGAGGTGCAATTCCCAGACATTGTTCAGGCTAACCTCCCACTTTTCTGAGCATTCTATATCCTTGTGTTTTGACCATGGATCACAGAAATCTTAGGTGAAACAACCTTGCTCTGCACCCATCAGATGAGCTTATTTATCCAATCCTAATGAGGACAGAGAGGACTGAACTTCAGCTCTGACTCCCATCATGATCTGCCTGTTTAAACATTCAAGGTTGCTTCTATTAGCTTCAAACTCTCTTCTTAGGCCATCTCACATGGTGGGAGTTTGCCTTCCGGTGCAGTCGGTATCAGAGTACAAATTTGCAGGATACCTTTTTCTTCCATAGGACTGAAAAGACTTAGGGCAGCTTCCCTAATTTGAGACTTCAAACCTTTTTGAAGCTTGCAGAGCTCTGCCACATAATGGCCTTTTTATTATTCCCAACAGTGGCTTTTCTCTTTTGACAGAGAGACCACTAAGTGACCTTCTCACAAAAATGTTTTCTCCTATGTTAGGAGATCTGCCAGCTGTACCTGCACTGATGGAACTTGTCACAGTGACTCAGAATTGATCAATGCCCACCTATCCAAGAAAAAGTTACAGTCTCCAAGCCTTGCAAATACACACCTTATCTTAGCACAAACCATTTCTTTTTATTTACAGGTGTTGTTTCTTATATCACCTGTGCTCTCACTGTATGGATTACTTGCCTGAATTCTGTCCATCAGCTAACTGCTTTTCTTACGAGCTGATGAGCAAACGCAAGAGCAAAATAGCCTTAACTTTTCTATCAATCCTGTCAGTAATGAGCAATGAGCACAGGATTAAATAAATGGCTGTTGGCTGTGGCAGTTTTTGTAAGACTTCAGTTGTAGGGAAAATACAGCAATTCCTGAGCTGTGCACTCTCCTTTAAAGTCTGTTTTACTGTGGGGAGAGTTCAAAGGGATTGTCTACAGAGAACCTTTGCTCTTCTCCTGCTTTTTGTTCTGCACTTTGGTCACCACTTTTGGACTCTGTTTTGAACTATTCCCAGTGCATCATAGTTTTTTGAAACTTTCATGGCTTTTACCATAAACAGGCATTAGGAAAAGAATACATGATTAGGTTAAATGCTGGTGTGTCTCTTCTAATCAGTGATGATTACAGAAAACTAAACATGAGTAACAAGAGGACTATATTGCCCCAGTTATTGACTCTAAGACAGGCAATTTAAATGAAATTATCTTTAAGTGATACAGTGTATCATTATGGTTAGAGTTAAATCTAGAGTGAGTCACTTTCAGCTAAATCAAAGCAGAGTAAGAACAAGTATAGATATAAGCAGAGATGCAGCTCAATAAATTGAATAAACTTAGGTAAGGTAATGTGTAGTCACCAGTAGAATTATCTTTGGTAACTTTAGTTTCAAAGAATCCATTTCAAAATCTCAAATTTGAAAGGCAGAAGTAAAAATCATGACATCCAAAGTTGGCATTCTGATGAAAACCCATAAACAGGAGTTTTTTTTTAATGTGTACATGACAACAAGGCGGCCTCCTTCTTCATGGCTAACCAATGGTTTATCACCAAGAGCCTGGCAAAAGGCTTAACATCACTTGCAAACTACATTCCCAGAATGCTCAGTAAAGTGTGAAATAAGGTCTGCATCCAGGGTTTACAGATTTTGTATTTTGCTTTGACAGGAGAGGAGAGGAAGGGAAGGTGAAAAGATAACTGAAACAGTGCAGGAGTTAACCTGAAAGATTGAAAGATAATTGCATCCAGAAGCCCTCTGTTGCTTTTCACATTCAGGTACACCTATATGTGGGCACACAAGGATACTACTTTTATATGAAGCACTATTTAATACCATCTACAGAAAAAGTTGTGAGAATGAGAGGTACAGTCTAGCCAGAGGCAGATGGAGGTCAGACTGGGATTTGAGGATATGAGGATGATATTCAATTGTCACATTCCATGATCCCTGATAGGACCTTTCAACACAGCTCATTGGAGCTGCCAGATGTAGCAGTAGAGCTGAGAAAACGAGTTTGCCTCTTTGTAAACCTTGGTGATGGCCAAAGTAGGAGAGGGCTGTCCTAGGGTGGAGTGTATGGCTGCAGTGTTCCTGTTCCCTCACAGGCATAACCACAGTGAGGGAAAATGGGATTCCACACAAAAAGATTTGGAAATATCAAGGATCAAGACCATTTAGGTGTTTTGTTTTTTTTTTTAGTTGGAGTGCAAGTCATGCATTTGGGCTGAAAATGAAAAATTAGATAGTTTTGTGGTAGAGATGACTAATCGGAAGGGACTAATCAAGAGATTTTCTGTAATAATCTGTCTTCCATCAACTGAACTGACTAAGCAAAAAGATCATAATATTTTCTTGATTCTGAGCCAAGTATAAATTACAGATGCAGTTATATACCTTATCAGACAAGTACTTCTCACAAAGGTAGAAAAGTTTTATAAACCCCCAGGTTTAAACACCCTCTCTGCAAAACAAACCTGTGTTCTTATGAGAATTTTTAGAAAAAATGCGAATAAATTTATATAATAACTTGTGACCAAGAGAGCCTTTTATATCAGAAGAGATTATGAGTGCCCAAAGGCTTAAGGATTTAGCCCAGTAAAACAAAACTGTGAGGATTGATATAATTGTTTTCTATAAATACATTAGTATGGGCAAATTGCAGAGAGGGAAAAAAGCTATTCAAGACAAAGAAACATGCTGTCAGAAAAGCAGATGCATATTCAGTGGTCATGAATACACTTAGGTTGAACTGTCAGAGAAAAGAGGATCTGGAAAGCTTTCTGTTGGGAGCTTTGGGGGCCAAAAGGAAACTCATTTTATATGAAGCTTGCAAAATTTATGAAAAAAATATTATTATATGAAAGACTTCAAATGTGGAATACTGGACTAGATGATCCCTGAAATTCCTTCCAGTGTTTATTCCTATGTATATTAAACATAGTAATAGTTTGGGATTAAAAAACTAAAAGTAATGTGACAATTTGGCAGCCTACTGTAGACACTGATTCTGAGCAAGAAGAATAAACTAAAGGAAAAGCTTTTTTTTTGTCAAAGTGAATTATGCAAAATAAAAATCTGAACTGCATAAAGATTTTTTTCATCAAAGCAGCATTCAAATGGTAATTTCTTAAATTGTGCTATTTTGTAAAGTGTATCCTATCTCTGTAGAAAATTTGTATCAAAAATTTGAATCCTCACTCACCTTGTGATTTTCAGTTGTTAATTTTGTGGGACATTCAAGTGCCATGTCATGAAAATAAGCAGCACATTGACACAAAATACAGATAACTGAGAAATATAGGTGATCTTAGACAAAGGAAAAAGTTACTTATTCCAGTTCTGATTCTGTATGTCTGAATAAGGTACGGTACATGAGTTGTGTGCAGGATGACTGATATATATTCCCTGGCAGCCTTAATTCACATAATAGGAGTCAGGTTTAAAAACTATAATCTCCTCTGTCACACATGAACATTTCACAGCGAGTTCCTTCACAGGCTACTAGAAGGTAAACCCCACAAAAGCTGTGCTTCACAAAGTCTGCATCTTTCTTATAGATGTAACCCTTGCAAAATAGATATGGACCCAGCTCACTGTTACCTGAAATGTCACAGAATGCCAGATGAATCCCTGAAACTGTGTGCATGCTCTCAGATCCTCTAGCAACAGTAAGATGATTTGAATCATGTTTTAATCCCTTCATCATATGCTCACTTGTATCACAGGCTGGTACAGAGCGTTAAAGAAGCACACAGAGATATCAATTTGTTTGACATGGTAATCATGTCAGCTTTTCTAAGTTGAAGGGGCAAGGCACAGCCATTGCTGGAGAGTGAAGGTGCTGGACAAAATCAGTTGCTGGCAAGAGGAATACACATGCCATATCACTGAAAGAGAGACACTACACGGCTCACTTAGAGCTTCTAACTTGACTAAGATTCTGAATCCTATTAGATTTCTTTTTTTCATGGATGTATGTATGAAAAGAGAAAGGCTTCGGAAAACAATGAGCATAGCACAGCATATTCCCAAGGGCAGTAAAACTCTTCCTCACTTCAGATGAAAGCTTTATTGTTGTCTTTGTAATAGCTGTGTCTGACATGAATCATGTTGAGAACAGGGACCAACCATTTCCTCTCCCAAGAGAACCATTATCCTTCCTTGAGACAAATCTTGTTCTGCACATGACACCAGCCTGAGCTCAAGACAAGGAAGTTGCACAGTACACTTAAATAACTCATGTAAGGTCACAAGGAGAAACTCTTAAGGTAGTCATGGTCTTTAAAATCTCTCAACTAAATTCTTTGCTGTATCCTTAAATTAGGAGTGTGAATTAAATTAATTTCAAGTAAAATGAGGTTAAAGCTCACAGCAATTTCAATTTGTTTGAAGACCTGAGGAATTACTCAAAAATTCTTTAGAATGGGCATATAAGCATTGCTGGAATGGACTATCATAGCCAACAAAATAATAATTGGTGGAAAAAATTAAACTCAGCCAAAGCACAAATGTTTCTGACGTGAGCTTATTTGGTATTACCCATGCTAAAAAAGAAATCAGAGGAAAACAGCCATTGAAATGTGGCATGACCAGTTTTAAAAGAAATCTAAAACTGAAAATATTAATAAAGAGCAGAGAAGAAAGAGAAATATTCTGCAAGGCTATGAGGAAACCCAGAGCTGTTTTTCTGGCTGCTATTTTCATTCATTCAGATAATGCTTAGAATGTTGCTATAATTGGTATTAAATCTCACTGAAATTTGTGGGGAACATGACACTATTTTAAGAAAGCTAAGAGTGCCCTTTTCTCATTTTTCACCACTGGTGAAATACCAGGAAAGAAAATATGGAAGAATCATAGACTCATAGAATTTTTTAGGTTTGAAAACACCTTTAAGATCATTGAGTCCAAGCATTAAACTAGCACCACCGTGTTCACCACTAAACTATGTCCCCACATCTACAGATTTCTTCAATACATCTAGGGATGGTGATTCCAATTTTTTTTTTTTTTTAAATTTAATTTATGGACATTGAAATACTTAAATCATGATATCTCAGTATTACCTTAAGTTTGGTTTTGGCAGTTCATGCACAATCTTACTTCTGTTTCATTATCACTTTCTGTTCCACTGTTTTTCAGTTGTTTTCAGGAGGGCATAGATGTAGAGTTTGAGAGGTGACAAGCAAACTTTTCAAATTATGCTAAAAATCAAAATAAGTAAAATTACTCTCCTCAAATGCCATGTGTGCCACTGGCCTTTTAATTTCCCTGGTGCTTTAGTTGTAGTAATGGTAAAGTTGATGAGGGAATGAACGCAGTGCAAACACCCTATTCAACTGAAAGATGCTTATTTGAATGTTAAAAAATTTACAGTAACGTTACTTTGAATACATTGCAAAGTAGTGCTAAATTACAATTTAGCCTTTTTGTGTGTGTGTGATGACAATTTGAAGATGTTTGCATATCTGTCATGAAGGGATGTGCTACCAGGCATGTCTGACAGAGATGAATCATGTGCAGGACAGTTACCACAGAGCAGATGTCACCCACCAAATTTACAACAATGTTTATATGATGGCAGTAATTCATACTGTATTTTTGTGAACTTCTAACAGCTTTGTCAAGGAGCAAAATTCTTCTATAACATTTTTTTCGCCACAGGAGTAGAAAATATAGAAATAGTCACCTACAAATAAGCTTTGACAGAGAAAATTATAAAAATTGTTACTATTGTCTTTCTATGCATGGATTTGTACCAAGTTGTTAGGCTGACCTTAATTTAAAAAAAATAAAACTATTATCTATTCATCTCTACTGTACCTGGAGTTATGAAACAGAAAGCATACTTTAAAATAAAGTATTTAGTTAAGTGCTCCAGAATAGCAATGGTGTAGTAAATATAGAAGTAGAGCTGTAATTCAAACCAACTCCAAATTAAAACAAAATATTTTCATACCCTCAAAAAAACCCCAACCGGAAATATAAATGAACATAGCAAATACAAAAGTGCAACAAATTATTGATATAGAAGCTTTAAGAGTTTCTTGCCATGATGTCTTCTCAGATTGAGTCCTAGAAATTTTCATTACAGGGGAGTTAGAGAAAGTTGATTACTAGTGTAGGCACAGTACATGGGTGTCTTCTGTATTTGGGTTCAATGTCTGAACAGGATGTGACTGGTTACCTTATTGAAATAAAAGAATAATCCTTCTGACGGTAATCCTCAACATGACTTTGAAAAGCTTATTTACTAATCCAAATTAGCTTAGTTTTCTGACTGACAGCTATTTCAAAAGATAAAACAAAGGGTATCTGATCACAGCTTGTCATGGTAAAACATATGGGTTGTAAGACATCATGCAATTATTTAGTAGAGTTAAGTACACCGGCACTAAGGAGTTATAACCTCTGAGCTTCATGTTGCCCCTTCCTTAATCCCTTCACTGATTTGCCTTATCAATAGCTGACTCTTTCCAAGCTGGCTTCAAAGCTCAACTCTCCTAAGTGCTTATTAAAACTATCTGATGTGACTGGTGTCTTCACCACCTCCCTCCATCCTTGTCTACCTGTTTCCCACAGCCTGTAGTGTACCCTTCTCCTTTTGGGGCAGCAAAGTATACTGGAGACTTCTAGGAATTAGTGCAGTAAAATGATAAAGCAGTGTTAAAATGTTGTTTTAAAAAGTCCAGTAACCTACTTTGGAGGCTTTTTGCTTATCCCTATCTGTAGGGATAAGTGAAAAGGGTAGATGTGCATCAGTCATGCACAGCATCCTGACTAGGCTGTAAGTGCCGTGCAGAACTTTTCCAGTGCAAACAGGAGGCAGCTTCACCAAGATGAGTGAAGAAACCCACTGTTTATGGATGCTGAAACAGCCAGCGTTGAGTTGCTTTGTTTTTTTTGTTGCACACTAAGCTGATGAAGATGTTTTGATATCACTGCCAAAGCTCACATCAGTTAGATTTGCACTTTATATCTTCCAGGTATATTATGAAGCTAATACCCATGAAGAGTGACAGAAATAAGCCATGCTCTTCAGAAAATGTCAATAGGCTTGTGAAAGGTCTATAAAACATGTCTTATGAGGAATGGTTGAGGGAGCTGGAGTTGTTTAACCTGGAGAAAAGGATGCTCAAGGGGGACTTCACCACTCTCTACAGCTCCCTGAAAGGATGCTGTAGTGAGGCGGTGGTTAGTCTCTTCTGCCATGCCTGCAGCAAGGTGACTGGAGGAAATGGCCTTAAGATGAGACAAGGGAGGTTCAGATGAGATATTACAAAAACAATTTTCATTGTTAAAGTGGTCAGGCATTGGAATAGGTTACCCAGGGTGATGGTGGAGTCACCGTCCCTGGAGGTGCTCAAGAGGCATCTGGATCTGGGTGATGTGGTTTAGGGGCTACAGTGACTGATCTGGCTGGGTGGTTGGACTAGATGTTCTTGTAGGTTTCTTCCAACCTTGCTCCTATGATTCTATGATTCTAAAGATAAAGAAGATTAAAGAAGATCCCATGATTCTAAAATTAGTCATAACTTACTACAATAACACAAATGAGTACAATTATTCCTCTGTATGCAGAGGATTCAGTTTATGATGTCAAATATTTGTCACATAGCTTCTGCTCTCAAAGCATTAAATAATACATTATTGGCCTCAATTGACAGCAGAGTAATAGGTTGGGAATATGACCTCCTATTTCAGAAGAACAGACCCTCTCCTTCTTGTTCTCATTGTGGTCTGCTTTTTCATCCCACATCACTCCAAGATGCACCTCTGTGTCGGCATTAAAAATAGATTTCGGCAGCAGCAGGCCAACCATGGTGCTTTTAAAATTAAAAGCGCATAAATTATTTTCCCTAAAAACATAGAAAAAAGATGCCTGCTGCCTGTGACCTTGTGAACCAGCTTGTCTATTTCTGAAATTTTATAGCTGAGTTTTAAAACTTTACAGAGTTTGTAACAGAAAGGGTAGTAGATTTTTAAACTTACTTATAATGAAGGTTGTTATATGGCAGTGAACCTTGGTAACAGGAATAATTCTCAAGCTTGCTAAAAGCTGAGAAAGTTACCAGATTTAATTTATTGCTTAAAATTATTATATATCTGAGAGTACTGAACTTTCTTTATATGCATTTCTTAATATGGATTTCCACTGTCATTCCTAAAGTCTCTCCTTTGCAAATAAGAGTCATTATTCTCAAATTCAGTGATATAGAAGAAAAACTCTTGGCATGTAAGCAGGCATCCTCCTGAAGGGTAGTATTAGAACTAGAGTAGCCAATTGCTCATTGAAAAAAACCCCGTTGGATTTTGGTCTATGTAGACATGGTAGGAAAACATTTGGAATACTTGTATTTTAGTTATAAGATAGTACTCAATCTATGGCATGATAATGCTATAAGTTGTAGGTGATATACTTACAGGATAGTGAGTTATCTTTCAACTGAAATAAGAAAACAGCAAAGCTTGGAGAGAACACGACTTGGTTTGTTCTTTGTCTATATCACAATGGAATTCAAATTCCTGTTCCTAAAACATGAAACATCTGGGGAATATGAATCCCTTTAATTCAGACATAATGTTTTCACACCAAATACAGAAGACACCATGCTGCAAGAAAGCTGTAGAGGTGACTGTTTCTATCATCACTTGCTAGTGAGTGAACATCCTTGTTAGTGTTCTCTCCAGGTTATGGGAACATTTTTCAGTTTCCCTTGACTGACAAGAATGGCTACAGGAATTTGCAAACTTGCTCAAACACACAGAAGAAATAATTAATTTAAGCTTTATTGGTTTTCTCCCTTCTAATATTTTATACTTGCTATTTTTATTTTAATAAGAAATATTTATTTCATTTTTTTAAAACTAATTTCTATTGCCTTATTATTTTTTTTTTTTTTTACTGTATTTTATGGCTTATTATCTTGACTGCAAATTCTTTTCCCAAAATATTCCACAAGGTTGCAAACTCACATTTTATAAATATTTATGGCTTGGCCATTACAGTAGTAATGAGAGCATTGTAGTGGCAGGACAGGACACTTTGAATTCCTGCGTGGAAAACGGTCACAGCTTTGCCTCCACAGAGATAAGTGTAGGCAGTAGACGGAAGCTACAAATTATCCAGTATAGGGATAAAATTGAAAAAGTGCTTCAAGTCGTTCTTCTGAGCCTGTGCCGTTTCAGCCTAAGTGCTGAGATTCAGCAAGGACGTCCCATGGGAAGGAGCCATCAAGGTTTGGGATCATGAATATTCAATGTTAACAACAGAAAGTGGTGGGGCTGGAGCTTAATTTGGAAGTCAAAGACTCTCTTTCAGCTGTCCTACTTAGCAGACACATCTACAGCTCATGTGTCCAGGTGAAGCCTGCTATTTGTTTATTGGAAAGCCTTTTCAAAATAGCACATTGGAGTACAGCACTTCAGGTCAAGGGCCATTATGCAAAATTTCCCAATACATGTGTGCTGTGTCTGATGTGATGACCCAGTGCACACCAGTGGCACTTTATAGCCTCAGGACATGCAACTATGACATGCTGAGGTTTCACAGCTACCACAGAGGTCAGAGCAGGGCTCTTACTGTACATGGTGCTCCTCAAAAGGATGTCAACAATGCACGAGCATTTCAAGTCCAAGTAACTTTTCCCTCTGAGCTTTGAGGACAGAAGCAGTTCACTGAACATTGCTTGCTTAGGGCTCCACAGGAAATTGTATGTTTGAAGAATAATCCTTTTCTGCCAGAGGGAGGAGGGAGTCCGATCATATCAGGTCAATACAAGTAAAAAAGGGAGCGGGGGGGGAGTGAGAAAAATCAAAGAAGAAATTTATCTTATTTTCAGGTGTTTTAAGATCTTTTCTTCTACAGAAAAAATTTCTAGCAAATCAAGAGGCACCTGATATAAATGATCCAAAATACTTGTGAGAATCATTTCAGTGCAGGAAAAGGAGTGTTGTAAATGTATATACATGTGTCTATATGTGTGTTTTCGTAAGTGTAAGTCAGAGGTGCATGTTGAAATTACTTGTTTCCTTATTGCTCTCCTGTTATTCTAATATTAGCAGTGCCTTTGTGAAAATCATGATTTCCCTCAAGTGCAATATCTTCCTGTTGTTGATTGAAACAGTCAGATTGTACAGCCATGTATGACATAACAATTTTGTGCTAAGTTGTATTGACTATTTTGATAGAAAACACAGAGCATGAAAATCCCCAGCTGTTGCTGAGCAGTGGAAGTAGGCAACTTGCTCCAGAGAATAAACTTATGTCAAAATCTTTTTTAATAATGTTTGGATAAGAAAACTTTTGATGCAAATCCAAACAACGGTGGCTATCTCAAACCAATTTTTTTTTGCATGTTAAATCAACAGCAGAGCACGGTAAGCAGCAGATGAGCTGAATTAGTCATATATTCCTCTCTGAGCTGGAGCACACTTCTGCAGATAAACTGAGCTGATTATCAATCACCACAGCACTTTTGTGTGCTTCAAAGTCTGCTGAATTACTTATTGTTGTTTTCTTTTCTGTGAGAGTAGAATATAGAAGCATTCTGCTTCCTCTCAGGACATCTTTGTTAGTGAACTTCTTAGATAAAGAAATATACATAGAGAGATTAATTTAAAGCGTTTCTTTCCCTGGCAACAGTTACTTGAAAAGACAGATACATAAGATAAACAGGTATTTTGAAATTAAAATATGTACACATAGAAGTTACATTTTCATTAATCCCTTTCCTTTTCACTATTTCTTTTTCTTCCTTGTGTATTCACAACTGAGTTACCATTTCAGAAGGAAGAAAATAATATTGCGGACTCAAAAGCCAGAAGGTCCCTGTAGAAAATGCAGGTGTGACCCTGGTCCAAGAGGAGCAGTCACTTGATGTGACTGGGTGAGCACCTGTGCACTTTGGGCAAGCACTCTCCCCTTAGAGGAGCCATTTAAAAATCTACACTGAGGAAGTGTAGTGGTAAGTGGAAACTGTGAATGAGAATATTCTGCAGAAGGTAGTGGTAGTAATTTCATAAGGAGAAAGGGTGCAAAACTCAGGGCATTAGACTCATGACTTGGAGTCCTTACATCATTACCAGAGAAAAAAATTTTTCATTTCGCGTTTTCTTTTTTAAAAATGGTTTCAGCCTTTTTAGCAGTGGAAAAGAATATATACCAAATGATGTACATTAAAAACCCACCTCTATTAAAAGCCAGCGTGTCTTTGCCTTGGTGATGTAACTAACTGAATATACTCCTTTTATTTCCAGAATATGAAATGTAAATTGCCTTTAATGCTTTTGGTTTATAATGTTAGACTCATGTTTGGCAATATTGTCAGTTTTTTCACTATGTTTTCCATAAATACTGAAAGATGTATTCCACATTTATCATAAGCCATATACACTAATCTGTTTTTATGCACTCTAGTTGCTAGATGACAGTAAGAATTTTATATTCCCTTTGAAAAAAATATTTTGTGCCTCTGGTCTAATAAGCGCATATCTTAAATTCAATGTTCCAGATTCTTTACAGCTCATGTGACAGCTTTATCTACTTACTAATAGTATACCTACCTGGGAAATTACTCGCAAACTGAAACATTTCATAGTGTATTTTCACCTTCAGGAAGATGGTTTAGAGCTGAAGACAGAGGCCACTAAAGCCTGAGGGAAAAATACTTAATACCATTTTTCTGAAAAAAAAATATGTATTTGAATTTTAACCAAGACCTTAGAAAGATCGTATTACCACCTGTTCACCCACTGCCCTTTTTCTCTCTACTCCAACGACATAAAACTTTTCCATTCAGACAACTGCAGTATTGTGGTGCTAATTACTGTGGTTTTTCAGCTTAAGGAAATGAAGTCCACAGCTCTAACATCCAGATTTCAAATCTGTTCTGGCTTGAGATATGCAGCGTCAGACCTGGGCTTGACTTAGCTTCTGTCTTACACTAAACCGGGAGCTGCAGTGCTGTTTGTAATTTCTACAGAAAAAATCCCACTCCAAACCAAACGATCAGTGATTAGATATCCACTACAGACCAAACCCACAAAGATTTGCTCAAGGTGCCATTTTTGGGGAAAGGAATAAAATGTGGTTCTAGAGGGACACTTGAGTATTTAGTTTTGTTTTGTTCTTTTAATTTTCCTTTATTCTTATTTTATTTTTTTTAAAAAATATTTCTTTTCCATTTCTACTTGGGAGAGAATCAATCTGTTTATATTTTTAATCCAAAAATATAAAAATTTTCTGCCAGCCATTGAACCTTAAACAATGCAGAGAACAGGGCTTTTAATAGCAGATTGTGACAAAAGTAATATTCTGAAACACTGACATCTCGTGGCACACTCTAGAAATAGCAAAATTCTCCTTTTCTAAGTGAAGGTCAAGCAGAGCAAATGATGCATAAGACTAAAAATACATAAACATTTTCACTCTCCTTTAAAAAGCAAAAATGATATATCTATTATCTAGCTATATCATTTTCAAAAAAAAACCCAACATAGAATGAGATTCACAAAATACTAGGGCAAAGGCCACATTAAACAGCACTAAGATAAATAGTTAAGAGCATTTTGCAACTACTTAGGAATCTTTTTTCCATTAACACTATTAATAAATTGGGCAGCCTTTTAGGTAACCACAATGGTATGTGTAATGCCAATAAAGCACTTCAGTAACAGGTCACATAATTAAAGGGCAAATAATCATCCTGGAAACCATGATGATGATTTTGAAGTGGTTTCATTACTGGGGTACATCACAAGGTGATTGCCATTAAGCTAAAACTATAGTGTATTCTTGAACTAGAGGAAAATAATTACCATGCTGCCTACAAGGGAGGTGCTGTTCCATTCTCACCTCTTCAGAACCAGCCCTAGATAAAAGTCCACCATGTCTGGCTAGTCCAGAGAGTCAAGCAAATGACCTTTTCTAATAGTAATAGCAAAATCTCTTTTTTTTTTTTTTTAAATTGATGCCTCTGGAATACCTCTTAAAAATATTTGATCCCAATTTTCAAAATATAGTCAGTACAGTTGCCACTGACTAAAAAACCTGAAACTAATTACTTACAGTCACAATCAGCTTTTATTTGATTTTACAACATGACTACCTGCATGCCTACTAGTTACATTTATTCATCTCTCTGGTGGTGGTCTCTAGAAAATGCTGTTAAAAGATCACAAAGCCTTCTTTCTGGAAAATTCAACCATCTTATAGCCATTTAATTTTAATGTTCATATTTTCTCTCAGTTCTTTTTTTCACCAATCTTGTCTTTGCCAACAGCTGCCTAGAACAGCATTTCCTGAGTTCATTCTAAATGTGATGCAACCTTGTCATCTGCAAGAAATTAACCTGGTTCAGGCACCAGAAAGATAATGGATATATATTGTGATAGAAATAATTGTTTAGCATCACTCACTGCACATAACCTAAAATCAGTGTTAGTGGAAGAACATAAAGGCAGGCTGTAGGGCAGAACAGGTTCCATTAGCATTACCCATTCTAGTCCAATTTCTAAACCTGGTATTGGTAACATTAGCCTTGTCAACAGCAAACAACCTGTTTTTCCCTATTCTGGAATCTTCTTTTCCATTTGATGGAGAAATGAAAGATCATAAGTATGAGCAAGCAGCTACAGGCAAAAATTTGAAGTAAAACCAGCTAGAATCCTCTAAAACCTGATGAGAAGCAGGGAATGCTTGAAGCATAACCAATGCTACCAACACTGGAGAAACCTAATTTTTTCCAGCGCTTCCATTATAAGCTAGAAGACCCCCAGATTTGTCACTGTCACCAGAAGACACAGAAACTGTGGTTACCAACATCGCTTTCTGTTACTTGTGGTTGGCAAGAAGTCTGGGAATTCTGCTATCGTGGAAGAAATTCCTCTCTATGATTCTTACCTTTGAGATAGCTAAGATGTACCTCAGAACACCACAGAAGCTACAAATGTTGAAAACCAAGTCAATTATGCAAAAAAAAAAAAATCTGTAAAAGAGATTTTTTTTTTTTAAGTATCCCAATTTGGAAACGTCATCTCTGGGCTGTTTTTCCCCACGAGTAACAGGTGGTGTTCAAATTTGTTGTAAAAGAATAATAAGCAAAACCTTCTCCAAAAGTAAAGTTCTGAAGTTCTCACACAGGAGAAAAAACATTAAGAACTGAGTGAGCATGAGTATGATATGATATAAGAACTATAATATGTCTGAAAATCAAATAAAAGTACGTAGAAATATGCTAGAATTCTGGAAACAAATAAAAATACTTTAAAGAAATATAAAGACAATGAATGAGAACAAAACTAGGAGGGAATTGCAAACTGGACCAGATGAAGAATGAAAAGATTAGGAAAAAACCCAACTTTTTTAAGTGCTGACATGGTGCAAATGCTGAAAGAGGGAACAAATTTGTTCTTTGTTGGAACTTCTTGATTTGGAACCTGCAAATTTTATCTTTGTGTCCTGCAAATTTTCCAGATGTCTTGACTGGCGACGTGCATGTTGTTAAGGGTACTTTTTCATTTGGATTTCTATAATGCAGAATATGCTTCTACTTCTGTCATTCACAGCTGTTCAAGCTGGGAAAAAGAGCAGTGGCGTAATGAAAAACTAAAAATAAATTCACTTATCTTTGTTTTTTGCCTCTACTTCTCTTCTGTGTATCTATACACAGAGAAAAAAATATGTATGTACTGTTGAGAAAGAGACATACTGATCTGTGACAGTGAATGATATGCTGAGATCACTGTTGGAATAAACACACAAAGGGAAGAAATTACATTGGCACTTTAAATTAGCAGGTCCAATATTACAATGTTCCTCTTTTCCCGAAGTGGTTTTCAGTTTTAATTCTATCATTTCCTCTGGTGCACGCTGAAAATATGAGGTAAATGTGGCTGTTTGGAAGACAAAATAATAATTAAATAAGGCAATAAAAATGGATATCAAACAAAACACACAGGTATGAAAGCTTAGCTTTACTCTGAGAAAAGGATGAGAAAAATCTCCATAGGTGAAGGTATTTAATTCTTTCTACAGTTGCTCCTTCTGAACAATCCTAACTACTAAAGCAAGTTAAGTAGCAACCTACAAGGGAACTCCCTCACTCTTTGCCGGGTAAACTCAGAATGTGATACACTGAAGAGTTTTTTGTGTCAATTTTCATGTGAGGTGCATTGGAAGGGCCCAAGTTCTCATAGGAGCCCAGCATGTCTGGCTTAGTTAGACATATACATCCATGCTGTAGCCTATTTAAAAGTAAGTTCCCAAATGCACTCATATCAGTAGAAACTTATATGCATAAATGCCACAGTGAGACAGCCCTTGTAAGCTTCAAAGATTCAGAAGCAGGGTCTGATTGTACAAGTTGCTGACACTCAGGTCCTCAGGGTATCCAGGCACTTATCTCCCACTGAAGGGAATTAAACAGAAGGCACCAGAGGGTGATGCTGAAACTCCTGCAGACTTCATTTACATAAATGATGAGGTTCATTTCAAGTCAGTAGTAGCTTTTGTCTTCGGCAAGGCCTTTTCTCAAAACTTTAACTTCTAAATGAATTTTAAAACTCATTCTTTTTCCATAGTTAAACATGAAATCTCTTCACAAATAATTTTCAACCTGATTTATCTTCTGGCAGAAGACAATCAATGCACACTTTTTATTGCTTATGAAATTCATTTAGATTCTGCTTTTTTGTTAAAGCAATTTACTACTAGTTATGTCCTAAAAAAAAAATAAAGCACAATTCCAATATCAAGCATTAAGAAATTAGTACAAACTGGAGAAAGCATAATTAAAGATCACTATTAAAAATTAAAACAGGCATACGTGTATACACAGCTGCATGGTTTTCAGTAAAATCTGAGCTACTTGTTTCTGCATTTACTTCCCCAACATCCTTATCTGTGGCAGTAGCAGGAGTGTGTATGTGTGTGTTATATCCTCCCCTCAGTTTCATTTTGGTAGTATTTGGAAGTTAATTACTAATCCTGTTCTCTCCCCTCTTCTTCCCCCTCACCACAAATTCCAGTCATAATACACCATGCTGCTGCAGCATGATAGAAAGCTCACACCTTCCAGCCCTGCACAGCTGTTCTTCCACCTTGGATTGTCTTTTCAAATAGGACATCCCTGGAAGGAAGGAATCATCTCCTAAAATGAATTTGGACTTTAGGCCAGAGGTGTGTGGAGAAGATTTCTCTTCTTTTAAAGTCTTTGTGAGACCCTTGATTCAAATTATTTATATGGATATGTATTTAAAAGACTTTAATTATGGATTTGATGAAAATATTCCTTACTAGAGGAGCTGTTGAATACCAGGAAGATGCTTAATTATGAAATTGTTTAAAATGCAGAGGATTGGGTAAGTACATAATTAAGGAGCTATCATTTCCAACACAGTAGGGAAAAAATGGCTCTGAATTCCATTAAGTAATCAAGGATTGATTAAATATCTCTAATATAATGCTTGGCCTATGAAGAGTATTGTTACAGGATTTTATGCATTGGTCATATGTTTGGGCCATATGATTTGGTTCTAGTGTGAACTGTGGGTTTGGCTGGGAAACACAAATGTTTTATAATTTAAAATCTTCAATATTATTCCCAACAGCTGTGATGAATGCTAGCTTGTGCCTGCTGCAGGTCCCAAAGATAACTGTATTGCTTGATACTGAAAAACAAATTTACAAGAAAATAATTAATATCCTTGGGTTTGAACAGGTGATTTTAATGTAAAATTGGAAATCAGATAAGATACTTAACACTGGATAAACTCATTTAAATAGTGCAGCAGTTCTGAGATAACTCTAATTTCTTTTCAGAAAGAACTCGTAAACCAGAGAAGGTGCTTGTAATATACACTTGAAAGATGGTGAAAACAGGGAATTAAGTTTTTCTCTCAAAAAAGAATTTGAAAGACTAAAGGAGAGTATTTTTCTACACTACAAATCCAATCCTTTGTACACCTGGCTGTATTTCATGGCATAATAATAATAATAATAATAATAATAATGAACTTTTCAAACAAAATTTTATTGCTGGTGCTTTAGACACTTCTACCATCTGACCTATCCTGAACACACACTGAAAAATTTGTGGTGTCATTGACTTTTATCTTATAAAACTTATCTGATTCTAATTAAATATGTTAATAGCATAAATTAGCTAGTTAAAAATAAGCACAAACCTACTATGTCCAGAACTATATAAAGTGAAGAGAAATTACCTGGGGATAATTCTAAAAAGTTTGGATGCTACTATATTTTTTATTCTCTGAAGGAGAATGGAAACAAAAGGGTCTTTTGTTGTTGTTGTTGTTTTCTGAAGAAAAATACCATCAGCCTCGAATGGCAATAGATTATGTCACCTTGACCCCAAGTCCAGCAATCTGCTCACCCCTACCCTGGGAGCAGAACACACCAGCTAGGAATCGATGGGTTTCTGATGAGTGGGGGATGTTTGCCTGTGCCAGCTAACGAGGTTGTCCCCTCTGCACTGCACACATGGATGCCTGACCTCTTTGCTCACCAGCTTTTAGACTGCCACATTTACAAGCAAAGAATTTTGCAGCTTACCTAAACTACGGATGATTACCTTACAATGCTGTATTGCAACTGATGCTCCAATCTATACCTGTGCTTGGAGGATAGGGCAGAAGGGCTGTAGTGGTCTCAGATACAGATGTTCCCCCTTGTCTGTTAGATTTTACAGTGGACCCTTCATGTCACTATCATATTCAGAGGAAGGAGGGTCTAAACTGAATAAAATAGATAGCCAGACAGAGGAAAACACCCTTCCTGACCATTAGGGTACGACTAGCTGAAGTTCTAAACTGTGAGATTTTACTTTAATCATTATCTTAATAGATTTGCCAGCACTATAAAAATAAGAGCAATACCAAGTATCTTATTTTAAAGGAAGGGGATAGGTAGAGTTATCCACAGAGGCTGATTTTAGGATGATTTTTCTTTTCTTTTGTCAGCTTTTGATTTTTCTCCATCCTTTGAAGTATCTGGAGTGTTTACAGAGAATGTATCAAATAGAAGTAGTTCAGTAGTGTAGGGCTAAGGCTGTGAACTAACAGCAACAAAAAGATGTCCCCCAGAATGTCTAACCCCTCTAATGATAAGAGAAGACATGGAATTCCTCATAGAAGCCAAATTTACCTTCAGTTATCAGAAAATTCAGATTATTTTTGAGGTGGTAATGGAGAAACATCCCGCAACAGCTTTTCCAAACTGCTCTAGTATTAATTACCTTCATTAATAGGGTACTTTGACCTTGTTGTAGATGTTAGTTGCCTAATTTCAATTTATATGCCTTGGATTAAAAAACCACTTTCTCCTAGTCTGGGATATAATTCCTTTGTGTAAGTAACTACAAGTTAACATTCACTCTCTTTGTTAATGAGCAAAACCAACTGCGCTGCATTAACCTTGGTTATAAGACTTATTTGCCAGTGCTTGCATCATTTTTGAATGTGAAACTTCCATGAAATGGGGCTAATAATGTTGCTCTCATGGTAGTTTTACCAGTGCTGCACTCAGTGGGAAGATAATTTCTCAACTTCTGCTTGTATTAAGACACATCATGTTTTATTACAGCCATTTAATCAGGCAATTAAATTCCACCAAGTATTGCATTATTCAGAGTGTCTGCTTCACCAGTATGTGCATCATCTACAGCCTCCGGAAACACAGAAACTTATTGTATAATCTATTGAGCTGGGAAAGAAGAGGCACTCCTTAAGAGTTAGGACTAGCCCATTTTACAGCTCCATTAACAACTTTAATAAAACTGTCAACAGGCTATTTCGTAATTCATCCAGCCTCCTATCTTAGCATTATTAATTGTGATTTAATGGGACATCTTGTTCAATATCTCAGACAAATCCACTCATTTCACCCCCTGTTGGCTTTATGAAGAAAACTTTTATTTATCTGACAACACTTACTTTAATTTCTTTTACCTGTCTTTTCAAAAACCACAGCTGAATTATGACACAGAACAACCTTGTAAAATAGGTATATGTATTTTCAAGTATCTGTGTTTTTAAATGTGTATTTTTCTTAATTTCAGTTTGGCAATTTTTTTCATTGTGCATTTGTGAATGGAAGAAAGATGATCTACTGAGAGAGAAAAGAGAGGAAGGAAATTTGTTGAAGGCAAAGAAATGTATGACAATCATATCAAGTATCCTTTCAACATCACCAAATGACATGTCAATAGGAAAGAAGCAGTTTCACAGAGCAGAGAACATGTACAGATGGGTCACAGTGTGAAAAGCAACACAGTAATTGTTAGAACTTAATGTTTTCTCTGCTGAAATACTTCAAGGAGTTGGTTGTAGGCTCTGCAGGAAGGAAGTCTCCTTTTTACAGCAGTAGTATCCAAATAGATAACAGTTTAGACAAAATGAAGGTCCTTTATTACTCTTATGCTGATAGTCCCAAGTGAAGATGAGTCTCACTTCTATAAAACTAATGACTTGACCACATAATCCCTTAGAACAAAAAGTAGCAAACAAATTTCACTAGTCTTCATTGCTTCAGCTTCCATCTGTGACCATCTTGTGTCACTGAAATATGTCCTTGTCTGTAACCAAATGATAGAATGCCTTTCCCATCAACTCCATTGTTCTGGTCCTCTTCCTTCACCTGCATTTCTAGGTTATTAGTTTATGGTCTCTCTTACTTCTTTAGGGGTTAATATTGGTCAGATTCTGTCTCTAGTATCCACTCTGATGATGGCTCTTGTCTCTTCCGTCAACAGCTGAAGGCCCAACAAGCCACCTTTGTAAGACCTTAGGTTTATCCACTTTCCCCTTTCCCAGCCAGGTGGGTCAGAAAATGTCTCTTAAATGTCTAAAGAGGTTGTGGCTGAGCTCTTGCAATTGCTTTTATTCTGTCTTGGGGTGACTTTGTGATGTGTATCCCCTATTGCTGCCCCATGCCCAGAAATTAATTTTGTGCCTTTCTGTGCCTTTAAACTGAGCCTGAGAGGGGGGAGGAAAACCTGAGCAAAACTTCTTCAAAGCAGTTTGCAGCTTGTTCAAGGTCACACAGAGACAGAGATTTTTTTTCAGCTGCAGCAGCAGAGTGAGAGTGGGGAAGGCACCCGGCTTGCTTTTGGCCAGTTTTTTCAGCTCCTTTTTCTTTCTCCAGAGACGGAGAGTTGAACTTTTGTTTTTCCTGGGACTTTGTTTGTTCTTTTTTTTCCTCTGCTGGACGGTTTCAAGATCAGAATACATCGGGAGGAATTTCCACCGCCCTAGAGATGGGCCCACCACCCCGTCCCACCTCCAAGGAGGGAGAGGGAGATCTACGGAAGGATTCTGAAATTTTCCCAGGTTTCTCTCAGCAGAGCAAGAGGTTTTATTATTTAGCATTATTATCTTTTCCCCCTGTGTTTGTTAGATAAATAGTTTTTATCTCTTTCACTTTCCTTTGAGGAAAATTTATTTTTCCCTGAACCTGGTGGGAAGGGGTGGTTGTAGCCTGCCTTCTCTCAGAGTATGTATTGCTAAATTTGGCCAAACCAGCACATTCTTCTGCACCACTGTTTTGAACCTTGGGCAATATACATCACTAAGCCATTCTTTCTGATTTCTTGTGCCTTCTTTCCAATATGAACTGTCTTCCTGAACATTGGCTCTGTTTCTGTAGTTCACCTTTGCTTCTGCAGTCTTTGTCTGTTCACCTTTTGTTCTTTCTCTAGTCATGAGCAGACCAAATTTTTTCTATTAAAATGCATCAAAATAATGTTATAAAAATCCTACAAATATGAAGATTAGGTCTCCAGTTTCAGTTGTTGCAACCTCTTCTCACCTAGGGCTCCTTTTATTGCTCAGACCCATTAGCCACTAAAAATGAAAAAAACCTTAATCTCATACAGTAGTCACCCTTACCACACTTTGTCAATCTGAATGCCAACCTATCATTTCTGCATTCCTTGTATAATAAATTCAAACTTATTTCCTTCGCTTTCAGATCCCTCTTAGAAGTTCTATTCTCTGCCTTAAAACTCTTGAATTATATGGTAATACAAGGCTAGGAGCCTGATTTCCCACTTCACAAACACCTGTTATCCATCACAGTATCCACTGAGTATTGAATTAATTCCTTTCACAAACAATTTCCTGAGGCTCGCTTTCCATTTTCTATTAAATATTATTCCAAGAATCATTTTGTGAAAGATTTCCAAACACACTTATACATGTGGTTTTGTTCTGAGCTCTACTAAATATGACAATAGGTTTAACATATTTGGATATCTGTGTATATACATATGTATGTATTGTGTTCATGTGTACATGCCTGCATGAACACACATTTAAGTATATATGGCATATGCACATGGAAGATGACATTCTTACCTTGCTAGCGTGTCTTCCCATACTTTTTTATACTGCTGCTTTCATGCAGCCAGGAGAAAAAAGAAGTTAATAACATCACTACCCATGTTTAACATCAGTCTGAAATTTCCCCTGAACCCTCTATTCCTTGTCTTTTCACTCCACAGTGCATCAGAACACAGATTTTGTAGTATGACACACCTTTACACTGCCCAATTCCGGGGCAGTGACCTCTGGGTTTTACAAAAACATAAATAAAAGTGATGACAGTAGCAACTGAGAGAAAATAAGTTCAAAATTTCTAATCCAAGCAACATGAAATGCAGTTGACAAAGAAAAGGCTATGTACCTTGGGGTTTTCAAAACAAATGCATTACTTTAGGCCTACTGTGAAGATGATTGTGATTTGATTTCCATCAAGGGAAAGCACTTAAATCTACAGTCAGCCAAAATGAGGCTTCAGAATCAAACTATAATTTTACTTTCACAAATGTAGACATGAAAATATTTGCAGTGAATACTCTTCCTTAGAGACATATCTACTACACATGGCATTTTGCAGTACGTACTAATTCAGTGGCAAAATACACCTACACACTAATTCTTAGTATAATAATGAATTGTCTTAATTGTCTTTTTTGTGCTCCAAAACATAGCAGATATAGTGCTGACAGTTTCTTCTGATAAAGGTGGTTAAAGAGAACTAAAGTCTTGATAGAAAATGTCTTAGAAATGCTCCTTTTCCAAAATATTTTTAACATATCAATCAAAGAAAAGCTATTAACACAGAAGATCCTATCACACAAAAATGATGTTTGGACACACAAGAGAGGGAATCATCTGCCTGACCCTCAGCTGTCCTTTTAAGTAAATTCACCATGAGAGAACATCCAACAGCTAAACATGCCAAGATAATAGCCAGGGAAAAGAGCTAAAATTATTTGTAACCAGATGGTACTATAGGAAAGAATACATAGGTATTTTACATTGGGGTCACACTGTTGCTGAGCAATTCCATTGGTGTTAGATCCCTGCCAGAGTAAGTAGAGGCACAGGGTAATGTTATCATATTAAAAACTAAAAGTACAGTATGGTTATTTCTCATGCTGTAGATTTCTTGAAAACAGACTGATAGCTATGAAATTTACATGCCAAATTAGGGAATGAGCATATTTCCAACTATAACTGGAATTGTACCTTAAAAACTTGAGTATTAAAATAGCAAATAGACAAATATAGTCTCTTTTATAGATCTTATAAACACCAGTGAGAGCAAAAGATGAGTGAAAATGCCAATAAGGGAATTGATTGCAAAAATTATTTTTGTGCAAGCAATGTTTTTATATAATCTATGCTCAGCATCCAAGTTGGAAGAAATATTATCTGCAATGAATGGATGAGTCTCGAGTTGATCTGCTAAAAGTTCAAAATTAAAGTTTCAATTTTATGGTAATCCAAGCAAACACAACAAATCTTTTCTACTGTTAAAAGGAGAAATAATTGCAAAACAGTGTATATTTTCTTACTGAAAAATTCTTTTTGCAAAGACACACAATTGGTATGTAATCAATAACATCATTTGTTTTGCTTTCAAAAAAGAAATTTTTCTCACAAGGGTACTGCATCTTATTTCATTCTAGTTCTTTCTGGTTATGTGAAAGGACAAAACTTCATTCCAGCCTTATACAGTCTCTTTCCTACTACCAGAGTGGCAGGCACCATCTGACACTAAATATGTACTGCCCCAAGCCATTGCTTATAATAGAGTTTTAAAATTAAATTGGAAATATTAGTTTCAGATTTTTCAAAGGAAGGAGGGATGAGCAGTTA
This sequence comes from Aphelocoma coerulescens, assembly GCF_041296385.1. Taxonomy (NCBI): domain Eukaryota; kingdom Metazoa; phylum Chordata; class Aves; order Passeriformes; family Corvidae; genus Aphelocoma; species Aphelocoma coerulescens. The sequence continues at coordinate 126,685,028 of NC_091015.1, forward strand.
TATTAGTGCCAATGTGTTTATTAAACAAAAATCAGCTTTAAAGAGCTGCACACCCCACTGGTTCAAAGAAAGTAATAAAGAAGAATTCTTGCATAATATTGAATTTAGTTGAAAAAACCAAAATTTTAAAGTTGAAAAAAATACTACCGTCATGAAATATTCATTACTTTCAAGAGGAAAATATCATAGTAGGGTTCTGTTATTATACCTGATTGCTTTCCTAGGAAGAAAGGTGTTGATTGTCCTATTTTTCACATGAAATAAAAAACATTTTTTGAAGAATAGTTTACAAATTAATCAAAGGTCAGTTTCTCTGGAAATGAGTCCCCATATTTTTATAATGAAAAAATTATTTTAAACCAAAACTTATTCATTACTATATTCACTCCTTATTGTGTGTCTTAATGGAGATATGCATGAGTAGAATGGCAAGAAGTTTATACTTGTCTCTCTCAAAACTTGGGTAAAATTAGGGGAAAAAAAGAAAATTATCAGGTGCTTAAAAATAAACATAACACACTGAAAATAAAACTAATAAATGCATCTTATCTGCTATGGATCCTTTCTTTAAAAAAAAATGCGGAAATACATGAAATCATCTCAGTTTTACTTTATTGGCCATAGGATTTTTCATGATGCATCTCCTGATTGTCTCCTGGTTAAATAATATGAGGTGCAAGATGCTGTAACAATCTATCACAAAAGTATGCTAAGACCCCTATTTGTTACCAAAGTTATTTGAAAACATTTGTTTAACCTTCAAAAATAGTGAAAAGTAATTTTACCACCCTCACTTAAAAAGTATGTGCAATAAGAGCGAAACAACAGAAAATTAAATGCTTTCTCCTAATCCTAAATTTTAAAAGGAAACCCCAATTTTTCAACTGACATGCAAGATGACTAACCAGCACATTAGCTGGAAAACACTGTTAACTGTGTGTGTACCTTATTGAAAGAAAGGTAGTCTTTTAAACTGTTTTTATGAAGAAATTGAAGAATTTCTTAACCAGTCATCTGATGAAGACGAATTTTCAGCTAATTAGTATGAATAAACACTGATGTTCTCTATATCTTTTGCATCTATAGTGTTTTTTGTGTAACCATATTTATACTATAGACTGCTAAATGTAGAAGTGTAGTTATGTACGTTGTGCAATGTTTCCACTAGTGTGCGTAATAGTGAAATTTTGTAAAAATATCCATAAGTTTTAACTATAAAATCCTGCAGAATTCATTCAAGCTTTGTCAAAGATTTAAAAAATAACGAAAATATCACCAAACGGACAGATTTTGTGCAAGGATCTAAAAATTTGTCAGAAATTAACAGCTAGGCAGAGACACTAAATACAGCATTACTCAAATCTTAGGCACAAAGACTGTTTACAAGTTTAACTTAATCAGTTCAAAACTGAGCAGAGCTGTTTCATAAGACACCAGCAGCATAAATGTGTGTGTTTAGCATGCATGTAGGAATTTGTCTTGTTGTTTACATATAGGCAGAGAAATAGAAGCAAGGCAGAGGGAGATCTCCACATGTAAGTTTATAGATGTAGACACACGGGAGAAAAACAGTGTTTAAGAAGGGTCATCTTGCTGGTAGACCTTAAATCATACAAGACACTTCCCTTTTTAAGCAGAGGAACTAATCTGTCATGTTAGTTTGCTGTTAAGTCTGGCTGTCTTAGCAACGAGCAAATGTACCATTAAAGCACCCATGGTGTACACCTACATTTGGGGTGTAGGCCTGGAAACCCAGTTAATAACTCTGAATGGAAAGATGGCTGAAAATTCTCATGTAAAAGTGCAAGGGGGAAGATGTGTTGGTGCCTTTTTCTATGTTGATAAATCAGTGTGTTATTCACATATCATTTACAAAGTCTCATTCCAAAATAAATAAATAAAGTAAGAGGCAAAGCCTATGAGGCATTTGGAATAAAAAGTGTTCTTGGAAATGGCTTAACTACACCATGAAGAAAAAAAAGAAAAAACAAAACAAACCAATTAGTCCAGTTTTCACAAAATGGTACAAACTTACCATAAATCCATTGACTTAGGTCAGGAAATGTGAAGCCAGGAGTGAAAAATCTCAAGACATTGTCCCAAAAGTAAAGCTTTGTCAGAAATGTCTCAGAATTATTTTTGAGAAATTTGTTCTATGAGGTACCTAATTTCAGAGTATTCTTACCTTATTCAGTACCCTCAGCTGACAAACACACCCTCACATTATTAACCTGTCATGGCTCTTTAAATGACATAATTTTTTAAATTATATGACAGTAGCAAGAAACATTTGATTTAAGGTATTTCTTGTTGAAAAGAAGATGAAAAAAATGCCTCTACCTGATGGAAGAAGCAGTGAACTGACAAGACCAGAACATCTTTGAAATATATTTCAAAGCAGCTAGCAAAATACTTGTATGCTCAGTTTTTGATTCCCCAAAGGAATGCTTTAGGAGATGTCTTTTGACTATGAGACTATTCAATAATAATTTGGCTCCACAAATTTGGTTTGCCAGCATTCTTTGTAGATTTTTTGAGTCTGATGGGAAAACAAAGAACAGCTACTAACATCCACCAGCTATTATAGCTGCCTCTTTACATTTCTCGTAAGTGGGCACTGGAATATGACAGTAAAGATGAACATGACCCTCTATGATTCAATAAGCCAAGGAATAAAAATAGTGTGGGTTTTATCAATAATGGTAGTAAACTGCAGTGAAACATTTTGCAAAGATTACAGAGATCATGTTGAGATTTTTAAACATCGTATTTAAAGAGGGCTGAGACCTCTTCCCTTAACTTTTTCCTCCACCTCTGAATCAAACACCACAGAGATTTGACTGACCAATACATTACATAAATAATTTACCATTTAAAATTACTTGGTTTTTTTTAAATACAAGGTGGTTTTAGCAAAATATTTTTATCTAACTAAATAAAATGCAATTATCCAGCTAAGAGATCGCATAAGAAAAAATTAATTCTCTGCTTAACATTTTAATGTTAGATACCAGTTAAAGGTTAAATACTTCTTGAGATAAATATTATTGTCATGACTGAAATCAGAATGAGCTGGAAGAATACTGCAGGAGTTTCCGAATATTCAGGTCTTCTTTCAGTGTAATTGTTTTTCAGGGAAGATAAAAGACATGTAGAATACTGAGAGGTTATCTGGTCATTTGTGAAAACAAAACCAAATCAAATAAATAAGGTGCACAGTGAGAGGGATAAAAGCCTAGTTAAGGTGTTAAGATTCTAATAATCACAGAAGTCAAAACACAGCAGAGCTTCAAATCAAAAAAATAGGGTGTTTTTGATAAAAATAGGAAGACTACATGGGAAAAATGTAAAAATACATACACAAAACTCAAAAACATTTTAAAAGAAAATAAAGTACCAATTAATTATATGTATCAATAATTGCTTTATGGTAAGGTTTTTCTAAGCTTAGAACCTAAAAACCAGTCATTAAAATAGAACACTGAGGCATGCCAACTTCTTTATCTACTACTCATACAACTACTGAAGTTAATGCTAGAACTTATCCTTCAAATAACAATAAAAACCCTATTTCTTGACAGTTTTATAATACTTTTTTCATTACTTGAGGAAACAGGCTTCTTAAAAAAATATATGGGAGATGTAGCTTTTGCATTAATGCAAATCAGCCAAATCTCATTTTATTTATAGATGTTGTGACTTCACGGATATTACTGATAGGATCCCATTGTTCTTATGGCAAAAGGCTTAATTCAGAAAGCATATACGTAGATAATATAAAACCGTGTGGACAATGTTTCCCAACTATAATTTTAAGAACAATATTCTCAATTTTAGAGAGTAGAAATACTTGTTGGATTCTTTCTTAATTATTATTTAAAATTAAATTACTGAAGTATTTCTGAAGTAGATGGCAAAATTCAAACCTATTAATTTTTCAATGTAAAGTATCTATAAAGAACCATAAACGCACTCAAAACCAAAATAACTTGGATGATGAAGATGTATAGATGTGGCACTTCAGGACACAGTTTACTGGTGAACAAGGCAGTGCTATGTTAAGAGTTTGACTTGATCTTAGTTGCCTTTTCTAACCTTAACAATTCAATGATATTTTTCAGCCATGAATTTTTGGCTATTATTATCACCCTCTTAAAACCTCTTAAAAACAACATCTGGGCCAGACATGGGTGTGGTATCAAATTTCACCTACTGCCTCTGGTACAGATTCATAGATATGCTGATATTTGTTTAAATACTTATGAATTTGCAACATACTGCTCATTATTTATAAAAATGTTCCAAGGAATGACATTGTAGATTTTCCTTTCTTTGTCAAGTGATCAATAATGTGGCAGCGTGTGAAGTTTCAAGTGCTCAAGCTATTACCTGCAGAAGACAAGAATTACAAAGGCAGCACATTCCAGCAACCCAGTATTGTTGGTAGCATCTGCTTGCTCTATAAAGAACTGCCTAGTGAAAGACATTTTATGTTCATATAGTTCCAGGAAGTATTCCAGGGTGTAATACTAGGAAAGAATGCTAATGAGCAATTATTATGTCATTAAATTTCCCTTTTGAGTACGTACTCTATTACTGCATGTCCTGTTCCTGGCCCTGGCTTTCAACACTGGATGGATCCTGCAATGAGAGGAAGGTAAATACTAAGTGGGAAAATGAGACTGGGGGCCTCCTCAGCTATGTTACTGGCTCTGTTACTCAGTTTCTGTGTGGTAATGATAATGCTTTTAATTTACTGCTTTCTGTTTCCCCATGACTAAAATTAAGATAATAATTAGATACCTATTTCACTGAGATAGCATTAGATTAGTAAATGTTTGAAAAATTATTTTAGAATATAAAGCCCCATATAAATGCTAATGATTCTTATTAAATTAACTTGGTCTTGTGCTGGGACACATGCACTGCGAAAAATAAAACCTCTCAGTAGTCACAAGAAGAGTAAAAGAAATAAAAAAGGAAAGGAAGACCGCAAGCACAAACAGGGAGACTTGTTGGTTTATTCTCAGTGCTCGGTTTCTGGGGAGCTTTATTTTGTTGATTAATGAGACTAAACACTATTTTTTTAAAAATAGTGAATGCAAGCACTTTTCAAAGAGAAAATTACTTTCTCCTGAGAAAGGAAGAGCCAGCAATGTATTGTTATTCGCTGTGTTCTTGCTGTGTTCTCTAATGTTTCACTAACTGGTGCAGATGTCTCTGTGCTCTCACCCCCACTCCTACCTTCTGTGCACTTTCTTTTGCTTTTGAACTCCATCAGGAGCCCTTGGTTCATCCTCGCTGGAACTCTGCTGTGCTGGTTTGATTTCCTGTGCATTGGAGTGGAGTACTCTTTTGCCTTGAGGAAGACATCCTTGAAAATAATGCAACTGTCCCAGACCCTTTGCCCTTCTGGGGCAGTCTCTGGTGGAACCCTGCCAAAAAGAGCTCTGAACTAGCTGAAATAGGTTCTCCTGAAGTCCAAGGTTGTACATTTGTCTTTGCCTAGCTCATTTACATGTCTTTGTCTAGCAAATGATGATTGAACAAAAAGTTCAACAAATAAATTAGTCTAGAATATGGAAGTTACCAGAAATAAATATTACAAAAAAAATTATATGACATTTTTACTCTGGGTTCCTGCTCTATTTACCACTGTGCTTTGCACTACCTGTTTAATCTGAGCTATTTTAGAAATTTTTTTAGACTATTACATGGATAATATGCTAATAGACCTGTTAAACTTTGCTATTTTTCTCACCTGACTGCTGAATTTCTTCATCTTTTTTTTCTGATTCAAGCCACTGTAGGATCCCGTAAATCATCTTCACAGTATCTGCATCTCTCTCTTGTTCTGCAACAATATTGAAATTTTCAAGCGCTATGATCTACTTTGTGTCTCTTTCTATCTGCCCATACACTTCTACAGGCACATGTTTTTTCAAGCAAACCCCATGCCTTTTGTCTAAATCAAATTCTGTATCTCATAACTGTCCCTGAAATCTTTTCTGTCTGTTTTTAGCAATAACACAGTTTTATACGAGTGATAGTGATATAAACATAAGCAGCACTATTAGACATCTCTGCCCTTTGACTTGATTTGCTTATTGGAAGCTTGATGTGATCTCTACACGCCGTATTAGGAACTGGGATGGTCACAGTTTATGAATGGCACTGGTGGCTTGTATGCTATCAGGCCATTGGCTTGTTTTAAATGTTCTTTTACGAGGGAATAAAGGAGAAATATTACACTTCTCTAACAAAACCATTTTGCTAGTGCCACAAAAAATGCAAAATCTTTAAAAGTTTGAGCAAAAGAAGTAGACCGCTCCACTGGGTTCTCTAACAATCACATATATTTTTATCTGGGCAAGCAACACGTCATCCAATAAGCTATACATCAGCATTTTCAGATAATGTTTTCAGTACTGTTTACAGGACTTCCTAAGGAGAATAAACAATATGTAAATATTCTGTAGTTACATTTGGCCTGGTGGTGTCTCCCATCAACACATAGAAGTATATTCACTGGAAGCATGTGAATTATTTGTAGCTGATTTACAAATGAAAGATTTACTGTGTAAAAACTGACACATTTTATGGCCTTGAAATTGAATTTTATTAAATTCTTTTCAAGTGTTTCATTTTTTTTCCCCCAAACTTGATTTAAATACCACACTTCTTGGAATTACAAAAGGGTGCTAAATGAAATTATGGAGATACTCACAAATAAAAATCTGCAGAGCTAAATCTTATAATAAAATAAAATTGGACAAGCCTTCGTTCCTAAGTCAGTTAGAGACAGAACATCTGACAAATATCATGAACAAACACTACCATCGACTTCAGCAGTTTCCCAAAGGAAGAACAGTTATTTGCATTTCCAGATTTTCACTTCATTTACAATTTAAACACAAATTAAACCTTAACAAAGATTGTGGTCACTTAACAACCTTCTCTGAATTTGAAAAAAAAAATAAATTCTCTTTGTATTACTCAAAGACATGTAAAATCTTCCATCAGTCACAAACTGTCAAGGCCTTGCTGAAGCTTTCAAGGAAGTTTTACTTTGGAGGGCATTAATATAAAAATAGACATGCCTTTCCCCAAAAATATGTGTGCCCTTTTAATCTGGCTGATATCAAGAACTTTGAGACAAGGATCTTTACAAATATTTTTTTTTGTGGAGAGATGATAAAAAATTGGTTACTTTCCTGTTAAGAAACACAAGGTGCATAGATTTGCTTTGGATTTGGGACCAAAATGTCATTGCATTCTACTAAAAATCACAGTACAAATTCCATTCTGGCCTAGACAAAGACGCAGTCTCAATACTTTGTAATTATATGACTTCCAATCTTGTTCAAAATCCATAAAATTAATGGGAATTTTGGCATCCATGCCATGGTTATTAGATTGAGTTTTCAATGTTCTGGTAAAGTTCCAGCTAACATGGGAGTAGAAGTGCAAAATACTCTGACTGAAAAAGTGACTGAAATCTCTCATTCCTTGTTCATATCTTATGACCATGACCGACAATAAAATTTATCATGTGCTATCATATTTGCAGGATTGGTGGGTTATTGTTCGGTTTTGTTTTTGGGGACATTTTTGTGATGTGAAACATTACCAATAATTCTGGTATGGGAATTTCCCTCTTTTACTTAAAACATAAGACAGCAATTTCAAACTTTGATGATGGAGAAGAGAGTTTCTTTTATCTTGTAATGTTTGTGAGCCACTGTTTTTTTAACTAGCAATTCAGCTCTGGAATCAGAGTTCTAAATTCATTATGTATGAATTTACATAATGCTGGTGTAAATTATGCATATGTTTCAATAGATGGCACAATTAAAAATAGGAATAAAGAAGTCAAAAGCTGTTTTGGGAATGTCAAAATTTTAATATTCTTTCCCCTATACTCCTGAGTTAGTCCTAATAACTCCCTGGGTTATTTCCTTCAATTTATAATGGCTTGATTTCGTTTCTAGTTATTAGAAGATGCATTTTGTATTTCATAGAAAAGCAGGAGAGGCACAAAGCATTACTACAGGGATTGAAGACATGACAGAATAAATAGTGGTCACCCCTGTCCAAAATACAGAAACAGAAACTACATTTAGGGAAACAAATATTTAAAAATTAATGCAAACAATTCACATTTCTTGCTTTCTCTAATGTGCAGAGAAGCACCAGCCTGAAGGCTCTTGCCCTCCATGCTCTGTCCCAGACAAGACTGAGATCTGTGTTCTGCTGTTTCACAGAGGTGTTTACAACCTCTGTGGCTCTAATGCTTGCTTAAAGCTGGACCAGGTAAGACCAACCAGTTTGGTGGTGCTTTTTTGCTTGAACTCATGTCTGAATCAGAAAAATTTGAGAGAAAGGCATTTTTACAAAGTCTTTGTCAATGTTCTGAATTGAAGGTATAGACACTTTTGAAAGGTCGTTCAAGTGGTCATTCTAATCACTATTTCTTATAATCTCTGTGTTTTTGTGGCTGAATGTTAGTGCATGTATGAATCTCTCAAGAAAAAGCTTAAAATGTTGCTGAAGACAGAAATAATTCCAGTCCTACTCAGTGAAGTCTCTATTTATCAAAAGAGAAGACTCCTCAACTAAGTAGACAACTGTGAATCCATGAGAAAAAGTGGCTACAAAACAGGAAGACAGAATATATCCTTGTGTATATTTTAAACACTTGTTGCAGGTATGTTCTCACATGTTGATTCAATTTTACAGGTTAATTAGGAGAGAAAGTAAACAGAAAGAGAGGGTCACTAAGACTGGGGCATTCATAGAGAAAGAATTGGATTTCTTTTAGCAGATAGGACATTAAATCCCAGAATTCTAAGCAGAATCAGAGCCTTCTTATCTCAGAAAACAGTAACTAAACACATATTTGTTTTAAAAAACCAGTGCCAAATAGAAATTCAGAGACTTCAAAACTAAGTTTAAAAACTAAGGATGCCGAAGAGAAGATATGACACAGCAATTCTTGGTTCTGTTTGTTACAAAATGTCACCAAGCAATCAAGAGTTCTTGTGTTGTGTCTATTGGAATGGAGAATGCACCCATGTGAAGTGCCAAATAATCACAAAATGATGGAGAGCAATTCAGGTTAACTGAATGCAGCTGGTATCAAATTTAAGTGTAGTCCAAAAGCCCAACCATCTGTCATAATGCTTTGACCTGAAAAAAATTATATTAAATTGTGAATAGCTTTTAAGAGCAACAACAAAAAAGCCAAATTGAGGTCAAGAACCTTAGACCCTACAATTCAATCTTTTCAGTATAGCTTTGCATCACAATTTAAATCTGTATTTTTAACATTTAATCCACCTGAAAACTTTTTCTACTTTTCCCTTTTACTTGTAAAGTAAAAGATAGATAATTTGTTCTTGTGAAAAGCCTAAAAGGTTTTATTTATGAAGCCTTTCCCTAAGCCATGATCCATACTGCTTAAATCAGAGAGAATATGAAATTTCTAGATTTGTCTTATCCAAATTCTGACATACACTGATTTCCCTCTGACATGTATTTTGTAGATTTTTTCATCTGAAGCTGCTAAGGATGTGGGGTGGGATTTCCAAGACGGCATTTTCACAGAAATTTGTAAATAGACCCTTAGAGGTACTTGAAAGCTATGATGTTTGAAAAAGAAATTACCTGTAGAATGTATAAAATACTTTCTACTATTCTGTACTCTGGTATTTATTTCTGTTTTCTGAAAGTGTTGAAACTAGGTACTGCGCTTTCTGGTAAGTACAGTGGTGTTTTGCAGTAATTATACTTGTCTCTTCTAATAATACAACAGGAAGAATGGAGAGTTGCTTAGGGGGTGTAGCTCCAGAATGAAGCTTTTCTCTCAGTGTTAATTAGGGTAAGAAGCAATTACAGGGGTTTGCATTTCTGTTACAAGGACTGCCACTAAAATCCTTTTTGAAAACCTTTTCTAGCCAAGTAGACATAAAGAATCAGTTGTTATATTTCTTAACCTGTAGGCCACTACATTTACTCTAGTTTATTGCATTGAATACAGTGGATTATAATCAACACTTCTATGGTAACAAATTGCATAGTCTTAAAAAATATAACCAGAACATTCACCTGCTGCAACAATACTCATTGAATTTCACTGAATTTTTGAGAGCCACAAAGGAGCTAAAAGCTCCCTTCCAAGTGTTTTTACTTATGTATTTTCCTTTTTTTATAAAAACCAGAATATCATAAAAGATATTTGTCTCATCAGATGAAAGCTCCTGACACTCTAAGGCTTTGCTTGGTGATCACAAGCCACCAAAATTCGAGCATATAATTTCTTAAGTGCCACTAGGGGAATACCTGAATAGAAAACACAGAACTAAGCTAAGCATGTAGTGGAGAATTCTCTTATTATATCACAGAAACATTCAAGACCATATACTGTAGGTACCCAACAGGAGACAGTGAAGGAAATGTTCTGCAGTATATTATAGCAAAATGATCCCTTCTGAGAAACAGCATGCTCACAACTACACATTTTTTACTTACTGAAGGAATTGGAAAGACAAAAGTAATCCCTAAGGCAACTTAAAGCCACTTTTATCTTGCCTACGCAGAATCAAAAGCAGATCAGATTCAAATGCTTAGGTCAGGGAGAAGCCATAATAAGAACAAAAATTTCACTCTCCAGGTTCTTCCCTATTCTCCAGCAGAGTTAGAAGATATCTCAAGAGCCTGTCAGTTTTTGGAAACACAAACACTGCAGACACACATAGTGCATATTAAATCTCCTTTATGCATAGCAAATGTCCTTGGGTTACAGGAGCCACACAATGGCAAAATATAGTAAAGTGGTTTGACCCTTGGGTTTTTAACTCTTTTAACACGTGGATTTTGAGAGACCAACTCGGCACATGGTGGGTTTCAGTAGAGCAAAGCACATTACTTTGTTTCCATCTGTCCTGCTTGTCAACTCCAGAGCAAAGTGTGGGGAGCAAGGGTTCTACCTGATCTGCCCAAACCTACTGTTTTTTCCCCTGGGTGCCAGCAGCCTTACATACAGGCATATGCAATGAAGGAGATTTGCCTGTCACAAAGACCTGGTGTTTGTTATAAATTTTCCTACTTTTTTGTCTACACTTTTTGAGTATAATGACCTACAATTCTTTGAATTATGAACATTCTTTTTGACAGATTTTGACATCTGTCCATTATTTAAATATCATATAAAGCCTTTATTTTAAATGGAAAGCAACAGAAAGAATGGGGGGGGGGGGGGGAGATGGATAAAACAACAAAACACCCTAAAACCCCAGAACATTATTAAAAAGCATAAGTTTTGCATAAATGTATATGTGGGAAGTTTGAAAGTGACTATTGTGTGGCTTTAAAGGAAAAAATATATTTCCTCCTATGAAATGTGCATTTAAATTAGTTAAAGAGTGCTTTAGCTTGCACTGTTTATATAAAGATTTTCACAGAATCACAGAATGGAGGAAACTAAAGAGCAGATGTATAACACCATAAAACAGAAGTCTTAAAAGGGTATATGCAGGATGTTAAGTGAAGTAAGTGATCAAAGAAATTAGAAGGCCATCTACCACAGTAATAGTATACTTGGTGATTTTGAATAATTAACTTTATAAGCTCCCTAGAAATGAGAGGATTACACGCAGAGCTGACTGCAGTTACCATATGTTGGGCAGCCACCTAACGCGACAGTAGTTCCCAACTTTCAAACATTAAAAAGAGTACTGCAGGGAAATAAAATTTTGTGGAATAATTCTATGACTAGAACAGGATTGTAACTGAGCACCTGAGGATGTCATTACATGGTCATACAGGTTGCATCTGCAATGAGTATGCTAGACACAGAGGTTGAATGGACCAGCTCATGTGCAAGAAGCAATGGGAAGGGGCAACTGAACCCCTCTGCACCTGTACTGCAAAACCCATGGTTCAACTGCACACAATGCATTATGAGAACAGGTAGAGAATCCCAGTCCAATCAAGAAATAGATCTGCTGACTTCAATGAAAAATCATTTGCAGGGGTCTTGAGAAGAACAGATGAAATTGAAGATTAGAAGTTCAGGAAAAATGTAAGATCAAAGGGGAAACCCAGGGAATGTGGATTGTATAAATAATGTGTTTTGACACGGAGCATGGGATAAAAACACTATACTGAAAGGTATGGAGGTTTAGTTTTAAAAGAATTCTTGTTTTTAATTTTTGATCATGCAGAGCAGTAATATTAATCCTTAGTTTTCCAACCTCTATGATATTTTTTCCAAGAATTTACTAGCATTTCTGCATTTTCTATAACAGATCATTTCATCTACCATGCAACAAAAGGATGGCAGAAAGCTTAACTCTGAACTTTCTAACACATAACATATTATGATGCTGGTGATTAGGTAGGTCTGACTGATTAGATGTTTATAAAATGTTGAACTATAAATATGTATAAAGAAATGAACAGATGCTAGTCTTGACAAGTAGACCCATGGCAAGTCTCACATATCAACATGAGATAAAAGAGTAAGTTATGTAAAATTCCTGCTCTCTTCTCATAAATACCAAGAGTATAAAGCAGTGAGAAAAAAATCCCTTAAGTACGGTATTCAGGGAAGTAGGGAAACTCATGGAGTATATGATTGTCTGCTCGTACATCAGCATCTTACTATATATCAGTATCTAATATTCTAAAATGAGTGCTTAGTACCTCTGAAGAACAACTCTGCCCTGAATTAGAACAGGTAGTAACACAAAATATCTCATCCCTCCAGAAAAACAAACATCTAAGTCTAACATCTGTTTCATTTGAACCAGAATGTGGAAAGAATGGTGAGGAACTGAGGGGACAATGAAAATCATTTGGGAACTCTAACATTAGCTGTTCAGCAAGCCTAAAGTGTATTTCCTCTAAATAATGCTGAATAGACTTGCTTAGAAAACAGACACAGATGTTGCATTTATTTTTATTTCTTAAAATATAATACACTTCATAGCATATAATGAATTTTTAAATACTTACTAATTTAGAATTCTGAGCAGTATTGAAGTAGTCTTTAAATGAGGATTAAAAAAAGAAAGAGTATCTACAGGCAGGCCTAAATTCTTCCTGCACTGGGAATCCTAATGAGAATCCCCTGCCCAAGAATAAAATAACAAGAGAAAAGTTTCAGTTCCTATGCTAGCATCATTAGTAATCAGGAAATAGCCTCCTTCCCACTGACTCCACTGGCATGTATCTTTGGTGTGACCAGGACCAGATCTTGGACATCTTTTATTATTAGACTGACAACCTAAACAAATAAATGAAAAGGACTTTTAATCTATACCTGTGCATCTATTAGAACAGCTACTAGAATGAGAAACCTCAGTGAGACAGAGGGGAAATAAAAGGGGATTCCCAGTTCCAGACCATGGTGTCCCTGGAGAGACAGTCTTGCTTTTCTTCCAGTCTTGTTTTTAGTCCACCAACATTTATGTAGGGATTTAGGTCACAGTAAATTTTTATAAATTGCCTCAACCTGTATGTGCATATATATGTGGGGGGGAGGGGTTTGTTTGGGTTTTTTGTTGTTGTTTGTGGGTTGATTTTTGCCCAGCAGTCTTCTTTCCTGGTTCTCTGCCTTTTCTGCAAGACACCCATCTTCTTCCTGTGTCTGAGCCACAACCTAGTGGTCAAAACCTTTACACCCCAAGCATGCCCAGTCACTCCCAGCCTAAACTAAATTTTTCCCTGTTCCAAGCTTTTCAAGCAGTCAGGTGGAAGAGAACAGGTAACTTTGACTTTCTACTGATCAGCTTCAGAGGGGATTAGAACTATATTAGCTATAGCCCATGAACAACCTAAATGAAGCACAGCTTGTGCTGCCCAATTACTTTTCTCTGGAAATTGTTTACCAGGAAACTATGACCCCTGATCTTTAATCTTGGTTAACTTTCATTGGATATTTTCCCCCATCTCTATATTCAGTCAGTGCACATGTCTCCTCTGTGTAGGGCTATACAACTGTAGAGTACACTGCAAAATTGTCACGGCGACTTTCATAGTACCATCTTACTGAAGGAGATATCTGGGTAAGTTACAAAAAGTTTCTTGCCACCCTTTGGGAAGAAAAAGCAATGGTATTGACTTACTACTTTAAATTTTATAGACTTTTTTTTTTTTTTTAAACTAATTTGCAGTAAGTTTAGATAAAATAAACTAGAATGCAAGGGTTCTAATAGCTTCAGTTATTTTGTTTCCCCTTTGAATTATAGAATTATTTAGGTTGGAAAAAGCTATTAAGATCATTGAGTCCAACCATTAACCCAGAACTGCCAAGTCCATCACTAAACCAAGTCCCTAAGTGCCACATCTACACATCTTCTTAATACTTCCAGGGTTGGTTCCTCAATGTCTGCCCTGGACAGCCTCTCCCAATTCTTGACAACCCTTTCATGAACTTCAATATCTCTCTCAGAACCAGCCCAGAGGGTTGGTTGGGGAACCTGTGGTTCATTTTTTGCTGTCTGCTCTAGTCCACTAAAGGAATTTGAATGAGAAAGATAAAAGAAATCTTCTGTAATGCCTTGTCCTGGCTGAGGTGCTCCATGTCAGCTGGAGTCCTCCAGAAGGAGGGGAGGTTTGCATGCTTCCTCAAGGCTGATGGAGAGAAGGGAACCACCAGCAGAAATGAGGCTGGTGGAGTTTTGAGAGACTTGAGTAAAACCTCTGAGATAATAGAGAGAGATTTTTCTGAGAAGGTTGTAAGAGGTTTCCTAAAACCTGAAGCCCATGGAAGCTGCAGGGTAAGAATTGGGGACCTGGCTAAAAAGATTCACATTCAAGCTGACTGCTGTCAGATGGCAGACGGCAAAGTTGTTTTCATATGCCCTTCTTTTTGTTTGGAGTTGCACAACAACACAAATGGGATTGCTCTAACTAAGAAGAATACTGAAAAAATTTTATTTTCTAGACATTCTAAAGAATCAAGGCCTTTTTTGTTCCTTTTAAGTACTAGAAGCTTGTGAGTTTTATTGCAATTAGTAAGGACTCAGCCAAAATATCATTTTTTGATTCAATCCTGAAGGCATAATCCTGTCTGTAGGACAACATATTATGAGTATCTCGTTATATCTGCATCTCTGATATCTGTAGGATTCTAATGGCAAAACCTATTCAGGCCATTAGCTCAATTAATTCCTGCAAATTTTTTCTAAACTCAGTGGCTTTAAGTCTTAGGTTTTGAAGAAGAGCTATAGAATGATCAAGTATATATATTAAAAAATTGTCTCAAGTCATTAAACTAAATAGGCCTATTAAAAATTTTAGATGCAAGAATAATACTAGTGAAAAATACCATTTGTTAAGCAAGTACATGATATATCTTGTTCGTTGCTATTAAGAATCTGATTTCAAATGAGGCCACTATTTTCACTAAACAAGCAGATGGACAATTACATACACAGAGCTATAAAGAGACATCTAGCTCTTAATCTTACCTTTATCTTCAACTAATGAATAGAGAAAGACCCAATTTGTTACCGGAGATAAGCAGGAGACAGTCGACCTGTGCAAAACGGCATCATTATTATCATTTAAGAAGATCAAACATAGTTACTGATTTTAAGTTACCTCAGTCTTATGAGTGGCTACCATACTAACAAATACTAAATTAGTTCCTTTTGTTTACTATATCTCTGAACAACTCAGAGTGAATTGTTAGAAACCACAATTCAGTACTGTTCCAATTTTTGTGCACAGTTGAACAGCTTATTTCCTATGTACTTTGAAACAGGTGATCACTTCTGACCTCTGGAATCATTTTCGTAACAAGCAAAACATAATGCACTGTTACAGTAGTTAATGGTCCGTGTTTTAAGCTATCATTATATATGACTGAAATGCTTAATTAATGAATATGCAATTAAAGATTAAAATAATGAGTACAGTAATTAGGAATGAATCTTTACCTACCTTTCTTGAGTTGAAGTAAGATTTCTACTGTTTGCAATGAATGTAAAAGTCCAACTACAATTGAATTAATTTATTATACTCCTTAAAGGGCTTCCAGGCTCATTGTATGAATCAAGAATCAGAAAAGTTGTGCAACTTCAGAATGTTACTTTGGGAGCTGTGAGAAGTGAAGAAATATGGCTCTAAAATTCTGCCCATCAGTAAGCAAGAAAAAAACAATGATGAAGTTATTCTAAAATGTCAAAAAAATTGATACATAGTGATAAATTACCCACTTCAGATAATATGCATCAGTATTGCACAGAATAAACTTAGTCTAAGACCTTAAACCCCTATGTTCTTGGTCCTGCTTGAATCAGCATTACAAAAAATTGCTTGTAAATGTAATAAGGAGGTGAGCTCTCTTCTGACTTATGATCCCATTTGAGATGATACACACATACATATAATTTCGACAATAGAATATCAGTAAGCAAAAAAAGATTTACTAAAAGACTCAGAAAAAAGGACATCAATGGGTTATCTCTTCTATTTTTTAATAAATCTCTGCCTTACAGATGAGAACAAAAACAAACAAAAAAAACCCAGCACAGTATGCCACCCTGCAAAGCTGACAGATCAACACAAAAAAACATATTAGCTTTCAAACATATGCACACTTCTACAACCCAAGAACATACAGCATGGAATAAAATTCAGTCAAGAAAGGTTTGTCTCTCTGATAAAATTGTACCTTGAAATTGTACCTCTAAGAAATCAAGAACATTAAGTACGCAGTGAGAGTTTATGTTAGAGCAGCTGCAGTCCTGTGACTGCTCTGGTTTTATTAATCTCGACTCTCTTGGTCCACTGCACTTTTTTCCTCTTTAGCATTTTACTGCAAGATTTTTCTTTGCTCTGTCCCACCCACAATTGCATTTTAAAGCTATCTATACTTTAATATTTCCCATTTTCCACCCTTCCTCATATACTGAAGAAAAATAAAACTATAATAATACTTCTTTGCATATACCCATTACAGAATTCCTTGGGTTCATTAAACATACTGTGTTTCCACAGCTGAATATAACAAAGATTAAGTAATGCACTTCAAATTACATTCCCATTCGGTTATGATGTTCCCAGACTCTGGAAAAGAAGCTCACACAATTTAAAGGACAGTTAAGTGTCTCTTGTCTGAAATTTTCAGTTTTCCTTTCTACAGAGGTGAGTGTGTGCTTTGATTTTTAAAGCCCTTCACAGTGTTTTCAGACTGGTGCAGAAGTTCTTTGCTGTGCAGTATAAGCAAAAGCTTTAGAAAACTGTTCAGTTACAGCCAGTCATCTCATGCTCATTTCTGCTTGCTCATTCCCAGTAGAATTCCTCTCTGTATGAGTGACATCAGCTGAAAATTCAGAAATATCCCTGAAATTTGAAGACTTTTCTGTAAATTGATATCTGTGCAGCACTTGATCATTGTACTGTTTTTTCTTTCACACCTTTTATATTTTTCTCACAAGTTCATCAGTCTGATCTCTCTCACACTCATGAACAGAGCTGCAAACACCTCCTGTATCATTTCTATCAAGCCACTATCCAAATTATGAAATTTTCTCAAGTTTTACAGGTATCATCTGCTCCTGACACTTCTCTGCCATGTTTGAACTTTCTTGAGTGTACCACGGTGAGGTACTGGAAGCAGGGAGCATGGATTTGTCCCTCAAAAAAGGAATGTACCATGCTTTCATATACACTATTGATACTAGATCATTGTCTTAATACAGCAATATTTTAAAATTAAAGCAATTCAACCCTTTATCCCATATTCAAAGTTTTAATGTCTAAGTTGGTGGGTGATATGTATTGTGTGACAGATTATCTATAAGACTGAAAATTATCTATATTCCTGGCCTTTCCTCCTATGATAATTCCTGCCACTGCTTCCAAGCATGATGCTCCTTGCTTCTTGTTAGCTACATCTTCCAGGGCAATTTATGAAAAAAAGTGAGTTTCAACATATTGTTTTTAAACATATGATTGATTTTCCTTTTTTTAGTCATACAGAAAAAACAGAACTGGGACATATTTGCTTCTGAATGGTGAGATATCACTAGCAATGGGACCTTCTTTTGAAATAAGTAGTAAGATATCAAACTCAGTATGTTGTCTCAGGGACCTTCTTGTTTTAGCCAGAGGTTTTTGGCAAGATGTTAAGAAGTTCCCCAACTTCTACATGAACAAAAACTTCTATTTGCCCTCCCAGTGAATCAGTGATGTATTGTACTGGCACATCTCTGGATTGCTCTGAGCCCAAAAGACAGTACATTAATTTTGAGGCTAATACAGTGGTCTTTTTTGTTTAAACAGGTTCTGTAATATTGTTTAAACAGGTTCTGTAATATTGTCCCTTCTCAGTGAATACACAGAAGGCTTGATTCTTCTGAACTGTCATTCAAGCACCGCTTGCAAGATTGTTTTCCATTAAAATTATATGTTAGGGAGAAAATGAGTTCTGCAATCAGTAGTTCCTCTTTGTGATACTGACATATCAGGACTTTATTTTTTTAGCTAGAAAAGGCTTCTGCATACACAAAGCAAAACAGTTTCTTTAAAAATCTCCAAACAACAAAACAAGCAAAAAAAAAAAAGGAAAAAAAAAAAAAAAAAGGCAAAGGCAACCTAACAGAGTTTGGCACGCCTTCTGACACCCCTTTTCCTCAGGGACCTGTGTCTTTGCCGCAGGCCAGCTCTGAGGTGGTGCAGGTGTGGAACCTGAGACCCTCTGAGAGTGTTGCTGTGTGACAGCAAGCCGTGGGCAGTCTTGTGGACTGGGGATGATCCTGATGACTGCCATGGGACTTGCTCTGCAATTCTTGTTCAATACTGCAGGATTGTTCCTCTGTCCTAAAGGCACACTGCCTCTGCCTGCCTTGCTGGCAAGCTGTCTTCTCTTGCAAAGCAGCTTAAACTTTTGTCCCCATACACCAACGTTTTCCAGAGGTGCTGACTCAGAAACATTTATCATTTCAGGCCAGAAAACCTTTTAAGTAAGCAGAAGAGGAGGCATGCATTCTCAATTAAGTTCTAAATTTGCTTTTCTCAGGAAGAATATTGGTTTTCAAAAAAGACCTCTTCAAAGCCCTTGCATTTTACTTGATGATTCAGCTCAGGAGCACTGAGTAATGCACACGATATTGTGCATCTCGGGAGCTGTTCAGAAACAGATTGCAAATATGAAGCATGTGGCTTTTATACCACCTGCTTTGATATAATTGCCTCTGGGCCATTGATTTCATTTTAAAAATCCATTACAATCGATTTTATAGTTATATAAGCCATGAATACAGAAGAATATCTAGCTAAATGTGTTTGTCTATGAAAGTGATGTTATTGGTATGAAGATCTTTAAGCTATCAGTATTATGGAATATCAGAATCAGCACATTCACTTAAACATTTAGAGAACTGTCTCTATGATTCCTTTTACAAGAAAATTACATGTAGAGATGAGTTAAAAATGTGTTATTTACTTCACTTGCCTGGAGCACCACCTTTGCTTTCTTACCTTGCTTGACTTATTTCCATATGTAATTGTATGATTTCCATAAGGTCAATGACAATATTGGCATCGAAATGTCACTGTATGCTAACCCAAAGGCATATGGAGCAATACCTGAAATGCTGAGTTATTTTCCCTGATGTTACATATAACTATGCAATAGGCAGTTTGAGAGGACCCACAGAACATCTACTTTGTGAACTTTAATTTGCCACAAGATGTTTTCAACTGTCTGTAACAAATTCCTGCAATGAAAGACCACTATGGTCTGAGAGGGGGATACCAGGGACGTCCTCAGTATCAACAGATGACTTGC
Source organism: Aphelocoma coerulescens (assembly GCF_041296385.1). NCBI lineage: Eukaryota > Metazoa > Chordata > Aves > Passeriformes > Corvidae > Aphelocoma > Aphelocoma coerulescens. The sequence continues at coordinate 126,704,832 of NC_091015.1, forward strand.
ACAGGGAATATATAAATGCATTCCATTTTATTAATAATTATTTTTCTGCCCACACCATCACTAATGTCACAATGCAAGCATAAATTGTTTCTGTTTTGCAGGCATACTTCAGAATTAGCTTAAAACAAATCAGCTTGAGGAACTGAAGTGAGAAGATCTCTTGATAGGGGCTAATGATAAATGGTAATTCACTCAGTTATGAGAAGCTGAAATGGAGTATATTTCCAGTATTCATGTTAAATTTAGTTTTGACATACTCATTTGCATTCTGCAAGGGGGAATAGAAAACACATTAATGAAACTCAGATAAGCTGGGAAATGTTGTGATAAGGACAGAGAAACAGCACAAAGAGAAAAAGGGATTTGAAACAGAAAATAAAATGTGTTCAGAAATTTGAAGACCAGAACAAATAGGATTTTAATATTCCCTCCAACCTATACAAGGAAAACTTAAGCAGAAGACACAAAAAAGCATCAAATGCCAAGAGAGTTTTAGATATTGACTTACATAATGGTAAAGATAACTGACTTTTTCTTGCTGCTGGAAAGGCAGAAAGATCAATTCATGTGTGGCCACTCATCACTGTGTTTGGATCACCTTTTCTGTTTGCACATAGTGGGAAAAGACTATTTTTGTCTTATTATAGTTGAAGCCATCATTAAATATAAAAAATTTTTCAAACATATTGTTATATCCAAGAAGGACGTTGAAATAATAAATTGTGATGATTGACTAAGGAGGAATACTAAAATAATCAAACGTGTGTCATTTAGACAAGCAGCTTTTATGGGAGGCCATCAGAGAAGTCTGAAAATGTCCACTGCGGAATTTCAAGGAAGAAGGATGTTCAACTTTCTACAGGTTGGCAAACACATTAGGGAATAAGTAGGATAAAATTATGAAAAAGAAAATTCAGAACCAAGACAGTGCTTTCCAACAGTGAGGACTATTAAACTTTGGGAATTGTCTCTCAGTGAGAAGTAATGAAATTTCCATTATTCTGGCCAACTTGCATTACTTGAGCCACTCCAATTTTACAACGGGGAATAATTGTGTCATACATGAAATCCCTATTTGTGCTTGGTCTTTGCATATTAAGTGCCTTAATTAATTTGAGCTTAATATTTTTAAATTGAATGTTAAAATTAACCCATCAGCCCAGGTACACTAATCAAGTTTTTATGGTCTTCCTGTGTTTACTGTATACTTTTACAAGTGTTTTAAGATGTGTTGGATGTATTTTTTTATGTTTTACTTGTATCTTGGTTTCAAGGCAGATTTTAAAAACCCCAGTTGCAATGGACATCCCAGCCCCCATGGCCGTACCCTGTAGGCACCTGACCCTTGTCTCAACTAATATCACCCCTCTGACCAGGAGGAGCCATTGGTGGACGGAGATGGTCAGTCAAAGGGAGAGCACCAATCACCTTGAACCAAAGGGGTGGGCTGTGGGCAGACTGTGGGCGGAGCAAAAGCTATAAAAGGGAGCAAAACAGACACGCCTTTCTCATTCTCCCTTCCTCTCCAGCTTGCTAAGGCAGTGCTGGAGAAGCCTACCCCTTTCTAGGGGCTTTTAGAAATAGATTTCTTTTTGACCAGCCTAGACTGCAAGTTTTTTTTTTCTACCTGAGGTTCAGAGCTGCCTTAAGCCAAAAGCTCCTGAATCCCTGAGCTCCTGGGGCATACCTCTTGAGCCACTAGGATCCCAAATTTTTATATTTTGTTAGTTTTTGCAATTTTTCAATTTTTCTGTTTTAATAAATTGTTTTAATTTCTACAAAGAGTGTCTCATTCCTCACAATTGTAATGGCAGAGAGATGGACTAAAGACTCTAAACACACTTTTTCCATCCCTAGTTTTTACAGCACAAAGGATATCATCTGGAAATACAAATTGCAATGGGAAATGTATTCTTCCTAATGGTTACAAATAAAGGCAATTTTCAGATAACATCCTCTCCCTTTTACTTCTCTGCTCTTACTGCACATTATCACACAGATTTTTAGGATAAACTAATAACATACACTTTAAAGGAAAAAATAGTACAGGGAAAAGACCACTGGAAAGAATCCCACTGTGCCTAAGACTGCAAAATCATTTTGCATTTGCAAAAGCAATGATTCTTTTAGTTTATAACAGTTATAGACAGTGCAAGTGAAAAAAATAAATATCCTATGAACATTCCAAGGAATACAAAGAAAGTAAAAGAAGCAGGAAAAAAACTGAAGAAAAAAAGAAAGAAAATTAATGACCTCAATCATAAATTTAATTTGGTTAGTGGTATACCTAAAATCTCTGTGGTTTAGAGTCTTTAAGTCGCCTTTTTTTCACTAGGAAATATTACATCCTACTGGGAGGGCAGTGAATACATTTTGGGTTGTGAGAGTATAGACATTTCTTTCACTTTGCAAGGCCACGTTTCTTTCTTTCTTTCAAAAAACTCACTTTCTTTTCTCTCAGAAAACTCACTATATGACAGGACAATGAGAAAGAGACATTCCCTTTAAATCTGCGTGAAGTACAAATCATCAGTAATTCCATGAAGAAATTCAAAACTGAGGGAGATTACTGACATTACATGTATATATGTAGTCATATATAGCAGTTTCCAGTGTTGTTGGAGGCATTAATGCTCAAAGTATCTGTTCTTGAAACGTTTGTTCCCCTTCATTTGATTTAGAGGAGCTTGCATTTTTTACAGGAAAATGCTTTTATAACCCTTACTGCCACATGTCTCAAAGATATTGAAAGACTACAACTACTGTACTGGAGACTATCTTATTTTCATGTATTTCATGTAGAAAACAGTTAAGATTCTGTATTCTAAGCTTGGTATGATCCTTTGATATTCTTCAGTGGGACTGGAAATAATGCCAGTATTTTGTTAAGCAGCACATTTACTAGAAGACATGACAAGGTTTATTAATTCACAAATAATCCATAGTGAAATCCAGTATTTTTTTCAGTCTAGTTTGATGCACCTTTTGTACCCTTACATGTGCCTACATGTGTGTAATACATATGTGTGTCTGTGTGTGTGCGTGTGTATGTATTAATAATAATAATTCAATTATAATATACAGAAAGTGTATTTAATGATGTATAATAAATATTTATGTCATATATATGGCTGAAACATATTACCAGTTCAATAAAAGTCTAACTAATTTGGTATCACTGCATATTAATGCAGAATCTCTGCCAATATTATCACCGATTTCCATAATAAATTCCTATCTCTTCATTAGTTCAGTTATCCCAGAATAGGTTTGGAGGTACATTTTCACATACAAAACTGTGACAGCAAAGGCATTCAGATAGAAAGCATTCCACATGATGGGTCTTAGCACATCAAACTCAGTCTTGTTTTCTGACTTTGAAAATGTTCTGATGTCTTACAAAAACAATTCTTGCTTTGTGAGCTTGTGGAAAAGCAGGGCTCAAATGAAAGTCTAGATGCCAATGCTGGTTCTATATTTAAGTTGTGAGATAATGAAGTAAGTTCTCACATAACTCCTTTAAGCTGCAATAGTCACATAAACACACAGAAACTGCAGCCATATTCCCATTGAAATATACATTTATGGCGATTCCCTTTGTCTATGATGAAAAATGTAGAAAAAATATGCACAAATGTATAGAAGCTACTCAGCTTGCAAAAGGTGACAATGAGCATTGTACTCTCATTGGCTGTTTGGCAGGTTATTCTTTCATCTGAAGAAAGAAAAAGGATATCAGGTCTTTGGAAGAATGACAAATAAGGAACAATTAATCCACCTTAATGCAAAAGGCTTAACTTACAGCCTTTTCAAGTTACTTTATCTTTTAAGCTCTTCTGAAGTTTTATCAGATCCTCCATCCATAGAAGGATATGATTCATCTTACTATTCTTAGCATCAGTTTCTTGATCCCTCTTGGGCTAATCTTTGGAAAATGCCTGCTGACATTGTAAACTAGAGTGTGAGACACTGAAGAGATAAACCAGGAAAAAGTAATAGTGGCTAAACCAATTAAAAAATTGGAGGAAAAACCTCTGTAAAAAATGCTAAGAAAAGAAAACATGCATGGTGTCATTGTTATTTCTGTACAGCTTGAGTCATAAGTCATTAGAATGTCTGTAGCTATCCTTTACAATGGTAATGAAACAGAAATGTGCTACAGTAGGTAGCTTCTGGCACAAACTCTCTCTGCTCAGAAAACCTAAAAATCTACATGCTGCTTACTATGCTTCATGCATGCATAAGGATATACAGGCCTAACAAGTAAAAAGAGCATTACAGAAAGCATTTCCATCTTCAGGAGTATGCAATATTTATTTATTATTATTTATGAAGACTACGACATAAGCCATTATGAAAAAGCCAAGTAGACGGATTATTTTTGATCCAGGTGCAAGGTATGAAAGCACCTCAGTTCTTCACCTTGCTAAGGTGTGATCTACTTGCCAAGTAGATGATCCATTTATAAATAAGAAAGCAAGTATTTGATCATTACCCAAGTCTCACTAGACTGTATACCTGAAGAAAAGTACAGATTTGCAACAATTTTTTTCCCAAAACATGCAAATGATATTGGATTTAAAAATTCCAAACTGGCCAAAGCCAGGAATACCAAGTTGGATTCACTGTGGTGAAGATGACTGATCACAATGTCTGCTGTATTCATCTTGCAGGACCAGAGAAAAAATTTAGCAACTCTACAAAATATATACAACTGTCCAAGTTCCACTTAAATTTATAGTCTCCTGTTTTGCACAACAGATTTCCATCAGCTAACACAGGTCTATTAAAAATAGCCCCTATATTGTGTAAACAGTGAACTATAGGAGTTAAAAGCTAAGTCCTTTTTACAGAAGAATGTATTAATCATGCTAAAATATTTCCTTTTCATTTTTTCCTGTGGAAATATTCTAAAAAACCAGCCTTCTGTAAGGATTTTAAACTGACTGGGCTGCAGACATCATGCGCTTGCAGAGTTCACGGGCCTGAAGGATATGGGTCATGTGAACAACAAAGTCATGACCCTGAATTCTAGGAAAACAGACTTCCAGTTCTTCAGGGGGTTAGTCAATAGGACTAATAGGGAAACTTCCCTCAGGAACAACAGAGAAAAACTTTAAGGTTGCTTTCCATGGAGCACAAACACTAGCAATCTCAAGATGTAATAAATTGGGAAAAGAAAACAAGCATGACTGAGTGGAGGCCTGCTGGCCAGGCTAAAGCACAAGAAGGAAATGTACAGGCAGTGGAAGCAGGCACAGGTATCCTGGGAAGACTATAGGGACTCTGTCTAGTTCTGTAGGGTTGAGGACAGAAAGGCCAAGGCCCAGATGGAGCTGAGCGTAGCAAGGGATGCAGAGAATATTAAGGGCTTCTACAGGTATGTCAGCCAGAAAAGGAAGGCCCAGAAGAGCCTACATTCCATGATAAACAAGGCTGGAAAACTGGTAGTAATGGATAAGAAAGCAGAGGTACTCAACAAGTGTTTTGCCTTAGTCTTCAAGGGGCAACATCTTCCCGCACCTCTTGAGTGGAAGGACCACAAGGCAGAGACTGGAGCAGAAAACTCCCTCCCAGGGTGAGAGAAGATCAGGTTTGTGAGCACCTGAGGAACCTGAATATACATAAATCTATTGGACCTGATGAGATGAACCCTAGAGTCCTGAGGGAATTGACTGATGTAGCTGCCAAGCAACTCTCCATGCTATTTGAAAAGTCATGGCAGTCAGATGACTGTGACCTGTCAACCCCACCTCTGCCTGGGAAGATCGCTGAGCAGATCCTCCCAGAAGTTGTGCTTAAAGCATGTGGAGAAGAAGAAGATGATTCAAGACCTGTGTGGTTTCACCAAGGGCAAGTTCTGCTTGACCAACCTATTGGCCCTCTATGATGAAGCGACTACGTTAGTGGATGAGAGAAAAGCTATGGATGTTGCCAACCCCTTCTTGTATTTTGAGTTTTGTGGGATTACTGTCAAATTCAGTGAATGAGAAGGGAGATGCGACAAGTTCTTCCAGGTCCAGACCATTCAGCTGCAGAACACAGTGAAAATATACATGATACTTAAAGCCCTCTAACCTAGTTTAGATAAACCTTTTGTGATACAACAGCATTGAGGAACAAAGCTGGGATGCAGAGCATTGATCTGCTCCTCTTATTTGGTAACGTTAATTTAGTGTTGGGTTCCTGCTAATTCCTCTTTGAGCTCTTACCTGTGTTGTGATGTATGCAGACAGAAGCTGGAACAGAGGCAAAACCAGATCTGCTGGGGTGTCTTTGAGCATTAAAAGCTGCCCTTAATTCTATTTACTGTAATTTCAAAGACACAGTCTAACATTCTAGAGATCAACACTATGTGTTTATGCAGACCTTTCATGCAAAGCTGTCATATTATAATGATAATATTCCTAACCTATAATTAATAACTACTCTTTTCTTACCAATTTTTCTCTGATTTTGCACATCATTTTAGTGAAGCAAGTAGAAAAATGTAATTAAAAAAAGATCCCGAGAAATATTGAGTGGAGAAAGATGTGATCACTGTCATTAGAGCCAGTTCATATCCATTAAAGATCTAATTTAATTTTTATATCGTTTGAATTTTCTATTGTTTTTAAGATGTAAAAATAAGATATAACTGCATTTCAAAAATAATTTTGAAATTACAATGTACTTCCCCATTAAAAAAGCTGTTTTCTTCTTTTTTATTTGAAATGGATTTTGTAATATTGATACAATCCTCTAGGAGATATAATTTTGAAGACTCAGTGTTTTTAACATTTTTAATATCCACTCTTTCATGTTTTAATCACCACTTTACTTGATTGCTTCCCTCAGCAATGGACCCAGACAAAATTGTCTTTTCACTGAACTGCTTGTCCATTCAGATACAACCCAGACTAAGATGAATCTACTCAGTTGTTCTGCTTTACTAATGCCTACACTGTTGTGATAAAAGAAGAACTGACACTGCTTTGCCTGGCAAGATCTTGCTGTTCCACTGAGTTTCATTTTCTAGACTTCATTAAACTTCTTTTTTACAGTTGCACGCTTCATCTTTCCAGCAGTCCTAACTGGAAAACCTCTAAGAATATCCTCTGCCTCATCACCCATGCAGTAAATGAGGATATTTACTTGGTCTTCATCAGAGACTGCCTCTGATGACTTCTGCAATCAAAATCTCAGATGCTGTAGTTACTTAATGAAATTAAAGGATGACATTAAAAACACTTAATATCACATTTCCACTGCTAAAAGAGCCTTATTTTGTTAGTATAAAAACAGATGCAAAAGTATAAATCTGAATATATTACTTAAGAAAATAAAGTTCTCATTTTGATTTCATACAGTGTCGCGGGTTGGGTTTGTAACCGGGCGGAAACACCAATTTAGTGTAGTGGTTTGGTCTAAAATACTCATTACTGTTTATCTTCTGTGAGATAAGAATTAGGAGAAATGCAAAGCAGGCACCAAACTTGAAAGAATATAAAGAAGTTTATTAACAGACCTAAAAGAAGAAAAGAAAAAAATTATACCACCTTCAGAACTCTCCTCCTCCCCCCACCTTCCTCCCTTCTCCCACTGACAATGTAAAAAGACAACCCTGGAGATGTTCAGTCTGTTTATCTCTTCCATAATAACCTTGTTCTGTCCATTTAGAAAGAGAAGTCTCTTTTTGCTCATGCCATGAAAACAGTATCACAACGAGACAGCCACCCACTTCCAAATATTGTTCAGTCCATTTAGGAAGAGGAGTCTCTCTGCTTGGGATGTGAGTCCCTTCCCCCGACTTGCAGCTTTTCCTGCAACTGCTTTCGAGGGTCCACTCTTGAAGTTTTTTTGGGTACAATTTTAAGGTTGAGCTGTTCAGAAACAAAAAAACAGAGGCCCTTCTCCTTCCCTGGGAGCAAAGGGTCTTTCTTATCTTCATCTTTAAGACTATCTCTGGGAGCATCTCTAGGAATTTAGGTTTTTCTCCTTTTGCATTTGGAGCAAAAGTCCTCATCTGGTTCATCTGGTTCATCTGGTTCATCTCTCTCTGTCCCAACTTCTCATGAAATTTCAGCTGCGTCAGCATCTGCCTATCTCAGCGCAGGTGCTTTTGCTTATGAGTTGAACACTCCACCCCCCATATCTTCATGAAATTACAATGGGATACTCTGATATATCATAGCTTCACAACAGATTTTCAGCTTTAAGCGTCTCCTCTCTCTCTTCCCTCAGGTTTTCAGCTCTTCACGGCAATAAAAGGGTTAATCTCACCTCGGCCTTGCAGCTGGAATGTGGCTTATCGCTGTTGGTCCCCTGACCTCTGCCGGACAGAGGTGCCGCTTTGCTGAAATCTTGGCTGCAGTGGAGAGGGGGGAGAGCCAAGCTGCTCCGGCTGCCCACGGCAAGGCAGTGGGGGGGGGGGGGGTTCCATGGCTGGAACAGGTCCATGGCTCCAGGATGGCCGTGGCCCGGCCCGGGCCTGCTGGCCCCCGCACGGGGCCTGCAGCCACCTGTCCCAGCGCCGGAAACGAGAGAGAGCTTGGGGGGGAGTTTTTCTGTTCTTAAGTGTGGATCACAGAGGTGGTCACAACTTTAAGTGGCTTAAAGAATTGTCCATATTCAAACTAGCCAGCTGATAGGTTCTGTCAGGTCCCAGAGGAAGCTGTAAGCACCCCTTAGCAAGGACATCCCTTCTGGGACTATGCTTGCTAACCTATGACATACAGCAATGCTACAGAATTTGACAGCAAGGAAGGCTTCCACCAAAAACAGGCAAATATTGCAAGCATGGTTCCAAGATAAGCCATCCAGCTGACAATTTCTATTCTGCCTCCTTTTCAGCCTGCCATCTGAAGCATATCCTTGGACTTGATAGATAAAACACTATTACATTTTCTGTGGGTTGCTTTTTTGCCTGGTAAAGTACTTAAGAACAGTGTTGCACTGTGTTGTTCAGATGGGTCCAGGAATGATCCACAGACAGTAGCATTTGAAAGTACAGCTAAGAGGCAAAACTTCAATCACAAAACAAGTGAAAGATGAGATTGCCTGCTTTAGCACTTGAACTGGCTATTCTTTCCAGAACGTTTCCAGGTTTGCATCAAATGATGCTTGCAATTAGTAGTCCTGCTACTAGGGTTGTGAACACAAACACACTAATGTTTGTTTTAAACTTATTTGCATCCTAGGTGCGCTAACAGGGTTTTGCAAATGCACATATCTATGTGCACGTCTTCTGTGACAAGGGAAGTAATTTGCTCAAGCAAAGTGCTCATCCCTTTTGCACAGAGACACTCAAAGTGGCATTTCTCAATAAAGGCTGGAAGTGTCAGAAACTGTCATAACTTGGTGTATTGATTTTACCCTCATATCTACCATACTGCTTTGCTGGGATACTCTTGGGAAGCATTTATATACTAATAATACTCCCTTCCATATTCTCTTCTTACATAAGAAGTTGAGAAAGTGAAAAAACTTTTGGAAAGTTGTTTAGGTCTTCCAATAAGGATTCAAGGAACTCTAGTGGCATAAGCATGTTAAACAAGACAGTGAATAAAATTGGCATTGAATTCTTTTGTATGTTAGGCTTTGAGAAAACAGATATCTAATTTCATTTGTAGATTAAGCTTTTGTCATGCTAAATTGTCAACATAGCTGTCACTCTACTATAAATAATGTGTTTGTGTTTGGTAGTTATTTTCAATGGATATCACCAAGCCATTATTTCACAATCACGGAGCCTAAATATCTTCCATTATAAATGGAATAAATAAATAAATAAATACATACATAAATAACCCCCACCCCCAGCTTAATTATAGCAATGCACTTTGATACAAGACAGTGAATGTATTTGGGACACAGTCTAAACTTCAACACTGAATAAGATATTTGCTTTATGACATCCACCCCATCTTCTGTATTTAACCAGAGGTATGTTACGCAGTACATTTATTATGAACATGAGACCATTTTTACTGCACAAATATTTCTATGCTGTCACTTGTAAAAAGAATAATGTTAAAAGGTTTAGCAATGAAAGCAATTACTTGCTAACTTTTTTCTTGTTTCAAATGCTAGATGGCTATCTGAGTTTAAAAGAAAACCTCATTTTGCTTATTGTGATTGCTATTTTGAGCAGCTGCAGTGAATTCCTAGTACACTTAAAGAAAATCTGTGTCCCAGAGCAATATCGTTAATTACAATGCCATAGAGTGAAGTGATGGCTAAAGATAGTTTCAACTAGAATTCAGCAGACCTGCATTTTCCTCTTAATTTTGCTACTCTTTTATCTTACCACAGAGAAATCATTTCACTTCTTTGTTCTCTGACTTCAGCTATTTATACTGCTAGCTTTTGGACTTGGGGACTGTTTCCTAGTATGCATCTATTGAGCACAGTGAAGCCTTGTGCTCACAATTTGAGCCTTTAGGCATTATTGTCATACAAATATAATAATATTTTTTATTTACTAATAATCTTGACTTAAATAATATCAAACAGTAGAACAGTTTTCTTACCATTTCCATCCTTCTTCATCTATTCTCTCTAGCAAGAATCAATTCCCTCAGTTTCTTTTCCTCCCACTATAAACTATATTACAGAGATGAAACTTGAGCTTGCTTACTTAATGGAACTTCACGGTTTTGCTTTCTTATCTGCACTATCCTAGCTGAAAGCATTTGTATCTGGGACACACCTGTGCTGAATTTTGTGTTTGCACCCATTCTTCCTCTTAAAAATCAGATGTACAGAAAAGTAGGCAAGATATGATTGTCTAAGACATGCTAAAGCAATGTGAGTGAGTGAATTACTGGATTTAACTTGAATGTTTATATCAGAAGAGCGAAGGGAAAAAAAATCCCAAAAACTCAGAAGTTTTGGTAGCATCTTGCTCAGTACAAAACGGGGGTTTCCAGGAAGCCATCAAAACTTGAAGACATTTCTTCAGTAGTGTGAGATTTGATACAGTGATATTTGCTGCACTGGTTGTACTGTGACAGCCGCAGTTTCTATTTTTATCCATTTAGCTTACCTCACTTTCATTTGAAGAGCACTAGAATTGATGATTTTTTAACCTTTTTCATGTTCTTTGTAGTGTGTTGTCAGCACACAACTTCCATGGCTGGATGGCCATGATCAAACCTTTTTTTGGTTAGTAATACCCATTTAACATGTATTGTCCTTGAAATTCCTCACCCATTATATGAGAAAGAGGGCACAATACCCAGGTTTCTTTCATCACAACTTTCCATAGTGCAATGAGTGGTACGTTTCAGAAAACACAATTCATTGCACAGAGCAGTTAACCAGATAACTTCTCTTATTTGTGCAACAGTTCATAGAAACCTTTGTTTTAGGGCAGTTTTCAGTGTACTGACAATTCCAGTGTCCAAGAAATTAGTGGTTGGAAACGATTTAAATGATTGCAGTGTTTAGACCTAGAAACTGCAGAAACTGTGTACAAACTTATAGATCTATTTAGAGAGCTCCAACTTGATAGATCTATGTAGAGAGCTGTGGTACAGATACTTGAGGGAGATGGATTTTTTCATCAGTTAATTAATGTTACCTTGGCTCTGGCTGATGGTATTTGCCCTAGATCTATTTTGGATTTCCTACAGGATGTGTTTGTATTGTCAGGAATTAAATTGAACTTTTTTTATCTGAACCATCCCTTGCATAAAGACCACAATACATTGAAAATACGTTCTTGCAAGTTTTATCCTTCTTAAATAGGTATTAAAATCTATTTATTATCTCAGACTGTAGGGGGGTCCCTTTTTCCTGAAAATGTAAGGAAAATAAAAATAGGCAGAAACTCATGTATGAAGTTAGGAACACGATAATCCCTCTCATTCATAATTTTTCTGCAATTCTTTAAATACTTCTTTCAGTATTATAGCACTTGCAAGTGAAAATATTTCCATACTTGCATGAAAAAAATCTAAATATGTTCTTTTATAGATTTTTTCTTCTAACAAAAATCCCTCAGAAATAAGAAAAACGAAATCATGTTCTTATACACTTGGGGTTATTCTATTCCACACCTACGGCTTAAAATAAATTGCACCCAGACTGCCTGTATAGGGATATAATTGCTTTTTCTTTACAGGACTCAATGAATCAGTCATATAAATAAAAGAACTTTTATGGGAAATATTATTTCTACCCAACCTATGAACATTATTTGCATAACTCAGAAGAGGCGATATGTGATGAATTTGGCAATACAGTGGTAGGTGACCTACAGTAATATAGATAAACTTCATTAGACTATTCCTTATATCATACACATATGTGGATTGAAAAAATTAATTGAAGAATACAAATTCACTTGGGTTCGTTATTGGGTTTAGGAGTAATTATTAAAAAAGACATTATGATACTTGGCATTGAAGTTCTTTTTCTCCTTGAAACTAGTAATACATGGATATTAGAAAAAATTGCTTCCTATTTACTCAATTAGCTGTTCTTTGAGTAAGATCCTGGTTTTATGAACAAGAAAAAGCTCACAATGTTTATCACAATTTCTTACCATTGTCTCAGATATACAACCGCTGCTGGTTAGGCTCAGCTGTGAAGGAAGTTTTGAATTTTTATGCTTAACCATTGAGTTCTGCAGACAAACAGGATTAATTTCCAAATTTTGAACCATCAGTCAAAGTAATTTATTCAGTTCCCATGTCACCTGATTTGCACTGGAAAAGTAGCAAAGAAATGGAAGTTCCAAGCTAGCTATGCTGAAGATATAGCAGTAGCTTTATTCCTCTTATCTCATCTTGGACTGTACGATCTCTATGGCCTTTTCTGACTCTTCTCTGGAAATGTACATACTGTCCTTTGAGAAATGATTTTATTAAGGTAATAAAATCAGGCTTCTGAATGATTGTGAAAGGACAAGTTGTTATAGAAAATTATAGACACAATCACACCATTACAAACAGCAAAAAAATAACGTTCACTAGGTGTTGTGCCTACATTAACATTCTGTTCTTAATATGTGTTGCCAGTTGGAAAAGATTACATGAGCTGAGCCTGTAATACTTATATTCCAATGTGAATAATTATGATGGACATTTTAAAAGTATTTTTTGTGAAGAAAAGGACATCAAATCAAGGGGAGTTTGTTTGTCTTACGTATGATCCTTCATTCCTAAGTAATTCTGAAAGAAACTCTGTTTAGTAAAGTACTTTCCTGTGAGGTTAAATGTGCGTGCTTGTTTAAATCCAGTGAGGTTCAGGAAAGTACTGACTTTTTCTCCCATGCGATTTAATAGTAATACATTTTAATTTGTGTATGCATATAAATTCGTACTTAATACTTAATTTTCATGTGGTCCCCACTACCCTTGGTTTCCTCGTGACTAGTCACAACCATAAAAAACCAAATTACACCTCTGATTTCCCATAGCTATACACAAACACCTGTTTTAGAACATTTTCTGAGTTTCAATTTTATGCCTATTGTTAATTCCCCTTAACGATCCCAAACACCTCTATGTGGACACACCCCAAGAGACTGTCTGTCCATAAAAACATGCTGCAGCCAGCTGCAGGATGCGTGTGGTATTTTCTGTTAATGATTGTCATTGCGGCATTTTCTGGTCTTTCATCTGGTCTTCCCACCTAATAAAAACAGAAATGTAGCCCCAGGGAAAATTGTCTTTGTAAGCAATTCGTAATTTTCCTAATATAAATCAAGTTGCATTTTTTGGGGAAGTCCTGATTCCCCTCTTCAATATTCCCTTGAGACCTGTGAGGCATCAGACTACATGGTCTTTAGGGGTCCATTCCAAACCAAACCATCCTATGATTCTATGATTTCAAAAGCCACATTTTTCAATAAAAATGTTGTCTTTGAAGATGTTTTTTTTAATTGAAACTATCACTGGAATACTGAGCCTTGATGAGGATATTGATGCAAAATATAAAGTAAGCAAATTTTTTTTAAAAAAACAGCAATCCTATAAGACATAACTCTAAAGAATTCTTTTTTTTTGTTTGTTTTATAATTTCATGATACAAGAAAAATACAGCATTTATACTTTGGACCATAAAAATTCAAAAATATATTTGTTGTGTGGAAAAACACTTAAAATAAGCATTTTTATGGACACAACACTGAAAAAAGGTTTTGCCAAATTTTGTCAAACAGCACTTAAATATAAAGCTATAACAATAATACTGCTATGCTTTTCAGTGATAGTCATGCTCAGATCACTATACCTCCAAATTTGCATAAATAGTCTTTCTATTTGATATCCTTTTCATCAAAATTGCTTCCCATGTGTTTTGAGGGATCTGCAGTTTCAAACACAAATGTTAAGCTGCCATCAGGATGACTGGCCAGTTGTCTCAATGCAACATCTAAATTTGATCTGGATGAATCTGCCCAAGTAAATACAGTTGCCCGCAGTGACACTGTTAATAAGAAAATTACAGTTAGGTACTGATCACACACACTTTTTTTCTTGAGCTTGCTTTCTTTATTTTTTTTTTAAGTTTCTCCATTACTTTTATCCAATTGCTTTTAAAATTGTAGTAATTAGTGTCCACTGATTGCATTTAATTTAGTTCTGAATTAGCCATGTATGAAATCAAAATCTGTGGATACCTTGATGTCACGCTATAATATGAAACAGACGTTAAATGTGCAAGTACACAAATGAAACATTTTTATGTTCCCTGCTATCCAGTCCTAGCACTAGATTTTTGAAGTTATGACAGAATAATGATAATTTTTAATGCTTCTAATTTAAAATTAAATGCTTAAAGTAAAAGTAGAAAAATGTAATGGGAAAAATAATTTTATATATGCATATTACAGACCTTGCAACACTTATATAGACATATGGTTGCTTGGAGTTCTTGCTTTTAAGAGCTGAATTTGCACATTTAGATCAATAAATGGCTTGCAGTGACAGAAACTGACTCATTAATAAAAGCTTCTTTGAAGCTACTTAGCAAAACATTTTTTCGTAATAATGGTAGGAGCTTATAGAGCTCCTTATTTTACTTATAAAAGACTTTTTTTGTGCCTACTTTTTTCTTGATTTTCCCTGAAAATATATCATATTAAAGTTTTGGAATATGCTTGGAACAATCCAGACTGCTGAATTCATATTGGATATTGAAGTCTGAAGTTTGTTACAGGTGTTAATGTATTGGCTTAATTCAATATATAACTTGCATATTATTATTAGACAGTGTTTGATGTACATTAAGGAGTCATGTTGTAAATTTGCTTGAGATATTTTCATAACATCTATCAATATGTTCAACTTATTCTTCCTTTGGTGTAAAGAAACTGAGTGCTTTTGTAACACTAACTCCATTTTTTAAAAAACTTTGGTTATACAGTCACTAAACAAACAGTCAGACTGCAAATTTTGTCAAGCATTCTCCCAGATTATAAACCATCTACATGAAGAAAAATCCACATATGTCCTCCCATACACCTATGTATTTCCCATACCTTATACTCCATTTCTATCAATGTGGATCTGCAAAAAATTGTTTACTTCAGTTGCACTAGTAATGGTTCTTTTTGACATTCTCACCAGTGTAGAAAAATGTCACAATCTGATCAAAATTCCTTTACTTAAAAATAAATTTAAAATATTTATTTTATTTTCCTTTTTTATTTTTAATAACATATTCACAGAACCAGTCAAAGTTATGCATATCATTTATGTTCCACCCACTTCAGGCTTTATTTGAATGAATTCTATGTTCAGTTAAAAATTCTTCTAATTACAGAAGGGGATGCCTGTAAATAAATTGAAACTTCTTTTGGCTCAATTAAAAAACAAACCCAACCAACCAACAAAACCCCCCACCCCCCAAGAAGTGTTCAAAACATCCACATTAATCATTATACTTCTTACAAAGATAATTGATTTAGTATACTGGATCTTTCCCATTCTGCACTAGATGTGATTTAAGATTACTAAAAATAAAGAAAATATATACTGTAGTATGTTTAAGGTGTCATACCTATGAAAACATCTAACTCATCTCTACACATTGATTCTGTAGACATATAGATTTAGAGTGTTATGTATTTTTTATTAAATATTGTCAAACTACCTCAATTAGATATAAAAACAACAGAAATGAGCATTTTCAATGTAAACCATAAAATCTCAGTCTGTTTCATAACAGAACATTCAGTACCATAAAAAAAAATATTTAGAGAACTCAATGACTATCTGAAATATTATGCCTGATGACAGAACTATGGTGTATTTTTATAGATGTATGCAGTAGTTCCAACATGAATTCTTTAGTATGGTTCAGCAGGAACTTGGATTTTCACAGGGTTTTCCTTCTGACTGCAATATTTGCATTGCTATGTTGGTTGGATATAAGTGCAACTTCTTGTGCATCACATTTCTCTTTTTCTGCTTGTCCTGAATAACAAGAGGGGGATTTTTAATAAGTATACCTTCTTTGAATGTTTTGTGAATACAGTTTAATGATTTTGCATTTGTGCATCTTCATCAATAGTTATGTAAATTAGGTTATTTATGTTAATTGTACCCTTACAAAGTAGTCTACTGTAGTAATCAAATGGTGACAAAAGATTAGGCAGTAAATTAAGGAGGAAAGCAGCACAGGTTTTATCATTCCAGGTGCAGGAAATGTAGCACAGTAGTTTTTCACATTGCTTTAAGTTGCACCTCAGTTGTACCACTGAGGCTCTGTAAAAAATTGTAATTGGGAATACAGATATTAATTTCTAAATTTTCTTACATGCTGGCTTGTGAAGTAAAAGTCATTTACAATAAGCTTCTTATATTATAAGGATGATGTACTGTGGTTATAATAAAAGCACTGCTGTAATAACAATAGTATGTCTCCTGTTAGACCAGCTGATAACCATGAGAAAACAGGAGAGGTCTTGGGAGCACAGATCCTTCCTTGAAGTGGAAAGAACATTGTTCAACACTAGGTTTTCAAGGCTGAGAATAACTGCTTCAATTTTAACTACAGTCAGTGGATTATTATGGGTAAGTACTTTAGGAAATATAATATAGGGAGTTTCAAAGGTATAGCATTTCATTTCATTTTTGAAATCATATCACAATCTTTAAAATAACATTGAGAATATACAATCATGCCCTTTACAGAAAAAAAGGGCACAGTGCTTTTAGATTGTCTTGCTAAGCCTGATAACTGTATAAAATCTTTGTAAACAGACTAAAAGCCACATCTTGTACAAACTTAATTTGTACTTCTGTTTCAGAAGACTGTTTCAGAACCTGATACATACAGTCACAGTTACAAAAAAGACACTCGTGAAGGACTCTACTTCAATGCTGTGCCTATGGATAGCACAGAGAAGTTTTTGCTGTGTGTGAGCAACATGTGCACATGCACGTGCAAGGAAAAACCTGCTTATGTCAGTGTTTAATTTTCATACAAGAGTGCTTATGCCTATTCACTCTATATCCTCTTTTGAATACACGTGCAGAAAGGGCAAGATCTCTAAGATGGACTTTTATGTGTCTCACTATTGTTTCTCAAGGAACTTTGCTACTCTGCTATTTTGACTCTGATAGAAATAAAAAATCATAAAGTTAATGGGGAATCAGAACAGAACTTTGTAAAATGAAATAAACTTCTTTTCATAATAAAGTACAAAAAAAGAAAAAAATATATGTTGCATACATTCTTTTTTTCTAGAGCTCGTTTAGAACAGTGCAGCTAAAAGAAAACCCTAATAAAGTGTGGTTGAACTTAAAAAAAGAACTTTGAATTGCTGCTTGGACACTGAAGCTCAAAGACGTACCTTGCCTCTTACTTTTCTTCTTGGCTTCTTGACCAGAATGAAAAAGATAACAGAAAATTCTCAGCTCAGTTTGACAAACTAATATACAAGATGTTTTAATACCATATTGGAATATATATGCAATTGTAAAGGGCTTTTAGACACATTCTTTCATTATGTTTCTCACCTATCTGTAATTAGGCAGCAGTTCCCCATCATTGTGAAAACATTTTGACAGTATGCAAATTCAAATCAAATATTTTTGTGCACATTTCATACTCAGCAGTACTTCCACTTCCTAGGCAGAATAAAAAAGTGAAATCATGCCTTTGATGCATATATACATTTTTTCACAGTTGAAACTTTCTATCAGCTCAGGATGGCTTCAGCCTTTGAATACGAGGCACCTGCAGCAAGGTCACACAGTGCTTAAAATCAGTAGTCATACAAGCCCATACTACACTATTCTATAGGAGACAGTTCTCTCAGAGCCATGACTGGCAAATCAGATCCCTGACCAGACTTTTCTAGAAATTTCCTTGTCTCCCTGACCTTTAATACCATGTCTATATGCATATGACACTTTCTAAGACCCAACATAAGAAGATGCCTTCATACTCTTCCTGACCTTGCTGCGTGCATTCATATGATCTGGATCTCGGAGACTCAAAGACAGGTTCCTTGAGATATCCCAGGGCTGACTTGTCTTGGCACATCCTGCTGGTCTCACAGGACTTTACAGAAGGCAATATGGGGGTCTGCCTGACATATAGACTTTGTCCCAGTTTTCTGTCCAAAACCATGGCAGTGCAGGAGGGAGCAGGTTGACACATTCAGGTTAAAAGAGAGAAAGGTCCCAAACATACCATGAATACAAGATGACTTTTGAAACACATAATATGTTGGTCTCAGAGCTAACATACCCTGTAAACCCTTTTATCCAGGTGTTATTTGCAAAGCAAGGCTGGACACCTCATTAAGGACTGATGATGCAGGCACATGTTCCAAAAATTTCAGCCTTTAGTCACTGGAATTTGTGATCATACTATATGAAATATAAAGAGCAGCTATTCCAAGATGACCAGTTCATTGAAAAAGAGTAGAAAGTTTCACTTTGTATGTGACTACTTCATTACAGGTGATAAGGAGCAAGGCATGATCCCATCACTTTCAGGAAATTTTAGGAAAATGTCTCTGAAAGTGAAATGTTAATGCAAAAGAAAAAGCATAAAGAATAAATGTGATCATAAGAGACTTGTAACTGTTGATTTCTTTTGTAAACAAGCAGGTTTAGGGCCAAAATTGCCAGTTAGTCAAGTAGTTTTCTCTTGACAGAAATGACCATGAAATCTTACAAGATATATTAAATAGTCCCTTCATAAAATAATTAAAGCCATTCAAAGCACCATATACTTAAGGTGTTCCTTCTCAGACAAATCTCTTTTGAGAGAAAGGATGCTGACCTTAACTGAAAATTTAAAACTTGACTCAATAAAATAACTAATAAAATAATCAACAGCTCTACACTTGTAAGATGGTCCTGTGCCAAAAGTTAAGAGATTTAACCCAAAAAAACCCCTACTAAAAATAGATGAAAATATATGTGATTGTATGATCAGATGGTGAAAAGCATTGCTGGTCCATTTATGTCAGCAAAAGGACCACAACATATTTAACAAGAGGCAGCTCATTCATCTGGGTGGGTGGAGCTCCAGTGCCCAATCAAATACAAGGCAAATACATTAAGAGAAGTCACTGTTCCCCATGTCTGGGTAAGAAGGAATCCTAATGGGCTTCAAAGACAAATACTGTTTTCTGAGAAGTCAGTACAGCTGGGGACTCTGCTCACATACTGCACTGCTAATACTATAAAGGTAGATTTGCACTACTCACAGGTTTCTGATGGAAGCTCTAATTTGACAGAGCACTGTGGCTCAGAGACGTGAACCTTTTTTTTCTTAAATAGGATGCTGAAATGAGCATGTCCACTCTTTCACAGATTAGAAAATATATATTGTTGAGGGAACACGTTAGTGAAGACTACTCATAGCTATAAGGCTCATAGAAAATTCTTATAATGCTTTTCCCTTGGTGTGTTGTTGTATGTGTATATGGGAACAGAATAAATACTGACAAGTGCGTCCACCCAGCAGTAATACCCATTTAGTGTGCTACACAATATAGAGGATTATCTTTCAGACTTTAGTGCAGTTAGCAGCAAAATCAAGCTATTTTATGCTTCAACATCTTCCACCACAGCACTACTTAGAATTAGAAGTGGTATAGAATTTATATTCAAAGTATGGTAACAAATCTAACTTTATATATAATAAAGTCTTTTCATGGCTTAAATGAGAAGAAACTTATTGAATGTTGTTTTGGTTTGTTTAAAATGTGTTTCTGCACCATTGCAATCATTCAGATATTCAACTGTTACAACGCTGCCTGCCAGTTGCATCCTGAATGTGTAGAAAGCTGAAAAGATGTGAGTACACTTAGGAACAAAAAATAAAAATCATAGTCAGTCATTACACTGCTTGGGCTTGGTGAAAGTTTTTTTTTTAATGCTTCCAGGTGTTATATTTTATTTATAATGAATTTGCATTTTTTCTGTTACTCAATACATTTAGAAATTGCTTCCTCATGTGCCAATTTCTTATTTTTACTGACCACAAAGTAACAAGGTTCATATGTCTGACAAATAAAATGAAAGAGGGATATGTTTCTTTTCTCCCTCTCAGCAAAGGAGGCAAAATGTTTCACAATATATTAACACTGAGATTAATATTTAATGCTTACTTTTGAAAATGATTATTACTGCAATGTGGGGGTTCTATAATTCAACTATATTTCTTAAAACTGTGTAGTTTAGACTTTTGCATACTCAGTATTTCAAAAGACATACATTCTGAAATTTCATTTCAAATTTTTTTTTGTTTTAAATTTCTTGAAGTATTTCTTGTTTTCTCAAATTTCTATCTCCATTTTTTGTCACTGCAAAGATTGGTGTGTAACCTAAGTTGCCCTAATTTTTTTTCTTGTTGAAATTTTGCTGAAAAGTTATAGAGAGGAAAGGATTCCATTAACTCTATTCCATTCAGCTTCATTGCGTTTTCTGTCTCCAACTTGGATCTCAACTCAATCTGGTTTTCTTCCAACATTATCTATGCGTCTGCTGTTGATAATCATCAAGTGGCTGCACTGTATGTTTCCATGCATGGCTCTCCATGTCTACCAGAACATCTCTAATGATAAATGTATGTTTACATTGGTGAGTGTTTTCATGGGTACACAAGACTTCGCACAGAGAGTAACTATTGTATAAATATATCAATAATCAGAGCAATGAAACACCTTTCTCCTTTTTATGGTGTAATTTCTTTCTCTTCATGTGGTATTCATCTGAGCACTTTCTCCTGGTGCGTTGTTTTCTAATCTTCAACCTACACTCTCATTCAAGATCTGTAAATTGCATGTCACTTGTCTCAGTGCTTTGTTCTTTTAATAATCTTATTTTATACAATTTACCCCAAACTTGCAATTTCGAATTCTCTGTGATGATGTACATCTGTGAAGAGTTTGTTGTAGAACAGCAGTCTTAGGAAAAAAAGAAGACAGAAAATACCAGGGGAAAACAAAAAGAATTCTCTTATAATGCCTTCAGACAAATGAAATTAATCTTCCCTGATTTGTTTCAGTCTCTGGAAAAATCTCATTAAATTGCGCATCAGTGTGTTTTCTGTGATGATGTAGTATTTAATCTTCTTTTTCATAGGAATATGATTTTTTTTTTAATTTGAAAACAAACAGCAGAAGAAAATATGCAAATTCATTTGGATTTTACCTCAAATAATTGTAAAATTCCTAAAGAGAAAATTGATATATTTGCAGTTAACTCAGTTCCTGAGATTCAAGCTCTTTCCAAGTCTGTTAAAGCCATGAACTGCAGCATTTCATGTAGTTCTTCAATAGAAGTTTGCCAGGAAAAGAAGTTCCATGTCCACAGTGGTATAAGAGAGGTGTCTCCCAAGGGCTTTGCTTTATTAAAAAATGAAAGTAACTCCAGAATTTCCTGAATATGAAAGCACACACTGTCCCCAGCTCAGTGAGGTTTTTGAGAAACCTTTTAAATTTAAGCATATAGTTCCCTAATAAGACTACTTGTGCTAGGCACATGTAGAATTGGGCCAAATGCTGCCACCTTTTTCTCAGAAACTTTCTATTGTGATTCTCTCCTCCTCCACTTCCCCATTTAAACTAGATAATGTCTGGAGAACCTCAGAATTAAAAATGACAGGGTTGGAGACATTTCCTCAGACAAATCTCCATTCAAGCCTCTTTGAATGCAGAAACTTGTTTCATAAAGACATCTCACTTCGTACCAAAGCTTGACTGCTTTCCTCTTAGTGCACTCTCCCAGAGATATTTTCTCCATTATTATAGAGCAAAGATTAAACTCTGCTTTTTCCAAAATTACCCTTTCTGCTGAAAGGCAACAAGTAACTAATGGATGTAAGGGTGACTAATTGATTGAAAGGTATTTTCCCTGTTGCCTACTCAGAAGACTGGCATTTTTGGCCCCTGAGAGGACATCTCAGGTGAGCCTTCTTTCATACCATGGACTGTAGCCTTTCAGGGTTATTTACAGAGAGTCCTGGGAAGCAGGGCAAGATGGATATAAAACAGACAGCAGAATGTGAACTATGGGAAGTATCTATACAGAAGGAACTGAAGAAGAGAAGAATCACTTCCTTGTTTAAAAAAAAACTTTTGTTGTATTGGAGGTTAACTGAGAGGCTCTCTGTAGATATTCTGAAATCAAAGCACAGACCAGAACCCAGCCTTTGATTAGGAGGTGTGAGATATGCATTCATATATACTCAGCCACAACTATTCTGAAAATACCTTCTACAAGCCTTTGTGTGTCTCTTCTGCAATAACTGTCCTGTAGTAACATAATTGAAATTCAATATTAATGAACAGATTTCTTAATTCTTTACTCCATTGTTTTGCTATCTTTTATCCAGTCATAAAGCCACTAGTCTATCTCCTAAAATGGTTTGTACTGAAAGGGACTTTAAAGATCATGTAGTTACAGCTTCCTGCCATGAACAGGTGCACCTTCTGCTAGACCAGGTTGCTCAAAGCCCCATCCAAACTGGCCTTGAACACTTCCGGGGATGAGGCATCCACAACTCTGGGCAACCTGTTCCAGAGTCTCACCAGCCTCAGAGTAAAGAATTTCTTTCTAATGTCTAAGCTAAACCTATTCTCTTTCAGTCTAAGTTATTGTTCCAGAGGATGATGGTTAATCCAGTAGGTCAAGTGCAAAAGTGTGGTACCAGAAATGTGAAACCAAATATTATTACTTTATTGATGCTGTTAGAGTCTACTTCCTGTTATTATTTCCAGTTTATTTCTTGATAGAACATGGTGTTACAATGTCCATCATATTTTGACACAATTCAGGAAAACAGGAGAGGTTTTGAAGCTATGATAATTTGCTTTGTGTTAAGTAATAACTATAGCAGTCCAAGAAATTTAAACAAAACACGAAATGAAGAGATCAACTGAGTATGAAAGCCTGAGTGGGTGGTCTAAAGAACTCTTAAAAATACTAGACAGAAACCTCATAAATTTAAATATATTATTGCAAACAACTGTATGAATGTTGCAAATGTGGAAAATTCTTACTACTGAATCCTTCTCTGTTTAGAAAGAAGTAAAAAAAAAGTGAAAATTTGTCAAAGTCTGAGGAAGGAACAGCTCCCCAGAGTCTTAGCAAGAATAGCTGATTATCTCTACTCATTGTTGACTTCAGTATTCTTTGAAATTCTGGGAATTCCAGTAGGCTATTTTCTGACAACAGTGGGCTGTTGGAAGAGGTCAGGCTTGTATGAAGACATCTATAAATTTTATCATTACTAATTCACTTAATAGCATATTCCTTTTCAAATTTCTCTTATACATAGGGCCAGCAGTGCAGTGATATAAGATGTTCCTTCAAGAGCTGAAGTGTCTTAAATGTCTGTTGTTACTCTGTGTCTATCTATCCATCTAGGCATCATGTGGGACTTTCAAAATACAGGCAACAGCCACATAGTAGCTTCCTATTTATTTTGTCTGACTGATGATCTTTCATATCAAAGTAGGGATGTTTCTCAAAGACTGACAGATTAGATCCAATATTGAGACTGACTGTTGCAAAAATGAGAAGGGGAAAATGGTAGCTGAGAGAAGACATTGTCCTTAGTCATTCAAAGATGATGGGAAAATGATTATTATGATGATGACGGGGAATGTACCCTAAATGAATAAATCATTTACAAACACTTTCCAAATTTTTCTCTTCATGTCCAAAGTAAAGTGGCAGTTACATGGCTTGTGCACCTGTCTTCCTGCTACAGAAGGCTAATTCTTTTGGCATATCTCTTCCTCTAAGAAAATATCAGAAATACTTCTCACAATAACGGTCAGACTTTAAATTCACTGAATATTGCAGAAACGTATTCCATTTGGATCTTCACTGGGAGAAACAGCACTGTGAAAATTGAGAAGAAAGACCTGGCTTTTGATTCAGGAATGCATGTTGTCATTCAAGGAATTTACGATTCAGTTCTGTTCACCTATCTAATTCTCAAGCATTGCATTACCAGCCCCATAAAAGCCATTTCCTAATGTGTGGTTTAACTACCAAAGAGAATGCATTAATCTCTTTATGGTGTTTAGAGAGCATTCATAGCACAATGCATGCAGACTATAGCACTAGTCTATTCTCTGCCAACGACTTATCAACTGCAAGTTAAAAGAAAGAAGATTAAAATATTCACCCACATTAAAACCATGATGTTCATTTCCAGGCATAAAAAAAGAGATTTTTGTTAGGAATATTATTTTGTATTTTGCTCACAGGTAATTTTACCATACACATTCAAAATAATATGAGTTTTAGCTGCAACAATAATAAAAAAATTTTATGTGAAAATCTATCTTGTGCAAACTCCATCTGATTCATAACTGAAAAGATTTGTAACTGCTGTGGTCCTAACCACTGTTGCAATAGATCACAGAATCATGGAATCGTTAGGGTAAGAAGTCACCTTAAAGATCATCTAATTCTAAGCCCCCTGCCATGGGCAGGGACTTCTTCCGCTAGACCAGGTTGCTTGGAGACCCATCCAGCCTGGTCTTGGACACTTCCAAGGATGTGACATGCACACAGTAAAGAATTTCTTCCTAATGTCTAATCTAAACCTACCTCCTTCAGATTAAAGCCACTCCCCCTTGTCCTATCACTAAAAGTCCCTGTCCAGCTTTCTTGTCAGCCCCTTTAGGTATGGGAAGTCTTCTCTAAGGTCTCCCTTGAGCCTTCTCTAGTCTGAACAACATCAACTGTCTCAGCCTATCCTCATAAAGAGGTGCTCCAGTCCTGTATCAGTTCAGTGCCTCTTTACGGATTCATTGCAACAGGTCCACATCTTCCATGTGTAGGGTACCCCAGAATTGCACAGAGCACTCCAGGTGGGGTCTCACTAGGGCAGAGTAGAGGGGAAGAATCACTTCCCTTGACCTGCTGGTCACACTTCTTGTCATGCAGCCCACTATGGTGGTGGCCTTCTGGACAACAAGCACACATTGCCGAGACATATTGAGCTTTTCCTCTCTAAACACGCACAAGATTTTTTCCACGGGGCTAATCTCAATCCATATTCCTTGCAGTTTGTGCTTGTGCTCGGGATTGCCCTGATGTATTTTCTTCATATACAACCAAAGAATTTCAACCTTGCATAATTCATTTTGTTATGTGCTGTTAACCTGTGCATGCACAGTATTCTCCTCTCAGAAGAGGTTTCAATTCACTCACCTCAGTAACCTTGTCATGGGTTAGCAAGCATAGTCGTGGAAGTGATGTTCTTGCAAAGGGGTGCTTACAGCTTCCTCTGTGACCTGACTGAACCTATCAGCTGGCCAGTTTGAATATGGATAATTCTTTAAGCCACTTAAAGTTGTGACTGCCTCTGTGATCCACACTTAAGAATAGAAAACCGCCCCACTGCTCTCTGTCTCATTTCCAGTGCTGGAACAGGTGGCTACGGGCCCCGTTTGGGGGACCAGAGGGCCTGGCCCAGGCCCTGCTCCGATGGGCCCTGTTCCACCTGTGGAATCCCCTCACAGCGTTGCTGTGGGCAGCCAGAGTGGCTTGGCTCCCCCTCTCCGTCCCCCCCCCCCCACTGCAGCCAAGATTTCAGCAAAAGCGGCACTGCTGTCCAGCAGAGATCATGTCACCCACAGCAATAAGCAACATTCCAGCTGCAAGGCCGAGGTGAGATTAACCCTTTTATTGCTGTGAAGAGCTGAAAACCTGAGGGAAGAGAAAGAGGAGGTGCTTAAAGCTGAAATTCTGTTGTGAAGCTATGATATATCAGAGTATCTCGTTGTAATTTCATGAAGATATGGGGGGTGGAGTGTTCAGTTCAACTTATAAGAAAAAGCACCTGCTCTGAGATAAGCAGATGCTGACACAGCTATAATTTCATGAGAAGTTTAAACAGGGAGAGATGGACCAGATGAGGACTTTTGCTCCAAATGGGAAAGGAGAAAACCTCAGCTCCTAGAGATGCTCCCAGAGATAGTCCTAAAGATGAAGATGAGGGAGACCCTTTGCTCCCAGGGAAGGAGAAGGGCCTCTGTTCTTAGAGATGAAATGCTCCCAGAGATGGGTGAAGAAAACTTTTGTTTCTGAATGGCTCAACCTTAAAATTGTACCCCAAAAGACTTCAAGAGTGGACCCTGGAAAGCAGTTGTGGAAAAAGCTGCAAGTTGGGGGAAGGGACTCAGATGCGAGCAGAGAGACTCCTCTTCCTAAATGGACTGAACAGAGTTATTTGGAAGTGGGCGGCTGTCTCACTGTGATAATGTGTTCATAGCATGGACAAGAGAGACTCCTCTTCCTAAATGGACTGAACAAGGTTATTATGGAAGTGGTAAACAGACTGAACATCTTAAGTGTTGTCTTTTTACATTGTCAGTGGGAGAAGGGAGGAAGGTTGGGGGAGGAGAAGAGTTCTGAAGGTGTGGTATGATTTTTTTTTTCTTCTTTTAGGTCTGTTAATAAACTTCTTTATATTCTTTCAAGTTGGTGCCTGCTTTGCATTTCTCCTAATTCTTATCTCACAGAAGGTAAACAGTAATGAGTATTTTGGACCAAACCACTACAAACCTGCACCCAGAAATGTCTGTGAGAAAAAGTTGGAATAAAGATCAAAGACCTTAAATCCATTTGCCTCATTCATACTCTCTTTCAGATTCAGTTTCACGGATATGCGTGAAGAGCTTATTTCACTTTTCACAGACTCTTGACACAATTTCTGATTCTGATGCTCTTTTTATTAAGATTAAGGTTTATTTAATCACCTCTGCTTTGATATTACACAAAATATGACACCCAAATTAATATCAGCTTTGTCAGAATTTGGAAATGCAACTTTTTTCCCAACATCACTCACTCACTCACTCAAATAAGCAAAAATAATTAAGCTTGCATATGTGTGAATTAGCTCAGGAGAAAGTGACAATATGATAGGGATAGCCACAGGAAAAAAGTATAGTAATAATCATCTTCTTCTAAAATACTCTGAACCAAGCACTTTCTAAAGGACCATTTGTGCTCTATTATCATAAAAAATAATTAAAACACAGGAAAGGTATTTAAAAACATTAAAACAGGAATCTCCAGAGAATTGCAAAGCACAAACAATTACCGTCTACAGACAGAGCTGTAAAAATGCAAAATCTCCATCAATGAGCCAAGGAGGAAGGTTTTCAAACAAAGTTGTCCTTTTATGTCTAATTAAACACATACTATGTATTATTGCACAATTTCAGGTAAGTACTCTCATTTCTAGTTCTTCTAAAAGATAAATTGAGCAGTAAAACATAAGTACTAGAACATACTTGAAATTTTTCCTAAGTTCAGCAGACTAGGTATCACGTCCTATAAAATTTTATTTCAGTAAGTTTTTATTGGAATCATTTTTATGCTTATTGTACATAAAAACTGACCATTACAAAGTAAGGAACATAATGTTTTCAACACACTTTATAAACATATTTTCCAAAAATACAATTCTCTAAAATGTAATTGTTTAGACTGATCTTTCACTTCGAGGTAGCAGCAGCAGCAAGTAAAAAGGTGCATAAAATTTTGAAAGAACCAGATATAATTTATTTTTTTACCAAGTACTCTAAGTTAGTACTTAGAGTACTCTAAGAGTACTTGTAGACTCTTCTAGAAGAAAATCATGCAATTGGAAGTTGTAATTTTCCAAAAAATGATGGATCCAGTTGAAAAGTCTTGTTTCATGTAAAAAGACAAACTTGCTCCTTCAAAGCTGTTCATGTGCTTCACTTCCACACTAAACTGAAAATTCTTGAACAGCATTCAGCAACTACTTTTTCCCTCAGATGCATTTTATGTTGATCTTTTTTTTATGTGAAATAAAAAATAAATACTGGGAAAAGGGAAATTGCATCTGAATGACAAGTTTCATGGGAAAATTAAACATTTTACAGAGAAAAGATAAAAATGGAGAAAATTTAAAATGGTATTCGTTCATTTATGTTGTTTTTGCATGAGATGAAAACTCTTTGGAACTTCAAAGGAATGTCATGCAATTCTATTACATTAGAGATGATGTTAATATATTGTTGAGGTTTTAGTAGCAGGATCCTTTCCTGACAAGTTTTTTCTGCTTTGTTGAGTGCTGACAGACCTTGCCTTGACAAAGCAAATGTCACATTCCATGCAACACATAGCTAAGAGATTTTCTATATTTCAAGAAAATAATAGTATTGCCTTTAACTGGAAACAAAAAAATGCCTCATGACTAAAGCAAAGCAAGCACCAGAAAGAGCATCTATTGAATAAAGCAAAGTAAAAGAAAAAAATTAAATCCAACCAGCTAAGCTGAAACAGGCTCAGTTAACTTTTCAGCAGAAATCATGTGGTAGTTTTAATTTTTTTTGTTGCACCTCACTTGACATTGCCAGAGAAAAATATAGGGCCTGAAGAAAGTTCCCATATATAACTTTCAATGTAAGTCTTAAAAGAAACTTTCTTGCCCCCATACTCTGCCTTAATCTTCTTCAAGCATTTTCTGTGCTTTTCTTCATTTTATAAATAAATTCTAATGTGTGGGGTTCTTTTGCATTTTCCTTTTTTTGCAAACTCCTTTGTCAAATTAAAGCCTCATTCTTTTTTAATAATTACATGGTCATAACATTGTTACAATATAATCTGAATTACTGGCAAAAATAATCAGGAATATTCTAGCATTCCCAACATATCATAGTCCATGCACGAATTTCCTAAAACATAGACTACTCCATTTACAAGAAAGAGACTTTTGTTTTGTATCTGTTGGTCAGGTGTCTTATGATAAGGAAACATTTATCAGATAAATCTTGTCTACTTGAAGCTTCAAATGATTTTTCCAAGGTGTTCCAAATCCTTCAGAGCCTCCTTGGGAAATTACTAAGACACTGGGCAGAAGGGAAGATCCTGGGATAAATATATAATTAGGAGGCAAGTCAAAGACAGGAGGAAAATGGTCTTTATTTTAGATGAGGGTCTTCGACAGTTCTCTGTGTTAAGGCCCCTATTGTTCAATATATTCTTAAACAATTTAGATAAATTAATGAAAAATGAGGGAATAGTAATAAAAGTAAATATTTATTATGAAGAACTGGAAAAAAGAAATTATGAGATTGATTGACTTGGTAGATTATCTGGTACATAAATAAAGCTACACACATGTGGAAAAACAGTTCTAACTTCAGATATTAAACAATGGACTCTGAGATAACCTTTATTATTCAGAAATGGTATCATAAAAAACCTTGATGAATAAAGACTATCAAATCAAAAATAAATCCAAAATAAGTCCTTTAAGTTCACAGACACAGGGGTTTTTTTCAATTATCTGAGAGACAGGAATTGCATTTAAATTCCAACTACTTCGCTTCTGTCTGGCTTTTAAAACTGGTCTAATAGGTATGTTAAAAAGTGTGTCTTCCAAAACTACTTTGCACTAGAAACAGCCAAAGGGTTGCTCATAAAAATGTGATCAGTTTAAGTTTCTGTGTGCCACTACTGTAGAACTGGCAGCTGACATTTATGCTACAGAGTACTTGAATAGATACTTGAATTCTGGGTTATGCAAAGAATTATAGCTATTAAAAAATTATACATGCAGGTGACAGATGATTTGTCTGAAGACAAAATGCCTGAACTGGGAACGCATCAACAACCCAAGAGCAGATTAACTGTGAACCCAGCATGTTAAGGATGAAGCCATTATTGCATCCCACATGTTGGGAATATTCTGGAATCCCACAAATCAGTTATCTGAGTTTACTTTCTCTTGTTTGCCTTTAGCCTTTTCTGTTTTTTGATTATACACATTTCTGTATGGCTACCAGAAATGATCTTTCCACAGCACAAAACAGTTTGAAGACATTTTGAAAGGTGGGACCACAGGCACCCCTGTGTCAGGAGTACTTTGCTCTGTGCTTTGCAATCTACTTCTGACTATCATTTAGTGAGGAAGATGTCAGTACAGACCACATAAATTAGAGACCTGATATGATAGAAGCAATGCTTTGCAAATGTGAAACACAGAATGCCTTTTTGCTGCAACATGTACCATGAAAGCTGTTAACCCTAGCTAACCCTGCCACTGCCTTTGATGATCAAGATTATGAATGTCAGATTAGAGTCACAGTCAATAACATACCTGAAAAGAAACATCTCAAGTTACCTACCCAAAAAAAGGAGATTGTAATTAGAGACTGGGATTCAGTTCTCATTTCAGGTCAGCTCAGAGAACAGTTGCATTAGTGTTTCTTTCATTTGTTGGAAAGGGACAGCCTTGCAGATTTTTATCTTGATTTACATTTGACTGCTACTGAAAAAGAAAATGTGCTTGAACAACAGTGATTCTATGTCTTGCTTCACTGATACAAGCTGTTTTGCAAAACATACCCACATCAGCCTTTCATTCTCTTGCTCTTGGGAATCGATGCATTAATCTGAACTTGCTTTACTTTAGCATGAACAGGAACCACAGCTGTTTTAATTCAGGAAGACCTGAGTTTATTGTCTTTAAACAACTGGAGTGGATTAATGCCATTTCTGGATAAGGCCAAAAAATAATCACTTTTAATACATATTTGTACTTCCAGTAGCAAATAACCTTGCCTACTGTGGAGAAATACTTGATTAAATCAATACTCATATAAGTTACATATTAGATAGAAAAGATAGTTAAAAGATATGCTCTGTTTAAACCGATACTGTCCAGCATGAAAATTCACAAATAGAATGAATGTATGAACCAACACAAGACTTGCTATTAGGACTGACTTGCTAACTTCAGAATATACTTCAATGACCTAAGTGACATGGCTGATGAGTTTAAATTGGCCACAGTTGTTCAGAACGACAAGCAGGAGACCAGGGTCAGTATTCACAAGTTGTTGAAGTTCAAAGAGATCTGGAAATGACGAAAGTGCTTCTTGTCACAAGAAGATCTTGTAAGATCAGCAGTATTCATAAAAGCTGGAGTGCATAATAATAGATGCATGAATACAGTCATGACATTCAGCCTTTGTCCATGATGTTGATTAAAAAAAAAGAACAGATATGTAACTATTTAGACTTTTCTTCATTTAATATTTGCTTACAGTATAATAAAAGCATTTATCAGTGGGTCTTCAGACTGTTGTGCAAGAACATCTTACAAAACATATTATTTTTTTAAAATTTTCTTCACTACTGCAAAATTAATAAGTAAATTTATTACTTTATCCATAGACCTGTATTATTTTATCCATATACATCTTCTATTACAAAAATTGATGCTATGTGACATGACAAGGCACTCTATCTCTCTGGATGACATGGTCCCTAAAATGAGGGTACTTCATGTTGAAAATATTGCTGTCAGGTGTGTTAAGACATTTCTTCCACTGGAATTAAACTGATAGGCTATGGGAGTCTGGTGAGACAATGAAGAGTGACAGGAACTGTATCTCCTAAGATTGTAGCTAGAATTTGAAGGAATCAACAGTGAGAGAAGTGTTAAATACTTTTCCAAAATTACATTAAGATTCAGTGCTTTAAGTCAAGAGAATAAGTAGAAACCACCAGGCAATTCCAGCACAGAGAACTGCTCAGGGCTGACTCATCTAAGAGACTCGAAATGTGTACTGTGACATTCAGTCATAGACATCACATGGCAGAGGACTGCCAGTACCTGTATTCTGAATTTTAACTAATTTCCTGAAAATTATAGATTTAATTTTCTAATTGCTTGATCATTCTGTTTGCTGACATTAGTACAATGTATTTGGAACCGATTTTTTCCATTTTCATTGGATTAGAACAAATGAAATAAGAACTGAGATAATTTGAAAGCTTTGGCTTAGTTTGCAGGTTAAGACTTCTATCATTAAAAGGACTACTCTGTATGCTATTAAATGGAAGAGCTGTAATTGTACTGAATAATTTAAAGTTAGCTATTTCTGTCTCCTGACAGGAGAATCTCATTAAAATATTTGCAATAATAAATGGAATTTTTTTTCAATTTGAGCCTATTTGTGAGAATAAACTTGGCAACTCACAGACATATTACATAATTTGCTTCCGTTTTGTACTGTTAGTTCCTAGTGAGCATCCTCTTCTAAAAATCAGGCCACTGGGCAGCTCTGCCAGTATTCCTTGGGAAGTTTTAGCCATCTAATACAATTAAACATATGACAGATTTCGATCCTGAGAGAAAATTCTTTCTTTTCTTCTACTACTGCACTGACATCTCCAAAATTATATTTAGTTTAGACAAGTATAAGAAGAAAAAAAAAAAGTAGACTTTTCCGAAAAATTTCTAGCAATGACAATTTTTTTCTATTAGCTCAATAAATATTTGCCCTCTCCAGGAAGAATTACTGTAAAAATAGTTTTCCAAGACAAAGGTAAATTTATATCTAGACTAGAAAACCATGTGTCCCAGTAGTAGGAGCAAATATGTAAATGAAAATAGTTTGTATTGAAGAGAAAATTATTTTTACATAAATTTCAAGGAGGAAGAAGTAAGTTTAAGTAAGCTCTACTCTTGTCTAATCAACCATTCTGGATTTGAAGTTATTTTGTGCATTCCTGGCTGGCATTTTTGGTTTTTTTTCATTGAAATGAAATACAGGTTCTGCCTCACAAGTTTGTTCCCTGATGTGAATCAAGGCAAAGTAATAAGATTCAACTGGGAGATTAGCTTCAAATATGCTGATCTAGACTGAAATGCTGAAAAGGAAGCAGCTCTGAAGTGTACATCTCTTGTAGAGTGTTATGTCACCTACCTATGCTTTCTCAGACAGGAACCAGATTAGATGATTGTGTGTTGCAGTGAAAGGCAAAGAGGAGAAAGTAATCGATTCATGTTTCTCTGCTCTTCAGATTAAATCTGCATCAATGCAATACATCAGAAGAAAATTGCTAGGTAGAGTGGGCAGCAACATCATGACCAAACACAGTTTTTAAAAGACAGCAGTAAATCCAGTAAGTGTGTAAAACTCAATGTGATGTATGGATGTATGTGAGAGTTTACCTGATGTAAATGTAAACCTGAATAAAGACAGGCTTTATGTTTGGTCACTTGTCACATACATAATAAGAAGCTCCACATTAAGGTTCACAAGCCTTGTGCTACTCCTCACTAGTACAGGTATTGACATCCTATTCTAAAGTAGTGGCTTACAGGTTCCTTAGGAAGACAGTCCAAGCAGATGTCTCCATGAGTTTAAATTTTGATAGACTGTGGATTCAGAAGTAATTTTTGTTCCTTTGGATTATTGAAGTAGTATAGTACTCTAAAGCACATTTCCATTAAGTCAATATGCTTATTTCCATTACCCTGTTAAAGCTTTTTCTAGAGAGTGTCTTTTCATGATGGAGAGCAGAGGTATGACAGGTAAATTTATAAGCTAAGTACACTTGATGGCAAGAATCTTTACCAAAAAATTTTCTCAGTTATATTCATCTGGATTCCTTCATCATGCTTCTGCATAAAACAATTTAAATCAGCAGTCATCCTGCATCTGGTTAGAGAAATGACTACCTCCACTGCATTCTACAAATGAAAGAGGACTTGGTACAAAGAGAGCTGAGAGCTACAGAATGTATGATTGACACGCTAAATGATGTGCCAAGCTGATTAAATAAATCCTTCTTCAAATAGAACCAGTTATAAAAAAAGTGACAGATGTATATTTTCTGCTGGGATTTATACAACCATCTGGTCTTGCAATTTCCAGATGGAAGTTTCGCATTAAGTTCTCAAACTGAGATTCTAAGGTATTTGAAAGATCCGTGTTTTCCTTTATTCAAGTATCTGTGGGATAGATGAAGTGCTCTCAACACTGATGGTTGTAGCTGACTAAGGAAAATTGAATTTTTACATAGTATGAAATCTATTACTTTGCCAAATATTCCCTTAATAAATTCATTCTATTAAAAGCTGCTGCATGATTAATGAAAATAGTATCTTCAAAGACATTTGCAGAAAGTCAGAATTTTACAGCTCATAGCAAACTTTAATGAGACAATTAAGCCATAGAAGTGCTTTCATTCTTGCATTTGAGTTTGTTTGCTATATTTAACTTTATACCATAAGGAAGCCTTTCAAACTTGTCTTTTAGTGTTTCAGAAGAACTTTCAAGAAACTAATATTGTAAACAGGGCATGAACAGATATACCAGGACTAAAGACATTTAGGATTTAAATTAAGGATGACAGAATTGCAAATGGAGATAGAAACACCAAGCTAAACAGGCAAAATCTTATGCAGACTTTTAATAAAAGATAGGTTAAACATTCTGGAAAGTATTGTGGTCTAAACTAAAATACTACACTGTAGATAAATAATCCTATGCACAAGTGCAAATAGTGAATGACATCATGGAAGCCTCTGAGAAATTCACAGAAATCAGGAACCCAATAACCTATCTGAGGTTACTGCCCCTTCAGCCTGACCTCATTTGTTGGTTGACTGTTGAAAAAAGTGATTCCCTTGTAAAGTAAAGGGAAAATACAGCAATATGGAAATGCTTGACAATATCTCTCAGCTCTTCTGGTTGCAGAAGAGGATTGCAGGGGGTGAGGACTGCCTCGGAACTTAGCACAGTGTTCACTTCTCTAACTCCTTCACAACTACATGAGTCATGGAGCTTCCTTCAGCTGCTATAGTTTGAAGAAAACCACACACTTCACCACAAAATCTTCTTCTCTTACCTCTTTGAGCTACAAAAGTTAAAGTACTACATGCTTGATACTTTCCACTGTCTTTCAGCTCCTACTTGAGCTGTAGAACTATTTTCCTTCTTCCTGTCTCTTCCATAGAACATGGACCACAAGTCATTGTGACCATTGCAATCTATGTGCAGTATTTATTATGCCAATCAGTTTGTTTACAGAGTAGCTTCATATTCAGAGTAATGACTTATAACTCAAACCCAGTTTGATTAATTTTACTTAGGAGAAAAACACAAATGGGAGTTATCCCAAAGTAAATGAATAAATACATACATGCATACATCTATAAATACATACTAGATAGCTGCACAGTATTAAAACCTTGAGAATTCAGCCTAGGTCACAGTTTCAAAATATGGGATGCTGACATGGGATAAAACTCATCTGTAGTTCTGCATATATTATACTCCTTCTAACCTGACAGCAGAGGACAAATTGCTCATTCCATCTTATACGCTATATAATCATGACAGCTGAAAAAAACAATAATTATTAACTCAGGTAAGTGATAAATAACCTTCTTTATCTAGTAAATGCTTGAAGAAATTCAACTAGGTGGCTGGTTTGAAGATGCTAAAAGGAAATAAACAGCAAAAGTTCAAATCAGGGTATTTACTTTAGCGGAGAAACTTTAGACACTTTCTCTGTTGGCAAAAATACTTTTTTTTTTTTTTTTTACCTAGAGGCTTTTTGAGTTTTGCAATGTTGCTGAAAGTAACTTAAGTGCTCAAAAGAAGCCTTTTTAACAAGGCACATGACCAAAAAATTGATCTTTTGAAATTAAATTCACTTACTCAAAATTTAGTTCACCGTCTTTTTACTATATATACTGTGACAATATGTAATATTAGTATGGGATATGTTAAATAACAATTCTTGCATTTGAAAAGATTCTTATTTTGGAGTTAGACATTTCACCTGCTACTTCTGTTCCAGAATATTGCAGATCTTTGCAGCAGCTTTGCAAGATTTTTACATCCATCTTTGGAAGGCTCATGTATATTGCATATTCCTGAGGACAGTTTGCTTGTTAAGAGTTGGACTTACTTACTGGATGTTGTCACTATTGTTGTCACAGGACATCAACCAAAGACAGTAAATTTTGAGGTCATGAATAGTCCAGCATTTACATAAAAAAATCTGGTCAGCAAATGGTATGCAAATAATTGTTTAAAAAATTTATTAATTATAGATGCTGTCTTAGTATTAAACATCACATTGAACACTGATAATGAGAAAAACATAAAAACAGACAGAGAATGCAAATATGAGAAAAGCTATTTTTTTCATATTAATTATTTTTTTTTCTTACTTGTTAAATTTAATTCTCAGATTTTATTACCTTAGACATTTGCCGTGGGTACGATTTTGCCTTACCTTATATTGAAACACATTTTCAAAGTCCAGTTATCACATCTTAATCATCAATAAATTTTGTCATTACTTTCCTAGTTTTGATTTTTAGTAACTAAAAATATCAGCATGCAAAAATCTAGAATGAAAACACCTATCTTCATCACCTACATTATAGTGTTCCATACCATCTGCATCACCATTTTGTTTTATATTTTCAGAACTAAGACATCACTTGAGAAAGGAAAAGACCAAAATATTTCAATTATCAAGAGTTGATACTTATAAAATCTTTTAAAATTAATTTCCTTCCAAATTCCTGGTCACAGCAGTGTGGTAGCAGCACATAACATCTCGACCTTTTAAATTAAAAAAATATCATGATAGTGATGGTATATTCTCACTAAAAATCCCTGTTTTCAGAATAATAAGACTTGCTCAAAATAAATAAATATCAAAATATGAAACTTGATATGGCATCTCTCTCCTGGCTCAGGATCCACTAAATTCTCCTTAATTTCAGATTAAAATAATTTTTTTTTAGCAATTTTTTTCTTTCTCCTTTATGTCACATTTTATGTCATAGTAAGAAGCCATGGAATGTGGAAGGATACACTAATCATTTAAACTGAAGTTTGCTGCTGAATCTTAGTATCTTTTGCATGAGGTATTATTTTCATAACCTATTTACTCCTGTTTCAGATTTTTTTAAGACAGATTCTGACTGGATCAGCAGAAAAATGTCCAGTCCTTGGGCCATAAAATGAAACATTAAAATAATCACTTATATTCAGCTATATTACTCCCTCTCTGCAGCCAGAACACCTGTCCTCATGTCTTAAGATTGTTCACACTTGCTTAATCATCAGTCCAGTAATCCTTCATACAGTCATAGTCAATCTGCCAGGTTACTTGAAAACAAAGAGGTTGGTATTTTCTTATGAACATTTCAGGCATGTAACTTTTACATTGAAG
Organism: Aphelocoma coerulescens; assembly: GCF_041296385.1. NCBI lineage: Eukaryota > Metazoa > Chordata > Aves > Passeriformes > Corvidae > Aphelocoma > Aphelocoma coerulescens. The sequence continues at coordinate 126,742,289 of NC_091015.1, forward strand.
GATTTCTGGGTTTGAGGGAGCATAACCAGAAATTTAACGTCAGGCAGCAGAATGGAAGCATGCAGAGGATCTGCTTCTGATGGCCACTGCTGATGTGAGGTGACAGATCCTTTAATGAAAGAAAATTAGAAAACTCTGAATATTGTTAGTCTATAGCATGCATGTTAAAGTCTATAGCATGACTAGGAAATTCTGAAAAACTTTCCAATGCAGAAAAACAGACACAAAAATTCAAATATGATTCAAGACCTGAAGATTAAACTAAAGACAATTAAACTGCTTCATTTATTGATCTGTGGCAAGAAGCCATTTAATCAATCAGTGCAAAGGTGCTAAATGCTTTCCCTTTAAAGTCATGAGATAAAAAAGATTGATAAATGTCACCAGTTAAAGTCAGATTTTAGTCTTGTGTTCAGACTGTCTTTCAGTACTGCTCTGTCCTGTCCTACTCTCCCTCTATGCTTCGGTTGTTACATCAAAAAACTCCAACAATATTTTTAATCTACATTTAGCCTAGTCTGGCAACACAGATGGTAAAAATTGAGTATAAGGAGTATTATGGAAGTTTAAATTGTTTAAAATTGTAATTTTCCCCAATTTATCTCTCAGTCTAGTTGTGAAGTTCCTTAACAACAGTCATAATGGAATCATAAATGTTATTAGAATTATAAAGTATAATTACAATAAAATTAGTGTTCCTTAGACAAAACTACAGTATCATGAAGTTAATTACCATTCTGCATCCTTGAAATACTTTAACTGAATTAGAAAAAGACGCATTAAGACCAGTCCCATTCTTGTGTCAGCAGTTAAAACTTCTGCCATAAGTACGAGCCAAAAGGTGATGCTCAGGATGTGTTACATGGTCTACAAAAATGCACATAAAGTATATTAGAAACACAGAACATGATATGATATGAACATCATATCATGACATGATGTATTTCAAATATACTAGCCATACATTTTTAATGGCATAATTTTTTGCAAGATTAAGATCTATTCAATTGGAAAAAGGTTACATGGACTAAAGAACATAAGAAGCAATAGTGAAATGGAGATCAGGCTTTAAAAGTCTTCAATACACAGGTAAACCTCATTTTATCTACTTGTTTTAATGGTTTCTCAAAAACTTGAGAAATTTAGAAGCAGTTTTTTCCTGTCAACACATTTTATTTGTAAAGACAGATGGAAAGATGTTTTTTTGAAATTTATACCACATTCAAAATATCGCAGATAAGAAATGCTAAGCATTGATGCAATTTTGCATGTGGGAGAGCTCTGTGTTATGGTGTCTCAGGCTGATCTGATGTTTTTGTGATGACAAGATAGTGTTTAAGGTTTCAGCTGAGAATGAAGCCTTTTCCTCTCTTTTACTGGAGTTGTTTCCCTTCTAAAACCAATTTCAATTTCAGGTCTTCCAAGGTATTTAGAGGATGGATGATAGGTTTGCTTGATTGTTTTGACAAGAGCAGTAGGTTCATTTGGCTTGTGCACTTAAAAAAGCGTCAGTTTTCCAAAAATATTACTAGCAGTCCTTGCAACACACACAAAGGTGAATGAGCAGCTTAGTAGACTGATCTATCTCACATCAACGTTCTGGAAAGGCTGAAGGTAACTTTACTTCTCTTGATTTTAATTAAGTTGTAGCAAATTTCTAATCCACAGCAACTTTTTTTTTCTACAAATATCCTAGCAAAGCGCTTCTCACAAGTGTATTCCTGTCAACACAAACGTAACCCTAGGAACAATTTGCACAACATCCTCGTTAATCATTTCAGAACTACTTGGAACTTTTTATGATTATAGTCTCCTTCTCTTTGACAAGTCCCCTGAACTAAAAAACCAATTTTTTTTTTTTTTTTTTTGGTAACAAGTTGGGTTTAAACTTGATTTTATCTATATTTTTTTGGAAAATATTTTCAGGTGCTTTTATTCTGAGACAGAGGTCCTCAATTTTTAGTACTGTAAATCTCTACATATTTGGATTGTGTTTCAGTAGCTGTTTTTACTATAGTCAAAACACTCTTCTTTCATTACTAAAAAGATAAATTTAAAAGTTAATATTAAAACTGACATTAAAAGATACCAGAAAAAGAAACTGGATAGTGAAGAGGCAATCGGAGAACTAAATCCATTACCAATACATAAAATTTGCATATTTATGTGCATCTGGCTAAAAAGTATGCAAATGTCCCTTAATTAAATAATAACTTTTCTTTTACTTTCTTTTTTTGGTATGTTGTAAGGCTGAAGATGGTTAGGCATGTATTTTGAATGACACAAACCAAAAGACAACAGCAAATTAAATAGAAAGCCTAAAGGGTCACAGAAAGGAATACAAGAAAAAAAAAATATGTAAGCAGAACACTTAAAGAAAGAAAGCAAATAAAATGTGTAAATGTCAGATGGAGAGAAGAATAGAAAGGGTTTAGGAACTTAATGAAAGAGGGAGAAGAAAGGCTTTACCTACAATTAACTAAAAATGTTTGCTTCACTTGCTTGGCCAAAAAAAATCCTAAGAAAATTAATGGAGAGAAGGAAGAATTTTGTGTGACTCATATAACAGAGGAACTTTTCACTAGTACAATTTTGTAAAATTGAATCATTTAACTAATGGAGAATGGGGTTGATCAGCATTCGATCAAAGCTAAAAGCAACTATTGAAAATGTATGAATAATTCCCATAATTTAGTTAGGGATTGTAGCATTTGTAATTACCCACCATTTTCATGCCACATTCAAAAAAGCCTTTGGGTAGCCAGTGACTGAATTAGATAAATTGCATCCCAGCACAAGCTTTCTTATGTTTCTTATTGACATTGTCTCCAATCCCAGGTAATTTTCAGGATTTCCCTTACTATGTGTTTCTGTTTGTGAAAGCACAGCCTGTGCAGAATGGTCAGTCTCCACTGCTATTGTCCTCTGTACCAAAGCAAGTTAACGCAACAAAGCCTTCATGTTCCATGAAAAATTACCAAGAAGTGTAACTGTTGGGGGCTCCTCCCCCTGCCATGTAGCCCTAGGAGAGGGGCCCTGAGGGGAGGCACAGGGTTTCCCGAGCCCCTGGTCAGCCTCGTTCCCCATTGGTTGGTTTGTGTTCCCCTGCGCGGGCAAGGACCCTCAGGTCCTGTGACGGGGGGAGTTCCTCTGCAGAGCCCCGGCCATGAGACTGGAGAAATAAACATCTCTGAAACATCTATCAAGAATCTGTCTGTAGATATTTCCTTTCCACGGGACTCCTGGTTTGGTGCATTGTGTTACGGTATCCCCGCTGTAACAAATGGTAGTGCATGCGGGCATTTCTCTTAAAATGACTCTTGAACAACGATTTGTAAATTTTAGCTTGATTCAAGCTCAAAAAGAACTGAAACACTTCCTGGCATGGTTGTTTAAGAACTTTTTCTATGTTTCTTGGGATTTAATTCTTACCAAAGACTTTTGGAAGACCCTTTGGACGCAGTTAATTTCTGAGTCAAAATACGTGCCAATGGAAGAATATTTTCGTGAATATTATTTAATTACCGAGACTGTTTAGCAATGTCAGCTGAGTCCTGGCGAAGGGAAGCTTGCCTCAGGGACCCTGCGACCCCGGCCACATGGACCACGCCCTCTCCGAGCAGCAGTGAGGCAATTCCCGCAAGCAGGCGGAGCCACGCGGGCCGCAGTGTCAGCAGTAGAGCGAGGCACGGCAGGAGCGGCGGGACCCGGCAGTGCCCGCCTGGCCCCGCGCAGCGCGTGGTGGAGCGAGCCCCGTGAGCGCCCGAACGAGAGGGGCGGCGCGCGGGCGGCGGCTGGCGGCTGCTGGCAGTGGCGGCGGCAGAGCCGAGCCACGCCTAGCCGAGACTCATGCTGGAGCAGGGTGAAGGGGAGTCATCGCTTGGGGGCCCGGACGAGACGTGGGTGCAGCGCCTGGCATTGGCAGTGAAGCTGCCACCAGAGGAGGCGACACGTGGAGAACTGAGCAGCGCGGCCCGGCCCAGCCCACGCAGCCCTGAACGTGATCCCGGGAAGAGCACGCAGGCACGAGCAGCTCCGGCGGCCTGGCAGGCCCGGCAGTCCCAGCAGGTCCAGCAATTCCAACACGGGAGCGAGCGAAAGAGAAAGCACGAATGCAGCGAGACAGAAAAAAGCAGCCACTCGGAAAAAGGAAAAGATCATAGTAGCCAAAGTTTTAGGAATAGTGAAATGGCATAATGTTAAACAAAATTATGGTTTTATAATGAGATGTGACAACCAGCAAGACATATTCGTGCATAGAACCGCTACTAAAAAGAATAACCCTGAAGAATGCATCCCAAGCTTGGGAGATGGAGAGGTGGTAGAGTTCAAAATTGTGCAAGGTAGAAAAGGGTTACAAGCAGCAGAGGTCACTGGGCCTGATGGTATTTTTGTGAAAGGCAGTATATATGCTAAAAATTGTAGTTATGTTAGACAAGATCTCCATTGTAGGCCCCCCCTACAGTCTCCCTTTCCTAATCCCTCCTTTCCCTTTTACCCTATATCCTATTACCCCCAGTGTATTCCCAATCTGTTTTTTCATCCATGGTTTCCCTCACAAAACCCTGCCTTTGCCAATTGTTTCCCCAAAATGCCAAGTGGGGGATGAAGAGGGGGAGGGAGGAAATTAAACCTTCTCCTGCCTCAGTTTCCCCACAAAGCATGCTCGGAGAGCCCTGTCTCTCTTCTGTCAGCCTTAAGATGTTCCACAGAATCTGTTTGGACATTCAAAGACTGAGGAGGGTGTCTTGTTTTCTTTTGAAACTGTCCTTGTTGTTTTCAATGTTAAGTTTTAAATCTCTTTTGTTAAAAATAAATGGGTGAAATGTCGGGGTCTCCTCCCCCTTGTCATGTAGCCCTGGGAGAGGGGCCCTGAGGGGAGACACAGGGTTTCCCTGCCCCTGGTCAGCCTCGTTCCGCCTTGGTTGGTTTGTGTTCCCCTGTGCGGGCAAGGACCCTGAGTTCAGACTGTGAGAGTTCCATGGCAGAGCTCCAGCCATGAGACTGGAGAAATAAACATCTCTGAAACATCTATCAAGAATCTGTCCATATATATTTCCTTTTCACGGGACTCCTGGTCTGGTTCATTGTGTTACAGTATCCCCGCTGTAACAGGTAACCATGGGAAAACAAGGGGGAAAACTTCCTCTGTCAAAGGTTTTTGGAGATTTACCTGTAAACCCATCCCTAATTTTGGTCAATCCTATGTATAGCCAATAGACTCTCAGCTCAAAGAAGCAATATTGAGGACTTAGTGAAATATTCCACAATGCAACATCAGTGGCATTGGTTCAACTCCTCTGCAGTGTAAATACATTGAAAGAGAATCTTGAATAACTCCCTACAGTGTGCTGGCAAAAAAGGTACAAACCTAAATTAATGACTAGACAAAGTCATTAATGTTCATATTTTAAAAGCCTTACTGCTGATCCAGAAACAGCCAAAATGTTATGAAGAAATTACTGGTAATCTACCCACAAAAAAAATTTACACACAATTATCACTGTTATGCTAGTATCTGCCTTGCCTGGAAATACCCAGGATCCTTTAAAAGGTCATATTGTTTCAACTCACAAAAAATTATTCTGTCCCCTTTCTTTTAAAATAAATTGAAGAACAACTGGAACAAATCCAATTAAAAGATGGGCGTTTTTCAAGGAGTGCAATTGTAATTGAATTTTGACAAAACTGAGCCCGCAGCTTTTAAACATGGAAGGCAAATGTTCTTTGAATTGCGCTGAAGAAAAACAATAAAGTCAAAATGAGTAAGACAGAATAAGATCTTTCTGTAACAGCAAATCTTTAGTAATTCCTATTGTCAGTTTTTACAGAAATGTTGGAAACAACTCTTCTCACAGTTATTCTTCAAACAAAATTTGAGAAATATGGGTGCTTATCATTCATAGTAAAAAGTATAGACTAAAGGAGGCACAACTCAAATCCTATTTTATGCAAGGTCCACAAGAATGAGAAAATACTAAATACAGAAATAGAGAAGTACATAAGCATTAATATTTTATAGAGGGATAGATTTAAATTTCATTTAAAGAGTTTCATTAACAACATGCTTCATTCCTAGGATCACATGACAGTGACATCAGAAGAAAGAAATACCTTTTTATGTCAGTGCCATCTCCCACTTATATTCTGGCACCAGCTTTTTTCCCCATGTTTTAGTACTTACAAAAATGCTTTTATTTGTCACTCTAAAGTAATTTTCAACATTGCTGGGAGCCCAGCACTACATGCTTTAGGGGAAGGTTTAACATACTGCAAAGGCTTGAAAGATGAGCTTAACCTTGCAGTGTCATACTTAGCTCTGTCCTTTCTCATCACCTGACTTCACAGACTGCCTGTGTGATGGCAGAAGGGCTGCGTGCAGGGGTGTGCAGATCAGTACCCAACAGAGCTGGATCATCAGGTATCATGGTTTAACCCCAACCGGCAGCCAAGCCCCACGCAGATGCTCACTCACTCCACGCCTGTGGGATCAGGGAGAGACATGGAAGAGTAAAAGAGAAGTCATGGGTTGAGATAAAGGCAGTTTAATAGAGAAAGCAAAAGCCATGCACACAAGCCAAGCAAAACAAGGATTTAACTCACTGCTTCCCATAGGCAGGCAGGTATTTAGCCATCTCCAGGAGAGCAGGGCCCCATCATGTGTGATGGTGACTTGGGAAGACAAACAAGATCATTTGAAATGTTCCTCCCTTCCTCCTTCTTCCCCCCCCTTTACATACTGAACATGATGCCATATGGTCTGGAAAATCCCTTTGGTCACTTGGGGTCACCTGTCCCAGCTGTGTCTCCTCCCAGTCTCCCATGCACCTCCAACTCCCTTGTCCACATGGCAGTGTGAAAAGCAGAAAAGGCCTTGGCTCTATGTTAGCAATGCTCAGAAATAACAAAAGCATAAGTTTTGCAGTCAAGAAAGCTGAGAAGCAGTCAAAGAAACATTAAGCCACCTCAGATCCTGCTTACAGATTTAAACTCAAAAAACTCAAAAAAGTCAGACATCAAGCTCAGTAAGGCTGGGTACTCTAGCTGAAGCTAGCTCAAGTGGAAGTAATAATTTTAAAGTAAAATGCAAACATGCTTTTAGATCTTAAAATTAGAAATCTGTCCTCAACATATGCAAAACAAATTTTTTTGATTTTTTAGTTATTCCCAGATTATTTAATTCAATGGAGTAGAATTAATGCAAGAAAAAAGCAATGCTTATAAACACATTTCATTGATTAGCATGATAGCTATTTTCATCCTTTTTACCACCAGAAGTCAGTTTATAAAATGTCACATATAATTATTTTTCAGAAAACATTGTTGTATTTCTTCACACCTTGTTTTTCTTATAAACCTGGTTTCTTTTGCCAAACAGTCAGAAATAGTAGATGCATTTGCTTCCTTGACTTTATGGATGGCTGAAGACCGCCATTTGATTTTAAAAAAAAGCTAACTTTTGGTGCCTCCAAACTAACATGCAGCAACAGTATGGAACCTCTTTAGACTGTAGATTAGCTCGTCATGAGACCATAGGAAGAAGCAACATGGGAAATTCATAAGTACTAAAATTGTGTCATCTGGTTTTTGTTAGTATCAGATATTACAATCACAGAAATCAAAACAAAACCAAATAAAAATAACCACAGAAAAAAAATCTCCCCACAAAAATAACAAAACTGCCCTAGCAATAATAAAAGCCCCCCATACCCCCCCCACACACACACGAGAACCCAAACCCACCATCTGAATGGTTGCAGCTCAGTGCTGCCTGCTTAGAGAAAAATAGTATTTTAGCATTCATATTTAAGTATCACTCTTCAAGTTCTAGAAAGATACAAGAAGTCAGCAGAACAAAACTGAGCAATTTCTGTGAGCAAAGATAAAACAACTTCTTACTGTGGAAGCAAATTTCTTCTTCTGGAGTTAATTGCATGTCAAACCTGCTGGATGACATAAAGAATGGGTAAATCAAAATAGGTATAACTTGTTTCTCTCTCTTGTGCTACTGAAAAAAGTTTCACAGTTTGAACAATTTCTTCCTTTAAAAAGTTTCAATTTTGTGCAACAAATTGCACTTCTGCATTCTTAAAGAGCAGCATGTCTGAGAAAAATAAAGAAACTTCAAAAACTTCTGTTGATAATGAACCTCAGCTATAAAAATTCCAGGAGAATTCTCATGGGGATGATAAAGAATCTTTATAACCCTATTTCAGTAATTCAGATTAGGTTATTGATGATAGGCTTGTTTCATTATATTATTTATTGCTGTTTCATTATTTTCCTGAAACAAATTCCCCATCTTTCTGGAGAACTTGTATCTGTATTGCACATAGCACTAAAACCTCAGTGCAATGCAATAAACAGCAATTTTGATATCAGCTAAGGGAATCAATTCAAGGTGTCAGCACAAAAAAAAAAAAAAACAAACCACAAGCCCCACAAAAACTCCAGAAAACTTTGTTTTGTTTGGTTTTGGTTTTTTGTGGCTTTTTATTTTTTGAGAAAGCAATATATTTGTTATGGATTAGACATAATTGACAAGGTTTTGAAGGTAACAGGTTTCTGCTTTGCTGAGAATGAAGAAACTATGTGTAAGGGACAGAGAAAATTATTTCTGAATATAAGATATCTGGACTTACAGAAATTAAGCCATTCTTGGATACTTTTATAATCCTTACCGTAAGAGATAAAACAAATAAGAAATATGTGAAATCCGACAAAACACCTTCTCTCTCCGTGTTACTTTTAGCTCCCTTTCGATATCAAAGGACTACAGCTGTGCAGTACAACGTAAAAATTAAATGCGAAAATAGTAGCCTTTGCCTTTTTTTTTTAGGAGGATATTTGGACTTCTGATGTACAGAAACTCTCAAGTTCATTTATAAGCATTATGAAAAATGCAACAAAAACTATCTAAAAACCTGGTCATCTGATATCCCCATCTCTTTGACATCCAGAAAAATATACAAGAGTCTCTGGCTGAGTCAAACCAAAGATCCATCACACCTTGTGCTTTGTTTCAAATGATGGGTAGTAGACCTTGTCTGGGAAAAAGGAAATGTAAAGTTACTACCCCAGATTCCAGACTCCTATAGTTTGCAGTTCAGAGACTTCCTGACTCAGAGATTTGTATTCCATAGCCTGATTTGATTTCTCTACCATGAGCAGATCCAATTACTCTGCGGTGCCTGGAAAAACGTTGAGCACCCATTCATCCTGTTGCAAGGAGTCCTACAGCATAATTATAGCCTAGCGTCACACAGGAGTCATTCCAAATTCTGTCATCTTTCAGAAACCTTAGGACTTGATAACTTTGTCACCATACTCTTCACCCACTTACAGATCACTTACAGATATGTTAAACAGCACAAGTGTCACACATTGTACTATTGACTTTCTTCCACTGAGGATGAAGAAGAAATTTTTACTCTTTGCTTTCCTTTCAGTTTTATTTATTTTTAGGGTTTTGGGGTTTTTGTTTGGTTTTTTTTTTTTTTTTTTTTTTTTGTTTGTTTTTGTTTGTTTGTTTGTTTGTTTGTTTGTTTTTTTGTTTTGTTTTGTTTTTTTTTAATTCGTGTGAAATTGTTTCTTTTTATCTGCTGGTTTCCCAGAGACACTTTGAAGGGAAAACCTTGTTTAATGTATTTTGGAAATCAAAGCAACCTACACTGAATTATACCTATATCTTACAAACTATGAAATACTTTCCTCATACATATCTGTATACCATGGAGACTCATTATTAAACCACAAGGAATGCAGCTATGAGGGCACCCAAGAGCAAATCATATGAAATAAAAGCACAACACAGTGCGAACCAAAGCCATGAGCAGCATATGATGATTTCCCTTTGATTCTTTTAGCCATTAAGTTATTGTTAAGAAGTAGTTTGCAGGACTGAGTGAATAAAGAGATCAGCACACATGGTGAGATTATTAAAACACATTCATAAAAGTGTCCAGTACAGCCCAATCCATTAAAGCCTACTACAAAAGTGTCTCATGTTTGGAACCCTATCAGAGCAGTGATTTTTGAATGAAGCAAAAAGTAATCTGTTTGCTAATATATAAATTATGAAGACACAATTAAGGAAAAACTTTCCCTGAAGTTTGTCTTCTAAAATACAAAATTCTTTCACTTGAGAAGAGAAAGAAGATACAGTTTATGCTATTCTACATATAGTATGCTATTGACTTAGAAAAGAACCGATACAATTGTATTACAAATAATGACGTCTTAGGTTTTAACTTTTATATTTTTCAAATCCTGTACTGCCTAGTGTGTAACTCAAGTTTTTTGTGGCCTGTTAGCTGCTGTTCTCTCATGCTGGTTAGACATAACAAAGCCTCTCTAGGTTTCCACATCAAGGACACCAGGCCCCAAAATGTGTAAAAAGCCTCTGAAGGGCGGCAAACTTGAGGTAATTACATCGTGAACTGAGGTTATAATTGTAGAATTAACCCTGATATGCAAATGGACCAAACTTATAAAAGTGTGAAGAACCCGTGAGCCAGGGTCCATCTTGGGTGGAGCCTTTGGCCTGCCCAGGGTGTACCTTTGAAGGCTCTTCAAATAAATACCTTCTTTTATTATCTTATTCTTGTCTAGTCTCTGTGTTTTAGGTGGCCACCTCAGGCATCAATAACAGCAATATCACCTTTTACTCTACAGTAATTAACTCTACTGTTATTTTTTTAATTGTCTAATACCCATTTATCTGTATTGTACCTGCTTCTTTTATCCCTGTGAGTTTTAAGAAGGGAACAGCATGAGTTTGATTATTAATCAATGCTGAGTGTAAACCACCTTTCCATCTTGTCTTTAATGTTAAATTTTGTTCTTCAAAGAAGGTTTTCCAGGTATACAACCCCTGAAAATTGCAGATCTGAATTATCTGATAAATGTATGTATTGATATCTTTAGATTTTTCAACAGAACCGTGCTTATTTTCAACTGTTAGAAATATATCAATATTTTATGCCTGTAGTAGTTATATTACATGACTGTGTTAATTTGGCATTAACATCAAAAGATGTTTACTTGCAAAGCAGTACTTATCTATCTGGTTAATAATATAAGGATCTGAAGACAGATACAAACTCCTTTTATATGACTTTATCCATAAAAATTACTGTCCCGCACAGACAAAAAATAGCTATTTTAGTACAATTAACAGAGATTTAACTTTCTGACAACTAACAACTAATTTTGTAACAACTGACTCTAATGGTTCCATTTTTAATTCTTCTGTTCCTTTTGTATTTTCCATATTGACACCAGAAGAATCAGAAAAAGCTAATGAAAATTCAGATTGAAGTATTGATCTCCATAAGCAAGCAAATCCTTAGCAAGCCTAATTCTGTTTAATATTAACAGTTGAAAAACTCAAGTGTTTGTGGAAGATGAATCAAGCTAAGAGACAAAGGTTCTGTCTATACCTTCTTTTGCAGGCATTGAGATTTCATTATTGATGTTACTGAGTTTAAAAGTTTGTTGTTAAATGTACATGGGTCCTATTCACATTACTTTTTCAGGGACTGTTATTTTTCCTGAATTAAGTCATACTTTCCCTGGTACTTAATATTGTATTATATATTAAGGAGAGGAGCACATAAGATGTAGGTGTGCAACATGCTTGACACACACTCATGTTTTCCCATTTGTGGTAGTAATTTTGCCCTCAGAATATACAAAGAAACTTGCTGATTTTCCTAACTGGAATGACAGTCCATAAACAAAGCTTTAAAAAAAGTGACCATTTTACAAAAATCTTTCTATTCTTTCATAAAAGATATTTCATAATAAAATTCATATTAAGCCAGTCCAAATCCTATTGTTGAACAAAACATCAATTGCAAGGGTTTCTCACTTTAAGGGAAATGGTAAAAGAGAAAGGCTAGGCTGACTTTATCAGCAGAAAAAGCAATGCAGTGTTTGTACCAATCATCTCAATTCTCACTGATGGTAATCCCTATACCCCAATGCTTTATTCAGATTTACAGAAAATAAAAAGAAAACATTTTTTTATGTGAATGTCACCTCTTAGGACTTTCAGGCACCCTTGTGTAAATACCAGTGATCTTAGTTATGGGCCAAACAGAATAATCTAGTGCAATTCATGAGCTACTGTAAATGTCAATGTTTTTTTTCAAAAGCTATGCAGAAAAATTTACAACAGCCTAGTGATACTTTTTGGAGTAACCAAATGACCAAGCCAAGTTGAAATAAGACAGAGGAAAATGAGAGAAATAACACATTTCATGGGAGTGTCTTTCCAATCAAATTACCATCATAGTATTTATAAGATTTATTATCACCTGAGTCCTGTCTCCTCACAAAGAAGTCTATGGTAAATTTGAGAGAATAATTGAGAGCTGACAGTGGTATTTCGCTGTTTGAAACTCTTGAAGCTGACAAAACAAGAATTAAACTCTCATAAAATAGCATGATGTAAATTACACAAAAGAGGGAATCCCTGCGACTATTGAAGGGGAGAGAACTTTGGACTACCTCCTGTGAATTTGATTTGCATGTTCTTACTGCATTTGTTATATGTATCATTCTAAAGCGTTTTTATTTCAGTTTTCAAGTCAAATTTGTGCTTTAGACACAACCTCTAACTTCTTGATCTACTACTGTTAGAATCCTGATTATTTTCTTTCTCCCCAAATGATCATAGTTTAAACTCTTCATATCCCTTAATATTTATTCTAGATCAGAAGTCTGTAAGTGTCCCTTATCATCTCAGCAGAATCAAGGATAAAATTTCTATTGGTGCATTAAATGGATTAAAACCTTTATTCCTTTAGTAAAATATATCCCACTTGATCTAAATATGAAAATTACCATAGTTCTGAATAAATAAGCTATAAGTTTGCCTAAACATATACCCTATAAAACAGTACTATTGTAAAAGTTTCCTCACAGGTGGAAATCTCCTTTATGAATTTTGGTATATCAGTAGGACTGTTCCCATTGTTATTTTTAAAAATGATAATGTGCTATCATGGTAAACATGGTTTCATGGGAATATGGCAAGAGAAAATGTGAGAAATGTGTATGTATTAATGTACCTCAGATATCTCTGACACTTTCACAAGTTTAAAAGTATAACTTATACCAAAGATCAGCACAACCTTACTGACCAGCAAAAGACATGAAAACCCCAAATGCTGTAACAGTAACTATTACAAATGAAGAATTTAAAGCCAAATCAGCCTACGACCTTGTTGGCTCAGACCTGGTCTTTAGAATGGACTACATGACTCCTAGATGTTCCTTCTACTCTGAAGTACTATAGGTTTCTACACAAAAAAAGAATAATTTTCCAAGACATTTACACTAAGATGACCCACCCATACTTATCAGGCTGAAGAAGTCAATGCTCAACCTCTCCTCAGTTCTTGAATATCTAACTGCCTCCTTATACAAAAATATGTTGTTATTAGTCAAATGCTGCACAGTGTGTGCATAGGATATAGGAGAAAAATCAGTAAGCAAGAGATAACAAGAGTTAAATCTCTGCTATAGGTGGAAACGGATTTTAGAAAGGATACAGGTTTTTAAGAAGTCACAGACTATATAATTTTATCTGCCTGAGATTTTGGGGTACCTTCCTGATATTAATTCTAGGTAGTGTCTCTCTCTCCTCTCCTTTGCAATGATGTTATCTACAATATCATGATATTCATGGTATTGTAGAGAACATCAATGATGTTCTCTACAGGTTACTAAAAAAACCACAATAAAATAAAAGAATAACATTTAAAGTAAAAGAATAATGTTTGTAAAATCCACCTAAAAGATAAGAAGGCCATCTGTTAATTTGGGGCTGCATGTTCAGCAAGGAGATTAGGCTTACCTTCACCTTCCTCAAGAGTCTGATAGGACAATTCATACTTTTCCAGACCCTGCTGAGCCTCATGAGCAATGTGTAACGTTTCAGTAGGCAACACCACACATCATCAATCATGTTGAAGTCAGATTTGTACAGCACACTGAAGGACTGAGAAAAAACATGGTAAACTTGTCCTGGGTTGCAGTGTATTCTATTACCATCCTCATGAGCTGTTGAAATCAGTGGGGCAGTGTTTCCTTGCCTCCTCCCCCCAGACTATCTTTCTGTTAATGGCCCATCAATGCCCTGCGAATGACGCAGAGATAACTCCCTCTGGATTATCTTCTGTTAATGAGCCTAATCAACACTTGGCCTCATGACTCATTACCCCATTGTGAGATGCTCCACCCAGAGGGAGGAACCAAGCATTCCATCCTGGATATAATCTGAAATTCCACACAACAGCTACTCTTTCCACTGGATTCCCAGAGGACGGGAGATACACAGCCACCACTGGACCTTCTGAGGAAGAGCAGGCCCTTTCTACAGGATCACTGCTTCAATAGAACCACATCCATCGCTTCAGGAGGACTGCAGCCATCATCTTATCAGACTGCTACCGCCACCCTGACTAACAGGGTGTCAGCTTGTATCCTGACTCTGTCAGTTTAATCCAGTGTTTTCTGCCTTTTTTTTTTTTTTAATTGCCCTATTAAATTGTTATTCTGACTTGGTTCCTCCCACTGGTTTGTTTTCAAACCAGTACAAAACTATACTCATAGATCATTCTGTATTTAATTGTTTGGGAGGCTATATATATGAGATCTCATTCTCAAAATTGTTTATTTAGTACATGGTAAATTATGGCTTTACCACTTCCACAATATTTTCTTTTGAGAAATAAAAGGTGAATTTAGCAACCTTATTAAGGAAAAATAGCATAGACTTTCTGGATTTTTTTTGCTTACTCTTGTTAATGTCAGGTTCAAAATGGGTTGCATTCATAATTAGCTCTTACTGACTAAAAGGATCTGGTTCAAGAAGGAAGAAACTGAAAGGCTATTCAATCCAAATTTTTTGTTAAATCACCCTTCCATCCCTAGAAAAAATAAAACAGCTTATTTTTATAGACCATACTGTGTAGCAAGTGATGGGTTTTTAAGCACTGTGTGTACTGTGTGCACTGCGCGCTTCAATATTTGTGATATAGTGAGCTGCCACTTGATAATGCTTATGGGCTTTATTGCTGGGTGACATCTTGGAGAGATCACCACCTAGGGTGAACAGTCTAGATGTAGACTAACATAATCAAAATATTTGCTTTTAATTAGGGTTTTCCATCCACTTAGCATCTGTTGTAGTCACAAGGTTTAGTTTAGCAAGCTGCAGCTTTCCTGAGAGCTCAGCAGGGATGCTTGGGGCAGTGCAACAATTATCGCCCTCCCGTAGTCCATTTTGGACAGCCCCGCAGTTCTTGCTCTGGCAGCTAGCAGCGCTACAACCAGTGATGGCAAAGGAGGCACAGAAGGGCCTCTCATGAGGGTTTGAGAGGACTTTAACTGCATCTTGTCCCCGTGACCCCCAGAGGCAGAGACATTGTGATCCAGGCGCAGGGAGGATTTCTCAGGGGCGGTACATGGGCAGAGTTGGGGCACAGGAACAATAGGGAGAGCCCGAGGAAGTGCCCAGGACTAGGGCAAGGAACAGGGTGGGGAACAATCTGGGGTAGGATAAAACAGTGGGTAAACAGATCGCCACAAGCATCTCACAAAAAAAGAAGGAATCCTTACTGACAAGGAGAAAGAAAGAAGCACACAAGACATGGACCATTTTCACAGTCAGCGATGCAGAGTATATGTAAAGAGGTTATATTTTCTGAGTCCCAGGGGTCTTCTTATTAAACTATTCTTCAGTCATCCTGAAAAACTGGTGGCAAATCTAATTATTAATGGAAGCAATTAGAATCTGCATTATAAAAGTGTAAACAGATCTTATTATAAATCCAGCTCTTTTTCTCTTTTTTTCAGAATTGCATGGAGATTTCAAATAGTCTTACCAGCCAGAACAGATGAAAATTTGCTAACTTCTAAATGTATATATAAGAAATTAGATACAAAATAATTTATTAAACAAATAATTCTAGTTATATAATCATTCTGTGATTAGTTCCACTACACAGTTACACAAGATTCAAAAAACGTATGAAGTTGCTTATTACTTACGTGTTCTATTGAAAAGCAATGCTCCACACCAGGTTTTATTTTCTTACCTAAATTAAACCATGATATTTTCCTTTTTTAAATGCCTATGTGTAACATTGCTCTTCTGTATAAGAAGAAGTTGACCCTTCCCTTCTTTGGTGCTTTGTGATAGAGCACAGGAGATAGTTTGAATGGATAATAAAGTCCTTCTGCAAAATAACCGAGTCAAAGAATTCCAGGCACTGCAATATTTAGGCAAGAACTGTGTAACTGTTAATGAATACAGCAAGTCTTTGTCTTCATGAAGATAAAATAAGAAATAAAACATACACAATTTAAGTGTCTACTACATTAATCATACACAGCAATGCATTAACATAATCAGTAATGTATTATTTATACATATGATACTTTTTCTTATTTTTCTTGCACAAGTTTTATGCAGAATAGGAACATGGCCTTATGTAAATTTGATTTCATCTTTTTGGGTTTTTGTCCAGGCATTCACAAACTGGCCCTTGGGCTGCACTATAAATGGGAAAAAAAAAAACCCTAATGGGACTAAAGTTAAAACATTGTCTGTTTTAGTTTCTCTGCTTTGCTTTCAAGTGAACTTCATATCACAATTTTATGGCAGCTATAATTAAAAAGTGTATATACATATATGAACAATGAAGCACTAAACACCTAAAGTCACTAAAACCAAAATAAGCTTTTCACAGCAGTGTTAAGGCCTTTTCAAAAGCCTGGAAGAATATGAGCAGAATGATGCTTTGTTTCTGCTTTACTTAGATAAGAGAGCTCTGACTCTTTGTGAGGATATAGAAACCCCATATTTATATCAGTCATGAGCACAAAATGTTCCTTCTCCTATGTTTTTAGAAAATAATCTATTCCCTATATTAACTTGTCCAAAAATCAGCCAAAGAAATATTCAGAAGCCAAGGCTTTGATGTGTGATGGCAGGGGAAGGAATATGGAGAACCAAAAGGGTTGAAGCCAGTCCTCATCAAGTGTAATAAAGTCTCTCCGTTCATCTTAAATTCAAAGACTAATCCTGCTTGTCTAAGAAGAAAGTCACAGAAAATAAATGGGGAAGTGGAAGGATAAAGGCAATATGGCTGGCTCCAGCTGGGCTTAACAGTTTGCAGAGCGGAAGCTTTGAAAAATGTTTTTCCTTTTGTAGTAGACCAAGTTTGCCATGCCATAAAAAAGCTCATTCTCCAAGAAGAAGCTTTTTAAAGAGTGCAAGATGAACAAACGGATTGAAGAAGAAATAAATAATTATGGTGGAAAACAGCAAATAAGAAGACCATGGCTCTCCCTTACTACATGCTTTGTCCTTGTAGCTACAAGCTTCATTCACCCCCAGCAAATAATGAATTATAAATTACCTCAGTGAATAGAACATTCACCCTCATCTATATGCTAATATAAGGAAATAAATAAGTGCAGAAATAAGTGCACATGTTTGCAGCCATAATAATGAATTAAAAGCAAAAGAACTCTAAACTTACTTCTCCAAGTCTTAATGATGTTGAACAAAATGACCTACCATGATTTATAGGGCTGGAAAATTAAAGTCTTGTCTATAATCTCAGAAGACAGACAGAATGACTGAAACAGAATCTGTGATGTTAATCTTCCCTGTCAGGAGTATAACGTATGTCATAACACCTACATTTAAATTTACTACTGGTTTGGGTTTTTTAATCTTTTTGTCTCCTTGCACTGCATGCTTATTTGGGGCAGATGTTTATTTCAAAGCACTGCAACATTTTGTCTAAGAATGTATGAAACTGAGTATTCCTTTCATCTCATAGCTTTTAAAATGTTCATACTAGCAATATTATTTTCAGAAAATATGGGCACTGTATGAATCCGCCACCCGTGAATAAACTTTTCTCAAAGACATTTCTTCTAAGTATTTCAAAAAATCATTTTTCTGCAAATATAAACTGCATCCAACCTGTTGGTGTCTTCAATGTATCTTGAAAGATTCATTCTAACAATTCAAAGTTATGCTCACTGACTGCACAGGTAACCAGCATATGTCAGTACCTGCCTGCTAAATATGGCTTCACAAATAAAGCAATAAAACACTTTACTGGATATGATGCTGGAATACTTTAGTGTGATTTTTTTTTTTTTAAACTACTTTAGGTTTCTATTGGTTTTTCCCTTATGATGGTCTTTGATGCTCGGGCTAATGGCTGTTCCTAACATGCAGGTTTTCATGCCTTGGCAACAGTGAAATGCTTTTAAATGTTGAGTCCTTTTAACCCGAATTTCCTGGTATTCGAGTTCATGTACACTAGAGAAATCTTATGCATTTTAAACCTGGGGTATTAATGTACATCATTTTCATGTGGTTTGGGTTTTTTGCTCTGCCAGTGTGCAATGCCAGTAATCACATTTAATGCCTTAGGAATCTGTAGTAAGATCTTTACAAAGTTAATGGCCACAAGATTGGATTTATGTACTTTAATGAAAGTTTCATGTATCTGTGAACAAAAAGAAAACAGTACAGAAAGATTCAGATAATCTGTAAAGACTTAACTCATTGGAGAATAATAGCTATTTATAATTCTTCCCCTATAAGAGCTATTGTATAAAATGAATTACTGTTAATTATGATATCACAAACAAAAAACCCTAATATTGTGCAGGAGAAGTTCCTTAACAGCAATATATCAAGTGTAATGAGACTCTTCTCTAAGGTCCTAAGCAGCAATCCTGTCAGTGAATATTATGTCAATACATGTTTTAGAAATTTAATTTGAACTACATAAAACATGTACAAAAACCTAGTGTTATCTATTGAAAGGAAAAGCAGAAAAGCAGAGACTAAAATCTCTCTCTTGTTACTAGCCAGTGAGTATTCCTAGGAAACCATGTGTAAACTAGGAAAATACTGGAAATTGAAATGACCTTTAAATTAGAGAGAGTTTGGCATTTATATCCTGGTGATAACTTGCCTTTTTCATACCTTCTTCAGTTTAAAATCCCACAAGTACATCTCTCAGTCTGACAAGATTTATAGTGTCGCTTGAGAAAAAAAAAAGCTTTTCCACTGGTAATTCTTGTTAAGAATTAACATAACTTTTATATCCATCGCATAAATAAAGATTTATAGTCTGATTAAAATCAGGCACAGCAATATCCTCCTTGCCATTCTTTGTAAAGATGCATAATGGGAATAAATTCTGATTTACAATATTAATTATTCTATGCCATAAAAAACAGTGTCTCTGCCTCACACACTGATATGGACTTTTCAATGAGAAATCTTTTCCTTTTTATTTATCACTTCTCAGCCAATCTACAGTGGAAATCTTTTGGGCTTTTGCTTCAGTTATAGAAGCAAAATAGAGCAGTATCATAGACACAGAGATGAAGAATCTGCTAAAATGACAAAAAAACCCCAAACCATAATATTTTAAAAGATGCAATCTGCTTTAGAAGGAAATAAAATCTGTTTTTCACAACAGTTGGTTGATTAATGATACAGCTCAAAAGGATTAAAAACCACAATACTTAACAAGTAGCAAAGAAACCATAAAGTAAGTTGAAGAACAAGCAGATGGCGACTTCTATCATATTGTTTTAAAACTGAGAAACTGCACTTTAGATTCTAATGATGCCAAGGCTATATATATTATAATTGCTTTCCAGGCAAAGGAGCTCAGCATTTGGGTACAGGTTAATAGGTGGAAATACTAAGTTAAACAATTTGGGATTAATTTTTGTCTCAAAAATTATGACAGCTGGTGTGGGGTCAGTAGCTCTGACCCAGGAAGCCATGACCGGTCTGGAGAGATGGTCCCATGGAGGATCATCTTCCCGGGGCCTGGTGTCTTCCCTCAGCTGCTGGCAGGAGGGCCTGTGCAGAGGCTGTCAGCTCTTTAGTGATTTTCAGCTCGTGATTCCAGCTCAGCTCTGCAGGGCAGCCTCCAGGCCAGACCAGAGAGAGATGAGAGGCTCGTGTAGCTGTTCCGCACGAGGTAGCTCTGTTGGTCCGCACTCCAGTGAAGGGGAGCCAGGGATGAGCAACTCTCTGCCCTCGCAGGGGCAGGGGGCTAGCTTTATAGGGATACAGGGGGTGGGTGTCAGAGGGTAAAGGCCAATGGGCTACAAAGGATCTGCATAGGGTCTCCCAAAGGATTCTGGGTTTGTCTTCTTCTCACCATAACTGAAGAGTAGCTCCCTTTCCAGGGGAGTTCTGCTGGGAGGTTTAGGCAACCTCCTTATCTCAGCAGATGTCCCTCCAGGGCAGTGGCTGGGCATACCCCACAAAAAATAGCAACATGATATAATGTTGGATGAGGGTTAGATCTAAGCTAGTCTTTACAGAAGAGGGATCCAAAATAGTTGGTTCCTTAAGAAATCCCATGTTGGAGACATCTGTTAGACAGTCCAGAGCAATGAAATGGAAAAAGATCAGACTAGGGAACACTTAAACAAATCAAACACATACAAGTCTGTGGGAAGTATCCACAAGTGCTGATGTCTCTGCAGGTCCACACAACTATCTTTGAAAGCCCATGATGCTCAGAAGAGTTTCCTGAGGACTGGGAAAAGCCAGTGTCCCTCCCATCTTCAAGAAGGACAAGAAGGAGGATCCAAGGATCTACAGGCTAATCAGCCTCACATTTACCCTCTGGAAGGTGATGAAGCAAATAATCCTGTTTAATGAACTGTTTGTATGCATATCAACAAGAAGTTGATTTGGTGTATTCAACACAGGCAATAGAATTGGTATGCCTGGCCAACCTGGCAGCCTTTAACAAAAAAAGCTATTCATTTGGTGGGTGAGGGAAGAGAAATTGATGTTGTGCATCTTGATTTTAGCAAGCTTTCGCAATATCTTCATTGAAACACTGATGAAGCGTAGAGTAGATGAGTGGTCAGTGATGTGGACTTAATAATACATGTAATTCTAGGTTCAAAGGATTATGGTCAAAGGCATGAACTCCAGCTGGAGGTCTGACACTGCTTGGGCATCCCAGGGATCAAAACTTCGTTCAATACAATTTAACCTCTTCATTTATGACCTGGATGATAGGACAGAGTGAACCCTCACCAAGTTTGAAGACGATACAAAACCATGAGGTGTGGTCAGTAGACCAGATGTCCATCCCACCATCCAGAGGCGCCTTAGATGGGTGGAGAAATGAGTCTTATAAAGAAAGAACCTTATGAAGTTCAGCAAAGGCAAGTGTAGAGTCCTGCACCTAGCAAGGAATAACCCCATAGACCAGTCCAGGCTGGAGGCCAAATGGCTGGAAAGCAGTTTATAGAAAGACTCTGGGAGTCTTCATGTGTTAGAAGCTTAGCGAGACGAGGAGCCTGGGCCCCCAGCAGGGGGAGAGAGTAAAGCAAGCCAGCCAATATGGCTGATAGAGTAAACTCAGCAAAACTCCGTTTATTAGCAATCCAAAGGCACTTATGTAGTATACCAGCTTGTGAACTCCTAAGTGGCTAAAAGCTTATCAAAACACATTTCTATTTCTACATAATTGGACTTACATTGGCAAGCTTCCATAAAAAAGTCAGTGTCTATCTCCCTCATTCACTCCCGGATAGTACAGCTGGACCATCTCAAGACTCCCTCTTTTTGTTCCCAGCCCTGCTTGTTATCCTTCACACAGGGACTTTCCCATGGAAAGTTTTCTCACACACAAGCCTAAAGCTTCCAGGCCTATTGCTTGCACAGTTCTTTTATTGATCCCAATAATTCTATTTCCCAACATTCATGGACACCAAGTTGAGTGTCAGCAAGCAGTGTGACTTCAAAGCAAATAAGAGTAACAGTATTCTGCGCTGCATTAGGAAGATTGATGCCAGTCAGTCAGAGGAAATGATCCTTTCCCTCTCCTTAGCACTAAGCCCACACCTGAAGTACTCTGTCCAGTTCTGGGCTAACTAGTACAAGAAAGACATGGGCATACTGAGCTAAATCCAGCAAATGGACACAGAGAAGATTAAGGCACTAGAGCACATATCATGTGAGGAATGACTGAGAGATCTGGGAGAAGAGAAAACTCAGGGAGATTTTCCAATGTGTGTAAATACTAATGAGATGGAGCAGAGAAGGTGGAGCCATGTCTTCTGTAACCAACCTTGTCCATAATCTTCAGTGGAGGGTTGACCTTGGCTGGATGCCAGGTGACCACCAAACAGTTCTACAATTCCCCTTCCCAGCTGGCCAAGAGAGGGAATATAAGAAGGAAAAAAACTTGTAAGTTAAGGCAGTTTACTAAAGCAAAAGCAAAATTTTGTGCATTTACAAGCAAAGAGGAGAAAAATGTTTATTCTCCACTTCCCACCAGCAAATGGTGTTCTGCCACTTCCCAGGAAGCAGGGCTTCAGAAGGCAAACACTGTAAATAAAAAATACTCCCCATTCTGCCTTCCTCCCTTAGCTTTTATATCTGAGCTGATGTCACATGGTATGAAACATCCGTTTGGTTAATTTGGGCCAGCTGGCCTGGCTGTGTCCCCCTCCCAGCACCTTGCCCACTCCCAGCTCCTTAGCAGGGGGGAAGTATTGAGAGACAGTGCTGATCCATCTCGAGCAGCCCCAGCACAGCTTCCCTTATTAGTCACTCTCAGAGCGAAGACTCAGGGCTGGATGGGTGTTTGGGTTAACTGACTGCGGGTAACCCAATATTCCCAGCCTCTTTCAGTGACATCAAGGAAGGAGCAACTTATTTTCCTATTTTGCTTAGATGTTTATAATGTTCATTTAATGCTTAAAAGAGGGGGTGGCTGACTCCGTTCTAACAGCGAGAGGATAAATAAGAGCTCCATCTTCACAATATGTCTGTGTTGGTCTTGATTCCCAGATTAGTCATGTATTCTCCTTCTTCAAACTGTCAAAGTTACTGCACCAGAATATTGCCCTATAGTATCAAGTACAAGGATAATTGGAGAGTAGGAGAATTCCTTGACAAAGAAGACAAAGACACACAGGTGTCATTGCTGTACACCTGTATGATACCATGTACTCACAGCTGTGACTGAAAATCCATATGTCAAACACACATCTGTGACTTGTTAATATCATCACCCCTTGTACTATTTTATGCTCATTACACTTGGTTTGGGATTATAAAGAAGAGGAAGATTTGTTTACTTGTTAAGAGCTTTGCTTGTTTAGCTCAGGGCAAAATAGCTTTGTTTCTTTGTTGACTAAGTGTGACAGCTCCTGAAAACAAAAAGCTTTTAAGCATTCCTACTAAGCAACCTTATCTGGGAGGCTAAATTAAAATTTACTTACAGTACAATAGGGTTTCAATGGATTTTTAGCAATTTTCTTTGTACTTGCTCTGCCACTTTGAAGAAGAGTAATATGGGATATCTAACCATTAGTGAATAGTCTTTTGTTTGGTTGGTTTTTTGTTTTTCTTTCAGAAATTACATCCCTGTTAGGATATATGGCCTAACTGTGATACAGCAGTGTAAATTGTCTCAGTGAGCCCCATGGAGGCTGGAAATGCAAGGATGCTTTATTTTTCTTTTTTAGTAGATACATATTTAGAAAAAAATAATAAAAAGCTTCCTAACTATGCTTCAAAAGGTATATGTGTTTGTGAAGTAACAGACATACATCTGGAGCAAGAACACTACTAAAACTTCACATTTAAAAGTATACATGATAAGAATTTAAATTTAAGAGGAAGTACTACACTTATTTTGCACACTTTGCATTACAGACATGTTCATCTTTTCCTTGAATATAAAAGATGAATATTTAATCATAACAAGCCATTTTCATTAGTTACTTTAAACAACTTTATAATATCCATCTATTTTAAAAGACATTTTTAAATGGGACATGTCAGCTGATCAAATAGCTTTGCATATTTGGGTTAAATTAGTAATATTCTTCAGAAGAATATTGGATGTGCAACCTGAAGGGAGAACATCTCTTTATTCTCTTTTTCAGAGAAAGTAGTTTTGTCCTTTCCAAAGAGACTGAAAAGTTTATGTTGCTTTTATAATGAAAGTGTTACCAGTCAACCCCGTCTGTTCATTTTAGGAGTGCACTACATAGCTCCAGGGGATGGGATTTTGTTCCAGAGTGATGCAAGTACACATTCACAATGTATTTGTATTAGCTGGCCAGTTAAAACCATGAAAATTTACAAACTCACAACTGTATCAGTACTATAATATTTGCAGCAGTCCATCTCTTCTGATTGAGTAGGCACCTTAAAAGCAAAGAAGAGAGAATAAAACTTCAGCATCACATATAAAGGCATGAGCTATGTAAGGAAAACTCTCCCAAGTAACAGAGTGTGGGTTTCCGTATAATGGAAGGCAAAAATACCTTTGTTATCTGCTCTGTGTTCAAGTATCAGAAAGAATTTTAAGCTGAAGGGCAGAATACTTTGCTCTGAGGATCTGTAGGGTAACAGGAAAGCTGTACAGGAATGATTTCTCCAAGACACCCTTCTGTTACTGGGGTGTGGAATGTGCAAAGAAACTGTGTGCTGTCTAATGCATCTGGAATATCGAATTTCAAGAACAAGATGACAGTGGTCTGTATGTCTTCTCTAAACCCTCCCTTTTAGTTTGTGTATTTTGGCCTCTGATGATGCCTGTTCATTCATGCAGGCTTATGCTCAAAAACATTACTTTTCTTTAGCAGAGTTCTATGCTATTTTCATATATTGATGATTATTAGTGAAAGAAGAATTTGGTGTATCTAAGTTAATGCTCCAGTTGATGCCTTAATCCTGAGTCAGACTTTTCCTTATTCTATTAATTGTTGTTCTTTCTAAATTATTTTTATGCCAGATTTAAAAAAATTCAACAAACCAAAGTGAATGGTTTTCACTAAGTAAAATATAACCTTTATTCTGGAGCTTTTATGCAAACTTTCAAAATTTGCATAATTTCTACCTGATATTATATTGATAAATTCAATATGAAACAGTCTTCATGATTGTTTGGTTTCCTAATTTAGAGATAGTTTGGTTTAGTGAGTGCAGCTTGAAAATATGGGGTTTTCTTTGGCAAACTTTTTAAAACCTTACTTCCTCTTCAATGCTGTCTGAGAAAAAAACACCTGTTAATTTCCCTGTGACACCAGGGCATTTCAAAGAGATGGAAAGCTTTCACTTAAGTCTGCAATTTACATTATTTTAAAAATAACTTAAGTTGAAGACCCTGAAGAAATTATTGTTTTTAACAGCATTTATTCCTAGGGGTTTGATGACTAATTTCCTTTACAATTAATTAAATCAGAAAAAAAATCAACCACCTATATGCATCAATTGTCCTTCCCAAACATAAGGATGTGAAATTTATGGGCATTGAGTTACCAAAGACAGAATCCTTTCCAAAAATAAACAGCATTCATAGGAACCACTTATATCTCATTTATTTGATCTGTGTACAAATGTATGCATCTCAGACAAAGAATTTCCATCTGCTGAGCACATGAAATGAACAGTATTCTCTGGGGTTACATATCCATATTGCAGTTCTGAGGTAATAAAAATGCTCTGGAGAAGGAGGAATAGATAAGAGTAGAGCAGCTATTAAAACATACCTCCAAAAAAGTATGTTAGTGGAGTTTTGTTATTCTGACCTTAAAAGACTTTATTAAGGAAAAATGAGGTGACTAAATCTTAAATCTGATCCTAAAACAGATTCATTATGGAGCCAAATTCTAAGAAAGTGGTAATTTGAATTATGTGTCTTAATGTCATTTTAATTGGATTAATAATAAGCCTTCGATTAAACTGTCAAGATATTAATTAGCCTAACAAAACATTATTGATTTTGCATATAAGATGTGTCTCATTTGTCCTGATAAACCATACAGATTGCAGTGTAAAAACTGTTGAATATGGCCAAAATAACCTGTAACTCGGATGCATGAAAATGGTAAAAGCATGTTTGTACCTTCTGCTTCTGTGTATTATTCAGTGTTCAAGTCTAAAAGATACATTTCCTATTTTCATGAGTTCTTACTTAAATATTTTATAGCAGACATCAGTGTTTCAGCATATTGCACATGCCTTGAAGAACAAAGAAAGCTGTTCAAGAAGTAGCACTGTGAATTCACATTTGCTGTCTACTACTGATTGCATTTTTTGTTCATCTTTCATAGTTATAGTAAAGCATGTGTGATTTCTATAGTTTTTAAATATAAGATTTTGGGTATCAAAATAGAAAAAGAAAATATGTCAACCTTTGGACACATAAAGCATCTCTGTTCATTTGTTCCTATCACTACAAGTACTTCATGCCAAAGTATGGACTTTTTTCCTCCAAAGTAATGTTTCCAACAGTTCCATTTAAAAATATCCTGTGTTCTATAATTTGTTTTAGTAACAATGTTGATGGCATTTTGAATAATATTAAATAAAGTTGCATTTCCATAGAAATGGAAATTATTTTTAAACCTTCCCCACTAGTATATAATTTTCAATAACATGATTTGCTGTTAACTTCAGTGATCATCATCCATGTAATTTTTAGCAACCCACTAATGTTAATTATGGATTAGGATTATATCCTACCTTTGGCAGGCTGAACAAAACATCAATTAGTTCAAAAGAAATTTTACTGTATTCTAGTGGTTGTTCATGGACTAGAAAGACAGAAAATTGCTCAGAGCCACAGCCACAGAGTGATTCTGTTCTGTATTTTTAATTATTGAATGTCTAGTTCATTTTTCAAAAAGCCTTTTTAAGATGGAGATTTTCATATTTGTGATTTTCTTGGTCTATGGCAGTTTAAAATGCCAGAAAAATTGCTGTCCCTATTTTAAGTCATGTTTCAACTGAAATGAGAGTGGAAATAGAAAGGGTTGCTTGAGGAGGAAGCTTTCAAGAACTTTTAATTAACATTTTTATGTCCTAATAAACTATCAAAGGAGTAAGTACTTTAAAAATCAGTTGATAAAAATGTAGTCTTTTCACTTTAATCTGTCATAAAAATTCACAAAAATAGGCTGATATTAAATTAAATATCACTAGTAATCATCTCTCACCTTAAGATAAATTAACTTGAACATAATTCAATTTATGATAAAAAGCTTTAGAAACCTTCAATTTTTTCAATTGAAATTTAGAAGGTTTGCATAATTCCAGTAAATTTCATAACTTTCAAAATAAACTGCATTTTTTCTACTTTTTGCTATAGAAAATAAACACGAAGATATTTTTAAGCTCTTATTAAAATCACACTTTTCAGACAGACTCCCAGTACCATACATCAGCAAATGGTTTTGCAGTCTCTTACTTTGGATTGAGCATGCTTAATCTGAATCCAAGAAATCTGGAAAATTTGGAAATTACTGGGTAAAATTCTGCTCATTCTGCACAAGACAATATCCTTGATGAGTCACCTCAAGGACCAAAGTAGGCTCATCAGATCCTGCCTCAAAGTCACCTCATATGATCACGATAATAACTCATCACTCTTTTGTCACGTTCAAGACACCAGCTGGTGCCAGGCCTTGGGAAGGAGAAACTGTAATAGGCGGTAGTGAAAAAAATTCAGAGGTGATACAGCTCTGACATTTTCTGAATATTGACTCTTATTTTTCTTCTTTTTCTCTCTACCTCATAAAAATGCAGTAAGGCATGCTGTTAACTACAGCTACATATCTTCTGGTTGGCTTAGAGAATGAAAAAAGTGACTATTTTTGGATGAAAAATGCCATGGAAACATACACTGAGTTATACTGATGTTGGGTTGCAAACATTGTGTATTTAGCTTTCATATATTTAAAATATCATATTCCCTTCACCCACACTAAATCAAATAATTTGTTAATATCTTTGGGTATTTTCACATTTTTTAATTGGAAATTACTAAACAGGCAAGTGTTTATTTCACATTCATGTTCATGCTTTTGTGCAGCTCAGTGGCTGCATAGTTATGCTCTGCATAAATTCTACTTTCCACAAGAATTACTTTTGAGATGCTATCATAGTGAAGGAGAAACTGAGGGTAGGACAAAATTAAGATACTTAGCAGCCATGGAGCACTCAGGCTCTTTTACTGTCAAAGACAAAAGCCACTTCTGAAGTACATACATATCAGAGAGAAAATTAAATCATAATTCATATAACCTAGCCTTTTGCCCATACATATCTCTCACTTATTTATCTCTATCCATATATCTGTGTAAGTGAATTTAAAACACAAAATAATATTTGAGTAATTGCTTTGATATGCTTTTATTGAAAAACAGTTTAGCATGCATCATCCTCCAGTTCTGTTAATAGCACAGTTTTTATAGCACAATCTCAACTAAGCAGCTCCTGAAAACTTCTTTTAGAAAACTAAAACAAACAAAAAACAGAAAAGTACTTTCAGAATCATAAACTCCACAATCTGAACAGATACAAAAGCATTAAAGCAGTTATTTCACTCTCCATGCAAGTAGGGGCATAATCATCTCTGCAGGATCTGGGACTTACTGAATGTGCAAAGTTAATGCAAAGATTTAGGATTAATCTCAAGTAACAAGCAACTAGAACATCTTTACATATACTCCATGACAAAAGTAACTAAAAAACACTAAGAACTACCACCTAACATGGGGAATAAAATTGTACTACTTCAAGATATCCTGTGGAAATTACTCCAATTGAAAGGCCACCTACTGAAAAAGAAAGAAGCATAATAAAAAAAAATTCAAAAATCCTTCCTCTTAGAGATTGCTAATATCAAATATCTGTCTTTTTAAATGCTTACCTGTAAAGTTTGGGTAATAAGATAAACCAAAACGGGGTTCCAAAACAATGAAGTTAAATTCCGAATTCTGATTTTTTTTTCTTTCAGTCATAAAGTTCAAAGATTCATGCAGCCAGCGTACTAGAAGGATTTAACTGTGGTGAGTTTTTATTCAGGCAATAGTTCTGCCTTAAAGTTTACTTGAATACTCCCAGTTTGCAGTAGTCTGGGGAAGTTTCTTCATGATCTATTATTTTCTTAGGTTGGCCAATGTTATTAAGGCACAGTCACAAAACATCTACACACACATAAAATAATAAAGTCTGCAATTGATCCTAAAAACTGGTGCATTTGATTTAATTATCAGCCACAGTTGAATTCCCTCCAGAACAGCTGGTTGACTATATATATGTAAACGTGTTTACAGTACAGCCACTCTAATTCTGAGACTTAGCCTTTATCATGGATTGATCTCACAGGTAATTTCTTATTAAAGTCTTGTTTGAAATGGACCAAACGTAACAAAAAGTATTCTTTTTAAACAGCAACTTTTATGGCAAGCTCCCTGTAAGTTCTACTGCATTTGAGCTGAGAGTGTTTGCCCCAGGGTGCAAACATTTAATAGGGATATTCACAGAAACACATGGACTGTGTAGAGGCATTAAAAGATCATCTAGTTCCAACACCCCAACCATGGGCAGGGACATCTTCCATTGGCTTCTACACTTGGTCTTATTGGATTAGGGTAGGTATGAAAAAGCTGTTCTTACTTCTGATACTTCCTCAGTGGTCTGTGCAGACACCTCCTCAGAGGAATAATTTCTCTTTGTGCTTTGTGTTTCCTCCAGGCAAGATGAGGAGTATTTTATTTCAGACTAATGGAGGAAATTAGCTGAAATAGTAGCCATAACTCTCCTGCCCATTCTAGCAAGTTAAATTGAGGTCAGTTGTTCTGTACTCTGGAAAGAGATGCTGGGAAACCACACTTTCAGTCCACAACTGCAGAGCTGCTTGATACAGCCTGTGTCCTTACAGCTTAGAGGCATGAAGAGTTCTTTGCATTGGATGCCTGTGTAACTCACTCTGCAAGCACCATTTTTTCTAGGCAGACAAATATAGATGTTCCTGTATGATGGATTTTTACTTAATGCTTCCTTGAGATCCCAAATTGAAAAGATATTAAGGAAAATATCAATTCCCATTGAAGAAATATATAAAGGTCGAATATGCCTAAAGTTCAGATGAATGGCAGTTCTTGGCAGAGACCACTTCCCTCTACTCCACAGCCTCACTTAAGGAGAGGGTTAACCTGTCATAGCTGATTTATTTCCCTTAGAGTTACCATTTAGCTTTAAGAACCATTTTTTCTGTACAGTTCTTCCACTCATACGATAGAAATTTTCTTAGAATTGTCACGTAAGAAAAAAGCTTTTTCCTAAAAGTTATATTTATTTATGTCTTGATTTATTTCACAGTAATAAGGCTGATCTTGAGATTGAAAACTTAATTCTTCAGGTCTACCAACATCAAAAACCACTTGAGTGAACAGACATGAACTTTACAAGTTTGGGGTTTTTTTGTGATGTTCATCAAAGCCTGATACGATGCCTTCTGGAAAGAAATCTGAATGCATCTGAAAGAAACATGTCAAGATAATAAGGTCAATCTGATTTCTATCACTCTCAGATGGTTTGCAGTTCCAAGTAGATAATTTTAGAAATTCACAGGTTTTAATACAGCTATTCTGAGGATTTGGAAGTGTTATTACCCCTCTAACAAACATAAAACTAAGGCAGTGTGGGGAGAGATGCATGAAAATTTCACTCCTGCATGACAAGTTTCCTTGGATCTGTTGTACCATGATAACTGCCCATTTGTCTGCTCTCAGATTATGTTGAAGTAATTTGACATGCAAAAGAAAAGGACTATGGTGCATTGCAGAAGTTTGCATTTTCACTTATCACATCTGAGCTGATTGATATTATCTTGCTATGATGTTATAGTTTATAACTAAATTCTGATAAATAAATCAATTTTCCATTTGACTCTTGTCTTTCCTTGAGTTGAGAAATGAATATGTAGCAGAACAGCAATGTCCTGGCAGCCTCCTCAATCCCAACACTGTCTAGTTTATTAAGCTATTGTCTTTAAGGAACATTATTGTGTATATATAACTTTTGTAAATTCTTCAGTAAATCTATTCCCACTGGAATATTGGTAGAATAACACTTCCTTCTCTTATAGTGACTCAGTTTTGAGTTTTGGAACACTAAAGTGAAATAAAGGCATAAGGAAATATATAATAGCGTAAATTTAGGGTTGTCATTATTTGAAAAATTTAGGTTTCCACTGGACTTAAAATGTTTTTTCAAAACCTAATCTCATGGCAATTGCATAGTTTCCATCAGTATTAACAAGAATTACATGGACATATTGACAGGACAGCAGAACCCTAACGAGACATTAGCAATTCCAGTCCTTAATGTCTCTTTTGCCAGGATAGCAGCACTACTCATCCAGCATTCTTTGATGCAGCATGTGATGCTCTGTTTTCTCCAGTGTTCAACTTTGAATCTAGCCCTTTGTAAGGATCTAGCAGAGGATGTCGGCATTTACTTTAATTACAGTAAGTTTAAAGTGTTTTAAAATGTAATACAACTAAATTTATGATACAAATAAATTTTCTAATTTTGCTCACTTGCAAATTTCTTGAAAGTGTATGGATTTTTTTTTACATGTGATTTGGTTCCCTTAAGTTTTCCAGAAGTAATAGTAACACTTGGATGCTTTATTACATTGGGAAAATCCTTCTTGTTATGAAGATTTATTGGTGATAATGAACTCAATCCTAGCTCTTTAGAAATAAATGCTCAAATTATGGCTAAATTTGGGAACTGCTTGGGCAAGATTTACCACAGGGCTTTAGGAACATTAGTTTTGGTAATTATGGAGCCAAAGGAACAACTATGAAAAATTTGAGTTATGATTTATTGCCAGGTGTGGAGAAAGGAAAGGATACAACCTGAAAACCTGAAAATGACTTCTTGATTTTCATAAATAATATACCATCAATAGAAAAACATTTCTATGTGATACAGTGTACCTTTTTTTTCATGAATAAATATTGACACAGTTAATGATAGAAGTGAACAGGAAAGATCAAAAACTAAGTTCATACTCTTCAAACACAGAAGTTTAAAATAATGCAAAGGAAACATGACATTTAGATCTTACACCTGCAAGAACTAATCCTACTCTTTGTGGGATTCTGCACCTGGGATGGAGCAATGCCAGGCACGAGTATATATTGGTAGAGCAGGAGCTGAAGGGCAGCCCTGCAGACAGGGATCTGGGGGTCCTGGTGGGCATCAGGCTCAGTGTGAGTCCTGACAGCCCTGAAACCCCATCCATTTACTGATGAAAAAGATACAGACACTTGTCTGAATTCGGGAGAAGGGGTCACAATCTGCATGGCAGCTTGAGAAAGGAGCATCTGAAGGCTCTGACTTCTTAGTCTAATTACTACTATGACACCAACTGGTAGACTGACAAAACTGAACATTTACATGTTTTTTTCACCAAAATACAGTAGAATAAGAATACCCAGACATAAATAATACTAAAAATACAACCTTACCATGAGATTTTAGGAACCTGAATCTTTTTTTTTCCTTGTTTTACTTCATTACCTTCTTTTAAACCATGCATGTATGTACATGCATGGTGTAAGATACTTTAATGTGACAGGTCATCTGACAATTCAATGTCACTGTTTAAGTGGCCATAACCCACACAAATAACTCAAATTATTACTTTCTAATATTAATTTTAGTATAAATTTTTCCATGCTTTTTTTAAACTTATAACATCTATAACAATATGTTTTCAGAATAGCATAAAATAATTCCTGCTTGTAGACATTTTCTCTATAAGCTTGCAGCAACTCAAAGTTATCACAAGGCAGATGAACCTCTGAGTGATTGAACCATCAGTGGGCAATATCAAGACAGAATAACATGGTTAGAAAGCAGCTCAATATTTCTTTCATCCTGTCAATTTTCCATCTGGAACAGAGATTATCAAAACCCATTCAAGGCACATAAGATATAAACTTACAAAAAAGTAACACAATAGCACCAAATATGACATAATTTCTAAACCTCTAGGCAAGGCATTAGAATGTTTTAATGAATAACGAATAGGAATGGGGTGTCTCCCTTGCCTTGTGCCCTCCCATTCTCCAACAGAGAGCATTGTTCAGTGTGGGATCAGACTCATCAATGTAGGATTTCAACAGAGTAGTCATGAAGCAGTTGAAACAGCACCAATACTCTCTTCCTTTTATAACCCCATGAAACTTCATGTGCACTGAACCTGTGCACGTAGCACTTCTGCTCAGCCCCAGCATTTTACCTCAGAGAAGGAACATCACTGTGGGGAGAGACAGAAATGGGAAGAATATCATCCATCAATTTAATCTGCCTGCTGGATCCATTCCAGCCCAGTCAGAGCAGATCAAAAATACCTGTCAGCATGTCAAGTATTTTTAAAACTGTCCAAGAACACTCACCCCAAGGGGTCCAAATGTTTTGACCTGAAAAACACCATCATCATATCCCTAGACAAATCCCAGCAGGAAGTGCATGTGCCCCTTCACAGGAGTAAATGCTCTGTTTCAGGCCAAGGAAGCCTGAGTACAGTGTATGATCCTGTACTCCAGTCAGGTCCTTGTAATAAATCTACCTAAATTTACACATAAATAAACCAAGGCTCTTAATCTTAACATTCATTTGCAGCATATCAGGGAGTTGTTCTCATGCATAAATGTAGTCACAGCTGCCTTATTGGGTCATCTTACTGCAGTGACTCAGCAGGCATTGCTACAAATTTTAGGCATTAAGAATCATGTTTCTTCTCTACATCAGAAAAAATGATCTATTTTTGTCAGAAATTTTATTGAGCATTTTCATCTGGCCTACAGAATTACCCCTCTATAAACCAACACTAACGCCGTGCTACTTTTGCTTTGGCCATTAAACAAATAAGAATTATGTGTGCTTGATCTGGTTTAGGTAGATTTTATTTTTTAATATAATATTTTTCAGGACTTTTGGGATGTAACTAAGTTGTTTGGGGTAGGAGATGATTTTAAATTACCCTGCAGAGCCCCAGCTCTTAACCAAGAGAGTATTCCGTTTATAGTAGCTTTTGACTTTTTTTTATTTTGACTGGAGTGTATTATGAATTCTGTCTGTAATTCCTAACCATGAAACCTTTGATTGCCACCTAGGGATTTCTACCTCTGAGAGAACTCGAAACAGCTTTGATCGCAGCAGTCAGTGCACTAACATTGTTTTTAGTTTGAGACCATAACTCTAATCTTGTATTATAATTCGTTTCTGGATTTAAGCCACATGCTGATTCAATAAAGCCTGCCAGCAGCTAATAGGTTGGCTCACAGGAACCAAGAGAGAATCAGTGTCTTCTCTCACTCAGCAAGCATTCCCCTGTTTAAAATCATCAGTGTCCCATGACACTGTTTTCAACATGGGCAGAAAACAGGTACGACAGAGATACCAACACTTAGACATAAAGACAGGAATAATCAATATTAGAAAAGTGACTTTGTATAACTAACAAT
This sequence comes from Aphelocoma coerulescens, assembly GCF_041296385.1. NCBI lineage: Eukaryota > Metazoa > Chordata > Aves > Passeriformes > Corvidae > Aphelocoma > Aphelocoma coerulescens. Next base: position 126,776,675 of record NC_091015.1, read on the forward strand.
AATAAAGCTTACAGAGATGTGAGAATGGTTGTGTGAGTGAGACAGATATCTGCCCTTCCTTCAGAAATCCTAAATTATACATCACCCTTGACAGATTTTTATTAACAGTCCAGTGCAATTTTTCCCCATCAGAAGAGCACTCACCCACAGCTAATATGATGCATTTTCTTTACTACAACAACAACTAGCAAAATAAACCAGATCTCTGTGAAGACAAGAGTGACTCCAAAACAAAGATAATAGAAACAGATGAGGCAAGCAATTAAGTGCTAACTTTGTAAAAATGATAAAAAAGGTTAAACTTTTTTTGTTTTGATTTCTCCTTCAGCAATCTGGGTATATGGTTTAAGTGCAAACAGTCCCTGCAAAGCTGGACACAAGGCATTAATCCTGGTCATGGTGCATGCTGCATATGCACAGTGCTGTTGCAGGAGGAGTGGAGAAGGATGCTGAGGCACAGTGCTGGCAGGTGGCACCTGCTATGCATCTGGATTTTTCAATTACTGTCCCTCATCATGAACACAGGAATACAGGATTCACATGCTGGAGAAGACAGTTGCATCTTATATTAGTTTGCCTTCATATTTCCCTGTCAATAATGGGAAAGCTCACATCTCTAAAATAGTATTTCAAAATTAGATACAGCTTGCAAATGCCAGATTCTGAACCTAGGATGGAGTAATACTGGAGACAAAATTACACTGGGAAAGGAGTGCAGAAAGGGATCTGGGGGTGCTGGTGGGCATCAGGCTCAGTGTGAGCCAGCAGTATGTGCTCTGGTAGCTTAGAGGGCAAAACCTATCCCAGGGTGCTTCAAACACGGCATCACCAGCGGGTTAAAAGAGATTATTATCCTGCTTTACTCAGGGTTGGTGCAGCCTCACCTGGAGTGTCATGTGCAGTTCTGGGCCCTACAGTTTAACAAGGGTGTGAAGGTACTCAGTTACATCCAGAGGATGGCAACAAACCTGGTGCAAGGACTAGAAAAAAGATCCTGTGAGGAGCAGCTGGAGGCTCTGTTTGTCTATTTTGGAGGAAAGAAGGCTGAGGGGGTGCTTTATTGCTCCCTACAGCTTCCCAAGGAGGAGAGGTGAAGAAGGAGTTGCTGATCTCTTCTCCCTTCTATCTGGAGATAGGACATGTAGGAATGATTCAAAACGGCACCAGGGAAGGTTTAGACTGGCCATCAGGAAACATTTATTTACTAAAAGGCTGTTCAAACACTGGAACAAGCTTCCTAGAGAGGTGGTGGATGCCCCAAGTCTGTCAGTGTTTAAGAGGCATTCAGACAATGCCCTTAATATATTTTAACTTTTGGGCAGCCCTGGTCAGGACTAGAGTGGTCCAGCTGGACTAGACGGTCCTTGTAGGTCCCTTCCAACTGATATATCTATTCTTTAACTCCAGACTGTGTAGGCCAAAAGCTTGAAAAGTTAGACTTTAAATGAGTATTTCTCTCATCTCTGTTGAAAATAAAAACAGACAGTGTTGTGAGTTGGTTTGCTGAGTACTGTATTATTATTTTGCTCTTTTTCTCTGCCTTGAAACTGAGCACAGCTGGATAAAATTCAGAGGAAACTTCAGATTGCTTTTCATTATGTTGGCTTTGAATTGTTTCTGGTGACTCCGCTTGATGTCTTAATTTATCTCTGCATAATAAGAAGCAGTTATTTTTGATCAGAGAACTGCTGATAGCTACTACACTGATTCCCTGTGGATTTCTTTTATTAATACAGCAGTAATAACATTCTGGTTGGGGTGTGGGGGGGGTGAAATCATAGTTATTATATGGTACTTACATGACTCGTATTATGCTGAATGTCAAAAGGAGAATAATGAAATCATTTGGTGCCTCACCCAAAGTAACAATCTCTCAGGTGGTAGGTCATAACCATTTCATAGTTAGAAAACTGAATTTCAGGATTTTGCAGAAGTCTCCTCTTCTAACATTCATGTGCCATGTGTGCACAGATACTATGCTCTAAAATGCATAATATCTATTTTTCAATCTCCTGCTCTGATCACTGGAAAAGTAGTAATCTTGCTGCCCTTCTCATTTTTCTTATGTTCTAGTTGTAGGAAAGAAATACTTTTTTCTTAAAACACTGTCTTCAAAATAAAAAAAAAAAAAACAAACAGCTTCTTTAAAGCAAACAACTATTATAATTTTATGTATGTATGCATTTCTGCAATATCTGACTGCACCTGTCTTCATTCTGTCACCTGCCTTTCACAGCCAGCTTTTCAGAACAGAGCTTCAGATGCTAGCACAACACCTACAGAGCTGAGCCTGGAATCCAGATAAATCCTATATATGCTCTTGCCAATTAAAATAATAGTAAACAGAAAATTATACTTGGAAAAAATGAATTTTTTATGCAATAACTATAATAATAATAATAATGTACGTAGTTTGATTTTTAGAATTTAGCTTGGCCCTCAGAGGAATTTGGTATCAGAGGATGGTTGATATTGAAAGGAACCTCTGGAGGTCATCTGGTCCAGTGTCCCTGCTCAAGCAGGCCACCTAGAACCAACTGCCCAGGTCATGTCCAAATGGATTTTAAGTATCTCCAAGGATGGCAAGTCCACTAAACGTAATATTCCAACTTGGTTTCATCCCTGCTGTGCTCTAGAGCTATTAACCTTTCTTCTTCCCTTTTAGTGTTATGACCAACACTGCCAAGTTGTGAAATGTGATGCAAAAATAAAATTTTAAAAAAATTAAAAGACGGAATTTTGGTGGTTAGTATGTGAAGAATAATCTCAGGATGAAAAATGAATTAGCTTTTTTTTTCCTTTTACAACCTGCAGTCATAAAATGGTCCAAGAAAAAGGTTTTTACAGAATACTTTTCTCACTATAAATTGTTTTTTAAGAAGAGGAAATTTGAAAATGTGAGGGAATCAAAATTGCCCTACAAAGTAAAGAAAAGGGATTATATGTGAAGGCTCTTTTTACTCCAGATGATACTAAGAAAATAGCATTTACCTTGAAACACTTTTAAGCTCTTCTTTGGCTCTAAAGCTACTACTGCAGCAGGACAGAAATACATTCACAGTCTATCGTTAATGTTCTGTACTGTTAGAATTGCAAATGAAGACACTTTCTAGCAAAACAGAAAAACAATGCCCTTGTCAAAAGCTTTCTGAACTTGTTTATTCCGAGATTATTATTAACAACACTGATGTTCAGACGGGTGAGAAAAAGCAATCCTGATATAATTTTCTCTCCAGAAGCACTTGTAATACACAAGTCTGTACAAGCTATTTTTGATGCATTCATTCATCCAAAAGGATAAACATTGGTCAGGGAGAGGTATTAATGAGCTGTGCTAAAAAAAAATTATTTCTGCTGCATAAAAATTGGACAGGGAAAGGAAATGAGAACTGTTTTCTGTTCTGTTTATAATACTAAAAGAAAAATGTATTAAACATTTCAAGTGGTTCCAAAAAACTTCAGAAATGATAACAACATAAGTGTATACTGTATAAGTTTTCCAAATGGTTACAGCAATCTTGGATGAGTGCCATATTCTAACTGCCCAGTAAAATATATGGTGACCTTTTTTTAGTTGCATTAAGCAAGAGAATGCTACAATATACATGGAAAAATGCTTGTGGCAATGATGATAGGCAGCTGGAGATGGAATCTATTGGAGGAGAAAACCTGGCATGAGCTTTTCACAAATGCAGCTCACTTCCAAACTAAGCCATTGGTGGGAACTTCTGTTTAATGTGTATTACTTTCTAGACTAAAGAGGACATTTGCTTTCTAGAGTAACATGACATAAGTTCCTTTAAATCTCTCTCTTGCTAAAATGGAACATTTGCATTACAATCACTTTTCCCTCCAGATGTCATTTGGAGCCTAATTTCCTAATAGTTCTTTTAAATATTGGCTTACTTTTTATCCTCTTATTAGAAATGAAGCATTCATGCCCAAAACCTACTACCCACTGCCAGAGACAAAAAAGGGAAAAATGACACAGCTTTCCTAGTGACATTAAACCATTTCAGTTGTTTTTATTTTCTCTTCATTATCTCCCAGCAACTCTGACGTCTAATGTTCAAATATACTTCCCATCCTTAGTCAGATGCTCCTGTAGACATAGTGCTCTCCTCACTGCTTTGAGACTTGGACTAGCTTAGCAACAGCATGTTTGGGATGATATTGAAGCAGCATGAGTGTCCCAGTAATTTGCCAATTTTCTTTCATGAAAGCAGAAAAAAAATCAGCTTCAATTTTTAGTCTGCTTTTGAATTGTACATTAAATGTATGTTTTGCCTAAGAAAAATCTCTCTGAGTGAAAAGGACCAGAATAAACTAGGTAAAAGGCACGGTCCAGCTGAAATCTCCTGTGATATGGTCTTGTGGGAGAGCAGAAAACATTTTTTGGAAGGTGGTTTCAGGAGTTGAAAATTTTAATTTTGGGAGGCTGTAGAGAAAAGTCATCATCTTATCAGACTATTTTTGGTATTGGCAGGATTTAGACAACTGTGAACAAGAGAAATACCTTGCATAAGAATGCAAAGCAATGCACAAGTCAGTAAACCATCCTCCCATGAGTACTATTGATTACCAACATCAAAACTTCAAGAGAAATTTATCAATGGTGAGTTTAATATTTTACATAAGTTTTGACACTAGCACAGTTTTTTGACTTTTTAAAAATTATGAATATTCAAGAAGTCTCCTCATAAATAATTCAAAACTCTTACTGTTCTGACTTTGACAGAACATACAAATTACCTCCTAACTATAAGGGCAGGACAAGAATATTTTTACCTTGATATCCAAAGACTCCAATCACTACAAATGAGGCTGCTTTGATCTGGAAATTTCAACTACAGATTGAGAAACCAAACTTTGTACATCTAAGCTTGAATATTTTGGCAGTTTCAAAATTTGAAGCTGATAGTGCCTCTGAATGTCAGCTACCATATAAAAAGGTTAATAAGACTCATTTTAGTGTGCTGCAATGAAGTTACATCTTCTGAGGATGGTACATGAAAGGATGAAACAGCATGACCCAAAATTTCAGTGAATTCCTGATAAAAAGTACAGTTAAGTAGAAAAAAATTATGGTATGGAAAAGTGAAGCTTAATTAGTTAGAAAGCCAGCAAGAGCTTGAAACAAATAAATTAGTCATGTTTTCCTTCCTGAACCAGGCTTGGTTTTTAAGGTGGCAAATTTCCTTTGAGGAGTTTTCCAAATTGCACCTCTAAAAAAAGGCTTGGTCACAATTTTTTTTTTTTTCCAAAAAGAGTTATACATTTAAATGAAAGCTATTTACCTACAGTTCTTTCATCTTCTCATCCAGATTAATTACTGTAGAAACACACCAGGGGCCTATCCAGTCCTGCTTTTTCTCACTGAAACAAAATAATGGTGGGAAAAAACAGTTTTTTGAATAGCAGCCACTAATTTCAAATTTGTCCTTGCATAAACCCACAGGGAAATACATTCCAAGGATTCAGTCAAGACAAAGATGAGAGAGTATATTGAAACAATATGGAAAGCATGCATGATAGAGTGAAGGAATGATCTGAAAGCTTACTCTAGATACAATCTCTATGATTCAAAACATATTTTTAATGTTCTTGAGTGTTTTAAAATTACAGGAGGCAGTAAAACACTCCATGATGGGAAATATCCTCTCATAATGCTTGCATGGAGTTTGCAGGAACATTGAAATCAATCTGGGTCTTCCAGAAGGGCCCTGAAGGACACATTTCCAAATGCACTCTACATCCCAGGAGGGATGCAAAGCAAGTGCAATCTTACACAGATTCAGAAGCAAAGGCAGAAGTTTCCCCTGGCAGTTGGCAAAGAGTGATTTAGGAATAACTGTGTTGTGTGCAGAAAGATGATGCAATGCCATTAGAAGAGGACTGAGTTAAAGAGAGAGCCTGAGAGATGAGGATTGCCACTTTCAGAGTTAACCAACTGGCTTACTGGGAAGAGGGATACAGCTTTCATAGTAGTGATTAAGTTCATTGAGCCAGACACCTCTGAGTAGCTCTGCTTCTTCCTCATATCGCAACAGGTGAAGTGCAAAGCAGCCTTGCTCTCTGCCCATACATGCTCAGCTGTACCAGGGAAATGTTTTCTCCTAAGCTCTAAAGTCAGTTAGGCTTCTGAGAAATTAATATACCATTAAAAATTTTATTCATCACTCATTATGTGACTGGAACAGAATGAAAAAAAACCAAACCAAAACCATGAAACCAAAAGACCTGCAGTAAAAGTTTCAAGATTAAAAATCTCAAAAGCATTTTCTAGGATAAAGGGTACATCAGATAGGAGACAAGAGAAAGGCTAAAATCACAATAACTTGAATAAAATTCAGATTAAAGAAAAAGCTAAAATGATATCGTTCTTGTTGGAGAAAAAAAAATAAAGATTGCATCAAAGGCATAGTCTGTATGAAGCTGAGCTCGACAGCTGAAATAAAAGAATAGGAAAGATGTATACTCTGATTGTGACTCCAATCGCTTGATGAGAATAAGGGGCAGATGTATTTTCTATTTATTGCCAATGGAACAAAAAATCCGATGAATGACTGATTATGATATCTTCACTGTATAAAAAAAACCTGCTTCACTTATCTGTACCTCTACGTAACACATGAATGGTACCAATGTTAATTACAATATTTAATTTTTATCTGGCTTTACAGGAGATTCAAAATATCTTTGCAAAAAAATTTGATAAGGGGTGTATTTTCATAATACAGAAACATTCTTTTACAGTTACAGTATCTGGAACCCTGGAAATGGCACTTCTCAAGTATTTATGAACACCAGAGATTGTAGTAAAAGAATAAGAAAGAGACATACAAAAAAACCTGCCAAAAAATCTACAAGACTGAAACAAATCCAAGCAAAAGAATTCCTTGCCCTGTTAAATATCAAAGACTAAATGACTACTGTGTGATAATGATTTTAGGGCGTATTAAAGTCATATTTCCATGTTATATGCAGTTTTACTACCTCTCAGAGAAATTACCACTCAATTCTTTCTTCTTCCATTTCCTCATTTAATAACTTTTTCTGGTCCAATTTTTGTCTCAGAGATGACCTGCTCTGTACTTAATTTAATTTTACAACACTATTCTCATGTGTACTTAGCTTTGCAAGGTGAAGCTTCTCTTTAAATTCAAAATAAATGCTTTCTTGCACAAAATCTTGTCTTTCTTTCTAATATTACCAGCCATCTAATAAAAAAAACCCTCTATCTATAAATAAAAACTTAGGTTGTTACATCAAAACAATTAATTTTTTTTTCTTTTTTTTCCCCAAAGCATGATTATATTTGGCAGGAACTGCCAAACTGAGGAAGGAGTGACTTGATATGAAGCTGTGATCAAGTGCCCATAATTTTCCCCTATTAGAGCTATTAATAAAATTGTAATTGAACTTTCTTTTTCAACAGAGAATAAGTGTTTTTTACAGAATCACAGAATAATTAAGGCTGGGGGGGGGATCTCTGTAGGACTTCAGGTCCAGCCTTCCCCTGCTCAGTCAGGGCCACCTAAACTCAGTTGCTCAGGACTACGTCTAGATGGATTTTGAGTATCTCTGAGGATGGCAACTCCACAGACTGTCTTGGCTACTTGTGCCAGGGCTCAGTGCATTGTGATTGACACAAGAAAGTGCAACACATTAGAATCAGCCTTGAACCAGTTTTTAAGTATTATTTCCATATTTTCATTGTTGCCATTTTACGCCTGCAGCTGTGTTTCAGGTGCACGCTCAGATACACACAGCTGAGCAAATATTTGTATTGCAGTTGTTAGAAGGTAAAGCTGAAAAGAATTCTAAGAATAATGCATCAAAAACATGGTATTTTCCCTACAGCATAGCTTGTTATGAGGATTTTTATGGTAGCATTATTAAGTAACGACACAGAAACATTCGAGAAATAATTAACTAGTCTGTTGGTAATTATATGACCTTAGAATATTATTCTCAGCAGCTAACTTAATTTTGCTAATGCAAACATTTGTTTGTAATGGGAAATCATAATTGGTTTTATTCTAGTTTTACAACAGAAAATGAAAACTTTACTTTGACTGCAACCCCAAAGCTATCATTAATTTTCAAAATGCTTTTCAAAGGTAAACATTAAATTATTAACCGCTAAAAATACAGAATAACATCTCAAATCATATTTCAGTGGCATTTTTTCTATTGAATATAAAATTTCTTAATTGTGGTTTCCTTTCTTTTTTATTATTTAGTTCTGTACATAATTTTTTTTTTTTTTTTTTTTTTTTGGAGAGGAACACATACAGAAAGGATTTGTTGGTTTGTTTGGGCACCATGTGCCAAATTACACTGCAGTTTTCTGCTGTGGTTGTTGGTGTTTCTACATTGGTAAGGAAGATAGGGAGCAACCTCCTTCTGTAGCAACCATAGTTAGACTATTATAATTCTAAAACAAGATAACAGTTGCAAATTTTAATTATGGAACCTGTGGCTGTATTTACTAAATGAATTTATCCAGTCCTAAAATACAAATTTCCATATTTCAGGGCACCAGATAATAATAATAATATTAATAATAATAACAATAATAATAATAGTAGTAGTAATAATAATAATAATAATAATGTTTCTAGAAACTTTGTTGCAGAGATTTCAGTAAATAGTTTTGAATCTTCTAGAGATATTCTGAAAATGTCTGTTGATCTACTGTTGGAATGTTATTCTTATACAGATAATTGGAGAGATAAATTGCAACCAAAAAACATAAAAGCCATTAATGTCAGATGCAATTATCTTTTATTCAAATGGTTATCTTTCCTGTAATCAAATAAATTTTTATTTATGGAAAATTTAGATTCTTTACAGTGATGAAATATATATGGCATGGCATTAATACTTTATTTTATTCACTCAATCATTTGTAAAATTTCTCAAAACAAATTGGTTGTTTAATGCAACTCATTATTCAAAATAATTTCTGGGGGAAGAAAACAACAGCACGTGCTCATAATTTTGCTTTTAGTGCCTTCTCCTCTTTCAGTGCTCATTTGTCTGACTGTGTGAGTGTGGGGCGTTTATCTATAAAGGGCCCTCAGTCCCAGCTCAGGTGGTGTGAGCGTGACTGCCAGAGTGACTCCTGAATGACGGGACAGGGAAGTTTCCCTAGTACCTTCTCTAAACCAGGTTTTCTCCATGGCCCGTAAGGAATTCCTGGTACCACCAGTTCAGATGTTAGCTGTTGCTGTACAAGGGAAATGAACACTCAGCATCTGTTAGGAGATGCTTTTCTGTAGCTCTTCTACTTATAATTTGCCACAGAGGCATGTTCCTAATTCCCTTGTAGAAGGTCTTTTGCTAGCAAGAGTTAAATGTAACAAAATTTTCCTAATTAATGTAGCCAGATGTATTCTTGACAATATGCCAGTTCCATCCTGACATCCAGAACTGTATGTGCTACTTAAAGAAAAATCTCAATTCAAAATCATCTGGGAAAACCTGATCTACCTTGGGACAGGTATTCCAGTTAAAAACATGAAAGAACTCTCAAGCACTCACACAAAAATAAAATACTAACATGAAGTAACTCAAAAATCTCTATCATAAAATAACATTTTATACTGTGGCCAGCCACCATGACTTCTGAGCATTAATAGGAAACCTTGTATCATAATTCCCAAAATCTAGCAATCTCTCATTTTTGCAGCTCAAAAGCTATTCTCAGAGGGTTAGCTTTGTGTCAGATATCATGAAAGCTGTATGCCTAACCTGCCACTGGGTTCTTCCCTCCCTTTTCATGTATTGGGAAGCAGCATGCCTCAGGAATTCAATTTTTCAGGGGGAGGAAGGGTAAGTGAAAGGGGAGTGAGTCAATCTGTATTCTGCTGCTTTCTGCCTTTGTGCTTCACTACATCAAAGGGCTTTGCTCTGCTTTCTCACCTGGGTTCCCTCCTCTTTTGTGCTAAGGTGGGAGTGAAGAATTCTCTATGCTGAAAAGTGAACTCTAAAGGGAATAACACGTGTTAAGTGCTGGTAAACAGATTCCTATTAAAAACATTTGAACATTACTTTTGCTACTTCTTACGTACTGTGAGAAAATATTAACTCTCCATTACCATTAACAGAGTAATTGTCAAGCAAGCAGATAAAGCATAAAAAAGCCAGGTCTTTCACAAATAGGAAGATTAATTAGATGATCAGAGTTGGGAATTTCACCTGATTGATGGAAAGACGTTTTCAAATAGAAAGTCTAATAACAGTGAAAGTCTAATAACAGTCAAGGACTAGATTTGTCCAAATCCCTCTGTATACAAACAATTCTTTACCTGAATTGTCTCAAACAAGTTTTCATATGATTTGTCCTGATTATGAGCAGGAATGAATTATTCATGGTTTTTTTCCAAGTTGCTTTTTTTATTGCAAAAATTTATTTTAAAGGAAAATGTAACCCTTTTTCACTGTTTTAGCCTTTTTCACTGATTAAAGATTAATCAAATTCCAAGTTCTGTCAGAGATTCACTCACATACACCCTCTAATACATGATGTCTGACATTAACTTGTCAAGAGTAAATACAGCCAGAGGTTCCCAGTTCCTAAATTTAGTTTACTGTCAGTGATTTCTGCTTCCATGATAGGTCAAAACCAGGTGCTCCTGCCTTGGATTTTCACCTCCAAAACCTGTGAGTCACCTATACAACTTCCCCGTCTCAAGGTGGCACAACAAAAGTAGTTCCAGGGCTTCTAGAGGGTTTACAAAGGCAGAGGAAGGAGATAAGAAGTTGGCCTTTTGTACAATACAGCCCCTTTTGTTTATTTTTTATTTTCTCCAAAGTACTTCGCAAGTATCCAAGAGAGAAAAATCTACAAGTTCTGGTTTTCCTGGTAAATAGTGCACACAAGACTCCAGTAAGAGGGGCAGGAACAGCTCTTCTTCTCTTCCTCTCCCCTTGGACTGCACAAACACTTCAAAGAGGAGGCACTCCTCCATGCATGTGGAGATGCAAAAGCAGCTTGGAGACAAACACGAATACAGTAACATATCTTTCAGTTTTGTTTGCCACCCAAGTGGTCCTTTCCTCCAGGGAAAACTGTAAGAAGGATGCAATACTGTACTGGCTCGAAATGGTCTGTGGTCATCAACAAGAGGATGCACTGGAGGGATTGTACAGGAACTGTTCCTCATCCAGAGCTCCTGTGAGTACACTTTTTAATTTGGAAACTGGGAGGGAATGTGATTCTAGAATTCAAAATGTTCTTGACATGTTCTAGAAATGTACTGAAATAAAAAGATGTAATTGGGTGGGAACAGTTATGTAGCAGTAGGCATAAAGTGTATACACAAAGTGCTGAGAAGAAATATCAGTGGGATTACTATATACAACACAAAGAAATCCTTCTTCATTAGTCAGCATGACTGAGGCCTAATTAGGGCATTGCATGAATAAATTTTAAAAAGTCAAGGGAAGAGTATCAAAGGAGACTGGAGGCCTATAAAATGCATTCTTTTTGGAAAATATGGGGGTTATAATCCAGGAGAAAAAGAGAAGAAAAAATAAGTAAACAAAAAAGATACTCTACTAGCCTACAAAATGTAAAATATCACCAAAAGGAAAAATAATTTTTCATTCCTAATTCAGGCGGCTAAAACAAAAAGTATTCTTAGAAGTACTAGATTAGATAATCTAAGGAAAAGGAACCCCCCATCCTTAGAAGTTTTTAAATAAAAGACAAGACAGATTTTAATGAACCACTGTTTAGATATGAATAGTTGTTCTCATGCTGACCTGGCTTTCTCTGTGTTGATTTGGCTGGCCCTGCTTCTGCTCAGGCTTAAGCTGTGAAACAGTGAATTGTGCTCACACCCACAAGGCATCTTACATGACTGTTCTCCCTCTGAAGCAGTCCTCTGATGTTTGAATGATGCCCAGTTCACCATGCACACCATCTGCACATTATTATTAAAAATCCCTGTAGGAGGACTGGCACAGAGTCATCTCTAACCTGCACATGGGATATCATGTGGGAGGAGTAGATCCAGCAATTCTCTAAACCATGTTACCACTGATCAATGGAGGCATCCTAATCCAGCTTCAGCCTTTGTACTCCTCAGAGGTACAGTTTTTATACTGTAACTTGCCCTCTTACAAGGCACCATGACCAGACTATCATTCTGGAACCTCTGGCTGATTGGCTACCAAGAGCACTGTATTACAAGACATCCACATGTTTAGACAGTTTGGATTCCCGTGTTATCTATGCACCAGCTTTAAGTACATGCTCTGGTGTCCACCTGTAGAAATGAGTGATTCCACACTCTCCACTATAACAATGACATATCCTGACCTGAAAAAATCATGACTGAAAACCTGTCTTTTATCTGCTGCTGAGCTCCAAAAGTGCAGCTCTGATGAGCTTCAGGCACATAATTATAGACCAACTCCCCAGCACTCCCAAGAAGGTACATCCAGTTCTAGAGTACTGTACCTGTCCTGTGCACCAGTGAGCAGACCTGCTTCAGGAACAGTCTCAGTAGGATAAAAAGCTCCAGGCCTTATTCCTACAAGCCTTAAGTAACTGTCCTAGGTTCTGTTAAGGGAAGAGCAATTTCCAAATCAGTTTGGCAGGCAGCCCTGCTTTTAATTGAAAGCACTGTGGTCTGACTTGCCATACACCAGAGCACCTTAGAAAATCTCCATTGTTCTTGTAGGTTATCCTAGATAAGGATAACAATGAGCCAGTTTTCCCTCCATACATCAATGCTGTCATACCATCATCCAGACCCTCTTAATGCGTATGTGGCAAGGTATGCACAAGCATCTGGGACTTTCTGTGTACTCTGAAACTATAGCAAATCTTTAATTTTTTATTTTTGGATACAGCATGAGGAAAAAAAACAATGATTGTGCCTTGAGCTCCTCATTTCAAAAGGAGAAATTAGAGAGGGTGCTTATAATAGGAACTGAGTCCAGCTTTGAGACTGTGGACAATTGAAAAACACAAATACCTCCCAGCTAGCCCAAACACTTGATTTAGAGCAACATCACAAAGAAGCAATTGTGTGAACTGGTATAAAAACAGGGATGACAACTCAGTAAAATTATTAATGTTACGCTTTTGAGGGAGGGAAGGAGGGAGGAAGGAAAGGAGGGAGGAAGGAGGGAGGGAAGGGAGGGAGGGAGGGAGGGAGGGAGGGAGGGAAGGGAGGGAGGGAGGGAGGGAGGAAGGAAGGAAGGAAGGAAGGAAGGAAGGAAGGAAGGAAGGAAGGAAGGAAGGAAGGAAGGAAGGAAGGAAGGAAGGAAGGAAGGAAGGAAGGAAGGAAGGAAGGAAGGAAGGAAGGAAGGAAGGAAGGAAGGAAGGAAGGAAGGAAGGAAGGAAGGAAGGAAGGAAGGAAGGAAGGAAGGAAGGGAGAAAAAGACCAAATTTAAAAAAATAACAACAGAAAAATATAAGGGATAGCATCTTGGAAAAATCTTTGTGGTCTTCTAACTGAGATGTGTTTGCTGTGTGTTTATAGGTGTTATCAAAATCTATAACAAGTCACTAGTCAACCCATCTCATTTAAGATTCCTTTAATTATAGTGGGAGTTTGAGCAATGTCTTCATTCTGTAAAACTTGTATTTATGAGAACAAGTACAGATTTTATTAAATCAGCCATCCGTATGATACATATTGAGTATAAAATAGATGATTACCATATAAATTGGAGACAAATCAGAATTAAATATTGATCCATACAAACTCTTAACAGCCATAAACCAGCCTAATTTTCGTGGATCTTGAAGGCTCTAATGGTTTAGATGAATACTATGGCGCACACAAAAGCAAATATTAAAGCATAAAAAAAGCCCCCACAGGCCTTCAAATTATTTGTTGGAAGTTGTAAAAAATATCGTGAGAGCTATCAGAAGTTAAAATCTAATAAAAACCAGCTAAGTCTGAATAGAAAACTTCAGTGCATTGATTAGCACTTGTATGAATGAAGTCAATTTCTAACCTTTCTGTTAAAGATGAAGTACGCCAAGTCAACAAGAGAAGGTGACAGCATTAAGGTTTTGGGGTTTTTTTAATTGATAGCACTATATCTGGTGGCTGTTTGGTGGGCAGGTTTGTTTTATGTTTTCCTCAGAGCCTTGTGAATAAAAAAATTAACCATAAGCTTTCTGTCTAGACAATGCTGTGACAGGAAAATACATAACAGAAAGTAGTTTTCTATTCTGCCTTCCAAGGTATATAGATATACAGAAATTGAAATAGCTTTATGACTTACAGGTACAGCCGTGTGTCTTACTCTGCCTGGATTAGTTCATTTGCCAAACACTGCATAACAGAAGATTTGCATGTTCTCTGCCATACTGAGCTGAAAGGGACAAAATTTGACCTGTATTAAACAGCCAGGTTTTGTATATTATCAGGAGCAAGCAGAGCTGTTGTAACTGCAACAAATTCAAATCGCAGTGAAGCTGAGGTAAGATAAAATGGGTCTGAACTGCTGAATAGTGTGTGTATATGGTTGGCAAACCTTTTGCATTCTCAGTCCTGTGATGGTAAAGCAGGCAAAGGAGTATTCCAGTAAACTGCATTCACAATCCATTCTTACTTTTCCCACAGCACTTTCATCTATAAATACCTTGCCTTGGGAACAACTTTTACTGCTGGTTTCTGACTAACACTTTGACTTTAACTAAGGGCTGAACTGAGAATAAGTTTCACTCACATTGTCCTTCCAGCTTAACTGCTGACCACCGAGAGCTACCAAGATTAGGTTTTCCAATGTGGTGATTACCCATCAGTCAGTTCCTTCATTTAGATTTTGTTTCCATAGGCTGCTTGTAAGAACATCCAATGAAAGTGTGTGAAAGATAGTGTGTGGAGTTAAAGCATCATCCAATACTCCTGCCACAGACAGAAGTCACAAGAAAGATGTTAGCTGAACTCTATCACCTGAAAAATCTATTCTCATCCCCTAGGTGCTCATAGATCAACAATTAAAACCCTTGCTTCAGGAATTCTGCTTTCTGTAATGTTGAAATTAGCCCAGTTAGTATATAGATTGAAAAGTAGCCTTTTTTTTTCCCCTCAAATAGAATTTTGGACATGAAAACCTTTATACCTTTCATGGTCTCCACATATTCTTGGAAATTGGGGAAACACATTATATTTTGTCTTAGATTCTTGAAGAGCTGTGGTATATATTTTACTCTGTCCCTGTTCAAGAGAACACCATCAAAATTCCTGCTAATTATCTTTAATCATTTCAATTCCTTATCTGGTCTATGTGCATATGTTGTTGCTGTTAAGTGTATTAAACTTTCTGTCATAAAAACGTTGACCTAATCTCATTTCTATATGTTCATGATTGCGCATTTAATGTGTTAATTACATTAATATTAAAGAAGACTTTGGCAGAACCTTAAATGCTCAAAGCTTTTATATGTAAGTTGATCAGAGTCAATTAATATGTTGGGTTTTTTTACACAGAAACTTCAATGTCAATGTTGTGTTGAATAATATTTTGCCTTTGGTTCATGATATGAAATGGAATGTCACAAATTCCCCCAAAATATAAACATGACTAAGAGCAGTTATGGTTAGTGATTAAAATTTTAAGGGAAGGCAATGAAAGCATCAGCAGAAAGGATAACTTTATACTGTTCTTTTTCAAAATTAAGCCAGTAGACATAAAACACATAGAAAAAATTATTTCTCATTGGTTCATTAGTCCAATCACCTTTTACTGAACTGCACAATTTTCAGTAAGTATAAACTAAATATGGCAGGCTGTGAATAAGCTGTCTTGTACTTAAATAATATATTTTAAATTATTTTTTAATGATTAAAAATCTCAGTTTAACTATTGAGGGTCATCCAGGAGAGGTTCCTATTTTGAGTTACACATTTGCAGCAATTTTGTGAAATCTTTCCAATTTGGTTATTAGTCAAAAGTCTGTAAAATGGAAAAATAAATAGATTTAATCTGAAATAAAACAAGAAAACGAATAGTACAGACAATCTATTAATGCATGGTAGAGCCCTGTACAAAAATTATTTTATCTATCTTTCCAATTAACATAATTTATGCTTTTAAAACCACTGGAAATTTTAGAAACAAGTTTAATTAAGAGGGGCTTTTTTATTTATTTCTTCCTAATGAGACCTCTTTCCTAACCATTAGACTCATATAATTGCAACATGATTCATGTCAGCTGGTAAAATCGATTCTGGGAGGAATAAGTTGGATTTGAGTGATAAACATTTCATTTTGAAATTATTAATCTGCTACAGAAAATATTGTGCACTTCCTACAGGGCAAATGAAAGTAATGATATTTCTGTAGTAGAGGTTTATTTTTTTTTTTTTTTTTGTAAGGTTAAAATGCTGTCCAGAACTGATACCACTGAAACTGTGGATGGTACTTACTTGCATCAGATTGTTCATCACTCTCTCTTCTTGAATTATCCAATAGGAATGTGTATTCTTAATTTAGATTCCCTACTTGTTCACAAACTGACAAATCCATGGGAATACAAAATAGCTCAGGGAAATAATCATCACTTTACTTGGGAAAACAAAAAATTGAGTAGCCTTCTTTCCTGCCAAACCAGATATAGAGCTGGTGTAGCTACTCATGGTTTTGACCATCCTCTTACACACACGTTTTCAGTTACATAAAGCTGCACTAAATTGGTCCTAGTATTTGATCACTTCTGGTGTATGTTACAATCAGAAGACATCTCTTACTACAACTGAGGTGCTGTAACTGCACAGAAAAACCCCAGAGTGGTCTCTTTTTTTTTTTTTTTGAAAACACTGTCTCCTTTTCAAGACACTGCTGTATTTGTTAACCCCTTGTGCTCACCATTAAGTTATGTCATCATAACCCTAAATTTACACTCTGCAAATGCAGCTGAGGTGCTTCTGCACAGCCTTCCTGATGCTGAACACATATGAAGCCTTCCCAATACACACATGGCCTCACGCTCCAGGTCTGACAACTTTCATTTGGCTGCATGCTCACTGTGCTGCCTGATAGACCCAGGCTAGGTGTTGAATCCTCTGCATCCTCCTGCTGCTGATACCAAACCACTGTGTAAAAGCCAGCAAACACCTAGCAAGGCACTGAGACAAACCAAAAGGACTTGGGGGCATCCCACTTTACATGCTGGGAAGATAGTAAGGGTAGGATGGATCTTGCCTAGCTTTTTTGTGTTTGCAATACTGATCTTTGCTTTCAGAAATGGGAAACAGACTTCAGATCATTACCCCTGGGATTGTACCACAGCAGGCTATAATCAAGAGACTGAGGCAGGCACATCTTAAACAGAGTCTAGGTGTTTCCACTATTGATGTTGGCAAGAAGCATCCCAACCCACATGTTTCTGCATGGTGTTTTCATATAGTCCCTAATGTGAGCTCAGAGAGCTTCCTTTGCACCCATTTCACCTCTACAGGATTTTAACCTAAAGGAGCGATCACCAAATTATTGGTTTAATATTAATTTCCAGGAGATAAACCCTCCAAACTTTGGATGTGCTAGTAAAAAAACCCAATTTTATTTCTCATTTAACATTTACAAAGTGGTCTGGGATTAAGACACTACCAGTACATGATGGCATCAATAGGCATCATGTTGAAGATATTGGAAGGCATCAGCTCCTTTCACCACCTATGGGTACTGATACTGACAGCCAATAACACCTGCCTGCTGGCAACTTGTCCATGCCTGTGGCTCCATCTCAGACAACAGGTATTTTTGACTCACGTAGTCCCGGGTCTGTTTATATTAAAAGTTTTGGTTCAGATCTCAAACACTAATAGCATTCATCTCTTAGTATTTTAAGAGTTAATGACTCAGCTTTCATTACCGAGTGCATCTGGTTAATCTAATGAGCAGACTTGCTTAAAAATAAAAATATTAAAGCAACGGTACCGGTAATAAGAATGACGATTTGTGTTAAAAAAGGATCTTGGTTACTTTCATAGATATTTGAAGGCATCATGAGACGTAAAGGGCATTGCTGTTTACCCTGGCTCAGCCATCTTTTCAGAGTGGGTAGTCAAAGAGAGGAACAAAAGGAATGAGCTATTGTCCATGACCTCTTCATGTGGAGTGTATCCTTCAGGGACCAAAGCAGGGGTACTCACATACTATGAAACAGTAACTGAAAATACACAAGAAACATAGTCAAGAATTAACTCTGACAACTTTATTGTTGTTTCGTCTCTCTACAAAATAAGTTAAGAAAAAAAGTAGTCCTGGATAATTCCTTTTTCACAGTTGTTTGATGATATCTTCCACATCAATTTGTTTTTTCTTTAAGAAGCACTGCCTAGTGGTATCTGTACAGAAAAATAGTTTTCCCAGGCAATCCACTTTCCTTCAGCAGTGCTTTGTGTGCTGATTATTTCAGAGCATTCACGTCCTCTTTTCATTTCGCACTGAAGGAAATAGTTTATTCCATTGTACATGGCTCTATCCCGTCCTCCCCACTTCCTCTTTTGCCCTCTATTTCACTGTGCTGTGCTGTGTATATTTCTATCTGACAGCCATCACAAACCCCCAGCTGTCTCCTTTAATGCTTTTGCCTGTTGTGAGAGCCGGACAGTGCAAGCCAGCTCCCTGCCAGCTCCCTGCCCCACAAAGAAATCAAGCAGGAGGAGGTCAGCCTTTAAACTACAGAATGACTCTGAGTGAAACCACTGCTCACAGTTTTGCAGCTTTGCAGTGCTGTGGAAGCACAGTGGCCGACTCTAAATTTGGCAGTAAAGTCTACTGGAAGATCAGTACACTCCTGCTATGCATTCATTCACTGTGTTTTCCTCCTGAAGGAATCATGGGA
Organism: Aphelocoma coerulescens; assembly: GCF_041296385.1. Taxonomy (NCBI): domain Eukaryota; kingdom Metazoa; phylum Chordata; class Aves; order Passeriformes; family Corvidae; genus Aphelocoma; species Aphelocoma coerulescens. The sequence goes on from NC_091015.1 coordinate 126,795,504, forward strand.
TTCTTCCTCAGAATAACTGATTCCACTGTGCTCTAGTTGATGGGCAGCAGGCAAGACACCATTTCAGCACCAAAGAGGCCTCTCACACCCATTATATATCTATGCATATATCTGTAAATAAAAGTATGTATATACATATAATGCATGTACAAAGAATAACAGTCTGCTCCATCTTGCTCTGGAACCTGGTGAGCTGATTTGCCTCAGCTTCAAAATGACTGCCCACCAAATTAAAGCTATGTTGCAATAGAACAGCAGCCATGCACACTGTACCTGAATATCCTCAAGTGAGAACAGAGCAGTGTGAATTCTGCTGTTTAACAGAAGCTGGCTCAAAGAAGTCTGTTTCCAACTGTACCCGCTGACAGTGGTGTTCAGAAAAATCAGCAGTTAGAAGGATTAGGAAATCTGTGAAAAAGAAAATAATACAATTTTGGATCATAGCTTTGTAATTATAATGCACAAGAATATCTAAGCTGGTTTCTCATTCAGAACTCTTAAAATAGAACTTTAAATTATGCTAGAATATTCAGCTCCAACTGATTATTTTTTGTTTATCTGGGCTATGCTTCAACAAGCATTGCAAAGAGAAAATTACAGACAAAATCCTTATCAATAGTGGCAGAAGTCTTAGTGGGGAAAAAAAGATGATGTACAACATTAAAATTAAATTCCTCCATCAAGGCAAATCAGGGATATATTGAAAAAACATCACAGTAATGTTTTAATTTTGATTACAATTTTTTACTGATTCAAGAAGAATGGACGTGAAATAAAGTCATTTTTCAGATACCCTAAACAGTAATTCCTCATTTCCTTCTATAATTATGTTTATTCTAACTCTTCAAATTTCGGCAAAGTAAGTGTAAGTACAGGAGTATACAGACATATAGAAATGTAAAATATTATTAATGAACAACTGAAAAAATTACAATTTATAAGATACTATGAAGTCCACATTTATACCAAACCCCTAAAAATCCCCTGATGGCACTGTGAAAACCCCAAGAGTTCTTATGTATTAATCCAGAAGCACCAAAGTATTAGAAATGCTTGTGATAAAATAGGTTGCTGCAATTTGGGACCAGCTCATTAAGTCAGTAATTATTTTTTTAAGCTTCTTTTTATTTAAACTAAGTGAGCAAAATAAATGTTTACTTTTATATATCATATGTATTCAAAAACCCATGTCTCATAGTTTTCATGTCTGCCTGCGTTTGGCATAGGATGAAAAACTCAAGCACAGATATGAAATATTCAACTGTGACATCAGGAAACAAAAAAGCAGATTTCCCAAATAAAAACCACAGTGGTCAACATTGCTTTAAATGAGCACGTGTAAACAAGCTATGCAACACTTTACTGTTTGCCTGCAGCCTATATGCAATTCTTATATTTTGCATGTGTTTGGATTGATGGCTGTTTAAATATAAAATGTCAGCTTTATACCTAAATTTACTGACTACAGAAATTCATTACATGTGCTCACCTTCAACCTACCCTTTGTCCTGTTCCACTCTGGAGATCATAATTTCTTTTCATTATGAAAGCATATGTTACAGCAGATAGAAGCAAATCTGCAGGAAGGCAGAATAGACAAAAAGACTTTTAAATATTGAAACTTTGATATGACACTCTGTAAGATGGTATCAATGTTTATCTTGTATCTATCATCATACATACTGATGTTTAGAGAAATCAACCTCAGTTTTTTGTTTTGTGACTACCTTACAGTAAAAGTAACATCAGAATTAAGAACAAACATACATTGACTGCTTATACAAAAATATTTGCTATTGACTTCTTACACAAAAATAAATTTCAAAATAAAATGGTTTGATTCTCATTTACTCTCAGTTCAGGGGTCTGTTTTTCGGGAAGGTGAAGTTGTTTATTTGTTTCTTTCTAGAAAGCTGATGACACTTCTCCTAAAAATTATCAGAGCTTCCATTAATCTTATATTCTTTCAGAAAATATCCAGTCACCTTCTTTCAGGTACACAGTGGGAACTCAAATACCACATGGCACTAGTTTAAAAGTTGAATGAAGTTCTGTGGAGATGACAAAAGGACTGTAAGACTGCAGTCTATTTCATTCCTAGGATCAGTGAACAGGCTAACAAAAACCAGGCACACCTGAAATTGCAGTGGTCTCCCTGAATTAGAGAAGCTGGGAACTGCCACTGTTAATTACAGTTTAAAGAACTTGGAGTTAATCCAGGTGATTAAACACATGCTTAGACTGCCCTGAGTCTGAGCATTTCCGTGGAGAAATGTCCTGCTTTTCCCACCTGATGGGAGTTTGTATTCACCCTCGAGCAGCCATGAGTGCAGAGCACTTCTGGGGAGCTCTTGAGCCCTCTTCCCTTGCCAAACAAGTCAGACTGTAGGAAGAGAATTTGTGATTAATTTCCCTTTTCCTTCCACAAGACAAATGGGTACCAGACAAAATTAAGGTATAGCCAGTTCTGTAGCCTGTATGTCCACCCATATATAGCCAATGATTGCTGAGTGCTTCCTGAAGTCCATCAGCTGGTGGCAAAGGCAGGCTAAGATTCAGAGAAGTCTGGGTTGCTTTTCCACTAAAAACATTTTGTGCCTATTCATTTCTCACTTTACTCTGCCCCTGGCTAAGGCAGGATGTGTTCTGTGTTTTGTTCTGGTTTTTAAAGACTCAGAAAATAGATGTATCTTTTGCCTCCAGTTCTGTTCCTCAATCTAATGTGTTATTAAGCAGAGAAGCTTCAATTTTCTTCCCACTGCTAATGAAGCAAGTGAGTATTTGGCTTGCTTCTTCAATCAGAGCTCTAGTAACTGAAAGAAAAAGGATTAAAAAGTACAAAAGAGATCTCTTAGAGGAAAATGAATGTCCTAAAATGCCCCAGCCTCATTGTTTTGTAAACAAGCCAGTCAGATTTCAGACCTATAGGCAGAATTCACAATAAAACTGAGAGGATTTTTCTCAATATCAATGTGACCACTTCTAGAATTGTTATTAAATGTGGGAATAACTTCATTAAGGAGTTGTGTTTTGCAAGTTTTTTGGTTAATATTTGATCCCTGAAAACTGTCTGTAATGAGAACTGCTTTGATACATGCGATCATCACGCTGTAAAAAGAAGGTCGAACAACAGACAGAGAACAATTAACTTCAATGACTATAGTCCAAACAAGTATTGAATCAAATCTGATAGAAACAAGGCTTTCCTCAGCTGCAGGTAGAGAGATGTAAAATGAAAAGTGTTTCCAAATCAAAGCAAAAGTTCAAAGGAGATTCAGTAAAGGAAAAATGGCTTAGGTTCACAGAATTACACAAGAACCTTTGCAAAAGAGAAAAGATTAAAGGTTTGCTTGTTCTGCCAGCTGAACAGTCAACTTTGTTTAGAAAAGGAAATCTGAAACAAAGACACTTCTTTGCTTATTAAATTCTCTCAATAATTGTATATGTGATAACAATACAAAATTCACTGGTCATACAAGAAAGATTTTTTAAATTCTTATATTTTTTAATCTCTTAACGTGAAAAAAATCACTAGAGAAAAGTGATTAATATTATAGCAGCTGTAATGCAAAAATATTTTATTCTCTATGTTGATTTTTATGACATACTTTTCTTGTGCTGTTTTAAAATATAAAGTAAGTTTTCCTCCATGACACCAGGCTTAGATTCAGTCTACAACTGAATCTACAAGCTACAGCTACTTTGGATGGTCAGTTAGCTTAAGTTATCTCAATTTCCTTTAAGTGAGATTACAGGCACCATAACCATATAGGTAAACACTGGGTTTTATGCAGTGGAAAAGAAAGGAAGAATTGGTAGATTATTTAAATTGCATTCTTAAGGAGGTGGTTCTTTTCTCATAACATGTGTGGGTCTTGTTAACAGCTGAAGTGCATGAAAGTAAAAATGCAGACCATCAGGTGAAGAACTTCAGTTAAAAGGATCTATAGGAAATGGTAATGTTCTCAAAATCCAAGCAGAAAAAAGAGACATAGTACTCCAACAAGAAATTGCAGCTCTGAAAAAGACCCAGACTGTTTCATCATGTGCAAAACTGGAATTCAGATTCCTCTAAAATGTCTGCTACTACTAGGGTAAAATTTAAAATTACTGATGTACACTGAATGATCTCAATCAGCTCCCACCAGCCCCACTCAGAGCACCAGGTGTCCTTTTGCTTCTTCATAGTCCTTCTCCCCTTTAGACACAAATTAGTTAGAAGAGAAAAATAGCTGTCCTTTTGCTTGTGCAACTAATACCGTTTTGCAGTACGACAGCAAGAATAGTAAAATAAAGCAAGCAATAATTTGTAACTTTTTCATGGATTTGCTGAACTGTAGATATATGGCAATGGGGAAATTACTTTTGCTGATAGCTACATTCATAAATTCTTTTTTAAATTGGCAGAAAGGAAATTTTCTATTCTTCCAAACACAGACATGATCTGTTTTCTGTTGCTGCTTTGAAAAATAATTGCATATGGTAAATCCCAATTTTTGCATATCCTTATTTTGGCTTTCATTCAGACATATGGAAAAAATTTACAGTTCAAAATCAGGTTATCTTGTACAGTGGAAATAACAGCACTTCTGTTAAGAAAACAACTGCAATCACGTTCATGAGATTACAGAGTAATACACTAATTTTCTGGAGTAAAAAATAAATAAATAAAAAAGGTAAAGTCACAAAATCGCTATCAACTAAAAGGTCATTCCAGATTTTCTTCACTCCCTATTCCTCAGGATATAAAATTCAATTATAATAATGTACTTCATTTGTGCATTTTATCATTTCTGCTAATGTATTTGGCAGTTCATTTAGAAATTAATTTGGATCAACTTTCAGCTTTTTATAAAAGTACTGAAAAAACAGAGTATTGAACAAGTTCCAAGCAAAGTCTAAGCAGAATCATAGAATCACTAAGGTTGGAAAAGACCTCTGAGATCACTAAGTCCAACCATTAATCCAACACTGACATGTTCATCATCAAAGTGCCCAAATGCCACATCCACAGGTTTTCTGAACATTTCCAGGGATGGTGATTGTACCACTTCCCTGGGCAGCTTGTTTCAATGCTGTCCACCCTTGCCATGAAACTTTTCCTAATATCCAACCTAAAATCTCCCCTGGTGAAAGTGGGAGTGATACGCTAAGATTAGCTCAGCTGGTTAGAGCATGGTGCTAATAATGCCAAGGTCATGGGTTTAATCCCTGTATGGGCCTTTCACTTAAGAGTTGGACTCAATGATCCTTCTGGCTTCCTCCCAACTCAAAATATTCTGTGACTTTATGATTTCCTTTGCTCCTATTGATGGTTACCTGGCAGAAGAGACCAACTCCCATCTTGCTACACCCTCCTTTCAGGTAGTTGTAGAGAGTGAGAAAGTCTCTCCTGAACCTCCTTTTTTCAGCTCCCTCAGCTGCTCCTCATCAGATTTGTGCTTCAGACCCTTCCCCAGTTCCATTGCACTTCTCTGGACATGCTCCAGCACCTTAATGTCTTTCTTGTAGTGAGAGGCCCAGAGATGAATACAGAATTCAAGGTGTGGCCTCACAAGTGCAGAGTACTTTTTGTGTCCCTAAACAAACTCTGTAATTTTGGTGTCAAACAGATTGCTGGCAGGAATGCTTACACCCTTATCACATCAAGAGATCAAAACATCTTTACCTATGAATCTCTCCTTAAATTCGTAAAGTCTCTTATTGTAAGAAGTATTTAGAAGGAATGAAAGCTGGACTAAAAAGACTGTCTGACAATAAGAATTCTTTCTTTTATAAATCATGCAAATCACTTACATAATACTTGATAGTTATAAACAAAGGAGGTCTCTGCTCCAAAGTGCTGAAGGTCTAAAGCTCATTTGAAATAGGGAAAAAATTTGTCACATTATTGGTAGACAATGGAACAAGATCCTATCATCAAAACTAGACTGTAAAACTGTAAAAATGTGTGATACATTGAAAGTAGTAATTTTTACAAAATAGTTTTCATTTTACTAGCTGCAAATATTGTCTTGCCACATATTATTCCTTACAAGGAAAATAAGAGGATAAGATGAACTACAAAGCAACACATTACAGAAGAAGATAAGCAGAACCAGTGAGAAGATTGAGTTAAAATGATACGGCATTTGACAGTAGGTACAGAAAAAAAAAGCAAAAAACCCCAAAATATTATATATTATATAAAAGATAATATTTTTTAAATAAACTCCAAGTTAAAAAAAAAAAAAAAAGATAATGAACATCTGGCAGGATCTGGCAGGATATAGAGACCTGAAATGAACTCGTATTAAGCAGTTCTGAGCAAAAAGCTAATGCAGAATTGTGTAAATGTTAAGGTGTCAAAAGGGATGCAATGCTCCTGAGGATGAGAGCAGACCTACCAACAACACAATAGCAAATCTCATGCTAAAAAGTATAAAAAATACACCAAATACTGTTAAAAAAGTTACAAATTGCATGACTCAAAGCAGTGAAGGGACACATCACAAGCAGGATGGCTTGGTCTTTCTGTTAATCTGGCTCACATCTTCTTCCATGTGAGAGCCTTACAGTGCAGAGAAGAGACACTGTGTTCTCAAAATCATTTGCTCTCTAAGCCCATAAGAACCTTCCTTTCCATCAGTGTTTATGAAGACACAGATAGCAGAGGTGAAAGACTGAAGACCATGGGACCCAGTCGGACTTCATGTTGTTTTATAATTCTTACACCTGGTTTTCTATTAACATGTTCAATTATTATCAGAGGTGCTTGCAGAAATTACCACAGGTGTTTATAGATGCTTACACAGCCAGTGTAGTTTCTGAGTGTGTTAAAATAGTATTGAATTCACAGAACAATTCATAGCATCTAAAATTCACTATTATTATTTGTAACTATTCATGATTTCTTCTTAGGATCCGTGTTAGATGTCCTATATATATCATAAGATTTATACAGGCAACCAGTATCTTAAAAAAATTCTGTGAAATGAAAGAAGGCCCTTAACTTTAACATTTTTTTTTCCAGATTTGTTTCATGTTTTTTTTTTTTTAACACATAGACTGATTTCTCAAACAGGAAGAAAATCACTGATAACAAGCAAAATAAAAGCTGAACCCTGAAATGCATCAGTTCTCTAAAGAGATGAAATGGCTGACACAGAGGAACCTGAGCCCAATTATGCACCACTTTGGGAAGACTTAGCAGAAACACTGTAAAGGAAAGATTAAACAATTTACTGTCTCAGCATATATAATATTCTGCAAGCTATCACCAGCTTCAATTCTCAGATCTGTAAACCAGACATGAGATATATCCATGTGTTACTGCTCAATTCACCTCTTGTTTCTCGATGTCTTAATTGCACCTGATCTGGCAGGTGGCCAGTTTTGCATAGAGTGGGATGTAAAGAAAAGCTTACTTTTTTTCTTTTTACACCTTTTTAAAAATCTTTCTGAATTCTTAAAAAAAACAAACAAACCACAAACCACCACAAAACCCCCCAACAAATAAACAAAGCAAAACAAAACCCAAGTATTTCTATTCTTAATGTTTTCTTTCCTGTTTAAGCCATAATGAGTGAGGAATAGGGATAGCTGAAGTCACTCCTCTATCTTGGAGTTAGCCCAGACTACCTGGCACCATCCCAAGACTCTTTATCCTCAGAGCACTTAAACAGCAGCAACTGAGCAGAGAAGAGTGGGGGAAAAAAGTACAGAAGATTTATGAAAGCAGCAAATGCAATGAGAGTTAGAACACAGTGAATTATTAGTTGCAAATTAATCTTATCTGAAGGTCAGAGCAATCCAACTGTTTGCAGATCACGTGAAAATTGATTCCAGTTTCTGGCAATTTGTTATTCTAAATTTTAATTGAATGAGACAAATCATCCATTTTCTCCTAACACAATTTTGCCTTTTTCACTTTTCATGTCATGTGGGGTCTACCCTGGATAGAACCTGACTTCTGACTTAAAGGAAGATTGATTTTGGTACAAGCAGTCTCTTTTTTTCCATAGGTAGCTACTTCTGCTGTCATAAAGAACTGTGTGAAGTGGCTGAATCAAAAAGTTCTCCACAATTCAAAGGAGTATTTGCAATAGTGTCTTTTCAATGCAGTAATAACCAGTTTTACTAATGGACAAAGCTGCAAAGATGAGGACAGAAGTATTAAAAGAAATTATTACATATGTATATAGGTATATGTATACATCTGTATTTCTATATGTTTATTTTTCACACGTATACTCTCTCAGTTTGATTAAAAAAAGTAAAAATAAAGAGTGAAACACTTGTATATTCCTGAACGCTCTTCTTCCTCCTGACACAAAGGAGGTAGAAAAGTTAAAATTTTTATTATTTTGACCTCAATTTCTAGGTAGTGAAAAACAGACAGAAAAAAAATCTCATTTTTGATTGAGGGTAGAGGGAGGGCACCCCTCCAATTTTTCTTTAAGTTTTAATTTGAATTTGTCTGCTGCAGAGATCTTACCCTCATTTGATGCAGAGGTCAGATATGTGGTGGATGAAGGTGGAGGAAGGGTAAGGAGAAGTATGTCTGCTTATGAAAGGAGTCAGTATGGGAGCTAAATGGTTACTCTTGTCACATTTATAGGCCTTTTTCCTTTTCTTTTACTTTTTTTAATGTGTGATTCAGATCAAGAAAAGAATTATTTGATGGACTCTACTAAATCTGCTTGGGTGAACGTGACTCCATGTCATGTACTTTTCTGGACAATAACTGATTAGATTAGAACTTTTACCAAATACGAGGACAGCATAGATTTGCATGTACCGAATTGACAGCCAAAAGCCAGCATTTTCTGGGTTTAAAAACACATATAATTGTCTCACATAAGCATATGCATCAGAGAGAATTTCCACAGGCTTCCCCACAAAAGTGCAAGAACAATAAATCAAAGTACTTTGCAGATACCACCTGAAGTGTGACCTTGTATTTGCAGGGACTGCTTCAGGATATGAAGCTGATTTCATTTGAGAACTAGTCCTTGCAGCTCAGGAGTGGAAAAACCAGGCTTAGCAGCAGTAAAATCAGAAAACTAGGCAAAAGAATAGATCCTGAAATCCCTGCTGCACACATTTTTAATTTGCTAGTTTAAGAGATGAGATCTTCCTGACAAGACAGTGTACTGTTACACGTTTGTGCAAGAGCCTGGGAGTAGAAATACTCCTGCAGCAAATAGATAGCAGTATTTTCCTTTGATAGAAATTTTTATCTTTTTAATACACTGAGAAAGTAACCCCCACAGTCAAATAAACAAAAAGCTATTTACCGTTTAGACTTATCAGTGTCTACCTGTAGCATCATGTGCCCTGTTTATTTCCCATCCCACAGAGTACTGCTGCCTGCCAACATAGATTTTCTGCCTTCTGACTTTGGAAACACAACATCTTACTCTTTATACAAGGATTTCCATTTTTTTGAACACTGCCTACTAGAAAGGGGAAAGGGTTCCTATACTGGATCAAATTTGTGATCAAAGGAAGAAAACGGATTTATTTTCTTAAAATCATCGGACTGCCTTGAAAGTACCATTAGACACAGCTGTGCGTGGGTACTCTTTTCCTAAAATCACAGCCTAAAGGTTATCATGTGAAACAGAGAAAGTTTAATAGTCCTATCTTTTGAGGTTTAGTTAAATACAATTTTCTGAGACTGAACTTCAGTATAGATATTTTTAATTCAGTAAATCCAATACATCTCTGATAAATCTGTCAATATTTTCAATTTATGCTTTCTGTAAACAAATCTGACTATCTTTCTGAGCTTGTATGAAAAACATTTGCAATCAGAATTACTGAATAACTTGCATGAAATGCACAAACATTAGTAAAATTTTATGCCTTTACCTGCATTAACTCTGTAGGCATTTTATGAGCAAAATGCATTAAGCGTTCAGTCGTATGAGTAAAGCTGCCTTCTTGAGCCACTACAATATATATCTCATTATTTTATAATCTCTTTACAGACTAGTATAGACTTGAAATATGAAATTTGCCAGTCCACTGCTCTTTATATACTACTTCCATCTCAGGAATTTATATTCGTTACATGAAGCTTTCTCCTCCCTCTTATTTGTGACCTCATAAAGGCATCACATAAATGAAAACTAGTTTATTTTTTCCAGTTGCATCACTAGGTAAATTAAAAGATATTACCCACCTGAATAAGTTCTGCTATATCCGTAGACTACCGTGACCACAACATCCTACTTTATTTTAACAAGTATGGTCAACTTGCAGAAAAAAATGTTGTTTACCTCTGTTATATAATGACACTTTGAGATGTAGAGACAGTTGTGATGAAGGAAACAAAAAGTCTTATATTTGTGACTCTAAAAGAGCCCAAACATCGACCTTCATTGAAATGTATTCAGTCCTAACAGAAGTAATACTGCTCAAAGCTAAGTTAAGCTGCCCTTCCCTGATATGTTGACAATAATATTTCTTTTTCTTTAAATTCAGAATTAATTTAATTCAAAGCCACAGGCTTATGCAAAGTTGCCTTATGCTGGTTGAAATTAAAAAAAAAAAACAAACCAAAAAACCTTTTGACAATCTTTGTTGTGACAATAGGGTTTAGAGAACACTTAATGCTTCTCAGTGGTAAGCACGACATCACTTGTCTGTAGTATCCAGAGTGCAGGTAAGAGTTTGGTGCCACCTGAGTGGGCTCCACCTGCCCCATTCCCTCCAGTGTTATGGGGAACCACAGCTGTGACAGGAATTTTTCACTGGGGTTCATACAAAGTAAGAATAAATGAGTTACCACAGAAGAGAGACTTCTTAGGAACCTTTCAGTGAGATAGATAGATATAGATAATTATAGATATATAGATAGATATAGATAGATATAGATATAGATATAGATATAGATATAGATATAGATATAGATGATAGATATAGATATAGATATAGATATAGATATAGATATAGATAGATATGGATATAGATATCATACAAGACTAATACTCCACTGAATAGTAAAATATTTCTGCAGGGTTAAACCAAGAACTTAACATGGCAGAGGGAGTCAGTGGCAAGAAAATGACTGCCAATCCTGACCAGAAATAAAGAATGCAAACATCCAGACAAAGACTTAGGAACAGTCAGAAGGACTAGACTTCTGAGTGGCAGCAAACTGTTTACACCAGCTTAGCTCTACAAGGTAAAGAGCATTCCCAGGCAAGCAACAAATGGCCAGTGATGGGTGTTTGTTGAAGTACAATGGTTTATGGTCAACACTGGCCAGAAAAATGTGAATTTTGAATCATGGGTGAGATTCAATTTTCTTTCATTCCAGTATAAACATTCCAGCTCATAGGGGATAAAACAAAGGTAATGTATAGATGAAATTTGGGATAAATTCTTAGGGTAAAAACATAAGTAATTCAGACATCCAACTGATATCTTGAGTTTCTATGTTTAAGCTGCACTTGTGTCAATTTTCAGATCCCCACTTTTAAAACTAAGTTAATGCTTTATACTTTATTAATTTGTTAGGACTATACCCCCCTCCCCCCATATTTTCCTTCTTAAAAACAAAACAAAAAAGAAATAAGGAAAAAAAAGAAAAGAAAAAGAAATGGACTAATATTTTAATGTCTTAAGTCAAAGCCTGAAGGAATAACCATGGGACTGACACATGCAAACTGAGCACAACAGGTAAAGACTGTTCAGGTATTAATCACAAAGAGCTAGAAAGAGTCTAGATGACAAAGTAAATACCCACGGGCAAACATGATTTGAAAAGTCTTCACTTTGCATTTCAAGTTTCCATGCAAGCTTAATAGAAGCAAAAATGACAGAATCTATTGGTTATTCTTAAGCATTAGAATAGAGGACCAAGACTCTGACAGTCCAGATAACTTTAGGATGGGGCCCTGGAGTTGGCAACAGCAACGAAATAGCATAACAAAAATGCATAAAATGCTTTGAGCATTCCTATTTTTATTACCTCCTGACCAGAGAGAGCTCTCAATCACAGAAAGGGGTTTGGGGATCTTGCACACAGAACCACAAGAAAATATTGAAATCAGAGTTGTTTCAATAAAAACTCTTCCACAAGATGATAGCTTAGATTCTTCTCCTGAAAAACAAAACATATCCTGAGGATTTCTACCATACCTGAGCCAGGGGATTTTGAGGGTCTTGTTCTTGTTTGCTTCCCTTAGCAGCAGTAGTAAAGTTCTGCAGCTGGTGGCTGCTTTGAAAGTGAAATGGAAAGCATGGAGAGGCATTTGTACCTGCTGGATCTTGGGTTCGGTGAGAAGCACCAGATAGTCTAAAAAGCAGACAAAATGTACAGTAACATGTTTCCATGGTGAGCATTGATAGTCTCCCCACTCAGGCATATTTGGGGCTTTTAGGTTTTGGGGCCAGGATCTTAATCTCTCTTTGCCAAATCCTTTGCAGGGAACATCCTTTCTGGCGTGTGGATCCAAGTGAAACAAAACAATCTGTTTCTCTTCATTGAGCCTATCTAATAAGAAAACCTGGCAGCAAGCTGAAAGTAGATAATTTGAAAAATGTGACATCTAAGAGCTTTTTTTTTATGAGCTTTTAAAAAAATTCCATGTAATTGAAGACTTGCAAAAGCTGTAATTTGTATGCAGTAAGATTTTAATGGAAAATTTCTACCAAGTAGTTGATTTGCAGAGTGTCAAGCACAAAAAAGCTTTATCTGAAATCAATAAAGACTTCTGGTACATCCCATTTCAGGTAATTAAACCTTGCATGACTTCTTTGAGAATATTATGTGGTGTTTTATTCAGTTTTGTAGTTGTTTTCAGACTATCCCAATTTCCACAGAAGTTGCTTTTGTGGTATTTGTTTCTTTCCACCAGCCACTCTGAGAAATTGGTTTTCAGCCTACGGTTCCTTAATAAACAATTAACATTTCCATGCAATTTAGTGTGGAGGAATTTAAAAAGTAAGAGCCTATTTCTGCTGTAACTTGGTTGGATGAAAGTCTTTTGTCCTGAAGAATAATTGTTGTCAAATATCTAATGGAAAAGAGTTTAAAAGGAAGGCTGTGCTTTCTATGGAGCAAAAACAATCTTTGAACTTACATTTAAAATTCTCTCCGAAACAGGGACATTTTACAAATAGCTGGCAGTTGCCTAAATAGCTAGGGATAATAAATGATCTGAAGAATAACAGTGAGCTGGTTTCAGTTTTGCTTGCAAATATATTTCAGTGTCTGTTTCACTGATGACTGTTAAAAGTTCTTTCAACTTTGCAAGTTAAAAAGAGAAGAATAAACTATTAACTAAGTTAAAGGTGATCCAGTACCCTGCAAGCTGCTGGCCCACATATGTCATTCATTGCATTCAGTCTATTGAGTCCAGCCATAGCTGCACAGCATGTTGGGTGCTTATAAGCTGCAGCAATTGTGTGCATACAGTACATCACTTTCTCCATCATTACGTGTGATAAAAAAACCCCAGACCTTTATTCCTGTTTCTTCTGAAGTGGAGACAGCTGAGACGGAGCACCTTTGAATATGACAGTTATCTGCTTGCATTTTTTTCTCAGCTTACATCTGCCTCATTTTCTCAAGACTTTGACTAGACAGTTTAAAAACTGCTTTTCACAGATCAAATTCACCCAGAGACTAATGAGGCACAACCAGTTTTTGTCTCAAAAGTGTCCAGGATGGCAGTGACAGAAAGACATAAGGATATGTCACAGACAAGCAGCTATTGAACCTGCCAGCCACTGCCAGTGGCACCTTTTTTTCTTTCCCTAAAGAAACTAGGTAGGTATCAAGTGCTAAAAGAAATTACAGTCTTGGCAGCTCAGAGGTTGTAAGAGAGGACCTTGCCTCTTCCTACTCTTTTATTGTTTGTAGTCTTCTTGAGTTTGGCTTTATCACTTAGACCTCCTCCTTGAATTTCGGTATCCAAGACTGTGATAAAAAGTATGTCATGCTGAATGTCCAAAATGTGTCTCTGTGAAATATGTAGGAAGGAACTATTCTATGCATAAAACCAATTTATAACACATTAGCAACTGGACAGATTTCTACAAAAGTAACTTGAAAGTAATGCTTTTAATTATTTTATCACAGATTTATTTGGCTATGTCTCGTATCTATGTGAATTATTAGCTACAATAATTTTTCATGTAGGAAAGACAGAGGCTGTGATACATAAGGATGATAGGCTATATGAACTATGAAAGGTCAAGTCTAAAGTTTCACTTGATATTTTCTAGACTCCATTGTTTTCTTTCATGAAGGAAAAGAAACCAAAACAAATAGCTTTTATCCAGTCTGCTGATTTTATTTTCTATCACTTTCTTATTCTCAGCCTTCAGAAGTAATAAACTGGCTGTATCTGCTGACATTTTTCTGGAAGATTGATCTTCTCAGTCATACAGATTTTGCAAACATAATATCAGCTTGCATTTATATAGCTCATTTCATCTCAAAGAATCCCAAAACCTTTTTCAAATTTAATGCAGTGGAATATATACTCACCCCACATTGAATACAGGCATCTCCAGAACAAAGTACACTATGTGACTAGGTAACACCAATTTTAGAAAAGTAAGAATTACTGTATCACCTTAAAAACTCAAGCCAAAATTTAATGTGGCTGCATGATATCAGTAAAACTATGCATTGATCTCTGTTTTCTAATTAATGAAAGCAGAGGATGCCTCATAGTCAGAAAAACTCTACCAGTCATTGGCATTAAGGCTATAAGAATGACCTTATTGGGTCATTCAATGTTGCATTTTGTTTCTGAGACCAATAAGTGTCTAGAAAACAGTTTAAGAACAAAGAATCACATAATATTGGTTTTCCCTAGGTCTTGTCGAGCCTCAAGGAGGATCAGGGATTTCCCAGGAAAAAATGATGTTTGATTTAAAAACCTTCCACAGAGTTTTTCTTCATAGACTTGTCTAGTTCCTCTTCATACCCATATGCTTATTATTATTTTTTATTATTTTTTATTTCCACAGAGTTTCTCTTCATAGACTTGTCTAGTTCCTCTTCATACCCATATGCTTATTATTATTTTTTTATTATTATTTTTTATTATTATTATGTCTGACTCACTGAGGAAAGATGTTCCAAGCTTAATTTCCACACAGTGAAAACTCTCAAAGTCCACTTAGAATGAACCCCAAACCAAGTGATAGGTATTACCTCTTTTATTTTATGTCCCTTCACTCCTTTTATGAAAAGAAACAGTGAACTCATTCCTTAATGACTTTCTCCACAGTACTTTTTAGAGGTGTCCACATCGAGGCAAAGATTTTGTGCAAAGATTTGGCAAAGTTTGCCAACTGCAGATTGAGAGGCATATTAAGTTCTGGGTGGGAGCTGGAGATGAGGCCAAGGACTGCCAACACTTTGGTTAACAAAGAGGCCAAGGACTGCCAACACTTTGGTTAACAACACTTTGGTTGACAGGTGGTGACAGCCAGGTGGATGAACACTGAGAGACACAGAAGGAGTGGAGGACTCAGGAGGAAGAGTGAGACTTGTGCAACTTGTGCATGCTTGGACTGTGAGGGGATAAAAGCCATGGGGTCCTCCTCGAAGGCACCATCTCGAGCTTTCTGTGTTACTGCGCCATGAATAAATGTGTTTATGGAATTAGGCACTTGTGATTCTGCCATAGGAAACACAAGGTCAAAACTGTAAGGAAACCTGGTCTGGCTGCATGTGAGTGGAGTGTGTGGGGAGTCAAGATGGGCACCTGTTGGCTCACTGGAGCTGCTGTGAAGGAAGTATCAGCAGTGGAAACCTCTGACATGGGGAGTGTGACTGCCAGAGAGCCTCCTGAATGGTCAGACTGAGAAGTTTCCTTAACATCTAGTACATATAACTCTTCATCTGTCTCTTTTCCACAAGTGAAAACCTCATATTCTCTTTATTCATTTCTCTGCTGTCACTCCATACTCTGAGATGTGGCTGCTGCCTGTTCGTATCACCTTCTCCAGTTTTATCAAGTCTTTTTGGATGGAAGTAAACTGGATTGAAGTCAATGGTCAGCTTAGAAGGACATCAGGGCTTTACTCAGTGACATACTAATATTTCTATTTAGGTTTTTATCTCTATTTCTTATTTAGCAGGTTTTGAATAAACTTGAGCTGTGTAAAACCTCCCCGTTATGAGACAACAACAATAGTTTGAAGAGAAGGTGTTATCCAACACAGCACTGCAAAATTCTGTCTCAGGACAGGCATCTGTCAAGACCTGCAGATCCTGGCTCACCCCACACAGGACGCAGCACTGCTGAGTGGGAAACAGGGAAGAGGAGATCTGTAGCAAGGAAGAGTGTTGGACAACATGGATAGGTAATCTCTGAAACTGCTGCAGCCTGTGCATGGATCAAGTCCTGAAAATCAAGAATAAGAAATGACTCTTGAGTTTTCAGCCACACAGCCGAGATTTCCCCCTCTATATATGTGTAAGATCTTTAATCTTTTTTTTTTTCCAAAGAACATATTTCTTACAGATGCGTAATCATTTTTAGTAACAACATTTATCATTTGTCATTTTCCAGAGATCAGAGAATACCTCAGGCATGTTTTCACCAAAGCAGTTCAAACAGACACTATCATTTGTCTGGTGATGTGTTATTTCTCTGTATATTTAAAACCAGTCACCCTATTTCCTTCCTACCCTGCAACTCATTCTTCCACTTTTCCTCTGCCCTCTTAAATTTTATACTTGTAGTCATTTTTTCGTCCACTTCTAAAAACACAGATATTAACATTTCTAATTTTCAAGTAATTCCATCTGTCCAAAACCCTGCCATTCAGATTACTTTTTTTCCAATTATGTCGTCCTGCTCTTTTTTTCTATCTAAATGGCATTATTTTTCTACTTTTCAGTTAGACTTATGCAAAACTCCAGTTGTAATGTTCCTGCCTCTACTATAAAAATCTGTGTGCTTCCTCCTATATTATTAATGGGCAAATGAAAAAAATGTGGACTTAACACCACTTCCAGACTACTTTCCCCTCTCACCTCCACCACTGCATGCTACTACATAGTTTTATGACTCCTGTTTTATGCTTCTCTGCCAATATTCATTCCATGTAACAGGATTAAAGTAACAGCAATTTTGGATTTTTTTTAATAGGGTTGATGTTCACTTTGGATACAACAAGTCATGTTTTCTCTACTGGGAACAGTTATCTCTAGCACTTCTCATTCTTCAGAAGAATCTCATGCATAAAACTCAAGTAACTCTTCCATGATCAAATAACATCACATTCATTATACAGGATTCAGAAGGACAATTTTCTATTCATAAGGATAGAAGTCCTGTCAGAAGCAAATGCTTGGAGTAGAGCCCTAAAAGCCAAGTATTTTCAAAGATGTACAACTCTAAGAGGACTTTTCTTTTAATATGAACATTCGCTTGAAATGTACACTAGAAATCTTTGTATACAATTCCTTGCACAGTGCCATAGAAAGCCTTTTAACTACAGGATTATTCCAAACCTCAACACAACTTTGCCCTCACATTGAAAACTTGAACCTGGAGAAGTGGGGGAAACCCATGAATTACTGAATTTTTTCCTATTCAGAGCTCACTCAAGCGATCAGCAATATTCATCTAAGGTTTCTCTGACTAGATGGAACCACACAAAAGGCAGACCTGTGGGGCTGACCTGTGCAGGGCCAGGATTTGGGCTTTGATGATCCTTGTGGGTCTCTTTCAGCTTAGGATATTCTATGATTCTATCAGCCAAGACAGGTTTCCCAGTCCTGCTTTTTGCTGGCCTCAAGCTCATTCACCTCCAGCTGACTTTGCAAATAGACCACTGTGATAAGGGGCACGTGCTGAGAATGCTAAGGGAATGAGGATGCAAAGGGAACGAGGATGCTAAGGGACATATTATCATAGCTAACACACCCTGAGGACATGCACTGTGGTGCAATCCCTAGCTGACCATTAAATGAGGTTTGTGTTTCATTCCTAGTCATCACTTACTCAGGACAGTATGAGGACAGAAAGAGCAATTTATTCAGATTTATTAGGGCAAAATAATCAACCAGGCAAATTGTGACTACACTAAAAGTTAAATCAAGTCTTATAAAGAGAAAAGTTATTGCCTAAAAACTTGAAAACTTGCCAATTTATAAACAAGAATTTAGCCTTATTTTTGTTTATATTTATATGTACACATTGGAAATAAGGAAAATGACATACATGTGTTGTAAATAAATATTTTGTATGTGCTTAAAGGCAGCAGAGATATTATTTAGGGTTTTTTTGTATGTGTTCCTTGTGAATGAAAATGCTGATTGCAGAACAAACCATAGGTACTAATGGTGAATTAAAAGCTTAGAACACTCAAATCCTCTAGTTTCTTTAAGGCACCTGATGGAATTTCTCATGTCCTGTTAAACTTCAGATTTGTTGACAAGAATGAGAAATTTTTATCTTCCCATCATAAGCAAATTTTGGGAAAAAGGGGACGCAGTTGTGAGGTTTTTTAGTATGTAATGTACTTGTACTTTTTGTGTCTTAAAATGGAGAACAATGTGCTGATGAAAAGAATAGAAAAAAAAGAAACATCTGCACCTGACAGAAATTTCACATTCTGGTAATGAAATTGCGTTGTCTGCCAGAAATTTATCTTCATTTCATAAAAGCTCCGCCTTTCACAGGTGCTCAAATGCAGCTATACATATGCTACTGTGGCACCATCTGTACAAGTAAGTGACTTTGAAATATTATTTTTCAGAAATATCACATATAAAACAGGTCCATTCTAATCAGGAAAATATTAAGAACATGATATAGAGTCTCATCATGCATCTTTCAAGTGGGGACACCCACACAGAGCACCTGCTGCTCATCACAACAAATTAATTCATCCTCACCTCTGAACTTAGCTGCATAAAAAATAGAGCAGCAAACTGAAAGACTGGAATACTTTTTAGTCTGCCTGCAATGGCAGTTGGGATTAAAACTAATGACAGCAATGAAATAAAGTGATAGATATGTAAAAACTTTAGGGCTTATGGGTTGTTCATATGCCCAGACTGCCTTTAAAGAGCACCATTCATTACATTATCCCCTAAATACTATTTAGAAAAAAAATATTGTAGGTTTTATGTCAACCATTTTAGATTAAACCAGTAACTATTAAACTTGCTTATCTGACAGTTCATGGCCACAGCTTGCATAAAGGTCTCCTTTCCACAATTTCAGCTAATCTTTGGTTTGAAGGAGAACATTTAGTGCTAAGTCAAATAAAATTACAAATTTGTCATTTCTTTTTTCTAAATCGTAAAGAAAAGTAAAAGATATAACAGGATCAGACTTCGATTTTAAAATGTCCTTCACTTTGTTCCTGTAAAGTTGGAATTAATCAAAAGGTATGGAATTCAAATTCATCGTCAGTTCCTGAACATCAATATGGTGAATAAGTTTTTAGATATTAGCAGGCTGCAGAACTAGGGAAGGAGTTCAGATGAATCATTAATGAAGAAATGTCCCATCTTATTAAGGGGTTGTATTTTTCCCTTCCTCATTGGCTTTCTGCATTTTTCACAAGTTTGGAGTTTTCTATTCTTACTTGACTGCTGCTGGAAGAGCAAATCTCAAGAGATGCTTCTTAAACACAGGCAGAATGAACTCTGATAACCCATAAACACAGCCCAGTTCTCAATCATTAGTTCAGCATGGAAATTCAATTTGGAGGGGAAAAAAGAAAATAAAAAACTAACTTTGGGGTTGCTCCAGTCCTCCATGAAACTAGTAATCCAGCTAATTACAGGAAATGTTCAAATTTAAGAGAGTTCAAATACAATGTGGTTTCTATATCATTTCCCCAAACCATTCCCCAAACACTCATTACCAGTCATAAAAACACTGCTGTGGTTACTACTGTTTTTGTAGGTATTTTGAGATTAAAATAATATTAAAAAAAGAACAGCATATATTGCCCTTGTTAAATTATTCGAATATATGCTATAAAACAAGAACATCACAATTTTTACTGACTTGAGCAGGTACTGTCTTCTGACATAAAAGTAATTAAACAAAGTCGCATTTCTAATACATTGCTTAAAAATTTAACACTTGGACTTTTGGTCAATTTGAGCAATGAACTCTCTGCATTTAAAATCTGTCTCTGATTATCCTAGAAGGTTATGCATTCTAAAACATATATCCTTGGATTGTCTACATTTATTTTTACTGCGCTCTCTCTCAGAGAATACTAGCCCTTAGTTTATGTTATTGAATTATTCCAGGTGAGTATTAGATGTTTTACTTTCAAGCATATGTGTCTTTGACTTTCTTCAATGGCAGGTTGAAAGAAACTTTGAGATATGTAATCACGACTTAGAAAAGTGAAGACTAAGGGACTTTTTGCACTTGTTTCTTGTCTAAGTCATACTTTGTCAAATCTAAGGGCTCTTAAATCAGTTTAAAGAATTAACATCATTTTAATCATAAAACCGTAGAATGGTTTGAGTTGGTAGGGACTTCAAAGATCATCTCGTTCCAACTCCTCTGCCACGGACAGGGACACCTTCCACTAGACTGGGTTGCTTGGAGAATACACATCCAACCTGGCCTTGAACACCTCCAGGGATGGGGCACCCACAGCTTCTCTGGGCAACCTGTTCCAGCATCTCACCACTCTCACAGTAAAGAATTTCTTCCTAATATCTAACGTAACCCTACCCTCTTTCAGTTTAGACATTTCCTCTTGTACTATCATGACCCGCGTAAGTCAGAAGTCCTCTCCATCTCTTTCCTAGGCCCTTTAGGTACTGGAAGGTGCTGAAAGATCTCCCCAGAGACTTCTCCAGGATGAACAACCCCAGGTCTCAGCCTTTCCTCATAGGAGAGGTGCTCCATCTCTCTGACTGTATTCATGGTCCTCATCTGGCCTTGCCCCAGCAGGTACAGGTCCTTCTAATGTCAAGAGTTCCAGAGCTGAATGCAGTGCTCCAGGTTGGGTTTCATGAGACAGTAGTAGAGTGGGAAAATCTGTATCATACAGCTTTTTCAGGAATTGGGACCAGCAGCAGCTCAACTATCAGAATTCATGAATTTATAGAAAGACCCCTGATGCATAAATTACCTACATGTCTATAATTACTTGTTAGCTAGAAACCTTCTACAATACATGTGTAGCTGAAAACCTTTATTGGCATATTAAAGTATTTTTCATTAAAAGCATACTTTTAGTGAAGAAAATTTTATGTAAAAAATGGTGCTACCCCCAAAGTATTTGAGTACTGATTACTCCCTTTTGCCTAAAACATTTAATTATTCCCAACAGATGGCACTGCAGAACATATGCAATTTTGAGAGCAATAGTGTATGTTATTTCTTAGAAAGTCAAAGTTAAATTTCCTACCCTACTCATGCCATGCTTGCTGTGATGAGACACCAGATTCAGCCTTCCACCTCCATCCCTTTGCCTTCTGTCATCTTTGTTAGCTGGACTCCAAAGGAGCTTTTTATTATTTTGACTGCTAAGACAAAATACATAAAAACAGTCTCCTTGCAAACCAGGACATCAGATACAGTTTAATAAACATTTTCCATATTAACTTCAAATTAAGTCATTCCACTGTCAGAAGTGAGTTTTCAATTTAAGGAAGCAGTCATTTAGATAAATGAAGAGCTTATTCTGAATCCCAAAGCATCCTATTAAACATTTGGATCATCTAATGCAAAAAAAAAAAAAAAAAAAAAAAAAAAAAAATTAAATTAATGTGATAAGATATTCAGGCAGGGTCAGGTTGTTTTTTTTTTTTTTGAGGGGGTGTAATTGAAATATAATTTGGTTTGTAAATTATAGGTTATTTTCATTCACTGAATATCAGTTTCCATTAATATGTCAGGCATTGCAGTGCCTGTTACTGTTTGCAGGACAAGCAGGTTTTGTTAAACCAGTTCAAGAAATCTGAATTCATCTCTATCCATGAGATAACGTTCTTTCACTTTCATTACCATTCAAACAGCAAAAGATGAGAGCAGTCTCACTGGAATATTCTTGAACTAGGAGGCCAACTGACTCCTAATTTCAAGAGAACATAATTTTCTAACTTAAAAGCATGAGATAGTATAGTGTCACAGCACATAAGGGTATGAGAAGAAGGGTCTAACATACAACAGAAGAATATGAAATATAAAACTCCTCCAAGACAATCAGAAATCCAGAGGGGCTTGATGGGAAATAGGTTGCCATATGGGTCAGAGGGAGGTCACTGCTCAGTTGAAATTTTTGTAGGAAGGGATAAGACAAGGTGTTGAAATTTTAAGACATGAATCTTGAGTCCTGGCTAAGACTCCTCAAAGTTTTAAAAAAAAACAAACACAAAAAAAACCCAAACAAACCAAAGTAAAACAAAACCCGCCACCCAACAAACCCCAAAATCCAAAGAAACAAACCTAGACTAAACAAAACATATAGAGAAGCCCTCCCACCTTACTCAAAAGTAATCTATGAATATTTGCTAGCAATAAAGAAATAATTAGTGTTTGCAGAACAGAAGTTTTTACATTGTGTTGCTTTAGTTTTTTATATTAAGGAAGAGAAGTTACAAGACACATAACCCAAGCTGTACTCTAAATCTTTCCTGACAGCATTTCCTGTGCCTAGCACACCTGATAAATTTTGTCATCAATAAGAAACTTGGTATTTGTCAAGACACAATTGTGTTCTTTTCTGTAGTGACGAAAGTGTCTATTAATGCAACATTAGAAACAATTCAAAAGACCTGTCAGGTTTAAGAGTGTTAACCCTACATTGTATCATCTCTAACTAGATTTACAAAGGAAAACTGAGACACCCGAATCATGAAGAGTGGTTGTACAGAAGTGATGATGTCAACAGAAAAAATAAGCTTCACAAAGACTTTTGTGACACATATTTCATAACTCAGACAGTCAGTTCTACATTAATTTTTAAGCAGTCAGTGCTTGCCCTTCCACAACATTTAGAGTAATGAATGCAAGGAGCAAATAGAGAGGTAACTCATAAGTGCTTTTGACAACTCTAATTTTCAAACACCTGATATAGTCATACATGATAACTACTGTGAACAGAGCTGCAAGGTCAGGGTTTCCAGGTGCTACCATCTTAACTGACAGCTTCATTATCTTTCCCCATGTGTTGGTGGTTTTGGTTTGGTTTGGTTTATTTTAATTAGCAATTCAAATAAAGAAAAAGCAGTTAATATCAGAATTACAAAGGCACTTCTTTTATGCAAAAAATTATACTTCTATTTTAAAAATAGAAAATGTGTGTCATGTATATAATAACTTTGATATAAGTACCTAATTCTTTTATAGTTATAAAAAATGTTACAGCTTCTTTAAGCAGTCTTCTAAATTCAGGCCTGTCACTCTTTCTAAAAAATAAAAGAAAATTAACCATGCAATGTCTACTGCACATTTCTAAATAAGTAGTGTATATGTTTTAGGGCATCTGTGTACTTGAAAATTATCTATAAGTACCACACAATAATTTCCCTGATGCTTTAAAACAGCCTTTGCCTAGAGTACTTGTTAAACTACTTGCATTTTCAATTATCCAGCTGTTAGGGAATAGGCTTGGAATATCAGCATCTTAGAGGAAATTTTTGCTTTGTTCAGCTTTTGATGATTAAACATGTACATACTATTTATTCTTTCCATATCTTATATCTGTATCACAATAGAGTTGCAGTGAAAAAAGACATTCAAATTTGAAGAATATTACTATGGTGTGGTTACATTCTTCACAGGAATCTTCACACTGAAACACCACTGATATGCACTTAAAACCAATGTTGAACAATCTACATATATTTTCCCTACTAGCAAATCGAACTAACTCTTTCAACTCTGAAATGCACTTAGTGACTGGAATTAGAAATACTAACACCACATCATCAAGCTGTCAGCTGAAGAGAACTGCAGCACCATACAAAAGAGTTCTTTTCATTTCAAACTTCTGGTGTATTGGAACATTGACAGCAATACGAGTAGAAGGAAAGGCTTTTCCTGAGAGCATTTATTTTTATTTCATTAGGACATACTCAGAAGCCAAATCCACTAGTAGTTCTTATTTAAACAATTCAAAACTCTCCACATTGACAAGGCAGCAGGACCACAGACACTATGAGAATGATCACTTAATGCTTGGCACAGCATGTGAGGGATTCTTTGTGTGAGCACCAGCCAAAAGTCTGCCTGTGGCTGACCTAGACTGAGACAACTTACTCTCAAGACTGCTAATGCTGAGGTGCATTATGGAGAATTTTAGACAATAATCACATTTGCAACAGAAATCAAATGAGATTTGTATTTTACTCACATGTATAAGAACTGCCTGGTGGAGAAAGTGTGCTGGCTTTAAGTCTGGTGAGAGAAGAAAGAAGTCATATGATAGAATTGCCAGTACACTTGACTAATATTATATCCTTCTGTTCAGAAATATGTACAAAACATACTTTTGCCTCTTATTTCAAAGCAAACTAAATACATGGGGGGAAACTCCATTAAAGCTGTGTGTTTCCTCTGAAAACATTGACTTGATTGCAAGATTTTATGCCAAAATTACACAGGATCACTCAGCAGCATTAGGGATTGTGACATGTCAAAAAAGTTGCAATCTAACATGACTTACCACTTTTAAAAGCCTTTGTAGAGGTGGCACCATGTAAGATAATCAAGCCACCACTACCAGACATTTTATGGTCACAGGACTGCTAACAACACCAGCCCTGTCAGCACTTGATGTCAGCCATTGGTGAGATGCCAGACCTACCACAGGGGTCACAAACAACCTGAAGGCAACCATAGCACACCTCCTGTGTGTGAAAACTGGCAGACATGAGAACTGTCCAATGTGAAAAAAAACCCCAATTATTCATATCTGACCTGGACTACATGAAAAAGATAAAAATGCATTCCTGTGACACATTATGGTTATCACATCTACCTGTGCTATTGGATCACAAATAGTCAGCCAAAGATTAACCCATGAACTTCTGTGACAGCCATCTAAGATAAATTACACAGGTATGTTTTGAATAATTTCTTGGGATCAAAAAATGCCTTGGGTTGGAAGGTCCTTTAAAGGTCATCTAGTCCAAACCCCCAGGGACATCTTCAGCTAGATCAGCTGGCTAAAAACCATTCAACCTGACCTTGAATATTTTCAGGAACAGGGCATTCACACTCTAGGCATCCTCATAGTAAAAACATTCTTCTTGATGTCTAGTCTGAATCTACACTCCTTTAGTTTAAAATTTGCTGTTCTCCTATTGCTGCAGATCCCTGTAGACTGCTGTAGTAAATTGTCTTCATCTTTCCTCTAAACCTCATTTCAGCATTGAGAGACTGCAATTAGATTTCCCCAAAGCCTTCTCCAACTCAAGCATCTAACAGAACTGTATCCATATCAGATATTTCATATTTGCTCTGCCTGTGAACAAATACAGTTTTGAAAGATGCAGAACTAATTTCCTAAGCTACTCCACATCCAAAGCCAGCACTCACCCTGATAAAAGAGAGCAAGAACAACTACTAATCCTGTCAAATACCACTGCACTAAATAAGTCTTATTTCAACATGAGCAATTAGGAAGGTAAATTTGTAAACAAAACAACCCTTCTCCAGCAGAGCAGATGTATGGCCCATGTCCAAGCAAGCATTTAGTACAGCCACAATGATCTTCAAATTTATTCCTGCTTTGGCCATTTTCAAATCTGAACAAATTAGCCAACTCTCCAGATAGGAAAATGAAAGTTTCCTATGGAAATTTTACATTTTGCATGCGGGCTAGAAAAAAACTAATTTAAAGGAAAAAAAAAAAAAGGAAAAAAAAAATGACCAAAGCTGACCTGTTTTTTTTTCTAATGGGAAAACGATTTGGGATGTCTAAGCTCCTTTGTTATTCCCTAACTCCTTGTTTCCTTTTTATATTTTGCTGCAAGAAAATCAAGTAAGAGGATAAAGGGGCTAAAAATCCAATAAAAAACATAAGAAGGTGTGTTTCAAAATTCTATTATTTAAAAAATGAAAATTTATTTTAGAGAAAACATAAATGAAATTAAATTTTTTACCAGGTCTTCAAACAATTTGTCTGACATAATAAAACCAACCTGGCATGGCTTAATGACCTAATCAACATATACAGACATTTATCCATATGTCTGTACATATGTTTATCTTTACATACACCAGACAATGCATAGCTCCATATGAATGGATTATATAATTCATTCAGGTGTAATTTGTGTGTTTTTCCTGATAATGGCAATACATCTGGAGAGGTAGTGAAGTTTTGATTAAAGTGGTGTAAAATCAAGTCACAGGACAACACCTAATGTGAATGGAAGTTTTTGAAAGGTGCAGAATGCAATGTGGAAAGTAACCATTCCTTAGCTCCAGCCCGACTATTACTGGATGAAATTATGATCTATAAATCACAGGGGCATACTCACATTTTACAGCAGCAAGTTACCAGATTTTTACCAAAAAAAAAAAACCAAAAAAATTAAAAATTTTGCATGGGTACACTAATTTGTCTCATGAAAATGCAAGTTCAGTGGCAGATGAAATATTTTTCCTATGGAGAAAGTAATTGCTGAGAACAAGCTAGAAGTATGTTTGCAGGGGGCTCTTTCACTGTCATAGTCAGTCAAATAACAGAACTGTTGCATCCCTGGGGTGTTTTTCTTCCCCTGAATTTTCTTGTCAATGGGAAAAATGCAAAAAGCTTTAAAAAATAAAGTTAAATAGTTCTCCCAGCAATTCTATAAAAGGTGTTTATCTCTCTTGATTCCATGTTCTTTATTCTGGATTTACTTTCACACATAAGACCCAAAAAACATCTCCTAGAATCAAGTGGCCTAATGTAAACTGCTTCAATAAATATTTTCCTTTTCCTATGAGAAAAATGCCATCTTCTTTGATAAAAAAAAAAAAAAGGTAACAGGACACTTTGCCTGCTTCAAACTTGCACATAAAAGGGAAGTTTGATATACGTACTATGATCATGCCACCAGCAATTCGGGAAGGGGCACATATCAGTTCCATTTCAGGTAACAGCATCTGCTTTTGTCCAGTGATATGAGAAACCCAAACTGCCCATGCTATGGTAGAGAAAGAACCCTAAGTCACCACCCTCTGTTAATACAGAAGACCTAGAAGAATCACAGACAGTGGACATCAAGTAGCACATTTAAAAATTAATGCATAAAATCTCAAGGGAGTGATCTTAGTCATTTATATGCTTTCTATTTTGAATATGTTTAGAAGAAAATAATATTAGGGTGCCAAAACCCATTATTT
Organism: Aphelocoma coerulescens; assembly: GCF_041296385.1. Classification (NCBI taxonomy): domain Eukaryota; kingdom Metazoa; phylum Chordata; class Aves; order Passeriformes; family Corvidae; genus Aphelocoma; species Aphelocoma coerulescens. Next base: position 126,822,797 of record NC_091015.1, read on the forward strand.
GGAATCCACAACTTGTTGAAATAACTACTCACAAAGATGCAGAGCTGCATGAATAAAAATGAGAGAGAAGAAAAGTGGGCATGCAGGGTAATAAAACAGCCAAAAAAACTCACAAGGCAACAATGTAGCTAAAGTATTGATTGTCAACATGAAAGAAAAGTGACCCCTTTTTGAAGTTATTGAGGCCACTTCAGCTTTACCTAATTGCCCATATACTCTGTTTGTGGCAGATGAGAAAGATGGTTCATTACTCAGCAAAGTTTATGGCACAAGCAGGAGCAACTAAAACACTATGGAATTTGAAATATCTTGAGCTTGAATAAGAATTTACATTTAAAGAGTATACTTTGAATAAATTTTTAAGGAGGGATAGAGACACCATTTTGCTAAAATTCCAGTGCATTTTCTCCCAGCATTCAGAGTTAAAAAAATCACTTCTTCCACAATGTTACAAGGCTGTTCTGAGACATCTCTCTTTCTGTAATTCCCTGACCCCTCTGTTATTACCACCCTATCCAAAGGTTTCTTTCGGTTTTTTTTTAAATATGTTTTTATACTTTGATATTTTAGAAGTCTGCTGACTACAGGACTATTAAAATCTATTGGATCTGAAAGAATGCAAAGGCAACAGCAAGCACTGCTGTCCCATCCTGGGAAGGTCAGCCATGATAAATGGGCACTAAATTCCTACAGCAATACTTTTCAGTTCTGCTGTATCAGCTCCTTAAACTATTTACAGCAGAGGTGCTTTAGACAAGAGAGAGCTATAGAAAAAGTACACCCAGGTAGCGATATTTGATTTATTTTACCATGCAATAGTGACTAATTCCCACACAGTCAGAGGGATGTCCTCAAAAGGGGAAAATTAATTCTGACCAAGTTTTATTTTTTCAGAAGCTTGGAGAAATTGGTCTTGTTATGGCAGACCTCACTTGGAAAAAGAAATGGAATACACAGGGAATACCCCCAGGAAGGGATAAAGAAGGAGGTGGCTGGCCATAGTCCTATGCACATTATGAGAAGGAAAAACACCGTGGCTATCTATTGCTCTACTATAAAGAATGTTGTTTCTTTATATTTTTGTCAAACAGTTTTTGTCTTAGTTTCAGTCCTTATTACTTTCAATACTGTGGGAGATTGTCTTCTTTTCTCTTGGCAGAGCAGACTAAGGGGAACATGAGATTTTAATGGGATCGAGAGCATGGCAGGGTGAATTCTCTATTAAGGATCTAGTGTGCACCACACAGCTTGTGAATCATGTACTTATCACCAGGGTTTCCTTCAGCTTTAGGAGTGGGAGAGGAGGTGTAAGGCAGAGTGCCTGGGCAGAGCAGGCTGGGAGCACAGGGGTGCTGCTCAGGACCAGGTATTGCAGCACTCAGTGCTGTGCCAAAGACCTGGCTGGAACAGTTCAAAGCAAGACCAACACTGATCTTTGACTCAGGTTTTAATCTTGACCTGAATCTTTGCTTCAAATTTTAATGCAGGGATGCATGAGTATGATCACAGTGAGTTTACCCAGTCTTCTTTGAGAAGATCATTAACTTAAGGCTTCAAATGCATTTTTCTCTCTCCACTTAAAATATTTGGAAATGAAAATATGGCAAAATGAAGGGTCTTTGTTTCTTCTTCACATGGTGAGCGATGACAATCAGACATCATAGAACTTCACGTTTATATTATATGCTTTTTCATGACTATTTATAATCCGCAATTATTTTATGAAAAATTTAAAAAGTCAAACATATTCAAAAGAAAATAAAGGTTTGCAAGTGGATTTGGGTTAAAAAATATATTTTCTTTAGAAAACACATGGAAGCATCAACTCAACTTGTTCAAGCAGATGTTTGCATCAATCCTTTCTACCACAAGTCTTATTGTCCATAACTCACTGTATCAAAGATCTCCTCCCTTCTTATACAGGCATTTCAGCCAAGGCATCATCTTAATAATAAAGAGTGTCAAAAAGTGTCACAGAGTCCTTTCTTACAGGTGAAGGGATGAAGAGGCAAGATCTCCTTTCTTTATATTAAATAAAATTTTCTAGATTTGTAGACATTACCAGGTTTGAAAGTCAGAAGTCTTAAATTGATTTCTGCTAAGTGGACATTAATTTGATGATGCAGCTCTATTTTCCTAATTGCACAATTGATGGTCTGCAAACGGTTGCATATTTTCTCTCAACTTCTCTTTCACCTTATTGGAAAGCCAAGAAATCTGAGAAAAAGTCATTCTTCGGTAAAATTGCATCTTCCAGACTAACTCAGACACGGAATTTCAGGCATAATAAATTAGAAACAATCCTGTGAGAGTGCCTATCATGTCCAGATCACCCCAGGTCCTGAGCTCTGACAACGTACAAAACAAGTAGCATACACAAGAGAACACAGAAATGTTCTCATTAGCAAATCAATACAGCAAATGGATGAAGTTTTCTGACTTTAAAATTAATGATGGAAAGCCACATCATTAACTTGGAATGAGATTTTCTACGGCCTGTAGTCTCAAGCTAGTCTTCAAATATACATCAATATTTGTGAAGAAAAGCTGATGGCCAGTATATAAATTTTAACTCATTATAGGTACATCCACAAATAAAAAAGACTACGCTTTTTTGACTTTTCCAACATGGGCAAATACATATGAGCCACTCCTATATCAGGTAAGACGAATACTCTAGCAAGACTTTGACTAATAAATTGTTATTCCCTTTCATTATGACATGGAGATTTTAACACTATTTTGTTGTAAATTAATACCATAAGATCATTACATGATAAAGAAATTACGCTCGTCCTTTAGCCTGTATATTGCTCTGACAAATAGAAATATTTTGGAGCAAATTTAAATCCTAATGAAGAATTTATTTTCATGTTACTACCCACAAAATCAGCACATTCAATCAGTTCAACCATAAAGCTTTAAAAAAAGAGAAGAGACAGATGCATAGAGAACTGTCCTTATATATGTAAGGAATTGCCAAAATCAGAAGCAATTTTTAGTGCTGAAGTCTCACTTAAGCTCAATTCTTCAATCCCAAAGAAACTACTTTGAAATTAAGATTAGACCATGAGGACCCAAAGTAGGCACTGGGAAATGAAATTGCTCTCTCTGAGTTATTAATATGTCACTTTTCTTTAATGCAATTCATTTAATGCTCTTTTTTATACACATAAATTGAAATAATCCCATCATTCAGTTAAAAGAATAAAAGTACAGTAGTTCCTAGCTATAAAGTAAAGGACTTAAAGAAATATGAGGAGTTTAAAAGTCCATGAGCTTCACTGAATTTCTGAATCTGGAAAAAAATATACTTTTTTCCAACTGACCATAATTACTTCAGTAGTCATTTCAGGTACTTGCACGATTTCACTATGATGCTGCCCTTCCACAAAAATTTTATGTGTTTACATAATTAGATCCCAAAGGTATGGCCTCTCAGCTTTCAATGCCAAATACAGAAAAAAAAATGCAAATACATCATACAGTTTTACATCTATTAAAGACCAGGTTAATGTTCGGATATGCTTTTCACCTTACAGCCATTAGAAAGATTCCATATGGTGTATAAGAAACTGTTAAGAAATTGCACTGTAATTTGTCAATTTTGTATTGAGCTCTGCATGAATTCTAGAGACAAATGGGAAGATCTACAGCAGTGGGAGTTGTACGCCCTCTTCACTGCCTGATGGAAACAAGTAGGGAAAAAATAATAAATTCAGTGCCAAAAACAAGAAAGAAGGAACGGAACTGAAGTGTGCTATTCTTGTCAGATTTTGATACTATAAATTTCAAGAAAAAGCACCTTCATCTAAGCCAGCTATCAGTAAACTATCAGGGGGAAAATACTCTAAAGATCTACTGCAGTACATAGCTTCCTTTCTCCCCTCTTCAGGAGACATTAGTGCAATCCCCAGTGCCTGATCCTAAAAGTATTGGGGAAACAGAGTCCTGTCACTGACTTGAGTTTGTCACCATAAGCCTAATAGGAAACTGATTGAATCAGGGATAGATTTCCCATCTCCAACCACCAGCCTTCCCTTCCCTTGGGCAGAGGCTAAAACTAAAACTTTGTGCGACCTCCTTGCAGAGAGTGAGCAAAGAAGCCATGATTAAAATCCAGAAAGGCAAGCAGCACTGTGATCTTCAGGTCATGCCCCGAGACACCCAGGAGAGCACCCAGTACAGAACAGACACAGCTGTGAATAACTCTGCAGTAAGAACATTGGAGTTATATACGTGAGGATTCTCCCTAAAAATTGTATGACCTTCACTGTTACTTCTCCACACGATACAGCCACTTTACTGTGTAAGGAGATTATCTATTAGCATTTAATAATAATTATAATTATAATTATAATTGCCAAGTAAGGCAGTGAATTAAGGCTCTCATAAGCAGTACTACTCTGTAGGAACAGTTTAAAATAAATTACATGTATTCATCTCAGCAAAATCAGAGGTTAAATCTAGCTCTTTACTCAGTCCACTCTGGATCCTCCAGAGGTTCAACATTTTCACTAAACTAATTCATCCTTCTGATGAGCAGCAGCAAAATTCTGGTGTCTGGAAGGAATCATTTCTGCAATGGCTGTTTCATACACAGTAGGTAGCCTCAGGACTTATAAACTAAACACTACTGCACTTGTCTGCTACAGGTTTACTCTACAGAAGCAAGATTTTTGCAGGTCATTCTACAGTAAAAACTGGGCAGTTCATGGATGGTTATCTCTTATTGAGAAATGTGTCCTATGCCACACAATGAGAAGAAGAGACAAACAGACATTTCCCTCACAGAGCTGACAGGCGGTGATTCAATGTTGGCTCTATCTTGTTTGTTTTCACAAAATGCTGCAACACAAAGTGCAGGCCAATTTTTCTGCAATGTTGTCAGCAATTAGCAAGATGACAGTCAAGCCCTAAAGTTACACCAAATGACTTCCAAGAATGGATAAAGAAGCAAGGAGTGAAGTCCTATTTGTGGGAACTTCTTTCTAATCAGGACTGAGAAACAGACCAACTAACCCAAAGCATTCTCAAAAATAACAACTTACAAGTTATGAAATAGAGCTTGAACTTGGACAAAAAATTCCAGGCAACCTGTTTGAAAGTAGAAAAAGTATGAAGTGAAAGTACTTGATGTGCAATGAGTAACAATCTGCTCTGGATTCTTGCCCTGTGAAGATCTCAAGTACAACTTATTGTGTATAGACCCTGAAGTAAATATATATTCAGGAAGGACTAGGAATGAAGGACATGAGACTCTCCCCTCTTCCTCTTTGTGTATCAGTATATCTGATTTTCTGTATATCTTGGGCAGAGCACCTATTCAAAGGCCATGAGGGCAGGGATTGCATCTGCTCAGATAAATCTTTCTCCAAGGAATAACAGTGAAGCAGCACTGTGTCTAAACAGTGTTGGCAGCACTACAGTGTCAGTAGATAAGTAGTTCAGAGAAAGAAAATACTTGTGTGGCATCTGTTAATGATGGAGGTGGAAAATGCTGCCATCTTTACATCCTCTCTCAGTTATTCTGACAACTGTGAAAAGAAGCAGCAGTAGCACAAAGCCAAAAGAGATTAATGGTCAAATATAAAGAAATTCAGGCAAATTCTGTACACGTTTTCCTTGACCAGAGATAATTTATTAGTAAAGCATACTAATATACCTCATTTTTTTGCTTTGCTGGTGGGTTTTTTTTTTGTTTTTGTTTTTTCTTATTTTTTTGTCACATACACACATACAAAGTATTTCATACTTTGCATACTTTGCCTAATGATAAATCCTTAAAAGCAGAAAGACAGTCATGGAACAGAACAGTCACTTGTTCTCCCTGGGACACCTTATTTCTGGTTATTTATACAAAAGGATCTGTGATAACTACTGTGACTGAGGGATACCCACTTCAGAATATCCCACAGATTTTCAACAAGGCTGATTTTTGAACACTTAGAGAAGATGGAGCAGAGAACTCTAAAAAAACACTGCAGATATTAGCTTCAAGAACAAAAGCGGTTCCTGTGCCTGTAGAAACTTCCAGGACTGAGCAGTATCAACTTGCTGGCAGGCACCAAACCATGGTAAGCAGTCCAGTCTCCAGTCCCTGGACTAGATGAGGCAGAGCAAGTCCATCAAGCCCTTCAGTATTTCATACTCTACAAAAAGGGCAACTCTACCTTTCAAATGTTTTGGTTTCTGATAATGTAAAGCCATGAAAATTAATTACAGGACAGCAAATCTATGTCTACATCTGATTAGAACAATGAAAAGATTCATGGATGCCAGAAAATCTCACAATTGTGCACTGCTGTACAATTTGCATCATTTCTCATTTGCTTTCACACACACTCTAATAAGATCATTTCTGCTTCAGTTTCCTGAGTGGGAGTTCCCTGAGGACTGGATTTCATTATCAGTTTTGATGGCTCAATGCTTTCAACCTTCAGCTTACATCCGGACAAAGCATACATTGAAGAATAATAATACAATAAATGTCCTGTCATCACTTACTGACAAAGTACAGTGATCTAGTCTTTGTATGCTTTTCAATTTTACAGAACAGTTTTTATTACGTTACTTGCACTTATGTTATGCATCATAGTCTTTATTTTTCATATTTCTCATCTCAGTCATTCAAAAACCACAGATCCCCCTACTGTTAAAGCCACTTTAAAACCAATTATTTTGAAAATACATTAATTCTAAATCCTTCTATGTGCTTATGATCTGTCATGCCTTTGAAGTTCAAATGCCTTATGTTCAATGTACAGACACTCGGGTTTTGTTTTAAAAATTCAGAAAGAAGAACCGGGGGACAAGGAATTCAATAAAGTTCATAATTGTCCTTTTTAAATAACAAGGCATGGTAGCAAAGTTTCTTGTCTCTTTCCTCACCCACAGGATTCTAGTCATGTGTAGGTTTCACCCAACCTCAATTAAGCAAGAAATTTCAGGATCAGAGTCCAACCAAGTGGTAGAGTGGAAATGCACATCAGTAAACCAGGAGACACAACCCATGGTAAAAAATACAATGCCCAGAGTAAAACTCGGCCACTCTGAGTTGAGGCTGTAATTATTAATCTATGGAACAAATATCTCTAACAATTTGAGTGTAAATCATTAGCCTTTTCCTCTCCACAGTAACAGACACTCAAACATGAGGATAAGGAGACAAGACTCTAAATGTATGCATATTTTTCCTCTGAACTTTTGCATATTTTTCAAAGAGAAGATGTTCAGATATCTTCTTTGTAAGACTATCTGAAGGCTATTGAGGATAAACTAACTTAAAATTTGTTCACCATTAAATTTTAAGAGGTAGATATTGCTCAGATACCGCTCAGCACATCAGTTTGTACACTGATCTCAGAAACAGAGGGCTGTGCTCCAGTTCCTCACCTGACTTTGTCCATTGTAACACATGAAATGTCTCCTCCTTTCTCTGTATCACCTCTCATGAAGAGTCTATGCTAGGGAAATATTTTTTTTTAACTACAGGATTAAAAGAAACAAACAAAGAAAAAATAATGAATCTCCAATAAGCTGTATAATATAGAATACTCATCCTGGAGATACCAGTAACTTTAAAAAAGAGAGCAACTACACTTTTGTTTATTCCAGGAAGTCATCTGACAAATGTTTCTTTACCACAATAGAATCTGATAAGAAACTAGAAAACTTCAATGAAAACAGAATATGTCATTTTACTATGAGGGCCAAATCTTCAGTGGCAGTCACAACATTCATACTAGTAAATTAAGGGGTGTTGGAAACATTCCCAGACACCTAGGCCAAATGACCTAGAGCACCCTGAGTATATGCTTATGAGCTGCCTTAGCATCCAAAAGTGAATGGCTTCATGCTCCCTCCATTTCTCTCAGGAATTGTTCCTAGAACATTTTCACTGCTGAACCTTACACTGAAGAATTACTTGTGAAAAGACAAGTTTAAACAGTTTAGAAGTAGAGTCCAGAATAATCCTGGTCACTTTTCTTCCAGGGCAAATCATCCAACTGAAGAAAGACCTCCACACAGTTCCTAGATCCAGCTGGAGCACCATTTTCCTTTCAGGTTTTGCTCATAAGGTGGAAAAGCAGAAGAAGAAGGCCTGAGTGGGGCAATAAGGTCAGATTTTAAGAACAGTCCACGAACAGATATTCAAAGTATTTCAGCTAGGAATGAAACACAGAATTTTAAAATAAATATAAACATTTAGTTAGAAGGTTAGCTGTGCTGAATTTAGTTACAATAGAAGTGAGCTTAATCAATTAAAAGTTAATAGTTGAGAAGAGCTGGACCTGAAATGAGTTTTCAAGATGCAAGTAACTGATTACTAAATAACTGATTACCTTTTATGTTTGTTTAGCTGTGCTTAGAATGAGAAACAGAAACATTGATAAATCGATTTAGGGAACATAAACAATTGTCAATTTCCTCCCTATCTGAGAACCTATTTAAGGTCATGCAAAGAGGAACTGGAAGGTCACCAAAAGTAATTTGTATTGTTAAAACCCAGGAAGGCAGAAAGGTCAAATTGAGGAAGACCACTTCTACTTCATCTTATGAGACCACTCCCCTAATAAAAAGACCACCGACTCAATTCAGAGAACATACTACGCATGCCTAATGACATTTAAGCTAATTTCCATATGAAACAGAGAATGAGAGGTGTTAATGTTATAAATATGCATTTGTATTTTGGATATTCATAACTTTTGTAGATAAATAAACTCTGTATTGGCTTGTACCTTTGCACAGCGTATGAGGGAATTATCCTGTGCAGCTGCCTGGCGCTGGAATAAACATACACTTTCTAACTCTAAACTCTTAGAGAGTCTTTGTCCGTCTCATTTGGTTATTGATATTAGATCCCTACCCACATTTTGGTAAATCAGGAAAGCCAAAAAAGGGACATCAATATAGCTTTCAAGACTGACACAAGAAAATTATGTTGCCCTTCTGCCACAGATAGGTCAGTAAGAAGTAGATGTAATTTTTGACATAGAAGATATTTAAGTTCGCCCTTACAGAACAAAAGAAGTATAAAAAATAAAAAGAAGACTGCTAAACACTTTTCTAGGCAGCAAATTTATTGACAGATGAAAATCTAACACTGGAAGTTTGTAAATAAAAGATTAGGCACACATTAATTAGGGACTATTTAGGTAGGGTCAGCATTATCTGTAGGCAGGGTAATGGTCTAGACTGTCTTCTTCGGGTCAACTCTACCCCTATTTTTTATGATCTACTTTGTACTTTCTTTTCCCAGAGTCTTAGAGATAACATTGCAAAAAAGATACAGTTAATGTCACTTAAATCTAGGGGGGAAAAAAAAGTCTACCTGTACATAATTTTCCTTTATTTAATTTGGAGTTAGAACTCCAAAGCTTATAGCAAGAAACATAGAAAACAAAAATGTAACTTTTTTTTTTTTTTGTACAATAAAGCAATAACTTTTTTCTTTGTTTCTCGCTCTCTTTCAGTTTTTTAATTCTCCTTCATAGTTTAGGGACACAGATCTCCCAGGAGACAAACTGTCTGTCCTACACTGGCAGCACATATCGCTCGTACGGTATCATCTTATTTCAACTAAGTTGAACAAACAGAATGAGTTACTGTACTTTTTGCCTTCCAAATCCTAAGGGGACCAAGTGTATGTTGAAATAAGAATTAAAATAACAAGAAAAATACCATAAGGAAATTTTCACAACCACTTGTGGAGTTTTGCTGTGTGTACAATAGAGCAAAAATGCCAAAAGACTTCTCTCTCTGTTTCCAGATCCCCCCCCCTCCACATTCCCTGCCCGCAATACACCCCTTGCTGAGCATCACCAGGACATTTGCCAGCTAAACTTGTTTGGCCTTATCATTTTGCAGATTTATTTCTGTTATTTTTGTCCACAGAGTGTGCCTGCAAAGTGTTTCCTAAGATCTGCATCTCCAGCACTGTGTTGTCTTTAGGGTGGTTGGTTGAAATGGAAGAATTCCATGTGTGCATAGAGGTTTAATTGATTGTCCTTATTGTCTCACCCTTTTCTGTGCTTGAGTCAGATGATTCCCTAGGTGAAACACGAGTTCCCAACATTTCACTGTCACACTGATCAATGAAAAGGAGATCAATGGAATGCACCTGGTTGAAGGTGAATGTATCACAGCTCCTGCTGTCCAGCAGCTCCATAACTTATGGACTGAGACAAGGATGTTCTGCCCAAGCATACCAAGGGGTTGTAGGGAAGCTGAGGACAACTGAACAGGACCAGTGAACTATATGCTTGGAAAACTGAGGGACTAGGTTGCATGACCAGACTGTGGATACCCTTCATTCAACCATTTCACTTTGGCCAGTAGCCTGACTGCTCCCAGGAGAGTAGAATCTTCATAAATCAACTTCAAAAGACTGCAAGACTTTTGAGCACAGCCAAATAAAATCTCATCCAAAGACAAACATCATCAAGCATAAAAACAAATGCATATACAGAATTGATTTTGGAAAGATTTTGGATCCCTTGGGCACAGCTTTGAAAATTCTCAATAATTATGCCACAACCCAAATATAAACCACAAATTATATGATCGACAGTTCTCATCATGTAGAAGACTAAATATAAATCAGGTGTAAGTCTTCCACAATGTTTTCTGTATACGCTTCAGATATGAAAACTTTTTAAAAAAAATTTCCTCTTTGTCATTTCCCTTTTCTTAAATGAGCATACTGACATTGATAGAATTAGAATCAAGTGTCAATTAAATGTCTGACCTTCAAGATGTTACAGAAGTAATGCCATGAATGTATTAAGCATTTTTTACTCATCTCAGCAGGCACGATACTATGAATTATGTAATAATGAGCATCAATTTTTCAAAGCAATAGATGTGACACCACTATATGGTGAAAACAAAGTACTTACATTAAATGAGACATGTAGTTGGTCCAAACTAATGTGATCTAAACAGTCTTCCCTTAAAATATTTATTAGATAGAAAAGATTCCATAGCTGCACTTTGCAGTACACATTTTGTAAGCAATCTTTTCCCATGGTATTTAACGTAGTTATTCTGATGCTGATGTTTTAGCATCTTGACAGCCAGGACAGATTTCACCATTACTGGACTCAGGCCACTAATGCATCTCTGTTTGTGCGGACTGTGTCTATTTCACAATTTTTTCAATTTGCAGGACATCAGAATGACAAAAAAATTGAAAATAATGCCACAGAACCTAAATTTTAACCTCCTTTTTACAGATAAAAAAAAATGATAAGCAATAATTTTAAAGGGTTTTTTGGTCACTAAAAGTTTACTAGAACACTGAAAATATTTACATATTTTAAGAAATAAAACTCACTTTAACCACTATGTTTTCTGCTTTCTTTCTTCGGAATGCTACTGCACATCATAGTGAGGCCTATGATGTAAACCAGTAAAAGACAACAAAGCAAAAAATAAGTCTCTCAGAAAATTTCTCTTTTTTTCACAGATTAGTTCTCAGCCTGAGAAAAGCAAGAGTGTGGTAAAATTTTGGTATCATAGTCAAAACGTCCATCATTAAAAATATCTCAATTTTCTTGGGTGTTAGGAAATTTCTTCAGCAAAAATGTAGCCAAGTATCTTCACCAAAAGGGTCATCAAACATTAGAACAAGCTGCCCAGGGAAGTGCTGGAGTCACCATCCCTGGAGGTATTCAGAAGGTGTGTAGATGTGGCACCTGGGGACATAGTTTAGTGGAGGATTTGTCAGTGCTTGGTCAACAGTTGGACTCAATGGTCTCAAGGTCTTTTCCAAACTAGATAATTCTGATTATTGTTATCAGATTATGTGATGAATATGATTCTAAACAACCAATTTTGATTGAAGATTTTTCTGTATTTTGGAGTGTGTTCCCCAGCACATATGGCAACAAAAAATTTTCTAGAGTAGTTTAGGAAAACAGTTCCACTTTCAAAACTACCTTGGACATTTAGAAACATGTATCTCCGTAACTTAGATAAGGACTACTCAGTGACTACAGTCATCATGGATGTTTTACCCAAAAATAATTCATCATTTTTCAAAAATTATGGTTGTACTTAGGAGCCAACAGCAGCAAACTACACTACAGTTGAAAATAAGTAAATGACACCTCACTCTGCATTTGGAGTATAAAATAATACAAATTCTTACTACTAAATATGTATTGACTGATGACAGATTCTCAGGAATTAACATGCTAAACATAAAAATATCAAAAAGAATTATTAGGATTAACTTGAAAAAATATTGGATGATAGCCCAAAGATTCATTGACAAACACCAAAGACGCAAAACTGTAAAGAAATACAAAGTCAGAATCATAGGTATTGCCTCTGAATCACATATTGGTTTATCAAGAGTTCTGGAAAATAGGTGATTTCTAAGCTCAACTCTAGCCATACTTCACAGTTACACATAAAAGAGAAAATGCGTGTCTGAATAGCTTTATATGTATTTTGTATACAGATATGTTAAAAATGTATTTGTATACATACATGTACAGTTATACATACATACATACATGCATACAAACCAAACACATACAATATGCAATTTAGTGTAGTCTCTACGCTGTCTCAGACAGATATTCCAATGCAATTACTTTTAAGCAGTTGTGCTTCACTATTTAAGCCAGAAAAGAGAAAGCTCAGGGGAACATCCCATCAGTGTATATAAGCACTTGCAGATATTTAGAGGCAAAGAAGACAGAGCCAGGCTCTTTTCAGTGATGCCCACTGATGAGACAAGAAGCAACGGGCACAAATTGAAACACAGGGAGTCCCTTTGGAACATCAGGAAACACTCTCTGAGTGTGAGGGTCACCAGGCATGGCCACAGGCTGCACAGAGAGGCTGCGGAGTCCCCATCCTTGGAGATATTCAAAAGCTATCTTGACATGGTCTTGGGCAGTCAGTTCAGGGTGGCCCTGCCCTAACTGTTGGACCAAATGTCCTTCAGAGGTCCATTCCGTCCTCAGCTGATTAGGTGATATTTTGGCAGTTTCAGGGATAAGAGTTCTCTGCAGTACAATTCCTATCAGAAAGAAGAATAGATCCATTGGAAACATATTCACAGACTATATAATTCAATATGAGATTTATAGTTAAAAAATAGATGTAGATGTCAAATTTTCAGAAGCTTCATAACTCTGTAGCACTAATTACCATTTTTGTGGAATTATATAACACAATATGTTTTTAGTTTGAAGAAGAGATCATGTTTAGCATTGTTAGAACACTGAGGCTACATGCCTAATTAAGGATGCAATTCACAGAAAAGCAGGGTATTAAACAACTTTAATGGTACATATTTGTGTAATTAATGACAGCATTGATTTTTCAGTAGTTTAGCTTTTGAACATAGGGCAGCTGGCTTACTGTTATATATAGTTTTAGCATAGTGCTAGAAGTATTCATCATGAGCAACAAGCAAAATAATTACTTCTGAGACAGGGGAATTGAGGCCGTAAATATTGAAGTAGCAACACAAGGTTTTAAGAAAATGCCTGAGGGATATATAACACAAATAAACCTCCGTAAATTCTCATGGCAAAAGGTGTTCTACTTCTTGTAGTGTACCAAGTGCTGTCACAGAGACTCAAGATAGGAAAAAAACCTTCCAGTACATATCTGGACAGGAATCACTCAGTTGCTAAAGGACAGACACACACTACTACCCATATAAAGCTATTTTTTATCTCTCAGTCCTGTGATCACTGGGCTGAGGTTGCATGTTCACTACCATGTTACTGAGCACTACTTCACCATCCAGCAGTACTAATCTGGAATGGTAAGGCACGTGAGGAGGGCACAATGTGATTTTTGACCAAGGGCATGTCAGTGCCCTGAGCCGAAGGGCATTGCCCATGACTGCAAGAAAGATCAGCTACCAGCTGACCCTGAAATTTTGTGGAATCTGTTGCTCCAGATGGATCCCTACAAATCTATGGAGCCTTATGGGGTCCATCCAAGACTCCTCAAAAACTGACTGATGTCATTGCAAAACCGCTCTTGATGATTTTTGGGCAGTCCTGGGAATCCGGAGAGTTCCTGACAGACTGGAAGCTGGTGAATGTTGTCCCAGTTTTCAAAAGGGCTAGAAGGAGGGGCCCAGTAACTACAGCCCTTTTAGTCTCACTTCAGTGCCTGGACAAGATTATTCTGGGAGGTATTGAAAAACGCCTGAAAGACAACACAGTCATGGGTCACAGCCAGAACATCTTCATGAGGGGAAAGTCCTGCTTATCAAAGCTGATTTTCTTTTATGACAAGGCAACCCACCTAGCTGATAAAGGGAAGCCAGTTGATGTAATGTTTTTGGGTTTCAGCAAAACTTACCACAATGTCTCTCACAGTATCTTCCTGGATAAAATGTCCAGCACAGAGCTAGATAGACACATCATGGATGGGCAAGGACCTCGTTTAGGGATCAGACACAACCCTCCGGGAACCCTCTGGGATGATCTTCATTGTCGCGCGTCCTAATATTGCCCCTTTTCTGTTATACAACTTGTTACATACAGCCACTGAAGAGATGCTCTTCCCCACATAGCCAAAGCGTGAGTCTCATACCTAACCATAGGTGACAAGCGCCATTATGAGCATCCCAGGCATTCCCAGAGATCAGACCAAAGACTTACCAGAGACCTGGGCCTTTCTCAAGCAGGGTTAGGTGGTCAGATAAGGCATGCTTGGATAGGTCATGACCCATGAATCACTTCTCCAGTTTCTCAGTAATTTCTCTAGTTGCACCACCTGAAAGCTTTACGTTTGTAATGGCTACAAAACTGCTGCACACTGTACCAGGTCTTAGGCAATGAACTGTAAAGGGCAGTTCTCAGCTGCTCCAGCAGCTTATTGCAAGTAAAACAATGCACAAAGCTCCACAAGTAGAAACAATTAATGAAGACAATTATAATAAATTTGCACTTTTTTTTTTCAATTACAAGTGTTGAATCCAATTACTACATTGTAACAGAATAGTTAAACCAGTTTTGTTCTATAGCCAGAAACCACGATGGCAGCATTTTTTCTAAAAACCAGCTCTTCTATAAAGAAATAAATAGAAATTAAATATTAATTCACCACTTGGCAATAGAACTCATTTCTACTAAAGACTAGTTAATAACTTTCCTAGGACTATAAAAACAGACTTGTATCACTAGTGAACAACAAATTTGTTTAAATTTGTTTTGCTATTCTGGATTCAATTCTGAAAATCACAGAAATACCCATCAGGTTTATAAGTTTATCTGTATTCCTGAGCCCACCATCCTCACCTTTTTCTTTTCCCCAAAGTTTAGCTGTCCTTCTGCTGTTTTTTCCAAAAATATTTTGTTAAAACCCAGAACTTCTTTTTCATGCTAAGCAAGACACTGTTCATGGCACACAAGAAAACTACACTGAGTTATATCATGCCAAGGTTACTTTAACCAAGGATAACCAACTTCAACAGGACCTCCAATTCAAAATGCAGTGCTTATCCTAAGACCTGTCTGGCTTTGGTTACTGGTATGAAATATCTGCGTCATTTTAACAGTACTTCAAAAAAGTTCTAGCAAGAAAACTAGGTGTTAAAAAAGTTAACAATAAAAAAAGTGTAAATATTTGGTCTAATTTTTTCTTTCTAGAGAACAATTAAATTTTTTTTAATATGAGGTAGCACCTAGCTGCATCCCACTTTCTGTATGCTGAATATAAATGATATTTTTTTAAACCATACAAAGCATATAATTAGAAGCTTAATTAAAACCTTTCAGAAAAGATTTCAAGCACATAAGAGGATTTTTTATGTCTCATTAGAAACTGATGCATCTCTATTTATGGAAGATCTACACATCATATAAAGAGGCTCATTACAACAAGAATTAATTATCCTGAGTTTATGGCAGTCAGGTAGTCAGCATACATGGACCCATTTTGCTGGAGCATACTCCCACTCAAATTCATGGAGTCATAGAAAGCCTTGGCTTGGAAGGGACCTTAAAGATCATCTTTTACTAACTATTGACACCCCTACCATGGGCTAGGACACCTTCCACTAGACACTAGACAAGGTTGCACAGAGCCCCCATCCCACCTGGCCTTGAACACTTCCAGGGGTGGGGCATTGGCATCTTCTCTGGGTGAATCCATCCCAGCCTGAAGAAAAGGGCCCAACAAAAAACTTGCCTGACAGACTGATCGCAAAGGCTGGGCTTCCAGGAAACAGTCTCTTCCTTACATAGCTGCAGTAACATCACCTAACATCTTTGCAGCTAGGCAGTTTGTCACTTAGGACATACTTAGGAAACTAGTAGAGTTTTTTGATTGGCAATTAACAATTTTGGAAATAACTACTAGTTTAGACATTACTGAAATACTTTCCCAACAAAATAAAAACAGAAAACAGAAAGGGATTTAATTCAATATGAGGTTAATAAATGACTATATATTAAAGCAAGGCTGAGGTAAAATGTAATAGAGAATGCTATGCAGTATTATGACAAGTTATTTATAGCTGTTCCATTAAGAATTTATGTAAGTTTTATAACCATTTTATTTACAATATCTTCATTTTCATCCTCAGAGATTATTTCCTCCTGAAACATCTCAATAAGCAATAAATACATGATAAATGAAGGTTACTGCACTGAAACCGTAGAAAAGTTGGTGGTTTGAAAAGCTGCCAGTCATGGTGTCACAGTGGGGAAACTGCAACACGCGTATCAATCAACGAGGCCCATGGAAAAGAATATCTATGGACCAATTCTTGCTAGATGTTTCAGAGATGTTTATTTCTCCAGCCGCATGGCCGGGGCTCTGCCAAGGAACTGAGGCAATCCCGGGACCTGAGGGTCCTTGCCCACGCAGGGGAACACAAAACAACCAATGGGGAACGAGGCTGACCAGGGGCAGGGAAACCCCGTGCCTCCCCTCAGGGCCCCTCTCCCAGGACCACATGGCAGGGGGAGGGACCCTGACATTTCACCTGTTTATTTTTAACAAAAAGAGATTTAAAACTTAACATTGAAAACAACTGAATAAACATAACAAGAACAGTTTCAAAACAAAACAAGACACCCTCCTGAGTCTTTGAATGTCCAAACAGATTCTCTGGAACATCTTAAGGCTGACAGAAGGGAGACAGGACTCTCTGAGCATGCTTTGTGGGGAAACTGAGGCAGGAGAGGGTTTCTTCCATTTGTACCTGTTAGAACTCTAAACAACAATAGTTAATTTCTTCCCTCCCCCTCTTCATCCCCCACTCGGCATTGGAAAAGGATTTTTGGGGAAACAATTGGCAAAGGCATGGTTTTCTGAGGGAAACCATGGATGAAAAAACAGATTGGGAATACACTGGGGGTGATAGGATATAGGGTAAAAGATAAAGGTGGGATTAGGAAAGGGAGACTGTAGGGGGGGCTTATAATGAAGATCTTGTCTAACATGACTACGATTTTTAGCATATATACTGCCTTTTACAAGAACACCATCAGGCCCAGTGACCTCTGCTGCTTGTAACCCTTTTCTACCTTGCACAATTATGAACTCTACTACTTCTCCGTCTCTCAAGCTTGGGATGCATTCCTCAGGGTTATTCTTTTTAATAGCAGTTCTATGAAGCTGGTTGTCATATGTTTAACATTATACCATTTTACTATTCCTAAAACCTTAGCTATGGTGATTTTTTTCCTTTTTCCTTTTTCCTTTTTCCGAGTGGCTGCTGTTTTCTGTCTCGCTGTGTTTTTGCTTTCTCTTTCGCTTTCGCTCACTTCTGTGTTGGAACTGCCAGGGTTGTCAGTGCTGCCGGGGCCGTCAGGGCTGCTCGTGCCTGCGCGCTCTTTCCGGGGTTGCATTCGTGGCTGCGCGGGCTGGGCTGCGCCGTTCAGCTCCCCGTGCGCCGCCACCTCTGCTGCACTGCCACTGCCTGGGGCCGTGCCCACGTCTCGGCCGGGGCCCTGAGCGACGGCCCCCTGTGCCCTGCTCCAGTGCATGTTTTGGCTGGGTGCGGCTCCACTCCACCGCCGGCCGCTGCCCGCGCACCGCTCCTCTCACAGGGCTCGCTCCACCACGCGCTGCGTGGGGCCGGGCGGGCTCCTGCTTTGCCTCGCCTCGCTGCCGACGCTGCAGCTCACGTGGCTCCGACTGCGCACGGGAACTGCCTCGCTGCTGCTTGGAGAGGGCTCGGTCCACGTGGACAAGGCCACACGGTCCCTGAGCCAGGCTTCCCTTTACCAAGACACAGCTGACATTGCTCAACAGACTCGGTAATTAAATAATATTCATGAAAATATTCTTCCATCGGCATATATTTTGACTCAGAAATTAACTGTGTCCAAACAGTCTTCCAAAAGTCTTTGGTAAGAATTAAATCCCAAGAAACATAGAAAAAGTTTTTAAACAACCATGCCAGGAAATGTTTCAGTTCCTTTTGAGCTTGAATTAAGCTAAAATTTAGAACTCGTTGTTCAAGAATCTTTTCAAGTTTAAGATAAATGTCCATATGCAGCTCTGAGAGCCAAGAGTCTTTCCACGGTTCCTCCATAATTTAGAGATGGAACAGCAAAACAAAAACAAGAAGGGAAATCCAGAGTTTACTCACAAATCCGTCTCTGTCCTTAGGGATTGGGGATCATTCTGCCTGCATTTGACCAACATATGTCACAGTGGCGAAACTGCAACACACGTTTCAATCAACAAGGAATCCCGTGGAAAAGAGATATATATGGACTGATTCTTGATAGATGTTTCAGAGAGATGTTTATTTCTCCAGCCGCATGGCTGAAGGTCTGCTGAGGAACTGAGGCAATCATGGGACCCGAGGGTCCTTGCCCGCGCAGGGGAACACAAAACAACCAATGGGGAACCAGGTTGACCAGGGGCAGGGAAACCCCGTGTTTCCCCCCCAGGGCCCCTCTCCCAGGACCACACAGCAGGGGGAGGGCCCCAACATCATGGTAAATCAGTTCAGACAACTTGCAGTGATTAGTGTTTCTGTCAGAAGAGACTATTCCAAACTTTGCTTTGTCATCCAGCAGAGATAAGAAGAGCCACTAGAGATTAAACCAAGGACACATACTGTCCTTGGCATCAGCGGGAATTATAAATGTTGAACTGGCAGAATAATTTAAACTATTTGCACAGTTTTCAAACTGACTGAAACAAAGTACCAAATTATTAATATAAAACCATTAAAGGGGGCAAAGTAAAGTTGTGGTACCACTAAAAGAGGTAACTTTTAGTTCAATTAACTTCATCAGAACACGATGCTTTCTGAAATACTGTAATCACCATTATTCAAAGGCTAGAAAATGAAGCAACAGATGTACTAAACTAGAATGTAATGTAACGTAAGTGCAACTTACATTCCTCATATCTTTGATAACTGACATTATTTTTAGAAATATTAGTATAGAAATTCAAGGAATGTGTTTGGAAATATTTCAATCAGTACAATGCAACAGTATTTTATAGAAGTCTATTTTATTAATACATTTGAAATGGTATTTTAATGCTGCATAATACACTTTTTTGAGGGATAAATCTGTTTCATAGAGCTTTTGTTTTCAGTAGACAATAACTCAGATGGCTTTCAGTAACAGTACCTCTATCACAGCCAAATGACAATGTTTCTATTCATACCTTCCAGGTAGCTGGTCTGGCTGCAGATCTTACTAGAGTCAAACATAGCTTACAACTAATAAAAGAAGAGGAATGAGAAGAAAAAAACCCAAACAACAAAATGCAAACCGAACCCTGTCCTCTTGATTTTGCCCCATTAAACGTTTTAGACTGCCAACAAAATTCTGGTTTTCCACTCTGATGCTATTGCAGTAACAATAAAGTAAACACACCATAACCTCAGAGGGCATTCTTTGC
Organism: Aphelocoma coerulescens; assembly: GCF_041296385.1. Lineage (NCBI taxonomy): Eukaryota > Metazoa > Chordata > Aves > Passeriformes > Corvidae > Aphelocoma > Aphelocoma coerulescens. The sequence continues at coordinate 126,842,663 of NC_091015.1, forward strand.
ACTTATTTGTATTTGCAAGCACCACGGGGTTTTATTGCCAACGAAAGAAAATTTTACATTTCATGAGACTAAAACAGATCTGCTAAAGCTTGAAAGGAATATTACTTGATGAATCTGCCAATTTCATAGTTCAGTTATTTGTCCTTTTTCAATTGCAGCAGATGTAATTTGTGTCCATGAAGTTCTATGCAATTCTATTTCACTCTCCTTCCAATCTCCTTTCTCCTCTAAGCCTCAAAGTACTTTTTTGTATATTCCCAGCTGAACATGAAAAGTTCCAAATTCCTTTGAAAATTAAATGTTGTCAAACTAAACTTGATTATCTCAATTTTTTCACTGATATTTCAAAGGCAGCTATGCTTCTAACACACAATAAATAAAAATGAAAAAATTCATTAAGGTTTTTTTTTTTTTAAAAAATTCCTTTTTCCAAAAAAGTCTTATATTGTTTCAGAAGTCAGAACACTTATAAAAATATAATATTTTCTCAACAAGAATATCGGTTCTGTGATCGTCTGTTATACAGAGATCTAACAGTATCCATTATCCCCAGGTCCAGTCCAACTAATACTTCTCTACATTAGTATATTGGTCCAGAGCCATGATAAAAACATGCTTATGAAACTTCTCTATATAAAGTACGATTTATCACACAGATTTATTTCCACCTTGAAATTGCATTGTCACAGAGAAAAAAGTTCTCTTCTTCAACAACCAGATAGTGAACTGGAGAACAGATGAGTTCAGTTCAAAAGCAACGCTTGCAGCTCACTTTTATTAGCTGCACTAAAGACTTTCAGCATTGAAAGTAATGCTGTCAGCCAAGGAAGTTAATTGCACTGATAACAACTGACTTCTGAGGCTTCCTAACACAGATATATTTTCAAGTGCTTCTTGAAGACTTAGAAGGAGATGGTGAGGTTGCTAAAACTTGGCAACCAATATATAACCTCCTTTAGTGGATAATTTGATCCCTATCTTGCTTGGTTTCTGCTTTATTCAGCCCACTAAACTATATCACTGAAACATTAGACATATTTATGTATCTCAAGCTCTTTAAATTCCACTGAATAACAAAAGGAGGACTTTTTGCAAAGCCTCGCAGATGGCCCAAAAGGAGAAGGCTTGTAAATAACAGCCCTTCTAAAAGCTGATGCAGTAGCTGTGTAGTTTCACCAGCTCAGAAGCTAGTAATCATCTCCTTTTTGAATTGCTGTTCATTTTTAATACAGGGCTGAGGGATGTAAGTGTGGAAAAACTTCTGAAATGGTACAAAGCTCAATAAGGCAAGCATGAAACTAAGTGCCATTAGCACGAAGTGAATGTGAAAACAGAAAAAATTCCAATTTTAGTGAAATGGCTGTGTAGGGAAATGTATCACATGACTTAATGACTTTGCCAAGAAGTTGCACAAACTTCTTCTTTGGACCTGCAACTGGAGTTTAGAATAATGCATTCTTTTAGGAATAATCAACTGTTTAAGTTCAAAATAAACCCCAAACATCTTCTGCTTTTATCACAAAACCAGAGAGTTATAACAGGTCACAAACTGGAGGGAAAGGATGCCATCCAGAGGGACCTTGACACACTTGAAGGGTGGGCTGATGCAAACCTTGTGAAGTTCAACAAAGCAAAGTGCAAGGTCCTACACCTGGATTGTGGCAATCTCAGACACACCTACAGGTTGGGCAGAGAAGTGATTGAGAGCAGCCCTGAGAAGAAGGATGTGGGTATGTGGTTGGTGGAAAACTCGACATGAGCCAGCAGTATGAACTCACGGCCCAGAAAGCCAATGGAATCCTGGGCTGCATCCAAAGGAGCATGGCCAAGCAGGTTGAAGGACGTGATTCTCCCCTTCTAGTCTGCTCTTGTGAGACCCCACCTGGAGTGTTGCATTCTGTTCTGATGTCCCCAGCAGAAGGACATGGAACTGGTGGAGCAAGTCCAGAGGAAGGCCAAAAAGTTGATAAGAGGACCAGAGAACCTCCCTTAAGAAGAGAGGCTGAGATAGTTGGGGCTGTTCAACCTGGAGAAGAAAAAGTTGTGTGGAGAACTCGTAGAAACTTTCCAGTGTCTGAAAAGGTCCTACAGAGAATCCAGAGAGGGACTCTTCTTCAGGAACTGTAATGACAGGACAAGGACTAATGGGTACAAATTGAAAGAGGGCAAATTTAGTAGGTATTAAGAAAAAATTGTTTATTGTGAAGGTGATGAGAAACTGGAACCAGTTGCCCAGAGAGGTTGTGGATGCCCCAGCCCTGGCAGTGTTCAAAGCCAGGTTGGATAAGGCCTTAAGCAACCTGGTCTAGGGGAATGTGTCCCTGCTCCTGTCAGGTGAGGTTGGGACTAAATGATCTTTAATATCCCTTCTAATCCTTAACATTTTATGATCTAGACTAGAAAAATTGTTTTTCAAAGCATATAGAAACACGGGGAGTAGGTGAATATTCTTCTGATGGGATTTATGCTTGAGAGATATGAAATATGTTCTGATTTGGTTTTCTTTTGTATTGATTATAATATTTGCTAAAAGGCAAGTAAGCCCACGCTTTCTTCCTTTTAAGTGTTACCTCAATTGGAGTGATTTCTTTAGCACACCTGACTTTTCACTGTGCTTATTTTGCACTTTTTCTTAACTTTGCAGGTCTGTAATTAAGACAAGGCAAAAAGCCAGTAAATGATATTGGATTCTTTTCATAAACTATGGATTCTTCTTGAGTGTTGGATATTTATCTACCTCCTACTCACTCATATGCTGTAGGTGTTTTTCTTCCATGTTCCGTGTATGGGAAGGAAACCATCTGTATTTATCAAAATCTGTCTAATTCACATCTTCAGACACTACTGACAGCTTCATAAAGAGGCTCACTACAGTGGCAACCTTTACTCTTTATGCAGCAAGTGTACACAGACGAATCATGCTCATCATAAGATGAGCCTAACCCCTTCAAAAATATTCATATGACTGAAATGAGAAAAATTCACATTTTTCTGTAAGTAGACACAAATCATTGTTCTTGTCATGAAATATCCATACATCTACAATAAACTAATTTTATGGAGGAACGCTTCTGCTTCACTGCCTTTGCAACCAAGAAGTTGTTTACTATTCCATTAACTGCAGGTCTGAGAACATTATGCAGACATTAAAAAGCTACACCTCAGACATGTTTCTAATGGGCCTGTATTTATAGACAATAAGTAGGGACAGTGTTTTGTCACAGTAAATTATACATGAAACAGTCTAGCCAAAGGAGAAAAAAAGGCAAGTGTCACAAATTGCTAGTAAAACTGCCAGAGTTCACAGCCTGCATTTTAATCCAGGCACACTTTATTTCATTATAAAAAATAATGTAAAAATGTTTAGCAAAATGCTTAAAAAATTTTTGAACTGCTGCTATAAATGACTTTTGGCATGCAGACAAGAAATGAGAACAGCTTTTTGTTTCACCTTTCACCAGAGAAGTTTTTTGTTTCACCAGAGAAGACCATGTCTTAAGCTAACAGTACTCATCAACCTGCAATCTAACTTGAGTAAAAGAGACCCTGAGAGCCACCAAATGAGTATCGTTGTTGGGGTCCCTTCCCCCCTGCCGTGTAGCCCTGGGAGAGGGGCCCTGGGGGGGAGACACGGGGTTTCCCTGCCCCTGGTCAGCCTCATTCCCAGTTGGTTGTTTTGTGTTCCCCTGCACGGGCAAGGACCCTCGGGTCCGGCGATTGAAGAGTTCCTCAGCAGAGCCCCGGCCATGCGGCTGGAGAAATAAACATCTCTGAAGCATCTATCAAGAATCAGTCCATATATATTTCTTTTCCACGGGATTCCTTGTTTGGTACATATGTTACAGTATCCCCACTGTAGCAAATGGTGAAGAATGTGGGTGGAACGATCCCCGATCCCTACAGTGACTGATTTGTGAGTAAATTCTAGAAACTGTGGATTCCTCTTCTTGTTTTTGTTTTGCTATTCCATCTCTAAATTATGGAGGAACCATGGGAAAACTCTTGGCTCTCCGAGCCGCATATGGACATTTATCTTAAACTTGAAAAGATTCTTGAACAACGAGTTCTAAATTTTAGCTTAATTCAAGCTCAAAAAGAACTGAAATATTTCCTTTCATGGTTGTTTAAGAACTTTTTCTATGTTTCTTGGGATTTGATTCTTACCAAAGACTTTTGGAAGACTGTTTGGACACAGTTAATTTCTGAGTCAAAATATATGCTGATGGAAGAATATTTTCATGAATATTATTTAATTACCGAGACTGTTGAGCAATGTCAGCTGTGTCCTGGTGAAGGGAAGCCTGGCTCAGGGACCGTGTGGCCTTGTCCACGTGGACCGAGCCCTCTCCGAGCAGCAGTGAGGCAATTCCCGCAAGCGGGCGGAGCCACGCGGGCCGCAGTGTCAGCGGTGGAGCAAGGCGCGGTGGGAGCAGTGAGACCCGGCGGTGCCTGCCCGGCCCCGCGCAGCGCGTGGTGGAGCGAGCCCCGTGAATGCTCGACCGAGAGGGGCGGCGCGCGGGCGGCGGCTGGCGGTGGTAGTGGCAGAGTGGAACTGCGCCCAGCCGAAATGCGCGCTGGAGCAGGGCACGGGGGGATCATCGCTTGGGGGCCTGGCCGAGACGTGGGTGCAGCGCCTGGCATTGGCAGTGAAGCTGCCACCAGAGGAGGCAATGCACGGAGAACTGAGCAGCGTGGCCCGGCCCAGCCCGCGCAGCCCCAAATGCAACCCCAGAAAGAGCACACAGGCACGAGCAGCTCCGGTGGCCCCAGCAGCACTAGCAGCCCTGGCAATTCCAACATGGGAGCGAGCAAAAGAGAAAGCAAGAATGCAGCGAGACAGAAAACAGCAGCCACTCGGAAAAAGGAAAAAATCACCATAGCTAAAGTTTTAGGAATAGCAAAATGGTATAATGTTAAACAAAATTTTGGTTTTATAATGAGATGTGACAACCAGCAAGACATATTCGTTCATAGAACTGCTATTAAAAAGAATAACCCTGAAGAAGACATCCCAAGCTTGGGAGATGGAGAGGTAGCGGAATTCATAATTGTGCAAGGTAGAAAAGGGTTACAAGCAGCAGAGGTCACTGGGCCTGATGGTGTTCTTGTAAAAGGCAGTATATATGCTAAAAATCGTAGTCATGTTAGACAAGATCTTCATTATAAGCCCCCCCTACAGTCTCCCTTTCCTAATCCCACCTTTCACTTTTACCCTATATCCTATTACCCCCAGTGTATTCCCAATCTGTTTTTTCATCCATGGTTTCCCTCAGAAAACCATGCCTTTGCCAATTGTTTCCCCAAAAATCCTTTTCCAATGCCGAGTGGGGGATGAAAAGGGGGAGGGAAAAAATTAACTATTATTGTTTAGAGTTCCAACAGGTACAAATGGAAGAAACCCTCTCCTGCCTCAGTTTCCCCACAAAGCATGCTCAGAGAGTCTTGTCTCCCTTCTGTCAGCCTTAAGATGTTCCAGAGAATCTGTTTGGACATTTAAAGACTCAGGAGGGTGTCTTGTTTTGTTTTGAAACTGTTCTTGTTTTGTTTATCCAGTTGTTTTCAATGTTAAATTTTAAATCTCTTTTTGTTAAAAATAAACAGGTGAAGTGTTGGGGTTCATCCCCCCTGCCATGTAGCCCTGGGAGAGGGGCCCTGGGGGGGAGACACGGGGTTTCCCTGGCCCTGGTCAGCCTCATTCCCCATCGGTTGGTTTGTGTTCCCCTGCGTGGGCAAGGACCCTCGGCCCAGACTGTGAGAGTTCCTCGGCAGAGCCTCGGCCATGCGGCTGGGGAAATAAACATCTCTGAAACATCTAGCAAGAATCTGTCTATATATATTTCTTTTCCACAGGACCCCTGGTTTGGTACATATGTTACAGTATCCCCACTGTAGCATATCATGTTTTAGGTAAGGTTTGTCAACAAAAGTAAATTAAGTGTAGAAATATTGATGTTCCACTTTTATGCAAGTATGCACAAGATGTCTCTGCTGCTCAAGATGGTCAGTTTTCAAATGTGCACAAGCACACATATTTTTAAAATTAGTTCTGAATAGAGGGAGCACACATTCTCAAAAATATTCTACTACCATTACAGGCATATAATTTTTTCAGAATAGAAGTTGAAATGCACATTTGTTGGTTCTGCAGCAGAAACCACCAGAATCCACTGAAATGCAGAGCCTGTCACTGACCTGTAGAAACATTGAATTTAGCTCTTATATTTGACCTTGGTCTTGCAGTCAGGTCCACCAACCTTCCTTCCTTCAGTATATGGACAATGAAGCATACTGGTGCAGAAGAAACCAAAATGACAGATATTACCAATACACTACCACACACTTCTTGCCTGGAATAACTCATCCTGCTTTTTGATGTTTGTGGCAGTCAGTTTATGGCTTGTACTGCCACCCTTAAAATGGCATAGCTATTAAGTGTTACTACTAGTGATGAAATTAAGTCCTTGTATGATCCTGAGGCAGTATGCGTAATCTGCAGGGCCTCAATTTACTAGACCTCACCATTAAGGCAGAAGAGTTGTCACTCCACCACTTTGGAAAAATTACAAGGCTATAACCTGCCAAGAATAATGCACTAAGGAGTTGAGAGTAATACACGAAGATTGAAAGATGCATTTTTTGCACTTACCTAACAGTACCTAAAGAATCATCTTTTAGCCCACGTGCCAATTGTAAGAGGCAATTACACACAGTTCTTGCTCCTAGTTCCTCTAGGAGTTGTCAAGCACGGGTCTCTTCTCCACTGGAAGGTAAGGCAAGACTTGCCATCTGTCAACCTGCACTATCTTTTTCCATTCCACTTCAGTGCGTTTTCCCTGTGCTACCAATTTACACTTATTGTTTTTCTGCTGATACTGCTTTTTACCTCTTTTGCAAAAGAGGTAAATCTGTCTCTGTCAATCTGTATGTCAGTGATCCTTGTGGGTCCCTTCCAACTTAGCAGGTTCTGTGGTTCTGTGATTCTGTGGCTCGGTGATACGACAAACAATCCTTTTTATTTTTACTTTATATACTAATACTCTACTATGTATTGTATACTAAGAACTATGTTGACCTTGGAACTTCAGGAAATGTGTGGGAAATTCCTGCTGACTTAAACTGGAGAAGAACTTCCATCATGTTTCAGAGAGATGATCTGGGTCAAGTTATTCAGACTTTGCTCGAAAATTACTTCTAAGTTTCCTGTATGTTTGCAGCAATATACTCATACTAGCAAACCATATCAAAATACCTTGTCTGTAAGAAAGAAATTTTGCTGGAAAGATGTGTTTCCCCAACAGTTCCTGGATGATTTAAATTGAAAACCTCAGTTGACCTCAGAGTTCCTTAAGGAAAAGAACATTTATTAATATTACCAAGATTTGTAATAAACTATTTAATTCCACAACCTTAAATAGAGATTTTGCTCTTTCCCTTCAGACCACAAAATCTGTTCTTCAATAGCAAAGGCATCACGGTTGGTTAGGTAAGCACGTAAGACGGGGAAAAATGAAATGAAAAAAAGTTTCTACTGAACACATGCTCAGAGTAAAACTGCAAACCAAGATTTTTATTGTAGGTTCTCCAAGCTACTTGGAAAACAAGGGAGAAAGTTGACGGTTTCATTTTTAATACATCGGCCTCAGTTCTCACCATACTGTAAGACAAGGGAAGCCTTACCCCACTTTTCCCTATGCAGTGAATTGAAAAGTTCCTGAAAAGGGGCATAAATGAGTGTGCAAATCCATCTACGACTTGTGGTGGTGCAATGTTTTATTGTATTTTGTATGTTCTTTGTACCCCAATGGTTCATCCCTATCTCCCCCACTTCTATTCCCAGTTGGGTTGCCCCAGATTCAGGCTGCTCCCCCGGTGATCCCAATATGGTTATCCCCTCCCTTTGTTCTGGCACCTTCCCTGCCAATCGCCCAAACCCCTCCAGGAGTTCTGGATTGTCCTGTGCCCGTCACCCAAACCCTCCCTAATTACCCTAATATGGTCCCTGTCAATCCCCCAAGACCCTGCCTCCTCGAATACCTCCCCTCTTGGAAATCCCCTAAACCTCTATGCCCATTGGGGCATGTGACCCCTCTCCCTCCTCCCACCAAGACCACTGGATCAGGTGTAGGTCCTCCCCCCTGGTGCCCCTCCCTCTTAATCCTCCTATTGGTCCCTAGTCGGGTTACTCCTCCTGTTCACCCCCCCCTTTATAAGGTGTGGTCACCCTGGAACTGTCGCTTGTTCACTGCGGATCCCCTTCAATATGTGTTGGATTGTATCTAGTGGCAAGCCTCCCTGCTACGTTTTAACTTTCCCTTCGTTGAGGGCTGCTGACTGCGACAGTTCCTGGAGCCTTCCCTCCCCAACGTAGAGCAGAGGCTTCAGAGGAGCAGCTTCAAAGCTCTGTGCCTCCGGCTGCTCCCCACTCCTGCCGCACACTGCTGGAGCTAGCCTGGGCCGTGGTCAGTTGCGGTCACTGTGACAACTACTGAAAGAAAATGCTGGCCAGCCATGCCATCAAGGGATAAGAAAGCTTTTGGCACAGTGTTCTCTTCTAGTTTCGTCATTGTGGGCAAGAAATGACCGTAAAAATTTCAGTGTAGTGCTGCAGCTGATTAATTACACCCGTACATTTTCCAAAATGGTGTTTACAATTATGTTATGCCTACACTTTCATTGAAAACTTTGCGTGCTTCCTTCTGCCCATGGTGACTCAGATACTTCAGGGTTATCTGCTAAAGTCTCCTTAGAGGCATTTTCCTGTTCAAGTCAAAGAAAATACAGTTCACTGAGAATTCAGCAAAGAGAATGAGACATCAGGTCTGGAAATATGAGTATTTTTAATATTAGAGGATTAATTTTATTTTGGCTTGATTTTGTTTTCTTAAAAACTATATCCACTCTCAGTGTCTTGTGTGTGTATACAAGGAGAGGTATATGTGTGTATGCACATGTGTAGACACATGTTTTTCCCACATTTGCTTATGTGGTTTGATTTAATTGTAAGATGTGGGAAAGTAAAGATGGCTTAGATTATCATTCAAGGGTTTTAATTACTTTTAAACTCTGATGCTGCATAGAGTTATCAATACAAAACCCCACAGGTGAGTTATTCACATGATGCACAGGGCAATGTTTTGGTTTATTCTATTTATAACAAGAATTGTGAAGAACAGAAAATACAAAAGAAACATTACAATAGAGACTAGAATTTCTTTTCAAAGGGATTGCCATATATTTGTACCCATCAACTATACACAGAAATTAGAATGAATTATGTTTATAGCTGCCTTTGCAGGTGACAATGCGAATATTTAAGTGAGTTAATTATTGTCACTCTCCTGATTTAAACTGACAATTAGTTTCCTAAGAAACCATTAAACATTTATCAACCAACAGAAATACGACAGTTATTATGCACAGCAGTTCATCTTCTACTGGATGGGTTGGAACAACATTTTTGAACTTATAATTAGTATTTTCCTGTACTTGAAGAGTAAAATAAACAAAATCACGTAGCAAAGTCTTACAAGGGATTATTACAACAGATTCTGTCACAGGGAAATTAATGACAGAATTCTTATACAAAAGTTTCAATCTGATTCATGCACCCATTCAGCCAAACTGACCCTCTGTATTTCAATTTTTTTTATCATCAGATGCTCAAGTTGTGCCCTGTAGTGACACTCAGTTGAAATAAACAGCATAGAAGTCCCAACTGTACAGGTAGATGATTGTTCATCAGTGTCATGAACAAACGACTTCATACAGGGTGACTGACTTCAAAATACTGAATCCCCATCTGGTGACACCTAATGAGCAATGGAAAGGTTTGAAAGTAATGAAGCAAGTCCCTTTTTGGCAGATGTTACTTGACAGCTGCCTCTTGGGATCCTAGCAGCACTACTGCTGGCTCATATTAATATATTCTTGAAGATATCATGATGAAACTTGTAGAAAGGAGAGGATCCTTTTCTCTTCAATGGGCTGCATTTTATGTTGCTCTTCTTATATCTAATCCACTTACTTAATTTTGATTTCAAGAGCATGTTCAAAGTTCATTTGAACTGAGTTTTTTCAAATGCTTGAGTTCATGCTTTAGCTCACATGCTGCAGGCTGAATCCCTGCAGAAAATAAAATTGACCTAACAGGCATGTCAAGGTGTTTGTTTTTATTTTTTCCCCAAAGGCAGGAGGGAAGAAACATGATTCTGGGTCACTGCTCTTCACATGCATCTTGTGACATACACATGCTGCAGTGGGTTCCCAGTGAGCTGCACAAAGCTCTATTCTCTCTGCATCCTGTTCAGCAGCTCTTCACTCTTCCAGGGGGAAGAAATCCTGATTCTGCTACTTGAATTGCACACATACAACCAACACATACAGAAAGAAGCCAACATTAATAGTTTTCCTTGTTATATAATGAATATCAGACGAATACTAAGTTCCTGGCTTGATCTAAACTCTTCGAGGGGCTAAAGTGGAATCTAAGATAGAGACAGTTTAAGCTGCAAGCCTTCCAGAAAAGTTGTTATCCTTGGTGGTAATGACAGAAGCAATGGGAAGGAAACACTGGTGGAGGCCAGCGACATTCAGCAGCTGTAGAATTTCCTGTTTAAAAAAGCAGAACTTTGCATTTACTTGAAGCAGCTGTGGTGTTAATCTCATTCTACACCTGTTACTAGGCTTTTTTGTGCAATGCCCAATGCGAAACATTAAGAATTCTTGATGAGAGGAACCACTCAAATGTTTCCAGGTCCCTCACACCTAAATACCTTCTCCTTGCTAGCTATCTTTATATATTATAGCCAAAGAATTTTTTTCTAGAAGAGTCATTTATTTTTACTTTAGGAATCTTACATAATTCCTCCTCCTACTGATCATCTTTACAGCTCTTTTCTATTCTTTCTGCATACTAGTTGGTCTTCAAAGAACCTGGTTTTCTTCTGTCCATTTACACAGTATCCTACAGACTTGAGTTATCTACTTCTCTAAGAAATTTGAAAATTATTTTACAGGTATCCTAACAGAGATTATTCATTATCTTTTTATTTTTCTTTTTATAAAGAGCAGTTCTGTGTTTCACTGCAATCCAAGATGCACAGAATTATCAAAATAAATGTCAGCTTTGCAAGCTTTAAAAGCAGTGACAGTACTGGGTGTGGATGTGGCACTTGGGGATGCAGCTTAGTGGTGAACATAGTGGTGCTTTGTTCGTGGTTGGACTCAATAATCTTAAAGGTCTTTTTCAACCTAAATGATCCTATGATTCTGTGAGATATCAGGAAAGTGAATTGTTAAGCCAAAGTCTCTCAACAAGCTGTTCTGCATAAATACATAATTTACATGCTATTATATTAATTAAAACAAAGGCATGAAGCTCTGTCAAGGGAGGCTTAGGTTAGATATTAGGAAGAGGTTCTTTACTCAGATGGTGGTTGGGCACTGGAACAGGCTTCCCTGGGAAGTGGTCACATATCAATATCATCAAGTTAATGGAAGTTCTCTTGAACAGTTTAATATATTTTCAACTCTATAAAAATCAAAAAGCCAAAAAATACACACGGAGTGTTCAGGTAGGTATGCTTATGCCAAGGCTATTTAGCTATCATCCTCTCCATGGGCAGCTTCCTTTTTTTTTTTTTTCAGATATTGAGTCATCTAGACATATCAGAATATTTTTGATGATTCCTTGATTAACGGCCAGTGGGGAACAGAAACAGGCCCAGGATGTGCTTGCACTTTCCCAACCTAGAACAGGGCCAGGAGCACCAACTTCAGACAGCCACAGAAACAGCACTCAGGAGCCCTGGCAGAGGCCAATACAAGCCAAAGAATAAGCAAAGCATCTCCCAAAATCTAATGGTCCAGTTTTGATGAGGAAAATTCACTTACTGCTTACTGGTGTGCAGGTGGTCAGAGATATCTAATGCTGCACCACTGAGCAGCTTTAAGTCTACCTCCTTCCTCAGCTGCTCTGAGCACAGCTATCACCAGTTGCTGCCTTTGTTCAGACAAGAGGAGAAATTGCTAATTAGTCTTATAACCATTTTCATGAAAATCTGCTAATGGTGCCAGAAGTCCCAAGCCAGGTAGTATCATATAACAAAGAAAAAATCCTTCATAAGGTAAATGCTTTCTCATAGCCACCTAGAGATGGAACAAAAAGAATTGAGAACTATTCTGGATTTTATATCTGCTGATACCTCCTTTAGAACAAAGGGAGAATAAAAAACACATTTCTAATGTATGATCTCACTTTTTTCCTAACTATCTACAAGATAAAAGGATGGCTCAGTGGAAAAAGATCTGATGCTTTATTGCATTTCTTTTTTGATACCATCCTTTACTTAGACAACCATTTGCCTGTTCATCTACCAGGGGAATTCCAATGAGAACATTCAGTTCCTTTATTTTATTCTAGCACCTTCCTAACAATACATATGAATCATAGTGCACATTACATTGCAGTCCTGCAACTTTGAGTCCATTTTTTTCACTTTATTTTCATGGTGAGTCTACAAGGAAGTACTTTCTAAGTGCTGTCTCACAAATTAATAGCTACCAGAGACCTGCTTTGTTTCTGTGGCTTTGTCTCTTCAGACTTCAACTTTCTGCTTTTGAGTGTTTTATGAGAAGCATTGTTTAACATTAAAATCCAACATATCCAAGTTAATTCTGACTCAGGGTCTATTAAATTCAGTGCACAGTTCTACCAATGTGAATGTGTTTGAGGCCCACTCATTACTCTTTGAGGCAATTATGAATTTTACAAGATGGTATAATCACGAATTCAAAAAACTACAGGTTTTGTAGCCATTAAAACTTGCTTGCTGATCTCCATTTGTTCTAAAGATAATGAATACATTTCTTTCAAGCACTCTGCTTTATCAGCATAATATCTTTTTGCCTAAGCAGATTTTATCTTGGATTTATGGAGAGACATGGTTTGGTTTGGGGGTTTTTGGTTGAGGAAAGGGGAGAGTAATGGACCCTGCCCCAAAGCTTACCTGTTGCTTGCTTTATTTTTCCCAAGCCAAGCATGCACTCAATAACAAATAAACTCAGAGAACCTCAAATTTTGGTTGTGTTGGCACCCTCAGTGTCACAACTACTGCAGTGACAGCTTAAATGACATGTGGATGACAGTCTCTTATATATCAACTTATATATCTCTTATATATCATTGCCGGCAGCCCTCATTGCAAACTGAAGCAGGCTCAGGCGCTCCAGTCCTGCTGGATTCACCAGACCAGGAGGAGCACCATGTCAGTGCAGTTCTTGTCACTCCTAAACTGCTGCAATCATCAAGCCCCGCTGGACTGGCTGCCTGCAGGTCACTTCAGAGCCTCATTGCATTTCTCTTCACGGGATTGCTGGGCCAGGCAGTACCACAGCACCTGTGGCTCTGCTGAAACCAGCTCAGGTCAGGCATGACAGATGCTGTGCTAGACCATAACGCAGTTCTGTGCTCGTTGCATGAGTTCTGGTGTGCCCTCGATCAGAGAGAGTCCAGCTGCGTTACTTCTGTGCGTCGCAGAAGCGACTTTGGCATCAGGAAAAGCGCTGGCTTGGGCGCACTCGCTGGCTTCTCAGCAAAGGAAACACGGCAGGAGCCGATGGGATCGGCTCACGTTAGCTCGGAGGTAAAGGAAGAGAGAGGCTGTTCTGGTCTTCCTTCCAACAGGTTTATTGTCAGAAGTTTAGCAACCAAAACATGGCAATGATCTTAATCTGGGATCCTGCCGAGAGGCTTTTCCCTCAGTTTTATAGGGGGTTTGAAAGCCGTGGGGAAAGGGGAAAACAACCAATGAGTTACAAGCCAGGGGGAGGATACAATTCAACAAGAACCACTGGGGGAAACCGAGAGGCAGGGGTTGTACCAAAGAACCAGTGAGCAACCGAGTAACCGGGAATTTTCCCGAACCGGGGGAGGCAGTTTGGACCCGGGCACAGCCCTGGGGCGGATGCAGCTTAGGCTTCTGAGCCACCCAGCGACCCACCCTGTGAGTCTGTGTCTTGGGGAAACTCGATCCGCGGGAGGGTCCGGGGTTGGCTGGCATCTCGCTGCCCCAGCCCTGCAGTGGGCTGGGTCATAGCAGCAAGACCAGGCTGGATAAGCCCATCCAGATGCCCACTGGTTTCAGGTAGGGTCACTTGGATGTAGCTGCATCACTCTGCCTCTGGAGTATTGCCTGAAGCTGGTGAGAAGCCTGCAGCTACAGCAGGACAGGCATCAGTGGTGGCACCAGTGCTGGCGTTATTTGGCAGCGCTGTCCCATAGAGAGCATTTGCCTCATGGGATTGCCCTTCTGACAGCAGGAAACAGGGCATGAATAACACAGCATTTCTGCAGCAGATGCAAGGTTCTGCACACTCCGTGATCTCCATCCTCAATTATCATGTATTTTCAGAGGTTCTTTGGGAGATGATCTGAAGAAGATGACACACTTGAGCTATTACAGATCAAAGACAAGAATATATTCCATAGGGAAATGATTCCAGAAAAATAGACTGCATTGTTAGCTGTTCTTTCCACTTTATGCCAGCCACGCATAAACAGACCTACTCAGTTCTCCTCCCACAATTAGTAAAAGGTACATCAATACCAAAAAGTATGTTAAAACCCTGAATTTCAAAGTTCTCAAAAGCAGGCATGTAGCCTGTCCCATTGCTGCCTAAATTAAGATGAAATATCTTGTTCAGCACCACAAAAAGAAAAAAAAAAAGAGTGGCAGAGATTTTTTCAGATGCAGAATGAAGTGCTCCATCCACTGAACCATGCCCCATGCATCAGCTTGCTTTATTTCTGATACACTTGACCACTCAACTGTTTCTGGTTTGTCATTTCCTTACGAGACAAACAGCAATGAAGGGAAGAAAATAGCTGAAGAATAAAGCAGGCAATAGCAAAATAAAAATCAGGGTGAGCTGTGCTCTGAGAAGAAAGGTTAAGTAAGGAGAGAAAACAAATACTGGACAGATGTAAAGGAAACATTTTAGCTGTAACAGATCTGGCTATACACATAGTACCTTAGCTTGGCCAAAGCTCAGGGCTTATACCACTAGCTTGCTTTCAGAACTTTGTAATAACAATGTATTTCTGAGATATTAAGGAAAGACACATCATCTAACATCCCACTGTTAATTGTTAACAAAGGCCATCCACCTGTGCTGTCCTGATAAAAAGCACTGCCATTTCCTACTGTCTCAACACTTGTGTGCCAATGCAGAAAGCTGACATGCAAATGTTTCTGGGCTCCTGGAAGCATTCATTCATGCATACATTAGTGTATCTTTAGAGAAGAGACTTGCTAGAGAAGAGAATAGAGGAATATGGGAATAGACTTGCTAGAGAATAGAGGAATATGGGAATCATCCTTGAAGATAACAGGAATACAAGATCAGCTCTAAATTTTCCAAGTATTCTCACCATGGTGACTGTGTAAATTTATTACAAGTTTCAGTAGTATCTTAATCCTTCAAGTAGACCTAATTTAATATCCTGATTCATTACCTGAAACAAGCAGGAGAAGGCAGTTTTTAAAGAAATACAACTCACAGATGGTAGTAAAAAATGATAGTCTCAGTAGATTTTTCATGCCCAGGCCTCATAATTTGATTTTTAAAAAAGACTAAGGAGACTTTAAATCCAAATAAATCAAGAGGTGCACTGCAGAGACCATGAACATTTTGGTGGTCACTGAACAAGCCAAACAATTCAACCAACCAACCAAAGAAAAATAGCCGTAACAACAGAGAAAATAAAACTCTATACCCCTTAACTTTACTCCAACCTTTCATTCATATTAAAAAAAATATTGACCAAGTTAAATTGAAAAACACTGTTCCATTAATCTTATGAATCCATTACTTTGGGTTATCTTCAGAGGTTTTGTTTCCACAAAAAAAACCAAAAACAACAACAAAAAAAAAAGGCCCCCAAACCTTGATATCTAGTTTTGATCCAGTAAAGAACATATATGCAAGCTTCATTTTCTATTAAGAATTCTTTTCCTAAATCAACAGATCCTAAAGTAAAAAACCAAAATCCAAAAGTGGTCATTAGAAGTTGAAGGACATATCAGCCAAAAAAAGAGTAAAAAATATACCATTAGTAGAATTAACATAAAATTTAATGTGGCTTGTATACTTTATTGTAGGCTCATTTGCAAACTACTTTGCATTGTGAATATTTTCAAGTAAAAATAAAAAGAAAGAAGCTTGACCAGGGCTTTGGCAAAGTATGACTATAACTTTTGACTTAACAGGAAGTATTTTTGAAACTGCTATAGACCTGCTATAGACCAGACATGCAGCAGATACAGTTGCACTGACCATTTAAATAAGCAAAATACAAGTTAGAAATCTTACCTTGGAGTTTTCTTGCTACAAGGCTTATAGTATCTACAATATCATTCATTTGTCCCAGAAATATCAACGTGCCCATGATGATGATGATGATGATGATTTTCTTATATTTCCTATTATGTGACCACATTCATGCACAAACAAATTACTATTTCTTTAGTGATACCGAAAATATTTTCTTGATTATCAATTAAAAACTGAGAACATAATTCACATATACCATTACATAGATATATGTTAATCTCAAAAATTGGAAAATGCATAAAGGCATCCAAAATATGTTCACCAACAGTCAGATAATTTAAATCTAATTTAAATCATACAAGTTAATCTGATTCTTTGATGCTTAAAGTTAGTAAGTAAGGTAGAGTTGGAAAGCAGAACTGATTCAGCTACAGTAATTTTATAAATGGGTCACAAGAAATTATTAACTACTTTTAGCTTTCTGTAGCAGATAAGCCATGAACTGATGCACATGGAGGACAGAAAGAAAAAAAAAACTCTTCTTAAATGGAAATAAATTACCTCAGTGGACTCTTCCAGGCATACTTCCCTGCATTTGGAGCAATATTTTGTTATCTCTTTGACTCCCAGGAAAGTGTTTACTCTGTACCAACTGGCATATACAGCACTGTATAACAGAGTTGCCTTAGCTCATGAAAACATGTTTCATTGTAGATGCTCTTCCAAAGGGTACAAAGCCTGGGTTTCAGAGCAATTAGACACATCACAGGTGACACACTTGGCTCTGAGAAGGGGAAAATGACGTTTGTTCAACACATAAGCACTTTATGCCAACGGGTTCATTCACAGGCATTTCCTGCCAGAAAGCCTGAAAGGCATTGTTTGTACCACTGGGATTGCAGCGTAGGAAGATGAAATAAAACAGAAATAAATGTTGTATTCTAAACTGAGAATCTTGGCTAAACCAGAATGGCCACTGACTGTTGTGGTTTAGGAACGGTGCTCCCCAGTGTGGTGTTCACAATGAAACCACTCCAAACCATGCGCCGCGTGCTCATTCCTCCCTCCCTCTCCCTCTTCCCTGCAGCTGGATGGAGAGGAGAATTGGAGGCAGAAAAGCTGAAGATCATGGATTGCAATATGAAAATTTACTGGAAAAAGCAATGAGATAAGAAAGCAAACAGCAACAGCAGCAATATGAATAAAAAAAGTGTACAAGAGAGAGACGAGCAATTCACATGCAAATGGTCATGGCAGAGTCTGAGACGACTGTCACCACACTCCCCCAGTCTGGGAGAGATCCTTTCCACCTGCCCTGTAAAATGAAGCGAGGTGGTAGAGAATAGACTCTGGGTCTCAGCCATGTCCCCTCCTGCCTACTGCAAAAATGAACCTTGTCCTGGCTGGAACCAGGACATAGACACAGGTACAGGGTATACCTGACAGACAGAAAATGGCATTAAAAGAGTTTTGCAACCTTGACAACTTCTTGTTTATTTCTGACAGTCCCACTTGAAAGAGGGCAGTCACAGAAACAACAAAAAATCAGAAAAATTCACACAGGTTTGAAGTCTTGAGCTCAAAACCACACAGGAACACACACGCTTCAACCGCAATCTAGAGAGAAAAACCAAAAAATCCTCTGGCTTTCCCAACATTTTTGACCTTGTCAAAGAAAAGAAACAAGTTTTCAACCCTGTGACTTAGGAAAGCAACATTATTGTCATCAGGGAAAGAAACTTCTCTGCTAACAGAAAAGCAGAACACAAACCTTGCTCTTCAGGGAGCAACAGGATGGTAACCAAAAGATTCCTGGGAAGGAGACTGCTCACTCTTGACTTCTGAAGTAACAGGGATCAGACAACACCACTTAGACAGATTTTCTCATCAACAGAACTCAAACTCCAAACAGCAATTGTTTTCTAAGCCTATTTTATCCTCCTATAACTCCAGTAGTCTATGTAGTATGTTCTGTTGTTTCAAATGTGCATCTTACATGTGTTTTGTGGTCAGTACACACAGGAGCAAGAAAACCAGAAAAATATAGCTATGAGTGTCTCCATTGCCTTCCCACACACCACCCCATGAAAAGAAGAGGAATCTAAACCTCTGGTCAGTATAGTTCCAGTTAGTTCCCCAGCTACATCTGCTGTCATTCAAACCACGCAACTCTGGCCTGGCTGCAGGGATCCCTAGCAGTCCTTGCTCACCTTGCCTAGGATAATTACTGAGCTCCCTGGTAAGGGGAGTTGGCAATGTGGTCTCAAATTGAACAGCATCACTTTACAGAGCACATAGCTTCCTGAGATCTGGCACCAGGATCTGAAATCCCATCATTGTCTGCCATGGGTAGAGACTGCAACATTTACATAATGCACTGGGAAGACAGGTAGCCTAGATAAGAAAAGCCTCAGGAAGATGCTAGTGTGATTCTAAAATGTGCAGAAAAGACAACAGTATATAGAATTTAAAGCTGGGATTGCCACCATATACATTATCAGAAGCTGACATTACCACATACTTGAAAAGAAAGACCTGGAGCAAAGCTCAGGTCTCTGAATAAGCAAAGGGAAATAATTAAATAGCCAGTCTGGGTTTCGAGGGTTTGGTTTTGTTGTTTTGGATTTTTTTGTTGTTGTTATTTGTTTGGGCTGGACAGGGAGCTGGGGGGACAATATTAGGGAATCAGACTCACTATTTTATTTGCAGGCATGATACAGGTGCAATGGAGAAATCTCTTGGTTAGCAACACAAGCTTAGAACCCTAAATTTTATGTTTCTTTAATAGAACTAATGATTATTCACTGGAAGCAGATCTGGAAACCTCCTGGGTTTATAGCATACTGCAAAAAAAGCAACAAAACTCAAGCCCCAGAGGGAGTTACAGTAACTGCAACATATGCCTTAATTACATTTGCTTAACCTCAAGTGTCCATTACTTCCCTTATGCAAATGGAAAGGAGCACAAACTAGAGAGGGAAACTTCATTAAGGGAGGCAATGGGCTGACCTTGCCAGAGAGGCAGGGGGTGGCTGCAGACAGCCCTTGGATCCAGAGCTCATCAGGATCCATCTTTGAATTTAAGGAGTCACATAACTCAAAAATGGCATGTACAAGATTAAACAGCTTCAGATTCATCCTTGTCTGCTTACAGTTCCAACAAAGAGACATTATATATATATGTATGTGTATATGGATGGATGTGTCCTTACTGTGCAGGATCCCTCCCCAGCAGTATACAGCTTTAAATCACTGCAAACAAGAGACATCTCAGGAAAATGTTTTAAGATAATTGATTTCTCATTTTTGTTTGCACAAGTCTTTTTTGCCAAGCTTGTTAGCAAGGTACTCTGTGAATGATGGATATAAAGGGAAGACTGCATGGGAGTCATGACTGTTTATGGGAAGGTTAATAATGGAACTGATCATGTCATCACTGACATTTTTCCTGTCTCTATTCATTTAACATATGGGAAGAAAGTCAAGGACAGAAAATGAAATAGAAAAGGAACAGCTGAGCTCCTTCCTTCATTGTACTTAGATGAGCTGAATAATATGGAGTCATTCACTGTGAAACAGGGCAAAAAAGTCAACAAATGCTAATAAGTCTCCATAGGTTTTCTAACATTCAATTCTCTATAGTTTTTACTGGTGTCTCTTCTGAAGCCTTGTGCTAGCAGTAAAGAGAAAACAGCATTTTGAAGCAGTACTAGAGGTCAGAGCCTGCTGTGTTGAACTTCTCAAATTGCTGGGAATGAGGACAGCTTTAGTTGTTCCCATACAAAATTTAAATCTATATTTCAAGTGGCATTTCAATAGCCACTGAGCTGCTGCACAGACTGAGTGGACAGAAGAAGAATGCTTCATATCCTCGATTATTTCCTCAATGGCCTTTGAACCATTCTGTGGAGTACAACTGAACATTTTCAACCTGTGGGCAAAACTGAGAACATAAATAAGAGTATAACAGTGAACAAACATTGCCAACAGACCGTGTTCACGAACATGCTCAGTCACAAGGACAGAATACTTCTTAGAGGAGAAATAAGTTATACGGAAATTGGAAGTGAACCTTAGAAAATGTTCCCTGGTGCATGTGAAGTACAACTTCTTTAGAAACCCTAATCATGTAGCAGGTGACCTCATGGAGGGGTGTAACCCTAATGCCCAAAATCTACAGTGAGCAGCTGGGTCTGACAGTGCGCAGCTACCTGCGCCACACAGCTGCACGAGTGCCTTTTGGGATGGAATCCTTCACCTCTGCCAAGAGAGTCTGGTGTCTCCAAAAATTGCCCCCACCTGTTCTGCACCTGAGCAAAACAATGCTGAAAAAACAGCTGCTTAGGAAATAGGTTCTTAAGACACACAGTAACCTAAATTTCACAAGATGCGACCAACCATTTAAATCTTCAGCTCTAAACCTATGTTGTAACTCTTCAGCAAGAACTCTATTTTCTGAAGAATCTCTGCAGTCCTTGGTTCTTACACTGGGGACAAACTACTGTCCTGCGTTCACCAGGTTCTCTTTACCACTTGCTAGTCAAAATTCCTATCCAAATTTCCTTTGGGAATCTGGGATTGGTAGCCAAGACTAGCAGGCTTATTCCACAACTGGAAAATATAATTTTTTAAAAAGTGTCACTAGCAGTCAGTGTCACTACATGCATTTATTTTTCATCTCCCTGTATGCTCTGCCATGAGACAAAAGAAGTATCTCTCCTCTGAGAGTAAGGGAGCAAAATAACATTTAACTTCTGAATGCCTACTCTAAGCTCCTTGCACATGCAGAACTGACCTCATGCCAAAATTTTTTGTTTCAAACTGTTTTGGTGACTCAGCTGGGGAGTGGGACAGGATAAATGAAGATAGCTGATTTCTCTAGGGATTTTATTTCATGTAAAGAGACAAAGTTCAAAAATCCCTGAGCATATGCTGAATGAAAATACATGATGACCATGCAATTCAGCCCCATGAAGCCCCCAGTCACACATTCCAAAAACTATAAGGCTATGTTTTTAAGGTGAGATGCATAAGCTAATAAGCTCAGCTGTTCCCATGCTTATTAGAAGTTAATTCAAGGATCTATGCTGTGCTCCTGCTGAGCTGCAACATTTGCCTGATTAATGTTTTTCAGTATGAGTTAGTAGGGAATGATTACTTTCCTCTGTTTCTTCAGGCAGCGAGTCTACCTCTGCTACCAAGACATCTGCAAGTGTTTAAGAAACATTTCATCTCAGAGAGAGGATCCAGGCACACTGTTCATCAAAGAGTGCTGTTAGATCATGGTCTCAAGGTCCCACTTACCAGTTCAGGTTCAAATTCAAGCTGTCCCAATGTTATTTAGTTTCAGACTTTTGTTAATGTTACCTTGAGAAGGAAAAGAGAAGGAAAAGGGAAAAAAATGTTGTAATTTATGTTAACCACCCCTTAGCTCCATTTCTGAAACACCAGAGATGAATACTGATCACGACTTCCTAGCAGCTGCTCCTGCTTTGAGCAGAGGAAATGGCAGCTACCTGAGCTCTCTGTAGTGATCCAGGATTTCAGGACTCCGGTTTCAGTGCAGCAGGTTATGGTCCCCAGGTACAAAACTGCAAGCAACTACTGGTGGGACACTCTCCTGCAGGATCTGAGTCATCTGAGTCAACACAGCTAGGATTTCTGTAGTTTCCCACTGCTTTTCAGCTTTCCCCCTCATCTTTAATTTCATTGGCTATCCACACAAGTTTTTTCAACTCGTCAGTCTGGTTTCATTACAAGGATTCAGCAAGAATTCAAACAGACACAATATGTTTTACCTCAGACCATTGACTCCTATTTGATTATCTAGTCTCTTGAAAGGAAACCCAGCAAAGTCTCAACAGTCCTTTGTGGGGAAAAAAAATATAAGAACAGGAAAACAAGTGATATTATCCATAAAGCTCAGAGGGGAAAATATAGAACACACAAAAATATGATGAAAAAAAAATTAAAAATTATGTCCCAAAACATACTGCAGTACATTCTGTTCTTCATGTAGTAGCACCAGAAAGTTAAAAGCATAACACTAAAACTGCATAAACTCCTGGTATATAGAATTTACCTTGCTTTAATTTTGTCAATAAATTCTAGTACTAACAGTTATTATGGAAAAAAGCAAAAACAAACCAAAAAACAAATTAGGAAGATAACAGTAGCCTGGAACCATTTCAAAACTGAAGGGAAACCTGGTCGTTATTTGCTGGAGAGTGTTGGCAAGAGGATATAGCATTAATGAACAAACCTGCTTTGCACCAGACAGCACATTTTTGCTATAAACACAAATTAAAGCATTTGTTTCTAGTGTAGAAATCTATCCTATCAATTTTTCCTCAGGCTCTATTTTCTCACTCCTCAGGGTGTCTGGCTGTTAGAAAAGAAAAGCATTGATTTAAGACTCAGTTCTGCAACACTGTTAATTGTGGGAGTGGATCTTACCCACAAATCCATCCCTATGAAGCTAATGGAAATGCTTGTGTGCATAGGAATTAGAGCTGGCAGGGAATTCTCCTTTTCCTCTTTCCTTTCCTTTCCTTTCCTTTCCTTTCCTTTCCTTTCCTTTCCTTTCCTTTCCTTTCCTTTCCTTTCCTTTCCTTTCCTTTCCTTTCCTTTCCTTTCCTTTCCTTTCCTTTCCTTTCCTTTCCTTTCCTTTCCTTTCCTTTCCTTTCCTTTCCTTTCCTTTCCTTTCCTTTCCTTTCCTTTCCTTTCCTTCCCTTCCCTTCCCTTCCCTTCCCTTCCCTTCCCTTCCCTTCCCTTCCCTTCCCTTCCCTTCCCTTCCCTTCCCTTCCCTTCCCTTCCCTTCCCTTCCCTTCCCTTCCCTTCCCTTCCCTTCCCGCACCTTCCCGCACCTTCCCGCACCTTCCCTTCCCTTCCCGCACCTTCCCTTCCCGCACCTTCCCTTCCCGCACCTTCCCTTCCCTTCCCTTCCCGCACCTTCCCTTCCCTTCCCGCACCTTCCCTTCCCTTCCCTTCCCGCACCTTCCCTTCCCGCACCTTCCCTTCCCTTCCCGCACCTTCCCTTCCCTTCCCTTCCCTTCCCTTCCCTTCCCTTCCCTTCCCTTCCCTTCCCTTCCCTTCCCTTCCCTTCCCCTTCCCTTCCCCTTCCCCTTCCCCTTCCCCTTCCCCTTCCCCTTCCCCTTCCCCTTCCCCTTCCCCTTCCCCTTCCCCTTCCCCTTCCCCTTCCCCCCTGGAGACAACTTTTGCATGGATGCTGAAACTTTTGACAAAATATATCAGTTTTACACCAAACTTTCAGTCAGTTATCATTTTACTGGCCACTCTGAAAGAGAGTAAAAACAGGAGTGAGGAACTTGACTGTTCTCAGAAACACAGACATGTCTGAGGCATGTCCCCTTCCAGTTCTCAGCTGAAGTGTTCTGCCTTTTATAAAATACCCAGTTATTCCCAGGGCTAGGGAAGAAGAGATGGAGCAGTCAGGGTGAATGTCTGAACTGACAACGTCCCACACTGAGACTACCAGACAACATGTACCTCTGCGTGTTGGATAGGGAGGAAGGCCTGAGAAGAGCAACTTCCACTCTGGTCTAATTTTTAGTCTAGAAATTAAAGAACTTGTCAGGCAAGTGGGAAAATTTTTTGACAGAGGCTCAGTCGCAGTCTCACATATCCCATATGGATATTTTTTTTGTTAAAGCACCTTTTCTGAGAGGTGGAGTGTTTTGGCTGGTATCTGCTTCTTTCACAGACTTGGAATGGAATTTTCCACACAGATTTGCACACAGAAGCTTGGGGTCAGGAGTATTTTGTATTGCACTCACACAATACACACAGTCCAGCAAAGGTCTCCTCCTGGGGCTAACATCGCTGCCCTAGGAAAACTAGTTACATGCCACTTTAGTAGGGTCAAGAATAGGAAATTTACACTTGCTTTACAGAACTTTACAAAATAATATTTTAAGTTATGATGAAGAGTAAAATACATTCATGTTAACCCGTTCCTGCTCTGGTCATTTTGTTGGATCAGCACTTGCAATATGCTCTTCCATGCCTGTGTGGTAGGCACAAAATGCCAGACCATCACTCCTCAGCAGCAGGTTCTTCAATGGCTGAAACACCTTTCCACTGACAAAGCAAACTCTGTGAATTCCTTCTCCTTGCTTGGAAGGATGGTGACCTTTAGTATTTGACTATAATCATATAAACAGACATATGTTCTTTTCTGTTGGCCACTAAACTGTTTGGGATTTAACCTCCCATTTACCTGCAAAAACAGCTTCATGCATAATCAACACAGAGATGCTATAAAACTGTAACTGTAATTGTGAGTCAGAGAAAAATTCAACTTCATTGTGTATTACCATGTGCTGTCAGACAACTTTATCTGCCCTTACTCACTATGTACTGGTCCAAAGCATGCCGAGTTTGAGATGTAGCACAGCATTGACAAAGCAGGTGTAACCTAATTTATTCAAACATATTTGCAGGTTCAGCCACAGATTTAAGAGCACACCAGAAGTCCAAAATCTTTCTCTGCTACTCCAGCAAGTCTTGCAGGCAGAGCTGATCCAGGTCTTTCAGCTGTGCCCAAGCCAGTGCCCAAGCCTGCTAGATTAAAAATAGGAAAGCTCCAGTATTGTGCTAAGTCCTGTATGTGTGCATATATACATGTATGCACACAATACAGTCCAGTAACATGGTTTTGAGGTTTTTTCCTTGAATTACTAACCCATGCAGGAGGTTGAAATTTAGTACAACTGGAATTTTTATGTAGATATGCTCATCTTTTAATATTTTCTGTGGTTTAACCCATTAAAGTTAAAAGGTCTCTGCAACCAGATTAAACCAAGCCCTTCTATAAATACAGATTCTTTGTGGAAAAAAAAACCCTAAGGATTACCCTGCTGTTTTATTTTAGGACTCAGTTCACTGTTCAATGTTATGTTAGAGGTGTGTGAATGGCTTCTAAAGCAAAGTACACTTCTATAGGCCTGGCACACAGTGATAAACTGAGTCCTATTCAAGAAGAAACACAACTTCATCAGCAAGGACTTGGATCAATGCTAGTACAACAAATCCCCTGACGGGAGAAACAGGGGGTTGTTGTGACCATCACATGCATATACTTCATACAGATGAGGTTTCCTATCGACATCTGTTGTAGAGGAAAAGGATTGGTCTAATTAAAGCTGAGGACCTGGGAGAGATATATTCAGGTCTCCTCATCTGGGACAGATTTGCTATGGGACTTGGCCTATGGCAAATCTGTCTGACTGTGCTTAAGATTCCCATTTATAGAAAGTGGAAAAGTAGCTTTTTCATTTCTTTTAGGGATTTTGTGCAGATAAATACGTGGTACTTACAAGCACCGTGTAAGAATGTAAAACAGAATCTGAACAACAGCCTCAAGAAGATGAGAATGATACTTATTCTTTTAAAGCAAGAATATTAAACCAGTCAAGCAGAAGTATATCATTAAACTATTCTTCTTTCTAAGGTTGTAAGGAAGCTCATTTCCCTGAAGGTGACTTGTCAGGAACATATGCATTTTCTGTAAGCTACCGATCTCTATTTGCAGTTTGTTAAATATTACTGGGAATAGAATTAAAGCATTTATGCCCACAAATGTGGTATTCTCAATGACTACACACAGAATCAACTACCTGTCAAATTTCCCCATCTTGTACCAAGAAGAAATAAGGTAAGAGGAATGGGATTTCTCTTCCCTAATCTAATAGCACAGACATTTAAATCCGAGCTAGTCACCCCAGGCTCCCCTCTCAAGTTCATGTCGGGAATACATTCCTTCCAGCCAGCGATTCATCCCATCCTAAAGCAGACAACTAAAAATAGGTCAGAACTGCAGACCAGGAGGGCTTTTACTTCTGTCAACTGCAGCAGCAGGTTAACATGAGAAGCTTACCTAAAAAGGTCTATGCAGTGTCCCACCATGTATCAATTTAGTGCCAGTGTTTTGTGTAGGCTTTTTCTCAATTCTCTTGCATGTGTTTAGAAAGTCTTTTAGCATAGTCTAAAATAACAGTTTGACAAAATATAACATGTTTAGAAAGAATGTTAAATGCAAATTATAC
Organism: Aphelocoma coerulescens; assembly: GCF_041296385.1. Lineage (NCBI taxonomy): Eukaryota > Metazoa > Chordata > Aves > Passeriformes > Corvidae > Aphelocoma > Aphelocoma coerulescens. Next base: position 126,869,062 of record NC_091015.1, read on the forward strand.
CTCTTACGTCCTATGAGATGAACACTTATCCTGCAAATTAATGGCACTAAAATTTTCTGGAGCTTGTCATCTACAGCTAGGTAAAGAACAGAGGAAGTTAAAACCCTCACTGGTCTTTTTCTTCCTCCTAAAATAGTAGATGTTCCTGTTTCCACAAAAATGGGGAGCTTCCTAAAGCCAGGCTTTACAAATTATGGGAGAAGAAAAGAGTATCTGTCAACCCAATATGATTTCTTTTTTTGATAAACTATATTTTTCCAAGTTACTTAAAAAAAAATCTGTATTTCTCTTCACAGGGCTTATATCTGTACATCTTGTACCTTATGTGCAATAAGAAGGCTCCTTCACCCCTCTTCAAGGAAAAGCACAGCTTTTCCACTGGATCAATCCCACACAGGATTCAAAGTCTTACCCAAAAATTTCAGAAACAACAGGAAGATATCTGTGCAAGAATAAAGCTCTGTCAATAGTAATTAAGAGTAAGGTACATGCTGATAGTTTTAAAAAAACCCCAAACATATATTTTGCCTGAGAACACTGGGATTTAAGACAGCATTTGTGCCTTAAAAAAAGAACAGCTTCCACAAATCTTGATAAATTTTCCGAATTTTACTTCAGTGATCAATAACATGTTCAGTAGAGGCACCTTGGGAAGACCTGCTAAATGAGCAGTCACATTCACCAGATATACTCTCTTATTAGTGGTTACTTTAGAAACAATTGCTTCTGAAATGAAAGATGAGTAAAATTACATTTAAACTACTGCCTTTATCACACCAAAGAGGACCTTAAAATGAACTGAAGAGGAAAGGTATAATATGATTTTGTGGCTTTTTCACACAGCACTAATAGAAGAAGGAAAACAGAATTGTAGTTACAGAGCAGAAGTACAGATCTTCTTGCTGTTTTCATGGTACTAAAAGGATGAAAAAATAGTATTGTTTTTAAACCATTTCAGAATAGAAGAGAGAAAGGAAATGGATCTGATTTTTATCATCCTTGTTGAATGTCCAATTTATCCTTTTACTGACTAACCTCTTCACATGTTTGAGAGATCTTAGGGACCTGTGAGCACCCAAGAAAAAGCAATGCCACTGCTGAACTTATAAGCTGTGTTAAAAATACCATTATCACCCCTTTTTGTAATAGCCAGATGAGAAAACAGCTGAATTTTATCTCTAGAACTCATGCTACAGCAGTAGGTGAGGGCCTGACATATTCCTGACAGGGCAGAGGAGGCACCAGGCGTCTGGAGATCATTCCCCATGCATGCCAGATGTGCTCTGTGCTGCTTCCCATACTGACTGCAGGTGCTCAGGTGCTGGCAGTGGGGAGCAGCAGACAAGGCCTCTGTGAGGAGAGGCCAAGGCTGTCCCATGCCAGGCATAGCCATCTCCAGGAGACCCACTGCAGGGCACAGCTGAGCCCATCAACAACACTGCTGGCTCCTCTGTGGTAATGTATTTCAGATGGTAAAAAATGCTGCACAGCATCAGTGAGAGAGGAGTGAGAAAAACATGAGAAATAGCCCTGAAGACACCAAGGCCAGAGAGGAAGGGAAAGGGGTGCTCCAGATTCCACTGCAGCCCCTGGGGGACCCACACTGGAGTCAATGAAAATTCCTGACTGACTGCAGCTGATGGAGAGTTCATTCTGGAGCAGAGGAAAGCTGTGGACAGTAAAGAGCAGCAGAAGGGAGCTGTTATGAACTGAGCCCAAACCTGCTGCATTTCTGTACTGCTGGCTGAGAGCTGGTACCATATGGAAATTTCAGTTCATTCATCAAACTTTGACCATCAACATTCACTAATTTAGGATTTGGTCCTTTCAGCCTTGACTAATAGGAGTAGTACTCATTGAAGTCCACATCCACAGGCTGTGGTAAAATAATAGATAGAGTACTTTTAACAAACCCTGTACAGCTAGCACAGAGCAAGAGAGATAAAATAGTGGCTCTACTCTAAACTGCATCCAGGCCCTTGTTTAAGTCAAAAGAAATCTCAAAGATCATTTCTATCAAGGAACATTTACCAGAGCTTAGGTACACACTGCTCATACATAATTTTTGTACAGTGATATAGAAGAGGCAATAGAAATATCAACTTGGGAGTCCTCTACCTTTTGTCCTTCACCAAAAGGGAATCCTGGAGCAGTCAGTGAGGTGGGCTTAGTAGTGGCTCCATTGGAAAATCCATAATAGAATATTTTATTCTGAAAAGACATAACTTTGTCTGCAGTAAAAAAAAAAAGCAACAGAAAAACCTTTCTTCTTGAAAAGTCTGGTGTTTTCATGGTATGAAGCCACATGAGGATGCAACAAAGGATTTAGACATAGATATCTTTTTAAGAATCCAGTGCTCTGGTCCAGTAGTTCACAAAAAATCCAGTCTCATATGCATGCACACACACATACACAGGCCTTGTACATTTGTTGATCTCTAATTTCTTTTTCCTCTTGACAGAGCTTATAATAAATCAGAAAGGGTAACAGGCAGATTTACCACACAAGAGAAATGAACTGGAAAAATGGATAATAGTGTTTATGTTCATAATTTACATTCCATTTGCAGCTTCATTCAGAACTGCAGCCCGGTAGCCAGTTGCAGTCTATTCAAGTGAGTCAAAAAAAAGACTTTTATTATTTTTGTTGAACAATCTCTCAGTTTGCCTGTAAATAAAATTATTTTTGTTAAAAACTATTGAATTTGCTCTAGGTAATGAATCATTTGTGGCACACTCTGAGCACACTAATACAGAGAGATGCCTGGACAGGTAACTTTCATCTGAATTGGTAGGACAGCAGCATCAGTTCTGGCACTTCTCAAGTTTGCAATTATGGAAAAGACTTTGTCCAGAAAAAAGCCTTTCAAACTTAAATTTAATAAAACTGAAGAGGGAAGGAAACTCAACACACACCTCCACTCACACCGGAAAAAAAAAAAAAAATTAAGAATTTCCGGACGATTGCACCTGGCTTTCAAAATGCATTTTTGTAATTTGTTACCAAGAAATGTGAAATACTCCTAAGCGTATACAGCACATTACCAAATAAATAGGTTTTCTGACAGGTTTTTCAGGCAAACAGATGAATTGACCTATGAAAAAACATAGTAAGTTATGTCAGATATTAAAACAAGAACAAAATGTAATTTGTCGTGAAACTACATGGCAAGTTTTGATCTCAGCTGGTTCTAAAATGAAACAGTGTTTTTTCAAAAAGAGTCATGAGCAGCAAAAAAACCCCAAACAACTGTAAACCATACTGCAGACAGGGTTAGTCATAAATACCCATGTTGCAGAAGCAACACACAACTCAAAGCTCACTAGCTGACTGACCTTGAGAAACCTTTGTCTTTTCCATTTTATTTTCTTGAGAAGTGAGACTGAAAACTCTTTTGCCTCACACATTTCCTGATGATTTCCCCAGCCAAGCCACAGAAGAGACACAGTCAGGTATCCTGCTCCCTCTGCAGTTCAGCTACAGTACAATTCTGGAAAATCTAATTTTCAATTTTCTTAGGGGAGAAAAGCCAATATTTTCAATCAAAATTCCAGTTCGAGAAAATACACATTAATGCATAGTATTCCAATAGAAAATTTTTAATCAGTTTCACTTTTCTTCTGAAAACATCCGTGGGAAAATCCCCCTCCCCTAATTGCTATAGAGGTTCACAGGGCCCCTCAACCCACTGCCATCTTTCCACCCCACACAAAAGGAACAGGCACCTGGACTGTAGCCCTCATCTTTGCAAAACACTCCTGGTTTGTTGGGGTCTCCTCCCCCCCGCCCCGGGAGCCCTGAGGGAGGCACGGGGTTTCCCCGCCCCTGCTCAGCCTCGTTCCCCATGAGTTGGTTTGTGTTCCCCTGCGCGGGCAAAAGGAGCTCGGGTGCTGTGACTGTAGCAGAGTCTCTCGGCAGAGCCCGGCCATGCGGCTGGGGAAATAAACATCTCTGAAACATCTAGCAAGAATCCGTCCGTATATATTTCTTTTCCACAGGACTCCTGGTTGGATAAAGGTGTTGCAGTATCCCCACTGCAACATAATGGTGGAGAATTGAGGCCAGAACGATCCCCGATCCCTAAGCGACTTTGTGTGAGTAAACCCTGGAAACTTTGGATTCTTCTTCTTGGTTTTGTTTTGCTATTCCATATCTAAACTATGGAGGAACCGTGGGAAGACTCTTGGCTTTCAGAGCCGCATATGGACATTTATCTTAAACTTAAAATGATTCTTGAACAACGATTTGTAAATTTTAGCTTGATTCAAGCTCAGAAAGAACTGAAACACTTCCTGGCATGGTTGTTTAAGAACTTTTTCTATGTTTCTTGGGATTTAATTCTTACCAAGAGCTTTTGGAAGACCGTTTGGACCCAGTTAATATTTGAGTCAAAATATATGCCGATGGAAGAATATTTTCGTGAATATTATTTAATTACCGAGACTGTTGAGCAATGTCAGCTGTGTCCTGGCGAAGGGAAGCCTGGCTCAGGGACCGTGCGACCCAGGCCACGTGCACCGAGCGCTCTGCGAGCAGCAGCGAGACGGTTCCCGTGCGCGGGCGGAGCCACGCGGGCCGCAGTGTCGGTGGCGGAGCGAGGCGCAGCAGGAGCGGCACGGCCCGGCAGTGCCCGCCCGGCCCCGCGCAGCGCGTGGTGGAGCGAGCCCCGTGAGCGCCCGAACGAGAGGGGCGGCGCGCGGGCGGCGGCTGGCGGCGGCGGAGCGGAGCCGTGCCCAGCCGGAACGCGCGCTGGAGCGGGGCACGGGGGGGCCATCGCTCGGGGGCCTGGCCGAGATGCAGCGCCTGGCAGTGGCAACGCAGCTGCGACCAGAGGAGGCGACGCACGGAGAACGGAGCGGCCCGGCCCGGCCCGGCCCGGCCCGCGCGGCCCCAAACGCAACCCTGGGAAAAGCGCGCCGAAACCAGCAGCGCCGATAATTCCAACACGGGAGCGACCGAAAGAGAGAGCAAAGACACAGCGAGACAGAAAACAGCAGCCACTCGGAAAAAGGAAAAGACCATAGTAGCTAAGATCTTAGGGACAGTGAAATGGTATAATGTTAAACAAAACTATGGTTTTATAACAAGATGTGATAACCAGCAAGACATATTCGTGCATAGAACTGCTATTAAAAAGAATAACCCTGAAAAATGCATCCCAAGCTTGGGAGATGGAGAGGTGGTGGAATTCAAAATCATACAAGGTAGAAAAGGGTTACAAGCGTCGCAGGTCACTGGGCCTGATGGTGTTCCTGTAAAAGGCAGTATATATGCAAAAAATCGTAGTCATGTTAGACAATATCTCCATTGTAAACCCCCCCTACAGTCTCCCTTTCCTAATCCCACCTTTCCCTTCTACCCTATGTCCTATTACCCCCAGTGTATTCCCAATCTGTTTTTTCATCCATGGTTCCCCTCACAAAACCCTGCCTTTGCCAATTGTTTCCCCTACAATTCCTCTCCGATGCCGATGGGGGGATGAAAAGGGGGAGGGAAGAGATTGAACCCTCTCCTGCCTCAGTTTCCCCACAGGCATGTCCAGAGAGTTCTGTCTCCCTTCTGTCAGCCCTAAGATGTTCCACAGAATCTGTTTGGACATTTAAAGACTCAGGAGGGTGGCTTGTTTTGTTTTGAAGCAGTTCTTGTTATGTTTATCCAGTTGTCTTCATTCTCCTTTTATTAAAATAAAACGAGTGAGATGTTGGGGTCTCCTCCCCCCGCCCCGGGAGCCCTGAGGGAGGCACGGGGTTTCCCCGCCCCTGCTCAGCCTCGTTCCCCATTGGTTGGTTTGTGTTCCCCTGCGCGGGCAAAAGGAGCTCGGGTCCCGACTGTAAGGGTCTCTCGGCAGAGCCCGGCCATGCGGCTGGGGAAATAAACATCTCTGAAACATCTAGCAAGAATCCGTCCATATATATTTCTTTTCCACGGGACTCCTGGTTGGATAAAGGTGTTGCAGTATCCCCACTGCAACACTGGTTTCTCAGGAATTCCCTGGACTTTGAATCTGCTCCTTTAACTTTCACTCCAGACCCATAATCTGCAGCAATGGGAATACAGGAGGCTCTTGCTCACAACAAGCCATACATTTCACTCCACACCTTCTGCCTGCAGATCTCCTGTCCCTCTCTTGCCCCTTAACTCCCTGCCCAAATTTTGTTCTTCTTCAACAACAGTCCAAGTCATAAATGGTACCTTTTAACTACTGAGAAACCATTTCCTAGCAAAATTTTACAGCTAAGAAAACACTACCATTCAGCCACCTAGAGCAGTGATGGGACTTAAACAGGTGTTTGCTGCCCATACAGTCTACACTTTCTGTTATAGGCAACGTTTTATTACAAAGGAGAGCAGTTTGCTTCAGCTGTAATCATGAATCTGTAATAAAGGACTCAGTCAAGCTGTGGATATGCTACATTAGCTACAAATTATTCCTAATCTACATACATTCCCAGCTCTGGCACTCAGTAGATAGGGAATTTGTCATATCTCCCATATAACTGTGCAGCTATTTTATTAAATAATGTTGCCCTTCTCCTCCAGAGACAGTCCAGCCTGAAGGGTGTTAAAAACTGTGTGAACTGAAAATATCCAAAACTTGGGCAAGAGCTATAAAAGCAAATGGAGAAGTGGTTGGTAGGAGCACAGTGCTAAAAACGCCAAGATCGTGGGGTCAATCCCTGTATGGGACATTCACTTAAGAACTGGACTCCAGGATCCAACTCCATAATTCTCAAGTGATTGCTAAAAATAAGAGTTAGGTGAACAGAACTTCTTCATTTCCTGAGAACTCATCCTTACAAAATGTTTTCTTGCAAGCCAGAGCAGCAGGCCTAAAGCTAACTCTTCTTGTTGCTTGTGTGACACACGAGGATAAACTCAGATATTCTGCAATAAAGCCAGATCCATTTTCCTTCCCTTACACAGCTATACAAAGCTACCCATACTCCAAAAGCTGCAGCTCTGAATGATCAAATGCAGCAAATTGTCAGCAGTCCTAAAGCAGCTTCACCAAACCCATTCCTCAGTAGCAAAAAACTTGCCCTGAAGTTCAGCTCCCAGCAAGAGCGACGCAGCAGAGCCCTGTATATACTTATCTAGGGAAAACATATTGCAATACAGCACATTGCTATCTCATGCTCTAATTAAAGGTATGCAAATATACCTGCAATCTTGCCCTAGAGACCCACTAATTTGCATTTTTTCCTCATAGAATCCTTTTGACTTATTGGCATGACTGTAAGTTATCTGAAACATGAGGTGATATCATGAACTCTTCCTCAAAATTGCTTTCAGAAACTGGAAGAACCTTTGATTTGCCCCATTACTAAGTACCTACTATGCAATCCACAACCATCAATTTAGAGCAAAATTCTGGACCTGAGGTGAAAACTTATTTTTCCTCCATTCATCAGAGGAATGCACTTCACCATACAATTTTCCCGAGGTCAAAAAGAGCTTACTTGTCAAAGCAAAGCATTTAAACAGATGTTTTCTATATGCTAGTATGAATTCAAGGATTTATTTATAAAATTTGAATATTCATGTTATACTTTAAGGTCAGATTAGAATATTTCCATATAAGAAAGATACATCTTACATCTCTCTCTCTTAATTTGTATTTTTACATACAATTCTTCATAAATTGGCTTCAAAATTTGACTTTAAAAAGAAGACTTAATACTATAGTGCATTAGCCATTTTTGTGGCTTTTCCAGCCCGTGTTTAAAATTTTAACTTTGTTCAAACTTGGAAAACATCTTAGTTTTTCATCATATGAGAACTAAAGTTACTGGATACTGCAGTTCAAATGCAGTGCCCTTCAGACCAAAATTAAAGGACTTCATTTCTACTTAAGGAGAACATAATTTAAATGTGAACAGGTAGGAGAGAAAAACATCTCTTCTGTGCTTGTTTCACAGCAAATGATCACTTAGGAGCCTGTTAAAGTTAACAGTGCCTGTAGAAGCAACTACAGCTTGGTGTTTAAGATAGAGGACCAAATACAAACAGGCAAACAGTCTTATCTTTTCTGTTCCCCTTTATTTCTACCTGCATGTGGCTTCAGCATTTAACCTGTTCAAGCTCCATTTCTTTAGCTGATGACATTTGGATTGTGCTGGTAATTAGCCTGGGGAGGCAAAGACTAATGACCCCAATTATTGCTGGAGGCACAGCTGGAGAGTCTTAAAAGCTAAAGTTTATCAGAGTGTGTGTGGGGGTGGAGGTGTTTCAAAGAGAACAGCTTTCCACAAGCTAAGATATCTAAATATGGTTGTAGTGTTCTTGCTCTGTATTGTAAATTGAAGTCTTTCATTGGCAAAAAGCAGGGTTTTTTTCTGCAATGATATTTTGTGACAAGGAGAACTTTTGAGAAGGGTAAGCACCCCATTAAAAATGCCCACATGCATTCAGAAGAGCCTTTTATTTCTGTAACTGCGTAGCCCTGTTTATAGAGTACTGCCACTACTAGCAGCTGATCACATTCTTTTAGTGAGTTTGAAAGGCCTCTGTTGGCAGAAGGAGATGTTTATGACTCTCCCACAGTGTGGTAGTGCAGAAGATGCAGCCTTGGTATGAGAGCAGAGTCCCTGAGAAATGGGGATGCAGGAAGTGGCAAACACTGACATGGTGTGGCAAGAGGCGGGTCCAGTGCTTGGTACGGATGACCCCACTGTGCTCTGGTCTCTGTAATTTTCAGTTAAAAAACCCCAAACCATACAAGAAAAGAAAAGGAACACCCGAAGCTGGACAGAACTGGCCTTTGGGGTAACAAATAGAACAAAGAAATAGCATCTAACACCAGCAAGGAATACCTTGTATGTACAGTAAATCCAGATATAACCTGGCAATGAGGAGCAATGAAGAAAAAGAACAATACAGAAGTGTTACCAAATACACCAAATACCAAGAGGGTCATGGGAGTAGAAACCAGTAATGTGAACATCATATTCCCCCTGGGAAAGGACTCCAGATACCAGTGATGCCTTCTAACACCCCTCCACACACCAAACCCCAGAGTGAAGCCACTGACCTTTGGATCCAATGGAGTAGGGGAAGGGTGAGCATAACCCTAGGAAAAGGGATAGAAGCATCTGTTGCAAATTTAGTAGTATCATTGCTATTGGTGTTGACATTTTTCTGTATCAGTATTCTGGTTACACTGTTCTTTGCTTTTCTGTACAATTAGATACAAGCTAATGATAGTGCTTGAATTAAACTCCGAATATTTCCACTATATCTACACTAAATTCTTTGTTTTACAGATAGATAAAATGATATGTATGCCATATTTTTTAAATATTTATTTATATAAGGCATGTTTGCATTCCCCATAAACAAGGGTCTGAGCATTGCACTACACAGTTTATTAAATAAACACTATGTCTGAATTCCTTACTGATAATTGTTTGCTTCACAACACAACTCATGATAGTTCACATCAGCCAATTCTTAGCAACATGATGTCTCTATTATGGTTGCCCTGTTGGACATTTTGCCTCTCTGACCACCCAAAATGTATGTCTTGCCCTTATGACCTCTGAAAAGAGATCCAAGGACACAGAGTGTAAGGGCTGTCTAGGAGAGGGCTTGCAGCAGCTACTCAAGACTGGCACTGTCAGTTTCTTGTAACATCATACTTAAAAGTATTGGAAGAGTTATAACAAAAGTACTAGCAGAAATCATTCACCAAGCTTTTCTGAAGAACAAGACAGGATTCCATTTTCTCTGAGAAGATGACTGTTTTCATAAAGAGAACAAGCAGTCTTCTCATTGTATCATAATAAAAATCTAGGTATAGTGTCGTGTGAGTTTGTATGGGATGACAGTCTAAAATATTTTTACATGGCGTTATCTGTTAATGTTCTTCTAAGAACATCAAAACTTGCCCCTCCAGGTTTCAGTCCAGCTGTATGTTTTGCCTCTGTTGCTGAAGAACTTTGTAGTGTCCCATGCAGACGAACAGGGGCCAGCCCTGCCTGTTTGGGGAGCTCAGTGAGTGCATGCTCTCTCCTCAGGCATGTTGCACACACAAAATTTATGCTCTTCATTTTGCTCAGAGGAAAAATCACTCCAAGCCCAGGAAAATGGTGAGCTCTTTGTGTCCTAGACCTACCTACAAGGATCAGGTGGGTACCATGGAACTCCATTTTAAACCTCCATTGAGAAAGCTGCTTTTGGGAGAGGGTCTCTTCCATGGTACTCAGGCTCCATCAGGGTGCAAATGTAGAAGTCTGAACCATCTTCCTAGATACATTTTTTATTTCACTGTCAGTAGTATAGTATTCCTTTGAAGCACAAAACTATTTCCATTGTCTATAATGAGACTCTTCATGTGTGAGGAGTGCATAGATTGTGCACAAGTATAAGCAACAGTGGGGTATTTCAAAGATAAGAGAACTTGAAGATACACTTCAGTGACATGAGGCGACGTTCCACTTGGTGACATGATAGCAATCCATTTCAAGACCCAGAAAAAAAAATACAAAGACATAGCTACCTTTATATTTTCCTTCTGGAGACAGAGTTTCTCCAGCTATTATTATACTTTTGACTCACTGAACTTGAAGGTTTTTTTAGGACTAAATAGGCCCCATGCATGTTTAGTTTTTTAGTTAAATGCATGTTCATTTTTACAGATCATGACCAGACATGTCCAAAGCTATCAGTGAATTAAAAATACACTATTCAGACAAGCCCTACCTCTGAATTAACATCTCCAGGAATGAAGGCATTTCAAATAAACAAAACCAATGGGCTAAATATTGTACAAGTACTCAACAGACAAAGGGGAAAAAAAATTCCACATTTTAGTCTTTTTCATCTGCATGTAATTAGATTGCATAGAATTCACATAGTCATGTAAGGAGAGAAAATTAGCCAAGATTCATTTACAAACTACACATGCCGAAGTAACAAAGTTAGCTAATATGATCCTAGGAGTGCGTGCTCCTCCTAATCTCCGCAGGTCCCCCTGTGACACAGCCCCTCGGGCAGCAGCGGGAGAGCTGGGCTGTCTCCTGCAGCGGAGCCGCTCATTAGTACCGCGGCTGATCGCATCGCACACGGCAGCGCACACTGTGCCGGAGCCAAAGACAAGGAAGAAAATGAAAGTAGTAATTTTCTTTAGCTCAGGCCCTTTCTCCGCTTTGATGTGATTTGTTAGAACGCACTTAGTAATTTGAGAGCGTTCCTTTTTTCCCCAGTCAGGTTCCAGCAGTACTTTCACGGTGCCCTGGGGTGCCTGTCACTCTCTGACATCTGTTACAGTTGAAGGCCATCAGCTGGGTTTGCATGTCGAAAACAAATTCTCAGTGGGGTCCACAATTTCCCTGCGCTGTTGCTGTGCAGCAAAGTAGTATCTATTGATCACTGACTGTAACTGTGGTAGGTCAACAATTACTGCTGAAGGGAGCTCTCCCGCGCCTCAGTGCAGCAGCTCGCATTTATGCTGCTTTAAATGAGCAGGTGGAGGGGAGGGGACTTGGGTATGTGAGACAAGGAAAGACTTTGCTCCTGAGCAGCACGTTTATAAACAAAGAAACTTAAAAGCACTTAAATGTATAAAAAGAAAACCGCATTACCTAATACAGAGTATCCATCTGACACAGGAAAAAAAAAAAAAAGGATGCTTGCACAGGATTAAATGTCTACATCATGAAGTCAGAGAGATAATGAATTATTCCTAAACTCTCTCAATGCTTCATCCTACATCTGATGTTTCAAATACGCACAGAATTAAAGAAGAACTAATGTATTTGGGAAGTATTAAAATAATTTCTGCTTAGACACAGAGCTATTTTAGACAGTATTTCTTCCCTTACTTTTTAAAACATTAGAAGACTTTGCAACTTCAACCAATTCAATTCCACACTATAGACAAAAATCACTGTGCTGATTGTAGGTAGGAGAATCGCATATGTCATAGCACATTTTTAAACAGCCCTCCATATATGTAGACACTTAGGGGTTTTTAGGAGAAAATAGGCAGCATAGAATTCAAGCAAGAAATTTAGTAATGATGTGGAATAACATATGTGGCTTTGTAACAGGGGTGAAAATATATAAATGTCAAGCTGGTCTCACGGCCCAGAGCCTTTGTACTACAGCGATTAGATTCCCCAAACCAAGATCTTGTTTTAACCATGGCTTCTAAGACAGAGTGCAATTGGCCACTGGCACATATCTTGAAGGAGGTGCTGTTTGTGAAAACTCCCTGTCAAGTCAATCAGACAAATAAAAAATCTGATTTCTATCACTACCTCTTTCAGCTTGGAAAGAAACAAATGGTGGTTTAAGTATATACCAACCATGCCAAATGTATTGCTGTCAGAAACAGGACCAGGAGAGCTGTTCTCCAGTTCTCTAGGCCATCTCACACACTGTTCTGTGTCTCCTCCCAGTATGACCAAGGTCTTAGTTTCTGCGCCCCAGTATCTTCTGGTCAGGAGACTCTTCTCATGCCAGGCTACATGACCACCAGTGCTCAGAACTCCTAACTTCTCTCTAGTAAAGAAGGTCTGCAGCTCTGATTTCCCAGATAAACCTGCAATCATGAAACAATGCAAGTCCTCTCCTCTCTTAGCAGAAATGATTATTTTGTCTCTGAAATAATCCCTAACATGCCTTGTACTGGTACTTTTGGTAAAGGGGCTCAAATAACCCTGTCTTAACCTTATAAACCACTCATGAGCAGAGCAGAACTACTCACTCTACTGCATTCATGTTTTCATCAACTCTCTCCCCGATCTTGACATGAAAAGGAGACTAAGGAACAAACACACAGAAGATTGACAGTTGTTATTCTGCAACGAAAAAAATCTCTTCACCCAGAGAAAAAATTCTTTGCCACACTTACCATGACACATTAAAAATTATTTTGTTTCATGGCACCTCAACAGCGACAAGGGATGGGTGGAAACAGGAGTTAGGCACTGGTATTTTTCCATCAACAGGAAAGAAAATAGGAACCAGAAACATAGGTAAACAGAAAATGAAAATAATTTTTTTGTTTTAAATCATACCAGACAGTTCTAATGTTAAAGGCTGCACTTGAAATATCAGAAATGCCCAGAAAATAACAGGACAAGTAACTGATAGAATCAAATCTAAAACTTAAGAAATTGCAAATGAGAGGTCTTTGAATTACTAACACCAGTAGGATGTAGGCAAAAGGGCTAAAGCATTTCCACTAATTACAATGATACACCATGGAATTAAACCGTGGCAACAGTCTTGTCTCTTTCAAACAAAGGACATGATTTGAAACTTGTGATAGGAAAGACAGTAAGGGATAGAATTACAAATGAAGTGGATTGGAAAGGTTTCTGGATTCAGTCATACCCAAACAAATAATATTTAAGATGCTGTCTTTTGGAAAAATAACAACACACTTCCTCTGCATTGCTTAAAACTTTGAAAGCATAGCAGGGGAATGAATTTTTTTCTCATATATGTACCCCTTTGTTTCATGTTCAGCAATTCTAAAGACTGATTGAATATATGAAAACATCTTTTCTGTATCTCTACAAAAAGTTGTTTTCCCTTCCTGTGTTTAAAAGAATACAATAAAGTACAAGTAACTTGGGATACAGATCTAGTACCAATGTTCCAGGGGCATCAGTCATGGCAAATACAGTTAAATGATCATCAATCAAGTCAAATGTGGAAAAAATCTATTCAGGCTGTGTTTTTTGTTCTAATAATTTCTGGAGCTTCTCTTTCACAAGGATAGGCTGAGAGATTTGGACCTGTTCAGCCTCCAGAAGAGACAACTGAGAGGGGACCTCATCCATGTCTGTCAGTATCTGAAGGGAAGGTGAAAGGAGGATGGAGCCAGGCTCTTCTCAGTGGTGCCAAGCAATAGGACAGGAGGCCATGGGCAGAAGCTGATGCACAGAAATTCCACCTGAGTATGAGGAAGAACTTCTTTATTGTGCAGTAATCAAGCACTGGAACAGATTGCCCAGAGAGGCTGTGGAGTCTCCCTCACTGGAGATACTCTAGAAGCATCTGCATATAATCCTGTGCCATGTGCTTAAGGATGACCCAGCTTGAGCAAAGAGGCTGGACCACATGAACCACTGTGGTCCTTTCCAACCTGAACCATTCTGTGATTCTGTGATTTCTGAAGTAAGTTTGCCATGTGCAACCATAAACACTACTTTTGTGGCCTCTAATTGTAATCACCTCATGCCTTTCTGCTTCTCGACTATAGTACTTCCAATTCACTACTATGTTTCCAGTATAAAAATGCTTCAGTTTAGCCTAACTTGGTTTTTTTTTTACAAAAATTTAACCTTCTTTGTCAAACCTTATCTCTGGATGTCACAGGAATCTACCCTGACAGATTTGCTGCACTTCTATATATGTTGTTTTCTTCCAGTACCATAAAACTGTCTCTCAACAACTTCAGCTCACTTTCAAAATCTTCTACTTTCCACCTCCTTCCAAAATGCTTTATAAATCTTACTTTTTTGTACTTTGGGGCTTGGGGGTGGAGTGAGTGGAATATCATTGATTGGGGTATTTTTGTTGTTGTTGCTTTTAATTCTTATTCTGTTTATTAAAGTCTCTGTTGCCCAATTAAATAAAAATAAAATAATCGAATAACCCTGGAAACATTTTTACTACTGTTGATCACCTTATTCTTTCATTCAGGTAGTTTCTTCCTTTTGTTTCTTCCTGGCACCCAGCGGGACAATGCATGCTGGCTCACCCACCGCTTTAAACACATCCAGGGAGAATCTGCAACAATGAAGGAAAAGCTCCAGATTCTTCTTCCCTCGTTGTGCAATGTGATCAGCAACACAGAATTTTAAAATTTAGTAAATTCCATTTTTTAGTCTATACTTGGAAGTTTCTTTTAAAAGTATAAAGCAATCTAGTCCCTTCATTAAGACCTTTAAAATACATGAATAAAGCTAGGGTGTCATCTTCTTATATAGTAATACCCTGACAGAAGATTTATTTATTGTATTTAGGTATTGTTTCTAGACTATTATTTCTACTTCTTTGTCTAAAATTTGATTGATTAAGAGAACTGTCAGGTTACAGAAGTGTAAGCCTTTTGAGTGGTG
Organism: Aphelocoma coerulescens; assembly: GCF_041296385.1. Classification (NCBI taxonomy): domain Eukaryota; kingdom Metazoa; phylum Chordata; class Aves; order Passeriformes; family Corvidae; genus Aphelocoma; species Aphelocoma coerulescens. Next base: position 126,884,140 of record NC_091015.1, read on the forward strand.
TAAAACATGGCTGGATTTCTCACACTGGCAGTAACAGCAGAGCAGAGACAGAAAAAGAACAAGATTAAAAACTGTTTAATTGCTGTGTGGAAATGGGTTCTGTATGGATTCTGATCTGAATATCCCAATAAGCACCTAATGAACAAAAAGAAAAAGAATTTGAAAAACTGAATTTTTATCAGGTAATCTGCATGAAATGCATTTTTAGGTCTCTGCAATATTGCAAAGAACTACCATATGGACTAATGCTGCTAATCCTACTTGAGACAATTAAGTCTACTTAATGAGACAATTTAAGTAAGTCAGGAGATAAGGTGTGCTTTTCTGTTTGGTGTTGAATTTCATGAATAACAAGGAAGAATTATCAATAACAGCCTTTGTAAAAGTAGCAGAAATACTCCTAAGAAAGCAGGAGCAATTGAAATTGCACAAAGTTCATGTCATGCAGTAGATTAAAGTATGTCTGGAAAGAACCAAAAATTGTATTTAAATTGGATAAATGCAGCATACCTTGCTCTTTTGCAGTTTAAATTGCAATTCAGTTCCTAATCAGTCAGATAATTTCAAATGGGAATTAATAATGGAGTCTGTTTCCATATCAGTGACTACATGCAGAGCAAATTTTGCTGAAATAATCCAATTATTCTTTCTTTTTACTTTGATATCATGCTGCCTCCAAGTAATTACCAGAAAAGTTGGACAGATGTAGTTCCACAGGAATTATGCTGGTACCAGCAGCTAGCATTCAAATACCATACAGAAACCAGGAAGTGAAACACTTAATTCCTGGATGGTGCTCCTTGTTGACATAAAGATTTTTGCTGAGAGTTACTTGGGGTCTGGCAGTTCCTTTGATGACCTTACTCTGGTGATCTGAGATTTTATATTCCCCAAATACTTGGCAGATGTGGTTTGTGCCAGAGGTGACCAGATACACTCAGCCACTCCAATTCCTTGACTGGCATTTAGGGCAAGCAGTCGAAAAGGGGCTTTGCTGGCCCATCAGCAGGTGGGGTGTAGAGATGTCCACTTTGTTCTGTTCGAGCTGCCATAGCACAATCCATCAGGTGTTGTCTGTGAGGGACCTGGACCTCTGCTGGGAGGACACAGGAGACAGTGCTTGCTGCAGCAGCACCCAGGAGTTTTTCTCCTCTGGACCTGATGTTTCAGCAGTACATGACATGTCAGTCATGGCTGCACTCAACAGAGGAAATGTAAAAGGGTGTAAGAGCTCCTCAGGGTTTGTGAGTATTTTATTTTTAACATAATGCTTACTAGTGGGACTATGTTTATGTAGAAGAGATAAAAGCTATCATATATCTTTCTATTTGGGATCCAGCATGACTTCTACTAGCCTCTGACAGTTTCCATTTGACAAAACACAAGAGACTTGTGTCTTATTAGTGGCTTTTTTTTCTTTACTTTTTCCTTTCGGGATAATAATAGGAGAAAATAATTTTAAGAGCCTTTGGAGACTGTACTTCTTGCATAGGCTTATGCAAGAAAACTGATTTATCAATCTAGCTAGTAAGTCAGAGTTCTATGACTTTTTTTAAAAGAAATGATCGATTTGAAATGAAAAGCAATTCTTCATCCTACACTAAATTAGAACTTTTTGTTAAGAAAATGGAAGCAAAATGGAACAAGTCCTTGTATCACAGAAGCCAAATTTTCTGTCATAGCTCTGAAGTATCTCTCTTGCCAAAAATATAGGGGAAATATTTGTTGCTAGGGTTGTGTTATGTACAAGTTATTCCTAAGTAATTCAAGAAAACAGTTCATGCTGAAACCTTACAAATTACTTTTTAATTCCCTGTCCATATTCATCCATTCAGTCCAGTAATTCACCTTCTCCCTTTTAGACTGCTATTAACAATGAAGGCAAATATTGCAGCAGTGCTACTTTCATGCAGCCTTTGACGTTTTAACTCTTCAAAGCCAGATGACTGACAGATTTTCTTCAACTTTACTCTTTTATACATCCAAATATTTCTTTCTGAAACTAGTGAAACAAATTCTTTTAGTATTGCTTAAGACACAACTTTCCTATGAAAGAATATTCAAGAAAATTGAGCCTTTTTATACACAGCTATCATTAGGTATTTCCCACTGTTAGTCTAAACACACAAATTACAGTCTGTACTCATGGTTACTGAAAATATAGGCTTCAGTCCAAGAGATCTTCAAGTAAAATTCTCCACAGTAAACTTCAGTGTCTATCTTATTTTACTTTCACATTCGTCCCCTACAAAACTGATGGTGGAGTTTATTTTCAGAGGGTGAACCTGCGAAGCCTCATACAATTAACTTCAGCTGCAGATGGAGAAATGTTGCCCTCTGTGTTGTGTGCTTATGCAAAGCAGTCATTTGCTCTTTGGTATGTAGATTTTAGGAGTCTGACATTATATTTACTGTTCCAAAATCTGAACTGGACTCTAAAAGATCATTAAAACCATCACCAGGAGTAAATGAAAAAGAAGAACAACAAAGGTATGATGCTCTTGGCCTTGCTGAAAACTGATGGAGGCAGAGTCAGTAAGAAAAGATTCCTCACTTTCAATGAAATAAGGCCACGTATTTAAAAAAAAAAAACAAAAACTGTGAAATACAAGGCGACTTTGCACACACCACAACTCATATGGTGGGCCTTGAGACTTAAGAAATCAAAGGAAACAGAACCAGCAGTGTCCTCTGCATTTCCCTCTTTACTTTTTTTCTCTACATTCCACTTTTTGCCATGTGAAATTCATTCAGAACCAAGAATTTGGACAGACTTACCCATATGGGTTAAGTAAGTCTGGAGAAACACAGAAATTTGTAAATATAAACAAATATAAAATAGTAAGCATGACAGTCATGACAAATTCCAGCCTATCAAGAGAAACTGCCTTAAAATAATCACATTTTCTACCAAAAAAAAAAAAAAATTAATTTGGAGGCAAATGCCACAAACCCTACCCAAACCTTCCTGTAATCCCTGAATATGCTAGTTATTACCTCAGGGTGTAAGCTGCACTGTTACTCAAACCTAGAATGAATTATCAGGCATTGACACCATTACAGCAGCATACATTTATGAGATCTGTACTTACACTAAATCTGTTTTGATCATCTCCCATTAAGTGAAAGATGACAACCTAGGACAATTTCTACATGATTGGGTTTTTTTTCACTATTATTCAATAAAAAAAAAATCCTGGAAATATTTTACAAGCTAGTGAACCAATTAGAAATTTGAAAGCACACTCTTCTCATAGTTTTTTTTTTCATTTTTTTCCTAAATGAAAGTGAACTCATTAACACTATTCCTTGCAACTGTTAAAAAAACCTCTACTGATACTTGTTGCACATGCTCAGAAATCTTGTATTGTATTAGAAAACCTTCAAGAATAACATCTTTCAGAACTACTATCCCAACTCCATCACTTTGTGATGGGACAATTCTCGAAATAACTTATTTAGTCTTCTGTTGAGCCTCAGAGGAAGCTCAGCATGGACATGGCCCATGAAGCTGCTGGCAACCCCCTGGTGAATGTTCCCATCAGAACCTGTGCCTTCAACCACCCCAGAGCCCATCTTCAGCACCATCAACCCCCACTCCCCAAGAGGTCTGTAGCCACCAAGACAGCACCAGAACCCTCTACTGTGCCTCCCATTCAGTGAATTCCCATAAAAACCTTCAAATTCAACCAGTTTATCTTAGTTTTGCAGACGAAGAGGTTTGCACATAGTCATTCACTGTTGGCTGTAGTGGATGATGACTACCCAGTCATCAGCCAAGGCTTGCAGGTGGCTTGGAAACATGAAATGGGAAGACCTGTAGCATCAGGCTGACTGTACAACCAGTATAGGGTTTATCTACAACTGGGCCAGTATTATAAAAAAAGAAAAAAAAAAATCTAATTAAAGACCAGTGTGATAACTCGTATGTCAGTTTTTAGAAACTGGATAACAGCCTGGTGAAAGTTTTTTTCACTCTTCTTGTACCAAAGAGCAGCCAGCCCAAAATCATTCCAAGAACTTTTATTTTATTTATGTATTCCATGGACTTGATTCACTGCTACTCAGTAGCAAACTAAGCATAAAGAAAAGTCATGACAAAGAGGAACTTACTAAACAGCTCATAACAACATAACACTGGCGCCCAGAAACTGAGTTTATAATTTTATAGATCATTACCAGCTATCGTTGTAACTGACAATTTTTGAATGATGCTCTGAAACAACATTCTTTAAATAATTTCCAGTGAAGCATATAAAAACTAAAATAAACTATGCTTCTCCCTATTCTATACAATAAAATCTGTTCTCGGTTTAGTACATGTGAAAGGAACAGAGTGTAAAAATGCAATATATTTCCCTACAAGAATAGTCAAATTGCAAAGTTTTGCTAAAATATTTTTCTTTTTCTACCGGAAGGATTCTCTTGCAAAGTCCCAAGATTCCTCTGCTATCCATCTCTCCCAGCATATTTACACAAAACTTTTCTGACTATATATTGCAAAAGGAAATGTGTCATTAAATGCTTTTCAAAGTGACATTGCTGAGTATGTTGGAAGTATTTTCTGTGCTCTTCATGAAAGACAGGCTGCACATCCCAGGCATCAGCTGCAGTTCATTAGTGCTACAACTGCAGCAAACCAGATGACTGTTCCACACGGCTTTTCAAAGGCAGCGATAAGCAGCCAGCTCGCACTGACGAAGATTATTCCTTCAGCTTTTTTAAGGAAACAAGTTGTCAGCCTGGGAAAAGTAGAGTGAAAAATAGATTTCTAAGAAACATGGAAGCACTAAGAAGAAACCTTTCTAAAGTGGAGAGTGGAGAATTGACACTGTTGGGGCTGCCCGAGGCAGCACAGCATCCAGCTGGAGACATCCTTGGCTTCTGCTGCTGCAGGCAGGGGTCGGCTGCAGCTCGCAGGGAAAGCTGTCAGCTGCTGCAAGGAGGGAAAGCTGTCAGCTGCAGAAAGGAGGGAAAGCTCTCAGCTGCAGAAAGGAAGGAAAGCTCTCAGCTGCAGCAAGGAGGGAAAGCTGTCAGCTGCAGAAAGGAAGGAAAGCTGTCAGCTGCAGAAAGGAGGGAAAGCTCTCAGCTGCAGCAAGGAGGGAAAGCTGTCAGCTGCAGCAAGGAGGGAAAGCTGTCAGCTGCAGCAAGCAGGGAAAGCTGTCAGCTGCAGAAAGGAGGGAAAGCTCTCAGCTGCAGCAAGGAGGGAAAGCTCTCAGCTGCAGAAAGGAGGGAAAGCTGTCAGCTGCTGCAAGGAGGGAAAGCTCTCAGCTGCAGAAAGGAGGGAAAGCTGTCAGCTGCAGCCTGCAGGGAAAGCTGTTCCTTCACAAGGAGCGAGCCCCAAACAAAGGTGGTGTAAAACTGTTGGCAGAAGCAAAGGATGACAGAGGTATCGCTGTGTAGGTTCCAGCTCACTTATTGCTGGTGGAAGGTCCAGGGACAAAGACCAGCAAAAAGGGGAGAGCACAGCATTTTATAGGGGGGGTGGAACAAAGGGAAACAACCAATGGGGATTGAATGAGGAGGAGTTAACAGAGGAATATGCAATAGAGATAACTTAAGGGAGGGAATTACATGAACCAACCAATGGGACATCGAAGAAGGGAGAACTTTCCAGAACTAATACATAAGCAATTAAGGGAAATGCATAAACATGAGCTTATGCATAAAACTGGATGGAGAATTCCTGAGCCAATAAACTTAAAACATATGAACTAAGAACCACTAGGACCATGGGAACTCACCATAACCACGGGGTGAGAATCAGACCTCTGTGTTCTGGAGGCCTGTCCACCAGTCCTCTGAATGCTCTGCTGCAGGGGCCACTGCCACATGCACTGCAGCAGGGAATTGTTTGCTGAAAATTGTTTTGAAAAAAAACCTCTTTATTTCTTGATGGTTTGATTTTTATAATTGGTGGAGGTTTTTAGGGAAATCTAACATGAGCTCAGAAGCACACAATGCCAGCAAAGGGTATACAGAAGTATACTTCAAGTTTCTTCACAGGTATTCATATTATGCACTTTAAATTTGACTCGTATGAGTGGGTTCATTATTACTAGTAGCTCAATTTCCTCTAATGGTTTCCTGCATGACTAGATTTTCATGAACAGAAATTGAATCTGTAGATTAAAATTTTGCATGCACCACAGTATTTTTCAGGTATGGTTTGGGAAAGATGAGAGCAGGAGCCTCTTAGGTCTTGTTGATTTAAAACCACTCTGAAGATTAGTTGTTCTTACACTAAAGAATAGGATATTCCTCACAAAAACCAACCAACCAAACAAAACCAACAAACAACAAAGAAAAGCAAAAAAACTCAAACCAAACCAAACCAAAAAGAAACCCACAAAACCAAAAAAAAAAACCAAAAATCCCCAAACCAAAACCAACTAACCAACCAACCAACCAACCAAAGACCCTGGAAAAAGACATTTTTAAAAGGTACAGGGGAATGTTTAACAAAATGCTCTATTAGTTCTCTAAAACAAAATTGCCAAGTTTAAACCTGACATCACAAATACTTTCAGAAAGCCTTAGAATTGGCGTAGGATGTTGGAGGGGAGACAAAACTGCTCCTCTGCCAAATCTCACTGCTAAGAACTACGGAATGAGATGTGAGCAGGTACCTACAAAAGTTTTAAACATAAACATGACCGGTTTCTGCATGCATTGCCGTAGCATCCCACATCTCCTGAGAGGTGTCTGAGAAGCTGTCCCACAATCCAGGACACTGGCAGTACCAAAGCAAATCTGCACAGCCACATGATACCATAAAACTAAATAGACATTGAAAGAACAAGAGCATACCACTTTTGTTGGCATGCTCCATTGAAAAAACAATTGCAATCCAACATCACTTGATCTTTTTGATGTACTTCAAACCTGAGCATCAGGCACTCCTATTATAAAACTCTCATGTCTTCTTTGCTTTTTCCTTTCAATTTAGAGAGGTAAGATGTCAGGAATGTTCATAACAAACTGTAAACTGCAAAGCAAAAACCTTCAGGCTGGATAGACACCATCCGCACTTCCTTTGTTTCTAAAGTCAGTTCAGATAAGCTTGTGACATGAGATTGCTCAGCTGCAGGAAGGTTTGTAATTAGACATAATAGACTGAAAAATGCCCAATACATTCTTGAGAGTGGCACATTTGACAAGACATCAGGTAAAGAGGGATGGATGAAGAATGCAGACTCTATGCAAGAAACCAGGGATCAAATTGGGTCCAATCCCACAACATTTCTACAATTGAGTAGTTTCAGCTCATACACACAAAAAAAATGTTTGTCCACACTGAAAGGGTTTCCAGCTCAATGAATAACAACACACAATAAAAGAAAGAACCCCCCCGACAGATGACCACAACTTTAGGCATAGCATCTGAAACATGAAAAACAAAGTTGTATTTGATGCCCTTTCCTGCTAAGGAAAAGTTAACTTCTAGCTGGACTGAAAACTCTCAAATCTCAAGCAAATCCTATTTTGTCATTGACAAAAAAAACCATTATTTCTTCAAGATGGAAAGTATCTTTTTGACCATCCTTACTCTTTTTACACTTTGTATCATTGCTTCACAGGAATAGGCAAACTCTTCATTTCTACACCAAGCAAAACATGGCAGGAATAGATCAAACATGGATTTGACACAATCCAAGTGAGAGGTACAATACATAGGAGAGATCCTACAATATATAAAAGGAATCCTAAAACAGGAAAAAAACCCAACTTTTAAATAAGTATTTAAAATTTATGTCTGACAAAGCACTGCCTACATTCAAATGCCAACCACATATTGCACTTTTTCAACTTTTTCTTTAGTTGGTGTTTATCTTCTATACAGATTCCCATACAATTCACCAGAGGACTGCACAACATATTGCAACAATGCAGAGCACTCATCTGAAACACTTGAAACAATGTTAGACTCTCTGTTAGCAAGCAGCTATTTTGCATCTAAAAACCCTGTGTTTATTACCAAGATTTTTAAATCTTCCAGTGTTCTGATCCATTGCAAAAAAAGCAGAAGATTTAGGTATTGTTTAGTTTATTATGGGAGTTCATGCTCTTTGAGGGACTATACTGCATGCAATGTGTATGTGTAACAAGGTTAATACTGAACATAAAGGATAAAATTTCAAGGAGATGTAGTTTTGCATTTAATTTTAGTTTATTTAGCTTATCCTTAAACAGCCCTAGTTTTGTACACTCTGACAGAATAAGGTTACAGCTTAGATCAGTAAATAAAGTAAACAGGGACAATTACACGCATACCAACCCTTACCTAGTGTGCTTGTGGGCATATTTTCAGGGCTGGGTGATTTTTTTTTATTTATGGTAAGTAGATATGCTCCAGAGCAGAGGTTTTATCACTTGTATCTTCTTTTCTCAGGTCACAGGCCTGAAAAATGGCACAATGGAGGAGTTTGACATATTTCTTATAACACATAGCAAACCTTTGTTACCATTAAATTAATTTAAATAATTTAAAATAAATCTCTCTGCTCCCAGAGGTTTCCATTTCCTACATGTATTCTGTTACTGAGTCCCCTGTGGCTCCATGGCTCACATACATGAGCACACAGACACAGGGATGGCTTCAGTAATATTAAGCCGACAGCAAGGAGTTGAGAAGGGTCCTTGCTTAGAGTTCCACAGAAAACAGTTTATTGCTACAGCTTGTGAAGGGTTCTAGAGGCAAATGACCCCAAACAAGTGACAGCTCGAGCTTAAGTACAGGGGTGTGGCTAACACCAGGAGCTGACCGGGGAAGCAGAACTGGGGTACATTGCCATAACCAAACAAGGCACCCTGGGAGAGGCTCCTTTCCCTCACCATAACTGATAAGTCTTTGGCACCAGGGACTGTCTTACCAAGAGCTCTCTCTGTCTCTTGTACCACAGGTCAATTGGCCACCACAGTAATCCACCTTCTATGGAGAACATAGCCTTAATTATCTTTTAAGATCCCCCATTAATATTGTGCAAAGCACTGATTAATTGTACAGCACCAATAATAAAAAGAACTGCCAAGGTAAAACCCTGTTCCTTCTTGTGGAAGGTATGCAACAATGATGATTATTATGGTAGGTGGTAGATTCCTTATCTGCCTCAGCCTGGAGGGGGATGGTGCCCTCCCAAGTGACAACTCTTGACCAAAAAACACTCATAGGCATCCACTAAGGAAACAACATTTCAGTGATTTTCTCAACAGACTTTTCCCCCATTCTCTTCCATACTGCATCATATGTAGTGTCTTCCCAGCGCTATTCCACCTCCTGCACTACACATTTCCACATTTCTTTCAGCTGTGGACAACACCTTGCCAGGTCCCTGGCTCTAACAGGGCAAATTGTGCTGCTCAGGACACAGGCAGAATTTCCATAGGAAACTTCCACAGAAGAGGCTCCCTCGGGCAGGGGTGATGGGCAGGGTCTGACTTCAAGCTGTCAGCTGGTGCACGGACTGTGCAGTGAACTTAACATGTGGGCCCTTCATGAATGATCAGTGACTCGAACAGTACCCACAGTCGCAATGTTTTTGATAATCATATTGTAATTCATCTCTTAATGCCAATATGATCCACAGATGACTTCACTTCTTAACTAAGGCCTCCAGCACTCACCTGTAGATAGGTGCTCTGACTGTACATTGCTCTTTTCTTTCTCAGAAGCAGTATGTGGGTGCGAGAGGGTGAAATTTTCATTGATCTGAGCTTCAGGAAAGAGAATTTGAAGGAACTTCACACAGTGTTGTGGTTATAAAACTTACTGCTTAGCAGCTTCAGGTAATATACTGTATTTGAGAAGATTAATTAAATTGTGATCAAATCCAACCCAAAGCTCTTTCATTCCCCTAAAATTTCCTGCCCTCCATTTTTCACCCTTCTAATAAACTACTGCTTGCTTCCCAAGCATCAGACAGATCCCTATTAAGGCTATAAAGACAAGAAAAATTATTACAAAGTTCTCAGAGATGCTGTAACTCTTTCCTGAAGACAAACACCTGACTCAGATCATCCCATCCACACACACAGAACTGGTCAGGAAAACAAGGCATATTTGACCACAATAGTTTTAATCAGTTACAATCAAACTAATTTTGATTTTAAACAGTTCACAAGGAGGTGGCAGGCTCAAAAGTCTAATTGATTACAAACACACAGTCTAAAATAATAGTAATTTGATAATCCCATGCTGCTGTAATCATTATCCAGTGTTTCTTGTTCATATTACACTCCCACAAAACAAGCATGTCCAAGCATCCCCTTCTAATGTACAAACATAAGGAGAGCAAACATTACATGTGGGAACCTTAACTAAATGACAGTAGAAGTAATCAAGCTGAAAACCATCTGCCATTACTGGCTGTGCAGTGAAGTTTGCTCTGAAAACTAGTGTGGGAGGCTTGTTTTGTGAGCAGAGATAAAGGTATCCTGGCAAGGAGAGCCAGCAAATCCCAAACCTTCAAATGCACATCAGCCTCTTCCACCAGCAAATGCACTGTGTGGCCTAAAGCCTGCCATCCGCTACGCTTCGGCTTCCTCAGACATAAGGACATTACCTTGGACATTACCTACTGTTTATACTAGCTAAGTATCCAGCACCTTTTTTGTTCAGCCAGGGCACCTGATGCAGCCATGTGGTGCAGGAAACAAGCACTTCTCAGTTAAGCAGACAATTTTTTGTCCTCCTGCTGCTGCTTTTTATTCTGTTCAGAAGTCCTGCCAGCACTAGGATCTTTGGAGCTGCTGCACTTTCACTGCTGATATATCCAGAAATTCAAGCATTTCAAGGTTCTGCTGCGACTTTTTAAAGGGAAAGAGAAAGCAGAGGAAGAGCTTCTCCTCCCCTGGAAAGTAATGAAAGCAGTGAAAGCAAAGCTGGACAACTCAGCTGTGCACAAGCCTACAGGAAAAGGAGGAAATATTACTGATGCCAAACTGTCTTGTAAGAGGAAATTGCCAAATATGGTCTGCTTCCAGAATTCCTCAGAGACAGTATCAGTCTCAGGCTGTGATAAGCAGGAAGCTATCTAGATTCAGAGCCTAAAAGCTACATCACATTCTCTGTAGAATGGGCAGGTTATTCCCTTCTCTTTTGCTCTTGCTAATTCTTCCTTCACTGCTGCCTTTCCCTGTTCCTTCCCAATAAGAAACCAGGAGGAAAGCAGATCACTGACTTGGTTTGTCCTGCACCAGGATCTAGGGCCAGCTGGGTAAGGTTTCATTTAAATAACAAAATTCTTTTTATAGAGAAGAAGTTCTCCTTGTAAAAGCATTTGCCAAAGGGGTTAAGGGACACAATGCATGTTTCCCCAATGGGTAAACTGAGGCATGGGCTAATGACATGTATGGTAACCTACAGACCAGGAAAGGAATCTTCAATTCCTCTCAGTTTTTTTCCATCCCTCTTACTAAGATAGGCTGTTTCCTCAGATCTGCTGGCAGAATTCAAAATTTGTGGTTAGATCCACCAAGCAGCTTAGATCTCAGTTTTAGCATAAGCATTGCATAGTACTCCCTAACTTTTGGACATCTTGCCTACAGATGATAAATGCTCCTATTGCCTGGGAGCATTTAAAAGCTTGAAGAAAATTTTGGAGACGAGCTCTTTGTTTTCAGCTATGCATTTTCATGGAAATAGACTGGCATCTTCAGAGGAAATTAATATTGTTCCCTTGGATCACAGCGTAGAGCATCTATATTTATTCCCAGACTGCTGTTGTGCCTCATACCAAAGAGCTATTCCACTGCAGCACTTTCGCCACCTCCAGTCAGCTCTTTTAACAGCAGATTTTAGGATATGCATGGTATATGCATTAAGCAGGCACCCTCCCCTCTGTAAGGCCCCCAAATTGAGGCTGGAGCCAAGGCACAGGGGAACTGCAAAGGCTAGGGACTGTATTCAGCTAAAAGGAAATGCTGAAGAAAAGGTGGGACTGGAGGGCAGATCTGAAATATTACAGTTCCAGGAACAGGGTATTTCATTGTGTCTGACCATTTATCTTCATTGAGATTGAAAGGGCTGAGCATTCACCTGATAGAGGCTTGTACTGCTCCTTTCTCATGAAAAAAGTGCCAATGCCAGCACTTTCTTTCCTCAGTAGTTGAATTACTACAGGAACAGTTTTCTAATATTTTCTCTGCTCCCCTGAGGGAAATACACTGTACTGGGGTGAGATGGTGTGGTCACTGTGAGCCCTGGCTGGGGAAGGGCTGGCCAGACCCCATAAAAAGCAGGAACTGGTGGCCAAATCACCACTTAGTGACTCTGAGTTCATTCCAATCCCTTTTTGGGGGGCATCCACAGCCCTTCCTTCCTCCCCATCTCTGCATATCTGCTACCTTTTACCTGTTTGCAGCCAGGAGGCAACAGCAGAGTCCTTACTGACTTGAATGGAATCAGGATTTTGTCTTTTTCAGGTACTCCTAAGTAGACTGCTGCTTTTTGTGCTCGCATCATTGATGTTATAGGTAAAATCCAAGTCAGAAATTTCTATTCTGTCTGTTCTACTCTGAGGGAAAGTTTCTAAAATATTTACTTCTAGGATGTCAGAGAACAATACAGTGAGAAGCTTACTGTTCAGCTATTTTCATTAAAGGTTTTATCATCTATTCTTAGCCATATCCCCAAGTTCTAATTAGGAAATTGCTTTGACACAGAGCTTTAAAAATTGAATTGTCAAAGCAGCATAGCTGGTGGTTTTGCCATTCTCGTTTGTGACTAAACACTTTCAATAGCTTTTTCAATCTCTTTTTTCATATTGATCCTGAAATCTCCAAACAGCTTAGCAGCAAAGCAAGGCTGCATCATTAAAGGCAGTTCACTTACAAACACTATAATTTCTGGAGAGAGGGGAAAAAAAAAGGTAAGATTTGAACCTAACACAGAGCACATGCAAGCAAATATAAGTTTTGCTGTGTGGTGCCAAGACCACAGTGGGACTTCTTTTCCCCAGAAGGGTTAAGCAGATGAACTGAGACCTGGTGTCCTGCTACCTGTCCACCACACATCTGAGATAACTTGTGAGGACAGCATGGGATTCGCAACAGTGAGCATGATGGCACGGGAACTAATAAAACCAGCCCCATATATTGAAGCCTAAAAGAGCAAAAGATGATTGTCATTCACTTCCACAAATTCTCCCAACATGGAATTTATATTTCTTACCTGTCACAAGGGAACTTTCATTGAATACCTTTGTCTTCCTGGTTTTGTGAGAGCGCTCGCACCAGTATCTTGTGTTGTTTGCAATAGCTTCATTCACCTTCTCCAAGGCCTAATCCAGCAGGAGTGTTTTGAGCTTTCAGTGATGCCATGAAGATTTTTTGCCTTTTCTTTTATACCTGTTATACTTTTTTTACAACTTCTGTATTCTTAGTGCTTTTTGCCTACATTCTTGGACTTGTTTGTCAAGCTAGGAGACGAAACATCTTGGAAGCCTCGTGGTTAGGGATCAGAATGCCCCAGACACCAAGGTCCTCTCCAGAACACATTCTGTAAACTGAGATAGAACCATCCAGGGGAAGGTTCCTCAGGGGGGGGAGTCTTACTCGAGCCTCTCACTGGGGAATCTTTGATAGATGTGCTAATTAGTAAGACCTATAATGTTATACCAGATCTTTTGGGGGTGTGCACTGTGGTGTGCATTTCGGCACATTCCACCTGGATGTGGTGCACCTAAGGATCCTTAAAATAAATACCAAGGTAAAACCCCTTTTTCCCTTCTTACCATGTTTGACTCTTAAGACCAGGAAAAGGCATCATCAGGACAAACTGAACCAGGAAACAGCTGCTCCATGATCCTTTGTTGGGACTTGGGCGACAATTAAGTTACATTAAACCCCAAAGCAAGCAGATGGGAATTTGAGGTAGCACTTAAGAAGCTATGGACATAGAATATTTTGCTTGAGGTACCTCAAGAGGCAACTGGACACTTGAACACCATTGTGGACCTTTGCCTATATGCTCTACTGATTTTTAAATCTCAAGTTAGTATCACATCATTATCACTGCCTTCTCCACAAAAAAGGAAAAAAAAAATTAAAAACGTGATAATGTGATATACTTTTGTGCTCAAAGGGAAAATAGTCTGCTTTATTTTTAAACCAAATTTCTTGAAGCAAGATAAGGTCCTGGAGTTGCGTGTCATAATTAAAAAGATTTAGTAAGAATTAAACACAACCTAAAATCCTGGTTCCTCAATGTGGAGAAGTCACTTAGCGCAGTACTTAGAATGACAATCCTGTAACACCTTAGTACAACATATTCATACCATCCCTACTTTGGGGAGTAGAAAAGAAGAGCCATGGAATGAAGCACTAGAGGTTTTCGTAAGGAGACAGCTCATTTCCCATTTCCCACATCTCACATGTTTAGTGGCACTTTGTGCTATTTGGGCTAACAAGCCTGACAACATTTGGGCCCCTGCAAATCCCCACTGGCCTTTGAACATTCAGTATTCATGTCCTTCCTCTGCTATTACAATTGTTTAGAAATGTGCTGGCTTTATTGTTCTTTTCAAGAAAAATTGAAACGCCATTTGAGCAAGATTGTTGCCAATGCTCATCTCGGCACTGGCATCATTAGCAAAACTGATAACAAGCTATGGAAACAGTATGCTAGATCAGGTGTATGCCTTAAATATGACACTTGCTTTTTTGGCCACCTTTTCATATTTTGCCCAGTTTTCAGAAAGTAAATCAACAACTGTCAGAGACTATAAACTCTGAAGGAGTGAGGACTGAAAAGCTGCCAGTTTGCTGGATAGTGAGGTTGGTTGTTGCTGAAAATGCTGAAGGTAGGGCTGGGATCTGTTTGTGGCATAGCTTGAGTATCTGGAAGGTACACAACAGTCTTGCTGGGGCCCTGGGCAGCACAGCAGCAAGCACAGTTCTGAGGCACTTTCCTTCAGATTACACCTCCTTCTCTGGGAAATGTCCTGCAGGGGCCAGGCTATAGTTCTACAGGCTTCAGAACATAAAATGTTTGTTTTACAAACATTTCCCAGCCTATGCCTCTGCTCCAAGCAGGAAGTGAGCAGCAGCACTGTGCAGCAGGAACAGCAGCTACTGCATTACATGTCTGTAAGTCATGCACAGGCACGGGGTGTGTCATGCTTTCCTCATCTGCCCAGATGTCCAGTTCTCAACAAAAGGTCTTAAGTAGGCATTAGGATGAAGTCCAAAATAACTTTGGCAGCTGAATTGGGCATCAAATGCCCAATTACACAGCTAGTCAAACCCTTACTGACCCTTTTGCAGTGTGGTACCTTGAATGGTTATGAGTGAAAGGCTTTATCCACACCATCACTTCTGGAAAGGTCTCGGATTGCATTAAAGCACAACCCAGAAAAAAACCTTTTATACTGTAGACCTAACACAGGAATTTCAGAAATTTATTTGGAAAAGTCATAAAGACTCTTCTGAGACTGACTCTACATTTTACAAATATGTGCTTGTATCTAAGCAACTTACTCAAAGAAATATTTCACTATAAAAATACCAATGTAGATTTTTTTTTTGTCTTTCCTAACAGGTGCCAGCACCCAGCCTTTGCTCCCGAAAGGCAATGCCGCCCTCTTCTGGTGTTCTTGATTACACACAGGGTTTTAGATGAAATTCTTCAGCAAGGTAAAAGCATTTTTCAAAGATGTACTACTTTTAACTGTGTAGAAAACAGACACGTCAAGTTTTGAGAAAAACAAGCTAAAACAAGTGAAGTGCCACAAATAACAAACTTAGTTTAGTAGGCTGTTGATCTAAAAAGGGCACTACTGTTAACAGATTATGGAAAGTCAGCCAAAGAGAATTTGTGATATGTGAAGCAGAGTACAAAAGCAGTGCTTTAGAGGGTTGCTTTTACTGACTACAGCACAAAATCACACTGTGCCATTTGGTAAAGGGAAAATTGAAGGCCAAGACAAACAATAAGGTTAGAAAGATTTAAATCAGGTATTTAAAGTGGTTAAAACACAGAGCAAAAATCTCCTTTCAAGCTACCATATACAAAGACTATGGATTGTACAGATCTGGTAAATGGCAGAAATGGAAGATTTTTGAAGAGGAATCAAAACTTGCAGCTAATTTTATGATATAAACTGATCTCTCACAACCATTTATTTACCAGTAACTTCCCCCATACAAATTATCCATCTCTCCTTCTTTCTCCCTGCTCCTGTTCCAGCCCTGAAAAAAATGTTTTTTGATTACCGAGTCGAGATATGAAAGCTTGCTTTCATGCTTGTGTAGCTCTTTCTCATATGTACAGCACTGACACTGCCCATGGCAGGACAAACACTTCAGTCTCTCTGGCTGACCTGTTGTCTATACATAACCTTTCACTCTCCTACACTTGTGTGGCACAAGCTTAGTTTCATGTAAGAGTAGCATGTCAGTATTGTTTTAAGAATAAGCTATTTATCATTCTCACACAATGCTGTAGTGCAGAAAACACAGCTGTGGTCTGAGAGCAGAAAAGTGGGGACACAGGAAGCAGCAAAGGGACACAGGGGTGGGCCACCTTGGTACTGGAGATTCCAGAGTTATGCACAGCTCTAGAATAGTCAGTTTTAAAAATATGCAGACCCCGAACTTGACAAAACTGGTCGCTGAAACAACAAAATATAGTATCTAACATAATGCAGATTACATATACAGGTAACTTGAATACAAGCTGGAGATGCAGAACAACGAATGAAAATACAAAAAGCACATTATCCAACATACAAATGACTCCCAATGCGGATCCCAGGAGGGTAAGAAGGAACCATCAGCGTGAACAAAATATTCCGCCCACAAAAGACAGCAGAGGCAGAGAACTCTGTGTTACCCTCTCAAGCAGTTGCAAGCTGTGGATTTAAAACTCAAGGGAAACAAAGGGAGACTGAGCATAACTCCAAGAGGAGGATTAGAAATGAAGAGCATGTGCTACAATTTTAATTGTATTACTGTATTAAAGAACTGCAATTTAACTCTTCAGGTCTATTTGCCTGCAAGGAACATTTTTCAGTTTGTTGAGATCATCCACTGAATGCAGTCAAGTAAGCAGCAGAGCAGTTAGAAACCCTAATGAATTATATTTCAGCCAGGATAAAAAGGCTACCAAAATGGAAAGGAAATGTTTATAAAAAAAAAAAACCAACCAGAATTTAGCCTGTACTGATACCTGTAATTTTGTTCCCTGTTCTCTCTTTATCCTAAAATCATGGCTAGTCATGAATGCATGAAGAAAAAGTGAGAGAAAACAATGAAGTGCTTTGGCTTCTCTCCAGCACAAAAGTATTTTGTAAAATATCCTGGCAAGGTATTACATAGACTCTTTGCTCGCAGTACAAGAGGACAGAGCTTTACCAAGGATGTGCAAGTTCCCTTTGCTCCCCTACAATTCTCTTTAAAGCGTTGCAGAATACAAAGGATGACAATCAGGAAACTCTACAAAGAAAATGTCACCATCATGCTGAAAAGCACTGATAAATCAGCATTAGATTCTTGCTTCCACTGACCATAAACATGGTGCAAGACTTGTGGCTAAACAAGCCAGCTTTACTTGAATAGAGTAGTTCAACAAGTTGACATGTACACTGTGAAGCTACAAAAGCAAGAGAGGCATTGACCAAGCCAGTCATCTAGATTTTACTGAGTTGTTTCACTAAAGCAGCTCAAGAAATACACACCTTTAAAGCCTCACTGTTCCAGTGACACTCCAATGACCTTCTCAGATCAAGTTTATGGAAAACACCTCATACATGATTCAAGTGTTGTCAAAATAACTGGCAGCTAATTAAAGTGAAGTTCAGTATATACACCTCTGAGAAGAACACAGAACACCACTCCTTTATCTTTTGTAATTGATTAGTAAATCACACAAAGCCTTCAGTTTTATTCAATTACATGAATGATGGGAGCAGACACTTAAGGACATATGGATAAATATTTAATGAGTTAAAACAGCTTTAATCAGAACATAGCACATTTTATTACATTCCCTATTTGTTTTCAAATTGACAGGCAAAGATGCATTTTTAAAAGTACTTTAGAGAAAGAAAAGATACAGAATTAAAAAAAAAAAAACAGACTTAAGTTGCCAGCACCTGAACAAGCAACAGAGTGCTCAGTCAAGCACAGCTGTTCAGGCTCACTGCAATGAAAACTGCTCTTTTCAAGTTTTTGGGAGACAGCTGCTGAGTTTGTCCTGAATGACATGGGATTAAAAATCCATGTCTTTTGAAAAGACTGCACTGGTCTTGGGTGCCCCTCCAGATCAAAGAAGAGAAACCCCCGTGAAGTTCCAATTCATCACATCCTTCCTTACAGTGACCACAATTCTAACTCTGCTCATCAGCCTACCCAACCCACCTTGCATCTTTCCTCTAACTGGCAATAAAATGGAGCTGCATCCGGCAGGAGTTGCAGAAGGAAGTGTGACTCACTGCTCACCACCCTTGTGGCTCTTACCTTCAAGTTTTTATTTATTTTGACCCAGGAAACTGCTCAGTTGAGGATAAAAAAAAACAAACAAACAAACCAACAAAAAACAAAAAACCAACCCCTCAATATTAAGGAAAAAAAACCACACCACGGAAATGTTCTTCAATATATAGCTTCAATATATTAGCTTCTGGGCTCTCTCCAGAGGAAACTCTCCACACAAGCACTTCAAAAGTAGTGTGGGACCAAAATAGCTTTCCCTGTGTCATGAATAACATCTTTCAACCTTTGCAAAAATTCAAAATTTAGCAAGACTATATACTTCTGAAATTCAAAAACAGCCTTTATTAAGAGATTACTGACCTAATTATGAAACAACTGCTACCTGAATTTCTAAATAACTGAAAATACTTCCACAGAAACACAGAAATTCAAGCAAGCAGAAACCACAAAAAACCATTTTATTGCAACAATGTCCCCATCATCAAGTGAGATGGCAAAAATTAAATTTTAATTAATTTTGCGTTTCTACCTTTTTATTTATGTAAATATAAATTCAAGAGTGTAAAATAAATCCACATATAAAACACAGAGGAAACATTCTTTCAGTGACTCCAAAAAAAACTTACATACTGAAGATTCATGACAAGCCATCCACTGTCCATTTTTCCAAGTATACAGGCATGAAAGAATGCAGAAATTTATTCTCAAAAAGCATCCTGTATAAAGTCCTTGAAGTACTTAAGTAATATTTAGTAATCTCATTCTTGAGATTATGGATGTAGATTCCAAGAAAAGAAGAGACAAACATTTCAAACTTCAGATTATTTAACCTCCATCTAAAATAACCCATTTAAAACAAGATTATGTTCAATTCTTATAGCTGAAGCATCACAATTACTTTATTAGTATCATTACTTTGGAAAACTATTTCTTATAAGGTTTTCCTGCTTTTAGAATAAAGTCAGAATATTTATTTCAAATACTTTTCCTTAGTTATACAGTAAATATATTGCGGAAAGTAACTCCACATGCTGGTACAACAGGCCTTCATGAAGTTCCATTTAAACATTACTATGATGTACCTTAAAAACAGGGACTACAGCATGAAATGCACCAAAAACAGTCAGTGTCATGGGATTGTGCCTGATCTTCCTTCTCAGATGCAATAAAATACTAATGTATTTTGAAGTTAATATTGGACTGCTAGACCATATGAATACTGATTGGTTATAAATATTTGGAATAGGAACATTTACTGCTTTAGAAATATGTGATTATTTTGTTCATTGTTTTACACAAAAAGAAGTGTCACCAGTATTATAAAATGTGTCATGGGGGATATTTCACTAGGAATGTTTTTCATTGGGTGTAACAGGCATATGTTTCCAATGATTGTGGTTTTTAATACATATCATGCCAAGTTCTTAATAAACTGTTTACCCTCATGGTTATGTTACAACAGAATGAAGAAATTAAGATGGTAAAAGCAAAGTTAAAAATGAGAACTGCAAGTAACTTCACAACTAGAAGAGGAGAAATCATTGACAGACTTAAATCAGCACTATTGTGGGTCCCCACAGTTGCACTGCTACTCTTAGGTTTCCAAAAGATGCATATGATTTTATAAATATTTTTGTGCTAAGAGCCATGCTCAGAAACAAAATATAGGCTGGCACAAGTCTACCTTCTTGGAGATGCATGTTAAGTATAAAATTCACTTACTAAAGTGCATTTGCTGAACAAATTCTAACTTCTACTATTATAGCTATCCCAATAAGCAATACAAACTAAACTTTGTTGAAATTCTACCTCTACTTAAAAGCAGTAAATATAGATGACTGAAATCTAAATTACAATCTTGCATTACCAAACCTTTTGACTCAATGCTGTGAGCTTTAGAAATAAACAAAATGTACTGCCCTATACTTCCCAAAAATGAGGAATTACCTCTAGTTAGAAATACTGACAGTGTAGAATGGAGTTAAGTATAAGCAGATCTGAAGTAAGCATTGCTTTGCTTCTTATTCAATACGGTATTTCTTTAAGGCTCTGAGAGAAGCTGTTAGTTGTCTCAAGGTCTTTTGGCAAAAGATAAATACAGAAGTAGCAGGGTCATCTGACATTTCAGAACTTGAATTTTTATATTTCACTAAAGCCAGCTCATTCAGTGTCTGTACACATTTATTGCACTTGTGTTGTTGGAATACATCTCTACCAACATAGTAATAATGATTGCAACAAAGCCATAGTAAAATAAACTTTAAAAGGGTCTGATTTGGACATTACAGGATAACTGTCTGCATGTTTAAAATGCTTCCCTAATAGTAATAAATACAGACAAATTGCTCATCAATCAGATGCACATGTTTAACCAGTTATTTAGCATATATAAAATTTCACTCATCCTTTTATCAATACAAATCTGTTAGGGATCAAAAAAGACTTACCATGCAAAATATTGATTAGTGCTGCATAATGGAATATATATTTCTATCAGAGTTAAAACAGCCTTTCCAAAATTTAAAGAAAAATAGATTTTTAAAAAGGGATTCTACTGTCGAATGCAAGTCTTCCTTGTAGCAAAGACAAGATAGAGACAAGTTACCATTTATCGCTGTACTTCAGTCTTGATGAAAGACTAATAATATTGTCCACCTACTTCTTAATAAATGCTACATTTTCAAGAATAAAGGAACTATCAGTAGGCATTATCTCTACTTAAAACAAGTTATTTTTCTCTGTAATAGGTCAAGTATGCTTTTAAAGATTCAGGTAATGGTAGACTCATAATTTTCTCTCTCAACAGATTTCGAGGAGGCTCTTCTGGCTTCAAGGCCTCACTGTGATCTTTATCCTCCTCCTCTTTGTTATCCTCTTCCATTCTTTCATCTTCTTCACTATCTAGAGGCTGAGGAATGAGCTGATTACCAACAAACACATAGGTGTTAATCCTGCGTCTACGACATCTCCTGCGTTTGCGTTTTGGAGGAGCCTTCTGAGTAATACCCTTGGCTTTCATCTCCTCGTTTATGAAGTTTCTAAGAGTGCGTCTGATATATATTCGAGCTAGGTCCTGGAGGTTCCTAACAGCACATGGAGCTAGAATGAAAGAAAAGTAAGTTATACTAAGTGAAATTTCCCTCTAGCAAAAAAACCCAAACTAGCTGCAAGGTGGTGAGACTAATGTCCAAAAACAATTCAGTTGAAATTTAGTGAATGATACAATATGCAAATGAAACAAGGTTAGATAGTATCTCCTTGACAAACCCTGTGACACAGTCCAGGAAACAGAGGTCTTTAGACACATATGCAAGAGAAGTAGAAAGCATGTACAGATCACTAAAATAAACATAAGAAATCATACAAGTACTGTCACTTTTTAGCACCTAGCACATCTTGACACCTACTGCTACCACTGTTAAGATACTGTTGTGGGAAAACAATTTCTACCCCTGTGCCACATTTGCTCAGGCAAATGCCTTTCTTCTGCCTCCTTCTGCTCACCATGCTTTTCCTCACTTCCTACTGAATCTAACTGATGAGGGAAGGACATGTCTAATTCACAGGTGATCACCCAGATAAGCCACCTATATCTTTGCAGAAGAGGAATTAAAATTACTCAAGTCCTAAGGGGAAAAAACCCCAAACCAACAAGCAAGAAAAAGCCAAAACTTTATGTTTTCCAATGACAGGCAGGTGATAAAATACTGCTTGGTAACTCGACACCTGCCCTAGATGAGCTATGGATGGCTAATTCCAAGGAAAACAAAACCAAAAAAAGCACACCAACCACAGCTAAAGCTTGTTTAACTTTCTTACTTGTCACTTTCCTTCCTGTACAAAATACCCTACACTTAATGGGGACTAGAGCAAGTTAGTGAAGATGTAATTTCAAAAATTACACTTCCAGAAAATTCGTTCAGCTAAAAAAGCTCCCAATGTAGTTGAAACAAGATCTATTGCCACATACAATGACTTCAGTTGCAGACTAATTAATTTATCTGAGACAGAAAGGATGTTAAGACTGACAGTACTGATTTCAGGTCATGCCAAAGAAAGGGGGGGGGGTGAAAAAGTGTCTCATTTCTTTAGTATGAAATCAGCTCAAAAGTTCAAAATTCAACAACAACCCTATCTAACCATCCAGAACAGATTTATAAGTTCAGGTGAAACAAACCATGATTGTAGATTGTAGGCCAATTATAACAAAAGCAAGCATTTTTTAATAAGAGGAACAAGATGCAAAATTTTGTATATTTAATGTTCATGTATTTCCAATTGCCTATGATCAGTGAACTGCATCCTAACCAATTACATTGATAAAACAAATCTTTTAACACCTCTGTAGTTTTCTACAGGAAAAAGACTCTACTTTGAGCATGGCTGACAGATATTTCACATATGAGAGTTATTTTAGTTATATATAAACACTACATATATGTCAGAAGGCATTCAAGGGTTGTCCAAAGTATGGCATACACTCCATGTTTACTTCGTGATGACATTTGCAACCACTGGCTAAAGTTTACAGAAGGAGCATTTTCATTAGACTACTTTGAACTTTTAAGATAAATTATAGGCCTTTGGATTTGAAGCAAATAGACAATGTTACTATAAAAGAGAAATTACCTAAAAGTTTTATTTCTTGAGCTTTTTGCACCCCCGACCCCTTCCACGTACACCCAACACACCCACACAAACATTTTTTCTTTATTTTTAAGTTTCAAAATAAAACCAGATCAGCCTGAGCAGTGGAAAGAAGCTTATCTCTCTGATCTCATTTTACAGTGCAACTTCAAGTCTCCAACACTTTTCTCCTTTAAATAGTTTGAACAGTACCACATTTGCTTATTTTTCTCCTTTTCTCACTAAAAAGTCATTTTGAAATTTTAACACAGGAAACACCTTTCTTGTACTACCATTCAGCTCTGAATGTCCACAGTCTGCACTCCTCATTCTGAAAATTTAAGAATGTTGATAGAAAATCGTCTTTTGTTCTAGGGAATTAGATTGTATAAAGTTATTGTAAAGTTTGACTAGCCACCTCTGTATTCCATTGCTAGATATGTTACAACCTATCTATTATGGACGGAATGGAGGAAAAAATAATCTTGTATTACTAAGTTAATTTCAGGAAATGACTTCTGAGGGCTCAAAACAAGTGTTCACCCAACCAAAATTAATTATTTCTGCAAAGGAACAGATTACATAAAGGGAATTCTCTTCTATACTTTGTATAAAAATGTAAAGGTAACTATCTTAACAAGCTCACACACTCAAAATTAAAAGGCAGATCAGCAGTTACAGGCAATGCAAGCTGACTGGACTCCTGAAGGGCTTACACAGTTAAAACACTTGCACAGGAGGGAAGAAACATACAAAGGGGACAGTTCTCTTTAGTTACTTGTTAACATATCAAAAGAGGAGAGAAAAGATGTCATCTTTTAGGCTCTTTGTTGGTTTCTTTAGTTTCTCATGTGCTACCGAAGCTCTGTATTATTCTTCTCCCAGCCCTGACTACTCTGACAGAAAATTTTAACTCTATGCTTTTCTCTATCAGCTTTTTGTCCTTCCCTGTTATCATCCTATCTTACCATCCTGGCAACAGGTGTACTTCCAAAGACTTTCTAATTACCTTTACTACCTCTGCTCAAAGCATTGCAGCTACAAAGCCAATCCTGATGACTAATAACAAACAGCTAGGTATGACTATAACCATTGCAGACAGACATAAAAGCACACTCAGGCTTATTAAGACTCTATCATACCACAGCCCCAGTTTAGACTCTTCCTTCCATTTCAGAGGGAAGAGAAAAAAAGTTCTCTGGTAGATCATGAGAAAGTTAGCACTATGAGGGACCTAATATTAGCTGCCTATTTTATCTATACTGCTGTAACAAAGAAGCTGAACCCAAAAGGAAAAGGTGGCTGGAAAAACAAGGTAGAAACATTTTATCACTTAAATTCAGAATATTAACTGTGAAGCAACACAAACCATGCACTAGGAACACAAAAACGGATCAGTGAGCTACTACTTTGCTAAATGGAATGTCTCTACACCACAGCCTCTCAACTTCCAGACCTTCAACATCATGCACTGTAACATCCCTTCAAGCCAAAGGGAGGGAACACAAACTTACGCAGTCCTACAGTGTCATGTTTGCCGTTGTCGTTCCTGTTTGGTTGCACTAGTGGAGCAAATGAAACAGCAAGGATATTCTTACTTTCCCATGTGTTCTGTCCTGTTCTCAAGATCTGTGTTAGCTGCAAAACAAAACCAAAATAAATCAGTGGTTACAATTTTGTCATACTCAATACTATTCAGATTGGTGTTCAAACACACTGCTATTTTGTTTTGCTTCAAAATGAATAAATTAAGGCTGTTTTATCAACAGAAAGAACTTTGATAATCCTTGGTATCACTTGGTCATTAGAGTACTGAGTAAGGCTTTTTGGTAACGGGAAGAGATGCAACTGGAAAACTAAGGCCCTAAGGTAAAAATGAAGGTAAGTTTTGTTTTTTCTCATTTTTCAAAAAAATCGAAGAACACTTTAGATCAGAAGCAACCTCTGGAGTCCTACCTATTCCTTGAACAGGGTCAACTTCAAAGTTAAATTAGAAGGTATTCCAATTAAGTGAAAAAAGATCTAGGACTGAGATTCCCCACCTGTCTAGGCAACCTGCTGTAGTGTTCAACCATTCTTACTATGAAAAACTGTTTTCCTTATTTGCAGGCAGAAAGCTCCCTTACTGCCAATTTGTAACACTCAGTATGCTGTGCACCTGTGAGGAGAACTGGACTCCTGTCTATCAGGTAAATTCTCCACCCCTTCAGGAAGACAACAAGAATTAAACATTTCTTCGTCGTTTTTCTGCAAGCTAGATTATCTCAGATCTTATAGCTACTCCTCATACTTTACATGCTCTAAGCCCCTATGTACCTTGTATGTAAGGTAAAAATAGTCACAGTTTTAATTTCTCTCTTAAATTGTGACTACTTTTAAGTTGGATTCCATCAATTTCAACTGACAATATCTTAGTTGAATAAATAATGAAATTTTTAATGAAAACTCCATGAACTGCATCATGGAGGCTATGCTTAAATCCCTTTGGTATGTTAAGAAAGCAGACAGATAATGTGAGAATTCTTTTTTGAAAGTAAAGTAACTAACATGCTTATCAACAAGCCCTTTAGTAATTATCTGTATTTAGGAGGACATCAACTTAAGCCACATGATGTACCTTACTCAATTTCCCTATAAGTAAAACAGGGAGAATAATACTTACCATTGAGAAGCCTTTTGAGGTCTAAGGATAAAAAGTGATAAAAGTGCGAAGCATTATTAAAATAATATGCCCCTGTCTGTTAAATGCAACATGGAAAAGCAACACTGAAAACTGCTGGGAATAAAGTAGTATTTTCCCTTCATTTTTTTCCTCCCCTTACAATGTCCCACTAATCACAGTTATTTTGTATTCTTTGAAATCAATTCTCCTAGTTTCTTTGTTTTGAAATACTGACTGAAAATGTCTGTGTGGCATGAGATTTCAAAGCAGTTCTCGGGCTGGTATAACACACAGGAGATAGTAAGAAACAGACTATTAAAAGCATGTTATTGATGCCTTCCTACAAATTTAAGGGAAAAAGGTTCAAGACTTCATTAAAAAGATCAGTATCTGCTTAATTGCAACAATACACCAAATCAAGGTATCGTTTAGTTGAACATTAACTTAGTCAAATATATATTCCAAAGCATAAATTAAATTACGTATTTATCATACTAGGAGATAAAAAGGGGAAATTGTCACTAAGTCACCTGATCTTCTATAGGCATTACTAAAATGCCTCCAACTTTCAATAAAATTTTCATGTAGTTTTCATGGTCTTTCTGGACTCCAGCTCCACAGTAAATCCGGTCATATTGATGGCTGTCTGAGGCTATTTCCAAACAATTACCGACCACAAAGGCAGGTTCACAGAACTCAAATCTAAGGGGAAGAAAAAAAGAAAGAGGGGACACATTTCAAATTAGGATTTTTAAGAAAAGCCAGTACAGATAAAGACAGAAAAATGTATTTCATATCTTCCGTTATATCATGAAGAAAGATTAACATACACAACTTAAAAGTCTGTATTAAGACATTACTTTGAAAGTAATCTGGTTTTTTTCTGCCACATCATGGACCACTGAAGAAAAACTCTTAAGCAGTTATAATTATGTATTATGCAAAACACAGAAAGCTTAGAAACATCATCTTCCTCACTACAAGCAAGTAGATTCATCCAAAGAAATCTTAAGCCATATGGTACAAGTGCCACTAAAACAGTATGTTTATCAACAATGAGTGATATCCAGGCTGTTGAATAAACATTGAAAAGTTTCATTTCCTAGTAGCTCCCCTCCATTTTCTCTAAGTTAGGGTTTTTTTAAAGACTCATTTTTCTCTACCTCCTGATTTTCCTTCCACCTTGCGCCCAATCCACTTTCCCCCAAAAAGGAATTCAATGGAAAAGTCTGGCACTTTTTTGACACATGCAAAGCAAGACAAAAAAAAAAGATTCATTATCTCAGAAACATCTCATTTTCATCAGCAAATGGAAGTTATACAACTGCATTTTAGTGGACCTAAGTTTATAATACAAGTTGCAAGGACTGTAAGTGTTCTGTGTCACTGCATGGAATACCCAACGAAAAATGTACAGGGCAGTACTTTACTGCTAAAGCTTCATATATTCTCTGTAACACTGTTATTTTCTGACATTTTTTAAATCTCTGAAGCATGTTACTGCTTTAGCTGTTAACACCATAATAAAATTTACCATTTTGTAAAAAAATCCCTTGCGTGAATAGCTGTACATTTTCCCCAAGCACTTTACATTTAAGAAGAGAGGTTACAAAGTAGCTCATAGAAAGGATTTATGATTTTCTTTGAAAAAAATGTTACATAAAACCTAACACCCTTGTCGTTGCATGAAAAAGTTCATAAACTTCATCTGGCAGTATTAAAGTCCAGTGCATCTCAAACATCATCCAGAAGCAATGATTTTTCTAAAAACTTCAAATACATGTAGCCATTTCATGAACTTTACGGCTGACTGTCAATGGAAAGTAATTTTTCTTTTTTGCTTGGCTACCATTAGCAAATCCTAGTACCACACCTGACAACATTCAAATCAATATTTTGTCAGTTACAATAAAGTTGGCAGCTTTCACTGCTTAGGGATGAAGCCTGTAAGGGTTAGCTGACTTTTTGATCTAGAGCGCTGCCATTAACAAATCAGGAAATCGAAGTTTTTGCTGGAAGCATATTTTTTCCTCCAAGATAGGATGCTTGATCTTGAAAATACTCCAATGCTTCTTTCTTTGACTAGTCCAGATAGACCCAGAATCTTTTAACAACTACTGCATGGCTCTCTCTCATGTACTTCTTGTGGTCAACAGTCCATGTTGTCTCTTCCAAACCCAGGTGGGGGGAAAAAAAAAGAAAACTACAAACACCACTGTTAAAGAAAAAAAACAAGATGGAAGGGGAGTAGGGATAAACTACCTTGTTGCACGCAACTGGGAAGGTGAAGCTAGACCGGCCTGAACTGTGGTTGAAATAATTCCAGACTAACAGAAAGATCTAGAAATACATTAGACAAGGTTAAATGCTGGGAAAAAAATTAAATCCAAGGCACTGATCAATGTGCTGAAGAAGCAAATCTCATTTTGTAAGCACTTGTGCTATCATGTTCTTTTCTACATTTTCTACATTCCACATACAGGTCAATCAGGCAGTTTATTCTACAGTTTTCATTTCAGGTTGCCTATGGTTTAAATTAAATTTTACCACATCAGTTTAATTTCAAAGTTTGAACAAAGTACTTTTGTGGATTTAAAAAGTAAAGGAGGAAGGGAGAGGGGACAGGGAGAGAATGAATATGGTACTTTTCCAAAATGCAGTTTTAAATCTTGACACAGTCCCTGGTTAGTTATAGAAAAATGAAGACAAGCCTCGCCGCCTGCCTGCCCCCACAGCTTTTACAACTTCTTCTCAGAACGCTCTTCTAAAACCCACCAAATTTATTACCAGATAATCCTGTTTCCTCTACTAGAAAGCACCTTAAAAGCTCAAGAATACACTGATCACAGCCTCTTAAAACAAGGAGGAACACCAAACTGTCCAAGAAATACAAGACACAACAAAACCCCACAAAACACTCCCCAGACACAAAATACTCTATACAGGAGCTGAGGACAAAAATCCACAGCAGTCTTTACTAATATAGTAAAATCTGAAGATAATTTGTCATTTAGCTCCAGGGCTTGTAACCAGAACGACACAAAGTGCAAATAAAGACACAGAAGCAACTTCTTAATACACTTATAAGAGTAAAATGGGTTAAGCACTAGAGACCAACTCTGTCTATAAGCACCTTAAATTAGCGGGACTGTGCTCCCTCCATGCTATTAGCAGAGTTTTGTGAACACACAAAGCTCATGACCAAAATAGCTGTTCATTTATTATTCCATTAACTTCAAAAAATACTGTCTTCCTCCATATAGTTTTTCAGCTAGTTTCAACCCAGTCTGTCAATGGCTGGTCTTCCTGACACTCATTTCCCAGAGCAAAACCAAACACTTTATGGACTAGGTTACATGTAATTTCTGAAGACATCTCTTTAATCCATGTCAGATAAAAAATGAAGTCTAATCAGCTCACCTGGCCATGCAATGCTCACCCCCAGCTGGCCTGAATTGGTGTGCTAGCTGCTGCTGTGCTGCTAGTTCAGGAACTGCCACATGTAGTTCCCTGTTATCCAGAAAGGTAAAAGTAGGTAGAAGAAATGGGAGGGAAAGGTGATAAACTGTCTCTGTTAACAGCAACATGCCCGTTCAAAAGCCAATTCCCTCATTCGTGCTTCTCATGAAATTATTCAAAAGTAACTGCTTCATGTGTTACGGTTTGAGCAGTGACTCATACCAGATATACACCAGAAATACAAGAAAAGCATACTGCATTCCTACTTAGAAGAGCACCATGGTCTTGTTAAGTTGTAGAACAGTGACTCTGGTTCCTCCACACTCCCATGTAACATAGATCTCACTAGTGATGTGGCAAGACTCTTTCCCAGATCCCCGAATCTTGAAATTATTTCGATTTCACAATTATATACACACACCTCTGAATGAGAAAGAGCTGATAAAGGTATGTACCATTTTCTTGTATTTATCCAAGCCAGTAATTTGAGATGACCTTCGAACACAGACTGAAGTATAATTCTGAAAATTGTTTCTACTAACTTGCCTAAGTAATTTTCAAAAAGAGTGAAGTTTAGATTGGTTTTACTCAAGTATATGAGACCCCATCAATTGATCCCAAAATTACTTAAAATTTAAATACAAAGGTTCTACAAATACAAGGAAGTATTCAATATTAAGAATACCTACCAAGAGCATCACAAGCATGTTAGTCTTACAGTAGGAAAGTAGTATCAACCATATTAGGTCAAGTTCCATTTTAAAACAATCAAACCCAAATTCTTCTAGTACTAATTGTCACTACATCCGAAAAGTTTCTTTTATTCCTACTGCATCTGTGGTATC
Organism: Aphelocoma coerulescens; assembly: GCF_041296385.1. Classification (NCBI taxonomy): domain Eukaryota; kingdom Metazoa; phylum Chordata; class Aves; order Passeriformes; family Corvidae; genus Aphelocoma; species Aphelocoma coerulescens. The sequence goes on from NC_091015.1 coordinate 126,914,164, forward strand.
AAAACAGACCAGGTATTCCATTTCATTCTGTGTTACATGGAGCTATCTTTTATTAATATTGATGAAAATAAAATTGTTTATTGCGTCAACGTGCAGTATTGAAAAACACGTAAGATAACTATCAAGAACAGCTAATATTTCACTTTAATACTTTCTTTATTTCCAAGCTGAAATGGAACTAAGAAATGCCACATGTTCTTTAATGTTTGTTCACCTCTACCATGTGGCCAGGGCACCTTTACAGAGCATTATATTGGTAAAATGAAAAAAACCTCTTATTTCACACATCAGATAACAAAAAGAAGGGAAAAAAGTTTTGTAACTATCTGGAAAAGTTTAGTCACTTTAGGTCCTTCAGTGGAATCTGCTATCTTGATTACAAGAGAACCAACAGCCAAGAACACAGAAATTAAGAGTTCCCATTACAGATAAAATAGCAACAGAAAATCTCTGATTAAACAAACACTTGCCACACAATAAATTTAAGCACACACAGATCACATGTAGCAATGGCCCAAGATAACCACGCAATTTCAAGTGTGTAAGACTTTTGCATGGGATAGGCATTTCAAGTTTGCACTCAACATAGCCAAGGTACTTTTTCTCCAGCTAAAAACAAACAAACAAACAAAACCCTGTAGAATTTAAAGTGAGTTTTTGCCTCTGCTGCAGAAACTTAAGAAAATGATCAAGTAATAGATTGTAACTGCCCATGTTTTAAAGTTAGATTCCCTATAGATATCAACACAGCAAAGTATTACCACTATAATAAAATAAACAGCCATTTAAAACATTTACAGCAAAGAACTAAGGTAAAGTTTGTTGCTCTTGTATCCATATCCACCAATCTAGTGTATGTGTCATAGGAAAATACTAATTAAAAAAGCATGAGAGTATAGCACTAACCCACCCTAACAGCAGGGATTTTTTACAAGGGGATTCACTGGTTAGTCCTAATATGATACCCACCCGTGAACCCTACCTTTAATTAATTCCAGCTCTGAATATGTACAGGACACTTCTTGGGCTAAGCTCTTCTACCTATACAACCTCCATGAATGCAGGATGTTATGCTGATGTCTCGTGAAGATGAGACTAGGTGAAAGGAGGTATGGATTGTCTCCCTTTTTGTTGTTTTAAATGGTAAACATACTTGATTTAAAAAGAAAAAAAAAAAACAAGTTCCATAAAATTGGAGAGAAAAATAACAAGTTATTTGAAGGAAAAAAACCTGCCAGCATCCACAGATTTGTATCTGAAGGAAACAGTAAAACATGTTATGAGATGCTTAAAAAAAGCAATATTGGGGAACCACTTAAAACTGTTTTTGCTAAGAGAAGAATTATTTAGTTCTTAAAACCAGCACCACTCCAGCTACATTTGACACCTCCTAACTACAACATTCACATCAGAGTATCATCTGACAGTACACTTCCGCCTATTCCCATATTTACTAACACACTCATATCTCTCAGCTTACTGTTCACAGCCTTCACAGAAAGAAAATCCATGTCAGCATGAATTTAGTATGCTGTTTTCCAATCCACACATTTCCTTTAGTTGGTCAACTCAAACCTCTAAAAAGCCTGAATTCACACTCAGTATCACCGAACTGCTTTAAGTAATTCCCTTCTAATGAGAAATTTATTTAAATTTATTAAAATTTAGGGCACAAAGGACTACCGTTCTACTTTAATAATGTATAAGAAAAGGTTGGCAAGTTGTTAACATTTGTCATTTGAACTACAGTGACACTACATTAGTAGAAAGAATTTCACTCAAGTCTTTGTGGGGAAAAAACCCCCAAAACATAACATATCTTAATAAATATTTCATAACAGAATAGTAAATCCAGCATAAGAACTCATGGAATTAGCTTTCTACCAAACTACCCTTAAACCATCAAATACATTAATAACCAGACATTGAAATGAATCTGCAAAATGTGTAGAGTCTGAAAATATGTGATAAAACATTAAACAATTTTGCTTACTGTGATGAGGCAGTAACACTTACATTTGTCCTATTCTTATGCACTTTTGTCCTAGCTCTAATATACTGCTAGCCATACTTTCCAAAAATGGACTCCTCAGGATGGTGGAAGAAGAGAGGAAAGAAGGAAATAAAACCCCCACCAGTACTGGCACATTTGTTGGTGAAGAGAAACAAACCCAAAAACTGGTGTATGAAGCTACGGCAGTTGCAGACTGAGTTCCTGTGCTGATTTAAAGAGACAGGCTGAAAAGCTACACATCATTTAACCTAGAAAGGTGTGGCTTCTTTGTCCAGTTGCATTAAGAATACAACCTCAGAGCTTTTCCTGTATCAAACAAGAATGTCCTAAATCAGTAACCTTACTCCAAGCATTCCGAGAACTTAGTGTTTAAACACTAATGTATTCACTGAAAGAAGCTTTGAAGAAGTTTTCAAATCATTTAGTCAATTTTTCAGGTTTTAAAACTTTTCTTCTTTGAAAACAACAGATGAAGGTTAATACTCACATGGCTTTATGTGATATAACATGCCAAAAGAACATAAAACAGATTAATGAAATAGCTTTTGATTTCTATGACTCATTAGTCTCTCTCAAGTTACGTGACTGCAAAAATGCTCTAGAGCTAACACCAGTCAGATACAAAGGTAAACAATGTTTAAAGACTGTTAATTCTTTTCCTATGAAGTGGGGCAATATCAGGGCAAGATGGCAAGCTCTTTCCTATTCCTCTATCACCTTTTCTCTATTTCTTTCTCCACTGTTCACTGCATCTCTTTTAAGTATTTTTCCAAGCTCTTTGAACTAGTCTTTGGTTCCTCTATAAATGCATATTTATGTATTTCTAGCATGTTTTGCTGAAAAGTTACACATTTTTCACCTACTAGTTTTGTTGATACCTTTTGCATGTATACTAGAAATACCAGAAAACAAACAGATGAAAACATTACATCTTTGAAAAGTTCCCATTGTAGACTTCATTTTAAGTCCCTTGCATCCAATTATAACAGTAATAGCCAAAAGTGATGCTGGCAAAATTTCTAATCAGTAATGTTGCCTTGAACATTTTTTCAGCTTCCAGGCAATGCTGTAGGGATAGTGAGAAATCTCTCTGCCTCACTTGTATTTGACATTTCCATGTCTGACTAAAACTGTCTTGCTCCTTAGCTATCTTGTTCATAATTTGTGATATTCTCATCAGTTTCACTGAGTGGTTCAAAGCACATTATTCAATCATTCCTGAAAAAAAAGTCGAATACTGGTTCTTAAAAATACTTAGGACTAATGATACTCTTCCTTCAACACGGATTTACAAAATTTAACCTTAATAATGTAGCTTCACTACATTATATCTAAACTTTGGTAGTAAATTGAAAATACTACTGAAGGAATACTTTTTATCAATTCCACAGAGAATTTTAAGAAAAGTGAACGGGCATAGGGAAGCAAGAAAAAATTTTTGTCAGTTCAGTTTATTATCAAGGCCCTAACATACCCATGGAAAAAGTCTATAGAAAGATCTGTCTGTTAAAAAAAACTAGAAAAGCATTTTCTTTCTATTTTTACTGAAGCAGAAAATAGGCTGAAGAAGTCATATTTTCTACTGTGGATTTCTGTGAAACAACAGCTTTTATAGGAGCCACACACCAAGTATTGTCATCACTTGTTTTAATGTAAGAAAAATTTTAAGCACTATCAAACTTGTAGACATAAAAGATTTCCAAAGAAAGGCAGTGTCCATCATGGGATTTATTTCTAAAAGGTATTTTGTTTTTCTATGGGCAAGAATATATTTTTTTGTTACTATAAAATACTTGGAAAATGCAGGTTTAGTTCCTCCCCTGGTAAGAGGAGATTCAATTGTCTTTGGAGCCTTCTGGTTTACAAGGTAAAAGAATGAGAAGTAGTATTTCCCTCATATCCCTAAATAAAAAAAAGGGCTATGTGTCAAACCCCTATTTTCCTTCCCTTTTTTTTTAACACAATCTCTGGCATCAAAAACCCCACTACCTGTGTTGCTCTGATTAGATTAAATCTCAACAAGAACGAACTCACCACTAAAACAACATTATTTACGCTATCTGAAATTAAATTATCAGTAAGATTTAAACTGAGAAAGCCATCAGTAAGTTTTGGAGACAATCTGCTGCTCCTGCTTACATTTTTACTGCAATCACTAGCCAGTTGACCAGCAAGAAGGAGCTTTATTTTCCTTTGTGTGTACACCAGGGACTTGCCTTTCAAATCTACTTTAATTTAAAAAGTGAGCCTTTAGAGTCCATTTCAATGAAGAAAAATACTCTGATGGAAGATGTTCTTTACTGTTCTTCAATGCCAACACAATCTACTACAGGACTTCAGGAAGAAGTTTCACCCATAACAGTTATCCCAGAATTAGTACTAGGGTTCTTGTCACTTACCATTGAAGTGGTTTCTTTTGATCCTGAGAAGGGTTGGTGATTTTCTTTCACAGCAGGGACTTCACCCAGGTTTGGGTTTTGATAGGGTGCTAGAAGATGGGCAACCTAGCCTTGCCCTTTGGCTCTCTCTCCGAGCTGGATATTCTAGGTCTAGAAGTTGAATGGGAGCAGAAAAGACAACACATTCCCCTTCAATAAACAGGTGAAGCGGGGCCTGGTACTTGAACATACGTGTTTTAGATAGCGCCTTCTTAAGGAATGATTCTTTTCCCCTTAATTGGCATGCATTCTCTGAAGGTTTCAAGAATGAAAGAGAGCCTTACATACATTTCAGACTAAAAGAATTTTCTTTAGTCTATACCTAAATCTTTGTACCTCAACCATCATGACACTTTCAGATGTTTTCAAGAAAAAACTTCTCCCTTGCTTTTACTGGCAAACATATATCATCAAGTAAATCAAGGCACACTTTATCTTTCAGAATGCACAACTCCACCTCCATTTAGAGGAACACTGTTTTTATAGATTGGTGGGATATGGATACAGATACAAGTAATTACTGGAATTATTTGCCTTTCTAAAACAGGTATCTGAGAAGTCTTCTTCCAATAAACAGTTCCAGAAGCCAAAACTGAGATAAGACCAGCTACCACAGACAGACAACCCCCCCTTTAGTCTGAGAGAGTGTCTCAAATCCTTCTGGACATGCTAAATTTGTATTATATAGTGTCAGGTCTCTGGTGAAGTACCTTACCTGAATCATAGAAAAGCAAATTTTTAATTGTACTTCAACAACATTAGTACCAGGAATCAAAAAAGCAAGTTATAGTGTATCACACAGCACTGGAGCATTCCCCCATACAAACAGCATCAAAGCAATATTCTATCTTGTTTTATTAGGCAAGAACCTACCTAAACCATCATGACCCAGCTACACGCAAAAGTCAGATGTAAAACCAAGGGACTATTTGTCCAAGCAAAGGAACAAAGTTACAAAGTCTTTATTTACACTTTATCCATGCTGAAGCTCTCCAGGTACCTACCCATAAGTTTAAAGACGTGTTTTTTGATTCAAAAGCAGAATGTTTAGAACAGTCAGACCAGACTGTAGAACCTGATACACTAAAGACAGAATGCAGGGAAGTGGCAAAGCAAAGCTTTACTGAATTTCCCATTCACATAACTCCATTACTGCCAGGAACACACATTGTGGTCTCTGTGCTCCTTATGTCCTCTGGGTGCCTTGTTAGAGGCTGCTGGTCAAGTGAAAGTTATTTTTCATGCACACATTCACTGAGACAGTGACTTCATTCATACCAGTCTGCCATATAATCTGTTTTCAAACAGTGAGACCTCCTGCTCGGTACACACCAGTGTTCAGCAGCAGACAGATACTGCACACCTCTTCCCTGGATGGTCTTTCAGCCAAATACTGAGCTGACCAAAGCAGCAGTTAAGTTCAGATGCCACAGTCCCATAACTTTGGGTAAAAATCTTTCATTTATAAATGAAGATGCAGGAAAAAGTTACTGAAACAAGAATCAAAACCAGACTTACTGAGTCAGAGAACATTACTTTGAGAGTCTGCTTAAAATTCAGTATATTATATTAATACTTACAGTAAAAACAAATACAAAAGAACCCAACCACAGAAAAAAAACCACACATCATCTTCATTAACTACAGTAAAATACAGAACATTTACAAAGAAAGCAGTCAGCCAGAATCAGCTATGCAGACAACTTGGAAATTCCCCCCAAAACACAAAATCCAATCAGACAACCATTACTGTATCAGCTGCACTGCAGCTATTACAGGCAGATTTCTATCAAAAAGCACTTTCATAAAAGTATAATTTTTGTTATGCTGGTGAGAGTCTTATCTCTTTGAAACACAATATACATATAACACTAACATTTGCTTCTTACATTGTTTAACAGTTTTGTTTTGCGTGTCTCAAGTTCTTGCATGTTTTAAAGTGTAACCAACACCCCCAGTGTTCTGCTATTTGTTTACTAAACTATCCTAATCAAATTTTGCTTCAACAATGAGAAAACATTGCTACCCCAATCTCCTTTAAATTCTGTATATAAACCTATCACCTGGTTGGAAAGACCTTCCAAGCAAAACCAGCTTTTTTGTATGTCTTGTACAGACACCTACAGTAATGCACAAGTACAGGTATGTGCAGGAATTCACTGGCTAGCAGATACATCTAACTTAATAGAGCCATTAATGCAGTATTAGTAATGATCAAAAATGACCATATTTCACATTTTTAAGACTCAGAAATTGCATCATAAAGCTCCGCATTGAATTAATTTTTATTTGTTCTAGCTTGTGTTATAGATTAACCTCAGCCAACATAAATGCTTGTATTAAAATTAACACAATAGTAATGAAACATAGGCGTTTTCTCCTACATGATTTTATTTATTTTACTGGGTTAACACAGTACTAAAATAATCTAACCAGTATCAGAACTCCAAAACTGACTTTCAGACACAGGTATCTGTTACTTAGGAACATGAAGAGAAAGACTTGTGGTCAGACAGGCTCCTGAAGTTAGGGGTATGAAAAAAACTGGATTGAGCTTCAGCCAACAATCAAGAATGTGGCAGTTATAAAGCACATTACACAGGTAAAAAGATAGCAAGAATTTTCTTTACTGCCCACTAGGCAAGAAAGAGGTATAGAATGTGCAATTTTTTAGGCTACTCCTCCCAAGTCAAAAGCTTTTCTGCGTTTCCAGATGCTACCTTATAATCACTGTTGGAAAATTTATTGCCTGCAAGGAAAGAAGTCTTTACAAAGAATAGCCCTAGCCAGAACCTTGCTTTCCCTTCCACAGAGGCAGAGATGCCCAACACTCTTACAGGCCAACTTAAAATAATAAAAAATTGTTGAGTAGGTAGAAGCAATCAGATTCAAAGCCCTGTAACCCAGAGATACATCCAGAAGTACAAATGAGTAGTGTTACAAGCAGAGATGACTACTCTTAAATCCTTCTCTTCAGGGAGTAAACACAAGGACAATCAGAAAAATTTGTTCGCGTCCAGATCAACAGGGGTAGATTAGAAAAAACGTTAATACTGTAGAGAAAGATGATGCACAATTACATAATAAAAACTGACTTAATGGATAAAAATTGCTCTATACATGCAAAGACACCCACATATCATGGCACTCTCCTAAATGTATATATGCATGTACATGCACATACATATGTGTGCCCATGTATGTATACACATTGCCAAAATGCAGGGAAATCCATTTTACTAAGCACTGCACAGCAGAAATACTCCCATACTTCCAAAGAGTGTTTTCTTAAGCCTCAACTTACCTCATGAAGGAGAGCCACAAACTGGAAGTCTTAGGTTTTGGTTGTGTGATGCCATTCTTCTCCCCTCCCTAAGCTCATAAGCAATGACACACTGAGTTTAAAACCAGAAATGTTATTGCAAAGCAAGCTAGACAAATTAGATACTTACTTATCAAAGCTATCACTGTATTTTATGAAGCTCTCCAACTTTTCCTTGGCATATTCTACCACATCTGAATGAAGCTCTATTCCATGATTTATCCCGAAAGGTCCTGTAAATAAAAATAGCACGGTGTCTTTTGTGGTGTTTCTTTTCTAAGCACAGCAAAACTGAATGGAACAGCACTATACCGTGAAAACATTAAAAACACGTAAAACCGAAGTCTCCAAACACTGCTAGACAAAATTACTTTTTGCATCTGCATTACTGCTGCTTAAGAGGAAGGTAAAAGGCCAAAGGTTCCATAAAAGAACATGGACAGAACTACAGCAAAACGAATACAGAATGAATTTTCTTTGTAAGCATGCAGTAAATGTTGACTATGATGAAGTCAGTCTGAGCAAACTCTTTTTCAACACATTATTTACTTGGACTACAACAAATAAAAATTATAATTTAGTCTGTATTTTGTATTTAAATTTTGAAGCTTTCTTACGGCAAACTTTTAATCTTCTCACAATTTAGAGACTGAGGATTATATACTTTAGCCCTATATGCTCTTCTATTTTGCAGGTTGCAAAATCAGAAATTTGTTGCTGATTTAGTTATATATAATAGTTAATTTCCATCTAGAACAGTGAAACTGCCCACACATTATGTTCACTCATCACAATCCCATCACAGTTGCATTGCTTTCCTGTGATCAAACCAAAGTATAATTCCAAGTCATACTGTGTGCCAAAAGTTAATGCTATATTTCAGGAACAAGAAGAAATCATGAGACAGTATTATGAGGATTATCCACATCAGGAAGGAATCTGAATCAGACAGTCACATTTGCTGTGAGGATTCTAAATTTAACATGCACTCATAGCCCAGGGTCTTTAGTCATTGGAGCATAGAATTGGAAAAGGGAGAGGGAAGGGGAAGAAGAAAAGTAAACATCAATAAGATTAGACAAAACTTATTTTTATATCCTCTACTGCATTCTAAATCTTTCCTAAATATTTAGCTCCATGATGTTACTCCAGTGAAACAGAATTCAATTTGTCTTTTCTAGGACACAGATTAACAAAACAGACTAGGGTTAATAAGAGAGGTTGTGTTTTACTGCAAGAAAAATATAGCATATAGCTATGTACCATTAAGCTGATCAATAATTGCAACTCTTAACATAGTTTAGAACATTTCCTACTGGGTGAAATAAAACCAATCCACTAGGTTACCACCGGCAGTGCTCGTAAGACCTCACTGATTGCAGGCAAGAGGTAGCTATCATCCAAGAGATCTTCTTAGAACTTGTGAAAACATGTACCTCCTGCTGACATTTTTACTGTAAATTCATTTTATTATTGGTCACTTTAAGACAAGCATTGGAATAGGCAATTCCTTTCTAGCTGTTTAATATTCTCTTGTACCATAATAGGCTATGATGTTTCTAACAGCTCTACAGCATACAGCAGCATTCAAGGTATGTTTTCTTTACTTAAAAATTAATCAAAATTCCTTTAACCTCAAAGTAAATTCAAAATGCATGAACATCATCTGTCCAAAAATTCACATGTACATTCCTTCAAGCACCTAACTTTAAAAACAACTAAAACATCCTGCAAATTTCAGTTGCTCCAACATCTTGAAATTAAAACTATGAATGCAAAACACTACCACATCATTATATACCACAGTATCCATAATTTAAATGGAAAGATGAGAAATGTGTGCTCTTCTTTCACTGGGAATGTCACAGCTGGACATGTAAGCAGAGTCAGCTATTATAAAAATGTGAAACCAACTTCTCCACTGGCCTCTTTCAGCATAATGAGCTAGCATTTCCACCACCTAGCTGGAACTTCGTTTACATTTTAACAGTATCAGCAACAGTTAATTTAATCTCTGTGGATTGGTGTGGGGTCTTTTAAGCATGTTGCTATACTTAGAAATGATCGCTGATTTCAGATTATTTGATAATTTAACCAATGTGGCAGAAACATTGCTCACTACACTGTCAAATTGAAAGATACCCAACTACTGTCAAAACCCACATGATTCTGCTCCTCAGTGCAGTATATGCTGAAATTTGTTTGGAACAAACCTGACCTTTTAAAAATGAACATGGTTTATTTGTCAGAAAATTACATCTGTTTATTTTTCTGTGTTAAAGCAACTGTTCCCGATTTAAAACAAACACTGAAGTAGAATTATTATACGTAACTAATTTTATCAGAAGGAGTATAGTAAGAAAATAAAGGCACAAATTGCATTTACACCTTCCACGCCTCAGGCTAGAACTTAAAACACATTACAGCACTAAGACTTTGGTGACAGCATACATCACTCTGGAAACACGGAAAATCTACTTCTCTAAGTAGCTGGGCAGTTGCTACTCCAGGCTGCAGGAGCCCTGTTAGTGACTATCAGCACCTGAGCTGCCTTTTTGGGAACATCTGCAGGGTAACTGTGCTCCTCACAGGCTGTCAGCCAATCTCACCCCCTATAGAAGACCGGTCTTTTCCTGTTTTATTTCCTCAACTCTGCATATATTATTCTGAAGGACAGGAATTCTGCTTGATATGGAGAGGTCAAACCCAGGAGCATTCAACAGCCACTTGCAATTGGTTAAGTGCAATATAGACAATTACGGGCAATAAATGTAAATTTCTTTTTTTAACACAGTAGCTAAGAAAGAATAGTGACGTAACAAAGCTTTCCACAAAACAGAAATAAACAAGTACCATTAGTCACTACCCTGAAAAAACACTTCAGAGAAAAAAATGCTGCAATATTTACTAAGAGTTTTAATACCAAACTTAAAATATTACAATCTAAATTAAAATAACTACTCTCAATTAGGAACACTCCCAAATAGGGAAAAGCAACAGTCTAAGAGAGTAGATAGCTTTATCTTATTTTTACCTGTGAATGAACACAATTCCTGTTTCCACAACACAGTGGAATCTCTTGTATTTTTTAGTATTAACTAGAACAAAAGATACTGCAGATACCAACAAATGACGTTTGTTATGTACTATTAGCCATAATTTCTTCTTTCCAATAAATAAGAACTGATGACAAAAAGTAACGAAATTAATGGAAAAATAAAAAACCAACTCTTGACACCTTAGTTTTGTGCATAAATAAATATAAGCAAAATCTGTATATTACCTGTCAGCAAGTTTTCTGCAACCAAAGAAAAATGGCACGTAATGTGGTCAAAAAAACTGTATCTATGAAAACTACACTACATAATACAGCTGTAGTTATTTTAATGTGAAATTAATTTGTAAAAAAATTAGTTGTTGGTGTATGTGTTCTGTAATCTACATGTTTTGCAAAAGGAACTTTAATGCATTTTTCTCTCCAGGTTTTAAAATTTAATTTAGGCAACAATATTTAATTCCATCTTTTTTCATATAGGAAATGTATTTGAAAACAAGAAAAAACAGTGCTAGTGTGTTCAACTCTTTTGAAAACCTACAGATGCGATTAAAAAGTCTCATCAGTCTACATCCCAAAATTCTCCCACTAAAAAAATGATTAAATGTATTTCAAAATAACTGTTTGCATACTGATACAAATTTACTTTTCATTTAAATTTCTTCAAGAGAAATTAGCCTTTACAATTTAGATTTAGATTTTCCTTTCCATAAACTGAAGATCAAAACAGTAACCTACAGTAAGGGCACGAATAGAGTGCAAATGCAGATGAAAATTTTAGTCTTCAAAAATTGTTCCACTCTAACTTTCCCTTTTAAACAAAAATAAGGATTGTTTTCTTTCAAATGAGAATTTTAGACTACAGAATGCAGGAAGAATTGCCTCTTTCAAAACACCCCACGAAATGTCACCAAACTACAGCACCAGTGAACTGCTTGCAGATAACCAACAATATTTGAACAACACATCTCAAAGAGCCAGTCTTAAGTATGGTACTGTCATTGTTAAAGAAGTAAAAGTAAGGTTTTACAGGGCTTGCATAATCTTCTAAAATATGCAAACCCACCATATTTGAATAAAAACATTCAGGTTACCTAATATTAATAATTACCTAATATTAATCCCACCATTGTACTCAAGTATCCGGTTCCACTACCCAGATTTAGAAAAGACAATCCAGGCTGAAGTTTCAGTGCTTCCATGACTTCAGAATAAATGCAAGGTGCTGACAAGTGTATATTTCCATGCTTCCAGGCCAAGTCTTTATAAGCATTGTCCCTGTATCCTTCCAGATAATAATCACCACGATCAATCGCTCTGAAGGCTTGCTCCACACTCTCGGTGCGAATATACTGAGCTTCTTTCAAGTTATCAATTAAGTCATCGTTGTCTTCTCCAGCACTCACAGCTCCTCCCATGCTGAACTTCTATGGTAATTCAATTAGTTTGCAAAATACATTAGGAGGAGCGTTTTTCCAAAAGTGTATGTAGGTAATGGAGTCTCAGTTGTTTTTTCAGAAGGACATCACAAGTGAATCCTGCAAAACAGATATATTTACATAACTTGAGTTTCAAAAGGCAAAGAAATTAACAACTATTAGCAGGTGATGAAATATTGTTAGTACTGGGTAACTTTGTGAAGCAGAACTATGAGTCAGGACAGCTAGTATTTAATCAAAATTCTGCCCCTCACATTTTACCTCAAAGCTGAGGAACACCGGCTTAATACATTAACATGGGCTGTCTACATTCTGCAAACCCTTATGCTGAATTGCTTGCTAGACACTGCAAACACTGCAGGGCTAAGAACCCATAACCCATGTTACATATTTGAGGGGGCACAGATGGGACAGCAACTGCCTTTGGGCAAGCTCTAATCCCATCCTGAGAACTAAATGCCCAACAGCAGTTGGAGTATGTACCACCTTAGCTAATTTTGAAAGAATTTGGGTTTCTATGCTGTAAGATCACCCCATGGGGGGAAACAAAGTCCAGTAAGGGGTGATGGAGATGCTTTTCAGATGTTCACTTTTGAGCTGAAACAGAACACTAGTGCAGATACAATGGCACATTGCTCTGCTCTGGAATCAAAACAGGAAAGCCCACCAAGTAACTGAGCACCTCCTAACACCTGCCATATTCACTAGAGGAATAAAAATTCCTAAGTACCTAGAAGTTTTCAACAGCTTGCCAAGTCCTAAGTGTAATTCTACACAGCACATTGTGATAAGTCATATTAACTTCAAAATAAGTCCTTCAGATCTGTGTTTTATCTACAGTTACTTCATTATTAATTACTAAACTCAAAATCCAAATGTTAACATTTTTCATGTTGCATGAATTCCCAGTAAAATAGCAACAGAAGACTAGGAGACAGGAAAACAGGAAGTTTAATGCACCACTTCTAGGTGAATAGGGTACACAGTATCAAAATAACACATTGAAGGTTTTAGTTGTTGCTCAGTAGTGTTTACCCTAAGCCAAGGACTTTTCCATTTCCCACACTCTGCCAATGAGCAAGGCTGCACAAGGAGCCAGGAGAGAGCATGGCCAGAACAGCTGACCTGAACTGTCCAAAGGGATATTCCATCCCATAGGGTGTCATATAAACTGGGGGGAGTTTACTGGGGAGAGGGGTGGAATGTTCAGGGCTGCTAAAGCCCTGGTAAATCAGAGGTGAAACGATGACTGTTCACCATCCAGCTGTGTGTTTCCCTCTGAAGCAAAACCAATTCCCATTGACATTCAGGAACGGAAAGAGGTAAAGCGTCACCAGGTGCAATTATCCAGCAAAAACATCTTCCATTAAAGTAAAAAAATAGACTTCTGAACACCCTAGTGTTCCACAGCAGGATAAGTAGGCCTGTGTGTGTTCAACTGCACAGGAATTATTTCTTTCTACTTGTGAAAAAATTACAGGACAACTTAAGACAGAAAATATGAAACCTGAGAGAGACTTTTGTAAAGTGTAGTTTATAAAAATATTCCAGCCCTACTCATTTGTCTGCACTTGCATCACACCTCAAGGTCCAATTAATCAAATGATACTTCAGTTAAATAATCTACAGTGACTAATGCAATAGTTTTTGCCATCTTTCATACTAAAAAGTTCATTATTATAGTGAGATATACTTGGAAGTAATTTTAACTAAAAACACAAAGGTAAGAACTGAGTTTTCTGAAGACTAAATTCAACTACTACATTTGAGAAATGGGACTGCCGCTTCCAGCCCTTCCACCTCGCACCAGCAGATGGAGAACTCGGCTCGCCATCAGCACTGCGCCAGCAGATGTGCAGAGCCCACAGATAAGAAAACGTAAAGCTTTATTAGCATTTCCATCAACAAGTGTCTTCGCTACTTTCACATAATATTTACTTCCTGTAAATAACATTTTTCTAATTTTCAATACTCACAACACTGAAACAGAATTTTTTAGGTATTTGGTAATTTTGTATTCGTGGCATTACATGACAGCTCAAGTTACTGCAGTATCACAAGACTTTCTACTGATGACACCCACCAAGTGTCTCAACTTCAGTAATAGCTATCACACAAAATCTCAAAGCCAAGAACAGAAAAGGCGTGGTTGACACCGTGACATTGTGGGAAGTAGGGGAGACAAGAAATGGAGAGTCCCTCCTCTCAAAATGAGACACAGCAGAGCAGTGTAGCTATTTGGCAGTGCAGTTGAAGGTTACATCTCATTCTGGATATACTGCCCCTGTCTGAAGAAGGTGATATTAAGCAGATGACAGTGATGGTGTTTGCTTTTTAAGTATCTTGTTTAGGTTTGCTTTCATTAATCAACTGTAGTCCTCTACTCTGGACTCTACAGCTACAGGTAGGCAAAAATACTGGTCAAATGGAAAGTATTTTTTTCAAAAACAAAAATGCCCTAGGAAGTGAAAGAAATAGATCTTTTCATGAGAAGTGGCCTCTTGTGCTGCAGAGAAATACTTTTTGATAGTTCACTTTCCTGCAATGCTTTTATATTCGTAAGCTGTTGCTTATCAAAGTAAAACTACTACTAACAGAGATGATAGATATTTTAAACGCACAAAAGAAAACATCTCAGAAGCCATTTTAGCACACAGCTGGAGAAAAAGCGAAAGTTACTCAAATCTTCCTTGTGACAGTTGACCCAGGACCAAGATAAAAAGAAGAGCATACTATGATAAAACTTTCTACACAGCTGAATGCTCACCAAAAACATCCTGTGAAGCTCCCTGATATTAAAACTGAAAAACACGCAGTTCACAAAGAGCACAAGCAGCAGCATTCTGATGCCTATAAGAGGTGCAGCAATTTCACAAGACAGAGAAAGGTTTGACAAGATAACAAAATGCAGCTACTGCTTTTAGCCTCAGGAATCTTTGGAATACAGAAGCCAACAGAAATTACCGTTTAGGAGTTAACATTTCAATATAGTCTTGATAAAGTTCATTCACTTAGTAAAACCAACTACAGTTAAAACAATCTTCGTTTCTTGTTCCACACTACTCATGAATTTATTTTCAGAAGTTGGAACCCTATCTTGAAGTTTCTTATATTTAAAATAAAAATGAGATGGAAACACACTTTCCAATTTCCATAACAATCCACACAACTGTGTAACACCACCTCTGACCTGCTTCTGACCTACCTAGTAACCAATTTCAGTATTTCTGGGTGTTCTTTTGATTTTTTTTTTAATCATTTTCACATTAATTGAACACATTTTTTGGCTATGTGCCTAAGAAGTGACAACAATTTGAGTGCATTTTAATTCTTCACTATTTTATAAGATATGCAAAACTCTTAGCTGAGCAGTTAGTAACAAGGTAGAAGGTTTACCAAGATTTCCTTGCCAGCTTTTAAAGGGACACAAGTTTTGCACGTTTCAGAATTTCTACAAATATATTTGCACTTCAGGTTAATTCCCTGGGCCACTAAGGACTTGCACACTCTCTTAAATAGTTTAAATACTGTCCTAGCAAGGTATCCAGTTAATTTGCCAGAAAAAACCTCATCAACATTGCTATATCTGTATGATGTCAAATATCTAAAAAATGTGGTATCTTGTAATACTGACACAACCTGACTCCATATAGATAACCACTTAGAAATACAAGCTAATTGAGCCAACTAACTTGATCCTCACTTTGTTTCAAAGGATGGAAAATAGAAAATAAAATAATAAATTGAATCAGCCGTATTTGAAGTCTCCTCACAACTATTTTCACTAACACATCAGATTGGAGAAACATGACACTGAATCAGGAGTGTGATACATTACTTTAAACTCATAGAGAGAACACAATCTTGCTTGGTGAATGTTCCCTCTTACCTGTGAGAGGGAGAAAACAGCAATAAATTACTGAGCTGCACATTAATACTATGATTCAGCTGTTCAATATCCCCAAAAAGGAATGTTCTGTGACTGGCAATAGAAGGGAATTAGCCATGAATGCACACAAAGGACCTGAAACACTTCATTCAATTTAACAGTTTCAGTTTACTCATAGCAAAAACCAGCAACATTGCTCTGATCAGCAGAGATTTAAAGTTTCCCAGGCCACCAATCAAGCATCAGACTTATTTCTTTCTGTCCAGACTCAATTAATGACACCCCTGCAGCTGTTATGAACTCAAGATCATGCTGCACCTGTCCTCCCATCCAATGACTCCTATAACCACAGGACTCCATTTTCAGTTTAGTTTCCCTTTTTCTCCCAAGTATTGTAACAGCAACTCACACAAGGAAATTCAACCTCAAACTGCAGAGCTGAGCTTAAGAGTTCAACAGAAGCTTTAAAATAAACAGTATAATTGATTATGATATGAAAGGGAAAGAATAATTCTAATATTACCTTCACCCAGCAAAGACTGGAGAAAACCAAAATATGAAGTATGTGCTGGCAGTAACTGTAGTAGGTGACCACAAAAATAAGAATAAAATGTGGAACACAGAGGTATTTTGGAATGAAATCTTCACAAACAATTAAAACAAAAATTGTACCTACACCTTGCTGCTAAACTGATACTAAAGGCAGTAAAAAGTCTAAAACCAACTACTGGAACTGCCTTCTCATCCACAGCTATTTGTTTTGTCACTCCTAACAGCTATGAAAGAAGAAAACCTGTTGTTTTTAGGATATATGATCCTACTTGGTGCATTAAGGAAAACTCTGTTGAGAACACTGCACATTTTTGAGGTCTATAGTCTAGACTAATCTTACTTAAAAGCATTCACTCCCAACCTACTGTTAAGTGGGTCACTTCAAGAAGCTCTTCAAGTTAAACAGAAAGAAGTACAAAACCAAGTAGAGTTAGCTCTCCAATGCAGTGCACTCCACAAAGCATGCTTCGAGGTTCTCTGCAATACAGCAATGGAACAAAGAACAGACCACAGGATTAGCGTTAAGTCAAATGAATGTAAACAGCTACAACTACTGACTTAGCCTGAATTGCACTGACCTACTTGGGCAGAAAATGTTTGTCAAGTCTGATGTAAGCTTAAGCCCTGACCTTCCTGTTTGAGCTTTCAACAGCTGTTTATACAAGATTCTGGGTATGCGCCTGCTCTCACTCTTCCTCCACCTCCAGTCACCTGAACACACTGAACAGCAGACATGGTACTGCATTTCTCTCCGAAGAGGTACTGAAACTTCTGGAACTCCACAAATGTATGATCAGTGACAAGCATATAAGCATATGATCAAATGAATTTAACCTTGGTAGATGCCCAAGGGCATAATTTTGGACTAACTTGATGAGTAGCTACTGAACTTTTTTTTTTTAAATTGAGAAAGTTCACATGAACTTGAATAAAAAAAATAATACAACATCGAATTTTGTTAGTTGCTTTTGTGTTTGATTGTTTTTCTCTCTTCTTTGAACTAGGATACATTCCTTTCTTGATCTGGGCTTTCTCTTGTACTTAATTTGTTTTTCTCATCTGAAATTCTACCTACCCCCTTCACACCATACCAAGGACTGAATGCTGAAAGGAACATTTTTCTATACATCAGTTCTGTATGCCAGACCTGTTCTCAGATATGTTGATAAAGACTTGAAAATTCGTTACCTTTTATTACAAAGCAAAACAAACAATCCTACATACTTCCTGGACTGAAATTTTAATGTGCAGCTAACCCCACATCCTGACTGAGCTCTCCTAATTGCTTAAAATCTGAGCAACCAAAAAACTTTTGCAAAGCTGAGCCTCTTAAGCTTCAGGAGCAGTTTCTTCTTCAAACATAGACTCATTAATTGCTATAGGCAAACTGGTGATTACATCTCAACAGGTTATATGTATACCTTCATGACTGAATGAACACTAGCTCTGCCCTGATTCTGTGTCTGTATAGTGTACCATCAATTGCAGACTTCAAAATAATTAATATTCCTTCTCTACCCACACCAGTCCAAAACATTTACTGTTGCTTAGTTGTTAAGACAATGCATAAAATACTCTCATCTCTGGGGAGCCTAAGATGACTTAGTGACCTTTCAAAGTTCCATTACAGATCTCCTAAGCAAAGGATATCAGTTTAACCTAACATCTAACATGCAGAAGATCCCCTATCCTTCCTCTGATACCAGTGTCCATGCAGAAGCTGGCAGTCCTCTTCTAGCACGTTTTGTAAAGGTCTCAGCTCCTGAGAGGTGTGCCTACAGCTCTGTCCATTCCCAGGCCACAACTATTTTTAGTTTGCCCAGCATAAACTAGCCAAAGAGCTTTATCACAGACTGGTTGGGAGAAAGGGGAAAGATGAAAAGCTTCTCTCAAGGGCCTAACAGACCCATGAGACAGGAGGTACCAGGTAACAGTGGTTTGTTCACTGCCTAAAATATCAGGAGTTCACAAGGGATATGAATCAATCTTGTTTAATACATACAGATGTCTGATATTTACTGAGTCTCATGCACCTGTTTTGCAGATCAGAAACTGATGTCTGTGCACACATTTCACAAATTAGTGGGCTACAGAGTGACCAGGCTGCAAAACTCATTGCCACAATACACAGCTTTGTAGAAGAATATTTAAAAGAGAGCAGGTTCATATAAGCCATAACAGGCAAATGCTAAGCATTAGGAGAGCTGTAGAGTGATGTGTAAAATGAACTAGTTCTGGTATATCTAATTTTGTTAAGCCTGAAAAGGCAAAAGGCATTAAAGTGACACAAACATTTCTGCAAATTTTAATATTATTGTGATCACTTTCCATCTAAGACACCTTGATATATATATATATATATATAAAGAACAATTGAAATACTCAACATGTTTAAAACCAAACTTGTTTTTCTTCATGAAAGAAAATGGTTAATAATTTAGTTTGGGTGACCAGAACATAACAAACCAAAGTAAAATGATGCTCCTTTACTTTTGAGTATCACCTTCACAGAGTCACCAGTAACAACTGGGGGATGGGGAGGAAGAATCTTTTTTTATAATTAAATACAAAGTAGGTTTTGTACAAGAACTGAAACATATTTTTCTAACCTTTCACCACAGAAGTTATAGTTCTCAAGCAGATCGAGTCACACTTCATATAACTCTGACTAGGCAAAATGTGGCCCATGACAAAATTTTCACTATTTCAGCCAGTACTAAAGTTCAAAAACTTATTGCACATAAACATTTCAAGCTATTTAAATAACTCACTTCCAGCAGCAACAGAACAACATACGCCTGTTGCCTTTAGCAAAAGAAAATAGAAATGAGGTCAAGTGTAAAAATAGAAGATAGTTACATTCCTGACACTTGAAACCTCATCTTGGAGCTATGCATTTACTTCAGTCTCTACAAAAAAAAATCCCAGGTCAAATTAAAAAACAAAAATATCAATCAACTTTACCACTAAAACTTTTTGGTTTCTCATCTTTGGAAATATATCTAAAAGCATCAAAATAGCTTGCAATAATCACAGCATAAATAATTTAAATACTGTATTATCATGATGTTTTCTTTCACAGCCTGAGAATCTCAACTTTTATTTATTATGCAGCCTCTTCTTATACGATACTAAATAAATACAGTTTAAGGAAAGAATAAATCCTGACGCTTCTTTGCTTGATTCTTAAAACAGTACAGTGAAATACAACAATATGTTTTGAGAAGTTATTTTATTACTTAGTCCTGTAATTCTCAAGAGGGAAGAATGAGTAAAACCTACTCCTGTTTCCTGCTTCTCTTCCTCAGAACCATGACACAAAATTCTTTCACAGATGCAATCTTCCAGAAGCATCACACTGGAATCACTATTTTTTTCAAATGTAACTTGTTTACTACCACTTGCACACTGAGTTACTTTTATCTTGTCAAAGAAAGCAAAGGATATCTACCTCACTTTCTTCTTTTTAATCCCCAAATCCTGCATATCCAAAAGCTTTAGACTTTAAGGATTCAGATCATAATTTTTCTCAGTCTCCACACATACCATAAATCCATGTGTTCAGCACAACCTAAAATGATGTGACTTTGTCCATAAATCTCTCTAACTTAAGATTTTCAATGCTTACTTTATATAAATGAGAGATCAACTCTCCTTTCATGGTTCTAACCAAAAGAGGTGATTTATCAAAACTTTCAAAACATACAAATCAAGTACAAACTAAATCCAGAAAAAAATTTTAACAAAATGTCTCTAGTCATCCAGGAAAATAAAAATCAACACTTAAGTTTACAATGTAAAAGGCTACAGCATTAATACCGTTATCAAAATGTTTCACAAAGCTTCATGCAAATATTTTATTATTCTCCCTACTCTGAGGTAATGTTTCAAAGTATTGCTTTTGCAATGGTATCACTTTAATTTACACCTCTGTGGTCAGTCAGTACCTTCTACCTTAAATTTTCCACAGGGCTTGCAAATGATTAAACAGATGATTTGCCTGCACATATCAAAGTTAACCTCGTTGGGTTATGTGATAGAAAGCTGTTCTGCACAGAGAGGAGCAGGGATGCACTTACAAATGGGGGAAACACAAGTGAATACGCTGACCCGGGCTACCATCAGCTCTCTCCACACTCCCACCACCACCATGCCTCTTGCAGGGCTACAAAAGTTCCCACGGAGTTCAGAGGAAAGGGACTTTGGGATGGCACAAGTCCTGTGAGGGGATGGAAGTCCTTAGGGGAGGAACCAGAGGTGAGGAAAGGGAAAAATCACAGTGTCTTGAGGAGAAACAAACATGGAAAAGCCAGGGCTATGATGACAAGAGGGACAGGTCACCTGTGAGCAGGCTGTAGGTGAGTATGTGCGTCCAGCTGTGCTCTGCCTATCTTGTCAGACTGTTAATCTCCTTTTACAACTCTCTCTTGGGCCTCTCTTTGGTGTCCATCAGTATCTATAGGACACGGAGTCAGACCACGAGTCACA
Organism: Aphelocoma coerulescens; assembly: GCF_041296385.1. Classification (NCBI taxonomy): domain Eukaryota; kingdom Metazoa; phylum Chordata; class Aves; order Passeriformes; family Corvidae; genus Aphelocoma; species Aphelocoma coerulescens. The sequence continues at coordinate 126,935,361 of NC_091015.1, forward strand.
GGGGCCAGTGGGTCTGTGGTGCCAGCAAAGCAGGGCATGAGCTCCTGCAGGTCTGGGTGTAACCACACGGAGTACCAAGCTGGACTGGCCAGCAAACCAGCAGAGTGGCCTTGGAACTGGGATGGGAAGAGAGGCAGCTGAAGGACGCGGCTGCTGGAGGAACAAAGAGGGGTCCAAGGTGAGCTGCTGGAGAATCTGTGGTGTTTGGGACTGGCAGATGAGCATGTGCATGTGTGTAAGAGGCAATGTGGCACAAATGGATGGAAGAGCTCCAGGGCACAACAAGTGCCTAAACCCAGTAACTGGAAAGATTTGTAATATATACACACACACACGTGTTTGCAGACATTCAGCTTGGCCATCCAGAAAAGGTAACAGAATGAGGTCATTGGTGATGTTTGTGCTTGCATTAATGCCATCTCCTGTGTTGGTGTGGTGGCAAATTATGTATGTACACACTGAATACATTTGTTTGTTTGCTACTGAGAATACATGCTTAGCCTCACAACTCACTGGATCTGAGGCCATGGACACCTAAACTAAAAACTGGAAATACCTGAACAAAACTGCTTATAGGCCTTCTTTAAAAGCAAAAACCAAAACACATAAGCACACTTTTAACTTGAAAATGCTTCTGAATTATTGTTTTTCTTTGTCTTCAGGTATGAATTAAGTACTACTGTAAATGTGACTCCAAAGTTATAATTTACTTACAGTACCAACAACAGCAGATGTCGTCTGGAAGGGATTTGGAGCATTTGTGAAAGCTCCAGTAACCATTTCAAAATATTCATGCAAATACTTCAGCAAGAAATGGAAGTTGAGAACCTTTTATCATTGCCTATATAGCAGCTGTGCACTTGCACAGCTCAAGTTAATCATCACTCCCACAATTTTACTGTATCAGGTTTTTTGCAGTCATATAAAGCACATGGTTTTCACCTGGTAGAACTGTAGTTTACAGATATAACACAAGAGGCTGCTACACTCACACAACCTGATGTAGTTATATCATGGACAACTCCAGTTTATCCAGAGCATGCCAGAATGGAGAAGTCAAATTTTACACTGACTTTTTCTGACAACTGAATTACTTCAGAAAACATCACAGAATCTCAGGAAACTTGGCAGTAATGAGTCTTAGTCATGATGAATGCATAATTAACTGAAGCAAATAATGAGAGACTAAGGCCTATGGGATTTTATAATACTGCAGATGTCAGCTCAGCAGAAGTCAAAAACTCAGCAACTCGACTTTTCTTTGTCCTTCCAGTTTCACTGACCTTCTGACCGCAATAATGCCAAATTTAGAGTTTCTTGAAGGAAGAACACAGCAAAGCTTAACAAACTGGACTACACTGAATGGAAAGAAAACCACAGTTCATTCCCAAAACCATAAAGGGGACAGTTTTGTGAATAAAGAGCAGGATCACATGCCCCAGCAGAAGAATAGCCAGCAAAACCCCATCCACCAGAAACCAACAAGAACTTCAAGAGTAGACAAGAACTTCATGAGCGTCAGGCAAAGATTTTCAAATGAAAATTAAATTCTGTAATGGCAATCTGATGTCCCAGTAGAAATACAGCATTCCTGATTACTTGAAGTTATTAGTACTACAGAAATATTAACCATTTGTCAAAATTAAGCATCTCCTTTAGAGAACTTTGGAGTTCATTCCTTCAGCAAAGCTGACTTGCATTCATTTCAGACACACCTATCAAAAAACAAAAACTGTTCTGCAAATATGATTACGAGGATAGTGGTTCCCACAATCATCTCTTTAAGTCTGATATACAGACCATGATACAGTACAGTCATCCTGACTGGGTTGAGTAGTATTACTTGGCTTTTTCTTTTATATGTCAAGAAAACCACATGCTAATTTCCAAATAGCTGCTAAAAACATTTGCTACAGAAATAATAAAATCTCAAAATAGTAACCACTTCTCATTTTCTGCCAACCACATGGTCCTAATTCCTCTTTCAATGTTAAAACAACCATTTATAGGAATCAAGCCTTTCATTCGGGACAGGGATGCCACAGGCATATCAATTACTGACTGTGATTCACTAGCTGACTATTACTATAAACAATTCCAATTACTATCACTTCACTTAAAAAAAGCCACACATTGCAGAAATCTCCTTTTGGAGAAGAAGATTTGTCTTTCTAAAATATGAACAAATAATTAAGATATGTCATCTCTGAGATGATCGCTTTAAAATCTAGTTCCCTTTCACTCCTGAAGAGAACTCATAACAAATTCTATTTGCTTTGCTTGAAGGATGGTACCAATACAAGCTTTTAATAGTTACATTCCTTTCATGTCTACAATATTACTGCATACTTCGTTTCACTACATCTTAAACTAGTATTTTAGAACAACTCTGATTTGACTCTAACTCTTACCACTAAATCTAAAAAGACATTTGTAGACATCAGCTGGAAGAAAAATCTTCCCAGTGACAGATGCCTCCTGGAGGAACATTATCCAGTATTACAAAGTTGTCACTATTCATCCTGAAAATAGTTTTCAAGATTGCTTAATTTGCTATTAGAAATATGCACCTATCACTTAAGACTTTAACAAGACAATTGTTAAAAAAAAAGGAAGAAATAATTATGATTACTGACAGCTTTAGTAAGACTTATCTATTTAGAAATCATGCAAAGAAAAGGTTTTGTAATAAAAACAGCAAGCTTCTGGTACTTGCGACGTGACTCAAGTGCTCAAACACAGACCTCTAGTGCTATTTTAGGTGCACATGCTAACTATTGGCTACTTGGCCTGTGCTACAGCAACAATTAGTGCTAAAAAACAAAACAGAAAACTCTTCTGCCCACATCCTGTCTTTGCTTGTCAGCAAGTAAGTCAGAGGAGCTGCTCCTTCTGTGTGCTTTAAGACCGCTTTGAAAGGAACCTAACAGCTGGAACTGGAAAAGCAACCAGATAAAAGGCATCATTGGACAAAAGAGACCAGAAGAGCAAACCTGGAGACAGTGACTTGTAACCAGTCTGTCATCACCAGGTTCTAAAAACATTCAGAACAGAGATCTTGTTTACAGTCTCCACACTGCCCCAGAACTGGCTGGTTGTCCACGTGCTCTTTGTGCAAGTGTGTCTCTAAACACACACCATCTCCAGTAAAACACGCATGTCAGCATCCAAGACAAGGGCTCTCTTCCCTAACCGCTCAGCTACGTCTGCTTCAGAATTATCCTGTCTGACATCTGGGCGTTTTTTTTATACTTCAAATAATGTAGACCTTCAGTAAATCCTCTCATATATAACAGCATACTAACAACTCAGATGCCCTACAGCACCTCCATATAAATGTCTTTCATTCAGGATTCAGAACATCGCATGTTGCTATCAAACCGCTTGATCTAAGCCTGTTACCTTTTAAACCTGATTTTAACGTTTTGTTGTCAAATTCTGAATTGTTTCCTCAAACAAGTTTTTCAACATTAATTCCAACTGTACTCTTTTACACCCTAGAAACACAGCAAATCCAACTTTGTTTTGCAACTGTACACTCAGCAAATACTACTTTGAGAAAAATCAAGTAAAATGCAGTACTTGAGAGGCATTCCAAACCTCCCCTGTTATGTCACCTTAACAACACTCCCAGTATCTCAAATCTCCAATTGCATGCAACTCATAGAGCTCAATAGTCTGCACTTGGAAGATCTTTACACCCTTTCTTCACTAAACATTACACAAAACAAAGCCAGAACTCCAAAATTAGCCTTCATTAAATACATTTTCTAAGCAGCAGGCTCCAGTATTTTTCTGCCACAAGACAGCCCCTCTACAAAGAGGAGTTCTGCAGTCATTCCCCACTCTAGAACTCCACCACATGAGAATACACCCGAATCTGTAGCCTTTGAGTTCCCATGGTGACTCCTGATGTCATGCCTATACTCCTTCAGGACTGTGGAGTTTTGAGGTTTTGTCTGTTTTTGTTTAAGTGCTCTGTAATGACCTCTAAACCAGTGTCTTTTCCCCACAATAAAGGACAATTTAAATTTTTGTACTTCAATTTAAAGGACTGATAAAATTTAGTGAGAAATATGTCACGTACCAATTGTATTCACAACGTACAAGTGACAAAGACCCTGCAGTCATTCTCAAGATCAGTGTCCAATCCTACAGCTTCCAATCCTTTTTCCTTTCCAAAATTAAGTTTCTTTGGACTAACTGCCATTTTTAAAGACATCTTTGCTTATGGTTTACTTTTACTTCTTACTTTCAACAAGCTTCTGATCAGAGTAGATTCAGCAAGAATGCACACAACATACGTTCCATCAGTATTCCAAGCTCCTTCAGGTTAGTTAACATCACTGTCAACTTTGCAACACTATTCTAAAACACGAAGTAGGCGTGACATACCAGGACAAAAAGGACAGAGGACCAACACCACTCTTCTAAATGCCAGCCAGCTATCTTTCAGTTCTGCAAAAAAATATATTCAGCATCCTAAGCTCCTATAAATTCTATCCTTTCTTCAAGGACCGAAAGTCCAGCTCAAATTTCTTAACACAGCAGTAGAAACTGCTTTAACAGCTTGCACGAAGGAGGCCTGAAGGCTTTCATTAACATCCAGTGCACACAAACAGGTCCCAAAGGAATTGGAGCACAGTAGTTATTTCCTGATGCTCTCATGTAATTATACCCATAATATTTAATATAAACTACTAGACTTTAGTCCCTATAACTCCATAAATGATGGAGTGGAACAGCATGATCACCCTTCTGCAAAGCAGATACAGTAAAAGAATTCTCCATCCGAAAAACCCACACTTGTTGGTTGGAGAGGATGAAGCATGCAGATCCACTTCTGACCCTACCAGAAGATTCCTGGAGTGCCTTAGGCCAGTCACATAACTGATTATTCATTTGCAAAACATGACCACACATACATTCTACCCACTTTTGCTTTGAGGAATTTACATTCTAAGTAGATAAAATAAATGAGATTATATTAAACCATGTCTGCATTCAAGAGTACCAAGTGCTGTAGACTTCAAGGTACTTTTCTTACACAGAGAGCTAATTAATCATCAGCTACAGAACATCGCTTTCAGTTCAGCAGGGTAGAATAGCAGATCTCTGTGTCACTCCTGCTGAAAATGGGAACAAAGCAGGAAATGACAAGAACAGGTACATGTAAAGACACCTCTCATCCAGAAAAAAAATACTGTATTCTCAGGTGTTTCTCCCCATGCGCCCAAGACTGGCACAAGCATTCCCATAATGCTTAATATTTCAGAATTACTTTTAATGTATTTGTTCTGGGGAACTTTTGAAACACCTGACATAAACCTTTCTGAGACACAGCAGGGGGACATTTTATTGCCTGGTTCTGGGGGGAAAAAACAAGAACCATGCGCTATTATGTCTTGCAGTAGGAATTTTGTGCTAATGTCTTTTAGCATTAAAAGACACTTGTGCTAATGTCTTTTAAGTTTGCCTAAAACAAAAACATCACGGGCAACACGCTCTTTTAAGACTTCCACCAGCATTGGTATCATGCCTAAGCCTACCTTTATCTTCAGAATACACACTTCCTACCTCAAAGTATTTCAAGTTTACAGAAACACAGCTAAGTCACTGCTCTGGTATGGTCCAGCAAAGGCATGGAAAACTACAATACATGCCTGACACTGAGGCCCTATTCTTAGGCTTCCTATTAGGCAGAAGCCTCTTCAAAAGGATCTGCAGCTTGGGCAGTCACTGACAGGCAAACAGAAGACTAAGCAACAAAAATCACCAAACTGCCAAGATTATGATTATAAAAATGGCAAGAGTTCGTAACATATAAATAGAATACTGCAAAATTGAAACTGGCCAGTCACATATCTAAAGCAAGTCATGACACAGATAAGATGAAGAAAATTCAGAGAGAAGGCCCATTAGACAGGCAAGAAGATTTTTACAAGAATTCTGGAATGAAGATCAGAGATTATGCAGGGAAGGAATCTAACCCTGCACAGACAGCAATAAAATGTGGCCATCCAGGACTGTTCAGTATTACATACTTTTTTCTGTTTCTGCGATTTCATTATATTCCCCTCACTGCAGACCTCCCAACAACATCCAATTGTATTTTCTAGCATTTCTGAGGGACACTGACTGTTGTAAAGAACATCTGGCTAGGAGTCCATCTCCAAAGCCCTCATTGTGGCTCTCTGACCTCACTCACATACTTCTCACATTCCTATCATTATATTTATCCACCCAAAGTCAGTTAAAATACCAATAGATCTTTCACGATTTTTTCCACCTACACATCCAAAATACTTTTCAAACTTTTCCACCAAATCAGGCAGGAGTTCTGTAGAAGACAGCTCCATTTATCCAAGCCTGATTCCTTCCAGAGATCGTCTGCCCAGAGTACGGTAATGGTCCTGTCGAGGGAAAAAAATGCATCACACATTATGATTAATTTGCAAGCATAATGGATTAAGGTTACAAAGACATTCTCACCATGTATTATTGTAATTTACTAACTCTAAGCACTGGATTTTTGTGTCTTGCATCTTAAAAAGCATTCTCTGTAACACAGAGGTCATATGGTCAAGAGGAATTGGGTATCTTCATTAATTTGCCGAAGTGCTGACTAGCCTTATTCTGGGTATTTTTTGTGTGTGTCTCAAAGTTTGCTGCTCTTTATGAGAAGAAACCTTACTTTCTTACTAAAGTCTGCAGTTCCACTGTGCTTGACTTTTACTTGACAGGAGTAAAAAAAATATCCCCCAGGAGAACACTAACTACGTTGGCACTGGCAAGTACTGCAAGGACACAAGCATTTTCCACACACTGCAGCAGTTTAGTACTTTCATAAAGACCTTGTTTTCAAACAGACATCCCCTCACCCTTCCACCTCAGGTGTCGTTATTGTTTTTGTTTTTGTTTTTTTTTTTTAACGGCAGAGCTTCACAAAGCAGGCCCAGGCTGCTGACCGAGTATCAAATAAATGCCAAGATTCCTTCCCCCTCTGCCCTCCCTTCCCCTTCCTGCAACTTCAGTGCGAGCCGCTGACAACTGCCGAGGCAGGGGGGAGGAGGGCGGACGGAGGGCAAACGAGACCCGCACATGCACTGCATGGCCCGAGGCGGCCCGAGGTTTCGGGCCCAAGAGGAATCCTATTAACACCTCAGACCGCAGCTCAGCTACAGACCTGACCCCAGGACGCCTCCTCGAGCAGATAACAACAAAGACAACAGAGGGGAGGAGGTGGCAGCCCCGGAGCCAGTTCCTGCTCCTCCCCTTACACTTCTCCCAGCCAAAACAGAGACCACAATATAAACAGAGACAAAAATGTGCGTTTATGGCAAAGCGGGGGGCAGAAGCAGCCTTCTCCTTTTCCCCCGGCGGCTGCCGCCAGGAATGCTCACAGACCGACTCACCCTGGCTTGCGGGCGAAGTTATCGCGCATTTCACACACCTAGTTTATGTAAACAAAGTATCTTCCCTTCGCTACAGCCGCACCACCTCCTCCACTCCCAAAAGGAGAAATATCCTTCATTAGCCCACGGGTTTTTCTTGAAACAAAACAAAATGTTGTTTCACGCACCACCCAACGATGCCTCGGCCTGGAAGACGCAGCCCCCACAAGCCCCTAAGATTATAAAGACTCGACAGCGAAACAAACAACCAACCAAACCAACACCCCAAAACGCAGGGTCCTCTTCTCACTGCATTTCCTCAAAGGCAAAAAGCAAACCCACAGCCGTCATGGGGGGGAGGCAGGGCGCTGAGCCGCAGCGGGGGACGTGTGCTGCCCTCACCTTGCCCGTACCACCACCCCCCCGCCTGGATCTCGAGGCTGGAACCTTCTCTCTTGTCCCCGTCCTCTCACAGCTGCCCAGGCCCGCGGCAGCTACACCAACCACATCTCCTCCTCCCAACCCTTTTTGGGCCAGAGATTATTTATTACGCAGACGGCACGAGGGTCGGGCAAAGAATGAGGAAAAAGAAGGGGCTGCCGAGGGCGTACGCACTGAGCCCGTCCTGTCCCTCCCCAAGGCGAGCCCTCGCCCCGTCCCGGCTGTGCGAAAACAACCGCCCCCCCCTCACCCCCCTTCGCCCGCGCCTGCGTGCGGGGCCCGTGGACAATGGGGACCGGAGCGCCCGGGGCGCCAGCGGAGGGCAGGGGCCGGAGGGCAGCGGCTGGCGGGCTGCGCTCTCTCTGTCCCCCGCCACAACCCACCGTCCCGGCCACCCGACGGGGCCTCCGCGCCGCACAGCGCGGCCGGAGCGCAGTTCTGCCCACCCCCCTACAATGCGGAACACTCACCCGTTCCGCAGCGGGCCCCAGACCCTGCGCTGGGCGGCAGCGGCGAGACCGCCTGGGGGGGCGAGAACTGCAGGCAGGAGAGCACTCCGGCCGGCCGCGGGCGAACGGCGGAGCGTGCGGAGAGCGGCGCTGGGCAGCCAGGGGCCGGGGTTCGCGGGTCGGTTCGGCGGCCGGTGCCGGTGCGAGGGACGGGACGGGACGGGACGGGGGAGGCGGGGCCCGACAGCTGAGAGGATGTAAACAGAGCGTCACGTGACCCCGCCCCCCGCGCGCGGGGCCGCCGGGCGAGGCGAGGGCGAGCGCTGCGCTGCTCCGCGCCCGGCCCTGATTGGCCGCTCGGCGCCCGCGCGACAGCCAATGGGCGGCCGGCGCTCGCGGCGCTCGTCACCAGTCGCCCTGGGGTCGCGGCGGCCCCGCGCGCTGACTCCCCCCTCTCCTTCCCTCCTCTGCCCCCTCCCCGCCGGCTGGGAAGCCCTGGAAATCCCGTGTCCTCGGCCCTTTTATCTCCCGTGGGCCGCCCAGCATGGAGAACAGCGCCGTGTTCTCGTGCGGAAGGGCCGAGCCGCGGGGGGAGGAGCGGCGGCGGCGGACACGCAGCCACGCCGGAGGCCCGGATTTAAAAACATGCGCCAGGTGCCCCCGGTGCCCGTCCGAAATAGCTCCGCTTTCCCCGGGCTCCCGCGCTCTGTGGCGTTCTCCCCTTTCTCGGGGGATGCGGCGGCTCTGCAGGACCCTTCCGTAGCGCCTCTCTCAAGGGGGGTCAGAAAGTTCCCCCCACGCCCCGAGAGAAGGGCCCTTGGGCTTTGTTGTCGAAAGATAGTTTGAAAAACTACAGGAAGGAAGAGAGATCACGGGGAAAGCTCAGAGAAATCATTACAAGTGTCAGAAAACGTCTAAAGGAGGGCTATAAAGATGGTAAAAGGTTTAGAAGGGGTGCGACATGAACAGATGAGGTCACTTGGCTTGTTCAGCCTGGAGAAGAGACTGGGCAGGAGACCTCACAGCAGAATGCAACTTCCATGGGAAGTGGAGGGGCAGCCACTTGATTTCTTCTTCCAGTGACGATGAAGAGCCTGTGGTGATGGCATGAAGATGTCGGGGAGGTTTAGGTTGGATATTAGGAAAAGACTGTTCACCCTGAGGCTTGTTGAGAACTGGAACAGGCTCCCCAGGGAAGTGGTTAGGGCACTAAGCCTGACAGAAGTGTTTGGACAACACTCTGAAAGCCTATGGTGTGATTCTTGGAGTGGTCCTTTGCAGGGCTGGGAGTTGGCCTTCAGTGATCCTTGTGGGTCCCTTTCAACTCAGGATATTATATGATTCTATGAACTTGGGAAGGAAATAGACATGAATAAGTGGAAATCAAGGAAAGCTGGGGCCCCAGTGCGGACTTCAAGCCCAAGGTGATGAAGAGTGTTGGGTCATTCTGAGCCCTGGTCTCCTGTGAGGTTTCTAAGGCATTGTCTCATGTTTGGTTTGGCCGAGAGGAATGATGTGAGATTTGGAGAGTCAGGGGGGAAAGTAGGCTTGGCTGGTGTTTGGGAGAATTAAGACTTATACAGGTGTCAGGACTTGTAGCAACTTGGCTAATCTGTTTTCATTGTGGAAAGGAATGAGAAATGCCTGAGGTCAGTATCAGAAAAGGGATGACATTCACACATCAGGAACAGTAAGTTTATATTCAACAAATGATCAGGCAAAAGATGTAGTATTTAAGGATTTGAGGCTAATGGATATTGTGAGGAATGAGACAACTCTTAGTAAAAATTAAAATAATTTATTAAAAATAGAAAAATTGAAAAATTACAGAAATTAGAAAAATATAAAAATTTGGGATCTTAGTGGCTCAGGAGGTATGCCCCAGGAGCGCAGGGATTAAGAGATCTTCAGGCTTTAACAGCACTGAACCTCTAGTGGAAAGAAAACTTGCAGTGCTGGGCTGACTTCTAGCTAGTCTAAAAGTCAAAAGGAGAAATTATTAAAGGCTCCTAGATAGGAGTCAGGCTTAAGTACCCAGCACTGGCACTCACCACAGCTGATCTGCAGTGATCTGCACCTGCTCTGATGGCTGCCTCGTTGTTTTATAGTGCCTTTGCTCCGCCCCGATCCGCCCACAGCCCGCCCACAGCCCGCCCATAGCACACCCCTTTGGTTTCAAGTGATTGGTGCTTTCTTTTTGACAGATCATCTCTGTCTACCAATGGCTTGTCGTCGTTAGGGGGGTAGCAGCAGTTGAAGTAAGGGTGGTAACATGCCCTCATTAAGATTCAGGTTGCTATGGAGCTTACTTGCAGAATAACGGCTATGGGGCTAAAAATAGCAATTGGCTGTTAGGAACTGGGGTTTTGGAGTTAGTCCCAAGACTAAAGTGCAAAGCAAAACTTTAAAAAAACCATTAAAATACATTCAATACTTCTTAAAACACTTATAAAAATACACAATGAACATAAGAAAAACAACTCTTACTATGTACAAGTAGTTTGGAGTTTGAAAAAGGGATTTTTAACTAGTAAACTTTTAACTGGGAATTTTAACTGGGACTGGTACAGACAAACTGCTTTGAACAAGTAAAAACACTACTAATAAAGCTTGATTTTTGTACCTGGGCTGATGGGTTAACTTTATCATTTAATCTAAAGAACTGTTTAATTCAAAATTAACTAATTAAGGCACTTAACATGCAAAGACCAAACTTAATTAGGGACTTCATGTATGACAAGTCCCCCCTTTTTCTCTTATGCTTGCATCTTTGGTCTTTGCATTTAAGTGAAACTGGGTAGCTCTTCCGGGATAGTTTCAAGTTCTTTAAAACTGTTCCATATTTGCTGGGCAATTTTTCTCTCCTTTCTGGCTTTCTTATTGTTACTGTTATTGATATGCATAATCTTTTGAGCGAATGGTGGACGCTGCTGTTGTCCTTGAAGATCTTGGATCAGTGGCATACCTTGGACGACAGTGGTGATTAGACGGATAAAACAGGGGATTAAGCATGGGAGGAAAATAAGTCCTGTAAGAGAGAGTCCAACAATGATTAAAACTTTCTTCCACCATTGTCCTTGGAAAATATTTCCCCACCATTCGGAAGTGGTTAGGGACTGCCACTTCTGCACTGGAACCTGGGCTAGTTTCCTGATGTTTTGGGTAATCTTGGTGATGGCTTCACCGTGATCATCAATATGGATGCAGCAGTCTGATGTATTAAATTTGCCACATACTCCACCTTCCTCTGCTAATAAATAGTCCAATGCTAGCCGATTTTGGTACACGGCTGCTCGAGTTTGCCCTTGCTGTGTGTTAAGCAGTTCAAGAGCAAGAGAGGTCTCATTAGTGATTACCTCAATTAGTGCTTGCAGTCTGATGATCCGGTTTAGCATGTAGATGGGAGTTCGGTACCCCCAGCTCCCATCCTGTGCCCATGTTGCAGGTCCATAAGTCTCTAGGATCCTCTCGGCTGGCCACTCTTCTTCTCCCCATCTTTGGGTCCCTCCTATTACATGTCTCTTTGTACGGGAAAGTTCATCATAAAGGGAGATTCCAAGGTGGGCTCCCGCGTTTTCACCAAGTAGGAAGAAGTTTGGTTGAATGGCTCCGAGAGTGCAGCTCCCTTTCCAGCGAGGTGGCAAGCTGGAGTATGCTCGGTTACCACAGATCCAGTAAAGATCTTGTGGTGCTTCCCAGAAGTGGGGTTGTATACTTGCTGGTGTGTTCCAGTACTTGGAGATTTGTGGCAGGACAGAGTATGGATTTCCCTGATCCCAGCACTGCCAGAGTTTTTTAACAGAATGCAAAACACAGTTTTTGTTTTTGATCTTTTCTGCAGACCAGAATACATCTGGTTCTTGAGGTATCCACCAGTGTTTTTGCCCATCAGTTACCAGGTACCTTTTGCATATTGTCTCACCAACTTCTTTTAAAAATTTTCTTCCTTTCCTCCAGATACATTCTTCTCCAATAACAGAATTACTTAACAGCCAGGTTTCATTGTCATGTCGGGTTGTGGGGGAAAGATTACTCAGTCGGAGTAAATCGGGGGGTCCAAGACTGACTCCCCGCCAAGGCCAACTTTCCGATTCTAAAGTTCCTCCACACACCCAACAATTTGTTAAATTTAGCTGTTGTCCAATCCTTTCTGCCAGGTCAATAAATAAGTTTTTCCTTGACATCAAAGGATTGTTTTCTTTTTGTTTTTCCTTTTCCTCTATGACCACCTCTTGGATCAGGTCGGTGTCATAGGTCTTTCTTTTTACCAAATCTTCTGTCCTAGTTATATATTTAAAATTAAAACAGAGCCAATCATCTTGGGAGGGGCACTCTCCCTTCTGTTTCTGTATTTGGGTGCCAATGTTTCTGCCAATCCAATACTTGTGTCCTTTTTCCGAGCAGGTACTTAATTCTGTTATGTTGTAACAAGATGGATTAACATAAGTATGTGCTCGGAAAAAGTGTCGGATTTGGAATGAGTTTCCTTCTGCCTGGTACACAGTCTTGTAACATTGGTGACAGCGGCTGTCAGCTGCTTGTGTGAAGGGAAGCCAGAGGATCCAGAGATAGATGACACTTAGCAGGATGTTGCTTTCTTTCCCCTTTAGGCATACCCGAGAGGAGCTGTTTGCATTAGGGTTGCCTCTGCTTGTGGGACTTGTCATCTTTGCTTCTTTGGTCCTTTCTTTAGGCTTCTCACCTTCAGATAGTCTTTTAGTGCTCTCAGACTTCAGGAAACTTATGGTTGTTTTGGGGTTGGCCTTGTCAAAGATTAAAGGTACTATGCCCATAAATTTGGAGTCTGATCAAACTGTTATTGAAAGAGAATGCTGGCTTCAAATGGAGCCTTACTATACAGTTAATGGGACAATATGGTTATGCGAATGCAGAGTCTGTAAAAGAGAATAACAAGGAACAAAATTAATAGCTAAATATTTTCAACTTAATTTAACAACTTGTAGCTAACACTTATTAACAAGGTGTAACTGGGAAAAACTGTGCTTATTAACGGGGTATAACTGGGGAAGAACTGGGAGTACAGGGTTTTATTAACTTGGACTGAAGGTTGCTGAGTGGAGTTTTCAAACAGGATGCTTAATTTGCTGGTTTGTCCGGAGGTTTCTTCTCTTCAGTTGGTGGTGCTACCGGACCCTTCACTCTCTTGACGTGCGTCCAGCCCTTTTCAAATGTTCGGACGGCTGTTTCGGTGGTTAGCTGGACCTGAAATGGACCTTCCCAAGATGGAGTTAATGACTTTTCTTTCCATGATTTTATCAACACCCAGTCACCAGGACTGATGTGATGTAAGCTGAAATCAAGTGGGGGTGTTTGTGGAAGAAGACCTCTTTCCCTCAGTAACTCTAGATTTTTGGCAATTAACTGTACATACTGTTGTACACTGGTGTTTCCACACTCTTTTGCATTCAGCTCTTGTGATGTAACAAGGTAGGGCAACCCATACAACATCTCGTATGGTGAGCAGCCTAAATCAGATCTTGGCTGTGTTCTGATTCTAAGAAGAGCGAGTGGAAGGCATTTTACCCAGGTCCATTTTGTTTCTAGCATTAATTTTGTGAGGGTGTTCTTAATTGTCTGGTTCATCCGTTCTACTCTCCCAGAGCTTTGTGGATGCCACGGGGTGTGTAATCTCCAATTCGTTCCTAGTTGGTGAGCTAATTGTTGTATAATTTGGGAGGTAAAATGAGTACCTCGATCTGAATCTATTCGGTGGACTATCCCATAACGAGGGATAATTTGCTCGAGGATCACCTTACTCACTGTCTGGGCTGTTGCATTGACAGTTGGAATAGCTTCCACCCAGTGAGTAAGGTGGTCAACGATTACCAATAGGTATTTCCACCTCTGGACAGGAGGCATTTCTGTAAAATCAATTTGAATGTTTTGGAAAGGTCTGATTGCCAATTCAATTCCTCCGCCAGTGTTCTTTTTCATTACCTTTTTATTAACTTTTTGACAGATTACACAGTCCCGTGTTATTTGGTTAGCGATTTCATAAACACCAATGCATCCAAAAGTTCTGAGGTAGTGATCCGCCAGAGCCTTTGAACCCCAATGATTAATTTGGTGGATATTTTGTAAAATTTCTCGGGTTAGATTTTTATTTAGAATTTGACGTTTATCTGGCAAATACCAGCGACCTTGAGAATCTTCATTAGCTCCAATTAAAACTAATTTTTGTTTCTCTTGATCTGTGAAAATGGGCGTGGGTAAAACGTTAGTTTGTGATGTAATGTCAGTTGTGGTGATGTTAGTTGGAAGTTGGTCTACTTCCATCACTTTTACCTCCTCTTCCACTGCTGCTTCCTTTGCTGCCAAGTCTGCTAAGCTGTTCCCTTGAGCTTCTTTGGTGGTCCCCGATTGATGGCCTGGAATATGCACTACTGAGATCACCCGAGGTAGTTGTAGTGCTTCTAGAATCTTTAGAATCAATTCTTTGTGGAGTATATCTTTGCCTTTGGTGTTCAGGAATCCCCTTTCGGACCAGATTTTTCCAAAGGTGTGGACTACGCCATAAGCGTATCTCGAGTCGGTGTAAATGGTCCCAATGCTTCCAGCTAGTCGGTGGAGTGCTTTTTCTAGGGCATAGAGCTCACAGACTTGAGCTGACCAGGTTGGTGGTAATTTGCCCTTCTCTAGCACGCGCATCTGGTTTCCATCGACTACCGAATAGCCAGAGCATCGTTTTCCATTCACCACTCGAGACGACCCGTCAATGAAGAGGATTTCCCCTTCATTGAGGGGACAGTCCACTAGGTCCTCCCTGACTTTTGTTTGAATGTCAATTATATCAATGCAGTTGTGTTCTATTTGATTTTCTGAAGGGGTTCCATAAAGAAATTGGGCCGGATTTTGGTTTGCACATACAACTAACCTCAGGTGGTCTGAGTGCATAAGAATGGTTTCGTATTTGACCATCCTCGGGTCAGTTAACCACTCTGCAGCCCTGTGTGCTAATATAGTTTTTATTGAGTGTGGAGTATGTACTGTTAAGTTTCCACCAAAAATGAGTTTTTGGCTCTCTGAAACCAGAACGGCTGCTGCGGCGATGGACTGGATGCAGACCGGCCATCCTCTGGACACTGGATCTAGTAACTTGGAAAGGAAAGCAACTGGCTTCCTGACTCCACCCCACTCCTGGGTCAAGACACCATAGGCGATTCCCTTCTCCACGTTAACAAATAGATCGAAGGGCTTTTCTAGTGAAGGAAGGCTTAAAACAGGTGCTTTTATTAATTTTTCTTTCAAATTTTGTAATTTTTGTGTGTCCGAATTATCCCAATTAAAAGGTTCTTCTTCAATCAATTTTTCATATAAAAATTTAGCAGATTGTGAATACTGATCGATCCACAGTCTGCAGTATCCAAATAGGCCTAATAATTGCCGAATCTCTCGTTTTGAAGTTGGAGGTGGTAAATTTAGGATCCCTTCTACTCTTTCGGCACTGAGTTTTTTTGTGCCATGGCCAATTAGATGTCCCAAATACTTTACCTCCTGTAGTACGAATTGTAATTTAGGTTTTGACACCCTCAGGCCATTCCTTCCTAGAAAATTTAGTAACTGTATTGTTGCAGCTCTTACCGTAGACTCCTGTTCCCCAGAGAGGAGCAGGTCGTCTACGTACTGAGTTACCTGAATCCCTTCGGGTGGAGAAAAGGAACTTAGCAAATCTTCTAGCGCTTGGCCAAAGAGTGTGGGTGCCTCGGTGTAACCTTGAGGCAGGCGAGTCCAGCGCAGCTGCTGCTTCCGTCCAGTGTCTGGATCCTCCCAGGTGAATGCAAAGATGTCTCTGCAATGAGAATCTAGAGGACATGACCAGAAAGCATCTTTAAGGTCAATAACAGAGAACCAGGCATGCGTTGGGGGTACCCGACTCAGGAGTGTATAGGGGTCCTGCACCAACGGATATCTGGTTTGGACTCTCTTATTGACCTCACGCAGATCTTGTACAAGCCGGAATGACTTATCTGGTTTCTGGACAGCCAAAATTGGGGTGTTGTAGGATGATTTGCAGGTTTCGAGGATTCCATCTCGTAGTAAGTCCATGATGACAGGCTTCAGGCCTTTTCTTTTGTCCTTGGAGAGGGGATATTGTGGTACACGTACTGGCTGGCTATTTGGGAGCAACTCAATAGTTAAAGGTGTGATGTCCATTTTTCCCCGGTTGCCAGGTTTGGCCCACACCACCGGGTCAATGTGTTGCTCATCTGCTAGAGATAACACAAACAATTTAGTAGTCATTTTTCCACCTTGCGGTACCACCCCAACTCTCAGAGGTATTTGGAAGTCACGTCCCAGGAGATTAGTTCCAGCTTGAGGTAGATATAGGACGTCCCCTGTATGGGTGCGTCCTTGTATAAAAAGAGTCACATTTTTAATTATAGGAACAGCAAAACTCTTGCCATTAGCACCATATATGTCCAATGTATCATGTGATATAGAGCATCCTGGAGGTGTTTCAGTGACACAGGTTTTCTCAGCACCTGTGTCTACTAGAAACTCCACTTGCTGTCTCTGGGGTCCAACTTCTAACTTTATCAAGGGCTCTTTAAGATGTTTTTGCCCCAGAGAATAGAGCCCCTGACCCCTTCAATTATTCAAAATTTGTCCCTCCACTTGGAGGGCTCCTTGATCCCGCTGCTTTTTGAAACATTGCCAGTGCCCGTGGCCTTCTTTATTACAATATGTACAAATTAATCTTCTGAGTCTCTGGACATTTGAGGTAGATTGTAAGTTCGGTTGTATATGGCAAGTACAAGTTTGTGGCTGTTGCTGAGGACAGTGCTTTTGTGGGATACCCCCTTGGAAATTACTCTGTGTAGGAGGGTTGTGGATTGGAGCACTAGTACTGTTGTTCATTATTCGGCTTTTAGCTTTCATCCTCTCTTCATCCCTCCTAACAAAGACTTTTTGGGCTTCCTCCAGTAATTCGTCCAGCTCCCTCTCTGGCCATTTTTCCAATTTTTCTAATTTTCTCCTGATGTCAGGCCAGGAGTGAAGCACAAAATGTACTTTCAGCATAGTTTTGCCTCCTTCGCTATCTAAATCAATAACAGAATAGAGTTGGATGTTATTCCTCAACCGGGCCATCCAAGCTGTTGGGGACTCATCCTTTTCCTGTTCCCCACAAAATGCCTTTTTCATGTTATTAACTCGAGGAACAGCTTCTCTAATTCCTTTTATAATTAAATTCCTGTAGTCTTTCATGTTCCTCCTGCCCTCTTCTGAATTTGGGTTCCATTCAGGGTCTGTCAGGGGTAATTTTTGTTCTCCAATTGGACCCTGATTGGAATTATTTTCTCTGTCCCAGACTGTGACTGCTGCAGCTCTAATTAGTTTTCATTCTTCGATGGTAAAGAGAGAATGTAAGATAGATTGCATTTCTCCCCAATTATAAATATTAGGGCCGAGGAATTGGTCAAATTGGTCAGCTAACCCAATGGGATCAGCCATTAGATTCTTCATTTCCTTTTTAAATTCCCGTACCTCAGATGAAGCTAGAGGTACAACAACATAACCAATTCCTCCTTGTGCATTCCCCATGGGTACCTCCCTAAGAGGTAAAATTTTGGACTCATGGGAAGTGCCAAGGCAGGTGGGACAGTCGGGCGTTTTAAACGATTTCTTTCTAGTACAAGATGCTGGGCCATCCTGACTAGAAGAAATCCTTTGTTCAATTGTTTTTTTATGGGAGCAGGAAGGAACAGAAATTTCTTTTTCACTTTCGTTTTCACTTTCTGAGTCCCTTTCGGTTGGATGACTCGATGAAGGAAGGACCCTTTCTCTTTCAATTTGGACCCTCCTTTCTGGAGGAGTTACTGGAGGAATGTAGTCTAGGGGGTCCCACTTTGGTTTATTTAATTTAGGCTTTTGTTTTTCTTTTTGTTTTGGTTCTTCTGCAAGAGAGAAAATTTGGTTTGAATTTTTTTCTATTGAAATAGGTTTTGCTTCTTCTTCCAATTCTCCTTTTTTTTCTTGTTCATCATTTTGTTTTTGCCAATAATTTAACCAAATTTTAGCATAATCCAATTCGTCAGAATGCTTTGGAGCTCTGCAGTGTACATAAGAATACAGAGCTTCGCAAAGCCATTTTTCAGAAGACCCAAATTTGGGCCACTTAAGCCCATCTTTATGAATTTTTTGTTTTGGCCACTTAAAAAGACAATATCTAATCATTTGGCACTGATCTTTTTCTTTTGTTAAAAGATTTTCTTCCCACTTTGAGAGCATTTGTCCTAATGGACTCTCTGGGAAGATTTTGTATTTCCTCACTGGGTCTTTTCTTTTGCTATTTGCTTGTCCCATCCTGTTACAGGGAAGCAAGCAAATAACTTGTGCAGAAGAAGGTGTTTTTTTTTTTTTTTGTTTGGTTTTTTTTTTTTGTGTTTTTTTTTTTTTTTTTTTTTTTTTTTTACTAAATTAAATTAACCAAAGTTTTATATTGTATAAAGCAACCACAATAGTGTATAATAAGACAATATTATAAAATAACTTAAAATCAATGCACTATCACAATATAAAAGCACAATAGTAATAAATTTATAACCATAAAATACAGTACAACTAATGTTGAGAAGAGTAAATAGGGATAGTAGATGTATAAGGTAATCAATAATAGTGAATCTGTGGGAAAAACAAATATGGTGGAACCGTGGGAAAAACAAATATGGTGGACTAAAAGATATTAATTTTAATTAAATATAAGCAATGTGTATTTGAATTATTTAAAATATGATTGAGATTTAGCTATCTATATATATTACTTAAAACTTAAGAGGATCTGTGGGAAAAACAAATATGGTGGAACCGTGGGAAAAACAAATATGGTGGACTAAAAGAAATTAATTTTAGTTAAATATAATTAATGTGTATTTGAATTATTTAAAATATGATTGAGTTTTAGGTATCTATATATATATATATGTATTACTTAAAACTTAAGAGGCAACAGGTAGCTTTACTAGCAAAAGAGAGATAAATTTAAAATATCTATAATTAAAGAAGAAAGATTATAATGAATAACACAAACAATAATCCAAAATACCAAAAGGGTATTTTATGATTAAAACAGATAAAACAAATCACGATTATAATCCAATAAATCAAACAATCTGAACTAACTGAAAGTATAAAGGTACTAGATAGCACTGACCACAAAAGTCCAGCTAAAACAAGTTCACACATGCACTTAACACAAAAGGTAGAATTCAAATTAAGGACACAAAATGGCGGCCGTTCCCGCCGAAATTTGAAATTTCAAAATGGCGGCCGTTCCCGCCGAAATTTGAAATTTCAAAATGGCGGCCGTTCCCGCCAAAAGGAAAAAAAACAGGAGGGGTTTAAAATGAGGTTTCTCCTTGGTTCTAGACCCAAGGAGACTGAGACACTAATAAAATATAACTGGGGCCGCGCGCACCCCTAAACTGTAGAAACCTCCCCAAGAAAGGCTGGCCACCACCCTCGATCCCCTTCTGTGTCTCTAAAAGGGTGATCCCTCGTGGTGCCCCTTAGAACGAATCCCTTCAGTCACATTCACACACACACTGGGGACGGCCAACCCCCACACTCACTCTCACAAAGGGAATTTCACCCGGAGGTCCCCAAAACTAGTAGCCCTTAAAAAGGGTAAGCCCTAACTGAATTCCTCTTTAAGAAGGGTTCAAGCCTTACCGCAAGTCTTTTCCACTGGAGGTGTCCCTTCTCCACTGCAGTATCCTTGTGGCAGCCCAGTAAATCCAAAGGGAAAAAAAAAAAAAAAACCAAAAAAATTGCAAAAATTCAAAAATAATAAAATTAACCAAAATCCCTGGATTTTAGGGCAAAAAATAGGATCCCGGACGATCCCCCAAAAGAGTTGTGAGGAATGAGACAACTCTTAGTAAAAATTAAAATAATTTATTAAAAATAGAAAAATTGAAAAATTACAGAAATTAGAAAAATATAAAAATTTGGGATCTTAGTGGCTCAGGAGGTATGCCCCAGGAGCGCAGGGATTAAGAGATCTTCAGGCTTTAACAGCACTGAACCTCTAGTGGAAAGAAAACTTGCAGTGCTGGGCTGACTTCTAGCTAGTCTAAAAGTCAAAAGGAGAAATTATTAAAGGCTCCTAGATAGGAGTCAGGCTTAAGTACCCAGCACTGGCACTCACCACAGCTGATCTGCAGTGATCTGCACCTGCTCTGATGGCTGCCTCGTTGTTTTATAGTGCCTTTGCTCCGCCCCGATCCGCCCACAGCCCGCCCACAGCCCGCCCATAGCACACCCCTTTGGTTTCAAGTGATTGGTGCTTTCTTTTTGACAGATCATCTCTGTCTACCAATGGCTTGTCGTCGTTAGGGGGGTAGCAGCAGTTGAAGTAAGGGTGGTAACATGCCCTCATTAAGATTCAGGTTGCTATGGAGCTTACTTGCAGAATAACGGCTATGGGGCTAAAAATAGCAATTGGCTGTTAGGAACTGGGGTTTTGGAGTTAGTCCCAAGACTAAAGTGCAAAGCAAAACTTTAAAAAAACCATTAAAATACATTCAATACTTCTTAAAACACTTATAAAAATACACAATGAACATAGGAAAAACAACTCTTACTATGTACAAGTAGTTTGGAGTTTGAAAAAGGGATTTTTAACTAGTAAACTTTTAACTGGGAATTTTAACTGGGACTGGTACAGACAAACTGCTTTGAACAAGTAAAAACACTACTAATAAAGCTTGATTTTTGTACCTGGGCTGATGGGTTAACTTTATCATTTAATCTAAAGAACTGTTTAATTCAAAATTAACTAATTAAGGCACTTAACATGCAAAGACCAAACTTAATTAGGGACTTCATGTATGACAGATATGAAAACCTGAAGATCTGGAGTGGATGTTAAAATAAAACTAATTAGATAACTTGTAGACATTTACAATGATAATTTAATCTGGAGTGTTGTAAACACTGAGTGTTTTGTGAAATGCAGCTGAGAGGCATGAAGTTTTGAGCTTTAGCCAAAATCTGAGTAGTGGCGGAACAGGATTTGTAAGTAAAGGCCTTGAGAATTGAAGAACACAACAGTGTAGCTTGTAGGAGGCTAGCAGTAACATTACTCTCTTGGGGGGCAGGATTAGTTAATACCTGGAGCATACATGGCTGTAGATGGCGACAACTGAGGAGAAGATAATTGGCCGCATAAGGGGGAGAGTTTCTGTTAGGCTGGGACTCAGAAATAAGTCTCCTGTCAGCTGGACTGAGTGATTCAAATAGTGCTACTAATTGCCACACGATTAGTGATGTAACTGATGGCTCCTTGAATGAGAGAAACAGAAGGGAGAATAAATACATAAATTCAATTTTTGCATTGAAATCAGTAAACAAATAATTTTTGCTGTCTTTGTGTACTGAAAGTTTGCTTCTATTAAGAATTTTTAGTTAGATGTAGTAAGTGTGTATAATTCCCTGTCTTTTGTATGTATGAGGGTTTCCTGGTGTTGATTCCTTCTCTCTACATCACATCCTAGATATTCTTGCGCCTGACCAACACGTAGTCATAACCTGTCAGACAAGGTGCACTTAATCAGTATTCAGTCAGGACAGGAGTTTTGGCCATGTTTTGCTCATTAAGTTTTTAGAAAATTTTTCAGATAGCTTTTTTTGCTTTGTAAATTACCATGCTTATTTGTAAAAAATTTGTAAAATACCATACTATTTTTTTTTTTTTCCCATTTGCAGTGAACATGGACATACAATTAGGAAGGCAATTCTGCAATCTTCTTTCAGAGCTGAAAAGAAGCTTCAGCATTCAGGTCTAGCAGAAAATTCTACTCGAGCGTGTGTAGTTTCTCCAAATCTGTTTTAACTCCTGTCCATCCATTGTCAAAAAAGAAGTAAGGTATTTTCTGATGCAGTATGTAACTTCTGCATCTTGATATGAAAGATATTTATTGTCCCATTATTTTAAGTTCAAGGTGTGCATTGACGCTGATTGTGCCGTACTCAAACCTCTCCTGATGGGAGAGAGTTTTTAAAGTCCTTGCCAGGAGTTTGAGAGACAAACGGGGACTCTGAGCCTTCGCTGCTTCTTGATAGTTGTTTATTAAGTCTTATCAGAGAAAAAGAGTCACTAGTGTGATCCAGACATAGCACAAAGCAGAGAATGCAGGAGAAAGCCCAATTATCAAGATTTACACAGCCTTTTAAAGATAAATTAACCAATGGTTACTAAAAACGTACATTATTTTTACTTTTCTACCACTTATTTAGTAACACAGCCAGGAACTGCGGCATTCTTTGTCCAATCATCCCAAACTACTTTTACTGCAGAATATGGAGTAGTAGTTGAAGAAGAAAGTTTGGAGAACAACAACAATCCTCCATTTTGATGTTTTTTGCTTTTATCTATTTACTACATTAACCCAAAACCTCTAAATTTTTCACCCTGGGACAATCTTACATAGTAGTCTATCACCTAATTTACTCTAGTGTAGTTTCTAGTTCTTTTTTAATAGTAGGCA
This sequence comes from Aphelocoma coerulescens, assembly GCF_041296385.1. Lineage (NCBI taxonomy): Eukaryota > Metazoa > Chordata > Aves > Passeriformes > Corvidae > Aphelocoma > Aphelocoma coerulescens. The sequence goes on from NC_091015.1 coordinate 126,958,155, forward strand.
GTTTTTTCCACGGACAGAGGTCAAAAGCTGTGTTGTTCAGGGGGGTGAAACCCCTCAAAACAGGCAGAGAAATATTCTCTGCACTCTGAGTTCCTACATGCATCATTTGGGCAGCTTTTGTTTTCATCTGAATGTAAGTTGATATTCTCAAAAAAAGCTAAAGTATTATGTGACCCATCAAAGGGTCCATAAAAGCTCCATAAAAGGCCCATCAAAGCTCCGTATAAGCTTGCTGAGTTCAAAACCCTTGCTTCCCACTTCTTAACTGAATGAAATTGAAATAATGAAACCCACTTCTTAACTGAAGCACAGTGAGCATCCTTTCACCCTCATGAAACAATGGGTTAGGCTAAAGTTCCCCCAAAACTTTATTATTCTGTGCAAGTTTGAAGTTGTTTTATTTTATCTGCAGATTTAAGCATAATTTACTTTTTCAGTATTTTGTCCTGCTACTTTGTCACTTTTTCATGATCATGCAGATAAAGTCTGAGCAATGTTGAAGACTCCAGTGAAATTTCATTCTGTTCTTCTGGTGAAGGTTATAACATTCAGATATCTAATAGAAAAGTGCTCAAGACTGCCATTTTTTAGATGAATTTGAAATTTGCTACCAGGGGTCATTAAGGTTAAGTATTTAGACTTAACTGTTACTATAATGAACAGAAAATTGGATATACACAGTAATTTATAATTAAAACTGTTTCCGATAAAGATCATGTCATAAACACTGATTAGGCGTATTATTAGACATATTTAATTTCTTATTTAGGTAGAAAAAAGTTGTCCTTTAGACTAAAGCAGCATATTGGCCCTCCTAAAAATTGCAATAGCTTCAAAGTAGAGCACATTATGTTCCCCAAATGCAATCCTGTTGGCATAAAGCTAACAAATAATGCATCATTTGTGCGTCTCTAATTAATGAAAAACATTTATATATCATTGCATTTAAGGTACCTTGATTTGAATGTTTCAACTTTATGTTCTCTGTTGTTGAATAAGCATTTTTAAATATTTTCAAATGCTACAGAAAACATACAAAACAAGTATTAAAGTATTTTTCTTTAGCATTTATTTTTAGACATATGCCATTTTCTTAACCTAATAAAGCTTAAATTTGTAATGTTTTTGGTGGTGCTTAAGATGATACTGTTTAAAATATTTTTTTATACTCTGCAATGCAGTCTAATTTTAATCAATTGTGACAGTATGATGTTTTTTAGGATTTCTTAAGGTTTGGATTATTCATACCAAGTAAAGAGCTTCTTTACTTGGTTGTTTAGCTCTGGAAATTCAATGCAAGGATAAGGATATTAGAGACTTACACCTTATCTCTATTTCTTATTAGTTATTTCACACTTTGGTGCATACATTTGTATGTTGACACAGCTTTTTAAAAAATACTCGTAACTCACTGTCATTTTGAAGCAGTGATCATTTTCTGACTCTGCTTTTTTTTCTGATTCATTTTGCATGTAACTAATTTTTTTCTCGAGTTTCCACAACCTTATTAGGTTTCCTTTCCCCAGACAAATCTCATTCTGTACTTTTGTTTCATCTTTAATTATCAAGCATTTTAAAATTATAGTTGATTTACTATATCTACTTTATATACTCCCTCATATTCCTAACTTCCTGACGCTTTTCATTCACTGAGCTCTTTCTTTACCTTTTAAATTTTTCTTTTCATTGCCTTCTGTCTGTTCCTTTCTTTTTGGTAGATTTTCTTTCCTGACAGGCTTTGACCAATTGGTTTTACAGGTGTACAACAAAAAAGATGTGCTACAGAAGTAGCAGTTACAGTTTTCAGATGTTGTCCTCTGCTCTCTACAACAGATACCACTTCTGGCAATTGGAGACAATGAGCACATACTTCACGCTGTGTCACACATTCCATTGGCATAGCTTGTTTCACAAAGAGGACCTGAAATGGAGAAGTGATGCAGTGGCTTCCCCTGTCTTGCAGGCTTGATCTTCCTGCATCAATGTAGGAGTAAAAGTACTGTACTATTGAAAACATCACAGGTAATGCAAAAGAAAAAATAGTGAAATAACTTTTGGAAAGCAGTTTAATTTGTCCTTAATTTTTGGCCTACCTTTCATATTTTTAAAAAGTTTTATTTTTGAATTCTTTGCTTTCTGATGTTTGAATGTACCTTCTACAGCTCTCGTCTGTATCCCAGCAGTCATCATGCCAATTCCAAAGATTTGTGGTAAGTAGTGGTCAAGTTCCCAGGAAGAGAACTGGATCATCCCCCAGAGAGTGCCAAGCTGAGTCCCTTCAGGTTGCATGCACAGGATGAATGCACCCGTAGCTAAGCTGTAATGGACTGGTCAGGGTGTAACCTGCAGTCCCAATGAGTGGCCAAACACCAGCCTGGTGAAACATCATCCAGAGGCTGTTGATGTCCTCTGGAACCAGCAGCTGTGCAGCTGCGCTTCTTTCAGGTGTGGCCTGGCTCTGAAAGCAGTTTAGTCACATTCATACAATGTTGCTTTGACAGGTCAGACTTAAAAGGTTCCACCTGTAAAACTGGTGAGAGCTACATACACAGTCTATAGCATCTTTGACCTTGTTAATCTGCAGTTTGGATAAACAAACCCAGCATTACTGTCTTAGATAAAAGTAGTTGTATGCTAATTGAGCTTTAGATCAGAACGTTTCCCAAAGCTCCAGAGCTAGGTGACTGAAAAGAGCACCTTTAAAAGGAGTAAATCAGCATTTACTGCAGGTCTTGTCTATGTGCCAGATTACTTCATTGAGCATTCCTTTTTCTTTGAGATCTGCACACCCTTTCCTCTCTCTAGCCCCTTCAGAGAGGCAGTTTATTACTGTAATCTTTCTAAGACACTTGAAGTTTTTAGGGATAGAGATTTTCATTGCTGTAAATTTTGAAATGTGCCTTTCTCAAACATGGATTTCATTAAGCAATTGAACAGTGTTCTTAATGCGGTGCATCACAATCATACTCCTCTGAAGTACACCAAATAAAATGCATTGGGGTTTGAGTTACATATATTTATTTGGGATGCCTGTAATCTATCTGTGCATTCCACCTCTCACATACCATTTAAGGGGTCACAACTTTTATCAACTTTATTACAAGAAATGTGATACAATGGTAGGACAAACATCTTTTGTTGTCTGAGTAGGCAGGAATAGCAATGATAATCTTCAAAAGTGATATGCCTTCATACAACTGGTTAGGAGAGTGCATGAGGCTTTTTTCCCTTGCCATGAAATCCTCTGCTAGGGTGGGATTAACACTCTCAGCCCCTCTGTAGCAGTTTTTTTGGGAGAGCTTCTGGCAGTGGGCAAAGCATGTTGCAGAGCTAGAAGTATTTTAGTTGTCAGAACATAAGCTGAGCTCGGTTCAGATTTTAAAACTTTGAAAGCACATACTAGAAAAAGAAAAACACCAAAACAATGAAATGAAATTTTAAGATGCAAATGAGTAAATGAAATGAAGAAAGAAATTAAATGGAATCTGTGGCCATAGATATTGGTCTTAAGGATGGGTCTTTCATGATCAGCTGTTCAGCCTTCTTTAGATTATTCTTCCAATTTCCTGTGTGCACCTTCCTGGTTTTTTCCTCTGTTAAGAACAAGCTTGAGGTTGTAGCAACAGAAGGGTTCCAGTGGCCTGTAGTCACTGCTAAGTGCTTAACCAAATGTTGCTTGTAAATACAACAGAGCACATCTAGATAACCATTGACATAATACAAAATCTAGTCACACAATCAAATATTAAAAAGTCTTTTAGAATTTGGTACTAAGGCAAGTGTCAGTATTTAGATTTCATGTATATTACTTTTTATTTTTTCCATGACCTGTGATGGAAAAAAAAAAAGTCTTCTTTCAGTATTTTCTGCTTTAAACCATTTGTAACTTGTCTCAGAGGTATATTAGGATACAAAATGAATATGTAAGCAGAAAGTGTCATATATTATCACTTCTGTCCTCCTTATTGATTGTAAACTGCAAGCACGAGACGTTCTCCATGGAAATATGTTGATTTGTCTCTAGATGTAGCTGACAGTGAGTCAACAACATACTCTTTATGTCATCCTTTTCTTAAATCAATAGGGTGCTTTCTAAATTTATAATGTTCTTTTTTTAGAAGGAACACAGTCCTTCAAACCAAGAAAAATTATATACCACCATGGTTAATACTTTAAAGAGAGTCTCTGAGCTTCCCTTGAATGAGTCATTGTCACAGTCATATTTAAGGGACATTGCTGTATTTATAGCAAATATACAGCAGAAATATTATTCTGAAAATAATAAATGTTTTCACTTTATTTTTGCCTGATTTTGTTAATCAAATATGGAACAATATGCAATGTAATTTATATGAATTAAAATTTAACTTGTGGAGCCTCTCTTCTGTATTTGGCCTGATAATACACTGTAGTATATTAGTGTATACAGTGTACACTAGTCCTGTTACTGATAGTCATCTGGCCTATGTGTCATAATTTTGGAAGCTTTTAAGATCAACTGATTACTAATCTAGGTTAGTAATAGATATCTAAGATATCTAATAGGCTCCAAGCACTCTTATTTCTTACATGCAACTTTTATCTTTAAGTAGGAAAGATGAGGAAAGCTATCTGCATGTTGTTAAATGTGTCAAAAAATGCTTCTAGTTCCACTTCTAACACATTTAATATTTTGGCAAAGTGAGAAGGTTATGTTTATATATTTTTTTTTTCCCCTGAGAGAATTTAAATCTCTTAATCAGTAGGATTGAGTTGTTAGAGACGTAAACTTAGTCTTCTTTTCTTTTTCTTAGTCTTTATTTTTATTTTATTTTCTTTTATCAACAGACTACCAAAAAGGCAAAGAAATAATTTATTTTATAGACACTAAAAAATAAGTAATATTAATTAAGTTCATATTACATAATGTTCTCCAGTTTAAGTAATTTTTGTGAGACGTGGACAAATAATACATTATACCCAACAGGCTTACCAAAAGATTTGTGCTTAAGATGCAGCATGCAGATTGCTCTTGAAAAGTCCTCTAACAGAACATAATCTTTTCTTTTCACCATGTCCAAACTCCTGATGCTTTCAAAAAAAAAAAAAAAAAAAAAAAAAAAACCAAAAACAATTGCTATTTTTCTCCAAATTGGCAGAGGTTTAGCACCTTTTTTTTTTTTTTGCTGGTTTTTGCCTTTTTGGATGATGCAGTTGGCTATTATTAAGTCTTTGATATATGTGCAGATGGCAAGGGCACTAGAAGTGAAACTTCATAACTGTGTCTGAGGAGCACATTATTTAGTAAGTTAGATGAAATGTCATTGTTAGGAGAGCTGCAAAGGATCTCTAGAGCAGATCTATTCTCAACCAATTAATTAGAGTGCTTTCTTAGAGTCCCTCATCTGCAGTTGTACACCACATGCTTAGGTATATAGTAAAAGGAGTTAAATGGCCTGAGTATTCTCCCATTCTATCCCCCGGGTCTTGGAGCAATTGTGAGAAAGGTAAAATTTTTGAGATGTTAGCTAGGTAAGATACCATCACTGAAATCAGTTAATTGACAATGGCTATGGGCAGCAATATGCATTTCTCTTTTTGGCTACATGAGTCTCTCTTTGGCCATTTCTCCAGCTGTTTTCCCTAGCACCAAGGGCAAGATCTTTTCTGCCTTCAGCTATTCTCATACAAACCCATATAGATTGAAGCACAGCTAGACCCTTTGTTGTGGGCAGTGGTAGCTTCATACAAAGTTTATTAAAGAAGCCCTCCTGTTGAGTCACAGGGTTCTGAGGGAGCAGAAAGGACCCCTTTGGTCTCTAAACTCCCTCTTAGGAGCCTGGGTGTGGCTGGATCCAATCTTAGCCCCAGACTTTGTCAACAGTTTATGTCTAAAGGATTATATATGTGTAATTGAACTTTGTCCTGCAAGATTAAGGTTGGAAGAACAGATATATTTATATAAATATATATGATTTATTATGATCATGATTAGACAAAAAGATCTTAATCAGATTTACTACACAGTATAGGAGCTATAGCAACTATTATATAGTGCATTATAAAACAATGTCGAAGCAATTACATTAAAGCAGTTGTCTTAAAACTAGCAGACACAATTATTAAGTAGAGATTGATGTTATTCACCCATACCAATGACTGTGGGCAAGTCTCTTTTGCTCAGCCTGGAGGAGTAACCTTGAGGGACATCTCCACTCACGAGAGGAATCTCCACACATTCACTCCAAGAGAGGATGTGTTAGAAGACCCTGCCGTTAAAATCTGGGACTGGGTTGTTATAGTATAGAGTGACTGTCAGTCATATGTCTCCAAGCCAGCTGTGTCAGTTCAGCAGCTTTAGATAAGTTGTTGGTAGTGTCACTTGTTTATTCCTTTATCTGGGTACTTTACCAGTCCTACCACATCTTCATCTCAGTATCAGGGTGCTTAATTTTGGGATTGATGAGTCAGACTGCTTTCAGCTTTATTCAACACCAAAAGCAGTATGATGCCCCTTCTTCATTTACCACTGGTAGCTTTGTGAATAGGGCATTGTTCAAGTTGTTTTACCCCATTCCAGGCAAAGCATCCTGCAAGTGCATGTGCATGTTGGAGGAAGAGTTGCTAGCGCATTTTGGAAAGGTTCTTAAAAGCAAGAGTGGCTAAAGAAAGAGTGGGAAAAGAATGCAAGATACTGAAGGCAAATCTTGCAACTGAGTATGCTCACAGTGAGTGGTAGATTTGAGCTGCTCCATGCAGAGCTGTTTGCATGTTGTGCTGAATGCTTTCAGGGGCCTCACTTCAAAGAGAGTCCCTTTTGACAGGAACAGTGGCCACTGAGTATCAGCCAGCAGCAAGAGAAGAACTCCAAGGCTAAAGGTGAACCGAGAGCTGAGAGCAGCCACAGCAGAGGATGAGTAGTGTTCTCATTGCCAGGGCACAGTCTGATCACACCTGAGCTGGAGAAGTAAAGGAAAGCAGTAATAGCGATGGAGTTTATGGAGAAATCATAGAGCAAAAGCAAGGCAACAAGCCAGAACAACCATGTGGGGATGGGGATGGTAGGTAACACCTATAGGATAGAGCAGCCTGAGGCTAAATCAATCTTCTCAGGCTGTGGGTCAGGGCTTGTGAGTGTACTCTCATCAGGACCATTACAGCCTCTTGGTGGACTAGACTATGATGTTGAGCTTTTCAACTAATCAAACCCAAATGGAGCTCTTAAATTACATAACTTGGCAGGCCAAAATTTGCAGTGAATACATAATTACAGGGTGTAATAACCAGATTAAGATTGTACTGATTTGTCATCTTTAAGGTATGCCAAGTTAAAAAGCTTCTGGTAGCTTCAGCAGCCTTAGGTAGGCATTTGGTCTTTTGTAAAAATTATGTCTTACTGTTGTGATAAGAAATAGGTTTGTGATGTTTCTCATTTTTTTAATTTGGCCTAATGCATATATCTTCATATGCAAGACAAGGATGAGTAAGTTTGTGCTAAGCCTTGAGCAAATGCTGAAGGCCAATGTTTTCCCCTTAGTGTATACTGGTAATAGTGGAAGATCTTGTTAAAGCCAACTCGTTCTTGCATGCAACTACAGGACTGAACATTCTGTACTGCAGAAGATCTGCATGAGTGCCTAAATCTCCACCCTTTAAATCATGTGAAAGATTGTATCACGGTGAGACACTGGAAGAAGTTGCCTGGAGAAGCTGTGTATGCCCTGAACTGTTCGGGGCCATGGTGGATGGGGCACTGAGTAGCCTGGTCTAGTGGGAAGTGTGCCTGCCCATGCCAGGGAAGTTGGACTAAGTGATCTCTAAGTTCCCTTCCAACCCAAACCATTATATGGTTCTATGTTTGTTTCATCTTGATTCTTGGCAATTCTCAATTTTCTACTAACCTAAAGAAATAAAAAAGCTAAATAATCAAGTATTTGGCAATAAAAAACTATAAATCTTCATAGGGGTTATATGCCTTTAACTGTACTACCCAATCTCTATTTTTTCATACAAGTACATTAAAATAATTTAAAAAGCATTGAAAAAACACATGAGACAGTGTGAAAATTACTCTGCTAAAGTCTGTGTCTTCTCAAGTAAAATAACAGCCTGAAATCAACAGGGCAACACACAAGTGTGAGGGTATACCTTACATAGCCTTCCTTCTTGAGTGTGTGTTGAGCCTTTCAGTGTCAAGAAAATCTTCAGGGGACCCCATGTGAGAAAAGTATAAATGTTTTCTGCTAACAGGATACTGTCTATTGTAATAGTGTCAGAATCTGGTCCTGGAACAATTAAAATCTCAGTATATTAAAGAAAAAGAACACAGTTTGTTTTACATGCTAAGTTTGCCTCTGAATGACTCGATAGCCTGCTACTGAAGCAGATAAAAAGGCAGTGATAATACAAACCTCACTTTCTTCCCCCAAGGTATGAATTGTATGTAACTGATGTGCTTTTTTGCATTTTCTAGTGTATAATTAATTGGAATCTGCATACATGAAAGTGTTTTACAGTGTATAGGTAGCAACATGTTATTGTTAGAGAATGCTCACTAATTATCTCTGTTGGACTTTAAAAACAGAAAGTCTGTATCTAGGTAATTTTTGGGTGCTTCAGTGCTTCACATAACTATTTCCTATTGAAAAAGTAGAACTCAAAGCATACTCTAGATCACAGGTAAATGTAGCAGTGGCAGGTAAACATGCTTTTTTAGATTGGGCCAGCATCAACTTAGGTCAATGAAGAAAGATTATACTTAAGTCTCACTTTGGCTTCTAAGTAGTTCTCATTGCAGAACTTTGCTGATTTGACGCTTCTGTTCTCTGAAAAGAAGGTTGATGCTGCAGAATAGAAAATGAAGCTCAAGAACTTTTCTTTCTGTGAAAAGTGTAGAAAGGAACAGGCTGCCCAGAGAGGTTGTGGAGTCTCCTTCTCTGGAGATATTCAAAAGCTGTCTGGACACAAGCCTAAGTAACATGCTGTAGAGGGCCCTGCTTGAGCAGGGAGGTTGAACTAAATGACTTCCAGTGGTCCCTTCCAACCTTATGCATTTGGTGAAAATAATTGGTGCTTTTTCTTGTTGTGTTTTGTTTCACCTGAATAAAACTACTTGTGTTTTTGGAATTTAATAGAAAACTGAACACATAATGTACACAAAGTTATTAATTAAAACCTATGAATAGAATTACATCCAAATTTTTTAAGTCTCTAGAGCAATAGAAGTCATTAGGCACTACCCAGCGTGTAAATAACCACATAGGTCAGAGTTGTGTGACAAATGAAATTATTTGGTATCCAACTGGATTCATGGGGATTCTTCAAATACATCTGTATTAAGAGTAAAATTCCATAGATATATTAAAAAAATAGGTATACAATACATACAATGGCAAAACAAAAACACCCCGCAGAACTTAGGCTATTTAATCTTGCTCCATTTTGTTGATACATATCTTTTAACATTAAAAAAAATTAGATGAAGGCTACTGCATAGCTCTTTATATCTTTTATGATAGTATTCTGCCTTCCAAATTTGCCAGAATCTTTAGATGAAGTTTTAGAATATACAAGAAAAATAAAAAACGGTAGTTTCCTGAACCTCAGCTGTGACAAGGAAAGAGTAGAAGCATCTTATTTTCTGGAATAATTCACAAGAAACAGATTTTAGAAAGCCACAGTGGAAAATACATTCTAGATATCTAAGAGTTTTTCTGAATAATTTTACAAATGTCGCACTTCCTTGGATTCTAGTTTAAGATTTTTCTTCTCTGTTATGCCACAGAAGCAGCTTTTGACTGCTTAATCCTACTTTTCCCCAGACACTTAAAAATTTCTGTGAAATTTTCTACTTGGAACTCTTGGGCACTTTAGACCTTGGCTGTCAGAGTAGCTTCAGTTTCTCATGTAATGTGGGTATGCTGCTGTTAAAAGTTCATTTAGCCAAGTGACCCTGAGGCTTTTTTCATTGCCTTTTGTTTGGTATCATCTGCACTATCACTGACATTAATAAAGTCAATGTACTGCCTTTCTTTATTCTGATTTTCCACCTGCAGCCAAGAAGGATCATTTCAGACGATAACTGTAACTCATCTTTATTCTGGTGTTTAAATGTAAGAGAAGTCTTACAGACCCCTCATTTAATTCATTCACTGACCCCCTTCAAACATTAGAATTTATTTTGTCACATGTTAATTAGTTTTCCAGAACAAAGACAAACTAAGTATATGGTTGTAGGTTTGTGTGGCTATTTAAAACTAATTTAGCTGTTGCAGAAGAGTGACACCATTCATTGCAATCAGAACTGGGGAATCAAAACACAATCAGATACTGAGAGTCCAGACTGTAATAAATACTTGTTTTGTGACTCAGAGCTGCAGGTGACTGTAATGTCTGAAGACTTTTATAGTTAGAGGATGAAATACGCTCTTCATTTCATAGGAAAAAAAACCAAAAACCTACATGGAAGCACATAAAGGTAAAGACCCAACATTTGAATAATGTTGCCTTCTCAGTGAGTCATGATATAAACCTTTCAGCATGCTAAAATATAAATCTGACCTGCTATAACCAGCTTCAAAAATTTCAAACCAACATACTCAATACCTCCATTTTATCCAAAGCCATAAAAACTTTAAATATCAATTTAAAAAATATAAAATTAGCTCTGACAAATTTCTTGATGGTTACTATTTAAACAACTCTAAATATTCTAAGGGTTATTCTAGCACACTTTTTTTTCCCCCCAATAGCCACGGGGTCAGTAGCACCCAAAGATGGTGTTGTTGTGAAGTACAATAACATCCAATATATCTTCACTATTTCTCTGCCTAAAACAGAGTGTAAATTCTTTGGGAACAGGGGATGTCTTTATATGGGTTTATTACTGCATCTCACCTATATAGCTCAGCTATCAGAATGTTCCCTTTTAGTAGATAATTTAGCTTCTGACCTCACTGTTGTAGTCAACTTTCTGCTGACAACTCTTCTGATTTTGCAAGAGTTCTTTTCAGGAATACAGTCATTGGTTAGTGCAAAGGAAGGGGGAATTTATGTGGCATTAATAATTGTTACTAATTTTCAGTGAGCGAGCCCTTGGATCTGTCATAAAATAAGATTTCTATTTGACAGGAAATTCTCTGAAATACCTTATTAAAGTCAGCACCGTATTGAGGAAATTTTACTAAAATTCTATATAGAGATTTGTGCTTAATCAGCTTCCTGTTGTTCTCTCCCCATCTGGGACATTAACACCAGAGAGCTTGATTTCTTTAGATAATTTTTAGATTTTTTTTTTTTTCAGTGTAATTACTAGAGCAGCAATGTAATGTTCACAGAAACCAAAAGCTCCCAGACCTGATGACTACCAAATGACTGTGAAGAACCTAAACTAAACGGGTGATACAAGTTTGATAGGGGTTCTTCCTCCTTTAGACAGAAGATAGGCTCTGTTTCTCTAAAAAGACTTGGCTTTGCCAATCAATTCATATAAATACCTTTACCCGTAGAGGAAATAAGGGACTCTGGTATTCATTACTTCTGCTCTCTTGTTATATTAAATACCGAAGACTTTAATGGAAGTTGAAGGATAATTTTTAATACAATTAAATAACAGTGAAGTAATGATACTTTTCATTCCCATAGCTTTGAAATGTAAAGATAATTATTTTCCCAGTTCTCTGTAGAATAAGCATGTATCATTAGCCTTTGATTACAGTGAAGTACAACAAGGTTAAACAAAATTTTCAGAACTAGAAAAAAATAAGGAAAACCAAGAATAGCACTCTAATTTCTTGTCATCTTGTTCTGTTCTGTTTTCACAAGATCAGGCTTTATTAAGTTGTCATCTGAAGCACCTTTAACAGGTTATATCCATGAAGAATTTAAATTAGAGGCTTCTAAAGTTTATTTAGGAAATTAACTACCAAGACAGGATATAAAAAGCATTGCACTGATGATGAGTTTTGTCAGGTATACACAATTTTAAGTCCCTGACATGCTGCTTGCTTGGATGCAAATTTCTTGTGGATTTTCTTCTCATGGCTGGAGTGCTTACCAAAACAAAACCCAAACTGTCATTATATAGGAGAAATACCTAGGTTGTGGTTCTTAATGAGAACAAGTTTCCTGCTGTTGTAGGGAACCTGAAATACTGGTAGTGTCCTCTGGTAGCTTTTGCAGTACAAGCCTTACATTTTTCACAAGGCAAAGGAGAGTGATCTCTGATTGATGGCATGCAGGGACAGAGCTCTTGGCTTTTCTTTGGGCCCGCTTTTGCTTGCTTGTGTCTGATTTTGGGGAGTTGGGCAAAACAGGGATACCCAGCATTTATGGTTTTTTATTCTTCGATAGATCTTACCAGATTTTGTAGACTTCAAGGTGAAATTGCTAGAAGCAAAGCAGTCTCCTGGCAAAATTGTATGATAGATATCCAGTCTAGGCAGCTTTACAAGAAAAATAAGTCTTGCAGTGTTATTTTGTTTTTTTTCCTGTGGGGAAAAAAACCCAACCAAACAAAATGCAGCCTTAATATTAAGCTGTATAGCCAGTATACCAAATGGGGTTCCTGAAGTGAGTAAAAAATTACAGTCCTGACATTTCTATTTAGATTTTTCTTTAGGGAGATCATATTTGGATGAGTTCAAAAGCTGTTTTCATGAGTTTTTTCAGTTTTCTTCTACAGCAAAATTTAGCTATTTTCATCAGGCATCACTGCAAGTTGCCAGGAAAGTGTCAGAATTCTTCTCAGTAAATCAGTTTCTACAAATTTGTCCCAGGTAGAAAAAACATTTGCAAAGAAAATGAGTCTTATGACCAAAGGGAAAAACAGTAACAAATCTAGTGATGGGGAAAGAAAAACAGTGTTCTTGCTAAAGGCTATTTAATTTTATCTTTGTAAATTTTTAAGACAATTATTTATATCCTCTACTGTTTACTGATCTAATCATTGGTAAGAAAAAATATTTTATGACTTTCAAAATATTTCTGTGGTAGATGAGGATAAAAAGGTTGCTATACTCTATGAAAGATAATTTCTTCTATAATAAAATGTTTTTCTCCCATATTCTTATTGCCTATTTTTCATCTTGTAGGTTAGTGAGCTTTGCAGTCCATGCTTCAATGTCTGTCCAGTTGCACCTTGAACCCTGATAACAATTGTACAAAATCAGTTCTTCCTACAGGCCCCAAATGCCCACTAGTGAGGCACACTGCCAGAGTGGACCCCAGCCTCCCACAGTGTGACAGATCAGAGCTGCCTCCCTACAAAGCTTCATTCCTACACTTGCTCCCTAAAGCAGAAACACTAAGGAATATTCTGGTTAAATACTAGAGTAATTTCTGGTAGGACTTGAAAATGAAATCTTTTTTAAACTTATTTTTTCATGAGAGACTGTGCCATGGTAGTTCAATTTTAGGACTGTAAACAAGTAGTGCTCTTCTGGCACTGGCTCCAAATAGATTACAGTTTTGTTAGCAGACTATACATCTTGCTTGCTGGAGGTCTTTACTGTTAAAATGCTTGGCACTGTAAGGAGAGGAATACTTGTTACTTCAGTAAACATGTAGACCATGCTTGAAACATCTCCAAGATCTAGTCTGAGGTTCAAAGCAAACGCTGCATTCTTAATCAATAAAGGAATTGTGATGTTGCATTTGCATCTATCTCTTTGTTGAATAAAGAACTCTTGGGATGATTTTTATTTTGGGAAAGGAATGTTTTAAGAGATTTAGGAGAAATCTTGGTTCAGACAAAGAAGAAAATTAAAAGCTTAGACATTGCTTGGAAAGCATGCATTCTATAAGAACACAAATAAAAGAAAAAATGGCACTTTTTATTGGGATTTGTTATATCTACATCTAACGTAACAGACGTAAGTCCAGAGTGTGTTGCAAAACCTCTGCTGCTGGACTGTCTTCTGTCAGAATTGATGTGGGGGGTTTTCTACAAACTTACGCAGTAATCTTTCCATTTTCCATGTGAGCACAAGCCCACACTCAGAACTTGCAGTTCTAGAGCTAGTCAGGCTTTTTGTCCAGGGACTTAGTGAAGGTCACTGAGGATCTGTGTCTATAAGGCACACTAAAATGTGTCACAGATGAGAAGAATAAATATGTAGACATTTCTGTTCATTTATAAAAGGATTGTGTCTGCAAGCATAATGCCATTAGTTTTCTTTCTGAGATGTTTTCTAAGTAGAGAAATGTCAAAAGGCAAAACCCTGAGGGAACCATTGTGGTATGATTTCTTTTATATTTAAAGATAGTGTTCAGGAGAGGGAGTGCACTTGTTAAAAGGGTAGGTGTTTTAATCTGAAGTGAAAAATGGAAGGCATTCTGTAAAAGACTTGAAAACAAATTCATCACTTCACACATTAGGCTATCTAGAGATGAAATTTTGGCACAGTGTTTGAGGATAAATGGCATGTCTTTTTGATCAAAGTTTTTGGAGATTAGCTGAATATTAAATATGTAAATATACTGTCCTCTAACAGGTATGTAATTGGCAAGAATGATCAAAGTATCCTTTCAAATCTCTAGACAGATACTAAGTATGTATTTTCCCATGTTCTGAATTTTACTTTTTTTTTTCTTTTTACAAGAGCCTCTTCATCTGCTCTTCTTCAGGAAAAAAAACACACTAACAAAGAAGACTTCTTTTGAAAAGCTTAAAGAGGAACATTTGCCATGATATATTGATCCTTTGGAAGCAGCTGATAGTGGCAAAGCCCACTCCATCACTTAGGAGTCTGACAACCCTGGAAACAGGTTGGCCAAACTGCATGAATCTGATTTTTGCATTGCTTACATCCCTGTGCTAGCAGCTGTTATCATAGTATTAGCCTTCTGTAGTCCTCATGTAGCCTCTTGAAACTTATATGGGCTTCATGCTCTGAGATTACCTGCCAAATATTTAAAAAAAGAATCATCATCACCTCTCTCTTTCTTTTCATTTTCCACCTGGGGAGAAAATAGCTTGATTAGTTTGGGTGATGGTAGGAAGCTGGAGGAAATCCAATCATGATTTTTCAATCTGAAGGGTTTATTTCCTTTCATTTCATTCATTTCCATTCAGCTGAAGGTAATGAGGTTATGCAGGTCTGATTTCAAAGGGCACAATTTTGAAATGACGGGTTTTGCTTAGGTACATTATAGCTTTAAATTGGTGATTTTGATGAAGTTGCATAAACTAGAGTATAATGCAGTTTCTCCTCCCCCCTCCCCCCCCAGATATGGTGGCTCAGCAGCGAAGACATGCAGTGGTATTTTTTCATTTTTTTTACTCTCTCCCCACTAAAGCATACAAGAACAGATCTGCTGAGTAGGAAGTGCTATTTTTACATAATCACTTTTCAAACCAGAGCCTCACTGTAGACATTTTGAAGACACCAAACTAAGCATTCTAGCAGTCACTTCTCCTCCAGCTGCAAAACTGCATGTACAAAGCAGTAGTGTAGGTCATTTATTAATTTGATAGCTTCCTCTTTACCTATTCTGCTGTCAACTAGCTGAAGTATTTCCCAAGAAGTGTTCTTCACATTTCTGGGATTAACCATCCAGATATTCCTTGCTTACATACAAACAGCTTATGATTTCATAAAAGAAATTTTTGAAATTAAGGTATCTAAAAAATAATGTAAATGTGGTTATTTTATTTTGAAAATTCTTTTTATTTTACTGGGATGAATTGCTATAACATCTGAGCGTCTAATTTATTTTCATAATCAGCCCTTTGAGACAGAGAAATGTTACTGTTATCCTCATCATTCAAATGAGAAGTGTTTTGCTTAAAGCTGTCCAGGGCCTGCATAAAAGAGAAGGGAGATAAAACCATCTTTCACATTTCAATCTGAATTGTTCAGATGCTAATGAAATAGCAAACATGATTAAAGTGCTTGTTTACAAGTTGCTGCAGAGGCGTCTCTTCCTTGACCATGCAAGTGACTTCCATTTAGCTCGCTCTTTTTTTGACTCCCTCCAGCTGCTGCCATTGACCTGCACTTTTTATTTGCACCAGTGTTAGGGGCAACATATTTTTCCCCATGTCGTTGAGGCTAAATTTCTTTTTTTTCCAGGCTCTGCTGTAATCTGGGATGACTCTTAGCAAGTCCTTTCTATCTATCGTTTATCAAAAAGAAAAAGTGTTAAATGAAAGACAGACAAAGCCACCACAAACACATTCATAAATCACAGATCCAATAAGCGTGTAGTAACCACAACGATTCAAAACATTCATTGAAAGGCAACCTTTTGGCCAGAGAGCATATCTTTTCAGTAAGTTAATTACTGCTTAAGATATGGATGCATACATAATCTTTATAAATTTTGCAGAAGTTTTTACCTAAGAACGTCTGCTCACATGAGGCAAATTAACCTCTTTGCATGCCAGCTGGGTTACACTGTGTTTGTGATAGACAGCTGACATTAAAAAAAAAAGTGCCAGCAAAAATAGTAAGAAATAGAAGGTATTTTGAAAAGATTTCTGCCACCCATTCCTTCCAACATGAAGTAGAAGAGGTTTTTCTTTAATGCTGGAGAGCAGTCTCCTTGACTTTGATAGCTCAAATTTCAGAGCACCTATGTAAGGTTTTATAGCACCATAGCAAGGGACTGCAGGGCTCATATCCAGAAATGGGCTTTAAGCCAAGTTCTAGTTAAGTGACTTATGGGCTTTGTGGGTAGAAATCACAGTGTACTTCAACTCAAAACACTTTTTATTTGTGCTAAGAGACTTCCACATCTCAAATATTGTCCTTATTAACCTTACAGTTTGAATTAATATTGCCCCATAGTTTCCAATTAATATATATTCTGCCTATCAGAACATCTGCTTTCCAGACAAATTAGCCCTTGCTTCCTGGCACAGTCCTTCCTGTTCATAGAGCAGCCTAGGTGATGCCAAAAGTTGAGATCATTTTAGGCTTAGCTGGACAAGGACTTCTCTCATCTGTGACCAACAAAGTGTCTTGCTGAATTCTGAAACAACCAGAAGGAAAATGTACAGAAAGTGTCAGTGAGTCATTTGTGTACATGCCTCTGGGCATTTATCCTTCTCTTGGAAAGGCATTTTCCCTCTGATCCACTGAAGCAGAATGAAATAATATTTTAATTTTAGGACTGGACTTATATGTAAACATTGTACTTTCAAATTGTAGAATTCTGATATAGACATTACTATAAGCCAGTAATTGGCTATGCCAGTATTCAAATAAGGAAGCGAACTCACACTGGATGAACAGGCAAGTGAGTGCATCCTACTCTGTAATGCTATTCTGAAAATCACCTTGAAAATGATTCAATGGGCCTCTGCTATCCAAGGAATAGTTATAAGTCACTGCACATGCCAGCCTTGTAAACACACAAATAATTACCATGTTTAAATTCTGACATCTAAAGTTAGGTACTCATCTACAAACCTGAAAAGCTGGATGCTTTGCATAATATGAAGATCAATGGCTGCTATATTCTTTACATCCTTGTGTAAAAATAAGTGTTCTGCTGAAGAAAATACTTTCTGTTCTTATTATGTGATGACTTACCCACAGTTTAGATTTCTTCTTTTCTTGCGTAGCAAAGTTCAATCAATGACCTCAATGATAATTCAGTATTTTTGTAAAAAGAAATGTATTATTTTACATAGTTTATTCAATAATCTTTCATTTTATTGCATTTCAGAAATATAGATGATTCCAAACTTTGTCTGATAGGTTGAATTTATAAAAAAGATTGTTTACTCATATTTCTTTCTTTTGTTT
Organism: Aphelocoma coerulescens; assembly: GCF_041296385.1. NCBI lineage: Eukaryota > Metazoa > Chordata > Aves > Passeriformes > Corvidae > Aphelocoma > Aphelocoma coerulescens. The sequence continues at coordinate 126,975,887 of NC_091015.1, forward strand.
TTTTTAAGAACAGTCTAGAAAATTGCTAGTATGCAACACTGAAGAAGTGGCTATTAGAGTATCTGGTAACATATAAAAGATATAATTATGCATTGCTACATTAATATGTGAAGTCTCCTGTTGTATTGCTTTCCCTGAAGACCCTATTTCTACCTGAAGAACAGAAATGCAATAATATTATGAAGTAGCAAGTCATTACTTGGTAAAAAAAGAGTTTGTGAGATAACTTAGTTTTGAATCTTGAGATGGACAACAAAGTTGTTTTCTTGTGTGAAGCTAAGGGATCATTACAAGTGCTGCTAAAATGATCAGACTTTGAAAAAAAGAATGCAAACATTAAGGCAATTGCAATGAAAAGCTGCACAAAAGCATGAGAAATGCTGTTTTCTTTGTCGTTTCCATGGTCATTTTCTTTCAGTTTTAGTGACGGTATTCATTCTGCTTGATTTATAGAAAATCAGAATTTATAGGTATCAATTTAGAGGCTGTCTACATGTTAAGCTCTTTGTGACGGAAAAAAATGTTCAGAATCCTTTTATAAGATTGCAGACTTGTAAAATGAAAGCATATTTTTCTAATAAAATTTTTAAAGGACAAATGTACTTCCAGCTGTGCCACATTTCTATAACTAATGATATGCAAAAGGCTGGCTCCTCAGCTGATGAAATTCAGTATTACTTGATGCTAGTAAAGCAAAATCCACATAAACATATGGCTCACTAAGTAGAAAAAATCTCCAGTGTGTTAGCTAAGCACTAGGAGAAATGAAACCTAAAACTATGCAATTAATAGGTGAAAAATCAAAATTCTCCTAAGTTTTTCCTCATATTCATCTGTTTTGAAGGGAAAATATGTCTCCAGTTCTAATTGTTTATTTTCCCTCTTTGTTTACAAGTGAGAACTAATTAATTTACTATTTTTCCCAGTAAAGGAGCTACTGGAATGAAAGAGCAGTTGAGAAATACCTGGTAGATGCTGCGCTTGGGATAGTTCAGTTTGCAGTAAGCTTTTGATTAGTAGCATGAAACGTCCAATATCCTAAGAAGACTAGAGCAATAATTTCCCGTCGCTTTGCAATTGTTTACCGATCTGCATTTTATTGCGGCATGGAATGCCCTCTGGTGGCGCACAAGCTTTATGGCAAGTCAAAGTACTGGAAAAATGGGAATCATCAGTTGGATGTCCAGCCTCTCTTCTGCTCGGATTTGCAGTCAGTGACAGAGCTTTTCCAGCCACCTACAGTTGTGATAACTTTTGTCAAGTGGCTGAGGTTAGTGGTGAGGCTTTATTCAGAGCTGCTTCAAAGAGCTACAAAGCTCCTGCAGCCCTGCCGTGAGTGAGCGCTACTGCCCTTGGAAGAGGCAAGAATCCAGCTAGTGCTGAAGCAGAGTTAAAGTCAGATTGTACTCCTAATTCCTCTACCATCGGACTAGAAATAAAACACATATATTATTCAGAATTTATTCCTGTGTATCTTTATTGAACACAGAGGACTATATTGCAAAGAAAGAATTTACCCTGGTGATAAGCACAGGGGCCTGTCTTTAGCATTTTTTCAAAGTTCATCTCAGCCTGGAGCATAGAAGTTGAACAGTTCTGTTGCTGTCAGAGATAAAAAATTTATAAAATTATTTTTAAAAGAGTTTTAAAATTACTTTCTTAATCTTATTAATGTTTTATATACCTGATGCATTTTCTTAAAATCACCTGTTGTGAATATACTTCAGTCTTTTTTAGCACAGTTATTGGAACCAGATGGTGTAAATATTTTATTTACCCCAACAGGTAAACACACAGGAAGAAGAGCAATCTACCTTGTGTTTTGTGAAGATATTAATTTTTTTTAGGAGATGAAAAGATGATTGAAAAGATGATGAATAGAGAATGGATATAGGCAATATCTTTCCCTATCTTCCCCCTCACACTCCCCTCCAATCCTATCTTTTGTCTCACTTTGAAAAACTGCAACTAGAAATAGTCATGGAAAAAGTAAAGAAAAATATATTAAGTGGAAATGGACTTCCAAAAGACAGTAGATTTTTTTGCTCTATCTATCAAAATGATAACAGAGACATACTTGCTAGATGAATGGATAATTTTTCTTGATCTGAGTTGTTAAATATGGAATTTATATATTGCGTTATAAATCTACTGGCTTTCTAATGTTCCTATGGCAAAGACCGTCAACTTTACAAGTTTTCAACCTTTACACCCAAGGCAAAATATCAAGTATTAGCAAGACATAGAAAGAGGAGGAAAAGAGCCCCCAACACTTGTAACTTACACGATTCCAGCAGGAAGGAAAGAAGCATGGATGCATGAGGCTTTTTAAAAATTCAGACATTCTGTTTTGTTCCACTCCAGCTGTATTTAAATCCTACTGCTGCTGAAAGGTGTTGAGATTATTCAACATAAACTGATCTAGACATTAAAGAAATTTTTGCCTTTGGTTAGATTGTTAGTGACAGTGTTGTGGGTTGCAAAGGGCTGATTGTGAAATCAGGCGAACAACAAAATTCAGAAAGTTCATTTTAACATGACAGAGCTGACTGGAGGCTCATTATAAATACCAGTTCCATATGAAGAAAGGCAGAAGGGAATTGACTTCAGTGTTTTTATTCCTGGAGGTGACAGACACACACACAAAGTGAAAATAAACACTGAATAAATAAGAGAAATTCTTGCTTTGTAGAAGGTCAAGCTTGTTTCATGCAAAACTTTGATTTAAAATTGTTTAAAAACCTCACAACATTCTCGGTACTTCAACTTTTACATCACTTTGACTGAATACCATTCCATATATTCAGAGAACAATCTTATTTCAGATCACAACTGTTCTGTTACTGCGAGTATTCTGCTCATGTCTTTTAAGATCTCTCAAAGAAATTCCTGCGAAGGCCCAATTTTGGCATTAACCTGAGATATGTCAACTGGCTGAGAAAACTACGGTCCATTTTTAAGTGCCTGACTGTACTTCAATTTTTAAAGTCTTAAGGTAGCTCTCTGCCAGAGCAATAAGTGTAGATTGCCCCTTACAGCACATCTTAGGTATTTTAGGGGAGGTACCAGTTCAGTCTGACTGCTCTGAACTGAGTAAAAACTGCATGGCCCATAAGATGAAGACAAGACAGACAGGATACCATTTCAGAGCCAACACAAGTATGCTCTCACCACTGCATGTTCTCTACACAGGGCAACTGTGGGCAACTGAATAGTTATTCGATGCTGGCACAGCAACACTGGATGATGTGTTCTTCCTCCTGAAAGCATTCAGTGGTTTTGTAAATGTATAAACATCAAGTAAAAAATGTACTGTGCTGAATGGTCCATCTAGCACATTCCCAAGCCATTAACTCTGGTTATTTGTGGGGATGAAGACAGGAGGATCTAGAACTTCCTACCTGGAAAGTGCAAAACTTGTCAAGAGATGTATTTGAAGGTGTTCAGTATTACCTATGGCAGGCATGAGGCCCCAGAAATCAAAGGCATGTCTTCTACAGTTATGTGGATGCCATTTGGCATGGCAATTTGAGCAGAATCTGAAAACTCAGGAAGCTACTGGGATAGCAGAACAGTGACAGACTGACTCTATGGTAAATCCCGTAGTCAAAGGCGATCCTAATAAGCCCTGAAGAGACTAACTCAGAAAAGGTTAGGGGAAACAGAAACTCATGGCACACGTTAAAGTTCAAATGAGTAATTTTCATGTGGATTCTATTTTGTGGCTTACCAGCTTCTCAGGTTTGGAACAGAGCGTTTATTTTTTGAAAAAGCTGGTTGCATTTATAGGGCATTCTATCCCTGGATAATTTTATTGACAACAGGTATGCAGTTAAATCTGCAATTTCTCAGACAGTACTGTATTGATTACCTTTCACCTTATATTGTATACTCCTTAAAGATCAAATCACCTAGAGTACATTAAGGAGTAAACTAACTTTTAATTGAGTGCCTTTTTATTATACTGGGTAGTTTAGATTAGTGGCACGTCAGTGTGTGGAGTGTGTTTACAGCTTCCTCTATTACTGTGCTTCCATAATAACTAGAGGAATAATAACTACAGGAAGGGAAGCTGAGGCCTTACAAAAAAAAAAAAAAAAAAAAAAAAAAAGGAAATAAGTAAATCAGCTTAGATAGCTATTCACATTCCAGAGAACTTAATTGACTAAAATATGATTAAGTTAATGGAGTGAGGTCAGACATTAGTGTAACGATAGATATTTGTTTAAAACAAAATAGTGTGCAAATCAAATCTGTGAAACGAGAAGAAATGAGGTGCAAATTTCCCTGAATCAGTATTGGACAAAAACAAAGTACAATATGAAAAAAATTACAGGTGAATGCAAAAACAAAACAAAACAAAACAAAACAAAACAAAACAAAAATGATGGGGAAAGTGTCCACAAATAAAAATCAGACTTATCTTAAAACAGATTCATATCAACCAGGCCAAAAGTGATATATGAAAGGAAAAATAGAACTATGTATGGTGCTCTATATGGTGAGTTGTACTTTAATCACAAAATCTGAAGTGTAGGAAGAGAATATCCGTGTCAGCGATTGATTGTTTTTATTGCTGCCAAGTCCTACCCTATGCCCCAGCCACGTTTGTTTTCTCTTCATCTAGTTTCCCTGACCTAGCTCATCTCATATTCTGTGGGAAGCAATGACCTTTGCAAGGCTCTCAGTTCATCACAAGAGGAGAGGAGACACAAGAATTGCCAACACCTTAATCAAGGTATTGATCGGCAAGTGATCTGCAGGGGGATGTGTTTTGGCCAGGGTTAAACTTCCAGTTTATGCAGCATCCTCACTGTATTCATGTGACACCTTATCTACCCAGGACCTCAATAAAGGTGCAGTAAGTGTTCTCAGCCTGTCTTTCAGGTATGATGTTTCTTCTTCAGCCACTAACTGTACTAGGTCCCAGCAGGTGACAGCATGGAGGAGGAAGAGGAATAATTTGGATTCTGCTGCCATGGACTGACTTATCTCTGACTTATCTGTGAAACAACTCATGTGTCCTCCCAGAGATGTAGCCAGCAGCCCCCGCTCCAGGACGCTTCCTAACATGAGGCCTCTGCCTCCTCCATCTCCTGTGAGCGTCAGCTTTGTCAACCTTCAGTCCAGCGCTCCCCCAGCTGATTATTGGTAAAATGATTGACGATGCATTAATCCCCAGAGAATTTACTTATGCAGTTCATCATGTGGCAAATTATTTTTAATCTCTCTTAGTCGCTTCTGGGCAGACTAATCACAAAAGCAGAACTGCAAAACTTACTGTTCCACTTGTGCTTCTTTGTTGTTCCTCATCTGCTTGGCTCTGTGTAAACAGCATGTGCTGGTGAACATATGGCTCAGGCAGAGTGAGACTAGAAGGTGGGAGAGCACCCCAGCAGAGCAAAGTGCTTCTTCCACTGGCATCATCATAGAACCACAGAATGGTTTGGGTTGGAAGGGACCTTAAAGATCCGCTACTTCCAACCCCTCTGCCACCTTTCAATAGACCAGGTTGCTCACAGCCCTATCCAGCCCAGTCTTGAACACTTCCAGGGATGGGGCATCAGCAGCTTCTCTAGGCAACTTTTTTCAGTGCCTCACCACCCTCACAGTAGAGAATTTCTTCCTGATACCTCACCTAAACCTACTTTCAGTTTAAAGCTGTTGTCCCTTCTTCTGTCCTTCCATTCTCCTTGTAAGAAGTGCCTCTCCAGGTCTCTTGCAGACACCCTGTAGGTACTGAAAGGCCACAACCGTCTCTCTGGAGCTAATTAAACCTCCAAAGAACAAAATTTTTAACTAATTTACCAACAGTCAGAAAATATTTTATTTCCTTTTATATCAAATTATTTACTTTGTTTGTTTGCTTGTTTTGTTTGTTTGAAAAGTTAACAAGTAGTACAGATAATAGACTAAGGCTCCTACCTGGCAGCATTTTTTACCCTATGCACAGGCTGACTGACTGGCTCAGAGATTCCCTTTTGGTGTCTTACATCCTGTACAAGCTGCCCCTAGTACCCCAGCAGTCCCAATGATTCTGTCTTGTGTTGGCTTGGAAGTTGTGCCCTGACACCCCTCTGCTCCAACCACACTATGTACAAGGCATCAGTGAACAGCCACATCGGGACCCTGACAAAAATACAAAACTCACACTGATATTTTTTCAGCCAGATCAGTAGGCTGGAGACGTTAGCTTCATTACAAGACCACTAGGTGGCAATTTAGTAGCCCTGTTTTAAATGTTTAATATATTTGATTTCTTTACTGCTCTAGATACCAGCTTGAGGAATGGCATATTGAATAGAATTCTGGAAAACCTGTACTGTTTGTTCCTGCCAAGTATATTGAAGTCTTTCTGCTTATCATACCTCTCCCAGACATTCATTATGTCATCAGTGAATGCCTCTGAGCACTCAGTGAACACCTCTGGCCAGGTGGCAGGAAAGGTAATTATTGATTATCAAGAAAAAATAAGGGTCCTTCTAGCTCTTTAATACATACTTGGTGCAGCTAAGGCTTTATAGGAGTTGCAGCTGTGTATGCCATGAGGAGATTGACCCTGTCCACAGCCACAGCTACAGGACCATGACATAACTATGTGCATACACTGAAGGTGAATTTCTGTGGCAGCACACCAAAGGCAACAGGGGAGCTACTGTGGCCTTCATCTGTATCTGCCAAATGTGTTTGCAGTGGCCCCACAATCCCCTTGCCTTGACAACCATAGATCAGAAAGATGACGTGAACTATTTTCCTAGAGATTCAAAGTTCTTTTCCTAATTAACAATATTGTATGGTTGTGAGAGGATAGGATTGCTGCAGAAAGCATTTCAGGTCTGGAAGATTTAGGACTGGCATCTAAACAGAGAGAGAGGAGGTGAACAACTCAAGTATATGTGTATGTGAGTGTGTACAGTTATTTTCATTGCAAATACTATGTAATTGATAGAAAAAACACCACGAGGCATTTACCAAAACACATAAAAAAGCTACATACAAGAGAAATGTTTTGATCTCATACCTCTTCACCTTTGGGATAATGTTTATTTTTTTGTCCCCTTGTTCAGTGTTGAGAGTCTTTATGGATTTTACTTAGCAGTGAAGTGATGCTGAAATAACTGATCCCAGAAGTTTTGTGAAAACTATTCATAGTAGCGCCCACAGTTAATGATTCAATAGGGAGGCTTACAAAGTATTTTTTCCCAGTGATCTCAAGTGACACATACTAAAAGTGGTGAGCTTTTGATGCGCTGACATTTGTTCCTGGGAAAAAAAAAGAGCAATAGCATATTGTAAAATTTCAGCCTTCAGATGCTAAAAATAGGAGGAAATGAAAGAAAAGAATTGCTTGAAGTCAGAAACCAACATAACAATATGTAGTGCTTCTGTAGCTTCAAAGCAGGCTGACTCAGAAGCTAATGTTTTGGTGGAAAAGGTCAAGAAGAAAATGGTTTATGATTCTCAGTGATCTCTATATTAAGTGACTCTTTGGTTTCCAATTACTGAGCTGCTACCAGATGAAAAAAAAATTCAACCAGTCTGTTAATAGCAGAAAATATTGCAAATGACTACAGCTTAAAGTTGCAGGGTGTGGGGAGGGGGGACAAAAGAGATAACATGGATGAAACATAAAGAAGGGTTTTGTGAAGAGCACTTCAATCCAGACAAAAAAAGAACAAAGGATTCTCCCAGATAACACAGTAAAGAGGAACCAAATTGATCAATAAATAACTGCATTAATAATAGGAAGATTGATACCACTTTAGAATTTCTTTTTTTCTATGTTTCCTTTCAACTGTGGTTTTAATTTTTAAAGGATCTGAGAAAGGGATTTCTCACTTATCTTAGCATTAAAGGGAGTCAGCTGAAGTGGGGGCAGGGGGAGGAAGGGAAGGTAGCTGTTTCCAAACCAGCTAGGAGAAAGGAAAACTTATTTCTACTTTTATGTACAGCTTGGAAACTGCACTAATTTTTATCAATAATGAATATGAAGGGAAAAATAGGAAAACAAATCCCAGCATTTATTGGGGTAAGAGGATTTGAGCATCTCATCAATATATGAGTATCTGAAGGGAGACTGACAAGAGAATGGAGCCAGGCTCTTCTCAGTGATGCCAAGCAATAGGACAAGAGACAATGGACAGAAACTGATGCTCGGGAATTTCCACCTGAATATGAGGAAGAACTTCTTTACTGTGAGAGTTACCATGCAATGAAACAGACTGCCCAGAGAGGTTGTGGAATTTCCTTCACTGAACATACTCAAGAACCATCTCCCCACAATCCTGTGCCATGTGCTCTAGAATGAGCCTGCTTGAGCAGGGAGGTTGGACCTGATGACCCACTGTGGTCCCTTCCAACCTGACCCATTCTGTAATTCTGTGAATACATTAGAAACTGAAGAACTTCTTAGATTTCCCAAGTCATGGGTGGTTTGGTTTTTTTTTTTTTGGATACCTCAAGACCATAAAAATTGTAAGAGTGGTGCTGTTGCTTTTCATGAAGCAACTGATGAACAGCTTCTGGAAATCCCAGTGCCATCAGCTGAAGGAGGGAGTTTACCAAAAGGTACTGAAGTACCAGAACATGCTGTGGTCTTGTAGCAGTAAGAGAAGGGGAGGTGGCTTTAAATTGTAAGAGAGTAGGTTTAGATTAGGTTCAGGAAGAAATTCTTTAATGTGAGGATGGTGAGACACTGGAACAGGTTGCCCAGCTTCTGCCAGAGAAGCTGTGGATGCCCCATCCCTGGGACTGTTCAAGGCCAGGTTGGATGAGGCTCTGAGCAACCTGGTCTAATGGAGCGTGTCCCTGCCCATGGCAGGGGGGTTTGGAACCAGATGATCTTTAAGGTCCTCTTCCAACCCAAGCCATTCCATGATGCTATGATCTCCCACAGTTGTATTGAGTAACAGGTAGAGGGAAGCTGAATAGAGGCTCCAGAGCTCTCTGGCAAAGCCGTTCCTTATTTGACACTGCTTCTTCATATTAAATAGTTGTTAATTACACTGGTAAAAGCTCATGTTTGAAAATTTTCTGGGAAAAACTCGATTACAAGCACAAAAAATATTTTTGCTTGTTCATTTCCCATGTGCAAACTAAGAAACTTCATGTTCAGTCATAAGTAGTAGCAGTAGGAAACTACTTTCTATGTAAAATCCAGAGAGAATTTTTCTTTGTTTCAGAGAGAAAAATTATTTTAGAATACTCCAGAGAGTATTCTAAAAATAAACATTTGCTTTAACCTTAAGAAACAGTATGGAGATTTTATTTTAATCAAATAGGTGGATTTTGATTCATGGCAGCCATTTCTTTCTTTATCAACAGTTAAAACAATTTCATAATACTTTCTTTTTGAGAAAGTAATAATTTTATGAACACTTTTTTTTTCCCCTTTAAGCTAAGACAAATTAATGTATGTGGGCATTTCAACACATCTAGCTTTAAAGCACCCATTTTTTATTATTTTTTTTGAACAGGGATTACTTGTTACCTATATTTATTTTTTCCTTTAAACCAAAAACAAGTAACCAACCAATAACCTCTTCCATTCCATATTTGAAACTCATAAAAAAGAATCCCTCAGATGCACTGTTATCTAAATAACATACTTAAAACCTGAATTATGAATAGAAATTAAAGGCTATAGAGTAATTTTTCCCTCATTTTTGTGAATTATACCAGTTGTCTTCCTACTTTATAGCTGTCTTTTATCTTCCAGCAGTGACACCCCCATCTGACTTATGATCTCTCCACAGGAAGTCATTGAATGACACAATAGAGTTAATGAATTGGTCTTTCACCTCCAAAAACCTGATCTAAATGCTAGCCTGAGATAATGAGCATGATGGAGTTCAGTAATGTCAGCAGAGTATTAACTTCTGTTTAAAGGAAGAATGAGCACTGGCAGGAAAATGGATTTTAAGAGAGATTTGGAGCAATTGCACCTGCATGCATTATGGCAACTCTAGCCTTCCTTCATTAGAGTCATATTCACATTATCCCTTTGCTATTTGAATAGAATTTGGCAGAGGTTTGTCTGCAGAGCGTATCATTTGTCAGGGATCTTTCTAGATATTTAAGTTCCCTGCCATTCTAGTATCTGAGCACTACACCTGCAGTACCTGGTGGTTCAATGTCACAATACATCTCTGCAGAGAATCAGAGAGGACCACTTGACCAGTCAAGGGTAATATATTTTATCACAGACATGCACAATGGCAACATATTTCAGGGGGAAAAAAAACCCAGAACACTACCATCTAGGAAGCACTGGGTTAACTGCAGAAGTCAGCAGGACTGACAGAGTATCTGTTTTCCATCACAGAAAGGCCAAATACAGTGTACTTCACTGAGGATTGCTATTCCTGCTGGAGGTGGATTACTGGGATGTCCAGGAGGCCTTCAGAGGTAACTACAGAGCATCTACAGAGGTAACCCCTTTGCACATTTTTGGAGAGACTTGAAAGAGGTCAGCAACAACTTTCCAAGCACTTCATTCACAGACATATTGCAAACTGTCAAACCATTTGGCCAAAGACAAAAAAAGTCGTCAAGTTTGTTGGCATATTTGCACCATCTTTCCAGCTCTTCCTCTTTGTTGCTTCAGACAAATCCCACTTGCACTCTCAAAAGGTCTCAGCCTGAAGTGGGAAGCATCTCCCATGCTTCTCCCAAGTGCTTGACAGGTTTGTAGCTCTGCTAGTTCAGTGATGTCATGTATCTTAAGGCTACTTCAGAAAGTATGATAAGTGATATAAAAGCATTCATGTGACCACACCAAGTGCCTTTGCCCACTTCCAAGCTTCCACGGGCTCTTCAAAACAATGGGAATGGTCTAGCTGTCTTGTCAGCTAAGAGAGTATTTCTTTGCAAAGCAGCAGCCCAGTGATAGATTGCAGAAAGAGCAGCTGGCTGCCAGCGAGCCATAGAGAGGCTGCCACTCCCTAGCTGCAGCTTCATCAAAAAGTCAAACCAAAGAAGAAAATTCCAAGCAGCAAACCCCAGAACTCACCACCAGCAAGACTAAGTCCAAAACAAGTAAAACCTTAACACGACAGCAACGGCAGCAGCTATCCCTTCCCCACATTCATCCCCATTGAATTTCTTTCCCTGTGTATGTCCTGTGTCTTTGGGAGAGAGATGGTGATCTTCCTAACTGCTCCTCAAAACTGTAAGGGAGAACAGGGTTCTCAGAGTAGCTGTGCTGTTGCCCTAACTGATTTATTTCCCTCACACAACAAAATTCAAGCTTTTACCTCAAACAAAACAACATCAACAACAAAACCAAACCAAAACCAACCAACTAAACAAACCCCACCAAACCCTCAAACCCCAACCCAACCTAACCCAGACCTAACCAAAAAAAACAAAAGCATAAATCAGGTATTTGCAAACTAACCACTGAAAATTTTCAAAGGAATAGAACCCTGAATAACCAAAAGAAACAAGGATTTTGGAAGAGTGAAATAGTTCGTACCATCATGCGTACACAGAAGATACCACTTTTACCTCTTAGCCAAATAAGCTTTACTTTTTTCTGAGTGGCAGCAGCATCTGAGTAACTTGTTCCCTGCACAGTCATTGGCTCCTCACACTCTTACACAGACTGACATTTATGCAATCGCCAGTTCTGTATCTCTCTGACTTCAGGCTTCCAATCTCAGCAAAATATCTCTATTGATTACAGCAGGCAGACTGTAAACAGTTTACAGGCTGGTATTCTGTTAGCTTAACCATTACCATCTTTTTTACTTTCTTCTTGGTTTTACGGTTGGTTTGGGTTGTTTGTTTTTCCTTCACAGCTTGTGATTCACCCCTAAGTACAGTCCATAGACAGCTTTAATATACCTTTGTCCTCCTCTTGTGCTCTCCTGCCTTCCTCTCCAAAGCTGCCTGCAATTCCCACCAGAAGGCTGGTTCAGACCCTCACTGTTCACATGTTTATATCCAAGTTTATCTGAGCACAGACTATGCCTGTCTCTGATCAAAGGTTAATTTTAAACTTAAGCAGATGTCTGCCCCCAGAGTTTACATAGTTTATATACTTAGAAGACAAATGTTCTCTTGGCTTTTGTTATTCTATGTTAAACAAGCCAAATTCTCTTTGGGTATGACCTTCAGGAAGCAGGCAGTGCTGTTTGTGCTCAGTCAGTGCCAGGAGCCAGCTGAACCGCAGCAAACCTGTGCCTGAAGCTGGGCAGGTCTGTGTGTGTGGATACCTGCTCAATGCTACACTTACAGTATTTAGTCCTGCCCCTCAGGGCTTGTTTCAGCAGCAAGGATCAGCCCACATCCACCAGCTTTATTATTTTCAGTCCTGGATGGCTTTGCTTTGGTCAGAATACAAGTGGAGAAAATGCATCTGGATGTGTGAAGCAGAACCTCAGTCTCTCCCCAGACATGGTCCCCAGTCACACAGTTTAACAAGAAGTTTTCTCAAACACAGCTCTTAAACAGATGAGCTCTCTTCTATTCATGGAACATTGTTCTGAAGACCATGTCCTTCCACCTGGTAAAGCTGAGCTGGTTTCCAATAGGTTTGAAGATTTTATTTGGGTTTGGGTTTTTTTGGCTGAGGCCAAGCTGTAGGGTTTGGTATAGATGACTTGTCCTGGCAGTATGACCTAGGACTTGCTCCAGATGGCATGAACAGAGCACTCAGCAGGGCACTGATGTGTCAAAATGCTGAGTAGGTGCCACTGAAATGCTGAATGAGGCACATAAGAAATGATACCAGGCACTTGGTATCATGTGTGGGACATGCAGACATGAAAATTTCAAAACCTTCAGAGCCTGACATGAGCACAGCCCAAGAAACTCTGCTTTAGAGTGCACATGTGTGGGGGAGAGGAGGAATGTAATGATGCTTGGAAAGGAGTTATCTTTGCTTTTTCTGCCTGCCTATTCACTCCATTTGTTCTGTGCTCCAGCTGAGAAGGAATCTCAGATGTACCAGTACATACTGTCATGGCACATTTGCTCAGTTACATTAAGCTTTATTGTAATTTTGTATCATCTTATATATATTTTTAATTTTTTTTCTTTTTTTTTTTTTTTTAATTTTAGTTTTAAAGATGCGTTATTATAAGGTTTAGAGGAAATTTAGGCTATATGGGGAGTATATCAGAAGTTTGTCAGTTAATTTCTTTTAAAAGTGTGTGGCAGGTCTGTGGAAAGGAAGTTTCTTTGCCCTGTCCTAGCTTCACACACTGGGTCTTCCTCTGCCTTCTGGAGTTGCCACCTTCCCCAGAAATTCATGGACATGATCAGAGAAGGGAGGATTCAAAACTGAAGAACAGGGCAGACAGAAGGATAAATGGAAGATCCAACAAGGAAATAGCACAGCAAACATGGGTGGGTGGTTCCTGAAGAGAACAACATCAAAATCGCAGGCAAAACAGGAGATGAGCTAAAAAATCACCCTTCCCCAAGGTTTGAAAGAGGGCAGTGTGGGCACTTGGAAAGTCACTGAGCTGTGAGTTTGAAATCCAGATTGGACATGAAGGCTGCTTCTGCTGTGATACTTGGAACACCCTCAAATTACCTTCTGTCTTCCCTTTTAGTTTTGAAGTTTCTCATATTTAAAAGTATGCTCTTCTAGTGTCTGTTCAGAAATAAACTGGCTTCTAAATACATGTATATAAAACCCCTTTATTATTCTGAGAGTGGGTACTTCCCAGAAAGAAATTTGTACAGATCTCCCTTATGTTGTGGCATATTCAGGATGAGCATCTAAACAGTTCCAAAATATATCTCCAGTCCTTCTTGGTGGCAGTCACTGCAGCCTTTCACTGTGCTCCAGAAGGAGGGAACAGGTTCAGGTTCTGCAGCTTCATCCTGCTGCTTGTTTTGCTGAAGTCAGTTGACTGTAGAAACTGAGCAGACAACAACTTAGAGTGGACTTGTTTATGCCTTCCTTCTATCTGAGCATTGTATATTCACAACTGGATTTCAAAATGTAGCTGTCCAGGGTGTCTCACGTCTGAATATGCTCAGAACAAAATAAGAAATGGCAGAGGCACATTTAACACGGTGCTGTGGTCAGGTTAATAAATCTTGTAAGCTTTCCAAATAGTGTGGTGTTGTACTTGAGGTGGACTTGCCTCCTCAAACACAATGTCATCTTAAATATTGTTATGTAGCTTCTGCATCTTCAAAGATTTGCATCCAGTCAGCTGAAAACATGCAAAGACCAGGCTCATTTTCATCTGCAGAATACCAAGTAATGTACCCTAAAAGAATTTGTATTTGTGCCAAAAATACGTACACAGAAATAGTAGTTATATTTCTGAGTTTTAGGTTTGTTTTTTAGCAAGCTAACAAAAATGTCTTTGTTTTAAAATCAGCAACCATGTCTATAAAAAGCTGTGATACACCAGAAACACATTAAAATAGCCTTATATGAATACACAGTATGTCTCTGGTGATAATACTAACAGTGTGCCTTGTGCACATGATTTTATTTGCGTGAAGGACTAGCAGAGTTCTGCTCCTTTTGATCATGTACATGGTGGAAAATTGAACAGATTAATGTTCTCTTGACAAACTGAGGTTTTGGGTACTCTGAGCAGTGTCTTTATGACCAGTGTAAACAAATCCTACGTTTTTAGCTGGCAGTGAGATGGTTCTGAAGCTGTATACAGGAATTAAATATAGGCTGTATTTGTAACATATTGAGGATAGAAATAAGAGAAAGGCAAGCAGTAATTTTAAAGCATTTGCTGTAATTTTGTATCATCTTAGATGTCTTTTTAAATTTTTTTTTCTTCTTTTTTAATAGAATATTTCCTATACTCAAACTCAGCCACAAACCTCAAGAAAATGTATTTTTAAACTTTCTTAAGAAGTGCAGTGTGCCTTGTTCCTTAGGGGAGGAAATCTGGCTCAGAAGTGTACCAGGTAGCAAATAGCTCCCAACTATCCATCATTTAACGAAGAGGCTGCTGTGAAGGGATACATGGCTATGTCTCCCGCTGTAAGAAAGCTACCTTTTATTACTTGAAAGCATTTTTCCTATTTTTTTATGGGTTCAGACAGAAACCTACCCAGAGTTTTCTTCCCCATGATTAATTTCCATTTTTGGGACATTGGAGAACTCCATAAGTCAGGAAGAGAAAGAGAAACTAGCTGTGAGGAGGCCAGAGATTTCAGTTAACCATCATTCAGATGGAAATTATTTGGAATTCCTGAAAAATGCAGGACAATTATTTTGCCAGTTTTCAGACCTAACCAAACTGAAGAGACCTCCAGGTGCTCACCCCAGTCCTAGAGCACAGAATTTAGCTAACAGTGCCAGTGATGATTTTTAAGCAAATTCTCCTTACTCAAAATAGGCATATCCATGTTTTCAGGACCTGAGAGGCAGGTTGCAGTGAAGACTGGATGAGAACAAGAATGTTCTCCCATAATTAACAGAAAACCTGCACTGATCTCCAGAATTATGAAATAGAGAAGAACCTCCTGAGCTACTGGCAGGAGCAAACAGAAGCTTCTGCCTCTTCAGTTTACTGAATCTGAGACATGGAGATAGTTTGGATGTGTTACTACCTAATGTTGGTGTTGTCATACTGCAACATGCATGTACTCCGGAGTTTCTAGTATCATTGTGGCCATGAGAAAGGTGAATTAAAGGTTCAGTATGTTAAGTTTACTAGATGATCTACTGGCAGTGCTAGTTTTCAGTGGGGAAAAAGGAAGTTTTCAATTCTTTTTAAATTTAGGGAGACAATAGATCTGAAAGAAAGACTGTTAGTAATTCTGTGGTGTATGTTTTGAACTTTGCAGTCATATAGTTTGCTATTTTTAATTTGCATTCAAGTCACTTAGATTCAATTTTGAGGACAGAAAACAGATTAGAAATCCACAGTATGGTTTCAAAAGCTTCTTTGAAGTGAAATTTGACTCGTGGTTGCTGCTACTGGTTTTGTAGCTCAAACTGTCTGATGAGTTTCTTAAGTAGATTTATTGAAAATAATTTCTTAAAACACAGTTCTCCCTAGAACACCTATAAAAACAAAGCAGGTGAAATAAGTTTTAAGAGAGAAAAATAATACTAAAGAATCTAATTATACTTAATTAGATAGAAGGTTATGGAAACTATTTTAATTATGTCTTTTCCAGTTGTTTAGAAAGGAGAGAACATTGAAACCCAAGTAATTCCTATTACTACTTCAGGATTTAGGGCTAGTGTTAAGGGGGGAGAAAAATGGAGGTTTTAAAAATTTGGAGAAAAAAAAACATGTCTTGTTTCTTAAAATAAACCAAGGCTACTATCCACACTATGTATGATAGAACAACAGCAAGCTGTAGGACATTTGGTAAAAGAGAACCACATAACATGATGCTTGTATGCCACGTTGGCACTGGTCCCCTGTCTGAAAGCTCATGACCCAATGGCACCTTGGTCCAGGAAGGAACAGCACCATTAGCTGCAAAATAACTTCATTGCAAGTAAAATCCCATTTGGAGCAACTGTTTAATTCTGACTCTGTTCCACAAAAGCAACACACATAAATATACATTTTAACTTGAGTATTCAACTTCTTCTTTACCTCCTTCACAGGGAAAAACTTATTGCTCTACTGTCCCATTAATCAATTTTGTCACCCTATATTTTTTATTACTGGAAAAACAAAGTGAAAGTCCTTGTCTAAATTTAAGACTTCCTTACCTTCACTGAAGGCTTCTCAATATAAAGAAAATTTTAGTATCTATGTATATGTATTCATAACAAGTAAAAATTTTCAGGGCAATGTTTTTAATCAGAATTTAGGAACCACGTTTGGATGGTTTCCTGCTTTACAACACTTGGTAAACATGAGGGCTAAGCTAAGCTCAGAGAGTTTGTGCAGCTTTTGCAAACTACAAAGCCAGCTTGCTTTTCCACATCACACAGAGAGGAAGGAAAAGCATTTGTGTGGTAAGGGGAAGAAAATAGGCAGGAAATAGAAGATAAACCCAAACAAGAGTAATAGGTGCACTAGAAATCCGAATGGGTTTCAGGGAGCCTTCTGTCCTGTGTGTGATCTCCCTCTGAGAGCTGGCACAGCCTGGGCCCTGCTATCTGGGGGCAGTGCTCCAGAATCCCAGGAGGGCAGGAGCATCTCCAGCCAAAGCCAGGGTACCCAGCAGCTGAGGAACTGAATCAGATGGCCAAGTGAGTGACTCTGAATGTCTGTCACACATCAGAAGGGGGAGGTGGAATTAAGAGCAAGCTCAGGAAAAGTGGTTTGTTCCAGTGCAATTTTATAGGTGTGGCAAAGGGCTTGTTTATATAGCCCAGAGGCAAGTGGGAAATACCCCAGCTGGCAGGGACTGTTCCTTCATAGGCAGAACTAACAACTGGCAGAATTGTTGTGATCAGCTACATAGGAAAATCCCTGAAAACGAAGGTGAATATTTGTATAGATCCATACACACATTCCATTTACTTTTTTTTTCTTCAATATTATTTATTTAAGTGCATACCATATGGACATTTGACTGTTTCCTGCTAACGGTATATATATGCTGCCTGTGATCATTACCCTGGAACAGGAAAATTGGAACTTAGAAAGGGTTTTGTTAATAAGCCTTTCCTAAATGACACTTTTACAGTCCACCTCTCAAAGGAGTACAGTGCCAACTTTGTTGTGAGGCAGATGGTAGGGAAAAAGGTGGATGTGACTCTGATCATTTAGCAGGGAAATTAATTTATGTGGTACTAACCAGCCTCCAAATTGGGTTTATTGGCTCATTACGGTTTCTCCAAAACGCCAAAGCTTTATGTTTTAAAGAAGCTGAAGGTTATTTTCAGGATATTTGAGAGAATGGGAGAAAGAAAGAGAGAGAGAGAGAGAGAGAGAGAGGAGAAAATTGACTGAATGATAAGGATCTGCATTAAAGGTAAAATGACAACTTTAATGCAGATTTCAATGAAGGACTCTGAGATCAGCCAAAGAATGTTGAAGAAATTCTCCTATCTGGTTAGTGAAGTGCATCTTTATCCACCTTTGACTGTTGTAGTATGAATGTTCTTAGATTATTAGCATTGTGCTTTTGTCATGGACACACGCTCATTGCATGAGGTAAATGAAATGCACCATGGTCTAGCATTACAACATATAGATATTTCCCTATTTTTTTTATAAACAAAAATGTGGATGTCTTTGTAACAGCGTAACTGTGTCTATTTAGTATACTAAAGTGAGTAAATTCAGGATAAAACTTGGACAGAAAAATGGAGATTATGCTTTATGTTTCTGAATTTTATGTCAGATGGGTAATCCTTATATTATCCCTACTTGTGGCATTCTATGGCCCACGGTTATCCTGAGGACAATTAGGAGCCTTTAGTACCAGCTTGCCTGAGGAAGCAACAGTGTTGCTAGATCTGGTGCTTTTAACTTTATTGCTTCACTTCCTTCAAAGTAATTATTTGTGCATGGAAGTTGCCTACTCTGAAAAGAATTTATGTAATGCATTACATTATGCACTCTGATAAGATTTATAAAAATTCCTTAAAATTTAGTTCTGAAGATTTTTTAGGATGCTGTAGTCAGCTGTTATCTTTAATAATTTTTTTTGACATTTCATGGAATATGCTACAACTGCAAGACTAATAAATTGCTAGTCTGTGATTTGGTTTTAGATATCTTTCCTTACACTAATGCTGGGAGGGACCTAAAAGATCATCTAGTTCCAACCCCCTGCCATGGACAGGGACAGCTTTCACTAGGCCAGAGACTAAGCTCAGTTTGAATCCATTATCCCTTATCCTGTCACCACATGCTTTGTAAATAGACTCTTTCCATCTTTCTTGTAGGCTCCCTTCAGACACAGGAAGGCCACAAGTGGCTCACTCTTCTCCAGACTAAACAATCCCAATTGTCTCATCCTTTCCTTGTAGGAGAGGTGCTCCATCCCTCAAATTATATTGGTGGCCTCCTCTGGATTTGCTTCAACAGGTCCATGTCCTTCCTGTGCTGGAGACCCCAGAGCTGGATGCAGCACTGCAGGTCGGGTCTCACCGGCATTTAGTTTTTGTTTAACTCAGTAGAAATTATTTGAGTAGTAAAAAATTAATTTCCAATGGATTTTTTCAAGTACAAGTGGTATTTTAGTCTTTCTATTTTTATCACAGTCATTTCTTTCTAATCTCATGGAGCATAGACTTTAAAAGTATTAGCAGTTTGTATCCAGGCACACCTGCACAGAAGCACAAGTCATGATGTGGGTAATATTGCCAGAGTAGGATAACTCCTTCATATCCATTGGATGGGCCTTTTATAGATCCTACACCACCTGAAATTTGCAGGATGCACATGACTGTGCTTTCCACTTGAAACGGGGGCACTCTCATGGCTGCCTTGTTTTCATTCTGTAAGCTTGTATTTATCATCAGAAAAAGAAACACAGAACATATTCAAGAGGAACAAGATGCTGAGAGCCAGAAGCCTGGGGCTTTGTGGCTTTTGAAGTTTGAGGGAAGGGCTACTTATATTGTCAGGTGACGTGAGGTTCCTTTTCAGATAATGAAGAAAAATTTCTGATGCTTTTTGAAAGTGGGAATGTTGCATGGAGGCTCATAGGTGTCTTCTGTTGCATTTCAGTCCTGTACTAATATTCATTTTCTCCAGAACAGATTGTCTGTAATTAGTTGAAATAAATACCTGCTATGGAATTTAGGATATCCTCCAGAAAGACTTGGCTAGAATGAAAGCTTCCCAAATCCCAAATAGAGGCTTAAAATATCCCTTAACATGGGGATATTTATATTTGACAGCTCAACCTTGTTTGACATGGAAGTTTTCAGGGCCTTTGATTCTAGTCCACAGAAGTAAATTAAGTTTGTCTCCACTTCATCCTGGTTTTGCCAACCTGATTGGATTCCTTGTATAGTCTCACTTGTAGGATGTAGCTGTAATCACTTTATGTAGCAAATGGGAGGATGTGGCAAAAACTGTGCCAAAGCTCAGAGTTCAGAACATCCCTGTAGGTGCACACCTTCTTTGCAGGAACCATCCCCTCCCATGGTATTACAAAGAAAAAAGCTTTTTCCTCCAGTTCTGCTACAGTTAGAAGATGTAGATCAAAGTGGTTGAGGTGAATCAGGATACATTGGATTCATAAGTACAAGAATTTCCTCCCTGCTGGTTAGGCTTTCCTTTCAATTACAGCCTAATCCTTCCATAATTTATGCTGAAGACTCTCTACCTGTTCCAGTTGCCTGACTTCTTCCAAGCATCAATATAGTTGTAAACTTTTAAAGGGCAATTAGAGACAAAAGGATTACATAAAAAGCCTGATGAATTGAAAATGGAGCGAGGAGGAGAAGGGCTTCTTATCAAATGGTTTTCAATAGCACTACTGGAGTGTGGAGTAGCTTCCTGTGGAAAGCTGTAGTAGTCCAGTTATCTGAATAAAATGCAGTTGTGATGTAGAAGAGTTGCATGAGCCTCTTGCAGCATCATACTTCTCTCCTCCTTGCCTCTAATTAAAGGCTGACTTTGAATGCTGCGATCTGAGTCTCTCCAGATGCTGAGGTGGAATCTTGAGGAGTCCAGTAACAAGAAACCAAAACACAACAGATACAAGTTTACACTTTAGGTTGGAAAAAATGCAAATGCTCCATGAAATGCTGCAGGCTTTCTGCTTCCTCTAAATCTGTGGCAGTTGCAAGTGTTCACTGCCTACAAAGGATAAATGGGTCTATGATATTATACTCAGAGATTCCCATGGGAACATTTTGTGGGATGGTATCATTGATATGACACTGAGTGTGAACCCTCTGGTCCAAAAAGTCTACACACACCTTCTAGACTTAATTCCTTTCCTATTCAAATGTTGATCTCCATCTGCAATACTATATTCTCATTTGATTAAAAAAAAAAAAAAAAAGAAAGAAACCAAACAACTACTTTAAATGGCTTTTAAAAATCCCATACACCATATTTTTGATGACTGTAATTTTAATAAATTATCTGTTAGTTGAAAAACTGTAGCATTTCATAAAGCTCTGGTCACACTTTTCGGAGTTATCTAGTAGACATTGCCACTCCAGGTTTTAAGTGACTATTTGAAGCATATCAAAGACAGATTTTCAGAAAATGGCAACATTTTTTCTAGAAAGACTGAATTTTTCAGCTTGGAGAAGAGAAGACTTCAGGGTATCATAACTGAGGCCTTCCAGAATCTAAAAGGAGATACAAGAAAGATGGAGAGAGGCGATATACAAGAGCATGTAGTGACGGGACAAGGGGCAATGGCTTCAAATTGAAAGAGGGTTGGTTTAGATTAGATATTAGGGAGAAATTATTTACTGTGAGGGTGCTGAGGCACTGGAACTCGTTGCCCAGAGAAGCTGTCAATGGCATGGGAGTAATAACTAGATTATCTTTAAAGTCCTTTCCAACTCAGGCCATTCTATGATTCTCTAAAGTCAGATGTGTTTCTTCTCATCCCTCACAGTGTTCCAGATCTAGGTGTGTGAACGTGTGAGGAAGATGTGCAGAATGAGATGGCTACCTTGCTAAGGCTATGGGGAGCCCTGTGCAACACATTAGAGCCACCCTGTGTCTATGGTGGTATATCTACTGGTGATATGCTAGGTCTTGTGGGACGAGGTCTATGAGAACCTCATCCTACAAGATCTAGCTTTAAGCGCAGTTTCTGAAGTGCCTTTGGTTTGCCTGAGCACTAGAGTCTGTCACGAGACATGTTTTGGGAAGATTATGTGGTTCAGGACATCACATGATTTGAACTTGGTCCTTGTGGAGATGCTGTGCTTCAATAACATATGTCAGTCTACCCCTGAAGATAAAGTGTTGGCTGCTTTTGGAACCACAGACCAGAGTGGCTCTACAGGATCCTATCTGGTGTCCTGAAATGCTGGCAGTGAGGCAGCATGGAAGAGCTCAGCTGGCACTGTGCATTTTCTTCCCCATAAATTCTTGGGGATCTCTACTCTTCTGGGTATCCTGCTGTACTAACAGTTGGCGGTTCCTTGTGCTTTTAGCAATATCCACACTAGCTCTTCCCCCATCCAATTATTGCTTGTGACCTAGTCCTAAATCACAGAGTTGGCAATAGTAGCTCTGAAGTTAATTTTGCATCTTTAACCCCAAGAAAGAGTATTAACCATGTTTTATCATTGTTGAGGACATACACTATCAAAATCCGTAAAGCTGAGTATTTATTTACCTGGTATATAAGTTTGACTGTTTGCTCACATTAGGAAAGACATGGGAGACTATTTGTTAGTGAGGGTTTTTTGTATGTATCCTGGCTTCATAAATTCTTGACTGTCAATCACCCATTCTCTTGCTTCATTACACAAACCATTTCTTAAGGCTCACCTCAGCAGGAATTGTTTTCATTTTTGTTCTGCTAATGGAACCTGATTTGAAAAAACTCAATGGAAGTCTTTTAAGGAGCCTTAGCTTCAAATGAAAAATATGAAACAATTTATTTCCCAGTGGGGGAAAATGTGGGTTGGAGAAAGAAAAAGGCAGCAAAAGAAAGAAAGGGAGATAGATGTAGAATCACAACTCAGTCCAGAGTGTGAGAGCCTGAAACACTGCAGGAGTAATCCAGGTAATGAACCAACAGTCTGAGAAACCCACAGGGAGTTTCCAAAACGTTTTGTCTTTGGAGAAGATAAAAATAATTTCCATAAGAATTGTATTCATGGGCTTATAACCAAAACAAAGATCATATACTATGTTTTCAGCCAACTATTTCTCTAGTGTGGCTGAATAGAAGTTGGTAAAGCCCTTCCCTCAGATAAAAGATGTTGTTCTGCACCTCACACAGCAGAAATATCCTTGTTTCAAGTCCTGTTGTCACCACCTTAAAAAGGATTGCTCTCCATCTTTGATACACAGTGGTATATCCAGGTGACAACACCACTACAATGTTTGGTTTTGCTTGGAGTTGAGCTTGACAAATAACTCATGGCACTTCTAAAACAATGTATTATCAATAACAAAAATTTTCTCTCTTAATAAATTTCCCTCAAACACTTCTGTGAGTTTTTGCCATATTATTTTTTGTAAATATTCCTTAGAATATGGAGAGCAGAAGAACCAGAATGTTCACTGTTTGCAATTCACTTTATGACTAGCATTTGTTTTTAGGTTCATGGATATTCAGCACTGTAGTATGAAAACTCCCTGTGTCAATAAATTTTTGCTTTCAGTGATTAAGTCTCAGGAAAACAAGTCAGAAAAACATCACAATTCTAAGGATTATAGAATTGTATTTTAACAGTTGCATTATTACCAGTAAAAACAAAGCACAGCAATTGGTATAACTAGGTTGTCAAGTGCTTAATCCATTCTTCTTGGGAATTCTGTGAATTACTATGCTTTTAAAAAAAAAATTATGGAATCACTGAAAATAGCATGAATTGTAGTCAGAACTTAAAAACTAAACAGGCAGGCTAGACAAAACTGCTGTTAAAAGCAAAGCAATGAGCACTGAAATATTTGAATCCTTCTCTTAAAGCAGTGGTTGGAAACCATGAGAATAGGACCTTACAAAAATCTCAGTGCAGACCCTCTGCACTGCTTTCTGGCCAATGTATAAAACCAAGCAGGAGTTTTTCCAGGCTGAAAAACATTGGAATTTCTCCATGTCCAGCGTCACCTCTTGACTGACAAATCTGACACTGAACTTTCTTGGTGAGGGCCCCCTTGCAGTTCTTCATACTGGCAAGGTCCTTCAGAGTTCCTTTGGACCATGACACTGCTAACAACTCCCCAGCCATCAAGTTTCTGCATTCAGCAAAATCCAGATGGATTCAGACTTGAGGGTACGAGATAATTAGCCTTGAAATCTGTTTCCATCCTCTTACTTTGAAGTCCCATATTCACAACTGTCAGAAAGCACAGGTAGAAATACTGCTTAAAACATGAACAAATACTTTCTGTTGCTTACTGTAGCCAAGGTCATTCACTCTGGAGTACCTGCTGTAGCTGTGGAAAGATGTGTTGCCTAAGGGTTTGAACTGAAGGAGAAAGAGTTTGCAAAACTCAGTTATACTGGTATTAATAGAATACAGCCAGATGGTGCAGTCATCAATAATCTAAAAATATCCCTGGTGCATAGTCAAAAGCAAAGTAGCATGAAAATTAAAGTAAAAATTTGCACTCACCAATAATGTCCTAAAAAACCTTTAATGGCAGCTCACCCTATGTTTGCTCAAAGGTCAATGCAGAGAGACAGTGAAAGTCTTTTGCTGTGAGAAGTCATTGAAAGAAAATCTTACCCATTATCTGGCTGATTTAATGTTGTGCTCTTAAGCAAGTGAGTTAGAATAAATACTTTAAAGAGTGGCTTTAAATGACACCAAATTTTTGTTAAAAACATGCACTCATCCTTCTGTATACCTGGCCCACTAATGAGTCAAAATTCCTGTGACAAGCCTGATTCATCACTCCTGTGTGGGTTTTGATATTGTTTCTAAACCCTTCTGCAGAAAAGGCAAAAATTTGCCATTCTGGTACGGTCCTATTTGTGCAACTATTGACAACTGTCTTAAGATAGAGTGGCAATCAAAATAATTCTCATCAAAATCAGAATAGATGTCTTTATATGTAAAGCTGTGAGAATACCATAACTAATATATATATATATCAAATAATATTTGATAGTTGCTCAAGTTACGTATATGTGTGTATATATATATATGCATACATAAACATGTATTTGTGAGCAGTAATCCATTCTGCCATCTGCATAGAAATAGTTCTAGACCTCAGCTGCTAAATTTTTGCATTACTGTGAGCCTCTCCATCTAAGACTGTGGTTGATTGCTGAATTAAAGAAGGTAAAATAAGCACTAAGCCATAAGCACTATGTTTATTTCAATGTTTATTTAAATGCTAATAAGATTTTTAATATTTTTATAGAAATTTATGAGGAAGTAGTCCACATTTAAATCTTAGCAATTAGTTAATGCAAGCTTTAAATTCAACAATATTAACTAAGGAAAAAAAGAATACACACATACATTTTTCAAAACCCTTACCTGGGCATAATCTACAGTTTTGATTTTCTCTAGGCCCAGGGGAAGAAACGCCACCAAAAATAAATAAATTTTCATTCTAGTCCCCAAAGAAAAAGGCTGATACAGTACATTTTTATTTTGTGCACATAAGCTATTTCTCACTAACTCAGTCTTTTTATAGTACATGTCAAAAGGGAAGTAGGATGGATTTTGTTGGTGTTTTTCTCTCCCCCACAGGTATTCCCTAACAATGGATTTAGGAGCCTTTGTTCTATGCAAAGTCAAAAATCTCCTGCATGCCTTCAGAAATCTACATGCACAGGCTCTGTAAAAGAAAGAGTACATGGAATTTCTCAGGGCATGTCAGCTTTCATGAAACTGAGCATCTCTTCAGTAACAAGAGAAGCAAATGGAGAGAGACATGGCAGGAGATTATACTTGTCAAGTGGAAGAAATAGCACAACTGCCTGCCACAAAGCCACCTCAGCCCCACGACTGCCTGTATGGCTGAAATAGGTAACTCAAACCAACAGTGCTTGAAATGGTGATGTACAGGAAAGACTTGACAGCTCTTCAGAGCAGAAGATCAAAATAATTTTGCCTTGGTTTTGAGGGGGGGGGGGGTGAGGGGGCGTTTCTGGGGTTTTTTAGTTTGGTTTTGGTTTTGTCTTGACTCGCTTTCCCCCGATGTTCTGTTCTGACAACCTTCTCACAGAATTCCCTTTTACAAAGCAGCTCTGGGTTGGGTTCCTGAGACAATGTGGACTTGCTTTGTCAGTGGTGGCTCTTCTAAAGTATTGAAAAAAGTTATTTTAGGGGGACCAGACACCATGAAAATGGGAAGTGAGATGGAGGTTGGGAGGTAAAGTTTGGGGTGTGCTAGAGATGGCACTACATGTGGAACACTCCCATATGTGACCATAGGAGACACCCAAATTACTAAAGAAAAAAGCCCATTTTTAAAATGTTTGAGAGCTGCTGAGAAGAAAGGCACTCAAAGGAAATTAGTAGATACACAAAGGCTACTTTTGCTCAGGAGAGCAAGACAAGGTGTTCTGCTCAGCCTCTTGTCTCACTACAGGTGCATATTATGGAAATGCAGCAACATCAGAAGCATGTATAATGAGATTTGTGCTGATTTTGCATTGGTGTAACCAACAATTGAATCTACCCCAGATTTATACAGTTCTACCCAGATCTTCAACAGTTCCTTCTTGTAATGATATTTATTTCTTTTCCTCAAAGCTATTTGCTCCTTGAACCATTTCAGAATAGAAAGGAACACCCCTAAATCACACCGAAAGGCTAGCAACAACTGAAATGAAGGTAAAACATATAACCTTTATAAACCTTTCTTTATTTTTTATGCAAAAATAAGACTAGGGTGTTGTGACTGTTCTTACAGTAAAATACTCCACCAGTTATAAAACACCAGAGACATCTTTTTGGTGTCACCCAAAAAAACAATTCAAAGGACCAAAATACCCTCATTACCAGCATCCTGTAATCACACCACCCATGAGAGATACTCAGAAAACATTTGGATTTATATGTTAAAAAAAAATTAGAAGGAACACATTATGGTTTTTTGGGGTTTTCTAAAGCCAATGAAAACCAATTTGTTTCAAAGCCATTCATTGAAAAAGCCTGAACACCAATATGGTGTTGGGCCTGTTTTATGCTTCCCTTTTTTTCAGACAGATGGTGATACCCTTATTTCTATGAATAATTTTTTATTTATGCTCACTTCAGGGATAATTTCTGAAGTTAGCAGTGGTACTTGTGAAGGAAAACCACTTTTGAGCATCCAACTTTTAAGGATAAATTTTTCAAAGGCACATAAGTGACTTAGGATCCTACACTAATTTTCAAAAGTGATTTAAGCCCCCTTAGCCTAGTTTCCTCACAGCCAGCAAGATTTAGGATTTGAAGGGATTTATTTAGATGGTTTTCAGCATTGTTTGGCAGAGATGCACAACACAACTCCTCGACTGCTCACAGCTTGGAATTTCAGCACCAACTTGAGTGTCTGTTTGCAGCTTGGGATCCCTACATGGGAATTGCTAAGCTTGTAAGAAAGGGATTTTCAGCTTTTTAAGGCAAACAGCTGAGCAGGGAAGCTGCCTAAATTAGCCAATAGTGCAAGGCTGAAGAATGGGGCTTATGTGTCTGAGCAACTGATGTGATGCCAGTTTAGAGGTGGCTCCCCTTGCTCAGGATCCTTGGCTGGGAACTCTGCTGGACAGGGACACTGCAGCCAAATCCGCTACTTAGCAGCCTATGCCCTAGTTGTCAAAAACCTCTGCTTGTCTTGAAGACCATCTCTGCTCACTTATTCTATTATTCTCATTATCCCTCAACTGTCAGGTAGTCTGGAATTGGGCTTTTCTTCCCAAGGTGGCCCTGTATTTATGTATTTTTCTGCCATGGTGCTGGGAGACAGCCAGCCTCAGGCATGTGAGGATGCTGCTGGATGGGTAAGCCAGTAATAGAAGGACTGTTTAGATATCCAGGCTAAAACCCTGGTGTCAGGGCTTGCAGGATCTTTGCTTGAGGCAGGGCTCAGAGCAGCTCATTACTGTGGTGCTGAAGTTGAGATTGGGTTGATTTGGATGTCTTGGATAGCAGCAAGTGTGAACTTATCATTACTGATTTACACTGATGGATTCACCATGATCTGGTTTTAAAACATGCAGTGAATCCTCTTCAGGTGCATAGTTTGGTTGTATGGCCTGGCTTAAAGGAAATTGGTTTAGGAAATGGAATTTATTATCACAACCTATTTATGCTGGGATCCTTCAAGGTGATCAATATCACAGTATCGCACAGCATAAGTGACTAAATATTTAGGTATATTAGTGTGAATCTGAATCTTACATGCTTTAAAAATCATGGATGCCTATCAGCATCCCTTTAACACCTAAATGCCCTTACAAACTTAACCCATAACTTCTCTGAAACTCTGGGGTTTTTTAATTGGAAGTTGTTCTGAGTATCTGAATTGCAGTTCACAGATTTGAACGTTAAATTTTTATAAACATATTCAAAAAACCTCTAAAAATAACTTCTTCTGAGATAACTGTTAAGCTATTAACTATTGAGGCAGCTTCACTTTCTATTTTAAACTTCTTTATAGTGGAACATGGCTTTATTATTTCACAGTTTGTTTTGAAGTCCTGCCACCTATTGTTTTATCAGAGCAATGATCAGGGCGGCTGGATTTCTCCCTGTGAAACCACAAAGGAAAATGGATCTTACAGAGTCAAACCCCTAAGCACTGAGAAATCTAACAAGTGAGCAGAAGTAATTTAGCCCCTTTGCAATTGCCAGATAATTTTCTAGTGCTATATTTGCACCCCATATGGACAAGGCAATTTCTAAACCTTAGTTTCTCTCCTTTTGAATTGAGAGAAAAAAAAAAAATCCTCTTCAAAGATCAAAACACTGAAGCCCTGGAATCTTATTCAAAGGATTTGCAGACTACACTAGAAAATGTACATATGTTCATTGATGCAAAATAGTTTTTAAATATACAGATATGCATGCACTACATTTACTTGTTTTGAGCCAAATTGTACATAAATAACTTCTCTCATAGCTGCAAACAGATCAATCACTTTGCCTGTATTTGCAAATGCAATTCTTCTGTACCACTAACACGCTGCACTAGGAGAATATTTTAGAATCCTCTTGTAGCTTATTTTATCCTGGTACCACATTACTTTCAAGGTCCTTACTGCATCACTAAAAACTGCTTATAATAATAAGAGTATCTGGGGAGTGAAAGCAGAGCACAGACAGAAGTTAAGAGTTACAGGAGGAGTGCAGGACAAAAGTCTAAGGAGTAAGTATCACCTATATGGAAGCAGAAGTAAAAACTGGGTGAAAAAATTTTTCTAGACCTTCTGGTACTAAGACATTTGAAATATTGTTATGAAAGTGAGGATTTTTCAAGACATGGCTGAACCTGCTTTTAACCTTAACTTTTCTTAAAGCTTTGTTCAGGAGATATCTCACTTTTGGATAGTGATCTTTGACACCTCCAATGCCTGATTTCTGCCTGGTGTCCTTCAGGGCAAAATAAAACAAATAACCACCTGAGGAGAAAAGACTTGCAGCTACTGAGGGCTAGTCAGTCAGCCAGCCCTCTGCTTTCCCTGCTAGTACCAAAGCAGTGCAGGCAAGTAGCATTGTACAGAAGAAGCAATGATCAACTTGTCACAGCTGCAACACAGACTGTATAGAATAAGGCATCATTGTCAACAAAGCTTGCCCTGACAGCTCAATCAAGTTGTGTTAGGCTCATTCATGCGAAAGGGTCTGCATGGAGAAGACAAAATATTTTAAGAAAAGAGCTTAAAAAATATATCACCCACAAGAAACTTCCAATTAGTTAACAGTTCTTTAAATATTGGGGATAGGAAACTGCTTAATTCACAAGCCTTGCTGTCTTCTGTTCATTATTTTGTGTACCCAAAAGAATTCACTAAAGTGCACTCCACATGATGACAGTGTGACAAGGGCCAATTTGTGAATAACTTGTCAACAGCTTGAATGAAACTCTAGAAATCCATAACAGGTGCTCGATAGCTATAATCGAGTGACAGATGGATTAGAGACATGAAACCACAACAAACTGACTGAATGGGAGAGGGAGAGAGAACGAGGGTGAGAGTGGGGGAGGTTCATTAACTATAGAAGAGAGCAAAAATACATGAATTATTAAAGAAGCAGCATGAGCCAATTTGTGTGGATGCTTCCTGCTCATCTTCAGCAGCCCTGGGAAGAGGAGCTGCAATGCCAGCTACTACACACAGCAGCGTTGGTCTAATATCTTGACTCTAGGCAGGGGTGTACCAGAGCTTGGCACTGGCCTTGATTGCAGAAATCACTGTTATATTTCAGTACACACACAAGAGCTGATTCAGCAGTGTACTTGAGCACAGGCCTTGCTCTAAGCACGTGAATAGCACCATTAAGGTCAGCAGAACAACTGTGTTCGACTCACACAAACACATTTAAGCATCTTGCTGAATTTTTGTTCTCTGTTGTGGGATACAAAATACAAGGGGATGAACTCCAGCTAGTATAAATTGTTACAAGCCCCTCGGACACTGCTGACACAAGAGTGTTGAGTACCACTCAGGGGCACAGGCAACGATGGACCAACACTTCTCTGCAGCCATTAAGTGAGGGGCACTGCAGGTCTGCTCCTGTGCCAGCAAACCCAGAGGGCCTCTCCCCATAGCCAGAGGCTGCCTGCACCCACTCCATTGGCTTTCCCTGGTCCAACACTTTCAGTGCTGGATACCCTGTGCTTTAAGTACCCAGAGCCATTGATAGGCACCCATTGACCACACACACCTTTGTTCCAGGTGTGTCAGAATATTTAGTCTCAGCAGAGACACATTCTGCTTCACCAGTACCCAGCCTTTGTCTTCCACCTGGCCCTGACCGCAGGCAGGAGAGGGGCTCCCATTACCTCTTCTCATCTCTCTTCCTCTCCAATGGGTTTTCCATTAAATTAAATTTTTTACTTTAAATTAAATCTTCCATTTCCTTATTTTCCTCCTGTGCACCCTGCTTAGTGCTACAATCCCAGATTTGCAGTTATTCTATCCAAACAATGCTTTTCCACAACTACCTATTAAGGGAACAGCCAAAACCTTGACAGCTGGTTTGCTTTTATAGAGTGACTTATCTTGTTTTTTCTGTCACAAGTCTTGCCGTGCCTAATATCTTCCCTTAGAGAAAAAATTGTGACATTTTGGAACCTATTCAGATGACAAACAAAATACTGTTCCTGAATATTTCAGGTGTAAAAACAAGACTTGCTTTTGTAAAAAGAAAAAAAGAGTAGAAACTTGATTTCTATTTCTCTTCTACATAAATGTAATGTAAACACACGGACTAAACTACTGCTTAGAAAAGGAATTTGCTGAGCAGTCATTATCACACCAGAAGCCCCTGTGATAATAAAATGCAGCCATTTTGCAATGTGTTGGACTCCTGACATCATTTAATTTTCTTGCACTTTGGCATAATCCATACGTTTTATGATGTATTCACTCCTGCCACCATCCAGGATGCTCTGTTTACCTGAGGTGAGACTGTTCTCTCTGGCTGTGGAGATAGTGATCCCCAAAACATCACACTAGCACACTCATACTCCCATGTGAACCTTGAAACAGTGAATTCAAAGTGTCAGAATTAACCCAAGGAAGGCACTGTTCCATGCTTGAATGGCTTTCAGCTCCTAGCAATGAAAAAGAAAGCTGAGCTTCTAGATCCAGAATGCAGGGAAAAGGCAGTCTTGCACACAAGGATCATGCATTAATGAAATTCCATTTTGTTTCACTTAAGCTCTACTTTGTAGGGTTTCAGCAGCATATAGTTGATTACCTTGAAAGATTGCCTTGAGAGAAAGATTTCACTGATTTTTTTTTTTAATGGTATGCAGTAATGTTCATCTAAAGATGTGCCTGAGGGGCTGAAAGAGCATAAGGTAGGAGAGGAAGAGATCATGAGCTCTGATAAGGGTACTCAGCTGTCGCCACTACTGTGGTGGTCAGTAATGATAATATAATAGCTAACACCACTTAGGACAGAGCAGGCAGGCACGTGTAGCAAGCAATAAAAACATATTAAAGAAAATTGCAGATCCATGGACAATCAATTGTATTTCAGTCTCTGGAAAAGTTTGTGTGCTTGGTTTATTTCTTAACCACTGCTTCTACAGAAACAAAACTAAGAGAAAGTTTCCTGTTTAGTAAGTGAATTTCCTAATTCCTCATTCAGATCTAACTAAATGTTCCTCTCTTTTGGATGAGAAACCTATTTTATGTATATTAGCCTTGGATCTAGCAGTGTTTCTCTGTTCCAAAGTTAAAAAACCCAATCTGATTGCATGCTCTTATGTCTATGCCTCCTTTGTAATGCACACTGTAATTATCACCATGTAGAGAATTTTGCCTGTCTACTCCACAGCTGCTTGTGGGTGAAACAGCAACTCTATGTGAGCAAGTACACAGATGTTCAGCTATTGAATCACTTCTTTGCAATCCAGACCTGACAATAATTAGGATGTCAATGATCTCCAGGCACCTGATCTGGTGTTAGCTTTCTTATTTTGAGAAATCTAATTAAACTTCGGCCTGGTGGATTTTAGGGCACTGAAACAAAAAGTGACAGTTGCATAGACCAGGAGAGACTGGCAATTGCACCTTGGATCTACAAGGAGATGCTTGTTTTGAATCTCTCTGCTTTGCCTAACCCTTTTGAGTAATGTCTGTAACATAAGGAAGGCAATCGGTTTCTTTTACTGGAATGAACAAGTACTAGGCAATGCTTTGAGTTTGGTTTAGGATTTTTTGTACCTATTAAGACAGGTACAAAACTCTGTCTGAACTCCCCAAGACTGTGTTAATAGCTGCACCATTGATTTACACTTAGGATCTCATTGAGAGCATTCCAGAGACCACTGCAGGTCTTGCTCAAGTCTACTGCTAACAACTAGATGAAAGGAATGTTATTAGGCCCCCAATTTCAAAGATGGAAGGTGAGAAAGAAGCATCAGCAGCTTCTTCACAGTTGCAGATTCACACACTGGTGTAACCAAATGGTGGACAAATGCCTGTGCACTTCTTTCACTCCTCCATGAATAGGAGTGAGAATTTGCAGGTTCCATTTGCATGTGGTCAGCTGTTTGAAGTGTAAATGGTGTTAAACCATGCAGATTTGCTTTTCAAACTCATTCTGTTAAGACACTTGGCCAAGACCTGTAGGTTATAAGTGTTAGAGCCAGGAACAGCTGCAAGGAGAGTACCTTTCCCCTTGCATTGTGAGAGCAGCTGTTGAAAGAGGTGTTCTCTTGATTGAATACTATAAACAGAAACTAGAAACGATCTGAAATGCTTCACACTACAACTTCTGCAAAATCCAGTCATCTAGATGATCAATCTGCTAGTAGCCCATACAAAAACTGAAGAACTTTTTAAAGCCATTCCTTTAGCTTAAATAACTTTTTCCTTTAGCTCATCTGACCTGAGGACATCAATTTCTTCACAGTTTGATTTGGCTTAGCACTTTCAGCTTGAGCCAGTGGAGAAAAGGAATAAAATTGTCACACTTAAAGTTTCCCACGTAATTCACCATCTTCCCAGCCAACTGTGTGTGTTATTTCTATGTCCAAATAAAGGAAGCATAAGAGGACAGTTTTTACCCCAAAGATTTTCCTATAGAGATTCTGTTTTCTGGACAGAAAAAAAACCAACCAACCAAACAAAAAAACCCCTCCGACACAACCAAGCAATATAAAACCTCCCATTAAAACACTCATTCTTTATTATCAGTCTGTGTCAATGATGTGAATCCCTACGTAAGGGCTGGGTCTAGGTTCTGATTTTTAAAAGTTGTTTTAAAGCACCATGAAGCCAACTATAGTTGGTATGACCAGACCTCCTTACATTTAAACCTGAAGTTAAGAGTTGCTCTTAAGCAAAAATCCATGTGTAAATTTTAACTTCTAGGTAAATTTGAGACCTGGAATAGCAATACTTGGTTGAATCCTAGATTCAGTGTTAGAGCTACTCCTGTGTTACTGAGGTACAAGAGAGTGTATTAGGAGATGCGATGAACAGACTTCATGCTGATTTTCAGCTCTTCTGCATCTTTCTGGGATATCTTAAGTTACTGACTGGCTTTGATATTACATACCACTCTGAAGTGGACAAGAAGTCTAAATAATGAAAGACCTGAATCAGATTTCAAAGATATGTATTCATACCATAGGGGAAAGAGAGACAGTATTAAAATTTTGGAGGCTGAATGCTTGTGCCCCCAGGCCAATGCTGTACACTCAGCAGCAGGCTGTCATACCCTAATTGCTAGTACCCCTTTGTGAATCAACATCTCTGAGAAGCCAATTCTACATGATGCTTCTTTAATATACATCTTCTCATTTGCCCCACGTATATTTCAGTTTGCCATCTGATAATTGGAATTGTGTGGGTAGCAGCCGGTACCATCTGGCTTATTAATAAGTAGAGGATAAAAATGTCTAATGCCTTGCTCTACATAAATACAAGAATTACCCTACAAATAAACAGCTCCCTAAAACCTCAACTGTTGAGAACAAAAGAAAATAGTGTGGTCTTAGCTCATTAAAAAACACTGAGGAGAGAATGAGGGGAACAGTGGGAAAGCCTCATCACTTCCCATCTGAAGTTTTAGTGTAACTAAAACATATGGGGAAAATAATGCAAAATTAAACGTGATAATGCACTTTTCACACCAAACCATATTGGGCCACTATACAAATGATGCAATTAAAACTGCTGCCTTCAGGAGCCAAAACCTAAGCTGAATAAGTACGGTACAATTAAAGTTTTTGATTTAAAACCAGTGAAAGATTTATCATAATGAAGCTCAGAATTGAGATAATATGACTTGGGGGCATCAAAGCTAAGCTATAGAAAGCCACATGTCCTACAACATGGAGCTAGAATTGGAAGACTGACATCAGCAGATTTTAGGGCACAGAAAGGCTTACAAGTTCATTTGCACGTGAATGGCCAAGACCATGCAAAATCTTGCATGTAAACAGTGCAGTATTGTAATCACTACTTTAATTAACAGGAAGGCAGTGCAAAGCTGTCTGCATTGGGGAAATAAACTCTGATCCTGTGGGCTGGATGTGAAAGCCGCGCTGTTGTGTTTGGAACCTGCTGGAACTTGTACAGCGCCTTATCTGGGAGGCTTCATGCGCATCACGACAATGTCCTCTAATCTGGCAATAAAAAGGGCATCATGAGCAGTGGCAGCCGGGCCAGCCAGCCATGGCTGCAGTCACGCTGTTCTCCAAGATGGTGAAAGGAGATTTAAGCCTCTTGCAGAAAAACAAAAAGCCAGCAAGGATTGCCTCCAGCCTGGCCTGGGTGTGGAGGGGGAAAAAGGGAGGAAACGCAGCTGGACGGCCGCTGTCTGGTTGGGGCTGGCAGTATGTGGGAAGGTGCTGCCAGGCAGAGGAGAAAAGGCACACAGACAGCACCTTGGTTCCTCCCCACCATCAGCCACCCCCACCAAACCTCAGCCTGCAAAAGCAGATGTGCTGGCCACAGGAGTTTTGCACCATTGGGGTTTTCCCCAGTAAGGCTTAGCCTGCCCCACTGGCGCTGGGTAATACCTTCATTCTTCAAGATGTAGAACTCAGAGGTAGCGTGTGCTTCCCCAGGAAGGAGGGTTAGTAACACTACTCCTGATGATCCTATAGCAAGCTGGAGAGGGTATTTAGTGTGACAAAATGGGTAAAGATCCACATTTGGAAAACAGGCCTGTTTTGCACTAGGTGGAGCTGATGTAGTATGGCACCCAAGGGACTCCTGTGGTTTTCTGTCCTATGCCCCAGCCCTGTAGGTGTCACTATGAATACAGGCCTATAGTCACTGCTGGTTTACCTTCATTCTTGCTCAAATATTTACACTCACACAACAGACTTGTACTGTTTACACCCTTTGACACTGCACCAAGCACACGGGTATAGTTCTCTGGGCAGCCTTGCACTAACTCTTGCTGCTACTCTGAGTTGTGTGTCATGCTGATCTGGAGCTGGCCCTTGCCAAACAGAATCTGTAACAGCTGAACCTCCCTCCTCTTCCCTCTTCTCATGAGTCATAATTTTGCTCTCATAGCAATCAGCTGATTTTTCACAAAATCTGTAGGAGCTCCATTATCTCAATAAAAATACTTCTGCTTTTATAGCCTTTGCTTCTATTGTTTTGAAATTTAGCTTCTGCATTTTGAAAATTTAGTTTGAGACTGGCCAGGAGCACTAACTGAAAGATATCTTCAAGAGAAACAATGTAAGAGGCAGGGCAATAAAATGAAGACTGTAATAATGTCTTAGAAAGAAAATAAAAGGGGGAGGGGGCTATAAGCCCTTACACTTCTGCTCTGGCTCTTTCTCCCTTACTGTACACACATGCCTGTACCTCATATCCCTGTGTAAGACTGGCATTGCTCATTCCCAACACACTTTGGGGTGGTTTTCATTTCCCAGGTGTGGAAACAGAGCTAGAATCAAGTGTCTTGCTCAAGATTATCTATAAGCCTGAGTAGGGCCTAAATCTGGGGTTTCCAAGGTGCCATTTTGTCTCCTGCCAGCTGGAAAACACAAGACATCCTCTTCCAGTTTTCAGCACTGGTGCTCCATGTGCGGTACCTCTGCCATGTGTTTGTGCAAAGAGCTCAGCTCTTCAGTCTGTGGAGATGGCACTGCAATTCCACGGAAGGAATTCAATTTACACACGTTTTTCTGGTAAGTTCTTGTGAGCTTTTTAAAGCCTTCATTCCTTCCCTAGAACCTCTTTAACCATACACTGGAATTGAACAAACCAACTCCCAGTTCTAGGCACTTTCCTCCCAAAGGAGCTAAGCTCATCCTGCAGAACAATTTCATCCCAATAATTTTGAAATCAGTATAGAACCTGGGTCCTAATCCAGATTTTTTTTATTGTTTTAGAAGTAAGCAGAGGGTGCACGTAAGATGCTACATGTTACTGTAATTAAGGAATATTGCTAGTCAGATAGCTTCAACCCTAGCCCCAGCTTCAGGGAAATGTTTGGACAGGAAGTTAAATAAAGAATGAGATTCATTCCTTTGTTTTTTCTTCTTTTTTTAAATTTTCTGTCAGAAGAAAAAATTTTAAAAAGTAAAAAAAAAAATAAAAAAGATGTGCACAAACAGTAAACGAGGAGTGTGGTAAGGTTTAGAATCAGGCTTGGGGAGACAAAAAAGATGTTTTCTTCAGTACCTGGGATGGCTACAAGTACCCACCTGGAATTTTATGGTGTATTGTTTGTGCAAACAAGTATTGACAAGGTATATTATATATATATATATATATATCTCTGCATATATGTATATATCTCAATGCTATGAAATAATATGAAAACTGAGTAGCTGGTAATTTGGATTGGCCAGGGAAGGGAATTTGGAAAAAGCCCTGCTTGGCAAAAACAGCTGTGCATTTAGCTTCTAAAAATGAGGTTCCTCCAAGCATGTGAAGCTGGGCATCAAAATCTGGTGCTGGGCACCAAAAGCTTTTTGGAAAAAACGTTGTGCAGTAACAGTTTCAGGAGCAGACAGCAGCAACCTAAATAGTAATTACTATCACATAACTGAAAAGTCCTGAGATTTACTTAGACAATGTCCCTGGGAACATTCGTTAAGAATGAAATGCAGTTGGAGCAATTTGTACCATGAAGTCAGACAGGAAATCAGACTAATCCCTGATGCAATTATGTGTAAGCTTGGCTGTCTGAGACTTACTAGAGCAAAAGAAACAGAAGAAAACCAAGCCAGAATGAGATATTGAAAGGTACTGAAACTAGGTCACTGTCCTACATTACACAAAGGCTAAATGGAGCTCTATCATCCCACAGTATCCTGAGCAAGTTGAACAAAGGACTTTGTCTGGTGCAGATCTCCTGGCAGCATCCAAGTTACACAGCTGCATGAATCATAAAAAAACCTTAAGCACAGCAGAATTGCCAAGACAGGTAGAATGTATTCTGAAGGAATACATTCTGAAGCACTGAAGGAACACAGGAGGAAACCAAGGAGAGGACTTGTGTCATAACTCTGTGTCACTGCATGATAACAAATTACCATCAAGGGATCCTGTGACTTATTACAGTGTAAGTAGGACGAAGAGACATTGAGTAGAAAAGCCATGACATAGATATATATACACTAAGTCAGCAGAAGAGATGCTTAATTGGTAAATAGAGATGAAATTGCAGTAGAAAACAGAATCTCTTTTCTACAGAATCTATTTTCTACATCATAAACTCAAAAATCTTCATCATGGTTAGTTAAGAGAGAGGATAGGCTTCCTGAGATGTCAGGACAACAGATGTTGACTGCTCTT
Organism: Aphelocoma coerulescens; assembly: GCF_041296385.1. Taxonomy (NCBI): domain Eukaryota; kingdom Metazoa; phylum Chordata; class Aves; order Passeriformes; family Corvidae; genus Aphelocoma; species Aphelocoma coerulescens. Next base: position 127,013,804 of record NC_091015.1, read on the forward strand.
GCTCCCCTTCCTTCTCTTTGGTATTTAAAGCTTCAATTCCTTTCAAGTTAATTCAATAATTTGAATTTACGTATTTTTACTGAAATAAGTACTTTTCCCCCTCCTACAGGCATAGTTTGTTAAAAAGGGAAACTTCAGAAAATGAAAATCATTTGAAAGGTTGTTCAAGCACAATGGGTGTTCTTGTTTTGGGTTATCCCTGACCCCCCAGCTTATATTAGTTTAATAATGAATAAAGTTTAAGTGGTTTTTTTGTTTGTTTTTTTGGTTTGGTTTTTTTTTTTTTTTTTTTTTTATGGAAAAGGGCCATAATTTCAATGCTGAAACATTATCAGATCAAGTTGTTTAAAGATGAATGTAGATAGTCTCAGATAATAATAACAATTTAATCACTTAACTGTGGATATCATACTCCTATCCAAAACCACTGGGAAAAGTGTTTTTCTACTCACAGAAAAAAACACAAATCCTTGTCTCAGATTGCTGGAAGCATTTGAGAATAGAGCATAGTTTTCTCAGGTGTATGTAGAGCCTAACATCCTCACATGACTGCCTTTCCCCAATCTTATAAACAGTAGATAATCATATTAGGTACAGAACTTTAAAAATGACACGTGAACAGCTGTCTGTCTGACAATAAGGCCCTCTAAATTTGTGATTTGAATTTAGGCATCCAGACAAAATGAAAACGTTGGCCTCAGTCTTTATCTGTTTAGCATTAAGGCACATTGCTAACCTGTTTCTGCTTCATCTGTGATGTGTGAGAAGAGACTGTCCCACTAGTGTCTCATGATATGAAGATCCACAGTGGGAGTTAAATAGTAAATTTTAAGAACCCTTAAAAATATTATTTTATATTCATTAAGTCATATTACGTAAATAACTAATAATTGGCTTAATCAAAAGAACCAGTTCATGCTGTCCTTGGATAAGTGTCTTAGAACAAAGAAAACTCTGAACCCCAGTGGAGCAGAGCTTCCCAGGTCAGGTCTGTCTTCATTCCAGCCCTTTGCTGACTCTACAGCTTCAAACCTGGCAAGATTTGTGAGCATCATGGATTCATGTGATGCAAATTTTGAAATTCTCTTCTAGCTAAATGCAGGACATGTCATATTTTTATTTTTCCGTCCATTCTGGTTTATCTAAATATGTCTAGTCGAATAAATAATTATCAGATACTTTATGGTATTTAAATTTGCCTTATTTTCCAAATTAAAATTATTCTCTATCTGGGAAAAGTTGGAATCTGAGACAAGAAATGCTCCTGAAGCCATTAGCATGCATCCTAAACAAAACTGTCCTGTTTTCGCTACAATGAACAGTGAAAAAAGAAAGTCCATTAGATGGAAATATTGTCTTTCTAAAACCAGAAGATTTTTATTTCTGCAATGTCGAAGCACTGCAATTCTCAGCAGAAAATTGCACTGGAACAGTGGGCGGTTCCTAATTGCTGGAAACTTTGCAATGGCTTTTATGTTTAAACATCGTTTAGCAGCCGTTATAGGACAGCACAACTCCTGTACTTTATCAGTATAAATGAAGTCTACAACTGCCAAGAAAAGAATGCATTAAATAATGCAGTGATTATCATCTTGATTTTTTTTCTTCTTCAGAAGTGAAAAGGACCTCTTAAGCTGTTCTATTTTTCTCCTCCTTATTTCAAATTGACAAAGTAAAACACTAATTAAACTATTTATATCAGAAATTTACTTACGAGGATGACACATTTTGTACACAAAGCAAGAGAAACATTTGACACATCGTATAATGCCAGGTGCAGTTAAGAAGGTGTAATATAAGTCAGCAGCTAGAGGCTAAAAAACCCAACAAACTTGCTGCAATATTTCATTATCAATTTTATTTCCTACCATACACCAAATGTACAGCACAGAACACAATTTTGTTGTTTTGATGTAAGAAATATTAATTGTATGAAGAAACAGTATACAAACTACTCCAAATTAAAAAATGCATACATCATTGCTCTTTACAAAAGGTCTAATTTACAGTATAGCTCATCAATGCATTTAAACACAAAAAAAAAAAAAAAAAGAAAAACAGAAAGAAAAAAACCAGTGCACATTACAAAACACATCAAGTACAAGGGAGGCAAATAAATACAAACATACTTCACAGAACATCCTGAGCAAACAACCAAACACAGATAAATTAACCTGAAGCCATAGTAAATCATAATAATAAATACATAGGTCAGTAAGAGATTTTTTTTACTTAAATAAAATATATGACAAATTTGTTAAAATATTTAGTAAATTAAATTTTAGTCTTTGTAATGTGTGAACTCATTTTGTATGCATTTAACAAGTATAACAAATGTTTGCTTTTTGTGTTTTTAGCAAGAACAATAACTTTAATAGCAAATTTTTGTTTGGTGTTCTCCTATTTATATTAGACAGCACATATGGTAGCTTTTGAAAAATCAATTTAAAAATAAACACAGCTCCTAAGAACACACATTTTCCCCTGTCTAAACTAAGATTGGAGAGTTGAATCAACCCCCCAACAAAAAGCAAGCCCCACCTAATGCAGAACAGTGACCACAGTGCATGAGAGTTGAATCACTTCTGAATAGTACTTTTGTGCAGGAACAGTAATAATATAATTGTATATGTCAAGCCTGTGAATGCCATCATATTCAATCTAAATATAAATGCGGCTAATAAAAATAAACACTTTCATTATAGCACGGAAAAATTAAACACACACTAGATCCATGTATACATTTACACTGAGGCACATATGCACATGAGGTGTGTGTGCATACAAAAAAGGCAGTTCAGCTGGTTGTTTATACCTTTTTCTTAAAAAAAATAAATATAAAAAAAACTTCTGAAACAATGCTTAATTACTTACAATCCCTGAAATAGACATTGCCTCTGTTATAGCAACCGCCAGTTTCTGACGGAGTCAGAAGTTCCACACCCAGGCTAACCGGATACCGAGGCGCACGCCCGCACCCCTGCGCAAGTGCTCATCTGTCCACGCCTGCCTGTCTGCTCTGTAGCACTTGGTACCCTACCAGAAGACTGGTGACAAATTCAGTATCAGCCTAGTCTTAGTGAAGAAGGATGGGAGAAACCAGTCACGGTGTTGCTGCCGGTCATTCAAAGGGACAAGCGACCACCGTGGTGCCAGAGGGGTGTTGTTGCCCTCCAGACCGCTGCCTTCTCAGCTGCCATTACCTTCAAACCAGTATTAAATGCCATTTCAGGGGAGATGTGTTCGACTCATTATGTACAAAGCCTTCAGCTTGGGATGTGTTTGCGTTTTTTTAAAATCCAAATCCATTGCAATACTGGTCACTTGCTTAAAACCTCAATGTCTCATACTAAAAGAGTACCAGTACCTACCTAGTTACCCTTCTTGTTTAAAGATAATTGTCGTTTCCCTCCATGAGCTAACTCTGAACAAAAACTGCAGTGGTAAAATAAATATGAAGTTCTCTTGAAACATTTTAAATAATCATTCTCATAGGCTAAATCACACAGCCAAGTCAAGTGCTTTGCTGATTGCTATATTTCATTATTGCTAACATATTCTTTAACACACTGTTTTCCAGCATACTGTGCTTTTAAGAGCCCAAGTTCCCCACTAGTGGGCACCATTTATCTTCTCATTCCATGCATCTTCACATCTCATGTTACTGCAAACCCATTTCTGATACAAAGCCATTATAAAAAAGCAGGATGTGAGGAAAATAAAACTAGAACCACGGTTCAGTCATTTGTTACTTTCATAGGTTTTTTTTTTTTCTTCCTGTACAAACCCAGCAAGTTATTTAATTTACAGTATAGCTTTCAGTCTATTTAAAATCCCATTGGAAAATAAATTAATAAACACATTTGTAAAAATATGGCAGGCCGCAAAAATGCTGTTAAAAGATAAAAAAACCAACTCTTTGATTAGAAATAAATAAAAAATATAAAAAATAGTCGCACACACTTTTTACATTCACTTTACAAAAACTGAGTGCAAAAGAAGAAAAAAAAATTGTACTGAAATAAATACAATATACTAACAGAGTGCATTGCTGTTAATACAAATAGTCTGTTGTGGTTTTATTCTTTTTTTTTTTTTTTTATGTCAGCTGGGAAAAAATTAGTGCAATGTTGCAATTGTAAATGCAGCATGGCAACCTACACCCCTTAGCAGTACATGAACTCCTAACAGATCCATCTGGAGTTTACTGCTGTTAAGTAATTTCTGTTGCCCAGCAGCTTTCACATCCTACACATGGATGCCCTTCACTGCCTGTTTGATACTTTCCAGCAGAGCTTTGCATTCGGGGGAATAGTCCCGTTCCAGATTGCTGTACATGTCTGTGAGTGTATTTACATATGCTTCGAAATTCTGCTCACTGATTGGCCCCTAAATGGAGACAAAACAGATTATAATTGTAGGAGGTAAAATTAAGGCTGAAAAAACCCAAACACCCAACCCCAAAGCATGTCAAAGGGGCAATATGGCAACTAGGGAGAAGTCATAAACAGGGCAGCCATCCAAATTAATGGAGGGGTTATGGAAATTACAAGAGTTGCATGTCCTGGGAAATCCACACTCTCTCCAAGCAGGAAAAGGAGTTGGAGATATTATGGTTAGTATAACTTTATTTTTTCTTTTTTATGGTCGATTTGGCTCTGGGATTGTGAATGACATTCCTCTTAACTGTCCTTACTTAATCTTCCAATGGCAGTCTTGATGTTTGGAAAGGGGCTTGGAAACGAGTACCTCTGGATTTGGCCTGTGTTTGAGGGTAAGATGTGAAATTTTTGAGAAGATAGAGCTTGGTTGGCTCCAGAAGAATCATCTGTATGAAACAGGTTAAAGTTTTGATCTGGGAGCTGAATAAATAAGGATTCTCATCAGTGTGAAGTTTTCACTCTTTGTGCAGTGTGGGTGTTCAGATAGGGAGGGACGAGGGAAAAGCCTGCCTTGCACAGCGTGGTACAGGGCAGAGATACCAGGGCTGGCTCAGTCCTGGGAGCAACTGCACCTACCACCACACAGATGTCATGATCCTACATCTCTGCAAAGTAAATCAGCCTAAAAGTGCTCTCTGCTAATGCAGCTCCAGTGTTCCTGCTGGTCCCTGAGCCTGCTCATCTGCTTCAAGCACTGGCAAGACAGTCTCAAAAGAAGGTGTGAAGTTGCTGGCTGTGGTCTTACCATCTGTGGAAGCTGAATGTCAGCGAGACTGGAGATAAGGGCTTGGCTTAAGCCAGCTAACTCCTTCAACAGGCTTTCGTTGTTCTGCTCTATGAGTTTGTTCTCTTCTTCTATTGTTTTCAAATTGCTCTCCATAGATGTGATCTAAAAACACAGGCAGGTACAAACACAGACAGACAAACCCTTGGCAACATCGTTACTGCAGTTTGAACCCAAAATATCAACTGGGTGATTACGAGAGGCCATGATAATCTGAAACTCAGCTATGCTTTTTTGGGGAGAGACATAACTTCTCCACCGAACATTCAGAGCAAAGAAGAGATTGTGTTTGCTCTGAAACAATGGACTTTGCTGCTGGTTCATGAGGAAACCTTGTGAAAGCAAGGAACTGGAGAGTGCCCCAGAGTGGGAGGAGGGAATTGAGCCTGGAGAGGAAGGTCGGTGTGGAGCTGGGGTGGAGAGTGTGGCCTCAGGGCTGGCGGAGAGAAGGAGAAAGGAGGCTGATGTTTACTTTGCTGTCCTGCTCTTACAGCATCCCTGCTGCTCGGCCACAATAGCGAGGGCACGGGTATTAGCTGCTGTGCTACTTTCCTGCCCTGCTCCTGGGTGAGCTCTGGGCTGGCTGGGATTAGCAACAGGCCTGGCGCTGGAAACAATAAGGGAAAATAGAGTGGAAAGCAAACTGAGAGGATGAGCACACATCACAAAGATGATCTCTGACCAACAGAATGGAAAGGAGGATTTTGGAAAGAGTGGGAAAAAGCAGCCAAGTAGAAAAAAATGGTGTCTTTTTGAAGTGAGAGCTCTGGGATATACTGAGCTCTGAAAGCTTAGATGTCAAAAGCAGTGCTGAAAAAACAAAACCAGCAACGGCAGGGTCTGGTTTCCTCCTGCCCCGCTCCTTGTCCCGGGAGCAGCCAGCTCGGCAGGGCAGAGCCAAGGGCTGCCATCCCTGTGCCCCGCCACAGCTCCACAAGGCGTGGATCCGTGCAGTCGTATCCACGATTGCCATGCCCACCCTGTCCTTATTAGTATGCACCTCTTTGCACTACTTAATTGCCTCCTGCTGTGGCCACTTTACTTCCTTCCACACAGCAAAACTCCCCAGTGTGAGAAACCAGTTTTTGCGTGCCTGCCATCCACTACAACCCCTCCTTTGGAAGGTGTTTGTAGCAGTCTAACGCCTGGCGGGGGTAGATTTAAAGGACGTAGGAGATTCACGTTTTCTGCTGTAGTTCAGTTCGGGCTTTGCTGGTCAAAGTGCCTTCACCAGGGAGAAAGTCCGGGGAGAAGAAATCTGGCTGCATAAATGGGGCAATCTCCATGAAAATAGCACAGCGATCACCAGAGAGAGCTAAGTGTCCTGAGACACTGAGCAGAGGCCCCCCTGCAGTGCAGTTTGGGCTGGACATCCTCACAGATTGTTTAGATCCAGCACAGGTGGCACAGACTTCTACCTTGTTTAGACCATACACGCAGTGGTTATTGCAAAAACAGCGTGAGTCAGCGCTGCTCATTCCAATGTGGTACAAATACAGGGGGTATGGTTACACTCAGTTTGGTTTAGATCGGTTTAGACTTATATTCAGTTCACAGATCTCATTTAGGAACTTTTTCCTTTCACTCTTATCCTGAAAATTCTGAGTAAGCTTCTGCCCTTGCTTTTACCCAGTCTGCCCAGGTTAGCTTCCAGGTGCACATGGGAGTCTCTGTAGGGATGAAGCTATATAGCTCACTCCATAGAACCACTGGCAGCATCTTAAAGCCAACTTCATTCTCCAGTATACAAAATACTGACAGAGAATGGCTCTTTTCCATAACTCCTGTCAAAATCCTCTGCTACACAAATTAGCAAAAGGTATACATTCTTTACCAGGTGTTGCCTGGAGGCAAAATTCAAACTATTTCAATAACTGACAGCAGGTGAACTAAACTGGGAAGGTTTTCTTAGGTACACATAACAAAGTCAACTCTCATTAAGACTTGGAGTGGGTTAGTAAGAGGAATTATCATCCCTAAAAACTCACGTCATATGATCTGCATGGTTTGGTGAACAAATGTTTGGTCAACAAAGGAAAATGCATGTTTTGTTTGGTGAGTATGTTTTTTTCTGCTTGCCAAGATTAACTCCAAACTGCCCTGAATCTGTCATTCAGATCTTTAAGACAATACCTGCTGCTTATTTACAGAAAACACAAACAAGAGCTGGAAAAACAAGTGCACAGGAGACTAGCAATTTTTAAACATAGCATTTACATAGCATTTAATTTATTCATCGTGCTTAAACATAACATAAGAAAAGGTTTCACATTTATGGCATACCTGAGTTTGAAGTTTCATCATATCAGCTTCAATTTTAAGATTGGATTCATTCAGTTCTTTTATTTCCTCATCCAAGTGTCTTATTTCTTCATCACTCTCAATACCTGTAAATAGTTGAAAATAACAATATCAGATTTAAAATGTCCACATGCAAATGGATGTATGAGTAATAAGCTGTGTTACCTGTTACCTAACCATAGGAAAATAAGCTTTTCATCAAATGATTGATCCTTAAATTGTCTTTTAGTTTGCTTTTACTGTCAAAATTGTTTCCTACTTGTTAAACATCTACATGATCTGAAACATAGATGGGGCTATCTTAGTCCTCATTTTTTCACAATTTCTTTTTTTCATTGCAACATGCAACTACAAGCTGGAGGGTACAGAAAGGAAAAATTTCCCAGAAAGAGGAAAGTTTATCATAAAACATGAGGGGATATTTACGCTGTTTAGGATTGGGGGATTTTTGGTTTGGTTGGTTTGGTTTTAAAAGAAATGTAACAGCAACCCTTCTTTTTCAGTGAACATCCCAGGGCAACATCTTCACTAGTAAAATTGCTGACTCCAGTAAATCAATCTGTACCTCTTTCTGATCTTGCAAGAATTTCTGTGGGGGCAAACTCCTGTGCAGAATAATTTCAATAAGCACAGCCTTAGTTATATCTGATAAATAGTGAAATTTAAATAACAGGAAAGGGGAAATTGTCAGAAAGCTTACAAGCATTACAGGGAAGGAAAAAAAAAAAAAGGAATCTAGTGTTTTACATCCCAACAAGTTAGACAGCAAAGGAAAAAAGCTTCAGTTCTTTAATGAAAGCCTTGTCCTGAAAAACACTGAGCTGTAGCAGCTGCCGGCAATACGTGTGCATGTTTCTGCTTAGCATCACTGTGAGCCCAACTCTGCCTGCAGATTTGGGCCACTGTTGTTGTTACAGCTTTAAAGCCTAGAACTGAGTCTACTGGGGAGCCAGCCTGGGAAATCTGTAAGCAGTAACACAACCGTTTTGCTCAGCAGTTGGAGGCTAAAGACTAAATTTCCTGAATCCTGGCTCAGTGCCCAACTTGCTAAAGCACATTGTATAAGAAGGGAGACTCCTACACATTTCCCCCCTGCAACTCTTCGGTAATTATTGCTTTGCACTTAGCTTAGCTAAACTACACAAGCACTGCAAAGATACTAAACCGTGTAGGATTCAAGTTAGGGAGATGAGTCAATTTCTGCCCACAATATTTCTCCCTTCTTACCTTATTCGTCAGATAGCTAAGTCCTCCTGATCTGGAACTAATAGTTTGTTAATAACAACAATATTGAAAGCATATCCAAATAAAAAAAATAATACTCTGGGACAAGAGCATACCCTCAATGCTGAGTTATCAAGATGTAAATAAGAATAATTTTATAATCTCTCATGCAAATATTTTTGTTATTCAAGATTTTTTATTGCTAGAGACAACTGAAAGTAGTGAGAATTAATGCCAGAATGGCATGAAGGGGCACAAGTATAAATGGGAGCTAGGGCCCTTCTATCTGAATAAATGTCATCATCTTTTACAGATCTCCTTACCACCACTTGCTTTAAGCTTGATAGTCATTAATTCTTCCGAAATTTTGCCCTTTTTTATGGTTTGTGCATTCAGAGGACAACCAGACAGGCTGAAAAGGATAGGAAAAAAAAAACATTATCACCCACTTGAAAATGGCAACAATCTTTTCAGGCAATATTATCATGCACTTGGACAGACCTCTGTACCTAAGGTCACATCAGTATCTCCATTATAGCATGGCTTCGGGGAATGACATAACTCATAAAGAGCCATTTAGCTGTATATTCCAGCTTGAAAATTGGCACAGAAATCTCAGTCTGTGAGTAAACAACTCTTAAGCATATTTCAAAATAATCAAAATTGCAGTGGCAGCTGCTGTTAAGTTACATGAAGAAGCATTTACAGAACTCTTAAAGTTCAAACATTTATAAACTGTTTTTATCAAGGGATTGTGCTCCAAAGGAGAGGAGAGTATGGTAGTTTAAAATGGCAAGTTTGCTATCCTAAAAAAAATTAATTAATGGGATGATGTCCACAGTGCACAATTATTGTATCACTTTGTTGATACATAATAATCATCAATACAATAATAACTCTGGATATACCCTATAGGCTGTAATAGCTTTTTTGAATGGTTCTATTATATATTCAGTTTGCTTTTTAACCACTCTTCACATTAAATTACATTTTGCTATTTCAAAGCTTACAATTTCATCAGCTGGTAATTATCTGAGGCAATTTTTATAGCCCACTAAAGGGCTAAGAGGAATTGCACTGTCTTAATACTATCTTTATAAATAACAAAGAATTACCCATATGCTGAAGAACTGGCAGAAGGATTTGTATTTAGGTGTAGCCAAGGAGTGAGGGAAAATTTTGGTCCACAGGAAAATGAATGATGTGCGTGTGTGTGTGTGTGTGTGTGTGTGTGTAAAAATTTAAAAAAAAAAAAAAGAAAATCCTAACAGACATGGAATTTCCACATAGGAAAAAAAACCCAAAACAACAAAAAAGCTCCCAACAAAACCCAAGCTTTTCCTGTTAGCTTAGGTAAAAATTATACAGGGGAATATGTTAGTTCTTCAGATCTAAATTTCTGCTTTTTACCTCTGCCCAGAGCAGATTGCTAACTGGGAGGTTGTTTGAAAGTCATGAATTACTTGTTGGGCTTCAAATGTCTTAGGAAAGGATACCAAACCAAGCTATATTTGCTACCACATTTTAACTAATGTGATCTTGAGAGTGACCCAGTCTTACGTAGGACAGGAATCATCTGTACTACGAATTGCAACCAGCTAAAATACAGTTTATGCTACTTGCTTAATTAGCCACAATTTAAGGGTAGTGTCCTAATAGAAAGACTTTTAGATGGGATATAGGGAATAAAATTAGGATAACACTGGACTCTGACTGAATTCATTCAAATCACCTTGGACATTCTTGTATTGAAGAAGTTGGTTCAGTGTATTAGGAAGAAAGCAAAGGAGATAGAGAATGTAGACTTAATTACTGTTAAAGACAGAAAACCAAACTTGCCAGATATTAATTCAGATACTGTAATCAGATTATTTGTTTATTTTTGATTCAATATGGTCAGATTATAGGAATTTTTTTTCACAATGATAATGATGTTTGTTGTTGTTAGTTATGTGTGTGACTCCTCTGTAAGGACAATTTTTTTGTACGATTGTCATAACTTCAAAATTCTTTAATCCATATGAGTGCTGCATGCTTATTGTTTTTTCTTTGTATGGCTTTAGTTGTTTAAATACAAAGTTTATGAGTATAACTTTTCCACTGGTAGAAAGATGAAATGAATGACTCCTGGCTGAAACTTTCCTGGTGACATTTCAATGATATTTCTCTTTTCTTTTGAAGATATGTGGATACAACTCCATATTTCCCTAGGAAAGAACTCTATTTAATTTTAAACTGCATAGGCTTTGTGCTAATCTGAACACTTCGAAAAGTCATGCTTCAATGGGAACACAGAAAAAGACATAAAAATTTAAGTCTCTCAAAGTAATTCTGTTTTGTATTACTTTAGCTGCAATGTAAACTGTGTTGTTACTCAAAAAACTTCAGCACAATTTATTCTGACTCTAACCTCACATATTGCCAATTCAAAGTGGAATGTTAAGGAAAAATGAAAAGAGAAAACACAAAGTTATACCTTCTGTGGGTGACAAAAACATTATTAACATGACCCAGCCCGTTGCAGCCTGGCAAAGGACAGTGTGGCAGCTCTTGTTTGTTCAGTTTCCAGGATAGTGAAGACCCATTGACAGGACTCTCCTTCTGTCTCTTGGCAGCCAAAGGACAACCAGAAGCAGTGCGATGAGAAGTGTATTTACCTGATATGTGACCTTGGCCATCACAGCCTATCACTGGACATCTACAGAAACACAGCAAAAGAACCCTCGTTTTCACTGGAGAGATCAGGCAAAGACAGTCTCAAAAAATTCTGAGAAAATCATTCCAGCTGCCTTTGCTACTTTGCTTTAATGGATTAAGTCTTGGTCCCTGGTGGCACACTGTACCTGAGCATCCAATTCTTGTCAAGCTGAGTTATGGGGGTTCAGGTGATCTTAAAATAAGGCAATTTAAATTACACTTGTAGAGACTAAGAAGATAAGACATTCATTTAGATAGTATTTTACCAGAAAAGAAAATTGAAGTTCTATCACAGCCAATAAATCTTCAAGTATATGGAAAGTCAACATTGCCTCCTTTCTACCTCGGTTTCTGGTATGAAGAGGAGGGTGGGTTCCTGTAACTGGAAAACTTGCATGGAAACCCATGCAAATACTTGCAAAGAAAGGATAGGGAATTTTTTGTGCTGCTCTGTCAGTGTTATGCAGTTTTGCATATATCACTAGCAAGTATTAAGGCAGGTATTGCATTCAGCTAAGTCTTCACTTTTATATTCTGACAGTTATCATTTACAAATTTTAGTGGAATGTGCATTCTAGCCAGGAATGTAGTGAATCTCTACCGAGTTTCCAGTTTTCATTTTAAGTGAAATTTTCATTCATACATAGAGAAAAGACATGAGATTTACAGATATTTAAGTTCTCTGGAACATATTTTGAAGGTGTCGCTCTGATTTAATTATCTGATATGTTTCACCTCAGTCAGTAATAATTTTCCTTCATTTTGCCAAATTTTTCAACCAGGTGGCACTTGCATAGCACTCTTTAAAATAATTGGAGCGATGCAAGCAGATATAGCAATCCTTCCTCACTGTTTAGTCTCCTAGGTGATGGACTCCACCAACTTCACTAGAAGCAGAAACACTTGGTTTGGTTCCAGCTCTAGGCACTATTCTCATATGGTTCAGATTAACTGGAGCATCTCCCTGAGATTCCTCAAGTCCTGAACACTCACAGGCCACTTCCCCCCTCCGCTGGTGGTGGACCCCTGCTTCTCACTCACTTAAGTTCAGGGTCTTCTTTTTCTTCCTTGGTAGGAGTGACTTTGATACCTCCTTTCCTGGCACGAGGACAACCAGACAAGCTGAAAGAAGCACACAGAGTAAGAGCCACCTCTTTCTGCTGCTGCCAGCCGAGAGCCCTGAGCACTGCAGCCCCCTGCGATGGGATGGTTGTTACCTTCTGTGGGATGCATAGTTCCCTGTCACGTGGCCAGAGCCGTCACAGCCAGGTGTTGGGCACCTATGGAATAATACAGGAAGCTTACAAAATACAGCCACAAAGATACAGAGTGAACAACGTGTACATTCTATATTTTGTCTAGAGTGGAATAAAGAACAGCAGAGCTTTTGTTGAATAACTAAACCTAGCTCTCGTGGGTTTTTTGTTTGTTGGTTTGCTTTTTTTTTTAAATAAGCAGACTCCTTTTTTTTGGGTATTTTTTTAAAATAGCAGAATTCAGTAAGAATGAGAGATATATTGTATGTGATGTGTAGATTTAATTAGTTTTTATCAATATTTGCATTGAGCATTTTTTCCTTGTACAGAATCAACATTACAAAGAGAAGAAAAAAAAGCAGCTTGATATAGATCTATTTGTAAATTTACTATCATGTGTTTGTTTTTTATGATGATGTTTTCAGGTACAGATCTAAAGAAGCCCTTTGCCAGTATTTACAGAAGGGGAAATGAAAGCAGAGAAGCAGTTTTACTTTTGGGCATCAGTAGATGATATCCAGAATTTGAATTTAATAATCTGTGTGTTCTAGCACTGGAAGCATACCACAGGACCATCTCTTTCTAGCATGAGATTCAATTGGGTATTCAGCTGAGCAATTGGATTATGCTTATTTCTTATGGTTAAGGGGTATCTCTGTGTATGTGCAACAAACAAGCCTTTTTGGGTATGAACATTTGATACTGAAACATCTATACAATAAAAAGAAAAAAACCTGCCTATTACTGTGTTTTTTCCAGTGGTCTGGCAGGTAGGGCTTCTTGCTTGCTGTGCCCCAAAAGCCAGATGGAGTCAGTAGGGCTTCCCACTGACTTCTGTGGGGTTTGCAGAAGGACCTTACTCGTAACACCTTCCATCTCAGAAGTACAGAGATTTTTCTTTTTTTTTTAATTTTTCTTTTTAAAAACTATTTTATTTAAGGCTGCTGTATGTTTGTGGGGTGGCTTGGTTTGAGGTTTTTTTCAGAGACTATAAACATACCTCAGCACACAAAGCAGCACCAAAAACCTTTGCCTTTAGAAGTTATGCCAGCCTTTTCTATGTTTCTGTATTATACAACACAAAGTTCTTATGCTAAGCAACCCTAGGGGACTTTGAAATGCTATGATTTTTACAGAGTATCAGAATTACATAAGGAGTTGTGCCAAATAATGTTGTACTGAACCATTAAGGAAACTTGCATGGTTCAATATGCTCTTAAGTTGTTACTGAATCTTTCCCGAGTTAAAGAGATTCGTGATTTAATCTCATCATTGGTAGGCTGCCATGGAAAACACCTACAAATATAATTGTAATAGCACATCTGAGTGTGCAGGTGCATCTCTTCACAGAATATTTAAAACTACTTTTCTGTGAACAATTAATTTGTCAAAAATCTGACTTCTTTTGGACATGAAAAAATTTATGCATTGATTCACGTAGAATTCAGCAAATAATTTCAAATTAAGAAGGGGGTGACTTTTTTTTTAAAAGATAATGTCAAAACATTTCACGATGACACTTTGTGAACAAAATATTTTTGGCAGAACAACTTGCCTCACACTGACAGCAAAGGTAAAGGTGGGGGCTGCAGAGTGCCAGGATATGCTTGGCTGTGTAGAACTAAATATTGACCTGTCTAAGTGTGGGACAAGGACTGGGCACAATGTCATGTGGAGCAGGCAGCAAGGGCAGATGTCTGGAGAGCGTGAATGCTCAAAAGTAAATCCAGAACACCTGCCAAAAACTATGGCTATTAATTTTAGCTACTTGTTTTATCAGATGATCACAGATGGAAGGGCTCCCTGCATAGACTGGAGGTGGACTTTAATTCAGTAAAATTTGTGTGAGACATTCAGATCTGAAAGTCTGAGAGTTGTGAATATACTTAAAAAGGACACTGAATTAAATTTTAAATCACACCATCTGTATTTACCACTTCTGGCAGCAGACAGATTTCCAACTGCATTGGAATCCAAGCTATTCTGGAGGTCACTGAAGATTTGAGGCTGAGATATTATCAATCATAATGAAGTTATAAGATGATATTTCAGGTGGACTACTGACAAATCAGTAAAAAGCTTAATTAGCAAGACTCTTAATCTTGACCACTGGGTTGGGTTTTCCAAATATTAGTTATATCTTTGTATGGATTGTGAAATTCCAGAACACAAAATAGACCAAAAATCTATTGCCTTGCACTCAGTAATGCTGTGGAATTTCATCAGCTTTTAACTGGTGTTTGGACTGGTGCCCCAGCTTAGGGAGTCATCCTCTATAATGGATTCCTGTGCAGAGCCAACAAAATAAGATTTAAATTGAAGGGCCAGAGGTCTCAGGAGGTCAAATTAAGAGATGTCAACCCTCAGGTGGGTGTAGGTTACAAGTTCTTTTACAGTCCTTCCAAATTTGTTATTCAAACACAAACCTCTCAGCAATTTCACATATAAAATCTTGCAAATGGGCATCGAGTACCTCCCATTTTGTCCCTTTCTCCAAGAGGATTGCTTTATCTTTAGGAAGATGAACTACAACTACATGCAAATTTTAAACACTGAGCTGCAGGTTTAGGAGCACTTCTGGTATATTTGCTCCCTCAAAAGCTCACTGGGGGTGTTGGATATGAACTGTAGTTTAAGCAAACCCAGTATCAGTATCAATGTTTTATGTAGAACTCCTGTAGAAAAACTGCTCAAATCTCTCCTAGAAATTGACATTTAACTACTGCAAAAACTTGTCTAAAGATAGGACTGACCACCTATTCCTCAAAGCTTCTGAATTGTTAGTAAATATCTCTCTAAAGTACACATTTAAAATTCTTTAAGGCTTGATAAGCAAGCTCTTCAACTAAATAGAGTATCAGCCAAAATTATCCTTTTTAGCTTTAAAACCTGAGTCATCATCAAACTTATTATGTTTTAAATTGACCACCTCAGATTGTTCTGAGCAGCAAGAATCCTCATATAGAAATTTTCTTGAGTCTGAATCGCAGGCCCACTTTCTGAGCAGATCTTCCTTATTTCCAAACTGTGGATCACATGGAAGCCTTGTATCTTTGCTGGCATAGAGTTTCATAATTAAAGCCAAAATCTTATCTTGATTCTGGCAAATTAAACATGAATAACATTTGGAAAAAATACACAGCTTTTTCATATTCATGCCTAACTACATGAGGGTACTTTCCTGGCCTGATTCTATGAGCGTTTATGCCCTCTGCTCACACAGCAATACTAAAATTAACTATTGATATGACTACACCAGCACAAGCATGACTGCAGAATTTTGGCATAAGGTTTAATTTAGCCAGAAGCAGAGTTTTGTTCAAAATATCACCTGATCTATGTTTGCAGGAACCTAAATTAAGGTGGTACATTTGTGGAAAATAATTTTATTTAGCCCTTTTTTCCTTTTGCGAATTGTCTGTGAACAGATTTTGATTTTTGCTCTTTTTCTAGTTAATTGAAATTAAATGCTAACTGCGTTATGCAACATATTTCTGTCTGTGAAATGTCCATGAACCTTGACTTTGTCTTTCACAACTCACTTATTATACATGGCGTACAGTGTGCAGTTTGTCATTTAAGTCATATGCTGTTGCTCCTCTTTCCTTATGGCATGACCAAAACTCTAGAAGCTTTAGTGGAAAAATAACCATATTGGTATGCAAATTTACTTATTCACACATGAATGGGGCGGGGGGGGTGATGCATGAGGAGCAACTATTCAAAATATTTGTGTGAGTGTCTTTCTATGGCAGAAAGCCAATAAAAGCAGGGACAAATATATATGACTCAGCAAATGATTTCAAATTTGTCAGCATTTTTGCAAGTCAGCTCCTTGCTAACCATTCTGCTCTTTTAAAACCAATTAAACATACATTTTATACCTTTGAGGATCAGGGATGTCAAAACATGAAGCATTGTGCCAGTGTGCCAGTTTACCTACTGGCTTTGCGAACTGCTTTGGACAGCTGCCTAAATAAATGGTCTTTCTTTGCTATTTTGCTGCATCTCCTGTACATTCAACTTCATAGCTACCATCAGTTCAGCATTTCAATTATAATTTAAGTTGTAAGGCTGGAGAATAAGACCACTAACATTTGATCTGGGGAAGCCAAACGCTGAGCCAAGTCTAAATGTAGTCACTTCTGCTATTAATACCATTAGGAAAGGAAAATAGAGCCATCATCAGACTTTATTTTCTTCTATCTGGACTAGGGATGAACTTAAAGGACAGAAAGGACAGTCACGGGGTTCTCCCCTTTTTACATGCATTCATGAGTTTTTCCAAGCCATCTATTATGGGATCCAATTTACAAGTTGCAGAGGGAAAGCTATGAAAGAACTCTAATTATCCTTTCCTTTTCCCCACATCCTTATTGACAAAGCCAATTCAATAACTAGATGACTGGTTGCCAGTGCCTCTCGACTACAGATTTTTGAAATATTCATATGTCCCTATACATCTGTCTATATAGCAGAGCCTGCACAGTCCTTTTGTAAGTGACATTTCATGGTGAGAATTATGCCAGCACAAAATCATATGACTTGATGTCTGCTTCACTGACATTAAACTCATAGTATAGGGTAGTGAGTAATAAAAAATGATTTGCAGGTATTCTGGTCTCATTTTTAGATTTATTCTAACTAGATTTATTTCTAACTAAATAATTCCAATTAATTCTATCTGGATCAGTTATTTGCCAGATCAGTCTTATGTATTAGATATTTTCTATTCCTATCTGATTCAGAAATACTGAGAAAACTGCATCTTTCCTAGTGTTTACAATTTTTTCCCCCGAAGTCCTGATTAATTAATGAAAATGAAGAGGTTAATTAATCAATGAAGAATGAAGAAAGACAAATGGAGAAAAGTAAACTTTATTTCACTCAAAAGCTTTCAAACCAATTCACTTCACTTTTCAAACAAAGGTTTGATACCGCTCAGAGCAATTCAAATTTACAATTTCAATAACGCAGGGAACATGTTTGTCAAAGACAAAAACCAATAATATTTGTGCTATTGTTAATACTTACTTGAGCTCCTGAGAGTTAGCAGCCATAAGGGATTTTAATGTCTTGTCAGCTAATGGGCACCCAGAAACACTGAAAAGAAAACCTGATGTGAAATACTTTACTAAACGAAGGCCTTTATTTTTATCAATACAACAACATACAGACAATCTATGACTTATACCAGTTAAAATTATACCTTCAAATGTTTGTTCTTGGCAAAGAAGGAGCAGCCAATATAAGGCTGTGGTTCTTAAGTCAATTAAAAAATATATAGTTAGGGACAAAGGTTTTTCCCTGTAAAGCTTTGCTAGGGTGGGGCAGCGGTACACAGAATCCATCCTTTATGCTTCGTATATGAAGGACAGCTAGAGGATCTGGTCCACATGGGTGGTAGAAGGCAGAATACACTTCCATCCTGCTCCCAAGGGAAAAGCAGGAAAATATAGTTTCAACCCCTAGGTTGACAGTAGGCTACTTTGAGGAAGATATTTAACATCCTCAGGTTGTAATAGCAGATCTATGAATTTTAAAGCCATTCATAGAGAGATATTCAGGAACCTTATTTCTAGTTGCATGCAGCAGCATTTGTATAGAGACTGCTTGTACACTCAGGGAAATGCAAACTTTACTAAATGACTTATCTGCAGGTCTCAGCTAAGAAGTGCAGCTACATTAATGAGCATATGCTGCTTAACTCTGCATTAATATCTAAAGTCCAGACTTTCACAAATATACCAAAACCAGGAAAAACAGACACATTTCTCTGTGGATTATTTACTGCAAAGTGCTTTCGAATATTTACCCATGGTTATTATAAAAAGGTTAAAAGATGACAAGAGCTAAAAGTAGCTCTATTTCCTGTTTTAGGCTTCCTGTTGTTTCTTACCTGCGGTGTGAGGCATAGTTTCCTGTTACATGACC
This sequence comes from Aphelocoma coerulescens, assembly GCF_041296385.1. Classification (NCBI taxonomy): domain Eukaryota; kingdom Metazoa; phylum Chordata; class Aves; order Passeriformes; family Corvidae; genus Aphelocoma; species Aphelocoma coerulescens. The sequence goes on from NC_091015.1 coordinate 127,032,442, forward strand.
GCTACCATCACATCCTGGAGTTGGACAGCTATGCAAAGAAGAAGCAATGAGAAATTAGAGTATATGTAATTCACCACATAGTTCACCATACCCTGCAGTGAATTATGTAATGATCTTTAGGGCAATCACATTCATCATTACACATTTCAACATTGTCACGACGCTGCAGAAAACTAGAAAAACTTCACTTCTATTTTTTAATGATTACTTGAAGCGGAGATGGAAAGAATTTCTCCTATTTCCACAATGCAAATCATTCAAAACCTTATTTTTTATCTATGTAAGGTTACCTTTGCATAGGTATTTTGGTTACAAAGTGGGTTCTTAAGAAGTCTGTTTCATTGTCGGTACAAAATTTTGACAGCAATTCTTAAATGTTAGAGCTGAAGTTTCTGACCTGACCTCCAGTATAACATAGGGAAGAGAACAGTAATATTTAAAATAATTCTTTTCACTTCTGACTAGATTAAGGCACTGTCTTTAGAAACACATCCAATATTTATTTACTGATAGAGTGAGAAAGGTGTTAGGGTTGCTTGCAGAACAGAAAGCACTTCAATGTCACACAGCTGAAGTTCAGAAAGAGCACAGAACTTTCTCAAGATGTTTTCCAGATGAACTGAGAAGTGATTCAAAAGTGGTTGTTGTGGTTTAGGAATGGTACTCTCCAAGTGAGTGTTCCCACCAAGACTCTCCAAACCATAGGCCTCTTTCTCACCCTCCCTTCCTCCTTCCTCTGCAGCAGGTTGGAGAGGAGAATTGGAGGCACAAAGGTGAAAATCACATCTTGAGGTAAGAATAATTTACTGGAAAGAGCAATGAGATAACAAAATGCATGGTAACAGCAAAAATATCCGTAAGAAGGTGTACAGGATAGGCACATGATTGCTCAGAACCAGTGCTGCACTACCCTGGCTCAGTACTGGTGTTACCCAACTGCTCCCTTTGCCAAGCTTACTCAACTGGGAGGAAAACCTTCTCCCTGGGTGAGGTTCCAGGTCCCAGCCGTGCCATCTCCTGGCTACTGCAAAAATTAACCCTGTCCTGGCTGGAACCAAGACAATGGTGTACATTTAACAGAACACATAAACTCATTTAAATCAAGGGATGGAGGTATATGCTCAGCCTGGAGAAGATGTTATAGCTTCTCTTTTTCCTCAGCCCTTCTTCAGTTGTAACGCTAAACTCATTTATCAAACTGCAACACTCCAAAAGGGTGAAGATACCAAGAAATGCAACTTGTGCATGGAGAGGGAGGTGGATTAAATATTCCTTTGTACAGTACCTTAAAACACTCTTAACACCAATGCTGCAGAGTTGCCTAATAAAGAACTGGTTTTCTTTAACTGGGAATATGGATAAAAAGGACAAGCAGATGCTGTTCAAAAACCATTATCTAGTGTTCCATGCTAATGAAAAAGGGGTGCCTGAGATGCTCACCTGGGTATTTTCTCTGAGCTGGCAGAGTGCTAGGAAGTTTTTCAAATCTGTAAAAAAGCCTTAGGAAGACATCAGCCTCATTTTCACAGCCCATTTCAACCTGAGTGATGCCGTTAAGGGCATCAGAATTAACATGGAAAAACGGAAAGCACATGCTAGAAGGTGGTGTTCATACAGTTCTTCACTGTAGCTGCACTAACCACGTTCAAAAATTTTTCTCTGCAAGTGCTTATGTCATTTTAAAAGCTTCCTCATGATGGAGCCAACTGTACTGAATTGTTCAGTACAATTTCTGAGCTCAATGGGATCACAGGAATGTAGTCTGATCCCTACATAGCCTATGGATTCTTCTGATAAATTAAAACTATTCCTTATTTAATTTTCAGCACAACTACATTTTAGATACCTATCTCTACTCACTGTTTGAACATAATAGAGTACAACCACTGTAAGCTCATCATTGCCCTAGTAAATACTCTGGTGTTATTATTTAGGAGAGTGGAAAAGTATTTTACAGGCATCTCAAAACAGGTCAGTATGACAAAGGAATAAATATTATAAAAGAAAAGCCATTAGTCTTCAGAAAATAAAGTCTCAGTGATTTTGTATGCATTTGTTTTAGAAGAAGAGGCAAAACAACCTGACCTGTAGCAATTTAGGTCATGAACTACAACTGCAGATATAATGTGGTGAGTAGGCAACATGCAGACTGCATGACATGAGGGGAAAGAATCACTCTTCATAGCAGCATTTCCCCAGGGAAATGTAAATTCTAGAGACAGAGGCAGCTCTAACTGCTTCAGTGCCACCGAGTCTGGAGAGCAGGACACAAGTTGGTGGGATGTGACTCATTTATTTATGGGTGAGCATGCAGTGATATGTTATGGGCTATCATCACTCAGTGATACAGACCATGCTTGTTCAGAGAGACCTGCTCTGGTTTGGGACAAAAAGAAAAGTGCCATAAATGATTGCTGAGTCCTAGTGGACTATTACAGTGAAAACTCAGTGTTGATATCAAAATGATGTTGATGTGAACCCATAAGGACTTTTGGGAAGAACCTAGATGAGGTTTTTAAAAAGTGACTTGTGCTATGAGCTGCTTGGGACAAATTTAGTGAACAATTCTAAACTGAAACAAGCTGTTGTATGCAGACAGATTTAACAGAATATATTTGCAGTTCTAGATAGTAAAGTTTTGGATCTTAAGATAGAGCAGGTGCATCTCAGTACTTCAGAAAAGAGGGTATTAGCCTATACTCTCAGAGCATGACTTTGTACAGCCACTGGGTTTTCTGCAAGACTGAATAACTGATTCTGCTTGGAAGGAAGCAGATGAAGGACTTAAACATATTTCCTACAGGTTGGAAAACACTGTGGCACTTTCTGTCTTGTATTTTATCTTTTTATGAACTCTGCATGTTTTCTGTCTGAGAAATCCTGACTGCTTCTGCACAAGCTCTAAGCAATGGATCTATAATGACGATTGTTCAATTAAAGCTTATTTAATTATGTAAGCATTATCAGAGCCAATCTGTAGCATGTAATGAAACTGTATTTTTTAGAAGGAGTTGTTGCCTGCTTGATACCTATCTAGCTGAGGAATAAGGAGTGGCACCCAGTAGAAATTTAGTCATTGATCTATCCAGACCCCCAGGCATACTCTGGCTTGATGCAGCTCCAAACCTCATGTCTACATACCCACAATGTGGAACTAACCACGTGCAGTAAATTGTGCAACTCTCCCTGCTCAGCTCCTGCAAATCTACTTCAAAGCAGAACTCAGAACAGCAGCACAGCCGGTCTTTACCAGGGCAAAGGAAAATGCAGCATTTTTTGTGACTCACGTGATGAGTTCCTTTTTGAGATCTCTTGAATGAAGCTTGGGTTTAGGACTCGGTATGGAGACATCTCCTGGATACTTCTTTTCCTCCATGTTTTCTGGAGAGCTCACTGGATCTTTCTGAAATATTAGATGAGAACGTGACAAAAGGTTTCTCTCTTCAAGTCCTCCCACACATTCAAGAAATAATTTGCCATGGCAAGAAGAGAACCTCTTGTAAAACTTTAAAAAAATAAAAGGAGAAAGAAATTTAAAAGATATGATGGAGAGAAATTAAGAAAGTTTAGTACATCATAGTTTCAGGTTCTTACAGGTAGCCTTTTAAAAATATTGTGTAAATATTTCTGAAGACAGATGCTAGCTTAAGCCATATATAGGAGAAATTTGGGGTTGTTTTATAAGATGATGATAAAGACCAAAGAAAAGTACAGAGAGAAAATAAAAGTGGCTGTTGGGAGAGCCAAACCAGACTTCAGCAATTATGTTCTTTTTATTTTCTGTGTAAGTATGTTGCTGACTTTTGAATACAGTTGAAGTGGTGACTATTGCAATCATAAATTATAAAATTGCAATCATAAATGTAAAAAAGTACTATTTTGCATAAGCAAATGTAAATGCAAAGCTTTTTAAGTCTGTGGAATGGAATGTCTTGTTATCATATTCAAAGAGCAGATTCTTGCTAAAATAAAAATCATAAAGAAAAAAATGACTTTGAAATTTTCTTAAGGGCAGGATACTAAGGGTAGTTCTTGATTTCTACCATTTGTAGATCAAAATCATCACTTCTACCATGCTGTTTGGTGGATGGTATGAATCATGAGCATTCACTCCCTTGGGAAGGCATTTTGGAAACTTGGAGTCCTGGAAGGAAATTACGTTTTTGTTTTCTGAAAAATCTTTGATCACTTCAGAGTAGCTTGGTTTATACTTTCAATTATTATTACCTTTATGAAAGATAAGTATTTTCTTTTCGAAGGGGTGCTCTGTAGCTATTTTATCATTCGAGAATCCTCCAAAGCTTAAAGCATCAATTATCAAACCTCTATTAATCCCTTCTTGGACTTCATGTTGGCTGTGTGATTCCATTCCAATACGCAGGTATTTCCCAGAGATTACCATCTGTAGGAGCAGAAACTGCTGCCTGTGGTTGAGAGGGGAAGGTCCCAGCCTCTGCTAAACGCATGGGGCTGGTGCCATGGATGCTCTGGGCTTGTGCAGCTGACAGACGTGCCAGGACAGAGGAGCAGGGATGTCTGCAGAGCTGTTAACACCGAGTGCAGGGCTGAGTTGAATCTGGACTGAAAATGGAGTTTCTGCCTCCTGGGTCTTGTAAGCTCTGCAGGGGTGTTTCTTCTGATAAAGCTTCCATATGGTCCTCAATTCTGGCAGCTCATCTTCGGCTGTTTGGAGGCTGGATCCTCAATATGACTCCTTCTGCTTTCTGCTACTGGCTACCTACTGCCTACTGTAACTCACACTACACATACATATCGAAACGATGCCATAGTATTGCTGTATCAATTACTACTGATTTTTGCAACCACATTTGTGGGGTTAATTTGTTTGGGAATAATCTAATCTGCTACAAATATAGAAAGCAAAAATACATATATTCAGCTTTACTAAACATTCTTGCACAGTAGTTATTGAGTAATTATTTTAAATAAATAGAAAAACTCTCATATATTTCAGGCTTTGGAAGTTATATTTCTGAAGAACTTCAGATAAGGAGCAACAGAGAAAATTAGCAACTACAAAAGGTCTTGATAAAATATTAGTACAGAAATAATAAATGGATGAAAGTCCTCCAAACATGGAAACTAAAATGCTAAGATATAAAAGTGGAAAAATGGATGTCAGCTTTGTTCAAGAATCAAGAAACTTCAAAGACACTTTTCCAAAGTTGGGTTAAATCTAGGTCCCAGTGGCATATGGGGGTGGTTTTGCCACTCAAAGCTGCAGAATGGGGATTTGAATTCCTGACTACTTCTGTCCACAAGTTCTGACCTACCTTTCTTAGCACCACATGCAAGCAGGGATCATCACTGTTATAAGTCACTGTAAAATTGAAAGCTCCCCAAAGAAACAATAAAATGGTAACACCCTGTTACCATTATTACCAACCTGTTAACCTGTTGCCAGCTGGAAGGGGTCAGATGTCAAAATAACTTCAAGAAACACAGATGAAATGGTTTCTACTTAATCTATGGAGGGTAAAGAAGGCTGGTTTATCAGTTTCCTGTCTAACAACTAACTCTGCCAGGCTACATCTGCATCACTGAGCTGATGTGTGTTTCCAAAAATTTAAAGCATGCTTTGCCTGGATCCCATGTATCTCAACAAAGCATACATCAGCCTTTTCCACTTCTTCTGAGAGCAGCCTGGAGTAGGGAGTGGTGAAAAGAACCCTCTAGCTCTCCACTGTGATCCTGATCTGGGTCATGTACCTGAGGATTCAACCTGCAGTACACCAGAGTAGCCATAACTGTTTGTGCTGCAGGATAAGTTAATGTTTCCATACGTGTAACTTGTGTTCTTTGTTTTAAATGAAAGACATCTCCTGATCTTTTGCTGATGATGGACCAGAAACTTGTGTGTGTGTGTGTGCGTGTGTGTGTGAGTTATTCATCATGTCACTGTGTGATACTTGCTGCACAGAGCAGACTGATGGAGAATTAAGTATATCAAGGCTTGACAAAATGCTACAGTATTGCAGTTCACAGTTTCTTTTCACTGAGTCATTTAATAAAAATAAGATTTCATGATGAAGACTGACACGAGTACACCTACAGCCACCAGTATAACTGATACTAGAGGGTTTAGAATTGCAGTATTTCCATTTTCTGTCTTTAAATAATTAGGTTTTTTTCAAATCTTAATGGTGAATTTTCTGAATTGAGATATTAAGATTTGTAATTTTTTTAAGTGAAGCTATACACACATAAATATACAGAAACATCAACAATTTTATACAGGATTTTTCCTAGCTATCCTTTAGTATGTTTCCCAGGACTGAGCGAGATATATAGACTTAAAACTGGTGACTTGTTCAGCATTGTCTTAGTTCCTTGAGAAACACTTGGTGTTATTCAAGCAGCATAAAATCTTCAGATGTGTAGAAGCTGCAAAAGCAGGACAGTGCAAAGGAATACTGAAATTCTGCCTTTCTAGAACCTCACATCACTACACATGGCACAAAAAGGGTTGTGTCTGTCTGAAACACAGAAGGTTAGAAATAAAGAACAAATACTTTTTGATACTCTTCACTTAAGACTAAGAGTAGAGCATCATGTCTTGGCTTGTGTCCTTCTCCAGCTATTTATCTTTAGAAGGAGAGCTAATCCTCTGGGAAAACACCTTTAGCACTTCTCTCTTTCTGGTATGTTGGGTGATGATCATCACAGTTAGTCAAGCCCAACTGTATGTATAATTTTTTCCTTTTTCTTTTGAATGGATTTATAGTTAAATGCTGTTAAAAATCTGAAGAATTTCAGACTAAAAGAAAAATCGGAACCAGCCCAAGTGGTCCAAGCACTACTATTTCCTGCAAAGAGCATGTGTGTATTCATGCATGCACACTACAGAAAGAAAGCAAGCAATGATACCCCATTAATGTACAGATGGAAGTTTATATTGATTTCGGCAAAGACCAGAACATAATGGTAACATGAATAACAGATAATAGCATCTGGCACTTTTAACATTTTTAAGCCCTGAAATCTTTGGAGAACTGACAGTTGAACTAACTGACAGCTCTAGTTATTTCTCAGCGCTTTCCTTTTGGAGAGATTTTGAGCTTTTTCCAAATTCACTTTTTTTTTTTTAAGGGGGCATCTGGACAGGCTATTTTGCTGAGAGAGAGAGACACAATATTTTCTGGAAATTACCACCAAAATTAAGCAACTGTTGTGCATATGAACCAGATAACAATGAATTAGAAATAGATATAATCAGTCATTTTCTTTGCATAGGGATAACTGCCAGTCTTTGATTTTGAAAACAGAGCCTCTGGCCCTGACATCACTGGACATATCAAGGCTTCCTGGGATGGCAAAATCTCACAGCAGAGATCTGGGGCCAGATCCTCAATTAGGGATGAAATGCACAGTGTCAAAGCACCGAGTGCAAGGGGCACCAGCACCTGAGTGCATTGGACCATTATGCCCTGTTGGGTAGTTTAGTTGCCTTAAACTCCCTGTGCTGGAAAGGGACAGGGAAACATCCAGACACTCATCAGAGCCTTGTGAAAGTCAGGCAGGGATTGAGGGAGATGTGGAGGTACTCCTGTCTTGGCTCTTTTGCTGAGCTGTGATGGCAGCAGGGAGGAGGAGTGACATGACAGGTCCCCTGACAGGTCTGTGGCACCTCTTGATCTCAGCAGCAAGGCAGTCCTCTCAAAGCTGGATACACTTGCTCATCGCGCAGCATGAATGGGGAAGGGCCTGAGCCCTCAGCCTCCTGCCTCATGTCAAACCCACTCCAAAACCCTGGTACACAGATTGTTCTGTCATTGGTGAGGTAAGGACCATCATTAGCCCCAAAGAGGAGACTGCAAAGGGTTCAAGACAAACCAGCCTCCAAGAAATGCAAGCTTTTTCAGTGGACACATTGCAACAGACTACCCAGTGTTGACAGATTTTTTCCTTACACAACTGAATTATCTTTTAATTCCGGGTGGTTTTTGAATTGGAGGCCTGGATCCTCTAACCTCAATCATAAATAGCTTTTCCCCAACTCTGTCTTCTTGAAGTGTCAGATTTGATGTTTGAAAAAAAGTTAATTTCATAATAAATATAATGGTCAAATTCTATTATTTGATATATAAAAACAAACAGGGAGTTAATTGTATAAAATTGTCCAACTGGGGCATCTTTTAGTCTGTTTCTGAAAGTTGTAACATAAGCTTTTATCTAATCAGCCTTTCAAAGATCTGTTGGTCCCTTCCTGATTTTAAGAAAAATGAAAGCAGTCCATATTCTGAAAGTCAGGCTCAAGAGAAAAAAATAAATTTGAAGTTACTGGCAAAGTAGAAGAATAAGAAGGAAAGGCCATAGTAGACTATGCTGCCTTGTTGTCAAGAGCAGACATGAAAGAGCAAAACTGAAACAAAACCAGAATCAAGACAATTACTGAGTTGGAGGTGACACTCTAGAAGACTGGCTGCAGAAGTTGCAAGCTGGAGATCTAAGACTCTCTGGCGGAAATTTCTTTCAGTATACAAAGTAAAAAGTTTTCCAATGAAAGAATACTACAGGCAAGGTTTTAAGCATGTGTTTAAATGCTTACATAGCAAGTTATCTAGAAGATATCTATCTTCTATCTGAAGAGATGGTATGGAAAAATTGCTTTTAGTTTCAGCATGAAAGAATTGTCTTCGTTTGATTTTATTTGTTGGGGTTATTTTTGCTTTGTTTTTCTTTTTTCCCTGGTGATTGCTAGTCCATTTGGGTGTCTGTGTTACAGGACTGAGCATTAGGAACAAAATTTAAAAAGCAGTCTCTAATGATGGATACCTTTGTTTCCCTTATCTTAGAGACTTACAGACATTAACAAGTAGGCTCTGAAAGCAAGATTTTTCAAAGTGAGTAATGGGTTTTTCTTATATCACATCCAAGAGACCATTAAAACTAGCTCAATGTTCACAAGCCTCTACCTGTGGAAACTGATTCCCTTTAAACTGCACTAGGTGATCCCAAAGACTATTATATGGTCTCTCATGCAAGGGAAAAAGTCACTCAGAAACTGAAAAAATACCTCTTTTTCTTCTTCTTTCCTGCCATGGGTCTTGCTGTAGTTGATTGGTGTATCCCAGCCTTCCTGTTCACAAAGTGCCTGGTAGAAGGCTGCATTTACCAGGATGCTGCTTGCTTTGAAAGGAGAAGAGGAAGGAGTGGGAAGTGCTGTGCTGGAAGAAGTGAGAGGCATAACTTTGTCTTGGCTTCGATTCTTTTTCATGCTCAAATCCAGAGTGCCATTTTCATCCACTTCTATCTCAGCTCCCTGACATGCAACAGGAAATAGAGACACGTTTAGATATGGACATGGTAAGGCTGTAAAATAACCATGTGGTGCTTTTAAAGGATAAATATAAATGCACGCTTTTATTTAAATTTATCTGAATCTAAACCCAGCTTTTCGATTTATGTCAGTTAATGTCCAACTCTTAGGCAGACTTAAGAGTAGCCTCAGTAATGGTATCCCTGCATCTCAGCTTAAACATAGTAAGCGGAATTTAAATAAGATGCCTCTAAACCATAACCTATACACCCTAAATCTAGTTTTATTTAAACAAAGTTTAGCTTTAAATCTTCTTGATCTTTTCACTCTTACAGAGAACTATGACCCCAATTCACAGTTAAAAGTATTAATGCATTGTTTAGGTCATCCCACAGCATTACTATCGCATATCCTCCCTTCCCCCCACACCCTGGAAACATTATAACATCTGCATCATGGGGGAGGAGAAGGAGGGGGAAAGAAATACATCTAAAAGTAGCACAGTGGGAGAAATTTTCACTAGGGTTTTCTACATCACTTGAAATGACAAACTGCTTTTATCATAATTTGACTAGGCCACTAAGGCATAAGTCTGCACTGACACCACTAGACTGAGAGCTACAGGAGGATCTTGAGGAGGTTCTCCCTGATGCAGACATTCTGCCTGAGTTAACAAAGCCTTTTCTTCCTGGGAAGAACAGCAAAGAGCAGCCTCTAATTGCAGAGGTGTGTGCAGACTGGGGAGAGACCCAACCTCTCCTTCCAGTCTGGGAAAAGCTCTCCTGCTCACAAAAAGGGGCAAATGCTGCTTGGCTGTACAGGAACAAAGGAAGGAAACTTCACTGTGTTGCCTTATGCTGTTTGATCACAGAAAAAGAGGACAAACTCCTCTTCTTGCAATGATAAAAAGCTGATGAAAGTACAACATATTAGTGTAAGCAACAATTTCTCCCTTGTGCTTGATATGCTATGCTGAATATTGACATATTTTCTGTATAGGCATGAATCAAAGACTAATCCTTGCAATTGCCAACGTTTACTGAAGTCAAGTAGGGGAAGAGATGAAAGGTGGCTTCTAGAGGACTATTCAGTAGTTGCCCTGAGTAAAGTGGAGAATATTCAAAGACTATGGAGATAAATAGCAATGTCAGAGATCTACACCAAGAATACCGTAATTAACACTGCTCGTTGTCTTCCTGTTATTGTCATCACTTTTATTTTTAATTTGCATCACCACAAAGATTGGATAACACTTGGGAATTTGGGGTAGATGTCTTTGGTGCTGTGTAACTGTAGGAGACAGTTGTATAAAACAAGATTTCCTACCTTGAGTAATATAATAGGAAATTCACAGTGTAAGTGAATCACCTAGATGTGTTGTAAATGGAAAAGAGATGGGTATGTCCAGTGGGCAAGTTTTTCTGTCTTTCTTAGACCTCTTCCTCAGGAAGACACTGGCAGAATGAGTCCCTTTGTCTTTCTTCCCATTAAATATTGCTGGAGTTTGATGGTTAGTCAACCATTTAATTGTTAAAGATAGGGCAATGAAACTTATCCTCTTTGGAGGATCTTAAGAAGAGTTGTGGTAAACAGGGAGTTCTTCCCCTGGGCTGAAAGTGTGGCATGGCCACCCTGGTTGGACTGAGCTTCCTTCATGCAGCCTTGTCTTCTACCACTGCCAGCGATGGCTCATTTAAAGGTAAAATGTGATTAATTAAATCTTCTGAATAAGAAGGAAAATATTGGTAGAAGATGACAATTTAGGGCCTGACAATTTCTCTTCACTCAGCCAGCATGGTTCCTTTTTGCATCCATGAGCCTGACACAGATGCCCACCTAGACTGAAGCACCACCAAGCCATCTGCTTGTCCCTGGTTCAGAAACTCAGGCACCTCTTACGTTTGCTTCTCCCACATAGCTAAGTTCACATTTTCAATCATACAGCTTAAAGAGAGAGATGTTTTATTATATTTATGGGAAGTAAATACACTTCTAATATGTTCATACTAAGACGCTTTGGTTATATCTTTCTGCCCCTTTTTAGTAAATAGTTTAATCTCCTGTGATAGTTTTAAGCCCTGAATTTGACAGTGCAGCTTATCCTGGATAATAACTTAGTAACCACAACATCTTATGCCATCTGTATAATATCAAATACATTTTTATACCGGCATTAATAAACCTTAGTTAGAAAAATCCAAGATATTAACTATATCAGTGCCAAGCACACACTCCAGGATCTGACAATATAACTCTGCCATGATCGCCCCAGTGTTTTTTGGCTTCATAGTTGATATGTAACTATAGCAATGAAACAGAGCTACAGTAATCAAGTTTAATGACCAATGTAAAGTAAAATGCTAAACATTGTAGTTGCTGACATTTTTCATAATAAAAAAACTTGGGTTAAGTCTGCACAACCAACATTCACATAAAATTCCAGACCTCTGTGACAGATGGCTTAGGAAAGGAAGCCATGTGACTGGGCTGCAGTAGTTTTATAGTGCAAAACCCATAAATAGTGCAGATTCTCTGTCACTGACAAAATATCAACTACTCAGAAGGCAACAGCAACAACAAAAAGGACCAAAAACAATCAAGGTCCCCTTCTCAATGCAACTTGACATAGAATAATATCAGAAAATCATTCTCTCTGAGAAAGAGATACCAATAGCCTCCACAAGGAGCTCTGAATAATAAGCAGAAAATTAACCAACACAAATATTTAAAGCTTCCTCAACACTTGCCTGAAATCATGTAGAAGTTGGGTTGTCCAACACGTACCTAATTCTGATCAGGGAAGGCTGGGTTGTGTGTTTGTGAAGTAGCGTGCAGATGGGGTTTAAGTGAGCTCACAGATGCACACAACAATTAAATAAAGTCATGGGAAAAAATATCCCCCTTTACTCATTGCAGGATGGATCCCACGTTTACAGCATGGCTTTTTATTCAGAATGGTATAAAAGAGGTATTGCTTTGGTGCCTTTCTAGCAAACTCCAAATGGCAGAGCGAAAAGAGGGAAGTCAGAGTTATTGCTCCAGTTTGCATTCCTACTCTGATCCCACCCTCCTCTCAATATGTCTCCTTTGCTTGCTTTACTGCATTTATTTTTACATTAATTATAAAATGGAACTAAAAAGACAAAAATGGCAAATGGGAAAAAATGCTAGAGTAGTGCTCTGACATCCTGACAGAAAATGGCACTTACTATGCTTAGCTCAGGCTTGTAAAGGCTGTGTTCTCCTCATTGAAGGCAAGATCTTATTACTGTTGACTCTAGTGCATGTGTGAACAGGCCTATATTTATCCATTTATCATGACATATTTAAAATATAGCTACCAAAACAATGTAAACTGTTCAGATTATTCCTTAGAACTGTAAACAAAACAAAGATGCAAATGCACCTTTTTATTTCCTAACTTATATTTGTTTTAAGCTGTGTAAATCTTTGCAGCCTGATTTTGATCTTACTCACATTTACATTTACACTGGTGTAAACCAGGAAAATATGCACTGAAGCAATGAAGAAAAATCAATGAGCATGAGAGGATACACACAGCAATTAAATTCAAGTTGCTTCTTACCTACTACCTCATCAGTGACAGTCTAATCCCCCCCTCCATGTTTTACAAGCAGCTGGAAAAGGATTCCAGAATAAAAAATGAAAGAAAAGTGATAGGATCACATTTTCTTAATTCCAGTAGCTATTCAGTGAAAAGATAAGGTACAAATAGTACTTTATTACCAAAAAATGAAGACTAATATAAATACATAAACCAAAAAAAGCTAGTCTGTATAGTCTCCAACTGTGTTGTACCATAAAGTCAATCTTTTTCAACCCCCTTTATCTTATGACATAAATATTTGGGAATATTTTCTAGTACTTAATTAGCTCTTGTCCTTAGAATTGAATTACAATAGCTAGGACAATAAAGGATGTTAGTTTTTTGTGTCAAATTTCTCCTGCATTTTTTCATATGCAGGAGAAATTTTTCATATGGTCCATCTGATCCCTCACAATATTTAATACTCTCCAGTGTGCCTCCAGTAATGATTACAAGTTAAGCTTTATCCCAGCTGGATCAGAAAGAGTAAATTATTGTGTCTGCATGGATCTTATTTCAAACCTGTGACATCAGGGAGATTGTGTCATGACATATAAGGGAATTCATGTATTCTTTGGTTGGCATCAGCCATGGAACTTAATGCTAAACAAGTCCAAAGAAACAACATGATCAATGATTTTGCATTCCCCCTAGCAGTTCACTCTGGTTTGGAAAGCTCAAAAGAGCTCTGAAGTTCTGGTATTGGGAGTAAACGAGACTCGTATCTTGCCATGTGTATGAATAATATTCTTAAAGCAAGTCCATCCAAAAGAATACAATCTTTTCCATTCCCAGCCAACAAAAACACAGGCACCTCGTCCTCAATTCTTCACACTTGGATTTAAGCAATGGAGTACTTCTGCAGAAAATTAAAATATTAATTTGGATCAAAATGAGAAAACTTGTAACAGCCCAACACCATCTGAAACAAAAATGGAGTCACAATTTGAGCCCAGAGCTGTTCATAAATTAAAAAAAGCTAGCCAAGAAGGTACTCAGAGAGCAATATGCACAGGATGGTACCTAGCGATACGCTTGGATGATTTTTCATCCTGTATTTAGGCTTTAAGGTATTTGTAATAAAGTACTGCCTGACAAACATGCTGAGTGCTAACTACATTTTTTAAATAATAGATGTCATTTTCACCATCATCAATATCCAAGAATGGAGAGATGACTTAGTTTTGTTCTAAACCAGAATTTGAACTTTAATCATTTTTAGCAAGTGTGATTTTTTTTGTTTGTTTGGTTGTTTTTTTTTGTTGTGGTTTTTTTTTTGTTTGTTTTGTTTGTTTGTTTTGGTTTGGTTTTGGTTTTTTTTGTTTTCTTTCAAGGCATAGTGTGCATATGCCATTTTGTTTAAACAGGTGGGAAAAACACCAAAACATTCAACAAAATGTTTGGCAAGCAGTAGTGACGAGGATACAGATAAACTATTGCTTGCAGCTACCTCACTGAGACGTGTGTGGTGAGGGCTGTAAACAGGGGAGATCCCTGGAAGTTATGATGCTGTGGATTCTTACACAGTGCTAGAAACTGCAGGCTAAGCCTCCTAGGGGAACCCTTCTGGTGACTTCAAAGGGAGCTGAATGAAGCTGCATAAACTGCAAATCAAATTCAGACAGGAGACTGGCTTGGGGTACTGACTGCATGAGAATTGGCTGGTTGGGATAATATTCAAGGGAAGATTTTACTGCAGTCCCAGGCTGAATGGCTCAGATGGTGCAACATTAATGTGGTATTAATTATTTTTGAAAACTATATCATCAAGGTATGTGATGATCTTAGTATTTTGTATGCAATTGATAGATAATTCATAGAGAAGGTTTAAGATTCATTTGACTGCTCATTTAAAATAAATGTATTCTTTTAATGGCTTAACTTTTAAATTAACATTTTTAAACTTGGGATTTTTGTCAGATCACCTGGTGCAGTAGGTCTCTTTGGAAGTTTTTCTTACCAATGGTACTGTTAATGTGTAATAGGACTTCTCTATCCTTGCTACACTTGTCTTTCTCTTTTGTTGTCTTGGACTCTCCCTTTTGAACTGATATGTAGAGAATGAGAGATACATATTTGAATGTCCATTAAATTATTGAAATTTGGAACTATTTTATAAAATACATTTACTTTTTCATTTAAGTGTTACCTGTATATACAGGGAAGTGGTGAATATTCAGGGTAAACCATCCAACTCTTCCTAAGAGAGGGAAAATGCTTTGGGGGGCAAGAAATAAAATTTAAAAGGCAGAAAGAAAAAAAAAATGCTTGGGAACACAGTTGTGCTAAAAAGCATTTTGTTGTTTTCCCACTTGTTTAAGCAAGGCGACATATGCATGCCTTGAGCAAATACAAGAAAATGCCACTTACTTGAAATGTTTGAACTTTAAAGTTCTGCCTTTAAAACTTGGAAGCACAATATTTTTACATCTCTGACAAGTGTACTACTGGCAAAGTATTTCCAGCAAGCCTAGGAAGTCCTCTGCAGTCTCACATATCCTTGCTCTATCACCACACAGCCTCCCATCTGTAAAGAACCAAGCCTTGAATTGCCGGGAGGCTACCTGATGCTCAGGGAAGAGCAAACACCTTTACCTGTCAGGAGCTTTGATCTGCTAAAGTATGGACGAGGCTAATTAGGTTTTCTTAGGAAAAGGAACAAAATGATGTGTCAAGGGGCAGGCCTGAAATGCTTGATAATGTGGGGCTCTGAATACAGCCACTCCACACAGGTATTTTCAAACCTGTGGAATGTGTGTGCTCCTGAGTAGAAAAAGGAAATCATTAACTCTGTAGTAATCCATTGCATTATTTGAGTTCAAATACAGATAAAGCCTCAAGAGGGAGGTTTTTATAATCTAAAATTTTGTAAGATATTCTAGCAATTAAACATTTACATTTGTTACCACAACCAGCCACAAAACAAGTCAGAAACACTGATAAATAGTTAGTAGTCTCTTTTAAAATAGCCTTATTTTATTGTTTCATATTTTAAAATTAGAAAGGGTCTTCATCGAAGAGAGTCTGGCAACTTAATTCCACAATTTTTTTGGTTTGAATCCTGTATGATCAAAGTAATAAATATCCAAAACCAAATAAAAATATGTTTTGTGTACTTTTGGACACCAAATCCGTTTGGGGCTTACTTGTCTGTGTTCTGGCCAGAAGCTAATTCTGATTCTTCTGTCAGATGTTTTGTATCAGTATGCCCTCCAGAAAGTCTGGCAGAAGTGGAGGCAGGCAGATAGCAAGGTAGGCAGGTGATTTTCTTTTAGGCTGGATTCCTGGCTGTGAAAAAGGAGTAAGCTATGTGCCCCAAGTGCCCCTCTGTACCATTACTATTCAGTTCACTTCCATTCAATCCTTCCCCATGATTTGGCAACTGTGAAGCAGGTACATAGGAGAAAATCTTTGGGTTATGTCTGGTCCCTTTACTGCTCTTCTCTGGCAACAAAGGTCTATTGCTGAGGTCAGCCAAAGGCTGCTGCTGCAATTTAATCCAATCATTGGCATCAGTTTCCATTTCCCTACTAGAAGAAGTCTCTGTTCAAGACTGATGGAAGGAGGTTTTTTGCAGCAGATATCAAGGCTTGATCCGTCATTAGGAAAGGTTCTATGAGCAATCTTTGGAACAGATAATGTCTGAGTTACAGGCAATGCATGTGGACATACTCTAAAAAGTTTACCCTGTGGCATTTCCCAACATTGATTTTAATGTCAAAAACTTCCCACATGAGTAGAAATCAAAAGCAGCAAAGTAGGGGATACCACTCTGCAAAGGCACAAGGCTCAGAATACCTAACAAGGTGTTATGCTGGTGGCAAAATTAATTGTTCCACTCAAAAAATAATAGCTAACCTCCTAGCAATGGCGAATGAAATCTCAACCAAAATGTAGATCAACAGCTGTGGAAGCCACCTCTAGCCAGACTGAGCCTTGTGAGGTTCAGATAAGGGAGAGATAAGGTAGAGTGACACTGACTTGCAGAAAAAATAGTCATCTGTCTTTTGGAGCAAACATCACGAGTCAGAGTCCCACAGCAGAAGCACACCTGCTATGCTGTGTCTTGACAAACGCACCTCTTTTCTCTCCCCAGTGATTTCTCCTCAGGTTCTTGTAATGACTCCCTCATCTACAAGGAGCTTTCAAAAGTTTCATGGCAGTGGAACATGTGTGACTTTAATGCAAATAATAAACAGTGCTCCCACACCATTGTCATCAGAAGAAAATCTTGTCTATTTTCATCAGAATTATGATACTATGTAATGGCACAGAAAATAAGGCTCATAGCTCACACAGCACCATTTGTAAATCATAAAGATCTGTGAGGAAACGAAGAGCAGAAACCAAAACACGAAAGCCACACAAACATCTACAAAATTAGGCAGCTTTCCATTATGACAGACTTGCCCAAATTATCTATCTGCAAACGCAGTGGGCCTGATTCTCTACTCTTGCCAGCAGAAAGGGGAATTTTACCAAAGTCAGTTGTTATTCCCCCCCTCTTCACCTTGCCAAACTGTTAGGAGCTCCAAACACAACAGACTCCATAGGTAGTTCTGTTCCATTGCTAGCAAAATATCACCTTGATTAATCATACTATTTTTATATTTTTTTTTAATCAGTCTCCAAAATGATCACTAATGGCAGGTTTCAGAGGGGGAAAAATTCCCTCTTAAAACAGATCTTACTCATTATCCACCACAGATTGTTGTTGGATTTCAAATAACCTTTATCTTTTTTCCTCCCAGAAAACTCCCCCCTTGTAATTACAGCTCAATTATGAAAAGAATTAAAAACATAATTCCTACTATTTATTTAGTTTTATCAGAACTGGTCACTACATTACTGTTTCCTTTCTCTGCCTCTCTTCAAAAGAGCATGCAAACAGAAGCCTTCTTTTGGGGGATTTAATGCAGTCATGCTAACATGAAAGACAGTTTATTCGCACAGTTCAGTAGCTAGCACACCCTCCAGGTTCTTGGACTACCCTACCTTGGCAGACAGACTCTGTGGTTTGTTGGAGAGGATCTCTGCTGCTTCCCTGCAGCGGGTGGAAAGGTTCAGGATAGCAGCAGCTGCTGCTATGTGGGTGTCTTCACTACATTGACCGTAGCTATAAGAGTTGGCATGGCAAGGGCTCTGTGTGTGGGCGCTAGCACTAGGCAGTCGATTAGAAAATTTCACTGGATTTGAAAAATGCTTTGCTGTTGAAGAGAGATTTGATTAGCAATTGCATGTATGAAATTTTTCCCATTAAATAGTTTTGCTTCTCAGACTAAAATTTCAGACATAAAAAATATTCAAAGATTACATTTAAAACAATCCATTTCCTATTGCCAGTAAGGGCTTGCAGTGAAAATGGCTTCAGAAACACAATAATTTAATTTTTCCTTGAGAAATACACATCTGTCAACAAACCTTCTGAGATTTTTACTCATCTTTTACTTATCCTTAACCCAGACATTGAAAGCAGTGATGTCCAAGGAAAGACTGAACACGCATTAATGTGTTACCCATCGTGGTTTGACCACTCCAGTGGGCAAATGCAATCGTAAATGTATTCTTATAAAGGCTTCCTCTTGGAGCTCTGTTGTGCAAAAAACCAACAGTGACTTGTCCAGTCTTAGCTAAAACAGCACTGCTTACCCTACTTAGATAAATAAGTTTGTTATTTAAATAGCTTTGCTGATGTGACTAAGGAGCACAAAACCAGGCTCTTGAATGAAGCAATCAGATAAAAACATTACCTGTAAGGACCATTCAGTACTGATTTTGTGGAAATATTTAGAAATTTAAGTCTATCCTTTAGTCAATTAAAAAAAACCAATGGCAATGAACATTCATATGATCTTGTTTTACAGTCTTTTTTTGGCTATATTTGGGATAATACACAGATTTATTAGGCACTGTAAGGTCAGTTGAGAATGAAATACAAACAGGTGAACAGAAAAGCACTTTCACAGACAAAAGCAGTGTTTGTGGTTCTTTGTTTTCTTCTTCATCATCAGCATTTATTCTAAAGCTCTTAGAGAGAACTCTGCTCTCTCTTCTGGATTTTGGAGCTTGAGATGGGATAAAGTGTTGCAGGGAGAACACAACACCATGATTTCAGCTGTAAGGAAGCAATAATCACTTCTTTTGTCTGCAGCCCTCACAGTGTCCTACAAAGATAAACTAAGCAAAATCCAATTTCTCAGCCTACACCCAGATACATCAAGAACATTTCTGTGTACGGCCATCTGCTCGCTCCCTAAAGATCTGAGCCCCAAGGCTCTGGATCCCTTTGGATGTAGGGCTTTGGCTGAGTGCTTTTTAATGCTAAGAGCTACACAAGGCATAGGACGACTCATCTTCCCTGAAACTTGGGATGCTCTAAAAGAAATGTTTGTTTATGTGCTTTGACTGGAGCTGAATGCTACATTCCATTTCTCTAAACACTGGAGGCATCTCAGTAGAGCAATACATGAAAGCCTCATGATTCAGTCCTCCCTTTCTCTAGTGAAAATTAAAAGGGATTTATCTACCCTGCTGTAATACTGTAGCACAAACAAGACAGTCTACATTTTATCAGTTGCTACAATGAAATTTAAATTGTGTTTAAAGACCAGAAAGTGCATTTTTCATTGCCTATCCTAAAAGATAAAAAAACAACCAACAAACCAACAAAAAACCCCCAGGCTATAAAGGGTGCATGTTTTGCTAACAAAACAAGTTTGCAAGTGCAGAATCCACAGAGGGCTAATGATGGGCTTTTGGCTGGCTATATATTTACATAGGACTCTGAACCCATCACTACATCATCAGCTTCTTATTGCCAACTTTTGTATACCTGAATAGTTAAATCACTCACCAGCTCTTTTACTTTCACCTTCCATTAAAATAATAGCTGCACATTGCAATCTTTGCAAGAACAACAGGCTGTAAACTTCAGCTCTGATACACTTCATACATAAATTGCATATATGTGTATTTGCATTTGTATAAAAACATTTCAATCATTTTTTCCTTGAAATGAACCTGTGAAATAGACATACATCTGTGCAAAGAGACAGCTAATAGGGAATATTCAATTTTAGAAACAAAATTGGAAAATCTGCCACCCAAGAAGGCAGCAATGCATATATTTGCTTTCATTTAAGCAAGCCTATTTTCTAGGTCAGATAAATATCTACTTTTCATTTGCAATTTTAAATAGAGTATTTTATATATATACACAAAAGATAGATACCTACAAACATACATGTGTGTTTTTGTGTACTCAGATGCATACACAAATAAATATAAAAACATACAAATTTTATAAATATATAAAATATATATAATATTTTATAATATTAGAGGTATATTAGACTATAATTAACTTATGTGTGAATTTATTCGTTAATAAAATTTTTTGCTTTTCTGTTCACCTTACTATGCATGTTCTTCTTTGTTGGGGTAAGTGGGACGAAATTTGTTTTCCTATTTTGTTGTCCTTGACTAATATTTTTGTCATTAAAAAAACAAAAGCTAACTTAAGAGTCTTTTTTCACATTGTTCTGGAGCTATTTTCTTCTGAACCCAATTTCAGTGCAATGAAACATTTCTTTTCTATTTCCCTCATGACAACAGAATTATTTGTTTCTTTAAACTAAAGAATATTCTATAATGGTCAATACAATGGCAGTCGTTTCCCATGCAGATTCTGAAGAGCACCTGCAATAAACCATCACTGTCCATGCTGTGGTATCTCATTTGTACAGAGTAGTACCTCAGCAAATCTGTAAATGATGCAAGCAGAGGAATCTTGATAACAATTCAATGCATTGGTTATGTCTGCACTATAAATGTGATTGAGTACAGAAACGTGAGGTACCAAAACAAATTCAGTCCAGGCCTGGAATTAATGTAGCTGAGGCACATGCTCATCTAGGAGGAATAATACCTGTATAGATTCACCTAAATAGTACCTGAAGTACCTTTGAAACCTAACTTGGATTTCTTTGTACTACAATTCATTACATCTTGTGCAGACACATATCATGGAACTCCTCATCTATACCATAAAGGCATCACAATTTGATAAAGGAAGAACGTAACAGGTAAAACATAAAGCATTCCTTTTTACTCCTCTTTCCCACTGATGACTGCTTTCAAAGGAAACATCAAAAAAGTAAACTTTGTAGTAATGATATTTAGATTCTATATTTTCCAAATTAGTGATTCTATTTAACATTCTAGACACAAGTGATTAAAGATGGTTTCTACAGACCTTTCTAGAATTCTAGAAGTTTGAAAGCAGAACAAGCAAAAAGGAAAAAAAAGTCATCAACTTTTTGCCCCTTTTTCAATAGCAAATTGGATTTTGAGCTTACATTCAAGAAACTGAGGTGTTTTTCGACCTTGTGACACAGGTGCTGTTGTGCGTTTGCCGAAGACTTGTGCATCAAAACTGGCATAATCAAATGGGACTTTCCCAAACTTCTCCTGTTCTTTCACCAGGGTGCCTCTGGAGGAGGTGACTGGCTGTGAAGTTCTGTAACTGTACTGAGATACCTCAGGCTGCTTTGATAAATTTGTCCTGCAGAGGGGAGGAAAAGAATGAAGGAGAAAGACAATAATGTCTTTAAATAACCTTGTCTTGAAAAATAGGATATGGTTGAATCTCATAATCTAAAAATGTGCTATTATCACATGAAACTTACTGGTGGGTGTATGCAAGAAATAAACATGGTGGCTAACTAGTAATCAAAAAGTACTTTGACTACTTCACAAACTAAAAGATGAGGACATTAAAAAATGTAGCATTCTTCAGCTGTAGTTTGGGCTTTTTACAAGGAAGTTACTGACTTACTGCTAGATTACCACTGTAGCATGGTGCTTCCTTTCATTCTAAAAAATTGTCTGGATTTTTTTTCTAGCTTTTAGTTTTTTGGATCAGTATTGTTCTCACTTTACTGTGAATGAGTATGATATAAATATAATATAAGATGATCTGAAATAATTGCTTGTGCTACTTGGGAGGAACAAATGATGTATGGTGTGTTATTCCATTTAGTTAATGTTCAGTAACTACTTGTCTTTAGTAATTTCCTAAGGACTTTTCATGTGTAGAGTTAAGGCACGTGCAGTTGGCAGACACATGGACATAATATTCTGTAATGGCTCTGAAGGAACCATTAGAGCTGATCATGTCAATAATCCACAAATTAAAGTGCCCCCAAATAGACCTGAATATAATAGGTTGCAATGGTCGTGGTGCCAATGATGTGCAAATTATGCATCTCTGTAGGGTCCATATAACTCAAACAAAATACAATTGCAATAAAAAATGTTTCTCTTGTTTGATATCGTATAAAAAATAAATTAAAGTAATTAAACCAATAAACTAAGAATTAAGAAACTCTATGAATTGTTCTGATCAGGTTACTTGTGTGGAAGTAAGATTTAGTAGGATATATTTGACTGCTTATCCAAAGATACGTCTTTTGTCTTTAACGTCAGCCACATGCACAAGAACCAACAGAAAGATCATTGTTTATTTTTAGAGTCGGATGTCTTTGCAGACGTTCATCTTGGAAAACTGGGTTACCACTGAAACCTAAATCTGAAGCAGGTGTAAGGTCTGAGGACCAACCCACAGATTATTTATCATTATTTTGGAGAGACTGGTTTGTGAGGACTCCTACCTGTGAGTCTGATCATGGCACTGCCCAGCTTTTGGAGACTCGAGCTGGTTCTTTTCCTGGGACATTGCCAACTTTTCAGCTGCAGCAATTGGACAACCAGAAAGGCTGTTGAAAAGCAAAGGTGAAGAACAGAAAAAAACATTGAAATTAATTCTTGAATAAAGGACATGTGTGCTGCTTTTCTGTGGAAATCAGTGGCTTTGAGCTTCTCTGATGGTCTGCACATTTATGAGAACTGCTGTCATTTTAGCCCAGATTCATGTGTTTTTCAATGCTTAATGCAAAACTGTGAAATCTGCATGTATTTTAGGTGATATATCTGGAAACTGAATCATGTAGGAGTTTTCCACAGTTTAGCTTTGATGCTTTGTGTCTGGCAAGTCACTAGTAAATTTTTTGACAAATGTCATTTACTTTATCAGCCAAACCATGCATATACACCTCCTGCTGATTTAAAGGGAAGTGAATTTGGGAAAAAAACCCAGAGATATATGAGGGACTGTTACCAAAGAACACATTCTGTCATTTCAAGTTGTGATAGCTTATATTTTCCTGTTTGTTTCATTAGATTAGAACATGTTTTCTTATCCTATTCATGGGTTGCTCATGATACAGCCAATGTGCCTCAAAGATGACTGGGGATTTAAAACAGGAAACACAAAGAAAAAATATCTGCTTGTGCCATATATATTCTTGTAGACAAGATTGTCATATGTCTGATAAAGACTGACTTATTATCTTTATTATTAAAACACAGTATGATAAACCTTAATTTTGGTTCACTCATGCGATAACAAATCAATCAATAAACAAAAAAACCCAAAATCTCACAAATATTCAGATCAACAAAGAAAGCTGTTTTTGAAATTCTTATGTCCCAAGTTTGTTTGTAAGATTGACATTATCTTTCCCAAGAAGCTTTATGATGGAATATACTGCTTCCAGCAGAAAGCAGTACTGACAAGAGCTGTGCTGACAGCAATGCCTTGCTGGAGACAGAGTGTGTTGACTCTCTGCCTCACCTGCAGTCCAGCTATGATTCCCCAGCTGCCTGTCTGGAAGGCTTTTCTCAATTATACTTTCTCCCTGCAGGCATCGAGTTAAACAGACAGGAGTGTTCCAGGCAGGAAGATGGCATTCCTGAGGGTAGTAAGTGGAGCTTTTAAACAGATTTTAAAGTAGTCCACTTAAAATTATCTGTTTTTCTAAAAGGGAATGTGCCTTGATTGGAAGTTCCTGTCAAGGACTAACATGTAGTGGTGCAATAAGAATGGGTTTTGGTTTCCATTTTTTCATTCCTTCCCCTTGTACATGATGACTTTACAATGTGAAGACCATGATGAAATTGGAGCTTTAAATCTCATCTATGAAAATACTAGTGGAATTTGCCATCCTCAATCCAGCAGCCATTTTTTATATAAGAGAATTAAGCACAATTATTTGGTTATAAATAATGCAGGCTGCCCTTGCAGTTCATAGACACTCTTCAGTGTAGTACATAGCATCTAATCCAAGATGTGCCTATCAATTTACTCCCGAGTATGTGTAAGGTTTTAAGTGGACAGGAATTTTTCTGATCTACCTTCGGTGTGTGTTGCGATTGCTGTTGACATGTCCTCTTCCAGTGCATCCTGGGGTGGGGCACTTTAAAACATTTTCATGCATGGCAAGAACTAAACAGAAATAAAAAAAAGGTTGGTAGTAAGTGTATCAATTAAAAACACACATCTTTAAAAAAATGAACCTTTGAATTCAGATTCTTAATTCTTTCTCATTTTTATCACAGAAGAAGAGGTCAACACAGTGACCATGGTGCCTCCAGCATAAACCAGCTTATTTCTATATTACTGTGGTGTGGCTTCCCACATGCACAAAATTGTTTCTAGGGACTTTAACAGAACCTAAGTGGAAGTCAGCAAAGATGTTAAATCATGAAGCCCTTTATACATCACTAACACTGGAAAAGGTAGTTGATAGAGAAGCCCTGGGCCACACAGTCCATATTATGTGGAGCTGCAGTCCCTCTCTGTCCCAGGGAAGGAATGCTCTCAAGTACAGGAAGACAGTTTATACATTTTGTCAGATGTTTTGAGTAAGTCCCTTTGAACTGTTACACCTTCTGAGTGTAACATTCTGAGTGTACATTTGAGCTGTGCTGAAACTCCCTTGGGCCAATCGGTCATGGTTCCAAGCAGCAGCTTACACTCTTGGTAGTGATTACCACCTCTTGCCTGTACATTTCCTATGCCCTCGGATGTGGATCACCTTTGCTAAGACTGACAGGTATGTCCATGTTAAACAGTATGCATCTTGGGGGCACAGTGTTTCACAAAAGCTGACTGTTCAGTCCATGAGTTTGTTCTGCAAGGAACAAAATTCTCTGTTTTTTTTTTTTCCCCATCAGGACAGAGAACATCTAATTGGAAGTGTGATAATTAACAAGGACTTGTTAATTTTAACTTTTTAGGAAGTTAATGTTGCTAAGGCCTTCCAAATGCAGCCTGCTTAATTCAGCAGATGTTTCCCTAAATACAGTTTAGTACCAGATTTTAAAAAAGGGATAGCTACAGTTAGGAAGAGGATTTTGGTAAAGTGCAAATATCCTTTTAATTTGTTGTTATGCATACCACCACAAAGAACAATCTGACTAACTAGGGTGTTTAAGCGGATAGTTTCACATTAAATTTTGGCTTATTATACAGCATTTCATTGCATCATGTTGCAGGATTACATACACAAAAAGCCAATGTAATCAGAGCAGCACAGTTAGAAACAAGCAGGGACATTCAGGCTAGACTGGTCTTAAAAGGGTTAGTGTGATACTGTCGCAAGAGAGGGACCTGCTGTGGACCAGCACTGGGATGTACTGATGGAAATAACCTTTTTGAGCTCAGCAGCAAGGGGGACACTGGAAACATCTCTGCATAAGCATGCCCAGGCCTCTCAGCTGTTGGCAATCAGTACCAGCAACCTCCATGTGCGATTGCGGCAAATGAGGCCATGGCTCCAAAACAAGCAGCTGATGTCTGTGCCTTAGCAAAGGTGTGAGCAAGCAACATCTTGGAGATTCATGGGACTACAGGATGCAGGTCTGCTGGCAGCATGGGGACAGGTTGTCTGATCTTGTTCTTCCCAGGCTACCTGAGGAGCCTGCTGCTGTTTGCAATGATGCTGCTGAGGAGCACTTGAGCTGCACAAGTGTGGGAAGTAGGACTGTGGCTATGAGCTGGAGGGCAAAGAAGGTGTGATGGCTTCTTTCCCAGTCTCATTCTGCAATCTCACGCAGAAAAAAAGGGGATTCTTCTCCAGCATAAGCACACACTACCCACAATACTGAGACAGATCCAGTTGTTATTCTGGAGAGCAGAGTGATGATACTCACTTTCTAGTGGCACTCTAACTTTATGTGGACAGCCTGAGAGACTGCGGTGGTGAGGGTACAGCCCAGTCACATGCCCCGTGCCATCACATCCTGGGATGGGGCATTTGGTTTCTCTCTTTTCAGGCCTGGGTGAATCTGCAGAGAAATCAGATAAGGATTTTGTTTGGGTTTAGCCCCTATCTGCACTTAGCTGAGTGATCTTAGCAGCCTGATATTCTCTATTTTATACTTCAGATTTAATTCCTGTGCAAAGTTTTAACAGAGATGTATGCAACTGAAACATCGCTTCAGGTTTTCACACTGTGTCCTTTAAACTATGATCCCCCCCTCCCAATATGCCATTTATGTGCTAAACTATATCGCTTTAGGATTGCAGTGTCATTTATTCCATTCAGACCCTCAAACAGGACAGAAGCCACAATCCAATAAGCCAGAAAACTGGCAGCATGAGCCAACAGCAAGATCTATAAAGGAATAAATAAAAAAAGCAGAAACAATCTTTTGCTCTGTTAATGTCAGACTCCAGGAAGCTGGGACAACCAAATAAAAGCTGAGGTGTGAAACAAATAAGCAAACAAACAAAAAGCATTTCAACCAGAAGCCATTCCTTAAATATCACAGATCTCTAGGCTGTAGGTTCTTTGTTAGGAAAATGAATACATGCCACTTTACATTTGAGAGGCAAGGCAAGCAGCTCCCT
The DNA here is from genome assembly GCF_041296385.1 of Aphelocoma coerulescens. Lineage (NCBI taxonomy): Eukaryota > Metazoa > Chordata > Aves > Passeriformes > Corvidae > Aphelocoma > Aphelocoma coerulescens. The sequence goes on from NC_091015.1 coordinate 127,059,082, forward strand.
CTGGTACACATGGCAATGCTGCTTTGTGGAGCAGCCCACAAAGACACTGAAAACATGGAGCAGCCGATACCCTTTCAAAGGCAAGGTCTCAGCCCAGCCCCACAGCTACTGCTCTGTAATGGCCACAGTGCATTACCAATTTCTGTTTCAAGCACCTGGAATTGTGCAAGAAACACTGGTCAGAAAACCTTTATTTGATTTCCAATGCAGGATCAAAAGTCTGGGCGAGAAATGAATGATTTCTGGTCCAGAAATTCTCTTGTGAGAAATCTGGAGGAAGTGGCCGCATAAATTGCTGAGGATGGTTTTAGCTCCATCTGTGATTGGCTGCCAACAGCATTTGGTGCTGAGGGAGGAAACAGCTGCAGCCAGCACAGGGAGCTGCCTCCTTCAAGCTCATTTTTCTGGACTATGAGGTAGGATGTTCTTAGGGACAGAATCACCAGAGACAGTTAAGAGTTAAACTTCTAGCAAGTTTTTAGGTTAAAAAAATAAAATAAATAAATAGAGAAGGAAAAAATAGACTCAGAATCATCAGGAGACCACATGCTTTTTAGAATCACTGCAAATGGAAAGTGCTGCAATAGTGAACAGAAAATAAAGAGGGACCCTGAAATATGATTTAGTGTTTCCTCCAGTACTTGAAAAAGTTTATCATGAAATAGATTTTTTTCTGATCTAGCATCCAAGAATGAAAATTAAGAGCTGGTGGATTTGATGGTAGATTTTTTAGAAAAAAAAAAAAACCAGTTAATTATATAAAGTGGAAAAATTATGTGCCCAATACAACATTGACTACAGTCATGTGGTGTTTATACAACCTGAACAAAGCCTGGTGTGTTTCTCCATGAGTGTTCCCTCTGAACTCACCTGGAAACCACAGCTAATTATAATATGAGGTAAACAGGGAAGAGACAGATTCTGCCATTCTTACATCAATGCTCTTTCCTATGTGTGCTGTGAGAAAGTCACATTGGCACCAATGTGAGCCTGACGAACACAGAAGCTCTCAGGGTAGGAAAGGATATCTGTAAAGTTCCTGCATATGCCAAAGTCATCTGAGCAAATAAATGTTCACATAGTTCAATAAAAAGGTACATTAATACCATGCATGCACAGCTTAAGACATGCTAATGAAAACACTACCTGAGACACAAAAATGAGATGTATGCATTTTCTTCCCAAATACTGCAGGAAATATTTTGTAGTTGCGACTCCTAAAAATACCTGTCAGTTCTCTTTCACACTAAATGCTTCAGATAAGTAAATTACTATAATGTTTGCAATGTCCACAGGCCTACTCTAAAGTTACATTAGAGATACCAAAGTAAATCATTTATCAAAAGCAGAAATTGCATCAATGCTAGGGTGACCTCGGGATGTTTGGAAAGCCAAAAGGAAAAGTCAAAGGACAGATGAATGTATTGTTACTTACTACCGAAGGGAGTGTGCTTAAAAAATGACATCTCTTGATGTTCTATAATTATCCTCAACTGAAGAGTTTCATACAAGACAGCCCAGTTTATAAATCAAACCCAAATCTCTTAAATCTCCACTTCTAGAAGCCTGATTAATTGCTGAAAATTGAGTGATGTTCCTACGGGTATGTAGGATACCACAAACCATCAGGAACAATAAAGATTTTGGAATTGACTGGTATTTCTGCTGATGGTGAATTAGGCAGAAGGGCTTGTGCTTTCCTGGCTCGGAAGTGCTGGCTGTAGCAAAATGTAATGTTGATATGTGAAGTGGACTGAACTCAGAAAACACATGGATTAAGAATAAGGTAGTATCCTTGGGAGAGGCCAATTTTTCACCCTGAACTTGCCCTTGAGCACTGTTTTAATGCCTTGTCTTTTGTCTGCTGAAATTTTGGAGGTTTGTATTAGCACCCTACAGAGGAGGAAGCAGAGAGGAGGAAAAGGAGGAGAGCGACTGTCAGTGCCAGCTACACAGCCCTTTCAGTACCCATTACTGATCATTTTGCACAGCAGTTTGGCTGGAAGCCAAGTACCTAGCATTTAACCTGGTTAGACGTGAGGCACTAGTGTGAAGGTACATAATTAACAAAATTACCAGCTAAATTCCAGATTCTTTACTGTTGCTATAAAACCCAGCTCAGAATCCTCTATCAGTCACAGGACAAATGCTTAAGCCAGCAAGAAGAGCCAAAAATACTTCCTTACGTTTGCTGCTAAATATCTGTCTCCCACCAATGTCAATAACTTTGGTTTGTCTCCTTTCCCCTGCTAGATGCTCCAGAAGAAACCTATCCAGTTCCTTGTAGGTGCTGTGAAACACATGCCCTTGCTCTGCCTGCAGAGCGATTGCTTGCTCTAGCAAACTCAAGTTCCCTTTTGTTTTGTCCAGCTCAACTGACACATCTGTGGTTTCTGACAGGCACTCGTTGTCATCTTCTTCACTTTCAGGGAAGAGATTCTGAATTCTCTTCTCAAAAGGATCGGGGTTAGGCTCCTGGGGTGCCCTCAGCTCTGTTTCTGAGTCACAGACTGTTTCACAAGGACCATATTCAACCTCTTCCTTCTTAATTTCTGGGACTTCCAGGATGCTGGGCTGATTACACTCTGCAATATACTTCTGAGTTACATGGGGCTTTACACTAGTTTCTTCTGAGAAATTTGAAGAGCTATCCCACTCATCCATAATTTCAGAGTTACTTTCATTTTCCTCAGATGAACAGTATTTTGGGTCAGAAATAGCAGTCTTTTCCTTTCCTTCAGCTGAGTTAATCAGGTAACATTCACCAGTGTCATCACTTTCTGTTTTTAAGGATTGAATGCCACTATCATTTAGATTTTCTGCCACTTTTTGACTGGGTGCATCTTTTGCTACTTTTCCTACGTTCATCAAAGATTTGGCCATGGCATCTTGATAGCTGGAGTAGTTGTCTTTTCTTTGACTGGAATTCTCTTGCCCACCCAAATGAGGGATTTCCTCGGATGATTTTGGAGTACTCTCCTCTGTATGAGAAAAAAGGTAAGAGAAATACGTATGAATAACTATTTTTGTATCTTGTAGAAGTGATATGAAGATATTTACCTATCAATTGCTGTACTCTGGTACTCTGAAATGATTGAATTCACACCAAGGATGTGTTTGAAATGACTGCTTGTAGCAGGATGAAAAGCCCTTTTAAGATTATATCTACTTTATGTTATAGTTCCAGCACTCTATGAGAAAAAATTATATCCCCATTTCTCACTGATAGTGAAAGCATATATTATCTTAGAACACACACACATATGCACACACAGTCATATACATTTACGTAAATATAATGTGCCATACATCTATACTACATATATACATATATATAGATATACACACGAACAAAAACACATTTTAAAAGTCCTCTGATCTATATTCACTTTTATTTCATCTAAGATTCCCAAATATTTTCTCAAAATGAACCCTAATTACTTTCCTAGTCACCCTGGATCCCATGAAAGACCTTGATGGAAAAATCCTCAGTGCTTCACAAAGGGCAAGCTCCTGGTCACCACTGAAATTGCCACATTAAGTGATAGATCAGGTCATGCACAGGCAAACAGAAATGGTTGTTATGTACTGACTCATAAAGGACTTGTTAAAGACACCACTGAAGTGCATCCTGTCTTTATAAACATCTTTCTTCAGAAGAAAAGCAGCAGCCAGCAGGTAATAAAGGCTGCATGTAGGAGAGGTTGTCAGTGTGGAAGACAATATGCCTTTTGTATCTCATTTAATTTTTTATAAACATTTCCTCTGACAAGGACACTCAAAAATACATCTCCATCATCTTCCTTTCTGGTAATTATCTCTCTAAAATCAACACTGGTTTTGCCAGGATCAAGTAAATATTGCCATAGTAACTAAAAGCATTTTTGGATGAAGGGAAGAATTTAGTCACAACACTAGCCCCTTCAATAATGCTGATTATAGGGTACATTCTTTTGTTGGGATCTATTCAACATAAACTGAAAAATTTAACATTTTACTTCCTAGAAAGGAGGATGAATAAACAAGCACAGACTATTTCATAAGATGTGTCTTTCCTTTCCTGTATCAGAAGAACTCCAGGTTTAAATAATAAATTAAGCATAGCCTAAAATGCAAATGAAGTTTCTCTCAATAACACAGCGAGCTATTAAGAGAAAGTGTAAAGGGTTATGATAATTTTAAAGTATTATGAACTACAGAAAACAAATAAAAAGCATTTTCAGTGAATATGTCCAATTCATTGAACTATTCTCTCAATCCACTTAACTACCCACATGTGTACAATAATGATTTATAGACATTATACCTAATTATGCATATTTGGGCTGTGTTAGAGTGCCTAACAAAAGCTCTAGAAAGCAACAATTACCTCTGTTGCTTAGCTACATAGTTTAAAATATTCCTATTAAGTGCAGATTATTGTGGAGGGGAAAAGGGGGACAAAAATGCACATGTGCACCACAATGCATTTCACTTTACTGCTGCCAAACTGTTAGCATTTTGGGTCATTTCCAGTTTACATAATTGTTTGGTTCAACTGTTTGTTATATGTTAAAAGAAAATATTGATTAATTCTTATTCTTCTTCAGAAAATTGGACTCATGCAGGGAGAGGTGGCCTTGTGCACTGTGTGCATAAAGTTGTATTTAAAGAAGTGTCTGTAAACCTTCGTGTAACTTTTTAGCAGCTGGTCTAGTACCACACACATTGCAGTAATCTGAATAAAGTCTGCCATCTTTTCACATCTCAGCAAGTAAGAATGATGATTTGGCTCTATAACCAACTTTAGTCAAATGGGTTTTCATTGTTTGCTCTTCTGCCATTTGGAAAATAACAGAATCCCATCAGTGGGTCATTTCAAAAAGTAACAAGATCTAGTTTAAAAGAAATCTCCCGCCCATCAAAAGAAAGCAAACCAGGCAAAATGTTACAATGGTAAAACATCTTTTCAGTTATTTTTCTGTGTGAAAGATGAAAAATAATATAAATTCATGATTAAAAAATTTTTGTTCCTTAAATAATCAACAATTTCTAAAAGCAACATTTAAAAATTTGTTGTCAAATCAGTACTAATGGTCCAGCTGTCCCAGCTTTGCTTTTTTACTTCTACAGGCTGTACATTTACTTTTGAAATAATCAAAACTCAGCTTAGTTTACAGTTGCATCAATCCATGAATTGAATCATTAACTGCTCAACTGACAAGAATCATGAGAACATAATAAAGGAGCAATATTACTCTAAGAAATCACAAGTAAACCTACATAGCCAGAACAACTGTATGCTTTTGCTGAAATTTGTTCTGTAGCTGGTAAAATTAATGCAAAATATGTAGGTTGTATTATCACTGACACAAGCAGGTTGGAAGATATCATACTGGTATCAGATAAATCTTTTCAAAATCACACGGGATTTTTTGTTTTGATTGAAGGGCATGGTTTCCCCACTTTTTCATCAAAGGATCTGGCCCAACACTTGTCCTTTTTTTTAAAAGGAACCAGTTAAACAACTTAGGTTTGTCTATATATGTCACAGAATCTACCTTTACACCCATCACAGTATCTTCCCTTCATAGAGTTCTTCAAGATGTGCAGAAAAAGGGGAAGAAAAAGATGTTCCTGAGGGCAACTTTGGATGGCCAGGAACCAGGCTGAATCAACACAAAAAATTTAGCTAAAATCCAAATATCTAAAAAAAAAAAATTCCAAACAAACAATAACAAAGCTCCAAGACAACAACCGTACAGGAGCTCTTACTCCTACAAATTCCCTTCTGGTGTTAGGAGATAGAAATACTCCCTGCAGCCTCAAGAGGCACTGAGAGCCATGGGACTTTCTTCTTGATGAATTTTTCTCAACAATATCACCCAAAAACACAGAGACATTTTGTATCACCTTGTTAATTAATGTTCTGTTTGAAAATGGAGCTACCTTCTAGGCTTTCACAGCAATGGGATGCAGATCTTTGGAAAAATCTGCTCTTAGAAGATTTGCAAGTGACAGCTGACTGAAAACTGCTGTTAAAGAAATGCCACTGATTTTGGTAGAATCAGGATTTGACTCTTTAATCTGAAAGACATTCTGCTTCCTCTTCTGTGTGTTCTGTAGTAATCATATGTATAAAATTTGGGGGGTTTGTTTTGTTTTGAGGGAGTTCAATTTAGACTGGATAAATACATGAATTACTAATCTCAGTTCATTATAAAATCATAGGACAGCCTAGGCTGGAAGGGTCCTTGAAAGACCTCTGGTCCAGTCTTTTGTGGTAAAGGGACCCTAGGTGAGATTATCTACCACCTTGTCCTTCAAAAACATTTGATAAGAAGAAACTAAGTGGAAAATAAATTATCTTTTAATTCCATAGCAACCAGCAACTGAGTGACATTTAAGTTCATTCTGTTTACATATTATCTATGATTACTAATTTCCCAATCCCAGATCACATTCCTTTTATTTTAAGATTGCTATGTACAGGTGACTCCTAATGTCTTTCTGATATTTTCCACTGATATCTCCTCACTTGTCTGATTAACTATCTTGGCAGGACTTCTTAAACAAATATGTGAAAAACAATTTGGTTTGAGACTTTTTGTTCCACTTGAATATATATAAAAAATATATTAGGAAGAGTAATCAAGACATGATACAGCTGTATCTTTCTGTGCCCCCATCATCCTCATCCATATTTTCCAGCACACACATTGTAGAAGCTGCCATAAATTGTTGGATGTGTTTGGCTTAGCAGTGTTGGAATAACAAGTATAAAAGTGCTGAGTCTAATAATCGTGTTAAACAGAACACACACAGCAGTCACACGCATGAAATTGCTTTGCTAAATGTTCAAGTCAACAATGTTTTGCTAAGCATTTTTTTTTCCTCCTAAGAGCTCTATATATTCCAGTGAAAATCTGCTCTTCATAAATGTTTTCTTGTCAGTGGTGGGCTTAACCTTGTTCTTTGACAAAGGTAGTGGAGAAGCAGATGCTTCTCCATATCTGACCTGGTGCAGTAGTTGTCTCTGTGTGACCTACAAAGCATCTACTAGACCTCAGGAGAAGTTATTGTACAAAATAAATGGAAGTATGATGGTTAAACCTGGACAGAAAAGCACCATTCCCACTCTCTTAGAAGTTGAACATGTCTTGTATCCTGTGTCAAAATACTGTTTCTTATCTCCCTTCCTGTGGAATTCAAGTTCAAGTGGAGTTCAAGCAACTACCTGGAGTTGAGCTGCTTTCGAGGACACTGATATCTTCCTGTAACTCCGTCCTGTCTTCATTTTCCTCTTTGCATTCCAAGCTGGGGCTGTAGTGGCGGGGTTTCATTAACAGGGACTTCCTTTTGTTGACAGGAACGCCTGATATCTGATCTTCGGCTTTTCTCTTCTTAGCCATGGAGCATTTGTAGGCACTGCAACGATCAGTTGCCAGGGACAGAGAAAAACATGGAAGAAGTGAGGGGCAAGTTGTTTTAAAAATAGCACCACCCTATTGTTTAAGTATAAAAGTGAGGACTGAAAAAATATTAAATCACTTGCAGTTTCAGCAAATTGTGTCTAGAGATATTTAACTTTAGCCCAGGTACTGAAAGTCCAGGCCACAGGCAAATCCTGTTTCTTTTCACTGCTGCCAAAATCTTTTTTGGGAAAGGGGATGAGGAGTAAGACAAAACCATAACCAAACAGCCTTAAGTGGAGTTAAGGAAAGGGTGAACAAAATTGTAGCCTGTGTTGACAATCCAGAAAAACAGCTAAAGAGAAAATTATACCATCAGTTGAATTACAAAATTCTGAGCCTTTGGTCCATTACCTTTACATCAGTATGAATATGCAATTAGACACCTTGAGTTCAACAGCATAAAACCTGTGAGAACACACTGTACATTGATAAATTTTTGCAACACGGGTCCCTATTTCAATACTAGTCCTGACCACTGGTTTCATTTAATTTACTCCAGCCATAAAGACCTGGTTTAAGCTCTACTCAGGTCTCTGTGCAGAGTATGAAAAAAGCTCCTGCAAAGGGCTATTCATGTCACTTAAAACTATATTTATGTGATAAAAGGGGGAGCTGTTCCCTGGGAAAGGTCTTACCCAGTTCAGAGGTCTAACTGTCAGATGACTGACAGGAGTAGGAATGGCAAGATTTTAGAGAGGAAGATCTTTAGGAGGTTTAATATACTTCTTTTAGCTCCTAATAGATCCATATGTTCATGTGAATAGTCTTTTGGTTCTCCAATTATTTAGCCAAGCCTTTGTCACCACAGGAATCTGCATGCCATGTAGGTGTTACAACATAAGACACATCCCTAAAGAGGCTGGAACCTTCAACCCTCTTTTCTTAATAATTTTTCGTGTAAGTGATTTGACATGATTTTATTCTCTTCTCACACACAGTATACTAAGAAATTTTTGTAGTATGAATAATAGTGCTCATATTATATCTGTCAGAGATGAAAAAAACTACATATATGGATCTGTGTAATCCACTCAATGGTTTCTCAACCTTAGGTACCCCCAGGGAGCATTACAAATCTACACGATGCCCTTAGGTGTTGGATTTTGCATTTGGCTCACTGACTTAGCTTCAAGATTTGCAAAAAAAAAAAGCCATGTATGAAGAGAACTCCTATTGGTTACACATATTACAAGCTCAACAGCATAAATTAATCCTTCCAAGGTATCTTATGTGCACTAAATTGGCTCAGGTTCTGATTGTTTTGGATGAAAGCATATGACTAACTTGAGCTTTTTTGTTTAAAAAAAAAAAAAGTTTTTGGCTAAGCACCTTTTTGGCAATCCCTCATTGCAAACATAAAGGACATGGAAATACAGTGATCTGCATTTTAGGGGGAATGTTAAAATTCTCAAACATTGGATATTCTTGATCATCAGAAGGCTAAAATGCTATGGGCATCTAGAATCTAGGAATATGGTATGGTAAGCACATGCTGTAGTTGAATAAAATATGGCTTCTGTGTTATTTCTCTGTTTATGAATAGAGGATAACATGAATATCATAATAAAGGTCAGAATCACAGTAGTATCTGTGTACCACTGGAAATAATGCCCATATAACAGATACCAGAGATGGATGTAGTGTCAAAACATATGCATCATTTGTTTCTAAGAAAATACAGTTATTTAGTTCATATTTGTGGATGGCATTTCATACCAGTGATGTTGTTCCAGGAAAATTAAATAAATGCAAAAATTTGAAATCCCTTCATACACAATTGTTTTTATCAACCAAAACCTTCACTAGGTTTGTTTTTTCGATATTTCTTTTATTTGTCAAGTTACCCTCCAGTTAATACTGTGAAAATGTTTAGGATATGATGAATTTCCAGTGTTTAATTCCCCTTTAACAAAACTACAGCTGTTTTTACGCCAGAATAATTAATAGATTTTTTGGAACAGAAGATCCAATTGGATAATCTAATATGCCCTCCTGTGCAACACAGGTCACAGAATTTCATCTAGTTCTTCAGCCTTAATCCTATAATTGTCTGACTGTTCCTGAGATTTGACTAACCTCAAGTTAAAGTAAAACATGGTAATCTGGTAAATTCATTACTGTATTCTTGCTCACTGAGTACAATCTTTTTCTAGCAACATAAAGTTACAGGTCCCACACCGTGGACTGGCATAACACTTATTCAACATATTGGTTTTTCACCACAACTGGAAAAGAGAATCAAACCCAGATGTCAGCAGACTGCGATCAAGACCAGTGTGGGAGTGCTGCTGCCACCTGTCATCTGCAGATGTGCTCTGGGAAGTGACAGCACAAGAATCCCACCTGACGGAACCACTGCAGTTTACAGCCTTAAATCAAAAGCTGCTGCATCACAGTCAGGGCAGGAGGCCCACAGATCATCCTGGGAGCACACTGGTGATGTTAGAAAATTTCTCCTCAATGAAAGACTGATGTGTTAACTTGTCCTTATGGTATTTTTTTCTGTACATGAGCAGCCACTCATCCAGGTTTCCTCTACAGGTCCCATCGTTTGAAAAGAAGTGAATATATGAGATTCAACTTCTAGTAAAATCATTTCTGACACCATTCTGATTACAGGAAGTTGACAAACATAGTTGTCACTTATTTCCTAGGAAGTTCAAACTGCTCTCCATACTCCAGGAAGAGATTATCAGCTCTTGCTTTTGCTGGTGGCCCTTTAAACTGCTGGTTTTGAGCTTAAATTAGAATGTATTAGTTTGAAGGAACCAGTTTAAAGTTCTATCACATATCAGAAATTCCTCGCCTTTTCTACCTTACAGTGCTTAAAATGAAATATTTAAATAAAACCAGAAAAAAATTCACAAGTGGAAGCTTTTTTAAGTACTTACACATGATTTGTTAAGGATCTGATGATGGAAAACAGGAATTTTAGTACTATGAAAATAATATGTTTATGCCTTTATAACATTCATGTCATGCCGATTTCACCTTTGTCTTTAAAAGTTTCTATTTCTCTCTTTTCCTTGTGCACATTCATACACAGACACACATGTAGGTTATCACAGATTTGTCAAGCTGTACTTTGTCAAGTGGTAAACCTATAATTTAGCTTCTCTATTACTCATCTCTTAAATTCAACATCTAATAGTTTTGTTGCTATTTATCAATGGCCTGCTTGTTGTCATGGAACACTGATTCAGCTGTCAAGGTTATTTGGTAATCTGAGGCTCATAAAACAGGAGAAGCTCTTTTTGTTATGAGCCCAAAGCCAATACACAGTTGGGGTTTTTTTTCCCAATTTAACTGTGCTTAAATTTTATGGATAACAAATCATGTCTGTACTATCTAAAATGAGCAAAGTTTTTATTATATTTTTTTTTTTTTAGTTAATGATTCAATTACCAAAAGCAGTCTTGAGTCAATTATCATAGTGTGAGTCAAGAGGTGAAAATCTAAGACACTTAGGACCTGGCTGCATATACTGAAAAAAAACCCAAGATAAATCTTTCATAGATATTTCATACCTAAATACATTTTTGGGGAATTTAATGGGTCTTTCTCTTTCCTTTATTTCTTTTCAGATCATGTCTTGCAGACACTGGTAATATACAGGCAGTACTTTGCATTGGACCCTCACCACAAATCAATGTCTCAGAAGAAAGAAATAGGTTTTAAACAGTCCCAAACACATAAAGCTTTTCTTAAAAAATGATCATGCTTTTGTTTTGGGGGTTTTTGTTTTGTTTGGTTTGGTTTGTTGTTTTTTTGTTTTTTTTTTTTTTTTGTAATTTGTTCATCTAAGCGATGTGTTTGTCAAGCCTTCAACCCAACCTTTAACCACTTTGTAGCCAGCAAGGTTTTGTTGTAGTTAATCTGCTGGCAAGACTTCCAGACCTCTGGGGACTTTTGCTTATTCACAGGAGCCTGCAGATTGGCAAAACATGAAAACACAGCAAAGAATTGCCATAGTGGGTAAAACTAGGGGTACATTCAGCCTGAAAACTGGTGTTTAATAATGCCTGTAATGGATGCCATGTAAAATAATGAGAGCAGAACACACCACATCTCATGTACACTTCTTTGATTCTAGAGAGAAAATAAATGCCTTTGAATATCAAGGCACTTGCATTTCTTTTCTACTGCTATGTAAGGATCCTACACCTTATGTGAGTTTGTGCAAGAAAACTTAGTGAAACATTTTAGTTTCAGAGAAAATTTTTTAAATCATTAAAATGAATTGGGTTTTGACCCTTTGCCGAACTATTGAATTACAATTAAAGGAGACATCATCTTTTGATGTGCAAAAGCATTTCTGATGTGCAAAAACATTTAACTTCACACTAGTATTTACAAGGAGAAAATCAGTCTGACTACTGCTTAATCATATTGTGGTTAAAGATATTGCCAGATGCTTTAGACCTTCATCAGGATTTTTTTTCCCAAACTTTTAGATGCCCTAAGACAATGTAGTCAAATACTATATTTTCCTTACAGGAGGTAAGAGTTGGTATTTGAAAATTCAGGGACGCTTGCCACTCAAAGATGAAGAAGTAACATAGAAGTGCCTGTCATAGTTGGGCTTTCTTCTAAGAATTTTAAGAATCAAAAGTTATCTAAGGAGAAGATAAATTTTGAACATCTCTCCCTCTTAGTCTCTCTTTTATATCAGTTTGTTCTTTAAGCACAGATGAGCTGGATTCTGTGTAATCCTCTAGCACAATGGCTCCCTAGGGTTTAGGCTACAGCTGTGAAAAATCTGATCACCTAGAATCACAGAAGAATTTTGAGTTCCTCACAAACAGGTGATGATCAGGAGAATTTACTAGCACTAGACACAGAAAGGGGATGATCTGCTCCTAGGATGGATCACACGTCAGTTCAGATTCCATTGCTGATATAATTTACATCAAACATGAATGCCAGAGGTTCATGAAAGGAGATGGAATGTCAGAGTTCAAAAAAGAGTGCTGGTAGTCTCATCACTGCAACTGAAAACCAAAATGGGTGTTGCTAGTTACAGTAACTTCAGATGGAGAGCAGAGGTTGGGAAGGAAGGTGGAGTGTTACTATGACTCAGTGTTTTTTCGTCAGGTTAAAACAGATTTATGTTCCACTTTCTTAATTAACTCTCATTGTTTGTAAAGAGTGTATGTAAATTTTGTAGCTCAGCAAGAGTGATAGCGTTGTCAGCTCAGGTTGCTCTAAAAGGGATAACAAACAGAAAGATGGCATTTACAGTCTCAAGAAGCTGGAATCTCCACAGAAAGTCTGAAAATCCACAGCATCAGTCAGGTCTGCAAGAATTTTTCCACAGCTAGGGTGGAGGGTGGTGTTTTCAATGCCATGAAATTACTTACTGAACATGAACGTGTTCACAAAATCTAACTGTATGCAAAACCAACTCCTAGATTCAGAAAATGAGATAGAAGTGACTTTAGGACACATAGATTAGTCACAGATTATACATATGTATATATTATATTTATATATAAAGAAATATATATTTATATATAAATATATATTATATTAGATATATATATGTATACTTGAATGTTTTCTAAAAGAAAGAAGGCAAAATGCATCACTTTGGATCATGGATACTAGAATACAAAATTTACAAGGCTTATATACAGTTGGAAAAAATGACAGCCAAACAGTAATTCTGCTTACTCTGTTCCACTCTAAAATCCATATACTTGCTGGATTCAAAACGAAGCAAATTCTCTCACAGCACATAAAGAACTACTTGTGTAATAAAAAAGGATTTCTTGACCCATCCCTTTTATAATTTTTAAGAAAGATACTTGATGAGGTGCTTTTCATTAGTGAGAATGTCAGTTAAAGAAATGGCTGTAATGACTTCAACCCATTTGTGTACCCTTCAACTCAATCTCAGAAGGATCTGTTTTTCAATACCTCCTATTTTGTCTGCTGTATGGATTAATAAACATGTTAATTCATTATGTTAGGATTTCTATGGCACTGTATTCTGATGTTCCATCCTGAAATGAATTTTCCAATTCCAGACATCTTTGTACTCAACGGGATATGAAACTGTGCTTACAGAGGTTTTGTACGTCCATGAATTTATCCCTTAATAGTGGAACATGCTGGAGTAAGAGATAAAAGAAATCACCATTCTACCTGCTTAAAATAAGTAAAAGTAAGATTTGTGAACTGTCAGGTGATGGAACATTGCACATGCCCAGAAACAACTGTTTGATTTGTGAGGCATAGGTAGTAACACTACCTGAAGAACTTCAAGGAGTAACACTGTGACTGGCTGCTGAGAAAATTGCCTTCAAGGTTGGGCTAAAATTCATTAGCAGTCTAAGACCAAGTTAAATCAGAAAACAAGAGTTTTCTTTCTAGCTATTTTAAATAATTTTTACAATTTTTGAAATATGCAAATAAAAAATTATGGCTTTATGTGAAAATATTAAAGAAGGACATTTATTAACTCTGAGATTTTACAGATGAAATTTTGAATGCTAGTCCTGGAAAGGACCACTGAGTTCTCATTACTGACAAGAAGTTAAAATGTATTTGCCCTAATTGCTCATCTGGAGCCAGTTACTGGCATTAATGGTTTCTTCTATTTTATAGAATTAACCAAGCTATTGGATTATTTTAGATAATTTATAACATTTGGACTCCATGACTAAGGGTGTTGTATTTTACATTCAGACTGGGAGATGAAAAAAATCTGGAAAACAATTCCAGCTAGAAACTCCTCAAAAATACATTTGTGAGAGAATTCATCAGGTAAAAAGAATTTTCATCCATCAACATTTTAGAGCATTAAAATTGTAAGAATATAAACCAATAAAATGTGTTGGAAAAATTTGCTCTTCATTCGGACAGAGAGAATTGGTTGCAATGAAGCTTAGGACTTGGAGGACTTACTCCAATGGTAATTAAAGAAAATCTGACTGATTCTCATTTTTAAACAGCACACACAACACTAAAATAGTCATGTCATCTCTTTGTAACTCACACACACTTGGCTTACAAATTGTATCTGTGAAAGGAACAGAGGCTGCTCCTGTGCCCTGTAGCAACCACTCTACCTACCTGTAGGACCTTCTACATCTACAGAAGTTTATTGCCATACGTGTGCAATGCTCTTTTTTCTAAAATGCCGGAGTTGTGAGAAGTTCAGTCCAGGGCTGGACGAAGATGAAAGGAATGGACATGAGATATAGATGGGAAAAAGATAAAAGGGAAATTTATATTTATGAACACTAATATAGAGCAAAACAAAATCAGTAACTTGGGGGTATTAAATGTCTTCTATATACATAATTGGAAGGGTTAGCCAGGAAAAAAAGGAACAGAACTGTACAGACAATAATGTGGAGAAAATATGGTATCATAACTGAAAGCTGGCTGGCTGGAGCAAGATATTAAAATATATATTTTATTTGAAAAAGACATATAAGAAAAGCAAAGGAACTGTCATTTATCTTGTTGGTAAAAGAGGATTTATTAGACCTCATAAGAAGAGGCTGGAGAGAAATGGGTAATGGTGTTGAGTCATTATGTACTGAGCTTGGAGGTGTTTCAAGCAGTAAACTGAATGTTACAGGCCACCTGACCAAAAAGAACAACTGGACTGTGAAATGATTGAGCAAATGCGAAGAAGCACGTAAAAAGAGTGGGGCAGTGGTAAGTCAGCAGTAACATAGGAAAAGACATGCAGTTATGGTTAAATTTACACTTGCCTCAAGCTCATGCCTCTGTGGACAACAATTTTGGGCTGCAATAAGCTCATGAAATGGCTTTTTATTTTTCTTTTAAAATATATTTTTATTTTTTATTAAACTCTGTTTTATTATTTTGTCAGGATTCTCTGCAAAGCAAAGGCAACTCAGAAGAGGACAACAGAGATTTAACTTCTCTGACTTTCTTGTTTTCAGTTAATGAGCTTGTTGGATCATAACAATATTCAGATAATATGAAAATTATTACATATAAACCCTCAAATTGAAATACTATGTCAATGAAATTAATGACTTCTTCAGAGAGTCATTCCATAACTCATAAATCAAGAACTCTACATGGTTAAAGTTGTATGGTTGTTTCCTTTTCTAACAGGTAAGTTATTTTTTAGTAAAAGCCAGTTTAGAGAAAACATATCTTTTATTCTGTGGAGCTCAAGAAGTTCTTAAACTCGGTAATATGAATGAATGGCCAAGATCTGGGCCAAATCCAGCCTCCCTAGCCTCTTTTTTGTTTACTCACTCAATCTGTCCAGGTTCAGTAGGTCAATAAATTCCAGTGGGACCCAGGCCAAGAATTTGGCTTAAAATGGATTAAGTTTTCAAGGCAAATCTACAGATCATCCACACAACCTTTGACTCCAGAAAGCCTTGCACATGAGTGGTCAGCCTGCTAGCACCAGTAAGTGTTTAAATATAAAGCATATTGGTAACTACACTCTGGTTAAAGAAGATATAAAGAATATAAGATAAACTTTGTGGGTTTTTTTGCCAACAGGCTGTAAGCAACTCATTGTCAGGAGCCAGTACCTCCCTTTAATGTAGCCGGAGGTCCCATGGCTGCATTCTTCCCTTTTCCTTGCTATCTCCAGGCTGCACACAGTCTGTTTCTGCTCACTTTTGCTTGGCTGAATCCACCCTTGACATCAGTCAGAGGCAGCAATTCAGCTAGCCATAATATTTAGCTCATGATTGATATATATGAGGCAGAAGTTACGGGTTGGCGTTTCCATCACTATATGGCTTGCGGTCATCAACAGGGAAAAGATCTGCCATGAGAGGAAACAAACATTTGGGACTGTAATGTTCTGATGCATTCTGTCAGGCAGCAGAAGGCATGAAGACATATGCAACCCTAAATTTCTGTGCAGGTTTGGGAGGATAACATTTACTATGTGCTGATAAGCACAGAAGTTGTGATGGGGAAGACAGCGACTCATGTAATATATTAAATAACATAAACATTTTAGTTCAAGGCAGGGAGTATTCTAAGATACAACCAGCTCTCAGGTAGAAAAAAACTGAAAATAGCTATATCTATCTAGCAGCTGCAGCAAAGTGATGTGGATTTGACATATATTATAAAAAACTCTTACGGAAAAACATACATTGAAACTAAATTATAATTACCCTTTTTAATAGTAAATGGAGGCTTTAAGTAAAAAAATTGTAAAACCACAATCAAATATAATAACGAAGAGAAAAGAGACTGAGACTGTGGCTTTTGGCTATAAATGAACATAGTAGACATCAAAAGAGCCCTATAATATGCTAGAAATATATCTAATGCAGTTGTTGTTAAACAGAGCTATAAAAGTCACCTATAAAGCAAATGCACATAAAGCATCTACTAAAGCAAGCTGAAATAGAAATCTGAACATGAAACACAGTCTCTAAAAGTTCTAAATAAATACAGGAAGAGAAGGTAGAGGTCACAGTACATAGATCAAAAGGTCTGAACATGTACAGGAATTAAGCAAATTATTAATCATAATTAACATCTCCAACCACAGTTGTCTCAAGAGAATTATGAGATATAGTTCTTCTTTCAACCATCTTAGTGGTTATTCAGAACAGTTCTCTGAATATTTAAGTCAAAGATCTGTAAACCCCAAGGTTACCTGCAAAATGTTAAAAGTTATTACTTGTGGTCACTCAGAACCATGTTATTATTTATTGAAACTGGGTGGAGGTTCTTATTATCTTATTACCTTAGACTCAAAGAGTGACATTTTAATAAGAGTAAAAAAATTATCTGATCTTCTCTATACACAAGTTCCTAACATTTTATGCAAGGCTCTACCCGCTCACATGAATTTTGTGAGAAAACTTGAAGCGGAAAATGTTTGAATTTTGAATTTCTTTCTGTTTGCTTGTTGTTTACAGTTGTCTTGGTTACTGGCTTAACAGTATTGAAAGAACAACTTGGTTCTGAACTATGGAAGCACCTGGTACTGTAAAAAATCAAAAGGTTGATGAGGTCCATGAACTCATCCAAACTCTAGTGAAAGGAAAGGACGAACTGAAGTGAGATGGAGAGGCAGAGTGAAGGGAGAGGAGGAATGACAGCACCGTAGATTTCACAGTTTGATGGCTAATTAGAGGGGGACTGGGAGATGAAGGAGGAAACAAGGGAGGAACATAGACATGACAGACTATAAACTTGATTGCCATTACAATTTTCATTAATGCTTGTTTTTTTTAGTTATGAGAATAGTTGACATACAGGATTTAATAAGGGTAAGAGAGTTCCAACACTATTCTTTGTCACTGTTAGGATTCTGACAATATACTGTGACTATATACTTACCTTTGCCTTACAGCAAATGGCACCACATAGTGATTGTTCAGTGTTTCTTTATGTTCCATTGTTCAGTGTTTGCTATCAAACATCAACTACAAAACCATTTTTCCTTAGTGTAAAACATAGATTTCAACAGATTCTTTGAGGAGAGTAAGATCTAGCACACCAGATAAAGTTCCTTAAGAACCTAACAATGTTGTCAGAAAAGAATAGTAAATGAACAAGATTTAATGGGAATTTAAGAAAGTGTGATTCATAATAATATGACGGACTTGCTTGTACCAGAAATCATGGAGTAAGAGACAGAGGTTAATATTTTCAGCGCCCCATAACCATTTCAATTTCTACAATGGCTAGGGCAGGGAGGAAGTTCCTCTTCCAAGCTAAGGAGCAAGCAGTACATACCCTTAACTTATTCTTTTAACAGATCTTGGGAATCGTTACTCTTAAGATTAATGCCCACTGTTGAATTGAAGATCAGTTATCAATAGAAACAGTATAATACAGGTCTTTGACTCAGGTGAAATGTTTAATCCAATATGTCATGGAGAAATATTTAAATGCCACGGTGGCAAAGCTCTGCCCCAGCCAGTTACCATCATGGGGAGTACCGGGGAGGAGAGCTGGAAGTGTATGCTGTCAACATCCAATCTTCAATTGCAAAAGAGGGCTTTTTTTGAAGCTCAGACATGTCTGGCAGTAGCTGTAACTATTGACCATCTTCATTTAGCATTTACTACTAAGTCTGTTTGAATTCAGAGATACAATTTGTTTCAGCAAAGCGCATTAAGGACTGCGAGGGTCCCACACTCTCTGCCAGTGGGAGACAGATGAGACACCAGGAAATGCAAGAGTCCACCTCAGTTTCTGTTCCAAATGTGCTTATTCAGGATTATGTCAAATGTGCTTTTCCACAGCAGTTTCCAGAAAATCAGTCTCTGACCAACTCCTGTGGAAACAGAAGCCAAGCCCAAAGGACAAACCTGACAGTCTTTCCAGATGCAGGCCAGGAACAAACAGCTTTCTCTGTCTCTGTCTCATTTCTAAGCAGTGCTATGGGATAACAGTACTGTGAAGGTGATAGCTACACAAATCAACCATAATCTCAATTCTTACTGAGGAACACCTTGGTGTCTTTCTGTGTGATTTTGCTTCACATGCTCACTTCTTCCATCATCTAAGTATCACTTTCACCTCTTTCTCCAGTCATCTGCCATACTACTGCTTTCTTGTCATACAAATGTTCCTTAAAAATCTGCTTAGTTTATGAAGTTCAGGAAAAGAGTTGCCAATCATTCCTTCCTAAATGCAGCTAGGCATGCACAGTGCTTTTCTTTCATGCCATGAACTTTTCCTGAGTGGCGAAATTATCTTCTATCTACCAAACTCTCTACCTTCATTCTATTACCGTCTGAAACAGAATTCAATTGTAATTGCATACATGTAATTTAGCAGTTCTTAAAGGAAACCAGCAAAACATTCAGCAATGTAGAATAAGGAATAACTACTTCAGTTACTTAAATGCTTTTTAGCATCCTGTCACATGCTTGTATACAACAGTATATTGATGTACCTCTTAAAACATTACTGGTAAAGTTAGGGAGTACAGTTTAGTAACACAGACTTTCTGAAATACTTCAATTCCATTGCTTGCAGGGTTGCTTTGCTGGTTTCTCACCCTCCTAATCAACAGCAGCAAAAGTGTGAATTTTCCAGTTACTCCTTCTAGCAAGGAGACATCCAGACAGCTCTGCTCTCTTACTCTTCTCTCTGCTGAAGTATTCAATATACTCCTAACTCTGTACATTCACACTGAACAGTTCAACTTCTCTGAATACCTAAAATGTCTCACAACACCTGGAACAAGAGTTCCAGATAAAAAAAAGTAAGTTTCCTTACTTTTGAAGAAGTGATGCAACACTGCAGAAACTAAGGGGAAGTGTAACTATTCCCACCAAAGGACAATGCTGTTCTCCATGATTTTAAACACCTTATGGACTCTATAATAATCATCAGTGACAGAAGCCCAAAACACTTGGTTTCACCTGTATCTAACTCAGAAAGGTACCCTTTCTATTCAGATATGGACTTGGCCAAATTGATCTATGCTTTTGCAACCCTGTGCTTTGATCAATCCAATTTGCTCTTCCTTGGTCTGACCCAGATGCCACTCCATAACCTACAGATGGTTCATTGTACTGTATCCCATCTGTTAAATAAAACACAGTAATGAGAATGCATCACTCCAATATTCCTCACTTTCCTTTGGTTTCCATCCTAATCCTGAACACAGCTGAAGGTCCTGGTCCTTTCAGTGGTCCATGACAAAATTGCCTAAGAGAAGACCTCTTCATTCTGCTTCTTACAGAAGATGGATACAACACAGCTTCTATGCCCAAAAGGTGTCAGATTCAAACTTGAATGTATGTGACAGAGATCTCCTGCCTTCAGCACTTGCTTCTACCACACACTGTTCTTTGCTATGTTTAGCTTGTGACAAAAAGACTCATCTTTTCTTAAGATAGTTTAGCTACCAATGAAAACACCACAGCACTACATTCCTAAATAAAAAATTAAACCATGTTGTTAATAAGTAAATCACTAAGACTTCAAGGAGAAACAGTTTTGTTTTGAAGGACTTACTGAGTTTAGTGTACTATGCTTCAACACTACAGCACATGCAGTAGATATAGTTAAAATAACCTTAATAAATTTTTACTAATAACACAGAAATGTTGATAGTATTCATGTATAAAGAAAATTATTTATATTATACTGAAAGTTGGGATTCCTTAGGACATATAGTTACATTAAATAAGTGCAAGTTTGACACATAAATAGCTGTGTATACCTGGAAGAAAGTCTGAAAAGCCAGTGCAGTGCAAGAGAATTTTTAGTTATTTTACGAAGCAAAAAAAAAATCTAAAACCCAGGTTTGTCCCTTAAGATAATATTTTTCTGAAACTATACTTTTTATGTAGAAAGGTGGTCCTATTTTTCAGGAGAAGATGGATGATTACAACATTAGGCAGTTTTCTCAGTGAAATCTTGGCTTTCTTGAAATCAAGAGATTTTTTTGGCATTGAATTCTATTAAGCAAGACTTCAACGCCTGAAATTTAGAAGAGAGAAATTTTCATGCTTCATTGTATCTAATTGGTGATTGAAACTCTTTGTTTTGCTTCTCATTTATTTTATTCTCTACTTTCGTGAAACACAAGTTGCAGAATAAGAAAAGGCTAACAAATGCTCTAGAACCAATCAATGTTATGAAATTAATAATAATACAAAATGAGCATGTAAGCTTATGTAGTGTCTTTCATGTAGAAGTATCCCAAGGCACTTCGTAACAGAAACTCAATAAGGAGTGCAAAAGTGCTTTGTCAGATAGGATAAGCCAGGGGAAAAGGGAAAATTAATTAAGCATGGATTTAAATTTCTCAGCCAACACAGCATTTAGAACCTTGGTCAGAAGATACAATGGTTCCAATATCTATATCCAGGGAATACAATAGACTACTTCAGTCTTTAATTCTTGAGGAATTCAAAAGTTTTCCCACAACAGTATGGGTGTGATTAACAGGAATGCAGTCTGGTGGCTGCGTTTCCAAAAAGCAGTCCCTGCCCCTCTCCCTCTACTTTTTCATGGACAAGTAGATTCATATATTGATCACCTATGGCAGTAAAGTCACTTGACTGTGGAGATACCCAGTATGGAACTTGGTACAGCAGAAACTACAAATACCAAGTTAAGGGCTGGGTAATACCTTTCTGTGCTGTTTAGCTCACTGTTTTAAACCAATGTGTGTTTCCTTATGGAGGTAGTCCACATCTCTGACAGAGTGATCTGCTACACAGGAGTTCCTAAGGCAGCATGTATTTCACAGGGAAAAATAAAGTTGCTTGGGAAAAGCTATAGCAATTGATAATACATAAATCACAGCTTTCCTGATGTTGCAGAAACTTGCACATCCTCTATTTTTCAAACATTTTTCTCTTAGGAACACATGGACCATCCCCATTTTTGGATGGCTGCCTCTTCGGATTAATGCATCCTTCTGGTGCATAAATTAGCAATGCACAGAGGAAAAAAGGAGAAGCACTAAATCTCAGGAAACCGAAGCCATACAGAAAAATTAGATTCACAGTAGAGCTGAATGAGTGACTCATCATGAATAATTTATCCAAAAAGTTAGCCTACACTTCTGTTCATGGAATAGCTATAAGAAGCTTATAATTTCCTCACTTTTATTATAAAACAAAACCTTAAAATATTGTATGTCTTCACTGCAAATAACTTCCTGTAAATATTTCATGTCCTATTTTAAGAGATAGGGGCATTTTGGTTGATCAAATAAATCACGATAGTGTTTCTGCTCCCTAGATGGATGAACCCACAAGCACATATCTTGGATGCCTGCTGTGATTAAGCAAGCAGCTTAGTAACATGTGATGAGGAGTGAGTGTAGGGAAAATAAGTTAATTTACAAAAACTCTAAATATCTTTGTGCAAAAATGTTTTCAATATTTACACTGAAGCTGTAGTGAATTGTAATTCTGATTAATAACTTTAGGAATTTTCAGCTACCTGTAAATATTTTCTTTCTTGTACATTGGTACTGAATAATCTGCCAGTCTTTCCAGAGTTTAATCTAAGTTTTTGGATCAGTTATTAGGATTTGGTGCACACACAGGTAGATTGAAGTAGTTATGTTGAAATTTTACTTGAACATTTGCAGTCTGAAATATCATTGCATAGTTTGTGGTTTTGAATGGACTGACAGTCTTTATGCAAGTTTGAGAAGTACTCCCTGCTACATCCATAAACTATGAAACCTCAACAAATACTTAAGGAAGAATGAGCCATTAGTGCATTTAGAATTTCCAGTACTATACAGATCAGTTTTATAAAAACCATCTAGTGAAATATATTAATATCTCCTAGAATGTTCAGACATTGAAATGCTATAATACATATTACAGGAAAAAGAAGACTGAATATCTGAAGATTCACCAGAAAATATTTTGTGGTGTGCCCTGACACTGGCTGAAGATAAAGACAACATACCAGAATCCTGCCCACTTCATGTTACTTTTGATTATGCTTGCATAATTATTGCTAAAATTTTGCTTTAATTTTTGGTATATCTAAAAAGTGAATCTGCATAAATTATCCTTTTTCAGATCTGTGCTAAAGCTTTACAAAATGCATTTGCTTGATTCTTTATTTTATGGCAGTAGCAATGGTATAAATTTCTCAGTATAATAAGAAGATAAAACTGAAAAAATAACAATGTGAGTTCTTACCTGAGCTCTTGAGCTATAGAGTCCACTTGAACTGTTAATATAAGCAGGAAAGAATTAATTAGTTTACACTTCCAGACTTGTTCTTTCTGCAACCTTGCACCTGCCTATTTTTAATGACAGAGGAGTGGCTATCAAAACACAGGTGGTTATTTCATGCTAACCACAGGATTGTAGCTACTAGTGACAAATGCTAAACGAATGTGCAATTCTCACAGTTATTTTAGGATGCATGAAACCTGGAGTATGACGTTCAGTGGAACAATAAGCAAAATAAAAATGAAAAGTAAAAGCAAAGACCCTTGTTTTTACTGTTGTTTTTCAGAATTTAAAATAAATTTGGGAATTGCAAAGGCTGGTATTTACAAATTCCTGCCCACACAGGAGTATACAGCATTTTGACAAGGCCAACAGGTGTCTCTAGGGATTACTCATATTGCAGAGGCAACTTTTGTTGTTTCTACTTCTGGGAAAATTTTTTTGATATATTAATTGCTGTAAGAGTGTGTGCACATGTATAAAAACATGGAGAAAAAAAAAATCCATAAGTTTTAAAATTGTGTTATTAGCCTTTTGAGTGAAAGGGTATGAAACCCCTATTGATAACAATTAAAGTTTGCTATTCCAGCCAAACTGTTTTAACTCACAGTCCTGATCAACAGAGAAGACATGCCCTAATGCTGACCTGTAAATATTTCCTATTCAGTTTCTTTTCAAGTTCTCTGCTTGGTACTTTTGAAATATATATGAATTTTTTATTAGTTTCAGAGAACTGAAGGTTGCATCAAAGTTTTGATATGACAATGACTATGGTTTTCAGAAAGATTTGTCTGTGTTCATCCCCTTATCTGCGGTCAGTGTGTGGTACTTCAGTGCTCTTCCTCTGTCTTTCCCTAAGTGAAGTCTAGCAGTTTTTGCCCTTTTGATCATTTGAAAATAGAGAAGTGAGCCAAACCACTCTAGTTTTTCATTCAGACCATAACTTGAACCTGAAGTCACAATATTAACAATCCAAACTAGTGAGTTGTGACAACAAATCAAAGTAGTCTGTTTTGCACAATCCTGAGAGTGCACAATTCCCATTAAAATCAGAGTGAAGAATGGGTGCTTTGTGCCTCTGAAAATAGTCATAAGCAAAAATGTTCACAGGGTAGGCAAAACTCTGACATTTATCTTTAAGTATATCCATTTTTCACTTGTTATCAAGAGTCACAAAAAGTGTTATGAATTAAAATAAAAAGTTATTTTCCTGGAAGGGCTGTATTTCTAGTCAATCATGTTTTCCAGATGTTGAGATCATTAAGGGCCTGTTTATCTCTCAGTACTGCATTTCCATCTGTTCCTTACAAAAAGAGAGTAATATCTGGGAAATACAACTATGTCATAACTTTGCAAATGAAACCTGAGCACCAATACTTCAAAAAAAAAAAAAATGCAAGGTTTTCTTCTGCCACATACACCTGCAGCTTTTGATTAAAGAAAATTTACTTCTGGACCATTTATACAACTAATTTATAGATAATTAATGGCAACAGACAGAAAAGCATTCACGTGGCTGAGACAAAGTTTAGTTATATTAATTTTAAAGCATCCATTCAATGTTGTCAACCCTACTGACTGTGGAAAATCATTTTGGGTTGGTTTTTTTGGTTTCTTTTTGTTTGTTTGTTTGTTTGGTTTTGGTTTTTTTGCATAATAAAAAGCATAGCCTTTATTTTCTTTGAAAAGTAACTCAAAGAAAATAACATCAGTAGATTTTTTTGGCTTTTCTTTATACCATAGCTAATAACATCGTGCCTTTTAATGCCAGCAGTCAGTGTCCTGCCTTGATTAAAAAAGCAGCCCTAAGGAAGCTACAGAGTCTCTTACTGCACATTAAGGACTGTGCACAGGAACTATGATATTTCATGGTGTTCTGGGCACAGGTCGTGGAGCGTGCTTGCTAACTCACCCTTGGTTCCTTTGGAGCGTGTGCGCAGCTTTTTATTTTCCCCATCTGCATCCATCTGTAATATTAACACAAGGTCTTTAATTCATACCTTTTGCCATTGAGGAAAAAAAATACTCCAATGCTTTTTTTTCACATTTCCAAAGGCTAGACAGTAATAGAAAAAAAAGAATAATCATGCCTTATTAATCTTGTCAAAGAGATAAAAAGCCATCTGTGAATATCTAGTAAATACCTAGGAGATACTTTTAATGATACAGATTTGTTTAATAAAGTGATGGTTATGAGTGACTCTGTAAGGTTTAATGACGAGGTCTACAGGTGTTAGCTGAAGGCATAAGGTTAGAAAGAGTAATGCTGCATGAGTGCTGCTTTCAGCATCCGCCTCCTGAAACAAAAGGTCCCAGAAAGCTGCCATGCCTACAGGAACTCTGCATTTTTATTGTAACTGAGGCATAGCTCTATAGCTGTGTTGGAACCTGCATTTCTGACAGCTTCATCCTTAAAGCATGAAACCTTCTTGCTTGACAATGCATAACTACACATATACAGCTTTGAAACTCTTCACCACTTAATCAACTACTTCCTAAAGAAGTTTTGCTCAAAGACACATTGAGTTACGGATTTATAGGAGGTTTTTTGGGAGAATGCAGTGTCCAGATTTGTATTTTACATTAAAAAAACAAGCCCAAACAATCAAAAAGCCCAGACCTCCCCAGAAGTCAGCTGCTGTCATAAGTTTTCTAACTGAAATAAGAGAGTCCTTTCAAGATCAGCTGTTCTCACTATACTTTTGGCTACATCTAAACCCAAACTGGAAATATGCACCTTCTGGTCCTGGATGTGGCCCAGACACGTAATTGTAGGGGCAGGCTTTAAATCCATGGATTTTATTGCAAAACCCTGAAATTTGAAGGGATTAAGATTTCGTGTTCTGGTGTGGAGAACTGCAGTGACATATTGCAGATTGTACAATGGTACAATTTTGATGATGTCCAGGGAGGCAAGCTCCTTTCTAAAAGTAATACTTAATTTTTATGTGAGGAAGACTCTCTCACCAGGAATTTTTGTCTAGGCAAAATTTTGGGAAATACGGAATTTTTCTTCAGTCTCTGAGGGAACTTTGTTATCTGTCTTTGATTTGAATTTCAGTTTCCCTGTTTGTAAAATGGTGATGATCAAATATACTGTAGAAAAAGCAACTGCCATGGGCTTCTGCAAATCAATTTGCAGACACCAATGTCTGATTAATAAAACTGTGTTGGGTGATAGGTAGATGTGGGTACCAGAAGTTGCCAGGCATCTCTCCCTGTTAACTGATGTTAACAGAAGATCCTGTCTATTATTTCACTTTTTCTTTCTGAGGATCAGCTGAACTGAACTGAATTGAACTGAGAAAAGAAGCAAGAAGTCCTGTTAGTGCCTTTTTCCATTTATAGAGTTTGAAGATCTGAGTATGCTTTATTTTTAGCTCTATATGACTCAGATTACCGAGATGTTTTGAAGGTCTTATCTGAAAGAACATTGCAGAATATGACAAAATTGACCTGAGAAATAGAAGAGTAAAGTCAGCCTTTTTAGGGAATAAAAAGCATTTTTCTAATTTTCTGGGATTTGTTTGTTTTTATACATGTTTGAAGACTATAAGTAGCTATTGGAATCAAAATACCTATTTGCAGGAGAGAACATAAACATTTGAAAAGGGACTTGAAGAGGTGTAATTCTAGAACAAATCTAGTGATGTCTGAAATGAAAATATAAATTGATGGAAATGCACATCAAAGCCAGACAATGATACCTTTTCTCCATTTAAATTTACATCTGATATTGATTATTAGCAGGGAAAAACATGAAGGGCTTCTGTTTATGTAGTGGGGCTGGTGGCAGCCTTTACTTGTTACTATCCTTAAAACCTGGAGAACAAGTATTTGCAATGTGACTGCAATGGTAATGGGAAACATGGCTCTGTTCTCTGATGCTGAGTTGTGATTGAAGGCACTGACCTGCCATAGACTTATAATAGGGGAGCAGGTGTGGCAATGATGGACTTTAATTTCCTTTAATAAACCTTTTATGTGCCACACTTTTACTGCCATTCTATGCTCTCCAAGGTCCTGCACATAATAGGTTCATTACTTTTGATTACTATAGTCTATTGAGACAAACAACTCCAGAACACACTATATATAATGTTCAGTTAAACCAATATAGACTATTTATCCACTGTGCATTATTTCACCTGCAACTCTACAGACAAAATTAACAACAGCTCCTGTAAGCTAAAACTATTAAAACCACTGGTACTCCTTTGTCATCATTTCATAATAAATACTACACCAATCACAGTGCTGCTATTTTAATTATGAAACAAAAAGTGTCCACTGCTTCTACTGAACAGCAGTTACTTTGGACTAAACAGCAGGTTGCATTGTGATGAATATTTAAAAACTGCACAAAGAGTGAAAACCAATGATAAAATCAATGCAGGTGATTTTTCAATTGATTTTCTTTCCTTGTGTAAGTTTTGAACTATGAGATATGTTTTTATCAACTCAAACATAAAATTTATAGGACAGTTTAGCCTATTGCATACATATATCAAAATAGTCATCATGTCTGTGTTGCATAAAGACACCTTAACTTACAGAAGAGTCCTATGCATTAACTTGAAATACAAAAGTAACTGAATAAAACTGAAATCTCTTAACTGTGGCAGCAAAAAACTTCTCTTGCTCAAAATTTAAATGTAGTATCTTTGTAGTTTGGCAGTTCTTTCAGAGACAGCCTGATACTGATACAAAGTGAGTGAAGTGTCTCACGTCTGTTTTTCATCTATATAGTGATAATTTTACATGAAATTACAGCAAAGGGTGGTCAGCAAGAAGCATTTAAACTTTCAACTCACCCATGGAACAACAAGATGATTAAATTCTGAGAAATTCTTGCCAAACTTTTTAGAGGTAATTGTTATCAATGTGTTAATTTGAGACATACATTATTACTGTTGTGTACTGTGAAGGTTGGATGGATTCTGGAAGGTGCCTCATGCTGTCAAAGCTGGGGGATGGTCACCCTCCCTCCCACTACATATGTCATCTTGAGTCAAGAATCCATAAGGGGTAAATAGAATGGTTATATCTGCACAAAGTCCTCACACAATATCTCACTACTAATTTTTTTAGCCATCAGGACCATGGGGATAATAAAATGTGTGCCAGGAAAATTTTATTGGGGGTTATAGTCCCATAATTTTTAAGGGCAAGCTTTACAAAAATAATGGCAAGTGAATAGTGGAACTAAGTCCACTTAATCTTTGTGTCTTATAGATAGATACTCTGATTTGATGGATTTTAAACTCATCTAAACATTTTCTTTTCAAAATTTGGACTAATGGACTCCAAAGGAATTAGTGGGAAACATGCAGCCAGAAACACAAGGACAGAGGTGCAGCAGCTCTGCAGTCCCAAATCATTAAGCAAGTGGCTAAGAAATAAATGCTTGCTGCTTCAGTTATGCTCCATTTATGTGATCTCAAAATTTACTGAAAATATTGATGTTGAATAATTTTCTGAAAACATGTTCCAGCAAATCTCCCCAGGTTTGTGAATGCCCTCTGTCTGACTTTGTGAATTTCATTCTGATCCTTCCTCCACTTTTCCTTCAATGTTCATTGAGATTTAAGCATAAGCCAACAACTAGATCACAGAAAACTGACTGGAGTCACTGACAATACCCCAAATTCTGCTTGGCTCAAACTGTAATAATTTGCTATTTAACTGCTACAGGGTATTCATGTTTCTCCAGATTAATTTACTGGTGAAATAGCAGCAATCGTACTTTCTGAGCAAACTATTTCAGAGTTCGTGGCTGCAGGAACCAAATGGTACTTCTTTTATTTGTACCATCCCACTGCAGTTAACAGACTCGAGAGCAGCACCTGGAAATACTTCCCTGAGTGAGAGAATCAGGATTTGGCTCTGAGTTTGGTTTTTTGTGTGCCTGGAGTCTGTCTGTGCACATGTGCATGTACTGATGTTATAATAGGATCCAAGAATATGACTAACAGCGGAAAATAGGGCATGTGCAATAAATTATAACAATGACAATAATAATAGTAGCAACTATTTCAGTTTACTTGCACATTTTAAAATTTGAATTTCAGAAATTAAATTGACACTACTCTCTTGGTAAGATAGTTTTACAGCACATTACTGTGAAATAAACTATGACTTAGCCAGTGCTGCTGACTTAGGTAAAAGTAAAATGCATCTCCTGGAAAGATTTCATGTAAGAGCTATGTACTTTGTAATTTCCATTGTAATCTTCATATAAACATGACTTTCCTGGAGTGGGTTTCACATTGCTGTAGTGTCAGTCTGTTTTCTTTTGCGTAACAGGCTAGAGGAAAGGAAATCGCTGGTTTATCTAAAGACTGTAAGCTTTATCATTGCACTGTGATTTTCCAGCTAAAAGTTACACCTGATTTTCAGCATTAAATCTGGGGAATCGTTTCACTAGGAAAAATTTTACCTGATTTTGAGAGGTCTGGAAAAAGAATAGCTTTTCTCTACAGTTTTTAATTTAAGAATTACTTAAGTTTCTATTGAGACAACTATATCTGTCACAAGCTTAGTGAACTCAGCCAGAGGGAAAAACCTAAATAATTTTTAAAGCACACAAATACATTCTAAAGTCTCCAACACAAGCCACAAACTTCAAAGTTGAAGTCAGATTCTGCTAAGGACAATGAACCGAACTGTTCTATACTGTGTCCCACGGTGACACAACACTCTGTGTACTTCTCCCTACAGTGAATAATACCCTCAGAGCAAGCTTTTCAGAGGTTTTGGTGGTCATATTTTGATATTTCTTTTCAATAACTCATTTAAGATTCTACCACATAAAAAGATAATAAAATCATAGAGAAAATTTTTTTTTTTAGTAAATCTGAAATCATGATTTCTTACTGCCCATCCAGAAGTGTTGAGCACTATTTGGCTGTCTGTGTATATGTGTGCTGACAGAACCTTTCTCTTAGCCTACAATAACATTTTTAATATGAAGTATTAATCTCACAGTGACAGTGAGAAGTATGGTGAGAAAAAGAAATGCCAAGAACACATATAGCAACTTCTAGACAAAGTTATATATTTTCATTGCTGGCAGTAAAGAGTAATCCAGAATCCAAATATAATTTTTTTAGAAACATTGCTTGTAATGTGGTTAAAGCTTCTTTCTCTTCTTTTTCTTTTAATGATCTGTTGATGACCAAAAAGGAAAAATATTTATAAATGTGTTCTTAAAGACTATCACTAAAAATATGCCTTGTTTTGTGATGTTGATTATTCTTATCCAAGGAGTCATTTCGTCTTTATTAGTGAAAATTTTGCTTTAGTTTGCTCAGTGGTATTCCTGATTTCTTTAGGAAAAAGTTGAATGACATGGAAATAATTGGTTCAGCTCTATGAATTTCTCAGGAATTAAAATAAGTACACCTACTAAATGCAAACTTTAAAGCATGTTTATAACATATAAATCATCAAAATTTTGTCATTTTATAGTGTGATTCAATGGTGTACACATTCTTGAGAAGTAGATTTTTTAATATTGATTTCAGTACTTCAAAATATGCAGCGGCAAAATAAGCCTTAAATCAGAGGCAAGCTTGAATAGCTTTGTAATGAGGATGATTTATTTTGATTCTCACTTATGATTTCTGAGTTGTCACTGCTGTTGTATACTTCATCCATGCAACTTTGCACAACTGGCAGTGCTGAATATAAACCAAAGCCATATGTTTATGTCCTTTTGCCAAACGACTACAGCAAATAGTTCTATTATTCCCTTAGGTAACCAACGTGTGCCAAGTATTTCTATTAGTCTTCTTTACCAAGGCTTTAGAGGGCAGAGTCACAGCTTTATGAAATTAAGGGGCAACTGCTAGCTTTTTAAATTCAGAGAAAAATTATATAGTATACCACACTGAAATGCAGCTCAACCCAGGCTACTTTCTGGAGGCTTTTCACTCTGAATTATTATTTTTTATGTAGTTCAAGGTCTTGTCACTGTTTTCTGTGCTACAGAAATGATATGATATATTAAATATCATTTTTTAGAAGAAAGAAAGAGGCAATATTAAAAAGAAAGCTTTGACACATTGAGCTCTTTTTAAGTACACCAAAGTTTTAGCCCACCCAACTGCTATATAGTTAAAAAAAATCCCAAAACAATAAGCCTTATACAAATATATATATATATATATACAAAACATCACTAATAAATTATCCCCGAAAGATTAAATTTTAGCAGTGCATTATGAAATATATTCTCATTCCTAGACTCATACAGATTCAAAGATACTTGTGTTACTGACGGTATGTATGGCTAACAGAGTATAATTCACAAACTTAACTAGAATTTCTACATATTTACAAAAATTTTCACCTCTTCAACTGTTTAATACTGCTGTACCTGACTGTTGAAGACTTTTCTTAAAACAGCAGAGATTATGCAAGAGAAGTAGTCCTAGTGCACAAGACTCTACACATGAAACCACATAGTATTCTACTACTAATATATAGATACATTTCTACTCAAATTAATTTTTGTAAATCAATTATCCCACCTTTGCGTGTTTCCAGGTGAAAATATGTGCAGATTCCAAAGGACCAAATTCGTCACACAGCCCAAGATGCCTTGCCTGATTTAACAGATAATCCTCAAATTCATTCTCTGGAAAAAACGTACAAACAAACAAAAAGAAAAACAACAAAAGAAAACAGAAAAACAGCTATACTAAATAACATATGGATGAAACAAGACACTCTTTAAATCAAATGGGTAAATAATCCAGGTGCAATATTTTCTTCAGCGGTTTTACAAAGATAGGGTGTAGAGGCATCAATGATGCTTCTAAAAGGCGTAAAGAATAGGGTATTTTCTTTTCTTATGGTACTTTCTTTATCTCATTAATGCCTTATGAAATAGACCTTCTCTAAGAAAAGTTTCGCTTCTTGTGTGGACAAAAACCTACCGTTTCTATATGTAGAAATCCTTAGTCAAATGTTTTAATTGCATCAGAACCTCTTTGACTGAGTAGGATGATTCAGTACATGATGTAAAATAAATGAGAAGCATTCTAAAATATTTTAAAACAGAAGAAAACCCCTCGGCTTTATTTTTTCTGATTTTGAATATTAAAGTTTGGCAGGCTGATAGTGTTCGCAGCATAAGCCAGATTAAGGAAATCTTTGACTTTTCTCCATGCTCAATTTTTATTCCTTTCTGTGAGGTACTTTATGCTAAATCAACAGTAACAGAGAGGGAAGTAGAGCTGCAGAAGTTTATCTCTGAGTGTACAATACCAAGATTCTTGTTTTCAGAAAACTGAATACCCAAACCCTTCTGACATTTAGAGTTATACGCACTTGCAACCTGGAAGAATCTCACAATGAGCAGTTATTAAGGGCAAGATTTACTTTGCCATCACTCCTGGCACTGGTGACCAAAACATAAAAAATTTCGCTATCAGTTGCAACTTCAGAGGTCTGTTTCACATATTATCCAGTGTATTTAGTAAAATAGATTTATTCATTGAAGATATTTCAATCATGACAAAGTTTGAAAATAAACTTTGGGAACTTTGACTTTATTTAATGGTATCTGATGATGTTATTTTCAGCAAAATTTGAAATGTTACATTTCTGAAATTGGAAAGGCTCATTCTAAACAGATTCTCAGGGAAGCCAGAGCTTATTGAATAACTAGTTTCTGCTTGTGTCCCAATAGATAGGATGTTAGTTTCATCCCATCAAGAACTTTTAATTAAAATAAGTACACTTTTATCAAATAATGGAACAGGCAACAGATGTAAGATGATAAAGAAGGGAGAAAACCCAGAACAAAACATCCCAATACCAAAAGGATTTTTAAGCATTTTTTTAGCCAATATGTTGCTAGAAAGAGATATTGTTTATCCTCAAAGGCCTATTTTCCTGTTATTCTATTTCAACACTCATAAAGAAAAACCCCAAAACCACAAAAGAAATCTCAAAGCCTTCTACCTTCCTCTTTGTTCAAAACACACTAATCTAAAACAAAAGATCTCAGAGAATAATTGCAATGGTGAGCAAAGCTCTTTCTAAAGACTAAAATTTAGCAGATTTTTGTCTACAATTCTAGCACCTTAAGTATTTATTAACAATGTATTTTTCCTTTACTTTGTCCAAGATTGCCAATAAAGAACGAAATCACATAAGGGAGTAGCTGTAAACCCTTTGAGTTCCCCAATGTCAAACTCATTAGCATCCGAATAACCACACAGCAGCACATCATCTGCACAATTGCAATTTTTTACTACTTTTAATAGCGTTTCTCAAAGGGCTCATTTTCAACTTTCTTCAGTGGTTAGTTGGTTCTCTGGGGAAAAGGAGCTTCCTGACGCTCACAGCTTCCACTCAACAACCAGGCCGTTTGCTGTCAGAAGCATCAGCCCTCTGCCCTAAACCCATCTGCTGTCTCTCTCATCCTAAGGGACCGAGAGTTAAGACAGCACAGCTGAGATCCACTTGGAAAAGTGCACAAAGGACAAGGAAAAGTATACAAAACTTTTCACATTTAACTTTACATAATAAGCTAGTATGTTGAGAATCCTCCTTAAAAGAAAAGGTCTGGGGGGGGCAGGTTTTAAAATGGTACTGAAAAACTACATGCAACAGTGTCAAAGAACAAAAACCTGCACCCCTCTGCTGTGTTGAAACACAACAGAAGTTACTGGTTAGTAAGTCTAACTGTGCTGGGTTTGATTTCTTTCACATAACAGGGTTTTGGTTGTGATTCAGCTGATTCGTGGGTGAGAATGAACATTTGAAGATACAGTGTTTTATAAAAGGTCTAATACAATGTCATGCATCTGTCATGCTAAAAACAGGGTCTGTAGGATTGTGCTGTGTCACGGGATGTGACATACCCCTAATGTAACATAAACTATGTGTCACCCCTGTCCACCCTCCAAGAAGTAAGTTATATTTCAAATATAAATGTTAGGATCTGATAGTTCAGGTAGCAAAAAAGGCTTGGTGCTGATTTCACAGAAATATCAATGTCTTATACAAGATTTATTTAGCAATCCTGATTATAAAAATCAATTATAAAATTGATCATGGGCCAAATTTTGAGGTATTGCAAGAAGTGCAGAAGTCTGCAAAACCAGCTAGAGAAAATAAGATCTCAGCCTCAAGAGCCCACAAAGTACATTTAACTAGGTTGTTGGTGACTTTAATGATAAGATCATTATTGATGGAAACCAGGCAGAGATAACTTACTTATTTGTCAATCACTGTTCTTTGGTGGGGTCACTCCCCTTGGGTCCACATGTATCTTCATTTGGCCCAATCTATTCATAGCTTGCATCAACTAATTTCTCTTTTTTAGTCAAGAATTCAAAACAATTTATGCCTACACTTCAACTGCCTATGTGTCTGAACAGTATTTTTTATTCTGGAAGTTGAAGCCTGCCTGCCTATAAAGAAAACTTTCACCCTTTTCAACCATCATCTCAATTCAACTAGAACAATAAACTTCATGAACCCACAAAGATGGAATATATGAGTTGCTTGATTTGTCAATGTAATTGTTCAGTGAAATCACCTGGAGTCTTTGCAATTCATTCTTCAGTTTATAGCCATTTCCAGTGCAATATGATTTTGTACTGACTCTGAAGTGCCATCCTACTGAGCTCCATGAGTCATGCCAGGATACTGATGTGAATCACAGTTTAGGTCCTGATCCTCAACATCAGATGTGTGTGACAAATCCCTTCAAACAACTATTTTTGTTGACCCATTGTCTATGGGTAAAAGTCCACTCATTCAGGTCAGATTGCTAGAGATCCTGATGATTTTGAAATGAGAAAAGACATATTGTGCAACCACAAAATTATCTCAGCAAAAGTCTGAAGTTGTTTTCTCTGTCAATACTCAAAGCTGTACTATATTTGTGAAGGATCCCAAAAGCTTTTTTAAGCATAATACATTGCATTTCCAACAGAATAATTTGATTTTCTCTCATTTACCATATCAGTGGTTGACATATTGCAAATATGGGAATGAATAATCACTACCGTTTGTGATTTGTTAACTTAGAATAAAAGTAATATCTAAGGAAACAAAATCCAGTGAGCTCACCAGTATGATCCCTGAACATTTCTTGTGTTTCTACAGTGACAGTGATTTCTCTTTCTCAAGACAGAATAATGCAGCATATTCAGTATTTAGTATTTGAGAAAATAATATGTGAAAGAAAGATACAATTACAAATAAATGAAGACATATTTAGCTCAGGACCTCATTCAGATCTTTAACCTGCACAGTCTGAAGTCTGTAACTTTACACATTAAGTTCTGCACAAACCTCAAGGAGATCCCAAGGTGCATGTAAAATATTCAGTGCGTGAGGAACCGAATTTCATTTGGCCTACACCCTCACTGCAGCAAATCTGCAGGATTCTATTTGAAAACAACTATTTTTTTGTGCATAATTTGACCTTCAGAAAGGAGTTTCCTTGGGGCAGAGTACTCGTCTTTGCACTTGTTTTATTCAGTGCAAAGTACACAGGAAGTAGAATTTTTACTGTTCCAACAATCACATTTTCTTTCTCAACTCTAATGCTAAACTTTATCTTATTTTGTTCTACCATGAGATGAACAGGAGGTCACCTTAGCGGTATGACATAGGCTGGTAACACAGGCAGTTGTCCTAGTGCCTGTAAAAAAACTTCACTTCCACTCATCATCTCTTTTAAACAGGGCAGTAATTCCAATGCCAAGATCATATTTCACCTAGCAGTGGAGTTTAACTTTCACCTGATTTAAGCAACAAACTATCCCTCAAAGATGCCGGAGGCTTTGCTGTAATTAACATAACTACATTTAGATGCTATTCATGACCGATAATTCCAACACCTTGTGAAAAAAAAAAAAAAGGTTGCAAGCTGTAAACATTATAAACATATTCAAATAAGCTTAACGCAATCTGCCATGCTTATTTCTGCCTAGATCATGGACCAGCGAAATGGTTAATGCAAATGGATTTATAATTTGCTTTGGGGGGCCAGTTTCTTCTCCTTATTTATTAGCCCAGCTGATGGGGCAGATTTGATGAGGCACTTCTGGAATAATTGAGTCATCACACAAAGAAGGCTGCTAGCATTCAGAGTGGTTTTATCAGCAGCAAGCAGGCCTGATTACTGACAATTACACTCTGATCCGGTGATGGAGGAGAAAGAGCCAACGAGTGGGAAATGTCCGTGT
Organism: Aphelocoma coerulescens; assembly: GCF_041296385.1. Lineage (NCBI taxonomy): Eukaryota > Metazoa > Chordata > Aves > Passeriformes > Corvidae > Aphelocoma > Aphelocoma coerulescens. The sequence continues at coordinate 127,095,403 of NC_091015.1, forward strand.
TTCTATCCAGGAATAATTTCTACATTCATTTTACATGCTAAGTGTTTCCTATCTCTGCATAATAAACTGTAAACAGGAATAGATGGCACAATGTCCCTTAATATTTCCTGGTAATGAAGACACAAATGTACAGTGAGTGCTGATAAATATAGATGAAACATAAGCTATTCTCTGAGTCTGTATTGTTACCTTTAAAATAAATGCATTTTGGTGGTAAAAGCATAATCATAGCTAATGCAAAAAAATGACAGAAGATTGAAGCTGTCCTTGTAACTACACAGAAACTTTGTAAAAGTCCTGTTAATCACTGCTGCTCTAGAGGCTCATAAGCTGAAGGTGATATACTGGAAAGAACATAATTTTGTTTCTCAATAGTCAACTATGTAGGAACACTTTTGCTTTGACACAGTAAAGGGGAGCAACAGCAGTGACCTCCATTAACACTTCAGGGATAGAGCACATCTCAATGCTAAACTGAAAAACAATGAAGCTGGTCCTAGAAGACATCTTCACTACGATAAATTCTCATTTCCCTCTCATCAGCTTTAAGACAGTGTTCATAATGAATAGTAGAGCTAGACCACAGATTTCATGAGTTGTGTTAAGCAATACATTATTGCCTTTAGAACATTATTTTTATAGCAATTTAGATGCTGTAAAATGACAGTTATTAACAAAATTCTGCAAGCAGAACTTTGGAAAAATCTGTTTCTTTGGGGGAAAAAAATGGGGGAAACCACGAAAACAGATATAGTGGAGAGTTGAAAAGTAATTTTGTGTTTGTTGATGGGGAATTACAGAATTCAGCTGGAAAAAGTTAATGCCCTGGTCTAGGGAGAGTTTTTCTTTTCAAGAGTTGATCAGGCATGAAACACTGAATAATAAACTTTTGCATGCTTGTTTATTCCTTCTCCTCTTTTTAAACTAATTCATAGCTTCAAAAGAACTAAAAGTTACTCTCTGCTCGCCTGCAGTAACTATGGCAACTATGTTTCATTAAAGTAGCCACTTAACTTCAAGGCTTGTGTTACAATGATGCATTATTTTGAGTAAAACCACGCCATAACAACCTTATGATTTCAGAGCAATTTTAAAAGAAAGTTCAAAGAGCATGCGTCATTGACTCTGGAACACAGGGTTTGTTTTCTTTTGAAACGTGTTTACTCTTTTCCAGCCAGGATGACTTTCCCTGCACGGAGTCATCTCTGTTGAGAGGCATTGTGTGGGGGGACTGCTGCCGCCTTCAGCAAGAGATGACCATGATCTGCTCACTGAAGGGCTGCCCAGGAGCTGCAGGATTGTGGCCAGCAGGAGATGCCTGAGCACACAGATCAGCACAACTAAGAACAACAAAATTCTGTGGGTTTAATTACTCTGTTACCACCTTCTTCAGTATCAGAAAGATCCTGGTCTGGTTCTGAGGTTTGCTACATGCCTGCTGTTTAGCCACCACTATTACAGTCTGTCTACTGTACTTGATTTGCACCAAGTTGGTTAGGAATTGGTGGGTTTCAAGGGCAGTTTTATGGGGTGTTGTTACGGTTGCACTGAATGTCTATAGAAGTTCTGAAGCTGGTTAAGTTCAGCAAAAGTGGTCACTTCTCAAACACTTACAGGCTTAATCTAGGTACTTTTATTCCTTCCCTGTGATTTCTGACTGTTCCAGAAGTATTTTTTAGGAATATTTTAATAGTCAGAATTAGGACATCTCAATTCTTGTGCTGGACAAACCCCATGCCTAATCAGCTGACTGGACATTTTTGACATGGAGTCAAAAGGAACAATAAACCTAAAAATACAGACTATATTTATGAAAAGAAGTATAACTACCATTCTGCTTTCCTATGCATTCATCTTTCCCTTTCTGAACAAGTTCTCTTCATTAAGCATGACAGGCATGTCCCAGGAAAGGGAAAGTCACACAAAGGGAAGAAGTATGCCTTCCCTCAACATGCAAATCACATATGTTCATTAACTTCAAGAGTGCCATGTGAAGTACAGTCTGCCACCATTTAAAAGACTTGTAATGACCCTAACTGCTAAAGATAATGGGGGCTTGCTTACACTACTGCACTGCCCTGAAGATCTTAGGAACATGCTGAAGAGCACAGGAAAAAAAAAAAAAAAAAACAGGAACAAAAATACCACCTTGCAAATCAAAGCAGTAAAGTATATCCAGAAAATTGACCAATACTTGTCAGATACCAAAATGTGCATGTCAAATATTCCCTGGGACAGACTTCTTATGCAAAAGGTTTTGCTCATCGTATGTTTGCATCTGGTAAATGGAGCAAGGAAAAGCATGTTCAGTTTATTCAAACTTATGATAAGAGGTTGGCGTCACCAGGAATGGTGGTTCAAATTTTATTTTCAGAGCCTTTTATGATTCTAAAATGGGACAAAGATTATTTCCTAAAATGATACCTGTCTTCTGCCATAGACATAAATAGAAAGCACCATGACTGAGCAAATAACGGGAAAAAAAGAGATTCTGGAATTCTCTTCCTGCCTCTGCCACTGATCGATTCTGTGCCCCTCAGCAAGTCTTTCCACCTTTCAGCTAAATGAGGATAACAACATAGAGTGCTGTAAAGTGCTTTTGTGCATTTCTAAACATACTTTAATGTAGCAAATATTATTTTTATCATCATGCATTTATCAGTTCAGTAGCCTGCTCATTTCACTTCCTCTGAAATTCAACTTGAAATGTTTCCTCTTTCACTGCAGGCTTTTTTACCAAAAAAAATTGAAGAAATAAAAAAGGACAATACTGAGAAGGATGGGTACTAACAAACATATGGTGAATGGCAAAATAATTTAAAACACATTTCCATTCTCTTCTCTCCTAAAATCTTAGGCAATCTGGATATAACTGTCATCTTTACATGTCAGATCCTTATCTTAAAAATCTGTTTGTTTTCCTATATAGAGAAATACTCTCCGAGAAAATATCTTTAACTCTTTTCCTTTGATTTTTGCTCTCATTGCTGAAAATGTCAATGAGGTGTACATATATATGTGTGTGCGTGTGTGTGTACATATATATATATTTTTCTGTATCTATATGTTTGTGGTAACATTAAGTTCAAATATCGAGCTCAACAAGCACTGTGTTTAATTTAAAAGATACTGAAAAAGGAAAGTTTCTTTCAATGTGAACCTCTTAGATGTGTGGTAGGGAAGTGGCCTGTGGTACCACTAAACAATGCTGAGTTAAAAATAATGCTACAGGAACATATCTTTGTGGTACTATTCTGTATTGTCAAAATAATAATAATCATTCTATGGCAGCAAACTGGACTAGAGGAAGATGAAAAAAATCATCCTATGGAGAGGTGTCTTGCAAACTTTGTCACATTAAACTCAGTTACCCCTGAGATTCCCTAGTGTAAGCCTGGCTGCATTGAAAACAGCCAGGACACTCTGGTGGACCTCAATAATACATGTTATCTCCATGTGAAAGCACTCACATACACTTGGTGTTAATCACACAGGTATACAAATGCACAGTCCTGGCCAGGAGGTCTAACAAACTAAGGTGATCAAAAACTACTTTGCATGTGACAGCTTTAAATAATAAACAGCAGTTTAGAAATTTGAAAAGCACACTAATGAAATTTTATTATTTTAGGTGATAGCTATGTCATTCTTGATAAGTAGGCCTTAATCAGGTGTCTGCATAGCTATGTAACAGTCTGGCTTGTTGTTTGGGCTCTTATTAAATCATGGGCTCTGTGTCTTATGTTGGAACATCAAGTGCCAAAATGCGTGCAGGAAAGGGGGTGGGCTGAGGGGTGGCTTTTGTGCTCAAGGCATAATCTTTTTTCTTTCTTTTTATTTTCATATGCTGTACTTCTCTATTCAGGAGACAGAATTTTGTTTTCTTTAGAAGAGGTCTGCATCATTGTGCATCAGATCTGTGTCCTGATACAAGAAGTAGTAACTGTGACTTTTAAATAATCAGCCTCACTAAAGACTCCATTATGGCAACCAACAACCTTAAATCATTTTGACAGTGCATTCTCTGCACTGCCCATATACTTGGAGGCTGTCCTCAAAACACTGAAAGCTGGGACAATATTCATGGTTAAGAAAAGTCTAGAAGCAGCCAAACAGGTGGGCACTTCTTTCAGAAAAGACCTTTTTAGATAGAAGACCTTTTGTACACTAGTTCTATCCTAGGCCCCTTTCAGGGGCTACACCTGAGAGAGAAAGTGAATTATCAATGACTTTTTTTTAAAGAATCAGTGGTTTAACACTAATTTCTAATCAGATCCTACAGAAAGGAACAGCTCGCATGGCAGCTGTACTTTTCCCAGGGTTAATTACCTTTCACTGCTCTCTACTAATGAGTCAGCTGTTCCTGTCATCACACAACTACACTGTGTTCATCTGTAGCTCTAGCTGTGGACAAACACAGTAGCTAGAGCCCTGTTTACATATTGGCGAGGTTTGTTGTGAAAAGAATTTGCAAAGCATTCATAAAAAAAGAAATACTTAAAACTCCTTCCATTCCCATGTCTCTTTTCATGGAAACAACATTATTTTTCAGGGAAACAACATGTTTTCCAGGTTACTAAATGCATCAAGAGGAGTAGAAATCTAAGGACATAAAAGCTAATGAAAGGGGTTTTTTCTTGAAATATTGCATAATAATTTATATAAGGAAGATTAGATCCCTGTAGCCATTCATCTTGTCTTACCTGATTGTTGAGTGAGGATGTTTATTTATAGCTTGATGACCTAGGAACTAGAAAACTTCTTTATAAAATATTGGTTTAAATAATAAGTGGTAATAGCACAAGAATTAATGCAGCTAGGCAAAGAGTTTGTACTATTTTATATGGCAAACCTTAATGAGACAACGATTCAAGACTTTCAGTAAACTGTTAATGTTTTTACGTAACTCCAACAGGTAATTCAGTAGCAAGTAAATAGAACACGTCATTTTCTAGCTAGGTTGAACAGGATGTATTTTTTTATAGCCATATAAGATCAATAGTAGTAATCACTACTGGTTATTTCAGCTTTCTTGTGGGAGGCTACCAAAGACTGTGGCTAAAGTCAGGCATTGTGACAGTTCTTCCAAAGTTTGAGTCCCGTTTGTGTCAACATTCAGAAAATGTTTTCATATAACTGAGGGCAGGACTCTAAGCTGGTGCTGTCTTCATAACATGATTTTGTGCTGAAAACATCTGTATGGAGGTTGCCCTGATCTGAGGAGATTTCCTCAGTGTAAGATCTACAGATTTCAGTAGAGAAAGCAAATTTTCACCAGACACCAAAGGGACAACACACACGTGCACGTCGTGTGAGTACATGCCATGTGAGAATGAGCTCTGCTACCTGCAGTTTTATCTGTAACAGGCCTGTTCATGAAGTTATTATTTGAGGCTGAATTCCTTGCTAGTATCACATGAGGTAATGAAAACTGACAAATTTATGGCTGGAATATAGACATCTTAATATGATGATGGAAGAAGAAACTTAAGCTTCCACCTCCAGGTAAACCTTGCAGGATTGACAGCTCAAAATATGATAAATTTCCTTTTGAGAACACCAAAGCAAAAGCACCATGGCATTCCAAGGGATCACTTCAATGGTCATCTAGGAAATGAGTAGTATACTTTCCTTTGAACATTACTGTAACAAACCACCTCTTTCTGTTAGGCACCCTAGGATGTGCAAGCTGTATTGACAGCTCGAACACTCTGAGCAGAGAGAAAATGTGAGCTGTGTGGTTATGCTCTTTTAAAAGGCAGATATTTATTTATTGCACCATTAGAAGCAATTCTCCTGCTGGATTTTGGATTAAGTGAATTTCCTGAAGGTGCATTAATTGGGCTTAATGATTCACAGAAACCCCTGATCACTCAGGTCAGGCCAGGGAAAACTGTTATGTAATGCTCATTTTGTCTCAGATTCTTCCCCTGAACAGATTATTCCTTCTTCATACACACTGTATCTCACTCACTGTTCAAGCAAAAAAAAAAAATGAATTCCCAGGGATAGCATGGCTATTCTCCACATAGTCAAAGGTCTTCTCATTTTACTGGCTTGTTGTAGGTTTCCTGAGTTCTCAAGAACATTAATCCTCCTTCATCCACAGTCAGGAAACAGGGAAAAAGTTCTCTCCACTTGGTGAATAGAAAAACTTCACCTTTGGAATGAGTTTCACCCTTTCTTGAGATCTGGTCTGCTTAGCTTCAACTCTGTCAGTACCCAGGCTAAATATCTCTCTACTAGAAGTAGACTTCTTGCTGTACACCGAAGCAGCTGGGATGCTAGAAGGCAGCTTCTCTGAAGAGTCTACTGGGCTGGTGATATTCCTACTGTGGGGATCTTTGTTGCAGATCCAGGAAGAAGGAAAAAAAATTGTGCCAAAAAACCATGATATCTTCCATAATGTGTCCTCTTATAAACTTGACTTCTTTACTTCTAAAGTATCATGTAGATTTAAAAGACAGGGACCACCATGCAACTCACACATCGATACCAAACACCCCCAAATAAACAGGGAACTAAACCTTGTGGCCTGGAGGATGTCTGCAATGCTGAACTTGCTGTTTGTAGGCTGGCAATCATTGATTGAAAGCAGCTTGCACTTCTTCAGTATTACAGTACTGTTCCCCATGATCACAATATAGTAGCATATTAAGTCATATTAATAACAATAAAAATAACTGGTATTGTTAATGTTGTTGCTATGAATAACACTGGGCCCAAAGCATTCAGGGCTAAAGCTGTTTATTCTCTCATGCTATTCAGAATGACTTAGGGATATGCAATAAGACACTTTTTAATGATAGCCACTAAAGTGTTGATTTTGGGGAAGAAAAGTCCGAGAATATTATACATAAGCTGTTTAAACTTTTCAGGATCAATGTTATAACATTATAAAGGGTTATGTTTATTGAACTGGTGCCAATTCATACCATAATGAATTTCACATGCCCACAATCTTGTGCATTGACTTTGAGTCTGTGGAGGTGCTACTGAAGACACAGAGTCACTCACCCTTTGTAAAACTCATCGCTTCAAAATGAGATCAAACCAAGCATTCTCTTACAGCAGAATTTACTCCCCTGTCTATCCTCTCCTCAGAGAAAGAGCCTGAAAAGGCAAAACACTGCCAGCGACCCAGCTATCACTCCCTGCTTCCAAGGCCCACCTATGCCTTCCATGGTATGGATTAGGGCATAGCCAAATACTGTCCCATAGGAACCATCCACTACGTAAGGGTTAGCTCAGATCTGTGGAGTTGCATGCAACTTTGAACCTGCGAAGTAATTTTGAGCTGCCCACTTAAAGAATTTAAGAACTTTGCCTTGATCTGAAGGAACTTTGCATAGCTGTCCCTAGAAATTTAAAAGATTTGTTTAAAAACCACACTCTTACGTGCTAAAATGATAAATAATTCTGTAAAAATCAAAATTTTTGTCAACAAATCTCTTAAAAAAATGAAAGAAAATAGTTGAAATCTATGCACAGCATCTGAAATTTTCATCTGAAAGCTTGTTTATAGTTTTTATTGAAAGCATGGGGAATGTTGAATCACTATAATCACCCACTGAAACAGTGCAAAACCATAATCAAATCAATCTTTCTATTACTTTGAAGCTTGGAAACAGAGTCTTGAAAGCCTGAGGAGACAGAAAAACCACCCCTAAAAGTGCCTCCGGACGCTAAGTGGTGGCCAACAGGAAAAAGAATATGTCTGGAAATGCTTCTATCAGCAGTGTTTAAGAACTCCAACAGATTTAAGGTATTTTTGAATTAATGGATATTGTTAAATCTTTACAGTTTGTTTCTCTTCATTTTTTTGAGAAGTAGTTTTGAGAAAAGAAACATTTTTGTTAAAGGAAATAAAATGGCTTCTAGGAAGGAAGCAAGGAACTGACCCCTTCCCTTTTGTAAAAATCACATTTCAGGAGCAAAATTTAGTCCTCTGAGCTGCACAGCAGTATTCACTTCTGTTATTCTGCTCTCCATTAACTGCTAAGCAGATAAAGATTTTCATCAATTTCATATAAATGCAAGAGAAGAGTTTTGATCTAAGGTATATCATATTATCCATATCACTGTCTTGTAAGAAAATGTGAGAAATGTTTCTGTGCCAAGAAGATTTAAGAAGAAATCAAGTCCAGTGTTTGAGCTGGATGGGAAAGACAGGATTCATCTTCATAACTTTACATGCCTGAAATACAAACATATATTTCTGAGGCAGTAAATGCTGGATTCCCATGGTCTCTGGGTAGCCTGTAGGTGACCTGCAGGCATCTCTGAGGCTGTGAGATGTGTGATACATCTTACTCATTTCTGCTTCAGGGTGAGATGAATTGCACACAAGAAATGTCTCCTTCCACTGACTCTAAAGGGAATCTGGATGACTGGCTCAGGTCTAGCCACTTCCACTGTGCGCACTGACATTTCACCAAATGCTGATTCCTAACCAAGGAACCTATGGCAATCACTGAACAGCATCTTAAAGCTTAAATAGCACATATGCTATGTGAGCTGTGTTGTGAAATAGGGCTGGGAAGGCAAGAGAAATAGAGTAGGGAACCAACCTCCAGGAACGAAGGCAGTGCCAGTCCTTGTAGGAAAAAACTGGCAAACAAAGCGAAGCTGGTGAACAAATAAAAGGGAGCACTAGTAGATGGTGGAACCTACAGAAAAGGAGAGTTAGCTTTAGCTTTGACACAAGCAGCGTGGTTTCAGAGACACAGGAGTATCCAGTGCCAAGAGGCAAAGGAAAACGCCAGCATGATATGGTAAATATTTCTTATCTAGGTATAGCAGGAAGAAGACAATCAAGTTCCAAGCAGAACAAGGGAAACAGAACTCTAAGAGTTGGTATGGAATGAAATACCATCTTTTTACTCTTTGCATTGGGCAACATTTTACTAAGGAATAGAAGTTTTCCTGATAAGTATGTTCACCCCTTGGATCAGTGTCTGATAAATGGAAAGTAATGAGTAAAAGTTACTAATAGAGCTTATCTATGTTTTTTACTTGGTTTACTATGAACTGTTGCACACTGGAGAAACCTGATGTCACCAGTGACAGTGGATCTGCATTTAATTCTTTTGTGCTTGTTTGTTTTAACCATACGTAACTCCACCTGCCCTGTTTTATTTGGTGTCTTCTGTTCTGAGTCAAGTTTTCAAACATAAAAGTAAATAAATTAAAACCCAAATTCCTTCTTGCAACTTTTGCTGGTCTTTGGGAGCTAATAAGAGCCAGATTTTCAAAAATTAAAATGTCATCATGCCTACACTGCTTGCCACAAACATGCCCTTTTTTTGGCACATAAGGTGAGTGTTTAAGCAAAGAATTATTAACACAATTTTTTGCTTGATTTGTGTAAGTCAAACAGATCTGAGTCATATGCGCTCAGTAAACCACAGTGTAAAAAACAAAGCAAAGAAAGATTTTGCATTATTATTAGTAGTAGTAGTATTAGTATTTCATGTATTTACCCCAAAGAGAAAAGTCTTGTTGGTGAAATTCATCATATCTAAACAAAAGACTGGCAGCTTAAGTAAGTATATGAACAGGGGGAAGGGAGACTTATTTCCTGAGTTTCAACAGATGTCATACTTAATTGGTTGTGAAATAAACCAGAGCTACTCTCGGCCTGTTTCCCTAGTTTCAGCTGTGAAGACACTTTTAAACATGTGCATTTCCCTCCTGCTTCCCATAATGAGGGTGTGGGGTGAGAATCAAACCTCCAAAAGGAGTAAAGCAGCGTGCATGTTGCATACAGGCCTTCAGATACACTAATTAAACAGAAGTGAGCGTTGCATCCTTTGTCCCTGTGAGATACACATCAATACAGCATGAGCCAAGACAACTCTGTGGAAGGGTTACTGCATTTGCCTTCTGCTAATATCAGGAAGTCACTGGACTATCCCATACTGCACATAGTTTTTCCACCTTCCTGTATTTTCTCTCAAAAACACTCTTTGTCCTAAATCACAGCACTGTCAATATACTACAACTAGTTGAAATGGTATCATTTTTGTATTTTTGACAGAGAGAGCACCTTAGAGGTTGGGGTTTTTTCCCCTTGTGGTCGTTTTCTGCTAGGAGCAGCTGAGTAACACCACATTTAACACAATGACAGCTATAAAGATTTTTTAAAAAAGAAAGGACTGTCAAGTATAAAATATTTTGGCTGCACATGGTGATGGACACAAGAAAATGGAGAACGAAACTTCTCACAGACCAAAACCCCAAACCTTTTCAACTGTGGCTAACCACCAGTCAGTGGTATGGTAATACAAATTAAGTCATTTGTTTTTAAAGGGCTATGGCAAAGAATGTTAGCCATTCATTTTATGCCTTGTGGGCTGTAGCCCTCTAAATCTCTTTTGAGCTTTGCAAGAAAAAGCTAAATATATGATAGGTGCCTCCCTGTGAAACTCAGTAAACAGTAAAAAAAAAAAAAATTGGAATAGTGTTCGTTAAAACATTTCAAATGGAAATGGAATGAGAATTGTGTATAAAGAAAAATTAATGCCAAGGTTAAATGCGTTTAATTCACCTGTGGCAACCAAATTGAACAATATTTGTTCTTTTAGTTTAAACTTGGAACCCAGATCCCAGAGGTGCTAGGAGAGAGCTTTAATCCCTAGAAAAAAAATTCAAATTCCCAAAGTGTGTGATGAAAACCAGTATAATCCTTCCTGAAGTGAGAAACAAAATAGAAAATACTTTTTTTTTTTTCCTATTAAAACAAGAGCAGTCATCATGATCTTTATTCTTTTAATGTTTTACAGGTCTGACTTTCGGCAGATGACCTCTCTTGTTTGTCCCTACATGTTTTCCAAAATATAAAAGTGAAATAGAGTCCCAAGGGCACTGTACTTGAAAGGTTATGAGAGTTAGAGAATTTTAACCATGCCTGCCAAATCAGCAGATGGCTTGTGATTATAATTATATGCATCAATAAAACGAATAATCTTTACAAAATTTGAATTTCTACTAAAGTAAGGGATTTAGTAAGCAGATGCAACAGAATGCATTTTCTTTAACCCTTTTTGTAGACAGTATTGTTTATCACAAAAATAATGGCAAGGTTCTCCATAGATTAGCTTGAACATACACTTGAGCCATAAATATATGTTTCTTTTGACCAAGTGTCAATGCTATTTAGTGTGATTTATGTGTTCAGTAGCACTCTGTTCACTAAATGTTGAATGCTTATATATAGGATGATTCCCATCAGACCCATACTTCAAAATGGTCTTTAATTTTATAAAATGTTAAAGATACAATGAAGATGTCATGTGTACTCATTCTCTTCATTTTTGTCGCAGTGCTCGTTCTTTCTGTTTAGGATATGGTGACTTTCCGTGCCTCTTATGGAGTCTGAGTTAACCACATTATTAGTGAAGAAAATAATTTTTCCCCAGTGTGGGATATTTAAGAAAGGTTTTGTGTGTGTGTGTGTGTGTTTTGGTTTTTATTTTTAAATCACAAGAAATTAAATTACTGAAAAGGAAACATATTAATAGGAAAAAAAATCATAACTGTGGTTTTTTATGACCCCTGATCTTACTTCCAAACTTACTTTTGTAACAAGATCATGTGTGTTAGATTGTGTCAAACCTCTGCTTGAAGTAGGAGAAAATCATACATTAGAAAAATTAAGCAAAACAAAAAAAAAGCCCCCCTAAGCCAAATTTATTTCTGGACTGCCTCATAAAAATGCTATTTGAAGACAGGATATACATATCCTATAATTCTTCTAATAAAGTAAGGAAGAAAAAAAATGAGAAGAATAAGTACATTTTCAAAAAAGTCCCTGCTTGGCATACTGTAGCTGTCTACTTACAGTATTTTAACATTTATTTTAGTCAAACATTTAAATGTGAATTTTTACTTCAGGATGTATGTTTGTCTTTTTATCTCCCCTAGCATCTCTGAGAGCAAAACAATATTTTTATGCTCATTAAAAAGTGGATTTTTACTTCAGAAATGACAGAGCCATTACTCTGTATCATGTAAATCCTTCTTAGCATAAGGATTATTGACCTGATAGTCCATAACGGTGCCATTGGAGCCATCACTACTTTGCTGTGCCAACCCAGATGCTGTACATGTGCTTCAACTTGGGGGCAGGAGGGGCAGCGAAAGTGTCAAAATTTCTCTTGAGATTTAGGGAACTGACCTAGTGACTCTACCGCTGGAAGAAGAAGACCACTGTTTAGAAGAAATTGAGATCTCCGGTCCTCGCTCGAACTGATGTTTTGGAAAAGTTCTAAAGTATTTTTTTAAATCTAATGCTTAACAGCGCAGCGTTCAATACATGCCTTTAAATGAAAATCGAGCTCTTTTTCACCAAAGTTCCTTAGTGGAGGGAAAAGTTTGCATATGAACCCAAACCTGAAATATGTGCTAGGAAATGTTACTTGAATCACTTAAGCAAATCAATAAAGCCCTCATCTTCAAAACACACACCAGCTTTTCTGTATTAAACTGAGGCACCAACCTCACCTCAGTGGAATCACTCATGTGTATAAAAGTTTTTGTCAGTGTTCACCTGCCCAAGAAGGTAACTCCATTGTCATTCTAAAGTAACTTTTGCTGATAGGTTATCACCTTTTCTTGAACCAGAAATGTGTTACTTAGAAAGGCAAGAGTTGCGAGCGTCATTAAAAGTCTTCCATGAACATAAAAGAGAGCAATTCTCCTCTAAAGAAATTTGATGTAAATACTAAAAAAAGTTAAGAGGAAGAAAACCTTTTTTCTTATTCATTAAACAGTATCTATAATCTGAAGTACTTCAAGGTAATTAAAATCCAGAAACACAGATTCTGCTTAGGTAGTTTTTAATACTCCCCAACTATGCGCACAATAGCTACAAAGAAGTGACCCGACCCCAGGTATATATGTACGCTTCCAAAATCAATCCATTCAGTAACAGACTTTGGTCTAGATTCTCTATACACTTGTGGATATAGTAGAATATAAAGTTTATTCTGCATGTTATCTGCTACGTTTTATTTTGGCGTGACAGCGTCAGGCCTTCATGAGCTTGTCAGTGACTTTGGAGATGCTTGCTTGTTTGTCAGGAATATCAGATATTTTGGGATAACTGGCTAGAAAAACTATAAACATGCAAAAAAACTGATTCAGAATTATTCAAATCAACTGCATAATACCATAAAGTTTTTCAGATCAGCGTGCACAGCTCATGGTGTTGTGCCCTGGAACTGTGCACTAAGATAAAGGTAGAGGCCTCATATTGGATCGCAAAGTCCAAAAAGTCGAATGAAAAGTGGTTTCTAAAAATCTGGAGTGTTTCATACTTTATCAGGGAGATCAGATGAATGACATTAATTATCAGAAATCAAGTTTTCTTTGTCTTTTCTCTTAGGTGTACTAAAGAAATGACAAACGAGAAAAAAAAATGAAGCTGCGAAAAACTACTAAAACTTGCTGAAGCTCAGCCTGTCGGATTACAGAATGTAATTGTCAGATTACAGCAGTATGATTTCTGTAACACTGCTCTGTGTGCATTACCCCTATGAAACCACCCTTTGCTTCTAATAGTATAAACAGCTAAACTTATTAATGCAATGAATGCTGAAATATCAAATATCCTTTAGTCTTGTTGGTGTAGGTATGTAAAAAGGATACATGACTGTGTCACAGGGATATGCTAATTTTTAAAAGCTGTGGGGATGCACCTGACATCAAGTATCTTGGAATATTTTCTGTTAAAATAAGCTGAAAACTCTACATCAATTAGAATATTTTAAAGCAAAACTATTGTAAGACTGAAGCTTGCTAGATCTCTGTTGATCTAGGTTTGAATTATAGGACTTAGAAAGAAAGCTTCTTTTCTGATGCCTGAATATCTCATACTTGCTGAGGCAACACAAGGAAACATTGCTGAGATGTACACAACTTTAAAAAATATGGAAAATAAAAAAAAAAAAAATACACAATTTTACTTGAGTTTTGTTACTTTCTCATTATATTTCCTGAACTGGAACTACTGGGAAATGTAAAAGCAGATATAACTGCAGATATACCTAATATATACTGAGTGTCAGGTAACCAGGATACTACATAGGTGAATATAGTTTTTTGCATACATGAACTTTTTTAATAAATATGCGCACATGGATTTGTATATATGCATATGCTCATACCCCTTTGCAAGGAATCATCAAATGTATATGTTAAAAATGTCACGGTTTATCTTGGGGTCTGTAAGCTGTGGTGATAATTCTATTGCCCATGCAGTAAAAAGGATGTTCCTGGGTAAGCGACATATCATAATGAACTGACTTCTGTGACCTGTGAAGAGTTTTAATTAAGGGGTCAGGTTATCCTGATATGTCTAAATACACATATATTGGCAAGTTTTTTTTCTAAATTTAATAAGTCTCGCAAAGCAAAGCAAAGCAAAACATAGCAAAGCAAAACAAATCAAAAAACAAACCAAACAAAAAACCAAACCCCCAAAACCCAACAAAACATCAATTGTAATGCAGACTGAAATCTAAACCCCACTTCTTTAACAGTCTGTATTCGATAAAGCATTCTTAAAACATATGGTTTGCAGTGGTTTTGCAGGGAGTAGAGAAGAAGCATTACTTAACGCACACAGGCATCTTGCAATAATATCATGTTGTTTTGAAGCTAACATCCCCTGAGCCTCCAAAGTGCAAAGCAGACAGAAACATTTTAGTAATGCAAACAAGACTTTCCGGCAACTTCCTGTTGCCATTTTTCAGCAAAATAAAGGGTCCTGAGGTACTAAACTGAAGCACTACTAGAAAAGATTTTATCATTGGTTACACAGGCAGGCACCTGCTATTATAAGATATCAGCTGAATATTTTGCTGCTGTGCAAAGAAAATAAGTAATGACTGTGCAACTGTTAAGCAGTAATCTTCAACTCTTTAATTTCAGCTCACGTAAAAGACAACACAGAGAAAGACATCACGTAAAAATCTTTTTCAAAAATCCCAAAATTATAGTAGCAACTTCATTTATATCTGCATACTTGTAAAAACCGTACCAGGGATTAAGGGGTGTAAGTAGCTGTCTAGTGGATTGAAATTTGTATTCATATATATAAGACATTTTCAGCAGATTTTTAAGAGAAGTAAAAAGAAACTTTCTGTCTGTAAAGTTCATCAGATGTAATGTACATCTGAGGCAATGATTACTGTGTGGCAGTTCCTACAAGGAATATTTAATTCATTAGACTATAATTGAAATATCCAGTTCACAAAACATCCTGTGTTACTTTCGGAATTCCAGAAACTTTTGTAAGCTGGCAAATCAGACAGAGAGAAAAGGAAACAAACAAACAAGAAACAAACCCAACCTTGATTCCAGAGACATTTTTTCTCCCCATCATGAAGTGACAGAGGGGGAAAAAAATCCCTTCATTATGACCTACTTGTCTAGAAACGGACTTTCAACCCCATGGTTAGGCTAAGATTTGCTCTACTTTCTCCCTAGGGCATAATTGTCAGACTGACTTACCGTGTGCCTTTTAGCCTTTGTTCTGCCTCTCACGCTGACATCAGGGAAGCAGTGATGTAGAATAAAGCAGGGGTGGGCTAGGTTAGTCCACTGTTTGTGTCGTTGTGTGGTGTGCAGGGACACTCTGTGATACTCTAGTGAGCTGCTAAGCTTTTTTTGTAGGCTTTGTGTCATTTACTTAACGACCAATCTCATTAGCTGCCAGGGTACAATGGGCTGATGCATTTTCTATGTACATACTCTACACAGTGACCCTCAAGGTTGCCGAAGGTCTATTTAATCAGTCAAAATGCTGAATATATTTGCAGTAAATCACAAAAAAAAAAATACGGGACCACAGAGGTATCTCATGAGTGTTTACTCTTTCCTGGGAGTTATTTGCAGGTAATAAACTGATAGGAGTTGTAGGCAAAAGCAAGGGCAAAGAAGGGAAAAGGGCACTCACTGGGCTTGCACTGGTCACCTTTAATTTAGGGAACCTTGGGGGCCCTGCATATCGCTGTGTCTCTGCTTGTTAATTTCTCCATGCAGTTCATGCTTCAGTGTAATCATGTTATCACAATTAAACCCCTTTAAATAAGAAGAGCAGGACTAACAAAAAACCACAGCCTTTCACACATTGGGGAGGGGATGTGTTTGTGTGTGTATGTATGTGTGTGTGATATTTATTTATTAACTTCCTTACTACAGGCAACCTCAGGGCTGGCATCTTTGCATTTCTAACCTCTCGTCAGTTACAAGGTAAAACCCTTTTAACTCTTATGAAAAATGAAATGCTGAAAAGCCCCATGAATCACGACAGCTGTCCATAAGTAACAGGGAGAGTTCTATTGTCCATCTTGTCCCTGGATAAAATGAATACTTTACAGCAGAGGCTGTTCAGCTTGGCTAAAGAGTATGGGGAGAAGGGGAGGAGGTCACTGGAGATTTCGCACACTAATTTAATCTGGGAAAAGGACAGGCACTGCATCTCACTTGAACAGACTGGCGGCAATCTGGGCTCCCACAGAACTATCTCCTTTTGCCTGTGCTCTATTTATTCCTTATCTCTGTTTACCAACCGCTAGGTCCCTTTCATTCACACCACGAGGCCGTTCTCCTACTATCAGTCAGCAGCTGACACTGTGGAAGAGCCTCAAAGGCAAAAAAAAAGGGATCAAAACTAAACCAAAGCTGTATAAACAAAGCAACAGTAGAAGTAAATGCATAAATCCTAATTCTTAACCCAACCCACAGGGTGCGAACAGAACCTTTATAGTAAATCCAACAAACCCACCACAGTGAGCTACGGGCTACAGAGGAAATGGGAAAAGCCAAATATCATTCATGAAATCACCATCTCAAGCAGAAACATTGAAAATAGGCATTGGAAGATATTTAGCTGGTTTCAGGATAACAGGTTCATCAGTCCTGTGTATTCCTCAGCAAGTAATGAGGAGCAGGTTCACCTGTGTGCCTGGTAAAAGATGAACAAGAGATTTTTCTACTTACTGTTCAAAAACCTTAGCTAACTTTGCACTCGTTGCTTGTGATTTAGATTAAAGTAAGTAGATGCAACCACTTTAAAGAAAAATCTTTATCTGGAGATTGTGGTAATTTGGAAAACTTTATAGCTAGAACTTGAACGTCAATTTTTTATTGAAGCATTTGTCCAATTAATTTTGGCTTTAAAACTCTGGATTTTTAAACATCAGCCTTTCTCAGTTGTTAACTTATACTTTTCACTCATACTCTAAGTTTTTAGCACTTAACATGAAATGCAAATGTGTGAAGACAAGGAAAGAAAAGATCAAGCTCGTGAGTCTAATAGAAGAGTAAAGTAATAAACTACATTTGGTGTTCTGGGTTAGGATTATTACAGTGGCTTAACCATGCATAAGTCTATTTTCTAATTTCAGTAGTCCCTTATTTTGTATTCTTAAATTGACTTAATAAGAGACAAGTTGTGAATATTCATAGAAAGACACCAATATTGTTCCACTGAAACAACCTAACTTTTTAAACCTACACAATCTGTAACTCCCAAAGTAGGGATATTCTTTCTGGAAGAGGAGTTATGCTTTCAGGACTATACTGAACTTTATAAAAATACTGGTTAACAGCATATAGCCAATATACTGTCAACTGACTGATCAAAATAATTATAACAATTACAAAGAAAATGTTTCTCATAATCAAAGATGATCCACTGGACCTAATTTCAGTTTTGATTTTCACCTATGTGCATTATGAGCAATGAAGTCTTTACTACTTGGATCCTTTTTTCCAAATGAATTAATGAATTAAATTTATCCTTTCACCAGCTGCTAGGCAGCAGATGGAACCATTTCTGAAGCCTTGTTGAATTCAATCCATAAAACTCATTTCCTAGGATTAGCAGTCCAAAGTTTCTTTTAATGTTTATATACCGCTTGGGATTTTGAATTTCATGATGTTAAACTTTCAATTTAACTATTTTTTTTTTCATTTCATATCAAACAAATATGATCGTTTGGATTTCTATAGCTTTAGAACCACACATTTCAGGTCACATAAGGACAAGAATTCATTTCAAAAGCAATCAAGTAATGCAAGATTGGGATCTGGGTTGTTTTTTTTTTTTTTTTTCCTTTGTTTTGTTTACATTACAGCACTGCCATAGAAACCATTTGTGTTGTACTCATAGATTAATTTAGACTGGTAAAGTTTTATTGTCTGTAACTTTGACAAAAACCTTTGCACAAAAATTTAATCTTGCTAAGCAATTTTTGAAAGTTACTGTGATCTGGGGCTGTATTTGCTATTCACAGAAAGATGACATTCTCCTGAATTAAGTTTTTCATGCACATAGTTTTTATAGTTGACTTCGTTGTAAGGTGGGTGGGTTTTTTTCTATTTCTGAGGGGGAAAATAAAAAGTAGCAAACGGTGTCAGTTTTGTGAACACTTTAGTAAAGACGTTTTTCGGTGCAGTAACAGGAAATATTAGTCAGCTGCAGTACCCTGGACAGCTCCTCTTCTTTCATTTTCGGTATTCTCACCTCTGCTACACATCTCTGTCACGAGAATCAGAGATCAGGGGGCTTGAACTGCAATTTCGTTCACAAAGACCCCTATTCCTAAATATCTGAACAAATTAAGTTATAACTTAAACAAAGTTTCTACTTTTTAGAAACCTACAAGAGAAAAAAACAAAACAAAAAGACGCCCTTCCCCGCTCAGCATTCAAAGACATATTTTATTAAAAGTCTTAAGAATAAAACATCATGATGTCAAGTCTTCCTGTTATTCAACAAAGTAAATAAAACTTTTAAAAAAAAAGTGATTCGTTGTTGTGTATAACAGTGATTTCCGCTAATTTGGCACAAGAAATCTATATTAACCTAATAATGCAGTAAGCCAAGAAGGCCACATAATAATAATTACCATTGAGTAATTGAATATTTAGAAGGAGGAGGAAAAAAAGGAAGACTGGTAATCTTAGCCTGCAGGCATGAAAGTACTCTAACACAAAGATGATATTTACAAGTAAAAACAAAATGTTCCAAAACTGGGAAGTTAGGAGGCAAAGCCTATATTTGGAAATTCCTCATTCCAAATCTGTATTATTTGTTAGCCACCTTAGAGCAGAAATATATTATTGTCTCAGAGAAAGCTTTCATCACAAATGCTGTAATTTTCCTCAAGAATTACAAAACCACTGCACAGCCAAACTAAAGAAGACACATCTATGCAATTAACTTAAGTAATTTAATTGACAAAAGAGGTAGTAAATGGTCATTTTGAATCCCACAAAGATCCTTAACTAACAAAGTTCACCCCATACAGTTTTACAGTTTAAGGATAAAATCTGGGATTTGTGCTTTTATAATCTCTTAAAGGAAAAATTCACAGCACCTTGCACAAGATTGTCTTGGTATTTACATATGAAGGAAGAAAAAAAATCTGAACTAAGTGCTTTGTTAAAGACAAAAGAAAGTCAGAGAGAGAGAGAGCTATTGCTGATCAGTGTTAAACAGACTTTCTCTAGCATCAAATGCTATTTCATAAAAATTATCCTCCTGCAAAATGTTGTCCCAGAAGGTCCATTTCATTCTTCAACCTTGCCTGATATTACTGTCATTTAACTTTCTAAAGATTTTCCTGACACATACATTAATTCTAAAGTAAAGTATTCGCTTTTTAAATCAGAAGCTCTCAACTCACTCTGAATCCCAAATAATTTAAAGGACAGAAATGCCATGCTTTGAAAGACCTTTTTTCCCTTAGAGTAAAGTTAATAAATATATTGATCAACAATTTTCATTTCAAAAGCATTACACCATGATTTTAAAGCATTCTAAAACATCATGAGAAACCTCTCTGGTCTGTAATACAGAACTGCAAGTGAACCTGCATCTATCGAACAGTTCCTACAAATACACTGGTCCCACTCTCTCTCCCTCTCCTGCCTCATTTTTTTCTCTCTCTTATTTTAAAAGCCAGTCTTTAAGTTCAGTAACTTTTCAAAATGAGAGGAAAAGTGTCCTTGTGATCATTTCCTCAAATCAAATAGCTAGAGCTGCAAATTTGCACAATTGTAAAATGTATATGAACAAAGGCTTTACTGAGGCAGTATAAATGCAATTACACCATGACATTTTATTCAGAAAGCCTTCTCAAAGCAGTTACAAGTAGCTATTTTTTAATTGAGGCCCAAAATAGCATTTAAGATAATGACCAAGCATACAGCATTAGTGTCATTTAAACAAAAAAGAAAAGTTTGCAGAGAGCATTTTAAACATGGATTAAAACCCCTCAATCTTCTTAATAAAAATCTCTCAAGATTTTAAAATCAGTATATGGACAGGATTATTTGCTTTTTGCAAGCTTAGAGCACAAACAAAAAAGAAAAGACAGAAAGTTACTAACAGTACAAGTTGCTTAAACATCAATGGGTTCATAGTGTGAAAAAGTTGTTAAACTTACTTTATTTTTGTTTCCAAAACTTATATGTTTCTCCTCCCTTGTGTGCTGAACTGTGCACTAAAGCTGTGTCTTTGAAAGGTAGTTCCCATGATATGACATCCAGCGCCTTTGACTGCCTAGAGATAAGCACCTGCGTTTGTGTCCCCTCTTTACGTCACACCTCCCTATTCAAACCTTCTCAATATGATTCACATTTGCACATCAACAGCCTCATGCGCATACACAGATTTTTTTCGGCTCTGGGCCCAAAACTTTCACTTTAATTTTCATCACATGATTGCTGTGGCATATGTCCTTCCAAACCTCCCATATATCAGTCATCATGCAAATGAGATGGAATATCACTCCTCTGCAGCAGATGGCCAGGGATGATAACAATGGCTCAACAGAGGAGATTCAATGTCCCTGACTTTATCGCCACGGCAACAACAACCTAAAATATATGTAATGGAAGTGGTGCTTATTAATTTTGCAGGCTCGAGTGTTCTGATTTTGTGAGTGAATGGGCTGAGTTAAAAAGGGGGCTGTGTCCTCCTGCCTCTAGAAGACTATCTATAAAAGCCAGGGACCTGGAAATTATTTTCAGTGACTAAGAAGGCAACAGCCTAGCAATTATTTGAGTAATTAGGTGTAATTCCTCCCTGTAGGCCTTGTACCCTCCTGTGCTTGTTTCACAGAAGCTCGTGAATTAGACAGGCACAGATACTGAAAAGAAAAGTGCCTCAAGATATAGCAGGAGAGCTTGCAGGAACTAAGCTTCAGTGATATGACACTTGGCCTCCACCAGGCTTGGTAAACACAAGCCCCAAGCCATAAGTAAATAGAGGCCCCACTCCACAAACACAGACCAATTAAAATTACAAAGGCAGCCACACTTCTGGGTGGGGCTGGGGGAAGCTTTATTCTGCCATGGTCTCACTGTGAGCTGCACACATAATGGTCTCTTAGTTCGGAGCACTAAGTACCGTATTCCATTGCTATCTGTCACTATCAAACCCAAGCACAAGGCTCTCTCCGGGCTGTGAATTTCTCCCGAGGGATTGATCATGCACCTTTAAGGAAATGTTTCAAAGTGAATTTTCTGTGTGTTGTCTTCTGAATGCAAACCAGAGAGAAGAAGTAAATGCAGCAGTTTGCTATTTCTCTTCAACTGATTAGCAGGCAGGAATAGCGATCACCATTTTACCCCTCAGCAAGCAAAATAGCCACAGTGTCTCTTCACACTGTTCATGCCACAATTGTCACATGCTTTAATACTTTGGGTGTGGGAGTAACCATTTGATTCCTCAGAAATAAAGTTCAGCTATAAACTGTGTGTTTAACTAAGGAAGTACACTTCTAAAAACTATTTGTCTTTTGTCCTGTTCCCCGGGGAAGACCTTAGAAAAATGGAGATTCCTTTGTCTCCCTCTGCAGTAGAGGGGAGGATGTTTAAGTAAAACCTATGAAACACTCTGGAAAAGCAGTGGATCCATCCTGTTAGAGATTTAGTGCAGAATTGAACCAAGGAACCTTGCTACCCCTTACAGAAGATAATTCCTCAAAATTGGTGAGACTGTTGAAAGAAATTTTCAATGCTCTCCTAGTAGCCCACATACCCTGAGCCCTAAATTTAACACCAGAGAGGAGACACCGAGTGGCATCTGAAGGAAAATTGGGATGTCAGATGCTTTCTTGAAGTGAGTGATAGAAAACTCCAGAGGCAGTGCTGGGCCTGTGGATTCTTCTCCTCTTTTGTCAGGGCTCAACACCATCTCAGCATTGCTCATGTTCTCTAGTAGCAGTTCCATTTTTTATTAAACCTGTCTTCAAACTGAAAAAAAAACAACACAGGCACATTTCTGTTGTGCAGCAATGTCATAAACTTACAGAACATTTATTTATTTATTTATCATGTGACTGTACATCACCCAGCACTTTCACCTTTAATAGATACCTAGTAATAGATACTACTGGAGTAAAAATGGTTTTAGGTCCCAAGAGAATAACTAAAAAAATAATAATTATAAAGTAAAGCTTATTGTTCATCTTTACCTCACACTTTAGTGTGGAGTTTGCAATTACATTTTCCAAACATAGTGTTGCAGATGTTTCTTCTTCCAGAAAAGCTCAGCTAAAATGAAAACCTAGACTTCTTTTGTGTGTATATATGTCAGGTTTTTTGTGTTTGTGTGTCTGTGTATGTGTGCATGTGCAATAAGATTCTAGAATTGTTTATGTCCGTGTTCTTTACTTGTGTACATTTCATTCTCTGCCTTGCTAATTTGAAATAATTCATGAACAAGGCACTTATGGTGAGATGAAGAGAAAGATTTGGTCCAAGCCTATGCAAAGCTCTGAAGCTCCTTGTAGTGGATCAGGAGTTGGACAGAAAGCCAATACACAGAGTACTTCAGGAATGATGTTTTCCTGACAGCTTGTGTTATTTATGGGACTGGCTACTGTCTTCTGAACCAGATGGAGCTTTTTTCCTAGCCTTTTTTTTTTCTCCTTTTTTTGTGATCTGCTGTGCATGCATGGCCTTAATTGATCATAGACATTGGCATTTAGGTCACTGTCTTTATTTTTTCCAGGGTCAAGTATAGTCCTGGACTGTGAAGCACCTAATTTACCTTAAAGATGCAGCTCATTTAACAGAGCTATTCAGATCCTCTTGAACATGGGAAGAACATGGGACTGAGAGGATGAGTAAAATTTGTAGATACAGATTACTTTTTCCTGTATGATTACTATCTATATAGTTGCATGTGTAGTGCCATGCATATTGAAAACTGCTTCCTAAAAACTGGATTTGAAAGGTATTTGTTACATTCCACTGAAACACTTAAGTAAGAAAGAAAAGATCTTTGTCATTAAATCAATCCTAATTAAAGTTCAGATTTAACACAACTTAGCATTTTGCATGGTTTGCAGTCCAGTAAGTAATGGAAAACTGGCAGATTGGATTGTGTTCAGTATCCATTAAAAAAAAAGTTCTTAGGATGTAAGTGCTTAAAACTTAGCAAAACTTTAGGTTGCAACAGTCACCCTATTTTAATCCTCTAAGCAATAGGAAGTTCAAAGCTTGCAAGACTAATGAGAAAAACATAAAAAACCTAAATTATCCCCCAAACTGCTACTTAGGTAAAAGTGAAATATAATAGGAGATGTCTTGCTGCAGAAACACAAATGAAACAAATGTGCATTACAATATGTAGTAGTTACTATTCAGACTTGTCGTGGCAAGAAATTGTGCATGAATGCTCAGGTGCAAGACTTCATAGCCTTCAATTGATAAATAAAATACTCCTCAAAGACCATAGATAAAAATGTAAATTAATGGTGGTAATACATCAGATAAATCAGACTGACAAAGAAAACTTCCTTGTAGACTGTACACCAGTTACCTGACTGATATTCAAGTTCAGGGAAAATTTCAAAAACTGAATTTTAAATAAGTACCATGAATATTGTACTAAATAGTACTAAAATTTTCAATGTTTTCACCTGAATTTAGCTTATCTTCCAGTTATGAAGGAGAGACTAGTAGAGTAAAAAATAGTAGTTTTCCCTCCTCTGCAGAAATAGATGTACTTTCTGTATCCCCCCCATCTTACCAAATGATATTCCAGATCTATTTAAAAGAGACAACCTTGTTTATGATTCTACGTCCCAGACAAAACAGAGATGCCTAAGAGACATCAGAAGACAAAAAATCGAGAGTGACGATAATTATAAAGAAACTTCAACATAACAGATATATTTCTACTTCTCTGAACAGCTATGAGCTCAGCAGAATCACACCTAAACATTCCTGAAAGGGAGAGGTACCAAAGAAATCAGAGAGATTACATGAGAGATTGAATAACAAGCAATATGGGAGATGAAGCTTGATTCTTCACAAAGAGATAAGGGAATGAAATATTCTCTGCTGGTGCCAGTAAATTCATTGCACGCGTTGGCATCATCAAGCACCAAGTGCAGAGTCATTATAGACAATAACATTGCCAAAGTTGCCAAACCCATGAAGCACCTGGTTGAATAAAAAGAATAAATCAGCCTGGAGTGAGTTATTTTACCAGGATTATGCTGAGGAAAGCTGGCAGATATATACATAACATAAAAACTACAATTCATTAAACATTCAACTTTGAAATGACATTTAGAAAATGTACTAACCATGTTTGTACAACATATTACTTCAAAAATGTCAGTTTAGAGGAATAGAAAGGAGAAGAAGAAAAGATACCTGAAGTAATATTAACTAGGGAACAATTATCCAATTAAAATTATATATTGGCTTGTGGGAATGTAAAGCTTTTCAGCATGTTCTCTATGAAATACTCTATTCCCTAAAATAACAGAAAGATTTCATCTTCTCTCTAGCCAATTTCTTTCTTAGATGTTTGCTCAACATTGCCCTAGAGAAAGCCAGCAAATTTTGAAGTACTCCTTTCCTGCCAATAAATTATATCACAGAAAGCTGAAAACAGACATTTCAGGTGAGTTTTCTTGAAGCCTCTTAGTGCAGGCATGCACCCAATTCTCTTAGGCTTTCTATAAACATACTCAGAGGACTATGGAAAACTCTCCAAGCAAAGGATGTAAAAAAGTAATCTTAATGGAGCTTATTGTTGGGATTGTACCTCACTGACAGCGAGATTAGAATAGTGCTGGATAGAGTTGTAGTTTTATGAAACTCAGGCAGATTTAAAACCAGGGGGAAAAAATTGTCTTTTTGCAGTCTTATTTACTTTAAAATATAGCCTTAATAAGTAACTGAAAACAGTTATTTAATAATCACTGAAAATTAGGTGTAGGTGATGTCAAATATAGATTAAGCCTTTCAAAAACTCACATAATAAGGCTAAATAGTAACAAATTTTCTCCGCTCTTGCTGCTAATTAAAAAAAGCTTCAAACACATCCTTCTCCTAATCATTGTATTATTAAATGCATAAATAAAAAAAACAATAATCATATTGCTATTGTGGTAACTTTCTATCCTAGATACTACCAGATTTTCATTTGCATTTTAGATAGCTGATCAGCTGGAAAAATTCTTTTGAGTCACAATGTTGGATCATGTCATATATTAGTAATTTTCAAGTCTTGACTCAGAAAGCAAAATTATTCTGTTTATGTAAACCTTATTTTAGAGAATTTTTGACTTCTAAATTATTGATCTGTCTGCTGCCTATTTTAAGTGTTTGTGACTGTATGTGCCATTCCTACCTTTCACACACCATCATAAATGTAAGATGGTGCCATAAATGTTAGAAGGTGCCATAAATGTAAGAAGTAGGGGTGATGCTTCTAACTTCTACTGTTAGCCTCAAAAAACTTTACCATGAGTATCTGCAGCATCAGACTCTTTTTGGGAATATAATTATTTCTAAAAGACCAAATGAGCCCTGAAAATGTTAATACAAAGCTCACCTAATCCAAATAGAACTGAGAAGTACAAAACTCAACATAGCTGTCTAAATATTTTGATCTCTGTCTTTCCCTCAATTCCCTTCATATTTTTCCTTATGTATTTTTATTAAAGCTTACCTATCACAACTAGGATCATTCCAGTTTCTGTTTGGGCAACACTCTTTCTCTGATTTGGACTTGCCTGCAGACAAGTGTGTCTGCTTGCTCTGTTTCTGTTGCTCACATGCCACAGTTTCCCAGATTAGAGAATTCAACAGGTAAAAACCCATCTGCTGAACACCTGTCTTGCACCCTAAGTTCCTGTCCTCATATTTCCTTTGGCTTCCAGCTGTGGCTCTTCAGAGTTTTGCAGTTGACAGCCATGCCTTGGGAAAACACCATGGCAACCTTTTCTGCTGCTCTCTCAGCAACATACACAAAACTCCAACACCTATTGCCAGCAATGTCTTACCTGATCCCTGACAGCTGCTTCCTCCAGGGAAATCCTGCACATCATTTTCCTTCTCCTTTCTGCTTATGTGAAGAACATAGTTCTTCTCCAAAGAAAACCCTAATGATGTTGTTGAAACATCTTAGCGTTCTTGGGTTTTAAAAATGCTACATGGTGCACCAAAATTCAAATGGGTCTCAACATTAATTATCACGATGAAAACAGCCAGTCGAAAGAAGTATTTTTAAATATATATTTTGTGGATATAAAGACAGAAAATATTGGCATCTTCTTCCTTCTTTAACTCACCAGGATTTTGGCACAGGATTTTCCTTCTGCTTCTAATTTTTTAAGATATATTTTATAGAGATATCCTATTAAAACCACTCTGACTTGTTCAGTAGAACCATCTTCCTAGTACAGAGATTTCTATTATATTTTTTAAATCTTGTCAAGTTTCATTGTTTTTAAAATTTCTTAATTTATCTTGTTCAGGTTTTTTTTAATAACATTAAAATAATGTTGCTGAACTTTGAATAAGTTTACTGGAATGTGTTCAAGGAGTTAAATTATGCCATAAGACACAGTGATCTCATAAGGACATCTTAAGCGTTGAGTGAAAAGGATCCAAAGTCTGTGTATGCAATATTTTGAGTATATGATCACAAGTGGATTTAAATTTACATTTTGTGAATCTTGTTAGGATTTTAAAATACCTTACTAATGCAGTAAACAATTACAATACTTAATGTTTTAACACAGTGTCCGCACAGAGTGTGCAAACTCTGCCTGTCCAAACAGCTATAAATAGGCACATGTAAAATGATTTCTGTTTTCAAGTATCTATGTGCAAATATGTATTTTATATAAGCACATAAACATATATATGTAATGTTTTTGCCTAATTTATTTAAGCCTTCAGGGCAGAAAAATCTTCTTTATAACACTGAAGAGATAATTTTAATAGAATGGAAATAGTATTATAAACTTTTTCCCAGCAGTTTACACAAAAGTAAAGGGGAGCCATAAGAGGGGGTTTTTGTCTTTTTTTTTTCCTCAGTGAATCAATGAGACCTACAAG
The DNA here is from genome assembly GCF_041296385.1 of Aphelocoma coerulescens. Taxonomy (NCBI): domain Eukaryota; kingdom Metazoa; phylum Chordata; class Aves; order Passeriformes; family Corvidae; genus Aphelocoma; species Aphelocoma coerulescens. Next base: position 127,122,793 of record NC_091015.1, read on the forward strand.
AATGCCTGGTCTTTAATCATAAAGTATTTAAAAAGCTTAAATCCAGAAAGGGATAACAACCATCTGAAAAGAGGGGGAACTATGTTTCCATGGACTAGACTTGCTTTCTTTTCTTACACACTTTGATGAACAGCCTACATGGCCAGAGGCTATTCTGGACCTAATCCTAGGAAATGAGCCAAGCGTGATAAATAAGGCTGAATGCTGGGAGTGGCTAGTGTAAACCACTGTGTCATTAGTCACTAGCCCTCAGTAACTAAGTATATGTTTTCTTCTGGCATTTCTAAAAGCAGTCTTTAAATTAAAAGCTCAGCCATTCCCTCTGTGTTGGAAATGTCAACCAAGAATATGCAGAAAGCCCCAGAAACTTATCACTTGCTCAAAAACTCAGGTAGATCAACATGTGAATTATGCTCCGCTTTGAGAGATACACCACACTCCCAAACATGACTTGCTTTTGAAAATATTGATCAGACTGCCTAGTCCTATGTCCATAAAAGTCACCAGCAAAATATTCTTTCTGTCAGCAGCAGCAGAAAAATTAGGCCATCCCTCCTAACAGAGAAAAGGCAACAGGGTTTTTAATTAAATCATTTGAAAATAATTTTAACTAATAAGGGCAGATATGGCAGCAACTGTAAAAATCTCCAAAACCATAAAAATTTAAACGTGTTAATTTTTCCTTACTCACTTAAACTTTGTAACAGTTAAAAAACTTGTCCTCAAAAAAAAAAAAAAAAAAAGGAAGCTAAAAATAAAACCTAATCATCACACCCCACTAAATAAACAAAAAAATCCTCAGCTATTCTTCTTTGCTTTTGGAGAAAATATGGCAATTTGTATTCCAATTTTACAAGCCAAAGTTACAGGGGGCTAAAATAGGGCTTTATAATGGAAGTTGATTGCAACCCTAACTATAGAGGGGCTACTGCCTTTCCATAATAAAGAGCTGCACATTTCCAAGGAGGGGAGGAGAATACTGCTCTGCATGACTTCTTGCAATTTTGCTTCTTTAAATTAAGGTTGTGTCTCGGGAACTTTCTTAGTTCTTTTGAGCATAAAGTTTGATATTTCACTTCATGTGGTTTTAATTCTGATCCTAGCACACTGGCATTTTGCAGTTGATACATTTTATAAAGGGAAAATTAGGAAGCTTTGCACTTTGTCAGAGCTGTGATCTTGGTTTAGTTTGGGGTTAGTGGTTTTTGGGGGGATTTTTTTGTGTTCTTTTGTTTTGGGATTTTTGTGGGTTTTTAGGCATTTTTTGGTGTGAAACATATGAAAAGGCCATGCAGGCTAAAGCAGCAATTTAAATGTGTTTGGATTGAGTTTGCTTTCTTTGTATTGTCTTCTTGCTTAATGGTAGAATGATTTTTGGCTGTTTAAATTTCAGTCTGGAATGTTTGTTGTTTTTCTTTTTTCTGGGTATAAAATGGGTGAGACCACAGAGACAGTGTCAGGAATGTAAACTGTCACCATAATAACCAGTGCCCAGGTATGATATTATTAGCCTCAGTTTCTATTGCACCAAGGTTTGACTAGCAGTAAATGTTTCTCAGTCAGCTGGATGTTTCACTACCATTAAAGGCTACTGACAAACAACAAACAGCAAGTAAAAGGATGAGATTATGCAAATTTAAATTGGGATTGTTTTCAAATAATTAGAAGTCATATTGGTGTGAGTTTTTTTCAGTGTCTTCAAGGGAACACAGAAGAGATGAGATATGGTAAAATGGACATCCTTGGAGGATTTAATTGCATGTAAATTCAGATATACAGTCTGGTCTCCCAAACTTTGGTGTAGATTAAAGTCCATTCTTATCTACTGTTCATTGCTTCTAATATCTGCAGAAAGCCATTGAGCTAGATTTTGTGTTATGTCTATGATTAGTGAACCTAATGCTTTTAAATGTTTTCATTACAGTGATAGGTGAGAACACCCTTCCAACTTAAAGAGCTTTGCATTAAGGCATAAGGCAGGCAAATTAAGAGCCTATCACACTTAAAAAACACAATTCCTGGGTATAAAGACTCTTGCCTTTTTAGACACAGGAGGCAAAAAACTTCACTTGTACAAAGGACAGGCTTTTTTCTTCATAGTTTGGAAACTCTTTGGAGCAGAACTATAATGTACCAGTGAGGATTGCTAAAAGATTCATGCATTTTAATTCTTTTCTGCAGTATTAAAATCTTAAGTGACTATGGAGGAAATTAGTTTAAAAATTTAATTCTCACACATGTTTATTAATTGAAATGATGGAATAAAGGACTGTATTTAAAGACAAAATTTACATTTCACATTTACAAAATGCCTCCTAACATTACTGCCTAAGTACCTAATGTGTATTTCTTTGTGTATTCTTTCTCTAGAATACTCTAAAGACCAGCTTTTCATGTTAAAATTATCCTTTCCAAATATTAATGAAAACAGTAGAATTGTTTTTCAAAAGTCTTTTTCAGAAAACAAGAGTGTGAAAAGGCTACTATTACATTACTAGAAGAGAAAACTGGAACCATGCCTTTTTGAGTATCCAGGAAAAATATTTTCTGGTTAAGTACTCAAAGTGCAAAAAGAAATTAATTATCAGGTCTTGAACCATCAGTAACATTTTTTTCCTCTTCAAGTCTGTGTATGAATAAACATGTGAATAAACATGTGAAAGACTTGTCATAAAATATCAAACCATACCTGGAACACATTACAGCCTTTTTTGTTTTACAAATCAGTTCTAAGTGTAGAATGTTTCAGTGCTTTTTATAATGCATCTAAACTATAATTTTATGCAGCAATTGTGATATCAATGTTTGATTGTATATGTGCAACATTGAATTCCTTTTCCCCACAGAAACAGAGAGCCAAATTATAAGGATAAAAATTTAAGTCCCTTAAATAAAAAAATGTTATCTCACCTTTTCAAATAAAATACACAAAATAGGTAATTGAAGAAATGTACATTCAGGTGATTTTGTTCAAATGTGAAGCTAGTGTATCTTCCAGGTTGTAAAAAAGAAGTAGCAAATGTAGTACAAGATCCATGCTAATTGATAATTCTCATCTTCATAGTTCAACCTTGCATTAAGAAAATAAGTACAAATGCAATTCTTTGAGTTAAGCTTTATTGCTCATTTATTCAAATCATAGTAAGAATTATATATTTAAATTGCTATGACTTTCATCTGTCTTTACTCATCTAGGTTCTGCAAGAGTTGATTAAAATACAGTGGCATAAACTCTGTAGACCTCTAACTCCATAGAATACACTGATATTAAATTAAAACTGAGTAAAGCCAGAAAAAATCTACCAGATCAACCAATATTTTTAATTCTGCTTAGTAGGTGCCACTGACTAAAAAGCAAAATGCAGTCATAAATTCACCAGGAATTGAATAAAAAAAGAAACATGTGATTGTTTTCCTAATTAACTTACCAAAGATATGACTAATTTTATAATGTTTTAAAGCATCCATATGCATTAATTTGTAAGCTGCTGTATGCAGAAAATCAGTTAAGGAGAGAAATTTTGCTAGGGTAAGCATTGTCAAACACAGAACAAGAATCAAGGAGCCCATAAGTATAATGTCTTCTTCACAAAAAGTTATCTTTAAATAAATCCATGACCAGAGTTAAATCCATTTAAGCCAGAAAATACAAATTTAGACCTTTAATGTATTACTTGTTTTTTTTAAATAAATTTAAAATTTACTTATTTCTATTGAAGTTATTGTGTTCTTTTTCTTGAAGGCCCAAATTTACCATAAATTAACAGTACATCCAGGAGTTTAAACACACCAGACTCATTCATACAGAACACTAAATGTTCTGTCACCAAGAAAATGTCTATCACTGGGACTTTACACATTTCAGAAAGTCTGACAGCATTCCTAGGAAAAAAGTGCAGATCATTGTGAAATGTTGACTAGGAACAGCACAAAACTGCTTCATAATTGCTAGTTTGAGTGTTAAGACAAGTCTGAAATTATGTTCCAAAAAATAATAAACAAAAAGTACTCATTTATATTAAAAGAACAAAATAATTAAGATTTAAGGGACAGTACCTTAATAGTGTATTTCAAAAATCAGCTGACAGACACTGCTTGTTAAAGAGAGAAGGTTTGATGTGCTAGCTGTGAGACTCATGATTTAGTGATTACTCACTTTTAAGTTCGTACATGGAGTGTTGCAAAGGGCTACCTGACCTTATACAGTATTCAGATGAGAATGCTGAGATCCAGCACAGAAGTGTTACCTAACAAGCTCAGAATTTATCTTCTTTCATTAACTTTAGACCTTAAACATAATACAATATTTTTTGTGGCTTAAAAGTATATAAGCATCTGTTAGCAGAAGCCCTTTATTTCACATAACAAGAGAATTCTGTTTATAATGTGTCACCAGCTGCTCAGTCAAAATGGGTTCTATTAGAACTAATTTAATTTTACATAAGTTGATCTATTTGCATTCTGAGTCTCCAGTTAAATGACTAGGTACTATTTTGTAGACTGATCTTGCTTCAAGCCTCAGTGTATGGACAATGCTTAATCAGTGTGTACATCAGGAAATAAACATAATCAGCAAGTGCACTAATTAAGCCAGGAAAATTTTGCAACATGCATACACTGTATGGATTAACAAGGCAATTCATTAGAAATCTTAATTATGGAATATTATATTTTCCGTACATTTTATTTTATGATGCTTCAGATGAGTTTTCTCTAAATACAGAAGCCATCTACACTTCTCAAAGTAGACAGGGAGATCCTTTTAACTCAGGCACATCTGTGTAGCCTCTAGTCTGGAAGCCTCTATGGAAAACATGCTTTGTTATCTCCAGCCAGATAACCTGATATGCTCTCTTAAACAAATGGTTGCTAATCAGATGTTAATATGCAGATGATTGAAAAATAAATACAAAATAAAACATATAGATAAAAACTTCATTTGGTGATATGGAGCCTCTTCTAACCCTTAAAAAGGGTTTTTAACATGTTTATTTCTGAAAAGTCAACAAATAGGCACCTAGAGCTTGAGACGCAGCACTCAGGTTTTAATGCAAAAAGCTTCCATTGAACTCAGCATGCTTCAAGCTTTTAGTATAAACTGGTGGCAAGGCTCCAGTCTGAAGCAGAGATGTCAATAAATTCCAAACCTGCATGGTGGTAATAACGCTGCTTCTCTGACTCCCTGTGTAACAAATATTGCATCCTACTCTACAGCTTCATGTAAACTTCTTGATGAAGGAGGTTTTTTGTGTTGAATAAAGGAGATTGGGCTCACTGGAAGTACAGGGAATCAACCAAGGAGTTTTTAACAGCAGAAGTGGACTTTATACGAAGCACTTTATTAGTCAAACAGAGATATTATAATATAGCTGACTTCTGAAGTTGTTCTGCACTGATGGAGGAGGACTCAGAATGTTAGCACAGCCTTCTTCTGTGTAGCCAAGAAATAGGCTATTTCAGAGCTGCACATTGGTAGGATCATTGTACCATTTCCAAGCCTTGCAAGTACAGCTTGCATCTTGCAGGGAAGGCTACCATGATTTTAAAAAACAGAGATGTGATTCCTGCAGCACCTTCTGAAGATGGAGAGGGGCCCTGTTTCCACAGCAAAAGGACACATAACTATGCTAAGTAAATAAGAAATGCTTAATGGGATAGAACGTTTATATATAGCTGTTCATCTGTCAGGTGCTCCACAACCAGATAGTCCCAAGAACGCCTCCTGGCGCACCTGTACATTTGGCTCATAACTCCAGTGTGCAAATGGGAGAAACAGAAGAGTTGAAAGTCCCCTAGCACATTCTTTTTAAACCTTAGGATAGAATACCGTGGATATATTTACAGCACACTTAGCCAGCCAGGCTCATAGCTGAGTGCCTTAGAAAGCCCTGAGCTGCCTAGAGAGACTGCACGGGCGATCTTGCACTTCAGTAGCTCCAAAAGCAGCAAGTGGTAGCTGCAAAGCTAATACCAAGAGCAGAAGCAAAGAGGTAGAAATACAGCTCTCACTCTTTGCTTTAATCCTGCTAGCAGATTGCTCTTGGTCCGAGACAGACACACAGGAGCCGTCAGCAGAAGGGCAGCAGAGCCAAAGAGCACGGCCCACTCCGAGCTCTCTCTTTTGTTCGGGGGAAGGGAGAGGGGAAGGCAGGGGGCGGACCCAGGGTAACTGGCCAACTGGCCACTGCTCCGGAGAGTCAGGGCTTTTTTCAACTTTACCCGCGCCGGGAGCAAAGGAGGTCTCAGAGCACATGGTTCAAGCCAAGTCAGGGCATGCCTGCGCCATCTTGGGCCTGGCTGCGCCTCTGGGGCAGGCAGCCACAGAATACCATGGAAGGAAGTTTCTACACCGGCCCAAAACACAGATCATTCCTCTCTAACATGATATAAGATATCCTTCTCGCCCTATTATTAACTCGTTCTTTGCTCCATTTCCGTCGTTCATCTCAAAATCACTCATGGGAAGTGCACGTATATTTTCAGCTCTATAGATGCAATCTGCATAAACTATCAGGAGATTCATTGTTGGGAAATATTCTAGTCGTCACAAGAATGGGTGAAATGAGGTTATGAATCTTGGCCATTACCACAGCCAAGCTTATTTCTTAGAAAATAGGTGTAGCTAAATTGCAGTGTTAATTTAGTTTAGGTCTATCTGAATAGCATCAAAGGGGCACAGTCACATGTTTTCTTTTTACCACAGTACAGGACAAATTTTGTTCTTGTTTGTACTGTGCTTTGGATGTAAAATACTGGTTTGAACTGCCTTTGTCTCCAGTCCCTGATATCTCTCATATTAAGTAGAATAAGTCAATTGTAACCTTAACATTAATTTGCATTAAGATGAGTAAAGTCTAGGGCTTTGACTGTAAACTTAAAAACTACTGTCAAATAAGAGTTACTCTCTGGTCTGTTGCTAGCAGAAATGCCAAGCAGTGCCCATATTAGGACAGTCCCTTGGCATCTGCATGAGTCATAAACGTGTCTTTTGGCCACTGCTTCATTTGTTGCTCATTATGTTTGTTGTGGACTGGTAAAGCAGATATAAATAGAAAAATGCTTACGTAATATGATGGACAGATTATGTTTAAACATTTTCAATAGCCTAGCCAAAACCTGACAAAGTAGCTGTTATTGGCATCTGAAAATTCCCATCTCATGAAGGATTATTCATGTATATTTAGGCCATGCTTACCACCTTATTTGTGGCAACAGGCATGAAAAAAAAAAAATAAAACCAGGGGCTAATATATTCAGTGTAAGCACTTAGTAGAGATATGAAATATTCATGTGTGGGACACAGGGCTTAACAGCACAATAAAAATGCATTCCCAAAACAGAGGCCAGATCACTTAAATGAGATGGAAAAGGATATGTGACAGCACCAAACCCTTGTCCAGAGTTCTGGCCTAAAGGCAATGAAATAAGTGAATTGACAATCTGGGTAAAGCTTTTGTTGTTGAGAGTAATAATTCACATATTCTTTGCATGAACATGACAAGTGAAAATTACTTTTACATGCAGTTCTTCCTTCTGTTCTAAATCAGCCTATGATACAGATAAAGTTTTTTGAAAGGACACTGGCCATCATCATAGTCAAATAGTATGGAAAATAAAAGATTAAAGTTCTGAAACTTCCCTAATCCTGTAGCAATACTTCTTTTCACATCACAGATTGTACTTACTGCTTTCTTGAGACCACTAAGTTATTATAATGCTTGGGTTTTAATTTGAATTAAAAAATAAAGTAGAATGCCTTTTAAAAAAGTTTACTTGAAATATAAATTAATTTGCATTAGTTTATCAGTTACAAAGTATATTTGCCTTTGAGCAATGACTTTGTCACATCATCAAGTCATGGAAAATTCAATCTGTCATAGGCTGAAGGGCCAAACTATAATAACTTCATTAGAGCATCACAAAGGGAGACACAGGAAATTATATTGACGGTAAATTATTCCTCTCAAATCTCAACAGTTAGAGGACTTTTCTAATAATATCAATTTAGAAGAATACAATCCTGTGTCATTGCTGATTTCACAAAGTGTAGAGGTCATGCTGAGCAAGTGTGGACAAAATTGTTTCTTCATTTGACTGTATGCTATAAAGAAGAGATTATCCCAGACTTGTTTCAGGGACCACTTTTTTACTTATATTATCTGAAGTCCGAGATACCAGCAATGGTGATAAACAGATGTTGCTTACATGTAAACAGTGCAAATAGGCAGGTTTTCAAATGATGCAAAACTCTCTTGAAATATATGTTAACATAGGCCTTCATAGGGTCCAAAGCCTTTGTTCAGAACTGTGGTATTGCTAAGTTGGTTTATATATAACCAAATTTAATAGATTTAATAATTAAATGATAGATATTATCCTGAGCTACACAGCAAGGGGATTACACTGCCAGACAGCCAGGTGGAAATTGCATTAATGCCATTGTGAATGGAAATTATGTGGAACTGGTTTAAATGAGTGCATCCGGTTTAAGCCTATGGCTCAATTTAACTCAAATAGGTAAATCAAAATCAGTGAATTTTTCAAACACTTCGGGTTCACTGTCTCACTCAGAAAAACATTCTGTAACCACCAATATTTGCACATATAAATAAATATTTTGGACGTGTGTGAGACAGAGGATTTCCAGATGCCAAGAGCTGACATTTGAAAATATGGTCCTAAGTGTCATATACTACCCTTGATTGATGAACACAGATCACAATGACTTCACAGAGAATTCTACACACTGATTGAGGGTAAGGTATGACTGTAATAAAATGAACATTAATCTATGAACAGTGTTGTTCTCCACCATAGGGCAATGATACATTCACCATAAACCTTTTCCATCTGTCAAGTGCACTGCAGTGTTCTTGTGCCTATACTAATATTCTTTCATATTTATACCAGTGGTTTTTGAACACCATGTCAGGCTGAATTCAAAATATACCAAATAAAAATAAATGGTGTTAAAATCCAAAACTGGCTTGGAAAGAAAGCCTGTAACTTGCAAACAGATCTGTCTTCAGGCTGAACAATGAATTCCAATTAGCAGCATTAACATCGCTAACATACAAATATTGTATTTATTGAAATAGTAGTCTGTAGTTTCTCATATGGGAGAAAAAAAAAACATGTGCTAAACCACTGACAGAAGCAGAGTTCAAAGGATGTGGTCAACCTCCATACCAACAGTGGAGAAGTGAGGTCTGCAGTATTTCTCGTCCAGTCCATTAGGTTTATTCCTCAGTCTGAGGTTCTATCAGTCATATGTGTGAGTGTACAAAAGACTTACTTTTAGAGGAAACATCTCAAAGCAGGTTCATGGCACAGGGAAATGTGTTGAAGCAAATAATGAAAGACAATACTCTAACACTCATTTCTTCATTTGCTGATAATAATTGAATTTAACGTAATAATATTATTTGATCATTTAAAAAGCTGGTTGAATAATGAAAATAATTACTTGTGAGTATTTTAGTACCAATTGATGGAAAAATGTGAATAGGTCACAAAATTAAACATTATTTGACTATCTATACAACTAATTGAATAATGGAAACATTTATTCACCAGTAACATATTCATCTAGTACAGAAGAAAGGAAACAAACAATTTGCAAATCAGACCTACATTAAAAGGATCTGATGAATATGTGTAATATTGTCCAAAATTTTTGTTATTGTTACAAAGAATATGAAAGCTTACTGAAATAATGTTGTCATTTACAATGACGGAATTTCAAAAGGGAAATAATTTGGCTAGAACACACTGGTGTCATTAATCCACTGTATATTTAACTTGATGAATGGAATGACATTTCAAAGCATAGAAGGAAGAATAATCTCATATTTTAGGTACAGGACCAAGAACTAGATGACCACTTTTCTACTACTACTCCTATCATCAATTATTTTCACAGGATTTTCACCTCCCTAGCTGGAAATTACTTGTTTCTGAGCTAATTACTTCCACCTAAGGTGAAGCTATGAGCTTTATTCACAGTCGAGTGAATAACTAAGTACCCTTAACTACCTTTGAGTTAGGGCAACTGTAGTAACACGGGTGTAATTAACTGAGGCTCAGAAGAATAGAATACTTGAAAGAAACAATATTCTTACAAGGTATCTCACTTCAGCTTCCTCAAGGGTTCCTGTGAGGGGATCTTTCACCAGTAAGTGAAAGCAATGATTAAGTGTGAATAACTTCAGCAGTTGTTGATGTTACTTGACACTTTAAAAAATAATCTGCCTGAAACACGTGAAACCAAAGTGGTTGGAAGTACAAATGTAAAACTGTGGAAACCATCTGCAACTGGTGATTAATGCAATCTTCAAGTTCACTTAACCAGTGCAGGGTGATGAATAAATCCCTTTCGTCAGGAATCTCTGTGTATCGAAAATGTCAAGTTCCCAACATCTTTATCTATGAGAAAGCACCAGTCCTTGGCAGATGCAGTGTGCTTTCATTACAGTGTCATTAGGGGCTTGGAAAGCTGTGAGTAACTTCACCCTGGACGAGCAGCATTCAGATCTTCTCTCTGAGCTTTGTTTCTAATTGTTGTTAGCCAGGCTGTGAACAAGAAAGACTTTCCAGGGCACAGCACTGGGTGAATTTTATAAAGGGTCTTTGCCTGATTTTCTTCATCAACTTCAATTTATTGTCTGTGTTCTCTGCTCCTGAGTAGAAAGCAAACTTAAAAGGTGTGAGATAAATGTTCTTAGCAGAAACAGGATACTGGAACCACAGCAGGAAACCAGAATTAAGAAAAGGGCAATGTTGCTGTAAAATACTAAAAATAAAAGAAATTGTTTGTCAGGACTTGAGAAAGGGACCAGTTTCATCCTTGGAGGATCAGATATCTGTTTATTTTAATCTGAAAAGGACTCCAAAATGTGTGAACAAACTTAAGACTCTAAGCATAGCTCTTTCCCAAACCAAAGCAAAGGCTAACACAACAAAAACCTCAAATGATAATTTTTGATTATTCAAAATTCAGTAGCAACTGTGTTATTTTGTATTAAGGCACAATACCAAATGTCAACAAGAAAAATCAGCTTGAAGTTAATGTTTTAACCTTTTTTGTTCTGACAGAATTGGATTTCCCCCCACACCTTCCCTTTTCAAACAGAATTCATGCAAAACTGGCCACTTCAGTGGAACATTTTGACTTTGACAGAATTGCACATTCTCTGAGCAGCAACACCGGTCAGCCCTTAGCTATAAAGCTGCATATAAATTAATGACTTCAACAAGCTTGCAAAACCAAAAACTGAATTTTAATATGGACCTGTACTTTTTTCTGTGTCTTCCTCTTCAGAGTACAGTATAATATAATACAGGTGATGAATATTTATTCAACCCTGATTATACTTGAGCCGCATTAGTGTACTTTAGATTAAAGCTCTGTTGTTTCTACTGCCAGTTCTCGTGAATGGTAATATTTTACATTTTAGATCTTTTGATTTACACATAAAGATATACTTATTATAATGTCTGCCTTATTAACCCTCTTTCTTCTTCTACCTACTATTCATGGTAGTATTGTATTCATTCTGTGAGTTATTATATTTAAAAACTTCCTTATTTACTGCAAATGTAGAAATTGCTATAATTAACTATGCATTCAGTACAAAATTTAACTATTCAGACTTAAAGTAGGATCTTAGTCTTCTAAAAATATTTAATTGCTAAGAACCTGGACACATTTATTTTAAATTTTGAATTAGTATAAAGTTGAAGCTACTGTGTAGTAAGAAGTGGTGGTGTCTCCACAAACAACACAGAATCCTACAAGACACAAGCAACAGGAAGCCTGACCACGCAGCACCTTTAGATGCCAAGAATGTGGCTTACTGAAGCCATAAATTTAGTAAGGCACCTGTGAAAGCCACCAAGATGTCATCTGTACCCTCCAAGACACTATTTCTTTAACCAGTCCTCTCAGAGTACATTTGACTTACGGACTTGATTTATAAGATATTGGAGAGAGAGGAATTTCTGAGTTAGATGCAGGTTGGTATGACTAGGTGGAAGGCATGAAGTACACAGCTAGGTGGATGCTATACCAGATAATGCCCCATGAGCTGGTGCTACAGGGAAGGTTTGCTATGGTTTTTTGTGTGTTTTTTTTCATTGTTTGTTTGTTTGTTTTTAATAGACCAATAGAGAGAGGATCAAGCATCTTGCCTAGTCATTGTCACCTGGTATTCTGAGCCTAACTTCATCATTTACACAGCTAAGCCTTACAGACAAGTGGAGACTCATCTACATCTACGAGTTCATCAGTGAGGGAAACATTTCTTCCCAGCCCCAAACAACTGGTGCACTTGCAAAGAGTAAGCATAAAGCTCACTGTAAACTGGCTAAGATTAGAGCAGAGAAAAAGTACTGTTATCACCCAAGTACACTGTAAATCAACTATTTTCCATCCATTTCAAACACTTCACCAGGTAAGTGGTAACATTTATCACTATAACCAAAATCTTGGGAAATCAAAAAAAAAAACAGAGAAGAGAAAAAAACTCCATACTAAAAATTTATTTCTCCTCCTGGCATTATATGTGCTTTACTTTTCTTCTTTCCATTTCTCTTTCTTCCTCCTCATATAAACAAGTTACCCAGACTTTTAAAATGTAAGAACAACGAAAAGAGAGTTGGACATATATAGAGAAAAGTCCAGGCAAGCATCCTGCAGCCAGGCAATAAATATCATGCCAGAATCGGATACTCCTGCAAGATCTTACTTGCAGTACATGCAAGGGAGTGCTTTCAAGGTACAAGCACATCTCAGCCTATTGAAACAAATATGTTTGCTATACTGCCACTGCAAATACAGAATGTTTTCTTACGTTTGTGCATCTGTCAGCATCTGCTCCTCTGAACAATTATCACAGTGCACTACAGTGCAAATGAAAGAAAGTAACGGTGTTAAAAGTTATGATATCTGAAAATGCAATTATGTGAGAAATTAAATACTGTATGAAATAATGAAAAAAGTGGATTGAAGAGAGAAATCAGGTAGGTCACTATTCATTATTTAGACTTCTATATTGATAACAGCTATTTGTCTCTTTCTGAGAACATCTTATAGTGTTACAGTGAATCTGTGTACAACATAGAGGAAAATACCAAATTTCCTGATCTAAGTAACTAAGAGACAGTCAAAGCAAGAGAAAGAACAAAACAGTGCCAAAAAAATTTATGCAGCAAAACAGACACTAGCAATAATACAGCCACCTAAATAAAACTTAGGTAGAACCTTTGCAAGCTATTTTTACCTAGGCATTTGTAGAAGGCAATCACGTTTTCAGTTATATTTCCTAATGAGCTGGTCTAGAGACAAACTGAGCAAGTACCCTCCCTACCAAAAGCTGTGTTTCAGAACAGTGGGTTTCAGCATTCCCTCAAGAGGGCTGTCACCTCACTGCAGTTGAGCAACTTAAGAGTGCAGGTCCATTTGGACGCTCAGCTTATCTTAGAAGGCCAAAAATTACAGACACAAATGGCACTTATGAAGAATCTAGAAGACCTTCAACATCCTCTGAGACCAACACAAGCAGTCAATTATCATCCCCAGGAGACAATTTCCCTTATGGGAAAAAAATTCGGAGTAACCAGTTTCATGATGTAACTTAGCTACAAAGAACTTCAGAAACTCATCACAAATGAAATATTAATGAGGCAGTGGATGCTAAAGAACTCAAACTGTATGCACTACCAGAAATTAAACTGTTAAATATTTTGGCTAACTGCCATTTCAGTGATCATTAGACTGAGATATTTGGCTAGTAATTTCAGTATCTTTAATTTTAATCATATTTGAGTGTTTGCAAATGATGCAGCTGTTGCTATAAGATAATTAAATAACCAAATAGCCAACAACTTTAATTTTAGGGGTTTTTTTGAGAGATTTGAAGATTAGAGCTATTTGCAAACTCCTCAGACCCCACTGCTCTCATCACAGAAAAAGAAATAATCTCAATTCATGAGCTGTGTGCAATTTATTTGCTGTCTTAGGTCAGTTCCAAAGAAAGTATGACAGACTTCACAAATCTCACCATCATAACAGGCACCTTTGTTCTCAATCTCAGCAAAAAGCCAAAGGAAACCACAGAGATGTAATTGTGCACATCTGCTCTTACAATTGGTCCCACTGAAAACTCAAACCGATGGCCTGGATCAATAGGAAGGAATTCACAGTTCTCACTATTTGCACTGACTCATTTTGTTTGTTTGTTTGTGGTCCCTCTACACCAAGTTGTGGAGTTAAAAATAGGATTGCATCTCTTATGTTGAATATGATGTTTTTACTGAGTAACATCACTGGAAATCAATATATATTCAAAGAAAATCAACTGGCTCCAATAGAGTTACCCGAGATTTGTCTGGGTATAGAAGTTATGATAACTGGCTGTACAGGTTGCTGCTGATCTTTGGCTTGGTAGGCAAATTTAGGCTTAGTCTGTAGTATCAGAAGCAGCAAAAGATTTATAAGAAAATAATGCAAAGTATGGCTCTCTCCTCAAGTTCGCAGTATGTTGCTTTGATTATAATTAAATATAATATCTTGAAATAACAGTACCATAATGGCTGTAGCTTACAGGGACTACCCTGAGGGATATTCTATCAGGGAGAGCTCCAGCAAGCATTAAATCCTGGAGAAAACAAGTGTTGCTTTCGCAACTCTGGATAGTGTTTCTATTCTCCAAGTACACGTGAGTTCAATAGGTATCCACGTTCAGAAACACAGCACAGCAGCCCAGAAAAGGTCAAATCCCTAAAATTCTTTGGTGTCTCCATAAAGCAGCACAAGGCACAGCATAAATATATTCCAGGAAGTGTAGACATAACTTGACTCAGTAGTGACGATATTTAGATTCAAGAAAAACAAGAGGCTTTAATTAAAGACTCACCTTCGAAATCATACAGAATCTCTTACTAACACTGTTATGAAAGTCAAAAGCCCATCCTAGGTGTCATCAGAGTAGCCACATTTTTTTTGCTGCATTTGTATGCTAATCACATAAGAAGCAAAAATAGGCTTAGATTGGAAATCAAAGATTGGTTGTACACAGGTAATAGAGTGCTCGAATGCTTTATTTTAAGATAGAAGGCTCTTGAACCAGGCTTTATTATTGAACTAAGACTATCTATCCTTTTTGACACTTTTTAAATTAAGTTCTTCCTCTAATTTATGTTTTTGTCAGCTTTCCTCCTTTACCTGGCTTTAAACTGATTTTTTTCTCTCAAAGTAATAAACCACTTCGGAGAGGAGAGAAAAAAAATTTTAACGACCCTAGGAATTCAGATTAACAAAATGGATCATTTGTATACAGCTGCAGAATTATGAAACCTTTTGAAGTAGAGAGAGAGAGTCTTCAGCAATACTCTGGTTCTACATATTGTCACAAAATTCCTGTTAGTGCTCCCTACATTCTCAATTCTTGACATGTTTTAGCAATACCTCATCCTTTTGGTGCAAAATTAGGAGGTCAAAGTTAAATCAAAGGGATAATGTTAAGGTCAAGACCATCAATACACTCTTTTCTTTTTAATGCTGTGATGGATAAACCCCACTACACCTTGTACCAAAGCACCAAACAAAAGTCTGGGTGAGCCTGGATTTGCACCACCAGTCATGTTTGACTCTTTACTGGCTGCACAGTCTGCCTCCTTATTATTGCTAATCCAACCTGCTTTCAAGCATGGTCTGCATCCCATCTGACTTCAGCAGAGATACAGGGAGCTGGTGCAGGCAAACAGAGCAGGGTAACAGCTGCAGCCTGATGAGTGGTGGCAGCCAGATAATCTACTGTGATGTCTTGTTGGAGAAAATTTGGGACAATGTAATTTCCCCAGTTTGACATGGAACCCTTGTCAAAGTAACATGAGGCTCTACACAATACACCCAGCCTCCGGATGCTGTAAGCAATATTTATTTCTCTACTACAAAAATTAATATTGCATATGCGTGCTCCTAAGGTGGCTTCACTTTTTCAGTAGTTTACACATTAAAGATATGAATACAGATTGCAAAAAGAACTATCTATTCAAGAAGAAAATGATAGCAGCTCTCACTTCTTCCCTGCTTCCTTTCTCTCTCTTTCCCTGTCTCCAATGTGATCTTAATTCTTCCTATCAGTGGGTCATGCTGTAGGCTTTTTTGAAGCTCTTTTTAAACTAGATAATGGGAAAATAATTTTTTAAAAAGGAGTCACTGATGTGAAAAATGATCTGGTTTTCCTCCATTAAATAGAGTCATGTTCACAAAATTGTGCAAATATCCACTTCTCATAATCCTGTTTCAAAATGGTATCTTACTTTGGCATGTCTTGCAGGGTTCCTGGTTTAGCATGAGAAAGAATTACAGGTTTGAAGGGCTCTGAATTCTTACAGAATAAGGCTTCATTAAGGCAGTTTCACTCAGAGAAACATCCAATAACAATTTTAATGGAAATACTCTTTCCAACCAGGTCCCTCTGTGAACATTTTTTTTATATATTACAATATACTTTCAGTAGAGAAAATAAGCATACTCAACTAAAATTAAAATAGCAATTAGGCAGGATCTTAACTTGCCTTCAGAACCTCAGTGTGTCCTTTCAGCTTTTTTTAAAGTTTCTATGACTGTTTGAAACTCAAACTCCCTCCCTGGATTTTTCAGCAGATCTTTATTCAAGCACATTTTTCAGATTTATTTTGTACTGAGAGATGTATGCTGATTTTTGTACACCGTTTCATCAATGCAGGCCGTGAGAATTTAGATAAATGTAAAACAAAACCTCAAGTAAAGAATATGAATGTCCTGTGTGATTCACTACCACAAATTGCATTTACATTCCAGATTATTTCTTAAAGGTTCTGTGTGAGTACACATCCTAGGATGCAATTCCAGTACTGGTATTTATTAACTTTCTAATGTGGAAATGACACTCTCTGAGTCTGGTATGGCCTCCTATAGAAACTGAACCATGAGGATGGATGGTAGAGCTGAGCCCCACTTTGATTACACAAGTACTACCAGATCTGATGATATGAAAGTAGTCTAAATTCACCATTCTGATTTCTCTGTCCAAACCCACATAAAAATATAGGCCTAAGTATCCAGAGAAAGATCCTTAAATTCCAGACACCCAAATAAAGTAACCTGTGTAAATAGCTTAATTTGAAAAAATAAAAAAATTCTGAAAACATGCAATGCCCATTACAACTAACAAAAATTCAATGAATGAAAATTCAATGTAGTTTAGGCACTTTGATCTAAAAATTAAGTAAGTAACATTAATTTGTTAAAATTGTGCAAGCTAAAAAAGAATACAATCAAGTTCTCTATTTATCCTTATAGCAGACAAATATTGTGTGCAGAAACTGCCTAAGCTTTTCCAGCCTAGATGTGTTTTCCAGCCTAGATGTGTTTTCCAGCCTAGATGTGTTTTGCAAACATGTTGCTCAGATCTTCCCTGGTTTCGATTTAATGATTGATAATTCTCAATACATGGATGACATCAATTTGGAAGAAACAGGGACATAGAAGTAAACTAATATTGAGTGTGACTGTATTTGCAGTGGTGAAGGAAAAGTAAAAAGCATTGTACATTCCCAGTGGTCATTACAGTGGATAGAGAGAGTAGAGAGAAAAATGAACAAATGCAACTTACTTTGTTACTATATAGCTACTAGTATCATAGCTCTGTTGTCTAAACTGAGTTAATTAACTTTTAACTAAATTTGTCATTAGATTCTCCCTAAAATACTCAAGTATGGAGTCAAGCCAAGGGTAGTGCTGACTTAAAATTGGATTTCTGCTGAAGAAAAGGTTATCATTGAGAAGAAAAGATTGGAACACACTATGGATTCATCAGTTATAACAGCAATTTATATAACTAAGTATTTAAAAATAAAGGACTATGAAACATATTTATGTATGATAGATGCCGCTCTCAGTTTCCCCATGAGTGCTGATTTTGGAATGAAATCAAAGACTCTGATGCTACTGAAGCAATTGAATTAATACTTTTGGGGCTGAACAGATCTGTCAGGAAGAGAGACAATGCCATAGAGTGTCATTGTCTTTTCCACTTCATTATTGATTCTCTGTCAGCATACAGTGTGCCTGCCTCACTGCATGGTGCGTACTGGTGTCATGTGCCATGTTTAACACCTGGGCTCATGATAACTGAAGAAATGTAGCTCGACAGTCCTTGCCACTGCATTAGCTGAACCAGAAATACCATCTATTCTTCCCTTAAAAAAAAAAAAAAAAGGAGTAGGGAGGAATAAAATGATTTCTCTAACACGGCTGATAGTAAATTCTACTACGAACAACATGCTATGCTTTGTGCTGTATTATGTTGTACTGAAACTATATTATCTCCTGTGCAGAAAAGAAAATTCTCAGTTGAATTTTTGAGGCAGATTGTGTGTCATGCTCACAAACAGAGAGTGCAAAGGTATTATTACTGAACAGTGAACATGGTATTTTGCCATGGCTGGAAAAGTTACATCAAGTGTCATGCATACAGAATGCCCAGTGAGGTCAAGAGAAATTACATGTTTGATTGTAAACAAAAAAGTGTGTGCTCTTGCATTATAACATCTAGGCAGCCTTGTTGTATGACTTGGGATGTTTGCTACTATGCACTCAAGAGCTTTTACAATAGATGATAGCATATTTTCAGAGTAATGTGACGTGCAGTTAATATACGTACTGGGGTAGATGTTTTAAAAATGTTAAAATTTTTTCCTAGCTAGACGGGCATCCGTCCTACATCACTAAATACCACATACCTGAAAATTATCACAGTCAGCTCCATTCACATCTGTGTTGCTGGGCGAAGCGCATTTGAAAATAAAAGGGCATTTTGTTCAGATCGTGTGCAAGTCATCACAGAGGACATCCTCACAGGCTCGTGAAGGAGCTGTGCTTATGTCATTGAGCTCTTGATTTGTATTCTGTTCAATATGTTTTCTCAGTTCCACAGTTATGCTTCATGTTGGTAGTATTGTGGTGTTTGGAATGTAGAAAAGCTAGGGTTTCATTTTTCTTTCATATATAGTAGAATGGGAACGGTAAGGGCAAAGTAATTATGCTTTTGGGTTGCTATCTAGGTATCAATCATTAGTATTAGTAACAAAGAGGCAATGTGTAAAGCTGCTGAGGTATTTAAGGCCATCTCTAGTGATAGCAAAACAGCAGTACAGTTGCATTCAGTTTGTTCACACACCCAATTATTCCAATGTAGTGTGTGTCACAGTACATTAAAGTAGTTAAGGCTTTTAATTAAAGTTTTTCTTTTCAGTATGTTGCAAGGTGATCTTAATGATTTTCTTTGTTCTCAAAGCAGATACATGAAATCTCAATTCAAGTCTGAATTTCATTTGTGTGTGAGAGTGTTTGCCAGAATAATAACAAAATAAAAATGGTAGATGCCACTTGCTTTCCTGCATTAATAGCAGTCTTTAAGAACATTTGTTCAGTGAGTCTTCCAATGTGATATCACCTAAGGCAAATTTGGATGTGAGGAGCTGTACCAGAAAGGAGGTTTGACCCAAAAGAGTCACAATTTCCTGTCCAGCTGTGCATGTATGGGGGCAAAAAAGGCTTGTAATTTGTAAAGGACGGTTGCTGTACAATTTTGGTCAACTCTGCCATATGGAGGAGAATTCAATCACATACCTATGTGCTTACAGGTAAGCACCTCCAGGTGGAAAAAGGTGTAGGCCAGTGGGAAAACATATGGTGCAGAGTACACTATTTGCTCTTTCTACTGTTCTCAAGACACAGTCTGACATCTGCAACATGAATCAGGAAGTTAGAAGAGCTTTGGATTTTACAGTCCTACAGTTTAACTAGGTGGCTTGCCAAGGTCTAGCATAATGAGACTGGAAGGGTTTGAAGGAAACTCCTTACAGAATCCACACCCACATTTTTAATCACCAATTAGAAACACAACTTGTGGAGCTTTTACATTTTTATATGTGTTTTTCCTAGATTTTTCATTTGTGAATAAGTTAAAATAATAAAAGTGGTCACTTTGATTAAAGCTACCTTGATTTCCTTAAAAGTAAGAATTGCAGTTTTGACTCACAAAATAGACATTTATTATAGACAGACTTGTTTGAAAAAAAACAAACAAACCAAACCCAACCCTAAAAGATTAGTGAAATCACTTAAGTGGCTTGAAAGCTTTTGAATTATTTTGAACAAATACTTCCTTTAATCTCTTGTCTTTTTTTAAAGGGGAAATTAATCATTCTGCTGGTTCAAAAGAAGGAAAAATGATTACACATACATGCCTTGTTCATCCACCTGTAGGTAGCTTCTTCTTCAAATAGGCTCAAACTAATTTTGCAGTGAACCGTCTTTTATACACCAAAAGTGTAAGATAACTTGTTGCTTGCTGTTAGATGAGTTTTTAAATGTATGTTATAAAATGTGGTACATTGATTTTTAATAAGGCAGTAACTACTTTAGATGTGATTTTTGAAGGGTTTTTTTTTTTTCAGTTGGCATTAATTTAAAAATCCATAAAAATTTTAACCATTAAAATCCATTTGCATTAAAATCCAAAATTGTACCAGAAATGAAACCATAATAAAATATATGTTAGAAATCTCTGGAGAATTTTCATTCTAAGGGAGTTTACAAGACATTATTTGGCAAGGTTTATGCAATTTTTTGCAGAATCATTTGTTCTTAAGAGTTGAAAATAGCATGAGATATGTGTGATTGATTATATAAAAGTAATTGATCCACATGATACCCTGCTTTATCTATGACCTACAACTACTACATCTAAAAGGACTCAAAGTTTTCTATATTTTTTTTCTGGAAACTGTAAAATATATAATCAAGGAAAATCTTTTAGAACCCTAATAAAGTACCTAACAGGGCCCTGAAGGATAAGAAAGTATTAAATCCAAGTCACTATACTACCTTTCACAGCAAAGAATGTCATTAAATCTCTATGAATTCTTATAGCTCAGTGTTCTCTTAGAATGCTTTCTCAGAACATATACCATGAGGGTTTCACAACAGATTTCATAGGAACCTTAGTCCTGTTTACAATAAAACCATACAATCATAAAATCATAGTACCATTAAGATTGGAAAAGACCTCCAGGATCATCAAGTCCAACCTTTGACTGAACATCACCATGCCAACTAAACCACAGCACTAAGTGTCATGGGCAGTCATTTCTTGAACGCTTCCAGGGATGGTGACTTTACCACCTCCCTGGGCAGTCTGTTCCAATGCTTCACCACACTTACAGTGAAAAAATTCTTCCTGATGTCCAGCTGGAACCTCCCCTGGCACAGCTTGAGGCCATTTCTTTGTATCCTGTTGCTAGTTGACAGAAATATAGAATATCCTGAGGTGAAAGGGACCCAAAAGGATCACCAACGTCCAAATCCTGGCCTGCACAGGACACCCCAAGAGTCACTCATGTGCCTGAGATCATTGTCCAAATGTTTCTTGAACTCTGCCAGGCTTGGTGCTGTGACCAATTCCTTGGGGAGGCCAAACACGCTCTGGATAAATATCCTTTTCTTGATATCCAACCTAAACCTCCCCTGGTGCAACTTCAGGCCATTCCCTTGCATCTTGCCACAGAGAAGAGATCAGCATTTCCCCCTCCTCTTCCCCTCATGAGGAAGCTGTAGACTGCAATGAGGTCTCCCCTCAGTCTCCTCTTCTCCAGGCTGAGCAGACCCAGTGACCTAAGTTGCTCCTTGTATGGCTACCCCTCTAGGAGCTTCACAACCTTCATAGCTCTTCTTTGGACACTCTCTAATACATCTTTTTGATATTGTGCTGCCCAAAACTGCACACAGGGCAAAGCACAGTGGGATAATCACCTCCCTCAGGGAATGAAGGTGATGCTGCACCTGATGCACCCCAGGACATTGTTGGTCTTCCTGGTTGCCTGAAGAAAAGACCAACCCCCATCCTGCTACAAGCTCCTTTCAGGTGGTTGTAGAGATAAAATGCCTCCTCTTGAGCTTCCTTTTCTCCAGGATAAACAACTGCAGCTCCCTCAACTGCTCCTCAATAGGGCTTGTGCTCCAGACCCTTCACCATCTTCACTGCCCTTCTCTGAACATGCCCCATCACCTCAATGTCCTTGTAAGTGAGGGGCCCAGAACTGGACACAGGATTCCAGGTGTGGCCTCTCCAGTGACAAGTACAGGGGGACAATCACTGAATCACTGCCCTGGTCCTGCTGGCCACACTATTTCTGTTACAGGCCTTTGGCCTTCTTGGCCACCTGGGCACAAGGCTGGCTTGTATTCAGTGGGCTGTTGACCAGCACCCCCAGGTCATTTTCCACTGGGCAGCCTTCCAGCAAATCTGCCCCCAGCCTGTAGCATTGCATGGAGTTGTTGTAACCCAATGTAAATTAAATTTCTTCAGAAAAAAAAAGCTAAATAAGTGCAAGATAGTTATTACTTAACCCAATATTTCACTGCAAAAAGTAGCATAAAAATTAAGTGCAAAAATGTGCTGTACACAAAGCAGAGCACGCTGGCATTTCTAGCCAGGAGACAGTTGAAGGTAATAGGTAAAATGAGAAACGAAGGTTTAGGTAAAATAGATGCTATCATTATCATCACCTTTGATTAAAATCTGTTTAGCATCAACACAAACACAAAAACCTGGACTTTGTATTTAGATTTTCTTGGCATTCACACGAATATTAAAGGTGAAAAAATGGTGTGAAAGATATAACACAAAACCTCTATTGAATCAGTAAAACATAACATGAAAAGAGACCTCAGGATATGCTTGCACAAGATTCCAACAGACAAAAACCATATTCTGCCCTGTGTTAAAAAGAGGGGAAAAATGATTTACTAGAGGTAGAATATATGCATTATCTTTGTTTAACAGGTTAGAATATTCTCCTGGCTGGAAGCTCCCTGGCATATGTGAGGGTGAATCAGGACATGTAATTCTCAGCAGTTTCACAACTTGATGGCAAGCTGCCAGAAGAGCCAGCAGGTCATTGATTGTTATTGGGGAATCCCCTGACAGTTCCAACCCCCAGGAAAAGAGAGGAAAGGCTGGGCAGCCAGCCAGGGCTTCACTCCTGCAAAAATCCTAAATGCTGCTCCCTGACTAGTTATGCAAGAACCATATAAACCTTTGGTACTGCTGGCACCCATGAAATTCATGATGAAACATTGAGACAACATAGAGTTTACTTAAATTTTGGGCTGGTGTTGACGTCTTTACTTGACTAACAGCAGTGTTACCTCAAAGGGGCACCTTTTAGTACACACCTTCTATAGCATGGGTATTCACTATTATATGTTATCTGAACCCCAGAACCAAATTATTCAACAATCTGAGCACGTTCATGTGACAGCAGTACAAATGATATAGCCAGTGATTGTCACTCTGATCACTTCAGTGGTATGTGATGCACCCAATGGGCATGTGAAACGTATTCCACTGATGCAGGTGGATATATAGGTTACTGTACATTTAGATATTCCATCCAAATGAATGAACTATTTATTCAAAGCTGTTGCTACACTGGACTGGGTTTCTATCTTCACAGCACTGAAGAGGTTGACAGTGATTTTTCAGGAAAACAACTTATACACCATAGAAATACAGTGCCACACAGTACCGAAAATAGTCGCCACCTAAACATCAGCAAGGACAAAAGTCAGTAATTATTTCAAAGTATGACTGAGTGAAAAGAGCATTTCCTGGTTTGCATAACACTTTGTTTGCTCAGTGACTGCAAAGGAACAAAGAATTAACCTGTCAAGTTGGGTTCTTCAGTCTAATTTCTTCTTTGTCTTGTCCTTTTAACACATTTGCTTTTCTGAACATGTTCAGGTTTCCAGAGGTACTGAGTTCTCCATGCAGGACTCAGAATATATTGCTAAAAAAATTCCATATAGCAAGTTTTCCAGATGCTTCTTCTAGAGCACAGGTGGGAATTATAAGAAAATAAATCAGCTATATATTTATGAAATCAACATTCAGGATTTTTTTTTTTTAAAAAATCCCTGGAGAATCTTGAGAGAGATTGTCTTCTCATGAGGTGTTTAGTACCATCATCTAAACAAGCCACTTGATGGGGTCTTTCTCTGGACTTCTAAAACACCTGGTGATTAATGATCTGGAAACACTGAACTGTGCTCAGCAGTTAAATCTTCAGGGAAATATAGAAATACAAAGGACAACAGTTACTAAACATTGAACACTTATCCGTTGCTATTGCATATTGCTGGGAAACAGACTAATTAGCAATTTCTTGCAGTTAAAAGTCAATACTCAGCATAAGAACATATGTTTCAGCTCAACAATTCATTTTATTCAACTGCCTACTGTAAGTAAGTTAATACAGATATCATTTGAGGTGATTTAACTATATTCACCTCCAAGGCTGGTGATAGGCAACCAGAGGTAAGAGAACAGCAGCAGTTTCTTCACCTGCAGTTTAGCCACAGCCAGTAGAGCACAGCTAGACCTTTGGCTATTCAGAATCATGGAACCATGGAGTTTTTAGGTTGGAAAAAACCTCTAAAATCACTGAGTCCAACCACTAATCCAGCACAGTCAAGTCTTCCACTAAATCCTGTCCCTAGGTGCCACATCAACATGTCTTTTAAATATGTTTAGGGATAGTGACCCCACCACTTCCTTGGGCAGCCTGTTCCAGTTCTTCAAAACCCTTTCCATGAAGCAATGTTTCCTGAGATCTAATCTAAGCCTCCCATGGCACACCTTGAGGCCATTTCCTCTTGCCCTATTGCTGGTTGCCTGGAGAATAGACTGACTGTCACCTGGCTACAACCTCCTTTCAGGTAGTTGTATAGAGCAATAAAGTTTCTGCTGAGCTTCCTACTCTCCAGGCTAAACACCCCCAGCTCTCTCAGCTGTTCATCATCACAGCTGCACTACAAACTCTTCACCAGCTCCATTGCCCTTCTCTTGACATTTTCCAGCATGTCAATATCTTTCTTGTAAGGAGGAGCCTGGACACAGCACACGAGGTGAGGCCTCACCAGTGTCAAGTACAGGGGGACCATCGCTGCCCTGGTCCTGCTGGCCACACTATTGCTGATACAGGCCAGGATGCCATTGGCCTTCTTGGCCACCTGGGCACATGCTGGCTCATGTTCAGCCACTGTCGACCAGCACCTCCAAGTCCTTTCCCACTGGGTAGCTTTCCAGCTACTCCGCCCCCAGACTGTGGCACTGCCTGGGGTTGTTGCGACCCAGTACAGAAATCAGCACTTTATGCTGTTGAACCTCATATCACTGGCCTCAGCCCATCAATTCAGCCTGTCCAGATCCCTCTGCAGAGCCTTCCTACACTCCAGCAGTTCAACATTCCCACCCAACTTGGTATCGGCTGTGAACTGTCTGAGAGTGCTCTTCATCCCCTCATCCATACTGTCAATAAAGTTATTAAACAGGACTGTCCCCAATACTGAGCTGGTCACCACCTGACCATCTGCCACCTGGATGTATCTCCATTCACCACCACTCTCTGGGCCCAGCCATCCAGCCAGGTTTTTACCCAGTGAACTGTGGACCCAGTGAAACCATAAGCAGCCAGTTGCTCCAGGAAAATGCTGTGCCAAAGACTTTACTAAAGTCTGGGTTAACAACATCCACAGCCTTTCCCTCATCCACTAGAACGGTCACCTGGTCATAAATGGAGATCAGGCTGGTCAAGCAGGACCTGCCTTACATACACCCGTGCTGACTGGGCCTGATTCCCTGTGCATGGTGTGGGATGGCATCCAAGATGATCTGCTCCATGACCTTCTCCCACACCAAGGTCAGGCTGACAGGCCTGTAGTGATTTCAGGGTAATGGAATCAGAAAACTTTTGAATAAACAAGTCTTGCATTTAAGGTTTATATAAGCTAGTTTCTTGAATTTTTGCTGTTAAATCAGCATCCAAATAAATCCCCCATCATTTTATTACAGTTGTGTATAATATGGAAAGAGTCATCACTGTCTCTACTTTTCTAAAAATGGCTGGAAATAATTCTATTTCAGGACTTTACCCTGATGATCTATTAAGTGCTTATTATAAGCAAATGCAAACTCTATCTTTGAACTCATCTTCAACATCAATATCAGAAACTGCAGGTCTACTTTTTCACCACATAAACTATAACAGCAAGATATTTACTCTCCTTACTGCTTTAGAAATGTGCCAGAGAAAAATCACTGTAACACACTTTATGTCAGTGTTGGTACTAAGTCACCAAAAAGAAAAAGATACATACCTAGTTCTCACAGCTATCCCATTCAAAAGTCAGTACACACACAAATGCCCCACCCCCTTCCCCCTTCTTGAACCCCTTGGGTTTGCATTGAAGTGGTACCAAAACTGCTGTTGGCATCCCCTTAGCAGCTGATTTCAGGCCTGAGCACACACAGTGAAGAAGTCAGACCAAAATTCCAGGTACAGCTGTGGATGGTGAATCAGTCCCATTCTATAAGAGCATTTAGTCAACTACCATTATCCACCAAGTGCCAGTGAAACATCACAATAAAGAACTAGAACTTGTGCATATTTTCTGAGAATTGTCTGTATTCCTTGATAAAGTGAAAAAATTAGTGTTCTCTGAGATGCAAAATCAAGCACAAACTAAACTCTCTGGGTGAAATATTAGGGAGAAACCTAGAAAGCCATCTTATGAAGAGATGAACACAAAGTGATCCCCCAGAAAAAAAATGAGAACATTGAAATGCAAAATATCCTACCGACAGCTCCATGTAGCTAGCCCTATTTACAATGGTGTGCAAGCACAAAAAAAACCATGTAGCCCACTTATGCAATTAAGGCTTGGCAATTTGATGAAAATATCATGGAACAGAATTGATGTGAATTTGAGCACCCTGCCAGCTCATTGGGATGGAATTGGCAGTCAGGAAAAGAGACAGGTGGTGTGATGTGCACGCATGAGCCTGCAAAGGCAAACTCTGGGCTCCAGGGCAATTGCCAGGAGTTGGTTATCCTGCAGGAAAACAGGGATTTTAACAATAGTTAAGCTCTCAAGGGAGGTAGCTTCTTCCAGCCTTTGGATAATTGAGGGAAAAAATAGTGGGGGATAGATGTATTACCAACCTCAAACAGCCACAATCCCCCCAAAAAAT
Organism: Aphelocoma coerulescens; assembly: GCF_041296385.1. Lineage (NCBI taxonomy): Eukaryota > Metazoa > Chordata > Aves > Passeriformes > Corvidae > Aphelocoma > Aphelocoma coerulescens. The sequence continues at coordinate 127,149,936 of NC_091015.1, forward strand.
TAAAAACACTGCCATCACAGAAGTAGCGGCAAAATTATTCTTCTCCTAAATGAAATAGCATTTAATTGTAAAACTATGCATTTCACAGCAATGTTTACTTCTATGGTAGTTAAATTTTTCTTTAGATTAAATCACTTAATGCTAAATAAAACCAAAATGCATCACACAGCAGTTCACCTATGCCAGATTTTCTTCAGTGATTTTAAATTTATGCTAGATGCTAAAGGAACTACTGCATGTCTAAACATCTGCAGAAATTTAAGCACATAAAGAAAAAGAAATATTACATGGCAATAGACCACCAGGATTTATGAAATCCTACTTCAGGGTTTAAAGTTATAGCATTGTGTTTCAGAAAGAACAAGGAAGTCTCCCCAAATACAGAATAATTATTATAGTTATATAATAGTGTTTTCTAAAAAAGTCCCTCCTCCATTAGGAAGTTTTTACTCCTCCATGGAGCATCAACTGACCATTCCTGTAACAGATTTGGCACAGAACAGAAAGACAATGAAAAGTTAATTATATGCCAATGTAATAAATGTTTAAGCATCCTGAAAAATAGTCCTGTACTACATTTCATTTCAAAAGGGGTCTATTTTATAAGGATATTTTTTACTTGTATTCATTACTTACTGTCAGACAGCAAGCACTTACTGTCAGATCTCACATTGTGCATATTACTGTATGATAGCAGAATGGTCACAATTCTGCAAAAGCTTATAAATTGTGCCAATAACTGGACTTGCTAGTCAAACCCAATTAACTTCTAACACCAGTTTGCCTAGCAAAGCATCCACTTAGTCAGAATTCATTTGTGCTTTAAAAATGATGCATTATGCATTTTTTGAAAAGTACTATTTTTTCAGCATGTCATTGGAATTAAAAAAATATATATACAGATGATTAGAAAATCTAAAGTTACAAATAAAATTAGGCTGAATATTTACGGTTTACAACATTTGAGTGTGCTGTAAGTACACAGTATTTTGAAGCATCAAGCAGTTCTCAGCTTCCTGCTGTGTCCCATATAGAGTCTCCATCACTATCATCAGTCATGCATAAAATAATTGTTTTTCTGCTCTTACAATAGGACCAAGAAAACCCTGCATTCTGGTTGAAATGAAAATGAAGGCAACATGAGTAATCACATCATGATGGGTCAGCTGTTGTGTACCGAGCATCCTTAAAAGCAGTTCAATAATGGTACCTTTAACTAAACGTTTATTTACATAATCATATAGGTAAAAATGTAGAAATAATTTTCTTTTAAAAAAGCAATATATTTTTAAAGACATTTTTTATTAAATATTCAGAAAATCAGTGATGACAAGAAAAGCTCTTTGACAGTGTCTATAAAAATGGTAATAAAATATTTACAAAGATGAAAAAAGCAACCCAAATTTACATATCTGAGGTGCACGAATGAAGAAATTAACAATTAGAATTAAACTTTCTATTAACTACTGAATTGTGTTGTGACAAATAGAAGTAAACTGAACACCAGGTATTATTTTGATGTTTTTTCTGAAGTACATTTGAAATAAGCACATTTTATTATTTACAGTAATCTACTGTTGCTTAATTTATTAACAGAATATGATAAGCATTTATGTAAATTTTTAAATTGGTAGACTGCTTTCATTCTGGCTAGTATCTTAAAAAACCTTGAAAGTCAGTGAGTTAAAATATACTCTATTTACTTAAAAAGTAAACTGAAGCTCAATTAGAAATAAGATAATTTTTCTTCCTTTCCATAAGCAATGGCAGATCTGGGATGCAGAATACTGTTATTACAGTATTTAGTTCTTCATACAATGGCACACTTGGATCCCATGTAAGTGCAGATCAGAAAATATTTAATTACATTAGAGAACTCTGTTATTGGCTTAGTGTGTTTGACTCTGGTTGGCTCTTCAGGTTTTCTTTTTGTAACAACTCCTTGACAGGAATATTTGGCCTTGACCCTTGAAATGCTTAAATATGTACATTACTTTGCACACCTTAATTGCCCCCTCTAACTCATGTCTGTTTAAGCATGTGAGTAAGTGTTTGGAGGATAAGAGATGGACAGGTTTTTAAAAACACCTCAGTGGTGTGAAGAAAAAAGCAAACATCATACTGTGATATATAAATACAACAATGGAGAGGCAGTGTACAAATAGGAGTGTCATGTTAGATTCGTGAAGTCATCCTTCCACTCTACTTGGTTCTGGCTGTATCACATGGAGTTTTTGGCAGGGAGATGTAGATCAACTGGAAACAGTCCAGAGGAAAGCAACAGCAATGAATTAGGTTTGGAAAACAAGATTTGGAAATAAAGACTGAAGAAACCGAGTTTGTTTATCTAGACAAGTGAGAAATTTCAGAGGATGCAAGTTGTTTGTTGGAGTTTGCAGTCATTATGTGAGAAAATACCCTCAGAACTTCTGCGCAGGTCAGTGATGTATAGGTTCACAGCTACAAGGTTACATGCCATGTCTTCTAAACCCTTCTCTATATATTTTGTATGTGTGAGGTTCCCCACAAAAATCCCACTTAGATACTCAATAGATGAGAATAAAAGTGCCCAAATAGTTTTTGATTTTGTTTCTGACTGGTTGAAATTCTATAACCTATTGATTTCTCCTTTGTGGTGGAATTAATTTAAATCCCCAAATAACGTCTAGAACTGTACTTAATTTTTTGTTACAAATACCTGTTTTTCAGAAAGACTGTGGGAGGCCAGAGGGGATACAAACCAGTTATTTTATTTTCCTTTTCTTTTTTCCTGTTTTTGTCATTTGTAGGAAAAAAAATGCCTCTGAGGTAAGTAATTTGATCACAGTACACAACTGTGGTGAGTCACTCCCACCATATTATCTATGGATTACTGGAGTTTAATATTCTTACTTACAGAGATTAGGAGGAGATCAAAAATGAACAGAATGAGGATGCTCATCCCTAATTATCTGTATTATGACAGAGAATCATTGTTTTAAGTTGCAAGGTTATTGCTTATGAAATCGTTGTGTATAAAATATTGATATTACAGTAATACTGTATTTTGACTGTTAGCATGGTGCATGCCGTCTGTATGAAACATAAGATCTGGCAAAACAAAAATGTTTTTCTAGGAGATTTAAAAAGTGACAAGTTTTTTTTATTATTTAAGCAATCCTAAAGATTGAATAAATACATATTTTTCTTGTAACTGTATTCCAAGAGTGAATGCCTCAGTAGCAACATTAATCAGGAAAAAAAATCTGTAATCTGTAGCATTTGTCATGTAATTAAAATGATAAAAAGCCGGTAAATAGGAGGGAAATGGCTGTCTGAAAGGAGTTACAAGTAGGCAGATATCCAACACATGCTCCTACAGTGGAAATCGTAAAGCAAAGCTAATGTGTTTAATAATTTTTAAAATTCTAAAAGCAATAGCTCCTCAAATAGTAAATGTATATGAAAATATCCCAAGAGTTCCAACTCTTTATTTTTCCTTTTGAAATTCCTGCAGTGTGTTTGGATCCTACCTGGGTTTTGTTCAAGCCCCTATAAAATCATGGTGCTCTGTGTATCTCTCTTCTGTTGTTGTGCTCCTCCTTTAGCTCAGTCTACATTGTAGGACATCCCATTATCCTATAGCAGCTCACATTTCAGCTTTCACGCTTTGTGGTAGGAAGGTGCTCAGATTCAGCCTAGATTCATAAATGCTCTGAACTTCAAGATAGAGTTATCCTTCCTCAGGCAGGTACTGGAGAGTGGTCAGACTCCAGAAGGGGACTTGGAGCAGTTCATATGCCTTGCATGATGTAATATGAGGACTATATTTGGCATTGACTACCTGGAAAATAAAAATTCTCTTTCATATATAATGATGTTATGTTCTTTCTTTTAACCAGACAAAGAATCAAAGGAAAAAAAAAAAAAAGATTTTGACAGGAGACAAACAGAGAGAGCAGGAAAATATTTAGGGAAACCTGATGCTTCTGAGTTGAGACAACAACTTGAAAATATGTCTTTAACAAGCCAAGCATTAAACAAACTTCCTAGAAAGTTTCCCTCTAAGCAACTGAATATTTAACTATTTATACCACATTTATGGCTCTAGCATGGTGGTGATGGGTGGGAGGGTGGCAGAGTAGATGTTCCTGAAACAGGCAGACAGAATATTTCTACACCAAAGTATGCAGACAAATTTTTGTCTTCGCAGTTTCAGTGCTACCATAGCACTCTGCAGAGCTAGAATGGCTATATCTTCCCTCCTACATTAGCAAACAAGCAGAGGACCCCCCTTTTTTTTATACCTTTTCAAGTAGAGGTACTATCCCTGTTAACGATATGCTCAAATTACCCAGAATTACCCAGGTTCTAGTCCCCAGTCAAAGCCAGCCAGAAGGGCAGCCTGAATCTGGTACTGCACACTCTTAAGGAACTCCCTAATTTTGGGGATGTTGGGTGTTTCATGTTGAGGGTCTGCTGCACCTCCACTTTCAATTCCTGATAAAGGTAATTATGAATTTAGCTCTCAAATCCCTGGGTTTGAGTTAATGCATTCTTGAGAAGTCCTGATGGTCTCTAGGTATGGTCCTGCTCATACTCAATGAAGCTTGTGGTGAGAGATTGTTGTTCACATGGAGGCCCAGGATAGTCTGTTATCGATATTGCCCCAATATGGTCAATGACAGAACTCCTGTTTCAAATGCTACATAGTCACTTTTCAAGACCATAATTATGAGCAATGTCATATTGAGCCGTGGGCGTATTCAACACAGACACATTTCAAACATTTTCTTCTCAAAGTTCTGAAATTCCTTGAAAAAGTTTCTATTAATATCTCATTATTAATTTCCTTTCTTCTGCTTAAATCCAAATGGTTTATTTGAACTTGACTTTTGAAAATCTAACTGTAGGGAACCCTCTATATCAAGGAAACATTCGATATTTCCTTAAGATTATATTGCAAATTACAAGGCAAATTACAATATAAATGCAAACAACATATGCTGTAAGCAAACAGGAAGCTGTCAGAATTATAGTAATTCAGGAAAATAACAGCCTATTGATCTGTTGAATCTAATCAAAGGGACTAGCAATTGACTAAACATTTGGTATTGCATTTAATCTTTTTATGAACAGAGCTTTCATTACAACTTATTTGCATGTACTCCATTTCAATACATACTCTATAGTTATATAAGAATGAAACTTTTTTAGGGAGAAAATGGAAAAAAATATATGTTTCATGCTCACTTAAATGGAATAAAGTAGAAATGCGAAGTGGGAAACACAGATCTTTGTGGGTATGTTGTCATTATTGCAAAAGACTTCCCTCTTCAGATTGTACCAGAGATTTTTCTTGGTTTTTTTTTTTTTTTTTTTTTTTTTTTTTTTTTTGGTTTGGGATTGTTTTTGGGTGTGGTAAGATTCTTTTAGGAGAGAGAAAAAGAAAAATGATAGGCCCCAAAGAATTATAGAATTATAGCCAAGATATAAACCACAAGAAACATCTCTCATTTTCAAGCTGTATGTTAAAGGAATCATTAGGTTAAATGGATGATCCAGTTTTGCTGATCTGCACATGACCAAAAAGACAAAGTCACTGCCTAATTATGAATTTAAAAGGTTAAAGCAATATAAAGGCACCAGTTGTGTACAGTAGGAGTACAACACGGTGCTTTTCTAATAAGTAGATATCTGCTTGATCATGCACCTACCAATGTTCTTCTAAGATAAAAGTTATTGTAAGAATCTCAAACTGTTTTCAATTAATTAAGTCCCTCCATCTAGCATTGGCCTAGGGATATATATTAGATGCGGATATACATGAAGAAATAAAACAGGCTTTTTTTTTAAACTGCCAAATAAAGCTTCAGGGAAGTCTAGTTTTACTATCACATTTTACAAAGCACTGTTCCTTAAACTAGCCCCAGATGCACAGTTCAGGTCCATGCATCTCATCTCTCTTTCCTACTTTATATGAGGTGATAATATCTTTTATTCACAAAGCTTCGAAAGATGTCCTTGAATGTACCAACCATAGACATTTATCTCGTTAAGTCTTGATTATAAAATTCTCCCCCAAGATCTGATAGACAGGGACCAAGCCAGCTTTATAAAAGTTTCATTATCTCTGGAGAAAGTGTCTCCATCTTAGCAGCCAAAATAGGTTGTTTAGAACCTCTGTGCTGGGACACTATTTATTAACCATAATGTAAAGGGTAGATTTGATCTATAGACTGTTATTAAAGATAAATTAAAACCAGGAACATGTCTGAACTGAGTACAGTTATTTTTGGATTGTGGTAAAGATTAGACACCTCAGTAGTGGGTGGTGAGTCTGGGAGAAGCCCATTTGATAAGGCACTGTGAACACCATCAAAAGACAATCCCTGTCTCTAAAGGCTTGTTGTAAAACAACTCCATCAACAGCACATTGTACTCTGTTGGACCTCTGCCCTCCATTTTCTATAAAGTCTTTCTGTAGCCTTTCTAACTACATATCTGGAGAAGGAACTACACTTACACTTAGAGCAAGAGATATTGTGGAGATGAGACAGACAGATGGGGAAGCACAGTGCACCACGGAGATTTATGACAAGTGTAACAAGAAGTAATTAATCACTTGAACATACATTTCTGGGAAAAAAATTGTTAATGGCAAATTTTCAGCAGTACAGTCCAGCTTTTCCAACCTGTTTATATACTTATCATTTAAAATTAGCAATCTGGTTGCATTCATAAAGGTCACAAAAATATTTATAGTTCAGGCCTCTTCACATTAACTGCAAAGCAAGCTGGCACTGCTGTCAGGAATTCTTTCATACCAATAAGGGACTCTTAGGTGCTACTACTAGAGAAGTATGATTGTGCTAATGAAGTATCTGCAGGAGGGAGAAAACTGCCATTTCATATAGATTATACTATAATGTTTCTGCTTAAGCCAGTGAAATCATTTCCTCATTTATTACAATAGCTGTAATTATAATAGCTGTATCACCATTAATAGCTGTATAATGGCTCTGCAGTTATTAATACTGAGGTACAAAATCAATTTAAATTGTCAGAACTTTTGTTATTATCCAGCAGTTATTAAGATGCCTTTTACCTACAACTTTTATTTGCCCCCTAGGAATACCAGAGTTGGGCTTGAGGATACAGAATGAAAGATGATAAAATCACTGAAGTAAATTCTAATTTTTCAGAAAACTTAAGAATAACTTCAGCAAGTAATTTTCCTTACAAACTTTGTATTACAAATGCACATCAGTTCAGAAAACCTGCTCATCTAGTCATTCCCAAAGAAAGAACTAATTGCTCTGTTGTCCTGATGGCCATACCTATGCTCTGCTGTGCTCCACTATTCTCCCTTCTCCCTTTGCATTTTTCTCCTTCCCTGGAGCTCTTAGGGTGCTTTATTATGTTAAATGGAATCTAATGAGCAATATACAATCTGATTTTCTCAATGACTCAGTTTACCATGTATGACCTGGTGCTTTATGCTTCTTGCAGAGGAGGAACTGTGCTAAACAATCCATCTATCCCCTCAAGCAGATTGGCTTCACCATCTCCTGTGAAAACACTGGATCCTCAAGTTTTTCACCTGTCACATGAATTCATCAGTCTGTGCACAAAATGTTGTCAGGTGACTGTAAAAAGGGTCTTTATTTTGGTGAAATGAAGGTTACATTCAGTTTCATACGAAAAAATGTGGTTCCAGCCATGAAAACAGACCACCATTATTACATATTAGGAACTCGTCTTTGAATGAAGAGCGTTTAGCTGGGTCACTTGAGGAGCATGCCATATATTTATGTGTAGGGGAAGGCTTAAAGAATTTTGGGAAAAGGAGGCCAGGAGCAAACAGCCATCTAGACAAGAATTTACTCTCTGTCCCTATCTGAAGAGATCCAAGGAAAGAGAATGACTATAAATACGCTCTGAGTCAAATGACTTTTTTTTCTATTGGGCATGTACATTCTATGTACCTGTATCCACTACCTGAGGGACATTCTCCCAGGAAAAAAATCAGACACCTTCATACAGACAGTCCTTTCAATATCAGAACTGTATCAAAGGACATAAATATTTCCTATCATTGTCTCATATTTAGATTTTACTTTCAGACCATGACTCTGATCAAAATTGACAAATAGGATTTTTTTATGAATCAGAAGTCAGGATTGCTGCATTTATATTAATTCCTATTCTAAGACAGTGAAGTAAGTATATCTTGGAAAAAATGCTATCTTGACCACATCTCAAGGACAATACAATCTTATGCTCATATGTATTAAAGCAGGAGCAGACAAGTGCTATGAATTATGGGACCTAAATTGAAGGGAAAGATTATCACCAAGCAGTGCTACCTCACACCAGAAGAAAGAAGCAAGAAAGAGTAGTGCAGATCAAAGAGTTTTGCACAGGGTAGAGAAATTTGCTATGTTGGGGGCTGCTATGCTGGCAATTTAATCTGTGTTTTATTTAATTCACTCTAGTTGCCTTGTCTTTTGCCTTTTGACATCCAAGATTCACAGGCCCATAATGACATGCATTAGTTAATTACTTAATGTTTCTAAAGCACTTTGAAAATGTAAAGCATTGTGTTGAGAACTACACATGAGAAATTGATACGAAGATACATTTAACTGTGGGAGTGGGAAATACACTTTTCATATATGGTATTAGGGGAGATAAATATTTTTGCATAATTAAACTAGGCTATTCTGCTCCCTGTAAATATACACATGATATATTTGTGTCATACCATGCAGCTACAGCATGACTGAGATTACATATGCAGAAAACCACTATTCACGTGTTCATTGGAAAGAACACGACAGATCTATGGTAAAAGGTACAGAATTTTCTGAAATACAAGCACAGAACATTTTCAGAGACTATAGCCCATATACTAGGCATGTGTTATATGGGCATGATATTGCCCACATAACTTTTTCTCTTTAGTGCTATGAAATAGTATTTACTCATTTTGTGGTGCAGAGAGAGCTAAAGGGGAGGAAGAAAAAAAAGGAAATTTTGTATAGGAGGAATTTTGTGTTAGCTGACTGCAGTAGTCTTTAAGTTACAGAGACATTTTAGGGACATCTAAAATTAACACCTTAGCCAAGATGCTCCAAGGTGCAGCATTTAAGATGGAGGTACCTGTGTGCTGGCAGCTTGTGCAGGAACATGCTCTGTGCAGCAATGTGGACTTGCACATATTGCACAGTGCACTGATGTGCCTGACTTAACTATGGAAATTGTAAAGGAGGATGTGACCAGCAGGTACTTGAACAAACACGAACACAATCTCAGCTGGCATCAGTCATGCTGATACAGGGCAGTTCATAGTTAGTCCAGATTCTAGTACTAGAAAGTTTTGGTATTTCTGTGCAGGATAGCAGCATGTCAGGTGTTTTACAAAAAGATTTAAGGGCCCCACTAAACATTTATGTGTGTTTCTAGTACAGAAGCCATCCCATTGTCATACATACTTCCCAACCAACAGTCTCTGCGTTCTAGATATATCAGGTAGTGATGGACCAGATAAGAATTCTTTTTCATGTTATCACAAAAGATAAAAAATTCAACTGTTAGGAAATTGGCAAACAATTTTTAGCATTTGCAGTAACAACACACACTCTGTGTCAAAACCACATAGGTTACCCAATCTCATGGTCTAGCTGAAAATCCATGAAGACAAACAAAGACGTGTGTCTGCATCCACGGGAAGTAGGTTCAATAGAGTCTCATAAGGGAAACTCTGAGCACTCTTAAAACTAATAGAAAGTAATTTATCAGAAAACTTACAGTTTCCTTTTAAGTCCACACTGCAAGGAGTGAGAGATATCCATTTATGAGCAATTAAAAGAGAAAGAAGAAGCAAAGTCACAACAAGTAATATCTGGGAAATGTCAAAGATATTAAAATAATCTTTTTAGTTACAGTGAATTATTTGGCTTTATTTGTGTGAAGCAGTATCTAGCAATTTGGAAAAGAAAATACTGTGTAGGTGCAGATCAATGTCTCAATTTAGACAAATTTAGCTGGCATGTGTCTGTCCATCCCCCAATATGCCTCAATTTTATTAGATAAGAATTTTCTGCTGGAAAAACTTTTGAATTTTTTTTCTAACAGATCATCTCATCACATTATTTTATATTGGTAAAAGATGAAAGTATATCACAGAGAATTGTATTTGCAGTTATTAAGTATAAAAATGCTAGGTTTATTAAATATTCCTCATCATCAAAGTGGATGTACAAACTATCCTTACTCATACTACACCCTGCTATCTACCATTAGTTTTGCCATCTCATTTTCAGCTCCTTGCATGGTTAAGAGTTGATTTTTATGGCAAAAAGGTGTATGCAGTCCTCAACTGAGGATGAAAGCTGAAGAGGAACCTGGTCTTTGCTAAGAAGTGAATCAAGTTCTGTCTATTTTTCCAGTTGACTTTTTGCTAATTAGAGAGAAAAATCAGACTCTACAGCTGCCGGTGGGTAGGTTTCCATGTCCTTCAGTGGGGTCAGGATTTTTCAGATGAAGTTTTATTACTTTTTCTAGAAGCATCTAAGCCTTCCTGTGGGCATTGACAGAACTTTATTTTTACATCTGGTAGAGGGCAGGATGTCTTCAGCTGGTGGGAACAATGAAGGGCGTATTCTAGGAGCTATAGATGCCCCTTTGTACACAGTCTACCCCAGACTTGCCACACTTCTGGAAAACAGTTTTAGTCATTTTGCCATACATGTATTTTTTCAGATGTAACAAAACTACTTTGCAATTTTAGGAGCCTCTCTTGATAGTCTTTTCTTTCCATGCCTCTTCATAATAGGAATGAATGTAGCACTTTTTATTTCCTCCTATGCTGTTTAAGAACAGGCTGTTGCCTGCTACCCTTTCCTACAAGTGCTATTTGCTCAGTGCCTCACCCACTCAACAAGAATATTCAATCTTCCCTCAAACTAAGAAGAAATAGATTAACAAAGCTGCTAATACTGAAGAATACAGTGATGGAAAATAAATTCTTGACTGAGGAAAACAAATGAAAACCTTCTAAAACTGTTAATATTTTTTGTCATAATTTTTCCTAGTGCAAAAATTTGTCTCACCTTTGCAAAGGAACAATTAGTCGATAGGTTGAAGTGTTTAAATAACAGACACTTCTGAAAATAAACGGTAGAAGTTTCTTTCCCAGTGTTTTTATAGCAACCATAAAATACAGGGACAACAAAAGCTACACTGTATCATTTTCTTTCCAAAAAATTTTGAAACAGATGACTGTGATCACCTAAACCACAGCAACAAATGTTATGTCAGGGGAGGGAAAGGTAGGCAAGACCTGCAGTTTTCTTCTGTCTCTATCACTAGAACTGCTTTATTCCAAGCCCAGCAAAGCTCCTTTGGAATCATCCTTTTGAAGTGAAGCCATGTTTACCTTTCTTTACTTGCTGTGAATTGCTACATGCAGTCAATCTGTATATCTGTGAAAAGAAAGACATTAGCCTTCCAGCTGTGATATATCATATTTTATCGTGTGCTTTTCCTGCAACACTCACTTCATTACATCTGTTACCGTTCACCCGCAATTGGAGATTGTAATATATCTGTTAGCTACCCTTAGGCAGATATCTACCTTAAATATGCTTCCAGATTTTATAATGATATTCTGTAAACATATCTGAAACAAATGAAAGATCTTTTTCCTGGAGGCAACCACTTTCTCTGTCTTAAAAAAGGCTACCCAAGCTCAGTTTTATTCTTAACTTTCCTAGAAGCTATTAGAGTGCAGAGCACTGTCCTAAACATTTTTATGTACCTTTTTGATGTGAGGCTGACCCAGGGTATTAGCAGGTCACTTAACAGTGGCAATCACTTCAGCATGTACATGTGCAATAATGGGGAAGAAGGTTAGTGTAAAAAAATAATAATAGAGGGGTATCACAAACTAGTGATGTTAAAGCCTGTAATGTACAAGAATGATACTGCCATTATGAATTATGAGAATCTGTGACACTTATGACATAGGTTTAAATGACAGCCACTGTAACAGTTGCTCTTTAGTACAGGATTACAGACAATGGTGAAGAAAAAGATCTTAAAAACACCCCAGTGATCAACTAGTTGTAAGATAAATAATGTTTTGGGGTCTATATTATCAGATAAGCAGCAATACACAAGCAATGTACTACTATTAAAGTAAAATCTACTCATCTCTCATCTAGCCAGTTCCTCACTCACTCTAGAATACCCTATTAATTCCCATTTTTCTCAATGTAAGCCTTTATTCCCCATAGTTCTCTGACTGACTTTTACTTCTTTTAACCAAAAATAAAAAAAAAATTACTTGAGATTCAGCTAATACTATCTATGAGCCCTTTGTTTTATGCTGTTTACTTCCATCTCTTTCATATTGTCAACATTTGCTAACTTTTTTCCTGATGGGGTCACCCTTATAAATCCATATTAGTCTGGTCCCTACTTTCTTTCTTGTCTTAAATGTAGCTAGAATTTATATTACTCCACAGTTTTATGGTGCCACTCATATTTCTTAACACTGTCAGTCTGATTGTTTTATATTCCAGTATTTTGGGAAGGATGTAATCTTTTTCTCTCCCATTTCCTTCACATACACATACATGAAGCTTAGTGAGATTTGCTTTAGTAAGCCTGCCTTTGCTTTTGTACTTAGCATTGGTCCCATTAGTAAGTGAAACAGATATAATTTGGATCTGCTTTGGGTAAAAGATAATTTTAAGCACATCTGCCTTCTTTGTGTACTATTAAGAAATTAAAAATCTTCTTTCTAAAGCAAAGACAGGCTGATTCTGTCTTCCTTTAGCCCACTGGTTTCTATTCAACAAAGGACAAGGTTCTTTCTTGTTTTCTCCTTTCCACATTTTTTATAGTTCTCTGCTTAAGGTAAATGCTCTTTTAAAAGTCATTATTCAGAAGAGAATTTGAGAGCATTTGTCTTGGACTGGAGCGTGAATTCAAGGGAATTTTTGCACCTCTGACTGAGAAGAATTTCACTTCTTTAAGACTTGAGTTCCCAAACTCTTGATTCCAGTTGGTTTATCTTAATTTCTCAAAGTCTTCTCTTTAACTGAAAACATGTTCATAATAAGACTAAGCTAAAATTTCAAGGTCTGTTCCAAATTTCTGAATAGTTATTTTGAAAGTTTTTTTCTTTTAATATTTAATATTTATCATAAAAAATATATTAGCTGTAACCTTCCATGTTTACAAGAAATTGGAAGTATTTATAGTACTTTTTTTTTCTGCTGTATCTTTCCACAAGAACTCCTTAAGGGGAGTATCTTGCTGTCACAGCTGACTCATAATGAACACAGGTGTGTGTGTTTTGTCTTTGAGTCAGTCACAGATGTCATAGAAATCAAAATCTTTCAGTTGCAACTTGATCTAATAAAATACAATTACAGTATCATCAGCAGGGAGAAATCTCCCACACAGGCTGGTGAGCACCCTAGGGGGAATGTTTTTAGTATGGTGCACAGTAAATTAACCACTAAGCACCCATTAATGCTAATGAGAGCTCCATGGTTAATTTCCTGAGCACTGTGCTGAACAGATACCTGTAGGTATTGGTTTTAAGCCTGTCTACCATACATTTAGTCTAATAAAATGTACTGTAAAAAGCGAGCAGACCTTCTAATTCAACTATTAAAACTGTCCTTACAGTGTAACTTGCACAAAGCAAGTTAGTCAATTTGCTAAAGAAAATAAGGTCAATGAAGATTGAAAGGAGACACTTTACAAATGTAGAGCAAATATATTTGCATACCAGAGACAGATCAAGTATGCAAAAGGAAGTGCAAAATATGCTTTTAGACTGTGATCAAAGACCTTCTGTCCTGCCCTGATCGCTGTAGTCATCAGACACAAGGGGGCAAATTTCTAATGCACGGCACAAATCTGTTATACCTGAGTCTGTTTGTTGTATATACACCAGTATTTTTATTGCTAATTTCATTTCAGTGGTGAAAGTCACTTAGCTGAAGGTTCTATATTCTTTTGAACTGTATTTTGAATGTTTATACTTCAAGATATAATGACAAATTTTAAGCGGAAGTTGCAGCTGTTACATTCTTAGTGATGTATTTCCAACTCATGCTACAACAGCCAGCTCTTATTACACCAGCATTAGCTAAGTTGTCCATAAGATGAGGCAATTCTATTAAGCTACAGGATCAGATCTCGAGGAAATGTTTTATAATTCCATTAAAAGGGGATATAATTTTTCTTCCTATGCATTGGTCAGGATATGTAGGACACCAATCTCACAAACCCTTACAATTTAAATAGCTTTAAATTAATAAAAAACAAAACACATTTTAAAATATACATGCTGGTTGTGTTTATCTTTGGCAATCATGTGACTGTAGTACCTTTTCCAGCTTGCCCTCATCTCTCCATAATTAAGCTGTGATTCCTTAATCCTTAGTTCTGAATGTATAAGGATAGAAACCCTGAAATGTGATGCACCTTTCCCTGGACAATTCTGCCACTGCTGAACACTTGTAGTGATTTGGAATTGGCACTCCCATCCTTTAGGTCCTAGAAAATTTTGCATCAGAGAAAGAGAGAAGGAAGATTTTTAACATCTTAACATCTTTCATTCTTGCATTCTATTCTGTATTTCTTCAATAACACACTTTAAAAACAGGCTGGTTTTGTTTTCTTCTGGCTTATCATTTTTAGATATCACATTTTTAGCATCTAAGGTTCTCTCAGTACAGAAAAATATAACTACTATGGAACCTTCAGCAATTGCCCGAAGTACAAGCAAATCCATAAGTTTTATTATTTATTTCTTATAGCATAGCACTAATCAATAATCAGAACCACCGTGCAGGTAGAGTATAAATAAAGTCTCCCCTAAAAACTAACAACATAACCTCAAATAAATAGCTCAGTGAAAGGGTTTTGTTACAAGCTTTGACATTGCTTCACTAGTAGGCTTCAGCTATTACACACAGCATTCTGTGCTCCCTGAAACAGTGAGAGTTCTGCAGCCTGCACAAAGTCAGGAGTAAAAATACCAAAGAGACAGATTCATTCAGATATAAACTTGGAGAATTAAGTTACTGCCTCAAAACAGGTTCAAAACATCTAATTATGTTTAAATACACTTAACACTGTACAACTTCTCTATTAGGTACTAAGATGTAATTTCAATGTTATGCTGATGCACGGGTTTTGGCAGGGAGAGAATTCATTGACTTCACAGTAGCTGGTATGGGGTGTTGGATTTGTGCTGAGAACGGCGTTGATGACACAGGGGTGTTTTTGTCATTGCTGAGCAGGGCTTGCACAGTGTCAAGGCTGCTTCTCACCCCACCCCACCCCACCCCACCAGCTAGTGGGCACGGGGTGTGCAAGGAGTTGGGAGGGGACACAGCCAGGACAGCTGACCCCAACTGCCCAAATGGATATCCCACACCATATGGCTCAGCATATAGAGGGAGAAAAAGGAGTAAGAGAATGGACATTCAAGTGTTGGCATCATCCCCCCAAGTCGCTGTTGCACATGATGGAGCCTGGCTTTCCTGGGGATGGCTGAACACCTGTCTGTCCATGGGAAGTGGTAAATTAATTCTTTGTTTTGCTTTTCTTGCATGTATGGCTTTTATTTTTCTTATTTCACCATCTTTAACTCAACCAATGAGTATTCTCACTTTTACTGTTCTGATTAACTCCTGAGTCCTCTTCAAGGGGAGTGAATAAGTGGCTGTGTGGGGCTTAGCTGCAGGCTGGGGTCAAACTGTTTTAGTGAGATATACATTAATATCCTCCTGAGTCCCAAAGAGGCATTTACATTACCCTTTAACATGTATTTGGAGGTGCCCTATTTTTGAAAATTCAGTGTACAAATCCTGCAGTGAGAATGTAAGCTCTTGATTTTCAGTGTTGTCTCCAAAAGGCTTTTTTAAAGGCTTGTTGGCTAGCAGCTGTTCATGGAATGAACCATCATGGTTTTCTGCACATAAAGAATCCTTAGACTTCACATTAATGTCACCCCTTTTAAACTCAGTCATGCTATTCAGTTTCTCTAATGTGCAAACTTAGGGAAGCATACAAACCTACAGGTCTTTCTGTCATGGTAGAAGAAATATACATACAAATATTGAGCATGCAATTCTCCTTACCAGTTCCACCCCCTGCCCCCAGTCACATCTCTACTTAAGCTATTTCAATTGCAAATGAATGTTTGCTAAATAATTGGCTGCTGAAATGCTGGCTTGAGACATCTTTACCTATACTATCATCTAATTGCTTACAGAATTTTCAATTAGGTTCTCTTCACTTTTTTAGATGTTCCCTCTGCCATATTTTTTCTCATACCTGCTTCCTAGTAAGTCAAGCACAAATTTTCTTTCCCTTAAGCACACACACGCTAGTTCTGTAATGTACCAGTGTGTAATTCAACTTGTCTTAAAATGATTTAAACTATGGATTCAAGGCAATCATCAAAGCTTTACTAAGTTTACCTTTAAAACACTCAAAGAAGTGTTAATCAGATTTTTGCTTTCAGATCAAAGTGATCGAGCACACAAAGCATTTCAGCTACAATAATGCAAAGGTGCCCTCTGGGAAAAAGAGCCTAGATTTTCCATGTTAATGCTCATCCATTCTCTAGATTATGTTGCAAAGCAAAAATTCAGGATGTTAGTCACACTTCAGGTTTCTCACACCAGGTTGGATTTTTCCATGCCTGCATGAAGCAAATGTCAGTTATATACCTAATCCACATGTAAAGCTGATTCTCTAGATTTGCAATAACAAGTATATGTGATCAAATAGAATTCTTTGAGAATAAATGCCGAGAAAAGTCAATGTTTCTTCTCTGAAGCCCTATCTGTTTCTCAAGACTCTCCAGACCTGTAAAATCAAAGTGTAACTATTTTAATAAAATACTGCAAACAGATGTGGAAGCACAAGGTTGTGAAAAAGGTATATTTGGGTGAAAGGAGTAAAACATAGATTACTCTTCCTAAAACAATCTATTTCCAGGATTCTCCATAAAGAATACTAAATAGTTTCTTATATTTCAGAAGAATAAAAGGCAAAATAAAGATGCAGCAATTCTTCTGCGGGAGACATAAACTCAGTGAAGGCTTGACTATTTCTTCATGCTATGCCATTTGATAGCAAAATGGAAAAAAAAAATGCTGGCACTTCAAACTGGCAGTGTAGCTATCCATTTAAAACCCTGTATCAGATTACCAATGCCATGTGATGTCTTATATAAAGCTGGATAACATTCATGATCAGTTTGTATCCAGTACAAAGCTCCTCATAAATAAATAGGGCTAGAGGCATGTTTTGATGGCAGAGGGCATCATACTGTTCTGTTCTTATTGAAAGATGGCCCTGGTTTAGTAAAGATATGTTTTGTTGGCAAAAAGTCTGCTATCATCTGGTTAAGTGGAAGGATGTTCAGACGTGAAGCTGAAGCAAACATTTAAGCTTAATCTTGAAGGCAAGTGATTTACTTTGTAGCATTTCAAGGCTATTTATTTTACAGTACAGCAGCTTGTTTGCCTGGAATCAGTGTGACTCACAAAATCTTGTTAAAATGCAGTATTAGGAGGAAAGAGAAAAAAAATAAAAAAAAAAGGAAGAAAAAACAGAGCAAGAGTTAGGAGTTAGAAATATAAGTAGAAGAAGAAATAAGGATTTAAACAAAAAGAATGTTAGAGAACGAGAATATATCAAGCAAACATACATTTAACTTTATCTTCCATTTGAACCTCTTAATAGAGCCCTTGCTTACTCTGGTCAGCAATTTCTCTTGCAAATAGCTTCATAGGCATCAGTGGGACAATTTCTGAGAATTACTGCATTTTTATGTCACTTAGAAGTGGACTACATAGTGTTTCAGATGATAATTAACAGAAATTACTACAGAGAAGTCAGAAGGAAGAGAATATATATTCTATAAACTCAAATATCAGAGTACCGAAAATAGAGGCTAGTATTAACCACTGGGAACTTAGAATTAATCAGTTTTTTAATACATTTGGACTTATTCCACACACAAACACATAAATATTATTTTGCTTGCTATTTCACCCATTATTTTTCTATAGCAAAGTTGATTAATTAATTGAAATTCTTAGCCTTCGTTGGTCCCTTCCCTCCTGTTCCCCACAAGTACACCTCTTTTTTTTTCACTAGCACATGGAAAACATAATGCAGCTACTATTTTAAATGGAAACAACCATGAATCTATGAAGATACCACTTAACATAAATACAAGCAGTCAATGCAGCAGATTTATCTATGCTTTGAGCTGTCAGTTCCCACAGTGATCTGACCAGCTACATTTTTTTAATGTTACACAAACATGGCTAAGTCGTGATCTATAAATTTAGCCTATCAGTACCATTTTTGTGAAGACATTTTCACTGAATTATCTAGATCCTCATAAAATTTGTCAGTAATGTTACAAAGGATCTAACTTCGATATCAACTTCGATTAAGGAGATATTACATAGTCATTTATTCTCAAATTCAGATTTCTTGTAATACATACATGCAGTAATGACCACCTTAAAACTTATCTCGTTTGAAAGATACATTCCATGTCAGATTTCTATGTTGATATTAGATGTTACAAGACCTTTTCAATAGCACTGAGCACCTCCCTAGTCTCTCACATTTTCCTTGGCTTAGCTTTATCTAGGTGAGAGTTTTGCTGTGTAAATGTCTTGCTATTGCAATGTTGCGAATCCATGACAGAGTACGTGAGAGCTGAGGACCTGTTTTTACATTTTCAGCAACCAGTGATGGTCACAGGATCCTTAAAAGGGGCTCCTTTGAGGTACAAGTTAAAGATGCATCTGCCACTGCAAGTCAATGGCCAACAGCCATCATCTCTTCATCATTTGTATGTGGATGTGACAACCTCCATCTGTCTCTGTTGCTTGAGCCCAAGCAATCACAGGATTTGGGGAAAACATGTAGGTAGATGGAAGGCTTAAGACTTGTACAAAGGGCAAATCACTCTCACATTTGAATTGATCTCAGTATTAACTGGTGGAATGGAAATACAACTAATAGACAAAAGAAAGAGATTGAGAGCAGGGAGGGTGACAAGTGAAATAATCCCACTCAGAGTCCATTGCTGGCCATATCAATCTCAGTCCCATGCAGAAGTTGTGCTGTGAGGTTCACATGTGGGCTGTCAAACGTGGGAAAAACTGCTTTTCCTAGAACTGAAGACTATCACAAGAACAGATTTTAAATTAAGTTGTTGGACTGCCTACTGGCTTTGGCTAAAGCAACTAATCACACTCTGAGTCCCTATACAGAGAAACAACTGATTCCAACAAGTTCACAGTCTCCCCCTCCACTTTAATTCCCCACCCCTAGGGAAGAAAATAAACACAGGAGGGTTCTATGTGCACAGGGTACTTTTTATTTTTTAGTCAGGACCAGATAATATCTAATAAAATGAGAAACAGAACCAATGAAAACCTGAGGTCTTTATGCAAAAAGACCTTTTTTTAAAACAATGCAATATTAT
This sequence comes from Aphelocoma coerulescens, assembly GCF_041296385.1. Classification (NCBI taxonomy): domain Eukaryota; kingdom Metazoa; phylum Chordata; class Aves; order Passeriformes; family Corvidae; genus Aphelocoma; species Aphelocoma coerulescens. The sequence goes on from NC_091015.1 coordinate 127,169,473, forward strand.
ACAGACCTCTCACAAAAACTGTCTACAAACACATTCATTTTACTCTCTTAACATTTGTTAGTCCAGTATTTGCAGGTTTTGACATTTGCCTTTTTTTATTTTTTCAAGCAGTTTTATTATGATGTGAATATTTTTTATACATTGTCATTTGTATATATGTCTACAAGAAAAAAGAAGAAAAAATATATTATTTCTAAAATAGTAAAAAGAGGCACAAATCTCGTTGTATTACACTCTTTACTCATAAATGAAATGCAATTTTTTTCTTTCTGTTTCAACTAGGAGCAATTATTCAGAATTTAAGTATGCTTCCTGAGTGCACAAAGTGAGATTAACTTTTAGAAGAAAGCAGCTGCTGCTATATTATATATTTGTAAAAAAAAAAAATCCTTTGGGCTTTATTCTGCCTACCATATTTGATGAATTTATAACCACATCCTTTTATTTAGTGTTCAACATTGGAGAAATTCTTTGATTTTGTAAGGAGCAGATATGAAAAATGATTCAATTGCATCACAAATGAGACCAGGTTGCTCCTAACGTCTAGGTATAATGCATCAGAAAAGTACTAACAATAAAAATAACTTGCAAGACAGAACAAAGCAATGGCATTAAATAGCATGTGCAGACATACTAGAAAAGAAAATTGGTGGAGAAGCAAAAAGCTGCACATCTTCCATCAGTCAATGCTCAGAACCACCCCAGGAGGTGCCAGGTGTGGCTCACAGTAACCTGTCTGCAGGACCTTCTGAAGTCACTGGTGATCTAGCAGCAAAAAATGGTGTTTCAGCAGGCAAAAGTAGCAGCTGGTTTCCCTGATGGATCTTACAGTGAACGACATCAGTGGAATCCCCCAGCAGGTTAGAGGTGGGGATATTGGTCTTTCTAAAGATCAGACTCAAACAAGCCCAGAGACATCAGGACTAAGAGGCTTAATCCACTGGTCAGTCCCTGGAAAGTCATGGATGGGGAGAGCCAATCTATCTGTTTGCAGATAACCACAGTCTCATGTCCCCAAAGACATGCAGGTAGTTATTGGACAGTTTGAAAGTTCTGCAAAGTTTTTTAGATTTACAGTTCCTCTAACAGATATGTGAATTCAGTCAAGACCAGATAAGGCTGACTGTCTAATGTGCAAGGTAATGAAAAATCCCCTTGGTTGGGCCCAAATGGTTGCATTTCAGATGCAACCCTGCAGGTGCCAGGGTAGATGAATACAGCCTGATATATTGGCTTGGCTGGTAATCAGGTACTGTCTAGGGAAGGGGTATGATGATGATGATCCACAAGGGAGGGCCGTCACATAACACTTGTCTCTACATTGCCTCACAGTTGGGAGATTTAGGCTGCATATCCTTGATAGGCATAACCTTGCTATTATGTGCTTCCATCAGCTCAGTCCCCGGGCTCTTCCATGATTAACAGAATAATTCCATTTGCAGGACATGATACCTAGCTCCACAGTTCTGGGGCACAGTATATTACTGGCACTGAAGTTAGGATAATCACAGCTGAATGGCCATGTAGCTTGTCTACATGATGGCACAACCCCTCAGGTCATTATTTGCAGAGGGCTCAAATCAAAAACTGAAACACTGCAATAACCTTAAAGCTAATCTAGTCATGTAACCACCAGACTTTAGTGGGAGAAGATTACTGCTCTGTTCTGGCAAACTTGGATAATATCTCTGTTGTTGTCCTGAACTTTGACTATGAATTCTATAAAGCAAAAGAAAGAAAAGCAAATAAAAAAATAAACACTCAATAATATCCTGTCTCCTCTCCACTGTACCAGCCTCTGCTCTCACCTTAACATTTATCAACTGTCTTTTACAAATAAGGAGATACTGACGCTTTTACAGTACTTTTGAGAAGATACTTCATCCTCACACAGACTGGCAGCAGAGAAAAGCAACTTAGAAAACTGCTTTTTCATAGAGTAGGTGAGCAATGATTTATCAGAAACAAATTGTGATACTACCACAGCAAACAGAGGGAAAAAACCAGAAGCGTCACACAGCTAATTCAAATTGAAGGGTATTAAACAGGATTTGCCCACAACTAGCTTGCACATTTTTTACACTGCATTCTTAAAAATATTCCTTCAAGATGTGCAGCTATGAGGCTAAATTGATGAAACTCTTCTAGATATCACAAAAAGAAAGAAACATAAATTGCTTGGGGTGTAAAAGATGATTTCAAAACATACTACCATGAGATTTTCAAATTTCAACCATGTGTTTTAATATTAAATTCAGGGTTGAAAATATACCCATTCCTTTTCAAAAATTGCCTATATGGAATTTCACCATTGCAGTTTTGGTACCTGATCTTCAAAAGTACTAAGTATTCAAGACTGTTAAAGGTGAATGAAAAAGGCAGATATACAAACCCCACATGAGTATTTGTACATGGACTTCTACGTAGTTTCTCCTCAAGGCCAGGATCACAAGTAATATATTCTAGACATATATTTGATAGTTTGAGTTCTACTACAAAGTAGAAATGCCAAATTTAAAATGGCTGAATGAAAAAATAAATTTTTTCCTACTTTCCAGTCATGAATATGCCATCATATCTTTTGTTTTTTACTACATGGCTTTATTTCAGTAGCACAAGAAATAATAAAAGAAGACTTTTCTAGATGCAAAACTGTTACTGATGATTGCTTTTTTATTTATGAAATTATAAATTCTCCCTCACAGGTCTTCATTCTCATCCTGCAGAAATCTTATTGGCAGGTATACCCACACCAGAAACTATCCCTGTTATCCCAGGTGTGTGATGCAGAGTAGGTTTCCTCTTCTCGTGATCATGATAAAATGAGCACAGACTACAGTCTTGCTATGTAATATGAGAAGTTTATAGGTGCTGTCTCTCGCCATAGAGGGTTTACAGAGGCATGATTACTTTCTGTAGAAATATTTTTTTAAAGTCCTTTTTAAATATTAGGATATATATGTTGAAAAATTTTGTTTTTAGAGAAGGGTGGGTTTGACTCTAAATTGTCTGTTTGAAATTTGCCACTGATTTGATGTGACTACAACTACAACTTGTGCTTTTCTGTAACAGGCCCAAAAACTAGAGAGGCAACCTCATGATTTCATGAGATAAATGATCGATAATGAATTGCTCTTTGTTTTCCTGATATCACATCTGTGGATTGTTAGGTTCACAAATAGTCAAAGAACTTAAAAAATTGCAAGTTCCCAAGTGTTGCATTTATTTTGCTGTTCAGATCCAGAAGGCAGCATTTCTTGTTTGGTAGTAGCCCATCCTTTTTCCCACATCACACAGCGCCGATGAAGTCAGCAGGGATGGGATGTGCCACCCAGCTCCAGGCTGCAGGCCATGGGCCAGCCAGCAAGCTACTGCAGCCAAGGTTATGCTTATTTCACCCTCTTGTACAGGGGCCATTGCCTTGCTGGGAACAGCTTCTGCTTCCAGTAGAACAGGAGCTCAAGTAGTGAGAGGTGACATTTTTCAGTAGAAATGCTTCCCCTGTTTTTATCAAGTATCTTGGTACCAGCAAACAAAGCTAGCAAGCTTGTTCCAAAATGAAGCTTGCAGGCTGAGAGGAGAGGAAGAGCATTTACAATATGGAATTGATCCATTTTAAGCGTTCTAGTTGGCAAATGTGTTAGAGGAAAAAAAAAATTCAGAGTCTGCAATAGATAATCTGGCACGAATCAGAAACAATATTTTGTAGGTGGGCCCAGCACAAAGCAAGGTCCATTAGGCTCAAAGGACACTGCAACAGAACAATGGAAGCAGACAGGAAGTCTGCACTAATAAATATGCCCATTGGGTCAGTGCCACAGCCTAGCATGGCATAGATACATACAGAAGGATTATACACTAAATGGTGCAAACACAGTCCAGTCCATCTGTCATAAACATTAAGTCCAAAGGCCACAGGTGCAGATGGCACTAAAAAGTAAAAATTACACCCAGACAGAGACCACTTCGTGTAATGTGGAGAAGAAAAAAACAATCCAGCAAAACAAAACAAAACAAAACAAAAAAATTTCACTGATTTGTTTCCAATCAATAAATGTTCTCAGAATGTCCTTGGCAATCTCTGCTTCTTCCTTTCCCGCTGTCACTGTACATGCATAACATACATTTTGTTTCACAAAAGTACTTTGAGCATTCAGGATCACTTTTTATCCAGTTAAGTAGATCTACCAGATATTTTGACAAAAGACAAATAATTTAAAGTAATATTCAGTCCTTCATGCTAATATGTTGAGAATAGAATGTGTTTTGCCTTTGGAGATGGAATGTTCGACTCCAGGTATATTTTGTTTGAGGAATGTTGCCATAATAAAAAGCTTAATAAAAAGGAGGACAGTGTGCTTCTCTCTCTCATAGTCCAGATAAACAGAAAGTTGCATGTTTTAAAGTTCTAAAAAGCAAAGAATTTCTGCTTTTTAATCATTTTACATAACACTTGCACATGACATTGATTTCTCATACTGAAGTATCTTTAATACATATTCTATATATCTGCAGATTTTGTACAAAAAGGTGGCTAAACACCACACTTTATTATAGTAGCATTTAATTCACCATAGTTTTTTTCTTTCACAATCACCACAGGCTAGTAACCAAATATCCAGAGCTAAATGGGAACAGATCACCCAAAAAGGGTTTTAAGAACTGTTCCTCCAAGTGAAATAAATCCTAGAATAAACACTGACTCTTCAAGATTTTGTCTTTATCTACCAAATCAACTGTATCTCAAACCTGTGGTAGTCAGAACCCCAAGGGTGTCTTTTTCCAGCCATTCTTTGATGCAGTTGTAGAACTTGCACAAGTACCAGTCAATTTTTCAGCTGACTAAAGGAACGATGCCAATTCTACAGCAGCACTTACAAGAGAGTTTTAAAATTATAACAAAATGCTTATATATTTGATGGGGTGTTGGATAGTATTTAACAAAGAAACAAAAGGCATCCAAGAATATAATTATATTCCAACTGTATAATCCCACTGAAATTCCCAGTGGCAACCCCCGTGTTTTTCAGAAAGAGTAGTTTTATTGATACCAATCTCCTCAACTTTTTTTTTGCTACAAGAATAATCATTATCTTTCCATCTAGTCAGCATTGCCCAGTGTGTCTCGTTCATTTTGCTCTTGAAATCTGACCTCCAGAAATCAATGAAGGAAACCTGATGCCTTTGCAGTAGCAGTATCTGTAAGATTGCATAAGCAGGTGTATAGGATGGAATGTCTTTTCTCTTCCTTCTGGACTGAGCTTTTGTAACTGGGCAGCAGACTCTAATCACAGAAATGATTATGCATGCTGTTTCTTTGTTGTACTTGCAGCCAAGTACTGTAAAGATCTAATAATACAGAAATGAATCAACTGACATTTCCGAAATATTGAAGCATTGTTAAAAACCCCCAAGTTGTATAGTTTTTAATTTTTAAGAGGTACATACCCATTAAGCAAGGGTTTGAGTATGGTCTGTACAAGAGATAACAATGGCCAGCATCAATGCCATTTTTCTAGAGTCTCAAATATAAATCATTTCAGAAAGGTTTTTTGGTTTCTTTTTTAAATCAAAAGGTATGAACAGTGGTTCTGAAGACCTGTTTCTTCATGTAATACCAGTGGATTGTAATATTTCAGTTTTGCCTTTCAGCTATGGCGGGATCCAATGTCTCATAACCAGGGCACGTTCCCATTTAACAGCTGACTACCTGAAGTTATCTGGCTTAACCATGGATTAGAACTAGGGACTTTTCCAGTATCCAGTTTCTAAGTGTTTATTCCCACACTCATGCTGCAATGACAGCTGTGACTACAGCTATGCCTACTTGTTCTGCTCCCCCTGTCCTCTGTGACCAGGAATGACATGAAAAAAATTCCTGTCCCATTGACAAGGTCTCTTGGTGCAAGTGTGAGTAGAAGAGACCTCGCACTGCCATATATTAAGTCTGCCAACTCTCATATTGCTACCACAAGAGCAAATGTGATGCCATATCCAGCCTTCCAACAAGGCTCACTTATCATGGCCACTGTGGTGACATCTAGGCACACAATATTAGATTTCTCATTTCCTATTAGCTCAGAACTTAGGCAGAGTTTGCTCCCATTCCCATTCACACACTGTGACTCCCAGGTAGCCCTGGCAGGTGGGTTCTTGTGCCAGGATGTATGGAAGGAACCTGAAGAGGTTTCAACCATCCATCACCAGCCATGAGAGCCCATGCCCTTATTTCCTCATCTCCCTTTGTGCTGCTGTACATGAACAGCAATAACTAAGGATGATGCTATTGGTGTTAGGGCTCAGGAAAGCAACAAGGCTGCTCCACCTGGAGTTAAATCAACTGAACAGGACATGCTAAAACTATCTATACAATGCAAATGAGAAACTATTGAGAGATTACAAAGGGAGAAGCAAATAAGCAATATAGACAGTGCAGTGAAGAACGGCTGGATTTCACAGGCAGCTGAGAGACAGTCTCGTAATCACTGGCCAGACTTCACAGACAGTTGAAGGGGGTCACTGGGGACCCTCTTGTGAGTGCAGTCATGTAAGGTCAACAGTGCACAGGGAACTGTAGCATAAATTCCATGCAAGGCCATGAGCACACCAGCAATGGTTTCAAAAATACTGACCTGGCAAAGTGATACAGCAAATCTGGGATAAGTGGGGAAAAAAAAAATGGGGCAGGCTATTTTTTTGGGAGAAGTCTGAATCAGGATAGAGTTAACCAGAGAGGTGAAAAAGAACATCTAAAAATAGTTATTAGAAGCTTTGCAAGTGCTGTGAGCAGTGCTGCCTGTTGGGTAGTCCTGCATTTGATGAGCCCAGCCTGAGTCAGGACTAAAAACCAAACTTGCAAACATACAATGCAAATATCAAGCTTGCTTCTGCAAAAAGGAGGAAGTGAGTTGGGCAGAGGTATTTTCCTTGGCCTAAAAGGACAACATCTGGACAGGACAGATTGAACATTCTGGCACAACTCCAGGACCAATTATATTAGTATCTTCCCAGCCACTTCCTAATATCTTTCACAGTATAAATCCATACAGTAAAAGATTGCTTACAATGTAGTCTACATTCCCACATAGAGTATTTTCTACCAATGACCCAAGAGGTTTAATTTCTTTCCTTCTACTTTTAGCTCCCAGTCCTTACTGTTAGTCATGCTGATTTGGCATAAGGAAAAGGTAGACTTACAAATATTTGTTGATCACTCTCTTTGTTCTACCATTTTCACTTCCAAGCAAAAATGCATCAGATTTCTTTTGATTTCCTTGACACAGTACTTTCTCCCTTAGCAAAAATATTCACATCAAATTTCAGGGGAAAAAACCAGAGGATAAGCACCATCAAATCAAACCAAGGCACAGTTAGAATACATTGGCCACTGCTTCCCTAGCAAGAGCATTCAACACCCTGGGCAAGTAGCTGTACTCTGTAAATTTTACAACCTTCCATGAACAACAGCAAGAACTACTCTACAGGAAGAATCCTTCCAGCAGACATAGGAGATTCAAAGACCTGAATAAGCTTTTGGTTTACATCTAGAATAAAATTTTTTGGTATTTTTCTTTACTGCATATGTGAAAACAACATTTTACCCTTACAAATTAGTAAACTACTACTTAACTATTACTGCCTAACTTGAAGGAAATCTCTTGCAATATTTAATGTTTCATTAGAGCTGCTTAAGAGCCCAAGCTCACCTGATGCATATGAATGGTGATCTTTAGGAGGCAGGAGCTACTATCTACTGACAAGGAAAACATTATTTCAGAGGCTGCCACACTATTATTTTCTCAGGATTTCTCTGCCTAAAAATGATTTTTTTTTTTTACTTGCAGGTATCTCTTTTCTAGATTAAACGAGCCCTGCGTTCACAGAGTTTCTTCACAGGACATACGCTGCTGCCTCCAACCATCTTGATAGTTCCCTGCTGAATGTGCTCTAGTTGATCGACTTCTGTCTTGATTGGAGGTACCCAGAACTGGATGCTTTGTTCTAGATGTGGCCTAATTAGTACCAAGTATAAGGAAATCACAACTTTCTTTGATCTACTGGTAGTCTGCTGTTGACACAGCCTCGTGCTTTGTTCCCCTTCATCACAGTCAGCATACAAAGTTCAACACGCTGTCCACTGAGGAAGTTACTGAACCAGGGTGAGCTTCTGGGCAGTCCCCTAAGGAACTCAGGTAACAAGGTGGAGTATGAACCATTAGCCACTACCGCTGGAATTCAATGATCCATCTGTTTTCTACTCATGTACCTGTCCATCTACCCAGTCCATAATTACATTGCATCAATATTAGGATGTAATGGGAGATTGTGCTAAAAAAACTTGCTTACATCAAAGCAGATGACATCCCCTGCTCCCCTTAAACATGAATCCAGTCAACCCTGTGATCTCACTGCAGATGCTACAGTGTTGGTTAAGAATTACAATCTGTGCTATTCCAGAACCCTTTTTATAAGAGAATGGGGTATAAGCATGCCAGGTATAAACATTCATATTCTCCATGGTCATCTTTACCACCAACATTAAGCTGCCAGAAAATCTTTACTCATATATTTTCTCTGAAGTAGCATAAATCTGCTAGCAAAATGGAATATTTTTGACACATGCGATCACATGATTAACACTTCTATAGGAGCACTACTTATAAAATTATTTCTGAGAAAAATAGAAAAAATATTTCTGTGAGTCAAGTTCATGGGAAATGTGTTTCAGTTTCATGCTGTTTAAAGCTGCAGTTAGTATTTTTTCAGACTTTTATCCATATTTCATCTAATTTTAATGAAGTGTTTTCTTAAGTTTAACATCTTAATTCCTGGAAAAAAATAATGTCCATATTAACTTGTTGAGATCATAAAATATATTAGTGAGCTCCTAAGTATCATTTCCCTGCAGAAATTTCAAAATGTTCTGTACAGATTCATATACATATATAGATCTAAAATATGAGTGTAGTGATAAAAATATAATATATATAAACATAGATTAAAAGTTTTCAGAAGAGCATACTTTTTTTTCTGGACAACATAAAATCCCCAAAGAATAGTAAAATAATGTATTCAAATAACATTGGTATTCATTGTATTTTTACAGTGTTGGGAAAACCTAGGGCATAAAATTGAAACTGAGATGTACCACCAAAGTAAAAAAGGAAAAATAAACCATGGAAAAGTAAGAAAAAGAAAAAGTAAGCACACTTGTTAAATATTTTCTATTCTGTGAAGCCTGTTCTTAATAACCCCTTGCACTATATTGACTAATCACAAACATCTTCTACAGAAGACCTTCATGTGTTACAGAGTATCGATAGAAGAATTATTCTGTAAGGTAGAGCAAAATATAGGATTCAATTTTGGAAGAGACTTGTTAAAAACATAAATATCTTTTGAAGTCACTTTGCTTGTAAACATAAACATGAATATGTATTACAAAACCTGAATTCACACTTATTTTGTTGACAGCAATGTGAGTATTAAACTCTTAGAAATACATAAATGTAAGAGAAATAACAGAAATTTTATAGGAAAAATAAGTGATTTACAGAGTTTCTAGAAAGGCTTAGTACCACATATCCTCAGATTTAATGTTGAGTTCATAAAGGCTACAGTTCCTCAGCTCTAGGTCACCACACACCATAAGTTGGTCGGTTTTGTTTTTTTTTTTGTTCCCAGGATATGTGAGACACTCAAGACTTGTATCAGCTTTGTATGGATTTCAGTGGGAGTCAAAGAATATCAAGAAGAGACTGGCATCTGAAGTTTGCTCTTGACATATGAGAAAGTGAAGAAATGAAAAAAAAAGCCTAGTATTGATTTGAGATACACAGTGAAAAGGGTAGGTAACAAACTCCCAACAGAAATCCAGGATAAAGTGAAAAACACCCAAACCCAGTTACATGATCCAATCTAATACAATCGGGGAAAATCACCATTTCTGATTCTTAGAGTACATTAGAAATAAAGTTGCCTCCATAGATATGTTTCAGTAAAATGATAGAACCACCAAAAACGAAACTGCAATATTGACATTTTCTTGTGATATATGTCTACATTTCCCAGAATTATACCAATTGCTTAGGCTGTCCATTTATTCATGAAATGGGTGAAAAATCTATATCTTTTTCCTCCGTATTGAATTTTTGAAATTACGGTTTATTTGCCTACATTTATCATTCTAATTTACTAGCTCTAATTTATTTAAGTTTATTTTGCAATCTGCAGATTGATAATGTAATTACCCATGAGGAGCCTGAATTTATTCAATTGCTGGTGCAAATGCCACAGTTTCCTTGTTTACATGAGGAGATTTTCACTAGCGCTGCTATCTTGGTCACTGATCACCACTGACTGAATCAGTGCTACTCCCAGCTGGACACAAGCCCACATTTTCTTTGATACATGCCTAAACAGAATACAAAGCTTTATCTGAATGACAGATACCTTCATTTCAGGTACCATAAAGATTTTGGGAGTCATCCCCACCCCCTTATGAGCTAAGACGGAAGAAATATATCCCTGAATTAAACAAACGTAAAATGTAGCTGTATAGTGGCAAGATAATTTAACTATGCACAACTACTTTGCAGAGTAAAACTTCTACAAACCAGTAAAAAAAAGAATAGATCAAAGACATCAGAAAGAAGGGGAAAAAAAATGAGAACATTATATTACCATACCTGTATGTATGAATAATGCCACAATCAAGAAAATATCAAACATTGATCTATGACAGACTGGGAACTTCAGTGATAAGATAGACCTTCTGTTTCTTGGTCATGAGCTGCTAGGCTGCAATCTTCTATCTTTGGCCAGCATACAGATAAGAACACCAAACTTCTAGCATAGCTTTACACTTGACTAAACTACACGTTTTCAGCAACATTATTTTGGTCTCTGAATTTTGGGGTTTTGTATTCAGGATGTTACAGAAAAAAAAAATAGTAAAAAAAAAAAAGCAGGCCAGCTACTAATGAAATTTAAAAAACAAGCAAACTTAATTGAACCAAGAGTCCACTTGGACTTGTAGACTTCAACACTGACTGGCTAAAACCAGAGCACTGAGGGTTATAAATAGTACCTTAATTTCAACCTCTGCACTAATTTGCGGGAAAAGCATTTGAGGAGGAACAAATAACTCATAACAATAACTAACGAAGAGAATCAGCTACTGTAATTGAGCACTTCCACTGTGGCTCAGCTAAACACAACTTCTCACACCCTTTTTAACCAATAAAAAATGATAGAGATATGTAAAAGCCAACTGGAATATATTGTTTGTCAAAATGCTATGGATGACAGAAGCTTATGTGGGGAGAGAAGGGGGATTTGACTTTTGGACTCAAGACTATTTTTTCAAAACACAATCAAATCCAGGACTGAAATCATTACTTAAAGTTATTTCTCCAATTTTAAAGAAGAACTGAATTGAGAGGAATTGAGTGCAAGGTTTTGGTAAAAATTTTGACTCCTACTTGAAATTGTCATTTGAAATACTATCACTTGTATGACACTATGTTAGATTGGATCCTATGTTATGAAAGAAATGAAATTATTTCTAAGTTTTCTTTGCCCTAGGGAAAAAAAATTTGGTGAAACAAGCCTGTAGAGATTCTGGTCTCTCTGCTGATTCAAACACAAGCACTTCATTGGCTTCACAAATACAGCACTTTATGCTGCATGTATAAATGGAGATATTGACATGAAACCCATGGATTGGAAGACCTGTGTGTGATGTTACACAGAGAATTGCAGCAAAAACGTATCACAGGTCAGATATGCAACAGGAGTTTATAGCATCTCTCTCTCCTTCCCACCTCAATTTATACAGCTGATAGCTGCTACAGTTATCAGGGAATCCCTCCCTTGCTGTAATCCTCCCTTTAAAGCCCTTGGAGCTTCATCCCACTCATGCCACACAGAACAAGTGCCTGTGAGGAAGGGCTGCAGAGTCTCTGTCTGGCTCATGACACTTTTAAGAGCATGATAAAGGAAATGAAAAGAAAGTATGATTTTCAAAGGTGTTGGATTCTTTCCAATGCCTCCATAATCAATTTAAAGAAGGACATGAAAGGTAAGCAGAACAAGTGAAGAGGATTTTCAAGAATATTTACTGTTTGTGTGGCTCTACTCTCTTTAAAGGTACGGGAAATTTCCCCCTAGCATCATAGACAGCAGATGTAAGTTGGCATTTGAATCAAAGTAGAACAAGACCCCTTTTATCTGGTGATATTTTTTTTGCAATTCCTTGATATTCAACAATCACAATTTAATAGCAAGCTCATTTTCAAAGTACTTAGTTAAAGTGTAAGGAAACAGAATGGGGACAGGCAGGTTACTCTTTCTAGATTCACAGAAAGCAGCTTGAATAGAAGCCTTTTCAGAGAGGAGATTTTGCAGCTAATATATATTGAAGGATCTTTTCATGCATTGACTATAGGCAGTGATTCTTTTCCTTGCTTTAAATCACAAAAGGAAACCACAAGCAAACAATGGCTTTAAAAAGTGAAACAAAAGATAATTCAACTTTATATACAGAGTCTGTTTGCCTCACCCCACTCCCCTGCATATCTATGTATATACACAAAGAAAAGACTTTTAAAACACCACATAATGATAATTATACAAACTTTTTACCAAAAATGAGAAAAATTCTGTTGGTACTCTAACTTCAAATATTTGAAAACTTGTTCCCTAAAAATTATCCTTTCTCCTACTTTTTTTTTTTTTTTTTGCTACATAGCCATCAACTAGATGCATTATCACTGCAATGTATGTAATAAGTATTACACATTGGTTTCAGTAATGCTTCCACCAAATAAGGCTTCCAGCATCTGTCTGCAAGCTATAACATGCAACAAAATGTGTTTTGTTGCTTAAATTGATCTGTCTAAGCGGTGTGACATTATCATATTATCACAAGTATGTTTAGTCTATCTTTCGAAGAGGATAGGAATATTGGCTGCCAGCCACTGTAAGCCTTTACCCCATTTTAAAGGAAAAGTTGAAGATCAAAAGTAGAGAGCATAAATGCACAAAGCCTTGGCGCTCTGCTTCCATTTCAGCACTCTGCACTGACCTCTACTGGTTTCTCCAATGTACCGTTCATCAATACGAAACGATCCACTTTTATTGAACTTTTGCACTCTTTTCTTCAAATTCCAGGATGAAGTAAATTGTATCCCACCCTGCTAACTTCTCCCTGACTGAAGGTCATAAAAAGATCAAGCTTACAACTATTGGTGGCAGTTTATCTGTAGTGAATGAGACACTACAAAAAATCATCTGTTAAAAACCACCTCACAGTACGTATACAGCTGTAGATAAATATTCAATCTGAAAACTCTATCTTAACACATTTATTATTACTAATTTGTTACATTTTTAAATTTAACTGCTATCTCAGGTCTCATATCATCATTAGATGTTTGCTTTATAAAATCTTGGGTTTTATTATACAATTCCAAACATCTGACCCATGATGAAGACCAGAGTACTACTGCAACACAAATACCTAAGTTGTGAATATAAATTTAACATCTTTAATCATCCCCGTTTGACATACTTCTGCTTCACATAACATGCTTCTCTCTAGAAGGTTCTTCAGTATAAATATTTGCCTTAATTAGGGCAGAGCTTGCAGCTTTTTTGACCACACACCAATGGATCAAAGTACTGTAACAGGCTTGGCAACGTAAAAGTATCACTGTAAAAGCTTTGTGAAACCAAAGTCATCACCCTGTCTTACTGGGAGGAGTGATGCACTCACCACATCTTTTATACAACTAAATGAAGTTCAAACTATACATTTTTTAACTGATCACAAGCAAAAACAAAGCCCTAGTTCTTTATGTGTCTTACAGTAAAAAGCAACTCTAGTTAGTCATAAGTAAATGAGCAAACTTTTCCATCCTCATTTACCAAAGAACACTTTCGTTGTCAGCAAAACTCAAAACTTTCCAATTTTAAAAGCATATTTTTAGTTTTCTTTTTTATGAAAGCGTTCATATATGAATAACAGTTTTACATATCATGAGAACATTTCCTCTCACTGCTCTACCAGTGACTCCAAACAAAGTTTTTAACTTTTCAAGTCACCTATACTGGCTGGAAAAAACCTCTACAATTGTTGACCACAAAAACAATGAAGTTTTGTTGTTCTGTTGGTGTAGATAGTAAAGCGGATCACGTATTGTTAATTCAATTTCAGAACAGCAAAATCCCTCTTATTCATGAAGCTATTTTGTGTAATAATGCATTTTTCTTTCATTTTTCCATGAAAACCCCTTTAGATCCTGAATGTAAACAGATGTTCAGCATGAATCTATAATATTTTATACTGTATAAATATCTCAATCTGGCATCTTTTTTTTTTTTTTTTTTTTTTTTTTTTTTTTTTTTTGGTAAATCATCTTCTCCGACTTGTGCAACACTCTTATTCCTCTCCCTTCTTTTACGGCAGCTGGAGCTCGCACCACTCCATCCTGTCAGTGCTCAGTAGCAGGAGCAGCGCCCTGGGGAAGCCCTGGAGAGCCGGTGCGGGTCAGGGCTCCCCGGGCAGCCCGGAGGTGCGGGTCGCCCCGCGCTGCCCCGGCGCTGGCCAGCAGAGGGAGGAGAGGGGGTGCCCGCACCGCCCGCAGCCCCCGGGGCACCGCACCCCCTCTGCTCTGCCTGCGAGCGCCGCGACAAGCGGCAGCCTCAGCCTCACTGTCCGTGGTGCAAACCCGCACCTGGTCCCACCCGGAGAGAGCAATGATACCACTTTGTGTCACTTTTCCTTCTTACCTTCACCCAGTGACTGAGGATGGGTGTCCACAAGGTTGCTGTTGCCTGGTCTTGCTGGGTTTGCCACCGCTCCGATACTCACACTGCTGCTTGTAGGACTTGGATGAACAACTGGATCTGATCTGCTTATTCTGTGCTGTGTTAGAAAGAAAACATTTTGATGTTCTGCCACCAGAACTGGGCCTTTGCTCGATGAGCAAGTACGTAACTGTTCTGAGATTTGCAAATCAGCCTCTTTTTCCGTACGTGGGAAATAGAAAATCTTGTTAAGACATCCTATAACTTACGAAGGAGTGCAAGAAATTGATTTTCACTGAACAAGGTGTTGACTGGATCACCATGAGACCATCTTCTTTCCAAAAGGCATTTTAAAGCAGTACTTTCTGTCAGCTTTGTGCAAAATATTCCACAACAGCCCCAATAACTTTTTCCTTACCTCTGGTATCCCAGTGAGGTCACATTCTGTTAAAAACATCCTGTCAAGCTTGGTACAAAAGGGCTCCAAAGAATCAGAATGCAGAAGCTATGCAACTTGCTGACTAACTTTGCTCTGTGTTATTTACCAACCACACAAAGAAAATGCTGTCTATTCAAAACACAGTTCAAAACTCTCTTCACAGAAAGTGAGTGAACAAACAGTCCCATGTCCAGTGCTGTAGTCACATCTCCCATGAGGCCCGGTGATAGCTCTGGGGCATGGGACGGAGTGACACCACCAGCAGTCACTACAAGGCCCTTTTGTAAACAAGTTGTGTGTGTGTGTGTGCAGAGGAGGAGGAGGCGGGTGTTACTCTTTCTCTGTCTTAACATTACACTTTATTTGCCTTATCAGGTCAAAGAACTTCAGTCTTGCTTAGTCTACTGGGTGCATTTGCTATAGTCTTGCACAGGATTTTCCTCATGATAGCCTTTACTTTCTTCCAGAAGGGATCTGAAAGGAACATATGGAATTTGTGCAGGATCTAGGTTTGGAACCCTGGCACCCAGTTAAGCAGCAGAAATTAGTTCAGAATCTTCCAGACTTATCAAAGAAACTGACAGAATCTCAGTGACTTACTCTACTTCATGCCCAGAAAAAAACAAACAAAAAAACAAAAACAAAAACAAAACAAAACAAAAAAAACCCAAACAAACAAACAAAAAAAAAAAAAACAAAAAACAAAACAAACAAACAAAAAAAACAACCCAAAACCAAAGCAGTCTAACTATTATTTTAAACTTACCTATTCTTTGTAAACTCTTACTCCACTAGTCACAAAGCCACATCTTGGCAGAGAAGCAGAAATGTCCTTTTCAGCTCCTTATAGGAAAAGAATTACCATACAGACCCAGCACTTCCAGTACTGACCACTGGCCCCTACTCACACCAAGACATTCCAGTGCCTTTCCTCATACTTGCAGTAAATGACAAACTGTTTCTGGGTTTGGAAGAATAATTAATTGTTCTCATTGATCCCTTTGTAGTTTCATTCTTTAATGGTCACACCAGCACTGGAATCCTATTTTGCCACACAATCCAAACCATCCTCACTTCTTATCTCCAAGGCATCCCCTCCCGTGCTCAATTTTTTTCCTTAGCAGTTCCCTAGTAAGTACTTTTTGATGTGTTTTCAAAGGTCTAAAAGACAGGCATTATAAAAAACCTGTGATGTATATTTGTGAGCGAAAAATATGAGACACGGTGACATTATGTTGTAAAATAAACTCAAGTCTGAATTTTCTTTTTGGGGTCTTGATCTACACCTTTATAAACTTTTACAGGTTTGTGACGTAAGTTCTTCCAAATCTATATTCTAGGAGTAAGGATCCTTCCAGATATGACATGAAGCACGTTCAACTGCTGATATTCTTCAGCAGCTGAATGGTCCATGACCAATAACTGGATAACACAAGCATAGCTTTTAAAATGTAAAGGTGTTCTAGAAATACACAAACCCTTAAGATACCTAGATATATTTCTTTCATGCAAACTTGAAAACAATGTCTCTAAAATATGAATGGTGAATGATCTTACAAGTAAAATTGTCCAGGTAACTCAGGATTTTTAAAACAAATGTGATTGTTTCTCAGTATCCAACAATCTATCAGTTTTTCTTCAGAGTTGTGCCTTGTCAAGCAGTACCATTCTCCAAAAGCAATTACCTACAGATGTCAAGTGAACCTTCACTTGTCCATAATAACTGAAGATACTACAGCTGCTGTTATTGCTTTTTAGTATAGATTTTAAAAAGTGGTGGAGCCAATAGGAAGTTTTCTACTGATATTTTTATTTTTTTTTAATTTCAAGTTTACAGTATAAGTTCTTCTCATCTTTTTAAAATTAGTAATGTACTATAGAAAAGTACACATATAATCTTCCCCTAGCCCAATAACCTCAATTTTCCACTTAATTATCTATATCTCAGGAACACATACTCTGACTACCAAAATACTGCAGAATGCAGTAAGATGATTATTTTCACATATCACTCTGAGGTCAGAAAGTTTATAATCCCTTTTATGGACTGGGAAAAGCTCAGCTAAGTCTACCTCTTAAGCTTTTTCTGAGCCCTAGTACCCATTTTCGAATAGGTCGGAACCAGCATGCAGAAGGCTGTACACAAGAGCCAGGCCCATGAAACATTAAGCCTCCCAATTCCAAGTATCTGATGACTTTTTCTTCTCTGTTCCTGATCCTGTAACAAAATTTTGAAAGGTACACTTTGCTTTTATAGGAAACCCTACCAAACTATGTGAGTTAAAGGAATCTAGCAATTAAAATTGTGTTCAGATCATACTCCTTCATATAATTCCAAGAGATTTTTTCTACTTTGGTGATCCTTGTGGGTGCCATCCAACTCGGGATATTCTATGATTCTATAAAAATAAGCAACATTCTTGCAAGAGAGCAAAAAGTGGAGATGTCACTGTGTTAGAGAGACAGTTTCATGTTCTCTAGTTTTGTTTTGTGGATTTCTCTTCTTTGATGTACCTGAGGTTCTGTGTGCCAGAAGCTCTTTTTGTCACTTGCAACCTGACATTCTATGTCCCACACACAAAATGGCACTCATTGAAGGGTGCCCTTTGGCATTTTCCTTCCTTTGGATCCTGTCTGGGGATGAACACCTGTTCCCTAAATTTTGGGGTCTGGATTGTCAGTGACTCCATCCAACTTCACAAGGATTATCAGGTTGTTTTATTCATGAGGCTCAAAACTGAGACAGCGAAGTCAGGCTCAGATTAGAAGTTCCTCCTATCTACCTCTTGCAATCTATTAATTTAAGAAGACCAGCTGTAGTCTGTGTATGTGCTTTTCAAGAACTGCCGTATACCTCAGTCTCATGGAGAAAGAGGGTTAGGAAGTTTAAGTTTTGATGTTGATTTGCCAAATATAGGTCACATGGGAGCTAAGTTGTGAACCTAATAACGTGTTTAATGCCAAAGACTCTTCCCTTTCTCCCAAATAGCTCCACCAGGGAACTGAGATGAAGCAAGATTGATACTAATTAGGCACAGAGAGGAGACCTAGCTGCAGTCACCAGCCTGATACAGAATTCTCTGGGGATTACAGGCAAAGCTGGCAAACAAAAACGGAAGGGGGGGTTAGAAAGAAAAAAAGAAACAAAATGCTTTTTCTGGCTATTCAAAAAATATACCCATCACTTTCAAAAATAAATCAAAATACACACACACGCAAAAAATCAGGCAGGTCATGGAAAAAACAGTTAGGCATCTAATAACTCCAGGAGCAATGTCAGATACCAACCAGTCACACGGTCCCATCAGGTGGTTTAAAAAATAAAACAAAAAAAGATTTAAAAAAATCCCATGCTTCCTCCTGTTCCATGTAATTATCATGAATTACAGTCTGGAGTGATTCTGTAGAGAGGGTTGGGGGGACTGAGGTGAATTTGAAATAGATAAAATCTGGGTAAACCACTCCAGTAGTCAGGCTCATGCAAAAGTACTTAACCAGAAACAAATGCTGCTGATGCTTTTGTTCTGGTCTTTTACTGAAGCTTATTCTGGCCTTCTGATATGCCTCCTATAGGTTGCCTCTGCCAGGCAACTGTGCATGTGCTCACAGTCCCAACTGCTAGCATCACATTTATTTATTTATTTTCAACCCAAATAAACTCTTAATGGCTTAACATAAAACATTTGGATTTTTTTTTTTGAAGCACACTAAATAATAAAAAAGCCAGAAGCATAAAAGGCCATAAGGGAATGAAAGGGATGATTGTACAAAGCCCTATTAAAAGGTTTGTTGCTTTATTTATATATTTTTTTAACAACACAATTTCAGAGCCTTTTAAAGAAGACTCCTCCTCCCCAGTTGCCTGCCAAGATAGTACTTAGCTGAGGCAGGGAGAGCCTGCTCTTTAAAAGATGATGGTATCTATTAGAGAGAGAAGGGAAAGAGAGATACATAAAAAGGCTTTCCCAAAAACAGTTGTGCAGAAGGGTCAATGAAAAGAAACAAAAGGTATGAGATGAGAATTAAATGGAAAGAAGATGAGAACATTAAAACAGAGTGCACCAAGAGGAGAGGTTTTTGCAGCAAGAATGGTTCTGTAAAGGTCATTTTAGTTACTCTATTATACTAATCATGGCCCATATTTAGGCATCTGTCAGGTAATAATTGCAAAGCACTTCACAAAAATTAAGAGTGAAATCCCTCTTTCATGAGGTAGGTGAGGGACAGAGACCCCCTTGCAGGCAGGCAGAGACCAGATTGTTTCCACAGAAGACCAGAAGACCCTTTGACAGCATACCATGTTATAGAGCAACAGCCACAGAAAGGTTAGTCCTCCTCTTGGTGTGCTGCATTATTTCATTGCAGGTATTAGGCAATTTGTTTCAGTGGGAGACATTTCTAGTGCAGTTAAAATATCTGGAGATGAGGCTGAGGTCCATGAACACTCTCCTTTCCTTTAGAAGCAAATATTACAGTCTGGGTCTCACTCTTAAAAAGGTTCCTCCAAATTGCCACTGGTGACATGTCCATGGTGACCTCTGCTGACGGGGGATGTGGTTTGTCTGTGGTTTGTTCTGGATGGATTTTCTGTGACACCACTCCTAGGGATTAGGAATGATATATCTCTGTTTTGAGTATGAGAAACCTCCTGTGCAGTTAAGGAGGGAGTGTGAAGAGCTTTGCCTTTCCTGGTGGGCTACAATCAGCTACATCAGCTTGCTCTATCAGAGCCATTGGATTCTGGGGCAGCTTACATCCAAAAGTGATGCAGAAGCCTTTGATACTTCCTGTCTTTTAAGAGCAATAAAGAAACTAATGCAAGAGGATATTTTCATTGTAGCTTGGACACAACAACAACAAAAAAAAATCATCCAATTCCCAAAGACAGTTTTATTAGAAATACCTCTGTTTCAGGACTGAAATTTCATCCCGTGAAATTAAAGATAGCTTTCATTTACTTTCATGTGTTTTCTGATATGAAACACCCATTTCAGTGATAATCTCCAAACTCTCCTGGAAACAGTTAAAGGAAAACTCTACTGAAAACTTTTCAAGGGCTCTTAGGTTTTCAAACTGAGTCCCTAAACTTAATGTAATGTAAGGGCTATAGGTTAAGGTGCAGATAAATTCTTCAGAGATTATCCTTTTCCTTAATAGGTTATTCTTGCCTGGGTTTGACTTCCTAAATCTCACTGGTCTCCTGAGCTGGAGATTAGGATATGCAAAAGACTTTGAAAAGTGGTATACAATGTGTCTTTCTGTATGACACAGCTCTGAAGCTGCTAGCACACTGATTTGTGACGCTGAGATCAACTCAGGGCAAACTCCAAGCTAGGGTCTTTTTTTCTGTGTTACCCAGTTTACTGGGCCCGTCCATGGAAAAAGAAAGGATCCATTACCTTATTTATTTACTGAAGGAAAACAGTGCAGTCTTTCCTAAAGGAATCTTTGAAAGTATCTGAAATAATCCAAGGTTACATACCTTAGATTAAACCAACAGACACCCATTGAAAAGAATATGGCTTGTACACCAGAGTCATATAAAATTTTCTTTCTTGTATTATACTGTTTTTTAGTGAAACAGTGACTAAACTATGATATATGCTGTGAGGCCAAGCAACTCCTTATAAAATCCATTAAAATTAGTGAAAAGAGAGAAAAGTGAAATTGTATCCAACAGAAAGTACAGAAAGACTTCCAACACATAAGGAAATTTACTTTTTATGTGACATGGCAATTTCTCTTCATCATCCTGAGAAGACAATGGGATCCTTGAAGCTGTTGTGGCCTCTGTTTCTTGCTGGCTGAAGGAACCTTAGCAATGCCTCCCCCACCAGTGTCACAGGAGGCAGAGCCAGAGAGGCTCACTCCTCATGAGGCTTGAAAAGACTACAGCTGAACAGACAGCAGTGATGACTCCAGTCACAGGCATGAGCCTCCTAGGACAGCAGATCAAAAGTGCTGTCTCTCACTGAGGTAAAGATTCCCTTTGTTCAGGGGTGCTTCAGGTGTGTTTTAAAGTACAAGGCTGTGTGGGGACACAGTGCATGGTTTTCCCCTCTGTTCCCAGATAAGCTACTTAAGCCCATTAGATATCTCCAGGGAATTCTGTGAGTAGGGTGTTCGTGGCGAAGGTGTTCATTTCAGAATCCTCACTTTAAAAAACAGCTTGTGTGAAGTAATCACAATCTAATTAAGAACCAATACTGGAACTGCCTTTTTGAGGAGCCATTAGTAGAAGAGAGGCCATCTTGCTATGAGTCCCTGAGGATGAAGGGGCCGACACTTGACTCACCAGATATACAGAAAAGTTTCAAGAGCTTTACAAAGTGCAGATATGAGGGTGATGCTGGATTTTTCAGCTGTTGCTTTTGAGTTTGAGAAGAGCTTGAGCTGCCACCCAGTGGAGACAGGTACTAGTTTTGCACCAATTTAGCTTCCCAGTCACAGTAAGGTCTCCAGTAGCAAGAAAGGGAACACCTTAATGATTTTATTGCTTAGTGCCCACCAGTTATTCTGGATCACTATATTCCACCTAAAAATTCAAATATAGCTTTTTTAAGTGCTAGCCTAGGATTTTAAGAGTCAGACTGAAATTTTACCTTGTGTATCTGCAGTGGTAGTTTCTGTATGACAAAATTAGAATGACTGTTGAATAAATTTCCTACAGAAGTAATGCAAAATACTTGTTATATTACTGTTTCAGCCATAAAATAACTTTTATTCTACATCTCATTCAGCATTCTCCTTGCTATTTATGACCAAATATAGGCTTTTGTACAGATGGTATCACTTGCACTGTAATTTTACTAGGAAAAAAAATGCGCTGTGGAAATACACAGCAAGAACAAAGGACTTTCCTATAAAACATCCAAATCAGACTTGAATTACTGTCAGAATAGATAAGACAGAAATCTTAATCCCATGTATTGACAAGAAAAATTAGGCACAATTCAACATTACACTGATTTAAATAGGTGCTTTATAATTTTTCTTTTTATTAACTCATATCTGGCATACTGCTGCTCTAGCATAAACCTAATTTCTGACTGGTTTTCTTTTTAAGCATTTAAAATAGTATTTCAAGGAGTATTTCAAACATCTTTGTTGTGTACAAAAATGAGAAAGTGGAACTTAGCAGGGACAAAATCCAAGGATCTAGTCCCTAACCAAGTTGTGAATGGGGAATTCTCCAACCAAGTATGTCAGATTTTACACAAAGCTTCTGGTAACTTGGAAATTTTTTCACCCTCTTTGTCTGACAGGTGTGCAAATGCTTTATGTCTGATTGCAAATAAGATCATTTCCCTTGTAGATATTACTCTTATTTTCAAATCTGCACTTCATCACACTTGGAGAAAGTGTAGCTTCAATTTCTGGAATGCCAGTAACTACCAGGAATCCTGTACTTGCTCATTAGCAATCTCTTCTGTAAAAGGCTCTTCTACTTATGATATTTATTCACTAGACAAGATGACATTTATCTGCTTTAAAGCTCTGTGGTTAAGGCATTCACCTGGGACACATAAACTTCAGATTCTTGCTTCTGTTGTAACAAGACAGAGAGTTTTGGAGCCCATCTCTCATTCCTTCAGGGGATGCTGTACATCTCATGTAGTCAAAAATCCCCTGCATTGCCACATAGCCAGAACAGGTTCCCAGGACCATCCCTTCTGGGTCAGGTTGCATAATATAAGAATACATCTTTTCTCAGGTTGTAAGAGAACAAGTAAGTTTGTAGGACTGCAGTTAGAGAAACAGAGATAGAAAACCCTTTGCCTCAAAGTCAAAGGGTGTTTTCCCTTGTTTGCTGTACTGTGTCTAAAGTCTGGAACAAACCAGCACCTCAAACACTTTGTTTTCTGTTTTGAAGTGGGAGACTAAAACTCTGTGACTGCACTGATTGCTCTGGGTGTGTGCTTGTTCTGTCTAAATCAGTCCCTTACAGGGACAGAAGTAATTTAGTCGTCTAAGAGTTTGCTGCTGATAAATTCTGCATGCTTATTAGCCCATGTTTGAAGGACAGCTTTGTGCCTTCACTTCCCTCTGAGCTACACTCCCTGTTGCACAACAGCTTCAATAGGTTCAGCACTTATAAAAATGTTTTCTCTTTGGGCACTCTTTACATTCTACTGAGTAGCAGTGTTTTCTTAAAAAATCTGGCCAAAATTTTAACTTGAAAATTTCCCTACACCTCTAAGAGAATTATCAACAGTTCAATTAAAAGAGAAAAAAAATTTAGAACAAAAACATTATAGAATTTATAGCAATGAACAAATCTGAAACCATGAAGCCCTGTGCTCTTTTCCAGGGGTTCTGTTACGATTAACAATTTCTGGTCAATGTATTTTCATGCCACAAGAGGGAGACACGAGAACATAATTTCTTCACTTAAAATGAGTCAATGCCTTTACATCCTGTAAATTACATTTACCAGGAAAGTTGTCTAAACCATTTGCTCTCTCATGACCACAATACTAGTTCTGGAAACGAATGGGCTGGCATAGAGGAGTTTCTCCTCCATACCTCATCATAGAAAGCAGACTTAAAATTCGGGGATATTAGGCTTCCACTGATGTACATGGAAGGAAATAGGCAAGAAAAACCCAAGTAACCTCTCAAGGAGATAATACAAATGCTGAGCTTCTAAGCTTCCCTCTCAGAAAAAGAGTTTGTTCTAGGAATTTAAATGTGAGAAAGATTAATTAGTTCCCATTTAATTTATCTTGTTGTTGCATAAAATTGTTATGGGACCAGCATTTTATTTTAGCCATTTATAGCTGCCATGATAAGAAAGAATGCTGCTATAATTTTGAGACAAAAGAAGTTCAGCTAGATGGGTGATGCTGTTTTTCGTTAGTATAGGTATCAGATTTCATAATTAGTCATTTGTACCTAAACTTCTGGTAATGGAACAACTTACAATCCTCATGGATAAAGAACATCTACTGAGCACATGGATGTTTCTAAATTTGATTTGGTTTAGAGAAATGCCTCAAAATTCATTTCTCCACCACTTTTGTAGCTGTGTTGCTCTGAGTTGCCAGTCAAATAAACTTTAGCATTATTTTTTCTCCAGCACTGCAGTATAGTTCAGTTTTGTTAAATACATCACAGAATGGACTGAAAGCTGCACTACATCTTGAAGCATTTGCAAGCCAGTACCAATAGTGATATAAACCAAGGTAAGGAAACACTGCGGTGTTGAACAGCTGTGTTGACAGCAATACATGAATTCAAACAATTAATTCAGCACTGGGACTTGACCCGGGTAAAATAGAGATAGTAGTTGTTCTGGCAGCTGTTGAGAGTCATATCTCTGTAATTTCTAAAAACCTAAACTTAACAACACAGGAAAGAAAGAAGAATGCAAGACAGAAAGCAGAAAAAGTAGAAAGCAAAACAAGCCCTTTTATTGTGAGTTATTCAGAAACTTCCCTGTAGTCATCACATTGAGCTTACTAACCTAAAGTTATTTTGTATTCCCCTGTTCTTATAGAGAGTTATATTCTCTATAAAAATCAGTACACTGATAACACTGGAAAATAGTCAATAATTTCATGTTTGAAGACATAAAATCAGTTTTTCTTGTATATTATTTCAATACAGAAAACCCCCTTCATTTTATGGGTCAAATGGAACAGATCTGTATTTCTTTAAAAAGGGATGAAAACTCTGGAATTATTCAACTTGTTTTCAAAGGTCCTTAACATAGTATATTGCTCTGCCTTACAAAAGCATTTGTTAACAGTCAAACAAATTAACCTCTTGAAAGAAATCCTTGCAGAATTTTGAGATACTTATACACCAGGATATGTAGTATTTTTGCAATGCATTTTGAATTAGCCAATAATTGCTCAAAGCTGAATTTAAGTTGCTCAGGTGTTTGAATTAGAATATGCTTTGTCTTGACAGAAATATGCTAAGGGGAATGGGAGGAAAAAAACAAGCAATGCATCCCCATCAGGACCAGCTTTTGTTTAATGAGAATGGCTGGTTTTGAAACTAGTGAAACACTTCATTTTGAAATTGAAGCCAGTGATGCTAGAAGAGTGCAGAGAAAATAGCTCAATTTAATGACATTTTTTAGTCTTTATTTGTAATGAAGATCTTTTGGCATTATAAACTTGAAATACTGATATTATGAGAAAAATTATTTCAGAATATCTCTATAATGTTTTTGGCATACGTTTATTATATTATTGTGTCAGAGATTTGAGAAATAAGGTCGAACCCTGAAATACAAACAATAAGATATTTATGAAAGTCCATAAAAAAAGTTTTGCTTCCAAACACTACAGTAAAAACTACTAGTAGTGTTTAAAGTAGTGTAAACAATAGAGTAGAAACACCAAATGTATGTATTTCAATGATAATTATAAAAATAGAAAATTAACTTAAAAGGAGAGGATAGATGGATTACAACAAAAACCCCTATGTTCTTCAAAACTTAAATTTGAGTATGAGTTTCATAAATGTACACTACCTCTTAAAAGGTAAAAAAAACCCCAAAACTAGAATATAATCCGAGAAAAGAAATTAATTTAAATGTGGGTTTGAGGTCTATAAATAGACATTTCACGCAAATTGTATCTGTAATTCTTAATGACTACTCCATTCATTTCAATATTTTTTATGAGTTTGCTACCATAGAATATTGATACTGCAAATGTCAAACACAATGTCTCAAAGATGTGATAGAAAGCAGTGAAAAACTGTGAATAGATAAAAAGGCAGCATTTTTATTGAAAGAAAAGTTTCATAAAAGGCATCATACCCTTTTTGTATAACATCAATCCCCTACCCATCCTAGAAAGCCCTTTTATTTTTTTATGAGGAGCATAAATATCTTGGATCTGACTGCGTTTTCCACAGTGGATTTACCTTAGTTTCCATAAAATACTTCCAAATCCATGGATCACCCTTAAATATACCAGTGGATATTTCACTCGAAAGAGTCACTTCATATTCCTCTCCAACTTCCTTCCAACCTACTTTGCTTCTACACAAAATCTCTGGGTCTTTCCTCACCACCTGAAGATGCACAAAGGTAGGCATCATTCAAGCTGCAATTAGGAGCTGATGACCCATAAGTTTTCTTTAGCACACCATCAGCACGTGTGGAGCTAAACATTAAATTATTGCCAAGAAGCTGCAGGATACATGTGCTCATCTGAACAGAAGAAATGGACTAAAAAGGTAGAAGCATTTTGAATGCTGAAAAAAAAGCCTTACAAAAGCACAGTTTAGAAGGTTTTGATAGCAGATTTATCATAGTATTTGAAAAGCTAGTTGTTACCCAACTGTACCTGTATTTTAGACTGTGGATTACAGGCTTCAGCTGTACCTGCCATTGGCTTTCTTCCTCTTCCACTAAGCTTTAAGATAAATTTCCAGGGACTTCCTCAAAAAGCACCTCTTCAAAATCTGGGTCTGAGACAACACAAAGAAGAATTAAACATTTATAATGCTTGCTTTCATCACAGATTGATTAATTAAATACATTAAGTTTTCCTAAGTCATGTCTGTTTTGCTCATGACAGTAATTGTTAAGAGATCTTCCTGTCTTTATCTCATGGATCCGTGGACTCATGGACTGCCATCTTACCAGTGGATGGAACAATACATTGTAGGGAACTGCAGAAAGTAGGAGCAAACCCATCTCCACCAGGGTAGGCAAACAGGGAAATGCAAAAAATTTTTCATCTTATTTCCCCCCTGCTGCCAGTCCTGTTGAGTAGTGGGGAGAGAGAGAGTGGCCAGGCGGGCACCTGGCTTCTGGCCAGTGTCAACCCACCACAACTTAGCATTATATTGGAATCATGTTTCTTCTTTTGGGGGAATTCATAGAGCTGTTTCTTGGTAACATAGTCCCTGTAACACCAGAAGATGCAGTAGGGATGTGAATGTGAGAGGCACATGTGAATGGAATACCCCAAAAGGGAAAACACAAAGAGAGTTGCCTGAAAGGATGTTTGCAGAAACCCTAGAAACCTTCAAGAGGAAATGATGAAACTTCACAAGATAACTATCAGATGGATTCAAGAGCAAATAGAAGGTCATCTGGGCTTTTTAGAAAAGGAGTCAGCTTGACAGGATGTATAAGAGGCGGTACGACAAAATTCGTGACTGCAGAGAGAGATCTGGGAGTGGGAAAGCACTGAGGGCAGCACTCAGTCTGTGTCTGACACTGGCAGAAGTCACTCTGCTGCTGTTGCAGCCCCACGTAGGTCTGACACAGCGTGGTCCCTGTCCCATACAGTGAGCAGCTGTGCCCAGCTGATGGGTGACAGTATGGGGGTGTGGTGGAAGGAGAACCCCCAGTTCAGGACAGGGAACTGCAGAAGGGCAAACCCATCTCCTCCAGGGTAGGCAAGCGGGGAAACACAAAAAATGGGCATGCCAGCAACCAATCATATAAGATGTGTTTATAGGGGGGAAAAAACATGTGCATGACTAAAAATTTTTGGCATTACTTATGAAAATGGTACTTAGAACCTTGTAAGTTCATTAAAATTTTCTAAGTGTTGAGTGAGGTGTTTCTGCTGTACTGCTGGCACTGGACTGGAATCAGTTAACTGATTTCCAGTTAACTGTATGTCATTAACTTGTCAGAAACCCATATAACCCACATGAGTTGATTCTTCTATAAAATAACTTCCTATGTGAAGAGAAGAACCTGAATGGAATTTCTGGGCAAGTTCCATGTATTAAATGATTCACATGTGATTCAATTGCTCCATGTGCATATCTAAACCAATTCAGTTAAAAGAATAAAATGCTAAGAGACCTGACACCATGGGATGAATGATGCCAGGCTGAGTCAAAAGATTGGAAAAGGAAATGCTGCAGTATTTGTCTATTTTTCTGTGGTCAACACAAAATGTTAGACCTTGGGCAGACTTACCCAGAAATTTCAGGCTGCTTGGTGGCCTTCTGTCTCAGTTCTCTTTGGCAGTCTTGCCTTGTGGTGTGAAGGCAAAAGATGTTTCATTCCTTGCAAAGATCAAATATAAAACCTGAGCTTGAGCATGACTACAGACCTGTTGCTTTGTTTTAATTTCTTATCAGAAGTCTGTCCACTCTGAACATTTACTCAGCAGAAATTTGCCATCTTCAAGACACAAAGGAAAACTCTCAACCCTTTGCCCCCATAACCCCAAAGAGTCTCTTCATTACCGATCATGGTGACCCAATCTATTAAGAGATATTAATAAATCCATTATCACAATTTCAAAATTTACTGGTGGATCCACCACATGTATCTGCTGGTGTGGGATCTCTGAGTCAGCTTAATTTCGAGCCAGCAGGTTGTGACAGTGACCAGAGCCTTACTAATAACTCCCAATAAGCAAACCTACTGGCAGTGAATAATGCAACCAGACCTTTATGAAAGGGGTTAGGATTGCACCTAAGAATAAAATCCAAGGGAGAGAATTAGCATCTTTTTTATCATGACCCCCAACTGCAACTCAAGACAAATGACACCCTTTAACACAACACCTGGTGTCAAATGCGGCCACTTTAAAGGTCACCCTCAACAGAGTTAGCAATGATTGCTGTGTTTCATGACAGTCACTGTTTTCTTTTCTTCTACAGTACCTCAGGATAGTTTTCTTATTTTTTTCCTGCATTTCTGAACCTTGATTTACCTGTGAAAATTACAGATTACTTGCACAAGCAGAATCAATCCTTTAAAGAATAAAGAGGCTGGACCTTCAGTAGAAACCTTATACGCATTTCTATGTGACAACAGTTTGGTCACTATTTTTCAGATCATATTTTATTGCTTAAAGCAAAATGTCAGGGATGGGGGCTTTTTCCTGTCAGCTGAGATCCAAAATCCTATATTCTCTTATTACACCTGGGCAGGTTGGTTGAAGACAACTAGCATATCAGACCTGTCAGTATTGAGTTCATTGCATCAGTCACGTGCTAGACCTTCTGTGTATGCACAAAGGTGTTCTGAAAGCACACAGCCAAATCATTCAAAACTACGGTTTTTCATGGCAGGAGATAGCAGATTTCCTTTGATTGTAATTACCAGACTCCAAAGGACACTGTTTTTATGCCACAGTTTACAGTTTGTGCCACAATCACCTTGAACAACTGAATGCTGTGGTAAGAGGCCTAGTACCAAAAGCACACATGAATGTGTAAATGTATCTCCCTTCACATACACAAGCTTTCAGAAGTTTACTGTTCTTTAGCTATCTATTTCAAAATTATTGTTATAACAATTGTTCACTTTAGAATGATGTATTATATATAAACATACATGGTATATATTAAAACCAAATACTGAGGAAATACTCACAAAAAGTTTCTGTTTAAATCTCACTAAATTTACAGAGCAAGAAGTAATGATAAGGTTAATTGCATGCCTAAGATTAGTGATACTAGATACTGTCTGGAAATGCATTAAACTAATTACTTATGTTCACAGTAAAACACCCAAAGGAAACCAATGTCTTTCATGTTCTCAGATGGGACTTAAAACTAAGTGAACAAGAAATGTCTCTAAAGAATAAGATGCAGATCCTGAAAGGGCCCGGAAAAAAAGGAACTTTGCCATATTTCAGTTGATGGCATACAGAACACAGAAAAATTAGTTATATCCAGAAGACTGTATAGATATTTATGCTCTGCCAAGATAAGCGAGGGAGATTTAAATTTCATGTGATTCTGTTTTACTTGTTCCTGTCCTTCTGATCATCTCTCTTAGTTATCATGAAGGAAGAACAATAAGCAAAGAACTGTGGACAGGAAATACAGGGGTTTGCGTCTGCTAAGCCTACTCAGAGGACCAGGAGAGGAAAATGAAGCACTTGGAATGTTCAGGAAGAGAGCAGCAAAGCAGCAAAGTGTTCTTTTTTAAGGGCACGGTAAAGTGTCCCTTTCCAGAGGTTGCTGAACAACCATTTTAACCCAAGCAGCTTAGTTTACTTGTACAATTTTTAAATGTTCCTGAGTTTTACATGGACATTTTTTGGGGGATTGCATCTTAACAACTAAGAGATGACAAATATCTTTGTACATTTACTTTCCAGCATCTTAGAATGTTAAATTTCCTGGGAATGTCACAGCTGGCATTTTGGAATGCGTTATAGTTTGAGAAGTAGCTGAGTTGTAGTTAATTTCCTGTGTAGCAGCCCTCACAGTGCTGAGCTTTGTATTGGTAGTTTTTGGGATTTTATCATCTAAAACTAACTCAAAGTACAAGGGGGCAAAAATATCTCTGGTTTACGACACTCGTGTTGTTAAAAGGTTTAAGTATCATATTTGTACTCTACTACACCACAACTTGAGTAGTACTCATTTTGTACCACGAAGATTTATGGATCACTACACATATCAGAATTCACTTTATGATTTAAAGTTAAGCTTTAATTAAAGTTATGATGATAACTTTATCTATCAAACAAGAATTTGGACCTGAAAAATTATGTTTGAAATAATTTTTCTAACTGCCAGCGTGGCTCTAAACCAAGGGGTGGGGTTGGCCCCAGTGTCTATGAACAGCAAAGTACGTCAGATAAGAAAGAAAACCTGAATCCGTGCTATTGTGCTATCTTGAAAAAAAGAAAAAAACAAAACCCAAAAACTTAGAAACCTTTAAATCACTTCTCCAAAACAAATCACCCCTTTCAAATTAGGACTGCTCAAAAAAAAAAAAAAAAAAATTCTGGAAGACAATTTGATTTTTTAAGCTTTTTTTTTCTACAGAGGAAAGTGTTTGTGAAGAAGTGACTTTCACTACAGTGAAGGAAAAGGTGGCAAATCAGAAAGGAAAGAGACCCTCAGTAATTAAATACTGAAGCAATGGACATTATGGATACAAATACTTGTGTGGGTAGAAAAGCAAAGCCCAACCTTAGAAGGCAGGGGGTACTGAGGTATTACTCATTGTGGTGATCTGCAGTTGAGGCATTCCTGTTCTGGAATGCATGTTTGAATCATTCAGATATCTGATCTGGCTGATGAATCATAATACCCCATCCTGCTGCTGCCTGATGTCAGGGGAAACTGAATTTCCTGACTGCTCCCTTCAAACACCCATTAAGAAAAATGGCACTTCATTCAACACTTGGCTGCCCACACCAATAGATGGAGGTTGTTGAAATGTGCAGCTTCACAAAGAGGCAGGGCAGATACTGATTTCTCCCAGACAAAAGATGAGTGAAACTGTTTTGGGATTCACTCTCAGATGGAAGAGGTGGATCCACCCATAGGATGGCAGGCTACTGTCTCAAGACTGTATATCCCAGAACAGAGTGGTGAAATCTTCTAGGATGAAACTGATTCCAACTGACTCAACTGCACATTAAAAGACAGAAGAAGACACTACTTTCAGCAGAGTGGATGTTCAGAGAGAGAACATCAATGAGAAAGTCCTTATTAATAGGACTGCAAATAGAATGGAATTGTACATATGTTATTTTTGTGAATTTTCATGGTTTATGGGATTATAAAAAGCTAAACTTTTTAGAGGTGCTGATTTTGAGCTCAGATATTAGTTACCTTATCAGTACTTAGCATAAATTTTGTCCATTAACATTATATTGTCACGTACATTAAGAGAGAAAAAGCAAAAACAGAATGTGAAGCAGAGAGAAGACTGAATAAATGGGTGAGTGGTGTGAGTGGGGTCATGTCATGAGAGACATGGTAAGAGAGTTAAAAATTTTGCCTAAGAGTATTATTACAAAGACAGGAATTCCCCCACTTCTCAAATACATCAGAATGGATGGGGAAGACGCTTTTATTTCAGCCACTTTCCCATTTTATTTTGTACCTAAAGTAATAAAAGGAGTATCTCAGGGATCTGTTGGGAGAGGGGAAAAGTACGTCATTATCATCACTATTTTTTAAATCATAAAGCAGTACCCTCTGTTCTTCTTTAAGGATCCTGAATATTTTTTAATCTGGAGTTAAAATTAAAACTTTTGATGATTCTTCTCTATGTGACGAGGAATATTTTCTCAATAAAATGTGCAGATGACAGAGTATGGCGAAGTTTCTATCTTTGTAGGACTGCTAGTTTCTCTTTAGCCCCTCACTCCATTTAACCCAAATACTGCCTCTCTGGGCACTAATAGCACAAATTGACACCTGGGCTATTTCCATAAAGTCAGCTTGAACAACAGAGAAGGAAAAATACTGAGCACATGTCTAACAGTGCTGCAGTTGGGGTTTTTTTAAATGATGTAAAATGTGTAAAATAGCCTTTTTCAAAGTAATGAATATAGTTTTATCCCTGATTATAGTTCAGAGAGGAGAATCAATAAGTCAGAATTGATTGGGAAAAACAACAGCAACAACAACAAAAAGGCAACAAACGAGAAAAAGCCTCAAGGGAAAGTTTTTTTTGCAAAGCATTTCTGCCATGCCAACCACCGATCAGATATCTCTGATCCAGTTTTTTTTCTGAAGTTTTGGACTCCCCTGTGCAACTGTCCTCTGCACAAGATTGGAGAAAACTGAATGCAAACCACAGATACCTCTTCATGATCCTCAGTGGTCACCGAGGCCAAGAATTGTCAAGAGTGGCATCTTCAACCAGTCGTGAAACTACAAATGTTTTGGACACATCCTTGTAGAAGAAAAGTATTAAAAAACTTTTTTTTAAGGCAAGCCTCTAAGTCATTCCTAGGAAAATTAATCATCTTCTTGTTTTGTACATGTGATAATAAGAATGAACTTAATAGCTCAAATCATTTGCCTATTATCATATATTTCAAAAAATAATTTTGACAACTCCACTGAAGGCTGATTAAAGTTCCAGCAGAACACAATCTACAAATACTCTTTATGACAAAGGATTTGACAATAGAATAGTTTTGTCTAAGAGACATTCTGGACATTTTTCTGAAGGTATCTACAAATGAAAGTTGTACTTTGGATGTGAGAAAAATCCTTTTAATTTCTCAAAGTATTTGAAAGAATTGTAGATGGGGGGGCAACTCATCTGCCTCAAGTGTTCACAAATTTTTATGGGGGACTACAGCATATTGACAAAAACAAAAGACATTCATTTCAGTTTTGAAAATCTTTTTGTAGTTCAATTCATGCTATCTGAATCACTACCTCAATTCCAGGAGAAAGGTTTCTGCTGCTACCCATCAAACTTAAACATGAAAACAAGTAAAGCTTTCCTTCATTGATAGCCAAGGGGGAAGTTGCCACTCCAGCAGCACAGGTCATGTGTTCATGTTTTATCATCTAAGAAAAAACATTCGTTTTGAAAACATAAAATTTCCTATCTGGATCTACATAACACCTTCTAGTTTCAATTGCCTACAAAACCCAAGGACAGTGTTAAAGTTTCTGTCATGTAGTTATAAAATCACCAGCTGGCTCTGCTTCACATTAACTTTTCCTCTTCTTTCTTTAGCATTTTCCCCTTCTTTCTTTAGCATTTTCCCTCAGCTCCCACCTTCTTTAAAACACCCATAATAATATCCTTTCACACAAAATTTATTTTCCTTTAAATAGAAAAAAAGAGACTCTTACTTGTTAGAAGTTAGAAAAACAGTTCCAAGGGCATGGTGACACTATGCAAAAGGGAAGCTCATAATGACAAACTTTTGAAGAACTCTGAACTTAAAACCTAACCCTTACATGCACACACAAGTTTCCACAAACTTTGAGCTCATGTGACCAACTTTATCCTCAGCAGCAGCTTCTTCTTTTCTCATGTATTCATATTCAAAACTTCCACTCCAGTGTACACAGATTTACTTACTGCCTGCAGGTTACTTTGCATTTACTTCCTCCTTGTGATCTTTTTTGTTTACTTCCAGTCCTTTGGCCCTGCAAATACTTCTATACCTCAGGGCAGTGCCTAAGAATTTTCTCCCAAATAACTGTAACCTTTTGGAGAGTACATCTTTGGAAAGTAGAGGCAACACCAGTAAACTTATATATTACTTAATTAAAAATTGGGTTTCTATTGGATTCTATGAGCTTAACAGTCTTTTCCTAAGCTAAATTATTTTTGATTTTATGATTTTATTAAAATATTCCAGGAAAAATAGAAGATAAAATTCATTACTCCTATTTGGGATAATATCCTTGTAAACTGCCTTAAAAGTGGATTTGAAATCTGAAAGCCAAATGTAAATGTCTCCTTGATATTATCTTAAATTCAATATTGAATATGTTTTAGAAATTAACATTTTAATAGTTCAGTTAATATTTGATTTTATAGTTAGTTTATGTAAGATATAATTCTTGCAGAAAATCCTCTTGGTTTCTGTCCTTCAGAGCTTCCTCCCACTGTCTTTTTATTATCATCTTGATTATTTTATAGTCTTCAGAGGAAAAGGTTAATGAACTGCGGGTTTCAAATGCTGTTGTGCAAATTTTGAGTGCATTTTTTAAACCATAGAACTATGGTCTGCTTTCATCTGCCCATTTTCAGTGTCCATGTCTGCCTACAGCAACTAGCACAGAATTCCAGTCTTACATGTTTTCCTTTGGGGAACTCTGATTATGCCCAAACTGGCCTACACCAGAACTTAAACACCAGTGTGGCATATCATATGAGAGGAAAAAGAAGGGGAAAAAAACACACTCATACATCCTTATTCATACAACACTAACTAGAATTGCCTTCATCAGATTTTTTTACCAAGCCATGACTAAAAATAGTCTAACATAGTGTTGCATTTAACAAATAAGACCAAAACCAATTTCTATAACATCTACAAATGCTCAGAAGGATTTAGAAGTGACTTATTTGTTATAGTTTAACATCAAATCTATGTCAGTTGGACTTTCTCCATTGACAATGCTGGAATAGGGTCCATGTGAAGAATTTCCCTTTCCAGAAATGTGAAGAAAGAAAGGAAATGTATCTCTTTGCATAATGTAGCATTAGTAGTTAGATGTGCCACAGCCTTGGGCCACAAGCTGTGAACTTGCACCCAGATATGCTTAGTTTTCGCCTTACTTAAGGCTCCAGAGCTGGTTCATACTGGAAGATAAGGAAGCAAGGAAGGTTGAAACTGCAACCTGAGAGATAAGAGAACCAACAGCCTGCCTAGAGACTATGAAGAGACCCAACAAATAACAGGAAGACTGCAGATCCTAACTTAATCTTTGGACCAAGTTGTCACCTGAGGGGCAAGAAACTTAGACTGTAAGACTTTAAATGCCCAGTTTCTTTCTTCTGGTTCCCTCTCTGGAGGCACTTTGCTGGAATGTATTTTGTCATTGTACTCTACAAATTAGCTGAATACTGCCTGAGGCTCAGCTCAGGAAAACCTAGGGTTGAGCCAGAGGGGAAAACATCTGCATTAGTGTGTGTGTGTGTCTGAAGTCAACACTAGCTCACTGGAGCTGCCCACCATGGTAGTACCACAGAGTCCTGTTGGTTAAAGTCTCGGGTGGCGTGGGTGATTGAGTGTGTGATGACTTTCACTTTCCCTAACAAGAAAACTTCACTTCTGTGCTGAAAGGGCCCAGGCACAAGTTTCAGCACTTTGACTTTATGAATCTTAGGCACCCTCCTTATACAAATAATGCAAATGTCATAGAAGAATTAAAATTAGCATTTGATTTCCCACTAGTGACATCTATGAAAAACCAGAACTGGAAGAGTAATGCCTGTATTTCTGTATTAGTTCCTCCTCCATCAAGCACTCTGATTATTATTTAGTGTCTTATTAGTTCTACTGAACATAGACTCTGCATACATTTTGCACATAAAGAGAGCAGCAAAAAGTTATTTTTTAGTGGGGGGGATGTTGGAACCAAGTTGGAACCAACCTCAGACAAACACAGTAAATTTAAAAGGTTTTGGACCCTCTCTTTTTCCCACCCTCAGAGGTTTTCATTTATAGTCACATAAAATACGGGAAATAATTTTTAATCTCTAAAATAATTGAAGGATCACAAACATTTAGGTGATCCTGCAGGACCAAATATAACTCCCATCAGACCTTCTGAGTATATTTTTAATGAAATGCAAAGTAAAAATAACTCATTAAAACGATAATTTCATAACTACCCCTGTTTTGGTAAAAGCTCTAAGCTGCCAGAAACTTTGAGTTTGGTGTTACCTCAGGCAAGCATCTATGTGTATGCTTATCTCAAACACAAATGAAACATGTCACAAGTTAAGGGGTAGGTTAGAGACTTTACACAGTGTTCTTGACAAAGCCATATATTATCCCACAAGCACAACTTAGCCATTGCACCACTACCATTCTCTTAATTAGCCAGAAAATGCAACAAAAGTTTCAGCTACTGAGAAATACCAAAGGTTAGAAAAGGCTTTTAATCTGAAGTTTTCTAATTTAATCACAGACAGGAAAGTATTAAAAGGGATTTAAAATCTACGGTAATGGGGGGGGCCTATTTAAAACTGGGGGAAGCAAACTTGCCCAAGGAACAGCACACTTAATTAATTCAGAACACTTCTGTTCTGTCAAATGCACACTCTTGAATGCAACTGGGATGAGAACACTGGTCAAACAAACTTTCCAGTCTTCAGCACTGGGGCTCTTTGAATGGAAGATGAACTTATGAGATAAGGATAGGAACATTTTGGAAGCCTGGTCAACAGGACCAGAGTGGGCCAGTGTAAAATGAATTTACTGGGATCCATTCACTGTGAGGTTCATAAAATAGACTAAATGTAGAATAAAATTTATGGCAATCAGCAATTAGGAAATACTCCTCTATATAGCAGCCAAAACACCTATTTGCCTTCTAGGGTATTTGCATGAAGAGTTTTGCATTGATGATTGCTGATTAAGTGTTCAGTGTTTTCTTCCACAAATCTTGTTGAAAAATCATGATTAAAGTCCTGGTGTAGTGCTGGCTATGACCAAACCATCACTGACACAACATCCCGTGGAAATGACTGTGGGGGAAAGACTCAATGTTCTGAGTAACTCTGCTGGGAAAGACTGACAGAAAAAGACATATTTGCATTACTGACAGAAGGAAACGAGTCAGATAATGTCTCTTCCAACCTTCACCCACCAAAAGTCCCAGCTCTCTGTAGATTTACACTGTGAATATTAGCGTTGGCGTGGATCACTCTGATTATCCTATGTCACATGCAACAGTTACTCTCCTGAAGTGATAAATAGGAACAAGAGTAACAGGCCTCACTGCATAATGATCACAGTGTACTGATAATCACATAATTAGCATCTTAAAAGTCACTGAAAAAGAGAGGGTGGAACTTTAAATTAAAATCTGTATTAAGTCAAAGTCCCTTAAGGGACACTTCAAAGCAGCAGTGATAGCAGCTGCAGGAATAGATGAACATAAAATACCAAGCAATCATAAATGAGT
This sequence comes from Aphelocoma coerulescens, assembly GCF_041296385.1. Classification (NCBI taxonomy): domain Eukaryota; kingdom Metazoa; phylum Chordata; class Aves; order Passeriformes; family Corvidae; genus Aphelocoma; species Aphelocoma coerulescens. The sequence goes on from NC_091015.1 coordinate 127,207,034, forward strand.
AAAAGGGAAGAGTGAGAAAAAAGCAGAGACTAAGTATTATAGTGAAAGAAAAGCATGCTCATACAGTAGTGAAAGATAGAAGTGAGGAAACAAAAATAAATATAAATCAGTCATGGATTTTTCTCTTAGAAAGGACATGGGAGAAAACAAGAATTATCAGTATAAAGGAGATTAAAATTTAAACCCCAGGTATTGGCTTATAAATTCCACTTGAAGTGGAATTAAACAGACCTTTTGTTGTCTTTTTTTTTGTAAAAGAGGCAGCCTGTACTCATAGCAATTTTTTTAAAGATAAGGCACAATAAATTATTAGTTATAATAATAACAATAATAATAACAATAATAATGTGCAACTGAGGTGCATGTTCATATAAAGAAGAATACAAGCTCCAGAGATTAAATTTTGAATTCAAAAGTGAATTTGCTGATCTACATAAACCACACATACACAAATTTCATTAAAATCTCTACTAAATTTGCTTAGGAAAAGCTCATATTTTAAAGCTGTGAGATAAACAAAAAGGCCTGCCTGCACTATTTTTTCTGTTCTCCTCTGATGTTCCTGTCTGTTTTGTTGTGGTGAACTAAAGTGCTTCTGTGAAAGTAACTGACAGCTTCTGAAATGTATAAGCTTTTGTGGGGGTTGGAGAGAGAAGGAAGTGAAATGCTATTCTGGAAGTGGTTCTTTTTCAGCAACAGATTGGATTCTTACCCACACTACCTGTGATAAATCACCAAAAAAAAAAGTGTCAGGGTCTCCAGCCTGTTACAGATACTCCAGTACTCCTTCTCCAAAGTCCCAAAAGAAGTCATTTATCATAAGTGAGGAATAAATATGATCATTCTTTCCGGCCTCTTACAAGAAATTACTTAGGAAGCTACATCAGCTTACAAAAAGAACCCTAGGATCACAGGGCAGTATCCTCCAGAATTCTTTAAAGTCTTTCAGATTTTGCCAGATAATCAAACCAGGATCTATCAGGACCAGGAACTGTCAAGTCCTTAAATTGAAGAGGGAAGAGAATAGGAGAAATACATTGGTATAAAACCCCTTTCTTGCTTATGGGAAAATATTCCACGTAGCCCAGAAAAAAATGGAGTGGTCTTGAAGAAAGAGTCTTGGTTTTATCTTCACCAGTTTCAAAATGGTAGCCCAGAATTACAAAACCACAGTTGGAATTAAATATGTATTATTAGATTTTCTAACTGGAGCACCAGAGCACACCTTGGTAGTATTAACCATATAGAAGTTCTTCCCTTTCTTACAGGCATATTGTTTGCCTTTTGGGAGGAAACTGCCAATATTTCATGAAAATGGTGTAATGGAAAGGTCAAATGAATGACAAAATTTTCTGAATCTTCAAATTAATTTATCTAGCCCTCCAAAATACTAATTAGTAAATTAATTAGGCATTAAAAATTCAATCTAGTCCATTAAAAACTATTACATTGAAAATAAAATTTACTAGAGGAGATAAAATATTCTATTTCTTGGGGCTAAAATTAGCACAAAACCCTCTTCACACTCTCTCATTATTACTGCTCTGCAAGGATGAACTCACCCTTTTGCTTACCTATCCCACAACAACACTGCAGCAGACTCTGCTGTCAGAGTTACTCAAACATGTAAAAGGGAGAAGGATCCATACACCTCCCCTTTTATGTATGCACTCTGAGTTAATCCCTTCAAACATGACCTCCACTCTACCTCCTCAAAGGCTGGTGGTTCAGCACTTAGCTCAGCTCTGCAGCCAAACAGTGTTTACTCTTAGAATCAAGGAATTATGCATTTCCTTCTGTCTGTTAAGAAATCAGAATCATAGTCTTTATATATTGAGTACTAACTTTTTATGTCTCTATTAAGAATGAAACAAAACTCTCTAAACAGCCACTTATTGTAGCAACAGTTTATGTGGGACTAAACATAGAATTTTCCTGCAGTTCTGTTGTACATTTAAACTTTTTCTAGTTCTCAGACAGAGTATTCCATGGGGCATTTATTTCCTTTTTTCAATACAGCATTACTAAGATCTGTCTTTTGTTCCCCAAACTCTTTCATCATTAGTAGCAGTAATACCATTTCACTCAGTTTCCACTCTGTAGGGTAGGATTTGTGGGTTTCTGAATTTTTCAAGATGACTGTTAGTGCTGACAAAGTGGGCCTGGCACAGTCTCAACTCATTTCTTCCTCCATCAAAACCTCATTTTCGGTAATGTTTCTTCCTATTTGTTTCTGTCCCTCCAGCACTTGGATACACACAATAAAGTGTGACATTAGGTTATGCAGGCATTAGCACAATGATGCACGGAGCATACATTTGAATAGTACAAAGTTTAGGGCTGAAACTTAATGGAAGGAAGTCATATTGAGGAAAGTCAACTTTTATTTTTAATGAAGACCAACAGCTAGTGAGAAAATAAGCAACAAGACTGAAAAAAATAAATACATGAATGAACAGTTATAGCCTGTATCCTCTGGACCGAGCACTTCTGAAATTAAGAGTTGGACTCTTTACCTCTCTAGCAAGGGAGGGGGGATGCTTCTCTTGTGTTTGGTCATTCCCCTTTGAATGCTCAGAGTACATTTAGTTCTATTTAGTGTATTCAGGGACTGGAGTCATTAACCATCAGAGAGTTATATAGGGTTCTGTAGGCTCATTTTCTCAGAATGTTATTGTTAAATGGCCTCTGACAAAATTCTGCAGCACTTGTGGGCCAGCATAAGCTCTTTAGGGCAGCTACGAGAAAACAGCAAGGGCATCTTGCTCCCAACATCAGCCTTCCTAGTAACAGAGTCACAGAATATTCTGAGTTGGAAGGATCATTGAGCCTGATTCTGAAGTGAATGGCCCACACAATGATCAAACCCACAACCTTGGGTTAACACCATGCTCTGTTAAACACTGGCACTGCTGGCACACAGGTCGGTGTTGCAGAGGGAACTGTGGTCTGGAATAATGTTTGGGATCATAAGCATTCAAGAACTGATATATAGAGCTTCTATAAGCAAGCACCATTAAAAATAGGATTATTTCCACCTCCTGTATTTTTGTGCTACCATCAGTAATAAACAGGATACAGGTTATTTCAACATTTAAGATTATTCACTAGATGTTTGCATTCTGCAGAGGCCTGGCAATTGTCTGCAATTGCAAGCAGATCTACCATTTGTAACTCCTGCAATCTCTTCCACATTTAGATGCCACTAAGTTTCTAATTTGATGGAGAAGAAAGAAAGGACAGAAAAACCTTCTGCATTGGGGATAGGAGTCTTCTAGAGACAAATTCTCAAGTAATAAAAAAAAGGCCCCTTTAAAAGAGCCAACTTTCCCTACCCAAATTCATTTTAGATATTACTGTTTTGGAAAAAACAGATTGGTTTTTCAAAAGGAAATGAAAGCTGTTTTTATTGATGAAAATCACTTTGAAGTTATAGAAAAGCGAAGGTTAATTGCAGTTCTCATAGTCTATAAAACACTATTATTATTTCCTTAGGTTTTTTGAAGCCAAGACACTCCTTAATGGCTTCCACAGTAAAATAAATTAAATCCACCATTTAAATATAAGGAAGTAATTTATGACTGACTGTGTGAACAGACCAGACCTTACAGGCAGTATAAAGATGTTGGTGCAAAGGGAAAAAAAAAATACAGCAGTAGAAAGAATCTCAGATGGAAAGTCAAAGAAAATTAAAATAACAACTTTCTAAGTGAAAGTTTTTTTTAGTCTAACATCTCCTAAAATAGTATCTTTCATTTTCATGGGACTCATGAAAAGGTAAAGCACTTGAAGTATACACGTGGGAAGGTGATGGTTTCTCCTGAAGCAGTGGCAGGATCATGGAATATCAAAATGAAATCCTCCTCTGTAAAATGATTACATAAAACAGCAAAACTTTCCAACTCTTTTGTCCTGAACCATTTAAAAATGGCTTAACAGCACATTTAGGTCATCATAAGACCAATGTTCAATTCCCTGTTAAGGATGAGAAGATTTGCAACATCATCTCCCAGTTCAATGCTTTGGACTGGACTCTGTTTCAGTGACAAGACAATTAACATAAGCAAAAGTTCTGAACCCTATGTGTCTTCTCTATGGGAACTTCTTATCCAGGAAACCTAAAAATGCTGTTCACTCTTAACAACTAAATACTTCTTGGGGTAAGTAACATTAATCTTGTCAAATCTTCTTAAAATGAACAGCTTCAGCACACAAATTGAAATCACACCATGCCAGAATATTTTGTAACGAGGGAATTGTCCTGATCACAGCACAGGTGCTGATGGAAAAGTGTCTTTTCAAAGGATCAAAACCAAGAGTGGGTTGTAATTAATGATAGCAACTCCCCAGGTATTTCATTCCCAGTGGAATTTAATTTATATTCCAGTCATCTAGAACTGCCTGATATGGTCTACGTTGGGTTAGCTGCTTCAGAGGCTGGCTGCCTACTTTCTCCCAGCATTTGCTTAAAAAGCTAACTGCACTACCCTACAGTTTTGATTGCCATACTGTAACAAAATGTTGGGATGAAAAAAAATCTTACATGTGAATAATATATAGATTTATTTTGCAAAATGTGATATTTAAAAGTAAATGCAGATCTGCTTTCAGTCAGCTATTGCCTTTGACTTTATACAAAACATCAGATTTGGAGTTTAATTTCTTAGTGAGGCAAATTACTCCTTTGGAAATCGTAAATGCATGCTTGTGACCTAACTGCTTCCACAGTAATCAATCAAAATATTGCAGGGAATATAAGCCCCACAGAAAGCATAACAACCACATTCTTCATACAGAGACTACAAGTAATAACAAGAAAGGAGAAATTAACCTAAAATATAAGAAGCCTTGTCTGAATAGAGCAGTCGTAATTCCCATGAACTACTAGCAGGCCTTCAACAGACTGCTAATTCATATTTCCTCAGCTAGGAAATTAGTTCAATGTTCTATTATTGGAGACCATGCATCATAACACATGGAATATCTTGATACAGAATATCCAAGTGAGGAGAATACACATATAAGCTTACCAGATGTAAACTGTTCTTGGTAGATTCCTTTGTGGGTTTGTCCCTTTTGAATCAATTTCAGAAACAGTTTGAGTGGAAGAAGTTAATTTAATTTATTTCTAGGGACAAAATCCAGAATTACTTTTGTAGTTACAAACACATAGATGGAATAGTCTTTTTAATGAATTAGAGTAGCTATGTAATAATTGCCATGAGGTTTTTCAGGGTTTTTTGTACATAAGCATAATTTATAACTAATATTAAGGAAATTAGATGAGCGTTTCACTTTCTAATTATCAAATGAAAATGAAACAAAATTATAAGAATAACTGCAAGATGTTTCTTTTCTAATGTTCTTTGATTTTCAGTATTATACCTGGTGTGGATCAGTAAACTGTACTACGAAGGAGGCACTAGAGTTTAGTGCAAAGCTTGAGCTGATGGCAAAAATTCATCTTAATTTTCATTCCCAGTGGAATTTAATTTATATTCCAGTAATCTATAACTGTGAATGTATAACAGAAACACTGTTTCCATTCTCATACGATTTACTTCTCTGAGTTGTTCAAATACCACCTCAGCCACAGTTACCTATCAAGACTCTCATGAGAAGACACATGGGGAGGACACATAACATATTTTTCACATAAACACAGAATTTTAATTTTTTTCAGGAAACTCCATTTGCATTTGTCTAATTTTTTGGTTTGCCTTGCAATGGTTCAGAATTATTTTCTTCTGAATGCAGTTTTTCTTAAAGCTCTCTCAGATGCACTTTTTGCAGTTACACTCTTAGCCATAAGAATAGTAAACCAAGGATTTTAAATGTTTTCCAGCTGAATTCATACCTTGCAGAAAGTGTAACAGGAAGATCTAATGTCTAGCTCCACAGGTCATTTCACTCAGAGCACACAGTGTTCCCTCTCATGGAAATGCTTTGTCTTTTGCCTGTATGCAAAACCTGAGGGCTCACCCTTTCTCTGCTTTTGCATATCCAGCTGCTGTTTAAGAGCCACAAACAAGAGTCACCTAGCATTTTGCTACTGCCTGCCATGGACATTTTTCATAGTATCTGTAAACTCAGGGAGGGTGAAGTTCTAGTTCTAAACATGACATCTCTATAATGGAAAGCATTTATTCTGTTGTATGCTGTCAGTCCACTTTTCTTGAGAGTCATTCTTTGATGCTGTGAATAGGCAGATACTATATTTTCCTACAAATTCCCCTATATGTTTATGAAAAAAAGTGCTCATGAAAAAGTGCACGTGAAAGAGACATGGAAAGTCTTTAGTGAAGGCTGTTTTGTTAGCTTTTACTATTTTGCATGCTAAAAATAGAGAAAAGCAGGGTTGTAAGCCACCACAGAACACACTGAAAAAGAACATGGTTTGAACAAACTGAAAACTTCAATTTCTTCCTAACTTTATGTTATAGTTTATCTGACTAGAAAGGGGCAGGGAACTTCAAGCAATTAGATGGCTGGTTCTGTTATGTATATTTTTAATGTTCACTGTGATATCATTACATAAGGTTCAGTGAAAGGTGAACCTTATATAATAATATTCTTCTGTGAGGAATATCAAACAGTTACCTAATAAAAAAGAGAAACAAAAGTGTGCTTACTAACCAGGAAAATGATTCTTACTGCAGCAGAAAACATATACCTGCAGGGATCAGTAACAATACTGTCTAGAAGCCTTGAAAGGGAGATAGGGTATAAAAGCTAGGATATCCTCCCAGAGGCAGGAGGAATGCAGATGACCTGAGTATTGCTGGACCAAGAAGCAAAGAAATGGATGAGAAGATGAAAAAGTATTTAATTTGATGCAAGCAAACTATACACAGATTGTCTGTTTATCCACCTGCATCTCTTTGCAAAGGTACAAACATTTAACTGTGTTGTCTCTTTTAGCTATTGTAAGTGTTTGTAGATGTATTTAGACTTCAACCTGATTTGGACAAAGTACCATTTTTCAAGTCAGAAAACAATGTGTGTCCCTCATCCAAGGCTGTGGAGAATGTTTAAAACAGGCCTGTGGCACAAGCAGTCTCCACTCCATCCAACAGGACTCCCTGTGTGAGCCAGGCAAAGTCATGGGCGGGCTCCACATGGGACAAGGCAAGCAAAAGTGTCGTCTATTGGCTCTTCGTGGCACTGAAACCTCCCTCACATTCATCAGAATGACCTGAGTGTCACAAGGAGAGTGTCCCAGGGACACCAATCTCTGTCTTAGTGTACCTAAATTCAGTTATTAGAATTTGCTAGCAATATAAATTTGAATTAGATTTATGTTTGATTTATTCTATCATAATAGAAATCTAAATTCTCTGGAGGTAAATATTTCCTTACTTCTACAGGCCATAAGTACATGATATATAGCTTAGACACACGACTTTTAGACAACTGTGGTTAGCAGAATTCCCATCTCATAAAGGCCATAGTAATGGAAGTAGGAAAAAAGAAGTTTCAGTGGTTTTGCTGTTCATCTGTTGAACCTTTAGGTCATGTTTTAAAGCTTAAACCTGCAAATATGAGGTCTAGAAACTGATATTGGAAACTTTCCTGCTGTTGCTGAAAATGCATTTTAAACAAGAAATGCACAGCAAAAAGGGGTTGTTAAATCATAGATAATAAACATAGAAAAACATAAACAGCACTCAACACTCCACATCTTTTCCCCTCACAAAGAAATTAAGGCATTTTCTGTGGCACAATTCACTAATCAAAGGCCTATGTACAGTTCTGACATTTTGCCCTTTTTCATTAAATCTGAAGTTCACCTTGCGTGTATGACATCCTCATCGATTAATAATGCAAACAAAATACATATCAAACTGCCACCTGCTGAGATGCAGATTTAATGTGTTGACACAATATAGACAGTGTTATTTCATCCTCATTTATTAAGCATGTTTCACTGTAATTACTGAAAGATACTATATCATCATGGAGCAGTTAGAAATGCTTTAAAATTGAAGTACTTGAAGCGTGTTAAAAGTACTTTTGGAGAATGAAGATGGATGTTTCCACATTTCTAATAGAAGATTATAGCAAGTGTTGATAAAATGCTCTTCCATTTTATTCAGAGCAGGTGCATATTAATCATCAGTAATTTATAGTCTGCATGACTAATACAGTCGGCCACAAAAAAGTAACATTTTATATATTCTCCCATTCAGCATTCATTTGCAACTTTATTTATAATTTTCAACTACTTTAATTGGAAAAAACCTTCCTATAGAAAATTTCAGAGTCTACAAAATAGATCTTTCTGTTCCATCTTCCGAATATTATTTCCTAAGTTAGGATTTTTAATCATTATTTACGATGTAGAACAACATGTGGGCTGTAACAGTTTCATTCCATGTCACTTTGGAAATATAATTGTCCTAGTTTTCAGCCAAGGATGGGATGAGGGTGGAGCCCGGAGCCGTATGGGTGTGTCTAGCTTGTTATTCTGCAGCACTTACTTCGTCACAGGGGAGGTGGAACTAAGGAATTCTAGCTTCTGTGAAAAAGGAAGTGTGGCTTTGGGTGGAAGAAAAATACTGGGTTCAGCAGCAAGAAAACTCTACTTCTGCTGCTGTCATGACCTTAACAGAGTTCAATTTCTAAGTTCATAAGGATTTAGAAGCCAGTAGCTGGCCTGGGAACTCTGGTTTATGGTGTAGGGATGGTCAGTGTTAGCTTCTGCAATGACTCATTCTTAATTCCTTAGGGTGACTTTGAAGAAAATAATTCATTCAAGAGGATAAAACTCAGTAATAGAATACAAAATACTTAAAATATTTACAATAAATTTTATTGTGATTCCTTATTTAAAATACTGGTATTAAGATATTACTTGCTTTTAATATGTCAGATACATACATATTTTAAGACTTTGACTTGATATATGTATGTATCATCTTTCTCCCTTATATATTATAATAATGAACAGTAAAAGCACAAAACTTTACTAAAGAGGAATAATATTTTTCCTGAAAGCTTTCAAAGTAGAAAAGTTGAAATCCTCAAGTTCCTTGAGAAGCTTAGTAAAAATTTGGTAGATGTCTGAACTATACAATCATCCAGTTATAAATCCTTCCTCTCCTATCTTGAGCTTCTTTTCACTCCAAGTTTGTTTACCTGCTAAGGCCAAACAGACAGAAGTAAACAGAATTTTGTTTATTATAGAGAAGGTTTGCTGTTCAGAGAAGAAAAAATAACTGTGGAGCAACACAACAAATACATTGCCACGAAAAGTCTACATTGCACATTAAAAAATTAACTTGGCAGCAGGAGAGCTTCTGAACTGCACAGTTCTCCATGAGGGTACAATGTTTCCAGAGATTAATTTCTCTGTAATTTGTTACAAAGGAGAACATTGGATAAAGGTGATCAGGTTCCTTTTATTGTTTGGTTTGGTTTGGTTTTCCCCCTTCCAAATCTGTATGAAATTGTCTGAATAAAAGTACCAAGGAAACCACCACAAGACAAATGCTGAATCAGAACCACCAGTCAAACACAGACAAGTGCCTTGCCTAACACATTCATCCTGATCAAAGCCCATGTACTGGAAACTGGCAAAGCACCTGGGGTTGCCACTGCAAATGTGGCTGGAAAGCTGAGTTGAGTAGCTTGTCAAAATATTTTAACCTCTAATAATAATTTGCACACTAATTTTAGGGTCTGTAAATGTTCTGCAGTTTCCCTTGATTCTAACCAGCCATTTTTTGGCTTGATTTCCAAAAAGCCAGTCTGCCTCACCTTCCATATCTGTGCCTACCCCTTAGATATCTGCTGAAGATTTAGATACACCATGTATTTAAAATTAAAAAGACTGGGATAGAAAATGTGAGATCCTATCCAGGCTAATGGGAACTTGGACTTAGGAAACCCTCCCCATAAAGCTGCTCCGTTTACATTGCCTGCCTCAACCCAGAGTCACAGATGAGTCTCTAAGTGTGATCACAGCAGCAGTAAAATGGACAACAGGAATTTTGGTGGGAAATGGTAAACCGGATTCCCTGTGCCTGTGGGTATCAGGCTTCACTGGCCTGAGGAGAAAAACCCTTTTCCACTAAATAAATCCCAACTGAGTGACGCCACTAGAGGGAGAGCTGACCATATTTATCAACAATATCAAACTACTGTGTGCGTCTCGATGGTACCAGAGGGTTGTTGAGCTATGTGGGGGCAAAAAAACAAACCCTTTTCATTCCAGACAAAGACTACCCTAATTTTAAAATGCTAGGTGTACGGGTAGGATAGATTATGTCAAAGATTTAGGAGAATGATAGAGACAAAAGTGGAGGGACTTTAAAGAGCATTTCCACCTGATGCAAGAAAGACCAATTTCATTCATTTCACTCCTGGCCAGCATCCATTCTATCTATCTATTGATCTATTCCTAAGAAGCCCATAAATGATGACTGGAGTTTCTGGATAGAACATCACTGGTTTGATGATCAAAAGAGCTTATTTCTTTGTTTAATACTCCTCTGAGATGGAATGGTGTTTTCTCCCTGCTAACCTAAACTTTCCTCAGAGCAACTGAAACTCAAGACCCCTTTCCATCTCACAGTGTCTGTGGAGAAGATTTCGTTTCTCTCTGTTGGTTAGCAACTTTTAAAGTTTCTAAGGGTATCACCAGATGCCCCCTCAGTCTTCTCCTGTGTCAATTATTCTAATTTCTACGCCTGGTCTTTACACATGACCATTTCCAGACTCTGGTTATTCTCATTGCTCCTCAACTCAACATCCTCTCAATGATCCATGCCTTTCTTAAACTACATGCCTCTGAATACAGCCAGAAACCTTTAGATGCACCACTGATTATTGCTACCTGCGTGTGCTTCTGTACACTTGTCGAATTAGACTCGTGGCTTGAATAAAAAAAACTAAAAAACCTGTTCACTGCAGAAAAGGAGTTACTTTACTCTTAAAGGGAGCTTGAGTTTCTAATGCAATGATAAGTGCTTGATTTTCTAATGCAATGATAACTGCATATTGGATAATTACTTCCAAATCCATCTCCAAGTCAAAACTGGAAAGTATGGACCAATAGTAGAAGAGATTCTTCCAGAGTCAAATCCAATGGGTAATTTTAAAAGCATGTGCTCCCCTCTCAATTCGGTCACTTGTATAAGAGATGTCAGGCTTTATTTTTATCAGTATTTATGACAAGGTATTCAGCAACTGTGTCAAAATTCTTCTCACAGTTTAATATTGTTTTAATTGCTTCTCCTTTATGCAAAAGGCCTATTGGTTTTGGAGAAAGGTACATTAGTGTAATCTAGCTGGTTCCTGACAAGTTCATTGTTTTATTTCCTGGGTGCCCAAAATTGGTTTATTCCAACATGCTTTTTCTAGGAATTGACATTAAGTTCAACATTCCTCATATATCTAGCATTGTTTTTTTGAAAATACAATGATCTCATCAAGCTAAATCATTATTAATTAGATGAAGCCATTATTCTCTAATTTATTGTTTTTCTATACCCACCAGTGTTTTTACCTCTGTTTTTGAAAATCTGCTTTCTACCTGATTAGAGCAAAAGATCCTTGGCAGGCAAATCCTTTTCACATTTCCTTTGGGTATGTACCCAAGGAATACCTCTTGCTATTACTATTTTGCAGGTCAAAAGCTGGTGGAAAAAGGGGAATAGTCCCACCCCCAACAGTGAAAACTATAGCAATCAGCAACTGATTGTTGACCTTAGGGAACATTTGAAACTTCAGTGTCATGGGAAGCAAAAATTTACTTGGATTGGAACAACTGAGTGAAGGAAAAACTCTTGATACTGGTGGAAAATCACCAGGAGAGGAAAAAAAATTACAGTTCCTAATGAAGAAAGAATGATTAAATAGCCACTGACTCTCCTTAAGACCACTGAGAATTAACAGCACTGAGATTTCCAGGAGGCGGTCCAACAATTTAGGAAAGAATGATGGGAAGTTGTGGAGTTTTTGATACCTAGAATTAAAATCATACTCACTTCCTAACTAGCAATCCCATCTTACAAACTTAAAAGTATGCTCATTCATGTTGGGTGAAAGACACAAATTCTCAATTGAAACCAGACAAATAAGCCATGCCAAAGTCAAATTCCTGCTGAAGCCCCAAGAAGCCAACAGTTATTTCTGCTGTTCTGAATGGCAGCAATCTGTGAGTTCTCTAGAACCTCTTCTAAGAAATAAAAGCACACAAACTTTTTTCTTCATTTGTACATATTTCATGCTTTTCAAATTTGTTCTTTTTAAAAGCTGTTCTAAGAATAACAGGGTATGTCAGCACATCATTCTTTCTCTGTAAGCCACTTTTAATATCAAGAGTCATATTTTAGTATAGTATTCTGAAAAGCTTTCATGGAAAGAGACTGGTTTATAATTTAAGCATGTTTTCTTTCTTTGATTTTTACATTTACAGAAATCATTATTGTGGAACTCCTCTCTTTATATGGGTTGAAATCCATTGTAAAATCATAAAAATGTTTTTTCTTTTAAACCTGATTCCCCAAGAATAATGACATTTAAGAATTTTGGAAGGTAAATAATAATCTCTTTTTCATTTTGGCTATGCAAGATTGCCAAATCTCCTGAAAAGAGCTCAGAATATTTTCATCTCAGCCAAAGCCAAATCAGAATCTTGTCTGATTTAACCTGAAACCAGCAGAAATGTTAACCTAAAGCTTGTCCAAAGCAAAATGCTTTATTTACATCTTTTTTTCTATTAAAATCCAAAACTAGTCAGAACAATTCTCTACTCATGTTACTATTGTTTCAGGGGATTTTGATCATGCCTTCTGTAATCTTATTCCACAAAAGCAAGAGTTGATAGTATTTATATGCCTTTGAAATTTCATGTTTTATTTATGTTATTTGTGCATTATTCTTCTGGACTACTGTGATATCAACCCTTGGGAAAATTAAACCCGCTTGCTGAATGGACTCCAAAATAGGTTTGGAAAGCACTACCACAATCCATGTTTACTGAAATATCACCCTTATTACTTTTTTTTCCCATTATTTGTAGGATCAGTGATAGATTTGGCTTCATATGGAGTAAGGATTTCAATTTCTAATTTAAAGAATTATAAACAAGGGAAAAATAAACAGCTGTGCAGGAGAACAAGGTAACATTTTTTTGCCATTTTTGACAATAGTTTCACCATTGCCAATATGGTGAACAGAGGGGGTCAGACAACACTCAGCGAGGAACAGATGGAATAAACAGCAGCACAATATTTAAAACAGTTTAAAAGATTATTACAAAAGTCAAAGGGTCTGTAGTGTAGTATTGGGGAGTGGGAGGAAGACATGGAGAGGGAATCTACTGCTCTTTGAAATCGTTCAGCAGGTGGTTAATGTCACCTGTACATGTGATGTGAGAGTTACTGCATTAGAGGAAAAACTGATGCATGCCTGGCAAGAGCTGCTGGCAAAAGGAACGACTGCACAGGCTTTTTTGACCCACTTATGTTCCAGCATAAAGTTTTCACTCATGCCTTAGTGCAGAGCTTCATGCCTGTGAGCACACAGGGGGCGACTCTTTCCTACGGGTATCCAAAATGCAGGAACGTGGCTGATGGCTCCACTTGTAAAAGTTCCCTTGCACTGAAAGTAGTGTGTGTTGATGCTTGGGCCACATCATCCCCTTGTGATTTAAACACTAGCAAGAGAGAACCACTTACAAACATGGTCACGTTCAACTACTGCTTTTCAGTTCCGTACGATGCTGGTTTAGACCCAACGAACGTCACAGCAACCTTTGTTTAAACACACAAACTAGATTGATCTTCTCAGTCAGTGTCTCCAAGACACAATATCCATAATGACAAAAGAAAGAATATTATAGAAAACAGGATGTTAGTCCAGCAGTTCTTATGAAAAGAACACTTCTCATAATAAAAAATACACCACTGCCTGCAATTCCAGAGTGTTTCTTTTATAGGGCCTTTTGCAGCAGTTTGGAAAAAGATTATGTCCTCCAAAATTTTGATTTGAATTTCATTGATATTTCTAACTTCCATAAGAGTCCCACAGTTTTTCAGCCCATCTTCCTATTATTGCAAGTTCTTTGAAGAAATCATAAATAATATGAAATCCCTTTTATTTTTAAAGTGGGAGGTTCCTTTAAACTCTGTGGTTTTCTTATATTCACCATAACATTTCTAGAGATGGAGAGTTTTCTTCAAAAGCTTTCCTTCCAACAGCCCTATGTTTGGAACTCTTCTATAAATACTGAAGTTCTGGCTCATTCTCTATCTTTGAAAAAAAATAAAATTGGCAGAGGCTAATTATTCCAATTAACCATCATTCAGAGACTGGCAGGTAGTAAACAATAAAATAATTAGGGAGATGGAATGACACACTGGACTGAAATATTCCAGAGGGGGTTTTTTTTACCTGTAGGCAGGTTAGAATAATTATTTATTTCTGTTTCTGATCCATTAAAAAAAAGTAGCTACATTGTACTCTGGCAATAAAATAAAAGACTGTCAAATAGATTGGGGACAAAGCTCTCAAGGCAGTCTCACCACCAGACAGGACACCACAGCTGTTGAGTCATGGAACATGGGAAAATATAAAATAATACCTAGCTTGCTAACAGCATTGCTTTCACTAATGAAGAATCATTTATTATTTGATTCACAATTGTTCTAAGCAAGTATTTAAAACAAAAACATAAAATTTAGTCAAATAACCATTATTTAAAGATTTCTTCCTATATTCACAATGTAAATGAACCTGGCCTTGACATTTTCCATCACAAAAAATGATGTGAGATGTGGTATATAAATTACAGTTTGGAAGGTTTCTGCATTGTTAAAAGAGATTGTAAAAGGTAGACTTAATATCCAACGTGTTAAAAAATAAGGTAACAGAAAATAAATTGCCTTACTGATCCAATGTCAAAGATCATTAGGTAATTTTCCTGTACAGCACCTTTCTTTCAGTAAAATTTGGTTGTTGGGCATTTTTTTAACATTAAATAAGACATGATAACAAACGAATTATTCATAATGTGATTTTACACAAGACAAAAGAAATAGAGTCTCCTCCTTTTATGTGTTTAAATATTGAATTAATTAGATCAACAGCCTTTGAAATGTCACTTATGTGAGATCATATGTGAGTGATAAAACAGTGCTGAGTGCAAATGCAGAGAAGACTTGTTAAATTATCTAGTTGCATTTGGAGTATGCATCAAGGTGAGGAAGCCAACTCAGTTAAAACAAATTCACCACTTCCTCAAAGGTCTCTTTTATAGATTCTAAGAGTATTTGGGATAGAAACTATGACAAAATTTGCAGAGTCAAAATAATTAATGGAATAAACAACTTAATTTAAAGCTCAAAAAAGTTCTTGTATTTGTTGGCTTTATGTGGTTTTGTTGGGCTTAGGGGGATTTTTATCACTTTTTGAAAGAAAAAAAGGGCAAAATTTTCATGCTTTTTTCTACGGAGTAGAACCCTCTTTGCACCTCAGCCTGAAGCTTTCTGATAAAGACCCCCACAGAACACAGCAGCTCAGAGTTCTGCATCTGTTGAATGATGGCAAACTAATCCACAGGAAATCCCTGGTCATCAGACAGGATAACTGAGCTCTTTCAGGTGCTGCTACTAACTCTGTTCCAGGTTTTCATAATGAAGCTTTTACAAAAACCTCTGTATAAAACTCCAAAGAATACACCATGGAATAGCCTTAACAGCAAGAATTAATGGAGGATATTAAGAGATTCTCACCTGAGAGGCAATAAATTGGAGTTTAAATCAAGCACGTTCATTATTCAGGCCAGGCATCTGAATCATGACCTTCAACCTTCACACAAGGATATTACTATTCATAAGTAAAAACATCAAGCAAGCTAAAATAGCTCTCAGCCAAGCAGGTAGGAATCTTGAGTTTAAGACCTTTGCCAGTAAATTTTGACCCAGGTCCCCCGGTTAACATCTCTACTATTTTAGAGGTGTTCTGTCTGACTAAGTGCACAGGATGTCAAAGAATTTATTTCTTGCAGGCTGACAAGTACTTGGATACATATATGGAACCTGGAAGTCTGAAAGGCAGATAAATAAAATCTTGGGAATTTATGTATGTCAGTGAAATGAATTGTAGCCCTTGTTCTCATAATTCTGGTCATTGTATGTGTACAAATTATGAATCACATATTTTATTTCCTTGTGACTTGGAAGAATGCCATTTTTCCATTGAAGTCAGTCTCTTCCCATTGCCCACTTTGCCTATTTGGATAGAAGGAAAGCTTGCTGCAATTAATGTTTTGTTTAGTGTTCTGCACAGGACACATCTTGCAGAGTCTGAAATACTGAAAAACTCTGAAATAAGTACTTAAAAGTATTAATTTTGAGAAGCTTGAGCATGTGTGCATAATCCAAAAGAATGTTGAACACTGTGTTTACCTTTGTTAAAACCACTGGTCTGAATGAGCAAGGTCCCTTTGAGATTTTCAGAGGGACCTGCTGCTTGTTCCCTATGACCATGTTGCTCACTAAGTCCTATTCTTACAAAACACTGTATCTCTCTCAGTATTTTTATTAGAAGATACTTTTGGAACCTCACTGCTGTGATAACTCTATAGTGTTGTTTAGTTTTCAGGCTAAAGTAATTCTGATGAGTTTTCATACGCTTCCTTCTGTGCCTTTTTGCACCTTCTTCCACAAATATATATTTTAGAGAGTGTTAAGAAAAATGAAATCTGATAAGGATACGGACAAACAAGAAAATTCAGATCTCTTCCCTGCTTCATACTAATAGCCCTTTCTCACATTTATTCCAAGCCAAGTTCATCTTTCTTGAATGTCACTGGCTATAATCTTGAAAAGCAATTCAGAAGGACTCATGTCCTTTCTACAATGATCCTGCATGTGCCTACCTCTGCTGAGGTAAACGAGAATTAAATTTACCAGCTCCTGGCACTATGAATGACTCATTATCACAAGATAACTGAATCACTACTTCATGTCCTTCTCTCCAGCTGTTGAAAGCCAAAATGTGCCTACTTTACATCTGTTCCTAGTAGCTTTTCAGCTTTAATACTACATTTTATACTAATCATTTTTATTCCAATCCTATTCCTTGAGGCTTCAAGATGATCTGGTTATTAGCTATCTTTGAGATCTCAAATGTCCTTTATATTGATCACACCTCCTAGTCCTGCATCCTCAGCAAATTCCCTGGCACACTCATTAACCGAAAATAACAGAGTTAAACTCCTTGAGGATTCTGTTTCATAATGCCTTTACTTGCAATCAATACCTATCTTTCAGTACTGCCAGCTTTCCTCACCCTATTAGCTGGCTCCTAAACCATGTTACTATCAAGAATCTAATATCCTCTGTCCTAACTAGTCATTCCTCATCACAGACTGAAATTTTGGCAATAGCAGCTTAAAAATGTAGTGAGACGAGGCTTTAAGGAAAGTTAATGTTTCTTACTCAGTCAGCTCACCTGAGCATGGGAAACTCACAGAGATCGCAACACACAGGGAGACCAAAAAAGCTCCTTTTCTTATTACTCAAAGAACAGGTTTTGGTGTCTCAAAATTCACCAAACTGTGTGTTTAATTGAACTCCTCTATCTTTTTCCCACACCATCAATGGTTAAAAAAAATCTACAGCTAAAATCTTCATTTAAGCTGAGATCCATGGTAAGCCCATTGCAGTTCATGGCTAAGTCATCCTAATAAAGACTAGCTAAAACTCTTGCCCCACTGAGTACTAACACCCTCTTATATCAGTGCTTCAGCTCACAATTTGGGAAAAAATGTGGTAGCGGCCTTCAAAATCATCCATACCTTGGTAAAAAATCCTGAAGGACAATAAGGAATCCTTCAGTCTGGATTGGGGAAATATAAGTATCATTTGAATAATACATATTGATGTTGCAAATATTTTGGGATTTTTTAGAAAACGAATGTTACAATGATTACTGCAGTGGATCCAAAACTAAAATAACTGCAGTTAACTGTGCCTGATTTTTTTTTTTCCTGGAGAATGCCAAAACTCAGCAGATGTTTTTGCAGCTCTGTTCCAGCCAAACTGACTGGTGATTCTTGCACTCTTAACAAAGATGGTGTAGTTGCTAGTTTCATCTACAGAAGGAAATTTTCACTGAAAGATTTTTTTCAGTAGAAAGGAGGAGAATGAAGAAAACTAAATACCAAAAATAAAACTTAAAAAAAAAAGGTTCATCATAATATCAAACTCAACTACATTCAATATCTCTCAGTAAAGAAAAAAGAAAATATTTTTTGTTAATAAGTGTTTAAAATATTTTATGTCAACCTAGCACCCCTATTTTCTTCAATTTATCTCCTTACACATTATTCACCATGTTCTACATTCTAGACCTTAGGAAATTACTGAATGGAACCCCAAGAATCAACAGAATGTTACAAATCACTCAAAATTTGCTTGTGGTCTTAAGTTAGTTTACAACCAAGCATCTAAATGCTCACCAGGAAAGTAATTTTCTTCTTCATTTGACACTTATCTATAGCTACCATTTACTAAAGTTTTCACCAAAACTGCAAGATACCATCATTGTCTTCTTCTGAATTTTTGATCCTCTTCAGAAGTCCATTTACACCTGTAAATTAATCAGTATGAATTGATTTTTCACTTCTCTGAGGAGTGCTCACAATGCCACTTTGAAATTTTCCTTGTTTCCTCACAAATATTGGAGAACGGGTGATTCCACACAGTATTTATATCCTGAGTGTAGAGATGTCTTATTGCAAAAGAGAAACAAGACTCTCAAAAATTAATTTAAAGTCTATAAATGAATGAAGAGCAGAAAAACTCAATACAGGACGTGAACAAACCAAAAGGAAAACTTTATGATCTTTTTAAAGATGAAGTAAGTTAATTTTGCCCACAAGAATAAACTGTGCAGCTGTAAAGTAAGGGATTTTTATTTAAAACAACAGCAACTTCTACACGTATTCAAAGAACACTCATTGCATAAAGTCAGAGTTTGGAGAGTAGCTACAAACTTTCTTAGCTTTGGCAAATTTATGATCCATTCCATCTAACCATATAGTGTACCCAACACAGAAAACAGAACTGAGCTTCTGTTTGGACAACCTGGTACAATAGGAATTGTACTCCTTCCACTGAGTCTGCAACTTGTGTAGAGCTATGAGTTAGAGCTTGAGAGTGTCTGTTTTTCTCATGTTCTTTTAATAATTTAGGAATGAAATCAAGTTGGCACCTCAGTGGTTGGCAAGAGATTACAATAGATCTCAGAACATTCTTGTTCAGGGGTGGTCTTCTGCTTGTCTGAATGCCTTAAGCTGAGGCTGCCTGAACAGACTGTGCTGTTTGTGGAAGGCTAGTACTGCAGTAGTTTCCAGGTACAAGAAATTACCATTTTTGTCATAGTATGACATCTTGTGGACTGCTGGTAGTACTACCAAAGGACTCACTGTTCTTAACCTAAATATTACTCCCGTCAAGTAAACGAGTACATAGAGTGCCTGTTTCTTTTAAAGCTGACTGGGTCATATACACAGCTGTCATCTATTTACAGATGAAAAACATTGCAGATGATAAGCTTGTGAGAAAGGAGATACATAGGCAAAACCTATTTAATGTACAGGCACTGAGCCCTGTGATGGCAATGTGCAGGGCTCAGGATAGGGGAGCGCCTTCGGTCCCTCAGCACGTTCCTGGCAGGGGAAAGCTTCCAAGACTGGCACATTCCCATCTTCAGCCTACTTTTTTTCTTAACCCAGTTTCTGGCAAGCAGTCAAAAAAAGGGATAAGGATCCCTTGACATGTTGTCTGGCAGGCAGGTGGTAGGTCTCTCTTTCCAAACCTCCGAGGAATGAAGAATGAAATAGACAGACAATATTGAAAAGGTTGAGGGCTTTTTTCCCTCCTCATGCCTAAAAATGGAGAGTATTCAGGATTATTTTAAGATTTAGAGCATGACTAAAACTTGCTTACAAGGCATGTGAGCTTGCCTGGTTGTATCACTGTCCCACATCACTACCTCCTGATTAAGAGTAATGGAAAAAATCTGTCTGATCATTAAGCTCCTGACTACATTTGAATACATCCCCACATATATTTCATTTACTTCTTTCCTGAGTGACAAATTCAAGGAAAACCTGGTGTTTTATTTCAAATAACAAGACAGCACAGAGTTATGAGCTGACAGAAGAGTTGAACAGTACGACATCTATACAATCTTTTTTTTTTCCTTCCACAGGAACTGAGGCAAATAGTTTTAGGTAAAATGTTTTTTAGCTCTCAGATCCCTTTGTTGCTTTTTGGTTTTGCACACAGGATCTCCAAATCTATTCCCCCTGTTTCAGGTCACCTGTTAGCTCTTCATGTGTAAGAATGTATCATATACCCTTCCAAGGAGCAAGAGATTGTGGAAAAGGAAAGGAGTCTGCACTTTACAGAAGAACAGAACCAACAAAAACAACCACTATCATTATTTAGATGACACTGTAAAATACAAGTATCATGAACAGATGCATTGCAATGAAACTGTGAAACATACCACTATTCATGAAGGTGGAGAACTGAGATACTACTTTTTGGACTTTTCCTCCATAGCTGAACTTACCTTGAGAGTTTTGACAGAGCAGGTAAATGTCAAAATTCTCTGAGAACTTGACAGGTGTTTCCTGTCCTAACTGTATGTGTTTGGCTGGGTATGTCACCTCTGTATCCTTAGTGTAAATGACGGGAAATTCCAAAACTTCCTCTTCATCAGTTCAATTTTTTTCCTAGAGAAAAGATACATCAGCTTAAGAATGACTTTCAAGTTAAAGTCTCATCAAGTGCAGAGAAAATGCTTCAAAATGAGGATAATATTAGGGGTAGGATTCACCCAAGATTAAGACCTCATTGGTAGTGACTACATCTCCACAGCACTGGAAGCCCAGACAGTTATCATGCTTTAGAAAGCTGAATTCAGCTGTCAGCCTCAAGCTGATTCCCATGCTGTACTGAACACAGACAAAAGATGTTGTGTAACCTGTTAGGTAGCTGTCCCTGCTGTATCATTTCTGCAGACACATTAAAACATTAAAAACAACCAAAAAATCACCAGACTAATGAAGTAAAGTATCACAGTTAGGTACCATCATGAAAGAAAAAAAAAAAGCTGTTTTTATTCAAGGACATGCCACCAGAGTAATTGTACTCAGTTGAATTTGACCCACATTGCATATTAAGCCTGGCACAAACAAGTATGAACATAAGGAGAGCTAGGAATGATGACGTAAAACACTAAATCTAGCCTTCAGTGGAATCTACCAGCCTCACAGGGTCAAAAGCTGAGCTTTGAAGATGAGGGGAAAACTAGCCTTTTTCAAATATTTGCAAAACTAGAATGTTATAAAATCCCTTTGATCCCTCCCCTGCCCTAGCCATGCTTTCTAATTCTCAAGTGATTGTTTTCAGAAGAGAAGTAAAAAATCGTGTCCCATAACTTATATATATTTATTAACAGTGGGCTGCTGAAGGATAAATACTTGCATCTATATTTAAAAAAGCAATAGTAATGACTTAGGCATCAGTAAAATGAAAAAAACCTAGAAATATTAAGCAAGTTCATCAGAATTATTAAAAAAACAACACAATGCATTTCAGTCTCCAGTTTTCTTCTTTTCCTTCTTTTTCCATGATTTATATTTGTTCTGGTAATCATTAATCCCTCCTGTCCCTGTTCCCAACTCGTGGCTGCAGTTTGCACTGACCATTGAACTTGATCAGGCCAGTCTGCTGCCTGTGATGTAAAGAACATTATGTAAACTTTTGCTGTAATTTTGTTGCTACTCCTAGTGGTCAGCTACGTCTGTTCTGTGCTTGTGTGGATCTGACCCTGTATTGCCATTTCAGAAACAGACTTCCAAAGTAATTTGAAAGGGGTGTATATAGGATATTGGTAAATGAGCAGCATGCAGTCTGGAGCTGAGTTGTTTGGGAAATCAACAAAGTGAGATATGGATACAGAGAAGAGGAGGAGTTCGGATGTAGAGAATGTTTCCACGCATTTCCAACACTTTTCCAGCCACCAGGATGGAGGAGCACACAATGTTGCAGCAGCACAACAAAGCCAAAGTAGCTTCTGGTTCACAAACAGTAGTAATTCACAGTACCAACCACTTCACTGGGCAGCATGTTCCAATGTCTGACAACTCTTTCCATGAAAAAATTTTTCCTAATATCCAGCCTAAATCTTCCCCAGCACAACTTCAGGCCATTTCCTCTCATACTGTCACTTGCTACCTGAGAGAAAAGATCAACCATCACCTCACTCTAGCGTCTTCTCAGGTAGTTGCAGAGAGAAATAAGGTTTCCCCTGAGCCTCCTTTTCTCCAGGCTAAACAACCTCAGTTCCCTCAGACACTCCTCATAGCACTTCTTTTCTAGACACAAGCTGCCTTAATTCAATATTTCATTCTGAACAGATATCAAATGCCAGATCAAGTTCTTAATTTGCCTTTCACTTATATCAGGTCAAAGGCAAAGTTTAACTTTGCATGACTGTGAAGACTATGATTTTCCTGAAAATTTCTAACTGACAAATGTTTTTAGATGTTTATAATAGAATTTTAATTTTATATTTTTGAAGAGCAAAGCATAACTTTCTAGAACTCCAGTGACAGTAATTGCTACAACAGTTGGACAATGACTGTTTCTGTCTCCACTTAAGCAGCAGATTTTAAGTATTGAAGTAGATCAGGAGTACTATATTAATCATTTTCCAAAAAAAAAAACCCCTCCAAGAAATAAAATTGTGTAGACATCTTCTGTTTGACAGGGATATTCAGAAATGACAGAAGAAATGTCAGGATTTTTTCTAATTTAGTTTAATCACTCCCATATGTTACAAACCATACCTTTTTGTGTGTCTCAGTTAACAAAATTGTACCAGCATTGTTCTAGGCTGAGTAAGGAAGAGATAGCTCTCACCCAAACATGTTTTACACCTGAGTCACTTGATGATCAAACCACTTAGTCTTAATTGTTTTAAAACCAGGTCTTAACTACTTTGGGAAGAATGTGGTACTGTTAGTGGACACAGACCAGGCTTGAATCATTACAAAAGATGTAAACAAACTGGATAGAGTCCAGAAAAGAGTAATAAAATTATAAGAGGTGCAGAGAATGACCTATGAGGAAAGGTTGAAATAATGGATCTTGTTTAGTCTAGAAGAGCAAAGACTGAACTGGGATATGATAACAATCTTCAAGTATGCATAATGCCCTTTCTATGGAGGAAAATGATCAACTGTTGTCTATGTTCACCAAGGACAGTGCAAGCAATAATTTACAAAATTTGCAACAAAGGAGATTAAAGTTTGGTATTTAGGACATATCTCCAAATAGAGCTAGCTAAATAACAGGATTCCTGGTTTGGAGAAGGTTCAAAAGGATTTTCAAGAGTAAATTGAAGTTTTGGACTGTTTCAGAATACTAAAAACAGTACTGCAAAAATTCATAACATTAAGGCAAACGACAATCAGTCAAGAAGGATTAAACATGATACAATTTATTTTAAAGAGAACAGTTTCAGTTGCATTAAAATTCAATTAAACTATTAAAAAGAGTTTTAACTGCTCAGAAAACTTGGAGAGGTTCTGTATGGCCTGGGGAAGTCTTTTTAATCTTTGCTATTCTTATATGTGATGGAATTTCTCCATATGTGGGATATTTTATGTCTTATTCACATAAATATGAGGTATATAGTTACTGACACAGCAGAGTTCTCTAACATACACTTAGAAGTAGAGCCCTTTAGAACTAAAGGACAGCCTTTATTCTTTAACACTACATAATAAAACTGTAGGAAATATCCATATAGTTTGCTTATCTTATAAACTAAGCAACTACAGATATAAAGCAAACTTCTCCGTAAAAAAAAAACCAGCAAAACGATGCTGGAAGTCTAATTCCATCCACTCATTATCAGGACCTGTGTGTATAAATCATAAATAGCCTACAAAATGCTTATTTAAACAAAAGTTAGTTTTGCAGTTTATTCCAGAGCACATTGAACTTAACTGTCTTCTCTCCTCTATAAGTAGCTGGGGTAGATAATGTATACATATACAACTTTAAAAGCCATACATACACATTTCCAATAAATATGAACATAACAGGTGGTATGTCTTATATGAACATTTCCTGTCTTCTCCCGAGAAACCATTGATATTCATTGCAGTTGAAAGGGTAAAAAGTGTACTTGATGGAATTCTAAAGATTAGCTACACACCTATATAGACACTTCATAAATCTTTTATTGCTTTTAAAATACCACATAAAAGTTAAAAAAAAAGCATTTTCAACACAATTGTACAATGTACAATTCATAACTATTAACCAATTCGAACATCTTTTCACCCTGTCCAGGATGGGAAAAAAATAATTTTACCATCCAACTTAAGTGTTGACAATAAATTTCTTTTACGTAAGATGGATATTATTCTTGGAAGGAGTCTAGCACCTGAAAGATTTTAAAACACAGAACATGGCTGTTAGGATAAAAGTTATGAAAAATAAATAGCATATGGAGATGTGCCAAACAAACTGTCCTGTACACTAATTGTCACTACAGTTGGTTGCCCTCAGAAGGAAATAAGGAATATTTGGAATTGAAAAGCTTCCATTTTGATAACAAACACAGAAGCTAGAGTTAGGATTGATCACTTATGATAAATAGTGGAAGTGTAAAGTAGCATCACCCAATCCAATTGTCCCAAGTAAGGGAATACTCAATATGTGAGAAAATCTTCTCCATAAACCTGAAGCAAAGTTGAGCTTGGACTTGTTTCCACAAGCTACATTAAAACTGGGAAATCTACTTAGCAGAAGCAGGAGCTGTTTTGAGATACACTGTTGGCACACACAGCCACAGCAGACATCAGACAGTTAAACTAAGAGCTTTCCTCAGGTACAGCCACAAGGTGTTCTACCCTACATGTGGTCTGTTGGGAGAGGTTACCTGTGTTCTCCTTACTCCAGTTGCTTAGAGAATATACAGGAAAGGAGGGACTGTTCCACTGCTCGAGATTCACATCCATGAGATGCATGTCAGCTGTAATTTTCCCAGAGAGGTTTGAAGCTCTGTGGACTGCAGAGTTTGTAACATACTGGAGGCTGCTGAGGAAGTGGCTTCTGCCTTTGCAACCTGTGCCCTCGTACACCATGGGACTTCACTTTACTAGGATGTAAGAAGTCCTAAAACACCCCAAAGCCACAGAGATACCCAAAATATGCAGCAGAAATGAGGAGGTGAGAGGATTATTAGAAACCTAATGTTATGTCTAAATACAAAGTTCAATGCATGTTTAAACATTTTGATATATGTAATGTTGTTTCTGTATTAAACAAGCATTTCAGGAAAAGGAACTGAAAGCATTATCACCTAACCTAAGAGAAATACAGGTACTACATTTGACAGAAATTTCAGAAGAGCACAGTGTACAACTTCATCTTATGTTCAGATGCTTAGGTATTCCAGTTTTAGCTTGCCATGTTCTTTCCAGGAGCCTTAGTGCCAAACCTCAAACAGCAACTGTAACTATAAAATCAGAAATATACTTCAGCCCTTAAAGTCAATAGGAAAGTAGTTCTATAGCCAGGCCAATTAATCAATAAAAACAAGAAGGTACAAGAATTCAAATATTTTCCTGAACTAGTAGCTTTCTTACATGCTGAAGATTTGAAAATTTCTCATTCAATAAACTATAATGCCTTTGGTAAGTATCCGTTAAATAATTTTATTGAAATTGCTCATTTTCACATATATTCATAGGAAAGTATTTTCATAGATATATTGATCTGCATTACTTTTATTTTCTTTCTTTCTAAAAATTTTAACCTTATACTATTGAAGTAAATTGATAAAGGATCCGGTTCATAAACCAGATGACTAGAGATTATCAGTTTGTAACAGAAATGTGAAAAAGAAATTAAAAACAAAACCTAGATATGCTACTCCTTTACCCCTCCAAAAGAGACTTCACACCTGCCAGTTTAGATTTAATCATTTAGGTGTGGAACTACTAAAAAGATAAACTTGGAAGAATCACAAGCAGTTCTATAGAAACATTAGTCCAGTTCTCAAAAAAGGAAAAAAAAATTGTGAATCAAAAACTGGACAGTATGGATGACAACATGAAGGGCTAGCTGGATCTGTGTGGCAGCTGAATCTCTAAAACATTTCTGCAAATTTTGGTTAGTTTTCTATAATTATTTTTTATCATTATTTATGTAGCTGTGCACATATAAAAACTCTGAACCTACGCTTTGCACTGCACTTCAAGAATCCCCAGGGGTAGCCTTGTCCCCAAGGATATTCACACAACACACACAGAGCCATTCCAGTTTTTTTGTACTTTAGGCTGACTACTGAAGATCCCTGACAGATCAGGATTTTTAGAAGCCTATATTAGAATTAATTCCATAGTGGATTATCTACAAAGAAAGCATGATGTTGCAACTAAAGGGTATTTGATAATATAATTACCAGGCAAATTAAGTAGATCTGTTTTCCAACTTGAGAAAAGTGACAGAACTGCAACTATACCTCACTGCTCAGAGAGCAAACTGATTCATATCTTTCACTTGCTCAAAGAATTGAACTAGAGGTCTTTGAGTTGTTGAGAGCCACTTATATTTGAGAGGACAAAAAGAAGATGAAAAAGATAACATACACGTAGAATAAATCTGTCACATGAATAAAAAGGAAGACATTTAGCTGAACATCAGAGATAATTTGAACCCTGAATGACCTGTGGTGTCTTCTCAAAGATTGGAACATGGTTCTTCAGGAAAGCCAATAAAGGCAACTTCTAATGTCATCAGCAGCAGGAAATTGGAAGAGCAGCTACTATCTGGAAGCTCAATTCTATTTTGAACTAGGATTTGGGGAAGTAACTAAATTGCAAACAGATGAGAGAAGTTGTCTCTTCAGTTCTGTTATCCATTAGATGTGTCTACATGCAAGGCCCTTAAAGGTGGCAAATACCAGAGAAGCTTTATTCAGTGCTTAAAAAGAAGTACCTTAGTACCTTAACCAGTAAAGCGTAGGTAGTTACTGATTCATTTTGCAGGATTTTGGGACAATATCTGGCTGTAAATACAGGAGGAAATTCCAATTTGATTAAAAACTAAATGTGCCAAACTACCACTCATTTGAAAGGTAATTCACAATGAACAGCACAGGATGTTTTAATCATTACAGTAACCACGTGTAATCACATTGATTCTTTGAGAATCACCATCACCAGATGGCTAAATTGTAAATCATCAATTTTGGGAAAGCCTGTGTTGCAGGGTTCCTTGCAGCTTAGTCTTCAGCTGGACTGGATGAGACTCTCCAAACTGCTGCTCTGCCCAACTCTTAGAACCAGTTGGCCCATGGTCCTCCATGAATTTCCTACTGCTTATATTAATCTATATACTAGAAATCTTCTAACATCCTCATGAAATACTGTCCTTCATGACCACCTCAACAGCTGCTGCAACAGTTTCTACTGAATACTTACAAAGCCAGTTTGATGAGCAGGAACCACCTGGGGGTGTTGCTGGGGCTGCCATGGTATAATTCAACACATTTAAGAATAAAGGAAGGCCTGGCAGAGGCTTATCAGTACAGACTCAAATCATCACACAATTTCAACACTTTGTATCTGAAATTGGAAAAAATGCGTTCATCATTTTCAGGGGGCACAAACTGTACTTCCTTCTTTCCTACTCCTTGATAAGCAAATGCCAATATCTTAATCAAATGGTGGGACCATCTTACTGAAAGTTACTGCTCCCAGTATTCCCTTGGGCTGGTTTAAATGTGAAAGAAACTGCCTGCTACACTGACAAACATTATCACCTGGAATTTCCCATCACTGCTGATCCAGGCATACTCTTGTGTTTTGTACTAACACTAAAATTGCTTTGGAAACCCAGTGAATTGGCAAAGCATTTGTAGTGTGAGTATACACCAAACATAACACCAAGGTACAAGGTAAGAACGGTGTTAGAAGATGCTAATGTAACATAAATAATGTTAAAGTAGTTTGCGCTACTTCCTTCCCCTACGTCCTATGTCTGTATGACCTGTCCTGCTTCTGCATCTGCTACAACCTTCAACAGAAAATTTTACTTGTAGACAGCCAAGTTTTCTACCAAGGCTAGACTTAAATGTGACTGCTTGACTATTTCATAGTGTTGGCTACCAGGTTCTTTATCTTCACTCCAGAAGAGCAGCCAACAGCAAATATCACAAGTCTTTTTTCTTTTACAGATGTGATTCTGCTGACAGAAAGAAAGAATTTGCATATCTTTACCATTCACATTTGCAAGAACTTTTCCTCCCGTACTTAACCTTAAATCACTGTTAAATCTGCAACAATATTTGCAGAAACATCTCCCTAATGTTTACCCAAATTGTTTTACATTTTTTGGTGAATATGTGACACAGAATTCTGATCCATATTCCTGTACAAAAGTTTAAACACCTTTAAGCTAAATTAAGCAGCTGTGATAAACTACCACTAGATAGATAAAAGTATTTTTAAATAACAAAAGCAGGAAAGTTTAACTTTAGAAGAAGATAAGACTGTATCTGCATCCTGTATCTGTGTCGTATGTATCACATACTAACAAAGTAATCGGTGCTCCTACATATTTCTTGCCACATCCAGAGAATCCTCCTGCAACTTTTAAGAGATAGAATTACAATCTTGAAAGTAGAAGTTTATGTACCAAATTTCGATGACAATAAATAAAATACTATGCCTAAAATATCAGGTCCTTAGCACGCTTCCAGGGTATACAGCTCTAACCAGATTCAGAAAGGAGGAAAGCTATTGATGTCAGGTTTTTAACCAGGTCTGATTTCTTAGTACAAACAGGCAGGCTTCTATCACACATGACTTGCAGGGCAATGTTTTATCAATTCATGTTTTTGTCTCTTCCATCCAATCTGATCAGACAACAGCTGCCAACACACTGACACTCAGAGACTGCAACAGGCCAGCAACACAGCCTGATATATTCTGATATCTTCAGCCTTGGATTCCAGTCTGTGAAAGCAGAGAGTAGGAAGCAAGGGGCAGAAAGGTATTTGCAGTGCTCCTAGCATTAGTAAGGGTTGATAAATAAAAATCTTAGCTCTCCACTGCATTTAAAGCAGATAGATAACTGGTAGATGGGCAAATCTTTTCAGATACGACATTTTGTTTGTTTTCAATTTGTTTAATCATTCTTTCCTTTTTTTGTTTTTCTAAATAATCAAGTTTTAGCTAGAAAACAAATTCAAAAATGCCTTTTTTAGCCAATTACTTCAGTGGAATCCAATTTTTCCCTTTGAGCATTAAGGAATTCACATTTCCTGCCTCTTGGAGCCATACACTCTTTAGAAGGGTTGTAAAATCCCTTTGTGAACAGAAGGAAAACATTCTAAATGTACTTTTCTCAAAGAGTTGATTAAAACATGAAATCAAAAGTGTGGGTAAGCAGTAGAATCTCTCTGTAATGCTGTGCTACTGCGTCAGAGGCCACTTAAGAAAAAAAAATCAAGGTTATATTTTTCTCTTCCTTATTTATAAAAACTTAGAGAGAAACATGCCAGTATGCTCTGATGGAAAAGGCTAAAGTAGCCAATTTCTCAATACTGAGCAGCAAGAGCTTTTAAGAATATAAAACCAGAGCTCAATATGGACACTTAAAGTCAATTTAAAAATAGAATAATTTGTATTCTTTCGCTGAATTCAACCAAACATTCTTACCATTGACAAACAGCTTGTCTTCTTGACACTTAATTTGAAGAGGGCACAAAAATCCACTTAACTGATGATATTTACTGTGCTGTTTCACTCCCACATCCACTTGTCCCAAAAAACTTTCTGCCTTCTAAAATAAGATTACTGACTCGGTGAGTGAGGGGAAAGCAGAGGTTGTTGCTTATTTCAATTTTAGTAAGGCTTTCAACACCATTTCTCTCAGCATCCTTACAGACAAACAAACTGAGGAAGTAGAGACTAGATAAGCAGACAGTGAGGTGGACTGAAAACTGCCAGGCTCAAACCTAGCTGGAGACCAAGCACCTGTGGGGTCCCATAGGGGCTGAAATTGGGTTCAGAACAGTTTAATATCTTCATTATTGACATGGCTGATAGGACAGAATGCACCCTCAGCAAGTCTGCAGATGATTCAAACTTGGAGAAGTGATTGATAAACCAGATGGATGTGCTGTTTTTCAGAGGGATCTCACCCAGCTGGAGAAATGGACTGACAGGTGTACTGGAAAGTTCAGCAAAAGGAACTGCCAAGTCCTGCACCCACGGAGGACTGGACTCCAGACACCCCCAATCATACTGGGGGCTGAGGAGAAGAGAAGCAGCTTTCCAGAAAAGGACCTATACATTCTGGTGGACAAGAAGTTGAACTTGAGGCAACAGTATGTCCTTGCAGAATATAAGGCCACTACATCTTGGGCTGCGTTAGGAAGAGCATTGTCAGCTCATCCAGAGCACTACCAGAAGCGATTACTCTCCTCTGTAAGTGGAGATATACCTGAAGCACTGTGTCCAGTTCTGAACTCCCCAGGATGATAAAGAAATGAACATTCTGGAACAAGTTCTGTGAAGGAACGTGAAGATAATGAAGGGATGAAGAGCATCTGCTATGACAAGAAAAGACTGAGAGAACTGGCATTGTTTGTCCTGGAGAATGGAAGGCTAAGCGGGGTCTTACAAATGTGATGGACGAGGATAAAGAAGATGGAGCTGATAGTCAAATGACAAGAAGCAAAAGGAACAAATTTATATACAAGAAATGCCCTTTAAAGTTTAGAAAACATTCTTTATCATGACAGTGGTCAAACACTGGAACAGGTTGCCCAGGGAGGCTGTAAATTCTCTGTCTTTGGAGACATTCAAAACCGAACTGGAGTCAGTCTTGGGATACCTTCTGTAGCTGACTCTGTTTTGGGCAGATGTGTCTGTCTCAAGGAGTTCCCTCCAATTCTCAAGTGCTCTGTGATTCTGGTTTCTTCTACAGGTTCCTCTGACATAGAAGAACTGATGATTTTGTGTCTAGACTGTAAAATATGACTCAGTATAAGCTGTGACAAGCAGGAAAATAAGACTACTAGTCCAGCAAGTAGAGATAAGAACTGGAGAGAATCGTATCTCACACATAACATGCAGTGGAAACCATATGTAATGAAACTCAAGCTAAGATCTTTATATCTGATTGAACTGTAGCAAAAAGACTTCAAGAAAGATGCCCGATGGTCCTCAGATGCTAGAGGACTGCCTGGCTACCTGCCCTGTAGAATTGTTCATCAGTGTCAACCAAAAGACACAACATTCACAGATATTTAAGCTATGAGGTATTGTTTTCTCAGGTTTTAGCATACTTAAAGCATGTAATGAACAAGGCTTTAGCAGTATGGTCCCTCTTGAAGAAAAAAAGTGTTAACTAGGGTTGAGATCAGGACACCTGACTGCTTCTTGCACCATCAAAAAGTAAACCCATCAAACAAACCACCAACATAAGATTGTTTTTAAGTGAAAGCTTTTTTTGGAAGTCAATGTCATTATCTTAAGTGTGCTATTATGGAAAACTTGGCTACATCACTTGAAAGTAAATGTTTTAATTAGTTAGTTCCAGAACTTAAAACTTTTTTAGGAAGCCGTGCTGTAGCTCATTTGAGCACTTCATGCAGTGATGACACATGCATTGCAAACACAAACCTGCTTAGTAATACATCATATTAATTGAGAATAAGATTTATTTATATATTTATTTATGACTATCACCATATATAGATTCTCTTTTCAAAATGAAACCCTTAGGACCTGTTGAGAGTGAGGAAAGCAGAAATAATGATGAAAATAACTGTACTCCTACCATTTGTATGATTGCAAGCAATAGTATCAGGTTGGGGTTTAATACCATTCAGTGAGTTCACACACAGAACAGAAGTGCTTGAAAACAAGATTATCATGCCAGCCTGACAGGCAGGTAAAATATTCAAGTTTTGGAAATCAGGTGCTAGAGTACAAAATTCAGCAACAAACATCAAGAGCAACTTATATCTGTGCCATGCACAAGTGATAAGCATGGGAGTTACTGACAGATTTTCCCAAAAAGGCAAACCTCTTCGACTTGAGTTCTTGACTAGATAATTTGTGAACATTGAAAAAGAAAAGAAAAATAAATAAATCAGGCCATTTACCCCATAATTCTACGTAGCATAAAGAAGTTAAGAGATATTAACAAGCCTCCTGAGTTACTTGCATCATCTCTAGATCATGTAGAAAGTAATCACTGTTGCCCCATTACAACACCATTTTAAAGTTTGTATGGGAAAATAAAATAAAGATAATTTTATACTCCTCACCATTCAAGAAGAGGTAATTTTCTTTTTCTCTTCCATTAATGTAACAGAGTCAGAGAAAGATGGAGAACCCTGGCACTGCCAGCTGGAAAGCTTCTCTCTGATTTCTCTAGGGTACTTACTTTCTACCTTGTCAATTGCCTCAGTCTGATGGTCCATGAACTCTAATAATTCATGATAGAAATGCTAATAGGTAAGACAAAGCATGTTACAACCACTGTAAAGTTTAAGTCATACCATATCATGATGCCAGAAGAAGCAATGGTATAGTTCCATATTCTATGTCAAAACCACTTTATCTATTCCTTCCTGAAACTAGTCCTGATCTTAGGTATGCAAGGTCAAATTTTGCATGCTTGTTTGCTAGAGCAAGATGATTTATCAGGTCTCCTGGCTTTATTATTTATTATGCTTTTCTCATTTTTTGGTGATTGAGATAGTGGATAAATAAAAATTTAAAAAAACCCAGACAACGAAACGGAAGTAAAGGGAGGATAATATTTCAAAAGTAAATTCAACAGGATAAAAAGTCAAGTGGTTCTAATGAAGGAGTCTGATGTCTGTGGTTTGTTACAATCAAGGCAGTGGTTAAGATTGGTTTCAGTGGAGTCAGGAGACTGCAGAGTCTGGACCATTTTGCATGCCAGTTGTTCCCTACACAATTTTATTATAAGGTTATAAAAGAAAGATTAACTGGTAGCAGGACCTGAACAGGGTCAGCTTGTTAATATAAGAACATCAAAGATGTTAAAAATGCTTTTATTTGGGGAGAAAGGAACTGGAGAGATAAGGATCATGAGAGAGATCAGGTGGAGGGATAAAATCAGTGGGGCCTAAGATTGGATTAGAAGGATACCAATTAGCATCTGTGATGAGGAGAGGGAAGGCAAGACAAAGGGAGGAGGAAAGTTAACATTTTATCAATTTTCTCTTAGAATATGTTTAGGTCTTCTTCAAAGAGGAAAATACATTTATTCTTCAAATCTTTCTCTTGTCCTGCCTCTATGTCATGAAAGAGCAGTGTTGTGAGGACAAATAGGGATTTGAGCTTGGAATTTGGCAATACATTTAAGAATAGACAAAGCAAGATCACTCAATTTGAGTTTTCCACAAGTTTAAGGAAAACAAGGACAGAAGATATTTATGAGATGTGAATTTATAGTTGCTTTGGCCAGGTGACTTATAATGAACAGAAAGTTAAGTCATTGCACTGAATAACTATAGGAAAAAATTACTATATTAAGTAATGATGGAGACTGGGCTATCAAAGGAGGTTGGAGTGAAAAAAGAACTCTGATAGTAATGAGCTAGTGGTGGTAGGAGGTCAATAAAAGGATTGGAAAAGATTTTATGAGTGAATGGAGATAAAACTGCTAGGTGACCAAAAGTTTAGCAAAAGGTACTTTCAGTAAGCAGGAGAAATAATTCTCAGATGAAAATAAAGAGATTAAATTGAGGAAACAGGACATGTCAGATCTTGTTGGTCATCTACTTGGAAAGGAAAAATTACTAAGCAGTGAACATAGGAGATGATGAAGAAAAAAAGACAACCAGTAACAAAAATCAAAGATTTTTACAGTCTGGGATTCTACTAAGGCTTAACATAGTTTCAAGTTGCTGTTATATGGTTTCAAAATCCTAGAGAGTAAAAGGAGATTAGATAAGATCACAGTGACAGATGGAGATGTCAGTGCAGATGATATAATGCCTTAATGTCACTAAATGAACAGTAAGTCTTGTTTGAATGAAAACTTTGCAGCAGATGGTGCCTTTATCATTGCAGACAATCCAAAGTATCACTATATTACAATTTATAATTTTTATTGATCAGTGGAAAAATTAGTAGTCTATTTCCATAAAGGTTATTTTTTTTTTCCTGGTGGTATCTCTAAATTTCTAGTATCTTTTGCAATATTTATAACTGCTGCCTCACAGAGAAACCTTTATCTTCAGTTTGCAGAATTTACTGGAAGCACAAGATACCTTTATTCTACTGCCTTAGATTATGAACTGAATATAAAAAGGTGGAGTGAAAACCTGACATAAGATAACAAGGTATCATGTCATTGTACCAATAAAGCTAAGGATATTTATTTCATTTGTCCCTTTATGCTGGAAGCACAAGTTTCCTTTCCAGATCCAGCCTTTATGTCTTGGAAGCCGAATCCTTATTGGAACTCATTTAGGGAGGTATTCACAAGGACAAGCTGTGATTTAACAGACTTTTTTTGTTAATCTTCACTCTGGTGAGCAGAGAAAGTGAAAGTCATTCAGAACCTTGTTCAAAAGAGGTACTAAACTGTAAGAGTTCAGAGTTGTTTGACTAGCTGAGGTGCCAGCCAAAAGTGTTCTGAAAAGAGGATGTAAGATTTGGTCTCACTGCTGACTTTCTCTGGTTCAGAGCTATAAACTCTTGGAATAACTCACAAGGTTAGTTTGACCTTCTGTTCAAAAGCATCCAAGGAAAACAGTACTAACACACTATTCTACCTAGCTTACTCAAAGAGGAACTAAAGAACAAATGTGAAACCTACTGCAGGTTTTATTCAATTTTCTGTTCCACAGAAGCAGTTACATGCAGAGATGTGTGAGATTTTTAATTTGCTTGTTTTAAATGTAATGTTTCCAGAATGTAGCTTAGTTTTTGGCAAATTAATTATGGGGTTTTAGATTTGCCCATTTTTTCCTCTTACTGATTTATAGCTGCTTGGAGACCACCTCATTTTCCAGCTTATACCTCTCAATTTCATATTTTCTGGCTGATCATGTCACTTTCCAAACGGGGAGGTCAGTCTCTTTAGAAAAGGAAAGAATGAACAGCAAGTAAACCTGTTTATCAACAACTGATTTTGTTCGTGCATTAATACAAAGAGCCATTTTAAAAAACTTTAATAAAATTCTGTTCACCTCAGTTTTGCAAGGCAGACTATTGTTAAAAAGTGTGAATGAAAGAGGCAGGAATTCTGACCTACCATTCCATGCATGAGACTTCCCAAAGAAATGACAGAAATGTCAGGATAATTTATATAGAAACAGAGTACCAAGTGCTCTGTGAGGGATATTTCCACAGCCCTAGGCTCTCCCACGTGGTTGTAGGGGGTCATCGCTCGGGGGCCCCAGCCAAAATGTGGGTGCAGCCCCAGGCAGCGGCAGCAAAGCTGCGACCAGAGGAGGTGATGCACGGCGAACGGAGCGGTGCGGCCTGGCCCGGCCGGCGAGGCCCCGAACGTGACCCCGGGAAAAGCGCGCAGGAACCAGCAGCCCCGACAGTTCCAACACGGGAGCGACCGAAAGAGAGAGCAAAGACACAGCGAGACAGAAAACAGCAGCCACTCGGAAAAAGGAAAAGACCATAGTAGCTAAGAACTTAGGGATAGTGAAATGGTATAATGTTAAACAAAATTATGGTTTTATAACAAGATGTGACAACCAGCAACACATATTCATGCATAGAACTGCTATTAAAAAGAATAACCCTGAAAAATGCATCCCAAGCTTGGGAGATGGAGAGGTGGTGGAATTCAAAATCATACAAGGTAGAAAAGGGTTACAAGCATCGCAGGTCACTGGGCCTGATGGTGTTCCTGTAAAAGGCAGTATATATGCAAAAAATCGTAGTCCTGTTAGACAATATCTCCATTGTAAACCCCCCCTACAGTCTCCCTTTCCTAATCCCACCTTTCCCTTTTACCCTATGTCCTATTACCCCCAGTGTATTCCCAATCCGTTTTTTCATCCATGGTTTCCCTCACAAAACCATGCCTTTGCCAATTGTTTCCCCAAAAATCCCTTTCCAATGCCGAGTGGGGGATGAAAAGGGGGAGGGAATAAATTAAACCCTCTCCTGCCTGAGTTTCCCCACAAGCATGCTCAGAGTGTCCTGTCTCCCTTCTGTCAGCCCTAAGATGTTCCACAGAATCTGTTTCGACATTTAAAGACTGAGGAGGGTGGCTTGTTTTGTTTTGAAACTGTTCTTGTTATGTTTATCCAGTTGTCTTCATTCTCCTTTTATTAAAATAAAACGGGTGAGATGTTGGGGTCCCTCCCCCCCGCCATGTAGCCCTGAGGGAGGCACGGGGTTTCCCTGCCCCTGCTCAGCCTCGTTCCCCATGGGTTGGTTTGTGTTTCCTGCGCGGGCAGAAGGACCCTCGGGTCCCGTGACTGCAGCAGTTCCTCGGCAGAGCCCGGCCATGCGGCTGGGGAAATAAACATCTCTGAAACATCTAGCAAGAATCCGTATATATATATTTCTTTTCCACGGGACTCCTGGTTTGATATAGGCGTGTTACAGTATCCCCGCTGTAACAGACTACCAAACAAACAAACAAACTGAAGCTATGAAGACCTTTATTCTTATCTGATATTGTTCAAATATGAGTTGTCACATCACAAAGAAACCCTCAATCCTGAATAAATATTTGTATGAACAAATAATTTTGCAATTTTTTTTTTCCCCGCTATCAGGAACTTTAGCAAGAATAAGCATATAAGAATTTAAAGAATATCTACCCAAGCATTACAGTGCAGTTTTTATCTTAAAGTTATTGTCTACAACAATTCTGGAAAGAGTAGGCAACTAAAAGAGGATAAGATCAGGTCTTACTAACTCTTTTACAGTTCATTCATTTATTAGTGATATTACTACCTCATGACAACCCGTTCTTTTTTCATCAGACTCAGCAGCAAACATCATAGCATTGACTTACTGGGATACTTTAACTTTGAAGGGAGAAAAAAATAATTGTTAGTAAATTTTACCTTTTTAATTGGTAAAAAAGGAAATGCCAGTACATTCACTGCACTGAACAGCACTAACCACTTATATATTATGGAGCCCTGCTGTACTCTTGTTGAAGCTTACTGATTATAATGTTATCTTGTAAAGAAATCTTATAAATTTGGGTTTATTTGCTCTGGTTCTAATTGTTGATGACATTAATAGGAGTTTTTGTAACAAATTTTAGGCCAAGTTCAAGAAAGCATAACATGCAAGTGAACATGCAAGCATAACAAGCAAATGAATGGATCAAAGGTTATATTTACCCTAGATATTAATTAAACTGTTATGTTTAAAAGGCAGACAGAAGACTTCTACACCGAACCTAAAAGAGTTTTTAACTTCTTTGTGGATTAGGGTGATCAATAACAGTTTTGTCAAGCAATAATAAAATTTCTACAGAGGTACACTCTGGCTCCATGGGGAAGTTTCTGTCAGCTTCAAACCCAGGTGCTGAACCCTCGACAGGAGGTTATGGGGCTTATGGGGAAGGGGAGAGAGGTGTAGCCCCAATCACATCAGTTAGCTCAGCTGAGTCCCGCTTGGATAGTGCTGCCCAGCCCTGGGGCTGAAGGGAGGGCTGGCTCATTCCCATGGAAGTGGGAATTGCACTCCGGGTCACCAGCTGGAAGGTCTGCAGGGAGAGGTGAGCAGGCTGTGCAGAGAAAGAGAAGAGTGAATTTAAGAAGTGAGCATTAGTTCTGTGTTTTAGAAGAGAAACTGCTGTATCAAAACAGTAAAGGACAAGTTAAAGAATTAAGTTCATTACAGGGAAGAAAATACTTTTCTGGAATAATGATGAATGAAATCTATGGAGGAAATTAAAAAGAGATGGCAAAGTGTAGAGTAAAAAAACAGAGTATCTGCAGGGATTTTCTGATAGAATACATTGTTGATGCTTGCTTATTACTGAAAATAATCACTATACATCTTTCTACTAATTATTGTAATGATAATTTGTTTTGGAACCTTTGAAAATTGAGAACATGCATAATGTTATACCACATAAATACACACTTTCCAAAAAAAGCAAAAAATAGAAAAAATACAGTTGAATTCAGCAATTGTATTATCTAGTTAATATTGCAATTTAGTTACTGCTGTGTGTTATTTTTGATAAAGTTTCAAATGGAAGAACATTCAAAGTTCATCTGAAATTATTTTTTTTTAATTTTAAAACTGTCATATTTGCTTGTCTAAGGATGAAAAGCAAAAGGAATTTTCAACTATGGATCATTCATGTATTATCCATGTATGCATTCAAATGTGAGCTTTTGAAACACATTTGCTTTGAACAATAAACAACTGCAAAAATGTTTTTTCTTGTAAGGTTTTACACTACCTGCAATCTGAATTTTCTGTTCCTTAGCCACTTACATCTTCCTTAACAGGATGTGTTGCTCCTACACACTATCTGCCAAACAGTTTGGCACATTTCCAGTCATAAGGAGACCCAAATTCTGCTAGTTAATTTTTGTGGAGTTAGCACTTATGCATGTTTGCCTGTAAAAATATGATTTCTTCCTTCCTTCATTTATTTATTTCCTGAATTTAATGGTTTTGGTTAAAACATTAGTGCAAGTGCCAGAGAAGTTATTGCTCGAAATGAAAACTCTGTGACCTAGAGATTCAGAGTAAGAGGGCATGTATTTTTATATAACTGAAAGAGAATTCCTTTAAATACATGTATTCCTATCCTGAGAGTTTACAAAATAATTTATATTTTTAGAAAATAAAATGCAATGCGCTGGTGAGATTATTGTATAAAAGACATCGGTACCAGCTAATATAAAACCTTTGTCTCATAGAAAATGAATGAACAAAGTTTGCCTTCTTTTAGTAGAGTGAATTCATAGTCACAGTGTGGCAGAATACTGCAAAGTTCCTGAAGACCCATACTAAGGGGATCAGATGTGGGCACGGTGAAGTGGGTGCTGCCTGCGTATAGTGGCATTTACGTCTCCAGGTGGTACCAAGAAGATGATACTCGGGATGGTTCTGCAGTCTAGCTCCTGCCTATGAAGTGTGGAGGGGAAGGAAGAGCAGGATCCCACTGGTCAGATAAGATGAGGCTGATTCTGCCCCTTTGTCAGCAAGGGTAAGCCCAGCACAAGCCCTGTGCCTCTCTACCTCTGTAGCTGCAACCTGTGGGGCTGCCTGAGTAAGAGCAAAATGCAGGGACAGTAGTGAAAAAGGAAGACCACAGCTGGAGAAGATGAGAGATCTTGTAGGGCTTTGGGCAAGAAAAAACAGTGAATCCTCTGAACTGAATTCCTCTTGCTGTGAATAGGAATTTTGTCTTCATTTTTCATTCAGTGCTTGATGAAGTCAAGAACAGTTTTTAACTTATTTCCCATAAATAAACAACAGTATCATTTGGTATTTATTCAATGATCACCTCCTTTTCCAAACTGAAAATATCCATGGTACAAAAATTTTAGTTGACATTTTAAATCAAAGGAGTAATACTTCTCTTAAAATCATGATGTTTACAACAGTCTGGAATATATGAATTACTGTTCCGTCTGTATCTGCCATTTCTTTACAAGTTTCACGGTGTTCTGATGTTACAGTATTTTGATAAGAGATACCAATGTAAGTCTTTTCATCTCTTACACTAGTAATTAATTAGTTACTAGTGAATTCTGCTTTCTGACATAGGCAATCTCACAGATGTATGATATAGGCCTCTTTTTCACTTGGGTTACAAGATCCAGGCCTCTATTTGGTACTGAAATGCACATTTTCCCTGATCTATGGGAGTCCTTTATGCATGTTTTCCATTATTCACAAAATATCCTGTTATATATGCACCTTTTTTTACAGGATCAAGATTTTAGACCTCACTCCATGTGGTGCCTGGTTTCTTTTTTTTCTTTTGCCTCACTTCCATAGGTTCCAACTCTTAAGGATTACATGCATGAAAAGAAACTGACTTCCTCATAGGTCATGACCTTTCATGCATAATATAAATTCACATACTATGATCATAGTGTAGCTATAGTCATTCAGAAGTACTGCAGAGAGCTATTTGACATTATTGTATATAGAGTGAGGGCAAAGGGAGTTGAGCTACAAAGAGAACCAACTGTTTTTATTAATGCACAATTTCATAACTAATCGTTTTGTTGAAGCATAACATACATCTTGGGAAGTGATGTATTTGTGTTAGACATTTGTAAATCTAACTAAGCATAAACACTTCACTTCAAAGCATTCCTGTCAGGGAATGATTGTATTTTAACAATATGCCCAAAAAGGCTTGTCTTTTTGTTTAAAATAGTTATACCTGAGGGAAGACGTGTATTATGAGGTATACTCCTGAATATTAGTCTATATGAACATACCTCACTTTGGCTAGCTAAAAATCATGAGATTAGGTAAACACAGTCTAGTCATGAATACTTCAGGGACCTGAATTTTGTTATTAAGCAGCACTAAAAAACTTGTTTTACAAATAAAACAACAAAATACCCCAGTTACAGCTTTTGCAGTCTCACTAGATACCTAAATTGACAACAGTAGCTTCAAGACCAACATGCATAATCTTATTCATTGTCCAAGGCCATGGTAAATGATGCATATACATATAGCCCATG
Organism: Aphelocoma coerulescens; assembly: GCF_041296385.1. Classification (NCBI taxonomy): domain Eukaryota; kingdom Metazoa; phylum Chordata; class Aves; order Passeriformes; family Corvidae; genus Aphelocoma; species Aphelocoma coerulescens. The sequence continues at coordinate 127,247,801 of NC_091015.1, forward strand.
GGAAAAAGAGGAAGTCATTAGCTTGGATGTTTTTTGAGTCATCCTGCACTGAAGGTGGTAAACGTTACCTACTCATTTTGGTCAAGCATGCACACTGGGTTAGTTAGCATGGCTCAACTGACAGGCAGAATTGTAATAATCCTCAGATTTACTAGAGGTGCTAAACTGGGCTGTTAGATGTAGGCCATATCATGTGGCATTCTTACCTGGAAGCTAGCCCTACAATCCCATCAATTTCAGTAACCATCTGCTAATAGCACTAATCATCTGCTGGATGTGTGGAACGACAGGAAAAATGGTTGTTGGCATCTCCCCCACAGCTGGACTCAGAAGTTTGACTGAAGCTGTGTTGGTGTGCCCCACTCTTGTAATGAGCCTAGTGTGAAGGAAGGATCAGACTTGTGCAATTGATTTGCACACTGAGGAGTGCACTGAGCCTTCAGTTTGCTCTGGAGTTTACCATGTTGCATTGTCTGTAGGAACACAGACAAACATGCCTTAAAATAAATTAATTTGTAAACTTCTGTTTCAAATTTCTGTATTATGTGATAATCTGGAGATTATCACATAGATGTGTTTCAAAGAAGTGATGAAAGAGAGTGATAAAGTGATTTTGTGAATACTTGGTAGAAACTGGAGAACAGGACAGGAGGATAAAGCTCTGCAGTTAAGAATTAGTGATGCTAGAAAGCAGTCCACTACTTAGAAGTGCAAATCAAAGGACTGTCATTTGAATACATCACCATGTGAGTAATAAATCCTTTCCAAATGCAATTGTAACTTGATAGCATCAAGGGCTGTGTGACCCCAGCACTCAGAGATGCTCTCTCCATCCTGGCGTTTTTTCAGTTGTCTTTTAACCACAGGATTTCTAAAGCTACAGGTTGAACAGGTTAAAGGCAGGATCTTACTCTCCTGTTCCCAGTCCATGACAAACCATCATCTGTATTTGTAATGTTATTAATATCCAGAAAATTGATTAAAGGTTATAATATCTAAGATTTCTAGTGTATAAGGCTTAAATATCAAACATTAAATAGAAAAATACCCTGTACAATAACCACAATGTTTCTGGAATAAATTGAAACATGGCATTTACAATATGGAGAACAATTGAAGCCACAAGGGGACAGTAATCTCTGCCGAGGAAATTGTTACTTCAGAGGTATGGTCTGCTGAATTTACAGTGTTCTTGGCAGGCATATTTACAATCTGAAAATAAAAATCTGGTTATTCTTAATTCTAATCTTTTCTCATTCTAGTTGCCCTCATGCCTGCTCTTGACTGCAGCAGATCCAAAGTTTTGATTGCTATAAATTTTAACACAAAACCTAAATCAATTTATCCCCACTATTCTCACCCTTATGAGCTGTACTCATTCTACCTTCCAATTACTAACAGATAATGTGCTGTAATAATATGCTGTCGGCCAGCAAGTACCAAATTTTATTTTCACATCAGGTTTTAATGGGAAGTGCCAAAACACCTTCAGAATTTACCAAAAAATTTCTCAGTATTACAGAATCTACGGCCTACGGGTGTTAGAATGCGTGCACAAGTTTGATGTTTTATTCAAACAAATATCTCAAAAGACTCAGAATTTGCATCAACAAATAAACCTACATAGAATTAATAGTTTCTCATTTCAGTGATTGCTTTAACTGGAGAATCAGTACTTATTGGTCTTTCCTGATGGCTGCAGAGAGTCAAGACTTTTGATTTCCCCCACTTCCTAGTAGTGGTTAGGTTCTAATTCTCTTTTGAGGAGATCACTTGTGATTAGGAATTCCACTTAATGAAGGGGATGTGTTGAAAACAGGCCAACCAAGTGAACATTATGGTACTCCCTTGTGACACACAGCTTCTTTTTCAAACAGACCATAAACTGAACGTGTAACAATCTCTCCTGGCAAATACATAGTGTTCCATCAGTCATTGGATTTTGCAGCTTGAATGAATCAAAGCACAGTCCTTGCTTGACAATCTAAATTAGGGACAGCTTGATTTTATTTAAAAAGGAGAAGAGTCATGGAATGGTCTTCAGAACTTAACTGCAGTCCTTGTAACATCTGCAAAAACATTGAAGCAAATCTACTACTCTTTTACATGCTCCACATAAATCAGCTGCTGGCCATCAAGGTTTGGGGTGGTCCATTTAGGCTGTCTTTATCTGCCTAATCTATCCATTATAGAATGGAGCTAACAAAAACATATCTGGTCAGCATGGAGGGGCAGAAAGTGGCAATCAACCGTGGCTTGGTTCTGACTCCCTCCAAGAATGTATCAAAATTCTCTAAATAGAATTCTACAAAAATATTGTGCAGTTGAAGGGTCAATAGTTGGTGGATTAGCACTTAATTCCCTGGAATAGGGATATAGGAATGAGCTCATTAACAACAATATTTATTCCTGGAACAGGGTATAGAGACAGTTACTCTCCCGCTGCTCAGTTTTGCTTCCCTCCCGCAGTAATTCCCCAAGCCCATACATTCAATTTCCTTAGACCATGGTGTCATCTGGCAGTAGCTGCACCTTTAGCAGCTGTTGCTGGATGTGCCACACACGGATCCAGCCAGCACACTGGAGCCTTGTGCCCTCTACAAGGTCCAGTTGTGTTACTGGGATAATTCATATTCCCCAGGTGTTTGTTGCTTCTCTCCTCTTCACCCTCTGCTGCATACAGTGTACTGCTGGAAGGCATTTTGTGAGCTGTTTGTTATCTCTTCAGGTAAAATCATACCGATTAATGTTACTTTTTTCATCAAATTGAGCTGACCTTAGTGATTTCATCAACATTATTCCTTAAAAGTTCTTCGAAGAAATGGGAGCACAATGTATTCCACCTAGCACACCGATTAGAAAAATGAACACCTTTAAGACTAAAATTTATGTTCAAATTATTTTATTTTATATGCTCTTTAATAACTGAAAATGAAATAAAAATTGATTATGTGGTCAAATGTTAAATTGCAGACTGACAAACCTCAGAAACCTAAATAATTCCTCAACATAGGAAAGAGTTTATTAACTTCCAGTATTAGCATTTCTTCTACTGGATCTTCAGAATTTTGTCTATTTCTTTGTAAGATCAATTATGAGACAATTTATTTTCTGACCATAACAAAATGTAATTTACCAACTTTTAATTTAAGAACCCCTAGTATTTATTTGTTTCAAATGAAAACTGTATTTCAGCAGTTGATCTAAAATTAAAGCTTTTATTCTTTGAGCAGCTACATTTTATTTCTGTAAATTGTTCCAAAGAGTTAGAAAGACATTCCCACCAAGAGCTCATAAAATTACAAAACCTTATGACTAAGTTTCCTTAGGTGTCATTTGTAGTTTCAATATGTCACTTTCTTACATACAAGCACTATTTATAAACAAAATATCTGCATCCTCTGCAGATATTGAAAAATCAATACTTTTTTTGATAACAGCTTCATAAATGTGAGAGAAATAAAAGGAGATTATTCTGCAGTAATTTTTCACATATCTATTTGTGTGATCCATTTTGGCTCTTCTCTCTCTGCTGGCACAGACCAATTATGCAATGAAGAAAAAGATCTCAAGACTGATTCTCCTTGGCTCTGTGTGGGGATGAGGAAAATGACCTGCTGAGAAAAGCAGTTTTTAGCTCTCAGAAGTCACATGGAGGCAGTTGATTACAATACGTTTCAGGCATGTAGGTTAAAGACCTTGCTTTGAGATATAACTTGATATTGTACTACCAAGTGGAAGGAATGAATAACCAAGTAAAATCTGAACTCTGGGAAATGCTGAGTTCAACTCAAGGGAGATCAAAATGTAGATAGGAGGTAGCTCTGGTTTTAAACAACTGGTGACCCTAAAATCAGAGAAATATATAGCCTATATACTAAAAGAATTGTGACTTCAATGAAAAATTAGGTTAGAAGAAGAAATCTCTCACATTTGTGAACTACATCTTTTAATAATTAAAAATTATATGTATTTAGAAAATACATCAAAATATGAAATTCAAGAGCTTTTAAAACCTTAAAAAGAATATAAGATTCAATTGAGAATGCAATTTCAGTGGAATTACCAATATTTGGCACAGACTTAGAGGTGACTGAGAAACAAAAATACTTGCCAAGTAGATCTGATGTGCCTAATTATCTGAACCAGGGCTATAGAAATAAATACAGGAAAATTCATAAACTAACAGTCAAAAAGAAAGCAGGTATGTTTTTAATACAATTAAAATATTGAAAACATCTAAAGAACACAATATATCATAGTACATCAGAAGGTTCTTCAGATACCAGCAATGATTGCCCAATTTCAAGAAAATGCAACAAAAAAATGATTCTTTTGGAGGTGCTCCTCACAGGAACAGGAAAAAGATTTCTCCTCCCATCCTAACCTTCAAAAAATCACTTTGCCTTCCTCTAAATTAACAGTCTGTTTGACTAAGGGAGATTCTTCCCTATACAACACTGGCACAATCAATTCAAGATCTAAAAGGCATATTTTAACAATTTGCTGGAGAATGAGAGTGTGAGTTATTTGGTCTCCCAGATCTGAGTCTCCCGTCATTCAGGAGTAATCAATGCACCCTAACTATGTTTGGACTGCTGCTGTGGGAATGGCACTATATGTTGGCAGATTACCAACACTACTTTAGTATTCATTGATATATAGGATAAGAGAGCTCAGCTCTGCTGAAGATTGGACTGTAATGTGTTTCTTGTAATGGAAACAATTACTAAAGAAAAACACAAGAAAACAAAATTGCAGACTATGTTTATCAGTTCACAGCTATTTTAAGATCATCATCATTTTGGCTAAAAATGAGGCTGGCCATTTAGCCCTTCCTCTCTTCTCTCTTCTCTCATGACACAAAAAGCTCTGAGAGTTGCCTGTTTCCTCTGCCTGGTATTATGAGATGGATTTTCCTCTGCTTAGACTGCAACTCCCCATATGAGAGGCAGACAGCTGTACTTTTCTAGATTTCAAACCCTGCTTCCACTCCCCCAACATGCCTAATATTCCTATTGTGTTCGCTTAACTCAGATAACTTCTTCCTGCTTCCCTTCTGCCTCCACAACCTGTTAGTGAAGAACCATGAGTTGGACTATGTGACCCCAAAGGTCCCTTCCAACTTCACATACCCTGAAAACATCAAGAAATTTCACACCTCGGAAGAAAGTGCTTGTAGTCATCTTATTAAATTCTAAAATATGGAAAAATGACATCGCTAAGTCCTTGTGTTACTTCTGTAACACAGAAGTAGTTGAAACTAAAATCCTGAGTATGAAAAGTCTGGTAATCATTTTGTTTGAATAGTACTGAACCCACCAAAGGCTGGCTCATTTCATTCATGGATATGCAGACTGTCCAAAATTTCAACTATATCTCCTGTCCCGTTTGTTTGCCTGAGGAAGCAGAAAATCAAGCAGAAAATCATAACTGAATCAAATCAGCTCACTGTTCTGTCCCTAAGAAAAAGTAATTACACATTTCCTATAGAGATGGAATTTGCAACCAAGCTACCTTTGACCCTTTGACAAAAGTTTTTCATGGTATGAAGCATGATGCTCTTTTCCTCCTAGAGCACAATAGTCCTATCTTTTCTGTGTATCAATTGTGCAGCCAAACTGTGGGTTCATAGAAAAAGATTGTCCAAAATTACGTGTAATGTCACTCTTTGAACAAAGAGTAAAAGAGTAATTTTTTCTACTATATAGTAAATATTCTGGATTTTTCCTATCATTAAAAATACATTTATTAACTGTCTATTCTTTCTAAATCTGAACAGCCATCTAAATTTTTACTTCATAGTATGATTGCAGTATCTCGGACTACTGTACCAATTTCAACTGTATGCACATCCATTTTCCCTGAGCCATATCCTCAGCCTTTTATAAGAGTCAGTTATGAGCTGCAGCACTGAACATGGGATGCTCATATCCCAGGTCAATAATACACAGCTCAAGCCTATATAAATAAACATGAAGTCTTTGTTTCAATGTGTGGCTTAGTGCCAGTTGTGTTACTGAGGGCTGCAGATATCAAGCTTGAACTAGATCATTTTTATTTTTCCTCTGCCATCAACTTGCCAGACAGAGCTCATTACAGCTCTTGCCTTACAAGAAGTTTAGAATGTTTTTGGGTTTCCAGGAATTAAAAAGTCTTTCAAAAATCCGTTTTATTGGAATGTGTTGACTGGATCTCCTGATCCTTCAAGAGCAGACAGCCACCAGGCACTATAAAAAAAAAAAAAACAACCTCACTTTCTTCTAACCAGGATATGTCAAGTTCTTCTTTCTTACAGATATCCTGCCTTAACAGATGCTTAACTCCCAATACATTGTATAAACATTGTAAGGTGGTTTTGCACAGTCATGTCTGCTTAGCATAAATAGATGACTGTCTCATGTCTAAAAAGCTATAAATGCAGGTCACAGGAGAAAAGGACAGCATGGATTTATGCCAGTGGCAGAAGAATTTTGAGTCAAGGGGCATAACAGGAAACTATAATGTTTTCTTTTAATAATATTTACCCTTCCTTCAGATGTTAAGTGTGCAACTTGAGACAGATAAATCATTTTGTCTGAGATACTTCTACATCACTTTGCAAGAGTACCTTAGGTCTGTGATCAAATGGCACTTGAGAGCATTTTGCATGTAAAACTATGGTTCTTTTTTTTCTTTTTCAACACTAAAACAAAAGGATATATTTCTTTTCTTCCAGCTACGTTCAGTGTTCACTGTTCTATTTAGGTCCAAACTGCTGCGTGTTACAAAGCTGCAATTGAAACTTGTGAATTAGCCACACTACCATGTGAAGGACAGTTTCCTGATGGTGGGAAAGAGTTTAAAAGAATGACAGCTCCCAAGATTTAAGTGGTGCTGCAGGGTGTTAAGCTCCATAGGAGAATTTGAACATGTCAGAAGTGTCAGGTACTTTATATTCATGAACAATTTCACAAAGGAGTTGATGGTGCTGTCCTTGCATTATTAAAGGCAAAAAGAATGACATGGTTACCAAATTTAACGACTTCAAAGAACTGGGCCTGTCACGTCGCCTGCTACAGAGCTACTTGTATTGAACTATTTTAAGGCAAACATTCTTGTCAGTATTTGCTATTAAATTGTTTAATAAAGGCCACATTGAGCTTTTAGTCAAGCCCTGTAATGTTCTTGAAACACTGAAAATTTGCATGAAAGCCTTGCGGCAATATGCTAAGTTGATATAAGTTAAAACATCTGTTGCAGGATTTATCCCTAGGTAATTAACTAGAGTTGGCGTAATGGAAAGGAACAGATTTTTCACTCAGCTATAGAAACCTGTTGCAGGGAAATAACTAAACTTCTTCCTAATTTTTTTTTCCTAATATAGTAGACTATTCTTTTGTTTCATTAAAATGAAAAGAATGCTGTATATTAAGACAGAAATTACAAGTGGGTTTCTAGCATCTTTTTTTTAAAATTCCTGTTTGCAACTCTGTCATATCATATGAAGAAATGTGCAGTCTATTAAAACCACAAGGAGCTCCATGTTGGGGCTTATACATAATCTCTGAGTGAAGCTCTCCCACTTGATGTGAAACACCTAACAGCCCCCACCAGTGACCCTGAATGTTACATCACTGAAAGAGCCTGGTTTTTCTCTGTGCCATCAGTCCACCTCTAAATGGAACTGGTTCAAGAAAAAGAGCTGGGAAGCCCTGTCAACATTACAACTTAGCCTCTAATTTGGCAATGAGGAGTATGAATTTGGCAGTGCCTGTGAAACATCCCAAGAAATTGAAGGATTTCAGACTGGACTTTAGAGTGATCAGAACTGACCTAAGAGGCTATATTTTTCTCCCCTGCTGTGCTTTATTGGGGGATAGCATTATATGCTTATCTAACAGAATGCCTCTCTTCTCCGTGGGGTCCAGAGAAACATAAATCTACCCGACACATTTCCCAAAGACATCTGAGAGTTCCTCTGCCAGCATTCTGACTCACAGACAGAGGCCAGCTGTGGCCTGGAAGCTATAGATCCAATTTAGCATGGCTTTGTGCCCAAACTAAAACATCTTGCCTCAGCAGAGCTGTGTTAATGCCTAGACAACTTCTGGACTGCAAGGGGCAAGCATGGCCCATTGCAGGATGGGCAGGACGAGAGCACTTGCCTGTGTGAGACATAACTCTGTTTGCAAGTCCCTTGGCTATCTAGGCTAATGGAGCTCACCAGTTCTGTCAAGAGTGCTGTATGTGCCAAGAAAAGGCGCTCCTGGGAATTTTCTGCTTTAAACACTAACACCTTGAGAAATTTAGTCTTCCCCAGGCAAAGGAAAGGATTGGGTGACAAGTAAGTGCTGAGGGACAAGGGGATCTTTGTCCATCTCATCCACAGTCTTGTGAAGCAGATGAATAACCTTAGATTCAGGGCATATTAATGCATTATAACCTTGAATAGGATTTAAACTAAATATTCTATTTCTACAGTGTATAAACTAGTTCGTTCTGCTCAGCCTAATTAGGATATTAATGATGCAAATTTAGAGAAATGTCAAATTTTTAGACATAACAAAATCTATTTTATTTCCACCCAGTATGTACAGTTGCTGAATATATTTTCAAGTCTGTGTATGGTAGAAATTATTTTGCTTTTCAGAATCTTCCCAGAAAAGACAAACTGACATTTCCTGCACTCTTTAAATAATTCTGAATACAAAGTCAGTTGTAGGAGTGTGCAGGGAGAGATTTATTTGCCTTTAATTTAAAAAAATATTATTGAGCCAAAACACTCACATGACTGACAAGAATTAAATGTTTATTTTTTTTTCCTGAGACAATTCTACTGACTATTTGAGATTTTAATTACAAATTCCAGGTTCAAATTTGTCAGTGACCAGTTCAAGCAGTAATTCAGCTCACAATTTACGTGGATGAATGAAAATGAAGGACAAGGCCTACAGAAACTTGAATGATGGTGTAATTGCTTAGTACCATAGAAACATAGAATATGCTGAGTCAGAAGGGACCCATCAGTATCATTAAGTCCAGCTTCTGGCCCTGCACAGGATATCCCAAGAATCATGCTACAAGCATTTCATATAGGCCTTAGATTACTGCTGGAATGTTTGCTTATGTGGAGGTGTTGCAGCCCTGACATACATTGTATGAATGGGATCAAAGCCTCTCACTTGTTAAATGATATTAAACAGACAGTAATGAAATAAATTACAGAAGTATATTATTTCATGAGCAGCAACACTGTAGCTTGATTGAAGTTTGGAGAGGTATCACAAAATCTCAGATGTCTGAGTAATCAGCATTAATTATCTAAGCTGTGCACATGCCCTTCTAAATGGTGTGCCTGAGAAGAAAAAAGATTAATTGCTATTACACCATGATTGATATATTAGCTATTGCTTTCATTATCAATTTGCTATTTTGAATAACCTCTAAGGATGCAAAGAACTGCAAAGAATTCAGACATTTGATGATTCATATCAATGAATTCCACTTTCCGATGTTCCAGACAGGTTTGGAAGAGGAATCATGCTTACATACAACTATAGAATCCTCTATATCTCAATATTTAAAAGATTGCTCCAAATACATCAATTATATTGCTGAAATAAATATTGAAAAGCTAGTTAAAACTTGCCAGTTTCTTTTAAGTTACAACTGTAAGTTTGGAAAATATCATTTGAAAAACAAGATCCATAGGAACTTTTCTACACTTCAGTGGAAACAAAAAATCACATAATCCCTCTGAAAGCTCTTTTTAAACATTGCTGCTTTCTTCTTTCCTCATACATAGAAATACATGAACATTTTGCTACCCCAAACATAGGCACAAAAATATATTTAAGTCAGGCAATTTTAGACGAGTTTGTAATTAGTTTGACTTAAGCTTTACCACTGCTTCTGTTTGAGTCTCGATCACAATCTCAACTGAGGTATTAATTCTTATTTGATTTTAATATATATATATATATTATATAGGTGTGCTCAAGACATATAAACACATTATTCTGTGACTTAAGCTGCTACCAGCCTTCTAACCAACTGGTGTCTTTCCAGCAGTATATACTCAAACACAGTATAATACCTTAATTTCCACTGGCTTTTTGCCATGGTTACTCTACTGTCATATCTCTCTCATCCCAGTGGTCAAATGCATGGAGCATGGGTTGTTTTATTTTAACCAGTAAGCTCAATAAAATATAAATATTTATGGTGCAAATACAATTCCAACATTTTATCAAGCTGACCAAAATCTACTCACACATCTGGTTCCAGGGATTTGACTACTGCACTTGGCAATAGGGAAATGATTGAGTTGACCAGCAGTCTAAGAAGGTAAATGACAGTGAGTTTGCAGGAAATCAGTAGTAGTGACATACAAGTGAAAATGCACTGCTGCTCAGACTCAGTAACATAACCCTACATTAGGTGGCTTAGAGAATAAAACAGATTACTGAGAAATTAATATCTTACTGAATACTTTCCTAGTGAACCCCAGAAAGCATGGCTCTCTTACTGTTCCCTATATTTTCATGCTGTTATGAGCTTAAAAGGATAAATATTGTAAGATACAAAGATATTTTCAGTGCTTGTTCTACTACTGAGCACCAGAAAGACAAGGGTTTTGAGCCTAGAACAAAAGCAGTGACTACTCTGGGCAAAGCATGGGCTATATTACAGAATAGGAACTAAACAAATTATTCCAAGGAGTGAAGCAAAACTGTGGAGCACCAGCAGCAGTTTCTTCTTCGGGCCATTGCTCCCCGAATTGTCTCCATGGGTTTACATTTTGGGCAGAGAAGAAAGAATGGCCAGGAAATCTTAGGAAAGCCCTGTGATCCCGTCATCCTATCCTTAGGCAAAGGAATGCAAGTGCGATCACTCTTTAGCTCCAATTTCTGATGTAGATTGGGAAAAGGAACGGGAGTGATTGGGTTAGGAAGAACTTGGGTCAGGGAAGAGAGCAGGGCATCAATCTCCAGGCCTCTGTGGAGACAGCTGAGGAATCAGTCCCATGTGTGGAAAACCTGAACCTTATCTGTCTTCTATATTTCTTATGTAATAAAAGAGAGCTCTGCAATAGCATGTGCAATCTTAAGTATCTTATTAACCAAAGTAAAGAGAGACATGCCTTGCCAACTGTGTTTTTCCAATCTCCCTCGGCTCAGCTGTGCACCATCTGTCTTTAAATCATAAATATACTAATAACATTTACCCTTTGAGGCTCTAATCACCTAGGCTTGAATAACCCTCAGATCACAGGCTCATATTCAGCTCAAGTCCACTGCCTAGACCAGGTGCAACAAAAAGACATAAGCTCTGCAAGATTTTGTTAGTGAGAATAGATTCTTCTGAGAGCAGAATATAATTCAGATGGACTGGCTTTTAAGACATGGTATATATTTTTTGATAGCAGGGGTGTTGCCTACAATATATTGCTCCTAAATATTTGTTCAATTAGCATTTAAATATTCAAGCGGTAAAGCTTCCACTGTATTAATTAGAAAATAGAAAATGAATATAGTTGGATCATGATTTTCCTTCAGTTTTATGTTTTACCTCATTTGCCATTTTTGAAAAAAAATGATGCTCATATAAATGCTAAAAATTTAGGAGGCAGCTGAATAACTCATTGGTTTTAACAATATTTTCTTTTCCCAGAACTTCACCATCTACTGTAGCTCCAAGACATCTTCTGAAGAAAGCAATAAAGAAAGAAAAATAAGAGGTTGAAAAATGTCAAACAGAGAAAACCTCCCTGGCCTTTTATACCTTCCTGTCAATAATTCTAGGGCCAGTTTTAGCATAGCTCTGCTTCTGACATGGTAATATTTCCTGTGCAATACATTTCCTGTGCAATACACATCTGCATAAGACAGGAGAGACAGAGTAAATATCCTAAAGAAAGGATACAGAACAAGCAGAAAAACAGGGAAGCTGAAAAAAATGAAATAAAAGGCCAGAAGAAAGACTTGCCTTAGCAGAATGTATTCAAAAATTTATATTCACTCCCTTTGGAAAAACTCATTGCATCCTCCTTATTGACAGTGAAGCAAGTGTTTCTTTTTCAGCATATGTGCCCACATATCATCTCCAGGATAGTGTAAGCAAAAAGACATAGAAACAGAAAAAGAAAAGCAAAGTCAGTGCAATTATCTCCCAACTTTTCACACACTACTCCTTTTACCTGGTTACAGTTGCAATTTCAGCTGTCTTTTCCAGTCCCTAACTTGGCTTTTAGTAGCAAACAGAGCTTATTCTGCAAAGAGCACTTCCAAAGCTGCTGAACTGTATTCTTTTACTGTTCTTAATAGTTAGTATTTCAAAGACAACAAATGAAGAAAGTCACTGATGGATAAACACCCATAGGAGAGATGGAAAATGAAAGATAGACCATTGTCTTGTATGTGTGATGGTTTGTTCAGATTTACTGTATTCATTTTGAATGATATTTTATGCCCTCAGGGTGAGAAGTTCTGACTATTGTACAAATTAATTTCCTAAAATTCCTTACCATTTTGAAAGTAGACTCTAATCTTTCCATCTCTGCTAAGATACAGCAGAAAAGTACTCTGAACTCTCTCTGATATATCCAGACTACTTTGAAACACAAGTGAATTTCATTTGGAAATAGCAGTTAGAATATTAAGCATTGCCTAGTCACACCAAAAAGAAGAAAATAACGGGGAATAACTGAGCAAACCCAAAACTTCAATTAAGGTATTATATATTCTTTCTAGCAGCTCACTAGCATTTCACTGATCTATTCTGAAGAAGCTAAGAATTTACATCACATGAACTGTGGGTAGCAAAAAGCCAGTTGTGATACTTACATAAGAATGTCACTGTGTGGTGTGCTCTGAGAGTTCTGGTTAATAGTAGCACACAACAGGACACAAGTACAGCAGAGGAACAGAAGTTCTGTGTACCTTACCAAAAGAGGTGTATGGAATTATTCATGTATTGCCCATAAGGTTGCTTAAGGATGTGCTAAGAACCACCCTATGTTATTGTTTTCAACTGTTTACCTGTTCTTGCAGCGTTCTGACATTGTCTTCATACGACAGTGCAGTCAACCCTGATGATCCAGACCACTGGAGTAATTTGTGTGACTGGAGTAATTGGGTTTCAAATCACATCTGTGCTGCAGAGTAAAACCTTTTCCTAAGTGAGGATCTATATAATGATCCATAAAGTCAAAGGGTCACAATATACATGTTGCTGCTGCAGAGCAGGTCTGTCTGAGCACTGTGGACAAGTGCTGCTGAGTGCCAGATGGTACACACGTAATGCTAATGTGCTGTTCTTCTCCTGCACGTAACCACAGCTTCACATTCTTTGAAGACACACACCACTGATGTGAATTAGTGCAAATCTGCCCCCTGCAGTCACCAGCCCCTTGCAAACATGGCCTTCATGTCTTTCCTCATGTTTTATATCAGCTGATCCTTGTCATCATTCAGATATACAAAGGACATATGGTGCAGATCTCTGGCATGCAGGGACTCAGATTTGGCCAAATGGGAAGAAAGCCATGAAGGACACATAGAGAGTGTTACTTTCATCACAAGCCAAGACTGTGGGAACTGTTCTAGACATTAGCAGACCTTTATGTAGAGGTTTTTCAGCATGGAAGAAGATGCATAGCCTATTCCATGACAGCCAAAGTAAATAGTGCTAGCAGGACTCCCTTATTTCTCTATTTTTGTACTAGACATCAGAAACATTTGCCAATGTGATGGTGAGTGATATAAATTCAGTGCACAAAATACCATCTTCATTGCTATTCATTGGCAGTATTTTAATGCTGCTGCTGTTCCTCTTCTCTAGTGACCAGTCAGGCCAAAGACTGTTGTACATTTCTGTTTTCTAGGTAAATCACTCTAGGGGAAGTCAGGCCAATAAAAAACAAATACCAGAAAACTCTTTTAAAAATACTAAGCATCTTGATTTTTTAAAAAATTATTGAATTGGAATTTTTAGTCAGAGCCTGGTTTTCATCCTCAGATAATTTAATATCACAGTACAGCAAGAATTCCTGGGTGGATTGCAGTTTGTATCACTCTGGAGAGACACTGTCTTTCCCATTTCTCTATCCGTCAGCTTTTCAGGACTCACACAGCTACTCACAGTCATTGAGTACAGCATTAGAGTGATGTTGGGAAAGCATGTAGGTGTTTAAAATATTTTTAAATAAAAAAGGAACATTCTCTGTGTTCTGTCAATTTCAGAAAAAGTTAAGTTACACAAAACAGTTGTTCTCTCTATCTGACCTCCTGTCACATACAAAGCCACTAAAGTAAAGCCAACACTATGTGACATGTCATTGCCTATTAACTCAGTCATATAGCAGGGATAGTTAGCTTGTTCATGTCTGTCCTGTGTATAGAAAAAAGCTGTCAAGAAACAAACTATTAATTTTAATAATTTAGGGTATAGGGGAGAACTGTCATTCAAAATAGGTTTTATAATTTATCCTGGAAGAACAAAAAAGTTTCTGATAGATGCACCTTCACATCTGAAATGTCAGATACATCAAAGTTATCTCTATGCTATCAGTACAGCATGAAAAGACCTTCATTTTCTTGCAGGAAAAAGTAGGGCTAAAATGTTTGACAGGATTTCCTAATTATAGGGTATAGCCATTGCCAGTGTCCAGAAGTCTTACTTAAAAAGAAACAGGCAGAGTAAAAAGCATAGGCTTTAAGGCCAGAAAGGATCATTAGATTATCCAAATTTTTATGTGTTTCAGGCCAACACGTCTTAATATGTTTAGCTACTTACTAAGCCTAATAATTTATGAATTATCCGAGTACATTTTTTGGAAAACCCTCCATCTTTAATTCTTTCCTAATGCTTCCAGAGAATTGAACATACCTCAACAGATCATTAGTGATTTAGGGCCATTCCAAACTTAAATCTGCATAACACCAGCTTCCAGCTTTTAGTCTTTATTGTACCTCTCCATACAAATTTATGAAGTCCCTTTGTGCCTTACTCTTGGGAAAGTAATTAAACATGGAAATCTATTCATTATTTGGTAGCCTTTAAAAATCAACTAGGCAGACTGAGCCCTTTAATTCTGTCATTCTAACGTATACTTTCCAGCTCCCAGACATTTGTATTCCATCCCTGCTCTCTCTCCACTTACACAACAAATCTACACATCTTGAGGCTGTACAGATAAACTACAGATATAGAGGTGAAAAGATAAGTTAAACACTGTGATGCGACATATCACAAAGGTAGCACCACTTTTTTCTCTCAGTAAAAAACTTCTTAGCACACCTAATATGAACCTAGAACTCTTCCCAGAGTTTTCAGGAAGTAATTCTTCATCCTGTATTTATGGTCTGTATTCCATATTTCTACATGTGTAGCCTTAGTTTTGCTAATATTAAAGGAATATTCAAGCAGGCCTGTCTTATAAATCAGTCTGGACATCAAATAATCCATATGATTACATTTTTGTGATTACTTAACATGACTGTTACCGGCAACAACTTCATACTTCCAAATCATAAATCAAAAATATTTAATAAGCTTTAAAAACATTAGTTGATGTGGAGCCCCTTTTCAACAACTTTCCCAATTAACAATGGGCTGTCATTGGCAATTCGTTTCAGATCAGCCTGTCAGCTATTTGCAATCTGTCTACAAAGACAAAATGCAGAATATAGAGAATATAGAGAGAAAAATACAGGTGAAATTGAGGAAATTATAAAGTTTATTAAAATGAGAAAAGAGCACATGCTGCCTTCTTAAAAAAACAGCTGATTGAATTCACCCAACACGTAAAACTCAGATAAATGTGTTTACAGTTTGGGGGTAAAAATCTGAACAGAGTCTTTATTTCACATTGAGCTCCTAATATAGTCATTGTCAGTTAGGATCTCATAGACTGAGAGGCAGTGAAGTGAATAGACACACTCTCCTCCCACTTCTAATCTGTTTCTCCAGACTCTCAGCCTGTTAAACTGCACTTCTCTGCTTATTTACGTATCCAAGTTTGCTCTGGGAGATGGTTAAAAGGTAGAGAGTATATAATTCTTACCAAAGGCTCCAGTCACAGAAACACCATGAAGCTTAAAACCAGAATGCACTTTCCAAGACATGTGGGATAAGAATACTTTATTTAAAACCTGTGCTGTTATTGGTTTTTCTATGCCTAGGCAAGTTTCAACATCTTCTCCCCATTCTCCAGGTCCCTTCTTCCATATGATTAGATGTCAAAACATAAAACAAATTAAACTAATTTTTATCATTGAGGAGGAGTGCTAAATCTTATAGAGGGAGAGTCAAGTCTCAAGGGCACCTCCAAGTCTTTTTCTTACCATTGCATTACTTTAGCTAACAAGTGACAGGAATTCTATTTAGGAATGACAGATTTACTGTACAGACAGCTTCTTCTAGTGGAAGTTTTGACTAGATTTCATCTTCTTTGAGATATTTTGCAAATATCATGTTGCCAGTTATTATTAGACCTTATGTTAATTTAAAAATAAAAATTCCACATGACAAAAATATTATCGTACATGTGCCTCCTTTGGCTCAAAGTTAGCAATCATCATGATGAAGTAGACATGAGTTATGAGGTTTCCATGGAGGAAAGAGTACTGGACCAGTGAGAGAATGTTATAATCCAGCTGTAGCAATAATTCCAAGCAGCTTTTAGACAGTGAAGTCTTAATAAACTTAAACACTTGTTTAAGCCAGATTTATTGAAGCAGCTTCACATACTGTGGTTCTGGTTTAGGGTTTTCTATTCTGGGCAGAGCACCAACTGGAAAGAAGCCTTGGAATATGCACTCCCCAGTCCACTACAGAGTCCTCTGAAAACGACACATACCTTTTTCTCTGCTCTTCCCTGTCCTCCCATCACATGTATTACTAATGTTAAATAACAATACAGTTCACTATTTTATGATGGAAAAGTAAAATTAAAGCAAACCAAAATTATTGTGTTTTATTCACCAAAAGAGGTGAGAGGCATGTTACTAAGCCTACACCTGAGACTGCAGCTTTCTCACAGTTCCCATGCAGGAACTTGCCATTGCCTTGGATATCTGTGAAAGCTCTTAGAGTGTTGTTTATTTCATTTTGGTTTTGGGGGTTTTTTAATTAGGAAAAAGATAAGTACACTCTAAGTTTTCTATTTGCATATTTCATGATACTGTGTCACTCATTCATGCTGTCTTGAACTCACTTTTTTTTTTTTGAAGTGCAATTTGCCCTATGTTTCTCCCTCCAGAGCTCTAGAATGGCTTCTCTTTAGATTTTGTATTTTAGTCATTTCCAGGAGTTACTGTCATTTCCATGATCACTTTTTCATAGGTTTCTTTCCTCCTCCCTGATTTACTCAGAGGAGTTTTTCCATTGATATCTATTTCATTTCTGTTTACAAATGTAAAGGAATATAATATAATTTTGGGAGTTCTAACAATCACTCCTTCCTTTCAAATGTAAGACAGTCTGGAATTCATCTCTATTCTTTCCACTAATAATTTATATGCATGAAAACAAAGATTACTTGTCTTTCAAAGCACATTAGTCTTCACCATACTATGAGGTCTCCAGGATCTCTTTGAGTCTAACAAGATTCTAGCTCAGTTCAAGTCTAATAAACTAAAAGCAATGCCTGAAATATGCTGCTTTGCATTGTGCTAATAAGTCTCCAAGTTTTTTGCTGCTTCTTCAAAAATCAGTTTTGTGATGAAAAGATAGAGTGTGACTCAATCAGTGTTTCTTGTTACTATCCAACATGGATGAAAACTAAAACTGGAAAGAAAATTCTTTCAAACTGTTACTATTATTGATGCCATCAAGTCTTCATGAAAAACTACTAGAGAAAGGTTTTAACCCAAAGCCTTCTGTAAGCAAAGCAGTGACAATGACTCTGACACTCTCCATTAAATTTGCTTTGGGCCTGAAGAACTGCTATCCATCCTGGCCTGAGGATATCAGACAGCAGAGAGCAAGGCAGTTCCCTCAGAACTCTGACACTCAGTTTGGTGTCAGCCTTCAGCCATGAGCCTCTGTACAGATGAACTGCAAGAATTCAAGCAGTATCATGGATACACTTATTTCATTTGGGAAAATGCAATGTAACTCCACAAACTGACAAAATCCAGTCTTGCCAAGAGCAATTCAGCCCCAGAACAACTTAAAAACACATTCCTTGTTCAAGTGAGAACAAAATATAAGCTGGTGACTGATGTGCTGTGTACCCTGGGTCTGTGTGTGACTGGTCATGTTCAAACCTCCAGTGTTCAGAGCCAGCCTTTTTATACTTTGCCTCTGGTTATCACCTGTAAATAAACCATGTGCCTGGTTAATGTGCCCTGACAGCTGCACAGTTCATGTAAGAGAGGTACAGATTCATCTCAGGGTATGGAAAAGGTGAAGGAACCTTTACCATAGCAGGTAAAATTTAAGACCCTTTTCCCCCATCTTGCAAACTTCGGTCTCTGATGTCATTAGTGTTATTTATTGATTTTCTTTGGGGTATAGGAATGGGAGAGAACTCTTAAGATGCAGGATTAACCTATTAGAGGAAGGCATTTTATCATGTTTTAATTAACATAATTTAATAAACATAATTTATTATAATAACATACTTGAGTCCTCTAAAAAAAATGTTAAAACCTGCCATTATAAGACTGTTTCAGAATCTGACAGTGAAATTAATTAGGGTCTTGTACTTTCAAAACATCATCCTGAAGTTTGTCCAGTCAACTCCTATAGACCCTATCTCCATACAGACTTTTCAGACAGGGACTTACACCAAGGAGTTAGTGATTTACACTGTATGGGAATGGCAGTAATGATGTGGAGATCATGTGAGGAGAAATTATTCCCATGGAAGGTGCTGAATAGCTCAAGTTCACTGAAGTTTAGAGACAAAATAACTTTAGGCAGCATTTCCATATAGCACTACCTAAGCACTCAAAGTGGCATTCAGGAATGTATGAGCTATATAGACCCTCAGGGAGAACACTGTAAGGCAGGGGCATATTTATTGGGAGAAGCAAGGTTCAAAATGGAAAATAAAGGAAAGGCTGCAGTTTGTTTGCTTTCTTAGCCCTCTCTTATGACCAAATGCAAAATACAGCTCTCTCTTATGAAGGATGATCAAAATGGATCAATTTTAAGTACTTTTGTTGATGATAAGTCACTTTGGGTACCAAAGATGAAAGCTAACCTGCAAAAGATTGCTACCAGACCTTAAGAAAGTGAGCAATAAGGAAACAATTGAAACAATAAATTTGAGCTCGATAATCATGAAGCAATGCATATAGAAAAGTCATATTACATTTTATGCACAGATATAGTGATGGGCTTCAAGCTAATATTTTCCATGATGTGGAAGTGAAATATTTCCATGAAAGCATAAATTCATTGTTCAGCTCTAATTAAATTGACTGTTACTAGAAAAGAAATATCACTTACATAAATTGGAAATATTTAATTTATGTACTATTTAGACAATGATTTTAAGGGAGGCACACGGTGTAAATGGAGTTCATATTGCTGAGAACAGAAGACTATTGCCAAATGTGCTTCATAAGTAAGAGTGCATGACCATCAGGGGATATTTCAAATAAAGATAACTTTTGTTTGTAGTAAATGAGTTAGTAATTATTCCTTGAACTTGTTGCTTCATATATAAAATGCAAAAATTACCATATACAGTGTAAAAATGGACAGCAAGTCCAATGACAGGACTATTCTTTTTAGAAGAAATGTCTTCAATTGGAGTGCATAAAAAATTTCTGATACTGCAAGTAAGCAAATGAATCAACTACTAAAGCAAGGGGCAGAATTACTGCACTTCCATAGAATTACAGGAGTGATAGGACAAATGAGCACCAAAGCTAAATTAATTGCACTCATTACATTGTGCATTGTAATTACAGTAGTAAGGCTCTACATGGACAGTAAAGTGATGCTGTTATGGTTGAAAAAAATACACATCCTTGGGTCCAAAATAAAAAGGCATGCTATCAAATGGTATAAATATTTCTGTCAAAATATTAAAGAATTATTGCCTTACAGTGAAGCTACATGAAACCTTCACAATTTGTACCCTGTTCTTTCTCTGGTGGACTTTTAATGAAAAGAGCTTATATCTGATTTTTTTTTTTTTTTAATACCTGTCTGTGAGCAGGGGATAAAGCTTTCATCTTCATGGACACAGTGAGGAGGTAAGATTGGGGGTTATGTTCCACTGTTGTATGGTAAATGGAGGAGGAAAGAAATTAAATGTAGAACAGCAGCAAATATTAGCCTAGGGAATTCAAAACCCATACTCCAGAGTATTAAGTGCTGCCTACCTTCATTCCTTTTATTTGTACCTCTCCTGTACTTCTCCATAGCAATCTTTCCCAGCTCAGGTCCAGTGCAAGTAGCCCCTGATGACAGGATGGTGAGAGCAGTGGGACATATTTCAGGCAGATACTTTCTTTCCCAGCATGGAAGCAATTCATCCTGGTCTTCTGCACCAACCAGTTGTTTCAGTTCAGTCTCTCATGCCAAACCACCTTGTGCTGGGTAGTTCTGACAGGTCTATAAGCAGCATTTCTATATCTGCTGACCAGTCCAAGCTTCTGCCCCAGGTGAATTAGGCATCCCATAGTGGACAAGGAGGATGAGGTGGGATGAAAGGAATGTCTGTGAGGTGCTGGTTTCTTTGGCCAGGTTGAAATTATTAGGATTTCTACATCTCCTATGCCCACGGTATTCATCTATCTAATCAGTCTCAACTTCACCCATTTCCTCCTGCAGCTGAAAACCAACATAGCCATTAATAAAATCTTTTATATGTGGTCTGAACATATATTCATTTTGTTGTTTTACATCTCAGTTACTCTACCAGCACTTTGCCTGGTCTTCAAAACAGGCAACAAGTGCCTGTGTCCAAGGTGAATCTGACAGTTAATGTTTTCCATATTTTTGCTTATTCTCATTTTCAAGGTCTTCCATGGTATAATTTTCTTAAAACTAATGTCTCATTCCATGTTAAAAGTTCAGTTTCTGACACTTACAAGGTTTTCATGCTATCACTTATTGCCTAAGTGGTTGTAGCATCGGGTTCTTATTTTTTAAATAAGCTTTCAAAGACCCCTCTACAATGAGAGCCCTTATCACAAGAAGAGTTCTTTACAAAACTCTGCTTGGCTGTCTTGCTCTCTGCTGTCAAATCTCTCAGTGATGCATTTAGACAGCCGAAAATGGAGTCATTTTCCACCTCACCAACCATCAAAAGTTCATTGTTTTCATGTACACTTTCCTCACACTGTTTTACTCTGTGGCTTTAACCTCTCTGAGATGAGAACAGGTTCTCTGTCCTGCATTTGAATAGCACCCAAAGCACAGATTGGGACATTTTTTACCATGTTGTGATAAAAAATTAAGACGGTCTCAGCAATAAAGACAGAAAATTTAACTTTGGGTTGTAGTCGCCATTCACACAGATCCAGGTTAAATTGCTCTTGGCCTTATGCTGTTGGCCTTCTCTCTGCAATAGGCCAGACCAGAAATAGTATTTGTTGTCAGTGGCATTTTTAAGAAATTTAAAAGTCTGGAATAATGAAGTTGGTTAAAAAAGGTGAACAGTTAACCAGAGTAAAAGTTGGGATAAGGCACTACTGTAGATGCTGGTTCTGTTCCTATCGAATAGTCTCCACCAGGACAGAAACTAGACAAAAATTTTGAGCATGCAAGGACAACACAGTAATGGGTAAAGCCATAATCAGAAGTATTTCTGAAGCCAAAATATTTTTTGATTCATTTGCATGAGAAAAAATGAAAGAAAATCTGGAAAACAATAATGTGAAAACATGACAAAACTGCATCCTACTTGAGTGTGCCATCTCATCTCAGCTTCTATGGCATTTGGTTCTTTATTGAGTTTCCAAATAACCACCCTCTAGAATTGATTCCTAAAATGCATTAACAGATCTTAGAAGGACTACAACTTATGTTTCAGGTTAAACAGGAAAGAGACTGTGCTATGCTACTTTGTGATTTTTATGCTACTAACTTTAGTATCCCTGCATCTAAAAGCTACAGTGAAATATAGTAACAAACAAATGTGTTCAGAGGGGTGGCACAGAAAAGTTGGTTTTATTTCCAGCTATTTAGAGCATACTGAGCATAAAAAGGGACCAAAGAGAAAGAAGGGATCCATGCCACAAATGCCTCAAAGAATAATATTTTTCCAGAACAAAAAAATAAATCTAAGCCATTTGACTTCTCGGAAAGAAGAACTACAGGGTTTTATCCTTTTAATCATTTCATGAACTTTTTTCCCTCATAAATATTTAAACTTGTCACACTAATCTCTGCTTTGCATTTTTGTAACATCTGTGAATCTTCTCTAAGATAGGGAGTTGATAATTTTCTACTCAATAGAAAGATTTCTTTATTTTTTCAAAGGTGAAGCTCTTGATTTAGCACATTAGATTTGAGCCCAAAAAATTTATTAGAAAACCCAAATTAGGTTTTCTCATTGTAATTCAGATATCACAAAAAGTAATTTCCAGAAAAACCCAAACACCTGAATTCTTTTCAGTCCCTTGAGGAAGGAAAGGAGAAACTTTTTTTTTAAACTGAGAAGCTAGCAAAAGAGAATGGAAATATAAAAGCATGGCTGAAGACAAATGCTTTTCTTGGAGCCTGACTGCCTGTTCTTAGCCTCATCCTTTCTCCTCTGCTGGAATGTTTTGGCCAATAATGCCTTCTATGAAGTATGTTACTCAGAGAGAAATGAAGATATCCTTCCACCATTCAAACCATTAGGATTTTCATTATAAATATTGACTCCAACATGGATTAGAAGGAGACTTGAACACTTTGCTCTTATCTAAAGATCAATATTGCAGAAAGTTTGAAAACCAATCCAGTTAATCACAAATACAAACACCAGAGGACAAGCTTCTAGCTGTAACTACTTCTCAAAGTTGTGGGTTGGACTGCTTAGGGCATCAGAGGACACTGCACAGCTTTGGTGCAGTAATACACTGAACATATAGAAAGAAGGAAGAAAACCCCTTTGGATAATAAAGCAGATCTTTGCTATTTGATGTGGAATCCCAGGGCAGCTTTCCTGCTATTCTGTAGAGGGAAAACTGCTGGGCATAGAAGCTAAGGGGCTCATGGAGCCCACAGTGAGGAAAAGCGTAGAGATAATATTTAATCTGAAGGGATTATCTTGAATGGTCAATAAATCTCAAGAATTGTGATTTGGGCATAATAATCAATGTGTGTTGTCAATTACTCTGGGCCTGACTGTAAAACCCTCACTTCATACTAGGTTCTTTGTAAAGCAATCACATGAGCTTGCAATGAAAGAGCTGAGACAAATGGATAGCAAATGTGACCAATACAATTTGATTTTAAATAGAAACTATGCAGCAGTTGTGCATATTGTGTTGGATTTCCTACAAATATTTAAGATTGAGGTGTCACCAGCCAAATTCACTCATTATACCCCTTGGAATATACTTTAAAGCATTTTCTCTTCTGTTGGACTATTTTATTACCCTCTTTGCATACCTGCAGATGGTTTCTGTTGTTCACACCACGTACATGATGCATTTTTGTTTGCACCTTATGCAGCTGAAGAATAAATGGCTGAATGAAATTTGCCACTTGAAAATGAAATGCTGTAAAACACTAAACCCACACATTTTAAGTTCTCAGTGGAAAATTATTTCAAGTTCACCAGATAGATTAAATTTATGTATGAAATAAGCTACCTCTTAATATACATAAATAACCCCTCCCACAAAATTGTTCATTTTTATTTTCTTTATTCCACCAAAACTGCATTGCAGTTTTCCAGTCTTTATATTTACATTATTTGCAACTCTTTCCATAAGTGCCAGTACAAATGTAACTGATGAAAATCCAGAATAGTCATACAAATGTTCCTGAAAGCAAGGTGCATTTCTGAGCAAATTTGTTCTGATGCGCAATAATATATATGTATATATTAACAAAGCTTCATAATAAAAAATATCTTCCATGGCAAGTAAAACTTCCCCACTTACAGCTTATTCAGATTTCAGTTACACAGACTTCTGCATTTCAAGTTAGTGCAAATAATGAGAGTAAGAGCCTGAGCAGAACAATGTAAATACAACGGAACAAGAGAAACAGCAAAATTTTACCAACTCCCTGCATATGGTTATAACATTTAATCAGTATATCATTAGTACTCTTTATGTACAATGTATTTAAATAATTGGCTTGTCTGAACTATAGGCAACAAATTTACAAAATAAAATAATGTTTCACACAAACATGGAATGTTGGACAAATATATGAAAATAAAATGCATCTAGTAACAAAACGTTGTAAATCAAAAAGATAAAAGATGTCTTCTCCATTTTTGAAGATTTCAAGGCACTTTCTTGGCAAATCAGAATTCCCTCCTTGGTAGAAAGTCTGCAAGAGAAAAGGACATCCCATTTAATAACTAGTTTCAAACCAGAGAAGCAGGCCGCTTAGTATAATTCTGTTCATAAACCACAGTTTCCTGCGGATTGCATAAATCTTAAGATTAACTTCAGAATACCCGTGGGTCTTGCCCTCCTGTGAACACTAATGAGTTTTGCCGTGGCAAATCCTCAGCGTCCATGCCAAGAGCTTTAACACATAGTGGTCCGCAGGGAAGTTCCCCATGCGCATAGCCACGTGGATTTCTACATTCTGGGTTTCATCAAATGCTTTTCTTCCATTTGCAGGGATCTGACTTAGGAAATTAAAACAAACCCACCCAAACCTCTAAGAGCTGTAAGGGCAGCAAGTGCCCGGTATCCCAGCGGCTGCCCGGGGCGCGGCGCCGCGTCCCGCCGGACCTCTCCATGGTGCTGAAACATCCCGCCACGGCTCGCGCGACCAGATCCCAGTGGAAGATGGTTGGCTTTCCCCAAACAGAAGTTCTTTTCGAAGAGGAAAAGACCACGTCTCCTTTGTATATCCGGATATTTACAGGCGAGGAAGGAAATTATTCGCATAATAGCACTGCAGCTCTTTTTTTAATGAGGAAAAGGCAGCCTATTTTAGTACTGGCAGGAAAAAGGCTTAAAAATAGCTGTCAGTTCTTCAAGTGAGAGAGCCTCTTTCTTCAAAGCGACCAAGAATCTCCAAGACTCTCTCAGATGTTAAATTTAAAGCAAATTTCCTTTCAGGCAATAGGATCTATGGCCACGTCCTCTCTATGCTACTGTGGGGGTGGTGAGGAAAACAGATCCCCTGTGCCAAAAGATGGAGGAGAAGCAATCAGAGAATCATGCTAGAAATGCAATGTTATTCAGGGATGAACATATGTAACTTCTTTGTTGCACTCCCTGTTAACAGGGAAGAGAGAGTGACTCCTGCCACCTTCAGCCTTCTCAAAAAGAATGTTT
Source organism: Aphelocoma coerulescens (assembly GCF_041296385.1). Classification (NCBI taxonomy): domain Eukaryota; kingdom Metazoa; phylum Chordata; class Aves; order Passeriformes; family Corvidae; genus Aphelocoma; species Aphelocoma coerulescens. Next base: position 127,273,210 of record NC_091015.1, read on the forward strand.
TCATTCCAAGAATCAGTGGATAAGAGTAAACATGAAGATCTGAAGATGTCTTATTTATAATGGAAACTATCCACTGTATTTGACGGAGGAACAGGGTGAGGGAGCACAGAGACAGCTGGGAAACACTCCGATCACGGCTCTACTTTTTCCTATAATGTTTTCTCTATTTTTAACAAAGTAGACAGAAAGCCAGCCTAGATACAACTTTAAGTGAACACAGTGCACACGAGCTGCTAGCAAGGCTTACCATTTAAAACCTTCCTTCTCTATTTTTCATGTCTTTGAGTGTATTTTTGGCAGGCAAATTAAAACACCTGGCTTTGCAAATCATAGCAACTTTTAATCCTTTTGTATTTTAAAGATGGAAATAGGATGAGATAGATGCTTCTGTACTGTAGATATGTAGGCAGATCTTTGACTCATTCTCTTGAAAGAAAAAGAAGAAAGATTTTGGAACACAGAAATCTTTCTGAAAGCCCTGATACATGAATCCAGAGGAGTAAATGGATACTGATAAAGGAAAAACAGAGACTAAAAAGCTAAAACTGTAGAAAAAGAGAGAGTGGTGGGATGCTTGAGAAAGCTGAGATTTTAAAAAGAATGCTGAAAAACAAATAGGAATTTAAGCATCTCCCAAAAAAATACTTTTTTTTTTTTTTTTTTTTTTTTTTTTTTAATAGGGCATTCAGAAAAGGATTCCTGCCTTTAGTCATGAAAAGGAGATACAGGCAAAGTGATGAGATGCCTAGTCAGTCTCTGGTTCATTGTCCTTGGTATATTCAAAACCATCTGCAACACCTGGAAATCAAGAGGCCAAAGAGACTGAAAACAGTTTAGAAAAGAGGAAGAGAAAGAAATTATGTCATTTCTTCTCAGAACTGAAATAGTGTCACATTTTTTAAAGCACAGCCACCAAAATGAATCCCACCTCCACTGAGAAATCAAATCAGCTAACACTGACTCATATCCTACTCTTCTTTTCTTATTCTTGATTAGTATGAATTGAAGTCTTGATGCAGGAAGAAGTGACATACACAACTCCCCCAAGCTCCAAACTTGCAGTTTTTGTCAGGAGGAGGTGGTGAAAGGAAACCATCTTTAAAGAAATTTAAATAAATAAAATCCACTGATTTTATACATCTGATTGGTTAATAATAGCAATCAGCGCTTATTTTCAAATTAACCTTTGAAAGTATAACCATCTTATTAATATTCAAACAACAGGAGAAAACAGCTGACTTGGAGATGTTCCTTTTATCAGTGACAATGCTGTTTAATTAACACATTTCACATGCTATTCATAAACAAGAATGGACTGGTTTCTTTCTCAGACTATTTAGTGAAGCCTCTAGCTTTGTCACATCTTTATGCTCAGTTTCCTTCCATCACCATGAAGTGGTATTAACTTTTCAGAAATTCTCAGGAGACAACATGGGAATGAAAAGGGGTCCCAGAAATGAATGAAGTGACAGGTTATCCATGAAGATCGCATTGGTAGACCTGAGACCAAGATATTCTGGTTCTTCCATGGATTAACAACAAAGTTCTCTGCAGAACAGCCTGAAATAAATGTGCTGATGATGTCCTTGGGCATTTTTCTTTCACCAAGCAGACTCCTTCTTGAAATTTTGAACACTGAGAGGCCACCCAGTGCGTAATTATGGACTGCAGTGCCACAAGTGACTTGTAGTTAATTACAGCGGAGCCTCTCAGAAGTATTTGTGCTTCTGTGTATTTCCAGGAGGAACCAGTCAGTTCTGCAATGCCAAAGCTGCACGTTGATACCCTCTGTTAATACCACATTTTTGTATGCACTCCTGATAACAAGGTACAAGTGTGAAGTAAATCACTAGATCATTCAACAAATAAGAAAATGAGTGGGGAAAATGATACTTACATAGCAAACATCCTAGGACTGTGTACACAAAGGGCTCATTGCTAATCTTGTTAGCAACCTTGCACACCTTTTGTAATCTATAAAACAAAATTGCCCACAGTAATAATGAATCTCAGTTGCCAGATACCCTCAAAAAACTGCATAAAATTAAATGTAAAATTTGTACTAGAATTTCAGACACTCTACACAGTGAAACTGTTATCTGATGGAAATTCATGAAATTATGTGTGCAAGAGGTAATATTAGATTGTACTGTAGCACCGTCAGTGCTCTAGAGGAAAAGTGAGTGATGGTAAGAATTAAAATTCTACCAGGCAGTTTCCTCCTAGGATGTGGAAGACCAGGTACAACTCTCAGTTGCACCTGGAGGAATTTAATTCATTAATTGGGAGGCTATTCCAACCATCAGACCATTACATAGTCGGAAGTCAGGCTGTTTCAAGCATTTTATTCCATTTAGTGTTAATATTAATTTAATTCCATATTTTCCATGTTTAAGTACATCTCCCAATCATCAGACTAAAGACACTAAAGTTCCACTTCTAATCTCTCTCTCTTGTGGCCTTAGTTAAAACAACCACTTGGTTCAAGTGGACCCTGAGTCACTGTTATTCTTTCTGGTATTTGCTAACAAGAAATACTTAGGTGTTAATTTCTTCTCTTGCTTGATAAGTATTTCAATAACATTTAATATAAATTGTGCCAAACAGCAAGAAAGTGAGTGCTATCTGGGTTTCAGTTCCTCAGAAAATACCTGTACAATGTATAACCATGTCAGAAGGAGAGGAAATAACTCATCCTCAGACATCCCGTGATGACTAAGATGTCCCCGAAAGAAAATATGAAACCCCTCTAAAGACACAGGAAAAGATCTTGGCTACGATCAGCCTGAGTGCTGGATAAGGTGGAGAAAATTCTGCTGATTTAGCTCTCCTTTTTAGAACAGAACATTTCAGGTGAATGTAACTCATTGTCTGCTTTGGGTTTGCTTGGTGCAAGGAGGAACAAAAACTCTGTTTTGGTTTAAATCACCCTTTTTATTTTACATTTTGCTTTGATAGTTGGACTAAAAGATAAGTTCTTCACACCATTCTGAATCACAGTCTTAACTTTAAGAAAAGCTATTTAATGAGAAGAGAAATAATATGACTGTGTTTCTTAATAAATTAAGTGAAGCACTCGGGCAATACATGAGAGTGCAATTAATATTCGCATGCTCAATAGATACATGCCTTGCCTACTCATCTGTCTACTTAGAAAGCTGTGTGTATATTTTTTGAGGATCAGGCATGGATTCCTACATTCCAGCTTCTGATAAGCCTAAAGGCAAATGGAGATGAGGGCTGCTCCATCCCCCTTCAAATGCTAAATCCTGCTGAGCTATGGTGAGAGAGCATCTCAGCTGCTCATAAACAGTGCTTCTGAGTAATGCAGTCAGAAAGTGCCATTGTTCTTTCATGTTAAATCCTGAAAAGCTTCCAAAGCACCAAACTGGTCCACAGTTTGTGCTTACACATCCCTAATGATATTCACCTTCTCTAATTAAAACATACTGCTTATTTTCCACTCACTTTCATTGAATTGTCCATTGCACTAGACAATGCTGAAGTAACTTCCATTTAAGGAATTTCCATTTTGGTTTGGGGTTTTTGTTTGCTTTTTTATCCATTTTATCCAAGAACACTTCTATTCTTCAGTGTCTCTGACAAAATTATATTCAGGTTGTGTTAAAGCAAAGCTTCTGTAGTCTCACAGAGGAAAGTTGTTTGATGAAAACTGAAAGTATCAATAATAGAATGATGAATCAAATGATTTTTTGTTGTTTAACAGTGAGTATAGAAAATTATCTTCACAAGCTGAAATATACTAAACCCCCAAGATATAACCCTACTACTGAGCATTAAGAGAAGGTAAAGAATGGCTCAGATTTTATCTTATTGCACGAGCAAAGCTAAAGAGAGCAGGAAGAAGAATATGTGTGCCCTCTGCATAAGCATGCCCTATTGTTTCTTTCAGAGTGTAGTTTTCATTTCATTTATTCCAGCATCACTTTGAAGGAACTCCATGATGTTCAGCTGACATCAAGTGCATTCACAGAAAATCTTTATATATCAGAAGACCTTGGGTATGTTTTGTAATGTAGAGCTAAAGTTAAAAAAGGACCAGGACAACAAACACTTAATAGGAAAAGTGGGTTGCTTTTAAACAAGTATCACAGCTAGCACTAAAAGGTACTTTGCTACTTACAGGTTGGTGTTGAGCAGTCCCTTGTGTTGTGATACAGTCGATGAAAGTGCTTGCTACACTCTGAGGAAAATGTGACTGGCCCTGTTTGAAAGTAAGGAGGAGTTAACAACAAGCTCTCAGTGACACTGCTCTGCAGCTTCAATGAATGACAACAACACATAGCATTAAGTTCATTTTTTCTTGGCTAAACTTGCATTTAATCTTTTACTATACCTTAAACAACTATGATGCAACACAAGTAAAATAATGCTAGTGAAATAACAGAAAGAAATTCTGTTGCTGTGCCTTTATGCTCATGACCTGAAAACCAGAAAAATGACATGTAAAAGTGATGGGCTGGTTTAGCCTTGAAATTCCAGTAATTGAAAATTAGCAGTAAAATTTTTTAAGTGGTGAAAAATAGAATGACAATTACAATGGAATTTAGTTTGCTCAACAGTTGTCTGTAGCCTAATGTAGAAGGAATAAAGCACCTGGAATGAGGATACTCTTTCTAAAGATAAATAAAAGCAACATCTTAAGTAAATACGAGTTTCTAATCCCTGGAAAGATTAAGTACTTTTATGTACTAATGCTTTTAATTTGCACATAGATGGTTTATGAAATTCTTAATATACAGTGTGGGTGTTGAGGAAAGAAAAATGACAGCTGAATAACATCTAGGAACCTGATCTCCAGTTAAAATAATCCTAGTAAAAAAGCATACGGATTTGCACAGGGCAGGATGTGCTTCATCTTTGGCAAGGCAAATCCCTGCGTGTCCGGGGTATAGTGGCTGCTCCCTTCACTTATACACTGCCATCTGTTTACATCAATATTTGATAAGAAAGGTGTCTCTGCTCATGGCCAGGCATTTGGAACTAGATGATCTTTACGGTTCCTTACAACCCAAACCATTCTATGGTTCTATTTTTCTATAAAAATATGGCTCAAATGTAACAAGTTTTCCAAGACCCCTTCCAAAACCACTGATGGCCCTGAGAAAGTACTACTGATGGCATTCAAGTTGAAAAGGAGAGCAAAAATGTAATATTTGCATCACGTAACCTGCTTAGCAAGACTATCACTGACAGCTGGGGATGAGTATCCTGTGGTTTGGACAGAAAACATTGACATAAACTGACATTAACTGAGTAAGACTAAATTTCAATCTAAATTTAGCACAAGTAGGAACCCTGAATCAGAATAGCTTGTTTCAAGCAATGCCACAAAATGATCCATATGAAGCAGACTGTGTTGGTTAAGTTTCCTTTCAGAGGCAGACAGGAAGTGTTTCTGGGAAAAAATACTTATTTCATAACTTGGAAGATGGTTTATGAGCCTGGTAAAATACATCAAGCTAATTCTCTCTGGATTGTGAAGCCAAATTGCCATGAGCTCAAGAGAAGATTCCTCTCTAAGACAGTAAACATACTTGAAGGTTAGATATATTTTACACTAGTACATGGATTTCAGTAGATTTTTTCAGCCACAAATAAGCTTTTCAATAAACTGGAAGAGCAGCCTTTGCAAGTCTGAACTGGAATATTGTTGCCATTTTTTTATCTGAGTGAGCAATTAGGCTCGAGGAAAAGTATGTAATTTGAAATTATCCAGCATAAATGGAGACAAAACACTGGCTTTTGTCACTAAATAAATTCCATGTCCCTTCAGATAATATATGGCTTTCCAGCTCTCTTCCCTGTCATCAAAAAATAGGCTGTTAATTTTGTTTGTGCCTTACAAAACACTCTGTGTCGGCTGGATTTCCAAGCTAAATTGATAGATTGCTTTATGACTCACAAGATTATTTATGATTTTTCCTATAGTCAAAGACTGTTACATATGGTTCTTATTTGGCTTTAAAATGTGTCTATTATTCCTGGCATATGAGAAGTGTGCAATAATTTTCTTAACCCTGAAACTGTAAAGATAATGGACTATAATGTTGATTTCAGCTTCTCTCTTTTTTTTTCACTATTAGTTTAGGATGTCCTACTTCTTGAACTAGTAAGGACTATAATCAAACAGTTTAATTAATGAAGGCTACTAGAAGGATTACGATTGGAACAGAATAACAAAACTCAAAGTTCCATTGTATTTTAAGAAAATGCCTAGGTATTACAGGATCTAATAAAGCAATAAAATAAAATAAAATAAAATAAGACAACAGGCAGAAAACTCTATCACTGAAGATCTTAAGATAAAAAAAGAGAAAGAGAGAGAGAGAATGAGATAAACAAAGAGAAAAAGAGAAAGAAAGAAAGAAAGAAAGAAAGAAAGAAAGAAAGAAAGAAAGAAAGAGAAAGAAAGAAAGAAAGAAAGAAAGAAAGAAAGAAAGAAAGAAAGAAAGAAAGAAAGAAAGAAAGAAAGAAAGAAAGAAAGAAAGAAAGAAAGAAAGAAAGAAAGAAAGAAAGAAAGAGAAACAGAGAGAGAAAGAAAGAAAGGAAGATAGGAAGGAAGGAAGAAAGGAAGAAAGGAAGAAAGGAAGAAAGGAAGAAAGGAAGAAAGGAAGACTGACTGTAGGCAGAAATTCTGAGCCAAAAAATAAACTTTCAGTATTTGGGAACGATCCTGCTTTCCTCATTCATTCCAGCTAATGTTACTCAAGTAATTTCAGCAATTTTGATAGAAACTACGCATGCAGAGAAGGACTATTAATTTAATGAAGGGCTCCAGAGAGAGGCCTTCAAGTATTTTTTTTCCCTTTTTCTTTTCTATGATTTACTACTCTCAAAATACCTTCTGTAAAACTCATGGTTGTTTTTTTCCCTGGTTTTGAGTAATGAAACTCATTCCGTATTCATTACTTAGCTTCCCCAGATTCTTCTGTTGAGCTTTTTATGGTAGCTGAGGAGTTTCCAAAGTTAAAAATGAAAAGGAAATGGATTAAGTACTAACATAAACAAATCTTTCTTGTCTGTCCTTCCCAGAAGAATATTCAGTATTGCTGTGCTACATAGCATAGCATAGAAGCTCTATGCTAATTTCTTTCTCATATGGACTGAAAATAGTCAGGTTCACAATTACTGTTGTTTACTGCAAGGGTGAAGGGCCAGCTGGCTCTGGCACAGTTCCTGTAGATGCTGTTAGGTTGCAGTGAGCCATTGGCAGAAAGATCCTTAAAGTTGTGCTTATCCCAAAGTTTTGGGGTACACTTGCCCCATGCAAAAGAGACAAAAAATCCCTTCCTTTCTTGTCAAGGACTGCCTGAACTTTCCAGGAAAGAGGAAATGCATAATTATTTCCAATTCTCTTTTTCATGCTCCAACAGCCAACTATTTCCCTAGCTTTTAGTTTCAATAATTCAAATAACCTTGAAAATCACCAAGAGATTTGCAGTGTCATACTTTGAGACCTTCACTTTTCTGAGTTACAGAACAGCTGGAATTGGAGAGCAAAGATTCAGTGCAAGCACCTTGCCATTAACAACTCTTATTGCATATATTCAGAGGGTACAATATTTTTCTCAGTAGTTACAATACAGTCCCAAAGTTAAATGCATTATACAACTCCACCTCAGTTTTGAAGTACCTGACTGTAATCATCACAAACTTTCATATTTGAAACAGCAAGTTATTTTTATTTTTCATTTACACTAATTTAATCCTTCCTTGTTCTATCTGTTTCCACTATTAAAATAACCATCCACAAGTACACAACATAAGACAGATGCAAAAAAACTTCCCTGATTTGGTGAAAACTTACTTGGTCACAAAGGTCTGTTTCTTAAAGATATGTGCAGTCCAATGAGAAGTTCTAAATTTAGTGAATGTGAAACTAAATATGGAAAGCACAATAGGAGGATAAAAGTTAAATGCTGACTTTTAAATAATGTTTTCACTTACCACCTGTTAAAAGTTATTTTAGACTAGATAATTCAGTTGATTATTCAATAAAACTAGTTCTTCAACAATTCCTAGCTCTAAAATATGGACATTTAACTTTAGAAATGTTAATATTGGTGTTGAGTCTCAAAAAAGTTAATGGTGTGACACTTGTAGCTACTTAGAATATGCACGTGTAGGAAAACACAAGCAGCTTCCTTACCTGTAAAATGTTTTATGAACTTGTCTTTTAGACTGGAATCTCTTGGAAAAATTTCTGAGGAGAGAAGAAAAAAAAATTATTTATGTAGCCTAGGAATTACAATAAAAGCCCTGAAAGCATACTATGTCAAGATGTCTGATGAACAAACAGCTTCCCAATCTAACTATGGAATTAATTTCATAGTTGGGGGAGGGTGGGTGGGTATGTAAACAACATTATGAAGTATTTCAGGTAATTCCCAGATGAATACCATATGGTCATCCTATAATGCACCATCATTTTCTGACAATTATTTCTGCACATCTTAGGTCTGAGTGGGGCTGTAAGTATAGAAAGACCACAAAAATATAAATACATTTTCATGTTATGACAAGTATGTAAGTACCTGAACAAATTACGTAAAATAAGTAGATAAATACAAACCAAATACCATTTTTGGGGTTTTGAAATAACAAGTACCTGAAAAGTCTCCTACAAACCACCTGAAGTAGACACAGGCCATGGATATTTTCATTGCACTATTAGCAAAAAATGGTCCTCCTCTCCTGTGAAAACTGCTGTGAATTTTAAAATAGTCCCTTTCCATTTATGGTATTTTTTTTCCATAAAGTGCAAGAGAGTAGGAGTCTCAGAATAAACAAATAATCACAAAGAACAGAAAATGGAGCTAACACAAAAAAATAAAGTTACTTTTTCTTTCCCCTTTTTTTTCCAATGGGATGCTGCTTCTGGCTTACAGCAGAAACTTTTGATGCAAGTAAATATCCTCAGTACCAACACACCTCCCCCCAGTATCATGAATTTTCCACTGAAAAACTAGTACAAAATTTTGGGGTACCCACAGCTATTACTGCAGACAGTAAAAAGTTGCCTGTTATGTCAAATTCAAAGAACCTTCTCTGGCTGTTATACAAGGAACATGACTAACTTGCAGCATTAGGACCTGCAGTTAAATATATTTATTCACTAAGAACATTTCTTTACATCTAAAGTAATTTTAAATCTTTGTATTCTCCTACATTTTTTTTTTTCAGTTCCCCATCTGAATTAAAATTTAGCTCAGAAGAGAGCAAGTTCCCTCTCATACTAAAGGAAGATGCTGGTTATCTGCCAAGATAAATTCTTACCACTGGCTTTAGGCAGTTTCTCAGAGGTCACATGGGTGTATTTTTAGGCTGGGATTTTAAGCTAAAATGCCCAAGTCTTACTGCAACTCATCAAGGTTAGGAAATCTACTTTACTTAAGATTCCTTAAAAATATCAGTTTTAACTAATTTCTTTCCTTATTGCAGAAGAAATGCCACCCCTTCTCCAATAAACAGTATTTTACTGAAAAGAAATGTCAGGTAGTTTAAAATTATATAGAATGAAGGCTATAAAAAGGCAAAATAGGGAAACAGTTGGTGCGAGTTTTGAATGAGATGCTGCAAGTTGACAATTACTGATGAATAACCACAGCCTGGTGAAGGACAGGCTAGGACCTGACCGTTCTTGCTCAAAGAACATTTAGACACAAACACTTGCAAAGTACATAGAATTTCCTATGGGAACAGTAGCTGCCTTTCGCCCCATAAAATTCTCTATTTGCCCCGTAAAATTCTTTAGGAAAAGCCTGTATACAGCCAAAACCCCACCCTTTTAATGGCCAGATGGTGAAACAGGAGGACAGATTTGATGCTCCGGCGAGGAGCTGTGCATTGCAAGCGTAAGATTGCAGCTGTAGCTGCGTTGGTAAGCCTGAGAAGGAGCACTGCAGAGCCTGCTTTCCACGAGTAACCCACACTGGCCCAGGGTTCACACCAGCCCAGCCTCGCCTGCCCCAACAGGGAAATCTAGGTCAGTCGTGTGTTGAAAAGCAGCCGAATGACACTGCCTGCGTGCCTGCTGCTCCCTGCTGCGGCGGCTGTCCCTGCGGGCAGCAATCAGCTTTGCACCGTGTGCCCCTGGCTCGCTTCCTTCGAGCGCATTTGCCGGGTAAAACTCACTCAGCGAGCCCCCAGCCCTGCACAAAAACAACCTAAGCTCATTTGTATAAGAATCACGGGCAGTACAGGTTACTGGAATGCTTCTGGCTCTAGTGGCAGAGGCAACTCCCCCTAAACGATGAATTGGCCAACACAAGCACAGCGTAGCCAAACCCTCTGTCTGTATACAGCTTCGAGGCTGAGGTCTCAAAGGACTTAGCATTTCAATCCAACTAATGAACATCTTCTTTGAATAGAATATGTGTCACTGACTCCTGATCACACTGCAGCCAGAAGCAGGATACCAAGTCCATACAGAATGCTTCTATAAAGCACTGAAAAATCATCAGGAAAAAGCCCTGAACTAGCTTTTTCTGGCTTCTAATAAATTCTTAGTTACTCCAGTTACTCTTAGTTACTCCAGTAACTAAGTAAGTTACTCCTAATTTACTTAGTTACTTCATGTGTTATCTATCACCTATTAAGATGTCCATTCTCACAACAAAGGTTCATATTCTCACAACGCGAGTCATATTCCTTTGGCATATAAATTTCACAAAAGAAAAGCAAAAGCGTTAATATAATAAGAAAGATTGGCAAAGTATTACCAAAATCAAAACACTTCAAAGTCACACTGGGCAAAACTAAAAAAGGAACAGGAAAATGAAAAAATAAAATGTTTTAAGTGTGAAACTCACATGAGAGGGAAATATTGAGTGGAGAGAGGTTATGCAATTCATTTTTGCCTCAAGACCATTTTACACAACTGTAAAATACAACCAGCATATACCCTATGGGATATAGTAACACTGGTTTTAATCACCTGGGAGAATATTTATACTGTGGCATTCTTGGGCCCAGGGTTACAAAGTCTGCACTGCCCACCACAGAGTACATCTGAGTTAAAAGGCACTTGAGCTATTGACCCTGTGTTCATCCTGGGCATAATCTCAGTTTATAATCATAAATAACCTTAGTTCAAGGATTTATTTCTTATTAGGGCCTCTGTGTGTATCCTTAGATATTTACTAATCTGGGGCAGAATGCTGCTGGTCCTACACACTTCCACAGACAGTGCTGGCCATGAGCAACTATTAAATGGTGCTAAAACAGATTTGCTACTGGATCTTCTGTCTCAAATAGTAGGAATATTTATGGTAAACTCTAGGGACAAGACAAATTTAGAGGGTTTTCCAGCTCTGCTTTACAGACAGAATGGTTAAGCTTATAATGCAAAGTTGGTTCTAAAGCAATCCGTACTGTTAGCTTTATCAAGCTGTGACATTTCACAGAAGATCTCATGGCTTCAGGTAAAAGGTGACTTGATCTGCCTAAGTTTTATCCCAGCTGGGGTAAATGGGATGATGGGGAGAGCTAGCAAGGTCTGAGCTAAGAATCAGTAAGCAACAGCTGATCCGCCTCTCCTCTCTGAGTTTGTTATAAACTTTCCAAAGTTGATTTAACCACTGCTGTAAAGCTAATTCCCTAGAAAATTATTCTTTCAGTTGTTATTCAGCAGCTGACAGGAATGTTTAATTTTTCACTAATTTGGGTGAAATTACAAAGAGGAAGGAGATTAAATAAACCACGGCCTGGTCTCAAGCTTGTCCTCAGCTTGCAACTCAAGGTATTGTTGCTCCACCTTCAGTGGGTCTTTTCACCTTTCTGTGCCTTCAGTTTCTCTGCGTTTTGTCTGTTTAGACTGCAAGGCTGTGACAGCAGGTGCTGATTTTTACCCTGTGTTTGCACTGCCTCCAGTATCATGTCACCATTATTGTGCCAGGAGAATTCATGTCCTGATGGAGTATAAATAAAAAGAACTGTGATTGCAGCCCTGAAGTAAGCCAACTCCACACAATAGTTTGTTGACTTGGGACATAAAACCTCCACATCCTCAGGCAAAAAAAATCAAGATCTCCATTAGTTTATGCTCCCAACAGGCAACTTCTCTATATTTTTATTTTATTCTGAGAATTAGAGTCCATCAGACAGAAAAAAGTGCACCACTGCTGGGCCAATCAGAAATGGTGGTAGCACCTCTGTGATAACATATTTAAGAAGAAAATAAAAAGAAGTTATTGCACAGATGTAACTGCAGCCAGAGAGGAGCAGATTGAGAACATGTGAGAGGAACAGCTCCGCAGGCACTAAGGTCAGTGGAGAAGGAGGAGGAGGTGCTCCATGTTCTGGAGCCGAGATTCCTCTGCAGCTGGTGCAGACCATGGTGAGACCATGGTGAGGCAGCTGTGCCCTTACAGCCCATGAAAGTCCAGGGAGATGCAGAAATCCACCTGCAGCCCATGGAGGAGCCCCACAACAGAGCAGGTGGATGCCTGAGAGGAAGCTGTGAACCTGTGCGAGGCCCATGATGGAGCAGAGCCCTGGCAAGGATCTGCAGACCCATGGAGAGAGAAGACCAAGCTAGAGCACATTTCCTGGCAGGATTTATGACCCCATGGGCAGCCCACACTAGAGCAGCCTGTCCCTGAAGGACTGCACCCCATGAAAGAGTGGCCCAACTAGCAGCAGTTTGTGGAGAACTGTTCCCCATGAGATGGGCTCCAGCTGGAGAAGTTCATGAAGAACTGTCTCCTGTGGGAAGGATACCATGCTGGAGCAGCAGCAGAAACAACATGCTATGAACTGATCTAATATCCATTCCCTGTCTCCCTCTGCCACTGTGGGTGAGGAGGTAGAGCTGAGAAGGAGTGAGGAGTGGGGGGAAGGTGTTTTTAAGGTCTTACTTACTTCTCATTATCCTGCCCTGGTTTTGTTAGTAATAAATTCAATTAATATCTTTAATTAGAGCCTGTTTTGCCTGTGACAGTATTTGGTGAGTGATATCTCCTGGTCCTTATCCCAACTCACAAACCTTCATTTTATTTTCTCTCCCCTGTCCAGTTGAAGAGTGAAGCGATGGAGTGGCATTGGTAGGTGTCTGGCATTGAGCCAGAGTCAACCCACTACAGTTGTGCATATTCTTCTTTCTATCTGTGAGATGGCAGAAGAAAATTGTCAGCAGTAAGATGCAGCTGACTTTTCTACTATAAATCCAGATGCAGGCTTCCAAAATGTTTTGGCATGAAAATAGCATGTGGGGTTTGGTTTTTGGTTTTGTTTTGTTTTTAGAAAAGAACATTTCATGTCATGAAACTGCTTACAACACAGTATTAGCAGAGTTTTAAATAAATGTGACATTTTAAAGGACAAGACTCTCTAAAGTTTCAACTTATACAAAGGCTATATTTGTTCATAGTATACAAATAAATCTTGCTGTGGTTGAAATATCATGCTCCCACAAATATTGGAACACTGTCAGCAAAACTGTCTTGAATACTTACACAGACAAGTCACATTTATTTGGATGGATCTTTCCTTTACTACAAATTCTCCACCATGCCTAAAGATAGCAACTCCTGCCTACTGTGACAATACCACAAGGTGAAATACTAGGAGGAGGTTTGTATGCTTTCAACAATGTCAAGATGGTTTAGTTAGCACAGAAAATAAAATGTTTGGTAATAAAAGTGATAATAAAATCTTTCAAATGTAAATTCATAAAGAATTTTATAAGTTCCCAGAAGAATTGAAGCAACAGAGATGAAATTCAACAAGAACAAGAGAATAATACCCAAGTAAAGTGATATGCTAGGAAGATGACTGAATAGAATGACATTACAATGCCAGGATGAAAGTATCCTCAGCATGATTGTCCTAAATATAAGTGAAATCCTACAAAAACAGTGTTTAAAAAAAACCCCAACATATAATCAAAAACCTTAATGTCCCAAAACATCCTTTCTCTGCATGACTCAATCTATACACGTAAGTATTCCTACGAATTTTAGAAATAGATGTACTTCCTCAGTTTAAAAATATTGTAAAAAGGGTTTTGCCCAAAATAGAAAACAGTGGAAAGAGCAAAGATAAGGCATCCTAGTAGAGAAAAAATGTTCATTTGATAAGAATGCGTGGAGTAAAGCACAGGTGTTTGACTACAGTGTTATACTTGAGAATTGCATGATAAAATACCCTGTGAATAAATGGAGCATGAAGTGTGTGCTCAGAGCTCTGACCTGGGTATTACTGCTAGAGGTAGACAGAAATATGTGGTCACCACTGTGGGCAGTTGTCACAGGGAATTGATCCCAATCCCTGGCTGGGGCACTTTCCACACTGTGGTTTCACAGTGCTTGGGAGAGCAGCTCCTAGCACAGCCCTCAGCAGCAGAAGATATTAAGCATAGCTGAATCAATTAGCATACACTTCTTTCTTCAGTACCCCAACCAACTAAAAGGTCTTAACTTCCTCCTCTCATTATTATTCTTTGGCTGTGACCAGATTGCACAAAACTCTTACTTCTGGGGCCAGGGCTAGACAAAGTCCTTACCTGAAAAACTGAGGACTTCCAGCAGCTTTGGCTAGGCTGGAAATGCAATTTTTTCTATACTGCTATGCCATTGCTACCAGAATGGGATTACTTTTTGTTCTGTAGACAATAGCCCTATTAATATAGATTGAAATGTTTCTCTGGTTCCTCATGTGGTGTCTGAAACAGCACAGAAACAGAGTATGTACTTCTTTGTTGAAAAATGTGTGATAGTTTTATTCCCTACTAAGAGACCACCAATTGATTCTGAGGTCCTTAAGAGTGCTCAAAATCCTTAGGATGAATTTGTGGTTGTATTACGACTCAGTTCACAGAGTAATAGATTTAATGTTTTTCTTATTGCAGTCTCCCACAGAGAGGGGAAAAAAAAACCCTTTGCTTTGTGCAACAAGGAGCAACTCCTTCCATCATTACTAATCATAAATCATTAAACATTTTATATAATTTGTGTTAGAAATAACTGCTATAAGAGAAAATATCTAGTTAAATGATGGAATTTAATTCTCTTAGACTACTCATCTGCGATTTCTACTACACAAACTGCATTTCTGCTTTTGTTTTGTTCTTTTTCTTCGTTTTCCACAATTAAGTTTATGATAATTTCTAATTGTCTTAGTAATTTTTTTGTTTATATACCCCCACTCCAACTCACATACCCTGCTTTCCCCCACTAGATCTGCAATTCATTCCTTCAGACAACGGAAAATACCTATTTCTGTGTGCAGTATTCCGAGAACTCACTGTGTTACTACACACACAGTTCCCACTTACTGAATACTTTTGTTTTGAGACTTTGATGTGTACATACTGAGCATAGATGGAAAATGAGTCAATGCTCCAGACAGACACATTCCTTTCTGGCTATAATATTGGTGTTTGAAATTCAACTTACCAGATTCCTCCAAGTGCTGTGTAATGAGGATTACAATAAATTAGCAATATTTTTTTCATTTTCTATCACTTTCTACTCTAGCAAGTAAAGAATTATCTAGTATCTCAGTATTTGCTGGGGAAGAAAAAGCCTCAGATAAGTCTCTAAATCAAAACTTCTTGGATTCACAGAGGTAAGAGTGTCTGCTCAAGAGAAATTCCTAAATTAATATATAACTGCATACCACTGCCATCTACTGAATGTAGAACATGCTGAAAGTACCCATGCATACCTCCTTGCTCTGAGAGCAGAGTTTACCAGGCTACCCATTACCCTGCCTAATGGGAGCCCTTTAAGTTCCTACAATACAAAGTGTACTCCAGAGCTTAAGGGTTACACAGAGTGCAATTAAGAATTCATAATTAATGACTTGGTCAATTTATCCTCTCAAAGAGTAGACATAAACAGTATTCTAATCTCTCTGGACTTAACTGCTGTTCATACAAATTATAACTTTATTTATAGAGAATATTTGGAAGGCACATTGCGATATATAATTGTACCTCATTATTCAAGTCCTAAAATGCTAGTTCTGCTCCCATGTCTGATAAGTGCTTCCACATTTAATTTTTTGTCCAGGCTGAAACAGGGCTTGTAAGGATACTTAAACCAGTGACTTAACATTTACTTTCCTTGGTATTCATTCCATTAATATTTTTCTGATGTGAGCACGGCAAATAATATTTTTTAAATGCAGATTAACTGATATATCTTCAAATTCTCCCAACTTTAGATATGAACACAATATCTAGTCTTGTACATACAGAATTTTAAGTTTTTATTCTGGAATATTCACCAGGAACTCGAGTAATGAAGTGGGCTGTGACATCAGGCAGTTTAGAAGTACAACAGAACGACCCCAAAGAGAAAGACTAAAAGGGTCTGCTTTCATAATGGTTGATGGAGTTTACCATGTCAGTCACCACTGTCAAGAGTATTACATTAAAAAAATCACTGTTGTTATTAACTGTGCTAAAGATGAGTGTAAAAGGAAGCACTAGCTTCCAAAATCACAGTCTGGCATTTAGTCACGATTTCTATTTTTGTCCTCTCTTTGCTCTAGTCAACCATTCATTCTTATCCCAGAACGTCTACTCATGTATGTCCCGTCTCTCCCACTCACCCTTCTAAGTCCCATCTCCATCAGCTGCTCCCTTAAACCCAGGGGGATTAATGTCCACAGGGCATACAAGAGTGTAGCTGCAATCAGTTTGGTTCTACCAAAATTGCTGTATTGCAAATACTGAACATTTTAAAAAATGGGTGAATTATTGTACAAAGGGATTCCTAAAACTGACAAAAAACTCAGATAAGGACACCTACAAGTGGTAGTAAAATGTGAAAATGAGCATATTAAAAACATACAGAGAGCAAAGGCATACAGCTTTCCCAGTTCAGCACGCTTAGTTTTTTGTCTGTAGATCTATGTTTATATGTCCTCATAAAATTTGTTTGATGGATTGACATCTGCACACTACAGATGTGAATAGATTTGGAGTATTTCAAATTTCTCATTATTCACCTTTTGCTTGGAATGGAATATTTGGTATTTCTTTTAAGATTTCTAAATATAGTCTTGAAATTTTATTTGAAGTGCTGCCTTTTTACAGTGACCAGAGACAAATTCCACTCTCACTGATGGTTGTATACTCCCTCTCACTCATCAACACCCCATTAATGTAACTGCAAGAGAATTATGCAAGGCATTTTTTACCCAAATAGTTTTCAGCTGTCCTGTTATGACAGAGACCTTCAGGGGGATACCAAGAAAACAGATGACAAATGTGAGACACTTAATTTCAGTTGGATTAATGAAATTTATTTGAGCAATGGTGCAGTAAACTTTATCAACGCTGTTATAAATAGTACGAAAGATTCTGCACATACTATTATATAAATAGTAACACAAAAGATGGGACTCAAATCTTTCTTCAAGAATATAGGGGTGCTTATTTATTTCTAATAACTGATAAACAGGCAAGACAAGTCTTACATTAGCTAGGCACATTCCATTTCTTTGGAAAAGGTTATGAACAAGATTCTCAGATGTGCTTCCTGAAATAGCAGATAGCTGGATTCAACAAATACAATAGGTTTCCGCCAAATTATTCGAAGTGTGAAATACCAATTTTAATTCAAAATAACTATCTCAGTTATGATTTATGTTCTATCATCCCCATTGGGTTATGGCCTATGAACACCTAAGAGGGATAATTTCTCCTTAAATCCCTACTACTACCTCTCTCCTGGAGTCCTTCTGATTAAATGCTACATCTAAACTAAAAATGATGCAAGCTTGTAAACCATGAGCCAAAACATGTTCTTAAACCTTGAGAAGAAATATATTTATTTGCTACAGTGTTTTATCCTAACTTCCCTATTCTTTGTTTACTGCAAATCATTAAATGGAGTCATTTTCAGAACTAATTCAATTTACTTACTACTAGATTACAAAGCAGTACATGGGATTAGAAATTAAAGTCTCAAACTCCTTGCCACATTTCTGGCAAATCTGTAAGTAACATCCTACTGATTCAGCTAGTTTTTATGAAAAAAGTGGCCATGATCCGGGCCCTTTTTGGATGTTTCAGACTGTAAAACATCACTGTTTTTAGGAAAAGCAAATGAACTTTGGTGTACATCATGAGACAGATAACTTTTAAAGCAGTCCATTTTTTTCAAGTTTCTCTTTCTGAAGCACCAGAGCCACAATTGTGTTGCTGTCTCAGAAGGCGTTATGTGCTCATTTGTATTCTAAATTTATATTCTAAATTTGTGCTCATTTGTATTCTAAATTTTCTTCACTGCTGCAGTTTTCTCTCCATTCATCTGTGGTAGAAAATGAATGAAGTCCTTTTTGAGAAAACAAGACCCTTAGTCCTGTAATCCTTGTACCTCTCTATTAAACATCACAGGACACAGTGAGAGCAGATTGCCCTGGCCAAGGATGCTGTGCTATTGCAGCTACTATCATGGCAGTCTTGCCAGCACTGTCCATCCCAAGCACAATCTATGGGAAACCTGCCTTCTTTCATGCAAGTGGAGGGAGGTGAAGTGACACGAAGTCCGCTGAGACAAACTTTTGTCTCCAGGGTTTTCTATGCTTCAGGTGAAATCAGTTTTTCAACAGAAACTTTCACAAAACCAAATAATTAAGAGTAAACAAAGCAAACACATACTGATTTTACTTGACTTTGCTCTTTTTCATTTTATTGTGCTGCTAATTGGAAAGAGTACAGAAGTTCTTTCCTTTCCCAACTTTCTGACTTGAAGTCCAATGACCATCTTTGAGATACCACAACTGTTCATGTAGTCTCAGTTCCCCACTCTCTGTGATGGACAATACCATATTGTTCAAAAGTAAAAGCACCTGTAATAGTACGAGGGCAGAGACTGGAAAATTCATCCAGATGTAAGAGAACCAAAGTAGGAGAAACAGGCATAGGAGCATTTGGTGTTAATCTTGTATCACTTGGAGCACTTTCAGTGGATACAAGACACATTCCTACCTTTACTCATACCAACGTCAATCCTTCAGAAGCTATGGAGGAAAACTATTTTTAACCAAGGCCCTTCAGTAGCCTTAGAAGCAGAAAAGGTTGACTTGCAATCAGAGGAGGATGATACGGATCTGTTCACATCCGTGGTAAGGACCCAGACTGATACTTCCCCAACTCTTGCCCGTCCCTGCCCTACTCTTGCCAAGCCATTGCCCTTTGCCTTCTCCCCTCCCCTGTGCCCTGCTTGCCCTCCACACCTTGTCTGGACTCTGCTGAGCTGCGAGTGGGAACAGAGAGTGACAGGAATAGTTCACAATCATTGCTATGAAGACAACTAACGGCATGAACAGTAATTCCAGGGAGGCCTTCCCACCTCAGCAGAGCAATGACTATTTACGGCCTGAAAGGGCTTGCCAACATCCAGTTCAACATCCTCTTAAGGGCAACAGATTATCCCTAGAGTTGGCTCCTCCAAGACTGGGCACTGAACTGTGGGAAGGACATAACCTGAGGCTGGAGGGAGCTAACTCATTCAAGCTACAGAAGAAACATTTAATCATGTCTGAAGTGTCAGGATAGGTGGACAGGGAATGGGGAGGATAGTTTTGCCTGCTGTGACCTATCCAGGTTTTTTAACACTGGAAATATTATGCTCCTCCTCTTCCCCTCAAACTTTGATTTTTCTTTGATTAATTCACCATTTGTGAAGGAAATGTAATTGATCACTGAGTGCTTAAGACACTAATTTCTCAGAAAAAGAAATCACAGCTCACTTTTGGTGAAAAGACTGCTGTAACGGTATTATCATCATCATGAACTTGAAGAAGCTGAGCCCTAGCTACAGTATGAATGCAAAACCCAGCACCTAAAAACTGCCCTATCTAAATCAGACTATTTCCCATAGTATCTTCCAAGTATGTCCAGAAATATGATACTAAATAATTTCTCTATGCTCTGTTCCTTTACAACGTACTCAGTTACATGCTGTACCAAGTCATTCATCATCCAGACAGCATTTGTACAAATATATGTCAGTCTGTTAATTGGCTGTAGATGTTTCCAAACACTTTTCTTTCTGTCACGTCTACCAGTATTTAACCTTGTCACTAGTACTATGTGAAGGATCTTAGCCAGGTAATAGAAATGCACGTCAATTGTACATGTGAAGCCTTCTCCCAAAACCATCCTATTCTTCATAAATGTAAGATTGTCAGTCAGCTCCAAGAAATATAATTCTGGTTGCAACTAAAAATTCCTTTCAAGTTTTCAGGTGCTACTGTCCTTATTTGGATAGTTTTCTCACTTCTGTAAAGCCTTCATGATTAAATATTGGCTTTTATTTGTTTTTTTTTATTATTTTTAAAAGAGAATTTTAAAATACTAAAGAAAGCATTCATTAATGTGTAATGGTGAGATTAATAAAAAGTTTTCTCCTTTTATTCATAAAAGTAACAAATATCTCTTACATGTTCATTACAAGAAAAAAAAAAATCTCTATGAAGTTGTAAGTCTTTCAAAACTACAATTTCCCAAGGGGATATTTATAAGCTAATGTCTTTGAGCTGGGGCATGGGTCTAGTTCCCAAACTGGCAGAGCTGTATTGCAGGACTACAATAAAGGGAGGAAAATACAGATATATCTTGATGTATGTCTTTGAGATTGGTATCTGTCAAAAACCACTGTCTGAACCTGGAGTCCCAGTTTCCATGGTCAGTCACAGAAGCCACTGTTTGAATGTCAAATTTTGGAATAAAAACAAAGAGCAGCTAAGGAAATGCATTCTGTTTAGATTCTTAGCTTTTTCCTATACAATAAACCACGAAGCAGTTGTGTAGAAGCAGCTCTATGGATTCCCAGCTGGTACAATTATTCTAGGAGCTTGTGTACTCTCAAATAACACATTTTTGAGGACAGAAAAACACTGGAAAGAGAGTATGCCCTGATTCTGCTCTCTTGGATTTCAACAGGAGCAAAACCAGGTCTTCAATCTGTGTGTAATTCACATGATCTACTTAGCTAAACAATTAAGTCACAGCTCTGACATCTGATATTTATTTTAAGTTCTTTGAGCCAGATTCTCTTTTCTGAGCCAACCCTTTTTTCTGTTCTGGTGGCACATAGGCTATAACAACCATGGATTTTCCCAGCTGGAGATTCCCTCAGCATGAATAAGTCTTTACCTGTCTGGCAAAATCAGCTTTCATGTTATTTCCTCCTCTATTGCAGCCTCTGAATCTTTACCATACTCTTATGAGAAAGAGTGAATTCCTGGGCCTGGGCTACAGCCCTCATCACTGTGCTTCAAATATCCTTAGCCTGTATACTTGCCTCTTCAAATTAAACCTATATGGTTAATTTTAAATAATCCTTAGGTTACTGTAACTGAAGTAAAAGCACAGTCTGCTCTGATTCTCCTTCTGTGGTATTTCAGAAGACACAACTGAGGATCCTTCCAAGGCATGTTACCAATGAGATACCGCAGAAGCTCTGAACCCATGAACTCTGTGTCACTTCTATCTGTGCAGGCCATGCTTAATAATTTAACCACAGTGCAAGGTCATCTCTAAAGAAAAGACCATCAATCATGCATGCCAACTTCCCTCTCTCCACTCCAAGAGAGGAGAGGCTGCATGAAAGGATAACCTGAAGACAGGTTCAACTGAAAAATTCCACACAATCTGAAAAGAGTGTTTTTCAACCACTGCCTGAGTGGGGAACCTTATGGCTCCTTCTACATTATTGTAATGGATGCATCCAATGAGAAGAACCTTAAGTGAGACTAGTTTAATGGAGATGAAAAAAATCAGGATGCAGTTTAACACTGCTCTTATTTGAGTTCTTTAACCAACAATGCAGTGTGGAACTGATCTGCTGGGAAAGGTGAATGCTCATGGGGGGACTGCCTCCTACGTGCACTGTGGGAAGTAATAGAACAATGCTAAGACATTGTGAAGGTACCACCAATTCTTCAAACTTCATCCACGTCTTTGAATAGGTTCAGACTGTCAAGGAACTAGTCAAGGATCTGACTCCAGCCTCAAGATGAGATGCACTCACACCCTAACCCCTCATGCCTGTGCTCTTTTTTGATTAACTGAAACCTGGAGCTCTCCACAAGTATATGCTGGCACATAGTGTAGGCCACAGCTCTTCCCCAGTGGCACATGGTGGCCTCCGTGTAACAAACAGATATTTTCACATTATAGACTCTGCCTTGGACAGCTGAAGAGTCATTCATTTCAGAGGCAACTGGAAACTGGTAGCAAACTGGTTTACCAAATAGGAAAAAGAAAAAAAAGAAGTGTGGAAACTGTGGTTTCTAAGAAGAAACTAAAGGTCTGCTTGAGCATCCCACTTATTTTGTTGTATGCCCTTTAGCTACCATATAGTTGTGCCCCACTTCTGGGGAGAATTCTATTCTAAGGTGTGAGTTCCAATGAACTCTTAAAATATTCACTAAACAGCTACCTACCACATTTGTCTTCCAAGCACAATATAATGGTCCAACAAAGTAGGCTCACAGCTTCATGGGCTGAGATTGTTGGCCAAGGAAATGAGTCAGCTTGGGAGGTAAACAACATCAAAGAGAGCAACATTCAGAATGCAGCAGCCTCTTCTGATCCAATGCTTTTTAATCAGCCACTTTCCAATAATTCATTAAGACTTGAACAAAGAGATTGAAACATTGGCTTCTCCTAGGGCTTCAGTCAAGCGTAACAAAATTATAACAGGATGTATTTACAAGGTTGGATATCTTGAACTCAGCTGTAATTATGTGTATTAGTAATTCTTCAATGGCTGCTCAGAAAGCATATTTGTATTAGTTAATCCTTGCCTGTGGAGACCCTTATATTAGCTTGGCAAAAGAACATTAAGAAGGATGGATTTCTTTTTTTCCCTCTCAGCAAATCCCTATTTCCATTAGAAAATGCTGTGAGATCAAGAAATAAGCCAAATGTAGTGTATATGGTTACTTTTTTGCTATTGCTATTAGCGATCACTTTAGAAAACAGTTAAAACTAGAATGGATAAGGGTCTAGGTCAACATATTCTGTTGTTTTCATTTGAAGTATAAAAACTTATTTAACAACTATACTTTGCATTATGAGATTCTGGAACAGCACCACACACATACAGATTAGCACTATGTGCATACTTCACCTTTTTTCTTTTCTCCTCTGTCAGAAATGTGAACATGGAAAACACTAAAACATATATTTATTTTGTCCAAACTGGCACAAAAAGTAAAGAAAAAAATCTCAAAACTATTACAGATCTGATGTATGACTTTATGCAAAAGACCCCTCTTTTTTTAAGAAAATCTAACAAATGGGATAGCATATCCCTCAAACAATCCAAATGAAAAAATGTAGCATATTATGAAACCCTTGCTATTTTGAATACTAAAGCTGTGAATATGTACTCCCTTTCCAAGAAGAAAGATGCATTACCATACTAATTGTTCATTAAACTTACAAAAGGATAACTCACTGAAAAGAATGAGACATATAGGAAAGACTGGTCAAACTATTCAAGGCATTATTTACTGAAGCTATCTTTCCCTATTCATAATTTTTTTTCTATAACAGAAAACAATTTCCATTAATTCACCTATCAGCTACTTGGAATCAGTAAACTATCACAGGAGGTATTTCAGATGAATCCAGAGACTCCAAATTATGCCTGGGAAGTTATTGGAGGGCTCCTGACTGAAGGCAAAACCACTCTTAGAATAAGATACAGAGACTACATATAGATAAATATTAAGAGGAAATTCACTTTGTGCAACTCTGCAGGACTCTATGCAAAGCACTCTGAGCTATCATGGCTGCTAATAAATGTAGATTCTGGAATATTTGCATAAATCAAACACAAGAACAGCTGCAATACATCAAAGGCAGTATATGAACTAGTTGAATGGACTGAATGAAAACTGATGACATGTGCTTAACTGCATACAAGCCAAACTCAGCACTGACAAACACAGGCAAACTCTACTGGTGTGAAAGGAAATAGAATCGAGTTTGCCAGAGCTTAATTAGACCCTGCTCTTTTTTCTAAATATGCCTAGGCTCCAGGTTGATTGCTGTGCAAATGATAATGTTTAACTGTACTTTACATTTCCTGTGCTTATTTTAGGAATGTTTCTATTTCTTTCCAAATTAGAACAGATACAGAACTGCCACAAATGGATTAATAATACACCATTTCTCCATTGTAAATACTTTATCCCAAACAACGGCTTTAAAGGTGTTCCCAGTGATCATATACTCAGGCTGAGGTCATTTTACCCTATCATAGTTGCATAAGGAGACCACTTATAAAGTATAACTAAGATCAAAATATTTTATTTGAGTGTTACATATAAATGAAACAAAGATAGTGAGCTACTTAGACATACTAATACTGGAGGTTTTATCTTCAAGGATCATAAACAGGTGTAACATACATGCAACCATACATTTCAGTGGGCCAAAAGGTGCTGAGCAGAAACAGCTGACCTTAAAAAAGCAGAAAACACTTTCTTTATCTTGGTACTGAGCAACTTTAACATTTCCCTGATTTTTTAATACCACTGTCAGTTATAATATTCTGGGATTCTGAGATAGAGTGTAACTGCAGAGAAAGTGGTACACTTAACACTTGAGAGGTTTTCTCTTTATCCTAAGATAAGACTTAACATGTTTGTAACACTTAATCTCCAGATTTTCTGCTTTTTTTCACTCCTTGTTCTGACAGGAAAGGAACAGCTATCCCAGCCAAAAGTAAAGGAGAAGCAAGGCTTTTCTGGAGGTGCAGCTCAGTTCTGGGACAGTGGACTTCAGTATAAATGTGTAGTTTGGATTTGCATCAAGGATTTTGAAAGCCCTGACTGCATCTTATATAAGTGATCCTCCATATTGCCTTAGAGCTGAATCACATATACACACATGGAGTGACTCCACCATGTAGGTAATGTGGAGTCACCCTGTTCACGAGAAGTAGATCTGAGTGTAAATTTGCTCTACCTTTGCCAGTCTTATACACACAAATTATTTATTTTATAGTAATCCCTTTTCTGAAAGAACGAAAATTGCCTGATATCTGGAAAAGTGACTTCTTACTGAATAAAGGGGGAAATCTGTATATATTAACTTCCCATACGAACTTGGCACTTGATCACTGAATAATGGGAAGCCCAAATTGTGGTACCTTGCTAAATTACTACTGACCAACAGGTCCATTCAAAATTCAGGCGCATAGTATTAAATGCAAGCAATTATCCTACGCTAGATTGTCTTCTGGCCCAGAAGATCTCCCTGGAAACCATAAGAAATCCTCATAATTAGTATGTTTTGGCCATAACTCTTTGTCTATTATGTAAAAGACAAGTTCTTAAAATCTTTCTCCTGAATTTCCTAAATTGAAATTTCTGTGACAGCGGAGAAGTCTCTCATGTGTTAGGCATGCCATGTCATTAGCAGACAAAGAAGTAATTACTCTATCATGATTAGAGTAATAACATCACAGCTATCTCCTTACTTATTTTAATCCAATGGGATTTAAGGGTTTTACTAATCCAGGGCATACATCCACCACTGCCACATACACTGACAAGGATGCATTTTCTAACACTTCATTTCAAAGGTTCTTATTACTGAAACACATCATAAACAGCAAAGGTTAGGGAAGAAAAAGTTTTGGACTGTTTTCCAGTAGGGTTTTATTTTGCTTTTCACTTTATTTTACAGGCTTGAGTGAAAAAGGAGAAAATAATTTGAGTAGCAAAGCCTTAATTAGATTTGTGCTATGTCACTCAGGATTCTGTCTAAAATCTGCAAGGAACATGACAATGATTGTTTTGCTGATGTAACTTTAAATGTTTTTCTTTAAGTTAAAGACACAGATTTAAATAATGTAGTAAGATAGCATGTACTAAAATGCAACTGAACCAATTTACTTGAATTGAGAAAGAAAGACAGTAGGCTTTTAAAAAAACAACAAGAAGAAAATTTTTTTAAAAGTTCAAATATTCTTAGTATTCAAAATTGTGCCTTTACCATGAGTGGTTTTTGCTTGACTACATACATTTTAACTGTATATTTAAAAACAAAGTATTATGATCAAAAAGTAGACACAGTTTGTAACTTCAAACAGTATTTTTCACTGGTGTTAAAGCTTGTATTAAACACATTTTTGTGTGCTGTTTTGGTAAAATCGGTGGAGCACAGCACATAAATGATTTTTTGCACAGCAGACATAACAAAACATACAATAATATAAAAATGGCCACTAATCAATCAAATGCTTGGATTCTTTGTGTGTTAAATCTTGTTTATAACCTAAAGAACTGTGCCCTCAGTATGTAATCAATAGTCAATTAAACCCCTCACTAGAGCAACTGTTTTCCAATTGACCGACATTAAAAACCCACCAAACTTGAGTAAATAGCCTGTAGGACTTCCACAAAAGTCATAACCTCTAATTCACAAGTGACAAAATGAAGCAGTCATCCTTAAATTGAATAGAAAAGCCTAGCCATCAACCATCAAAACCAAACATAAGCAACAACTGAGCTTTCTTTTTTTTTCAGTACCATGTCACCTGAATGCATGCAATGAAAAAGAAAATATTTACCATGACTATTAAAGTGTATTTATTTGGTATGTTTTAAAGCAAGTGTTACAAATTATTAACATAGGATATGGTCACATTTCAGCTTTTGTTTTTTTTTTAACTTCCATGAAATGTAGGAGATAAAACTCCAAAAATTTTAGTTCCCTAGAAAACAGATGTCAATAAGGGGGATATTTTCCCCTTCCTACAAACTCCTTTCAGGTCACTTGGAGAGATCTTCTTTAACAATAAAATGATCCCAACGCAGACATATACTTTAGGCATGAAACCAGTCACCCCTTTCTCTCTGCAGCCTTTCAGTGGCTCTTTTTGTAGATGGTGCATCTTTCTCGGGTACCTCATTGGTTATGAAGTTTTGATTATAGATTTCCACAGTGACTACTACTATGCAATTGTTTTTATACTGTGATAAGCACTTTGAAAAATATAAGCCTTTGTAAGTCACATTGGTAACTCTTAAATCACATGTGGGTCTTAAACATCACATCATTCTCATGCAAATTGCCCTCAAACCCTATTAATTAGAAGAGGAGTCTGTGTGCCTTCATGTATGGATGTATGCATACATCCCTTCTTAAATCTCTCTCCCTGTATACATAGTTATTTAAAAAGCAACATCATCTCCACACATGAAGCAGTGTATTTTCAAGGCTAAAGGCTATTTATCAAACAATAAATGTATTACAAAGCCTTACACCTGTGCACTGTCATTTTCCCACTTCTCAGAGGCTTTCCCTGGCAGACTAACACCTGAAATAACAAACCACAAAAATACAGAGACCTGCCATTCTTTTCTGATAAAAAAATCAAATTGTGCCTAATGGAAAGAAGAAAACTACACGAAACCACACGAGCTCTTCAGTTTACTCGCAGGCTCAGGACGAAGCTGGACTAATTCAGAATGCATGCTGCTCCTGAATTACAGATAGTAATGCAGGAAGATCTACTTTGAAACAAACTTCTGTTTTCTTTGTTATTCTCTTCCCTGCATATTGGAGGAATCCTGGCATACTTCAGGCCCAATCCTGGTGTAATACAGTGAAAATTCTGACATTCACTTTTCTGGAGCCAGAACTGCACACATTAGTAATTGTGTGTCTTGTCATGCTAAATAGAAGTTTTATAAAAATATTAAATAGGACTAAAACAAAACCCAGAAGATGTACTCATCTTGATTAAAGCAATAGCTCAACAGAAAAGCTTTTCCATATGCTGACATCCTATCTTGCTCCTGAGACAGCACAGTGCACTCTGAAATGTTTGCTGCTCAGGGTACTGCAGTTCAACGAGGCTTCTCCCTTCTTGTGCCAGGACAGCACATCTCAGATATCGAGTGCCCTTTGCTGGGATTAAAGGGAATGAGAGCAAAGCCCCTTGGAGACACTTCATTTGAAGGATTGCTCTGATGTACTTCATTGTATTTTAAGTCTCCCTGTACGTAACAACTACTTTTTTTATCTTTGCTCACTCCCTCATCAGCTCTCAGAGTTGGTCCAAGGGCTTGACATTCTCCACCATGATATGGAAGACTTATGGCTTATCCTAGATTTCAGATGTCTTTTGTTCAGTGGCCTGGCTCTACTGGGAATTATGTTTGCCAAAGACAGAGTATTGCTGCTAAAAGGCATATTGCACAATACCCCTAAAAACCCAGGCAGGCAGGGAAAGGAATGTAGCAGTGGTGTGACAGATAGCAAAGCAATCACAATCATGATTGATTCAAGCACTGCATAGGACTGAAGGTTGAAGGAGTATACAATCTCAGCAGCATTTGGGACTTCCTTTCATCAAAGGAAATGAAAATTTATCCTGCCCACTTGTATCTTTTGGGTGGAACTGACACCTAACCGTGGTACAAGCAGAGATAATGGTTATTTCCACTGAACTCACTGGGACCGTTTCTATTTCTGCCTCATGGTGTGGCGAGACCCTCACAGCCACTCCAATCCTGGCTCAGTAACCACTGGCCTGGGAAGCATATTGCCCTATGCAATCTTGACTCCCTCCAGCACTCAAGCCAGTTGCCCTGTCCCAAGGACACTGCCTTGCCATGATGTTCTGCTGAGAAGAATATTATTTGATATTTAATTACATTTGTTAATCTATGAGAATATTTTTTCTTTTAGTCACTAGATCTGGAATATACAAACTTATAATTTATTTCCATATCATGTCCACCTCATTAAAAATAAAGAAAAACAAGCCCCTAAACCATTTGGAATACGGCTTATACTAAGCTTTCAAAAGCAGAATATATTTGCCTCGTTTTGTTTCAGAAAAGCCTACCTACCAGCTTGACTGTAAAAATAACTGATTCAAAAATGTCAGTTATAGAATGAGGAATGATTACTACAGATCACAAGAATTTATTTGGATTTTATAAATTTAACAGTTATTCTTCTTTTAAACCAATTTCAACCACTATTTTGCTAATTTCTAAGATAACGTTTGTTTTGGTAAATGTGATTTTGGAGAACGTCATTTTTATTAACTCTCATCTTCTTTTAAGTCTCCTGAATGCCCAGAAATTCCTATTAACACAATACAGTAAGAAAAAAAAAAAGCAAACTAGCTTATTAACAGAAATAATAATCGGATGAGGCTTAAGCATTACAAAGAACTCTGTGTTATGTCATACCATACATTTTAATTTCTTAGAGACAAAGTTTACATTCCTCAATGGTCTCCTTTTTTTATTCCAGATCTGTAATTA
The DNA here is from genome assembly GCF_041296385.1 of Aphelocoma coerulescens. Lineage (NCBI taxonomy): Eukaryota > Metazoa > Chordata > Aves > Passeriformes > Corvidae > Aphelocoma > Aphelocoma coerulescens. The sequence continues at coordinate 127,302,499 of NC_091015.1, forward strand.
CATTCACTGAAGTAGTTTAGTGTTAGGCACAGCAGGTCTTGCAGAATTAGGGACTTCCAGCTGTAACTATCACTACACCTACAGGAGATCTTTTTAAGTGAGGAAAAAGAGCAAAACTTTTCTTATACCTTACATAGGATACATGGGTTTGATTTAACCCCAAACTAAAATAAACCTCAAATGTATCTCTCAAATCTAATTCATTATGAATAATGGTTAAACTAGCACTATGTCATAGAACAACTTATAGTTTTCTGCTGCTGATGTGTAAGAAGTTTTGGCATAAAACTGAACTTGTAAGTGTAATCTCAAAGTTTAAATATTTTGAGGGCCAAATTCTCTTCTCTGATATGTTATTCTAAATCTGAAGTAGATATGCTCAGGAGGCTAATTTGGAAATACTCATAAACTGAGAGCAATATTTATCTTCATTCCTTCATGCTTGAAAAATAACTACTCAGAATGTTTTAAAATGTCTTGTTGGTCTCCCAGGACAAAAAGGAAATTTCAGCCCCCTAACCCTTGTAAGTTTAGATAGTTCCTTTCTCCACTGTGGTGGGCAATATGTAAGGAAAGAACAGTCAATTCAGATTTTTTTATTTCTCAATATTTCTTTAAATCTAATTACATGGAAGCTATTCTGGTTTTGAGGAAAGTGTTTGGATAAATGTAACAAAGAAAATCTAAGAAGAATGACAAACTATTCTAGTTCCCCTGACTTGACATCCAAAAATAACCTGAAGCTGAATCTTCTCTTTGTGAAAATACATGTTTTCTTCATAAAAAAAGCTAACCACAGTTATGCATCAGAAGCAGGGGATAGTTATAAAAAAGATTACCCATTGAAGAGCTTTCATCGTTAAGCTTAAAACACTTTGAGACATTTCTTAGTGAAAAAAAAAAAATCACACTCAAGCATAGAAACTTCACGGAAATCAGGCAAGTAAAGGATGTTATGAGAGAAATTTTAATCCCACTGGATATAATAATTCAAAGGAACAATTTGTATTTTTAGTGACATCCTACCAGGAATCCTAGAAAAAATGAAGATTGCTTTTTGGTTTGTTGGAATTTCATCTAAAAGTATTCTTCAGAGTAAGTGCTCACTCTCATTAATCAGGTCACCAAGAAAAACAGGGACAGATCTATGTGAGATAAGACTTTTGAACATGTAGGGATAAAAGAGATAAGAAGTTAAGACAGCTGAAGTGATGGTGAAACTGGTATCTCTATTGCATATGTGAGTGTCCTGGGTCCCACAAGAACCATGACACAAACTTGCTTATGGTTAAGAAGCACATGACATGGAATATAACCCTGATTATTAAGGGGGAAGAAGAACCTAAAGAGTCCTTTCCAGGCAGGTCACAGCATCTCACTGGCCCAACACAGCAGGGCAGGTTTGAGTGTCCACTCTACTTCAGTCATGCCCCTTTGCTCTGTGACAAAACCACATGAAGTGGAGCACAACTCTTATTCCCATGGCATAGCTCTAGCCCAGAACCTGTCTGTGAACCACCTGCTAGCCACATCCAGATGGGGTATCACAGACCAAAACCACTCTCACTTTTATATCCTACATATTCATCTATAACTGAGTGGTACATGTACCATGTCTGACAGTTTAAGGGTTTCACTCTTCTTTTTCCTGCCTCATCAAAGACACCCTATAGGTGCTGTGCTTTCCCATTTGGCCTGAGCTAAATGAGCAGGACCCCATAAATCTAAGGAGGAGGTCCCATCCCCTCTCAAACCTCACCCCTGGACATGTGCTGCAGCCACACACCCTGTGCTGCTCCTAGAATTCACCCAGTGGTACTCCAGGTCAGCTTTCTCACTATACAAATAGTTAACCAAGGCCCTAAATGAAACAAAAGAAAGGTGAGCGTGGAGGTGCGGCTCAGTGAGTGGCTAGACTAAAGCTGGAGAGAGCCCTGAGAGTGAAGGAATGAGAGAACAGGAGGAGAAGTACATTTCAGTACTCCTGCTATTCAACTCATTGATGATACAGAGTAGCATCCTCAGAAAATAAAAAAAGAAAAAGAGAAAACACACAGAAATTATTTGTCTTGCATTCTCTGTTCTGTATACAGCACTATTCCGGATGCTTTTTTGTTTCAAACAAAAGAAGTAATTAGCTGTTCAACTGTCTTTTAAATCACACACTTGGGTTTGATTTTCAGCAGCTACAGACAATCAAAATATGTAACTCCCGTTTCAAATGCTTGGCTGAGTACTCCACTGAATGCAACGACTTTCCTGTCTGAGGGGAAGATAAGCTGCTCTGTTCAGCTGATGAACAGGTAATACCAGCTGGAGTAAAAAGCTGCCATTAATGTGTTGGTGACAGGCATTATAAAAAAAGAGTTAATGACTTGTAACAAAAGCTGTATCACCTTCTTCTATCCCACAAAACAAGTACACACCATCACAACAGGTACTAATTTGTATCCTTGGTATTGGTAACAAAAAATGAGATGAATCTGAAAATGTGACTATTATTTAAACTGTAGATCTGCTCTTTCAGGCTGGAGAGAAAGCTACCTTTGTGGCTGCCTGTAGGACACTGCACCTACACCGGGGACAAATGGAGAATTTCTCTAAGGATGTTCAGCTGTTTCTTTTGTGTACAACATAATTACTAAAAGTAACAACTAACAGAATATACTGTGTATAAAACTGATGGATTCAAGAAAATTCCCCTTCAAAGTTATATAAATATTATGAAATATTTATGCTTTCTGTAGTTAAATAGAATTATTTAGTTAAGAGCAAACATCTCACATGGGAGATACTGTTGTCTAAAATAAAATTTTTCCTCAAGCCACCTGATACTAGTAGTTATTGCAATAATTATTGCAAAGTAGAAACCTGAAAGTAATTCTCAGATTTATACTATTCTGTCTTTCTCTTGAAAAGAAGAATGTAAGCCTTCATGTATTCTGCCTCGAAAAGACCATTTTACATTTTTTTCTTGGGCTGAGGTCTTGCCCACAGCACAAAAAGTATTCAAGTCACAGTAAATAAACACTTCTGACCAGTCATGCTGATAACCTGCACCATCTTTTCCAGTCAGCACACAAATCTGTGGCAATCTGGTTTGGGTTGGTTTTCCATAACTACCACAGACTTTACAGTCTGAAAAAGCAAGATTATCTGGAAGTTCACTGTAACAATACAACCCCTTAGTGATGTACAGTCCAATACCTGGAGCAGATCACACTGAGAAGCTTCAAGGCCAGAGCATTGATTACTTCTTGATTGATAAATTTTGGCCCAGTTTCCTTAGAATGTGCAGCAATCTCCCTGTGCAAGTGCTGCCCTGGCAACCAATCAGTTATTCACCTATTAACTTCTGAATTTGTCATGCAACTTCAAGATTTTCCAAAACTAGGCTTAATTTCATTTAAAACGGACTACTGAACAGAAAAGAGTCTACCAGTGAGACTTGGGGAGGGCTGCATCTCAGCTTCATCCATTGCAAGCCATCAGCCACAAGGGCGCTCTCCAGGGACACAAATCCCTAAGAAACCCAACTTCCCTGGGTTCCCTCAGTTTGGTTTCTCTCCAGCAAGGTCTGTGGCAGGCAACAAGAGAAAAATATTAGTGGGCTACAGCCAGGGACAGTCACTAGATTCTCCTTTTTTTGTGGAAGTGCACCATCCTAACCCACGCAAACCACTCAGGCAGCTCCGCTCCAGTACGAAATGTTTTTGCATGGCTCTGCATCAAACCTAGCAGTGTCAGTCTCCTAGCCAAGGACAGTGTGAGTATCACCAGGCAGCTGTGCTTGGCCCTGAACTGTCCCTGCTGTCACTGCCAGGCCTGGCCCGTGCCAGTTCTCGAGATGGCTCCCTGCCCCAGTCTGAGCATCCTCTGAAAGGTGAAAAAAGCCCCATGCCCAGCACAGTTTGGATCTTCTGCACCTGCCCTGCAAAACTAGAGAAGTGCATCACACGAGAACCAGCAAAGTTGAAGAGTAAGTTTAAAGGAGTACATCCAGACAGCTGTCGCTCAGATTGGTCATTTATCCTCTTTGTGCAGATCAGAGGAGCAGTCCTAAGTTTGGGGAGAAACGGGGCCCCCAGTGCTGCGCTGCAGTATAGGGAAGTTGGAAGGCTTGTTCTGAGGGATCAATGGTGGCCGCAGCGAACCTCCCGGCCGAAGGTGCCGAAGCCCCGGTGACCCTCTCCTCCCGTCTGTCTCGGATACCCCCACAGCTTCAGCTGGGGAGCGGGGCTGAGCTGCACTGCCCTCAGGGGGCTCGAACTCAGCAAAGGCAGAGCCCACCCCGTGGCAGCCCCGGGACGATGGCAGGGCATCCCCCGACCCGCTTTCCGCTGGCCCGCTCCCTGCCGCAGCGGGATGCGCCGGCAAAGGAGCCGTCGGGCTCGGCGGCTGGAGGAGGTGGCAGGAACGGGCTCCGGAGGGGCTGCACCCCCGGGCTCCCTGCGCGGGGCAGCGCGGCGGCTCTTACCTCCGTGCCGGGCGGCGGCGAAGACCCGCGGGGGCGGCGGGGCGGCGGCGGCCGGCGGCGGCCGGGGGGCGGCGGCGGCCGCGCGGGGCTCTGCCGGCGGGGCACTGCTGCCGCTGTACCGCCGGGAGATCACCCGGTCCCTCCGCGGCGGGCGGGGCGGCGGCGGGCGGCCGTCGTCGCCCAGGGCTTGGAGGAGGATGTCGAGGAGCGCCCCCCGCTCGGCTCCGGCGGCGGGCACGTCCCTGCCCTCGGCGCCCGGCGGCGGCCCGGCCGAGGCCAGCAGCAGGAGCACGATGGCGGGCAGCGCCTGGCGCTTCTTCGCCCCTCGCATCTCTGCGGCGCTGGGAGGAGGCAGAGAGCGAAGGCGGTCAGCGTTGGGCCCGGCCCGCACCCCACCCGCCCGCCCCCCATGCCGCGCCCGGGGGCACCGCCGCTCCCGCACGCTGGGCCGGGCGCAGCCCGCGGAGCGCCGGCGGAGGGGGCGCGGAGCGGGGACCCGACGGGCCGGCACCCCGCAGTGCCGCCGCGCTCGCCCAGCTCCTCGGAGAGTGCGTTTAATAGACACGGATTAGGGCAAGGTTATTAACCGCGCCGCACATGTTCGCGGTACAGGGTTTTGCAGGGGATTTGCTCGGCTCCCTTTGCCCTTGGAGTCCCCGCGCCCGCGGGTGCCTCCTGGTTCTGTCGGCGGAGCAGGGCGGCGGGGGAGCCCCCACGATGGGCCAGCCTTGTCCAGCCACCTTGTGCTCCACCTGGGGAGCGCCACAGCGGGGGGTTCGGGGAGCGACCACGGACGGCAGTCGGATGGAGTTCAGCGAGCGGAGAGTTACATCGGAGCTGCCGCAAATCAGGGTGTAAAGGGCGAAAACAATTACCGCAGGCTGGGGCTTCGAGAGCAGCACTTAATGCCCTAAGTAAGCTATTCTAATTATAGAAAACGGGTAGAATTAAGAGGGAGGGAGGGAAATTCTGTTATTTACAAACTGTTTTCTAGTTGGCCTGCCTTGCAAATCCTCTTGGGCAAAGGAGTTAATGGGAGCCTCAAGGGAGCCGGCTCTCCCCGACGGCTCGGGGCTCTCCCTTCCTCCGCCGCCGCCGGGGCGCACGGCAAACCCGGTGAGTAACCGGGAAACGACCCGCGGTTGGCTGCCGGGGCAGCGGCACCCCCTCGTTCCACACCAAGATCCCCTCCAGAGAGCGGGCGGGAGGCCGCTTACCTTCAGGCGGAGGCGAGTCCGGCTGGGTGCGTGCGGGCTGGGGAGCGAGGTCCTGTGCCGCCGTCGGAGAGCCCGTGTCCCCGCGGAGGCTCCGCCGGGCGCGGAGTGGGGCGCTCGGTGCTGCGCCCGGAGATGGGGGATGCGCCCTCCAGGGCCATGCGCTTCTCTTATATAGTCCACACCGGCGTACTCATTTGAGTACTATCGACTTTAGGTGGGTGGCAGTCGATGGAGACACCTCTGGTAATCACTCTTGGGCTCAGAGAGGGTCTTTTCTGACAAACTTCCTCCTCCCCGATTGTCCCCCGGTGGATGGCAACTGAAAGCTGCGTTTGAAGTGACTCTGATCTATTTGTGAAATTAGATTTCCCTGAAGATCGGGGAACGCTTACTAATAAAGCTGCCGGCTCAAGAGATTAAAATGTGCTTTAACTTAGCGGGATTCCCTTGGGAGTACAACAAGGAAACTAATTCTCCCCTTCTTTTATCGAACCAAGAAGCCGTGAGCAAAGTCTGAAGTGTGTATAAATTCGGTTCTGTTTTGATGGTGAATTCATGAACTACAAACATTGCAAAAGTTTGCTTCTTCAAAACAGCTTTTTTAATTTTTGACAATGAGACTTAATGCAAAGTTCGCAAAAAAGGTAGTGACCTAACAAAACCATTAAACCCACAGGTTAAAAAACTTGCCTCCTAAAGCCCTAAATAGATCAGCCAAAAATTAGTGAATAGAATCCCAACTTTCAGAGAGTACTTGAATTCAGGTGGTCTCGACAGATTGAAAAGAAATACACATTTTTCAGATTATACCAGACAATATATTATGTTGGTATTTTTCAAGTATAACTCTGTCATAAGTTACCACTTAGATATTTACTTAATAAGAGTGGGAGAAAAAGAAAAAAAATTGAGATATCCTTTAAGATGTGAAAATGGGGAATTTAGATTTGAAAGAGATTTAAACTATTCTGAATCTGTCTGGCATACAACATTTCCCTACAAACTATGTCTCTTTCCCCAAGTCCTTCATTCATGCCCTTCTCTGGTTATCTCAGGCAGCACACACTCAGGGCTGTATCTCACAGGGGCTATGTCATTGCTGGTAATGGGAACCAGCTTCTTCCCCACATCACCCTATGCTTGTGCCATCCTCACTCACCTTTGGGGGTGTGATCCCACAAGATCAGAGATCTAAGCCATGTTTAACTAATAAAGATTTACAAAGGGTTTTGTCACACAAATGTTTTTAGAGGTCAGCATGCTGCACAAGATACTCTGGTCTGACGTGGATTCCCAGGATAACTGAAGCAAAGTGCCATTCTCTCGCTATGGGATTTCCTGCTTTTGCATCTTTATTGGGTGCATATAAGGAGTTTACTTTTGTCAGGCTGATGGTTAGGTTGAGTGAAGAATGAAAGGGGAGAAATAAAGCAGCATATTAATTAATCAGCTGCAAAATAAATCCCAAAATTTCTCTCCTTTTGCTTATTTGTTTCTATTGTTTTATTATTCTTTTATTTTGCCCACAGAGACACATATTGACACCACAGAATGGGGCTGAATTTTTCTCTGGAACTGCCTTAGCTCAAGCTCCTCTGCCCTTCATTACTAATCATGGACTAGGTTTATATCTTCTAGTCCTGGGAGCAGGTCACATGGGAAGGAAATCAATGTGGCACTGTTAAGACAAAATAATTTTGCTGCTCATAAAAACCCCAAAGTCTTTATTGGATGTCTGTTTGAGGCGGATAGCAGAATACTCCTAAGGATTAAAAGCAGTATTGCAAAAGGCAAGCAAATAGTCACTCATTTCTCACCCCCATCCCCAGAGAAGGTCTAGGGAGTCTGCAGACTGCCATGGCTGACCATGCAATCTTGATGGACAACATCCCGGAGCTGCTAGTTTGGGAAAGTTTGTAACTCCTTCAGCAAAGATTGTCAAATATGTCACCCCCACTTAGGAACTTAGTGGGTTCCTAAGATACAAATGCTGCTACAAATACTAAGGCCATTAAATTTCGTTCTTTAATTTACATGTTGATCATTTAGGGTTTTGAAGTTTTGTATTGGAACCCAACTAGGCCCTTTACCATTATGAGCCATCCAGGTTTACCCTTGTCCTTTACCTCTGCTGTAACTTGTTTCTCTCCTTTGGAAGAGCTGTATCCTTCTTTCCTTGGATGGACATTATACCCACCCAGAGGGCAATGAACTGTTTCATAAGTAGTTTTCAGTTAGACAAAATAAACAGGGAGGTTGCTTAATTTCTTACCATTTTTTTAATGTTGTCCTTTGGTATTTTCAAAAGAATAATCAAGAAGTCAAGAAAAAAAGAGCGTGGGTGTCCATGCAGAGCAGCTTGTGAGGCAGGTCCACCAGGCCTTGAAGTTACTGCAAAGATTTCCATTCACTTTTGTAGGAGTTGGGACAAGCCTTAAAATGAAAAGAACCAATTAGAACCATAGCACATCTAACTCACAAGTTTTAAGTAGCTTTTTCAGATTTTTTCTACCTTCAAGAACCTTAAAGACTTGTTTAAAAACAAAACAAACAAAAAGATTTGTTTTCTATTTTTGTGCAAAGCCTTGTCTCTTTTTAAGTCGTTGTGATATTTGAATTCATCAGAGAGCAGTTGAAAGAAGGAAGACCAGACTGCGTCCAGAGGGTAATGAAGAGAATTACTAATCCTAGGCAATTTTGGCAGGATGAAACCCCATTCTCATTGGCCCCTTTGTTTGTAGCTCTAATGTTTCTCCTCATCATTGTATGGAGAAAATATCTCAGCATGAGATTTACATCAAAGAGACCCTCTTAAGGCTTCACTCAGTTTCTTATTTACGAACAGAGAACCTGTTAGTAGAGAGCCTAAACAAGTATGGCTGTTTGCTTCCTGTAGCTAATAGATTTAAACAGGTACATCACATTATTTTTCCTGACATGTTCTTTTTACTTTCTGGTCTGCCTTAGCTACAAGTATGTCTGATTGAACTTAAAAGCAAACTAGTTATGTCAAAGTCTCACAGGGCTGACAGGGACTCAGAGAGTTGATCTAGTGCTTTCCCTTGCTCAAGGCAGAGACAACTGTACCTATGTCATCAGGGCTCAGTTAGAAACTTTTAATTTTTCCCGTCAAGCTCAACACTTCATCACAAATCCATTAAATGAAAAATTGGTAAATGTTGGTTTAGAAGCGACATTTTACCTCGGGATTTACACTGAAATATAAAAATTATCTAAATGGATTCCCAAAGCACACATTCAAATGAAAAACAGACTAAAGTAAAGATTTAAAATGTAGGTGTCTTGCTGTCTCTACATAAATCTGTCAGCTGAAGATTTCCATGGCCACTCATCTAAATCAAGAAGAAAAACAGAGAAAGCCTGTTTCTGTCGAAGTTCATGCGAATTTTCTTGTTGACTTTGTTGAGCAGGGATTTAATGCAGGGTTGTTACTAAAGGAGAAGTGAGGAAGTGAAAAATCACCTCAAAAATATGAATGTGTTAGCCAAGGCAGTAAATTATAGATGGCTGTTGTAATTTCTGATAAGTAGCAGAGGATTCCAGCTGTTTTCAGACAACAGCATTTCCTTAAAATCAGCATTTTTACACACATTACATACATGCCTGTTGAGGCTCAGTGCAGAAGACTTGATCAGAGGGCCTTTTGAACATCTTTTGCAGCCCTTTATTTCTGAGAATCTACAGGGGTTTTTGCAAGTGGCTTTTAAGGCACAGGACATGCTAATGAACTGTCTGACAGGAAGGCCATACAGTTAAAGAAGTAAAACAGTGTTACTAAAAGTGATGTGAGAATCAGTGTGAAAGCTGAGTCCATCTCTTAACTTGATGCTGTTTTCTGAACATTTTTTGTAGAAATATCACACCAGAGAATTGTGGTGTGTTCTTAATTGAATTTTAGGTGGTGGGTTCCAGTGGTTATTCCGTACAATAAAGATCATCATCTTTCCCATTAAAGAATAGCATATGAGTTTTAGTATTGAAAACATATCAAAGTATTTGTAACTACAAAGTTATAATGATCCTTACTGGCCTTATCGTTAAGAAATTCTACCATGAAGTCACCACCTTTAGGTTTGGGGGGTATTTTGCACTTGCAATTATGATATAATGAGTCATTTTTTTAGGCCTTTTGGCTCCCCTGTCCTCTGGAAGGCTGAGCTGGAAACATGAAGAAACTTTTGACATAGAGATCTCAAACAATAACCTGAAAACTAACCTACAAGTTGTTCAGCAGTAAGCAAAGAGGATATAGGGAGAAAACTGAGGAGCGAAGTTTGGTAGGACTATGAAATAAGTCCTTCTATATTTTTTTATTTTTCCTGATGCAGTTTCAGTAGTGAAGGTTTTGTTTTTGCACTGACTGTCTGCAGCTGGGACTGTTCAGCTGAAGGTGGCACATGGGATAAAGCATCAAGTCTGAGTCTATAGATGTTACTTCACAAGAACCTAATCCAAACAGTTTTTCTCTTAGCCTAAGTGATATTGAGAATGTAATAAGAAATGAACATGGCTTGCCTTTTAAATTGTTCCCTGGACAAAATCTTCTACAAGATTTTCAAAGAAGAAAAATAGAAAGACTTTAAAACCTGGTAAGATTTTCCAGGACTTGAGAATGGTGTGCTGAGGACAACTGGGCTCAAGGGCTGAGAAATAATCTGTCTGACCAAAGACCCTTTGAATTGCTTGCAGTTCTTCACAAGTGCTGGAACATGGAAGATATGAAGGCAATTATTTTTATTACCATGACTCTGAAGATTGACAGCTTAGCTTATTTTAGAAAATATCCAATAGTGGCTTGGTTTGTTGTCACCTTTTGATTTTGACTAGAATTACATTTCAGAAGGACAAAGCAGACCTTCCCCCACAAGAATCCTGCTGCAGGAACCTGCTGTTATCTGACCCCAAAATACCAAAAATAGATACCAAATTGTCCCACTGGTTTGAGTCTTTTTCTTTTGAACCCAGATCCTCAGCTCTGTCAGATGCACTGCAAAAGACAAAAGTTCTCTTTCTGAGGTAATGACAGCTTATTACACCTGTCATTATAGCAGCTAAAAGAGTTTATTTGCAGATGCAGCGGGTTTAAATTAAATCTCTTGCCTGGCACAGAAGACATCTTCACCATATGCCCTTTGTGACAGCAGATTCATGACTCCAACTTACTGACACCACCAAAAAGCTGACTGGTGACCAGAATAACTGTGCAGGTGACGTGGCTGTCTTGAGGAAATGCATCCAACCAACATGAGGACCATCACCCAAATGTTTCCTTTCAACGACACCAAGGACTGGATGACATTTTCAGGGCTTGGCAACAAGGGCAGTATCAAGAATTTACACTCAAATCACGGAGTCACCGATTCAGAAAAAAATGTTAAATTTCATCTTGCAATGAGAGCTTTCATCAGGGGAACCTGAACTTAGGGATTTTTGTGGATGGAAACATTCAAGAGCAGCCTTCACTGAAGATGGAGAATCAGTCCAGGTGTGCTGCAGCAGAGTAGTCTGAGTTTAGAGCTCACTGACCTCCACTGATGAATAATCAACTTTTAAAAAAGAAAAAGAAAATTTGGATGTAAATGTTGTGTCAGTGGGGAAAGAGGAGGTTCAAAAAGTTTTAGAAAAACTGTAGAGACCACCTCAAATGAAAAAGTCCTCCAGCTCATGTTCATGTTACTTCCAGACCAGAAACTAAGACATTTCATGCCATTCCCTACAGCAATGGTATTTTCTGATTACCTGTTACATTAAGGATAGATATCTTTAAGGATAGATAGTGGTCTCCTGTGAATCCTTGCTGATTTCTTGTCTGACTTCTCAGGAGACTGGCAAACTTTCCAGACCTGCTGCATATTGATGGTTTCAATGCAAAAGATTTATAAGAAGCATTTGACTTTGTGCCACTTGACAGTTTAGATAAGAATGTTGAAAGTTAACGCAGTCAGAATTCAGTGGATTAACTGGTTCTCTGAGGAGCTTCACACTAAAAATGTTGATGGGGTAATGTTTATTTGAATAAAATGCACATCAGTGTTGATTTGGTAAGAGATTTTCAGCAGGAATTGTTTTTTAGACTGTAAAGAGGTAAAGAAAATGGGTGTCTGTTTTGTAGGCCAACACAGGTGCTGAGACTGAGGGTTACAATCAACCAGAACACAGACAAATGCAGAGAGTGAAGCTCTCTGAGGGTGGATTCCTGCCTGAAAAAGAGTTGGACAAGCAATGCTGCTGATATCCAGAAAGAAAAATCTCAGCTAATACTGTTTCTCACAAATGAGACTGCTGATCAAATCTTGTACTTTAATCATCAGTTCAGACCTCAGGAAGAATAACAAAAACTGGAGAAAAATAAGGAATATGTTTTTAAGTTTGGAAAAAATACTTTAAAGGAAAAGACTCAAGTTTATCAGAAAGGAATCTCTTTAATATGGGAGCAGAAACATCATGGTCATTCAGTCCATACACCTGAAGCTGTAAGAGTGCAATAGAGACCTGCCCTCGCATGCCCCCACAGACTTCACATGACACAGTATTATGAAATAGTCTAGAGCAAATTTGAAATGCCTGTAACAGGCCAAAAGCAAACCTGTAATGTCTGAAGGCACTTCAGGAAAAAAAATCCAGACCAATGACAAAGCCTTAAGGCCTGGTAGGAGTAGGAGGTTTTTAAAATAAACCAACCTGAGGAAGCAGATCATCCCCTTGCTATGAATGTCAGAATTCTTCTGCCTACCTGACCTAGAGGAAAAATTTCATTATGACTCCAGCCCTGGTGACTGATTTAAAGCTGAACCTGTGATTATGATACACTAGCCAAGCAGCTGAGAAATTTATAAATTACTAATGGCTCTTTTTGACATATTGTCTCCAGCTGTGAAAGTCTCCAGTGACTCAAAGGGAAGGGAAAAATACCAATCTGTTCCTCCTCTCTGCCTCCTGAGGCAAACAAGGCATCAAAGGGATGCCTAAAGAATAGTTCCTATTTCATCAGGTGAGAACATGGGGTTAAAGCAATGGAAATGAAATAGGTGAGCAGTGTTCCTATAACTTCTAAATTCACTTGGGTATAGTCATTGTTATTTTTAACAGACTTCTTCTAGGTCTGGCACTCTTCTTCTAGCAGGGGCAGTGGGACCAAGGGCTTTATCTTCTCCCTCCCCATCCCCACCCAACAGCTTTCTTATTAAATTAAATAATGGTTTAAAGGAATATTTGACAGTAGATTTTCCTTGTTTCTTAAGATGTCCATCCTTTGATAAAAGTTACTTTTTAAAAATCTCTGCCAATGGCAGAGAAAATTCACCTTATAACAAATCATGTAGAAGTGTCTTTGGACCTTATAAATAAAAGAAATAAACTGTTTAATTTGTTAGCATCAGGTTTGAAATGCTTTTAAAGACCTTGCCATATCCCTGATCCCAACTAAATCTTTTGACAATCATAAGTGCAACTAATAAATTGCACATTATGTAATTTATATGTGGGTTTTTTCTGATAAGTTTCAAAAAAACAGGCATTTAATTTTGCTTCCTTTCTACTGTATTGCAAGACTGGACTGTTGAAGAAATCAGCTCCAAAATCATATTAAAAAAATAAAAGCAGTAGATCTTCCTAACCCTCTTCAATTGTGTCCTTTTTTGTCCTGTTTTTTTAGTGCCCTTCCTGTCATGCTACTCCTAAATCGAAAATCATCACGTAACCTGTTCCTTCAACTGCCTCAGTTTCTCCTTGGTATACATTTTTTGATCCTGCATTTCCCTTTTCAGACATCCATCCAGGTTTTTTTCTTTTCATTTAAAATGACACGACACTGCAGCTGAAATATCAAATGTGTTCACTCATGCAGTTTTTTACATGTGCCTTGTATTTCTAATAAACAGAACGACATTTACTAAGTCCTTTGTTACCAAGGAAAAGAAGAAGAAAATAAACACACCCAAAATCTCTGCTAAATATTAATTTTTGTCCTGATCTACAACAACTTAATAAAGAAGCTAAGTACCACTTTAAATGTTTTTTAATTATTTCATTTTAATAATGATTTTCATTTTGGCATTGATTTTCACTTTTTTTCTGTGGGATCCTTTTTCCAAATTGACTTGAACACTTTTAAAAGAATAAAGATGACTGACAGAAAATCAAGCTGTGTTAATTACAGGGTGTACTGTTGTTGGAGATTATTTTCAAGTTTAGTTGAAACTAATATTAAAACTGGAAGTTTTTCTGAGGTTGTACATTCCTTATTCTGAATACTGCACCTTTTGCTACAAGTCCTGGCAGTGTGACCATGTGGGAGCTAAGCTGTGCCTACCTAAAAGCTTCCACTGGATCCCTTTCTGTTCACCACTGAAGGGGCTCCACAATTCAGATAACCCACTTTACTTCAGTGTCATCTCTCTGTCAAAGTAGGACCACTTCTGATATAGATAGGACCAAATGGAGCAGAAAATAAAGAAAAAAAAAAACAAAACCAACCAAATATCTATTAACCTTTCCAATCATGGACAGGATTAATATGAGGCACACCATGATCACAGAGTCATAGAATAACCTGAAAAGAAAAAGAAAAGAAAAGAAAAGAAAAGAAAAGAAAAGAAAAGAAAAGAAAAGAAAAGAAAAGAAAAGAAAAGAAAAGAAAAGAAAAGAAAAGAGAAAAGAAAAGCTGAACTGGCTCAAGTAAACATTTCAAGCTGAAATTAGTTCTTAATGGCTGGTTCCCCCACCAGGCCCACTGCATGGCTCACAACTCCTCTTGGGAAGAATATGAAGAAGCAGATACCACGGAGATGTCAGTGAATTGCTGGTAGCAAAGGAGAGCAGGAGTGCCTCTTCCAGAAGCATTGCTGTCTTACAGTGTTCACAAATTTGTGGGTCCAGGTGAGACTGTGGTGCTCTCTGACCATCTCAACAACGTTTGGGTGCACTGGACATTTCAACCATTTTGACAAATGTATAACAGTTAAAGATATCCTCATATTTTTCTAAATATAAAAGACAAAGGCAGGCAGAGCAATTCATTAGTGCATGGAGAGCAGAAGGAACTAAAGATCTTTCTGAGGGATACCCTTCTCTTCTGTTTTCCTTCCCAGGTCAGGACAGAATTGACTCAGCAGGAAGTGGACACAGGACTGCATTTGCTACTGCTCCATATCTCCTGTCTCATCTCCTGTTTTCCTTCCTCCACAACTCTCATTTCATTGTCATTGCAGGAATTTGAATATGTTGCTGAGCAAACTGCACTAGGCTCCTCCTGTGCTGCCTACTTACCTGGTAGGCAACACCAAGACATGCAAAACCCAGCAGAAAGCTAGGCAATGACTACATTTCCCAAGCCCTTTCTTCACTACATTTCTAAATAAAAAAACTATTAAATAGATTTTTATCTGCCAGTTGTGATGTTTAGACAGTTTATAAAACACTGTGAAAAAATGTGTTCCTAAAGCTAGTGGATCTAAGATAAGCAGATCTCCTCGGCCCAGACAAAGACCCTTAGCTGTCTGAGGAGAAAGACTAAGCTTAGGGATAGCCTGCCACACTGCCTGCCTGCAACATATGGACCTTTACTAAATCTGATTTCAGCAGGTTTAACTTATTTGGATGTAAGCCCTACTAAACATTTGAAGAGCAATTTAGATTAAAAAAACGAAAAAGACAAACTTTTTTTGCTTTGTATGACAAAGTGTCAGCTCGTAAGGTAGAAGAATAAATACTGCAGACAATTCTGGAAAAGAAAGAAGAATATGGATGTCTCTGACAAATGGCTCCAGTGACACAGTCGAAGCACTCCCACTTGGTTATCTGAAACAGCTACCTATCTAAAGTGAGCTTTGCAGGTATTTTAATCCCTAGCCCAATTTTTCCCCAGCAGAAAACAAACTGAAACAACAAAATGATAGAGAACTAAACAAGGACTTCTTTTTCCCATTAGGTGTCATTGCCTTCTTCAGTTCTATTCACCTCACCTCTGTCTCTATAATCTCTTTTTATATTGTCAGATTCATTGGCAGAGACCTCTTTTGCTTTCTATGGAAAGCTTCTTTTCTACTATTATTATTAACAATAATAACACTGAATGAGTCAAGGGAAGAATTTAAGTAGGGAAGATAACAAGCTAGTGGAGGAGGTAGAAAAAAATCTGAAAAGAATGTTCAGTGAGTGCAGTGAGGAGCATTGATGCAAGGAGGAGGAAATATGCAGGGCACAGAAGGGTTAAAAGAGGAGGAAAAGAAAGTCTGAGTCAATGCAGAGTAGGAGTAGGTGATTAAAAAGAAATCAAAAAGTTGAATGTGAAAAGGAAGGAAGAATTTTCTTACAGTGAAATCAGAAGGGCAAGGAGAAATAAATGGAAAGACAGAATAGGCTGAATAGGCTGAAGGAAGTTGTGCTCCATACCTTTTTCATAAAGTGAAGAAACTGAAGCAAATTAAGAAGGAATGAGGGAATTGGAATAGATGAGGTAGACAAGAAGAAGAGAAAAGTGATCTGTGGTAGGAAAGGAAATAATGGAAAGGAAAAAACGTGTTTGACATGTGAAGGGGAAGAAGCTGAGGTATTGGTTTAAATATTATAGTCACCGTATTTGCTTGGAAAATGGAGGGGTCTTTTCACAGGGAGAGTTAAGTTGGAATTGAACATCTGAAAAGGGGAGTTAAAAAACCCAAGCAAACAACATTTATAAACTGAGGGAGAGGTCTTTACAAGAGAAATACCACCTCAAATATAATAATTTATGGAGAAAGATCTTTGTCAAAATGTCACCAAATACATACCTGAAACACATATGGACAGGTCAGATTCTTTTCACACACTCTTCTCAAATATGAATTGTGTTAAATAGATTTTGTTTGGTATTTTAGTTGGATTTTGTGTCATTTACTAGCTGAAAAAAATCCCAAAGCAAAACATTTTCTCTGGCATAGGGCATTATAGAAGGGTTTGGTTTGCTACTGAGGAAATGAGAGACGATGAACTTGGCTTTGCTGTTGCATAACCACAGATGATGTTCTTTAGCTATCCTCTACTCATGCAACAACCCCGAGCTTTTATAAATTAACTCTGGGGTTTTCTGAAGCATGACACACTTACAGCTTTCTGTGTCTAAAAGCTGAAGACATTGGCTCATCAGGATTTCCCCCCAGATTCCTCCCATTCTCTGAGATCATTCCTATCCTTCTGAAATGCCCTGCTTGTTTATTTCTTGAAATACTTGAGTGTCTTTCACTGTCATCAGCTTTCAAGACCTCTGTGGCTCTCTTTTGGTTTTTCTTGAGCCCTGTTTGAGTACGGTTCTGATATACTGGCACATCTTGGGAGTGTGCTGAGCACACATTAGTGCAATCACAGCTAAAGCACACATTTGAGAAGAGCACTTCTGCATGCCACAGAAAAATACTTGTTTTACAGAGGGAAATTGCTTCTTGGTCCTGAAGGATTGCTGCTCCATCGGAGAGTATGGATTAAACAGCACATATGGATCCTGCAGGAGTCCATAAAAAATTTAACAGCAGTAATACAGGTTTTCTTTGACAAGGCTCTAGTCAGTTGGCTGGCAGTGGGGTGGGGAGGCTGCCTGCTCCACATAATCCTGCACTTCCCTGTTGGAGCAGCTGGCTCCTCAGGCAGCTGAGCATCCAGGAAAGCAGTTGGAGGGGTGGGAAGCAAAGGAGCTTGGTAGCTAGCAAATCAAGAGATACATTAGAAGGATCTCATTCCCATGAAAAGTCTCGAGTTTCCGACTTTTCATCCAGATCCAGGATGAAATACACGTGTGTACATGTGTCTATCTATGTATAAGCAAAAAAAGATCATATATACATATCTATGTATATGTACATCTATTTTAAAATGCTATTTCTTGTGAGAAATGTTATCCTTATTCCAGTTGGCCATAATTAATTTTTGCTGTTCTCTGCCATGAAGTTTCTAAAACTTTATGTTTTAGGCAACTAAAAGCCAAAATTAGGCAAGATAATTTCAGGGACCCCAGTTGATTATAAAAAAATGTCATGATGTTCTCACTGCACATCATTACAATAAAATATGATCCAGGGCATGAGGTTAAATTGATAGAGCAGAGCTTTTTTAGTCCTGCATTAAACAACCATCACTAAACTCTTTTCCAAGCTTTATTAAGTATGAGGAAAATAGGAAGGCAAGAGGAAATAAATGTAAGTAATTTAATTAAAAAAAGAAAAAAAGTATGTGAAGGAGGGCTTCCATGTCAACAATGTTTGTTCTTATATTTCTCCTGTTCCTATTGTTAAGAAAAAACATTCCTCAATTTGACAACGTTGAGAAAAAAAAGATAAAGCATGAGCTGAGATGATCCTAAGCTCTTTCTGAGGACTTTCTGATCCTGGTTCTTTAAACCAAAGGGCAAATTAATGGAATACTAAAAAAATAGAATAGCAAAGGCTGAAAATGCTGTAATATGTACATCACTGCTTCAAACAGAGGAGCAAGCTCTCCATTTCGGCAGCTCCTGGTGGAGGTGGCCAGCAGAGCCATCCTGAGGCTGTTGCTTTCAGCTGGCCAAAAGCATAAACAGCGTTTTGAGGAATGCAGTCCTGGCTGGCTGGACCAACCAGCCAGTGGTTTTGTCTAGCCAATGTAAAGAGTAGCAGGGAGAGAGAAGACTGAGGCAGAGACACATGGGTATCCACTGTGTGGGTGACCATGCACTGGAACAGAGTGCCCAGAGAGGTTGTGGAGTCTCCCTCCCTGATGATACTGGACAGCCATCTGGATGCAATCCTGTTCTAAGTTCTCTAGGATGACCCTACTTGAACAGGAAGGTTGGACCAGATGGCCCACTGTGGTCCCTTCCCACCTGATCCATTATGTGATTCTGTGCCTTGAAAGCACAAGTGACTGGCCTGAAGGACAAACAACACAAAGCCACAATTACTGCATTTTAGAAACTGTTTTCCTCCCCTTGTATGTACAACAAAGGGAAGTTGTAACAAGAAAGAAGTGTGAAAGATGAAGGAAACTTCCTCATACGAAGATTTGGTTATCTTGGATATGGAAACCACTCCTTCTCCTAAGCCTTAAACAAGTACAGAAAAATGTTGTATTTTGTTTTCTTTTAAAGAAAAAAATAATTGAACCTTATTTCATAGAATCATAGAATATGCTGTGTTGTAAGGGACCCACCAGGATCATTGAGTCCAACTCCTGGCCCTGTGAAGGATACCGCAAGAGTCATACCTTGTGCCTAAGAGCATTGTCCAAATGCTTCTTGAGCTCTGTCAGGCTTGGTGCTGTGACCACTTCCCTGGGGAGCCTGTTCCAGTGCCCAACCACCCTCTGGGTGGAAAACTTTTCCCTGATATCCAACCTAAACCTCCACTGACACAGCTTCAGGCCATTCCCTCAAGTCCTGTCACTGGTCACAAAAGCGAAGAGATCAGTGTCTGCCCCTCCACTTCCCTTCTCAAGGAAGTTGTAACTACAATGAGGCTTTCCTTCTCCTCAGCCTCTTCTCCAGGCTGAGCAGACCAAGTGACCTCAGCCTCTCCTGATAAGGTTTCCCCTCCAGACCCTTCACCATGCTCTTAGCCTCCCTTTCAACACTCTCTAATACCTTAAAATCTTATATTGTGGCACCCAACACTGCACACAGAACTCAAGGTGAGGCTGCCCCAGTGCAGAGCAGAGTGGGACAATCCCCTCCCTTGTCCAGCTGGTGATGCTGTGCCTGATGCCCCCCAGGACAGGGCTGGCCCTGCTGGCTTCCAGGGCACTGCTGACTCATATTCAGCTCTCCACCAACTTGGACCCCAGGTCCCTTTCTGCAGCACTGCTCTTCAGCCTCGTTCCCCAGTCTACACACATCCAGGGTTGCCCCATTCCAGGTGTAGAATCCAGCACGTCCCTCATTGAACTTCATACTGTTGTTGATTGCTCAGGCCTCTAATTTATCGAGGTCTCTCTGCAGAGCCTCTCTGCCCTTGAGGAAGTTGACAGCTCCTCCCAATTTGCTGTTGATGGCAAATTTATTAGATAATGGCAAATTAAGAAGACATTCTTTAAAAAGATAAATAAGTTCAAACTAAAGTTAGCAATATAATATTTCTTTTATTGATAGTGAATTTTTCTTCTCTTCTGAAATACCTCAATAATTTAATACAGTAAACCTGCAACATAAATATATCTATTGATGCCAGCATGCTTTGATCCCCTTAATACTGGGAAGCCTCTGTTGCCTCCCACTCTTGATTTTGTTAACAGTAATTTAAGCAACAATCCTTTCAAGATAAAAGGATTACAACTCTATGAAAATACTCTCTTACAGAATTCAAACAACCATTCATAAAGCTTCTCAGGCAGCTTTATTTGCCTTGTATTTCCACAGCAAAAGACCCTGAAATCCTTGGTCTGTGCTGAGCAGTTTCCTCCTGCAAGCTAGTAGGCTTAAATTTTTTTGTGGTTCAAGTTCACAAAGTTTTCTTTACTGCTCCAAGCCGTAAATGAAAAACATGCATTTTAAATGAATGAGAAAGGAAATTTTAGGCTATTTGATCAACACTTCTGCTTTTACATAGAATATCAGTTTTCATCTTACTTGGTGAATATACACTGATTGTTTAGAAGAAAGGATGTCAGCTGAAATAATTCAAATTCCAATCTATAAATGGAACACAAATATGGATGAAATTTGGGGCTTCTGAAAAAATACATCAGTTAATTTTCAAGAGGAACTAATTTCCTTCAATGTGTTTAGGAAGGTCTATATGCCATTGACTAAAAATTGGAAAAAACTTTTGTGTTCCAAATTTGTTTTGACTAATTCCCTAATCTATAGTCCCAATAATATCTTCAAATATAAATTTACATGCAGCAGAAAAACTTTTTTTTGGTGTTAGTTATGACACAACTGCAATTATGGCATCACTCATGGTAAATTCATATTATCATCTTTCTAGCATAAATAGCTCCAACTTCTAATAAAGTTAGTGATACTGAGCCATTGAGGATGTCTAAAATCAGTTTTGAATTATTTATTTGTAGGTATGAAAATCTTTTGAACACTGAACATTCAAAATAAAGGTGTTGAAGACAGTGCATTATTACATTTGTTAGTTCTGTATAATTAGTACACTTAGATATTCAGATATCAAAGATAAATATTTTAGATATTAGTAAGAGGTTTGTCACTTACTTTGTTTTGTCTGTGATTAATTCCATAGTTGCTGGTAGGGACAGTTCTCCTTTACAAGTTTGAGTTGGTAGAACTCTCATTCAGCAAGGGTTTCCTCTTTTTTTGGTTAAGACCAGTGTGATAATAATAAAAAAAATGTGACAATGGGGCACTTCTTTGAGAATATCTCATGTGTTTCTTCTCACAAGATTTGGGCCATGAACAAGGAATTAAATGTGGTAATCAGTGACTACTTTGAGAAGATCTCATGGTATTTCTTCTCACAAGATTTGTGTCATGAGCACAAATTTTTTCCTCAGGCAACCAAGTCATCTCATACTTGGAAATTCCAATTTTTTAATTCCCTGGAGCTGTCCTAGCCAGGTGTTTGTTGGAAACAGGAGCACAATCTAATGCGAATCATACAAATGGAGATTTGTGTCGTAAGACACAAAAAAATCCAAGTAAGACCAAGAAAACTAGCATAAGAAGTGCACATTTCACATGGTGTAATACTCATATTAAAAAAAAAAAAAATCAACTTTAACAGTAGCATGTTCAATTTCAGGTTAATTGTGTAATTTCTAGTGCATCTTCTCAGTGGGATAGTAATGTTAGCTTATTTGTTGCCAATAGATGGCAGTGATCACTCAGTTTCCTTCAGGAATACAAACTGTGTAACAAGTCAAATCGGGAGATGGGTGGGTATTCGGGCAGATCCTTTAATAAATCCTGAAGCTATTACTACTGGGCTTTTAACAAGAACATTTGCATACTTTCGTATGTCCCAGTATCAGGTAGTCCTTGGATTAAGGAAACCTCTTTTGATGCTTCCTTTGAAGTCAACTCCATGGCCTGGTGTCAGCCTACTGGCCTGAAGCCTTCCCATACACTATTCATCCCTCCCCAGGAGGCATGCAGGCAGGTGTACTTCCTTTGCTACCTCATATCACAGTTTGTAGGCATTTCTTCCCTGCAGTCTTCCCTTTCTGGTTTTTGACATGTCTCTCTTGCTTAATGGGCTGCCAAGGGTGACTCAGCAGGCAGTAGCCACTCTCTTTGGAAAAGTAAAGTCAAGAGCAGACTTGATGGACAGGAAATTTGGGGGGATGAGAATGGTGAATTGCCTGAAAAGATAGGGGGTTTGTGTCACTGGTGATGCAAAGGATCTTCTCATCTGGTGTATGAGATAGTTTGAAAATTTCTTCTTTCACTCACTTCCTGTAAGCAAAACAGAAATCAGCTGGGTTTGCTCTGCCATCAGCACGAAAGCAACAGAAGAGAAAAGCAAACCCTCACCAAGTCACTGTTGGGGTTTTTTTCTGATCCAGATGGTTCCTACAGGGCTTGAGTCCTCTGTAGCTGTCAGCAGCATGGAAGTATTTTCTTGAGTGACTCAGCACATGCAAACATTCACTCCTTCACAAAGATCAGCCAGCCTCTTGAAGGGTCTGAGTATGCAAATGGTGAAATATGCAACATATTCAAAATTTTCTCTTTCAGCATTTGCACAGCTTGCCAAGACACAAGGTGACTTCAGCTCAAATCTTATCTCTGAGAGATGTACCTTATCCCAGCATATTTCAGTCCATATCAAAACATAGCTTTGGTAGAAGGAGTTAACTATTTTCTTTGTTTTCACTACTTCCATGACCACTCTCAGTGGTTTACTTTCCACTGTCTTAGAGGAAAATGGACCCTTTCCAAACATTTCTTGAGTCATCAGGAGCCTTTGAATTGACTAATCACCACAGATCCATTAAAGGACTTAAACATTTTACTTCTCCTTTAAATACCTAAGTCAAATCTCTAGATCCTCAAAATCTCTCTCTTACCTGTCACCTAATCACGATTGCATCTGTAGTCTGAAGGCAATTCTGTTTTTATAGAGTCACTATATATTTGATGATGAGCCAGACATTGTCACTGTACAGGAGTTCCAGCAAAATTAACAAATAGAGATCTCCCCTTCCGAGTTGAATGAGGCAACTCTCAGAGTAGTATTTGCCCACACACCAGCAAAGGAGAAGCAACAATGGCAGCATACTTTTGCTTACTAACACTGTGGTTAAAAATCTACTTGGAATGAAGAAAATCAAAGCTAGCTCCTTTTTCTGCTTGAATATAAAAAATTAAAATTTGACAGCTGTTCCAATCTGCACATCTGGAAACTCACAGGAATTCACAGGAGGTGAGCACACTTCTCCTCCTTTCTAAAAATTTCCCAAGCCATTAACTCATTTTCTCCTTTCAAAACCCCTTTTCTCTTCCCCACCACCATGTAGATTGCATTAACATTTTCCTAACTACAGGACAAGCGTCATGACTATGAACATCATTAGAAAGAAATACCTATTTTCCAGCCTTGAGATAAATGCCTGGCTTCCTAGAGGAACTAGTGATGGCTGAAATCCATGTCAGAGACATACAGAAAGACAAAAGGGATGTGTAGCTATAGTACTGTTAATACCATCTTGAATTTCTGCTTCATTTCTAGTACAACTGACTGAATTGGGATCCAGCACATACTCCCTAGTCACAAAGGTCTCCTCTACTCAAAGAACCAGGTTCTCCAGGTCTCATCCAAAGTACTGATTAACATGAACCAGGAAATATGTAAGGAGGACTATTTAGTAATTTTGGTGTCTTAGGATGGGAACATCTCGGGGGTTTAAGACAGATCATAGTAGGGATGAATAGGCATTTCTCACCTAACAAGCTTCTAATGCATTATTGCAAACACCTAGATGGTTATTTTCTCTATGTGGCTCAGTAATGAATCAGCTGATACCATGAGTTTTTAATTCAGACCCAAAATATCACCAAAACACCTGCTCAAGATATTTTGATATTTGCACTCACGTGCTCATCTGGAAGTCAAAGGTGTTACAGAAAGCAAAGTATGCCTGGTCCACTTTTGTTGAAAGGTTTCCAACTTTTGTTGAAAGGTTTCTGATTTCCCCTAATTCAGAGACTGCATCCATATGAAAGAAAACTTTTAAAGGAAGACTGAACAAGCCTTCAGAAAAAAGCATCAAAGATTGCCAACTACACAATGAAATGTGTCTTAAAACACGCACAAATATGTATACAATTTAAACAGTTCTGAGTAAGTTTGTAAGACAGAATCATCTAAATTTTTTTCTTTCTTTGGACAGTATATTCAGAAAAAAATTAAGACTATCTTTGCATTGACTATTTGGATCAATCCTTGTAAAAAACACCTCACTACATTCCATTTGACTGCTATTTTTACCACTGAAAAATTTGTATTATTCCTCTAAAAGAAGTATATATTTGTTTTTCCTATGTGGCAGAAAATATATTTTCGAACTTGGTGGCTTCCACCCTTACCTTGAAACACAAAAGAGGAGTACCTAAAAATTAGGTTCCCATTAAAAAACCACTTGTTTAATTTGTCCTAAAAAGAGAAGAGGGTAACACAAATAAGCATGTGTTTAATCTGTTGTCATCAAATTCCTGCCTCTTGCCTTTTGTGCTGCCACCACTCTGTGCTCTACATTGACTCCTTAATCTAAACCTTGAAAGAGTTCATTGTCTTTCCTAGTAAAGGGGAGAACAAATCCATTAAGATGATTTGAAAACATTGGAACAGAAATATCAGGAGGAATTCTGAACACTTACATGTGAGGAGACAGAAAGCATTGGGTGCAGTCCAAACATAAGATGCAAGGGAGAAGGAGGAAACTGAAGCCAGATAGACAAAGCCAGAAATACTGGAGAAGCAGCAGGAAGAAAGGGGAGGGACAACACTGCACTGGAAGATGAGTGAGCATCCTTACATGGATAGGAAGACTGCTGGACAGGAGTCTGGACTTTGAAGTGAATGAACAGATTTAAAGAGAAATCAGAGAGATTGGTACAACAATGGTAACTAGAAATGATGGGAGCTAATGAAATCATCCATGAAAAAAGGACTTTGTTTTTTTTCTTGGAAAAAAAAATCATGAATTTGAATTTTTAACCTCTAGCCTCTCTCCTGATAGTTGCCCCAAGATTATCAAAGTGCCATAGATGGTGATGAAAGCAATTTTAGCAGGTTAGTCATTATATTATACATCAGAACCACAAGTGAATGCTTCAGTTGAGGAGGTGATGGAACAATAGATAAGCAATGCAAAAGGGATGTTGTTCAAGGTCATCTTCTAAAAGCTTTAGCTTTAGCAGTGTTAGGAAATGTGCAGGCAGCATTGGCTGACTCTAGATCCTGTTACAACAATGAATATAGCATAATTTCCTTCCATTTATGAAATAATTTTTTATTATTATAAAATTTATTAAATACATCTGAATAGCCTTTTGTTACATTTATGTTCATATAAACGGCGCATGATAAAATTTCTAAGTTATTCATAGGTTCTCCCAAACTCAACGAAACTAAGAGCAACCCAATTTTTTTCTTTCACTCACTGCAACCCAAATAATGAAATTCAAGCTGTGACAATTTAGATGTGGAAGTACAAGATATGATCCAGAAGTGAGTAACTTCAAATGGGACCCCCCTTACTTTGTTCTGAAGCAGAAACAGACTTAATCTGATATCACTTCCCATGTAAACAAATCTAGTCTGGGTATGCTCAGGAGAACTAATACTTACCATGGTACAAACAGCTCAAGAAGGACAAAAGGAAAATAGCAAAAAATCCATTGTATTTTTAGGATGCCTCCTTTGGGCTCAGCTGAATCGGGCAAAATTTGAACCCAAAACACAGAACTTGCATCCAATGTCCTTTATAACAGTTCATTCCTTTATTGCACCTGTTTCATAGTTGGTACCAATAATATCCAAGATCATTCCCCTTTCAATATTATTCAAAAGGAGAAGAGAATGGAAAAGAAGGGATAGAATCTGAAACAGAAGACAAAGAAAATGACTTGAATTTTCTCTGCCCTCCTGCCTTAGCTTTCAAAACTAATTAGCCAGGAAGCTTTTAAAAATGAGTGTACATATACTGCCTAATTTCTCTTCATATATAGATCTGTGTTTAATTTCTCCTTAGATCTCTTTTCTGCTTTGAGTCTAGAATCAGCCAGAATCACAGATCATATTTTTGACGTTTCACTAGATTTTATTCCAGTGTAAAATGTTAACTTAGCTGTGGCCCAGACTTTCACAGCTAACTCAGTACATGACATCCATAAATAATGTAATTTATGACACAGAACTTAGAGCCATCAAGACAAGATGCCAAGAAGTTTTCTCAGTTCAGAGTGCCTTTTTTCATGTGAGCCTTGATTAGTGTCAACAATTTTTCTTTGACCTTTCTAGAAAGGAGTTCGCTAAACTCCAGCCACAGATTGACTTAATGATTTCTCGAGTCTCCAGACAGTGCCAGAAGTGTTGCTAGAACAGCAGTACTTCTGTTTATTTATGAATTCCATTGGTTTCTCATTCACCTCTGAATAATTACAGAGTCATTACTGCTTGCTTTAAATCTGCCTGAGGGATTTTTGTTTCAGAAACATGAGAATCTACCTCATTTTTTCATCTGTTACAGTAGCTCTGAAACATACATGCTCTTCATCTAATTGGCCTCAGAATAACACTCATGGTTTGACTGACTTCAGGATCAGAGTGCCAGATTTGTTGCTGTAATCTAAGATAAATCTGATGGAAGTCATTAAGAGGCTGAAAACACACTTTTTAAATGTTGAATTCTTGGAAAAGTAGGAAAACATTACTAGATATTTAATTCTATATTGAGGTCTATAACAACCATATTTCATAATGCATTTAATATATTAGAATGAATCCCTTCATAATAAAGATTAGTAAACCAAGATTGGTAATTGAGCACAGGCGTCAAACAATCTGTTGCTCTAACCATACAGTTCTTGATTCAGTGAGAGATGCACAGAGAGAACACAACAGCAGCTCAGCAATATATATATATATAGATACAATCTGTATTTGGGTGAGGAACAGCCTCCTACTTAATGAGATCCCATGCATACCAAACAGACTTTTAAAAGAGAAAACCCACCCAGAGTAGTTAGTCACTGACAGAAATGTATTTTGGTCCTTGGTTGGACCACATAATTCCACAGGTTTCAAAGATCAGAGCTCCTCTGTCCATCCTAGCGACTGTATTTGAGTAGGAAAAACACTTAATTGAAACATTAGTTGAGTTAATATATAAGAGTTGCTGTCTTTTACCAAATGCACCGGGGCAGGATGGAAGGGGAAAGTCATACAACCTGAGACCAATGTTATTGCAACTTCACCAGTCAGGATCATTCCCAGGTCACACAGAGAAGTTCCAGTGGATGCTGACCCTGTTGACTGTAGGTGGTTTAGCTCCTTCAGTAGCTTTTTAAAGATTCCTTTTCTCTCGAGCGTTCTATTTACTGACATAGCTAGAAGCAAGTTTACAGAAGACTTGGGGCTAGGTTTAAATCTACTCATTTCAAAGGAATGGCTATGTTAAAATAAAAGATCAAATTTGACGTGCCATAAAACAACAAATTCATTTTATTATTTCACCGAAAATTGGTTAACTGTCATATAGGATCTGTCCTAGAATAGTTATCTTGGCGATAGCATAGATTTGTTCAAGCATGACAGATATCTAACACCTTTCTCTCCTGGTTTCTGGCTTACTTGCTATGGATCTAATTAGAAAAATCTCATTTCTGAACTTTGAACATTTTATATTAACACATAAGTATTAAAACACAATACAATCTCTTAATAAAAAGGAATTAAATCTTAGAAGAATAAACGTGTTCTCAGGCATATAAATAGAGCCTAAAGACTCGAAGTACTTTCTTTTAAAACACCGAGCACAGTTCAAACCTACAAAGTTAAGAAAGGATAAATGCAATAAAGATCACACTACCAAAACAAAATTATCAGCTGGGAAAAATAATTAATTACCAGCTCTAACTAAATTTTGAAATTATTAGAGCTAGAGTTGACCAAGTTATTAAGAGTACGGGCTGCTGCAAATAGGAAAAACGTGGTCAAAACAGTAATATTACAGCCACAGACTGACACTGTTGGGGCTGCCCAAGGCAGCACAGTGTCCAGCTGCAGACGTCCTTGGCTTCTGCTGTGGCAGGCAGGGGTCGGCTGCAGCTTGCAGGGGCAGGGGTCATCTGCAGCAAGGAGGGAAAGCTGTCAGCTGCAGCAAGGAGGGAAAGCTCTCAGCTGCAGCAAGGAGGGAAAGCTGTCAGCTGCAGAAAGGAAGGAAAGCTGTCAGCTGCTGCAAGGAGGGAAAGCTGTCAGCTGCAGAAAGGAGGGAAAGCTGTCAGCTGCTGCAAGGAGGGAAAGCTCTCAGCTGCAGCAAGGAGGGAAAGCTGTCAGCTGCAACTTGCAGGGAAAGCTGTTCCTTCGCAAGGAGCGAGCCCCAAACAAAGGTGGTGTAAAAGTGTTGGCAGAAGCAAAGGATGACAGAGGTATCTCTGTGTAGGTTCCAGATCATTTATTGCTGGTGGAGGGTCCAGGGACAAAGACCAGCAAAAAGGGGAGAGCACAGCATTTTATAGGGGGGGGTGGAACAAAGGGAAACAACCAATGGGGATTGAATGAGGAGGAGTTAACAGAGGAATATGCAATAGAGATAACTTAAGGGAGGGAATTACATGAACCAACCAATGGGACATCGAAGAAGGGAGAACTTTCCAGAACTAATACATAAGCAATTAAGGGAAATGCATAAACATGAGCTTATGCATAAAACTGGATGGAGCATTCCTGACCCAATAAACTTAAAACATATGAACTATGAACCACTAGGACCATGGGAACTCGCCGTAACCACGGGGTGAGAATCAGACCTCTCTGTTCTGGAGGCCTGTCCACCAGTCCTCTGAATGCTCTGCTGC
Source organism: Aphelocoma coerulescens (assembly GCF_041296385.1). Lineage (NCBI taxonomy): Eukaryota > Metazoa > Chordata > Aves > Passeriformes > Corvidae > Aphelocoma > Aphelocoma coerulescens. Next base: position 127,331,204 of record NC_091015.1, read on the forward strand.
AGGGGCCACTGCCACATGCACTGCAGCAACAGACCTTAGAGATATAGAAACAGATGGCAAAAAAAATAGGTTTACATGGCTAACATACCAACATTTACTTGAGAATCCAAATGCCCTAAATAGGACTCTGGAAGAAAAAGCAATTCCCTAGTAGGCAATACATGTGTTGCCTTTGAGACACATCATCCCTGATCCACCTCCTTTTGAACTCTGATCAAGTCCAATCAAGAGGATGGTCAAGACAGATGATCTTTATTGCAAAAAAGAGAAATAGAAAATAATAGAAAATTAGAAATATAATAGAAAAATAAGCATCCCATTCACAACCATCCCATTCCCTCTGATTCACTTCTCTTGCTACTTTTCTTTCAAAAGGGACCTGTGACAGATTTTCTCTGCAGTTATCCATCATAGTTGGTAAAAATGTAAATTCAAGATAAGAAAGGCTTTACAAATGTTTAACTACCTGTTGCACTGACTGTGAGCCACAGAGATAGCACAAGGAGCAGGTACCTAAAGAAATAAAGGTTCATCCACCTCATAAAGGAAAGGGTCTGCAGTAACACCCAAGGGAAAAAATGGGAAATGTGCCAATTGAATTTCAAACTGGGCTTGCAGAGTGACCTTTCCTGTAAACTTCTTTGTTTTCAATTTTGTCAAAAGCTTTTAATGTAGCTCTAGTTTAAATTTGACATGTTTTACTGGAGTCCACCAGAGTTAATGTAAACCCCACAAGTGGATATGGAACAAGGGTCCAATGGATTATGCAGGGGAAGAAGCTGGGTTGTGAAATACTTTTGCAAAAATTTAGTCTCCCAAAATTATAGCAACATCACTACACTCAGTACAATGTACTTAAAATCACCCATTTTCTTTAATTTTCCTGTAGTTCCATTGCTGCTTTAAACATGTCTCAAAAGAATCTCTCTAGTTCAGTATTATTTTTAGTAATAGAAAATCATAGAACTGTTAAGGTTGGAAAAGACCTCCAAGATAATTTGGTTGAAGGTTTAACTCAGCACCACCATGCTCATCACTAAACCATGTTCCCAAGTGCCACATCCACAAGTCTTTTGAATACCTCCAGGTACTTTTTCACTGTTCTGAGTTTATTGAGACTGGAATTAATCAACACAAGTAAGGAATGCTTAAACTTGAAGAAGTCTCAACATATTTGTTTGAGGGTCTCCTGGGAATACAGTGCTGGTCCATTCGGCAGTAGGGACAATAGCATGCTTCATTCAGGTAAGAACTACACAGCAAACTCCTGTGTTTCACCTAAGGTTGACAGGGAGTGAGCACCTGACCGCTTTTGTGTGGTCTTGAACTTTCACTCAGACATCTTGTGAGCCATTTCCCTTCTCTGCAAAATGGGGTTAAATTGCTTGAGTAGCACCCTGAGATCCTCAGCTGAGAGACTTTGTGTAAGCACAGTTGTGCCACTCTCGGCTGAGCAATAGCTGAGTTCTCAGAATCTGGTGCCTGCAGGGATGACACTGCGTGCGCAGGAATTGTGTCAGTGTCTCTTCTGGAGGCAGCCTGCTGCTAGTAAATGCTTCCTCTTCCATTAGCACGGATGAAAGCAGAGGGAGCTTATGCCTTGCAGGCACAATAGAGAAATGGCACTGCCTTCCTTTTCATCCTTCCATTACAGGTCATAATGCTGCTCTGCCACTTGCCTTACAGATGGGTTGATGGTCTAGCATTGGCACCATGGGAAGCATACTCTCCACTCTCCTCTTTTCAAAGAGTGTTACTCTTTCTACATGCAGTTCTCTCTTCCCATAGGAAAGTAGAGCTGGAAGTGATTACCACATAACATCTAGTCTCAGCCTTCTCCAAAACACAGCTCTGCCATTTCTGACAGATGTTTGCACAGTCTATTCTGAGGAGCCTGCAGGAGACTCTCCCATCTCTAAAAGCAAACTACTTCAATGCTGTAAGAAAATTTTATTCCATATAATTTATTGTCACTTATAATTTAAAACTATTATTCCTAATCCCAATTAAAACAGGGAGAGTAGTTATTCTTCCACATCTACCTTTAACATAACTGAAGACTTTTATCAAATCTTCGTCAAATCTTCTTGTCCCTTCAGTAACACCCATCTTTATGGAGGACAAGTGGCTGTGAAGGTTATTTTTTTTCTGAGGGCCCATGACATATTAGGAACCCAGGAGAAGCTTTCTGCCTTTTTATTGTTTGGGGGTTTTTACTGCAAGAAAATTCTCATGACCATTGCTGCACACCTGGCTCTGGTTATGGCTGGTAAAACAACAAAGTCGGCATCATCTCCCAAAATACATAAATATTTTAGATTTTAAAGGCAAAAGTTACTGTCTAGAAATATTAAATCATATGACTAAGAATTACCTAACCCTTGAACCAGGTTTTAAACTGTGATTCACTGAAGACATCAATCAATGATAGAAATAAGCATTTTTCCAGGAAGGCAGAAGCCCCTTAATAGAAGACTCAGGCAAATAAAAAAAGATCTGTCTCTTAAATCATAGTCCACCTTACAGAAAAGCCAAGAATCTATAACATTGCTGCATTACTGAAATTGCCCATTAGAGTCCTTTGAGAATTTCCCTTAAGACTTTGGAAACATTAAGAATGAGAAAAGAACAGGAATAAAAGTGCTCTTGATTTTCATCTTGTGTTATTTAACTTGAAAGCAAATATAAAGCAAGGCAGAGAATTCAGCTGGAGGCATTAGTTTTGGACGATGTATTTACTTGAAATATTCTGACACTAGCAGTTAGGAAAAAAACCCCAGAATTTAATGTAAAAGTATCAGCATTTTCACAGATCTGGGGCTCTTGCTAGTGTTGCTTTGCCTTAGCTTAGCAAATCTGTTGCTGGCTTCACAAAGAGCCTCACTGAAAAGATTCCTCCAAAAATTAGTTTTATTAAAATACCCTTTTTTCTCCTTCCCTCTTCTGTCCAAGCTGTATTAGATGTTAATCCCAAACATTACATGTCCATCTACAAAGAGTGTACTTGAGTAGCAAACAGATACTTAGTGGCCAAACCACTATTCTACTTCATGCTGAAAAACAAGCTAAAAGCACAGTGTTTTCTCTAGAAAGCTCCAAATGATGTCACCACCTGACAGAGATTTTCCCATAGAAATGGTATCTCCCTGGTCAGGCAAGCCAAAGTAAAATGAAAGATTGCCATCACTGTGTAGATTATATATTACCCGTGAAAGATTGATTTTCTCTCTTTTACTTACTAAATACTCAGCAGTCCACAGAGAAAGGTGACATGATCACAGTAATAAATTTTATAGCTCTATTGCTCTGATTTTTTGTTTAGGAATTGTAAATCACTTTTAAAATAGAAGCTTAGCACAGAGGAAAAGGCAGTTCCCATTGGTACCTCTCTGTGAGCTGACAGATTATGAGATAGACTCATAGAACAAATGTGTAATCTGTCTAGAAAAGGCATTTTGTTGCATGGTATAAATTTCTGCTGGAGAAACTGTAAGAAAGGCTAAAACTCCTTAATTCCTCAGTGAACTTCTTAAACCCACTCAAGAAAAAACACTGGGCAGGCACAAAAAAGGTTCAAATTCCCTCCCCACCCTCTTACACTGCTTATGAAACAGCCCAAACTCTTTTAAAGAAACATGTCAATCCACTAGGCTTTTTGGTCTTTTTCCTTTTTAATTTTCCTCTTATTAATCAGCTAAGAATTGGAAATGTATTTTTTTCTTACAAGCTTGTTTATGTCTCAGAGTACTAACAGGGAAAAGCTGGAAAGAGACTACTAGAATAACAAAAACCAGTGGCTGAACAAGTCAATTTTTTTCTTCTAGTCTAACCTTTCCAAAACCTGATGCCAATACCTAAAGCCAAAATTTCATGAATGGCTTTGTAAAGGTGGATAACAAAAGCTATGTTTAGGTCCCTGAAAAAAAGGAAAATATTTAAAAAATCTGGAAAGGGAAAAAGAATTGAAGTCAGTATTTACATAAACAAGTTTGCAAATTTGGGGCTTTAAATATTGCATCTTATGGTCAGAAAAAAAACTCTAATAATGCACAGATCAAGTTTTTGCTAAAATGAGTGATGCATCTTCAGTCACTAGAAGTTTTGAAACTTCTAATCTTCAGTATTTGGCAAACAATACCCAATACATAATAAATAAGGATAATACTTCTGGTTTTTTTACATTAATAAGGCACCAAATATAAGAGGGAGAAACGGGTATGACAGGCATTATACAGATACCTATAACGTGTAGTGCCCTTCCTTAAAAACCTCAAGTGCTTAGTTTATATAATATAAATATATACAACATATAATTCTCAAATATAATTTCCCTCCCCCCAAAAGTGAAACAATTTTAATTCATATAAATAAAAAGTTTACTAGTGCAAGAATGAAGGTGTAAACCCAAATCTAGAAAGCAGGCTGTATCTTCATAATATATACTAGTTTTTAAAGCTAACTCTGATATACCAATAATTTCTGCCCAAGATAGAATTGTGAGAACTTTCTCAAAAGAACACTCCTTTTTGAGTAACGACGTTCCCTTTCTGTGTGGCAGGTTCTATTTTCAGTGACTAAAAGTTTAATTCAATCACAAATATTCATTCAGCAGTACTAAATATTATAACTCCAGTGGCAGTATGAGCTGTTAAGAAACACTTCAACGTGATACCCGTAAGTTTTAAGCCCATCATGAAAAATTTAATTGCATAACATAGGGACAGGAGCTGGTTGCAGGTGTAGCTCTCTCACTTGATGACTCATATTATTGACTCATTTTAATGATTTTAATGACTCATTGTGATGATTGCAGCAACATAAATTCAGTTTGTTTTGTCAGCAACATACAGATATTGGCGAGAGAACAAAGTAAGCAGCTGAAATTAAATAAAAAAAAAAATTAAACCTGTTTTTTTTTAGTATTAGCACTGATGTCAAACACATAAACCCAGTGTTGTTTACAATACCCCTAATTTGCTTGTGGCATTCTTCGCAGAAGAAAGTGGCTGTTCACTTGTTGAAGGGTGTTTCTGTTGTCCTTGATTGATGAGGTCAATGCTCTGAAAGGTCGAGGCCACCGCTGGTTTGCTACTGTGACTCTAAGCGTGTAATTTCAAGACATTTGTTACAGCTGACATGTCTGTATCTGTACATGTTTGCTCACTTGAATACACTAGTTGTCCTCTCCCTTCATGAGAGGGTGATGGGGCAAAGTGGAAGAAGAAATCACCACCTATCTCCTCCCTTCTCCTCATGGAAGCTGCCAGACTTACACCTGTTTTTCCTGAACTGCCTGAGTCTGCAGCACCCATTTCCCCTAAGGGGTCAGTGAAACCCCAAACCTAATGGAGCTGAGAACTGCTAACATAGGAAATATCTCAGTCACACACCAGTTTTCTGTGGTTACTGAGAGCCTGGGCAGGAGGACACCAACTTCATTCCCTGGGTCCTGGGGCTCACAGACATCCCCAGTAATGGGAGTGTCAGAGGAGAGGTGATTTCCATACCGAAGACATAAAGAAGTATTTCCTAAATCACACACAGGTTGCCAGGCAACTTGAGTATCTACACATAGATTCAGCCATACCTACTAATCAGTTAAAAAATTGTCCAAAAAGTCATGAACCAAATTAAAACCATGAATTGCTTATCTTAGCAGCAAACAAGAACTGGGGACAAAGTACCCCCAACTGAGCCATAGGCCAGTCCTCTCTTAAATTTTCAGTACCCAAAGGACAGTCTTCTCTTAAATTTTCAGTACCCAAATTCTCAATTAGTCTCACCTTTAAATTCACCTTTGAAGAAGTAGTCTAGAATGTGTAAAGTATCCTCAGACCTGGACCATGCCAGAGATTAACTGGCATCCACTTCACTAAAATCACAAAAAGTGATACTTTTCTGATAACAAGCCTAGTCTATTTTTTTTATCGTTATACTCTTAATATGCAAAATCTTGATCATAACAAAGTAGCGTTTTGTTTCCAGTGTTGATAAATAAAACTGTGATCTTCAAAATACATCAAGCTTTTTCACAGCTTTTAACAGTCCTAGAGTACCTATGCTGTTAAGGTAAAATATTTATATTTTTCAAATTCTTATTTTGAAAAGATCAATCAAATTTTATTATGAGGGATACATCTACATTTTTTCTTTCTGTTTCTATAGCAGGTTTGGTTTGTAACTGGGTGGAAACACCAATTTAGTGTAGTGGTTTGGTCCAAAATACTCATTACTGTTTATCTTCTGTGAGATAAGAATTAGGAGAAATGCAAAGCAGGCACCAAACTTGAAAGAATATAAAGAAGTTTATCAACAGACCTAAAATAAGGAAAAAAAAATTATACCACCTTCAGAACTCTCCTCCTCCCCCCACCTTCCTCCCTTCTCCCACTGACAATGTAAAAAGACAACCCTTAAGATGTTCAGTCTGTTTATCACTTCCATAATAACCTTGTTCTGTCCATTTTAGGAAGAGGAATCTCTCTGCTCGCATGTGAATCCCTTCCCCCGACTTGCAGCTTTTCCCACAACTGCTTTCAAGGGTCCACTCTTGAATTACTGGGGTACAATTTTAAGGTTGAGCCGTTCAGAAACAAAAGTTCTCTTCACCCATCTCTGGGAGCATTTCATCTCTAAGAATAGAGGCCCTTCTCCTTCCCTGGGAGTAAAGGGTCCTCCTCCTCATCTCTAAGAATATCTCTGGGAGCATCTCTAGGAACTGAGGTTTCCTCCTTTTCCATTTGAAGCAAAGGTCCTCATCGCTTCCATCTCTCCCTGTTCAAACTTCTCATGAAATTACAGCTGTGTCAGCATCTGCCAATCTCAGCGCAGGTGCTTTTGCTCACAAGTACAAGTTGAACACTCCACCCCCCATATCTTCATGAAATTACAACGGGATACTCTGATATATCATAGCTTTACAACAGAATTTCAGCCTTAAGCATCTCCTCTCTCTCTTCCCTCAGGTTTTCAGCTCTTCACAGCACTAAAAGGGTTAATCTCACCTCGGCCTTGCAGCTGGAATGTCGATTATCGCTGTTGCTCACATGATCCTTTGCCAGACAGCAGGGCAGCTTCAGCTGAATCTTGGCCGCACTGGAGAGGGGGAGCCGAGCCGCTCTGGCTGCCCACAGCAGGGCTATGGGGTGTTCCGCGGGTGGAACAGAGCCCATCGGCTCCAGGATGGCCGTGGCCAGGCCCAGCCTGGCCTGAGCAGGGCCTGGGCCGGGCCCACTGGTCCCCACACGGGGCCTGCAGCCACCTGTCCCAGCACCAGAAACGAGCAGAGAAGTGTGGGGGGTTTGTCTATTCTTAAGTGTGGATCACAGAGGCGGTCACAACTTTAAGTGGCTTAAAGAATTGTCCATATATAAACTGGCCAGCTGATAGGCTCTGTCAGGTCACAGAGGAAGCTGTAAGCACCCCTTTGCAAGAACATCACTTCCAGGACTATGCTTGCTAACCTATGACAGTTTCTTATTAACCTTTTTTCCATCTCAAATGAGAAAATATTTAACAGAAGAGCAAACTTCCTGATTACTTACCTGACTATTCAAGTACTGACTCTTTGGTCTGATCTCTTTTCCTTCCCATGGAAATTTTTTACATAGCACTTTTACCCAGATCTGTGGATAACACGTCTGAAGAGCATCCTCTTGGAAATGCTCTCATTCTTTCTGTGGTAGACACCAGCAGATGAACAGAAAGAAAAACTCCTCAGAGTTCATCACACTGCAAAATCCCATGCAAAACACTGTGTTGGAAAGAAAGTTAAGGCAAAATAGCTCAAAATGTGTGACATTTTCACTGTTGAAACCACATCACTTTGATTTAAAAGTAACGCTTAGTCTGATGAGAAGCTACTGAAAATAAATGCAGCAAAACACACGTGGCTCTGAAAGTTAGTGGAAAAGGGTTTTTTTTCTGGGCCTGAATCTCCTAAAACATTATGGAATCTTCACAGACACATAATTTATAGAAATCCTAGTTATTTCTCATACCTAGGTCAAACTATCTTTTGCTTCTCTTCCTTACCTTCTTCTGTTTCCATATCAGATCAATAACACTAAATGCTGCCTTTCATCAGTCAAATAAACCAAGTAGCCCAGTCCTGTTACAGAAAGCATCCCAGCAGCTCCTCCTGGCTCCACTGAGAGTGACAGTACAAAAACATTCTCCAAAAGAAAGAGCACAGTCAATCACACTTAGAAGTCCAATCAGTTTCTTTTGGACTGTTCAACTGGGCCCACTTTTCTCCTCTTCAGTACAGGGCTCCAAATCAACAGAAATGTTTCTAAGGGTAAGTAGAGAAGATAAAACCCTATTCTATTCCAGTTTTTGCAAGAATAGAAGCAAAATAAACCATCATTTTTTTCTTTCTGATCTGGTACCATGATTGGTCTTACAGATAGAGAACTACTAATAGCTTCATTTGTTTTTTTTTCTCCAATAGACATTTTTTTTCTAGAAGTTTTCTGAAGGATTCATCATTCCCAGAAACTCACTCGGTATACTTTTGCCACAGTATGAGTATGGGGCAAAAAGCCAATAAAAGCTAAAATTTAAAAATAAAGCTTTCATTTACCTTGAATGAGTATTCTGTGTCAGTGAGCATCCAAACCACTATCCCTCATCAGCTTTAACAATTATGTCCTTTGAAATAAAAGAATTATTTTTGTTTTGCAATGCTATTAGTTGAGTTAGAGTGACCAAGACTAGTCCAGCAGCAACTGACTTCAGAAGGGAACTAGCTTACAAAAACACAAAGCAGGAGCAGACCGGCCTGGTGAGTTTACAGCTACCCATTCTGGTGCAAGCAACATTTTGTGGACAAGGAATTAGCACAACTGAATTGCGAGGAGGGCAAACAAGTTTAGGAACCCTAAACTTTTGCTGCTTCATCAGTCAAATGGAAATGTAAAGTCTTTAAACTCAGACACATTAATGTGCATTAGTGCCAGCAAACTACTCAAGCCTTCAAAGCACAAAATGCCCTGAAGATTGACAATCCTGCTGCCTGCTCTGAAGCTATTCATGCCCTCTACAACCACCATATGCTTCAGCTTAATTGGGGCCTTCAGGAACAAGGCACTAGTATACATTTTAAAACTTCTTTGAGATGAAGTTTGAAATGAAAGAAAAAATGCATTTAAAGTGGAGTCATCAGGTAGAGGTTTGGAAAAGAGTTTTGGAAAAGGCACCATCAGCTGTAAAGCAGCATATGAGGACATATATGTACTAACAGAGTTGATTAAGTCCAGTCCATATTTGTAATGGCCAAAAACAATAAAGGTGAGGGAAATTTGGTGATCAGTTAATGTTTCAAGTGATAAGGCACAATAGTGATGTAATTTGTAGCAGAGGATGGACTGTCTGCAGAGGAAATGGATCCCTTCAATCCTTCAAGGCCAAGAGCTGACTGCATTACACAGGGCATGAGCCACACTCTAAAGATCATCCGGAGGAGGTCTGCAAAACTCTCCTGTTACATTTGCTCCCTAAATAGACAGCAGCTTCCAGAATTCAAGAGTTCCTTTTTGTTATTTTTTCAGCAGAGCTAACATATGTTTTTGCATGGAAAACAGGGAGGTGTGCAGCTGGCGGACTCTTTCTGGAGGAGATTGGGTTGCCTTCAAAAAGCTGAAGAAGTTCACGCATTTCGCTACATCCTGGCTTATCCACAATAGCAAAGAAAATGAAAGCTCATCAGCCTGTAAACAATTTCCTATGGAACTTAGAGCTGTTGGGTCAAGTAATAATTACCATTTTACCATCTTTGTAATTAAGGAAGAACGTAGCCTCCAAATACCTCTGATTTATATATTAAATAACTCAAATGGGAAAATTGCAGTCTCTTATTTCCAAACTCACACTATCCAACATACCCATCCAAAAGGTGACGAAAAGTTAAAATAAAAGTGGTGTGAATAAAATCTAATTTCTTGATAAAGAGGCCAAACCAGAAGTTTTACCAAAAAAATTTTTGCTTATCAAAGAGTATTTGAATATTGAATTGAATATGGTAATTTTAGAATGAGTATGCTTACATATGGTAAATAGATTCCTGTAGTACCAAGTCAAATAACACTAAGGCCAGCAATTAAAGATCCTCCTGTTAATTTTTATGTGGAAAGTGACATTTTTTCTTATTCTGAAAAATGCAGCGTTTTATGTATTTCTCTTCTTGTAATATTTTAAATGTCTTCAAAGAAACATAAATTTAAGAACATCCTTGTGATCAATCATTAAATGCCTACCAAGGGAAAAGACACACTTATTTTCTACATGTCAATTTAATCAGTTCAGCCATTAATTTAAAGTCTGTAATTGCTTCAGTTAACAGTCAGAGAACTCAGAAGCTTATACCAACTGATACCTTGGCAGGAAATTACCTAGTTCATGATGATTTATAAGACACATAACAGAATTAAAATACTGAAGAACTGCCTAGGAAAGGATGTGTTTTCAATCAACTGCAAGAACACAGAGCTCAGTGAGAATCACTCCTACTAAACCTCCTTTAATCATTCACAGTTTACTATTTTTTCTCTAAATTAGAAGTTCCTGTTTGAATGTTTTTATTACTTGTGCATAAAACCAACCAATATTTCTGAAGAATTCTGCTCCTTCCAATTGAATTGTAGCAATTTCTTTTACAAATGTCAATAAATATTTGAATTCTCTTAGAAGAGCTAAAGGTGGTTAAAAGGGAGATGTTTTCTACAGCACCAAAAAATCCATTGAAACTAGAAAAGTGATTTTTATCCATTTCAGAATATGCAGCCTAGTTTTAACCTGATCTGTCTGTTCCTATTACTGTTGAAAAACATTTCAAAGTTTTCAACCAGTGGAGGTTTAATTTTTACTTTTGGATAAATATAAAGTCTTAAAATCACTACTTAAAAATGAGCAACAAGCCCACAAGCTCCTGAAACACCACCTGCAGTGCCCAGAAGGTAATAGGTTTCTACTCGTTGTTTCACCAGTCCATTCATAAACCTTAAGGCTTAAGCACTGGATCTGAACTGTGTTTATTAGAATTAGATTTAGAATTGTGTGTAGGATTAGAGTCATTTAACAGCCCCACAGAAGATGCAGTATCATGGCAAGAAAACAGGAAACCAGCTAAGGAAGACTATTAAACACTTAATCAAGCAGGCTGTATTTCAGATCTCACACAATTACAGTTATTTCCATTTGTGTTGGTTTTTTTTAAAAAGTTGAGGTCACTCAGAGGGAATGTTTTGCTCTGTGTTAAAGCCTGGAGGTGACTTAGAAAAGACAGAGCTCGGTTTTTTCAAATTACCACAAAATTTAGGTTTATGATACTGAGAACACAGTATAAAAATGTGAGCATTCTTATTACTAAGTCCTTGAGATCTTGATAGTCTCTGGCACATATTGAATTCTCAATTTATTTTATTTGCATAAACTGGTCCATAATCTAGATATAAATACACCCATAGGCCAAAAACAGAAAAGCCTATTCCAATGCCTTTTCCTCATGGGCCCCTTGTGGTCCAGAACTAATTTAGTAGAACCTGCAGAGAAATCAGAAGGTCACTAACACAGACCCATCTCTTACCAGGGTTGCTGAGGTTTTAGTCATTGCTTGTGTGACTGTCTTTCCTTGAAGATTTATGTAAAAGGGTCATGTGCAATGGGAACTTCAAGGATTTCTCAGGTGATATCTGAGAACCTTTGACTTAGATTGGTTTCACTGGATAGATGTAAACTCAGCCCATCTCGCTGCTGCCTGGAGCCTTACAGAATCAAGCCCACAGTTACTTGAATGTCCTGAATACACCACTGTTCTAACTGCCCCTGGACTGACTCTGAAGTAAGGGCAAGACATTTGATAAGTATATGGGTGCAGTAATTTTCACACTGAGAATCATCTGAAAAATGTTGTGAGAGCAGTAGGTAAGAGAAAAAACACACAACAATTTACTTTAATTTACTGTTGTAACGATTTCTCTTTTTTCCCCTTCTTTTTTTTAAAAGGATAATGAAGGGAGATAAAGGTTTCCTCCTTAAAATGCTTGGTACTGAATTATTTCCAGATAAAGCATGGCACCTCACTGCATACCTAGAAGAAATACATACTTTAGGTGTGCAGTTTTCACCTCTCTTATTTGCAGGTGCTTTCAGGCTTTGAAAACACTGTCAGATCCTGAATTGTCAGATGAGCAGTTGTTCCTGTGCCCATAGCATCACTAGAACATTAGTGAGAAGATAATTAATGTATTGTTGCAACTGCAGGTTTGGAGGGTACTTTGGGGACGGTTGTTGGTTGGTTTGTTTAGTTTAATTTAATTTACTTTATACAGAATCACAAGCACTTATCTGGTGAAACACTTGTAAGGAAACCAGAGAAGCCAATAATAATTCTTGAATGGTTTTGTGTGAAATAATTCAACTCCTGCAAACCTCCACCTCCTCAAGCTAAGTAAGAATGATCATATGGTCCAAGCAAAGATCCTTAGCTCAGGTGCTTTGCCCCAGTTAGCTCCCATGATGACCAGTAACAAAAGAGAAGAGAAGGAATTTAATCATGAACACTGTCAGTGCCAAATTTCCAGTACCCCATGGAGCAGTTATATTGACACCATTATGAACAGACATATCTTACTGCAGTAAACAACACAATTTTACTATGATTTATGTAGAGAAACATACTTGCTTTTGCTTTACATTTCTGCCTACAAATTCATTTGGTTGCCCCCCTTTTTGTATAGAGAAACCCAGTGAATAATTGTTGCCTGTATGTAGCTCTGTGGCAGCCTTAAAGACAGGTTTCTGCTACCCACGGGTGCGTCACAGTGTCACAGTAATGGGCACTGAGGTCCCCACCTGGCTGGTAGCAGTGGTTTTTGCAAAGCAAGGAGCATTGCAATTTCCCCCCATGTGACAGGCCTGACTAGTGTTTCAGGCACAGCACATGGATGGCTGAGAATAGCATTCTCCTACTGTGAAAGAGTAAAGAAATTATTCAAACAACGTACACGGTCTAAAAACCAATTTCAGCTATCCCAGGCACTCACATATGATTCTTTGAAAGAGGCTGAAACATTGCCACAAACGGCCCCTTAGCTGCAACTATTATACAAAAAATAGACAACAGAGGTTTGACTGGTGTTGGAGATGGTTTCAGTTAACTGCTGTTTGTATTTTGATGCAGATAATAAAAACACTTTTATGCAACTTAGTCAGCACAGATAAGCTCAACAGACCAAAATGCAAGAGCTGCCTGAAAAAACACTTCTTCAGAATGAAGATGACATTTACCATTTCCTAAACTGGATACTTCCAAAGCAATGAAAGGTGATTGCCTCCTCTCAAGACCATACTTAAAAATTCTGTCAATAAAGTTCATTCATAAAGTAGTTTTAGAATATTTTTTTTCTGTAGGTGGTGATCTGTAGTTGTCTAACACTATGTTGATAATATAAAACATTGCATTATTTGTAGTCTTTATTGGCTCTATATATATATATATAAAGCAGGGGGTAAATTTTTTGCTACAAAATTGGAAACAGTTATAGGAGGATGAAATTAAATTATATGAAAATTTATTTCAGCATCACACCTTATAATAGATTTTCTCAGACATTTCGTCCCAGATTGGGTACCTAAATTTTCTGCTTGCTCTGTCCCTCCCAGCATCAGAGACATCCTTGCTCTGAGTTCTTGTCACTGCTTCTGTTAATGATGAAAATGATGCCTTAGGTTTTAACTTTTATATTTTTCAAATTCTGTTCTGCTTGGTGTGTGACTCTGAAGTTTCTTGTAGTCTGTTAATTTCTGCTCTCTCGTGCTAGGTAAATATAACAAAGCCTCTCCAGGCCTGCTCTTCAAGGACACCCAGACCATCCAAGGCCCAAAAAATATAAACCAAAGAGCCACTAAGGGGGGAAAGTGAGGGGAATGACATCATTAAACTGAAGCTTTAATTGGAGAATTAACCCTGATATGCAAATGAACCAAACCTATAAAAGTGTGAAGAACTCGTGACCTGCGTCCATCTTGGGGTCCATTTTGGCAGTAGCCTCTGGCCCCAGGAGGTAACTTTGAAGGCCTTTCAAATAAATAAATACTTTTATTCCCTTACTCCTCTCTAGTCTCTGTTTCTAGGAGGCCTCTTAAGGCATCAAAACTGCCTCTCACTCTCCCTCCTGTTTCTCTTCAAGACTGTTTCTTTGCTGCTCTTTCTTAGCCAAAAAGCCCTTACTCTGCCTTTGAAGGTTCTCTGAACCTGCCACCTGCAGTGTTCCTTGCTTAACAAATTCTTCCCACCACAGGCAATCCCGAAAATCAATGTCAGACATGGGCAGACATAGGAAGTCTAAGCAATGCCCTGAAAATTATCAAACATGAAATAAAAACCCTTGATCATATGAAATAACCTGAAAACAAGAGGAAAATTTGGTGCTGTGATAACAGCATACAAATAACTATCATAGAAATAACCAGTGCTCCAGAGCATGTAGTCAAGAAATTCCTCTGCTCCTTCACCGTCTATACAGGACAAAGCAGACTTCCAAAGCTGTTTTCACCCCAAGTGCAATTCAAGTATGGATGCAATGAAAAACGTAGGGTCAAGACATCAGCAAAGTTTGAGGAGAGAGTGGTCATTTCTGTGGATGACAGGAACATCCACAGTATCACTCATTACAACTGATTCAGTGCAAGAGACAGTAAACCACAGCCTGCAGGATTTAAGCAAATTTCAAATGATTACAACTCAGAATAACCCTTCAAATGTCTGTGCATTAGCCAAGGCCACGTAATCCCATTTTCATCTGATGTATATGACACTAATCATTGATGGAGACATGGTATGGGATTAGGTGAGGTTTGGACCTCATCCAAGATGGTATTTCCTATATGCCAGCTCAATTCTACTTTTAGCTTTTCTGCTAACCCCTCCAGGGTGCCCAGAAGCAGAGTAATTATTGCCAGCACTTGTTTTAACTTGCAACCTTGAGACTAAAATGCTCTCAAAGACACAGAAAGAACCAGTGCATTGTATAAGGGTCAGGAATCCTTCCCCCAGGAAGAAATGTATCAAAATATCTCCCAGTTTTTGTAATTTTAAACACTACAAAGGGAGAAGAAAATGTCCAGGGAAAACAGAGAACAGATCAAAACTTTTAGAAGTTCAAGTGTTCTGTCTGAACTATATTTACTGATTTGATCTTTTTTTTTTTTTTGAACACTGATTTTTTCATGCCAGACTTGGATAGAAAGAGCAAAATCCTCTGGCCAACTTTTGCACCATCAAGAAGGCAGTTTTGAAAGACATCAGGATTTGAGAAAGCTGGGGAGATCCAAGACTAGCTTTTCCAAGTATTCCAGTACTATGGGTCAGCATCACTTCATACACCTAAAAGCATAATAATTTTTTCTTAATAATTAAATTTCAATCTACTAATCTGAAACTAAAACATTTAGTCAAGCTAATTTTCCAAGTCTACAAATACCCATAAAGCCTTAAATTCCATGGTTCAAGGCTTTGGGTTTTTTTTAAGTAATCACAAGATTACAAGGGCTGGCAGTTCTCAGTTCTAATGACACTGCAAGCATTCAGCATACCAGCACTTTTTTTCTTTTTTTCCTCTTCTCTGATCAAGCTGTGAAAAAAAATGAAAAAGCAGGGCAAAGTCCTGATATCAAATAAAAACCTACTATTTGATCTCCTGTAGCCAGACTTTCATCTCATGAGTTGTTATAACATGGCCTAGAATTAAACTCAGCTTGTTCCAGTCCAACATTAGTTGGATTGTTCAACTAATCCAACATCCCCTTCATAGCAAACCCTTGAGATTCAGTATAAATCAGCACCCAGAAGTATCAAAGCATTCCTGGGAAAGCTCTAAGTCATCAACACTGTCAGAAATAAGGAATGTGATTAAAGAAAACAAAATGTAAGCAAGGCCTCACAATATTGTACTTTTCTCCCTAGAACTTTCCTTTATCATTCCAAATTAACCAATTCACATGGTATTTTTCTCTCTTTTGCACGCCTTGTCCACGAGCACGTCTGTCCCAATTTCCTTGCTGCTTCTGAAGCTGCTGAAGCCTTATCTTCACCTTTTTTGATACTTCCCAACTGCTAATATACCTCACACATCTGTTTTTCCAGAGTAACAGATGTTGTTGCTCAACAAAGACAACAGTCTGTATGTTTAGGCTATGAAGCATAGAAGAAGCATTTAGAGCTAGTTTCTGCTTTTTCTCAGTAGGTGCTTCAAAAACATAGATTCTGCAAATGAAGTGTATTTCCAGTGCATGTGCCCAGGGTTTACAAAGCAAACCAAACTGCAGCGGACCTAGATCATTCTTGCTGCCCAAGAGGGCAAAAGGCAGCATCTTTCTCATATATAAAAGAATTAAGGCTTTAGCCCTCAAGTGGCTGTTCATTGCATGTAATTAAATCCATTACAATTATTTGATTTTGAGCAAGATAATAAGGTATGATGTATTAATACATGCTAACCATATTAATGTGATTCTGCTCTATTCCTTCATGCTCTGGTTTTGGGCCTTGTTGCTCCCTAACACAGTGCAACATGTTGCAACAAGATATCTCCAAACTGAGACAGAGAAAATAGATTCCAGCTGGTGTCTAGCAACCCAGCCAGAAGTGCCCAGGGATTATCACTCTGCTCATGGTTGTTATTCCCCATCATGACTGTTATTTTCATGAACTTTTGGGAATCCTGGGTAAATAGGAAGGACAAATTTTCAGTGGGCATCAGGGGCACAAGTGCCTGTGCCACAATGCACTGCACAATGTGTACATACCTGGTACCACAGGTTCACTCTGTGACACGGTGCAGGAGCTGCCCCAAAGCGTCCCCTCAGCACAGAGCATCAGTAGGGGAGCCCAGAGATCCCTTGCTTTCCCTGGATTCATCACTCTGCATCCCACTCCAGATACATCCTGGCTGCTTCTGGGACCACACTGCATGTAAAAAAGAATAGTATCAGACTGTGTATTAACATGGTCTACAGACAAAGGCCAGCTGTCTCTTAAGTAGAGATACTAAAATAATATAAACAATGGAATTGTAGTAAAATGCTCTTTAAGGCTTAGAACTAAATGTCTGTGATCCCATAACTTAATTATCTAATTTTCTTAGAACTTTGCTCTTTGCCATTAAAGCTTGCATGTATTTGGAAAAAACTAAGAGTTTGCCCATTTGGGTTTGCTCAGCAGTTATAATAAGAACTTCCTGAATTTCTGTACTCCTTCTGTGGAAAAGATGTCACAGCACTCAACTGAAAAAAAAAATATTTCTAGATGGTTGTGGATATTTTCTCTTTATAGAAACTTGCTGATTTTCTCGTTATCACATTTTGAAGGCTGCCAGCCTTTTCCCATAATATGTTTTGTAGAACTATTCCCCCCACCTATGTCATCTCTAACTTGTTCTGCTAAGTATCCACTTTTAAGAATATTGTTCTAACTTTACCCTCACCCTTCTCCTTCATTTACTATTAGGGCTACTCCCTTCTATGTGCTAGTTTCTGCAGATCTACTGCAGCATTACTTTATTACCTATATTTGGGTAAATTCCTTTCAATTTTATTTGCCTATTCCTCCTAGTTTTGAGAAGAAAGGATAAAAAGCTTGAGAAAAATATATGAGGATGATAAAAATAATACACAGGTGTCATTTTGACAGAAGATAACAGAGCTCCAAATACTTGATAATGCTATTTCAAGTCAGCTCAGTGCATTAACAATTTACACAAGGCCTCAAAGTCAGATTGTAATTAACTAATTCATATTTTTTTATGAGAACCATCATTATTCTAGGAGAGAATTAATTATTTGAAACTATTAAACCAGGCTGATTACTTTTATGACACAGTCAAATTCAAAATGTATACATGGTGCACCTTCATGTTATTTACTAACCTATAATTTAATCTATTTAATTTATTAAAAAACCTGAATGTCAGACAGTAAGTGCATAAAGTTCATTATACTTTTCTCTGAAAATATGTCCTCACACTTGCAGCAGTGTAGAGGCTGCACCTTTCACCTGAAAATGATAACAAAATAGAAACAAAATGCTGCCCCCGCCTACAAACTCTCATTGCTCTCAGTGGAGCCCAGCACAGATTTCCAGCATAAAAAAATGCTGTACTAGCCAAAGATTTTTATAAATATGGGTCAGGCCTGTACTATGAGGCGCTTCACAGCTGAGATGAACTTGTCCTAATGAGATAAAACTATCAAGGCTGGAAGTTTCTTACAGACAGTTTACATTTTGTGATGACATTCCCTTGAATCTTAAATGTAGCAGCCTTTCTTGTTTGTGGGCCTAGAGCTCTCCTCTGGGAATGGAAACATTAGCTACTGATGAAAATATTCATGAACTCTTTGTCATGCTGTTTTTATGGAAGGAAATTCCATCTATTTCATGATCACAAACTGACAAGTAAACTAATCTTTGCTCTTATGCATTAGTCATATTTTCCCTTATGTTCTTTGTAGAGGAAGTGGCACATGCGTATTTAATTTAATTCTGTATAAATATTCGACAGGGCCTTTATCATACCGCCTTGATAGCTCATTTGGGCTAACAGCATTTAGCCTTAGAGCCAGAAAAACGAGAGATTTTTTACACTTAATACAACAGCATGTGACGTTTATCAGCACCCAGCCTAGCAGAAGTGTATGGCTGATTTAAGAGTAACTAATCCTAATTCTGCACGTCTCAAGGAGCTGGCCAATGACAACCAGAATCTCTGCTTTTCTGTTCACTTTCAGTTACAGTATTCATTGATTTATTTGCAGATTTTATTCATTATTGCATGCAAGCATTATTCAATGAAGTTTCCAAGCGATGATGAGGCACTTGAATTCTGCAGTTAGGAAGTGAGGTGATTAAATTAATTTAACGTTATTAAATGGTTAATTGTGGAGAGTAGAGTTTGAATATATTGTGTATGATGGTGATTATCATTTAATATTCAGAACAACTTTGTGACACAAGACAAATAAACAAAATCTGTCTAACTTGTTTATTGCCCTCAGAACAGTGCCTGCAGCTTTCTGAAGAGATTTGAGTTTCCAGCTCACCAAAGACCTCTGAGACTGCAGAGACAACTTCTCACTTTCACCAACAGGACATACCTCTGGACCATTACATTACATTTGAACATTACATTTGCCATTAGAGGGCCAGGGCAGGCACTTTCACTACATGTAGCTGCATAGTTTTCTTAGGAAGTGATGGAGAGAATCTTCCTGCCAGTTCTGTCTCATCTTTGGAAGATACACTGTGCAGTGCTCTAGCCCCTCAAAATGCCACAGCTAACAGGGATGGAAGGGAAGAGAGCCATGACCATGCGGCTGCACCGATATTGTGTTGGATGGGGCACAGGGAAGCAGCCTTGTAGCTCTGTGCACTGACTTGAAATCTCTGGCTCTACTCCTGCTTACAATTGCCAGTATTATGTCATCACACTAGGACAGCCAGACCGGTTTTCAAGCTGCCATTGAACTAGGGGACAACTGAGTTCATCTTTCCCACCTGTGCTATTTATATGCAGGATGTTCATGAAATGTGTGTTGCACACTGCTCTATTTCTGACCAAAACATATGCTTTCAAGGCAGCCTACGATCACACACAGCTTAGAAATACAGCGTGATTGGGGGGAAAAAAATTCTTACATAAGCTCCAGCATCACTTACTGCAACTCCAATTGAATTTGGCCTAAAAGCTAATGATGGTGAGCTCAGAGTTATCAAAAGTGGGTTTGACAATCCAAGGAATGTGTCTGAGCAGCCTGTTTCCATGATTATCCATTCTACTCCGCAATGTCTTTCTTACGTGGGAAGATGCTCTAACTGTTTAACTTCATCTCACTGGAATGTGTTTTGCAAATGTTTTAATAAGTTATGACCCTACTTGTCTATGCAATGCAGTTCCTCAAATACCTCAGCTGTTCCTTTCAGCTGTTTAAGCTGCAAATTCCATAACGCCCATGATGTTTAGGAAAAAGGGAAGTTTATATCTTACTAAATAGGCCTGTTGCTATCCCAGTGACAAATTCTCTGGATGGATGAAGATGGATTAATAGCTGAGAAAACTTTTTTTTTTTTTTTTTTTTTTTTAAAGGGCATATTTATTATCTTTCATGGCTCCTCACTGTACTGGATGTTTTCCATCTCCCACAGCATGAGTGTCACAGGAGGTGTAATCCATTTGCAGATCTCAGCACATCTGGCATCTACAGCAGGTGAAAAGATGCTCACAGAGGAGGAGCACACTACCTCCCACTCAACTGCTCCTTCACAGCACTGGCATTGTGTTCCACTAAGGCTCAAATCGTAAGGTGTGGGAAGCTTTGCCATTCACTGGCTGTCAAGAAGCCCATCATCTGTGTTTAAATGAGTCCTGAATGTTACCTGTACTATCAAAATAATCAGCCAATTATTTTTCTTAACAAAACCAGATCAGAGAAAGATCAAAAGGATAAATACAGCCTCAAATATAGTTAAAGGGAAGAAAACCCAAACAATAAACCCAACTTATCATGTGTGCCATGTTTCAAGAAGGCCAGCATGAAAAGAGTGGTAAATCCTTTTGCCATCGCATCTGATGGGACTTGGGGGAATCATCTCCTGGGAGATTTGTCAATCACCTGAGCACTGACACTTAAGAGTCACTTCTTGTCAGTATCTAACTCACTCAACACATCAGTGCTGGTTACTGCTTTCGAATATAATAGAGACTAATTTTAAAAATACCCTAATTTCTAATCTTTCTAAATAAATACTTCAGTATGATGTCTACACATCCAACATGAGAGCACCTTCAGCTATTTTCTCCCCTGGCACCAGAGCACTGAGCCAATGTAGGTCTCCCCTAGAGGTAGTCTGAAATCCACACTCAGGAGTGGCAGTCAGCTCTGGGATTTCTAGTCACAGAGCTGGAGACTGTACACCACCAAAGGAGTATGGGCAAGAAAACCCACAGCAGACACAGGAACTGGACATGTTCCTCCTGAGAGATGGGAAGTCTTTGCCCTTGGAGGTGCATCTGGTTAGAGTAATAGTCTGGTAGATTTTTGTGAATGTACCTTAGATTCCTACAGTCAGAAAACAACCCCAAACAAACCCAAACCACAAACATTCTAGAGATCAGTCTATGCAAGCCAGTCAAAAAAGAGGAATAAGACACAAAGACCTTCAGGAAGGGAACATGGTTTCCTGCTCAACACAGGCCAGCAGACACAGGGTTTGCTCAACCATTTTTTGAGTCCAACACACACTCCAGGTCCTCTCTAAAGTACCCTGGGCCAGCAACCAGCAAAACTAAAACACGAGCTGGAAAATAAGCCATGTGCATTGGATTTAGAAGTCAGGCCCATTTTTTTTTTGTTCTTATTTTTAGAAGGCAGGATTAATCACTGTAATGAATACTTATGAATTAGTGAGAGTCTTGACATCAAGACCAAATGTCCTTGTGGAAGACAGACTCATGTTTTAAGCAACATCTGCCACGGTGTGTTTAATATCCAGGACTGCTTGAATTCTTGCAGAACACTCCATACCAGTTAACAGACTACCTTGTCCCTGGCATTGCAGATGTTAGAGCAGTCAAAGGTTCATCTCAGCAAGACACTAATAGAAACCACTCTTACTAAAGATAAGGCTTCTCATGAATAATGAAAAAAAAAAATCAAAGGCAATTTAATCAGTTGTCTTTTGGCTCATATTTCCTGTCACAGATGACTTCTTCCTAATTTGGAAAGCAATATTTCAAAGCAACAGCAGTTTTTTTATTCATTTTATAACTTCATGGGAATTTCCCACTATTGTGGTTGTGATATTCAGACCTATAGAGCATCAAAAAAATACTTGTTTTTCTCACAGATACCCATCCAGTTGCAACTGGTTTCCCAAAGAATAATCTCTACCCCTTTCTCCTGCTAATAAAGAAACAGTTGTGTAAACTTACAAATTCCTACTACAGACAAAAAAAAAAAAAAAAAGAAGATAAATCTATGCCTCCTAAAAATTGACAAAAACCATTCCAAACTCTGAATTGTAAGGATCAGTCTTCTAAATTCAATTTATAGGTGATGTTTTGCTGTTTCCTGGACTTGAGGGTCTTGCTTTAAATAGTACTGCTCTGCCATCAGGAGACATTACATTAATTTCATTTGGCATCACTGGGCCTCAAAGAAAGAGAGATGCTTTCCTTCAGCAGGACAGAAGATCTGGCATTTTTAATTCACTTTCTTGTGTGTCTTGAAGTCACTTAGTCCTCTATTTGCCCTTCTCTGAAGATAATCTCTTAAGAAAATGAAGGTATTTTATTTGTAAACACTGTTATCAAAAAGCACCACCTTTCTCTCTGCATGCATCATGCTACTGCCACAATGTCAGCTGCTGGCATCCTAAATAACCAAGGATTGATTGATCCTTTTTTTTTTAATTTTTAACCACTGCATGTTTTGACATTTCAGTGTTAGATGAAATGCAGATGGGTAGGTTTCTAACACAGTAATTCTGGGTTTTCCTTTAAACAAATCAGAAAATGGCAAAAAAAACCCCCTTGAGGGCATAGATCCTAGATCTTTGAAGGCTATGGACATTTTCTTCCCTCCATTGCTTTGGGATGAGGAATCCCAAAGGAATCATGTATCCAAGCCTGAACTTCTCTGCAAAGCCCTGTGCTTCATGCTCAAAGTGTGACTCATTACAGACATTGGACTATCAGCTATCCTTCATCTGAAGTCCGTGTGATGTTTCCCTGTAGGAGGTATCTGTAGTAAGTAACATGGCACCAAAGCCTAAACAAGGGTAATAGTACAAGACATTAAGGGTCGAAGTGTACTGCAAGGGCCTACTTTTCCCCATAAACCAGTCAGCATAACATTGATCTTTCCTAAGCCACCAGCCTGGGGCTTTCTTGCTTCTCTTGATCTTTATTTTTAACATGTACAGCAGAACCTTGAGCATTTCTTCAGGATCTTGAGCCAAAGCTGTATTTGGAAAGACCTCTTCAAACCTCTGAACTGGTCAGAGACTTCCATGCACTATTTTAATGTATCTTTTTGTAACATGTGAGAGAATGTAATTCTGCTCTGGAGATACAGCCCCATGCAGGACCAGATGTCTTTATGAACTACTCCATATATTTGTATCTTAGGAACTGTGAGGATTATGGGAACCTTTTTCCATGCTAGAAAACCAGAGACACTGGGAAAATGAGGATCCACTGGAATACTCACTGAAGCACCTGGGAGCCCTTCAGAAAGCATCCCTAATCTTCAGCACAGGCAAAAAGCAGCCCAGCCTGCATTGAGCCGTGCTACAGCTGTGTACGTGGCTGATAGTCCCAGGATGTCATCTTGCCATCCATGTGGAAGCACACACCAGCAGATGTCACCCAGTCCCCAGAGCTCCACTGGCTCACCCTGGGCTCCCAGTCACCACTGGCCTCCCTTCTCCCAGCAGTCTGTACCCACTCACCTTCCCCCAATTCTCCTTTTAGCCACGGCAAAATGAACGAAAATCTCCTTCCTCCTTCAAAGCTGAAAGCTACTTCTGTCACAGAAATATCTGATCTGTGAACTTCCAGGATCATTCTAGGATCTGTATCACATTGCTAATGCCCACCTCAAACCTGAATAGCATCATTTCCACTCTGGTATTTCTTACAAGTACTGCAGCTTTTTCAAATAGGTAATGCCACGAATAATCAATTTTCACTTTTACCCTGAAGACAAGAATTTTTTTTCTCATCTCTTCATAGCTTCAATATTTTCCTGAAATGCAAGCAGCCACTTTCTCCTTAAACTTGCCATCAAAGAGGCACTCAAAGCATGAAGTATTCAGGTCAGAAGCAAACCATTAGCAGATGACCTTAGCTGCCTGGCAGGGCACTGCTTGTTCTCTTCTTTCACAGTTCAGGACTTTGGGGTAGCAAGTGATATGATTTGTTCAAGGAAAAAAAATCAATATATATTTTCTCACAGAATCAAATAGTAGAGATGAGAAATCAAGAGACAAGGGAAAAAAAACCTGAGAGCTAAGAAAGTGAAAAAAAAATCTCAGATTGGAGAATAGCAAAAATATGCCAAGCAGCTGCAGACTGTAAAACCAGATTTATATGAAACAGGGACCTGGAGAAGCAATTCAACTGAGACCCTTATTTCCACCTACAAATAAGTGATACAGAGAAGTGATTGGAATTAGGAGTAACAGCTCTTAGGAAGTGAAACTACAGTACAGTAAAACAGTGCTACTTATCCTTAAGAAAGTATCCTCTAAGTATAGTAAAATATTTTCCTATTCTTAGGAAAGAATCTTCTAGTCCAATAGCCAGCAAGTTACTTTATCCATTAGCTGTAGTTTTCCCTTTGAGATTTGCTCCAAAACTTGTATTTCTCAAAAAGTTGTGGGTTTTGCTTCTTCCAAATCAGAAGTATGGACTGTGTAGACCCATGCTTCCCTTATAATTCCTTTTATATTTTTTGAAAATAGAATATATGTTCACTCACAAGTCAAACGTGGAACTTGGTGGAAAGAGAGGCTAAACGAATTCCTTGCAGGAAATTACTCTTTTTTTCTGTCCATCTTCAACACATGCAATTTTTAAAAGCAGGCCAAGAGGAAGTTGGTCTCATGAAAGGACTAATATCAAGTCAGACAGAAACAGACAAGGGGAATTATCAGCTCTACATTAAGCACATTCAAAACATCTCAGAGCCACATAGCTATCCACACAGCAATGCTGTTTTCATGCTACATAACCTATATAGAAGAATATGTTAGAGGCACGGCTCAGGCATATTGCCTCAGTCAAAGGATGAAGCACAGACAGAAGAAAGCAAGGAATTCCATTGGAGGGGTTACCACATTTGTCCTCTACTTTCACTGATCACCAAAAACAACCAGATATTGTCTCAAACCCGCAAAATAACTGTTTAACTACCTTGCATAAATAATTGGATACAGTCCAATAAAAGAGAACTTTATTTTTTTTAACTCTGGTTTTAAAATAAGAAAGCACCTCATTCTATATATTTAAAAATAAATTTAAACATTACTTATGTCAAAGAATTGCATGAGAATAATAGCATGGGGGTTTTTTTGTTTGTTTTTCATTGAAGTAAACCACAGATTTTGTGTTATAAAAAGACTCCTGGATTCTTGGGACACCTTTAAAATAGTAACTTACCACAATTCATTTTACGCATTCAAAAATTTAATAATAGACCTCCCCGGTGTTGGAATTTCCTTTTTTTTTTTTTTTTTCACATCTAGAAAGGTTTTCAAATGAAAATAACTACTAAATCAACTCCTTCCACTTTCATGTGGAAGCATAATCACATGCTTGTTTAAAAAGGAGTAACAGCATGCAGAAATGGAAGTGCCACTATTGCTCTGTCATTTATCTAATAACTGTGTTCACAGACTTAACAAAAATATTCTCTTGGAAAGAACTCAATGGAGGTTATGCAGCAGTGACAGACATCGGCCTGTTGAAACTATTCATCTATTTTAGGAAGCTAAAAACGTGGAGACTGTACTTTCTGGAGGTGTATTAAGGATATGGAAATGCCACAACTGCAAGTCATTGGAACTGAGTATTTGTGATTGGGAAATGTCAGAGTAGAGCAGCCGACTGAATTTTTGAGGGGGCTCACAAATCTCTACCTCCTGCAGCATCACACTGTATAAAAGGGGGTGAGCTTCAGTGTCCTGGGTTTACTTTCTTTCAGAACAGCATGTGCAGAACTGCTTTACCAGAGATCCCACAGAGGACATGCTTCAGGGTTAAACTTCAAGAACAGTTTCAGAAATTACTTTTAGTTGCCCTGGCTAAGGCTCTAAAACCTGTGCTAAAATGGGTTTTCCATCCAAGTACCAATTCCTGGGATTAATGTTAAGAGGAACCACAGGAAGCTGCTTCTTCAACCCCCTCCTCCTCCTGATGTCCTCTTCCTCACCCCTACATCCAAGGTCAGAACAGCCACAGAAACCTGGATCAATGCAAGAAAAGACCTGAGGCAAATCAGCATCCTAAAGAACTTCCCTGTGACCCTGTGCTGTATGATCACAGGCCACTTCCAGCATCAGAGCTCTGGTCACACTGAGGTCCTCTGCTCCTGAGCACACATCCAACATCCACTCCCTCCTTCGTGCCATACTCACTGAACACGACAAGGTATGGCCATAAAGGAAAACCACATCCAGCCCACAACAAAGTAACTCAGTTTCTGCAGAAATACCCCATGGAAAAAAATTAAATACCACCAACCCAAGGAAATAATTAAGTTAAATATAATAAATTTGGAGCAACTTGAAAACGTGAAGGGCAAGTGAAGAGTATTTATGGAAGATGGGCTAAATTCTGTGGCAA
Source organism: Aphelocoma coerulescens (assembly GCF_041296385.1). Taxonomy (NCBI): domain Eukaryota; kingdom Metazoa; phylum Chordata; class Aves; order Passeriformes; family Corvidae; genus Aphelocoma; species Aphelocoma coerulescens. The sequence continues at coordinate 127,357,603 of NC_091015.1, forward strand.
GCAGAAAGCAAAATGTCAGTGGAGATGGTTATCCATAAACTCTTTAAGGGTATTCTTCTCTCACTGGTCAACATGCAAAGTTCAGCAAAAGAGAAATGCAGCCATTAGCACAACACAGCAGATTTGTCATTTTTGTCACCTCATCTTTTAAATCAAGTTTCCAAGAGCATCTGCTAGGCAATGTCTGAACAACCCCATCATTAGATTTCCTTCTTATATTAATTTATGATTAAAAGTACAAGACATACTTTAGAGATTTATTTTCCTTACAATAAAAATAATACTTACTAGTATAATTTTGGTTCTATCAATATTGAGGATACTTGAACAAAAATTTCTATAGTTAGAAAAAAATCAAATTATGCACTGAACACCTGAATAGGTTTATGATTTCATCTTCTACAGCTGTAATAGGAAGCAAGGAGAGCACAGACAATGCCATTTCTAAAATGTTGAATTTCACCTCACAATTTGATTGCCAGTGAAATGATACATTTACCAAGCTAGGCTGAGAGTCCACGACATCCCAAGACATTCCTGCAGAATAAACCACTATGTAGCCTGTTGGTTAAAACAAAAGATATAAGAGATGTAGGGATTTCAGTAGCTTGAGAAACACAAAACCAATGTCTGATGGGTAAAGGAACACAACATAAAAAAAAAAAAAATCTGGTAGAAACACCTTTTTTTTAATAGTTACAGAAAATAAAAGCATTTTAACTTCTCGCTTTCTCATTGTTTCTTATTGTATCCATCCAAGTACTCAGTTATAAGAATGTTTTGTAGGCAGGAGAGAGACTGGTGCTACTGATGCCTACTGAACACCTGCTCCTCTGCACAGAAAGCAATGCAGTTTTGATGCTTAATTCTTGCAGTTAAGAAGAAAAAACCCCAAAAACCCAATCAAACCCCAAACACTGAGACCCCTTGGAAAAAGCTATTTAATCAATGGCCCAGCAGTTAGAAGTGAGGTGTCTTCCCTTAAGAGCAGATGGCCCCCTTCATGCCAGACCACTCTGTGGCATCGCTACTCACAGCAGCTTCCTCAAGGTTAGATGTACTTCTGTGGAACTTTTCAAGCTCCTAAGAGTTGAGATTTTCCAGAAAGCAACTTTGTACTACACACTAACCAACCAGCTCCAGCACCAGGGCAATCAAAGCTTCTGCAGAACTTTTTTTTTGTCACCAGTGAATAGGTTAAATTACCTAGGTGCAATGGAAAATGTGATTCACCTACACAATGAGACAACAGCATTTGCTTCATTTAACCATACAGAGATACAGGGAACGGACTTGAGTTGTCAACAGCAAGTTCCTCTTCCTGAACTCACTGAAGATCTGGGAAGAGGTCAAGTGAGCCTAAAAAGGCAGAATAAGAAAGATTAAAATAGATAGTCCAAAGGTACCATGTAAGAATCATGGCTCATCCTGTTTCAGAATAGTTACAGAAATCCTGTTTCCTGTGCAGTATTGGGTCATAAGTTTAAAAAAAATTTCTCAAGATGATTGCTAGATGACTATAGGAACAGAAAGTCTGAAAGTTCAAGACAACACTTGTAGCTCAGCAAAGAAATCATTTCGCAGATGGAGAAGCACCAAGATTGATTTTTTTTCTTCCTTTTTTTCAAATACATTATGGAAGTCTAATACAAAGCTGAAAAATGCAGATCTCTCAACAGAATTCAAAACCTGTAGAAGTCCACTGAAAATAAATTACCATTTTCAGGTAAACAACTGTAAAAATTGATTTTTTGGTGTGTCTATTAGGTCTCAGTCAAAGAAAAATACTAAGTATGTGATTTAACACACACATCACGTTACAACAGTGTGTCTTGTATTAATAGGTGAAACTGGTTTACAGAGCGAGAACTGACCCACACAGATACCAACACAGTTTCCAGAGGTGCCTGAGAATCACAAGTATCAAAGAGGACAGAGAAGGAAGGCTGTAAGTTTTACTTGAAGTGTCACATGCCTTTGAACACACTGCTTTACCTTCTTGCTTACATAACGAAGAGGGCACAAACGGTGAGAGCACAGGATTTGAAGATATAAACTGCTACGGCCTGAAAAGAGCAGCCCAAGTGTCTCAAATTGGTCATCCTGGATGTCAGGTACCAAAAATAAGTGAATTATCTGGAGAAACTCAGGTCTTACGTAAGAGACACATAGCAAGCATTCTGCTCAGAAATTGCCACCATAAAAAGGACAAGAATGTAATCATATGTTCAAGGCAAGGTTTTAATGCATCACTGAGAACAGATGTGGAAGCACAGGCGGAGGAAAAGAGCCCCTAATTAGCTAATTGAAAAGCGCATCCTCAGGCATACAAAATCCAAGTTTGACAAGCAGTCATAAGCCAACATTTCTCAATTTTTCCGTGCTTAAAAACTGCCAAAATTGAAGCATATGCCATCACCATATATACACATATACTGTAATCCTACATAGAATTGTGGAATATTCTGGATTGGCAGGGCCTTTCTGAAGGACACCTAGTCCAATCCCTATGCAATGAGACTGGACATCTTCAACTAGATCAGGTTGCTCAGAGCCCCATCCAGTCTGACACTGAATGTTTCCAGGGATTAGGCACCCACCACCTCTCTGGGCAATCTGTCTCAGTGTTCCACCATCCTCATCATAAAAGATTTCTTCTTTATATCTAGTTTAAATCTACCCTCTTTTAGATTAAAACCATTAGCAGTCATCCTATTCTATACCTAGGTTCAAAAGATCCAGTGTTCCAGAGCAGCAACAACACTGTATGTGCACTCACATTCTACTGTTAATTTGGAATTTTTTTCAAAGTCTGCAATGCAGTGTTAGAAGGTCAACAGAAGCATATTTAACTGCATGCATCATATCTGGGGCAAATTATTTGAGCTTACAAAAATTCACTTATAAGTAAGAGCTACAAACATAAGGAATAGAAATATTATTAGCGCTACATGGTCTAAAATTAAAGGAGAATATTTTACTGCTTAGCTGTTTTGTTGATTAAATACTTTTAAAAATATGATCTCTGAAAAATTACTTCAGTCCAATTCAAGAAATCTTAGTATATACCAAAAAAGGCTATTTCTAGCTTACAGTCTTTTAAATGCAGACAGTTGGTTTTAGTCAGCTGATTTCAACTGAAAATAATTACCTTTTTTTCTGTATAGTTACATAACATAAAGGTCTCTTCTGAAGCTTAAAAAGTTATCCACTGTCTACAAAATTATCACTTGTTATCTACAGTATTCAGTACTGTATGCAATATAAGTATAACCTTTTTCTACCATTTCAATCATTGTTAAATCATTGCTAAAAATACACCCCACCATTCACAAGAGACATGGTAGACAATTAATGCTGACCAGCACCCCACAAGAAGCACAGCTTAACAGTCTCCTTGTTAGCACTTTGATTATGTTAGACATTAAGTGCTGAAATTTCAACTGCTTAAATTAATACAGGCTCTGAGATGGACTGGTACTTGAAACTGACTGCTACCCCTTAAGGATCCAGGATCTTCAGATTTTTTCAGTCCTCCCTGATAACTGACATATAAACGTTATGATGTCCTTGATAATGACTATAAAATGTGTCAACTCGTAAGTGTAAAATTCCAACACAACAGAATGTTTTGGTTATACATAACTCATAGCTCTGCACCTAATCTTCATTAAAAAATAAATATGACACATTACTTACCAATTTTTCTGCACCTTTAATACTCCCAGCACAGGTAAACAGGCCCAAAGCTGCTGCTTGTTGCAGAATTTTCTAAAGCTGTGTACACAAGCATGCATCCATGCATTCAGAACAGGTAGATCTCATGTAGAGATCCGAAGCAGAAACACGACTGACTAATCTGAGCATGGTGAAAAAAAGTTTTTCATTAGCACCCTTTTGCAAACAGTACAAATTCTTGACTAGGAGGTAAGATACTAGCTCTTCCCACTGCAGAAAAAAATCTGCTACTTTTTAAGTAATTTTACCTAAAAAGTCAAACACAGTGAATTTTAAAAAAGTCAGTGAATTTAAGTCCAAGAAGCAAAAGTCAGGAAAAGGAAAGCAAGGATGCCATCCATGATTAATTTCAGAAAATTGAGCCAAAAATATGGGAGAATTTTAAAATTACTCAAATTACAATAGCAGTTTCAATCCATGTTTCCAAACAAAGGACTAAATTGAATGTTGCAAACATTCAATTGCCATATTAGTTGCAAACTTAGACCTTTATTAAAAATGTCACAGGATTCCATCCCCAGCAGAGTTGGGCAAGACAACTTCAGGAGGTTCCTTACAACCTCAACTGTTCTCTAAGTCTCATGCTACTTGAGAGCATCAACATTGAACTAAATTCTTAGCCAGTATTCAGAGTATTTGGAGTCTGGGGACTAGACTTTCCCATGCTCCTCAGTATTTTATGTGGGTGTTGTTAATATGAGTGAGTGTCAATACAGTGAGTGCTAAAGGAAGTAACTGTTTACCCTTTATCATTGCTGCTTCAGGACTGCAGAATGGCTTGTAAAGGGAGCTAAAGACATCAGCGACCTTAAAATGCAGCACTGACATGGATCACCAAAGCTTAAAAGGCTTGAAAAGGCAAGAGAGTTCTTGTATGGAGAATGCGCCATTTCTAGAATTATTAATTTGGCACTAAGCAGTAATTTCCTGCATTACAATTTATTAATGAAAAAAATTATAGGAATGAAACAGCACTACAAAGTACTAATCAGTTTTTGCCATAACTGCTTACAGCCAATCTGGCTTCTAGCTAAACTCCACAAAACAAGTGTGCAATGTAAGTCACAAAGAAAATTAGTGCTGCAAAAAGGCACATAATAAATTTGCAGAGGGCAAACTTCCCAGTTCTGCTATGCAACATAGGTAACTTAGGGAAAAGTGTAAACTTCAGTGTAAAAATGGTCCTACTCAAACCATCTTAAGATTCAAAAGCAACACAGCTGAATTCTAAACAGCACAAGCTCCTGACCTGAGACTGACTGCAGAGCAGTGCAAAACCCAATATGCTTCTCAGAATATTCAAATGGATATAGCTTTCCAGGAACACTGGGAAAAAATCCCTTTTAAATTATCACATCCCTCCTGTCTGCAGGACAGCATTTGCTTTCAGTCAACTTTCTCTACCATTCATTTTCCTCTTTGCAGTTCAAAAAAATAGTTGCCTCTCTCTAAAGCCAGACTTTGGAATAAACATGTATTATAGCAGTAGCACAAGAGGCTTTTTTAAAAGTATTTGCTAAGTTTCCAACATGCAGCTCCATGAAATTAGGGAAATTTGAGATCATCAAGTTTATCCTCCAACTTCCCTCCTCCCATCCCTCCTGACCATGCTCCTCATCCAAATGATATAGCTATACACAAAGTTTTATTACGGAGCAAGATGAAGCACATAGGTGGTACATAACAAACATACTTTCAAGAACTAGTAAGGCTGTGACATACAAAAAATATGTAAACTACATTTTTCTCAATGACTGTTCAGAATCATTACTGAATACGTTAGAAGTTTGTTTGACAGAATTTCCATTTTGAATATACATAAAGATTATAAAACAAAACACATGACAAATATTCCTAAAACCCAAAGCCATTGCTGTTTATTTATATTTTAAAAATATGATGTCATGTAACAATAACAGATACATCCTGGCATTCTTTTAAGTGGTAGATATCAGCAGGGAAGGACTTTTTCTTCCCTCATAGTTTGCATTACAGCACTTTATTTTAATCAATTTATTTAGGTGCTTCCCAAGTTCACTTTCATATATTGTTAATGTGTTTCTGAGTTATATAAACCCCAGTCACGTCTTTTTATCTTAAACTAGAAATTAAGCCAACTTTCACAGTATTATAAATCATCACTGCTACTGTCCATATATAAGCTTAAAAGCATACATTTTTAATCTAGGCAACAGTAAAACCAGACTAGAAATTTAGATGTTTTTATAGAAAAAGATGAAGGAATTTCTGAGGTTTTTTTGGGGTTTTTTTGCAAGGAGGTTAATTCTCAGCATGACTTCTGTACTCACCTCGCTTTGGCACTCAGGGCACAATCTCAGAGCCTGCAACAAATGAACTTCATGATATGTCACCAACACAGAGCAGGACACACAAACCTTAGAGCTTAATGACTCACAGTATAAGAAACATGCTTTAATTTTTGTATGCCCTAAAAGGAGGGCCACTTGTAGGTACTCTGTCATGTAGGGCCATCATCAAATTAGCAGTTTTATCCACCTTGGAAGAACTTGACCAACAACACATCCTTTCCTCCATGGACAAAGTTCTAGGCAACATTTCACTAATCTTTGAAATAGACTATTCAGTAACAGAAGAGTGGGGTCTTATGTTATAGTGCTGGATTGCCCCTTGCTCCACAGATGCATTGCTGCTACTCAAGGAGCAACTGTCCTCCCAGAAATGGAAGGACTCTGTGCCTCTTAGCAAAGCCTGATGACTTCCAAGGAATAACTAATAAAAAGCAGTTATATTTATTGAAGGGCCTTCAGGTACATTTAGGGTAGATGAAGCCCCCCCAGGGGCTACACCCAAAAATGGATGATGGGTCACAGGTTTCCATATTTTTGTAAGTTTGGTCCATTTGCATACTGGGGGTTAATCTTCCAATTACAGCTTCAGGTAATGAAGTCATTTACCCCAAGTTTCCTCCCCCCCAACTAACTTTTGTTTACATTTCTTGGGGCCTAAGACAGTGAGGTATCCCTGATTCCCAGGCCTAGAGAGGAATTGTTTTGTCTGACCAAGATGGGAGAACAGTAGCTAACACTCTATATGGAGTTTAGAATTATACACTAAAGAATTGCAGGATCACAAATACACGAAAAATATAAAAGCTAAAATCCTCCAGCATCAAAGGTGAAAAATTCAATGATTAAAAGCAGTACATCATGGGTTGTTGCTTTGGTTTGCTTTTTTATGCATTAAACCTGTCCTATAGATTTATGGTATTTAGAAATTTGACACTGGGCAGTACTCAACTATGGTAATACTGTTCTTGAAGAATAAGGCACATTTGAGAACTAATTTTAAAAAGCCAGTACATCAACTAGTAAATTTATCAACCAGGTAAGAATGCAACTTGACGAAATGACATTCTGTTTTCCACAGGTCAATTGTCTTAGATTTATTTACTCAAAGATATGATACAGTTACAAGCCCATGCATTTCATAAAAATCTAACTTAAAATTGTTAGGAAACAAAATTTTAAATAAAGCATATACAGATGTTTCTGGGTGTTCAAGTGGACTGGTTAGTCTAGAGAAATATTATTTGCAACATATGAGCAGAAGCATTGAGATTTTCATGTGACCATTTCTTTAGCTCTTCCTCTTCCACTCCTCTCATGAAGATAAATCACAGCTGAATAACTCTATGGATTGAGTCATAGGCATAAGCTCATAGCTGAACTCATAATTTCACTTTCCATTGGCTACATATTTATAGTACATCCCTTTTATACTGTTATTAAAAATAAAATAAATAAGACTACATTTTAAAAATGTAGGCAGTATAACTACTTAAAAAATGTCCTTTATCCATTTAATATGCTGACAAAAGTAAAATTTCTGTCTACCTAAATTCTTTTTTATGATTACAAGGTAATTCTTGTAATTCCCAAATGTTTTTGAAAATTACTAACTCTCATAGAAAATTTGGGTATTTCTATGTAATGAAACCACTGGAGAAATCACAGAGAAGATGCAACAGATTAACATGAAATAAATATTAGAGATAATATTTAAAAGGCACACAAATACTTCAAACACATACAGTTTCAAATCTTTATTGTTTTAAAATTCTACATGTCTTTTACAATTACAATAATTTGTTACTTAAATGACTCTTGTATGGTTAATGTACAATGAGTTTTTTCCTGAAACTCAACCATGAAATACAATTTCATCAATATGATTTTTCTAAATAGATTAATACAAGACTTCTGTTTTGTTGGGAAGAACAAGTGCTTCACTTTGAACAAACGGCACAGGTGTCTTCCCTTCAGAATCTGTGTGATCAATCCATCGAAAGTGCTTTTGAAGATTGCAGATCTAACTGTGACTGATTTTCAAAATCAGTCCATCAAATTACAAGGGTTTTTTAACATTAAAGAGCATTTTCATGTAATGAAACAAGCTGCAGTAGTTATTTTTATTCATCTACTGAGGCAAACTCATGTTGAAGAAAAATTATATGATTATCTGCATGCAATGAACACCCTCTTTAAATAGTTGATGAATTTTACACATATAAAGAATCTGTTAAAGAGTGCAAGTACTTTGATAATGATTTCACAAAAGGACATATGCTGGTAATAATGGTAACTAACATTTAACATCTAAATACAAGCTAATGTATATTTAACAGGCAATTAACATGGCAAACAAACCATGTTTCATGTGGTTGCCCTTCGAGAAAATGAACTCATTTGGTCCACACTCTTAAAGTTATCTGGGTAAAAAAATCGAAGCAGTTAGGGCCAGAGTTTTTGATGAATTTCTTGTTTCTAAAATGTCACCTGTTAAAAAGTAAAAGCAGTACATCAATGATGTATCTTGTCACATGACCTCAGTATAAAAAGATGGCCTGGTATTGGGAGCGATGAACGAGCACTGAAGGATGAGTCAAAAAAAGAATGGAGACAGAATGAACTAAAACATTGTTTTGTTATACTTTCTTGTTCCATGGTACAGCTTTCACTCTGTAGAATTTTGTACCCAAAGGAACTTTGAATCTGTTTTGTGCCTATAAAAAAAAGAAAAAAAAATTTAAATGTGGGATTATTCTACTGATTTTTGTGTTTTTAAGCCGAAACTGATTCTCATTATTCAGTATTCAGGAGACCCTCAGGAGTCTGGCAAAGCTCTGGGCAGTGTGGATGCAAATACCTAACCCACTGCTCACTCACCTCTTCTCTGGTTCCCCTACTCTTGCTATTCACTGACTCAAAAGAAGAGCAGGAATAGCAGAACTTAGGACAATTTCCATCTAACTTCTTATGCAGGGAGAATTTGTCACAAGTGTTTTTGATGCCATTATGATTTTTTGCCTTTTCTTTTATACCCCTTTTACATACCTTTTTATAATTTTTTTGTATTCTTAAGTGTTTTTTAGCCTACATTCTTAGACTTATTTGTCAAGCTGGGAGACTACACATCTTAGAAGTGTCGTAGTTGGGGATCAGAATGCCCCAGACACCAAGGTCCTCTCCAGAACACATTTTGTAAACTGAGATAGAACCATCCAGGGGAAGGTTCCTTGGGGAGAGGGGGCTCACTCGAGCCTCTCACTGGGGAATCTTTGATAGATGTGCTAATTAGTAAGACCTGTAATGTTATACCAAATCTATCGTGGGTGTGCATTGCAGTGTGCATTTTAGCGCATTCCACCTGGACGTGGTGCACCTAAGGATCCTTAAAATAAATACCGAGGTAAAACCCCTTTTTCCCTTCTAACCGTGTTTGATCCTTGATTTCAAGACCAGGAAAAGGCATCATTACAAATATTAAAATTGACTTTTTCTCTATTAATCATAGATGATTTTTCATTACTATTTTCTTACCTTTTTTGCCTGGCAATATTCCTTTTCCATCACTTTTCCTAGCACCCAAGGTCTCCTAGATGCACCTGATGCTAAAGAGAAAATATATTTAATATTTTGGATAAGCAACTACAGGTACCAGGATATTACATTATATTTTCATTAAAAGCAGAAATTCTTTAAAAAACTCAGTTTTTTAAATAAATAAAAACATTAAGTAAGATCAAGTTTAAATGCAACATTTTGGTGGCCCTTAAAACAATAATTTGCAGTACCTAAGTCCACACCAATTTTAACCTATCACAAATACAACTAGTGTACTGAATTTCATTTTCCCCACTTCCCTGATGCAGGAACAGAATGAAGACATGGTTTCCTGAAGTACTGAGACAGAGACAAATGTGTCCCTCAGGCAACTGGTGTGTTGTTTGTTTTATGTGCAGTTTTCTCAGATTTGAGATTAACTCTGTTCAGCAAGTGGTAAGGAATGGAACAAGCTAAGTCCATTTGAAAACAGGTCAGTGAATTAGCTACTCATAGTAACATACAAACTGAAATGGCTTTTACCTTATACATGTAAAAAACCAGCAAGGAAAGCCTACCATATTTCACACAGCTATGAATGCACTACTAATGCCACAGCTCAGAATGTATTACATCTGCAAGCCAGACAGGCACTTTCCCCTTATGTTTCACAGATGACACATGGCACAGATCCTTCAGCAGACTCAGAATTCAGTTAGGCCTTAGTGGTCTTCTGGATACTACACAATTAAGATCTATCATCTTTCCTCGTAAGTGCAAGCTACAGTGAGCTTGCTCAGGGAAATTATTTGGCAGCTTGTGACATGCAATAACATAGAAACTTTCACTGATAAAGTAGAATTAATATAAATTTTCTTTTGATGCATATTCTTAGACATTTCTACAAAGTTGGGAGCACAGGTGAGTTTGCAAAAAACCATGATAGCTCAAAGATATTCCCATGAATCCACTTCATGTAGCTCGAGGCTTAGTGCAAAGCATCGTTATTTTTCCTCATTTAAAAAGATTTCAATTTAGCTAAGTTTAGATAGCTGCCAAAAACAACCAATAAAGAGCCTTGAAGATTAAGGGAGAAAAAAAGTAAATGTGCCAGCAACCTGAACAAAAACAAATAAATACTGAAAGTCTTCTCTGAAAAATTTTAATAAATACTATCTTAACTTGGTGGAAAAACTATGAGCAAAAATATTGCTTGCAAATTCCCATATACTGTTGTCTACATTTTGTTATTTATTATTCATGCTACTGAGTAGACAAAGAAGCCTGATGGGAACGTTAACATACTCTGTGTGTGTACCAAATTGGCATTTTCTCCTTTTTTTTTTGTTTTTTACAGCTTACTTTGAAGATGCAGGTATTTTTCCCTACTTTTCCAAGACCCTAACATCTATATAAATTTTTAATTAAACATGTTCTGCCTTGAAAAATATTTTGCATCAGAACAAGTAGCAAAAGCTACAACGACAGCTGACAACTATCTATATTACATGCTTCTTGTATTTATCACATACATATTTATAAAATCACTTAGTGTTAGAAAGTTAAGAGTGTTATTTGTAAGAGGAGATAATAATTAGAAAAAAATCTGACACTTACCACACTCACCTGGTTTGAGATCCAATGCAGCAAGGGACTCTGAGTGCAAGAAATACAAGGTTGGACTAACAGTAAACAACACATAGTTGTCATGCCTTTCGTCCAAGATAATGAGAACCAAATCGCCAACCTGAAAACTGGGGAAAAAAAAAAATCACAGAACTTAACTAAAAAAAAGCATAGAAGCTTGAAACTACATTAATTACACTACATTTTTTCTCCCATGGATTGCCTGAGACAGACTTAGTTGAACGGTAACAGACATTTCCACTTGCTGCGCCAACTTACATACATTTCCTATTTTCTGAAGTCAACAAAAGCAGGCTATCTTTAAAAAGTGATTTTGAGATGTTCTACACCCATCAGCTCAAATTATTTTTCTCAAAAGACCTGTCAGTTTTGCTTTAAAATATAATCAGAAGTACCTAACAAAATACTAATGTTTCGATCTTGCATTATTTTTATTCACTGGTACTTCAGTTCACCATCACTGCAGTGGTGTTTACAAACATTCTTTTGATGTTTTAAACTGAAGCCAATTTGAACACAGAAAAATACAGCAAAAACATTTATGCAGCTTTCAATCTTAAAGTTTTAAGCACACAAGACAAAGAAGGGATGAAGTGTTCATCTTTGATCAAATGATGAAAAGCCAAAGAAACACTGTGGCGACTACGTAAAAAGTTCTAAAACTCTGCTTTTTCCTGACACCAAGGTAACACAAGAAGCCACCAAGTTCTCATGCAAAGTTTCAATAACAGAATTCAAAGAACAACTTCTGTCTCCAAGCTTCTTGTTCCACAGTGCAAATGTCTTACAAGTAAATTATTCACCCATTAATGAAATGAAGTCTAAAATGGCTACAAATTAAGCATTAGATCATGAGGGGACTCTAAGAATAAATATTACTACTACTTTGGGGATGAGGGAAGAAGTGCAAAGAAAGTGAAAAACTTCCCCAGAGAAGGAAACTACAGATACACAGTCAGTCAACTGAGTAAATTTAGAGAAATTTAGGTCATCATCTTTGATGTTCATTTTTGGATTAAATAAACAATACTCCAAACTTTTCTGCCTGGACTTATTATGAAGATAGGCTATAGTGACTTAAAATCATCTCTATTAGACAGATAAATTCTTCTTTCACAACATTTTCCTCCCCAAAAACTACCAAGACACTTGCAATTTTCAGATGCTAAAGGGAAAAAAACAATTCTTCAAGTGCTGACTTTGTTACAGCAAAAATGGAAATTGGTGTAATTCAATAAACATTAACAGAATAATCTGTGCCAGTTTTCTTTCTAAAAAGGTTTTTTATATTAGTAAAGTAATTTATAAGCCTAATATTAAGAAGTTGTTTGTAGCTTTCATATTTTAAAAGAATACTTCTGTTTCCAGCAACAATTCTACATGCAACTGCTAACAGATTGAGAATACCTAACAAAATGTTTGAGTTAATTTTATTTCATTCTGTCAGAGCAAGCCAAGAACTTTGAAAACTTCAGGAAGGTAAGACTTCTCTTGAAATATAATACAGCACTATGCATATTCAGAGTGAACAGATTTCCTTCTACCTTTTCTTAGCATGACTTCAAGGTTTAGGTGATGGCTGAATTATAGAGATCTGTGCATCTTTTCACCACAGAGCAAGAACAGAAGAATTGTAACATTAACTACATACTTATTTTATTGAAAACATATCCATCTATTTATATGAAATTTAACATCTACTTACTCTCTAATTGCTATTTTTTCAGAATGTCTTGAGGATACTGACGACATGCTTTGGGACATCTATAAAAAAGAAAAAAGCTATAAAGTACTGGCAAGCTATGATGAAATGTATATTGCAGGTAAGAATATGGGAAGGTAATTTTTGATCAATTTCAAACAGTGCCTGTCTTGCAGATTTTATACTCACTCAGAAAACCCAACATACTTTTTGTCATCCTGTTCTGTATTAAAGTTTGGTTCTTTGTGGTTTGTTTTTGGTTTCCACTATAGTGCTTTTTCTTTTAACAGCTACCCTTGATTATGAAATTTCTTGCATAACTAACTTCTCCCTCATTATTTAGAATGGGGAAGTGCTTTTCAGATCAGTGCCAGTGAAGATTCATTCTGAGCACACACAAGACCTATGATCCATTCTAACACAGAACCCAAGGGCATTAGAAAAAGCTGATGGTAGAACACTGGAGTTTAAACATGTTTATTACAATTAAACTCTAGATGTTGAACTCAACATGGTCTCTCAGTTTTTCTAGGCACTGTCACAAAATATAAAGCTTATTGTAATAAACAGAGCAGCACTCTCTGGAATAAAACTGGAGTCTATAATTCTTTGTTTAATAAGACCAAACAAAGGCTTCATTATGTGAGTTTTTGGACATAAGAATTATCTCCTGTATGTATAATATTTGCCTTTAATTCTGTTTGAATTAATTAATACTGATACATGGGCCAACTTTCAATAGGATAAACTAGACCTAAAAATTAATAAAAGTGTACACACAGTTTCTACAATAACTATCATAACCTGAAATGACAATGGGTAACACTACTTCTACCTCTGCAGGAATACCTGTCCCAGTGGAGGCAAGTAGCTGGAGAAGCTGATCTGATATAAATGTATCTGTTCCATTACCCTCAGGTAACCTCCTTACAAAAAACAATTCATAATTGCTCCACAGAAACTCTGACTAGAGGTCCTGCAGATTTTCCATACATTCCTACTTCCTGGACCATTGTTACATGCTATTCAAATCTAGATTGCTCATACTTGAAGTTTAGCACATGATTTTTCAGCTGTAACTCAAATATTGTTCCCTAGAGGGTATTTCCCCCCTATTGTCAATCTTGCCCCCGGCCTTCCCCAGAGGCAGTACCAGCCTGTCTTGGTATGAGCTTGAAGACTATTCACAGCTCATGTTCTTCATTTCTTCAAAGAATGGGTCCAAACTGAATGCAGTATATCACAGAAAGCTCTCAAATTCTGAAGACACGTTCAGCAGTTTTCTTTACAGGATCCAAATTCAGATTTTTTTTTTTTTGTTAGAGGCTACTTTTCTTTCTTGAAAAAGTTGCAGCTAGCATGAAATTTGTCAAATTTGCTTAGACTGTTCACAAAAGTGTTTGAGAGGTCTCTTCATATATAAAGACCAGGTATTTTCTTGCTGTTCTTTAAAAATGGAGTAAGTGTTAAATTAAAACACAAAATAGCTTGATTTCTGTATTTTTCCTTGATTTCTAACTACAAGAATAACAGAACAAATTAGAATGCTGAGAATAATTCCATTAAAACCTAGTAACGAATGTTTTCTGAGTACAACTGTAATAGCCTTTAGACTGAAAAAATGTTTCCCTTTCTCAGTAATTCATTTACTGTAATAAAAATCCTGTAATAACATTTCAAGTATTAAAAGGAGTTCCTTTTTTGTTCCTTGCAGAAGTAACCCACAAGTTCCTCTGCAAAAGCCAGTAACCTATGAAGATTTTCTTTTTCACACAGAATGCCTTCTGACCTCCTTATTTCAAGTATCTCAATAGAAATAAATACTGGTATTTAAGTGTTGATGCATATTGCAATTTCAGAAGTGCATTTAAAAGGAAGGGCAGAGCGAAAGAAAGATGAAGAGACAAATAATAAACTTATCTATGAAAAAACTCGTTTTCTAAATAAGGAATTGAAAAGATAAGAAGTTCCTACGCCCAGTTAGAAATCAAATTTGAATCACTTTAGAGACCAATGAACCGCCAATTTCTCCTACATGGTTTTGTATTAATCATAACAAGAATAATCTTCTATTTGTCTTGTACACAGTGTTTCTTCCATTTTATTTTACTCTGAGATGACAAGAGATCGAGAGTTTGATTCAAGAAATCTACAGAGAGGTTTAGAAAACTGTCCAATGTGTTTTGAGTTTTACTGTAGTATGAAAACTACACCTAAATAAATTCTGTGCACTGCACTGACATTCTGAATTAAAAACGCTCCTTTAAAAATTATACTTTTGGATGTCTTGTTATCCTTTCTTACACCTGGTATGAAATGTAACTTCCCACTACACAGATATCAGTTCCTACCAAACTTCTAGGTATCACCTGTCACTTAAAGAAAGTGAGATCACCATGGCCAGTCCACCCAAAGGATGTGTCTGTTTCCTATACACACAGGAATTATTTTAAGACTTAAAATTGAGACCTGCTAACAAGGATAAACTGGGAATAAAAAAAAGGAGAAGAATTTATAGTCCAGGGCCCTCTGTCACTACATTATTTTTCCTTCCATAGGCATTTACTGTATTTGAGCATTTCATATGGTGGCTGCCTGAACTTCCAGCTGCTAGGCAGAATTAGTTTCACACCTTACAAAGCTGAGAGGTGCAGTTTTCCCCAAGCCAATCTAGAAGTTATTGCTAACATTCCCAATTATGCTTAAAGTGCAGGCATATTTACATTCTTGTAAACTGGCCTTTGATCTACTGTTGCTGAAAAATGAGACATGGTGCCCTGGAAATTAACACCCCCTACCCCAAGCCTGGATGCTCTGTGTTCTTTGGGAAGAAGTCACTCTCTGGTCCTGTGAATCTTTTTCCAGGAGAAGACTAAGGTCAGGTACCTCTGGAAGGTTATGAGGTTATCTATTTACCACTTGCCTTAACACTTATAACATTTCTTAAGTTAATAAAAAAAACATTTTTAGATTTTAACAAACTTAAATTTTTAAGCTTGTCTTATTTTTTCATAAGGCTTAAAACATGCATTGCACAAATACTTACCAATCTTTGATTTAATCTCTTATTTTCTTCTTCTTTCAACTGCAAAGTCTAAAAGAAAATCTTAATCTGATTAACTGGTTATTATACCTCATACAGTACAAACATAAAAAAAATAGTTATTGGATGACTAGAGCCCAACTACTTGCATAATACCACATCTTTCAGTGCTATAACAATCATCAAAGTATCTTTTGAAAAAATACATGCAAAAAAAATTTAAGTCTAGCAATTATCCCAGTACTACAAAACCCACTGCTAAACTATGTTTACATCCATACTCATACTTTTCTTCCAGTTAGA
Organism: Aphelocoma coerulescens; assembly: GCF_041296385.1. Lineage (NCBI taxonomy): Eukaryota > Metazoa > Chordata > Aves > Passeriformes > Corvidae > Aphelocoma > Aphelocoma coerulescens. Next base: position 127,373,900 of record NC_091015.1, read on the forward strand.
AAAACATGTCACTGATAGAATGGCAAAAGAAATGTAATGTATTACTATGTTATAGCTTCTGCTCATGACAAATCCTATATAATCAGATGACAGAATAAGGCATGTATGTGCTTGTAGTCAAAAACATCCAGGCAGCTGCATCATACCGTCTCACAATCCACTAACAGAAAGCATTCCTGTTCTTTATTTGGTCACAGATTTTAATCCAAGTGATCCTAGAAAGCCAAAAGCTAAAGACACCTTTTTTCTTTTTTTTAAGTAAACTTTAAAAGACAACTGAGATGAAGATAGATATGACTGAGCAGTTAAAAATTACTAGAATCTGAAATACTCCAATGTAACTACTAGGGGTTAATCTCACATTTTACCAAGAATAGAGCCTACAACACCCACTTCCATGAGAAACTAGTCAATCAAAAGAAATTGCAACTTTTTTTTTTCTACAGAAATTCTCTGGATCAATGATCTGTCACTCCTAAGAAGTGGTATTACACTGGAGTCATTCATACTAAAGCCTACATAAACACAACAAAGATAGGCCAAGAGTAATCTTTTAACTGTTATCTTGAATTACTTCAGTGAATTATACTGATCCAAGAGTACAATGAAAAAACATTCCCTGAAATCACATTTGTAATCATACTCATAATCCTTGCAGACACTATATTGCATCAGAGTATATAACTGACCACAGCACAACTTCACATGTACATATTTTTTAAGTATTTAGTTGTAACACTTAACCTCACAATCTACTCACTCTTTCTAACAACATTATCCTCTGCTTTTCTTCAGACATATGGACATTTTCACTAAAAGAGAAAGAAAATGGATAGGTTAAAAATGAAATTTTTCTTCATATCAAATGTTATCTTTTCCATACCCACCTGCCATTGTCACTCAGTGAAGAGTGTTATGTATTTGCTAGCACAGAGGGAACAGCATAGAAAGAAACAGTAAGAATCAGCATCAATATTTCTGGTTGGTGTTTTGGATATTTTTTTTCTTTCAACCAAGGAGGTTCTTTACTGCAACAAGCCAGTGAATTTTCAGCAATCAATTAGTTTATCAAGCTACATGGGGGCATTTCTTGGTATTTTGCATCATTTTCAAGACATCAGGATGAAAGATACAGCTCTGCATGCTTTGACAGTTAACCCCCAATATTGCAATTCAGCTCCATGATGTCCCATTTTCCTAGTCTGTAGCTTAAAGGCTACTGGGGAGTAGCCTGAAGTGCCCTAGTACGCCCTGGTAGAGACACTAAAGTGAACTTGCTACTTGTTGCCATTTACGGGCAATAAACTGGGCAATGGGGCACAATATAACAATGCTAATATCCCACGTAATTTCTTAAGAACATAGACAGTAATTTGTAAACCAGTTATAATTTTAAAAGCAGTTTAATAGGGGAGAAACAATTTATTTTCTAGTCCAAATAGATTTGGTTGCAAAAAGAAAATTGACAAGTTTTGGGACAAAACATGCTATAAATCCAAGCAAAATGCTCAGCAAAGCAAATAGATTAAGCCATACCAATCATTACTTCATTTCAGTTAGAAGGCTGTTTAGCTCTCATGTAATAGGAAGCAGTCAACAGAAGCCTGTAAAAGTTTCTGTCTAATCATACACTGCACCGTAATTTTTTTTTGTCCACAAGCTTTATTTTTTTTGTACATCTGTTCTCAGAGTGCAGGACTAGAATGATTAGAAACAGCTCTTTTTCTAAAGATAGGATACATCCTTGTTTTATTATCAGTGCAAGTTTAGTTTGGCAAGCACAAACTGCTTTCATCCTCACTTCCACAAAGCTATTTAGTGCTCTGGGTATGTGATTGTGAGTCAGGCAGCATCGGTTGTGATGGACACTGACTAAACTTAATGTAAGTACATTTAACAATTCTGCTTTTACTCCTCTGGTAAAAACCTTGCTTCTCTTTTGTGTTTCCCAGTCAGGTTCATTACTTCCATGAAAAGTATGGAGAAGTCTGGGGTTCTTCAAAAAGCTAGTAGCATTGAAGTGAGACACTGTTCAAAAGATACACCAGTAACATGCAGCCTCCCAGCTCATTCACTATTACAGTTTTTCTTCTGTTTGACTTCCATTTTGTATACTTAGATAAATTCTTTTATGTCATGATTGTGGTGCCAAGTTTTGCCTTGAGGCTGCATACTTCAAAGTCATCAAACCCACACATTCCTGATGATTGTGACACACATTTACATTTAAAAGAATATTTTCAGAAGAGCATCAAAGGCAGGAGGAGAGTTAAACATGCTCATCTGTACTTCACACCACCCAAGAGCACACATTTCCAGAAGGAGAGCATGCTCTGAGTATTTCTACTCTAATGACCCATACTTACTGCACAGCCATCATACTGGTTTCCATCGTGGAGTCCATTCTTCCTTCAGCCCCAAAGTCAGCAACCAATCTGTCTGTGTCAGTGGGCACATCAGCTGCACAGGCTCCACAAGCTTCTGACACTGCTGCCAAGTAGGTTGATGGAGAAAAATTACTACTTCTCAGTTTATTAACTTCTTCTTCAAGCTTCTTCTTCTCTTCAAGTAAGCGAGCACGATCTTCAGAAAGTGTTTCAATCAAATCTACGACACAAATAAACAGAATTTCTTTTAATTACAGCAGCACTAAGGCTGAAAACCAATCTGTAGAGAATGGAACAGTCCTATTCAAGAAGATGAATACTTCTTCAGAACTTTGCTTACCCTTATCTTTTTCTTGCTGTTGTGTAAGCACTTTTAATTTGTCACTAAGATCATTAATTATGTTTTCTTTTTTCATTTTCTCTCTTGCCAGAACAGTGTTAAAGTTGGTCTGAAAACAGAAAGGAAGTATTACTGAAAAAATAAATGTACTGTAAAAATGTAATACAAAATAGTACAAAAGCATGCATTTCAGTTTTCTGCATTATAATTAAAAAAGAAATTAAAACTTTTTAACTTATTGCTTTGGTGAAGAGATAAAATGCCTGTACATTTTATTTTTATGTTTCTCTGTTAAACCTTTTTTTAATTAATTTCATTTTTAACCCTCTAGTTCCCGCAAGCCTGATACATTAATTTAAAAAATTCTAAGTTGTGGGTTTTTATTTCAATATAATACTTTATATTCCAGTTAATGTAAAACAGTTGAACATTCTATATTTGAAACAGTTACTTGAAGGATTAAAACTATTAAGATAAATCTGAACTGCATCGAGATATGTGACATACAATGAAAAAGAAAAATACTGTTATCAATACACTAGACACTGAATTAAAAATACATTTCAAGTCGTGCATTAATTCTTCAGAGAACAATTAATTATTGCAAAAGGTACACACGAATCCTGGTTAATAGCTTGAATAGGTGAACATAAAAAGAGGCCAGCATAGCCTTCAGTACCAGTCTGACAAATCTTTCTACTTCTTCAATCCTCCTACTGACCATTATGCCCTAGGCCCTTTTAGGGTGCTGCTGAAGAGACAAAACCTGCCAACAATCATCTATTTAAAGGATATTTCAAGTTAATTTTAATTTTTCTGTGAATTTTAAGATTGTCTTGATATATGTCTATCAACTCTCAGTCTTAAAATGCAAACTATTTGGTGGGCTACACACCTTTCATAGGGCAGAGCAGCCTTTGTTATGTGTCTGCATAACAAAACTCTCATACCACAAGCATAAGTGACACCTCTAAGGAAACTTCACAGAGGAAAGAAAACAAAAACCAAAAAGGACAGAGGCAAAACTAAATACCCAAAACATTCAGTAACCAGCAGAGCCAGTGAAGTGAACTTTCAGCACTGACTGATACACCGTTTTTCTGGGTTTGGGGTATTTGTTTGCTTTGGCTGGAGTCTGTTTGGGGGGAAGGTTGGGCTGTTTGTTGTTTTTTTTAAAAGTTCCAGCTTTCCCTGGAATTTGTTGTCAATGCCTCAGAACCTTCCCTTCCATGCTCTGCTGAAAAAATGAAGAATACTATTAGATAATGGGGAAAATGGAATACTGAGGAATACTGCGATGAAAAAATAAATCTAATGATTACCAAAGTAGGAAAAAATTCCTATTAGATTTACTACATAAGGTTAACTCCAGTATTAACGCTTGAAGGCCAAGAATTTCAATAATATTCCTTTCTTTATAACCATCTGTAATTTTGTGTTCCCTGCACCCAGTGATTCATAGCATTCATTCACCAAGCTGGCTGATCACCACCCTGTCTCTTTGTCCTTATTTGATCCTACCACAGCCACAGTAAGGAGAGGTGCTTAAAACAGAAAATCCTTTCTCAGTGTTTAAATGCAACAAATCTGTAGATAATAGCTGTTACTAACAGAGATTTAATTTAAGAACTCAAGACTCATCTACAGAAACTAAGAGGCTCATGATGTTCTGAAAGGAAAAAATGCATGGATACAGATGTAAAATATTAATCCAGTGCAATGTGATTTTGTATCAAGATGTGGCATGCATTGTGGCTTTAAGTTTATTATGTAAAATGCAACATACTTTGTTTGAACCTCAAAATACACCATATTTATGCTTTGAACCTCGAAACACCACCTTGTCCACACTAATAAACTTTAAAAGCCAGTAAGCAGCATCCCAAATCAATCAGTATTTCAAATAATTAATTTAGTGTTGTCCACAAATTTTGTAATAACTGGTATCTTTCTGCAGTTAAAGAGATAAATGAATATAAATTCCAAGCACTTAAGCAAAAGAAATCAGAAAAACTGAATCTGGATTGCCAGTTGTTTGATAATTGGTTTGGCCTTTTGGTTTGTTTTCAGTGGGTTTTTTTTGTTGTTTGTTTCTTTGTTTTGGTTATTTTTTAATGCTTAAATGTTTGATTCCATTAACACATCATATTCTGGCTTCAGATAAGTACACAAATTTAGAATGTGGAAGTGTTACACAGCAAAAGAGAAAATGCTACTCTAACTTCAAAACACCAAAAGAACACAACTGTCATGGGAGCAAAAATAATTTAAAAAAAATCAGCTTTACCTGCTGCTCTGCAGTGAGAGATGTCCTGATGTTCTGCATTTCTTCATTCTTTCTTTTCTCTTGCTCTTCAAGTTGCTCTAAGAACTTCATTTTTTCTTCCTGAAGCTTCTCCTGAAGTTCAGCAACTAAGCTTGATTCAGCAGTTGATTCAGCAGGAGGACTTAAAAGAAATGTTTAGGCTTTAAATTTTCAGCATATACCGAGCCCCACAATAAATGAAATAAGCACACACGCAAAAAGTGAGAAGTTTATTTTGACACATTATTTCTGAAATATTTAGTAAGTACTGTATTACAATTAAGCCATTACTAACTTCAATTCTACTTTTTAATCATGAGCATCTCGCCAATTCTTACTCTCAGCCATTATGTTTTCTCAGTATAGCACACTGGCTTTAACTTTGAAGTTTTGTCGTGGGGCAGAACTTTTGTTTATACTTTTTTCTAACATAACAGAAGGCGTGGAAAGTGATAAAAAGAACAAACAACGATCGACTTCATGAAGATGCTTAGTATGTCAAAATGCAAAGCCTTCAGAACTATCACAATGAAAACAATTCAGCAGTAAATCCGATGTTAAGGAATCCAGACGTGAAATTCCAAACTCTGGACTGCAGAACCTGAAGGACAGCACTAATGATCGTGAAGGAAACCATAAGCAGTCACAGAGGCAGGAAGGATAATGACCTTAAATGGCTTTTGAAACAATGCTACATAGGCCTAATATTTTTCAGCACTGAAGCAAAAAACTAACTGCACTCTTCTCTGTTTTGGCTTGAGTTATCAAGAATCCCCCCTGGAGAACTTTAGAATAGAGAAACCCCTTTTTTGGGCAACATTTCTGAAAAAATGTATTATTTAAATTTCCGTTATTCATCTACACTAGAATCATACTTAAACCATATTGACATTAAAATTAATCATATTTAGACCCAAAGCTCTTAGCTGAACTGTGCCAAAACAGGAATCATCTGCCTTTCAGATGGGCTGCCTGGACTACTGACTGCAAATGACAGCCAAGTAAAGGATACTGCTGTTCTGCAAAAGATGCTAGCACATTACCAGTTTTTATACCTCGTCACTGTAACAGGCAGTAGGGTTAGATATTTAATCTGCAAAGGTTTTAACAACTACAGCAACAGTGACAATGCCTAACGTTATTGTTTTCAAGATACCAAAAGCATATCTCTTCAGATTGGGGTTTCTTTGCAAGCAAACATTTGCACTATTCTAAGATGACAAAGGATGTACTTAATAATACTGTTACTGCTCTACCACATGGGCACATACTGAATATACAAACTATTGTGCAGCAGCTAAGCAATCAAAAAGCCCATAAGAAGCTTTAAATAAAAGAGTTCTGAAAGCCAGCTGAAGTTCTTGGAGTGGCTAAAAAGCCTTTGACATTCTAAAAGTCAGAAGTAAGATAAGCAGGGAAAAGAAAGTCATGAAACACTCAGGCAAATCTTTCTTTGTGCCACTGAGAAAACATTTTCATGCTTGATTAAATTTCAGTTTATTTCTAAATGAAGCCCAGATAAGAGAGAGAGAGCATGTGCTCTATGGAGAAGCTTCACTACTTATGATGGTCTGACAGAAGTGGCTGGAAGATACCAAAGCAGTAATTCAGTTTTCAAAGCAGTTGGGACTCCTATTTCACTTTTAACACTCTTTACAGTATTATAACTCTTTTAACTAACCAGCAGAGTGCTTCAAATTGCTTAAAAACAAATCATTAAAGAAATTGTGGCTTTCAGTTGGCTAGTACTACACAGTGTAGAAAGAGTAACTAGAATTACAAGTGCATTGCAGTTTTATTATCTTTCCTAATCAAAATTACTTCGTTTTCAGACACACCAAACCCCATTAATTTTTATACCATGGTAATGCATGGATAGCAAACCTTTCTTGCCTCTAAATATTTTTTTTTAGTTTTCATGGAAGTTCAAAAACTAAATTCCTGACACCAGTGCAATACCCAGGTCAAATTTAACAATCCTTTTCTCTGTCTGCACCTTCTGAATGGCTAATATAATACTAGTCTTGCAGAAAACAACATTTATCTGGCAAACATGCCAAATAAAAGTTGTTGTTACCATTACAAGTTAACTGCTAAACAATGAGTGAGGATAACAAATCAACTGAGTTACCGACAGCTTAGGGTTTTAGGAATTCAAAAATCAAACAACTAAACAGTGACTTTGAAATATTAGGACAGATTTACTTAACATGTATTCCCTTTGGAGATAAAACAATAGAATGTCTTGATTCCTAGAGAAAAAAAACTAACAGCAGAATAAAGGCATAAAAACAAGCCTTAGGAGGCAAAATGTATTTCAATGTCACACTAAAAATTAAATTACTTGGCAAAACTTGTAACAAACTAACAGCACTTCTTTAGATTGAAGCAGATAGTATTTCTTTGAAATACATTCTATGTTTTATCCAGTTTGGATAAGAATACACACAGCTGTGCTCAAAAGTTCAAATTTAAGTGTAGGTGGATTTTTAAAATGTCTGATGACACAGCTACATCTTTTTCCTGTTGAGTCAAGTTCTTCAAATTTCTACAATGCGTTAATACACAGAAAAGGAAAAGAACACAGAATTTATCATTTTTCTTCTCATTTCACTATATATCATTAAGTGAATATTTTCTTCAATTAAGAAGGGCTGTTCTTAAGTTTCATTATATCCCGATCTTAATTCAAAGAAGCCGTATTATCTTGATGCATTTTTTCATACACTGACATGCAAACATAGACACTAAAACAACATCATATAATGATGGATTGCTCCCATGTGAAAATCCTGAGGTAGCAGACAATTCCAGTGAAGCAGATATTCCCATTTCCCTTAAACTATGCTGTGGGACTCTGCATGACCACTCCTCTCCTACCTTTTTTTGTTTAACATTACATTGATATTTGAAAGTTAAAAGCTAACTGAAGTCTGTACTAATTTTTTGCAGTATTCTTGCTTTTATGCCGATTCTGTCCACTTTATTGATCTTTTCCCATTTCACATACCTAGTATAGCCAAATACCTGGGAAAAAGTTCCTCTATTAAAATGTTCTACAAACAAGATCTATCCAGTGCGTTGATTCACACTACAAGAACATAAATGACAAATGCTAGCATTTAAAAAAAAAATTTGTTACTAAGCATTGGTCACATTGAAAAATTTTACTATTTCCATTCTATAATTTCATCATCTAGGCTGCTGGCAGGCATTACAAACTGCTAAGTACATAAGAGGACACAGAAAGAATAATTCTATGCATTCTTGGCAAGGGAAAAATATATTTTTCTTTTTAAAATGTAAAATCTCTGCAGAAATTAATGAAGAAAAACAATGATGTTAGGATGTTCTTTAAGATTATGTTGCACCCTTGTATTTCATTATGAAGCTCAAACTGAAGGCCCTAAAATATGTACGTGGGGCAGCAAAAGTTAATGGAAGTCCATGTAACCATGGCACAGTTCTCAGTCAATCCTGTATAAATTCCCACACAGGTTTTCATGCCACCAATCTCACTAACCTGGTGTACAGTTAGCCAGTAAAGAAAGTTATCAGGCTAACCTAAAAGCCAGCCACTGCATGTTCTCACAGTGCCAAGACCAGAGCAAGGATGGGAAAGGAGAGAGGGGCTGAGACCAGAAAGATCAGAATTTCAAGTAACTTGCTATTGTGGAAACACTCCTTCAATGTAACATTAAAAGAATGAAATAGAACAAACCCTCATTGCTGTCTCAAAATAATACTGTGTTACATATTTTACAGTCTTTGAGATTAACTACAGCCATGGGAACATCACTACCTGGAAAATGAAAGTAACTTGTGTAGAAACCAATACAGATAATCACTATTACAAATACAGAAATTTTACTTACTGGATAGTGTGTCATGAACATACTACATTGACTACTTTAAAATACTAGGAAAACACAGTAACTTAATTCTTACAGTACCTCCGATTCACTTGCATCTCAAGTTGTTGTATTCTTTCCAAAAGCCCTTTTTCAGCTGCTTCCCTCTGTAATTCAAACTCTTTACAAGCAGTTTGTACTGCATCCTCTTTTTCACAATTGAGCTTCTGAATGAGCAACTGCCTGTCTTGCTCTTGGTTAGATACTAACAGTTCTTTCTCTTCCTTTAGCTTATGGATAATAGCTTCATATTTTTCCTGCTGCTCACAGAGAGACAACTTTTCTGTTTTTTCCTTCTCTAGGGCACTCGTTTCCAACTCTAACTTACTCTGTAGTTCTGTTATTTGCTCTGAAAGTCTTTTTTCTGCCTCAGCAGTTTTTTGATGAAGAAGCGTTACTTTATTTAATTCAGTTCTAAGCAAATTTGATTCTTCTTCATATCTATTTACTAGCTCAGAAATACACTGATCTTTCTCAATTGTCATCAGAGTCCTTAGTTCTGATAAGCCCACTTGATATTCATCACTACTAATTTGTATTTTATTGTTTAATTTATCTATCTCCTTTTTTAAGCTTTCAGTTTCCTTGTCAATTTGAGATCTTAAGGTCTCTTGTTGCTGGTTTCTGCTTTCTTCCAAAAGAAGCTTCATTTCATCAGTTTCTGCCTCTTTCAGGGCAAGTTCAACTTCTAATTTGCACCTCAAATCAGACAGATCTGAAACCTTGAGCTGTAACTCTTCTACTTGTTGTTGTTTCTCTTGCATAACTACGTCATGAGATTCCTGCATTTGTTCAAGTCTATGCTGGTTCTCTTTTTTTAATTTATCCAAACAGTCCTTGTGCTCAGCTACAACCTTCTCAAATTCCTGTAAATGCCTGGCTTGTAGGTTGCTTTCCAGTTCTTTTAAATGGCTTTGCTCTAAACTCTCAAGTTCTGCCCTCAGGAGTTGTAGTTGCTCTTTGTTTTCAACATGAAGTTTTTTCAAGTCTTCAAGTACTATTTCACGTGACTGTCTTAGTTCCTTAATTTCAGAATTTTGTGTCTCCATTTGGCATTCCAATTCAAGTAATTTCTGGTCTTTTTCATTCTGAAGGCAAACTACAGCTTCTTTCTCATTTTTTACTATTGCAAATTCATTGTTCTTAGTCTGAAGAACTTCCTCAAGGCCTAATAGGTCACCTTTTAACTTTTTGATTTTCTTTTTATTTTCTTCACCATCCTCCAATAATTTATTAATTTTAGTTTCATATTCACTCTTCAAACATTGTAATTCATTTTGATGTTTATCATTTAGTGTTTTTTCAAGTGAAAGTTTTACCTTCTCAATCGTATTTACTATTTCTAAGGAAGTACATTTTAAAGAATTAGAAAAGTCACACTGTTCTTTTTGTACAAGTGTTCTGAAATGGCAGAGATCTTCCTTTATACCTCTTAAATGTATCTTTGAGTCTTGAGCAATAACCCTACACTTCTCCACACAAACACTGAGAGAAGCATTTTCTGCTGAAACATCCTTTACACAAGAACTTGTATCTTGCATACGTCTACTGTCTATTGCATTGATAACTGAAGAATAAAGAGATTCCACCATCATTTCCGGGCTTTGTGGGTCACTTATTACATTAGGAGACACTGGATTTTCTTCTATTACAAATTCATTTACTGCTGACATAAAGTCAGATTCCGGACTTTCTGCTAATGAATCCAAGTCTAATGATCCTTGCTTAAGAGCTTGCTCCAAGTTCGGATGGGCAATAGTTTCAAAATCAAACGTATGAGCATCAATGCTGTCTGGAGACAATTCTTCTAATGGAGCTGGGGGACACACAGGAGGACACAGGGGACCCTGAAGACTGAGTGATGGAGGAGTTCTTGAAGAGGTAGCAATTGCGGTTCCTGTAGTACTTTCTATCCTTGGTGTGGTAGCAGATTGTGGCGATGCTTGACTATTGGAGGCCTACAAGTTATAAAGCAAGAAATAAACACTTAAAGTGATAAGCAAAACTGTTAATATTAAAAATTAATTTAAAATTATCAGGCAAAACAAGAACTTAAAAAAATCAGCCTTATTATTTGCAACAGTCCAAAATATGTACTACTAAAACTTAAGCAAAAATTGCAGAAAATCAGGGAGATCTTCCATTAAGTTTCAGAAAAGCATCATTTGTAAACACATAAATACTAAATGTTCACCTAGCCAGAAGTCCTATGTAGAGTGCACCCAACTGTATCTTACCAGTCAGAAACAGGCTTTGGTTCCTAACAGCCTATTTATTTCAGTTTTCCTAATAATTTTGTTACTAAAACATTTTTATTCTATTATTGCCAATACTATTATTGAAAAAGCAGCCATTTTTAAAATACACAACTAAGGTTTACAAAATCTTTACTACAACAAAACTGTTGTATACTAACATATCAAAAACATGTATCAATTGTTCTGCATGTGAATGTAGAACTAGTACAGTACAATGAAGGGCACATTCTAATTAAAAGCAACATTCTGACTTTTCAGAATGCAAGACATCACAGCCAGATTGGATTTTTTCCCCTTTCATGTGCTCCCATCGCTCCCAATTTTAGTCATTTTGCCTTTGGATACAACCAAAACTGATTCTGTAGCACCAGATCCTTCAATATTCACCTGCAAAGCTAATGGTTAGAATAATCACCCAGAATAATCTACGAGTAACAGCAGCTTGTGAATAAACATCAGTTAAAGCTTCTCCACCTTCATAGAACTGTCCCCAAGAAATTCTGATCAGTTGCAGTGATTTTGATCCTTAAAAGGTTAAAAACTTAATTAATTAGAAAATTGATTTGATTAGATAACATTTTAAATCTCATTATCATCAGTTATTGTTTAATACTATACCAATTATAAAACAAGATCTCCAGTTCCAGTGCATACCCTGCTCTGACCTGCATGTTCGAAGATCAGTCTCTGGTATTTCAAAGACATCATACATTTCTATATATTTCTATATTACCGTGGAAATTATACTTCAAGAGAATACTGCTGAAGTTTTATTTATCATAGCTGTAATAGTTGTAACTCAGGCCAAGTTACCTGCACTTCTGTGCACCTGCAATTCAGTAAAACTCCATTCTGAAATGCTTTAAAAAATAACTAACATCAGCCTTAGAGACTATGCAAACAGCCCATGTTCTGGGATGTTCAAGCTTTTTGTATGTAACAAAACTCAATTTATCTTACAGCATGATGTATCTGAAAGATATATTCAGTTACAGTTTTTCTTAACTTCACAGTTTAATAGATTAAACACAGTAAATTTACTGCTTGCAATTTTTTTTTGACAGAATAAGCAAAGTGTATAAAGTCTTCTTCCTTTACTACCTTTATAACTACCAGAACCGGGCACAAATAAATGATCAGCCTATACTCCTTTAGTATCTTATGCTATCACTTATTATTTACAACAAGGAATATAAAAGCCCTAATGCCAACAATACACCTGTAGATTCTTAAGACAAAAATATAAACCTTAAGCTTCAGCAAGTGCAGAACACATCCTAGTGCAAGCCAAAAGCAATGTACAGCCTCAGTATCCACCAAGGATGCATTCCTGAAAAAGTTTGTAATAGGAGGGATAGTGAAGCAATTTTTCCTAGGAAAATTACAGTGAAACACACACAGTTAAAATACATAAGGCAAATATCTGTGACACACAGAATTAAGGCATAAGCACAGGATCATCAGGATCACAAACTGGAACAGATGCAGAGTTTTCTGAATGTATCAGTGCTCTGAAAGACATCAGGTGCATTGTCTGTAACACCATAGCTCAACCAATACCTGCTCTTCCATCCTTCATCACTAAGAACTTGTTCGATTTTATTCATCTAAGAAACGTGACCATGTTGAAAAGAAACAGTTGCTGAACAAAAAGTCATGGGAATCTTTCTAGAAGAAAATTCCTCTAAGATGTTCAGTCTGAGTGTTGGAGATTTGTTGCTGGTGCTCTTCTTCAAAAAGCCAACACTGCCTCCAGCTGATAATTCTGGGATCCTGCTCGTGCCTCTTTCCCAAACCATCCATACTGCCTCCATGTGTTTAAAATGTGAGTCTAGTGCTTTTTACTATGTTAGTTTTCACTAAGGAAATTTCTGCCATCCATCGAATTTAGCCACTTGACTGGTGACAGTTAGTGGAGCTTGACAATAAATGTTCAGCAACAGAACTCCAAAAAACCCAGAAGCGGCAGACTTTGATCTACTGCTGTATAAATTGCCATTTTTTGCTTTCTCGAGCTTTTACAGTGATTGGAACTCAAAAAGAGACCCTATCGTCCTCTGTACCACACAAATGTTCTCTTAATGGAGATCCAGCGTGTTTAACAATTCTCGCTGTGATTTAAGAAGAATCTATTTCCAGTTTCAACACTTATCTGTTTAGCAGAGTTGCATTTGCACCTCAGCTTCCCCAGCTTTTACATCTTTATGAATCTAAATCATACAATAATTTTGAAATACATTGTAAAAAAACCTTGTGGTCATTGTATACAAAATACTGTATTTATGAAAAATGAACAGGACATGAGACAAATAAAAGGAAATGCTCCTTTTTAAATGATTCTATTAGCCAGGTTTAAGCATTTCCCTTGGGTTTAATTTCAGCTTGTTATTTATTTAAAAAAACTTTCAAAAATAGATGTTGAAGGGTACTCTGTATGCTGATACATGCCTGGGTTCAAAGCATGCTTCAAGTGACAAACATCTACCATTAATAAACTAGAGGTTCAATAGTAACAAAAACTAGCATCACAGCTATTAATAAGCACACTCTAAAAAAAGCACTTTAAAGACTTTGAATATGGGAAAGTCCTACAGAAATCCATATGCAAAGGAAAGATGGTGTCTACAAAATAAATTTTGGCAACCCTGCAGAATCATCCCAGAAGGTAAAGAGTAAGGACGTACCATAAAGAAAAAACAAAAATAATTGTCACTCTGTGGAACAATAATGAACTCTGTTTCCTCATGACCTGGGGCTGTAACATGCTACATGCCTCAGCAGTGGCTGCTGTGAGCTCGGTGTCTCGTGAGCGTACCAGATCACTGCTTAGAGAAGAGTTAAACCCCACATTTTGAGTGGCTGAAACTATATAAAGACTTTGTTTACTGTTGCTCTTTCCGTGAGAAGCCTGTGCCTGCCATCTAGTCTGTTTCCAATCTACAGACAGCAATGTATGCACGTCATCCACTAATTTCTGAAATGACAAAGGAAGAAGAGTCAAGAGCAAACAAGAAAAAAATAAAAGAAAAGAAGAACTAATTTCCAGGTTCTCAGGTACTGCAGGATTACATGCCTTGTTCTAATTATGTTACTACAAAAAACATAGGGAATGGGGCAATTCTCTGAAAGATTACAAGCAGTGTTTCAATTTCAAACTCATCTAGAAGAAATGGTAGGTTTATGATCTGATTTGAAAATCCAGCTTCTCTTTTAAGAAAAACTTTTAATACCAAAGGATTGCATATGTTAACTACCTACTAACATGGAGAAGACACCTTAGTCATCTTACCCAACTCCTATGGGCACCTTAGCTTTTCCTGGACATCTTTAACCCAATTGCTGATCTTCTTAAACTTTGCATTATGAAAATAAGAGGGCACAGCAACATCTTTGATATGAGGCTATTAAATTACAAAGAATAAGCAGAAAGTCTTAAAAATGAAGAGGTTTCAAAGTATTAACAAATTAAACAAATACCCACAACGTTGTCCTTTAATTATTCCAATGTAATACTAAAGTAAAAAATAATCATTAACATTCTATGAACTTGAAAGCTGAAATAGTAAGAGTTATAGGGACACTTGGAAAGAAGTACTCAACACCCCCAGTAAGGTATTTGATCTCCTCTGACTTGTTCTTTGCTCGCTTGTCTGCAGTCACAACTTTTCACTCCTGCCTAAAGCAACTATTAAAAGACAGTTGCTGGAGCTGATGCAGTAGGATGAACTTCCATTTGATCAAGACAGAATTCAACTGCTGCACTACCAGCTACCCGGGGAAACTATCCCAGTTCAATCTGAAGAATCAGGCTTCTGCTGCCACTGGTATGGAAAGGGAAACGCTGTGGTTGAATGTGTGTCCTTGGTAGAGTACAAGAGTAATAATACGGGCAACACTCAACACCTGCACAGTTATTGCCAACTCTGCACCAAGTTGGGAGGATTTCTCAGTTCACAGCCAGAACACGTGGCTGCATGAAGATCTACGCATCTTCAGGACAATTGTTACATGTTTGCTCATCCTTCTAATTATTTACTGTGAATTCCCAGCAATACCAAAGATAAAAAAAAGGAACATTTAAAAAATTACTTCAGTAATTCAACACAGGCAAAAGTAGTATAATTTAAAAACACACTTCTATATTATCTTAAGAGCAAAGCAACACAGAGAAAGACCTTGCGTTTTTCATCAAGTAGTAACAAGAACACTGTCTTTGAAAAGAAAAAAATCACTGACAAATCTGTTTGCTCCAATTCCAAAAAGAGTTCAAATGAATCACTGAAATGACACACAGAGATGGGCATTTTCAAGATGACATCATGAATGGCCCAGCTTTGACTGTGCAATGCAATTTACTCTAAGAAAAGAGACAATTATCCAAATCTGTCTAAGCATCTGACATTTCTGTGTAAGTGAAGAATCCAAATTGGTCAAACCACAGCAAAAGAAAAGAGTGGGAAGAATATTTTCCTGATTTGGCAAACATCTTTTTCTGTACTGACAGAGACTGATAAAAAATTCTCAGAAAAGCATGTCTGAACAAAGAAGGAGAAACTACAAATACGTTAAAAAGGCATATTTCCTGTTTATTTTCCAACAGTTATTATGCGTATTTTTAATTAAAACTTAAATTTCACACTCTTCTGACATTGCAAACCTTAGTGAAAAAATTAATTCATCGGAACAACTGTCACTATCCTGGTTTCTTACAAGATAAATTTCAGGATAATCCATGATGGGAGCGAACTTCTATATTTTAGAGCAAGGTCTGTTGTAAGGGCACGTTCAGAAAACGCCAAGATTTCACAGAATTTTTTTATTTCCAGCAATTTCAATGGCTAATACAATGGTCAGGCCCTAATATTCTTATTCTTAATTGCTGCTCATTTGAAAAACAATCTTCATAAAGAGAGAAAATAGCTGGGAAATTACTTAAGTGACACACCTTTTCTATGTTACAGAACAAAGAGCAGTCCAGATTTCGTATTTTACACAAATAAAAGATTTCCAATAAATCTCCTGTCCAAACCCCAGAGAAAAAAATAGAGAGAACTTCATCTCACTGGGTATAAGCAGGAAATTGCTATTCAAAATTAAACACGCCCATAATCTTAGCTGTTACATAAGATGCTTCCAGTCAGCCAAGTGCATACAATTTACACCACAGACCATAGCACAGCTCCTCCCAAAAACCTACTGATTTTCTACAGCAAAAGAAACCCAATTTGAAGCAGTCAACTTCACAAAAAATCTTAAGCATTGCTAAATTCACGCAGAGTTTCCCGGAGAGAGGCCACAGTCAGAAGCTAAAAGGAACCTATCTGGTGTATTATGAAAGTTAGAGGCTGCATGCACAGAAGCAAAAGTGATTGGCAGAAACACAGTTTCTAGGGGAAGGAATCTGTTTGACAGGCAGTGAAACTAGGAAGAGATCTTTTTACCATCTGTTCCTTCTATACTCAAAGAAAAAGACTGCACAACAGCCAACCAAAGCCCTAAAATCTTCTTAACTGCTTGTGCCAAAAGGACCTAAGAAACAATGCAGAAATCTAGAGAAGTAACAAATTCACTGAATACAAACTAAAGCAATGCAGGCAGAATGCACACATACTGCAGACAAAAGATTTGAAAATTATAGAAAACAAAAATATAAACAGTGCAATTCTATTTCCACAACATCTGTGGAATACAACTATCTGTTCAATATTCTTAGAATATTTACTAGTTTGCAGTTAGAAAGGAAACTTATGCAGTTAATCTTTACATCAGGAAAAACAAAGATGCATTCTAAAGTGTTTGATAAAACAATATTATGAAAGTATTCTACTGTTTTAAATATAACATTCTCTTTATTATTGATAAAGAAAAGCAAAAATACCTTTTGTTCATTCAGCAGGTCTGTAATGGTTTGTGACATTTCATCCAAACTCTGTGCTGCCTTGACCAGGTTATGTAGAGCACGTACATGCTGGTGAAGAGGTTCAAAGTCACAAAGTATGGGAACCCTTAAAAATAGTACAGGATTACTTTTTTTCCACATTGTTAGTTTAATATTCCAATCTATTAAATTATTATATGTATATTTCAACAACATTAAGCTTCCCTCTGTATAAGGTCTGTACTTAACGTAAGGTCTTAATTTCATTTATTTTATAAAGAAAAAAAGTCTACTAAGACCCCCTGGTATTTGTGTTTAAAATGAAAAACTTGGGAGCTTTTAAGGAGTGCATAACAATAAACACAATGATGAGCAAGTAATTCTAGTCTTTCCTCCCAAGGAAAACACTTCCCAGTAGTACCTAGAGTTACAATGACAGTAACAGAAGTGATTAAATCTCTAATTGAAGCACTTCTGTTTGCAAATTGCTCTATTCTTGTCTCCAGTTGGATTCTCTCCAATCCAGCTCTTCCTTTGAAGAAGCAATTAATTTTCTACTATTTTATTTCTGTGATAGGTAACCTAAATTAAACAACTGATTAATGTGTCGTGATCACATTTCAAGTGTTGCAAGATAAGCTGAAAACATGAAGTAAGAGTTCATTTAAACTAACAATACAGTAAAAGCAGATTAGGCTTCAATGTATTCTGCACTCTCTATTCAATATACAGGGCAAGTTGCATCCAGTGTGTTTTTGTAAAATTAAGATTTCTATTAATTGCTCAAACACAATTTCAGAAGATTGAAGCACAGTAAGTAAATTAAAACATCATTTTAATTATGCAGCTGAGAGGTTCAGTGCTAATAGAAAAGGACTCTGTGCTGGGCCTCAGTTTTGTTTATTGCCTGCTCTTTACATGTTAAATGAAAATACCAAAGAAAGTTCTGTTCTCAAGTTTCTTCTGAGATCAGCATCTACCCAAGGTGTATGACAGCTTTTGCCCACTGGAGTTGCAAGTTCACCACTATCCTCTGTATTTTCACCAAATGCAACCCCGAGCCCAGAAACCACGAGGAATATGACATAATCCCACCTCTATTGCCATCAAGTGGAAAGCTATGTCACTACAATTCAAACCAGCTAAAACATCTTAGTCAGTGATTGGTTTTCTGACAAAAACAGGGTAAAATTCTTCCTGAACTCAGTAAAAACCTCCAGGAAGGTTGTAAAATTCTCACAAATCAAAATATCAGGCAAACATTAGGAAAAAGATCCTACAGTTGCACTTTTTTCCCCACAAAATTGATGAGGAGCAAGTCTAGGAGCACAAGAGAAATTAAAATGGTACATCAGCTATAACATGACCTATGGCAAATCCACTGTCAAGCTGACTAAGCTCACTACACTTGTTAACTCCACCAACACCACCATAAAGATAGACAGGAATTCTGAATAAAAAAAAGAATGCCAGTCCAAAATACAGGTGAAAAAGCAGTGAATTCAGCTCATGCCTTATGCACCAATAACAGGTATTAGGCTGACACCATTGGTGAACCTGACAGATGGCAGCAAAGCATCGTCCTCTTGCATTTACCTTTGTAAATGCAATCCCAGCTTTTTGCCTTGGGGGCAAAAAAACCAAAACAAAACAAAAAAAAAAGTAATCTCAGCAAATCTCTAACTGCAGATCTCTTTTAGGAGAAGGATGATGATACATGCAACATCTGAATGTGATCATACTGATAGATCTCCCCTCCTAGGCAGAACAGAACTTGCCACTGCCCATTTCTGGCCCATTATTTTAGTTGGTATTTCTCCCCCTTGACTGCTCTGAGTTTGGAACCTCAGGCTAACAGTCCAAAGTTCCAGATAAGGAACTAATCCTGTAAATTGCTTGTGAGACAAACCAGTAGCTTTCCTGTCTGCATATGCATGTCTGCCTCATGGTTGGGAAGTAAGAAACATATAAATAGAGCTTCTACTCAAAATGATGTATTTCCATAGACAGCAGAGGCACTTAAGAGAATACACTTTTTAGTAAAATCAGTTTAGTAAAATCAGAGAAAAAGTAGTAATTGAATATAGAAGATCTCTATGATCTCATGCTGAGCTAAAGACATTTATTTTATTTCCTCCAGAACACCACACAACAAAGAGCAAAAGAAAAAAGGATCAAATCTCATTCTGATCTGACAAAACCTAGTTATGAGTTTATTTCAGTTTAAAACTGATGATGATTTGTTTTTTTTGCTTTTAGCTATGAGGCAGCTCAAAGGAACACTCAAAATCCTTTACATCTCAATACAGAATAGGTATGCACAAATCATCAGAGCTTGAGTATATAATGTATATGCATTAAGTCAGTGAAGTTCACTGCTTAAGAATGGTAACAGATCAGAAAATACCCTTGTCTGTTTTTATGGAAAATGACTTAAGGGGGTAGAAAACTGATGGGGATGGGACCCCCAGGAGAGTTATTTCTGTAACACACAAAGTGTAAAAAGGTGCTTTACCTGAGTAATGGCTGTACTTCTGAAGGACAGAAAGACTGCAAAAACTGCAAGTCACTCAATGAGATATCTGGAAGCTCACTGTCAAATCTGCGAGGTTTTCGTGTCTGCAAAGAAGATGTTAATTTACACATTGTTGTAAAGGTAAGTATTAGATTACTAAAGAAGGATTTAAAAGAGCTTCATAAATAACACAGAAAAGTTAGCAGTAAACTGATCTCTTTCTCAAAAGATTTTTAATTTTTAAGAAACCATGTCTGGTCCTGTTCCCCTAAAAAAAACCCCTTACATTTGTAATGACTAACTATCCATAGTGCTTGGGCAGCAGTAGAATAGAGTATTTCAGTTGGAAGGGACCCACAATGAGCATCTAGTCCAACTTCCTCCCTACTACCAAGCTTCATAAACATTATGGACATGTTTATAAGTTAAGGGATAAGACATGGCACTGAAGATTTATTGTGCTGCTACACATACAAATATTAATTCAGTTCAGTATTTGAAACATTGAAATGAGGAGTGTTCTTATTTTCAAGTACCCTTTAAATAAAACACAGCTGCAAAGGAAAAGCTGAAAAGGTTAAAAAGGCGAAGTGAGATGGCAACATTAGAATCAGGGAGTTAGCTTGCTTCAATTAACCAAGCTATATCAAATCAAAGCTAACAGGCAATGCTTAATTACAATGCCCTCATGTTATCAGCCAATTATGAGACAAAAATGCTTCTCCACTCATCCAGTGATTATCAGAAAACATGGAAACCTTTTACTTGCTTTTACCATCCAATTAATTTTATTGTTCTATTATTCACAAGGCAATTAGATGAACAAATTATTCCTCCTCGCTTCTTTTTTCTGACCATTAAGAACAGGGTTTTTTTTTCAATACCACAGACTAAAAAAAGACTGCTAAAAAGGAGAGTTGACATTTCCTCTCCCACTGCACTGTTACAAACCAATGTTAATATAGGTCACCTGAAATGGCAAGAACACTAGCTGCCAGATTTTCATTTGTGTCACAGCAATGTGAAAGGCATATAGCTTCAATGAATTAAGCTCAGGTTTTTAATTTATGAAACTATATAGAAATTAAACAAACCCAAATATATGAGTACATACACAAAAGGATGGAGGCCAGGAGTCAAGTCCTCTAAACAAACGATTCCTTAGAAAGGACTTCCCTGAAGAAAAAACACAAACAAACAACTTATTTAAAGGAAGAAATGCAACATTGTCTCAAGAGAAACCAATTGAAGTTACTGCAGTTTAATAGCTGAAGTACATTTGAAAGAACTACTACTTATATTGCTGATTACATAAAATTGCAAATGACCACAGAACATCAGGCAAAACCCACCATTCAAGCAGAACTCCCTTCATGGAAGCCTCTTTTTCCTTAATGTTCACACAGGCAAAAGCTTCAACTTATTTTTGAAATTTTCACTGTAATCCTCCTCATCGCCTTTCCAAAAAAATTTGATAAACTTTTGCTCAATTTTCTCATTTTATCTGTCTATTCAGAACATAAGTTGCAGACTTTGCAGAGAAAGTAATCAGAATTCTTTGAGCAGAATCCTTATTTTTAATTTTTTTTTTTCAAATACTTCTGGTGAAGGTCTTTAGACATGGGTCTTAGTTCTTAGATTTTTCTGGAGTAGTACAGAGGAACTCATACCAGGAGTCAAATATTCAGTAACAGTTTTAGAAGTGTTATTTAAAAGAACAATAAAGCTCACAAAGTATGTTTAAGCACAAACTGCATTCAAATGTGATAATGAGAAATCTTATGTTTTACAAACATTAATCACAACTTTCATGTTATTTTGGATAATCTATATGAAATAGTTAAATGATTTTATTGATAGAAAAATATTTTGTTTGTAATAGACCAGCATGCACATCCTACTTAAGTAAATTTTTTTTTTCAGGTATTGAAATTAGAATATAATGAAAATATTTTAACTACAAAAACAAGAGATATACTTCAACACAGGTCAATTTCACAAAGACAAAGTACTTACTAAAGAGTTTACCAAAAGATTCCCTTTTTGCCTTTTCAGCTTCATATAGATGTTTCCCATCTTTTATTAAAGCACCTGCCCACTGTGAAAGGGGAAAATACGTAGTTAGTTGTAATTTATATGCTGATACAAAGGTTTGGTCACAAAGTTTTATTTACTTACCTCCCTGTAGTGTTTTATGAACATTTTTCTCCTCACAACCTCAACAACAGCTAAACAGTACATCTGAGGAACAGTGCTGAGAGCCTCTACAACTTTGACCCTTTCTAGGAGCTCTGTTACAAGACGAAGCAGTGCTTGTAGTTTCTCTCCATCTTGGTCAGCATGAAGCATTACAAAACAACACCACCTACAAAAGCAGATTACACTTTAGAAGATCCCATCTTAGCAATTTTTTTTCTCATTTAGATTAGATTAGCAACATGTCTGAATGGAAATGAACAATGGATGAAATGAACAATGCCATCATTTCACATGGGACAACAACAAGCTAACAAAGTACCAAGCTATTCAGAATTCAGTAGTCACCTTGCAGATTTCCATTAGTTTCTCACAGTAGAATATCCACATTAGTGATCAAAAATGAACATCTACCACCATTTGAGTTAAGACATTGTTTTTGACAAGTTCTTAAGCATAAATAACCTTAGAAATAGTAATAATACAACTTTCTCCAGTAGAATTTTAAAAAGCTGATACATCCTGAGAAAAAAAATGACTACTTTTTGTTTATAAATCTTAAAAATACTTATTGAAAAGCTTTAGCAGGAGGTATTAAAGGTCGGAATGCTGTCAAAGAAATAGGAACACAACACTGCTTGGGAAGTTCACACAACGTACTCACGCACTACAAGCAACAGCCCTTGGAACACAAATTCTCATATCTTGTAACTGCATCTTCAATTCCCTTAATCATACAATCAATAGGTAGATTTCAAGCACAGACACCAACATAATTAAACCACAGGGTAACTACTGAGAAGGTAATCAACTGGTGTGCTTGAGGAGAAACATTACAGCAACTTTGGCACCAGAGAAGACGTAAGGTGGAGGTATATCCCACAAGTAATAAAAACATATAAAATTGCTTTTATTGACAGAACTGAAGCAAAAGTGAAACAACAAATAGAAATGAGTCAACATTAAGCAATCAGGAATATATACTAACAGAGACACTACAAGATATGCACTCTTGACTTTTAGTAATGATTTCCTTAAGACACACAATCCTTAAACACCTTGCTGCAAGTGGAAGTAACATGAAGTTGAAAAGTTTTAACTTACTTCAGTCTGACTTGCAGATTATTTGCAAGCTCCTGTTTGGCAGTGGTACATTTCTGTTTAATATCTAACAGTTTTCTATGATTAGTTAACATAATCATCAGCTGATTTGCATGACTCAAACACAAATCAGGTAGCACAGAAGGATCTTTCAAGTTCTCAGCTCTCTTCTGATTTGCCAAAAATCCCTGGAGGAAGAGAGACATTTGTTACACAAGCTTTGTGACAATCAAAAAGCATGAAAGTGATACATCTTCTCTAAGAATGCAAGTATTTTAACAAACTTACTGCAACCATTGAGAAGTATAACAGAATGATATATGAAGAAAAAGCAAGTGTCAAAGCTGCTTTCTTTCCATTCTATAATCCAGTCCAAACCAATCTTGTTCTGTATTTCACTACCAAATAGTTACCAACACAACCCTAATAGAACTTTACACAACTAGCCAACACCAGTGAAAGACCACAAAATTTAATGCAGCAGAAACATAATTACTAGGATGGAGGGGATCAACCATCATTCAAACTTCTGCTAACAACCATCTTCCTAACTTCTGGCATTTGCAAGATTTGACATCAACTTAGAGCATGTTCAAGACTACTGTGGGCTAAAGAATTTGTATTTCTTGCATAAAGAAATTCACACATGAATCTAGCTCTTCTCGAGAGCCAAGATCACAGCCACACATCTTATTTGCATGCAGAATGCACCCTTACATCATAAGTAAAGGAATAGACAATTTATAAAAAGAAATGGCAAGGATGAAGATTTGAAAGTTGAAGTCTCTGCCAAGTCTTGAAAAGGTACAAATTCTAAATTTACAGTAGCATTTAAACAAGGTGACGAAGTCTCTTTCCATCTGACTGTTAGGTTTTTCACTCCAAAGTGGGATTGGTAAACTTGAGGTAGGCTCTTCAGCCAAGTGAAGAAGGAAAAAATAGCTAAAAGCACCGCTCACAATATAGGGCAACCAAGCACAGGGATGGGAAGACTAGCTTAGCCATCGCGCTAAATTCCCTTTGATTTAGCACTGGCCTATAATATGAACACCGAAAGACCGAGATTTAGCACAAACTTGCTTCCAAACTTACTCATTGAATTTTTCTGGAGACAAGCTCCACTTTTAAACAATGCTGACAGAAGTACTGATAGCACCCACCTTTACATACCAGACCAAAGAGGCAACAGGGAGCCGGGGTCCTACACAACTCTCAGCCCAGCATTACCCTCCTCAAAAGAGGAGGGTCTAGCTCCCCTCCCCCCAAAATTGGGAGGCAAGATGGATCATTTATTCCTACTAATAATATACCAGTGTGCAACCAGGAGTAAAAAACTCATGCCTTTCTTCAGAGTCCCAGCTCCAAGGTCATGGTGAAAATCTGAACATCGTCATGTATTGCCAAATAGACCTTGATTTACTTTCAGTAGCAAACAAGGCATTAAAGGACAATCTTAACTATCAAGTTAACTGAAGCTCTTTACAGAAACTGTATTTAATAAAATAACTTTCATATGACACTGGAGTGTTTTTTGAAAATAGGAGCTACATATTTGATATTTAAAATAGTCTTTAATTTCTTATCACTTAAAATTACACTGTTCAGTGAAGGCACACTCCTCTCTCTCCTCACTACAAGACTGATGATCAACCATTAACCTGTTCCCTGATCTTGTATCACTGAGTGACAAATTACCAAGAATTCAATATTCCCTTCAAAATTGAAACTGACACACTTAATTCTTGTTCCGTATATCCAAGCAAAGTTCTATTTCCTAGCTGTAGCTTTAAACCATGTGAAAACATGACAACACGATGTAAAAACTGCCAGTATTTAAATGTCAAATTATTAGGAAATAGCATCTTATTGACCAACCCCAATGGGATACGTTGAAAACTATCTTGCATAATCACATGCAAATGTTCCATTGTAATTTTAACAGCATACACACATGAAAAATCTACAATTGTGTATTACCTGAGCAAGTTCTTTTTGTTCATTCACCAGTCTGCTGCAGCTTGCTATCATCTGGTCCAATGCATAGAGTCTATCCTCAAGACCTTTAATAGCCTTCATGTTCTGATTATCTAGTTTGGCGATAGTTTGGCGACATTCTGCCAGAAAGGGTTGGATGATCCTTGGATCAAGCTAAAAAAAAAGTTTATTAGTTGTTGACACACTGAAAGGTGATTTAATTTAGTTAAATGAGGTTTTTTAACCTCAATTTTTTTTTTTTAATCGAATGTGTGACTACTTCTATCATCTGTTTCAGAAGTCTGAGTAAATGAGTATGTGGATTCTGTATCACAGCACGAATTTTTCTGAAGTATTCCAACCAGACCATCACTGAAATCTGAATCCTTACAAAGGGAAGAGACACTGGTTGAGGGGACAAGGCGAGGTGCAGAGGGAAGAGGCACTTTATAGCTAATGGGCAGTTTGACCTGGGATAGAGTCCATACGGCTACAATCAAAACCAATCATGAACGCGACTCAATGGAAAGTGCAGAAGGGAGGGTAATGAGAAAAAGCTGCAAGAACCATCAATCTTTTCCCACTAAATAAATGTTTTAACTAACTACTTAGACAAGCAGATAATTTCCAAGCAACTGGAAAAGACCCCATAGAAAAACAGTATAGTTGTCATATTTTTAGCTAGAGGGTTTTTTCCCTAACAGAAACACATTTTAAAAGTTATTTCATAATATTCCTTCATAGACCATTGTCCAGAAAGAAAGAAGTATTTGAAACATTAAGAGTCTACCAATGTCCACAGATATTAAGGGTTACTCTTCAAGCTTCACTGTAAGAGTAGTAAATTAAAATTAAGAGTTCTAGAAACAACATAGGTAAGTAATTGCAACATCTTATGAAGGTCAGTGTAGTGTAAACCTGCAATATATTAGTCATGAACACAGTAAAAACCATTAGGTGTTACCAGAAGATGAACAAATTTGCCCAAATTTATCCAAAATGCTTATGGTATTTTCTTATATGAGAATCTAGTGAAAAGGATGCTATTTGTGAGGTCACATTGGCTGCCACAGCACTGGCTTCTTTCATCAACATGCAGGTTTTATCCCACTTACAGAACACACAAATCAACCTTCAAAAAAGAAAGCATTTATTTGACTCAACAGTAACATAAGTAAAAGTGTTTTTCCCCTCAATCTACCACTTAACTAAGTTTTCACACACAGCACTTCAGTCTGGAAACAACCTTCTTGGGTTCTTGGGGGGGGGGAGGGAGAGAGGAATCTGGGGAGTAGAAACATTTTCAAATTAAGGAGCACCTATAAAGAATAAATCTTCCAGTTACTTCAAACAAAAAAAAAGAAAAAAACCAACCAACCAACAGCTTAATGGGAAAGTACCAAAAACTAGTAATTAGCCCAGAACTCCTTAGAATAAACAACCAGTGCAGTTATTAATGTGACAAAATGCATCCAGATTCTCTGAAAACAAAGGTTAATTTTTAGTATTTGATGTCTTATGAATCTTGGTCTTTTCTCAAGTCACTTGTCCATCTTCAAGAAACAGAAGTATTTAACCAGATTGATTTTACAGGATTCACTTCACCGCCACCCTATTCAGGATTACTCCCTGTGACATCCTGAATTAGTCCACTGCAGCATCCAGAAGAGTTTCTTAACAAACAAAATACTGAAGAACAATATGGTGGGGTTTTTCTCTTTTTACCTTCTTAAACTAATGGTGTTTTATCTCTTTTTACAAAGAATGGCTATTCCTCTCATTCTTTTCTAGCCTGTTTCCTCCATCCACTCTTTTCATCCCGTCTTTAGCCTAATTGCATCTGCAGGATCCAGCTCTACTTTCATTGGTAGATAATATTGCTCTCCTCATCTTTTCAAAGTATCTTCCTTTTCTAGCCTCTTACGTAAATGGCAACAACAGCACTTAACAAAAACATCTGGTTAGCTCCTACTTACCCAGTGCTTTTACTGTAGCCTAGGTTTCTGCAATTAGAAGTGTCATTTTGTAGAAACATCTAGAGGCTAGAACCATCCGAAACTTAGCAGCACTCTGTGCAACACACCAGTTATGCCACGACTACCAGTAACAAACGTATAAAGCTCTTACTCTGGTGCTTTAAGCTTTCAGGAAAATCTTACCTGAATTCAGTTTTTCAAATAAGAAGTGCAATCACAAACCATTTGTATGGTTCATATTTCCAAGAAGGAAAGGGCATGGGGAAAATGCAGTCAAAACCATTTTTAAAAGTTAGTGCCATTTTATTCTATTATTCTAACATTTTTTATACTAGAGTGTCACCGCAAACTGCAAGATATTTATTTAGGATTTTCTTTTCCTTTTCAGCAGCAGCCCACTTCTGTTTTCAACTAATTCTAAATCAATGGTAAGTAAAGATGCAATCCTTTGTCTGTGCTGCTATCAAAACAGAGTAAATTAATGTTTTCCTAAGGAGAATCAGGAACGCTTTACTTCAAAGCTTTGGGGTTTTTTTGTGAATCAAAATGGACCAGGACTGATCAATAACAACTGCTCTGGTGAGTCAGAATACTCTGACTGAAGCATTTTCCCCACCTGCCAATTCTGCTTATGTCAAGAACACAGAAAGAAACTTCATTTTTTGCAGGTTCAATCACAATTTTTCACCATAAAAGTTGACTAAAGTAACAAAACAATTACAACAGTCGAAAATTTCTGCCTAATCTTAGATAAGACAAGGACAGAATAGACAAACACAAGACAGCACCTCTAAAACACGTGGTATGTGTCAGGTAAGACTACAAGCTGACCAAAAAACGTAGAGTA
Source organism: Aphelocoma coerulescens (assembly GCF_041296385.1). Taxonomy (NCBI): domain Eukaryota; kingdom Metazoa; phylum Chordata; class Aves; order Passeriformes; family Corvidae; genus Aphelocoma; species Aphelocoma coerulescens. The sequence goes on from NC_091015.1 coordinate 127,401,588, forward strand.
TGTACTTAACCAAAGTGTTCTTTGCATTTTTGTGTCTTTTGGATCACTACAGTTTATTTGGAAGCAATTGTTTAATGTCCATCTCTTCAAATACTGATTTTTAAAACATACTACATTTGTGTTCTGTTAATATTACATAGAAATTGAATTTATTGTCTCACAACCCACCTAGTGCGTTCTGTTGCTCCTGTTTTAAAATAGTAGAAAGTACCTTACAGCATTAACTAAACAGGAGAGAGGACTGTCTCAGACTTCAGCAAAATAGGAAGTCTTTTACAAAATCAATTATTGTTTTCACTAAAGAAAAGAAAAACTTGTCATGTCCAATCTTTTCCTTAGCCTTTTCTGTACTACTAAAATCTTAGACAGCCCCTAATATTAAGCCAAATTCTCCAATTACTTTTAAGACACAATTGAAATATCAATGTACAGAACCAGCCAGACCATGATGTTCTCTACAACAGGTGGGTTTTAGAAATCACTGATTCAGTCTTCCAGTCCTACCTTAGAGAGGAAATAAAGTGTCAAAGACAATATAAATTGTTTCCTTTGTTCAACCTATGTCGTGTTGCAATAGTATATTATACATACGAAAACAAGGCTAGACAATGCAAGAAGTATCAGCTACAGTGAAAGCAAATGAAGGAAAACTATAGGCAAAAGAATTTTAAAAGGTTTTAATGCTCACTGATTAAAATGATAATTTTGAAAGTAAAGTGAGCACTGTTGTATTCTTCCAGCAGAAATATAAACAGACTGAGCCCTTCTGAGCACATCTGTATCAGCTAATAAAGAATGCAGAGATATAGAATATAAATTTATCCCAATTGACCATATGAATTTGTTCTATATTTTAATAAAGGCTTATCTATTTTGAACTCAAAGAACATTAATTTTGGTCCAGGAAAATCTTTACTTTTATTATAAACATAGTTTCTATGAAAAAGGCAAAGAAATAATGTACCACTTTGCTTATACACTACAAGAAGTTTTTGGCTTTCCAAAATAAATGGCTAGCTGAGAAATAAGCAAGATAACAAGCATTCATTGTAAAATTATGTATCTTCCTAAAGATCAGATTCTTAACAAGCATTCATTGTAAAATGATGTACCTTCCTAAAGACTGGATTCTTAAACTCATAAAACACTTTCCCCACACTTATCCCTCCCCGGTCTCTGCTTTGGCCTTCATTAAGAAAGTTATCTGAGAAATAAGTTACAAAAGAGCTGAGTTCAGTCACTTCAAAAGCACCTCTATCTGGAAAAAAGCAGCAGCATTCAGTGGAATGTAATTTGATTTTTAAAAAATTATTAACTTACCCTGCTCATAGAATCAAAACATTTTCTGACCAGGGATTCAACATCATTAGGTCTATCTTGAACATTTATCCAGTCTAACAAAGACACATTGAAGGTAGGCTGATCATCATCTTTCAATTCTACTGACATTTCATTGTCCTGGACAGTAGCATTTTGACCAGATTCCTTATCATCTTTTACATTTTCAGGCTCTGGGCCTTCCAAAGCTGAATGTTCAACTGACTTGCAAAATGACGCTAACATTGATTTACTGTTCACTTTAGATATATCAGGATAAAGCACCAATTCAGCAGATTTCCCATCCTCAGTTTCTTCACTTTCTGCTCCTCCGTGTTCAGGTGAAGAATCCAGTCTTCCTAAACACTCTCTGTAACTATGTCTTGTCAGGCACTCCAGCAGTGGTATCTTGGCCATGATAGAAACAGCGGAACCCAAGCTTTTATTAAGAAGTGAAAAGAAAAACCATCAATATTTAGAAGCCAACACAACACAAAATCTTAGCTAAAAAAATCGCAATATGAACTGCTATTCATTTTAGAATTGAAGCAGATTTCAAAGTTATTTTGCAACTACCCTTTAAAACTACTGTGCTGAGTACCAACATCATGGAAAGACAGCTAAAGAAATCAGAGTTTTTGCTCTTTTCCACTGCTGAGTATGACATCTTCTAAACTTCCACTCTTATTGGCTACATTGCAATGAAAAGTTATAACTCAAAATAAAAGTTTTAAGTTATATTGCAATGAAAAAAAAGGGTTTGATAAACTGAGTCACACCCACTTTCTTCTTTGTTTAAACGCACATCCGGGACTTATGTTTCCTATGACATGGATATCAATGTTTATTATCAAAGCTTTGAGTGTTCTCTGTCTGACTACTTTTGCAGAATTTGAATAGTTTCTATTTGGTAAAAGCTATGAAGCTCAAGGGTTTTTTTTAAAGATAAAATATATTTATGATTTTTTTAAGTGTCCAGTATCTATGTATATTCTGCAAAGAAAAGCACTCATAGAAACACCACAACACTATAGTGCAAAGATGTGAAAGATTTTCTTTGAAGTAACACCCAGAGTTTGCAGGACACAAGTACAGACACACATACACACACAATATATATATCTAGATACATGCCCCCCATCCCATTCAAAGGGATACAAATTCACTCAAAAGTTTGTGTTATGACTTCATATTTTCATCACAGATTGTACTTCTTAATATCAGTTCAAGTTATTAAAAATCAATTAATTCAAAAGTGTAAATAGGTATTTAAAAATTCTAATGTCTAAATTTATTATCTCATTTTTTGTAGTGCACATGTGGAATGACTCCAGCTCTTAAGCAGCTGTTCATTAACAAGTTTATCTTTCACATAATTCAATACAGGTTTCTTTGTGCTGATAAATGCAAGGAAAAATGTCAGTTAAAATAGTAACTAGCACAGAACAAAAAGAACACTCTCCATGACACACAATCAAACAAACACATGCTTGTTTAATCAGAATAAGCACCAGACATAAAACACTTAAAAAACTAAGTTTAAAATAGAGTAAATTTAGAGATTAAGAATGAATTTAATAGTAAACCTACTGTGTAAGTTTCAATTTGATATCATCTATGGACTGCAAATAGCTTGAATACACATTTTCAAACTTGAAAAGCAGCTTTTGATAAGAGTATGTACAATCTTCCAAGTTGGCCATTATGGCAGCCCAGCCTTGATGCTGAAGATGTTCATCATGTACAAGACCTTCACAAAAGGAGCAAAGCTTCTTGGCAACCTCATACATTTCCTGAAAAAAAAAATCATCAAAATACAAATCAAGCTATTGTTGTAACTTTATTGAAGATTTTAACATAAAAAGTATGAAATTTAGATAGCTCAAAAGTTGTACACCTTAAAACGTAAAAAAAACCCTAAACTTTTTTTAATTTAAGAATAAAGGAAGTTAATTAGATGACAAAAAAATCAAGTACTATTTATTGAGAAGTATCTTCAAAACAGAGAGGTGAAAACTGTAGTTCCAAAACCACCTTGTAAAATTAATTAAATGCTGCTAACATAAAATACTCAGGGCACACACACAAGAATAATAACCCTTGTACTAATAATATGATAGAAAAAACTGACAATCAAGGTCCAATAAGGAGAACCTTTCTGATGAGCCAAGCAGAAGCTCAGAACAAGACAATGAACTGCACAGTCAGCAAAAGTGCAGGTGGATCAGATGCAAGAAGAGATGCATGAGGAAACAGCAGGGCAAATAATTTAAGTCTTTTATTGATTAATAAACCAGATGCAACATGATGAGCAGCAGTACAGTGTCCACAAAACTCTAAAACATACCCTGACACTTGGCATCTGCAAACCAATGTGGAAGTTTTTCTGTTAAAGTACTGGATGACACAGAGGCATTTTACTCCCATATGAGGGTGAGAATTTACCACCACACTAGGCAAAGTTAAAAGAGAGACCTACATATCGTAATTACCAGATCTTACTAAAAGTGTATTAACAGCAATGCCCATTATAATAAATTCCAAAGTTGTAATTAGTAGGAAGAGCAACTATTTTAAGTTTAGCAATTTAAGTAAAAGGCTGTTCCCCTCAAAGGACCTACTAAAACACCAAAAAGTAATAACAAAAGTCATGCAATAAATCCTTCAAGCTCAAAACTTTACCAATAACACACTCCATGGAAAATATATTCCTGAGCATACCTGTACTTTAGGTTTTAGTATCTACCAAACCTACAAGAAAAAAGTCTTTTCGCTTTTTGAAGGTTGAGCACACTTTTAAACCAGGACTGAACACAACTTTGCTGTGCTATCATAAATGTGAGAAAACCATGCCTGGAAAAACAAGTTACACAAAATACAGTGAGAGAGTAGTGTTAAAAACCTAATACACCTGTGTATTTCAGAATCCATTTGCTGCTGAACATATGGTTAGCAGCATATATGCACACTCAAAAAAATTTGGGGACCAATGACACTTACCTTCTGAAATAAACCACTAAACTGCATTTTAAACAAACATTTTAAACAAACATTTCAGAATTCATATTGACAAAACCTGAAAGTTATGAACATCCTCCCTGTTTCAGAAGTCCAAGCCCTGTTTCAAGCAGCTTGACAAAATTCTACTGTCCTTCAAATTACTGATAGCTAAGCAGACAGTGAATATACAAAATACTTATATATGCAACTGCAGTGAAATCCACAGTTGCTCTTACAAACTCCTATCACTTTGTAGTGAAGATGTTACTTGTCTTGTTTTCTGAACTTTGGCAGCTTCCTGTGCATGCGAGAATGATGATTTCCGGTTTGAAAAGAATGGTTATTTTAATTGCTGCAGGAACTCTCACTTCCTAAGTCAAAAATCAACCAATAACACAACTGGAATGGTATCCAGACAATGCTGAAATCTGCAAGTCAGTTTCTCCAGATTATCCCGAGTTTGGCTATAAAATTTAAATGTACATAAGCTGACCAATGCAATATTGACAACTTGAACAATTTTTTACTTTCTTAAATTCACTTCATATACAAGTAATGCAAAGGCAAATTGCACAGCATATAAAAAAAGCAGAATTACTGCTTCCTCAGTAATCATACTCAGAACCAAAAGGACAGGCTGTTTTACCCTAGGATATACCAAAAAAGTACACCAAAAATATGAAGCTGAAAAGGTAACTGAATGTCTCTGTTGCATTCTAATCACACCCTGGAAATATACACAAACATTTGACTTTCAACTCACAAAAATCACTCTCTTCTCAAAGTCAACCTTCCTCCAAATGAGGAGCCATACCAGTCCAAACCACTATCAGCCACAGTTCCAGAAGTGAGAGCATATACAAAACCACACATTAGGTTCAAACAGTTTAAAACAGCAGAAGCCACCTACAAAATCAAAACTAATCATAAAATCCTTTTATGCAGTTCCTCCAAATGAGTATCAACGAGGCAAAGTAAAGATTGGACTCAGATCTTTCTTTAAAAGCCCTGAGCAGAGGTTTTTGCCAGTTCTATTTTTCCTTTGGACAACCTCACTTAGCACAGCACAGATCAAATGTTTAACATGTTGAAGTATGCACTAGGCTTCATATGACCAAACTTTCCATTCTGAGACATACTCTTAACTAGCGAGCAGTGTTTGCTTTTTCAGCTAGATATATTTATTGTGTTCACAGTAGAAGTCAAAAGTTACAAGTTAGAGATGCCCTATGAAGCTTTATTATGTATCATGTTTGATACTCCTTTCAGAACCTAAGTGTGGCCAAGTTAACATTTTAGTTTTAACAAGCTTGTTTCCCCAGATAAAAACTTGCAAACACAAAACAGAAGTCGCAAGTAGAATAAAAAAAAAATCCTCATAATTGACATCACTTGTTACACAACTGATAACCAGCACTGACACTCTGTATCTAAGAGTCTAACCTGTGTCAATTTACTCAAATTTAACCAAACCAGGAGCTCCCGTCCCAGCAGTCTGCCTCCTAGAAAAGCAAGAGCAAACAACAGTACTTCCCGGAGCAGCAAATAATTATTTGTTAATTTTTTGGAAACCTTGTAACAGAAGGACATACTAATAAGTGTCAGAATCTCTCATATAAACAGATATGTGCCCAAAGGAACTATTATATAAAAATACCCCAATACCATCTAAGTATTCAGCCAGGTATTCACCGTCAGATGAGCTGCAGCTTCTTACGGCATACACAGCAGATGTGGACATTAAAATAAAAATCCCCTTATGAAAGCCATCATAAATAGTGCTCATAAATAATCTCAGTCATAAGCATTGAAACATACTACGTCTCTCAGAGATAAAATATTTTTTTCTGAGCTAACTCTGAGATCAAAATTCAATAGCGTAGTTTTTTTCAGGTATCATGTTTTCAAAGTTACCCATATGCTAATAGACTGCAAATCAGATTGTACAAACGAACAGACACATTTCAGGGCACATATGCAAGGTACTACAACAGCACCCCATATTATCATCCTCTCAAAGTTATTTTTACACGTGTCAAGGAAATTCTCTCTAGTTGGTGGGAGTCAAACTGGAGAATTCCATCTGCATGGATGAACCTGAATGCAATTAGAGTCCACAGACACCAAATACTGCTTTTGATGTTGCTTTCTTAAGCCATATCATGAAATAAGCTCATTACATTCAAATAGTAAAGAATATTACTCTGAATTCAGGAGGTTCCAAACAGATGGTTCTAATGAAGGTCAAACCACACGGAGTAACTACTTGTCCACATGCCAGAACTGTTTCAGTCTTAGACTATACTAAGCAGATACCAGTGCATACAGCAAGAACACTATGTTAAACCCATATTTTATTTGCTTTGTTTTAGTCAACCCTGCTTTCAAAATGTGAAAGCATGCAGCAAGAAAACAAAGTGGAAAAGTTGTTTTGTTTCCTTTGGAGTACCTGTGTAACTTAACTTTAACTTTTTTCTTTAAAGTTATGAAATTAAAAGCTACACAAATGCACCTTTCTTATCTTTCCATCACTTCTGAAATAAAGCCTCAGGTGATGTGGCTTCTTGTTCCTACCTGTTGTCTACCTCCACAGACAACATTTTTGTGAGAGGTCTCTGGCCACTTTAGAAGGATCTAGACCTATAAATTTTATATAACTGTATGACTCTATGCAGGAAAGAATTAAGCAGCTCTCTGCTAAATGAATAAATTCTAAAAACCGAATTATGTCAGGCACAGAAGTAAAGGCCTGCAATCCAACATATGTTTTAATGCTTCTCAGTAAGGTTGCCAGCTCCAGCACAGAAAATGAAGCCTGCCTAACAACAGGCTTGCTTTTGTCATTGACTGTTCACAGACGCACTCAAGTCTTACTGGCAGACACCCAATGGTTCACAGAGCACAAAAGTTAACTTCAGTTGCCTTGTAGGGCTACATTCATCCTAGTGGCCTACAGCAGCATATCTAGAACACCAACCACTTCACTGCACTGCTGGAATGAGCACCTAAAAGAGCACCACTACCAGGATAAGAGTACCAAGACCCAGACTAATCCCCACTTGCTGTTATGTTGAAGAGTAAATAAAGACATCTTCCCTACCCAATTTTTCAAGAAATCCACAGGGCCACCAGAATGCTTTAATCTTTGGTTGGGTGTTGTAACAGAGTGTTTAGTTGAATTATTTCCTTTGAGAACCACAACTTAAATTCAGGCAATTCTTCTGATTATAATTAATTCTGTTTTCTAGGTTTCAACCAAAAATCAGTAGAAGCAACAAAGTATGTTTTATCTAATGCAGAAATTAACTGGTGAAGTGTTTAGCATCAATTTCAAGACTTTGCATCCTACTGTCATAACTCTGCTCATCTGAATGAGCAAAATTTGACAAAGGTCTGTTCGTCTTAAGTGGTTTTTGGACTTGCCTCTAAAGAACAAAAGTTCTCAAGAAATGCAGGGTTCTTTCCATTCTCTAAAACCTTGTGGTAGAAGGAAATAAGTCATCAAAGTCCTCTACTGCCATGTGTCTGAAACCCTGTAAAAGGGACTCCCTTACAGCTTTCAATCACCATAAAAATCAACCTCAGATCAATAAAAATGATCCTAAAAATTCCACAAACTCATACACTGTAACAGCAGATAAACACTAACAACAAGGAACTGTTACCTTATTTACCAAAACTAGTAACCAAGACCATTATCTCTAATGCATACACAGCTAAAACATTAGTGAAGCTCTTAGATTAAGACACTTCAAGATTTCAGTTTTAAAACTTGTAATTTGAACAGTTAACTTCACTGTAAAGGAGACTGATATTTCATGGCAATTTGTCTCCTGTCAGTAGACAGCCGATTATTCCATTATTCTTTAATATCAGTCATTTTTGGTGACTGCATCCTTTGGATATTTGTCCACACAGTTCACGACTTATTTCCTACTTAGAACATACTTATATCACCAGCATTAATACAGAAAAAGTTATTTTGTTAGTCACAGCTTAATGACTTTCTTCAGTATTACTTTCACCATTTCTCTCTGATACTACAAGTAGGTTTGGAGAAGTCAAGTGACAGAATTTACCATCACAAAACTTACTGAGAAGTGACATAAACCACCAGTCAGGGAGTCAAACCATGGTATAAGGTAAGTGTTAACTTCCATTAGCTTGATTCCAAATCACCCAACTCTTTTCTGTCAGATTAATTTTTTAAAACCTTGATCTAAAGTTCAGTTACAAAGGGCAAACAAAATGCTAGAGTAGCGTTTAGAAAGATCTGCCTTAGAGTAGATCTTTCATTATACCTTAGGATAAACTAAAACCTACTCCATATTATCCCACCCAGCTCAATTACTTTAAAAGACTGAGACTGATCACTAACCTGAGTTACAGAGAAATTTGGACTTCTCCGGAGGAGCCACAAGTGCGTCTGACTATTAGACAAACTGTGGATACAATATTGCTGCTAGCAGGAATTTTTCTTGCTTCTTTCCAGTCCCATGAGCTACTTTTCTCTCTCCCAGAAGATATTAGCAGAGTTCTATAAACAATGAACACCTGCGACCTTGAAAAGCTTTGTTTATGCTACGGTAGAAAAATATTTTGACAATGGATGTTCAGGATTTTAGCCAATCCACACAGGGGGTGGCTGATCCTTTGACCAATTAGACTATGAAGAAAAATGTCTCTAAAAGAGTTTGTAAAATAATTTAATAAATCAATCTTGCTTCACAATTCCTGCCTGTTGGATCTCTCTTCTCCTCCCTGCCACTGTGGCATACTGTAATAGACAAATAATTTAGCCAAAATTAATTCGGCCACACAATTGCTTCAAACACTACACACCTCGAAGAATATTCATACTTTAAAGTAACTCTTTCCAGAGAGTCTCAAAGCAATTTTCTAGTAGAAAAGAGCATTTCTCTAAATAGTAGATCCACAGCTTTCAGGAAGCATGACTATACTTCTTGGCTTAAATATTTGAAGTGTTTGAAACTAAACCAAAAATGATCTATGACTACGTACTATGACTACAACTGTGGTTTTACACAACCAAATGAAATGACCACACAGTTTCTCATCCTCATTTCCACTTCTCAAAGAAGAACTGACAGGAACTGACAGTTTGATCATGACAGCAGCAGCATCCCATGAGATGTGAAACATACCCACTAACAAAATCCAAGTTTTCAGTATCCCTCTGGCACAAATGACTTGGGAACTTCAGTTATATCACTAAAAAAAGAATAATAAATAATCCTTTCCTAAAGGCTAAACTACCAGAAATCATTTTAAGCAGTGGTGTTACAAGACCACAAGATTAGACAAGACTGACACGACACCACTTATTGCACAACATACTGTGTAGAGAACAGCTTGTCTTCTCAGCTGGTGTGCATGTAACTTTTGCACACATTGTGCACACCTCACTGTCCACATACTGCAGCTCAAGGCCAGAACTGTTAAATTGCAAGAAAGATGGGAGACCAGGCTAGCTGTAAAAAGGCAACCTGGAACCCTTCAGGCAGAGAGATCTCAAAGGTAAGTTTTTAGCTCAAGAAAAAACAGAATGCCAAGACATAAAATTAAAACAGGCTTAGAAAGTTGATTTAACTGAGCTTTTTAAAAAACATATAAATACAGACATCATATTGCAAATGACAAAACCTGTGGCAAGAATTTCAGTTTAGATGGTAAAGGAATGAGTTAAGGAACAGATGTAGCTTCTTTAAAGCTACCTAATCTTTATACTGTGAATTCAACATAATGACATCATGGGTAGTGAACAGGAACAAGCAAATCTGTAATAGATTTTAAAATCACAAAAATAAAAAAAAATTGAAAATGGATGTATCTTGATATGACAAACACAGTACCATGGAAAACCAAACACAAGGTAAATTCCCCACAGGAATGATTTTTGGTTAGGAGTTATGAAATCTAAAAAAAGGCTACCTGTAAGTCAAAGAAATTAGTGTTACCTGGGGGAAAAATGGCTGCTTTTACATCTACTTATACCCTACAAATACATATGCAACAGGCCATAAGAATGCCAGGACCTCCACTACGAACTAAAACACAACTTCTAGTTATACCTGATTAGTAACAACAGATTATGGGGAAAAAAATGCAGAAAGCAAAAGCATAGTTTAAGTCAATAATGATCAAGTTTAGACAGAGAAAAAATGATGGAGAGGCCATAATGGCACAGATTCATAAAAATACTTGCTAAAGGAAGCTCTAGAACTACTTTCATTGTGAAGAAAAAAATTAGAACCCATATATCACTGTATGTTTACAATTTCTTATCAAGTCTGATTTTACAGATCACACCCTATAGCCTCTGGGCAGAGCAGATACCAGCTTAAATAGAAAGCAGTAGCTACCAAATATTCTCCCCTATTTTTACAAAGTTACACATCACTACTTCTTGATGTTCATGAGCAATAATTTAGAATGCAACCTTTATTTTCCCACTACTCAACATTATCATCATGTATTAGCACCTGTAATAGTAGTAAATATTAAGTAATCAAATTTAATTAATTAAAATGCTCTAAATAATTACCACAGGCAAAAACCTCTCCATCATCAAGTACTGCCATTCTGCTTTTCTGGTGAAGCAGGTTACCATTTCTCTAGAATTAATAAAAAGACAAAGCTTGGATTTTTAATGTCTATTTTGCAGAAACTCTCCCATACAGTACTGTCAGTGTGGCTTTGGATGCATCAATCACACAACTACAGAGGTTCAGAGCCTTTCTAGCTCTCTCCAGATCTTAACTGATTCTGAAAAGGATTAATATCCCATGTTCTTTCTTCCTCCCAGGCAAGAGGCTTATGGTGTACCTTGGAGACGATTAATGCTTTAACCACGTTCCCAGTCCTCCCTCAATATGCTTCAAGCAGGCAGCATGAAAAACTACTTCAGTACAATACCGCACTACTTTATACAGTTTTCACACCTTGGTACATCTAAAAATCACAACAGAATATTTACTAGTCTTTCATCACATATGACAGATTTGTCAGCCCCCTGACATCCCAGAGGTACTCATTTTCACAGCCTAACACAGAGCCTGTGGCTTTAGAACATTTAAAATCTTGGATACAATTAACTGTGGATATAAAGGTGAAGCAGATTTACAAATATTACTACCTATTTAATCTTTAAATAGTTTTCCAAGTTTTTCATGAGAAAACAAATACTATCACTATAGCCATTTTATAAGCAGGGAAGAACCATCAAAAGTGGGGAACAAATAATAATCTTCCTGAAAATAATCTGCAGGCTAAAATAAAACCTCCATTTTACCTGGATCCATGTTTAAAGACAATTCCTTCCCCCTGCTTCCCCCAGTCCTGCACTAATACTAATAGGTGACATTAAGTATGGAAAGATTTATTTTCTTCTTGCAAATCAAACTCAAGATCACTCTCTCTATATATATAAACTTTCCAGTCTGTAGCATAATATTAATAGTATTACAGACCTGCCTCCAGAATGAGCCAGTAAAGATCTAAATAACATATTTAAAAGCATAAACACTACAATAAACTTGCATGCTCTGCATATTAATATAATCATCAGAATCATAGGGGGAAGATTAGCCAGTACCAACAATTCTTTTCAAGTCTAAATAGGAGTATTTTTTATAAAACCCCTGGAATAAAAAAAAGCTTACTCTGGAGGGCTTAAATAAGTTCCATCATTGTATAGTAGTTTTACCAAACTGAAAGCCAAATTAAGAATCTAAGACCAGAAAACAGGGCATGGAATAGAGAAACCAGATTAAACAACAGTGAGAAACACAAGACTGAGTATCTAATCACCTTTCCCTTCCATAACCCTCAACAAAACACAAAGACTATAGCAATTACTACAGCCTCCCTTCATATCAAATCAATGTTAAGTATTTAGAAGCGATCAGTCTTGCTTACTTTTATAACCTCCTCTTAATACTTCACAAAAAATGGTTTTAAAGCACTTTCAGCTTCAGCTGGTAAAATCAGAACCCTCACACTCTTCACAGAGCACAACTGAAAACCTCCTACTCCTTAGCTGAATTCACATTGATATCCACTCTTCTCTATGTGACAGTCATATGACTCACAGACACCTAATAACTCAAGGTCCTATTTACAAAGTCAGCTGTAACTGTCAACAGGTGGGGGAGAGAGAAAAAGTTTACTGGACTCAATCCTTGCCTTAAATCAGACAGTACATCAAGGTCACAGTATTCTGGAGAACTTCCTCCCTTCTGACAGGCCAGAACGCCAAGAAAGAAACCAAAATCCCTGTTCTACATGCAACACTTAACATTTTTCTCTGAATTCTACTGTACAGCATTAAACCCCAGCACTCCAAGTGCTAAATGTTCTTCTGGACTGCACTAAAGTTGTCACTGAAACGAAGAAGTTTTATTACCAGACAAAACATGTATCACTATTCATTTTGTGTGAAGTGCTCCACATAAGTATTCTGCTGCCAGCCAATGGAAGCTTAAATAATCTTTAGAGATATGAAAAATATTTAATCCATTTAAATGTAAAATTTGAAAAGAAAATTAGGAGAGTTTTTAACAAAGAAACACAATCAGTCCAGCTACTGCAGGCATTGTGTCAGTGTCTTGAACATGCATCTGGTTTTTACTGCATGCACACTTGGTATCTTACTGGCCATCTTGCAGGGAGCGAGTTTTCCCTACCAAAACAACACAGAAATAACCAAATTGGAATTCTGACCACTTTGCAAGTGAATATATGCAATATGCAAGGAAAAGGCAGTATTCAATAATAGGCAACCTGAATTTTAGGAAAAAGTTTAGTTTTATTAATTCCTCACCAGTTGTTTAGACATATATCATGAAACAGAAGTTTGGCACGGTGCTTTTAAAAATTATACTGTTAATTTTCTACTTGAGTTAACAACATTTCCAAAGTTACTTTTCTCATTTCCAGTTGAGGTAGACTGAGGACACTGAAAATAAGGCAGTGCATTGAAGCATGGTCCAAAGCAACCCGATTGCTTTTGTTTTGCAAACGCTGCAAACATACACATCCAAAAGATGTCTTACACTACAGTTTTGAAAGAAGCTCTGAACATGCTGAAGAAGCAAGCACATTTCAAAATTTACCTTGAAACTCTGAGACAAAGCCTCTGAAGAATACATCACCACTAATACACCATTCTTACTGCCTTTTAAAGAAACTATTTCATATTTTACATCAAGCTTTCCCTCTGACATATTTTCCTTTGGTGTGCAAATACAGTAACAATCTACTTACCACAGCAAGCTGTGTTCGTGATGCTACTGTATGAAACACTGCAGGCATCATAAGAGATTCTTCTACTTTCAATTCCATCTCATTCTCTGCTGAAAACGTGGTTTTGGGGATAGCTGGTGGACGTTCACACAAGATCATTTCTTTGTTGAATAAAAAAATTGGGTTGGTGTCCTACACTCAAAAAGGAAAGGAAACCAAACACTGAGTGAAGGGAACTCACTGTTGAATCATCAATGATTTCCTCATGTGGGTAACATGTCTTGAGAACAAGTTAAAATCTACATTTATAAGCTGAATATATCAACACTGTTTCTCAAATCAAAGAAATCCAGCAAGCAACACACTACAGAAAAATACTTAAAAATCCCTTAGTAATAAATCTTTTTCTTCCCCTATAAATGACAGTTTAGGCTAAGAATCCAGCATGCACTTACTGTTCCAGCACTGTAACTACACACTCTTCTGTCTGGTGCCATACACTCTCCTCCATTGACAACCAGTACTTGGTGCTGAATAGCAATCTTGTACTTTGTTTGAATTGCATGTTTCAGATCAGCCACACTAAAAAAAAAAAAATGGGAAGAGAAGATGATGCTATCAGATTACTTTTCCCTCTCATTTTAGGTATTTCTGTAAGAGACACAGGTGACTTGTCTGTGTCAGAGTAGAACATTTTTAAAAGAAACATTTTCATTCTGCACAATGACATATTTCTAAAGTGCTGTAATGTGTTGCATTCTGGATATGCAGCTAATAAGCTATCAGCTAAAAGAAAGCAGCCTCTGCATTGCTGATAAGTCACCAGCAACATTTTTTCCAAGATCTGTTACCATGCTGAAATTCTGGATTAAGTCACACCAAGCATTTAGGGTAACAGCTGTAGAAGTCATATTGTGTTTGTTGAATTTATACTTTATGACCAAACAGCTGACTTGCTAAAGCCCTAGAAGACAAGACTATTAACACTTCGTTATGCATAACATAAGCAAAATTTCACCTAATAAACTCTGGCTGATTTAACAGGAAATTTAACAATCGATATACCTGCAACAAATTAATATAAACATCACAGACTTTAACATAGAAACAGTATATCAATAGACCATCCCTGGTTTTAATTCAACAGCCTTAAACATTCAATTCTAGCTGACATCTTCACTTTACTGCCTATTTTAGACACTTCTAGACTGTGTCATTAAGACACTCGTAAACAGCAAAGTAAATGAGAATTTACTAATCTGATCCAGTTACTGACCCCAGCTAACATAACACACTGTGGTAGCACCTGTGCAAAGGCAGAAAGAAAGCTTCTGAGTATGAATTGAATAATATAAGCATCAATAGTTTTGATGTAACTAGCAGGAAATTTAACAGTGTTACTGTTACTTGAAAAAGATCATAAAGATCTGTTATTTAAAGCAACCATGATTCAGCATGACATCATAAATTCTGTGATTCATTACAAACCTCTCACAAGCACAAGCTTGTACTTGCTAGCTGTGTTACAGTAACCATTCACCTATCACCTCCACAGTCTTTAGGAAGGTAACTTGGCCTGTCCATGTACAAAGAGACAGACGAAGAACCCAAGAAAGTTAGAACTAGAAAGAGCAACTCTATATATACAGATATACAGAAGAAGCAGTTAAACTGTTCGACTGAAGAGTCTTTGATTTTGTGTGGTTCAGTTGTTGGACAGCTTCCAAAAAAGAACCCAACTGAGCAAAAAGTGGGCCCATAACAGATTATTAGGAGCCTGGCATGGCAGCTTTGATGCTGCACCTCACTCACCATGATTTAGAAATGTAATGTCTAAATGTATCAGACAGCTTATAGGTGTGTGGGCACATCTATAAATGACACAGTAGAAACAGAATGGCTGAAACACTATTTTATGCTCAGTAATACCCTGACTTTCATCTGGCTTTAGAGAAGAGCACACTAAAACACTCTAGTCTTTTTCACTCATGAAAATTACAAACAGGAATTCAGGAGAAAGGAAACAACGGATTTGAGAACAAAATCCATGGTAGAAATCTTTTATGCCCAATTACTTGCAACATATTCATCGCTGATAGAATATGAAGACAGCAGGTGAGCTTGGCTCTTGCTACCCCCAAGGTGTATTGCACATGAGAACAATGAAAAAAGGATACAATACAAACCTCTCTAAAAGCATCTGTACATTTGCAAGATGCTTTTAGTATGCAGTGAAAAAAAAATACAAACAGTAAACTTGTTGGGACGTCAGCATGATCCTCTAACACTGATCACACTTCAGGCAGTTGGGCATTCAGGAGTTCGTGTTTTACAAATAAAATCATCTAAAACAGTTTGGAGCCTTACAACATAGGACAGAATCCACTTCTACCCATCTAAAACATGTGACAAAAACCTTCATGCCAATTCTTTAGGATCCAATCTAAAAACATTCCAGAGCACACATTTTCTTCAGGATGAGTGTACTGACAAGAGAAAGAACAACCTGCAGAACTTCCTCTATGATGCCAGACAGTAAAAAATAAACCATTTATAGAGAAATCCCAAATAAAAATACTATTCAATAAAAGGGCACAAAAGATCTGAAGTCATTCTGACAGTTCTTTCAAAAAGCACCAAACACAATACCAGACTCAACAGGAGCAGGTCAGCCTCTGCCACTGACCCAGAAAGTAAATAACTTCTCTACTCTTTCATGGAATTGCACACACAATCACCTGGCAAGGCACTGAAAATGCTAATCACAAAAAAAATGAAGAAAACAACCACCAAAATTCACTCAAATACAGGAAAACCTAGAAAAAAACTGCACTGACATACTAAAAAAACCAACCTAGTCTTCATCTGTCAAATATTTAATATATAACAAATATGCATACTTTTAAAATTTAAACAATACACAATTAATTTACTCTCTTACTTTTGTACAGCAAGTTCAGTATCAAACGTAAGGGTAGTTCCAGTGTTGACCAAAAATACATATAGCTTCATGATGATTTCTTTAGGTCTCTGAAGTTTGTAACTTCCACTGCTAAAATCATTTAGAAACTGAAACAAAAATTTCAAGCGTTAGTTTCACAGGAATTATGAAAAAGACAAGACACATGCTTTTGAAAACACACTTTCAGATATATAGTGGGTGAATACATCAGTGCTCACATTCCACAGCTCTTTATTCATTACCAAAGACAGAGATGTTGTTCCTCTAGCCAGAAACATGAGCAAAGTAAGTCTCTGCATGTACAGACAGTTAGGAGAACATGTGAGAATATACACTGAGAAGAATAAAAGAAACTAAATTAGAAAAAAATAAGAAAATATGACTTCCAATTGCAGAAGCCATCATCCCAGATCATTACGTGGCTTTTCTCAACTATGAAATACCTTTTTAAAGCCCCAGATAGTAATTTCCAGACATCTTTTCTAGATTTTACAAACAGCAGCACTATCTATTAATTCCTCAATTTACAGCCACTAAGTCTATCTGCTCACTACTATCCCTGTCCATACTTTTTCACTCAGAAATTAAATCATTGGCAACAACAACAAAAAAAAACCAACCAAAAAACAAACAAACAAGCAAAAAAAAAACCAAATAAAAGAAAGAAGGCAAAATTCCTTTTTGTATTTCTCTACAGTAATAGCTTTAAAATTTTTTCCCTGTTACCAGCATT
The DNA here is from genome assembly GCF_041296385.1 of Aphelocoma coerulescens. Taxonomy (NCBI): domain Eukaryota; kingdom Metazoa; phylum Chordata; class Aves; order Passeriformes; family Corvidae; genus Aphelocoma; species Aphelocoma coerulescens. The sequence continues at coordinate 127,418,864 of NC_091015.1, forward strand.
AGCTAAATCAGTAGCTCCTTTCTTTGTTACCAATAGCAAATATGAAGCATTCAAGCAAGAATGTGCAGGTCAACACACATTTTCAGTCCTGTGCCCTACAAGACCGTGGACGAGTGACTCTACGCACGTGTTTTTCCAGTGTATGTGGCAGATGAAAAATATTAACCTGCCTCATAAAACACTGAGACTTAATTTGAGATTTTATCACTTAAGTACTCCATAATTCTGAGCCTTTTTCTCTTCTCCTCCTTAGGAGCTAGGAAGCTTATGAGTAATTTCCACCACACTACCAAAGCTGCTGCAGAAATACAACTAGCACTGCAGTCACTAATAACCTGAATTTTTTGTGGAAGGAATGATGAAAAGTTAAGCTGTAAGTTTTAGCCACTAAGCAATATTCTTTTATCATTGTAAAAGTGACTTTTTGGATTAAATTGCTACACAGGTAATATAAGTTGTCCCTCTTTCTTTGTAGTATTAATAAGACACACATACAGGGTCTACACAGCTAATATATTACTCGAACATTCGTCTGAATTTGCATTTATGTCTTTGCCTACACATAGAAAAATTTACAAACCACAGAGAAAAATAACAAATGCCATTAATATGAATAGGGGGGAGAGGTTTTATCAGAATATTTATTCCAGAAAGTCGTAAGAGTTTTCTTACAAGAGAGCAGCTACCCTCACACTTTTCAAGCATTCATTATAGTCCTAGTTAAATCATACATTTTCACAACAAGGCTTCAGAAACAGAACTACATCAAATAAAAAAGGACCAGTTAAATAATTTTATCTGAAGAGTTTTGTTGTCCTTACACCTGAACTCTACTGTACTCAGTGGCATCAGCTTCCTTTTGTATCAGAAAAAGGAGAATATACTCTATAAACTAAGTTATTAGATAGATAAAAACTGCTGAACACCAAGGACAAGCTGAAAGTTCCTTATTTTATTAATAAATTCTCTCTTTTACATCTAAACATAGTAAAAGGCTTGTATAGTACCTAGTTTTCATATGAACATTACTACCAAAGCTAAAGTGGTATTTGAGAGAGAATGTGCCCAACAAATACATGAAGTAAAGTTTTAATTAAGCATTTACCCATCCAAACCATAACACTAAACCTAACAAAAACACAGAAAGAAGAAACATTATTAAGATCAACAATATTTATGACAGCATCTGCCATACATCAGGAGTCTCTAACTTTTTAACTTCAGGTAAAGAAAGAATTACCTTCAGGCACTATACAGAGCTACCGCCTTCTTCAAATTCAAGAGGAGAGTAACTGTGCACATTCGCTTTACTTGATTTTTGGCAACAGAGTAGCATGGCTGTTCAAAGCCAGAGAAAATCTGCAAAGAAAGGATACAGAATGCAATTATTAGTAAAAAATTATTATTAGAATGTCAGGGTTTTATGGCCATAATTGCATCTAATACAGAAATCAGTGTATGTTAATGCCAGAAGAATAATTACGTGATAATTGTTTGGGGTTTTGTTAATTAATAATGCTATCCAGTCACAAATTTGCCCAGAACTGCTATACATCTGAATACTTTTGCTCATCATTTTTGTTTAAAATAACTACTAATCATACTTTTGAGTGTTTACAAGGAGAGAAATTTAGTTTGCTATAAAGAAATGTTTGCGTTTCCATTAACTGAAATTATTTTTCAGAACTGGTGCAGAAGGTTGACGTGGTGATGCTGAGAGCAATAGAGAAAGTCTTAACAAGGCAATTTATCTATGAAACAAGGCAATTTATCTATGAAACAGCATTGAAAGATATACATGCTACTACTGTTGAATGAAGAGTCTTATCCTGCAGCTGTCTCCCACAGATTCCTTCAGGAATCAGTATCACCTTCCTTACCTGAAACAAGGTAACCTATTTTGCTAAGCCATTCACCTACTTTCAAAACATGCGTTAGACTTATTTATTCTATTTTTTTTTAAATAACCTGAAGATTCCCAGCTGCTTGTCACTGCGTCTTTGCCAGGGGCTTCTCTCCCAGAACTGCTTTTTAAACTACAACGGAAACTACAACAACCAAAATGAGTCAGATCAGCAAAGGTGACCTTTTTAGGCTATCCTAGTTCATTTTAACTGTTTTCAGTTAAGTAGCAGCGCCAAAGGAGAAGGAGCCTTGGCAAAGAACATGTTGATGAGCTATTGGGCTCAGAGCAGTGAAGCAAGTGCACAAACTCCAAACAAACATTATTTCTATCATGTTAATGCCCTAGCAAGCTTCTGAGAAGATGATCGGGCACTATAAAGGGTGATAATCCACTACTAAAAATAGGCTTGCTGAAGCCTGAAAACCATTAGAACATGTAAACCATTTTATACAACCTATGCTACTACAGACAATCAAAAACACTTCATTCCATATTTGAAAACCTTGTAATAAAGGAAAAAATCATTTTATGGTCATGGAACAGAAGAATTCTTTTCCTCCCTTTTGTCTGCTCCCTCTTCACTCCTATGCAAAATGCACACATAACATTTTATCAGAAGCAAAGGTACAATAAAAAGGAAATAACCAATGTGTTTAAGTGCTACCACAAGAAAAATTTAATTAAAATGTCCTCCTCCAGTTTAGCTATCAGCAGTCAGTAGTTGTACTTGAGCAAAATGAATTTATGAATACTTTCTTTAGATCAAAGTAATGCACATTAACATGAAACTACTGAAACACTTCTGCCACAAACTAGGAACACAACACAATCTCTGTCTTGCAACTCCTTTGCAACCGTTAAGAAGACAAAAAGCAAGTGCTGTTTCTCAACATTTCATCAAACAATGCTGGGGGAAAAGAACTGCAATGACACAGGCAGGACAAATCTGTATTAGATTACTCTTTGGGAAAGAAAAAAAAAAGAAAGTAGAATTCACAGAATTCCACAAAATTCACCCACTCTCAAGGTTGTTACAAATTTCAGCGAACACTTTCAGGAAGAGAGGAATCATGTAAAGCAAGGTTCCAGAGAATACATGCCTTGAACAACAGCCTCCCCTGCAAGATTCACTGATGCCCAACAAAGACATACTGCAGCCCTCCCTCCCTTTAGCAGGAACTACATCAAGTGCCTCTCTCCAGCTGTCCTCACATCACTGGAAGAAAATTAATTTTGAGAGCTCTCCCTAGTCTTGCATCTCTGGACAAAATCTGTCTGACTGTGTTCAAAGTGAAAGATAAGTTACAGAGGGTATACATGAAAACCTACCACAGTTGCCTAAGTTTCTTTTCTTTCAAAGGTCAGGTTATTGCAGACTATTACAGGCAAGGTCAGCTACACATCACGAATTGGCCTTTGTTCCCAACACAAATTCTTAACGCAATCTTGGAGCAAAGTCACGCCATCAAGCTTCAACAGAATATATCCAAACACATTTTATTCTTCTTCTGTTTTTATTACCAGAACAGGCCATTAGGAGAATGTCAGGCTTTATTTATTTTTAGCTTTAAACTTTTATGGAGTGTTACAAGTTTCAAAGGGTTTTTTTGCTGAAATTATTTTAATTCATCTTAATAGAGGTTGAACAACTACACTATCTGACAGCTACTGAAGACGGAGCTGCTACCTATGTAATGAAAAAAGACAACAAATGGCTAGTCCACCCCGATTATTTGTTTAAACTGTGTAACTTGCAGCATTAGATCCATGCTAGATCCTTCACATTATGGGATAGAAGTCTCTATGACCAACTGCCACGAATTATCAATAATATAATTTTAAAAAATAGATGAACATTTGAAACTTTCTGTAACAGCTGCCAGAGCAAACAGAATATGGTAGGCATTAACACAAGAAAATAAATGAGATTATAAAAATGTAAGAATGGCACAAAGTATAAAAAGTTTCCGTAATTGAGAATAAGTATATTGTCACATTAGCTATTAAACCACCAAAATCAGCTATGAATACATTGTGCTGGTTGTAATATATATTTCACTGCTCTACACTGCATTTACATTGCAATGCAATTACTGCAATCTTTTTCTGTATAATATAAACTCTTCAACAACCAACTACTTTTGAAGTCAGTGTTGATCAATACTTTCAACACATGTTTACAAGTATTGAGATGTATCTCAGTTCAGGACATGCTCATTGTTATATCTCTAGAAGGAAACTAATATCTATTTATGGACCCTTCCTTTTCATCATTATAGCACAGGCATCACAGGTTTCACAGCACTCCACAAATAATCCTATGGCTACATTAACCATCCATTTCTGCCCTTAAGTGCAAAATCCCTGCTCCTAATTATCTAATGCTGACTGTTCCATTGTTTCATGGAACAACTTCAAGAACTTCACAAACTCAAACCCTGAATCATGGCATTCAGAGTAGGACAAAGAAATCAACATTTATGCTGTTTGGGTTTAATAGGACATCCATCAACCTCACTTAAGTCTTTAAGTTCCCTCTGTATTATCTTAATTGTTCGCACTCATGCTTCTGACATCTCATTTCCCAGACTTCCTTTATAATCTGGATTACAAACTAAACTTGAGCAAACAAAGATACTGATAAATTTTTCTTTAATACCATAGAATTTAAAATGAATCATGCCAAAGTAATGGCATTCCTTTAAACTCAGTGGTGTAAAATGCCATCCACAACAGTAACACAAACAGTATAAGGTACCTTGCTTCTTGTACCCAGGGAACAGCAGGGAAGTGCTGCTCCACATCTGTATGCTAAGTGTGATACTTATCAACACTTCACCTGCCAGGTCAGATACAACCAAGAGGCCCAAACTCTTTTTGTCCTGTGTGTATCTCAGGTCAAAAAAAGCCTGAAAGTAGACAGTACTAGCTAAACTACCAGATCAAGGCAAGTCTGTTCACAGTGCCTGCATTTTCACACTGCTATTAGACATTCACATAGCTCTGTGGGATCATCACCTGTGTGCTGCTGATACAGAAGTTTCACTTCCCTTACTGCAGAGGTGCTGAGGCTACACTACAGGCAACAGTGTCTCCAATATGAGTCATAAATGTTACCCCCAATTACCACAGTCAGGAGTCTCACAGGTCAGCACCAGAATTTCTGCCTGTTGAAAGGGCAATTCATCTGAGGCAAAGGCTGACAAGTCTGTGACATGCTTAAAAAGCCTCAAGTGCTATTCCTCATTCACTGAATATCTTATCTGGGTAGCATCTCCCCTCAAGGCTAATATACCTTTATTACCTCTCGAGCTGGAGTTAACTTCAGAGCACATTAGCATGTTATTAAATGGTGCTTCATTTCCATACCACAAATCTTAAGGTTTGCCTTTGAGATGCTGCAGTTCCTGTGATTTCACCTTTCAGAGCAGCATTTCCTGCTTCACCTCAACTTAGGTATATGTATAATAGACAAAGGTACAAGACCAGTGCAGAATATTCCCTACAATTAATTTTGTTTTCTTCTATAAACCTGCCTTCTACCTCCACTTTGTTTTTATTTTCAAGTGCCCCTTTCAAAAAATGCTATTTTGCTCCAACTTGCAGACCCCAAATCTGAGTATTTTATAGCACATAAATCAAAGGAAAATGAAAATAGAAACTGAAGCTGAATTTAATGCAACTAACACCTTTCTTCACATTAGTTGCAAGATTCTCTCTAAAAGCAGGCTTCGAGAAGCTTTCTTCAATACTGAATCCAACGCATCTAACCAGAAATACCTAAATTTTGAGAAACATTACTACTACCACCATCAGAAGAATAGAAAGAATGACCCCATTGTGAGGGCACACATTCTTTAGTAAGGCTTTATGCAACAGAAATGGCTATGTTTCTAAAATACATATGCAAATGCATACCATTTTCTGGATAGCCAACTATTGAAAGGAAATATGTTTTAAAAGGCACTATAAAAACTTAAAAAGAAAAACTAAAAAATAATAATTAGAAAAAAAACCTAAGCTGTGTGATAAGTGAGCTCCTCCTGACCCAGTTGCAGAGAATAATTTAATTCCCCTACTCCTCCAAAATAAATTTACCAAGCAGACCACATTTAATCACCAAGATATATTACTGCAGGTGGAGATCCTATCTCCCATTACCACCTTATATCAAAGCCTATAAACCTCATGCTCAAGCCACACTGTAGTCTTAAAGAAAGGCTGTCAATCCCTGACATCTGTAAGGTGCCATCTGGAGCTCTATTTATACTGTGTTGAGATGTGCATCAGGCACAGAGGCGGTTACTTAATTACAGCATCTCCAACAGTCACTGTGCTCCTAACAGCTCTCAAACTCAGCTGCTGGTCAGCAAAGCTTTTCCACTCAACCCAAGAGCCGAGCTGCAATCCCACAGAGCAACCAGGACACATTCCTAAGCTTCTACTTCCCCATTCACTAAAGAGGAATTTCAAAAGTCACTAATTCAGTACTTCATAGTCTAAGAGGCTTTTCCCCCCTTCCCCTCCTTTAAGATGAATAATTTTATATAATACTAACCTAATATTTCAGCTACATACAGCCATCATATTCAGAGTTGCTCCTACAACTCGGAATTACATGGAAGCTCCTCATTCAGCTAAGTAGGTGCTGCAATGCCTTCAGAGATCCTCAACAACATCAAGGGCAAAAGAGCAGATCAAAAGCAAATGCATCTGGGCAGGCAAGAAAACACTGTGCATGAAAGAGTAGCTTTGAAATCGGTGTGGCCCAAAACAATGCAGCTTCTCACAAGTTCAGACAAAATTTACACCGTGAATTCTAGGAATGCGATAGTTTCAAACATGTTCATGAGACAACAAGCACATTTTCAGGCACTGTGTCATGATTCCATATGGACATGATTATAAAGCTTCAAATCTGATGGTTAGCATCTATTTACATTGCTGTTTTCACTGATTTGAAGAGCTGCCAAAACACAATCCATGTAACAGATCAGACAAAAGTTCTCCTCTTCCAACAGTAAATACAACTTTACCATATTTTTCAAAACTCCACATCTCTTGCACGATAGAAAGTAAACACTTCTGTGCCTCAGTTAACAGGTACAAGTCAGAAAACCAACCTAGGATTTCTGACAACCTTATTGCTAGGAAACAGCCCACAGCCTGTAGAAGTAGCCCTTCTCTTTCTTTCCTTTTTTTGTTTTTAATTGATGGAAACAAGCCTTTCCACAGCTGTCTGCACCTTAGTTTTTGACAAAGTTAACTGACGGTTTTGTCAGATTTTACTTTTTTTAATGTATAATTTTACCATTTCAAAGCATTTGTGGAGAACAAGCCTCCCTTGAATTACAGAGATTAATACATTCTCTTTGCAAAGATTGGTGCTCTCAGGTACATGGAGCTTCAGGTGGTTTTATTCAAGTTACTGACTGACTCCATAATGGTGGGAAGGTTCTTCCTGTAGGCACATACTCTTTAAAATAATTAGCATGTAAAATCTTCAAGTGTTTGCAAACAATTCTGCAAGAAACAGAAAACAAATTCTATTCTTTCTTATGCCCAACTCAGACAAGTCAGCACCAACGCTCTTCCACTAACACTCTCTGATTAACCAAGGCCACAAACTCTGCTAACAGAAAGAGCACTAGACTTATGAATCCCTTTCCTCAGCCAGTTCTTTTCTGCTCCTTTCCCTGCACCAACTTTCAGTGATGCAACTATCCATATTTCTATGGAATAAACTGGATTATTTTGCTGCATTAAGTTAGAAACAGCATGCTTCCCCAGGATCCTGATAGCTCAAATTGGTTCCGTGATCTGGTTCATTACACAACTCCACAAACTGCTACACTTCAATTATGACTGGAAAGAGGCCAATGAATACAGAGGATACTCAATATCACAACCATCATTCAAGAAGAAAAGTGAAAATTTTCAGAAGGCATCATTCACATTTCTAACTGCCCGTGCCATCCTCAGTTACTAACAGATCCCCTCTTAGAAATGGAAACCTAGTAAAAAACCCCAAACTAGTACCCTCTTAAAAGCAGGCTAAAATAACGTAAAAATTTACAATTACTACAGATGCAACTGAGGACAGATTTTCTCAAAATATAGTCTAGGAGGCCATTTCCCCTGTTCTTCCCTCTTCAGATACAACATCCTAATGCTACAACTTTTTTTTTCTTTTATGTGGAAAAAAAGAAGAATCTTGGCCAGAACTATTTAAAAGATGAAAACATAGACTGATTAAATGGCATTTACTTTATAGGAATGAAAACACTACAGATGGAAAAGAAAGTAAAAGATTGACAATAATGAAATGTAAGGCAAGTAAAGATCCTCGTGATTTAGTCTGACTGCCTACATAAAAGTCACAGGTTCTTCCTTAATTTCTATTCATAAGCAATCAGATTTTCAAATACCATTAAAGTTTTCTAGTAATAAGGAAATCCACTACTGTCTTGGTAAACTGTTCAATTGATTTGAAACATCCAAACTTGTTTCAAATTTTTCTTACCCTATACTAATTATAAAATTAGTATTTGAACTTTCATGATCTAAAGATGGAATTTACCAAATTTCTCCTTTTGAAGTTACTTATAATTCACATGTCATCTACCAACCTCCTCCTATTTATCAACATTCTTTTCTTTCCAGTGGTATCTGAAAGAGGTAAGTAAATGGCCATCAGCAAGATGCAGCACTGATATAACCCCCAGTCTCCCTAGGAATACATATTCAGCAATGTCTAGATTCTTCTCAGATCAGTCTATTACTCTTTTTGGATATGACATATTTACAAATCACCTTTGGATCTCTACTGGCATCAGTTTGAAAGAAGATAACAGCAATGTGCTGAGAAATAAGAAAAGCTGCACGATTGTTTGAAGAATATTAAATTGTCTCTAATCTCAAGAAGGTGTTAGTTCTAATTTTCACCTGCCCTTCTTTACCTTTCTGGAATATAAATCTTTGGTAGTTTAAAACAACTAACAATGTGCACTGATAAATTCTTTTATACAGTGTTACCAACTAAAGAGCTATACAATCACCAAAGAAACCCCAAGAAAGATGAAGAAAAACACAACTTACAACAACTGAGGTATTACAACTATACTCCTGGCTTACTGAACCCTGGTTGTCCTGTTTAGAGCCATAATATGCAAGTGAAAATGTTGTTACAATACACTTGCTTTTCGAAATTTATAGGTATTTTACCACCAAGCCTTTAGTATAAAAAGGATACACATTACCCCTCCCCCCCTTCATTCAGACAGAACTGAGAATTTTGAGTCATATTTTCAAACCATTCACAGGGTGAGAATCAAGTCTCTTTCAATCAGTAGACAACACAAGTACTTGCAAAGAATATTTTTAAATAGAGAAGTCAGCTTGAATTTACTAGTGGAACACTTACAATATAGCATAAGCACAATGTATTAGAAGAGAGCTTCTAGTACTGTTACACAATATATTCTTATATAAGCATCTTCACTTCATCTGAATTTAATAAAAATACACACTGTGGAGGATGGAAGAAAAACTATATAAATAAAAGCACCATTTTGTCAGTATGAACTGTTTATCCTAAGCCAACTACAATAAATAAGGGTAAAATCTTCAGACTTTTGACATACCAGCACAGCTACTTGGCATCAACAAACTCAAAATAAAGTTTGAGATAAACCACTGACATTGAAAGTCCCTGCAATATTAGGAGAAAAACACCATTCAAATAATAAAGAGCAAAAAGTACTGCAGCTATACCTACAACACAAAAGAGCATTACATGTTCGGTCATAGAAAAAGAAAAGGCAGATAAGTCATTTAAAAGATAAATTGAACACTAAATCAAAATAGAATTTGGGAATTTAGCAACAGCTACCTCAAACATTCAAAAATCAGACCTCAGCAAAGTGCAATTCTTACAGAATTTATATTTTAGCTTTGTTAAGGGTGGTATGATTTTTTGAATCCATGATGTAAGTAAAACTTTTCCTATAATTAGTTCTTCAATACTGCATTCTACCTCTAAAATACAAACTGTTTTCAATCTGTTCAAAATGAAAACAGCATACTGGCCTGTCAAACACATCGTCAAGAAAAATAATGAAGATTGATGCTTCATACAGATACTAGTTCCACCTAATCCCTCCAAATAAAAGCAACATGCAACTGAAATACTGAACACACAATTTCACTATTGCCACCACAGCTTTCCTACTCTCCTGAAAAAGCAAAAATACTGTTTCAAAAGAAAGTCTTAAGAGGCAAGAAAATATGAGCTATTTTATAAAGAGAAAATAAAACCATGTTCTGAAGTCAGTTAAAAACCCATTAGAACATTACTTAGGCAGAGCTGCTCTCAAATATTCACACACCATTCTTCTCATTGATCCTACAGCATTACACAGCAAGACAGATGCAGGACATTTGGAACCCAACTAGTCAACAAAGCAGTTTTACATTTTACTTTCCACCAACAAGTAATCAACACAGGTCAGAAAGAAATTCATACAGCCCTCAAACAAGCCTTTTTTGTACTTATTCATAGAAAACAGGCTACCACATTCTACCACAGCTTATCTTCTAGATGCCCAAACTACTAGAGCTTTATATATAGCACACCATAATCATATCACCTTGATGTGATAAAGACAGCAGGCCCAGCTGCAAAATCTGTTTCCAAAAGAAAGCGTCAACATCTTGGATGAACATAAAAAGCTACACTGAGCTGTTGCTTGAGCTGGTAGTTTGAGCTCAGAACCACGGACTGCAAACCTGAACAACAAAAGGAAAATACACACCTGGAGATGGACAGAAGACAAGCAAGCATTGCCCTGGCAGCCCCAGTGTTTCTCCTGACCAGCCCCATCTCAATGTAAATGTAAAATGAATGTAAATGTGGGATCAATAAATTTGTTTTGATATTTCTACTGACAGCTTCCAATAATTGGTATTGAAATATTATTCATGTATTATTAACAATATAGTTATGCTTGAATCCTATTAGAAAACACCAAGTATATCCACTTCCAACCCTGCTTACAAATAGAAAGGATAGAAAGAGCTGGTACATGGCTATGATGCCTTCCACCTTGCCTTTCAACTGAACTACATTAAAAAAACTGAAATTTAAATTAAAATTAAATAAAGAGTGGATCTGCACTATGAATTAACTCATAAATAGTGACTTTCTCAGTAACCACAGAATGTTAATTAGCTCACAAAAATAATTGCTAGCCATTTCTTTATCACCATTAATTGTGCTATAGGCTTTTACAACACACAGTTCATGTGAGATCTTTCAACTTGTACACCAAAATCATTAGTCTGGCAAATCAGCTAGAAAACAGCTCTAATTCTTGCAATTAAATTAGTAATTTACATATTAATGATTTTTTTTTTTTTGCCTGTTTGGTATCAATCCTGCAGTATAATACAATAGTATTATGTAAGTTGGCATCTTGTAATTAAGTGTTTGCTACTCAGTAATACTGATTAACAACTTTGCATCAGAATGCTAGCTATTAATAGGCTCCTTGAAAGCAGTAAGGTATTTTTTTATTAAGGCATTTTTTTGTCCCCTCCTCATCTTCAGAAACTGTTCATATAATGTCATTGAGCTGTGGACCAAAAATCAGGAGCACAACTTTTTTGAGCAATATTGCAAATGCAAAAGGAAACACATGACTGTTCGGGCACTATCCAAATGACTGAAGTGGCTCGTGTGACAATTGGGTAAGCACACTATAGTTTTTCATTTCAACTTCTTGTTTTCACTTTACCTCAACGTGCTAATGAACCCATCCTGTGCAATATAAGTCTTAAGATCCTTACATCACTCTAAGCCAGTCTTTCACAGAAAGCAACTGCTAGTTTAAAAGCAAATAAAGACTTAAGGACACACTGATAACATACAGAAAAATTCTTTCCAGTGATCCCACTGTAACTGCCACTCTCTTATCAAAAACAACAAATCAACATGTGCTACTCCCTTATCCCCAACATACACTCTATCCTCCATTTAACCAAAATAACTGAAGTTCAGTCTGGAAATTATGTTTGCCACCTTAGCTTCTGCAAGGCTATGTCACAGCTGTGTTCAGACAACATGCAGGGACACACAGTTTTTTTAAACGGACACCACAAAAGACCTCAAAATAACCCTTGCCCTCTTCTCCGGTCAGAGCACAAACCTGCTGTGTACACTTCTAATTATAAATATAGTAACCTGACATGGGAGAGAGACAGCCCCTTAAGCAGGATCTCAGAAACTACTAACCCAAATCTGTGCTGAGCACAAGTCTAGAACAACACAATTAAGGCTAAGATAGATTGCTATTTTACAATCTACAAAACACACAGCTACTTGTACAAAGTGCACAACAACAACGTACTTCCAAAATTGCACTTTCAAAGCACAATTAGGTCTATCTTACAATAATGGATTATCCCAAAAGATCCCATTTGTATTTCTAGCACTAAAACTGGCACAGCTCTAAAGACCCTTTCCATGTGTTCTTCAGCAAGTCATTTTCTTTACTACTCTCAACATAACAAAATAAAGCCATATTGAGTTCCAGGCAGCATTTAGAGTAAGTACAGATATATTCTCTGCACACTTTAAACTAAACTTAGTGATGTTAGAATACCTAAATTCTTTCTTGTTAATATTTGCTTCTTGGCACAAATGGTTGTATTAGACCACCAGAAAACAGTAAGGCCCTTTCTTCACGTGCTTCATCTTTTAAAAATTTCCCAAGGTACTACATACTAAATATTCTTAAAATTCATAACTTACATACACCATAAATGTGCACGTTTTCATTATTACTAAGTACTTCCATGAAGTATGGAGATGAACTTTTTAGAAGGGTATGTATGGGAGAAGACATGGGACAATGGCTTTAAATTGAAAGAGGATAAGTTTAGATTGGATATAAGGAAGAAATTCCTTAGTGTGAGGGTGGTGAGGCACCAGAACAGGTTGCCCAGAGAAGCTGTGGATGCCCCATCCCTGAAAGTGTTCAGGGACAGGTTGGATGGGGTTTTGAGCAACCTGGTCTAGTGGAAGGTGTCCCTGCCCATGGCAGGGAGGCGGGAAATAGATGATCTTTAAGGTCCCTTCCAACCCAGCCCATTCTATAATTCTGATTCTATTTATATTGTTACTCCTCACAGTACTTCTCAGCTGTATAAAATTCAACTGTATGAAACACACACCTCCAGAAGTGTTAAGTCCTTCCATAAACCTAACAGCACAAACTACTTCTAACACACATATACGTGAAGAGAAGGAAAAAACCCCAAACCTCAACCTCTTCATTCTTTCCCATAAAGAAATAAAGGTGAAAGCTTAAAATATGAACCACAAGAAATGGCTCATGGCCAGGACATACCATCAGACAAAAACAAATGACACAAGAGAAAAAAAAGCTATGGTTATATGAGGTCTACACTAACATTTCTGGGTTTCTCAGGACCAGAGACGACTTTTTATTTCGTGACTAGACGACGTTCAGTGAGAAACATGAGCACTACAAAAATCAGCTCATTTAATTCTCCCAGCATTTATATTAGCATTTCTACCTCTGGATCTCTGGCAGCCAGTACTTTGGGGGTCAGTAAGAAAAGTGAGCACTGACCCACAGAACAGCCTGAAAGTTTACCAAAGAGCCGTAAGGAGAAACTGAAGGGAAAATTCATTACAGGACACATGCTTCCTCGGGAGCAGGACCAAGTAAACAACCGAGGGAGAGGAAGAAAAACGTTTGTAAACACACAACGCTCCGGCACGGCGCTCGCCCGACCGCCGCCAACGGCGAGCACGGAGGCGCTGCCAGGCTGAGTCATTCCTTGTAGTAACTTCACCGCGAATCCCTCGCCCTGGCAGCGGAGCCCCGGGCAGGCAGGGAGCACCCCGGCCCAGCCGGCGCTGCTCCCCTCTGAGGGCTGGCACCAACCGCGCCCCCACAGCAGCTGCGCTGGGGGCACCCCGCCGCCCCGGGACCGGCTCCAGGCGCCGGATCCCGGTCCTACTCGACCCCCGCCCCGCCGCCTCCCAGCTCTTTGTCGCCCGCCCCACGGGTACAGCCCTGCGCCCAGCGCCGGGACCGCCGCCCCTCGCCAAGGCCGCCCTCCCGGTACCGGAATCCCCGCCTTCCCCGCGGCTGGGAGGGGCTGAGCGGAGCGGCGGGGGGAGCCCGCACAGCCCCAGGCAGCGTCCGCACTCACCCCCGGGTCCCGCGCGGGCAGCGCCGCTCATCCTGCGGCGGTGGCGGCGCGTCCCCCCCGCGCCGCGCGGCCGGGCCCGGCGGCTCCGCGGGGGCGCGCAGCGCCTCGGCGGGGCCCGCGGCCGGGCGGGGAAAGGCGGCGGGCGGGGAGAGGCGGCTCGGCAGGGCGGGCTGGGGGCCGCGGACACCGGGGGAACCCTGCCTGGCGCGGCCGCCGCCGCCGCCGGTGTTTGTTGTTGTCGTCAGCCGCTTCCGGCGCGAGGGCTGCCGGGAGGGGGCGGCCGGGGGAGGGACCGCGCGGCGGAAGCGGCGGCTCCGGACGGGCGGAATCCGGGAGGGGTCTGGGGTGGAAGCGGCCCCTGAGGATCATCTGGTTCCTACCCTGTGGGCAGGGGCACCGTCCACTAGACCGGGTTGCTCAGAGCCCGGTCCACCCTGGCCCTGAATACTTCCAGGGATGCGTTCAAGATCATCCCACCTTACTTCTGGGCTGCCAGTTCCAGTTTCCTCACCACCGTCACAGTAAAGAATGTTTTCCTGGTATCTAATCTAAACGTATTCTTTCTCACTTTAAACACATTCACCCTTGTCCTGTCCCGACACACCCTTGTAAATAGTCTTGCCCCATGTTTCCTCCAAGTTCCCTTAAGATACTGGAAGGCCACAATTAGTCATCCTGAAGCCTTCTCTTTTCCAGGCTGAACAATCCCCATTCTTTCAGCTTTTCCTCGTAGGAGAGGTGCTCCATCCCTCTGACCGACTTGACGGCCTCCTCTGGACTTACTCCAACAGGTCCATGTCCTTCCTGTGCTGGGACCCCAGAGATGGATGCAGCGCTCCGGGTGGGATCTCACCAGAGCAAAGCAGAGAGGCAGAATCCCCTCCCTTGCCCTGCCAGCTGCGATGCTTTTGATCCAGCCCAGGACATGATTGGCTTTTGGAAGTCAGACTCTTGGCCTTACCTGAACAGGAAATTTCTTCAATTTCATTTTAATCTGGCATGACGAGATCAAAAGTTTAGGAAATCTACAGACAGACTTAGATAGGAGATCAACTTGGTCAGTCCAACCAAAGGATGTGTCTATTTCCCAAACACACAGGATTTTTTTTTTTTTTTAAACTAAAAGTTGAGACCTGCTAGCAAGGATAAATTGGAAATAAATAGAAAGAGAAGGATTCATAGCATGGGAATCAAGGGCTCTCTGTCACTATAGTCTTTTTCATGCCATAGGCATTGACTATTATTTCAGTGTTTTAGATTATGGCTCTTTGCATTCCCAGTTGCTAGGCAGAATTTAGCAGATGTTCAACTCATCCCTGCACTGGCAGGTGAGTGTGGCCCCAGGTGCACTCACTGTCCAGACTGGGCTCCACACTGCCTCCCTCCCTGTGAGGAGGGTGGGTCCTTGTGGGGACTCTTTTGTATCCCACAGTGATCAGGGAACACATGGACCATCAAACAAGAATGTATGGCCCAAGATTTTCCCTGGGTCAGCTCTGTAGATTGCTTAAATGAAACTTCATGAAACTTCCATGAAACATGATGGAAAGGTATCTTGAAGGAAGGAGAGCTTTTGACATAAAGCAGTCCACAAGCTGTAGGGTGGGAACCAGCCTCTTACTCCTGTCTGAGAAAACAAGAGTGAACCTTGCACACATCACTTTTGGTTTCTGTTTTATTACAAGTTTCTTTAGAGGCTTAACCCACAGAACTTTGGGTTGAGGACATTTCCCCATAAATCAGAGAAGAGTGAATTGGAGAGGAACAGAAGCAAGGGCTTTGTTTGGCTCAGAGATGCAAGAGAGGATCACAATGCTGGCATTAAGGACATCCTCTAGCCAAGATCCTTTGAGAACAGCATACAGCTGGATTGTACTTTCTCTGCTGCCTACCTTCATCTCTCCTTCCATAACATACACCATAGGCAGCAAGTCGTGGCAAAGCATAATGTTGTGGCCAGAGTATATTCAGATATGGAATATACTCTGCAAATCAGAGGAGGATTGCAAAAAAGAGTGCAAGCATGCCATGGTCCCCAGCACAGGAAGGACATCAACATGCTGGAAAGAGTCCAGGCCACCAGGTTGATTAGAGGGATGGAGGATGTCTCCTATGAGAAAAGGGTGAGAGAATTTGCTTTGTTCATCCTGGAAAAGGCTTCAGGGTGACCTAATTGCAGCCTTCCAGTACCTTAAGGTACTTCTCACAAACTGGATCAGGTTTATGGTTTTCACATTAAACTTGTGAATTAGCCACCTCTGCTATGTTGGAGAGCTTCCTGCCTGTTTGACACATTAAAGGCTATGTTGAATAGTCACAGCCTGTCTAGAAAGGAATTTCTTGGCTTTTTAAAGAAAGGCCCTAGTTGCCACCTTGTGGCACCCCATAAACAAGTACTCCCCAGCTCTGCAGCTTGTTGGGAGATGTGTCCAAATTCTGAAAGACACCTTTGGCTCTTCAGACTACAACAATGAATGGAGCTGGGAAGACATCAGTACTCAAACAGATGTAATGGGAAATATAATACAAGATTCTATTAAAGCAATTCAAGGCAGCTTTCTGTAATATAACACTGATTATGTCAAAGCTGTGTTATTTTAGTTCTATAGATGTCAACTTCTGCATTTTGCATCTCTTAAAATGGTCTTCTTAATTTTTTTTGACTGTGATGAAGGACTAGCCTTTAGTGTGAAAGGAATGATATCCAGATAGAACTTGACAGAACAAGTGCCATGCATGCTGTAATCAGAGGTCAGAAAACCCCCTTGAGGTTTAGTAAGCCTGAAGCACGAACAAGTCTCATTAAAATTCTCTTGTGGAGAAACTACTGAGAGCAACCTCCTGAAGTTTGAGAAGCTGAGACATTGGCAAGAGAAGCAGCAGCATCTCTTCCAACACTGAAGCAGCAGTGCTGACAGAGCTTGTAGTTTTCTGTCAAAGCACCTCTGCCACTCAGGCTCTCAACAATTGCATAAATGAGGCTTCAGGCACTTAAGCACAGTTCTGGTTTTTACAGCACGTGTGGGACAACTGTTGATTGATTTGAGAGGCAGCTCAGGCAGGACTGAAGCAGGAACTTCAGTTCTGGGGAGTAAGCAAAGTGCTGCTAGCAGAGCAGGTTGTTCTGGCTTATTCTTGTAACGTTTCATTATGTTGCTTCCTCTCAAAGTGTTCCAGAGCCACTTCATGCCAAACAACTAATTACAGGGTTTTTTCATGAGTCTGTCTGAACAAAACCTAAAATTTAACATTATATCTAGCACTTCTATCCTAAAAAAGCAGCATTTTATGAAAAAGTGTTTGCTCTAGGATATAAAAAAAGAAAGCATTGAATCAGGGTTACTGAGAATTCTTCACAGTTTCAAAGTGCTGTACCAAATATAGGTTATTATTCTTTCAAGATACTGTTTAGGATCCACCTATATATTTTTTCACATTCTGTAAAACAACCAAGAAGGTTGAAGGAGTTTTTCACTGTGTACTTTTAATTTTGGGTGCTAAATGTGGTATACTGAAGAATGTGTCTCTTAAACTACATATTTATGCAGCTGTAGTGAGAGAGCAAAAAGAGCAGGCTGCTCTTCAAGGGAAAGCATACTGGGAGCCCAGGCTGGCAGCAAGGGGCATTGTCATAGACAAGAGGCACAGTCCCACAGTATCAGTGAGGTCTGCTGACAGTTTTTTGTATGATTGTTGTCTGCCGTGCCAGTAATGGACCAATACGGTCACTATTTATTTAGTTCCAAATGTACTTCAAAAACCACATCTTCCTATTTTCTTTAGCTCTGCTTGCCATAAGTTCTCACTGTGTACTTCTGCTTCCCTTACTGTTGTGTCTTGGTTTAAGCCCAGCCAGCCATCAAGTACCACAAAGCTGCTTGCTCACACAGCTCCCTCCTGCAGTGAGATGTGGAGGAGAGGCAGGAAAAAATTGTAAACCACATGGGTTGAGATATAAACAGTTTAATAATTCAAATTAAGGAATAGTAATATTAAAATAATAATAGTAATTGAGACAACAAAAAGAGAGAGGAATAAAACCTGAAACAGACAAGCAAGGCCTCAATCAGTTGCTCACCACCCACTGACAGATGCCCAGCCCTGCCTTGAGCAGTGGTCAGTCCCTCCCAGCCTCAAATCCCCCCAGTTTATATACCAAGCATGACATTCTATGATATGGAACATCCCTTTGGTCTATTCAGGTCAGCTGTCCTGGCCATTCTCCCACCTGGCTTCTTGTGCACCTGCTCACTGCCAGAGCATGGGAAACTGGAAAGTCCTTGGCTTGGAGTAAGCCATGTGTAGCAACAACTAAACCATCCGTGTGTTATCAACATTATTCTCACACTAAAAAAAAAAAAAACCCACAGCACTGTACCAGATACTAAGAGGAAAATCAATTCTGCCCCAGTCAAAACCAGAACACATTGCCATCTTCATTCATTTCCCTTGATTTTTGTCTTGTTGGGGCTTCTTTTGTTTGGTTTTTTTTTTCTTTTTCTCTTTTTTCAAATACTGGAAAGAACTATATTCATTCCCCTTCTAGATCAGGCTGATGCTTTAAACCCAAGTTCCTTCCTTCTCTGTTAATGCTTTGTGGCATCTTGCAAAATAATCTATAACAAGTATTAATTTTCATTTTAAGTCTTCCTCCAAATAAATAAACACTTCAAAACCCAGTAATTTTTAAAGGACAAAATACTGTTCTGACCTGGAATACGCAAAGTAAACACCAATCTCCAGCAACAAAGTGCTCCTGCGTGTTTTGAGAGAGACTTCAAGAACTTCAATTATCCTTTAATATAGCCTGGAAGTCCATGGCAAACACCAAGTCCTATCTCATCTCTTGCTTCTTGTCCAAAGCACTAACTGGTCCATAGGCAATCACTAATTTGTTTTTGAATGGTCAGTGACTCAAGAGCAGCTGATGCCATTTTGAAAGCATGCCACTCCCTCTGACCTCGTTATGGATCATTCCTAACCAATGATTTTAACATCGTGTGGCTTACCAATGTTTCGGTAGTTCTGACTACACAAGTTTTGAATTCATAAGTGATTTTTCTTGTTTACTGCCAGAGCTCCCTGCAGGAAGGGAATAGTTAGGTTCAATTTAACATCTAGGTCATGAGATCAGTTCTTGGTCCTGGGCAGAAATTGGCAAAGGACATTTAAACTTCAGATAAAATAAGTCAGAATAGACATACTCTCAGAAGTGGTTAAGGACAGAAGCTCTCAAGGGAAAACAGGCAGCTGAATAATCCTATAAAAATCCCCTGCTGTGCATTTTCATTTAAGAAGCCCCATTTGTGTAAGGGACCTTCCAATACCACCACTTCTCCTCAGCACTCAGATGATAATGAATGCAACAAGGTCAAACAAGCATTACAGTGAAGACTGCATGGAACAACAGTAATACTGTTAGTAATATTTATAGAAAGTTATAGTTGTGTAAGCATTACTGAATATTTAGTGTTACTGAGAATAGAATTCCCATTTTTTACTGTCTATCAGCTTTGGGTTTTCATATAAAAGCACTGAAGTCATGTTCATAAAAACCATAGAGTGGTTTGTATTGGAAGGGACCTTAAAGATTATCTAGTTTCAACTCTCCTGCCGTGGGCAGGGACACCTTCAACTAGACCAGGTTGCTCAGAACCCCATCCAACCTGGCCTTGAATGTTTCCAGGGATGGGGCATCCACCACCCCTTGGGCAGCCTATTCCCGCATTTTAAGACCTTTATTGTGAAAAACTTCCTTATGTCTTAGAGCTATAGTAAGGACTGGAGTTAGGGAGATGCTGGCGAGCAAATCAGTATTAGTCATAGGCCTGTATTCCATTTTTCCCTTTTTAAAAATGGAGGATTTTCTACCCCTTTTCCAGTCAGTGGGAATTTCACTGAACTTCCATGACTTCTCAAATATGATGGAAAGTAGCTCAACCACTTTCTATGCTAGTTCCCTCAAGACTCATGGATGCAACTTATCAGGTCTCATGGACTTGGACACGTTCAGGTTCCTTAGATGGTCTCAAACCTGATCTTCTCCTACAGCTGGCAGTTCTTCATTCTCCCAGTCCCTGCCTTTGCTTTCTGCAATGCAGGTGGTGTGGCTGGAGCACTTGCCAGTGAAGACTGAGGCAAAAATATTTGTTGAGTACCTCAACCTTCTCTGTATCCTGGGTAACCAGCTCCCCATTCCCTTATGGAGAGAACCCACATTTTCCCTAGTCTTCCTTTTACCACTTATGTACCTATAGAAGCTTTTACTGTTGTCCTTGAGATCCTGGGCCAGGTTTAATTCTTTCAGGGTGTTAGTTGTCCTAACCCGATTCCTGGTTGCTGGGGCAATTTGTCAGTATTCCTTCCAGGTTACCTGTCCTTGCTTCCACCCTCTATAGGCTTGCATTTTCTGTTTTTGTCCAGGAGCTCCTTGTTAATCCGTGCAGGTCTCCTTGGTCACATACACAATCATAAATCATCAAAATTAATTACATAAGCAGGTATTTCAGTTGAAGAAGTTATACCAGGAATTTGTTTGGCCTGTACTGCTAGAAACCTGCTGTATTTTCCTTTTTACAGTCATGAAAGAAAATATACTCTCTCCATTTACAAAATAGCATTCTAATGATCTTTCTGGTCACAGATGACATACTCTGATCCTTTCATGATTTGCGTCACTCACTCTCCTGATTTGGTAACTATAAAGACAGAATTTGTAAACCAAGGGGTACAAGTTCCAGCTTCTCCCTTAGCCCTGCCTGCCAGTGAGCTTGTCTCTCCCTGGAAGAGTATGGGAACCCAGATGCAAATGTCAGTGCTCTGCCAGGAGCAGGGGTTTTAGGCATCTCCAGCTGAAACCACGGGCCACGAGTCAGCCAGCATCACAGCAGCTGGCCTGGAAATGTACATCAGCAGGCACTCCAGAGAGTTAAACTCAAATGCTTCTAGACTATGTCCACTCCTTCTATATTTAGCTTTTAATGTGCAGTCTATTTTTAGAGGCTAGAAAAGTATGGTTATATTTAATCTGAGTCACTAATTTAGACATTTGGGGTTTTTTACATTTTGTTAATAAGTACTAATTGCCTTTTTAAATAAGCATCTACATTCCCCTCTCTTTCCCAACCTTTCTAGTAATTCAAACTAGAAATTCATGATACAGAAACTATTTATTTAATGTATTTTATTAATATATTTAAATAAACTACAAAGAGCCTTAAACCAAATAAATAAAATCCACTTTGTACTTACATAAAGATGAATTGATGAAAATATGAAAATATAATCCATCTATTAACATATTTAACTATTTGTCTTTTGTTCTGGTAACTTAAAGTATTCAGCTCTTTTTCTTTCACTTTTATTTCTGAATGGAATAGAAACAAAACCATCTTCCTTTTTTACAGCTCCCAGGGTCTGAATTCAAAGAATTAGTCACTGACCTCAATTAACAGAGTAAACTGAAATTATGGACTAAGTACAGTGAAATGGCAATTCTTTGCATTTCCAGAAGAGACTACACCTTTCAAATATTCCTAAATACATAGGTACATTATTTTAAAGGATACTGTAGGAGTAGACTAATTTAAACTAGGTTTTAAATCATTTTCAAAAAAAACAAAAAAAAAAAAAAGAAAGAAAACTGACTATTCTGAGTGCACTTGCATTCATTACTCATTCTTAGGAGCTTTTTTATATTCATTGATGAGATCAGGCGTGGGTGCTGGTAGAGTCCTCTTTCAGAGCTTTGCAGCTTTGGAATCTGCTCTTCACTCGAGCTTTCCAATACAGCAGCTCAGATGGCTGCTGGTTTGATTGCATCATTTATGTTTCCTATGTGTTTTAAAAGCATGTATAGTTCATGTTCAAATCTGTGTAGACAGGAGATTCTTTAGATAGATGGAGATTGTGGTAGGCTATTTTGCAGTTAGAAATGCCAAAGCTCTTAAATTACTGTCTTTCTAAAATAAATTTCTAAAGTTATCTCATTTAGTACATTTATATGCCAGTGTATGAAGGACAACCAAATAGAAACTGACACATACAAATCTCTAGTAATTACAACTTACTCTCTTCTACTGAAAAAAGCAAGTTAGAGGTAATAAAGATCAATACCTGCCTAATTATTTGAGCACAGGAAAGAAAGAAAATTGTGTCAAAACTGTAATGCCAAGTCTGGCTCGCTGGAGGGCCTAGTGATGTACATTTCCAGGCTGACGTTGTGATGTTGGCTGGCTTGTGGCTTGTGGTTTCAGCTAGAGATGCCCAAAATCCCTGCTCCTGGTACAATATTCCTGCTTCCTTGAAGATCAGTTTGGGGTTTTGTTCTGTTCTTTTTTTTTTACACTTTAGGTACAAAATCAGATTTGTACATAAAGGTTGGCATTGTTTCTTATTTGACAGGGAAGAATCAGTAGGCATTGTTTCTTATTTGACAGGGAAGAATCAGTAGGCAGTATGTGCTTTACTCAAATACATAATTGCAGTCAATTAAAATTTACTGGTTGGAATCCATTTTCACAAAACCTTTCTGTTCTTAATCCTTCTATCTGTATTAACTGAATTGAACCATTGGCATCATAAAGAACAAGTGTGTTATAGACATCAGCTCAAACTATAGATTAAGCAGTTTTATCTATATGCCCTTTTTTAACATTTCCCTGAAATTAGTACTTCCAGTCTTCTGAAGTTTCCCTGATTTTCACATTTTTGTTAGTACTAACTTTAGTGGACCACAGTGTAATACCCCAAGTTAGCTCAACTTACTTAAATTCTATGTCTGTCCAAGTGCTTTCTTCATTAGCAGCAGATAATTTTCATGTCATTAATAGTTTCAGCATTTTGTTATAGGCTCAATGTTTAGTTCTAGCACTCTGGAGGAAAAAAAGAGCAACTGACCCCTGCCTTGACTGGCTATGGACCATGTTTCATAGCTTTGAGTTCACATTACTCCTATCAGTTTTTCCTTTCCTCTGCTTTGTTACATAACATTGATTAATTTTGTTACTGCTGTTGTTTAATTTCAAACTGTACATTTACATAAGTGGTGAATCTGGAAAAGCTCTTAGCCGTAGCTCTCCCCCTAGATTGTGAAATTTGGGCCTTTTATCTGCTCATTAAATCCTTTTTAAGATAGTCAATTTTCATCTACATTTTAATTTGTATGCGTGTTTTCAATTTATTTTTCTCAGTACTTTGATCTCTGGAAAATTAGTCAAAAGTAGTTGTCAAGTTTACATATGCCCTTTAATCTTAACAAAATAGATCTGTTTTGAAAGTAAAATAAAAAATGTTGGTGGTCACTGAACAGTCACAAAGACTCAGTTAATCTGGATTTATCTGCAAAAGAAATTGTTGGTGGGTTTTTTCCAGCTTAGTTATAGGTTATTTTTTAAAGACAAAAAATAAATTTTAAAAAGTCTTTAAAAAAACACAGTGCTGGAGAAAATGTCATAAAATTTTTTGTTTATTATTTCTCTACCCACCCGCTAACTCAATGTATGAGTTTGCTTAGGATGCAGAAGAGTAGAAACCCTGGTCTGTCCCAAATACTTCTTATAATCTGAGCCTGCCTAAATTTGGGGTTGCATTATGCTCTCCAATGCCATATAGGAATTCAAGGATTTCATGCAATTATCTGTAATTCAGAAATTCTCCAGACTGCCATCTCAAAAAACCTTTTATTTTCCACACAGCGTTAAGATCATTGTGCCTATTAACATTTTTGTGAAGTGTATTCTAGCATGAATGGGGGTGTTTTGTGATTTTACTGCAGACAGCTAACCTAAGAATGAACACACACTGCTAATGCTATATATGGGATTTCAGACCATCAGAGCAGAGCAGAACTTGCTTTACACAACTGTAGGAAACATTGTGGTGCTCAGGCAAGGCTGCAGAGCCAGCAAAGGGGAAATCCATAATGGGCCTACCCAGCCTGAGCTCTGTGTTCTTGTAGCTATGGCACCACAGTGCTGCTACCAGTTTACAGCTAGCAGAGACAAACCTCTGGCAGGAGGTCTTATGGTGACTTTAACTACAGGATTACATTTCTGAAAGTCTGTGATAAAAGTAATCTCAAATTGCAGGTAAAGATTGGCTAGAGTATTGCACAGGTGCACTCTGAAAAAACCAGCACACCCACATTGATAGAGAAAGTAGCAATAAAATGGAGGCATTCAAACAAAACCAAAGTGATAAAGAGCACAGGAAAAGTCTTACTGTAAGGAACAGCTCAGCAGTGTGTTTAACACTGTTGTTAGAGAGAAAAAAAGAAGGAAATATTAAGAAGGAAAAAAAAAACTGAGGTGCAAGTGAGAGTAAGCAAGATCCAAAAGTGGAATTAGACACAGAAACGTTACTCTCTTCAGTGCTTGGTGACCAGAGGAAGCCCTGGAAAACCTCAGAAGACCACTTTGTAATTTGAATTCTGTTGTGTTTGGAAAGTACCCCTCAATTGTCAGGTAAGCCAAACAAGGATTTCACAGTGAATTTCATATGATCTTTTTAGCTATCCTGCTGTGACAATTTGTTCCTAAAGACAATTTTTCATATTTCACTGAAGGTGTAGACATTTTTGTTCAGTATGTAAGAGAAAAGAAAAAAGATCCTGCTTCTTAAGTAAGTGCAAAAAAAATCTAAAAGCAAGGTCTGAGCTGTAAGAGTAAGGCCAAGAATTCTGTGGTGTTACCAAAGACAAATAATGCATTTCCTCTCAAGCCTCAATGGGCAATTGGTTTAGGTCCCAGTATTGTAATTTTGTCATTTTATAACCACATTTGTGTATCTAGGCTTTTTCTGTTCACTCTCATGGCTAATAAAACCAATATACCACATGGACATTTGCTTGTGAAGGGGACAGTAATGGCATGAAGGTCACCTTGGAAAGCAACACTGCTTTGTCCCGTCTATGCAAATGGTCCAAAATATGTGTGTCCAGCAATAGTATGAAATATAATGTCTTCTTACTTACTCTTCCTCTTGGAATTTCATTCACTATCTCCTGCTCCCCTTGTCCTACCTGTCCTGGGCTTATAAGGCAGCCAGAGTGGCATCTCACCTGATACATAACCCTTGTTCTTGAAACAGGTGCAAAGAAGAGTACAGAAAGTTACCTGCCGTATCATCAGATACAGACACTTCCAACCTAAACAGCATTCCACTACTTCTTTTTAAACTGGAGAAGTAGCGGAGTGCTTCTGGCGCCGTTAGCTTTAGGTAACAGACAAAACTTTTTTTTTTTTTTTTCTTCAAAGGAGCTTCTTCTGCGTTGCACTAATAACTGAATAATACAGCCTAGAGTTCCATGGATGCTGTGGTTTATTGCTAGCGAGAGTATTTTGCAGTACTCAAACCGCAACACTAGAGGTCATTGCTAGTCTTTACATTTTTAATCTGTCTGAAAGCAAGTCTTGGAGCTCTCCGTTGGGTGGTGGGAGTTACTTTTTAAAATTCTTTAAGCATGCATGGTGTGGAGTATGTCTGGGATCAATATCCACACAATGTATGGTTTCATAAGTTTTCACACTTCGTTTTAGATTTTTAAAGAAATTTTTAAAAAATAGATCCTTTAATTCTTTTTTCTTTTTTTTTTTTTTTTTTTTTTTTTGATATTCTGGGAATAAGACAGCCATCCCAGAACAGACAAGAAAATATATACATTAAAAAGAGCAATGGTCTTAGCAACCTGCATGCCAGTCCTATGCAATTTATTTATGTCTCTCTACTTGGTTCTTAAGTATTTTTCCAATCTCTCTTTTAGCAAGGATGGATATAGTTTTCAATATTTTTCATTAAAGGCCAATATTAGGAATATCTACTGAATTCCAGTGCAGAATATCATATGTAGAACCCTTAGTGAGGCTAGGAGAGTTTTCAGTAAGTTATTTTAACTTTATTTGATTTCTTTTAAAGTCAAATGATTGCAAAGTTGTCTGGAAGTCTTTTACCATTTCTAGGAGTTGTATCCTTGAATATTTCTAGTGCCCTAGTAAACAGCAAGCAGCAATCTAGAGGTCCAATGCAGCATGACATCAAATGTTTAAGTGCTGATACAGAGACATTATACTAGATACATATACTTAATTTCACAAAGGATCGAAGTTGTTTGAACTGCTTAATGGATTCCAAGTTATGTTCCAATTGAAAATTATTGTGTTCATAAAGCAAAGATAACCATAGCAAAAAAAAAAAAAAAAAAAAAAAAAAAAAAAAAAAAAAAAAAGAAGGAAAATTTTTGTTTGTTTTCTTGAACAAAAATTTAGGTGAACAGTCATCTCTGGTATGGTATTTTCTATTAAGTTCCAAAATTGTTACTAGATTTTCTTTCACCACATTTTAATGCAAGGAAATTATACTTCAAATTTATAGAAGAAATTGTTTTCTTTACAGAAAATTAGTTAAAATATTTTCAGAACCATAAGCTAATAAAATTTTGTTAGTTACTAAGTGACAAAATAGGAACAGTGTTTTCTTGCTCACTTAAAGTTGGTCGATGTTGTTGGTTATTTCTAGACATAGTCAATACAGGAAAAAATTGAGTTAAGTAACATTAAACAGGCTTAAACCTTTTTTCTCCTTACCCTTTTAAGTTCAGTATCTCCCTTAATCAAGAATGTTGAGTTTACTTTACTCTTCCACTAAGTGCCAAATAAATATTATGAAATAAAATTTTTGTGAGGGCTTTATTTTTTTTTTTTAGTCTTAAATTGTATGGACACCAATCCAGATTCCTTCAGCTGAACCTGTAATAATATTGCTGCCACTTCTACAAGGATGAGAAGATTAATATAAAACCATTCTTTTTAATATAAATCCATTCTTTTCAAAATTTTAAATCAGTGCAACATTTACCTGTTCTTCAATTATCATTATTATTATTCAAAGAATAATTAGTGGGTTCTTGTTGTTATGTGTTTTTTGGTTGGTCTCTTGGGTTGGGTTTTCTTGTTGCAAAGGCAACTTTTTTACATATGATTTTTAGAAATCACCCTTTTATTAATATTTTTCATGTTAATAAATTGCCCTTATGTAAATTTGAGTCACTTAGCTTCACTATACTGCCTTTTGCCCTTCGAGTAACGTTTATGAAGGGAACAGGTAATGAACATTTGGCACCAAACTTATATTCAAGAACAGATATTAATGCTCTACATTAAGTTTGTCATTCTAAGTATCTGGTGCCATGGTTCCTTGAGGCTAATTTTACCAGGACTAAATAGATTAACAACATCTCAGGTTATTTATGTTTATTTTGAATCCTGTTTCCTTTCAGATGTGTGAATGTAGTCCTCACTTTACTCAGAATAACTTGTGCAGTATTTGAATGTTGCGAAATGAGAACTAAATTTGGTGATGTGTCTGTGGCAAGAACATGGAGGTAGAAACAATAGTTTCATAGGATCTTTCATTCTGAAAACTAAAAAATATTTCCTTGAAAAGGTGATCAGATATTTTAAGTGCAATATTGCTAATTAAAATTATAAACATGGGTGTTTACGAAGAGTAAGGCTTAAACATATAAGCTATGAATATGGCTCTGTTCTTCACTGTGCAAACTAAAACAGTGCTCCCTGAAATACCTCACAAATGCCCTAAGAGAGCTTGACTCAAACCTGCCATGTTTGTTTTCTTGCTACTTTATGTAGAAAAGATGAACAATTCATGGGAACATATGAAATATGTTTAATGCATGTTCTTGTTTGGGCAATTACATTTTTAGTTGTTTTTGGGGGGTGGTTTATTTAGCAATATATTCTAATGATTTTCTTCACTAGTAACTTATTTCTTCTATTCAAATGGACAGACATATTTTGACTGTGCTTTCTTCTAGCTCACAAATCCCTTAAAGCCCTGACACAGCTGAGACCCTGTGAAATTCCTGTTCCCTTATTTTCTGTAATGATGTTGGTCTTTAAAGCTCCGGATTTCCTCTCCATTTCATGTTTCCTTGCTGGTCAGGCATGTTCAGCAGCATAGACTTTTCAAGACTGAGCTACTTAGATGAAGAGAAGTAGCCCTTGAATATCTGACTTTAGGAATCACTTTCTGATTGAAAGTTTTCAAATCAAGTTGGGAAAAATTAGTTTTTCATTCTTCTGTGCATTCTTGCATTCTTCTCTTTCACCAAGCACTTGCAGAAAGTATTTTTGCACACACTAGATGACAGTGAAAGATAGTAATTGCAAACAAGATTTTGATAACTGATAAATGGAAACACTTATTCTGTAAGTTTATGTGCTATGATCACTGATGTTATTTATGGTATTAGATATTTTGCATATAAAAAGGAATATTATCCATGTTGTCAGTTTTGCTTAACTATGTTTTTGTTTTGGTATTTTGAATGTTAATGACATAATCTTATTTATTTTCTTAGAAAGTTGTGGCATGTTTAATTCAAAGATAAATGGGATTACTGGTTTTGTGACACAACTGAGAGCCAAACTTCTACAACAGAAGGACAGGACCCATACTGCACTTTCATTTCATATTAGACTTGAGAGAAGAGGTTGATAACAGGAAAAAAAAAATAAAAGTAATAGTACGTGCAATAAAGAAACAATCTTTTTATTTCTAATTACCAGATCTTGATAAGGCCAAAGATTTTTTTCTTATACTCAGTGGCTATTTCTGAAAATCACAGCTTCTGGGTGAAATGAGCTTGTGCTCTGGCTCACAGTCATTTTAAAACTAGATGTCCATATCTGAAAAATAATCCAGTATCCAAAACCTTGGATGTTGAATATTTACATCAACTCCTGGTATCCTATTCAATTATTTCCAAGTTCCTTTTTCCTGCATCCAGCTCACAGCCACAGCTAAGAGAGCCAGATAAATGTGAAGTATAGTCTGGTAAAAGTCTGCTTTTGACTTCTTTATTAGATCAAAAAAAATATTCCATTGTAAGGAAAGAAAATGAAATTTCGCATCAATGACAGTCTCATCATTAAGGACTTGGAAAACTCGATTAAAACAGGTACTTTGTCTGCAAATTCAAATGCAGTAAAGCCCTGCAGTCTGAAAAAGCATTCATCTGAATTTTTCTTGCCTTGAGCCATTCCTGCTATCAATAATAAATTCAGTGTAATAATAGATGAATAAAACCACACTTTTTAATAAGCACCTTTGGCAAGAGCAATATACAGACAGTCAAAATAGTTAAACATGTGGCGAAGACAAGGAACTGGCAATATATTTCTGGTTCAAAGGAAAACAAGAAAAAGTAATAGGGCAGACATAAAAGACATGCTTTTCACAGTAAAAATTGAAAAGTTACATAAATATATGAGAATGGGTCCCAGGACACCGCATTTTAGATGGATGAGATAGCCTACCAGAATTTAATTTAAAAATCATGATGCCTTTTAGTAAATGGAGACAGTATGTTTTGGAAAGTTAAATTGAAAGTACTAGTTAACAATCTTTGTTACAAACATATAGTTGGCACTGAAAAAAGAGCCTTCTCCAGAGGTTTGATCACAAAGCCTTTTCCAGATCTCAGAATACTTTGGAGTGTTCTGATATGAGGTCTAGACTGCCTCTGGGGAGGCAGGTCTAGACTGTAGAGGGGAAACTAGAAAAGACTATTTCCTGTCTTATTAAAAAGTGACAACTTTACACCCAAGATATATTTCAAGAATATTGTGGTTTTTATGAAACACATTCTAGAGAAAATGACAAACAGAATTATCTTATTATTCACTGATTTCTTTCAGTGAATCTAAATCAATATGTGGATGAAAGTATGTCTTCTTTTTAGCATACCATTATTTAATTGGTTTCAGGATAGTGGAGTAGTATATTGAGTACAATCGAGCAGTGTGAGTTGTCTTGATAGTACAAAGAGCTCCTCATACCTGGCAAGAAGCTCTTACTGTAGCACAACAAATAATCTGAAAGTGATGGGTGAATTGCTTTCTTACTGTCACACTCAGGTAAGTTTAATGGTAAATGATGATAAAAATGCTGATTTTAAAAGTCAGCTAAAAAAACACTGAAGAGAGGACTGATTATTTTCAGTCAAGGAAACTTTAAAGGAGAATGAAGCATGCTAAACCAGTGTTGCTCCACATTTCTCTCTCTGAAAAGTAAGTGAAACTAAACAAACACAGAGATACCTTTCCAAGCCACATACTATTTTGCAAGTCAGTGAGGAGTCCTTACAGAAGTCTGCTTAAGGAGTGTCAAAAGTCTGTCTGTGTTCAGAGGTAACCTGAAAATGATGAAATGACATTGCTCCAGGGCTACAGACAGCCAGTCACTGTCCAGATAGCAAATAATGTGTGTCAGGGACTTTTGCCTGGGAATAATCACCTTTTGCTCAAGTTTCATATCACAGGCTTAAAAAAGATAAAACTGTTAAACAGAGTCATGCTTTGGGCCAGGAAGTATTCCTGGGAAATGAAAATAGTCCAGATGGTTTGTGTCATCATTTGGAAAAGATTCAAATTGAAGGCATTCCTCACATAATGTTGTTGTAGGCATAGAAGCAAGTTAGATACAGAAAAAGAAATGTTTCATAGATAATGCATAAAATAATGACAAACTCAAAACTTTTTAATGCAAACTTTTTAAAGCATAAAGTATCTTTTGACAGAACAGGAAACTTACTATTGCATGGACATACAACCTTTCATTTCTATGCTCTTGTGGTAAATAGCAGAGCTTTCTGACCTCTAATATGTGGTACAGTAATGCTGTCTCCAGTGGCACTTTTTATGACATATATTCTCAGAGAGACATTCTGAGTCTGATTTATAAAACTGCTGCAGCTACTACTGTTGAATAAATGTCTGGGAAAAGCATCATTTGTTCCTCCATTTTGGGTGTTGGAAATAATTGTGGGTGTTTCTCTCCAGACTCTTCCCCATACACCATTTTCATGAAGAGGGACTGGGGTACATTCCTTACTACACTCAGTGGGGATTAACCACTCATTTCAATAAGGTTACATTTTTATGAAGACCTATATTCATAAATATCAGTGTAATGCAGTACAGTAGTGCCTGTGTCATAGTTTTAAAAAGATAGACAGTACACAGAGCCCTTCAACTCTGAGGCAGACTAGTTGTAAGCATAGTGGAGTGGAGTGCCAATAGGACATTCCCAAAGAGATGCTGTAGATGTTCGGGGAAGTTTGACTAAACAAAGTAAGTTTCAGCTTTGCAGCTGTTACATTTATCTGATAAATCACCACAGCCAAAATGTGTCACTGGACAATGAGTGGCAAAGAGTAGACAGATTGTGATGGCTCTGTTGTTGGGTTAGCTGAAGGCAGTGTTTAATCTATTTTCAGCAGTTCTAGGGAGGCATTTATTGCTTTCACTGACCTTATCAGAGTGATTAAATGTAGCCATTTTTTACTTTCCTGGGAAAGAACAGATACCCTCTCTGCTTAACTTGACTTTAGAATCACAGAATAATTTAGTCTAGAAGGGATTTCTTGCCTTGTCCAGTCATCTTTTAGGTATCTTCAAGGATGTGGATTTCACATCTTTGGTAAACATATTTCAGTGCTTAACCACTCTCATTTGACACTGTACCGTGCTGTAAGTCAAGTCCCTCCTGATGGGAGAGAATTTGCTGAAAGTCCTTGCAAGGAGCTTCAAAGATAAACTGAGAGTTTTCCTTGAGTTTCAATGCTTCCAGATAGTTGTTTATTAAGTCTTATCAGAGGAACAGAGCCACTAGCGTGACCCAGGTACAGCATAGAGCACAGAAAAGCAGGAGTCAGGCCTAATTATCAAGATTTACATAGCCTTTTAAAGATATTTTAACCAATAATTACTAAAAACATACATTATTTTCACTTTCCTACCAATTATTCAGTAACACGGCCAGGAACTGCAGAATTTTCTATCCAGTCATCCCAAACTACTTTTGCTGCAGAATATGGAGTAGTAGAAGAAGGAGAAGAAGGTTTACAGAACAACAACAATCCTCCATTTTGATATTTTTTACTCTTATCTATTTACTACAAAGAGAAGCCCAAAACCTCTAAATTTTTCACCCTGTGACAATCTTACATAGTAGTCTATCACCTAATTCATACCACTGTATTTTCTAGTTCTTGTCTGACTGTTGGTAATTTTTTCCAAGGTTTGAGGCTAAAACAGTGTTGTTCAGGGGGGTAAGAACCCTTAAAAACAGGCAGAGAAATATTCTCGGCACTCTGGGTTCCTACATCACTTTTACTTTTTGTTTTTCCTTGTACCTGCAGAATTTCCCACGCTCCAGCTTTGTGGCTGTTGCCTGTCATTCTGTGCACTTCATAGAGAAGTTGGAGTGAGAATCTTCTGCAGGCTGCTGTTACATAGCTGGAGATTAGTTATACTTTTAGTCTTCTCCAGACTCAGAAGTGTGCTACAGCACCCCAGCCATGTTAGAACTTTTCTGCTGGACTTTTTTTGGTGTCTCAGACTCTCTTTTGTACTGGGGAGGAGGGGGGACACAGAAGAGGACAGACTTACTTGTGCAAATACTGACTTTAAAGCAATAATCCCTTCCCTTGACTTCTTGCTAATGCAGCCACATCATCACTACAGGGGCACACTGTAATTTCACCTAAATTCTTGTCTAACATCATCCCAGGCTATTTTCTGCAAGACTAATCCCCAGTCAGCCACAGCCTAACCTGTATTTCTGACTTATTTGGGACTGCACATCCTTTATTACATAGAGGTAATAAAGCACAATAATTGATTAAGAAATAAGATAATAAAAAATCTTGACATTTTTTTAAGTAAATCAGCTCTAGTTGAGATTCCAAAATACTGCCTCATTCTTTTACTGAGACTTTATCAAATAATTTCGTGGGTGATAAAAGAGCAGAGAATTTTGCAAGAGCAAATCAGATTTTTCTCCAGATTATATTTGAAAATTCTCTAATTTTAATTTCAGTGTCTTGACAGATCATGAAGACTAATGACAGTAGGAAGTTTTGTTACAGAACACATATTTTTTTAACTAGATTTCATAAATACAGCTTATTTTTAATGAAAATAGAAATTGCACTATTTAAATGAAAACTTACAGTTTTAGAGTTACAGCTAAAAGCTGAAAGCCATTTCTAACCACTTGCTTCATAGTTCAGCAAATGTGTTAATTCAGATGGCAGGAACTGTAGATTGTCTTGTAAAACCTTTATTTGTACCAAGCCGTGTGTTTGTGGTTTCGCTTGTAAAACCCCAATTTGTATCAAGCCAGCTGCTCAGCAACAAGGCTGTGCCATCAGCTGGGTTGGTATAGCAACAAGTGTTTGGGAACCTGGATAATCTTCCATTCAAACAGCAGCACCTTGG
The DNA here is from genome assembly GCF_041296385.1 of Aphelocoma coerulescens. Taxonomy (NCBI): domain Eukaryota; kingdom Metazoa; phylum Chordata; class Aves; order Passeriformes; family Corvidae; genus Aphelocoma; species Aphelocoma coerulescens. The sequence continues at coordinate 127,452,314 of NC_091015.1, forward strand.
AACTGGGACAGTGAGAAAAAGCTGCTTTTCTGCACTAGATGAGACCATGGTAATGGAAAACCTAAATATGTAATGTGCATGTATGAAGGAAAGGCACTTCCACTGACTAGATCCGTAGGTTTGACTTGGCAAAATGTGTAAAAGTTGAAAAATTTGCTTGAGTTACTGAAACACCTAAAATTTTGGGGAAGGAACAGCAACAGTTTTGGTGCTAGAGCAACTAGCACATGAAATTCTTCCTAGTGGTATCAGGCCAATAAATTCACTCAAGCCCATAGTTAATTCTTTCCAAATTGCTGCCTACATGGAAGCACCTAAAGCTAGCCTGAAGGTTCAAAAGCAGCCACATCATGAGAAATGAAAAAGTGGTACTGTAACTGTGACAACTTGTTATCTTTGTTATTCCATCCCTGAGTATAAAATCTATTTTAAAGTATGTTTTTCCTGCCCTCCAGAAATTCACCCTGCTGCTAGTAAAGGTGAAAGAAGTTCAACTCGGTGAAAAATAACTTCTTAGTATGGAAAGTCATGCTCGAGTTGATTTAGAGATGTCAAAATAAGGGATATCTGAGAAATAATTGTCTGAAACAATTTTGTCTTCCCACATACATAATGGGAAACAGACTGGATACAGACAAAAAAATATTAAAGGGGGAATATTAATTAAAAAAAAATCTTTCTTTGATGAGTCTAACTAATAGATAAAATTATTTGCATAGCTTCTTGTTCCAACCTTCATAAGGGATTTATTAAATTATATACTTAGAGATATTTAAATATCTCTAACTATTAAAGGTAAACAAGACTGAAAACTCTAATTATACCCCTTCAAATTCCAGCCTTAAAGAAATGTTCTGAAACAGCATTTTCAAACCCATTCTTTAAAAACAAAACAAACACTTAAATTGAAGATCATTTTTGAGAAATAAGGGGAATATACTGTAGTAACATAGAGTTTGCAGAAAGGAGCACAGATAGGAGAGACAAAAGTGGAAGAAACAGCATTACTCTGTATAGCTATGGCTGAAATATAAACTGAGTATGTGCTACTGTCACAAGTCATGACTAAATACAGATTTATGGCTACATTGTGTGAGCAAACCAGACCTCTTTCCCTCAAAACTAAGTAGGTAACCAATACTAATTAAAAATCTGTGTCTTACTTCTGCATGTGTTTGATCTAAAAGAGCTAAAAACCTGACCATTTATCTAAAGTTAAATTTTACAACAAAAAGTCAGTTGAATGACTTTTAGAGTTACAAAAGATTACTGAAGAGAAAACTTTATTTTATCCATTTACAAGTAGAACTATATTTCACGGTGAAAGTATTTAAGGATTTCTTTAAGGAACAACATTTACATTATTAATAAGAAATATGTCTTCATAACAGAAAGGTATGCTACATGATTTTAGTGAGGCATTCACATGCTTTCTCAGTATCTGGTGAATATGTTCAGTGAGTGTTTCATCCTGGCTTGAGAGGACCTTGGAACTGCACGTTAATGTGAGCAGAAATAAATCATCTTAGATTGTCCATCTTTTACTTGTTGCCAGGAGATTGCTGCTATTTTGAGATATGCAGTCTTCAAGACAATTCAATAATCATATCAAACAGCAGGAAAAATGAAATGTGCAGAAGAACTGAGGAGACTAAATCAAAGAAAAAGTACAACTTTAAGCAAGAGAAAAGAATGTTATTAGGAGTTATATAGTTCTGAAAAGTAAAGATGGCCCAATATCTACTCCATATTAATCTTTGCAAAAAATGTGCTCAGGGAAGAAGACAGCATGAATTAATATTAATATCCATTTCACCATATATATGTATTTAGGAAAGTCATAGTTCCAGTTGTTCAGTAACAGATACATCCATGAAGTCTGGAAAGAAATGGAGTGAGGGAACAGGAACCTAAGAATTTTTTGATAATTTTGTTGAACCTTTTATGTTCATTTGGTTTTCCAAATATTTGAAATGGAAATGCAGAATCAGGAGAGGATCCCATTAGCTGGCTGCTTCTTCTAGGATGATAAGTGACGAAGCAATGTGCAGTATGAACCTTAACATCTTCAAATTTCAGTGTTGGTGTTCCATTAAAATTAAAATTAATTCACAGTTCACAGCTCTCAAAGGATAATTTCAGAAGGGGAGATTCACAAGCACTTATACCTCATAAGCTCATCATGATGAAGGAAAATCGTGAGCTTATACTTACATATCTTTGAACGGTCATGTCAGCTGTTGCTCCAGTTCATTGCTTCACTTGCACCACGACATGGAGCTGGGTGATAGGCAAAGAACAGGGACAAATTAAAAATAGCCTGTTTTCACTACTGGTTTAATTTTCAGCCATGAATTTTCTCTTCCAGTTGATCACAACATATTAATAAGACCATGGGACAGGAGCAGGGATTAGGGCTGGAAGCAGCCTATTCTTTTATTGCAAGAAATAACTTAATATGCTGGTAACTGTACTTGGAGGTTTGGCATAATTTGGCATATGGAATGTACAAGACATGGGAATTCCTGATGAAACACAGCTTCAATTCTTCTGCTTGGGAACCTATTGGAAGCTGCGCGGGACGGGGAGCCTGGATCCCCGGCGGAGGGAGCAAGAAACAGAAGCCAAACCAATATGGTTGAATAAATGCACTCCGTTTTATTAGCAGTCTAAAGGCACTTATATAGTATACCAGCTTGTTAGCTCCTAAGTGGCTTAAAGCTTATCAAGACACATTTCTATTTCTACATAATTGGACTACATTGGCAGTTTTCCACAGTCTTGTTATGATCAAAAGAATTTTGTGCTTGCCTCCCTCGTATCGCTCCCGGGTAGCACAGCTGCAAGTTCTTTACTCCCTGTATGTTCTCAGGCCAAACTGTTTACTTTCACACAGGGACTTTCCCATGGAAAATGTCTCTCACACACAGAGGCCCAAAAACCTCCAGCCCAATTGCTTGCACAGTTCTTTTATTGATCCCAATAATTCTATTCCCCAACAGGAACCTGGTAAAAATGTTTTCAGGTTGCTAATTTTCTCCACTAGTATTTTTCACCCCTTGAGATCTGCCTATACAACTTGATCAAATCATTTACCCTCTCAGAACATGACCAGGAGAATTACAGAGGACACAGTGACTGGGTTTATAGGGAACTGAAAAATGGAAATCCCATTCTGCAGAAAATTCCAAAATTAATTTTACTTTTGTTCTGCATCAAATCCTACCCTAGCTCAACCAGAGGGAAAAAGTCATGGTACACCAAGGAGCTGCCTTAGATACTTGGCAAGCTGGGACAAATTGACCTCTTGGAAGACTGAATGTGTGAATGAACAACAATTTTCATTAAATACAATAGCAAGTGACCTGGATATACTGATTAATATTGATAAAATATAAAATTCAGACTACATTTTGAGTCAGTACAATGCAACATTTGTGTCATTTCTTAAGAGGAATGCCACTGAAACATTTTGGGTTTTTTTTCCATATGAAACCTTATTGCTATTATTAATGAAGAGGGGAAATTATTAAGTAAGAAATTAGCAGAGATCTTATGGTAAAGAAGTTACATTATCTCTCTTCTTGTTTTTATTTGATTTTTTTGATGCCTTTCAAAATGCATAAATAGAATGTTCGCACATAGGCTCTACTATCTTCTTTAGCTCTCTAAAGCATCATTCAGATGTTTTGGAGTTTGAACTACTTTTCCTTTAAGTCTTTCAGAGTTCTTCAGGAAGAACTGAAAACCCTCCAAAGGACAGCTTGAATCTTTACCTATCCTGATTTTATGTCTATAAACCATATGCAAGGCTAAGTATGTGTGTTGTTACTTCCTGTGGTGGAGCTGAACAGGATATGCTTTACCAGGTCCATGTAAGTGACTGACAATGTCTCCATGGGGAAAAGTACTCCTGTATATCCAGGCAGCACCTCTCTTGTTTCATGTTGTGCCTGTACTCTCTCATACTCCCACTTCTCCATTATGAAGAACCAGTCTGTTTCTTCTTGGGATGGTATCTTGGGTATTATGTGTGAAAGTAAAGAACATTTTCTCTATTTGTTGTTAGTGTGAAAATGTACTGTTTTTATTGTACATATGGTTAATGCAATCACATTTCCTGTGATTTTTGATGATGGTGCAATTTTTGAAGAAGACTAGGAATACACAGCAAATAGTAATTCTATTATTTCCAGGGGACCAAAACAGACTTGTCTACTGTTAGATATATAGTGCTATTTGTTAAATAACTTAAGACTTCAGCCTAAGCTCACTTAAGTCAAGTTTATTTTCAGTAAGGGATGCTGTTGTATCTTTTCTACTTCATCTTTGATGAGAGGTGATACAGGAAAGTACAACAGGTCTCACAAGAATACTCTGACTGAACAAGTGAACGTTAAGATTAGATGTTTTATTGAGGTAACATTCCTAAAAGTTACCAAAAAAGTAAACATCAAATGTTTAACAATGTACAGTTGAGAATTAAACTACACCTCCATGCTGGAGGAAGTACAGCAAGGCAAGAACCCCAGAATCATCAAGGTTGAAAGAGACCTTCAAGATCACCTAATCCAGCTGTCAACCCAGCACCACCACAATCACCCCTAAACCATATCCCCAACTTCTGCATCCAGGCGCCTCTTGAACATTTCCAGAGATGGTGTCCCCACCACTGCCCTGGGCAACTTATTCCAGTGCTTGACGACTCTTTCAGTGAAATGGGCTTTTTTGTACTATGTAATCTGAACCTCCCCTGGGACAATTTGAGGCCATTTCCTGTCACCTTTCCACTTGAGACATGGCAGAAGAGACCAACCCCCACCTCATTGCAATCTCCTTTCAGGTGGTTGTAGAGAGTAATGAGGGCACTCCTAAGCCTTTGCTTCTCCAGCTTAAACAACCCCAGTTCCTTGAGCTGTTCCACATAAGACTTGTTTCCTAGACCCTAAAGAAGGTGCCTTGATTTCAGGCTTAGCTTTACCACTGCTCAATCCATAACTTTCTAAAGGTTAATAATATATGTGTTTTTCCAAATACTCCAGTTGTAATTTCATTCTGCAGATTGTGCATAAGCAAGAAACATAATGTTGACATTAACTTCAGCTTCTTAGAGCTCTGATCATGTAATACAATTCAGCCAATCTGTCTGTGTTCATGAGACGAGTTGAGAACATATCAGTGTGTGGATGTGTTTAACCAGACACACCCTCTGTGTGAACCAAGCTGTAATGCCCCTGAGATTGGCAAGAGACTATCCACTGCAAGTGCTGAATAAAATGTTCCTGTTAATTTAACTTAGTTAGGATATCTCTTTAAAATAATGTAAAACCTATTAACTTCAATGGTGGGTGTCTGTGTGTTGGAACAAGAAAATTAGATGAGTCTCACACCATACTGTCTAATTGAGTGTGGGTAGAGAGATAAATTGTATGCACTAAACCAAGTTAGGGTTGTTGTAGGCTTTGCTTCCCTGTAACTTTTTGTCTGTCACTGAAAATTGTGGGGATGAAAATGCTGCAGCCAATCAGATCTGAGTTTTGTTTTCTGAGCAAGCAGCAGATTAGCAGTTTTATTAACAGTTGCAGACAGGTGGGTTAATCCTTTAGTTCTTCCTCATATATATATATATATTTTGTGTTTCTAAAAAACTATTTACATTGTCCTGCATATTTTCATTACAAAATTAACGACCACTTGCTGTTAAACAATTACTCCAATACCCAAATGTCGACATGCTGCTGCTGGATCTGGAAGCTGAAAACTGTTTTTCAATATGGTCAGTAAAAAGTGAAAAGATGGTTAATTTTTAATTTAGAAAGACAAGCCACAATTCAAGGTGAATGATTTTTTTTTTTTTTAATTTACCACAGAAGTGTACAAGACTGAAGAGGAGGAAAATAAAATTATATAAATGTGACTGGAAAAGGGGAATTATTTTAAAATATTTTAGCATGTTCCAGAGAAGGAAAGTGCTTTTAATTAAAATCTGTACTTGCTGAGTTGAAAAGAAAACTGTGAGAAAAAACTCCAATACATAGCACATGGGAAATAGAGGCAAGAAATTCAAACTGATAACAAGGAAATGCAAATAAAGTTGACGGTTACAAAGAGAAATACATGAAAATTATGCCCAGGAAGGTCAAGAATAAGGCATTTTTTAATATTTTAAAAACACTAGAGTCCAATTGTAGTACAGTTTCAATAGAGTTGGCACCATCACAACTACCTTTGAAGAAGGAGCTTTATGTAGGGTAGTTGGAGTAGCTCTTTGTCCTGGTTCCAGCCAGGACAGGGTTAATTTACAAATAAGGCTGATGTGGTTTAGGAATGGTACTCCCCAATTTAGTGCTTCCCCTGAGACTCTCCAAACCATGTGTTACTCACTTGCACCCCACTCCCCCTCTCTCTCCCTGAAGTGAGCTGGAGAGGGAAATTGGAGGCACAAAGATCAGGGGTTGAGATAAGAACAATTTACTGGAAACAATGAGATAAGAAAACAAACAGTAACAGCACCAATACTAATGAAGAGGATACAAGAAAGAGGCAAATGATTCCCACAGAAACCCCCACAATACCTGACCTCTCCCTCCACCACACTACACCACCCAGAAGGGAGCCCTTCCCCATCCAGGAAAGTATACCACATAAAGTGGTATACAATAACTTTTGTGTCCCAGCCATGTCCCCTCCTAGCTGCTGCAAACATTAATCCTGTCCTGGCAAGAATCAGGACAGTTTTAAATGTGCTTGAGAAAACAGGTGAAGGCACAACTATACATTTGTGTACCCTTGAGAACTTTTCTTGCAATGATTCTGACTACAAGAGCTTTCCTCATAGCATGGTTTTAGGGATTTTAATATTGGTAGGAATAGATTGACTTGATATGTCAGAGGAATCAGGATCTATTTTATCCCTAGAGACCTTTTTAAAAGATAAAACAGTGTTTCTGAAAACACAAGGCTGCAATAGTACAATAGAATTGCAATGAAAATTCCCAGTGCTATTAAAATTCCACTTAACCAGAACTTCCATCATCCCCTTCATTTCTGAAGTAGACCCATTATCTTCTGCAGCTTAACCAGATGCTGTCCTGTCATGAAATGGCTATGAGGCTTCTATTTCTTCTCTGGCCCTCAAATAAAATTCCTGTATTTACTGTCTCTTTCCTTATACCTAGGAACAATTTTAGGTTATAGCATGTGCTTTTATGAGAGAATCTTTCCTGCAGTTCATGCTGTTTTCCATCTAAAATTGGACAAACATGACTTTTTTTCTCTCTTAATTACAATTACTTATAAAATCTTATTACTATTGCATGTTGGTGGTACCATATCTTTCTAAGACGTTGGCTATGAAATTTGGACAGGTTTCACATGAGCATGTTTTACAAGGCTCAGTGAAAGCTGAATTCATGATAGTGCTGATGCATCATTCAACACCCATCCCACACTTGGAAAGCTCAAAGAACAGTCCCAGACCATGTCTCTTGCCTGTGCCAAAAAACTCCACACTTTTAAAATGGAATTTAAATGCACCATTGGCAGGTGGAAGGATGATCAAAAGTCCTTATTCCATTTTTGATGGGTAGTATTCCGTTTTTGATGTGAACACTCACATTGCATAAGAGTGTTCATTTATAACTTAGTCTCATTCAGAGTGTCATCCTCCCAAGTCCCATCATTAAGACATATTTGATGCCTTGTGAGTTTCTCCAAAAGGAAAAAGAGAACAAAATGTTAGCAAAGGATTTGTTAGGGGGCGGGGGGGGGGGGGGGGTATTATTATTAAAACATAAAACTTGTTCAGCAAGGACTGAATAGGCTTAGTTTCATTTCAAGCCTTTCACGAGTGCTTCTGAGCAGAACTAACTTTCCAGTCATAGCTTCAGATGATCTGAAACCTCCCTGGAGAGGAACACTACCTACCACAGCAAATGTGCACTTTTTGCTTCCTCTCAGTACCTTCTGACACCCAAAAAGGGACAAGATCCTCAGTCTACAGATGTCGACTGTCCAGATGTGTCCAACTGCCTCAGTGAAGGATTGTGACAAATGCCTGCCAGGTCTAAGTCGTGTTCCCTGTGGTTCTCCCAAAGAGAGCGCATTAGAGGTAACAAATACAGACTTCAAGGTCAGGTTGCACAGGCTTTGACCAACCTGATCTAGTTGAAGATGTCCTCACTCATTGCAGAGGGGTTGGGCTAGACCACATCTAAAGGTCCTTTTCAACCCAAACCATTCTATGGTTCTATGATTCTATAAATCTTCCCAAAAGGCTTTGTGTTTTATTACTTGCTATGGGGTGGGGGATGGAATTTTTCTGTAGCCAGAAACCCTTTCTGCACATTCTTTTGCAAGACTTTGCTGCTTGTTGCAAACATGCTGCTGCTGAAACAAAAACACATCAGAACAAACAAACAAAAATTTGTGTTTACCTTCAGTCTCCCTACTAAAAGCTTCTTTTTGCTTGCATAGCTGTTTTCTTAGGCAGATCTTACCCGAGGTCACAGCTCTTTCAGGCTCAGCTGTCTTGTTCCACAAGAAGCTGAACTGCATTTTCACACAGAGAGACTGTGGCAGGGGCAGCCTGTGTCAGTGACTGCCCTCCCTGCAGCTCTGCCCACGTCTTCCCTGTACCAAACACATCAGTTGTCTGGGCTGGCTGGTGCAGACAATCAGTAAAATTTCTCTTTAGAAGATGGTGCTTCCTGTGAAGCAGACAGCTAAAATGTCTGAAACTGTACATAAACGGTTAGCTTTTCACTGCTGCATGAAATGTCTTTGATGAAGAAGTTGCTGATTTTATTTTCTCTCTGAAGAATAAAATGAGGACCACGGGAGATTCTCATAGGCACAAACCTGAATTTAAAGGCAACAAAAGTGTTAGGTTTCACACAGTTTTGTACAACCAACCTTTTTAACAGTATTGTTAAGAGGAATTAATAAAATTAAGTACTCATTTGAATTGCTGAAATGCATCAGTGATACTATAAGCTAGAAGTTTAAATAAAAGGTTAATAATAAAAGAATTTGCATTTGAATTGCTTCTTACCATTCAGTGGAGGAATTGTATTAACTTTTGGATTTTGCATAATTTTTTGTGAATGTCCTTCTAAATATTTTTAAACTTTCAGGCATGAATTTCTAATTATGGCTAAGGAATTACTTTATGAAAGAATTTTATTATTTTTTCCCACGCAAAAGTAGTGGCAATTTACTAGATGCAAGAAATTTAGCCTTAGAGACTAAGAGGGAGGAAAAAAGAAACCAGCCCATCTGCTTTCATCCATCTGGTAAAGTACTATTATATCTGTGAATAAGTGTAGTGCTGTCACCATGAGCATGAGGAGGGAATCGGCCTCAAAAAATGGCCTCAAGGAATGGCAAGTCAGCTTTTCAGATCTACACAAAAGATAATTAAGGAAACTGAACATAAATGCATTTGTATATTATACATAAATATATATTATAATCAGATGAAGATGTAATTTCAAAATGAAATTATGCTTCAATGTAACTGAAATTTTTTATAAAATTATCTTTATGTAGGCATGAAAATGCAATAGAAGAGTACTGTGACAATTACCTTTGTGTGACTACTGCCTTGTTTAATGGTCCTTGTCCATTAGCGTTTTCCAAGCCAATGCCACGGCATTTTATTATTTGAGTTAGGCATGGATCCAATGCACTTAAATACATGCAGTGTTTCAGGACTGAATCTTGCCTCTTTCTTGCAAAGGCTTTGAAAACTAAACCCCTTTAGAGGGAGCAAATTACGGATGCACATCAAGTTAGTTGACAAAGGCAGTATACATATACAAATTTTGTCTGTATGTGGGGTAGTTATAAAACCATGTACACTGAGTTTTTGAACACACCCAAAGAAAGCTAGATGAGCCTGAAAAGCCAAGGTGAGGGTCCCTAGCCAGTGCATGAAACCAGAAGCACCAAATCTACATTTCACAGCAGAAACAGTAATTTTCACAGAGTAAGCAAATGTCCTGTGTGCTCTCATTAACTGTCACAAATAGTAGTGAAAGAAAGTTAACAAAATTCAAAATAGGATAAGAGACACTGAAAAAATATGAGTGTTACAATGGTAAGAAATGGAGAGAAAAATACCTAAGATGTCTGAGGGGTCCATGCTTCTGTGCACAACAGTGTCTTACCATCTGCCACAAGGCATGGTCTCACTGGCTCTGAATTAATGTTACTGAAGTAGTGTTGCACTATCCTACTGTTCCTATGGAAATGCTGAAAATGCCCCAGCAGTCCTCTTCTCACAGAGCAATTCTGAGCCTTACAAGGGATATTTTATGACTCATCTGCTTCACTCAGATGCCACCTTTAGGCAAGTTGGCTGGTATTTTACAGAGAGCATTTAGGCACAATACTACGTGTGTACCCTGCCAAAGACAAAGTCAATGCCACCACTTAAATACACATTTATAGACCTGAGACATTACAGCATTCCTTTAATTTTAAAATTAAGGGTCATTATATGAGGAAGTAATAAGTGTCTCTTAACTAACCCTTCTTTAGCACCTACTAAAGCCAAAGAAAAAGTCAGAAGTTCTGACTTATCTTCAGGTAAGTCTGACGATTTGGATGTTGCTTAAGCCAACCCTTAAGCTGTGCATAGCACCACCTAGCACATTTTTAAAGGTTTGTTACCATATGATGCACAGTATTGGAAATAATACAAATGCATAAATGCTACTTTTTAAGCCTGATTTAAACCTGCATATCTCAAATCACCTCTTAAGGTTTTACTAACACTGGTCTGAATGCAAAAAAAAAGGTCTCTTGACCCCAAGCAACAAAATTTAAGGAAAAGAGAAGGAAACAGATATTGCAGGAATTGACTTATTTAGTTTGAATATTTTTTCCCTAGAAAGACCATAAAAAACAGATATAAGATTTGTCATGTTTTGTGGTTTTTCCCTTTTTTAGTTGTGGTATCCCTGAAAACCATGTGTCATGGCATCCCATTTTTCTGTGTTAGTCACTGATAGATCAGCCTCAAAACAGTTTTAAAAGCACTCCCACAAACACCAGAGACCTCATAATCTTCAAAAGCTTTAAAAAGTTTTATGTTACACCTCTTTTGGTGATCATCAATTCCAGAAAAAAAATATTTTTCACTTTGCTTTTGGAAGTTTTATTTTGCTCATTCCAGTTTAGTCACTTGTGGAAAAAAAAAAAAAAAAAAAGAAAGAAATCAAACAATTCTGTTGAATTCTGTAGGATTTAACGCTTTCTAACAACATTTTGTCAGTGATTTGGCTGTTTCTATAATAGGCTCTTTTTTCTTTTTTTTCTTTGTTTGAAACATCAGTCCCCACATGAAGACTAAGCCCTTGGCCAGTTGTCCTACCTTTCATCATGTTAGGCAGTGTGTCTTGGATAGTGCTCTTATTCCAAGCTCACTCCACAGATGCAAGTCAAAAGGTTTGTTTTACAGGTTCCTGTTTTCCATCTGCATCACTGACACTCCTCAGAGCCCTTCTCTTTTTCTGCTCCAACTATTTTCTTGGTTTTCCACTTGAACAACTCTTGGTCATCTTCTTATTCTATTAAAATACATTGTTTTGTGTCATACTGATCTGCAGTGCAATTTGCAGCTGAAGAGCTAATAAAATGAAGCACCAAATTAAATACTTGAGAAAAAATTACTAAAAAATTATTTATGGTTTACGTAAATTCTCACCTGTAAAGAAAAAGGAAATTAACAAAGCAAGCAAACAACAGTTACAGCTTACTGCAGTAATGGAGTACTTTAAATTTCTTAATGCCCATTTGAATTATATACCTCATTGTATACAGCCTAGGTATTTAAACTTTCACATTTTAGTGAATATTACTTATCAATATTGTATTAAAAGTTTTCACAAAAAAAAAAAAAGAGAAATTTTAATAGGTGCTTCAGGCTCTCTTCTATTTGGAAAAGTGTTCCAATGGGGTAATTTTCCTTCTGGTGACTCTTTAAAATAGGAGTGAATTTGTAAATACTCAGAAGATATTTATAGACTATGTAGCTTTCAGGCTCCAGATTAGAACAGGCTGCAAGGTCTTGTGATCAATTAAAAAGACTTTTAGTGGCTCCATTTTGGCACTGCACAAATTTAATCCACTAAATCCATGCCTTTACACTGAAAAACCCAACTGGGATATGTTTCAATGTCTGCAGATATTTTGGTGGATAACATCAAGCTTGGCTAACCTCTATTTATTGGACATTCAAGATATCACAACAATTAGCTTGTTAAAAGTTCTTGGATCAATTCCATATATGTGTAATCAATACAAAATTACATACACAGACAAAAAAAGGAAAATTTTATAAGGTCATTTGGATGGAGGAGAACAACTTTTTCTGCCAGATTTTTGTAATCTAGTCTTGGCAGATTTTTTCTCTATCATTTGAAAACAAAAACTGATTTTAAAAATTTCCAAGAATTTCCCAAGCATAATGAAGTAAATGAGGATGTTGTGTTTAAATGTGATCCAGTCCTATCCAGTTGACCAGAGTCTGAAGAATCTTTCTGTGGTGTGAAATGAGTTACTCTGAAGGCTACCTGAATTTACCAGCAACAGGCTAAAAAGACTAAGCAAAGTCATTGATGTGAATTGAAAGTACAGACAGTATTTTAGAGACTCTGATTCTAACCTCCCCATTAGGCTAGAAATTATGGTTCATTTCTTTCTAGTTTTCAGAAGTTTAATGCTTCCTGGTGAGGTATTTGATGCTTTGTTTACAGGATTTCTCTGTTCTCAAGAAATCCTGCTGTTTTGTTCTAGTATTTTCATAAAAACCAAGAGCATATAATGCATAATACAATTAATTTAATTTTCACTAATGATTGCCTTCCATATAAACCAGTACCCAGCCCCCTTATTTTATGCAGTCCTGCTGTGCTCGGAAATATGTTATATATGTGTGTAAGAAATAGACCAACAAAATAGAGAACTGAATTTCCATAAACATCTGGCATAATTAGGATTTCAAATAAAACATATGCTATATTACCATGGCACTCATTTGATGGATATGTGAGTAATTAAAAAAATCAAATTTCTAAACAGACTTATTGTGGAAGTCTATCATTGAAATAATAAAAGCAGTGAAAGATGTTTTCTCTTGTTCAGAATGCAGTATTTGAGAGCAAGAGAGGCTCGGGATCTAAATCTGTGTCTAAATAAAAGGCTTTTGGCTTTTTTTGAATAAACTTAATTCTTGATGTTACTTTTCTTCTTGTAGAAGAAAACCAAGAGTTGGAACATCACTTTTTTTCATTAAACTGGAATTCTGTTTTTCTGAAAAGGCTATTTGAAAGTGGTTTTGGAAATTGTTTTCCAAATTGAAAAATCTTTTCAAAATTTAATTTCAAATCATCAAGTTGAAAAGACAGTAGATTCTATCAAATATACCTAAACTGATCTAAAATTTATCCAAAATCAATGGTTTTCTTTTCCCTCCTTCCTCCTCCCAAATTGTGTTTAAACTTCTTTTCATCCTGAATCAAAACACTTCATAAAATCATGGTAATGAATGGTTTGGGTTGGAAGGGACTTAACTGATCATCCAGTTCCAACTCCCCCATTATGGGCAGTGATCCCACTAGACCAGGTTGCTCAAAGCCCCATCCAAACAGGCCTTGAACACCTTCAGGGCTGGGGCATCCACAGCTTCTCTGGGCAACATGTGGCAGTGTTTCACCACACTCACAGTAAAGAATTTCTTCCCAACATCTAATCTAAATCTCTCCTCTTTGCAGTTAAAACCATTCCCTCCTTGTGCTATTTCTGTACTTTCTATATGACTGCTGTTCTACAGTTTCCATTCTTTTCATCCTATGACAGTGGCAAGTAGAAAAAAACATCTATTCAATTTAAATTACATACTCTTCTACTTTGAGTAAAGAGGAATGCTTGACAAGAGGATTGTTTTATATATTTCCTCCCACACACACTGAGATTTCAGGACAATCACATCAATCAGCTTTTTAACTTACCTCACCTCCAGCCCACTGCCTAATAGAATAGTGCATAACGAAAGGCACCGCTCACTGTTACTGATCTATCACAGTCTGCACCCCGGGGTTTGAACAAATCTTACCCTGATCCTTCACCTACTTTGACCTCAGTGTGAGTGTCACTTTTCACTTTGGTCTGCAGGAGTCTGAAGGTCAACAAATACTCTTCCCCAACTAAGGCTCTTAACCTTGTCTAGAAAACAGCAGGAAAGGACTCACACTTCTGAATCTTTCAGTTTCAGACCTGATACACTAACAGGAAGACTCCATTCCTTCCCTCAGCACTAATATCCGTTTACTTTTAAGAGAGACAGATGAAATTTTTACTAGTTGATTCTAATTCTTATTCTACACATATATAGGAAGATATCCTTCAGCAATTCAGAAATGATGACAATCTTCTCTGTCCTATCCCTGAGCAAATATCCTTGTAGTGACAGAAGAAATGGGAACATGTGCTTCTACCTTGCTTCCCTAGTTGATGGCTCAGCAGCTTAATTTCATCCACCTTCACCAGTGGCAAATCTAATTGAGCAGGCATTTAAATGGTGCAGTGAGATGTGGGATCACAAATCATTGAGGCAACCTGTAGTTTACCCAGTGCAGCAGGGAGGTCAGCTGGGTGCTCAGCCACACATTTCTCAGGGCCCTTAGAAAATGTCAGAAGATTGTCTCTGAGTACCTCATCAGCAAATCAGCTAGAGTGGCAACCTGCACTGTGGCAATTAACAGGTCATTGTAATTACTTAAGAATTCAGTTTATCCACTATTTTAAATTTCCTTTTAAAGGGCAGAAAAGAAAAACTTTACAGCTGATTATGTTGTTATCTACCTAACTGTATTCCAGAAACAAGCTCAAATGCACTGAGAGGGAGTTCTGCCTCTAAAGTTCACCGGATACCTCTCTGGTATATGTAACAGTATTCAGCAGTAACATTGCTGAACAAGTAACTAGCATATTTAAACAAGTTGGAGATCCACGAAGGGGTCTTTTCTCTCCCAGAAGGGTTCTGTCTAGAATAGCCTGCCTCAAGCTGTAACATATTTGTTGGAACACTAATCCAAAAAATGTCTCTTTACCTTTTCTGCTTGATTTACTGTTACATCTCCCAGATTCCCAGCACAAACCTAAACAAAGTGATTATATGGTATGTTGTTTCTCTAACAACACATCACTACTCTTCCTTCAGCTGAGAGACTTTGAAAAAGAAATTGAACATTCTTTGTAACCTCTGGGTTTAGGGACCCACCCATTGCACTGAGAATCCTGCCCTGGCTGACCTGGCTTTGAACTGGGGGCTGGGTTGTCTCCAGAGCTGCCTCCCAGCTCGGCCATTTGGGGCTTGCAAAATAGAGAAGACCTAGATTCAGGCCTCTGGTTTGAAGATTATCTCCATGTTTTGCAATAGGAAGATGTGGTTTTAACTTCCACATCAAGATGACCTGCCATGCCATGGTATCAGAAATCATAAGGATGTTTGTTCATAGATATACCTCCAGAACACCAAACAACTTATTGGGGTCACTGTTAAAGTGAATCAAAATCTTTCTTCTGTTTTGTAGCAGTGACACCTGTCTTGCCTTCATAGAGTTAGAGTGCAAATAGATGCCTTTCATCCAACCATTTGTGTTTGGCTCTCTGAATGACTTCCTGTTATCTAGCCTACAATGTATACATGAATTTTATTTCAGACACATCCACATTTTCAAGGTGCAGACTGATTAATTTAAGATCAATTTGCAACACCAGACAGATGATAAATTAAATGTGGGCTACACCAGGATCTATATACATCACTCATTTTCCACCAAAGTGTTTCTCAGTTTGAATGGAGGATTTTCTCCTGTGTATCCCTTAAAGAGGACACAGTAAGCATTAGCTTGTGCTCTTGGGTTGCCTGTCCTGCGAGGGCACGGGGGTGGGGGGGAGGGAACAAAGAGAATTTTCTAACCCTTTCTCTGAAGATGACAACTGAAAATAAAGGCAGTATTTCAGTCTGTTATATCCTTAAAACTTACTCTTCTAACACAAGGGCTAACATTATGAAACTAATGAAATACAAGTCAGCTATTTTTCCTTACTATGTCCATGAGCCTTGGCATTTTGTGACACATATTTTTCTTCTTTATTGCCATTTTCTTTCTATTTCCTCCTTTACTCCTTACTACTGTATTTCCAAATGTCACGGGGGTTTTTTTTGCATACATGTGTACACATAGTGGGAAGGGAAAAACTTTGCAAAGGTTTTTAAACTCTTCCATTTTCCTTGATAGATATCATAACTAACATGGAAGTCTTGAGATCAGCAATTCAATTTCCCACATCCTTCATGTTTTCTTCTATATTGTCTCCAAGAAAAGAGCTTTGGGAAACCTTCCTTCTCTGTTGGTCAATTCCTTCATACAATAAAGGTTTCTTCAGAGTTAGTGACCTTCCTTCTCCACCTCCTGGTCATCCAAGAAATCTCCTGTAGTCCAACAAAGAAAGAATTACTGACATATTTTATTCATTTTATTCAGTCTTATTATTTATCAATGATCTAAGAAAGGACTCTAGTCTACTAAACCTATTTTTTTTCTAGGACTGGTCTCTTAAAATTCTCTATTTTTATACTCACGTAAAAAAAAAATCTTTAAAAATAAAAAAGGCAGTACTGCAATCTTCTTGAGGTCTGGCAATTTCTTACACTTAACAGCATATTTTCTTAAGACAAAGCAAAGTTTACAACTTTTAGCTAAGTTAATTACATACTTAAGATATGTACCTCTAAACATGATGTGACATCTAACTTATTCTAATTTTATTATTTAACCTGGTTTAAAATTTGGCAAATGTTCATCCCTATGTCAAATTTCATTCCTAATGGATTTTGTTTACCAGTATCGTGGGAAGCTTTTATTGTCTCAAATGATCAATATGGGCAATGTTTCCAAGTACTCCTACACCTTCCCTTTAATGAGATATAATTCACCTCCTGTTTATTTAGACTCTCAATATTTATGCATAGTCTTCTTTCTTATTGAGTCATTTATATTCATGGTGGTGCAGCTTCTTCTTTCTAGGATGTACCACCCTGATGCATTTATTGATTTCCCCTAGATGCTTTGATTAGCAAATCACTTATTTCCTTATTCAGCCTTTCTTAATTTTCTGTCTCCCCCTGGTAAGTGTTTAATTACAGATAATACTTCCATTTCCTTGCTATCCATTAAATTGTCATCTTCATTTCCTCTTTTTTGTTCCATGTTCATTTGCTCCCCTAATTTAAATTTTTGACCACCTCTAAGCTATGATATCTATTTTAGTTTTCAATCTTCCCACCTTCCCCCTCCAGACAAAACTTCATCCTACTGAATACCTGTTGTGCTTTTTTAGGAACCTGCTAACTTTTTTTACCATGGTAGCTACTAATATGGTTAAGGGGAATAAAATTATTCTTCCCCTAATTCTGAATGTGCATGACCAGTTCAGCATAATAACCTTTTCCTGGGATATAACAATTAGTGCTAGGATCTTTTAATGTAAACCAGGCCTGATTTCAGTACCTAGCTTTCAGTACCTCTTCTAGGTGTCTCCAGTCTAAAAGAGCAGGAAGCTTACTACAAACATACTGTAAACCCTTGAATTTCTGGTGGCTTCTTCCATCATCAGGGAGTCACTGTTGAGTCTCTGCACATGAAGGTATTCCCACCACAGAGAAGCTGTATTACAAATACAAGATACTTTATCTCCTCTAAACAAGAACATGTCCCTTTTCTCTCTTAAGACCCTTAGAAGTGGTACTGAGTAGTTATCTACATGCTTTAGTGTTTGCAAAGAATATAGGATAAGCAAATATTAGGAATTCATTTTCACATCTGGAATTAGACAATAAAGTTGCAAAGGTTTAACGAATAGGTTCACAGAAATAAAACAATCTGCAAGTTTTCATCAGTATCAGTGTTAGATCTCCCCCTTCTTGTCATCTAACCACAAGCTCAGCTCTGTGTCTGCTCTCACATAAACCTTAGGACTGACATGCTAAAACAGTACTGCAATCTGAGGACACAGGTAAATTCTAAACCTACATCTCTCACTGCATTTTTTTTTAATATTTTTCCCTTTTCCCAGCATCAAGATTTCTGAGAACATAAATCAGCCAGGACTTTGAACTTGACTTTTCCATGGGAAAACATCCTCACATACCCAAAAATTAAGAAAACATTATTGTCTAAGTGAAGCCATCTATAAACAGATATAAGCCGTTCATCAATCTTCTGAGAGCAAAATGTTCTTTCCCTCCTGGCAGACAGAGATTGAGCTCTCAGGAAAAAAGCACGTGGTTATCCACCAACCTATTTATAAATTGTAAATCTGTTACATGCATATATATATATACATATATACATATATATATATATACACACACATTTATTTATTTATTTATTTATTTATGAGATTATATGGATTTTTTTTAATTGAGCTATGGACAATAGTAATAAAATGCATTTTTGGACTGATGACTTCCTGACCTTGGTTTGAAGCCTTCTATGGCAGACACCTCACATTTTCCTACAGAACAGTACCTAATCTGTTTCACTTCATTGTCTATGGCCAGAGGAGCAATACTTTCATTATGCTTTCACTGCACAATCAGTTGCTGCAAAAAGAGTGTTTCTCTGACCCCTTCCTTGCTAGCTAAGTCACAGAATATTCAAGATGGCAGGGACCCACAAGGATCATCAAGTCCTACTCTTAAGTGATTGGCCCATATAGGGATGAAACCCATGACCCTGGTGTTATTTCTGTGCTCTAACCAACTGAGCTAATCTCATGGTGTATCTATTCATACCTGCCTGTTCCTGCCCATTCCCAGGGCCCAAAACCTCTAACATGTACTTAGAAATCTGCCTTCTTTCCAGTACCAAACACAAGTCATTCATAAGCAGTTAGAGAAGAAAATATTTCTCAGCCTTTTCTTAGAGAATCAACCACTGTAAATGTTGGTGGTGCCAAGAAAACCTGCCAACCAGTGATGAGTGAAATGATTTATATGTAAAATAACTGGTAGCTACAGCCCACGACAACAGGAGAATTTTCTGCTACTCCAGATGCCATATCAAATGGGAATTTCATTTACTACCTATCTTCTTTATTTTGTAACTTTCCAGTTGCAGTAAGAAAACCAAAAGCAGTTATAAGCAATTAACATTTACTTTACTTGATTCTGAAAGTTTGATCACACTTGCCAGTTTAATCTGCATATAAACTGATGGCCTGGCAAAACTGGCCTTTGCAAAAAAGCATATGGTAGAGTTAATCACTGTGAAATCCTCAAGGCTTTGCAAATCATTGGAAAGGCATCCAAGCAAGCTGCTCAGCAACATTAAATCTTTGCAGCTATATGTTAGGTACCAAAGCCATGTTCCAATATTTTATATCACCTTAAACTAAAAATCATCTGTCATAGATTTTGAAAAAAAAATTATTTTGTGTTATTCTGTATTTTTATTACTGTCAAGTTCTTTTATTTGTTATGCATAGGAAATCAGAGCTTATAAGTGGAACAGTTTCTGCATACTTATTCACAAATAAGTATTTAGTTTTATATATAAAATGCTTACTATGAAATCAGTGATTACTGAATTTCTCAAGGTATTTCCCTGGTGATTAATTTTTCTCTTGGCAATTATGGTAAAGCCAAAGTTTGTACATAAGGCCTCTCACACTGTATATGAACAGAGACATGTCTGTGTAGATACTGGACTGAACTGGTTCTTCTGAATCTCATAAAAACCTAGGACAAACTTTTGCCAGATCTATACCAATAACAGTGTCATGTGAAACTTCCTTCTAAGATGCATTTGCTTAGGGTAGTAGCAGATTTCTTATCCCAACTTCTTGTTCTTTATATCACCATCTAAGAGAGGAATGTCAGATGCTTCCAATTTAAGCATTAATCATAAAAGCAGAGGGTATGGGTACTACCAGTCTATTTTTTAAGGTGGGGTGAATTGTATTTTGCAGTTTCTTAAGGACTGAACAACACATGATTGAACAACTCAGTTTTCAGGCCTACAAATTCAGCTTTTTCAGAATCCTTCTCAAGCTTCACTGCATCACCTCACAGAGATGATTTGAAATTCATGCACAATCTACGTTTTCTCACCTTCTCACAAATCAGACAACTAGAGTTTGAAAATGCAGCTACAGAATTAACTCTTCCTAAGTAGTTCTCTGCTGGCAACTGGAACTGGTAATAATACGGGAAAAAAATAGTCTGGGCAGGTTTTGGCCATTTTAGTAAAGAGCATCCAAAAACCAAAAATGTATGTTGGCTAGTAACCAGGTAATTTGCTCTCCTAGTGACAGGATTAGAGGCAATGGACACAAATTGAAACTCAGGAGGCTCCTTCTGAACAACAACAAACACTATTTGACTGTGAGGATGACCAAGGAGAGTCACAGGTTGATCAGGGAGGTTTTGGAGATTCCATCCCTGGAGAGAATCAAAAGCTGACTGGACACAGTCCTGATTCTAGGTCACCCTGTTTCAGTCAGAGATTGGACCAGAAGCTTTCTAGAGGTCCCTTCCAATCTCAACCATTCTGTGATTGTGGGAACCATTAAAGAATTAAATACAGTTTTGTCTAGCCTGTGGCCATTCTCCCCTTTCTCAATTCTGCAGGAAACATTTCAGTCTAGATTTCTCATTAAAGTCCTGAACTCTCCTTGGTTTTATTTTCTAAAGGCAACTGGAAAATTTGTACCTGTCACACCACCAGAATTATATTTTCAAAGTTATATGTATTTCCCTACACCTGCAAGTCAAAATACAAAATCTTCAAGCAGAAAGGAATCTACTGCCAAAACCTACAGCCTGGACAATAAAATTTTTAAAGAAAATAATTATTCATATATTCTGAAAAGACACTATTCAGCTCCCTATGTCAGGAAAAGTTCCTAGAACACATTTCTTTGTCCAGTTCAGTGTTATAACTGAAAGTTGCTTCCATTAGTCAGTGAACTTTTATGCAGTTTGATAGACCTTACCATTAAGCACTTTTTCTAGTGTTCAGCCTAGATTGCCCTTTGCTTCATTTCTTTCCATCAGTGTTAATTATAAGTGTTTATAGCCACCAACAGTTTTTCTTCCTTCCTGGTGCACACAGTCATTTAATAGCTGTGTAATGATTTGGGCTCATTTGCATAATGCTCAGTAACTCTTTGCTCTATCAGAAATCCCACTGACTTCAACAGGCTGCAATTATTGAACCAAATCTTCCATTATGACATTCACTCTTAAGACCAAAAAGCTCAGGAACTGCATTTAAATCATGGGAATTAACTCAGAGTGGCTCGTTTTGGGATCAAGTCGGCAGGAGTTTTATCTTGTAGTTGAGTTCAGGTCTCCCAAGCAGGGAAGATGAGGAGAAGAAGGTGGACACCTTGCAGAAGAGAGAGCTGAAGTGCCACATTTATCAACTTTTAAGTAAACAGCATGATGTTTGGAATTCCCTGATAAATTGCAGCTGCATAGAGCAGTTTTCTATCTTGGAGTCCTGAAGTAGATTTAAGTTTTGTGTCTGATGCTGCTACTGATAATCTATTTCCCTGGACTTGAAATAATTATTGCTATCCAACAACTAGGTTTTTTTACTTTAACACTCACAATAGCTAGGAAATATATTTTAAGCACTGTAATTAAGGTAGTTTAATTGACAGCCCAAATGCTAAAATCTAAACAATTGAAGATTCAACATCAGTTTAATTAGGCCTCAGACCTGCATTGTGCATGTCTGTAATTATATTCTGAATTTAATGGATAGTTATTATAGCAGATGCTACTTAAAACTTATGAAATCTTTTGAGCTGATATGCCTAATTGAAGTTAAAAACTATTGCACGGAGTGTTATAAAAGACAATAACCATTTTATTTGTTGAAATATTGACATTAAGAACAATAAAGGAAATCCATCAAGTATCACAAAATGTTTAATCACTTCAAAAGACAAAAAAAGACAAAAAAAATTTTTTTTAAAGGCTCTCTTTATACCCTATAGATAGAATTTTGAAAAATTATACTAGAGTTTTCCATGCACAGAGAAATGCAGAAATTTAATGACAAATTTAAAAGGCATCACTAAAAGGCAACTCAATAAATTATTTTTTGTCTGTTTCCTGAGAAAAGACTCATGGGGTAATAACTCTCATCTATCTGGGAGGCAGAAAGCCTGTAGGCTGAAATTACCTACAAGATGATATGAACTATTGTGTTTTTTACTCCAGAAAAATGGCACTTCCATCTAAAAAGACAGTATTGAGAAATTCATAAAATATAAACTTCATCATTCATAATCTTAATGAGTGCTGAGCTTTTATTCTGAGCTCTAGCCAAAGTCAAATTGAATTTCCAGACAAACCATTTCTACCAGGTCAGTATCGAAGGAAAAACCATGCTGCCAGGACAGCAGGGCAAAATGGAGGTAATTAGCCTTCACAAAGAGGGGTCCCAATAATGCCTACTCATTGTTCTAGGAAGTGAACAATTAGATGTGTATGACCTGCTATGAGTACACACGACACAGCTTTCCACATGAAAGACACTCCTCTGATGAAGAAATTCCATCCATCTTGTAGAAGACTTCATCAAGCAGTGAAAAGGCTGGATAGCTTTGTCCTGTCCTTGACACCAACTATTGTTTCCTTGTTTATAAAGGAAACAATATTTATATTTTATTTATAAAGGCCAATACCTCTTGTACAAGAGGAGGGAAAATGCCACTCTTCCCTTTCTCCCTCTACACACCTCTCAGACCCTGTTACCTACTCTTTATTCAAATAAGCTGTAACAACCAGGGTCCTCAGCAGAGGTATTTATCTGCACTACACTGTGCAAGGAAGGCGAATTTTTGTAAGCTACAAAATCATGCTTACAAATACCTTACCAATAACCTTGCAAGTTTGTCAGACCTGTCAACTTGTACCATCACCGTAAGAAAGTGGAAGAAAAGAGTAGACTTTAAGGAAGGAAGCTTAAGAACTCTTTACTTGCCTTTAATAATCAGAGAAGCTGGAGGCCTTAGGACTTGCTAAGTAAATTCTGTTCTAGATGATTTACAGAAATACTGCAAATAAAAAAAAACCTCTAAGTTTGCTTCAAAACACAGTCCTGAAATTCAGCTTTCAAAGTGGCAGCAATTGTATTAGATGTCATCTCATCATCAAAAAAAAGGCCAAGTGTTCAATATTTGGGACCAATTGTATTCAAAATCTTGATCCATGTTTTGAAGTTTGTGATCAATATGGAATCACTTTAGTGTGCCACAGCCTCAATAGGCATTTGGCGACTTCACAACAGTATTAAAAAACAAAAAAAAAATTAGATATGCAACTGTGAGTCCAATGGTCAGAAAAGAGGTGTTTGAAGTAAACAAATAGATGTGGTTTTTGCCTGTAAGCCAGAATTTTGTTATCACATAGTCAGAGACAACCTGGCACAGACATTCCATTTGAAACTTCAAATCATGTATATTTTTATCCTATTATGTTCTTATTTTCATGTCTCATTCTACTTTCAATAACCAAGCTCTTAGTCTTTAATCAAGCTTCTGGAAATCAATGTCTAGCAAAATGATTTTTTGTTTTAAAACAGATGCATGCAAAAATGTTAAATCTTCCTTCTGGCACTTTATTCAACAAATATTAAAGAATATCACAGCTTTCTTCATGCCTTGTCTATTTTTTCTCAGCATAAGCAAGCTATGCTAGACTGACAAATTATAGATAGTGCCTTTATAAGTGATCTACTGTAGGAAGCATAAAAATACAATTAGGATAAATCATTTGAACACATTCCTTCATCTAAGAATGATAAGCTGCAATATCTCTCCATCTGTCCTGTTGACATCTATATGTCTCACACACTTGTATCTGAAAATTATTTCTTTCAAGATTAATCTGACTACATTAAGCATTGTTTAAACACAAACCTTTAAACTTGATTCCGTGCTTCAAAGTATAAAATTAGTGTTGTCCTTCAGAATTATTCAGACATTGAGAAGGAGTTTCATTTATGAGCAGATGAATCTTCCCACTAGAATTTCTGAATATTTGTTTTCCGTCAAGCTGGCCTCTTAACCACCTCTCAGTTTTCTGTTGATTGCAGAATTATGCCACATTTCACAAGTAATTTATTTTATTCTGTCAATATTTACCTGTGACACCGTTCAAGCTGTCCAGTATTTACTCAAGATCTTAACTTTTCTGGGAACAGAGACAGAATGTTTACTATCTCAAAATCTTTGACATAGGTTACTAATCAAAATAAACATATGCTAAAAAAATGAAAGAGTAATATTTACCTTTTCTGTCAAAATGAATGCAAGACTTCTCTCACTTAAGCTTATTTCAAAAGGTTATGTGCACTTTTAGAGTTCCAAAAAGGGGTTGTGACTTAATAGTAGTAACAGGAGCCAACTGGGAAACCATGTCCTTGTTTCCAATGGAAAATATTTGTTTTATTTGTTTTCTGGAAGAGAATAAATATTTTAAATGAAAGGCAGATTTCCCAAAGAAAAAAAAAGATAATAAAATGTGGAAGAAATGTAAAATATGTAGGAAACCAGCAAAAGTATGGATTGGCAATGACTGGTATTTAACAGTGAATTATTTGGTGGGATGAAGGACAACACTGGAAAGAAAAACATTTGCCTGAAGAGACTTCTCTATCACAACTCCTGAAGGGTGGGAATTGGGATGGATCTGAATATTTTTGTCTGTATTTTTTTGCATAAGACATGCACCATGTTGATGTCAGTGATATTTGCTGATAAACCTATGCTAGGAGCACTGCCAATACAGATAAAAATGAAAATATTCCATAGGAAAAATTAAGGGGACTTGATATTTAATTACATTTTTTGTTAATGCTATAAATGCCCACAAGTTTGAGGTAACTGAGAATGACCTGGATATGGCAGGCAATTTCCAACCACAAGTCAGTATTATGATCAACCTGTGAAAAAGACAGATGTTATTCCAAGTTGCTTCCAAAGAGTCAGTCATGAAGTTCAACATGTGATGTGCATTCAAATTATTACATACAATGAGATCATATAGATTCAAATTATTGAATTAATTGAAATTTAAAAATACGAGACCTATTAAAAGCCACAAAACCTCTCATAATTTGTGTGGCCAAATGATGAGAAATAAGAATCCAAACATAGAGTGAGGAGCTAATGTTTTGAAGATACTATTTCCAATACCTGTTCCCAGAAAAATTTTGGAAACACTTTTGAGGCAAAAATTCAAGTTACAGTTCAGGCCATCACTGAGCAGGATTAAGCTGAAAAAGAAAAAAGAATCACAAGCAAATCAAAGCTGGATTTTTCTGGGGGAATTTTTTATTTATTGTCTGCTGGGGGTTGTTGTTTGAAAGCAGAGACTGTAGGAAACATGAAGTGCAAGTTTTCAGAAGGCAGCTAAGAAACCACTTCCTGAGACCTGTTACTATACAGAACATTATATGTTGGAATTTTATTGTTGCCCACAGTATTGCAAAATTACATTCCCTGGAACATATTAATTTATTTGGAGTTATATGAGGAAAGAAAACTAAGGTATTGCATGTTTTTTGAACAATGGTATATTATAGAAATTTGTTGCCTTTGGGAAACATTCTGTCAGAAATTCTTCTAATATTCAATAACATCAGGTGGGGAACAAAACCTGTGAGGCAGGAACAGGTTGAGCTCAGAGCTACACTGTGAAAATCACGAAACTGGATTTCACGGTGTAATGGCTTCCCTGAGCCCAACTTCCCCAAACAAAGTTTCCCAGATGTCATCTATTCCAACACAGGCTCTCTATTCCCACCATTTTAAAATAAGCAAAGGAAACTCACTAAAGCAATATCAGTTTGATTTTAAGCATTTGATTCATCTCTTTTAGAAGAATATCATGTGGAACAATTTGTGCAGCAGATTTGAACTTGGCAATTGGCCCAATTCAGACATAAAGAAAGTCTGTACATCTAAAGTCATCCCAGAATAGGTAGGATGTATCTTGGATATCAAAGAAGATATGAGACATATCCCCCAGTAGTTACACATTAATCTAGTTTGTATTCTTGGGCTCCTTTCCCTCACTACTCTCATTTCACCATAATCACTTTAAAATCTGTGACTCTCTGATAAATATTAAGCAATAGTTCAGACAAATCCTCCATTTTCACTTGTTTCTCTGTAGTGCTTGAATCCCCAAGTCTACCTCAGTCTTAAGCATAGTCCTGTGCGGTTTCTGACTGTGTATTGGAGAAAAAAAAAACCCAAAAGTGTCAATAAAGTTTTAGTGGCAGACCTTAGCTTTGAAGACATTTTTCTGAAACTACAAGTAGTTCCAAATACACCTGCATACAAATTGTTTATTGATTTCTCTAATACTCCCATGCAATTTTTCAGACAGTTGGAGTTACTGAACTTATTTCCAAGGAATCCAAAACTATATTCAACATATGAGACCGAACTAATAAGTCTTTTTCTTGCCTTTCCCATTTCTTCTTTTTTATGTGTCTAGAAACAGTCTTTCCAAAATATTTTCTTTTACCATCGTCTGATCAACAGAAACCAAGACAGTAAGTAAAGTTTATAACTTTTCAATGAGCTGAATCCACTTCAAACTAGTTTTTCAGGTGTATGAGACTAGGAGAGATGTTCAGATCTTACCCTGTAGTATCTCACTGTAACAAAGCAGCATTCAAATGTAATTTTGTCAGCTTCTGACCATCCAGATCTGGCCTAATCAGGACAAATTAGAGCTCCTATTGGAGCTGGAGTTTGTTTGTTCCAGTAGGCAGTGATTCCATGGGTCATGTTCATGTCTGAAACGATGAAAACATTTGTGAGAAGCATTGTAACTAACTGAAATAAGCTTTATAGATAATCTAAAAAAAATTATTTCATCCTAGTAATATGACGAGATGTTACACCATTCCACTTGTAAAGGAACTCTGCAATAAATGACCTGTGATTCACTAGAGAACCTGAAGTTCAGATAAAGGATTCAAATGTTATTTTGAAGTCTTGTTTGACCTATTGCATTGGATTGGAGAATGGAAACCCTGGCCTGCACCTGCTCCTTTCTTCTGAAGGCAATATTTCCTTTGCCCCTTAGTACATGTGACAATATGAAAGTTACATTAATATTACCTCTGTCGGTGTTAAACCTCAAACTTTAATTTAGCCAAGCCAGCCTGTGACTGATGACTGGTGAACCCACTTCCATACCTACTCTGAATGGTGGTTTAATTGCATTTCATTAAATTGAGTACACAAATCAAAGCCCCTAGGATTGGAAAAATTTTACTGAATAACCTACTTCGTGCCCAGGTATTCTGTAAGATAGGACTGATTTCAATTAGTATGTGCAATAAAGGAAAAACTGTGAGCAAACAGACAAGGCTGCAAAATCAACTATAAGGATATCTTCAAAATATTTCTTCTCATATTTTCCTAGCAAATGTTTTGGATAAACAAACAAAAGAGAAAAAATGGTTATTTAAGTTTGTGATTTTCTGGGTCTGAAGCTATCTCTACTTCTGGTCATAGTACAGACTGAATGAGAGCCTCCTTGCTTTATTTAGGTGACAGATTATTACAGTAACAAATGTGAAAACTGACCAAAAATGTCTGAAGATGGCAGAGGCTGATGGAGCTGGAGCACATGTGCTTGTTTCCCTGTTTGTTACAAAGTACATTAAAAGTCAACGGAGGAGAGAAAAGGTGGAGAGCATCATCCAATGTGTTGAAACACATCACATCTCCTACAAAAAGGTTGTCTGTCTCAACATCCTTCTGCATTTCCATTTCTCATGACTATATATGTCCTTACCTGTTTCCTTATCTGTATGCAGTCACAAAATTGACTGGTTTCTTTTACACTGAGTCTCTTTTAAACTAGTTCTTCTGCTCACACTCCTAGGAAAAGCTCTCAAAACCTCACCTTACAAAGATTAGGCAGAGGCTTTTGCGTATTCCAGATTTTTTGTCCGTTTCTCCCTCATCTAAACTCCCTCCTTTAAATGTGTGTGATTAGCCTTCAACAGTACCATTACCCTTACTTCTGCAAGTAATCCTTCTCACTGGACATGGTCCTACTCTGAGGCTCAGACCCATGACTGATTGGCTGAAAAGCTGTCTTACACAACAGGAAAATTAAAAGCTCACATTTTCTCCTGCACTGTGTACCTCCTCCAATGTGGGGGGAAAAAAAAAACGGAGTGGAAAAATCAATAATGAATAGTTTTGCAATTTGTTCAGATGCAGAGAATTTCTCTCCCAGTACCAGGAACAGAACTCAGAAACCATTTTTTAATCAACATAATAAAGCTTGGCCTCATTATTCTGCCTCTATGAATTCAGTGCTTTTGGTATACTGGCATTGTTGCTGTTGGCACCTGCAGCTTAAGAGGCTGAATTGTAAGACCAGCTATTTAAAAACATGAGAGGACACAGGATCTGTACCTTTTTCCTCGATACATTCCTATATTTTCCGTTTTTTAAATGTTTTTATGCTAATTATTCCTTGGCCAAAGCATTGAAACAACTTATTTTCTCCACTCCACAGTGGTTCCCCGAACAAAAAGCTGCAGTCCTGCTTGTGTTCATCATTTGGCCCTCTCTGGTTTATGGAATTTCAATCTGTAAGGAAACTGCAGTCACATAAAAGTCAAAGTTATTACTCTCTATCAAAAAAAAAAAAAATAAATTCCAAGGCAATTGTGCTATTTTTGCTGTTAATGATCTTAATTCAAGGTTTTCATCAATGCTATTATAGTGTAGATACAAAATTCTTCCTATGGGCTCTCCAGTGGCTTTTTCAGAAGATAAAGAAATTTGTAAAGACTCCAGGGATAAACTTTGCCTCAAAATTACAGTCAAAACTAAATAAAAGTAATTAGCAACCTTTTACTGTCTGTTAGGTCTTCACATATTCTGACTTGAGCCACAAGAGATGGCCAAGTCTATTTGTCATTATCATTTTGTCTGAGTGTGTCTGTGGTTCTCCCAGTCTCCAGATTAATGCATTGTATTTGTCAAGTATTAGCTGTCCTCCCTGGATTTCAATGCCCTTGTCTTAGAATTCATTTAATTAGCTCAGGGTGCAGGGGATGGGGAAACAAAAAAAGAAAAAACTAACAAATGGGGGGAAAAAATTAAATAAAAAAACCCAACCAAAAAAACCTTGTGAGAACCTTAAGAACCCTGTATTTTATAGCATCCTTTATATATAGAGGGAGAGAATATATTATAGATATATACTTTATACATATTTTCCATTTTCAGTTATGTTCCTGATTCTGTCTTCATACCATAATTTTCCTGTAAACAAAGTATTTCCAGTATAGTGAATATTCTCAATTGTTACTAAAAGAGTGAGTTGTATGCTTGAATAGTGTTTTGGGAGTAAGAAACAATATTTAAGGTCAAAAGTTGTCTGGTTTTTAAATTCTGGTTTTGGTTTTATGCTGCCATACATGTAAGAGGATTTTCACTATGATTAAATTATCCCAGAGAAAAACAGGATGTGAACTGGACCACATGAATTTCAGAGCAGACAGACACAACCATCTGATACCCTACACAACTGTCACCCAGTTATTAGGTGGAGGAATAACTGTGCTTGTGGAGCCCCAGAATTTTCCAGATACTGCATTTATGAAAAAGTTGGACCTTCTATTATGATCTTTTGAAAAGGGTAACAGGACAATTTACCACCATTTACTCCTCTACTATGGAAACTATGAAAACTGGGACACACAAAAAGTTAAATATTCCTAAACATAGCATATAAATACAACGGCACCTGAATGGAGCATGCCATTTTCTATGAAGCTTCTCAGTAATTCATTATATTCTTCAAAACTTGTTGCAGAACTGTGAGGTTTCAATGCAGAAGTTGATTACCTCCTTAAAGAAAAATGAGGATTTCACTAGAACTCCCCATTCAAAACCTTATATAAAGTTATATATAAGGGATAACTTTAAAAGTAAATCAAACTTCCAATTTATATCAAGTTGCTCAGGGCCATGTCCAAGCAAGTTTAAGCATCCCCAGTGGATGAAGGCTGTACAATCTCTCTGGTCACCTGTTCCAGTGATTGTCCTGTCTCATTGCCAAAATATTTTTTCTTGAACACATCAGAAATTTCCTTTCCTGCAAATGATGATTGAAGAGACTGAAATTCCTGCATCTCTAGCTTCAAAAATCCTTCAGGGCACTCTGCTCTACTGCTGCTAAACCTGTGATAACAGTTGAGAAAGGTTTTAATAAAAATAGAGAGAAAAGAGGCAGAGAACTGGGTTGAGGGCACAGATGATAACTGCATGTTTCCTCATTTACTCCTTGGTGGGACCACACACACACAATTGGGTAGCTACCAACAAGAGAGATGTGAGTAGAAATTGGCGTTTCAAATGTTGACTGTTTGACTCCGGAGAGTTTATTTTATCTATTTACCATGGGTTCTTTTGAAGTCCAGCAGACTGTGGAACCCAGAAGAAGACAAAGGTTCTGAGATGCCCCTCTAACCCCCCTAAGTTTTTAGCCTGGTGAAGTAATTCTTTGACGTGTAGTAAAAGAGCTTGTTGCTGTGACACTGATTGCACAGATTAGTGTACAACCACTGATGCAGCAGCATAGATCAGTGAGACTTAGGCCTTGGCTCCTGATGTCCAGCCACAGTAATCAAGTCCCAAGAAATTCAGGATATATGTCTAGCAAACATGCAAGCTAACACACATTCAAAGTTTCAGATTTTAAGTGAGTAGAAAATAAAGACATTCTGTATCTACAGCCTTGATCAAAAGATCATCGGTTATACACAGTCTCAAAGTATTTAATGAGTTACATGTGGCTATATTAGATACACAGATAGACACAATACTGTAAGGAAATGAAAATTACATTAGTGTGGGTTGTACAGATTTATTGTATTTTAATTTTGACTAAATTTGAAAAGAAATTAAATAGAAATAATGAGAAACTTATTCCAACATTTGTCCCACTAGATACCTCGTAATTCTTATTCTGTGATTTTAATATTGACATATAATGAACAGAAGTTACTTCCCAATGTGGTTATCTAATACCACTACACCCTCAACAACGCCCCTAAAGTAGTTGAGGCTCGTGAAAATTATGTATCTAGTTCTATTTCTTGTGTCAGAATAAGAAACACTCCAGAACTTTCAAAATACTGAGAAAAATATGCTACATTATTCACAAATATTTCTTTCAAGCCACCAGCTCGATTTATGCCAATTTATATCTTACAGCCATTTCAAAACTGTGCAAGTCTCCCCCCAGTGACACTCCAGTCCCAGAAGGGAGAAAGGCTTGAAGAGCAAACATTTAAAGCTGAGCTGAGTTTATGCTTCACAGGAGCACAGGGCTTAGAAAACAGTATGAAACTCTGGCAACAGATCTGTTTGCCTGTGAAAACATGACTGAATCTTTTGAATTACTGAAGAATAGCAACATGGTAAATCACTGCCTGTAGGCAGTAATTTTATTGACCTGTGGAGCAGGAGATGGTGTGACTGTGCTGTTCAGCCTTACAGTGGGCTGTGACAGATGGGGGCTGTGGGGAAATTAAACCAAATGATGGTTTGGTGCCTGAGCTCTGAGTGCTGAGATGAGCACATCAGAGTAACTTTCACATTAGCTGAGGGGAGTGCAGTAGATCTCAGCATTGCACCCAGTGATGCTTTTCAGCTTTTAAATTTTATCCCATGAACTACTTTGGCTTCTAATGAGAATTTCTTTTTTCCTCAAACAACATAGTACAACCTGTTCCTGCAAGTCTTATTGAAAAATCTGTTTATAGGAATTGTTCCACAGCAAAGGCAGAATGTTCATGAAAGCCCCAGCCACAGTGAGGTGTTCTGTTTAACAGGAAGTCCCATTAAATTTCATTTTTGATACAAAGAAAAAGTGTAAATATAAAGATTTATAGCTGGGCAATAAAGAGAATAGAAAGATACATAAATGTAGCAATAGACAAATATGTATCTGACTAAATTATGGTGTTATATTCTTGCCACACTAAAAATATTGCAGGCATTTTATCCTGAAAACTCAGGTGATCCTTTGAGAAAAGTACTGCTAACATTCAGAGGAACTCCTGCTTTGGTGATGGATACTCATGGAGAATTCAGGACATCCAGGAAGATGTCAATGAACTATTCCAGCTTAAAAACAGCAGCACTGGTTTATTGACTGGTTCTGTGTATGAGGCCTCCCAACAACCAGGTTGGCTGCAAGTCCTACC
Source organism: Aphelocoma coerulescens (assembly GCF_041296385.1). Lineage (NCBI taxonomy): Eukaryota > Metazoa > Chordata > Aves > Passeriformes > Corvidae > Aphelocoma > Aphelocoma coerulescens. The sequence goes on from NC_091015.1 coordinate 127,484,665, forward strand.
AAAACAGCCAGATTTATTGACTCTGCCTGGAGTTTCCAGGAGATAATATAATTGCTTGTAGAAAATCCAGACTGCCAGTCTTTTCCAGTCCCATATGAGTACCTGGGTACTACTTTCACCCAGCTACAGATATGATGCTCCTCAGAAAAAAACACTCAGGCAACTAATCTGTTGAAGTTGAAGGAAGAATTCTTCCTGCTAGCAAATACCTGCTACTGGTCACCTCACAGGACTCAGAGTAATCCCTCAGTGTTTAGCTTCATAATTAAAGAAAGAAAACTATTTTCATGATTCTAAAGCTCTGGTATTTAGTATGGTAAACTAATATTCTTTTCTGGCAAGTGTTCTTCATTTTTAATCATATAACAAAACAGTAGTTTGTTTCAACAATAGGAAGGCTAGATAAGACAAGCTGTTGTTCTAAAAATGAGTCACTGTCCTATTATTCTGGTTCTGAGGCCTGAGGACAAAAATATGCCATTCATTCTCTATAGATATCCCAATACTCTTCCCAGAAGTATCAAACTAGATAAGACTTCTTTTCTTTGTCAAAATACTTTGGGAAGATGTCTTCTAGTGACTTTTTTATGATCTACTTTTTTTTTTTTTTTCCCTCTGAGGCCATGAAGAGGAAGAATGAGCACACTGTTTAAAGTGTTGGCCAAGCAGTCTAGAGTGGGCTCCAGCATCACTTGAATGCCTAGACATTGCACCAGTGTGCAGGTAAGGGTGTGGAAGAAAAATTTCCTCCAACAACCCCACTCTAGGTGCTGCTGTTGGACTCTGGACATTTTGCATATCTGGAAAAGAGCAAACCAAACTGAAATGATGACACCTTGAATGATGGGTTCTTGGTTTCAGTTCTATGACAGTATAATAGCCTGAAAGGAAAAAGCCTTCATTTTTAACCATAGAGTGGTTTGTGTATTTGACTTTCAAACTCTTTTTTATTTACCAGGTTTCCATTTTAACTATTTTCTATCCACAGTTGATTGCTGAGCAATTGTTCTCTGGGGCATACAGATAAGAAGGGTTTGGTTTCCCAGATGGCTCCATAGTGGTGTTGATAACTTGCAGCCTGTGGAACAGCTACGGGCACTACAAAGAACATTCAAGCAAAGCTTTGCTTTCCTTGCTTTTCAACTTGCTCTGAGTAAAATCCAACTGTAAGTAATGCCAGAAAACACAATTGTGACAAATGATATTTTGGAAAATAATTTGTAATGCTACTAGAGAATATCACTATGAGAGAAAACCATTGAAAGTCTAAAGAACTGTCATCACCCAGCTGCCTATTCAGGCATCTCCAGCATCACAACTTCTCCATGAAATGCTATTTGAGAGCTATTGTAAAGAAAATGAGAATATCTGCACAATACTTCGCTGTAGAGCATATGAAAAGTTTCAGAGGACCATTCATTTGCTGCACAGACAGGATGAGCAAGGAAGCAAATTACTTTTAATCAAAACCACACTAAAATATCCTATAATAAAAGGGTGGGGAAAAAAGTAATCTAAGTGCAGACAGAGAGATCCTACACTAAAAGACTGATGTCTGTATTTTACCAATCTTTACCTTTTTATCTTCGTTTTGGAGATAGAAAATCATTCATTTGATATGAAAAGTGATTTAAAAGGGCTCTAGTTATCAAGTTACAGCTTGCTAGAAACATTTGTAGCTGGGTGGTGACAAATTTGTCAGGTTCAAATAGCCCTGTTTATCTAAAGGCAGACATTGAATTCAGAGTTGCAAGCCAGACAGTGCAGAGTTAATAACCTTTGCTTGCCAGCAATCTACTCTTTGTACTCAGGAGGCTGATTAAATGGGAGTGGTCAGCCTGCAAGACTGATAAGACTCAAAAACACAGTCTAGGCTTCATCAAGGGGAACAGCATTTGTTCCTCACTTTTGCATTTTTATTTTACAGAAAAGCTTGTTTAAATTCTGGATTAATAAATTAATAAATAAAAGGACATTTCAATTGCTATTGAAAACTGCTCTATTTCACTGCAACATCATCTGTAATTATGGAAGAATAAAATAACAAAAAGTATAGCCATATCTTTATTTTCTCAACATCCATTGATGTAAAAGTGACAATTTCTCATTAACTAGTATCAATACTGATCTCTTTTTTTTGTAAGAATAATAATAAAATTACCTATTCTAAATTCCCCTTTTTAGAATTCTTCAAAATTGCAGCATGAAATACTTTCTTCTACTCAAATTCTAAGCTGTATCCTATTTTTGGTTGTATAATAATGAGTGAGAAAATGTAAAAGGTAGAAGATTTGCTTCCCTTGAAAATACATAAACTTCACAACCACCACCATCCTTTTTAGATCTTCATGCTACGAACCCAGCGTTGAACATTAACCTATGATTAATGAACAAAATATTAATAGGGTTACATAATTCTGAAGAACACCTCGTTTCTGTTGCTTTGCTGAAGATATGTTCATTTGCATAACTGGATATTTAGGAACAAGGAGTGTAAGTGCAGCTGGGTTTGGGTCTGCTCGGAGGCCCATTCAGCCTGGTAACGTGTCTTCAGCATGGCCATAGTTACAGTAAGGAAATGACATCCTGTGGTTCTCACACAACAAAAACCAAAAGTTTAAAACAATCTTCGCATGAATATAATTCCAATAGGACCACAAAATTAATGTGGACCTGAAAGAAGGATTCAGCTCTGTCATCTTCAGAATTTGCAACCACTCTGCAGCTAAAAGGAGGAAACTGCAGATATTCATGTGACTATTCCTTAATCCTGTGCAGATTGTGAAATTCAGGCTTGACAGATTTCTTAATTTTTAGCTTTTAATTTCTTAATTTAAAACAAGCCAAAAAAAGGCCAAATAAAGATGTTGGTAACTTACCTCTCCCTATAAAATACCTTGCAATGTCTTGTTTGCATTTAGAATGAAAATATGTTATCAATAACATGATTCCACTGAAGATGTTGGTTTGCCAGAAATTAGTTTAGCTAATACTTTTAGCAAGTCATTTATGGTATTAATTAAGTAATTTAAGTATTTAAAAAACCTGGTTCTAACATATTGCAGTTTATCTTTGTCTCATGAAAAAATTAGCCATTAGGCAAAACAATTATTTTACTTTATTTGAAGTGAAAACTGAGAACAAAAGATGGTAAATTGCTGATCATCATGGATACCTGCTCCCTTCACAATACAGGTACTTTTATGGTACTCCCTTTGAGGAAAAAGTGTAAATTTTCTGATAAGATGCTGTTCTTTTGGGGAAAAGAAGACAAAATTTTAACATCTCCCTAAGCCTCAAGAAACCAAGAATAAATTATTTTTCACAACATGGTGAGTGGAAAAACTCTGAGATGTATGGGGAGGGTGGGTAGAATTTCAAGGTTTTTCAATCATTTGACTTTTTTTTTAGATTAAAAATTCCAGTTGTATGCAATTACCATACTAACAGAGCTAAGTATTGCTGCTTTTGGGTAAGGTCAATCTAGATGTTCTAGAAACAAAAACTCTCCCTATGAAGAGTTCTAGATTTTCCTAGACTATAATATTTTATATTGGAAAAGGTGATTTTATGTTAAAATAATTGGACATGAGAGAAAGCAAATTTTCCAGAAGGAAAAGAAAATTCCAAAGACAAAAAAGTAAGCACAGCCATGTCCCATCCAACAGCAAGCAGTTATGGACTACTTTGCTTCTTGCTAAAGAATAATGTTGGTTTTAGCACATGACAGTTTCCTTTTCAGGACAAGAGGATTATTTATTTCTAGTGTAAATCATCCAACTGAAAAAGTAGAACCTGTTAGTGATGAGCAAACAGCACTGTGTTTGGGCATGATTAATGCCATGAATCCCTCCTTATTTTACTCATAAAAAGGGAAAAAAATAGATGTATGAAAGACAAGAGGAGGTACAACACACTCTAAAGTGAATTTTTAAATTTAGGTCTCGTGCTGCCTTGGGCCAAGGATGAGTTCTGAAATGTGCTTTTACACACACTGATTTAGCTAATTCCAGGACTTTTGCTGCTTCCAATCCTGGAAATACGAATCCCAGCATGCATGGCATGGGTAACTGTGACATTCAAACGGATTTACACAGGCCACCTTATCTGCTTTACCAGCTGTATACGGTCTTTTACATCACAGTGCATTCCAAGGCAAGCAAACTTCATTTCCATCATAATTGGTGTAGAAAAGAGAGTGTACAAGGGGAGCATCTGTGCAAGGTGAATAAGACATGAAGGGGGCCAAGTCTGAAATCCTCCCAGAATGTGGCTCTCTGATACTCTGTATCTAAGGCTAACCCTCCTCAAGACTCACTGAAACCCTTAAAGTTTCCATTATTGCTTATTTCACTCTGTGGAAGACGAACATCAAGGAGCATTATCAAAAGTATTAATTAATAAATCAGAGTGGAAGACAATAAAAACCACAGAGAAAATCAAATTGCATAATATTAAAAAGAGCTTGGTAATGTGGTAAACAAATGTCACTATCAATCACTTTAAATGAGGGACATTGCATCTGACTGTTCTCACCCTGGCTTAATGGTGTACTGGGAGGCAACTGTGGAAACACTCCATCAGTCCACATGCAAGGTGATAAGGATGGACAATGACAGAGTGCACACAGTCACTGCATTGGGGGACAATGGATTTTAAAAAAGCTGGTGGAAGAATGGATCCCACTGATTTCCTTTTGCCTCAATCCAAACATGGTACACTGAGATTCAGTGGGCATGTGAAGCTTGATGAAGTTCACTGGAGATTTTGACAGGTGTACAGAATGTCTGTCCCCATAATAAAGTTCTTGAGTTTTGTTTGTTAAGGCTTTGTTTTGTTTTGAATGATGCAAAAAAGAATGTTTTGAAGGATTATTTATTTCTTTGTGGTTTCAAAATATGAAACAAATTCCTAAACAAGGTATTTTTTAAATAGTTTCTCCTTTGAAGATGTCAAGGTTTTTTGGTTTGATTTGGTTAAGAAATGAAAATCAATACCTTCAGAACTAGAAATGTCTAATTAGTTAACAGAAAGGCTAGCTTCAGAAGAGATGTAGTTTTGCTAGTGGAGCTAAGGGGGGTCTGATGTCCTCCTTCACAGTTTTACTGACAGGAGCCAGCATGGTACAGTGCATGCTAGTTTCCTGATGTAGAAATGTTTGCACAACTGCACAGTTCTTCAGGACTCCCATATTTCCTGAAATCTCATGGATTTTCTAGTCCAAATTAGATGTGCTCACCACCTAGTGCAGTTAGGGTTGTCATTACTATTATTAACCTTAGGAACTGGTATTGTTCAAGAGAAACAAGAACTGCATCCCGGGGCTTTTCAGCACGGCAGTCCATTGCCCTGTCCCCAGGCGTTAAATGGTACTGATCAAAGTGGGGCTTCACAGCAAGTAGCTAATTCCTACTTGGCTCAGGATTCTTTTCCCCCTAAGTACTAAAATCTATGACTTGCAGAATGCAGAAATTGGCATGCAAACAAAACTGATTTGGGATAAGCAGTGTGTAATCATTTTGTCTGCAGAAGGAAAGTTAACTGTTATCTGGAATTAGCATGATATCTGAAACGGACAGTCAATGTGCAGATCCACAGTTCAGTATTTCTACCTCTAGAACACACTAAGCCAGAGAAATCACACCTTAAAAGCTCTGTCTCAAAAGATATCTTACTGTATTATAAACAAAGATCAATATATATTTGTGGATTTATTTCTTAGGCACTGTCTTGCTGCATTTCACAGCATTATTTAACCAAAAGCATAAAACTAGAGACTGTCTAGCTTTAACCACCATTCAATAATCCCACAAGTATTAAAGGCTACATCCTTACTCCCCTTCCCTGTGGATTGTATAAGTCTATTCTGGTATTTGTTCCCAAAGATTGGCAAGCACAAGGATGGGTTCTTGGGAAAAGTAAGGATGGGTTCTTGGGAAAAGTAAGAATGGATTTAGGGTAAGCTTTTTAAACAGCTTTGAACTACTGCAGTCTATTAGGACTGAGATTCAAAAGGCACAAAATTATGCCTTCACATATCTTCACATTTTATGTAAAGATGTACTGGCCAGTGCTTGTCAATATTTTTTCAGCTGTTTATGGATTTTTATATAATAATAATAATAACAATAATAATAATTTATTATCAAGAAGTCCTCTGGAAGAGTCTATGTTGGCTTTAAAGTCACTACCAGCCTATGTTGGAAACTCTGGTTTGGTTGATAGATTAAACAAATCATGGATTTTCCCAGTTGCTGAAGCGCAGGGTAAATACTTTTACCTGCTCATCTGTGCCTCACTGAAGTCACAGACATTAGTAATTTTTTTCATTAAGCTAAATTTAAGCATGATTTTTTTCTCCCTACCTTCACACACTCCAAAGGAGCTAAAATTTAAGATGCCACGGACACGGGCAACAAAAATGATTATTCACTGGTATTCTCATTCTGCAGCTGGCAAATGTGAACATATGAAATGTGTAGTTGCTGATAATGGTACTAATGGAACAGATGTCTCTTCATATTGAATCTGGCAAAAAGTAAAAAAAAAATGCTGGATTTTTTCATCTGCTTCTGTGTGATACATTTGATGCCCCAGTGGACATGTTAAGTAGCAACACTTTTTGAAGATTCCTTGAGAATTGGCATCCTGACCATGGGAAAAATACATAATCTTGGAATGAAGAAAACTCTTGGCATTTACCACCTTAGCTTAATTTTCCCCTTCTAAGACCTAATTTATTCTAAGAATAAATCCCCAGCTTCAGCTAAACTGAACATATTCCCCATTTTCCCTGCGTGCTTTTACCCAAGTCTCCTGCCATCTTCCTTCACTTCCTTGAGTTCACAGGATACCATTTGATGAGCAGCTCTGTGGGACAGGCCCTTGGCTATCAGCACCTGTGCAAAGCCACGAGTCTTGCCTGCACTAGTGAATTGGGTAGACCACACCCTGCAGTGCCAGAGCACTGATGCTGCACTGGGCACCAGCCAAGCCAACGTAGCAGCCCTTCTGGGCAGTGTATTCCATGCCTCCAAAGCTACATGGCAACAAAGGGTTCTTTATGAATTTTCATATCAAATTGCATCATAACTGAGAGCTGAGCATGCCTGTGGAACTCTGGCTCACTGGAAACATGGCTAAAAAGTGGCAGAAATAAGGTAATGACTTTTTAAGTATTTGTGAATGTATCCTTTCCCCTCTGGTGAGACAAATCTGAGAGGTCTGTAAGGCTCTTTTATGCTCCTGGTGAAGTTCCAAAGACTGTAAGTATGTCTTACTGGTTAGAATTAGCAGCCAGAGAAAATTAAGAGTTTCTTATGGCAATGTTGTGGGTGTCGAGTAGGGAATATCCTCCTTAGGATCACTTGGAGGGGGCTGAAGCAAAGTTTTAGAAATTATGAAAAACTTGAGACTTGGTAACACAGAACACATGAAAATACATGAAAAAAAAGAAAGTGCTAAAATGAAAACCAGAAAGGAAGATAAGCAGATTTCAAGGACTGTAAGAGTGAAGGCAGCATTTCCAAGGAGCTTCAGATTCACAGAGAAACCTGACTTACTGTTCCCACTGACTTTTGATCTACGTTTCATGCAGCAGGTTAAGAAGGTGAGACCAAGAACAGCCATGGACATGTTGGAGAGAAGGACCTGGAGCTAATACTCCTTCCTTTTCAGTCATGTTCCTCCCTGACCTACATCCCCACTTCCCACTCTGAGACACTCTGGCACCTCTTCTGCCTTCAACTTGCTTCATTTGCAACCAAAAAAAAAAGGTGCAAACAGATGCTTTTGGCATGAGAAAGCTTCCAGACCACCTCCTCCACAATCCCAACTGTGATCAGCCTGGGTCTTCAGAGTTCAAGCTGCTCCCATTAGCTACTCCCTATACAATTTTCAAGCTGTTTTTAAGCTGTTCACATAAGTAACCTCAAAAAAACTTCTGCTATTGCAGTTGACTAAACAAGGCACCATTGATGTGCTCTAGAGTATTATAGTTATCATGCTGTTCACTATAGAAAAAGGAAAGTTCATGTTACCTACTTTACAATGCTAAAATATGATGTGAACATATTCCAGGCATACAAGAATCCCACTTCCTGTGACTGAAATAAATGACAGATCAGAATTTGCAAGGAACAAGTTTGGCTGGCAAAGAGACAGAACTGTCAAATTTCTCACTTGGGTTCATTGCTGACAGACATTGACTCCAGGCCTATGGCTCCACACACATGGACACACATAAGCTAAACAGCACCCAGAACAACAGTAACCTCACCAAAATTAATTATTCCTTTTAGAAGGTGAAATAGTTCTACCAACAACATTATTTTTTCAATCTGAAGTTTCCCTGATGTGATGCCTCATTATGAACTTTCCCTGATGTTTTGTCCACTTGGGCCAGCCACTTTTCCAAAGCAATTCCGTGGCACTTCTCAGGAGAGGCCAAGGACCATTCTTAGTGGGCAGCACTCCTCAAGCCAATGATTTGGAGACAGGATTTAGCACTAAGGATGCTCACTGTTCACTCCTATAGGCCTCAGTGTCTGAAAAGTAATAAATAACTCCAGATAACAGTTCATTTTCCTCATGCAGACACAAAAATTACACATTGCAAATCCCACATTAGGTTGGCTTGCATGCCAATTACTGCATTCTGCAATTTAAAGTTTTATATTTTAGCAGTTAGGGAAAAAAAGAAAGGGAGTTTTCAAAACCTGAGTATTCAATATGAGGCAGAAATAGCTGGATGGTGGGTTCTACTGCAAATCAGAATAGTTAATGATGTACCCATTTTTCACAGTCTTGGCCACAATCCTGACTTTTTTGCCTCTTTATACTGGCTGGAAACATTATGGGTCCTAAGGACAGATTTAAATAAATTCTGTGCTTGCTAGCCCTGAGATATTCTTTCCAGAAGAATTCCTGGCTGCCTGGCGCTATCCAGATTGAGTTGAGGATGTCATGAATTTCTCATTTTTTACTAAGAGAGGAAAAAGCCAACTATTTTGGGAACTCCATCTGTGTTTAGTGCTACCATGATTAGAGACGGAAGTGCTTGAACTGTCTCATTCCTTGTCCTATAAAAAGAGTTATCAGCAGAAAGGGCAGCATACAGGTTGAACAGACTCCTGTTTCTGTATCAAGAGGTTGACTGAGGTCCTCCTGTTTGAGCTGTCTCTGAGAAATGCTAATGGTCCAAATATACTCCTCCTCTGGCTCTCTACAATATACTAGTTTTCACAATTAACTTCAAGCCTCCCCACTCTACCTTGAAAATTTTAAAGTTTTATTTAAACATTAAAACAGGCAGCACAAGAAGAAACACAACTTAAAATTGATCACAATTATAGAATGGTTTATATTGGAAGGGACCTTAAAGATCATATAGTTCCAACCCCCTTGTTATGGGCAGGGACACCTTCCATGTTGCTCAAATGATAGGAAAGGTTATGTCCCAGGACAGAGGGAACAGAAGTATTCCTAGGCTGGACAGAGGAGATAGAAGTATTCCTAGGCTAGGGCAGTCCAGCTGGCAATTTAGGTATATTAGTCCATCAGCAAGCATATTGTTCTGCGTTTACACATGGTGGGAAGAAGAGCAGGTTGGAATAATGTATCCCATAGAAACCACAGTTTACCTAAAACCACTGTCATGCACACAAGGCTACATTGGCCTAGCCCCCAGCAGCTGAGAATGCCAGGGTTCCTGTGAATATATGGCAAACTGAAGAATAATAGTCTGTGTCTATGCTTGGCATAGACCTAGAACTGGTCAAAGAGGTGAAAACTGATGTGGGCCTAGTTACTAAGTGGCCTCAGGCTACAAGTACCTGAGTCACTTACCAGAGCAATTAAACTTACGACTGCCAGGCTGAAGCCACAGACAGACAACAGAAGCAATTGCAGTCAAGAAGAAATGAAAAATTTTCAGTCAAGGGCACTCATCACAAAATGGGTAATAGTATTCCAAAACTTCAGAGTCTTGGAAACGTAAGTAATCAACTGTTGAAAAAGTTCAACGACTTCGGTGGGGGAAGACATTGCAGAACAACCAATATGATTGATAAAAGCAAGCTCTGTTTATTAGCAATCCAGAGGCACTTATATAGTATCCCAGCTTGTTAACTCTTAAGTGGCTTAAACCTATCAAAGCGCATTTCTGCTTCTACATAATTAGACTACATTGGCAAGCTTCTACTAGTTAGGTTATGATTAAAGAATTCAGAGTTCAACCTCCCTTCTCCTGGTCAGTACATCTTATCTGCACAGCTGTACATCCTCAAAACTCCCTTTTTGTTCTCAGGCTTGTTTCTCACACAGGTGCTTTCTCATGCAGGCAATTTCTCACACAAACCTTTGCTTGCACAGTTCTTTTATTGATCCCATAATTCTATCAATGACCCATGCTCCTGATCCTCTAATCATTCTGCAACAATCAACAGTGCATGCACAAGCAAAGCATGAAACAGCAAGTACGGTGCTTGCTATTTGCGTGGCACAAAGTTTAATGGTAACATGAAGAGTTTAGAAGAAATTATTTTAGATTTCTGAGTCAAGTGCTAGAAAGTCCTTGCATTTCAGCTCACATACAGAAATCATTCATTAGCTGGAGGGGTTTCCAACCACTGGGAGCTGGCAGAAGGGGGTTTTACCCCTCACGTGCTGACACAAAGAAGCCCGGAGGTCAACGCTGAAACCCCTCTGGAAGGCGGCACTCAGTGCCCAGCACACAATGAAACGGGGCAGAGCTCCTCACCCAAAGGGCTGGATCCTCCTGTCGCTGTCAGGCAGGCACGCAGGCCAAGGCAAAGAAGAAAGAGAGGGGACTCTCCATATGTGTTCCACACAGATCTACTCCTGTAAAATCACAAGGACAAAGAGGCCAGTTGGTGGGAGGGTCCAGGGATCTTATACTGGGTCCAGAATAGGTGGGGAAAGGGATCCCAGCCAATGGGATAGAGACAAACAAGTGAGATTGACAGGAAGGGAACGAATGGGAACAACACATAGGAGGGACTCAGGGAAGGATCCAATGGGGCGTCGAGGAACAAGGAACTTTCTAGAACTAATACATATTAAAAGCGGAAATGAATATAGATGACTTCATACATAACACAGGGAGGCAAAGTATTAACCAATGAGGGGAAAACGTGCAAAAAGCAGAACATGGGAATCATGGGTTCTCACCATGACTGAAGTTACATGCTAAACTTAGGGTTGCTAGCCACCACAGCTGGTTGCCTGAGTTTTCCTCAGGAGAAAGTGGCTGAAGTCACCTGTACTGCCACAATTAACCAGCATCTAAGCAGTAACCTGGAGGAAATGGAGACTACTTATAAGTTCCTCTGTATATGTATAAAGGCAGTGTGATTTCCTTCCTATTTTCCTATTTTATGTTTGTCTAAGATGTAGATGCTGCTTCTTCATTTATTTCACAGTTTAAATGATTTCTTAGTAGGTGTCTTTTACAAAGTTGACCTTCTGTCTTTCCCATCCCACAAAAGTCAGACTGTCTGTGATAACTTCTTTTCATAGACCTCTTTTCTTCCATTTTTTTTCCAGTCCTCTCTGCCTATGAATTGGGTTTTTTTGGGAGATTTCTTGTTTGGTTGGTTGGTGGGGGGGTGGGGGGGGGGTGTTGGTGGTTTTTTTAAATTTTATTTTACTTTGGGGGGTAGTTCAAAAAAGAAATCTCTGGATTGCTTTTAAGCATCTCTGAGGTTGGTTTTCTCGCTAAAAACCTACAAGAGTTTTCGTCTTCTTCTCCTACATTGTATTGCCAGAGCATTGCCTTAGAGGTACATAGACTTGTTCTTCATGCTTTATGATGCTTTGAATAGCATGGGCTTTCTGATAATGTTCCTGATTCTGGGAAGGCTTTTTGTAGCCTGAATGGGGTGATAAACACATCATGGCTAAGGCAGATGAAAGCTAAGCATGACCCTCAAGACCAGAGTTGGCTTTGCCCCAGCAGAGATGACTGTCTTTGCCTCTGGAAAGGGAGTAAAACAACTCACAAAGTGCCAGATGTTGGTGGTTCACAGACTAAAAAAGCTTGGAAGTATTTTATTTGAACACTTAACTAAAGGGAAAGCAGTGGGAGAGCAGTGGGGTAGAAAAGGTTTGAAGGAAAACTCAACTCTCTGGGACTGATAACTTTGGCTCGATAAATGTTGTAAAGAGAAAACCCACACCATGTAGTTTCATCATTATATCCAATAATCAGTATTTGCTATTCTGCCCAGCTCTCTGATTTTTATTTCAACAAGCTTTTCTGTAGCAGGAAGCTTTTATTCGCCTTCAGCCCCAAGCAGTCCCACTGATGGTTTTTTTTCCATTTAAATATCTTTGTTACGTGTATATTTAAAAGATATTATTAATTATTTACACTATTTCTTAAATAAATGTCTGCAATAACAAAATTGTTCTCCTGCAAAATTACTTATTGAGATATGAAGTACTGGTGTCTTCCTGCTCCTGTGTCATGTTTAATGCAGCGAGCCAATGGTTAAGAGCAAAGGCTCACCAACAGCTCGTCTTAGTGTGCAGCTGGACACCACAGCTGCCAAAGGTCTAATTTAGGTGTTTTCTTTGAAGATAATGTAGATCAGTAGTGGGAACTTGTGGGAAACTTCACTCACTTGAAAACCAAATGATAAAGCAGCAGCCATGGCTGCAGAACAGACAGGGACGGAAGAGAGAAGCTTGCAGACCCTCCTGGCTGGCTTTCCTGCTGCAGGCAGCATCATCACACTGTGGACCTTGAGATAATGCACCACTTCTTGAGACTGTATGGACATCGATGCAATCTTCCCTGTATAAAGTGGAACACACTATTTAGACACTTAGGGATAGTTTCTAGATAGTTTGAATGAAGGGCTTTCCTCATAGACAGCTGTGTACTTGTCCCACAGGAAACTGAGGTTTAAATGTCATGCTTGGAACAGCAAAAAAACACAGAGAGAGGGTGTAAGCTGGCACCTACTGGACTGCCTGGGGAGTCATCAAGAAAACAGACATTAAATGCAGCAAGTACAGAAACATGGGCCTTACACAGGTGATAAACCTAAGATCAGAACTGTTTCCAAAATACATGGACCAGCTCAATAACAGCAGCCTCATTAGTACTTGGCTCAATAACATGCTGTGGTTTAGGAATGGTATTTCCCAGTTTAGTACTCCTACTAAAAAGAAAACCACTCCCCTCCCCACTCTGGCTCAATATTTGCATTTGACACACTTGTGATATATCCTTTTGATATATCAAAATTCTATTTATCCTTTCTAACAAGACTTACATATCTATATATGGATTTTTTTTCCCAATCCAGTCCAAAAAAACTTTGTTCCTTATTTGAGAAAATTTTTTATAATTGTATAAGTAAAATTAAATTCAAAATATTGTGAAGGTTACATTGAATGTATTCTTTGATGCCTTGTCTTTGAAAGGGTGTTCTTGAACCTGAGGTTTCTCCCACATGTTTTCTTACTCCTTTTTATGACTTATTAACTTAGAACAATCTTTGTAGTAGTAACACCCATATATAAAAGGATGTCCCATTCTCTATGTTTGATCAGCATTCCAAGGTTAACAGATGGAGATTTTATTACCTCTTATCCTCAGTTTTACAGATTGCTTTTTAAAAGATGAATCCAAAACACACCACACTGGTTTCATTAATACAATGTACTGACTTTGTTGGTCCTTGTGCCTTATTATACACTCAGTTAATATAGACATGCTTGGAATAAAAGCCAATATAAAAATCAAGAAGATGTATGTGAAACTCTAGACTGAAGACACCAGCTCTGAATAATATCAGACAAATCAAAGTGCATGCTGTGGAAATTTAAACAGCATGTTAAGAAAGAAGATCTGGTATGCTATCAATTATGGAGCTGCACTTCAGCAATTGCTGATCAATCTTTAACAAGTTTATCACCTTTCTGGAGTAGTTTTACCAAATAGCTGCCACATTTCAGTAGCAAAATTCTTCTTAGGAGAATTACAAAGGTTATGTGACAGTTACGTACTAATTCAGTCCTATGCTCTGAGAGCTTTAATAGCGAGCTAAGAAAACCAGCTAAAGATGAGAAACAGTTTAAGAGTGCGAGTTTGCATGCAATGACAAGTCTGGCAGAAGGAAAAAGCAAATTCATTTGACTGTGTTTCCATCAGCTAGGGGGAGGAGTGATGCATCATGATAGACTTGGTATATAAGAAGAAATTCATAGTGCCCAACAGTGTTTTTTAAATGCCGGAGAGTCTGCCCAGGGATTGTGTGCTGAAAACAGTAAGAGTTAGGATTGGCTATGATGTCTCACCGTGGCAAAGCTAAAAATTCGAACAAGTTTTTTGGAGCTTGTACAGAGGATCTTAAATATCTTACAGTTTTGTTGGGTTTTTATTAAAGATCTGCCTTGGAGAACAATAATTCCATAAGTTAGTGACCTTAATAGTGAAGATAAAAAGCAGACATTTCTATTTCATCATTTGTAGGCTGAAGAGCACTCAAATCTTCCAGAAGTTTTGATCAAGTTTGGACAGATGCATTTTGTATTGCAGTTACTTCTGTTCTGTTGCTAATTTTTTGTCTTGCAAGTGGATTCCTTTTCCCTGATAATTTTAATGTCCTTCCAATTCTCATGTTAGAATAGCAAAGTCAATGAGGAATTTATGGAACTAATTCCCACTACAGCAAGCACAGAGTCTAATATAAGGCCATCAAAAAGTTTGTAAGAACCTATTGAAATGAATGGGTTTAAAAGAATTGCTAAGTTCATCTGACTGATGAGGCAGGACATTCTCTTTCACAAATAGATAACAAAGACAAAGACATGTGAGGAATACATTGAAGTTCAGTGAATTTTTTATTACAAAAAACCCCAAACCCCAAAGACAACAAAAACATGCACATAGGGGTTTTTGTTGGATTTTTATTTTATTGTTATTCAGCTACTACTTTTGCTTCTCTTCAATTACACTTGTTACACTTCACTCATATTGTACTGATTAACTACACACACACACACAGAGATATATGTATACACACACACACTTGGGTTTACAACAAGCTGTTTAGTTTTCTTTTGTTTTAAAAAAGCTCACTGCTACCAATCACATTTTAAAAGAGCTCAGAATTTATTTCTGAGGCCTGCATGGTTCAGCTGCTCGCCACCTGCGTGCCCTTCCAGCCCACTGAGGTCTAACACTTATTCACACTGATGCAGTGCCAGAAGTCAGCTGCTCCCACAGAATGCAGCTGTGGGGAACACAGGCAGAGAGATTAGTTCAGTCTGTGGGACACAAGCTCATCTTACTGGGGTGATATTGAATTGAAACCAGTAAGATGTGATAGACACAGGTTGATTACTTGCTGAGTAATGCAGTGCAAAAGACACCATGTGCATATCCTCCCATAACTGCTTCCCAGTGTTCCAGTCCTACCTCACAGGACTCTTTATTTCTCCAAATACTGAGTTTGCAGAAGCCTGCCAACCCTGGCTAAATCAAAACAATCTGAGGCTTTGCCACAGGCCTTGTTTACTGATGCAAAACTTTGCTTTGATACTATCACAGACAAAGGGCATATAATAAATACCAAAAAAACCCAATAGAACACACCACAAAACAAAAAACAAAAACCAAAAACAAAACAAAACAAACCAACCAACCAAAAAAAACCAACAAAAAAACCCCAAAAAAATACCAACCATGGGCCAAATGGAAATAACTGGTCCTCTGATCTCAAACAGATGAGGCAAAAGGAAAGACAGTAAGAACTGTGTTTGTCATCTCTAGATAAAAGACACTGCAGTGTTCACACATGGAAAAGCTCATCACAGGGGACAGAAAATGTTCTGTTCTGAGCTTTCATTTGGGGCAGGAAAACAACCAAAGGGTTTACAATCACAACAAAATGTCAGGGTTTGAGGAACAGATTTTATAGAGCAAATTATCTGGAGAAGCTGTGGTTCTGCCATCACTGGATGTTTTTTGAAAGAATTCATGCAAGATTGAAAAGATTGATAGAATTTGTGAAGATTGGTGTAGAGAATTCTGATCTTGATGTCACCTGGCAAGTTTAGTCCTTTATACCTAATGAATAGCTCTATTAATCCAACATATTTTCTCCCTCAAGGGCAGGAGTCACAGAAGGAGACTCTGATGTGAAAATTTTTGAGCTCCTCCACATCTATGCATTGTGTTGGCAAATAAGTCAGTGCCAAAGGCAGAAAATGAGTGCATGGCAGAAGCAGCACCCTAGCTCCACTACTGAGCTATTTTCTGTACTGATTGATGAGGCAGTCCTTCTAAGAAAATTATGTGGCGCCTTTTTCCCCAATTGAGATGATGGAAGTTCTTCAAAACCGACCCAGTTCACCACTAAAATGGATCTCTCTCACATGCATTTAGCCCACAGGAGAAAAGGATATATTCTAAAATTCAAACATGGATCAAATGAACAGAGAAGGTACAAGACTTCTAGACTCATTATGATGCAATCTCAGCTCTTAGTGGCAATTCATGAAGTAATTTTCTCATTTGTTGCTCATCTAGGTCACCAGATAATGATACTGAAATACAGCAAAGAGCCAATTATGATTTAAACTGCTCAAAGAAAATGACATATGACTTCTTCTAACTTGGACAGCATAAATTGCTTAAAGCATTCAGAAGGAAACACAGTCATCACTATCTTCTCATATGCTGTTAACATGCCAAATGACCATCTGGTACAACTTTGTCAGCCGGCACAGTTCCACCAGAGGTAATGGGGTCATAGTTAATTGGCCAAGAGCTGGATTTGGCCTACAGTTTTTAATGGCTCCTAGAGAAGCTGCTGTGGCTATCAGTCTAAACTTCCCAATCCTGACAGTCTCACCTTGTAGAAGTCATCAGGTTATTCCTAACATTTCTCATTTCTCTTTGCTTTCAGCTGAAAGGCAGATGGTCTGTGTACCTGCTGAGACATTGAGATACATGCTGTGGCTTGGACATATCCACAGAAAAATAGAATTTCTAGGTTTATAGTAGTCAGCTATAAACTTATAAAGCCCTTTGACTGCCTTTCTGGGAAACTGATGTTATAAAAGGGGAAAATAATTACTTTGAGGGCTGTGTATAAAACCTGATATCTTTTGATGCCTTCAAACATTACATCAGTATCAGCAATGAACACCTGACAGTAGAGGCAAATTGTTTATAGGTGTGCTGTACAGACAGCTACAATTCCCTGAGTAATGACAGCAGTCCACATAAGCATCAGAGATTCATTAGGCCCAAAATCTATTTCTTTGGCTACCAGGAGAGAGGAAAAATGCAGATTCCTCCTAGTCAGATTTCTATTAGAATTGCATTTTTGACCTGGCACAGTCAAAAAACCCAGACATTAACTCCACAGAGTAAAGTTATTGCTAAAGTTAGGCTATCTTTTTCTGGGAAGAAGAAGGTTCCCAGTTCAGGCAATGTTAAACTGAAAGGAGGGGGGTGGGTGCAAACACTACTGTGATAAAATTTTTGCACACATTAAGGTTAGGTTACCTCCAGCACATGCATGTTACCAAGAAAGTGCCTACAAAGGACCAGTATGGAAGAATTCCCCAAGAAACTTCTCGGTACTCAGCATGATGGGGCACCTCTGTCATACTACTGCTGCAGTATGGGGAATAAGCACATTGACTTTCCAAAGCTATATTCACTTTCAGACAACTGTGCCTAAGACTTTAGGTCACAAAACCAGACTCAAATGCTAGCTTCTAATAAACTCCATAGCAAAGGTGACATTTTCATTACTTGGATTGTGAAACTATAGGCAAAAAAGGGAAGCAAAACTCCATGAGGAGCCTGCAGCACAGTATTTATGTCATTCTCATGGGAGCACACAAGAGTGTGAACACCTTTTATTCTCAAGTATTTCTGTAAAGGAAGTAAAGAATCACAGAGCAGAGAGTGTGCTCTGTATGGTGAAGTATCATTTGCTATACAATGTAGCTAGTAATATGAAATAAAATGAGACAGCTACAAAAAATCATAGTTACAATGAATCAAAGGTACTTTTCTTGTCCTTTTTCATGTATTTACTTAATAATTTATTAGCTTGGGTTTTAAGATCGGTGATATCCTGCTGATCTAGGTAATTATGCACCAGAATACGGGACAATCAGACCCAGGCTGTGTTTATCTCTCTCCATGGTATTAGCTTACAGATAATAAACAGTTATGCCAGTTTGCCAAAAGATGCATGTATTACATTATTAGTAATTTTTTAGTAATTATTGACAATTAATGTGGTCAGTATTGCTTGTAGCATCAAAAAAAAAAAAAAAAAAAAAAAAGTTGTTTACACTTCTGATTTTAGAGATGCAAAAATTTTGTCAAATGTATTGCAAGCCCATAGAATTCTGTCACTGAAAAGGCAACAAAAATGAAACTTAAGTTAGATAGATTTTATACTGTGTACTTTTCAGGAAAAAAACCCCATGATAATCAGGAAAACTGAATTATCCTCTTAAAAAAGATTGTCTTCCCAGGGTTATATTCCAGTTTATTGCTACCACAGCATGAAGGAGTCAAAGTGTCAGGCAGAGGCACAGGGTCTACTGTTCATCCATCCTGCCTCTGAATCGCACATCCCGTGAAAAAAATACCTTTTCCTGGCAAGATGCCAGAATCATAGATTAGTTTCGGTCAGAAGGGAACTTTAAAGGCCAGCTAGTCCAACCCCCCCTCAATAACCAGGGGCATCTTCAACTCGTTTATGTTGCCAGAGCCTGATGTACAGCATCACGCTGCCCACGCCCCGCGCCGGGACAGTCCCGGGGCCAGGCAGGCGCTGAGCACTGAGCTCTCAGAGACAGCGAGACCAGCAGATGCCACCTACAGCTGGGATTTTTCTCCCCATTGCTGCACTGCCAGACCTCGGGAAGAGATGTGACTTCAGGTAAACGCACAAGTCTCTTTCCAGCTTCCGACTTTTAAACCATCCTCTCTGCTGTTCGCGTTACCTGTCTCTTGCTGCCCAGATGGAGACGGACACGGCTGTAATTCTCAGGATCGAGCAAAGAGAGGCACCGGCACACCCGTCCTGCACGGACCCCGCACTGCATCCCGCCGCTCAGGGAGCCGCACCGCCGCAGCCGGGCTGAAACAGGTCAGTGCATCCTTGCTCCACTTTCAAAGTGCTCTGTGCAGTCGGGAACGGGGTGGGTTTTGCTTTTTGGGGAGCATACCGAGGACACCGGCCCCCCCAGAGGGCAGGACTCCTGCCGTGGGCGCCCCGAGGTCGGCGTGGAAGGCGACAGGGTCGGACCTCTGGGCTCCCAGGCGAGCGCTGTCACCCTGCGATGGTCGGTCACTTCAGAGGAACCCGAGGCTGAGCGCTGACCCTGCACGGCACTCACCTCTGTGGGAGGAGGGAAGGGGCAGCCTCTGGGTCACTTGGCTACTGGCTAAGCCCTTGGTAATCTTCCTTTGCTCCCAACAGGGTGGCGGTGGGCAGCTTATGTGAGATTTTGGCTTTTGGATGTGCCAGAGGAGACAGCCTTGCAAAGAGCAGAGGTCTCACCTATTTTTCACCACTTCCAGGTCATCCTCACCACCACTGATTCTAGCCATCCTCTCCTGTAGCCATGGAGAGTTCCTCCCTCCCTGAAATCAATTCCTCATGTGCAGACTGCACTGGGAGAGGACATGGGGGTCTGAATGTGTCTACTCCTCCACTTAGCCCCAGGTACTACATCACAGTGCTGTCATCTACTCAGTCATCTGTGCTGTGGGACTGACGGGCAACACTGCTGTCATCTATGTAATCCTCAAAGCACCAAAGATGGAAATGGTAACCAACATCTTCATCCTCAACCTGGCCATTGCTGATGAGCTCTTTACCTTGGTGCTGCCCATCAACATTGCTGGCTACCTGCTCCTGCAGTGGCCCTTCGAAGAGTTCATGTGCAAGCTCATCATCTCCATAGACCAATACAACACCTTCTCCAGCATATATTTCCTCACTGTCATGAGCATTGACCGCTACCTCGTTGTGGTGGCCACCACCAAATCCAGGAAGATGTCCTACCACACCTACCAAGCAGCCAAAATTGTGAGCCTCTGTGTCTGGTCCTTTGTCACTGTCATCATCCTGCCCTTTACTGTCTTTGCTAAGATACACAAGGAGCAGGGGCGCTCCCAGTGCGTCTTCGTGTTCCCCCACCCCAAGAGTGTCTGGTGGAAAGGCAGTCGGATCTACACCCTTATTCTAGGCTTTGTCATCCCAGTGTCCACCATCTGCACCCTCTACACCACCATGCTCTGCAGACTGAGACATCTGCAGCTCCACTGCAATGCAAAAGCCCTGGACAAAGCCAAAAAAAAGGTGACAGTGATGGTGGTTGTTATTCTGGCTATGTGCCTGTTCTGCTGGACACCCTTTCACCTTAGTGCGGTGGTGGCCCTCATCATGGACATCCCACCAACTCCACTCGTCATTGGGATTTCCTACTTCATCACCAGCCTAAGCTATGCCAACAGCTGCTTTAACCCTTTCCTGTATGCCTTTCTGGATGACAGTTTCCAGAGGAACTTTCGCAAACTGATAGATTGCAGATCCGCCTCATAAAGCCAGCCCAACCCTCTGCCCTGTCCTGTGTCCCTCCTAGAGTCACCTGCTTCTCCTCGGTGTCTCCAGTCCAGAGAGTGCTTTCTCTCCAGTCTCCTTGTGATGGCCCACAGGGCTTCAGGTTGTCTCACTACCCAAGACACGAACTGGGACCAGGTGCATCTTTCTCAATTGTCCTGCACTCATTTCCTTAGCACTGCTTTCCTTGCCCTGTGTTTTTGGTTGGTTGGTTACTCAGTTAGTTAGTTAGTTAGTTGTTGGGCTTTTTAAATTTCTTCTCTCTAATGTGCTTTCTGACCTAGGTTTGGAGCTGCCACAGGTCTCTTTTCCCTTTTTAAAGGCATTGTTTTGTGAACTCAAGACACATGACTGTCTCAATCACCGGTGATTTGTAAAGCTCAATAAAAGTGCGTTACCAACTGTCCTGCTTAATGATTCCTCAGTCTCTTTTGTACCTACAGGACCTGCTTACCCAAAGTCTTGCAAACTTAGCAATATTGAAAAGGCACAACTCCAGAGGATAAGGAATAAACCAAGGTATTGAGGTCATTACGTTTTACAGGGGACTAAGATAAGGTAGTCAAAATCCATGATAACATGTAACAGAGATGTCAGTCTGGATTTAAGGAAAAAAAGAGCAAGTCCTCCCTAATTAATAAAATGCACAGGTGTGGGTTAGGAGCCACTTGCTGCAGAAAATAGCTTAACAGTGCACTTGGTCATAGTTTGCAAAAAAATGCAGCTTTTGTTTATATCAGAAGTGGTGAATACTTTATCATTTGTCATGTGTTTATGGGCTATTGCACTTACAGATATTTAGTTTGTGGTCCTAGAAAACAGAATCAGAGGGTATCTTCAGAGCCAGTTACCTTTTAAGGGTTTGAAAAGATCCTTCTGAAACATGGAGAGTATCCTGACTTCTTCCCTTAGAAATCACAAATAACTTGCAGTGGTTAGGCTACTTTTAAACTATCCCTCACATACTTGTATTCCACTTCTTGGTAAGATTTATTAATATTTCTCTTAAGAAGGAGAAGTGAAAAAAAAATTAAAACAATACCCAAAAGAAAGTTTAATTTTACCTGAAGCAGGAGAGAGAGAGTGAAAGTTTCACTAGAATTCATATGTCCAAACACTGCTTGAGGAGGTTTTTTCCTCCTGTCTCCTCTTTTAGTCCTCTAAGGAAATCTGCAAAAATGTTGAGGACTGAGAAATATCTGCAATCACTTAACATTTCTCTTCTTAGAGGTGTTCACTGCACTTCCTGCAGCAGATGCTAAATCAAAGTAACACAATTTTTTACGTATTTTCACCTCCTCTGAAAACAGAGAGATAGGGAAATGTGGCTAAGGAATTGCATTTCCACTTACACAGGAGGGCATGATGGTTTTCAGGAGGCACATAAGGATTTGTATGACACATGCTCAAGTTTGCAGGTTGCTCCTGGGAGACCTTGCACCAGGTCCTTTCCCACTGCTGCAGTTTAAAGATCTGCCATAAGCATATGGAAAGTTTCCTTTGTGAAATCCTTCCACAGAAACTCCAAATAAAAATTTACTTGCAGATTATAGCAATTACGCACCCTGATACTTTATAACAACATATAACTGGGTTGACACTTAAATCATTTCTCCTTATAAGACATTAATATTCCCTGGGACAGTCAATGCTAAGTTCAACACCCAGTCTAGCTGTTATGGAAATGGAAGGACTCCTTTTGGGAATGACAGTGTTGTTCTGTCTCATTGGAGGGTGGATGATTTGACTTCCATCAGACACAGAAGCTGGCCTTTGGAAGAGCAAGCCCAAAAGGTGTGGAGCACCCATTTCCACACTGCATAGAAAAAAATGTGCTTCAAGAACCGGTGTCCCACACTTTATCTTTCTGCTTGAAACAAAGCGTAATTAAGTTTTCCCACCAGCTGCCTGGTGGTCAGTCACTTGCCATGGGGAAAGAATTTAGTCTTTATGGGCCAAGTAGCAAAATCTTTCTTTGTTTAGGCTGCTGCTACACACACCACCTCTCTTTTATTCTTTGGTCATCATGTCCACAACAACATTATTTGCTTAAAGACTGCATGCAGTTTAAAAAGTAAGCAGCTTTATTCTCAGAAAAGACATTTGCAGCACCGTTGTGCCCTCATTGGTGGTGGTACTTCTCTGAAAACTGATGAATGCCAGTTAAATAAAATTCTCTGTCAAACAGTGACCATAGTGGCACAGATTTGAACATTGTTTGTGATAGTGACCACCTCAGTGCTTTGGTCATGCTGCTACGCAGTTACATTTGTCTCATCACCTGTCAGGGCTTCTTTTTACCCCAGAAATATTATTGAAACTTTGGTAGCTTTGTTGTGCTTCTGAAAAACCTACTCTGTCCCTATACATCAAACACATCTCTGAGATGCCAACTGATAGTTACGGTAAGTTATAAGAACAGTCAGATTTGTATTCCATTTTTATCTAGCTTTGAATACCAAAATTTTAACTGTTCCTGAAAAAATATAATCTGGTTCAAGTTTTTAAATAAATAAACAACTTTCTAGTCTAGATCAATGTGGAGACGGTTCTTTAAAATCTTTGTATTTCTCGGGAAATGGGAAGGCATTTTAAAGTATGCCTTTCCTCTTAGCTAATGTTCCATTTCATTGTCTTCCCCATGCTCACTTTTTGTTTTCCTAAAGGGAAAATATGAGAAGAATTGTCTATTAGCAAATTTCACTTCAAAGTAACTTGGATTGCTTGTCTTTTTTCTAGTAGAATCATAAAAATGCAAACAGAATATCACCTGTTCTAAGCACAATCCTTCCCTAAATTCCTTCTCATTCTGAAGCCACATCTTACCTGTTCTTAACAGTAGGGTGAACATCTGAGAAGAATTCACTGTTTCTCCAAATGCCTGGAGTTTTCCCAGGGTTGTTGGTCACAGAGCAGACTGAGGCTTGAGCAATGCCCATCTCTGACAGGGGTGTTCAGCTCAATTTCCTGCACTGGGCAGCCCCCACCTTGCACAGCTGTGCTGTCTGCGGTGTCTGTGACGTGTCTGGGAGCCTATGCCACTGTAGGAATTGCAGAGGAAGTTGAGTCTGGAGAGCCTGAGGAGGGTCCTGAGTGTTAAGTAAGGCCTCCTGGCACCTTGCAGAGCTTCAATATGAAAACACAATACTTAGTTCTTGCTTTAGCATATGCCTGTTTTGTTTGGGAGACAGAACATTCTGGCAGAGCCTAAATGTGACCCAAACCAATACTCAGAAGGAGAGGTACAATTTTCAATCCTGCTGGTCAGCAAGGATGGCTTGGTGTTGTATAGATGGTAAACTTTGGCTCCCAGAGCAGCAATGGATGATAATATAACAATAAATTTGCTCCCCTTAAGCATTTCTTTTTTCTTTTTTTCTGGAGGAGGAGTTTATGCTCCTGTTCAGCCCATGTTTAACCAGCAATAATGAAATTTAAGAGTGTCACATTGGGAGACAATAGAGTTGCTGTAAGGAAGTATTTTATAGATATGGAAGTATTTTATATGCATGAAAATGAGTAAAATAAAAATGAATTCATTTTTTCCACAGCATAACTATAACTTGCAACTGATATTGCAGATATTTGATACAGACTACCAGAGGGAAAGCAGAGAAAATAGAAAAACAGTTGATATAAATAAATAGAATAGAATTAAATTTTCTGGCTACTTATGCCTTATCCTTTCCCTTGTTTATACTCCTCTGACTGGTGTTAAATTCAGCATTTTGAACTGTTGGCCACTGCCCAAAAGCATGCATCAAATTTTGTCTGTGAGGGGGATTTTTGGCAGGGAACAAGGTGTAAGGGGTAGGAAGGGTTGTATTCTCAGGACTGTGGTTGGTTAGAGCACAAGGAGCATACACCTGTATAATGCCTGATGCCTTGCTCTGCAGAAAGCAGGGATGGGAAAACTTCTGGGACACAGAAGGGTCTGAGCCTTGGATAAACACAAAGGAGGACAACAGGTGTTTGCTGGTTTGATTGCAGTAAAGCCTCTTAAGTCAAGGCAGGAGAGAACAGTGTCATTTTTTTCTGTTTAAGTCAGTATTCAGCTTCCCACGTGTCGAAATAATGTGATTAAACAGAACCAGGCCTCCAGCTTGTGGCAGACTTGTCAGCACCAAATCTTTTCAATACCTTGACTTCTAAAAGACATGCACTGCTTCTCATGAACATCTCCCTGTAGTCTCCATATAGCAAGCTATAGAGACCCCGAGGGTAACCCTGTGTGTGACTGTCAAGCCCCCCTTCAGCCAGGTACCTGAGTCCATGTGTCCCTTGGTGGCTCAGACACATCCTGGGAGCTCTGGTTAAAGACCTCTGGCAAACAGATATTCCTTTGGGACCATGAGTTTTCTATAAATTGTGTTTAAAAATCACCCTGCGTACGTTCCCAGCAACAGCAGAGTTGCCTGGCTATTCCTGAGCCAGCTGCCCCAAACCCAAAGCTGATGTTGACCACCACTCCTACATTTCTGGTTCCAGAACGTTTCCAGTTCCTGCTCCTTATAATCAATGAAAAGAATCCTTTTTTTCCTAATAAAACGTTTGTGAGCAAAATCTTCAACAGTTTTCTTGTACTTTGCCAAAATAAGTGCTCCCATTTCTAAAGAAAATTAATACTCTATTTTTTGGTCTACTATTTTTAGTAATATTTTTGTCATAAGGACTTTATCTTAAATGAAGAATACACTAATTTTGCCTAGTTATGTTTGAGCAGATGGAGTTTCCCCCTATGAGTTCAGAGGTTCTGGAATTTTCAGAGCCTGGAAATATAATAAACATTCCTTTTCCAGAGACTATTCCCATGAGACCCAATTCAATGGCATGATATCCAAAATTTTAAAAATAAAACAAAATTAAATTAATTGCCAATTAATCAAAGAGAAAAAAGGATCTTCTATTCACCCAGTGCAGACAACAGATGAAAGAGCAGTTTACAGGCTTGAATTTAACAGACCAACATTTAGACTAACATCAACATTGTTGTCTAATGCACACAGCACAACATGCAGCTGGCAAAACCCCTGTATGTTCACATGTGCAAAGGAGGCAAGTTTGTATTAAAAGAGACTGTGGTTCTTTTTCTCTTTCTGGTAAGCAGCTTATATGAGCAGCCCAGTCATGACAGGGAAATATTTCTGTTCTTAACCCTGTCTGAGGGCTAATTGCTCACCAGTGTCAGTAAGGATCTTGCAGAAAAGCCCAACCCAGCAGTGGTCCCCAGCCCCTTCAGCTTGTTTGGCCTCTTTCTGCTTCAAAATAGTTCCCCTGTGGACAATAGAAAAATTCTTTCTCAATAGAGCAAGTTCTTTATGTTGTTTTGACAATTTAAAGCATGATTGCAACACAAGGCAACCTCTTATTCTGCTTTACAAAGTAAAAGAAAAATTAATTAAACTCTGCATAGGTTTTATGTATTTTCCATTTTCTCCATCTTTTTTCGCAGTCATCTTTAGGAAGCATGAAGAAGAAGCACAAACCACCAACTTACTGCTATTTGAGGCTCCACAAATGCTTCCATAATCTTTTTCTACTTAAAAAACCTTTATACCACCAGAGGGAGTTCAAAGACAAATTATTCAGCAAATGTACTGAATGGAAACAAATTTCTGCTGTCACGCCTGACACTTAGCGTGCATTTTTCTACGTAAGTCATATTTTCCTCAAATTTTATTCAGATTTATTATTCTATGATAAACAGAACTGCAACAAAATAGCTTTAATAAAGGTCAGAATTTTGTAGAGGTGTGATCCCAAAGCTTCTTGCCATTTTTCTGTTTCTTTGTAAGCATCCTCTTCCAGTGTACAGTAAGAATTCTCACTAAGAATGATGTCTGGATGCAGCTGAGGACACAGCAGGTCCTCACATTCCCACTCCCACTCAATCAGCCCCCCAGAGAGACTGGTTTGGGGGAGTGTTGGGCAGGTGTCACTGACATAAAGCAGAGCCTGTGTCAGCAGGCAGAGGCCAACTCTGCTCCACACCATTCCTCAAACCAGGGCAGCCCCAGCTGCCTCTGGGCAAGGATCTATGTGTCTCTGTACTCTGCTTCACACTATTTTCATTAGCAGGATTTTTTTTCTCCATTTGCCTTTTTGCTGTCCCTGGCTCCCATTATCCCTACACTGTATTTAATGTTTAGGACACTTCCCCTCCTTTCAGCTTTCAGCCCCGAGATGGCACTGGTTCTTCACTGACAAGCCATCACTGTTTTCCTAAACCAGTTAAAGACTAAAATAAAATGTTCCCGAGCACTAATTAGGACACTGTGTTAGAGGATAATACAAATTAGCAAGGGGAAACAAAAAGAATACTGAGATTTTTAATGTCAAATATATATAAAATAGCATGAATTCTTATACATTTTTTTAAAAATGGAGATTAGTACTTTCTAACAAGTATTGGTTGAACAAAGTATGCTGAAATCATATGAGTAGTTTGGGTTAAACCTAGATTAAAACTCCTTTTTGCTCCTAGATTCAAATTTTTAGTTCAGACACTAGACAGATCAGTAGGGAACAGATTCTCGACCAAAACTCCCAAGTCCTTAAACAAAACTGGGGATTTTCTTTAGAGAAAATATGTCCAAAATATTTTAATTTTTTAAGGTGTATATTAAGTAAATCTGTATGATTCTAATAAGGAGCAAGAAGATTAATAATTTAAATATCTGGCAGAATTCTCAGGAGCTGTAAGTGCAATGGGCTTGGATACAGTTAGTGTGATTTTCATAAATGAATAGCTAACAGTGTAATGTGTCTTTATAGAATATTGCAGGCTCAGGTGTTGCTACATCTCCCTTCAATATTCCAGTGTGTATTTATGTTTCTTGTTGCATGGCAGTCATACAACATGCCCATGTGGCAGCAGATCCCTTTCCTGTGGGAGGAAATCTGGGCTACACCACCTGGCACCTGGTGGGTTAGCACTCCTCAGCTCTAGCTCTGAGGTGCTTTTCTTCTGCATTACATCCCTGCCTAATGAGGCCAACCCAAATTAGTAAGAAAATGTTAGAATAGTGGAGGTGCTGGTTGGTTGTTGTTATTTTCTGCTGATACTGTGGTTGCACTGAGATCCTAAGTAGCCTGGGTTGTCGTGGTAGACATTCACTCACCTACAGAAAATTAAGAGCTTCACAAGAGAATTTGCAATCTGACAGAGACAGACACTGTCTTACTTTTTTGGGGACACTGGTCTCCTGGAACACTGAGAGGACCATGAGCCTGCTTCCCTCCTTGTGTCAGGAGAGACATGTATTTCCCAAGGTGTACTTTTCACTTCTGCATTAGATTCACCTTAAAACTGAACCTGAAAAATTGTGCATGGGCTTTTATGCCTCACTCCCTGAATCTGTGTTACAAAATGGATCTTCAGCTAAAGAAATAACAAGGCTGATTTCTGGTTGGCATAGTGACATAGCAGCAGTATGCTATATAAAACTATCATGTGATTTATATTAGGTACCTATGGAAGCTATTGTCTTCATATTTGATGGGTCTTAGAGTTTGCCATTTGTTCTCTGTGATGAGCTAAAGCTACTCAACTATCAGCAAGAGCTTGTGTGACAGATCATTGTTGGTTTGTGGTGCTGCAACATGTGATGAGAAATTTGGACAACAAAATATGTAAACTTATTATAAAGAGAGAAAGCACCTAGCTCTCATTTTTGGAGATACCTTGACCAGTTTGAAAAACCAAACCCAAAACCAAAAAACCCCTGTCTTCTAAGGAGCACTGAAGTATTAAAAGGAAAAGATTCAAAAGATTATGGTAATCTTTCCCTTCTTCTAAAGTTTTGATACTTCTCTGATGTTCTTGTTCATTCACAGAGGCTATATGTGGTAAAGAGAATAATAAAATGCTAAACATCTCCTCAAAAACTGCTATTCCCAAAAAGCTCAGAACAAACTTCAACTCTCTTGACAAACTTTTTCAGTGTGATAAAGAGTTCTGCTGACTCTTACTTAAACTCCTCTGAAATCAAAAACACATCAAGAAATGTCATCTAGATAAATTAATCCTGGTATAAATAACTTAGCACACAGTTAAATAAACCAAGTCAAACCAGAATATATGACAGGAGAACCAATGCAGAAATCACTATAATAGGCCCTAGTGGAGTTAGCAAACATATTTTGAATTTTTCCCTGTATCAGTTACAGGACTTTTATTCAAGGTTGATTAAATCTGAGATGGCCAGTCTCCATCCCTCTGTGACTAGGCAGTAAATGAGGTGGCTCTCAGTGGCTATACTAGACAGTTAATTTTTTCCATGTTTTCAAGGACCATAACTACTGAGTCACAGTACTGTAGCCAGAAGCATTCAAGACGAAAAATAATATCCATTGTAAAATGCTGAAACAAATCCTCTATTTCAGAGTTACCTTTCTGGATCAAACCAATGGTCTCTCATGTCAATCAGTCTATTTTTAATGGATCCTATATTATGTTTCTTGATGTGGTGATGCACAGCTGTTTTCAAGGACATTATTACATAATGTGTGTGGGCAGGTGGCAAACATTGTTACCTGTCAGAATTAAATCTGGCAAGGCAGAAATAGAAACCTTTTACAATTCTTTTTATTATTTGTACAGTGAGAGCATACAGTGGGCCAATAGGATTCTCCTGGGTTGGGCATTCTGCAAAACACTGACAAAAAGATTTTGGTCATAAATAAAATTAAAACTAGTCTCTTTAAGGCAAAGAAATAAGTGGGCAAAGGAAGAAGTTCTAAAACACATTAAGGGTAGGAAAAGCAAATTATGGATAAACTTAGATTTCTTTCCAAAACATGGCCTGAAATTTGAGAAGAAAAATAACAAAAGAGAAGACAGAAACTCTCTAGCAATCTACAAGAGGTGAGCAGATGACCCTACATGCTGCATGTCAACAGGGCCCAATTCCATTCACCAGTTACATCTACTCAGGGAGGGAATGTTTTCCATCCACTCACCAGATTCAGAGGGCAAGGATAGGGAAATCCCTAAAGAAAGGATGAATACCTATTCTAGTTTATCATAGCATATGAAAGACAAATGGGGTTATATACAATGCCAGTATTCATCCAATATGTAACTTTATTATCAGCACCTACATGCTACATTAAATTAACTCTTCAGAATAACTCCACAGTTAGGACAGATCTCACGTACTGCTCTGGGGAAGTCCAGGTTCCACTGTTTTTTCTCAAATTCAGACGTTGTTCACTAAAGATGTTAAGTCAGGACTTTCTTTTCCTCCTCTGCCCTATCAGTCATCCCATCAATCTCTCTTTACAAGTTCACAGGTGCTCTGCAAAACTGATTTTTTCTACTTTTTCAGGGTCTTTGACATGTCCCTATCAGAGAGTCAGACTTCACTGTGCATTTCCTCTTGTCTTCTGAGCTGCCTCAATCAAGTGGGTGCTACCACTAAAATGGAATGAAGTAACATGTTCTTTATTGAAGTGTCAGCTGCTCTTCTGTTCCTCTCTTGTGTACTTTTAGGAGACTCCAGCACCCTGGGCACAACAATTCCTCCCACTGCTCCTGCAAGGGGAATTTGTCATTTATGGCATGCTGCAAAAGCTTTTAGGAATTGCAATCCACCTGCTAAGAAGTTCATACCTGTCAGGGGCCATGATGAAAAGCAAAGCAAAGCAAGGCAGCAGCAATGTTAATTTTTAGAGGATGTAAAAAGATAATGTGGCATAAATGAGTAACTGCTTCCTCTGTTGTTAAAAGGTGTTTGTACTCAGAAAAACATCTTGCAGCAATTTGTTAAAAGAGAATCTGACCCAAAGTTAGCTGATATTAATAGGAATGGGGAGAAGAATGGCTCTCAGATGCTTCCATGCTGGGGGTGCTGCACACTGTCTAAGGAACCCAATGCAATTCTCTGACAAGGGCTATGAACCTCCTTAATATGCAATGATAAAATTACCAATGTTATACTTGCAATTATATGTATAAATCACTACTAAACACATAAATAAATGGAGCAATTTATGACATTAGATGAAGAAATTATGAACTTAACCATATAATTTCTATTTTTATAAAATTGCAGAGAAAAAAAAAAGAATGCTATGAACTAAAGATGTGGCTAAGCACTGCAAGCTATAATACTAATATGTACATGGAATCAGCCAACCTAAATAATTTACTAAACTGATGAAAATCATACAAATCTTAATATTATAATTTCCAAACACTTTCCCAGCAATTTTGTTGCAATGAATGGGTCCAAAAATTGTGTCTTCGACACTGTTCATAGTACATTATATATGTATTATAACACAGTATGTTAATTCAATTGCTCCAAATTTAAATTACAGAGTTTTTAACTCTGTTCTAATTGACTTTCTAACATAAAATTTAACTGGGCAGTATTTTATTATTAAACAAAAAAATCTGATTGTCAGGTTTTGTGTTTCTATTGCATGTTGTATGTGTAGAACAGTAGCTACAATATGCTAAGTAGAAAACTACAGCTAAAAATGAATTTTCTACATATTTGGAACTCTGCTTAAAAAAATTAAAAGTAATTGAAAATGCCTGATAAATTTATGCAGTGTGTAATTACAAAGTGCTAGAAGTACGATTATAGACTTGCTAATAAGCTTTTCATTTCCTTCCCCCTTATTTTAAATATTGCTTCATCTTAGATGATTTATTTCTTTCTTTCATAACAAGAGAAGGCTTTCCAAAATGAGGATTTTTATAGAGCTTTGCTATTTTGCAAGGGAATAAGTTTCCAGGAACTGTTTATATTCAGCAATAAGCTCTTACATAATAACATTATTTTAAATAGAGAAAGTTTATGCAAACCTCCTAGAGCACCTTGGTCCAATGAAAATTAAATCAGAGCTGTTCAGTATATTCCACTTCTTGGAATAAAAAGTAGTTTGGATGGGAAAAAAACCACAACCAAACAAAATAACCACCAGGTCTTTGAAATTATACATGCCAACCTTGGCAACATTTCTCTGGAAGCAGCTACTTCACCGCAGCCAGAGTAATGATGATTGCTCTTTCCATCACCAACCTTAAGATCAGGGGGAAAAAATCAATTCTTCAGAGAAACAGGGAGTAACAGGAAAGAATTTGCTCTAGGAAGGATGATGAGCATAGGCAAAAAGCAAGGAAAAACCCAAAATAGGAGTCCTTAGTTCTGTCCTTTCTTGTTCTCTTTGCACCTTTCAGTGAATAAATAGTGCATTGTTTAAGAAGTATTAACTGCAAGGAAAGACATGCAGTTGAGGTGCTCTCTGCAGTCTCACTCAGTTACCTGTCCAAAGGCTGCCTAGTCCTAATTCTGTAACAGTTTAAAGCAGAGAGGGCCTGCAGTAGGGATGTGCTTACGAAAGCCTCCCTGAGGGTCCTCACCACCAAAACTGTGTTTATCTACCACAGAACTAATGATTTCCTGGGCTGAAAATAGATGTTTCCCAATCTAGCCAGAGCCTGATGTGTATCCAAGAGCTTTCTTGTTTTCACTGCAGCTTTCATGTCTGAATGTAGAAACTCACTCTCAACAAATCTGCACTTATTAGGAAGTTACTTTAACAAAGTATTTCCAGTTGACTCTGACAAGGACTTTGTAAAAGCAATTTTATTTTCTCTGACTGTTTGCCTACATGATAACAGAGATAAGAGAGCCATGTAGCACATCATGCCTCATCTGTTGTTTGTTGCTAATATAAGCATGACAGGCAACACCTGGTCTGGGCAATAAGTTTGAACCACTAATGAATACAACAAAGACACCTTGCAGGGTCAGATTAATTTATCTGTGGAAAAGAAGTGCAAGAGTGAGCACAATATTTTCTCCACTTTGCAGGTGGTTTCACAAAGTAACAGCAGAAGCCAGGTCTTTTCAGAAGTCATATTGTAATTGAGGGCAACATAGACTTTGAAAAAGACCTCCCTCAGTAAACTCCCTGCAACACTGTCTCCTGTCAGCTCATGCTGGTATCACACAAATACTCCTTTCCTCATCAAGAGTATGGCTTTGCCTTACAATACAATTATATGGTTTACTCCTTTCACAACAGCAGTGTATATATATTTAACAGCCTACTGAGTCATCTGTATCCAAAATAAACTAATTGGAATTTTCATTAAAATGAGGCAGGTATTGATATTGTGTGTATATATATATATATATACACACACATTACTGCTTGTGTCTCCTAAGCAACGTCAGCTCAAAAGCCCTTTCAGGACACAAAACTGTGGTACTGCTAGGAATACATTAGTATCTTTCTGCAAAGAGCATCTGAACTCCCTAAAGTAAAATCTTTGCCATCTGAACCTAATCTTACACACCTTTCTATTTCCCACGAAAATCCTAGTCAGTGTATTGATTTTTTTCCTTCTGCACAGATTAGGAACTTTTCAAATATGCTAAACTGGAGAAATAACACAAACAAAAAATAATTCTGAGAATTGATCTAACAGGTAATTTTTATTATTCCTCTTATGAGAGATAGCTACTCACGTGATATTCTACTGAGGGGAGAATGAAGATATGCATGCCAAAAATCTAATGCAGAATATGTTCTAAAATTATAACTACTATGAAGTACATTTCAAAGCAGAAGTGTTGTTCAGTGTTGGGAAAACAGGAATAAATAAATAGAAAAGGTCTGTTAACATGCTTTGACTGAGGTCTGTCCAAATTTTGAGGTTGCTTTTGCCATCCTCTGTCAACTAACTCCTCAGGGGAGAATTTTCCCTGACTGAAAACATGATGACCTGACCAGATTCTGGCAACCTGCTTCAGCTGAGCTGAAGATGGAAATGTCTTTAACTGTACTTTCTTGAAATACAAGCTGAAGAGTCATCTAGTTATCAAAAACCCTAAGTAAGAAAAATAGTCTTTGCACTGTCAGAAAGACATTTCAGGTCACACTATGGCTGTTATAGGTAGATTACTCACCCTTTATATCAAGATGTTCACCTTCAAGAGGAAATATTTTCTCGTTGAAGTTTCTAAGAGACAGCATTTTATCCAAGCAGATGGGTGCTAGAAACAGTTTTCCTTTAGGAAAAAACTAATTCTTACTTATTTAAAATAAATACTATTCACATTCTAATGATATTTTGTATGATACGGAGGTTATATATATTTTGTTTCACCCAGCTAAATCATCCCACAGTTATGCAGGCCTATAGATTATGCCAGCACTCCTATCAATAGTTCTGTAATAATACAGTATTTCAATGAAAGAGATTATCTAAACATCTAAAATAATGTCGTTCTGAAGGATGTTTTCCAGGAGTTAAAACATCAATTTTTTGTATCTGTTACATTGATCTGTAACACTTTAGCAAATGAATTTCACATGTAATCTACGACCTCTCATAGGCTTAAGAGAAAAAAAAACTTCTTTGAGCTGCTCTTCTACCTTTTAGAGTCTTCACTTTTTGATCCTATCTGAGTCCTTTTCAGTATCTCAGATAGCAGAAGTGTAAAATAATCTCTCCATACAGGCACATCAGCATCAGGTTCTGAGAAATAATTTTTTAAACAGAGAATTCAAGCACTGAAGGGTTAATGGGGAATGCCATTTAATCAGTTCCTCAATAGTGTAAATTCACAGCAGTTTCAAGAGGACAATAGTATTTTTAAAGGCTCCTATCATACCAGATTCAAGACATACATTTAGCTATGGTTACATATCCTCAAATTAATTTTACTGCACTACAGCTGGTATCAGCTTATCTTTGTAGCACAGGCAGTACCAGTGATGTTTTAAGATTAATATATAAAAAATAGTCTCTAGTTAAAGCTATTAATATCAACAAGGGTGCAGGCTACTTTGCATTGTATTGCCCATCCTGAAACATCAGTCTTGCAAACAAGGCAAATGGATAAAGACACAGTCACTCTCTCCACTCAGAGGAGTATTTTCAACTTGTTCATTCCATTGTGCCGATCATGTTTTGCAAGGTACAAATGTAGCATTCCAAACCTCATGATTTCTTTTTTTTAAAAAGTACTAGGTCATTTGTAACCTCATGATGATCAGCCAAAACTTCTTCATGACATAAAGAAACTAGCATTTCTCAAATTACCTCCAGGGAGGATTTTGTTTTCTTTTTTCCTAGTTTGGTTTTCCAAATTAGAAAATCTCCCTCTTTTGAAAGTTTCAGTTGTGCATTTTGGTGATAGTTTCCACCTAAAAACTAGAAACTAAATCCATCAGATTTAAGTTCAACATGAATAGCATTGAAACCCAGCTAGTGTGAGAAGGAGGGGGAAAAAATTACCCAAAATTTATATAGACAAGAAAGCTTGTATATCAGAACTGCCAAGTGATCACTGTTTGAAATTGGTACTCCTTCCTAAACAAGGACGTGGACTACAGCGGGGCAATTAGTTATCTAATTACTCATGGCAGTGTTGTGTACTCTTCTTTAAGGGGCCATGTTTCTGAATTCCTGCCTTTAACAAGCATTTTTTCCTTCAGTGACTAATCAGTATGGATAAAGTTGGACGGCAGAATTAAAATCATCCTCTTATCTGGCAAACATTTCCTGCTGTCTTGCTTGTGTACACTTGCAGTGCTTCTCAAACCTTGCCCTTCTTTCACCTCCCCTCTGCTGTTCACCCACGCCTCCCTTTACCTGGCATGATTGACAAAGGAGATAACTACCATTAAGTACAGATGGACCCCCAAATATTGGTGCTTTGGTGTCAGCAGCTGCCTAAGTCATTCAGATATGCTGTTGGCTGGAGTGCTGCCTCTCAAGAGCCTTCAGAGCTTGATCAGGAACAGGAGAGGAAGGGGCACCAGGACACCCTGGTGCCAATGGAGTGTCCACAGCCTAACCTAATGACAATGAATAGGGGTAAGACATTCTCATGCACTACAGACTAGAGGGAAAAGGGAAGAATTAAAGTCTGAGAAGAGTCAGCAGTATTTCCTGCACTGTATTTCAGGTGACAGAGATGACCAAACCAGCAAAAAAATATGAAAAAAAAGAAAAGTACAAGCCCCATTACCTTTGTGCCTTCTCCCTCCTGCAGGCAGTGCACCTCCTTCCAAACTCTAGGCAAGTTGCTATGGAAACTATCATCATGGCTACAAAAATAGAGAGGAATTATAGATTTCATCCATATATACGTTATTTAATTTCGAAAGATAAATTATATAAGGTGGCAGACCCTGCTACCAAGACAGTTTCACCCTGGGGAAGGAAGGACCCTCTGCAGAAGGATCTTAGCTGACCATCAACACTTTGGCCAAGGTCACCCAGAGGAAAAGAACATCAGCAAACTCTGCCCCTCTTCAGCTGAGAACAGTAAGTGCAAGATGCCCATCAACGACTTTCATTTGTTTGTTTTGTTGAACTCATGTAACCTGCCAAAAGAAGAGTCCCATCGCTCCTTTCCTCCTGTTTTGCATCTTGACATAGCATCAGGAATTTATTTCCATGTGTAAGCAAAGAGGTTAGGGGACCATTTCAACACTGGTAGCTGTCTAAGGCACTAGGCATAGATGTCTCCATCTCAAATTTAGCTATTTGAAAAGCAACAATGCAGAAAAAGGAAATAAGAGAGTAAAGAGAGCAACATATGGCAGGGGTGCTTTCAAATAACAAGGTACACAGTTAGACCCAGCCTTTCCATTTCTCCCAGCCCTCTGAGAGTTTAAAATATTCCTATATTATTTAATAAATTTGAAGAAAAAAGTCAAATATAGCACTGTGTATATAAGGAGAGCTGTAGAAGGAGAGAAAGAGGAGGTAAGGGACTCCATTAATTGTTCCTGGATTTTAGTTTACTTTCTTAAAATTAAAATAACACTTGCTGAACAACCACTTCAGAAATCTTTGCAACTCAAAGCTTTTTAATGGCAGCGTGCAGATGGATGGAGGAAACTGGAAGATTCAAGCCATGTTACTCTGCAGTTCTCCAAGCTGCATTAAGCAGTCCTATATAGGGAATTTGGGAGAACCTGGCCAGAACCTGTGCCTTCGTCTTTTCCCTTTCAAACTGACAGAAATGTTTCCTAACCAGAAAAAAAGGTATGGTATTTTGTAGCTAATTTAGCTTCCTCTTAATTCTCTCTACAGTGCTGTTTTTTTATTCTCTCTCTGTCCTGCTTCACTGAAAGAAAAAAGAAAGAATTACAAGGTAAATTCCATTTCCTGACAAAACTTTCAGAGCTATAAAAAATAGGCAAGCATTGTAAGTTTAGGACTGTAAAAAGAAATCCTTGTCTTCCTAGGCCCCAAACCACTAAACACTGATCCAGTCATAAGCACATGAGTAATTTAAGTGAGCTCTTGGATTGAAGCCAATGGATAAATGTTAAATATGTGCCTGTCCCAGCCAATGCACACAATCTGGTTTTAAATGTGACATTTACATATATATATATCTTTTGCAGTTGGGGAGATTACAAAAGCTGTTTATAAACCAGAACATAAGGCTAAAATCGTGATTAAAATTGTCCTGAAAGTCTCTCTGGTGATATTGTGAAGCATTGTATAATTTTGTTTGCAAAAGCTTGGAAAACACAAATATTAATGCAATTTACATTTAGCCCACTTTGTACTAAATATGAAATGTAGACAAGCTGTGAAGAGTAAAACAAACAGATTCTATGCACAACAGAAAATTTCAAAACAACTAAAATCCATGGGGTGTTGTTGAGTGTTACCTACTTCAGTGGCATTGAAAGACAGCTGTGAGTTAAAATTACAGTTTAATTTGCATTAATGCATTTTTCACAAAAATCACAGAAAGAGGAGAACATATTTGCTTTTTTTTTTTAACTGAAATTCAAGGGAGGGAAAAAAGAGGATGTTTTACTCCACAAAGAAAATAATTGTTCAAGTTTGACAGGCAAATTGAGCTAACTGCATTAAAGATGAGTGAATTTAATGTTTCCAGACTCAAATTTTTTGCAGGCTTAACTGTCAGGTAATAAAATAAATTTCAGCATTTTGTGGCTTAGATAACATATTAATATTTTCATAAGTATGTTTTCTGACACCCAGGCAAAAATAGAGATTAGTAAACAGAGATGCTTCAGCATTACCACAACATAAAAAGAGAAGGACCTAACCCTGCATCCTTTCCATATAGCAATAACCTACCTGATCCTGTGATAAATTTGTCCCGGTGGGACTTAGTTGTTCCATCACACTCATGAAAGTGAAGAGGCATCTCTATAGCTTTTTAGCAAATCTTATTGATGTCTTTGCAGAGAACTCAAGCAGGTCTTAAATTGGGTCTTTAAGGGGCTTTATGCCCATTACTGCTGCAGTTGACCTTCATATATCTCATCCTACAAGAAATCTGCTCACGCACTGGAGCTCCCTACGTATTTACCATCAGATCAGGAAATGCAGAGGAGATGGGATGGGGACACTTGCATGAGCCTTTAAGAAGAAGGGAATGCTTAATCTGGCCCACTGGTTGGGAGCTCCCACACTTTACAACACAACTCAGCAATCTCTGCTAATGCTACCTACATGACTGATACTTTTCAAAATCGAACATGGAGGCAGACACTTTCTTCCAAGGATGACTATGGCACACATTCATCCCCAATCCACCAGCCTCGTGGAAAGAGTTTAAAGAGGAAGTAGATGAAGTGCAACTAGTCAAGTTCAGTGTTCACATGCTCCAGTATCCTCTTGTTATCACAAAGGTGGTGCAAGTCGTAGGACCTCATGAAACACACCACCAGTGCAGAGGTGTTCAATGCTACATGAAGGATTTTCCAGTTTATGTTCCCGGTTTACAGTGGGATTAGCTCAAGGTGCAAACTGGGACACCATGTTTCTTCATCCTCGTGTGACATTAAGGTACCCAGACAAGACGTTGAAAAAAAGATAATGGAGTGAGCAGAGTATGAGTGTGTGCTTCAGGTGATACTTGGGTGTTGTCCAAAAGACTGCCACACACACATGGCCTACAAAAATGGCATGCAGGACTGGAGCTGAGGACAGAGAGCCTCACAGCTCACAGGCTTAGGCAGAAGGTCGGCCATGTTTGCATGTTGATAAGGTGGGGTTTACTCCTTGTGGGTGGCACGTGTTGTGCAGATTCAAGGAATGCTTCACTTGTGGAGCAAAATGGGGCAAGACTGGGTCATGCCATGCACTGCACAAGTGATATGGGGTCAACTTTTCCTCTGCATTAGAGGAGTCTGCAATTTTAGCAGAGCACAAGATAGGTGGAAATCCACTTTACCAGTGGTAAGGAAGGGAAATTGTGTGGCAGAGTCTCTGCTGGGATGTCCACTCAGTTTGGGGCCAGAAGAGTCACAATTTCTCCTAAAAACACTGAAGTCTTGGCAAAAGACTGGAATCTAAGAGATGTCCCTGGGGAAACTCCTCAAATCAAAGGATATGCCAGTCACATCACTGCCCTGAGGAGTGGCAAAAGATGGTGCTTTCCAGGATGTTCCATGTGAGACTGCTAGCTCAAGCCAAAGGAATAACCTCTTAGCTCAGCTCAGTGAGCAGTAACAACCTCAGCTCCCAGCAAAGGAGGCAAAGGAGGGATTTGGTTGTGACAAAATAGGGCAGGTTGGGCAAAGGATGAACCTGGATGTGACTCATCAAAGGCCTGAATAGGTCCCAGCTTCACCAATGACTCTTGCAGCAGCACAGAGGACATGGGAGTTTCAGCTAAGTCAAGATCCAAACCAAACCCTGCACAGTACCCATGAAATACCCATGATCCATCTTGTTATATTTCTACCCTGATCAAGGGACAAGAAGACAAGTGGCAGACAGCTCCTATATGTCAGGTGAAAAAAGCCAAAAATCAGGAAAAAAGTTTTTACAGATACTCCAGCCCAGGAATTCCTACATCTGATCTGAGAGAATTATGCTCCCAGCACATACACATCCTTCAGCAGTATGTGCTTTCCTGCAATATCATCATTTCCTCTGAGGATCAATACTGACTGCCAGTTCATCAGTTTGGGAAAATTTCTCTCCTTCAATTAAAGAATGTCTTCCTGCATGAGAGTGGGAGAATTAATCCAAACAGCAGCAGAGTCCAGGGCCCACACATCTCAGAATTCACAGTAAAATTGCATAATCAGCTTGCCAATGCCTTAGGGCTTTTTATTAGGCAGCTGGCAACAAGCTTCAGATAGGAGTTCCATTGTCCTAATTCTTCACACTGACCATTTTAAACCTACCAAGGACTACAATGAACAGAATATGAAAAGATGGGGTACACATGACCTCCAGAAGTACTGCTGTCTTTTCCTAGACACAGGTGATTGTTGCTGCCTGCCCCCAACGTGGAGCAATCCCCACTGCAACAGGTGATAGTTTTCTTGGCACGTCTATTTTTCTTC
Organism: Aphelocoma coerulescens; assembly: GCF_041296385.1. Classification (NCBI taxonomy): domain Eukaryota; kingdom Metazoa; phylum Chordata; class Aves; order Passeriformes; family Corvidae; genus Aphelocoma; species Aphelocoma coerulescens. The sequence continues at coordinate 127,524,627 of NC_091015.1, forward strand.
CATGCGTTGGATGCCTGTCATGGTTCATGTATAGATAGACACATATCCCAACAAACATAGACACACAGCTGGACAAAGGCACCCCAAGCCTGATGCACTTGCAGCATCTGGAGCTCATTCTACTTCTGATATTTGCTGTGTGAGTTGCCAGGGAAGATCAGAGAGGTACCTCTGAGGGGTATCCCAATACCACATCTCGCCACTGGGTGATCCTGTACAGTCATTCCGAATGGATCTTCTGCCTGTGTTTGTTCTCCAGGTCCCTCCATCTCTGTTCTAGGGTAAAAGCAAACCTCTCCTCCACACAGGGGAAACAGGACTCCCAGAGGATCACTACAAAGCCCAAACTCTTGATATAGTTCTTGCTGGAAAGCCAGTAGGTCAGTGTCACAGTAGAGAAGGGACAGATACTTGTCAGAGACAGGAGGTTGAAGAATTTTTGAATCCTTGTTTTCAAGTCTCCCTTTCATGAAAGATGGTTTTAGAATTGCTGGATATTGCCAGTGCAACCCCCTTGCATGACAGATATATGTAAATTCATGGTTATACATGAATACATGTGTCATTCAAAGACAAGTTTCTCCTCTAACACCCGTTTGCACAACTCTTTTCTGAAGGAGCAAAGAAATAAGACACATATTGTCAGATTGAAATGGGTTCTAGGAAAATGTTTCTCCCTACATTTTTTCACACATTTCCAAAACAAGAAGCCCTCCACCCCCCAGGAACTCCACATTTTCTCAGGTTCCTCCTAGGAACTCCACACACATCGAAACCGTGCTGCTGTGGAGGTAGATAACATCATGTTATTGCCAAAAATCAGCCCTAGAATTTGCTCAGCATAAGTTATTGTTCTGCACAAGCTACCCATGGGAGACTTTAAGCAATTATGTAGACCACCTCTGTCCCACACTGAGTTCCCTTATACCCTGGATGTGCTCCATATATGCTGGCAACTTTCAGCACAGCTCATACAAGCTCTGAGCTCTGCAGCTGTGAGAAAAGTGATGAAAGGTGTAAACATTTACAATGACTATTGATGACCGAACTGTTGAGGTGCAAAGGAAACAGTCCACCTTTAGCAGTGTAGGTGGCCACTCCTGGGCTTCATGTCCATTAGTGGGATGCACAGTATGGAGCACAGTTCAGCTGTATGTTAAATTTATCCCTTTCTGAAAGTGTAGGACTGGCAGTGCCACCACTTCAGGGTGTATGTCCTGGCAGCTTGAGTCCACACCTGCTCATCACCAAGGAAATCCACGAGGTTGCCCTCAGACTGCCTGCTGTGGCAAGCAGCAAGGATTTTTGTCACAATGTGTAAGGCACTATGAACCTCATATGAGAGCAATTAGGTCTTCTACCTTCACAGGAATTCATCAGTCCTGTAGCAAAGAGATGGACCTTCAAGCATGATTAAAGTGAGAGCCTTCCTCATAGTCTCCCAAGAATCATGATGTGAAGTGTTGGAAACATTTAAGCTTCACATTTTAGATCTTTCTCTGCAAGCACCTCAAAGTCACCTCTGCCTTAATCCCAAAGTGCTGATACCACTAAGTATTATCAGAGAAGCAATATGACAGAGTAACAGACAGCTGGCATTTCTACTCACTGATCTGTTTTCAAGTATGAACTACCAATAAGCAACAATAAATAAAAAAAATTTTAATTTAACAGAGTAAAATATGTAACTATAAAGCCTTTTTCACACAAAGTTTGCCAGCAACATGAGACAGCAGAAGTGATAGATTATCATATGATGAACTGCTACACTCCTTTGGAAAGCTATCCCTGACATTACCAAAAAGAAAAAAAAAATCACAATAAATATATTAAGTGCTTCTATGGGTCACCTGTAGGGAAAATTCAGACTTAAAACTGTCATTTATGACTTAAAAGTGTCACTGAGCTTTAAAGAAATTTTTCCACATCTTCAGCAGTTTTTGCAAGTTTAAGGCAATGAACAACAGATTTTCTGTGACTGAAATAGCAAAGCTATCTACTCCTGTATATTCAGTTTATGGCATATCATAAAAACTTGACAGGTTTCAACACTGCCCACAGTACTCAACAAGTGAGTCTTTTCCCTGCAAATTCTGAGCATCCTTCCATGAGATTTTCAATTACAGCTGGGGGCATGTCCAAAGCACAGCAGAATTTGGCCTATGAAGATGGGGAAAGGAAGAAGGAATAAAGTTTGTTTCCCCACCTTCTGCATATTCCTACCTGGTCAGTCCCCATGGCTTTGAACATGCAAACTGAACCTAGACCCAAAAGACATAGTTATGCCTACCAGCATACTAGAAAGATAATTGATAAATTATTAAGTAAAGCATAAAAAATAAAGCATAAAAACCCCCAAATTATTAACGATCTCCAAGATTAGACGTAAGACCAGGAACAAAAGTCCTTTCTCCCATTTACTGTCTCCTAATTTAAGGTAGACTCTTGAAAGGTATAATCTAATATAATCTAATGTTTGATTTAGAAACAATATAGTAACCTCGACAAAAGCACTAATTTTATTGCTTGCTTCCTATTGACTGTTGATATTCAGATTAATTTAATTTCAATAAATATTGATTTAATTTAAATTGAAGTGGATTGCAATTTTTACCATCTTTCAATTACATTATTGCTTTACAGTGTCATAATATAAAGTAGGTCTACTAGTGTAGATGAAAATACAGCTTTCCTCTGCTCTGGAGAGCAGATGTCATTAAAATCAGTCTAGGTCCTTTCAGGATAAAATTTTCAATAATCCATATGAGGATACCATATGAGGATATGGATACACTATGAGGATACCATAATCTGAAATTTGAAATTCAGCTATACTTTATCTCCTAGACAGATATTTGGCAGTCTTTAAAGTTGGCGCTCAAAGTTTATAATGAGAGGTCCTGAACAGACTGTATTTCCTGGGTCAATGCTGACAGATTGATAGGATCCTATATATATAAAAGCCCATCAGTGCTTCTTTAATTCTACTTGTTTTCTCACTCAACTTTTTGAACCCCACTTTAGTGAAAAAAAAGTTTTAGAAGCTCATCTTTCTATATAATCTTTCACATATTCTGGCCTATTGCTAAAGCATCTGTTGAAAGTGTTGGCCAATGGTAAAACACACATTTTTCTTTCATCTCTGCCATAGCTTTATTCCAAAACTGACTGTATTTTGGCAGGAAAACACTATTCCCATTTCTTGGGCAAGAACATCTCTTCTTTCCCCATGCCTGGAAACTCTTTCTACCTGTGAAATCCCTGCTTTGAAGCAGTAGCTGGCTATGCCATGCGACAGCAGGGACTCAGAGAAGCAGCAGTGGTGACTGAAGGAAGGTGTAATGACAATTTTATCCTTCTGTGCTCTCTTCCCTCTGCTGCACGTTGTTTCTCTCCAACCTTCTCAGCACTCACACACTTTCCTACTGAGTTTTTCAATGTGCTTCTCATCTCTTCCATGCTGTGGTGGCATAGCTTGCACTTTTAGGCCAGGATACTGCACACTCCTCTATTTATGTTGAGAATCTAGACTGCACTGAGGTAAATTCACATCTTAGGATATCTGTATTGATTTTTTTGTTTGACTCAATCTATCAGGAACACAAATGCACAGTTGTTTAGGGTTTTCCATACTCCTTCTCCAGCTGGAAGGATCACTGTCAAACTACTTTTGTAGTGTTTCTGCAGATATTCAACCATTCTGGTAACAGACAGTTTCAAATTTCCCTTAACATTTTATATAATGGGTCTTTTTCTGATATTAAAGTATTGCTAAGGAAAAAAATCACTAATAGTGTATATGCTAATGACTCAAAATTGTAGAAAATTCATGTTGTCTTAATCAAATAAATTCACAGAATCTTTAAGGATGTAAAAGACCTCTAAGATCACCAAGTCCAACCCTTAAACCCTTAAACCAGCATCACCTCCATGCTCACCACTAAACCCTGTCCTCAAGTGCCGTATCCACATATTATTTGAACACTTCCAGGGATAGTGGCTCCACCACTTCCCTGGGCAGCCCATTCCAATGGTCAACAACCCTTTCATGAAGAAATTTTTCCTAATAACTTATCTAAACCTACCCTGGTGCATCTTGAGGTCGTTTCTCTCGTCCTGTCATTTGTTACCTAGGAGAAGAGACCAACACCCACCTGGCTATACCTTCCTCTCAGGCATTTGTAGAGAGCAGTAAGGTTCCCCCTGAGTCTTCTTTTCTCCAGTCTTAAACAATCCCAGCTCCCTCAGGCAACTTCCAGCCAACAGGAACCTCCTCAGTTAACCAGGACTACTGGTAAAGGATGGGAAGTAGTTTGGTGAGCTTCTCCACTATCTACTTCAGTGCCCTTGGATGGATCCTATCCAACTCTGTGGACTTGTGAAGGTCTAAGTGGTGTAGCAGGTCACTGACTGTTCCCTCCTGGATTATGAGGCCTTCATTCTGCTCCCTGTCTCTGTCTCCCAGCTCAGGGTGCTGGGTACCAGGAGAACAACTGGTCTTACTGCTAAAGACTGAGGCAAAGAAGGTATTAAGTACCTCAGCCTTAACCTTTGTGACTGTGTTTCCCCCATGTCCAATAAAGGATGGATATTCTCCTTACCCTTGGGGTTTTTTTCGGATTATTAGTAGAGACACTTTTAATGGTCTTTTAGAGCAGTAGCCATATTAAATTCCATCTGGGCTTTGGCCCTTCTAATTTTCCCCCTGCAGAACCTCACAACATTCTTGTAGCCCTCCTATTTTTCTAAAGGTGAAAACCGCTCTTTTTCTCCCTGAGTTCCAGACAAAACTCTCTGTTTGGTCAGGTTGGCCTTCAACCCCACCAGCTCATCTTTTGGCACACAGGGACAGCCTGTTCCTGTGCCTCTTCTTAAAGAGTGTCCAATCTTCCTCGACTTTTTAGCCTTCAAGACTGCCTCACATGGGACTTTCTCAATCAGTCTCCTAAAATTTCAGCCAATTTAAAAAAGGGAAAAAACATCCAAATTCTGAGTAGTATCAACATAAACATAAATATCAATTTTTTAATTTTTTTTTAACTGGTAGCATCTATTCAATCATTCATTTTATCACAGTGTTTATTTTCAGTTAGGGCAATACATTTAGCCCACTTATTTTTCTCCTTTTCAGCTATGAAACACCACAAAATGTCACATTTTTGTATAATTCCAATCAGCAAATACTTGATAAGGGAAACAGAAAAGTAAAAATCATGGTAATCATTAGATAAATCAGCTTGTTAACAATTAAAATAATTTTCCCCTTGTCTGTAATTTTTCTAAAAAGAGTCATTTTTAAGGGTTATTATAAACTATAACTCAACTGAAATTATTACAGTTAGAATTCACAATTCATTGCAGACTGAATTCAGGTTTTGACAACATGAATCTTGAATAACACTGCTGTCTTTTTCCTGCTTTAAGGAAACAATCCTTTGTGTTATTGCCTTTCCATTATTTTTCACTTTGTAGCTGATTAATTATCTCAAAGTGATGGGTTTAGAGGACAGAAACTTAAAGATTATCTTAATTTATTTAGCTGAGAGAAGCTCTCTCCTTTAACAAAACCTCATCTTCCTTCTCAGAGGAAGATGCTGCTTTTATCTGACTGCAAGAAAAATGGCTTTTGGGGCTAATGACAAGGCATGGATACTCCTGTTAACTGGTAGAGGAGCCTAAAGGCCCTAATTTTACTTCTCCCCAGGTAAACCCATCCTTTCCTTCCATGTGTCTTTTGAGGCTGGAGACTACTGAAGTGTATTAGCAAAACTGCTGGAATCATTTCTTCTTATTATTGAATGAGGAACCACTGCAAAACAGAGCCCTTGGGTCATTTTTTTTCTCTTTTAAACTACACAACAGAAACAGGCAGCCTTGCTGTGGCTTGGGACTTTCTGTTCTCTGACCTCTTCCATCATTGCTGTTCCCCTGCATAAATACAGCCTGAGTGTGTTGCTGCCCTGCCTTCCCACTATTTGTTGCTTGTTCACAGAGAGAGTTAGGGAGAAATAGGGCAAAGGCTTGGGTCTTTTGGAAAGGTTTATGCATTCAGTGAATAATAACAGTTTCTAATTGGAAGGCACTGACTCATCCATCCCTGCTGATGTTTCAAAGTCCCTCATCATAAATAGATGCACATAACAGTAATCTAAAGTGCATTAAAATTCCTTACTCTTCCACCTTGGCAGCACAAGCTGCAAATATCCTTTACAGTGCAGTTCTGTTACCTGGGTGACATTGCCAGGGGGGAAAGAAGACCAGCACAGGGTGCCTTGCTGGCAGGCAGGGTGACACAGTTCCTGAGCCACAGCCAGCAGCACAGTCACTACAGGGAGTGCAGACCCTCCACAAGCACAGGAACTCAGGACAGGTGCTTGGCAATAACTTCAGCTCAGTTACTGCATCAGCCAGGTGCTCCAACCCCACTAATACCTACAGATTGCTTGTGTCATTTTAGCTGCTTATTTTGGGGTACTCTTTTGAAATTGGCTCTAACAAAAGTGTTTTTGAATCTTAGAGACTGGGCATTTCCTTGTGTCAGTATTCCTTTTTTTGCTCTCAGAAAATATTATTTCACATGAACTGTTGAAGTTGCTCAACCTAATATTAATCATAACAAAGTGTCTCTTTCTCACTTAGAACATACAGTTTCTCTTAATGCCTACTTGACATGATTCAATTTCATGCCCTGTCCTTTCTGTAAAGCCCTATTTTTCCCCATTCTTAAAATGTTTACTCAGCAGATTTAATAAAGGAATAGAGAACAAAATCTTTAGAAACCCCAGTCATTCAGGATTACTGTGTTTTGCACAGTGATAATAATCACTTGAAGTTAATAGAAGCAGTATTTCCACAGATGGGATAGTTTGACATAGCTCCTAAAAGTCCTTATTTACAATTTCTTTCTAAACTCTTATTGTTATAATAGCTGATTCTTTTCTTGAGCACCAGATTGTTTTCACAAAATGAAAATAAATTCCATGACTTTGCTACAAAGATTAAAAGGATCTGTGTTAAAAAAGAGAACAAAAATGTTACACATCCCTTTCCAAGTGAATTTCAATGAGAATTAGATTCATAACACCTCCCACAGATCCAGATGTAAGTTACTTTATTACTGTATTACTGATCCTAACCAATATCACCTGTATGAACTTCCAACAAACTTCAGCTGCTCTTCTGTGACATTTTTAATCTTCAGTGCTCATTGCCACCTTCTGTTCACTGTATTTTTTTTGTTTTTTCTTCATATTCTCAACAACAACAATAAAAAAGCCATAATAGTTTTGTATTTGCTACATAAGGTCTATTTTTTGCCTTTATCTTTTTAACACTGTTAAAAGAGTCATACTCGAATAGGAAAAGCTTATTTTTACACTGTTGTGCACTAGTCCTTCTTTTTTCTTAAAATAAGTATCCTGAGCAGAAAATCTTTTTTTTTTTTCTCTGTTCTTAGCTAGTGAGGAAGACCTTGCTACAGACAGCCTGAAATTGGATGGGGATATAAACGCTCCCAGAAGATATCAATACATATCTTCTCAAACAGTCACCACCTTGTCTGAAAACAACTATGACCTCCAAAAGTGTCAAAAAATGAATAAGTGTTTGGCAGAGGCTGATAAAATTTGTGGTTTACTAACTGCTCTTAAACATTGCATTCTTTTATTCTTCTTCCTGCCCACAAGGTGTTACTGCAGTATTAACCAAAGGGGCCAGAAGCTCTTGCCCTTCAGGGAGCGGATTGAATATCAAAAGATGTGCATTAAAAAGGTTTAATCTCTTTAATCTTTACCTACCTTTATTTAAAAAGGTTATAAAGAAAAGAGCTTTGGTAGAATAGGTGAGTTATACTAAGGGTAAGGGGTAAGAGCAATGGCTTAAGGAAGATAAAGGCATTTTTATGCAACAGCAGGAAAGGGGTAATAAGAAGGAGGGAGGAGACTATCAGGCAAACTAATTTCAGTAGTTGAACTAATATGGTCAATAAGGCTCTAAAGTTGATTCAGGGTGTCTCAATACAGAGCTCAAATCTACCCCTTCATTTTAAATCCCCTAGACTCCACCTAGTTTAGAAGACTGCATAGAAACTGAGCAAAATATTTATTTAAAAATATTTACTTTAAGACTGTGTACAAAAAAACTTTTTCTTCAAATATATTGAAATCTTGAACATTATAGACAAATGTGTTTTATGTAGTCTTCCACTGGTATTGCAAAATTACACTAAAGATGTCTATGGTCTAATGAAGTGATTTTAAATGATTATTTCTTAGCTCCTGGTAAGTGATATAATCATAAATTCTTCCTCACAAAAAAAACCTATATATATATATATATCTTCTCCCTGATAATCAATGACTTTCCAGACTTCAATACATTGTGTGTTCAACTTGTTTCTTTGGAAATGAATGGCATATTGCAGTGTGTCATCTCAGCATACCAAAAGCAAGGTTAATAAACTGTGACCCTGACACTTCTGAATGGATTTTTATACCAGCAATACTAGGTAAATACGTCTCCTATATCATCTCTACTACCTTCAGTTTATCTCAGCTACCTTTGCAATAAAAATGTAGCAGAGAACATATTAAGGTTTTTTTAAAAATGGAAGGACTACTCCAAATCAGAGAAACACAGGTTTGAAAATGACTGTTTATTAGGAATGGGCATGGACATTCTCTCTGCATTTGAACAAAATTTTGGGTTGCTTGTTGAAGAGATGTGCAGTATGCTTATATTGCTCCATTCTCTACTCAGGAGTTTTTAGTCAGTCATGGAAAGTTTTCATTGCAGCAAATGTCTTTCTGTGTAAGAATCTGGGATTACAACATGGAAGGGGGTTGGATAACAACAAGTTTTGATTACCCAAAAGAGTAGCAATTCTTCTTCCTTACCTGAGACATGGAGAGCAATAGTAGAGAAAGAGTACTCAAACACCCACAGGACATGGAGGTCCTGAGGGGAAGAGAGAGAGATTATGTTCAGGAGGAGTCGTTCCTTTTGGGATATTAAAGCTTGCTATTGATGCCAATTGAACCATCTACCTGGTATGAGAGAAACCAGTGGAAGTCAAAATGGTCAGAGAAAAAGAGAGCAAGGAAGATGAACTTCTGAAGAGGGAAACAAGGTAGCCAGGTCTAAAATACAGTAGGAGTTGAATTTTTTTCTAAAGTGAGAAGTAGGACAGAGTAAAAATTAATGGAACTGGATCTAAGGCATATGATTCCTCTGCCTCTTGCAATGATATAATTTGATTCTAAAAATCTTTCAGGAACTTCAGAAAAACATTATTTTCTACAACTGTAGAAGATGAATCTTTGACAGAACTTCCTGACTGCTTCCAGGAAAAAAAAAAAACCTGCTAGATTTTGAGATGGAAAACCAAAAGGTCTGCTCTCAAATAACTAAATATTAAGGATGTTTCTACAAATTACTATTTTTGATTCAAAGTTAATAAGTCGTATAAAATGCTCTTTACAATGGAATGCAAGAAAATGAAGAATTTCTACTTAATAACAGAATACAAAGAAGGAAGAAACCCAGAAGATTTCAACTGATATGAAACATAAGTATTCCATTTATTAATAATTTTCCACTAATAATTTCATGGCCCATTGGGTACCCCTTCACTATCACTAAAATTCATTTAATAATTTCCCATGCAGAGAATTAAGGATTCTCTTCTAAGTATTTTCCTTCTGTGATTCATTCTAAAATATATTTTCTTATTTCAGTAGAAAGGTAAAGTAGAAAGTCATGTAACAGCATCACAGTTGTATGGCTTTCTTTTATTTTAGCAGCATTTAGTTTTATATTTGTAAAACATACCAAGACATTCCTCTTCTGCTCATCAAATTTGTTTTTTTTTCTGGCAATGCTATTTAAAAATTTTAGTTTGGGCTTGTTGGTTTATTGAGGGTTTTTCCCCCACAGCTTTCAGGGCAACCATTTAATTTCTTGTGCTCCTCTTCATCTTTTGAGCACTTTACAGTTTAGAAAAGTAGCATTTAAAATTCAGTCCAGTCATCTCTCAGTAAATTCCCTCCCTCTTTTGAAAAGCAGATAAATAATAAAGGAGAAATGAAAATATTTCCCTCTGCCTAAGCCTAAGGCAGATTTATTGTTTTGATTTCAGTATATTTGTCATTCGACTTTATATTCGGAGTTTAAAAACATTATGTTCTTCCTATTTTGTGGGTGAGATGAGTTTGTGAATGGATAAACAATTAGAGAAAATAAAGTCATGTTACCAGTCCAGAAAACAATAACACTTTACTAATATCAGTAACTTAAAGGACTGCAAGAAAAATTACAAGACAGACCATATCAACAGGTATCATTTTCTCCATTACAGGTAAGCAGTTTGTTCCTGTTAAGTCCAGGATTGCACTAAGTGATTCTTCTGGTTTAGTCACCTTTCAGTCAGACTAATGCAAATAATGCTGTGGTGTATGGTCATCACAAAAAAGAAAAAAATATTTTAAAAAATAATAATCAAAAAAACCAAGCCCTAAAGTTAACACAATGTTTGTCCTCAAAGAGAATAAGACCTGTTGTGGGTACACACCACCTGGCTTTTGGAAGAATGTCCTATTCTCCTGTTCCCCCTCTGCATTACCACAGCTTTAACTTGGAAATCGGCTTTAATCTACAAATTGAGGTCTGTTAATTGTTGGATTGCATAAACTGCAGGAAAATTCTAATTCACAGAAAAATATGCTTTAGTGAGAGCCTCTTTAAACCACTGGAAACAGAAGGTATGCAAAGGTAAGAGCTCTCATTGCAGAATTTGTTTACCAAAAGAAAAACACAACATATGTGGGAAAGTTGTTTTTTTTTTTCCACTTGAAGCACTTGGTAGAATATCAAATTAACTACATCTCTTCAAATTGCTAGGACAACTTGCTGTGCAAAGTTTGTCCTTCCAAGTGAACTCTATATGGTTTTCCCTTACAGAAAATGATAGAAGAATTTTATTAAATGCCATTTATAAAATTCACTCAGTTCATGTTTAACTCTGGATAGTTTCAAATTTTTTTTAGTTAATGTTACTAAATAAATAATAAATGAAAAGAAGTAGCTTCTTATCCTTCATGTCCTCTTGATGCAGTTCCTTTTGCAGCAGGCAGGGGATTTTTTCTTGGCCATATTTTCCACTACATGCCAAGATACTTCCTTCAGTCTCATTCCAGAAATAAGAGCTTGACATATTTGAATCAGTTTTTTAAACCACTTGTCTCTGCTTCTGCATCAATTTTGGGTTCATTTCAGACAAAAAAACACAGCAGCTTTGGGGCTTGAGACTAAACGACTCCTTTATCTCAGAGCAATAGTTAACTCTTTGGTTTCCTTGAACCTCTAAATATCTCACTCCAAAAGAAGAGACATTATAGAAACAAATTCTGTCTGCACTGGTTTTGGGGGCTTTGCAGTTTTTTTGTTATATTCAATATGACTTATGAAAGGATGGAGTCTAAATTTGATTTCTTAACATGATTTTACCAAGCTGGCATTAAATGAAAAAGATGTCACTGATTTTCAACAGCCTGTTTTATCCAAGTGATAAAATCCCGCAATTTTCAACCTCCTCAGCTGCTCAGCAGATACTCAACTGCATTTGGAGCCTGGCCTAATCCTGAAAACTTGGAAAATCATGATTTTTATGAACCACATCAGAAATTCAGTTTTTCATTCCCGATCCGTGACATGTCAGGACTCCACTTATCAGAGGTTGTGAGACTCACGGATATAAAATTTGTCCCCATCTTTATTACTTTGCAAGAGACTTTTTATTTATTTACATCAGACTACAGTATTACATGCCTTATTGTGCCTCCAGTAATTCAGTCACTTGAAGAGAGTACACAAAATCTGTTTCTCACACTGTGTGACAAATCCTGTCTGTTTGTCATGCCTGGTGTCTATATTTAATTGTAGCCGACAGTGTGTGGGTAGGCCCGAAGAGCTCCAAGTAGGAAGGTAGAAATGGCAGTGACAAAACCTGTGGCATCAATACTGAGCCACGAAGTTGCCTCTGGGCTTCCTTGCCCTCTTTACAGCTGTCTCCTGGAACTGGTGTGACCCTGATCATCTGCTCCTCACTCCAACCTCAAGAGAGATGAAGACCCAGCTGTAGTTGTTTTCAGCCTATCAAGTGTACCCTAACATGAACACTGTGTTTTGTTCATGATGGTATTAAACTGTGAAGCAAATAAAAATCAAAATATGGCCATAAAGCAAGATCTGTTTCTTTGCAAAAATTTAATAAGCATACTTTAGTAGATAGAGCTTTAGCAAATCTATTCATGCCTTTAAAGCCCAAGAGATCTGGGACATGCTTCCAGGGACCTGCCACGTTTATTCCCACCACCACATGTAGCACAGGTGCATGTTGGTGCCCACAAAATCCCATGTTCCTAGATCAGCTCCAGCCTCAGCTGCTCTTCCATCAACTCATTTTGAGGAAGGAAAGGATCTTGAAGCCAACTAGACTGCATTACAGAGGGCACATAATGTAAAGGTATATGCAAAATTGTGGCAAGCTGAAATGGGTATTGTTCTCTAGTGTGTTGCTAACACAGTTCATCAACTTCAAGTCATTTCTGATTGGGATAGTGCAACCTTTAGGGGAAGTTATGTACCAATCACAATAGTACACATTGACAACAGTAAATAACAACTGAAACAACAATTACAATTATTTTGATTAAGTTTTGTGCAACAGAGTAGTAATCTCTTTCAACATAAATTCATCAAAAGAATTTTTTTTTAATTTCTCTTTTGTGTGCACTTCTCTAAATGACAGTATCATTTGTTAACAGCTTTGAAAGAGTTCTTGATAATCATGTTCTGTCTTTTCTTTATGTAAACTGTTAAGTAGTTACAGACAAATAACCCATTTCAACAAGAGTCATCTATATAAAATTATGATTTTTAAAGATAATCACAGCAGAAATGCAACTGTTTTTTTTTAGTGAGACCAAATCTTGGAAACTCACAAGGTGATGATTTTTTATTAAATTTAAGAGGTCCATGTTTTTAGTTATTAACTGTCATTTTGTCTATTCATGAATATAGAAGCAACTATTTTCTCCCTGCCTGGAATCTTTCTCATTACTATCAAATCCATTCTTACACGAAGACATTTTCCAAACAAAAGATATGAGGCCAAGTTCAGAGTGCAGCTGAAATAATTTCTTCCTGTTCTGAAGTCACTCTTTTGTGCCTGTATTAGGAGAGGAACATTACTTTTTCATTACTGTCATGCATTGCTCATTTCAGTCCTCCATTATTCTTAATCTACAGACTTTTATCTTACTGCTTTCTCCCCTTCAATAGCTGCCAATCATCCTGTTTTTATGGAGCCTAGCCATAATTAGTACAACTAGTCACTGAGTACTTTAACTGAAAGACTCAAGTGCATTTAGCTGAAATATCTTAATTTGCCGCCTTTTTTTTTTTTTTTTTTTTTTTTTTTTGGCAACAAAAACACTGAATCTTAAGAAAGTTGCATTTAATGGTCATGGATGTCTTTGCAAAGCACCTTCCATATTTACAAAAACTTCCTATGACCAGCTTTGCACCTGCTCTTGAAACACTTTTGGTAACTTTGCACAACTCCAAGGCATGCCATGATTCATTTGTTACAAGAGAGGCCAGTAGGTCTCAGGGAAAGGAATGAAATTATTGTGTATGTACATATGCCTCTGAATGTCATTTCTTCCTAGTGGCTCTTAAACCTGGTGATCAAATGTCTAAAACTCAGATTATGACCATTGTCTTCAAAGAGAGTAGAAATACCTGTTTCCACACAAAATTGCCCTCTCTTCCCACAATTTTTTTCAATACCTTCTGATCAAAGACTTCCAAGATACACTTGGACTTCTTTCCACCCCAAAAGAAATAAAATCTTTTAACAGTTCAGTCAGGAAGAGCCAGTAAGAATAAAAGAATTGCAGCATGACTATTATCAGTGATTAGGCAACTCTCTTGGGAAAGGGCAAAACACATTTTCTATCCTTTTGAAGTCTGTCTCTGGCCTTTTGTCACTCAGTCATTAGCTAATATGCATCTCCAGCAAATAGTTTATTGCCTTGAACTTGAGAGTTTCAAACCTCTCAGGCAATGACAAAATGAAAAATGGGGTATCCCACAGTCTATGTAGAAGAGGGATAAAAATATTTCAAGTCTTTCCTTAAAATGAATTGATGAGGACTTTTACCAAAGACTTACTGAAGGAGGATACAACTCTGTGGAGCCAAGGTTCACCTACTTATTCCTAACATCAAAGGATTTTCTCATGGCTGGTTTTCCCTACTCTACTTTCCATACACAACATAATGTGTAAAGTACTCACTGTAGGATTTAGACTGCATTTTGTGAAAGGTCTGTGCTGCCTTTTCCTAAGAATGAACAAAAGTCTCATGCAGTAACTCTGATTAAAGGACCTTCTCCTGGAAAGAGTTAGTAAGTACATTCTAAACCCTTCCCAATGTCAGTCTTAGAGGTGAGACCACAATTTAGGCATGGTGAGGTGGACTGTCATGCTATTGCAGAGGTGCTGAATGACTTCAATCCAGAGTGCAGCTGAATGAAGTGTTATAATGAGCACTGATCAGATGATGTTTTAACTTACTATATCAAGTCATGTAATGTTAGATCTAACAGAGAGCAGACAATGGATGTAAGAGCACACAGAAATAGAAATATATCCTTCTTTAGGACCAATGTCTTAAATCTGCTCATAGCAGCCCTCATAGGTCTTTAGTTTTTAATACAATTTTTTCAACACCCTCAATTAAGCCTGGCTATGTATCATCTCAGTAAAAAACATCATGGTCAATTGTTTAAGATGTCAACTTCTGTTCCAGTATTACAGAAAGAACAGCATTTGTGAATGACAGCAAGCTTTTAACACTGTTGAGAACACTGTACTAAATACTAGATGTAGAGAAAAGAACCTGTTTTTCTATTTTTTTTTATCAGAATTGTTCATAATGGGTTTTTATAGCACTAATTCACTTACAGGTTTTCAGGCAATGTGGGTGAAACCTGGGTGCTCCCAGCTGACAGTCAGCAGCAGCCTCTCCAGCACAGCACCCAGTCTGCCTCAGAACCAGTGCTGCAGGGCCAGATCTGGGTTTTCACATCCAAATGTAACTCCCAAAAGTCCATTAGTCTGAGTTGCCCTGTTCAAAGCCCACAGAAGCTAGTAATGACACTCACAGACCTTGAAGCAAAAATACACTTAACTTTTCCAAAAGGCCTTCCAGGAGAGAAATGAAAAATGTTTTTTTCACTTGGGCTTTCAAGATTTCTTAGAAAGAAAGCAGTGAAGAAATCCTTATTTCTTATCACAGATCCAGTGTTGAACAAATCCTAGATAATCTACAACCTTCTGACACTTTTAATAACTAAGTAAGAAGAAATCGCATCGATATGTACACAGAGTAGCTGCAGGTCTCTAATGAAATGTTACAATCTTAGCAGTATTAAAAAAAAAAAACAGAGTGAAGAAATTAAAAATACATAAATCTGTATACTGAGTCACAATAGTGTCCAACTGCCCATATGAAGTTTTTTGACATGATTTGCTTCACTCCTGTCTTTGGCAAGCCTTTTTATAATTTTCTTACATTGCTCTATTACACCTCCACTCCATTTTGCATGTCTACATTCATCCACAAGTCCTTCCACAAGCCCTGCATCCTCCCCACTGCTGAAGTTGATCTGCAAAAGTGAGTAGAATATTTCTTGTTTCACCATCTTGTTCTCCCACCTCACCATTGTACTTTTGTTTTACAGTTATTTTTAATTTAGGGGATGATCAAGCCTAATCTTGTATATGATGACAGAGCATTTTTGATTGTAGTGAAAAACTGTGCATATATGTCTGCAAATGCAGATATTCAGGACTGAGCAACCAGCTGCTATACTTACATCTTTGTTCCAGAGATAAACTTGGAAAATTGATATGTACTTGGATAAGGGATCAACAAGGAGTCTGATCTGAAACCTATGGGAAGACTCCCATTCATTTTAGGAGTTTAGAAATACAGTCTTTCATATGTTGTTTAGTCCATTTTAAAGCATATTCTGAGGAAATTTCTCCACATAAAGTAAGTTGGAATTCATAAATCATTTTTAAAACTTTGGAATCTTTACTCAGCAGGAGAAATGCCAGGAAAAATGAAGAAGAACAAATCTGTGCTTGCAAATTCATGCTTCTTTGAAGGCTGATGGTAAAAATTAAAACAAAGCAAGTAAATTATACCAAAGTAAGGTAGAAAATGAATTAATTTGGATTAAATTGAATTTATGCAAGGATGCTGCTAAAAATCACTAGAAGTAAGTTTTTACAAGAAGAAGCCCACAGCCCCCAACTATACTCATAACACAGCATGACAAATCAACAAATCAACTGAACATCATCCAGATTTTTGAGAACTTGATAGCCAAGAGACATGACAGATGGCTGAATAGCAAACATACAGGCATCTTTCTTTTGTGAAGCAAAGTTTTTTCCAATTTTTCCCAAAGTGTAGTGGCTTCTTTTGCTGAGTTAGTTTACCTCCTACATTTGGAACATTCATAGCAAAGAAGAAAGGAAAGCTTGCCAATTTCAGAGCATTCAGATATTTTAAAACAAGAGCCAAAATCTCAAAGAGTTTTCATTCCAGCTCTGCAAATGGAGAAACTGAGGAACAGATGGATTGAGAGGGCTTCTTGTGCACTGAGAAACTCCCCTTGAAACCAGTCAGTGGTGAACACAGATTTGGTGAAAACAAGATTTCACAGTAAAGCTGACTACTGGAATTAGAAATGGGCTTTAACAGCTCCCTCATCCTCATGCTTCAGAATCCAGGTAAAACCAAATCTCTTTTCTCAAAATAAGAATCTGATATCTTTTCAGAGTCCCTTCTCTGCTAATCATTGCAACAGGTTTTATATCCCAGAAGAACACACACCAATCTTTTTCTTAAAATCAATAATTTTCTGACTTGCCTTTGCCATGGAAATGTGAGATGGACCCGATTTTGAAAAAGGATGACTAATGAATTGGACTTTATAGAGATTTACAGCAAAAATTATGTGGTTTATTGGAGGACACCTCGTAGCTGCTGGCATCTTTGGAAGGACTTTCACACACCTGGCACATCCCTTCTCAGCTGCTCAATTTTTTCCCACTTCCTCTGATTGTGGTCTTTTCACCAACAGTGTCAAGAATAAAGAAATCTGTATACCTAGAACCATAACTATGGTGTTTAAGCTCCCCATGCAGCCAACACTGTGGGATGTCAAACACATAAATCAACTATGCTATTTAGGTACTTCAAAATATATCGACTCAGTTTCTATATACATTTGAAATTATCTAAATAAAATGTTTCATCTTAGGTGTGGTTAAGGATTTTTCTGGGGGAGAGTTTGGGTTTTTTTTCTATATGTTAGAAATAGCAACTAAGTCTCAGATCATTTATTTTTAACCATATAAAAGATAAATTGTTTTCAGAAACTCATGCTTGAACAAGTGACTTTTTCCACAGTTCTCAGACACTGGTTGTAGAGTAGAATAGATACCTCCCTGAGGGTCTACTCCACTGTTTACTGAAGAATCTTAGAAGTACAATTAGAATTAGAAAAGTAGTATTTAAGTAAATACAACCAGGAAAGGTAAACCAAGGTGCATATTTCATAATAAAAAGTCATTTTATTCCCAACTTTATTTAATTTTTAAAAGTTTGAAATCAAATATGACAATAATTTCATAAGTCAAAAAGAAAGAAGTATCAATTTTTCAATGAGAAAAATCCTTTTTCATAAACAGTTTTGAACTAAACTGACTGGCATTTTGGAACTAAATTTTCATGCTTGACTATATACATATCTTGGACTTCACTCTAACTTAATCAAACAATTTATAGTCATGCCAGATCTAGCGTTAACAAAAATGTAAATTACATGAGAAATTTATAGCTCTGCTGCAGAAGAAAACTTTTAACCCTTCTAGACTCTAGCTTAGCATTATAATCTTTTTGTGTACTCACAACAAAAAATTTTTTGCTATCATGAAAAGTTTATTTTTCTGAGTTAACATTATTATTTTTTAAACTGTCTGTACTGAATAAACTTAGAAGTGAATGTCACAAATAGTTTAACAACTTTTTAGCTCAGTATGGAGTGCTGACGGAGTATCACTGAGCCTCTCTGTTCTGTTTTATGTGATGGGAAATGTGATAGAGAGAGAACATAAAGTCTGTTTCCTCTAGCCCCTTCCTTCACCTCGGAGTGGTGAGTGCAACCCTGAAGAAAACCTTTCTGCCCAGGGCAGGCAGAAGTTTTAGAGCTGCCAAAATGATCTGAAAACTGTGAAGACTTCTGGGGATCATGGAGAAAAAGAAACTGATGATATTTAGGACAAGCTCACGTGCAAGCACCTAAGTTTATCTGTAATTTGAAAATATGAACAAAGGTGAACTCATGAACAAATAACAATTCTGACAGAGCTGTTCCAATGTGAACCTCTTCTCTTTACATCCATACCAATGCAAATATAAATAACTCCAGCTAGAAGTTACTGGCACCACACTGATCTTAATCAGATTATGCAGAGGGCATTTTGGGGTTATGAGGCCTATAGACAGATCTGGAGTTGGCAAAGTATAGGGGACAAAATAAAGGTGGAGATCTGAGTGCATAATATTCTGCTTAATTCAAGATAAAACAATAAACATCAGGGGAAAAGTGTTTACAGGGACTAGCAATGACAATACCTGAAATGAGTGCATAGAAGACCAACAGGCTCTAGAAATAGACACATGTTGATTTTACTGCTAGTCATTGCACCTACAAGGAGATTAAGGACTATGGAAAATGGTTTTTTACACTTTATAATAACATAATACATTGACAATGAGGTTTATAATTCACATTTGTGTCAAGGTTAATTTTAATCGTAGTAGGGAAAAGGATAAAAGCGGAAAAACTGCAGTTTGCAAATATCACAGTATGTAACAGAGATAACAAAGCAAAATCATTTCCAAAATCATCTAATAACATATAGGAATATGCATTTTACATAGTAATTTAGGCGGAAACTATTGCTGACTTTCCACAATCAGCTTTAAAAGAGAACTGGGCTACATATTACTGGTTAGGAAATTTAATTTTAATCAGATAAATTAGCTACAAGTTTAAATACATTTATTAAACAGAATTAAATCTCTAAGTGTTCAATTTCATTCGACATTAAAGTGACATCAATATGGTATGACATACTTTTCAAAGTGAATTAAGCAAATCCAAATTAAGGCTGTCTTAGTCCTAAGAAAAAGAAATCCCTGTAGGTGTTCACTGTAATCTAAACAGTCATTTTCACAAGTCCCTTTCTTAATGTTATGTAATTTATTCTCTGGGCTTCCTTGAATTAACCCAGAAAGAATTTCAATAATGTATGAAAAACTCAAGTCAGATCCAATATTCTTTGTGCAGGGTGAACTCCCAGAAACTTAATAAATCACAAGGGATATTTGACTTACAATATTCATTTTCCAGAGGATAACAAACTAGCAACAACTATGCCTCAGATTAACAAATAGAAGAAAGGCTATTAACTAACAAAGAATTTTACTGAGTTAGAAGCTTTAGATTTATGCAGCAGTTCTGGCAAATATCTATTTATATATTATTGGTTAAAATCAGGTGGGACACACCCATTTTTTCTGTTATGAGGTGTTCTACCCTGGTCCTTCATCTGAATTTGCCCTATGGTATTATGCTTGGAGATTAATGCATCTTTTACTTCAGTATCAGTACACATTTTTTTCCTTGCAATTCCTTATTAGAAAGCACGTTGACTTCTTTCCTTAGAGAACTCTACCTTCTTTTTATTTACTGCTTTCTTTTGATAAGAGCACTTTAATAGGCTCATATAGCACACTAAACTACCCAACTGACCTCTTTAAGGAAGATTGATTTTTATTCCTCTTACATTATTGCACAACTAAAATGCCTGTTTGCAGCACTTTATGAGATCAGAATCAGAGTGACTTGTAAATAAAGTAAGAAACATCACTATTGCAAGTCAAAAGGTTTGAATAGACAACAAGCATACTCATAAATGTGCCCCCCAAATGGGACTTGAGAGAAAATTTTCAAACTTAACTTGTAAATAAACTTAACATCAGTTACATTTTCTTTGTGTGTCATGAATAAGTAGTGGACAGAGCAGAGAGCATCACTGCCAAACATTGCAAATTCACGGTCTAGTCTAGTCTCACACTGCTTAATCAATTTTCTATCAGAAATAATTACATTAAATTGTGATTCATATTTTTAAAGCAAAATTCCTGAGGCAATTTCCTCATGGAATTCTTTATAACTCTAATGTACATCCATTTTTAAAAGCTACAGATACTGGCAGCCTTTCAGTAAATTCTATATGAAGATAGGTAGTTTAAAAACTTCACCATGTCCCCCTCAGGCATCCCACAGCAGCTTCTAAACTCCCTTTACAGTTATAAAATTCACATACAATTTTTCATTTTCTTTTTGAAGTGTCACACAAATAATGACTTCTACATTTCTCAATGTCTCTTCTCTAATGTGGGGAAACCAAATTAATTCAATAATTTTATTTTGCAGAACTTCTGCCTATAAATATTCCCTGCATTTTCTCACATCACTCTGTGAAATGCAGTGAGTGCTTTGATATAACTCTAGAATTTTCTTCAGAGTAATTGCTTAGGGAGTTGTTTTCCAGTCTACATTTCATTAATGATGTGTTCTGATATATAGAAAATGCTTGTGTATGTAAGTGTTTCATTTTGGTATACAAGCTCAAAAAAATTCTGTTTAAAGTATGTCCTTTTTTTCTTATGAAAAATCTCTTCATATTTTTATACTTTATGAATAAAATTGCAATGGTTCTGAAAAGGTAACCTTTTTTTCTGCAGACAAAATATGAGCTTATTTATATCCTCACTGTCACAAGAAAAAATAATTTCTAATACAACAGAAAATATAGATATCATAGAGTCATAGAATCATAGAATTATAGAATCATTGAATCATAGCATGGTTTCTGTGTAGAAAGAGATCTTCAGGACCATCTAGTTCCAACCTCCCCATCACAACCTCTCCACTACAGGTTCTCAGAGCCCCATCCAACCTGGCCTTGAATACTTCCAAGGATGGGGCATCCACAGCTTCTCTGGGCAACCTGTTCAAGTGCCTCACTACCCCCACAATATAGAACTTTTTCCTAATCTAACGTAAACCTACTCTCTTTCAGTTTAAAGCCATTCCCTCCTGTTATATGCTATAATGCCACTACATGCCCTTGTCAAAATCCCTTCCCAGCTCTCCTGTAAGCCCCCTTTTAAGTTCCCTCAGAAGCCTTCTGCTCTCCAAACTGAACAACCCCAACTCTCTCAGCCTGTCTTCATAGGAGACAATTGGAAAATTGAAAAATCTAGTATTTCCTCCCAGCAAAATTCACTGCATTCGTGTCCATTGGATTTTGGTAAACAAATTTCTAATGTAAAACTCAAATTTCCCTGCTTTCACTGTACTCAATCATGAGGATCAAAGTAGTACTTCAGCAATCCAGTCACAGTAACATTGATATCATCCCTGCTGATATGAGAGGGATCCATAAATCATTAACACTTCTATTAAAGGCCTTCTAATCTCTTGAAATATCTGCAGCAGCATGTATCAGCCCTAGAAGTTAAGCCATTGTATTTTAACAACCTGGCAGCTGGAAGTTTTCAGAAGTGTCTGGTACTTGGGTCTGCCTTAAGAGAGCAAAGTTTTTTGCCTTGTTGTGCTCTCCTCTTGTGAGATCTTCATTACAAAACCCACAAAAACATATTGCTAAACCATTTGGCTGAGAAAGGTATGCTCAGATTTTTCCCTCTCATGTTTATCTTTCTCATAAGATCATATTTTTACTTGGACCTTGATAAATGCATATTTTCTCACCCAAGACTTCATGGTATTAATAAAAGGAACCACATAATTTAAGACAAAACATTTTATTTCATCAAAGTGCCAGCTATCCTTACATATATAATAATTGCAATTTGCCTAGGCAACCTGTGTGACTACACAAGACATGAGAAGTCCTCTGGCTCTGAGAGCCTGCACATAATCACTTTCTTCTTTAGGCATGAGCAGCAGAGATCCTTGCACCTGTGTGGTACACTGCCCTCACTTCAGCTTGTGTCCACAAGGCTGATGCTGGCCTTAGGAGCTGTGCCTCTTTAGATTGCTCTTGCAGGCAAAGGAGGGAGATGCATTCCTCCCACAGATAGGTGAGAGTGGCTCTGCCTCTGCTTCCCCCTGAGGAAACCTGAGCCAGTGATCCCAAACAGACTGAATATGTCCCAGCTTCCACTCAAATAAATTATGGTGAAGCCATCCTAGATGTCCCTTACTTCAATGGCTTGTAAATATGCAGGAATTGTTTTAAAGCTTTCCTTTCCAGATTAAGCCTTTCCCCAGGTCCATTCTGGGGGCAACTGCTGATAATAGAACCAATTGTTAAGTTTGTTCATATAACCTTAAATTGCGGGTTTCTTTCTGAAAACTGACAGCACCATGTTACAATGCTTTTCATATTGATGAGCTTAGTTGACAAGCAATGTTCCTCTGATTTTTAGCCCTATATGTAAGCACTAACAAGTCAACTTGATTTGTTTCCATCTCATTTTTAATAAAATTTTAAATTCCACTCCAAAAGTAAATCCACTCAATAATCATGAGGGTGACAAAAACAAACCACCACCCAAGCAAGCTGAGTCAAATTGAGTTAAAGACCACAACTGTGTGGTCAGGAGGAGGCAGATTTGAGCAGTGGCTAATTTACTACACCCTGGTACCAATTTTAACCATGAAGCATCTTGGTCTTCATTGTGGCATTGACTTACAAAGTCTCTTCCTTTTCAGTTGCACAGTTAGTAGGAATGTAGCACATGTATGTATCTAGAGTTTTTTCCAGAAGGAAAAGTAGCATCCCAATATTTTCAGTGTTACATTAACAAAAGCAAGAGATAACTAGGGAAAACAAATTCTAACTAAAAGTAGTTATGCTTGCCTTCAGTATTCATTGTCCACAGTCATGATAAATTCAACATAAATAAAAATTAGCAACTTACAGTGCTGAATTACAGCAATCTAAGATGAACTATGCCATAGAACAGAGATAAAATTGAATGATTCTTGAGAGATTATAAATTCATCTGGATTCCATATTTTATTGAGGAGAAAAAAAAAACAGTAACGTTTTCAAATCCTGAAGAAAAATTCTAGAGGTTTAATTATACTGTAAATGTTCTCTTAAGTCTGTGAATTTGTTTTCTTTTCAGCCCAGGACTTCAAAATATGTTAATTATATTGCTCTCTCATATTCCACTCCCTTTGCCTGTTTGGAGGCCTCATTTTGGCTCTAGTGAGGTTTTACATTTGTCCTTGAGAATAGTAGGAAATTTATAACTAAAAAGCATGAAAAGGTGAAAAGGTTAAGAGAAACATTCCCTTCCCTACCGCCCCCATCAAACCAGCATCCCAAGAACACTGATGGCATAGATCATGGATGAAAGTGCCCAAGTAAGGATCAAGGAATAGGCAGAAAAGGTTGCAGACAACAGTGCCAAGGCTTAGCAGAAAAAAATCCTACATCAAAGTATAAATAAAAGTTTAAGCAAGAAATACTTGTCAGGAGATAGAAATTATCATAATGGATAAAAATGAAAAAAACTTTTTGGCATAGAAGCTGAATAAAGAAGTGAGTCAGTGTCATTACAGTTATAATACCTATAATTCAGCAGGAAATATCATTTGAAAGACATAAGACTGAAAAAAAAAATTACCAGGATAAATTTTTTCTAGTATTCTGGATAAGTTATTGGTAAATGTAAAATCTGGGTGGCAAAACTGAAACAATAAACAGTCATTTTATCACTAAATATCAGCTTCTGGAGGTCACTTTTGACATGCCTCTAACTTTGATACCTCTCAGAAATCCATAAAAACCAGCACAAAAAAAGTCAAGCAGGTTGCAAGTGGCTTTGAATTAGTTTATTAACATGTCATATACTACTTGAACATCAGTTTCATGACTGCAGACTCATGACGGTTTAGGTGGGTATAGAAAAAATTGAAGATGCTCAGTCTCAATATCTCTGTTCTGGTACTGAGCTACAGATTTGTGTTTAAGGTCTTTCTTAACAGCTGTTTCTTGCTATCTCTTGTCTTTGCTATGTTTAGCTCCTGAGAGTCTGCCAATCATTGATAATTTTTGGTTCCCCGATCAGGTAAATTTTTTAAGAGCAAACAATCATAGAATCATAGAATTGTAGAATATGCTGAATTGGAAGGGACACAATGGATCATTGAGGCCAGCTCCCTGCCCTGCCCACGATGTCCCCAAGAGTCACACCACGTGCCTGAGAGCATTGTCCAAACTCTTCTTGAACTCTGTCAGGCTTGGTGCTGTCACCACTTCCCTGGGGAGCCTGTTCCAGTGTCCAACCACCCTCTGGGTGAAGAAACTTTCCCTGATATCCACCATAAACCTGCCCTGATTCAGCTTCATGCCATTTCCTTGAGTCCTGTCACTGGTCATGAGAGCAAAGAGATCAAGATAAAAGATGGGAGAGTAGCTTCTGTATGAGGTACTTGGAACTGCTCCTCATAAATCTCAGTATTCTCAATACAATCTCAGTATTCTGGTTCAAAAGCATTTCCCATTTTTAAAAATCATTCATCCCTATCTTCTTAGTGAAAGTTCAGTAGAGTCTACAGAGCCTACAGAGAATATTCTTTTAAAGAAAATAGGACATTCAGCTGCAAATACAGGTGTTTATGTGATTTTCAATTATCTACAGTACATCAAAACCATATGATTTCCATCGGCTTACCTAAATCATTGAGTCCACATTTGCATCTGCCCTTCTGACAGTAAGGTAAGGAGTACAAGATGTGGTTTAAATCCTGCATTCCTAAGGAAGTTTTCTCAGTGAACTGACCAATTTCTAATGGCTACTTTCTAATTCTTACCTCAGAATTCTCATCTACTCTATGAAGGGTAAGCCACATGTGAGAGATGATATCAGACTAAACAATGAAGGTCCACAGCAACAGAAAACTTCAGGGTTGCCCAACATATTTCTCCAGCCACCTCAGTGCTCAGAGAGGTCAAAGTTTACACATATGGCCCTTCTGAACTGTTGGGTGCATACGGCAGAAATGCCCGCAGAGGAGCCAAAAATTTCAGCAAAATTATGCAGTTTTGAAGCTCTTTAAAAAAAAAAAAAAAAAAAGGAGTATGGCAAAGTAAATAACTCATCAGCATTTAGAAGCATAAACACCAGAAGGAGCCCTGAAGGAGATGTGTCTTATTGCATTTTAAACAAATATCAAGGTAGGTAACTTGCATGATAAATACACCGCAATTGGATTTCAGTAATTTATTAAATTAACAAAACCATATTTGTTTATCTCAATTATCAAAGTTGCATAAGTTGGCAAATTATTTTAAAGCACCATTTCAGTCTCAAACATGAAGTACAGAGGAGAATTTCAGTTGTTATTTCAAACATTTTTGTACCACAGTCCAACACACAGAATATGTGCTCCGTAAGTTTTCTGAGCAGAATTAAGGTTATGCAAACACATCATTCACACATATTTTCTCCCCTCACATGATACATATATCCTTACACTCACTTCTAAAACTAATCAGATTACTAACAGAAAAACCATCAGATTTTAAATCATCAGATCTGTTTTCTAGGAACCCACATACCTCCACCCCATCACTGCAGTGCCTAAGTCACACACAATTGTCATGGGTAGAAAGGGGCTTTTCTCTGCGTGTCTCTCATATTAGGTCTTGGTTCCCCCTTCTAACCAGTAACCATAGACCTGAGAGCAGAGAGCTCCTGCTCCAACCTGCTCAGACCTATACTAAGACAGTTTCTTCAGCCAGCAAGAGGTGGCACAATTACAGCTGTGAAATTATTTAAATCCTATAGACCATCTTTGTAAAGGCATCTGAAAAAGGAGATACGCCTCCAGCACTGCTTTTAAAACATACTGGCACCCAACTCTTTCAGGGAGTCAGCTGCCTTAGCATTTCCAAATTAATCTTGCTTGAAATTACCTTGCAAATTTTGCCCACCTGATTTCTTTGATCTCATAACAAATACCTGGAACATTTTCTGGGGGCAAGTTCCAGTTTTCCAAATGCTGGTTCAGGGTACCTGCAGGACCATCTTCCACTCTTGGAGCTGTTAATTGAAGTATTAGACTGTAAGCTTTGTAAGGGAGAAAACATTACCAGCTTTTTATTCTTTTTTTTTTTTCCTGTAAGAGCCACAAGTGTACTAATAGCTTCTGCTAAAAGGAAATTTGGAATTCACAGCCAGTTTCCACCAATTCAAGTTTCCCATGATACTATTTATCTTCACTTGTTCAAAGCAAATTAACAATATGGTGTGGAACAGAGTTAGCATCTGCACATTCACTTAATGCCCAACACCTGAGCTTTGGCATATGATACATTGGAACATGAATTCTTACATGATCAAGCCTCAGATCAATCGAAATATTGCCTACATGAACTGTTATTAACAAAGCAGAGGGCAAGGAAATGAAGAACTTTAAAAAGAGGATAAATCTATTCAACTGAAAGCAGCTGCTCAGGCTGCCTGAAAAACAAGAATTCAATTTGTAGCAACAAAACCGAGGCCACTTGAAAATGTTCAGAGAGGTACAGAAAAATCTTCAAACACAAACCTGAAAAGCCTCCCACGCTTGGAGAGACACTCATACAGCTTGTTCCCTACTTGAGCTCCTTCTCCAGCAGAGCTGTAGCCCATTTTTTGCAGTGCTATGTCATGGCCTTTCTCCTGCTTTGCAGCCTTGGGTACTGGGTCTAACACAGCAGGTCTGACACTGCCTGGGCAGGGCCCACTTTCTGAGGAGCCCAGCTAAGAGACTGTGTCTTGCCTCCACAGCCTCTTGCAACAACATATAGACTTGCAATAACTTGCAATAACTCCACATGCAGACATCTCTGTCATGGTGTGAGCCGTTCCTGGGTCTCACATCTATCCAGAAGTGAGGTCTGTACAACTTAAAAGTGAGTGGCAAACTGTTTTAACTAGAGATGAAGCCACTATCTAGAACATGGGAGATCCATGTTACAGTCCCTGAACACCCCTTTACAGCCATACTAAAGTCTGTCTCCTCCTCTTACTCATCCCTGGTAAGTACGAAGCACCTGAACAGCAGCTCTTCAGGAGGTTTTTGTGTTTGTTTGTAAGAAACCTCCCCTGGAAAAGTTTTATAAGAGCAAAGACATTGACAAAGAATTTCAGTTTTGACAAAACAATACTTCCCAGTCATGAGTACAACTCTCATGGTTGCATCCTAGGGCATCATTGTATGCTAATTACTGAGATATGGTGAGCTCTGTTTGCTGTTTACAAAAATAAAAGCATAGGCAGGAACTTTTTCTGTCAGCTGTCAAAATTAGCAATAAGCTAGTTTTCAGTGAAAAATGTTTCTGGCAAGCTGTCAACCAGAAAATTGAAAATCAGAAAGAGAACATTTATCAGACGTGAAAAACAAGTGCAGCATTTAGGTACAAGCTTAATGCAAGGCTTGGTTTCACCACATAGAGCTCATCTGTGTAGAGTGGAAACAAACAGAAATGTGTATCTGTTTGAGAGAGAAGGAAGGGAAGAGATTAGCTGACAAGGGAGAAAGTGCTGAGGGAATTTGCAGGAAGGTCTAAAGCATCCAGTTTAACTTGTTTATTAAGTTGAAAAATTCTGGATATAGCTCCCAGTCAAAGCCCTTTTTTATCTGCCTTTTTTTGCATATCTACAAGGAAATTCACCTTACTATAAAAGTATATTTATCTCCACTGGGGACAATGAAGAATGCTGAACTGGAAAAGATTTAATCAAAGGCCACAAAAGTTTGTAGGATTAACCATGTCATATTGGAGTGTTGCTCTAGTAAGATCAATGTCTTTCTGCCACAGAGGCAGTGACAAATTACTCTGTAGAGGGAAAATCACCACACTTTTGATCCCATCATACATAAAATTTAAAACATTTAACCTCCTAATTTCTCACTGACTTTCAACGCTGGGTGCATTTGGAAGCCTGATATCAGATAATAGTTTTCTAGAAGTGGTCTACAGCAAGAACACGTACTGAGGAAAACAGATCTAAAGAGCCTTCACGCTGAGAGCACAGGATATGTTAGGAATATATGCAAGGTTTACAAATAACAATCCAGATGGAAGGAATCTAAGACCACTTAAGACCACCCATAAGAATCCTTCTTTAATGTCATAGAAACATAGGATCATAGAATGGTTTGGATTGGAAGGGACCTTAAACACTGTCTCGTTCCAAACCCTCTGCCATGGGCAGGGACACCTTCCACTAGACCAGGTTGCTCAAAGCCCCATCCAACCTGGCCTTGAACACTTCCAGGGATGGGGCATCCACAGCTTCTCTGGGCAACCTGGTCCAGTGCCTCACCACCCCCACAAAGCACTTCTTGCCAATACCTAACAAACCTAGTCTCTTTCCGTAGCCATTCCCCATGTCCTTGCAATATTTCCCTATCCAGCTCTCTAGTAGGTTGCCTTCAGGTACTGGAAGGCTGCCCCAGAGCCTTCTCCTCCCCAGGATGAATAGCCCCAGCTGTCTCAACCTGTCCTCATAGGAGAGGTGCTCCAGCCCTCTGATCATTGCCATGACCCTCCTCTGGAGTCGCTCCAACAGGTCCACATCCTTCTTATGCTGGGGACCCCAGAGTGGGATGACAGCACACCAGGTGGGGGAGAGGGGAGAGTCACCTCCCCCAACCTGCTGACCTCTCTCCTCATGTTGCCATGGATACAATTGGCTTTCTGGGCTGCAAGTGCAGCCAGAAGGTAAGGAAGGAACCATCTGGCAAATTCATACCAGACTAACACCATAAAGCAGAAATTTCTTAAGTAGTGCATTCAGTTTGCAGTTTGGGTGCTATTTATGGAAAACACCAACAAGGAAAAGACTGGTTATCTCACCCTGTTAATATATGTGCTCTTCTCTGTCCTTGCAAATAATATTGTGATTCCTCAGAGGCTGGATTGACTGGTTTTCAGATATATCTTTTAAGAGACAGGTAAGACTGAGGTTTCCAAAGGCACACCAAGGATGGATTCCTCTTGTCAGAGGCTGGGTGCCAGTATGTCAGGTCACCAGAAAGATGCCATTTTTCCCCAGAAAAAAAGAAAAAAAATACTGTGTTTTCCTATCCTCTTTTTTTCCCCTCCATCCATCATAATGTTTATCTGAAAGGAAATCCATATTCAGATCAGCTCTATTAATAAACAAGGCAACTTTCCCCAGCTCCCAACTCCTTCCCTGCTAAGTAGTAAATTTCCATTCCTTTCCTCCATTTGTTAAAGTAATGACTCAGAGGGTTCCTGCAAGGCTAAAACATCCAGGATGTGTGAAATGTTCATATCAAATCAAGACATGAGGCAGCTCACAAATTCATAAAAAGCTGTTAATATCATAGTAATCCATAAATATTTTTCTCACTGACAGATTTTGACCCCTGTTTCTTGTTTGTAGGGGGGAAGGAAACTCCTTCAATGCTCATCTCATGAAGACCTCTTTCCCCAAGCAATCACTTTAAAAAAATGACTCTCTAGGCCCTGCCTGAGTTTTTTGCAAGCCTTTAAGAGCAATAAGAGTAGGTGGTAGAGCTAAAATAAAACATATTTTGTGTTTTCTTCTGGAAAAAAAAAAGAAAAAAGTCTAGCAAATAGCGGATATACATCAACAGAAGAGATATGCAAAGTCCGTGGCCTGTTCCAAACTTTCCGATAGCATCTTCTGACATGGCACATGCTCCCAAACACATGATGCTTTAGCTGGCAAACAGCCAAGTGTCCTGGGGTGGATTGAACCTGACTGGTTACCAGCCAACCAAAGCTGCTCTATCACTCTTGTCCTCTGCTGGGTAGGGCAGATAAAATATACCAAAAGGCTTCTGGGTCAAGATAAGGACTGTGAGAGCTCACTCAGCAATTACTGGCATGGGCAAAACAGACTTGACTCAAGGGAATTAATCATATTACCAATCAAATCAGAGTAAGATAATGAGAAATGCTTGCTGCAGAACAACATAATGCTTGTCCAATTTTTTTAAGCCACATAAATGAGAAATATCACTCTTTAAAACCTTTCTACCTTTTCCTATACCAATTAAGAAACAAAAAAAAAAAGTTACACATGTTGTGCAGTGGTTGTATGAGGGAACCTACTCTAGCACATTATGTATATGTCATATGCCGGATTCCAAATTTGCTTCCTCCTGGCCAGAACTGGTACAAAAAGTTAAGCATGTAAGTTCATAAAAAGAGCTATATATTACTCATCTGATGCTAATGGGATTTGAGTTGCTGCTGTGATCTTGATGGGGTTATCATTAGGTCTATGTGACTTAATGTATTTTATTTTCTGTTTAAAATTCATCTATCAGAGTGAAATCAGAAATGTGGTTTCTGTCATACATAGAGCAATTACTGTTAGTACAAAGCCTGTGGAGAGAAAGGTCTGCTGTTCTTTAAAGGATAGGTAGAATTTAACAGAAGTTTTTATGGCAGTAGCACATTTTGTTTTGCCCAGCTGCCATTTAATACTACAGAAACCTGCAGGCCTATACATATCCAAATTTTTGCTCTGCTTCTGCCAAGCCTGTGCCAAAGCCAAGCAACTCCTTGCTTAGCTCATGCTTTTGCCTGACAGTTGTGGCCTGGAAACCTCTCCCACAAGCTTCTTGGGCTTCAACATCAAGTGCAGTTGCAGCTGCTACCATTTGGTGTTCAAGCAGATGAAAATAGCATTGTAGTAAAAGCACTAACTTGGGGACAGAGCACTACACATACATCATGCTTGAATCCTGATCTGAGTCCAACTACATAAGGTTCAAATTTGTATCACATGCTCAGCTGAAAGCACTGTGAAAATGTATGTGGAAACTCTTCTGTGTTACAGAAGGTTTGTTGAATGTGGAAATTGCAGTTTTATATGGAAAAGTTTCTGTTTTCCACTCTATAAAACCAAATAAAGCCCATGGCCATAACTGAAGTGTTCTCCTGGGATGAGAAGACTTCTGTTCTCCCCCTGATCCCAGAGGCAGTACATGCTTTTATTTTCATTAAGTGAATGAAATTACTTTAATGTCTCGTTTTATGAAAAAAATATTAAAGTTTTAGGTGATTATTATTATTATTATTATTATTATTATTATTACTTCTCACTTTTATGACTACCACTCTGAGGATTTGATTTGTATGGACATCTGGGTTATGGCACAACCAGCAACAAAACACTCTTACAATGCAGAAACACAATTGAGAACCAACAACCATGTGCAGTAGAGTGGATAAATGTCATTTTGCCATCAGACAAGAGAAACTCCATACCAGGGAGAACTGTATATGCACACTTACATATGGGGCAGAATTGTAACACCTGACAGCTCCCATAAGGCAAAAGCACCATATTTTAATGTGAGTCATATAGCTGGAGGTAATCTCTGAGTTTTAGGCACATATAGGAGTTAATCAAATGGAAGAAAAAAAACAGAAGAAAAAACATAATATGGATTTACAGATAACAGTTTTATCCCTACATAATTTCTGTCTTTTTCTTTTTTGGCAAAGAAGAAGACTCAAGCAGGATTTGAAAGAAGAGGGGGGAAAGATATGCTAAGTAAACCTAATTTCTATGCAGGAACTGTCCACTCCAGACACTTCTTACACCATGACACAAAACAGAGATAAGAAATATCATCAGGCTGAGGAAAAAAGTGCTCCAAGAGCACAAAATACCAGCCTACCTGCTACAAATGGCAGCATATTAATGCTAGTTTTCAGCTGAATAAAGACATTTTTCAATTAGGGCATTTTTGGCCATAAAAATATCTTATTCAGGGAAGACAGAAGGAGGTACATATCCCTAAAATGCATCCTGCCATTCCCAGGGCTAATTAACGGTGCTTTTGCCAAGTACATTACCACTTCACAGTACAAGGCTATTTTCACTGATCAATCAAATATTTGTCCAACAGATGCAGACTTTCAAAGCTGTGTTCAGATTTCTAGAAATAGAAGATAAATATAGTCAACAGATTTCTTGCCCATACTAAACATTAACTGAAGAGTAAGATATAGTTGCAGGTCTGTCATCAGACTGCCTTCATGACTGCTTCCTGGTGTTGCTTTCTGAAAACCTTCTTGTACAGGAAAGTATTTTAAAAATTGCAGTGGCTGTTTCGGAGACAGACAGCTAAGTATTTGCTTTAATGAGAGACAGTTTGGAAGAAAATGCATCAGCATTAATAAGTACTTTTCTTCCAGGATATGATGGCCTCTACCAAGAAAATCTGCAGTATTTCAGAGTAGTTTCCAAACTCTCCTTTTACCTTGCACCTTTCTCCCACTCTGCCAAATCTTTTGCACTTCATTACCCATCTTGTCTACTTTATCTCCATGAGGCTCTCTAAACTGTGTGTGTTTTCAAAGCCTTTAGAGCACATTTCAGCTAATTTGAAGAGAGATTGGTTGTTTTATAATGTATATATGTAAAAATATATAAAATCAGGGTTTATAAACTAAAAGCAAAAAGAGATCTTGTAGGACCATACATAGGTACACACATGCTCACAACCCGTTTTTCATGTCTCCTAGCTTTTATACTCTTTTTCTAAGCAACTGCTGCCACTGTCAATAGGAATTTCTCATACTGTGCGCCCACTATCAAGCCCTCACACCATTAAATCACTC
Source organism: Aphelocoma coerulescens (assembly GCF_041296385.1). Lineage (NCBI taxonomy): Eukaryota > Metazoa > Chordata > Aves > Passeriformes > Corvidae > Aphelocoma > Aphelocoma coerulescens. The sequence goes on from NC_091015.1 coordinate 127,557,499, forward strand.
ATAGACACTAACACATCCAGGAGGTTTACTACAGGGTTTGCTGCAACTTTATAGTGGAGCACAAAGCAGCAGCTATTTAGGTACTTTTGATATTTCTCTTAGCAGGGAAGTAGCAACCTAGGTTCCTACAGCCATCAGTCTGCCCCAGGGCTTGTTTACTTATGAAGGAGATGGGTATTTCCCTTCTGAAGATCCCTAAGCCCATCTGAGATGTTACCATTGGTATTACAGACTTGGAAACTGAATAAGAGAGCTGGTATTTGCTGCTAACTAAGAAGCAACATTGGAGGGAAAGCAGACTGAACAGGCTGCTAATTTCCATGATTATTTTCCAGAAATGGTTTTCCTGGTTTCAGCTGGGTTATTGTTAATTTTCTTCCTAGCAGCAGGTAGAGTGCTGTGTTTTGGATTTAGTAAGAGAATATGTTAATAACACACTGATGTTTTAGTTGTTGCTAAGCAAGGCTTACCCTGAGTCAAAGACTTTCCAGTTTCCCATGCTCTGCCAGCAGGCTGGTGCACAAGAAGCCAGGAGGGAGCACAACCAGAACATCTGACCCAGTCTTGCCAAAGAGACGTTCCATACCACAGGATGTCATGCTCAGTGTATAAACTGGGGGGAGTTGACCAGGAGGAGCCAGGCACTGTGTGGATTGGGCTGGGCATCAGGCTGGTGTGGTGATTGACTGTATTGGGCATCAGGTGTCTGTCTTGAGTTTTATTTTTCTATCTCCCCTTTATTACTAATAGTACTAGCATTACTATTAATATCAGTATATTTACTTTGTTTCCATTATTAAACTGTTGTTAACTCACAAGTTTTTTGGTGGGGCGGGAATGGGCAATGAGAAAGCGACTCCTCAGTTCTTTGTTGCCAGCTGGGGTTAAACCACAGTGGCGTAACCTAAAGCTGAGCAGTCCTTGCACACAGTGAGTGACAGGTTTTACCCAAAACAGCAGGAGAAGCAGCTCCTGCTCTCAACTGCTTCCCTCCAGCAAGCAGCTGCCAGGGCTTGCACGCTCTCTTGCATTAGCCACACAGCTGGATGTCAAAGCATTTTTCACTAAGTGATTGAAATCTGCAGTCTGAGATCATTCCACCTTGCATGTCAGTGCTTTATGCAGTAGAAGTTGCCAAGACATATGCAGTCCAACGTGAAGAAAAACCCAAGCCCAAATACTTTGATTCAGGCAGTAGTAATATGTTTCAGTCTATCACTTTGGCAATGTACTCACTATACTGTACTACACACCTGTGAGATACAGTTAAAAATTATCCAGGCACAATTAATTTTTTTATTTGACAGATTACGTAAGTTATCACAAACTCAATCAATTTTGCTGAATCCACTTATTTTTCTGAAGAAAAAACTTCAATGGAAAGAAAAAAGCCAGATTTACAATGATTATGTTTGATTAAGAATTGATAAGCAATTAGGGAAAAAAAAAATCCCAGCAAAATCTCCCTGTCTTCATTGCAAAGACTACATTAATTTACCAGAACCAAGAGGAATTCTGGCTCAAATCAGTGCATATTCCCTTTGTCTTTCACTGGACAAAAATTTCATTTTCAATTTTCCTCTAAATTTCTCAGCATGTTGAGATATTGCTCATTAACTAAACTTGGGGTTGCTCAGCATCTGAGCATTTCTCTGTCATGTGTTGGTCTGTCCTGAACCAGAACAGCAGGTATATTTCCCAAATAAAAGATTTCTCAGTTAAAAGAAGCAGGAAACACAGAAGGAGACATACTCACTATCCACACTAGCTGATTGGAATTTAAGCCCACAAGCAGGTCCATGACCACGTTTTTTGCAGCATTGAATTTTTGGAACCTCCAAAACAGAGGGAAGGTGAGAGTGGTTTCAGCAAGTACAACTGACTCCCAGGCTCCTGCATGTGTCTGCCCCATGTTGCCTTCCTCCAGGAGTCAGGGGACAGCACAGCCTGTCCCTGCTGCCCTATTTCCCCCCAGACCTACTCCTGGGCCAGGCAGCTCCTACACTGCCTTCACCTCTCACTGCCTCCTGGAGCCAGCACAAGAGAGAGGGCAAGTCACTGGCCTGGAGTTACAAAGAGAGTGAAGTGCTTTACAATGGGAAATTAATCATCTAGAAGCAGATTCTGTGAGCAAAACTGTAGTATTATTTTTAATATACTTTCTCATGTGTTAAATATATCTTGGCTGGTTTTCTGCTGTTGTTCAGAGAAGTGTGCTGAATTTGACAAGAAAACTTCCAAGACATCTTTTTACTGTATTCAGAGTAATTTGGCTGTTAATGTTCCATGATAGAAATAAACCTTTAGGACACATTCTTACACCACTTTGCAAGCTTAATTGTTAGGATGTTATACTTTCCTTCCACTATGATAGACATGATGATCTCCTTACTAAAAACATAAAACCAAAAAAAATATTATTAGAAACCTCCTTTTTGCAAATTAAGAACATTTATTTTTCATTACAATGCAGAGCATTGCACATAATGTGTAGAACAATAACTCTATTCAAGCACAGATATACATATGCAAATGGTAAGTCATGAACAAGAACACAGGTTATTTTGAATGAAAATAGTTCATTAGATTCAAGCTCTTTCCCATTTCACTTGCTCCTAACCTGATATATATCTTGGATTTTCAACTTTTACCTTAAACATTCTCTTTTTGTGACCATTTAAAGGTCAGGACTTAATTTAGAAAGGAGGATGCACATTAAAAAAGATGAAGGAATGACAGAAAGACTAGGAGGTGAGACTCCCTCGCCAGTTGTGTGAGCAACATTTATTTCCCCAGGTAAAACAAGCATTCTGAGGTCAGCTTTTCATTTGTCATACAGAAACAATGAGAATTTGTCCAGAAAGAGTTATCTTGAATATTTCAACAACAACTGCTTTTATCAACCTGATACCAAAAATATTTGACATACATGACTGTGTTAGCAACAAAATAGGGGGAAGTCCTGCAGAAGGCTGAATTTCTACAGCACTTCCACAGGAACTGGATTGTCAGCTAGTTCAAGAAAAAACTCACTATTTATACTGGTGTGCATGAAGTATTTCTGGTCTAATAGGACCAAATCAGACCATGTTTCTGAGAAAATTTGCCATGAAATGAGGGCACCCACCTTACTCATTCTTTTGTATAAAGAGCAAAATTAACAAGAACATATATGGTGTATCTGTTCAGGGTGAAGATAATGAGAGCATTCCTCCAAATTTCAGCAAGAGAAGTAGTGGGAGTAGTAATAAAACAACAGGAAAACAAAAGACTACAGACTGGAAGTCAGGCTCAGTTTTACCATAAACTTACCTTCAGCAAGCTAGTAGTTTGTTTAGCTGTGCCTTGACACCTCCATCTTCACAACAAAACAGAAAAAAATTACTGAATTCATAGGACTGTGTCAAAGAAAATGTATCAGCATCAATAAAACAGGAACTTTTTCAGTCAAATGCCATTAAAGCATCCAGTAATATTTAATTTCCTTTGTGTCAGTCCAGTTAGTTCATGCGCTACTTCACTAGTTTCTAATTTGTCAAATATTTATTCCAGTCTGCTTACAAATTGTCCAGGAAAACAAGTTACACATAAGAGTGTTTCCTCCATGTAATGAATGTAACACACTTTTCATCAATTTTGTAACAAGTGAAGCATTTGAGGTTTTCTAGCCTCTTGTTCAATATACACTCTGAAAATGCATATTATATTATTCAGACTCAAAAAAGAAACAATCACCTTGGAAAATCACACATTGAAAACATTACACACAGGTCATTAAACATGTGCTAACAATTCTCCTTAAATTCCAAACTGTTTGAATGCCAAAAGGCTTCACCATACACAGACACAATAAAATCACTTTGGTGTGTAGGTAGGTCATGCTTAAATTGGATTTTCACAGCACAGACAACGGTTACAGATATATTAATTGAGGACAATATTGATTATAGCTCTGTCATTGTTCACAGAAACCTAACACTCTTCACTGTAAAAGAGGATCAAGTTGTCAAACTCCATACTTCAGAAGCAATCACTGTTGGAGCAGAAGTTTCTGGTATAACTCAGTTTTATGACTAAATGTTGCTTAATACAATGTTACATATTGTAACAAGAAGAGCCAGAACTATTCTTATCCAGAATCACCTGGTGGTGCTCTGCAAAAGTGTGTTTTAGTGCTGGCTCAAATACAACAAACACAGTGACAAAACCTGACCATCATCCAGGTCCTTTTCATTTGAGCTTACTTTCAGTAGGTTCTCATTTATCGATAATAAACTTGCTTTAGTTCAAACTGCTGGGATTTCTGAAATATTCCAGAAATGTCTGTCTGGGTGAGTCGAGTTCAAACTGCAGTGGTAATCTGCGTCAGTCCTAGGTCATTGGACTCCTCTCTCTCCTGAGGACAGTAAGATGACATTTCCACGACTAGTCATACAGGTTTGTTCGCTCCACCTGCCTCCCTCATATAAGCTGGGTCTTGCACAGTGTTTGTGACTCTGCTGGTGCTCTGCCTCTCCATCCTCATCTTGAAGGGGAAGCAGAAGTCCTTGAAGCACCTCTTGAAGTTTTCATCCAAAAATGCATAAAGGATTGGATTGAGGCTGCTGTTGGTGTAACCCAAAGCAATGCAGAAGTAATAGCTGGATATGGCAGCAGTACTGTGGGACACATCCCCTAAGGCTTCAACCAGCACAAAAATGTGGATAGGAGTCCAGCAGACAATAAAAACTGCCACAACCACAAGAACCAACCTGGTGATGCGACGCAGGTTTCGATCTTTTTCTCGAGACCCCGAGAGAAGCCGTACGCTTTTCAGGCGCAGAATCATCAGAGTATAGCAAACAATTATAATGAGAACTGGGATAACAAATGCAAAGACAAAGACACAGATTTTCATGAAGATGTCCCACCACACATAATCTCTGTCTGGAAACTGCAAGGAGCATTCAGTGCTAGCAGTATCTAGGAATGAAGGAAGCAAGAAGAAAATTGCTTTGTTACTAGATATTCTAAACAATGCAATTATCATAGCATAATCTAGGAAAAGTGATTAGCATGTACTGTGATATAAATAAATGGAGTTATTATTAAATCACTCCAAGGAAGCTATCAGTTACCATTGAAACTGGTTTTATTCAGTTGTCTCTAGAAATTACTGAGTTTTGGGCTTTTTTAAATGCAAAATGTTGTATGAAATTTCTTCCCCATGGGAGGATCTAAAAAAGCAGAGCACAAAACCAAAATTTGTAAAGTTGTTTCCATTTGAATCGCACTGAGATTTAAAACCAGACTGATTACCACGTTCAGTGAAGTAGAAACCTCACCATTATTATCAAACTACGTATGTTTTTGTCTGGGAGTGGAGAAAGATTTTTGATAACATGAATGGTAGAAGCTGAAGGAGGTTTTGATAGTAGGAAAATGTTGCCAATATGTGATAATAATGTAATCATCTTTTCCCATGTGCCTTTTACAGCACAATTAGAGTACACATAAATGCTTGCATTCAGAAAAACTCAACAGCTTCTTTTCTGTTAAACAGAAGCAAATAAAAGACACGTGTGCATGGAGTCAAAATGAAGCTACTCTTTTTGCAGATCATGCCATTGAAAATGCAGCCTGTGCAGAGACTGCAGGATGTGGGCCACAGAGATGAGCCCCCCTCCCTTTCCCATCACCCATGCCAGGATTCAGAGCCACAGGCTGTCACCTGAATGTATTTAACAGAAATATTTCATCTGAGGGGAGGCGGCTAAGGAGTGAAATATTTGAGGCTTCATTTGCTGACCTCATTGGAGCCTTTCAGCATATAAAACATATGGGAAAACAAGTAATAAGATAAATTAAAAGGCAAGAGAAGAGGTGAATTTACAACTACTATCAGCAGTTCAACTCTACTGAAGATAAGTCAGAGTTACACAGGGATTTTTCACTCTGAAATGCAGCTTAGATTTTATCCTGTAAAGTAATGCAGTGTTCTTTGGATTTTTTTATCATTTTCCCTACTGAGTTTTTTCATTCCTCTACAAATTATTATTGCTTTAATCAATTCAGATCTAAGAGTGGAATGATTCAGTATACTCCTGCACATCACTTTTTCATATCTGTCTCCATCAGGACAAGTCAGAAAAAAACACAATCAGGCCATATTTTCCTGCTATAAAAATGTTTCACAAATCAAAAAGATATTGCAGAGAATTTGTTTAGAAAAACAGTTAGGGAAGAAGTTAGCATTACAGGGCCATACAGACATTTCTGTGGTTAGATACCAGAAAGCTGTTACTGCGTAATATTGAACACCAAAACATTTTAATAGAACAAGTTTAAAGCTAAAAAAGCTAAATACTTTGAGGTTTTACTTTAAATAATATGTATTATTCTGAAAGCTGAAAATTGAAAATCATTTTTCAAGGCTGATGCAGGATACTCAGATGACAGCACAAGTATGACTTGACAGGCCTTGACACCCAGTGAACTTATCTAAATCCTTTGTGATGTAGGCTTTCACAAGCATAGTTGCTTTTATTAAATTTAATTCTAGAAATGCCAACAATCATCTTCAAAGATTTTGTGTCAAATATTACTGTTATTTGTAGTAGATCATGACTTAGCAGCAGCAGCAATAAAATCAGGATGCAGCTGTATTAGCTAAACTAGTAAAACTGCCTCCAGATGTGTGGGTCTGGATAAAAATGAGTGATCATGGATGGCTGCTCCAGACCACATCCAACTACTCGCTGAAACCCACTCCCAGAGGAAATGGCCTCTTCAGATCTACTGACATAATTTCACATATTTATCAAAATTATTAGGTCATCCTCACTATATTTTGCTATAATTTGTGGTTGGCAATGTTATTTTAGCATTTCAAATTATCAAATACAAATTTATTATCTTACATCTCATTGCAGTTTGTTTTCTATGGAAAATCTTATTCTAAATTCATTAATATTCATGTACTTTACTTGATATATGTAATGCCATAGCATTGTACTTTATGGAATCCATTTACATTTTCCCAGTTTACAACTAGGAAACAATCAATAGAAATTCTGATTGTAATGCACAATACCATATTAAATTTCTGAAACTTTGGAAGTGGAACAGAATAAAACTCAATTTATGTTTTATTTTTACTGCCTGAGAAGGTGCAGAACCCTGTATAGTGTCATAAACTTAGGATTTCATGCCGACATTTTCCACTTTGAAAGGCAAATATTTCAAATACATTAATATATTTAAGGAAAAACACTGTATTCTATATGGTATTTTGGTGTAAATCTGTTTTATAATGTGTTTGATAAACTACCATTAAAGATTAATCTTACTCTTGGCATAGGAAACATATATATTAGATATATAATATTGATTGTGTCACTTTCATAGCCTTCATATCCTTACTGGCAATATGAGTAGATAATTTTATTCCTTTATTTTTTTTCTAGCTGAACAATTCTTCAGCAAGAAGAGCTCCGTTAAGGTTGGAGCAGAAAAATTTACACAGATGTAAAATTTATTCTGCAGTAAAAATGTATCCAAAAGGACACACCTGGGAGCAATTCTGAACTGTGATAACAAAATGGATTAACTGAGCATGGTGAGGGAACTTTAAATATAATCACTTTCCATTTTCTGTTCGGTTGTTGCTTAAATCTGACTCCAGCAGAGGCCCTGAAGCATATAAACAACAACTGTTGTGACCCACATAACATAAAGTTTCAGGCCTGAGGTCCAGCTGTCAGGCAAAGGGAGCATCCTCACCTTTCCACTGCAGCGTTTATCAGCGCAATTCATGAACGCACCAGACAAGGTAATTGACACTAAATGCTCAAGAGAGACCTTCGATCAGATGAGCAGGGAGGAACAGCAGCAGCTGACAAGCAGTTGCCAATATTTCCAACCTCATTTAGCCCAGCTGTGTTCTGTATTACCAGTCTCTGTTTCATAAGTAACAAAAAGGCTGCCTGCTACACGGCGTGGAAAAGGCATTTAATCATTGCTGGCCTCAGAGGAACCCCCTGATCGAAATGTGCTGCTGACAGTGAATGACAGGAACGTTCTGTTAGTTGAGCATACTCCAACAAAACACCTGTCTGAGCCAACATCCCATGGCCTTCAGGATCTCGTATGTAGCAAGACATTCTTCCCAAATATGCCTGAAGTTAATGTTTCCCCAGCTAGACATTGTTTTATAGAGCCTGTCAAAACTTTACTGGGGAGAAGAGTTACTGCACTGCAGACCAGGACACGTGATCCCCCAAAGCACTGAAATAAGAGTTTCCAGAGGACTTTTCTGTCATCTACATAACAGAAGACCAACAGCAAGAACAAAACCTATATATCTTCAGCCAAATCCATTAGCAGCTATTACTAAAATGATTTTTCACATTGATCTATGTCAAACAGCTTAACATACAGCATTTATTGTCTCTGCCAGATGAAACTGTGTCCTTAGGTAAACATTTGTCTCGAGAGGAGTGAAAGTATTCTAAATAGAAAAGGTTGATAGTGCAGGAAATTATGGATAATTTTTCAAAAGGTTGTTTACATCTCAAACAAGACTCCTGACAACGAAATGCCTTGTATTTTATCAAGACATCCAGTAAGGGGATGACACCAACCCAAGGACACCATTAGAAGTCTCCAGCCTTTTGAAGACACTGAGATGCCCTTGCACTGCACTCATAACTTGCCTGCGGGTATGAAGTACATGTGTATGAAAATGCTTCTCCCCCTTCCTTCTCAAGGAAGATCTCAAACTCAGATTAACCCCATAGCAGGGTAGTAAGTTTAGCTATAGGGGCTAAATCCACAGTCCTTCATGGAATAAAAATTTCAAGCAAAGCCTATGCATGGTCTGCATAGAGTTTTCAGTGACTTTGTGTTCTTGTAGCTGTTTCCCTGCCATGGCCTGAATTTCAGTTTCCTGTGACAATCCTTATTCTCAGCTCTTCCAGGTTTCCATACACATTCTCATCCTTTTTTAAACAAATCTTGAGATACTGCCATATGTAATTTATTTTCATTTTCTCTCTTCAGCTACTGACTTTTCCTTTCTTCACCATGCCTTCAAGTTCTGTGAAATGGTTGGTGATAATAAACTCCTAAGAATTCTAGTTTCTGCTCCTGGGACTTAGTCAGTGCTACTCTCACAACACCTACAAAAAAGAGCCTTAAGCCCACATTTCAAGTTTCACCATGAACTAATCCTGGATTCATCCATTGTGTTTAAATTCCTGATTATTTTCCCTTGCTGTCTGCTAGAAGTTTTTGATGGTCTCATTCTAGCACAGACAGTGCTCCAAAGTGCATTTTGTTCTTTTACTTGGCATGGGCATCTGAGCTAAAATGATTTATATGTTGTACTGTGATGTTCCACAATATATTTCAAAATGTCAGGAATTTAGAGATACTTTGAAGAAGGAATAAATAAGGTTTGATCAATATTTGACACTACATTTTATTGTCAGTTGAGGAATAAAAAGAGTGAATTTTGAATGCTCACACTCACCTTCCCTGACTTTGGTACCTCCAAGAACTATTGCTGATATACCAACAGATGAGGACAGCAGCCAGATACAGATATTGATTATCTTTGCTTTGAGAGGTGTACGGAAGTCCAGAGCCTTCACAGGGTGGCACACGGCAATGTATCGATCGACACTCATCATGGTGAGTGTGAAAATGCTGGTAAACATGTTATAGTAGTCAATAGAAATCACTACTTTACACAGCACATCACCAAAGGGCCAGGAGTTCATCAGGTACTCGGTGCTTTGGAAAGGCATGGTCGTGGTGACAAGTGCATCTGCCATAGCCAGGTTGAAGATGTAGATGTTGGTCGCTGTCTTCATCTTTGTGTACCTGCAGAAAAAAAAGTAAGCCCATTTAGATATGTAACAATTTATCAGTCAGGCTTTGCCATAGCTGGGGGTTTTTATGTCCTTTGTCATCTGTGATAGAAATCTACACAAATGCAAGACCCTTGGGATAAAAGTGAACACACTTTATTCAGTCTCTTAGCACTTATGTCAGCAGTTAGAGCTATTTACCACAGGCAAACCAGGCATATAAATACATTTAATCTAATTAAACAAATGCTGATTTCAATACTATTTTCTAAAATCCTGCTACAAGAAAATATCACTGTTAAATTTGGAAGAGATCAAAATGTTTCTTATTTCCTTTTCTTATAGCTATCGGTCAGTGATTGTGAGATTTCTGGGTTTGCTTTGTGGAAGAAACTGTTATCCCATTCTCCAGTAAGATTCCAAGCTAATTGCTATGTCTGCCGGGCCAGATTGCTTCTTACATGATAGTTTGTCTTCCTTGAATTCACCACAGTGCCAGCTGATACAAGTTTTAGTCATTTCCCTTCTTTGTTCCTCCCTTGCCAATTTCTTCTTTCTTATCATCAGCTTTTACCCATCCTCCCTTTTATGACTGATAATGTAAAAGATTAATATTGTTTAAGCAGGATATCACAGTGGGGAAAAAATTGTATTTTTCTTCTGCATCCTTTAATTTCATCAAAAGCAAGCCCTGGTTTTGTCCAGCTGGTAGGAACTTCAGCCTACAATGAAAAATAGGATCTGTTTCTGGAGATGACACCCTGCTTTGTTGGGCCCTAATGACAGTTTTGGGGAGACAGCCTGTGGAGGACTGCTTCTGTCTCTGTGATGAGCACAAAGGATGATGGAGAGCCTGCTAACATGGGAATATACCTAACGCTCCTTTCTGACATTCTTCCCCTCAATCCTTGTGTTTGCTCATTGTTGTTAATTTATCATTGGATTTAAAGAGATTTTCTTTCTCAAAACTGCTGCAGCCCCATATTTTGAGTGTGTGTCCAAACTAGAATGTGTACATGTAACACACACAGTAACACATGTAGCTACATTTTGCTATATGTCCCTAATAATTTACAGTGGAAATATAAGATTCAGCCAGTTTAGGCCATGAACACATAGGGCAATATGTCTATTTGCCTCTAAAACTTCAATGTGTAGAATAAAAATGATTTTAAAAAGAAATTGAGCAGCGCTGTCAAATTGTGCCCAATATGTAAATTAGATATTAAATAAAAAGTGGGAAGAAATTTCATTTTATGACCAATATGAAATGTTAAAAATATCATTGGTTTTTCTAAAACACTCTAATTAAGACTTATCAAGGAAATAAAGCCAAATGGTGGTTTGAAGCACAGGGGAAAAAACTGCAAGGGAAGAGACAGTACATCCTTCTCACCCACGTACCAACCCATCAGTCAGAGCTGGGCTTCTGCCCCCCCACTGGATCAATCTCCTCAACAGACCCTCCAGCAGAGGGGGGCAGTCTGTCCTATAGATCCCATTATAGCCCTTAAGGCACTGTTCAAACACAAATACAAGTCTTTATGGCTAGAAAAAGCAAATATAAGACATACTAACAGACAAAAAAATCCCTCCTGGCTAAAAAAAGAAGAAGAAAAAATATTATCTCCAAGTGTATCTCATCTGTAAGACTGAACAAAAGTTCACTGAACACTCAAAAATCTCTGCTAAAATGGACTAATTTCCATTAAATGAAATAGAACAGTAGAAGGACAATTTTGCTTCTATGGACACCACTGATGATATTTGGAATTTTTGTTTTGTTCATATTGCAAAAAAAAGACTATGGAAAGTTGGAATGGTTGCATAAAAAGCACCAAAAAATAAATGAAGGGACTGGAGAAAATTCTTTCTTTGAATAACTTAAAGAGCTCAGCATGTTTAGTTTATGAAAAAGAACACCAAGAGATGACTTGATTACAGTGTCTGAAGACCCTCACAGGGAGAAAATAGCAGGTACTGAAGAGCTCTTTCAGACTACAAAGAAAAGCATAACAAGAACAAATACGTAAAACTCTTAAGGGAGACAAACTCAGCTTAGAAACAACGACAGCTTTTTCCTAACAGCTAAGGTGATGATTACTGGGAAAAAGAAAGTGGTAATTTTTCCATCCATTCATTCCTTCAAATCAAGGTTTGCTGCTCTGCAAAGGGTCTGCTTCAGTCAAATACAAATTATGAGATTCGACACAGGAGCATTCAAATGAAATGTAACGGCCTTTGACATGCAGAGGTGACACAAGTAATCATTCTTCTGAATCATTATTTCTGTAGATCTTTAAAAATTTCACCAAGGGTTTGGATAGAAAAAAGTTGCTTTCAAAATATAGAAGAATTAGTTTGCCCTTTTTTCCTTTAAGAAAATCAGAAAACAGGGGAAAAATATCTAAGATTTGATTAGCCTTGAAGAAGCAAATATCTGAAAGTCTTTATATCTCACATTTCCCATTCCTTGCAACCTTAATTCAATTCTTTTATGTGTGTGCCATTACAACTGTATATACCATATTTTCCCAGTATCTCTTTCTCTTTTCCTCCTCCCTAGCCTTCCAGTGGAAGAACAGGAAAGAAGTGCTGTAAAATAGAGCTAGCTTTTTAGGCATCTTCAAAACCCAGATTTTTGAAGCTGCAATATAAAGCATGTTCTCTGTGTATGCACGGTTTATGTTCTGTATATAAATTGAACAAATTTGAATTTTTTGGACTATGCAACACATGAACATAAAAGAAAATTAGTTTTACCATTACTACTGATCCAACAGGAAGGGTGTCTTAGCATTCATAGGTAGAAAGAAGTATAGAGTCATTCCAGCATCAGCATTTAGACAACTTCCAATGTAACCAAGTCAAAGCTGTATATGGGAATGAAAGTTTAACAGGGAAAAGAAAAGCCCACAGCATGCCATTTGTCCCCTTTGTGAAAGACTTGCTTCATTTCAGGGATAGATTTGCACATAGCAATCCTTGCTTTGATAACCTTACCTGGTGTGCATCTAGTCCATCCCACAGCTCACCAGCGTGGCAGTCCCATGACTAGCTGGCCTTGCCCAAATCCACCACGGTTCACAGACCCCACATACCTCCCTGCACCACTCATTCTGCACCAGGATAGGCACCTGACCCCTTCTGACAGACTTTGAACAAGAAGGTGGGAGACAAATAAATACCGCTCCAACAAATATTTCATTTAGCAATCAATTCTCCCAGGCACTGCAGAGGGATCATGCGTACCTCACTCAGGGATGAAGGGTGCACTGGCAACCTGAGAAATGCTAAATCGAAGCACATTTGACTGATGCAACCTTAAAACTCATTGATCTCACTCTGGTAACATAAGGAGTTTGATTACTTTTGGCTGGAAACATTGGCTTCTGTATAAATGAGGTATTGGTCCTTAAAGTTATTAGGCAGTATAGATTAAGTCATTTAGAAGTTTATAAACTTCATTTACAAGTTTATAAAATTGAGAAATGCTTTTGAGAATCTGGGCTCAATCATCCAAACTCCTCTGAATGTTTTTAATTAAATACCTAAAAATTATTAAATGCCTACATGCCTCTGAAGATATGTGCTTGCAGGCTTAATTAAAAGACCAGATAAAGGAATGGAGTGACTGCTGTTGCTGTCAGATGCTTTCAAGCAGACCTTGATAAAGTCCACAAGATGAGGGATTTGCCTGCTTTCCTACAACTCGTTCTATTGCACCACAGCATAGAAGGAAACATTTTGTTGTGGTCTGGGTTTTTCCCACTGTACTCTCCATTCACTTGAACAATCAATCAAAACAGTGATTGTGTAAGGGAAACTTGTCTTCCTTTGCAAATTCTTGATCAAATATCTGAATTTGTTTAAGTTAAAATATTGTTATCTGCTTTAAGTACTTTAGCAGGACAGATAGGATAAACCTGACCATCATTACAGCATAGATGGCACAGTGGTAATTAATGACAAACATTTTCTCAGTGTCTGAGGTACAAGTTTCAAAGACTATTATAATATTTATAAACCATGGCTGTATAAACTGCTCATGGGAAATCCCATGTGTAGAAAATCATTTGTTAAATACTGGGACTTCTTAAGAGAATGGCAACTTTTCTAATACTACATAGGAATAGAAAGTCCCTCTTTTAAACCAGGTGCTAGAATCTAATTTCAAGTGGCAGAAAAACCTCTGATCTCTTAAGCTGGTGGATCTCAAGACTGCTTGTAAAGCTATAAGCAGGCCTCAAGCCTCTGCAGACTAAAAACTGGAAGATATATCAAAGCTGCAGAAAAATGGTCAAGATGAAACATAACTCTTTCATTTGGACGGGTTTTTTTTCTTGGATGGGTATATGATGAAAGTTTGCAAGGAGCAAGTTTTAAATTACGTCTACTTATGTGTCAAAAGTAAAATTCTCAAAACTATTAGGCATCATTCACCTTCCAAAAACTGAAAGTTCTTTGAGACTGACTTTAGACTGACCCCTAGAAATTTTCCCCTGTTTCTCAGTCGACTCATCATTACTGTTCTTTTCCCTCTGGAGTAGAAAATAATTTGCACAAGCTTTTAAGACAGTAAATAAGAAGAAATCACACCTCCAGCCTACGCTACCAATGAAATTGTGGGAACAGATGAGGGAAGCGTGCTACTAAGGATCTGGTGTGCTTTCAGGGAAAAAATCTGCTAGTTGAGCCCCTTAAAGTTATTATCTCAAGCTGAGGAAAGGAGTGTGATACTAAAGTACACTGTAACATTAGAAAAGCTGATAAAAGATGAGAAAGAGGCTCTGGTCAAAGTTTTTCATGTAGCTGTAGTAGGATGAAGTGATGAAATGTTCCCTGCAGTGTGAAATGAGGGATGGGGAAGGGAGCAAAACTAACAAATATACTACACCAACCTCCAGTTGCAGAGGGAAAGTACAAAAGCATAAAATGCAATGAGGAATAACAAACACAGATTTTTCACAGATACCTGGGTAAGTGAATGAAAATGAAAGCTAAAGCACATCTAAAGCAAATTACAAAAACACCTATCAGCAGGATGCAGGCTCTGTTCCACTAGGTTCCTCTGAATGAAGTATATCGAGATCAAGCAGCTGAAAAGCTTAGTCAGGAAAGCTCTAAATCTCAAGGCTATATTTCGAGTACACTCAGTATAATACTGCATCAGAACAGGAAGAAAAAACCAAAAAACGGTCCAGGAGGATCTATTGCAAGCCCATACCATGTCAAAGGGATGGTTCAGCTCTCTCTTGGATATTCATAATCCAATAAAAAAGTCTTATGCCAATATGAAATGAAGTCAAAGGTCATTTAAAGAATACAAAAATTAATGTGCTGCAATTTTCATTTTTGTATTGGGTTATATGACGTTATCACATTTTGAACTGCCACATTTTAGCAATAGAGAGGACCTCTCTATTGCTTTAAATACAGGAAAACAGTTACTGCACATATTTAAAGGTTGCCTGTCTTAAACATCAAACCCTTTTGGACCCGACAAAAAATTGTTGTCTACAAAATTATATCCTAAATTGGAATCTTTTTACTTATAAGCATCCAAAAATACCTATTTTAAAGCAGCTCAAAAAAGAAAAGCATGATTTTGTCTTTTATTCTCCCATCAGGGAGCATGATCTATGTGAATGTCAAAAGGTATAATTAAAATCCTTACAATTTTCCACCACCATTACTTCTCTGCACTAGCCATAAACTGAGCCTGAACAAGATGCTGCGGATTTAGATTGGATGTGGAAGCTTTTTTTTCCTGGCCTAAAGAATCAGGCTCTGAATTAGTTCAAGTCTACATATATCCTGGTCAACGTGAAAGAAAAATTCACGCTACTTAACGAAAATGAACTAATTTTTCTCCTTCTATGATAAAGGTTTTTAATATTTTTATGTGAACTCAAGAGCCTCTCTTTGAAGAAACTATAAAATGTTAAAAAAAATTCTGTGAAATTTTTGCTTCTGTGACTTTAGCAGCAGAGCTCAGAGGTCAAGGTGCTGTGATCCACTGTGGCTTAAAATGAATCAGTGAGAATGCGGAATTTCACTAAATTGGTA
Organism: Aphelocoma coerulescens; assembly: GCF_041296385.1. NCBI lineage: Eukaryota > Metazoa > Chordata > Aves > Passeriformes > Corvidae > Aphelocoma > Aphelocoma coerulescens. Next base: position 127,573,419 of record NC_091015.1, read on the forward strand.
CTTTATCTAAAACCATTATGTCTAATAATATTGTTAAAGAGCCTGGACAATTAGCTCAGACTACGTACCTGATTTTTTTTTGCTCACTGCTGGTAAGTAGAAATAAATACTGAACTTGTCAAGCAACTTATTCTATCTCTTGATAAACTTCATGCTGCTTCAGATGTTTCCCAGTGACAAGTCATTCTGTGGGGAGTTCCCAGTGTGTTAGACCATCCTAATCCTTCTTACTTGCCATGAGGACATTGCTCTAGTGAGTATTGAATCTCTGTCTCTGGTAACATCCACCTTTCCTGTTGTTCTTTTCTCTTGGAAATGTGTTTGTTTGTTTGTTTGTTTGTTTTTAATAAAGGACGTGGGCTCCCTTGGCAAAGTGCTTCCCATGGGTTTATGGGAGAGGGAATTGAATAGGACACACACTGCCTGGCAAAGAGAAAAAATCTCATTGCTCAAGGAAACAGAGATAATAGCTCCTCCAGGAAAAGGTTTCTCAGGGTCCTACTTTCCTTGTTGGAAGCAGACAACTGTTATTGAATGTTTGCTTCTTCTAGACATTTCTGCAGGACAGAAAAAAGGAAAGAACTCAGAAACCACTCACTCAGGGGTCTGGGGGGATGGGTATCACTCTGGTTCCCAAAACAAGGTACCTGGTCTCCATTTTTGCCACAGGGATGAATAACAACTGACACAGCTGAGAGTGTTTAATAGGACAACTACACACTCAGATGTGCAGAGACCCAAATCTCTGGTCAACACTCCTGTAATAAAGTTGAATGGGAGACAAGGGACTTGGCTCTATAGCAGGTATAGGATTATGTGGTAAGACAACGCATGCACATATCAGTAGTGAGCCAGCTCAGGAAAAGTCATCAGTCCTTCTTAGGAGGCAGCTGGCAGGCTTTCTCTGGACTCTATCCATTTATCTGTTTTCCTCACCTGCTTCAGGGAAGCCCAGAGCACAGACCTCCTGAACACACACATTCCCATAGGAGATGATTCAAGTGAAATGCAGAAAACTTTAAGTCACAGTCAACAGAAGAGCACAGCTTGTAGCTTCCATAAGTGAAAATATTCTTCTCCTCTGCTCTTTAACAAACCAGTCATTCTAAAAGGTGTGTCTAACAGTGAGTCCTGATGCAGTCCATCATCCAGCAGCATGGTAAAAAACTTTTCTGGGTGTGGACACTAAATGAACATTGAATAGATTATCTGAACTGATCCTACCATGCAGCTTTCCATCTGTCACTACTCAAGGAGGCTTTTGCCAGTTGCCCAAAAGTAGCCACAGTGGCTGGACTACCAGCAGTGCAGTGGGAAGTGCATTTAGCGAGTATAAAATCCTCTGTGTTCCACGTGCAGCACAGCTAAGTTTGGGAACTCTAGACATTCACTCTTCATGCATTGATGACTTTTGGAGCAGAGATGAGCAGCTGCATGTTACAAAGGTGGATTGATACAAGAAGTGGAGAACACAGGAAGGTTCTGCTCACTTTCTTACCACGTATTTGCAGACTTGTACACTGAATAGAATTGTCTTCTCGTACTCATACACATGTAGGGAACACAGAGATTTCATTGAAAATGATGCCTCAAAACTGAAAACAGCAAACTGCCTAAAATTAATTTTCACTTCCATGGGGATTAGAAGGTGAATCTAATGAGAGTTAAACCCTCTAGCTTTGGGTGAAATAAATATTTCAAAGATAATTCACAGCCTGGCATGTCAACTTCCCAATAGAATCATGTCAATTTAAAGCAAATTAACAAGTAATCTTTTGATGTTATCAAAATCTAGTATTAATTTCAACCAATATCTTAAATAATTTTCATTTTTGTGTACTTTTTTTAAAAAGTGCTGTGCACCTTTACATATTCTTTATTTATATCTTTTTTACATTTTGTGGAATGCCAGCATGGTCAGACATCCCTCTTCCAATATCCTCGTTGCATCTGTGCACACCCTCTCCCCCCAGCTAATTCAGTTTGTGCACTCATGCCTGTCTGTAGACAAAATTGTATTCCTACTCCCTTTTACTCATATCTCTCTAAATTCACAAAAGGAAATAACAATAAGCAAAGAACAAAGTCTTCCTTGAGGAGAAGAGCACAGATTCCACACTTCACAAGAATTATCTCATATTTAGAGATGGGAGGGCCAAAATGGAGACCTGAAGTATAGTTTCTGGAAGTAAAGTGTAGCTGGATGCTTTTCCTTCAGAAAGAAACATGTAAATGGAATCAAAACTCTTCTTGGGAACCCATCTGTTTCAGAGAATTTAACTGAAAGGAACCAATTAATTACAGTTTGAACAGACAGTGAGAGTGGGCAAGAGAGGGAGATTATCTTCCCTTGTCCTTAATGTGTCCCAGGCAATCCAAATTGCCCGGTTAAGGATTTCCTTTCACAACACCCTTTCAGCAAATCAAAAATTCTCTCTCAGAAAAAAACTAAATGAAGTGTTTCCACTCTTCCCTCATTTCATCATCTTCACCAGAAGGGCTTAGCCAGTCTGCCTTCCCCAACACCACTGTGCATCCTCCCTATGCTTCATCCAGGATCATGAGCTACCCACCACTCTCCCGTCTGACAACAGGCAAGTTATCTGAATCTTTCTGCCAGCAGCCAAACTGGAAAGTTCTTCTAAGTTTTCACTTTGTTCCAGTTCAAAAAGGTTCTCTGTAATTCATCTTGCTTCCAGACACTGATTCCAGTTATGCCTTTCTCTGAACTAAATGATTACCTGGCTGTTAGCCCAGCGGAAATGTCTGGACGGATACCAAATTACTTTCCAGAAGCCAAACACATTACTCACTATAAGCCTCTCTTTAATACTGTCTGTAGTAAATATTCCTTTCAAGCCTTTCCTCTGCTCTCCCTGCCTTTCAGTATCATCTCTTCTTATCACAGCATGACCATAAGTCAGGCTCTTGTCAGGCCTCACTTAGTCACTGTCTAGCTGGGTTTTAAAAGATTGGAAATAGTAAGATTTTGTTTAAATGGTCTGTGCTTGTCAAACTATCAATACTCTTTTATAAGCCTCTCCTCTTTCATGTTTCCTGTTGCCTTCCTCTTTGTGCCATCTGTAAAAGCTTTTGGTAATGATCAGTCTTCAAAGTTGGGATGGAAATTATGTCACGTTTGAACTAACGCTGCAGAACTTATCAAAATTATCTCCATTCAGTGAGGTAAGGCTAAATGGTGTTTGAAATCTGTGATGAATTGCTATCAATCCATTTGATGCCTCTCTACTGGTAGTAGTAAGGTGTCAGATTTTTGATTAGTACAAGAAAGGTTAAAAGTCATAAACTTCACAAAGTATAGTACAGTTCAGCCTTTGCCTTTAGCAGCCAAACGCTTGATTTCATAAAAGAATGAAATCATACAAACTGCCAGCAATAGGGAACAGGTAATCCAGTTAGGTCAACTCTTCTGAAGCTTAAATTTTCATTTCAGAACAATATTCTTTCCAAATATAATTTAATAAAATTAGAACAATAATTTAAAGCAATTTAACAAGTAATCTTTTGATGGTATCAAAATCTATTATTAATTTAAACCTATGTATTGAATTATTTCATTCTTGTACTTTTTAAAAAATGCATTTTCATTCTTATTTGGAATGAATGATGAAGAAATATTAAAAACAATCTGGGAAGGAGTCAATTTTATATGACATTTCTTAATACACTCTTCCTGTTATGTGAGACACTGTTCAGTTCAATGAATATAAGAACAAAAATGTATTCCTGATTAAACTTTTTCTTCAACATTAGACTAAGCAGAGGATTATAAGGTTTCTCTTTTCCCTTAGGAATCAATTTACATATCTGTGACACAACCTCTTCTTTAAAATTCTTGAATGTAGAAAATTATTCAGTTCACTGGAAGCTTGAAAGACTATTTAAAAAGAAATACAGGATTGGCTCTTTAGGATCCTGTTGATATGAGCTGATCTCAGGAAATTACTTCAGGAACAATGAGGGTAAGATAAATACATAGCAAAAGTGCATCTAGAGAGGGTAAGAGAAAACATCTTCCAGAGTTTTACCAGAGTATGTTTCTGGTTTTGCTAAGTGAAAATCTATAGTTAAAGCTGTAACTTTAGTCAGGAGATTTTTCTTCCCTGCAGCTGTCATAAGAAACTACCATTTTGTTTAAAGCCAGCACTAAATTTTAAAGAAAAAAATCATGAGGGAAGGGGAATGGAGAAAAAAGCCTTCTTGCTTCCAAGGACAAATAGGTTTTTTTATCCCCTTCAGCCAGCTATTTTACCTCCAGGAATATCTCCTAGGACCTCAGAGGAAAAGCTAATCTCAGAAGAAAAGGTTTGGGGTTGAGGTAAATTCTGGTCAAGCAAAGAGCCACACAGCTCTAGGACTTTGCTCAGGTGAGGTCAGATAACTTTACCTGGTATCTGCAAACCCATTTCATGGCTCCCCTCCTCCTCCTCCTCCATAGGGGAGGACTGTGCTTCCCACACAGTGCTTGTATTTCCCACCAGTGCAAGAGGCAATGTGATGCCCTCTTTCTCTCTTACTCTCTCACCAGGAAAAAGCAGCAGCCACAGGAGAGCATTACATCCCGTGTGCCATGGCTCAGCATGGACTGTCCATCCACCCAGCTGTCTGCTGGCTGACAGCAGAGCCCCTTGGGATGGTGCATGTGCTGCACAGCTGATCCAAACACGGGGACAGTTCCTGCAAACCACCCACACTGGGAGAGCTGACCACCATGGGCAGGAACAGAGTGCCAATCCACTGTACATTTAACAAAGAGCTTTTTCTGCACATTAAAAATGAGCACTCTGTGTGTGTCTGAGGAGCCATGGGTGCTTACAGTAGACCTGGTCTTGCTCTGTTACAAGTTTTAGTGATTAAACTTTGGTTTTTAAATCTAATTGTTGCTGTGTGTTTAAAGACAGCAAATGCCAGCATCTCCATTTTACATATGAGGAAACCATGAAGCGACCTTGTCAGGACAGGAAAAAGTGTTTGTTCTCAAGCCAGAGAAATGTTATGAATTCAACCAACATGGTGACTATTTTATCCCAACACAGAATAAGTAAATTCAAACCAAAATGTAATCAGCACAGGCTTTTCACTTTCCTTCGAGCCACACATTGGGCGCCACTAAAATTTGTTCCAGTTTGGCCAAATTTAGAAATATATCCTCTGAGAGAAGGCAGGTTACAAACCACCCCTCCCCCACCAGGTTCGGGGAAAAATAAATTTTCCTCAAAGGAAAGTGAAAGAGATAAAAACTATTTATTTAACAAACACACAGGAAAAGGATAATAATGCTAAATAATAAAACCCCTTGCTCTGCTGAGAGAAACCTGGGAAAATATCAGAGTCCTTCTGGAGATCTCCCTCTCCCTCCTTGGAGCTGGGACGGGGTGGTGGGCCCATCTCTAGGGCGGTGGAAATTCCTCCCGATGTATTCTGATGTTGAAACCGTCCAGCAGAGGAAAAAAAAAAGAACAAACAAAGTCCCAGGAAAAACAAAAGTTCAACTCTCCGTCTCTCTCCGGAGAAAAAAAAGGAGCTGAAAAAACTGGCCAAAAGCAAGCCGGGTGCCTTCCCCACTCTCACTCTGGTGCTGCAGCTGAAAAAAATCTCTGTCTCTGTGTGACCTTGGACAAGCTGCAAACTGCTTGGAAGAAGTTTTGCTCAGGTTTTCTTCCCCCTCTCAGGCTCAGTTTAAAGGCACAGAAAGGCACAAAGTTAATTTCTGGGCGTGGGGCAGCGAGAGGGGTTACACATCACAAAGTCACCCCAAGACAGTGTTGAAGCCTGATAGTAAAACCAAGAGAAGAATCCAGGTCTTATAAATGGTTTAAGAGGCCGTGCTGTCAACACTGTACTAAAGGACCATTCCCAATCAGACTTCAACGCAAATCTCTCCTCACAGGGGCTGTACCAGACTCTGCTACTTTTCTGTCAGGAGTTTGTACAAGTGGTTGAAGTGACATTCTCCTGTTATTTTTCCCTCTGAGGAAACTCTGAGTTTTCCCTCTCAGCAGAAAAACACCTCACCAGACCTGTAAGAGATTTCATTCACCCAGAACTCTACACATAAGTTGCTGAGGTGCTGACTCACTGGTCTCCATGAGCTTCTTTAGCAGCCCTTAGAGCAGAAGTAGCAAAACCAGTCCCGTAGTGGTATCAAAGCAAGGAATTGGCCAAGGTCTGCCTATACCACAGGCTAAGGCTGAATTTGAGCCTGTTTCTGAGACATCGCAAGACTCTGGAGTCTCCTAAACCTACCACAGCACTGACACTTCAACATTTTGACTGAAAGTCTCAGAACACAAGGGGTCTTCTTTTTTGTCACCCAAAAGGTGAGCCCATGTCAGGCCTGGGGTGTCAGGCAGTTGGGGTAGATGATTATTGTAATAATTCCAACTGAACTGTTCTAACAACATTAGACAATGTTTAAGTGAGCAAAGGGAGAAGGAGTCGTGCCTGCCTTGCCTGCCTGCCCAGAGGGGGTTAGGGGGAGGAGGGCAGATCTGGAATTCAGAGCTGAGAAATGGCAGCAAAGGGCCTCAGACAAAGCCTGTACTCAGCTGGAAGGTAAAGAAGAGCCACAGTATGTTCCCAGCCCCTTTTAGAGTTGTGGCAGCTGGAGGAGAGGTATTGTGGGGTGGCTGGGGGACAGGATCTGCCTCTCCCTTACCATCTTCTCCCACAAACTTCCCTTGGCTTTCCTCAAAAAAGGAACTAGTAGGAACCTGTAGGAACTAGTAGAAACCTGTAGGAACTAGTAGGAAAGTGAGCCATAGCTATCTAGAGCCTCACAAAAATAGTCTTAGGCGGGTAGCAAGAGAGAGAAAAGCAAATACATATGCACCAGTGTAATCCATACATGCTAACTTTTAGGGTTAAGTTTGGATTTATTTCCACTGCCCAGGCCAGTTTATCAGCTGTCTTTGTTACTGACTGATGGCTTAGAAAACCTCTGCCTTTGCAGCTGCGTGACTGTCAAGTATGGAGTCTCTTTTCTTGAAGGAGAAATACAAAAAGAAATTAAATCTCTACCCTGAATGAAGGTCAAAAAGGCAGGCAAGGGTATAAAAATCACTCCATCACAAAACTGGAGCCAACCACTTGTTCTGAACTGACCAGAGGCACCTTTCTTTATTGCACTGACTATTAAATGGAATTTTATTTTCATTATTCAAGAGTATTCACCTGATTATAACTCATCTTTTTGAAGTACCTCATCAACAACTTCAGTTCTCGTAATTTCCCCTTACATCAGGGCTGACAGTTACTTCAGCATCCTGCAATTGCTTGACCCTTATCATGCATGCTTTACTAAAGAGAATCCCTTCCAATACCTCCATTTTTTGTCATGTACAAGCTGATTTCATTGGAACAATGAATAATCCACAGTCCTGGGATTTTTTTTCCAGAAATATCATAATTCAAACGGGCTGTGGAGAAAGAGTCCAAATTGGAGTTGCATGATTTCAGTGCCCTGGACTGCTCATTATCACCCTGCTGAACTGCACTGTCCAAGCAAGCCTATAGATTGCAAATGAAAAAGACAAAAAGACAGAGGAAGCACAGTGCAAGCTAAAATATACACCAATGCAAAAGTGTAAGTGCAAGCATAAGTATCAGGGCATTTCTCTAAGTGGCTTAGTTAAAACATTCACTAACACAGACACAGAGCTTTCTCCTCTTTCCCGAAAAACAATTTAAAAGGTATTTCAGCACCTTCTTTGCTTTCTTCAATCCAACACCAACAACTGGAGTTAAAAACTGCTAAACAGAGAAAAACATCCCTTGCTTTACATTAAGCCATTCCTCCTATCTTTATCATTTCCTGGCCTTCTCTCCTTGTTAAACCAAACATTAGGTGCCAAGACAGCAATGTATCAGTGTCCACATGACTGGATACATAAGCTGTCCCTCCGGGTCTCCTCAGTGGAAATAAAAGCTGCCTTGTAGAAGTTTGCTTCTTTCACGCAAGCCTTTTTCCCTCGGACGCCAGCAGCATCTCATCCCTAGAGGGCAGCCAGTGAACGCAGCTGCAGGCACAAAGCGCTTTCCCTCAGGCTGCAGGATTTATCACATTTAACCAGCTTGTCCCTTCTGTCTCTAACACAACTCCAGGAAAACCACTGTGACAAACAAGACAGCAATTTGGGTCATTTCAGGTGATTTTTTTCCAGTTCCTCACAGCAGAGCTTCCAAAAACCACCCACTCCCCTACCCTGCCAAACTTAGAGACAGTCTTTTGCACCTCTTCCAACCAGTACCCAAAACCTCTTACCTTATGATGACAAACATGACCAGGGAGTTTCCCACCAAGCCGACAACGAAGACTACAGAGTAGACAGCAGTGATGATGATGGGAATGGCGGGGGAGATGCTGGTGTGGTTGTGCTGGCCATCCCCAAAGGCCCCAGTGGCATTGCTGTCATAGTCTGCCCAGCCCGGGAGCCAGCTGCTGCTGGTGCTGGGGGGTCGGCAGGGCCCTGGGGAGCAGGTGGAGTCTGGCTCCTCACGGAAAATCTGTATGGGAGCATCCATAGGGGTACAGTCTCCACCAGCAGGAGGGAGACCAGGAGGAGAGTGCACACAGCAGGAGGCAAGTATGCTGGAAAGAGGGAAGAGAGAGAAAGAAACAGAAGTATTTTCACAGCCACAGAACATTAAGACCTCTAAAACTTGTAGGTGTTAAGGGGAGCTCTGCTATGATGGGAAATGTAATTTGCCAAGCAGAGATTTAAGCAAATCACATTCATACTAAATTCTTGCAAGTTTTACATCTTGCTTTATAATGCTGCTTCTCCAAGTGCACAAGGGAAGTTTTCCTCCACTTTCAAAGGTTGCACAGTGAAGCAAGCCAGATGGGAACAGCTCAGATCCACCCCCACACTTTAACCCTGTCTTTCCCATCTTTCATATTTTAAGTCAAACTGTATCCTAACAGGGGCTCCTCGTTGCCTAAGCTCTGCTATAAAGGGGAAGGAGACAGAGAAACCCACCACCTCTCTGCACACCGGCCTTAACATCCTGCTCTGAGTTATTCTTTCCTGATCCCATACCTGCTTTTATAGAAAAGACACATTAGTGACAAAAAATACCTCTTTCAGTCCAGGAAAAGAAGCGGAGTCCTCAAACATGTGCTCTTTGCAGGAAAAGAAAAGAATAAAGCAGCTGTGCTTGGCTCCTGGAGATGCCACTGACCACCTAGGACTTTTGAATGTGAGGCACCTGCGCCCTCGGAGAGGCGTGCTGGCAGCAGAGCCGGTTCCCGGGCACCAGCTGCACCGTGTAGCAGCAGCAGTTGCTGCTGTTCCAGCTCCCACCACTTCGCCTTTTCTCTCTCAGGCTCCCTCTGCCTCCCTCTCGCTCTGCCAGGGCTCCAGCAGCACTCTGCACTGATGCACACGTTCTCCACTGTCTCTGTCCCTGCAGCTCAGAAGCTCACATGACTTCTTTCTAAACACTGAGATGCAGATAAATTAAAAGAAAAGCAAGAAATAAGTTCTGCTATGAATGAATGCTTATTTTAATACACTTTTCCAAGTTGTCTTCCCTCAATTCCCCTGCACTGCCAGGCCTCAAGCAATGATGCTCTTTGCCCTATAGAATCCCACAGGATTTCAGACTAGTAGACACTGAATGAAAGAGGAATTTTAAGTTTAGATGCCTTACCTGGTCCATCAGCTCTTTCATGCCTCAATTCCACAATTCTCTGTCCAAAACATTTCTCACTGGGTAGCTCTGCCCCCGCTCCTTTGCACCTGCAACTTCAAAGAAAATCAGAAGCTGGCTACTGAAGAAGAGAGGGGCACCCAGATAACTATGTAGTTTTTTTCAATCTGTCCCACACCATGTGAGAAGCCAAGAATTCCCTATAGCACTGTCAGAGCTCCATTTTCCCAGCTGCAGCCAGAAACAGGGAGATGGTGTGTACAGAAATCACATCCTTCAGGGCTTATCTCCACTATATTCCCTCAAGCAGGAGTTGGTAAATATGTAAATATGTGTGTTCAAGTATCCCTTAATTTGCACACAGACCTTGAAATCCCCACCAGGAGTCTCTCTAAATGGCAAATTGGGACAGAAGAGGCAAGACCCTGAGTTATTCCTACTCCTTTGGAAGAGGCTGGGAACAGCCAGACTGGCTGCATCTGTGTGCAGCAGGAAAACCAGTCTCTGGAGAGAAAGACAGGCTGTGGGTCTCCTTCAAGAATTTCCAGTCTTGAAAGTTTACTTCATGCTCCTCTTGTTGAGTGTCTGTGATCAGGCTGAGTTTTCTACTCTAAAACAATTTTTTTTCTAAACCTATAATCAAGAGAATAAATTATGTCAGCTCTGAGTGAGAAGTCACGTGGGAGGTTTAAAAGGTACAGAATCCTCTCTCTTAGAGGAACAGTCTTGTTCAAATGGCTTTGACTGTGGTCACTGTTTTCTCCAGAACTTCAGTAACTGCTCACCACCGTGTGTGTAGAGCTGTCAAAAAGTTTCACGTTAAATGATGATGGATAAAAATGCAAAATAACAAATATGTGACAAAAATGTTCCTGAGCCAGGGGCACAAACCTGAGCAGTTATCTTTTTTTGAAGATGAAGTGAGATCCTAACATAAAATATACTTCAATTCTGTTTTTATCCTCTGCAATCCATGATCTCCTGCCTATATACTGAAGGGAACTACTGTTGCTATATCTTCTCATAAATAACTTTACTGGTGATTTTCAACTCCTTGTTAGCATCTTTCCCAAACTTTTCCATATCCTGGAATTAAAATATACAGGAGAGATTTAAGATAGCAATATTTTAGCACTCCATGATAATTTAGGTCTTAAGAGCAATCATTTTGTCACTCTGTAACTGCTACACAGGGAGCAGAAACTTCTAAAAGGGGAAGAAAATCCCTGTTCCCTCTGACTGACACCAGACAGAAGACCCTGCTTTCAAAGGAAAGCAAGGAAATATTTAGAGAAGAAAGACAGCACAAAAAAAAAAAAACATAATCTCACCATTCAGCTGCAATTTTCCTCCAGTAATGTTCTCACAAACATGTGGCTTACATGGCCCCTGGTTTTTGTACTATAATACTTTAGACCAGTAGTGTTCACCTCACTGGGCTCTGGGAAATACTACAGAAATTACTTGGACTTTTTAAATTAAGAATACAAAACTATATATCAAATTCTATAATTATTGAAAATTGTTTAAGTTGTAAATTCCAGCCCTCAAAAGTGAAAAAAATATCACGTTCAGCTGCCTGATACCTAGGAACTACAACATGTGCGTTTACACATATTTTTATTTTCCCCAGGCTCTCTGCCTCAATCAAAAATCAGCTACACAGTATTGCTAAGTATGAGTGGAAGGGCAACCATAAATTGTGAATTTGGTATCTGTAAAGTGTTTTATTTTGCAACCCTAGTGAAATTGTTTGAATGAATAAGAAACTCAGGGGGAGGGAAATATGAGATATTTAACAATAGCAGGTAGGAAGGGCTTCAGCACTGTCTTTTTTCTGGCCAAAAGCTAAAGAGTTGCCCCCATCAGCACAGCACTTCAATACCTTAACAGTGTGGTGGGACATTAATTCAGCCCTGACTCAGAGGCAGGAATGAAGCACATTGAATCACTGGCACGACTCGGTGCAGCACCGTGCTGGCTGCTCACCATGCTGCAGCACAGAGCCAGCTCCAGCACCCCAGCACACACAGGCTTGGAGTGACAGCTCTTTAGCTCCTGACATTGTTTCCCAGAAAACCATGACACTTTATGGGTTTCAGTCAAATGTGCAGGATAGGACAAGCCTTGAAGTTCAGCCATAAACTGTAACACTGGATACTTTGGAACAGGATCATTTGCAGAGATCACCTTCTATTCTAGAGGCTGGAGAAGAGCCCACATGAGTTAAGTGGAGCACACTATCAAGATGCTTTTTCAGCTAATATTTGTTTTTACTACGTGATTGACCAAAGGCTACGATGATAGTGAGCCTGTGTAAAGGTAGGAGATGCTGGAAACACTTTCTGTTGGCTCCAGTTGCCAGGGAAACAAAGTTCTCTTGTCTCTGTGCATCCAGAAATGTTAGCTCCCTGTGTGAACACAGCTCTCAGGAAACGGTGTGGTTTATGCTCTTCAAAGACCTGAAAGGGAGAGAAAGGGGGAAAAGATGAGAAGGTATATACAATGCTACTTAAACAGCTTTTATACACATATTTTGTTCACAGCAGACTAAACATTCAGCATAAAACTTGTGCTTTACTTTTACTTGTAGATAAGAGAAGTTCATGTTACTTTTTTTAAAAATTACTGGTACAGACCTCCACTGCCACCTTCAGAAACCAACCCAATAAAGTGCTGAGCACTGGGATAGCTTCTGTCCCAAGACATGTCTTCCTTCCACAGAAAAGTCCCTGGGTGGTTATGAAGAGACCAGCCACTCTCAAACTGCCGGCTGCAGGGAGGGACTGGGGCAGGTCTTGAAAGGTTTCTGACCCTAGGACTTTAAAAAAGAAGGGCGTTGCACAGAGAAGAGCTAACTGGCAATGAGGAGGTCAGTGGCTGGGATTAAGGAGTTCAGAAGATCTCAGCAGGAGGTCATCTGCCTTGCTCTGCTGTCACCTGCCTCCCTGCAGCAGCACTTGTGTCACAGCTGGCCATGGCATACATGCCAGGACTCTGGAGCAGAGACAGAGTTGTCAAAACAGGTCACCACTTTGCCATCTTCCCTGCATTTCATTTCATCAAGATTCTCTGGAAGTTTTATAACTTCTCACTTTTCTGGAGCAGGCTAGAGCTCTGACTCCAGAGAAAACAAAAGGATGCTGAAAGCAGATGAATGTGAGCTTCAGAACAACTTCCAAGACTTCTCTTTAAAAGAGAAAATTGTGGTGTTCTTCAGATATCTGTATAAAGATACAGATATCTGATCTACAAACCAGCTCATCTGATACAGGTATTTTTAACAAAAAACACCAATTAAACAAACAAAAAAGTCACACATACCAACCAAACAAAAAACAATGACAGAACAAAACAATTACATCTCTCTATTATTTACAACTACCTCTCCTGTGGGCATTATCTTTCATGGCAATCATCTTTCATGGCAAGTTGGCTTCCCAGCATGTGGAGGCACAGTTCTGCCAGTGGGTGATTACTCTGTTCCAGGAAGGGAATGGGGATCAGCTAACACATCTTGAACTTCCACACATCTTTGGTTCTGACAGGAGATGATCATCATACCATTAATAAGCTTTATGGGAATAAATAAAAGCCACTTTAAGATTAACCTGGTCATTTCTTTCTAAGATGATCCCAGTGGATTGTGTGGGACAAGTACTGACTTTTCCTCAAAGAGCTCAAGATCCTGCAGAGTCTTCTCTTTACCTTTTTAACAAGAAAAAAAAGGACAATTCATTTCCAGGAACGTTAAGAACTGTGTTCATTATATGCCAATGATACCTAAATCTTAATCTTCTTTGCTTCTGACTTAGAATTGTTTGTTGATTTATTCTAGTGCCTGGCAGAATTAAGACCGAAAAATGATGTAGCTGAAGCTAGAGAAAAGTAAATTTTTCACACAGGCCCTAAACCTTGCCCCTCCCACCTCCTCTGCCTCCTGCCTGGCGCCTTCGTTCATACATAATTTATGGCTTAAAGACAAGTGTTGTGGTGAAAGAGGGGTGAATTTAGCTCTCTGAATAAGGGTTGTGCCTGCACCAGCTGACTAAACCAGTCTCTGCTGACTCTGAGACACAGTGGCTGCTGACTCCAGGATGGAGTGGGGAAGGCTAAACCCCACTTAGTCGTTCCCCCTTTCCTTTTCCCAGCTAATCAAGTCCTATTAGTCACTCAGTGAATGCTACAGAGAACCTAGAGCTGCAGAACAGTGCAGTAAAAGTGATGCTAACTAGTGGAGAGTGACAAGTAAAACAAGGCATGGATGCCACACTTTTCCCCAGTGCAGGAGGAGGGAAGTGACCTTACTTAAACATCTACCACTAATGCTCACAAAACAAACCCTCAATTACTTGAGGTTATTTGGGCTTATTTAAGTCACACCAAAAAAAGGGCTAAGAACTGGCAAGCTCAAAGTCTGACTCAAGGGTCAGGGTGAAGCCCAAAAATTGTCAAACTGTCCAGAAAGCCCATTTAGCCAGAGCACACATGGAAAGAACTGTATGTGAGGGGGGATAGTGACCCCACCACTTCTCTCTGCATTCTGTTGCAGTGTTTGAAAACCCTTTAGAAACTTTTCGTAATATCCAACTAAACCTCCCCTTGTGCAGCTTGAGGCCGTTTCCTCGGATCCTGTCATTTGTTACTTGGGAGAAGATACTGACTCCCACCTGGATACAGCCCCATCTTGGGTAGTAGTAGGGAGGGATAAGGTCTCCTCTGAGCCTTCTTTTCTTCAGGCTTAACAGCCCCATCTCCCTCACCCACTTCACCACCTCAACTGCCCTTCTCTGGACACCCTCCAGCACCACAGTATCTTTCTTGTAGTGAGGGGCCCAAAACTGAACACAGGATTCCAGTGCCGAGTACAGGGGGACGGTCACTGATCCTGCTCGTCACACTATTGCTGATACAGGCCAGGATGCCATTGGCCTTCTTGGCCACCTGGGCACAGGCTGGCTCATGTTCAGCCAGCTGTCAACCAGCACCCTCAGGTCACTTTCTGCTAGGCAGCTTCCCAGGCACTTGTCCCCAAGCCTGTAGCACTGCCTGGGATTGTTGTGACCCAAGTGCAGGACCCAGCACTACAATTTTTTGAACCTCAGACAACCGGCCTCAGCTCACAGATCCAGCCTGTCCAGATCCCTCTGCAGAGCCTTCCTACCCTCCAGCAGATCAACACTCCCGTCCACCTTGTTGCCAGCTGCAAACTGACAGAGACTGGACTCGATCCCCTCTTCCAGATCAATGATAAAGATATTAAACAGGAGTGTTCCCAAAACTGAGCCCTGGGGAGCATGACTTGAGACCAGCCACCACTGGATGTAACTCCATTCACCACCACTCTCTGGGCCTGGCCATCCAGCCAGATTTTACTCAGCAGAGTAAATTCTCCAATCTGTGAGCAGCCATGCTCACAACTACTTAGCAGTGTCAAGCAACAGCAAGGCACACCTTTTAAGCCTTTTGCAGTCATTTGCTTCAGCATGTTTGATAAAGTAAAAAACAACATTTAAGCTCATGTATAAATGTCACAAACAGGACAAATGGCCATTTTACACTGTCTTGTTTGATGCTGTTTACTAAACTGTAGATTACAAAGTGTGAAAATGAATCTGAAAACTCCTGCCAATGTTTGGCAGCATATGGAAGTGCTCCTTTTGAGACATTTTTTAAAATAAGCGATGCAAGAAGAAAATTAGCCTGGGAACCATTTGTCAATTGCTTAAAGCTGAGTTGGGCATAAAGCTGGAAAACTCAGGCTCCACTTAGGAAGGTACTTAGTGGGACACATAAAATACTAAGTCAAATTTTATTGTCATTACTTAATGTGTGTAGCACCACTAAATTCAGTGATGCTGCTCATGGAATAAAAATACCAGGCTACAAATTTCATTTCTAAAAAACAAGGAGGAGGGGAAGGAAAAGAAAATCAATAGAAGTATAAGAGAAAAATGCAAGAGCAACCCAAGCTGAACAAAACCTACAGAAGGAGAAAGTGTTGACTAGGCATCATTGCAACCCAGTGGCATCAAAAAGAACTATTAAGTGAGAAATAACAACTTGGCAGGACAACAAAGCAAATCATCAAAGACTTAGTCATTACACTGAAGTATGCCACATAGCTGGCTTGTCTTGTCCTTTTTTCTGATTTCACCTCTTTTACTGATAGTATAACTGCCTATTATTACAAATTGCCAGCATATTCATAAAGTAAATGGCACTAAGGCAGTCCCTTTTTCTTTTAATAAACTAGAATCTCATACCAGCTAATTTTCCAAAGTACTTTTCAATTGTGGTGAAAGAAGATTACTAATTGCTTTAGGTTGGTAATTGCTCTACGTACCAAAGGATTTTTTTAGTAAATGCAAAGATCCTTTGAAATTTCAAGAATAGAAAGCATTTTATTGCCCAATGGCTTTATTTTCACTGTTTCAACAGTATGACTTAAGTGAAGACACGTGTGTCTTTACTGCCTGAGACTTCATCCTTGCTCTGCCACACAGTGACAGAAACTGCTGCTTCCTACCAGTAGGGAGAGTTGGCCAGGCAGGCATCTTACGCAGATGGCTGTTAAAGAAAATGAAATAATTTGGGGTTAATCCTTGAAGACTATTGCAGGACAATGCATTAAACATGCATAGAAATGCTTAATTCCTATGGCCAAGAAAAAAAAAATCACTGGTTATCTTTAGAAAACACAAGACATGGATATAGCCGGTCTTGTTCCTGGCATGAACTCATGGTTTCATTTTCATCCTACAGAAATTCTCCTAGGAAATATTCACCTTAGAAGAACTGAACCCAGCAGCCAGTTTCTTATGCAGATATACAGTTTCTAAGAAAATCTGCTTCATAATTAAAACAGATGTTATGCCTAAAGTTTATCAGAATGTAAACACTTTTTATAAGGTGCACCACTAAGCAATTTTGCACAAAAAACAGACAAATTCCCTGAGACTGCCCTGTGATCAGCTGGCAAAGACTCTGTCTTGTATAGCAGGTTTTTATCAAGCCAGAAAAAAACATGTTGCCCAGAGAGGCAATAAATGCCTCATCCCTAAAAACATCCAAGGTCAGGTTGGACAGGGCTCTGAGCACCCTGATCTAGTTCAGAATGTCCTTGCTCATTGCAGTGGGTTGGACTAGATGGCCTTTAAAGGTCTGTTGAAATCAAAGTATTCTACGGTTCTAAGATCTGCAAATAACTCATTCCTGAACAAAACAGCCATTTATTTCAGGGCACATTTTTACTATGGAAGATGGAAAATGGATGCATACACACTTAGGGGGAGACTGAGAGAGAGAGGGAGCTCCAGCAGCTGAGGCTGGCAAATGGCACTTCTAGGCTTTAGCCTTTTCTCTTGGAGCCAGTCCATTGTAGATAAACAAGGATTCAGAGAAAGACAGATTGCTGCTCTAGTCTATTAACCAAAACTCTTGCTAGACATGTGGAAAGCCCAGGCTCACCTCCTTGCTCCAAACCAGAAACTATAACTGTCTTGATCTCCCACATGCTGACCAAGTGAGCCTGTTCCACCAGTAATGTTTTTCATTTTATCCAGAATACTCACATTTAAATTTCCAATAGCAATTTAACCTGTAAATTCTAGTAATAAAACTTAAATATTTCAATGTAAATTATAAAATCATCTCACTATATTTTTAGGTGTGAATCTGAGTGCCTTACTTAGGTCATTCAAATCTGAACTTTTGATTGTTGATTTTGATTTATTTTTACCTTGATTTTTACCAAGTGTTTATGGGATATTTTATACTTTAAAGTCACATGATGCTTGTAGAATGCTTGATCCACCTCTTAAAATAATGAAGAGTTAGGAAAGTGTTAAAAACTATTCATATAAGATTTATTGTTTCAGCTAATCAGCAATAAATTCAGACAAAATTATGGGTCCTCTAGAAAGATAAGTTTACTAATTATGATGTTAAAATTGTTACATTAGAGGCTGAAAGTCATAAAGAAAAACATATTCAAGGAAAATTATGTCCTACTATTCTGGAATAGTCATGTGAGTGCAACAGGATTGAAATATTTATTTCAGAACTGAAAATGCTGAAACCTCCTGATGCTGCCTATCAGTGACCCACCCTGTATCATTTCAGAAACCACAGAGTATGTGTCATCCTGGAAGAGAGTTTCAGAGATCACCTTAGCCATTTCCAGGGATGAATTCTCATTCCAAGAAAATGAGTCTCTGGGCTATATAGACAGGTCTACTGAGTGCAAAGGATCATGATGAGGTATTCTTCTTTATATTTTTCATAACAATGAAGGATACACCTGGCGATTAACTTTTCCTCCATTAGTAGGAATACTGAAAAATAGGACCAGCTTCTAGGAACTGAAGAGAGGAAACAGACAGGAGCTATTCTACAGGAGAAAAGACACTCTAAATTTTGTATGTAGCCAGGACAATAGAACAATGAACCATTTGAGGACCCTGATCTTTTACCTTTGTTGCCTCTGAAAAAAAAATGGAATGATCCTAAGGCTGCTGCAAAGAGTTACATCCCTGGGTTTCTATAGTGTCATGGGGGGAAGAAGCAGATAGGTTCTTCCTATAATTAGATTTTCTCTTATGTTGAATGTCCATAGTAACAAAGTAATGAGGTCTCTTCAGAGTTCATGGGCATCCCTGCTGTTGAGCCAAACCTCATGAACAAAATCAGTCCCCCTGCTCCTGGAAGTGCTTCATGCAGGCACGCCAGGTTTTACGTGAAGGTCCTTCTTCAGGGATGTTGCCATGGAAGCTTCTTAGTAACTCGGCTCTGATAAGCCTTTGCTGTGCAATTTACCTGCTGGTGGTTTGGCTGAGAGAGCCTTGGCACTGTGATTAATCTGAGACCCGTGGTGTGTTTGAGCTGACACTGCTATTATGCACCTGTGGTTTGCCTTGACTTGTTAGCTCTCCATTCAAACTGCTGGTTTTCCTGGTCACCCATTCCCCCTGCAATTCCTGCTCCATAGCTGCTAGTTTACTCCATGGCTGAGTATATTTTACCAGACAAATACATATTAGGGAAAAGATTGTAAAGAAATAGAGTAAATATGTAATGATAAACTGTTGCAACTCAGCTATTTCTGCACATCTAAGGCAATAAGATGGTGATAATCAGGTGAAATAGTAACCTTGTGTAAATCATATGAGCTTTCTACAGACATTATTTCTGCAGAAACTTATTTTAACAAACTGAACATGTTTTATTTATTATTTTGCAGACTATTGTTCTTTTACAGATTCTGTCACTTGAAAGGGTAAGTAAAACTTTACCATTTCCATATTAATAATTCCTCCTGGAGAGAAGGTGCTTCTGAGAAAGAATCCAGGTTCATTATTTCTGAACCTATTAACCATCTATACTCACACCTACTGCTTTCTCTCTGTGATTGCCCCATCTTGCTTTAGTGTAACGCACAAATGGATTTTTGGGGTACACGCTACTTACACAGTTTGAATCATAATCATGTATCCAGAAGGTAAATGAACTGCACATGATCTTATTATTTTGGTAAGATTTTGTACATCTTTGAGGTTTGAAAAAGATCTCTTAAGAAGTATGAATTGGTACATGGATCTTCAGAGTGGTTTCGCATTATGATCTTTTCAGTACAACAATAAGAAATAAGAAAAAGAACAAATAAGAAAGGAGAGAAAATCATCGATCATAGGACCAATAAGTTTGGAAAAGACCTCTGAGATCTTTAAATCCAACCATTAACCTAATACTACCAGATCCATCATTAAACCAATCCCTAAGAACCACATCTGCACATTTTTTAAGCACTTCCTGGGATGGTGATTCTACCACTTCCTTGGGAGCCTGTTCCAATGGTTCATTTAATTCTGACACAAATTTGTCTATAGGTGTGACCACAATAGATATGAGATATATCTGCCAAGCAATAATTTTCTCCTCTTGGGGAGGATTCAATTTGAGGGGCTTTAAAATTCTATTAGATATTAAAACAGATTTCAGAAATTGCTCCAAAGTATTTTATTCCATTAATTCTTGGCTCCATAACTATTCTTCTACCATAGAAGATGTATATATTTTTGCTTCTAAAATACTATACATGGACATCCCTCCAGAAAAGGAATTGAGGTATTAAACTTTCTCCAGGAATTTTTTTAACAATATTTTTTACTTTTGTCTTTTATAATTTTTCACTCAAGAGGAAAGACATATTTCCTTTTCAATCAAATCTGCTGCAACTACATTCTGAACACATAACTACTGATCTTTTCACTGTGAGATTCAAACTTAATTTCTACTATATATGTATTTGCCTTTTTGAGACATATCTATGTAATCTATTACAGACATATGTTTAGAGCATGCAATGTGAGATAAAATAGGATAGCTTCTCTGGTTCAAATTTAGACTTTTTTATCTCCTGAAGGACCAAATTTGTTCTATCCTGATGAACTTAGTGACTCTTCCTTAATTAAAAAAAAAATTGTTCTACACCCATCAAATATTTCATTTAAGCAGCATAAAGACAGTTATATAAAAAAATGAAAATGGTAGGTGATATTGAACATCTTCTGAGAGTTGTATAGTTTTACCAACACTATCATTCCTCTTTTCATGTAAAGTCAAATTGTCAGTAGTTAAAAATCATCAAACTCAAAAAACACAGGTTATGCCTGACTAACAGGAAGAACACTTCCAGAATGAATAATATTTGAAAAGCTTGCTTAACCTACCATGTCCTAAATATATTTCCACTGAAAACTAGAAAAACAGAATAAACATTAAGAAAATATGCTTCCTTTGAAAAATGTTCCCAATGGCTTAGATGGCTACAAGTAGTTGTTGGGATTAAGCCACTTTGCCAAATCACCAAGTTCAGCAAAACAAGCAAAGGATTGTGGCCCCAACTTCCTTGCCCCACAGCAGCCAACATAAAGGCATCATCAGCAATCCCTGGAGAAAAATGAGTGATCTCCATCTCCAACATGCCCCTTCCCATATTCCCTGCTGGAGGGCTATTCCCAGAAGGTTTAAAATCAGCTTTTAAGTTACTGCCTCAGCAGGAGGAGTTGCTCAAATGTTGTCCTCTCTGAGACATTATTTTTCAGTTTTTAGGCAACTTTTAATACTGGATCTGCTTGTATTTTTTTTTCTTCATGCTAATTTTCAGCCTTTATTGATTTTGAGACAAATTGGTGAAGAAGAAAAGAAAAAGATACACAGAGGGAAAGGTCAGAGAGGAATATTATGAGGCTGGGGAGACGGGACAAAAAAAGAGGCATAGATGAAGAAAAGCAGATGGCTGATTGCCTGCTGTCTTTAGACTAAGACATAATAACTGCAGAAAATACATGGGGAAAAAAGATTTTTTATTATAAGGTCTGTAGTGAGAGTCCAGTCTAAGAAAATAGTCTGTGATTATTTTTTGGCTTCTGAACAGAGACAGTAAACATAATTCTGAGCGCTTGAATAGTTTTTTCTACCTTTCCACTTTCACATTTTTCCACTTTAACATTTTTTTCCATAGCATATCCCATCAGCACACAAATCATTGAATGACACAGAATAAAAGCAGCTGAAAAGGCAAGGATTGGAGTGATATCATGCCATATTTTTCCAAAATCCGGCCACAAAACAGTAACATTCAGAAGCTTTGATTTGTCTGGCGTGCAGCAAGCACAAGTCTCAAGGCTCTCCAAGTCAGACTACGGGGACTTACTAGTACAAGCAATTACTACTACTACCATTTTATGGTCTATTTTACTGCTCATGCTTTTCTTCTACAAGCCATGTTCAGCAGGGCATCTTCCAAGCAAAAACATTCAATGATTATGTTCATGCTTTCCATCGTGTTGCCTTTTTACTTCAGAAGTCTATAGGAAATACCATAAAATTACTTATTTTCCACCTCATTACAAGGTGGATATGAAAATTAACCTCCTTTACAATCATATTTACTAAGTTTATTTTTAAAAAATGCTTTGAAGTAAACTACCCAAATAAATTGAAGTTAGACTTGAAAAAAAACCCCAGATCCTCTGAAGTTCTGTGACTTCATTGCTTGATGTCTGCAGGTACTCAGCACTGCAGCTGGTGAGGTCATTTTGCTGCTCCTTTTGTTAGACTCCTTTGTTACCTGCTGTTCTGTAGTCTGATATGGAGAACCTTCTAGAGCCACAAGAGCAGACTCAGGCAGGACCATCAGCTGATAAACATTTGTTGCTCATGAATGCCTTCAGCTCCACCACTGTGAAATTAACTTCTTTTTTGGAATCAGAAAAACAAAGATGTGCTCAAAACAGCAGAAGAGCTACCTCGGGTTGAAGGCTTATTCCCCATTCTCTGCCTTTCCCTTCTAGTCCTCTCCCTTCAAAACCCTGTAGTCTTTGATCCAAAAATGTGTTTATAAAAAAAACAGACACTGGCTCACAAACCACCCGGGTACTTCCAATAGGACTAGCTATAAGTTTGAGGTAGTAAAAGCTAAAGTAAAAATAGAGGGGAAATCCTGAGCATTTTCCAGAATAGTTACAGAGTAACAACCATTGATTTCTTCGCCATTATGACTGTACCTTACATTTACGATGCTTATGGGTTTTAGAAAACATAGTAAAGGAAACTTTAGGTACATAAAAGATGGAAATTTTCTACATTGAATTCTTCCTAACTGTATATCCTACATTCTTTAAAAATCTCTAAACAGATTTCTATCTAGCTCTTATGTGGAAAACCTTGCATCTGCTTTTGTAAGAATAATTTGTTGAACTGCCTCTTTCCTCTTAAATAATAATAAAAAAAACCTACTTGAAAGGACAGTTATGCTGTTATTTGAGTGCTTCTAATTAAACCTACATAAAATTACCATGAATAAGTGTCTAAGAAGAATAACAGTCATTTAGTATGAAAGCATTTTTTTCCAGCTTGTTTTGATTATGAAGATAATTAAATAAAGTATTTAATATTTGAAAGGGGGACCAAGGATGGATATTAAGTGGCATTTTTAATATTAGAAAAAATGTATAAGTAACAAACATTGCTTTTGCTATGATACCAACACAATCTTCATGGTTACTCTAGAATGCAAAGCTATAAACCAACATAATAGTCTACCTAGTTTATATACAGTCTGTCTAGTTTATATACATTCTATCTAGTTTATATATGTTTTGCAGAGATTACATGCTTCCAGTCTAGAGAAAAATGCAGAAGAGTATGTTGTTCCTGAAGTTAATCAGCATGCTATTACCAGAGAACCACTCAATGCAGACCTAGAGACAGTAAAAGATTGTCAAAAATGCACTTTTTCTAGTGGACAAGTGGTGCTCAAACTGGCATTTGGAAAACACAAATTTATAAAACACTTCATCACATAGTACATTTTTAAGTGTACTTGTTTTGGAAGGAATTAGGCGTACATCACTTCTGTTGGTTTCTACTTTCCTGATATAAATAATAAAACAGTGCACTGTGCCCCAGAGAACTAATCTAAAGCAAGCCAGGTCAGTGATCACCATGGAGACCTTTAAGAATTCATAAATGCTTAAAAAATAAAATCAGCTGTCCTAGAGCCCCTGGAACAATTCCTGTCCTTTTTTAAACCTTCTTCTTTAGCCTCTGCCTCATATGGAGCTCCTAATACATGCTCTCTTTGCCATCCAACCACTCAGCTTCACTAAATGCATCTCATGAATTAAGTACTTTTGATTATTCCTTTGACAAACTGTGTAAAAATGGACCAGTAACTTTGAAAGCCATTAAAAGAGAGAAAGAAAGATAGAGGTGACATTTTGTTTTCTCAATTTTATCTAAAAAGAGGCTATGCGATTCGATACCTACTGAACTGTAGGCATTCTGTATGTAGTGCAAGATCACCATGTCAGTCATGGCATGCCTTCAAAACTGACCAGTTTCCTAAGGCTGGAGATTAAAAGAAGATAGGATTCTGAAAACACTGTTATCTGACACTCCACTCCAATGAAGCTGAGGTTTTTATAAGTAGGGACTGGCCTCAGAGAAGTTAAAGATGCATAGGAATGTCTCCTGTTTCAGGATAAATGTGATGCATAAAAATTAGTCCCTATAGTGGCATGCATTGGAGATCTGGATTGTAACAACAGAAGAAGGAAGGAACTATCTTCCATGAATGACTCTTATCTATTTTTTATATAAAAGAAAAAGAAAAAGAAAAAGAAAAAGAAAAAGAAAAAGAAAAAGAAAAAGAAAAAGAAAAAGAAAAAGAAAAAGAAAAAGAAAAAGAAAAAGAAAAAGAAAAAGAAAAAGAAAAAGAAAAAGAAAAAGAAAAAGAAAAAGAAAAGGAAAAAGAAAAAGAAAAAGAAAAAGAAGAAAAGGAAAAGAGAAAAGGAAAAGGAAAAGAGAGAAAAAGAAAAAGAAAAACCACAAAAAAAGCAAAACAAAAAAAAACCACCACCAACAACAACAGAATAAATCTTTGCAGATGAGCTCTATACAAGGAAAAGTGTCAACAAAAAATAACTGTATGTGACAGAAAGTCCATAAAGAATTTTTTTACAAGACATGGACCTGTTAGTGCAGGTTCAAAAGAGATCAAGAAAATTTTCAGAGGACTGGAACATTGGTCTCTACAAAGAAAGTCTGAGGGGGTTGAGGTTGTTCAGTCTGGAGAAGAAAAGGCTCCAAGGAGACTTCACTGTGTCATGGGTAGCTTAAATGTTAGTCAAAATAAGAAACCGACAGAGAAATTCACCGTGCTGAAAGGGGGCTTATAGGAAAGAGAAAAGCTTTTCACCAGAAAAATACAAAGACAAACAGTTTTAAACTGAGAGTAGGTGTACACTGGAAGGAATTTCTTATGGTGGAGGTGGTAAGACACTGGAACAAGCTGCCCAGAGAACCTGTGGATGTCCCATTGCTGGAAGTGTTCAAGGCCAGGTTGGACAGGCCTTTGAGCAAGCCTAGTCTAGCAAAAGAGGTTCCTGCCACACACAGCAAGAGGTTTGGATTAGGTGATATTTAGAGATGCCTTCCAACTCAAATCATTCTATAATATTATAATTTTTATGCTGTCTAAGTCTAATTTAATAAAGAAACCTACTTGTTCAATATAAATCAAATATATTATCCAAGGTTTATAAGATTAAAACTTGCTACCTGTAATCAGGAAAGACCTGTATAAACAACAATTTGTTTAGAAAAAAACAGTTTCCAGAAGAAAGGAAAAAACCCACAAGTATTATTCATAAAAATTAAAATATTTATCAGGAAGAGAGGAGTTTCTGTACCCAAGCCCCATTTGTGGTTACTAAAGAAAGAACTCTCCTCAGCTATTGCAACTACACTGAAATAAGGCAAGGGCATTGAAGAACAACCAATGCACATTTAGTGAAGAAACAGAGATGCTGACTCAGGGTGAAAAGGCCAAAAGTAGGTAGAAAATAACCATTGAGTATTGAAAATACCAGGGGTTTAGAAATAAATGCATTATTTTCTTCCAGAAGAAGATTGGTTAACAGGAACAGGAAGCACAATGATGAGAATACTTTTGGTCTCTGTGGTTGGGAAATAAGTGATGGTCTATGACACGTAGCTGAGTGCTTTGAAATAGATGAGAAAGCAGAATGAGGAGCATTTCCTCCATTTTAATGACAGAAGATTACCACACAGACATTTCTGGGGACAGAATTTTCATTTACATAAAAGCAAGCTACTGGGGTATGTATCTACTTGAACATCTATCAACTCATTTCTCTGTCAGTTTCTCACTTGGACTAACACTTAAGCTACCAATGAAAGAAGTTGAATTTGCAGAGCCTATCATACCTTGATAAGTGTGTTGTATCACTAGTTATCTGCTGGCTGGGTTAACACTTACAAAGGTGGTGGTTGGCTTAAAAACTGCATGTGGAAATCAAGGAGGTAGGTTAAATATCTTTTTTTATGTCTACAGATTAAAATGACCCACATGGACAAAGCCTGGAGAAGTGAGTCAAAGGTGTCACCACACACACACAAGGATACATTCACCTTTTGTGACACCCAACAGCTCATGGAGTGCCAAAACATATGAAATGCTGCTTCATTTATTGATGGAGCAGAAATTAGTGGTTTTCCACTAATGAGACAACAAGGCTCAGTTTTGGGGAGAGTCAGGAAGTATCTCCTGCTCTTCACCTGGACCTACTGCTTTGGGAAGTGCAAATTTTCTGCAATTCTGTCACACACATGCCTGGACCAAAAAAAAAGCAAAAGACTCCTGCACCTTCATTACCTCATTGCTCCCTCTCTGAATCTGCTGGTATGATACTGCCTCGGCAATAAGAAGACACAACGGGGAGAAGTGTGAATTCATTTTTTCATAAAGCTTTCTGCCAACAGTGTTGTAGGACTGTGCTGTTGCACTGGAACCCCAGAGAGTGCAAAGCTGTTTCATCCTAGGTAGAGGCTGACAAGGACGTGCTAAAGCTGGTGGCCATTCTGCTGTCATGAAAGCAGCTGAACATCATAAGCAAAGTATGACATGTCCTTGGCAGCCACTAAGCATACAGTGATCATTTGCATTTGCACCCATTTTATGAGTAGGTCAGTCACAGCCCATTTAAAATGCCAGTTTTTACTATGTTAAGAACTGTGCAATTACCAGACCATTGGCTTTACCTCAATTTGAAACTAAAATTGAAAAAGAGGAGCCAACTATTGGAAACACTACCTACCCAAAGGAAAGGTCATGCCTTTGTCATATTTTCATAAACTAGCATGATGTTGATTGCTTTCAATTCAACAATTATTTTATATTTGTCTCCTCTTTTAAACCCTAAGTAATCAACATCATGGATTTGTTTTCTAAAATATAAGTTGAAGTTTTTATCCTTCCTACAAAATTATTTTTGCATCTTTGTATTTCTACAACTGATAGGTTTGGCGGTATTTAGACTAAGCTTACATCCTACCTTTTACTTTAGGTGCATTTATCATACTTTATATTTACTAAATCTCTGAAAAAGAGACTTTATAAAAAATTATACATACTTTGTAAAATCAATTTTCAAGATCAGTAGGAAACAGGAAGAGAGGATTTGAAACAGAGAAATAATTTTGGCAGAAGTAGATTACTGTTTTTGATTTTTCCAGCACTGATAAAACTGTAATTAGCAACATACTACATTAGCTAGAGAATTTTCCTAGTTATGGAAATGAGTATAGATTGGAGGTCTTTTAAAAAATCTCATTTCAAAAGCAGGCAGAAATCTTGGGATATTCTTGAATCACAGGGGAAATGGAATAATCCTCAAGAATGATGACTGACTTGCACTGAAACTTTTCTTTCTAAAGGGCAAAAGAAAAAAAAATAGGAAATAAAACTTATAAAATATTCTGAAAAGTAAATTGTCAGACATATCCTATCCTGATGCAACAAATCTGCTTGATTCCAAGCAACCGGATTGAAGTATCCAAGTAACTGGATTGGAGAGCCTGGAAATATCTCACAGCTCTACTAGATGTGGTCACCTGGAGCTCCCAGAAAACTGGAGACCCCAGAGAGAAGCCTTTGCTGCAACCAGCACTGGTCACGGTCCTGTCCACTTGCCCACATGTGGGGCAGGAGTACAGCTCGGGAGATTCAAAACAGGGATTCCCATGAGATGCCCATGAGTTGGGCAGGAGGAAAGTTCGGTCCAGTCCAGCAGCCTAAAGATAATTCTGGCGTAGGGAATAATGCTGACTTAAAGTGAGTAGAACAAACCTTTTATCAACCTTATGTGTAGAAGTAGCCTTTTGGCATCTGATCTATCATGCCCCTAATTACTGGATCGGAAACAGGAAAATGAAGAATACCCATCTCTACCCACAAACTCCTTTTGCTGCACTTAGTGGTAAGGACACATTAGAGCCAATCAGATAAATGACAGGAGCATTCCTTCTGCCTAACCCACCTTTCCACTATATAATTTCCAGCTAGTGTGAATTCATCCTACTGCTTTTTTTATTTTTTTAATCAAGATCTCTCTGATATTTTAGATCTTTTCTCTGAAATTTATGTGACAGGAACATCCAAAATTACTTTGTGCTAACCTGTCTTCCACATTGTAAATTTTCAATTAAAAGAGAAATGCAATAAGAAGCATTTGATATTCACAACAGTCCATATTGCTGTCCTTACACAAACAGCAAGGAAACTCGTTATGTTGTCTTAGCACACTCTGTTTCTGTACAATATAGGGTCACAAAGTCATTGAGACAATGCTTCCCTGACATAGGGGAATTAAATAATTCTTCAATTTTAGCTCCAAATGAGTTGTAAATGCTGATGCCCATCTCCTAAAACGTAAAAGTGCCATAGTAGGCTCAAGGCACATAACGACTCATGGTCATTCCTGCTTTCAGTATCCACAGCCAAGACAGCCACTGCACTGAGTGCTTGACCACCATGATGGCTGCTGAGCCACTGCTACAAGGAACAAAGAGAGTCCGGTGGTAGGACAGCCCCTAGGACCAGTGATTCCTCCAGGTTAGGGTGACAAGAAAGGCTTCCCCCAGGATGCTTAGCTTTGTTATGTTAATGTACCCCCGTTCTGCTTCCCTCCGTTGGCCTCTCCACCCCTTATTGTTACCTTATATGTCCCATGCCCTAGAAAGTTCTCCACTCCAGGTTCCCCCACATTGGCCCTTGCCCCTCACCACTCCCCCAGAGTTTCCCCATTGGCTCCCATTCCTTAGTCCCACCTGTGTACTCCCCCCACGCCCTCAGATCATTGGTCTCTGATGCTCCCTCTGCTCCCGTATAAAATCCTGGACCCTCCATTGTTCTTGGTCTTCGTCCCTGGAACCCTTCACTATGTGGCTGCAATAAACCTTTGTCCGTGGAACCCCGTACAAGGACCCTTCCTGCCTCTTTGCTGTTAACCCATATTACGGGAGCTAACCATGTGTGTGTGCGTGTGTGCGTGTGTGAGTGTGTGGTGGTCCTGCCAAGTGGCTTCGCTAAGGAGACGCTTTTAGGAAGGTTGCAGCACCTCATGCTATGGCACAGCAGCCACAGAGCCCGGCTAGCGACATAGACCAGTTGCATTCATGGGAGCATTTTAAACATCTCCAGGTTCCTATTCCATATCCAGTGCATGCATCAGTGCTTGCTAGCAGCATGCCTAGCACAACCCAAAATGAAGATCCTTTCTAAAGACCATCCTACACACAGTGGTAGGCCATGTCTCTGCAAATTTCTTATTCTCCAAAGAGACCAGGCACCCCATCTGCAGGGCTGGGGCTCCTCCAAAGCACTGGGCACTTGCTGGCTACTCAAACTTAGTTCTCCAACTTCCTCCTGTAGTCTGTGAGAGAGACTTACCACATCTGGGCTGGCCTCGTGCTGAGAATACCCACTGGATCAGAAGGTTATTTTGCTTAAATCTGAAACAGCAAACTGTGAGTATCTCCAATCATGCAGTTCACCTTGAGGATGCCCTTCAGAAATTAATTCAGTCCAAGCTCTAAATCTCTTTGAAGAAAAGCACAAATCACACTCATGGTTATAAACAGAGTAAGTGACACTAACTCGTTGAAAAGAATGTATTGTTGCTAAACCCAAAAGTCCAGTAAAGTGTTCTAATATTGGGGTCTCCCCCCCGCCATGTGGTCCTGGGAGAGGGGCCCTGGGGGGGAGACACGGGGTTTCCCTGTCCCTGGTCAGCCTCGTTCCCCATTGGTTGTTCTGTGTTCCCCTGCGTGGGCAAGGACCCTCGGGTCCCGTGATTGCCTCAGTTCCTCGGCAGAGCCCCGGCCATGCGGCTGGGGAAATAAACATCTCTGAAACATCTACCAAGAATCGGTCCATATACATTTATTTTCCATGGGCCTCGTTGTCTGATACACGTTACAGTATCTCCACTGTAACAAATGGTAGATAATGCAGGCAGAACGATCCCTGATCCCTAAGGACAGCGGCTGATTTGGGAGTAAACTCTGGATTTCTCTTCTTGTTTTTGTTTTGCTGTTCCATCTTTAAATTATGGAGGAGCCATGGAAAGACTCTTGGCTCTCCGAGCCACATATGGACATTTATCTTAAACTTGAAAAGATTCTTGAACAACAATTTGTATATTTTAGCTTAATTCAAGCTCAAAAGGAACTGAAACACTTCCTGGCATGGTTGTTTAAGAATTTTTCTACATTTCTTGGGATTTGATTCCTACCAAAGACTTTTGGAAGATCGTTTGGACACAGTTAATTTCTGAGTCAAAATATATGCCAACGGAAGAATATTTTCATGAATATTATTTAATTACCGAGACTGTTGAACAATGTCAGCTGTGTCCTGGTGAAGGGAAGCCTGGCTCAGGGACCGTGTGGCCTTGCCCACGTGGACCGAGCGCTCTCTGAGCAGCAGCGAGGCAATTCCCACACGCGGGCGGAGCAACGCGAGCTGCAGCGTCGGCAGCAGAGCGAGGCGTGGCAGGAGCCTGCCCAGCCCCACGCAGCGCGTGGTGGAGTGAGCCCTGTGAGAGGAGCGGTGCGCGGGCAGCGGCCGGCGGTGGAGTGGAGCCGCACCCAGCCAAAACATGCACTGGAGCAGGGCTCGGGGGGGCCGTCGCTCAGGGCCCCGGCCGAGACGTGGGCGTGGCCCCAGGCAGTGGCAGTGCAGCTGAGAGCAGAGGTGGCGGCACACGGGGAGCTAAGCGATCTGGCCCGGCCCGCGCAGCCCCGAATGTGATCCCAGGAAGAGCGCGCAGGCACGAGCAGCCCTGACGGCCCCGGCAGCACTGACAACCCTGGCAATTCCAACACGGGAGCGAGTGAAAGCGAAAGAGAAAGCAAAAATGCAGTGAGACAGAAAACAGCAGCCACTCAAAAAAAGGAAAAAATCACTGTAGCTAAGGTTTTAAGTATAGGAAAATGGTATAATGTTAAACAAAATTATGGATCTATAACGAGATGTGACAACCAGCAAGACATATTCATTCATAGAACTGCTATTAAAAGGAGTAACCCTGAAAAATACATCTCAAGCTTAGGAGATGGAGAAGTAGCAGAGTTCAAAATTGTGCAAGGTAGAAAAGGGTTACAAGCAGCAGAGGTCACCGGGCCTGATAGTGTTTTTGTGAAAGGCAGTATATATGCTAAAAATCGTAGTCATGTTAGACAATATCTGCATTATAAACAGCCATACAATCTCCCTTTCCTAATCCCACCTTTCCTTTTTACCCTATATCCTATCACCCCCAGTGAATTCCCAATCCGTTTTTTCACCCATGATTTCCCTCACAAAACCATTCCTTTGCCAATTGTTTCCCCAAAAATCCCTTTCCAATGCCAAGTGGGGGAGATGAAGAGGGGGAGGGAAGAAATTAACTACTGTTGTTTAGAGTTCCAACAGGTACAAATGGAAGAAACCCTCTCCTGCCTCAGTTTCCCCACAAAGCATGCCCGGAGAGTCCTGTCTCTCTTCTGTCAGCCTTAAGATATTCCAGAGAATCTGTTTGGACATTTAAAGATGGAGGAGGGTGGCTTGCTTTGTTTTGAAACTGTCCTTGTTATCTCACGTTTATCTAGTTGTTTTCAATGTTAAGTTTTAAATCTCTTTTTGTTAAAAATAAACAGGTGAAATGTCGGGGCCCTCCCTCCTGCCATGTGGTCCTGGGAGAGCGGCCCTGAGGGGAGGCACGGGGTTTCCCTGCCCCTGGTCAGCCTCGTTCCCCATTGGTTGTTTTGTGTTCCCCTGCACGGGCAAGGACCCTCGGGTCCCGTGATTGAGCAGTTCCTCAGCAGAGCCCCGGCCATGGTGCTGGAGAAATAAACATCTCTGAAACATCTACCAAGAATTGGTCCATAGATATTTCTTTTCCATGGGCCTCGTTGTCTGATACATGTTGCAGTATCTCCACTGTAACACTCCGAAGAATGTTTGACTTAACTACACTTCAGTAGCTAGGAGGTCAATAAAATGCTTCATAAGTTTTGGGACTGCTATTAGGTCTTGATAAATAAATTAGTCTATAGCCATGTAAGCAGGCTTTGTTCTTTGCTTCCTTTAGAATGTTAATAGCCAATTAACAACCACATGGTTCTAGTGGTTGGTGCCATTAAATCAGACAAGTGGTTCATGCCTACAGACTCTCCTAATGCCATTCTTTAGAATGATATTAAAGTTGTTCTTAAATACAAAGGGAAAACTACTGAAACTTGAAATCTTCCCCCCCTGAGAAATCCATCATCGATTTGGTATATGTTAGACTCCAGTATTACATACAAAAGGTTCAGAACATTTTCACTGCTCTAAGGAGATTATAGTCCTACAGGGATATAAAAAATTTATTGGAGTTTCACAGACAGCTATTTTTTATCCTGTTTTGGTTGGATTATATTCTGTCTAGAGAGAATGAATAAAGGTCTCCTGACCTCCTAAAGATGACTGGGATTACTGGGTTAAATTTCACCCTTATGCAACAGCATGGAGTTTTCTTTCTTGTTTCTGTTTATTTTTCCTAAAAATTCATCTTTATGTCCAAAATTTACTTTGAAATTGTTGTAACATTTTAGCTTTCCACTGTGTCAGTACATAGCTACACTTCAGTGTAAAAAAATAAAATTTTAAATTAAAATTATTTTTGTCCCTAGGAGATAAAAAATATAAAATACCTCCATAGTTGTTTCCTCTCATTGTATTTGGAATACTCCTGTAGTTCACAGGGTGCTGCAAGAGTGGCATCATTGATTTTCATGTTTACTGTGTCTCAATAAAATACACATCGATTTAGAAATAAAAAGGCAGTTTTCTAACCCCCTGCACCTTGGAGACTCAACATCACCACCTAGAAGAATAGAAGGATTTTATGCTCTTTTTTTATTCCATTCCAGAAATATTTTTTTCATTTTATTCCATTCCAGAAATAAACATTTTTTAGACCAAACCGTTAGCACTGCTTATATTTCAGTAATTCTAAAGCCTTTACCACATCTTCTGGAGCCAGCTGTAGCACTATCTTACCTTGTACAGTGAGATTCATCAGTCCATAATCTCCTTCAACAGTGGGTACATATAACTTCTTTAGTTTGCCCAGTATTTTTTTGACGCGACACTAACTGTGGCTTTGTTGGATTAGAACAGTCATGCTTTCAAACATCATCAAAAGGTTATTTCATCAGTCAAGGTTTCCTCTACAAGATCCTGGGTTTTCTAGCATGGTGAATTTCTGAGGAAAAAAACATGGTAATTAAAAATAGTTAATTTGTTTCCATACAACTGCCATTATCTAGGGCAAGGATAAGGAACTTTTTAATATGCTTTAATAAAGTGTTTTATCTAAGTGATGTTTTCTTCCTTGTAAGAAGGTCTCAGGTTGAGATCCTGGCCTCATTAAATCCTGATTGTACCCAAAATTGTCAGTCATAGTCTGTCACTTCTGCCACTCCCTCAGCCTACAAAGAATGAAAGGGTGTGAGGAAACCAGGCTGTGGTTTCTCAAGCAGCCACAAGAGCTTCAGGGAAGTGTTCTTTGGAGAGACTGCCTAAATGTGTTCCCTTTGATATTCCCCAGCTATGCTTTTTGACCTTGTAAACAAAGTCTGTGGCACCAACAAGCCTCACACTATTCTTCAACATTGAGCTGGTTGTACACCTGGACTCGAAATAAAAATGTTTTGCACCTGCATTGAAAAAATAATAGATGTATTCAAACACACGGGCTGTAAAATTTTGACCACTTTACTGTGTAATGCCAGCAGGAGCTTTCATTCTCTTGCTGTTAGTGTGTTGAAGCTTTCATGTGCTGGAGCATGTTTTCCCTCACTGTGGTCAGCAAGACCCCTGCCAGCACTTCCCAGGACCAGGCACTGCCTCAGCCCTGTGCTCCTTCGGGGAACACAAGCGAGACATTTACTTCCATATGCCACAAAGACCAAGCTACAGAAACCACCAACGTTACAAAGCTTGGCAGGTATC
This sequence comes from Aphelocoma coerulescens, assembly GCF_041296385.1. Taxonomy (NCBI): domain Eukaryota; kingdom Metazoa; phylum Chordata; class Aves; order Passeriformes; family Corvidae; genus Aphelocoma; species Aphelocoma coerulescens. The sequence goes on from NC_091015.1 coordinate 127,607,002, forward strand.
AAAAAAGAAAATCCATGTGAGTGAGAACAAGACTTTTAAGACAGTTTGTATATTTTTTCAGTGTTTTTACACCTTACTGCCAACAATGTCAGTTATGATCTTTGGGTTTACATTAAAAACCAGAACTCTATCAACCAAAACTTCTTCATATAAAACAGGTAAGACATTGGTCCAGTATTGGTCCAGGACAATATGTATTTATGGCAGCGCTATTATCATTTTACAGATGTTTCCAAAGCTAGCCAAGCTGTGTTCTGACATTTTGTTTATTCTTGAAATTTCAAAAATTAAGCCCACAGTGAAGATTAACTTGTCCTTCAAAATGTATAAAAATTTCCAGTTTGTATACTATACAAATCAATTTCACTTTGAACAAACGCCTGATTTAACATTTGTCACAGAACCTTATCACAGCACTCATTCAATCCAAACAGCAGGAAAAGAATCATAGAGCATGAAGGACATCATACATCTTGTAAAGCCCATCCTTATTTGTAATGAACCAAAAAAACATGTTTCATCTCAAAGATCCTTAATTCTCATCGAAGTATTATGAAATTTTTTATCGTATTTTTAATCTTGATTCTTGTATCAAAATGCTATTTTAAATGTTATTGGTAAACAGACACTATTTTTAGAACATATTTATTGAAGGACGAACATTGGTTAAAGTATTTTTGATCTGAGACAGTGTCACATAACTTCCGAAAACACATAATATTGTCCATGTATATACATGGGCATCTCTGTGTGTATGTATATGTAAACATAAAGATAAATATGCAAATGTAAAACTATAAGAATGGATTTAAATTTTTAAAAGCAATTTTTAAAACCTATTTTGTGCTGCACTTTTCAGATTACTGAGGAAATATTATTTATCTTGAATTACCATGGTTGAAATTTACTTATTTAAATTTTCAATGTGGGAAGCTTCCCAGGCTGGGCACAGAAGAGCCAAAAGAGACAAAGGGAAGATTGCTTGGTTTTGACTTGGCTTTATCTGTGCAACTCTCCCTCCTGTGCATATGCATTACCATGGAGATTTTGAAGGAGATGAACTCTTTTGTTATTACCTTCAGGATTTCTGCTTCATGCAGGGAACACATTCAGGAGAGAGATGTAGTGAAAATACCAATATAGCTTTATTCATTATGATTGATGTGAGCTGGTGCCAAGAGCAGCTCAACACCGTCATTACAGCTGTGAGATTCTGCAGGAGTTCAGGTTCCAGTTTAATCTTGGACACAAATTTCTTTGTAATGTTAAACAAGTCCTGTTGGGCATCACATTTGCTAAAGGAAAGGCAGCAATATTCCTCAACCTCACAAGGACAGGTTAAGGCTGAATTAAGTAGCTTTAAATTATTAGCATACAGATTAAATACATAAAATTAAATAGCATACAAACATGCATTTGCTCACACCTGGACAATTGTAAAATAAATTCAAGTTCAATTCAATGCTGGGTGAAAAGAAGTTGCATGGGCTGTGTGGCAAAACCTCTCTTCACTCTGATCTTGGGATACTTATAAATCTACAAAGCCTGTGGCCTCTCATTGCTTTATTTTACTTTAATTTACCAACTATAACAAGTACCTATCTCCACGGTTAGGAAGAAAGGTGAACAAATCAAATATACATTCATCTTCTATTCAACATCCACTCACTTCTAACCTTGCTCAGGTCAGGAATTCCTCATTTCAGAACCCTGTTGAAATTAGGTTTATTTTCTAAATTTTTTTCTGTTCTTTACCCCAACTGATTCTTATACAGCATCTTTAGCTCATGCATCTTTGTGGTGGGTTGATCTTTGCTGAATGCCAGGTGCTCACCCAGCTGCTCTCTCACTCCCCATCCTCAGCAGCACAGGGGGAGAAAATAACATGGAAAAGCTAGTGGGTTGAGGTAAGAACAAGGAGATCACTTATGAAGGACTGTAGTTCCTGCCAGAAAACCTGCTCCTGTGTGGGCTCTCCATGGTCTGCCGGGGGCATATCCACCTGCTGCAGTCCGGGATCCTCCACAGGCTGCAGTAAGGATATCTGCTCTGCTGTGCTCTGCTGGGCTCTTGCTGGGCTGCAGGGAGACAGCTGCCTCACCATAGTCTCTACCACAGGCTGCAGGGGAATCTCTGCTCCAGCACCTGGAGCACCTCCTATTCCCCTCTACACTGAGCTCAGTGTCTGCAGCGCTGTATCTCTCAGATATTCTCACTTCTCTCCCAGAGTTGCTGCACAGCATTTTTTACCCTTCAATATCTTTTCCAGAAGCAACAGCAGCTGATGGGTGCAGCTCTAGGCAGTGATAGGTCCATGTGGGATCTCACTGGAATTGGAATTTACTGACACGGGAGCAGCTCCTAAGCTCTTCTCAGGGAGGCCATCCCTGCTGCCTCCCCCCATACCAAAATCCTGCCGCATAAACACAGTCCCATAGACTTTATTGCACCTTTTTTTTCTATTTGAATATCAGTTCACCTTAGGCCCAAACTTTGGGATGCATCAGACTCCAGTGCATACATGAGAAATACAAGAAAAGAAGATGAAGATTCATAAAAAGGTACTTAAGAGTTCCTTTTACACTTTGTGGAAGAGAGAGAAACATTTCATCAATCTTCTTGCAAAGTATTTGCCTCAGTAGCTGACATTTGCTAGAGGCAATATTTATCATTTTCTTCCATAACAATTCATCGTTCTCTTTCAGTACCACTTGAATGACATGACACTGTATAAAACCCACTGTGAAGTCTGTAAATCAGTTTAGTGCTTAGAACACATGAAATTCATTATTCAAGCACCAGTGCTATTGACAGTATATCAGAAAGGTCAAATGAGCAGATTAAAACCTTGCAGTATGAATTAAACATGTCAGTTGATCTTTATGACATCAAATACATTTCACACAGGCAAAAGAGACTTGTACGTTTCCTGTTAACAAATTTGGGCACATCTTTTGCACTTGCTGCTTGAGGAAGTGCAAAATATGTTTGGAGAGAGACAGATGACAAGCAATGAGATAATAAGGATGAGAAATTATTCCCATGATTTTAAAGGGAAATGTTGACTGAGAGTTTAACAGAAAGAGAATAAATGTTAATCCTCCTAAAAAAAAGAAAATTTGACTAAATAGATGGACAAACTTTTGCGTATGTGAATACCACATATACAAATAAATAATCTGTGATTTTTAAAGCATCCTATAAACAGTTTACAGGGGTCAGATTGTAGGCTGTATGCAGTCATTGCTAATCTAGGAAGCATAATTCTGAACATATCACATAAATCAGAGTCCAGTAGACTAGAAAACCCAGACATAGGAAAAAAATCCATAAGCAGAGAGTAATGCAAATTTGTAATCATTATGCTAAGGAATCCAGTTTGATCTGTATCAAAAAATAAAATAAAATATATCAAGGAAAAGGTGAACTGAAATATATACAAATATTCTGTGCTGAGTTTTTCTCCTGGTCCCTGAAAGCAGCAAGCTCCCAAGAAAGTACCTGTGACTCATTTTTCTCCCTGACCTCTTTCAGATAAGAAGTCATCCCTATATATTGGAGGCACCAGTATTTATAGTCAACACCTCTTCAGACAGGATTGGCTTGAGAGAGTTTTATTAAGAAAAGGCTATTCACAGTTTTTTATGGCCCACAATCACAGTTACCACAATTTTTGACACACTTCACATTTAGTCTAAATTTCCAAAACAGTATAACCACTGGATGCCAAAGCTGTTGGATTCCACTGATCAAGATTGTTTTATAGATTTTTGGCATTTCTTATGTTTCTCTGCAGTTATCTTTGGTCTCCATTTAGTTTGCAGGTTGTTGTGTGACAGACACCACCTCTCCAGAAAACCACAGGAGAATTCAGATTAGAAGGATCTGCAGGGATCCAGCCACCTGCTTGAACTAGGCTGAGCTCTGAGATCAGCCAGACTGCTCAGGACTTAATCCAGTCAGGTCTTGAAAAGCCCCAAGGATGTGAACAGTACAACTGTGCCTGTGACACTGTCTGTCACTTGGAGAAAACGTGCATGTAGCCTAAACCTCCCTTATTTCAGGGTGGGCCTGTTGTATCTTGTCCTCCCACCAGGCACTGTTGTGAAGAGCCTGGCTCCCCCTTCTCAACGAACTCTCCACAGGTATCTGGGGTCTGCTCTTAGGTGCCTCCAAAGCTGTCTCCAATCCAGGCCGAAAAAGACCCCATCCCCCAGCCTTTCCTCATGAGGTGAGTTCTCCAGTCCCTGACCACCTCAACAGCCTTTTGTTGATCTTGCTCCAGTTGACTGATGTCTTTTTCTCTTCTTTTTTTTTTTGGTTGACTGACCTGAAATTGAATGAATAATTTTGATGTGACCTCAAGATAGCTGAGTGCAAGGGGCTCTGGTTATGTGGGTGTGCTGCTGTTGATACCACCCAAGATGCCATGGCCCTTTTTTCCAACAGGGCAAGCTGGGCTCATGTGCCACTCCGGGTCTGCCACAGCCCCCAGAGCCTCTTCAGCAGAGCTGCTGCCCAACCAGTCCACGCCCATCACACCTTGCTGACACTCATTCTTCCTTCCTGGACTTTGACAGTCAGCAATTTGACTTTACTGAATTTCACAAGTTTCCTGTTGGCCTATTTCTCCAGCCTGTCCAGGAAGCTCCCTGCCTTGGAGCATATTGGCTGGTCCCCTCAGTTTGGTGCCATCTGCTCATCTGAGTGTACAATGTTGCATTCTCCAGGTGATTGACAAAGATACAAAGGTCCCAGGACAGACCCTGTGATGTTCTGCTTCGTACCAGCCTCCAGGAAGAATACATCCCATCAACCACCAACCTCTGAGCCCAACCATCCCACCAGTCTCTAGGGTTTGGCAGTGCCAGGGAAACTGTCTGATAAACAACAAATTAGCACACCACAGTTGTACATGCTAGGCCTTTTCTGGTGGAAAGTTTTTTCCTAACTGAGTTTTCTTTCCTGAATAACTGCACCTTCCAGATGTCACAAAAAGAGAAAAATCAAACTAAACAGACCTGGTTTTTCACATGAGACTATTTACATTGAGGTAGGCCATATAAGTGTTCATGGCTTTAAAACAATAAAATACACATTCAGACAAAAAAGAGAGAAAAGTGACCAACACTCCATGGGAGATCAGTATTACAAATCAGCAATCATAAAAGACTGCTGAGAAACAGAATAGAAAGAAATGTCAGTCTGAACCCTATGGAGTAGTTAGGCTGTTTCTACTGCTGGTGAATTAGTCTTTAAATTGCCATTTTTCCACAGCAAATTAAAGAAAAAAGAAAATAGCTTTGCTTGCATCTGCAGCTGTCTGTGAAGTACGACAGCAGAATCAACAACAGCACTACAAGAATAACAGTTATGTTTGGCCAAAAGGAATTCATCACAGAAAACATCAGATCACTGGTTAAAGAGGTCAGTGACTGTTTCAGTCAATTGCTGTTGAAACACATGGGTACCTCCTGGTTTCACAGCAGAGCAGTAGCTACTTTCTGCTCCTAAAAAATTTTGAAAGGACTATATAGTGATGAGAGGCCTGCTCCCATGATAGTGCATACACATAGTTTATACATTCTGTAAATTTTTGCAAAGTCTCTAAACATAACTTGGGCAATGTAAGTTTCCCTGTGCCAGTGGTGATTAGGTATCATCAGGTATTCCAGTCCTCCAAGTTAACGCCTACCAAAGCTCTAGAGAATACTGCTGCTCATGTCCAAATCTTTCCTTCAAAAAAAGCCTCTAACTACATGACCTTGCCAGTCCCCAAGCTTCAGAGAGAGTGCATGACACCAACATCCCCCTTTAAAGGTCCCTGTCAGCCTGTGGAGAACAAACCTGCCAAAATTGATCCCTGGATACTGGACTAAAGCAGAGGAATGAACATCCATGCCCACACATAGCTTCAATTCCTCTTAAAATAACCACGCCACATTTGGGGCTTTATAAGTCAGTAGCTCTGGCTGTATATGTCAAAATTTAATGTCAAGCAGAGTTCTCATTCCAAATGCTCAGTCACAGGCTTTTCATCTCTCTGTTAAAAGAACAAACTGGTATCACAGTGCTGTAAGCATGATGAGTTCCTTGGAATAGAGTGGCATCTCTCATCACTCAGCTTCACTCTTGCTATATAACTTGTATATCCAAGCATCTCCAATGTTACTATTATAATAAAACTCTGCAGCTCCAATTTGGATTGGTTTATTTCAGTACCACTCAAGGTTTTCCTTTGTAGTGTAGAACCTGCATTTATTCTGAACAACTGCCCTTTTAGTTGCAAAATTGATCAAGCAGTAATCCATCCACCCAACAAAGTTCCTCAGGCAGGATAATTCTCTGTAATATATCACTGCTCTGATTTTAGAAGCCTGAACAATGCAATTTCCACCATATTGCATTTAAGCTCTTTTGAGATTAAACATACATTTTTTTTCTTTTCATGGTAAACAGCTTACCACTCTTATTTACACCCACATATAATGGTGAAACCAATGGGATCCAGTCTGAAACTGCTCTGTGGCTTTCCTTGGTGCCTGGAGAAGTTTCCTCCCACAGACTCAAGACATCCCAAGGGCCAAATTAATGAGCACAGCATCTCTGGCCTAATTCCTGTACACTGGAAATGTTGCTTCCCTGGAGCCAAAATATCAATTTACTGCTCTTTGCCCAGGCACCCCAGGTTTCTAAGACTCAGGAGAAAAATATCCATAAAGAGAAGAGACATTCTTTCTGAAGCAGGCATTTCATATCTCTAATTGTACGTCTGTGCTGCCATTACAAGCATCTGAGACTCAGGGAAAGCTAAAAACATGTTGTAGCTTAAATTAAAATAATCATCAAAAGCATTACAGATAATGCAGTACATAAGCAGTAAAATTACAGATGGCATTTGCATTTTTACCTTCAGAAGAATCAATCCAATTTTAACTGAAATAAAGCTACTACCATAAAGTTTGAGAATCATAGAATTTGCAGAGTTGGAAGGGACCCCTCAGGATCATTGAGTCTCACTTCTGGTCTAGATGAACATGTAATAATGAAGATGGTTTTTACTTGCAAATTTGTCCTTTCTTCCTTCTTGTTTCCTAAAAATATTCTTTTTAAGCTGTCAAGCGTACTGCATTTGCAGATCTGTTAAGCAGAAAAAACATCTGTATCCCGTGATTGTATTTTCCGGTACCTTTAGATCAGCAGAAACCTGTCTGGTTTTCCTTTGCATTTGTATAGTTTGTCATAATTAAGTATCACAGGATTACAAAGGGTTAAGAATGTCACCGCAGTGAAACTGCTGCCCACTGTGACACTGAGATTTTTTTACATTATGTTTTTCAAGTTGTGTGCTTCATATGGAACTTTCCAACCTCCCTTCCACCCCCATTTGCATTTTTTCAACTTAAATGTGACCTTAGAGTGTTTTGTCTCCAGCTCCAACCTGCCTAGGTAGCACTGAGTTATTCTTCTGATTTAAATGCCTTTTGCATATTGTCACTCCTGTGGACATTCTTTTTCTACCAGAGTATTTCCCAACAATCTGTACATTCCAGCTCTGACTTAAGCTTATATGGATATAGATATATAGACATAGATAAAAATAAAAAAGGAAGCTTGGCTGGCTTCTTCCTGCACCTTTTTTAAGTTAGCAGACTCCACAGTCTAGGACTATCATTCTGTCGTCTTCCACATGTCTTGAGTGTAAAGTACTGCCGTAATACAGCTAATGCATCAGTTGAGAGAGCAAAGGGGTTTTAAATTAACCAAGTGTGTTTGGAGCCTATGGAACTGTCATATGAACTACAGCTATCACTGCAGCTGTGCCACCTCAGCCCACAGTTACATAAAGCAGGTGCTTAGATCCTGTGTCAGTGTGAATGTGTTTTGTATGAATTTCTGCTGCATCTTTCTGCCTCCTCCTCAGAAACCAGGTAAAGTTAACGCTTTTAGTTGACCACAGAAAACAGATTTTCCCCATGTCCTGCACAGGGGTTTGTAAGACTGCACAGAGGTTCACAGGAGGTAAGGCAGGCTGCAGGCAACCACACTGCCAGTCCAGGCACCTGAATCCATTGTGAGTCCATCTGCCCCAGGCCAAGCAGAGCTTTGTGCATCATCAGCCCTTAACGTTTTCAGGAGCTCCAGTTCTCCACCAACAGCCTCATCACAGGATATTGAGGTGCCTTCTTGGGCTGTGACCATTCAAATGGGCTTCAGGAAAAGGAAGAAAGCTGGGTCAATTCCCTGTTGGATAAGGATCTCCATTACTGTAGCTCTGTCAACATAAATTAGATTTTCTCATTCTAGTCGGCACAGTGTGTCACATAGAATTCATTACTAATATTTGATAAGGTGTTATTTTTGGAAAATTGGTTGTTTTTTTCTCACCCACAGATACAGCTTCAAGCAGTTACATATCCAAGATAGGCTTACACATAAGAATATACATATATTGTTGAGTTCATTCTGGGTTCTTAGACCACAGGGCCAGATTCAAGTAACAGCAAAGTTCTTTGTGTAATAAGGAGGACACATAGAACAGGTTCTTGACAATGAAATGTTTCAAAGTCTTTCACTCACCTTCTTTGTAAAGCCTGCATTCCTGGAGAAATTCAGAAGTGCCTTTAACTAATAGGTGAAGAGCCTCCCAGCCAGAAGTGCAGGAGAAAGGATCAACATAAAAGGATTTTGTCTGAAAAGCTAAAAACTGTGTTCTGAGTTTAATAGTCCTTGAGAAATCTTGATATCCCAAAACTGGAACAGAGCTTGGAACATAAATACCAAGATTGTTTCCCTTATCACACAGTAGATTCAGCTGTAGCACTTTTCTTTTTTAACCCACCAATTGAGCGAATAAAGCAGAAGTGATAACCTTCCAAACATTAAATATATTGGTCTGTAAATTCCCAAGAAGCAGATTCCTCTTGCAAAAATTGGTTTTATCTTTTCTCAGGGTTTCCTTCTAAAACTACACACCCGCTCACACAGAGCAGATTTAATTACAAGCCATTGCTTCCGCCTTTATTATTACTGAACACCACATTCAATTTGAGACATAGGTCTATCACTTCTGCAGAACTCTTTCTGCTTGCTTCTAGTCAGAAGACTGCTGAAAGGGAGGAAATAAGGTAATTAAATCATTCTTCTTACTCATAAGAGCATGCACAACATTCAACTAAATTTATATTAATATCCCTGAGAATCGTAACTTCTTAGGACAGTTTGAGAGCCAGTGTAAATTGAAGTTGCTCATTTGAATGCAAGAGAAGCTTTAGTATAGGTAGCTCCTTCAAAGTGGCAGTGATTTATTCCATCTGAGAATCTAAGCTGGAATCTGGAAAAATCAATGTTACTGTAAAAACATCAGCTTGTATAGAACCTGCTCAATAAATAAAATGCATTTGCTTTAGGACAAATAGATTTCCAAGTGCTCTTTTACAGAAATACTTAGTCCGAACTGAGCAAAGCATCAAATTCTGAATATCAGGTGATCCACAGAGCTTACTGCAGTCAATGGACTTCTTGCTCAGCCTCCACTTGGAGTGGAAGCAAGTGTCCTTCTGTCCTTGCCCAGCTCCAGCTCCTGTCCCTTGCCCAGCTCCAAGCCATTCTGCACTGCAGTGGTTTTCTCTACAGAGAACTAGGGCAACACTGAAGCCCCGGGATCACAGTCACCATTTGCCACAGGGTGGGGCCCAGCTCTTGGCCATGCTGTGCATCAGCTGCCCTGGTCAAACACAAAAGTTTGATGTGCCACTAGAGGATATCAGTGAGCTTGTCCCCTTTTACTGCTGATGAATACACCCTTTTAAACTGTGGCAAAGCACAAAATGCCACCCAAATTCCCGTTCATAAATGCATTATACATCCCACATGCATGTTTTTCAGACTCCTGCAAATGAGGGGGCAGACTGAGCAGGGGAGTTTGGAGTAGGTGAAGGGGAGATCTTTTGCCACACAAACAATTTGTGACCTACTGTGAAAACGGCACATGCAGCCATGCAAACACCAGGTGCACTCACCAGCCCTCCTGTTGGCACACAGCCACCACCATTCCTGCCATCACCAGCTCCATGGGGCAGCACTTGGGAAGTCCTGCTTGGGCCCACCACCCTGGTGGTGGCTGCAGAATGTACCCATGCCAGTGATGGCGGATGACTGACTCGGGACAACTTCGCCTTCCAGGGTCAGTGTCTGCTGCTTCTCTCCCTTGGGCATGTTGTGGAGGGTGACTGAAGGAACCTTCCCAAACTTGACCCACCATGACTTGGGCTTTTCTGGATGATCACTGGTCTGGCATCTGGTTGGATATTTCCTCAACCATCTTGTCATGATTTTATCTAGTCATCACTGGTCTCAGCAGACCTTGCATCCATCTAGTGGTAGTTTGAAAAAAAGAGCGTTTAGGGTCAACAGCTCCCTTTTGAGTTGTATTGATTCCTTGTATCTCACCAGTTAGTCTCGTAGCTGTCTGGCAGGCCCCGGGTTTCAAGGGAAGGCTGAGTAGTCTTCCCCACACAGGCCAGCTTCTTTGCAACCATGCTCTGGAAGAAGCTCAAAATTTGCATTTTCTTCCATATTTTTGAATAAATCTGTTCCTTCCCATCTTGAACAAGACTACACAAAGGCCACATAAAATGGAAAGTGGCACTGAGAGAGATTGTTGCTATCCATGGATTAATTCCCAATCTGGCCAGCTGTACATGCATGTTTCTGACTTCAGGTTAATAACCAAAGACACTCCATGATCAGATGCAACTGCAGGAAAAAATAGTGTAAAGACTCAGTGACCAGTGTCTAGCCATTGTATTATCCCATCTCAGTAAGAACTGGAAACTTCTGGGAGAGAAATTGAAAGCAATAAAAGGAGGAATTGTATAGCACTATTTTGTGAACAGGGACTGTCATTTTCCCAAAACAGACTTTTTCTCTAATAGGATCAAATACACTGAATCAATACTTCAGCCCAGATGGGGTTCATGGTTTCCAGAGGAACCTTTCTGGAGGAAGGTACACATCTACAAATACTACTGATATTTTACGGGACTATGGCTAAAGAGAGCTCTGTTTAATTTTGTTTTAATACTGTTACCATGTTTTAGGAGAGGGGGAAGGGGAAGGGGAAGAAGAAGGGAAGAGGAAGGGGAAGAGAAGGCTTTCTGTCCTGACACATTACAGCACAGACTAGGTGGGGCTGGAAAATGCTGCTGTTTCCCTAGAAATATTGTATCTGTGGCTGCAATAAACCCAGGAGGTTAGTGAGCAATAAACAAAAGTATGTTCGTTACTAGCTCGTGTCCTTGCTTCTATTGAGTCTCATGTTTCTTTGCCAGAAAGAGCATCATTAGCTTTCCTGCTTTACCTCCCAAATTTATTCAAGTTGTACAAACTGGGGAGGTTTTTCCTCTATTACTCTTTCATGCATTTAGATAGAAAGACATATGTATACACAGACACTCAAAGTGTGAGATAATTTTTATATAAATGATATGTGTAAATGATATATTAATAACAAATAAATAGTTTATTATATATTTAGGAGGTTTATATATAAGCATATATGTGCATCTAAAAACTTTTTTTTCTAGAAAGATGCATGGAATCAGCATTCAGAGTTGCTGCATATCTCAGAGTTTCACTATAATCCAGTAACGTGTTACTGAATTCCCTGTTTTCCCAGTTCAACTCACTCCTTCATTTTCCTTCACCTCCAATGCTATGAATAAGGAAAACTACAGCAACCTCCCATCTAAAGCTTTTCTAGAGGTCTCCAGTGTACTGACACAGTACAAGTGCTCACTCTTTAGTATTATCACTATACAAGTCCCCTCCAGGTTTTGTTATCTGGAATTGATGAAGATTTCCTGGCCAGAGAAAGAAAAAATTCCTTACAAACCATCATTTTATAGAATCCTCACTAAAAACAGTTAATTCAAGGAGTTATTTCATCAAGAAGTTTTCTTTTAAACCGTTGTGTGTTATCTGTTCTTCTCCTTATCCACCTACTTTTCTGCTAACCACTTGCATTCATCTTTGCAAACAAGGTTTTATGCAGGAACTTTTAAATTAGAGCCTCTATATAAATATGCCCTTAGAAATTTCTTCACAGGATGTCACTCACATACAGTTTTAATTGTATAAAATGCATATATTTGAAAAAAATAGCAGTAAACTTTTTCAATTTATTTGTCTCATTTTATTAACTCTGGGAAGCAGCACTGTAGCAGCCTCTGGCAAATAAAAAGGAGCAGATGTTGCGCAGAGGAAGGGAGATTATTTTCCTTCTTATATTCAGCATCTGCTTTACTATCCTTTGACCTGTTGAAAGATTAAGCTCCAGTGAGACTGTTTGCACTTAGATCTTCCTGAAGCCTCCTCTGACCAGGAAGGATTCTATGACTGTTAAGAAGGATTTGATGATCTACCTATTCAATATTAAAATCCTTTAGATAATTCTGACGCTTCTTTGTTTCAAAAATAGCCTGTTCCCTTCCTGTCACCTGGTCACTGCTTTGCGTAGAACAAGCACTGCATTGAGCATTAAGACATTTTCCCTCTGTTCAGCTTTTGCTTGTAAACATGGGTCAATAATAAAAGCAGTTGTAAGTATACAAGATGAAGTACAAAGACAAGATTATGTGTCTGTTACCACTGCTCAGTAAAAGTTTCTCATCTTGAAAATGCTAATGTTTGAATACTAATGGCAGACAAGCAACCTCCTGTGGCCCTTCTAGTTGCATGCATCAGTTTTGTCCAGACTGTGTTTCAAATGTAAATGCTGGGAGATGTAATTATTGGTGGATACAGATTTTAATGACTGAAATAGAGACATACAGAAGATCTAGCTAAAGCCTTGGCCCAGAAAGCACAATAATGACATATTAATCATAATCAAGCAAATAATTTGTTCAATGCATCTTATTTCTTTTTCCAGTGTATGGAATACTTCTTTCCAATAAAGATATAAAAAACAGAATATAAAGCTGTTCCTTACAGCTACTTCTCTGATGCTGCAAACAGACAAGCTGACAGTTTCTAGTCCAACATTTCCACAGAAACATCCTCTATGTCACATATTTCACCAGTTAAAAAGTATGGACTCTTTGGTACCATTTAGATAACTCTAGGTTTTTGGTGTGAAAGGAAGAGCTGAAGGGGGGCCATCCCCTCTTGTGCTGAATATCATCCATTTCCACAGAGCTGTACCACCCTTAGTGGGGTAACAGTCTATATCTGTGTAAGCACGAATGTTCATGGAAGACTGCTACAAAACCTACATTACAGTGGAAATTTTACATTTTAATTTGAAGAATTTGGTAGTCTACTTTCTGTCCCATAAGAAAACATAAACTTTATATACTTTGTAAAAACAATGACAACAAAGAAAAGAAAAGAAAAACCGGAAAAATTGACTCCATACTGAAGAACCTTGAATCTTGTCAGAAAAATTTGGGGCTTTTTTATGATGAAAGGTAAATGTATTGTCATGCTCTCACAGACCTCATTCATTATTTCTGAGGTGATTAGCTCTTGAACTAATAGGGTCCTACCTATTCAAGAGTCTGAGCAGGCACCTGAGTAAAGACAGAGACAGATCAGAGGAAGAGAAACCAGCAAAACATCCCTCTCAGGATCATTTTTGCACTACTCTTATTTTAGGTATCTTTTGCTGATCCTCTCTAATTTACTGATAAACATCAGAAAATGTGTACTGTCAAACATATTTCTGCAATTCCACATGTGCCATTTTGATGAGGTCCTTGGAAGAGGAGACAATATGGCATGTTACTGCAGTATCCAGATATGGGCTGGCAGCTCCTATTCACAGCCATTCAGCACCAGCCTGAATAGCTCTGTGCATCAGAACAGGACTCAAGGCAATCACACAATGCAGCAATTGTTGGTAGGAATTCTCATTTTAATTGCCCTCCTAGTGGCCTTGCACAATTCACTTCCCCTACACTTGTTTGAAATAGGAGTCCTCACACAATTACTGTGTGATAATAATGATTACGAAAATGATGATAATAATAAGAATGATGATTATAATAATAATTTCATCTGGTCATTGCAAGGACTGAGTGTTCTCATACAGCTTGAACACATTACATATATCAAAGACAGAGGCTTTCCCAACAGACTGTTCTGTATTTAAAGTGTTGAAGTAGCATATGCCACCATAAGGTTTTAATACAGAAAAGCTGTAATTAGCAGCAAGATGTTTGTGCTGTTGGTATCTGAAGTTAAATTGGATATTGCTTTCATATTCACACATGTATGGACATACTTCATTTCTTTCCGTTTTCTCAGGAGGACAACTATAACTTTTCCCTTAAAATATCACATTATTTCCTTAAGCTTTAATGATTCAACAATTGTGTCCCCCTAAAATAACAAACAGAAGTGCCTTGAGTGTCTTACAGTGTCAAAATAGTACCTAAGTTTTAAGTACTCAATAATTATGCCCCCCTAAAACAACAGTTGGAGGAACTTTCACTTAGATACCAAGAAAGGCTGAGCACGTCACTTTCATTAGACCCGAGATTCAATGATGAAAAAGTGTGTTAAAACAGTCAGATTATCTGACTGTGCATCTGAACCCTGAGAGCATCAGCACTGTGAAGGATTTTTCTCTCCTTTGAAAATGGGTAAATCTGCCTTGTGAATCATCAGTGATCATCAGAGAAATTAGATCAGAGCAACCAGCTTACTAGAAATTATTACACCCTTGTTAACTGCAAAGTAACTTCCTCTGGTAAACAACAGCTGTGACAAAACATACGTGGTTGTGGAGAGTTGCTCCCGTGTCCTTACACTGTTGGAGGGGTATCATCATACATTTTAAAAATATATTTAGATTACTTTTTTCATATGACTGCACACAGAGTTGAGAAATTTATCCTGAAATTCAAGGCCTCACAGAAATTCTTTTAAATATATGACAACAAAGACACATTGATGGCAAAAGAATTTTTGGAACAATTCTTGATACATAGATGATATGAGCAAGCTAAAGATTCTGAATACAAAGATTTCAGCAACTAGTCACAAGTAATTACTCCTGCTTGAACATTCACGACAGTTGAACCTGGAGGACAGGGACAGTCTTCACAAGTGGATTCAGTATCTGCTGTGCCTCCTGCCAATGAAGTTGTATTACACAGAGAAAATGTGGTTTTGTAAATAGGGAAGGAAACGTTAAACCCTTTTTTCTCCCTGGATTAATTTTTTGTACTGTGCCACCTCACCAACAAATTTAACAAATGCATTACAGACTTCATGAGGATTGTACTAGTAAGCCATACAAAAAGAGAAAGGAAAGATTACTGCTAATCTCAGTAACAAATGTCAGAACTACAATTATAAACCCCTTGAAATACCACTCAATAAAAACTGTATGAAGAATTTTGCATTTTAACAGTTTCTAATACCAGTTTTGGACCCTCTACCCAGAAATTTGCTCCCAATGTGTGCTGTAACCCCTAGACATAACTTGCTTGGGATTTTAGATCACACCAGGATCTCCCAACACATCAGTTATCTTTAGCCTAAACAAGAGAAAATTAATTTGAATCATGTCAGTGACTAAATCCCTCTGGCTGCAACCACTGTCCATAAAGACAACAAGCAGGAAAGCATAGACAAAGCCTGCATGATTCATAGTGGCCAGTGGAAATGATCCAACTGCAGTGCAGATTCAGCAACTCACATGACTGGTCATATTCTTTAACAGGCACGTTCATAGACAAGACATTCAACTCCTACCAAAGTCTGTAGGATGAAAGCAACAACCATGTTTGGGTGCTTTCCAGTATTAGTCTTAGGTGCTCTGAAAGTCTTTGAAAATTTACTTATCTCCAGTATAACTTTTAGTGAAAGTCGCTGTTTTCCAGCTTGATGTCAGCTAAACAAAAATGAAAATAAGAGAGATTTTATACATATGTATGTGTATGTGTATACACAAATTTATATATTTATAATTGGGAGTCACTCTGGCAATATGGAAAATAACATCTGGGTAAAAAACTACAACTCCAAGACTGTTCTCTCAGCCCTCCCTTTGTTCAAGGAGAGAGGGATCGGGAGTGGGGATACAGCCAGATAAGCACCAGCAGTCTGGGAGCTCAGCTCCTTAATTAGATCCTCATCAGTCCTGTGCAGCTGCAGCACAGGGAGCAGAGTGGCTCTGCAGACAGTGCACAGCTGCAGGGTGTCTCCCTGTCTGTGACTTTCAAGCCCCATCAGCTGAAGCTGCTGTTACTAAGCCAGATGTGAAATATGGCAAATGCCTGACTGATACAAGACCCACCCCTATCCCACACCTATTTATGTGTCTGGTGGGCACAATACTCTCTCACAGAGCTGACACACTGGGCCAGCAACCTCCCTGTCAGATTAAGGGTTTGAAACACATATGCAAAATAGGCAATCATTTTTAGTATCTTAGTGAGAATTCTACTTTCTATGATTGCTTCTAGGAGGACAAGGAGGCCATTCCCCAAGCTGGAGTTTAGCTGTGGGAGAGGAAACCAGCAACACAAACACCATATTCCTCCAGAAAAATATGATCTGCTGTAACACTTTTTCACACACTGAACCCCAGGGTGAAGCCACCAACCTCTGGACCCTGAAGGGTGAGGATAACCCCAAGAAAAGGAATGAAAAAAAAGAGTGTGGTGTTTGTGTGTGTGTGTATGTGTGTAAAAAATAAATTAATTCTTGGCTTACTTTTATGTAGATGTCATTCTTCTTTGCCTGCAGTCAGGATTTTGAGCATGGCAGCACCAAAATGTGAGACATGCCACTCCAATACAGCCTTTATAGCACTATGCCAGGCTCCTAACACTTCCCAGACTGAATTCCTCCTGCTTGAATGCTAGGCAGAGAGATGGTGGGAATGATCTAGTGGTGGTAACCTTTCCACTGGAAAACATAAAGCAGGATATCTTCCAGACTTAGGTGACAGGCAGAAGCAGGATTTGAAACACCCAGCTCTTGTTTGACTCTCTTTTTGGTGAGTATGAATACCCCTTTTTTACAAATACAAAATCTTACTTCCAGTTTTTATGTCCCTAGCCATCTCCACTGTCTCCTTTTGAAGGGAAATTGTCAGAAGTCAACATTAATCTCATTTTACAGTTTTCTCTCCACCCAAAAATACCCTGCTGATTATAAGCTTTGCAGTTCCTGTCCATGTACAATTTCTTCTCTTAACTGCGTTCCTGTTCAGCACTGGACAGTTCTGGGCTTTTAAGAACTTCCTTTATTAATGTGGAATCATATAATTTTCCTTCATACACTTAACTCTCTCATAATCTTAAGATGAAGGCAGCATATTATTTTCTTCAAGCTAATGGTAAAGCAACTCCTTTATTCATATGATCATTATTAAAATTTACAAGAGCATGATTTGTACAGGAAAAATAACCCTGTGTGTACAAAGACAATACAGAAAATTTGACAGAAAGGTATGAGAAAACATGAACATGTCTAACATCATCAAGATGCAACTATCTCCATGTTTTCAAATAAAAACGAAAAATGTTAATAACACCATATTTAGAGTAAGATCCTATTAGATTCTTGGTAAATCACATCCATCTTGCTTAAGCCTTTCATCAGAGCCCTGTCCTGTCTACTAGCCAAAATACTGCACATATCATATCCATATTCTGACTGCTGTCCATCTCATCAATGCAAATCATTCTCAAATCCCAGTAACCCAGTTATAATTACCCAGTAATAAGCTGGTAAACTTATCAAGAAAGAAAGGAAAACCAATGCAATGCATGAAATCTCTTGCTATAGAATTATGTGTACCGGAGGATAGATTATACTGCTAAGATTCAAAGCCATGCCAAAATTTAGGATCAAAAAACCAGGTCAAGACAAAATCCTATCAGCCATCTTCAGGGTATTCAAAGGGAGTCCGGTACCTAAAACCCAGATCACCAGATATCAGTGCCATTATTTATGGAAAACCAGATAAAAAAGTTGGGATAGGGACAGCAAAAAGTGGAGATGAAATCCAGAAGTCTCCTGCTCTGATTCTTCATTGCTGGTTACCTACTTCAAGACAGCGTTTGTCAGATTCAGCTCCAGGCTACATTAGTTTATATTGATCTAATTTTGTACACCACTTCTGTACAAGCCAGCAGCTTGGGGTGTACTGAGACATTATCCCTGTCTATTGCACCACAATGTTGCACTTGTAGGTACTCTGACCCAATTTAAAATCAGAACTGGGAGAGAATTCTGGTGCATAACAGAATTAACCTGACTGAGAAAAGAAGAAGAAACCAATAACCCGTCTTAAATTTCAGATTTTTTGGTCTAAACATCAAGCTAAGTTTGGCTGATAGATCAAATTCACAAAATGCAAGATGCTCTAATGCAGCCTGATGGTTTTACACACATTTTGTTTGAAGAGGGTCCAAACCACCAGAGAATGTGGCCCTGTAGCACACTATAGCAGTGTAAGAAGGAGGGAAAGCATACGCAGGTAAATCCTTTGCTGTTTGTTTAAATTCAAGGAGATTTTCTTGGAATAAGCTTAATATCACACAAAGGGCAGAGACTTATTCCATTATAAAGCTACTTACTAATGAAGTTTATTTTACCCTTGTACCCTATTGACTTGTTAGTTCCCTGGTCAGATGTTCCATGGTGCAAACAGCTCTGCTCTCAAGCAAGCTTTGCCTTGGAGTCTCTAGAGCTACTGAAGTCAACAACATTCACTCAGCACAGGGGCCAAGGACAGAGCTTGAAGTCCTTCACAGCCTGCAGGGTCTCCTTCTTTTGTACACAAAAAGCACCCAGCTCTGTTTCGATACCTGCCTGCAATCTCAGCCAGCTCATTTAAAGTAGTCTTTTAGGTTAATGCAACAAAATAGATCAATTTGACAGCGTGCTGCCAACAGATTGATTTTCTCTGCTACTCAAAATACAGGTCCCAAAACACAAAGCATTTGTAAATCAATTAATAAAATAATTGCTATGCAGGAACACTCTTAGAAGTAATAAGAGTACCAGACATGCAGACTGATCTTTCACATTACTAATAATTCACACAGTTGGTATTTAGAGGAAGGGGAAAACTCTCATGTCATCCTAACTTCCAATATCTTTCTGAAAGAAGGTCAAAGATTATTCTGCCTCGCAGCCCTGGAGGCATTCAAGGCCAGGCTGGATGGAGCTCTGAGCAGTAGAACTGGTCTGGTGAAAGGTGCCCTTGCCCATGTCAGGGGGTTTGGGGAGAGAAGATACTTATCTCTAAGGTCCCTTCCGACTCAAAGGATTCTGTGATTCTAAAATAGAGAATTTTGGTCAATTAGGTTACATTTGTCACACAAACACATCAAGTCTTATCAGACTTTTTTCAAAACCTCTTTCAGCTTTTTGAATTAAAACAGTTATCCTGGAAGAATTTAAACACTGATTTTGGCCTGAATCTATTCATGTTCTTTGTTTTTTTCTACCAGCAAGAAAAAGGGCAATTTGGTAGGAAAGCATAATTGAGCCAGTCTGAGTTCCTCAACAGGGATTTGTGTTCTCCATCAGCTGTATGGAGAACACAAAATTAAACTAACATTTGCTTTCACTTTGGGTTGGTTTGTCTTTAGTTAAAGTGCCCAAATTTTCCCAAGAATTTTGAAAAAATACTTTTCCCCACAAAATAAAAGAGTAGATTTTTGTCTATTTTATTTCCATCATCATGTAAGGAACAGTAGGAGAAAATGTACAGCTTTCTTGATTTTAGGCAACTTGAACTATAAATAAGGTTTTCCAGAATGCCAAGCACCTGCTCAGCTACAGCTGTGTTATACCCAAACCAGGAGTCATTTTCTGTGTATAAGATGCTCAGCCTGGTGGAGAAGAGGGATGGGAACCAAATCCCTCAGTGGATACACTTCAGTATCCAGTGTCCTCAGCTGAGAGTATCCAATGGAGAAGAAATTTTTTCAGCCTGCGCCTACTAGAAACCCTGAAAAATGTCAAGCAAAAGCAGTCCCTCTGTCATCCCCACCCCATTTCGACACTTATCTGAGTGCCAGAGTTATTTGACAGAACAGAGGGACAAGCCAAACTTGGGGAGGTTGAATGAAAATTAAAGATAATAAAAGCAACAATAACAATAACTCCACACAAAGTAATTCAGACAAAAACATTATGGTTTTCAGATCTGATCATTCAACATCAAAAATGTCAAAATCGAGATGATCTACATTGTCTCCAGGAAGACTTCTGGGTCCCATAGTTATGTGTTTAAGTAAAATGATAGTTTCTCCTCAGCATGCCTGCTTTTTTTGGTGAACAGGATGACAAAATTGTTTTGAGGGCAGGAAATGTGCTACAGAAGTTTGGCTGGATGAAACTAAGCTGCAGGTGTATTTTCACATAGATAATATTTTTACCACAAGGTCTGTTGTATAAAGTTTGTGTAGGAAAGGTTTTATTTATATTTAAAATAAGTAAAGTCAGACACAAGTGCTTTATAAGCAGTCTAATTTAACTTCCAGACAGAAAGATAAATTTCTCCTGAAACAATCTATTCAAGACCAGACACACCAAGCCCCCAACTATGCAGTTGGTTGTTAGTTCCTATAAATGTTTCTAGAAAGGAATAGTAAAAAACAACTTGGATGGCAAAGCAGTATCATTTTTCTTGCCAGAAGTTCTTCTCACTTGCTTTAAGTTTTAAAAAAAAATTATTTGGTCCTTCAATATCCCTGTACACCTGCGTGCAATGATACCAATCAAAGTTCAGAACCATATCTAAGTCAGTGTTATTCTAACAAGTGATGGGGAAACTTTTACTGGAATCTGAAGAATAAGATCTAATCAAAACATTAAAAAACAATCCAGTCTAAGAAATACTTAAACAGCAATGTGTACTTTGTAATCTGAAGGACTAATATTCTTTTTTCTAAAAGTAGGACATTCAGACAGAGTGGTGCACTATGCCCACGAACAGCCAATGCTTTATCTGCAGAAACAGGAAAACACATTGGTAAAAGCAGTATTTCAACTAAATAAAAGCACTATTTGCATAAACTGTCCCTCTCACATTCTAAAGGCAATGAACAGAAACTTGACATAATTTCTGCAAGTTGTCCCCTTCTTCCCAGGAGCTAAGTGTAACTTATGACTTGGCTGTTGAAGTAATTCAACCCCAGATCCTTTTGACCACAAAGTGCAAGTAATATAGTTAAAGGAAAAGCAAAAGGAAAGGGAAAAGCAGGAATAACAGGAACATCAAAAACACAGGGATATCCATTCATATTGCCTCTGCACATGTTGATTCTTTATAGAACACCATTGTTTCATTTCTGGTACTTCAGTCTTTCAATTTTTTAAAGAACAAAATATTTCACTTGCTATTAAATCAAACTTCTGATTATGTAGGTGGTTTTTAATTTTATATTCCCTTTAATTATAACAGCATGAAATTTCTTTTACCCTTCTCTTTGAGCACTCAGTAATGAAGAACTGCCTCCTACAATTAAAACAGGATTATTCTATGTTCTGACACACACTGCAACCTCTTATTACTGTCTGAAGCATGTCTTTAAAAACGTGTTTACATAAACAGCAAAGTTTTCTAAGGACACAGTTTTAGTGATATTTGTTCTATGAAGTTTTGCCTGTGTTTCATGAGAGAGGGGTAGAGGGTCAACTGTAGATTTTAGATGGGCTTGCAGCATTTCAAAGAACCACAGAATGGTTTGGGTTGGAAGGAACCTTAATGATCCTCTAGTTTCACCCAACTTGCTGTGAGCTGGGACACCTTCCACTAGACCAGACTGTTCAGAGCTCCATCCAATCTGGCCTTGAACACTTCCAGGAATGGGGTATCCACAGTTTCTCTGGGCAACCTGTTCCAGTGTCTTACCACCCTCACAGTATTTTATATCTCATCTAAACCCACCCTCTTACAGTCAGTAGCCACTGTCCCTTGTATTTTATCTCAGTATGGCATTCTGTGTATTCCAAGCTTCCAGAAGTGTAACAGTGTTCAGTTCTGGCTTTATGAAAACCTCATACTTTACATAAGTTTTCTGTCATCTTTCTTCAAAGAAAGTGTCTTGGTTTGAAAGACAAGTGTCTGCTAAGGAAGGCAGGAGCTCCCCTTGGAATGGCAGATGCGACCCCCCTTCCCTCCGAGTTATTATAATTTTGAAATCAAGGGGCTTTTAGGCAGAGATGTGGGAAATAGGAATAACAGTTCTTTGCTATTATATATCTGTATGTGTATAACCAGTCAAACAAACAGCAATAACTGTGGCAGTAACAGCAAACAATCACAAACCCAGTCCCAGCCTTCTCGGCTGTCGGGCCCTTTCCCCTCGGGTGCAGTTCCGCTCGCAGCCGGCAGGGGCGCTGGCGGCTCCCGGTGAGCACGGCAGGTGCGATGGTTCCCCCACGGCTGCAGGGGGCGCTCCGGAGCGAGCTCAGGGAGCACGCGGCACCGGTGCCCTGGGATCCCGGGGAGGGATGGAACAAAAGGTTCACAAACCCCTGGGCAGCTGATCCTGGTGTCCGGCTGGACCCTCGGGAACAGCAGGCTGGAACGGCAGGGATGAGCACAAATCCCGGGTGGCAGATGAGATGTATCCAAACTGCAGAGCCGCGGTGGGAACCCCCTGGAGGTCTGGGCAGGCAGGGTGAGCACGGCTACAATGCAGCAAAGGCTCAAAGCAACCGTGGGGGCAGGATGGCCATGGCCCGGCTCCCAGCGGGGCAGGGAAGGCGGGCTTGGGATCCCGGGGTTTCTCTGGCAGAAGGAATAAAGCAGCCATCGAAACAGCCTCCCTCTCTGTCCAAACGCCGGGGACCGACTGACCGCACGCCCAGGTGAAACAAAAGAGCAGCCAGATGCACCCCTCCCCCATAGCCAGCTCTTTTGTTTTTCTTAAATACCCAGCAATTTGTCCCCCTAGTAACACGTATGGGGAAAATTCCTTTAACAGAAAAAAAAAAACCAAAAAAAAACAAAAAAAAAAAAAAAAAAAAACAAAAAAAAAAAACAAAAAAAAGGAGAGCTCCTAAAACCCCAACAGAAAGAAAAACAATAAACCAGTTTAAAAAAAATTGCACATGGCTGTCTTAACCAGCAGGTCTTTACACCCATGGCATTCAAGACAAACTGAAAGGAAAAAGGAAGCAGAAATAAAAGCTGTTGACTGAGGAAATAAGCAGAGAGAATTTTGTCAAAATGGAGATGGTTTCATTCATGCCAAGGAACCAAATGACTTGGGGCAGCTCTGTGAGATCTGGGAGTCTTATTTCTGAGCTTGCAACTGGTACACAAACAGCATAAATGCACCTGTGTCAAGTCCTGACCTCTGCTAGGTGTGCAGGCTGCTGGCACATGTCACTTTGCAACTGTGGGGATGGATAGGCCATCTGTCTGGGTGTATTCTCCTCCTGTAGTGCCACAGCTGCCTTCCCAGGTTGATGCACTCAGCTCCTCTGAGACTGTAAAATCTGGTTTTGTCATGGAGCCAGCATTATCTCTCTGAATGTAATTGGCATGGTTTATCCTCAGCTGTCAGCTAAATACTGTGCAGCCACTCATTTACTCTCCACCCCAGCCCTGATAGGTTGGGGAGGAGAATTGAAAACAGGTAGAAACCATGGGTCAGGATAGGAGTGGTTTAGTGATTGAAATAAATGAGAAAAAGAAAAAGAAGAGGAGGAAGAAGAAGACGAAAGAAGAAGGAGGAGAAGGAGAGTAATGAAAAGGGGGACTACAAAGAGAGAGAGAGAGAGGGGGATAAAACCTAAGACAGACAAGTGACCCCCCAGTACAATCACTCAACATCTGAGCAGGGATTGTCCCCTCCTGGTCTACTTCCCCGAGTTCATACACTGAGCATGACACTCTCTGGAATATCCATCTGGCCAGTTGAGGTCAGCTGTCCCAACCATCCTCCCTCCTGGCTTCCTGTGCACCTGCTCACCAGCAGATCATGGGAATCTGGAAAGTCCTTAACTTAGAGTAAGCCCTGCTTAGCAACAATTAGACCATCGGTACATCCAGCACTGTACCAGCTTCTAGGAAGAAAGCTAACTGTATCCCAGCTAAACCAGGATGACAATATATCTAAAGCCTAGAGAAATCCTCAACTTTACACTGTAGGGAGGGATGAAAACTCACTGAAAGCTTAGGAAAATATTGAGAAAAGGAGATTTTGTTTAGAGTGTGACTAAAGGAACAGGTGAGAAGGGGAAGCACCACACTGCTGTATGAGAACAGGCCCACAGCAGACATCCAGACAGGAAACCAAAAGTGACTACAAGTCACTTACCCATGTTAGGAAGTGCTGAAAACATCACTCCAGAGCAGTGCAGGATGGTCCATGTACTGCCTTTCAGAGCAAACAGACATTATCAGCCCAAGGGGACAGTCCAATCTGGAACAGGATCCAACCAGTATTGCCTCCACCAGCATAGTGAGTTGAAAACAAAATACCCATGTTGAAATAGCACCCACATCCAGCCCTCTCTTCTGCCCCAAAAGCCCAAGGCACTGGCTGCTAGTACAGCAAATGCACCAACTCACTGTCTTATTTGTTATTCTGGGGTAAGTAAATTTCTTCTGAATCTGACCATGATTTCCAGGTTGAACTTTAGAGGCCTTTAAGAGCAAGTGTAATAAAAACTGTTCTGTTCTACAGAGACATGGGAACAAGCCCTTTGAAAGACATTTTCTGACCAAACTGGGAAGAAAAAAGGTTCAAAATATCTTGACAAGTTCAGTTTCCTCTAAAAATTAAAAATTAAAACCTTTTGTTAACATTAAACAGCCAGTCACGTCAGGATCAAGGGTGTCCAGATAAAACTTTAGGACTGACTCCCTCAGTGTGTTTGAACACTTTTTTGGAGCAGGGAAGGAAGGCCTAATGATTTACTTTTCTAAGACTTTGATATAGAAGACTGGAGAGCTGCCTTTACAGCCTGGTAAGTCAGAGACACAACAGGGACTTTAATGCAAGCTTTCAAAGCCCCTTCACAATTTTGAGATGAAAGATCATTTCCATCTTTTATTCCAGATTCATTTTAGAGGAACGAGTGGGGGTTTTTGCTGTTGTTGTGAGGACAGAGGATCTGAGAGGGGAAAACCAGAACTTTATTCATCAGTTGCCTTGTTGTCCTGCATGGCTCACAGACTTTTAAAACAAGCTACCTTCTGCTTTCTGGCCCTTATTTGTGACTGTACTGAGAACATGGACTATGCTTCTGTGTTAAGATGATCACAGTGCAATTCAGGGAAGCTCAGTTCGCTACCAGATTGCAATGATTTTCTTTTTAAGCCGCAAAAATGAAGTCAGACACTCATCAGGAGACCTGAATGCAACTGGCTTTTCAGCATGTCCGTTTTTCAGCAGCAATAAAATAGCTACAAAAGAAAGGCACTATAATGATGCAAATGATGGCTAAGATAGAAGAGCTTCAGGCAATGCACAACACCACAATATCCATTAGGATAATATACAGCAGTCACAAGGTAAGGCAGAAGTACTTCTGACAGTGAACAAAGTCTGACCTACTTGAAGTTAAACGCAAGCATTTTTCACCCTCAAAAATAATTAAAAAGAAAAATCCAATAAGATGAAAAGATGGAAGAGTTCCCACAGCAGTCCTAGGAGAGAGGACTTGTTGGGTATTTTCAATGCTTTGTCAGTCTTGGGAAGCAGGGAAGACTGGGAAAGGGTAAAGTTTGCAGGCACAGACTGAGGTACCCAGCACATAAAACACTTTTCAGAGACAGCTGAAAGACTCACAAAATTTAACACCCATGCAGAAACAGCTCTTTCTGATTACATTCGCAGTTCTCATCGGTGAGGTGAGTCCCAGACCTCCTAAAGATGCTCACCTCAGCCATCTCTGCAGCAGGGAATGAGGGCTTGCCTATGCAGAAAAGCCATTGTTACAGGGGAAGACAGGACGCCTCAGGTATGAAAGGGAAGTGCTTTAAGCAATCAGTGCCGAGCCCCCCTGCCCATGCTACCTCACCACTTTGAAACACTAATGGCCCCTTTGTTCGATTTCATTGACTTATTGAAGGTTATTGATAAGAACTATTGCAGACCATTGCCATGCAGTCACATCCTTTCATAGCAACCAGACAATGACTTGCAGAAGGAAATCCTGTAGTCATGCATGGCCTAGCGTGGCAAAGTTTCTGCTTTCCAACTGTCATCAAGAAGGACATGGAAAAAGAGTGCCCAAAACCACTTTTTTTCAGTTTTCTGGAAGCTGAAGTGCCACCTGATTTCTCTAAGAGATAGCCCAGCTGCTGTCCCATGCTCTGACAGCATAAGGATTTTCATTTACAGTAAAAGAAAACAAGGATGAATTTTGAACCTTCATTAGGATTACCCTTATATCATTATTTTCTTTCTACTTACCCTGTTCTGGCATACCTACATGAGACTATCAGGATGTTTGGGCTTCTTAGGTTGGGGTTGGTTTTACTAAAGTTTTGCAGTCTTTTCAGAGTTTTTGAAGTTGCCTGGACTGAAAATACCCTCAGGCTATAAGAATATCGCTATTCTGAAATTCACTCCAGCTAAAAGGGCTTGAGCAGAAAACTATGCTTAACTGCCAACCCCTGATGCAATTGAGACCAAAATAGATTGCAAGTATTTTGGCAGAAGATTGCTGACCCTTGTTCTTAAACCTGAAAAGCTTAACATTACATACCACAGAAAAACACCTTGAACACTCTTGAAAAAGGAGAATTCTCCCAGCATGTTTTTTATGCTTAACAGTAGGTCCACAAGCTACTTAAGGGTGATACCTCAGACAAAAGAATGCTTTCAGCAAGAAACAGCATGGCAGAAATAGATGAAAAAATGAAACTGAACAAACAAAGAATGCAGGGAAGAGTTACCCACTGAAATGAACAAATTAGATTTCTTCTGTCAAAAAGTCTTTATAGTTTGTCACTGCTCTGGAAAGTTACCAGTGTTTTAGCTTTGCAAAAGATACACTTGTTCTATGCTCATTTGTTTTCCAGTTTCAAACTTAAAGACAGCTGAGAAGTTTATTTTCAATACCATAGTGATTGCTTTACTTGTGTAGTCAAATTAATGTTTGATCAACTTTCTGAAGAAAGAATAAACTGCAAAATGCAGGAGGGTGTTAATTCATGATGCTCTAAGAAAACATTTTTGACTTCACAGCAAAGAAAACTTAGAGGTTTCAAGCAACTGAGCTATCAGTGCTAGAAGTGAGATCAAGTCATGTTTTAGTACCAGTATTATGTCTGTTTTTCAGAAACAAGAATACCCTGAGAGCTTCTTAGTTAAACACTTGTACTCTGGTGCTTGGCTCCCACCACCTGGATCACTCACACTTGTGGGTTTTCCTTGGCCATGACACACTTCTTTAGCCAAATCCCTTCAGGAAAGGTTTTAACAGTGCAGAAAAACAGTTCACACACAATGTTAAATATTTCACCGAGTTCTGGACATCTCAGAATGCAATTGCATACTCTGAGAAGAATATTTTGACTTTTTGGAATGTCTGCTTGGTGAAGAATTCCGTACCACAGAAGTGGAACTCAAGAACCAGCACACAGAGCAAGGCCAGCAAAACAAAGCACTTCATATGAGGTCAAATAAAAGGTGTTATTCCACCAAAAATAGAAAATTTTGGGAAAAAGGATGAGGGTTGACAATAGAGAGCGAGAAATCAAGTTTTCCCCACTGCCCTTTTCAATACCATGAGAGCCTGATTGGCAGACTGCATACTTCTCAGGCTGGAAAAGCTGGAGAATGTTCAAAAAGAAAAACACGTAATGTCAGCATGGCATCAAGTGAAAACCACAAGGCAGCTGCTCTGTGGCAGCATCCTAGCTGTAAACAGGCTTGGAAAACAGAGCTAGGCAAATGCCTGCCCTTTGCACCATTAGGATTGCAGGCTAAATGTGCATGTTCTTTGCAAAGCCATGGGAAATGTCTCTGCAATTTTTACTCCCCACACAGCTAATCTACCTGGCACCCAGCAAGCCCCAAAAGTTGCAGTAACATTAACTTGGTGCCTTTGCTCTGAGCCAGTAGAGCAGAAAGCATTAGCGTAGGTGAACATTAGATGTTAAAATAAAGGGAAGACTTAAAACAATAAGGCTGTGCCACTCTTCCCCTGAGGATTTTGCAGCAGGCTCCAGTTTATTGCAAACTCAATAGAAAATAAGCTGAAAAGTCACACATGGCTCTTCTGCTTGAAATGGCTGCCCAGAGCAAAGCCTGGGCCAAAGAAAATTGCAGCCAAAACGTTAAGCCTTGATAAAACAATCCCATTTTAAATAGCAATATTTATTGTGTATTTAAAAGCATTATAAATACATGAAACATGTAGTACAGTATTTGAACACAGATGACTTTGTATTATATTCATCTACCTTAAGTATTCAGGTGTGACAAAAATGTATTGTGAATAACTAAATTTTAGGCATAGCTTTCAAGAAGTTTTATGAATCTATAAAGTACCTAAGAAATCTTAAATTATATTTCCCTTACTGCCCTGAAACAGCAACCATTTAAAAAGTTGCAGCCTTTTCCTACATCACACCTTAGAGTTTGTAAAAGATTTTTGCATTCTTCCACTGGTTCAGATTCATGATTCAGAGGCCAAACAGCTGAGGGCACCTTTAAAAAAGTTTTTAGGACATCGAAGTCATTAACAAGAAGAAGGAAAAGGTGGAAAGTATTGCAAATAGCCTCTGAATTCCCTGTTACCCTCTTCTGATTTAGTCTTTTCACAGAGGGAAAAAGAAAGGGTCATCAGCTACAAGAGAAAATCACTGATCGCAGCTAGACACAAGTTCACTGTGCCATTTCTCTTAAGCCTGCTAGAGTTTGTTCCCTCATGACACTGAAATCAGAAGCCATTTACTCATGGATAATAAATTAGTAGATGGAGGGGTTTGGGGTTTTGGAGTTTTTTTTGGGGGGAGGGCAGGTCCTTTCCAAGTTTTCTGAAAAATTATAGAACCTCAAAACTCAGCAGTAATATAAAACTAAATAGCTGATTTTTAAGGAATTTATTCCAGGCCCAAAATACTATCAAAACTTCTAGTATTTTCATAAAAAGAACTCAGAAAAAATACAAGAGAAATTGCCTACTCCTCATACAAGATAAGCTCAGGGCATCTGCAATAAGGACCCCAAATACATCAACAAAAAGAATTCCATATAGCAGCTTCCAATTAATGCAAGGAAATTAGGATATGAAGGAGAAGTCATAAATCCACTTTCCAGTTACATTTCTCACAGAATTAGTTTTTCAAGCAAAAAGGAGGTTCAGTGTAGTGAAACTGTCATACTGCATCACCTTTATGGGATCTCCTGTATGAAACAAGTACAGAGAGGTACGGAATATTCCTCATTCTACCTCTTGCTTTAAAAGTCCCATTTTCTCTGTTCTTTTGGATGCCTTGGGGCTAGATACCCAAGCTTTTAGATATCCAGGATGTCCTTCACAAACGGAAGCTCTAGCTCTCATGTAAGAACACCCAAACAAAGGAGGTCGCAGAGTTCAGCACTGGAGTTGAACACTCTGAATAAGTGGTGGGGTGGGAAGCACAATCCAAGCACACACAACAGGCACAACCTATGGCAAAGTCTCATAGCTGCAAGACAAAGGAAATGGTCAAACCTACATATTTTCTCAACTCTTTTGTCTTATATGAGTGTAGCTTGCAATAGCCAGGGTGAAATTCAATAACCTCCTTACACATTTCATCCCACTGTATAATGAACCTGTTGGCATGAGTAACACACTTGTGAGGAAAGTTTATGTGATTTCTAGAAGCCAAGGAAACACAGGCATATAGGATTTTTCCAAGCTTAGGAAGCAGAAGAGAGTGAATGCACTTAATGCAAAAATTCAGAACACTTTCACCTAGTGCTAGAAGATAAAGCTGTCACTCCCATGGGGAAAAGGTACTATCAGTATAGAAAATCCAGCATCCAGCCTTGATGAAGAGGAAAATAAAAATATATATTTCTATACTTACCTCATGGCCTCTGTTCTGCACCAGCAAACCTCAGTCTGTGCCTGCAACTTGCAGAATAGATTTCATCAATCTCTTTGGTAAAAAAAAGGTGATGTGAAGAAATCATCTCACATGAATGATGGCACTTACTCCAATGGTGATGCAGTTTTCCAGCAGGCTTTTGCAGGCCAGTCCCTACAAAATGTACATCTGGTTATATTTGTTCATCTCCAGGCTCATGCTCTTCAGTTTTTTTCACCTTTGTTCTCCTGTTTGAGTTCCAACAAGATGCTATTTGCAAGCCTTGATTTCAATGGGTTGGTGTCACCACTTTTGTTAAGATATTTGCTGAGATCACATAATCTCTTCCTACTTGAGCAGGCTATTTACTCATAGTTTTAAACATATTTCTTTCTCCTTCCTGTTACCTCATTTTGTTCAGGGACCGAAGTACTGTGATTCAGTAATCTCAAACTCAAGCTTACATTTCCCTCAGTGATTCTTCCTAACAATATAATTCAGAATCTTTATGTTTGGTTTTCTTTGTTCCCTCACATAAAGATAAGTTTATTGGCCTTATCATCTAATAATTTAGTTAAACTGAAGTTTATAACTTGCAATAAGGGCTTCAAAAGCTTCTGTTTCTATAAGAATTTCTAGTTCCTGAATTCTACCACAATAAAAGCACTTGCACTTTATGACAAGACTGTATCTCTTGAACTTATCTTCATTTGCATCATAAGTAGCCTAAAAATTACTTATTAGTACACAAGGTAGATCCCAGCTGTTGTACAGCAAAGCCAGACTCGATCACTCCGGTGTTTCCAGTTGCCAATCACTTTTAGATCTATACCTTCCCACTCTTCCCCACCCTTGAATGTCTATCCATCAGTTAAAACCCATTTAAAACTCTGTGGTAGCAGTTTTTTTGAGAAATCTTCCTAAGAATTGTTGACATGCTGTCAAAATAAAATGCTTGCAAGACAGCTTTCCAGATAGGCAGCTGAGATGACAGCCAGGCATCAGGCAGAACCACCTTGATGGAGGGGAGAAACAAGCCCTAATGAGAATGGCTGCATGGCTTCAGAGTTGGGTAGCTCTCCCATCACTTAATTTTGATGAACTAACCCTTCAGCAGCACAGCAAAATTAATTGTATTTCTAATTCCTCTTGGAATGCTAATAAAAAGAAAAAATTATAAACACCACTGAAATATTAACTACTGTCAAATTTCCTCACCAGCTATTCATTCATATGCAAGAGATGCTCACAAGCATAGCTCCCTGTGGTCATTGGGCTTGCTGAACTCTGGATGCTTCAGTTGGTATGAAAAACATTTAGAAGCTTTTTCTGCTTAATAATGAAATAAAGGTCTGAAAAGCCATTGAGTTTGACTTCCTTTAACGTAGAACTCCACAATGTAATTTAGAATTACATTTCAAATTCCACTTCTTTGTCTATGAAAGTATTATCTTTGCAATCTATCGTGAAAGTTAATGGTTCAGAACATACAAAGGTGTTACTGGAATATTCAAATATTATATTGCCATGATATTAATTCTTCTCATTTAAATCTCAAATTTATTAAAGACAAACATATTTCATATGAAATA
Source organism: Aphelocoma coerulescens (assembly GCF_041296385.1). Taxonomy (NCBI): domain Eukaryota; kingdom Metazoa; phylum Chordata; class Aves; order Passeriformes; family Corvidae; genus Aphelocoma; species Aphelocoma coerulescens. Next base: position 127,638,622 of record NC_091015.1, read on the forward strand.
GCACCTTGTCTTTTCTAAATTAGAGCACCCCTTCCCATACTGCCATGAAATATTTCAAGGATGAAAATGGTCCACTCAAAAGCCTGAAGCACTCACCTTGGAAATGGCAGATTTGTGTTCACATACCTGTTGCAAAGTGTGGGATTGTTGCAGAAGAGACTGAAATGCTCATTGCAGAGTATTCAGAAGTTTTGTGGCTGGCACATTTCAAAGGGAGGCAGATCTGAAATCACTTCCTTGCTCAAAGTCAAGCAGAATGGAGAAAGATTTTCCTTCGGTCCAAGAAGTGCCTACCCCACTGGTTTGGGGATCTAAAGGAGATGTGCATACAGTCTTGCAATCCCAGAAAGTACATTCCAGGACCACTTTTTGTAAGTGGAGAAGAACATTTGCTTTTACATGAGATTGGGCTGCACAAGAAAGGCAGACCTGGTTTAACAATCACACTGGCTGCCCCTCAGCTGGGGACTGCAATCATAGCACAAATGCAACAGCAGCATCTAAATGTTGGCCATGAGGCCCCTGGTATTACAGCTACATCTCTTAGACCCCTCTTGGACTTGAGCAATGTTCACTTATGTTCACTTATGAGGTGAAGGTATGGGGAGGAAAAATGCAACAGTGCTGTAAAGGCAAGGACAAAACTTCTCACTTCTCTGCAGGGAAGCTCTGCATTGTTCCACAAGTAATTTTTGCAGATAATAAAACAACAAACAAAACATAACATAGGGTCCAAGCCTGGGAAACCAGCAATCTGAACTGGTTATCAGGGAGCTGCCGCACAAGTTGTGCTCCTGTTGCCTGAACAAGATCCTAAGAATGTCCCCATGATTAAAGCATTAACCAGGGCTGTGAGAAATACTTTTACATACCTGATCTAAAAGAAGGCCTTTAACAGAGATACCCACATCCCAAGCAAGCTCCGCATTAACAGCTCAATCATTTTCCTAGGAAGGGGAAGGGCTCATTCCTGTAAAGAATGAGAACAGATTTCATTTCTAGAAAGTAAAGAAGCTTTTTCACACAATAGTAAAAGCAGCTAGTGAAGGGGAATGGTATGTATGTATATGTAGGTGTGCATGGTGTGGAGTCATTCTGACAGTACACAGTTAGATCGTATCTAATTTTTATTAAGAACACTGGAAACAGCCTAAAACAGGTGTTCAAAATGCATGTTAATGTAATTATATTGACAATGATAGGTGCAATGATAAACTTATCTATCTTATTAGATTTAGGAACACTTTAGAATAATCTTAAAATCAGCCTGAAATCCTGTTTAACTCAGAATTAATAGTTTATCCATAAATTTCTTATCTGTCCAATCACTGAATATAGTTTTAAATGTATATAAGTAGCTTTAGAGCCTAAATACCACTGATTTCCAAGGAAACTTCACATTTCTTTTTAGGATCTAGAGAGTAAGTCCTGTGAGAAGCAGCTGAGGGAACTGGGGTTATTTATCCTGGAGAAGAGAAGGCCTAGGGGAGACCTTATCAATCTCTACCACTACCTGAAGGGAGGTTGTAGCCCTGAAGGGTCGGGCTCTTCTCCCAGGAAACCAGCGACAGGATGAGAGAACACAGCTTCAAGTTGCACCAGGGGAGGCTCAGGTTGGAAATCAGGAAGAATTTACTCACAGAAGGGGTTGTTAAGGATTGGAATGGACTGCCGGGGGAGGTGGTGGAGTCACCATCGCCGGAAGTGTTCAAGAAATACTTGGAGGTGACATTTAGTGCCATGGTTTAGTTGACAAGGTGGTGTTTGGTCAAAGGTCGGACTTGATGATCTTGGAGGTCCTTTCCAACCCTAATGATTCTATAATTCTAATATCTAAGCCACTAGAGGAGTAAATTTATATCCAAAAATCACTTAGGCTTTTTTTGAAAACAAAACCTATTCATCGTAACTCACACATTTGTGATTAAATGATTACGCTCTTTTCTAATCCCAAAGCTGTTGCAATATGCCAGAAAAATACAGTGATGCTTCTGTACAATACATAGGCATTGTAGCTTGTTCTGCTAACAAAGTAATGTTTATTTTGACAGAAGCTGCTGGGAACCTTGTGAATACCCTAATCTTACTGCCTACCCATTCCTCTGCTAAAGATCTTTAAAAGTCTGACAAAACACGCAGCTCCAAGAACACTGAGATTTTTTCAACGATCAGCAAAGTCCTTTTCCTGCAGTTTATCCTTATGTTTATCTCCTTCTCCTCCTCCATGAGAGGAGGCCTGAGGGATGTGGTCTGTGGGTTATGAGTGCATGTCAGTTGAAGACTTCTCCATGTCACAAGTTTGATATTGGAGAGTGGGTGTTAAAGAGGTGACCACCACACTCTCCTGTGAAGGGTTGACCTCTGCTTCTCTGCCCTGTGGTCTCTGGGGATGCAGCACCAGGCTGAGTGCCCAGCCCACACCAGCACCCTGGCAGCTTGCAGAAACATGAGGTGTGCATGGGCACAGCACACCCAGCTGTGCTGTGCTGTGCTGATGGGCAGGACATGCAGCACATGAGCAGTGGCTCATGAGGGATTAAGGCACATCTCAAGCCCCCTCACAATGCTCCTCTTCAGGCTTGATGCCAAGGAGGCAAAATATCATCAAGGTTAATCAAGACTGTGGCATGTGTGTACATAATCTCCTGAGAAGGAGGAGGGTATACCATGGCCTTAATAAAGGTCTCCAAATTGTCCGCTAACATTCTGCAGTTGCATTATACCCCTTTCCCCATCAGCACCACCCCATTTACTCTTCTCTCCAAGCTAGTTCTTAATCATTAATAAAATGCTACAAGAAGCCCTCATTTTTCTAAAAATCCTATGCTTCTTTCCCAAATGAACTGCTTTGGCTTCAGCCACAGCAGCCCTGGTTTGCGCTGTTCAGCTTTTCAGGATGGTTTTGCTCAGCAAAACCTGCTCTGAAAAAGAAAGCAAGAGGTATCTTCCTCATTTAACAAACACATGTTCATGGTAAAAGGCAAGATGTCCCCCCTGTCACCAAGAAAAGCCATGTGCTCTCAGCAACTCTCTAATATTATAGATTTTAATCTGGAGCTAACTGGAACTGAAATGTTTTGCTTTGTGCATTACACCTCACCCCATATGTTTTCACAGTGAATGGGTTTGAAATGTCTGTTCATGACCCTGAGATTCTGGTACATGGCCACAGGGCATGAGGAGAGTCCAGGCCCCCATGCTGCCCAGCACTGAGGGGTTCAGTTCCTTTACAATACCCCGAGGAAAGCTGCTAGCCCACAGTCACGCACCACAAAGTTTGCAGATGACCTCCCCTCTTTACTGCCTACAGCAGAGCAATTATACAGAACCCAGAGGAGGGGGAAGAGGCATTTCACATGGCTCATATTGCTGCCCCATCAAACACAAGGGGTGTCAGCAACAAGAGACTGTGGGTCTCCACTCACAAATTTTGGTGCAGAATTGTAGCAGTTTGGGCAATCCTTTTGACTTTATGTAACTTTAAGTTATTGCATAAACACATGTGGGTGTTCAGCCACAGTGGACATTCACAGGAACTGGAGGGTCTCAGCCACTAGGAGAAATGAATAAAAATACAGAAAAATTGGCAAACCAGAGGCTCAGTTTTTCCTGTCTGATTACATCACAGAAATGTTAATTACAATAATTTGATGGTGTCCAGATTGTAGCACTCCATCATGTTAATGAATTTTAGCATGGTGACAAATGAGTCTTGTTTCTAAGTCTGCTGTACAGTATTCTCCTTTCAGTGACATGATTTTAAATCATCAAAATTTCAATAAATTTCAGAAAGGATTTTGCATGTAAAGTATACGAGTATTTTGCAAAAGCGTTCCCAATGTTTCAGCTCTCTATTTAAAAACACACGCAGTTAATTTCTGTAAACTGGTCCTGCCATTCACAGTCACATCCAAAACATGCAAATCACATGTCTTTATACATCCATGCATCATCCATAGCATCAGACTGTGCAGAACACTCTGTTGAAGAGTCAGAGAAGCACTCAGATTTGAAAGCGTCATTTCTGTGTTTTCAGAGAATGAAAATGTGCTGATGAATGAGCAACCTCACAGCTGCAGAAACAAATGGTATTCTTCCTCCTGACTGCCTCCACCAGCATCCTCACAGATGACTTTCACACCCTTTTTCCTCAATTACTGCATGTACAGCCATGTTCAGCTGTTAAAGAGGCTTACACTGCAGAACTTCTAATTAAAGACTTGGGCGCTGTCTGGATGATAATCTGTCAAATTAATAAATTATAACTCAGTTGTTTATGGCACCACCTGTCTGTGGCTTTCAGTGTGGCTTTTTTTTATTATTTTGATCCAGCGCATAAGGGTGTTAATGACATAGACACAAAAAATAATATTAGTTCAGAAAAAGACTTATGGGGTGGCACAGTTGGGGGCTAATATAAAAACATGCATCTTCCTGTAGGTATGGGTTAAGCACTTGTTCTTTTATATTCCATAAACATAGTGTCTGCTTCAAGCATAAAAGGAGGCAAAGGACTAATTGACTTGTGGGATGGAGATCCAAGCTCTTAATTACAAACAACTTGATTAAAGTCCATCAGGTGCTGAGCACTTCTTGCAAAGGGAGTGACAAAGAGACAGAAGACATCCAGCCCTTTGCAGGACTCAACTCTGATGGACAGTTTCTGCTAAACTGGAGTAACCTTTGAGAGTGAATGATCCTATACCACCATAGGCTGAGTTCATCCTTTTGAGAAAAAAGTAATGCTTCTCAAATATTAATCTACATTGAATTGCAATTTTTGTCCTTTTTTTGTTGTTGTTATTGTAATATATACTTATGCAAATTAGAATAATCCTCTCCCTCCTGAGTGTGGGAAAGATTAGATTTTTAATTTCATCTGCTGCAGATGAAAAATTTAGTAAGTGCTGTTTATGAAACTAAGTTTTAAAATAATTACCTTGACAGAAATAATTACACCATCACCTCTGCCTTATATTAGCAAATAAGGTAAAAGAAGAAGAAAAAAAAAAATCTATGTGATATAATATGCATAGGATTGATGAATGGAGAAGTCAGTCCTAAAATTGATGAGGTAGGAGTTAACAGTCATTGGATAGAACAAATAACCCTCCCTGTTTTTAATGTGACCATGGTCAACTTATGCACCAAAACTCTAAGGACACTTGGACTCCAGCAGGGAGAAGCAGCCATCAGTGCCTCCGTGCTGAAAGGCTGAATGCCTGTCTAAGCAGCCAAGACCTGATCCCAAGATAAAGCTTTTAAATTCTCTGGTCCTCTCTCAGGCTTTCTCTCCATCACCTGGAGCAGCAATACTTAGGACATTTACATCTCTGATGTTATTAATGAGTCAGTTTTTACTTTTGAGTGTGCAATTCTCTATCCTGAATGCACAGGAATGCAGTACATCGAAAATCACCAGTGCCAAATTCCATCCAATTCTATTGGCTTGCTGCTGCTTAGGACTATCGTAAATATTCCAAACATTTACACCTAGAACCAGAAGAGAATCATTAAGGGTGGATTTAACACATTAACTACAGCCAGGCGACCAGGTACAACTGAAAACAGAATCATCCTAATAGAATATCATAGAATATCCTGAGCTGGAAAGGACTCACAAGGTTCATCACAGTCCAACTCCAAGATAATAAAGCATGTCTACAGAACATTCCTTCTTATCTAACAGGGTATGTTTAATATGCTTTATTTCTGTAGCAGCCAGAGTATTTCTTTCGAGCCTCATGAGCTGCAATCCCTCAGCTGCAGCGTCATGCAGCCCTGGTTGCAGAATTGCACTCCCCAGACCTCATCTTTCATTTAAGCCACCAAAGCACTTTACCCAGGCATGCTCCTGGGGCCTCAGAGTGATGGAGAAAATACCAAAAAAGTGAATTACTAATTGTCTTGGGCTCTTCCTAAGGAAATATCATTACCAGTTTTCAAGTGTTCTTAATCATCTATGAATTGTAAATGGAAGATGCAAACATCATCATGCTTGTTAATTCCTGTAGGACAAAATTACAGTTCCCCTTACACATTTTAATGGCAGCATTGTGTATACTCTGCAAGATTCCATTTAAATAAAAAAAAAAAAGAAAAAAACAGTTTAAAAAGGTGTATGCTGTGTGTATTTTGCTTCAGTAACTCTGACCTTTAAAAGTATTCAAGCTGATGTTTGATTTAACATTTCAGCAGCAAATACATTTTAATGCACAGAGGACTATTCTCAAAGTTCAAAAAACTGTTTGCATGGATGAAAAAAGGACTAAAAGACTGTAATGGGGGAAAAAATAGCTGTAGGTTCCTTCCAAGTGTAGAATAATCTGAAACCAGCAAGCTTGCTTATCCACAGGATGACATCACAGACTTCTGATCGCTCCCAGCTTCAGAGCAGCATTTCATAAGCAGCTTGGTTCAAAGTTGACCAGAGAAACTTCCACTACAACAATGGATTAAATCCTTCTCACTTCTACTAGGTATTTTCCTGCAACAGTGTCACAGAGCAGAATCAGAAATTTTGTAGAAAGGACAGACTCCTCATGAGGAGAGTGTCCAAAGACACAAGAATACAAGTGAGGTTACACCATCACCACCCCCTAGCTCCTGTCCTGATTAGGGATCACACTCTGGTTCACTTGTTTACTGATGTTTAGACATAGCAAGATCTCCAAGGCAGACCACTTTCACTTCAGCCAAATTGTCTGCTGTTCTCACAGGTACTTTGGCTTCCTATACTCTTGTCACCAAGCACCTCCCATGCACTGATTTACAGCTTGATTCAACCACCTGCTGCCACCTGAGATGCCTCAGGGAATGCTGTGTAAAGCACAAGAGGACTTGGCAACACTGGACTCACCAGTGCCTTGGGTGGCTGTTCCTGTACCTTTGGTGCCACCAGTGATGGGATGAGTTCAGACAGCTCCAGGTCTCAGGCAGGCTCAGAGAAGATCCTTTTTAGAACTTTCGGTCTGCCACTAGAAGTAACTGAACTGAGGCCTCTTCAATTAAAAAAGAAGCTCTATAAACAGAACAGTCTCTACAAAAAGTTACCAGTTTTGGTACTGAAAGTCATCCTTTTACCTCAGCTTTTGAGATGAAAATTTTGGTATTTTTTCTTTTTCCTAGGTTTAGTGGCATAATACTGCTTTAATCCCTCCAACTGGGCCACTGCTCTTTTTATGGCCATTGCTTATCTTTTTCTGCTACTGCATTATTTAAATATTCTGTCACAGATAGTGGCACTCAGACTAAATGTTTTAAAAATCAATTAAAAAAACCCTCAAAGTATTACTTGTGTGGAGGTAAGTTTTATCATGACTGTACTGGATTTCACTTTTATAGGAGCCAACGTTACTCTGTGTGCTTGTAGACATCTGCAGATAAAAATGAGCTTCAGGAAAAAATACTAATGAAATATTGGCAAGTATTATGCAAATTATGCATTTTGTTATTAGTCACATTATTCAGCTCAAGACCCTTCTGAAAATGTATTTTCGAAAATCCAGGAGTAACAACACAGTGTATGAAGAAAATGACACCAAGAATCCAACTCATCCTTGGACTGATGCTTTGTCATCCTGTTCTCTAAGAGGACAGGGAGTTCAAGACCATTTTTTGTTGAAGAGTCCAAGAAAGCTTTCCTTGACTTCAATATACAAAACTCTGCCTTTATTGAGGGTGAATCTGAATCACTATTTTCTCTCAAGACCTTTCACAGCTGAAGAGATAAAAAAAAATATCTTTGTGTTGCTGCATTTATTCTCACAAAAGGACAGCAAGAGTAAGTGTGCAATTGCTTTCTGACTATATCCTAACAGGCTGAAGGTAAATCAGGAAGAACAAACCTCTAAAAAATGAGTTTGAATGCCTATAGAACTTCTTGCTCCCAGGAGTAATTTTGTCGTCTTGATATGTTTTACTGGGCTGTGTGGAGGCTACCTGCCAGTGTCTCTGCCACACACTGACACAGAGATGGCTCCAGGAGGTCTGAACATACAGGGACTGGGAAGAAATAAAACAGAGTTTCTTTGCCCAAGTCGTGGTTATACTGCAGGATTTCATCACAGAACTCTGTAATTATGAAGACTTGGGTTCAAAAGGGCTCTGGAAAAATTCATGCAAAACCAATTAAACCTGAAGATTATTAGACAGATCTTGGTGCAAACAGAAAAAAAAAAACAACCCTCCAGAACCTCCTGAACTTTATTGGATACTGGTAAAGCACTCCAGGATATTACCAAGTTTAGCCTGCCCTTCCCCTCTTCCCTGGCTTTCTGAGATTGCCTGGTCTTCCAAATGCTCATCAAGAGCAGCCTTCCTCACAGTCCCATGCTCTTCCTCTCTGCACTACTCCTGCAGCCAGCCAGTAATGTGCTGGAAAGGTATCCCAGCAGGATGGGAATAAAACAAGTCACTAAAAGAGCCATAAAGTCACATTTTACTTACGACACTGTAACTTCTCCAAGCAGGCTGATCCTACAACAGATCAAAGTTCACTGACAAAAAGATTTGCTTCCCAGAAGAAAAACTGATGACAACTCTCACAACATAATTTTCCAAGTCCTGCCAGGAGCCCCTAGATAAATAATGTCCCAAGTCACTTGTAGCACAGTCATCTTCTCAGAGCTATTTGTCTGAAGAACAGGCTCAAAATACCCACAGAGATATTCAGTGCTTTGGCAGCGAGTTACAAATATTTATTGATTTAGCTTTCCAACAGACTCAAGTGTTCAGCCTGTTATCTAGCATGAAGGTGTGTATTTCCCTCTTGAGTCCTGCCAGTAAAGCAAAGGATTTCTGCCAAACTAATTTACTGCTATTCTCTTTCTCCCATGGCTGTTAATACCACCAAGACCCGTATGCCAACCTTCTGCAGTAGGATTAATTTTACCCTCTGGCCTGCTACAAACATGGTGAGGTTGGCTGATGCCTTCCTAATGGACCTGCTTATTCCTCAGAGTAGCACTAAGAATGGAGAACTCTCCCAACCATAACCCAACTAAATATTTATAATCGATATTCTTCCTCCAAACTGCATACATACACATTTTTATGTGACAGAAGAACCATAAGAGGGAGTGGTACAATCCAGCAATGCCACCAGATGATTTCTCATACAATTCATTTTATTAACTCCAGCTTTGTTCTGTGCCAGACATGAGACCATGAGAGCTGGTTTCCTAAATACCTGCTGCGCTTCGCAAAACCAGACTAAAAAAAAAAATCTCAGTGATAGCATTTATTTCCTCATTTTAAAACAGGTTTAAGATGAACAGATAATCAGAAAACTTCCTTTGAAACGATTGCATTTTCACTGACTGGGTTTCACAAGATCACTCTTCATTGTACCCTGGCAGACACTCTGCTCAGTGCATGCTTATAAAGCTATTATCTAAATCTGATGGCTTACAGCCCCTGAGGATTTTTCCATGTAAATTTAACACAATGCTTATCAGCTGTAAGTGCCATTGGGATAGGGGTTTCAAATTATTCCAAACCACCTGTAACTAAATTGGCCAAAAAACTTGCTATGCTTTTAGGTTCAATTCATCGTGCACATAATTTTAGTGCTGTTATCCACAAAAAGGACCTGAAGATGCTTTGCTTGCATCCACTTATTAAGCAAAAGAATCGTGATCCTGTTGTTACTGTTGTCACCTTACAAAGCCCAACCAACCATTAATGAACAGAGAAAGCCAAAATCTCTTTAAATCTCAATTCCCCTGTTGTCTTTTTTTCAAGTTTCAATTTTATTAATATGCCTACTTTTCATCTTTTAAATAATTGGCAGTTGCTCAATTGCAAACACACCTTCCATCATTTAAAAAGCCCACAAATCTCATTATGCCCTCTCCTCCTGCATCCATGGAGAGCAGCCCAGTAGGCGTTTGTTAAACCTCTCCTTTGAAGTACTATTGTTCAGATGTCATGGATGTTTCTTCCAACCTGAGCTTATGAAAGAGACAATACGTTTTTGTGCTCTCATTTCCACACAATTTAGAGACCATGTAAAGCAAGGAAATGAGAAATGATGCCTCTGTAAATTTGAAAAAAAACATGAGTCGGGATTGTCATCCTATCTGTGATACCAGTTTCTGCTGCTTCTGCTTCTCACAGTGCTCTGGGAACCCTGGAGTTCAGACTCCAGGCAGAGAAGAGCCGAGGGAACGTGGTTTTAGCCCCTCAGAGACACTGACTCCCAGCAAGAGGCAGGCACAGGCAGCACAGAGCTGTAACCCTCTTGTGCTGCTGCCTAGCACCCAGCATCTGCTCTGCTGCAGCTGGAAGAAAACACTCACCCTCCAGTACTCCTTTGCCACAGCCTCCCTCCAAACACACAGGCAACAAGCACAGCTTCCAGCACCCACAGGCTTCAGTGCAGAAGCGAAAAAAGACATGAACAGTTGATGTGGCATGAAAGGATACGTTGTAAACTCAGCACATTACGTGTCCAACACCAGCCCTGTGCACACACACAGCTGTGTCAGGTGCCTCTCCTGGAGAGGAACCACACCCTCCTGTTCCACTGTGAAGGGCTGTTCCACAAGCAGGTGGGGATGTGCTCTGCAAATGCTTTTGGCACCTTCATCAGTCCAGTCACCAAGCCCACCCCCACATGTCCCCAGCAGGCTCCCCTTGGCCATGGCTCAAGGGTTAAAGCCCTGCCACGGCACCAGCCACCGCTTCCTACGCTTGCACAGGAAGAGCTCATTTTGGAAACAGAGTATCTCCCAGGCATTTCTGCCACCACTATATAAAATAGTTGCAGCTTCCTACAGCATCTTGTCTCTACCCTTTTGGAGTTCTCCTGTGACACTTTACTATGCCATAAATCAAGTCTCTCCTGATGGGAGAGAATTTGCTGAAAGTCCTTGCAAGGAGTTTCAAAGATAAACCGAGACTTTTCCTTGAGTTTCAATGCTTCCAGACAGTTGTTTATTAAGTCTTATCAGAGGAACAGAGCCACTAACGTGACCCAGGTACAGCATAGAAGGAAGAAAAGTAGGAGTGAGACTAATTATCAAGATTTACACAGCCTTTTAAAGATATTTTAACCAATAGTTACTAAAAACGTACATTATTTTCACTTTCCTACCAATTATTCAGTGACACGGCCAGGAACTGCGGAATTTTCTATCCAATCAATCCAAACTACTTTTACTGCAGAATATGGAGTAGTAGAAGAAGGAGAAGAAGGTTTACATAACAACAACAATCCTCCATTTTGATACTTCTTACTCTTACCTATTTACTATAAAGAGAAGCCCAAAACCTCTAAATTTTTCACCCTGTGACAATCTTACATAGTAGTCTACCACCTAATTCACACCACTGTATTTTCTAGTTCTTGTCTGACTGTTGGTAATTTTTTCCAAGGTTTGAGGCTAAAACAGTGTTGTTCAGGGGGGTAAGAACCCTTAAAAACAGGCAGAGAAATATTCTCAGCACTCTGGGTTCCTACATCCTGTATTCCTGGATTTTTGCTATGCCTTCATTGTTACAGCCTTTATGTTAATGTCTCATTTATTTGGTTTTATACCAACAAAATTCTTTTGTTTACTTCAGTCCAATTCAGTTTCTGTGGTCTTTTGTGTAGTGCCATAGTACATCTGAATATATATATTTATATACACATACATATATATGTGTATATATCAAGAACACATGATCCTTTCATACAGAGCAGTGCTAGCTAGAAACTGAAGAATATCTTCTCTCAGGTATTTGGAGCAGATAAACTGTTAGGAGAACATTAGAGACCTGTTTTGGGTAACTGCATTTTGAAGAGGAGTTTGAAGACAGAAATTAAGACATAGCAAAGAAGTGGTGACCCTTGCTCTAGTGTTAAATAAGATATAAACCATGCTGGAAAAGTATGGCATAAAACAGAGAAAATAATATTTTTATTTTCCAAATAATGATCAAACATAACAAGATTCTATAGCCTGAAGTCCATGGTGGTCTTCACATGCTTGCTTACTTCACTCTGAAACTTAGATCATAAATTATCTTTCAAAATGTATATAGTGAGCATATCTTTAAATTTCCCATTAAATAGTTGTTTCAGGTTTTTTCTCTCCCTTTTTTCTACCATTTAACAGGAAACAAACAAACAAAAAAACCAAACTAACTTCTTTGCATAAACCTAGTATTCTAAATTTTCAGGTGGTTCATTAATCACTGTTCTGCATTTTCAGCAGAATTTAACTAAGAAAAAATAAATTACTTGTTATTCTTATTCCCTCATTGAACTAAACAGAATATTTGAGACCTGACCAGGTAAAATTCATGTGCCAGCATGTTTTTCCTCTGTACTTCAAAATGAGTAACAAAGTGGTAGTGTTTCAGCAAACTTCTGCCAGCTAGCATTTCCAGAGCACTTCCAGCTTTCAGAGAACAAAGTTCAAGCTTTAGAGTGTTCATTTGTAATAGCAAATGATCAAAAAAACACAAAACATAAAACACTGGTTTCAAAAGCACTGGAAACGCAGCAAAATAAACATTATTCTGTAACACTGGACTTCCCATCATACAGAGCATAAAAAATGTAATTCTGTGAAGAGTTATAGGGAACTTTGTAATTCTGAGGGTTTTTTTATTATAAACATCTAATTTTAATAAGAAAATGAATAAACTGAAGAACCAGAACTTTCTAAAACAGAAAACCAGGGATGACTTTTGGAGACTAAATAAGAATTATATTGCTCAGACTCCATGGAAAGTCATTCATTTCACCTTTGCTATTAGTGATTTTCTACATGTCAAGAGACATTCAGACAGAATATGGCTTCAGCCTTAAAAAAAAAAATGTTAAAAATTACCCAAACCAAAACCATCCCCCAGTACATAGCAGATTATCCAGCTCATTGTACACTCACAAATGAAGCCACCACTAAAGAGCTGTGCAGAGGATTCAGTTCTCCTTTTGACCTTAGCTCTTACATGCAATTACCTGCCTTGTTTTAAATAGTTGTTCCTCAGCCAGTGAAAAACACCTGCTGTTTCCATAGATGTTCGTCTCTGCAGCCAAACCAGAGGTCTGCTGCAACACCCCTTTCAGAGAATATGAGGATTTAGGATGCTGCAGACACCCATTTTCTTGGGCAGCCAGAGCTTACTCCCTTTCCAAACCATACATTATATCATATCATGCCAGTATACCCCCAGAAAGATGGGATAAGCAAGACATGGAAAAGACACTGCAGACCCCTGGAAAAACCCTTATTCCCCTATTTGTACAATTCAGGCCACTAAATATCACAGAAATTCTGAAATCAAAAATGCCAAAGGCTCCAGGGAGACTATATTGACACCTTGTAAATATTTGTGGACATTTTACAGACATTTTAAGGGGGTTTTCCATATAGTAAGGGAATTATATCTGTGTCCTGAAGCAAGGATGGGAAGGAGTGGTGGTGGTTAATGCAGATGTATTGGTTAGTGGGGCACCTGAGTGGGATGTTTCCCAGAGAAGCTGTGGATGCTCCATACCTGGAAGTTTTCACAGAGTTTTCAGTAACCTGGTCTAGTGGAAAATGTCCCTGCCAGCAATGGCAGGGAGCTTGAACCAGATGATCTTTAGAAGTCCCTTCCAACCCAAGTCATTCTGTGATTCGCTCTGTTGGCTTTGCTCAGTTCATGAACTCTCACAATAAAACTCAGGAGCTGAGCATCCAAGTCCATCTGTTAGGACTCAATCACAGTAAAGAACCACAAAATAAAGAAGAAGCTGCTGTTTTGCAATCTAAAAGGTGAAGCACCTTGCAAATTTGCAAGAAAGTAAAGTAAGGATTTCTGCTCATGGATTACTGTAACCTCATGGCCACAAATGCAGACCTGATGCCTTTTCCACAAGGAGCCAGACAGCTACTCACATGGAAAAGTGTGCAGTAACCAAAAATTATCTGAATGGGTCTTCTTCTCTTCTTATGCTGAGATCTGTCCCCCACCAAACTAATTTGACAAATTAACATCTGTCACTGTCCATGACTGCTGGTAATTCATCCTCTGCAGTATTCTACACACCTAAAGAAAGAGGCTGAGTAGTAAACGACTGTCTTGAATGAGACCACAATTTTTTTTGTGGCTAAACAGCCCACTGCACATGCTCAAGTTCTAATTATAAATAATAGTGCTCAACTTCTAAACACCAAGGCTCTGCAGCTAATGCAGCACATGAGGGATGAGGGGCCCTGTTCCAGGCAGACACAGGAGATGCTGTCAGTGTGCTCAATGCCAAGCAAAAAGGGCAAGAGCCCCATCAGGGCAGGCAGAAACTGCTGCAATATAAGTAATTTTCAAAAGAAGATTTCATTTCACACCTGAACTCAGAACAGATATAGAAATAGGTTATTGTGTCTGGGATTGGCATTTTAGATACCACTTAGGTCAAGAAAAATTTCCTGATCCTGTTCATTTACTGTTGCTTCCCAAGCATCAAATTCTTCTCCCTATCCCATGGCCTCCACTTTTTGTCTTAATAACAAAGCTGTTTTCCTCCAGTCAAGATATATCAAGTGATAGGTTTTGACTTATGTAATTACAGCTGCTTACCTAGATCAAACCATTGCATCAGTTAATCACATAACTGCTGGAAACAATAACAAAATCCAGTTCTAAACAGAAAATTATGTCAAATAAATTAAAGAACAAATCACCCTGATGGAATCACAACCTGCTCATAAGGCATTTTATGAGCAAACTTCATCTCAATAAATCAAACAAATTCTGCAGCTACCCACTCAACACTGCTTTTATCCAAGTGGATTATATTTTACATTGAATTTTAGAGAGAAACAATAAACTGCTACATTAAAAATCAAGACAATATTGTATCATCTCCTCTGTGTGCATGAAAGCCATCTCCAATCCAGGTGTTAAGTGGATTAATTTATATTGGCACATAAGAAGAAATCAAGTTTGTCTGGCTTGATTTAATTTCCATTCTATTTAGGGAGACTTCCCATTAAGTCTGCAAAGCATTTAAGCTTTTTATGAAATCTAAATGAAAAAATCTCCAGGCCTCAAAATAGTGGTTTGACTACTCGTTCTGGTTGCAAATACCCACAAATACCACATCTACCTAATTTGAGCTATCAGTTTGAAACCAGGTAGCTCTCCCCAGCTAGGTGTTGTGACCACCAGCACAGAGTTCTTGGGAAGTATCTCCATTTGCTCTGCTGGAGTAGATCTATCCTGTGTAGCTCAGACTATTTTGTCCCATTCTCTGCCCCAGTATTTCATTTCCAATGTAAGACAATGTCATGCATCGAGACAGTTGTTTCCAGCATCAGCTCCACTGTCCACTTGGAGCTGAATAGAAACTACAACCATCCAAAGATACTGATTTAGAAATGGGGACCCTCCAACCCCAAATTCATTCTCTTGGAGAGCCTTGCATTTGCATCATTAATTCAATTGATAATAATTATCTCTTTTTAAGGCATATGTGCAGGAGAGATTATAACATGCACAGAGTAGTTACCAATACCATTATTAAACAATTTATTTAAGGCAAACAAATCACTAACAGCTCATCACCTAAACAAATTTTTTAAAAATACAAAAATAAGGAAAAATCCTGCTGCAGTAACAATCACCATGTTAAACTTTGGAAACACCTCAAAGCAAATCAGCTCAGGAAGAAGACTGCAAATCCTCTTAAGCAGAGCTTGTTATGTAGCTACACACATGCAAAAACAGTCCTGCATTTCAGGAAAAGATATTAGAAGACTTCTAAGTCTTGCAAGCAAAACCAGGAATTATCCTCTCCTTAGCTCCAGAACTAGAGAAAGCAGGAAAGCTTCATCCTCCCTGCTAACAAAATCAGGAAAACATACATACACAGATACTTTTTTTAAAAAGAACATTACCCTTACATACAAAGATTTTCCAAAGCCTTAAAAGCTTTTATAGAATCATACTAGTTATATTCCTCGGGAATGCAGATGGGGTCATTCACAGCAGCCAAGATTTAGGTTATGTTGGCCCATATTTTGAGTTATCAGCCAGTGAAGGACAAAGAGAATGAATGACAGAAATGGGGCAGGACAGGTAGAACCCAAATACTGATGTGAAATGGGTCAGCACAGGAAAGGCAGTGACTCTTTCCTCAAGGACCATCAGATTATTAGGATAACACAGTTATGTCTGATTGAACACCTACTTAATGCTACAGATCTTCCCCTCATATCTTCATCTCGCTATGCACAAAATAAATTATGAGGTCACTGCGATGGCACTGATGAAACGAGAATACCTGTGTGATGTGAACAGAACATCCTTGCATTTAGATCAAAAAGAAACTACTCAAAGAGGGAAAACAGCTTTGTGGGAATGGAATTTGAGACAACAGAAGTGACTTCCCCGATTATCTTCTAAAGAACATTGCCATGGGAATGGACTAAAGAATAGTAAATAATACCTGAATGACTCAGGATGGTTAAGAGGGAAGTGAAGATTGACATATTTGACCATTGAGTTCTGCAGATGCAAGAGAAAAAGAACAAATTCAGATAATAGTACTCAAGTGTATTGTTGTATCGCAGGATGGTTCTTTTTGTGTGAAATAGACAAGCCAGAAGATTCAGTCACAAGATAATGATGAAACACCACATTAACAAAAGCTGTTTTGCTCTCCTACAGAAGGAAACAAAAAATAGTTGTGTGAGCAAACAACTTAATTAAGGCATTTTTAAATGTAGATCTAATACTGCAACCTTTCCCAGACAGCCAGGAGTCTGACCTGGCAAAGACAATAAACACTTAGCATATCTGTGTGGTAATTCAGGCGGCAGTTACACACCACCTCATGACTTCTGCCTGTGTCCTCATGCTTAAGATTTTTCTTTTTGGGAAGAGGCATCACCTCCATTATAAATAACAGATATAGAGTCATGTTTCATAAACCAGTTCTTTCTAACATGGATGTGAGGTTCGTGTCAGGATGGTCTGACACCTCTAACACACCAAGTCAAGGGGGCTCTTAATTTTTGCATTCTGACTCAAGGAGGAAAGCAGAGTTTGCAATATTGTCAGGACCCATTAGAAACAGAGAGAACAGTGTTTCTAAGCAATTTCTCTGTAAATTACTTCAGGAGGTGTCTGGGAGAGAGTTGCTGTCACCAAAGTTTCAGCAGCTGTAGGAAAATACCAGCACAATAATACGTTATAATACCCAGGATGAGGACACAAACTGAAATGTAGGAAGTTTCATCTGAATATGAGGAAAAGCTTCCTTATTTGGAGTAAGAGAGCACTGGAACAAGCTGCCCAGAGAAGTTGTGGAAATTCCTCTGGTGATCAAAACCCACTTGGATATGTTCCTGTGTAACCTGCTCTAAATGAACCTGCTTTAGCAGGGGACTTGGACTTGGTCTTCAGATGTCACTTCAAACCCCAGCTGTCCTGTGATTGTGTGATCCTTACCATAGCTTCAGTGGATCTGGAAGCAGGAAGGTTTAAAGCCACCAGAGGAGTGGGTTTCTGGCCCAGTCTCTCAACAGGAAGAACAGGAGAAAGAATTGACACTAAGACAAAGACAGTTGATATTTCATTCTCTGAGAATGGGCACCCAGAACCAACAAGCCAGGCATTTGCTGATCTTTCATGAACTTATCTTATCATCACAAGACAATGCTCTCCTTCCACAAATTCCAGCATTCACAGTCCTTCAGGGATACTGGTTAAGCCCTAGGAAAAATGAATGGAGAAAGGGGGGAGTAGCTTTGCTTCAGAGTCCTCCCATCCTCCATTCCTTGCTGCACCATCACCTCGCGCACAGACACTTGCACTGGGATCCTCCAGTTCAGGAGAGGCCTCTGCAAGGATCTGCCCAGGGAAACCAGATTACTGCATTAGCCTTTCAAAGGGATGAAATCAGGAATCACTTTTATGGTAGAGCAATGCAGCAGAGCAGCTAAACACAGCAGATCCCTCTCTGGTGCCCTGCTCAAGCTGCCATAGCAGTCTGGGGAGCACGGGGTGACCAAGAGATGCCCTGCACTGCTCATGGTGTCTGCTAAAAGAGCTGGGCTCTTCTCATGAAAACCTTCTTGTTCAGGATAAACCAGTTACCTCCTGATGCCATCCCTTGGGAGGGAGGCTGCACAGCAAGTTAGCTGTGGAGCCTGCTCATTTCCCCTGCCGTAAACCCAGCTGTTTCCATGACAAATTGTATCAGAACACAGATTGCTTTTGTTTAACCTCCTTGGCTTATTACACATCCCGGGCTAAAACAGTGATGATTAAACAGCATTCCCAAGCACTGCTTTAATTAAGCAGCATCACTAAGTTATTTTTGCTATGCAGGAGCTCCTGATAATGTTGCAATCTTTAGTTTTAACTCCTTTACTGCAAAGTTGTGCTGAGAAAAAGCACTCTCCTCTACTTTGGTCACCACTTAGTACTCACCAGACACTCATTTTCTAAAACACTAGGAGAAGGGCATGCATTTCAGCTAAAGTAATGTTTATTAGAAGCAAATTCCCAAACATTCAGAGAAGCTTTATGCCGACCCCATTGTAAGGGCCTTTCATGACAATTGTTGTATTTAAAATACAACAGCTAAAAGGTACTTTCAATGGACAGATGAGGTACTACCTGATCTGACAGCAAAGGTTCTTACAGCTCAGAAAAGTCAACAAAAGGTTCTTTTAAACATAATGTTTTTTTAAACATTAAAGGTTTTAGCCTTTGGTCATCCGTGAGGAGGCCCTCTAAAAGCAAAACAAAAATGACTACGTACTTCAGGTATATAAAGCATCACTTTAATTTGTCAAAGACCAACACCAGGAACAAAACCAGAATGATGGGGCTTAGGAAAGGTGAACTTACCAAAACAGGAATCCAGGTAGAAGCTAGAGGCAGCTGCACATTTCCCCCTAGTACCCCCTCGCACTGCCCAAACCTCTCCATCACCTGGACCTGGGTTATTACCAAGGATCCTCCAGGCCATGTCTCCCTGCCACAGTTCCCCAGCCAGGCTACAGGAACAGAGCAGAATCCTTTAGCTGCACAGATTTTTGCTGCCAAGTATTTTTAGCTGCACAACCCACCCAGCTCTTCCTGCCCCGCTTTGGTGAATGATGCCCTCTCGGGCATGGCACACAGGTCAGCCTAAAGGTAGAATGCCACAAGACCACTACTTGCCCTTTTGAGTAAGTCTCAGAAGCAACATTTGATCAGGTCTGACTATTTACCTCACTTCACAGGCACTTCAGTAGGTAATAGCTTACCTACCACTTCACAAAATGACAAGTGTTATCTGCAATTTCTAACAGCTTCACATAATAGAAAAAAAATATAATCAAGACTGAAAAATAGTAGCTTTGAAGGAAGCACAAACAATATTCTCACCCCTGGAAAAGCTGCATGGAGCTTTTTAGCCATAATTGCACGAGGAGAAAATACTACCTCTCTTGGCTTCCTTGGTGTTTATGCCTCAGGGGGACTAGGTTTTCCTGCAGACATGGTGGAAGAGAGAAAAATGAAGCTGCAGGTCTGCTTAGAGAAGGGAACAAATTGGCAGCAATGAAGTACATTCAGCACAAGCCATGAGACTCCTTTTGGTGCTTTGCCAGGCATCCAGAGAGCCAGAAGGTTAAGTGGTTCCTCCCTGCCCTTGGAGCTGGCAATGGTATCCAGACACAGCACTGAACCAGCCAGTTAACCCAGCCGTGTTCAGGGGGACAGTGAAACAGCAACGTGTGCGCTGCACAGAAGCCGCAGCACATGTCCTCAAGGGGTTGGGTTTGTTGGATTGTTTTCATAAGGCAAGCCAGGTGGTAGCTATCTGTCCACAGAGAGAGGGGAAAATTCAACAGCATTAATTATTGTACACCTCTTACAAGGCCATACCAACTTTTGACAGCTGAAGGACAGCTTGAGATCCTCCACTTGCTGAGCTCTTTTGACACCCCTTTACCTGACAAGCATCCTCAGCTGGAGACAAAGGAAAAGCAAACAGGTAGAGATGTTGCATCACAGATATTTCAAATAAAATATGGCTTGAGACACTTACCAGTGGGAGACTTAGATGACACAGAGCAGTCTACTTTGACAAAGACTAACATTTAACTTCCTTTTGTGTAAGACATTAGCATACCTAAACAAGCTGCAGTTGAGTTCCTTCAGTGTTTCTCAAAAAGTGGCTTACACTTCACTGTTACTAATTTATGGTAAATAGGAAACTGATAAGAGAAAAGTTACCTTTTTATTATATTTGCTGCTATTTATTTCAGAATTTTATTTTAAATTGATAATACATTATCTAACTCTGTCAGGCTACTGAGTTCAGGGCATACAAATTAAATTTCAAGTATCATGCTGCTGATACTGCAGAGCCTGGATCTTGTGAGATGTGACCAGAGTGAAAGCAAAATACATCTATTACAAGCAGTGCATGAAAAAGGTCTTTATTGAACTGGCTTTTTTAACCTTTTTTAAAACTGTGATTAGACATATCTACCTACAACAAAAGTTTAGGCTGTAGTCTCACAGCCAGCAAGAGATATCTGTTTGCATCCCCATTGTTCCAGAAAAAAACCATCTCCATCTCCTCAAAATACAAACTCAGAAACCCAAATGTTCATAAAACACGCCAGAGATCATGTAACAGAAAGGAAGGCTAGAGTAAACCAGAGGTCATCCCAGTACAAGAGATGAAAGTCCTCAGTTGTATACAGCTGTTTTGCATGCAATGAACCAGCTAACGGGAAATTCAGACTACGTTGAGAGCAGGGACACAGGATGGAGAACAGAAGATGAAAAAAATATGTCAGGGGTTTGATGGAATGATCCACCACTTGTCCCCCATGCTGACTTGCAACATCACAAGAGTTCATGAAAGTTATCAATTACTACAGCGGATTAGAAAGTGAAGACCATAAAAGGAAGACTCCAGAAATCAACAGAATTCCTTTCATCTGCAGAAAGGGCACAGAGGCACGACAGGATAAACAGACTAACACAAAGAAATTACAGTGCCTCGTCCCTGCAGGGCAGTCAAACTCATGATGTTTGCCCAGGTTAGAGGACATTTGGATAAGACACAAAATCTAGGAAGCTTAATGCATTCTCTTTAAGGAAAGACTTCATCCCCTTCCAGATTTCTTAGAAGAAAAAAAAATCAGCACAGTGCATATGAAGCAGGGGTGATAAAATTCAGGACATTTAATGTCTCTAAGTGGGGGGGAGGAGGGAAAGAAAAAGAAAACAGATAAAGAGTAATAGGATAAAAATCTTGACTCTTTCTTTAGAAACAGTATTTGACAGAATTTGAACTGGAATGTATAAGAAAAACAGGTAAAATACAAGACAGAAGAGGCATAAATAGCCCTTTCTTAACAAAGGAAAGTAACTATTTTTTTTCTAAAACATTTCCCTTATTCTCGGTCTCATCCATCATCTGCTTGACATAGCAACAAAATATATTTAAATTGTGAAATTCTACCCATTCTAAGAGAATTTAGGATATAATATAGAAAGAACTAGATGACACCTAAGGACTGAAATTTTGAGGTGTGACATTCAGACACACAACAGAAGGTACAATTTATGCACTTGCTGTAAAAGGACTTCACCAAAGACATCCCAGATGGATTTTAGTATTTCACCAGTGGTCTCCTGCCCAGACACCTGCATAGGAAAGGACCAGCTCCTTTCAAGTGCACCAGCTGGGGAAGCCAGATAAAGTGATTCTTTGTAAATGCATTGTAATCTTTGCAAATCTCAAAGATTAGGATAGCCTGTGATATTCTAGCAGAAAAAAAAAAGCTGTTGCCATGATCCCCACACTGACAGACTCATAATCCGAAGCTGCATTTTAGCCACCTACACCTGAAAGAATAGGCTTGTTTTGCACCTTTCCTTACCACATGAAAATTGCCTAGAGAATGATGACCTTGAAGTCCACAATTTATCATGTTTTCTTCCTATAAAATAGTCTGATATTGTAGCAGTTCTGTGATTTCCAGATCGATAGGTTTTAACCGAAATCAGCTGTCCAATTTGTTTGCCCATTCTTGGCAGAGCTGGATACATGCAGCCTTTTAAAAATAGTTAATGAATGACACTGAGTTATTTTCAACTTGACAGTTTGTCTCTGCACAGAATGCAGATGTGGCAAACTGAAGAGCCTTGAAAAAATTATGTTATGAATATGCCCAGAAGGGCACCAAAGCTGACTCCCGAAAAATTCAACTTTTCCCTTTTGCAGATTCAGTTTTCACACAGAGGGGAAAAATGTGCACTTCTAGGAAAATCTGTGATATTATCAAGTCTATATATATATATATATATATATGTATATAGCCTTTCTGTCCACTTTTATATGAAGACGGATTATTTTTTTTTCTTTTCCAGTCTTGCCTCAAATTAAAATTACTTTCCCATAGTAGGAAATTATCTTGGATATAACCAAGAAACAGAAACAAAACACTGCAAAACAACCAGTCATTATTCCTTTTATTTTTTTTTTTTTATTTATTAGGCTCCTTCCTATACAGTAATTTAGGTTAAAAGCATCAGTAAGGCCAAGAGGCAGGTCATGAAAAACATTCTTAAACAAAGGATACTGGCACATTGTTTTTAGCACAATTTGTGTTTAGCAATGTCTCATGCATCTCAGAACCAGCTGCCAATGAAATATGTACATGCCAAGGTAAAGAGTTCTGAAGTAACTCCCTAAATGCAGCACCTAACATTTGCAAGACAGGTTGCTGCTGCTTTCTGTGCTATTTGAATGATGATACCCTTGGCCATTTGAAAATCTCAACAGCAGTTCAGATTTTTTTAATAATCATTTTGGAGTCTAAAAGAAAACAAATACAATTAATAACATACCTGGTCATAATGAAAGCACGAGCTCTCTTCTCAGCTCTGACAACATGTGGTTTTAAGACAACTCCCAACTATTCTGCAGAAGCTGACAAAGGGAAAACCAAAAGCTTTTGTATAGAGATGGGTCAACCAATTTCCTTCTGAGTCCTTGTCACTTACTGGACTAAAACCAGCATGTCATATTCTTGAAAAAATATTGACCCAGCAGTAAGTATTAGAAATTACTGATCATCTTCATTTGTTCATGCCGGTGCCCAAAGGTATTTTTGAAGCTCAGATGAGATAATGAAGAGAGGTGTGAGGCAGTGTGGTACACCCAGGGCCTGGGCAGCCCATCTCCTGCTCAGCCCCAGTTTGTTTCCAGCAGAGTATCTCACACTGGCCAAGAGCAAAATCTGGCCTCCTCTTCTTCTGACAGCAGGCCTTAAGATCTCAAACAGCTTATGGGAATAATAAACATCCAGTAAGCACATGATTAAAGGCATTTTCCTGCCTTCTAAGTGTCAGTACTTCATCATGCATCCCTCCTACATAGAATTGTTACAGGTTTAAATTCTTTTCACAGTTGCTGTGTCTTAAAAACGTACTCAAATTTATTTCCCCTTTAGATTTCAGACCAAAGTTCAAAGAAAATAATTTAACCAGAAAAGTGAAAGGAATCTCAAAGGCAAAACTTAAAATTGTCGGTTTATATAAAGATTTCAAAGGCTCTGTTACCTTAATTACAAGAAAATTAAACTCCATTTATTGTTGGGTGAAACTTAAGAGTGAAATCAAAAGTTAGGGAAATGGTGAATTTCACAAAGAGAAGATTGATTATCCTAATTTAGAAGATGGTGACTGTATCTCCTCGCTTTAGGAGCAAGTTAGTCATTTGGTCCATGGCAGGTCATCTCCAGCCATCTCTGAATCTTCATGTCACCAGAGGGAACAAAGGAAGCTGCTGGCACACACTTCTCTTCCTAACACTGAGCTCTACCCACACTGTCATCACACAGCCTTGAAGCACCCAATCTGCCACCATGGCATCTGCCTGCCTGTACCATGCCAGATTTTGGGAGAATGAGGCTGAGTGAGTAAAGCAAGTAATGCGAACAGGGCAATAGTAAAAACAACACAAAAAGCTAACACTAAGCTAAACTTGTGAGACAAAAAAACAGATGTAGTAGTAAGTTTTGTGAATTAGTTAAAATTCAACAAAAACTTTTGGTTGATCTTCCTGATTCCAAAGGTTAAGAGTTCAACAGCTCT
This sequence comes from Aphelocoma coerulescens, assembly GCF_041296385.1. Classification (NCBI taxonomy): domain Eukaryota; kingdom Metazoa; phylum Chordata; class Aves; order Passeriformes; family Corvidae; genus Aphelocoma; species Aphelocoma coerulescens. The sequence goes on from NC_091015.1 coordinate 127,662,715, forward strand.
GTTGAGCTGTCCTCTGTCCTCTTTTTTCTGCTGGGACTGTGGATGAAGGCCTTTCACTACCAACAAGTATAAGCCAGCCATGGGGTGGGAGATGAAGAACCTACATCTGGAAACTGCTCTGCAGCTCCCTGCTATGCCAAGATTCCCCAGCACCTCTAGGACACCATGAGCACTCCAACCCCTGCAGAAATCTCAGCTCTGGCAACTTCAGTCCAAATTACTGGCTGCACAGCAACGTTCTCCATAACACCCGCCCCTGCAGGTTTCCAGGCTTCTTAAGGTACAATTGTTGGCAGGAACTCACTCAGATCCAACCTTTGAGCCACCTGAATGTTACCACTGGCAGCTGGAAATCTCAGGGCTTGCAGGCTTTCAGGTTTCACAGGCACCAGGGCATCAACAACATAACAGGGATATAAGTAAAACATCAGAACCATTTCTTTAATTAGAGAGCTGTTGGACAGAAGGAGGTAACTAAATGTCAGAGAATGCCAGGTATCACACAGCTTAGAAACAGACCACATGATGAAGAATTAAATTATGCACAGACTAATACTAGCAAAGCAGGAGAGGAGAATTTATTTGTATAATCCATGGAAATAATACTCAGATGTTTCAGGACAACACCTGTAAGCAATTTTGTTTCACAATACAAATTGTGACTATTTCTAGCTCCTCCAGAAATTGAAGCGGTTGCCAGTGGTAGCAGTCATTGTGTTTACTCCTACACTTCAACCCCAGATCTCCTTACCAAGCAGTATTTTAGTGTTCCCTTTGGAAAAGGAAACAACACACTTGGTTTTGAAGCTGGGATCCTTCCCCATTAATGCCACATCACAGTTCTTGGACCCGACAATACAGCTGTAACCATAGGACCAATCATTTACAGCAGTCTTAGGCCCTGCTTACATCAACAAGTGTGACATGAAAAGCTGACTTGTAGAGCAAGACACTTGGTGCTAAGAATCCAGCTTGCACTCTGCATGCATTTCTAAAGGCCATACTTCAAAGAAAATCTTAAATGGCCCAGTAGATGGAACACTTGCCACGTAGCCAAGACACGCAGGATGTAGATCCTGAGCGTTAGCTTTGTTGGAGAAGAACCCCATGCATGCATGGACACCACCATGCAATGCAAATTAAAGTGTAAAATGCAGCGAGGACTCAGATTCATTTCAAGAGCTTTCAACTGACCCAAGATAAGAAGGGCAGTGTAGGTGCACCCTTGCTCTTCCAGCTGCTTCCCACACCACCAGTATCCTCCATCACTGTGGGAATATGCAGCGCTGAGTTAAGATCTACTCAGATAAACTGACTTTAGTTGGAGTGAGGGTTAATTCTTTTCAGGCTTCAGCATCTCTCCTCGTGATACTGACTGCAATATCAAAGCCTTTGCCTTCTATATGCAAAAGTAAGCAAAAGTCATTAAGCTACACAATCCAATTTTAATTAAGCAGACCAAGAAATCATCAACCTGTAGTCGTCTAACTCTCTTCTCTCTCCATTGCAACAGTGGTCAAATTTTAATTACATATGATGAAAATTCAGGCTGGATAAGGAAAGTTTTCCCAATTTCTCTTTTCACTTGATGACAAAGTACTCTAAGCTTCCTCAGAGACTTGCACCTCAAATGACTGCTGACAAGATTAAGGATTGAGTTATGTTCACACTTTTTTTTTTTTTTTTTTAATTCTAATAATGAATCACAAGAATATTAACTGCTTGGTGTTGTAAGTGTCTGGAGCCAGGCTTCTATCTATGCAACAAAACTGCTTCCATATGCTGAACCAAGATCATCTCAGATTTATTGATGATTACATATCTTATACTGTCAGAAGCTACAAAACACAGAAAATAGCCAAATTATCTGGCTTAAGATAAAAGAAATACAATCGATTTTAGAATGAAACCAGAACCCTAACATTTACAAGTATTTTCAATAACCAAAGACTCCATGAAATTCCAAGTTCAGCAGTTAGTGCACATTTAAAAAAAAAAAACCCTGCACTCAACTTGATCTCTGATCTACAGCCTTAACACTGGTGTTATACAGCTGGACTAATAACCTTGAGTGTATGTTTTCACTGGTGGAGGAGCATTCATTTTCTTTTCCTCTTCTCATTTCCAGATCTTTTTAATGTAGTTTCTAACAAGACAAATACCCTACCCCCCCCAAAAAACCCACCCATACATTTGCTTTTATATACAATTTTAACACTATTTTGAGACTTGGTATATATTTTACTGCTGATAATCAGTATTTCTTAGGCTATTGCACTTCTTATGAAACACTAAGTCAAAGCTTTATTAATTTGTCTGAGACATAAGGGGACTACTTGCTTTCCTTGGAAAGTGTCAACACTGATAACCCACTAAAAGAAGAGAACTATTTTTCTAGGCTAATTACAATATCCATTACGGAAGGGATATCCTTTAATAATATTCTTTATTATGAGAATAAATACATAAAACAAATGCAATATATTAGCCACATTTCTTCATATACATTCAGAACAGAACAAGAAGCTAATAGGCATAATCAGCAGAACTAGTTCAACAAACAAATTTTTAGTACACCAACAACACTAGAGGAAAGTTGGAATGTTGATGCACCCATAGCAGACAAAGAACAAGTGATTTCAGGATTTCCTCTGTATTAATTTTAAGACAAACATACTGTAGTTGTAAGCATGAACTGCATGAACAGACAGAAGTGTTTAGCTCCGTGCGGTGGCCGTTTGAGGCTGTTCTGACTGCAACTGCTTCCCAAGGTATTCCCTGGAACACAACAAAAAATTAGATTAAGAAATGTTCTGGAGAGTGGGGAACAGGATAGTGGTGGGAATTATCAAGTTGACAAAGAAGAGGAAAGCTTTAAGTTCAGAATTAATCCTTCAAATAATGTCTACGGTCAATAGTCAACTGGAGTGACAATGACCGTAGCTGAGCTTTAGATATCCATGATCTGCCCTATGAAAATAAAGTACAAATCAAACATCAACAAAGCTGTCTAGGAAAGGGAAGAGCCCAATGGGAACATTGAGAAGCCCTCACAATGGATACAGAACACCCATGAAGCACATAGATTTTTCTTGTCAAATACATATTTTAGAAGCTGTGGCAAAACATTTAAAAGCATCCCTTCCCATAACCCAGCTGCAGGAGCACAAGTAACACGTATGACATACTGGCAATACAACCCATAGGCAAGCAAAACCAACGCTGACTAAATAACTACATACTCAAGTTGAGAAAATGAAGAGATAATCAATCCAGGCCCACTGTACACCAATATTTTCTTTAAAGTGTTTTCCTCACCTGCACTTTGAAGTGCACTTAGTTTCTCTGTCTCCTCTCAATACTGGAACACTCCCCAGATTACTAGCACTTGCCCTGAGCAACAGTAACATAATTCCATGGAGAAATACAGCACGGTTCCTCTGCATGTTTCAATCCTTCACTCACTCTTGTGAAAGAAGATCAACACTTCACAGAACCACAAAAAAAAGCTGAAAGAGGTCTTTAATAATAGTACCTGGGTTGCTGCTTGTCACAGAAAATACAGTAATTGTACCACTGTATCAAGTGAAAGAGAGGTTTCAGGACTCATGAAATGTAGGCGTCTTTTTTCTACTGCTGATCATACACTTAGTACTGTGCTTTTTCACTGCACAGATATTTCAACTTACATAGGTTAAGCACTAGAAGCATCTCAGAGGGATGATGTGCACAAAGAAGTCTCAAAAAAACCCCACCTAACCCAAGACTATGTGCTTTTGCTTTATTAAAAAAATAAATTTAAAAGATCAGGTTTTTTGCACATTTCAAAACCTAGTTTTCAGCTTCGTGTCCTGTTGAACAGTTATTCCTTACACACTGCAATTCCCATTGCACAATGAAGTTTAGCACCACCCAACACCACTTTTCTCAGTTTTAACATTAAGCATCCAGAAAAGCTAAAACTCCTATAAAACATTAATTTCAAACACCACTAGCAAAGAAAATAACACATAATTTGTATACTGAACTATATGCTATGATTTAGCACCTTCATTTACAGCTTCATCAGGTGTTGCTGTAAAATCACAGTATTTCAATGCTTGGGCTCCACTTATAAATACAACTCTTGCTCATAACAGGCAGTTTACCACTCAAAGCAGACTCCTGATGGCAAAGAAGGAAATGAGCTGCTCTCTTGTGGTTTGGCAGGACTCAAAACTGTACCACCAAAACAAAATTTGACAGTCATCCAAAAACACAGCCAGCAATTACGGAAGAGCTTCCATGCTCACCAAACCTCTTTCTGCTCCCTCAATGTTTTTGGCTGTCTTTTTTTTTCATTTGTTCCATGCCTATATGCATGTACTGACTCTAGTATTTCTTCTCTGACATCCAGCCTTGAAAGCAACTGACACTTGTTGCATTAATGGCTCTGCTCATCGTATCACAAACCCACAACATCATCTATTCTTAAAGCACAGATGAACCATACTGAATATGAAATTCCCACACCATTACTTTGAAGTAGGAAAATCAATCAAGCTAATAACCCATAACACTACAACTATTGCAAAGCTTACACTGTTTCAGATGCATGACCAAGGCTTTCTAAAAATCCCACCAGAGTGTAGTGTAGTCAGCAAAAATCTCCAAGAAGGCAGAGCAGTACCACATTTTGTAGGTACTTAGTGCCTTCATAGACATATTCAACTTCTACAGTAGGTAGAACAGTATCTTCCCTACAAAACCTTTTGTACGTGTGAGGTTTAAGTCCATGGTCAAGGAAAAGTTCTCATCCCATTTCCCTATATTGAATGAGGACCTGTAGTTACATCTCTATATTCTCATGCTGCAAACCCAAGTGAAAATCCCATAGTGTTCCTACCCCATCACCTCATTAGCCACCACCAAGGAACACTGAAATGCAAAAACCTTGCATTACAAGCTGTTAGAAGGATCAGTTAATTTTCTGTTTGCTTATCACTTCCATTTGAGTGTCACTGGTTAACCCAGGACAAGTTCTTGCACGGTCCAGATCAGATGAACATGGAGTCAGAGAATGGTTTGGGTTGGAAGGGACCTTAGAAATCATCTGGTTCCGAACCCTCTGCCATGGGCAGGGACACCTTCAGCTAGACCAGATTGCTCAGAGCCCCATCCAACCTGGCCTTGAACACTCCCAAGGATGGGGCATCCACAGCTTGTCCAGGAAACCTCTTCCAGTGTCTCACCACCCTCACAGGAAATAATTTCTTTCTGGTATCTAATCTAAACCAGCCCTGTTTTATTTTACAGACATCACCCCCTGGCCCTGTGAGAAGTCCCTCTCCAGCTTTCCTGTAGGTCTCCTTTAGGTACTGTAAGGTGCTCTAACACCTCCCCAGAGCCTTCTCTTGTCCAGGCTTAACTCCAACTCAGAGCTTTTCCTCACAGAATAGATGTTCCATCCCTCTAAGTCATCTTCATAGCTCTCCTCTGGACCTGCTTCAAAATGTTAAGCAGGACCCCGTTCTCCCTCTGCTAAAACACATACTAAAAGAATGAGAAGATTCAAATATATTTTATAAATACTGGTATTTCATCACATTAGGAGGTTAAGAAGCACTGTAAGCTCCAAACTTCACTCCTAAGTTGGATGTAAGTGTCCATCCCCATGCTGTTACAAATTAAGGGTCTAAGACTTTTCATTTATGCTGACTGGTACTTAGTTAAATATTAAGCAAAAACAGGGATTTTAAAATTACTATTTACCTCACAAAATTAAAGTCACCTGTAAGAATGCAAGCATTCAACGCATTGCACTATATGAGCATGTAAGATGAAAAGATGGTTCTCATCACCAAGATAATACATAATTTAATAAAATATTCAAAATAGCATCTGAGAGGTCTGTGATGCACGGTACGATGGAAAGTCATGAGGTATCAGACTTGCTTTTTTTTAATTGCAAGCTATAAGCCTGTGAATTGAACCACTACAAGATATTTTAAACCATTTTCCTCACACTGTTAACAGAAAGGCCTTTATAAAAAGGTCAAGTTTAGCCATCCTCTCACTTCCTTCAACATAAAATCATCCTTATTAAAAGCAGATGAAGCTAGTGCAAACAATTTTGCATTTACAGATAACAGCATTCGAACGTGAAACAATTGATACAGTATAAATCTACAAGAGCAAAAAAAATTACCTCTGCACTACAGAAAAGCTTCAAACATGCAACTGCAGTACATCCCTTTTGAGACTAACTGTAAAATCTTCCATTTCTCAATTAAAGCTCAGATCAACAAGACTTGAAACACCACACGTTTTCACTTTCCTGGTCACTCCAAAGTCTGATGGTGAAGCATAAGTAATTTCCATTTGTAAATTAATCTTTTCATTCTTATTGAAATAACCAAGTGAGATTCCTTTTATACTAGAAATTTCCCCTTTTTTTGGGTCTCTTTTTAAACACACATTTTCTGCTGTTTCCAAATCACTTTTTCCAGGAAGTAAAGAAAGCTTAGAGGTGAATACATGAATTCATTTGTTCTCAAATTCTTATTCCAATTTGTTTCTTCATTTTGTTTAATTTAATTGGTTTTGTTTCTCATGAGAGACACTGACACCTTGAAGCCAAGATACACTTAAATGTCATAATTGCAGTAAATGCTAAAAGTTTATTTAGGAAAAGGCACACGGAACTGATCCAACATGGAAGCCCCTAAACTCAGTGAGTATGGAATAAGGAGATAATTGCAAACTGGCAAAAGACACTATCTACAAATTTTATACTAATATATACCATATATTAAAAGATCACTGTCCACAACAGTCTGTGATAGAAGGGAAGGTTATCAGATACATACAACAGATCCCCAGAGGCCATGTGTTAAAAGAAACAAGCTTTGAAGCTTAAGCGGTACTACTTTCAGTGTTATACTCCAAATTCCAGTGCAGTCAGATTTGCCTGTCCTTTAAAGAATACTGAAAATTACTTTTTTAACAGGCAAAGGAAGAAAAGTAGATGAAGCATAGAAGAAAGGAAGTGAGAAATTTTCATATTTTTTTTCTTTTCTAACATTTAACTCTTGTATCCTATTTCTTTAAGAACCAAGTTATCAAAAAATATTTTATAGTCTTGAGTATCTGCAATTTCTAGCTTGTTTCAGCAGATTGAAGTTCCCAAGAGACAGAATGCCTTTCTTTGACAAAAACCAAATTAAAAACATTGATTTTATTTTCTCTGTCTAAACATAAGCCAAGAGTCCCATTCTTTTGAAAATGAAATTGAAAAGTCAGTTCTAAAGAAATCCTTCCCATTATGAAAGAAGTGTAATAAAGGTATGGCAAAAAGTCTGCCACTTAGTTCAACACACTCAAAAGACATTGCCAACATACACTGTTTACAGAAAAATCATAAAGATATGATAAATAGTTAAACAAGTTCACAGGACAGGCAGCAGAGAGACTAGTTTGAACAAATTGATCAGTTTTGCCAGCTTTATGTTGAATTTCTGCTAGAGGCCTAGTAACCTGGAGAGAAGTTATTAGACTGTAGAGAGAGAGAGAGGGACCCGTTTTAGTAATTTATTGTGGCTTTACAAATGGTATTTGAATTACACAACTGATGTATTCCCAATTCTAAGCAGGCTAAACTAACCCTTGAAAACATTGTCTCATAAGTGTAACACGCCACAGATTAACCATCCCTGGAACCTTTGTGCTGTACACATGAAGTGGCAACACCAGGACATGGTTGCAACCATCTGTCCTGTCTCCATCTAATCCAGTGGGACACAAAGCTGGGACACCCACCCTTTAGCCCATTCCAGCTGTGTACGCCTGCCTTTCTCACGAGGCAGTCAAGGTATTCTGGTGACACAGTACTTGTTGTTCATTTAACTCTCAAGTGAATTGCAGTGCATTGCTTTCTACAAATAAGCTCCCTTGAACATGGTTACTTCAGTGTCACATTAACACCAGTGGTGGCTGCGAGAAAGGCAGGTGGAGCTCTACAGGGGCCACCATAGGTGCATTTGCCTCACCACAGCGCCACAGTCACAGAAGCCAGGAAAGAAAATAAGCCAGGCTCAAATCAAACCCACAGCAGTGTTAATATTTCGTTCCTGAAATGTAATATTAGCATGTCTTACTGCTGTATCCAAAGTTATACCACTGCACATTTTTATATAACTTTAATATATATAATATATATTAAAATATATATATACACATTACATGCTCCTCATTATCATGTTCTTCACAGAAGTAAGCAGAAATAGAACAGTTATGAAGTAGTAAAGTAAAAAACAAAGAGACATCTTCCTAGAGAGCTGGGCTGGGAAGACTGCCAAAGCTGGAGTGCTACCACTAGAGAACTGCTGCTCTCTTTTGTCATTAGTTTACTGAACACAATTTTCTTCTTTGACTCAGTGGATTAATGCACTATTAAGTATTTCAACTAAAAAAAAAGGTATTAGAGATTATAAAATATGTGTCTATTATACCAATGCCTACCATAAGTAGTTTTGAAGGTAAGTCATCACAAACCACCAACAAAAACAAAGAAACAAATGTACACAGCAGAATCAAAGGCACTTCAACCAAACAGTTTGGGTCTCTAATGCATCAAAATGAAGATTTTTATTGTGGTGGCTGGTGAACATACATTACAAGGGACAGAGAGTTCTCAGTAAGACAAGTCCCTAGTACCACAAGACCCACTTTATGTTAGGGTGACCAAAAAGGCTTCTCCCAGGATACTCGTTCTGTTATGTTAATCTACCCCAGGTTGGATTCCCTGGTTAGCTGTCAGCCTCTACCCCTCATCCCACCCCCAGAGCTTTCCCCATTGGTCCCCGTTCCCCAGTCCCGCCTTTTCCCCACCCCCAGATAAAACTCTGAGCTTCGGGGTCATGTTCCTGTTTGCCTCTGCACCCTTCGAGCGTGTAGCAGCAATGAATGCTCCTGGTGGAAGGCAGGCAAAGGCCCTTCTCGACTCCTTGGTACCGACTGTAACACTGAGCCCACCCGTGCGGCTGTGGGGGCACGAGGGACCCCACGGAGCCGGGCAGGGACAGTACTATTTTTGTAAATTATCTTTTTCAGTGGAACCATGGTGATTTTCACCATGTATCTCCTTGACCGATAAATGTGTCTGTGAATCTCAAGTCAGAAGAGATACTGCAAAGATCTCTGCAATTCTCAATATTTAGTTTAACAGATTCCACTTCATAGAAACAAATAGAACAAAAGCCATCTGTTAAGATAAACAAAATCTAGGACATTGTTTCCATTTAATTATTCACAGTAAAGAGATGCTCAGCATTCTGATGAGCACATTAAAACTAAACAGTCTGAATGGTTATACAGAAGGATTATGAACATTACATGAAAAGTGCTTTGTGTTTCCAAAGGGAGTTTTGTCTTCAGCTGAATGCAATAATATTAATAGACAATCTACAGATTATCTCCTGATTACTGAAAGCATAACTCATAGCATGGTTTAAAGCCCTCCTTATGATATGGAATGCAGCATTAACATGAGTCTTCAAACTGAGACACTGCAAGAACCTCCTTTCCCCTCAGCAGTTCCCTGGTGTTGTTCAATTTCTTTTGAAAGGGTTATTCTAGACTCCCAGTTCACAACTTCACATACAAGCTATGAAGCAACAGCAGATCAATGAGCTCTTATAACAAAGCTATACTTAAGCATTTGATTTTAAAAGAAAATAGACTGTGAAATCCAATTCAATATGTGCCTTTCTATTAGGGAGACAAAGCACAAGCCATTTTTCACGTATAAGACATTTATGCAGAGCCATTCCTTGAATTTAAAAAACCCATTTGACTAAACCATACAATGTGGTTTGAAAATGGTTTTATATTTAATCAGAAGATTTAGTTACCACAAAGAATTTTGTTGCTTACAACACTCAAGAGTTTTATATGTAAGAATGACCAATATAAATAGTGTTGAACTGAATTTTCCTATCAGGAAATCAAATTTTTAAAGAACACTAACCAGAAGTAAATCATCAAATAGTTACTTCTTTGGTGACATGTTTTTCAGCATAGTCCATGAAAATGAGCAATTTCTTTGAGAAAAGAAAATGCAAACTGAGCAGAATGTCTGATATTTTCCATGCTAACACAAGCTCTAGAAATATAAGAAAGTGTTTTTGCAAAGAGTACAGATCTCATGACAGAAAACATGAGTGTGAATCCCAGAGAGCATATGCCCAATAAAAACCACAGCCCCTATACCTATATGGAATGAAGCTTTTCAAGAATGCATATTTATGTACAAATAAAAAGAAGGAATACTCCACTAGGTATAAACTATGCCTGTAACTAATTGGATTTTTCCTAACTTGTCTCATTCTAGCTAGGAACTGTTCTCTTAAAAAATATTAATTTTTATCAGAGACACTATCTTCTGAAACTTTTCACTTAGTTAATTTCTGTTAACTACTGAAATGGAATTGTATCGATGATGAAGGCTAAGAACCAAGATAAATAAGTGTAATGGAGGTCACTGTCCTGTAGGTATTGTTCCCTAGATTTAAGCCTACTATTCTATTAAGCATTCCACACTTCAGTGTTGGGATGGGGGAAAAAATAAGGGGTGGGGGTGGGTGCAAACTTCATGGCTGCCAGGTAACTATCACTACACCTTTCACTTTTCAGTCTGAAATGCAGGCATTGTGCAGAAGCTATCTATAGAATAACAGTTTCTAAATATAGCATATTGCAAATCGTGGGCAGTTTCAGATTTTTTACTCTCTCTCTGCAGAACTCCTCATTTTAAAAGATAGAAAGCAAGTAATTTTGTCTGGGCTGTGCATTTAGAAAATCATGTATGATCCTGTTGCATATTCAAAGCTTGTCCCATTTGTTGCTTCATTCAGTATGCTGTTTATGAATTCCACTTCCATACTACACTTGATCATGCTTAAGTGATACATCCTAACTCCCACTGTTTAGCACCTGCCAACACATTCATACTCTTCCTGTTGGTATCAAGGAGGTCAGGAGCCCCATGCCTGAGCAGGTGCATGTCTGAGAGGAGGTTGTGACCCCATGGGAAGCCTGTGCTGGAGCTGGGTCCTGACAGGGAGAGAGGAGCCCACACCAGAGCAGGTTTCCTGGTAGGACTTGCGACTCTGTGGAGGGACCCACACTGGAGCAGCCTGTCCTTGAAAGACTGCACCCCTCAGAAGAGCGACCCACACTGCAGTAGTTTTGGGAGGGCTGTTGCCTGTGGGATGGACTCATGTTGGAGAAGTCAATGGAGAACTATCTCCCGTGGCAGGGACCCCATCATGGAGCAGGGGAAGGACTCCTCTCCCTAACCAGTGGGAGAAAACAATGTCTGATAAACTGGCCATAACCCCCATTCTCTCTCCCTGTGCCCCTGGGGGAGGAGGTAGAGCTGGGAAGGAGGGAGGGGTGGAGAGAAGGTGTTTTTAAGCTCTTACTTACTTCTCATTATCCTGCCCTGGTTTTGTTAGTAATAAGTTCAGTTAATATCTCTAACTGGAGCCTGTTTTGCCGTGACAGTATTTGGTGAGTGGTATCTCCTGGTCCTTATCTCAGCTCAGGAATCCTTCGTTGTATTTTCTCTCCCCTGTCCAGCCATGGAGGGGAGCAATAGAGCAGCTTTGGTGGGTGTGTCGACCCAGGGTCAACCCACTACACAGGTTCTTACTATCAGCAGGGGGGTGCCATGACTAACACAGTTAAAGTCAGATTGAAACTCAGGATTAATTCCCATGTATAGGCAGTAAGTGATGCTAAAAAGATAATTTTGCTCCTCGCTTCATCAAGTGCATGATCATTTAACATGCAAATGTATCTGGAATATTTCACTTGAACTTATCTCATCTGAAAAGCTGACAGCAGTTACTGCTTTTGCCACCACAGCTTCACCATTTAAGAGAATGCCTGTCAGTCTGATTTCCCCCCATTTACCCCTGACTTTAAAACCCCTAAGGGAAAGCCAGTTGAGCAGCCTGTAATGAACTGCTCAAATTACTTAGGAGTTAATTGTCTCTAAGTTGAGTTAACAGTCGAATGATACAGCTGTGTTTTAGGCAGAATGCCACTTCAGCTGCCCCATGGCACTCCCTCAACTTAAGGACCACAAGTTTTGCTTACTGTGCTGGCTCCAGGCACAGCACTTGCACCAAGCCTCAGTGTGGCAGAACAAAGCTTTATTTTCTAATCCCTCTCTCAGTCAGCCTTCAGGGAAAGCCTGACTACCTGTCACACGTGTCACAGACAGTAATGCTGAGCTGTTCTGTGCCAATTAAATTCAAGGAAAAAAACAAAATTGCTTTGAGTGAAATAACTCTAATACCAGAGTAAGCGGAAGCAAGAGGAAAAACGTTTATTGTTTCCCCAGCTTTGAAGAGCAAGATAAGCAAAACCTCCAAGTTGCACCTCATAACAAAGCAAAGCTTAGTAAGTGGGCACTTAAACCACAGTGTGCAGCCATCAGGGGACTCAGCTTGTGTGATGAGAAGAGACAGCAATGAAACAGAAGAGCTCCTGACACTCATCAAAAGCCAGATCTACACAAAGACAGATCTAGCATCCCACATATAGTGTGTCATTTCCTTAGCTTAAGCTGTAAGTCCATGCCAGGGGGATGCCGGGGGAACACTACTTTGGCAAATAGGAGCCAAGGACAACGTGGTCCAGAAGCTTGTTCCACTATGAATTAAACAAGAAAACACTCCCTACAGAGATGATAGTATGAATATGGAAGTGGCATTAACTTACACAGATCCTTTTTACTGACACCTCTGAAGAGCTGAAACTAGGTACTTTTGCCATCTCCCTCTCAGACTCAAGCCTAAAGGTTCACAAACTGTGAAAAGCAGGCACAGAAACGCTCATACCATTAAAAAACCAAAGCAAACCTAGACCAGATGTGATGTTTTTGCAAGTAGGATTCGCACACTGAAAGTGAGAAAAAGCCAGGTTTGGCATTCAGGAAAACTTTTAGTACGAGTGAGGTTTGTGCTGGAGAAAGACCAAAGGCCTTACTAGCAGATTTTGAAGACATCAGAACACACATGAAATAAAACCTGTCCCTACTGCAGAAGGCACTATCAGTAACTAAACTTTCCATGCTGTAATCTCTATTTAGTTACAGCTGGTTTGTGATACTCAATGTTTCAAATATATCAGAACAGCATAGTGAGAAAAGAAATGTATTAAACTGAGAAGCAGGGTAGAGCATAATATACAATAATGACCAAAAATTAGATTGCACATGACCATGTGTTTAGTCTCCACACACTCAGAAATTCCATGTTATTTATCAAAGTGCTCCTTACAGGTCGAGAGTATTAGCTGGATTTTTCATAGTAGGGTATTTAAACACGTGTTTCTCTGTTATAGAAGGTTCCCACAGTATGTGAGAGGGAGGGAGTAGGATAAAATGAATATAACATGCATGAGAGTTAAAATCTTAAAACCCATATTCTTCAGAAGGAAAGGGAGAAAATTAGTTTTGTTTTACCTAAGACACACTGCAGAGAGAGACAGTGGGAGCTTTTTGTCAACTTAGCCAGCCTGTCACAGCAAGGAGGTAGGTGACTTAACCTTTCAGAAGGTGCTTGGTAGACCTTGTTCCCCTACCACTTTCACACTGCTAGCATCATCCGTACTCAGCCTTTCAAAAACATCACATTCTGTCACAGGAGAGAAAACTGACAGAAGTTATAGATATGTCCAAGCACTAAGCTTTTCAGAAATAAAAGGTTGTTTAAATTCAAAATTAAATTAGTTTTTTGTATCCCAACACTTATGTTCCAATATACTCAGATGTATTGCTGTATTTTATCTTCCTTTAAGGCAATGCCAAAATGAAAATATGAGCTCTGGTACACTCATAATTAATAATCAGATTAAAAACTCCTCATTAGTTTTCTTAACTCTCCATGCTTCATGCTTAGCATTCCTAATTAGTTTGGCAACTTATACAACGTTGCTCCATGAAAGCTGAAGTTTATCAGAGCTTCAGCCCTTCAATGCTTCCCTATAGGGTTGTGTGTTCTGTTGTAAAGGCAGCATCACCCACCAGCAAGTTCTGTGGCAGAACTTGCCAAGACTTCAGGGTTATTACAGAACTACTCAACAAACAATGAAAGGAACACCTCAATTCAAATCCTATTCTCAGTGATTGATAAAAGAGGTACCAGCATGTGACTTGCAACTTCATCTAACCAATCGGCACATGAACTTCTGCTATTCCACAAGCAGTTCCAATAAATTCATAGAATCATTATAGAATATCCTGAGTTGGATAAGGAGCCACAAGAATCATCGAGTCCAGCTCCTGGCCCTGCACAGGACAAGCCCAAGAGCCACACCATCTGTCTGAGACCATCGTCCAAACACTTCTTGAACTCTGTCAGGCTGGTGCTGTGACCACTCTCCTGGGGAGCCTGTTCCAGTGCTCAACCACCCTCTGGGTGAAAAACCTTTTCCTAATACCTATCCTAAGCTAAAATACATTGTTCAAGTGAATTATTTGTATAACATTCAACCATGTAAGATGAAGCTACTCAATTCAACTGCTTCCAAAATACACAGAACTACTACGTTCTTACCATCAGCATCATACTGATCTGTTGTTTAAAAACTGCTGTCTTACCACATAAAAATGTTATTTTTCCCCTAAAAGAAATCTACAGTCTTGAATCCTCTCTCCACACCAAAGATTTCACACTGCTAGTATGTTAAATAATCTTCACATACCAATTGTGAACCATCAGCTTCTGCACAGCCAGTAGTGCATTATAACGAACTTGCTGGTCTTCGTGATGCATGTGGTTCATGACCAGCTGCTTACCACCAAGTTGTTCAATCACTCTGAAAAACAGGAGAGGAGCAAGTTTTTTAACGTTTTGGACTACTTTAAATTCTGGGTAGCTATCCTATCCAACCACTTCACAGTCAAGGCAAGTTTAAATTATATTCATATTTATTTTATTAAAATTATTTATTTCCCAAGATACACATCTCATCTGACATAATCTGTATTTGTAACATCTCCTACTAACTACTGATTTTTTTAAAAAAAATTTTTTTAAGAATTAGCAACATCAGAAAGTGTTTGTACTGGACTCCTGTTTGTGACTTTGAAATAAATAAGCAAGAAAAGAACCCTTTTCAGAGAGGATTATTTACTTTATCCAGCTCTCTAAAAGGGTTGGCAGGGTATAGCATTATCAATCATTAGGTAGGAGAGGTAGTGCCTTCCCTCCCATAAATGGATCATAACCAGGTCACTCCATTCTTTGCAAGAAAAAAACCCCAATCTCTTCTGGCACTAATAAAGAAAAATGCTTGTAATCACACCAACACCTATTAAATCACCCACCTCATACATATAGTGCTTTTTGACATTCAAACTGTACTAAAGCCCTAGCTATTCCTGCACAAGATGCAGAACTGGCTGTTAAAGTACAATTCCCAGAACAGTATATGCTTCAGCTGCATCTTTCACTACAAACTTCACCACCAGAGTCAGCCATAGCTTAACAGCTATACCAAATCCCCTATGAAATACTGATGAAACCCTGTATTGCATGTCATGAATATATTATTTCTTAATAAAAACAGTGGAAGACAACACACTTAAAACCTGAAAAAGTATCACCATCCAGATGACTTCACACGCAGCATTTCAGCCTATCATAGCAGTAAGTTTGGAGAGAATTTGCAAGGAATATATAAGCTGATTTACTCACTGACTCATGTTTGTTTCACATCAGTTCTCTCACAGGTCACTTAGTAGTTAAACACAGAATTCTGTGAAGACACTATCACTTGCTTTAGGCTTAACTTAATGCTGTCCTGCCATTCTAAGCTTGCATGAGCTATCTGCATGTAGTACTGCTCTTTTCATAGCCAGATTAATGCATTGCTGCTGCACAACACAATGGATTTTTGCAGAACAGGCATAAAGACAGCATGGAGATGAAAAAAAGAATTTTCAATTTCACTTTATAACTCAGTTAAAACCATCCTTAAGACCACAGGGAATATTATTTCCCAATAATATTAAAACATTTGTTTCATAAAGCAGGAATGGATTCAGAAAAGTGTAATTGTTTCAAGCTGGAAAATCCTTGCCAAGAATTCAAGAAGTTATTAGTAATGTAACAGATTCAAAAAACCTTTATGCCTGCTTTATACTGCCTCACATTTTTAATGAGTTAAATATAAAACCACTGCACACAAAGGCAAGAGCATGAAATACAGTATTTTTGTCTTTATTATAGGACTGACTTAAAACAATGGATTTTCAGGAATTGAAAGGACGTGAAAAAGGCATTAAACTCAAAAGCTTCCTTATGCTAGAAGAATGCAAGAACCAAAATGAAAAGCTAAAAGCCTATAATCACAAATGGTAATAGGCTCTTTTAGATGACAATACATCACTGAAATTATGGCTGAGAACATGAAGAGTCGAAGAACAGCATTATCATTCTTGCATAACGCTGCCTACAGGTACAAATCACTTCCCAGCCATGGGTTTTCAACCCAAAGGTCTAAACAGTGAAGAAGGTTCGCAGGGAATCCTATTCCTTCAAGTTCCAAATTTGTCCAAAACACTACATTTAGCTTCCCCTCTCCTCAACTGCTGCTTACTTTACAGCAGTAATAGAGCCCAGTGGAACAGTTATGTGTGCACATCATCAGCAGTGACTGTTCCCCGTAACACCACTGCACAAAAGAGTGGCATTTCAAAGAAGTTTCTGGATGCTTAAAGATCCAGGTTTTAACATGACCCATTTAAAGAGAGAAAGAAGACACAAGATAAAGACAAAGGAGTACAATTTAGACTGTTATAGCAGAAAACAAATATAAAATCCACACTACATATCTGAAAGCAGGCCAGGGTGAAAAAGGGAATGCAAGTTTTTTTCTAAATCATAAGCTAGGGAAGAAAATGGCTCTAGGTCTCCATCTTTTCTACATGAAAAACAAAGCCCACGTTCATAGCATTCAAGAAATTCAGAGTGTTGATAGTACATAGCAATAACCCTTGGGCCACATGGAAGCTGTGCTGGAGGCCTGCCTTTATTCTCAGTGACAGGAAGCACCAGCGCTGATGCCTTAGGTTTTAACTTTTATATTTTTCAAATCCTGTACTGCTTGGTGTGTGACTCTGAAGTTTCTTGTAGCCTGTTAATTTCTGCTCTCTTGTGCTAGGTAAACATAACAAAGCCTCTCTGGGCCTGCTCTTCAAGGACACCCAGACTGTCCTAGGCTCAAACAGTATAAACCAAAAGCCTTTGAGAGGGGGGGATAAGCTGAGGGGAATGACATCATTAAACTGAAGCTTTAATTGGAGAATTAACCCTTATATGCAAATGAACCAAACTTATAAAAGTGTGAAGAACTCGTGACCTGTCATCCATCTTGGGGTCCATCTTGGCAAAAGCCTCTGGCCCCAGGGGGTACCTTTGAAGGCCTTTCAAACAAATACCTATTTTTATTCCCTTATTCCTGTCTACTCTCTCTGTCTAGGAGGCCTCTTCAGGCATCAGTTCTTCGGCACCCCAGATAGGACAACGAGGCTTCTGAAAATCCTCTGGGACTCAGAAAGACCCAGCTCAGCTCCCTCTCCTTGCCAGCACCCAGGGGGGAGCAGTTGCGGCAGTCCAGGAGGCAGAGAAGCCCCAAGAGCCCAGAAGACGCTCCAGATCCAGCACAGAGGCACATGAGTAAATGAATAAGGGTGGTATTCTGTTGGCACCTGGGTTGAGTGTTAAGAGATCTCGTACAGTTTGTTTAGGGACTCGGAAGAGTCCAGGGGCGGGTTTCATTTGGGTTTCCCCCTTTTGTTAGCTTGTCAGCTCATGAGAGCTTGTCAGGGAACTCGTGTGAGAGTTCCAAGGAATTTAATTTTCCCTCTGTTGGTTTGTTGCTAGCTTGTGTCCAGCCAACACCCTTTGGCACACAGGCAGGTGGCACTGCGGCTTGGAGGCTTGAAACCTATTTCCAGCCACAGTTTATAAAACCTGGGGTTTTGAGTTCGAATCCTATCTTCTCTAGTTTTCCCTTGCTGCTTAATAGAGTGTTTTTAGATCGCTTTGCTTTATTTTTGTGAATTTTCTGTTTGTAAGTGTTAGAAGCTCAGCAGGACGAGGAGCCCGGGCCCCGGCGGGGGGAGAGAGAAACAGTCCAAACCAATATGGTTGATAAAGCAAACTCCATAAAACTCCGTTTATTAGCAATCCAAAGGCACTTATATAGTATACCAGCTTGTTAACTCCTAAGTGGCTTAAAGCTTATCAAAACACATTTTTATTTCTACATAATTGGACTTACATTGGCAAGCTTCCATAGTCTTGTTATGATCAAAAGAATTCAGTGCTCATCTCCCTCGTTCACTCCCGGATAGTACAGCTGCAAGTTTTTCACTCCCTCTCTGTTTTCTCAGGCCTGCTTGTTATCTTTCACACAGGGACTTTCCCATGGAAAGTTTTCTCACACACAAGCCTAAAACTTCCAGGCCTATTGCTTGCACAGTTTTTTTATTGATCCCAATAATTCTATTTCCCAACATATAAGCATAAAACCATGGGCTGTAATATTTCTTGTATGGGGAATTAAATACCACAGAACTTGCCTTTAAGTTTAGTATTAGAAAACTGGGAAAAATTGACTGGCAAAGATAAAACCCTTCCAAAAGTGGAATTAATTCAGCTTTCCACAGTGATCTGGCCAGCCATACTTTACTTCCGCAGTTACACTCTCAGAAAATGCATCTTGGTGAGCCTCATGAGAAGCTCACAGTGCTATTGTCTTGACAATTTGGTCCACAATGTGTAATTTTAAAAGCAGCTTATAATTACTTAAGCGTTAAAGAACAGCCATGCAAAAACGCAGTCTGTAGTTTAACAAACATTTTCTTTTGTCAGACAGAGGGAAAGGTTAGCCAGAGCTGTAACTCTAGGTCTCTGCTGTGTGCAGCAAGTAAAGTCAAGTAGTTTTAGGTTCCGGTTCATCTCCGCAACCTTCAAAGGCTAAAGGATGATCCAGTTAAGAGTTGACAATAAACACTTAATGGAAACAAAAGTATTCTTTTGACACCTGAATTTTTTTACTCTTCTAAACCAAGAAACAGTATCCATTCTTAAAGTGAGTCATACAATGAGAGTGTGAAATACCGACCACGCATGGCAGAAGTACACAACTCTATATCAAAAAACATAAGAAATGGACTATTATGCTGGAACTGACACATAATCCATAGGTATTTTAAGCTTTGTTAGTTCCAAAATTGCTGAAGTCATATTTGGTAAGAATACACTGGATTACAAAAGAAAATCTTTAGAAGAAAGAGATTGAGGCATTTCAGTTTGTTCATTGGAACAGAAAGCTAAATAAGCCAAGTCTGCAAGCAGCAGCTAAAGTGTAAGAATTTGAGATAAGAATGTGGGTTCGAACAGTATCGAGGACACTTCTTATTTGCTGATGACCACTCCTTTGGAAGTACGGCACATTGCTGAATAGGCTTAACAGCCTGGGAGCTGAGTGGAGCTGTGGTCTTAACAGCTATACATTTTCCAGCTACAGCTACAGGTCCTGTTTTCAACTCTTGATTTAATAGCTTTGGTCCAGCAACTGCATGGCCATACTGGCCCAAACATTCAGGTAGATGCATGCAAGCTGTTTAAAGATTAAAGCAAACACATAATAAAATTATTCCATACAAAGAGCAGCTTAAAGCTAGAACAACCAGTATTAGTCAGTCCTCCAGCTTTCCCATTTGCAGGCAGCACTATTAGTTTCCACTTTACTGAAGAATATCTTGCCTTTCTTCCAAATACCATTTCAGTTCAAGCAGCTGACAAGACTATAAGGGCTGTGAGTATTTCTGGAGTCAACAAGTCTTCCTAGCATATATATAGCCTGAAGTTTCAGTCTGTTGTCCATGATTCTACTACTGTCAAGACAGCAGTCTGCACAAGAAGTGTTCATGAAATTCCCAACAAGGCTAGAAGGCCATTCTCATCTTATCTATTGAGCCGGTTTTAGCTGAGGTAGTTAATTTTCCTCTTTGTACTAAAACCACTGTTGATTTCATCATTGCTGAGCAGCATTTGCACTGCATCATGGCCTTTTCTGCTCCTCACCCCACCAGCAAGGGGGCTGGGGCTGCACAAAGACTTGGGACAGGACACAGCCATTGCAGCTCACCCCAATTGACCAAAGGGATATTCTATACCATATGGCATCATGCTCAGCATATAAAACTGGAAGAAGGAGAAGGAAGGGGGGATCATTTAAAGCCATGGGGTTTATCTTTCCAAGTACCCATTACGCATGATGGAGCCCTGCTTTCCCTGGCATGGCTGAACACCTGCCTGTTCATGGGAAGCAGTGAATTAATTCCCTGTTTTGCTTTACCTATTAAATTGTCTTTTTCTCGAACAAATTTTCTCACTTTTCTTTTGTTTCTCCCCCATTCTGCTGTGGGGAGAGAGCAAGTGGCTGTATGGACCTGAGTTGCCAGCTGGGGTTAAACCATGACATCCATTAAACCCTGACCAGAAACCAGGAACAGACCTCTTCTTTGCTACAAAAATTAAGTAACGTGTCCCCCAGTGTGAGTGATGAGCCAGATTCCTGCAAAAACCAAAGGCTTCTTTCTGCTTCAGTGGTCTCTACCTCAGAGGTGCAATTATTCAGTTAACATCTTTGCTAGCAGGTTTTAAAAGCAGGAAAATACAACAATGTCTGTGTGTATTTCAACAGGAATTTGGGTTTATAATGAACATGAACACTTTCACCAAAATGTGTATTTGTGTAGGTAAAACATGCTTAAATGGCAGAGTGACAACTGAATCTGTGCATCACTGAAATGACAATAGCAGTTGTTTGTGGAAAAAACTTCTCTGTAGTCTTAAGTCATAAAAGAGTCTTTATCATCGTTGGAATAGTCCACGTCTACCCTTAAGTCCAATAATTACAGTCCAGTTAGTCACAATAGAGAGGCAAAATTATATGTTGATTAAACTCTTGGTAGTTCTTTCAATTTCTTCTGGTGCCTGGCTTCTGCTTTAGTCTAAACATTGTATTCAATACTTGCTCTAAACACTGGTTCCCTTCAAAGTTAAGACACACTGAAATACATTAAGTCAAAGATCCAGTTTGCATTTTCTCATCTGATCTAGTTTGTGCTTTCTCATCTTCCCACTGAATAAAACTTAAGCATAACCTGCAGTCCCTTTGTAGCATATTTTAATATAAATAAGCAAAAAAAGCCACAGGCATAGTACATACTCCAGGTACTCTCTAGAATAACAACATAATGGCATTTTCCTACCGTTTCCCACGGGGATAGTGCCGCACGTATTCTCCCACGTCATGAGCAGCTACAGCCAGCACCTGTGGATCATCAGAAACCTCCAGAAGTTTTGTCAGGATTCTAGGAAAGAATTTGAAACAATCAAGTCCCAGGTTTTGGGTTGGTTTTTATCTTTTTGTTTTCTCATCTGTGAGGGTTTTTTAATCAGTAATAACTTAAAATAACAAAGCCCGTAAGCATAAAAATGCTTTACAAGTCACCCAAAAAGTAAAGCTAGAACTTCTTCCAAACATGCAGCTATACTTAATGAAACCAACAACCTGCCCTAATTAACAGAATTATTTAAAGTATTCGCTAGAGTCAGTTTAGTGAGGTACATCTACAAATACCTATAACCAAGGATTACAAAATCTCTCATTTTTTTATACTTTGGCTTCAAGACCAACAGCTCTGAGTTCTAGATAAGCTGCATTAAAAAGCAGTTCTGTCTGAACTCAAAGACAGAGAAGATGAAAGCTATACTACCTTGTAAATTACTCCAGTGCCACGTTATTTTCTTAGCATGCATAGAAACACAGAGCTGTAAGAAGTAGAAAACAGCTTCTCAACTGTCTGCATTTTAATTAAGTAATTAAACCACCTTTAGTGGAAAACAGCTACAAGTAACACTGTTCTCTAGCCAGTAATGAGAAGGGGGGGAAAATGACACAGATTATGAAGGTTAGGCACAGTTGAAAAGGTTAAACATACAGATTACTGGAAAATTAGATTATTCTATACTTAGTGAGATGAAAAATGTGTTCTAATTAGAGAAAGTCAGAAACAAGCTGAAAAATTCAGCTGGAATTAAAAAAAAGGACATTCTGGTAAAATTAAATTACCACAACCACTGCCTCCCTAGAAGCCAGAAAATGACAGAAAAAGCACTTCTCAAATGAAAAGAACCTTTCAACACAAAGAGGAAGCAGAAACTTGAACCATAACACTAATCAGATGACACCAAAGATCTATACAATATTGTTGAACAAAATACAAGTCCACCATCAAAGTAGGCAATAATAGCAGAAGGCATAAAAACAATTCTGTTTAACAGTAGTGTAAGAGTATTAGATTTAGAAAACTAATAAACAGGCAGATAAGGAAAATAAATTTATATGGCTTAAAGCAAGTGGTGTCTGTCAAATGCCTTACAATGCAAAAAACGAAGTTCTGAGATGCAAGAATCTCCACATTATGTTGTGGCAGAGGGTGGGTGGTTTTTTTGTAGGTTGGTTGGTTTGGTTTGGTGTTGAGTTTTTGGGGGGTTTTTTTGAGAGTTGGGGGTGTGTTAAAAGAACTATTGAAGATCACTGTCTCTGTAGCAGCACAAGCACAATAAATTAGGTCCCAGAACAAGAAGAAATAAATACAGCAAAACATTGTAATCCCTACATGAAATACTAAGCCTCAACATGAACTTCATGCTGCAGTTTCAGCATCTAAAATCTTTAAGTATAATCCTACATATTCAGCAATATGCCCTCAGGAAAGAATTTATCAGACTTTTGGTGAGGTGTCATGGCAGTCAACATGCACATAAAGCTCAGGATCACCTTGCTCTTGCCATGCCTTCTAACATCTCACATGCTCCACTCAGCCTCCTGATTTCTGTTAGATCTGGCACTTATAAGCAAGCACTGAACTGAAAGAACACCATGTATTTATTATCAGTTAATGACAATGAACATGAGACAACTAAGAGCCAGGCAGCATTTCAGGACAGTTTCATACGCCACTCCTTGACTGCAAAAGAAAATATGAGCTTCAGGTTCACTTCATCTAACAATCTATGTACTCCAAGCCTAGTCCCAACACAAAAGAGACAGATTGCAACATAACGCACTGAGTCAAATTTTCGATGGAATAGTACCACAACTTTCAACTCCCAAATATACAAGACAGGAGTTCATTACTCGAATCAACACCACCACACAATACCAAACTAAGATTAAGATAGCGTAAAAACATTTTTAATCAAATCAAACCTGCATGCAAGTTAAGCTGGAGATATTCCCTCTATCATCAATACATTCTGACCAGCAAATAAACAATTCTGCTTTTGAACAGAAAAAACTAGGCATTCTAAAATAAGCAGGATGTTTTGACTTGCTTTCATTCTTGACACTACGTTGTGTGAAAATGTAAAACCTACGATAGATTCAGCTTCATGTAAACACAGAAAGTATTAAAAAATCACGTGATTCAAGACATGAAGACTCACTTCAGTAGTTCATAATTCTTCTCATTTAGTCTTACAGCATTCTCCCGCCAAAACTTCTCAGACTTGTGCACAGGACTCCACTCCAGTCTTCCTGACTTGAGCTCAGAACTGTATTCATCAAAGGAGCTGCAACATAACACCTAAATGAGATATTGGCCAAGCTTCCATGAACACATTGAACCATATGCCCAAGCCTGTCCCTAATAAAGCTGGAGCTCAAATTGCTATGATGTATTTGGAAGTCAGTGCTCTGCAGACTATGAGAATTGTTTCCTGTCTCAACATTTTATAAGTAAGAAAATGCATGCAAGGGAAGAAGAAAAAATTGTTTCCAGCCATACCCCTCTATCCAGCCCAAAACACTATTCCCAGAGAAAAAAAAAAAAAAAGGAAGAACCTAAGCCACACAAATGCAATATTTTGGAATTTAATTTGCTTTTTTGATGGGTTTTTATGCTTCGCCTTCCTCAACCAAGAATTCCAGTCTTTACCTTCCATCCACTTAAACCTTTGACACTACCTACAATATGCACTTTAATTTAGGCATAAGAGCAAGAACTAGGTAAACACTAGCAAAAACTTGAGTTAATCTGGACAGTAGAACTTATTCTGTAATCAGTCTTCAGTTTTGACTGGAAATCCTTTAAGTCAAAGCCTTTTCAAGTCCTTTAACAAATTATCAGTTACAAAGATCACATACATAAGTGAAGATTTATTTTCTATTTAGCCTCTAAATACTGACAGACAGTAGGAAACTAACAACCAGGACATCTCGGTATGCTTTATCTTACTAAACAGCATTTACATATCACAATTCTGTAAGTATTTTAGCCTTAAAAAATAAAAAAGTTCTACCAACATTCATATAACTGCATTTTTAAGTGCAGACTGCAAAGCATACCTAAGGTCCTGCACGCTCTCACCAAGCTTGTCCAGTAGAAATTTGATATCTTCACTGATGTCTTCATCATCATATTTCTGCTGATCCAAATTCTCTAGCTGCTTTAAAACTTTACACTGAATCATGGCAAGAGCATATTCTTGGCGAGTTTCTCTCTCAGTAGATTTCTCTAACAAATTCTAGGGAAGTAAAGATGTATGTATTTTGTTTAAGAACAGACTACTTAGAAACAAAGCAGTATTTTTAAGAAATTCTTACTGGAACTTTTAAATTGACCACTTCCTGAAATAATCTCTCTCTTCAATACTACAAAGTACTAATCCACCTGTTTAGAATATTTTCCACATGAAATTGAGGTGACTACAAAGACTATTCAAAGAAAAAGGGCAGGTTTATATCCCAAACACCAGAATCTCCACCATAAACAACTACTTTTATCTTGGATTATCATTTTAGCTTTCTGTGCAGCAATAGCATAAAGGAGAGAGCCTTAAAAAATAACCTGAAACCCTATTTCCAATTCAAAGTTACCATCTGGATTAGATCAGCTCTTTTCAAGTTTGGGAATATTCCAACTAGACATTTTTATTCCAACAGAAGCTTGTTGGAATTACAAGCACAGAATGCAATAGTCAAGTTCCAATGTCATTTATTCATTACATTTCTACTCAATTTAATCAGCTTTCAATTATGTTTTTCAATCAGAGCTGGCCGCCTGCACTTTTTGATAAAGCTGGAAACATGAATGTCATATAAAAGACAAAGTCCTTAACAAACAGAACATGTGTTCATGTAAATAAGACTTAACATCTACCAGAAATAAGCAGTGAAACTATACAGAAGGAATTTGACTGCATCACTCTTGTCACACAGCTATTACACGTAAGGTTTCTTAGATATCAGACATCCTATTAGTTACTGAGGCAGAACACTGCAAATCAATTTTAAAACTTGCAAACTAAAAATAAGTCATATTACTGTTTTTAATGCCCATATACAATTAGCTTTAATGTGCAAAAAAAAGCCACTCCAGTTCCTATTTCAGTAAGAGAACTAAAAGGTAGTTCACAGAAACTAAATTAGAGTTAAAACAGGTAATGACAGTAAATGAACAAATAATGAATCTTAAATAAGAAAATTCAACAGGTTCAAGGAGCAGGTGGATAAAGCTTCCAAAGAACTCCTAGTTAAGATCATTGCAAGCAGATGTGGAAGTTACTCCAAATATTATTATCTATCTCATACAGCAGTGAGATACTCAAGCTTTTCATAGTAAATTTGAAAGGATATGTTCACAACGTAAAAACACAAACACATGATTATATAGAACGGATCAGTAAACTCTTCAGTAATAAAAACCAAAGTCTTAAGGTGCAAAACTAGTTCTAGGTAGGAAACATGTAGAAGGTAATAAAAGTGTGAAAATGAGGGGATAAAATAACAGGTAGAGAAAGCAGTAGATTCAAAGAGAATAGAAAAAATTATTACATTTGCAGTTATGTACCTCAGGCAATTAAATGGACAAAAGGTGAAATACGTAAAATTAGGAGAGATCAAGTAGTAGAGAAGACATCCAAGTTGCCAAGACTCACGGAGCACCTTCAGTAATGCACAGACAGATTTGGGGAATCATCAATCCTAGTCTTTTATGCAATTCCCTTCCCCCCTCCCCTATAAACTGATACTGTGGCATCACACACAAGAAAACGACTATTTTGCCTCTATTTTAATTTTGCTTCAGAACTCACAACTCTGATGTCTAATTTTTAATCTGTGATGTTCCTGGCTGCTAGTTAACAACTCATCTTCATGCCAACTAAGTCCTTAATGTTGGAGAAAGGAAACAGCTAAGTTACACTCCCCATAGCCTGTAACAGAAACACCTTATTCTTTCTCAGCCTTTATTTAAAAATCTTAGCTTCATTTTTGCTTCCTCTTTTGCCTACTGCAAAACACAGTAAATCTAAGAACTAGAAATTATTTCTCCTACTTTTTATGACCTCAGAATAGGAAGAAACTGGATATAGACTGCTGAGCTTCTCAGCTTCTTTTTCTCTTTTTAATTTTTTTTTCCAATCTGTCTTGCTGTATGTCCCTGCTTAATCCTAACATTAAGATCTTTAAGAACACAACATCTACAGAGTAAGAATAGTAAGAATGTATTGTAAGAATAGCTCCTACTGAACATCTCATACCACTGTACTCCTTCAACAAGACAAACAGCAAATTCTTATCATCTGCCTTATCCAGAAATCTTTCAGTGGCAGATGTTTTCAGACAGAGACACAGAGTAAGCACCTTCACACAGCTTATCATTGCTAATCAGTAAGTCAGTAAGCAACAATTTCCCTCTCCCCATTCTAATTTGCTTGAAACATTTACTATTGGAGCACAGTCCACATCCAGGAAAACAAATAGCTTCCAAGACCTACATTTCCTACTCAGGATACCAAGTGTTGCTTTAAAACAGCATTACAAGTTGTTACAGCACGCTGTATTATTCACAAGACTTGACAAGCATGCACATAAAACTAGTAGCATCCATGAACACAAAATGGTACTGTCACAGTGAAAACATCAAGCCTAGGTACTCAGTTATTCCTAATTATCTTAAATAGGACCAGTGATGCAGACACAGTAACTGTCAATTAATCACTCTTACATGGGTATTCTCATCTGTGTTTACAGATCCACCAAGAAAAGATTTTTGGACTAGTAGATAAAAATAATTTCTCAGTGGGACAAACATATGTATTCAAAATAATATTTTGTTAATTAAAGCTTCATAAGGTAAGATTTATCTGCTATCAGTAGCTCCAGGGTTTTACAGTAGTACCAGTAGGAAAAAGAATCTTGAATTATGAAGAGAAATTATTAGTGTCTGTGTTAACATTGTTTTTTCTAGGCAACCTTGTTTTAAGAAGGCACTGAATAACAGATATCTATTACTAGTAATAGCATGTCTGTTACCTGTAGCAAAACTCAAGTTTACAAAAAGAAAAACCAAAAAACACCCAGAGAATTAAGCTTCCAATCAGCTTATTGATATGGTCCACCAGAAACAGCTGTGCATCAGCAACATTTTGAGACCTAGGAATATGTGAGAGAAAGCACAGTATGACTGCAGTCAACAGATACATACCCGAAATGCTGCAAGGATGATTCTGGTTACTTTCTCTTTGACAGATTCCTGAAGAATATCTGACAGCACGGGAACAATATTGTACCGACGAAGATATTCACACATTTGAGGGCTAAATGCCAGCAGCCACACAGAGAAAATCATCTGATACTGCAGCTGAAAACCGCATTTGTTGCTCAAGACGCCCATGATGCTAAGAAAATTGACATAGCACACATTTAATTTTTAAATAATGGTTGCATTTGGTTGCATTGCTCCAATCTGAAACACTAAAAGAAATGGTAACAGGAACTCATTGGAAAGAGTTGCTGAGGATGAGCATACACAACACACACTTCGCAGTAACCTGCATCACTATTTATCACGGTACAAGCAGCTTGTTTAGAAAGCCATCTTTTAAAGATATGGTTATTTTCTCCTTATCCTTAGAGCCATAAAGCAGCTTTTCCCATGTGAACTGATGTGGTACAGTATCCATTTTCTGGTGCACCAAGACAGTTTTTCTACTGGCATGTTTAAAGCATTATTTCTCATTCTAAAAGAAACAGAGAAACACACAGCTGCTCCTTCAGAGTTAAGAAGGAATAAACAGAACAAAATCTACAAAAATTGAACTTCTTTCCTTAATTGTACTTGTCCACAGGAGTGTCTGAATTGAGCTGAAGTATTCATTACTTAATAGTGAGTACTCAGAAAATCATCATAGATACAAATATACAAAGTACTGTAGAAAAAAAATAGTATCACAAGATCTCCAAGAAGACATCATGCAGAAGGTTTGCTAAGCTGAAATTTTGAAAATTTAGTAAGCCATTTACAGGTCCATTCTGAAATAGCTAGCTCAATTTAAATTTAAAACAGAATCTACATTCAAAAATCATTCTTACCAAGTTTAAGACCAGTTCAAACATGGTGAAACACAGGCTTATAGTAATGCTTTAATACTTGATTTAAAAGCTTCCTTGGTTTCAGTAGTATCATCTTGACACATATGAACATCATTTGAAATTCTACTTCACTAGTAATTCTGACTTTTCTCCATTCCAGTGTAAAGGGGTATCTTCCATTAAAGTGCAAATCATGTACCAACCATCCCCAATAGAGGCATGGATGGCAGAAATATTATTTATAGGCAAGCATTTTTTAAATAAGATTAGTGCCAAGATCCTAGACTAAAGCAAAGGTATTTATTAGGAGAACTGGATAAAAGAATGACCTACTTGAAGCCATACGTGGAAAAAAATGGGTCTTATCTCTAGAAAATGTTTCTCCTTTCACTAATGTTTTCAGACAGACCAATTCCAAACACAAAGACTAGGATGATTAGCAGAAATTCATTTCATTAGTCCTTTTTCTATTAAATAATAAACAGAACATCTTCAGCTGAACACAAATTGTTATATAACTGTTCAGATACATACTTAAACAGTTCTTCTTGAACGGGAAAGTTGCATTAAAGCCTCAACAGCACAAGTTTCATTTGTCTATTTGACTGTGTTAATTTTGGAAAACAAATCTCTTTTGTACTCAAACAGAACACCTGTCTATCACAAGAGAGTTCCATTCAAAAAAATGGTCACTGGGGTATGCACTACTGTAAGTGCAAGTATATCCATATAAATGGAAATAGATGCTCACCAATTTACTCCATCTGCTTCTACCCATGCAAAGCGGTATTCATTGACCCTGAGCATCAGCTGCAGACATCCAGCAACACACTGCACATACTGGGAACTCTGGGTGAAAAGAACAACACATCACTTCTTGCAAGAAGAGTCAGGTAGTAAGGGCTGAAGTACAGTTTTCCAAATTAGGCTTTACTGGCATAAAAGGAGAAGAGTTCTGAATATTAAAGAAGTGTTATGCAAGTGATACCACTTTACATTATCAGAACATTTGAACATGCCTTCCTTCAGTATCTATGAATGAAAGCTGTCTTCTGTTTGAATATATTTGCCAGAGCCTGTTTTTCTCTCTTCTTACTCAATTGTCAGCATTACCTTCACTAATACTAATCATACATTAATCAGATGTGCTGCTGATAAAATGCTGTTTGCTTTCTTCCTCCCTATAAGCCTTTTCCTTGAAAGTCTCATGGTAGCTCTCTCACATAATACAAGATCAACCCTTCAAACATTTAATGAAGAAGTTAGAAGTTAGGCAATCCCATATGAAAAGAGAGGAGGCAATAAACAGAACTGAAAATAAAGAGTAACTCATTCTGTGTCTCTCATGAGAGATTTAAGTCCTTTATGTAAAAACTAAGTCTGCACATCTGGGCTCAAATCATCTAGAACATCAATTTCCCTGAGAAAGTATTCATTTGCACACCCCATGCAAATAAAACAGCTATAAACACGCCAACAGCTCTCCCACCCTAAATAATGCATTCATTTATCTGCATCAGCAACCCATGTACTATTGAACTTGGGAGTTTTCTTTTTAAAGAGTCTGTCATAAAAGCATTGTCTTCCAACACTATTATAATTGAAATTTCGTAATAGATTCCAGTTCTCATTTCCTGTATATAAAAATGCTACAACTGCATCTCTAATTTATTCTGAAATTAGCCAGGACCTGCTTGAAAATCCTGCATAAGCTAGATCTGAAATCTGAACACTAATGAAGCTAAGACAATACTTGCCCACTTTAATTATCCTAGAACATATCTGCACTCTCAGTTCTGCTGCTCTGGGACCCTGCCGTGGCACAGTACATTCGTGCCATGCCACAGTGCAATGAATACAGATTTCTGAGCAAGTCAGAGGAGCTCACAGCTCCACAGTAAGTGGTGGTGGGTACTGTACAACTATTTACTCTTTTATGGCTGTATGACAAGAGGGCTGCCAGTCTAACAAAACCTAACACAGTGGCACACAGATCTGCACATGAAATACTGAAATACTTCAACTTCCATGCTCAGCCCATTGTTTTGCACCCACAGTCGTGCACAAGAGTCTTGCCTCTTTTCTACTTTAATCCCCAAACAGGGTCATTTAAGAGGCTCTCCTCTAAAGGAACCTAACACTTTGAAGCCATGACTACATTTACAAGAACAACAAATCCCAAGTTAAGTCTTCTGAGAAACTGTGACCACTTTCAGGCCGCAAAAGGAACAAAAGCCCAAACTGAATTCCACTCCACATTCAAGAACTATGATAAACTTCCTCATCGTGCCGCAACACCACAGAAAATCCAGTTAGGATGATCATTTGCATTTCTTATACTGCCACAGTTCATCTCAAAGCTCAGCAGCCATTATAGCTACATGAAATTCAATATTAAAAATAAAATATTGATGCAAAAAGGACACCATTTTCCTCTGAATTCAAGCTATTCAAATATGAAAAGCCTACAGCTTTGAAAGCACTCTTGAAGATTTCATGCTACAGTGGTTTAGGGGCAACATCAGCTTTAGTATCTGATATGCCCTTTTCTAAGTCCTGCACAGCACAACAGCCAAAAGATTCACAGTTTCAGGTTTCTTCTACAAGTCCAACACCTCAGTAGTAAACACACAGTACTGAATCATAGAATCATTTGGGCTGGAAAAGACCTCTAAGATCACCAAGTCACAGACTTAAAATTGTTTGAATATTAGATTAATTTTGTATAATTTGTTCAAGTATCAACAAAGAGAATCTTAGATACATCTACAGCTTTAACAAGACAAACTAACTTGTAAAATATACACTTCCACTGCCAATGTTCTATGTGAAATCAGTGTTTAAAAATACTTTTGTTTCTTGGCGCCATCACCTGGCACTCTGTTGTACAGTTCTGATTCCAAGTACTTCTTATCACCGGCACCAGAAGAGATCTGCACCTTAATCCAAGGAGTGGCTATCACCTGCCCAAAATAGCAGATTGACAGATTTCAAAGATAAACTCACATCACTTGTGGAGACTGCTCCTGTATCCACAGAACCTCCTGTACCACGTAGTTTCTAGGAAAAGAAAAAATAAAAGTTTAAAATCAGTTGTTCTTCGCCCTTAAGGAACAGTTGTTACCAAGTTTCTTTCAGTTCTCCAACCCTTCTAATCATAAGAAAAAAAATATAGAATCCGTTAGATATTTTTCCTGTTTAATATATTATTGCAATATATTGTATCTATTTCACACACACACACTTCTTGTCTAGAACAAGATGTTTGGAGTTAATT
This sequence comes from Aphelocoma coerulescens, assembly GCF_041296385.1. Lineage (NCBI taxonomy): Eukaryota > Metazoa > Chordata > Aves > Passeriformes > Corvidae > Aphelocoma > Aphelocoma coerulescens. The sequence continues at coordinate 127,694,507 of NC_091015.1, forward strand.
CTGGTATATCAACACTTATTTTTTAATTATTTAAGTATGGATTAACTCAAGGTATTTATTTGTCTTAGAATCTGCAACCTGTACTCTTGCATCTTTCTGAAGGAAATTCCAACTTTAAGATTCTCCTTCCAAAGGGAAAAAATAAGCTCAGTTTAGAAAACTATAAAAAATATACCATTACTAAACGTACTGAATGTTTCTCAGCTCTCCAGAATCCACTTCTACTACAACACTAAGAGAATGAGTGACAAATCACTGTGTTTTGAAGGAAAAATGTCCAAAAATGAATACAAAGGAGAATGATTCATCTTTGAAGGACAAGCCAGAAGTAAGTGGTTCATACTGAGCTAATACCATAAAAAAATTGTCCAAATAAGTCAGAATTTATTCAGTTTCAAGACACAGAACCAAAAGCAAAAGCTTTGTACTACAGTAAACTGGGAAAAGGTTTTGAAATTCGATTTCTGCTGCCATGTGATTTTTCTTGCAGCAAAAAGCTCTCATAACCAAAACAATAGAAGCAAGACAAGAAAAACCTTCTCGTATTTGTCCAAAAGAAAAGAAACAGTGTTAACTAACAAAAAAGGCAAAAAGCTTTATCATTAATTTACATTTCAAGGACTAGAGTAAAACATTTAAACTACCAAGTTAAAAACTAAGTGCTTGAATAAAGAACATTTAGCTTTAAAAATGACAAAATAAAATTTCCTTTTAAAAAAACAAAACCAAAAATATACCCCTTGTTTGCACATTTATACATTCACATTCTTGAAAAAAGTTTCCAAAGTTACTGTAAAGTTTAAACAAAAGCAGCTTTTTACCTGTGAACTAAGCTGAGTTTTAATCCAGTTGAAATAGTAATTCAAGTCACTGCCTTCCATAAGCTCCCTCCCCCAAGCAGCCAGTTTGGCAATAATTCTTGCTGCCTGAAAGAGAATGCAATAAACAGATTTTTTTAAACACAGCAATTTCAGAACTCAGTGGGAAGTCCTGTAAACTTTGGAAACCAAGTTTAGATGAAAGACAGTCCCTTGCAGAAATCTACCTGTTTTCTATGTAGGAGACTCTTCATGCCCAGTATTTTTTTTTCTTTTTAGCTTTCTGCTGCTTCTACTTCCAGTAACTCATTTATTTTCACGATGTTATCAGTTACCTGTAGCTGTTGAAGCTCAGAAGGCACCAGTAAAGAACTCAGAAGGAGTTGGAGGGAAGCCGTCGATGGGCTACTGCTGTATGACACCACTACAGTCAGAAATCAATCAAAAGCAACACACTTGATGGCCTAACACACGCAGGCTTGATTTAAGCAACTGTGGCATATGCCAATACAAATGATAACAGAGTACTGAAGGTTTTTTGTACTTAAACTGAAGGAAGTCATCTACAAGAAGGGAGAAGTTTCAAGCCCAGGAAAAGAAGAGCAGAAAAGCAAAATGGAAGGTAGAATTTAAGAATGAAGCTGGGGAATAAAAACGTGGTCAGGTTAAGAATTTTCATGATGCTTATGACCCAAGAATACTTAAAACAAGTTTATTTCTAAGTCAGTCTTTCCAAATTATAATTGAAGTAAATTTATGTTGCAGCCTGAAGCTTATATCCAAAAGCATTTGAGTCAGCTTATATATAAAGAGGCAGTGTAACCAAGAATTTACTGAAGCAGGGATTCACTTGTGTGCACACAGTTCCATGATGCAGTGAGGACACTATTCCAGCCACCCTTCCACCTTACTGCATTCACATGTGCAGCACCACCACCACTGATTTCTTGAGGGATTACAAGTGTGAGTCTGGAACAACAATCTCTAGACCAAAATGTGTCCAATCCCCTTCTGAATTAAAAAGGCCCATAAAATCCCTCAAGCTTTAAAACATGAGATACTAGCTCTCTAGTCAACCGTGCTTCTGAGTTAAAACTGCTACCTGGCCCCTGAATGAGAGACCATTTATGCTCAGCAGGATTTGAGCCTACACAGAGGATGAGTACTTTTATCTGCTTAAGCAGATGTAATGATGGGGTATCAAAAGCCTTCCAGTGTGCATAGTAAAGAGGAAAATAAAATAAACCCAACAAAAATAAGACAATCCTAAAACTTGGTTTTGAAAACATTCAAGTGCTTTTAAAAAACATGCACAGTACTAAAATGTATAATAAGGCAGCAAACTTAGTGGATCCACTCAAAGTGGATTCACTTCACATGAGATTCTCTGTGGTTTGTTAAATTATTTGTATATTTCTGCAGTAAGTAAATAAAACAATATCTGAGTAACACAAATCTGAGTAGAGAAATGCTGACCATCAAAATTTCTATACCATACATTTAAAAGCCACCATTCCACGGAGATTAAATAGTTTGTACTGCAAGGGTCTAAAAGTTATGCTTTACCTGCATATTTGGGCAGTCACAAATATTTGACTGCTCAAACTGCAGTTTTGCAGGATGGGTCTTCAGTAGTATTACCACCAAAAAAACCACAAAATAAACCACACTGACCAAAAAAACCCCCTAGCCACCTCCTCCCTCAGCTACACCAAGAAACAGGATTCATTCACATCCATGCAGTCAACCCATTAGATTAAAAAATTAATTAATTAATTAATTAATTAAATAAATAAAGTCTGACATTTTTCTTGAGAACATGTCAGCACACTGTTCAAATTGCACTACAGCCCCAAACACAGTTGCACTGGCCACATCCCAGGGCAAACAGCATGGCTTGCTCAGTGTCCTGGAATCCTTGCACCCCTTCTGCCACTGCAGCCTAATGCAGGCCAGGTGTGTGGGTTTGTAGTTTGAGCCTCTGATTTGGCTCTACAGTATCATGCCAGCACAAACATATGCAGTGAAGAATAATCCATAGCGGTGCGGTTTTCTCTTCCTCAACCCATAATGTAACTTTCATTGTTGGAAACTGTGGTCTCCACTAGGAATTTACAGTAATAAAAATCACATTTTTGCCCCTGCTGAGATGAAATGGCCAGTTCTCACCACTGATGACAGAAGAATATTAGGATTCCAGAAAAGTTACTCCATATACAGGAGCAGCAAACAGGAGTCAAAGCATAGCAGAAACCACACACTGCACATGGGTGTATTGGGTTTGGCTGGGATGGACTTAATTTTCTTCATAGCATTCCATACGAAGCTGTGGTTTAGACTGGTGTCCAAAACAGTGCTGGTAACATATCAGTGTTTTAGCTGCTGCTGAGCAGCACCTGCACAACATCAAGCACTTCTCTGTTTCTCACTCTACACTTTCAGTGAGTCAGCTGGTAATCTGAGCACATGAGAAAATAAGGTTCATCGAGGCAGACATTTCCATTGCACAAGATGAGAACTTAAATTCTAGTATTTGTACAGCATTGACTGGCAGCTGTGATAAAGGTTTTTCCAGTATGTTTTACTGTACTTATTAATTCTAAAATTCCCGCTTTTCTGAATTTTTTAAATCTGCCCTAATCTCCCAGAAATAAACCAATGTCAATAAACAATGTAACTTTGCTTTTTAAAATGTGGTTAGGCAAAGCTTGTATTAAGAATGACCCATCTAACCTATAAGAGGAAAACTTTCCAGTCCAGGCAGAAGTTTAGCTTCAATTTCCAAAATCTCCTGAAGAAAAATTGAACCAGCATTTTTCTCTACCATCTTCAGGGACAGGTTCATTTAGAACTTACCATATGCACAGTGAAGAGATCTTGTCGATTCAACATTGGCAGAAAATAGGACCATGCAGTGTTTTTACCACGTTTTGCATAATCAAAGAAGATGCAAACACGCTGATGATTTTCCTGTAAAAATTGAGAGAGAGGAAGAGATGACAGACTTCTAAAAGCATTCAACATAGAGCAGTTATTTGCTCCTTGTTATGTTGGCATAAATTATCGGAGCGTATCCTAGCTTGTAAGAGCCCATGGAAATTTTTCAGTTAGACTATTACTTGTGGATACAGTTCATTTCAGCACTCCTATATTAAGGCTGGAGATTTGGGGTGGAGGAAACAAACCTTGAAGCCTCAGTTGTATCCCAGTACTCCAATACCTGCTTGAGCAAAAAGAAATATATTCTTTTGAACATGCAAGTGGAGTAAGGCAAATGAGAAACAAGCTAAATACTGTCATTTTTAAGAGGAACACTACTCTTCATCCAATCAATTATGCTTGATTGAAGTCCATACAAAGTTTTCAACATATTTCTACTTCCATGCAAGAGCCTGTTGTTCAACTTCTGCTACAAGTGAAAGCTTGGGGGTGTAAATTAGCCTTTCCATTCCTCTCATCTTCTCTCCCAGATGAGGCTGCGACTGATTCAGCAGTTATCTCAGGCAACCTGCATATCTAAAAGAGCACACACTCACCAGAGGTCTGTTCTCCAGGGCTCCTACCCTGAGCCACAAGAGACCACAACTACCTGAACCTGGGCACTGGGAACAGCCTTTTTAAGTATTTCCCCTAATAATCACTATATAAAGCAGCTATTACAGTTCTCCTTATAGCAGGCCAGAGAATAGGCCATACAATAATAAAGGTGAAAGAAAAGCTCTGCTGTTTCCTAATAGCCCAGAATATAGACAGACAGTCTCCCAGAAAAATCTAGCATTTGAATTCTTGCTTTTCTTCAAGCATTTCCATATGCTTTCCAATCTGGTGGATTGGAAGCTTTCCTTCTGAAGAGATCTCCGCATTGAGGTTAAACTACTGCGACCTAGTACACAACTCGTTTCAAGGAAGGCAAATGAGAAACAAAAGGACAGTACCTCAGTCTCCACTATCCAGACATTTTAATTTTCAAACTCCCCTAGATAGAAAGGCTTTTCTCCATCAGTTCTGCACCCTATTATTAACTCTAGGGACCAAGAACCAGCTAGGCAAGCCTCCTTGTTGGAATTTGATCCATTAAGCACAAGATGACCTGAATGTATCCATGATCCAAACAGTGGCATCTTACTAAACCTTAGAACTTCAACCAACCCTTCCTTGAAAGTAACAGTCTTTACCTCAAAACACAAGTTTTCTCACTTTTACTCTTCCAATTCTCTTCCCCATCCCACTGCTGGATGAGTGAGCGAGTGGCTGTGTGGTGCTTAGCTGCCAGCTGAGGTTAAACCATGACAGTACTGTACCACATGGGATGCAAATTGCTGCCCTGATCACTGGCTGGGGAAGCTCAGATGTCACCAGTAATCTGCCAGTTATAACCCTTACAGTGACCCATTCTCTATATGGCATGTGTAAAAAAGCACCCAGAAATGTTCTCAAAGTTTGTTGTTCAAACTATGAAATAAATAAAAAAGTAAGATCTCAGGAACACAGAGCCTTTGGTGGAAAGCTTTTACTCTGTGAGGGCCTGTTTGAGAAACGGCAGTTCGATCAAATAAATCACTGTTAGCATCTGCTTGTGCTAAACAGTCTCGCTAAAATAGATCAAAACTTAGCAGATCTGTGAGTTCAGTTTACAACATAACTAAGAAGGAGACAGACAAGTCTGGAAGCAGAAATGCTGAAATAACTTTAGCATGCTGTCAGTCAGAAGACTCATCTGGTTTGCTGTTAAGGTGCAGGATCAAGACAGAAGGGAAGGAGTGGAAAACTCCCTGCAGCCGTGGAATATGTAGTGTTGCACCTTCCTAGGAAGCTACTGACTACACTGACAAAAAGAAAATTCTGAAGCTCTCTCACATCAACAGTTGAATAATTTAGCAGCTGTCATTTCTGAAGAAGCATAATGAAGGTCACTCGGGTGGTACTGCTACCTGCACCAGCTACAGTGTAGAGTCTTAAAGATTTCATAAGTAACAGACTGTGCAGTGTGACAAGGTCACTAATCCCAAGAAATTGTTCCAAGAATTTATCAGATGAAGAGAATAAGAAATGTTTCCTCAAGGATGCTAACACTCTCCACCTTCAGAAGTAAGCAGAATGGCAATAATCTTATACGGTAAACACCACGTTAATTTCACATTTGCCAGCATTCAAAAGAAATCTCTTAGAAAGGTCATAAAATCTGTAAGTACAACTGCTGGAACAATCCTAGACACCCAAGTGTGCTTTTGGTGAGCTCAAAACACAGTTGACATAATTTTTACCACCTCACAAGAAAAGCACAGAAAGATGATAGAATAACCACAGTCAGTCATAATCAGACAAAAGCTGGATACTGCTACCCGTGATAGTTCCGAGAAGTTTCAGCTATCAAACACAGCTATTATTTCTCTCATGAAACTGCAGCAAACATACTTTCTCAAGGCAAATTTTACACAGAGTCAATGGCACTATGACAGGCCATGTCCTTGAATAATTTCTTGCTTAAAATCTTTGAATGTACTGAATTAAGATGAGTCAAAGACTGGAGACTTCATATTCACTACAGGAAAAATGGGGCAAGACTATTTACATGAACATGTGTTGACAGGACAAGGGGGAATGGCTTCAAACTGGGAATAGGTTTGGATATTAGGAGAAGATTGTGAGGCACTGGAACAGGTTGCACAGGGAAGTTGGGGATGCCCCATCCCTGGAGCTCTTCAAGAACAGGTTGGATGGGGTTTTGAGCAACCTGATCTAGCTGAAGGTGTCCCTGCCCACAGCAGGGGGGCTGGAACCAGATGACCTTCAAGGTCCCCTTCCAACTCAAACCATTCTACAATTCTATGATACTGTTCTTGTGCCCAGGCAGTCTGCAGAGACCCTGCCCTAAACTCACAGTCTCACCTTTATTGGCCACTGTGCTGCTCTCTGACAAAAATCTTACACCTTAAAAACATGCAGCTGGGGTTCATAAGGTATCACTGGCAGTATGTTCCATGCCCTGATCATGACAGAAGTCCCGTTTCAGCCTTGTTGAGTGGAGATGTCACAGGTTAGGAAACTGAGATAATGCCATGTGGATGCCTGCACACAAGCCCTCTATGCCAGCAGCAAGACATCCCTGAATAATGCACACACACAGAGCATTGCAAAAGTCAGTGCAGCCTTTTGGATACTGAAGCAGAATTTCTAAAGTGAAAAAGGCATTCAACTTCAAATGAAAGCAAATATATAGTGTGCACCAACATCTCTATTCTCCTGTATCACTATAAAGCCTGAATAATTTAAAGCCATTATGTTTAACATTAGGAATTCCATACATGCCACTTCTGGGGCAGGGTAAGGCCCAAAATACAGCCATGTCATAAACACATACATCTAACCACTTATGACAGAAACAACACAGCAAAAGAGAGGTTACTCAAAACTGCTTTCTGTGACTACCAAGAACCATTCCATCTGTTCAAGAGTGGGCCAGTGAAAGCATTACCTGTGGGGTATTAATTCCACAGCACAGGAGATGATATCAGCTATCATACTGTAACTGCAGACTATGTGCTAATCCCAAAGCACATTAGCAAAACAAGACCTATGAACACTCACAAGAAGTCCTGAAAAAGGGCAAGTGAAATGATGAATTCGCTGGCCACTGATGCACAGAAAGCAAGACCCATTCCTCACAAAAGTAGCTGTAATAAACAGAGTTCTCACACACTGAGCCAAAGTTTGTCATCCAATGTGTCAACCAATACAAGGTATTCCCAACTTTCAAGGTATTCCAACATTCCCCATGTTATACAAACATATATATATGTTTGCATGGAGAGGTTCACAGTTTTCAACTTGCCTGTTAAAATACTGAATAGTCAGAGCTGGAATTAGAACTCACATTGTTCACCTCCTATGGCAATATCCTAAACAAATAGCACTAGACACATTTCAGTGTAACCTTGCACCAAATATAACATAAAATAGGAGAAGAGAAACTATCAAACACAGATAGTTTATGTGAACACTAAGAAAAAGCCTCACACAACCCATCTTGTTACATCACTCCAAATGCCTTCTCTCAGCCTACTTCAGAGCAAGGAAACATTGAAGTGGGATTATCTGATTGAGTAAAGCCTTTTCTTGAATTGTCCCAGTCAGCTCAGCAGTCCTGAGACCAAGTTTAATAGCCTACTCTTATAAGCCACTGTTGTCCACAGCTACAAAGAGCTCTATGTTACATTGAATAAGAAGTTCCTGGTTTATAATTAAACCATGCAGAATTTCAGAACATTTCAGGTTGTCCTGAACAACCTAACCTATGATGGAAACCTGAAGCTGCAGAAATGACACCTTCTTGCTGAGGGTGGCCAAATTAACACCTTCATAAGAAAAGCTTCAACAACCTCAAGTGTGAAGTCATATCCTCCCTACACCACAGGAAAAGGCTGAGGTCACAAGCCACAGAATCTCAGAATCATTTAGATTGGGAAAGACCTTTAAGATCACCAAACCCAACCATTAATCTAACACTGACAAGTATACCACAACATAAGCCAATATATCAAATGTAAAAAGTATTTAGAAAAAAATTCTGCAAAGTAAGATCACATAAAATGAAACCACTATGCAACACTAGCCTTAACATCCAAGTTTTGCATTAAACATGGTTGAGAACCAACAGACAAGCACACAATTTTGTTTTATTACCAGAATTCGAACATATTACAAGACTAAGTTACCCTTACAACTTTAGGTCTAACATTTAATCTCTGAAGACAAGATCTGAAAATTTAGTAGAATAATTTTAACACAGTATGACAAACACCTGAAGATACGTGAATTACACTAAGGAAACATTCAAGCATGCATTTAAAGACTTAAAAATAATACAGATTATTGACCTACTTGCAGCATATCATCAACCATAGTCAGAATGTACTGAACAGTCTGTTCCTTGGAGATGTGAGTCATCAAGTTTATAAATGTTTTAGCACACTAGAAAAATAAGAGAGACATTAAAATGAATATTAGCAATTGTCTTCATTCGTTTTGATAATATAAAACAGGACCTTATTAATTCACAGTTAAGTCTTACATAAGCATTGAGCATCCCAACATCTTATTCAATTGCAGCAAGAGATGAATACATTTGACATTATCTTACAAAGATAATTTTCTGTCACATTGGTTGTTACCCTTTACAAATTCTTTTATGGCTTTCAAATTAAATACGTACTTGCTAGGGAAAGCCACCAACCTGCTTTGTTGAAAGCCAAATTAGAAAAGTCTCCCTCAGCATCATTTTTTTTATGGTAGTGAGAAGATCAAGTAAATTGACAGAACAGAACTAAGTCAGACATAGTACAAAAAAAGTTTCAGCAACTTGAATGGCAGGGAGGAAGACAGGTTACTCCTCTGTTCACTTACTATATTCCTTGTAGAGAAATCTTTGTTCATCTTTGAAGAATATTACCATTTCAGCAACAGGCTGAAATAGTTACAACATTACTTTTTACACTTCTTCCTTCTCCTTCACCACATTCAACTAAAACTGAGAGAAAATGGAACTCTGAACTGCTACATCATAATTATATAGTGACATATAAGGCACACCACATATGTTTTTGTTACTATGGAAACTCTGACCCAGTACATAACAGTAACACGGTACAATTTGGAGAGAAAAGAAATACAAAACCAAAACAGAGAACAGCCTAAAATTAAAGTAGAAAAAAATTATAGAAATTTTTGTGTGTTGAATGCATCTACTCGTCACATTCCTCCCTGCCTCCCCCAATCCTCTGGATGTCTGATAACTCTGTGCTAGAACCTCAGGGTGAGATTCTACTGATTCAAATATCATTAAAGTGTCTTTGGGCATCCTGCCTGTACTCCTTTAAGGGCAAAAGCCTGATTCAGTCCTGAATCAGCTCTGTCCAATGCAGAGGTCTCGTATCTTACCATGCCTAAAATGACACAAACCATGCATGTTTAACTGAATCCACCTTAGCAGTCAGTGGATTCAATGCTGTAACTAAATTAGAATTGCTTAGCTAATAAGCAGCAATCTTACTGGTAGCAGCTGTCATCAATAAACTATAAAGAAAAAAGCTCAAAAAAAAAAGTGACTCGTGTGCATGATTAAGTAAACTGGGATGAGGAAAGACTTGAGATAGCTTGTCTCACAACAGAGTCAAAGATGACATTTAACAATTATTTAGTAGGTTTTAAAAATAACAAAATAACTTCCAGCCTATATCTAAGGAAAAATAAAAGAATCACAATAGAAAGCTTTATACTTATTCCGCAACACCTTAACTGTATACAGCCAACAATAAAGTAAGAGTTGGTACGAAAATTTCCATCCTCCCCAAAAGAGATTCATTAAAAGAAAGTTACTTGGTTGCCTTCTGTTTGCAACAACTCCTGTTTTTCTTCCGGATTTCTTTTCTGTTCAAATCTTTGAATAAATTCACAGTCTTCACCTGAAATCATCTGACCTCTGAAAAACAAAACATGAAACCGTAAGTAACTTGAACAGTAAATTGGAAATAACTGTACTGAGTTCACATGGCAGGGTTTTGTTAGTAGGGGACTGCTTGGGTGGCTCCTATGAGAAGACACCAGAAGTGGCCCCCATGTCAGACAGAGCCAGTTCCAGCCAGCTCCAGGACAGACCCACTGCTGGCCAAACCTGAGCCACTCAGTAATGAGAGCAGCACCTCTGTGATAACATATTTAAGGAATAAGAACTGCAACAGCAGCCATGAGAGAGGACCGAGAATATGTGGAAGAAACAACTCTGCAGACTGCCAGACCAGCGCACAAGGAGGGAGAGGAGGTTATCCACATGCCAGAGCACAGATTCCCCTGCAGCCTGTGGTGAAGACCACGGTGAGGCAGCTGTCCCCCTGCAGCCCATGGAGGTCCTAGGCGGAGCAGAGATCCACCTGCAGTCCACGGAGGACCCCCATGCCAGAGCAGGGAGATGTGCCTTACAGGAAACCTGCATGGACTGCAGTTTTCTTGCAGGACCTGTGACCTCAAGGGTGATGTATTGGTGGAGCAGTCCATCCCTGAAAGACTGGAATCTGCAGAAAGGATCCATGTTGGATGAGTTTGTGAATGAGCACAACTCATGGATTAGACACCTCAGGATGGAGCAGGGGAAGAGAGGAACAGCAGAGACTGTTACGAACTGACCACAGCCTCCACACTTCATTCCCCTACACCAACTCAAAACAAGGAGGCAGAGAAATTGGAATGAAGTTGAGCCTGGGAAGAAGGGAGAGGGTGAGGGGTGGTTTTTAGATTTTTTCCTATTTTTCATTAACCTACTTGATTTATCAGCAATAAATTAATTTCATTTCACCAAGCAGAGAGAGACTGTTTTGCCCATGATGGTAAGTGGTCAGTGATCTCCCTATCCTTACACCTCAGCCCCAGAGCAAAATTTTCTCATGTATTTTCCCCTGTTCTTTTGATGGAACAAGTGTGTCCTGTCCTGATGGGCACCTGGTGACCAGTGAATGTCAACCCACCATACAAACCTTGTTTTCTTCATCTTGAGCTATCATAGAATCATAAAATGGTTTGGTTTAGAAGCAACCGAAGGTCATCTGACTCCAACCTCTGCCATGGGCAGGGATGTCACTTACAAGATCAGATTGCTCAGGGCCCAATCCAGTGTGGCCTTGAACACCTCCAAGGATAAAGCAGCCACAACTCTCTGGGCAACCTGTTCCACTGCGTCACCAACCTTACAATGCAGAATTTCTTTTTAACATCTAATCTAATAAAACTTGCCCTGTTTCAGTTTAAAACCACCGCCCTTTGTTCTGTCACTATATGCTCGTCCAAAAAGTCTCTCTCCTTCCTTTTCATAAGTGCTGTTAAGGTGTTGGAAGGTCTCCCCAAAGCCTTCTCTTCTCCAGGCTGAAAAACCCCAGCTCTCTCAGCCTGTTTTTGCAAGAGAGGTGCTCCAGTCCTCTAACCATCTTTGTGGCCCTTTTCTGGACCTGCTCCAACAGTTTCATGTCTTTCTTGTGCTGAGGACCCCAGAGCTGAATGCAGCATGTCAGGTGGGGTCTTGCGAGGGCAGAGTAGAGGGGATACAGTATCAACCATATCACTTTACCAATGCTGTATCCCACAATAAATGGAAAGGGCTCCTTTCTGCAAAGGGTCTCATGGAAAAGAATTTAAAACTAATGGTGGAATAATCTCTCAAAAGTCTTCCCTATGCATCACCTCTGAAAAACATTCTCTAAATAGTTTTTAAACTTCCAGGGGCTGAATGCAATGTCAATGGTAAGAACTGAAATACGTACTGCTATCATGTTATGCCAAAATTGTAATACATAACATGAATAACAGTCTAATCCGACCAAGAAATAAGTGCTGAAAAACGAAATTAATTGTTACTTTAAGTTTGCCATAAGCACTGAAGAAAACTGTAAGGAGAACAGAAATCATGGTTCCTAATTTATTTTTAGCTTTCACTAATTACATTTTGAGTTTTTCCTGGCAGTTTAAAAACTGATATGCATGCAAGTTCATCCAAACACATAGCAAGGGGGCTTGATATAGTGAACTGCTGTGGACACCTATAAGCCACCATATGTCTACTCAATCTTCTCTTCAACTTAATATTCAAGTAGTTACTGCCATCATCAGTGCTATTTCAGAAAGCTGTTGACACAGCTGAAGAGTCAGACTTGCAGAAAACTACTGGGGTTTTTTTATAATACAAAACTTCACATCACAAGGAATAAAAAACTTGTCAAAATAGTACAGTCAGGTACTCTTCAGGTAAGAAAACTAATTTTAAATTAAGTAGTCCTAAACATATCCAAGATTTTAATAGGTGACTAGCTTTACTAGGTAATACCAGGAGGGCTGCAGAAAAGAAGAAAATCATGCAAATCATCTATACAAAAGTCACAGGGGATGAAAGCATTAGACATTCCTGCTTCAGTTATTTCCAAGACTAACCTCCCCTTAACATTTCCACTGAATGAAACGCCTCTTCCACTTTGCAAAGCTATGTAGCATGGACTCTTCACCCATCTCTTCCATATTCAAGGTCAGTATTCAGATGTTCCATGACTAGAGATTACATTAAAATCATTGTAAATTTTACTGGAAGTGTTCACTTATTTTTTTAACTGGATCACCTGGATTCTTGAAATAGAGAAATAAGACCTACAGTGTGCTCTTTTCTTTCCTCTTATTTAAATGATTATGTCTTGAGTTTGGCCTCATCACAGAGCCATCTTTTACCTATCTACTATGCAAGCAAACAACAGAAGTAGTCCGGTGCCATGTGTGCTATTCCAGTATTCCCACTGCTTAGTTAGAGATATCTTCATATGCACTGAGGAAAGGCAATCAAGATTTATTAGACAGAAGATTCATAAAGCCAGTGGCAGGGTAGTCCTTGCTCAACTTCTGCTAAAACTTAACTAATTATAAATGAATTATATGTGATTAGCCAATGATGACCATGCTGCTACCATGCCTTTTAGACTGACCTAGGTTCTTTCTTGCCTATTAAGGATGAATTTGAATAGTTATAGAAAGATGTGGACAATTCATCTGCCACAAATACCACATTTAAAGACCCATAACAAGAGGTCTCTTTTGCTTCAAATAATGCTGACCAAGCCAGGGACTCATGGATCATACTGATACAAAAGTAACAAGATAAGCTGCTTGTTTATAAGAATATTGCCATTTATGAAACACTTCAAAGATGACATAAGATGAACCCTTAATTTTCAGCTTTAATGTTGGAGAAAGCCTCAGCCCATGAAGACAGATGCTTCTTTACAGTCAAGCTATTAGAAGAGGTCTGCCAACTGCAAAGGAAAAAAGCTTTCAAGCTTTCGCTTTTATCCTACATTAGGCCACAGGAAAAAAAAGAAAAAAAAGATGTGGGGATTGATATTGCTATGAGAAAAAGAAGACATTAAGATTTACTCTTTATTGCTTTGTTATCACCATTCAAAAAGACATCTTCCAACCCATACAAAACATTACAAGGGATCTGACAGCTTTTTAAACAAGCTTTTAATATTTTATGAAGGAACTCATACATCTGATTAATAGTTTTAGTAATTTCAAATGCATCTATTTCCATTCACCTCATTTTAAAATTGAAATAACTGATTATACAGTAAACCTTAAACAGTGGCACAAAGAGAAGAAAAACCAACCAAAAAACATTTGAAAGTGCAGAGCAGCCTCAGACAGCTGATACTGGGTCCCATGATGCTATTACACATTTTCCTTATCCCCTGTTCAAAGCAACAGAAATTTCCCTGCACCCTCTAGCAAACAAGCAACCAAAGCCTCCCTCCATCCTTCTTCCTAACAGCCATTTAATTTGTTATTTTCCAGGATGTGTCTACAGTCTTTTGCCAAGATAGAAGTCACTTTGAGCTTCAGCTGTGTCTTGGTTTCAGCTGGGATGGTTAATATTCTTCCCAGTAGCTGGTACAATTCTGTGTTCTAGATCTAGTACGAATCCTTTATTTTTATTCTTTTTTTCCTCTTCCTTTTCTGTCCTATTAAAGTATCTTTATCTCAACATATGAATTTTCCCTTTTTTTTTTTCTCCTGTCTGAGTATATCAGGTTTAGGCCAAGAACCCTGTAAGTGCCTTTCAAAGCTCTGTGCCTGAGATACCAGGACCTGCCTTTGAGAGCACTCGCTACAGGAGACAAAACAAACTCTAAGATTTAGAAAGCATGAATTTGCAAGACCACAATTTTTAAATCCTCCTGACCTCTCAATATGATTCAGAAGCTTGTGATTCCTTCTTTTAATTATGCATTTCCTCCAGCAACTCCTGTTCCTTTTTTGTTTGTTTGAATGATTTAACAAAAGGCACTCTGGAGGTTAGGGTATTTTTGTTTGGTTTTTACCTTGTTTTGGGTTTTTAATATAAAAAAATGACTATGTCTGCAGCAAATATGAAGCTCATATGAAGCCTTCATGTCAAGGCATAATTTCTTTTATCCAGATATCTACGGTACTTTGCATGTACCTAGAGACACTAAATTTATCTAACTGCTCAACAGTTTTAGCACTACAAAATTAAAACAGTAAACAGACTGAACGGACTCTACAAGACTCAACCAGATTAAAAAAAAAAAAACAAACAAACAACAAAAAAAAACAGAAAACCACCCCCCCACACTACAAATTAAGAAACTTCTATATTTCTTCTAAGACAAGACTGACTTTTAAAGTCCGAGGTATTTAACCTGCTTTAGAAGGTTTCTCCACCCCAGGAAAATACAATATATATTTTAGCATCAGAATTCACAAACATGCATGTGAAGTATTTGAAAACACACAGGAAACGGTGTACAAATCATCCACCAGATATCTCATCTGATTAAATAAAAAGTATGGTCAAATGCTGTGTATCTAGAAAACCTACAGTGCAGTAAGATGCAAGTTAAACTCTGAAACTAGTTCATTTTTCCACAGAACTCATTTATTACCCTAAGAAAGCCAACCCAAACCAAACCTGCTTCAAACAAGCCAACACACCTGGCATTCCAACACCCTGAGGCAATTGCTGAGAGCAAGCACACAGTGTACAACAGCGACTGCACTTCCAACTCACAGAGGGCATCAGCACCTCTAAACTGCTGCAAGTCTCAAGATCCTAAGGCAGCAAAGTCCATACAGAACTAATGGCCTCAACTACATTTAGTTTCCAGAACACAGGCAGACCTACACATCACCTTCCACTGTTGCAAGCTTTGTTACTTTCTTCTCCCTCAGACACAGACCCTAGCTGGAATCCAATACAAAGAAAGGATAAATTTTAGCACCAGAAAACAAATTATCTTTTTCTACAGCCTAGTTTTGTAAGGAGCAGTGAACACACTGGCAAGCTGATAATATATACAATTGTCATATCTAAGTATTTCACTTTTACACCAACAGTATACAGAAAAAACATCAGAAGTCAGCAGTTGTGTGTTAGTGTAGTTTGATATTTAGTTTACAGTGACAACCTTCAGAGATGGAATAAACACTATGTCAGTTAATCTTCAGCTTGAATTGCCTCTACAAGAAAAGCCAGGGTTGTAAAGTCTGACCAACTACTAGTAAGCCATTTTGCTTTTGCACTGAAGGACAGAGAAAGCAGGAAAAAACTTCAGAATGCCCTTCTGTGTGACCCAAACTCCAATGCCATAGCAAGTGATGCAATCTTTAAAGCACCATTATACACATGCAACTGCCACAGCCAGAGGGGAAAGAAATTTCATCAGAATTTCTTGTGAAGTTCTTTGACTTCAACTACATAGTATTTATATAGTTGAAGAAACTATAGATAGTATCTATCTCTAGTTGAAGGAGCATAAATTATGTCACACCTGAGTTGCTGTGTTAACTTAGGAGAAACAAAAGTATTTCCTCTAATTTAAGAACATCTGATGACTTGAAGTAATGCCTTCATATATTTACATGCAAATTTACCACAGTAAGTGCACAGACTGCCAGAATAAGGAGCTCAAAAGAGAACCGTCCTTCCAAGCACTTGATTTTCCTTCTGCTCTACAAACCAGACCAAAGCAAACCACTCTGACCTGCCTCTATCAGGTGCATCAAAGAAAGTAGTTTCCACTCATTTAATAATGTGTTTCATTCCAGAAATGAATCAATATAGCTGCACTGACCGACTTTCCAAGAAATCCCTTAAAGCTCAGCCTCAAAGACACCATCACATCCAAACCTGTCCATTGTAAAACGGACATGTCCTAAACAAGGTATGAGTTTACTTCCTTTGGAAGCACCAAAAGTTCTGCTGATGTTTTCCAATAATTAATTATAAGGAAACTCATCAGCCAAAGAGCTAGTTATCTTCAAGATGTTCCACAATCCCTCTGGAACCATTTAAGTCAATCCCTGAAGCCAACTTAGCCAGACAGCCAGGCTGTTATCAGTAAATACAAGACAAAAAGATGACATTTATTTCAGAGCAGTAAAGAGAGCACACTGTTATTGACATACAAAGGGCACCAAGCATCAAAAAGTCTCACTCCTCCTCTCACAGGATCACAAACAACAAGCCAGGTGCACTACAGTAGCCGCCAAATCCTAGCTAATTCAAAGAGAGGAAATATTCTTCTTTGATAGATTCCAGAACAAAACAAAGCCAAATTCTACAGGTAAAATCTGAAAAAGAACCCTGCCTTCTGGTCAAAAGAAGTTATATAAAAATTTGCTGCCAGATTTACAAACAAAACTCCCTGTTTCTTATATTCCACCAGAGAAAGATAATCCCAAGAATGAATGACATTTTTTAACAGCAGACCAAATAGTCAAACAAATAATACTATATAAATGCAATTCCTTTTCAAATAGAACCATCCCCTTGATGCCTTTTCCTGGTCTTAAAATCAAGACACAGTTAGAAGGGGAAAAGGGATTTTACCTTGGTATTTATTTTAAGGATCCTTAGGTGTACACGTCCAGGTCATATGCATCGAGATGCACCCCGCCGAGTCTATCTATGTATCCCCCTCCCCAACATTGGGTATATCATTATAGGTTTTACTAATTAGCACATCTATCAAAGATTCCCCAATGAGAGGCTCAAGTGAGTCCCCCTCCCCAAGGAACCTTCCCCTGGATGGTTCTATCTTGGTTTACAGAATGTGTTCTGGAGAGGACCTTGGGGTCTGGGGCACACTGATCTCTGGCTACGAAGCTTCTAAAATGTTTAGTCTCTTAGCTTGACAAACAAGTCCAAGAATGTAGGCAATAAGCACTAGGAATACAGAAGTTGTAAAAAGGTATAACAGGGGTATAAAAGAAAAGGCAAAAATCTTCATGGCATCACCGTATATTAACAAAAGCAATAGATTTTTCTCACCAGCCCTACAGAACCACTAGAGAAGCAGTGAAAGACTCTCATATTCACTTCCATGAACAGTGAACAACTGTACTCCCACTTTCATCCTGAGTAAGTGCAAACAAGCTCTTCACTGTCACTAGGACAGCACAGGAACAGCTGTTCAGGTATCCTTGGGACACACTTCCTATCAGGTAAGAGGGCACAAAGTAACAGCAAAAGCCCCTTATATTGTTTGAAAAGTGCTTGGGAGCTGCCACTGTCAGGTTACCACTCCAGCTTTTCTCTTTTGCTTGCAAAGCCACTGAGTACCACACTATACACTGACTAGTGAAAGTCTGCTTCTTGTTCCCTTTACCTACCTCACCCATAAACCTTTTCCTTAGCTTGTCCCTATGTCCTCTTAGGACAATATTTCTCTCACTTCTCCTCGTGCCATCATATCCATGCCAAAGGAAACTCTAAGCTTGCCTGGAACAGCAGCACAGCTTTCCCCACACTGAAGTATTTGTTTCAGCCTGCTCCCCAATTTACCTGTTTCAGCTGTCCTCCAGAATTATTCTTTCTTTACTTAACATACAGCTTATTTTCCTGGACTACTACTCCAGTTTTGCTAGCACAATTTGTATTCCCACAAAAAGCACTTCAGCAATAGACATACCATAACTACACTTAAGACAATGATTACTGTAAACTCTTCTTAATTAGCAGTCCTCTAATAAGGCTAAAACTGAGACTGGTGTTTGAATTATGAGGAAAAAACCCAGACAGTTTTACCACACATTTGTGCAAACCTATACTATTTGCTATTACAGCATTCAGTTCACAAAAGTAGTTCCCCTTCTGGTAAAAAAGACTGCAGAAACTTTTCCACATTTAACATAGACATTTCCCAACTACTTCCACACAGACAGAACATTCTCCACTGCAACGTAATGCTCCACTGTGTCTAACACTTAAGAGGGCAAAAGAATGTGGAAAGTTTTTACTTACTGGAGATACGACTGCCAGTTTACTTTGTTTGCCCGAACTTCAGCAGCTTTGGCAGCAATGATGTTTGTTGGGACAGCAGCATCTACAGCACCTCGGATATCCATCTTGACCGATAATTAAAATGTACCTAGAAATGCAAGTCAGACTTGAGGCCTCTTATTAAACAGCAGAGTATTTGTTCAATAGTTTAAAGAAATAAAAAGAAAAATCTGTTTCCAGGTGTCCCATTTATTAACACTGTGCTAGGCAGTTTCTGAAAAATCAAAAGTTTTATAAAGCATTTAAAACGTGGCTTATTGGAAACAAACAAAAATAAGCCATACCTACACACTCAACTGTAACCAATCACAAGTTCGCTAAAATAAAAGACATAGACTGTTACTAAACAATTCCCAGTCTGGTGAATCCTTAAACAATGAAATTAAGTTATTTGAATTAAAGTGGCTCTTCTGCAACACCCAAGTAGCCCTACAGATAAGAGAAGCTGTCTTCTTTCCAAATCATGTTTCCAGGGTTAAAATTCAGGGCATATCCTCCCTACCCCCCCACATTAGGACTGATTTACTTCAGGTGTTTGTCTAGGAGTATTAGAAACATGCAAACTACAACTTCAGGAAAAAAACCAAGATGTATATAAATTAAAACCATGCTACACAGACTAACAAGAAAACCAAGATCGTTAGTGTACAGAAAGCAAACTGAAAAATAAATATGAACAGCTGCTCTTCATCAGGATATATCACATAACCAGTCAGTGACCTTCACCACTTCTTTCCCCTTCCTTTATGGTCTTAATCTCCACTCGGCTTTGATGCCAAAACAAGAAGTGTGTTTGCAGAGATTTCAGACCCAGCCAGAGCTGGAGTTCCTTACAACCTAAACTGCACCCAGCCTCTCCATGCAGCCTATTTCTGGACTGTTCTGGCGCTCCTTACAGAGAAAGCAAGAGCAAACTGGCACATTCAGGCCCATGCCTGGCAAGCACACCTCGCTTGTATGACTAAAGGAAAACACAGTTCTAACAAAAGGAAGAAAAAAATGAGGAACTATCCTGGGCAAACAGAGCAGGAAAAATGTCCTCACTTTGAAACCACTTCTATGAGCAGACACGCACACAGACGGCATCATTATGTCCTTCAATGACCACTGAAGGTTTCCAGGCTCTTACTGACCCACGCAGAGCCATTTAAACACTGCCCGAGGGCAGAGTAGGTAACAGCGGTTTCAGGAGCTGCAGTTACGCCGAAGAAGGCGACAGGCGCCTGGGACAGCGAGAAACCAGGCACGGTCCTGCCGCTCCCTGCACAGGCTCACCGGCACGGCCGCCTCCCGAGGGGCCCGGCAGAGCCCAGACCCTCGGGGAAGCAGCGGAGCCGTCTGCACCCCCGGGCCCGCCAGAGCCCCCGTGAGACGCCGTGCGGCGGCACATCCCGACCCCAGGACCCACCCCGCCAGGGCCCGGGGCAGCTCTCACTCACCGCAGGGGCGCGCCGGCGGCGGGGGCCGCGCAGAGAGGGAGTGAGAGAAGGAAAAAGAGCGAGAGGAGGCCGCGGGCACCCCCGGACAGCACCGCGCACCCGACGGCCCCGGCGCTGCCGCTGTCATGTGACGCCGTTCACGTGAGCGCGACGGCGGCCTGCGCGGGACATCCCGCCCCGCCCGCGCCTGCCCGCGGCCACTCGTGGGACTGCGGGGCTGTGCCGGCGTAGCCGTGTACACGTATTTAGAGCGCATAAATATACACGTTTATATACCTACACATATCGTAGAGCTGTAGGATGGCTTGGGTTGGAAGGGACCTTTAAGATCGTTTGATTCCAACCCTCCGTAGGCGCAGCCCAGGACAGGGTTGGCTTTCTGGGCTGTGAGTGCACACTGCTGGGTCGTGTTGATCGTCTTGTCAACCAACACCCCCAAGTCCTTTGCCTCAGAGCTGCCCTCAGCCCATTCTCTGCCCAGCCTCTGTTTGTTCTTGGGGTTGCCCTGATGCACATGGAAGACCCGTGTATACGTATATGATTTTATAGAGGGGATCTAATCCCGTACTGGGAAGACAGGCTAAAGCACGTTCCCACAGGTGCCCACCTGTGCTATTGGCTGGCAAGAAATGGCTCCGCGTTTGCAAAGAGACAGCGCGAGTGTGGCTGGGAAGGGCTGAGAGGGTCCCCTCGGCGCTGCCCCCCAGGACAAGCTCCTCCTGGCTCCCGGGAAGATCCCTGTGCCTCTCCCCTGCACCCCACACGGGTGAGGGGCCGCCGAGCTCGGGCGGGAGCCATGGGAGGTCAAAGGGCTGGGGAGATGGCGGGCAGTGGGCCTGGCGCTGAAATGCCTCCTTGAGCTCTTCATTGTTTTTCCAGGACCCAGCATTTTCTTGCTTTCTGCCTCCCGTGCTGCAATGGAAATGCAGAGGTTGCTCTTTCCTGCAACTGGGAAGCAGGCAGGTGTTCCTGGGGCCCTGTGCCTGGCTGCCTGTGGTGGCTGTGCTGTGCTGTGCCAGCCCTCAGTCTGCTGTGTCACAGCTCCAGGGTGGGCATCAGGGTCACACCATTTACTTCCTCCCAAGTCTTATCTCAATGGAAAATACACCCTGCACAACTCCTTTGTTTTTTTAGAAAGTATCTTATATATGTTGCACTTTGCCTCTGCAGGCAAAAGGTGCAGGAAGCTTTAGACTAAAAGCCCAAATGTTTCAGAACCTACGGGCTTAAACTTCCATGTTTCTGAGAAAAAAATACTTCATTGCATTCAGTTGCTGAGTGAGGTTTTCCAGTCATGCTGTGCTGAAGTGCCAGAAATGATCCTGATAAGTCATTCTGCTAACATATAAGGAGAAAACAAAAATAATCAGGGTTTTGTGTGAGCAGATCAAGACAGCCAATGTAAACTGGCTTAGAGCTGGTCTACTGCTAACTTAATTTTTCTAGACTCTGTATTTTCCATTTAGAGGATACACTGTTCTTTAAATTATGCCTAGCCAGTATCTCAATAGGTGGGGTTTTTTTTAAATCAAGGACAGTTGTCGTTACTGTGCCACCGATTTGTACTTCCTCCATGGAGTTTTTCTTTTAAAATGTGTCATCCTTCATACCACAAAAAAACTGTTGGTTTCTTCGTAACACAAGCAAAAATCCCAGGTACAGTCCAAGTAACAGCATTTGCATTTCTTTATGCTTCATCAGAAGAAAGCTCCCTAAGCCCTGTGCACACTCTGTGTCATCTAGTCTGTAATAAATACATCCATTAACGTGATTCTGTGGATTACCAAACATGTGAGACTTGAAGATTTAATCTAACAAATGTTTGTTCTTGCACACTGCTTACTTACAGTGATAAGAAATGCTGGCACAACTCCTGATCTCTAGCATAGAAATCTCCATACAATTTTGAATGAAAAATCTGTTACTTTGAAAGTTTATTCGAATCTGATTTTTGCTTCATAGCTGAGAGTTAGAATTTGGCCTTATGTTAACCAGTTCCTCTTTTAAAAAAGGGTTTGTAATTTCTGTCCTCTGGCATTCAGTATTTCCTGCTTCTGCTCTGCCTGTTTATGGCATGCCTCACTTGCCACTCCCTTTGAATCCAGCATCGGGCATCTGGAATAAACATATTCACCTTTTCCACAGTCGTTTCAAATCACGTTACTGATGATGATACATATGGCTCTACCCGTTTTATAAAGAAATCAAAGCCAAAGGTCTTGAAAGATAAACAGAACAAGGTTTGAAGCTTTTTAAATGCAATTTGCATAATGAAGGTATGTGCTGGTTTTGGCTGGGATTTAATTAGTTTTCTTTAAGGTGGCTAATGTGAGTTTTGATATGTTTTGATTTGTGCTGAAAACAGGGATGTTTTCATTACGGCTGAGCAGGACTTGCACAGTGCCAAGGCCTCTTCTGCTTCTCACTCCACTCTACCAGTGAGCAGGCAAACAAGGAGTTTGGGCAAGACACAGCCAGGACAGCGGACCCCAGCTGACCAAGGGGATATCCCACACCATATGGTATCATGCTCAGCATATAGAGCCAGAGGAAGAAGAAAGAAAGGGAGATACTTGGAGTGATAGTGTTTGTTTTCCCAAGTACCTGTTATTCATGATGGAGCCTGACTTTCCTGGGGATGGCTGAACACCTTCATGCCAAAGGGAAGTGGTGATTTAATTCCTTGTTTTGCTTTGCTTTTGCAGCTTTTGCTTTCCCTATTAAACTGTCTTTACCTCAAACCATGAGTTTTCTCACTTTTACTCTTCCATTTCTGTGCATTCCACGGGGGGAAGTGAGCAAGCAGCAGCTTGGTGCTTAGTTGCCAGCTGGGGTTAAATCACAAGAAGGCTTCAAAGGCCTGTGCAGTGATCCTACAAGCTACCATTCAGCCCTCGTCTAGCTAGAGGCACCTCAGGC
This sequence comes from Aphelocoma coerulescens, assembly GCF_041296385.1. NCBI lineage: Eukaryota > Metazoa > Chordata > Aves > Passeriformes > Corvidae > Aphelocoma > Aphelocoma coerulescens. Next base: position 127,717,570 of record NC_091015.1, read on the forward strand.
TTTGCTTCCATGAAACTTCCTTAGTTGTCCCCAGTGATCTGCTTCAACCCCAAACTGTCCCAGCACTGAGAACACTTATGACTTTGTGTGTTCTCTTACCTAGGCCAGGTATGGTATTCTTCCATCTTCACCCTTCCAAGCTCAGTTCAATAGTTTAAGTAAACCCTTGGAAATTGGATCAGCACCTCTTAATGTGCATTTCCAGCTGCCAGTTTTAAGACACAGAGTTGCTCCCTACCATGTGCTCCTATGTCTATCAGGGTAATGTCCTGAATTCTTTCTTAGGCATGCAAAGCCATTTCTTCTGCCACAAAACACCTATTTCAAGGAAATCATCCAAAAAGCTGTAGTCCACTTTGCCCAGCATATTTCTCCCAGCCCTTTAGCACACTTCTGGCTTACCTGAAGAGTTCCACAGTACTCTGTCTGAACCTGAGCACAGGTATGCACAGGACTGTGGTTCTCTCACTTCTAGTTCCTGCTTCCAATATTATTTCAGTGCCTTACTGTAAGCAGGGAATAATAAGTTCATGGTTTCAATTTGGTGCCCAATGTGATCTCTTGTTTAGAATATGCATTAAGTTGTCAGTGGTCTTTTTTTTTATGGCAGACTTTTTTTGCCTAATTCCACTACCTGCAAGAGTCTAGCACCATCCATTCAGCCTGGAGTTTGTCTAAAAGAAGATGGATTGCTATTTGCAGTCAAAATAGCAGCATAATCATTTGTCTATAGAAAAGAAATTTTGAAAGGTATGATTTGGCATATTGAGTTCATCATAAATTGCAGACTCTGGCTTTACTATTCATTTCCCAGACTACAGTAAAAAATATTTCCCTATAACTTTCTGTAACCTTGGAGTGAGGCATAATCGTTGAAAGTATGCAACTACTGAATTAGCAGAAAGGCAAAGAGGGGAGAAATAATTGTAATAGGAGTATTTACATACTCTTCTATGCCATGAAATGGAATAAAGGCAAAACATTAACAAAGAGTCCCTGTAGCTCGGTAAGGGACAGTCATGTCTCACCTCTGCAGGGTTCTTCATGTGTATACACAAGGTGTGTAAGGTGTGGTGAACAACTTTCCTGGGTTTTAAAAGGGAGACCTGTGCACTGATTCACAGCTCGTGAATGAGATACATGCAGCAGAGGGTAGAAAGAAATTAGCAGCTTTCACAGCACAGGAGGGTCTTCAATAGAGTGCAAAAAGCGTCTGGTTGGAGTCTGTTCTGTTCAGCACACTCAGAAATGTTAGAGAAAGGACGTAAATCGTGTAGTGAAAACTTTACTGGTGACAGTGTTACTCCTTTGACAAGTGCACAGTGGGATTGTGAACCACCTTGCCAGAGGATGGTGGGTAAGCTACCAAGATTCACATGTGCTCTTATCCCCCATCTTCAAACACTTGGGCACAGCTGAAAATCTGCACCAGTGCGAGTGCCATGAGGCACTCTCTGTGTGAAGGAACTTCATTGCATTGCAAGGGAAAGCTTTGAGAAAGGAAAGCATTGTATGGTCATTACAGGAGCCTGTCTCGTGTGCCACTACAAGTGCAAGAGGCAATTCTCAGCAGCTAGTACAAACCCATCCTGTGTCATCAGTTTGGAGCATCCCATGGTGCCTTATTCATGCTGGTTGATTCTCTGGATCTAGCTAAAGGTAATGACTGTAAAAGTGCTGTGTGCCTATTTTTTGGCAAGCATCTATCCTTTAGGAGTCAGGTGTGCTAAGCTATTCTTATTTAGCTATTTTTGGTCATCCGTGCACATCAGTGCTTGTCCATTAACTTCTGGCAACGCAACTTCACTTGAAGTTGCTATGTTTAGATGACTTTATTGATGTGTGAAACAGAGTGAAAAGTGAAAAGCACATCAGCATGCAGGAATAAAAGTCGTCAGTTTCCTGGATCACAAAGAATAAGAATGCTCAATAGTTTAATACTAGAAAATTAATGCAGATGAGTCATCCTCACACTAAAACTACAGACAGCTGGATCGTGAGAGTGTTTTTCTGTTCTCCTTTCTTTTTTGTAATAAGAACAATGTATCATTGTCTATCACATATTCTCCAAATTACAGAAGTGTTTTGCACACCTGCTATTTAACCTTTCAGCATTCTGTACATCACCTAGCTTCTGCATGTCTGCACAAGTATTTAACATATGTAGAAGAAAATGCTTTGAAAGTTTATCCAAGCAAAACATGCTTAGAAGGTTAGGAAAATGAACACACTTCTCTAATTCAAAAAATGTTAAAGAATAAATTTTTTTCTCTCCTGTTTAATTGTGGAGGGTTATGGAAGATGCCTTCTTTCATGGAAACAGAAGTGATTTTTCAATATGAGGAGATGTGGAGTACCTCACTAGATGTTTTTCCTGAGTAATTATAGCAAGATTGGCCCATTGTGAACTGGATTTTTACTGCTTCATCTGCCTTTGTTTTCTCCTTTTATTTTATCTTTGTTTTATTGTGTGTGTCATGGTGGGAGAACATTATTTTGTGAGTATCTTTTTTAACAAGTAACTTCTGCTTCCTGCAGCCAGCATGGACTTATGTGACTTCTAGGTCATTGAACTTGGATCATTTTTTCTTTTAAATTAATCATATTCTGGTCCAAAGGATCTGGCAAAGCTAACATGCCACAGTTGTGCATATGTTAGAACAGGCAACCTTCTGATTGCTCCACCACCTCTTTGAAATTAGGTTTTACATGCTCAGGGAAGGAACAACACATAACTTATCTGCAATAGGAGTGGTCTTTTTGAAAGAATAATAAACTAACCTTTTATTGTAATAAATACATATTATATTTTTTCCCCTAGTATAATAGAAAAATGCTGTAATGCCAGAAAATTGGAAGTCAAGGACTGAGCAAAAAGAGGAACAGAAAGGCCAGTGCAATACTGTTTGTAGCCTTGAGAAATAATGCATCTGGGGTTGAAATAGTAGAGTGTATTACTTTAGGGAGGAGGGACAAGTGTCTCATGAACATGCAGTTCTGTATTGAAAGCTGAAGAGTCTCAGAGTCTCCAGCCACTCTTTGAGCCTACAGCATCTCCTTCTCTCACCATCGGTCTCTGTTGCTTTGTGCCAACAGCTTTTATCTGTACAAGGGGGTCCACATGCAGAAGGAAATGTAGAAGGAGTGCTCTTCTCTCAGAAATCACTACAGTACCAGGTGAAGAAAAGCTCATCTCTGGGTAAAAATAAAAAATGTTTAAAAAAAAAGTTTAAAAAAATAATAGTAAAAAAAAAGGAAATGCTGAACTACCCAGTGCTGCTAATGGTAAGCCTGGCTAGAGAGCAGGAAAAAAAAGTTGTTTTCCTAAACCTCAGCAGCAACTCTGCCAAAGTCAACTTATTGCTGGAGCTTATGCTACAGCGTTCTGTGCCGGAGCTTACTGTACTATGACTTCTAGTGCAATCTACCTCGTCAAGCCTCATTGTTCATAGTTTTTCTCCTCAGCATTTACTGGATTTCTCTGAAAAAAGGACAGAAATGTGACCAAGACAGCTCTTCTCACAAGAGGTACTGTGTGGGCAGATGTGTTAGATCTACCTTGTATCTACAATGCTGAGTTGACAAAACTTTGGACTCTTGGTAGAAAAAAAATTGTTGGGTTGGACGTATTTTTCTACTTGAAAAAAGATGTAAACATTAGCAAGTGAACATTGGCAAAAACCTGGCAGCCCTCTATATAGCTAGGAGAAATAATCTATTAATAATCTACCTGGAGCTTTAGTCTTTATAGTTAGTGTGTCTCTATCCTGAGGCACGGCTGCGGCTCGTCTGCTGTTTTCACTGGCACTGCAAGGATTACCAGCAGACCATCTGTTCAGCCAGTGAGGAAAAGCATGTGATTGACAGGTACCACTGACCTAAGACAGACATCTCCATTTGCTGCTGCCTGCAGAGTATAACTGTGTGCTGAGTTCCTTCTTCTTTCAAGTTGTAAATGAAATACATTCACTCTGAGGTGATAACAAGTGTCTCATGGTTGCTACAGCTTGTTTCTCTGACATGTTCAACCACTATGTGCTTGTCTTTCTCCTTTGCAATTTACTAAAACCTACTAAGTTGTAAATCTAATCTCTAAGCTGGCACATGCTGAAGGGATGAGACACTGCAGTTATCTGAGGGCAGATAATCCTGTTTGTCTCCAGAACTGTGGAGGCTGCAGGAAGAACTGGCAAGCTGCAAGAGGCCCAGACATTTGTCCATCAGTGTAAGGACAAGCAATCTTTATGTTGTTATCATTCAGCCCAATGTCTGGGATTTGGTTTAGCTTCATCATTAAGTATAAGTGGTGCTTTTCCAAGAAAGTTCATCGTAAAATTTGATTCAGGAACAGCCTTTTTATTTCTCAATGTGGAGGCAAGTTGTGCTCTACTTCAGGACTCACAGCTACCATGCAGACAACTGTCAAGCAAAGGAGAACCTCCAAAATGAAGACGAAGCAGATATTAAAGCTGCACAGTGGATTTTCAAGGTAAGAAAAAAAATGCAGGATTGGTTATTTAAATGTCCTGTAGGAGGGGGTGAAAGGGTGTATATGGAAAGGAGGAGAAACAAAACATGAATGTCATGAATAATATCCATAGACTGTTTATCACCAAGATATCACTATTCACTTAGTTTTCATTTAATTCTGAGCCTCATCCCCTGTCCTCTATTCCTCAGTGTGCTGCAACCACAGTGACAAAGGAGGTGGTGATCCACCTTCCCACTGTTTTGCTTTCAAAGAACGTATTAAACACATCCATCTAACTCACAAAAATTATTCATATTTTGTGAAGCTAATCCATTACTAGAAGGGTGAGGGAAAATATGTTACTTCATGATGTTTAGACACTGAAGAAGTCTGCAGTTTTTACTGATACTATGTCAGATAATTTTTATTGATAGTTGACAAAAGAAGATACGCCAAAGAAATCAAACACAGCATAATACTGAAGTTCATTAGGGAGTTACAGTAAATCCGCTTTAGTGAACCTGTTGAGTATTCCTCAATTAAAAACAACAGCCTTGTATCTTGTAGATTTTTTCAAAAGCCTGAAAACTGCCTGAGGGGTGAACTGATATTATTTATGGGGAGAAGCACACTCCTATGCAGCACAGCAAGAGAGACAAATGCAAGAAACTGTACCTTATTAAAGCTTTGGGGCAAAAGTGGTGCACCCTGGTGCATGATAGGGAAAACAATGTCATAGCAAAGTCCTGCACTCTTGGAACCACAAAAGTTGTCTTTTTTCAACTTAGAACCAGCATAGAGAGGGGCAGCAGGCATGCAGTTGAGTTCATTGGCTGGGTTGGTGAAAGCCAAGACAGGGGAAGAAGCCATTCCCAATTCCACATCTGCCTTACAAAGATTCAAGTTAAAGCTAGAATTGACCTCTCCATTTCCATAGCCAAAGAATATCCATTTCCAAGAGGGCATTTCATCAGAAATCCTAAATTACTTTCTTTGGTTTTGCTGAGAGGAAATGCTCAGCCTGCTTTGATACTATCAGAAAACTGTTTCTGATAATTAACAAAGTACACTCTATTCAGAATTTCATGTCATTCTGTCTTGTTATCTAGCTTGTTATGGCACATGAACCTGGGGACTTTCTGACCCTCTTGAAGGCAAAAGGGTTTTTTTCATAGGCCCAGTGGCTCCTGAAGTTAACCACTGACAGTCATAGTTTCTGAAACCCAGATACTGAGTTCTTCATAACTCATGTCCCCAGTTATTTCTCATTTAGGCATCCTTTGATTCACTCCAGGTGAATTGTTCCCTTCAGCTTGCTGATTGCTCTTGCAGACATCACCTGAATTTGTAGTTTGTTGCTGAGGCTCTGAGAACATGGTGCACAGGACTGAGTCAGCAACCTCACAGAGGACAACTTATTATCTCTCTGTACTGCAAAGGTTTTATCTACAGAGGGACATAAATGCCGCTGGAAGGCTCAGAGCCAGCTACTGCTACTGTTCCTTTAACAGCAACTTCCCTTCTCCTGCTTGCTATCTGTCCCATGTACTTCGTTTAGTGCTTTTATTTCTAAATGCTGCAGCTCTGCTGGTGTGGCTCTCATCTCTGGTACCAGAGACTGCTGGGTCTGCCCAGGAGATGCTCTGTAACCACTTCCTGAGCTCAGCTGAGTTGAAATTGCTGTGATATGGAAGCTCAGGTATGAGGCTGCATTCTCTGGGGGTACATGCTCCAAAACTTCCTAAACCGTATCAGCAAATGATCCTTTCACAAATGTAATGTAAGCAATGTTACTGTAGTTAATGAGTCTACAAGGACTGTGTTAGTGATAGAAAGTTAGAAAACTTACCCACCTAGAAGTGTCTACAGCCCCAAGGCTGGGGAACTAAAATAAATTGCAGCTTTACTTTACATGGGAGGGAAATGCCTTTCCCTTATATTGATAGGGAACCATGGCACAGAGGGTTTACATTATTTCCTAGTAGTATTTAGGAAAATAACTTGGAGTTCATAAGGTTCAAGACCAGGTTATCACTTACATATCCAGAATGGAGGAGATCACATTAAAACTTTTTTTTTTTTTTAAGTAATTCCTGGTGGCACTGAAGTGTACAGAAAGTTCATGTTCTTTTGGTAAAACACTTCTATATGTGGCACTGGTTGCTATAGGGAGATTATGTTCTTAGACCTGTAATTTGTGTGACTGACAGGGTCCTTGATCAGACTGATTCCGCAGTTCTCATTAATTCCCGTGTTCCCTTCCACTTTAGATGAGATTTTGAATTTGATATTTCACAATGTGACCAGTGGCTGCTTCTGAGAGCAAGTTGACATCTAATTCAACATGCCAAAGAGTAAAAAAGCCAAAATATCAAATAAATTTTTCAATAAAAAACCCAACCAACCAAAACCAAAAAACAAAAACAAAACAAGCAAAAAAAAACCCCAACAAAACAAAACACCTAAATATTTTAACAAATGAATATTTAGGCTTATTTTTTCTTGAATGTTCTTTCAAAGAGAAACCGAATTACAGGAGAAATGTTTTTGAAAAGTGGTAGGCAGAGCTTAAAGGCCTCTTAAATTCTCTTCATGACACTTAAATTAACTCAATGAGTTGTTTGTTTCCCATATCCATTTACATTGCTTAAAAAGCCTTTCCCTCTGGCATGTATGCAGCTTGATTTATAAAAGTGTTAAAAAGCAAAAGTGAATAAACTGCTTTTTACCAGTATCAACACAAAGATACAAGGACTTTCTTAACCCAGAGCTAACACAGACACACTCGTGTGCTTCCAAGGAGCTTTTTGCAAGTAAACAAAATAAAATACCCCAGACACATTACACTATATAGGGAGATAGTGCAAGGTTTCAAATATATCACAGTTTTTTTCCTATGGACAAAATTTAGCCAAAAGTCCTGTTCCACAGAGTTCATTGCTATCCCTTCCTCAGAGGATGGTGAGAATGTTCTCCACAGAGCTGCCATATTTAATTCATGTCCAGATTACACCTGGATAGAACCTGTTTCACTTCTATAACATAATTATGATTCCTAAGCATACAGTTCCCAGATTTGGGTTTACATGAATAATACACCTACAGACAGTAAGTGACTGGGGAAGTGCAGATAGGAGAGCAGTGTCAGGGCTCTGAGGGCACTAATAAGTCTTCATGGCCCTGACCAGCCTCAGCTGGGGCCTCCACCTTCACCCATGGACCCAGCAGCTCTATTTAAGTTTATCCCCAAGGGTCTGCTCTCTTGACCTGAGCCTGAAGGAGTGATGGTCTTCAGTCAAGTGACAGACATGTGGTGGAGCCTCCCACCCTTAGGCTGACTTCCTGGCTTGACCTTGGTTGTTCCCTGGCAGTGTGGGCTTGCAGGGTGGTTGTGGGACCTGATCTTAAATCTGATCTGAGGAGATGACCTCCACCTTGCTGTGATACTGTCTTATGATCTGGATCTTTCTTGAATTTGTCTCTATGTTCAGCTTGCCTTGCTCAAGTAGTGGGGGTGGGATGGGGGATCTCTTTGCTTCCAGCTCACCTTCTCTGAGGGAGCAGAAGGTTGTTGTATCCCTGTTGTTCCTAGGGATTCAAGCAGAATCCTTTACAGCTTCTGCTGACCTTTGCCTCAGCTGTAAGGGCTTTCTTTCCACCACAGGGCATGGAGCAGAGAGGCAAAGAAAAGCACAGTGTTAAATGAGAAGGTATGTGCCAAGGAGAGGCAGAGAACAAGTATTAATACTCCTTCAACAATAACCTGTAGGCTGAGGCACCATGATACCCTGGTTATACCAGCATGGATTTTCTGCTTGCCAAGTCCTATCCATTTGAATTCTCTGTAGGGAATCAGGCAGAAATGGAAACGGCCTCAAGCATACTGTCTGAAGGAGCAGCCCCAGGGAAGTGTGGCATCCTTTATCCTTCATCTAGCTGATCTCAGCTCTGCCTGGAGATGTCCAACATTATTCTGTGAACTGCTTGTAATGTGAAAGTCACTCATGACCATGCATAGCTCACCTAAATTATTTGGCGACTGCTTTGAATCATAATTTCTTTGATAAAATAGGAATCCATTCACAAACAACTCCAGAAAGGTCAAAAAATCATAAAAGTTGTGATTTGCAAAGACATGCCAGTTGAATAATTGCACAGCTTTTATCCAAGTACTCCAGTGTCTTCAACTGATGAGTGCTGTCAGTCATTAATTGCTATTACTCTTTACAGTCCCTCTGAAGTCAGATGTTGTCTTCATCTTTTATAAGAGTAGGAAAAGTCCTGATATTAGTAAACCTACTCACTCTTTTCAGTCGATATAATCCCTACCAAGCACATTTTCACGTCAAGAGTGTTTATTTGGTGCAGTATGTTTTTCATACTTAGTCATGGTAGCATTTGTATGTCTGAAAGCTTGTGACTGTCAGAGGGTGTTGAGAACAAACCAAGCAGTAGCTTATACCAAGAGCACACTCCTTCTGTTCTTCTGAACAGGTGTTGTGCGTAGTTAAACAGGCTGAAACATAATTTTGCAGTCACATTTTATCTAACTGAGGTTTGAGATGGGCAGGGGATGCAAACTGTATGGCTGTGGGTTGAACCACTTTCAGATGGAGCCAGCATTCTTTGTGTATGCCAAAATAGTAATTCTTACATGACAGATGTAAAATTTGAGACATGTTTCATGCTCTGTTTTATTCAGGAGCAATGTTTCAAAGGGAGACAGAATTCTGGGAGAGATACGGGAGTGTTATGGGGCATTTAGGACCACTGAATTATGAGCAACTAGTTATAGAGACAACACTTGATGGTACAGTATACTGTTTGATAGGGAAAAGAGTGGGTTTTTTGCCAGATAGTTACAGATTAAGATAATAAAGTAAAATCATATGCACTTAGTTTTAAACATAAGGAAAATTATTTCTAGGACAAGCTGGAGAACATTATCTCTCTGTGATGTTCTCTGGTGGTTAATTTTGTTTTCTGGACATGTATCCTTTATAACAGTAGTGTATCCTGTCCCTGAAGTGCTTTCACTAGTTAAGAAAGGGCTACTCCTGCACATTTTTACAGGCTGTATCAGTCCTTATGAGACCTGCAGTGTTGTCTTGGTTTTGGCTGTAATAAAATTAATTTTCTTCCTAGTAGCTGGTACAGAGCTGTGTTTTGGATTCAATATGAGACTAACATTACTAACAAACTGAAGTTTTAGATGTTGCTAAGCAGTGTTTCCCTAAGTCAAGGACTTTTCCATTTGCCATGTTCTGTCTGTGAGCAGGTGCACAAAAAGCTGGGAGGGAGCAGGGCCAGGAGAACTGACCCAAACTGGCCAAAGGGACATTCCATACCATAGGGTGTCATGCCCAGTATATAAACTGGGAACAGTTGGCCAGGAGAGGCCGATTCAGCTCTGTGGGTCCTGCTGGGAGCAGTGGAGGAGCACGGTGTGCTGTGATGGGGCACCCTTCAGCAGACCTAGCCTTGAAAGACATGCAGTGAGTCACTGGCTTCGCTTTTGTCAGTGGATGGGACTCATTTTCACCACTTGCTGGCTACGCCTGGGCAGCCTTGCAGAGATATTTCATGTTGGGTTTGGGGTTTTCTTCCCATATTTCCTCCAGATGTCCATAGTAAACTAGTCTGCTCCAAGCAGCTCAAACTATTAAATATAACTCCTTTTAAAACATTATCTTTTAATCCTTAGTATTATGCGTGAAAGTAAGAACAGATGAATGTGGCTTAAGCAAGAACTATTCTATCAGACAGAAAAAGTTGTGGGTTTTTACTGTGGGGGTGGTGGGACAGGTTGCCTAGAGAGATTTTGAAGTCTCCATCCTCAGAGAAATCCAAATCCTGCTCAGCACAGATCTAGGAAGCCTGAGGAGCAGGAGGCAGGACTAGACAATATGCGGAGGCAGGACTAGACACTATGCAGAGGACCCCTTCCAATCTCAACTCTTCTTTGAAACAAAAAGCTCTTCAAGGAGTCTTTCTTTTTAAACTGTTTTGTAATTATATGGCATAATAATATTTTTAATTCATAAATTCTTTTTTTTTTGCATCCAGAAACACTTTTCAGCAAATAGCTGGCTGTATTGCTCAGCATTGTCTGTGAGCTAATAATAGCTGCATAGACAGCAATCAGAGGGCATTCTTTTGTAAAAGTGGTCAAAATAATAATGTACTACACATTAATGGGTGGGCTACTTGCACATTAATGGTGTGCAAATTTTCTAGTCCTCATAGATAATTTTTACTAATTTGCAATATTGTGTTTTTCTAATTTAGTGATTTACGTATTTTACTATTGAATAGTCCTAAAGCTTCATTTTCACATGTCCACCTTTGAAATGGGAAAAATGAAGATTCCTGGGCTGATTAAGATACTACTGTCAGAATTTAATTAATATGAAAACCAAAAGGCAAAGTGCTTTTACACTGGTTCTGGAAATTTTTCAGCAAAACAATCCTAGACTGACCTGAATTACAGGGATTGTTTTTATTAATATACAATGACCTTCTTTAAGTGGAACAAAATGTCATGCTGATTAATAAATAACCTACTCGGCCTAAATCTAAATCAACTCATTTAAGATATGGGTAACTGCAGATTTACAAATAAATTAATTTACTATATCCTTTCACCAGTAAGAATTAACAATTTGGATAAAGGACATTGGGAAAAGCAACATTTCTCTGAAAGACCTTTTTAAAAAAGCATCTAGTATGGGTGTCTGGGAGTCAGAAGGAATTTACCTTAACTCCATGATATATCTCTCACTCCATGATATATCTCTCACACCTAAACTGATGAAAGTAAATTACCTCCAGTAAAATACAAAATAAAAATTGCATACCTTTCTGCATCACCAGCCCATCATAATGCAATTGGTGTTGCTCTGCCTTACAGTTTAGCCTAGGTGCCATGGTGTGTTAGAGATCCCCTGAGCACAGCATTCCCATAGTACTCTGATTTATTTCCAATACACCTCATGTCTAATTTAAAGAGGAATTGGTGTTTGGGGTTTTTTCAGCTCGTATTTCTCAGGGATTTCTGAGAGCTAGAGGAATCCTGAAGTACCAGATTAGCAAATCCTTCCAGTGACCAGGAGAATGATGTGGGGTAATCATGGTAATCAGAGGGCTGGAGTAGCTCTCCTATAAAGACAGGCTAAGAGATTTGGGGTTGTTCTGCCTGGAGAAAAAACGTTCCAGGGAGATCTTAGTGCTGACTTCCAGTACCTAAAAGGGGCCCACAAAAAATCTGGAGAGGGACTTTTTACAAGGGCATGGAGTGACAGGACAAGGGGAAATGGCCTGAAACTGAGAGTAGGGTTTAGACCAGATACCAAGAAGAAATTCTTTACTGTGAGGGTGGTGAAGCACTGGAACAGGTTGCCTGGAGAGGCTTTGGATGCCCCATCCCTGGAAGCATTCAAGGCCAGGCTGGATGGAGCTCTAAGAAACTTGGTCTAGTGGCAGGTGTCCCTGTTCATAGGGTGTGGGGGGTTGGAAATTGATGATTTTTAAGGTCTCTTCCAACCCGAATCATTCTGTGATCTAAGATTATCAAAGGTGGTTCTGGGTGGGAGTTTGAAAGTGTCATCTGACATTTGCTGCAAGGACCAGCCTAAATATCCCTGCCTGCTCTTTAAGTTCATTACTCCTTGCTGTATGTACTGAGGAGTAATTTACTCCTTCTCCTTGCCCGTTTGTGTGCAGTGCATCCTACCTGAGATGCATTTCCCATGAGTGGTGCAAAGACACAAAACTCATGATTTCCACACATGCTTTTCCATGGGAATTTCTTTCCACAAAAATTTCTAAGACTCTACAGGAAAAGAAATGTTTATTTCAAGCCTTTTAATACTTACTCAGTCCTACATTTCCTGGCTCCTTCTGTGCAATAACAGGACAGTTTTCTACTCCCATCTATTTGCTTATTTTCATAAAGCAGCTTCAACCAGTCAAGACAGAGTTGCAAAAAGAGATCAGAATCCTATCACAAATATCTTAATTTCAAAGCCCAGCTCCGTGTTGCTATCTGACAGCTAGGTGCATCCTTCTGAGAGGAGGTCAAAGCCAAAGCCCTTGCAAGCCAGGAAATGCAAGGGAGAGACCATCACTCTTCTCCCAGAGACCACATGGGGGATGAAAACACCTTGTTTATGTACAATATAAGTAATTGTATGTTTCTTCACAAGCATTAAAATTTAAAACTGTGACAGGCAGAACATTATTTTTCTATCAGACTCATCCCAAACATAGGCTGAGGGGTAACACTTGGGAAATGGCAAGGATCTGTGAGCAGGTGAAATGGTGAAGCCTGGCTTGCAGCAGGTTTGTGCCTGCTTACTGACAGTTCTGGATGTCTCAGAAGGCTTGGCCTTTCCCAAAGCCCCTCCCTGTCCTAATGCTGATTCCAAAACTTTACAGAAATTAGATGTTGAGATCTTTAACCTAACAGATATTTTTTCTACCACCTTATGTGGTTGGAAACAGTTCAGGAGGCTTATTGCCTTCAATATTACACTTTTAGTGTCATTCTCAAAATAAAGCTGATCTAAAATACCATATCAACTGTTAAAGGTAAGAACAGGCTACAATAAATCAGGATGCCTGCCAAGCAGCAGCTGATTGTCTCACAAAATGTCACATCATTTTTTCTGGATCACTGTAGCAAGCCCTTAATTACTCTCACAAGAAGGAAGAAATTATTTTCAGGAGCCTAGAGATGTCAGGTCTATGCTGAGGAACTCATACAGAAAAAGGGGAAAGGCTCAACTTTGTTTTCTTATGCATTTGGTTCCAGTTGTGAACACAGCTTAATTTCAGGAAGTAGCTGTGACATTTTGTGTGATTTGCTTTAGGACTAAATAAAGAAGAAAACAGTTCTTACTGCTCTATTGACTTCACTGATTCCTTTGAGAGTAATCAAGTTAAGAGCAAAAACAGTGGGTCAGGCTTAAACTGAAATAGGATGAATTATTTGTTCTTGAATTTTGTAACAATTTATTATTAGAGACAGGCAGACTATAATATTTTAAAGTATTAATTTTCTTGCATTGCGGTGCTTCATTTCGTAAAATCCATGCTCTTTTTATTACCAAATTAATTTGTCAAACACAAGGATTCTTATGAGAGAGATGTCTTTGGGGAAGAAAACCTCCTTTTAGGGATTCCTTGCTAATTCTGTAGTTTAATATCCCAGGTAAGCTTTGGCACTCACACCCTTTGTGCCTTTTGGTACTTGGAACTTGTGCTCAGATTTGCAGAGGTGCTCAGACTGTGCTGGAGAAGCTGCTGAGTTACTCCTCTCTGACCTTTTGTGCTGTTTTTTCATTTGCAAATTCTTGCTCCGTTTACTGATTTACATTACCCAGAATTCTGCATGGTAATACATGGGTGATCTATAACATTTATATTGAATATGGGCTCTAAATAAAAGGGTTAAAGGCCATTTCTCAGTTTACATCCAGATCTTCTGAATGGTTTGTCATGGAATAGTTTTCCAGTCATAAGAATGACAAAGTGAGTCACAGCCCTTAAAAGCCAAGGACATTTCTTCCAGCTAGCATAACCTAGTGTTCACTGAAATGTTTGATTCTGAAAGGTGGTAGCTATTTTGATGACAGACTAGTCTTCCTCACTTCACTGCATTTATTCTGTTCATATAGACTCTGTGCAGATAAATGCATGTGCTTCATTTCAGTACAAGAATGGCATCTTCTTGAATGATTTTCCTGGAAAACAGTAGCATGCTCTGGTTATAATATTGTTTCAGACTGATAAGAAAGCTATGCTCTCTCATTTATCCCACTGGGTTCTAAGGAGGCACACTTTAACCAGTCTTTCCAAATTATCAGGAGTAGTAAGTTAGAGGTGTTACAGATCAGTGAAAGAGATTAGGCTATTGCAGACAGAACCATTTCCATCCCACTTTGTCTTTTCTGTATTTAGTCAGGAGCTATGTTTGAAATTAACTGCAGAAAGGAGGTTGGAAGGGACTTTTTTGTGCCTAGGGGGAGAACATGGTCTTTCAAGCAGCAGCGTAACAAAGGGAAACAAGCCTCAAGTATGGCCTTGTCCGTGAGTTGAACAATGATGGAATATGAAAATAGGTATGTCCAAAATTCTTTGCATCTGGAGTGCTGTTCTCCCTCTCTCAGGACAATTCTAGGATCCACAGTGAAGTGCAGTGGAAACATGATAGACAGCCCTGGAGTGGCCAGAGGAAAAGCCCAGCATGCAGAATGGAGTGTCAGTGTCTCTGTACATCAAACAGGAGAAACGTGGTTTCACGAGAACACATCAAGTGCCTCCCACAGAAGCTCAGTAACTCTGAGTTGGTTTTTTGTTGAGGGTTTTTTGTTGTTGTTTTTATTGACTTGTTTGGTTGGTTGTTGTTGTTTGTTTGGGGATTTTTTGTTTGTTTCTTTATTTCTTTGTCTGTTTCAGATCCTCTGTCTTTAACTTGTAACTCGGTATCTGTGGTGTCAAGGGAGACCTGGGAACTGATACCATTTGTAATGCTGCTTCTAAGCCTAAAGCAAGCAGGACATTCAGCCAGTGACTTGGGCTGTAATTACTGTTTCTAATCTAGGCAGGTACTCCTACAGGGGCAAAATCACATAAGGCACCTCTGAAATAAAAGTTTGTAATAGATTCTTCAAGAAGGCTACAGGCCTTTCTACTCACTTCCACAGGGATACTCACTTCTATGTAACAGAGATAACCTGACCTCTTTAAAAGAGTATTTGTTTGGTACCACTGATAAATCAGTACAGTGAGATACATAACACCTGAAGTTTTCCCTTTTGCAAAGTATGTTCACACCTTCTCCTCACTGTCATTCTTATCAAAGCATCTCCTTTTCCTCTCATCATCATTCATATATCTTTTTAAGGTGCTGGATAAATATTCCTGGTCACCAGTGCAATCTAGTTTGCAATGGGACAGAGTTTTCTCTTCATGGGAGCACCAGCCTGCAACATTCTCATTGATACTGCCCTTTAACCTCATACTCTTCAGCAGTATCTCATTGCCTGCTCTTTATTCTTTTGTTCTTCTTTTTCAAAGGAATTATAGTGCATTTCTCCTTTCATGTTCTCCACCGCATCCTATAAATGAGTTATATTTTCTCCCATCAGGCTTTTAACATGGCTGCATAATTTTCCAATTGATCCATAATTTATAAGGTCCAAAACCTGATGAAAATTAATGGCAGAAATCACAGTGTCTTCCTCAGGAGTCTTGTCAAGCTGGAATGTTACTGTGCAGCCACGTTGTGCAACCAGGCTTTCAGACTCACTTTGAACTATTCAACTGCTCTGAAAGCTTGATCTGCTCAGGAACATTGGTTCCAAATTGCCCTGTTAATCTTCCTGTCTGAATCAGCTCTGGGATGTAACTACAAACTGCTCTATGAGACCTAAAAATTGCAGTCACGGCAGTTTTGATTTCTTCTTTAACTATATTTATTACCTAGCAAGCACGTGTGGTAAGGGTCCTGTGTAATAGTTAGGTTATGTGTGACCCAGAATATCAGGAATACTTCTGCAGGTCATGGTTGGACAGGTACCTCTTGAGTGACAGTGATACTATGAAGATATTTTTACTTTTCCTATGATGAAAAAAGATAAATCTTTTTCTCCAGTCGATCATTTAATTTCCATATGGGCAGAGAAGAGGAGCCCTAATAGCGCAAGGAAGACTGGTGCTTTGGCACTTACCTTTAGATGTTGAGGTTCGCCATTCAAATTGTAGGTGCACAGTGACACCTTCTGGAAGCTTGTAATGAGCGTTCCTGAGCTGCTTCCTCCATCGTCGGGAAACTCACGATTTTTGTATGTAGAAGCGAATCTTTTTCTGGTCAGCCTTTTGACCAGACATTTGCTATAGGGTCTGTCATGTTGCTGGCACATACACTAACAGAACATGGTCGTGATGGAAGAGATTTTTCAAGTCAAGCCTGACCTGTAAGGATTTTTAATGATTCCAAATAATTCAAAAGTTTATGGAGAAAAAAAAACAGGGGATATAATTAGAGATGGATGCTAGCCTCATGGTGTAAAACAAAATGTAGCTGGCATTATATTTTTAATTATTTAATGTCATACATCAGGTGAGAGGGTCAGAGAATATAGTGATGATTCAATATGCCAAACATGACAAATTAAATGAATGACAGAGTTTCTTAGTGCATTTGCACTTCAGCAAAGATTTCATTTTTTGTATGTGTCATATTGCAGACCTTCTCTGCACAAGCCACCAGCTTTCCTGGGTAGTCTGCCAATCTGCCAGAAACTCTGTATCATCAAGGATTTGAAGCACATGAGTTGGGCCACAGAGCACTGTCTGAGGGCTCACAAACCCCACAGAGCCTGCACCCATCAGCTGGACTGGGCCAGAATGGGGGGTCGAACCATCACTGAGCTGACTCTGGTGCTCTGAAACCCAGCATTCAGTGCTATTACTGGAGAACATATCTTTATTTCTAATATTGAATTACATCTCAAATGTTACTTCCCCAAGTTTCCTCTGCCTTAGAAGTAACAAAGATGTGATATGTAGGAGTGGAAAAGAAACAGAGTTGTGAGTGGAGACAGCAGAGGCTTCCTGCAGCTTTGGAGCAGACACTAACTGATATAAATACTGAAGCTAAGGGTTTTGTCAAAACATACATATGGAACTGGACAACCCTGAGAAAATACATCACCCTAGAAAATGACCTTACAGTGGTGAAATAATTATCAAAGCACTATGCAGAGCCACCAACTGCAAAAAAAATTGTGCCTTCACTGAGGTCTAAATCATCTAAGTCTAACCATTCTGATAACGTTTCAAGCCCTGATGTAATGCACTCACAGATTTTAGCATCAGATCCTGAGGAAACCAAATCCTCCAGCAGAAAGCTGAGAGACACCCTGTGATTGCATGAATGACATGACAGTGGGACTTTCACACTTTGGCTTATACAAAATAATTTCCACTGGTTAATTAACGCACCACTACCAGTGTTGATGATGACTCCATTTTATTCTTCCTCCCATCAACATTGAACCTATATTTCCTATTTGAAACCAACTACTAATAGATCCATGAAGAAAAGTGACTTATGCCTGTAAGGAACTGATGTTGAGAAAATACAAACATATTTAAAAGCTCAGCAAAGCTCTTTCCCATAATATCACTGGTATTATGTTCACTTCAGAATATGGTTATTTAAATGCATTTTTTATTTTGTTTTTCTTTTTACATTTTTAGTTTTTATTAAGGGATAAGAGAAAGCAAATACTAGAATGCTGCTAGAATACTGATATATAAAGAAAATTGAAGTTCAGTTGAAGTCCCTGGAAACTCATTCTCCTTCTGAAAATATCTCCTTTCCCAGGAAAGTCTATCAGTCTTCAAAATTATTTGTAACAAGTGCACTTTAATGTCAACGAAAAAGGTAAAAAGTGGCTTCTTGCTCTCTGTTTGAATTGCTCCCTAATTTGCTATGAATCAGCTCCATTCAATGGTCTAGAAACTCTCTTTGTAACAATTTAAGGGAGCAGGAAACACTGAAATAGACTGGCACACAAAAGCTGCCATACAAATGTGTATGACCTCTCCTTGGGCAGGGGGCAGAAGTTCAGGTATGAGACCAGCATTCAGCCCTCACACCTTAAAGCCAAACAGGCCCCAAAGGAGCTGATAATGTGCATTATGTCACCCACTGACATGTGACTGCAGGAATGATGGAATACAATGTTATTGTCATGCAGATACATGTTCTGTATTATCTTTCTTATCACCTGTTCTGAACAGTGAGAACAAATTTAAAAGAAAAAAAAAAAAGGTGCCATACAAGTTTTCACTAAAAAATAAAATAAATAAAAACAATAACCGATTTCTTCATTTCCACAAAGGCAAAATTAGGAAAACATGTTAACTGGACAAGTCTGCAGAAAGGAGGGTGGAGTCTAAGAGACATATAAAGGGCCAATATTAAGTAGCAACCCTCATATAAAGCCATCCCTTTCTGATCTAGAATAAAAGAAAATTACTGCATGCTGGATAGAATTTCCTTCTAAAAGTTTATCAAGAGCTTATGTAGTCTAATGACAAATCTTCAGGAAAGTCCAGTAAAGGGTGGAGGTGGGTTTTCTAATGCCTGATATACTGGTAGACAATATCAATATGGAAACCAGGTCCTGATTTATTATTTACCTTGTATGTTACAAAAAAAAAAAGGTGTCACTATATGGGATAATTATATTAAATACACAGTTCATGTGTAAGCTCTCAATTTTCCATAATGTATTTTTTGAAAGAGAAACAAGAGCAAGATGAAACACTCCCATGCCTTGCTAGATTGACATTTTGCTTTCTCTCTGTCCCAGTGAAGTTGAATTAACCTGAACAAAGTAGAGCAGTAGAGGGGACCAAGAGTAAGGTCACAGAGACACATGCAGAGCAAGCTGCTCTGATGATTGAGGGAATTTCTTTCATGCATGAGAACTGCATGCTCACATTCCTTTAGAGAGAGAAAGGGTTTCAGTCTGTGTCTCTCAGCTGTCTCAACTCTAGACCCCATTTTGTCAAAGTCCAAGCCCTTGTTTATGCAGTTCTGTGCTATGCAGCTGGACATCACCCTGCATCCATCATTCAGGGAGGAAGGAGGAGAAGATGACTATGTTAACAGTTTTGAGAGGACTTTATGCCTCCACACCATTTAGCTGTTTCAGGATGTGGTTGTGTACACATGCAGTGATGCAGAGGTACCTGCCTACAGAGCGAGACAGAGTTGCCTACAACACCAATCACCGGAAGATAGTTAGCTTAGGTGGCTTTGTTTATCCAACAGCATTTATGCTCGGGAGCATAAATACCATATTTTTATACAATACTACCCACTATCACTATGCATCATGGATTTTGAAAAAAAGATAGCCTTCTTTAAAAAGGTGTTAGTTAGAACCATAGAATGGTTTGCATTGGAAGGGACCTTAAAGATCATCTCATTCCAAACCCCCTGCCATGGGCAGGAACAACAGTTCATGACTCTCCTGAGACAAATGGAAAGGATGACGGAGCAAGAACATACCTTCCAAAGGGGTTACACTCTGCCAGCATTTTAAACCTGAACTTGATCAAGCATTCCTGCTAAGATTTAGAAAGCCACCTGGGACTGTAGTCTAGAGAGGTCTTAGGGGAGTCGCACTTACTCACCAGTCTGAGAAGTGACTGCCTCTCCTGGTAGAGTGACCAAGAGCTGAATTCAAAGGCCAGTGGTGTTAACAGGTGTTTTGGCCTTGGTCTTAAGCCACATAAACAACCACCTCGGTACACTAACTGAGACTTTGTTCCCTTTTCTCTGCCAGGGAGTGAGGCAGTGTCATTTAATCCTACTTGTCAAACCTGTAACACCACAGGTCCTGTCTGGGCCTTGGTAATTGTAGTTTGGCATAGAAATCTGTTCAGCATCAGTTCTGTGCTTTCTGCCACAACCAAAAGGGCAGAGATTTGCAGAAGGCTCCTTGCCACCGGGCAGGAGCAATACTGAGTGGGGTTGTGGGGTGAGAATCAACCTTTCTGGTTTTTCTGCTCTCCTGGGAACATTGTCCAGTTTCTGCGGTAGTTCACCTCTCCAAACAAACCTAGGGGAACTCTCTGCTGCTAAGCAACAGCAAGCTCTCCTTCTGTGTAGGAATGGCAGCTTTCCCTGCTGGTTTCAGCTCTAACGAGCACCTTCCCCTGGCATCAATGGTACCACAGCTGTGTTCTCCCATTGCTGTAGCAGTGCCTTTGGCCTTCAGGGGCAGCGCCATCACTGTGGGAAGGGCTTTCTTCACACTGTGTAGGCTCCTCTCTGTCTCTTTGATAACTGGTTGTAGGCCAGAAATAGGGACAATGTTTTGGGGTGGGCTGAACCTTGATGAAATAGTGAAGCCCCAAACAAAAACAGGTAGAAATCATTGCTAGAGAAAAGGGAAGCAGAGCGGTGGTTTTTTCCCGTTCCTGCTCGGGGTCCATGCTCCATCAAGGTGGCTCCTTCTTTGCAGGACAATGGCATTCAGCAAGGAGGGGCAATGTCTCACTACCCTGACGCCCGCAGACTGCGGCCGGCCCGCCGAGCTACCCGGCCACGGTGGGAGGCGGCGGGCCAGGTTCAGGACCCTGGACAAGTCCTGGCGGCAGTGGCTCCACTCTCCGCTCCTCGCCGCCGCCGCAGCTCCGTCCGTGGTCTGCGGTTGGCTTTTCGGGTGGGCATTTTCTGGGGGTGCTCTTTGGTGTAGGTTGTAAGTGGCTAAATTCGTCCTCGTGCTCCTCTGTCACTATGGCCAGCCCCGAACCCCAATGAGCACTGGCGGGGTACGAGAGGCGTCCTCCAGCCCTCACCTAAAGGACCGGCTCAGAAAAGTTTAAAAAGACAGAGCGTACATGGGGGCAAGAGGTGGTGCGACGGCAGCCGGTATGGGTTCACGGCTGCCACCACTCCAACCCTCATCTTAGCACTGCTGGGCTGTGCGGGGTCCCCGCCTGCCCCCTCGGTGATGCTCACTTTGTGTTTCTCTCTCTCTCTTTCCCTCTCTCTCTTCCCGCCCCGTCCCTCCGCTCCCACACCTCCCCCGCTCGCCGCAGACTCCGAGGCCTGCCAGGCTCCTCGCCTCGCTGTCGGCTCTGCTCTCCAGCCCCTTCCTGCGACCGCAGCTCCCTGCCCGCCGGCCTTGCCCGCGCTTCGTCTCGGCGCCCCGTCGAGACGCCCCGGAGCCCCGCTTCTGTCCCGCGGGCTTGGCGGCATTGCTGGCCGGGAGCGGGGCGCCCGCCCGCTGCCCGCTCGCCGCCCTGCTGCGGGGCCGCTGGGCTGAGCCGCCTCCGGCCCCCGCCCCGGCCCCGCCGCCGCCCAGCCGCCTCCCCCCGGAGCGCCGGAGATGCCCGGCGTGCCACGGAGCCGCGCCGCCGCAGCCCCGCGCTGCCCCCGAGCCTCCCAGCACCGTGAGTACCGCTCGTGGGGCCGCGTCCACCTCCTTCTCCTCCTCCTACTCCCCGCACAGGAGTCCGCCCACGTGCCCTCAGCCGGCACCGGCGTGGGAATCTCGGGGGCGCAGGGCGAGCTCCCGCGGCAAAGCTCCCGGGCGCCACGGGCGAAGCCCGCCCGTCCCCACCTGCCATCCCCAGCGCTCCCGGGTCCGCTGGCTCCAGTAAGGCGGCTCCTGCAGCCGCCCTGCTCCGCACCCGGTGCGCGGGCGGGAAGGGAACAGCCCCGACGGCAACCGCGTGCCCAGCTCCGGGAACCGGGAACGCCCAGAGCGTTCACGCACCCGTTCAGTCTGGATTTCACGGGAAGACAGGGTCGGTCTGCTCGGGAACGGCGGAGGCACTAGCCAGCCGCAGTTGTCCCGTTAGCCCTTGCCCAGACGACGTCTGGGACTGCCGGGGGGTGGAGGCGGCAGATCATTTTCGGTGACAGAATCCCCTAAACGTGGCGGTGTTTCTAAGGGCGCTGCTGCTGAGGGTCAGCCCGGAGGAGCGGGGTGAGCGCCCAGCCCGGCGGCCCCCGGCACACGCCTTGCCCGGAGCCGCGCTGCGCGGGTGCCGCAGCCGTGTCACACCTGCCCCGCTGAACGGGAGAGCGAGCCCGAGAGAGCCGGGCGGCGGCGAGCCCTGCGCCGCTGGAAGGCAGGAGGCGGCTAGGGGAGGGCAGACGTGTATCCCTGCAGTTGCTAAAAATGCGAGCGTGTTCCAGAGCTGTGTTGACAAGCCCGGCTCTCCTCTAAGGCGTCCGTGAACACCGAAGCGCCAGTACCGAGCCCCGCGGCGGCACCGCCGCCTCTCCAAGCCCTTCCCACTCCCTCCCATCAGCGCACACACACACACACACACACACGCACGCACTTCTCACACACACTCCACTCACACGCTCTCACGCCGGTCTCTCCGGCATTTCTCCCTGCGGCGCCGGTCCCATGGCTGCTCCCGCGCCTTCCCCGGTCCGCCGCCGCGGTGCGGGCGCTGCCGCGTTCAATCCCTTTGCGAACCGGCCCTGAGCCGTAGCGGCCCCCGCTGTTCGCCTCGCCAGGGGCGGCCCGGCGCCAGCCCACCCCGTCGGGCCGTGCGGGGGCGGGGAGCGCGGGCTGCCGGCCTCGCTCCCTCCGGCTCCGGCCACGGCGAGCGAACCCACCCGCGGCCGCACCGTGAGACGAGCCCGCGGGGGTCGGGCGCATGCGTGGGGCTGGCGAGCCGCGGTTCCCGGTCGCCCAGCCCGCCGAGACCGGAGGGGAAGCGTGCGAGGACGCCCAGGGGGGCCCCTCCGCCGACATCGTAAGTAGCGCTCGGTCCCGCTCGGCAGCAGCCGGGCACCGCAGCCCGCGCTCCGGGCAGGCGGGGACTCGTCGCCGGCAACACCGACCCTCGTGCCGCAGCTGGAGCCGCCCCGGGTGCAGCGGGACGGGACGGGACGGGACGGGACGGGACGGGACGGGACGGGCGGCGCTGCCGGCGGTGGCCCCCGCGGCCGGGGCGGGACAGCGGCTGTGGCCGCCCTCCCCAGGAGGAATGGGAGGGACTGGGCGCAAAAGGCGCTTCCCCGGTCTCCCGGAGGGTCGGGAGCTGCAAGCCGGGAGCGCCCGGCGCTCGGGCTCGCACCGCCACGTCCCTCCCCAGGGGCTCCCAGCGCAGAGCCCGGGTAGCACCCAGCTGACCTCGGCTTCGCGAGCGGGGTCGGGGTCCCTCTCTGGGGCGGGATCGCACCTCGGGCCGCGCCACCTCCCCGGCCTCAGCGCAGGTAACACCTCGCCATGCGCTCAGGGGCCCTTCTGCCTCGTCTCACGAGTGCGACCGAAGATAAGGCAGCATCCGTGCCTCCGCCCCACCGTGAAGGGGATCCCGCGGTGCGCCTGTTCTCGGAGCCCGGGGCTTCCCTGCCAGGTTAGGGAGATAAGCAGCAACAGGCGAGCGCTTCCATAGAGAGTCTTCCAGTATCAGCCTGCCTCATCAAGCATCCTGAGAGGAGATGCTTCCTGAGCTTCCTGAGCTTCCTGAGCTCTGTCATTAGGTAATGTCAGTGGGTAAGAAAAAGCAGGTAACGAAAGTTTGACATAAATGCAGAAAGTGAAATAAGATTATCCTTGTACACTCCAGTAAGAACCTACAGTAATTTAATACCGGTGTAATTTACTTGATGCAAGCGTTCCATTATTTCATTTTTGATGTTGAAAAATGTAAAATGACAACTTTTCCTATGGCACTTGTCGCTATGACGTAATGGCAAGGAGTCTCCTTGTACCTCTTTTGCACACACACAATGTCAGCACCCGGGCCAGCACTCTGCAGAGCTACGGTCTGTGGAGGTAGCTACCACCACTGCTGTACTACAGGACCAGAAACAGTAAGCACCAGTTCAGCTAAATGGAACACCAGAATCAGTATCCGCTAGGAGATTCCTAGTTGTGGTTCCTAAAATTAGGAATGTCGCGTTAAAATTAAGAGTGTCTCTCTAAACTCAGAGCCAACTGAATGTAAAACTAGCACTATGTTTTATAAAATGTTCAAAGGTAAGAGAACTGTTACTTTATTTCCCCTTCAAATTTTTATCTACTCCTCACACCAATACCTACTTTGATATCTTTACTCTGGGTCCCAAATACTTAATCATGGGAGCATCACCTCAGCTGTTACACACCTGCTACCCCTTGCTTAGAACAGTGAGCATATTTCAGAGTGAGTAGTGATGTCTGAGGTCTGAGCTTGAAGTACCAGGAAGGAGTTTTCAGACTTAGGGTGCCTGTGTCTCTCGGAGCTCAGATCGGACGTTGATGAATTCGAAGCGTTTAAGCAACTATCAGTACTCAGTCACTTAGAGAAATTCATCCCATCTTTTTGTCACTAAGAAAAGTGACAAAGGAGACAGTCTTGGAAATACTCTGGAGATCTCCTGGCATTCAGAAGGAAGAGGATTCTTAGCTAGAGGTTCATTACTCCTCACTTGGCTGTTTTCAAAACTTGTCAGAGCCAGGTGAAGCAAAGAAGCCCAGGAGGTGTCATGGCCAAAGTGAATGTATGCTGAGCAAAATTCTGACCCTCCTTCAGCTTTAAATTCACTTTGGTACTACTCCTGGCTGACACTGCCGGTTGGCACTACAGCCGAGCTCACCAGGCAGAGGGTTGCTATCACAGTGCCTGCCCTGCAGAGCAGCCAGATGCCAGCGTAGTACAATCCGAAGTGAACCGCGACAATCGGAATCAATAGGAAACAGTGTGTGAATCACCGTGTAACGCACTCCAGGGTGAGTCATCCCGATTCAAACCGGCTTTCAGACCAGGACAATGTCAGTCAGCTTCTCGCACAGTTCAATATGAGTCAGATCTCAGCACCGAGTACAATGTGAAATGAGTCACTCACTAATACAGCGCCATGTGCCTCCAGTACCCAGTGCGAGTTGTCAGAGCTTCTGTGTGATATGAGTCACTTCATAGTACAGTAAAATGGGCTTTTTGGAGGCCATTCATAATTAAGCACAATGCAACCAAGCGCTCAGGAGGAGATAATGGGAGTGAGCAGAGTAAACTGCTACAGGCACCAGTTTCACTGCATAGTAGAGAGGTTTGTAAAATATTAGGATGAATGGTTTTTTAAAATTTTATTGTTTCTCAGAACAAGCTGCATAAAAATAACTAGAAGCAGGTACTTCCTCTGACATCAGAGCCAGCAAAAGCAGGGTTGAAGCAGTGGTAAAAATCCCAAGGCTGGAGAAGTCTGTGGGTTTTTTTGCTTCCCAGAGAGCTGATCAGTCAGTGTGACTGACATACCTCCACCCAGGCCGACCCCAGCTGCCACAGAAGACAAGGCAAGGGATGCTGACAGCTTGTGCTGAGCAGAGGAGATCATGACACTGATTTAACTAAATTGCAGTTTGCAGTGACCTAGTTTGTGAAGGACTCAGCATGGGATGAAGTTATATCCATACTTATATTCATACTTATATTCATACTGCTCCACTGTCACAGCATCCACATAATCAGCTGGACAGAAACAACAGGTTGCTTTTTCTATGAAAGTGGTAAAGAATTCTCTCATGTCTTTCCCTTATTACAGGAGAAATAATGACAGTGACCCTGCTAATTACAAATTAGAGTAACATTTTCAATGAAGTCTCTTGTGATAAAATCCAAACTAAAAAAATTCTTTATCCAGAGGATATAGGGCATCTCTCTAAAAAAAAAAAAAAAAAAAAAAAACAAAAAAAAAAAACCCAACCAACCAAACAAAAAAAACCCCCACAAAAATCCCGCTGAAGCCCCAAGTAACTAGGTTTTTAACAAGAAAGTTGGATTTTACTAATAAAAGACATTAGTGCAGGAAGTGTTTTTGCAGACACTGGCCTCATGTGGTGGCCAGCTGGGCAGAACTGAACACCAAAGGAAAAGGAGCAGAAGACATTGAAGGCATTGGTAGAAAAATACCTGTTACAGGTGACACGATCAAGGCACCATTACCAGTTACTAT
The DNA here is from genome assembly GCF_041296385.1 of Aphelocoma coerulescens. Taxonomy (NCBI): domain Eukaryota; kingdom Metazoa; phylum Chordata; class Aves; order Passeriformes; family Corvidae; genus Aphelocoma; species Aphelocoma coerulescens. The sequence goes on from NC_091015.1 coordinate 127,743,534, forward strand.
GTGGGTGTGATACACTTCCAGCCATTCCTTTTGAAATGTAAAACAATGCTTTAAGGTGGATAGATGAACTTGGTTCTTCTGAGCTGCTGCTCCTCTGGAAAAAAAAAATAAGCAAAACCGGAAAAAGCACTCTGTTTCTGGCCATGTGACATAAGTGTCCCAAATTTCTTAGTTATAACACTTTCACTTGCAACTTTATCCACTTTAGCCTTTAACAGACTTGGGCATGGCAGTGACATAAAAAGCTGGCTTATTCCATATGCTGCCAGTTTCCTTTCTGCTAACGTCTGTCTTGCAGTCACGAACTCTCAACCATTTCAGCCACCCTACTACAATATGCCAAATCTCCCAGTAATACAAAATAACTTTTGAGGACCTACTAAGTGGGCAATCTGACAACTATGCCTAAAGCATGTGCATATGTGTGGGTGAGTTCATTAACATATATTAGAATTCTTCTCTGTCTAAAATAGCACACTGCTTGATGCAGAAAGCCTGCTTGTCACATTTGTCAATGAAAAGGAAGAAGCATGAGCATCAAATTTCCTGTTCATATTTCAGTTGTCAATGAACTGCCACAGGCTTCAGTGGGAGTTTGTTGCAGCCCCAAATATATCTGAATTGTTAAAATATAGATTTAGAGATTTATTTGGAATTTGACCCCAGTTTCAAGCCTCTTATGACATTAGTAGATAAGAACAGAATCTCTTCCAACTCACTGGTTATCACTGCTGGGAGGATCCAAAGATAAAGCAGCAATTGTGAGAGTTACATAACCTCACCTAAAGCTCGCTGACACCAAGGGGTGGCTTTCATTGCTTTAGTGGAGTTTGGATCAGGCCTGAAGTATTTACTAAAAAATAACTGGACTATATGATCCACATCTGTGCACTCAGTCCAAGTGGCTGTCAGCTAGTGTTACAGCACAACTCTTCTCAGGCTGTGGAGTTACTGGGAAAGCTTCATGCTGTGGCCATGCAAATCGGCCCCGAGGAGAAGCTGAAGGCTTGCACACCTGCCTGAGTGTAACGTGTACAAGGAGGAAACATTATGTCTAAGTAATTAAGTAATAGAATCTTTGCACTTTGAGCTGAGAAAATGTCATTGTGTTTTAGCATAAAGTAGGGATAAAAGTATAAAGTTTTGTCTACAATCTTCTGCATATTCCTGGGTTTGGTTTTTTTTTAAAATTTGGTTGGGGTTTTGTTTTGTTTTTTTAAATTGACATTTGTGGCTTAAATTTTAAATATTCCTCCTTTGGGAATGCTTTTTTCTTGGTAGCCCACCTTTCTGCTGAGAAATTAGCAAATACTATAAATGTTACAACTAAGCCAAATATCACCTGACGTGTTTTTAACCAGGGAAATAATTTTCACTCCTGACCTTTACACTCCTTTGTGTTTATAAGGTTACATAGAGAAATGCTTCATAATCTGAATGTCAGATAGGTTTGCTTTGGAGTGGAGAAGGTATGGCAGACATTCTTATTTCACCACCGCAACATTACTCTTAAGGCATACAGTGGTTTTGCCACTATTGCCAAAAGTAGCATCTCAGATGCTTGCTTAAATCCTTGGACCTTTTTTTAAATTACTTATTAGCATTCAATAATATGAACACATACTTTTTTATATGATTCATAGATGCTATCTTGCGGGATAAGAAGCAAGAACATGTGCCATTAATTTTCTTCTGTTTTTGTTTCATTGCTATTTCTGGACAATTTTATAATGGACTAAATTTCTTGTTACCATTACATAGAGAAGGACATCTCTTTCCTTGGGAGATCCAGAAACTATGCACCTAGGCATCTGCAGAGATGCTATGTTAGATTGACTTGAAACAGTGAACCAGCTGGAGACAAGCTGATCACCTCAACTCCTACTCCCCTTTCTCATTTAAGCATTTGACTAATTGGCACTCTCCATGCAGAACCCACTGTGCCTAGACAAGTTTCTTTATGTTCCAATGTGCTGATTAACATCCAGGGTGGAGAATATCCAGAGACTCCGAAGCTACAAAATCAACCCAATTCTGCATAGACTGCAGGTAGTCAGAGGAGACTTGTAAGTGGCCAGCCACTTGTCTGTAGTCAGAAGAAACTTCCTGCAGATGCAGACATGATCATGCAGGGCAGACTCACGTACACAATTTAGGGAGGCAGAAGATGTTTTGCAGCTCCAGACAATCATCAGGGATGGATCATGCATGTGCTGGAGCAGTCCCAAGGCACATGAGACAGTTACATGTAGGATCTGAGCAGTAACGTGCAACCCAGAGCCTCCTGTGGTCCAGCCAACACCACCACTACGAGGACCTGTGCAACAGAAACCCCTCTTGCCATCTAGACATTGACTGACTGACCTGTTCAAGGATTTGATTCCTCACAGTGACTCCGTATTAGCAACATTAGACCCTATTGACTATTCATGTTATACCCAGCAACTGGCTAAAACTGTACCCAGTCTGAGTTTAAACAGAGCAGGAGATGGTAGGGGTTCAAGTCCTTTGGTTAAAGGTATCTTACATAATTCTATTAGTAGTCTAAAAGTACTTTTGGATTCCTCAGGAAACATGTAACAGATAGCAGTCCATCTCCAGTTTTCTAATCCTCTGTATTTCCTTCTCTAACCCATTTTCAAACAAGGCACATCACTGCTCCAGATGGTGGGGACAAAGAAGGCAAACCCCAGTTCTAGTGCAGAGAACATCCAGTACAGAGAGTTCTCATACAATTTTTTCATTCTCATAGCACCTTCAGAGAGGTCTGGAAATCTCATGTTCCAAATTAACAACTGCAAAATTATATGAATAGAAGACCTTTTTACTACAAGGTCTAAAAACACCCTCTCCTTTTTGCCCTGAAGGAGCCTGAAGTCTACTGAAGGCAAAAAAATAACCACCTCTATTCCCACAGATCCACACATCAATCAAGCAATTGCTTAAAGTGCTAATGTGAGCTGTACTATAATGGAGCAAGGAATTTTGGTAATTCCTACAAATAAAATTCACTGGAGTAATTGATAAATCTACTACCCATTCCTGCACACAGCACAACTCAAACCAGCAACTGCCTGGCAAGGCTCATTACACAGCTCTGGAGATTGCAGCAAGAGGCCACAAAGTGTGATGGAAAACTTCCATGTCCGACAGTGAAGTTCTGGATTTACTAGAAGTAGCAGAAAGATACCCACATCCATCAAACAAGGCTCTTCTGAAGTTAGATAAACAGTGCTAGGATAGATCACTGACTCACTGCTTGTTCTGTGAAGCTGACCAGCCTGACACGGTTTTGTCCTATGGGTCTTAATACTGTGTGCACCAAAGGAGTTCCTACAGCTCTGGAATAACCTGCACCACTGCTCAGCTCTCTACCTTGCCATCCTATAACATGCACCCTGGATTGTATTCAGCCCAGGCTAACTCATTATTAATATGAATTAGAGATATGAATATGTGAACATAAAATATCTCAGAAGTAAGAGTGGATGTATTATGATATATAAACAGCACGTGTCTGAATCCAAGTTACATTTTTCTAATCTATAATCATTTACTGTCCAAAGCAGCCTGAAATACTGTTAGATATATGATGCTTCCAAAAATGCTTTATATGCTATCACTCTCTAATTGAAATGTGAAAATGCCCCTTTTAAAACGTATAGGTATCTGGAAGGAAATTAATACTTATTCATTCCATTCATGTGAAGCTGAAGCTGACAAAAATAAATCTGAATCTACAAATGCATTCTACATTTCAGTTATCCTTCCACATTTTGAAACAAGAAAGGTGGGGAGGGGGGTTGGAAACTAAGTTATTTTTCTGATTTTCTATTTCTTATCATTTAGGCATTGCTTGTCAGATTGAGTCTTCAGAGTTTCAAATTGGGTTACAGTTTTTATCTGTACTGTTGTTCTTGTATTTGATTCCTCCTGCTACACAGGTGCATCTTCTGCTACCATGTCATACATTTGTCTCTTGGGAGAGTGGGTGGTTCTCACAAAAACAAAAACCATTAAGCTCTATAAGACAAAAAGAAATTCAACATTAAAAAAAACCACAGTAGCCAAAGTGCCGCAAAATGTACTGCTGCACTCTGCTAAAATAACCTTCTTTCTTCTCCTGACACTTCTGTCGAGTCCGTGATGCCATCTGTACATTCCACCTCAAGTTAAAACAACAGCATTTCCCAAACCTGGATGAACATTTTAGAAAGTAAAGCAACTTTTAACCCCCAAGTATTTATCTCATTAGATTCAAGTCTGATATTAAATTATAGATTTAAAAAAAGGAACTCAAAATTGGTAGCAGCTAATTTTAATTCCCCTACAATTGTCATGGTAAACCTCTCAAAAGGTTTAGCAACCTGAAACAAACCCACACACAAAGGGATCTCGTGACACAGAATGACTAGCTACGTATCCAAAAATCAAATACAAATAAAATGAAGAAAGACATACTCATCTTTGTACAAGCTAGCATTTAATCTCTAAAAGACATCTGTCACTTACATATGGCACTACTTTCAGCATAAGAGGGAGAGCATTATTAAGTGCTGTAGAGCAAATGTGAAGCTCAGACACAGATCAGAAAGGAACAGGGACTTCAAGGGGACTTTGCATTTTGTGGATTGTGCAGATAAGTGGTGTTGATGAAATGACGTCTCCAAAAAGGCTTCCTACAGCTGTACAAAAATACCAACCAGTTTTTTTACAAGCCACCAAAAATTGTTTCCTGCTGTCTTCAGTTGGCAGACTCAGTGAAAACCATGTAATTATTGTCATCTAGTAGTGTGTTTCCTCCTCATCTACACAGAACCACAGAGAAAAATGTTTTTAAAAACTGTGGCAGTCAGACCTTCAATGGAGAAATGAGCATTGGCCCTTCCCCTTTTGCTACAAGGGGAACCAGCAGGTTTGAGACATCCTCAATACTCCAGATTTTCAGGAGAGCTCAGGTGTCTCACTCAAGCATCATGAAGCCTGTGCATTGGCTAATCAAGTGAAAGAAAAGAAAAAAAAGGGGACCCTAACAACTTCTATTCTGCATAATTTTCTTTAGGAATGGCCTTGAAGTCAAAACTTCAGGAAACCCTTTTCAACTCCTAGGCTTATATACCTCTGTGCCAAGAGCTCTAGCTCTCCAAGACCCCTCACTATTGTTCTCTGCAGCACCATTCCCTTCTCATTGTATTCCCACCCATGTGAGGAATTCATTAGCCCTTTGCCTTCCATCACAGCACTTAAATGAGTGAATCTTCCAAAGGATTCAACACCTAAGAACTTCCATGGGGGAAAATCAGGCATCTAGCTTTTCAGTTCCTTTGAGGCTGTAGCCTTCAGTGCTTCTGGGTAAGACTTTTAAGGCAAACAAAAGGGAAAAAAGAGAGAGATGTTTCTTACTTCCCCCTTCCTTTGTTGCTTGCAGCCCATGGGATCAGAGAGGACGGAGATACGCAAACGGCAGATGGCTACAACCCCGGAGACCCCAGGTGCTGCACAGGCTCAGCTCAGCACAGGAAATCGAGGGTCCAATGCCTGCTGCTTTTGTTGGTGCTGTTGCTGCAGCTGCTCATGGTAACCCCTCTCATTCAAGCCTCTGGGGAACAGAATAGCAGGGAAGAAACACATAGCTCGTGTATAGGACAACATAAGCCAAAGAAAACACTTGTATAATTCTGCAAATCTGGGACACAAAGAGATAGCTATGCTCTACTACCAGACACAACCCTCTACTCCAGTGTACTCTTTGTTTCCCCTGCCATTGAAATAACAGATTTAAAAAGAAGTATCTGTACAGTATCTCTATTGCACATTTTTTTTTCAATACTGTGTAAAGTCTGTTTTGTGCTGGACAGGGTTTCCTCAGCGCTGAGCTTCACCAAGGCTCCCACTAAAACCTGAAAGCAATACCAGAATATGTCACAGCTTTAGATTTAGATTTGGGACTTGACAAGCAGCACCGAACGTGTTAAATGGAGTTAGGAGAAGGTGGAAGAATTTGTAGGTCAGAAAATGAATAACCAGGTGCTCAGCACTGTTCTTTTCCCCTGAAGGTAACTGGATCTGTTGTCATTAATTAGTACTGCCAACTCATGGCACCTGCAACTTGTATGAAGATAATCATTGGGACCAGAAACTCTAAACATTGCAAAGATGAGGAGCTAAGCAGAAAAAATTTGGAAGAACTCCCATTACAAAAGTCCCATTCCTGTTAGGGAAGAAAATTTATCAATCAAAGCAAAAGAGAAGGAATCACTTGATTCCTTAAATTAATGATGTGTTCGCCTTCACTTTCTTAGCAGGTCTTCCAGATGCAAATGATTTCATTCTAAACTGAAGTAAATCTTCCCATACTCAAAAGCCCTGTACCTGTTTGGGGCAAAGTGTTACTTAATGGGTGAGAGTAGAACCTGCATTCAAATAAACAAAAAGTCTTAATCAGCCATAGGAGTTCAGCCAAAACACTGACAGCAAGTGGAATGCTTCTTGGAAGTTCACTATCTACCACTTTAACACTTCAGAGCAAGCGAACCTGCCACTGAGGTGACAGGAAGCCTGGGCTAGGAATCTATTCCACCAATGTTGTTTTCCAACAGCACCTCGTGGCAAATGCTTTGGAGAACACTATCAGAAGGCAAGGGAAAAGCAGACTGATCATTCCTTGCTATTGGTACTCAGTTCATCAGAAGCCAAGACACACAAAATTCTGCCCTCCCTAATGCAAATAGTGAATATTTTGCAAGGACAAAATGTTGCTTGGAGGTTTGGGTTTTTCTGTGAGATGCCAAGAACTCTGGCTCTGATCCTACCAAGCTTTTCAGCAGGTGCTTAGAGGTAAACTAAGGAAGACTTTAGAGAGACATTAATACTCTGCCTGTTCAGGATCAGTTTGCCACCTATTGCATCTAAAGCATCCCATACAAATTCCAAAGCCATTTCAACAGCTGTCCAGTGCAACTGCAAGTGGCTCAGTCCAGAGCTGTATTACACAAACACGGTTTTCCATAAAAGGAAAAAATAAGACACATTTATCTACTGAGTCATGGTACATAAAATCTGCATTTTACCTTTTAAATTGTTGATAAAGTGCTTTTTTTTTTTTTTTTTTTTTTGCCATTTTACCTGATATTTTTCAGGATGCTTGTTTTCTGTGCATCTCACTATTCAAACAATGCAAAGAAACCAATTTACCCAATAGGGTTTGTGAAACTACCCAAATTTCACGATGCTTAAAATTCCTATTTGCATTTCAGAATCATCTGGGAAACCAATACAGGCTCAGAAACAGAGCAGCTTGTTTCAGCTTTAAAATAATTTCTGATTTTTTTTTTTAAACAATTGTTTTCTAGTAGCAAGAAATGCAAAAAAACCCATAATTAAGCTATTTATATTCCCCATTCATAGACCATTTCCTCAAAATAGCCCAAGCACTTGGAACAGAAAAATTATGAATAGGAATAAAAATAACAGTCTCTGTGAGTCATGCAGCTGAGCTGCTGAACATCCAATATTCAGCATACTCTTAATAGTAGATTTAGAATGAACTGAAATGAGTCTCTCAGCTGGATGCTCAGAGCCTGTGTTCATTCCTACAAACCCAAGCCTCCAGCCTGTTACTCTTCCAGATCCTGAGAGGATACAGTATTGCACTAGTCTCTTTATTGTTTACTTGTACATTTCTAGGCAAAGAGCCTGCCTGTAAGCAATTTTCTGAGGCATGGCATGTTCTATTAGGGAATTTTTTATTTCTTTGGTCTTTTTCCTTTTCTGTGCATCATCCTATGAAGACTGTATTCCTTTCTATTGGATCTGTTGGTTCCCTTCAATCCAAAAATAGCTCAGACACTTCCTGTCTGTGTGTGAGGACTACATATCATTTACATATTCAATAGAGGCCAGAACCACTGGTAAAAAGGGTAGTAAAGGCTTGAGACCTATTTAACCCAAAAGAATAATGAACTAACATTACTAGTTACTTTTTTCTTTTTTTCTGAAAAGGTAAATTGAGATAGTTCATTGGTTTGAACATATGGTTCAGATGTTGCTGAAAAAAAGTGTTTGCAATGTCTGCTTTCCATCTTAGCAATACAAAAGCTTTCCTTTGTCTTCAACACATGCACTGCCATGGCAAAGAGAAAAGCAGGTCTCTGCAGATTATGGACTAACAGTAGACAAAGAAGGAGAAGGAGATGCCCAGTAAATAGTAAGACTGCAAATAAGACTTGGCCAAGAGTTTAGAATGCAAAACAGGCAGAAAAATCCACTGGTTTAACAAAAAACCTTCCTAGAGATACATGAGATTCTTAGGGATTACGGCAGCAAAGCTTAGAACGTTAGCATGAAAGAAGGGTAAGATAGAAATGAAGAAATTAAGTTTGGTATTACCCTAGAAGTTACAGCGTCTGTATTGCTTTGTTTCAGCTGGAGGGCCCATTTCATGTAAGTAACAGGTTATTCACTGGGACCTCTTCTTCCTGACATATTTTAAGTATCTTGACAGATTATATGAATGAATGCATGTATGCACATGCATTTCTCTCTAAACTACAATAGCCTGGATGAACTGGAATGTTCATTTTCCCTAAAAAGAAATATTTATATTTTCAAATCCAGTTTCAAATGAAAATGAATCATCTACAACTACAAAAGAAATTTTTAAAACCTAGAGTGATCTTAACTAACATTTGATGAAAGAAGCAGGAGTTAACAGCTACCCTTCCACAGGACATCAAAAGCTGTCAGTGACCACTAGTGATTGCAGCAAACTTTGTTTTTGTAATGCTACAAACAAGTATTTCCATCCAGACATACTCAAAATGATACTCAGCAATGATAGATCTGCTCTTTGTGCTCCAGACCTCACATTTTGAAGCATGTATTAGCAATTTCCTAAGATGCAATCAATCACCACACAGTCTAGCTGTATCTACATCTGACCTCTGAAAGATGCTAACCCTTCCAACATCACATACAGAAGTCTCTAGCTCACTTAAATCTTGTGTCCTGCTTCTGAACTCCAGCCTTCCTGTAACATGGTATCACAGCTCCAAACCAGTCTTGGCCCTCATCATAGCCAACGAGAAAAAAAATGCAAACAAACAAATAAATCCAAACCCACCTACCTTGAAATCTAACTCACATAAAACCAGTGCATCAGGTCCAGCTTAAGTTAAAACATTGCACTGAGCATACACAGTGCAAACACCAATGGAGAATAGATTTGGTATGTGACAAAGGGTATGCATGTATACATTTATATCCCATATACATATATATATATATACACACACTTGGGCATATATATATATATATCATTGGACCTGATGATCCTTATGGGTCCCTTCAACTTGAGATAGTCTATGGAACTGTGATCCTTCTGTAAAAAATCTGTATTACAGAATATTAAACAGCATTCAGCTACCCTCAAATTTGCCAGGTTTATACAATTTTAACATTAAGGTCAGAATGTAACTATGGGTAATGTGCCTATCATTAGCTTCAGTCCTTTTAGAATTTTATTTTTTTTTAGTATTGAAGGAAAAGCATCTGGTGCATGTTCAGCCTTTTTCTCTATAAAGTTGACTAAAATTTTGTTTGCTGCTTTGCAGTCTTACTGTTAGAAATCAAGAAGAAGAGAGAGCAAGGAGAACATCTCATGAACTCCAAGCAGAGGGTATTCCAAACTGTGAGGAAAGGTATGGTCTTTATTAAGTGTTCTGTCAAGCTAAAATGAAACAAACCCAACAAACCATACTAAGTAATTGCAGTGAATTACCTGAAATGAAAGTAACTTTCATCTATTTGTCATTTACGTTCACTTTGCAAATCCTCTGGTTTTTTACCTTCTAATGAACCAAATGATCTATAATATTTTACTTTATTTATATGCAGCATGTAAGTACATCCTGACTCTCATAACATGACAAATTAAAACCAGCATTGTAAACTGTTTCCCTTTTTTCTGAAATAATTAGAAAATACATCCTGTTCCCACCCAGCAAGTATGCAGTGAACCTAACTGGCAGTGCTCAGCCTTACAAAAATAATATAAAGTGGAGTTTAGATCCTCCCAAGAGTCAGGCAACCATTTCTTCAGAAATGCTCAAACAGGCACCTGTAAAAGCACCTGTAAAATGGCAATATACAGGTGGGTACCTTTCAGAGTGCTTGAATCATTGCTTCTTTATATGTATTTTCATTCAATTTTTAGCCATAATTTAACAAGGAGTATTAGGGATAGAAAAAATTACTCGCTTTTGCAGAGGTACTTCTTTGTTGCAATTACTTTGAGCAGTAAACTGCAATTTCTGCATCAAAGCAGAGGCAATCACCTGCATCAGAGCTTTTGATGAGCACACTTTCAAAAAACATCTTATAAATGTGTTTACAAGAGTCTGCACTTGCGTAGTTCCAGTGAGGAATCAGAACCCCATGAACCTTACAATTCTGTACCATTGTGATGGCAGATGCCTCCTGCCAGCTGCAAACAGCTTCAGTAACAATCATTCATTCCTCTCTTCTTTTGCTCTTCTTCCTCCTTTAAGCCCTGCTCCTACTCTCGAGGAAGTGAATGCCTGGGCTCAATCATTTGACAAGTTGATGCTTACTCCAGCTGGCAGAAATGCTTTCCGTGAATTTCTACGAACAGAATTCAGCGAGGAAAACATGCTCTTCTGGATGGCCTGCGAGGAACTAAAACAAGAATCCAACAAAAGCGTCATTGAAGAAAAAGCAAGACTAATTTATGAAGATTACATTTCTATCCTTTCTCCAAAAGAGGTATATTGCTTTCCTTAGTACATTCTTGGATGTTGCTTTGCACAGTTAGCTCTAGCACGTGTTTAAAGCTACAGCAATACTCAGGGAGAACTTTTCCCACACACACATTCCACTGCTATGAAGTAGACATTTAGGGGAAGAAGGCACTCATCATTGAGGTGAGATGGTCAAAACTGCTTTCATTGGTTGTAAGGAAGCTCTTCCTATGCTACCCTGGCATGCTGATGTGGAATTTTTAGTTTGAGGCACAAATACATGGCTGATCACATTATCCTTGCTCAACTCAAATTTTATTTGTTGGACAAATTGGTTCCTTTTTTCCTTACACTCAGAAGTGGGTGTATGCATCTCTCCAAAAGCACAGTAACCACAAATAAAGTGTTATTTTTAAAGCACAAATTGCTCAAAGAGCAGCTGACAAAATACAGCATAGAACAAACACAATGACTTCCCCAAAATTTTTAAAACTACTTGTCACTTTGCTGTTAGCAAATATGTCAGGTTTCAAAGACACCTCAGTTCAGTTTGAATGTAATCCTGCCAAGCAGGCTGGAATTTTAAACCTTACAACACCCTTGCAAAACTGCAATTTAATTTTTTTGTAGTGCCAGCTATACTTATGTACTTATAAAAATGCTGTTTAAATCTACCCAGTCTGTTCCTGCAATACTAATATCACTCTACAGACACTAGAGACTTGCAGGAAAAAAAAAATACATTACTGTATGTTGTATGGAATCATTATATAGCCCTACCTGTGGCTCACATCAATTCACCCTGCTTTTTAACAGAAATTTGATTAAGCAACAGCTTCCCAGGTTACATTTTCCGCCTGCGTCATACTCTTACTCCAAATTCAGTGTCTCTACAACAGCACTAACTCTCCAGGAAATGAACTGTCACAAAAAATTATAAATGCTCTCTACTACAGAGCAGGAGGTTGGTCTGGAAATAACCCATTGGTCTCTCAGGCCTCAGTAATAATGGGATTGCAGACAGTGTTGTTCAAATAAGGTACCTGAGTGAGGACATTTCTCTACCCATACTCAAGATATTACTCCATTCAAATTCTAACAGAATAATTTTTTACCTAAGTATATGTAGCAATTTTTACAGTCTTGGAGGACACCAGCTGAAATGGTTAAGAAGACAGCTTTTTCAACCAATAAAGCAAAACTAAGGCTCCACCTGTACTATTCACCACTATTATTTACATGACTTTCTATTTTAATACGCAGGTCAGTCTGGACTCCAGAGTAAGAGAAGTTATTAACCGAAATATGCTGGAACCCTCACAACACACCTTTGATGACGCACAGCTTCAAATTTATACCTTAATGCACAGAGACTCTTACCCACGGTTTATGAACTCTGCTATTTATAAGGACTTGCTTCAGTCCTTGTCTGAAAAATCCACTGAAGCATAGAATTTTTTCTTAAATGTATTTATTTTAAAACAGACGGGACTCTGGGCTACAGAAATCCACAGGGAATTTAGAATTAATCAGATATTTACCTGAAAATAACTCAGGCAAGTTTTACTACAGACTGAATAATTTAAATCCGCACAAAGCTCTGACACATTCAGCTGAGTACAGTTTCTGATCAAATTCAGTGTTATTTTGCAAAAGGAAACTAAGAGAATGAAGAAGAAATGTTGTTCAAAAAATGCAGTCTCTTTTTTCAAACACAGCAGACAATTCAGACACAAAACTATTACAACCTGTGTCTGAGGTACAAATACCAACTGAGCATGAAAACTAAAATTGATTTTTAAGTGGAGTTAGAATTTTCTTGAAAACCAAACCAGTTGCCCCACCCACACTGTGACCAAAGTAAAAATTTTACTGTCAACACTGGGTTGTGTGCCATCATACCTGGCATAGGTACACTCCACTTGTTTTGGTATATTTATTGCATACATAGTGCACTAATGGAAATTAGGATGGCAATCTTATGAAAGTTACTGGTTGAAATAATGCTGCCTACAAAAGATCTTTTGGTAAAGAATTGTTATTTTAGTACTAGAATCTGCTGAAAGCATTAAGTTCCCTTTACTGATGTTCATCAAATTAAATTATTTACTTCAGAGGAAGACAAGTCTGGGCATTCAAATTCCAAAATAAAGCACAAGAATTCTCACATATTCTTCTCTTCCCTCAGTAGGTGTATGTAAAACCCTTCACTGCTTGCTCCCAAGAGGACAGCAGTTTCAGCCACCTTGGGTTTGTAAATACTAAATTCTCTCATTCCCTGACAGATCTTGTAGGGTTTCCATTATAGATACACACACAATTTACTTAATAAAAGCAGGAGATCAAACTTGTGTTCTGATACAGCACTATTTCAGACTGTCCAACAGCACCAGCTCTATCCAGTAATAAACCATGTTCATTTACAGTATACCCAAACCATTACACTTAATTCCTGGTTGTATCTCAAAATCAGTAATCACAGGAAAAACTAGGAAGAAAGTAAGTTGAATCCACATAAGCTATCTGTAGATCTGTTACTCTAATGTCTTCTTTCTTTTAAATTACAAGATTCACTACAATTCCACTATATTAAACTCTGGAGTTTATAGTGGATTTCCACTGAACTGTACTTTTTTCCTGTGTATTTATTTAAATGAGCCAAATGACACATATAGTTTGGAAAAAGAAAAACAGAAGGACAAAAAAAATACCCATAGAAGGGAGAACCAGACAGGCATAGTTCAGTGATGTGTACTGTAGCCTTTCCAAAACCTACTCTTTGCCTAATTACAGCACTATGAAAAGTACAAAATGGGGACTTTCTCTAAAAAAAGAAAATGGGAATAACAACACAGAATTTCAGGGATCAATGTAATTGTTTCCTCAATGCACTTGGCAGGAGACATGTTGTCCCCTTACTGCATTCACATTTTGAAGCACATAATGATTAGATTTTTTTTCATTACACAGCACCACAGGAGAAGATCCAGTACATGGTAAGTTACCAATGCTATGGGCTGCTTCAAGGCCAGGTTGGATGGTCTAGTGGCATGTGTCTCTGCTAGGGGGGTTGGTACTAGGTTAAGGTACCTTCCAACCCAAATCATTCTATGACCAGTTTTCATCATCTCCTTCTAACAACAAAACACTATTCAACACGTCAGCACAAAAAAGTAAGCCAAAAAAACTAGAGAGAACAAATCCAAGTGCTTTTGCCCCCTGTAGCACAGTGCTGGATGACTGAGTTAAGAGCAAATCTTTCCATATATCACTAAAGGCACAGTTCAGTTAGTGTTTGCCACTGCTAAACCTATCAATGCTGGTTACCTCAGCTGAATTTCTATTTAACACACCCAAAGCACTACCAATACAATTTCAGTTTATGTGAAGTATTACAAGGTAAGTAGTAATTTCAACAAAACAAACCAGGTATCTTCAAAAGGCAGCACTCATGGGGAGCTTGCAGTCAAACAGATGATGCTGTACTTGTTATAATTGGGGTGGGTGAGAGTGCCCTAAACCTCTAAGTTGACAAATTAAGTTTAACTAGGTCAAATTCAGCTTGTAGAAAGATCATGTGCACACATCAAAAAAAAAAAATTTGAAGCATGTCATCTCACAAAATGGAGGATTTAATTTATCTCTCTTCCCTGCAAAGATATTTCATTAAAAGCTGGAAGACAGACCAAACACTCATAGTTTATATCAAACAATATATTCTATTATTCTACAAGAAAAAGAAAGCAAAAATATTAAGTTAGAGGGGAGAGAAAACTATATTGGCTTGGGTGGTTTTATGGTTAACAATAAATTATTAAAAGAAGAAAGTAATAATTTCTAAGCTTATTTTCCATGTGCCACAACTTCTAAGCAATTAGCATTCTCTAGGCAATTTTTATTTTACTTCTGCATTACAATATGTTGACATTTGCAATGTGCATTCTTTCCTGAAATATCTTAACAAATCTTAATACTGTGCTTCACGCTTAAGCTTATGCCCACCACCAATGGCAGAATGCTGATCCCTAGATATCCTGAGAGTTAACTCCTAAAAACCCAAACAATCCACTCCCCTAAGTATCTTGCTATTTTGAGGCTGGTTAATGCTGAATTTAATTGATGGCATGGAGATGGGGGGGAGGGGTGGTGGAAAGAAGAAAACAAAAACCCACCTATACAGACAACTAATTTTTAATTACATTTCATTACTGTATACTTGCTCATGGTGCATAAACTTCTCAGGGCAAAAGCAAATTGCACTGAAAAGGAAAAGTTTCCATAGACAAGCTGTTACACGAATAGCAGGAGAAAATAATCATATTGACATAAGATATTATTTAATCACGTAAGAAATTATCACAAAATCAATTTATCCTAGGTTGAAAATGAGCACAGTTGATTTGCCGTGGCATTTATCGAACTGCAGGATATCATTAAGCTCTAACAACTTTCCAGTCCACTGGCATTCTTCCTTCAATGTCTGCACATCATACAGCAGTAACTCCCACAGAACATGCATACTGTTAAAGACTGCTCTTTTCACCAGCCTGCTAAGCACTATTAAAATTGCATGGGCTCCTTCAGCCAACATATTGTGCTTTACAGTGACCTTTAAATTCCAAAGTCATTAGCACCGTACAAATGGAGAAAAAAGTCATATATATATATATTCTGAAGGGTGGTATCATAAAAAGTTAGACTTAAATTCATCACACAACCATCATGTACTTAGGCAGTTTCTGATTACAAAGGACATCAGAAAAAAGATAAAGTGATGAGAAAGGCTATTATATCACAATGTTAAGTAATTTTTAAACAACTTTGCTGTAAGCAGTACTTAAGAACGTGTCTTCTGCCATAAAAGGTATGAGTATCATTTCAATGACATTATGAAAGATTTTCTATACTAATATTGTAACTAAATTAATCCCAAACCCTTTGAAATGGTAAAACAATTCAAGAGTAGTGATGATCCAGTGAAACAGAAGCTAATATACAGTTATATAAAATTGTGCTTAAAAGAAGTGAAACTCCTCAGGTTTGTTTATATGAATGACTACTATTTCAAGATCTATTTCCAGAGGCATGTGTTTGAAAGGTAATACAACCACATTTTACAGAATGAAGACTTCATGTTGATAAATTAAGTTCTGTCTAGTCTGGTAAGGGTCATGAGTTTCAATTTAAAATTCATGTATTTGATCACAAGCAGAATCCTGAACTCTGGATAAAAACTAGGCACTTCCTTGGATTCACAAACGCCAAGATCGCTAGGCAGATATTTCCCTTCTGCTTAGTGACAGTAAAAAAGAACCATTCAGTACAAGGTATTTTAAAACTCATACTTTCTTCTGAACGAGGTAACAGAATATATGAGGAAATGTATTATATATGAGAAAGTGTCTTCTAATGAAGGATCCAGAAGTTGTGTTTTCTGAGCAGCAAAAATCCTCTAGCTTTGCTTAGAGAAGACTGGATCCTGAAAGAACTAAACACACACACACACACACACTTTAAAAGGCATGTGGCCTCCTCTTTCTCTCTATCAGAATAGTGTACAAACTACCTTAAATTGTAGGACAATGCTGTTCCATCTGAGACAATTCAAGTGTCCATAAAGGTAATAACCAAACATGCTATTCTTAACTGGGAGGGATTCGTCACCAGTTCTGCTGACACGTTTCAGTGCATAAAACATCCCAAGGTACTAGGTCAGTCATAGCACAATTGCAGCCCAGTAGACAAACCAGCCAGCTGGAGAAATAAGAGACAGTCCCAGCCCCACCTTTGTATCATCTCTGACAGAGGAGGGCAATTTCAGAGAGCTGTGAAACCCACAGCAACTGTTGAACAGAGGTGCATCCAAAGAACAGCACTGGAAAGTTTTATTTTTGGATTTGGGTAACCAACATAAAGCAAGAATAGAATAGATGCATTTTTGCATCTAGTTCTTGCACTCCATCTTTCACTGGGCAAAAGAAACCATTCTTTTTACCATGGGGGCAGAACAGAGAAGGATGAAAGCTGCTACTCAGCCATAAGGTGAGTGAAAGCACATTTTATTTCAACTCTTTCTTGGATACACCTGCATCACAGAAAGTGCTACCACAGTTCTGGTACTTTGTTAATAAATTCCAGATATAATCTGGTGACTACAGAAAGACAATTACTACATTTTCTCAAAAGATATTTCTCCTAAGTGTCACAATTAGGCACAAAGATTAAAGGACACATAGAGTGAGGAAGGTTATGCAAAACAACCGGTGCCTGCCCTGTATATATTTGTAAACAGCTGTAGAAATTTAGGTCTACTTGGCATCCAATTTGTAATCAATTTTAACACAATGTTTTGGACTTGTTCTTTTAGGAAGTTTCCCAAGCAAAGCACTCTAATTGATAGTAAACACCTGTAATTAGTTTGTTGTCCTCAACGACTTGAAAAAAAATTAATTTTACATCTTTTAGTAATTCTTAGGAAGCAATCCTACCAATGGACTTACTCACAGGCTAAAAATTAACCCATGCTGCTAGTAGGAAAAAAGAATGTTTTCTGAAGGGCATTAATATAAGTGGAGCAAAATGTTTATCTATAAAAAGCTATGCAAGAAACTTTAAATGCTAAGCAATTTTCTGCCTAAAAAAAAAATAATCTGTAACAAAACTTCTTCTATTTTAATAATATTTTCCCTTCTGCAGAAAAGCCACGTTTCCATGCATAAGCTGACTAGAAAAGCTTGCTCTATAAATTATTTACTAAATAGTTCTTGTCTCTCAAAGTTCAAGTGTCATCATACTATTTCCAGCTCATTTGTTATGGTTGCCACCATCACACAAAAAATATTCAACATAGAAAAACTTTGTTTTCCTTTACGTTCGAGGAATTTATTCTCCAAGAGCTGCGCATATTCTTCCCATCCCCTCATGAATAATTTATACAGTGCCAGAACAGATCTCCTCAACCCCAAACTCCAACAAATTAAGTAATATGAAATTAGATATAATGAAATAATTTAATCTCTTCTAAAGATGTTGACATTTTTTTCCTTGAAAACACATTTGCAAGTATTTCTGAACATACACTGTTAAAAAGCAAACTCTAAAAAAGCAGCATTTATATCATTTCTCATAGGAAAAAGATCATAACTTTAATAATTTATTCCCACTTGCAGGTCTATGATTGACAGCAGATACCCTACATCTCACAAATCATTTAATGAACAAAATCAATGCCATTTAAATGAAGGGAGTATAGCATTACCTCCCCAGTCAGTTTAATGTAATGAATTGGTTAGCTGGTGTTATTAGGATAGCCTACAACACAATGCTTTTGCTTATTTACAAAGTCTAAACCCAAGCTGGTTGTCAAGCACATTAAGCAAGACAACACTCAAATCAGATTTAACCACCTATTTTAAGACATTCTTAGAAATAATGCTTACTGATAGAATGTAAAATACATGCTTTGGGCAATAAAATATATTGCATTGATCAAAGCTGGTTACATAAACAAGCTTAACCAACCATTGCAAAAGAGGTCGTCATATCCACTAATAAATATTCAAACCCCATGAGTGCAAATTTAGCCCTAGTCCAGGAAGAGCACATACAAACTAGAGAGTTAACTAAATTGTGTTTTAGTTAACAACTGAGTTTAATGTTATGAGGAACTTATATATCTTTTTTGCTTGCAAAGCTAGTGAGCACAGCAGAGAGAAACAAATTTCATTCTCACATCTGAGCAAATGTGGAGAGGCAAAATACACACAGGAGGAGCGTGTATATTTCAGACCACAAAAAACTCAATACATTATTCACATAGTTAGAAAAAACCAAGACAATTACCCAAATGTTTAACTGGTAAAAGTTTAATGTCAACTTACTTATAAAAATGAAAAAATATTTTAGAATTCACCATACAATTGAGCAACCTGGCCCTACTGACTACCAGCTATAGGAAGGCATTTAAGGAAATGATGGTTGTGTCAAAACAAAGGCTAACTTGAGGCATGTATGCTGCTTTGAAATAAAAAGAAAAGAAAAACCAAAAAACCCTCCCATTTGCAGGAAGCTAGATGCTTAGCCTAGTTTTTAAAGCTAATTACAAAATCCTCTTTCATACTGGTCCAGATGTCTTGACAATTTCTTCTTTTAACAGAACTGTCAAAAGAAAAGAATTTTTTATGAGATCTTCATACAGCTTAGTTCTAAATCTTTGCAAGAAGATACAGAAATATAACACCACACTTAGGATATGGAAATTACTAGTTAAAGCATTTGCTTATATTGTAACCATTCCTTCAGGCATCTGTATATAGAGACTTCTGTAACTGCCACTTTACAGGAAGTTTTAAGGACAAACAGACTTTTCCAGGTACTACAAACAATTCCATCAAACAATTTCTAAGCTTTATACATTATCTAGATATCTTGGAGCACATGTTTGAACAATATTCAGCAATAAGCTATGTAAACCAAGATGCATAAAATATTTTTTTTATGTGGCACTCTTAATGTATACTGTGGCATGGCCCTGCAGAGCTGCAGCATTTTTAACACACAAAAATAATAGAATGAGGTTATCATGCTTCCTGCTGCATGCAATCACATCTTAAACTGTAAATTTTACAAGCCTTCGTTTCAGTGTTTCTCCGTTTTACTGAACTACCAGTGTTTCTCAGAAGCTTTATACATTCCTATTTCCCGAACTTAAAAAAAAGATTCAATCAAGTTATCACTGCCCTACACTTATCCTGGCACTGGAATACAGCAGCAGTCATCTCTCTTTTTTATTGCTTCTTCTTTTCAGAATAGCAAAAACCAGAAAAAACAGTAGCAGAAGGGCTAAAAAAGGCCTGCTACACTCACCAAAGAAGAGATTAAAACCAGTTAAAAGAACTTTGGGTGAAGAAAGAGAAAACACTGTGACTAACTTCATATGGCAAAGCAGTATTGTAACTAAAGGTCGCAAGGACTAAGTCCTACTTCTCTCCCCCTTTGTCACCAACCCTATTTGAGAGACCCCACACCTTCAGTCAAAAATACATTTCTAATTTAAAGCAATTCTGCAATCTCAACATGTAATATCATTAATGGGTTAAGAAATAACTAAAAGTCAACAGAAAGTGATTTGTCACATTTACTGCAAACCAAAATTAACCACAGAGCCTGGCTGCCTGCTATCAAAAGTGTGGAGCAGTCTAACACAGTCTTACCTTCCATCTGTTTCCACATTCATTACAGACAACAAACGTTGTCATGGGTTCATCAGCACTGCGGGTTTGAACCTTTGGCAAAGGCAAGAGCCAGAGCGGAAAAGGAAAATTAGTATCTTCAACTTTTGTTAGTGTGTGTTCAATGTAACTGTTTCAACCAAAGTTTAACATTAAGGAAACAAAGTCGCATAAAACTACAAGTTAACTTTATGTATCAACTGAACCTGGGCTTTTTGCCTTGCTCTAAAGCCATTATAAACTTAGGTTTTGAGAGATTTAGTAGCACTAAAATACCACTTTCTGCATGGAGCTGTGCACATATTCCTAGGAACAGATTCTGCTCTAAAACTACAATGTTCGGTACAGCTTCACATACCTTTACTGATTCAAAGGCTTAAAAGTCTCATGACTGAAAAACAGCTTGCTATTTAAAGCATCTGATAAACAATATAAAATATAAATGCAGCTGATCCTATGATGAAAATTACCTTCCCTGAAGCACTGTCAAGCAAATTAAAGCCCCCTTTCTGCAGTTGTAGGAATGACTATAGATCGGGGTCTAGAGTTAGTCAAACGGTACATTCAATATATTTAAAAATGTGCATGTGTATATACATATATATTATTTTCTGCTATTTAGTCCCTCTGTAGAACAAAGTTTACACACATTAAAACCAGTATCTCTCCTCCACATAATACCCTTATGAATAAGATGTATTAAGAAGAATTAGCAAAAATTCAGCATTGCAAAGAAACTGAAGTTTCAGTCTATACTGATACTCAGCTTGGATCTACATAAAGTTTTTGGCAAATAAATACAACAAACTTGCTTTACATAAGCACAACTAAGTAGATCCAGCTATCTTCACATTTTGAAGTTTGTCAGCATTTTGTTAAAAGTTCATTTTGCAATTTCAATTTTTTTTCTCTGACAAGCTTTATATAGGACTTAAGCTTCGGAAAAGGAAAACGAAGAGTCTGAATAACCACGCACCTGGGTGTATGTACAGTTCTTCTTTTTGCACTTGCCACATGTAAACAGATCAGTTTGGGTACCTCCTGTTTTAGCCATCTGGTGCTCTCTGATAGCTTCTTTGGTCAGATTTTTGCGCATTTCTTTCAGCTCATCACTTGCCATTTCCTACAAAGGACAAAGAGCAGACAGAGCTACTAGAGAGTTTTAGCTTTAAAACAAGTTAACACTGTGCGAGCCAATACAATTTTTTATTTAGAATCCATGAACAACAACTCTGTTGAAGGGCAATGTATTTCTACACATTTTTAATTTTACAAGACTTAAGCTGGGATATTTCACAGCACAGAAGCTACAAAATGTTTAAAATGTTCTCTTTTTTAACACAGGGAAAAACAAGTTACAACGTCAAACATCTAGAAACATTTCTATGCAAATGCACTTCTGAAGTTCAGAAATGTAAGAGAGACAAGGTAGAGGACTTAGAAGTCCTCCAGGGAGGCAAAAAAGATCCTCTCCCTAGGTTAGATCCTAGGATAATTGTTTCATTGACCCACATAGAATTTATTATAGGAAAAGATTTGCATTATTTTGACAACTTCCATATTTGTACCGATAAATACAGTACAGCAGTAATTTACCATGTGTAACCAGAAATCATACACACTTCGTTTCTATAAAGAGTTCAGAATCACCCATTTTCTTTTTCATTTAACATAGTTTTAATGCACAAGATCTCCACAATGTCTAGCAATCAAGTGTGCACAGAAAAACCAATTTGTTACATTTTTTTTCAGTACAGTTTTATTCAACACCCCATGTAGATGTGGAATGCCAATCTTGTATCAACGCTGTTTCACTTCAGAAGTAATCTTAACACTAAGGGGGTTTTAGTCATTAACATTTTAATCCAAAACTTTAATCAAACAAAGAATGGGCACTGGACAGGACAAAATATATGCTTGTGCATATGTATATAAATATGTAGAACGAAGAAAATCAATACATACTGAAGGTACAATTTACTTTTTTTTTTACACATTCTTTCACCAGCCCCTATTTAAAAAAACAACCAACAAAAAAAACCCACCACAGCTTTCTTTTGGAATAAAGTTAGTCATGATTTTCATTAGTTGACCATAGCTTTAATTTCTTTCAGTCTCCAAGACATTCCTTTAATACCTCATCTGAGGGGAAAGAATCCAACACACAGAAGCAGAACTACAAAACTGAAACGATGTTTAACTACGCTTTAATTTTTCTCTCCCATAATATCTAATTTTTCATTTGACTTTACAAAAAAGGCACAGTCTTTTCGAAGTACAGGCAGCTTACATAAATTACTTTTATGGCTAATAAATACAGGCCAGGATGTAAGTCCAATAAGGAAAGAGTTCAAGACCTGTGCTTTACTTACCTCTGCTGTCATTTTGGCAAACTTGTCAGGAGGAATGTTTCCACATAATACATTTTTCCTTAGGTTAGGGTTCTTTGCATCCTTGAGATTTGCTATCCTACTTCGTACCCTATTTTTGTATTTCATATCAGTGTTTTTTAATTCTTGAAAAATAGGTGCTTTGAACTTAAGGAACAAAACATGGATAAGTAAAATAGAGTAACACATTGACAAGTAAAACAGAGCACTAGAAAAGATTCATTTTGGGGGGCAACTTCTAAACCAATGTACTTCTCCACTGTCCATCAAGTCCTCCCCCCACCCCAACCAACAGCTCCTGTTCAACACAGCAGAATTCACAACCTTCTGAATCCTAATCATAGCTTAGTACATGGTCAGTGAAATATGAATTTTTGGGTAGCAGGATCTCAACTGAAATTAATTCATTTCTGAGAATTAATTCATTTCTGAACCAAATATTCAAACAATGACAGCTCACTAACACAACTTTTTTGTTAAAAAAAAGAAGCCCAGACCTCTGTTCCAGAACTATTCAAACACTGCTACCAGAACTACCCTTTTGAAAACTGTGAATTCACTTAGAAATAAACTTGTAGAAAATTAAATAAAGACATTAGAAAATGATTAAGAAGCCTGTTAACTGTTAACAAGAAAGGATTTTTAAATAGCATAGAAGAGCCCAGAATTTTATGTAAGAATGCTTCAGTAAGATATAATATTGCTGCTGCAAGGAAAACATATTGAGCCAAAAAGAACCCACACGCACTCACCTACACGCATTCCTACATATTTTAAGGCAAATCATTTAGGTTGGGCTGTTATTTTAAACACTAAATTTATACTGATACTGATGTATTGAACACAGTTTACCATTTTTGTTTTACATGAAATATAAAAACACTCGATAGTTAATTCATTTGAAAATTATCTGCGTTTTTTAAAAACACTCCTGGGTAGAGCACACAGATATACGACAAAGGATATCTTCTTCAATCTGGGAACCCAGCTCTTCTTCATCAGCACCAATAGCAATGTAATCATCTGAGGAAAACAAATAATAAAATACTAGCACCTGGCACTCTGTGTTCTATATCTCTGAGATCCCTATAGTTTCAGAACTCTGAAACTCAGAAAATTATAAAACACCTGCAGTGAGTTTTCTTTTTGTATAGGTAATTCCAATTTACTGCATACTTATCCTTTCAAAATTTATTACTTGGAAGAACAAAAATAAGTGAAAGGAAGCAGAACAGAAGTTCAAAAGAGTTAAAAACCTTTAAAAACCAAAAAAGTTCTGACACCTAGTTGTAAACACAAGTAGAAACAAAAAACCATTACTACAGAAAGCTTTAAATATTCCAATAGGTTTGGCATCTCTCCCATCTCCACAGCCTGCGCATAGAACAGACTATTATGAAAAGGAAACATTTTATATTGTGCTTAATCAATTGTTTTAGTCCACACAATACAAGAATAAGCAAATAAATATTCTGCATGCAGGGAAGAGAAAGATTTAATTAGAAACATAGTAATTAAATAACAAACTGTCTTACTAGATTTTTTAAAATGCAAAACAGAGATGTGTCACGAAACACATAAATTAGAAGAAATAGACCACAGCAGTCTTGAAGACAATGCAACACTTGAACTAAAATGTCTCAAGATAACTGTTTACTGTTTCTGACCAAAATGCTACCTCACAAAGACATCTGCCTTTCCAAGATAGCTTAAGAACAAATTACATACAGTGCTTGCCTCCTCATTTCAACATGGGTGTATACTTCAGTGAGTAATCCAAACATCATTCCTCCTTCAATCTCATACCAAGGCCATAAAACAAGAAAATAACCTTATTTTTTTAACTCACGGATCATCAGTTTACATGTGCTGTAGAAAGCAACATAGTAAAAAAAGTTCCTGGAAAACTAGCTAAAATTAAGACTACATAGAATTATGAATACTAAGATGCTGTGTGTGACTGTCTGGTCCCAAAAGAAGTCTGTGAACTACATATCCAGATGATCACAAATCCACGGTCTTCAGTCAGCTTTGCTTATTGTCTATACCTGAATTTATATGAATTAAAAGAAAGAATAAAAGAGTGAAGAGAGTAAACACGGATGGTTCAGAAGTCTACTGACACTGGGCCAAGTTACACTAAGCTAAGAACAGAGAAACAGGAGCTGGGTCACAATTTTGATAGAAGAGAAGGACACACCAGAAAAAAATCAGGCAATTCTGCAAAGTGCAGCTTTCAGTTTGCTCCTTATCTAGCATATCATTCAATTTGTCAGTTTAAAGACACCCAAGTGTGCATGAGAGATAAAAAGAAAAAAACCGAGGTCAAGGAATTTACAGATACCCAAAAGGCACAAAGTTAAGAGCAATGCAAGACTCTCTTATTGCAAGTATCTTGATGAAACATCAAGAATAAATCACAACAGTAAGGCAGCTTCAAAATCCAAAGGTCTCCAGGACCTCTGGTGTAAGAAAGGCAGTCTTGTATATAGTCACACCCCCTCAGTCAAAAAGACTGAGACAAAAAAAAATAGCAGCCTCTACAAAAATATTTAAATGAAGCTTTAAAGAGACAATAGCCTTCCTGAAAAGAAGATCCCCGGTTGGCAAGGTATCAGATGAACTGAGCCACAAAATGTCCTGAATCCTCAGCAATGAAGACGCATTTTGAAACATTCCCATGCTGTCAAGGCTACTCATTACTGGCACCTTGGGTTAACTGGTTTATTGGTCTACACAGGCAAATGGACACAAACAGGGTTTATTCTACTCTACAGGGCAGGAGAAAAATGTAGAGTGGAAAAGACAGAAAGAAGAAGGAAATATTTAAACTTGAAAATATAGTCTACAAAGCTCACCTCCTGTTCTGAGAGCTGCAGAGAGCATTTCTCTACATTTCACTCGTACAGAGTCTGAAGTGCTTGGAGCCCGGGGAAAGGAAGGGATGAAAGAATTTGAAGGAGCACTACCCTCCTCCTTCCTGCTGCTGGAATTGCTAGTTGAACTGCTAAAAAAAGGCAAAATGAAAACCAATATTAATGTTTTTTCCCCCTTCTTCAAAGAACTTTGTTCTGGGCAAAATACAGGTCTTTTGCTATATCCATTTGATGGTATTCCAAAATAAGAACACAGGCCACCTTTTTAAAGCTATTTATAGCTCTAGAGTCAATACAATTTTAAAGTGTCTTTAGACTATTCACCAGGGTACTCCACACAATAGAGACACAGCAGGTATTTCATTCCATTATGTGGCACATAAGCTTTAACTCTCAGTTCTTTACATTGACATGAAATCTTTTTTTTCCTCCCACGGAACTTTACTTTAAAAAACAGTGACGATACATCACACCAACATTCACTCTGCAGCGAATGCCTTGCATTCAATCTGCTTACTGTACTGAAGGGGTGCCATGGGCACAAAAAACCCCCCACCATTTACCTAGTTTTGCAAACTGTAAACCAAGTTTTCAGCTTCCATCTGGACATACAGTTAGAGGTTAAATTTCAATTTTAAAATGGCTGTTGAAAAGAGATCCCTAAACTCAGAAATGTATAGAAGAAGTGGGCTTGCAAATACTCTTTTGTAAATGTTCTTCAGCTCCTGCAGTGACATTAACGTAGACTTCTTTTTCTGGTAACGTATTTTGTGTTTACAAAAAAGAGTGCAGAATGTTTATTAAACATAAAAGCTAACACATTAAAGAAGCATATGCAATTACCACAGAGACTGAAAGTTGCTTTACAGTTCTCAAAGCTGGGTGCTAGTACTGAGAGAGGACAGAGTATTTGACAGACCCAACAGATGGAATAAACAATAAACTTGTCTGGCCATATCTTGACCTATGTCTTTCTTTTTTTTCTATGTCAACAATAGCATGGTTTACTTCCCTAATAACACACTCTTTCTTGTATAACTCTGTCTTTCAGAAAAGAACATGGCAGCTGTCTCTATATGACAAATTTGGACCAAATAGTTTAAAGTTAGTTTATACTGACTGAGATTATTTGCACAGCCATTAAGAATTAAGCACCTTTCTTCTCTGGCTTCAGGGCTGTTTTGTGAGGAAGATGCAGGCTCCTTTTTCTTTTCTTCAGAATCTTTATCAGTTGAAGGTCCATCTGGAAATACAAAACATGAGAAACTCTCTTCTACCCAGAAATAGTAACTGATTTAAAGCAGTGGTAAAATACCATGATTTCTCCTGAACCAGTTGGAAATGCTATCAGCTCCCACTCTCTGCTTTGACCTTCTCTTGCAGTACAACATTCCACTTCCCAACACCCTCCCAACGCAGGAAATGGAAAACATGACAACATTTCAGATCCTTCGAGTCAAGTCCAGCATCTGCTTAAACTGGCAGTGAAGACATGACAGAAACACAGACTTTTATGATTTATTTTTTCGAACACTCCTGCATTAGGTAGACAGTAACTCCTTAGGTATTGCATCAAGTCTCTGGAGTTTGTCTTCCATGCTTTATATATGTAAGTTCCTACTACATACATGCCATTCTTTTTAATTATATTGTGAAAATACCATGGTAGGCAAAACAGAAAGTCATTTTTGTATTTTGAAGGAGTTTTCCAGACACACAGACAGTATTTTCTGTGATAGCTCTTAAATTATTTGCCTCAGTGTCTAAATATATTTGAATCTGCCATTCAACATACAGGTTATGTTTCACTATGATTTTATAAAGAATAAAGACAAAAGTCTTTACGGAAAAGAGCAATCACAACATTTAACTCTAGCATAGCAAGAATGGATACACCCTTCTATTGTAAAGAGGATTTCAGAGTGGCTAAACTGAGTGCCTGCTTTGATTTGCTCTCTAGAAAGGCTGGCTTTCTACTGCCTACAGAGAAAGCCTTGTGAGACTGGCATCACTGATTGACAGATTTTGTGAATTCCTATTTCCAAGCCCTTATAAAGCTGCTATTAAACTTCTAAATTTGTAGACACTGTATTATCAGAATAAGCATATATTACAAACTTTAAAATTAATCAAAAACAGAACAAGAAAAGAAGGGGAATCCGTTAAGGCTCAGTCTTGCCAACAAAGATGTCCTGAACTAAGCATGTAAATCCCTGTTGAAATATCCAAAAGTATCCTTAATTCCAGAGGAAGCCCATCTCTGTGCTTCTCAGAGGAACTTGACAGACAAATTCAGGTTTCTTCAAACTCGAGCTTTTAAATTTTATTTTTATAGAGTAGAAAATAACTGTACTGGCTTTCTCTTTATAGGAACAATAAACTGAACATGATTTTGATACTTTCCTTAACCTGTGAGTTAAGGAATTTATCCAGTCAAATATCACTTTATTAAAAAATCATAGCAGAGACACCAGTACTGGATCAGACTAGGCACCCATCTACTATCCTGTCTCCAGCTGTACCTATAAAGAGATGCACACAAAATAGTATAGGAACCAGAAAAGCACAAAAAGATAATTCTCCAGATTACTCCCCCAGCCTTCAAGGGCTCACTCATTGTTGCAATGTTGTATTCAATCCTTGAAAAATTTCTTCATTTAAGGTAAGAAAGATAATTAAACACAGATGATGCATTTAGGCTGATTGTCTTCAATAAGCTGAAGATGTTATTCAAAAATATTCCTAACAAAGATAGCAATTTAACAACTTTTGGTTATAAAAAGTAATTTCACGAAGAAAGCAACAAGCCTATAAACTGAATGGATCACACAAGTTCTTTGCTATGACAACTGAAGTGCACTAAGAGAAAGAAAACAACTCCCATTTTTAACATGCATACTCACTCTCTCTATGGCAACAACTGATTACATGATATAATCTTTAAAGATGTTCTAAATATGCAAGCAATCTCTTTTACCTTCTCAGTGTTTTAAGTACATGATCATCTTTGTCAGAAGCTTTAAGACAAACCACTAGATCAAACAGGTATCTTGGGGTACAGCTCAAGTCCTCCAAAGCAGGAGCTCTGCTTCAGCCCATTTACCTACACATTTTTCTGGCACACGTTTTCAAATTCAGGTCTGACCTATGTATCTCCTGCTTATTTTGCACCATACACACTACAGTGGTTATAGCTGGCACCCAGTTTTCTTTTATCAAACACTTCCATTTAGCCCAGCACCATTTCTCCACGGGCAAGCACCTGCCAATACCCCAGTGGATTCTTTCCCTTATGGAGGACAGGGTATACACACGGCACAGAGGTAAAAGCACAGCTCCTCCTATAGCTGCAGACCAGAACATGCAAGGAAGTCTCAAACCAAGGTCAGACTTGAGCAGCTGAGACTGGACATCTTCAGCAAGTATGTCTTCAAAACTATAGTTTCTTTAATCACTTAAGAGCTTATAGATATTTTTGCTTAATCTAGTTTCAGAAAGCTGAAAATAAAGTTAACAGTATCCTGAGTGTTTAAGTTGCTTTTATGGATCATAAATTGGAAAGCACTAGAAGAGGTGCTTTCCATCTTTAGACTTAAACATTAATAAAGATAACTTGTTATATTGAAATACGGTATTGACAAAAGAACAGAGTGCAATTAACAGCCTGCTAGACAGCATTTCACCTATCCTCTGGGGAAAGAAAAATTATCCTTGACAAATTAAAAGTCCCTACTAATTACCTTAATTTACATTCAATGGCCAGACTCTAATAGAAAGGAAGAATGACACCTAATGGGAACTATGAACAACCACAGAAATTCAAACAAAGTAAGGTGGAAAAAAATGGCCCTTCTGTGAAATGTCTTTAAAAATTCCAATGTGATTCACCTCAGGAAGTCTACAGAACATTATAAATATTTATATAATATAAATTACAAGTTGTGCAGTTCCTTTTTCAACTCCATACAGCTATTCAAACTTACCAATTTTTTCTTCAGAAACAAATGGAAATTGTCATCAGTTTTAGGATTGAAAACTGTAACTTCACAGTTTTAGCTACTGCATCTTCAGGAGGCCATAAAAAAAATCTCAAAGCTTTGGTTTTTTAATAAGAGAAGCTAATTCATATTAATACTTCTTCTTTAAAATACAAAGAATATGCTAGTAACAAGAATAGACTATTAGCCATTGGAGTAAGACATTCAAAGTTTAACCACTGCACTGCAGTTTCTACCTGGAACTTGCAATTAATTTGAAAGATACTTGAAGCTTCTCCAGTGAAAACTCTCCAGGGTCAAACATGACATAACAGTATCTAACTGGATCTAACTTTGTTATCTAACCAAAAATTCTAATGTATACAGCCAGATAACATAACTAATCTGAATGTTAGAAGCCATTAACAGCTTTCTCCTAGATTTTTCTAACTAGGTTACAAGACAACACTAGACATTGCTTGTAGCAACAACTTGCTAGTAACAAGAAAAAAATTAGAAGATATAAAGATGTAATGTTATTAATTTATAAATCTAATTTTAAATTAAAAATTTTAAAGTAAATTTTTTTTCAGAAACGGTAATGAAAGGTGACTAGTTATTACCTGGAATCATATGAAAATTTAATTTAGCAGGATATCGTGTGTTACCTACTCATGAATCACCACCAGAACCTGGAAAGTTTTCTGAGTATTCAGCTTAAAAAAGTTAAAAGAAAGAGATAAGACAACAGGTATCAAATGACATAGTTATTAATTTAACAACAACCTTAATAATTATTTAGGCTCCATTTTCCTGACTTTGACCAAATAATCTTGAGATGCACAAGCAATTACACTTGTCAGCAATTCCTCTACAAGATGTAGTAAGGCATGAAGGTAAAATCAGTAAAGTTTCTTTCCAGTAGCAGCACTGGGAGGAGGAATATCTAAAAATCCCTAAATAAACAACAGAATTATGAACTGTTTACTATTTTTAAAGATTTTTTTATCATCAGTGACAAAAGACCATGACACATGGACTTATTCACTATATATGTTTTTCTCTTACATGGTATAATTTATCATGTGTTATCTCCCCACTGATTAGCTTAACAAATTATAGACCTACTAACAGTACATGAACAGTTCCAAATATACACTTGACAGGAGGTGATTTCCACAGCTCATATTTGATATGAAAATGAAACTACTGAAATTGGTTTTGCACTTGATTCTGCTTGATGTCTTACCAAGACATGTACTTTTCTTATCAATAGTAAATAATATTTTTGAACGCTATTAGACTCTAATTTAAGAACTTGTTTTGCCAGGAACACTTTTTTTTTGAGCAAAGCCAGTAGGTTTTGAGATATCCTTGAACAACTTCACCTTGTGACAGCATTAATGTACCTGTAAGATAGTCCTAGACTGTACCTGCTTGCTCCAGGAGAATAAAACCCAGATTTGAAATAATAAAGGATTTTGTGAGCAAAGAAATCTGAGTAAAATACTTCTGTGATGCCTGACTGGTGTTATTAACGCTTAAACATTCTTTTAAAATAAAATTACTCAGGCATGCCCTTCTTTGAAATAGGAATTTCAAAATGTTTGTGGCCTCACTTTTAGTTTTCAATACTAGCAACAGATTATCACTTAATGTTAAGAATATTGTGTTGTGATTCTGCATTTTTAGTTCAGTATATAAAGTTAGTGGAGGAAAGTTTACTTAGAGGTCTGGACATTCTTTTTCACTGTATACTCTTCAGTTCAGCAAGTAATTATTTGTTATGAGGGTTATATTCCTTAAGGAATTTTTGTTACTTTTCTAATATAAGAAACGCTCCTGACAACCTAAATGAGTATGCATAGATTCATTATCTGCACAGCATACTCTGTATATTCAGCTACTTGGCAAAACAATTATTTGTAAATTCCATGTAATAACTGAACAGCATTTTACTCTGAGAGCTGAATTTAGCTTGTTATGCAAATTGTGACCATCTCTGCTGTGTGCTTTAACTTTCAGAAAGTGTCTGAAGGGGCCTTGCACTGTGGCTCACCCAGTGAGTCACTTCAGACAACGGTCACAAGACCCTCTGCTGCACAGCTTCCGATCCCTCCAAAAAAACATTGGTAACCTGGCAAGACTCAAGTCAAGCCACAAAGATCTGGTGCTTCACAACTCAGTTTGATTTGTTCTCATGTTTCCCATGCATTCCTAAAAACTAAACTCTGATAGCATTGAACTGAAACATTACATGCAGCCTGAACAGTCAACAGTTCTTGCCTAAATCAAAATGTCATTTATAAAAATAACTCACAAAGACTTCAGAGCTCTGAGTACAATGCTTGGTACGATTAACAGCTGTCCGCTTCTGCTGCCATCTTTGCTCCATACCACTTTACATGCACTATAAACAGCATAATCGAAACTGATTTCTCAAGCAGCTCAACATACGGTATCTCGTATTCTTCCGAGAAAGTCAAAACTAATGACAAAACAGAATAAGAGTACTTTGTAAGATTCCCACCCATACTTATACCCTATCTTTCACAGCTATGAAACTTTACATTCTAATGAATTTCTGAGCAGTGATAAAAGAGGCAAAACATTTGCCGTACTATGCTTTATTATCAAATCTACATTGCAACCAATGAAAATGTAACTACCTAAGTTTTGAATGTAAGCAGTACTGTATTTTCAGGAATAATTTGATTTTATGTAGTAAGTGCATTACTACAACTATACTAGAGCTGGCACAATAATGTACACACAATAATATCTGTCCTGTAACAAAAATTAGCACATGAATGAAGGTCACATACCCACTGCCTCAAGAAGCATTCAGTTCTGATAAATGCCAAATATTTCTTATTTGCTTTCCAGCTACTCACATGTTTGACTTCACCTCATGCAAGAAGCCTTAGGTAGAGTCTCCCAGCTGTGTTAAAACAATCTGAAACTAGCAAGCTACAAAAGGGGAAGGTCCACCTTGCCCCAGCTGTTTGTTACTGCTACAATCCCTGTGCAGGAAACAGTAACCAAAAACAGGCTGGACCAAAAAATGATAGTTGAAATTTAAGCCAGAAGAAATGAACAAAACAATTACTTTCCAACTGGCCAGTTCCCAGCTTTGGTCTTCTAGATAGCCACTCCAGCACTAGTTGTAACACAGGAGGGAGCAAAGAGCTGGAGGGAAGTCAGGACTGCTCCTTTCAGCAGCAGCCTACACCCAGATTGACCTGCCATGCCCATCAGGAACCACATTCTTACCCAGACTTCTACAGCATGAAAACCCTCCAGGAAGGAGAGACACTCCCCATGTTTTACAATGCTGGAACACTTAAACACCAGTAAGCTTTAAGCAACAACATACTAAGACAATTTTGACTGACTTAAGGTACTCAAGTGCTAAAAAAATGAGGTAATTATTTTTAGTATCTCAACAAACAAATGGCAAATCCTTTGGTCAAAGCACAGTGATAATCAGGCAGATCTCCCACTCCCCAAAGAGAGCAGCATCTGAGCACACTCCCAAATGCTGAGAATTCTGTTGGAAATGAGAGTATCTTCTCTACTATGCCGTCTAAGCTAAGTTGCAGTATTAAAAATTTGAACTTCCAAGAAACAAAAAATTAACTCTCACCGAATATTGAGAGGGTTTTGTTTTTAAAACTTAGACTAATAACTTCTAATAACTTGAGAGCTAAATCACTCAATCCGGCAGCTACTTTTGGAAGTCTTTAGAGTAACTGATGCTAATATGCAAGTCAATTTCTCCACTTACATATCTTATCACATTTATGACCTGATATAATAAAGTTGGACTTCTGCATTTAAGTTAAAAAATAAAAAGTATATTATTTTTACTATTTACCACTTAATTCTGATCAGATCCTACATTAATATCCTTTATATGCATTTACTTTTATTGTAAAGGTCATTATGAATTTAAAGGTATTTTATCAGCATGTTTAGTGTTATCTAATTTTAGCTAAACTTACTAAATTTACTAAAAGTAATATTACTAGTAGGTAGGTTAAAAGTCTTTAAGGTTAACTTTAAAAAGTTTGTTGTAGGGGCTGTTGCTTCTTACCAGAACATCAAAGTTTAAAGTTCTTAAAATGCACAAACTGTCCATTGCTACAAACAGAGTATTTTCTGTATCATTTACAAGACAGTAATAAAGTATCTGATCAAATACTTCACAATTGATAAAAATGAGGCTGAATTTAAATGGTAGAGGACTCTAATACTCTCCTGGTATTTAGCATATTTTTCCAGACAGAATGGTAAATATTTAAATCATGATATAAACTGTTTTCTGTGTTAAAATTTTAAGCTTCAGAACCTTAGTTTACCTAAACTTACATACAAAGAAACAAAATAGAGTGCACCACAGTATATGAACAAATGTATCTGGACACAGTTGCATTTTCAGATATATTAAGTATTACCAAATACCCCTGAATAAAACCCTAACAGAAAGGTTTTGTTAAGTGTATTAATTGCTTTAAGGGAAATTAAACAAAAAGTATTAAGCCACTAATTAGTAAGCTGTTTAAAATTATGAAGGTTTTAGAAAGTGCAGCTCTGTTTCTCACTACCTGTAAGTGCTAACAGATTTTAACATAATTTTTATTGTTTTTTTCTCTTCACAAATCACTTCATAACCAAACTTCAAAGCCTCCACCCTCTCACATGAGATTTTGCAGAGTACTCTTCAGAGTACTTGTAATATTTGACAAAGAAAATAGTCAAGAAGAGGTTTGCTAGTGCTTAGTGCTACAGTACAGTCACTCCAGCTCAACTGCATGCAGTGAGACTTCAGAAATGAATCACACCAGAGCAGCTGATTTCCTACTGCCTGCCAGCCCCAATAAAATACTCTCATAGTAATGGCCAAGTGACAGCCAAAGAGTAAAACCAATTACATCAGTGTAGAAAGTTTCAACATTCACACAAGAGCACAAATATGTCCAAAGCAAGGCAGTGTCAAGGATGTGCATCAAGGCTACACAGAATTAAAACATGCAAGAGCAGGGACGTTTCTGTTGCCATACCTAACAGCTTCTTCCAAGACTTGATAAGAGATTTTGCTAAAGATGTAACCTCTTCATCTGTGCTTTGCTTGCGTATTGCATTCACTGACATTCCAATTCTGGTAGACTGCAAAAGAAATAGAAATATACATTATCACAAGTGACACAAAGACAGTTTAACAAATGAACACATATTAAATTTGTACTTTGACATAAGTTTTTACAGCGTCTTTTTTTCTTTTCTGGTGGGTTTGTTTTCTTTTTTCTTGAGATTATCAGAACAAAATGCTGCAAGCCTTTATAAAAATTACTTTAACAACATGGACATTATAGAAAGAAATACAACAGTATTACCATTTGTCTTCATCACAAAGGTTTGGGAATGGGTGGGCAGTGATGGTGAGCACAAGGGGTAAGGACTGTATTTATACTTCGGCACTATAAGATCCTCACTATCTTCACTGACATGATACTCTTAGAACTCCCATTTAGTGGCTGTGGAAAAAGCTTTAATACCAGCTGGGAGCAGGCACGTTTTAGGTACCTAAAAACTCTGGTGATACTGAGATTCTTTAGAATCCTTAGCACAGAGAGTTCTGACTTGAGATAGAAGCAGAACTCTCTGTGTTTAAGATTTTAAAAAATGAGCTATCCTATCTCTGAAAAGGCCAAGGCGGTGACAAGCTTTAAGCCTTTGCTCCTACTGCCACCTACAGAGTGAATATGGGAGTAAGTTACAATCCACGCCTTTCAAGACTCAGAAGATGAGGATATAAATTTAGCTCAACAGTAACATTTTCGAAGATTTATGGCTAATGTGTTCATGCAACAAAGATAATATTTCCACCCTTTTAGCGTCACAAGAGGAGAAAAGCATTTAACAATATAAATAAGGATTTTATTATCATTTTGCATTTTGACTGATGACTGAATTTTCTTTGTTCTTAGGATGCTTAGTTTTGCTGCATTACCATTTACAGGACTCACTAAATATAAACTATTCTACTTACTTTTGCTACAGATCATCATAAATTTCCTTCTTCTTTAAAGGAAAATTTAAATCTTTGTGGCTTGCTACAAATGGAAATGACTTGTTCCTGTTAATTACTTCTTACAACCCAAACAACACTTTCTGAAGCACCATGGATGTGTTAAATACTGGAAACATACTGAAATAATCTGTTGCTATTTTAGCCAAGGAAACACATCAAATAACCTCAGGCCTGAGCATCAGCTCTAAACACATATTTTGGATTAAAGAAAACAGATGGTTACTCACCTGTTACTAAAGTGTTCCAAGATGGACTCTGTTCACTCAGATTAATGGTACTGGCCAATTCTCCTGATATTTTGAACACTTAAATCTCAAAGTTATGTTCAGACAATTAAGAATAACATGTCCTTGAAAATCCATAAAATACCAGATCTGGATGAAAAAAATGTATCTACCAAAAAACTCAACCCTCCATTAATACCTGGGCATAACAACAGCCTATGCTCATCAGCAACGGGAAAACACATAAACTTATAGACTTACTCAGCTAAGTAAAATCCAAAAACTCAAGGAAAACACAAAACTAGCTGGAAAAATTTATTTTTCTAATCACACAAGAAAGACAGTTTATGGGAACTGTCTGAACTGCCAGCTTTCTTAAAGCAGTACCTAAAAACAACTCATTTGTTTGCTTTTATAGAGCACTGGATCAGGTCTACCTGAAGAGAGGAAGTAGTGATCCACTAATTTCTCTGCCTGCTAACTGACACAGATAATCACAAAAGATCAGTGTTATATTCTCAAAATGACTATGTTTTAATGACAAACCAGCTGACAGTATTTGAAATTTCCTCAGTCTTCCTGCCTGTGGAGCTGTTCTTCTGATTGCCATTTTTAAGTGAAAAATTCCAGTACTTTCATTCTTTCCCTTGTTAAACTCTAGAGCGCTTTTCACCTGCTTTCAGAGTAAAGACAGTCAAAGACAGCATAAGACAGCTTTTCATCCCTGAAGCACTGAAGCTTTGGCCAGCAGCCCTCAGTAGGTGTGAGCAGCAGCGAGCATAAGTAACCTATGACTGACCACAAAGCAGAGCATATGCTGGCAGCAAGTCTTCTCTAAACCAGAACAAATGCAAAAATGTAAGGAACATAGCTGGAGAGGAAGAACAACCACTGAAGCAAGCAGAGGTGCTACCAACTTTAAACTGTGTATGAGGATAGAGAACTGGTGAACACTCAGACCAAAGCAGAGCCAAACCAACCATGGAACAATAACCACCTCTGGGTTCCCAGGTCTCCACAGTTTGCCAGTGAACTGCCATGAAACCATTAACAAGGGCTGCACATCACAGCCTAGTTCTGCACATGTGTGTGTAATTTCCTGTAAAACTTGTTTGTTAAAATAAAGCCTGTCTCACTCACTGTTTGGCTGTGCACTAACCACAATTAGCACCAGGGACACGATGCCTTTAATGCTGTGAAGCTGCTAAACAGATTTGCAAGTCAGACCACGGGATAAATCATGTGTGAGGAAGCCTACTGGCTCCCTGCCTAGCTGAGCACGGATCAACTTACTTACATAAAACTCATTAGATCTAACACAGTGGTATTACTGCCTGTAACCACTTCAGCTTTCTGTGAAAAAAAATGTGGCAAGAAAGGCACAAGACACCAGCACGAGTCCAGACTATGATATTCACCTTCCTATTCCACATACCTGTAAAACTAGTCAGAGGACCTTGTCATTATTTCAGGCTGAAGTAGCAGTGATGTTACAAGAAAAATCATCGCTTCTCTTATTACACAGGAATAACAGAGTTAGCAAAGCTTTTCTCAGTGTAGCAAGCTTTCAAAACTTCTTAAAAAAGGGTATGGAAGTATGCTGTTCACTTGTGTCCTGCATTTCATCAATTCAAACACATTTGTCAGAATTCTTGATCTAGGTAAAGGAAGATAGTGCTTCCACTTCCTCATGACCATTACCCTTCTTGACACTGGCACACTAATGATCCACCGCCAGACCAATGTGTATGATTACTTCACATTTCAACACTTTACTCAGAGTCCTCCATTGCTTAAGCAAATTTGGGATGCCAACAAAGAAAGTTTGTCAGACTTTATATATTTATCAAACTCTCAAGAAAAAAAAAAAGTAAAATTGAGTCCAAATATGTTGCTAAATGCAATCTTATGCAGTGGAACTGTTTTGAATACAGCAATGGATATTTATTAAAAACTTCCTAATTAAGGTACAGTCAATGCCCTATGAAAGAGTATCCCAAAGTACTTGAATTTCCAGAGCACTTGCAGATAGATTCTTAATTCCAAAGGTAAAAGAACATTATTACACTTAGTGCAAAATGTAATTTGCATTAAGACCTGCACAAAGAAACTCCACAGAATCAGGTTAACGGAGGGGTTTTCTGGGTTTTGTTCTTGTTTTGTTGGGGTATTTTTTCTGTGGGGTTTTGAGTTTGTTTTCTTTTAAAAGAAGAAGGTCATACATAGAGGACAAAGTCAGGGTTGTATCAGCATTCACGCATGAAAGTGACACCTTAAAATTTCTATTTTCTCTCAGAAATAGAATTAGTAATAACTTATTAAGTACATTCTGCAAATATATAGGATGCATGAATCAAGAATGTCATTGCTTCTGACACTTTTAAGATTTGAACTTTATAGGTAGTTCTTTATCTGTGACCATTAATGCCCCTTAGAAAAGTTACTTTTCAGTCTTCTCCAATTTAAGTGGCTACCACAGCAAATCAGGTCTCAGATTTAACTCTGCCATTTGAAAATTTTCATGGATAGGGAGTATCTGGTTACTTTGGAACAAGAGTGGCTCACTGATCAATTACATGACAAGCTCTGAAACTTGACATGTAAGGCAAATTGACCAAGTTTAATTTTTGAAAGAATTTATAAATAATATAGGAAATATTGTTAGAGATGTAAATCTAAGCAACATTAGTGTGAGTATCCATGCAACGGGGAAAGACTGTACCACTCCATCACTCCAGCCCAGGAGAGTAAAAGAGGAGTATAATTATCTTAAGAAATACACTACTCAGTGTGGGGGGAGGGGACATGCAAAGTGTGTGTCAAATACAACTTGCCTAAAAGGTATCAACTATGTTTCTCCTCACTTACAATGCAAAACCAGAACTAACTTCATTAAAAAAATGGTATCAGCTGTAGTCAGGTGCATTCTCCTTCAGGAGGAAGGAAACACACATTTGTGTTAGAGTAAAAATGTAAGATTCTATGTACAGTAAATTTGTAAGCAGCTCTTCTCCTCTGTCCATGACAAAATTCACTACTCTCAACTTAATCAGAAAGATAAGCTTTAAGAGTTTGCAACTGGAAGAAAATACTTAAGCGCCCTAAATCAGGCACTCACTTAAAGTGAGACTAGACTGCCATATAACAAAACCAATGCTTCCAAGGACTTTCAACCTAGAAATCTACTTTAATAGTGCAACCTTCTTTCACATCTGCTGGCTCCACCTTCATCATTATGGAGTTAACATTTGCAACATAACAACAGTAAGAAAATCATACCTGTAACAACTCAAGGGTCATGGGAATATTCTTAAGCTCCTTCAACAAATCAAGAGCTCCAGCCTAAAAGAAAGAAAGAAAATAAAAAAGTCAACTTAATAGCAATCAGGAACTTCAAATATAATATCAACAACATAATCTTATCTGCTTTCAGTGTCACACACTGGGTTCAAACCATCAGTTCTCAATTTACCCACAGAACTAGAACAAGGAATGTTCCACTTCACAATCTCTAAGCATTTACAGGCCTTAACTTGGAAATCAAAGTATTCACTCAAAGACTAGGGAAGTTTTATCCCATGTAACTCCAATGACAGTCAAAGTGTTCTGTCAAATACTACTTAACCAACACATATCTTCAAGGGTACTTCACTTAACAGCATCAGAAACAATCCAGACAACAGCAACAATTTTCAGTTCAGAACAACCACAACAGTTTTAGGACAAGAACTTGGAGCTGAGAAGCTCTGCAGTCATTGCATCAATAATGCACACATATATATAAAACATACATAGACATCATTCTTAACTGTATTTGTGGTGATGTGGTAAAGCCACACATCATGGGTTTTTCTTTGTCCCCTGCTAAGACTGTTAGGGAAGGTACTAACTAATTCTGTGTTAGCAGCTTTCTAGATAGATGAGTCAAGTTCAGAGACTGTACTATTAGGCATTAACAAAGTCTATACCCAACTACTCTAACAACTCATTCCTTAGCAATGTAGGCCTTACTTAAAAGTTTTCATAAATGCGAGCTGTGTAATTCTCTTTAACCTCTCCAACCTTGATGATTTAACAGCTCTACTTCAGCAAAGCTCTGCACCAGCCACTTCTGACTGTGCACGTGGGCTGTAAGACTACACAAATCCCCAAAAGGCTGAGATGATCTGGCTGTTATCCAAGTGAACCTGGAAGCTATGAACAGAAGGGAGGCAACAACTCCCTGTGCATCCAAGAGGCCATTCTATTCAGGCTCAGTTCATTACCTTCCCACCTTTTTCTTTTCTTTTTTTTTTTTTTTTTAATGCATGAGGTTTGGAAATAAATCCCACAAAATTTCCATCTTGCAGATCTGTGGAATTTGATTCCTTTTTCTTTCCTTACCTCTCAACTCATCCTATTTTATTTTGCATTTTGCTTGCTTTTCAAATTCTCCCTAATTAACTTCTAATATGACACCTCTTGCAAGGAAACTTCAAATATTCTGCGACATGTGCAGTCTTACAATTTAACCACTAAAGATAAAATAACCAACAGGAGCTTGAGAAAGATGAAAGTGGAACTTTGGAGTCACATCTGAAAACCCTCAGCTCTGGACACCTTCAAATGTTTGCTACAACCTTTGTTTTTCAAACAATTCTGACTCAAAGAAGCCTCCAAACCCAAACATTTCACCAAATCCCACCTTGCACAAATTCAATTAATGTATAAAGCTGAAGTTTTACTATTTTGCCATGATAAAAGCCTCATTTAACTTTTATTCATGATATATAAAACTTCTCCAGTCTTAACCACACAATTTTAGCAGGAATGATGCAAGACTGAGAAATGTCACGATGTTTTCAGGTGCTAAATTGAGTTGGCATACTAAACCATATCTTTCTCTCAACAGCCATAAATGTGGTTTCTTCTGTGCAAACACAGATCCAAATAAAGCAAGTTAATTATCTTCACTGCTACAAAACAAAATCAAATTCAAGAAAATTTTCTTAGCCAAAACGAAACTAATGACATGTGCCATTTTAAAAAATATAATCTGATAAGACTTACCTCCACACCAATTAAGTTATTAGCAAACTGTACACAGCATGTAATTTCAAAATAAACACAGCTTACTGTAGTCTGCAAATTCAACACAAAAATAATACTGTAATGCAAAGTAGCACTCCCTTCATCTCATCTTAGAAATACAGTCTAGCCAAAATTCCTTTGCCTGTTATATCCCTTCCCAACTGTACATGTGAAAACAAACATATTATTGCAGGAGTAAATGTTTTCCAATACTAGTAACTTGATACATAGGTTAACGGACCATGCAACAATTAAAAAAAAATACAACAGAAAGAAAAAAATTAAAAAAAACCCCAATCAAAAAACCCCCCACAAACAAAACCCAAAATAAACAAAACAAAGAAACAAACAAACAAACAAAAAAAAAAAAAAAAAAAAAAAAAAAAAAACAACCAAACCTAACCAAAAAACAACAGGTTAACAGAGGTTATCTAGATTTTGTGCTGGTTTCTGTACAAATAACCAAAATTTATAATGCATTAATCCTTTCTAAGCCTTCATACTTCTCTAATCAATTACAGTGTGTACCTAGAATTAGAGCTTTAAAATGAAATTTAAATTGGTTTTAAACTCATACCAACTAAACAGTTTTTCATAACCACTTTTCTTAGCATAAAGTCAAATGCTCTCTGTATCTCAAAATCAGTGTGGAAGTTGCACAGTACAACCTGTAATTACTTTTATTCTTAATGGAAGACTCCTGTGTTCAAACCCCCCCCCCAACCATTAAGACTACTGTTATAAATCTTCTTTTAAAGGCATTTCTATAATTTTATATAACATGAAAGGCAATGCCCCATTCTCCTAGGCTGGTTGGCTTCCAATTTACCTTGTCACTTAAATTAGCAGAAGTCAGCTTCATACAGATTCAGTAGATTACTCCTCTCAGCTTCTTTCTGTTGGTCAGATCACAACACCACAGAATGGTATTCTACAGTCGTATTTTAAAGCTGTGCTTCAGGCAGTAGAAAATGGAGTACATTTTTGAAGACAGCAGAGCTATCCAGCTATAATTCTGTTCTACTTAAAGGACTATAGATTTAATAACACAGATAATTTTATTTTCTTCTCTAAACTTACTCAGGCATTCTTGATTTTTTTAATCCATGGGTGCAGCCTTAGTTTTCATACCTATTCATTACAGCAGCTTAATGAAAGTAAGGTGTGCTTACATACTACAAAAGCTCAAAGGAAGGCACTACAGGTTTTAATCCAATCACAGTTCTGAAGGAGGAGTAATACCTATTTTAGTTTGAAGCAACAGCAGAAATATGTATCTCAGTGCATGAAATACTAAATCATATTATTTCCTCCTTCAAAACAGAACCACATATATCATTTCACTAAAATAGTTACAAAATTTGCACAGCTACAATTAAACCCTTAGTTAAGCAAATCACCAAGAGACTGACTCAGAAAGTGTCTGCATGGCCTGCCCTTTCAACTCATCA
Organism: Aphelocoma coerulescens; assembly: GCF_041296385.1. NCBI lineage: Eukaryota > Metazoa > Chordata > Aves > Passeriformes > Corvidae > Aphelocoma > Aphelocoma coerulescens. The sequence continues at coordinate 127,785,603 of NC_091015.1, forward strand.
AAAGAAACGCCACAGAGTGCTTTGCCACAAGCCAGAGTCACCTTTTGTATGAGAGAGATGAAACATTTCTTGTCATCTGACTCTTGACAGCTTCAGAGTGAGCAAGTATCAAAGCTTTTTTTTTCCTTTATTATTGATGCGTTTCATCAAATCATTCTCATTCAAAGACACAGACCAAGTACCTGTTCTTGATGAGTAAAAATGGAGAAAGGAACACAAGAGGTTGTCAAGAGCATCATTATTCAGTGGGTACTTGTGTAAGAATGCATTTCTCAATTCTTCTTCATCTTTGTGAGACAATAAAGTACCTCTTCATAGAGACTGCCTTAATAATTTTGCTAAAATTAGCATTTTAACTGCAGAGCGACTTAGGTAGGAAATCACTTTGTGCAATTAAAGAAATATCTTGTAAACGACAAAGACTAGTAAGAAAAACACAGAGACATCTCCTGGTTTAAATACCATTGTACCTCCTCTCCTTTGATACAGGTAAGGGTTTTTATCATGCTACACACATGTGCCTTGGACAAACTGTCAGACTTCCACTCTTGGCCACAGTGGCAGCTCGTTGAGAAGACATCAAACCAACAACAGAGCCACTTGTGTGCAGTAAGGAGCTGGAGCGAAGGAGCTCTGTTTCAACACAGTGCAAAAGCCCAACTGCCTCTGGTGGTCCCATGCTCTCACTCCTCGGATAGAGGTGAAAATGAAGGTCCAGCACTGGCTCCAGCCAGGCATAGCCTGGCCCAGCTGCGCCTGCTGTGCTCAGCCATATCAGACCTATGCTGACCCCAAAGAAGTCACTGCTCCCCAGAGCTCTGAAAGTTAATTAGGTTGCACATGCTAGAGTGTGAATACATGTTCCCACATGCTGTTAGGAATTTTATCCAAACTTCTAAGCCTCTCAGACCACAGAGAAATACCCTGTGGTCACCTGCAGCATCCCTGATATTGCTACTCCCCAGGATCAACAGTCGTTCTCATATTACCTGAGAGCTGTCTTTTTTTTTCTGTTGTCAGAAGTTTTACAAATAAAACTGAGCTGGCTGTCCTTGTCATTCTCATGACCATAATATTTAAGCATTTCAATCAGTAAGTTTTCACCCTTTCAACACCTTGTAGGAAAGAGCCTACTTCAGTTTTAGAGAAAGTGAGACACCAAATGCTTTTGTGCTTAAAAGCACAGAGAATAGAAATAAAAACAAAGAAAAAAATACGGAATTAAGGAATGTTGGTCATAAAAAATTCTTTCCTCCAGACGAAGTTCTTGCTGCCACAATGTATCATTCGAGAGTTCAAATATATCAGAGCTAAACCCTGCCATATAATGGAACCTCAAGAACTGAAGCATGGCTTGTGTCTACTTGCGATGAATTTGTTTGTATTCTGAACTAAACAAATTTCATTGGTTTAATAAAATCAGTATTTCTAGAAATACGTAAATATTATTAATAATGCTCTTTATACTGCCCAGTGATAAGCAATAACAAAAATATTTTATCTCTAAAGTGGAATTCCATCGTGCTGAGTTCTGAACTTTCACTGTTAATGTACTATCATAACATATAGAAAAAAACCCCTTAACTTTATGTAGATAATAGTACCTTGCAGGAAGAACAATCACAAATGCAAGCACAAATTTCCAGAGAATACCAATGTGCCCACCTGATGAAGAAGTACTAAACAGAGTTCACAATTTACTTGCATGCTATTTTATGTATAACCATGATCAGTTATCTGGCTGTTGCTCTACATTCTGATTTTACTTACTTTGATGTGTTTGTAGGCATTGTATAAACACCATATGTTATCTGAGCTCTGTATGAAGGGCATACATGACAGGAATCCTACCTAACTGAGACACAACTTATTCTCTAGATTAATAAACACAATTAAAAGTGTTGCAGGTTAAAGAAAAAAAAAAAAAAAAAGAAAGAAAAAAGGCTTATGTTCCCCATCTGTTCGTGAAGTTTACCCACTCAACTCTGGCCCTGCCGCAGCTGGCTTTGGGCTCTTCACTCATATCTTAGTTTTTACATCCCACCTAAAACTCCAGCTTTCAGGCCTAAAAGCGACAGCACCCCATGCACAGGGGACCACCTCCGCAGGCACTCTCCTCGGGGGACAGGCTTTCCCCCACAGCCCCGAGCAAGGCCAGCGCCGCGGTTCCAGCGAGCAGGAAGCGGAGCGCGCAGCCGCTCCCAGCCAGGGCCGGCGTCCGGGCGGGAACCTCCTCTCGGCCGAGTGCTCTAGAGCGAGGGCGGCGGGGCCGCTCCGCCGGGGAGCAGAGCCGGCTGCCGGCCCCCCTGCTCTGGCGGCGGGGCGGGGGGAGGCGCCGCAGCCCCGCGAGGCGGCGAGGGAAGCGCCGAGGCCGCCGGGCAGAGCGGAGAAACGCGGCGGCGGGAAGGGACAGGCCCCGCGCCCGCTGGAAGGAGGGAGCGCAGGGCCGGCCGGGGCCACGCCGGGGCCCGCGGCACCGCCGCCGATCCGCCTCCCGCCCCGTCCCGTCCCGGCGCTCACCGCGTTCTTCTTCTGCACCATCTTGTCCATCTTCTTGGCGATGCGAATGATCTCGTCCTCCGTGGCCATGGCGGCGGCGGCCCGGGCGGCGCCAGGCAGCGCGCGTCGAGCGCCGGCCGCGGGAGCCAGGCAGCGCTGCCGCACGCCGAGAGCGGGGGCGGGGCTGCGGCCGCTCCCGCAGCGCGCTCCCCCCGAAAAAGGCCCAACCCCAGCGAAAGTACGGTCAGGTGTATGACTGCTGACAGCCTTCGCTGGGCACTGCACCAAGTCTGAGCGAGCTCAAGAAGCGTATGGACAACGCTCGTCAGTCCCATGGTGTGATTCTTGGGGTGCTCTGTCCGGGGCCAGGAGCTGGACTCCATGATCCTCGTGGATCCCTTCCAAATCGGGATTTTCTGCGATTCTGTGAACCTCTTACCCTCTCCCTCTTCCAGCAGTGCTGCTAACGCTGCCCCTGTTTGTACCCCGCTAACACAGCGCGAACCACGCCGCCCGGAACCCCCTTCCTACGACCGGGCTTTTCGTCGGCTGGCAGGAGGCTCAGAAGCACAGCACTTGATTTTTATTAGCGTCAAAGGGATGGGGAAAAGCCCCTCTCCCCTCTAACAGAAAAGGTTTATATATATATAAATTTGGGGGGGTTTGGTGGTTTTTTTTGTGTTTTTTTTTTAAGAAGCCTAAGAGTTACTTTCATATTAAATGGAATGAGGGTTTCAAATCGCAACTTCAGAGTCAGTGTGGAAGATACAAGTTCCGAGTCAGTACAATAGAGCAGGAGACAAACTTTGGCATTGGCCAAGCATCACACTGAGAGGTGCTACCGTGCTTCTTAGATCTAGTCTAAATCTTGTGTGTTCCAATGGGACATATCACATTTATAAAGATTGACATTCACACATCATTACTAATGAAATTCTGTTCATCAACTGAGCTAGATGCCACGTTACTGCCATTTTTAGTTGAGAACAGCATTGTGAAACCATTTTTGCCGTAAACAGGAGTGTCTACTTCACAAAAACAGTAAGCACATCGGAAGGTTACAGAAACATTATTCCTTCCTAAGATCCAGGAGGGTGGTTATAAATCCATTATTAGTAAGTAGTCGAATGCTCTGGATGCCCCAGTTGTGAACTGAGGACTACAAAATATGTACATTTTGGAGAATAGGCAAGGCAGGCCTTTTCCTTGAACAACACTCAAGGAAGCCATAATGCCAGAAGTGTCAATACACTCTGTAATGCACTGGGCAGCAAGACTGTCGTTTGAAGCCAAATACAGACAGGCGGGTTTTGGGCACTGCTCAATGCACACAATTGTCAGCTGTAAGGCTTGCACAGAAACAGACATATTAGAAGCAATTAAAATTATTTGGGACCTACACAGGATCTTCCCCCAGGTTAGATCTGGACCATGAACTGGACAAGCATACAGAAACCTTGTCTGCAGCTTTTTTATTTATTCTGCCCAACAGGAGGCAAAAAAAACCCACAAGAACAAAGAAATTATTTTTTAAGGAAAATAATACCTTTTCATTCAGGAGCAGATTTTTGGGGAGACAAAAATAAAATAATGCTGCTTGTCACAATATTTAAGGGATCGTGCCAGTTCAGGTTTAATTCCATTTTATCTAGATTTAGTTACCTAATACCTGTAATAATCAAACACCGGAATTTAACCTGATGCTAACCTCAAATGAAGTTTAGCATCATTTTTGCCCACAATCACATCAATGATAAAAGCAACACACTGGGTGGTGGCAGCTCAGAGCTATTGCTACACTACAGGATTAACAAGCTTGTACAGGTTCTACAGTAGGTGCAAGTCAGGTCAGGGACAACACAACCACAAAACTAGAAATCTCAAATCAGTCAGTTTGGTTAGTTTAAAGGTATTTAAGCTCTGGAATAAAGTCACCCAGACTTTTCTAGAACTTCTTTTAAAACTACAATTCAACACCGACTTCATTGGAAATGCATGGAAAGAGTTCAAAATGCAGATGAAATCTATTAGCATCCAAAATGTATCAGGTGAGAAACTGACAACTGTAAATTAAATCCCATGACAGCCCTTATAAAAGGCAAAGCACACTACACTTATTTAACATATAATCTTAAAAAAGTAGCATCAGAGAAATATTTCAGTAGGGAATTCAAAGAATAATCCTTTTTTTTTTTTTTTGCGAGTAGATGCATTAAAAGAAAATATAATACATTATTGATATTGTATGCTACAATACCAGAATGGTATCAATTAACTGAACCAGTGCAAACCAGATTTTTTACATCAGCTGCTCTATCAACCTTGGGACAGCAAGTCTTTATTGAAAAGAAACACACAGCACTCCACATGGTTGTTCTCTTTTAGCTGGTTCTAAATCAAGCAGCTTTGTACAGCCCCAATCTCTCCTAGAACACGTCACTGCAAGTCCAAGGAAGAGTAGAACAGGGAAAAGTGACCTACCTGACCTTTTCTTTTCTGTTTAGCATCTTTCTCCTAAATTAACCCATTAGAAAGAAGAAATAAGACACTATTTGTTGGCCTGCACTTACCTGTTAAGGCACATCCTCACCATTCCTTTGCAACATTTTCTAAAGGGTATTGCACACCTGCTCATGCAGAAAGCCTGTATCCAACTCCCAAGAGCCTGTCATTTGCTGGACCAGGGGACCTTCTACAATACTAAAACTTAGCAGGTAGAGATGACTCTCCTAAAAGGGTACATGTATGAAATAATGATTTTTACTGACTAGTCTCATTTGACATGAGACAGCACCTTCAGAAATTTGGGCCATGAGGGGCAACAGCAGCACGCTTTACTACAAAAGAATTTGTAGTAAAGGATCTCTGAACTGCTATCAAGGCACTTTAAAGCCTACATTTTCAGGAATGATATTCTGTATGGAAAAAGCTCCTCTAATCAGGTATTAACACAACTGTGCAAAATATAACATTCACAGCATTACAAAAGGTTTTATGTAGTCACGTTATGGCTATTAACTCTCTCTTTATTTGAGCCCTGAGTGCAACGTCTCAGATCTTCCAAAACAGAATCTCAACAGGGCTGAATCAGCCAAGTGGTCCCCAACCTTTGCAGAGGAAGAGGAGATGAGTCCAATCACAGACACATAAGGGGAGCTATGGCAAACAGAAGTTCCAATTCCTCATAAGAAGATTTTCATCAAAATTTCTGAAATAGCAATATACATCTTGATTAGTTGTTCTATAGTTATACAATGGATGGGTTGGGTTTGTTTTATTTACTTTTTCAAAATGTCTTCATTTTTTTCAACTTAGAAGCAGCAACTGCAGGCATTTAAATATTAAAAAAAAATAAGCTAATGTTTTGGGGTTTTTACTTTTTTAGTTTTTAGAGTTTTTAAGTTTGTTAGACTTCTCTATTCTGTGGCAACTTTTACTTATTTTTTCAATATAGACTTAAGATATTTAAGCCTCTTAAAGATCCCCTCTGATAATTTCAAATACTACAACACAGCTAGCAAATTATTTCAAGCACAAACTACTTTAAGAGTTTGGTTGTATTCACAACCAAGGAACATTCAGACTCCATCTGCTAATGTAGAGAAGTAGAAGTAGCTCCTTAAAACAAACCCTACACAAGGGAAGTCTAGTTTCTCCACACAAGCTAAACCTCCCACTTAGATGCCTGAAGCAAGTTGACTACACCTCAGCAAAGTGGCTGGAAATTTTTTAAGTTTTACAAGTTTTGCAGATAAAAAAGGATGCAATGGGTTGCTCTTTTCTAGCAACTGGTCCTAAAAGAAAAACATTATCTACTGGTTCACTTTGTGGACGTCCATTAAATTAAACAAGTACTTTGTTTAAATCAGCTTTAATCAGCTACATGAAAGGCACTCATTCAACTCAAAGAGAATTAATAAAACCTGTTATCCCAAAAGCAAATAGTGGTAAAATGAGAGTGGCAAGCGATGAAAAGGAAGAAAAAGGAGGTGGGGGGCAGGAAGGGGGAATCTGTTCTACAGCTATTAATCTTCAAAGAATCACATTTGCAATTTAACCAACAGACATTCTGAAAACTTCTTGAGTCACGTTCTTCACTTACACCACTGTTCTCATATCTGATAAAGTTTAATACAATATTACATTGTGTTGTTTGGGGTTTTTTTTACTATGCTAGTTTCAGGCAATGTTTCACCTCACAATTACCTTATCAGGGACGCCAGGGCTGAAAGTAAACAGAAACTGAGCATTACTCAAAATGTTTTTCATTAAATATAAACTGGCAGGTTACCCTGTGTAATATTGCATCTTTATTGTTTTTAGCTATTCTTAGACTCTTGATTTGCCACAACATCTTAACATAGAGCACTTCATCTATCATGCATTCCCACACATTCATGGAATTCCTCACTGTACTCCACACTGACTTTAGACACTGCAGTCTGTGGAGCCAAGTGGCCTTTTAGTTGCTTTAAGCTGCTTGAGGGGGGAAGTCTGCCCTTACCACATGCACACCCCATTCCCTCTCTTCCCAGATAATCCCACATTTTATCTAGAGTGCCCTGCATTATGTATAGCACTGTTCACCCTCAAGTATTAAATTAAATAGTACATGTAACCCCAACCTGAAAATTGTTTCTTTAACAAATCTGTTAAGTAGTGTGTATGCCAAACCATAATCAACTTCAAAGCCTTTCCAACAACACAAAACCCTCAGAGAAAGGTGTAGCAATACAGAGAAGACTTTGGCTCTTCAGCGCCCTAGAATAACTGCTGGAAAATACCTTAATTTCTTCTCTCTTTCAAAGTTATTGCAAATTCCAAGAAAACAAGTTAAAATAAAATTAACCCAGAATATGAAAACCACCCTCCAATCATACTTAGGATTCTTTCAACAAAGTAGCAAAACATAACTTGGTAAGTGATTTTCATTTCTTTCCAGTAACTACAAATCATTGTTCTTCTGTATGCACATATTACCATGCAATATATTTGCAAGGAGCCTCCAGAGTGCCTGTTTCACAGCATGTAAAAGCTCAACTTCCTTCAGGTAAGCATTGAAAAAGTCTTTAATACTTGCCCAAATGCTGATCGAAATTTATTTCACAATGAGTAAAAATGGAAAGGTTTTACATTTTCCCTACTACAGAAATAATTTCTAAAGTTAAGATTTCTTATCATAAACAAAATCAGTAAAATAAATTACATCTTAGCTGTTTATATTAAATATAAATGACTTATACTTCTTAACACAAGGAGTAAGCATTCAGCACTTGTTTATAAAATTCAAGAGACACAGGCCTTGTACACATGGCTTTGTTAACATCTTACAGTTTACCCTCAGTCACATCCAACAATCCAAATAGCACCTCTACATAAAAGATGCATCCAAATGACTTCAATGAAGTGCAGAATACTCCATTAGAGAGAACATGTTTTAATTAATAGTTCTAATACCAGTTTTACAGTGTACAGTACTTTTATCAATCTACTGTGTTGTAATTATACAAGATAGGATGAATCATACAGCCCTCATCACAGTATGGACCCCAGTACAGTTTTACCTCAAGAATAGCTGGAAAATTTGGCTTATAATATGTAATTCAACATGTTTATTGAAAAGTGGGCAACATAGTCTAACAAGAAGTTGACTTCTGACAGTACAAAACTGTAGTTAAATTTAAGTACCATTTTGAAATTAAGAATACATTAAGGAGTTAGATACCCATTGAAACAAACTGATCTGCAAGCAAGGTATTTTCTTATCAATGCGTTCACACGTTTGATAGACATCTCCTTTGGTGGAAAGTCTAACATTACAAAAAATATACATTATTGGACAGTTTCAAATTTTAGTTTTTTAGGACAGGACATTCATATTTAGAACACTGACAGTCCAACTTCTCCATTTTAATATAATACTATGAAAATTCCCCCATCAGACTGAGCTATTATTCAGCCTCAAATACACGCATTATTACAACAATCCCAGCATCAAATCACTTCAGGTAGTGAAGAAGTTCAGCTACAAGATCATACACAAAGCTTTTAAACCAGCTGGGAAGTTACAAAAGACAGGAGCTCAACATACACAGTGTAATATGGGAGGAAACACAGACTTGAAGTTTCCTCTAGCTTCTGGGCTCTTTAAGAACCCCCAACTACAATATAAACATACACTCCTGAAGAAAAAAATAATGAGGAGAATTCTTCCTAGAACACAGAAATTCAAAGTAAGTCAAAACATTTACTTATATTTACTTTGGTAACACAGCTCATTGTAGATAAAGCAAGCAGCAAAACAACAATATGAAAAAGAATCTTGTTATGATAGCTGAATATTTGAACAGAGTTAACATGTAAAAAGCATTTCTAGAAAAGCATCTGAAAGCATCATGACAGTGACAGTTGAAGCTGACTTGGATTAGAGTGTCTAAGTACTAGAAAGTGACCATAAGCTGTAAACACAGTTCACCAAACTGAAGAAAGTGTTATGAGGCTAACACAGAATGAAGCTAAGGCAGATCTCATTTTAACACCTTAGAAATACTTTCTTTGACTAATTCCTGCCGAAGGAAAAATATGTGAAGTGAGCACACAGTCAATTAGAAGTTAAGACAGATGAACAGCGTTATCGACAAATCTACAAACAGAACATGAAAATAATGAAGGAAAAATTAGAAACTTGTGCAAGAACTTTGGAAACACACCAATACTCAGGGAATTGTTTAGACAACAGGGGAATGAAGATAAATCTAAAGACTAAGAGAAATAACATATAGTTTGCTCACCAAGACAGCAAGTCAGCAGAATTGCAAAATCAGCTAATACAATTTGGAAATGACTCCAAGATAGGACATAATGTTTTCTCAAGAGAACTTTGGCACAACTACAATAAGAATATTATTGTTTCTTCTGTGAACTAAATTAACTGAAAGACAAATTGGCCAATCTATAGAGAAGAGAGTGACTGAGAGAAATGTCTAATTAAACTTCAAAGTTAATAAAAATGCCCTCTTAACTACACAGATGGAATATCTAAAACTGTTTAATTACCATTTAGGAAAAAACCTCCTTTTCAATTTTACATATTAAGAGATGTTTAATAACCCAGAGAAACTGGATTAGAAAAGCAGCTTGCTAAAAATGAAGTGCAACACATTAAAAAAAAAGCACTGAAAACTGGTAACTCAGACTAGGTAAACAGGTCAGATCTCTGGCAGCAGCAATGTTAAAGGAGAGATATAAAGGTGCAATTCCTCCTGTATGTATTTGTACTGGTGATGCCTGATGTAAATCCACGTACACCGTAAGAGGATCCCTGGGAGAGGAAAAGTACCTTAAATGCAGGTGTGAAGCACAGTGCTGACATGACAGATACATCCAAAACAGAAATATTCTTTGACTGAAAGCATGTTATAGAATAGAACATTGTTATGCAGCATATTATGCAGTAAAAAGTGTAGTGCATTATTTTAAACATTCCTAGTGTGGTGACAGGCTCTGAACACTACAGAACAGCTGTCTCCAGCAGTAAATTATGGCTCTTAACTGAAAAAAGCTATTGAGTGTGCATCAACTCCTGTAAATCAGTGCATTCTATGATTTTAAGCTTCTGAAAGAAGAAACATTCTGTATCTTGTAAATTTAGGGGTTTTTTTCCAGGATAGGTCTTCATATTCCTAGGCTATACTGATCAAGGGAAATTCAGAAGGATAGATCTGAAAATAAAATGCTTTGTTCCTATTCAGAAAAAAAAAAATCAAGTCTCAACATGTAATAAGAGAAAGTATTATTTGGTATCATCTAAAAGCATCAATTTAAAATCTACGTAAGTTATATCCCAATTGCATTTATATTTCTAGTAAAAAATAATTTGAATAAGTTGATGTGTGTTTTACAGATGAGAGTTCAACAATACACAGAACTATGCAGCTGCACTATTTTCAGTTATTTACTCCAAAGCAGACAGAAAAAAATCAAAACTATATCCTGTAGTTCATGTGAAACACAAACAAATGAAAACTACAACAACTAAAGTAAAAGATGAATATTCAGTATGAAAACAAGAATTTTTAATGGAACTCGAATTAATCCTATGCACTTCCTCAGAATTCTGTTCCAAGTCAACATTTGCAACGAGTTTAAAAGGAAAAAGACAATAAGTGACAAACAACAGTCTAATAAGGAGTGAGTCCCTGTAGAATTTCCACAGTATTTACCTATATAAACAGTTTAAAATTGAGGTGGTTTAAATATAAGAAATACCTTTGCTGACTTCTAGCCATTATAGAACAACCCTCCTTATCTGTTAAACAATTAACATATAATCCTTAAAGCTTTATCCTTGGTAGCATTTATTCTACCATTATATGCCCACTACATTACATGTTCTGTACTTTATGCCCACTGTGTTTTAGGTCGTGTTTTTTATGCATTCATTACATAAAATAAATGTTTTCATATGTTTTCAATGAGTATTAAGAACAAATCATGTCTCAAGTAAAACTAAAGTGGTCACATCTATGTTGCTCACTTAAATTTCGTTTTTTATTATTTGTACAAATAGTTTAAAATTCTGCAATCAAGAAAAAAAGAATCAGACATCTTAAAACAGTCACATTCTGTCATTGTTACCTAGTTCCCTCATTCGTATCCTTCCCACCACTGGGTGATGAATACTAAAAAGATTATCATTTCTTGTACATGTGTATTATTTAATCTTCATTGTAAGTATAAATTTGTAACACAGTAGTAACACTGCAGGTATAGAAATAATGTTTCTTATCAGGCATATGAAAAGATTGAACACTCTACCACAGTTGATGCTGGTGTATTTATGTAGAAGGCTTCTCACAGATCAGTTCAGTCTACGGGAGGTAGATGTTTGTCTATGAACTGTTTTACATCCATCATTTCCTGTTTAGAGATAAAAGTATGCATTAGTTGAAGTTCTCTACTACTACATAATCAGCTACACTAAATCATGCTTTAACATTTCAGTTATAATGAGCAGCTGGGCTAGAAATATTGAGCAATTAGTTACTTGATTACCACTCTGCACACAAGTCAAGGCTGATAACTTCAAGGCACTATGCACGCAGAAGAGGCTAAAATACAAGGAAAAAAGCAAAGACCACTTTTTCTTTCTCTCTGAAGTTGAACCGGCAAGCTACATATTTATCATCAAGTGATCTTGACAGCACCAGGCTGACTATGTACAGGGTTTCAATGTAGCTAAGGCCATAGCTTGGTGTATACTTTAAACTTTTACAACTTAGCAGCAGCATGAAAAGCCAACTCCTCCTCCTAACCCTTCTGCTTCATTTTCACCATGCTTCCTTCCTTAAGGAATGCAGCAAACTAGACTGAGAAACTAACCCATGGTAACATTTTTTTAAAGTCTCTGTTGTAAGAAACAACACATTACTAATACATTTGTGTAACAACTCAGCAATATTACAGCCTAAATGCAATACAACTGTGTAAATGTTGCAAAGAGGTCGTTCAAAGGTACATTTCCCACAAGATGCAATAATCCAAATTAACAAATATTTATTAAAATAAATTAACTGCTGCCGACAAGTAGCAAATCTGTTCTTCGCCTCCTCTCTGATTTCTTGCTCCTATCACTTACTTTAGGTGAGTTTTGATGCTCCAGCTCCCTACAGCTGCAAACACTGGAGCCAGCAGCTTTTGCTGTTTTAGCAAGTTGAAATGGTTCAAGGAAGTTTCTCATCTGCCCCAGAGTCGGTACAAGAAGGAAGTGAGGGCCACAAGGTCACAAGCAGAGGGAGTCCACCCCTTTCTGGCAGCAGGAAGTTATTACACCAGCTCAGCTCTTGTGCTGAGCCACAACCATAAATACAGGTTATGAGGCTGCCTCTTCCATAGTGTCAGCCCTCCCTATGTATTCCTTCAATGTCTCCACCCACAGAGCTCCCAGGATTCTTCTCTCCAAAATACCATCTTGGATTTATGCTATGAGAATCTGTCTTTTAACTCAGGTTAAGTTGTTTTCTCTTTTTACTAAGGAAATAATAAAAATTTGGGAAAAAAGAGCCTTTTATAGACCAAGTTGCCTAGTCCCAAAGTACAATCTTATGAGGAAGTTCTCACTAGTCACATGAACTTTTGCTCTGGATGCTTTTTTAGCCCAGAATTCAGTTAATCACCAAAATAAGTAGCAGGAAGGACTTGTTATTGGAAAAAACAAAACAAAACAAAACCAACTGATCAAAACTAACAAAAACTAAATCCCCTCCCCAAAGCCTATAAATATGTTTTGAGGGAAAAGAATTAACTATACCCAGCTAAAACAGAGTGTATTAAGAAAATTACCTCAAGAGATGAACTATGCATCAGGCCAGAGTAAGTCTTGAAGGTTACGTTGGCTGGATTTATCATACTTTTAAGCTTCTCAACAGTGAGGGAACCAAACATTAAAGGAACCAGGGGGTCACAGTCCCCATGGCATTGTAGAACAGCAATATCCTTGTTGACACCACTGATAGGGCCCTGGGAAGTGTGGAATTAGACAGGAGAAGAGAAGAAAGAAACACTAAGTGGAGATAAGGCTAACAGCTTTGAAATAAAATAATCCCATGGGACTATACCCTGTGGCATGAAAAGTAAGTTGAATTGTGAGGGGAAAAAAGTACAGTGTATAGTCTGCAAGCTTCTTATGAAGTAAACTCTGTACCTGACAACACATTAAGCTCAAAGATCTTGTCATACATGAAATCCCTATTTGTGCTTGGTCTTTGCATATTAAGTGCTCTAATTAATTAATTTTGAGTTAAATATTTTTAAATTGAATGTTAAAATTAACCCATCAGCCCAGGTACCAAAAATTAAGTTCCATTAATCACTTGTACACCATAAGAGTTATCCTTCCTGTGTTTACTGTATACTTTTACAAGTGTTTTAAGATGTGTTAGATGTACTTTTTTATGTTTTTACTTGTACTTTGGTTCCAAGGCAGATTTCAAAACCCCAGTTCCAACGAACAGCCCAGCCCCCATAGCCATTGCCCTGTAGGCAAGTACCATAGCAACCTGAATTCTAAGACCCTTATCTCAAGTAATACCACCCCTCTGACAAGGATGAGCCATTGGTGGACAGAGATAATCTGTCAAAGGGAAAACACCAATCACCTTAAACCAAAGGGGCGGGCTGTGGGCGGACTGTGGGCGGAGCAAAGGTTATAAAACAGGGATCACGAGAAAGACACGCCCCCGGACCCTCCAGCTTGCTGAGGAGTTCAGTGCTGGAAAAACCTACTCCTTTTAAGGAGCCTTTAGAAATATTTTTTTTTTGACCAGCCTAGCACTGCAAGCCCTTTTTTCTCTACCTGAGGTCCAGTGCTGTCTAAGCCTGAAGATCTCGAATCCCTGCGCTCCTGGGGCATACCTCCTGAGCCACTAGGATCCCAAATTTTTATATTTTGCTAATTTTTGCAATTTTTCAATTTTTCTGTTTTAATAAATTGTTTTAATTTCTACTAAGAGTTGTCTCATTCCTCACAATCTGAAAATAAAATTTGGCAAAAAGTTTTGTAACAGAAAGTCATGATTTCTAGCCAAGTAAAAAACCTGAAACTTTGCTCAAACATCCAGTCTCTAAGACAGTGCCTTGCAGATGGAACAAATGGCAGATAGAAAATTAATCTCCAAGGAAAATTTGTTATATCCTTTATATTTTCTAGTAGTGTCATTTTAAGCAGAAATTGCTACTGTTTCTCCGTTTTCCTTACTTAACAAAATCTAAAATTTCAGGGCCCTATTTTAAAAACTTCCAAGTTATCAAAGAACTGTCAACATCAGGTAATAACAATGGCCACTAATTCCTGCACGAGATGCCATCTTCAGATACACTCCTGCCAGTGCAAATTATCTTAGGAAAGAAACAAATACCTGAGGAAAAGAGGCCCGTAGAGGAAGCCAACAGCTGAGGGCTATGACACCTGCTAATTTTTGATGTGTTGTAAGAGCTGTATACAATGATAAAGCACCTCCCTAAAATAAAGATATAAGTATTAGAATAATGACAGTAAAGTTCTTTTTAATGTGTTTCAAGATCTCTGATTTCTCCTTTAAAAGTCTTTTTCTATTCCAATCTATTCTTCTTTAGACACAACACTAAAAACAGTGTTTATTTACAACATGTTTTGCTTTTTCTCCTCCCCTCCAAGTCCATGTAGTCAATTCAGAAGTAAGCCAGCAAATTTACTGTAACTAACAGCTGTCCAAAAAACCCCAAACAGAGTATTACTCACAACAGTATTATCACTACTTTAGTATTTAATTTATTTACATGCAGACTGGGGAGTTGATCTACGAACCAATTAATCCTCTAACCTACCTACCACAGATGCCTTACAAGTATGAAGGAAAAGATTTCCCAAATAAATCCAGACCACCAAATACCTACCAAATTCAATTAAAAATACTACCAAGACTTTCAAGCAAAAGTATGTAGGTTATGTGCATAAAGATTTTAAACAGACTATTAGTTTTAGTACCTTTTTTACACATGCATATTCATTTTCCAGTGAACAGTAATTCTTTGCATAAAACAAAAAAACTTCATTTGTTAAAGCAAAGGAAAATTGACACATTAAAATTTTAGGGGCATCTAACATCAGCTGATCTCAAGTTAAGTGTCTGGGTTTCCAAGCTAATAAAGCTAGGTTACTTTGCTAGAAAAAAGACAATGGTTCTTTCCAACCATACCTTACCTGAGAAAAACCTCCCAGAATAATTCGATTGGAAGGAATTCCGTTTCTTACTTCTTGATCTATCAGTGCTTTAACTGCAACATAAATAAAGGCCAGTAGTTAAAATCCCCTCCATTCTCTAGAAAGCCCAGAAGAGGAAAGATGCCTTCTTCCTAGCATGAACAGAAAGTTAGTGAAAGCAAAATCTAGGCTGCTATACATTGAAAGTACCAAAAGATCTAGGGCACAGTCAGAAATTTCAGTGCCACTGTATCATTTCCAAAGAGAAAAACAAGCAAATAAGTCTTATAAAAGCCCTGGTGCTGGGAAGATGGTATCCTCTTCCAAGTAAAAGCAACACAACTGGATGCTAATACAGCTCTAACCTGTTGCACTACCCAAAAGCTCTTTAAAAAATCCTACATTTGTTCCCATATTTCAGACCATGAAGTGTTTATATTGGTGAGTTACTCTACTTACTAACAAAGTTAAAAAACAAACAAACAAACAACTCATCTAGCTAAACTTTGGTCAGGGATAATACCATATACACATATTCTTTTCCCTAAAAATACTATCTTTGGAAAACCTGTTTCAGATTGATAGCTCATTTTCAAGAACACCCAGAAGTACTTTTAAGACATAAAAAATACTCCTAAGCATACCACTCTCTGCCGCCTGCTTGATCCCAGCTTCATCTTCCTGTGAATCTGGAGAAAGTCCAATGATATCAAACCTTACAAAAACATCAACAAGAGCATTACTCATTAGAGCATCCATTCCACTTCCTTAATACACAAATAGTAAAATTTGGATGTTTTCCAGACAAAAATGTTAGCTGTCATATTGTTTAGTACCAACTACCCATGGATTACAAGAAACGGGACAATCTGCAAATGTGGCTTAAAAGACTAACCAACAAGGCTTTTCTGAGTTTTGCCATCTTCTGTAACTTACTGAAGATCAAGCAGCTCAGTTGTGATATTTGCTTCAAAAATATTAGCAGGAATTCTGCTCCGTGTAAAAATTAAAATATGGTTTGAAGAAATACAAGAAAAGCAAACACAAGTTACTTTAGGGGGGAAAAAAAAGCCCAAAACCCAACAAAACCAAAGACTGGCTTAAGATCATTGAAATCTACCATATTCTTCTTGTTCTCTATTCAGAATGGATGTTCTAAAGAACAGTTTCTACATATCCTACTGACCCACCAAATATTACTCACTAGTAGCAATAATATTTCCACTCCAAGTCTCTGCTTCTACTGACTATGAATACAGACACAATGCATACTACAGACCATACCTGTAAAATAAAATGGGGTTTTGTTCTAAGATACACAGATTAGTCCTGAGGAATAACCACTATCACAGGTACAAAAGAATAATTACAGTGTACTCATGACAGTACTTTTATAAGAACAGAACTAAAGCAAAAAGGTTTTTACACTTCCATGTGATTAAAACCAGACACTCAGGTTGTTCATGATTTTAAATTAAGAACAATGAGTTCATACCCTCAGATATAATTTGATTAGAACCATCTGCATTTGAACAAATACTTACCATGATGGCATAGACATGTTCATGTTCAAAGAAACTGGCATAACTGGCCTAGAAATGAGAATGAACACTCCTGACATAAGATATATACTGAAATTCAATAATGCAGATGCAGTAATGTCATGAAATTACATATCCCCTAACTCTGTCTTATTTTTAAGCAGTAATTAACATTAGCTGCTTTGCAGCATCTGTTGAAGAAACTCTGTTGAAACCTGCCAGCCCAAACACATTTAATATTCAGGGTTGAATTACCACTCTCTGTGGAGAGCAACCAAAACATTAATGGGCTGCCTTAAATGTGTGTGTGTGAGTGCATAAATCCCATAAAGGTATTTTTAATATACATATATAATTTAGTTATTTCTCAGTAGGAGTTATTTATCACAGTTCCACACACATGTTCAGTGGATTATGGCACCTTATACAGCAGCATCAGCAGGAAGCAGCCAAATGCAGCACGTGGTGGAGCCTGGCCACACATGCTTCTGTCAACAGCTGAATCTGCTTAGGCAGTGCCTGCCTTCACTGCTGGACTCCTTCCCACCCCTCTGCTGCTGTGTGGCATCTTTTCAGCCATACTAAGACAGCTTCAATGGATCATGCCATGGATCAAATCTGGCTTTAGTTTTAATCTATAGGAACTGAGCAGCATAAGTTCTGCAGGGAAGGACTGAAAGAAGACAAAGGGCAAGCAAAGAAAACAGCAGATATTGCTAAGCTCCTTTTGAATGGCTCAGCAAAGCTTGGCCATGTGGTAAAACAAATGACTAAATCACAGCTCAGTAATACACCAAAACATTGCTTCCTTTTCTCCCTATCATCTCTGCTCCACGTCTGCCAAGATGGCTGGAGCAAAAGACAATCTGAATTTTGCATTAAAATAAATTAAGATTATATTTTATTAGTTTTTCTACTACCAAGTAAATACTAGATGGATCTTACTGCCTTATTTACTGACACCTGACCATGCTTAGAAGTATTTAACTTCTCAAATTGCACAAAGACAGCTCAAATTGCTTTATTTGCTGAAAATATCAATATCCTGTCAATCTTTAAATTTCTTTGTAACTTACAGTAAGTTATAATCTACTATACAGACACACACAAGTTTAAGTACACATACCTAATACAAATTATGTGTAATGGTAAGTAAAATACAAAAACAATATTCTTTGACAAAATTGTTTTTGACAAAAGACTGTTGGGGGGGGCAAGGAACAAACAACTCAGCAGAAAAAAAGGTCAAAATATTATAATTTTGCATATAAAACTTTCCAAATATGTTTTCAGTCTGAATTAGTAACAAAACCAAAATACAAATAAAAATGCAGTTTTGCCCCAAAGTAAACCACAAAGCAGTTCCTATAAACAAGAAACACTTAATAGCATCAATGTTATTTTAGAGTGGGCTTTTATATAAAAAATGAAATGCAGAGATAACCAAATACCATTTGACTTCATAATCTGTGCAAGTGCCTTAACATGCAACTCTACAGTAAAAGGTAAAACAAGAAAAGTTACAAACTTACGCATGTGGGCAAATGTATTTCACATGGGGGCTTTTGATACCAGCAAGTGCTTCTGACCATCCGTGCCTGTTAACAAAAATATATTCAATTGCATTTATGTGATGGCTTAGCTCTTATTTCTGTGTTGCTGTATCAGCACAGACCAAGCATGAAATATGCTGAATTGGATCAATACAAACACATGCCTAGAAAATGTTTACATCAACCACAGTATGCTATGGACATAGTACTAAACTTAGAAGGTTTGTTCAGCCCTTGAATGCTTGTGACATATATACAGTCAGGGAGACTCGATCTAATTTGACTGCCATAGTTGTGGCACAGCTACAGAAATACCACTTTGGCTCCAGGCAAAGCCTGCTCTGTATCTGTCTGGCTTTATTAATCTGTGTGCCACAACAGATGCACACAGGTATCCTGCTTCCCGGCAGCTCAGAGGCTGCTGTGCTGCTCCTGCAGAGTTAAGACAGCTTCTTTGACAATCAACTTGCCACTCTGTGAACCACATTTGCTACGTGGGACAGTAGCAAGCTGACACCTAAGCTAACTCCACATGGAGCCAACCTAATCAATCAGCCCTATTAACTTCAGCTCAGCTTGAATGCTCTTGGATTCAGGCAGTCCTGAACAACACCCCAGATTGCAGCAGCTTTTTAATCTCAAGCAGATACTGTATATGAATGTCCATAACAATACAAGATCTGCACAGGAGGTGAGTTAATGAGCTTCCTCCAAACCAGAACACTGGAGAGCATAATGTAAAGACTCACTCCAAGCCTCATCTAGATAGGGACTGACCTTGACCCAAATCTGAACCCATGCAGAACCACTGCATGTGCCTGCACATGGCTTTCCAGAACACTCAATAGCACCTGCATTTCCTGATTTTTGTCATCATTTAGTATTCCTAATTCACCCACTGAATTAGACACTGGAAATTTGGTTCTAAGCAGGAAACATCTTTAACAAATTCATCAGTGACACAGCTGAACTAATCAGACCAACAGCAGACCAGCCATAAAAGCATGTTTGGTTTAGTTTTAGTATCATCCTGAAAAGTTAATGTATGTTACCTAAAGTTAAAGGCATTTCCAATACACTGATATCACAGACATTTGAAGCACTGACTGCATATCTCAGCCTACTTCTTACCAGTTTTTTTATATCTATTATTAACAAATTGCAGGTAATACGACTTGCATGATATTTGCAGTATCACAGGAGGTCAAATAAGAATCTAAAGGAGAAATATGACTGAGAAAAAATAGTTACATAAGAATTTGGGAACACTTTTTAGCCTACTATAAAGGCTAATGTGACAAATTTGGAAAGCAACATTATGTGCACATTAATGCAGACTCCTTAGAACAATCCTCTATGTTGCACCTTTTGTTCAGATTTTGACAAGTATGTACTGGTCTTTAAGTGCCATTTATATAGGAGCTAAGAGAGAAAAAGAACATAACTTCTGTTAGACACATTCCGGAGTAAGAGAAATACAGCTGGTAAACTGAAGTGATGAATTTAAAAATTGATGTGAAGTGGAACAGGTCAGTTTAAACTAGGGAAGTTACAAAATTGTTAATAAATTCACCTCAGAAAATTTTTTGGGTCACTACTACTGTTTTATTTAAAAAAACCCTGAACAGCAGTATATCAAAGGCAGCCTATCTAATCTAATCTGCAGCAGACTAGAAGAAGAAATACAACTATATCACTGTATTTCCACAGACGTGTCATGTCTTGTTAAATGCAGACATTCCAGTACGCTCAGTGCATTTGCAAGATTGAAGCTGTGCATTAGCTCTGACACTGAAATGGAAATGCCACCTTGTCTAAGGAATACAGCTTATGTTAAAGAGCAAGTCTCTCTTTTTCACCCCTTGCCAAAACCAACATCAACCTGATTTGCAAGGACTCAAATTCCAAAAGCTCAAAAGATTCTGCAATCACTTGCTGAACATTTGGTGCCAAGATGCAGGCAGTACTGCTGCCTCAGCTGCGTTCTACCAGCAGAAAGGAAGAGGGATAATGCAAACAAGGCGTTGTGTCAGCACAACAAATCAGAGCAAAAATCTCCACTTGTAGAATACTGCCAAGTGCATGGACTTGACTCTTTTTTAACTTACTAAATGCCCTGGTTATGCAAGTTTTAATTCTGACAGCTAACTTTTGTCAGTTCTTTGGAAAAAATTACATCTTAAACATAGCAAGTTTCAACTGAGAGGGAACATGCAAGCTCCAGGTAACAAAAGTTCTTAAAAAATATTATGTAATTTTGCCCACAAGGGAGCACAATAGACAAAGCATTCATGCTACTTATTTTCAGTATCTAAGTGCCAATTCATTTAAAGTCTTCCACTAAAAAGGCTTTAACACTCTCTTGTTAATTCAATGCTTTTAATGAATGCATGCTTATTTCTGGGCACACACAAGCTTCAAACAGAAACATTACACCAGAGCTAGAATGCCTCCCAGAAATTCCCTACTACCCTTTCCATTTCTCCTCAAACATGGAAATAATAGGAACAAGGCAACAGGGCATTTCACATTTGATTTGGGTGGGTTTTCTTGGAGTCTGAAGACCTTATTTGAGAGACAGCAATCTGTAGACATTAGGTGACTACTTTGGAGTTTGCTTAGATAAATCATAGGGGTCTGGATTTTAGTGTAAGTACAACATATATTGATGAAGAAACCACGGACTAACTGCACCTATTGGCAAACCAACAATCCACAAGTCTGGAATAAAAAAGAACCCTAAATTTAGACAAGCACAGCCATAACCAGAAACCCACTCTCAGGAAAGCAAATGATCAGAAAACCACAGACTTCTTTTTCTACAAAGTTTGTCACAAGAACAAAAGAGAGATCACATTCAGACCAAATTAGGTGAGTAAAGTTTTTGAGGACTTAGTGGAAAATTTTAAGTAAATAGTTGTCACCATCATTGCAGGACACATGAAGTTTTATCTGTTGCTGGCCGCTGCATTCAGTAAAGGGCAAAATAAGAAACTTAGGTAAATTTTAACAGCTCACGTGTTTAAAATACGCAGATTATATTTGAAAGTATAATAGCTACTGAGTATGCAACAGATCAGAATACACACCCGGTATCTCCTAATCCGTGAAGAAAAATGACCTGAGAGAAATAAAACAACAACAAAAAAAGACAACAAA
This sequence comes from Aphelocoma coerulescens, assembly GCF_041296385.1. Classification (NCBI taxonomy): domain Eukaryota; kingdom Metazoa; phylum Chordata; class Aves; order Passeriformes; family Corvidae; genus Aphelocoma; species Aphelocoma coerulescens. The sequence continues at coordinate 127,807,094 of NC_091015.1, forward strand.
GGTAGCGGTTTAGGATCACTAAAGAAACAAACGCACCTCGCCCACGGGCCCCAGGCGCCCACCCAAGGTCAGGCACAGTTCGGAGCACGGCACCACTTTCTCCCAAGAAAACTCCGCTTCGCTCACTTCCCCTCCCCGGCCCCGCCGCCATCAGCGGCCGCTCCCCGCGGGCACCGCTGACCTTCCAGGTGCCGAGCCCGGCCCGCCTGTGGCAGGGAAGGAACGAGATGGGCCCCCCGCCATCCCCCTCAGCCGTAGCGCGGCCGCGCCTCGCCCCCCGCCCGCGCCCGCCGCGCCAACAAAGCCGGGCGGCGGCGCTCCCTGCCCGCGCCCCCTGCCCGCGCCCCCGCCCGCACTCACGGCCGCTGTCGCCTTCCTGGCGGCCGGGACGATGGCAGGGAGAGGAGCCGACATGTTGTTGCCGCACATACACCGGGCTGCGGGGCGGCCGGCGGGACACGGGCCAGCGGCGGGGAGGCGGCGCGGGAGGGCGGCGGGAGCCGGGTGGGAGGGGCGCGGGCGGGCGGGCGCCTTGTGCTGTGCTTTAAGGCCCGGGGGGGAAAGGAAATTACGGTGTCCTTAAACAGGTAAAATATAAAAGGCTAAGTCATGGGAAGGCAGGAAAACCAGCAGAAATATAGCAAACAGCACGGTTAGACGGGGCTCATCTGTCCTCATCGGATCAGATGCCTTCACCACCGAATTAAATCTGGCTTACAGCTCACAAGTCACTGATTCTTACTCATCTTGAAATGTGTTAGGCTCTTCAGGCACTCTGGTTGAAGTTACTGGATCATTCCAGTCCATTCCAAATACTTAGACCAACTCTGAATATGTATGGCAAACACATTTCTATCAAAACGAAATACTTTGTTCTTTGTCTTCTATTCCGTACATCTTTGTCAGATATTTACTCCCAGAAAATCAATATGTTCATTGTATTTGCCGGGTGGTAACTGGCTGGCATGGATGCTTGTTTGGCAGCTCCAACAGCAGCTGAGTGCACACTATACTTCTTTCACATCCTTCCCACTGCTGTGTTCCATATCAAACAGGGATGATTTTTCACAAAGCTTTAGCTCATCAACATCGCCAGCATTGGCTGCATAAAATTTATTGGAAAAGCCTTTATGCCAGTTGTGTAACATTGAATACACATCCTCTTTTGCCATGATTGTTTTGATACATAGTATTTATACAAGAGCATCCCTGTTGTTACTAAAATTGGATTCTTTTCACAGGTAACTCTTTTTGGTTTGATTTGTCTCTAATTTAGCGTGTGCTCCTGCCTCATGTACTGTGCCCAATTCAAGTCCGTTAAGAAAATACATTAAAAAAAAGTTTATGCATAAAAAATTCTTCAAAGATTAGGAGCTTCACATTATGTCAAGTGCTTATTAAGTATGCTGACCCTGACTCCTGCTCTAGATCATCTTTTTGGGACATGAATAAAATTTTGCTTTCCCTCTCTACTCTGCTATTTACCACGTAAATGTCACTTCCATAAGGTGAGCTGCTGCTGAACCTCCAGCCTAAGAAGTCAATAGTCTGCTCACAAACAGAACAAGACTTAATATTTTAGTCATTAGAGATGGAATGATCTTACTTGAATTCCCAGTTGCTGCTAGCATGGCCCTGGGGGCACTGGAGAAATGTGAGGTCTGCATGGATTGGGCATGGGGCAGTCTGCTGGTTACAGGCAAGTGTTCAAGAAATTGACCTTCAGGAATCACAAAGGAATTGCTGAAAACATCTGAGCTGTGAACCTTTCAAAAACTGGTACATTGTCTGTCTCTTTGGAGTGAGATATCTGTCATATGTATGATACTGTTCTATCTGATTTGAAATTTCTGTTTAAAGCAGTGAGAGTTTTAGAAGGGAAAGCATTCTCTAAATTATGTGGTTTCCCCTGCCCTAGAGGCTAAAATGGGCTTCGATAAGATGATTGTCCATACCAGCATCTTGTGTATTGTTACAGTGTAGTTTTTCTTAATTTTTTTTTGAAGAGAGTAAGAAGCTATAGAGATTTCATACTGGAATGCACAGATTTCTGCAGCATGACTTCCATATTTCCATTTTACCCCCATTTACTCTCAGGGCTGGCAGAGCTGCTGCCTGATCTCCATCTGAAGCTGACATTCAACATGGAAGAAGGTACTGTCAGACAGAAGTTTCCGGATGGAAAGCAGGGTATTACATCAAGGAGTATCAGCTTTCACGATGGGAACTGGCCTTTCTGCTCTGTAACTCCACAATGGCAGCATCTACAATTCAGTTCTTCACTGCACTTAAGTCTGCACTCTGCACACCCTTCCCACCAGACCACTACACTGATGGAAACTGCTGTATGGTTTTCCAGTAGGTACACATTTAAATTTAAAAGACTGAAATAATACATGTGATCAAGTACTGCAGCAGTACTAAGAAAGTCTCTGTCTTGGTCTTGGCTGTGGTGATTTTCTTCCCAGTGGCTGGTGAGGGGCTGTGTTTTGGGTTTGTGCTGAACACAGTGATGATAATACAGAGATGTTTTCGTTGTTGCTGAGCAGGGCTCACACACAGCCAAGGCCTTCTCTGCTTTTTGTGCTGCCACGCTGGTGAGGAGGCTGGGGGTGCATGGGAGGGTGGGAGGAGACAGAGCCAGGACAGGTGACCCCAGCTGACCAGAGGGATATTCCAGACCAGATGGCATCATGTTCAGTATGTAAAGTGGGGGAAGAAGAAGGAAGGAGGCACATTTGGAGTGACAGTGTTTGTTTTCCCAAACAACCATTACAGACGATGGGGCCCTGCTCTCCTGGAGATGGCTGCACACCTGCCTGCCCATGGGAAACAGTGAATTAATTCCTTGTTTTGCTTTGCTTGGGTGCACAGCTTTTGCTTTCCCTATTAATCTGCCTTTATCTCAAGCCACGAGTTTTCTACTTTTTATCCTTCCAGCTCTTTCCCCGGTCCCACTGGTGGGGCAGCGAGCCTGTGTGAAGCTTGGATGATGTCTGGGGTTAAGCCTCGACAGCCTCCGACCGTAATGGGTATTTCCAGTACCGGCACGGGCTGCAGCACCGGCCACTCGGGTTTAGATGCAGCCTGATGGTTTTAAAGACTCGCCTTTGAAACACTTGGCTGAGGTCTCTGTAATAAAACAGCAGGTGCTGGAAAACGAAACGTAGCGAGGGCCTTTTGCTCAACCATTGGAATTCCGAGCTCCGGCACCATTAAAAGATCGGGCCCGCCGGCGGCTGCGCGACACTGCTGGGAAGGCGCGGGAGGTGCGGTTTACGCTGCTGCCGTAAAGCGCCGTGGCCGGGCGCGGGCGCCCTTGAGAGTGAGCGGCCATGAGCGGGAGCGGCGGGAGCCGGGCCCTGGAGCTGCTGCGCTCGCTGCCCAGGGTCAGCCTGGCCAACCTAAGGCCCAACCCCGGCTCCAAAAAGCGGGTGAGTGCCTGCAGCCTGCCGTGGGGGGCCCTGGCGGCAGGACTGTCTCTCGGCAGCCGGCGCGCCCGGTCCCGGTGTGGTTCGCCGCCAGGGCTGTCGGAAGGACATCATCCTGGCAGGACCAGGAGAATGACCTGGCCAGAATAGGCGTGGGAAGGCAAAGGAGTGGATGGCACTGCTGTGTGTGTTGGCCCCGTGCTTGCCCTTTGCGTGCCTTGTTGCCGATGTGTGTGGCCATCCCCACAGAGAACTGGCTGATGAGTGGTGCTGGCTGAACCTCAGGGCCATTGGTGGGGCTGGAGGGGAATAGTAAAAGGTTTTTCATTCCACATGTTGATGGGATGGAGTAGTATGTTTGGAAAGGGAGGGTCAGAAGGCTTACGAAGAAAAGGGATGTGATGCCAGCTAGCATTCTTTTTACCGTCTCTTGAAAACAAAACTGTTATCTGTCTCCTTATAAAGTGGTAGAGAAATTAAGACAAGAAACCAGGGAGAAACCTCCCTGATTTGGGGGAAATGTTGAACAGGGGGATGAGGTTCAAAGGCTGAAACCATAGGAACAGAGAAGGGAACAGCAAGCAGCACTCTCCTAAAAGTGCTCAAGACTGCCTAGAGCTACTAAATAGTATAGAATTCAAGTGCAGCTTTGTGTTAGACACGACCATCTCTGCCACCAAAGGAAGCTGACTTGTCCCCAAACTATTTGTGGTGCCAGCCTAAAGCTGTGCTCTGCAAAAACCATTAACTGCTTTTCTATTTTTCCACCTAGAAAAGATCTATAACGTAATTTTTTCCCCAAGAATCAGCATTTCGCTCAATTGCTTCTATCTCAAAAATCTGATGTTTTATAGATGCTTGTCTCTGAAGTAGTTGACTAAATGTATCACTGATTGTTTTGAAGGAAAGAAGACGTGGCCGTGGAAGATACGGTGGTAGGAAGTGTGGCCGAGGTCACAAAGGAGAAAGACAAAGAGGGAATCGCCCCCGATTAGGCTTCGAGGGTGGTCAAACTCCATTTTACTTGGCCATACCAAAATACGGATTTAATGAGGGACATAGGTAAGTTTCTTCACGTTTACTTGGAAATTAATAATTGTCTGCTTTTCTTGATCTTTCTCCTGAAGCAAGAATCTAATATGCCTAAACAGGCCTAACTGAAAAAAGTTCGGCCTCCCAAATTTCTCTCAGGTTGTTAGCTACTTTACCAGAAGAATCTCCCATTTCTTGTGGGATCATTCTTTTAATTATTTCCTGTTTTGTACATCTGCTTATTTACTCTCTTCATAATCCTTCATGTGCAGCAGGCTACCCTCCTCTTCCAGCTGAGTGAATTTCTCCTCTGAAAGTATTCCTTCATTCCTGCTTGTTTTTCCCTCATAACCCAGTGAACTGAGTGGGAACAGTCCCAGTGATAGGAGTGAGGATGTTAGGCATGGAGGTGTAATCCAAAGCCTTGCTTTGTTGTTTCTCCTCACTTTATTCACCAGAAGCTCTGATCTGCTGCCATCCAAACAATTCTGCTTCTCTTCATGGTTGAACCTTTTCAGCACTCTTGACACTGTGGTCTTTGTCTATCTGTGCCCCGCCTGTTCCACCTAGGATCCTAACAAGCTCTTTAATACCAAATCTGCTGGATGAGGCATTTAGTCATCTTTCACCATTGTTCTCCTTGGGCATTCTGCCTTGTTTAATACTTTTGTCCTTTTTGCACATTGCACTGGTTTGTGCCATGTCTTTATCCCACCTTTCTAATGTCTAAGGTTATTCTTCTAACATGTCTTTTCTCCAGTCACTGTTCTCACCTGGAGAGATGTATTGTCAGCGTTTTCCAAATTTTCTTCACTTATATTGATAATTAAAAAATTTGGATTAAATTTTTTTTATTTGTTTGGGTTTTTTTTTAAAGCTGGGCTTGTTTCATCAGATAGCATTTGTGTTAGGTGGGTCAGTAACCATTTTGTTGCTTTTAGATGTGGTCTTGAAAACTTCTGTGTCCATACAATGCTGCTACAGGCAGTAGTAACAAAAACCTACACCAAGCAGACAGTTCAAGGATGAAAATACTAATGTGTATTTGTGAATTGTTAGACTTGATTTCATGTTCCATTTCCTGTTACCACTGCATCAATAGCTGAGCACTTCTATATTTCCATTCTTTATGCATGTGGTAGACTTACAGACCTGTCCCAGTTGTTAAAGAGTTTTCTCTGAATCTTAATAGTTTGGAAGTCTGACTCAGATTTTCAGGTACTGTTATTTCCTCTTGATTGCTTAAATTATTATAAGAGTAAACAAGAAGCAATTTCAATAGCTGAAAGCAGTGTAGATCCACAGTCCTGCAAAGGAAATGCTCTAGAATGCAGGCACTCAGCATCTTATGTTAATAGTAGTCACAAATTCATAAATATCCAACAGAAAAAAATCCAGCCTCCTGCAGTGACAAGAAATTCTTAGGGTCTTGCTGTTTTTGACAACGTCTGACAGCATATGAAAACAAAAAAAGTGCTCTGTAGTTTCAATGTCAATGTAGTTTCAGTGTCAGGCTACTGTAAATGTTTCTGTGGTGACCACTGTAAGTGCCCTCGAGTGACGCTGTTGGGCAGGGGGGAGCACACCAAGCAATGTCTCTGCCTGTTTACCTTCACCTCACTCCTCTTCTGCCTCCACTTCTTGAACTTTTTCTATGTAGGGAGCTGTCTGACAGCACAAATTCTGTAAGTGGCTTGCCAATAACAGCGATCAGCTGCTTCCCAGTTTTTCAGTTGCTGCTCAGAGGCTTCTGATAGCAGCCATCAAATGGATTGTAGGAGAAAGTTTTGAGCATGAGCATTGATGGTGTGAATAGACAGGAATAGTCTCTGGTATTAGAAAAGTGTGCTAAGGATTGGTTTGTACAGTAAAGCTAGAACTTCAGAAAACACAAAAGTAGGTTCTGCTGAAGCCAATGGCTGTTGACAAGAGATTCCAGCTCCCTTTGGGGATGTGGGTTAATGCATATTTTCTCAATATTTCTCTTCCTTGATGGTGTTTTGAGGGAGATTCCTTTCAGTACTTCTGAGAGGTCAGGTATAGTGGTAGTGGATCAGAAAATGTTGTTGGATGTAAGCTATGCAGGAGCAAGTACAGAGTTTGGCTGATAGTCTTTGACTAAGTTTGTAGGGGAGGAGATGTTTGGTTTTTTGACTGTATTATCAGTGAAGCCCCCAAGCTGGCTTCACTTTGAAGGTGGTAGTTATTTATTATCTTGTTGGTTTGCCAAGAAATGCTGACACTGTACTGTCTTAGTATTTTTTTAGTTTAGGAGTAGGTAAAAACCAGAATATCTCAGTTGACCAGTTGCTATTAAAGCTTCAGTTTTGTACATTTCTCATTGTTTTGTTTGAGTTGTTTGGTTTTTTTGTCTTTCTCTCCCCAGCTTCAGACGTCAGTACCAGCCTCTGAGTCTTCAGAGGCTGCAGTACCTGATTGATTTGGGCAGAGTTGACCCCACACAGCCGATTGACTTAACTCAGCTCATTAACGCCAGAGGTGTGACAGTGCAGCCTCTCAAGAGGGATTACGGTGTCCAGCTGGTGGAGGAGGTATGCAGACAACACACTTAGTACTTCAGGCTTTCAGATTGTAATTCCCACAGTTTGGAAGCATCTTTGATTCTCCAGATCAGTTTGCTGTGAAATTTTTGTGGATCATAAATCCACTAGAGGGCACTGTGTGTCAGCAAAAAAAGAAACAACTCAGGAGGATGTTTTCATACCTGAGGGGCTGCAAAAATGAGAGTTAAGGAGCACATAACAAAAGGCTGAAGAAGTATTTTACAACAGAAAACTAAAATGTAGTGAAAAAAATGTATGAGTATTTTGGAAATGGAAAGGTTTTTTTAATTCAGTCCAAGTGACTGAGGGCAATTTGGTTACCTATCTTGGTGCAGGGAGCAGACAATTTATATTATTTTGCAAGATTTAATGTTCATTACAAGTTTTTAGAGAAGAATAAATGTATATCTTAAAATACTCATTTTAATGTTACTGTAATATGTGTTGAAATTTACAGGGTGCTGATATTTTTGCAGCAAAAGTAAATATTGAAGTGCAGAGGGCATCTGAATTAGCAATTGCAGCCATAGAAAAAAATGGAGGCGTAGTAACAACATCATTCTATGACCCAAGGAGCTTGGGTAAGAACTTCTTTTAATTTCTGCCTTTTTTTTTTTTTTAATGTGCCAAAATTAAATGATCCAAATCAAAGTTTCAAACACATTTTTTAGTAGAAAGTCATCAGCTTATAAAAGCTTCAAAACCAGTTACGTGTATATTTATAGAATCATAGAATACTTTGGGTTGGGAGGGACCTTAAAGATCATCTAGTTCCAGCCCCCAATGATGAATGATAATGCATCCTCAGTTTTGGCTTTTTTCAACCATTCACCTGTTTAGTCCTTCCAGCGTTAGTAGTTGTATACCAATCAACCAGTTAAGGAAATCTGAATAGCTTTGTAAATAGAGGACCTAAAAATAATGTTTAGCTGAATTTTTGTCTTCTGTTTCCCATGTTTAATAGCACTAAGAAAACCCAGGAAAAAATAGATTTAAAAAATACTGTGGGTGTTTATATTTCTAATTTAAAATGCTTTTCCACTTAAAGTGAGGAAGTAAGTTACAGAAGCTCAGAATCATTCCAGTTAAAATGGCTATTGTTTTCAGAACACTTTCACTGAAGAATGAGGCTTTGCTTTGCTTGAGGCTGCATCCTGCCTAGCATTCATTCATGCAGTTTTTATTGACAATAATGCAGCTTTCATGTGTGAATGAGGCTGAGAAGAAGAGGAATAGATGTTTTTAGTGTGCAAAATATGCTACCCTGGAGTGATACAAGGGATTTTTTTCATTCCAGAAAAGAATAAAAATAATAAAGTTTAAAGATTCTGGAATTTAATTTGCCAAAATCAGTAAAATTTGAGGAAGAGACGATAGTCCCACAAAGGACTAAGTAGATACATGTGCCATTGATAATTCATTTAAAATACTTATAGAAACACTAAATTTGGCATTTGTTGGTACACTGTGTAAATAGCCATGCAAGTGCTTTGCTTCAAACTTGGAAATAGACCTTTAAATAAAAGGCAGCATCTAGCTTAGTTATGGTTATTTTTACCAAGCAGGTATTCTAAATGTATTACCAGTATCAACTCCTCTAGACTGATGCTATAAATACCAGTTAAAGCAGAGTTGTTTGTTTGGTTAAGTGAAACTTGCAAACCACTATCTCATTCTGAACAAGAATATTCTTGAGATTTGATTATTTGCTTGGTACTTTTTCATATAAATGTAGTAATTAATTTAGTAGACAATAAGAAGGTGTCATTTAATATTTTTAAATCTGTATTATGAGGTGCAGTCACTAATTTTCTCTCATGTTTGCCCACAGAAATTCTATGCAAGCCAGTAGTATTTTTCCTGCGTGGCAAACCTATCCCAAAGCGAATGCTCCCACCTGAAAACCTCGTCCGTTACTACACAGATCCCAGGAATCGGGGGTACCTGGCAGATCCTTCTAAGGTTGCAGAAGCCAGGCTGGAACTTGCCAAGAAATATGGCTATGTTTTACCAGACATAACTAAAGATGAACTCTTTAAGATGTTGAGTGCACGCAAGGATCCTAGACAGATATTTTTTGGTCTTGCTCCAGGATGGATTGTAAACCTGGCAGACAAGAAAATTCTAAAACCAACTGATGAGAGTCTGTTGAAATACTATAGCTCATGAATTCAGGACTGGAGACAACTGCAGGTGTACAGGAAACACCTGGGTATGAAATAATGGATAGAAGTGTGTGTTTGTTTGTTTTTAAGACTCCTATTATACTAGACAAAACATAAATTTTTCTTCATGTAATCTTCTGGTGTAGCTCTCAACTTTTTTATTGTCATAATAGAGTGTATCAAAAGTCTTAACATTTGAAAACTATGTGGAGTCTGACATAAAGTGGGCATCTGGGCACTTTCTCTTCCAATGGTTTGCCAGTTATTGTTTCAGGCAAAGGTTTTGGTGTTGCATTTATTTTAGAGGATAATTCCAAAGAGTTATTTGACCTAATAATTGGTTTATATTCCCCCCCCCAATTTAAAATCAGACACATGACTGTACAAAACTAGAATTAGTTTTAGAGTCATATTGCATAAAATTATAAGTTCTAGCAAATATATCTTGAATAGCTGTAAGAGGTATTTTTGATTGGGGAAAAATAAAAATAACCAAAAATAACAAAGTACAAAAGATTTCATTAACTTCTCAAATTCCATAGCCATGTCTTGGGTTTTGCCATTGCCATTAATAGCACCAGAGCCTGAGAGGTCTTGATTTTTTATCTTACTTCTTCATATGCAATTGAGAAAGACAGGGTGTGCAGTTTAAAATAACTTTCTATGTAAATTGGGGGGGGGGAAGATAACTGTCTTAATTCAAACATAATTTAAAACTTGTCCTGACACAAATGTAATCTCATTAATAAAATTGCATAGCAGGATCCAGAGTTAATGAAGGACAGATTATGAAGGATGGGGATGTGATGGGTGAAGTACACAGTTAAGATTCAGTTTGTGGTGACAGTGGACAAATGAATTTAAATGTTGTGAAAAGTTATGAACAAATTGTGTTTATGGGAAACAGCATTTTAATCACACCAACTTGATTAAGTCTTGAAAAATATTTTCCAACAAAGGTTTCTTTCGTCAGTCTCTCCAGAGTGCTGCGTTATTAGTATTCAAGAGTATTCTAGGTTTTGTGTGGAAGCTTAGGATTGGACATTTGGGACAATGAGCCAGACAGTAAAGAAGGGTGAGGGGGGAGACCAAGATAATGTATCAGAACATGCTCTGACTGCTCAGAAGTTAATGAGCTGCTTCATAATTTCATGGTTTAATTGAAGCTGAATTTGGTTTTAAAATAGTCATAATTTGATTATAAGAATGCAGGAAGCAGTCCAGGGGACCAGAACAAGAGAAGTCATCTTGTTTTCCAATTTTCATGTGCCTTTGGAAGTGCTACTTAGTTTGCTGTAGCTGCCAAACTGTCCCATCTCATAGGGAAAGTCCTCTGTGTGCTAGACTCTTCTTTCTCCTGTATGACATCTGTATTTTGCTGGTATACCTCAATGGGGGAGGATTTAAGAAAAATCTTACTTTTCTTTCAGATAATAAAAAGAAGCAGATGAATTTTCGTTGATGTTTGTCAACCAACCCAGATTTTTCCTTTGCTCAACAACCTGCATTATCAATTAACATGAGCATCTGTAATCACAGAAAAAAATAAAACAAGTTTTCTCACTCTGATTAAATAATCTGAAATCAAGAGATTAAGAATAGAAAGTCATTAAATTCTGACAATTTACTCTTCAACTTCTATTGTTCCTTGTTAATGTGTGTTAAATGCTATCAGTAATGGTCATTCTCCCAGCTTGGGGTTTAAGTATAGGTGAAACATAGCAAAACAACAGCAATATAAAATTGGACTATGAATAGCAGGAATTTTGTTTTAGTAGCATTAACATTCATATTTTATAAGGTGCCCAACACTTTTTTGGCACGTTAAGAATAATGCTGTGTGCCAAAAAAAGTACAGTTGGTGTTAACTTGAATGTGAAGTAAATAACTTTCTCACTTTAGATGTATCCTGTTCTGCATCCTGATGATTGTTGGTTTGGAACCTTAAATGACAAGCAATACTTTTTTCTTTTTCTTTTTTTTCAAGTTTTTGTTATTACAATAACTTTACAATAACAATATTACTACTGCCTCCATTTGGGAAGGAGTTGGAGAGGGGGAAGAGTATTTATTGCCTTCCCTTATTTGTGCCATAATGTTTCTGTTTTTATGAATCAATTCACAATTGTATTTTGTGGAGGTGGTGGTACTCAACAGGAAAGCTACTTAACTGGAAGTGAAGAAGGAAGTTAGTCATATTAGTGAAGACCAGAAGACAAAAGTGTTTATGTATCATTGTGTATTTTGGGGAGGAGAAGACGGGGGAAGGCAAGTTTGTTTCCATTTCTGCTCTTTGTATTAAAATGAACAAATTGCTCTCAGCAACTTTTTTTCTAAATCAACTTCTTTGATACACACACGCGTACACGCGCTGGTTTCTGTAGGTTTCTAAATGGTTTTCAGGTGAAAGGGTAACTTGGATAAAATGATAACAGTGAAAGAAAGAATGAAAACAGGAAACAGATGTCTGGTGACGTCGAGGGATTGGATAGCACTTATTCAGTGAACGATGTCTTAGTCACAAGGCAGCTGTATCCTGGCTCTGATACTGCAACGGTACAAATACCTTGGAGCCAAAACAGCCACGTTCCACAAAATCCGGTCATTCTACTTTATAAAGGTGATCTTTTATCATCTTATAATTGGAGAGGGCAAAAAAGGGCTATGCATTCCTTTATTTAAAATATGCAATGCTTGTCTTTTTTTTCTCACTTCTGTTAACAGTAGCCAGTATTTTATATCAGTCGTTTGAATTTTTATTTACTAGTGCAAAAAGTCACAAGGCTATAGAGGATTTCCTGTTCACTTTATCTCATCAGGAACACAAGTCTCCGAGCAACCAAATACAGAATTATCAAAAGCACCAGTAAGTTATTGACAAGGTTTCTAATAAACCCATAATAAACAATGTCCCAAAGGACTGTTGTTTATATGTCAGACTTCCTGGTGCAAGACTAAGTCTGTGCTGGCATCTAAGGCCATTCTCCTTTCTTAGGTATATGGATGATGTTTTCATGTTCATAAGATAAAGGATTGCCTTGGATATCCTGTTTTGATACAGGTTTTTCATGTGCAACAATGCGTGACACAGCAAGAAGCACCCAATCTGCTGTAGCTGGAAAGGCATGCTGAAAGCCATGTCCATTTTTATCAGCAACATCATACTTCTGAATGATTACTTGATAAAACTGATTACAGATGTGAGACTGCAATCAATATAAAGGCCTGTAAAAAAGTACATACTTTGTTGTTTCATACTGTGATAATTAGAAATCACCTATTTCTTAGGAGCAGACTACTGACTGCAGCCAGTCCATACTATACTTACAGGTAGCTGGCTGCAGACTCAAAATGCAGTGAATTAAAATTCCCTTTTGCTCATATGGATGACAGTGATAACCTGGCTTCATTATAGTTCATATGGAATTTGTGTTTAACAGTCTAAAGTTGACTGTACAATCCACTGATTTCCAAAAATGAATAAATTAATGAATCACTGGCCCTGATCTGAATCCTCTTTGGCACTGTGCCAGCATTGTTTTGACATAGAAGCATAATTGATGTTAGTCCTCCAGGAAGTCATATAAAAGTGATCAATTACGAAGATAGCTTCCCATTGCTATTTTATTATTTTCTACCATTATTTCTATTTTATTTTCTATATTAAAACCTTAAATGCCAATGCAAAACTAATTTTGCACTGTTTAACACTCACTTCTGTAAGTAATTTGAAATTGTTGCACAAGTCCCATATTTTAAATATTTAAATGTTATATTTACATATATCTAAAATAAGAAAGATATTCTGTATATCCAAAATGTCCAATTTAATATTCTATATGCAGCTTTATGTTTTAAAATTTTCTGAAAAGGTGATCAGACAGGAATAGTTTTATATAACTCACAATCTGCACTTCAGTTTAATGTTCTGGTTTAGTCTATGAAGAGAGGTCCAAGTGTGACAGGATTCTTGCCCATTAGAGCAAAATTATGAACTTTTTAAGCTCCTTTATCTCCTGACCAGGTGGCTCATCTTGGTCTTTTGTAGCTGAATATGGCATTGTCTAAAGAAGTATGGTTTCTCAGTGGAAGCACACTATCCTCAGATCTGTTCTGTTCTCCTGTGCTTAATATCCCCTCTGATGCACATGCATCTTCTCAAGGTCTCTTCTCACCTTTCCCGTTGTGGTGGTGGGAACTACAGGGCTCAATCATTCTCACAGTGTCATCCTGTCTGGCCCACTCTGAGTTTGAAAATCTGGTTGTTTTATGTGCCTCTGGAGCAGGAAAAGTGTTGATCATTCCTGCATCTGTTTATATGGGGGGGGTTGAGGGGGGTTGGCTTGAGTTTCCTGGACTGGTGTTGGCTTTTGTTGTTAAAAATGTCAACAGCGATGTTGTTTACTTGTTAACCTTGTAGATTCCAAGCCACATGCCAAGCAACTTGGAGGGCCCTTTGAGCATGGATTTGGTGTTTATCAGTCAATGAACACTCCTAGAAGAGTGCCTGTGCACTTAAATCAGAATTGCACACTCTAGATATCAATTTGAAAGGATAGGAAATTTTACATTCAATGCACCAATGCCCAAATCTGTCTCTCCTTGCACTTTTCTCCAGCCTCTGTAAGATTCATTCTGTCTCATGGTAGGATTGTCCTGTATGAGCTTTAGTCTATAAATATGGGCTGATGAATTCCTATTTAGCCAGAAAGTCTGCCATTTATTATTCCTTGGGCAGGTAATGATAGATTAATGCATATTTAGCCTGAAAATCTGCCATTTATTTTTCCTTGGGTAGGTAATGATAGCTAGAAGTTTGTGGACATAGAGCAGTCTATGAAAAATAAGCTGATGTGTAAATTTATAGTAAACTAGTTCTCTAGGGGGGTTTTGTGATGCTGTTGTAGTTTGCTTCCAGTGTGGCGTACCTTAAATTAAGAAAATAAATTCACTTGGTGTCTGACAAGGGAGATGCATTTTTACTTGAACATAGCTGTGGTTCAGTGCTTCAAAAATGGAATCCAAGTTCCCTGTAAAGTTAACATAGTGAAGTATTGTGTTAATTCCAAAATTAATGCAAGTCTAAATCTTTATTGCTCACATGTAGACAAAACTTCAAACTCCTCTCAAAGGAGTTTCACTGCCTTTGTAGTAATGTGATCGATAGAGTCAGTACCTAGAGCCTAGAGAATTGCCATTCAGCCTGGAGCAGACATCTGAGCAATTCAGTGACACTCCAGACTCCACTGACTGACAGGAGTTGTAAAACAGCACTCTTGTATGCACCCAAAACTTCAGCATCTGGAGCTGAATCCCACTCTTTGTTTTCAGTGACCCAGGATGTTTGAAGTTAATGGTCAGAAGTTCTCGGGATCGCCAGTGTGGATTGCTTAGCTCACCATTGGGAACTTGTGAGGCTTGATGTACTAGGTTGTATCTGTCTTTGAAAATAAGCATTCTTTTTTAATCATTTAGTGAAAAGAGCAACCTAGAGGATATATTGGTGCCACAAGAGGTGAGATGCTGGCAATCAGTGTTATTTTAAAACTATTGGAGACAGCAGCTTCTCCAGGATACAGAAATTGGTGACATCCCCACCTGGCAGCCTCTGACTTTCGAGGTGGATGACTCCCAGTTGCCAGCCCTGCACTAATATTTCTACTCAAATTTGCTGGCCTGCCTTCTTTGACCCTTGTGTAATATGTGCTGATGTTTGTGCTAGTTCTAATGTATATATTTACTCTATAAGCAAAGCACAGAAATTAAATCTGTCTCCATTTGAAAAATAAAAAATGAGAGAGCAGGGTGGTGCCTCCCTTGAGGGGTCTGCTTCAGCAAGTGGTGCTTGTAATGGCTAGAGAAGGTGACTGAGATGCTTAAACACAGATGTCTCACTGCTGAGAAGATGCATCCAGCGTGTCTCACAGGGTACCCCTACAGCTACTCTGACAGCTTGTGATGTTTGCATAAAACACAGATTTGGTACTGATGTGCTTGTCTTTTGTGCACAGACAGTCATTTATCCCTTCTTTTTCTTTTCTCATTTTTTCTTCTTTTTTTTTTTCTTGGCAAGGCCATCACACTTATTACAGCAGGCAGTCTGAGTATGGGCCATGTACGAGGCTTGAGATTGTTCCAGACAAAATATTATTCTACTGTTTCTATGTTGGACTTGGCTGATGTGACATTGCTGCCATCCTGACTTCTAGGTAAAATGTCTGGGCTAATTGTGACTTTGTTGTTGGGTTTTGTTGTTATTGTTGTTTTTGGAAGGCTCCAGCCCTTCCAAGTTCATCATTAAAGACTGGTGTTTGCTGTGGGATGATCATGAAATGAATTACCATAGTGAGGATGTGATTGTGTAGTAAAATTCTACCTGGCTCAGTTTTCTGCATTCATTCGTATGTCTCTGAGGGGCTTGAAGCACTAGGGTGCTCTGATTTTGTCTTTGATGTGGGAAAGCTTATCTGTCCATTAAGAGAACCTAAGAAGAGAATGGAAGGAAAAAAGCTCTCAAGTAAT
The DNA here is from genome assembly GCF_041296385.1 of Aphelocoma coerulescens. NCBI lineage: Eukaryota > Metazoa > Chordata > Aves > Passeriformes > Corvidae > Aphelocoma > Aphelocoma coerulescens. Next base: position 127,822,808 of record NC_091015.1, read on the forward strand.
TTGTGCTGCCTCTTCTGAAAACTGTGTGTATTCCACTGCATGTTTTCCCAATTCCAGTTGTTCTCGGCTGAGCTCAGTGACTTTGCTTACGGCATATTAGGAAACTGCAATGGCAGCAGACCACTATGGGCACTGACACACAGCTGTGGTACCATAGCTGGCCGGGGCAAAAGAAAAGATAATTTTGGAGACTTGGGAGCATGAGAATCAAGGTATGAAACTCTGCCTGAAGAGATTCCAAAGTCAGAAACATATGTGTATACTTCAACACCACTGAAACTCTGCTGCATGTTTAATTACTTTTTGTTTTTGCTGACTATACTGTTATGAACTGTAAGTATTCAAGAAATTATTTAAAGAATACATTTTAGGTTTTCCTTGTTGTCCTTAGAGTTTTCAGCTCTGCAGGGATCTTGTTTCCAAGCATTGTTCCTGTATCCAGCAAGACTAGAAGCAAATTTAAGAAGTGGGAGCCAGCATTTTCATATGATGGCATTATTCCAGGAACTGGTGCTGTAGGATAAACAGTAAATACCGTGAGGCTTGCAAAACACTTACTCATTCACTGCTTATACCCTGCTGATATTTTCATTGTTAGAGAGCATAATTTCTCGGCTGTCTCTGCAGCTGACATCCAGTCACATCTCCTCAGCATGAAAGAAACCTGTCATTGTTTCCAGCGTCCAAACCTGAGGGTAACAAATATGATATTACCAGGCAGACAAGCAACCCGCACAAACGTCCTTCTCCATCTGCTGCTCTCCCCTACTTAACGAGACTGCTATGGCTGTTTGTAGAGCTGAGAGCTGCATCTGCTTGGTGGGGACAGGGAGAAGGTCGGTGTCCTCCTGGTAGAGGCAAGGCTGACACCTAGTGACCAGACGCATTTATTCCTATGGGAATTCCCTGTGTTCTGGTTCAGTCACGATTCACTCTTTGCTAGGTCTGGAAGGTTTAAACTTCAGAGTTAATAGTTAATTTATTTCATCATCATCTATTTCTATCTTCTCTTCTAAAGGTGGAGTTCAGCTACCTTGCAGGCTTGTTCATGGCTGATGTTGTAGAGGATTTTGTGTGTAGTCTCTTGGGAGTTGTTCTTACCAGCTGTGCTGAGCGGGCAGAGGTGGCTGATTGCAATCAACACTAAGTTCAGAACATCATGCTTTTTGGCTTTTCCTTTATAAAATCATGGCTGAATGCAGTATTTGTATCATTTTTGTTCATCCTATATTGAAGAGTCCAAAATAAATGTACTGGGAAATTCTGAGTTGTAGAATATTCTTCCTACAGATGTCTGCTGACCAGAGGTGACATCTTACAAGTAAGCTGCCACCTGGAGAGCACTACCTGTTCCATCATCATTGCAGATCCTGCTGGAAGCGTTCTGAGTTCTGGGCCTTAGCAAACTGCATATTAAAGAGGAAGAGTAAAACCTAGCTAAAAGACTCTTCCATAGTGCTTCTGACTTTTCTTTGGTTAGATAGATTAGCATTTCAAGGGTATAACATATTGATGAGAATTGCTTGTGACCTTTACCAAAAGCTACGTAAATTTAGGAAAACAGCCCCCCAACATGAACCAAAGGAGTAATCTCTTGTGTTGACTCCAAAAGTAGACTGCAGAGGGTCTCAGTGGTTCCCCATGCTAATGGGTTTCACACAAAGCCCTCTACCGAAGCCCTAAAAAAGCCTTCCTGGACCAGTCCTTGGGATTGGAGGAATATTTTGTCTTTGAAATGTCTCTTGTCTTCTAAATGAAGTATTGGAAATGAAGTTGATACAACATATATGTTTGCTACGAGCACTGTGTTTGACTATACAAAGAGTCAGAGCTCAATGTTTTTCTGTGCCTGAAAGGAAACTTTGATTCTTCCTGAATGAAATAACTAGGAACTTGCACAAGCCCTGTGTTGTTGAACGGAAAAGGCAAGCTTTTTTCTTCCAGATAATCTTTTATATCTCGCTCAGAACTTCACGTATGGCTCTGATTCTGTATCTGTTGCATGTTTCTAATTAGCTCATGAATAAATAAAGTCTGTGTTCCAAAATCCACTGGTTTTTCATCTGCTAACTATTGTTGATAGGATGAGCCTCTAGAGAGAAGCATAGCATATTCCCAAGGCAAATTCCCCTTCACAGTACTGTGACACTAGGAATGAGAATAGCAAAACTGCCCAAACACATACATACACTGAAGTTCTTTTTCCCTTTCTGAAAACTGATGCTGCAACTCCATGTCTCAAAACCATCACCCAATACTGTTTGCCTGAGGCAAAAGTTGTGTTTTCTCACTTGTGCTTGCAGCCATTTTTGGTGTCTCTCGCAAACAAGATTATAGGGTAGCTTATTTGCATAATCACTTTGAATAATTATTTTTAAAATTCACAAAAGCTGACTTCTAAATTTAATTTTAATTAATTAATTAATCTGAACAAGAGCCTTAGAACAGGTAAACATGGCTTTGACCACGCCTAAGTAATAGACTTCAAATTATTCATTTTGAAAGAAATATTCGGGATTCTGAAGACCTGAACGCCTTGAATGTGATCCTTGAGTTTATAAGGAATTCTGTATACAATAATGACCCTTCTTCTTTTTTTTTCTTTTTTTTTGTATGTAATGGAAGTTTTGTTAATTGGTCAGGCTAAGCCAATTGTTTTCATTATTTCAGACCACAAGTGTAGGATTCCTGCCTTTGTTCAGAGCAAAGGGGAAAAATAAAGCTCTCTAGGATCAAATAAGTAAGCACAAAAGAAGCAGGGTATTTGTTAGAGTTCCATCTCTATGTACTGGTAGATGTGACCTCTGGAAAACCTACTCAGAGCCTCAGTCTTTGTCAGTCCTGTGCTCTTGCACTGGTAGCAGGAATACCCAAGTAGCAGGTGCCCAAGGGTAGATCCAGGTCCATATACCTGTTCCAAAATTACACGTGGTGTGCAGCTTCAGCAGCACAGATGTGGGAACACATGCAGGCAGTGCCAAGGTGTGCTGGTTTTGGCTGGGATAGAGTTAATTTTCTTCCCAGTGGCTGATGTGGGGCTGTGTTTTGGGTTTGTGCTGAACACAGTGATGATAATACAGAGATGTTTTCGTTGTTGCTGAGCAGGGCTCACACACAGCCAAGGCCTTCTCTGCTTTTTGTGCTGCCACGCTGGTGAGGAGGCTGGGGGTGCATGGGAGGGTGGGAGGAGACAGAGCCAGGACAGGTGACCCCAGCTGACCAGAGGGATATTCCAGACCAGATGGCATCATGTTCAGTATGTAAAGTGGGGGGAAGAAGGAGGAAGGGTGGATGTTTGGAGTGATGGTGTTTGTCTTCCCAAGTCACCATTACACATGATGGGGCCCTGCTCTCCTGGAGATGGCTGCACAGCTGCCTGCCCATGGGAAACAGTGAATTAATTCCTTGTTTTGCTTTGCTGTGTGCATGGCCTTTACTTTCCCTATTAATGAGTCCTTTTTCCCCCTTCCAATTCTCTCCCCAGTCCCGGTGGTTGGGGCAGTGAGAGAGTGGCTGCGTGGGGCTTGGCTGCTGGCTGGAGCTAAACCACGACACAAGGAAAACCACTCAGAGCAATCCCCTGTGCTCAAAACTCCCCCCAGAACCTGTTCCATGTGGTGACTACAGTACCCCAGCAGTGTGCCAGCCCGGAGATGGTTGACACAGACAGCCCTGTGACCCAGGCAGGTGCTCCCATCTTCTCTCCAGTGCTGTGACCTGCATAGGGAGTATCCTGTGTCCCCCTGCCCCAGATCTCTGAGTTGAACTGCTTTGTGGCTGGATTGGGAGCTGAAGGGTTGACCTGCTTCCTGGCCTAACACAGGGTTTTGGAAGAGTTCTCCTCTGACAGAACTCTCCTGCTATCACCCCACTAGCAGCTGCCACATGGCAAGGGGAGAAAAATTGGCTTTCCATCCTTTGTGCAATATCAAACCCAGTCAGGACAGTCACTGGCCTAGCTCTGCATGCTTGTAAGACCAACTACCACCACACTAAAGCAGAGAATGATCTTTCAGACTCACAGGCCTTTGTCAGAACTCTGCCTGCAGTCATGTAGGAACCAACAAGTAAAGCAGGTAGCTCTGTGGCTCTTCTGATTTTATTGTATTCAAAATTGCCAGAGCATTAGTGATACTTCTGACTATCCAAGGAGTCAGGCTACTAATACTTCCCTTTTATACAACAAGCTTGACTACCACTTCACTTGGATTTTGCCTGTATTTTATTGATAATTCTACTGAATTCATCATACACTTGCAAATATGAAGTACAACAGCATTTCCTAATTTCATTTACAGCCTAGGTTACAGTTAAATGAAAGTTAAAGTTCAATGTACCCATTTGATCTTAGTTTTTCTTCTTGTGACTTAGGATGTGTCCCCACTGCACATTCCCTTGTATTTTACACAGCTGTGTTCTAAGAATACCAGTTGATAAAACCTTGGATAGAAGAATTTACAGTGTTGAGATTGTTTATTGTTGAGGGGTTTTTTGGTTTTTTTTTTCTTTTTTTTTTTTTCCAGAAAACCACCAGGAAATACATAATTCTACACTGAAAAACTGTTTTGTATCTCTGTCCACTAATACTCTTTAACAGAAGAAGTCAACAGTTTGTGATAATTTCTGCCTATAGGGTTATTGACTCCTTTTTGAAACAGGAGTTTTTGAAAGTTCCTAGTTCCACTTTCCTATAAAATCTTATCAACTAGTCCCAATAAAGACATCATGGTGAAGTACAGGTTCATGCATTAAGCTATACTGTACAGTGTATACTATACAGTGTTAAATAATGATGGAACTTTTGTGGTCATTGGAGAATGAATGAATTTCTTTTTGTATGTCTGATCAATTTATTCCAATTATTAACATGAACATAAAATGCTCACTAAAATAAGTAGGTCAAAGGTCTGTTATGAAAGAAAAGTTGTTACGACATGGAGAAAAATGAGAGAAATGACTGAGAGTCCCACAGGACACAGGTCATCCTGACCCATGGCACGTTTCTATTCTGATTACCAATTTGTTCAGTTTGATTAGATTACATATCTTGCATTTTTTCACATCCAGTCTGAAAACAAACGTGTCCCTTATTTACTATGAAAATACTGTAGTTTGTTGCCCCTTGACTGATAATCAAAATCCAATCAGCAAGCTACTCCCTGGCTACTTCTTTGTTTTGGTAGAAATCACAGTGTACATAAACCACTGATATCATCAAACTTCAGCCTGGCAGCTGAAAATACATCATCCTTGTATATAATCTAACAGAGTTTTCAAGTAAAAACTTTGACCTGGATGCCTGTCAGTCTATAGAATTTCTGGGAGGTTGATAACTAGTATTCCATTGCTCACAATGTTTGGAAGGCACAGATAGAGCAAGAGCTGGCCATGCTGGCATAGCCACTTCTTCACTCGATAGCAGAGCTCTCAGCTGCAGGCCCACCTGGGAGGCAGGGGAAATATGCTTTGGTAGGTAACAATAGTGTCAGCTGACATTTCTAGAATATGATGGCTTCTTACGATATCCACGCACAGTCAGAAGCTGATTCCCTTAATCTGGTTCAGGGAATGCTACAGTCAACTTTTTCTCTGCTTTAGTCTGATTTCCTAAGGAAAAATGTGTTGTGCAGCAGCACACACTTGCCTGTCTGTGTATCCATTGGGCTCTCTCAACATTTCTTTTGAAACCTTTTGAAACGTTTCAGCTCTGCTTTATAGCGGAGGAGAAGCATTAGGGAAAGGTCCCACAAACCTCATGAAGACAAGCAGAAAGCTGGGAGTGGAGGCTCACATGTCCCCCATAGACTGGGGCTTAAAAGTGAATTCTTTTCTTCTCAGCAGACCCCACCTCACCAGAAAGCAAACACAGGCTCCCAGACTTCAGCTGGAGAATCCAGGCTTTAGCAGGGGTGCTGCTCATAAGCCATGGTTGAGAGCACATGTCTGCTGCCCTTGGTGCTGTTGGAAAGATCTACACACAAAGGTACAGACTGGAGAGGGAAAGGGTGAACTCAAATCCACAAAATATCCCGTCAAACGTAAAATAGAAACATTTTCCCCCCAAGTATTTTTACAGTCACAGCAGTCATAATACTGCTTGTAACACTAGTAAGAACTACTTTCAGTTGTGCTGTGATTTATACAAACTTAACAGCCCTTTAAGGTTGGAAAATTTAGAGCTATAACCTTCTGCTTTCATATCAATAGGCCTAAAATTTTCAAAAATTTTACAAGTATATTTAGCAACAATTCAGCTCTGTAAGTTGATTTTTTGCATGCTACTTTGTTCCAGTTTTGCCTCCACTTACATGCTGCTATGTTGCTTTTTTTTCCACTTGCCACTTCTAAACAAGGGAGACGTTTTGTTGGTCGGTGTCAGAACAGATAGATATAAAGCACAAATCAATACAGAGAATAAAAGTTCTAATTGGTAGCTGCTAACAGCCTAGAAGATTCTCCTTAACAGGATAATTTCCTAAATTTCTGTGAAAGGCACATTTATTCCTCTTCCTAACTTATGCCGTGCAAGACTTGGTGGTTACTTTTATTGATTACTCAGACAACCATAAATAATAATGTTTTGCTTAAACTGATGTTGCAAATGTAGACTATTTTCAAATTGCCTAAAAAATATCTTTCTTTCATTGCTAACAGTCTTCTTTGTGAGAGGAACCAGGTTCTCTTCAGCTCTGGAACTGGGAGAATGCACCTGCCGGGGTGACTTGGTGCGAACCAAGAAGGGAGCTACCTGAGCTGCACATGGGGCTAGCAGGGTCAGCTGGTTTCACTGCTCAAGACAGACGGGCTGCTAGTTCCTGGCATCTCCCAAGGGGATCTAGTCACCAAAATTTGCTTGTTGCTCAAACACCAGCACCAATGAAGTGGAGCAGCCAGCTGCCCTGTGAGGGCTGGCGCTGAGCTGGATGTCTCCCACAGCCGCAAGGGCCAGGAGTACGTAAGGCAGCAGCAGCCGTATCCAGTTTGCAGACGTTTTGCTTCACTGTAAGGCTTCTGCCACTGGTGTGTAAGGTGTTTCTTTCTGACACTGATTAACAAAATCTGCTGTAGAAAATGGCAAGTGAAAAAATGCGCAGAGTGGAGACTGATACAAAGCAGCGCGAAAAGATTCAATTCACGGGACTGAATCTGAGTTTAATTCACTCGGAATAGCGTTGCCAGTCACGGTGGTGATCTGCAGGGCTTTGCAGATCTGTCAGCAGCATCTGTCGCTATCGCTAGGGAGACGCACGCGGAGTTATACAGTGAGAGGTACACCCACCACGTCCGCTGTCTTATAAGAAATTATGATTAAGGCTGAAGCGCGTTTGTTTGGGTTTTTTTTCTCCCCCAAACGAACATCCAAACCCTCGGCAGAAGGAGAGCGGCGCAGCGGCCGCTGGGTGGAGATGTTCCCCCGGGCACCCCGGGCTCCGCGTCCTGCTCAGGCACCCGCATTAAAAGCCTCTGATTTGGGGCGGGACGTCTCGGGGGGCTCCGAAGCACGAATACTTCAGAAAGTGTTTTGCACCACAGCAGAGCGAGATCTTTAAAACGGTGGGAAATGTCCCCCAGAAGCCTTTTTTTTGGTAACGAATTGCCCGTGAAAGCTTTTAACGCTTTCAGTCATGCGTGGGGATTAATGAAGCAACAGCTTTGGGGGGGGAAGGAGAGTTTTGAAAGATAGTGGTTAGTAAATGGGAAAGCTGCCATTATATTACCCTTACATTTCCTGGTGTTAAAAGCTGCAATCCTTGAGGATATCTGTAAGTCAGCAAGGGTAAGATGAATACTCTTATTACACAGAAATAATGAAGTGGTGGTGAACCCTTTAAGATTGCCAGGAAAAGAAGTATTAGCAATACAAAAAGCAAAGGTCTCTTGTAAAGACACCTTTTCTTTCTCTTAATAGATTTAAACGGTGACGGAAAATATTCATTAAGCATGATGTGTTTGTTTGGACCAGATTTCAAGAGGCTTAGAATTACATTAAGCTACATCACTCTCCGAACACTCCCACTGACCTGCTTGTGAAGTTACTCTTTGGTGGGAGTAAATTTATTCCTCTTGTGCTCTGCTTGCAAATTGAAGAATTGAAGGTATGCTGAGACTTAATTTTCTGTATGGGGAAACAGCACCGAGCAGTCAAATATGGGAACAAGTGTCCTTGGGAAAACAGATGCAATACAAATACACAGCATTTCCATGTTCATTTCCATAACCAAAGTGTTGTGGAAAACCAGTTTTGTGATGTGCAGTCCCTGTTTATTACACGATACTCTAAATATCCTGCAGAAAAGGGATATTTTTCACCCAAAAATCAAGTAATTTGCTATTCTGTGGACCCAAGCACAAAATGGCCAATTTGAGGATGACAAAAAGTGGGAGCAGTGTATTTCTGCTGCTGATACAAGTGTGATATATAAGACCCCTCTCCAGTCTGATAGACCGGATAGACATAGGAAATATGATGTACTCTGCATTTATGTGATGAACAATGCCTGAGACTTTTGCTGTAGAATTCAGTAAATACAGATTATTGTTTCAGACGGCAGACATTTCTGTCATCATCTCTTTGAAAAGATCAATCAGAATAAAATGCTGAGCGGACTAATAAAGGACTTCTCAAGCTCTCCAACTATCTGATTAATTTCTTATGTTTTGAGGGAAAACTAAGGATCAGCATATGAAATATGGCCCAGGTTAGAAGACAGGTACCCAGATACCAGGGAACCTGATTTATGAACTCAGCTGAGATCTTACTGTTCAATTGCTCTGTTCAGGTGTAGACCAGAAAATAAAATCCTGCTTATTTCAGAACTGCCCTTGATGTTTCCACAGGTTTTGTGATGCTTTCACAATGGATGGAGACTTAGAACAAAAGCACAAGGGCAGGTTCAATTCCTTCTGGATTTAAACCTTCCTCTATGCAGAGGCTCTTGTAACATAAAGAAATTCCCTACTGAGGCAATCTTCCACTTATTTATTTCAGTATCACATGAACTGGTAGAGAATGTCCTAAACTTTCTTCCTAATTCCCAGTTTGACAAGCTGTCCAGGGTCAGAATAACCCTGGCCTCATACTTCTTCCTAGAGTCTCCTGCTGAGTGTTAAATATGGCTGTCTTGTGGTTTGAATAAGGCTTTTAATGTGCCATGGGATGTCACGGTCCACAGAAATGGAATACAGTGTTCTACTTGCTGTGAAACAGAAAAAAAGCTAACCAAACTGGTTTCGTCCTCCTGAGTACACAGTGGCTGACTGGAAATCCAATCACTGAGACTAAAAATATCAGCCTTGAACACAAAAAAAAAGAGCACCTGACAGATGGATTTAGTCTTCCTTCAGCACAAAGATCTATTTGCCACTAAAAGTTTGGTGAGTACACTGGTCTCATCTCCCAGTGCATCATTAACAGACTGCAGGGTAAGGTGAATGTTATTTCTTCAAGTTAATCCCTCCAAGAGGGAATGGTCAGAGCTCTCATGGAAATCATACTGGTTTATAGTTTGTACATGGCTTGGGGAAAAAGAAAAGTTTATGTGATCATATAGAAGAAACAACTCTTAAAATCAGGGCTTGATCCCTCCCCACTGCAAAGCTTAGAGGAGCTGAAGTGCTGACCCCATAGTCCTCACACCTCTGCCTACAGGCACGGGCTGCTCTGACCAGGCTGGGCAGTGATTTCTGTGCAAATGCCAGTGAGTATAGAAGCACTTCAGGAACAGCAAACAAGGAGTGCAGCATCAAACATCTCCAGTGTTGCTGAGCATTCCTACAGATTTCTTTCTGCCTTTTTTCTTCTTCCTGATGCAAAAGTTGCAGAGCCAAGTGAGATGTGAGATGGGTAAGTTCTATCCAGCCCTTATGAAGACTCACCTGTGAAAATGGCCCCCAGCTGGTGATGAGATTTCAGAAGCAGAATGAATCAGCATTGCTTTGAGTCAAATTTTGTCCAGTGGACTGGAAACCTAAGAAAGTGCATGGTGAAGACCATGGCCGCAGGATTTGCTCCTAAGTGCTCGAGCATGTAGAGAAATTGGTGAGACAGCTTAAAGATATCTTCTGGAAGTCTTTGCTCTATCTTACTCCTCTACCAAGGTGGACATTTGCACAGTCCTGATTCTGAGGATAACAATACTTTCCAGCACTTTCCTATTTCCAAGCCAACACTGAGCTGTATTTTCTTCTAGGCTTTACAGCACACTTTTTTACCATGTTGGACTCAACCAAGGCTAGTCTCCATTTTAATAGATGTATTTTCCACAGGAAATTAATGTATTGTTTCCCCAAAGCTATTTCAGTCTCTAAACTTCACTGCAGTCTGCCCAGTTGCACGATATTTCAGCCAGCCAAACAAATCTAGTGCCCCTGACAGTCCTTTTAGTAGTGTTAGCCAAGGGAAATATGTCAGGCTCAGATTTACTACTTGGATCCTCCAAATGACAGTGCCCTGCAAGAGATCTGGTGGATGAATATCCCTGTGATTTTTTTCCCCAAGCAACCCTGTACAGAGAGAGTACAGTGTTTTCCTAATTGTTGTTTTAGCTTTCTGACCACATGTGTGCCATGGTACCTACAGGTACCAGGATAGATGGTACATATGGACAATATGTATATCATGGTACCTATAGACACCAAGACATATGGTATCTATGGACTGTCTGTTTATATAGATACCAGTATATTCTGTCTTTGACTGTGGATTTGTATATTTGTAAAAGTCTTTTCATTCAATATTCTGGGCATTTTTAAAAATAGCACGAGTAGTTTGATTTCTCCCTTTTCTCAGGAGGCATTAATAAGATGGCAGTGGGGGTGCAGCTTCACTTTTACCGTGGCAGACACTTGCAAACAGGGACGATGCCTTCCCTGAGCCATTCTCTGTCGGGATGACAAGGCGCTGGCGGCTGTCAGGTCTGCGTAGGAAATCTCCACAGCGGTGCTGAGAATGTTTATTGTAGGGAGAGAACTTTTGCCCTGTGAAGTCACCTCCTACTAGTCACCAGTAGGTTTCTGATATTCTATCACAGGAAATTCCTGGTGGACCACAAAAGCAATCCCCTGAGTCCAGCTGCTGGCGGGGAGCAGTGGTGCACCACACTGCCTGGCTGAGCCTCAGCCTCCAGCGTGGGGCAGAGCACCTGTGCCCTGCAAAATGCAAACTCTGTGCTCCTCAAACAATGTTAAAATGAACTATACAGAGGGGCAAAGGTCAAGTGAACCATTATTGTGCTGCATTTTATGCAAACAAAAAAAATGTATTAGAGGATGTGCTTTGTATTGTAACAAGGTACTGTAAAGATTATATTTAGGCTTCATGTCTTTGAAGCCCTTGGTAACACAACTGTATAATCACAGCTCTTGATGTTAATGAGGAAGTTATATTATAAGGTACCCCATCTAACTGGGAACAGTGTAGGAAGAACTAATAACCTTTAGGAAAGCATATAAAACCAGCTCTCAAGACCTTCAATGCTAGCTGTATCAGGTGAATATGTACACATTTCTACAAAGGAGAAAAAAAAGAAAAACAAGCAATAAACAATTACTTTTGTCACCTTTGAATGCAAAGGCATTGCTTGTCAGGTTCCTTTTTCTTGCAGAGCTTGGAGGGCACAGCCCTTATTAACACTCCATTTTCCTCTGCTCTTTTGCCAGGGTTTCAAGCATTCAGTCACAGTAGCAGGCAAGACTGGATGAACCTTTACCTGTGTGAGATAGTGCACAGCAGGGAAGCAGCCTTGGAAAAGATGAGCACCATGTATGTAGCTGGATGCTATGGGTTTGTTTGTCCTTATCTAAAAGACATCAAACTCCTCCTTTCTTTATAAAGATAAGGATGCTGTGGAAGTAAAATAGTGACCCCTGCTAAAAACAGATGACACACATCCAGAGAGCTGCTATTAACCTCTAACCAATGCCTAATTACATCTGTCTGCAACCTCAGGATGGGTAAGCCTCCTGAAAATGGCCATCTCTGGGGCTTTTAGGATTTTGATGCCACACTCCTTGTTTACTTCTTCTGAAGTTCTTCCCCATTCATTGACTTTTGCATCACCATACTGTGGCTGACCAGCCTCATGAAGGTGCTCTGTGCCAGTGTGTGCAGGTGCAAGCAGCATGGAGCCAGCACTTCAGGCATCAGCTCCTTTAACCAAAGCAGTGCAGCGGAACAAAATTATGCTTTAAGATGTTGTGTGGTTTGGAGTTTAGGAGGTGTAGTGCATTTTTTTGAGTTAATGAGTATAGCTGCCTCATCTGTTTTTCCAAAGAACATTTCTGGGAGGGGAAAACTATGTGTGACTGATCATGAGCACTGTGATAACCTGCAACAGCTGCACCAGGTCCTTGTAATCCCAGAGCATCATATTTCTAACCTAGGAGAAAGGCATTATAAAGATGTTATCCAGAGTCCCATGTGATTAAGAGGCATATACACCATTTTCAAAAAGTGATTTACTGAGAAGTGATGGGCTGGGTAAGGCCTGTAGAGAAGTCAGATGGGCACTTTTGAAGACTGTACCCCTTATTTTAAAAGAAAGGAAAACGTGAGGCAATCGCAGCTGATTCAGCATCCGGCAGTCTCAGCCAAGTCATATTTTACCTCTTCCCTTCCCTCCCCGCACAAAACTTCCAGGAAAACCTGCAAAGAAAAGGCATATGTGGGTAGGAGGAGACCTGCTTTTAATTTTTGTACCTCCTATTCAACACAATGCCACACAATGCACAGGATGCGAATATCCCAAGGCACCTTATACAATACAAGTAACAAAAGCACACACACATGCACCAGAAAAGGGGGAGCAGCAAGCATGACATGGTTCTAAAACAAAATGCAGGTAAAGCTGTCTGTAAAATGCTTATGTAAAGGGGATATGCAAAAGAAGAAGGTGGAAGCTGAAGAAATGTTCAGGTGATCACAAGAATTTGATTTCTGTTTCAGAGCAGGGTTTATCTGTTTTTCCCTATCACGTTGAAAGCAGTGGTCAGATCTTCATTATCAACAGTGCAATCAGTGCCTCCCCAGTGAAACACCCCCTGATGCCTCTGTGATACCATCTACAGAGCAACCTGGAACCAGCACTGAGTCATGTAATGGTGGTAATGATAGCAAGCAGCAAGTGCTGTGGTTGGAAACATATCATGGCTGTTCCTTGTTTCCCCTTCCTTTGACTGGAGAGAAAGTGTGTATAGGAGCTGCTTGCTCCTGCAGATCCACCACCATCTGTTTAAGAGAGATCATTCCTGGGACAGGACCAAAACCACTATTCTGGTCAACTGATGGAAGGTATTTGGAGAAACACCCAGCTTAAAAGCTACTGTCAACACTAAATGAGTGCATCAGAGCCTGAACAAAGAAATCTAAGTTTTCTTCAACTCTCCTGATGATGCATTGCTCCACATTTCCATTAGAAAGACAGTGTTGTGGATGAAGCATCTGTAACCTTGCCTGACCTGCTCCTGCTTGCAGGCTCATGCACAAGTTAGTGGCGAAGGAGCTCACAAAATCTGCAAACCTATGATCTACAAAAAAAAAATTCTACAATCTACAGAAAAACCCACCATGTAGTCCAGAGATATTTGCAGCAAGAATGTATTCTGTGTTTTTGAGGAGAAATAGAAGCAAAACACTTTAAATAAAAAGTGAGAGACAAGATCTTACATTCTTTCTTTATTAAATGCACCATTTTTTAATGTAAAGATAGAAAGCACTAGATTATTTTTAGTCAAAACAATGTTAACTAGAGCCTCAAAATCAAATGTGAACATACAGAGACAGAAAGGAGAAACTGCAAGAAGTTTGAGTGCTATGTAGCCATGAATCACTTCTCCCTACATGAATCAACTACTCCCATGTGGTCACTAGAGTAACTTAATATGCATTACTTCTGTGTTTAAGAAAAAATGCAGTTGGCACATTTTTTTTACATTTGCATGTTGATGGGCATTTGCTATCAGTCTAATAACTTTATTGATATACTATCAATATAATAATTTTAGTGGCCACATAGGATTGTTTGCAACACCTTAACTGCCTAATTCTGAACCCAAATAAAATGAGCAATACAAATTTTTTCTTTAATAGAAGTTTGGTTACCACATACATTACTAGTAAATTTACTAGGAAGGAGGAGGAAGAACAGCAAAAATACCAGAGAAGTCTTTTTTTCATTACACAGGGAGACAAAGCAGAGATTTTATATATTGACCCTTGAAATCATGACTGGAAAAACCAAACAGCCCAGACCCATCCACAGTCATGGTGTGGCAACTGTGCCTTCTGTGGGGTGTAAAGCTGTAACTGCTGTGCTTTTTAAAGCCACATCCAAGTTTTCTGTAAAGAACATGTGCTTACCATATAGTATTGCTTACCACTACTCCTTACATTGCACTCTAGCCTTTGATTTTGTTTTCCTAAAAAAAGAAAGAAAAAAGGCCAAAAATGAACAAAGATTATTTTTTTAATACTAGGTAAGTAAATGTTTCTTAAAACATTAGTTTATCTTTGGTGTGTGTTTCTGCATTGTATCCAAAGTTTTGTATTTTGATGAGAGATTAGATAAATAAAGAGCCTCGCCTTCAGTAGGGTCCAGCCCCACTTCCCAGTGAGCTCCTCACCTACAGATTGTATGTTAAAGGCTTCCCCTTCTCACACAGCTCTGCAAAACCTAGCTTTGTCTGGCATCTCCTAGTCCTGACCAGCTCAGGAAAAGGAGTCATTTGTTGCCTGGACATTGGACTGAGTGGTGAAAGTGACCAAAAATGATTCAGTAGGTTTGTTCCAGTAAGTGATTTCATTTTTCTTGTGTTTAAAAAAAATTGCTTGGCTGAAAGCCAGTGATTTGCCTAGAAAGACGCTGAACAAAAATGATGTCTGCTCTGTGAAAATTCGCTTGTACTGTTCATCAATACCCTTTTATGTGTTCTAGTGTCTGTAAGTCTGCACTGATAAATCTATCTTTTTATGGTAAAATAGCTCCCACAGCTTATCCCATGGATACTCTGCTTATGTTCCCTGCAGAAGATAGAACTCTTATCTGTGCATAACATCTGCTGACATATTTCCAGTCACCCAGAATCCAAATTCCTTTATGGACAAGTGGTTAGAGGCAGAGCCAATATTTGGAGGGTCTTGTCTCTTCTATGGGAATTGGATAAACTGAATGGGAAATTATGTCTGATTACCACTAAACTTTTCTGCAGTCTAAAATTATTCCTATTCTGCATAGTTGAAACCAAGACCTCATGGAGGGACTGAAGCTGTTGGATCTTGTGTATATAAAATCGGAAAGACTGAATCACCAGTAAGTAGCCCTGAGATATGAGCCTACGAATTCAAGGAATATTTCAAGAGTATGCCATGATCAACAGAGTTCTGTCTGCTCCATAAAGGAGCAGCTCTGTAGAGGAGCCAGAACCTCTCACTCATGAGCTACAGTATCATTAAATTACTTTAAGAAAATTTACTTTTTAAAGCAATTAATCCTGTTGTTTTCCATAGGTCTACTTTTGAACAGCAAGATAACCTTGCTCTGCACAGAGTACAAGCTACATTGGATCTGCTATGCTGTCATTCCAAACTTCCTCCATCAGATTCCAGGGCAAAGAGAAAGGAACAAGATTTAAAAAACTGAATAAAATATATGAACCCCACATAATGAAAAGCTGACACTTTAAATTAATCTTGAGAGAAGAAATGGTTTTCTGTTTGGGAAATCTGGACAGAAAGGAGCAAGCTTCATGTGAGCAAAGGTACAAGGAGAATATTGCTGAGATCTTAAGAGTGTAATAAAGCACCACCTAATCAGGAGCGACTACTTCACACAACGAAACAGGTCTGACACCCCAGTGTTTTTCAGTGCACGCAGAGCTCTGATGGTGTCCCTGATTAGATGCTGTCTCACCACCCAGATGGACATTAATCACTGATATGGACAACCTCAGCCTGGCAAGGCAGTGGGAATTTGTCCAACCCCCAAACCCTAATTTTGCAGTTAAGACTTCTCTTTCATTTTGGTTTGCTCTGGAACCACAAACATAAACATCTCCATTTTTGTGGGTTGTTAACACACAGAACCTGAACTGAAGATCAGAGCCATCTCCTTCCTCTACTTCTCTGCACTGGGTTCCACCAGAATCTCACCTAAGAGTGATGACAGTGATAACAGTGAAATTTGCTTTCAGCTATCTATAATAATGTCTTCAGATCAGAAACAGCACCCTGTCAGTTTGTGACCCATATTCAGTTTTGACTCATGCTTGTATTTCCAACTAATAACCTAAAAAAACCCCCAAACAACCACAGACCTTTCTGTTGCTACCCCATCCCTGCAGCACAACCATGTCAGAAAAAATGACACTATTCTAAAACTGCTGGTAAAATGTTATGGCTTTATGGTAAAGTACCTGGCTTATGCTTAAGTACAATAGACACCACCACAGACTTTAGTACTTGTGCCAGTTGCTATTCGGGGAAATGAGCAGTTGACCATATTACTGACTCTGGATTCTCCCAGAAGGGCAATTTATTTGAATAGCTATGTGTGAATTTGGATCCCCTTCCCAGTCTTGAATAATTAATCTTGGGAAGGTAGGATAAGAACACCCTTAGTATGTCACTTAACTGCAGGTGGTGAGCATGGGATATTCCATTTTTAATACAGGTTTTGGCCAGGAAGCTTCATATCCAATGGACATTCTCATATTTATATAATTAGGAAAAATCACAGTGTCTATCTAGGATTGTTTGGACAAGAATTGTGCGCTATTGTCTCAGTGCAGCAGGAATGTCAGCTATGAAGAGAGGAATTCTTCACATCCCCCCCATGGGAGCAAGAGGGATTCTCTGGCACATCCCTGTGTCCAGTCCAGAGGCGAAACAACTTTCAGTTGTTGGACACTGCACAAATTAAAAGTGAACGACAAAGTAGGGGGTAGCATGGGTGTGTTTTGCTTTGACTGTGCTGCAGTGCACAAAGGACACATTTTCCTCCTGATCTTTTTCCCCTCTCTGCTTGTGTTCCTTTAGTTTGTTTGTTTTTTTAACATCAGGAATTTGGGTTTGTTTGTCCCTGGAAGACTCTGTGACTAAGCTGAACTAATAATAATACTGAAGTGAAAGCTGAGAAATCAGGTGGAAAGGATTTAGTGGTAGATGTGGTAGCGCTAAGTTAATGTGATTGTACGATTTCTGCAACTGGGGCAGTGTCAACATTCCTCACAAGGCACAGCCACCTCTGCCTCCACTAACATTGCACTGACAATTGGAACACTAAATTTCTTGGTCATATGCCTGTGGGGTGCTGGGGTGGCCCGTTCTGAATACTAACAGCATTAGGTACCCTATGATGGATCTAAAAGATGTCTCTTATTTAAGCATCCTGATGCCACCCAAGAGAGTTGAGCTCTTTGTGTAGCTTTATAAGGATCTACTTCCACCTTTAAAATTCTCACAGTCAGGTGTACTAGATTTTTCCCTCTCTGCTGCTTGCCCTGCACTAGAAGTGCTGCATTACATTTCAGGAAGCCACAGAGGCCACTATATATTCTATATATATATATTTATATCACTATATTCTGCATGGAGTCTGCCACCATAATGCTTGAACCTTCTGTGAGGCACATCCCTGTTTTGCGGGTTAGACACCATCTCCCATTTCCTCTGCATTTATCCAGCTCCAGGCAAAGCATGGTCCCAAGCATGATGTCCAGCTACAGGCCCTCATTAAAGGAATAGAAGCTGGGAGTGTTGGCATCTGTAGTGCCCCCACTAATACGTACAGTCCTGAGCACAGAGCTGTGTGAATGGGCCCAGCACAGGGCAAAGGCCAAAAGGAGCTGTGCACTCATATCCCATAACAGCTGCCCCCCAGCCCAGAGGGGCCACAGCTGCAGAGTACAGCGTGCATCCAGCCACATGCTCTTCTTGTTGCCTCTTTGTGGAGGTGCCGGTGGGTATGTCTGCTCCCTGGAACCCAGGCTGCTTCCATGAGAAGGAGATGTGGAAGATATGTGTGATCTGATGAGCCGTGGCCACCACCTCCCGGGTTCCAGGGTGAAGAAAGCCGAGATGGGTGACATCAGAGAGGAAACTCTTCTGGCAGTTTCCTTCTTCCAGCTGTGGGCTGCTGAGTGCCATCAGATGAGTGGTCATGGGCTTCTCCTGAAGGTCAGTGCATTGCTCCTGCTGGGAGAGTTTTAAAATGTTAGCTGGACAAAATGTGTGTGCCAGAGCAGCAGGAGCAAGCAGTCCTGTTGTGGGTGCTGGACACCTTCACACAAAGGGCACGTTCCTTGGGTGGGCCCTGGGGCAGCCAATACTGCTGTGTTACAGCCTGGGGTAAGCACCAGAGTCTGTAGCACCAAGCAGGGCAGAAGAGCATCAGCGTTGAGGTAGGGATGTGGATTTGGCTCACATGTGGGTTTTGGAGCCAGGCTGAGTGCCTGTGCCATGGAGATGTTTTCTGACACCTCTCTGCTCCTCCTTTAGGGCCTTCACGATTGCTTCACCCCTAAAATTATATATGATATGATATGATATGATATGATATGATATGATATGATATGATATGATATGATATGATATTATGTTATATTAGTGCTCAGGGCAGAGGTCTTTGCAATATTGCCCGGCAAGGACATGGAAGATAAGAATAGCAACATACAAACATAGATCCAGAACTTCTTAGGTCTTTGTTTCAGGCCCCTGGTCTCCCTGGTATTTGTGTTGTAAAACCCCTGTCCAGCTGAAGTCTGTTTCTCCAGGGGAGCTTTGAAGCCATAATGAAAATAGAGGCATTTTTTCTGTTTGATCCACTTTGCATAACAAGAGAGAATAGACAAAAGGATGATGCAAGCTCACTTCAAGTAGAAAAAAAAAAGAAAAAAAAACCCATGAGAGTTAATAAATTTATTAACCTTAGAAGTGATTATTAGATATAATAATTTATTTTCTGTTTCTGTTGCTGTGTCATTGACTGTAGGTTGCAGCAGTACCCTTAAGGATAAATCTGGTCAGGGAATTCTGAAAAGCAGCTCACAGGCAGGATGGCAGGCTTAGGAATCCATGGGTGAACAGTGGCTAAGCTGGCTTAGCAATTTAATGAGCTAAGATTGATTAATACTTCTTCTTTCTAATGCTGCCTGTATGAAATATATGTCTTTGCCATTTAATTTGATGTCCATTCATTTGCCATTACTTTAGTAGCAAATTTGAGCTTTTCCATGCCCAAGTATTGTCTTTATATTCTGTTATTTTTTTTTGCTTATGGTTTTTATGTATTTTTAAGTATAATGCATCCTATTTGAATTATTTTCTTAAACAGTGTTTTGAGGAAACATACAGATTACCTGGAGGGTGAGGTCTATCATGGAATCCTCCAACTTGCAGACTTCCAGTACTTAAAGGAAACCTACAAAAAAGATATAGCTAGAAAGGCTTTTTACAAGACCATGTAGTGACAGGACAAGGGGGAATGTTTTCAAACTGAGAGAGTGGGTTTAAATTATATATTGGAAAAAAATTCTTTACTGTGGAGGTGGTGAGGCATTGGAACAGGTTGCCCAGAGAAGTTGTGGGTGCCCTGTCCCTGGAGGTGTTCAAGGCCAGGCTGGACGGAGCTCTGACCGATGTGGAAAGCATCCCTGTCCATGGCAGATGGTTTGGAAGGAGGTGATCTTTAGGGTCCCTTCCAACCCAAACCATTCTGTGCTCCTGTGACTTCAAAATCCTTGTATTTAGCCTCTGTTTGAGCTTTCTATGAGATGTTTTCAGTTTTAGCTATGATACTTTTCAGAATTCAAAATGCAGAAACTCAGTAGCTCTTTCTGAATCAACTTGCTAGTTTCACCTACATGGAATGAGCTGATTTGGGATCTTGATTGCTCTATACGTTTTCCTCATCCTGATTTTTCCTTTGGTAATTTAATGTCTCATGTAATGTAAGGCTCTGAATACCAGTGGTATCTCATGAGTAGATTTTTAAAAATTTCTTATTTGTTGTTTTGACCTTAGATCTGGTAACTGTGGGTCACTACCTGTAATGAATAAATTGGAAGTCCAGAGTGTTGGCTGACAGATTCAACTCAAAAGCTAGGGCTAGAGTGATGAAGCAAAGGACACACTTCCTAGTGTCATCTTGTTTTTCAGTACTTAAAGATTTCAATAGGTGTACCAAATTATTTCTTTCAGGTACAGCATTATGCAGTTTAATATATTATGCGACTACTAATTTAATAAAAATATATTTATTAGCAACATCCAAAAAGAAGTTATTCAATGGATGGGTATCTGTTCTGCATGGTCACTGAATGAGAATGACCTTTTTCTATTGAAAACCAAAATATATCACTCTGCCATATCCCTTTAAATTCAACTTGATGGTTTCTGTCTTTATTTAGTTTTCAGCCATATTACCTCATCCCAAGCTGGCAAGGCTGGGCCACCTGGGATCTCGTGGGCGCTTTGGAAGTGTTGGTGATTCAGCACAGCAGCTGGCATGCTGCCCTCTGAGTGTCCATGGAAAAATCCTTCACCACTGCACCTGGGCACCGTCTGTTGAAGGAGGTGGCATCTGTCAGATGAGGTATAAAACCAACCCTTGGACTCTCCAGGGTGTTTTCTCCAGGTTGTTACACAGACAGTGTTCTACCTAAGGAATATTTTTATGAATATTTCTCTTGAACTGCTGAAATATAGACCAGCATGCTCATCAGTAACTTCAGTACCTTCTGTGTTCGGGAGATTAAAATTTATAACAGTCCTGTGCATGCATTAAGTTATAACACATTTGAGGGTTTAGCACTATTCCAGTAAGTATTGTTTAAATTGGGAGGATATAGAAGGCAAAAAGCTTTCTTTTCCTGTATAACAAAAAGTCATTGAGCTAGGTTTAACTAACATGCTAGTAAACTCCAGCCAGAATTCCTCTTGTTTAATCAAGACAATGTCCAAGGACTCAGATTTTAAAATGTGACTCCTAACTGGGATGCTGTGAACAAACGGCATTAATAGGCAAAGGGGCTTCTTTTTGGCTGTATTCAGGAGTGTGTGTGTGCTAAAAATGTGAATGGCCACAGCATATTCCACAGTGACTGTCACATCTTACTTTCCAGATGTAACTTTTACAAATGCTGTGAGTTTTGGGAAGCATTTTTTGCTTGTTTTGCTAACAAACATTTTGTTTTCTTGATATGTTCTGTCAGGGAGAGAAGGACATTTCTGGTCTAGCCCCAGCCCCATAGGCCTCCTGCTGCACCCCTCTGTCTTCCTTTCCCAGTGGGCTAACTGATGTAGGGCATAGTGGTTACAGGGAAGAGCTAGGCAGGGGGTCACAGGCAGCTCAGAGGAAAGGCAGTCCCTACAGCCACCCAGATCTTTCCTTTCTCCAGGAACTGCTGCTGTTAGGAGCTGGGGGGACAAGGAGGGCAGAAGTGAACTGGGAGAATGGCTGAAGCTTGTTTGGCCTCCCTGGCCCAGCTCCCTCTGCACTGGTGACTCCATATGTGAGCTTGGAAAAGCCTTGGCGCAGTGACAGGCACAGAACCCCAGAGGGCCCAGCTACAGGGGCAGCCTCTGTGGAAGGGAGCAATATTCTCTGCATGAGCCAACAGAGAAAAGCAGAAAGGTCCTATCTCCTCCATACCATGCACATTTTTCAGTATGTTTCTGAAGCCTGCACATCCAAGAAGTGGCCTATTTTAGCTCAAAAGCTAGAATAGAGACAAAACTTTAGGCAAGTGAAATAAAATCAAATTTAACACGTGGCAAAGGTGTTTCTGGTTTTAATTCAAGTTTTTTTTTAAGGATTGTCAATTCTGCTGCACAAATACAATGAGCTGATAGCTTTAAAATACTTAAATGGGCATAGTCTGTGTGATCATGTATTTGAGGCAGATTCTTCTCACTTACATCTGCTTATCTGAGCATCAACTCCAGTGGAAATAATGCTCTGCACATCAATCCAAAGTTGCTCCTGATGCCTCTGTGACATTGATAGATACTAGCATGGCTTCTGAACTGTAGTCTGATGGTCATATTGTGGGTATTACACCTTTAACCCTACCTCTGAAGAAGGGGGTTGCATTATTCATTATTACTTGTCTCTATCCAGACCAAGTTCACAGTGATAAATCTAGCTTATAAGGCACTTACAAAGATGGGTGTGGTGTGCTGATAGCATTCATGATTAAGTGCTTTCCTGTGTCAAATATAGCCTGTAATATACTACAAACAGGCAGTCGATTTTTATACAAACTGATCTGGCTGCTATCAGACTCTGACATTTTATACTAATACTTAAAATAAATCTAGAAACAGGAAAGAAAGTACAGAATTATTGTTTTAAGCTAACTGTGAGGGCTTATCTTCAAAGTGACAGAGTTTCTATTGTATTTAAAGAAACTGGTCAGTATACTGGCATAAAGGTTAGAAGTACTCATGAAGCTGGAGTTAAGTTCCAGCCTCAGTTTTCACTTTTGATATAGACCCTCTAAGATGCTTTTTGTTCTAACATGAAGATTTAAAAATACTTTTCCTTTATTTTTTTCCAAGCTTGCCAGCTTTGCGTTAAAACCTACTCCTACTGAAATCACTGGGAGTTTTGCCATGCATTGTGAAAGGTCTGGGATGTGGCAGCATGTACTAAAATCCTTGTGATTTGTTGGACTACTTGAACAAGAGCTAGGGACATGTGAGCTACCATCGTCAGTCTTTTCTTTCCACATGGATGCCTTAGGTTTTAGCCTTTATATTTTTCAAATCCTGTACTGCTTGATGTGTAACTCTGAAGTTTCTTGTAGCCTGTTAATTTCTGTTCTGTTGTGCTAGGTAGACATAACAAAGCCTCTCTGGGCCTGCTCTTCAAGGACACCCAGACCATCCTAGGCCAAAAGTATAAACCAAAGAGCTACTAAGTGGAGGGCGCAAGCTGTGGGGAAAACTGAAGCTTTAATTGGAGAATTAACCTCATATACAACTGAACCAAAGCTATAACAGAGTGAAGAACTCGTGACTTGTTGTCTATCTTGGAGTCCATTTTAAGAATAGCTTCAGAGTCCCCAGGGTGTACCTTTGAAGGCCTTTCAAATAAATACCTACTTTTATTCCCTTACTCCTGTCTAGTCTCTGTTTCTGGGAGGCCATCTTATCTCATGTAACCTTTGCATGTCTTTCTGAGATCCCGGGTTTAATGGCTAAGAAAATGCCAAAAGTTGGGTCCTTATGAAAATGAAGACGATTTTTTGTCTGAAAGTGCTCATGTTAATGTATTTCAAAAAGTTGGCACTTCAATATATAGAAGGACTAGTGAGACATTTGACCCAAAATCAAGCTGAAAACAAAACTGGTTGAGTATACAATATTTTAATGATGCTCATAAAATGGTCATCTGCTAAACAGAGGGCACATCTCACAATTGTGTTTGAGATTTGGACCATCTTGAGGCTACTTTCACTGCCAGGTTGTTTCCATGAGCCTGACTGAGACTCAACTTGTCAGTCATCTGTGCAACGCAAACCCATGGTCACACTAGGCTTGGCTCCACATGTGGCCTGCTAAGGCAAAAGTGGATCACACTTACACTGTGATGGGATCTGAACTTCCTTTCCCACAGGCTGGACAGATCAGGTGTGATATTATAGACCCTGGGAGATTTCTTGAGTCTGGCTCATCATAAGCACAATGTGGGGGTTTGGAGTTTGAGCTCCACCTGGGCAAAAAGGCAATGGTATGGAATTCTGAATGAGGACCAGGAGAATGGAGTTTCCCATTGTGAGCCTATTCTCAGGCCTGATGAAGACTTTATAGCATAGATGTTTCTTTTGTCATTTTGCCTAGAAATGAAAATTACTTACTGTAACATGTCAATGTCAAATTCTGAATATATGGAAATGTGACACTAACACAAAAGGATGGAGAGACAAAAATTAGGAGGTTCTTTGAAATGTGAAAATTTGGGGTCTTGAAAGAATGGAGTGACAGACACACTGCTCGTGAAACACGGAGGATCCGAAAAAGTTTATTGAATTTATTCATAATTACTTTTTTTTATTATTGTTACCATGTGTTGTGACTCTTCTCATAGGCCCTAAACCTGTGAAACATCAGCAGGGAACAACTTAAACACAAGAGAAATCACATTATTAGAATTACTTTTATGTGCAAGGGTGCTCATTGGTTTACATGTCCTTGCTTATGGCAAGAAAATCCAAACTCCAACACTTCTTTGGCAGCTTGATTAGTCTTTTGGGTGGGTATTATCAGATGAAAACTATTTTTGTCTCCAACTGACTAGTCTGAAAATCAAACTCAAATTATTATTATTTTTTTTAAATTAGTGTAAAACTTTTTGAGTCAATTGATGTAAGTGGGGTTGTATGTGTGGGGTGAGTGGCTGATGAAGGAGTAAAGCTTTTCTAAGGCACGTGTGAGATTTTTTTAATTAGAAATTTGAGCATACATTCCACCAGTTTAATTACCCAACACATAAAATGCTGTTACTACAGCCTTTGACTTTCTGAAGTCCTCTGAATAATTAAAATAATTTTTAGATAATAGAAAGAGAGGAAAATATTTTTAGTGAAAGTCCATTTGTTTCATCTTGCTGACCAGTGTTCTAATTGAGGTTAGAAGTGGGATTTGTGTGTAACTGGTCATTTTACTAGAGAAACACTTCTGTCCTCAAAGGTAGAAATTATTTCCCAAGAAATTACATTAAGCAATATTAAAATTATTGCAAAAATCACATTCCTGTTCCTGGAGTGTGGAAGTTTGGTGAGTCTTTTTAACAGGCTCTTTTTAGCACACTGTGATGGCAAGGGGTGAGGCAAAATTGAAGGAAAAAATCCCTGACTGACAGCACCCCACCCAGATAAGGCTGCTGCTTGGAGAGACTTGGGAATGTCTCAATGCAAGTCCTGTGCCAGGAACACACGCTCCGCTGCATCCAGGAGTGATTTTCAATCACACAGCTCTTAAAGAGGTCAGCAGTAGCAACAGCCTGCAGGCTTGTTCTCTCCTCTCAACACAGGAAGGACTCATGCCCCTCCTGAATCTGATTTAGCTCCTTTTTCTTGCAGCTTCTACCTTATTTATAGAACCTCAGAATAATTTAGATTGGAAAGGACCCCTGAAGGTCATCCAATCCCACCCTTTGCTCCTGACAAGGCTGATTTAAAAGCCAGATGAGGTTATTCATGGCCTTGCCTCATCAGGTTTTGAAAGTATCTGAGGGTGGAGATAAC
This sequence comes from Aphelocoma coerulescens, assembly GCF_041296385.1. Lineage (NCBI taxonomy): Eukaryota > Metazoa > Chordata > Aves > Passeriformes > Corvidae > Aphelocoma > Aphelocoma coerulescens. The sequence continues at coordinate 127,848,050 of NC_091015.1, forward strand.
CCCACCTCTCTAGCTGGGTTTAACCACTCTTACCCAAACTTTTTTCTTCTTATCCATGCTGAAAATTTCCCTGGATGCAGGTTGTGGCCATTGCCTACTGCCCTTTGGCTGCACACCTCTGAGACAAGTCTTACTCCCTCTTGTCCTTTCAGCAGCTGAAGATCACAGTCACATTCCTCTCAACCCCCAGCCTTTCCTTCTCCATACCAGCAACCTTGGTTTCCTCAGCCCTCTTTGCACATCATGCCCCACAGTCTTGGTGCTCCTCCACTGGACTTGGTCTAACACATTAATGCCTTTTACTGGGAAGCCCAAGAGTGGACACGACAGAGCACTCCAAACTCCAGTGGCCTCACTGGAAGGGAACAGCTCTTGGCTGCTCTCTGCTAAGGCAGCCTGGCATGTTTTAGCTTTCATTGCCTCAAGGGCGCACTGCTGACTCATCTTCAGCAAGTTCTACACCTCAAGTCCTGCTCTGCAGAGCTGCTTGCCCTCCCAGGCAATCTTCAGTTTGCATTGCTGCAGGGGCTTCTTCTGTCCCAAGGACCTTGTATCTGTTCTGCTGAACTTTATGAAGTTGCTGTCAGCCAGGAAGGATATTCGGTGTATGTCAGCAAATCCATCATCCTTTCCTCCACAAGAAGGTCTTTCCTATGTCTGTCTTTGAGTTTTAACTTTCTGACTTTTGTCAGAAGCCCAGGGACAAGTAACTAGCTTGCATGCCTTAAATTTGGCTCTTCACCACAGAATCTCAGTGCATTATAACACTTTTTACTGCCTATGAGTAGTCTCAGATAGGGTTTATCAGATCTTTCACAGATGAGAGTAGGTCCCACTCCCTCAGATGAGCACACTACCCTATGTTAGACCAAAAAGCAGCAGAGAGGACTTCAAGTGATTGTCTCACAGGCCAAAATGAACTAAAAAACAATTAACAGAAAGGACACAAACCTAATTAGGCAATTTTCAAACTTCTGGACAAAGTATTCAATAATTAGGGAAAATTTTAAAAATAAATACAATAAAAGAAAAACACAACCAAAACCTGAGGAATATCATACAAGAATTGGCATACAAGAAATTAGCATGTTAGACTCTGCCACCAGAAGGTATCAGGTAGTTTGATGCCTTGAGAGACCACCTAAAAACAGAGACTAGACAGGAGTAAGGAAATAAAGGTAGTTATTTATTTAAATAATAAATAATAAATAATAAATAATAAATAATAAATAATAAATAATAAATAATCATTCTGACCTTTCTTCTATGGAAATGTCAATGCCCCATTCCTGGAAGTGTTCAAGGCCGAGGTGGATGGGGCTTTGAGGAACCTGGCCTAGTGGAAGGTGTCCCTGCCCATGACAGGGGGAGTTGGAACTAGAATATATTGAAGGTACCTTTCAATCCAAACCTATGATTCTGTGTTGCTATGAAATGTGTCATAAACAGGACCCTATTTCAACTCTTGAAAGTGAGAAAGGGTGTAATAGCAGCTTTTTCTTCTACTGGAAAACAAGAGAAATTTCTGGACACACGTGCATAAGAAATTAGGAAGCACTAATTATCTGGGAGTATGTTCTTTTTATCACAGGTGACAGCAAAAGCACCTCAGAGGACTGAATTTTATACTGAATTCCATGTCTCCTATTCTGGTGATAGTATTCAGGAGATTGCTAAAGGAGTCTATTGAGAAGGCAGGACTTTGAGGAAAACCAGGACATTTGCACACCTGATGGAAATTCTGCCAGGCTTGTCCCTGGCGAGTAGATAGTGGTTAGCCACAGACTGCATATCAAACAGCTGAATATATAGTTCACAATCTCTTAAAACTTAATTTAGGTCCTAAACTTTTAAGAAAATCTTGTATAATTTGTGTTAAACTCTTAGCTTCTCACTTGAAATCCCAAAATGGCCCCTTGCTGTCTCTTCACATGTGATTGTTTATTTTTAACGCGGTATTCTCAAAAAATATTTGAGATTTTTGGAGGAATTTTAAAAAAGCAAGACTGCCATCTCTTTTGTCAGCAATACATGATCACTATACTAATTAGAAAAGGACTGATAATTATACTAAAATCTGTGAGTGCTCTGCTGTAGAGTTCACCTGGGACAGATTCAGTGTCTAAATTATAACTAAATTTTTGCATGGTCAAATAAGAGACGTGAGCAGAGATGCAATAGTTCCCTCCATCATAATTATTTGAATGACCATGTGTTCATCCTCCAGGAGCAGGAGCAGGAGTTAAACATGGGAAGGGCACAAAATCCAGATGCCCTTTGTTCATGGCACTTTGAGGAGGAAACTAGGGAAGACCTCAGTGCACGACTCATGCCAGACCACCTTGGCATTGAATTTGGAGTGAAATTGAAAATGTAGCTTCTGACAGCAGCAAAGATGGCCAAAGGCATTGACAGGGCTCAGGGGTCAGACTCAGAGGTGACAGACTGATCTAATTTCTGGGATTTGACAAAAATGACACATCTGGTTTAAAAAACAAAACAAAACTAAAATTTATGTGAGGAAAAAAACATGGCTTGGAGTGTCTGAAAGGCCTTTGCCAGACGCTCTCACTCAGCAGTGCAGTTCTCACTGTTCTGGATCACTTCTTTGCTGTTTATCTTGAGTAAAGCCCTCTGTAATTAAGTTAATACTGATTTAATCATGACGATCATAGCTGGTAGATATCCAAGGAAATGATAACAAAAATTAAGCAGTGTGCAGATCACATCTATGACAAGAGATTGAAGAATAAAAGAATACTGCAGGGGCAGGCCATACTGCAGTTTTCCTTTTGAAACTGCTGTTCAAAACAAAACCAAACAAGCCAGAAAGCTACAGCTGCTTCTTCTGCAAGACTACACATGATTTGTGTAATACACTTGGACTAGTTTGTTAACACAGTCCCACGAAGTTGTGAGGGTTTGACAGCCACATTATTACATCGCAACTTGGCTGAGAGGTTGTGGGAGACACGCTCATTGTGTTTCAGGTCATTTGTGTTCATTAGCAAGTGCAAAGTCATCAAAGCCATGTTTGCCTTCTGCTAAGTGGAGCTGCAGCTCTCTCACCTGGACTCAGCATCATTCAGATATGCCGCAAGGTTGTCCCATCTAACACCTCATCTTCTAAAGAAAATGAGTTGGGATCATGAGGCATTAGGCGCAGCTCCGCTGTTTCCTCAGGTTTTCTAATTACCTGTCGAGCTGTCTGCCCAACAGTAGCAGTGGATTGGAGGGGTCTTGGGGGCAGGTGGTGGAGCCACTACCTGCAGTGCCAGTACAATACTTCATCAGGCTTAGGTCTCCATCCTTAGACTGGAGCTTGCTTAGATAAGGCAGCCAGTGGTAGCAGAGGAAAACCCTTTAGCATGATTCATGTGTTACCTGAAACAATGTCACAGCACAGTTTCAGATTAGAAAATGTAATTACCCTGATCAGTTGTTTACAAAGAAATTGTTTGAAGCTTTCCAAAGACATTGTTTGCCATCAGGGCAGTATCACTTCCATTGTGTATTTTGTGTACTGGCCTGATAGATAAAGATGGGAGCTCCCAGAAAATTACTCTCCCTCAGACCATCAAAGTTTTACAAGTGCTTGTAACCCAGCTACAGAATCTCATGCAAGCTGCAAAATGCAATAGTCTTTAAATCCATGACTATTAAGTTCATTATGTTTTAATTTGAAAATTGGACACTCATTTTTTCAAAGATTTATGGCCTTATCCTGAACACACTGAAGTCAGCGGAAGTTTTGTCCTTGACTTCATTTGGAATAGGATAGAGTTCTTGTGCTGTAATGTTTGACCTCCAAGCAATGGATTCAAGAAATAACTAGATCTGAGTAGTTATCAAGATCACTTAGAGCTAATCAGATAAAATCTCTACAATTTTGAGGGAAAGAGAGTGCCAGAAATTCAGGGCCACCAAATGCTGCAGGAAGACATAGTGGAGAGCATTTCTGTGTTGACAAAATTTAAATCACAGTCAGAACTGTTCTAAGCTGGCCCAAGCTGGAAAACCCATGGCTGACTTGCAGAGCTGAGCAGCTCTGAAGGACTGCCATTTCATTTTAAATTGTGGTTCAAAACTGGTGCTGAGCTTAAATGTTACTTTGCCCTGGGGTCAATATGAGTCAAATCTCTCAGCAGTTATAATCGGGAAGTAAAATCTGTTTGGAAATATTTGAATGCTGGGGATTGCTATGTTTGAACACAGATAGGTTCAGACTTTTTTCTTTTTTTCCCTCTTCACATTAATGTAAGGCTGTTGCGAGTGGGGATAGGGGGAATTGGCAGTAACTCTGCTACACTGATTTTCTGGAATGGGAATTTTTTCTAAATGGAGGAGCTTTGTAAATTAATTAACCAAACACAGTGACAAGAGCACTAGAACACAAAGGTGAAGAAAACATCCTTAACCTTAACTGTGCTTTAATATGGTTGATTTCACAACTATGTGACCACATTCTGCACTGACTTAAGAGTGCTTTACAGACGTGCCTTTTGAACTTCATCCTATCCTTGTGTAGACAGACCTTGGCTGCCCTTAGTCTCTAAAGATGCTTGAAAACAGCAAGTCTAGCCCATGCAAGATTTTGTGATATTTTTCAGCTATTATTGAGGAGTACCAGGTATGTGTAAAATGTATAGGTTTTGATTGAAGGGATAATTTTTTTGTGAAAAATGTACTGAATGCAGCATGTGCTGCTCAGAAACCCAGCTGAGCTGAGTTGGCTCAAACTGCCAGCGAGCTGTTTTGCTGTCCAGTGACAAAGCTGGATTGCAATGTTTCCTCTCGCTGTGGTGCTGGTGGCTAATTGCATGCCCTGCAGCAGTATGATGTGACACAAAGCACAGATTCGTATTTGTAAAATCTGGGATTCAAACCTGAAAATAGCTAGTCTGGGAGACAAGTCCAGAGAAATCTTTCTGTGTGGTATTTATTAGCTATTACTTTTCAAGGGTAAGTGAGGGACATTTATAAGTAATCTTTCACCTTTGCCAACAAAAGAAGAAGTAGTTTCAGTTTTCTTTGAAAGCCACCAGATTCCCTGTTCCTGTGCAGAGGTCTAGAGAGCTGCCAGAGCCACAAAGGCATCCCCCTGACATCTCTAAGCAGTGGTTTCAAAGATCTCCTCCCCTTACGCACACCCTGTACCCCCCCTTCACTCTGCCTTTCTCCTCCTCCTCCAAGCTGCCCCCAGTGGGTTGCTTGCTGGAGGCCATGCCAGAAAGAAAATGCAGATCCTTATTTTAATCACCCTTAATGGCTGGGAGAGCTACTGACACCCCACCATCACCACTTGTGTCAGAGATCTGCCCCATGAACACGGCTCCTGTTGGAATGAATGACAGTTAAAAGTTGGCTGGAATTCATGACACTGGTTTTACAAATCCAGAGCTAGGTCTCACCTTCTCAGCAGTAGGGGTCTGGAGATCTCTCAGCTGGCACTCCTGCACCATGATGCCACTCTGACGTTGATTCTATCATCAGCCTTCCACTCATTTTTGGCAATCAGATCACAGCATTTTCACATACTTAGGTTGTCAGTGGGGAAGCAGTTCTTGTCTCCCTGTGCTCGTGACAGCATTGCATAAAGCCACTTCCTACACGCAGCATAATGAACCGGAATTTCTCCTCCTACAGAAGGCCATATCCTCCCTCCAGCTGTACACACAGAGTCGACACTTGTAAATGCATGCTAACCCATGGCCTTACACAGTGCTATCACTCCTGGTGTCTGTTGGAAATAGCCATCCAGATGGAACCATTCGTGAAATCCAGATTTCGTTTTTCATATGTGCAGTAGCTTTCCAGTATTCCAAAAAGAAGATTTCTTTGGAAGGGGGAAGGATAAAATTCTTGTAGAATTGAACCCATTGATCTGAGCTATTTCTCCCATTCCCAGAACAGCACAGAGACAGCCAATGGACCACATACACGTATGGGTGTAGCAGGAATATCCAAGTGCTTGCAGCACTGGAAGACACTGAAAATGTGAAGGGGTCTGAAAAACTGGTATTTAATGCACTGATCTTTGGAGCCTTCACAATGAGCATTGTTAGATATAGGATCTGCTAAACAATGAGTCCTTGATAGGACATAATACCTATTCAGAAGCTCAGCTTTGCACACTTGCTCTTAAAACATCCTTAGCTCAACTTAAATTTACCTTTGTTACACACAATGCACATGTGACAGACGGTTGCATTCATTCATCTACTTTATTTAGATCTTTGACAGGCTTACCTACTCTCTGCTGTAAAGCTGAGATCCTTATGGGTTCCCGAATCAATGTTATTGCTAATTAGTACCTTTTGAAATTGTCACTGTCAGATGCTTCAGGTGGCACTGAAATAACATTGAGGTAAAGTTAGAAACCTGGAGGTCTGTGAGTGAAACTTGATTCTGCCTAATTGCCTTCTGTGCTTACCTTATATTCCCTGTTTGGACAGTTTCTCCTTTTGAATAAGAAATGTAATTTACAGCACATATTGTACTTCATCTACCAGCCAGTAAAGACCCAAAAGTACTGCTTGTTGTTAGCAATCAGTTGAGCACCTCCTATTACCTCAGGCTGACAGCCAAGCTGGCAGGTCTGGGAAAGGTATGACAATCCAGGATGCAGTATCCTGACTGTACATAATGTACTCTGCCAGCCAAGCAGAGGCTTTCCATAGTGAGGGGCATTACTCTAGTATTACAGTAAATGAGAGGGACAAAAAAAAGACAAAGTTTTCCCCAGAAACAATCTGTTCCACTTTAGTTTCTTAACCAGGAACTCAGTTGTAAACAAACCTGCTTTTATAAGCTTGCCTGCTCTTTCAAATTTTGCCAGTGGCTCCTACAAACACCTGAACAAAAGTGACCACTTGAAAATATGTAAATGTTTAAAAGATCATAAATTGAAAAAAGGATTTCAGAGTTTGAAAATCTATAAAAATATGTTTGTGCATTTGTTCAGCTGATTTTAGAAGAGTTGTTAACTATTTCCAAGATCTAAAGAAAAATTTTAAAATAGTGGTGATGTTTGTATAAAATGTGGGCTTAAATTTTAGCTATTTACGGCAGTTTCTGGAGACTCTCAACTGGAAAAATATTTTCCGGATACCCTGCAGTTCCAAAGAGCAAATCTATAGTGTGGCCAGAGAGTCCCTTGCAGTAGTTAAAGTTTTAATTAGAGGTAAACACTACTTAGCTCATCTGATACAAATTCTTCCCAGGAGCCAAGCAGTTCACGATTCAGATTTCTGTCTGCCACTGTAAAGCGCAGTGTTAATGGGGGAAAGAAGGAGGAGAGGAGAGGAAGGACTGCTAAACATGCCAGGTCATTCTTGTCCTTTGGACAAGCCTGTTCTTGCTTCCCTGAGAAGTTTGCATATTAGTTGAAGCAAGAATGCTGGGCTAACCATTCAAGGAGGGGAACTTATGCAGCAGAAGTAATTGCTGGTGTGATTGGCCAAGTGACCATCAGAATGATCTGAAAAGCTCTTCAGGGTGATTGGGATTTTGATCAAATACGAGGGTGAGGAGGAAGTAATGCATTTGCCTATGTTCCTTGTTTAACAGTTAATAAAATAGATAGAAATTAAAAGCAGAAGCTGTGGAATCTCCTAGAAGAAAATTCTGAGACATATAGAAATGAGAATCTTTGCTCAAAATTTGAGCAGAAGAGATTTCACTCATGGCACTTGGCAGCCCATTCATTGCTCACATTCACTGCTGATTTAGGTGCTGTGGTAGAGAGACAGACTGGCCCAAGTTTTACAGCTATTGCTGGTCCTTTCATAGCTCCCACTTCTCCCTCCCCTTATGCAGTGCTTTAAAATGGCACTGGATATTTATGGTTTTGATAGTGAAAAATATAGGCCCACCTTTTAAATGGCCATCCCTTTCTGTCACCAGGCAGTCTTATTATCTGTGATTGAAGAGGGTGAAGATCGTTGGCATGTAAATGAGGTGCTTGGCGAGGTGGCAGACGAGGGGGCTGTGGATTGACATGCACAGCCACCAAGGGGGAGCCAGCGTCAGACACCCTGGCTTGTCAGCTTTGCTTGGAAGGCTCAAAATCAACGAATCATAGAATCATGTAGGTCCTCTTGTAAACCTCATAGGCAAGTCCACCACTAAACCATGTCCCTAAGTGCCACATTTACTCATCTCTTAAGTACCTCTAGGGATGGTGCCTCAACCACTTCCCTGGGCAGCCTGTTCCAATGTTTGACAGCCCCTTCTGTGAAGAAATGTTTCCTAATACCCAATCTAAACCTCCCCTGATGCAGCCTGAGGCCATTTCCTCTTCTCCTGTCTCTTGCTACTTGGGAAAACTTAGACCCACTTCTCTACAACCTCCTTTCAGGTAGTTGTAGACAGCAATAAGGTCGTGGTCTGTTCCCCCCTAAAACCCCCCCAGTCTCCTTTTCTCCAGGCTAAACACCCCAGCTCCCTCAGGCTCTCCCCACGGGACATTTTCTCCAGACCTAAGATGAGCTTCATTAAAAAGGGGTTGCTTCTCTTTGGACTCTGGCCACCTTTTTGTCCAAATCTAGGAGATTATTCAAGAAAATTAGAACATCTTCTCTCCCAAATACTCATGTATCTTAAATGTCATTCTTACCTATTGGTAGGAAAAATACTATTTCATCTAATTAAGGAAGAGGCTAAGTGCTAATGTCTGTTTATTTTTAGAGACTAAGTTAGCTGCATTAGAATTTGTCTTTTGTTTGCTTTGTTTACACAGTGTTTCCAGACCTGATTTTCTAAAGGTTAGGGAGGAGAGTTACTGAGGCTTTGAGCTTAAATCTCAGCCGCTCTCTGTGCTGGACTTTACCAGCTCTGTGGCACCTACTCACAGGGATGTCTTTATTATCACTTCACCCATCTTTGCCTTCCAGTTTCCTGGTGCAAACTGGAAAAAAGGGAGCCAGAACTCACTGTGCCTGGATTTTACAATGCTTTCACCCTGCACTGGATATTAAAGGCAACTGGAAAAAGTCTGTTTGGATTATCAGGGCACAAGTCCACATAAACAACAACTTATCAGATATTTGTATTGTAAAAGAATCACTTGGTAGTACTGAGGAATATCACTAGAGACACATCTTTCATGTGCCTTATGACTCATTGTTTTTCAGCTGTCATATTTAAAACAAAACCTTAAGTATTTTGAATCATTTCTTCACCAAAACTGCAAAAGCTTTGGGGAGTTCTTTGGTTGAAAATCTGATGCAGGTGTATAATATTTTTTAGGGATAGTTAAATATTATTCTCATACACTGAGGTGAATAGGACCAGCTGATTCATGGCTACAGCATGCCCTGCAATTTTATCTGGGTACCTCACAGTGTTCTGTTAACTATCTCACCACTCTTTAGAAAATAAAGGTTGATCTCCATTATCACTTAAGGTTGCTGCTGTGTGGCATAAAGAAACTTGTCCATGGTCACACAAGATGTCTGGATCCGAAACCCCAGAGTCAGTCACTTATGTTCTTGATTATCCCCCTAATCAAGAAGTTTTCTGAACACGGAAATACAAACTTTCCAGACTAAGTCCTCACTTCTGTTCTGTGGTTTGACACATCCCCTCACCTTATCCAGCTGTCATCCCTGCATATGTGTGTGTGACTGCTTGTGAATCCTGCTCCTGCATATCCAGCCTCTCTTGTACCCAGCACTGCTTTCCACTGCCAAAAAAATCCTTGTGCCTTCAGCAACTTTGCACCCTCTTCCCAAAGCTCCATAGTGCAGCATGGTGGGGACATGCAGACTTACGATAACAAGTTCTGTGTTTTCTTGGGGACCAGGTCAGCTCAGAGCACCCAGTCACTGCAGCACCAGGGCTGCCAGGGTTGGCTCCAAGCTCCCCTGGTTATTGAGCCTCTTTCTTATGCCAAAAATATTACAAGGGGTCATTATTCTCACAGAAATGTGACTCTGAGGATGTGTTTTAATGTTTTGACTGCCCTGACCAGCGCGATCATCCCCTGGGCAAATTGCTGGTCCCATGGGGCTGAGGCCGCTGCTGCCTTGTGATTTCCCAACACTTAGGAAGGAGAAGTGGGGAAAGAGAAGAAAGAAGTGAAGGGAGGAGCAAATCAGCTGCTGCCAAACCCATCTGGTGAAGCATCCTGTGGCCTAACTCACCTGGCTACTCCACCATGCACACTGCGTCAAGATTGTGTGATGAGAATGCTGCAGAGCTGGAGAAGAGGGGAGCACTGGTGGGCCAGAGGGAAGGGGAAGAGAAACAGGAAACTAAGAACAGAAATTAGGGGAGAGGCAAAATCAAGGTGGGAATGTTTCACTGTTGCAATCCATGGTCTTATTCAGTCCTCTTCATAAAAAACTATCCCAATTTGAGAGCTATTTCTGCATTGGAGAATGAAGAGCAGGACTGGGACCATGAGGATAAGGGCTAGGGCAGGCAGAGGCAACTGCGTTCTTTTTAGTACTGTTGTATGGAAAAGGCCAGCATTTTGTCTGGGGAAAGAAGAAGCAAAGAAGAGCTGGCTTTATTGCTGGACCTTGCAAAACATGCAGAGCCAGGAAAAGAATTAGAGAGACCATCACTAATTACTCCACAGCTTGCTCTGTGCCTGCCAGAAATCTCTATGGCACAATTAAAACTAAAGTATTAGAGTGAGGGGTAGGGCCCAGGATACTGTGGCTAAGATAATAAGCCTTGTACTAATTGTTTGCTTCTGGTTTTGTTTTTGTGGTTTTTTTTTTTTGTTGTTGTTGTTGTTTTTTTTTGTTGGATCCTGCAAAAGCTGCATGGTTTCTAATTACAAATTTAGACAGTAATTTGTGGAAATGTATATGGGTCAATAGGTAAATCTGCTGTCTCAGTCCTAAAAGTAAACGTACTCTGGGTAGCTTTATATTTGTGTATAATCAATTTATCATAGACCAGAAACTCAATCCATCTTTACATTTAGTCACTGCTCTAAGGTGATCACAGCCTATCCCTGTAGGATCCTGCAACCTCTTTAGATTTTTAATTCCTACTATCCTGAATTCAGAGTCCCCTCTTCAAAGCTATGCTTAACTTTGGCCTGTAACATGATTGACACCATCTACATTAGAAATTTGGAGTCTTCTCCTACTGCTTTCAGCCTTTGCTGGGCTTTGCACACCACCTTCTGCTTCAGCCAGTTCTAGCCCCACTTTTATACCTCATTAAGCCTAACCCTGTCAGTGCTGGTTGTTTCAACACCAGTCTGCATCTTATCCATTTCAGGCATCTTTCTGGGTGCCTGCCCTCATCACAGACCTCCAGGTATTGTAAAATTCAGTGATAAAGCAATCTTTTCATCTCTTGTGCCCAGCTCTAACTGAACAGTAATGTTCAGCACAGAGGGTAAGGTACAGCACAACAAACTTGTGTTTCTGCCAGAACACAGCACCCATTCACCTCTTTTGGCTTAGTCTTCATCCTACTGTAACTCTGCATGTCCGGTAATTAAATCAGCTCTGTCCTGGGCACAAAATCTAACCTCAAGGTGTGACTGTAGCCTGATTATGTTTATAAGGATGATGGTAGAGTTAGCAGAGATATGTGCTTTGAAGTATGCATTTTTTATCATTGTTTATGCTGCAAGCTACACAGAGGCATTCTACTATGATTATGCCTTAACCTTGTGTCACAAAGGTAAAGACTGCTGGATCCCACAAGCCCTGCAGTGCTAGGATGAAAGTTCAGCCTGAGAAGTGAGAATCACTTAAGGCACTTTTTAAAATATAAAGTTTTAAAATCTTGGGTTCAGGATAGGGCTTGGTAAAGTTTCTCACAACGTGTAAGATGTGTGTTTGTGCTAGGTCTCGATAGAGTCACAGCTCCTCTAGGTACTGACAGAGGAAGTTTTCTAGTTGCAAATAGATGCTGTAGGGCCATCATTAAATTATGGTTACTTCATATTGCCTGTAAAAGAAGGCTGAAGAATTGAGATTGTTACTGAATGCTGTGTCATTGTTCTTGTAGGAAGAACTGGGGGGGACAACACATTGAAGAATTTTGTGACAGCCATAAGTTACGTGGGCTTTCGGTTGGGTCTGGGCTTAGGTTTAGGATAACTAACAGTTGTAGCTTTATAGTTAGATAGATAAAGCTCTTAGAGATAAAGTGAAGACCAGAACCATTAACATATTTAAAGAACAAATATGCACTGTTTTTATTTATGCTGTAGGAAGGATTTCTGAGATGCAAGGAGGCTATACTGGGGATTAGGGTAAGGATTTTGGACAGCCAGAGCTAGATGTATTTCTGAATCATTCAAATCACAGCAGGATGTGGGCTTTTGCTAGTCATGAGAAAAGTCTTCTGATTAGTGCTAGGGCAGGTATAAGTCACTGGGATAAGGGTCAAGGTTACTGTATGCCTAAACACAGCTTTATTCTCCCTCCATTTGCCTGTGGACAACAGCACATGCACTTCCTGTTTGTGACTTTTCTAAAAATGAGTCTGAGCGGGAACAGTCCAGGTCTGAAGGGTCTCCAGGTTCTGAGGAAACTGGGGTCTCTCTATGAACTATGTGGTTCCGCTCCTGCCCATCTGGAATTTGGAAATGTTGAATACGGAATGGGAAAGTATCTAGAATGCAGTGCCCTGCTTAAATGCTTGGTTTTGACTTTTCAAGAGTAAGTGTTACAGCAGAGCTGTATCTGTCTTTCCTGGTGCCTGTTTAAGCTGTGCTTATTTTGTTAGAAAACAGCTTAATTGCTCAGGGTGAAGAGTTAAAGTTTATTTTTATGCTACTCTGTTTTTAGCTGCAGATTGACATAAGTGGCTAGTAGTGGAAGCCCCTTTGTATGAAACATCCCTTATCGTATTTGTCCCTCGAGCATATTCTGTGCCAAATTATCACTCCTAATAGGCTGGTTGACTTTCTGGACAGAGGAAACATCTTGATAAGTTTGCTAAATATGTTATGTCAGAGAAAGTGTATCGCAGATATTTTATCATCTGCATAAGGACACACTTGGTTCAGCTCTGAAGTGCCAAATTCCCTAAGCTCACCTGTTGAGCTGCCTGTTATTCACAGTGTCTGATTATCCAACTGTGTACACTTGGCTGCCATTTTTTCAGAGACACTTACGCAGTGGCGTTTTGCAATGACGTCAATTCTTTTCCTGTCTGACCTAGAAGACTTCGGTGATTCAATGTTGGCTAAGCAGCCTTAAAGATTAAATAGAGGACACTAGCTTAATTACTTTAACAGTTCCTTTAAAGGATTTCCCAAGAAGGAGAATCATGACAAATTGTAGCTTAGGGGATTTTAGTAATTCCTGAAACTGAAGCTAGTGATGCAACCCAAGATATGCTCTGCGTTCCTGTTGATACGCTGAGGAGTTTTTAAAAGAATAAACAGCACTGGGAAGACTTTTGTGCTACAAATCCTAAATGCATGAATTTGTGAAACAAATCCTACTAGCCCACACCTCACCCAAGTAAGAGTTGCAGGATTTGGCCATAGCAGAGTGTTTGCAAAATATATATACAACTTTCTTATGTCTAGTTATAGAAATTTGTGAAAAATTAAAAATAATTATCACTGTTTAATGTTCATGCTTTTCATCTAAAATTATCTTCAGATCTTATTTTCATCTGCAGAACTTGGCCATGCAATGTGGAGAAGCTGTATTTGCAGTTGTTACTAAAGTGAGTGCCTCTGCTTTTCCCCTTGATAATTAGCACAACAAACCAGATTCTAATTTCTGTTACTCCTGCTTAAATGAGAAGTAAAGCCCATGACTTTCACCTTAGTTCTCAATGACTTTACTGCTTTTTAAAAATACTTTACATTTACTATATCTGAGCAGAAATACTGTGGGGTTTTTAGATTCTCACACTAAGACATTCTCTGTTGGTGTTATGTCATCAAGAAATAGAGTCAAAACTTTTCCTCAGTTATAGTGAGGTATTTCCAAAATAACTTTACTACAGTTAGTGAATTTACTCTATATTTGTAATGGAGCAAATTTGAAAGGTTATTAGCAACTTATTTATAATTATGATTGGAAACTGTAATCTATCACAAGTTTGATAGGTGCGAATTTTGCATAGGTTCTCACTTTTTGCAACTTCAGCTTTCAACATCAGAACTGCAGGAGGAAGAGGATCTACTTTTGGAGAGCTGGAGAGAAAGGAGGCTGATTAAGTATGAAGGAATTCTGGAGACTTCTATGCAATGCTTAAGTCTTGCTCATCACCTCAGAAAAACCTTCTCCTTCCATAGTGAAGCTCTCCTAACTGCAACTGAATTGTTCTTTCTGTAGAACTGTTTAGGGGCAAAAGCTAAGCTAGTTTCCTTAAAATACTTTACAGAAGGTAAATTAGGATTGAGAATAATTAATTGTGATTAAAACATAGTACTGCTTGTAGGAATGCTGCAGGTAGTAAGTCCTCAAATACAGGGAACTCAGAGTGAGATGCACTGAAAGAGGATGCCAAGGTATCCTCTGAGGTAGCAAGATCCACATTCACAAGTTGGGGGTGGAGGCGATATCTTTGAAAGATTTTTAGATTTCTGTGATTACTTTTAAAGTAAAACTTTTAAAGTGTTTGGCTTTTTACTATTGGTAGGTATAATCTGTGCTATTTAAAGCATAGTTTCTTAAGATATACAGGGACAAACTGGAAGTAGGGCACTGGCTGGGAATGCCTGGCCAGTAGCTGCATGGCATGTCCATAAAAAGGCAAAGGAAAACCAGTAGTTTTGGTCTCTTTTGTTAAATTTACTAATTTGAAAGTGTTCAATATTGAATTAATGATAACAAATCAGATACCAAAATTATTTACAATGGTTATAAAATGTAGATAGGTATGTTTTAGCTTGGTATCAACCTACCTCTCAGAAGTGTCTGAAGAAAAGATATCTTTCACAATGTTTTCGTTCGAAAAATAGCCCCCCAAACCTATAAAGAGAACAGCCTCTCCTCCCTTAGATGGGGTCCTCTGGCTTGACCAGGTATTTTAAGAATATCCTCCAAAAACCCTAGAGTACTCGAAATACCCAGGCTATTTACCTTTGATAAGAGAAACAAGAAATGCAAAGAGAATTGTTTGCCCTAGGGGAGAGGCAGAGCTGGATGATCTGAAGAGTTTTATAGCCAGGTATGTGTATGGTGGAGCATCCTGAATTCCACAGTGGCCCCATTTGGCAAGGATGGAGCTTTCTTCTTTCCCAGCACTGAACACTTACTCCTGCTGCCTGTAGCTTCTTTCATCCAGAGCAACCACATTCGGGCTCCTCAGTAACATTTTTAGGAAGTATATTATTAAAAGAGTGTGGTGATCCCATTAATTCCATTATATCCAGGCATCTTGGATTCTTTATTGTTTGGGGTTTTTTGTCGTTAAATTACTCACATTGAAAGAAATGTTAGGGTATAAAATAAGTGCTAAGCTTGGGTTTAACCTGCTTATGTTCAAAGCAATGGCAGGGGCAGAATTTCAAAGATACTGTTCTGAGACTCAAAGGAGTTGCCTTGGACTTCTGTGGGAACAGACGCAGAGGAAAAGAGCACTTTTGAATGGTTTGGTATCCCGGGAGCACACTAAAGTATAAAAACTAGCTTTGAGGAAATTGCTATGTCCTGAAACGCAGTCATTATTTCAAAGCAAGTAACATGAAAGAGTCCCAAGGAGATGGCCAAGCGCTAAGTCATGAAGGTAATATGCACATGTCATCTTGGGGGAAAACAGTTTCTGTGAGAAAAGGTCTTTGCCTTTCTTTCTGACTTGTCATACAGATGTGAGGTATAAAAAGGAGTAATCAAAAGGGACTTAAATCAGGAATAAACTGATATATGACTCTTCATGAAATATTCCTATCTTCACAGCTATTGTGCTCTTTATCTAATTTCCCTGGCTATCTGATCAGGGCTGTTTATTTCACTGTTGAATTATTGCTGAAGTCTGAGAGGGTGCTGCTTTAAACAATGGAGCTGGTCAACAGTGTTAGCAATTCATTTCCATAGTATCTAGTCCTGTTTGGGGCTGCAAAGCCTGGGCTTGCCCTTGGAGCTTTCTCTCATACCAGATAACTTCTGTGGATATGACCAGAAGAGCACTTGAATTTAATGAAGGCAAGACACATACATTAGGGGGGTTTGTGTGATGAGTACACTTGATATTGCTTTAGAATATGTATTTGCTGCTGGTGGCTGTTAAATTTGAACTATAAGGCTACTTGGGTCTTGATCTAGTTGAAGGTGTCCCCACCCATGGCAGGGGGATTTGATGAGCTGGCCTCCAAACGTCCCTTCTAACCCAAACTGTTCTGTGATTCTGTGAATAAAGGAGAAACATCCACCATCAGAGTGCCTTATGTGATACTCTGTTGAATTGTTGTCTCCTGGTTTAAGCAGCAAGGAGCTGGCAATAGGGAGTTCTTGTCTGAAGCATCCTTTGTTACTGAGTTGGCTTCCCAAACTCCATCTCCAAAGCCCGTATTTACTGGACATGCTACAGCAGTATTGCAATGGTGACCGGGGAAGGGAGGTGCAGACAGAGCTTCCCCTTCTTGGCTTTGCAAAGATATAACTAAGCAATGTCACTCCTGCATCATTTAAATCCTGGACTATCTGAGGGTTAGGAAATTATTGAAAACATAGCTCTATTTCCACTTGCAACCTGTCACCAGTGCACGTCTGATGTTGAGGCACCTGCAAGCAAAAGGTTATGACAGGGCTGAGGCTGCATCTCCTTTTTTTGCCTGATCACAGCTATTACATGGCATGATGCTCGAGCTAGTTTTTTAAAACCTGGCAGGTCTGGGCAATATTTCTGGTAATAACTAGTTGGTGTCCCATGATTACCACTCTGAAAAATACTACTAGTATATGATCTGAGAATTTAACCTGCTGCAGATGGGGCACACAGCAGACAGCACCAGGAACTGTAGCATAATAGAATGATTTGGGGAAGGGACCTCAAAGTTCCAACTCACCTGCCATGGGCAGGGACACCTTTCACCAGCCCAGGACATAGCACAAGTTGTTCTCAGTGCTGATCAGGCAAGCCAGGAGGTATTGTGAGCAGTTTTCCAGTTTTCTGTAAGTTTGAAACAGGCTATAACAGAGTAGCAGACCCTTGAAAGTGCTTCTGTGTATGTAGGGCTACATGGTACTGCTATTTTTATACTTTATTTTGTCAAAGGCAAGCCCACTGTGGTTTTCATGAGAACTTTAAGTGCAGATGGGCCGAGGCAGTCACTAAATACGCAGTCACTAAATACACAGTCACTGCATACAGTGGAACATGCGTCAGCTGCTCAGGCCTCTGGAAGCACATTATGGGAATGCTGTTGGCCTTAGCTTGCATTCCTGGATAGTAGAGCAGGCTCTTAATCTGCTGTGCCTGCTGAGGGGATGTATGCCACCAGCAGGGAGGTTTCCTCCAAAGGGAGCAGCAAACAAACTCCCAGAGAGAGGCCAAGCCCTGCCGGCTAGCTCAGCTCCCTGCCTGTGGTGCCTGGGGAGACCCACCGGGACCTCGTTTGTTGTTTTATCTCTGTTGATCTGACACCAGAGGCGGGCTGGGAGGTCCTGTTTCTCAGTTATTCTTAGGGATTTTGACACCTGCTATAATTATCCCAGTGGTCATTTGCAGGGGTCTAAATTCAGCATCCTTGTGCATTGTTCTAGAAGGCAGTTTCAGCTGCTTCCCCGGACACATCCAGATCTAGTGAAAAGAGAGGGAAATTTCCATGAATGCAGTGAGGCTGCATCCTGGTTGAGCTTGGACTGGTTTTCACACCAATTCTTTCTGGAGGAAACTGTCAATGATAATCAGTGCTGATCTGTAATCAACCTCACACGCTACCTACCCTGTGCTGTGCCCCACCTTCTCTAGTTTTGGACAAAAAATAAGGCTTTAAATACTAATGGTAAAGGAGGTTTAACTGGGTTTACTTTGCAGATGGAGAGCTCTATATTGTTTTATAATAATTTTATTTCTAAGTCGTATTCCTCAGAGAAGTAAAAATTCCTAAAGTTTGCATCAAGGATATTTCAATGTGCTCAAATTAAAACAAAATAGGGAGCTCCTGGCTGTTGTTTGTGTGGAAGCAGAGTTATTTGTACACACTGTGAGCTAAGAGAGATGGCACACTACCTATAAAATGACATCTTTGGGAATTACCAATATTACTTGTTTTCCATCCTGAACATTATACAGTACAAATAGGAAATAAAGTATTATTATTGGCAGTGAGAGACGACAAGCCTTAGTTTTTTGCTTGTACACAAATTGTTTCCATGTTTCATTAGCTTCTGGAGGTATTCTGCTTCTTTCCTCTCCTTGGGGACAAAAAGAGGAACTTGAGCACAAAGTGTAACCCCTTCCACACCATCCTCTCTCTGACTTCAGAAACCCTTCCAAAAATGTAAAGAACTGTCATGATTTATCTGACTGTTGCTTTACTTTATATTCATGCAGGATTTACGAAAACACCAGGCAGGATGGAGAT
Source organism: Aphelocoma coerulescens (assembly GCF_041296385.1). Lineage (NCBI taxonomy): Eukaryota > Metazoa > Chordata > Aves > Passeriformes > Corvidae > Aphelocoma > Aphelocoma coerulescens. Next base: position 127,866,522 of record NC_091015.1, read on the forward strand.
AATTGCAAGTGAATAATTACAAAGAATAGAAAGGGATAGATGGGTAATTACAAAGCTTCTCTTAGGGACAATATTGCTTGTCATTAAATTTGATGGACCGATTTTCTTTAGCAAAAACAGACAAACCTGCTTTCCTAAACACTTAAAGTTACTTCCTAAGAAACATACATTTTGTTTAGACATAATTAACCCCTCCGGAAAAGGATAAACATCTGGTTGGAATAAAATCCTTGGCCAAATTGTTAAGAGTTACATGTGGATTGCAGAAAGACAACCATATAAAATTTTCAATCTCTCTGATTGAGAAACAGGAAAAAAATGAACATATTTGTTATTTTGATTTCAGAGGGGCATGTTGTTTTCTTTCAGTAATACTACTTGTTTTGTGATGATTCCTAAGATGGGGTTGACCCCAGGCTCTTACATCTGAGCAGTCAAAAACACTTGAGGAATCTGAACCCAGATGTAGATCAGTATTTTAAATCTGGCTCCTTTGGACTAAAACCAAATCCAACTTACTTTCAAGACGTTTCAGCTGCAGTGAGTACAACAGAGCAGCAAGGAAATATAAGACTTCCAAGGTGCTTGTGCTTATGCATGTTCTTATATTTGTGTTTCAATAAATTCCCTGTTCTCTGCCTCTGAAACTAATAAAAATTCTGTCCTAGGCAATTCAGGGAGTACCTGCCCCAGGGCAAGATTTGCTTGGATAGCTTGCCCTCAGTTTTTAATCTGTGCTCCTCACTGCATCCCTGCTGGGTTTTTCATACAGTCTCACTTGGGCACTGGGTGCACTGCAGCCCAGCTCAGTGGGGTTGGTGAGCCTTGCTGCTGCTCCCCAAGGGATTGGGGGCTGGCTTGGAGGGGTGTGGAACACCTTGAATTTGAGGGTCACATAACACAACCTCACTGTGGATCAGGACCATGAGTAGGTCATTTCAACAGTAGTGTCCTAAAGCAAGAAGGCTTTCACATTGCTTGATGGCAGAATCCTTACGGTGGATGTCCTCATTCACATATATATCCAGTCCTTGTAAATCCTGGTAATAGGAAAAGGAAGCATCCTAAAACTCTGGTTTACAATAATGACCAAAGAAAGAAGTTAAAAAAAACTGCAACAAGATAAAAATATACCATAGGGCAAATCTGTTGCCATGCTGCCTTTGCGTGATGGAGTTTCCATCGACGTTCCCTTGGCAGTGCTGACTTGTGAATAACGTACACATCCCCAGTGCCTGGCAACACTACTGCAAGGGCATGTGTATGTGCGTGCACCGCCTCACACCACTGCAGTCTGTGCACAAAGATAATTTTTTCCCCCTTCAGGGTCGCAAAGAGCAACTGTACAAAAGACTTTTTTTAATAGAATATGTTCTTATCTTTCGTAAAACATGGACCCACCCGACACTTGGACTGGTCTGTGGGCCCCACCCTTGCCCTTTTGTTTTGAGCCTGGGATCATATGATGAACTGGGTTAGTATGTTGCTGTTTATGTTCTTCAAACCTCATCTATTTTGTTTTACAAGAATATATCACACTGCTCCCGACTTACTTGTGCTGTAGTAGGAGTACTAGTGGGTAGCAGGGAGTGGGGTCCAGAAAGGGGAAGGAGGATGTGACACATCTGTCATGAACTGCCAATGTTTCCAGGCTTAGAGCTGGTGATAACATAATGTTGGCATTTTAAAAATTAAAAGGCTGGAGTCTGACCTCACAGTTCTAAAAGCCAGGATCAATTGCACTGAAATCAGTGACTCCTAAAACCATGTACATGAAATCAGATTCTTGCTTTTGAACTCCCAGATTTTCAAAGAGTCTTTGTGTGTTACAATCAGATGGCTTATGACATTTCAGCAGCACCTGCAGAAGGCAAATCGTGTGTCCTTGGCCTGTTTCTGATGCTTCTTACTTTGATCCATTCAATTCACCAGCCAATGACCGGTTCACGGTGGTGCTACTGCCCACTTAGGGCCCAAGGCCTGGCACTGAAGCTCTAACACACTCTGGATGTTGTGCTATTGATCATGTTCTGGTATTTATCACTAAGCACTTTTCCCACAGGACAATGGACGACTAAATCAATACAGTCAGACTCAGTGCCAGACACACAGGGGCTAACGCAGAGCCTCTGTGGGGCCAGCTGTCACAGAGGAAGACCTGGGAGGAACCTTGTCTCCAGAGATATAACCCCATCTGTCACAGAGGATAAATCAGCCAACCCCACCACCCTGAAGGAGAAGGGCTTTGTGCTTTGGCTCAGAAAACAGAGGAAGGCAGTGAGGTAAGGGATGACTGATTTGTCTGCGGGTTTGTGAATCTTCTTTACTGTGGCTCCCATCCAAATCATGTTTCAAACAACGTCACAGCACAATGTGTTGACAGGGATGACAGCTTGGCATGAAAACCCTCCTTAATTCTAGCCACCCCTCTCCTGCCACTCAGCCATGACACTGACCATCACACAGTCTTCCTGAAGGTACATGGGATCCTGGGGCAAGAGGGTGGCTTTAAGGAAGGTGGGGCACCCAGAAACTCTTGGCCTGACTACAGATCCATGAGGTTAATGGTGGTTGATGGAAACCTGTAATCTCAACCACTTCACTCCATGGTACAGGACCAGAAAGCCTTGAACAGTGTTTTTGGAGCCAGGGATTTTAGAAATTCCTCTGGCATAAATGATGAGTTGTACTGTTGGAGGTGCTGCACTCAAACCTTAGACCTCAGAAGTAGAGAGTGCTGTGCTGCAGCATACTGGAGATAGAGCCAAGAGAGGACTAACATCCCTGGCTCTAAATTAGTGGGTAGAAGTGGATGAAGAGTACCACTGGGTGCCTGCCTTGGATTTGGTGAAAGCTTTTTGAAGTACACACAATGCACATGAAACATTTTATGCTCTACAAAATCCCCAGCCATTTCTAGTGCTGACATACAAAGAAAATGCTTTATAATTTTTTAGCCAGATACTGGGCAGCACAGCTGATACTAGATAGTCTTGCAAAATCCTACATCTTAAGCTTCATCAATTCCTATGTTTTGCCAAAATATCAGATTGGTTTAGAAAATAGCAAGATAAAGTACATTAAAAACAGACAACATTAAGACTTGCTTGTAACATGTCTGGTCCTACCACAAAAGGATTTGTAGAGTAAAATGAAATTATTTACCAGAGAGATATAAAACTGTAAACAAAGTACTGCTGTGTCAGTCCTGTGGTTACCTGTTTCAGAGGGCATCCTTTCAACATTTGTTCCACACTTGATTTTGGTCTGGCAGGATAGCCATGTTAACAGTGTGCTTCCAGGTATTCATCTGGGTGGGGTGTAGAGCTGGACACCTTCCAAAATTCTGCTCAGTGCTCTATTAACACCCTGAAATCCAACTTGTTAGTGTTATAAAATGGGGGAAAATAAGGATTGGAAGGATGGGGAGAGAGAAAGAGAAAAAAACTCTTACAGTATTTGAATCTTTTAACCATAATAAAATTCCAAGTGAGGTTTCTCTATCCTGTGTAAACCCAGACTTCATGTGATCTTATGACTTAGAGTTTGCTGCAGCTCAGGTGAATAGGGCTCATGCAAGAGGATGTGATACTTGCAGGGAAAAGACTTTGTGAGGCTTCGGTCATAAGCAAAATAAAAGACAATAGAGGAAACATAACTGAGAGGACAGAGCCTGCCATACACTCTTCTCAGTACATTTATTTATGTATGTGTTTATTTATTTATTTATCCTCTTTTGATTCTTTCATGTTACTATACAGAAATCATCTACATTTGCCTATTATGTTGGAGAGACAGCTCTTTCATCCCAGTACCTCTATGCTCAATAGGACTGTGTAAAAAGCACACTGTGGCTGGAGCAGAAAGACTGGGATTTATTTTACTAAGGACAAATTCCTGTACGTCTCCTTACTCACATTTTCTTTCTTGTGAGAAATGGCAGTGAGAAACAAGAAGCATGACAAAAAAGAAACCATCCACTTAGAAAAGAACCAGTTATTTGCTGAGTTGAAGAACCAAAAGCGAAACTCTGCCTATTTAGCATCATGTGGGCCAGTGGAACAGTTTCCAAACATTTTTTAGGGGACCAGTGTGAAAAGAAGTCCTGCTTGCGAGAATAGATGTACTTAAGAAGGATGGTAGTTACTGCTAGGCTGGTTGACACACTAGAGATTACACTGGATATTTGAAGTATTGATGCCTTAGGTTTTAACTTTTATATTTTTCAAATCCTGTACTGCTCAGTGTGTAACTCTGAAGTTTCTTGTAGCCTGTTAACTTCTGCTCTCTCGTGCTAGGTAGACATAACAAAGCCTCTCCAGGCCTGTTCTTCAAGGACACAGACTGTCCTAGGTCCAAAAGGTATAAACCAAAGAGTCTCTAAAGGGGATCAAGCAGAGGAGAAATTACATCGTTAAACTGAAGCTTTAATTGGAGAATTAAATTGGTATGCAAATGAACCAAACCTATAAATGTGTGAAGAACTCGTGACCTGCGTCCATCTTGGGGTCCATCTTGGCAGTAGCCTCTGGCTCCCCAGGGTGTACCTCTGAAGGCCTTTCAAATAAATACCTACTTTTATTCCCTTACTCCTGTCTAGTCTCTGTTTCTAGGAGGCCTCTTAAGGCATCAGTATGAGCTCTACAGCCTGAACTAAAAGTAGAAGACGTATACACTGTAACTAGTGCATACCCTTGGCTCTGCACATCAGCACATCTACAGCACCTGTTTTTTGCAAAGTGCCTAGGTAGATTCTTTTCTAGTGCAAGGAACTGAGTTTGTTCAACTACCTGGGAAGAAACATGCACAGTTTTGAGTCACAGACCAGAAGAGAGGATAATGTAAATGGGTAGAATCAAGGGATTTTCTAAGTAACCATGAGGCAGATCGTGACTGCTCTGCTGTTAGTGTATTATAAATGCACTCACTATTTAGGACCTTTCCAAATATTGTAAAGAGCAATTTCTTTTTTTAATAATTTTACCACAAGTGTTTCTTTCTTTCATAAGCAGGATTTTGTGTGTCAAACCACTCAGAAATGAAGAAGGTCCAAACTTGTTAATGAGCAACACAGATATGTCTTACATAAAGGTTTGCTTCTGCAATTTCTTTCCTTAAATTTCTGCTCATGTTTTCATAATTCTACACGAGGTTGTATGTGGAATATATTTTAAAAAGAAAAAAAAACCAAGGAAGGCTCAGTATTTTCACGAGTACAGCATCTTGTTACCTTCTCGTTTTGACACTGCAGTGCTTGTCTCACAGGGCTGTCCTTTTTGGCTGTATTAAACCAGCCCTGCTGCAGTACCATGTACAGATTATGTCTATGACTAATCACAGACTGAGTACCGGTTTATATTTTGTCACTAAAAAATTTGTGGACAAACTGTTGTGGATCAGAAACTGCTTTGGAAGGAGCTTGGCTCTTTGGTCAGAGACAATTGCCCCATTAGACAGAGAGTAGTCTCACCTGCCAGGAGCATGAGCCAAGGACTGGAACCAGGAGAATGGCTGGGGTAAGATTTCAGGGGAGCAGAGCTAGGTAAATTCCTTCACAGGCAGCACCTTCTTGTGAGTTGCACACAGATGCGGGTATGTGACTGAAAATGAATGAGTTAACACATTCAGAGGAGTCACCAACCCTCAGCAGGAAGTTATTATCCTTCAGCTGAGGAACAGTAGCTGTGTGTGTTCTGCTCTATTGTGGTGTTGAGGACAATGGGTTGGTTTAAATCATCTTAAAGCATGCTATTTTGATAACTTGCTTCTATAGGAGCAAGCCCAGCTTTTGCACCTTTTTTTTCCCAAGGAAATCTGGATTTTTACAAAGTTTTAACAGGCCTCTTTGGAGACAACATTTCTCACTGATTATCATAAGTACTTTGGCTGCTTGGTCTCATTTGGAAGACTAGACCCCAGATTTGAGGCTTTCAAATGCAATGTATTTTGAATTAACTCACAGGCCTACATAGACAGATGTTTTTCTTTTAATGGCACTTTTTATTTTTGCATGACTCTAACATAGTTGAAGTGATTTCATAATAAGTTAGCGAAAATGTCAGTGAAGAAATTAGCTTTTGAACAGAATGAAAACACTACACTGGAAAGGCTTTCTAGTGAGAAGCATATGAAAACAGAGGTTTTGAATAGAGTTTTGCAGAATTACCACTAACTGTAGCAATAACTGCTAACATTTGTAGCGTGAATTACTTTTTTCCATTCTTCCCATTCCTTCCCATTTTGTATTTTTAGGTTTTTTTCTTCTTTATCTCACATTAATTAGTTAATTTGCCTGTGGCAAATCATATCCCAATTCCTTTGCTCACTCATTGATCTATGCAATGACTTAGGATTTTCTATCTTCTAATCAATCATGACTCATAAATGGCATTTTAATATAAATATATTCCAAGAGGCCTAAATATATAACCAAAACAGTCTTTTCCAGGGCTGCTCTATTGAATCCAGCATCTGTAGTTATGAAGGGAAAAGAAACAACATCCTTAAAGTGTAAAAAGAGACACGAGACCACCCAATGAACCCCATCCATCCATCCATCCATCCATCCATCCATCCATCCATGCATCCCCTGGTATACTTCTGTTTGTGTTGTCCACAAAAAGAGATTACAAGCATCTCACAGTCTGCAGAAGATGAAGGTTAGAAATCTATTCTCTGTGGCTCCTACTGAGACTCATAGAATAAAGATTCTATGTAAAAATTAAAAATAAAAGAGGCATTCTTCTGGGTAGAAATGACATCTTGTTTGTGCACATAGATTTCTCTTCAGATCATGGGATCTTTGGTCCTGATTTTAATAGATGAAATAAGACAACGTATTACATAGGCCAGCAGGTAACATTTTTAGGCTAGATCTGTACAAATCATTGAGGCCAGTTAATATAGAGTGAAATTTTATATTTGGTTTTCGCATCTTAAAATTAAGAGCTTGTTTGTTGATAAAGACTTATAGGCATCACCAATTGGGAGGACCCACTGGCATGAAAGGTCAGATATGAGTTTACTAGTCTTTACAAGATGGCAGAATGAGTCATATAACTCAGATTGAAAGGAGAGGAGAGGACTGAATGATACTGTTCTTTTACTTTCCAGTAAATCAAATACAAGCAGTTCAATGTCTGTCTCAGTTACTGTGATACCAAGTGATTTCTATATTGCTGTCTGCTCCCTGCTCTTGTGTGGCATTGAGTTTGACTAAAAGAGATGTACTGACCTTTGGAAAGAACCCTACTCCCATCCTGCCTTCAATCTTTCCCTTCCTTGCTGAGACGTTGAGGGGTGAAGGTGGCAGTAGTTCTCTCCAGTCTGCAGCTGGAGAAGCAGCATGTTTCCAGTATCAGTCCCATACAAGTAGTGTTATTTTTCCTGTCATGTTTGTTGGGGTACAGCTTTTGGTTTATTTTTCTTGCAGAAAAGCAGGAAAGCCAATCTGGAAAAATACTGCTCACATGTCATCAGTAATTACTTGGCCGTTGTGCCAGGCATTGGCTTGCTGACAGGTTAAAGACAGAGGGTGGGTGAGACCCAGCTGCAGCCAACAAGAAGAAAGAGAGAAAAAGATCTTAATCTGCCATGGGCTTCACTTGCCCTCCCTTCTTTTCCCCTCCATCTTTCACTCTCCTTGGGGAGCCACAGCTATTACTTCACACAATAACCTCTCCCATTCTTCACAGCACTGCCAGTCCCTGGCCGGTGCAGCTTTCTGTCCAGTTTCTTCCACCCATTAAATGGAACATCTAAGGAAGTCACTTGGTCTTGGGAGGGAAATGCCTTTTGGGAATAGATGTCTTGCCCCACCTCCAGGAAACAGATAAGTAATTTAATGTGTAGAGTTTGTGAGAGTAACAACAAGGCTCACGATTCTGCAGATGGTTTTCAACACCTATTTTTAAACTTGAGCAGTTTCTGAAATGACATCTGTGATTTACCTGATATCTTAAAAACCATTTAGGTCATTGCCTGGAAGGCATGAACAGTGTTCAATACAACAGCTCAATATGCCAACCTCAGATAAGATACTGGATACAGAAACTAAGAATGCCTAATATTGCATAGGTGGGAGATATGGGTGGACAGAATGTGATGCATGGAGAGTCACCAGACAGGGCTCTTCTCTCCCAGACAGCACTGGAGAAATCATGAACCAAGGTTTGGAAAGCAGTCATAAGATATGCAAAAAGAAAGTCTGTGCTGGTGCAGCACCAGCCTGCAAACTGACCTTGTGCTATTGCCTCAGATAGCTGGTGTCCCTTAACACAGTTGGGCTGTGAGATTTTCAAGATTTTCAATATCTTTGTCTTTTTATGGTCACACTCACTTAAGACCCAAGTGTCTGTAGCTGTAGTGTTGGTCAACTGCTGTATTCTTTGCTGTGGTTCTTAAGTTGTTACACTGTGGTGCTGAATTCTGCTTACAAAAGATGAAAATGTAGGTGCTGGGGTAAACTTGCATGTGGCAGAAACTAATGTCATACCCATGGTCTCAAGAATGTGACAGGGGCAGTAAAGCTGACACAGTCAGCACATCTAAGCAGTGAGTGCGGCTGCAAATTTTTACTCTTTCCCTTCTCAAATGATTTGCCAGCAAACCTATTCCAGAAAGCTGTACAGTACAACAAGAAAAGAAGCTTCATCCCTGATGCCATTTATCAATGCAGGCCAAGACCTGGGAGAAATTTTTGTGCATCCTCCCCCCCTTGCCTTGGTTGGCACAGCTGTGAAAAGATACACTGATGTACTGCTGAATGCCTATTCCCACTCTTTTCCCTCTCTTCACTCAAATCCTTCACTCCCACAGACGTCTGCACAGCAGAAATCTCCCATACCTGAAACAGATGACAACATCCCTACTGGCTATTACAGAGCAGGTACTTAGAGAAGAACTTGAAAAGCTTGCCAAGAACCCGATTTTAATGCACAGAATGCAACCTCACTTCTTCAGTCAGATGGGTGACATCTTGCTGATTGGACTCCTGCAAATACAGAGGATGTGTTCAAGCACTGTCCTCCGAAATCTGTTACAGCATTGGCATTTTTCCCTTTATCATACAGAAATTTTCCTGAAATTTGTGGTTTATTGATGGGAGCTTTGTTGATGTTGTTACTGTTTTCAATTTTAAAAAGAATCACTTCTCTTTTTAGGAAAAAATCTAACTAATTCAGGTGATTTTACAAGGAGGTGAGAACATCAAACAACAGCAGTTCATTGGTGCTCTTTTATGTGATAGAAATGAGAGCATGTTTCTTTGTGGTCTGTGCTGAAAACTGAGCTCAAGCTGAGAAACCTTTTTTTCTGGCTAAACCAGCACCAAATTTTCTAGTATTTGCCAACACAGATTCAGAATATATTGATTGACTTAAAGATCAAGAGTATGATAGAGAGATACTCTTCATTCTGTGCGAGCTGTGCCTAAGCTCAGCAAAGAAGAGACCTGGGAAGGCAGGATGGTTAACCTGTGAATTAAGCCTGTGCAGACATAATCAATAAAGCTGAGTTAGGTACTTCACTATTGATCAGCAGTGCTTTGGTTGAAAACTCCGGTATTAACCAGCGATAAAATGTGCTGCACTGTTTGGTTTTTCAACCACTGGGTTTTTAAAATGTACTTCAAAAAAAAAGTACTTTTTGTGGGTTGACAGATCTTCATGTGTTCTGTTTCAGCCATGTAGGAAAAATTACAAGGCTGAGTGAATATTAACGTGGAAAAGACTTTTAAAGTCTTAAAGAAAAGGAGATGCAAATTTGCAGCTGGTATTTAGTAGCAAGGGGGACTCAGCAAACCTCTGTTAACTTTTAGGCAAGTGCTGTAGCTGATATTGTAGAGCTGTTGCTATCAAACTGCTATCAGTATCATGTCAGCATGTATCTGTCTCAGTATTTATAACCTGCTAACAACAGGGAAGTGATGTGGTCTAATGACCTGAGGACAGGACTAGAAGCCAAGAGGAAGTGGGGAGAGGAAGCTGCACAGAAGAACAACTTCTCTGAACAGGATGTCTGGTCCTGCTGCAGCTCAAATTTTGTTGTATATTTCTTTGGATTTCAGTACATCTTGAAGGGTCGTTCTCCTGATTCATTAGGCATATTTGCAAACTACAAAATTACATGGCTGACCATGGTATTGGTCAGAACTGGTCCCTTCATCATGCCACCTGGAGTAATGCCAAGTGCTTCAGCTTGGCAGAGGACTGAGGTCACAAAGTCACTTTCGTTGCAACTCTTCAAATCCTTAGTATTTGAGATGTTTGATGAGTTTAAAGTTTTGAGAACTGTAATGAAGTAACATTCTAAACAGTTCCTTTGGCCTGGGTGTGTGTCAGGTAAAGGTGAACCTGGACAAACAGGTTGTGAAAGGTCATTCCTATCTGCAAGAAAGAGCAGCATGGAAGAGGGTGCAGATATGTTTGTGAGATAAGAATGAGAAAAAAGCATTATGTGAAGGAAAAATTGATGTCACAATGAAAACACTTGCAGTGATGTTGTTAACAGATGTAGGAAGATGTGAATAATTTTTTTTATTGTTCTTTAATTTAAATTCCTGTTGTTTTCCTTACAGTGCCAGTAATGTCTTAGCCTTCCTTGTCCTTGTCCTGCATGGGATTCTCACAGAAGAGATGCTTTGTGCTACATCTCACTTTTATGCTTTGATACCCATGTTTGTTACACTCTGGAATGTGTTTCTGGCAACTTGCCAGGCATGGGTGGAAGAAGGCAAAGAAACCCTTTTTGAGGGATGAGGGTTCAGACAAGCATTGGGGTTGGTAAGCATGGGCATGGAACATTCTTTGCTACCATTTTCTGTGAGTTTGTAAACAAGATGTGGTTCCTAATTAAAGCAACCACTAAACCGTTTAACTTGCATAACTAGAACTGACTCAATGGATTGGCCCAGGTCTCACTGACCCTGGCAGAGCGACAGGGCTTGTATTTTGTGTGCATGAAATGTTCAATAATTTCTCTGGAGCATTATGTGTAAATAGGCTTTTCTTTAACAGCAGGCATGCATGTCTTTTCCTTCCACCTTTCTGCTTATCAGTCAGCAGATCTTAGCTAGACAATGTGAGAAATCATTATTTTCTCTCATCTCGTTGTTCCTACATGTCAAAAAAGGAATCAGATGCTTATACAACAAATATGATTGTATTTTTCTACAAGAAATGCAAACCTTGCCATATGCTACCTTTAATTTAGAGGTCTAGGTGGAAACTCTTCCCTGTATATGCACTGTGAGTAGTTGGGACTTCTTTCATTACTATTTAGAGCATTTGGTGGTCACTCCCTTTCAGAGGCAGGATTCTGTGTGGATCCATGACCTATATGGCATGTTTGAGAGACACCTCAGCCTCTAATGTCTGAATTAAATATCAGTATAACCTTAAAACCTAGAAAGAGCAAGCAAAATGTGAAAACAAATACACAGCATGTTGCTGCTGAGCTTGGCAATCCATCTTTATCCTCTGTGAGTTCTGGACTTTAGTTAGCAGTATGTGGAGTTCACATAGCATTTCCTTGCAAGCTCCTCAAACACACATTGCAAACACCACCATGAGCGCCTTTAGAAGAGCAAGAAATTCTGTTTGCTTTCTTCATTGATGGAGATCCAGAGATCCCATGGAAGTTCTCCAAAACACTATATATTTTGGTTAAGACCCTCATTCCTTAGTCCTGTAGCTGCGCTAGAATGAGTAGGGAAAGGATGAATAAAAAGTCAGAAAGAAAAGGAGAGACAGAAACTTGCGGGCAAGCTTTAAAGTTACTAGTAAGAGAAGGTCAAAGATGGAAGAAGAGGAGAGAGACATCAGTTAAGGAAAGTGATGGACTACTTGTAATAGGAAGCAATTAATGATGTATTGGTTTGTTCATTCATTGTGGTTTTATCTGTTATCTTTCTGATGTGAATTCTTTGGTTCTCTTTGTTTCGCAGAAGAATTGAATGCCAGGTACTTCAGGTACACATGTACTAAACTTCAAGACTAAAATTAACACAATTCCTTATGGTCTTTAAGACTAAGCATAAGTGCATAATCTTTTGAGGGTACCATAGGAAGGAAAGCTGACTGATGGACATTAAGCTTTTCCTATATGTCTCAGGCTTGTGGTTTAAATTGAGAGGAAGGAAGACTGACCGAAGAAGCTCCTATTTAGTTCTCATGACATAACATGAGAAATGCCCTGCAGGGTCAGAGTATGGTCTGTGTCCACAGTCTGACTCCAACGGGACAAGAGGAGATGCTGTCTGGGGAAAGGCCTGCAAGCCCAACCACATCCTGTGGTGTTTTCCTGTTACATCTCCCAGCAGCCACAGTTGTTGCATGAAGGGTGTCTAGGGCAATGTCTCTGCCTGTTCCCTTCAGAACCTGTTTATGGAGCTATTCCCTATAATTTGACTAACTCTTTTTTGAACCTGCTGTCATTTACCGCCTCAAATGCTTCTCATGGCAGCAAATTCACAAAGTTTACTGCCCGTTGTGCAAAGAAATGTTTCACCTCTTTTAAACTCATTTCTAATACTGTCAATAAATTTCCTCTCATTCTGCTGCTGCAGAACTGGTGGTTGACCATTTCAGCTTTGTCACATGCACCTTATTCACTGTCTTTGTGATGACCTTTGGTCACATTCTCCTCAGCCTTTTCCTCTCCAGCCTGAGGAGAAACAGTCTTTTTCTTCAGTCTCTCCTCATAGGACAATCCAGTTTTTTTATCTAATCTGCTTACACTACAGAAGGAGCTATTAGGTTTAGTCTAAAGATGAATTTCATAAGAGTATAGCTAGTGGATATTAATAATTGTTATGGCAATGGAAACTTCACTTAAGTGTCTGTCTACATCCCAAGCCTGCAGTCCCTTGTCTTACAAAGGTAATATCTGAAGGTTGGTGGACTGTGTGAGTCAATTAATTTCTGTTAGGTAGCTACCAGATTCTGAAGAGGAATTATTCTTGTTGCTGTTCTCCACTGATTTTTTCAGGTAGAGCAGAGTTAGTGCAAAGACACCTGTTTTTTGTGCTTCAAGCATGGCTTTACACTTTTTTTAAAAATGACCTTGAAATTCTAGTTAAGGAAGTAGATAGTTCAAAAGGAGAATGTGGTAAAAGTTTCATGCCAGGTCCATGGTTTATACCACTGAGCACAGCTTTTGTCCTAGTTTCCCCAGCTTACAGTAATTGAAGGCCTTCAATACATTTGTCGGGTAGCACTGTGCTTGTATGGAATTATAAGGCAACCATGAAACAGCTTATGCTGTCAGGTGGCCTAAACTGCAGATCAAACAGATCATGCCTTAAAATTCTCTTAATTATCAAGTCACAGCTTAATAAACAGAGGCCAATCTCTCTCTCTCTCTTCCACTGCAGGCCCCTCAAATGGTCCTGTTTTCTGCAAACAAGACAAAACAAGGAAATGAGCTATCATCCCTGCCTTTCAGTGCAGCACGTCCGCTATCCTCTTGACAGGTAAATCTTGTGAATGTGTTCACCAGGGCTGTCATGTTATTGTTTCACATTCCCCCTGTAACAGCATGTGATCACAAGTGAACATGAGATACTTCGGAGCAGTACAATGAAGACCCTGTTTGTTTGCTGCTGTACTTTCCGAGAGAATATTTTAGCACCTGATAGCACTGCATAGATTAGGCTTGAGAGGATGTCCATTCCCAACTGAAACAATAGCAATCTGCATCTTTTCTATTGATGTCTTCTCCTTGCCCTCTGCACCTGATTCACTTCTAATCAAGAAGGCATTGTATTGGTGCTGCCTGTATAACCAGGACGCTGAGTGGATTGCGGATTAGCTCCGCTTTCATCTCCTAAACTTTTTAGAGAAACAGCAAGCTAAATAAGGGTGAGGATGCATTCTAAAGGCTTTGAAGTACTTTTTTAGTAAACAGTATGTATCAGTACCTCCCTAGAAAATATCATGCCTCTCCAAATCTGTTGTTTTTTATTAACTAGATGTTTCTTGAGCAAAAAAGTAACTTATTTCAAAGAATGAAGAATTATCAATGTTATATGGATGCAAAGACAAACAAGTTCTCTGAAATGTCACCTGGAAAATGTTTTTAAACTGTGAAATGTGTGCCTTTTTTGAAAATGTAAAAAAATTAAAAGAAACTGTAAGTCATGTCTATGGTTTATTTCTTAAAAAACATAAAGTCCATAAAAGCATCTGTTCTAGGTCAGACCAAGGTCTGCTTAACACAGCATCCAGTTTCTGGCGGTGACCAAAAGCAAATGCCTAAGGGAAACTCTAAGAACAGGGCAAACGTATATCTTGTTTTCCTGAATGCTCTCCCAGCCTTCAAACATTTGAAGCTCTGGGATTTCCTGAGCTAGATATGGTTTCTGTGTAGGTAGTAACCCTTTATGCATTTCCCTTCCTCTGGCTTTCTCAGGTTCCCCTTGAGCTGGTGTAAATGGCTTCCATGCAGAGAAACTTTTCAATTTTAACACATTTGAAGAGTTTGTTGACTCTAAAATTAGTCTGCTTTTCCCCCAGTTATGGCTTAATAATATAAGGTTATTAAATTCCTTATGTGTAAAGCTTGTCATGACTTTACTGCCATAATGCCACTACAAAGAAGACTATATACTAAAATAGCTTTCCTAATTAAAGCTGTTCATACTCTAATAGCCAGAAGAACATTCACACTCTCCAGTTTTAGGTATCTAATTAAGGTTTCTTACTTACTACCTAATCTGCTTAGTCTCTCATTTTATTCAGGAAGAGAGGTTCTGATACAGAATTATGTAAATTAGAAATGCAGTGCTGTGCTCTAAACTGTCTTTTGCAGCAGCCACTCTACTTCTGTGAAGGGAATTTATGGAGAGTGGCTGAAGGACTTCAGGGTACTTGGTGTGAACACTTCCACACATGACAACAAGTCACAATGGTTGGTTTGACTGAAATGGACTATGTATTTTCCAACCATGAAAGGAGAGGCAGTTTTAGGTAAGCAGAAGAAAAATCCTAAAAGGTCTAAATAAGAGTACACCAAGATTAATATCACTGTGCTTATAAAACACAAAATGAAATTTCTGGAAACCTCAAGAGATCAAAATCTTTTCTTGAAAACTATTATATTTAAAGCTATTACATAAAATAGGAGCAAGAAAAGAAAAAATAAAACCATAACCATAAAGAAGCATATATTTTCACTTTCTTCTCTACAGCATTCTCAGACTAAGTATGTCAGAGGAAAACTTAATAGAGGGAATATTTTACATTAGGAGAACTAAAGAGTTGGAAAAACAGTCAATCTTTCAGACACATGAAACTTTCAAGAGAAATCCCATATATCCCTGTTATCTTTTTTGCTTTCTGCCTGTATCAATTGATGTATTTATTAGCCTAGTTTTAACAGGGACACTATTTTTCCCTACAGAGTTGTATGATACTGTTTCACTTTCTCCAGCTCTCTTCTGTCTCCCCTGTCTGTTTTCTAATTACCCTGCTCTGGTTAATTAAGCTCATTCTTTCAAGTACTGTGAACCAAAACAAGTCCCTAATGCCCAGCTTGTGTTGTGGGCTGGACACTAAGCAAGGCCCTAAGAATATGCTGCAAGGAAAGAAGGAAATCTACTTCATCAGGAACTTCTGAAGCTTAATAGTCGTTCTACAGCCAGAGATGATTTGTGTCTCAGACTGAGACTAAAGTAGGTCTCTAAATAAGGGGAATCTCCATCTGCATCAAGGACCTTTGGAGTAGATAACTGCCCTTAGATGATTGAATTTTGTTAGGATGGCTCCTGCCCTTTAAGTGCAGGCACCTAACCTTAGTGATGCTGGGAGTCTGTAGTGGACTTGTGTTTCTTTGTTCTTAGTAAAAAAAATATCATGGAATCATAGAATGGCCTGGGTTGGAAGGGACTTTAAAGATCATCTATTTCCAAACCCCCTGCCATGGACAGGGACATCTTCCACTAGATCAGGTTGCTTAGAGCTCCATCCAACCTGGCCTTAAACACTTTCAGGGTTGGGGCATCCACAACTTGTCCAGGAAACCTCTTTCAGTGTCTCACCACCCTCACAGGAAATAATTTCTTTCTGATATCTAATCTAAATCAGCCCTGTTGGAAATGAACCTTAAATAACATCTAGTTCCAACCCCCTTTCCTCGGGCAGGAACACCTCCCACTGGGTTACTCAGAGTCCCATCCACCCTGGTCTTGAATGCTTCCAGGGATGGAGAGTCCACAAACTCTCTGCAGCCTGTTCCAGTGCCTCCCCAACCTCACAGTAAACAATTTCTTACTAATATCTAATCTAAACCTACTCCCTTTCAGTTTGAAGCCATTCCCTCTTGTCCTGTCACTACATGCTCTTGTAAATAGTCTCTCTCCATCTTTCCTGTAAGATCCATTCAGACACTGAAAGGCCACAAT
Source organism: Aphelocoma coerulescens (assembly GCF_041296385.1). NCBI lineage: Eukaryota > Metazoa > Chordata > Aves > Passeriformes > Corvidae > Aphelocoma > Aphelocoma coerulescens. The sequence continues at coordinate 127,882,921 of NC_091015.1, forward strand.
TATGTCACTCTGAAGCCTTTCCCTCTTCAAGCTGAACAATACCAATTCTCTCAGCCTTTCTGCATAGGACAGGTACTCCATCCCTCTGATCAACATGATATCCCTCCTCTGGACTTGCTCCAACAGGTCCATGTCCTTCCTGTGCTGGGAGCCCAGAGCTGGATGCAGCGCTCCAGGTGGGGTCTCACCAGAGCAGAGCAGAGGGGCAGAATCCCCTCCCTCACCCTGCTGCCCACACTGCTCTGGATGCAGCCCAGGACAGGTTTGGTTTTCTGGGCTGTGAGTGCCCATGGCTGAGTCATGTCCAGCCTCTCACCCAGCAGCACCCTGCAGGTCCTTCTCAGCAGGGCTGCTCTCCATCTCTTTGTCCTCCAGCCTGTGTTGAGGCTGGTGTTGCTCTAACCCAGGTGCAGCAACTTGTACTTGGTCTTGTTAAACGTCATGAGATTCCCACGGGCCACTTCTCGAGCTTGTGAAACTAAATTCCTAGCTAGATCAAACAGAACTAGGCAACCCAGCCTGAAGTTTGAAGTTTTATGGTAACTGTTGACAATTCCACCAGTAAGAAAACAAATTATTTTTCTTTAGATAAAATTGCTTATTCGACAAAAGTTGGAGTACTTGACAAAACTCTCTAGTGTTTAGAGCATATTTGAATATAGCTTTATGATCAGTATTCCTAGCAAAAGGACAAATGAACTCATTGCTGTTAAAAAGGTGTCCTTTAGGGGCAGTCATATACATACCAACATTCTGTTTTAATAAGTGTCGGCATGTACTAGCAATACTTTTTGAGAAAACAGCTGCATGGAATAGAGGCCAATGAATCTCACCCAAAACAGCATGATGATTTCCAATTCTTATTTAGATTCTCTTCTTAATTAATCTCTGACTAAGTAATGAAATGATACATCTACACAGTAGGGCCCAGCCTTTATGCTTAATTTGTAAAGGCCATGATATTTAAATTAAAACCACGAAAATTTGGCAATTAGATCATCTTTTAGAAGTTAACACCTTCTCTTAAGATGTGATATTTGTACATCATTTTAAACAGAAGCCGTGCCTGTGTAGGTATTTTAAGCAGAATTTCAAACTCCAGGGTTTGAAAAAACAACCAACTTCATGGGTATACCACTAAAAATTATATTCCATTTTCAATTCATGGGGGAGGGCTTTTGATGACACTTCCTCCTTAGTTCTTCAACCTCTTTCCCTAAATGCACTAATGATTTGAGTTCAGAGATGATGAAGGATAATAATATTGTAAGACTGACCTGATGATCTAGGATATATATTATTAATCCCAAATTTCAAAAGACAGAAGAAGCTGGTGGTGATCTTGTCATTCACAGCTGGTGAATTTAATGCAAAATCTCCAGTCACTCTTGTATTCAAAGTAATATGTTGCTCTCAGATTGGACAATGGAACAGTTTTCCTCAAAAGAGTTAAATTTCATTAATAACTTCTGATGTATTCTGATAATCACATCCATTTTTAATGAAAGGAATCAATATATTTCCCACTATTGCTATCATTGTTAGAAAGAAAGCCTCAGGAGGTTAAAGACATAATTCTATACAAAGAGTGACTTTGATTGGGCACCTTCTGAGCCTTTTGGTTTTAAAACTGAAGTGCAGGACTCCACATTTCAGGTCAGGTTTCTTGCTGAAGCGTGATTGTCAGAAGTTTTATACTCTTTTGGAAACATAAGTTCATTTTCCTGTTATTCTGTGGCTGAATTGCCACCTGAGTCAGGAAAGAAATTATTTCTAGGATGGAAATACAGCTGAAGTTGTTGATAATCAAGATGTTCAGCTGTTTTACCATGGCTGGCAGCCAAGGACTAAAAGACCTCTGCAGAAAAAAAAAAAAAAAAGTTAACAAACTTGCATAGTTAACGGGAAGAAACCTTCCAAAGACCTAATAATATGCTAAGATTTTACTATTTCTACAGAATTTCCTTCCATTATATTGTAGGGCTTTTTTTGGGGTGGAGGCCAGAACCAGTTTCTTTAGGAGATATTCACAAAGTCTTTCAAGCACCTGATCTGAGTGACTCTCAGAAGGAATCTATTATATAGGGAACCTAGAGAGGCTGTCATCAAAATCCTAATTCAAGACCTGAATTAGGTTACATGTATATATATGATCCCTGAAAATTTGAGCTGGCCTGTAGGTCTAACTATAAAACTTACAATAGCAAAAACATATCTAGCCTGGAGGAAAAATTCTGATTTTGTGCAAGAGATGAAATTTGGAAATTTCTTATTACATTTGGAAAAACAAAACAAATGTTACTCAAGTCCTTATTTTTATTTGTATTTTATATTATTGTTAAAATAAAACATAAAACTACTTGATAAATTTGAACAGAAAGTCATAAAAGTCCTCATGAGATCAAAAAGCTTCAATTTTAAAAATACAGTACTGATATTCATGTGAAATGCTCTAATAGCCACAAAACTGTATATTCTCTTAGAAGTGACAGAAAATTTCTAAACAGCTGTTGATATAAGTTAGTGGCACATATCATTTTTACTGAGCCACAAAAAACAACATAACTCATTAAATAGTGTCAGCCCCTCTTTATAGATAATTTAAATAAATAGTGTGATAAATGCACACCAAACCCCAGAGGCCTGAAAGATTTCTGAACTCTGCTTCCTCTAAATAGAGGGCAATTTTATGCTGAAAGGAGTTAGGAAGGGACTTTCACTTGTGTATTTTATTCTGTAAATGAATCTTTCAGGGTTTCTTAAGCTCTCTTTTCAGACCATAATACCTGCCTTTTATGAGTACTGCCAGACTGGTGTAGGTAGACTGTTGATTTGCTTCAGTTTGTCCTTATTGCAAATTTAAAAATGCATTATACCATGCGTTATCCAACTCGCTTTTTTAATGCTTTGCATGTTAGGAAGATGTGGAAGAGCTAATTGTTTCACTTTCATAAATGAAACCCCTTATACCAGACACTAGAGCCACTGAAGTACAACCTATTCATCTTAACAACCGTTCATGTGGTATTTGGGAATGGTATCATCCAACTTACACTTTTGTATTTTTAGTGAGGCCACTTCATTTACATAGCAAGGCCCCACATATGTGAGTTTTAAGAGACTGTAAAATAAAATTCTTCAGAGTACAGAAATAAAATCCTGATAGAGAATAGTGTGACTGGACTCTCATTACACTATTCTGAACAGTTTCACAGTTCCTATGTTGAAACCCCTTCATGCACAAAAACTGAGAACCAAAGCTTGTCCAGCTAAGACACTGCCACAGACACATCAGTGAATCATCTGTAGAATTCATGGTCCTGCACTGACCCTTCTCACTCTGTGTCAGGTTACCAACCCCAGTATGAAATGATACGTGCATGTATGGGCACCACCAGGTCAGAACAAAATCAGCCATTTTGGTTAAAGCCATATATGCCAACAGTTTAGTCTGGACCCTCTATTGAAATATAGGAGGCATTCACAAACATTCTTCTTCCCTGATCCTAATGCACCACTCTGGCACAAAGGCACAGGCAAACATCAATAATATCTTGCATCTACAGTAACTTTTATTAAGTGCCAATGCATTAGTATTGTGGGAGCAGCAGAACTGATTGCTAGTGTTCAAAATGCAGCCTTCAGGTAACAAGTTATAGCATCCATTTGGTTACAACTGCTCCTATAACAAAATTAATCTAATGAAAATTATACAATTTAGTTATCTTGGTTGCAGCTTCTGGTTTGAGTCTTTTGTATTTGTTTTAACAACTGAGTTTATACTGATAATACCTAGAAAAAAAAGTCGGTGAAGAAATTCTATCTGGAAACACTGTTAAAAGAGAGAAATAAGGCAGTCCTGTAATATTTTTTTTTGCTAGAGCATATAGTGCTCTATTAAGATGTGCTTTTTAAATGTGCTTCTTAAGAAGGAAATGTTTTTCTCCATATATTTTACCTCAAACCTCTATATAATATTCCTATTCAATACCTTCAAATGAATAAAAATGTATTAGTGGAGAAAACCTTTATGTTTAATGGCAGGGGGTAAGAAAAGGAGAGGGTGGAAATCAATCTTTCCTGAAAACATAATACAGCAGTAAAGGATACCCTCACTCAAGCACTGTTGGCTGCTTTATGATTTTTTTCTCAGTTCAAACAAAGCTGCATTCAAAACAAGGATAAACATATCAATGCTAATTTTATATAAGACTCTTCCTTGTATAGTAATTTCACCTATTCTATTCATATAGCAAAGAGCAGGATTTCTTTGATCTCTTCCTGCCATCGATGTTTTGCCATTTAGGTTTCTACTTAATGTCTTTTGTTCTGCTATATATTTGCTAAAAGTGATATATCATTCTGTTTATAATCTACATAACTGTCTATATTTCTGCCAGATGTCAGCTACTGTTCTTTCCTGTTAAAGTTCTCAGGAATATATCCCAGTAAATAACTCAGTACCAGACAACAAAAAAAGTGATGGTATCTTGGGTTCCCATGTGAAAATCTCAGTATGAATGGAGAATATTTAAATTTCACTCATAATTGTGTACTAAGAAAATACCAAAAATAAGGTGACTTCTGTGGAGTAAGGTTTCTCTCAAGATGGTCACACATTAGGAAGATTAGCTGTTCTGCTGTACTCAGGATCATGAGATATGGTCCACACATCTGTAATTGCTGGCTGGAATGAGAGATGATGCTTCCATGCCTGTCTGGATTACCTGCTTACCTCCCTAACTCCCCTTGCTTGAATGCCCCAGGAAGATGTTACTGTTGCTTTTCTGCCAAGAGATTGCAAGGCTGCATTCATCAGTCTTCTACACTCAGTACTACCTTATGGTACCCAAATCTCTCGTTTTGCCTTTAAAAGCAGAGGAAGGCAAATTACTTTGTTAGGGGTGAAACTACAGTATGAATGACAAAAAGATATCTGTGACTTCACCAAAAGGAACCAAGGAAATTTTCCAAATTAAGCTGTTCTCTGCTTATTTGACATTTGTTAGTGCTTATCACAATATCATTCAGGTCTTTTCAGGCTTTGTAAAAAAAAACCCCAACAAAACAACAACAAACAAACAAACAAACAAACAAAACCCAAAACAAAACAAAACAAAACAAACCCTAGAAAAAATAGTCTCTTTTTCTATTACCTGTTGGCTCAATTGGTGTCCTGTTTGTGATGGACAGTGAATTATCATGCCTGCTGATGCATATGGGACCATTAAATACATGTGTGGAGGATGCTGAGTGTTTTCAACATTTACCTAAAATTAGGTCTGCTTAGATCATTAATCTCATGCAGAATATTGTGACCTGTTTTTCCAAATGTTTGTGGTTACCTGTGATCTGCACTAGATGTCTAGGAAGATATAAGCAAAATTTTAGGTTATTAAGTAAATGGAGAGGGTGTGTAACATGTCTGATACTGAAATGACACTTAACAACTTCATTTTCTCTTCCTTATGGAAAGTTTATTAATGCTGTTACTTATTTTGCTAGAGCTAGTATCCAGTATATCAACATCCTTGCACTTTTCTCAAGCACTGAATTTCACTTTGCTTAAAAACACAAAGCAATCTGGTGATGAAAGCATTTAAGAACAGATTAAGGAGCCCTGGCTTAGAAGTAGCCAGCAGCCACAGAAGATGGTGTTACACAAAGTGGGATGGAGAAATGCCTGGAGGAATTTTGTGGTTTCAGATCATTATCTGGTAAGTCTCCTGAAAGCTCCTTAGAATTCCAAACCAAATGCTAATGGCAAGCAATATGCCCACTAAATCTTTCACCTTACAGTTTTATACCCCTTATTAAGCCAACTCCAGCCTTCAAGCAGGAGGAAAAGGGGTTTCATCTTTATGGTAAACTAGTGTAGAAGCACTCTGGGAGTGGAAGATCATTCAGTATTCTGCTCTTTCTGGAAAGGCTCAGATTTATGGGCTGCGGCAGACCTAGCTTTGGTGGATACACAAATACAGAGGTGAGCACCTGTGGCAGGGTAGCAGGAGGGATGTGTGCCTGCACCTCAGCCTTTCCAGTCCCTAGTGCAACACAGTGGTGTGTGTCAGCCTTACCAGCTGTTTCAATGAGAGGATATAATCTGAAATTGCCAGAGTGAGTACATGCTCTGGGGATAGCTGTCTTTGGAAGACAGAGAGGAGAGGCAAACTGCTGCCATATCTTAGATTGTCACCACCACATCCATGAGAGCACCTCAGACAGTCTTCAACAGGAGAAGGATAATGTTTAATCCAGCTGCTCTGATTTTTAGAAATGGCATTTTTAGTTGAGATTTCTTCTGGTTCTGTAAATTAAGTAAGGCATACTTTTCAAACCAGGTCTGCAAGAGGGAGTAGGTAAATAGCTGTATCTGGTCTGAAAATGTTTTTTTACAGAACAAATTCAATAGCTATGATTCAAACCAAGAAAATTAACTTATATTTGACTTTTAAGAAGACAACAAGAAAGGATAAGAAGATCGGGGAGAGCCCATAGAACTTAATTACTGGACTAAAGAAGTTACAAAATGAAGCCTCTTTGCATTTACATAAATATATTCTTTAAGATACTTCTAAAATATTCTCCAAACAACACTGTGCTGCTACCTTTTTACAACGTTGGATCATTTGTCCTCTAGCTTGGTTATCTGAATTTCATTTCACCATATCATTTTTAATCAGTTATTGCAGTCAATGTACAGAGTAAGTGTTGCTGGGTGTAATATTATGAAAAATATCTTTTAACTGTCTACTTGGAGAGGAAAAGAGATGTGTTTGTGAACTATAATACTGAGAACTGTCTACTTGGCAAATTAGACATATATTGGGTTTGAGCAGCATAGGTCTCTGTCTCTACGCTAGGACTCTGCCACCTATACAAGGAGAAAAGTACCTGTAGAGGGCAAGTAAATCAGTGAGATTTAATTTATGGGAAGACAAATTAGGCTGAACTTGATCATGCCTTTGAACATACCACTTACTGTAAACAAAATATTGTTCTTTTCATGATATATTAGCATCAACTTTATATAGCTGGGGCATACATAGGGAGTTGTATACATAGCAAATGATAGCTGGCAAAGCTTTTTAAAGACCTTGTTAGCTCTGACTTGCAGGATTTGTGGATATACTTTCAATTCATTTATTTTGGCTTGCTGTTAAACTGTACTTTGATGTTCAAGTAAGTGTAAAAATTCATTTTGAGCTCTAGGTGGACCAACCCTATTTTGCCTCCATTCCAATTTAATAAAAAATCTCTAGATCATGCCAGAAACTGTCCTAGTTTTACTCAAAACCTGATCTAAAATTGGGCCAGATTTTGTCAGGCTCCACTAACTTTCCCATTAGTTAGTGCCACACAATAACATTGCACAAGTTTGTTGTTAATGGCAGCAAAAAAGAATTACTTTTAGACAAGTGTCGTGCCATGAACCAAATTCATTCTTACTTCTATATGAAAATGGTTACGGTGATGGAATCACATGACTATAAACCCTGGTTTTTCATGAAGTAATTTTTCATTAATTTAGCTCTATATTTTTGCTTCCATGGGCAGTTTAGCAACTAAATAGTATTTCATAAGTTAAAGCTACCTCCCAGTCTGCTTTTTCTGCTCCAGCAGTACTTATTCAATGCAGGACAGGTCTCACTGACCTTGGCAGCACAGGTAGGTAATATATTTTCACAAAAGTGAACTTCTTTTTACCTTTCTCCGGCAGGAATAAGCTTTGACTCCTCAAAGGTATGAAACGATCCAGTGTTTGAGATGTATTTTCAGTTTTCTTGAGTACTGATTTTTTCTTTCTGTTCCTATTGAACTGATCTCTTTTGCTGTAGGTTGGACAAGCTTCTTGGTTATTTTTCCATAATTCAAGAGAGTACAGTTGAACAATCCCACCGGTTAATTGGGAATGAGTTCCTGTGCACAGAGTTGGGCGCAGATCCCAAAGCACATGCACAAGTTTACTACTGTGAGTAACTGTAATTTTAGACAGGTTTTTGGAGCTGGTGCTGGTTTTGATATCTCGCTTTCATTAAATGTAGTGGGCACTGGCTTGCACTCTTTATGTTTTGGATGGCCTCGTACAATAGTAAATGGTTTGGCTTCCATTTAACTATATAAGCATAAAATAGTAGCAACAAAATTAAAGTCTCTCTGTGCCTGAAGGTCATAGAAATGCTAGGATGTGGTCATATATTTTTACAGTAACTGACTTTAAGAGCTAGTGAGGAATATTTGAACAGAACACACTTTTGTTTGCTTGCTTTTTATTCTGAAAATGATTATTTTTAAAATCAGAGGAATAGGCAAAATCCTATAAAATTCACAGTGGTACCAAGAAAGACACTAACACTCTCTAGGCTACTTGATATTCTTTGAACAAGAAAATAAGAAGAATAAACAAGATCTAGGACAAATATTAACCAGTCTCATATATCATCATGATTCCTAGCTCTGGTATGGATCTGTCCTCTCCTTCATGGCTGTCCTACCAGATATCAGCTATTCTAAGATCATCTCTTTCAGCATCAGCTGTTCTTTAGAGATAACATCTCTAAACTACCAGAAGTCAGATTGCCAGGTTACCTCCAACACGCCCCCCCCAATATAAGTGAACACCAGAGCAAGATCTTCAACATGAATAGATCCTAGATGAAATAGGAAATGAATGAACACTCAAGTAGGCAAGAAGATCTCCTGCTGCTTTCATTTTCAAGGGTAAATGTAAAATATCTTTATTTCATCACAGCATGGAACAGGATGATGATATAAATTCCCTCATTTCATGGGATGGGAAAATGACTTTGTCAGCCCAGTTTAGCTGGACTCACTAAACTACTTTGAAAACCTTTGGGGGTGTAATACAGAGCAACAACCCTGGACTTCCCAGTGTAGGTGGCTCTTTTACAAGCCAAATTTGGTTAGAGCTTTCCCTTTCTCCTTAAGTTGCTCCCTGACCTATTTCCCACTGGGGAGTATATCGGGAAGCAGGTGATGTTGGTGATGTTTGGAAACATACCAGTGCAAACTACATGCCTTGGATCCAGCTCTGGCATGATGGAGCAAAACCAACATTAAAGCCATTTCCTTTGGTGTGCCCAGGGTCAAACTAAATTGCTATAAACAAACTGGTCTGCATCCCAGAAGAAATGTTTATGTGAAATAGTACTTTCCCTGTTGCCTTCCCCTGCTTCCCTCTTCCCTTTAAAAAGTTGCTAGAAGCAAAAGACAAACCCAGCAAACAAGGAATATTTTCTCCCCAGTAAGTTTAAAGAGACAGTAGGTGGGATTTTACGCTCGTAGCTGTTCATCGCTGGAAAACAGCACAGCTGCTACACAGCCTAAATACAAGAGGCTCTGCTGCTCCCTTTGCTGTTTGGTCCCCTCTCAGGCCTGATAGTGCTTCCTTCCTGACCTCTCATGGCTTCCTGCCTCGAGCCTTATCACAGCGAAAAACTTGACACTGTACTGGCTGTGCCACTTGGAATGCTTTTAATTCGGTAAATGGAAATGCCCTTACCTTTACATTTACAAAAAACTATCATCTGCAGATCACTTGGTAATTTTCCTACTGATACTTTTTTTTTTTATTTAGATATGCCATTTGAAATAGAGAAAAGCAGGAGAAAAATAAACACAGAAAGGAAAAGGGTAAAGGAAAGTTCCCCTGTTTCTTTCAGGTTCACTTTTCTGCAGTCTGAGAATCCATCTCTCAGGATGATGAAATCAACATTGCAATTACTTTAACAGCCATGTGTCAGTTTAGATCAGTTGAGAAATAAATCTGGATCTAAACCCTTTAAAGGGAGAATGTTACAGTGGGGATACTGCAACACGTGTATCAGACAACGAGGCCCGTGGAAAGAATATATCTATGGACAGATTCTTGGTAGATGTTTCAGAGATGTTTATTTCTCCAGCTGCATGGCCGGGATCGGCCGAGGAACTGAGGCAATCCCGGCATCCGAGGGTCCTTGCCTGCACAGGGGAACACAAAACAACCAATGGGGAACGAGGCTGACCAGGGGCAGGGAAACCCCGTGTCTCCCCCCAGGGCCCCTCTCCCAGGGATACATGGCGGGGGGAGGGACCCCGACAGGAGAACATTGCAGAAGTTCAGTATGTAAAAGAAATGAAGATGGTGCATCAAAATCCAGTGTTTTGCACCCCCAATGTAGAAATAGAATTTTCTGCTAACGATGCTGTTTTTACCTTGGTGCTTTCATAGGAACTGAAAAATGCAATACCACGAGCAAAACCTCATATGACTGTAAGGATGTCAAAAGAATGATTCTACTGACTTTAGTTGACTAGACCCAGCTATGCAGACTTGAATAACTATTTAAAATTAAAACACTGAATTTGCTAAAGAGAAGAATGTAGTACCTCTCATACTCTCTCTAATTAGCCTCAAAGCCACAAGGAACAAGTTACCAACACCTAAATGTAGGAATAATCTATGGTTCACATACATTTAAGGACAAAAATATTTTTTACAGAACTTCTCGTGTGTATGGAGACAATTATATTATATTTTAGGGTCAGAGGAGGCTATTAATAATCACTAATCCAAACTCTGGCATTCAAAAATCTTAAACATCATCAACTTTCAATTTGATTGCCATCATAAAAACCTCAGAATAACACCATGTCAAATACTCCTATGGGTAAATTAGAGAAGCATTCCAGTTATGTCAAATTCCATTAGTTTCCAGTCATCTCAACATTTTATGGTTTTCCTGGTATACTAAAGCACTGTCTGCTATCAAAAGTGTATTCCTTTTGTACATATTTGTAGTCCAAATACTTCCCAGTCACTTTGAAAAGTTCTATAGATTCTTTATTTAGCCCCTTTTTTCAAGGCCTCTTTTCCAACTTCAAATTATTCCCTTACTTTCAAAAATTATGTCCAAACCTTTAATGTATTTTTCTGAAATGTTAACATCAGAACCAGACATAGTATTGGAGTAGTTATTTCCTTAATACCATATGCAAGTGGGGATATTACCATTTTATTCTTACTTAATACTCCCTGTTATTTGTAGATTTCCATGCTGCCTTGCAAGCCTATATTTCCAATAAAGTAAGCTCAATTATAAAATCCCAAATGGGGAATTAATATTCAATACATTTTAGATCTGAAGTATTATTTTTTAAATTTAATCTAGGATTTTCATTGTCAAGGAACTAATATATCTATGTTTATTAGGAAACATGGGGATTGACTCCACTGAAGTCAAATGTAGCAGACTATAAATGTGGTAGGTAAAAATGAAAGTAAAATTTGTTCAATAAAATTCTGTATCAAATTCTCTAAGATCATCTATTTAAATTTTAGGAGCATACTAGAATATATCAACATATTTTAAATTCAAAATTTAATTAGTTTTAATTTTTGATTGTCTTGACATCACTCAAGAAAAAAACAGAAAACACATAAAGGATAGGAGCATGGATGATTAAATAATTATTTTAAAATTAGCTGAATTCTTTAACTTTTCATTAAATAATTTATTTGGAAAGTAACTCTTGTCAGATATTTGGTAACTTTTTAACTTAAGCTATAATTTTGCTGGATAAAAAATATTTTTTTAGATTTTATGGACCTCATGCCATTCTTATCCTTATACAAATTGTTTATAACACATATTCAGTTGAATAATATGGGTTAATTAGGAGATTTCAGTAAATTATTCTACATGGAAATCCTCCTATCACACAATTTTTTGTCTTGGTAACACACACACATATATATACATATATGTAAATGTCATTATATCCCTTTCTGCTTTTTTTACCATATCACTTTTTGATAGTATTAGTTAATAAATATCTTCAGGGAAAACTGTATTTTCCCACATTTTAAAATGTGCCATGAGACTTGTGAATGCTTTTGAAAGACAAACATTTTTTGGTAATAAGTGACAATGAGTGGATTTATTTCACAGCCTAAGCATTGGGTGCAATCTCCCCATGTATGTGATAAAGCAAATTGAACAGGCACCTCAACCTCCCTTCAGTTCACAAAAGAAAGGATTCCTGAGTGGGAGTTCCCTGACCAATCTTTCCTTAGCAGAAAAAGATAACAATGCTTTAGAGTCATAACCTCTTCCAGTTTAGGCACAACCTCCTTCCTGATTAGTCAGTTGGAATATTGTAATTAATGACGTCATGGTAATGATGAGAGAAGAGTGCCTGCATTAATATACCCAGAAAAATGGTCAATCCAGAGATTGGATTCTCTAAAATTAAACTTTTGACTGAACAGTGTTGTTTCTTTTCGACTAATTTTGCAAATAAGCTACTGAAATCTTAAAAAAAAGGAATGTGCCTCACATATCTAAGAAAAATGGTATTGAGTGGCTTAAAATCTTCCATGCTCTCTTGAATAAGCCTATCTGTAAAATGTCAAAGCTTGAAGTTTTCCAGGAACTCTTGCATCAGCTTGAGGGATAAGGTTAGACAGAACAAGCACCATTTAAATGGAATCCCATTTTTTTCCACACATGGTAAGCTTAATTCTTAAGCAATCCTTATTCATGCCACACACACTTGCTGGCCAAAGTTTCTGGATTTTGAATTTGGTAATACAACATGAATTTGTTGCAAGGTTTGATCCAAAAAGAGATACAATTATCTTTTAAAAACAATCTAGAGATTAATATAAAGGGAAAATATTTGAACTGCCTGCTGAGGCTTGGCATTGAGCACATCTGTCCCTGTGCCCTGCTCAATTCCAGCTGTGAATTTTAGGATGCAGTTGTATTCTAACCTCTGGATCCGAAAGTTGGGTCCAGTATGTGGAGACTGTGTGGTTGGTCTTCCTCCTGGTTTGTTCCAAATGAATTGATGGAAAGGCATGTAAAATGAGGAATTTAAGACTATCCATGCACTGGCCAAGGAAGACGAATTTACACCTGGGCAAATACATTGTTCTCCACCAAAAAACCATTAAAACCAAACAAAAATCCATTTCTACCCAAGCTTAAATTTGAACCTTATTGCTTTTGTATTTTGCATGTCATGGCCTGCAAAAAGTCATGTGCAGCTTTCAATGAATAGTATAAATGTACCTTTTTGATATAGACAATTTGTTTAATTAACAGAAAGCCACCACACTTTGCAAAAGTTATGCTGACAAAAGAACTTTTCAATTAAATTCTCTGTTCCTGTCTATTCAGCTAATTATGTAGTACCCAACATCAAACCAAGACACCATCACTAAAGTATCTGATGGCTGCATACTTGTTGCTGGATTTTATTTTCATTAAACTCTCATGACACAGGGAAATTATACCCATTTTAGGATAAACAGACAGTGATTTGTTGATTTGCTATTGAAGGTTAATATAATGAAGTGCCATTTTTGAGGAGGAAATATTATAAAGGATTGTCAACCTAAACCACATTATGAACCATGGTAGTTGCTGGTAGTTGCTGAAATTAGACTGCCTTACCTATGGGAGTGCTTTTAAAAAATTGGACTCCTGTTAGAAGTATTGAAGAATTCTGAATTTGATAATTTTATTCTGTAATATATCCTAGTATGGTATCTGCTAAAGGAAGAGTCTTTCTTGTAAGACATTTCTCCCAAAGCTAGAATAATGGTTATAATTAAAAAACTGGTTTTGTACAAATGCCTGTGTATTAACTCATTGGATACAATAGAAACTTATAAAACAAGGTAATCCTCACATTCACAAAAGCTGGATAAGGCTAAAGGATTTTGAACTGTTCTAAAGAGAGCACTTCATGTGACAGTAGCTATTTAAGACAGTTTATGTCATAGAGAATAGGACTGAAATTTAATGTGGATTTTTATCATGTCTTACTGTACTTCCCTCCAGATACTTAGTAGTAGTCTAATAACGCTGTGCCAGAATTCTGTGAGTTTATTAATATTCCCTACACATTGTGTTTGTTTCTGTTTTTTAAAGTTATTGCCAGATTATAGCCTGTCTGTGCCTGATAGTGGTTGTGTTTGTATATGAGCACAGGGTCATCTGATAACAAATTGTAGCACTGTGCGATAAGCAATGTTTAAAATGGGTACAAGCCAGAAACCTATGGCTCCCAGTATACTTTTAGAATGTCCCATCAACAAAAGAAAGAGTTCAAGGTATTTCGGAAAAGGTCATTGATTACAACCAACTTCATGATCGTTCTGGATGTGTTCCTTCCTGTAGAGACATAATTACATTTGTTTTACAGTCAAACTTATTTTCAGCTTTGGGCAAGGACAATTGCTTTCAAATTTGATATTTGACTCACATGTACCAATTTAAGAAAGCTGTTAACTCTGAGCCAGTGAAGTAGCAGTAATGGCCATGAGATCTCCTTTGGACCTCTCAAATTTAAATTTATAGAATAATGTTGTGAGTAGCTAAAAAGCTTTTACCTTGCAGAATGCTGACTTTGGTTTCTTCCAGGAACTATTTATTATACTGGAATATCTTCCAGCACGGGGACTTTCCCCTGTCTTTTACTGCAGGATTTCATGCATCTGTGTCATTTCCCTTTTCTACTTTCAGCTGAAGCACAGCATTTTCTGAGAAAACCAGTACAGCTCTAATCCAAGTGAACCTGTGGTCTCTTTTGGATCCTATGAGAACTGGATAGCCTTTGTCCTCTGCCTTCTTTTGAACTCTTTTACGTGTAATGGTGACAAGTATTTTGAACCTAACCCAAAAGGACACATGTTGTCATATTTCCTAGGTATTACAAGCTAGTACAAAAGAGAAATATTTTTCTTAAGTGTGTCTTTTATCTAAAGCATGCATTTATCTGTAAGCTTGTGGTCTTAACAGTAGGCAGTGGATGCCTCAGGCTTGTAATATTTGGGGTTACATCCCTGCTTGTGGTCAAGCTGTTGTTTGTGTTGTATCATGACTGTTGTCCATGTTTTATCATGATTGTTTCCTAGAGAAGAGTGGAAGTAGTATCCAGTGTGAACTGGAACAGTACAAACAATATTTCAGATGCGTTCAGAGACTTTTTGTTCACTTGTAAGTCTTCTTTTTGTTAGTATGTCTTCATCTACCCTGTTTGAGTCTCTATGCACAGCCTACAAAGATTGAGATATTTACCCCAATTCATCTTCATCAATTGAAGACCTCAGTGTTTTGTTTTATTCCTTTTTTTAAATCATGTACATTTGAAGTCAATCTGTTTATTAACAATGTTTCTACCACACTGTTTGAAAAAAGGTTTTGACCAAAGTTTTTAATAGTCAGTGGGGAAATCCTGTCATGCTATGGAAACTCAGTTGATCCTGAAGGAGGGTATAAGACAGAGTTCTTTGCTTTTCTTTCAAAATGACAGCAGTTTCCACAGATACAAATCTTTTCTTCTTCCTTTCAGTTAAATTTTACTATCACTATAAGAAAAAAGAATTGTGATTTTATTTGTTTTCTCAGTTCCTTAAAGCATGAAACATGGGTGGAGGTTTTAGTAAGATTCTCCTTATTTAAAAAACTCACAGCCACCAAATATTTTCCAAGTTTTTGTTTGTATGCTTTTTGTTTTGCTGTTGTTTTTTTGTTTTTATTATACTTCTTTCAAGATGTTTGGACAACAAAAGTACCAACAGATTTCTGTCTGAAGAAAAATATGCTGTTGTGTATTTCACTGTTTGCAAACAGACCCTGCCTTGTCTTGAGTGCCATGCAGTGTCACAAAAATTCCAATGCTCTTCTTACTGCTCTGGTTGAGTGATGACCAAAGGAATTGTCTGAATCAGAAGAAATACAGGGAGCCACAACACAACTGGAAGGAGGAAGGAAATGCCAGTAAAGGTACTGCCCACATCTGTGTCTACAGCGGCGAGCAGACCCAGCCTCTGGTCTGAAAGGGACAATCTGTCCCCCTTACAAATTTCATACTTCCTAAACAATCAGGAAGATCTACACATGTGGTGTAATTCAGGGTCTGTTAGAGCCAAGGGGAAGACTCACACTAACTTCAGGACAAAAATAATACACAATCTACTTTGAAAGCATTAAACCATTAGTTTTGTACATTCTTTTTTTTTTAAACATTTGACTCGTGTGTTTTGCTTGTATGTTTCTGTGTTAAACTAGTCCATATCAGGACTAGTTGCTACAGTTTCCTCTGCAAGCTCCTTTTTTTCTTCATTTCTTTCAAAATAACGTGCCATCTTTCCAACATAAACACCAAAGGGAAATAGATGAGTGAGTATGTAATCACAAAACTATCCCAGGCAGCAGGCTTCTGAAATGTGTTAAAACCTCCATCACAACATGCTTGTGCTCCTGCCAGTGCCTGATGAATGTCCTCGCCATTTATCCTCTCTTCTGGCCACTTCCCTTGGAATACTTGAAATATAATTAGCTTTTTCAAACATAGTTTCCTATAAAACAGCTGCAGTCATTGTGCAATTGTCCAAAAATAAGGTAATACATTGCACATAATATCCAAAAGGATTTATGCTAAGTTGTGCCTTTGTTATAAGACAAATGTGAAATTAAATAAACTTTATCTCCCTTTTTTTTTTTTTTAATTGTAGGAAAAATCTCAGGAATTTCTATTGCTGGATTTTTTCCTACATTTAAATATTTATGGTACAAAAAAGGGGCACTGAGTGCCAAATTTTTGAGTACCTAACTTGCATGTTGATGCCCAGCAGTACTTCCCTGGCACAGCTGGTCCCTCCTTCCACTCTCAGCACCCTCCAGAAGCTGGGCCACTGAGAGGCTCCTTCAAGTCACAGGTCTCTGTAGGTATTAATTGCTATGAGATCATACTCTAATGGTGCAGGTGAATGCTCTAAAAGAACTTTTGGTAACTTTGTGCATGTTCTACTTCTTCTGTCAGGAAAACATGAAGAACAGATTTCACAATGAAAAGTTTCTTAGCCTAAATTTTCTCATGGATCATAAAGCTAGAAAGTAGAGTAATCAGGTTTGAACACCTGTAAACCACATTATATGTTTTTCTGGTCTAAATATGATGTATTTCTAGAAAAAAATATCTGTGGAAAATTAAATCTGTGTCATGGGATGGAAAGAAATTAACAGGATGGCAAAATTGCAAAAAAATTTTTAGAACATGGGAAATTTGAAGGATCATCTAATGTTTTCCTTTCACTCTCCTCTGTCACATTTTCCTTTCTGTGACAAACTCCTTCTTCCTCCTGACTTTTATGTTGTCTTTGCAGCTGACCTCTATAAAATATAGGGCTGAGAAAAACCTTTGTATTGCTTTCTTTCAAAAGCTGAAATTGTAGCCCCTGTAGCAGCTTTCACTTCCTCCAGTTAGATATAGATACTCTTTCATTTTTCTTATTGTACCATTTATTTTTTTATAAGGTTCCAAATCACCTTGTGCCATAGTTTCACAGCTGGTTTGTGACACACATATATCTCCACTTCTAATGTATTTCAAAGGGAACACTCTAAGGCTGCAAGTTAAGACGTTCCTTGAATTTCTTCTCGGAAAGGCTTTTATCTCTGTCATTTGTGGCACGTACATTTTGTAAATAAACTGGAGTTTTCACTTCCCTGCTTTGTTATTGGAAGCTATGATTTGGGACTGGAGCCATTCTGTCCCTCTGTGAAAAGACACTTGTTTATGTGTTGTCTAGAATATTGGGGCCTGCTTGCCAGAGGATGTACAGTCTATGTGACATCTCAGCACAGCCTATTTTGTCTGCCCTTGCCCTAATTTAAACAGTTGGGTTGAGAAATATTTTTTTTCCCACAGCAGGTTTCTGACAGTAAAAAAAGATAACATGGGTTTATGGTTTTACACCAATTCAATGCTATAAACCTCCTGGCTTCAGTTATGGATTTTCTACATAAAACTGATGTAAGCTCATTTGGCATTATGTCTTCCAAGAGTAAAATTATTATTCAGTTGCAATTTCTGTTTCTACAGTCCATTTGATCCAAATTCTGTAATATATAGCATATTGAAAATACACAACATCTTACTAGCTACTAGAAGATAATAATAGCTTGGAAGCATTTTGTTTTGGTTGGAGCATCCATTACTTATCAGGTGACTTATAGAAAGGTGACATTTTAATCCTGCAGGAGTGGATCTTTGTCTCCTGCCTACTTGAGGCTGCTTAACATTTTGAGTCTGTTAATGAAATGCTCTGGTAACACAGACTTATCCTCTGAAATGGCCCTGCTAAAGTAACAAAATAAGTGAGGGACAGCTATTTCAGGTGTAACAATTGTGAATATATTGTTCTTTTCTATAGGCCTAACATTTGTAGCATAATTGAGGTAAAAATGAAAGTTAGGAATCTTCCTCTGCTCAGCTCAGACCTCATACCCTCTTCAGGCTGATCCTTTACTGAACCAACTTCAGCAACCCAGAGCACAATCCTACAGAAGAAGGGCTCTTAGAAAATGACATACCACCCACATCTGTGTTAGATAACAAATGTTCTTTGTGGCACAGAAAAACCTGAACTTTGGTGACAACTGTATTTTCTGTAAATGGTGAAAAGAGAGGGGTTTAATGTTCAAGATACACTTCATCTGTCCCCACTATTCTTCAATACTATTTGTAGGACAATCACAAAACTGTATTCTGTAGTAAAAGTCAAAATATTAGTGAATCTTTGAATCTTTACAAATGATGAGCAAAACAGCTGCATTATGGGATTCACACAAGAGTTCTGTGTGAAAACAAAAGATGAATTAAAATTGTCTTTTTGTAAAGTGATTATGACTTATTGAAGTGTAAACCTCTTGGAATAAAAATTCTTTGGTTTCTCTCTGTGTTAGTTCTCTCATTTGGTCTTTCCTCAGGTCTGCTGAGTGCTGCTTCCTTATGACTAGAGATAATTATACAATGAAATCCTATATGATTTCACTGTTTTTCAGAATTTTTTCTATTGTACTGGAAAGTGATTTTCACACTGAATATTCTTCCTTCATCAAAGAAGAAGAGAACACCTTATAAGAGCTTTGTTTTCTCTTTAACAATGTATATCTAAAACCAAAAAATTTTGGTGATAATTACAAATAACCGTATTTCACTGAAATCATTCAGGTTCAGTTGACCTGTCATTTAAAAAGCACTGTTTTCATTTTGACATTACATTGAAACTGGGTCTTGTGCCATGAATCAGTGCTAAATCAAGAGGAGGTGTATTTTAAAGTGACAGGTATGATTTCCAAACACAGCCTTTTTGTTCTAAATTAAATAATTGTCTGAGGACATAACCTTTACTGTGACCTTGCTTGATAAACTCTCACAAAATGGTTTTTTTTAGTGCCTTAAATTGAGTTTCACCCAGAATAAGTATTGAGGAACATATCAAAAAAAGAAAACCAAAACAAAATACTAATTCTCATATTTTCTCAACGAGACTGTGCTAGGGGTATTCCAAAACCAGAAGTGAAGAAGAGTGTTGTTTTCTCTATTTGAGAGGCAAATAATCATGAGGGAAGTGATGGCTTACTTTTCTTTTTCATGGGTCCTCCTGTCCTCACATGAGGAGCATCTGTGATTATTTGTTCAGAAAAGTGTTTTCCAATCATATTTTTTCAATCATATATTTTACCCTAATACATTTAGTCTTTCTGTTTTTACTGCTTGCAAAAGTGTTGTCCCTGTATGTCTAAATCAGCTTTGAACTACTTTTTTTCTGAAACACTGATTACTGTGACAGCTGTGGTGATGGCTGCTGTTGTGGTTAGGCAGGACCCTGATGATCCTGAATTAGCTCAGTAGAGCTTGGAGAGGTTTTTTTGCAGATCAGATTTTCTTTCCCTTAAACTGTTCTCATAACTCTGCTTGAAGTTAATTCTGATGGTATCAGTTCAAGTTGCTCTTTAGTGAGATTTGACCTGAGAATACTTAGCAGGGGGAAATAAAACACTGAAAAAGAAAGAAATTGGCCAATATGGGAATATTTCCTAAATGGAAACAGATCTAATGGCACTCAAAGAACCTTGATGTATTGTAAAATTTCCTCATTTTCACTGGATAGGGTAATTGCCCTAAAGCAGGTAATTTTGCATACAGCTAGGTTAGGAGATTCTTTAATGTTTTCAGTTGCCTGACTTCTCTAAGTTAACCTGGGAAACATGAGAACATTATAGAAATAAGCACTTTATTACAGTTGATTACTAAAAGAGATGCTTGCAATGTCAACCTCACAAAATTCAGCTTGAATTTAAGTCTCTACCTTATCTACTTTGTTTTCTTAATATTCATTGTGTTTGTGACCAGTCTGAAAAGCACTGTTAATAACTGACGTAGTACTTGAATATAGTGTCCAGTGTACCTAAGTGAGGAAAAAACTTGTTCTCTGACCCTAAAGATGTGGGTCTGGACCAAGCTCATCCTTAGCTAAATGCAACAGAATGACCTAATAACATGTGTATCTAGATTTTTAGCATAGATTTTTGATGGTATGTAATATTACACTTCACCTTGGTACAGTGTTATGAAAAATGCTTTTAAACATTTTGACTGACCTGCTGGCTGGAAGATGCAACATTAAAAAAAAAATTCAAGTAGGATTACACCTTTATTGTTCCAATGAACAGCAGCTGGTTGTCTCATTGAGACCCTAGAATGCTGACAGAAACTTGTGGTCATTAGCCATAACCTGTCAAAATCAGTTTTTCACTAAAACAAGGTGAGAAGACCCTAAAAAATGAATTAATAATTTTTGTTAATTCTGACTAAAAATTAAAACCTGTCTAGCTATTTGTTTGCTTTATTTTTTGGGGGTTTATTTGGTTTTGGTTTTTTGGATTTTTTAGAGTAATGCTTGTAGTTTCACATAGTATGAGCTCTAGGTCACAATGACTTTCAGTGAAGTTTGAATTCTTCAGCGTCCGGGACATGACTGAAAATGGAAGTCAGGTTGTGAAATAACTTAGGTAGTTTTGAAAGTAAGGCGACCTAACACTTCAAAAGTGAAATTCCAGTATGTTTTATTGTTTTTGTTGTCTAGGACTTAAGAATCAAACTCTGACACCAGAGTACCATCCAGTCAAAGTACATGTAAAACAATTCAGTTATTAGTTGAACATGAAATCACTGAGAACACTTTTATTCATGCAATACAAGAAGATAAAACACAGTTGTGTTGCTCTGTGTTTTGAATGTGTTGTTTATGGGTTATTTTTTTAATACTGGAAATGTCTTCGTGTAACTTCAGTTTAATTATAAAAAAGAAAATAATATATCACAAATGAAAAAAAAGGGTGGCATTCTCCTTATTGTTTTATAACAAACAGGAAACTAGAGCAGCATGGACTTTTTCATGCCTGCTGCCCCAAAGTGAAGAACTTTACAACCCCTTTTAGCGGGGGGGTTGTATTTAAGATACTTTTCCAAATGAGCAGTTACTGAAAATTTGCTGCATTTTGGTTTTTAAACTGCTATATATTTCATCTTTGACTCAGAACCAAAGTTATTATAAGTCTTTAGAAAGTGTTTTAGAAGTTCTGTTTATTTTGAAAACCTCTTTCTTGATCAAGCAAGCAGAATCAATATATGAGATGTTTCTAAGGTCCTGGAATGTAACTTTAAGAAATTACAACAGCTACAAATCTAGAGCCAAATCCCTGCCTTACACAAAATGTACCAGTGATAAATGAAGGTCTTACTGACCTAATAAAATGCTACAGATTGATATTCCTTTTGTTGAGCAGCCTGTAATTTCATTAATTTTATTGACAGTAATTATAACAAGTTGAATTTATGGTAGCCATAAAGAAAAGTTAGTCAACCACATGAAAATGTCAGCATGCTCACTTTGGTATGAGTAGCTTTTTGTTGGGGTGGTGGTTGCTGATCTGCTGGCTTCATCCTGCAGTTGTGTTTGATGGAAATTTGTAAAGTCTAGGGAAAGGTGCCTTCAGTGTCCCTCGTACAGTTCTGTTTGCAAAACTGAAAAGATGTTCTCGTAGCTTTATGCCTTTGGACCTGAGGTGGCATTTCTTAAAATTGTTGAGAGAGTTCCTGATAGAACTGTATGACACATCAAGCTGTCTATTCAGCTGGATTGTAAGAACTAGAATTTAAGTGAGGGTTTTCTTTTTCTGTGTGTAAAAGTAAGAATGCAATGAAACCGTGCATTTTTTTGAGACGAGCAAATTGCCAGTTCACTGATTTGTTGGAGACTTGCCTGTGCTGAGAATGCAAGACCAGGCCTGCTTATATCAAACAGGTGCCAACAGTTTTGTATATACCTGTGTAAAAACCAGCACAGGTTGCTACTGGTGGTGGACTGTGCAAACAAGTAGGGGTAATGCTACCGTGAATTTCCCTGCCTAGACAGAGCAGCACCTTCTGTAAAAAGTGAATATGAAAATAACATATAGGACCATGTTCCTATTTCTTCAAAATGGGCATCTTTTCTAAATAAAATTATGTCTTTATTTAGCACAAACTGGGAGCAAAGATTGTGTAGTCTAGGTTGAAACTAAGAAATTAGAGGTTTGTGCCTTTTAACTGGAAATCACCTGGAAATAACTTATACCAAAAAAAAATTAAATTTCATAAATACTCCATTAGAAGATTGTCTCCATACTAGAGGTGCTACTGGACAGTAAAATATTTTCAGAATTCATCAGATCTCAGAGCATGTCCTAAAAAAAATATAGGTAGATACATGAAAGTTGAAAATAAACTCCGGGAGGTCACTGAAATCAGTAAAATATTTTTGGTGAGAAGATTTTAAAACAAAATTTCTAGAAGAGAAGTACTTTTAAGAATAAAACATTTACAATGCCAGGTCTTAAATATAGAAGAAAAGGGTCTGCTACAGCTGTGCCAGGGAGCTGGCTGTGCTGATGCTCAGTTATAAAAGACATGAAAATAGTAAGAGAGTATGCATAAGATCCCAAATTTTGGGAAATTTAAAAACCATAAAATCTTTGTTTAGCTTTCATACTTTTTTTTCTCCAGCACAAAACAAGCCTTTTTTTGCTGATTACGTTGGACAAATTGGTTGAGCTTGTCTTTCCTCTGTCCTATGCTCCCAGCTTGGAGGACTGTGCTCTAGTGGAGAATTCAAGTAAAAATATGGAGGGTTTTCTCAGTCTTTCTGAAAAGGTTTTTAATTTTTATTTTAACTTGATGAAAAGAAAAAAGAAGTTTGGTTTAATGTGTCATTGCAGTAGCCATTCTCTTCCAGCTTCATCTCTCTGGTTCAGCTGAAATACATCAGTCTTGAACCTTCCTTGGAGCAGTAGTACAGAGGGGGGTAACAAAGTTATAGTATAGACAAGTGCTGATTTAGTAGCTCTTGTTTTCTAAGCTTGGTAGTATCAAATCTTATCAAGACTTTCCTAAAGCCGATTTTTTGCTGGTGGCCTGTCTTCACTGCTTCTTTGGTTTAAGAAATTTAATTAAATTAATAGTACTGTTACTGCATGACAGGTCATCTTTGATCAGGAACCCCAATGTTATAATGTAGCACATTTGGAAACTATGAAGATATAAGCAGGGTAGAACATTGGTTTTGTAGATGCATTTTAAAATTATCTGAAGTCCTAAGGTGGCTCTATTTATTCAAATATGCAGCTGTTAAATATTCCCAATCAAATATTTGCTATGAACAGAATTTCAGACATTTTAGAAAATGGGTGTGTCACCACTATGGTCCAACCTGCACAAGCTGATCCTCTGAAGACTGAAAAATATCTAAATATGAAAAGCTGATCACTATAATCTGTTTCATAAAATCGAACAAAATATTGTCCATAACCAAAACATTAAATATGCTGTGAGTGGTCTCCACAGGGCAATTTTATCTGAAAATACCATTTCTAGGCATGTACTGAATTAAGATGTGACCTCTTCATAGGCTGCAAAATGCGTGTTAATTCATATGTATCTGCAATCTATTTTGTTGTTGTTGTTGCCTGAGGAGCCACCTCCCAGTGCAATTGAAAGCAATTTTAAAGGATGGTATTCAGTTTATATCTGGCAAGTTAAATAATGCATATAATTCTAAATGTGAAAAAAAAGAAATGTGTTTTAAAAAGAGGTAGTTACCCCTGGAATCTTGTGCATTTACTGTACAAGAAGAGTAAACTGACACTGCCATGTTATAGATGTAATTTAGTTATAGAAAACTTGGAGTAGTGCCCCTCAAACTGTTTCAGTTAAACCTGCATTACTTTATTTCCTTACATTGTAATGCTGCAGTGTCTGTCAGCAAGAATGTGAGTCAGCCTCCCCCTCGCCTGATTCCTTTGTGCAGATAAGGTATTTGAAAGTTGGTAGCTATGCAGTAGATTGTGCCTGTGGTAGGGCTCCTACAGAGCTAGACACACACCAGATAGAAAAATATAGAGTACACACAGAATGAAATCATCATCTGTTACAACGTTGATACTGCTTATTTCAGTTTACATTAAGCAAAGATATGGTTTGTACACCATAGAATCATAGGAGGCAGGAAATGTGCATCCTCTAAGTGGTTCATTTTGCCTTTAGACATGCAAATGTTTCTTCATCACCTAGATTTGCATTCTTAGCACTCCTTTGAAAAGAAATCTTATTTCCATTGTTTCACTTATCTTGATACGATTTTGGGCTATTTTATTTTTGATTTTTATCAAATAGAACAACTTTTCAGTAAAAAATATCATCCTTCCCAAAAGCGATAGAGATAAATTTCTGTTTATACACATTTCTATATATTTAGCATGCCCTCTGTTTCAGTGAATCAGCACAACTCTGTCTTGCAGGCACTATGGGTTCCTTTTCCCAGGTTCAGGCTTCCTGGGAAGGACAGTGAACCTTCAAGCCCCACTCCATGCACTGGCACTCAGAATTTCCCTGTACCTAGAATCGCTCAGTTCCAGGGATCTGTCAAAGGGACACAAAGATGACCAAGTGCAATGTAGAACTGCTTTTTCCCTCTACCATCATATTACAAATCAACATTTTTCCAGGTTCTTCCCCTCAGGTCCTCTTTTATGTGAGGTTGAAAAGCAGAGGAAAGGCAGTGGCATGATCCAGGACTCCAGGATGGCTTTTGCTGCTATTCAGTCACCTTAAGACCAGCCTTTTCTTAAGTATCTTTGATCTTGTGCAGCTGTTAAAATTGCTATAGCTTTGTGCTTATTTCTGCCAAATAAGATACTGAATTTTGAACCAAAATATTCAAAAATATCTGCATATTCAATGCGGACTGAAGCCTTAAGAGAAAAAAATTTCCCTGCTAATCACATATTTGAATGCCCAGAGAACCTGAAATTTTATTTTTCTGCTGGAATTTTCTGCTGGAATTTCCTTCTTACATCACATCACATCACATCACACATCACATCACATCACTTTGATCACATTGAAGCTGATAACACTTTGCACTTTCTCAGGCCTCAACCCAGGTGCCCAAACCTCCCACTTTAAGGAATGGAAAAATTTCCTCTGAGTTTCTGGGTCATGACACAGTGTTTTTTTGTATTTTATGTTGTTTGTATATTATGTTGTTTGCTAACTTAGTCAGAATATAATGTAAATTCTGAAGCTGAGGTTTTTCCAAATCTCATCAAAAACTACAACATTTGTTAGTCATGTTGTAGAGTTTTAGTATTTAATTAATACTAAATTGTGACAATATAGCAGCTATATTATTTGGCTGAGGGACTTGAAATATCAGTTGTTTGGAAGGAAGTGGAGAATTCCCATGCTTATACTTTTCATCCGTAGAAAATAAAGAATTTCAGATGCATATAATTTTCACCAGATTTTAAATTATAATATAATCAAGAGTCTCTGCCACTACTGAATGTGCCACAAAATGCAGAGGTTAAGGAAGACTTTTTCTGCCACTAGTCCTGAGCTACATAAGTTGGGCAGAGACAGGCCTCATGTTTGTCTTCTCCTCTTTCTGGCCTCCTGAAGAAAGGAATGCAACTTAAGATGCAAAGAGTTGGGGGGAAAAAAGAGATGGCATATGATGAGGGAGATCATAATATTATCAGAGGGACAGAGAGTTACAAAACCAGAAAGAGAATAAAAATGGCATTAAATTATTTAGAATTAGAAAGCAAATATGTAGGTAGGAATTGTATGCCGTGTAAGCGAAAAGTCTATAGAGTAATCAGAAAAGTCTACAAGGTGCTTTCCAGAACCTGGAAATAAAGCCAGTGCTGCCAAAGTTACACATTGTGCCCACACACGGAAAGTCAATAATTTTTCCACTTACTTTGCTCTCCCTGCTTCCATCATAAGAGTCCACAAGAGGGCTTAGCAGCTTGGGCTTTCTGCTGGTGTGCCTGAACCTACTACTGGGCAGATGTGGAAGAGGCAGTGGTACTACAGGAAAATACGTGGCACAGATCACCACTGAAGTGTGAGTGGATGAGTAGGAGACAGCAGAGAGGCTGCGGTGATGGAGGAGCAGAAAAGTGCTAACAGGAGGAGGAAACCCATGAAAACCTTGGGAACATGTAAAGGAAGATACAGTTGGGATCTCGGCATCCAGCTAAAACCAGTTTGAGGAATATTTTCAAAATTCATTTGATAAACTGCCTCTTGTTTGTAATCACAAAACATGTTGAAGCTTTGGCTCCCAGCTTTGTTCTGATCCCGTTCTGCCATGTGCTTTTTGTTCCTGATGAAGTGCCATGTGATCTTTGTTACTTGCAGGTCTGAATATTGATTTCTGCCCATAGTGTGTTACTTCACGACAGTCTCGAATCCACCAACCCCTGCAAGACATTGATCACAAAAATTCCTGGCCAACCACTTTGGTCTAAAGTTATCACTTAAGCTATCACGCCTGAACCCTGTGATGCTCTAACTTAGGCTTCTCTGGGTGAAAGGGCAGAGATGAAAGAATTCCAACTTACTGTTCTAATCCTTCTTGAGCTCATGACAAACATTTATTTTTACGCCTCTCCTGTTACTTGACTGTGACTCCTTTTTATTAAAGAACCTTCCTTCTTTCACAGTTCCCGCCTTCATCTGTTGGAAAACTACCAATTTTACTCAGAATTTTTAATTTTCTTTCTGCAAGTTTTGGAAAGCTCTTAGTAAAATCTGTAGAATGCAATAGAACAGAATCTGTCTGTATTTTAATTTATATACAAATATACTCTGCATCATCATTGTTACTGTAAAATGCATTGTAATGAAATGGCTTTTGGGACTTGCTTCAGAAGAGATTGAAAATTTTCCAGAAGTTTCACAAAGGTACTTGCATTTAGCCTGGGCTAAGTTCTGATTTTTGTCAAAATATAAAAATCTTCATTTCACATCAATGAAATGGACAAGGAAAAGAATAATATTTTATTATCTCCCTCTAATAATAATAATTTTCCTTTAACTTTTATTTTAAATCAAGATTAACAGTTTTAACAATTGATATTAATATATTTACCAAAGCGGGTCCTTGGTGAAAAGTGGTATAAGAGTGGATCAATATGAAAACACAGCCCAAAGTTCTTTATGCAGGAGGCTACAGAGAAGCTGGCAAGGGTAACTCACTCATCAATTTGTTACTAAGATTATTGCAAGACCTGGGTTTAACTCTTCCTGGTCTCAGATTAGTTAGAAAGTATCTTAACTCTACAAAGACCATATCTTACTTAAGTTCTTGTTCAGAGCTACCTCCCCTCAGCAAAGTAGTTCTTACTATTTGAATCACATATAGTTTACTGTAACACAAGTTATTCTGCATTTGTTTAGAATGGATGGTAGAGCTATAAGGCAGAGCAGGAGCCTGAGCTGTTAGAGAAAGCACAGCCACTATTGTTGCTGGGCAGAAGAATACAAGCACGTGGTAAAATGCTGAATTCAGGTGACTCATTAAATTTTACTGCATTTTAATCTTCTCAGTGCCTAAGCTTACAGTGCCCCTTGCTGCCTAATTCCTTGGACTCCTACCTCTAATAGGAGCATGTCTGCAACTGTCAAGGTTTTCTTTGGATTGCAGGCTGAATTTTAGAGTTAGCACCTGGTTTTGAGATCAGCAGCTACAAAGGGATGTATACACAGACATATCATGGTCCTTCATGTTGTTTCTATCCTGCCTGCTTAAAGGAAGAAACACAGAGAGGAGGAGACCAGCGAGATTCCTAAAGGACCAGAGAGCCTGCAAGGCTACACCACAGGCAGCCAGAACTGTAGTGTCTGCTTTCACAATGCTGATCAAAGTGTGATAAAGCGTGTAGGTCACGGTCATGAGTACCTGAGAGCTGACTGTGGCATGAGAGTTGATGTTCTCCACTAGCAGCCACTGTTTGCTTTTCGCTGTTGACTCAGAGCTGAGATGTTGTCTCTTGTTACCAGCTCTACGCGGAAAGTGCCACTGCCTTACGCTGATCATGCAAATATTTACTGGATCTTTGGACAAGCAGCTGGATCAGTGCAAAG
The DNA here is from genome assembly GCF_041296385.1 of Aphelocoma coerulescens. NCBI lineage: Eukaryota > Metazoa > Chordata > Aves > Passeriformes > Corvidae > Aphelocoma > Aphelocoma coerulescens. Next base: position 127,911,256 of record NC_091015.1, read on the forward strand.
GAGACAATCAGAAAAGTGCATACAGACGGGTTACTATGGGGTCATGTCTAGGCTGCTACCAGCTTTTATATATTGTCACTGCATAAAAACAATAGGTGCCACAAGGAAGAGGTTAACCCTTTGGGATTTCATCTCCACTACAACTTCTGTAGGAATCAAGAGAAACCTGTGTGCTAGTTTCTCAGTTGTTCAAAATAAGTGATGGCTTTTTTGTATTAACTGAGCAATCATCTCCAAACATATGACTTTAAAGAATAATGAAGTTGTCATCCAGAATTATTCTTTTTTTTTATGTTGATAGATCACTGAATATTTTAATATGATGGCATATGCAATAAAATAATTTATTAATGATTTTACCTCTTTTAAAATTGGTCATTTTTTGATGACTGTATCAGCTTGGCTGAGAAACTTGAGATAATTTAATTGCTATTCTATTCTTTTTAGAATATATAAAAACTGTTTTAATAAAAACAAACTTTAAATAAGTTGCTATTTTGATTTCCTTTGAAACCTTTTCCTTCCGAATGCCACGTGGCTTAAAAAATATGGTGTGACACTGAAGTATTCTTCACACTTTCTTGATTACAGATCAGCTTGAAAATACCAATCCTAGAAATTCAAAATTAAAAATAAAAGACCCTATTTTTTTAAACATTAAATGTAAAGCTAGTGACACTGTTTATTTTTGAGAGCTGTCTCAGAATATGAATTGTCATTAAACTCAGGTGTAACAGTTTGAGTTTTGGGGCTTTTGATACTTCACAGTACGTAGATTATATCTCTTGTGGACAAGGTCATATTCAACACAGCCTTTCTGTAGATTCAGGTTAAGTGTAGAGCCTTAAATATAAAAGCACCTTTGCACTTACTCTTTAGAAAATGAAGCCTTGCTGCTATAGTGATTTTACTTAGTAAGGGCATAAAAATAATATTACAAAAATAAAACAAAAATAAAAAACCCATTATGTTGCTAGTCAGAATTATTGCTGTATCAAATATTACTGCTATACCAATCAAATTAGTATTATTTAATAATAGGTTTTGTAAAATATTTGTCTAAAATAAATACGGGAATGTAATTTGCCTATGAAATACTCATTATTTTATTATTAAAATTAAGCTATGAAGAAGTATTACATAGTGTTCGAGTAATAATTTATTGCTAATGTAAAAACAAGAATATATATATATTTAATGCTGGAATAGAAATCTGCTCCTAGTCTTACACTAATTTCCATTGATATTGATAAATATCTCATATTTTTAAAAATGCAAATATTAGCATTTTTACTATTTACCTGTAGCTACTGCTGTTCTATTTGCTACTTTTCAAAAGAGCACTTAAGGACATACTTAATCCAGTATGATGTGCAATTATGTATATGCCTAAGAGTATCTTAGAAGATATAAGAGGTGTGCTCTTGGGGAAGCTGCTTGGGCTGTAAAATAAGGCTTCTCTGGAGCAAAGGTAGCAGATGTTGGTTGTGCTGTATTATATTTTCTGATTGGTGGGGGTTTTTTCACATAGATTTTATACAGGGAAATATTTTGTTGAACTTTTAATATCTTTGATTTGCTGAAATGCATAATTAAAAAATATATCCAGCACAATACTTGCTCTGGGACTTGCATGTTTTTTTCAGAGAATCTAACACCATCAGAGCAAATGGTGGGTGGGAACACACTGATGCCACATCCTTGAACTCCTTTGTGTGTTAAGAACAATGTCTGTTTCAAACAGAACATATATCTTAAATAAACCCGGTAGAATTAAAGGGGATAAAAATTAAGAAGATTGTAGAACTTGCCTGTTGAAATTAATCTTTTCTTCTGTGTGATGGGTGGCGGTGACAGTAATTTGCCGCTGTTTAAAAAGTGAGAGGGACGTAATGTGCGTTTTGGGGTATCAAAGTACGACTTTACCCAATAATCCTGTCATCAGCTCATTTATTGCTTGTGACTTTAAATAGTTCCCTGAGAGCCCAGCGCGAGTACCAGAGCAAAGTGGAAAAAAAAAAAAAAAAAAAAAGGAAAAAAAAAAGAGAGGGGACTCGTAAAGAAGAAGTCATAAAGTCTGGAGCTCTGGCCAGATTTCCTCTGGAAGGTGAGGTGTGGCCGGGCTGTGCGCGGAGCTGCCGGAGGAGCGGCCGCCCTCCCCGCAGAGCCAGCCCCGGGCTGGCCGGGGGCCAGGCAGCCAGACGCCAGCTCCGGGCTCCCAGCGCTGGGAGAGGCCGCCCGGCCTCCCCATACAATGGGATTATCTCGGGCCAAGCAGCGCCGCAGAAACCCTCAGTGCTTCCTGTCCTCGGAGCCGCGGCACGGAGTGTCCGCTCGGCAGCGCTTGGTCGCCAGTCTCGCTGTGTAAATGTCTAAAGCCACCTCTTTCCTGGGATTTACAGACACTGCATGCAGTAATGCATTGTATTTTTAGTCTCTGCTGTCATGATCGACAAGATCATGAGTCACGCAGGGAAAGAGAATAAATTTCCATTTCAGGTTCTAAAGCACCAGCAGAATCTTCTAGTAAAAAGTGTACGAATTCTGTAATAATCTAACACTTCCTGGTAAAAAATATCAATTTTCATTATGTCTAAAGGGACAATATTTAAAATCAATTCTTCTGTTTGGCTTAATTTTGAGAAATTTTAAGAATCATTTAAAGTGAACTATCTTATGGGTTGTAAAGGCAGAAGACCTACTGAAACATACCTCGTATTTTGCATGTCATCTTTAAAAAAAGAAACCCTTAGAGCAGGTCCAATATTGTTTTTCATGCATGTTTCTGACTTGGTTTTGTCTCGTGCTCTTGAGATATATTATGTGCCCACTGGTGGTGAGAAATAATGTGATCCCAATTTCAGTAAGATGCTAATAAAATATTAGCAACTGGGTTATTAATAGTTAATAAACATTCCAATTCATTTTAATGTAGAAAATTAGTATCTGTTCGGTATTAATGCATTTTAAAGACACAGTTGTTTCAGAAAATATAATTTATTCTATATATGCATATGCATGTGTGTCTGTGTCTGTACAGTGGTATGATGGGCAAGAGTCTCCCAGTTTCATTTAAATTAGGTATGTGTCTGGCAAAGTATCTTCCTGGTGGAATGAGGGAATAGGCACCATCAATAGTAGTTAAAAAGCTTAACTTCTTACTTTGATTTCTGTACAATAACTGAATCTCATGGTGGAAAGAAAGAAATATCTTTCATGCTTATTAGTGCTTAGTCTTAAATATTTCCTTACATAAGCAAGGGCATGTCCATTATGTTAAGTGGAATATAGAAGGGGGATAATTCACATCTCATGAAGTACAACACTTTCATTAAGACAGTAGCCGTAGTTCAGGTAAGGTCTACAATGTCGACACTGGGGTTGTGCAACTGTGAGATGGTAAAGATAGATAAGCTATAAGTTTTAAAATGTTTCCTTTTCTTTCCAAAAAGAGGCCATTATATTCATCATTCTTACCAGTCAGGGCAGTGCATTCATCATAAGATGACATGGTTTTGTCTACATAGTTTGACTCAGATGGCATTATTTGGAGGAGAGCAGTTTTGTGTTAACACAGGTAAGTTTACCAGATGGCACCAAGGATCTCAGTTTGACATACCAAAGAAACAGAAAGGAATTTGTCATGTTTATACACTGCTTAATGGCCATTATATTTTTTATTTAATTCTTCTGTACTTTTCTTTGCACTTTTTATCTTAAAAATGAATAAATTACTGGCTTTCTTCTATCTCAGGGAAGTTTTAATAGAATTTCAAGTGTAGAAGGTATCCTGATATCAGAAAAACAATTGCCATATAGTTAAATATATTTGCCATATAGTTATCATTTGATCACTGGCTAAATCCCGAATTCTGTTTACAGAAAAGAAGGTTGCAGCTGTTTTTCTATGCACTGGGGATATGCCAGTCCCTCCTTGTACTGATTCTGATAGCTAAAACAACAGGATTCAGATTGTTAAAAACAACTTAATAGATATACAATAAAATGTGCACATAAGAGTTAAAGCAAGACCAAATTGAGGTACTGCTTGTTCTAAATTGATGGTGAAAGTCCTGTGATGTTTTTTTCAGTGTGATCTGCTAATGTGATCTTGCTCATTGCTTTCATGAATGGGGTTTTTTTACTAATTTTTCTACTGGATCCGTAGTAGGACAAATACGATTTTTTTTAAAAAAAGATTTTAAAAAGACAATTTGCCTTTAATTTTCCACAGTCCTGTTGGCTGAATTGCTTGGAATTAATAAAGTACAGAAAAATAGTTTCTTCATACATTTTAGTTTTGCAATTTCCTTGATATGGAAATGAAGCCCTTAAATTAATCAGGTGTCTTCACATGTATTACTGGTTTACTGAGAAGTCATTCTTGCATCTGGATCTGCACATGTAACCCTCCCATCTGTACAAAGCTAGCTGTACTTTTAGAGTCGTATGTGTGCCAATAAGATCAGGCCCTTCAGCTTGGTTTAAGTTAACTTTACTAACAAAAGGAAAAAAAAAAAACCACCATTTTCACACAAAAATTTTGTCAGGAACTTCTTTCACACACTGGTACTGATGGAAGTGTAGCTTCTGCACTATCTCCATCAGACCACTCAGTCCCCCATTGTCAAGTGCCAATTTGAATGTTAATTTTTTTCAGGCTTCATTACAAAAATCAGAAGTGTTTATAGCTACCAGAATATTGGATATAAGTGAACATTTTCAGTAAAGAATTTGTCCATACCAAAATTCTATGTATTCTTATTTGTTTTCTGTAAAGTGTCTAAAATATAATCTGATTATCCACTGGAGAACGGTTCATGAGGTCACATCTGTGGCTGCTTCTGGCTCACCAGGTAACACACAGCACTTGTATGATTCTTTCCCTTGTTTATGAAGTTTGGCATAATTTTGTTCTGATTTTCTTCGCAGTATGAAGATTTATAATGCTTCCTTTCTTATATGACGACTTAAAGAGAGCTTATTCACTGGTCTATGAAATTCTTCCCTCTTGCATTTCTGTCAGTGTACCATCTCATCTATGCATAAACCCCAACTGTTGTTCTTTGGATCTTTGTTTTACTGCATGATCATATGATATTTACAAGATCTATAGAAAAATACTTGTGCGGCATAAGGGGGAAATGGTACTTATCTGAATAATTAATATACATTGATCAGATTACAGAAACATGAATTTTAATTCAGGACAACTAGTTTTCTTTTGATCCATCTGCAGAGTCCATTTCAATACATGAATTATATTTATGACTACATCTCTTTCTTCTGTCTATACATGTCTTTAGTCCTTTCTGAAGATGGCATGTTTTTTCATTTAAATGGACTGAAGCTTATTTTCATGTTGCTAGTTTGGGAACTGATAACACAGGATTCAGCCACTTCTTACCAGGAAGCTTAGTTAGTCCTAGCAGCTGATGTTGAAATTTGTGGTTTGGGATGTACTGATATCTGGCTCATGCTGTTTTAAACTGATCCTTGTCTGTCAACACAAGCCAAAATTACACTTTGATTGTCATGCAGATACATGTTGTGACTGCCTTTATCCCTGTATCATATTTACATACAATATTTTCTAATACATTTCAGTGCATTTTTTAGCTATTGATTTAAATATTTAGCCAGCAATAAAGGACAATAAGATCCATTAGATCTGACAGCTCCATATGATATGCTAGAACTGGTCTGAGGTTTATGCAAGCTTAGTTTTTGCAGTACTGGATAAATAGATGTGGGGAAAAGGAATGGGGAGAAAAGGGTATGGAGGCACCAATGAAGACTTAAAACTCTGGACTGGGAAAATCATAGTTTTGGATGGGAAGGATAAGGAATCAGCTCATATTTCAGAGAATGAGAATAAAGACATGCCTGAGAAAGTGGGTTTAAGGGGTTATTGAAGATTTAGGTGGACTACAGGCCGATATAAGTCTCTCTTGGTCTCATTCTGCTGAAACACAGGATCTTTACCTTTTTGACCACTTCACGACTTTTTGCTACAGTCTTCTATTGGCCCTGACTTCCTGGGCTGCTGGGAGGAATTAATAGAATAGATTCCTACTCTGAGGAAAAGGTAGTAATGTTTTTGAATTATTACTTATATCTGCATTGCATGCACTTCAGTAGCTGTTATAAAAGTGGTCAGACTTTATATATCGCACCTCCATGTTGTCCTTGGTACAACAGCATACAGCATTGTGCTGTAAATTTTCACAAAGATTTCCACAGAGGTGTTGAAATCACTGGTCATTAGAATCATAACTTCTGGTTTTAAAGGAAGAGCTTGTATAACACTGCTTGAGACCCTCCCTCGAAATACCAGATTTGTGTGATTGTCAGAACCTTTATAGACCTGAGAATTACTCACTTCTAAAGTAAAATCAGGAAGGGAAGACATCAGACATTACTACTTTCGGTCGGTTAGGAGTTGAAAGACTTTAGTAAGAAATTGCAGGAATTAAAAATATATTTTTGGAAAAAATAGTTATGCAGTTCTTGTGAGATACCATGACTACAAACAATTTAGTTTGTCAATTTTTGGGATGTTTTGATGTTTGTGAGGTCTCCTGTTTTCATTCTACTTCCCATATCCAGGTCAAGGACAAGAGTGAAAGGCAATCTTCATGTGACTGTTGAGATCACTTTGAGATGGTTCCTGTGCTTAACCAGTGTCTGACTAAGTTATTACTATAAACACATCACTATAAATTAAAATGAGAAAGAATGAGGGAATAAAGGGAAGAGGAAATGACTGAACTCCGATTTCTGAAAATGCTTCAATAAAACAAATCTCAACGTATGGCGACGGAATTCTTGAAACTGCTTTCAAATCTCTACTCCAAATTTATCTCTAGTGAAAATCTGAACTTGGTAGTGTCCTGTTATTTGTGAATTTGGCCACAAGCTTTAAACAAATCCATTTCATACCTCCACCCTTTCCTCTTAAATGTCCCTCCTTAAAATACACCACTTGCAAAAGGCTCATAATGTCCAGTTACCATGAAGGGATTTGTTTGTCAGTTTTGTAATTGATCTGTAAATACAGCACATGGTAAGATTAAAAATAAACCAGCATAGCACTTGACTATAATACTTAGTCATTTCCGATCAACTTTTCTGTAAACATATGTTTATTTTATGCTTTGCTTCTTGGACTGTGCATGCAAATACAACGTGTGTTGCAAAATTATTCTTGGATACTTAGATTATAAGTTTTTGGGGACAGCAGTTTTGTTTCCATCTACTGCTTTATGAAGCACTAAATTGAAATTAATATTTACTGAAATTATTTGAAAGAATGGTAAAAAACTTTAAAAGCTACGCAAAAACTTTCAAAAATATTTGCTTTAAGAGAGTTTGGGTTTCTTGGTGGAAATATTGAAATGTGGGGCATTTGAGAGATTCAGTTAAATGTGATACATTTGGGTACAACTGTCCTATGCCCATGCAAAGGACAGAATTGAGGTCCTTTAATGAAGGAACAGGGAATTTTCTTATCTGCCTAATGCTGTGCAGATTACATTAAAGAAAGGATAACTGGGGTTTATGCCTGTGGTTGTATCACTGAAATACAACACACTGGGAATTATTCATGCCAAGGTTGTATAATAATTATATGGTTGTATAATTTAGGATATTTAAAGGTCTGGGAGTAGTTGTGGATACCACATCCCCTGGAAGTGTTCCAGTGTAGGTTGCAGAGTTTTGACCAACCTGGTCTAATGAAAGGTGTCCCTGCCTGTGGCAGGGAGCTAGGTGAGCTTTAAGGTCCTTTCCAAACTAAACCATTCTATGTTTCCCTGCTTCTTGGTACTTCCTAAATCATCCAGGCTGGTCTAGAAGTATAACAAATATGTTATTTAGCCAGGTACTAAATGAAAATTAATCTCTTTTACTTTGAATGTATTCTGTCATTTTAAAAAGGACCTTCCAATTGTAATTGGTAAGCATACATTTTGAATTATTAAAGCTTTTCCTGTCTAGATCTGCAAACCTGTAGAAGCTCAAGCTACTATCTGTTTGGACTGACAGTTGATACAGTTTTCAATATATTTTATCAATTGCTATTTTAAACTCTTTGTAACTGAAATCATGTAACAAACAATTGCAGAAAGTAAAAAAGTAACTCATAACTGCATATTTGGATAGAAAATTATGCATTTGGGACTGTGCTGTACAAGGATTAATACATCACTCAAATGTGGAGAAGCACTATATGATTTGCATTGCAAATCTGTGCTTTGGTTGGATGATGAACATAGAGATTTGCTTCAATTTAATACAAGGAAAGTCTAGATAATCCAGTTACACTATACAAAGTTGGGGCTGTTTGTCCTGGAGAAGAGAAGGTTACGTCAAGGCTTCACAGCAACCTTCCAGTGTCTGAGGGGACAGATAGGTACTCTTCATCAGGAGCTATACTGACAGGATGATGAGTGAGGGGTACAACCTGAAAAAGGGGAAATTTAGGTTAGATGCATGGAAGAAATATTTGCTGCATGGGTGGTGAGAGACTGGAACAGGTTGCCCAGGAAGGTCGTGGATGTCCCATCCCTGGAAACATTCGAGATCAGGTTGGATAAGGCCCTGAGCAACCTGGTCTAGTGGAAGGTGTCCCTGCCCATGGCAGGAGGGGTGGGACTAGATGATCTTTAAGGTCCCTTCCAACCCCTTAACATTCTATGATTATGTCTTCAGTCTCACAGATATTTTCAGAACCTGAAATGGAGAGCAGGTGAGGAAAGGCAGATCAGAGCTGAGGCTTCTAGGCCTCTGTTGTATGTGAAAAACAGAGCATTAAAATGCATTTCTATGGGAAAGTATCTAAAAAGAGGGATATGTGTCATACCAGAGGGACATTTTATTCTTTAAGAATTACCACTTTCCACCTTTGTAAACACACTGTAAAATGTTAAATGTCAGATCTTGTTCAACTTTAGTGGAGTTTTTTATAAGGTAGCATTTTTTCAGTGTCAATAAGTGGTTGCTTCTGTAGCATTAGTGTAAGTAAATTACCAGTGTTTACCCTAAAATTGATTCTGTTAGGTGCCTTAAGAGTTTTAAATTAACAAACATTTTTAAACACATTCAACTGCAGCTTTAGATTAGTAATGCCACAGATACATTTTCAGGTTCATTGTGTATGTTGTAACTGCAACCCAAAAGCCTGTGTTTAGATAATACTTACTACGCAACTGTTATCCCAGACTTCATTTTGCAAAATCAATAAATTAGTCACAAGCACAAAAGAATGAGTGCAAAACAGAAAAATCTGATAGAATTAAATGCATTGTTATTTTTTTAAAGATCTAGATGGAAAAATAACATTTACATAGTAATGGAAAATGTCTCTTATTTCACACACAATGTTATGGATGCTTACAACCTGGAGGGAGAATAGTATTTTAATAAAACTTTTGCTATTAATAGTAAGTTAATCTCTTCTTACATTTCAGCTTTAAATAGGAATGTAATAATAGGAAGCAATGAAAAATCCAACCAGCAAGTTTGAAGAGCTTGTAGAATTGAGGTGATGATGAGTCTTAGACAGATAAGAAAATTCAGCACAAGATTGAGACAGAGATGGACAAATGCCAAGATAAACCAGTAACATTATACAGAGATGATATATCACTTTTTTCATAGATCTACATTTATTCACCTTGGGATACTCCCAATTATTTTTAGGACCTTACTCATTTCCTAGATGACAGATTAGAGATGTTACATTGTCGAGTCCTTGTGATTAGTGAAAGAAAGTTATGGAAAACCCCCGTGTCCTTCTGCTTTCTTTAATCTCCTAGAAAATAACTCATGTCTGCAGACTTCTAGTCTGAGGTCAAGAATTGTCCAGCATTTGAAATCAAATTAAGTAGGTTTGTCCATCCAAGAGTTATAGTAAATGTACTAAAGACCTTGCACGAGAATAGGGTTTCGAAAAGGCCATGCAGATACTCTTTGCTATTCTTAGTAAGCAAGGTGGTTGCATGTTTCAACTTTCACCTTTAAACCAGAAATTGTAATAGCTGACCTTGAGCAAGATAATATCATCACCAAAAATACGCTATTGTAACAACACCTTTATCTTTAATGTTGTTATTTACAGCTAGATTTGAAAAGGCAATCTCGCTTTTAAAAGTTGTTATCGTCTGCACCTCTATTTCTTCCCTGGAGCTAAAGGAAGTTTGACAAAGGAATTGAAATTTCTTTGTTTATATTTGGAAAGTATATTTCTGTAAAAATATGAGCAAGAATCCAAAAGCAAAATATCTTATTTTGTTGAATAGATATACAGCTTGAAACAATGATTTTGGAAGAAGAGTAGTGTTGATTAAGGAATATCTACCGAGAATATCAGTGCATTCTTAAAAGAAAAATCTCAGTCTGAATACAAAGTTTAGCCTTTTTATATGGAGACTCAGATGCCTACAGCACTGAACTGACAATTATTTTTTGTAGCATTCATGCAAACCACTCAACAGCTTTTCAGAAGGATTTTGCTCAGTACCTCTGAATGAAGCAGCCTTCAGCATATCTACCCTGCATAGGTCAGATGCTGTTATTTTCTGTGGTTTGTAAAGTGCTAAGTATTTATAGAAACTTACAGAGCTGGCAGTCTCACTCACTTTAGATGTGACAAAAAAGAAAGCAGTAAACAAAAGATGTTATGGGGAAGGAAAGTCAGAGGATGTGATTAAAAGATGTAGTAATGCAGGAATGCTTTACCTTGGCAGTGAAGCAATAAAAAAGTGCAAATCAAAACTCATATATGCATGAAGATAATTTTATGTTTAAATTAGAAAGTGTCTTTAGATGAAGTCACAGGGAGTCTTTAGGGTTTTTTTTTTTAAATAAAAATCCTCACCTTGATCTTTTAATTGATTACTCTCCTGTATGAAAACTGGCAGTTAAAAAAAAAATCAAAAAGCTGCTTGACAGATGGAAGTCACTTATGTTCTTTGTGAAATAACAACTGCAAAGGGGAGTGACAAACAGAAATATGTAGTACAAGAAGGGAAAAGAAGATACTCCTACTTTACCTTCCCAGTAGCCTGCTGTAATTTGTCCCATAAAAACCAGATCTTACAGGACCTTTCTGCTCAGAAGTCACATTATAGTCACATGTACAGTTATTTTTAATAATTTTCAAAGCTCTCTCCCAGGGAAGGCTTTGGTTCTCCCCTGTGAATGGATAGTTGGAACAGAACTTTTCCCACTCATTATACAATGCCCCCAAGAAACTGACCTGTATCAACAGTGATGCAGATAAAAGATACTAGCATTTTATTATTTTAATGCTTATAGATAGCCTTTCTTTCATATGACACACTGAAAGTTTTTCTCTATGACATTCCTGTCAAAACATTGCACACTGTCAGAATGTTGCAGGCACTTCAGGGGTATGAAGGTTTTCTACTTATTCAGAAAGATTTTTGCTTGATTTTGTGAAAAATTCCCTTTTATATAATTTGCATTTTAGACTAACTTGTGGTCTGTTAAAGGTTAAGAAAAATGCAGTTCCTAAAAGTATTATTTTTCCCTTTTATGGATGAGCACCAGGCTTTAAGACATCAGTGTAAATAGAGTTTCCTGTTCCAGGGAAGTTTGGCTACTGCAGGAGCCCAAAGGTCCTTTGGGAAAAGCTTGATAGGAACTATGAGTTGAATGTGACCTGAGGCTCCAGGAACCAAAGAGCCAGAACTGAGGGAAACACATTTCACAGCCCTTTTGTGCAATCTTAAGTCACACAAGCACTTCTGGGAAAGTAAACCCTTCATCATACACACAGCATTTTTTGCTAGATGAGTACTTATGTTAATGGCTTTTAGAAATCATTCTGTTATCTGTTACTTCTTTCCTTGAAGCTTGCTGCAACTTCAAAAAAACTCTGCAAATTTGCAGAAATGCTGAGAAGGAATAGGAATGCTAAAGGTTTCTCCATGGCTGGTAGGCATTGTTCAGGATCCAGTCCAAATGCAGTTTTGCATTCAACATTTTTAGTAATTTTCCGAAGAAATTAGGCTTGAATTCCTATATGAATTCTTTTCCATTAGAAATGCTAATTTATCAGAACTATGTGTTTGTTTATTCAGAACTCAGTGTGGCATTTTTTCCTTCTCCTTTGCTCACCTTCTCCCATTTACAGCAGAATTTGTGCATGTGAAGATGGAAGGAGCAAAGCAAGCTGGGTGGGGGAGATGACTTACTGTGATGCAGAGCAACCAGCACACTTCTATGTTAACAAGGCTGCTTGTGTGAATATCACTTGACTGCATTTCTTTCTTCATCTGACCGAGTTTTAATTGGAACTCTGCCACAGATTTTCCAATATGACATGAAATGAATCATACGACCTTTAACTCTATATAATTTCAAAATGAGTAATAATAGTTGATGGTTTTTTTTCTGTTTTGTTTTGTTTTGTTTCATTTTACTGGATGCGTTTTGGAAAACAAAGGCAATATCCCCTGTCTCTGAAAGTACTGCTGTAATGCAAATAATTGAAACATTAAAATAATTTGGAATACTTGATCACTCAATTGTTTATTTAATGTTTCCATTAATTTTCTTAGTACTGGTTTCTTTCATTTAGCACTATCGAAAATAATAGTTAAAAAATTAATTAACATTATTGAAAAACTCAATATATATTTTGAAAAAATAAAAGCAGATAAATTACATTAATTGAAGAGATTGGAGTGAAGTAATATGTTCCAACTTTTCTTCATAACTGCTCTTTGTGTTGCAAGAAGCTGTCCTTTGTAAGTCTGGAGAATAACTTGCATAACTAGATATTAATTCTGTTAGATTACTTCAATTTTGTAATGCTGATATTAAACAATTCTCCTTTTTTGTGACCTAAATTTAAAAAGAAGTGTTCTCTCTCATTCTCCAAACTTTGCATATATTAGGCAGTTTGTCTATAGGGGTTATTCATGTGAAGAAAAACATTGGGTGTGTGCTTTCTAAAGACCTCAGTAAATCAACAAAGCTATACATAGTACAGTCTGATGTAGTTACCAGCTGATATTTCTGCAAAGACACTCCAAATGAGAGAGGAAATTCTGAACTTCCTTATTATTCCAACATGCTGAGCTTGCTAGTCAATAAAAGATTTCCAAGTTTTATTTAGTATATTGGTGGCATTTGGCTGGTTCCAATGGCAGGTATCCTTTGTTTCCTACTTTTTTTTAACTATTAACTTTTCGTTAGTGTTGCATTTCTGAAACACTCCATTTTTATTACATGAGGTATAGCAATCAAGCTATTTCCATTTAAGCATCCCAACTACATCCTCTTTTGCCTGTTAACAGAAAGCACTATTATACATTATAGTTTCATGGAGAGTGTGTCTGTTTTGTGTATGCAATTTGGAGAACTCTGCTTTCAGGATCTTGTTTCATAAAATAATATTGAATGTAGAAAGGGGCGTTAATCCTAAATATTGCATAGCTTTGGATTTCTCTTTCCAAGCTTTCATCCACATCATCATAGTCAGCCAACTTCTGCAAACCTAGGCAATCTGAGATGACAAATAATGAAAAAAAAGAAACAAACCAGGTTGATGGGAAAGAAATGTGGTTAGTAATTTAACAAAAAACTCTGTTGTATAACAGGGAATAAAACAAAAGCAAAATCAGAATACTCATGTTAATGGTTAGAAGGATCATATGATTAAATATATCGCCTTTGACTAGAATGGCATATATTTAAACAAAATAAATGTATCAGCCTATTTCTAACACAGAAGAAAGACACAATTGAGAAAAATAATGCACGTGGATGTAGCTAAGATGTCATAGGAAAGCAATGGGCTCAGAGTGATTAATAGATAGTGGAACAGACACTCAAAGAGACAGATCTAGTGGAAGACTGTCTTACCTGGAAGGAAGATAATTGTTCTAAATCTGGTATTTAGCTCCCACCTCTGCTCTCTGGGGTGCAATTTTCAGCTCTGTGCTGGGTATCAGCAAATTCCCAGCTGTGTAACTGTCAGCCAAGCACATGTACATTTTTGCATCCTTTTTTTTCCTGCTTAGTAGACGTGACTCCATTTTAAAAGCAACCTTGTTTTGTTTAGGGCATAAAGGTGTTAAGAACACCTTGAACTCAAATTAAGACTTTGAGATGACAGAGTTAGGATATATGAGAAGACATGTCATGGTATTCATGGAATTTTCCCTTCAAAAGTGCAGAGACAGTTTAGTTTTTCAGGCATGAAAACATCCTAGAATTGTTGTCATGACAAAAATTAAAGTTAACTCTGTAAGTTAACTGTTAGATTCTTCTTATTAACTTATCTTGTCAACAGTTCATTTTCATTTCCTTTTATTTTATTCCTTCTCAAATTTAAAAGCAAAACACTCCTTTTCAATTTTGTCAGACAGAAGAGCAGTTAGTACCTTTGTGGTATGTTTTGATGTTATTGATATAGGTGCTCCAAAACAAACAGCAAATTTCTGAAGTTGGAAGCTTTTCAGGATTCTGTGTATGCATTGCAATCCTGGATAAAGGCATGTTTGGCTAAATCTGCTTATCTTTTACACAGATAGCTTGGTTGGAATTGCTATACAGCATTGTTGCCAGGTATTTCTGAAGCAAGAATGTACATACATTGTTCATAAACTGTTTGGATTAAAATTCAGTAATCTTTCTCCTAAACAGCCTTAGAAAAAGTTCTTTATCAGAAAATCATACCAAACAATAAAGCTTGTCAGAGTTCAAGAAGGCAGCATTTGATCATGGGGGTCCAATTTAAAAGCTGTTTTTCATAACAATGTGTGTGTTAGAGTATAACATTTATTGAAGCAGAGCTGAAAGACTTCTGCAGAAGTGAGTCTTGACCTGTCAGGTTCCATGATACTTGCAGAAAATATATTCTGTTTACATAACTCTGTGATTTCTACTCCTTAAACAGAATTTTCTATGAACTTCTCCTGTATTAATGCCTAGTAGAAAACAAATCCTGTGGATTTTTTACTGTTCCATTTTTACAAAACAAATCCTGTGGATTTTTTACTGTTCCATTTTCACACTATTTTTTATAAATCTGGTACCAAATGTTTCATATTGTTCTTGGTCATATACAGATTCTCCAGGGAAGGGGTGTTCGAGCAAAACAGTCTATAAAATGAAACTGTCTGTACCCTACTCTGGGCCACCATGGTAATCTTACAGCTTGAGAGAAATTAGCCATGTCTTTTAAGAACTATCACTTAGAATTAATCTTCTACATTTCATCATCTGGGACACTGAGCTCCCTTCACTCCTTCAAAGATGCAGTGTGTGTTTTCTTATTCCCATGCTGCCGTAAAATAAACAAAATTCCATAAATGTACTATTTCAATGTCAATTTCATCTGTTTCAACAATAGCTGTTGTGTGCTTCAGATATTCTTTGCAGTTAAAATCATCACTGGCTTGATTCCAAATATCTGAGGGTGGTAGGCTGAAATAAAATTCAAACATAGAGCCATAGGATTCGGCCAAAGCCATATTTTTATGTGGCATTGGTCTCTCTAGCAAGCAGAAAAAGCAATGATTGATGCTGTGAATGTATCTGTGAGAGTACCTGCCTAAGTGCAACAGTGAGTTCTTAAAACTGTGACTGTTACCAGAACTTTTTTTTAGTTACTGTACTCACAAATTCTTGGAAGCATTCTTGGTGTGCTCTGGGTAAAAAAACAAACAAACAATACACTTTACTTTTAAGAGAACTAAAAATTCTGCCTAGAAATTTCTATGCAGTAAATCAAGATGGTATCCTTTCTAAATAGTCAACAGCATCCTGAATGCCAATGTATTCTTCTATCATACTTATTCCTATTCATCCATCTTCTGCAAAATATGACTTTTTCTAATCTACAATTATATCATCACAGGCCATTTTCTTTTCTTTGATTCCTCCAATTATGGGAAGCATGAGAAAGCTGACCTTCCCTTTCCTCACCCTCTTCATTGTACATCAGAAGCTGGTATTTTTGTCTGCTGCAGTTCAGACAATGTCAAAGTGGAGGGGATCAAAAAAAAGAGAAAAAGAAAAACAATAACTAGGGCTGTCTGCCCATCCTTCCACTGTGTGAACAGGGAGGGCCTGAGGCAGTACTTTTCGTGGGATAGGATTTCACCAAGACTTAGCAAATTTAAAAACTATTATTTTGATACCTCAGTAAATGGAGTGGTTTTGTGGGGGAGACTTTTAGAAGCACTTCTCAGTTATGCATTACTGTATAAAGAACTGGTACCAGTGAAAGAAACCTTTTTAAATACATATATGAATGCAAACAAGGCTTTGGCTACTAATACTCACATTCACAAGCACAGCTTTAGAGTCCTATATTAAAAGGTTGGCTGATACATCTGGGCATATTTTCTAGTGCTGTGAATTTCTCATTAATTGGGTTTCTGTAGTGCTATTTACTTGTGTTAGATAGTGCTCTCTATTTGATGTCTGTGGTTGTTCGTCTTGGGAAGAGGGATGAACTACTTGAGTGGAAAAATGGTACCTATTTCCCAAAATTCTCAATAACATGAAAACCAGCTTCACTGTTATTTTACCATTTGATGATAATTAGGCTTTTTGGGAGGTGGTGTGCCTGGAATGCAATATGATTGCATCTTTCTTTGCTTTGCTGAGAATTTTTTTTAACTGTTCTAAAATGTGTGTCTAAAATGGTAGTTATACATTAAGGTATAAGGTAACTTCAAAGACAGCTTTAAGAAACACAGGGTTAAATTTTTTTTATCTCTGTCACAAAGTTTATTTGTTGATTCTGAAGGAATTAAATTGATAAATGCAGTGCTCAGGTAGCACCCTGTGACTTTTTAACCTGGGTTCAAAGCTTCTCTTGTGGTTCAGCTCCCTCAAAGAACCTTTGATGTTCTTACATTCGTTCACCCCTCATTTGCTATTGTCTTAAGTATTTACCTTCTGGAGTTTATTTAGGAAAGGTATTCTAAAATGCAGCAGTGTATCTTAAAGCAAAACTGTGGTAGGATAGAGATGCTTACAGAGATGTTAATTGCCTGTGACCTGTCATGTACTTACATACGAATTGCAAGGTCTGTACTAAACATATGTGATTCTAGATTATTAAATGGGAGGAAGAAAGTGTATGTTTCCTTGAAAGACATTTCTGTCATTTTCTCTTTGGGGTGGTTTTCAAATTTGAGTGTTGATTTTAACTTTTTTAACTCCAACATTTGGGTTAGAAAGAAATCCCTGAAACTCATTTGAAAAAAAGGCTTTTCAGAATATACTTACTTTGTGTAGCCCTTATAATTTTAAATATTAGTTTTTCACAGCTTTCTGTGAGCAATTAGTGATATGTATGTGCAAAAGATTTATTATGTTCCATTCACTGGAAATGCTAAATACCTCATGAGGCATTTGATATCAAAGCTGACTGGAACTTCTCCCTTATCTTCATCACAAGGCTGACCAATGCGACTCATGTACGTTATGCATAAGGTGGAAAATTAAACTAGGAAGAAACAGCATGATCTGAGTGTGCAATGCAAAATCAGAATTGCACAGTTACAATGTTTTCTCAAGGGGAATACTGCCAAGAAGTTGTTTTTTTGCATAATTGCTGGGTATAAGATCTACTTATTCTATTTTATTTTAGAAATACTTTTTTACAACGCCTAAACAAACTGGGCTGTATCATTGAATTGAAATGCTAAAATGAGGATTTAAATATAAAATGAAGATAAAATATCAAGTTTTAATGTCAAAGATAAATATTAGAATAATTTTTCATTCCATTCAGAAAACTTAAGGCTAGAAGGAACTTCAGGGGCTGACTAGTCTTCCCCTCACAGGCTGCCCAGGCAGGCTGTGGAGTCTTCATCCCGAACAACTGGCTCTAGGTGGCTCTACTTGAGCAGGAGAGTTGGACCAGATGACCTCCAGAGGTCCCATCCAGCCTCAACCATTCTGTGATTCTGTGACCTGAAGCAAAATCAGCTGTAGGTGTGCCATTTTTAACAGGTTTGTCAACCTGATTTTAAAATGTATTTGATCTCTATTTATAAAAACTGGAATGCTTTATCCATAGGCAGTATATTCCAACACCTCCCTGTCTTCAGCTTCTTTGGAGCATTTTACTTATCATGGTAACTAAATTTTACTTGTCATTGTAGCTAAATTTACTTATCATTGTAGCTAAATTTTTATTATTGCAGGTTAAGTAATGATTTTCTCTCCTATCCTCAGTGGATATTAATCTCTACTGCATCAACTGTCTAGGGAGGTGAAAGCTCTTATTTTGTCTTTTTGAAGGTTGCTCACAGGCTGGAGAGAACATGCATAGCTACATAGCCCAGTGTGGTGGGTTTTTTCACTTCCTTTCAGCAGCATAACCTTCTTGACTGGTATTTACCTGTCATCTACAGTTACCCCTCAAGACTTTTTTCTTTATTACTGCTTCTTACTTTTATGTTCTTGATCTTTAATGTAGATTATTCCAGCCTTACTAAAACACCTTGCATTTGTTCATGTTGAGTTTCATCTTACTATGTTTGGGCCATTCATGTAAATTTCAAGATAATTTTAATTAGTCATGTTCTTGAAATTTCTTGATGCCTCTCCTCACTTTCTAGAAGTTTGTAACTGTAATAAATAAATTCCCTCTTCAGTCAGCTTGGGAAAAAGTTTATTTTACAACTGGTTGATCCATATAAAACTTTAGTCTAGAAACCCTTCCATTTTGATAGTGAACCACTGATAAACAATCTCTGATTTTCATTTTGCAAAGAAAATATGTATTAAAAAATTTACAGTTGAAATTCTTCTCTGTGTGAGTTCTGCTAGAGAGGAAGAAAGATATCTGTGAAACTTAGTGCAAACAATGTGTATCTCTAATGACTATACATATTTATAGAGGAAGGATTCAAAATTTCTATGCAAATTATATATAAAGGAACTTTAATATGTAGTTGTATGTAGTTGTTGCTTGGAGGGGGTATATCTGTAGTTTAGTAATTCACAACTGGAATTACCCAGAGCTTAAAAATGCAAAATACAAAAAAGCACCTTTTTTTTTCTCTTGGGGGTTCTTCCTATTTCTCTTTAACAAGCTATTTCAAATCCCTTAGTTAAGAGCCTGAAGTAAGGCAGTATGAAGTCACTGTGTAAGCAAAACTGTAAAGAGCCAAAAGAAGTTATCTAAATTGGAATTTTACCCATACTTAGTCAACAGTACTTAGACAGCAGTAGAGTAACTATAAAAAGTTAGCTGACTATTCATTATTTGCTAGTTTGCTTTTCTTGTAATCAGAGATGTTGGTAGGCTTTTAAAATCAGTCTTCAGCTTGCCATTGTGCTTTTTGTAGTGAAAATAATGGGAAAAAATAGCTACCCTAGTACTGGTTATGGAGTCAAATGTAGTATAAAGTAAATACTGTTTTATATCCTATAGCGTATATATGTAATATAATGCCAATTTTGTTCCATGCGCATTGTTTGCCACTTTGCAGTTTTCTAGCATCAATATGAAAAAAGGTGATTAAGCTTAAAAGAAAGGAGAGTTAAGCTGCAGTTCCAGAACAGCTCACAGGATGCACAGTAGAAGGGAAGGTTTGAGTTCCTCGTGACTCAGTTTCTTTTGGACTATTGGTTGACCCTTTTCCCAAATGTAATCAACCTGTTATTGCTAATCCCTGACTAGGCACCCTACCAAAGACAAATCTGCCATGGACTCCTAATGATGCTCTGATTCTGCCAGAGTTTTAACAGGAATGTGGGTGGAAGGTAGCCTAAGCCAGTGTCTAAGATCAGCATGGAACTATGCTTAAAACTGGAGAAGGGAAAGGGAGAAGTACATGATCCATGGCCTCCTTCTGCTCTGTTGTGACTCTGGACAAGTTAGCTCGAGCACTTGTTTCTCCTTAATTCCCAAGGTCTGGAAAAGTGTTGACAATGCTGACATATCTTTGTAAAGCATTTGTTGGGTGAAAAATAGTATTTAAATGCCCTTTGGAGTAAGATGATATTAAAAAAAAAAAAAAAAAAAATCTGGGTTAGAAATAAAAGGCATGAATTCTTTTTTTCAGAATGTCCTTAGTTACAAGGTAAGAGCAGTAGGCAGAAGACTGATAAACATCACTTTTAGGAGATCATCTAGTGTTTCAGCTTCATAGGAATTCTCAAGGAGTGTTGTATCTCCTTAGTGTCTGGCCTTAGTTCTTAATACAATGGCCATTTAAAATAATTTAACTTGTGACATAGAGTTGAAGCTGTAGCTGCTTCTGTGGTCTTGGTCTGCACAGTTCTGGACCCTTGAAAATCTTCTGAAATGGTAGCACTCAGCTTCTTCCTTCCTGGATTATTCTTCTGTTATACGTGCAGTTATTCCATGGAACTAGGGTCTGGCCAGAGCTCCTCCTCTTAGGTTTACAAAAAAAAAAGCATTTAAACATTTGGAATCAAGAACTTTAGGGTTTTAATAGTCTGTTGTTGTGGAATTTATAGAATTGATTTTGATTTGTTACTTTCTGGAGAACTGTCTTAATACTACTAACTTTAAAACCAACCCTTCTTCTAAGATTCAAGCTGGTTATCCATTTTTTAATTACTTCTACCAGACCAGTGGATAATAATTACTTCTTGAAAGAAAATTTTCCTTAGTGAATGTAAAGCACCTGTAAAGCAGCTAGGAGAGATATATTGATTCTGGCTGGAAATTTAAAATGCAACCTTGAACACTTTGTGATCTTCCCAGTGATATGTCCAAATTACTTCTGGTGCCAAGCATTGTATTTAATCCACATTATTATTTAAATTCTTTCCGTTAAAATATATATAATTAATTATTTACTAAGTTCTATCACTAGTATTTGCAGAGCTGGAAAAGTAATTTTTTCACTGTATCTCTATGAAATTTTGTCATACAGCTGTCTTTCTACTCACCTCTTTTTTCAGTATTGTAGGACAGATTCTGACCTACAACTATATAAGTAATGATTTTAATGCATGACTATTCTGTGCATGAAATCACAATACATGTATGTGAACCTATAAACTCTTGTTGTGTGGGTAAAGATGAGCAATAATCTGTGCTTTGTGAAAGCAGCCAATAATCAGCAGTCTGAGTCCTTGTCTTTATAACAGAGGGGTTTGTTTTAATCCTAATTACATATACATCTTGGACATCTGGATACTTCAGCATTACATTTGAAGTTTTTGTAAACTGTGCCATTGCAGCTATCTAAACACCCACTGCTTAGAGAGCTACATTAAAACCCTCTTAGTGTTTTACTATAGCACTGTAAGAAAAAATACATGTCCTATACCTCTTCTCATCACTATGATTTTAATCCAATCAGTTCAACATGTGAAGTACAGGGAAATCTGGGAAAGTATTTCTGCAAAGCCTGTGCAAGTAATCTTCTGCTTCTGTTTGAGACAGCATCTGAACATATATCACAATCCACCAGTTTTCAAATACAGATTTCTTAAATTTCTATTTTATTGAAAATCACTAGCAAAGGAAGAATGGTTTTGAGTACTTTTTCTCTTTGAATAATAATGCATGCTTACTAATCACTTCCAGGTAGCTATGAGCAGTAGTATTTGTTTTTGCTTAAGGAAATTTTGAAACAGGAAATTTGAAATTTCACATTGAGCCAATGACACAAAAGGCTGTGGTTTATAAAGACATGCATAAAATCAGTAATCATACCACCAAAAGATCTGTAACTTAAATCTTTATTGTAAAAATTACCTGTTGCATATATTTTCTTTTTTGTGTGTGCTTAACAGTAAGAGCTTTCGAGACATAAACCCTGTCAAAGGGATTTCCCAGATTCCATGCTCATTCCTGTATGTAACCGAGTAAGTGAATATCTTTATTTTATCTTCTTGTTTCAGTTTCAGATTAATTTGATGCTTATGCAAAGTGAAATTCTGATAGGCTGGTGTCTAGCCAGTGCTGTGTTGGTTCAGTATCTATGAAGGACCAGTGAGTATGCATTAACATGGAACCCTTCCAAAGACAGGTGATGGAGCCAGCCTTAGTTCTGTAATCATATCTTTAAATAAAAATCAGTTGACCATATCTCAGGATGTTTCTGAAGATACAGGCTGCAAAGAAAATTCTAAGAATTGGTTTTAAAAAAATTGGACAGCTGTTAATTAGCAACATATGTACTACTATTACTTACCCAGATGAAATTTTTGTTGCTTAGATTTTGTTATTGAATTCGTCTGACGAGTGGCAAAAAAATGTGTGGCTGCACTATTGCAAAGCTAAAAGGAAATTTTAAAAGTGATTGCACCCACAGATATGCCTTCTATGGAAGGCAAATAGTCAAGAGGTCTTGATTTTTACTTGTCAGTAGTTCAGGTCTGTGCTGGGGCATCTACTGACTGCTGGTTCACAGTATCTGAAAAGTGCTGAGGAAATGCATTAATCAGTGATTAAGAAGCAAACATAAAGAACACAGAAGATACTAAAAGCAAAAGTAGTAACTTAATAATATTTCATTATATTGAAGGAAAAAAAAGGACAGATACCAGAAAGTATGAAACTGTAGGTAATCTAAGCACATGCTTGCTGATGTAACTATGTCTTCACTAGCAAGATTTTCCTGTTTAGATAGGCAGCAGGGGAGTTTTGCTGTTGAGCAGATCTTGTGTTTCTGGAGCCAAAGATGAAAAAAAATTAAAAACAAAAAACCAAAACAAAAAACCAAACCACCGAGCTACACAAAACCCCCACTTTTACTACTCTGTCAGGTTCTGAAAGCTGCCAAGGGACCTCTGTATCATGCCCTGTTCCAAACATTGTGTGCACACACAGTCTGACCCCTGGAAGGAGCTGTAGGTCCTTCTTGAGCAGGACATGTTCCAGTGTTAGCTATGAGCTCAGACTTAATTCTGTGCTTAGTTGAAATGCAAATTATATTACTAAAGTTTTTTCCATTGGACTTTAAAGAATGTATGAGATATACTAATATATTAGAAGGCTGGTTCTCCCCTTGAGGAAAGGTAAAGTGAGAAGGGTCTTTCTTTGAAATAATTTTATTTTTCTATTGAAAAAGCAATAGTTTTCTTGCAAGAATCTGTGTATTGATTTGTTTCTTAATCACTGATTAATACATTTTTCTCGGACACATTCCATTTGAAAGTCTAATGCAGTAACTTCTTCAGCAAATAACATTTTGTGCTGCAGAAAGTACTAATCAAGCAGCTACAAAAACCCTTTACACTCTGTCCTTTCCTGCTCACAGTGTGTCAGTGTGGCTCCCTTACCTGGCAGCTACTCCTCCCAGCAGCTGAAGAGTTTTTAGCGGGGTAGTCCTGAGGTCCCAGCAGATCGACTGTACTACAAATGTTGGCTTTTGGGGAAAATGGGCTCCCTCTGGTGATTGGTGAGTGATTGTCAACTGAACTGCCTTCGTGTTTTGGGTTGTCTTAGTTCAGATTTTATTTTCAAACGATACTCTCACGGTACTTGAGCACTCACGTGTGTTGACATACAATGTGTTCCTAGCAACTGTCAGCACTCGTCATCCTTATTTCCTGGAGTAGCAGAGGGCTTGCAACATGAATCTTGCAACTTTTCACCAGCTGAGAGGGAAGGCTAGAAAATTGCTGCAAAGAGATGGCTATGGAAAGTTAGGTATTTCTGTTGTGTCAGATAATTTTGGTGTGCTTCAGTTCCAACTCTGGCCTTTGTGGTTGGTTAATATTTCTTAGGCATTTTTCCTTTTATCCTGTGCTGAGTGACTCACTACCTTTACTTTTTGCAGGATGCTGATGTGAAGCAAAGAAGCATGAATGTGCTGTCCTTCTGTGACAAGTGTATTTACACACATGTAAACCCAGAAATTAAAGCTGTATAGTAATCCACCTTGCTTCTTCAATTCAAACCTCTCCAGGCTTTAATGGTAGAGGTCTGTTGACACTGTACATCTAGCTCTACATAAACTGTCTCCTAAACAAGACTTGACTAAATTTTAAAAACCTGAAAAGGCTGTTAAAGCAAGGTTTCTAAATTAAATGTTCATGCAACATTTACATATAGAACTCAGTTAAACAGGCATCCTATCTTAATGGAACAGGTAAACTGGAGATAGCTGGGTAGAAATCGTCTTAGATCTTGCAGGTTGTTTGCAGTAGGAGTGAGGATCTCTAGTCCTTGATCTAGCTACAGAGAAAGTTTATTGAAATTCCTGGTCTTCTTTTTTTAAGTTTTCCATTCTGTGTGATAACCACTCTCTCATCCTTTCAGTAAATACCCTTCAAAGGGTGTTGTGAAGATAAAAAGGTGATGTTAAAGGGACAAAGCAGGAGGAAAGGGGACTTTCAGCCTTGGGTTTTATTCAAACAGAAATAGGCTAGGCAAGTGAAATAGGTGTGACTGCTGAACTGCAGCTAGGCAATTCTGAACATACTTCAAGCCCAGGTAATAATGACTGGATCAAAAAGACACCCACCTGCATTGTTCAGCTTAGCTTGGAGGTTTGTGGAGCTTAGCTGCCTTTTTTATGTTGTTACTTTTTGTGCCAGGCATGATCCCATGAGGAGCTGTTTCCTTCTCTCTCACAGCTCAGTGGCAGTCAAAGGTGTTCAGAACTCTAAATATTAATTGTTCTAGGCAGAGAAGTTGTAGATTTCATTGTGCCCAGTAGAGCAAGCAGATGTGTGTTAGTGAAAGTACTGTGAGTGTGGTAGTGTTAGAAACATCATCAGATTGACTGCTTTGGACTTGGAAGATGTATAGATGACTTTTTATTATAATCTGCAACTTCAAATTATATTTAAATGGAAACTAATCGGTATTTGAATTAATATTAATAAACTAATGTAAAAACAATGTATATGAAAATTAAAATTCACTTTATGCACAGGTACTCAAAGAAAACAAATATAAAACAAAACAGCTGTAGCTATCAAGAAATTAAACTAAACAATTTCTCAAACCTTCCAACTGCCTGATGAGGCTTTTTTTCTTTTTGTAGTTTATTTGACTAAATAAATGTCAAGTGTCATCTGTTGTGCACTTCGCCACTGGATGTAATTGCAAAGATATGATGAAAATCCAGAACATTTCCACTGAGCACATTTTAAAATTAAAACCTTAAACAATATCAAATTTTGTATTCCTATATTTTGCTTATAGAGAATACCCTTTCTGGTCAGGTAACAGAACAGCTGTTTTAAAACAACATTAACATTGTTTCTAATTTCAGGGATTATTAATTTATTTTAAAATAAATGTATCATAATGTCCGTTTTGGAAAAAGGTTTTATTCATCTTTAGTGTTGTTTCTCTCTGATCTAACCTGTTCATCACTGCTGATTCATTAGAACTGCAGATGGCAAGCTGTTGATGTTTGGATTTAGTCTTCATTTAGTATTTTTATTCGTACTTCTAACTTACTTCTCCTAAACAGCTAGCATAGGACTGTTTCCATATGCTAAAATCACAGATTATCACTTCTGTCACCATGAGTAACTGGCATGTTGGAAGTAACTGCCCAGTCCCAAGCCCAGCTACTTTCTCATTTGTATAATAACACACTTTTATTCTGGCTAACAACAACAACACCCTTTGAAATTACTGTAAAATATTGCTGCCTACTAAATAAAGCAATGTATAGATACATATTACAAGACTGCAATAGCATTATATACAGTGTAAAACCCACCTTCTAGAGAATATCTCTGACATTCATTCTTCTGGCCTTATTAAGGTATTCTAGAAGCTGAGTGATACCAGTGAAGCAATTTTTTTTCACTTCAGTGTAACTGGGGTCAGCTTTTTAATTCTACAGTTACATGACTTGTCTTTGACTAGTCCATCACTTTGATATCTAGTGTGTCAGAATAAATCTTACAGTAGAACAAGTTAGCAGTAGCTCCACTGACATAAAAGCAGCATAAATACAAACAGAGGCTGGGCCAAATTGCCTTGGTCAGATCAGATCCCTGAACTTTTGGAGTGGCTCCAGCATTGTATAAAGCATTCCTTTTTTTTTTTTTTTCCTTTTTTTCCCCCCTTTTATTTAATGACTTGTATATACTTATATATTAAAAGTAACAGGACTTCTGTCCTGTTACTTGGAAATTCAGGTGTAGGGGAGTTCTAACTGACCCCAGCTACTGTACTGCTTCGTGGTCTTATGCAACTCGTTCTCAAACCAAAGGGCACTGAAACCAGAACGAAGTTGGGAACTCATGTAACCAAACTATTGAAATTTTGTTTTACAAAGGAATATGCAACAGGTCTGTAATATTAGTCTCATTAATTGATCTTTATATTAAAGGAGTATGTAAATTTATTAGTATAAAGGGTGATGAGACTTAGGTCTACATTATGCTGTTAGCAGTTTTAGAAAAGTGTCCCTTCTATACTTTCCTCATGAAAATAATGTTATTTCAGTGTCATTCAAACTTTGCTTGTGCCCACATATTGTCTATCTGGAAGAGGTACTACAGAAGTACCTAGCACTCGTGTCAGGTAAACATGCCACTTCCCACTGGTTCCCATACATTCGGGTTCTGCCTTCAGGCGGGGGCAGGGAACGTGTTACAGTCGCGTTAGAGCCATGCCCAAGCAGTCCCGTCGGCGAGAGTTAACCCCTTCCTGGGAGAAGGCATGGTCCAGGCTTTCTCCTGCTCCGCAGGTCCTCCAGGACGAGTACCGTCAGAATTCAACATTAACGTTCGATAACTTCATTGAAAAGCCATTTCCTTCCGACTGGGAAATTTTCTGACCGTCCTTCACTGCAGTGACATGGGCATGGTACATGGCACTATGTAGCTGAAAGAACGATGGATGGCAAGATGTATGGATATGTGTAAAGAACATATTTCTTAGCACCGAGAAGAAAGGATGAGAGAAATAGGGCGGTAGTCCACGGCTCTCCTTTCTCCTGTGCGTTCGCTAGACCCAGGGCTGAGTCTGCCCAAGGGGAAACACCGCAATCCCTGCACTACCCCGGGGGGATTTGGCTGCTGCAGAGCCCGGGCCCCAAGTGTAGATAAATGCATGACATTTCTCTCTAGCCGCTTTCAGACTTTCCCCTTCAACTCGGCATCCAGGGGCTGCGGAGGAGCGGCCCGTCCCGAGGGGGAGCCAGCGGGATCGCCGGGGGAAAGGGCCGAGCGCGGCAGCAGCGGGTCCAAGCCTCGCCCCCAGCCGGCCGGGGCCCATCGCCTGGCGGGGGGACCCCGCTCGTGTCCGCCGGGAGGCGAAAGCGCTCTTACCTCGGAATGGGAGTCGCGCACGTCCCGCTCCCCCCGCCGGACGCCCTTCAGTCCTAAATTGCGGGTACACCGTTGCTTAACACCCCCCAAAGCAGCCGCGCACAGATGCAGGGAGCTCCCTGTGCGAGGCCGCGCAATCCCATAGCCAATTTCCTGTCCCCAGGCCCGCGGCGATGGGACGTGATTCCAGCGAAGCGGCTCCTCTTCGGATGCTGAGGGCAGTTGTGAGCCGCAAGCTTTCCGCAGGTCTGTGTGCATTTGCTGGAAAGCAACTTGCAGATTAAAGTGAGGCAGGCGAAGCAGTAACTTTCTAGATACTGGGGACCATTACTTTGCTGTAAAGAAATTAATGGTGTTTCCATAGTTAGAGTTTCTGAAAGGGACATTTTTCATTTTTGGGGTTTTGATTTTTTCCATTCGATAGTGGGTCCTTCCTGACCCGGGCTTTTGCAATACACTCAATTCCCTAACACAAAGTCCCGAAAAATCTTCATTTGGGGAGATTTCTTGCACTATGCAGCGCTGTCGGGCTGGGCTGCTTTCATTTAGTGGTTTTGAACCGCTTTAAAGAGACAAAGTATGCTGCCTTTAAATACAGGTTTTTTAAAAAGGCTCTTGTCTTGGGAAACTGCTCGATTTGCAGGAAACCCTCCGGATGTTTGCTGCTTTTCATGTGGCATTTGTGGTCGGCTCTGATAACGCTGGGAGCACCACTTCCAACACCGCATTCTGTAATGGCCCTGAAATAGAAACACATCTCTCGCCGGAGGATCCCCACTCCGCGCCCCCGCGCTGTGTACCGGCGGGTTTAAAAGGTCAATAAATCAGAAGGATGAACTCTCGGTGGCATTGTTAGGTTGGGAAAGTTAACGAATGACCCCAGGAGTCGTGCGACCACGAAGGTTTCAGGAGTGTCAGAAGAAGCTCCCTATTAAACGCTGCGGGGAAGTGAGGTCTAAGCACAGAGCGCGACTGGACTGAGGAGCAGCGCAGTGCTGTGTGTTTTAAAGTTACAATTCGAAAATGCCTACACAGTCAAAACAAAAAGCTAGAAAATAAGTGAGATAATCTGTCTATGATGCCACGGGCACAGGAAGGGTCACAAACTGCCAACATTTTCTGTACAAACCAGGGAGCTTTTACTTTCTCGGCTTAGATTCAAAACACACCTTTCTTTCTTTGATCCCAGATCAGTGAGCTGTAGAAACGGTTTCAACAAATCTCCCGAATAAAGTCAACTACAGTTGCTTAGTTTATTACCTCATGTTCATTATATAGAAAAACATTTTCTTTTCTGCTGAAAGTGGCAGCCTTAAAAATTGCTGTAAGCTTTACTTGCAAGCAATCCCTCTACTCGCTGAACTTTTTCAGTACAAGCCCCTGCGGGATTTGCTCCCTTGGCTCACGAAAATCTTTCTGCTAAATAGAGTGAAAGGGAAACCTTGGCGTTTTAACAAGATCAACTGGTTAAAAAAAGGTAATACTCTCTCCTACGGCTTAAACTCCTTAGTTGGTTAGTCTTGCCCGAGCCAGTAATGAGGCGCGAGCTGGGAGCTGCTCTGGGAACCACTGGAAATGGACCCGCTCCCTCAGAGCAGAGCGTTGTTACCTACTTGGGTTTTGTTTTGCTTGGAAGTCATGTTGCTTGTTCCCTCAGTTGAGTATTCTGTTATCTGCAGGGAAAAATACACACGCTTTCCTCCTGCATAAGTTTTCTTTAAACACTATTCGGATTCTGCTTAATTCAGAATTTTCTCTGGGTATCGGCCGTGCGTCGGTGCGTGACCCTTCTCAGCACAGCTGGCCTGGGATTGAGAGCTCTGAGTCCCGGCACGTCGGGTCGGCAAGTGTCACAACCTCAGCCATAAAACTAAAGCCATTAGTACACCAGCCTTAGCCAGGTACGGCCTAAGGTAGTGTCCCAAATGCGCTGGACTAAAAACGAGTGAAAAAGCACTTTATTCCTGACTAGCGTTGCTGGTTATCGCCAGTTCTGGGCTGACGGTCGGCTTTGCGAGCGCAGTGCCCCAGTTAATTTATTTTTCAGTCAATTCTAAGTGCATAATACTTTTGCAAGAATGGTGTTATTATATACTAGTATGAGATTAATTTAAACATACATATGTGTGGGAATCACTGTTTTCACGTCTGCTGCTTTTTACGGCATGTAATATATGGAGAAAAAACAGGGCTGTTTGAATCGCTGCCTCTCTTTTTGTTCTAGAGCAAGTGTTTGAACGGGGGAAAAGAAAATTAAAACTTTCTGATTTGTTTTAGGCAGGTATCAGTCTTTTGGTAACAGTTTAGACTCCTTGCAACAGGGATAAATACGCTATACCATAGTGCTGGAAACATACAGCTTGTTTATAATCTCTAAAAAACAGAGGGGAGCAGAAAGCTTAATGCAAAAATGACTCGAAAATTGTCTTCACCGGTGTTAGTGCCTGGCAGCTCCTGTCCGCTTCTGCGATCTTCTTCTTTTTAGGATATCTGGCTGTCAAGTGTAAAGGAGCAGGCTTTACCTTGTGCGAAACAGGAAATTCAGTATCAGAATACGCTAATGGTGATTCTTGCTCCATTCATTTAATTTCAGCGAGAATTCTTACAATATTGGTTTATTTGATCAAAGTGGCTACCCAAACAAAGGTGTCCTTAACAAAATAAACCCCTTTGATCCTCAGTTTAAAGCTGAGCGGTTTCTCAAATAAGCATTGATGCATTTAATAGCACCACATAACAGTGCAAATGTTAACCAAAGCGTCCGTGAAAACGCCGTATTCTACATTAGTTTGCATGCCAAAGGAGACCATAAATGGTACTGAGATAGAATATCTGTTTATTCTGAAGTGATGGACATTTTTCGAACCTCTGTTTGTATTTACAGTTTATTCATTTGGGCAAATGAGAGAAATCCTCATAACGCAATGAAATAAGCAATACGTACTGCAAAATTCAACTTCTTAATAACAACTACGTACAATACGTATTTACGCTTTGGACAGGCACTGTCTGCTTTATTAGGAAGCATGAAAAAGTGGGATACGTTATATATCATAGGCTTTACTCCGGGTTCAGTATCCTATTGTCTCACGAGGTTCCATCTCGCATGGGTTTACAAGGGGAAATATGCTCAGGGAGCACTACAGGGTAAGAAGCTGGAGTGTAAAGCACAGATGACTTGTCTTGTTATAGGCAAGCTACATCCCAGATCTGCCTGCAGAAGAAGTCGCTTGTCCCTCTCGGAGTATTACAGGGTATCTCGGCACAACTCTAAATGCTCTCCCCTTTCCGCTCTTTCGTATCTGCTCCGCTCAAGGATGTCCATTAGCGCACGGCCTCGCTGGGCCGGACGGTCTGTGCTGCCCTTGCGGAGGGCAGGGCTGAAGCCGAGTGCCTCTCACGAAAGCGCAGTCGGTCCCCCGGGCCACACCCGGCACGGGTCCCGCGGGGGCGGGGGCAGCGCCGGCTGCGGCGGAGCCCGCGATGCGCTCAGGTGCCGGGCCCCGCCGCGCCGGGAGGAGCCGCGGGGCCGCCCCGCGGGGCAGCGCCGCGGGAGCCACGGCCGCCGTCCGGCTGCGCGCCCGCCCCCGCCGCCCCATTGGCCGCGCCGCGGCTCAAATAGGGCCGGGCCGGGCGCCGGCTCCGGCAGCAGCGAGCGGGGTCCGGGCGCCGAGTGTGTGCCGTGGGCCGGCCGCAGCTGCCGGCTTTGGCGGCGGTCGGCAGCGCGTCCCGAGCGGACCCGACGCGAGATGAGCAGCCCCGATGCGGGCTACGCCAGCAGCGACGACCAGGTGCAGGGGCGGTGCTCGCTGCCCATCATGATGCCGGCCATGTGCCCGTGGGCAGAGTCGCTGAGCCCGCTGGGCGAGGCGAAGGCGAAGGGCGGCGCGGCGCCGTCGGGGCCGTCGGGCGGCCGGAGCAAGGGCGAGGCGCGGATCCGGCGTCCCATGAACGCCTTCATGGTGTGGGCGAAGGACGAGCGCAAGCGGCTGGCGCAGCAGAACCCGGACCTGCACAACGCCGAGCTCAGCAAGATGCTGGGTGAGCGCGGGCGGGCGGATGGGCGCGGGGTCCCGGCGAGCGGCGCGTCCCGTCGGGCGGATCCGCGAGAGCGAGGAGCCCGGCCGGGCGTCAGGGTGCGGGGCGGGGAGCGGGGGGATCCGTGGGCTGTCGGGCCGGGGCTTCGGGCGGTCGCGTCTGAGGGCGAGCGAGGATCGCGCACACGCGGGGGCGAGGCTGGGGGGTCCGGGCCGCGGGCGGGGGCGGTGTCGGTGTTGGGGGGAGCGGGTGCGCATCGGTGAGCGGGCGGTCTGACGGTGTCGGTGGGTGCAGGTAAATCGTGGAAGGCGCTGTCGCTGGCGGAGAAGCGTCCGTTCGTGGAGGAGGCGGAGCGGCTGCGGGTACAGCACATGCAGGACCACCCGAACTACAAGTACCGGCCGCGGCGGCGGAAGCAGGTGAAGCGCCTGAAGCGGGTGGAGAGCGGCTTCCTGCAGCACGGCCTGGCGGAGGCGGCGGCGGGGCCCGGGCTGGACAGCGAGGTCGCCGGCGGCGGCGGCAGGATGTGCGTGGAGGGCCTGGGACTGCCGTACGGCGAGCAGGGCTACGCGGCGGCGGGCGCGGGCCACTACCGGGACTGTCCGCCGCTGGGCGCGGCGTTCGACGGCTACAGCCTGCCGACGCCGGACCCGTCGCCACTGGACGCGGCGGAGAGCGAGGCGCCCTTCTTTGCGGCGGGGCTGCAGGAGGAGTGCGCGCTGGTGCCCTACGGCTACGGCCCGCACGCGGCGGCCGCCGAGTACCCGGCGGCGTCCGAGAGCCCGTCGGGCGCGTCGCTGCGGCGGCACCTGCCGCCCGGGGAGGCGCTGGGCGCGGGCGGGTCGCTGCAGGCGCTGCTGGGCTGCCCGGCGCCGCTGCACGCGTACTACGGGCAGGTGTGCCAGCCGCCGGGCCCGGGGCGCGGCCCGCTGCCGCCGCCGGGGGCCGTGGGGCAGCCGTCACCGCCGCCCGAGACGGCGCCGTGCCGGGAGCAGCTGGAGCAGCTGCCGCCGGAGGAGCTGCTGGGCGAGGTGGACCGCACGGAGTTCGAACAGTACCTGCGCTTCGCCTGCAAGCCCGAGCTGGGGCTGCCCTTCGGCGGCCACGACGCCGCGGCCGCGCTGTCGTCGCCCGAGGGCGCGGGTCCCATCTCGTCGGCCGTGTCGGACGCCAGCAGCGCCGTCTACTACTGCGGCTACCCCGACTTGTGAGGGGCTCGCTGGGGCCCGGCACGGACACTGGCAGGGAGGCGCCCGGCCCCACTCCTATTTATGTAATTTATTTGAATCTTGAGAACTGACAGGGTATCCGTGACCTGCTCGAGGTTTAAAAGGTGATGTGCCCTCTCGCTGTCTAGGTGGGGCAGGTCTTACCATCACTGTCCGACAGTGACATGTAAAACTGTTCCTGATGTGGAATCATGATACTAGTGGCACATGGAGAATATAATTTCTGAGATCTTATTAGAGATCCATATGCTTTTGTATGTTTTACAGCGTGCTGGGTTTTATATGATGGATTTGTACAGAATAATTTTGCACTTTTACAATAAAGGGAAAATAATAAAACTGGTCTCTGAGAACTCCTCCAAGAGGTCTTATCGTCCTTTGATTGTTACTGCCTTTTAAACTACTTTTGCAAGTGTCCCTTTTAGTAAGCATTGAGTCCTCTCACACTTTCTGTAGTCATAGTCTTCCTCTGTCTCTCCTGCTCCAATTTTAAAGCAAAGCCTTTAGTAAATTCAGAAAATTTTAAGCCTCCCGTAACTGCCTACTCTAGGCTCCTGGTTTATGGTTTTTGTTCACTTTACTCCTTTACTGGTGCTTTCTTATAGAGTTGATTGATATGACTGAATTAAAAAAAAAAAAAAGACACATTTTATGTTTGAAGTGTAAAAAGTCTCTACGAAAGCGCCTGCTGGAACACGTTGGGGTTTGTTCCGTTTTTAATGGAAGCATGGACACACTGATGCCATTTAGAACAGCGCCTGTTTGGAAAGGCCGGATGAGCGGTGGTTCAAGCACCTCCTGGGAGAGAACATCTTTCGTGTCCCCGTAGCTGCTCTGCTGTGCCGGGCGGGGGTGGCGGTGGGAGAGCTGCAGAGGGGGGCTGCGGAGAACGAGAGCTGTAAATCAGGATTTAAAGTAGGTGAAAAATTACGACACGAGCCTCCAACGGGGGAGGCCGGCCGGGAGCGGCCCACTCGGCATCCTGCCACGGCGGCACCTTCACTCGTACTTCCAGAATCTTACCTCCTCTCTCCTAAAGAAGTCCCTTGGTCTAAGTCATCGCGTCTGTAGATAGAAATATCTTCGTGCTTAAGACATGTGCACCCTGCAATTAAAGTTGGGAGGGGAAAAGCCATTTTCATTTAGATTTTAGTACTAAGTCCAGCTGTGGGATGGGACTGATAAATTAATTATATCTATCGTTTAAATCGGGGGGAGGAGGTAACAGTCATCTGGGTCGTTTGCTTCCTAAGATAAAGCTGTGGAGCTGAGTCCCGGGGAGGAGGGGACAGGGGCCGAAGTGGCAGACTTGCCCAGTGATTAACCTGTCTTCCACGAGGACGGGAAATTAAATTGGGTCCGTTTTCAAATTACAATTAAAGAGACTTACGTTTGTACCTGTGAAAGATAAAATAGATGCAAACTGCCTCAATCAGTGAGATTTGAGCACAGCTTCGCTGGCAAAAATCGACTTAGTAATTGTGTGCTATTAGTGAGTCTTGAATTAAGAGGCATCCAGACCCTTAATATTTCATAAAATAGTCTACCCTCTAGCTTCTTAATCTTCCCATTTTACTTTTCAAACAGTCTTCAGTTGTCAGAAATATACCTAAAATATCCATCCTGTCACTCTCTTCACTCCTCTCCGAAATGTACACGAGAAAAATGATGTAATTCTGAAAGAGGGATACTTCAGAGCAAGGGCATAATATGTTTCTTTGACACCTTAATTTGGAAAGAAATACTACATGTTCAAAGCAGAGATACATAAACGCAGTAAATAAATGTGCATGCGAGGTGGTTTCATATTTGACTGAGTTTTCCTTTTATTATGATATTTAAACCTACAGGATTAAAATAATGTCCTTTTCTCACATGTTAGCAGCTTTCTGTGGGAAAATCACTTTGGTTGGTTTTCTAAATAAATCATCAATAAGCTTTTCATAACTTCAGTCACAATTTCTTTCCGTTTTTATTTTAGATGCAAGTTTTGCTCCCATCTCTGTCCTTCACTCCAACTTGTCAGACAGCTGAAGCCTGAAGCAGACTTGAAACTGTAAGTGGCTCATAATGAAGGTTGAAAACATTCTACTTTTATATATATATATATATATATATATATATATATATATGATACCGGAAGTGAATTGCACTAAATTGAAATAAATATTCCAGTTTTGGTAAGAGGGTTGGCTAGCACAACAGTCCAACACACCACAAGAGTGTGCCAACCTGTGTGTGGTGAAGATGTGGCAGATCTTCCAGCAACCCTTTCCACAGAGCTTTTGCAGACTCAGATCTAAGAATCAGTATTCGCCTGCATGTAGGCAGATGTGTAGCTCTTTTTTTAGCCCTTCCCTACGAGAAGAACTGTCTGAAACGTCTTTAAAATGTCTGAAACACGGCAGATTTATGCACTGCAAATATACATGAAGCAAAATTTTCTGAAGCTGGCTCCAAGAACTATTTTCCTTAAAGCGTCTTGACTTTCTGATTCTAAATGGCAGACGCCCAAATCTGTCCTGTAGCCCTTTTGAAAGCATTAAACCTTCCTCCCATTCCATGACTGCCTATGACAATAGGCACATTAAAAGAAGAACCCCAAACTGATTAATTTTTTTTTCGCAAGTGGTTTCCGCGTCAAGGTTCTCGCTGTCAGGCGGTGAAGGCAGTTGCCACGTGCCCCGGGGAGCTGAGGAGAAAGAAGGCTGCAACTGTGTGCCACAGACCGAGGTGCCTCCTGGACCCCTCGCTCTGCCGCACTCTTCGGTCAGAGTCGGGGTCTGCCACTGCCACTCCGATCCCGGCACTGCACCCTTGGCAATACGCTCCCTGGAAACCGCAGTTCTGGTTTACTCCAAAAAATAAACCGCAAAGATAGGGTGGCACCTGCAAACCCTCTCTAACCTTACCAAAACTCATTTTCCAGTTAAACAACGGCATTACCCGGGCAGCGCCTTCCGGCCCCTTCCTACAGGATTGATAAGTGCTCTCTGAAGTTCACGGAGATCACCTATGCCCCAAAGCCCAAAAGATATTCAGCTCTTTGTCTTTTGTTTGGTTTTGGGGTTTTTTTGTCCCTCTCTTATTGCTTCGCAATAAATCTGTAGTTACGTTTCGATTTTTCTTAACACAGTCAAGTCCCTTACGTTGGTGTCACGCTGCAGCTGGAAGAGCTTGGTTTGTCGTTTTTGTTTTCGGGTTTTTTTTCGGGGTGGGTTTGTTTGTTTGTGCGGGTTTTTTTTGGTTGGTGGTTTGGGTTGGTGGTTTGGGGTTTTTTTTTTGTTTGGGTTGGTTGGGGGTTTTTTGTATTTTTTTTGTTGTTGTTGTTTTGGTGGTCTGTCTGTGTGTGTGTGTGCTCTCTCTCTTCCTTAAGTATATGGATAGAAAAGTAAGTGGGCCTAATGTGGAAAAAAGAGATTTCAAGACAAGGTACTGAATTAAAGCTAGCTCAAGGTTTGTCCATACAGAGCAGGTGGCAGGAAAGCCAGGAAGTGAGAATAACAACACCCTTGGTAATGCAGAGGAGATGGAAATGTCACAAAGCAGTGGTTTTGTGCTCTGAAACCCTCAACATTAACTTAGCAGATTTCTGCCCATTTCTGTAGCTGTGTGCTTTTTCAGCTACAAAGACAGTAATCGCTAGAAGACATTAGCAGCAATACTGCTGAAGAATTTCTCCTTGTGTACAAATTTAGCTTACTTATGTGGCAACCCTCTTCTTCTGTAATAAATCCTCTCCCAGTGGCCCCTGAGAAGGACGACAGAAGCCGCTGGTAACTGTTAGCATGCCAGCACGGGATCAGGAGCTGGCCATCAACAGCCCGGGCACAGCAGGCACGGGCGGCAGGGACAGGGCGTTCGCACCTTGTGACAAGTGACATTAATGTGCATCGGGTGGCTGACTGCACTTATTGCTGCACCGAGTGACCAGCGCGATGGACAGAACTGTGAAACCCAGTAATCACACACCCACGTTTCCTTAACGTTAAGCAGTCGAGTAATGTGTTGACTAATTAAATGCCTGCGAGATCAGAGTTCAGTCGCTCTCTTCAGATTTCCGTCTGCAAGAGTAGGAATTTCTTTCACCTTCTTTGGACAGAGGCTCTTAAATACGGCAGCTGTCTGTGCGTCTAAGAGAGTGCGCTGATCAGCAAGGTTTCTCTCAGACTGCTATATTTTAGTGTTTTAAGTGTATGATTTTACCCTGAATAATTTACTCAGAAGGTCTGCCACATAAGGAGATTTCATCTAAGATATGAATCTTGTCCCAGAGCAAATGCTACGTAATTCCCTTTTTTCCTGCTGACACCAGACTTCTCTTTACTTTGGATGCTGCAAAATCTATCCTCGGTTTTGTCTGTTGTGCTAGGAAAAACCTCAACATCCAAACCTTCTAAAGAAAAAAAAGAAAATGATTGCACTTTTTACACTGTAAAATGACAGGTTATGAACGCGTTTGCAAAGAAAGGGGTAGGTTATTTGTTTCCCTTCCCTGCTTCGAGCGTTGCAAACCAACCCAGATGATGCTGCTGCTGTTAACATTAACCCATGATCTGTTTGGATTCTGGATTACAGGGTCCCATAGATGCTTGTGGCGTCCCAAGGCTGAAGATCGAGTGGCATTACATGCTTGTGTTTATTTCTGGAACTCGTTTCAAAGCCGCTTTTTTTTTGCTACTCGGAAGTCACTCGTACTCGGGGGAGCTGCTGATGGCTATGGGTCGGTAGAGCTGCTTTAGGGGACGAGCCCGACAAACTCACGCTGTCAGGTTGTTACGTGGTGTGACTGAATGAATTAGGTGATGCAATTCTTGTCGCTGCGTGATTCTGCTCGTCGGCCGGTGCTTTGACCTGGTCGGCTGTGAATTGCCCCGTTTCGTGTCTGCTGAAGAAAACCTACGGAAAACTCGGGAAGTCGGGTGTCTCCTGCCCTAATACTCGGCACTCATCTCCCCAGCGTGCTCCGGGCAGGGACAGCGGGCACTAGTCACCAGGTTAACCGGGCTGGTACAGGAGGCGCAGCCCGCGGGTGGAGCATCCAACCCGCCGCCCTTAGCGCCCGCCCGGCAGCCTCAGGGATGGGAAAGTCCGTGGTGGTCCCTCTGCAGCGCTGCCAAACAACGAGAACGGACAGTGCAGCGCGGGGCATGGAGGGGTGAAACAACGGGAGGGGGCCACCGTGCAGGCGGCCGGGAAGGGCGGCAGTGCGGCTCGAGGCCTGAAGACAGCCCGCTAAAAGCAATGCACACTTGTAAGACAGGTCCAGTCGCCCCTGTCCTTGAGGACGCCAAAATTTTCTAAAATAAACCTACTCCAAGTTAACTAGCTGCCTAGTTTTTATCCTAGGGAAATTTAAAACACGTGTCCAATGAATACAAGTGATCTTCTTTTATATTGTGTGTATGTTTGCGTGTCAAAAAACAGAGCAGAGAAGGTATTCTGTGCTGCGATAGGACACAGGGAAAGAGCTTTAAACTAAAAGAGGGTCCTTTTATATCAGACAGAGGGAAGCAGGGTGGTAAAACACTGGAACAGGTTGCCCGGAGAAGTTGTGAACGTCCTATCCTTGGAAGTGTTCAAGGCCAGGTTGGATGGGGCTGTGAGCAACCTGGTCTCGTGGAAGGTGTCCCCGTCCATGGCAGGGGGGTTGGAATTAGATGATCTTTAAGGTCCCTTCCAACCCAAACTAGCCTGTGATTACTTCCTGCAGTTTAAAGGGTTTATATATATATTCATTAACTTCTGTCGGAAAGAAATGATTTCAGACTTAGTCTGACATCATTACCATTACCAATGGATTGTTTGCCAAATAAGTATTCTGCCCCCCGAAACTTTCCCAGCCTGCAGGCATTTACATTCGCTTTTCCAGGTTTCAGACCTGTGTGAATAAGAAGGACTCTAACTCGTTTTAATGTATCTCTTTGCAAAGAACTAACACAGAATTATATAGTCTCGACTTCAAGCAAAATATGAACACGAAGGTACCAGTAAAGAAACTGTACGATGACTTAAATAATTACTATGTCCGTCGCTGGAGAGAAAACGGAGGTTCTCCGACGGCAGGAATCTATCGAGGGTGCTCCGGCTCCTGCTCCCCACCCGGGAGTTACCGCAATGCCTGGAGGGAGCCCAGCCCGGCTGCCCCGCATACCTGGCGGAGATAGGCTGTCATGGAAAAGCGAGCCTTATTGGAGGGGGAAAAAAGGGCGTTAATGACCGGCAAACTTAATTAATGAGGGCAGGATTTATTCAGGGTTTTTTTTTTCGCCTGCAACTTCACGCCTTTTCTATTCAAATGAGATGTGATCTCATGTATCAAGGTACAGATGCGCCTTTCAGCTTGTCCAGTTACACTGGAGCATAAAAATGCGCCAAGGAACACATCCTAGGTCATGCCAAGGTTTGCAAGTCGCGCGACTACTCGTTTATGGGCAAACTCTCTCTGCATTCATCCTGCATGAAATATGGCATTGATAACATATCTTCCGAGGTACGCGCTGAAAAATAGGGTTGGTGGTAATATCGAAAATATGATCGAATATTAAAAAGCCAGAATTGGAAGAATTATTACAGTTGATGAGAACGTCCCATTTATCATGCCATCATACGATGGCAGTAGGACAGTTGTAAAAATATTAAAACCACCTCAAACCAAACACCTGTTTTGAAAAAAAACCCAAACAATATTGTCTTTACAGATTTCCTGTATATTCCGATAAACTGAGGGTCGGCTTAATTTTGAACGCGTCGTGATTTAATGAAACCAACTTGCCACGGAGGCAAAGCACAGAGAGCTGACGGCAAGAAGATCCTGCGAGACAGCGACACTGACAGCCAGACGGGAAAAAAATCTCTCTCTGTACGCGGCGCTGGCCCACCATAGCTAGGAGCGCGAATACAACGAGCATTGCCGTGCCGTTCCCTCGGGGTAGCTGGTTACGGAGGGAAAGGGGCAGAGCAGGAGCATCAGGGGCGGCTCGGACCTGCTCAGATAGCACGACAGGGTAAGAAGCTGGAGTCGGAAGCACAGAGGATGACTTGTCTTGTTATTGCCAAGCTACATCCCAGATCTGCCTGCAGAAGAAGTCGCTTGTCCCTCTCAGAGTATTACAGGGTATCTCGGCACAACTCTAAATGCTCTGCCCTTTCCGCTCTTTCGTATCTGCTCCGCTCAAGGATGTCCATTAGCGCACGGCCTCGCTGGGCCGGTCGGTCTGTGCTGCCCTTGCGGAGGGCAGGGCTGAAGCCGAGTGCCTCTCACGAAAGCGCAGTCGGTCCCCCGGGCCACACCCGGCACGGGTCCCGCGGGGGCGGGGGCAGCGCCGGCCG
Source organism: Aphelocoma coerulescens (assembly GCF_041296385.1). Taxonomy (NCBI): domain Eukaryota; kingdom Metazoa; phylum Chordata; class Aves; order Passeriformes; family Corvidae; genus Aphelocoma; species Aphelocoma coerulescens. The sequence goes on from NC_091015.1 coordinate 127,951,086, forward strand.
CGGCGGAGCCCGCGATGCGCTCAGGTGCCGGGCCCCGCCGCGCCGGGAGGAGCCGCGGGGCCGCCCCGCGGGGCAGCGCCGCGGGAGCCACGGCCGCCGTCCGGCTGCGCGCCCGCCCCCGCCGCCCCATTGGCCGCGCCGCGGCTCAAATAGGGCCGGGCCGGGCGCCGGCTCCGGCAGCAGCGAGCGGGGTCCGGGCGCCGGGTGTGTGCCGTGGGCCGGCCGCAGCTGCCGGCTTTGGCGGCGGTCGGCAGCGCGTCCCGAGCGGACCCGACGCGAGATGAGCAGCCCCGATGCGGGCTACGCCAGCAGCGACGACCAGGTGCAGGGGCGGTGCTCGCTGCCCATCATGATGCCGGCCATGTGCCCGTGGGCAGAGTCGCTGAGCCCGCTGGGCGAGGCGAAGGCGAAGGGCGGCGCGGCGCCGTCGGGGCCGTCGGGCGGCCGGAGCAAGGGCGAGGCGCGGATCCGGCGTCCCATGAACGCCTTCATGGTGTGGGCGAAGGACGAGCGCAAGCGGCTGGCGCAGCAGAACCCGGACCTGCACAACGCCGAGCTCAGCAAGATGCTGGGTGAGCGCGGGCGGGCGGATGGGCGCGGGGTCCCGGCGAGCGGCGCGTCCCGTCGGGCGGATCCGCGAGAGCGAGGAGCCCGGCCGGGCGTCAGGGTGCGGGACGGGGGGATCCGTGGGCTGTCGGGCCGGGGGTTCGGGCGGTCGCGTTTGAGGGCGAGCGAGGATCGCGCACACCCGGGGGCGAGGCTGGGGGGTCCGGGCCGCGGGCGGGGGCGGTGTCGGTGTTGGGGGGCGCGGGTGCGCATCGGTGAGCGGGCGGTCTGACGGTGTCGGTGGGTGCAGGTAAATCGTGGAAGGCGCTGTCGCTGGCGGAGAAGCGTCCGTTCGTGGAGGAGGCGGAGCGGCTGCGGGTACAGCACATGCAGGACCACCCGAACTACAAGTACCGGCCGCGGCGGCGGAAGCAGGTGAAGCGCCTGAAGCGGGTGGAGAGCGGCTTCCTGCAGCACGGCCTGGCGGAGGCGGCGGCGGGGCCCGGGCTGGGCAGCGAGGTCGCCGGCGGCGGTGGCGGCGGCGGCAGGATGTGCGTGGAGGGCCTGGGACTGCCGTACGGCGAGCAGGGCTACGCGGCGGCGGGCGCGGGCCACTACCGGGACTGTCCGCCGCTGGGCGCGGCGTTCGACGGCTACAGCCTGCCGACGCCGGACCCGTCGCCGCTGGACGCGGCGGAGAGCGAGGCGCCCTTCTTTGCGGCGGGGCTGCAGGAGGAGTGCGCGCTGGTGCCCTACGGCTACGGCCCGCACGCGGCGGCCGCCGAGTACCCGGCGGCGTCCGAGAGCCCGTCGGGCGCGTCGCTGCGGCGGCACCTGCCGCCCGGGGAGGCGCTGGGCGCGGGCGGGTCGCTGCAGGCGCTGCTGGGCTGCCCGGCGCCGCTGCACGCGTACTACGGGCAGGTGTGCCAGCCGCCGGGCCCGGGGCGCGGCCCGCTGCCGCCGCCGGGGGCCGTGGGGCAGCCGTCACCGCCGCCCGAGACGGCGCCGTGCCGGGAGCAGCTGGAGCAGCTGCCGCCGGAGGAGCTGCTGGGCGAGGTGGACCGCACGGAGTTCGAACAGTACCTGCGCTTCGCCTGCAAGCCCGAGCTGGGGCTGCCCTTCGGCGGCCACGACGCCGCGGCCGCGCTGTCGTCGCCCGAGGGCGCGGGTCCCATCTCGTCGGCCGTGTCGGACGCCAGCAGCGCCGTCTACTACTGCGGCTACCCCGACTTGTGAGGGGCTCGCTGGGGCCCGGCACGGACACTGGCAGGGAGGCGCCCGGCCCCGCTCCTATTTATGTAATTTATTTGAATCTTCTCGGGACAGTTTCACAAACTTTGCCTGGGCGGAAATATGCTACTATCCTGATTATCCTGCAGGCTCCAGGTCTGGTTCGAACTGTTTTTCTGCTGGTGTTAACGGAATGTTTACATTTTTTTTTCTTACCTTCATGCACGTAATTACTATTACTTTTGCAACATCAGCCCTCTTACTCGTTTGCCCAGAACCTGTTTTTTATGTGTTTTTAACTAGATCTGTGATTATTTTTTTTTTTGTATTTCCAGAAAATAAATGAATGTACAGCTGTTTCTGTCATTCTTCTTTGCCACGTGGCCCTTGGGGCTTAGTAATCTGCAGTTAAATCTGTCATGCCCTAGGGCGATGCTTCCCGAATGCAAATACGGTATGATTCTTTCACCATCACAATGGCTCTAAAGCGGCCTCCAGGACCAAAGATGTTTTTTCCCAGGTGTGGCTGTATTCTTGTCACTTAGCTGAATGGCCAGATCTCTGCTGTTGGTTTATCTCTTGGAGTACAGAACATTTGACTGTACTTGTGTGTGATTTGTAGGTTTTTTTAACTTCTGATTTGAATGCCAACTGAATTTGCATTAATGCATTGGGGAAAAAACTCCAGTCTCTGCAGCAAAGGAAGCTAGGTAAGTTTGAGATACTAATTTTAAAGTGTACCTGGAAATCCATTGGTTTTGGAAAGTTGCAGATGAGAAGGTGACTTTGTACATTGTGATTTCTGTCCGAACCAAAGGATTCACAGACAGGATTGAAGCTGTATGTAGGAATTATATTATTTTCTGCCACCTACCTTCAAGTCTATTCATGCCATTTAGTACTGTGGGGTTCATGCTCAAGTTGATATTAGCGAGGAGAAAAAAAACAGTGCAGTCCAAGTGCTCATCTCAGCTACTATCAATCAACTGCTGGTACTAATTGACCATTAAAATGGGGGGTTTTAGCATGTTCACCTGTACTGCTCTGTTGTGACATTTTTGCCACTGCAAGGGTGCAACTACATCATGACTTTTCTGATGTTTGGAAGATGCTGGCTTGAGTCAACTTACAGTAATTTTAGTAGAGATTTTCAGATATTTTAATTTGCAAGCAGCAGTTCAAAAGTGATTAGCAATAACAAATATTTTTGGGTAAGTGTACTTTATCCTGCATTGGTTTATTAAACTACTGAGTTGTGGGTGGAGAAATCCTGCAAAAAATCCATTTGTGCAATTTATGCGTGGTTTCATAAAAATGAGTGACCATTTTTTAAACACACTATGGACACAGAGATAGCTGCATTTTCAAATGACTCTGGTCAAAACATGAGATCAGATAATGTTTTATTTATTAATTCAGAAAATTAATTTTATTTAGGTCACAAGAAATACTGATTATGCTCATCGCCTCCAGTTTTTTAACAGCATGTAAATGAAATACTGAAAAAATCACTTGAAATTGCATTGCCTCAGTGTCATAACATCTTTTTCCCCTCTCAACATCTTTTTTTCCCCTCTCAACTTGACAATGAGAAAAGTGTGAAAGCCAGTGTCTGATATTAAGGGTGTTGGGTGCAGGGTGGGAAATAAGACTGCGTATATATCACTGTTTAAAAAAGTCACTTTATTATAATATTTTTGTCTGGATAGAAATATTTGACATGTTGTAGGCTAGTAGAGGTCTAACACCAGTAAAAATTGTCACCAGATGTCTCCTAGATGACCTGCCCTGCTGATCACCATCATGATAATCATACTCCTTCAGTTATGGACTGCTAAAATTGTAGGAGGGGCTCTTTCTCATACTGTTGCAGAAATGTTCAGAAAAACCCCCTCAGAATAATAGCAAAGACAAACTAGGTCCTTTGAATAGGTGTTTAGATATTTTGAAAAAGTATTAATTTTGTTTTATTGCCTTTTTTTTGCATATTGATTCACTAGATATGTCCTAAGACACTTTTTTTTTCTTATAGTATATAAGATTATATACTATAGCCTCAGTACCTAGCTAAATTCCCTTATAAAATTAGAGTCCTCCAGTAAAAGAAAATTAAGGAAGGGAAGTAAGCTTAATTTAAGTTCCAAAGTAAGGTTAAATGAATTCCAGGCTTGAGGTTACCAGTGCAGCTCTAATTAACCTCTAGTGAATAATGTTATGATATCAGTATTAATTATAAATGATACATGCATTTCCTATGGCACTCCAATGCAGTTAACCCATATCTTACACAGAAGTCATACATGAAGTTTGAAACCAAAATGCTCCCTAGTTATAGCAGTTACACCACTTTTTCCTTCCCAGATTATAATTCCCAAGTCAAATTCCCCTTGGCTTGTGGTTGACTATCTAGTACTGACTACTACTTAGAACTTTGTCCATCATCTGCATGAAATGAAGCAGCAAAGGGGGAATCCCTCACCAAATAACAGCATCTAATCCTCATCTGCTATGTGAGCCTGTAGTTTAATCTGCTGCAAGGTGAAGGAACAAACATTTTCAGTGGGTTTTTGAGATGATAGTGCAGGACAACAAAATGATTCTGGGTCTGTGGAATAATTGGTTCTAGTCCCAGAATGACATCTGTTACTTTGCTCTGTATTTTCTGTACCTTTCCTTTGGCTATAGTCTCCTTCTATTGCTCTCTGTCTGGTTTGCTCCTTTTATTACTCACATAAGCCTTTTTCCTTTTCTGTAACAGGCTAACCCCTCCCACCTTTCCATTCTCAAAATACCAAATACCAAGCTTTTCCCCTTTGCCTGAAATCTACCTGTATTCTCTCCCTTTCCTTGGTGGCTTGTTGTTGTTTTTTTTTTTTTTTAACCCCCATTTCTTTCATGTTCTTAGTTGCTCACTTTCTTTGTCCTTATCTGTGCTCCTCAGCGTCTCCTGATTGTTTCAGTCCCAGATGTACCCTCTTCTCTACCTCCTTGCAACCTTCCACCTTTTTTCTTTTTTTCTTCTCTCCTCCCTTCGTTGGCTCCTGCTGTTAGCCTGTGAGGTAGCTTCATCTTTATAAGCTGTTTCTCCTGCTGTTAGCCTGTGAGGTAGCTTCATCTTTATAAGCTGTTTCTCCTGCCTTCCTGCTTCACATTTCATGGTTTAGTGCCCCTCATGGTTTTTAGACTTCCTAGCCTCTTAGAGTTCTGACTGTAGACCTTGGGCAGCTTTCCATGGAGGACAATGGCAATCACAACTCTGATACTGAGGGAATGCTAAATAGCAAAATTACTGCAAAAGACTCCCAAAATTTATTTAATATGATTGAAAGAACATATTTTCTCTACCTTTGTTTTCAGGAATATCTGACTAGTTTTAGCTGAAACTCATGTACTCTGCTGGAGCCAGCTGGGATGAAAAATTTGTGGTCCAAATGTTGCTAAAGCTGTAGAAAGCTGACTTCATGTTCTTGAAATGGGAAGTCTGAGATGATTTTAGTTGCAGGCACCTGTATCTTGTTCAGAATGATCTAATTATCTTCAGAATTATAGTTCTCAAATGCATTTCAGCACTAATTTAGAAATTGGAAAAATCAATTATGTATTGGTTCAAGCATAAACCAAGTGTTTTTCAGAAAATCCTACACAGGAATGTTCAAATCTGCCTTATATTCTAGGGCTACACTAAGCACTTTCTCAGCTGTGTGAAAGGTTTTTGGCAGCTTCCCTTGTGTGCAGTGGGTACCTGGCTGGTTTGTGTGGCTCCCTGGCTCCTTGAGTGTCTGGGGCTTGTCTGTGCAGCTCCTGGTTTGATGCTGATGTGGAAGTGTGGGCGGTGCAGGCTGCAGTATTCCTCACTCTGATTCACTGTTGTTTTCCTGGAGCTGCTGCATGAGGAGTTTATGGGCTGATAAATGGTGCACATGTTAATCTCTGGTGGATCTCGGCTATCCCAATCCACTCAGGTTATCAGAGCAGTTTCTGGAACTCTTAAAGGAGCTGGTTTCTTCTGCCATGATAAATCAAGGGTCATCATGTAGCCAAGGCCACCAGTCTGGTAAGATGGAAATCAGGGTATGGAGGCTCTTAGGTATTTTAATAATATTAATATAAAATATTTTTCTTCAGTTCCTTAGAGCTGTTCTGCAGAGACTACATTTCTTTGATTAGTTTTCCAAATTAATATAGTGAAAGCAATAATGTTCCCTTTGCAGATATTATTAAAACTATTGATTGTTTTATTAAAATTCTTAGTTTTTCTTAAATGAATATGGATTTAGAAGAGGAATATATTAAGTATTTTAGCAATCATTACATTTATGGCTGTATATGCGGTGATTACCACATTAATATAAATTGATATATAGATTTTAAATTTTGTGTTATTGCACTGTAAAATGGAGAAGACTAGGATAGTTAATGGAGCAGAAAAAATGTAACTATGGCAGCATAGTCCTAAATAATGTCTAATTTGTATTTCATGTTAGGTAAATTAAAAGTAAGCACTTTTTCTTACCCCAATGATTAAAAAATATATTTAATTAAATGGGCACATGGTCATGTGGAAACGAGATTTCTCATGAGGTTTCTAAATGTCCAGGTAGTATGTTGTGTTTTGTATAGTTTGAGATTAAATGTAGTTCTAAGGTGTCTCTCTTAGATTTAATTCAAGCATTAATATAATTTATGTATCTCTACAAATTGAAATTGCCACAGCTCTTAAAATATACTAATGATATAAGTTTTGAACTTTGGAGGTAAAGAAACTGAAACACCCAAAGGTCATGGTATATGTCACCTGACACCTGATAAAACTGAAACACTACTCATGATGTCATGATCCCTTCAAAAGAATCTCAAAATGAAGAGAATGAGGAAAAATACACAACATTTTGAAGCAAATGTAGAAATGCCATTTGAGATATCAGTAAATATCTGAGACTTGGTGCTGTCTCCAGAAATTTCATAATTAAATAAATTGCAAATTTATTTCCAGCTGTTTTCAGAGCATTTGTTTCAGGTATGTTTTTCACCTATAGTGGAGCAGTAACAAGCAAAGTAAAAATGCTTGAGCTGCTGAGGCTCTTTTATTATGGCTGTGTTCTCTCACTATTAAATAATTCATTTTTACATCATAGCTGTATTGTGATACAAATTAATTCCAGGTACCTGACACTGAAAAATGCTGAAGTAAGGTTTTAGAAATAAAGTTCTTCATTGAAATAAATTTCTGCTTTGTTTAAAGAAGAATACCAGTGTTTTCTGCATTTTAATAAGCAAAAGTTCAGAGAAAGTAAATTTCCATCCTTTTCCTTATCAGAGAGAACTAATTTCATGGAGTATTCCATAGAGTTATCAGGGGAATATAGTTATTGTTCACATTGAGGGTGGCCTCTTCATTTACCCACAGAGAATATATTTAGGTACCAGCAAGACTTGGGTTCTTTCCAAGGCATTGTGGGATTACTTTATGGTGTCTGATTTACTTTAAAGCTTCTTGTTATTGCCATTTAGAAACAAAATTTATCCTGCACACATCCTGTTTAAAACAAAAATTTGTTCCCTGTTGAACAAAGATAACGAATATTCAAATGTTTTTCTGGGTAAAGGTTGTGTTCAATTTAACTGGAAAGGTGACCTGATATTTGTGAATTCATGGACCCGAATGCTTTGATACCATACAAATTTTGGTTTCAAATGCACAGACTAGTATTACTGGGGAATAGCTAAGGTACAGTCAGTTTATGTAGTCTTGGTTTTTTTTTGTTTTATGCTTTCATTATTTTAATGAGAAGTACCACTCCTATAAGTTACTGTGATCTAGACTACATGTGATTCCTTGATTTACATGTCTTGTCTTTCTATATGTCAGCCTATGATAATTTTTTCTGTCCAAAATCAGCAATGAAAACTGCTTTCCCTGAGCAAGGTGAAGCAGATTTGCCATCAGAAGACTGCATTATGTATAAATTTCTCATACCTTTGAATTGGGTATGATGACTGAAAGTGTATTACTGCAAAAACACTCACTAGTACTGATACAAGAACCTTGAATCACAGTGTCCTGGGTTTCCTTTAAGAAGAGTGGGCTCAATTCACCACTGATTTGGAGTTACAGCTTATACCTGTAGTGTGCTATTTAATGCATGGAAAACTTGCTAGATTGTCAAGATCCAAGTGTTGTTTCTTCTGTTCTCAGACAGAATGACCTAAGTTATTTCACTACAATTATTATTGCAGAGCAGAATATTAGAGAAGGTCAAACCTGAGGCAAAAAAAAAAAAAAAAACCAAAAAAAGAAAAGATCTATTTTGCTATTCCTGAATAGTCAGAGTAATGTCTCAGGGAATAACCCACTGGTTTGTACCTGCTCATATATAGTCTGGAAATCCCCACAGGAGCTATGAAAAATAACAAGGCTGTTATTTTGTTGCAGCATATTGAAATGACTGCAAGAGAACATCTTCTCCTTCAACCAGTTCTTAACATCCTGCAAGGAATCTTAGAGAGACAGGTGTGTTTCATTCATTAGTCTGATTTCCAGTTTCAGCCCTTAAAGCCTGCTTTACTAACTTCCCAGCAAGTATAGCATCATTTATACTCTGCATCATTAATGTGGGGGAGAGCTACCTGGATCCAGATGGGTTTATTGTACTCAGGGGTGGGTGTATTTATGTAAGTAAGCTTAGGTAATCACTTGTCTGTTCAGTATAGTCTGTTCTGTAGTCATTTACAGGCTGTTCTAGCTGGGAGAGGCAGATAACTAGGCTTTGTCTTTCAAAACTTACAAAAAACCTCATCCAGATGAATTTAGTCTCAGGACAGATATTTTCCCAAAACAGCCTGTCACTCAGTGAAACACTTTCTTTAGAAACTTGAGAACCTTCACAAGACGTCAAGTAAAAGGTCTAAATAAAATTTTTTTCCAATGAAATCAAACTCAGAGCAACACTTCTAAAAGCAGAAAACAGTTGCTTTGAAAATGCTGTGTCAGGGTAAAGCCCTGACTGACAAATCTGAGGTTTTTACTCCACTGTCTTCCAAGGTAGCAAAAACAGCAACACTGATCCAAATTAAACTACTATTTTTTTTTGGTTTTAGTCCAGTTTGCTCTGACAGTAATGTTCATGTAACCCTCTGGTTAAAGTACCAGAACAGCAACATGGCAGCACCTTATAACTTTTCTAGAGTGAAAATTGCTGTTACTAATTTGGCTTCATCCTTTGCTCATTTTAAACATGTGGAGTAGAGTTCACAATTATCTATTCTATTTTTTCATAAAAAGAAAAAAAATCAAAGGTGCACAATGAAGCCTGAATAGCTGCTTTCCCTCAGGAAGCTTCATGCTGAGAAGTGTAGTTAGGTTGATGCAAAGAACAGCCATGCTGCCTACCATCAGGGGAAGTCTCACTAGGGAACATGACCACTAGATGGCTGAGAAAGTATAAATAACACTTGTCAACAATTTGTAGTAACATAATCTTAATTTATGTAGAAGAAGATTGATTTAGATTAGATTTTGTAATTAAGATTATGATTTATTAGATTTCTTTATGAAAAAAATGTAATGTGTTTTATACAGTCTATATTCAGGATCGAAGAGAAAATTGCTTGCTTGTATTTATAGATAATTATTTAGTTTTAGCAGAATTTTAAAAAATTGGTGTCACAGATACCTGAAACCTTTTAGGGGTAAGTTGGAAATGAATTCTGTTGCGTTCCTAGCAACCTTAATGCTTCTGCCAGACACGATGAGGTATCTAGATTGACTTGGAATACATGAAGTAATTTGAAGTGACTACTTATTGCTATCAAAATATATATACTCATATATTATATGAGTAATTCAGTCAATAAGAACTTACTGCTGTAGAGAAGCCACCCACAGCAGCAGCACAACATAACATGTTCAGGCTTGTTCTGTTGCCTGACAACCTTGACATAGTTGTGCTATTTCCTCTATTTGTCTAACAGTCCCTGGCTACAACTCACATCCTTGGGCAAGATTTTTCATTTCACTGTTCCCAAATGGCCTTCATGTAATTTGCTGTGCACACATGACTGCAGTATTGCAGAAATAACTACACAAATTCTCAGCTTCAGTAGGACAGTTAGCTGCCCTTCATCATCCATAATCCATTTGTTTATTGTACTTTAGTTATATGTAATACTTAGCTTTTTACTTTACACTGCTAAGAATTTATTGTATGTAGGAGAAATATTGGTTGCTTGTATTCTCCTTTGGTTGTAATCTGCTAAGGGCAAGTGTGGCTGGAAGTGCACATAAGATTAGAATTTTCCCCAAATTGAAATGTTAGAAATTCTTGTGATTCCTTCTGCAGTGTAACCTACACCGTTCCTCACCTCTGCAACCTGGAAACTAAGCAGTCCCCTCTTCCTCAGGGAAAGATTGGTTTTCTTCACTGCTGTGTTTCCTGTGTTAGTCACTTCTCCATTCAGAACCTCCAGAACACTTTGCCAGTTGCACTTGGCAGTGACAAGTAAGTCCCCTTTCATTTTTGTTTGCAGCTTTGACAAGTTTACCACTCGTGTCTGTAACAGTGGTGCTGCCATTACAGCACTCCTTTGTGGGTTAGAGTCTGGAACACGATGTGGATGATCTGTGACCATAACTTATGCATTTTCCAAAGTTATTAGGGGACCTTTTTAATATTCTGGATCTTTTTCTCTCAATATGAATGTTTTTATATTTTATTGAGGTTAGAGATCTGAAAGAAAACCCAACAGACTTTGCCTATGGTCTCCTATCTCATGTAAGTTTGTATTCCCATAGAGAAAACCTTATCAAGCAGTCTTTATAGGCAAGTATGTATTGTGGTATGTACTAATCTTTTCAGATATTTTTTCAGACTTTCTATTAATTTTTATTCATGATTTAGAGAATCCTTACCTCTTCTAGGGATAACTGTATATCTCAAAATAAGAGGCAGAATTTTTAAACATTTTATAGCTAGCTGACCATAAGATTGTCTTTAAGTTTGTTGTTGAATTTACGTCAACAATAAGGCCACAGCATATTCCTGAGTTTTGGAAAAGTTTGTAATCATTCTGGTGTTCTATGTTCTCATCTGCAGCCTGAGAAATAATCTCTCAAGGTTTACAATATATTTTTAATCAGTGGATTTTGTGACTCCAATACCTTCCAGATAATGCTATACTTCTCTAAACTTGAGGGCCTGACACAATCTGAGATGTCCTAGGGGTATTCAGGACAATAATACAAGGCTGGCAGACATCACACAGGACATGTTGAAGACCTGCATCATTGTGGAGGAGCACCCTGGCTGGAATATGCAATTGCTCCTGCATCACAAGTAGCTCCTTTTGGAGCTAAATTTATCACAGATCTGAAGTGCTCCTAAGTTAAAAACTGGGAGTGAATCCCAGTGTCTGAACTAGATAAAACTCTGTTTCTGATGTTGCCTCTTCAACTGTCTCAAGTATTTTGTGAAATTCCTCCAGTTTGTAGATTGCCTGGAAATCCAAGTTCCCCTTTGTGCCAAGTGATGAATAACAATAACAGTGTTGTGACGTCCCATATAAACAAACCACATTAACTCGACTCTTCATACTTCCTAAAATAGAACTACAGTAATATCCAGGAATTACAGATATTTTCCAGTATCTGTAACCTCCATGAGTTCTCATGACTTACTTTAAAGCAAGAGAAACTAACTGATTTCCAAAGTTTACCTCTGTTATCCTTGATGACAGGAAGGCAAACAGTGTCAGTTTTAACTATGAGTGTGTCAGCTTGGAAGGCTCATTTGTCAAACAAGTTTTTCCTCCTCTTACAGCAGGAGCAAGGAGACCATCCTCTGAAGCATTGCACTGTATTTATAGCATCTTAAATACAAAGCACTGAGGAAGGTCAACTAATGGAAAAAAATAACAGTAGTCAAGAAGTGAGGAGAAAAATGTCCCAAGTGGGAATGTAACTAGGCAATTAGATTTGTCTGTATTAGGCCTTTAAATCAGTAGTTTTATACTGCTAGCTGTTGTTAAAATTTTCAAAAGTAAGAGTTATGCAATCTCTAATTTTCTAAAAATAATGATATTGATACTGGTGGAAACTGATGGTGGCAAATCTAAAAATCAGAGGTAGCTTAATAAAAGTCATGACATTCTCTTTCACAACCCTGAAGAAGATTCCCTGGGATAAAAAAGGACATAGCATTTTTCATAAGGAAGGCTTGACGTTTGCAAATCCTTCGGCCTAACTCTGATAATCAGAAAGATATTAAGCCAGACAATTAACATTACAAGTAGTGAGAGGATAAAGAAACTAAACAAAAGCAAACAGATTTTTCAAGAACAAATTTTTTCAGTTCAACAGATTTTCTGTGTAAGAGTAAGTGGTTGAGTGTTTAAGGGAGAAACACTATATGTAGCTTGATGATATTAGGAGTTTTAATATTGTTAAAGTTACTTTCTCCTAAACTGGGGAGACATGGACCAGATTAAATCACAGTTAAGAATGGTTATCAGTGCCTTTACCTATAAAAGTTCTTTCCAATGGAATAATTATACAGGCCCATTTCTTTACTTTTTGCATTTAATAATGGGTCAGGAGCAGAGACTATAGACTATATACTATACTTAACAAAATTTCTGGATTTTGCCAGCCTGGGTAGGGCTGAAAACATTTTAAATGATAAAATTAGGAGCTAAAATTATCCTGGTAATTTGGAGAAATGGCTTGATGCCAGCAAGAACAACTGCAATTAAGGAAAGCAGAAATAATAAATGCACAAATATAAATAGAAGAATAACTGACTTTGTGAATGCTTTTACATAAGAGAAGGGGGAGAATCATAAGGCAACAGTTGCATGTGAATCAAGCCATTTATTCAGCAGAATACTGTGAGTTATGAATAGTTCAGTTGGAATAGTTTGAGTAGTTGCTGTTTCTTGGTGGGGAAGTATGCACCCCATCTGAGACATAATAACTGACTGCAGTTACATTCCCAGTCCCCTGCAGTGTAAAATAAAATATATTACCTTAATCTCTTTCTTTTTTCATCACATTCCTAATGATCTGAGTCAACAAAGCTGCTGTGAAAAAAAAAAAAAAAAGCAGAGGTCATCTTGGCAAGCATGAAGAAGAACATGTGTGACACCCAGGAGTTAATTATTTCCCTATAAGAGACCTCAGGTGAGCATGGCATCTATGTCTGCACACCACACTTGAAGAAAGAGATAACCTAAGGATGGGGGGCAGAGCTTTGAAAGCATCATTGTGAGTAGAGAGTGAATGCTCAATTTCTGCTTACAAATGAAAAGATGGTGATAATTTGTTCTCTTTGGTCACAAAGCAAAACTATTTATCTAAACTTGTTTCCCCCATAACAGAAATAAAATACCCATTAGTGCTTTCAATGCAAATGGAATTGTTCTAGATTTAAACAATTGCTTACACAATGTAAAAATATGGTGTGATCAAATAATATTTCAGAGACTGCCATGACATGCATTTTGCTGTTTTATCTACAAAACAGCATGAAGCTCTTCAACTGTGTCAACAGGGTGTGACAGTAGGGCTGCTCCCTTGTTTCTTGAGCTGGATCCCAGAAGTGAGAGAATGGTGTGCAACAGACTGCAGGCAAAAGAACTGAATTAGGTACAACTAAATACCACAGGGATTTCCTGTCTGGTGGCTCCTCAGGGCATTCCCCTCACCCAGCTGTACACTAAAGGACTCCACCACCTCCCTTTTCACTTGCTCCTCTAAATTAATCCCAGGTTCTCAGCCCCCTCAGATGTCTTCCTCATTTCACCATCAGTAACCTCACACACTCTTCCCCATCTTGGGAGCACCTGTACAGGGGCAGCCACCTCCTCTTGGCAGTGGTAGGGAATATAATGTATTGTTCATGAGATGATATGTAATTTTACAGAAATTAGTTTATTAAATATTTCACATAGTGAAATTTCACAGGGAGCACTACATGCTGCTGAATATCCATCATCAGTTCCTGCAATATATGCACTGTGTGACTCCATTTTATAATTTGCATGAATATTTTTATATTAATATTTTCATTAACATGAAGAGTCATCATGCAGGGCCACATCTTGTCCTCAGGGTATACCTGACCTCACTAATCTCTGTAAGAAAGTTAAAGTCATCTACTGCATGGCTGTTTCTGCAAATTTAAAGTGAAAATTTTTCTAAAGCAAAGATCAGACTCTGAATTTATATTTAATCTCATAGAGCAAGTGGAGAATTTTAAGAAGAAAATTGGCTTGAATTTTATATTTTTACTCCTATAACATCACATTGTTTTAGGATTATCATTTGCATCGTGGAAGAGGACAACCAAAAAAGAGCCCCACACTAGATACTGTATAATTAAGTACAATAGAAAAGCTCCCCAGTGCAGAAAGATTGCAATTAAGAGACTACCCATAACAAATGACTGGAAAAAGCTGACTGATGAAAGTCAGAAGTTTGAGTAAAGGAAGAATAATACTCAGTTCCTTTCTATTTAAGAGAAGTTATGATTTTTGGAAGCATATAGGGAGCAAAACTAAGTATCACAAGAGTACAGTTTTCTGCATGTATTACAGTGGAAAGAATTGTGGATATATGTGCATAAAAATATAAAAAATTATCGCCTTTCATTTTTTTAGTGCCTGTTAAATAAAGTACTTGATACCTCTGTTTGCTGACAGTCTGCTGCAGAGAGTTCCTTAATAGCAAACTTCTAGCTGTTGAACAGAGAAGGGCACGTCCTTAGAACCGTAGAAACATTTGAGTTGGAAAAGACTTTTTGTATCGAGTCCAGCTGCTAACCCAGCACTGCCAAGTCCACCACTAAACCATGTCCCTGAGGGCCACATCTGCACATCTTTTAAATACCTCCAGGGATGGTGAATCCACAACTTCCCTGGGCAGCCTGTTCCAATGCTTGACAACCCTTTCTATGATTTTATTTCTTAATATCCAATCTAAACCTCCCCTGGCACAACTTGAGGCCATTTCCTCTCATTCTGTCACTTGTTATCTGGGAGAAGACAATGAAGCCCACCTCTCTACAGTCTCCTTTCGGGTAGTTCTAGAGAGTGATAAGGTCCCCCCTGAGCCTCCTTTTCTCCAGATTGAACAACCCCAGCTCCTTCAGCTGCTCCTTATGAGATTCATGCTCCAGGCCATCCACCACCTCTGTTACCTTTCTCTGGATATGTTCTAGCACTTCAATGTTTTTGTAGTAGTGAGGGGCCCAAAACTGAACACAAGATTTGATGTGCAGCCACAGCAGTGCTGAGTACAAGATCACTGCTGTAGCAGTTCTTTTTAGAAAAAAATAGTAAGTGAATTGCAGGGGAAAATATCATAGCCCTAGAACTCTTTTCCACTGCTTATAAAGCCTGTTGGTGTTTTTCTTGACTCAATCCCCATGTATCCATGAATTTTTCCACAGTCATGCCTTCTGAAGAGATTGAGAAACAGAGATGACTTATGGTAAGTCATTTAATTTAGTATCTATTAGAGCCAAAGACACTGACCTTGTCTGATACACTCTAATCATGATTCATAATTATTGCTGTAGTTGAATGTTTAAGCAGCAATCAGTGGAAGTGAAATGACTGTGTAGTATTTTGTGACATGAGAGATGGAGCATGGAAAAGCTGGACTTGGACAGTGTAAACTCTTCCCAGTTCCTCAGGCTAATTGTATTGCCATGGACATGACTAATCCTAAAAGCACACACACACACCTGATAACCTACGTGCACGTCAGACTAGGAAAGAGGACCTCACTTAATTGGTGAGAAAATAGAAGAAAATGTTATTGGCTTGCCTCAAGATTTACTGGTTGTTTTCACAACTAAAAGCTTTGTAATTGTTGACTTTAACCTTTTACATGGCCAGGTTATCATGTTATGCTCCTTGTAGCCAAATTTATTTAAATGCATTGCAGTAGGGAGCAAATCTCTAAATCAAACATGGTAGTTGAATCATATTAGAAAAAAACCCCAACAATATAAACAAGTATCTAACACAGCCAGTCACAATGAAGTATTTAAGTCTTCAGGCAATGTAAATTAGGAGTAAACTTTCTTTAGATTAATCTAAATATTTTAGATTGAATTAAATTATTTGTTTTCATCATAAGTGCATTTGCAGAAAAAGTGATAATATTATGTAAAATTTTACTTAATACAGATTTCTTTAGTTGGAAATTTGACCTTATAATACTTGACTGGTTCTTTCATTTACAAAACAAAGCTATATTCTGATTTTTTTAAATTTTTTTTTCTTTAGAAACAGCATTAAAGTATTTTCTGGAAATACATTTTAATTTTTTTTACATAATTAATGTATAACATTTCTTGATTCTTCCTAGCAAAAATATTCACCAAAAACCAACCTTAGGGGTAAAGATTATTAATAACAAACCTGAAAATAAAATTCCTATTAATTTTAAAATACTCTAACATGCATTTATGCCATATATATGTGCAAATGGTTTTGTTTGATTTGTGTTTCTCAAAAACGGAACACTTGGACTCTTGAAAATAAGACATTAAATTGATACAAATAGGCTAACTGCTGCTAGTCAGTTTTGAAAGCTTTGGTCTGTGTGTAACTGCTCTCTCATGCACACACATCACTGCAGTACCTTGTCTTTAGAGACCTTTAGAATGCTGATGGAAGTGTAACACTGAATTTAACAAAGTCAGTGTTGCATTGTTTGAAATACAGTAAATGCAAATGCTTGTCTTGCAGTATACCTTCATTTATTTTCTTTTATCTGTACAGCCAACTTTCTGCAATGTTTTTCACTTGGAGAGTGGCCACCTATGGTGGCTGTTTATCCCAACGTGTATGCCCATGGGTAGGCAGCCTCTGTCTGTAATCCAAACAGAAATTTTCATTTAAACAAACCCAAGTCTGCTGATCCTATCTCAGCAGGTGTAAATTAAGAAACTTGTGAAATTGATGATAGCTTAGGGGCTTGCAAACTCCAGAGCTAAAATACTTGGCAAGATTGCATTAGGGGACTACTCTAATTAACAAAGGACATGCTAAACCAAAATAAGAGTAATTGCTGACAAATTATATTTAACTGGTGTAAAAACATGTTTCAAGATAACATAAAATGGTGTGCCCTGAATTCAGCAAATAGAAAAATCTATAATCACTGCAGAACCTTTTAATTAGTAGAACTGTCACTTCTACCTTAAAAAAGAGATGGCAAATTTTGTGCGGAAAATGAGCATAGGGTGACTGTGAGACACAATCAAGAAGCCCATTAGTTTGGCATTTATGGATCAAGTATCATGGTTCTTAAGTTTATAAAATTTGTCTTCCATTTGTCTGACATGCTATTCTTGTATTCAAAGACCTCCCAAGTTAAAACCAGAAGTGTCAAAAAACTATTAAGAAGATATGTTTTCAGAAAGCTGCAGCATTTGTTGATAGATACACAAATTACTTCATTTGGTGTTACTTGCAGAAGTCCAAATTAGAAAGAATATTTCTACAAGTAAAATACACTTCTCTGAGAAACTGTTAACGAGTGAGATAGTGTAGAAAAATGCAGAGGGGAAAACCTTTTTTTTTTGTTTCATTCTTGATATCTTGTCTCAGTGTCTCATGCAGGTTTTGGCAGATTTTGGGACTGAGGACTATAAACCATAAAATGCTGAAGTCAGTCTAGCTATGTTTATCTTACATGTCTGGGAAGACAGAGAAATTGTCAGCAATAGAAAGTCAGGAATTTTCTCAAAATGTACATCCTATCTTGCTTTACTGTGCTTTGTCTGCAGTGTGTATCCTTTTTAGTAAAATAGTTTATATGTGCTAGATAATAAATGGAAACAATGTAATACAGATGAACAGTTATTTTGTGTCATGGCAATTATTTTTACTAACCCAGTTACTTCCATCCCATTTTCAGACATACACATAAACACAGACATTTCTATTTTCTTTCTACGTTTTGCAAGCCCCTTCCCCAAATACTAGATTGGTGTCTGCCTTTAACATGATAATGGTATAAAACAGTGTTACTTGTGTTCAAAATGGGAAACTTTTTCAGTAAGTTAACTACTCTGGGTTGTATCTTTAGCAGGATCTCTGCATTTGAGTTCAGCACTGTTAAGGAAGCTTGAACCTGCTGCTTTTCTGCAAAGCGCTGCCTTCAGGAGGAATTTTTCTGAAAACTTGCTGACTGATGCCATCAAAATCAGTTTGTGTGCCCAAATAAAAACCCTCAACATAATGGAAGGCTGATGTGAAAGAGATGTGAATGCAAATGTGCTGTTGGAGCATATTTGGGTGTTCCATACTGTTTGGATATGTTGTGGGGAAACCCTACCTTCTAGTTGAGCTGGTGTTTGATGCTATGGGTGCTGTAAGTGTTGAGCTGAATGTAGTATCTCAAGTCCAAAGCAGGACTTGCTGCTGCTCCACAAATTTTTTTGGGAGCAAGAGAAGATTTTTACTGCATAATTTGGGTGATACCTGGTGATATAATTTGGTGGGGCACAGTGGAAATCCCATTTCCTGATTACTGCCTAAATGCACCAGCACATGGAGTTAAGTACAATCTTGGCACAGTAGCTCTGTGTGATCCAATGCAACCCATTTCTCTCTGCTGCTGTCTTCGATGAAAGATTGCTTCTACAGACTTAGGTCCTGTATATCCAACCTATCCTGTCCAAACAAGGACAAACTATGTTTTGTCTGCAGAGCCACTTGGTCTTACCAGGATGTAAGATCTGTGGAAAAACACCCTACGTGTGCCTCCTAGAGTCTGCTGATGGGCCATGGAAAGGGAGGAGTCAAAGACCTTCAGATTGTGGCTGCTTTGGTGACAACGTGGCCATGCTGTATATTTACACTGGGTTAGATGGCAAGTACAAAATAGTCATTTTTAGTGATTGAAAAGTGGTATTGAACAATAATTTCATTCCATTACAATGTCAATAATAATAGAATGAGGGGGGATTGACATCACTTGCTGACTAGGTAAGTGTGGTTTTTTAAAAGTGTGTTGTAAACATAGAAACACAAGTGTGTGTTTGCAGGGCTTAGGGGAAGCCTGAACAAACCCGGATTCTTCATTTCCTGGCATAACTTCTTGGGAAAATATCTGTGGGAACAGGGAATTTGCTGTCCATTTTTATTTGGGTGGAAGAAATTCTCTGCAAGAAAGTTCTTCTGCTCAGTGTTTGCCTATTCTGTTACAGAGCTGAGGATTTTTAGTGTTAGTAAAACATGGTACAGTGAGAAAACACTCAGATTCCTTGCAATATAATTAGGCACAAAATGCAAAAAAAGTTTAGATTTCAGGCTGCTGCTGGGCCACCTGTCTTGGTTTCCTAACCTTCTGGCCTCTGTCTGCCCTTTAGATGACAGATTAGCTGTGAACATCCTCTATAAAAGGAAATAGTGTTCTATAAAATTCACACCAGGGTTTCCAATTTAGTATCAGAGTCAGGACATCCTAAAATAAAATTTGTTTCAAAAATAGGTTGGAGGGGGGATGTCAGGGTTAAAAGCAAACAATCTACTGATGTCAGTTAATTCTGTGAGAAAACATGCATGGAAAAGGGGTTTAGAGTCTTGTTCAGGTGCAGTAGCTTTTTTGCTGATGGGGAGTAAAGCAAAGCAAAACAATAATAGCATGTTCCGTGAATCGAGTGTGATAAAGAAGAGTTCCTATATAGCAAAACAGGAAGTTTAAAAAAGGCCAAACAACTGATCTTTAAGGACAGGAATGATATTTTAATTTTAACCTTTTTTGTTTTTGCTTTAATTTAGAATTTACAAAGTGATGCAAATCATTGCTGGTAAATAGCATTTTAGTGTATTCAATGCACATATGTTCATACATGAAGAGATATGAAAATATTTTAGATACTTAATTTTTTTTCTGCAAATGAAATACTGAGTTTTAGATACCTGAGGTGTGTAAATCAGGATGTTTATTTACTTACACTAGTTGTTATCTTCCTAGTGTATTTTTTTCCCCCCAGAGTCGTACTACAAAACCTTTGTCTAAGCTTTTCCAAGAATTTTATTCTAAGGACTTTTTTTCCCTTCCATTGTTAAAATTTATCCCTTGGAAATATTATTTTCCAGATATCCTCTATAGCTGAGGATGGTTTTTTTGAAGTCCATGAAAAAACAATCAATTGTCTTACATTGCTAGTAGTCTTTGGTGAACTGTACCTTGACATACAGCTTGTATAGGCATTTACATCTTGAATACATTTATTTTTACAATATTATTATCATTTGTCTATTTTAATAAAATGAGACATCTTTATGTAATTCATGATTAGATCTAATACAATCTGATACTGTTTATCTATTTGTCATTTTTAAACTGTGTCCTGTAGAGTGAAAATTACAGTAATATATAATTGAATAATACACCATACAATATATTCTGTAAGTCCATCAATTAAAAAAAATACATATTACTTCAATATTCAATATTCAGAGTAATCTCAGAGTCTTAGATATTTACTCTTCAATAGTGGGAAAAAATGGTTTAACCAACAGGTAAGTAATGTCATTGTTAATATTTGTCTTCCAGCTCTTCTGAATATTTAGCTTCAACTTTCAGCCTTTGGGTCTTACTATGTCTTTGTTGCTAGCTTGAAAATTGTTGCAGTGACACTGTTCTCCATCCAGGTTCTTAAAGAACGTGATCAAATCACTGCTTCAGCTTTTCTCCCTTAAGCTGAAAAGATCAAGTCTCTGAATCTGCACCATCAAACCTCTGAATCATCCCTGTACACATTTTTGATGTAATTGTAGCTGATCAATGTTCTTTTAACATATTAGCTTGAAAAGAGGTTATGCTTTAAAAAAAAAAAAAAGATACAACACTGCCAAACACAGAGCTAAAGGAGCTGCTGTGCCCCTGTTTTCTGCCCCTGCTTCGTATTCTCAATTTTAAACATCTCAGAATCACAGTAGCCCCTCTGGGCACAGGATTCACTAAAACTCCATGCTAATCTGAAGACTCTTTTCAATGTTTCTGATCACCAGAGCGGAAGTCGTTGTCTTTGTTCCTATGCATGACTTTCATTTGCTTATCTTCAAGTGAGTTGGGGTTGCTTGTGTCCATGTTACCGTGTGATCTTGATTGCTCTGTGTCAGTGAACTCTACCCTTTCTGTTATTTGCCTTTTCCCAGTCTTCATGTCTTCTCTAGTGACTTATTTCTTCCAGAAGCATTAAGTTGGAGATGATAAGAACTGATCCAACGGACTCCCATTGAAAATGGTTTATGTCCTGATACCTTGTGGTTATGTCAGTCCAGTGCTGAGCATAGCCTGCTTGTAAGCACAAATCAGTGATTTTGGACGGGAATTACACGGCCAGCCTGGCCTTTGGCTTCCATCACAGTAAGAGTGATGAGAGCGTGGATGGAGCAAGTATGAAACTGCTTTAATTTGGTGATCTGAACGTGCTGCGCTGACACTATTTGTTACTATCAGCTGGACTTGTAATGGCATCAAGAAATTTATCAAACCAGTTGCCATGATCTAATGTAAACACACATAAATTAGCATGTAATTACTGTTCTTGGCTTTCTCATTGACTTAGTGCTGCTGCTAGGACTGTTTTATTTTATCCAGGATTTTTTAGACGTTGGGAGGTCCTCTAGCATTGAAGATATCTCGGTTACATTTGCTATTAATGACAGAGACTTTCTTTAATTCTGAGTATCCTCTGACCTGAAAGTTGTGAAGCATTCCTCTGCCACTTGCTTTCCTGTGGTCCCAGCCTGTTGAACAAATAATATCCAACCTTAAAGCTTTATTTAGAAGCCTCCTTAAATATTTCTGAAAAAAGGTAGAATTTCATCAGCCTTATGGTATGACTGCATCTGATTTACCATGCATAAAACAGGCTAGTGAACTATTCATTGTACATTTCTTCTGTGTCCAAATGCTCACAGAAAATTTATGATAACACCATTATATTGTCTTTATTCTTGGTTTACTTAAAAATAATTCTTAATCTTTTCTCATCACATTTCCTTTATTATTATTTTATGGTTTTAATGATTTTTTTATTATTGTAATTAGTTTCCTTCTATGTAATTTTATTTACTTTTGAAACGATTTGTCTCTCAGATTGAGGCTTCTTGAGGAACTGTGTCATTTAGAATTATAATGCATTAAAAAACCTATTTTCTTGCAACTGCTGTCACTAAACTATGTTTAACTTTGTGACACTGACCCTTTAAGATAGCTGATACAGATACAAATGTCTATATGCATTTGTGTGCACATGTGTACAGATATATGGAGAGGACTCTTCTGTGATGCCTTTGGCAACATAAAATATGAGGTCTCCTACACGCTTCATCTGCACCTTTTTTTGGTCTTTGATTTCTGAAGATTAATTCTGAAACACTGAGACCTGTTTTTGCTTGCAACCATTAAGGGCAGTGTAATGAGTATAATTTTCTATGCCA
The DNA here is from genome assembly GCF_041296385.1 of Aphelocoma coerulescens. Taxonomy (NCBI): domain Eukaryota; kingdom Metazoa; phylum Chordata; class Aves; order Passeriformes; family Corvidae; genus Aphelocoma; species Aphelocoma coerulescens. The sequence continues at coordinate 127,973,331 of NC_091015.1, forward strand.
AAAAACCCCAAAAAAACAACCAACCAAAAAAACCTAAACTCAAAAACCTTTTATTATCAAGATCTAGAAACGATAAAGCTCATATTATGGCTCAGCTTTTATTATTAGTAATGTCTGCTAATCCCATTTAAGATTTCTGAATGCTCCCACAAGACTCTGTAACCCATCTTTTCCTGACTTTGGTTGCAGTTTCACAACCTTCCCCATCTTGTTGATGTGTGCGTTTTAGAGGAGAGTGAATAACACCAAAGGAGACATGCAGCCTCTCCTTTTGCATCCTTGATTGGCTCAAGGGTTAGGCAATACCTCAGGGAAAAATGCTGCTGGGGGTCTCAAAGGAAGATACATAATAAAAAAGGTAGTTGAGCTTTGAAAGATCTAAGTGAACTTTTGTTAAGACCATGTTCCTGTTTTTTTAAATGAATAGATAACACCCTGTTTGATAGTTTGATACAGAGCTGCACGCTGCTGAAAGCCTTTTCCACGTCTTATTGAGATGCAGGTTGCGCAGGAAGCAGCATCTCCCGCTTCCCCACCCTCGGGCACAGCACCATCGCTCCTCTCCCCGGGAGCGCAGGGAACAGTCCTCCCGGGAGTGCAAAGCCTCCAGCGCTTAGCCTGGCATCCAGTCCAAATCTGCTCGAGGGCATGGGAATCTGGCAAATGCCCGGCTGGTTTAGGATCACAGAATACATGATGTTCTGCTTTAGCCAGCCACCTGAGCTAGGCAAAGAACACAGAGAGGGAAATTTCTCTACTTGCTTGATTAGGGCAGTTACCAATCCAGAACACTTCAAAAGGCAGAAAGCCAGTAGTTATTTCCATTTCAAGTAATGCGGGTCCTTTGTAAAGGCACAAATAAAGAGACCTTGTAGAAACAGTTTGTAAAACGAGGAATACTGGGGAAGTGGAACAGCCTCGGCCACAGATGCTTGACCTCTGTCTCCCTTTATTCTGATGGCTGCATTTTCACCTTTATTTACTTACTGCACTTAAACAAGAACAACGGCACCTCGATGCTGCCTTTTAAATTTTTTTTTTTTCTTCTGTCATTGTGTTGCTCTCAGTTATTTGTTGCATCTGTTTCCTGTTAGGAAGCTTAGTGCTGCCTTTTGTCCAGCAGGTGGAAGACTTGCCGCAGTATGTATAGCTCAGCAGCCAGGCTATATATAAACATTTTTAAAAGAGTACAAATGATTTAAGCCATTGGGGCAAGGAGATGTTATTGAATACACAGTTTTCAATAACTTTGGGTTTTTTTTTTCAATCACTGAGGAGATATAATGGTAGAGTTAAAAGACAGGCAATCTCTGCACCAAAATTTGAAAACCTAAATTCAGTAGCTGAGCCCAGGAGATGACACTAGGGTAAATCCCAGGACTACAAATAGCTGTGCAAGGCCCACTGGGTTTTGTTCTGTATTCGTAGTGTCATCACAGCTGTAGAATGTAACTCTCCCTGAGTTCATGGAATACACTTCCCCTAAACACTTGCAGTTGGCAGATTTAGAAAGACTTTCTTGAAGTTCTGTGGGACAGTACCATTAATGTTCATCATATTTTCTGATCAGGGAAAACACATTTGAAAACACTGGAGGTATCTCAGTCCAGGGAATGTAGGGAAGGCCACAGGGCTGACTATGACTGATGTGCAACTGAGCAGACAAGATACTGCTTATGAACATGTGAATATTACCCAAACTGTTGTGTTGAGTTGATCTTCTTAGAAAGGCTCTAGAATGTGCCTAGAGACATCTGATACAGGCAGAAAGAGATGTTTATAGTTGCTTTGAAGAAGTAATTATCTGTGTGAAGAAATTTATTTTTATGAAGTAGCTAAGGGTTACTTTATGTAATTTGTGATCTATATTGTATGTAATAAAATGAAGGAATTTATGAAGAGATGAAATAAGATCTATAGTGATTTTTTTGGTTATGAAACTATTAAACATCTTTATGTGATTGGTATGAACTAAAGGAAAAATTGAAAAGCGATGTTTTATGGATAAGATGAGGTCTTGGTGTTGTGAAGAGAACTGGAATGATAACCAAGAACTAATGGATTTAACAGACTTAATAATATAGATATACTTTCAAGTACCTGGAATATGCTAAAAGTTGTGATCTTGGGTTTCAGATCTCAATAACTTCCATAACTTTCAATGACTCTGTGGCTTAGAATTAATAGAGACAGCAATACTGTTTTCATCTGACAGAGTGCAGTTGTTTGGGAGATGAGGATTGATGCACTGATTTCAAGTGGATGAACAAATGCTACAGAAGAATAGGATTTGGGGTAACAATGACATGTTGAGTGTTTTGAGAGGCCCTTTTAGAGAAAGAGGGAGACAAGGATGATGTGTTTCTGTTAGACTGGTGGGCTTGGCTGAAATTGTAGGAATCTGGGAAAGGGTAGGGTGTGAAATTCTGTCATGACTCAAGCAAATACATATACTTATTTGCCAAGCCTGACTGTTTTTATCAAAGGTCTGCAGCCTTTACTCCTGAGGAAATTCAGATGGAAGATGAATGAGTTACCCTACTAAATTGCATGGCTGCAAGGTAGGTTTTTTCCTTTTTTTTTCTAGTTGTACAAAATATGATCTAACTCTTCCAAAGTTTTGTATATAAAACTATTACCACTGTTATGCTACTGTTTGCTCACCAAAATTTTAATAATTTGGTCCTTTAGAATTTGGTGTCCTGGGGTAGCAAAAATGCCAAAACTGTGTGTGTAATAGAAAAAGAAGCATGTTAAGAGTAGATTACTAGAGAGATACTCCTAACACTTATTACAATTCCTGATGTAAATACTGTGATAGATACATAACATTCTTTCTTCAGGTGAATTATTGCATATTTTAAGCTCTGTTTGACTTGAAAATCTAGTTCTTTGTTAGTCTCCATTTACAATGTGATAACATTCTATAGCTGAGCAAGATGTCGTGCCTGGCCAGCCCCTCTGCTACTCGGGTCTCACAGCTGTGAGGCTGAGCTCACAAGAAGGCTGAATGGCTCACAAGGGATTAGAGTAGTGCCTCTGCTAGTTTTGTTGCAAAGAATGAGAGTATAAGGCCTAATGAAAGGCATTAGTGGATGAAACTTTCTGCTTGCTACATCTGATTGAAGCAATTCAAGTGTGTTTTACATGATTTATAACGTTTGTATACAGAGAGAAGTGTGCAACCACTGGAGATAATAGTACTGAAGTGATAGGTATGCTTTTCTTTTAATAACAAAATATTGTGAAACTCTTAGCCATTTCATTTAACTTACCACAGATGAACCTATCTGTGAGGTGAAAAACACTGTTCAGGGAAAACCCCAAAGAACTTTTTTGTGGAAGTTCTATGGACTTATCTATAGGCATGAAAGATGATTTATGTTTTAGGTAAAATGTTTCTCTTCAGTGTCAGTGAGCTGGGATCCCAGCTCTGCCCTTTCTTAGATCAATAAACCTCATCTTGTGCCAGACTCATGGAAATCACTTGGTAAGATTCTAGAGTCAGAACATATTTTTTCCTTTGCTTGCCTTGGCATAAAGCTTTAAGGATGTGTGATTGATAGCTGCTGATTTTTTTAAGCAAAAGAGGATGAAGAAAGCATTCAGATCAGCATTTTTGTCCAGATACATATTTTCTCTGAAGCAAAGAATAATTTATGAAGGAGAAGCACTTATTCTGACAACAGGGATGTCCTTTCTTAAGATGCTGGTAATATAGTAGTGTCTTGTTCCCCCAATAATGAAGTCAGATGCTTTCTCTGTGCCTGCTCTATGCTCTTGCCATTGGTTAGATTGAAGAGTGGCATCCTCACAGAGGAATTCTGTGTTGTTTTAAGCACTGCGTTGCACTGTGGCGCCAAGTCAAGTACCCTGATGGAGTTTAGTGTCTTCCAGACTATTTGACCTGTTTTAAAAATTGATGTGAGAGGATACAACAGCTCTAATTTAGGGAGCAGCAGAGTGTTTGACAGCAGATTCATGTGAGTTTGGTATTCTGCCTTCTTTCTTAGCTATTCTTCAACTACTCCAGTACTTTCTGCTGCTTATATCATCAATATATCGTTAATAAGGAGAAAGAAGAGGAACATTGGGGACTGTGTTGCTCATGCTTGTTTTGCTGCTGAACATATGCCTGTAACTGGAAGTTTGTGTGGCATCTTATTGATTCCACTGCTTACTCAAAAAAGAAGGTGATGTGTAGGATCTTTATTACTTAGAGTGCAGAAACTCAGCATATCATAGAGGCAATGCTAACATTAATTTTAAAGCCTTTATAAATCTGCATATAACTTTTTAGTGTCACAGACTTTGTTCTAAAGATGTATAAAACATGTCTGGTTTTATGCAACTTGAAATTGTGCATCCAAATATTTTTGATTTGGGTGTAATTCTCTTTTAGAAACAGATTTTCTTCCCTTTTCGAGAAGTCTGTGCCGTATGGGCCTGTCTTAATCTTTCACTTCTTTATACTTTCATTGTGGTGTAGCAGAACCTTTGGAGTATAATTAACACATTTATTTTTGGTAGAGTACTTTTACAGGACTGTAGAAACAGTCTGTCCTGTATAGCTGCCTACACTGCCGAGTGAGCCAGAAAACTTTTTAAATAAACAGAAAAAACCCAACTGCACAGTTTAACAGGGCATATGTAAAGATTAACCATAATTGTAATCAAATAGCCTTCCTTCTCATGTTCCTCTGCCTTCATCTTTCTCACATTTAAAATACTTGAAGTGGCAAAGATTTGAGGTGTGGTGTCTGGCAGGCAATAATGTCACTGTGCTTGTGTACTTCTGTGTTGGCTTTTACAGGAATTGCACAACTGAGACTATTATGCCATGCATTGATTTTAAGTAGCAAAACAGTGCTGTAGCTACCTCAGTAGATTGAACAGGTTATCTGTTTAGTTACTTGTGAATGTCAGGGTGTGACACAGGCAGCTGGCTTTCTGAGGCCCTGACCTCTGGAGCTGCACAGTGTCCCCAGGCAGTCCCTGTCCCACCACCCTGGCCAGGAGTGAGGCAGCTGGGGGAGCCAGGGCAGCCCCAGGCATCAGGCACCTCCCTGGGGATGGAGTGCAGCCCTGCTGCAGCCTCACTGGGGCAGGCTCTGACAGCCCCGGGGAGCTGCCACGGGGTCCTGAGACCTGGGCACAGTGTGGGTGCTGGGTGAAGCTGCTCAGGGCCGGGGAGCCCTCTTAGTGCCATCAAAGCTCCAGCACTGAATGGCTTGGCAGTACTTGATTCTGGACATTTTGTGAGTTTCGTGCTCTCGTAGTTTTCAGGACAGACCGTGTTAAAAAGACATGGGAAGAATTCAAAACCTCATGGCAGTTTTGGAATATGGGAAAACAGAGAGCAGTTCACTACAGTTTTGGTAAAAAGCACAGGCTTCTTCTGGAGGAAAACAGCTGCTGTATGAGACTTGCATCCCGATTGCAAGAGAGAATTTGAAAGGTGTTAAAAGTGCCACTGAATTTTTGATCTTCTGCCATTTTACAGTTTAGTCCTGCAAACAGGTGTGACTTCATACACTATTTACTAGAATGCAGGGCATAAGCAGGATGTTTTCTGCATCAGTTGCTAAGCGGGAAGTGATTAGGGGCTAAAGCCTAGCAGGGGGATGAGAAACTTCATTTATGGACATCCTTGAATTTTTAACAGTTAAACTGGTGCAACTGTGCTTGAAAATCTTCTCTTCAGTTGAAATTAATAAATAAAAAGCCAGTGTATTTTTTTTTTAATATCAGTTGACTCTAATTTGAGGCAGCAGGCATTAATACTTTAAGAATACATTTTGCAAGGCCTAACTAGAAATGCACAGAAAGATAGCTGAAGGGATGTTTTTGTTAATTTGCTTTATTGAAATAGAAACATTCTCTACAATAATGGAATTTCAGTGGAAGTGTGGCAGAAAAGCATTTGTGCAATTTGCCCATATATATATTTATTCTTGGCAAAATCTGTTCACAGATTTTGAACCCAGCTCCTCATGCCAGCACAGACATTGGGGTTTGAACACACTATGCCCTCCCTAATTAAAGAAAAATATGCACTGAACAATCCTTGTTTCTTCTGTAGCTAAGCAAGAGCTGTCTCTTGGCAGAGTATATTGACTTGTTGCATCAATAGACTGTCAAACTCCTCTTTTACCTTAAAACCAAATTTTATATTTTCATTTTATCTTTATTTTACTTTCATTCCTGTTTTTTTCTTTGCAATCTGCTGACATTTACCTCTTTGCATCAACCGTGAAGATAATGGGAAGGAGTCATTCATTTTCTGACGGGCTGGAACATTTTTTCCCCTTTTTCCTTTCAGCTATTTATGTTCTATTTCTATTTTGTTTTCCTATGACTTTTTGTATGGATTACTCTAAGATGCGTTTGCCACATGGTAAGTCCATATAGGGACACTGCAAGGGATATTTCTAGAAATGAATTATGTCACCACACTGTGCTATTTGGCACACAAATACTGCTGCTTCTTTGAGCTTTTATTGGAAACAGACTTTGAAGTGGGTGGTCAGTGACAAGACATTGTTATAGTTTCTGGACACAGGCTTTTCTTTGGTAATACACAAAGAGGTAGAACTTTCCAGATTTCACTTTTGTTAGGGCATGTATATTACACTGTACATCACTCTGTTTCAACAGATGGAGCAGGACCTCAAGGGGTTCTGCAGTTTCCTCACTGCAGATGGAGGATCACTCCATCTCCATAGAGTTTGTCTAGCTTGCAGCTAGAATACTATGTCCATTTTTAGGACCCCAGCACAAAAAAGACAACAATAAACTGGGGTGTGTTCATGAAGGGCCACTGAGGCAGCCAAGGAGCCTGTTTCATGTGACTTCATTGGGACAGTGTGTTTAAGGAGGAAAGGTCTCAATACTGATTTTCCTACACCACAGGAGAAACACACAGCCCTCTGACAGAGCAAAGAGATTCATTTCCCTGGGCAACAAAATGAACCATGAGATTCTGCCCTTAGTGTAGATGTGGTACTCAAGTATGTGAAACTGCACTTTAAATTTAGGATAGAACTTGTCTCAGGGCAGATTGCACTCCTCCCCTCACTCGCTGGTGACCTCTCTGCAGGACCATTTCTATTATAGGACTCTCAGACCATTAAGAGATTTTTGCATTTATGATATATTTATAGCTGCTGTAAAAAATGAGCCCTGATGTCATCGGGGATGAGAAGCTTTCTTTCACCTCCGGGTGGCACTGCTTAAAAAATGCTTCTGTGCTTGAAAGATCTCTGTAGAAACTGTCCATGACACGTTTCACAACTACAGTACGTGGCCTCATCATGCACAACAGATAAACTGGTGAGACAAGCTTCTGATCACAAACCACAGACACAGAGGGAGCTCCAGGGTTTTGTCACTTTACACCCATTGTCCATATGCCACAGTTTCAGATTGTTGTTTTTCTGAACAGACATTATTAGTATTAGGATTGCTTTTCTGTGTGTTACTTGATAAAAATTTTACTACAGTTTTTACATGCACTGTTTATATGAAGTTATGCTTACCTGCTGATAAAAGATCAGGGAGGAAACAAAACAGGAAATACCATTTTGATCATCTATCTGTTCCAGACAGACACTGTGATATATGCTCTTACATATATCAAATATTATTCCCTTCCACTATCAGGGAAAGACCAGAGTTACGTCTCCAAGATTCTTAAAAGTCATAATTCACCATCTGAAAAAAAATATTATGATATTAAAAAGGATTTCTGGTTTTCAATTTATTTGTGTCTGGCTTGCAAGTTCTCAGGGCACTGCTGGGTTAGTCTCTTCAGAACTGCCCATGTTCCACTGCTCCACAATGAGTGGAGATGCAGTTATTCTCCCTGAAAGCTGAAACTCTCACTTTTTGTGGTATTTTAAGGAAGATAACATAGGCTATGAAAACCACAAGAAAACTGAGATCACTGGTTGTGTTGCCTAGACACAAACTGTACAGATACTGTCACCTCTTGTACCTTGGCTTCCATAATCCCATCTCAAGAGCAGGTCCTTTCTTTAAAAGAGAGGAAAGGTTAGGGCAGATGCAGAGCTGTGGTGTTCCCCAGATTCTGCAGTCATTTACTTAGGTTGGGTTTATTCCTGCATTTGAAATAGTCTGTTACTGATCTGTTGATGGAATGCAGAGGTAGGATGTAGGAGGAGGTCTGAAGAAGATCAGATACTCAGTGGGGGAAGGAGGAATTCTTGCTCCATTTAAAAATAAAATCTTATGACCTGAACCTGCTACTATTTATTTATTTTAATGGTAGATCACTGTAAACTTTGGAACTCTTAAAAAAAATTAATATAGGTTTAATTTACTTTATGCTTCTCTGAATTTTTCCTTTTCTTCTGGTGCTGGAAAGAAAACCTGCAAAGAATATTGAAAAGAGAAGAAAAAATACCACAGGATTTGGCCAGGATATATAATTTGGTATCTCATTCTTCAAAACCAGTTTCTAGTTCAGACAAGAAATTGTTCATCTACACACTGAAATATGGATATGTTGTATGGTGAATTTTAGGCATTATATTATACTCTGATTCACCAGTATGTTCCTCCATTTTCATGTAACTGGAGAAAATTAAGTGAAACAATATCCTAAACTGCAGTGCTTCTCTGTAACGTTCTCAGTAATACATTATCATACCTGTCATGTAATTCCAAATGAGTAATATAGCCCTTTGTTACATAATTTCATAATTTGCCTAGATTTTTAGGCCTGAGTGTAGGATTTGGAACTGCTCCTAAACTCTCCTAAATGTGATCTTGGATTTCCAGAGTTCCTGAGCCTTCAGCAAGTCACATATTCTTGAAACAGCAAAGCTCTTTATCTGATATCTAACTTGAGCAAATAAGTCTGTATCACTGTGGTCAGAGGAATATGACATTTCTCAGTCACTCTACCCTCAAATAATTTGTCTCTCTGGAGCCTTAATCTCTGCCTTTTTCCACATTTAATACATCTAATATAGTTTTGCATGAAAATATCATAAAGCTTCACTAACTTGTGTTTGTGCAATGTTTTGTATGATACTTGTAAGCTATTATATGACTGTTGGAGGTGTAGAATAAGGTCTTAAATAAACAATGTTTTCAAAAGCTTAAATAAAAATTTTCTCCACAGTGTTGAACTGTATTGCAAAGGAAAACATTTGTACAAGGTAAAGTTTACAGTACAGAAGACACGGGTTACAGGATATCATTTGCATACCACTCAAAGATTAACAACTGAAACTATGATCAGGGAATAATCAGGCTGTTGCTGAAGTATTCAATGTGTGTTTGCTGTTGCTATAGGTGGTGTAGAACATGATACTGAACTAACATCAACATCTGTTTTCAGGTAGGGCAATAGCATTTGGAACACACTGTGGCTGGGATGTGTGTGAGCAGAAAGAAGCAGTATCCATCACTTAAACACCATCTGTGTGACTTTGGTTATTCTCTCACATATTATAACACTTCAAGGATCATGGTTGCTAGAAATTTGCTTTCCAGAGCATCAGGTAATACCTCTTTCACTTTTTTCCTGATTATTATTTCTATAGAGTGATAATATATCACAATGGATTTATATTCTGATTACACTGCAGCATATTATATTTGTGGTTGTTTGGCTTTAGTTTTTTAAAGAGATTGCGCCAAAATATTTGTTTTTAACATTTTGACAAATGTTAATTTTTTTTAATGCATACACTCTTCTACCTGCTATTTTCTCTGTCAGACTTAGGAAAGATGTGTACCAACACTTTTAAATTTGACTGGGTAAGTTAATCACATTACTTCATGTATGGTTTTCTTACTCTTTAATTCCATATCCACAGGATCACAGGCCTGGCAACTTTCTTTGACTTCAGTCGCAGCCTCTTTTTTCACCCAAAAGAGACTATTTAAATGCTTAACTTAGGTGCTACTTGAAAAATTTTATGTTAGTGATTATGAAAACACCTTCAAAATAGATCAGACTAAGAGATGCCACTTAAAAATTATAGGTTAGCACATTCTGCTAGAGCATGAGAAAGAACAGTTCATGTTATACTTTGTAATTGTCAACTGCATTTTTACCTATTCTAACTTTGCATTTGTAGTCAAGATGCAATACTTTGCTTTACTGAAAACATTTTTCAGGGTTGTAACCAATTTCCCCATTTGTGCATCTCAAATGAAATTAAAAGAGTTTAATTTGCAGAAAATTTGACTTAAAATTTTTGAAGAATCCTATAAATGATATTGGGATATAGACAAACCTAAACTATTGGCTTACTAGCTTAGGTGGTAAATTTTCTCCCATGTTTTACTGAGCTCATGAAAAAGATAGTGTCTAATACTCAGGGGTGCCAGCAGTGATCCTGAGCACAGTAATTGTCTATTTGGTCCTCTTTTTATTCTGTCGCATAGTGTTATTGCCTCTTGGCTGAATATGGGATTTACATTACCAAGGAATGGTAGCTATCTGTCAGTGCTGTTTTATAGTATTATAAATTCAAGTTCATGGATTTTTCCAGCCTGGCAAAACATATTAGGAGTATTCCATCCAAAATCCATGAGAAAGACATTGCTGAGTAGCAAGATACATCTTAAAAATTTTGCTTTCAGCGTTAGAAGAAAACAGACAATAAAGCCTCTTCTTTCTCTCTAGGAAAAAAAAAACCTTCCTGAAAGATTTGCAACAAAGTGCTGCATCTTTGTGCATCCCAAGCTCTTACTCTGGGAGATTGCATCTATGGCTGTGCACCTCCTTTAGGAATAGGATGACAAAACACACAAGCTGTGGCTCTGTGTGATTATTGGAGGAAAAACTTGGAAAAACCTCCTTAGAGGCCAGATATTTGCTTTAGAAGCTTCTTGATTCAGACATCGCCATATTCATGCTGTATTAGTTGGCCTTTACCATGAATTTCCAGTGATCTTTTTGAAACGTTCTGTTTTGAAAGGAGAAGAAAGTTATAGTCTTTCCATTGGAACTTATAGGGTTTTTTTTAAATTACACAAATGTTGCTCTACCAACCTTTCCCAGCTTTCACACAGCACGTGCTGATGTAGACCACTCTTGCCTATGCAGGAAAGCCATAATGAATGTTATGAACAGTTTAAGCAGTAACATGCAACTGCAGATGTAGAGAAAAGCCTACCTACAACTGTGAAATCAGGGTCTTACTGTGCTAGGCACTGTGTGAACAACTTGTTGAACATGATTTCTGTCTCAAGTTAAATATGGAGAGGCAAAGTGTGACGAAGGGATAGAAGCTTTTTACCTGCCACACCCTCTAGATCCTAGTTTTTAGTCTAAGTGACATGGTTTAGAAACATTAAATCATGAAGAAGTCTAAGGATTAAGGTTGTAAAGCAGACTTTAAAGATCTAAAAAGGTCATCTAATTGATTAGGGGGAACCTCTTCAGTCAGGTACTTTATCTTTGTTTTGTAGAGCATGAAGCCAGTTTAGCCTAAATCAATGAGGTATCAATTTATGGCTAACACATACAGTGGTTTCACAAGATAAAAGATGTATTTGATTGAAGGAGCTGCTCTGTGTAAGAAATCAGTGTATCAATTTTAATAGTATTAAACTGTTGCAAAAAAATTCTTGTATACAAGCCTTCAAAGTCCCAGGCTGGGAAAACTGTGCCTTTCCTTACATTTGGACTTGCATCTTGATGTAGAGAAATGTTATCCCCACTGCCAGTGAACAAAGATGAAAGAGCATGTTTGGATGACACTATCACTGATCTCACTTTTGGACTCAGTAAATTAAAATGGAAACCAGTGCATGAATGATCTTAGCTTTTTATATTGCTTTAGAATGACAGACCTGACTTGAGATTTTTTTGGAAGTAAAACTTAAACGTTTTTTTAGAAAATATGAAAATATTTGTGCCAGGTAGGACAAGAAACAGCAAGAAAAGCCACTAACCACTCCACAATAAGCAGTAGTAAATGCATTTTACTGGGATTGGGATGGTACAGACCTGCCTTATTGCAGAATTGAATTCAGCAGTACAATTTTATTTTGATTTTGCTCCAGCTATGCTATGCAGAGATAGATTTGAAGTTGACATACATCTCAAAGCTGAGTGTATAAACACAGCAAGTTTGTGTTTGCCTTTCTAGACAAACAATTCTGGAGACTCAGAATTCCCCTGTGAGGTTCCTAGATCCCTGTCTGGGGACTGCAGATGCAGTGGCTTAAGTGTCATTGATATGATTAAGAGGAAAATATATTTTACTTCTTTTGATTGTTCTTTGGGATGATTGCTAATACTAAGGGGAATGACATAGCCATCTTCATGGCTGAAGTTTGAAGAATGGTAGCAAAACACACACTCTCAGATGTTATTATCTTCTTTCCTATGATATAAACAATTCTATTTACTCATCAAAAAGAAAGTGGCTTATTTGTCCAGTTATGACCCTTTAAAAATGTCTTAAGGAGCCCCCTCCTTGTTGAAGTGAATGTTCAATGCATTCACTTCTTGTGCCATGGCAACACGTGCTTTCAGTTTCCTGGTATGTGTTCTACTGCCTTGGTATCAATTGTGTCAGCAGCACCTGCAAAATAAGCAGTATCCTTGGAGACTGTAAAGTGAACATGGGAGCACCCTATAGCTTGTGTGATTGCATTTTGTGTCCTGATATGTGATAAAGATCACCCAGGAATGGCTTGTCAACTCATAGTTGTACAGTATTCAGTGGTACAAGTTGCTATGCATGAGATCTGAGATTTGACCCGAATGATAGCACAGAAAAAGTATCTTGTGCTGTGCAAGGAACAGATTATGTTGTAACAATAGAAATATGACTAAAAATAGATGATATAAGAATTGTAAGATTGAGTTCTGTTTTTCTTGTTTGCCTTATGCTTTCCTTATAAAATGCTTCAAGCGAATAAAAAGTTGTAAAATTTCATTTTCTTTCTATCTGATGTGCACATTTTGTGTGGACAGTTCGAGCAGATAACGCAAAACCAACAAAGCAAAACTTGAGGACACATGGAAGAATTACCTGCTGATGGCTTAAAAGCACTTAGTAAAACAGAATTTATTTCCCAAGAAACTGAAAGTGTGCACTGCAGCTTTATTTGAGACACATTAGAGTATAATTTTAAAAAACATTTTAATCCTTATAGTTCTTTTTCTGTGTCTGTCCTGCTCTGGTGTTATGCTGGCCATAATCCTCCATATTTAATGAAAGCCTCTCCATTCAGTGGCATATTTCAGGAATTCTTTTCTGGTCCATTTAATCTCTCCCAGATCTTACTGGTGGGAGAGTGAGCAAGCAGCTTGGATGGTGCTTGGTTGGTCTGAGATTAAACCATGACAATGGTACATTTTTCACTGTATTGGAAATTGGTCTGTTCAGATCTTAAATATGACTTGATCTGTGTTGTGCCTGTTTAGTAGAGGAAAAGGAGTAGCCAAAAGGAATGAGCAAGAAAAGTAAATTAAAATAAATTCAAACAGGAATGATACTGAGAATAATTTTCTGTTTCTCACAACTGGGCTGATGTAGCTTTCAGGGAGCAAATTTGAAAGCAAAAGTTGAAAGGCTGGGGTTTTTCCCACAAAACTTGATATTGTGAAAATCTTTATCATACCTGTCATGGATGCTCTAATGTATAAACAAAAGACAAAAGAAGGAATAAAGAAAAGCTAATGGAGAATATATTCATCAACAGCTGTTGAACACTATGGTCTGTAAACAACCTCAGACTTGGGATACCTCTCATCATTTGGAATTTGACAAGTTAGATGGGCCAGAGAAAGTATCTGTGATAGATGCTATGATTATGGCCTTTCTACCTAAGACTCTGCTGGCAGTGGTCAGAGATTCTTGCTAAGATGTTTTTTTGGTCTGGCTTAGCCCCAAAGGTCTTAAGCTCAAAGATTTTTTTCTTCCCAAAGATGAAAAGCTTGCTTTTGCCACCCTGGCATAGGAGGATAGTAGCAATAATCTGGGTAGTGTTGCTGTGAAGGTCCAAATAAGTCACGCTAATTTATCACAACGACTTAAAGCTCTTTCCTCCACCCCCAGTTTTTGTTGCTGACAGATGACCCAACAGGATTGTTTTATTCTATCCACTTACCCAATGTGTCTGCTGATGAAGGATTTCTGAAGACTACATGCCAAGGTAGAGCTGTCCAAGAGATACCTTCTACCACAAATTGTTAGGGTGAGCCCTTTGAAACATAGCACATTAGCAGCAACCTTTCCTTTGAAGCAGCACATTCCACATAATTTCTCTTCTGTACATGCCTTCTCTGCCCCTTAGCCACAGCAGTCTCTGCTGTGTTTCGTGCCATCATTGCTCATTCTGATACATTCCTTTAGTAGATTGTAGGTGATTCAGTGCTGGGCCTTAGCTTTTTAAATGTCACAGAGGTGTCATGAATTTTTTCTGACCCTCAATAAGAACACAGTCATCAGGAGTAAAAAAAAATTATAGGAAACAATCGAACTGAGAAGCCCAAAGACAATGCAACAACATAAGAAAATACCTCCCAAAACTTCTGTATCTACTGCCTACAGTTTCCAACAGCACTTCTATGACACAGATCTTTTTCCCAATGGTTTACCTTTGCCAAGCAGTAAAAATGTTGTACTTTTTCCAACCGTTTGAATATGCAGGCCCACTCATCTTAAAAATAATTCAGCTTTGAGTTTGTCTTTTTGTTCCTTTGACAGCTCTGTTACAAAGCAGTGTTCTTCTCAATGTGAGGGTGCTTTGGTCCCCTTCTAAATGAGTACCTACTGAGCATCTTTTGTCAGTCTCTTCAGTCAGCAAAGGTCCTATTGTTATACAGTGATCTAGGTCCCCAAATTCAGATGGTACATTCTGACAAATTCAGACCATAAGTGTGTTTTGTTCTAGTAGGAGAGACAGTGTAATATGTTCAACATTAGATTTGCGCCTATTCTAAATATATTTTGACCTCGGTTCTCTGCAGGAAGGTGCTGAGGCCTTTATTCTAACAATAGACTTCACTGTTAGAATCAGGTACCTAAATTTCTTTTAAATCTCAAAATTTACAGGGAGAAAAGGTCAAATCAAGAGCTGAGAATTCAAACTCCAAAATTTTAAAAACTTAAAAAATTTATTTTGTTTTCTCTTTGTCAGCAGCCTAAATTGCAATTATTTTCTAAAGAACAGTTTTATCAGTTTCTGAGAATCCCCCAAAGAGAAGATTCTCTAGTGCATTGTAAAATTTTAGATAAAAGGATTTTATAATTTTTACATTGTTTAAGATACTGTGCTTTTAGAGCACCACTCCATGTGCTATTTTAGTAAATAGAATATACTGTCTACCAACTGTGTAATTTTCTCCTATTTAACAACTACACCAGTCCAGTTTAAGAAACTTGCTTAATCAGTTTCTTATATATAATTAGTCATATCAAGAATGTAGCTGTTTCTCATTAGTTTTGTGTTTGTGCATAATATCAACTCTGGTTTGTTACCATTTATGTAATCTTGGGTTTGAATTTTGAAAATGTTTGTGAATTTTCATTTTGGCATTTTTATGAAAATAGTTAAGACAGAAATGGTGTAGAGCTTCATTTATTGAAAAAAACCCCAAACTTTTGAAATTTTTCTGCAATTAGAAAACATTCAAAGCCTGCTATGGATAAACAGATGAGGGCATGTTTCATAGGAAGCCTGAACGGAGTAACATCTAGAAAAGTTTGGGCAGGGGACAAAGAATGTTGTTGAAAGATGCTACACTAGACAGCTCATGCTAAGTTTGATAGTAGCTGAAGGTGTTAAAAATTGCACATGATCTGCCTGACTTGACCTTAGGCTGTGATCTTGTTAACCACTTAACAGTTTTTTTCCCTTTAATTCTGACTTCAGGTAGGCCAGGCTATAAACATAAAGCCACCAGATACTTAATAATTTAATCCACTGGGTCTTCCTGTCAGATCAGTTTGTAAGGTATGATAATAGAAGCTGAACCATTTAGATAATGGTGTCTTATATCAACACAGGGCACAGTTCTGCATGTTTGGGTCATTTATAATGCTACATTTGTTATCATGTTTCCCCAGATCACTGAGTAATATCAGTTTGTGAATAAAATCCTGGGTAACTGAAGCAGGGCAAAATGGATACTGCTGATACAGGTGAACAGGAAATACTGAAAAGCTCTTGCCTGTAATGCAGTTTTCTTCACGTGAAAGTTGTAAATTCATAACCTACCTTTTAGCTTTGTAGTTGAGAATTCCTTCTGTATTCCCAGCTGATTCTAATTTTCTTGGGACTTGTTGGACTGTGGCCTGAGTGTTGGTCTGTCTGTAGGTAAGTGATGAACCTGGACATCACTGCTTGGGAAAGTGGCCTGCTGCTGAGATCTCCTCAGCAGTACCATGTATGGTGAGCGTGCCAGCTTGCCTTCTGCTGGCTTCCCATAGAATTTTCACTCAGGTTACCTAAAAGACTCTTGATGGCCAGGTCACAGATTATCTTAAATACAGATTAAAGCAGTAACATCTTTCATGTGGAAAAAGGAGCTCTCTTTAAAAAAGGCCTGGATTGTGATGGAAATAACACTTTTTTAGACTTTGTTCAAATATGTGAATAGAACAACTTCCACCTTTCTGACTTTTCATCTTCCGAGGACAAATTTCAGTAAAAAAGACAATTTGTTTTTCAGCTGAAAATTTACTAAGTATTTGTAGAGTTGAGAATAAAACAAAAGCCTGATTCAAAACCTGTCATTAAGGCAAGAGCCTGCATCATGCATACTTCTGCTTTTGGGAAGAGGAAAACAACATGTGGCACAGGAAAATCAAAGTATTCATTAGAATACTGGGAAATGTACATGCACTGTCTTGACAAGTACAGTTTCGTGCCTTTGATACGATGGACAAATATGCACATAAAAATTACATTTTGGCTACTGGAAACTTAAGGGATTTTGATCAATCTTGAATATTTTATTCAGACACAACAAATTCCAGTTTTTGTAGTAACTGAGTGGAAACTTAATGGAAGGGGTTTTTTTCTGTGTAATTTTTTTCCACCTGAAATTATTGTCAGTGCTGCACTTCTGTCAAAATCCCAGAACATTAGATTTACTTTATTACACCCTTCTCTTGATGAATGAGAAATGCAAGGTGTATTTCCAGCTACACTTTTAGGCAGACGTTTTGCTTGAAGTACGTTTTATCAACTTATAGGAGAACTTAAACCAAATCAAAATGTATTTTGTGGTTTAGCTTGTGACATTAAACTGTTGGCGTCTCTACCGTGGCAAAATGAAAAGAAATAAGTCTGTAACCATTTCATAACAAGGGAGAGTGCCTGCTAGGACAGATGGCTTACTTGTGTTCAGATAAATAATCTTTTTTGAAGCAGCAGGACACATAGCAGCTTAGATGATGCAGATTCTTGGCTTGCTGATTAGTCTTTCCAAAACTAACAGATCCAGGATTTGAATGTTCATTAGCCTTGTTGCATGAGCTGCTCAGACACCAGCCTTTAAAGGCTGAGACTGCAGTTGTTTCAGTGAAAAACGAGAATCAAAGGGTTGTGAGAGTTGCCTGCAGATTGTTTAATGATGGCTTCAAAATAACAACAAGGGTAGAGGAAAAAATAATTAGCTAATTTATTCAGATTCTGACACAGCTTTTGTGTTGTTCTCAGACTGAGCTCTGTGGTCCTTAAATTCCAACAGCTGTTATACAAACTTATATCCCATGACAAAGCCTATCCCTGTTTTTCTTTTGCAGGATTAAAAACTGTGAGTGAGCATGTGCTAGATATCTAACGTCCTTAATTCACAATTTTCTGTGTTAACCCCCCAGGCAATAATACTCATAACAAATGCTGCTGCCATTTGCACCTCAGTTTACTTGCTGTGTGATTAAGGATTACAATGAATTTTAGAGAGGATTGTTTGGATTTCTGGAAATGGGCTAGCAATAGACAAGTTGCTTTCTCTTCTATACTAATGTCTGTTTAAAAGTCTTTGCATTCCAATCCTCTGTCCAGTGTCACTCTGTGGAAAGATGTCGATAGGTAACTCCAGCAGCAATGGAGAGGAGGAATTTCTCCTCCTCCCTTTCCTAGAGACAGCTCTTGCTTTTTGGCTGTTTCTGTGGCCCTGACACCTTGACCCTCATCTGATACATTTGCAACAGAGAAGGACACGTGAAAATATTATTTTGCCTCTAGAATGTTACCTCGATGTGGATGAACAAGTAATGCCTTAAAGCAGAAGCGTCTGCCCTGCTGGTGAGATTACTTAAGTTTTTTCCCCTCCCAGCTGGGAGTAATTTCATTACATTTTGCAGTAAAATTGTACTGGTTGGCTTTCTGTAGCTAAAAGAGATAAAAATCCTGAGAACAAAGTTTACTTGGCAGTGGTACATATTTAATGTGTGAAATGTATGTTTCCCAATCTAAAGATAGAAGGAAAAAGTAAAAGAAAAAACGATTCCCAGAACAAGAAAGACATGGGCTTTCTGGCATGAGTCCAGCAAAGGGTCACTAAGATGGTTAAAAGATTGGTGGAGCATCTAATATTCAAAGAGAGGCTGAGAGACCTGGGTTTGTTTAGCCTTGAGAAAAGTCAGGGTAGGCTGTTCATGCATATAAATAGCTGATGGTCAGGGAGTGAAGAAGATGGAGCCAAACTCTCAATGGTATCTAGAAAAAAAAGGAGCACAAATTGAAATACAGGAAATTCCACTAAAATATAAGAAAAAGCCAATTTTAATGTGAGGGTGGTGAAACACTGGCACAGGTTGCTCAGAGACAGAGGCATCTCATCCTTGGAAATATTCAAAAGCCATCTGGGACATGGTTCCAGGTAACCTGCTATGGCTGACCCTGCTCTGAGCTGTGGGTTGGATTAGGTGATCTCCAGAGGCACTTTCCAACATCAGCTGCTCTGTGATTTCAAGTCAAAACCCTTACAAACTATGTCTTAATGGTCTGTTTCATAATGATCTGAATGGGCACCAATATCTGCTTGTTTGTATGTCTAAAGAAGCACCTGTAACAAGTAAATCAATTTTTGATGTACAGGCAATTTAGCCTGGTTATTAAAGGACTAACTGGTACTTGCCTTCTTTTTTGTAAAAAGGAACAATATTCTTTATTCTGTATGTGTAATTCAGTGCATTTGACTGTATGCTCTAGCCTAATTTTGCATCTATTTTGGAGTAATGATAGGCTATAACTGCTTTTATAAAGCAAGAATTTGCACAGAAATAATATTTGAGAAAGGGGTCTGCTCTGGGATCTCGGGTGCTAGAAAGCTGGAATATTTCCAGAATCTTATAAGATCTGTGTTTGTGTTATGATGTTCACATGTAGAAAGCTGGAATATTTCCAGAATCTTATAAAATCTGTGTTTGTGTTATGATGTTCACATGTAGAATCATAAATACATTTGCAGCTGTGCAACATCACTTTCTAAAATAATCCTCTAAAATTTAACTATCAACTCAATCTGAACAGATGCAAAAGGAGCATTTTTCTTTCTTTCTTGCCTGGCTCAAAACCCAGTATGATCAGTCATGTGAAACAAGTAAATAACTGTTTGCATTATATGTAGTTAAAGAATAATGCTACCAATCAATTCTGAAACTTGAGCCTGCAGTTCTATGTTGGTGTCACAGAAGTATTAATTCTCTTGAAGCTAGCATTCCTTCACAGGCCAAGTCAGAGTGAAAACCATATGAAAAATGTTGAAGTTTGCAAGTGAGTACACTGGGAAGTGATTTATCAGCAGGGAGGGAGCTAATCTCTTTCCAGTTTTTGTCTGGAAATTGATGGGTTTGTTTCATAGATAAGGCTCTGACATCAAAGACAAACTGAAAAGAGGCACTGCAAAAGGCTTATGGGTGTGGACAGTATTAGTTCTAGCACAGGAGCAAATTTTGTCATCAGTTATAAATATCTTGATGAAGTTAAGTGATATGAATAATTTTATATGACATTTCAAAAGTACCCCTTTTTTAGCTGCTCTGTCATTCTGATATTAAAAATATGAGCAAATACAGAATCACAAATGACTGAAATTACATTTTCTAGATTTATATGTTTTGAAGTTGTCTTTGCCAGAGGTTGGGGCTGAGATAGAAAATTTCCTGAGCATTGTACAACCTAGAGCATTTTGCACTATGTTGGATTGCAGAAATATAGCAAACTTTATGCTTTAACAAGTCAGTCTCCTTAGGTGTTAACAGAGAGCTCTTGAAAGCATTAGGTCAAATTCACTGCTGGCATAATTTATTTTACCAAATCTCTCCTTTTTAGAAAGAAACAGCAGGTTTCTGGAGGAGAAGCCAAATTGGCTTCTTTTCCATATACAGATTTTGCATCAGCATTTCTGTTAGCTGAAATTTACTCACTTTATCTTTGCTTCCTAGAATGGACAGGGTTGCTCCCTTGTGTTGCAGATCTCTCAGGGTTTTTTTTTTTTCTGTCCCTGTGAGGGACCTTGTTTTGATATAATCCTTTCTTTTGTGGATATTTAAGTATGCTATAGGAGTTTCTACTTTAGGACACTAATAACAGAATAAAAGCCTAGGCAATGCAATGCTACTACTTCTTCATAAACTTTGGGACAAAGATTCTTTTTCTCTGTATTTGTCCATTGACTTCTCATTAGGATTCTGAACTGAGTAGGATGTAGTGGCTAAATTTGATTCTTAGACAGGTGTACATTTGCTTTGCAGTGACTTCATGTGACCTTAAACTCAATTTTCTTTAAATAGAAAATGTTACCTTTTTAAATTGAAATGTATTAGTTGATTACTGACATTGTCATGAGGAGGAAAAGATTCAAGCAGTGATTTGACACATACTTTGTATAAAAGAGACATTACCCTTTATCAGCATAAAGATATTAATCCTTCTTTCAACAACGTGCACTAATAATTTTGAAGAAGGACTTTTAATACTGAATAATGTTCATTGGCTTTCTTTTGAGCATCTCTGTTACCACACCTATGCACTCCTAAAGTAATGCTTTACTTTTTCATGCATCAGTAGTACTGAGTTGCTTGTAGATATTAGTTGAACAGCATGCTTATAATATCACAGAAAGATCAAGTGGATCTTCTCTTGTTGTTGTAATTTGCTACAAGTCCCTGGGCATTTAGGAGAGTAAGGCCAGCTTATGTTAGCTGCCATGGGGCAGGCTCCCAGTTATGCAATTTTTATGCTCTTGGTTTAATTGTTAAGAAACACAGCATTTGCTTTTTAAGATGTGATCACAAAGTTGATTGTCCTGTTAAATTCATGTTTTTTTCCCATCATGCAAGACTTTTGAAATTTCAGTTGGTTATTTTTTCTCATATCCTGTGAATCCAGAGTTAAAGTCTCAAATGAGGGGGAAAAAAATTTGGCATCAACCAAGAAAAAGTTCTGATCAGTTTGAAATATTTCATTTAAATGGTTTGATATGTTATTTTGATTGTGATCTTTTCTTATTTTACCATTTTAAAGATATGGTAAGTTTCAAAAATAAAAGTGTGTTCAAACCAAAGAACTGAAATTTCATTTAAGAAATAGCAGAATAAGGTATTTGAGAACTTTTTTTTTTTTTTTTTTTTGAGAATGTTAAGTATTGGAATGCATCAAACCAAATTTCCTCTGAACAGTTTCAACTTAGACAACTTTGAGCCCAAAGCCCTTGGTCACAGTATTAGTTTCAGTTACTTGAATGGGATTACTTGGCCAAAGGACACAGTTTGTGTCAGTTTGTGGACAGGTTGTCTGAAATCGACCAGTACCAAGGGAAATAGTGCTATAAGTAAAGATTTCCTATTAGAAGAGTGAGGATTTTAGCTCTGAATCCTTTTGAAGATAACTAAAGCAAAAGTATTTTCAGCCTCATTTGTCCCTTATCTACATCTGCTGCCAGCAGGCATTGTGTTTAGAAAAGGAATATTTATGAGGCAGTAATTCACACAAAACACCTTGATTTTCATCTAGATGAGCTGCACAAGCGAGGAGATGCAGTTTCTGAATTCAGGGATCTGTGTTTCTCCTGGGGAGTGGCAGTGGGTTAGCCACTGCTAAGAGCCAAACACCCACCCAGCTGCTCACCCACTCCTCCTCAGGGGGCAGGGGAAGAAAATAGGATGAGAAAACTGGTGGGTTAAGATAAAGTTAGAGAAACTGCATACCAATTACTGTTGTGAGTAAAAGAGCCCTGACTTGGGGAAAAAGAATTTAATGCATTGCCAATGAAAATAATTCAGATAGTGAGAAACAAAGACAAGCAATGAAACAGCATCTTTTCTCTCCCTCTTCCAGGCTCAACTTCACTTTCTCTCAGATTCTACCACCCACCCCACAAGCAGTACAGTGAGGGATAGGGACAGGCACAGTCCATCTGTAGCAGATCCTCTCAGTCTCTCCTTCCATCTGATACCCTTCATCTGCTCCAGTGTGGGTCCTGCCATGAGCTGCAGTCCTACAGGGGAAAAAACTGCTCTGGCATGAGGTCTCCCCAGCCCACATTCAGATCCCTGCTTCAGTGTGGGCTGTTCAAGGGGCTGCAGGGGAATTTCTGCTCCAGCATTTGTAGCACCTTCTCTCCTTCTTCTCTTGTATTGTTGCCTACACTGCTGTTTCTCACTCCCTTTTTTTTCCTCCCCTGCCTGTCCAGCATTTTTCCTTTTCTTAAATATGTCATCACAGATGTGTGAACATGATGGATTCAGCTCTGTCCTGTGCTAGGTCTGTTAGAGCCGACAGGAATCACCTGTGTCCAGTACAGAGTAGCCTCAGCCTCCTTCCATTCCTCCCCTTATCCCCCCTACTACCAAAACCTTGACATGGACAACCAAAGCATGAGCTTGTCTGCCTGCAACCCTGACAATAGTGCTTTTAAAAATAAACCAGGGGATATATCTTTGCTATATGACATAAAAGGTAGCATGGTCTAAGACAGTTACAGAAGCAACAAAACTTTGAACTTGACGGAATAAAAAAGCCCTTCTATTATCTAATAACAGTCTGTCTATCTATCTATCTATCTTTCTATCTATCTATCTATCTATCTATCTATCTATCTACCTATCTATCTATTCTGAGTGCACATATATAAACAATTTGGCCCTTTTAAAAGGACTGTTATTACTAACTATTAAATATCCTGTTTGAGAGCAGGTTAATTATGAGTCATTATTATCCCTTCCATGATTCTGTTCTCTAGCTTTGAGATTTAGACTTCTGTTCCCACTTAAACTGATCACGTGCCATATAGAATGAAACTGAATTATTGATGATAGATGAAAGATAAATCAAAATGTATCAGTTCAAAAAAGCTCTGATATATTTAAAATTAAGAAAATTCACAACTGCATTGGGGATGGGCAAAAAACAGTGGTAAAATTCAAGCAAAATAATGGGAATTAAGGGCCTGAGGTATGTGTGGAGTGGACTTGGGTATGGTTCTTGTTTGGCACATTAGTTTACTAGCTGGTAGAAATGGTTCTCACAAATTAAAATGAGCCTATTTTGAATTAGCTCCTTTTGTAGTGTGCAGACACTTTGCTATTACTTAGTACTCTCTCATCTTACCTTCTTGCTTCTGCAGCTATTTTAGGTTACATCTTGATAGGGAGCTTTTTTTTTGAGTTGCAAACAAGTTTGTTGTTATTTATTGCAGTACAAACAGCATGTATGTTAGGAATTATCTCTCAATTTATATTTTTAGTCTGAGAAAATCCTAGGAAAATCTGTAATTTAAGGGATATCAGTGGCAATAAAAAGAAAGTATCTAAATGAAAATTTGTTTTTTAACTCTGTAGTGAGGTCACAAAATAATTACTTTTCACCTCCATTTCCTTCAGTTTCTGAAAGGAAATAAATGTTAAGATTATATTAAGATAATCCAGAAAACACTGTGAAGAAAACCTTTTACATTTTCTTTTTCTCTGTAGTTCAAAAAGGCAAAGGAGTAGCTCAGTTCAGCTTGAGGTTATACATCTTACAAAAATGATGCAATGACTGTAATAGCCTCTGATATCACCACAAGAGCATGGACGATGTGGCGTAGCACGTACTGCGTTTTTCAAGCAGCAAGTCTTCTTTCCAAAAGCAAAAATTAAGCCTAAAATAACATTAAACCACTAAGACAGTCTAATTGCTTAGAGACAGTTCGCGTGACCAGATTATAGTACGTCACTTCTTTTTAGATCAGTCTTTTCTAAGTAAACAGACATCCTTCAGCATCTGAGCATTTCCCTGTGGCAGTCTGCTGAGGAAAACCTGAGAAGAGACCTATCCGACATGGCTCTTCCCACTCGCCGTGATTTATTTGAAGTCACAGGGATTGCTTATCTGCCGAGATAGAGCCGCAGAGCCTGCGCCCGCCCGCTTGCTCCAAGTGGAGGGTCCATTGTTCTGTCACGGCACTGCAGAGATTGCCAAGGGTTGACCTTGGCTGGTGACCTTATCAGAGGTGATTTTGCAAAAATTTACTAGTTTATTTCAGTAGCATTGAAATAATTGTCTGCAAGTTGCTTTTTTTTCTTGATACGTTCCAAGTGAAAGCCACGAGGATTGTGATTCCAAGCAGAGGTCGCTCCGAAGGGGGTTTTGTGCTTCTGAGGAGTTTTTTATTTTTTTATTGTCTAAGGCCTTTGCTGCCTTCAGATTCTCTGAAGACAACGATGGTCGTGACTGCAAAAAGCGAGTGTCAGCTGCTGCTCTTCTGAAGAAAAGTGTAATTGCATAAATGTGACTTTAGAATCCTATGGAAGCATGGCAAATATTTTACTATAAAGCATTCTTTCTTTGTCACTTACGATATGTCATCATTACCAAAAGGTTTCAGGAACTGATCTGAATCTATTGCTCCAACATCTCTTTAGACAGTATTAGATCTGTATAAGAATACTGTTTTCCTTCAGTATGATCTGACAATCTGAGCATTTTTTCTTAATTAGTGTTTGAAATTGTCAAGAAATTAAGAGGCAATAATAAAAGTTAAACCATTGAAATTCATCATTTCTTTATTTAGAAAATAATTTGAAAATAGATACTGTTCAATATTCAGTAGAGTAAAGATGAGAGCATAAATATATTTCAGAGTAGCACAATATAAAGCAGTTATATCCTGAAGGGGAGTGGAGCATCTGAACATACCTCCTTTCCAGGTGCAGTCACATTCACAGAATCACAGAATCACAGAATCACAGAATCACAGAATCCCGGAAGGGGTCAGGTTGGAAGGCACCACATTGGGTAATCAGGTCCAACCTCCCTGGCATGGGACTACAGCCTGATGGTCTTTGAGCACCCCAGTGAGGGAGACTCCACAACCTCTCAGGGCAATCTGTTCCAGTGCATGGTCAGCTGCATAGTGGAGAAGTTCTTTCTTATATTCAGGTGGAATTTCCTGTGTCAGTTTCTGCCTGTTGTTGTTCTACTGGTTGGGACCAATGAGAAGAGTCTGGCTCAAAAACTAACAGTTGATGGGAGAGAAAAAATTGTTTTGTTTGTCTTAAGTGAAGAACAGTAGTAGTAAGAGGAAGGAAAACATGTCAAATTTCTGCTGCAATGAAGTAGCAGGAGCAGAAACATTATAAACCTGTATTGACAGCCAGGCCTTTCCATCACTGATCTCCTTAGTTTTTAATGATCGGCGATACATTGTTTTCTAAGTTAACTCATCTGCTTTTTCTTGGCTTTGTGATATTTTATCACTGGAGAAACATCACAAGGATCAGCCTGGAGTTCAGTCTGATGAACAGATCCTTTCCATTAAATGGAAAATGGACAGATCCTTTCCATTAAAAATTATATGTAGTGGATTATATCTGTGTCAAGCACAGAGTAAATGATTTGACTAAATTTGCTTAAGAGATAAAAAAAAAATAGTGGGTCACTTATTCTTTAACTTGGCCAATGTATGCTTTTTTAAAAAAAAAAAATTAAAATTTTTATATTTTATCTAGTCTAATATCAGGGTCTCACATGATGAAACTTAGAGTACTCTTTCTTATATTTTCCTGAAAGAACTTGAAAACAACAATGACACTTTTTACCACTCTGTGGTCATGTATTCATCTCACAGACTTCCTACTAGCAATATTTTTATGGCTTTTGGTAATTTAATTATAAATTGATTAAAAATTAATAACTTCAGTACAAAAGTATTTTATTAAATTAAAAAATACATAGTCTTGTTAATGAACATTTAATTAAAATGAAGTAGTAAGTTTTGTTCATGTATAACTTTTAGTCAATATTACTGTGTAGAAAAATTTATTGAAAACATATGGGGCTTCATTCAGACAAGGGAAAAGATTGATACATGGAAATTTGGTGGTGAGAACAGTTAATATGATTTGATTATTTTTGAAGGAGGTGGACATTGCCTTTCTATTTTTTGTTGAGTGTATGTCAAAATATCTTTATCAATCTAATGTCATCTTTTAGTACTATTTAGTACAGGCCCTATGGCAAAATTACAATGCAGAAATACAGGCTGAAAGTCTTCATTTAAAAAAAAAAATCATGGATCTAATTGGCTCAAAATCCTATATATATATATAAGATCCTTTGGTAAAACACCAGTTCAGCATATGAGGGAGTTTAGAGGAATGTATTTCCAAAACAAAATAAAATGGAAGGGAAACAACAGGTCTGGGAATATACAAGGAAGACACTGGAAAATTACTATTTAATCTAAAAGATATAAAAATAACTCAAGATATTTGAGTAGGGCTTTTCTGTGAGTGTAGGTGTGTGTTTGTGTATCTGCACATACCTAGCTAGGCATAAACATGCATATGCAGAAATATCTACTTATAATGTTTATATGTAAGTGAGAGTAAATGCAGACAGAGCAAAACCAAGTTATCTTGGAGCTACATTTACAGAGGTGGTGACTGACTCCAGCTTTAAATCTCAGCATGGGAATCCTGGGTTGATACTAGGAACATACATTTAGTTCCATTTTTTACATCTAATGCTGCAAGTATGACAGCCAAATAAAAGTCAGTAGTAGCACTTGTATTTTCTCAGATCTTCTCGCTTGTACCTACAGCTAACACAGCTGAGCTAGACTTGTACTGGGGATTCAGGAGCAGTGATACAGTGCTGGAGGTGGTTGGGTCGTTTCATCTGGGCATTCTCAGGGCTGAGTTAGGTACTTTGGCCTCTGAATCCTGGGTTGATATAGAGCCTTTAGATAGGGGTCTGTATTTGGCACTATTTTTATGTCTGTCAAAAAATGGGTATCGAAACCCAGGCTTAAAATTAGGTGTGTCTTTTGTAGCTGTGAAGTCTGTTGAGGAATTAGATGTTGTGCACTCATCAGTCTGTTCTTGTACACAACCTGGACAGGAGGAGGAGCACTGAGCTGGTTCACTGGCTTGAAGGCTTAGATGTAGGGACTTAAATCTTTGCTCTAAATCAAGCACTGAACTGGATCTCTAGAGTGGAAAGAGATCTCTTTAACTACTAGCCAGAGGGATGGAGGACAACAACAGCTGGCTGCCTGGGCTGTGAGAGGGGGTGGTCAGGTTTCTTCAGACAAGATTGGCAAAGCAGTGATGAGCTGGGCATTGCACCAAAGATAAGACATTAAGCAGCTTAGTGTTGTCAGAGCAGGAATAGTTGTACACGTGCCCAACAACAAAGCTGTACTGTTAGCAACTTGGGAGCCTCAGGAGCCTGAGCACCTACAGGAGTAGGCAGCAGATCAGAGCAAGGGTTTGAAGATGTAATTTTTTACTTTGAAACTTTTTACTTTAATTTTGTAGGAGGCAAAACTCTAAAACATCTAAGCCACATCTTTTCCTCTTTTTGACCTCAATTTATGAACTCACTCCCTCTAAAAACAACCTCTGAATGCCATTAAGGAATTAGGACCAGATCCTAGCAAAAGGTTTTATGATGTTCTCCAGAAGGAAGCAAAAGTTCTGTCCCTCATAGTCACTTGTGCTGCTGGAGTCTTCTTTAGTTTATTCTTCACAATGTCTCCATGAAAGAGGAAAGTTGGTAAGGCCATTGCATGGAATTTCAGATAGACAAACTGAGGCACATGCTAAGGTAAGCTGATAACAACTTGGCCAAGGAACTCATGTGCTGCCTGCTTAATTCTTTTCTTTGGCCATGCTCTTTGAGAGATGCAAAGAATAATAGTTATAAATTAACAGATTGTTAAGAAATACAAAGAAGGTAAAAAATAATAAAAAAAGAGATTGTGTGACAACCCTAGCTGTCTTAATGAGTGAAATTTTCAGTAAAACATCAAGATTTTGTAACCAATACAGTAAGAAACCAGTCTTTAATTAGCTGACAGCACTGACTAGATTTGCAGTTAGTTGTGACACGACTTTTTACAAATCATAATGTGTTAAGGTTGGTACACAGATGACTGTATTATTAATTTGGTGAAAGGACTGGGAGGGTCATGAAAGCAAATATTCAAGGAAGAGAAGAAACTCTTGAAATGTTGTAGAAGAAGAAAATCAGGAATATGGAAAAATCTCTAGTCACTTTTTTCCAGTTTAAAGAATTTGAGATGCTCTGTATGCATTCACATATCACTGCAGTGACTTATGTATATGCAATGCAAGCAAATAAAAATGCAGTCTAGGAGGGCTCTTTTTTTGGATGTTCACTCACAGAAAAATATGAGAACATGGCTGACCCTTCCCTTCAGTTAGTATATACTGCAGAGCAGAAGGTAGTTGTAGATGATTAAATACATCTGAGGCAAGAAAATAAGAAAAAAGTCTTCTGAGAATGGTTATGCATTCAAATCTGAGATAGGCTGTACACTCCAGAATTAAATTCTAACTCACTTAAAGATGATGGGTCAATTTGTACTTCTTCAAGGCCAGACATTTCCCAGTGGAATCTGTGTACTGAACACAAATGGGTGTTTAGATTTGAGTTAAATGTAGTGGTGGTCAAAAACCAGAGCAACTCAAACAGGAGTTTTTCAATTCAGCTAACTATCCAGGCAGAGTTCTCTTAAAAGCAGAGCTCTGCTTTTATTTTGTTTTGCTTTCCTCCCCAGAGGCATACTTCTTTTTCCCATTCTGCATCCTCAGCTGTTGGTTATCAAATCTCTGTTGGAGAATTTAATGAATAAAAGTCTGTGAGGATTAACTTGATAAGGAGTTCATGTATATCAAACAGTAAAATGCTGTTGTAATGTGAGGGTTCAAAATCTTATCAGTAGTAACATATTAATAGTGCCACATTTTTGGAAAGCTTTGCTGGAAAGGATGTAAACAGGCTGGGCACACTGAAGGGAACTTGACCCAGGGCCCTGCTTCTAATGTGATAATTTCCTTTTTAGCTTGATAGCAGTTTCCTAGTTCCATACCTTACTGTGCAGTCCAATTAAGAAAAAACCCCAGAAGTATAAGAGGTTGCAGGGACTTGGAAATATAAGGCACGTTATCAGCATTTTCTTGGGGCACGAGATCAACAGCAATAGTTTAACTGGTGGAGCAGCTGCCCTTTCTGAAGAAGTGACTCACTCTTGAATGATAAAAATACTCAAGTGTTTACTGCTGCTCCATATGGCTCTGACTTAAACAAAGGGTGTCGTTCAAGGGCCATAGGATTGCCAGGCAGGGAAGTCAGAGCACACACAGCTCTGACCCTGCTCAGACTCAGGATAATGCTGCAGAAAAGGCTGCTTATGTTTCTCAACCTGAAATGCTGGTTATCTGCTAAGGAAAAAAGGATATATCAGCAAACATGTGAATGTAATTGCTAACATACTTTTTCCTTCTTAAGCATCACTTTCCTAGATATGATAATGGTCTTGAGAAACACTGAGGACTTGTAGAAGGAGGTGGAAAGTGTTAGGTTATATTTAGGTACTTGTAACATTTAATCAGTTCAGTTACTGAAGCAAACTCCATAGAAAAGGAGGCCAAATAGGTCAAAATCAGAAAGAGTAGTGATAAAAATATTTGTTACAATTATTTTGATGCTGTGTTTTGCTGGTCTCATACAAAGAATTTTGGAGTCAATTAGAAACTTTTGACTTTGAAAGCTTCCACTTGAGTTTTGGTTCAGCTCAGGTTGGGCTGAACCCAGCAGGCCAAGTGTTTGCTTCGGGTGCTGGACTTAGGCCTTTTGCCTCACAGGATGGTGTTAACTGCAGGCACTGGACCTTCAACTGGCCATGTCTCTGCCACTGCTTCCCAGAGAACAACCTTTGGAATCAAAAGGAAAACTTCCACCAATGCCTGTGGTCATTAGAGTAGATCCTTTGTACTTATCTGACACTATGTTCACAAAGAGCCAAACATGAGTTTGCCTCTTTTTGCTTCTTTCCATGAGAGACAAGAACTGAAGTTAGTGACAGCCTCACAGTATGGCCATAATTTCAGTTATTGCCCAGTCAATAACCCTTAAAAAATGGGACCAACAGGGATATTGACTACAGGTTAAGTGCAATATTTAGTATCAGAACCTAAAACTGAAGATGTTTTGGAGATAAACAGGCTTGTCATTTGTGAGAATGACAGCAACTCAGAAAAATTGTAAACGTGCTTGCCATTACAATTTTAATCAGTGGTATGTTTTCTCATGTGGCCTGATTTTGCTTGCCTAAATTTTCTGGACTAATTTTATATTTCCCAATTTTTCTTTGTAAAAGGTTTATATGTAAAGAACAACTGTTCTCCACATATTAAGGCTGAATTATTCTTGAATAACTTTAATAATTTCATGGGTATCAGCCAAGCAGCCCACATGAATGGATGAAAGGTGTTTCTGTGTCAATGTTGATGCTTTAAGATAGTGATAATTTTTTTGTGGCTTGTTAGCTTTAAGCCTGAATAAAGCATAATTCTATTGATGCTCTTTTTACTGTAAAGTTGATGATTTTTTCTATCTTTTCAGAATATATAAAGTGTTTGGAGTACAAGAATGAATGCAATGGGCCTTTAAACTACATATGTCTGGACACAAGCTTTGCAAGCCTCTTGAAGTCTTAGAGAAATAAGAGGCATTTGCACTGTCAAATGGTGACACTTGACTGTCATCTTCACCAGGTCCCAGCAGTATGATCTCTTGAGTCCCCAGTTCTAGTGATACACAGAAGCTGCTGATGGATTAGCTATTTATTGAAAGTGTCTTTGCATGCACTGGAAAGTTAATGAGGGTAGCAATGATATTTTAAATCCCACACTGTTGAGAAATCCAACCCAATATAAATTCTTGTTATAAGCAGTTTAGTTTTAAGACATAAGAATAGAATTTGCACTTTTCATCTTCTGAACAAATGTAAACAACAGAATACTGACTAGAATACAAGCACATTAGCTAAGGTAGATTAAGGACCTAAATAATTATATTAATATATTATTTTTAAAAGCAATATTTATAGCAAAATATCTGTAAAATTATAATTTAATCTTTGTTCATACCTATGCATTTTATGAAAGTGGAACTGAAGTGGTATTTTACAACTTCTATAAATGTTGAATACTCTACTAAGGAGACTAGTTAAAAACTCACTACAGCATGTCGTGGTAGCATCTAATGAGCAGTGTTTTTGTTACTGTTCTACACAGCTAGTTTTGAGAGCTTGGTGTAATCCCGATTAAGCAAAGAAGCTCCAAATCAGATTATACTTCTGGTGGCAATTAGATGGAACAGTTACCATCTGGGAACATAGTATTTCCACTGGAAAAAGAAAAAAAAATTTCCACATTCCATGGTATAGCTAAGATACAGTTAAACATAATCCTCCTGTCTCTTCCTGAACTATATTCACACACATTAATAATCATTGCCCTTTTTCCAACATGTAGAAATAAAGAATGTCTCATGGATGACAAAACTCCTTCAGACTGTAATGTTTTACTAACTCTTGCTAAAGAAACTGTGGAACTATTTTCATTGTGTTATCTGAACAGAGAAAAATATGGGAGAATATTTAGCACAAAGAGGATCAACTTGAGGAAGTGAAAGAAGGAAAGCAAGAATTAGGGATAGCTAATAATTAGAGATAGCTAATAAATAGTCTCAGAAGGTGAGTGGTAGAAGCTCCATTTTTAACATATTAAAAATTTTTATCACCAAAGAATTTAGTTTGGATGATAAACCTACTCTGACAAGAAGGTAGATTAGATAACCTTCATTCCCCACCCTCATTTTTATTTTATGTGGCTTTGTGAGTCTCTTGAGAGATATAAGTAAATAGAAAATTATACAAATGAAATATTTAGAAGGTAAGCAGTGTTTTAACATCATATGAGAGGACTTGCTGGGTGAGATGTTAGACATTCTGCTCTGAACAGTGGCTGCCTGTGCTGAACCTTGTCTGGTGATTCACATTAGCTGAGATTAGGCAAGTGGATTATGATGTTTTTCCTGGATGAGCATACTTGGACTAAGACAAAGACAATCACATCTACAGTTTATAAATCTCTGAAAACAAGCAATACTCTTTTATTTACATAGGACTGGAGGTGAGTATGATAAAATCATATGCAATGCTTACCAGCTCTGTGGCATTGAAGGTATTCTTATGTATTTAGAATGAAGTGTTCCACTTAATGTCTTTATAGAATTTAGCTTTGTGCATAAACATTGAATGAGTGATTTTGTTTATGAGAATGCAGGGAAAAGGATTAAGTTCTGATGTCTGTTTGATTTTCTTGGAGAATAAATTTCTCAACATTTTAGTTGCCAAAATATCTTAATAGACATCCTGTTTCATGTAATATCAGCTATTTCTTAATTTTAGAATAATATCATTTATGCATGAAAATTGATAGTATATTTATGATGACATTAAGCTATTACAATATGGTGGCTTGTAGCATGAAAAAGTAACTTCTCCAATAAGTTGACTGTTCATTTTTGAAATGTTTTGCATTTGTAAAACGCAATTATAAGGTATCTGAAAGATGCATAAGCAATTTTTGCCATTAAAATTAATGCTAGAGACATGGTGTGCCGAACAAAGGTGTACCATCAATTTTGCTAAGGAAAACTTATTTTTCTTAGTTAGTTTTGTAAATTTAAATTCTTTTGTATTTACACTGAAAATTGTCTTTTTTTTTTCTTGATATGTATATTCCCTCTTTGTCTTGGATTTCGGTGCTTCCACAGCATCAAAACTAAGTCTAATAGTTATCTTTATGTAAAATATATTGTATTTCTCTTCCAAACATTGATGCTTATGTAACTGAATGTTTTGCACAAGCCCAAGTATCTAGAACAGCTTCTGAGCGGCTAATTCCAAAGTGATTAATGTCAGTGGTCTCATGAGAAAATCCACCTATGTTATCTCTTGTAAGAGTGAATAATCAAACCATACAGTTAGAGAGGAGCTGAGGAGCTGAGGAGCTGTGCCTGTTCATTTCTGCCTCTGGGCATTGTTGATAATAATACTTTTCCCCCAGAGATCCTGGACTGGACTACCACACTCCAGTCTTGGCCAGTTGAAATGGAGTAACATGATGCTCAGTTCACTCAAGAACTTTACTGCTGTCATTGCTGCTTTCATTGGAGTAGAACATTTGCTCTGCAAAAAGAGTAGGAAAGTTTGTGTTGCAGCTAGCAGCAAAAACACCCTTATAGATTTCCTCTAGGCATATCCAGCTAAGCAGAATGACACATGCAGCATAAAATGTCAGGTTCAAATTGACTCCCTAGTCTAAATCACCTGTCAGCCTCTCAATATAGAAGTATAGTGAAAATTTACTCAGCTAATGAGTAGATGTGTCAAAAAAGATGAGCAGCTGTAGCTCTCAGTGGTTTCAGTTGAAGTGGAGCTCCTCCCCCCTACAGGAAGTAAGCCATTTCAACAGCCATTGTGGACTGGGTTGCATAAGTTGCTGCAGCCAGCCTTGAAAATTTCTTCCTGCATATTCCTTAATTAAATGGTTTTTTTCTTTTTAATTTTTTAGGGTTTTTAAAATTTATTTATTTTAAACAGAATTGTGATTACATAGATCAGTTTTGGAGTACATCATTCTAGTGCAGACCTGCTTGGCTAACTTTTAGTTTTAGCACCTAGATGAGTATATTTTGCAGCATAAATTATGTCTTAAAAGGATACATTTCTTCCTGTGTTCTGATCAGTGTTCAAAATAATCAACTCCTAGTTCAGGAAAAACAGCTGAATCAGTGCATTATTGGAACAGCTGTAATAATACAGTAAGATAAAATCTTATCAAATCTGACTTTATTTGAACCTTCACTATCTTGAAACATAACTTTTTCTTATCAATTTCAGATATACGTAGTATTAAAATAATCAAAATACTGTTTTCCATAGCTTCGTTATGAAAACTATATAGTGTCCAGAGATTGTTCTATTACTCAATATGGCAGCTATATCAAGGTGATATCATTAAAGAATTGAATTTATATTATTTTGATGATAAATATTTACTGAGACTGCTATGTAGCTTTTCAGTAAAACTCTACTAAAACTGTTTCCTTGTGGCTAATTAGTTGACAGTTTTTAGCCTGTGTTCCAGTCAAGGCAAGCCAGCCATTAAGTTATTTTAGTCACTTAAAGGGTTGTCATTATAGTATCTATATTTAGATTGGATTAAAATTGAAAGATTGTTGTAATGGTGCTCTATTTACAAGCATGAAGACTATCTATATGGTTATCAGAAATAATTTGTTTTTATAAGACCAGTATTTAAATGTTCTCATTTCAAGGCTACTTCTCCTGAAGAATACCTGAAATTTTTGTGTCTTTTTGAGGGACTTAAAGACTTTTCTTTTACTAAAAATTCCTTATTTTGTCAGTAGGTTTTTTTTTCCTTCAGTATAAATGTGAGTGTTGTAGTAGATAGGCATCGTGAGATATAAAACTTAAAGTAGAAAACCAAATGATCTGTCAATTTATGATGCAACTTCACTTTAACACATTTTTTGAGCCTTATTGTGGTATAGTTTACAGTGCAGTAAATCGGGAGACGTTTCTCTGACTCCAATGGTTTTGCCTTGGTATGAAACTAGAACATAAGATCAGAATGAATTGCATTGTCTTTCAGTTTAGCTACTTTGGACTAAAAAGAGCTCATACCAAAGCACAGATTGCTCCCTCCTAGTAAGGACTTTTCTTAAATATCTTAAATGTGAAATGTCATTAGCTTCATCCTCAAGGAAGGATGGACTGACAAACCACCTCCTTCTAAGGAAAGGTCTCTTGTACCAAAATTATAACAGATTCGAAATGACATTGGAGGGTTTTGGGAATATTTGCAAGTAGAGGTATGCTGACTTAATCTGACAGTATTGGAGTCTTTGTGGAATTTAGTGATAACAGCTTGAATCCATTTAAATCCAATGATTTTTGGCACAACATGCTGCTGTTGGTTTCTTATAAATCCTCTTTCTGCACCTTTCAAAATGTAGATCATATTTTTACTAGTCATAAGAAAAGTTTAACATCCTTCTCCTCTTTCTTCCAGATTGCTGTCAAAATGAGTGAAACACCTTCAAGTAGTTACTCAGTGAATCATCCAAACTCATCTGAGAGTGAACAGAGTTTATCCACACGCCATTTCAATGTTACTGAACCTGTTGTGGCAAAACGGATTTGTTTCTATAAAAGTGGAGATCCCCAGTTTAATGGAATCAAAATGGTAGTTAATAGCAGGTCTTACAAGACATTTGATGCCTTGCTGGATAGTTTATCCAAACGGGTCCCGTTACCTTTTGGAGTTAGGAATATTAGTACACCAAGAGGGAGACACAGCATCACCAGTCTGGAGGATCTTGAAGATGGAAAATCCTATATTTGTTCCCATCAGAGGAAAATGAAGCCCATCAACCTGGAACAGGCCAGCAAAAAGCCACTGCCCTGGCAGATCAGCAGGCCTGTCAGCGCTCGTTGTCGAGCTGTGCAATTAGCAAGGCAGAATGAAGATGGGTTTGGCCATCGAGAAAGTAGGATAACAACTCCCAAAAAGATGCTTGTTTTCAAAAATGGAGATGTAAGACTTAGGCGCACCATAGTTTTGGGAAAGAAAAACACACAAACATTTGAGGCCTTTCTGGATTATATGAGTGAGTTAATGCAATATCCAGTTGCGAAAATCTATACCACTGATGGCAGAAAGGTGAGAATATCGATGTGTACTGCCTTTTTAAAAAATAATTTCTCCTAGATGATTTTAAATTAAATAAAAATTGTATCTTTTATAAGCTTGTAACATGGTCCTGATGTATGATCTGATGTTCTAAATTTCATCTGTCTACTTTCTATGCTTTTTCCCCCTTCAGAAGGACTACTAGCTTGGAGGAAATATACTGGAATCTTGGGAACAGAGAGCAGCTAGTGAGGACACATTTCATTTTAAGCAAAATAAAAACCCCACTTTTATTTCTCTTACTCAGGCCTCTTTCAGGCTTGCTTCTAATTCTATACTTTTACCCATTTACTAAAAAACTTCCTGTAGTCTTAATGTTGTTTATCTGGGATTTTTATGTCTTAGAACATGACAAATAGCATCTAATGGCCACACATATTTTTAGCATTGCACAAGTACAGAGTGATTTGCCATTAATGACTTGGAACTCTCTCACCTGATTGCCTATTATAGTTTTCAAACCATGGACCAGGTTCTGTACCTCTAAACTCAGATGGTGCAGCACTAATAATCCAGATTTTAATCTTACATAGTATTTTTATAATTTTAACTCAGTGTTTTTTCTGTCTGTTGTTTAACCACAGAAGAACACTGATGGTTACTCTTAACAGGTATCTAGAAAGAGAATTCCATGCAGAACTCCAAGATCTCAAGGGAAATCTTCTGTTAGCGCTCTACTTATTGAAATTGTGTATTGGGTTGGGAAACTGACCATATTACCTACTAGTTAGTGAAGTGAAGTTTGTAAGCATTATCTTGCAATATATTTTTGGAACATTCAAAACTGTCAGACAAGGCTTCGGAGCACCTTGATCCAATCAGATCTGCTTTGAGTAGAGGGTTAGACTACATGACCTTCGGAGGTCTTTTCCAAAGTATAACGCTCTGTGATTGTGTCCTATTCCTTTGTGGAAGTATGAGTCAACTGCTTGTGCTGTATTCTGAATTTTTCCTCCAAGTATGTCTTCATATGTATACCTACCTCCAAATGCATATTCATATTTCATGGCTATGAACAGTCACTGTGCAACGATGAAACAAAATTACATGTACAAACACTTAAATTTTAAGAAAATTTTCATCTGGATCCAAGTTCCTTCTTGAAGTAATTATCCAATATATTTATATAACAAGATATATCCTCACAGAAATAGGAATTGCCTTATAGGAATTGAAAAATTAATTCCGTTTTGTGATACATATTTAATAGTCTGCTGCAAATGAATGTAGAGGCTAAGAAGTGAAGATATTAAAGCTTGAAAGGGATAAACCTCTTACATTATTTTTTGGTGGTTACTAAGGTAGAGAATTTAATGTTACTTTTTTTTCCAGGTTCCTAATCTTCAGGCCCTGATATTGTGCTCTGGAGCTGTAGTTGCAGCAGGGAGAGAGCCTTTTAAACCAAGCAATTATGAATCTCTTGAGTATTTGCGGCCAGCTAAATTGCTTGGAATTGGAAATCGTGTGTACCCAAAAGCAAATGCCAAGTCAGAAAGTGAAAAGAGTAAGTTCTTTGAATTCATTAGTATTTTATTAATTTGTTTATCTCTCTCAGCTTAAGACATAAACAGTAACAATCTTACTAGGATCAAGGATGTTCAGAAAGGCCAGTTGAAACTGTTTATATCTGCTGTGACTCCTCTATAAGCTTATGAAAGATCAAAGTGTTCATTTTCTTTTTAAAATGCAAGTTTCTGCTAAGTACTCAGCTAGTACAGAATATTTTGTTTCCAACAGATTTACTTAGAACACGGATGCAAACCTATGAGTATATTTTATTTTAATTCATTTGGTTTCCATTGTTACTAATTTTTTGATGTCAGAATTAATAACAACAATGCTAAAAAAACCCTTAGACTACTTCAGGCTGTGACTGAATTGATTGGGCAAAACTTTTGTTCAGTTTTCAGAACTTAACAAGTGCAGGTTTCTCTTGTCTCATGCTCCACATAAATAAGAAAACTAGTACAGCATCCATCTACTCAAAAATGCATCCTGTTTTTGAAGCTGCTTTTGCCTAAACAGAGTGTTGTCCATTCCTACATCCTCATGGCTGTTCTATATATTTTTTGAATAAGTTTGGGAAAAGATACACAAATATGTACTTTCCCTTTGATTACTCACAGAGTTGTGCCACTGATAAGGTCAGGAAGAGGGTGAAGTGGCCAGTGGATGATCAAGAACATGAGGAGCTCTTGGAGAGAAGCTAGGCTAGATGAATAGCCTGAAGTTGAGAGAAATGAAATCCTGTAGTACCAGAGCTTTAAGTCCTGTGGGAATTCTTGACATTACAGCATCCTGTAGGGCTGAGGTACTGTCTACAGGAACTTGATTAATCAAGAGGTGCTCTGTACTCTTGCTACAGCTTCATGCTGTAGTGCAGAACCCAGGGAACACTGTAATTTTTGCTGTACTGGGACTTTCCACGGTAACCCTGACAGTGTAATGGAGTACATTAATATATAAGACATTTGATTTCCATTTGCTTGAGGGAGTTCCATTTACGTTCCTTGCACTTTATTATCTCCCCACCAAGCTATTAATTTTAGTTTTTTTCAGCCTTCATGAACTTTGATTTGCACAGCTTGAGACCTGTTTGCACAGCATAACTAATGAGTCAAGAGAGAATGAGTAAAAACATTTTGAGAATGAAAGTTCTGCAGAAACAAAAATCCTAGCCAGATTTTGCTTTGAGACAGAATGAGCCTTGCAACTGTAGAAAACCTGAGTTGCTGAATCTGATTATCTCCCATTTCTAATTCTTAGTTAACAGCAATTACAGAATGAGGGAGGAAAAACCAACCCTCTTTTTGTCTTTAATCTGAGAATTTCAAAAATATCAGGTGTAGGACATATCACTGATGATATAAAAGCAAGGAAAATGAAATTTCAGGATTTTTGTTTCAATTCCATTTCCTGAGACAGAGAAGCAGAAGTTCTGGTCTGTATTAGAGGAATTAGTGCAAATGTTTGTTTCTTACTCAGTTCATGGTAAAGCATATGCTTGAGAAACTTGCAAGGCAGTTTGCCTGAAGTTATAAGCATATCTCTATAATGGTAATATATTACTGTAAAAGTCTTGGTGAGACCACTTAAACAAACAAACAAAAAAAAGCTTAAATTCAAGAAATGTAGATAAGTTAATATTACATGTGTTAAAACTCTTTTTGCAAGTGAAACCTGTCTATTAAATGGTGGATCATATATATTTAGATATCAGTGGCAGTTTTGCAAACCTTTGTGTGGGTTTACCCGCACTGTTTCCCTTGCACATGCAGAAGATCTTGGAAGACAGCAAAACTTTATTCTTATCTCATGTTCTTTTAGCTCTCATCTCTTCAGCAGCAACTGTGAGAGAGAAATGAGATAAAATTTTTTAAAAGACCCAAGTTATTGCAGAGTTATCAAAACATATTGTGGGAATATACATTGTGTATGCTAACACATTTTGGGCCACATTCAAAATTCATTGAAGTCTAGAAGTATTCTCATTGGCTTTGCTGAGTTTTGCACCATTATCTACAGTACAGATACCTACCTGTGTTTCAGAATATCATGATTTAAGTTCGGATTTTACAAGGAGTTCAAGAACTTCAATGTTTACTTCCTTATAGAGGGCCAGTCGAGAGGACATGATATGAGCCATTTCCTCACGTGTCAGTGACAGTAATGTCATGTGTCAGTGACATTACAAAGAGTAGTTACTCATGTACAATAGATTGTTAGATTAAGCCCAAGGAGATATATGTTCACCTTGACTGACACATTTTAGTATTAACTGTAAGAACTAATAGAAAATGATATATTAATGATCACTAAAGCATGAAGAGGAAGTAAAGCTGGAAGCTTGCAGCCCAAACAAGTGAGGGCGTAGGAATCCATTGAAAAGCTCAAGGCAATCTCAGCTCTCAATTAAGTATAAAATGAGATCATCTAGTACTTTTTTAGGCTTTGGAGCTTCAAATAAGACTATGGTTCTGGCCTTAGAAAGAACTTATTTTAAAATGAGATTAAGTGGACAAGTATTTAAATGCTTAATTCTTTATTAAGACTTTCTTATATTTCTCTCTCCAAAAACTTAGATGAACAGCAAGATTAACCATGGGTTTTTTCCATACTTTCTATTGCAAAATAAATAAAAAAATAAAGTCTGTAAGATTAACACACTTCATTAACATCTTTAATACTAATTTTTCTTCTTTTTTCTTTTATCTTCCTTTGTTGCCTGTTTGCTGTCCCATCATCTGGATCCTTATCCATGGTATTTGTCTGCTCTACTTTCTACCTACTGAATCTGTGTTCCTTCAATGTAATTATTGGTAGTGAGAGCTGAAATGGACTCTAGCTCAAGATCTCAGATATTCTCAGTTTCTTCTGATAAAGGATCCAGCAATGATAACAACTCAAATGATAACAACTCAGATTCTTCATATGCTCTTGACAGTCATAATGGGATAGAAGGAAATCGGTCAGTTATTGGTGAAGACTTATCTGTGGCACAGTATCAAGATGACATTGAGAAATCTGTTCACGTTAATCAAGATGGCAGTATCACAGTGGAAATGAAAGTTCGATTCAAAATTAAGGAGGAAGAAACCATTAAGTGGACAACCACTGTAAGTCGTGCTGGCCTTTCTGATGACAAAAATATCTCCATTTGCGAATCTTCTGCAATGAATGTGGAAGACTGCTCATCCAATGTAAAGGCATCAGACTGTATAAACCCAAAAGATGCTCCATTTTTGAAGAGCTACAATAAAGAAGAGGAAGACTTGTTACAGCAATCCAATGAGGAAGTGTCAGACAAAGAATCAGAGTCGGATTTGAAAACTGCTGATTGTAATGTCTCTGAGAAGAGCAATTCTGCAGATTTAGATGTAGGCAATGTACCTGAGGAAGATATCAGGCCTCGCTTTTATAGGCCTCCCACCCCTGGGCCAAGGCGTGTTAGACAAAAGAAAGCAGTAGTTGAAAGTGTCACCTTGGTATCTGAGAAAGAGGTTCAAGAGAAGACAATAGGACAGTTTTCCTACAGTGAGGAAATAGAGAATGGAGAAAAGACATCTGAGTATTGCATGGTAGCTCACTCAAGCAGAAAAAAATCAAGTGTCAGCAATCCAAAGCTTAATGAGGTGAGTGACGATGGTTTATTAAAGCTTTCTTCAGAAAACATAAAAGAAGAAATGCTTTTTAAAGTAAGCCACAAAAGTAGTGAGTTAGTAGAAACCACAAATAGGAAGACATTAGAAGTGCCTGATGAGAATGAATTGGTACAGAATATATTGGAGAAATCAGCTGTGGGACAAGGTGCATATAGTAGTTTGGTATCAACCTCCAAAGCTAACAGCAATGGTTTCATACCATCATCAAAAACTTATCAGACAGCCAGGCCAGGCACAGCAGATCACATCCATAAGTCATGTGATATTAAACAAATAAAAAGATCAGTGAGTTCTTTCATTACATATTCAGAATTATGTCAGTCAAAAGAAGAAATAAAATGCCAAGCTGCTGATTTAATAACTATTTCTCAAGATTCAGTGCATTCAGCCTGTGGTGGACATAGCCAGATGAAGATGATGGCACCTCCATATAGTAAGGCCCCTACTGAGAAAGTAAATCCAACAACTGGATTCTTTCCTACTGTTTCTGAAAGTGAGAATCAAATCAGTGCCAGGACTGAATCTGTAATGAAAACACTCATTGAAAACAGCCAATCTACATCATCCCTCACCAAAAAGAAGAAGAAGAAAAGAAAATCATCTAGCTTTCTAGAGCAAGGTACATATGAATATCAAAAGCATCAGGACATTTCAGGGATAATTAAAAGTGAAGGATTGCATATCACACAGGAGTCCACAATAGAGGCTATGGATAAATATTCTGAAATGCCTCAGAAAGAAGGAACTGAATATTTTATAAAAAACAATGATGGTTTGGCCAATTCTCAAAAAAGCATGTGTCCTGAAGATGAGTCCTATCCCCAGGACTCAGTGGAACAAAATGGATTATCATCATCTAATAAAAAAAAAAGAAGTAATAACAAGAAGTTGGCCAAGGTAAAATTGAACTCAGGGAAAAAAAGTAGTATAATTTCATCTGCAAAGAGTGAAGATGGTCTAATGACAGCTGATTCAAACAATGAATCTGAGCTCAGTCAGGATACACTTAGTATTGAGAAAGAAGGCACACATCTTATAAGCGGTTCTTTTGAACAGACACCTCACTCACCAGTGACTTCAAAGCCATTGTCAGAAGTGCCAAAGAATCTTAGCTTTGAAAAAGAAAAGAATAATTTGGAACATTTGTCATCAAAGAAAGAGAAAAAGCAAAAGGCAATGAAGAAAAATCGAAGTAAAGGTGTAGATAAGAGAAATATGTCAGAGAGTGCCATTACACTAGAAGCTCTAAGCCAGGAGGGTTTTCAAGGGGAGGTTGTTGGACATTTGCGTGAAAACTATGTCCAAACTTGGCTGAAAAACTCATTATCAAATTCTGTCTTACCCCCAATAAAGAAAAAAGAAGGGACTGTAGAGAATAGCAATGCCCATTCTTCTGCTAAAGAAAATACTGATGCTTCTGTAGAAAAAGAAGCTAGATTTATCACAAATAATGTGCATGTAACTGGAGAAAAACATCTACTTGAAGATAATCTAACAAAAAAACCATTAAAGCCTATTGGTAAATTGAGAATTTCAGAAGACTCAGCCAAGGATTCAGATGAAAGACAAACTGGCTCTTGGATTCATTGTAATACCTCTATAGTAGAAGAAGCCAAATATTCACTAAAGTCAGAATTTCATCAGGATGGTAAGCTACATTTGTTCCATGAAGCACATGACAATGATAAAAAGATGGCAGAAGTTGACATTCAAATTACCAACCTATGTCACAGAAAAAAATCTGAAGTTGCTGTACAAGCTGATTGCACAATTGTCAGTGAGAAAATTGGAACTGATGTTCAGAATAATTGCATGTCTAGCATGTTGCTGCATGAACTACAATCAACTTTGCTTGGTCTGCAGAAAGAACATAGTGGATGTATAGGAAAAGCTTGCAGCTTTTCAGATTTTTCTCCTTCAGCTTTTGGGTCTTCCTCCAATGCTCTCCTAGCCTGGCTACTTTTACTGAATCTGAGAGAGCGTTTGACTGGGACAATCACAGATGATATGCAAAAA
The DNA here is from genome assembly GCF_041296385.1 of Aphelocoma coerulescens. Lineage (NCBI taxonomy): Eukaryota > Metazoa > Chordata > Aves > Passeriformes > Corvidae > Aphelocoma > Aphelocoma coerulescens. Next base: position 128,016,604 of record NC_091015.1, read on the forward strand.
AATGCCTGTAGCTGTTCTGAAATATTTACACAGCTAAAATGTCTGAAACAAACTGCAGCTATAGAACAAGCTGATGAGCTGAAGGCTGTCTTCTCACATCTCCAACAATCAACAGAAAATAAGTTATTACACTTTAAGAAGGAACTTGAAAAGCAGGACTCCACTCATGAGAATATGACCATATCTGAAATTCCTAATGGTATACATTTGAATGAGCATGAAGAATCAGTTGACCCCTGTATTGCAATGGACAATGTCAATTCTGAAGAAACTCTAAAATTAACTGGGGAATCAGAAAGCTGTTTTGATATAGAGAAGGATCTTTGTAAAGAAACAGAGACTTTAGACATGATTGCTCCCAAAACACAACTAGATGGTCAATCTGCCAATACTAATTCAAATACCTGTAGCCTTCCATCAGCTATAGAGACACCAGAAAGAAATGAAGAAATGCCTGATAGCCTATATGAAAAAACTCAAGATACATCATTCATTAATGAAGAGTCAGAATCTTCAGTAGAACCTAATTCCACAGTTCATAGTGTAACTTCTAATGATAACAATTTTATTTTAGATCAGGATACTTCTGAGTTAGAAGGTGAAAAAGAAATTGTGCATGTTACTGCTGATAAAAGTGAAGATGAGGATGTTGATCCAAAGTCAGCAGATACTGACAAAACCCCAAAAAACCAACTTACACTAGATGCTGAAACCTCTGTAGAATATAATAATGAGGATTATTCTGTACAGGATGACAAGGAAGATGCAGAAATATCTGAGCAAACCTCTGAGAGGCTATCTACAGTCTCTCCCTTGTCGTTTCGCTATGAATCAAAGCAAATTACAGAATGCGACATGACCGAAGGAGAACAGAAATTGCAAGTAGAAGAAGTGGAGAATAAAATGTGTTCTGACACTTCTCCATTAAAAAAATGCTTAAAAAGTCCTGCTACTTCAGACTGGTCAGATTATAGACCAGATACTGAAGAGAGTGATTATAACTTTAGAGCATCCAGTGACTTGACCAATGAAAGTGGGGAGGAAGCACTTGAAAAACATTATAATACTGGCTATGTAAAGAGAACTATTGAACGACTCTATGGCAAGACAGAAGCTTCATTTAAACCTGACTTTCATAAAGGATTTCCTTACATGTCAAAAGTATTTCAAATGGATACTGAAGGATTCCACTCTGCAGTGGGGGAAAAAATAATTTATTTTTCTCAAGAACCTATGTCTTGTTCTGCAGAGAAACTGTCACATTCTTCACTACCATCACAAGAATATCCAGTAAATGTAAACAAAGATGACAGTATATCAAGAAGAGGAAATACTCCTTTACCAACATCACAATCTACTCCTAACAGAGAAGAGACAAGTTATCCTAATGACTGTTTCGGAGAATCTCCAAATCAACATTGTCAACCTAGCATTCAGGCTAGCGAAGATGAAGGAATATTGATAGATAAAGGTAAATGGCTTCTGAAAGAAAATCATTTGATAAGAAGATCACCACCTGAACGTATTGGAATGTATGGTAATCTAGATACAACATCAGTTGAAACTAACAGTGATGAAGCTCCTTACTATCACTTTGGCAATCTGGATCAATACCCCGCCCTCGATGAGATCCCTTCTTCAGAACTTGAAGACATGGTAAAACCCCCTGAAAATTTTTGCAGCTACTTCAATATGCCTCATAATAGTGATTCAGACCCCTTTCAGGATGAGTTAAATACAAAAGGCAAACGTAGTCGCAATGGTAAGATCCTTCCTGTAGCAACCAAAGAAAAGACTGATCCATCAGCCATGGTAGGTTCTGCTTCCACACAGGCTGACACCAATTTTCCAGCTTTTTCATCTGTAGAATTTAGATTGCCTGATAACAAGGTGCATCCATTGGAAAAGCCTCTAAATGCTGTACCCATACAGTCTCAGCCAACTAATGTTAGTAATGTTGATAGAAGTGCTCTTCATGAAGAAGATTCTCTGGATAGACTCCATGCTATATGTGGCCAACATTGTCCAATACTGATGGTGACAGTAATACCAGTTAATGAGGAACAGAGAGGCTATGCCTACCAAAAGGCATCTGATATTGAGAACCAGCTGGGTCTGTATTTGTTGGCCAAAAAGAGCGAACATTTGGAATGGTCAGGCCAAGACCTGACAGACAAAAATAATTATGTGACTTTGAAGAGTAACTCTATCAGTAAGATAGCCAATAATATCTTTAATAGGTTTTATGCTGATAACACCTTAGATTTTATTAGTAACTTTGGAATACTTGCATCCTCAACTTTGAAAGACACAAATAATTTAGGAGAGTTACATATTACCAAGGATAGGAATGTAAACCCCATGGACGCCAGAAATTGTCAAAATAATGTATCCAAACATACACCCAGTGATCTTGTCACAGGCACAAATACTGAGCTACCCAATGGGAAGACAAAAATATGTGAAACCTTAAGAATAAATTTAATTTATATAGTTGGAGAAAAATTTTCTCCCATGTTGGCAGATCCAGCAGAAACCTGTCATTCTGAAACATTTCTGAAGTGTGACACTTCTTTAAATAGCATTGAACACAAAACCTCTGAAAATATGAAAAACAAAAATGCCTTTCCTACAGAAGAGGAAGAAAACAAAGAAGAAGAAATGTGCTTTTGTACACTGAACAGTGGAAACAATAAAGATGAGAAAGACTTCTAATAAAGATCTTGGAATTTCCATTATGTTAGATTAGTGAAAACATCTTCAGAAAAAAAAAATCACATAATAAACTGCTGAATGGCACAAGCAATAAAACTCCCAGTGTGAATAACTTGATAAAAATGAGTCACAATTGTATATCACTGCTGAAATACAAATATTGATACATTTTTATGGGAACCACCATACAAAGAAAGTTGTTCTTCTAAGGCAATGATTTCTTGGTTAGAAAACAGTTTTTCCCTGAAATATCTGTTAAAAGGTAGTTATATACCAATCATCTAATTTTAGGAAAATGACGGCTGCTTGTTTTAACAGAGAACTGAAATTTGAAATACCTGCCCAAGTTTTAATATAAGATTTCTATATTCCATGACATTTGAGAAGGAGCTTGAAAACTGTCTTTCAGTAGAAATACTTTTCCCAGAATGAAATCAACTGGTACGTTTAATTTGAAATGAAAAGTAGGAAATACTATTCAAATGCTGCAATATAATAACAAGTAGGAAACAGAAGTCATTTTAATTTTATATAGATGTACATTATCAAATTGGTGTTTGAGAATTAAAGGCCAGCTGCAGAACACATATGTGAGTAAAGAGATTTTTCCACGTAGGATCATCCAGACACCAAATAAAGTTGGCCTCTTTAACCCAGAGGACACTACAAAAGGGGCATATTTAGGAACTGAGAATAGAGGCTGTTTGTTAATGGACTTCCTGACTGCTCTTGCCATATTTCCTTCTGAGGCAGCACTACTTACTCTTAAAATTGTTCTACATACACTACAAGTTTTTTTGTGTGTTCTTATGTAACCTCTGTACTTTAAAGATTGTCTATGTGTTTTGGTGTTGTTTTGGGTTTCTTTTTGTGTTTTCTTTTTTTTTTGTAAATATATTTTATTTTGAGAATCCAAGGCATATGCAATATGTTCTAGGTTCTTTCAATCTGTTATTAGAGTTATTTTGGATACCTGTTTACAGCATTTTTTTAATACTGCATGCACGTAGTAATCACTTATATGGTTTACAATTTTCAGTAAGCGATGTAACACATGAAATTGGAAAATATTTAATATATATTGTGGTTAGGTAGTGTTTCAGTTTTTGATTAAATTTTAATTCCTAATACTGCATAGTACCTTGCTTCAATGTCAATGAAGTCAGAGATATACCTGACAAAAGAAGGTGCAACTTTTCAGGGAGAGGATGAGAATTTTGCCATTCTGTACTCTTGAAGACTGTATCTAGAATAACTAGCATGTACATGCTGTGATAAGCCCTGGGTCATGATCCTTTGATTATCCAGATTGGGGACCTAATAAGAGTCCGACGCAAATTCCTCTTGGCCCAGAGGCTTTGATTGTGCCCGTGTGGGACAGAAGGCACGTGGAGGGGAAGTAGAAGTTGGACGTGAAGCAAAAGGGGTTTGTAGCACAAGTAGGAAACCTAGAAGCACTCTTCAGTTTTTAAAAGTCCAGTGGCTGATATATTTCCCCCTAACTAGCAGTTATGCTTCTGTTGTTTGAAGAGGTGTATTCCATGTAATAAACTAATGTTATAACTCTAAAGCAAAGTGTATTGTCTGATATTTTTCACACCAAATAGCTGTGTGTTATTTCCTATGCTGGTCTTGTTTCTGATGTTCTTCTGTCCATCTCCACTTTTGGTGTCCTCCTTCACATGTTTTAGAACTGCTCCAAGTGAAGATTCTTAATGGTATTTTTCCATCCCTTTACATGTCGATACAGAAATAAAACCTGTGTTTGGAAAATGCAACTCAGAATTACTAGAATCCATCTAAATGTCATGTAGCATTCTGTGCTGTAAATAATGTCTAAATGTTAGGCAAATCAACAGCTATATTTGTCTCCGTCACTCACAGTCTTTCTGTTGGGTTCACAGCACTCTGTGCTGCATTCATAGAACCTCAGTGTTTTCAGATCAAGGCTCAGGAACCTTTAATCAGATGCTTATTACTGAGTTACTGAAGGTTACTGAGCAAACCAAGCACTTGAAACATGAGATGTGAGGTACTCCCTTAGGTGAAAATTAGCAGAGACCACAGCAAGTGGTGAAATGAATATTAACTGAAAGACTCGGTTCTAATTTCTGTATGTTAACTCAAAGAGAAGGAATAAAATGGTCACCTTAGAGCAGGACAAAAGATTGACAATGAGATGAACCATAGTGTCATACAGTTTATATATTCATCAATTGTACAGGGAAGATCACAGAATTGTGGAATCATTTAGGTTAGAAAAGACCTCTGAGTCCAACCATTAACCCAGCATTACAAAGTCCACCATTAAACCACGTCCCCAGGTGTCATATCTACACATCTTTTAAATACCTCCTGGGATGGTGACTCAACTGCTTCCCTGGACAGCCTCTTCCAATGCTTGACAAACCTTTCAGTGAAGAAATTTTTCCTGACATCCAATCTGAAATCCAATCTAAACCCTCCCTGGTGCAACTTGAAGCAAAGATAGAGTATATTAGGTGTCTGAGATGTCCAGGTAAAATAAAATTGTTTTCATAGTTAAGACTGGAGAAGGCTGGAGAGAGAACCTCAGAATGCTAGAGCAACATACTGATTGACAGAGGCAAAAGAACCATGAGGAGTAATATGAGCTACTTTAATAGGATAGAAAAGAATTCAGTGAGCATTCAAGGGATTTATAGAGAGTATGCCATACATCTGAAAGGAATTCAGTATATGTCTTGCCATTATTAAAAATGAAACAGTCAACATAACATACAGATCACAGTCCCAGGAACTCTCAGGTTATCTAGTTTAGCTGCTTGCTAGAAGGAAATGATACAATTAGGTAAGTAATTCCATTTGATTACTAAATCTAATTTAAAATCTTTTTCTCTGTAGTCATTACAGCTTCCACCAGATAGATGTTCTAGAGCTTGAGTCCCACTTCTGATGTCTGTCTTGAATGTTTTCTAGTTTCCATCCTCAGCCTACTCATGGTTGGTTTATATACATGTGTCCCAAAGCCATCACTGTAACTTACTTAAGTCTTTTTCCTCCTTGGTATCTATCAACAAAATCAGACATTTTCTCGACTTTTTCTCCTACATAAATATTTTCTCCATTTCCTCTAATCATCATGCTTGTAGTCTCTGAAATGCATAAGTCATATTTCTCTTAATTCTAAGGATGTCAGAGGTAAAGAAGACCATTAAATTGTTAAATGTATCACTATTAAACAAGTAACTTGATTTTTATAGTACTAGTGATATCAAATACCATTAATCTAATTGCAATGTTAATCCACTGTAAGAGCTATGGGGAATATTTAATACAATTTCCTTACCTTATGTCACGGATTAACCCCAGTCAGAACTAAGCCCCACTCAGTTTCTTGGTTACTTCCCCACCAGTGGGATTGGGGAGGGTAAAAGAGAAAAAACTCATGGGTTGAGATAAAGACAGTTTAAGAGATAAAGCAAAAGGTGCACACACAAGCAAAGCAAAACAAGGAATTCAATCATCAACTGATTTCAGCTGTGGGAAAAGCAGATTACAACAATTTTTGAGGAGGCTCACACTGCTCTGTTGATAGAAAATGTGTTTCTGTCTGTTACTTCTCTTCCTTAGATCTCACAGTTGTTATTTTTAACTTATACTTTCAGTTTAATATGTTCCAGCTATGAAAAATCTGGAATTGATCAAGTTTAACTTGTTGATAAGAGTATTCCTCAGTGATATCATTTCCCTTAATTCCATGCCTTTGGTACTTATCTTCCACTGAATGAATGGTTGGGGTTGGAAGGTGCCTTAAGATCCATTTAGTTCTAACCCCCCTGCCACGGTCAGGGACACCTTCCGCTTAGACCAGCTAACTCAGAGCTCCACCCAACCAGGCCTTGAGCACTTCCAGAGATGACGCATCCACAACTTCTCTGGGCAACCTGTTCCAGTGCCTCACCACCCTCACAGTGAAGATTTTTTTTCCCTAATATCTAATCTAAACCTGTTTTCTTTCAGTTTAAAGCCATTCTCCCTTTTCCTGTCACTGCATGCTCTTATATATAGTTCCTCTCCATCTTTCCTGTAGGTTACCTGCAGTAACTGGAAGGCCACCTCGAAGCCTTCTCTTTTCCAAGCTGAATAAACCTCATTCTCAGCCTTTTTTCCTAGGAGAGGTGCTTCATCCCTCTCATCAGCTTCTTGGCCCCCTCTGGATTTTCTCCAACAGATCAAAGTCCTTCCTGTGCTGGTAAAATTTCAGTGGATTCCAAACAGGCTGTTACATCTGTGTGGCCGATCACACCTTCGCAGAGACACAGATCCATTCTTAAACAGTTCTTTTTCAGCAGACCTAATTTGTTTTTAGAGTCCCTAATGTTTGAAGTGATGAGTGCCAAGGCTGTCATTGCACAGCACTGCATTGAGCAGAGCTGATATATCCTAAGTAAAGAGAACCCCAAATTTAATACAATTTAATACAATATTTCAAAAATGCATTTGAAAGGTGATCTAGATTCATTCAAATTTGACTTGGTCATATAGGACATTTAGAGTAAAAGATATGAATGCAACCTGACATTTCTTGACATGCCCAAGATAGTAAACTCAACATTTGCCTGCTGTAATTCTGTGAAACACATATTTCTGTGTTCATTGACATGATATTATTCAGAATTTTGGTTACTGAAATGCATTTTATTTAAGAATATGGAGTTTAAGTAATTCAGTGAGTCTTTTTATCTTTTGATAGCTAGGAAATGGAATGTGTCAGTCCTGACCAGTGATGTGCCATCTGCAGGAACAAGCTCAGAGGTTTATATTACATTGTATGGGGATCATGGCAGTTCGGGTCCTATTTGGCTTGATGGAGAGAAGGGAAAATTATTTCAGAGAGGCAATGAAGACATCTTCACAGTAAGTAATATATATTCATTGTGTTGCCCTCTTGCTTCCTGCCAGATTGCATGACATTTCAAGCTCTATGTGATGAAAAGGCAGCTTTTTTGTACATTACACGTATTTAGAAATGAGAAACAGGACTTAAATGTAGAGCTAAATTTAGCATCCTTTCCCACTCACCTATCCAAGCTTATTTGATTCAACACGTTTTTTGTCTATTGAGGAAGAACTACTGTTTAATTTGCATTGTGCCCAAGAAAATACCAAGAAATATACAGCAATGGGTTTGGTTTGCCAATTTTTAATGTTGTGGGGTATGCCCAGCTCCCACCCTGGAGGGACGTCTGCTGAGATAAGGAGAGTGCTTAACCTCCCAGCAGGACTCCCTGGAAAGGCAGCTACTTTCAGTAGCAAGAAGACAAACCCAGAATCCTTCGGGAGACCCTATGCAGATCCTTTGTAGCCCATTGGCCTTTACCCTCTGACACCCACCCCCTGTATCCCTATAAAGCCAGCCCCCTGCCCCTGCGAGGGCAGAGATGTTTGTCCCTGGCCTCCTTTCATTGAGTGCAGACTAATAAAGCTGCCTCGTGTGGAACCAGCCACATGAGCCTCTCGTCTCTCTCTGGTCTGGCCTGGAGGCTGCCCTGCAGAGCTGAGCTGGAATCACGAGCTGACAATCACTAAAGAGCTGACAGCCTCTGCACAGGCCCTCCTGCCAGCAGCTGAGGGAGGACACCAGGCCCCGGGAAGACAATTCCTTTTGGGACCATCTCTTCAGACCGGTCACAGCTTCCTCGGTCAGAGCTACTGACCTCACACCAGCTGCATTAATGGGACTACAATATTAAAAATTAAATGAAGAAGTGAAGAACTAGGATATGGGGTAAAATTTTAACTTTGTTAAATACCTGCTGCTTTATTGAAATAGTGGCAAATTTTATACCTGTGGTAAATCTGTCAGAAATTGCTTCTGCTTCCAGTTACACAAAACAAATTCTTCCTCCTTCAGTCTTGTAATGTGGTGATTTAGGTGAGCCAGAATAGGTCTTTTATCACTATCTGCATAGCTTCAGTGTTTGTATAGGATTGTCAAGGGTTGTCTACGGGTGTCTGCTGTAGGGCCATATGACAAACTGGTGCTTCCATCATTAGTATTCAGCATAGCAACTTCCCTTCTGAGAAAAGGTGTTTGATGGCAGCATTGATGCAGAGCTCACCTTTTCCAAAATAGCCCTGTAGATGTTTGGGATGCAGGAAGTGCAGTTCTTATCCCTTTTCAGCCTATGGAGTTTCTCAAAAATTCCAGCACCAGTGATGCAGAATGCCATTCTCCATCTGTGATATCAAAACCTTTCAGATTGAAAGGAGTGGATAAAAAAAGTAAGGTGGTCCTAACAGATGAAAAGACCCTCTTCACCACTGATGTTGTTGGCTGTTTCCTGTTGCCATTATTGCAATTAATTTCATCTACAATGACTTTTAAATACAAAATATGGAGGACAGTCCCATTGTTTGGGATCTAGGGTTCCCCTGTTAGGCAAGTATCCATAGCACTGAATACAGTTAAGGAGAACCTACTCTGAAATTTATAAAAAGAGAAAAGACTTTGAGTGCATTGTATGTGCACATAACTGTGCTCTGTCCTCACTGCTCTGTCTCTTTATTGTTTATAACAGAGTTCAGGGAAATTCATGATACAGGGAACTCAGTTCACACCCCTCTATACAATGTCAATGAAAACATGAAAATTAATTCTATGGAAAACAACAGAAGGACAGAAAATCAAGCCTACATTTTTACAAAATAAATTATACAGCGAGAAGGGAAGACACTGATGGTGTACTTCCAGCTCCTTGAAGATAAGCTTTCTATTTCTATACTTAAGTTCATACTAGTTGTTTCAATAACCTTCACACAAAGTTATTCCCTCAGCGCCCTGTTATCTGTACTGGACATATTCATCCAGCCTGCCCAAGAGCTAATTTTTCAAATACAGCTTTTTAACTTGATTTAATTGAAATGATTTTAAAAAAGAAGCATCAAAGCTGAACACAATAGTTTCCAAAAAATTGTAAGGCATACACTCCTGGAGGGGTAGGGAGAAACTCAGAGGTGTGTGGGAGACAAAAGTAATTTTGGAGCACATCACTGGTATAGATGCTAAGATGAGATGAGTTTTAAGGTCAAGACACTTTTGCTTTTTAGTCATACATACGGTCTGTATTCGTCTCCCACTGAGGTAAATATTCAGTGGGGAATTACTACAGCAGCATCCTGAAGCTATTTAAATGGAATTGGTAGGCCAATGGGATTTTTTGAGGGTTGTCCTTTAGAAGACCCAAATGTCTAAGGATTATCTGAAGTAAAATAAGTTGGAAAGGCTTGTTTAAATACCAGAATATTTAATTCCTCTAATCAAAAGTCTCACCTTACTGTTACTAAATTAATTTCTATTGCATGTCTTTTCTTTTTAATAACTGTTCTTTGTTTCAATAGTTGTGTTTCTTTTACAGATCAATACTAGAAACATAAGACATCTCTACAAAATATGTAAAGGACATACAAATGCAGGAAGCTCCCCTGCCTAGCACTGTGAAGAGGTAAAAGCAGCGAGAAAGAATTTTATCTGCCCAAAAGCTGTCACTGTGACAGTGGATTCAAAATATGAGTAAGAAAAAAATCCCTGGGATGATATTAGCCTCATCAAATGCTTTCACCTTCATTTAAGGGATTACTTATGAAGGAATGGTTTTGTGTGGAATTAAAGCAGCTTATGATGTCTGGATTGGCTGTTAGCAATTTAATACATCATGGTGCTTTAAAAATGTGTGGCTGGGCAGCAAGGCAGACTTGTGTCAGACTTAGTGCTATAGTCTTAGTCTTCTACAGTCTTTGTATGCTACAAAGTGCCTAGAGATTGTTTAAACCCACAAAGTCATTGAACTCAGTCTAGCCAAGTTCTCCCCAAATCTGTGGCTGATGCTGATGCACAGCACCAGACCTGCACTGAAAATGTTTCTAGTTCTGTGTCTCTGATAGAAAAAGTCAATAAGAGGTTCTTTTCCCTCTTTATGTGAAAAATATCTTGATGCAGGTTAAGCAAATATAATAAAGCAAAGAAAATGAGCTAGTTCCATTTCAAGATTTGGTTGGGAAGCATAGTATATAGGTTTCTGGACTGGAAATTAAAAGATCTGAATTTTATCTTTAATGTCTGATGTGACATACTATGTGTGCCAATTATATGCTATGCATGCCTGAAACCCTTCCATCTTTGTGCCAGAGTTCCTCATCTTTCTGTTAAGAGACTGCAGTTTATGAAGAGCTTTAGAAGCTGCTGGCAAACTCAATGTTAAAATTGTATTTCATGGTATATATAGATCTATCTAATGCAAAGTGCCCACTAAAGTCAAATATTCATTGATCAGTGCTCAAACTCTGTGACTGTTTGATGTTTGTTTTTATCTGGGACTGTGAATCAGAAGGAAATGTTAACTGAAGTTTAGGCAAGATCCTGTGAGTTCATACCTCTAGCCAGTTCATGTCTACACTGAAATACTACATGGTAGTAGTAAGAGGTTTCATGATAGAATTATAGGGATTATACCTCTTTCAATTCAGGTGATGATTGCCTGGTTATAAATCCTAGGTATTAATTTTCCAGCTGTACTGAATTTTGGGGACAGACATTTAAATGGAGGGACTGAGGAAGTCTGACAAAAAAATAAAAGGAAAGAGAAAAGTGAAAAGTTGTTATTCTCCTTCTTTCCACCTAGGATATATTAATTGAAATCAACAGTGAAATTTTAAAAACCTCAGCACTTCAGCATGTTCCATTAGTTATTTATTTATAAATTTTAGTTGTCTCTTTACGGACTCTCAGTCAATCAGACACAGTTTTTAGGGTGTGATTCTTCAGCCAGGGTTATTCCCTCTTTGCAACTTTGGGGAGAAAGTCAAAGAAAAAAGAAAATACATTCAGTTGATCAAACCCTACAGGTAGTGTTTTTAATGGTTTAGAGACAAAGGAGTACAGCCATTGATTTCTAGACTTCACAGAAGAGAAACAACCTCCAGACACTTGCTCCTTGGGAAGCCTACATTTTTTTCAGGAAAAATTAAAATTAAAAGAGAATGTTATACAACTGCAGAGCTTTTCTGGTAGTTAGGCACGTTAGTCCTCCATTAGTGTCCCATGGTTTCTGTGCCTGTATCTGTACTGAGATGATATCAGACCAGGAAATAGCCAGGAAGGTGCTGCTTCACTAATCCAAGTTTCCCTTTCAGGTTTCATCAGCAGATGTCGACAGGCCAAGATGTGCCAGGTTTTTCAGACAAGATGAATCTTTGTCTTTAAAGTTTAATATTCAAGCAGCAAAAGAGATAAAAATGTTTCCAGTAATTCTGAGTTTGTTCAATATTCAAATTAAGGAGATTAGATTCTGCAAAGCACAGAGTGAAATTACAAGTAGGAGTGTCTTTCCTTCTCTCTGTCCATCCAAAATCTAGTGTAGATATGGGTATAAATTAGCATAATCAGGGACTATTAGAATATACAGCAGCCTCTGAAGTGCTTACTAAGGAATACTTTGAAGTGCTAAATAACCTCCTTTCCTCCTTCAGCTGGTGTGCATATGGTCCTTTTGCTGCTACATGCTCGAAGCTGGTCACAGAAGAAAATGATTTAGGGCATTGTATAAGCCTCCACTGGTTTTGGGGCTGGCACTTTCATGGTTTACTTATGTCACAAGGAGTGTTGAACAATCAAAACCTGTCCCTTTAATTCCTGTCCCGATAAGAATATAAGGAATAGAGATACAAGCATTAACAATCCTCCCAGTGAGAAGTTCCATCTTTGGGAAGCCATGCCACCTAGTGCCAGCCCCCGTGGATGTACCAGCTGGAACAACAGCTGTAGTTTGTGGGAGTGCTCCTGAGCTGACAAAAACCTGTTTCTTTTTTGCACTTGAGTTACTCTGCCCTGAGCTTTCAAATATGACTGAGTGAAAAGTCAGATTTGGGCATCTGGATCCAGGGAGCAGAAATGCTCCAAACCCATGGTTTTGTGGTCATCCACAGAGCTCTACCTGCACAGATTTCAACAGCATCCCACATGTTTCATGTTCTGTTCCATCTGGTCTGAGATCAGCAAATTAAATTGGAATTCTCGGTGCTATTTAGGTGTGATTGCAGAACCTTTTCTCAGGGGAGCAGTTCTCTTTCCCTGCACATCGATGGCTGGCCAAAGACCAGGCTGGTGGGGAAATATCTGTGGAGCTTCCTGTTTAACAGCAGGGTCAGCCTATTCTTCCAGGTAAGCACAATACCACATCAGCAAAGTCAGACCCCAGACTGATGTCGATAGAGGTGAGTTCATTGTTTTTCATCAGGCCCTTTATTACTTTCTGGCTGCTACAACACTTTTTCTGCTTTGTTTTCCTCTTGTTACTGTGCATACTCAGGTAAAAAGTTAAGAAGCACTGGAAAAGGAATGAGAGAGTCTTTAATGCTTTGAATTGCACGGATTCTTTGAGTAGACGCTTTGGTAAGATTTTCACTGCTTGTGTTTGGTTTAAAATAAAGGCAAGAGTAAAGAGGTGTCACACATGTAACCACCATGAAGCCAGCATATGAGTCACATCACAAACTCTGTTTTCAATAACTGAGGATTTTAGCTCCACTGTTACTATTGTAGCTGCTGTTTCAACTTCTTTCTGGTAAGTGGCTCAGACTTCCAGAATACTTTTAATTTCTGGACATGGAATAAAACTTTCAGAATAAATATTTCAGGAGGCTATAAGTGTTAAAATGTCCATTATTCACAGAGAGATTGTATTGTAATTCTAAAGGTGAATGATGCCAAAGGATATGGCAATTATTGGGTGCTGCTGCTGCTGCACTGTTTTAGTGTCCTGCTCTACCACACCAGTCCCTGTCACCCATGCTGGATGTTGCTATATGACCCCGCTGCTTGATCAATGGAAAGGGGCAGGAAATTCTGTGCTTGTTCTTTCCTTCTCTCCAACTGGAATTGTCCTTTTCTGTAAAACTTCTAAGAAAATTACAAGGGCATAGCAGGATCAGTGTGTCCTGGGAGAGATGTGGATGAGGGAGCAAGAATGCTGTGGCAGATTCTCATCCTATTGGGGTGTGATGCGAGAGGTGGAAAAGCCATAACACCACTGGTATTACTCGTGCTAGGACTACACTAGAGTAAGACCCACCTGGAATATGTCCTCTTCTCTTCCCCCCAAAATCAGCTGCAGAGGACAAAATTAATAGGATGTGAGAAACTGCCGTTCTAAGTTCTCTAAAAACTACAGAGCCCCTTTTTCAGAATATTTAACAGTTTAGCAGTGCTTGGTGGTATGCCTATGGTTCCTTGTGTTGATCTTGCCAAATTGAAATTGTAGCAGATTTTTCAGTGGTAACAGCTATTGGGGGTGCCAGCTAGAGGAAGGGGACAGGTACAAATAAAATCAAGGGGCAGAAGTCCAGAAAATGGCCCATGCATGTGGGAAAACATACCATGGACCTGTTACTCTTGTAATAAAGATATGGGTGGCTTGGACTTATGCCTCTCTGTGATGACTGAGCTCTGAGATTAAGAGCAGAAAAAACAGGTTTGTGCCACAAAAGTATGTTTTAAGCGAAAAAGAATTAATGGGAGATATTTCCTCCAGTGATGTACTTTGCAGCTGTAAGTGGCTCATAAAATGCTCTAGAGAGAGGCCCATCCATATTAACCACAATGATTTTTGATCTTAGCTGGTCATGATCTTCACAACATGTGAAGCCTCAGAGGCAGTGAGCCTGCTTCCCCACAGGTTTGGTCTTTTCAGCCAGGAGACTAATATTGTTTGTATAGAGGGGCATACAAGCACACTGGTATAAAAGTCAAGCACCTCCCCACCCTTTTGAATAACAGCTAGTTAATGATAATTAACATATTGAGTATGCTCCATTCCTCCATTTGCAGTGTCTGTTCTTCCCCAAATGTTCTCTTGTTTAAATATTCTGAGATGCAGATCTCAACAATCTCAGTTGGTTAGAACATGGTGCTAATAATGCCAAGGTGGTGGATTCATTCCCTGTATGGGCCATTCATTTAAGAGTTGGATTCAATGATCCTTGTGGGTCCCTTCCAACTCAGACTATCCTGTGATTCTCTGAACCTCCTAATTTTCAGGCTCTTTCTGAGTAGCAAGTTTCCTTGTTTCTGAGATAAAGATAAAATGAAAGATTTTTATTATCAAGTAATCTTCGTGTATGAAAAGCATAAAGGCACACTTACAACCAAGCTCTCAATCTGCATTTTGTAGTTAACAATTTCTCCCTCACACAAGGGAGGAAGAAAAGAGCTTCTGTGCATTTCTACCAGCTTCAGTGTAAAAGGGGTCATGCAGAAGGCTTTGGAGAAGGCAGTTTCATCTCTGACTTAGTAATTGAAAGACCGCCTCTGTGTCTTTTTGCCAGTGTTATATTTCTGCATGAGACAGTGGAAAGGGAACACAGCTTTTAACTTCAGAGAAGATAGTTTGATAACAACAGTGAAGGGGTCTGGATTCAATGTGAAAGAGAGATGATGAGAGGCACTTTAAAACCAATTTCTGAAAAAAAGAGGCTGAAACACTCTCTGATTTAACATTCTTTTTTTATTCAAAGGAAAAACATGGGAATTAAATTGTTAAGAGCTGTTGCAGAGAGACTTTGCTGCTATAATGCTGGAGGACTGAGCAGCATTCGTTTGACATTTTATCTTCTACCATCCCACTTTTGTCCCTGTCTGCTCATGGTTTATGCCACAATCATTAATTATATCCTGGGAATAAATCAGGGTTACACAGTGTTGGTCGCTGGTGGACCTTTGCTTTTCTTCTTGCAGAAATTGGAAAGTAGGTAAGTGTGGGGTATGCCCAGCCCCTGCCCTGGAGGGATCTCTGCTGAGATAAGAGATATCGCAATCACCCAGCAGGACTCCCTGGAAAGGCAACCAGTAGTTATTGAAGGAGGAAATTGTAGCAATAGAGAGGATTGTTGTGGTCCTATGCATGGAATTGTTGGTCTAGAGAAATTAATTCTCTGCCTCTGCTGTGGTCTGTTCATGGGGCACCTGCTCATGTGGGTGCTGCAAAGAAAAAATTGGGCAAGTAAATAGATCAGGTGGTGACATGTGAAATTACATGCATAAAATGCAGTATGAATTAACAGCTGCTAAATGAAAACTATTTTGAGTATTGAGACATGCATACTCTGGGAAAAATAGTGCCGGATTCTGCTGCTAACTAAAGAGTGTCAAAAGCTTCTCTGTGTTAAATGTGGCTGGCTTTTGCCCAAAAAATAGCTGCTCTGAAAAAAAACGTTTTACCTCCTTGTGCTATCTTTCATAACTCATAGGCATGAGTGAAATAAATCAATTTTGTAAATAATCTTATACACTTATACCTTCTAATTTCAGAAATATATAATTACAAATGTAACATTCTACAGTTACAGAGAAAATTAGATAGAAAGAAAACGGTTCCTTAATCTTTGTTCTGTGCACTTTTCCATGCAATACTTAAAGCAAAGAATCATAGAGTTGAGTTGGATATATATCAATATCTCAAGCTGGAAGGGACTCATAAGGATCATCTAGTCCAAATCCCTGCTCCTCACAGTACTATCCAAGGCTAAACCATATGGCTAAATTATCCAGACACTTCTTGAACTGTGCTATGCCCACTTCCCTGAGGAGTCTGTTCCATTGACCGAGCACACACCAGTGAGGAGCCTTTGTCCTAATGTTCAGTCTGAAATTCCCCTGACACAACTTCATTCCATCAAGAGAACCACAATTTCCTAGGATAAGAACTGTAAGCATTATAAATACTTATTATAAAGCTGGGATGAACCCTAGGCTTATGAGAGGTAAAAAGAAGTGTAAAAATTTGTGAATATTGCTTGAACTTTTAAGTTATCAATTTTAAGCCTCTATACTGGATTTATTATTAGCATATATCTGTGGTACAATACTTTAGAGGAGTTCAGAGGCTGTCATCTCAAAATGAGTTAGCTGTCATGCCAGAAGCAAACTACCAGTAGTGTTCTGTGTGGGCACATTAAAATAACCTGTGCAGGCTGTTTAATGTTTTAGCCAAATTGTTACCTCTATCCAAACTGAATTCTTCAAAGACAGCTTGTTTAGTAACATACACCAAAAATGCCATGTAAATAAATGAGAGATAATCATAAAAAAATTAAGGATGAAGGGAAAAATTGTAACACTGACCAGCCACCCAGCATAATACAGATATGGACTGATGGTGAATAAATTTTCAGTGCTTATTAAAGGAAGGTGTTTGGCCATCAGAAGAGTGAGATGTGGAAGCAACCTCCTTCAGAGAATAACATAGAGAATTACAAGCTTCATAATATGTTTCAAATAGAAACTTTAGAGTAGACATTTTCTGTTGTCTATTCTTTAGAATAGACAATAGAAACTTTCAAATAGACAATTGTATTATGATAATGTAGATGTTTTTTCGGATCCAGTGGCTCAGAAACTCTTCTTGCAAGACAGAGAAGCACAAGGACACCTACCCTTGGAAGAAGAGCTTGTGTACCAGAAAATGAAGTTTTTTCTTTCCTTTTCATTCTCTCTGTACCTCACCTAGTCTAACAAAATATTGTTAGTGTATGTTGGCATAAATTTTGCCATTCCTGCGATAATACTGAAGACTATAATTGCATGTTTTTATCTCAATTCTGAATTTTATGGAGTTCCTACCTCTGCATTATAAGGACCACAGGTTTTTTATTGGTAGATATTTTTAGGAATCATAGTCTTTAGTTTCATTAGATTTTGACTCAAATTTACTTTTTTTTGCCTTATCCATTTTTATTAAACAAATGATTTTTTGAAGTCCTAGTTTATCCCTCCTAAATTTATATACTTTAAAGAATTTCCATATGGAATATAGAGAGGTTACTTATCCCTGTAAACACTCAAAGTCAGGTTGGACATGGCTCTGAGCAACCTAATGTAATTGAAGATGTCCATGATCACGGCAAGAGAGTTGGACTAGATGGCCTTTAAAGGTGTCTTCCAAACCAAACCATTCCATGATTCTATCCTATAGCATGAATTGGTAAAATAATAAAACAATACAGTTTTCTGGGTTTTGAGGTCCTAGAAGACTAAAATTATGGTGCTAGATTTTGGACTATTTTGTTAACCAGTGCATTCGGAATGTTAATGGCTCCCATTGCTTTTTACAGCTTTGATCTCACCGCTTATGGTGACACATTGGATTTACATAATTTACTTTTCAGTTTGTGATGATTTCAAATGGTGCTGCAGGACTAAGGCATATTACTGGGCTTTTAAAATTAACTTCTGTTTGCATTCCCCACAAATGACAGCCCGGGATACAACCATAAATGTAACAACCACAAAAAACATAAAAGCAAGTTTGTATACTATTTTATTGAATAGAATTTTTAAAGTTTTATACCCCGCCCTTGACACAGATGTATTTGGACTCTACAGCCAGCTAGATGTTATTGTAACTATAGTAGTGTTTGTGATATGAAAACTTATCATCTTTTATTGTCAGTGACTGTCTATGAAGTGTGTGTGACAACAGGAGACCTGTGGAACGCTGGAACTGAGGCTTATGTCTGTATTTCTGTCTGTGGAGAAAGAGGTGATACAGGATCAAGAGAGCTGCTCAGGTCACAGAAATTTTTAAAAGGACAAGTAAGTGAAAGACAGGGCATTTTTTGATATCTTTGGCTGGCTTTTCTCTCTCTGGTGGGTGGTTATTCCAAGAAAGGTGCTACTAGAAAAGAGATCATTACTGCATTCCAATGGCTTCCCAAAATTCCCTAATTAAGTTCTAAATACTTTCTAAAGTTATACCAGTGTTTTTGGAAGTGAGAATTTTCATTTATAAAATAAGTAAACTGTGTACTTTTGGCTTTCATTCTTCTGAAAATTTGATTTATTAAACAAAGAGGAAAGGAAATTTGATTTTGTATCTGCATTTCTAATGTTGAAATCTGCTGTAAGTTGTAATTGTTTAGCCATTGAAGCGCTCAACAGGTTTCTCATTCCTGACTCTGATCCCATTCATTTGAAAGGCACTACTCCCATTAGCAAGGTGATCAGGCTTTCTTCTACTTCTGTTTTGGGAAACCCGACCTTCCTGGTTTGCTCTCACTTTATCAACAGCTAATATTTCAAATGATGGTCTTCAAAAGAGTCATAAGGGTTTATGGCTCTTCAGAATCTCGTGGATGAAGAACGCTCTGCTTTTTAGATTTTTCTGAAATTTTGTTGGTTGATTACAGACCAACATCTTAGCTGTTGAAGCTGTGCACCTTGGACATTTGTACAAGATTGTTAAAGGACACAGCGGGCTTGGATCAGGTCAGAAATCTCACTTTCACTATACTCTCAACCATTATGTTAAGGACACCATCTGATAGTAATTTTTTGCTAATCCCTGTAAAAAACTGTAAAGAGGGGGAATGTTTTCAAGTTAAGACATTGATTGTGTCTTGTATTAAATTTAAAATGATGTATTATAATTTTAGATGGAGTTGCATTATCAGTTGCACTGTAAAGATGCAATTGAAGATTTTGGTCACACTGTCCTGTCATTAGACTTCCAATTAATGGTGAAACTTTAAATACTTGCAGTCACAAGTCCTATTTTTCAAACTCTTGAGCCTAAATACTGTAAACATAGCAACTTATTTGGGGCCATCATAAGCTGCTATCTAATGTTTTGATGGTTTTTTTATATTTTGATTGGCAAAATGAATAAGTCTCATATGATGGCCATGTTAAAGGAGGGAGGGATGTAGCCAGGGAGAGACCCAGCACCTTGCAGGCCCATAAGGAAGCTCTAGAGTACCTAGAGCAGGTACTGTCTTCTCTCCAGCCATCAGGGTAGCTGTGACTCTTGCAACCTGACAGTGGAGCAGCAGATTTTGCAGATCCAATAGAAGAGAGAAAACTAGGATATCTAGCATAATTAAATACATCAACTTTTCTCTCATGAACAAACTTTTTTTTTGTTTCACTTTATTTCTTCTAAGGAAATTGATGGTTTCTGGACAAAGTTGTAATGAAGGATCCTATAGCAGATTTGGATTATACTTTTCTTTGTCACAGGTTGGTGGTGTTTGATTTGGGTTAGATTTTTAGTAAATTTGTAACTACTCTTAGTTTTTCTCCTGAAATGTCCTGTGAAGGGAACTATGTGTTTCCTAAGAAGTGAGCTGAGATGGTCTGATTCTTTTTACAGCTCTAGGAGTTGTATCTGCCCCAAACCTCTGGTCCATTTGAACTAAGGAGAAAGAAACAAAAAGTTCTGTGTCGGAATTTTCCATTCTTGCACCTTTTGAACTATTTAAGACAGATTTTTTCACACATTTCCTGTATCCAACACCTTGTATCTTCATCCATTCATCCATTCTTCCATGTCATACAATGCAAGGCTTTTCAGAAGAGTGGCTGGCTGTCTCTCTAGCAAACTGTTCCTGATTTACTGAAGTTAGTATGGAGATTAGCTTGGAGTTCAGTGAGCTCAAGATCAGACTTTAAGATCCTGCGAAAAGGCAATCACAAATTCAGCTAGCTGACAACATCTCCTTTACTCATTTGCTTTGCAGCCTGTCACTGAGCTGCAACGTACTTTGAAGCAATTCTAACTTCCCTGCCTTTTCCCCTGCAGATGCTGCTGCTATGAATCTTCTATTCACAGCTCATTTACAGTTTTATCTATGCCTGATTAATTCTCAACCCCTTGTAGAAAAATTTTAATCGATAAATATCAGTGCAAATATTACGAATGGTAAAGTCCAGTCACTTAAGAGTCTAGCTGCATCTTGCCAGTGGCACCCCAATTTTATTTCCTGCTCTCACTACTCTGAGTGAATAAATAACTGCCTGAGACAGCTCGGAGTGAGCGATGTGCACACTGAAACTGATTTATGTGTGAGTAAGGGCTTTCTGCCTATCAGATACAGCACCTCATCCTTGCCTGACCTAATTTTGAGTCTGTATTCTAGATGAGATGAACTGCTATGAAGAGATCTATAATGCTGGCTTCATACATAATTTAGGGAGAGTTCAAATCCATTTCAGGCAGAAAAATACAGGGTATATACTAGTTATTGTTAGAGCCTGATGCCGTGCTTGCTATCGTGCTCTGAGTGTGTGAATGCTTTTGAGTCAAATGGAGTTAACTTACATAAGTAGATGTGTACAAAGGCATTGTAAAAGCATAGTTCAGACATGGTGGAAGTGTTGCCATTGTTGGATTTGCCTCCTTGTATGTGGATTTTCAGGGCACAGAACAGTTTGCATCTTGCCATAGCCTTATTGCAGACAGGAAGAACAAACATCATAACCACTGCAAAATTCATGATTGACCTGGGATGAATATGAGCTGTCTGATTTGTAATAATTGGATTAGGCCCTTGTACCTCAGTCCAGGAAAGCATTTATTTATGTTTCACCAATAACAAGAAGAAAAAACATTTTTTTGCCGGTGTTAATCTCTTTTCACTAAAGACAGATTTTTATGTTGCTGTTTGTCAGCCTTGAGATTTTAATGCATAGGACAGCAAGTATTAAGTGCCATGTATACTATGGAAGTTGCCAATCACAGTTATTGCTGAAAATGCTCCTGGTTCTTAGGTGGCTGGACCAGAGACGGGAGACCAGGGCAACAGGAATGTTGCTAGAGAACTGCCTGTGACAGATGCCCACACGTTTCCAGGAAGTAAGTGAAAATTGGTGGGGAGGAGAACTGTCTCAAAGGGAATGAAGGATCCCTGCAAATTAATTACATTGTTTTTATCTGCATAGGACAAGAGCTGGAACTCAAGAGAGAAGAAACTGTAAGAGTATACATTTTTACCTAAATTTAAACTGTTGAATTTATGCTTTGAGTGTAATCAGGTCAGTTGAACACTATGTATGACAAATTCCTGTGTATCGTCTTCTCATAAGTCTTTCCTGTTTGTTGTTTACAGAACTAGTGGGCTGCAGAAAAGTGGAAGTTTCAGAAAGGCATGACACTTCAATTTTACAACAGGCTTACCTGTGGCTTTGTTTGCCTTTACCCAGATAGCAGAGTTGATGCTCTTGGTGGTAAAAAAACAAATACGGTAAAGTATTTTCCATGTGGATGTATGCATAAAAGATACAGGAAAAAAAGACTTTCATATAGAGACTCTTAAAATAGATAGAAGTAGATAATTGTAGTAAAAATAGATAGAAGTAGATAATTGTACTAAACATTTTCCTTACTTAAAACATATACATGTACTCATGACTGTAAGTACTCAGAAATTATATACCTAATTTACACACACACACAAATTCTCATATGGTGTCTTGTTGCTGGCTTTCCTTTACCAAATAGAAACTTCTTGTCATCTGCAGTTTAGTGCTTCTACTCACATGGCAAGGTCAGATACAGTCTTTTGAAACTAGATTCATCTAAGATAACAAGTTCAAATTTAGGTAGGTTTCATTAATAAGCAGTATACATATATGTGGGTGTGTACACATATATTTATATATATATATATGTAAATTCATTGTAAATTCCTTCTATTTTTGTAATTGATTTTACTGGCAGTCTACCAGTTCCACCTTTATCAACTTTCATCCTACTGCATTAGTAACACTTAACTCTAATACATGTCATATTAAGCACATATATTTTGTTCCCTTGGTAGTGATGGAGCTGCTTGGTCTTTCTGACATCTCACCAGGGACCTTACACAGATCTTTTTGGAACTGATAGAATCTTTCAGGACACACCAAAGAGTGCATCAGGAAACCACAGGATTCCTCCAGAGACAACTACATCTTGCAAAAAGGCAATGTAATGGACTGGTAGAACAGTCGCTTAAAAAATCGCTGTTGTCCTTGGGGACAATAAAAGTCCCTTTTTACCTTTCATCAGTATTTTACCTTTCATCAGTATTTTACCTTTCATCAATATTTTGTAGTTATAAGAGTTAATTGTTTGCAAAATTTGCCAGATTTAAAATTTTAGAAGCCATGAGCTATGTTGCAGGATTTGCTTTACAAATTCTAATATGGATGTAGAGAAAATGAAATCTCTTACCTGAGAGCTTTATGCTCCCTACACCATCTGTTATTTATCATCTAAATTCATTGCTAGAGCCCAGTTCATTATGCTGGAGTTCTCAGCTTGTTTTTATGGATTTTTTTTTAAACATATGTGCTGATAAAAAGAAATTTGTTCCTTATCATTACCTCTCAGGGCTTTTCTCCTCAAGACAGAAAAATAGACAGTAGTCCCTAGATACCCTTTCCTGAAAGAATGAGAGAATTTATTGATCAGAGAGGTCAAACTGTTGAGTTTAACACTTAATTAATTCTTTCCCTTTGAAAATGATAAACCATGGATTCTAATTAAATGCAAATATGAATTAATATACTTACTTCTAACATTTTTTTCATTTAACTCTTAGGTCTTTTTGACATAAATGTCAAAAGGAGAAATATATGTATATTCAGCAGTCATCAGATGCCATCTCATGCTCTTGCTCTTGTCAGAGGCCATGTAACTGGAAAGGTAGGGAATGCTGTTACTGATTTCTGCTTCATAAAGGCATGTCATCGTCTGATTAAAAAAAAATAAGTTTTTAAATCTGTGTAATAACTAATTGTATTTCCAATCAGATAAGGAGTGAAGAATTGCAGAACTGAGCCCAGGAAATTGCCAATAAATAGGTGAATTTAGACATAGGGCTTTGTTTTCTCACAATTTACTTTTTATTCTTCGGTTGATTTTTTTTTTTTTTTTTTTTTAAATTCAGAAATATCAGACCATTCCAAGATGTCATTTTTATTTGTTTGCCACATGTTGACAAGCTGCCTGGAAGGCCCTAATATCACCTCTTTTTCAATAAGGAAAAGTCCGCAGGCTTGATTTTAAATGCTCCTTTTTCCTTTGTGATTTTTTTTTTTTTCCTAAGTAACATGCCAGTCATAAGACAACTGTTAGAATCCAAGGTTTGTTTTAATGCATTTTGATTTGTTTCAACCCTCCTTCAAAGTCTTACTATGACCTTTCTTCCTCAGCACTTGTAGTATACAGATAGGTAAATGGAGTTGTAGAATTCAGTTCCTTCTGATCATAGAATCAGAGAAAAATCCTGAGTTGAAAGGACCCACAAGGATCATGGAAATCTGACTTCTGGCCCTTCACAGGACAGCAGAAGAGTCACACCATGTGCCTGAGAGTGTTGTCCCAACACTTCTTGAACTCTGCCAGGCTTGGTGCTGTGACCACTTCCCTGGGAAGCCTGTTCCAACCACCCTCTGAGTGAGCCTTTTCCTAGTATCCAACTGTTACGACCTATCCCAGGAGATGAGAGTAATTCAGGTTGTTGTTAATAGACTCCTTGGGGTTGATTAGAGTGAAAGGACACTGAATGATCAATGTGTGTAAATATATGCATATAGGGTTTATATGAGGAGTGTAGGTGGGAATGCCCAGGTACCCCCCCTCCTGCAGGGGAGCTTTCAGTCCTCTGGTGAAAGGCCTCAGAAAACAGTCTGAGAGTGCTTTGGGAGTCTTTGATGGTTTATGACACCTGCAAGACAGGACAGCTGTCTCTCAGGCATTGGAGCAACAAAAAGGCAACACAAACTTGCAATTAGCCTTATAATACATACTTAATACATACTTGTTTCACAACTCCTTCTAAAATTCATACAATTTTTCCATTACTTTTAAAGGTATATTGAATCTGATAGACAGTTCTTTTACACCTTGAAAATGAAAGATTTTCCTAGAAATAATGATTCTGTGTAGTCTTGAAAATTCTAAGAAATATTAGATGATGTAAATCAGAAGTATTATCAATTATTAGAGGGATTTTTAGCATTTTACATGGATTAAAATTCTAGTTTTATTTAAATATGAGAATGATGATGAGTTGATAAAATATTTAAATATGTATTAATATGTATTGATAAATGTGTTGATAAAATATTAAATTATGTATTTTATACAATGGGAGCATAGAGCCTGCCAACCTGAACAGGCAAACATGGAGAGCATGTTGCTTTACTCTTTCACGCTCTCTAAGGGCTTTCTGTGAGAACAGTATAAATGAATGAGGACAAATGCAAAGGCAAGAGAAGGTGGGCTTGTGGCCAAGAGTTACCATGGTTCATTTCCTGTCTGTGTCACTTTTATACTTCTTTGCCACATTTATAGGCTATGACACTCTCGCCAATTGAGGCACCCAGGCGTCTTTCAGATCTGTGTCATCTTACAACGAACTGTTTCTGTCAAATTCCACAGAGTCCACAAGTTTAGTCCTTAAGTATTAGGACTGCAGATCTGAAAAATGATTTTTGTACTGGACTGGTAGTATTGTGGGAACTCGAACAACACAGAAACTATATTGTGATACTCTCTGGTTTGGATTTTGCCATATAGTTCATCTAATTTATTATTTCTTCTTTGACTATGTTAGAGCAAAGTCAAGGCATGCTGTGAGCTCCATGTTCACCTTCAACCAAGTGGTTGTGCCATTCTTGAGTCAGCCAGCTACCCAGGTCACACTGTGGCTTTCAATCTCCAAGGCAAAGTAGCTGCTGAAACAACAGGATATGCTGGCCTTTCCGAAGAATTTGTTGTGCGTGTCAAGGTAAGGTGGGCAGAAGGAAGTTAGGAAGACTCTTCTGAAATTTGCTGTTGTAAAGCAGATTATCTAACCGAGTGTCAGAGGTTTGCAAGCTAAAAGAGGGAGCCTCTTCCACGAGGTGGAGCTCAACTACAGTTTAACAGGTAGGCGGCACTCGACAGGGTTCCCTTTGCTGCTCTCCCGGGACGAGCGATGCTGATACTGCAGCTGGTACATGCAAATAGGGTGGGCTGTAACACCGGAAAGATGAGACCCTAAACTTCCTAGTAGATCTTCGAAAAGTAGTACACCAGAGCTGCTGTTGGAAAGAGACAAGTTCCTTAATTTGCCACTCCCCTTGTGCTCTGGATGTTGTGCTGTGCTGCTGAGCAAGAAAAAGCATGGATGCTGTGCAGTAGGGAAGGATTTCCACTGCTCTGGTTACTGCCTGCACAGAAAACAGCAAATATTCAAAGACTGGAGATATACTTGAATTACCTGAGACCGACTCTTTTATATTTTATACAAGGGCATGCATGAGTAAGTGCTTAAAATAAAACAGTAGGAGCAGCATCAGTATCAAAGTTTAATATGGAGAAAGGCTGTGCTGTTCACAAAGGACTTTTTGTTTCTGATCTAAAGGGTGTGTTTCAACATGGTACCATCATTCTGCTCAACACAAGTCTCTGTCCCTTAGACCTGATGGGAGCTGCAGTGGAGCAGGTCAGCAGCAGCAGGAATCCTACTGGAAGGTGCATAAAATCGGTTCTGGACTCTGCATGTTTGAAAGTGTGAAAAAACCAAGAATGTATCTGAAGATCAAAGATGACCAGTGTGATGGAGCAGTAAGCAGTTCTTGTTTGTGTTTCCCTCTGCAGATAGTTTGAGTGAATTGTCAGTGATAAGAGAGAATCTTTTTTACTTGCTTGGATGAAAATGACATAAAACTTCATTCGGATTTAAAATGTTTCAGATCTTTTCCTTCATTTGCCAAAGAAAAGATAGAAAAATATAGCAAGAGAAGGTGTCTTGTCAATTTGGCAGTTGAGTGAATCAGTAAAGGTCTGATTATATTTTTAAACTATTGAGAATGTGGATGTAGTTAAAACTTATGTGCTGCTAGAGAGATGACGAAGATAAAACCTCTTAAAGAATAACTAAGATGTAAGCAACTGTATACTTCACTAACTTTTAAAGTGTGATTCTGTTCACCTAAGTTCAAATTCTCACATTTATGTGAGACATATTCTTGCATAAGTTTTATTTGGGAGTAGAAAACTGAATATGAAATAGAGCTGTGTAAGTACTCAAATATAAGGTGCATGAGAGCTTTTCCATTGCCTCCAATACACTTTCAGAGACAAAAATATTTGATCCATATTTTGAATATAGGCTTTGTGAGTATCTTATTTTTCAGCAGTGCTCTCACCAGTGGATCAGGAGGTCTGGATAAAAAGCAACATTGGGTAAAGGTTTTGAAATTAAACTTGTAAGTGCTATGAAATTGAGGAAGAATACAAGTTATATAGAATTAACAAATCTGTGCTATGTGTAAAATTTGTATAGAAATATCCTATGTGTTCTGAAATAGATATTTTCACATTCCTTAATCTTCTGAAAACTGTTTAAGTGGGAAACTCCTTTGAATATATCCTAGCTTTTGCCTAAATCCCGACATAAACCAGAATGCTTCACTTGGTCTTTCACTTACCTAACTTATATGATTCGTTTTTTTGGTCATAAAGGAATAAACAGGGATTAGGTGCAGGCATGTCTCCGTGTGTGCAGTAATGTAGCATGTCATGAAGAATGTAAAGTTAATCAGAAATAATACTGTAAAGAAGTAATAATTAAGACTTAAGGAACATCCTCCAGCTATGTTAATTTAATTGTTGAATTCATGTTTCTGCTTTCAATTTCTTAGGGCACAGGTGATGAATACTGTCATTTTAAAATTGAGAAGAATTTGGAAACGGGATCTGTGAGTCTGGGATAGGTGCGATGTAAAGGGATATATGTTGGTCTTCTGCCAGATGACCAAACCAAACCTGTTGTTAATACTGGAGAGAGAAATATTTTTTTCTACCCACAGATCCTCAAATGCATGTGATTTCTTGATAGTCTATGGTTTTATTTAGTGATTAGCCTTTCAAACTGGTGAAATTCAAAGCAAAAATTTAAAAAATACATTGGCACCATTTCCCTTGTTGGGTTTCAGTAATTTTAAAAGTGAAAAGTTTATTGTATGCACCATTAATTTCTCCTACATAATCGGTTAAGTTCATTCCTTTCTTTTTATAGTAGTAATAATAATGATACAGTAGATATCAATTGTTTTACTACTAAGCGTTTGAAAATGGGAATCAAAACAGGTGATGAGATAAAGATGGTATTGACTTCCTGGGTGTGTTCCCCATTCTAGTCACAGATTTTGGAAGCCTGGGAGATGCTGTCTTGCTGCCAGCTCTACCACAGTTCTTCCTGATTTTATAGGGGAATTAGTAGACTTTCAAGATGGCCTACTTGGCAGTGTTCAGTTTGTTTTTTTGGTGGCGTGAAATACATTGTACTCCCCACCCAGTATATTCATTATGTTGTTCTGTCCCATAGTCAGATTTGAGAGCTATTGCAGTCAAAATATTTCCTCAGTAGAGAACTGACCTAGTCAACTAGCCAGGACTCAGAAATTAGGTCTCAGCACCATCTGGATCACTGTCATTGGGTAGCCTGCTTGCCTTTTCCCCTTCAGGAGAACAAAGTTTTTAATTTGGTGAAAAACTGGCTACCAAAGATAGCCAGCTGACTTAGATTATAACTGCAGGAAACACTATTCTACAGGAAACATATCCTTGTCTGGTGGACTTCACTACAGAGGTCAGGAAATGAAACAACTCATTCAATGAAACAACTGGTTGAAACAACTCTTGAAAAGGCTAAACTGGGCATCAGTTTGCAACTGAGAAGTTGGTCAGATTTTTTCCAAACATAAGCAGAACAAACTGATTTTGAATGCTTTCACCAGCAAAAAGTATCAAAACATACAACCAGTCTTACTAATTTTTCCATGTATATTGTGGTCAAAGCATTAGGAAAGTCACTGTAAGCACATCCCTACTGTTCTGTCCCTGTTTGCTGAAAGGTGACAGGAATATTTTGATCACTGTGCCCTTGTAGAAATGAGGAAATTATTTTCCTTTATTACCTTTTGAAAGAACAGTGTTTTCAATAGAAATTTTCAACAAGGCAGTGCTTACTGATGCCATTAATTATAGCTAAATTTTACTTTGTAACAGGCTTCAGCCCTCCTGAATCCATGTTGCTCACTAAAAGGAATATAAAAAGGAGCTAATATTTTCTATGCAAGCAATAAATACTGTCTGTTTGACATGTTCATATTAACAGTATCAATTTGCTTTATATTATTCAAAGGGCCTCTAGCAATTTTCATTTCAGCATTCCCACTCTTAAGAAATGAAACATTTTGGGGGTGGAGAAGGTTATTTTGGGGAGAGCTACATTTTAACAAGTCATTTTATTCCTACACAAATGTTAAATTTTTGCTTAGATTTTTAAAACATTGAATGGACTTTAATTAGTATGTCAGGTTTTTTCCCATTTTTTGTGGCATCCTGCTAACAATAAAATCCTATTGCTAGTAGCTGTGTAATACATAGAGAAAAGTTTTTGATGTCTGCTGTGTGGAACAACTATGAGATCTGTTATTAGCTTCTGAGCAAGAAAAAGGAAATGGCTTGTAGCTAGTGACAGATTTTACATTTCATTGTTTTAGTTGTCCAGGAAAATGCAGGAAAAGCCTATGGGAGCATCTGCAGCACCCAAATAAGAGAAGAGAGTCTTCAGAGAATCTCAATTCCAACCAGCAAATGCCCAGGAGCCAGTACCTCAAAGGCCTTCAACTCCAATTGTGGTACATGTTTTATGCTTGTGCTCTGTGCAAGTTTGAAGAGATTTACCTCAGGAAGGACAATGAATGGCTTTTCCAGATTATCAAATTATGCAAACTAACATACAACATAAAATGCATTGCCAGTTACTCTTTTTCTAAAAGGGGCATTGGAATGTGGTTTATTAAGGCAACAATCACCAGGTTGAATAACTTGTTGAATAACTTCATTTTTATTTTTTTAAATTAACTAATAATCTATTGGCTATTTCTGTGGAAATTGTGAGGTTGATATGGTGCAGAGCCCAATCTAAAGCTCACTGAAAGTAATGGAATATTTCTCATTTATGCTCTCATACTCATGTTTTCTGCTTATGGTTTGCTGGAGGAAAGAGGAAGCGTTGCATGCTTTGATGCATTGCATGCTAGATACCTATACCTATACCTATACCTATGTTTTGGCAGGTAGGAATAAATAAACAATGTTCTGGTCATGCTTCTGGAGTCATGGTCTAGCAGATGCATTTTTCTAGAATAAAATGCATCTCTTTAGCTAAAGAAGTTGCATAAATGGTCTAAGACAACAATTTTTGGAATATTTAGCATCCTAGTAACCAAACTGAGGAACTAGACAACTAAACAAAACAGTGACTGATACATCTCTTAAAGAGTGGGGATGATCATGTTTGCTTCCTGCATCTCTTTTATTTCAATATACTCAAAGACCCTGACAGTCCGAATTGTGTCATATCACCATGAAAAGCAGATGGACTAAATGGAAACTACTGAGCTCCAAACAGCCCACTGAGGCACTTTCACATGGTGGAAAAATATATGTTACTTTGAAAGAGCTTTAAAGACAAGATTGTATTGCAACTTCCAGCATGAGAGACATGCTTATTCAGCTACAGGTATTCTCAAAGGCATTCATGTAGCAAATAATTCGGGTGGGTTGCTGATTTGGTTTCAAACTTGATCCTCAGACTGTTTCAAGGTGTACATGAAAAGTCTAGCTATGTGAACAAGACATCAAATCTGGCATACTTGTTTGTAGGATTTAATGGGAAGTATTAGGCAGGATTTTAATTAAATTCAGTTCAACCAAAGTATTCTGGTTAAATTCCAAGCAGAGGTGTGAATCACTATTAATACTTAATTCTTTCTGGTGGTATTTTTTTCCATTTTTAGCTCAAAACACCCAATTTCTAATTTTTCAGACTTCATCTTGTATCATTGTGTCACAAAGCCTTCCAAAAGTGTGGTGGGTTGTCAGCAGATATGCTGTGTCTGAAACCCATGGCAACAATACACAAGCCCATCAAACCTGTTTTCAAAGAAGCTGGATGTTTTTAGGGTTGGATACAAAGGATCTTTTTATAGAAGCAATATCTTCCATGAAATTGGTTACATAGAGTCTATAGCACTTTGTAAGTAGTTTTTCTGGCATTCATAAGTGTAGATTCTGCTTATGGAAAATGAATAGAAATATCAAAGTTACTCTGTCTTTCAAATAAAATGGTCATTTTTTTAGTAAGATACACTCACTCAACATATGTCATTTGACATGTACAGGTGAGCCTTGAGTTTTAGACTGATATTCATTAAATTCTCATTTGCTTTTTCTCACTCCCAGTTAATATTTGGAAAAGGGCTATCCTTGTACTGAGTGTACAATCGAGCAGTAGGCTTAGCAGGCAAACTCAGAGCAGATTAACTCTTAGGCTGACCACTCTCATTGTAATGTCTGTGTCTGCTAACTGGTAGATGTGTTTTGGTTTCTGTTTTCACAAACACTAATTGATTTAGGATTCATTAAACTGAAAACAGTGCTACAGCATTTGGGGCTTCTCCTGTTGCAGCCTGAGTTCAATGTTCCTCAAAAAACTTCTTTCACTGTACAGAGATGATGTCAGGTCCCAGCTTCTACTTAACAGCTCAGATGTCATTAGCTGCCATGACACAAATGCTGCCTGTGACCTTGAGAACATCTCTGTGAAGTCCTCCATGTTCCTTTCCTGTATGTCTGCTATTATCAGTTGCTATTAATTTTTTAATATATTTTACTTATAGGATACAAATAAAATCTGATCTCATTTCCACTCAGTTAACATTGGAAATGATGGTACACACAGGTATAATAAAAATACATCAACTTTATTGCCCAAACTTCTTCTCCAGAGGTTAATTTTTCTGATGGTTCATTTTAAAAGTGTCACTCAATCATATGGTCTTCTGAGACAAGATAATTTTCTTATGGTGATACATTTAGGATAAGTTACTAAATTGAAAAAAGTTATTTCTGTGAAATTGTGGGAAGGGTTGTGACTTCATCATTCTCATGCAGGCCTATTAGAATTAATTTTTGTCACAATAGATTTACAGCATGGTGTCATGAAATGTGTAAAATCCCATGAGTAATGCAGGGCAACCATCAAATCCTCTTTTCAGACTGGAATATTTTTAGCCTGTAGCAAATCAATGCTACCGATTTCCATTTGTAAGAAGAGCCAGTAATTTATGAAGCAAAAAGCCTTCCAAGCCTGTGAATTGTTTGTTCATTATAATTGTTCCAAGAGGTAGTAGTTTGAGGTTGCAGTATCTGCTTTGGATAGCAACTGCCCAAGTATGTAATTCTTCTCCTAAGCACACAGGGCAGCATGGGATTCCTTATGTTTCTTGAATACATGTGCATTTTATGAACACTTTAATCTCTTTGCTGTAAGAAAGATGTGGTTTTAGACAGCTGGAAGGAACTCTAGCTTTCAGAGATGCAGGTGAGAAGGTAGATAACTACAGTTACAGAAAATTGTATAGCCAAGTTCTCAAAAATATTTATCATACCAAAGCAATTACTTTGCTATAGTTCTGTTACTTCAGGCACTGAAAGACAAGTGTAATTAAGTTTTTATTCAGGTAAACTCAAGCTGTTTGCCTCTTGCTTTATTTTTGGGGTGTGGATTTTCTTTTTCCTTTCAGAATAACTTGTTCTCAGTCATGATGGAGAATACAAGAAAAACAGCCATTATTATGACAGTAATTCCTATTCTAAATCACTATGACCATTCCAAAGTCATATGACCACTGTTAGAGGCACTGCTGTAAAAGTTATACTACTAGACTTCTGAATTTCTTAAAAATTGATTAACCAAATATTAGAATCTTTACCAGTGTTAAATTTACTGTGATTCCAGAAGTCAGTCCTTATTTATTATAGAACTTTTTACTGGATCCTAATTCCTTTGCAATTCCTTGTGTAAATATTTTAAATCAGTTAAGATATCACTGCAAGTGGATCATAACTCAGTTTTGGTACTTTAGTTACCATGTTGATTTTAGTACAGGACAACCTGGTGATCCAACCAACTGTGTAATTCCTTTTGAGTGCAACTTTTAAGAAAAAAGTGCTGCTGGTAGTGAGTGATAGCTTTTGCATCACTTGTTTTTCTGTCTGGTTTTGGTTTGATTTTGTTTGGTTGGGTGCTTGGTTCAATTTTGTTTGGTTGGGTGTTTGGTTCTTTTCCTTTGATGTAAGGGTAGTGTAATAAGTGAAGGGAAAAACTCCATCCAGGGAAAACCAGTACAGTATTTTAATCAAGCAAATAAAAAAGGAAAGGACTCTAATACTACTACATAACTTATGTAGTGCAGCAGAAACATCCACAGTGATGCATTGGGAATTCTTCAACAAATTCATATCGGTGGCACATTAAAAAGTTTTTTGCACTCACATGGAAAGGTCTCATGCGAACAATTTGGGAACCCCTGGAGGACACAGTATATTGGCAATGTGTAGGTTCATCTTTTCAAATTTGGGGCTTTTAACTGCCTCTTGTGTCAGAACAGATAATAAATTCTTGGCAGCAAGGATTCCCTCTTTTGGAGAGGGCTCCATGGTCAGTGGTCCCATTACTGAAAAGTAGTGTTCCAGACATCCGATGTTTGTAAATTCCACTTTGATTAAATTACTCAAAACTAAATTCCTTTACCCTAATAGAGTCTGTTTTTCCATATCTCCTGTGCAGAGGTGTTGTTTGACATCTCTGCATTATGTATATTTCTCTTAAGGGTGGATGGAAGATCACTAGGTGCTGTTCTAAAGTGAAATTTATGTTTTACAACATTATGTTTGCTCAGCCATTAGAGCTGTGAAATTTATTCATAAAGTGCTACTGTGCTGCTATTGTCTCATTCACGCAGAGCATGCTTGAATCCAAATGATGGCACTGCGTAAGTATGGCTGGGCAAGGCTATATTGAGGTCTTTTCTGATTTTTTTTTACAGTATTTAGTGATATTTAACTTGAAGAAAGCTAATTTCCTGATTTATTTTTAAATTTGAAATGAAAATTGTCTATCTTCCCAGACATGTGACTCTGCTAATGATGTCCCAACGCAAGGCATTAGAGGAGTATTTCTACTTGTTTCTAAATGTCAGACTAAGGAGCCAGAAATGTCAGTTTAATGGTCATAGTTCTGCACCGTAACATCCTTACTCTGTTGCAGAATACATATAAAGAATATGATGATAGCATGTGTGAGAGATAACTTGTTATTTTCCAGCTGATTCTTGTAGCTCAACTAATCAGGACATTTTGGTCTAGACAAGAAACATAAATCAATCTTTCTAGACTATCTCACTTGGCATGAAAAAATACAATCCCCCTGCTGTTATGGCCTCCTTATGTGCTGAAGTTACAACAGTGACTGGCAGTTTCATGTCCATTTTCATCTCCCACTAATGTTCTGTATTTCACAGAGGAAATGAGAGATCTCCAAGGTGGTGAGTGTCCTCTTCCTTCAGGTGATGAATGGAAAGTGTCAATACTGACAGGAAATGCAGGAACTGAAGCAAGTGTCACTCTCTGGATATATGGAGACAGAGGATTAGCTGGACCAATAACTCTTGGCAAGGACAACAGGAAGCAGCTGTTTCTTCCCAGGCAGGAAGATGAATTTCAGGTAGCTAATGAAGGCTAAGAACATTATTTTAATGTTCTTAACCTTTCCCAGGATTTTCCTGTCATGTGAAAAGAAAAAATATTTTTCTCCTATATTTACTGCATAAAATAAATCTGTATCTAATCTCCATGAATTCTGTGTTGAATCAGCTTGTTATTTATAGTAAGCAATAGAAGAAATAATCTTTCTTTTAAACCCCCTCCCACATATAGTAGACCAAATGGGACAAGTGCAGAAGTAAATTGATTTCTTTAAGGCAATTGATTTGAAACTAGCTTTAAAAACTATTAATTCTGAAATAAACCATGGCTGATACAAGACTTGTATATTGTTTAGAGATCTTTAGTAATTAAATTTTCAGGCATGCAGTTTTCAAAGCGTACTTTAAAATGTATGCTGTGAAACTGGTTCATTTAAAGAAGAAAACTCATTTTAGAGCCGCCATATTATAAATGACTGAAATGCCAGAATGTTTACCTATGGAATAACTAAAAGTCCAATAAAATGTATGTGTTACCCTGTTGTGAAAACACTGGGTTTCTGCTTTTATTTAAGAATAACCCCACGTCTATTGTAATAAGGAAATTATGTCTAAGTAGGCTGAGAAGAAATTACCAAAGTAGCTAAAATTTCTGTTTTGCTTAAATCTCTGTCTGAGATGCATGTAACATTGCTTTCTTCAGATGGCTAAAGTAGAAGTTATATGTTTCATGATTTTTTTTCTGCACTCATCAACTCTTCTAATACAATCTTAGCACAATCCAAGATTGTTACTGTCAATGATATTAATAATAATACTCTCTATGAATAGGGCATAGGCAGGGAGATAACCTACTGTAATGTTCATTTTCTAAGCATGTAGGCTATGGATTATGATCCACAGGGAATCCTGTTCTCCTAATTAGTGAATAATTTATAAGCAATGTTGGATAATGGCATGTTTGCAAAGTTAATCCATATGTTCAGAAGAGACAGACTAATTTTTCTTCTCTAAAATAGATATGGCCCATTATGGCTGTGTGCTGCAGATATTGATCTTGTGAGAGTGCAGGATCTTGCTCTCAGCACCTGGGGCTACTACTATGATTCGTTACATCACATTGACACTATTGCTTTCAGGCATGAAACAGCAAATGTCACTGAAGTGCTTTTCACTCTTTGTCTGCAGTAGATAAATCCACAAAGAAAAAGGCTGTGAGTAAGAGCTCTTTCTTCTCCTCTTCCCTTTAAATTTTATCCTGTACTCTAACAGGATAGGTCTTGAAATGAGGATAGGAATGTAAGACATTTAAAAAGTTACATCTTCTTCTTACCATTTCTATCTTTGAACTTTTATGTTTTCACTGATATATTCTAGAACAGAGGATACAAAATTTTATTTTTGAAGTAATCAACTTAATCATAGCCCTGGCCAGGAGTTCTAGGAAGAAAACAGCTTCTGAAAGATAGTAATAAATCCAGCAATTAGGAATCAGGTTAAAGTTATTTAACCTTTCATTTATCAGCAACATGTGCAACTATGAAAAATTTGAGTAGAACTAACCTAAGAATTGAAAACCATTCATATGTGGCCTTCCCTTTCTTACCTCACCCATGTGAGTTTTCATTGCATGTTTAATCCATCCTGAGACTGTGCACGAGAAAAATCAAGACTACCAGAGTGCTCCTTCTGGAAGAACTATGCTTGTTTTAGGCAGAAGTCACTCTGCATTCTGCCTAAGTCTGCTACATTTTGTTTTGTGTTGTGTTAACGCATGAAATTATCATGCAACCTTTTTCTTTATTAACCAAAAGTCCAAAGAGGGATTTATTAGAATAAACAGACAACACAATAGCCTTGTATGTTTGGTGAACACCAGCTCTGTGAATGACAAGACCATATCTTGAGAAGTAGTTTGTTTCTGAAATGGGGGGAAAGACAATAGCTGTTTTTTCTTATTCAAGCTGAATATATGCTCATATTTTAGTACTGCTTTAATCCCAAAGTCTCCAGGTTACCTCTAAGAAGACTACTTTTAGAGAGCAATATTATGTAGCATAAGCAAGGATATCAGAATCCAACTCAGAAGAGCAAAGCAAAGCCATTTTCTTAAGCCAATGGAAGAGATGGGAACTATATTGTCACATCAGTGTTGCAAGCCTGGTGTTCACATTTATCTGGTTAATGGAATTCAGGTTGATGTAACAAGTATACCAATAACAATAACATGCATGAAACCCACAGACTTTTTCTCAAACAACCATTGTGAAATTTCAATGTGCATTTCAATATTCAGGAAATCCAGAGTAAAAGTTATTTGCTTTTAGAAGTCTTTGACTAAGCATGGCAATGCTGTGACTATAACAAAATTTTCTCATATAAAAGCACTAAGAGTCAAAAGCTGGTACGGGAAATGAGGCAATTATGACCTCTGAAAGGAGAAGGATGTTTTTTGTTAATGAAGGTAAAGAATAAGTAGATAGTATACTAGTAGGAGTTTTTAAGAGAATGAAAATAATTTTTGTACAATGTAAATAGCTTTTTGGATGTAAATGATGGAGAGGCATAGGCTGTTGCCAGTCTTTTATGAATAGAAATATTATTTGATGACATAATAACATACTTACTTTTCCTTTCCTAAAGGTACATTACAAATTATCTAAAATTATTTATGTTTGCTTTAAATACTGGCTAAACTTCAAATGAACCCTAGATAAGTGAGGGTTCATTTGAAGTTTTGAAGATAGGGCTGCATAGAGTATTTTTCATAAGTAAGATCACATATAATGCTTGAAAGTGCAAAGAAAGTGCAAATGAAAGCAAATCATAGTCAGAAAGCAAAGGTAGTATCAGTGACTTCTGAAGCTTTGCAGATGTTCTGCCAGCTTTTGGGAGCTATTCTTTAAGGTCTCCAAAAGTTTTATACCCTTCATGTTGGTATGCTAGGGTTTATGGTCACGTAACTGTGCAGAATTGTGAAAGATTTGTGACTTGTGTTTAGAGGATGTAATTTTGTTTAGAGGATGTAATTTTGTTTAGAGGATGTAATTTTGTATTGCTCATTGCTCTCATCGTCAACCCTCACCAACGTTTTTTACTCTTGAAATTTTGAAGAGTTCAAATACCTGCCAAATCGTTTTCCTGGCAAGCATTGTGATTCCACTAGGCTATAAGATGGTCAAACTGGGGTTCAGACAGAAATCTGCTTAGGCAAAATAGAAGCAGTCTGTTTTCTGAATCCTGTAACCCCAAATCTGCCAATCTAATATTATGCATTGTTCCTGAACACTCAGATACTACAGTGCTTCAGATAAATCTATAATCAATTGCAAAGATAAAGATGTAATTCTGTGTAGTTATATATTGTATTGTTCTGACTTTACTCAGGTTAAAATAAATAGCATTGGGAATATCTACAAAATAAGAATTAAACTTGATGGATTACCAAATGAACAACCTGAGTGGAACTTACAAAGGGTGAGATTTATATGGTGATTTTGTTCCCATTTTATTAATTTTTATGTGAACTAAAGGCTCATCTTTGCCTAAAGACATAGCTTCATGAATCAATAAATGCTGATTGGGATAAGTTCTTATTGCTTTGCGCTCTTAGATTGCTTTAGAGATGACAAAAACACTGATACAGTTCATCTCCTAAGGGATGGAAAATGCAGGATTATTTTGCAATTATTTCTAATTACTGCAGACAGCAATTTTATGGTATTGATGTGTTTGACCAAATTTTGCTTTCTGAAAGTTTGCCATACTCTTCAGTGTTTCTGTACTCTTCAGTGTGTGTTAGGGAGGTTCTAGCTATAAATTCCAGCTATAAATTCTAGCTCAAAAAATTGAAAATGAAGGAGCAGCAATCATTCTCTGGTAAGTGCATGCAAGGAATGAACAAAATTTGCTGAAAGGTAGGCTAAGCAAGTTATAATGGGCCCCACTATTCCTCACAATTATGAACATTTTCATGGAAAAAGAAGATGCTGTCTTTTTTCAATTCAGTGAATTAATTATTTTTCTTTGCTTTGTTTTAACTCTATTTTTCTCATGATATTGAGGGCTGCCCACCAGATTATTCTAAATCCTTTCTAACACTAACACCCATGTAAAATTTATTTCAGAACCAGAAAAAAACCTTTTTTGTCTCTTATGTTGAATTTATAAAGGACACAAGTTTATTCTTTTTCAGTAATCTTAAAAAGCTTGATTTGGACAATCAGAATTAGGCAACAACAACAGATTTTTACATTAACCCAGAGGTCTTAACTGAGACTGTAGTAAAAATGAATGTAAGTATAAACATTTTAGTTGCTGAAATGATTGCAGGAATCCCACTTTCCAGCCTGGTAGTTACAAAATATTTCTTTAACATTTTGTTCCAAATTTCATGGAGTAACCCTGGGATTTAAAACAGTTCTTTTCACACCAAGAAATAAACTGTGTTGAAAGCTGTGTTTTTCTGAAAAAGAAGTTAATCTATGCAATTGTTATGAAACAGCAGGGGGGGCTCTGCCAATAAATATTAGAGATTAGGAATCAGTGCTGCCAATGTATTTCACGTTAGAATAAATACATACTATGTTGTTAAAAGCAGTGTAAATTTTACATTAAATAATGTTTTATTGGAAAAGTGAGATAAAGACATCTATTGCCCTGATTCTCTAAGTGCTAGAATTTGGATGTGAGCACTAGTTTTCATAATTTTGTTTGCAAGGCTTATGCATATTATATGCACACTCAGAAACACAACTGCAGAAAGATAATTTTTGATTTCCTTTTGCTAGTCAAGACCTCTGGAAAACCCCTGTAGTGAGTATTGTAATTCAAGACCAACAAAAACTGCTTTCATAAAAGATAATAAAGAGTGCTGTAATTATAGGAAACAAGTAAGGCAGCTATCTTACTGTACAGCAGCAAATAACTTGAGAATTTGAATTCTAACCATCTCAAGAGGAATATAGAGATGGTGGTGGTACACATGTTGTCTTTTGTTCTGCTGTAGAAGAGCGAAAGACAATACAAATTGATTTAAGGTTTCAATGTACTTGCCAAAGTTCAGAAGGATGTAGATGATGAGTTTCATCCTGTTTTCATTCTAAAATAAAAAATGTGTGTCCATCTTTCCACATCTTCCAAAAGCTCAGTCTCATGTAACAGCAGCTACCAGAAGGTTTTCAGTCTTCAGTCCTCCAGGCAGTGTTACATAGAGGTGGTTTACTGATGGAAGCCAGACTTGGTGGTATTTCTAATGGCAAACCACAAATTTCAACTGCAGATTTGTTTGTTGCGTAGTAGTGGCCAAAATAAAAATATTTTCATACTGCAATTTTGTATGTCGCATTTACTGATTGTGTTACTGTTTTCTGAGATAGAAAAAATATACAAAAATATGTTTTGTTGT
Organism: Aphelocoma coerulescens; assembly: GCF_041296385.1. Taxonomy (NCBI): domain Eukaryota; kingdom Metazoa; phylum Chordata; class Aves; order Passeriformes; family Corvidae; genus Aphelocoma; species Aphelocoma coerulescens. The sequence goes on from NC_091015.1 coordinate 128,056,131, forward strand.
TGAAAAGCAAAGCACAGGAGAGAACTGAGTCATAGCTGGAATTACTTCTCCTTCAGGTGATACTGCAACATCTAAAGAGCAAGAAAACACTGAATTTTCCAGAAAACACGTGGTTATCAAAGAATAGTGATGATTGAGAATTTCTCTGTGAACTTCCAGTAGTGGAAGCTGGAAAACCTATCTATCCAAGTATGTGTGTACCATTACATATGTATTGGCTGCCTGGTTTGCAGTATTAGTACCAACTGAATTGTGGTCCTAGCAATCTTAAAAGCAAATAGTTTGACTGATTTCTGGAGAGTGTCTTCCAGAAAATTAATTGCAAATTAGACTTACTGTCATTGTTATCATTAAGCTATAATAGTGAGTAAAATTAATTGTGAATACATGTGGATACAAAAATGCTGCTAGCAGGGATTTTCTTGCTAATTTCTAAGCCTGTGAGAGACTTTTCTCTCTCACAGAAGAGGTAGCAGGGAATGTAACAACCAAGCCACCTGCAACCTTGGAAAGTCTTGTTTATGGTATAGTAGGAAAATATTTTGACAATGGATGTTTTAGGATTTTAGCCAATCACCCCAAGGGGTGGCTGATCCTTTGTCCAATTAGACTATGAAGAAAAAGTCTATAAAAGAGTTTGTAAAATAATTAAATAAATCAATCTTGCTGCACAATTCCTGCCTGCTGGATCTTCTCTCCTCCTCCTCCCTATGGCTGTGGGACACGGTGATATACCATAGGAACCAGGCCTGCAGTAATAATTACATATAACTTGCATTTTCTTCTTTTGGTTATTTTTGGAAATTGTTTTATACCATGTTTATGTCCACACTGGTGGTGTGGAGCAAGCAGATAGAGATTCTGCAGTTTATTTATGTATCTATGGAAAAAGAGGAGATTCTGGTCCAAGACTTCTGCATAAAACTGGTACACCAGGGACATTTCAGAGAGGAATGGTAAGTCTGAAAGACAATTTGCTTAGCCATATGAATATAATTAAGTATATACAGGTTCCTAATAATAATAAAAAAACCAAACCACAGAAGTTTAGATAAATAACTTTTAAGAACTAAGGAAAATAGCCTTCTACTGATGCAGGAATTAATTGAGTGAAAACATAGGCAGGAAAAGGGGAAGAAAAATTATTTGAGGGCCCTGCCCTCAGATGATGAGAAGTGCTGCCTATGAATTCAAAACATATCCTTTCAAAATATGATGAATTACAGCTTGCTCCAAATAAGTGTACAGAAATTGTTCCATGATTTCACATCTTAGTAGGTCTGTTTGTTATGTATTTCTTTTAATGTGTAATAGTAAAGTATTGTGACTAATACAAGAGAGACTTAAAGTAATTTTTCTTTCAATTTATTACCTCCTATCTCTTCAATGAGTAAAATATACATAATCCTGATTTTCTGCAGTATGGTTGAATTTCAGGAACTACTGAATTTAGTGTTAACTCTGCCACTGGCCTTCTTGTGACCTTCTATCGAGCCTGTTTCTTCCTTTGTGATCTATTGAGGATTAACACTTGTATGTATAACCAGTGGTATCAAACTGCTAGTGGAACACTTAATTACAAAATAAAAAGCAGTATCTAAAATGCTGGAAATAACCATAACCAACTGGGAAACTTTAAATGTATCTATATTATTTTAAAATATATATTTTTTTCTATTACTAATGTATGAGAGATAAAGTTCTATTCAAATGAAAATTCAGAATTTAAGTGGAATTTTCTAGGGAGCATTATTCTAACCAGATTGATATTAAATTCAGCGTATTATTTATACAGGGACTAAGGGGAATTGTTCAAAGTGCACTTTGTTATGGAAATGGGTGAGTAAAACAGTGGATTGTTTGGACTAGCAGAGCAGGGACTGGGACACATCGTTTTATGGCAGAGGTAGTGGAATGCTGGCTTGAACAACTTGATTTCATCCCTGCCACAGATAATCTGCATTATATTGGGCGAATTGGTTAAAATAAAACTTTCCTGAGTGACCACTTTTTTCATGCTTATGTGTTGCTGCATAACCAGTTTATCTTTTCTGAACAACCATAGTGGTAACTGAGTTTAAATAGAATTCTGCTCTGCACCTAGTAAGATCTTTGAAATGCTAAATATGCCAGTAAATTAACCCCTCTGTTTCTCAGTTGAGCACCCACACCACTTTGCATCTTTGACAGCTTTTGGCAGTAAACTCTGTGCTTCAACTGTGTAGTAAATTGAAATATGCAGATGGCCTTTCAAAAAAGAGATTAAGCAGTTGCAGAAAACCAGGGTGCTGTGGAAGAAGTGCAAAGGTGAAATCACTGGGGAAATCAGTTCTATTTCACTGAGCTCTTCGGGTGCTTGCAGTAAATAATGCATAGAGTCATAAAGATAATGAAGATAAAAAGAGATACTGAAAATCTGCCATCCTCCTGAGCACACTTTGAGGCAGGAATCTTTCAGGAAGACTAGCTTGTGATCATATATTATCTATACACAAGGGATAAGTAATCTTGCACAGGCAGTCTCCATTCTGCCATTTGCTGGGGACTGAGAACTTTGCAGATATGAATTTTCCAGTGTATTTCTTTCCTTCATTTTCTTTTTACTGAGCAGAATGATCTGGACCATTACATTTAGAGGCAGAAAGCTCTCTGCTCTTTACTGTGACAGAAAATTATCAACCTGAACCTGATCAGCTTCACGCTCCTATGAAAAAAATCTTTTCCAACTATAAGCACAAGCCTAAATGAATAACAAGGGGAAAATGGCATGTCAGGTTTCAGTTTCTTTCAGTAGAATAAAATGTAAGTAGAGGAGGTGAAACAGAAAAGAGAAAATGATCAGAAGGTCTGTTTAAAAATAATATAAACCAAGGAAATAACAGCTTTAACTCTTTCTTACATAGAGAAGATTAATGTAAATGACAAGGTATAGAAAAAAAAAAGACGGGTTGTGTGCAGCATTTTGCATGATGGCTGTAAAAGCCTAATTTATTTGGGATTATTACTGCATCCTGATTTTGGTTGTGCTTTCTTACTTACTCTGACACATCATCAAAAGACATTTAACTCTTGAGATCCAAACTCTTTGATTACAGTCCAGCTGTCATTAAAACCAACTGAAATCTTTGTACATTGTGGGAGTTGATCGGGCTTTTAACACTTCATTTTTTGGACTGCCTTAGTGGTGGAAAATTGCACAGTGCTGTCTCCTCTGTCTTCCAGGTCAGTGTTTTTGAAGTGGAAGCTGTATCTCTTGGGAAGCTGCAGAAGGTGCTGTTGCACTGTGAGGCCAATACCTAGTCCCAGCGTTGGTACTGTGGTAAAGTCATTGTCAGAGAAGCTGAGAGGAACTCAGAATATGTTTTCAATTGTGAAAGGTAGTTTTTACAACAATATTTTAAAATATTCTTCAATATGTATCACTAAAAGTATTATGTCAATCAATTTACTAAATGTGAGTTTTTCAGGCAAAGACACGCTTGGATTATTTTGCAGTTTCATAAAATCCACAAAATGTTTTTTTCCAGAACAGATTGCTTGAATTAATGTTCTGTATGGTCCATAGCAAAGGTTAAACACTTATATTGAGTCTGTGCTACTAGATTTTAAAGTATAGCCTTATCTGACAGGATCAGTGCTGTAAGTGTGATTTACCTTTCAGGAAGGAAAGATAAAGCACCCAAAATGTTCTAAATTAAGTGTATTTCTAAATGAGAAAGAAAACAGATATTCCATCCAGAAGTAGCATTCACTCTCTTTACAGCATGGCTGGAGAGACAAATATGAAGCCCAGAACTATTTCGTCATTGTTCCATTTAAGTTATTAAATGAGCAACTTAAAAGTCAGTTGATAAATACTGCATTTTGCATGTTTAGAAAAATATGGCAACCCCACATTTGGAATTTCCAGTCTGCAGTCTATCTCGTGGGTATGTGCATGATTCAAGTGAAATAAAGAAAGTTAAGAGAAACAATATGACTTTTTGACAAGGCACTGAAATGAATAATATTTAATTAATAATATTTAATAAATGCAGGTTGCCTAGTTATTTTTCTGGATTATAACGAATAGTTTACCTAACCTTGAACAGTTCCTTGCAATTCTTGATGTCACATCCTCAAAAACAGAAATAAGGGTCTTTTCTCACCTTGATCAAACTCTCTAAAACTGAGGTTTTCTTCAATCTGTAGCAAGTTTACATATAGCAGCATAATACTGAGGATTTCTCTGGGTAGATTTGGATGCAGACCAGCTGTGTTTGCTAGCTGTAGTTGCTACCTTTCTAAAATTATAGGTGGAATTTACAGTGTGTCATAGCTAGATCTAGTGAGTTACATGGCTTAGGAGTGATGAATGGCTGGACACTTTGCTGTATTAATTCTGTGATAATTAACACCAGATGTGGATCATAAAAATTTATTCTGTGATAGAGTGTGTTAAAAAGAAGCAAGAGTTTCTTTTTTAATGTCTAACTTCTCCACAAGGAAACCCTTCCATTGGAAAGGGATTAAAATAGGGATCAGGTGGAGCTTCCATGTTGGCCAAAACATACCTGTACTCTATTCAGGGAGGGAGAAGGTTTTTGCTCTTCAGAAATCTAATTCAGTAATCTTCAACCTCACATTTATTTTATTTTACATAGATATTTTCTGATCCAGGACATGAAAAAAGTTCTGTCTTTGTTCTCATTTAACCAAGGGAACATAAGCATTTTATCTGTCTTAAAAACCTGATATTAGTTTCTGATCATATAACAGCTTTTACTTGATTTGGACTATACAGTATTTACTAGTATTTACTGATACATTTAAGCATTTGAGTTTTCAGAAGATACCTCTGCCATCAGTGTATAGCAGAAGTGATAGAAATAAGTAGTTGTCTAGTAAGACAAAATTTATTTCTTAGGGATTAGCTCTTATATGAATCGGCCAACTAATATTTTCAAGCCAAAAAATAAGGAACCTTTGTAAAGGACTTTTCTTGTCCAGTTTATACTGGAATCCCAGCAGGCTTCATAGGAGACTGAATGATTTAGGTCATTCCTATAGAGTCCATGGAAGTGGACCGAGGAAATAAAAAACAACAGCCCAGAAGATTGCTCCATCTCTTTTCTGGAAAAAAGAGCCGATTTTTTTACCAAGCAAGAGGAAACAAAAGCTGTTGGTAATCCATGTTCTGAATGAAAAGCTTTCAAAATGATACATAGCCTAGGGTAACATGACTAAGACACCTAACATATGTTTGTCTTGATTTGTCCCTTTTTAGACTCATCGAGCTGCCCTCAATTAATAGGAGGAATAAGAAAGAGCAATATTGGTTCCATCTTTGTTTTTAACACTGAACTGTGATTTTAAGAAATATCTCAATAGATATGTACAAACTATATTTACCTCTCAATCCATAGTACTGAAAAAATGTTCTGTGCTATAGTCTTCTGTTTAGCTGTAGAAACAATTACAGTAGTGCCACATGAGTCTCTTAATCTCATACAACTGTATTTTACACCTATATAGCTCTTATTTTTGCACAAAAGATGTTCTTTGTTGAATCAAATAATTTCTACTTTAACATAAATCAAATAACTAAAATTTTAGGAGTAGAGATCCTTTGCTGTTAGGTGTTTTCAGTATGAAAATCAGATATGGATCATTCAGTTATATGGTAATACAAATAAAAATTGATCCCTACCTGCTTTCTTATTTTATTTGTTATTCTTAGATGATTTCCATTTATGTCCCAGGGTATAATCCATTCAGAAATTGAGCTGTACTCTCAAGGTAAGATTTATTGTAACTTCATGGAAGTAAGAACAGTAATTAGTAATTCTTTTTCTCTGAAGAAATCTGGGCAGATTTTACACTGTTAATATCAGAGTTAACAATTTTGCAGCTTCCTTTGCAATATTTCTGAGAGAACACAATTTATATAACTGCTATAGGTGATAGTGAGAAATTAATGAGGGAATTAATGAGAAAGAGTTTTCTCATATTGGCTAGAAAAACTAGCCAAAACTTTTTGATCTCTTCTTTCAAACGTTTTCTGTAATGTTAAAGGATAAATCCTTCATTACTGATTTTTTTTTTTTTTGGCAGAGTTTAAAAAAATCAACAGCTGAGAATGCAAGAAGCAAATGGTAAAGGCTGCTCTTATTTTTTGATTTTAATGAAGACTGTTTCTGTTTCAGAACTAATTGCTTTACACATTTGTTGCCATTTGTATTTATTTTAAAGCATTAATTATAGGAAACTATTTGAACATTTCAGTAAACTCTGAACTTTGTATTTTAATTTAAACAATAAATAACTTTGCTTATGCTTTCTTTTTATTCTGTCATTTTTCTTTCCACAATGTTACTTTTATTTCTACTTCTTTGAAAAATTGCTATTATTCTGGTACTTATTGGTGATCTATCTTAATTTCAGTTTTTTAGAGTTAACATTTTAAGACATAACTGTTTTTCCTGGCCTGTATATAGGTGTGGTCTCAACAATAGTTTTTCATTTTCTGTTTTACTTGTGATTTCATATTTTTTCAGGTTGACTTTTCTGTCCTTGCAACCAGAGCAGATTAAATTAAATTTCTTAATAATATATTAGAATTTCTCAGCTGTGAGAAGTGCTTCATGCTGTAGGTTGAACACTGATCTAAAAGGCACTGTGAGAAAGCTTGAAAACGTTTATTAAAAATTTGTTTTATCTATCAAAATATCCATGAAGACCCAAATACTTGTCCTAAACCTTGTTTCTATGACAAGGGGTTAATAATAAATTTTTTGCCCAGTTATTTTACAAATTATATTGGAATCCCACCGTGTAATAGGCTTTATTTTGAATCATAAGTATCTTTGTCCTTCTTCCTTCCTGTGCTTTTTTCAACAGGGAGTAATTTGCTCTCTGTTCATCACTCTTTGTGCTTTAGCTGTTCTGCACACCTCACTTTTGCATGGCCTGCTCTGAGAGATCCTGCTTTCCATAACTCAAATTGGTCTGCATTGTCCCTTCTGCACCTACAGCTGGGTCTCTGGGCTGTGTCATTTAAGCTGTGCAAAGGTCTCAATCAGAGTGAGGCAGCTAAAAGCTTATGCAACAAATAGGCTCTTGTTTGGGGCACTTGGTGACATGGATCAGTGGGAAGGAGACTTGAAATTGTATATCCTGCACCCAGAGGGACTGCTTCAATTCCTGGTTTAGTGGTTGATCTGAGAGTTTGTTCACTTACTTTTTTTCTCATGAGCTTTTAAATATATCTCATTTTCATTTTATTTGACTTTATGTTGTCAACAGAATTATTTTTCTAGGAAGTAGAACTTCCCAGTGTACTGTAATATTTCTAATGATCTAGAAAAAAAAAAAAAAAAAGATACCTAGAAAGTCATCTGTGGCAAGATACCACTATCTGATGTCCCCAGGGATGTACCTGGTGTTAGCTTGCACCTTTCCTCTATGTATGCTAAATGAAAGTCATGTCATAATACATTTATCTGTATTCTTTTCCCCTCAAAGTGTGTTTTTTTCAGTCATTAAAGAACTATTCGTACTCTACCTCATCAGAACAACCCCAGCTTTTTGTGCCGACAAGAATTATGTTTTTGTAATACTTACTGTTTCCCTTTTCTATTTGGAAGCATGCAATGCAATGCAATGAGGATTTCTGGCATCAAAGAGATTAGAAATTTAAGGATTCTTTTCCTATACCCACATTGTCCTTCAAACACAAGTCCTTTATAATTCAGAAGAAAGGAACAAGCCTCAAAGTCAATATAGAGGAGTTCAAAACAAAACTCTATATTAAAGTTCTTAACATGTTTTTGGGGAAGTTTGATTCCCTATTTTACCTTCAGAGAGGTAGTTGTGTTCAAAATAATTTACAGATACTAAGCTTATCCTTGGGAGGTAGGAGCTGAACTAGCTAGAAAATACAGCCTCAAGAGTAGCAATTGTATCATTTCAGAACCCCGTTGCTTGACAAAAGACAAACTTTAAGAGGGTAATACAATAGAAAGGGCCATCAAAAACACTTGAGGCATACTTAATCAATGAATATGTCAAAAAGAAAATATATTTCACCTGCTTTAAAATGAACATTTGTTTCTGAATGGTGTTTGAAATTTTAGGAAGAGTAGTGGGTCATATTTTACCCCTTGTCTGCACCATTCTTCATAAGCGCCTGTAAACGGAATTGTCCTTATTTTCCAATCAAATGGTTCAAAGGAACTTTGTCTTTAGGAATATTATATTGTTTGAAAATGGAAAAGGCTGAATTTTTTTGTAAACAAACTGTTTTTCTATGAGGCAGAGACCCCTTGCCTTACGCTCTTTGTTTCCACTATCAGTGTAGAGAGGCTTTTAACTCTTCTAATTGATGTTTATCCTTTTGTTTTTTGGTGCTACAGTTCTTTTACCAAGAAAGTGAGTCTATAGAGAAAGCTGTGAATATGCAGATTTTCAAAGGCACAAAATAGTTTCTTACAAGCTGGAGTCTGACAATTCTTGACGAAAATTGGATGGTTCCCTTTGTTTATAGAATTGTAGAATAGTTTGGGTTGGAAGAAATCTTTAAAAATATCTAATGCAGCCCCTGACGTGAGCAGGAACATCTTCCACTAGACCAGGTTATTCAAAGCCCCATCCAGCCTGGCTTCAAGCACTTCCGGAGATGGGACATCCACAACTTCTTTGGACAATCTGTTCCAGTGTCTTTCAATCTTTATCGTAAAAAAATATATTCTTCATGTCTTATCTAAATCTACCCTCTTTCACTTTAAAACCACTCCCCCTTGACATATTACTACATGTCCTTGTAAGAAGTTTCTGCTTTTCTTTTAAGCCCCTTAATATATTGAAAGGCTGCCAATAAGCTCTGCCTTCCTGGAACCTTCTCTTCTCCAAGCTGAACAACAACCTTTCATCACAGGAGAGGTGCTCCAGCCCCTGATCATTTTCATGATCCTTCTCTGGGCCTGTTTCAACAGGTCCACATCCTTCTTATGCTGGGGACCCCAGAGCTGGATGCAGTACTCCAGGTGGGGTCTCATCAGAGACACAGGGGGAGAATCCAATCCTTTCCCTCAGTCTGCGGGCCAGGTTTGATTGGACAGAACAAATGAGCTGTTGCTGCCTTCTGAATTCCCAGCTGTGTATTTATGTGTATTTAAAATGCTATCACCTTTCCAAACCAGACATCAGCTAGACCTCTAAAGACTTGGAAAACACGAAATCAAACTTCCTGCTCCAGTTCAATTTTTGTGGGGCAAATTACTGAGTGATAATGAGACTGGCTCAAGATAAATACTTCTGTCAGACAACAGATTTAAATCATGCAGGCATTACCAGACAGCTTTCCACTAAGATAACTGCAGTGTACGCTATGGCATTTATTTATAAGATGACTGTGGGCTGGTATTTCATTTGTTGTTTGCCTTGAACAGAATGAATTTAAGTCACTAAGTGGAACTTGTTTCACACAGACAAAAGCTGCAATCAATGAGGGGTGGAGAATCGTACAATCCCAGCTTTACAGATGTAGAAAAGCATTTTACAATTATGAATTGTTCTTCTTTAAAATCAGATTTATATTAAGCTGCTTTTGAATATTTAAATAACTTGTGTACATTTTATGGGAGCAGACATGACATTTTCGTGTCAGGGAGCTTTATATAAATTGATTTTCTAATGAGTCTTAATCTAGTTCAGAATTTTCTACAAAACTTTATTTTTTTCATGTTGATTTCAGTATGATGCCTCCATCCAGGCAAATGCAGCTCTGTTCATGTGCCACATCAACCTAAAATGAGAGGAAATTGTACTTAATTGCAATGCTTTGACATTTTTTCTGTTGCATTTCTTGGTTATACTGTTGTCATAATCCAAATTCTGGGTGTCAGTCTGTTTCTGTGTTGACCCTCAGGGTTATTGCTAGAAATCTCACTAAGCCCTGTGTTCATATTTCTGGCTTTAGTGCGCTGCAAACCACCTTGATCCTTGATCCATAACTTGCTTAAGATGAGTTTGAATGATGTAGGTTTTGGCCAATCCTCTGTTGCCTCTCCTGACGTCATTACCTTTTAGGAGCATTTTAGTCACTCTCCTTGGGCCAAACTATGCTTTCACTTATATCTTTCAAGTAAACTTCTTCATATAAGTTACATTTTTAAAAGCATTTTGATTTTGCTTTACAGAAGGAGCCTGGAAGATAACTGTACTCACTGGGAATTTTGAAACAGCTGGCACATCAGCAACAGTATCCTTTTACGCTTATGGGGAAAACAAAGCTTCTAGTCCTATTATTTTGGGATCTGGGAAACAGCAGCTGTTTAATCCCAACAGTGAAGAAATATTTAAGGTACAGTATGGCTGTTATATAAATGCCAGAGAATTAAAAACATATGCAAAATAGTTTTCCTCAAAACTAGGCAATAGAGGTAATAAAAAAGACTCAAGGAAACATGTAAGGATCATTAAGTATTTCTGAGGGAGTGGCTGACTTTTACAACAGTGAGTTTTGAATCAGGAAATATGTTCAGAACTGCATCAGGCAGACATGTCTCTCTCAGAATCTGTATCATACTTGAATCTTCTTGATGAAGAACACTTTTACACTGGTTTACACTAGTTGTTCATTTGAAGAAGTGAAAAGAACTTTCTTTGCATTTATGTATTAAGATAGTCCTGGTTATGGATTGTTTTGAATATCCATCTTTGGAAGGTCCACTGTAAATTCTTCCATGAACTTTCTCAGACTTCCACTGAAGTACACTGTAGTGTGAACTTTTTCTTGGAGAAAGCAAGAGGGAAAGGGAGGATGACAAGAAACTAGAGGTAAATCACAGAGATTAAGTCAACTCATGATTTAAACCAGTGTTATCTTGCTTCTCCAAGCAAATGGAGACATTTCTCTCTAGTGACAAAACAATCTCTGAGATGTGCTTCAGAAACATCACATTCCTCAGGACTTCTATAAGATCCTGTAATTCCAGCCATTTCCTCTAGTTCATGCAGTTCATCAGGAAGGGCTGTACCTGTTGCAGTAGTTAAAACTGTGATATGTCACTTAGGTTATATAACTTATGCATAATAAACAGATGATGGGGAATCAGTAACAGGACAGAAAGTATCTTTTGATGCCAAAATGAGCCAGACAGAAACTTTCTAGCACAGTTTTTTTAAAAGGAAGCTTTAACTGATGCAGGGAGCTGCAAGAGATCAGTGTAATATAATGGAAACAAAACACAATCATGCCTCACAAAAAAAATCAAAATACCATATAATTTCAAAATCCCTTTAGTCACACATACAACTGTAAGAAATGACAGAGAAGTGGCCCAAAAAAAGAATAAAACCAAACTGTACTGGATTGTCTCAATAAAAATTGAGAAAAATAGTCTGATAGAAAGCACAGTTAATGGTGTAGTAACTTGGATACCTAAAAGTATAGGATGAATATTCAGTAAAGTTAAAAATAATGAAAAAAGGAAGTTATTAAAACCTGAGTAAATCAACTGGTGCTCCTTTATATCCTCCTGAGATTTCATTCTAGAACTTGATTTTGATGTTGCTTGTATTGCTGTATAAAGCCAGTGTAACTTCATTAACCTTGGCTATCTCTGATTAAGGTTTTTGTAAATGAAATTAAAATCTGGCCAAAGTCCATTATAACACAGGTATAATGTAACAAGGCTATTACCCTTGGAGATTTCCCTGGGATGGCAGTACATGAAATTCATTGAAGGTAATTTATAGTTGTGTGATGGGGAGAATTCTTGTTTCTGACTGGAGTCTGGGGTTCTAGGCTTCCACAAGACAGTCATATGTACTCTGCACAACTTTTACCCTTGTGGCTTAGCAATTTTTCGTACCAGATGGGTATGTAAAGGATGAAAAATATGGGAACAGAAAAAAAAGGGAATTTAAATCTGATGGATTTCCCTTTCTGCTCTGAATTGTTCCTGTGTGTTCAAAGAAACTACTTCTGGGCTGCAGTTTTCTGCGTCTGTTACTCTTCAGGCATAATTTTTAGGGCATAATTTTCCTGTTGAGAGTCATTCCTTCTCCAGTAGAGGGATATCAATCTACCATAAGTTACAGCTTTCATCACAGCTCTGATCTGTTTCCTGCATCTTCCTCTGGTGTCATCACAGTCCCCGAGTATTTCTCAGTATTTCAAAAATACTGATTTTGGCAGAATGCTGAGTTGCTCAAGACACTGGAGCTTTAATTATATTGTAAATTATGTTCTCTGGGGCCCTGTATTCTGCATCATCATTCTTTGAAACATGGTGAATTATGTCTTATGACTGTACACACTGTTTGATAAAGAAATTCTTTTTAAAAGTATTTTTAATATTTGGTCATGCCAAATATTCCCTTCTGTGTCAAAGAGAACTAAGCAGAAGACTGTAAGCCTATTATCCTCTCTAAAAGCCAGCTGCCATCTCTCAATTTTTATTACTTCCGTACAAAATAATTCCGTACCTTCGGGTACAAGTTCTGCTGTTCTAGTAATAATGAAGTGAGTAAAAACACTGACTAGTTCAGTAGATCTGCTTTCAAAATAATGCTTGCTTTAGTGATAGTGGCAGGATTTAGCATTTATTTAACAAGACTTTTTCCATGATTTGCTTTGTAAGTTTGTTTCATTATGAGCTCTTCAGTCTCTTTAGGGCATGTCGCGGGTTGGGTTTGTAACCGGGCAGAAACACCAATTTAGTGTAGTGGTTTGGTCTAAAATACTCATTGCTGTTTATCTTCTGTGAGATAAGAATTAGGAGAAATGCAAAGCAGGCACCAACTTGAATGAATATAAAGAAGTTTATTAACAGACCTAAAAGAAGAAAAGAAAAAAATTATACCACCTTTAGAACTCTCCTCCTCCCCCCACCTTCCTCCCGTCTCCCACTGACAATGTAAAGACAACCCTTAAGATGTTCAGTCTGTTTACCACTTCCATAATAACCTGGTTCAGTCCATTTAGAAAGAGAAGTCTCTTTTTGCTCATGCTATGAAAACAGTATCACACCGAGACAGCCACCCACTTCCAAATATTGTTCAGTCCATTTAGGAAGAGGAGTCTCTCTGCTTGCAATGTGAGTCCCTTCCCCCGACTTGCAGCTTTTCCCGCAACTGCTTTCGAGGGTCCACTCTTGAAAGTTTTCTGGGGTACAATTTTAAGGTTGAGCTGTTCAGAAACAAAGAAAAACAGAGGCCCTTCTCCTTCCCTGGGAGCAAAGGGTCATCTTCATCTTTAAAACTATCTCTGGAAGCATCTCTAGGAATTGAGGTTTTTCTCCTTTCCTCTTTGGAGCAAAAAGTCCTCATCTGGTTCATCTGGTTCATCTCTCTCTGTCCAAACTTCTCATGAAATTACAGCTGCGTCAGCATCTGCCTATCTCAGCGCAGGTGCTTCTGCTTATGAGTTGAACACTCCACCCCCCATATCTTCATGAAATTACAACAGGATACTCTGATATATCATAGCTTCACAACAGACTTTCAGCTTTAAGCATCTCCTCTCTCTCTTCCCTCAGGTTTTCAGCTCTTCACAGCAATAAAAGGGTTAATCTCACCTCGGCCTTGCAGCTGGAATGTGCCTTATCGCTGTTGGTCCCCTGACCTCTGCCGGACAGAGGTGCCGCTTTGCTGAATCTCGGCCGCAGTGGAGGGGGGGGGTTCCGAGCCGCTCCGGCTGCCCACGGCAAGGCAGTGGGGGGGGTTCCACGGCTGGAACAGGCCCATGGCTCCAGGCTGGCCGTGGCCCGGCCCGGCCTGGCCCAAGCAGGGCCTGGCCGGGCCTGCTGGCCCCTGCACGGGGCCTGCAGCCACCTGTCCCAGCGCCGGAAACGAGAGAGAGCTGAGGTGGGAGTTTGTCTATTCTTAAGTGTGTATCACAGAGGTGGTCACAACTTTAAGTGGCTTAAAGAATTGTCCATATTCAAACTGGCCAGCTGATAGGTTCTATCAGGTCCCAGAGGAAGCTGTAAGCACCCCTTAGCAAGGATATCCCTTCCGGGACTATGCTTGCTAACCTATGACAGGGCAGTGTTGGTTTTATGAAGCTCAACACATTGTCAATTTTGTCTTAAATAACACTATATTAAACTACTAGAAGTGCTGGAATTTTTCCTAAGAAATCTTCAAAATCTTCAGTTTAACCTTCTATTTTGTTGGTGGTGGCTGTCTTTGTAAGGAAGGTAGTTTTTCCATGTTTGCTAATAGAGAACATGAAGTATGCATATTTTTGGAGCATTGGAAACTGAAATCCATCCCTGGCGTGAAATTTGCTGCATGAGCTCATTTTTCTAACTTTTAAAGCTGGTGCTGCGTCCATTTACATGATTTAGAGTTTCTTCATCTGCATAAACAATCCTTCAAACACTCCTATGATCTAGGGCAAATACCAGAAAGTAATATAGGGAGTGAAAAGCAGGGGTCCTACTCATACTTGCAGAGATACTTAATAACCATAAAACTTAATAAATAGTGCTCCTATGATGAGACTGATAAAGTGTTAAATCCAGCCTTTTTCCTTCCACTTTACTTTTTTTGTTAAGAACTGTGTTCATCAGGTGCACCTTTATGCTGTACTGCATCTTAGGAATGTGTTACACTTAGAGCTTTATCTGTTGTTTTTCATTTTGGTTTCCTCCTATTTAAATAAAATTATCAGTCATTTTAAATAACCTATACATGAATAATTAAACTCCTTTCTTTAGATTCAACCCTACAAACTCTAAGAATTTGTTGTGGTTCACTGTGAGTCTTTCGTTCCTGTACTCTGGATCCATAGTCATTCTTTCATCAGTCAAAACTGAGATCTCCAAAGATGAGAAACAGTGAGAAGAAAACTAAATGTTGTAAAAATAGGTTGAAACAAATCCATTTTCATGCTTTTGCTCGTGATGTTCAAATAAAAGAGGCTGAAATGAGCTCAGTTAGAATCTTTCCAGAGTGGGTAGATTACAAAAGTGAATATAAGTACTAATGTAGCTATCCACTCTCTTTAACCATGGGACTGACAATGACTAAATGCTGGACATCACCTGTGTCCTGCTATTTTCCAGCTGCTCCTGTTTTCCAGAGTGACCATTTAGGTCCAGAACTTAGAGAAGCCCAGGCTTTAGTCAGATATGTTTAAGGCAGCATAAAACAGTCATATTCATGACTGTTATTCCACTTGAAACTGTCACTGCCTGTGAAATGCGTATGATAACAAGATGCACCTCATCCTTTACTGAGATAAAAGGGAGAAATATGTAAAATGGTCTTCACCAGCTACAGGCTGTGCATTAAACAAAATTTAGCTTATTCCAAGAAACAACAGAAGGATTTTAAAGAGCTCACAAAAAATCTTGGAGAAAAACACAGCTCATCTCATCTTCAAGAAATGGGAGTGGGGAACGTGGTGCTACTTGTTCAGTAATTAAGAGTATGTACTGCAGTATTGAGTGTGTGTATATATATGTATATACATACTTGCTGTTGACATAATTTAATTAACCCCACAATAAAAGAGAAGTTCTTCCAGAGCTTGAGTGGACTGGAAAAGAAAGTGTTTAACAGTCACTGTGCAATGAGCAGTATTCATTTACCCAGTCTATTTTTGTGACCAAAGCAAGTATGAACAAGGAAAAAACAATGCTGATCTTTGTGCGACCTTTAATCCTATTCCTTACATGTCTATATCCACCATTTTTCATGACACTGTTATGTTTCTGTGTGAGCATCTGTGACATACTCTAATTCTTGAGTTAGTGTGCAACTGTGCCAAGTTTTTTGGGCACAATTAACAAATTGGTTGAATTCAGATATCTGGAAAAAGCAAGCAGCACGGGTGGACCCTGGGTACTGTACTGGACCCTGGGTATAAGAGTTATTGTATTTTTGGCAACAGTTATTAGCTGCATGTTCACAATTTAAAAATATCATCTACTTCAAAAGATTTCTCTATTATATGCCAATGCTGTACAAGTTAAACTAATGCAGTCAACGATTTTTCTTTCTTTTGGGAATCCAGCTGCTGTACATGACTTCCCTGAAATTCTGTTAATGAAGTGGCCTTACATGAAATTAATAACTGTCTGTCAAGCATATTCTCTGGTGGGTGTGTTAGACACTGGGATTTTGGTGCAGCTGCCTCTGAAGTGTTGATTTATCCAAATGATTTTCATGCTAGCCTGAGTTTATCTCAAAGAGATTGCAGGATACTTTCTGCACAACAGGAAAGCAGTGATATTATTTTGCTTATTCTAGTATATAAAAGAGAAAAGGAGTCATTACATATAATTTTTCCATCCTTTTATGGAAGTATCTTTTCACTGAACATTTTTTTGTTCAGACAAGGAACTTCACTTTCACTTAGTTAAATATCTTAAGTACATGAAAATAGGTCATACCGACTCCACTCAAAATATCACAGGCGTGCTAGGGACCAAAAAGTGTATTTGCACAGCTCATTTAAAAAGGGAATTAAAATTTAGTCCTTGCATCCTCTTTAGGAAGAACTTCTTGCTGACAAACCTGGATTTCAGTTTATGCTTAGAGACAAATTGTAAAATATGAGCTTTGTTAACTTCAGTTTCAGGAAGTAAGGCCAAGTTATTTAATGCATGATTTAATGAAAATGTTCCCATTGCCTTTGGTAAGAAGATGATTTAGTTCTATGCTTGTTCAAAAAATAAATAGTAGCAATGAGCAAAGGATATAGGTGTATTGATTAGCAGGTCAGTCTAGTTTAACTGCTTGCAAACATTTAGAATATGGCTAAAGCAAAGATGCTGTGTGTGAAAACATGGCCCTTTTGAAAGTGGTGGACAGTTTTTTGAATAATTTTTACTGGTACTTGTACTATGAAATATGATGTGTTGATATTATTGCCTGTGACAATGAAGAAAAAGGCTACAAACACAATAGAATTACCACCATCGTTGTAGTCACAATGGTATTTTTAAGGTTATTAAGTGCTGGCACTCTGTCACATAAACAAGGTCTAAATGAGGCCCATCCACTTTAGCACTTATTGCAGAGCTGAACACAAACTGGTTGATGCATCAGATGGAGTTTCACAATCAACCAGCAAGTTAACCATAGATGATGATTCAGGTGTTTTGTAAAATCTTTTTCTCGGAAGAGGTTGGCACTAGTAGATTTCTCTAACAGGCCATTCTTGAGAAGGTCACCATACCTGATGTTTGTGGCATCTAGATCCTTTTACCTCAGTCTGTGTTTCCTTGTCCCTGTTTGTTACCTCTGCAGTTTAGGTTTTATTTATGTTCTATAGGTGGCTGGTGTAAGCCACATCATAATGGCATTTCAATTTCCCTCCATGTCCAAACTCTACTACATCACTATAGTTGATAATTTTTGGTCTCTCAATTTAATTTTAGAAAAGTACAACTAACCCAAAATTAACACAAAATTTTAGAAAAAAAATATAGCATTTCAGAGTTATGCCTTTTTTGACGATCTCAAAATGTATGAAGGGAATTTTGCAATATCCCTGTAAGAGACATGTAAATGTTGTCCTTGTGGTATAGTTGAGACAGTGAGACAAAAAGGGCTTGTGAATTTTATAATGTTTTTCAGGAAGCCTAAAGCAGATCCAGGAATAAAATCTAGCTGCCTGATTTTCAGAGTGATGCTTTAATCCTGGAACTTATCCTTTCCTCTTTGGACATTTATTGCAGGTCTTTCAGAATGGCTGTTTCCATATAAAGAGGAATGTTACTTTTGCAGCCGTGGTGCTGGAACATCATAGAACAGCTAGACTAAGGTTTTTGTAAGCAGGTTGTTTATGAGGGCGACAAAGTCAACTTTGTTCTACAACTTTTTACAAAATGTTCTGGCTGTGAAAGTAGATTCCTAAATGCCAAGTTGTGTTCAAGTCATGCTGAAGTTCAAGGCAATTTATTCAACACAGGGAAGGAAGAAACAACCTCAAGACACTGTTTATGTTGTCAAAAGAATATTGTTAGCTCTACTGCATTATGAGAATATTTTCCTCTGCATTTCACTGCAAAGAGCAAAATTTGACACACATTTGACAGGATTCCAATTGACAAAATCTAACGTTAGCAAGTCAATACCACTGAGAGACCAATGTTATATCTGATCTGACATCAAGATGAATTGTTCCAAGCACCAAAAATGCAATTGGTACTGAAAATAAATTTGAAATTTATTATCTTTCAGAACATCATATACAGTTGATTTCCCTTCTGCCATTGCCTAGTCTCCACCCAAGAATAAACATGACTCTTTCCCTCAAGATCACCAACAAACAATTATTCAGAAAGAATATTATGCAAAAATATTAAGCTTATTACTAATCATGTTATCAGATGGGCAGTGTTCTGTGTATTGAGTTATTTTTGAGATTTTTCAGACTCTGAAATATGCCATTTACCTGTAAGTCCAGCAAACCTGTAAGCCCACCATTACCATTCCAAAAACCTTTTAATTTGTAAGTCAAGTAGACAAGGATGCTTTATACTGTTTCTCTCCTTAGTTGAAAGCAAGCAAATATACTTGACTT
Organism: Aphelocoma coerulescens; assembly: GCF_041296385.1. Taxonomy (NCBI): domain Eukaryota; kingdom Metazoa; phylum Chordata; class Aves; order Passeriformes; family Corvidae; genus Aphelocoma; species Aphelocoma coerulescens. The sequence goes on from NC_091015.1 coordinate 128,074,657, forward strand.
GAAACTGGGCAAATTCCCCTTTAGCACATGGTCATAACTTTCTTAATTTGGTTATACCACAACTGCTTTTAGAGTGCAAATGTTAGGGAAGGATAGGAAGTGTAGAAAGACACAAGAACATACATGTTTAGAGATGCTAAACAGGACTTCAATTGATCTAACTGAACTAGTTGCAACTAGATGCATCTCCTGGAGAAACCCAATGGTCTGGGTAGTGCTTTCTGTTCTCTATCGATTTTTCTTGAAACTTCATTTGATTAGATTTGATGGATTGCTCTGTTGCTTATCCAGTAACAGGAAGTCCCTGCATGCTGATATGGTGATGAATGGGTTTCATCATTTCCCTTTCCTTTTTCAAATTGCTTCATATTTTGTTCTTTATTTTTTTTCCTTTCCCCCCTTTTTTGATCAGCTCTCCCACATGTGCTTATTTTTGTGATATTTTCTCCAGTTGCACCAGTGTTCTGCCAAACATCATCTACTATGTGGCCAGCAGGTCAAGGGAGCGAATTCTGCCTCTCTATTGTGCTCTTGTGAGACCCCACATTCTACATCCATCTCTAGGGCCTGCAACATAAGAAGGGAAATGGATCTGCTGGAGCATAGCAGGAGGAGAAGGACCAGGAGGAGGTCTTTGCAAGGGGAATTCACCTGGAATCATATCTCCCATCTTAGACCTCCATCTGAAACAAAAAATCCACTTTAGCATAATGTGATAAATCAATATAATTTTAAAAGTTATAGCTTCACTTTTGAGCCAGCTCATATGATATCTATATATACTATAGATATGCAGGATTTGCTTTATTGATGTTTCAGTTTGCTTCTTAGCCAAATGCCTGATTAGATGCTTCAGAAATTGAAAGGGGCTCTTTGACAGAGTTTCCTGGTCCTGAACAAGAATCATGGTAATGATTATTGTATACAGTAATCTGTGATGGCTGTGATGCTTCTCTTTCAACAGGGGTTAAGCCAGATTTTAATCATGGACATGAGGTCACAAGGTATCAGTGTTTTTTTTACTAAATTGCCCTTTAATACTTCTGCACCACAAATGGCAGCCAGTGCCTGCATCTCAGGAGAGCACCAACTTTGTTGTTCACCAATACCATACTTGACTCAGTTTGCAATAAAGGTTGAGAGTTCTAATATATTTTTATATTTATTTGCATGGCAACTTTAGCAGTCCCTTGCCCACTGCATAGGTCTCTGTTTTGCAGCTGAGTGACAAATTTTTTAGGGCAACTTAGCCAATGTCCTGGCTGCATTTGTGGCTAGTTTCAGAGTGCTTTTTATCTGTTGCAGTAATTCTGCTGTGAGTATTAGCAACATGTCTTTGATGTACATGGTTTTATTGCATTAATGCTATAATTGTATCTTCAGTTGGCACATCTTACTTTAACATACTGTTTTAATATAGCAAAACCTACTACAATGGTCATAAGCGTGACTCTGTTCAGACTTTTTACTGCTAGCATACGTGTCATGCTCTCACCCTATGAGACTGAGTTGTGCCAGGCTTGCCTCAGGGATATTTGTTTCCTTTTAGTTTTGATGTGAAGTAGTACAGAATTGCTATAATAGTAAAGGAAACTACTATTTTTTGTTGTTTTTTACTTGTTGATTTTTTTCCCAATTGCCATGACCTTTTGAACACAACACTGATAAAAAAGTTTAAAAGAAAAGATGGAAAGTGGTTAATCCTGCTTTTGTGCTTAGATTCCTGCCATCAGGAAAATTGCCCAAAATACTCCTGCAACCCAAAACTTAGTGGGTCTTATTTCAAGGCTGCAGTATTCAATGTAGCATAGTCATGTTTTATTGTTTAAATGTGCTTCAGAGTGGCATCAGCACTTACAAAAACAGTTAATGCTGACACCAGTGCACATAAAAACAGGAGTCAAAGAGAAAAGTAGCAGACTGGTAAGTGGTAGGAATAGTTAATAAGGCTCTGCTGATGATGACTGTATGGACTCGTGCTATTTTGTGTGGCAATGACTGAACTTATTTCTGCTTGTTAAAGTATTTGTCTAGAAATAGAGATTTACGTTTTAACACTAGAAATTCTGTGAAGATTCTGTGAAGAGGTCTAGAAACAGACCAGATTGTCTGAGCCCTTTGCTCACTTTACATAATGCAGTACTGAACTCAATAAAATTACACTTGCAGACTACTCCATATGCTTTTGCTCTGTGTCTCTGGGATTCATTGTATATTAAGGCTTAGTTTTCCAGCAAAACCCATTACTCTCAGCAATGTTAGCTGCACATTTAGCTTGCATGCCCAGTATAAGAAGGATGACTAAAAGACAACAGTGTAATTTGTTATTAAAACCTGGATTTTTTTTTTTTCTTTTTCATTATTATTGGAGATTAATCTCAGAGGTCTTGGGCAGCTATATAAAATCCCCATTGGCCATGACAGCACTGGAAAGGATCCCAGCTGGTACCTGGAGGAAGTCAGACTTGAAAGAGTAGTCCCTGTTTCTGATGAAGAGATTTATCTCGCCATAGAGAGCTGGCTTTCCGAAGACAGGGATGAAGGTGATACGTGGAGAGAAGTGGCAATAAGAAACCCTGCAGAGGAGCTTTTGCCACGTACGTGCTCAGTATTTTAGATCATGTGTTCACTAGCCATATCCTGTGAGTATATGACAGTTTTTCCTGTTTCTTCCAGGGCAGCCTGCCCAAAAGCCAGTGTAACCATGAAGCAATCCCTTCCAGATAATTTCTAGCTCCGCAGGAGAGGGAAGTGATCATTTAACCCCATTCCTTTCCTTCCCAAAATCAGAATGATAGTTGTGGTCAGGGCATCTTACCCTATAAAATTTTTGATTTCTCAGAGTGCCCATACATCACTGATAAAAACTGCTCTTTAGAGAAAGACATCAGGTAGGAAATCAAGGTATGTAATGTCATGTGACACCCAGTTCCTTTCAGCAAATTCCAGATCATTCTTTCTTGTCCTGCATAAAACATACTTTACCAGAAATCCATGATCTGAATCATCACACGTGTGTTTTTTAAATCAGGCTTGAGTCACAGCCATTCACATAGAAATTGTTAGCTGCAGGGTGATGCTTTGGAACTTCAAGGTTTATGACAGCTTTGATGCACTTTGTTCTCTTCAAGTGAAGTGGGAAATAGGCCATCATATAAGGTTATTATTTAAAAAGTCCTGGGCCTTTATAGAGGAATAGGGATTCAGTATAATCATTATGCATGATTTTTTTTTAAAATGGATTCTCTTTACATTAATAGAATAACAACGATGCAGCTGAGGGCCAATAATGTCTGACAGTGTTAGGTCTTACATAGATAGGTACTACCATTTAGTGAATTGGATTCAAACTGATGCAGTGAATTTTGCAAGGTGTCTGGGATTCCGCATAGAAAAAGATCATCATGCATTTAGTGACAATCAAATAATTTCAGAAGAAAATATCAAAGTGAAAACCCTTAAGTCAAAAGAAGATAATTCTCTGAAAAAAATATTAAGTCTGTGATGTGTGAATGTTTTATTACAGAGGACAGAAGATGCTTAGAAACATGTATGACCCAGCTCACATTTCTGCTTTGCTCTTTTTTATTTCTTAATTTTTTTTTCAGAATCGTTACTGACTTCAATAACAGATTTCAAAAAATGGGACTGATCAGAATGAACCAAGTCCTATGATCACTGACATGTACCACAGTACTGTATGCCACTCACAGTGACATATATGTCGTTTACTGGTACAATAGAAAAATAGTGCAGAAGCCAAATAAGTTGTATGAACAATCCATTCAGAATCAATAATTCAAATCTGCATTATGCAGTCTGAAAAACCCATTCATAGAAAAGTACTAATATTCTGGTCAGTGCACTTTATTTATGTATTTGTATATGAAAAATTGAGTCAGTTCTAGCAAAGGCTCGGAATATATTTAAAATGGCACATTTATTTAGTCTTTAATCATTGTATTACTGCATATTTCCCTGTGTTTGCAGGAACATTATCTTTATTAAAATATATGTTTCAGTATGTAAGAAAAGATAAATTTCCAAAAGAACTTGGAAATTTCCCAAAAATTTAAGTTTTACTAATTAGTTATTGATTTTAGGAACATTTAAATTGAACATCAATACAAACTCAGCAAGGAGTCCAAAGCATTTCCCATTTATTTTCTCAAGAACAAGCAAATGAAACACTATCCATTTTCATTTCCCATTTAAAAGCTAATTGCTTACAAGTACTGAACAAACAACATCAAGCCACTTTCTCCAGCAGAAGAAACTACATGGTGCTGATTACTTAAAGAAGTTTTGATATGATTTAGTAGTTTGTATCCTGTACTTTCAATTTAATCTGTTATCTTCTGGTGATACTAGATTTGCTTAAGTATAAATGCATGTCCTGGAAACTTTAAACAAATCGACAAATGTAAACTAAGTGCAGAAGGCATTGGTCTTTTAATTGCTGTTCTTAAACACTTACCTCTTTGCTCAGCTTTCCTCTTAGAAGAAAGGGTAATTTTTCCTTACTCTTTTTCTCCCTTTCCCCAACCAAAGTTTTTAATGCAATCAATATGGATCCAAAGCCTTGGAACAGATTTTTGATTCCTTGGCTTTCTTTTTTTTCTACCATCTTGTCTTAAGATATGAATTTTTTTCCTGAATCTGTTAGCTTTTCCTTACCTTTCTCTCTGAACTTGCTTCTTTTCCATTCAAATTTCTCACCTTGGTAACCCCTCTTCGTTTTTCTGACTGTCCCTCAGCCACTTCAAAAAATTGACAATAATCTGGTCTCCTACTCCAAGTGTTGATTTCAGTTCTTTCTCAATCCCTCCATCACTCCTGTCTCAACTTCCTTCCCTAACTTGTGTTTCTTGCCCCTACCATGCATGTCTGCCTTTGTCTTTCCTTTTCTTATTTTTGCCACATTGCCAAGGCTTCTGGGTCAGTGGCTCCTTTTTCTCTTCCTATTACATCTTCTCTTTTACTTTTCCAGCCCTGGAGATTTAGAAAACTTCACCTGATCTGTCTTTGAAGTTGTCCCTGAATTCATCATGCTGTTGAACTGGGTGATCCCTGGAGGTTCGCTCTAACTTGTTTTGGTTCTTTTTTTTTCCTGTGATTCTTCTATGCAGTTTTGTGCTTTTTTTTTTTTTCCTGCCCTTTTTTTTTTTTTTTCTGGCAGTTCCAGACACTTTCAGTTTACCAAACTTTACAAGTATTGGATTTTTTACTTGTTGCTCTTTTGATTTGGTTGCATCCCCTAGTTACACTGTGATGCACAAAATAAAAGTTGTTCAACTATTTTCTAAGTAATAGGTATTGGAAATTAGTAATCATGCCCTGAGCTGGGTATATCTTAATCTTTTCACTCAATGAAAATAAGATAAAAGACTTTGAGTGCTTTTGACTTAGCTTTATAACACAGGAGTATTAGGGGAATCAGATGAGATGTGGCAGCTCAGTGTAGCTCAGCCAGGCTGCCACAGCTGCGTGGCCCCAGGTCCAACCAGCAGCAAGGCGCAGCACGTTCCCAGTCAGCACCCACAGAGAGCACAGGTATGTACCACACACCAAGGCCAGCTGCACAGATCACCCAGACACACAGAGCAGTTGCCCAAACACAGCACCAGCAGCCTCATCCTGCTCCCCTCTCTGCCTGAGCAGGATGGATGTCCAACAATGGGGCTATATATGAGTATAGATGTGTACAAGGTAGATCCAGAAGCTGGGCTCACACACCCTGTCTGTTCTGCAATTGCCCCTGGATCCCAGTGTCCCCAGTTGCTGGCAACTGGACATATGAGTCCCTGAGGCCACAGCCCTGCTCCAGCTGCTGATGCAGGCCATTTCCCTCATGCCCACCCCAGCAGGTCTCACCCCTAAAAATACCCATACCTCAGAGTGTCTCCGGCAGCTGAGCGAGACTCCCATGGTCCTTCCAACACTTGGCTGCTCGTGTGGTCTTGCACTCAGAGACATGGACCTCTGACCCCTGGCCCCACTCCACTTGCTGACAGTTTTATTCCCTCCAGTCTCTCCAGTTGCTGCCATGCAGGACTCCCAGTCCAGTTGCTGGTACTTAGACTCCTTAACCACGGATGCACACACACACAGAACAGATGTGATCTATTTTCTAATACCAGTTCCTCCCCAGGTAACCTAGATCCATCTAATTCCCTGACTTCAGTTCCTCTCCTAAATGTCTTGTAAGTCCTCTGCAATCACAAAATGCTGTTCTCCTCTGCCCTATATTGCGTCTGACACCCTTGGCATCAAACCTCATCAGTTTGATAGATGCTCCAAACTGTTTCATTGTGGTGGGTTTCACGCCCAGATTGAGACTCCATGGACAGCCCTGCAGGGGCTGGAAGATGGTTCCCTTTGTCTAAGTCTCTATAGGTTTCCCCCTGCCCTTGTGCACCTGTGATTGTGGAGATGGGTGCACAGTTCCTGTGATGGGCTTGGGAGAAGCCAGAGCAGGGTGTTGCCTGGACTTCCCCCTGCCTGTATTCTTCTGTACATGTACAGACCTTTATCACACATCCTACTATGGGCTGTCTTCAGATATGGCTGGACTTTTGTTCTAGAGGGATACCTGAGGCAAGAGGTACTGAATTTTCTTACTGCTGTGTTTATGTGAACATAAATGTCAGATGAGGATATAAATGGGTAAACGTATCCTGTTCTTGTTCACATAAACAAAGAGTAACTGTACTGAAATGAGATAAAAGACAAATACTGAGACTGAGGCAGGAAAAATTCCAGCTCCAAAGATTTAGTATTCTTTTCCACTTGGAGAAGTGTGCAGGCAAATACAGAAAGGTTAGAAGGTGGCCACTGACTGAAATAGTGCAAAAGATGACCAAAGCAAATAGTTATAACACAAGTATTATCACTACAAAATTTTTATTCCTGTTTTATCACTCGGGAGTCACCAGCTACATAGGTAAATAGTCAAGCTTCTCTTCTTTATTGTAAAATTCATTAGCAAGTGTGTTTTTTGAAAACTGATAATTTTCTTGTATGTCATGAAGAATACATATTTTAGACTATTGCTCCAAATAGTACTAGTGGAGATTAGATAGCATTTAGTAGAGATTATAGTGAGAACTGTAACTCTAACTGAAATGTCCTAACCTGATATTGTTTTTATATTTGTATCTTCTAAATTAATGTATGCACCACTTCTGAGGAAGATAGTCCCTCTTAACCAGTGTCAGCCATTAAGAATTTTTTCTCTTTTACCCTTAGCACTGCACTAACCCAAGTCTTTACCTTTCTGTCATGGCAAAATGCCAAACACCCTTTGTGATACCCAGGTAGTAAACACCAAGTGATAAAACCTGAGGTACAACATTCCTGTTTGACTGATCGAGCCAAAATGACCATTTAATTCAAGTGGGCATGTTATATGGAAAAAAGGCAGAACCTGGAGCAGTACTGTGCAATACCATTCTGTGATCTTCATACACCAGCATAAAGGGAGGACTGAATAGTAACAGTTGGACAATTTTAATGTTGTGTATCATTTAACATCTCTCCAGGTTTTGTGCTCTTTGACCAGATTGTCTGTTTACACTGGCAGCCTGGTGGGAGTGGATTTGCTTAGTGAAGTGCTTAGTGCTAAAAACCCACTTAGTTAAGTGTCCGGTGTCCTCTTCATGGGAGTTTAGAGGGAAGTTACTCCAGGTTTGTTCTCGTCTGCTCCCACAGACCGACTGCCACTTTGTGTCAAGATTGTCATCATTGTGTTCATGGAATGTTTTATCTGGTGTAGTTTCATCCAAGAGGAACCTAGTTCTTTGCTCTAAAACCACTCCATGCTGCACATCAGAAAGAAGGAAGAAGAGACAATGGGGGGATTCTGTGGTAGGCAAACCAGTGTCATTAGGCACAGACAGCTGAGGATCTTCAATTCATTTGCTCTTAACTAGAATTCTCAAATAATGACTGTACTTTTCTTTTAGTAGAATTACTTTGAAAAGAGCTGGCAATGGGACAGCAGATTGTCCTAAGTCAGCAGAAAGAGACCCGTGTTTCTGCCGTGAAAGCTTTCGTTTTCATATTCTCAACAATAAATTCATCTTTAATTCTATCAGGTTTGTTTTCTTCCAAAACATATCAAAATATTAACTTAATCTTTAATGCAAAGCAACTGGAGGTGTTTGTTTACTGGTTATACTTTCCAAAAGCAAGTGTCATAAGTCACTGAGTTCTGTACATCTTCAAAAGGAATTGATAATTTTATACTGTGCCTGCAAACTGGGACCAAACTATCTCTTGTCATTGGTGAAGGCTCACACATATATCTACTTTCTATATTGGAAGCCCTGATTCCAGTGCCCAGAATGGGAAATCTGGAAAAAAGGGTTCTCTAACTTGCATTCTATTGCCCTTAGTATGCCCTTAGGTTACGTCTTCTTCATAACCAGGAGAACTTCCTTTCTCTCTCTCTTTAGTCCAAGGTAGTTAATTTCTTATGTTATCAATAGATGCCAGAACCTGGAGCTGGGATTTTAAAAACACCTGAAGCCTCATGATAGTATCTCAGGAGATAGCATTTTTATAGACTGAGCAACTAGAAATTTGGTACTGGTACACTTGACTGCTCATGTGACTCCCACAGTATTTTTTATATATTTGGTTCTGTCACTTCTTGGCACAGTTATTATACTGCTTTGAAATCTGCCTTTTAGAAACTCCTCACCACTTTGCCTCCCCTTTTTCAAATGTTTCCTCCATGCATCCATGTTGCACATTTTTCTGTTTGGTTTATAGAGCTTATCTAAGGTTGCCCTGTGAGCAATTTGAAGATTTCAATCACTTATTTTCTGAAAGGTCATTTTCTTTTTTACTGAGTGCTAGCTGAGATTTTTTCCCTGCTATTCTGTATTAATTAATCCTCTTATATCCTTTATCAAAGTTACTGTGTTTTCCAAGACATTTTTTCTATTACTTTGATGTGCTCCACATTGGAAAGATGCCTAGATATGAGTCTCACAGGTCCCTCACAATGCTGAAACTGTTTCCTGACTTCTGTTGAGTGGTTGGCTTTATGAAATAATTTTCAACTTTTTTTGCCCCCCTTTTTTTTTCCTTTGAGTTTACGTCTCTCTGAGGTTTTTGTCATGCCATTTTTCAGCTGATGTAGCTTCACTGAATCAGCATATAGTAAAATGAAATTACTTTTACAGAATAGGGGATCGGGCTATACAGCTCTGATTTTCAGAGTTTTTGATATGGCTTTTTCTTCCTGCAGTGAAGGAAGTCTCCATTGCAGATGGGCCTGCAGCAGGGGCCTTAGAATAGGTTAGTTACTCAAAAGAAATGAAACCACAGTCACAAAGGCTGAACACATTTTCTAGGATCATTTTACTTTCTACACAACAAACCATGTTTTGTCAACAATATACAGAAAACTACAAATGGAAAAAATTCACATATGGTGAGTCTTTTTGTCTCAGCAGTACATTCAATGGGTAGGTTTGTCCTCCAGATTTGGTCATATTGTCCCATCAAACAATTGGGGTACCTTGCCTTATCTGTTACAGAGTGGCACCATCGCTCTTGTTCTTAGTTTTAAGCAATCTACAACTCAAGAGCCATTAGCACTAGCACCTTTTGTAGCTGTTCTGCAATCTAGAGGAACTATATGATAAAATTTGAAAAATGTGTATCCTCTCAGGCTGGCCTGTGCCTAGATTTCCATTTGCACAGAAAAAGCTTAATGTCCACAATCTATTTAGTGAATATTTATTTGAATGTGCAGGCATTTCACCATAGTGTCCACGTTCATTCACCATGCTGTAATTAGGCATGTGTGTTTTGGACAATATTTTCCTTGCTTAATTTTTTGTGTGATTCCTGTGAAATGCATATACTCAAGTTAAGGGGTATAAACATTCCTTTTATTATCCTAAGATAATAGCCTGTATTGTAATAACTTATATTTGTAGAAAAAGACAAGCTGGTCTTTTTTTGTTAAAAAGGTTCCTGTATAAATAATGCAGATTGTGTAGCTTAAATAAATGTCAGACCTAACATTTTACAGATGATGAGAGATGTATAGACACAAGAAACTATGGAAAATATTTTCCAGGTTTTTGCATTGCAGGATGTGCACGCTGTCTACTTCAGACTGATTTATTTAGGCTGGTAGCAAAAGAAAGCTGTATTTAATAATTAGATCAGTATCATCTCTCTGGTTACCACAGAGATGTACAGTGCTACAAATTGAACTGTAATTTATCTGTTAATATCTTTTTGTTGTGTTATAATTACCTCTTGTTCTCTTCTTGTGTATCCTTCCTCCATAATGAAAGGACTTGTTGATATTGTGTTTTTTTTAAACATTTATTGTTAAAATGTTTCTTTAAAAAAAAGCCTCGAATATGCTTTAAAATTGTGCTTATAGTTACCTAAATTATTTTTATTTTTGATCATGGAAATTACTTGTAGTTTTAAGTAATACAGATACCAGTCTTTTTATGTAAATAGCCATAACATAAGCAGTCTATACCCTTTCCTTTCCTCCTATAGGTGTTTTGCATTTTCAAAACTAAAAATGTAAGTAAGAATGTAAAAGTGTGGAGGAGATTTCATGTCAATATGTCACTTCTTTTACTACCTGCAGCATCTTGCTTCATGGGTAGTATAGTCTTGTTACTAAAATTTATGGTCACAGATTATTACAATTTTTAGGGGTTTTTTTTCAAAATGTAACCTCTCCACACTCCTAAAGATTTTTCCCATTCATGATCAGTGTGGCTTTTTGCTTTGCTGCACATTTACTGTCATAGTTTGCTGCCACCCCTTATCCTCTGCCCTTTGGCCAGCTATGATTATATTAACAGCCATGATATAAAATGTAATTTGGATATATAGCTCAATTACGCTAATTATCAAGTCAATTTATCTTTGCTACTTGCTATTCATATCTACAATTTGTTTTAGCATGATTTTTTAATGTTCAAAACTTTGAAACCAATTTTTATAAGGCTCTGCCAAACTTTTGAAGGTGTGTGTGTGTTAGTGACGTCAACTATACATCACAGACAGTGTTGATACATTAATGCATGGATGTGAGAGCTGCAGTGAATGCTTGGGATTACAGAAAATAATAAAATTAGGCAAGGAACACCACTCCTATTTAGAGGCCCAGTTATAACAGTGATAAGTTTGGAGACACTGTGTTTTAGGATAATTTTACACAGATTAAAAGAAATACCCTAATTTGGTTAAGCATAGAGTCTATCCATCAACATTTCTCCTATCTTTGAATACATATGGGGCTATTTTTTTCTCTCAAGTATTTGCAGCACTATTTTACTACTTCTCCACTGGGAATCAGAAATAGCTGCTCGTCAGTGATGCTGGATGACACGATGTTTGAGTTTTATAAGCTGACTTGGGACCCAGTGAATAAAAAAATTATGGAAGTATCAGATTCTAGTAGCTACTTGGTGGTTTAAGGGCAACAGTACTTTAACTTTAGTACAAAAACTTCAGTTTTTGTAGAGCATTGTCCAGTTTCAAGCATTTTGTTATTATATTATGTTTTTATCTTCGTTCCTTCTTAAAAGGAACTAATTGTGTTTGTTAGGACTTCTATTACCTTTCTTCACTTCCAAGAACTGTCAAAATTACACATAAATGAAACAGTAATCTTCTCTGTGATCTGCTACATAGCAGCAGAAATGGGCAGCTGTGATTAGAATAGAAACATTGCATGGAAAAATTGCCATTAACATGTAAACAGGAATTATTATCTTTTAATAATAACAGAGAGAAAAACTGAAATAAAATATAATAGTATATGATCACTGCAAATAATTGTTAAAAATAAATTTGCACATCTGGATAGTTATAAAAATAATATTAGTGTGGTATAGAACATGCTAATACAGTAATTCTAAATTATATTCCAGAATTCTTTGAAGACATATGTATTTTTTGTATGTAAGACTTTGCTCTAGACTATAAGGAGAGGCATTAAAAAGTTGTAAATATATTTTAATTGAGAGTTGTTTTTGAAAGTGCTCTCATTCACTAGTGACAGATGTTGAGACCTTCAAAAGCAAGATGACTGTTCATTTTTTATAGGTGTGGGAGCTGTTCATCTGCTTGCGCACCTTTGTATGTGAGGTGAAAATCTAAAACCCCTAGGATTTGTTATTTTTATTCCTCTTTTAAGATGAAATGAAGGTCCACAATCCAGATAATTGTTTTGCACAAATCTGGAGGTTGAAAATGCTTTGGTACCAGTGAAAAGTAGCTTTTATTTCAGATGATGACTAGACATAGATAGGTGGTCTCCAGATAAATTGCTAAGAAAGACTTTGTGAATTAGGTCCTGAAATCATGAATAGACAACAGGCAGTAAGAGAAGAAAACTGAGTGCTTGCTTGATGAGCTGCTTTGCCCAGCATAATGTGGTTTTTCTAAATCTTAATGTTTTCATATTTTTGTGAAGAGAATTAAAATATTTGAACCTAGAAGTGACAAATTCGTGGATAGCTGTTGCTACTTGGAAACTTGAAAATCAGTACAGTGTTCTGGCAAATTTTGATGAGGAAACTTTTGAATCTTGCGCAAACTGCAAGGATAATCTCAAGTTTTTTCTTCTTTTAGTGTTGGTGTATGAGGTCCATGTATACACAGGTGCTAAACTGGATGCTGAAACAGATTCCAATGTTTATATCAACCTAATTGGGACAAGAGGAGATGCTGGCAAAAGGAAGCTTCACAGATCTAAGAATAATAATGTTAAATTTCGACATGGACAGGTGAAGTAAAAACTGCTTCTGATCAATAAGAGTAAATTATGACTAGAAAACTGTTTCATCAACAAATAGAAATATCTTTTTATTTACAAAGTTTATTCAAGCATTTACCATTTTCCTTATTCAATATTGCTTACATAACTGCATCATAGGGATAATTTCTATCTGCTTGATCAACCATTTGCTAAGAGCTTTAGGTATTAGAATTTGGGTATTCTTGGTTATTTGTATTGCACATATAGCTAAAATGGTGACAATAGCATTTATGTTGTCCTGAACAGATCACTGTGAATTTTAGAATCAAGTTCTAAATCTGTGTTCCTAAGTATGTTTTCCAATCTTGGTGAGGCAGATAGGGCTAGAAAATATGATATAGACACGACCAAATAATCGCTTGAAACGGATCATTGTTTCATGCCAAAGGTATTGGTGCTGACTATGTCCAGTAAATTTCAGGTGTTGTTCACTGTAGAAAGTTTTAAAGGATCCTCTCTGTCTGGTCAAGACCAATATAAAATTACTATATTCATGTTGGAAAAAAAAAGAAAAAAGAGAGAAAAAAAGCCTTTCTATACTGTTAGAGTCAAAGAAATAGCTATGTTTAAGACTTTTATAATTTTCCTTGTATGATTCCACAGATGGATATTTTCTGCATAAAGGCTGTCTCACTGGGAGACTTGGAGAAAGTTCTGATTAGCCATGATGGAGCTGGTCCAGGTAGGATTTAACTTCCTAAAGACCAGTCTGTTTTCAAGTCCTTTTTAAACCAAATGCATTTTGTTTATATTGCATCCTTCATAGAAAATGTGACAGAAGGTCTTGCAGTGATAAAAAGTCTTCCTGCAGGTTGATCCCTGTGATGAGATGATGAAAAACTGTGGTAATGGGCAGGAAAAATGGCATGAGTTTAATGTCATATATTGTCATTCCACTCTTTGTTTTCAAGATTATTTATAAGAAAGCATGATTTATTTGCATGTAGAAAACTCTCAGAAATGTGGCTCACACTGGTAAGATAATCTTTCTTTAGACAAACAGTGAAAACTATCCAGGATGGAATTAAAGATATTCAGGAGCTGATTTGCTACCTGACAAAATTTGAGTAGCTATAGCACAATGTCCTTGCTGCTTTGGGCAATTGTAGAAGATTTGATTATATATTTGATCTGTGCAAGTCAATGTAGAGCTGTTCCAGTGAGTGACCTTGCATTCAGCTTGCAGGTTTTCAGAAAAAAAAAGAGAATTTGGTGATGAGATGAATTTTGGGTATCAGCCCTTGAAAAAATGTGCATCTCTGGAATGATGTAAATGAATAGAAAGCTAGCATTTAAAAGCACCAAAGATGTAAAAATTGCAAATATGTTTGCAGATTAATATCTAGGAAGAAGCTAAGTGAAGAGAAGGATTTTTAAGGCAGTTCAGGGCTCCACTGATAGCAGATTTGAAAAGCCCTTTTACCCTACTCTGTTCTGAAGTGGCCCCAAGCAGCACCCATCTTGCAGACTGACTGTACTGTCTAAGGCTCTGAGCAGCTTTGTGACTATTAGAGAAATAGCCAGAACAGTACAGTCTTGGAATGGTTGTTTCTTGTATCTGTAGTTCCACAGAGTTTGCTGCCCTCAGCAACATGGATGATTGTACACCTGAGAGCTTCACTTTGTAGTAACCCAAGACGTAACACAAAAGGCAGTGTGGTGGAGCCCACCTTCCCTCTATTCCCCACAGCACCATACCATGTTCTCTTCCCTCATCTCTCCTTTAATAGGAAGTGTGGATCAGCACTACAAACCTGTAACCCAATTCAGCTATCTCAAGGTGTTCTTTGACACTGGAGTTCAAATCTGTGGGTTTAAAGAACTGCCTAAACAGGAAAATGGATTAAATTCTATCTGTAACAAAGTATATGCCTTGGTAATTCAGAAGGCTGTTCATTGTGCTCAGCACAGACAGATCTCACAGACCTCTTTTGGACTGTAGCTCGACATAAACCTAGCCTGAGGTGACTGAGGGGGAGAGACTCAACCTTTTGAGGGTTGAGACAGAGGAAGGAAGGTGAATGAGGAAAGTAAAGGATTTTGTCCTAGAGAACAGGATTTGCTCCATGGACTACCTGGGGATGCCCTTCTTATGTGACAGAAACTGCTGCCTCCTTGGGACTTCCAGACTCAGATGCAGCCAAGGAGGCAAAGGATGATTGTTTGCTTCTGACCAAAACATCCCTCATGCTGTTTTGCTGCAATGTGCTGATAGGTAACAGTATGAGCTGGCAAAACCTCATAAGCAACATGGCAAACTGTGACTGGTGCAGGCACAGTGAGAACAGGATGTTTGAGAAGGGCATCGCAGGACAACCAGACCAATCACTAGGATGGTCATTGGAAGAGATCTAAAATATCAGCATTGGTGTGCCAGTGGTTACTGCAGTTAGGGAGGAGATGAATTCAGTAGCCCAGCAGACGTGAGATGCACAGCCCCATGCCTGCTGGTCTCATAGTAGCAAGGCTGAGTGTGTGCTCCCAGTAGACATGCACACAAACACATTTATAAAACACATATGTGTGTGCACATGGCTGGCCATGCAGATCAACAGACAGGAACTCAGCAAGTACACAAACAGTACAAGTGGCCCTGTTACCCTCTCCAGCTGATCAGAACAACAGTCCATCAATGTCAAATATAAAATTACATTCGTACTTTTACAGTATGGATGTAGAAGGCCTCCAGTAGCTGGCCTTTGACAGTCAATCTGGTTGCTGGCCCTGGATCCTTGGATCCTCAGTTTTGTCAGTTACTGGCACCAAGACATACAAAGCCCCTCCAATGCTGCAGCCCCACTCCATCTGCACGAGAGCATAAGTTTTAAAGATTTGCTAATTAATATTTTTATATATGCAGTAAGGCATTCACTCACAGAGGACCAAAATTTCCAGCTTTCACACAAATCTTGATTATTGGCATAAACAGATTTGTCCCAGCATCTTTGTGCCTGATTACAGGGAATCAAAAGATGTAGGCTGGGATGTGAATGGTGTTGACAGTTCAGAGATGTATGCATGTATTTTTCTCCAAGGGAAAAAACCCCACCCCTCTTAAAATTAAAACAGGCTAAGGCAGACAAGAATTACATCTCTTATGAAAGACAAAATGATAAAGCTTTCATTCTGTTAATATATCTTATTTATTTAGATGAGATCTGTCTTAATATGATCTCTGTTTCTGCTGGAAAAAGATAATCTGGGCCTTTTTTCTTAAAACTTATTTTAAAAAAAGTATAATTTCACATGATAAACTTTTGTCATTTTGACACAAGTGTGGATGGTTTCTGGATAAGATTGTCATCAAACATAAAGGAGAGGATGCTCAGGAGGTTGTATTTCCTTGTAATAGGTATGTCATTCATGGAGAAAAAGAATTTGTTACCTGCCAGCAACATAATGAAAAAATTTTAGAGCAGATATGTGCACACAACCTAGATGTTTGAGCAATGCTCCGGGTTTTTCAACATACAAGTGATGCAAAATATTACAATTGAAGACAAGGAAAAAATTCCTGTATTGGCATGGGAGGGAATCATAGCCAAATGAAGAGAAGCCCCAAACCAAACATTGTGTAAAAGGAAAGGTGCATTGAGCTTTTTTTTTCAATCTAAATTTTACAGTGATCTTGTGAAATGAAATAAGCTTTCTGTTCTCAATCTTTTAAGAAGTGTTGTGTATAAAGATCTGAAATGACGTAGTTGCCATCACAAAAATATGGTGGTATGACTTGCACAGCTGAAGTGCTGCCAGGGATGACTATAAACTCTTCATCAGGGAGAGGCAAGGAAGGAGAGGAGGTGGGGTGGCCCTGTGTGCAAAGGTGTTTCTTGATTGTCTAGAGCTTGATGATGGTGATGATAGAGTTGGGTGTTTATGGGTAAGAATCAGGGGGAAGGCCAGTAAGGCCAGTGTTGTCATGGAAGGGTCTAGGTCTGTTACAGACCAGCCAGCCAGGAAGAAGAGGCAGATGAAGTGAGCAGCTGGGAGAAGTCACCAACCGTTGGTCTCATGAGGGACTGCAAATACAATACAGCAGAGAAGGAGTTTAGGAGGTTCCTGGAGCTGGTGGAAGAGATCATGGCACAGCTGGTGAGGTAGCCAAGTAGGGAAGATACCCACTGGATGAAGGAAAAGCTGAGCCACCTAATGTGTTCTTCCCCTCAGTCTTTAACAGAAATACCAGACCTCTGAGCAAGAAGAAAGGGGTGGGAAGCAGAAGGAATTCCCCACAATCCAAGGGGAAATAGTCAGAAACCTGCTGCAGCACTTAGACATATCCAAGTAAATCTATTGGGCTGGATGTGATCCACACAATGGTACAGAGGGAGATGCACCCAGGTCTCAACAGCCCCATGCAGTGCTACAGACTTGGGAATGAGCAGCTGGAAAACTGCCTGGTGGAAAAGGATCTGGGAGTTCTGGTCAACAACTGGCTGAACACGAGCCAACCTGTGCCCAGGTGGCCAAGAAGGCCAATGGCATCCTGGCTTGGATCAGCAACAGTGTGGCCAACAGGACCAAGGCAGCGATTGCCCCCTTCCCTATATGTGCCACTGGTGAGGCTGCACCTCGAATCCTGTGTCCAGTTTTCACCAGAATTTGCTTTTTACTTTTAGAAACTGCTAGTGATCTTTTGTTTCTTAGGATGGAATGAGGAGAAGGTCTCAAAAGTTAATCAAGTTATTTATTGCAGCAAGAGTTGAAATACAGTGGAGTTGAGACTTCATGCATAAGAGATTTATTCATAGGGTTTAGTTACATGCAAGAAATGAAATGTGTTATGGATCCTTGGGTTTAAACAAATACAACATCAACATGGAGTCAATAGAACAGAAGCTGATAGCGAGCACATATTTATTTATTTTTAAATAAGTGAGGTTGTTGGAGATTGGGAAATAATACGTGAACAAGGGAGTTCAACTGAAGGAGTATAAATGTATGTTTGCAGTGAAATGAAATTGCAGAAAAACTCCTTAAACTCATCAGTATAAAAGAAAAGTAAAGTAAGAACAGAAGTTCAGTTTGTTGCTGCAGACATGCAAAAGTTTTAGAAACTTCCAGAATAGCAGGTTTTATACATAATTTTAAGTACAGTGAATATAACTAACCACTGCAGGTTATATAATTCCCTTACATTTACACCTGAGTCTCTGAACCAGTAAATAATTAGTATTTCTTATAATGTACTCCATACAGTACTACAATACTTCATACAGCTACCATAAAATTTGCCTGGAGCAAATCGAACCAAAATCTTTTTATATGAGTAAGGCCAACTGTGATGAAGGTATAAAAGAAAATTTGATCTTGGAAGTAGTTTCAAGGTTATTTGATAAAAGAACTATAAAAAATACTATTTGAGACAAAAGGTAATGGTCAGATGATATATACTATACTAATAATTTTTATTATTTCATTATTTTTGTTTTTGTAATGAAAGATGGTTAGATGAATATCAAGATGATGGGAAGACTGAGAGGGAGCTAACTGCCAATAGTCAGTATTTTGTTAAAGAAAATTTGTTATAACACTAAAGTATATGTTATATAATGCCTAGTTATTTCTGAAGAACCCTTCCAGGTAAGACTGTAGCTTAAGAAAAAGTGATAATAAAGCTCGCTCACAATTACATTTCTTGTTCATATTTTAGAGGATGGCAGTTCAATGAAGGCATTCCTTAAAGGTAAGAGCTGTTTTCCAACCATTTTTTTCTACACCACAGTTTTTGCTGTTTGAATTTAAATCAGTATTGTGAGAAATATGTGAGCAAGTGACCTCATTTGTATATGTGTTGTCTTGTATATCAGCTGCAAGAGAAAATGACAAGTTGGATGGCAATAGTCTACAGAAAGGACTAGACAGACCTTTATAAGCAGTTGAGAAAAACATCAACCATTTCTGGTTTTCTTCCTATTTCTACTACTCTGTCCTGAAATCAACCAGGAATTCCTCCGAGAAGAGATTCAAGTGTTGTTTTGTTTACCCCAATGTCACTGTCATTTAATACTTGGGGGCAGGTCCCCTAGCAAACATCAGCAAGTTGAAAAATGTGTTGTGAAGTGTCAGTGGAAAAATTTTCAGGTCAAAATTCCAAAGTAGCCTTTGAAATGAGTCCTGCCAGAAATAATGCAAGCTTAAATTCCAAATCCTCCAGTGAAGCTAAATGTAGTATATGCATTCAGTTGGCTAAATCTTCTTGAATTAATAAAAAGATATTAATAAAAGGCTCCCCACTCAGCTTTCTGTTTTCATACCTACAAAGACAGTCTCATCCCTGTAATGCACTAGTTCCTCCCAAGTGTTTAAAATTTGAGATACCATCTCCATGTTTCTTCCTAACCAGAAACGAGGAACAGACTGACACACACATTTTTTATGAACATTTAACTGTAAATGGCTATTCCATGCAACTGTGTCTGGGAATTTTATGGGAAAAACTAAACTGAAAAAAGTAGTGTTTACATTTGTCTCTTGAAACAGTGACTTGCTTTCTGTAGGATGAGTCCTAGTCTCTCAATCTAATTCCAGTTTCTAATTCCAGAAAATGGAATCATTTGCATTCAATCAAACACCTTTATTATTCCACAAAATCATAATTTTGACAAGAGGAGACTGATGAACTCAGGTAAGTAAAGACTTTCTCACACAGAAAGTTGATTTTCATTAGTGACTTGGAATTGGATTCTGCATTCTGCTAAGTGCACAATTCTGAGAGGCAACCATAATATCTGTTTCACCTTATGTTCAGAAAGTAGACTATATTTTACTACCAATTCAAAATTTTTTCCAACAGAGCTTCATTCTTCATTATGTTATAGTAATCAGGCACAGATCCACAGGCTGCTCAGTGCCTGTGAGAGTCAAGGGTGATCAGACTCAATATACTGATTATGAGGAGGAAGGAGTGGCTTATTCTTAACCAGCTTTTGAACCGACTCACTGTCTAGATGTCTAGGAGGATACAGAGGTTGTTGAGATCAGAGCTTTTGAAAAAATAAGTTACAGAAGAGAAGATTATTTTTAGGAAGTTATCTGTCAGTTAGCTATGTGACAACTTAGCTTGAACTGCCCTTCATCCATCTTTGTTTTACCTGTGGGCTCATTCCAGTGGGGAACTGAGATAGGTTAGAGACAGGACTTTCATGCCTTATGTGAAAAAGAGGATGATCAGGACTGATTTTTCACAGTTTAATTTTTGCTATCATAATAGTGATCTCATAGACCTTGCATGACTGAGCTTTACAGGAGGGTAACAATCACAAGTGGTTTGGAAAGATATCCTGTAGTCAGCTCTGTGTCATTCTCTCATGACACAGTACCAATGCCAGGGCTGGTAAGAGAACATTCCAAATATACAGAGTCCTAGGAGAAAAAATAATTCCCTTAGATTCTCCCAGCACCTGTAACAGTGAAGATTTACGTGGTAGAATAGTGATAAGCAATCCCCTTCAGAGTGGAGGTGAAAACTTTCCATGTAACATATGTTTACTGAATAAGAGGCAAGTGGAAGTTCTGATGTTAGGGAGCCACTGTTTTAGGCACTCACCTGGTCATATTCTGTATGAGCTGCACTCTTCAAATGAGCTTCAGGGAAAGTCATAAAAAGCTGATTTGCATAATTCTGTGTTTGCTGATTTTCAGGATAAGATCAATGTGCTTAGGTCAGGTCTAAGGCACCAGTTGCAGAACAAAATACTTTATAAATCACACTGAAGGTCAGAAATCTCATTCACTTTGGATGAGGCTAGTAGCCTGTTCGACCACCTAGCCAAAGAGGAAACTTGACTTGAAACTCATCATTGCTGGGTAGGTTACTTGAGGGCTCTTTGTCCTTTTTCAGCCAGGCTAGCATGATGCCAGCTTTAATGAAGTATAAATCCCATATCCCTGTGACTGCTGCTGCTGGTTATGAATTCTGCCAAAATGCAGTCTGCCCATATCAAGTTTTCTCAGTAACCTTTGTACATTTGTACATAACAGAGAGGCTCTGGCAAATCAGGCATAGGAATAGATTTATTTGTATGCCTCTGATTCCTCCTTGTATGTTTGATGCAAGATAACTAGAGAAAGTGTATTGCCCTGATAGGGAAGGCAGATAGGTGGTCTCAGCTCTCAAATGAAGTTGATTTGAGGGATTTGAAGTTGATTTGAACAGGACTTTATGTCACTCTCTATAAGTTTCCTACATGGTAGGGGTATTTTGCTACTTTTACCTTCTGTTTTCTCTATTTATTTTCCTTTTCTGCCTCAAAATAGATGAAGTATCTTAATAGCACATACAAAAGAATTTTCTCTCAAGGCAAGGAGAAAAGACACAATATGTTCCAGTGATATCCTCACTGCAGTCAGCTAAAAGGATCTGGGTTCCTGTAATGTGATCCCTGTAGGGTGTCCTGAGGTTTTGTGGGTTTTTGTGGGTGGTAAATAAAGTATTAATTTATAAATAACAATAACAGAGTTCAGTTAATAGATATTTCTATGTTGGCTCTTCTTGTGTTGTGAAAGGTTTTTGGTATTAAGGCAGGTTTTTTTGGTATTAAGAAAGTTCATATGAAAAGGGAAAATATCCAGTAAATTCTGCTGTGACTAATTTTTTTTTTAATTATTCCCTTCCTTGCAAGTACTTGATAATGGACTAAGAATAATCACAGAATTCCCAAATTTTAAATGGAACGGACCTGCTTCTATAAAGCAACAACTCTGTGTTTGCTTTGCCAGATGGAGGTGGAAATCCCTAAGAAAAAGAATTAAGCAGACTGACTGCTCTGCCTTAAGCAACACAAATTTCTACAATCTTCAGGAAATAAGCAACCTACTCCTACGTCTTGAAAAGTGTGAATGTCTTTCTAGGTCTTTCGACCAAAAAACACCAGAGTGAAAAAAAACCTGAAATAGTATATTGTAAAACCAGTTTTGGCAATCCTTTAAAAACACATAATTTACTCATATTTTTAAAAAATCCAGAAAATAAGCCTTCCTTTTTCAGCTTTCTGAATTATGTTATGAAATGTTGACTTCAGGTTTTGCCATACCCAGATTTTTATGTACAGAAGTCATTGCAGGTTTGCTTTTCATAGTTTTACTGAAGGAACTCTCAGGTTCCAGACTAGTGGTTAAAAGAATTTCTGGCAAGAAATTGTTATGACTGATTCCATTTAACTTCTGAAAGTCAATAAATGATCCCTAATTCTAAAATATCTCTGTATAAATATCTGTAATGTGAATCAGATTCTTGGTTATATCATTATAGAAAAGAGAGAATTCTGAGACTTTTTTCCCCCCACAATTCTGTTTTTTTCCCCTACAATTCATTTCAGTGATTCCCACATTGATGTCCCAAAGTAAATGGCTATAACTTTACACATAAGCTATGAAAGTACAGTAACACACTAATACACTAATCACTCTGAAAGGAAGTTAACACAGTTCAGTAATATCAGGGAAAAGTCTCTGTTTTAATGTGGCCACATATACAAAATGCAGAAAATGACCTACTGAAGTCCAGCTATCTCATTTCCACAGATTCACTCCTGAAGAGATGTGGAAATCACTGAACACAATAAAAACTTGGCATCAGTCTTCTGTCTCATGTATCCATACTCACCAAGTAGATGTCTAAGTGAATAGAATATTAGACAAAGAATTTTCTGATTCTTCTGGCATGAGCAGGTTAAATGAATTTGTTGAACTGAGAGAAAATGCAGTCAGTCTGTGTTAGCTCACTTACCAAACTGAAGAAGCATTAAAAGTAAGTGTGGGAGAATAAAGAATCACAGGCACTAAGAGACCTTAAAGCTGTAACCAGTGATTTATTCCCTGGAAAGCTCCCAACTGGTGTCTCGGCCTTCCTATTGAAATAATAATTAAACACACAATAATGGATATTAATTAAAATAAATCACCTTGCCTGAAATACGTTCTCTGAACATGCTGCCTCTCTGAGGAGGGAACAGGCAGTTATGCATTTGTGCTTTCTCTTAACTTAGGGCTTGCTCTCTCCTGGAGCAGAGGGATATTGCAAAGAGAAAAAATAAAGTTCCAATTGGGAAATACAGAACTGCAAAATTATCTTAATTTCCACTCTGCTGTGTTCCTGGGGCAGCCTTCAAAATGGGGCATGGTTAGACAGGATAAGAGATTCAGGGCTATGTTGGGAGTCTTTGTAAAAATTTGAAGCTCCTCATAAACCCTTGGAGTGCTCAGGAACAGCAAAAGCTCAAACAATGCTTGACTTCACCAAGTGTGACACCCTGAAGAGTACCACATGCCAACCTGGCACAAGGAGATAAAATTCAAAGCTGGCATATATATCAAACAGCAAAAGTTCCTCATTAGGCAAAGTGTGGATCTTCTACACACTACATCTGACTCATTGCTGGAAATGACCTTAAAAAAAGAGTTCAGATGGAAGGATCCTTTCAGCTAGTGTGTTACTCAGAAGACTAGCTGAGAGAGGAGTATTTGCCTGCTGTTTTCTAGCTGAGCCCAGAAGAGTCAGCGAACAGTCAGATGTAATGCAGAAACACGTTCTATAAAAAGGGGAAAAACAGGATTAGCTAAAAAACCAATATAAAAAAGAGGAAAATTATAAATCAAGGAAGCCAGATCAGGTTTTCGTCTAGTTTCCATCTTTAGGCAGGCAGAGGAAAACAAAAGGTAGGAAAAAAGCACACAGTTCTGTAAGAAAAAGTCACATCCTATTTATTTCTGAATTAAATGATTCTAAAATTAATTTTATCAATATATCATACTGTAGGCTTACACACAATCACGAAATAGTTCTCTTTTATATCAATCCCATTAGCAAATGATTGTATTTCCACAGTATTAGCCACAGTCTAAACAAAAGCTTTTAATCTGCTTCCACTATTAAATTCCTTTTGCCATGCAGAATCAATTGTCTTTTCAACAAATCATTCCTTTGAATTCAGGGGATGATTTACCTTCAAGCACTTAAGTAGCTTCCTAACCTATGCTGTCCATCGAAGATACTGTATTTTTCCCACACCTGGAACAGCTTCCCAGTTGCATACTGGACTTTTAACACTGTTATGAGTACAGATGATTTACCAAAAAACAACCTCTAAAATGCCCAAGACATGAGCTGAGGGCAGTGCAAACATCCTTCAAAATTTCCTGAATTTTGTATTCAGCCCTAATGAGTGATCTGATCTGACAAATGAGCAGACTGGACATGACAAATTAAGTCAGAAAAATCTGAGAAAAAAAAGGTTTTCGTTTAACTAGTTGTGTATTAACCAGCAGGTCTTACAAATGGATCACATACAAGTCTTTCAAAATGTTAATTTTCTTTTCATGTTACATAAGAAAATGTTAAGAACTGAAATTTATTAAAATAATTACTGTAATTTAAGTAACTATTTTATTACAAAGAAAGCAAAAAACATGCCTAGGCAAAGTGTCTTTTTTCTGTTTCCTAGGTGTTAACTGTTTTCAGACCCACTTCAACAGTTGTCTTGTGTTTATCAAGCCTGAATTATACTTATCTTCCAGAGATTTTTAAATTATTAAGTATTTATTTATATTAAATGGGATGTAAACTCATGGTAATATATAATTCTTTGTTGTGATAGTAACAAAGTCATCCATTGCTCTCTACCATTGATACTAAAACCGTTTAATTGATGCACTGATGCTAAAAATGTATTTTTCCTGTTTTAGCACAACAGTGGAGAATGCAGGTTAAAACAGATGGAGATTCCCCAGGGCCAAAGGAGTGTAAAAGAACCCTTGTGATTTATGGCTCAAAGGGCAAAAGTGATGAGCTTCTTCTTTCTCCACAAACCCCAGGATATGTGTGCTTTTTCCCCAGAGCAACTGATGAATTAATTGTAAGTCAGAAATATACAGTACCACACAGAACTTATAATGACAATTCCCTCTAGGATATATAGATATATACATATAGAGAGAGAGAGATAGAGATAGATATAGATATATGTATATATATGTGTGTGTGTGTACATAACTAGCACTATATATAGACAGTTGATTTGTCTGGTAAAAAAATGATGTGATAATTTACAAAGACAGAATGATGTAAGTATAGGTCTTGGGTCATCTCCTACTGCTAGTCCTGTTCTACTGTAGCCAGCTCCATGGACCCTTTTGTGTAATTTATTGCATTCACCAGCTCATCTTGCATTTTTTCTAATTCCCTAAAGATTCCTGAGTTGAAGTTCATACAAAAGGCAATATACAATTATTTGTGAATGCAGAAGATGAAGGATTGGGCAGCATTCCCAGGGGGTATAAGTGGGCTTTTCTTTCCTTCACTTCCATCTTTGTAAAGTAGTATCCACTCTCCCCAGGATAGTTCTGCCTCTCAGGCCAGCAGGCAGAGGATTTTTCTGGATAATCACAAATCACTGGAGAATGCATTCATGCATATCAAAGTGTGGTGAACTCTGAAGCAATAGCTTATACCAGGCCAGTATTAAAATCAACCCTAACACAGCCCTGGCTGCCCATACACCTGACACACATGCTGCTGCTTTGAGAGGATTCATCTGAGGCATCTTTTAAATCTTCAAATTCTGTCCTGGCTTTCTAGGCTAAGTCATTGCAAATTCTGTTGATTGGCATGAAGTACAGCTTCTAGCCAGCAAGATGAGAGAAACAGCTTGCAATTCAAGGCAGTTTTATACAGCTCAGAAAGACTTTTCAATGGCTGCAATAAACATTCTGAAAACAATGGCAAAACTACGTTTAGAAAATTATGTCAAAGCTTCATTGTAATACCTGATCCAGGCTGAATTTTTAGTTTAAATAACAAGCTAAAGCAATTTGAGAACTTTATGGGGAGTAAATGAAAAGATAAATGCCATTTCTTAACAAAAAGGAAGCAGCTGCTTATCAGAAAACACCCAGGAAACACACTGAGCAACAAAACGAGCTTCCTATCCTATGCCATGAACATAAACTGAAGAGGTCAGGAGAGGCAGAATCTATCTATGGAGCAGCAACGCCAGCTGACTGAATTTTGGCAAGCATCACTGCATAAAGCAGACCTTTGCTACACCCAACGTGTTGGTAATTTCCCAAATGGCACGTATTCCTTGTTAAGGCTGCCTGGTTTCAATGATTGGGTATCACACTAGGGGAAGTTAGTATGTCTGTGTGTCAGTCTTGGTTGTCCCTCATAGTTTACCAATGTACACAGCACATTATCCACTGTACCCTTCCACCCCAGCAGCTTTCTGAAAGATTGTTCATACTTTGGATAGACTTTGGGTTAGTGCCTGTATTTTCCTAACAGCTATTTGTGTCCTTGTTTTTATTGCTTTGTATGGAGAAGTTAGTATTATTTGATTATTTACTGTGTATGACATTTATCTCTTTGCAACTTTGCTTACAGTGCAGCTTACAGAATAGCAGCTCTGGTATAAAGGGGCATTTGGGGATTCACAGGTATCTCCATAAAGACCCTCATACCTCTTTAGGTGCTTGAGCTAATAAATCCAGTTTCTTTTTGCTTTCCCTTTCCTTGTTCTCACTAAGACTATGCAGAAGAATGCAGAAGCTTTGCTTATGTTCTCTCACTGTAGCAGCAAGCTGAAGGCATAAACGTGATATCACAAGGAGGACAAGCTGTGAATTCAGCTTTCCAACAAGCAGGAATAAATGAACTTTTAACCTCCCCCCAAGATCCAGGTCCTAGAGAAACATACTTAATAATATTGTGCAGTAAAAAGAACAGATTATGTGCTATAAGCAGCTCACATAGTTTTGAAACAGTAGGCTTAATTTTGATCTCAGAGATGCATTTACTGCACACTGAGGACGGAGAGGCATGTAAATTCCTGAGTTTCCAGGTGTTCTCACACAAGTATATGTGCAGATGTGTATCGTATTCAGAATGATTATTTGATCCAAAATATGTCCAACCAACTCCTGCGAAAGAACAGGTGTAGTTTAATTGCACATAGCAAGCATAAAGAATAAATTAAAAGAAAGAAAATAGCAGCATGTTCTTAGGTACAGTTGGGTTTCAGTGGTCTCAGAAATGTGTGGTATGGTAGTTGAGCTGCTTAAATAAGAATGAATTTAATGAGAACACCTTAGTTTTAAAAAGTAAATTGAAAAATAGGTCAATGTGCCAGTGTTATGAAATCTGACAGGAGTTGTAGCATTGAAGGCAGCATTGCAAGAAACCAGTGAAGAGGTGGAATTTTTTTCCCTTTGTAGTCTGGTGATGATTGGAATCAATCACTGATCTCCCATGGAATTAATAGATTTGTAAAGTATGCAGATCTTTCTCACAGTCATCTCTCTTTCTTGGTTGCTTGCACAGTAAGCTTGTCAGAGTATGCCTTTGGAAAGTTCTAGTGTATTGTGCACATTCTATTCTCCAGAGAATCATAAAATACATGGGACAGAGTATGAGATTAGGATCCCCAAAACTATTGTCCAAAACACTAGCACAGATAGTACAAAATGAACAATAGTGCTCTTCAAGAAGGACTGCTGGTAAATACACAATAAATACTGTATGTATTTTGTGTTAAGGACTACAAAGGTGACAGAAAGTTTCAAATCACATAATACAATAATCCATGTGTTTTCCACAGTATGAGATGATGCTCCAAACAACAAGCAGAAGGATTTCTGGAGTAAATGACAGATGGCTGTCCAATTGAATTTTAGGATGCTTTGACCAAACCCTATTAACTAGAATAATTCATGGGGTGTGTGTATGTGTATGTGTGTGTGTGTGTGATTTCTTTGGGGACTTTTTTTGTTTTAACAGGGAAAAAAAGGAAAAATAATTAAATTTAAATATGTACCCAAACAGTAAAATTTATAAAGCTTTAATTACCTTAGGCATGATGTCTTTGAGAAGCCCTGCGTGAATCAAAAAGGAAAAGATTTAAAATGTTATGAAATTCTCATGAATTAATATCTTTATCAGTTACCTGTCTCTGAGATCTTCAGAAGCCCAGTGGCTCCTCCTGATTTTAAGAGCCATGCTCCTTCATTCACGTAATGGAAACCATATTGTGTTGTTTAGAATATGACAAATCACACCAACTCAGCTAAGATTTCAAGTTCTGAATATTACATAAAATTATTCAGAAGAAGTAAATGTGAAAAAATTAATTAGGAAATTATGATAATGAAAAAGGTAAAGTATCCTCTTGCAAACATTCAACAAATTTAAAACCATGATATTCACTGGATATATATTTTGAGATGGATTACATGTCTGTCTCTGCTTCAAAGTTCATGTTGCATCAATTAATAGACATCGATGGAGGGAAAAGACAATTTTGGGATCAAAGAATATCATATTCCAAAGAAAAACTGCTTGTATTAAACTGTTCAGAAAAGGATTACAAGAATGATGTAATGGCAGCACTGGATACAATGATGGATCTGAACAAAAAGGCTAATGCTGGCAAGAACTGTGAGGGAAGAAACAAATCCATGAAAAAGGGCATCTAATACACTCAATTGAAAATAGGTGTTTCATTCCACAGATCAGAAACAGTATGATTATTAGTACTTGCTGGTTCAAAGGCAGTCAGAGAATTAATTGAAATTGTGATTCTGGAAACAAAATGGACAATTGTGGCTTCTAAATAGTTTGTCCTGTATTCTGGAATTATTTTTCTGTAAATCTCTTCTTTGCATTTCCTACAAGGATTACAGCACATGTATTTATGATAACTTAGAATCCTAGAGAATTGCAAATTTGGGTAGCAGAAGACAAAGTAAAATGTGAATTACAGCTTGCCCTGTCACATAAAAATAACCGAGTTCTGTACTTTTGCTAGTCCCAAACAGAGAGTTTTATGGAATAAGTTGGTCACAGCATTTAG
The DNA here is from genome assembly GCF_041296385.1 of Aphelocoma coerulescens. NCBI lineage: Eukaryota > Metazoa > Chordata > Aves > Passeriformes > Corvidae > Aphelocoma > Aphelocoma coerulescens. The sequence goes on from NC_091015.1 coordinate 128,103,316, forward strand.
AGTAGCTGTGTGATACAGCCATGGGGTCCATGTATGAGAAAGAAAATCTGCAGACAATCATTTTAAAAGTCAGTAGTCTGGTTCTGAAAAAGAAGCAATGATTTTTTTGCTTGTGAAAGAACCATAGTTTAGATGGGTGAAGAACCTGTGCACTCTCCTCTCAATGAACCCAAATAACTCCCTTTAAGTTTAATCAGGTGGAATGCATATTTTGAGAGGAATTAATCCACTTAGTCCACCACAGCTAATGATAAATAGCTAATGATATCCTTTGCAACATACACAGCATGAATGAAAAAATCTTGATGTGATATTTTGCCCATGCATTTCCCTTTTCACAGTGCAGGAGTGGCAACCAAGTCAGGGACAGCTTTGAGCTCTGTAAGCACCACGGCAGGGCAGACTAGGCTTAGAGAGAGGACAAGTCTGGTGCCCTCTTCTTTGGTGTAAAACTACTGCTGTGTATCTTTTATGAGTACTGTGGAGTTACAGTTCAGGAGCTGAGTGGTTCCATGCAGCCCCAGGGCTGTTATATAGGCAACAGAAAGGAGTTTTTCTCTGGTCCTTAAGCAATGCCCTGTATCTTGAAATTGTGTAGGAGGGGCATGGCAACCAGTTAAAATACTTACCTTAAGAAATTCAGACTGGAAGGGATCTTTTAACCCATCAAGTGCAATTCCTTCCTAGCAAAGGCCTCTTTTCATAAGTTCTGCATCATAAACCATTCATAAAGTTCCTGTAAAATGGTTTGGATGGGTTACTTTATTTTCAATTAATTAGTCCTCTTCATACCCTGGTATTTTACTATTTCTTATTTGCTTAACAGTTAATAATGGTGACCAACTCTCCCAAAATGACAAAAGCACATTTTTTTAATATAATACCTCTCTAATAAGAATAAGGCAGCTGATACTTCCCTACATGCATGTGTTCACTGTGCAAATGCACATGAGCTAGCTTTAAGCAGTGAAGGGCTGTCACATTCAGAGCTCTGCTAAGAAGCAGAATAAATGAATCTGTTAAGAGGTCTGTGCTCTGTCTTGGGAGCCAATCTGCTGGTGGTGCTGCCAGAGCCAGGGCATAATTGTGTAAGGCTAATTTCAGTGTCTCATTGTGATGCAACAGGATGCACAAAGGATTTATTCCCTGGAAAGTTACCAAATCTTGTGTTGTGACAGGTATTGGGGAAAAAAGCAGCAATATGGGAGAAGAACAAAGACACTGCCAACATTTTCTGTATGAAGTATTTTTTTTTAAATAAAAATATATTTTTTAAAATAAAAATAATTGTTGTCTTTAAAATTGCTAGTTTTCAGTTGTTTCACTCAAAAATCACTTCCCATCCTGTCTTTCTTGTAGTTGCCCAGTGAATGGCTGCCCCATTACTTCCTGCTGTTCAGAAGACTTATCATGTAGTGGTTAATATCATGCAGATCATTATCCACAATCAGCAACCAGTTGTTGAATTTCCTACATGTAGTATGGGAACAGGGCTGTGTTGTCCTACAGAGTTATTTGTGTAACATCAGTGATTTATTTTTATTCAGAAATATCCCTTTCCTTTAACGAAGAATTGGTTATAAAGTAGTTTTATGTTCTAGGCCAAATCATTCAGCAAATGAGAGTTTAGTTAAAACTTCTTCACCAGTGGGGTTTTCAAGCACTGGGACAGGCTGTCCAGGGTAGTGTTTGAGTAACCACCCCTGGAGGTATTTACAAACATGATGTGGCACTCAGAGACATGGTTTCGTGGTGGACTTGGCAGTGTTGTGTTAATGGTTGGACTTGATCTTAAAGGTCTTTTCCAACCTAAACAATTCTGTGATTCCAGACTCATAGTAATCATCTTTAAATATATACCTCACTTGGCTGCTGATATTAGAATCTTTAATTGTAATTTAATGCTCTCTTTATCCAGTAGAGCCACAACTTTCCATGTTACCTTTTGTCTAAAGAGCCTAAATGCACAGATCTTACTTATTTTAAGATCAGATCTTGACTCACTCTAAAGGTAGAGTATCATACTTACAATACTCATAAGGGAGACAATCTCACCTGTGATTATACCATGAAAAAAAAAGCATTGATTCTATCATAACACTTATCCCAGCCTCAAACTCAGCTTTTCCATTATTTACTGTTAAATTTAGGAATTCTACACTGGGGATTGGGGAAAATCTCTCTAAGTGAACCAGACAACAGTACACTCTTCCTCGTGCTATTTGGTGCAGGTTGAGACTGGAGATCTGGGGGTTGTATACAAGATTCAAGTCAGCTGTGACAATGTGGCAGCCTTTGAGGGCTGGCATCTGAAGTCTTTTCACTTAGAAGAGTTGCATACAAAACAAGAACTTTGAGTGCAACTGCTGGCCCACTCTTGAGAGAGAAATGAGGAGCTGGTAAAAGAATTCCCTACAGTCACTGAGGACTAGAAAACTTTACCAGGTAAAAGCACCAAGAAGACATAAACACTGTAAATTAACTGCTTGAAAATAAATCAGTGTCACAGATATAATACAGTGCTTTGTCTGGGTTCGATATCTTCAGGGGCTCTATTGGCACCTGTCTTCATGTACACCCTGCAAAAATGCTGACCACTTAAATTTTAATTTTCCAGCAAAGTTGCATATTGGATTTTACAGTTGCTAAATCTTCTGCATGATTCTAAGTGAGGAAAACTGAACAATATAATGGGACTTTTTAAGGAAAAAAACATGTTCAAAGCCATGGAAATTAGCTGTTCTAGAGTTACTATTGAATTACTTAGTTTACAGTAACTTTACTTGCTAACACAAGTATCAGAAGTAAGCCTTATTGCACAGAAAAGGTTGGGTTTTTTCCTAAGGATTACTTTTTTTGCCATGCTGAGAGTTTCAGAATGAACTCAGAGATGCCCTTGGAATGTCAAGGCCTACAGAAGTCCTGCGTTTGTTCAGAAAAATTAGCAGTTACACGTGAGATAGAAGTAATTAGAGACATGACTGCTTTGCTAGACTAAAGTTCCAGAAGTTCTGGTCCCTGAATACTCAAACCTATTCACGACCTTAAAAGAAAGTGTAATGTTACATTAGTTAAATGTTAACTCAGCAGAACTGTGCATTAAAAATGACATTTGGAAAATTTTGGTTCTTTTTGTATAAGCTTGAATACATGTGCAATGCAATGATCTTCCTTAGAAGAAAATCTGATCTGACCATAGAAATTCATTCATACAGGATCAATATAGAGGCAAAGAGTTTGTAGTTTGCTTCCTTAAGTGCATTTTGTAAATTTTTATGCTTATATGTCATGTCATGCATCCAGATGCTATGTTGCATCTGTTATTTAAATTTGCATAACTTTATTCTTATTCTTTGACCTGCGTTAGTTATTATCTATTGCAAAGATAATTCAGTTTCTAAAAATCCCTGAACTCAAATGAGTTCTTATTTTCCAGATCTTGCACAACAAAACAGAATCAGGCAGAGTTTGTTCAGATTTATCAGTCTAAATTGTCCAATTTCCTTCAAATTTCCAAGAAAGTGGATGGAAAGTCTTCATTGAGCTTAGCATGAAGAGATCAGATTAAGAAAGAGTACCTTGATTATTTCATTCACTCTTTAGCAGATTTTTTTCCTAGCTGCAGAAATAAAAAAAAAGTAGTCTTACTAAATACTCTGTGTTGCTGTTTTATTTTAAGTGCACCTTGTACTTAATCAGCTTTAATTAAACTTTTTCTTTTCTTTCTGTACAGTCTTTAAGTATGTTGTTTCTGTACATATTGGCGACTGCTGGGGAGCAGAGCCTTTTCCAAATGTTTATATCACCACTCTCTATGGCAAAAGAGAGGACACAGGTGTGAGGAAACTTCATATATCTTTAACAAAAGGAAGAAAATTTCAAAGAAATAAGGTAATGGCACAATAATGCAGTCTTACATGTACAGGGGTTAGTACTGCATCAAGTATCACTTAATGCCTGCTCAGAAGGCATCTGGCTGGATAGGCAAGAATTTGGAAACATTCACAGAACTTATCTTCCAGATATTCACAGTAGACCAATGCCAGTTTTATTTACTTCCTGCACAAGAACACACCCATGTGGCCATAAAGGCTCCACAAAGCAGTTTAGTGGATCACAGAACCTCTGTGATCATGCTTGTGACTTCTTCTGTTCCAAATTTAGGACAGAACAGGTAGTAAACAATTTAAAAAATCAGTGATTCAAAATAAGTTACAGAAATTTCCGTGAGACTTTTGCAGTCTGTGATGTTCCTGAAACCACAATCCCACATGAAACACCAACTCAGTATCAGTAAGTTTAGACAAGAAACAAAAATTCCACTCAGAAAAAGAATGCATGTAAACCCAGTGTTTCTAGACAACCACTATAAATAAAGTTCTTCTCTTGTGAATTAGGCTTTCACTCACTGCACAAGGAAGTTTGAAAAAACTCACTGCCAAAGTGTACATTGTCAAGGAGAGGCTTAGATTTTCGTGAAATAATTTTATTAGACAATTACCACAGCACTTGTTAGGATAAAAGTGGAATCAGTAATGAACTGAGAGAATTTCTAAATTTCATTTTGTGTATTTCTCAGAAATACACCTCTATACAGAAGACAGCACTCTATTGACATTATTTTAATTTGTGTTCATACATGGATTTATTTCCTAAAATATCTTAATTAGCAAAGTTAATGATTTCTGCTCACATTCTGCTGTTGAGTTTTGACTATTATTAAAAAAAAAAAAAAGATTTTTTGGTCGTATGAAAGTACTTTCAATATTAGTAGCAGAAAATCTACTTCTCTAATATTTTTATTTAAAAAGTAATAGGGACATCACATAGGACTTTGGCAACCACTGTATTTTTTTAGGAATAAGTTTCCTAATATCTTGGGTTTTTAATTGTTTCAACATTCAGTTTAGTAAGCTCCTACTACTGAATTGTTTTATTCGAATTATGGTGTTAATTATAATCCTAGACCTTGCTGTTCAAAATCCAACTGTTCATAACTTTCTAACCTTTACCAGTTACCATGAGGTCCATCTGGCCCCTGGCAAGGCCTTATACAGAACATCTGGATTTCTTACAAAACAAGCAAAAATTTAGTGGGGCATATAATTTCTTTCTCTGCATTTCTCATTTTTCCTTATCTTGCTTTTCTGGTTCCTATACTCATCTACTGCTGTTTGTGTTTACTTCTCTCTTGTCCTTCTCTGCCTTCTCCATTCTGCTTCCCTTCCCATCTCTCATCTTTTACTCTTCACTTGCATTTTAACTTCCTGCCTTACTCTTTTCTCCATTTGCTGTTTTCACAATTTTCATTCTGTAAGGCAAGCAAAAAGTCAGGTTTTCTGACTACTGGAGAAGAATTTCGAAATTATCTTGGAGTAAACACACTCTTTTTAGATCTCGAAGTTTTCTTGAGAACTATTAATGTATATCTATCTAGATTTGTAGGATAAGTTTTAGAAACTAGATATTTGAGAGAGAAATTTGATTAGAACCAAAGTCTTGTCAAAACTGTCTGACTGTCAGATGGTTGAAGTATATCGATTGTAATGTAATAGGAAGTGATTGATGCAGTGATCCCTATTGTCCAAAGACCAAATGAAATTACAATGCATCATTAATCATGAATATAGGACTAAATGTTGGTATAATCAGTGTGTGCTTTCTTAGATTCAGCAGGGAGATGCTATGTTAAATTTTACAAAGAAACAGACACAAATTTTAATTTCTCAGATGAATCCAGGAGTATATTTTCCCTGAAATTCAAGTCAAAATTCTGTTTTATTAAGTATTTCCCTGTTTTGCAGGTGGATTCATTTTTGGTGGAAGCTGTTTCTCTGAGTCATTTGCAAAAAGTGCTCATATGACACGATGGAGAAGGCTGCAGGGCAGGGATGTACTTCAAGACAGTAACAGCCAAGGAATCACAAGATTCAGACAAAGAATGGGTCTTTCCATTGTGGAACTGGCTTGATACTCATCTGGGCTTATGTGAGACTGTTTGTGAGATTGTAACTGTTGGTAAATTCTTCTGCAAAACTGACCTGCCCATTTTATATATATTTGACTACAGCTCTTCCAGATCTCTATCGTATCTTTCTTTTATTGAAAATGTGAATTTTCAGTTTGATATTAGTGTTATAGCATACCTAAACCTGGATGTACTTGGCAAAAGAACAATTACAGCAGGACATCTACTCATTTAGAAGTAGTAAAAGATTTCTTCCTTCAATCCTGTGAAAACAATTCAATGCAAAGGAAATGAACTACAGAACTTTGCCCAGGGGGAGTAAGACATCAGTTGTCCTTGATTCAGTTGTGTGGTTTTTGTGAGGTGTAGAAAGTACATTTTTTCTGAGCTGTTCCTCTTCATGAAATCATTTTCACTTCGCCTAGAATGGTTAAAACAGAATTAAAATGAAGAATTACAGTAATTAATGAAGAAAAAGAGATGAAGATAGCAATATTGATCTTCTGAGGATCTGGCAAATAATTTTTTGTGTTTATTGTGTTACCTGTCAGCCTCACAGTATTAGAGCACCTATTATATTGCTAGGTAACATCTAGTTACAAGCCAAGTTAGTTAGAATTGTTCATTTCGCATTAGGTGCCTACATGCTACATATGGCTACATGCTCTTAAATGATAAATTTGCTTTAGTAACACTCATTGCTTTTTAAAGAACAATTACTTAGACCTCTAAAAGGTGACTGAATATTCTCTTAGCAATTACTTCCAAACATGACGAGGAAAATACACTGGCATCAAAAATGCCTTTGAAACTAAATTTTAAACACAGAAAGAACATTAAGATTCTAAATTCTTTGCAAAAAAAATCTAATAAAGATATTGATGTGTTATTCTTAGTGAGCAGTTGCTATAGATACAACATAACCTGCAAAAAGAGCTTTGTTTGTGTACTGAAAAGGCTACGGTCCTGCTAGATTATGCCATTCTCTCATGCTGTCATTTTTCCTTTCTCTTTGGAAATTTTTAAAGGTAGAAGGTCGACTCTTAGTCCTGAATTGCCTGAAATCAACATGAAGTCGTCAAGTCTCTGGATAATGGATATCACTGGATCTGACTTAAGTGGTGAAGAGGATCCAATAAGCCTTTCTTTTATCTTCTACGGCAACCTGAGTCACAAAAAGTTGCCACTTCAAGTCAGAGGAAAAGCAATTCAGATCAAAGTACTTCAACCTTTCTCTGTTGCTAGAAAAGCCTACGAATCATGTAGCCAATAATCCACTTAATTCTGAGATAAATTGTTTCTTTAAACTAAACTACCAAATTGATTTTTAAGTCCTCTGTGTAGTTTGGCACAGATCATCATTTTTGTTTGTAGGTAGAAACACATGAACAATGGTTTTTGAGTGAGCAAATTCTCCCAGTGTCACATACTGAGAATGTTTAAGTGAGCGAATTGGTCCCTGGGTGCATATCACAGTGTATGCCATGCTGCAGGTACTGATTTACAGCCTTTGCTGATCTCACAAAAATCAGCAATTTGTAAGCATACAATATGCCATGGGATACTGTGGAGCTTTTGGGGCTGATGATAGAGAAGGAAGAATCATAAATGAGATGAAATTTACAGAAGGTTAATTTTTCTCTTTTCTCTCTCTTGTAATTTATTCATCCCTGCCACTAGTTTCTCTGAACTGCTTTTTCTAGTATGGTTTCTTCTTTTTTCCCACTGTTATTTATTGTCTCTTCCTTTTTCTTCTTAGTAAATTGAACTTTATGGTTGAGCTAAAGAAATCATTTGTTGTATTTTGACATTCCTCTTTTCTTTAATGGAAGAGGAACTAAGCAGACTAGACTAACCACAAACACGATCCAAGATGAGGAGTACTCGGAGGGTTTTCCTAAATTATTTCCAAGAACCTGTGGTAAATACCAAAAAATAGTATGAAACTGGAAGTGCCCTGTCAGAGGAAAGGCTGAAGTCATGGACTTCTACTATCTGAGCATATTTAAAAGGAAAGAGCAGGGGAAAGAATCCAAGAAGTATTGAATAGGAAGAGGAAAAGACAACTTCTGTTTTCTCCCTTTTTTATCTTACAGGGAAAAAAATATTGATTATAAACCAATAATTATAATATCTAAGGCCTCCTCTGCTTTCACTTACTCAAGCAATGGTATGTCCTAGAGATGTTGCATTATCCCCAGTAGAACCAGATTGGTTTTTTCCTCAACTATGAATGCAAGATTTTACTGTATAGTTTCTGAATGAGCTAGAGTAAAGATGGAGGAACTCTTGGATGTTTCCTCAAAATTGGATTAGCTCTCCTTCAAATTTATAATTAATTGTGCCATTTTTTATTGGTGTGAGAAATATTTCCAATAGTGTCCAAAGTTTTAAAAATTTACTAAAGCTTCTGTTCCTGAAAGTAATCAACTGAATCCTTGTAATATATATGAACATTGTGCCTTGTTCTGTGTACAGATTTCAGCAGTGACTGCCATTGCTTGTTCCCTAATATCACACCTCAAGCATTCCTCATTCATGTTATTAAATCAATTTTGTATTGATTAGAAAGGGGAAAAATAGTGCTAGTTATAAATCTGCCCCAATTCTTTAACTACTGAACTTTGTTCAACTGTTGCATACAGCTGCCAACTACATTTGTTCTGGCATGACTGAAATGAGATCCATTCATCTCTTTCTCCTCTCGTAGAATGAACTGGCAGATATTGGCTCAATACACAAAGTTCAGGTAACTGGCCCACACAGTGAGCTAAAACAACCATGGCACTTAGATTTATTGCATATGAAGCACACGGGCACAAAGGAAGAGATGTATTTAGATTCTGACTGCTGGTTCAACCCTAAGGAAGACAAATGTGGAGCTGCCAGCTCTCTATGCAGATCAGGAGCCTTTGCCTGGTAAGTTATGTCCTTTTTTTGTTACTGGGGTCAGGATCTGTCTCTGAAATACCAGCATACCTCTTTTGGGCCTAAAATACAGTGTGAGGATTTCCATAAGAATTTGATATTAAGGAATGTGATGGTTTTGCACATGCATTTACCACAAAAGAGAAATCGTTGGTATGAGTATTACGAGAGATGCTGTAAATCCTGATACCAAACATAGTATTTGACTTCTTCCACATTAGATGATGTTCCAGTTTTAGATCTTAATTATTATCTCTTCAAATTAGTGTTATGTCAGCTGAAGATGAGTACAAAATATAATCTACTGTGTGATATTACTTATCTCTTCCTATTCACAAAGAAATATAGGTGATCTAAAAACATAGTAAAGGGGAGAATTGTAGACCCTCTACAAAACGAAGGTAGAATTTTTAAAATGCATCACAATTAGCCAGCAAAGAGATATCCAAGAGTTTCAATTACATTAGTGTTTTATAGATGTCAATGAGAAATTTATAGTACAGTGCATAATATTCTACAAAAATATACATGAAGTTGCATGTTTCTCTGCTGTTGGTAACACACGTGAATGGTATGATGCCAGAGAGATAATTAAGTGATTTCTGCCAAGCACCCCCACCCCTCCCCCTGGAACAACCAGTTGTATACTGATAACTTGATCACTAGTACTTAAGAACAGGCTTCCCATTTATTCAGCTCATTAGAATAAAGAGGATTGAGGGAGACAGTAAAGATCATATATTGAGGCTTTTAGTGCCAGTTAAGAGCTCTATTACTAGAGGCTATAGTACAAAGAGTGTTCTGCTTAAACAGAAACTAGTAGAATAAGATGGAAGCAGCCCAGAAAAAGAAATAAAATAGACCATGTGGACTTCTGCTGACCATTCTCTAAGGAGAGTTTCCTAAATATTTCATCCAACTTTAATTTGAAACTTGAACAAAACCAGTGAAGACTTTTTAAATTTCTGGTTTTGTGTGGGTTGGCATAATGAAAAAAATATAGTCACGTTGTATTCATTTACTGAAAAATCTTACAATTTTGTGCTTTTGATCCACCAGATTCAAAAAAACATTGGATGTTGGATGTAATATATGCTGCATGTACAATCATGAATACAGTAATTCTAGACCTTATTAAAAGGCCCTATTTCCCTAATTTATCTAAGAAAAAATGGGAAAAACTATAAATATGGACAATTATTTTCTGAATTCAAACTTGTTAAATTTTTTACTGCATATAAAAAGTCCAGAAATTAAAAAAAAAAAATTCTTGAATACACCTCTCAAAGCCTCTATTATGCTTTGAGTCAAATGGAATTACTCTCTGAAAGCATTATTCTGATATGTAAAGTAATTAATTATTGAGGTATATTAGAAAGTTAGGGTGTTTTTCTTGGGAAATTTCTGGGAAAACGTGTATATACTCTCCCTCAAAAATGAATATATAGACAGGAGTATCTACTAACCTAAGAATTTTCTCACAAGCCATTTTGTGGAGCCCAGTGATTTACAACTGGAAGTGTTAATATCAGTTTTATTCTTTGTGGCCCCAATACTACTTCAGTCTCAAATTTCTTTTTTGTTATATTCTGGTTTTATTCCTAGACACACACACAAGAATTTAATACAAAATAATAATAAAAAAAATTAATATGTATTTACCCTCCTATCTTTAATTAATTGGGTTTTTTTCCCCTTTTTGAATGAGCATTGGGTGATTACTTTCAGTTTTGCACTATATTATCTTTCAGATGTAAGAGAATTTTTATAAATAGGATTGGGAAGAGACAAAGAATGACAAGGTTGAATGAAACACCTTAGTAGATTTTTGTTGTTGGGGTATGTTGTTCATACAGAACACAATCAGAATGGTCCCAAACTCAACTTAAAATTTTTTACCCCATTTCCCAGCATCCCCTTTCTCTTATGACTCCTTTCATAGAGGCTACTTTGTATACTTTTATTTCACTTAAATGGTCGAAAAATAATAGGAAATATTTGCTTTGACTACACTGAGCTTTAAATTATGCATCAATAGATTCAGCAGATTCAGCTGAAAATAGCAACTCAGCAGAAACACTATATACGTTTCTCAGCTAAGCTCATGATTCTGTATATTAATGATTCTGGACAAAAGCAGTAATGATGTGAGCACTGTGGTCTCTAATCTACCCCCACAGGAGTGGTCAGACACCTGGACCAAAGTATTTTGATCTTATTCATACATGTAGCCTTTTGACTTCAACGAATCTGCTCCTATGGCCCAGTTACACAGACAAGGCAACACTGAATGAATAACACAGAAACTTGCCTTCATATCCTAAATCCCCTGAAACAAAAAACTGCCATTGGCTAAATGCTAACAAAAGTGTCACCTGGACAGCTCATGCATTTTCAACTATCTGGAACTCCAGAAATATCAAATCTGTGTAGCTGTGCTGACTTCGATGAAGCTATGTTGTCTTTTACCTGACAAGGCATATTTAACTGCCTTGAAGAAAGGGATGAGATATGTTAGGGCCCCAGGCTGGGAAAGCTCTTGTTTTACTTCTTATCATCAAACATGAGTGAACCATCAATTATAAGAACTTTCCCAGCCCTTAGTTTAAATTATTTTTAAAAAAATAATGCCAGGGGGTGTCCCTGAAGTAAATAGTGCTGCAGTGAAATAAAGCTATTTTAAGCAAACAGATTTTCTCAGACATCATCCTCATGTAGTAAAAGATAAACAAATACATTTCAGAAGTTTATTGAAACAAGCACGCTTTTATTAGCAGACTTATACAGCCCTTATTATTTAATGTATCCTTTTAAATATTAATTTTACATTCAGTATACACACCCACTCTTTAAAACCATTAATCCAGTTATGTGACCTTTTTATTTTAGAAATAGAAAAATAGCTATATAAGATGTCACAATATTTGAATTCAGACCTTTTGATTATAACACTCATCATGAATAGCACCAACTTGTGAAAAGAACTGTAAGAAAAGCTTAAAAATAAATATACTCAGAACAATTTTTTTTTCCCTCCCTGTTTTCCTATCACCTACGCATGAAACTAAATGACAGCTTTAGCTTCTGGGCTCATGGAATCATTCTTAACCCTACTAGAAATTTCTCATAATTATAATCTTTTTAAAGAATGTACACTTTGCTTAAATAGACCATTTCTATCTTAGAAAAAATTTGATTCAAGAAGAAAAATATTCTGAAAATATAAAATTTTCCAGGATGTATACTTGAATATTCATATATCCTATGATGTACATTGGACTGAAATATATGTTTCAGACTTGAATATGTATCTCCATGCTCTCTGGCTTGTAATATCAGTTGTGCAACTGAATGTGCTTAGTTTCTCCTCGGTTTCATGTCCATCTAAAGCACCACTCCCCTTCCTTGCACACATGACTTTCCTGGGAAAGCAGATGTTGTAGATCTAGCTAGGTTCCAGGGAGGGAAAAGAGGCAGAGTGAGGCTGGAAGACTTTCTCCAGCATGCAAATGTCCCATAGTCTAGATGTTGTCTATGTTTTACTGCTACAGCGATGAAAGTTGTGGGAGTAAGGGCTGATAATTTGTGGTAGTCAAAGACAGCTCAGTACTTGTAATGTGCTGGATTTTAAGGCTGCTCAGTTCTTGAAAAAAAAAGTCTTTAAGTTTGTGATTAAAAAACAGTTCAAGAGATAATACAAACATTTTCAAATACATTCTTGGTACAAATGCATTTCTCATTACCTGTATCCCATTTTACAGTGGATAAAGATGTTGTCCCTATTAAAAATATTAGACAGTCATTTTTTACAAACATGTTGCTACAAGAGCATAGCTTTTATTCTTAGGCCTGTGGTTGGAAGCAGAGGAACATTTAGACCATCTAAGTTTAGATTCCTGAGATCTGGTGTTTATCTCTAGAATACATGGGAACCCATCAGAGGTGTTTTCTATAGCACCTGCCTTTCTCTGCTAACTACATAGGGATCTCAATCCTAATTTAGCCACCAAAGTTAGATTCCTAAATTGACAGTACCAGCTCATTAAACAAATGGGCCCAAATGAACACACTATACAAATGATATTTACTATTATAATTTGAATAAGAGCATACAGCACTAGAAGGAAAATAAAATCAAACCCCCCCAGAAACCCTTCCTATTTTTTCCTGGGACCCTTGTTGCTAAAATGATGCAAATAACAATGAATATTGAGATTGTGACCTACTTCTGTTTAAGTATTTTCTTGTTTCCATGATAAACTCAGGGGCTAAAATAGGTAATTTTAAAAGTGAACGTAGGAGATTTCCACGACGTTTGTTTGGCATTAATTCAATCTGATCTCATTTGCACCACTTACCTATGTATTGTGACAAAAAGAGGCAAGGAAGCAGAAGCTTCGTATCGGGGACATAGATGTCTCTTCTAATCTCTATATATGACCACAGCTGAAAAAATCAGGAATGCTTTCCCTTAAACTCAAAATTCACTTAGCTGACCTGTATTTGTGGGCTATTATATCATTAATAGAAGGTTCTTTGGAGATACAAAACGTGAGAGGAGACTTTTCTATTTATACGTTAAAGCTGATGTTGAAAGAATTTCTAATTCTTTATTTTTGTTTCACATTAACAAACTTAAGAACATTGTGATAGTATAATGGTCTAACTAGTGATAAATAAAAATGGAGGGAAAACCAAAGAAATAGCAGTAAATAGTCTTAGAAAGAAAAAATTAGACTTTCTGAGGATGATGTAAGTATGGCTTTTTTCTTAGAAAGGAATTTCCTACCTTAGAGGGAAGGGGACAGCACATAAGAGATCCTGTGCCCCAAACAGCAACCAGTAGTGCTTATTTTCTGGGAGTGGTGTCAGAGCAGAACAAATCTATGTTCTGTAGATTGCCATCCTGTTATGCAGCAGGAATATGTTTGGGTTATATATGTCACCAGGACTGAAGAGACCTGTACTCCTTGTTAGGTGGTACAGTATGGGATTTGGGTGAAATCTGCAATAGTTTCTACCAGGAACTGGTATATAATGCAGCTGTCAGGCAAGAGGACAAGGACTGTTTTCTCCTGCTGACTTTTTGGGGGATTTTTGTCTATTTTTTCTGAAGTTGTGGAGTATGAAAGCCATTTTCACATGGGAGACTTAAAGAAGGCAGATGCCACTGGAGAGGTTTATCTTCATATACAAGGAGAAAAAAGTGACTCAGGAAGAGATGGCTTAACTTGAGAAACAGCCTGATCACTTTCTCTAGAGGGCAGGTAAGATAATGAGGAAAAATGTAACTGAATCTGTCTTTTTGTTAGAACTCATGTTCTCAGAAAACCACTCATGGACAGAGTATCAAGAATATTGATGTTATATATTCCATATAGTGGCTGTCTCCATAGCTAACATATTGTCTTTAAGCATCATCACTATTGTGCTACAGTAAAACAGTTAAGGTGATGAAGTAATTTTGAGTTGGAATAAATGACCTCTAAGATTTCTGTTTTAATACTCCAGACTTTTAAGGCCAGGGAGGCATCACTGCTTTATTAAAATATGTCTGATTGTTAGAACTGATAACATTTCTGCAGGATAACTTGCATTTGTAACCACTCCATCTAAAGTAGTCTATGAACTTTTCTTGTTAACTTTCCTGAACACTGTCAGTGTTCCAAGAAGAGTCTTATTTTTTCATGTTTCCTATTTTTCCACCCACTTTTTGCTTTTAACCATGGTAAACATATTGTTGCTTTTTGAGATTAAATGGCTTTTCCTAGAAGAGTAATTCTTTGAGTAGTTATAGGCATAAGAACAAAGTAACTAAAACAAATTTCAGCTCAAAAGCAAATATCTTTCAGATCAAAAGGACGTGTTTAGCTGATACTTTACTAGATCCTAGTGTTTAGAATTTCAGCTAGGAATTTTTTTTTTGTTTTAAGGATATAATGAAATCATTGTGATGTACCTAGAAATCTTCTTTTGGGGAAAAAAAAAAATCTTCTTTTGGGGAGGGTGGGAGAGAGTATTTCACTATTGCCAGCCAGTCTAGAATAGTTTCTTCTCTGGTGCAGAAAGGTAGAGAAATCTACTTGATACATGCTTCATTTATTCTTTACACATACCTGTGTTTATTTTATCTGCCTTTCTCACTATTTTTAAAGATTCTAGAAGATACAAGGCTTTTGTATGAAAACAAACCCAGGTCTTAGTAATTATGTCCTCTTTATTCCTGTATTTTCTTTCTCCATTGTGGAAGAGAATATGCATGCCCAATGTCATGCTCGTCAAGAACTAATCAAACTGGTAGCTCAGACTTCACAAGATAAGTCTAAAAATAATGACAGGATAGTAGAGCTCATCTTGCTTTAAGAATTAATGTAGGAAATTGTATAGATTAATCTTTTTGATGATAGATAATAGTCCTATGTAGTATGTCTTAAGGATAAGACTGACTGCTACAACGGATAAGGTATCAGTACAGACTGGAAGAGGGACAGATTCCTGTTTCTTTCAAGAAATCAAACTGTCCTGACCTTTTAAAAAATTCTTTATTTTATAAGAATGTGTTACATTTTTGCTAAGAATAAAACTTGTAGAGAAAAACCTGAACAATAGCACTTGGCTTCTGTGAATACTCACTCCTGCGGAAGTACAACTCATCTGCAAATTCACAAGGATTTGTTCTGTATAATCCAGATTCTGTGACAGTTTTTGAACAGGCTTGTTCAAGATGCTAAATCCTTCCTCTGAAATTCTAAAGGGTTTTTCTACAGCCTGGGCTGTAACACCCTAATCTTCTTCTTATAGAAAAGACTTTGAGTAACAACTCCTTGGGTATTCTCTTTGGGCAGTTCTCTTTACTCCAATTTACCCTCAAATGACTAATGCTCTGTTCTTGGTCATTGCTCTTTTTTTTTCTAGATGATTCTTTGGATCAATATTATTCTCACAGAATTTTGGGAACTATGGCACTGTGGGAACAATGCAAGGGTTTTATTATTTTTTTTCAAACCCACAAATTAGTCCTCAAGTGTTCAAACTTGCGCTTTCGACCCAACTTCCCAAGACAGCTGCTTCTGTGTACAACAGCATAACTCATGAAGTCACATGAAATAAAAGTCTTAGCTGTAGAGATTTAATTTCGCAGCTGGTTCCCAAAAGATTATATGAATCCATTCATGAATAGTATGTTCCCAAACCTGATTTCTTCAAGCCCAATTAAAAAAAGCCAATGAATACCTATTTTAAGCAATGTGTGTTCCCAGTGTCAGTGTGCATACTTATGTGAGCTTTCCCAGAGATTATGAAGATGACTGCTCAAAGAAGATGAGCATATATAGGCAAGAAGGTGAATAAACTATGAAGATTTTTGATATGGAAAAAAGGAAAGACTCCATGCAATCTATTGATCATTCAAGTCTGTGGTATGTAGAAAGTTCAACCTATTATAGAGATGACTTCAATGAGGCATTCTTATCCCACAGTGACTGAAATCTTCCCAGATACCATTCACTTCATTCCCATTTACATGCCTAATTCCCACAAAATTAATTGTGAATTTTAGAGAAAATGAAATTGCTCCAGATTTTCAGAATTATTATACATCTATTATTTATCAGTTTCATTGCAAGGTAGGTTCTGGACCAAAGTAACTTTTAACACACTAGTAATTGATCTGATTTGTTTATTTCAGTCCATGAAGGTAGGAGAAATGAGAATTTTATTGCTAGTGTGTGTATCTGATGTTTCCAAAATTGCTTCCTACTAAATACAGAGGCATTCTGAAATTCATAATTCATAATATTAACTGGATAAGAAAAGGTAATATTTAGTACATAATATTTAATTATGAAATCAGAGACAATGAAATGGCATAAGTGAGATAAATTTGCTTCCATCGCAATAGAAAACAATGACCAGACACCCAAGGCTAAACTGATAAATACTCAAAACCAGATCACTATTATGTTTAACTAAAATATCATTTTGATTATTTTCATATTGCAGGTGGATATGTTTAAAATCAAATCAGTATACCTTGGCAAGTTGAATCAAGTTCTTGTTGGATTTAAAAGTCTATGAAAAGGTCGGTAATTTTTTCAGTTAATGTAAGGTAACAATAACGTAGATTATTAGATTTAGGTGATCCTAGTACTTCAGAAATGTCTGAAATTTAATGCAAAAGTGGTTACTTTTTAAGTTCTAGAAAATATGAAATTGCTTTCCATTTTCTGCTGTTCATTATTTCTGTTGGATTATACATGTCAAGCATCCAGATCCAGCTTACTTTTACTAAAATGTGCAAGGCGTTCCAAGGAAATGTTGTGACAATGTAAAATGGTAAAGGTATATATGAAACTTTTCTTCATAGAAGTTTCTATGTTTTTATAAGCACAGTCAACAAAGCCTTTGTTTTTCAGGAAGCAATATGACATCATGCTTTTGTAATGTTTGTAAATTTAGTTTTCCTGTACATTTTTAGATGATGGATAAGTAAAAATTAAAAAAAAAAGAATTTAATTTCAGGGCTATATGCTTCTAGGTAAAGATAAGAACATAAAATCAGTTCATTAGATTGTGAAGTGGAGCACAGAAGAAAGGCTGTTCTGGCCTTACAGCTTCTTTCCTTCTAATCCATGCAAAATATTTTTTAAGGGATCCTGCATTTGTGAGGTTGACTGGCAGATAAAAAGGCTGTATTCCTGCAGCATTTTTTCCCATCCTGCTTCTGGCTCCAAAGCAGCTGTTGTAGCTAAAAAAACCAATTGCTTATTTCTTGAAAATAAATAGCAACAGCAAAGAATATCATGAACTGGTATTTTATTCATTCCTTTGCCTACAATTTTGGCCCATTGTTTTTTAAAGGCAACAGAATAGAGATTCTAGAGATATTTTACTCCTGCAGATAATGTTCATAATGGATATAAGATTGTTTCAGAGTATGATAACCTTGTCTTGTCTCTTGTTCTTTCCTCTTTTCTGAAAAAAAACAAGGTTACAAAATGACTCTGTAGGTTCAACTCAGACTCGGAAAAATGGGCTGGGAGATTATTTCCTAGATGTTAACATTAAAATGAACAATCAAATTTTCATTCACTTCAGCAAGACTGGGAGTGTAACCAAGTTTACCAAGACACGGAGATCTGGCTCTACAAATGTTTTGTTTCCAAAGAATGAACACAATGGTCTCAATCAAGATAAAACTAGCTGAAGTTTGCTCCTTATTGGATAAAATTGAACCTCACCAGAAAGAAAGTTTGTCTTGAGTGGATTTTCTATGGCTAATGTCATAGAAATCCTGATCTTTTTTCCGTTAGAACACTGATAATATAATTTCTTATTGGGGTCTTCTTGTGTCTAGAGATTGCATACAGAAGTCTTTCCATACTTTTGGAAATACTTTCCATACTTTACTTTGAGATGTAATCATTACAGCAAATCTATCCCTATATTTAGTTTCACAAGGTCTGTAAAAATCTTGAATTGAATATTTTGGAGTGGAGTGGACAAAGACACATATACACATATTTTCAGAAGTTTTATTCCCTTAACAAATCTGTCAAAAGAAAACCTTTTATTGATTTGATGAAGGTAGAGACTTATGACTGAACACACAGAATATTTTGTTGCTTAAAAGGTATAAATTAATAATGTCCTGTTTCTTTTCAATCAGATGAGTGGTTTTTGGAAAAATGGTTATAAAAGAAGTCCTCTACCCTTTTTCTGCACCTTATTTTTCACAACTGCTGGATCAATAAATGCTCCAAGAAAGATTTTGTAGAAGTGGCAATTCTGCTCAAAGGTAATACAAACAGAAGTGTCCTTTGTTTCCATGAATCACTCCTGTGTGGCAGAGCAGATCACAACTGGTATAAGATTACTTCACACAGTAGGAAGAGCTTAGCATGGATACCCCAACGGTGAGGGGCACAGGCCTGGACCAAGGTGATCATGCCTTCTTTAAATAAAGAAGAAGAAATTATGCCTAGGATGGAGAATTTGGAAATGGCAGTACTGAAAGGTTCTCCTCTGGCAGGACATTTCCTGTCTTTGGAACAATACAAAGAAAACAGGCATGGCCTCTGCATAAGTGTGACATGGACCCATGAAGCCACTGCCCTGGTTTTGTCCCCCTCCATGGGACTAACATGAGTAATGAGGGGTTTGTGGCTTTGTTGCCTGAATTTCCTGTGCTGGATCCAGCACTACAAGGCAGTGCAATCTCTTGGTTTATACAGCCTTATAACTTAAACACAGGCTCTGAATATAGGTTTGTTTTCGTTGCAGAAACATCTGTGACATCTCTTCCCACAAAAAATTTTTATATGAAAAGTAGAGGACAATGGCAAACATGGGTGCACTGCACACAAGTACCAGAAGATGTTCCTAACATTCAAGTTGTTGTATTTGGAAGAAAATGGAAATCCCCTGCACAGAAAGTTCAAAATCTGAGTGATACTCCCTTTTGGTTGGTTTCTTTTCTTTTTCATACAAGTCTTACCAAATAGTTACAGTAAAATAAGAATTGTAGCCAATATGTATGACATTATGTGGACTGATTGCTAGTCAGAGTTAATGTTTCTACCTCCATGTCTTAAATAAACACAGCTTGGAGAACTTCTCACTTTTGGGCCAAAGCATATCACTTACAAAAAGTCTCTTGAGGAAATGCCAAATATGATGTGAAAAACCTCATTAACTTTGAATTAAGACTTGTAGGCTTAACAGTAAGACAATCAATAATGAAGCTGTTCCCTACTTCCTATACATTCTACTTCTCAAACCACAACTAATCTGTTTGCACTACTTAGAAGCTGTGTCTCTTTATAATGAACTTGCACCTGGGCAAATATCAATTCAGTAGTTTGCATACAAAGTTTATGGCAGCTTCTGCACAGCTGTATGAACCTGAGCTACCCCTTTTGCAAGGTTTTTATTATTGAATATGTGGGAAAAAACCTCTTTACCCATCTTTTGCAAAATGGCAGTGTAAACATCTCTTGCTTAACTTTTGCAAGATGAAAAGCTACAAGCAGCATCATATGATAGGACTTGCAGATAACAGCCATCCTTTCTTTTGAGCACTAGGATAAACAAGAATAGAACCAATATTCAGGGATAAGAATCATCATGAGTTCAAAATTTCAGTTCAGGCTTGAGAAAAATATGTGGTGTAGAGGATATGAATAGGAAAGTGAGGAGAAAACTGGTCTTGAAAATACAGAATTCAGTTATACATTTCCTTCTTTTTGTTGTGTTGGCCTTTGCTCTGCAACAAATTCTCTCTGTAAAAAATAGACATAATTTATGGTAAAAACGTCAGTCCAAATTAACTGGAACTCTTAATAGGACTTCCTCACCCTAACACTAACCTCACAAACTAATATTTTTACCTGCTATATTTAGCTTTTTGTTGGATTTAAAGTATGTCATACAAACTGTTACATACAACATATAGTTATTTATTACTATTTTTTTTTCTTACAGTTGACCATTGGTGATATTGGAGATATTAAAAAAGTCTTCTTTGTGTCATGTGGTCCATCCTTGAGAAGAGGAATTAAACTTCACAAGGTATTCCAAATACACCACACATAAACTTGCAATATTCTTCAACATAGCAGTAAATAACTTTTGTTGAGAGACAGATGGTTAGCTTTGCTTTGTGACACACCAGCAAAGCCAGGCATCTCTTGTCTCAGTTACCTGGTACCTACAGATGACTGCCTACAGCTTGCAGATCTCTTTGTGGGCAGACTGACCTTCTTTGCACCTGCTGAAGTCCATATAACTATAGCTCTTCACTGGTGTGCAGAATCATTCTGCACAGTTCATTGTGACAAGGAAGGTGGTATTTCCTGCTGATGTTAGGAAAAGTTAATCCCTTCATGGAAATACTGACAGTCTCCAGCCTCAGACCAACCTACCAGTGGAAGCCAATTAAGCCAATACTTCAGTATCAATCCTTTGCAATGTGGCCATCAGTGGGCCTTAAACCTCTGATTGCAGTTTAATACATCTTTAAGAATTCTCATAAAAAGGAATGGAGAAAGGACTTAATGCTGTCAATCTTGAAATAGAATTAGAATTTAAAAGTGTACTTAATACTTAAACTTGAAGGTTAATTCAAGAAAAAATTGTTTCAATGAGCTCTGCCTATGGGCATGGGCAAAAAACCCCATTGTGGACATAGCACTGAATTAATCTGAAGTCAGTAGAAGAATGCTTTCCTGAACTGAGCCACAGAGTCCCTTAGCCCTGCTATGGATTTGAAAGACCAAGGTGATTCCTTAAATGCATAAAGACTCCAGAAATTGTGCTGGTGGGAAACACTAGAGATAGCTGTATTCCAGACTAAAATGTGAATGGGCTTGTGGCACTCAATGGAACATTGAGTCTGAATTTATGAGCTCCTCTGAGGATAGAAGAGGAGTTTATCTTATATTTTCTCCCCAAATATGTTCTGTGTCAGCTGATTTTGTAGTCTCAGTTTAGGCTATAAAACTGGAAAGAACAGGTAAGCAAAGCTAAGCAAAGCTAATTTCTCATTTTAAATATGCATCTTCAGGCCATTTGATAAAGCATTCCAAAAATATGTTAACACTATGTTTAATATATCCATTATGTAATATAAGATTTCAGCCTCCAGACCTGGTGGCTCAAAATGTGGTAAAAAAATTAATAAATGTAATAGTTTGCTTTCTGCTTTCTTTTCCAAAACAACCCTATGCATGGCTAAGTGATTTTTGTCCACACTTTCAAATACTTCACAATTTATTTAATAATTGGTTTATTAGTAGCTATAAATTGTTACAATCTACAAGAAGTCAGTAGGTTGCTATAGATGTAAATAGTCTCTTGCACTGGTATGCATATGCAACCCACAACATAAACCACAACAACATATATTTTTTTTGCCACTAGTATGCTTATAATATCTAATACTTATTTATTAGTCTATTTACAAATTATTTATTCATGGAAGCATAATCTAAAATGTAACAAGTTGGCCTCACTCTATAGAACTCTTACAGTGCAGTAAAAAACAGAGATATTGTATAGAAACAAAAATTACAGGCAGGAGTCAGGATGTGTAATATTACTATGAATCAGTGGTAAAATCCAACCCCAACTAAATAAAATTCCCTTATTTGATTTCTTTTTAAGTGAAAGAATTAATATCCAAAGTTTCAGAAATTTCTCAGAAACACAGACAAAACTGTAAAAAGGAGATAAACTCCCTACATTCATTTTGCTACTCTCTGTTTTTCTCTGTTTTGATGTTTACAGGGTTCTTCCCTGTAAACAAGTACCAGAGGTTTTCCTGTTATCTCCTACAATTTTCTGCAAAATTCTATAGCAAATAATTTAACCTTAGCTAAAATTTATGTATTATGTGTAACTTTTGAAGATTTATGTACTATAGAAGGAGTAGCTTTTTCTTCCTCAAAAATAGTTTCTGGCCCTTCCCAAAATAAAATACAAACCCATTTTTTATGTTTGTTTAGAATATATAAACACTACATGATTTGAAGATGAAGTTCATGCTTCGATGTAATCTTAGAACTAGTAAGAGTTTGTCAGGTATGTTTTATTTTAAGGCCAAAGTCTGCATAAATTTGCACACCTCATTTTTATGAGTCCAGTTTCTACAGGCTGCCTGCATATGCAGGTAAAACTTAGTGCAATTTTAAGACAGATAGGAGTTTGTGATATGTATTGATATTTAGTTAGGGTTGTATATATTGATAGAAGCTGGGAGGAATATTTTTGTACAAGAAGAAGTAATGTGTTTAGTGCAAGAAAATTTTGGTTTTGCAAGTGCAAAAAATAGGTAAATAATGGGCTACATTTTTAGTGGAATTTAATTCTATCTAAATAAAACTACCTTTTATTCAAGTAATTAATGGTTTAATTCTGGAAATGGTCATGGGGTATTGTTTACTTTCATCTGGAAGCCCTGTGTCTGATCTTATAAAGTGCTGGACAGAATGAATAAGCAATAATGGAAAATATTAGGTCATTACATTTCTAAGAACTCAAGGGCGAGACAGTCCAACAAAATTTTTAAGAGTGGAACTGTCAAATTCCCAGTAATTTAATTTTTTTCATTCAATTATACAAATATTTATACGTTTAAAAGCTTGTAGTTGAAATCTGTGTGAGTAAACCTGTACTCAGGATTTCCAAACACTTTTATGTGTATTCTGTACCATGAGCACAAAGTTTTGCTGCTGCGGCTGGTGTCAGTACTGGTAAGAAGTGACCACAATAATTTTGGGAATTTCAATTACTTCCTGTCCTGATGAAATTAAGTTTTTGGGTCTTTTTGTTTCCTTTTGCTTTGTTTTAAATGTCTTGGATATAATCTTTCTGTACAAAGAGATTCTAAAGACTGAAGAAACTGTTTCTGCAAACTTGCAGTCATTATCTATTTATAAAAAGTTTAATATTGCATGTAATAGTTACCAGAATTGTTTCTGCATATACTTGATAGATTTTCATTCTGTATTTTATAACCTGACCTAGGATAGAGTGCATGATCTGAGTTGACCTCCTGACACTGAACCTCTCAGCTGGGATATGTGGGCTCCTAAGGCTGTGCTTCCTCAGCTGGTTTGGGGGTTCTAAGCCCACGAACCTGGAACCTAATTTCTTCACTCTCCAATAAATGTTTAAAGCCAAGCAGAATGAAGATGGACCTAAACTTGCCCATTCTATTAGAATTCATACTTCAAATCACTTATTTCCATGGGCAGCCCTGAAAACCACTGGACACGTCATTTCTGCCAACTTTGAAAATCCTACCCTAGATATAGCAAGACCTATTCAAATAAATAAAAAGTAGCAAAGCAAATGTATTTGCAAAATGGGCATATGCTATTAGGATTGATGTAACTGTATTCATTCATTTGACATTCTGAAACTGCAAGCACATAGAGGTCAATTTAAGCTGTATCTTTCATTGGTTCTTTACAAATGGGCCCTATGCTCGTGTCGATATGCAATGAAGAACACACCTATAAACATCAGGCTGTAGAATTAGCAGCTTGCAGAAGCTGCTGTAACTGCTATGCAGAATCAGGTAACTGCTATAAAGTGTGTGCAGGAGTTAGCAAAAGGAAGAAATGTCAGTTTCTATTGGGAAGGAAATAGGGAATTAAATAATTCAAATAAATGAATTTCTTTCTCTGATTATGCCTGCAGCTCCAGCTAAAAGACATGGACACTAAACAAGAGTTGGGCTTTCACACAGAAGCCCCATGGCTGTTGGCTGATGGATCTGACTGTGACAGAGCTTGCTGCAGTCAGGCCAGACCAGCCACCACTCAGGGGTATGCCACTGAAATGAAAAATAAGCGCATGAGCAATGCATGCACACACAGAGAGTTGTAAACTGCCTAATAGGATGAGCACAAGGGACAAGAATGCAAAGAATTTTACATATATTAAAAAAATCACTCATAATTACTTTTAACTATTCATTCAATAAACCGTGGGGTCTTTATATGTATCTAGTTAAAGCGTTTTCTTCTGTTTTAAAACAACTGACATGTATTGTTTTCACTAGACTAAGTACCAATTTGAAAGTCTGAAAAATGCACAAAGCCCAGTTAGTATATTTTGATTGCAATTTTCAGAAAACGACTGATTTGCACTTAATGAGGGTCTAAATCACAGATTAAAAAAAGGCAGGTGCAAAGCCATAATGGCATGAATCACAAAGAGAAAATGCAGGGTTTTTTTAGGTTTTCTTCAAGCCCCATGTCTGCCCCCGAAGCCATATTTCATTTCATCATTGTGTTTAAAATATGATAACATCTTCCTTTGTTCAGATTACATTTATAAAATATGTAGAAAAGAATTCTCATTCATTATACTCTATGAACAGAAGTCTTAGTTAAAATATTTAAAACTTTTTGCATGTAATATCTAACTGGAGGCTAGACTGCAAATGGAAATTTATCTTAAGAGTCTGTTAGAACATTTAATTCTTCACAGAACCCATTAAAAATCCTCTGTCATGCTGCCTCAAGGAATATGTACTATATAGCTCATCAGCCAAATTCATGGCAAGCCATCCTTTGTTGTGAAGAAGAATAATAACAATGCATATTTGTATAAATAGCTGAGCCATTTCTGTTGAACATATTAACTGATGTTGGCCATAATTCTCAAAATATGAGATCAAAACACAGTTCGGCTGATCCAGAACAAAAAGTGGTTTTCATCATCTGTTATGTCTGTGTTTTTCCTTGGTAAAATGTTAGAGTTGATAAATCCTAACTCAGTTTAAGACCTGTAACTCCTACCAGAACTCCTGTTTTTTTATAAAGCATGATAAAATCAGTGTGACTCAGGTGATTTCAGAATCCAGAAGTAGGACATTTTCTCCTTCTGTTATGCAAGCACGGATTGTTGCATTGATTCATAAAGGACATTTCATCCCTAATGCTGCAGTGTGTGCTGTAAGATAGCTAGCAATCTATATGAAACTCAGAAAATTGAAGTCAATCCCTGTAACTTAATTCCTTGGTCTTGAAATTAATCTTGTACCTAAAATATGTTGGTTTATAATGTTTGATAATTACATTGCTAATAATCTGATTTGGTAATGTCCTGTGTCACTGATTTTTCATGGCAGAAGTCCTTTACTCAATCAATGTCCATACAGGAACATTGCCTGCATCAGGCACAGATGCAGATGTATTTATCACAGTATTTGGAGAGTGGGGAGATTCCTGCCAAAGGAGATTAGGGCACTCACATTTTGAAAGAGGGGAGGTTAGTACTGAGTCATTTTCCTTACATGTTTTTTTGATGTATTTAATTTTATTATTTTCTAATACCATATTTCTTTTAAATTATGAAATACCAGCATTGATGTTACACTATGGTAACCTGTGGAAATAATGTGTTGCTTACTAAGTATAGGTACTTTACCTGAATTGAGATTACAGATTAAGAACTGTTTGAGCACCAATAAATTTAAAATCCACAAACCATCAGTAGCTGTTCTTAGAATCTGGAACTGAATCGAATTATATATGAAATTCTGTGGATTAATTTTCACCTATTTGTGAAGCTAGTGTAGAGATATCAGAGCTATTTCCTGTGACTGCTCCTTTAAAATGTTTGGTTATTTTTTTTTCTTTTTATCTGCCTGGATAGAGTTGAAAGAAAGATTTTAAATGTGTTAGCTACTCTATGTTAATTAATCCATTTATCTGTAGAATTGCAAACAGGTAAAGCTGCTTGTAAACATAATTGTCTGCTCTAGATAAATCCTAGGAGAGATTTTCTGGTCAACCTGTGCTTATTACCATATTAATGATTATATCTATACAGCATGTTCACCCATACCCTGAACTCAGAGCACTTGATCAATTCATCCTGTACAATAAAGCAGAATCCTCTGTATGTTTTCATACTGTTTCTTATGCTCTCTCATGCCTGAGATGCCATAACTTTCCTAGGCAACCTGTTCCTCTGCTTTCCTAGCCTTGCACTTAACAACTCTTCCTTTACTGGATTTATTATGTCTTTTTGAGCTTAGAAACTTAGAAACCAGCCACATCATTGTGTTCCAGAGTCATTGATGCTTTTTCTTCCACGAATTTTTATAAATTCTTCTACAGACATGTCATAAGTGTCCATAGTCTCCTGTGTCAATTTAATTGCACTTGATCTGCTACCTGAGTAAAACTAAATTAAAACTCATCTTTTTTTGGGTCCACATCTTTTTTTGGAAGACACAGTGAATGTTTTCTTCCACGTCACCTTTGTTTCTCCCTTGCTTTTATAGACCTCTACCCTCTGTGCAATTCTATTTCTTTATTGTTTCTTGCAAAGAAGAGTGTCACATTAATCTTCCTACTTAGACTTTCCTCTATGTTTTTCTGATTCTCCAATTATTTTTTTTTTTTAAGACGTCTTTTTATTCAGAATCATGCTGTCTTAGTCCAAACTGTGCTATAACAATATAGGAAGAGCTTATGATTTGATTGTCTGGATGATATTATTAAAAATATAGGTTAATCCTTGGCATTTTTGAGGGCAAATGTTTATGGGCAATTAGAAGGGTTAATTAAAGCTGTAAAGGCACATATTCAGTGACATAAGCTGGAAAAGATGTCTAAAAAGAAATAATTCCCATGGCACTTTCATACTGGACATTAATACAGAGTCAGTGATGCAGCTGTTAGTGTTAAAGAAATCAGAGCCACTACTTGAGCAGCAGTGCTGACTATCTTCCCAAGCAGTTCCTTTGTTTTCAGGGAGCAGTTCTTGTGCTGTAGACAAGGAAAGCATTCCTCAGCTTAGGTATTTTGTGTGTTCCTGTTCTTCATTGTTCGATAGGCTCCTGGGAAAGGGTTGAGCAGTGGGATGGCAAAATGTTCTGACCATACTGAGCTATTTAAGGTAATAAATATTAAAGCTGGTGGCAGAGATTGCAGAAGAACCTCATACAGAGTGAATGGGTAATAAAATGGCAGATTAAATTCTTTGTAGCTAAATGAAAAGCAGTGGCTATGAGGGGGAATAGCCCCTTAAATTTACATGCAAAATGATGGGCTCCAAAATATGATAGTAGTAGGATGTCATCTCAGTAGAAGCAAAAGAAAAGGAAACCAGAACAAATAAAATGTTTAGAAGTTATTAAAAAAAAAAAATAGAAAAACAGCCACTTCAAGGCAGAAAACACAATCATGACTCTAAAGATGTTCTGTGGTGCAGATGCATAATAGACGCTGTGTTTTGTTCTGATTCACTTGTCTTAAAATGTTCAAGAAGGATGTCAAGTGATATGAAGTATCTTCCATACAAAGAACAATGAAGCAGACAAGTACATTTGGTCTGGAAAAAAGATGATGAGAGGAAAGGTGAGGGAGATACGAAATATAAAATGGCATAGAGAAAATGAACCTTTCTATTAGTGACGTACAAGAGCTCAAAAGCATTCAATGTAATGTGCAGGTGGCAGATTCAAAACAAAATGAGGTGTATTTTTGCTCAATGTGTAATTAATACATTTTACTTTCTGGTACAAGATGTTGCAGATGGTAAAAGACATATTGGTGCAAAAAACCTTTGCACATTGTCATGGAAGACAACTTTCCACCGAGGCTGTTAAGTGCAAAGACATAATCTCTGGCTCAGGCAATCTCCGAACCACAAATTGCAAAAGGCTGAGAGACTTTATATTCAAGAAGCATCTCTATATATTTGCCCTGTTTTTCAGCTCTTCCCTAGAAATCTGTTCCTGGTAGCTGTTGGCAACACTGTACTGGACTAGATGGATCTGCAATTTATACTACTACCAGTCTTACAATCTTTTTACATGGAAGTACATCAATAAAAAGTTGGAATGAGGTTTTACTGAGAGTTTCTAAATATGAAAAAGGTGAAAGGAAGGAATACAAAGGGCAAGCCGTCTTGAGAGACAAGATTATGTCAGCAATATCTCTGAAAAAATGTGGAATGGACCGGCAAAGAAAACAAAGTTAGGGAAACTTGAGATTCAATAAAAAAGGATCTCTCCTGACTGATAAAGAACATGAATATAAGGAAAAGCCAGAAAGACAGAAATTTTCAATAAAGTGTAAGAAAACAGACTAAAATGGGTTTGCAAAACAGTTTAAATAAAATCCTGTTGGTTTTCATTAATTGTACTTCCAGTGGTGGGTTTAATGCAGTTCCAAACGTCTTTATACTGAAGAGGAAAAAAAGAAATGTAATGACATCAACCAAAAGTATGTTCTTACTAATGCTGAGGGAGTAGGCAATTTAATGTATTATTATGAGAATTCATTGATAACAATGGGTGATTATGACCACTGTTGTCTAATGAATGTTAATTATTATCACAAAGAATGAAACTAATGATAGGTCCCTTTCTCAGCTAGAGTTAGCTGTGAAGGAACATGAATATTAGCAATACAGGCTATTTCCTCTTAGTCAAGGGTCATGTAGACTGACAGGAAAATTATATTTGGCTTGGAACGACAAAGAATAAAATTAAAAAGCAATGAGTGCTCCCGAAAAGTTATTTGCAAGATGTTCCTCCCAGCTAGATCTTATTTTGGGCTACATATACTTACAAGCAGGGGTATAACTTGCCATGGTAACTGTTTGAGGATATCGTGGAAATAACAAGGTATGAATTCTGGAAGTCCTAAGGCTGTGATAGGAATAATAACTTGGGTGTTTTCTTTTTCTGATCACATTGTGAGAATAGTCTGACACAGAGAGGAGAATGGACCAGATGACATAATTTGTTCTAAAAATCATCTCTTCCTTCATTGCTTTCTGGTCCTCATGCTTTTTCCTGCCTGGTGGCAAATTGGCTGGCAACAAATAAAAATTATAGAGTCTGTTTCTACTATCCATCTGGGGTTTTTTTAATGTCACCCACACACATGCCCATGGATCTACCCACCCACTTATGTTATCTTGCACAGAACACATTCATTCTCTCACTCACATAATTTATTCATCCCAACGTGCACTAGTGCAGTTGCCATTTAGCTTTTGTTTACTGGTAGCCGTAGCAATATTTAAACAGATGTCTATTTACATCCGAGGAGCACATCAATTCTTGCCTGCATGTATGCGTGCACAGCCTTAGTTATAGTTTCTAATGTCAGTATCTTCCTTTGTTTGCATAGTCATCAACAGTATTTCTGTTCAGAGTTGAATAATACGACATTTCCTATTTGAATAATAGGGTGTCTTAGAATGTTAAATACTTAGAAATGTTTAAAAATAAAATGCCTTATCTAAACAGAAATTTAAGTTACCAGGTCTATCCTGATTCTTGAAGAACTCCCTTTGTTTCAGTAATGAGGGATTAGTTGAACTTCAATTTTCATAAGCTTTCTCTAGGTTTTTTGATCAGAGGTTTCTTTTTACCCAAAACAGGGGATGTATTTTGTAATAAAACCTGAGCTGCAGTGATCATGAAGAAGAAAAAATGTATATATTCAAGGATCCACATAGTTTCTGAACAGGTTCTCCAAATATGACTGTCAGCTCATAATGTCTTTCCTTATTCTCAGAAAAAGATACTTCAGCATTGAAAGGAATCTGTCTTTCCAAATGCAAACTTCTCAAAGATAGAAGATAAGATACATGGTCTAATCAGTTTGCTATTCTTTTTGCCTCTATCTTCTCAGGTTTTCATCTCTGAAATGAGAGCAGTAGACCTTGGACAGTTAAGCTTGTTGAGCATCATAGTGTGTGTTATGGAGCCGGATGGTACCCGGACCAAATTGTCATCCATGAATCAGGCAAGACAGATGAACAATATGTATTTCTTTGCCAGCAATGGTTAGACAGTGGAGTTGGTGATGCACAGATGGAACGAACAGTGAAACTTCTTGGAAAAGTCAGGAATGGAATGCTGACAGGAAAGATTTTTGGTAAGGTCCAAAATCCTCAAAACTCCTCCCAGCTTTTGTTTTCATTGTAATTCATAATATATTCTTTTGTTATTTTTAAAGCTAAAGCCAAACTACAGAAACAGTATAGCTTGAATGTGAACTGCCTCTCTCACACCAATTGTCTCTCCGCACACTTTCCTGAGATGGTAAATACAATTACAATACCCAGGGAAGAAACACTAGAGCATAAGGGAGATATTAAGTGATAGAGGCAATGAAGGTACTATGATTTTAGCTGAGGCTAGAAAAAAAGCTGAAGCAGAAAGAAGTAGGTTGTTCCATATGGCATTCATGCAGAGCAGAAGGCTCCTGCAACAGTGATGAAATCACAAGAAGAGCTACAAAAACTCTTTTAGCAGAATGAGATTTTCCCTTATGTTCATATATTTGCAGAAAGCATTTGCTTTTATTTGCAGTTTTCTTTTTTACTTATATCAGTGGCACAAGTTCTTGCAAACAGTTAGCTGACCTGAACTCGATATTCTATTCAAATTGTTTAATTAACAAACAACAGAAATTCAGAAACAACTTAGACACTGAAAACATGTTTTGCCAGGGTACTGGATTTTTTAGCTCTCTTGTGTCTTTTTTGAAGAGGTGTAAAATGCTGGTTTGGGTCCATTTATGAAAACTGAATCAGAACTGATAGACCAAGCTATGTAAAGTTTAGCTACTCTGAAGGTGTGAATTTGCATTCTGTATCAGCCATTTTGTAAACCTCTCTCTATTAACTTCCATGCTCCTGCATATTTCCTTTTATGTTCAGAGAATTTTATATCATACATAGTTGCAGACAAAACTAATAGATTATATCCTCATATTTAGTCACCTATAGTTAGTCCACTAGTAAATATATAATCTAAGAAAACAGAAATAATGTTACTAATACAACAAGAGAACAGAAGACCATGGAAATATAAGCATAGGATGAGCAGCTAGAGTAGTGACAGATCAGAACAAGAAATGGCTGTATTTCACCACTGCAAGTGTTCTAGCTCTCTATTAAGTAGATTCTATAGGTGTCATACATAATCCACAGAGCCAGGCAGGTGTCTCCTGAGGGTAATTCAGAGCAGAAGCCCAAGTCTGGTCAAAGTCTTTCACATCTTTCTTCATTGATAAAATGAAAAGCGAGAGAAATCTTGCATCCTTGTTTATGCGCCTTAATTAACGTCTGAATGTAGCTTTGTAAAACCAATTTCCTTCCTTGGTTTCCCATACACACATAGTCCTCAAAAATCTGAGTACAGACTTGCTAATAATTTCATGTCTATGGTTATTAAAACTCAGTGCTGTATCTACTGAAAATCATTTTTCGTCTGGGTGAATAATAAATCCAGTAATAATATGACAAGTAAGCAGAGAGCCTATGAGGAATGGATAAATAAAAGACAAATCAGCAAAGAGCAGTATACCTTAGGGGTCAGAAACCCCTATATATGGATACAGTGGAACTTACTAAATTTCAAGCTAAATCAGATGTTATAAAAGAAGTAAAACAAATAGCAAAGGTTCTTCAACCATTTACTTATTAAAAGAACCTTCAAAGATGAGTAACTATTCAGGAATAATAGAGTTCAGACTGAAGATCATGTAGGTAAAATCCCTAAACAAATAGAATACCTTGTCTCTCTTTTCGTTAAGGAACCATAATGTTGGCCAGGGAAACAAGAGCACAGTTACTAATGGGAATGAGCTTATTGGAAATCAGCAAATCTGAAACACATATAGAACTCTGACTTCCATTTACTCAAACAGTGACAACCAGAGTAGCTGTTAGTCCACTGAAGGAAAAAAAAATACTGAAGGAATTGGGAAAAGAAGTGGCAGACCTAATAGCAAGGATTTAAAACAATTTTTTGAAGACTTAACATCAGCAAATATAATGTCTCCATCTAAAGAATAGAAAGCATAATGTAGGTGAATATGGATCTCGTAATTGTCTACATGAAAACCTTTATAACACACTTGAAGAAAAGAATAGTTGAGACAATAGAGGCAAATAGGAAATACGAAGAAACGCATCATGACTTTACTAAAGATTGTAAAACAAGATGATACTACAGAAATATTTTGCAGTAAGACAAATGTAATGACATTTAATCTGTCTAAATTCCTGCAATGAATTTTATTTTCGCTATGGGAAATTATTAGGTAATCACAAGACAGTGAAAAGTAGTAGTAACAGGAAGAATTGTGAAGAGTTGGAGAAGAGACAATTCGTATGTTAATGAAATATTTTGGTGCTACAAAACTGAGAGTGCTCTCAGGAGAGGAAGAGGTTGTGTGACAAACTTTGACAACTGAAGGAAAGAAATTGAACAGAATTCTGTGGCAAACAACTCGTATACAATTAGGTGTAAAAACTCAACTAGATATTTGAGCTCACAATTCTGATAAATTGACCTAATTTCCATTGTTTTGGGTTTTTTTTACAATTAGGAACTAAGTACTAGCTAAGGGTCTAAAAACTGTTTGATCTATACTGCCGTGTTTTGAAGTGATTTCTGCTACACAAATTCTTCAGCAGGAGGACTATGAGAAATACCTGGGTTTGTTATAAGATCACAGGATAATTTTGAGGCAGTAATGTGACATGGCTATGGGGTCACTGTGACCCCAGAGTGTATGTAGGCATTACCAGTCAAAATCAAAGTGGATTACTGGCTTTACAGAGAAACCGTGATATTTCACCACCAATGTTGTGTGTAATTGTGGCCACCTCTGTCCAAAAGGACTGGATCAAGCTGGAATAGTTGAAAAGAAGATACGATGACTGAGGAAATGGCAACTCTTTGTTGTGAAAGGGTATTGAAAAAAATTGACAGATTCAGAATAGCTAATGAAATGCTCAAAATGAACACAGTAGTGATCTATCAAATTAATGGTGGCTTACACATCAAAGAGGGATTTATTTAAGCAGTTATTTAAGCTAACAAAGTTGTCATAAAAATAAATGGGTTTCAGCAGTCCATTAATGCCTTTCTGAGAGAACTAAAAGATTTCTGAGAAAGAAACAAAGAAAGATTTTATTTTTAGCATTTCACTGTTTGTGTTGGGTTGACCCTGGCTGGACACTGGGTGTCCATCGAGGCTGTTCATCATTCCCCTCCTCAGCTGGACATGAGAGAAAAAAACATAACAAAAGGCTCACAAGTCAAAATAAGGACAGGGAGAGATCATTCAGCAGGTTACTGTCATGGACCAAACGGACTTGACAAGGGGAAATTAGCTTAATTTGTTACCAAAGAAATTAGATAAAGATAATGAGAACTAAACCGAAATATAAAAATACCTTTTCTTCTTCTTCCTGGGCTAAACTTCACTCCCAATTTTCTCTACCTTCTCCCAGCCAGCTGTGCAGCGGGACAGGAAATGAAGATTGAAGTCAATTTATCACACATTGTCTCTCCTGCTCCTTCGTCTTCCATTCCACAAGAGACAGTCCTCCACAAACTTCTCCAAGGAGACGACTTCCAGTGGGCTGTAGTTCTTCATGAACTGCTGTGGATGCTGAAAAGCTTGATGCAGAGAAATTTTCCAGCTTTCTGCCAGTATCCATGCATGTGAAAGTCTTACTTTCACACACATGCTAGTTGTAAACAGTGAGAGGTTTTTGTAAACCAATCCTTTATCTTGCAGGTGCAAGATTGTTATGCAGTATTGTTGTGTTACTGACTGGAGAAATATTTTGAAATGGGTGTTGTAGGGTTTAACCAAGCATTCTAAGAGGTGGATGGTCAAAGGACCAATAACCTTATGCCATTCAAGAGAACCAGGTTATATCAATGAGTTTGGAAATTAATAAATAATTCCATTTCCTTCCTGGACTGAAGTCTATGTTGCTTTTCTCGCCGTCCCCGGTACAACACCAAGAAACTGCTCCAGCATGGGTTCCTTCCATAGGGTGCAGTCCTTCATGAGTAAACCTGCTCCAGCACAAGCTCTCTCCATGGGCCATAAGGTCCTGCTGGGAGTCTGCTCCAGTGCAGGCTTCCCTGAGGTCACGTCCTCCTTTGGACATCCACCTGCTCCATCATGGGGTCCCCCATGGGCTGCAGATGGATCTCTGCTTCACTGTGGACCTCCATGGGCCACAGGGGCACAGCTGCCTCACCATGGTCTTCACCATGGGCTGCAGCGGAGTCTCGGCTCACCCTCCTTCTGTCCTGACTTGAGAAACTGCAGAGTTGTTTCTCTTGCATTTTCTCACTCTTCCCTTCTCCAGTTGCAATTGTGCAGGTCTTTCCCCACCATTTTCTTAAATACCTTATCCCAGAGGTGCTCTTCCTGTCACTGATGGCTCAGCCTCGGCCAGGGATGAGTCTGTCTTGGACCAAGCAGACATTGGCTCTGCTGGACATGGGGGCTTCTAACAGCTTCTCACAGAAGCCATCCCTGAAGCCCCCCTGCTACCAAAACCTGGCCACACAAACCCAATACACTGTCTTATACTTAACTAAGGAGAAGGAAGGAAACTGCTTTTAAACTGAATCTTAACAAATTTATCAGAAATGATACAATTTAATTTAGGTGTTATAGCAGAGTATGGTACTGTACAATCCAACAGACATAATCCTTCCATGCAGTCTTCCTGGGCAGCTATACATTGATAATTTAAAGGCCAAGTATTTCAGTTCTAAAGGGCTAAAATATCCTAGGCTATGTCACATGGGATATGATAAATTTTCATTTGACCTACATTTTTTCACAGATATCATTCGTTTCATTTACATTTAATGTTTGTAGGCACAAAAATAGATTTAGGATTATCCATGAAGTCGTAACACTGAAGTTATTTTAGATGACTTTACAGATGGTGAGTACTAAATTTTTATGTCAACAAGTGCTGGATTTATGTCACAGATCCTCACCTGACCTAAAGCAATAAAGCTTTATTTGCATTAGTTATAGTAGGAGACAAAGATTTTCCTTTTGTGGTTAGGAAGCTGAGGTGACTGGGCATTCTGAAGCTGAGGTGGGAAGCTGAGGTTTATGGACATAAGCTCAGAGAGCCTCTGTTGCCTTTACTCTACGTAAAACAACCTGTTTTACAAAATAGCTATTGGAAATTATCAGATCCATACTTTGTCTCACTTTACATAAACAGAGATAAGTCATGTTAATAAAAAATTCTGTTTAATTCTGCAGCAGCCCAGGTGACAGAAAATTCTGATTTTCACAGTTCTTTAAAATTGAAACCATGATTTTGATAACCCTGAATTTTCTATATATTCTATTAACATGAATTAAAATATTAAAGCTAGCTAAATCAGTGAGGTTTTTTGATGGGTAGAAGTTTCTGATCTCCAAAACTGTCTTTTTGATTGAAGCTTTAACCAAATATATGTTCCATATAGAGTTGCAGAGGTTACTTAGGAGCTTACCTCGCATCAGTCTGCAG
This sequence comes from Aphelocoma coerulescens, assembly GCF_041296385.1. NCBI lineage: Eukaryota > Metazoa > Chordata > Aves > Passeriformes > Corvidae > Aphelocoma > Aphelocoma coerulescens. Next base: position 128,139,053 of record NC_091015.1, read on the forward strand.
TCCTTCTGAGCCTTCAGGGATCTGTCAAATCACCTACAATGCTTAAGTGACTAAATGCTTCAAAAAGACCTAGTAAAAATACTCCTGGAGTGCTTCCTGGGTCCCTAAAGTAGACAAATCTATGTGCTGCTATATAGGACTATTTTTAATCTCTCAGCAAACATTACCTCTTCATAGAAGAAATGGATAAAGTTTTGTACTTTGCTGTCATAATAACTGTGGTGATCTGTGATAAAAATATCATATTTCAAGCTCTGAACCACTTTATCTCATCATCATCATCTTCTTATAGTATTCATGGAGCAAATTTTAACATTTTTTCAGTAAATCCCCAAAAAGTTAGAATGAAAATATACCCTTCCCTGACCAAAGGCAAACCTGATAACCAGCAGTATCTTGTAAACAATATGCTGCTTTTGAATGGTGACTAGTGAGAAAAAATATTTAAAATCATCAGGAGATATTTATAAGGGGGGGGGAATCAGCAGATTGGCATGGCTCTTCACAAGTCTCTCATGTGGAACTGGCAGGCTCTTCTGCACACTGCTTTTGGACAGGTCCATCTCTAAAGTGTCAGCTACCACTATGGAAGGACTGGTGTCCAAATTTGCTTCTCACTAAATCAGTGATAGTGAGTGAACCTGTCATGCGCCAATATTTGAGCTCAGTACAAAGGTAGGGATGGGTTGCTAGTCACTCACTAACTCAGCCTGTTACAAATTGCAATTTTATTTTGGATTTTCAGCAAACCCGTTAATGTTTTTCTGCTCTTTTATTTCAACAGGGACTTGGAATGTCCAGGTCACAACTGGTGATATTTCTTCTAGTTCCATAAACCCTGAAATGTCTCTAACTGTATGTGGTGAAAAAGGAACTTGCACTTCAGTCATACTCCCCAAAGGATCCCTTAAAAAAGAGCAGATTTATGAGACTTCTACTGAAGTAAGAAATTTAATACTATATTCAAAGTTCGGCTAGAAATTGAAGAAGCTGGAGAAGGAGAGACTTGGCATTGCTGTGAGGTAAAAAATTAAAGCCTAAAGTAGTTATTTACTGTGTCTCTATTATAATTTCTTTTTTTGCTTTCCATAATCTATCATTATTTCTTCCAGTTTTCAGTCCTGTCTGAAATTGCTTAATTTTTGATTTAAGGAAGTTGAACATTTGTAAAGAGTTGACTTCAGAGACTGCTCAAAACACTAGGATAGCTATGGATAACAAAAATCTTTTAAACTTGGATGGATTTCTGGAGAGCCATATATACAGATGTGCCATCATCTGTAGCATATCCAGTGATGTCTTTTCAGAACTGTACCCACTGGCATACATTGCAGTATTTACATAACTCCAAATTGGCTGTTACATGTTGTAGATTCAGTGATCCAAGGCAAATAATTTAGGCAGACACTAGAAATGCATTTTGATGAAACTATCTGCCTTTTAAGTTGGCATGTGAAAAAAAGAAGTGAATAGCAAAAGTGACAATCTTTCTTCTGATATCCAGCTAAAATTTGACATCACACTGAAATTGCTGTGGCACTTCATTGTACAAAAAAAATATCTTCATCCTCTTCTGCTGGCAAAATAAAAACAAACCTAAAGGAAAGAGTCACCTTCTTTCAAACTGCAGACGTGCTTTTGTCCAATAATGTTTCTACTTTGTTCTCATTAAAAACTGGAGAAAAAAAAATTTTCTTTTCCAATACATGGTATTACTGAGCTGAACTCCCTGACACTTAAATGGTGGGCAAGTTATTATTTCATCTTCATAGCCAGATGAAATAGTCATCTAACAAATCTATCAAAATTAAGACTGCTTCTGGAGTATTGTAGGAGACAGTAGATCACAGCAAAAATTTCAGAACAGAAACTTGGCAGTTGAAAACAGTGACGTCTACTAGTCTGCTTTAATTCATTAACTCAGAACAATCACTCAAAGCTCAGTTAAAAAAGAATCAGCACAATTTATATAAATAAGGAAAAGATGCACATTTACCTTAGGTAGGAAGAGGGAGAGAAAGAAACGATAAATTTCCCTGCTTTGGGATACATGTAAATTATTTGGGTTTTGGGAAGACATTTCCTCTTATTCTATGGTTTTTATAGCAGGACTGTCTGAATCCTTGTATGAAATAACAAGGTTGGTATAGGAGGTTGTGGATAATATCTGTTATTAAAGACAGCTTAGCAGTGTATTTACACTGCTGGTTAGAATCAGGGTGGTCATTTCTCTGCTATTTTGTTTTGATTTTACAAGATTGCACCTCCAGAGAGTCTGAGATTTCCCCCTTCTATCAAAAGTAAATGCAGGTGTAGTTGGTTGAATTCCATGTTTAGATTCAGAATTCATTCTTACAGCCATAAGTACAAAATAATTATTCTGATTTTTTAGGAAATTGAAACCTTTGTAAAATAATGCCTCGAACAGAATTAATTAAGATATGCTTTATTTCTGAAGCATGTAATAGCTAACATCTTCATTCTTGCTTCTTTCTCTTCTTGAGGAAATAAAGCATAGAAAATGAAACCTGAGTTTCAACAAACTGTTCAGGAATGTAGATATAATTATGAAAGGAAAATTGTGCTAGCATTATACTTCACAGTGCATTTAAAAAAATCTTTTCAGTGTGTTTGTCATAATGAAAAATACTGAGTCCTTTGAAGACAAAATAATGCTACCATCTCCAAGTGACAATTCCTAACCAAAGCTGGTTTTGCTTACTGGCTTCAAAGTTTGGATATTTTAGTGAGTTAGGTCATGAAGAATTGAATGAGTGAATTATATGTGCCCTTTTCAAAGCAGGATTACATCCTACAACATATTTTCAAATATGTTATCTGGTCTAGGTTTAAACAGCTTAGAAAATGGGAATTTATCTCTTAGTGTAGCTGGTAGTACCACGTTGCAAATTAATTATTAAAATCTCATTATTAAAATAAGTTTTCTTATAGTAATTATAAGCTACTTAGGGCAGGATCACTATTTTCTTAGTTTATACACAGAATTTCATAGAGATTGATATTACTTAGTATCAAACCCTATATATTCAAGTGATACCTATGTACTGATATATATACATGTCAGAAAGCATTCTTAATTTCTGTATTTCAGTTTTTTCCAGGAACACTTATTCTTCTTTCTCCTGTTACTTAGAATAAGCAAACATTTCATACTGAAAAATATTGTGGTATATTGACAATTCTCACAAGATGAAATGTGCCCATATCAACACTTCTTTTTCTTCCATATGCTGGATGAATAGGTTACATAAAGGAACCTTTTTGAACAACTCAAAATATTTTTTTTCCCTTCACTGCAGTCGCTGCAGCAATAATGTTGACAACATTTTAATTACCTTTAATTGGGAAAGTAATCTATTCCTTCTGATTTAAAAGGCTGTTTTCAAAAACATTTTAGAAAAAATTATTTCCTCTTATTTTTAAATTTTGAGATGATGTGTCATAGCTGTTTAATAGTTTGTCTTTAGCTATGGTTTGCATTAGAGCACAACAGATGCTGAAGTTATTTCTTTTTATTTCTTTGTTAAGGTAAAGCTTCAAGACAGAGAAATTAGAAGTGTTCTAGAATTCCCATTTTGTCATAACTTTGCTGATGAAGAAAGAGGAAGAGTGACTGAGCTGCCAGTTCTCACAGCTGGATCTCCTTTTCAGCAGGTTTGTCACAAATTAGAAACACTGGAAGAGATTTGGTCAGTAATGATGGCCGATTTTCAGAGCAGTCCAAAGTATTTCACAGATATTTTCTGTTCATTTCTGGTGATGCATGGCTAGGGCCAGTCCACTCCAGTATTTAAAACCAGTATCTTAGATCCTATAGCTGAGCATTGTGCACTCAAGTCTGACTGGTATCAGTTTGTGGCACATAAAAGAGCAAGAATATGGCACTGAAACTATTAAAAGTGTTTTGAACAGTACTCAGAGTTCAGCTTTTTCTCAGTAATATGATCTGGTTCTCTCACAGACTAAACAAGGAAATACAGAGGAAATAATTCTTGTACTGTAATTTCAGACAAGAAGGAGATCCATGCCCCCCAGCCTGAACAGATTTCTTGTTGTTTGTGTTCCTAGAATTTCAGGCATTCTTTTTCTGTGACCTAGCTGTTGCATGTCATCTAACTCCATCAGAGTTGTGCCTTGGTTCCCTCAAGACTGGATATTTTTAGTCTGCTCTGTGTCTCTTATAAGGTTTTATAACATAAGTTAGAGGAGAGTGGAAGAGCTCTTACCCTAAATAAATATTCTACCATGAGAATATCCTAGGCTACCCCAAAAGTTACGAGTTTAGATCAAGCACAGAAGTAATCTGTATATTCCTTGCCTCTTTTGCTGTGCTTTCAAAGTTAGTACCAAACAAAGCACTTAGGCAGAAGCTTCTTGAATATGAATTTGAGAAGAGTACTGCTGGGATATTCCCTGGGAAAGTTCTTTGCTTTTAAATACTTCTTAGACTTATTTCATTCTGGAAGAGCACAGATATTTAAATCTCTAAAAATGCTGCTCCTCTTTCTGAGGTGCATTTAACATGAGGACAAGTGCTTTTTCTTTACCTCTCCCCACATATTTTTCTCCTTTTCTATTGAATGTTTTGGGCATGTGATTTCTTTCTTATTTTAGGGGCCATATCACCAGTGTGTTATGCCTTTCTCTGGGAGTACAAACAGGTACTTTACATAAGCAGCCTTTCAGGAAGTGCTCAGCTGAAGGGTTGTGTGTTCACACAGTGTGTTCTCTGACATGTCATCTCCTCTCCTGAGGCCAGTAACTCCAACTGGCACAGTGTAGAGTGAACAGCCACTGACTGGACCATGATCCAGAGGAAATACAAAAGTTACTGTCTTTCTGGCAGAGTCCAGCTTTGTTTGAACCCACTGAGGCTCTGAGCAGAGATGTACTTGTTGAATGATTTAGTATCATCCATAGCCTAGGAACTTTTTTGTTGGAGTGTCATGTATTTAAATGCATACAAGTGGTGATAGAGTATTATTTACATGTTTTTATACCAATTTGTTATGTGTTCATTTTTTAATTTCTTTTCCTCCTGCCTGTGTTTCAGGCCCACTCAAATTATTTAGCGTATTATTCTTCATAATAGTTGTTCTTAAATTCTAATTACAATGCATCTTGTGCTTTTCCAAGCATTACAGTATGGTTTGGTCTTCTGATCATTCCAGATAGGATGAAAAATGAAAACATAATAGTAGTAATTTATTAAATAATATATGTTTTAACTGGTTTAGGTTTAGTAAACCTTTGATCTCTTTTTCCCCACAGTCAAAAGCTATGCTCTCTACACCACTATGTGAGCTACCCCTGGGTCAGGAACAGATGCAGATGTCTATGTCATGTTGCAAGGCCTCTTAGGAGATACTGGAAGAAAAAGTTAGTTAGAAAAGGAGATGAAAATTTCACTAAAGGAAAGATATAATTTCTGCAAGATATTTTCCACTTTTAGAACCCAGTCCAATTCATGCGGATTTAGTGGGAATAGGGAAGTCTACAAAGTCCTGTTTGCAATGCTCTGTGATTTTAAGTGTGTGTGTCTGTCTATATCCCCATCTTAAGTGCAAAATACCAATCCTTATGCAGCTGACACTAGCAATACTGACAGGTAATAAAGTGACGATATCAAGTGCTTTTATATTCAATTTTGAAAATACTGAAAGTCTTCAGTGACATGCCATTGATTTTCCTGCATATTTGCCTCACAATAGAACTATAAAAATACTCAATTTCCTTTTAATACCTCTTTTCTGCCCATGCCATCCTTCAGACTATGGCACCTTTCCCTGCTTTCTGCTGTCTACCCCTCAGTCTGGCTCTTGGTCTCTCTCCAGATAGTCAGACACTACCCTCTGTAGTTTTCTTAGGTCTACCAGGAGGATCATCATCCATTCACTGTGCAGGAGTGAGTCTTGTAGCTCGTAGACATAGACCAGTCAAAGTCCCATATGGCTGCCAAAGATGCATTTCCTTGATGCATTCTCAGTATAAGCAGAAGTTAGAGGGAATTTAGGTACTGAATGTGCTGCAGAAACATGGGTTTCTGCATGTCTTTGACATAAAACCTTGTCCCCATTGGAAGGTCTGGACAGAGGGAGTGAAATTTTCAGCTGAAAAGATCACAAGGTATTTTAAACATGGAATAAACAAATTGCTTGTATTTACTCTGGCTCTTAATTTGAAAACAAATTTGAGGATTGAAACAATTTTATAAAGGGTCTGAAACAAACATCTGTTACAGAAAATTTGGGTTGGAATAGTTAAAGTTTAGAAAAAAAACCACCAGTGTCTTGCAACTAGTAAGTTATTTTCTTCTGTTGGTGTTGGCTGCCAAAGAAATGAGAGTTTCTCTAAGGATGCAAACTTCCAAATCAGCCTAGACTTATACCCAAAGCAGAGACATGATATATATGATCAGGAGGAGCTCAGCTCCTAACTACCCCCAACCTCGTCAATTCAGTGGAAATTGAAAGTAGGTATTATCTTACAGGATTTCACCTACTTGAAATACATATTCACAAGAAAAGTTGGAGAGTTTAAATCTTTATTTTTGAGGGATTAAATACTGTGGATAAGACTACTCAGTTTTGATAAAGTCACATTTGTATTCCCTAATGCTGAAGTTCAGATTATGGTTTGCTGATAAGCTGATTTAACATAATTTTAGAGCTGCAGTCATTTTGTCCTCGTGAAGTAAAGTTAGTTTACTTTTAGACTGGTAGTTTTTAATGAAGAGGGACCAAGGATGCACATCTAGAAAAGTTGACTACGAAAGCAGAAGTGAACCACAAAGATTTATAACCTGAAGGGTACTTTAGTAGTATTTGCATCTACTTCATTTTAGCTCAGAATTTTTCTGTCTTACAGAGTAAGATAGAGAGCTGGCATATAGCCATGTCTTCATTATTTATTTGACATTTTATAGGAACAGTGTGTGAATGTAACACAGTATCCTTGTATTTCTAAATGCAGATATCAGCACAGGAGTATTTTAGGGCTCTAAAAGGAAATTGCTTGCAGATAAGTAATAGAGAAACACATAAAAGTCTTGATTCACTCTTTGTTCAGTGAAAATAAAGGTATTTGGTTAATTGAAAAGTATAAAATTATTCTGCAAGCAAGGCTTCTGCCTATGCAGCAGCATTTTTCCATGATATGTTTTGGAAATTTCCCAATGTTTTCTTCCCTTTAAAAGTAATCTCCAAAAAGACTCTCAAGTGTAGAATGTCTCTTTCTATACCAGCCCAATCACATATTGTGCCAAGCACCCCTGCAGTCAGAGTCTGCACTTGGTGGTTTAGGGGATTTGGAGTATAACAGGCAGAATTTGCATTCTGAATCTTAACAGTTGTTCTGACATTTTAAAATGTGCTTTTCCTTGCAATAATTTTTCCCCTGACTATACAGCAACAGCTAGTCAACTGGAACAGTGTTTCTGTTGGAAATCACATCAAAATATGGTGTTAGTCTCACAGAATGTCAGGGCTGCTACAAGCAACAGTTTAGCTATGCAGAAATACATAGAAATGTTTAAATATTCAGTGAAGTTTGCAGTGGATTGGAGATATTTTTCTCTCATTTAACAGGTCTTTTATTTTCATGAGCTAAGTTACATGACAGTAAAAGAGTGAATTAGCATCTTATATCTGAAAGGTTGCTTTGTGCCTTTCCAAAGTCCTTACACCTGTGAGACCATAAGAGAACTTGTAAGTAAAGTAATGTGCATGATACTATTATACTGGTAAGCCCCTGTAGCTCACCCCTGAGAGAGAGCAGCCCTGTCACTGAGAGAGCTGAGCTTCTGGTGATCTACTCAGACAAATGAGTGTGAGGACTTGTCCGGCAAGATCCATATTCTTTCAAATTGATTCACATTGATGCCTTGTTTGATCTTCTCCTAAAAACTGTGAGGAGAGACAAAGCAATCTCAGCACACTTCTTCATGCAGTTCAGCTTTCATGAAACCCTAATATATTTATTCATGGTTTGTGAGTCTGCTTAAGCCTGATAGATGTTACCTGCTACAAACACTTTCTTGAACCAAGTACACTCAGCACAGGCATTCTGTGAAAACCAGGGCCCAGTTGTGTAAAATCCTTACAGTGTCTCCGTGTTACTTCTGACAGCCAACATTTGTCAGCAAATGTAGTTCTTGATGCTTCTTTATAAGGCCTTTGATAGACTTGCTGTATGCTCTGTCATATGGCTGTAAGTTATCTGAAAATTTCCTCTTTGAGAATGTGGGGTTTTTTTCAGATCAGCTCCATCAAAAACAGTGAATTACACTGAATATGTTATGACTGATATTTAAGTATTTTAATCTAGGTTTAATGAAAGTGGCCAGTATTTTAAGTACTCCACCTTATGGAAGCACTAAATTCTCTGACAATTTTTACTTCATTCTATTAGAATTTGAAAAGATATATCCTTTATCCTGCCCTATATTTAGACATCAACTGCTCAGGTTGGTGCCATGGTAACTGCAGCACATACAAAAATTGTCAGTGAGAGGTGACTGTTGGTGTTCAGTTTCAGTACTCACAGATTAAGCACTGACAATTAAAAAAAAAAAAAAAAAAACAAAAAAAAAAAACAAAAAAAACCCCAAACAAACAAAAACTCCAGGGAAAAGTCCATGTATGCCAGAATACACTAAGGGTCAGAATGTGGGACAGTGTCCTGGGGTCACAAGTAGAAAACCAGTATTTGCCTGTAATATCCACATCCCATCACATTGACAGTGCTGCTATTTTGTGACTGCAGATAAATCTTCTCTTATGGAAAGCATGCCTGACATAGTGATTAAATAATTCTCAAATGTCATTGATCCAAATGTGTTAATCACAATGGTAGGCTGTTGGCCAAGTTAACTGTTATACAGAAATGAACACTAAATCCATCTGGTCATCAAAGAATCATGGAATTGTTTGGGTTGGAAGAGACCTTTAAGATCAAGTCCAGCCATTGACCCAGCACTGCTACGTCCACTACTGAACTATGTCCCTGACTACATGTCTTCTAAATACCTCTAGAGATGGTGACTCACCAGTAACCCTGGGCAGCCTGTTCCAATGCTTGACAACCATTTCAGTGAACAAATTTTTCCTAATATCCAATCTAAATCTCCCCAGGTACAACTCAAAGCCATCTCCTCTTGTGCTGTGGCTTGTTTCCTGGGAGAAGAGACCAACCCTTACCTAGGTGCCACCTCCTTTCAGGTAGTTGTAGAGAGCAATCAGGTCTCCCCCGAGCCTCCTTTTCTCCAGGCTAAACACCCCCAGTTCTGTCAGCTGCTCCTCATAGGATTTCTCCTCGAGACCCTTCACCAGCTCTGTTGCTCTTCTCTGGGCACATTCCAGCACCTCAATGTCCTTGTAGAGAGGGGCCCAAAACTGAGCATAGGATTCAAGGTGTGGCCTCATCAGCACCAAGTACAGGGGGACAATCACTGAATCACTGCCCTGGTCCTGCTGGCCATGCTATTTCTATTACAGGCCAGGGCACCTTTGACTGCCTTGGCCACCTGGGAACACGCTGGCTCATGTTCAGCAGCTGTCAACCAGAATCTCCAGGTCCTTTTCTACCAGACAGTTTTCCAGCCAAATGTAGCTGGAAAACTTCACATCATGTAGCATTGCACGGGGTTGTTGAGATCCAAGTGAAAGACCTGGCACTTGGCCTTGCTGTGCCTCATGCAATTTGCCTTGGCCCATCAATCCAGCCTGTCCAGATCCCTTTGCAGAGCCTTTCTGCCCTCCACCCAACTTGGTGGTGTCCGCCAACTGTCTGAAGGTGCCCTCAATCCCCTCATCCAAATCATCAATAAAGGTATTAGACAGGACTGGTCCCTGTACGGAGCCCTGGGGAACACCAGTAGTGACCAGCCACCAGCTGGATCTAACTCCATTCACCACCACTGTCTGGGCCTGGCCATCCAGTCAGATTTTTATCCAGTGAACTGTGCACGCATCCAAACCATGAGGAGCCACTTTCTCCATGGGAATGCTGTGGGAAATTGCATCAAAGGCTTTCTTAAAGTCCAGCTAAACAATATTCACGGCCTTTCCTTCATTCACTAAGTAGGTCACTCTGTCATAGAAGAAGATCAGTCAAGCAGGACCTGCCTTTCATAAAGCCATGATGGCTGCCCCGATCCCCTAAATGTGTTGTGTGTGTAGTGTGATGGTACTTGATATGATCTGCTCCATGACCTTCCCTGGCACCGAGGTCAGGCTAACAGGCCTGTAGTTCCCTGGATCATCTTTCCAACCCTTCTTGTAGATGGATGTTACATTTGGTAATTTCCAGTCTACTGGGACTGCTCAAGTTATCTGGGACTGCTTGTAAATGATGGAAAGAGACTCAGTGAGCACTTCTGCCAGCTCCCTAGGTACCCTTAGGTGAATCCTCTCCGGTCCCATGGATGTGTGTGTCTGTGTGCTGTAGCAGGTTGCTGGTCTTTTTCCCTTGGATTGTAGGGACTTCATTCTGCTCCCTGTCTCTGTTTTACATCTCAGGGGCTGGAAGAGCAATTGGTTCTCTATTAGAGACTGAGGCAAAGACAGCAATAAGTACCTCAACCTTTCCCTCAGCCTTTGGCTGCTCTGTTGGTGGCACTCCTGGTTGCTTGCACTCCCTCAGGGCTTCTTCAATACATGGGGGGAGCTTGGCCACCACTGCTCCTGGCCCTGAGTCCTGTTACCTGCTGTGGCATGAGCTGCTGGCTCCTGGGGGCTCTCTTTTCTACCCCTGAACTTCCTTTGGGAAACTCCCCAGTGCACTCACACTGCAGCACTCAGCTGCTCACTTTGGCCACGTGACTTCTAATTTGGTTACACCATGTTTAAATCCATTGAGCAGAAGGAGTGATCAGATGGGAAGTAGAAAAATATGAAATACCACCATCTTGAAGGAAAAATTGGTGAAGGTTCTCAGAAACTGTGAGGAGAAACACAGAAAGAAAGAACATTACTAAAGCTTTATAAAATCCTAGGGACAGTGTCAAATACCTGAGTCGTGCAGTTCTCAGCAATACCTCCAGGATGGCATTTCTCAGTCAGTGGTTACAGTCAGTGAAAGACTCAAAAGGGGCAGAGTCAGAACATACCATTACAATCACCCAGCTTGCCTACACAGCACTGGCCAATGATTAGAGCTGTGTGAATAATTAATTTTGGTTTCCTGACATATTCTTGCAAGGCGAGAAAACATGTAAAAATTTGCTGCAAAAAATTAAAAACTGGACAAAATTAATTAATGCTAAAATTAACTGCAAGAGGGCAGTACTTCGTTCTGTCTATGTAGATCTTAAAAATAAATCACATAAGTGACATTTCTAGAGCTAAAATGCATCTCACTTAGTTTTACTTGCCTGTATTGTACACCTTTCTTCTAACATGATGGTTTAAGCATCTGCTGCACAAAGGGAGTGATGGTTACCTTCTCTGTTCATTTGGACATTTATCTTAAAACAAAACTAGTTAACCTCAGAGAGTACCTGCTGTGTTCTTTTCAGGAAATTTTCTTATTATATAGACTTATTTTAGATAGGCCAAGTTGGATAAGTGAATTTTATGCCCTGCTCATTTCAGGCTTTTGATAAACAAGGTAATTTTAAAATAAAATGCAGCTAAATTTATTAGCTTGATTTATAAAAAAATCTTAAAATAGTTATGGTTAATAGAAATGTGCATTTTTCAAAAAATAAAATATTCCATCATTTTCCTCAATACAGCAAGAACTAAATTAAATTCAGTTCAAGTGAAATAGTTCCAAAAATATATCTAATGCCAAATGAATGGCTACCAGTGATGAAGTTTAAATCTATCTGGAAAGTTGTTTCAAAGCTTAAGGATACCTTTTTTTCGTTTTGTTTAAATATTAGAGATTCACACTATTTTCTGTCTCAATTTGTCGAACTTTAATTCTAGGAACTTAATTTTGTCACATTTTTGACTATTGGTTTGGATAGCTCTTTTACACCAAATTTCTACTGCCTTTGACAGTATTTATGACAATAAGAAAATCAGTATGCCTTTGACAAGTTAAATAGATTATTCTGCTTGATTCACTGAAAGGAAGGCTTTCCAGTGATTTATTAACTCTCACAAATCTTTTCAGAGTACTCTTCAATTTAACACTCTAGTTCTTCAAGTGTCATATCTGGAGATTGTATTTGCATAATCTCTGAAATCTTGTTTTTTTCCAGATAAATCATGGAAATACTAACGTGCATAAGCTTATTAACTGGCCTCACTGCAATGAAATGCACTTGAAAATATTCTCTGTTTACAGCTTCTGTTACAGACATACAAGTTAGACATTTTATTATCCCATTATTATATTTGATTATAGTGTCTTAATCAAAATATTATACAATGATATGCATTACCGAAGTTGAAGAAAATTACATTCATCCTATTTTCTTTGCATGTTAAATCAGATCTCAAACTTGGACTGTTATTAAATCAATCCAACAATCAGGCTGCATCAGATAGGGTTGAATCTGTCCAAAGTGATGACCGTCTTTTTTTGTTTGTGTTTTGGTTTTGTTGTTTTGGTTTGATTTTTAATCTCTTTTGTTTGATATAATTTATGATTACATCTTTGGATGTGGCTAATGATACTCATCCATGTAGCAGTCCTTTTGCATTTTATTAAACACATTTTACTTAAAGTCTGATTGAAATGTCTTTAACTAGTTAGCTGAATGGTCATAGCTGCTGATCATTATAAGTGCCCCTATTCTTTCTTACTCCTGTTGCTGTTTTGTGCATAGAAATCTTGTTTCAAAAAGATTTCTTTCCAGATATACTAAGCAAATTAACATCAGGTCAGTGCAGGGCAAATATATTTGGGGTTTTTCATTACCCTTATTCTTTCACTGATTCTTCACTAATCTTGTTGAAGATTGGTAAACTGTGATAAATGTGGGTTATCAGAAACCTCTGATTATTCATTCATTATAATTTACATTACTTTTTTCACACAGAGATAAAAATTTGCAATAAATTTATGGCTGAAAATTTAACATAATACAAAAATATGCTTGCAGAAATGTGAGTCTAGAAGGAAATCTGTGTTGGTTTTTTCAGATGCATGAAAACTCCTAGTTTTAAGGAAGCATTTGTACAGAACACTGACTTCAAGACAGTGAGGGCACAGTCAGAGGCACTTTTCATCCTTCCACTTAACTGAGCAGGGACAGTACTGCTACCAGTGCTTGTCATCACTGCTGCTTACCACCCAGTGTTTCCACCTCTGAAGTCTTCTGGCACAGTGACATACATTTGCTCTGTCCAAATGTTTATTTAGTTTGAGCAGTTAATATCATTAGTGATTTGAACTTTTTCACTTGGTCTATCTTGATAAAATTTGGCTGGAGCTGACTTTGTGGTTTTCCTGGCACAACTAAAAAGGTGATAATGTCCACTAAGAGAAGTTAGTGGTGTGACAAGCATTTGGGACAGGGTGGAAAAGTTCTGTTCAGCACAACTGGAAGAGCCCATAGGACCACAGTCTGAAGGGACAAAAGTAATTTTTCTCTTTTCTCTCCGTTTCCAGTAATGTTCCCACACTATTTCTGATTTGGGCTCAGTGTTACAGGGGCCTTTATTTTGCCTACGTGTGTTAAAACTCCTTTGTTTTCTGCAGAGTTTCTCCAGATTAACAAGGGAGATCAAAATAATCAGGCAGCAAATCAATAGGTTTGCTAAGCTTAATAGAAAAGGTCCTTTATCTGGACACTCTGACTCCTTTTCCAATAAAAGCCTATTAAAATGATACTAACATTAGCAGTATGGGAAACCACTTGTGCATACAGGTTGATGAAATGAAGCATATGGTGTGTCTTGACTTGCCATTTTCTGTTCTGCTGGGAATATCATCATTAACCAACCGTCAAGTCTCAATACCAAGCCTGTAAAATGATTGGCATTTAAAAAGGTAAATATTGCACAGTGACTGTTCAAATACTTCTTCTGTTACAAGAGCTATTGCAGCTGCTGCAAACAGTGATATGTTGCCAGCACTGACACAGAAGAGTACTGAATAAAGTCAAACTGGGTCATACGTTCAAAGAAAAGGCTCAAAACAGGGATCCCAGGAAAAGAAAGAAACAGTTGAAGAAAATCTGAAAAGGAGTTAAGAAAAAACCTAAATATTCTGAAAGGTTTTCTGGAATAATTGTTATAAAGGATTTTTTAGTTCTTATTTTCTTAGCCAAGAAATACGAAAAATGCCATTTCTGGTTTTGCTAGGGCAGCTCTCTGGGTCACAGAGGATCTATGGCTTTACCACTGTCAATCTTAGCTGTTCAGTCTTGGAGAACATCTTTCTGCAGGCAATGTTAATTAAGAAAATTTAGTGGGCTGTACATACACACAAATTGCTTTAATGTTATTCTGAGAAAATTCAATATAAGCTCTGCTGAATTAGACAATACATATTATTATCAATATTTAAGGTGACTTTTCTCTGTTCAAACCTAATTTGCTAGTAGTAACTAAAAAACAATTAACATTTTTTTCCCTAGGGGAAAATTATAAAGATAAATTTCATATTCTATAGGTTTGCTTATCTTCTGTGTGTTTCCTTCCTCTCTCTTTCCCTTTTTGCAGAAGAACTAACCCTCCAGTAATTTAAAAGGTCCCCATTTGTAAGTCAAATAAAATATAATCATGTGACATACAAGACCTGTCAACAACTCGAATATTTAGAAAATTTTATGCCTAATCCATGGTCTCATATGAATCTACAAAAATATTAGCTATATTTTTATTAATAATTGAATTTCATAAAATTAGAATGAAATATATGTCATGATCTGTCTGTTTGCAGACAGCTTGAGAGGAGAAAAGTGAATTAAATTTAGCAAATAAATTAGCCAGTTGTTCTTAGCTCTAACAGTTATAGTTGCTGCTCTTTCTCTGTTCTTTTTTGGTCCCTTGACTACAATAAAGCTCATTACACTATGTAGATTTTCAAATGTACACACAAATAGAAAAGGTAATCTTGTCTGTGAAGTGAGTTTACCCCAGCTGACACAATTTCTAGTCTACTTAATAGTTGCTTAACCTGCAGTTTATTAGATGTCTGGATAATCTGCAGGTATGACCATGGATTTGGGAGATTTTACATGCTCTAAAGTGAGCTTGTTAAAATGGCACATTGACAAATGATAAAGTAGTGTGTCTAAAACAAACCGAACATCAAAGTTTTTACAAATGTTTTTTCCATCAAAATATACTTATTTTCAGAAGAAAAAGGATTTGAAAAGCCTTGTGTGTTAACTGCATATACAAACTTGCTGTTACATGTGGCTAGATCCTCCAGGTTGTAGATAACCCATAGTACATGCTGCTCCTGATTTATTAAGTCACTAAGTACTAAGAGTTTGTTAACCATCAAGCTTGGTGCAAGTCAAACCCAACTTCGCACAAGTCTAGAAGCCAGCAGAATATTGTCTGTAGTTTTCCTATATTCCTAACTATCCTTTTTCCAAGAGTAGATCACTGACAACAGATTTTTTTTGGAGACGCTGATGAGCATGCCATTAAATTAGTCACTCTCTGGAAAACTCTTTTCTGTTAAAAAGAAATTATTTTAACAAGTATCTGACAAGAGCTTTCTCATGTGTTTTCTATAAAATAATTTATTGTGCTTGTTTCGGCTGGGGTAGAATTAATTTTGTTTCCAGTGGCTGGTGAGGGGCTGTTTTGGGTTTGTGCTGAACACAGTGATGATAATACAGAGATGTTTTCGTTGTTGCTGAGCAGGGCTCACACACAGCCAAGGCCTTCTCTGCTTTTTGTGCTGCCACGCTGGTGAGGAGGCTGGGGGTGCATGGGAGGGTGGGAGGAGACAGAGCCAGGACAGGTGACCCCAGCTGACCAAAGGGATATTCTACACCATATGGCATCATACTTTTTATATAAAGTGGGGGAAGAAGGAGGAAGGAGGGACATTTGGAGTGATGCATTAGTCTTCCTAAGTAACCACCACATGTGCTAGGGCCCTGCTCTCTTGTGGATGGCTGAACACCTGCCTGCCCCATGGGAGGCAGTGAATTCCTTCTTTTGCTCTGCTTGTGTGCATGGCTGTTGCTTTCTCTATTAAACTTTGTCTCAACTCACGAATTTTCTAGCTTTTACCCTTCTCATTCTATCCTTCATCTTGCTTGTGAGAGGGTGAGAGAGCAGCTCTGTGGGGCTTGGATACTTGCCTGGGGTTAAACCTCAACAATCATGCATTAACATAAGCATAATCATTTGCAAGACCTAGCAGCAATTTTAGGATAAATTTTCACTTTTTTTTAACTTAAAATATTTTATTACTAACAGACACAGGGGTCTGCATGTTTCTTGCTTCAGTCTGTGTTTTTCAGTCATCTCCTCTGTGTATTTTTAATACTTTTTATTTAGTAAGTGTAACAAATTATTTTATTCAGGCATGATAGTATAACTTTACCAATCCAATTAAACCTGGAATAAAGGAGTGATCAGATTAATATCACAATTAAGGTAAATTAAGAGCTAAAATTAATGGTATTCAATCATCAAATTAGTCCAATAGGTAATAAAATAAAATTGTAGTGTTGACACTAACTTTAATTTTTTGATTTAGCTAAGGAAAACATGAAGAGGAGCCTCTTTTTCCTGCAGTTCTGCATTCCATCTAGAATTTCAGCCATTCCAATGTATTTGCTCTGCTGTAAATTCACTAGTAGCTGATGACCTTGACTCCTTGTGAGGAAGTGTAGCTATTCAAGTGCCTCTTTCAGATTTTTGCCTTAATATCATTGTTTCATTTTCCCATTTCACGTGATAATTTAAGAGTGATAATGCAGATGTGATGATTAAGTGGTGCATTGTAGCAGTTTTTGACTAACATGACTTTTCATTCTAGAAGTTATGGAGTAATTCAGGGACAGGACTATGATTTTTAGGAGACTGTTAAAGGTATAATTCACAAACACACATGCTTTCATATTCACATGTATATACATTAATGAAAAATGAGAAAAAAAGCTGAAGAACAAATATAAAATTTTTCCGTTTCTGGGGATTCTTTTAAAAGTGGATGGTCATATATTATCTGCAATTTTAAGCTCAATATTTAAGCTTATCCTGTGTCTTATTAAGGTGCAAGCTGTCTAGGCTCATCTTTGTGACATAAATCTTTCATCAGTTCTTCAGCTGGAAAACCTGACCAGGAAAGAAACTGTGACAGGTGGAGCAAGAGAAGTGCTATTCTCTGTTTCATCTCTGCATAAACCTTTAAGGGTTGCTGCCCTCTTGCTCTGGCAGAGCAACTTCAGTGTGGATTATGTTAGGAAGACTTCTCAGGACTCAAGTGTTTTCATCGTTATTGCTATCCAGTCCCTTCAAAAACATCTTTATATCTTTAAATCATCACAAATAACACTAGATTTTAACAGTTAACAACCCCAGTAGAAATGAGATGGTAATTCATAAATCTATAAAGCAAAAAATGTGGAAAGTCTCTGTGCCAAGAATTTAATGTCTGTTTTTCTGCTGCTGAAATAGGTGTAACACTCACAAAAACCCAGAATCACATATTGTGGAAGTGTTTAATGTCTGACATATCACAATTTTCTTTAGGAACCTTACTTCAATGCTCTAAACATCGTAAAAATATTGTGGCCTTCTAACTGATAGAGAATATCAGAACTTATTTCAACATAGTTTTATTTAATATTTTTCCTTAAATTCAATTACTTGTATTGAAACTAATCCTACAAGTTAATACAAATCTGGAACCAAGTTTGTCATCCTTTCCTAAGAGATTCTTTCTGTGATGCTCATTTCTGCCCTTCTCATTCCCTGTATTTCATCCCTCAGATGGTAGCCCTTGGAGTCTATTTTGTTGAGAGTAAGATATGTTTAAAATAAATTCCCTGTAGATCATTAAACATCAATTTTGGGAAAGCAGCTGATAGCTCTGTGTGGGCAAAGAGATAGTTTAGCTGTAAATTGCAGAACCACAAAGGGAATAAATACTTCTTAATACAGGCATTTAGCATGTTTAAACTTGTCATCTCTGGTTCTGTTGGTATTTATTGAATTAATAGAAAAATCCTGATTTTCTTCTCACTTTTGTGTTTCAAAATATATGGATAATTTAGTTACACAGTTCTGTTTCCATATGACTTTTTGAGTCTGAATTTTTCAGATGGATATTTTTGAAGTGGAAGCAGTAGATATTGGTATTCTGCAAAGGATGGTTGTTGAAAAAGGGAGAGGCTCTGACTGGCTTCTGGAGAAGATTATTGTGAAAGAGTCATCATCTTCAGGGACAGAAACATTGTTTATTGCTCAAACACAGCTCGAAGACAGACGTGATGGAAAAAGATCTGCCTCAATAACTCTGAATGCCACAGGTCAACCCTATCTTCAAACTATCATCTGCTAAGAAATTCATGCCAAACTGGAGAATGCAGCTATATGATTAGCTTCTACAAACAAGTTATGGTTTAAAAAACAAGTGTGTCCGAACACTTCATGTTTTAGTATCACTTAATAGCCACTATTTGCCGGAGGATAATTTCTGCTTTGTTATTCCAGATTTTCAGTGGTGTAAATGGCAACAAATTTGTCCTATTCCTTTTTACAAATTCCTGCCTCTCCAAGTATTCTACACTTGCACACTATCTTTTAAGTTTCTAATACCAATTACTTGCTAGGCAGAGTGAAAATGAGGTAAAAAGTAGGGAAAACTCTGTTTAAGCAGTGGAGAAAATGTCTCCATAATATTCAAGATGACTGATTTATGTTATTTATGCTACACTGTTTGGACAGCATTTGCCAGAAGCTGGATATACTTCTGACTGACACCATGTGAGACATCAGGCCACAAAGGAGCAGTTTGACCCCACTGTCTGTGGCTCTTTTTCAAGACAGGAAGGGAATGTACACCCTCCCTCCCTGCATGATGGTTTCAATCCAAGCGTGGATTTCAATACAATCTGGTGTGCAAGCTGGGAGGAACCACAGCACACTCCAACCAGATCAGTAGGCACCAAAGCCCAGAACGTATCTCTAACACAGATGTATTTATTTTCCTGCCTCTCAGAGAAGTTAATTGACAGTATAGATGAGTCCTTGGATTACAAAACATATTCTAGATTTTTTCTTCCTAAATCCCAGGGCATTTGCTGGCACTTGTTCAGCAATAGCCTCTTGAGACTGAAGAAGATTCCAGTTCAATCCATTTCCTCTGCTTTATCATCTCTACCTTTTGATCATTAGAAACCAGAAAGAGAAGGAGGAAATTGTTAATGTGCAAAAGCAAATAATTTCAGCTTTGGTTTAGTTTGTGTGTTGGGACTTTTCTGAAAAAAAATAGGAACATTTAGTTCTGTTTCTACTAGACTTCATTGATCTGGGCAAATGTTCCTGTGAGTTTCTTTATACAATAATTGGCAAATCCAATGTTGATTACGAACTCAAAAGAAGTCTTATTTTTGGTCCAGGTCACTACCTAATGTTTACAAGCATCTTGGATCTATACCAAATCCCAATGAAATCAGTGGCGACTAATATCTGTGGGAGGAACATCAGCCCCTAGAATGGGCATTAAAGACATCCAATTAGTGCTCATTCATCCAGAGCATATATTGTACAAATGAAACATAAATGCTTTAAAATGAAAAATACTTGAATCTTTATGTTACAACAATTTTCCTAGTAAAGAGTCAGTCCTAGCGTCAGTTCATGTAATAGGATGATATTTAGGAGATGATGCTCAAATAGAAAATAATATTTTACATTTCCTAGTTAAATCTTTAATCTGAATGATATAATAGTCAACTGCCTCACTAGACGTGAATACAGACCTTTATTATCATATAGACACTGTTCTCCAAAAATATTAATTTGATATTTTTTTAATTAGAAGTTCAGGAGAGGAGGACCACATCTGCCTGGCCTTTAGGAAGAGAGCAAATGAATTCAGGTATAGCTTCTATCATTACCTTGACTGCTCTATTAATCAGTTCTGAAATAATAATGTGAGAATATTTTCATCACAATGTGTCATTAAACTTACTAGTACTGACAATAATTTCCCCTTTGTAATAGTAAAAAATAGCAATAAACTTAGGGAGGTGCTCAATACCCAGGTGACATGCTTATAAAATAATGTTCCCTATGTAGAACAAGGCATGCCTTAGAAATTTTATATCAGATAGCTTTGTTAATATATGAAAACAGAAACATCCTTAATTTTTTTCCTTTTTATTTTCCTTATTTTATTTGTTCAGAAGGCAGATGGAGGATTTATTTCACAAAACATCAAAAAGAAACAAAATCAGAATTTGAAAAGTTGTCAGAAAATATATCCAAGATGGTTATGGTTTTTTATGGAAGCAACAGCAAGTCAAATCCAGTTTCCATGGAAAACAAAGTGGAACATCAGACTGAGAACCAAATAACATATGATGTAAAATAATATATGGATTTGCCTTTATTTAACCTTTCTTTGAGTTTCCTTTTAAAGATAAATAATCATGCAGTGCTGTAAATATTGGAGGTATTATTGTTTAAATATTCAAGAAAATCAGAACTGAAGTTTTCAATTGCATGCCAGACTTCATTTTTAATTTCTGGCTTTCTCAAGTTCATGATGATCAAGCATATTATTTTTTTCCCTAACAAATAGTCATAGTTAATAATGCATATAATTTTAAATGGCATTAACATTACTTATTCACATTAGAAATCATTGTCGTATGTAATTTGAATTTGATAGAACAATTACAACGAATGCCCCTAGAGGATAAAGCTAAAATGTCCCTAAGAGCCTACAGTCAATCTGGTTCTGCTGCTTTTGAACTGAAAGGGACTTTCAGCACCAAGACTGATGCAAATGGGTCCAGGACTGTGCTGACTCCTTTAGCACAAACTTCCTCTCCTCCTGTAAACTACCTATGCTTTTATCTGTATATCTCTGTTCGGATGCTAACTCATTGTTTTGTTGATTCCTAGATACATTTGCCATCTGATTTGGGAGTGCTTTATAAAGTGAGACTTGGTCTCCAGAGTTTGGAAAACAACATATCCCAGTTGTCTCTTCGTCACTTTAAAATACAGAACACATCAACCCTGGATACCTTTAGTCTCACCTTAAATAAAACACTTCCTCTTTCTCCTAATGGAGACAGATGGATTGAATTCCCTATACAGTGGCCATTAAAAGAAGCACTTTCTGGTAGGTATAAATCTACTTCAAAGCAGTAGAGTGGTTCAGGAGGTTAACATGTCCTAGTATTACAGTAGAAACCTTTATCAAAACAGAAATTTTTATTGTCTTTATTTAATGATTCATAAAGACTGGATAAGAATTTAAAATGTATGAAGGAAAATACTACCTACTCAGCTTAATTTCTGTACCATAAAGTGGGAAATGCAATATTCATTTGATTGCACAGAAGCATTCTTATATGCTACAAAGAACAGTTCATAAGAAATATCCTTCTCTTGCAATATTGTAATATTTCTATTCTCTTTTGTTTAGTCCTCAGCTGCTCATATTACTGGCATTAACAACATGATTTTTATAGCTCATTTACTATTAAGTGATTTTGTTGTTTGTTTGCACATTCCAAACAAATATTCTCAGTAAATAACAGCTCAAAACTACATATAAGCTTCAGCTTTATTACCTTTATACACTCCAAATATTTATGCCTCCTAAAATTAGCTCAACAATTTTTATATTTGTCACCCTGGTTAAGTAAAATAAAAGAAATCCTTTCACCTAAAATCCACCCTATTCTGTAATGTGATGCTTACTGAATGCTGCCATATGATGGAACAAATACTAACTTAATTAACAGACCAAATAATGATACTTAATATTCAAATAATTTGTGCCTGGGTTTTATGCAGAAAAAAAAATGAATTATTTGGGTAAAAAATAAGTCAGCTCATTTAAAGTGAGCTGAAGTAGGCATAAAATGAACTACCCCTACACACTTTGGGTTAGAACTTATGTCCTGGTTTCAATGAGGCTTTTGAATGCATCCAAAAGTAAGTATGTGAATAATCTCACTAGAAGTAACAGAGATTGAGGTTTGGGGTTTTTTGCATATTGTGGCTGCAATTGAAAATGTAAAATTTGTACCTAGGCTTTAGATTTTATATTGCTTAGAGGTGTTATTTTCACTTGACCAGTATGGGTACAGAACAGGGCTCAATGGCTTTCTTCTCCTACACACAAGATTGAAACAAAGAGGACTTCAGATTAACATAAAGCACATGAGTGCACTCCTTGCAAAGGACTGGTCACTGTCAAGTGCAGAAGTATTCAGGATACAGGCACAAGCACACAGAAATGAGGAGAGAAAGATGCAGCATGGGTGATAAAGGGGCAGTGAGAGTGCAGTCCTTAGGACCTTGGGTCTATCACTGACCTCTTGGTTGAAAAAATAATTTCCCCATTCTTTGCTTTTCTTTTTTTTTTCTTCTTTTTGGTAATATTTTTATTCTTTGGAAATATTCTGAAATCAAGAGATAAGAAATCACAAACAAGGAATAGGTATTATATGACCGATATATTAGGTAAAAGAACAAACAAAAGAAACGGCTAATTTCTGTGGTTTTTATTTTTTCCACCCGTGTTTTAAATGTCTTCAAGGAGGAATTTGTAACCAGTGAAGAAAAAAAAAAACTAGGACAGCGATTCCCCCAGATCTTTGCCATTAATGTCCAAGAGAGCTTTAAGCAGCTCCACAGCAGGTGGTACACATGGAGTTCAAAGTGCTCTTTACACACAAACTTACTTGCAATTTATTGTGAAAAATAGATATGCTTTTTACAGCTTTCTAAATCTAATTTATTTTCTCCCTTTTCTCACCTAAAAGCAAAACCAGTATTGTATTAATTGGAATGGAAAGCAGCTAATCACACTCACCATAACCAAAAGCCATGTGATGTTAAATTTCAGATACAGCTCTGTCATTCAGAGTGCCTTAATATTTTATCTCAGTTACATTTCCCTTTTTTTAAAAAAAATTCTGCTTAGGATTTTGATGAAGCATATGCTAATGCTAATTGAAGCCATTGAAACACAGTTGATAGAGTACAGACCCTCGAGATCTGGCAGTGCACAGGTGCCTTTGGGTGTATTAATGAGCAGAGGCCTCCAGCTGAGTATATACATAAAGAGTTTCCCTTTACTGTACCTTCCTTTGAGATGCTTACACCTCAGGAATCCCCAGGGATGACAGGGTGCTGTCTCTCTGCTCTCACACACAGGGCTGCTCAGAAGGTCGATTTTGCACTACTGTAGTTTTTAAGGCAAAAAATTAAATATTAGAAAGGTGAAATAAAAAACTATTATGCCACTTTCAAGCTGATTATTTCTACAAATTTATCAGAGAACCATAATTCACATTGATATTATGAAATAATTAGAATTTTATGAAATTAATGGAGTTGTAACATTGGTATATGTTACCCTTATTGTATGTAATTCCCTTTCAGAGATTTCTTTAATCTTTCCCCTTTCCAATATATTCAGTAAACTAGAGAGATAAAAGCTTGGTTGTTACACTTGTCCTATGATGATCAGATCGCACTACCTGAACAAAACCCACGATTTAAGCATTTTAGTCCTCTACCCTTGCCTACATTTATCTCCCTCAACTGCCCTTCTTTGTACCATGTTGGTGCTATCCCCTGTAGGATCTGACCCAAAGTTCATGAACGCAGCCTCTACTTGACTCCAATGTATCAGGGCCATCATGAGGCAACAGATCTAACTTGCTTTGCCTGGACTCACCTGGGACCTCCAGCCATGATGGGCAGAGGATGTCCAGGTCAGATCATGCCTGAGCTACATCATATGTGTGTCTTTCCCTAGTTCTCTCTCTGCCCTCTGCACCTGCACAGACTTGGGACCTGTGCTGTGGCCTTATTTTCAGTCCTTCTCTGGCCCTTTCTCCTTCTCCCATCTCAATCACCAGGATGGATCCCAGGTCTCTTTCACTACTTGCTGCATCTGGAACTGTTGACAGCTCTGCCTGGCCCACGCAGCTGCTGCAGAACCTGGTCAGAGAGGGCACTGCCTGGGCTGGGGTGGTGCTCAGCTCCTGCCTTGTCCACTCTCGTGGGGCAGGTCCACTCTTTCTGCTCTTTGACACAGTGAACCAAGAATCAAACCTTCCAAATGCAATGCCTTCATTTTTGTTTTGGGCTGGTCCAGCCTTACTTCTCAAGTTTCACATCTGGGAGATGGTGGCAAAACAATCACAAGACAAAATTAAGGAAAAAATTTCAAAAATTTTGACTTTTACAATCATTTTCAAGTGTTTGAATTTTAATTACATCTGACTGTACAATGCCATTTTGTCAAGTAGCTGTGCAAGGTTATGGCACAGTCTTAACAAGATCCCTTTTTGGTTGCTATTGCAGTGGTTACATAATCTAAAAGTAATTTCAAGAAATATTTTGAATGAGAGAAATATAGTGCATATAACTGCATGTATATATGGTACTCATGGTGACACAGGGGACAGATCCCTTCTCCAGTTATCGCAGAATGTACAGCAGGGAGAGAAAAACAAGGTACTCTGTCTTAAAAGTATTTTAAAATTTACCTTTTAATCCATTCTTGTACTTCCTACATGCTATTTTCAAATTTTCCCATACAGTTAAGTAACATGGTTTAATATTACAATACTGATTAATTTTATTTTAGTCATTTCTAGTTATCGTGGATGCTGTTGACTTGGGACAACTGGAAAAAATTGTTCTTTTGGTTATCAGTAAAACAGGTAAAATATTTTTTACTTTCTAAAGTGATGTAAATCACACAGATCGCCTCCTGTTAAAGGCAATGAAGTCACTGCCAGAGTTAAATCTTAATTAATTCCTTTTGGCTATTTTTGCTAAAGGGTAATATTTTATAAAGCAAAAGCCTACATTTTGACAAATTAGAATCCTCAGATCTAAAGGTTATAACATTATTGCATCAAGAAAGTAACTCTTCCTTTACATACAAGAAGAAAGAACAGAAAATTAATTTGAATAATTATATTCTGCACTTAATACATGTTCTACTAATAAGTTATCTAGGAGAATAATTATAACTCAAGTAAGAAATTGGTATTGTTTAATTTTCCTTCTGTAATTCAATTATTTTCACTGTTTTCCTCACCTATTCTGTTGTTTCCCTGTGAAATTCAGAGGGAAATTTTACTTCTTTTTGGCAGTCAGCAAGTTTTGTCACTGAACTTCTTTAAAATTTCCTTGACCTCAACATCTCTTTGCTTTATCTGTAGGATGGCTATCATGCTACTAATTCAAAAAATTAATTATAACGTTTTTTGAAGTCCGTTAATGAAATTTGCTATATAATTGCAAATCATTACTATGTATCACACTTGACCATTATCAGACAGTGTCCTAGGGAAACAAGGGTTCTACGTTTGCACTTTATCTGTCTTTTTTTTTTTTTTGTATGCCCATCTGTAGGCTCCTCATAAAAACCTTTTAGACACACTACCTGATTTCAACCAAGTATGTAAGGATGTAAGGTGACATTCGGGCAATAAGCATGTCTGTACTCCTTGGCTGGTCAGTGCATCCCACGCAGGCTGCCTTGGTCACTCCCAGGGGGATGCATGGTGGAGCTGCAGTTACTCTAGAGGGGAAGGCAAGGAGAGGGACAGCCCTGCCATGCTGCGTGCAGCTCACTGCTTTTGTTTCCCACAGCTTCAGTTGTGAAAGTTAACTACAGCCATCTGTCTGACTGACAGTCACTGAATGTGGCAATTGTGTGTTG
The DNA here is from genome assembly GCF_041296385.1 of Aphelocoma coerulescens. Lineage (NCBI taxonomy): Eukaryota > Metazoa > Chordata > Aves > Passeriformes > Corvidae > Aphelocoma > Aphelocoma coerulescens. The sequence goes on from NC_091015.1 coordinate 128,164,880, forward strand.
CCAAAGGGCACCACAGAGAGCGTGACAGGCAACATTTTCCATTCGGGTTTGAAAACACAATTCAAGGGGAGACACTGGGCTCATTGCCTCTGTGTGTGTTATGAAGAGAGGATTGGGCAGATGTATAAGAGATATGTCTTCCAAAGAAGTTACATGATACACCACTTCAGAGGAGCAAGGGTGTCCATAGTGTAACTAGACTTGTTTGAAACATGACTAGTTTGGACCAAGACTTTGAACCAAAAATCCCAAACCCCATAAAATCTCTTTAATGTTTAAAGTCAGATGTACCCTGCAAGACTGATCAGCCCAGGCAATGTTCTCTAGCGCATTTATGCTTTCATTCCTTATCAGAGAAAGTTTTTAAGATCAGATGTTTCAAGGTCCCTTCCTGAATCTTCTGACTCGCTCCATGTACTATCTTGGCAGGTCATGAGTGTAACAAAATGTCCTGGATTCCTCCACAGAAGCCTGATCATATATCCTATTGATATAATTAAAGGGACTTGGATAGTAGTAGAAGAGATTTGAATGCAGTTTGTTGAACAGGGCTGAAGTGACAAATAATAGAAGAGAAGGGAAAACGAATAGTCTTCATGACCAACTAGTGGCAAGAGATTCAGGCCGTGTAGCTGAGGCCCCCAGCAGAAAATTCAAAAAGGTGTGTAAGTCAGAGAGCAGCCTTTCCCAAACAGCAGAGGGATACAGTGAGCTGCTGAACTCCCTTCCCACCTACCACTGAATGAGATCCTCTTTGTGCAGCACGTGGAATAGAGCTCCAGTCCTCTTGCCAACCAGTCACCGAGGAGGAAGCACCAGACGTGTATTTCTGCTCTCCCTTCTCAAATGTGCCCGCCTGAGTCATGCTGAATCTTTTCTGCATGTCTGTCCAAGGACAGTGAGGACAACACTCCTTTGCTTCATTAAGACAAAGGAAATGCTTACTTCTAAATTTCTAAGTTGAGGTTTACAAATAGGAACAAAATAAAGAATCTTGTAGTCATTCCAGCACTTTTTACTCAGTTGTTGGCATTCATAAATTAACTAAGAAACGAAGTTTTAATATAGTAAGAGTGACACCATTATACCAACAACAGTCTACCTGATTTCTTGTCGTGCAATGCAACATTTTCACTATACTCTCTTTCCTTCGTTGCAGACTGCAAACTGGAGGTTAAAAAATTGCATGTGCAAGAAGCTGCAAAGGAGCATCCTACCTATGTATTTGAAGTGAATGAGTAAGTAATATTATGTAAAGCTAGTACTGGTTTTTTGGAGTACAATGGTTGAAAACACTGAGCAGACACTGAATCAAAGTAACTGCCATAGAATGATTCTGTCAATAGATATTTTAAAAATATGCCCATCTTTAACTGTTCCACATAAATTCATAGGATTTTTTCCATCTAATATATTATTTACTTACCACAAAAACATTTGTGGTTCTGTTTTTCAGAGAATTTTCTGTGAGTGCAAATAAGCCTGAAATACAGAGAGAAATCCAAGGATCTTTTGTTATTAGAGGAGAGAAACAAATGAATGACATAGATAACAACTTGAATAAAGAAAGAAGTCAAGTAAAAAATTTGACAGAGTATACTATTAAAGTGTCCACAGGTGACAAAAGGGGAGCAGGGACTGACACCAATGTACATATTTTATTTGGGAATGAGGACAAATCTGAGGTATTTCAACTCTCTCAGTCACTGAAGCATCAAAACCCCTTTGGAAGAGGAAAGGTGAGTCCACAGATTTTATGGGTTGTGTTCATTTCTGTACTGGAAAAGCAAATATTAAATCTATGCAAGTTCTTTAGAAAACTTGAGGCATTTATTGTGTTTTCCACATCACTACAAGAGGTATAGTCTCAGCTCTCCATGCGTTTTGCCTTTTCACCGGAGTAACCAAAGGGGCATTTTACTTCTATTGTATCATGCTGTCTCTGTTGTCTCTTCATACTCTTCTGTATGTGAACTATCCCGTGCTGTTGTGCAAACTTTGAATATTGTTCATGGGAACACATCAGTCTCTTACATCCCATCATTTTACCTTGCCATGGAAACTGGTGCTGTGAGCCTCCCTGAATGTATAAGCCTATAACCAGATAAAATGGAACCATACACATCAGCCTGATTCTGATATCCATCATGCTTTAGGCTGTTATTCAGAGACCCTTAGTTCAGATAGAGATGTTTGCATAAGAATGAAGATTCTCTGCATGATGTCCTAGTACCTTGGCTGGATGTTCTCCTAATTTAATAAACATATTGCTCTGGCAAAGGAATTGCTCCATTTGGTCACCACCTCTGCAATGGAGTACAATGATGGTTACCCTTAAGGAAAAAAGAAATATATATATTCTCTGTAACTTTCTCATGTGGATTTACTGAAAGGTAATGACTAAATAATTAGAACTCCGGTGAAAATATATTCCTTAGGAGATCTACCTCATTATCTCCAGCAATATTAAACATCTTTTTCCCTGGAGTTGGTCTAAGTTTCTTCAGCCAGGATATCTGTGAGACAAAGATATTTACCCATGAATTGTCTTCCCTACTGAGGAGGAAAATAAATCTAGCTACCTACAGGCACAAGGAGCAAGTAAAAAAGTGTCTTGAGCAGTACTTCCTTTTGCCTGGTACTACACAGGAGGTGTCATTACCGTTCAAAAAAGAAGAGTAGATACGTAGAAATCCCGTCAGCAATCCAGATAAGTCGATGGGTAGCCAGTGATGAAAAAAGGTCTTAGAAAAAAAGCATCTCTTTTAAAAAATCTGCAATATGAAACAATGTAATATTTTGAAGTATATCATATTTGAGAGGAATAATGGTTAATGTAGTAAAAGCCTTTAACTTTTATGTTCCTGAATTTTTCTTTCTGTATCATATACTAAAAACATTTTAGAAGACTATATCAGTTGAGAATTCACAAGACCAAAAATGTTTTTATGGTAGATGAAAGTCAAGAAAGGGATTGTCATACTATAAGTTGGAAAGTGAATCTTTTGTGTTTAAACTGAGATCTAGTAGGAGAGGATCTATGCCACACATCTTCGGTAAGGAAAATAAACCACATTAGGGGTTCACTTATTCTGGATTTCTACTATTACACTTGAATTGGTCCCAGAACTGACCTGGACAAATCTGTAAGCTTCCAAACATTGGGATAATATTTTTAATAACTGTATTTTAATAATAAAGGTGGATACATTCAAGATTAAGACAAAAAAATTAGGCAGACTATGTTCAATTGAAATTGGCCACAATGGGAAAGGATTAGGTAAGTATGCTGTGTTCAATAGCCTTGCAAATGTCTTCTGCTTAAGGATCTGCCTGACATTTGGAAAGGTGTTTGAAGTCACACTAGTGCTACAGCTGGCTAATACAAATCTGTGTACAGATGAGATCAGCTTCACTGCCCTTGCTTTCACGGCCTCTATCACATTTCCCTTGACTATGCCGTGATTTTTTTTCTAACAGAGATCTAGTTAACATAAACCTCAGATAGTTTTATCCTTCAAGCATTGCTCAGCCAAAATGGTTATGTCTTAAGACAGGATTGAATTTTCAAACTGCAGGCTAAACTTTGATTTGAGCAAATTTGGGGACTCTGGTCAAGGCATGCTGTAGCTCCCTCTCACACACATAGATCTCTTCCTCTTGTGAAAGTCTGAGAACACAAGTGTGCACCAGGCCCTGCCTTGATGTTAAGTTAGAATGTGGCTGTAGTACATAGCCACACATGATGATGGAAAATGTTTCTGTGTACGCTAACCTCTAAAACCTGAATTTTACATAAAAATAAAACAGGAGATTAGGGCATATAATCTTTTGACCTTACATTTAATAGTGCTAAAAACCCCTAGGGATATACAGTTATCAAGATATATACAGATATATAGAGATCTACAAATACATAAACTGAATTTGCAGGGAACATATAACTTGAGTGAAAAAGGTCTGATTGTATTAAGATACTCTAGTCAGGTAAAGTTTGCTTAACCCATCTCAAAGAAACAGGCTTAGGTTTAATAAAATCTGATTAATCTAAGTTCATGAGGCATAATAAAGTGGCAAAGGGTTTATCATTTCTAGGATGAACCAAGAAAAATTCTGCAAATAGCAATTCCTATTTGGAAAAGGTTGAACAGCTTTTTTTTTCCCCTAACTATCCAGTCATGCTGTATATTTCATGGTGTTGAAAACTCAGACAGAAAAAACACCAAACCTGTTGAAATATCTATTATAAACAAGATCGTCCTTTTCAATGAAAATCGCTGATTTTCATCTTATTTGTGATAACTGCTGTACACACACACAGTTCAGCTTAGATGTGCTCTGGGAGGGGAAATCCACACTGACAGACTTTTAATACTCTGAGAGTTGTACAGAAGACTTCAGGGGAAATAATAGGCGGAACTTTTATTTCCTGGGCCCTGAACTATCAACAAAGTTGTTATTTTTCCTCTCTGTGTCCTGATCAACATCACATAGCCACTAATAGTGCCTTCCTAGCACAGCTGGTGTGTGTTGATTCATCTCAGACATGACTACCTTTATTTCTCTGAAATCACCTCCAAGTGTCTTCTGTTACATCAGCTGTTATCCCCACAAGCTTCCTCAAATGTTACACCTCTTTGAGATGTTTCATCTGTTTGCTAATATTTCCTAGCTACCTCTAGATTTCTCCATACCTGGAGATTTCAGTGAGGTCTGTTGGAGTTTTGTCAATAAAGGATGAAGCATCAGATTTTAATCTTCTCAAGAGAGCAAACTTGCCTTTCTATTCTTTTGTAAAGTGCCGTGTAAATTTGAGAGACTGTAAAATTTTATTGCTGATAATCTTGACTCTGATTTAGAGATTTCATGAAAGGTCATCTATTCCAAGTAGAGTCTATGATATATTAAACCATTCATAAGATTTCATTAAAAGAGTTTCAAAAGTACTTCACAATATCAATAAATGAATCTTGGGAATTGAAGGTGGAATACTTAGACACCTTCATGGCCTACTTAGCCCACCTATTTTTTTTGAAAATGTCATTGAAAAACAAGAAACATTGATGTACCTTTAAATTTTATACAAACTGACACAATTTGCAAATATTTTCATATTACAATTCGAGTCTACTTGCAAATAAAAATATTTTTATTGGTTTTAGCCTACTTAGTACTTTGTCCAAATATTTGAAAACGAAAATAATTAGATAGGATGTAGTTCTTTATCTCTAGGACACTCAAAGAATGCCAAAAGGTTGTCAGCTACTAGCAGTATGATCCTAATTAGTTTCAAAATGTTGTCATTAAGTATTTGCATTGGCAAACACAGCTAAAGATACCAGCACATATATTGTATATACAAAATAAAGTTTTGGTTTCAAAATATTAATATTTAAATATTCTATGAAATAAAATTCTATATCACAAGAATGAAGGTATTTCTTCACACAGCAAAATAGGAGATTAAAGTAGAATATTTAATATCTTCTTAAAGCTGAAACAAATATGACTGTTGGCCTAAATGAAAACGCTATTTTGAATCATGACTGTTGGAAAAATAGGGATATGAGGAGCATTCAGTTTCACCACTTGGTTTACAGCCATATCAATATATTAATTAGAAAAGAGTAGTAGAATGCCCACTAGGGGTGCATTTTCAGTGCATTTCCAAGTACCACAAAGGGCAAAATGGGTTTTCAAGAATGTATTCAATATTACCATGCACTCTGTTTCATTTGTCTTACTGCCTGTTCTATCCAATATGGAAGAATAAGTTAAGCTGTAACAAAAATCTTCCATTACATTTTCTGACAAAAACATCAAAGACCTTCCCTGTAAAACTGAGAGAAGTTGGTAGTAATTTGAATCATCTGTGTTTCAGTTTTATTATTGATGTTGAAAATATTTGGAAGTACTGAACCACATGGGGTTTGGGAAATGAAATTAGAAACCTTTCTTATGCTCTATTTGTGTTTTGGTTATATTAAATTTGCTCTTTCTTTTCCTTCTACAGCAAGTGCCTGGTTTCTAGAAAAAAGTGGAAATCACAGATGCAGCTAGGAATTCAGTGCATTGCTTCAACTGTAACAGGTCAGTAGATCAGTCCATCATCACTCTGCACATGCTGTTTTCTTTTTCACAACTTTCTCAGTTGGTTCTGTCTGGTTTTCTAAGACAGTAATGATTTGGGTTTTTTACAAAGTTATGTTTCTATCAGTCCCTCCCCAATGACTTTTGAACCCTTTGGCCAACATGAAACTAACTTGTCAGAAGAGTTGGTAGAGGAAGACACTAGATTTTTCCAAGCAATTAAAACTGGATAATAGGAGGGAGAGACATAATTTAAGGCTTTTGCCAAGAGACAGTATTCATACATATTTTCAAGAGGTAGAAGGTATCTGGTGAACCATTATAAAGCATTAGTGCATAAGTAGCTCTGGCAAACATATCAGGGGTAAGCAAACAGGCATGGAAGGGAATCAGAAAGGAGGATGCGGGGATATGGCAGCATAGATTCAAAACTCAAGGAAAAAATTGTGTATTTTATTGAGCATAGGCAATATTAAAACATTAGAATCCTTCTGTTTCAATGTTTGCTTAATATGGGCCCAAGATAAAATCAGCAAATAGGATAAAGATAACACAAAAGCTTTATGTAATGTAATGTAGAAGTATAATGATCTAAATTTAGAAATGTATTTGGGTACTGGGTTGCTGGGATAAAGGGCTTCTAATGTACAAAAAGAGGATGTACTTCAGTCTGCATCAAACTGAAACAATACCGTTTCAAAAATTGAAAATTAAATGGAAGAGTGTATTTGGCATGACTCTTCACTACAATATATAGTTCACACCTTGAAGAATTTCAGAATAAATAACTAATGCAAGCATATTCATGTCCTCCCAAGTGGAAATTAGTTTTTTAATGCATCTGGAGAACACAGAAGTGTGAAAATTTACGTTTCCTGTATCTAGAAAGAGGAATGTTACCTGGTAATCTGAAAACAGAAATGGTAGCCAAGAATATTTAATTTTATCCTTTCCCTTTATATTTCTGTAAACTTGACAATTAATGGGAACCAAATCCCAGCCCCTGTACCCAAAAAAAGTAACTTTTTAAGTTCTTGGATATTCAGTTGGACTCTGCAGTCTAAATCATGAGAATGTGAGCCTGTTACTGACCTCAACAACATTAAACTTATTCCAACAACATTAAATTTCCCTTTATTCAACTTCCTCCAAATGCATGCTCAGATGCTCTCTAATCTTCTAGATATCTAAATTTAAGTTAGTGGGCATGAAGAAAAGTTCTTAAACCACAATATCTCTCAGGTGTGCAACACAATCCATGATGGGATTTTCAGCTGGTGCCACTTCGCCTCTTTTGCTTGTAAGAGTTCTCAGACCACACCAGTCATAGGAAGATTCTTGAAGAAGATAGATTGCAGTAAACATTTTTTTTTCTCCCAGAGATTTGTTTTTTTCAATTTTATTTAAAATCTTATAGTAAAAGCACAAAGGTATGTAAGAGACTGACACAAGAACTTGAGTCACACCATTGATGTGGGGGAGTGAGTGGCACAGATTGATTCTCCATGCTGCTGACAAGGACATTTAACTGGGGCCTTGGTGGGTGCAGAGCTATGTGCCTACCTTGAAGTACACCTACTTATTCAAAATGGAAGTTATGTAGTAGGAGAGTTTAGGAGGTTAACCCTGGAGCACTCAGTGACCCAGAGGCTATGGGGTGCTCCTCAGATAGAGGAAACTCAAGTTCATGGCCCTCTTCCAGCTGAGACATGGAGCTCCTCATGGAGCTCCTCATCTCACGGCCTACTGAGTGAACGGGGAATGGGCTCATTCTCTCACTAAAAGACTCCTCCGATACAAATAATGTCTCTAAAAGATATTAATCACTGAGAAACTTGAATCCTTTGCTAACCCGTTTAAATGCCTGTTACCTAGCTTACACATCACAATTTTCCTAGGCTCTCTGACTTCCACATGCAGTTTTAGCTGCCAAAATCAGTTGTGTTGCAGCCTGGAACTATTTATCTTCAGCCACATCTCTCAGCTGCTGAATGGAGCAACTCCAGATGTGAGCTACACTGATGCTGTACTTACTGTCTGGGAATCCCTCCCACACTACCCCCCTCCTAGATATCACATCAGGTAGACTCTCATAAACCTTCCAAAATATTAGAAGATTTTAAAATCTCTTTGGAAATTAATACTTCTCTATCCATGGTTCCAGTTCAAATTAGTCTACCTGAACTTTGGACTCAGGCCTATTTCTCATGTGATCAGCAGTAAAATCTCCATAGGTTCTTACAGAGTGAGGATTGGGCCCATCATACAACTCAGTATTTTGTGAACCAACAGAGATATGGAAAAGAGATTTCCTGGAATGAATTACAAGGACAGAAACTTGTTATCACAGAACAGGTTTCCTTACTCTAAATTATCCTGATTTTATGTCATTCTTTGGAACAATCTACTAGTTACCTATATGACCAAAAAATAAAATTAATGTACATTTCATAAATTTATTCATAAAGTTAATTACACTTTAAAACTACATATAGATGAGTACTAAACCAAAAATTTTAAAAGTCACAATTTTCTTCAGGTTGGTTTCTGCTTCTCTATAAACCAATGTAAAAACTTTCCTAGAAAATCAAAGGTGCAGAACCAGGCTCTCACAAGTTGTCTGTTTCTTAAGTTTTATATGTTCTGTGTCTGTGACAGGTTTTTATGTTTTTCCCTTTAGGTGCCTTTCTGAAGATGAAAGTGATAGCCTCACCATAGTGCAACTTTATCCATAGCTGCTTGATTTCTGATTCTTTCTGCACGTGTTGATTCTCCAAATTCATGTTGATTTGATTTACTTGTCTTTTATAAATCTGAAGGCATTGTAATTATTGTGAAGAAAAGTCAAAACAATGTATTAAAAACATCACAGTAAATTAAACATGTCTAACGTGAACACAGAATTCTGATCCTATTATAGATGCTCAAAAGCTTTGCATGACAGAACTTTAGATATCAGAAATTTAAATCTGTAACATGGCTCTGTGGACTTGAACTGAGCAATCATAATGGTAGACATATGTAGTAACATACTCAAATATTTTCTTTTCAGTAATGATTTGTGAGTAAGCTAAATTTAGCTTGTTTCAAATCTGTCAGTATGTATTAATTTGATTATTTTTTGTCATTTTCAACACTTATTAAAATTTAGATTTTCTCAAAATCATTTTCCAAACAAACTGCACAACCCTTCAGCCTTACTATATATTGCTTCTCTTAAGACCATAGCAGAGAGTAATAAAGATCTTGTTATTTAGAAGTTCACCCTGTGTTGGTAAGCCTCTCACTGGCATTTGATTGTAAAATCTTGTAGCTGAGCCAGAACCTCAGCTGAGAACCTTTAGATCCAAAGGGTCTCTTAAGAGAGGCTGTTATCAGTAACACTGCAATAGCTTAGGCAGGCTTAGGCAGCTCCCTGCTCAGATTGATGATTTTTGCAGTGCCTCTCCTTAGCTACCAAACCAGCTTTCCAGGGCTACATTGTAGTTTAGTAGGCCACATGTGTGAATGCCTTCATGTCAAACAGAAAAAAAGACCAATTATTTTTGCAAATGCACACTAAAAAGAAATATATTTAGCTATAAATGCACAAATTAATGTTTGATTTTGTAGGCTTTGATATTTCCAGAATTGACTCAGGAAAGGCTTAGGATACAGACAAGTCTGAAGTTAAATCAGGATTCGCACACCACCTGAAGTTTCATGTGTGTGATCAAAATACTAATATTGTATATAAGCCCTATAAGGCATCCCTCTCTTAATCAAAGACCTCATCTTTTGTACCTCCAAAATCTAAAATCTTTCTGAAGATCTGAGTGCTAGACCTGTTTCACCCTCAAGACACAACCATGTTCTGTAGCACCAATGGGCTTTCTATAATTATAAGAATTAAAAGGGTTTATAATCTTTGTTGATAGAACATTATCTGGCTGTCTTTTTAATATGCTTAATGTTTATTTAATCACACTCTTCTGTGAAATTAGCATGGTTGGCTGACATCTGCATGGGTGATGAGATCTCATGTTACTTTGACACAAAAAAATAATAAATGCATATATTTGGCCTTGGTAGGTAATATAATTTTTTAATATAATTTTTATCTACCTATGTCATCAAAAGGACAACTAATGTAAAGTGTGGATGTGGTCAGTGTGAGCAATGGAACACTCAAATTCTTCTTTTTTTTTCTGCTCACACTGCTACCACACTCACTGGAATGGATTTGAAATTGTATCCCCAGAGCCCACAGTTCACTTACTTGGTATCAGTATTCATTACACTGAATCACTTCATTTTGATCTATTATGTGATTTGTTTCATTATTATGTGTTTCATTAATAGTTTGTAATACTAGCTCGCTTTGATGCCATTTCTGATTTATCAAGTGTAAATAATGCCTTCCTAATCTGTTTTTCTTCACTTACAGTGGATACCCTCCCTCTGCAGCTGCCTTCCATACTTCAAAATTATTTTCTCTACCTATACAGTGTCTAAATCAGGTTTTGGATTTTCTTCCCTGGATCCAGAGCCATGTACACAACTCTCTAACCCTTTCAATAACACGACCAGCACTGCAGAGGTCTTCATTTCAAGAGCATCGTGGGTGCTTGCAGCACACAATACCAGGGGATCACACTTTGATAAGGAAACCTGAAATACCATATAACCCCCTGCTCAGGTCTTGCTTAGAAGACATGCCAGTTAGCATATTTAGCTTGTGACTAGTGCCAAATCCCAAACGTGCCTCTTCCACATGGTATACAGTGATGTGTGCTGTGTTTGGCACAGAAGTCATTTAGACTCTGTCCCTTGCCAGTGGGATGATTTTTGGAAAAATTGCTGGCCAAAGATAGGGACATTACAAAGATGCCTCCTCATGTGCACTCTGCTGTTCCTACACAGCAAGACTGCTGCCCTGCTTTTTTCCTCCCAACACCCTGCCCTGCCTATGGAGAGCCTGGGCAGATATTGACACTACTGATGCTTCCATGGGGAACAGAGACGTAGCATGGAAAAGGGACTGCCTGGGTCAACAAGCGATCCAGGAATATGGCACACAAAGAAGTCTTGGAAGGAGCAGTGAGATAATTCAATCAGCTGGAGAAGGCAAGGCTGTAGTGGAGAGAAGGTTTTGACTTCTACTGCCTCTCCCTGTTGCAACCTGACTTTGAAGATCTGTGGAAGAATGCAGGCTAGAGGATTTTGCTGTTATGATTAAACCTTTGATTCTGCACTGAAGAGAAAGCCTGAAGCTGGGTGCTAGAATATTTACCCTACAGACCTATCATAGACTCTTAGACAAAACTGAGTCTGAAAATGTCCCTTAAGGGTCCGGTATTAGTTAACTCTACATTTTTCCTCATCCACCTCTCCTGGTGTGCTGTTATATATGTTATTAGGTTGATCTAGATGACACATTTCTGCCCTTTTAAGCCCTTAGTGTCTCAGTTTCTTTTGCTGCTGATGTTAAGGGTTTGAAAAAAGTATAATCATGTTCTTACTGGCTCACTGGACCATTTAATATTCCCCCAGCAACTTCAAGTACTGTTTTTCTGAAACTCATCATACAAAAGTAAGGATTTCTTCCTTTTAAGTACATATGAGCACCTGCATTGCATCTATCCATCCTGTAGTTTGTCAGTTGTGGAAATGGCATGAGGATAAGAAAAAAGGAAGTACCAAGTGCTCCTTTGAGTTCCTTTAAACATCTTGAGTGAATACCATCTAGTCTTTCATTGTTAGTATTTATAAATGTCTTTGCAAATATAAACAACTTCTGCTCACTTATCAGTCTGAAATGGTCCTTTTCACTTCTCCATGAAGAAAGGCAGTAGACTGGAAAAGTTCATAAAATCCTCTGTACTTAGCAGTGCAAAGCAATGTCATAAGTTCCTGTGCTGTGGCTAAACCTTTTTCTTTTGTTTGACTTAAATTCATTTTAAACTTAAAAAAGTGAATCAAGAAGGGGAAAGAAAATGGTACTTTTAATTTACTTTCCAAATTTTTAAAAATTCTTAATTACGTCTTACAGTGTCAGAAGGCATGTTAATATTTCCTTAGGCATTCTATAAATGCTTTTCCCATTTATCATAAAATGTGATATGCATGGTAGTTTGTTGGTTTTTGCATGCACAACAGCAGCAAAAGAGTTGTCAGCATTGTACAAGGTTGCAAGCTTGCTTCCTTAATGTCTTCCTATATCTCTGTCTTCTGCTATCATTTTTTATATATTTTTGTCTGTCTTTGATGATATATTTAAATACAAGCTATGAAGCAACTTTAAAGGTCACTGACATCCATTTCTAAACAATAAATGTAAATTTAAGAAATCCTAAGTTAAATCTTTAAAAAAATCCAAATAAATAATTTCTTCTTTCATAGGTAATTTAAAAATCCCTATGCTATCTTCAAAGCATGGCTATTCTCTGTCTGCTTAGAACTGGAGTCTATCTATCATGTACAGTTGAATATATTTATATGCTTCTAATGTTTGGACATTCTGGAAATATAATAAAACAAACTAAAGCCACAATTCACCATGAAATTTAGGTATGTGCCTAAAATGTAAGTATGTGCCGAAACAGTAAGTATATAACCATTCCCACTGCTCTGATTTATAGTCTTTCTTAATTTAGGTGTGCACCTAAGAACCCCACAATGCTATGTCTCTTCCTTTGAGATTTCATGTGGTGGGTGTGTGTGTGTGTTGGCATTTTCACATGAGCCTTAGCATGCTACAGAAAAGAGACTGAGGTGTACCAAGTACACATATCAATATCAGGGTGTTATAAAGCAAAGTAATTTCAGAAGCCAGGGAACCTTAGAGTATTATTTGTAAGTGCAAAAGTGGGCTGACATATGGAGATACTTGATTCATCCTTCTTTCAAGATTTTAAAAGTCCAGAGTTTGAAAAATGTTTCTATATGAATCTACATGTAGACCTATAAATAAAATAATCGAAAGCTAAATAAAGAAACCAATTGCTGTTTATATTTTAAAAATACATAGTATTTTAATATTAATTTTCTAAACAGTATACCAATTTATGAATGTATTTCCAATTTGTGCTTATGTTAATTTGCTGAAATATTGTCCTAATTGAAAGGAAATGTATCCTCCCTTAACAAAAAGGTATCAGAGCATACAGTGGCTGTTTGAATGAAGCTAGTTGGGCAAAAAGACAATTAAGTATTTTAGTGCATAAATGTTAAACATACAGCCTATATTACAACTTCCACTGACACCTGTGTGTATAGTTTAAACATGAATCTATTGAAAATACCTAAAACCCATGAACATTTTGGAGAATGGTTCTTACTTGATGCTCCTAAAGAAACTGATTTCACATGCATCTGTGCCTGAGGGCACTGTTTTAACCTGGAAAAATAGTTAAAGCCAGTTGTGTGGAAGACACAGTAGTGAGACTATGTCTGAGTGAGTGAAGGAGAAAATAAATGTTCATCAGATTCTCCATCAGGTCAACCCAGTTTTATGTCAAACACATCTAGACAGAGGGAATCACAGTGCAGGAAAAGACACTCGGTGCCTTTGGGAGAGAAATAATATTAGAAGGTAGTTAGAAAAGGAAGGAATTCGGAAGGAAGGAAGGAATTTGGAAGGAAGGAAGGAAGGAATTCGGAAGGAAGGAGGGAAGGAAGGAAGGAAGGAATTCGGAAGGAAGGAAGGAATTCGGAAGGAATTCGGAAGGAAGGAATTCGGAAGGAATTCGGAAGGAATTCGGAAGGAAGGAAGGAAGGAAGGAAGGAAGGAAGGAAGGAAGGAAGGAAGGAAGGAAGGAAGGAATTCGGAAGGAAGGAAGGAAGGAAGGAAGGAAGGAAGGAAGGAAGGAAGGAAGGAAGGAAGGAAGGAAGGAAGAAAGAAATTCGGAAGGAAGGAAGGAAGGAATTCGGAAGGAATTCGGAAGGAAGGAATTCGGAAGGAAGGAAGGAAGGAATTCGGAAGGAAGGAAGGAATTCGGAAGGAAGGAAGGAAGGAAGGAAGGAAGGAAGGAAGGAAGGAAGGAAGGAAGGAAGGAAGGAAGGAAGGAAGGAAGGAAGGAAGGAAGGAAGGAAGGAAGGATCTGAACTAAAAGAAAGTGCAGAAACTAAAGCACTAAACTGCAATTGCTAAAAGTACTGCCAAACAAAGGAAAATAGATTTTGGAATAATTTTGAATGGACACATGCAAAAATTGATTAGACCTCTAGAGTACAATAATATTCTAATGGCAAAATGAGACATATACAAGCAAAAGTTTGAGTGTATTTTGAAAGGGCAGTCTGTACAACACAGCTAAAGAAGAGTTGGAAAAACATCATTGTTAGGAACCTGAAGAACTGAAAAATACTTTAGAGCAAAGATAAGAGGATTGGAAGCTTACTTCCTGGACATCTAGGTCTGAGTTGATAACAGTCTACAGTGAAAAAACAGAAGGACATACACACACACACACAAAAAGTATTCCTAAAGTAGACCAAGATTCTAAGGGGCAAAAAAGGGGAAAAGTTGTAACTCAGAACAAAGAAAAGTGGTGATACCCATAAAAATGTTTTCTTTAAAGAAAGGTGGAGAAAAAGGAAGACATGAATAAAATCTCTTCAGAGAAAAATTAGCTTTACATGAGAAATGAATGTACTTGGTTTATGAAATATGTATTTATGTCTGAGATCTCATTTTTGTCCTTCAATTATACTTTGTAATTAATAATTTCTGAGGTTTAGTAACAACATTGGCTTGCTGAATGCATGCTGGTTTGTACACTGTGTGTATACAAACACTTCTGGCCTTGATACAGCTCCACAGAAGTTATGCCAGTCTAACAGAGAGGAAATTTGTTTCTGTTGTTGTTATTATTACTATTTGGGAACCCTTTCATTTGTTATCTTTAAAGTGAGGAAACAAACCAGAAGACATTCTTCTTATCAAGTATCAAATAGCCTTTAATTTAAGTTTAAATGTTCATCTATTGCACTGCCTTTCTTTTAACAGAGAGCTATTGTTAACATGAAAATCAGTACGAAAGAATATTATTTCCCTCTCAAATGCAATGGCGGCTGAATCCAAAGAGAGAAAACCGAACCAACCCACCAACCAAAAGAAGGAGAGGAGAGGAGAGGAGAGGAGAGGAGAGGAGAGGAGAGGAGAGGAGAGGAGAGGAGAGGAGAGGAGAGGAGAGGAGAGGAGAGGAGAGGAGAGGAGAGGAGAGGAGAGGAGAGGAGAGGAGAGGAGAGGAGAGGAGAGGAGAGGAGAGGAGAGGAGAGGAGAGGAGAGGAGAGGAGAGGAGAGGAGAGGAGAGGAGAGGAGAGGAGAGGAGAGGAGAGGAGAGGAGAGGAGAGGAGAGGAGAGGAGAGGAGAGGAGAGGAGAGGAGAGGAGAGGAGAGGAGAGGAGAGGAGAGGAGAGAGGAGAGGAGAGGAGAGGAGAGGAGAGGAGAGGAGAGGAGAGGAGAATGTGAATATACAGGAAAGAAAGTGTAAAGTTGCTCCCCCACCACCACCAAATTGTCTGGCAAACTGAACACCTTTCAGATCTACTGAACTCTTCCTGGAAGATGGGTCGGCTCCTAATTCTGTCACATTCTACCCTTTAGTGAAGTGGTTCAGGGCAAATATACCAGAAAATTTGTCCCACATATGGAGCAGGGAGGGGAGGATGTGGGACACTTGGCCCCAGCAGTTACCTTTTCAAATCTGCAAGCAGTGGAGTAGCCTTAAGCAGGATCTCATGACTTCTGAAGATGATGTACAGTGATACTGATGCCATTTATGGTCTTAAATATCTCCTGCATTGCTCAGAGGCACCTTCTGCCCTTTTAGTATGTTGGACCTTGATCTCCTCCATTTTATTCTCTCCTTCTTAAATTTGACACCTTCGAGTTACTCTCTTACCCCACCTGCAGCCTAAGAAATTTAGGTTAGGATTTCAGCTCTAGGAGCACATTTGCTCTCCCACTGCCATTCATGTTCACTCTATAAACCTCCATTATAAGTTTGTGGCATCTTTTAGACCTGTATATGTCACAGACTCAAAGTAACTTAAAGTGTACACTAAACCATTTTACTGAAGACATAACTATAAGAAGCCTCTGGGGAAACCTTATAGCACCTTCCACTACCAAAAGGGGCCTACAAGAAAGCTGGAGAGGGACATTTTACAGGGGCATGTAGTGATAGGACAAGCAGAAATGGCTTCAAACTGACAGAGGGCAGGTTTAGATTAGATGGTAGGGAAGAAATCCAATTACTGTGAGGGTGGTAAGGCACTGCAACAACAGATCATTCCGCAGAAAAGTTGGGGAGGTCCCACCCCCGGCAGTATTCAAGGACAGTTTGGATGGGGCTTTAACAACCTAGTCAAGAGGAAGGTGTCCCCGGCTCAGCAGGGGAATGGAACTGGATGATCTTTAAAGTCCCTTCAAACCCAAACCATTCTATGAAACAGAATAATGCTGAAAACTTGTTGGCTATAAACTACAAACTTGCAGCTAAATTAGCTTTATCATTAAATACCTTCTCTGCTCACAAGGTAATCCTGAAAGCATAGAATGAATCATAGAATGGTTTGGGTTGAAAGGGACCTTAACTGAATATATTGTATTAGATATAGGTGCTGACTGAATTATTAAAAGATATCTTGAGAAAGAAGCAATTTGTATTACAAGTCTCAGGCAAGAAAGATCATGTGGATTGTAATGAGAATAAAATACAGGGTTCCAAAAGGAATTGAAATAAAGTACAGTTATACCATTGTAACAGAGATTGCATAGCAAATGTGTATTATTTAAGAACCATTATGTGACAATGTAATTAAAAGACTCTTGTGTGATAACATGCAAAATAACTAGTCAAATTAGTTTCATGTGTGCTTTTCACTTACCAAAGTTTGATTTTTGTGTGTTCAGCACTCTTTGAATACTGTAATGCGTGCTGCAGTCTTTTCTTGAAATCTGGGGTGTATATCAGTAAAAGCTAATTTCCTAAAGGCAATTTTATACTTACCATGTACATTTAAGAGTTAGAAGGCAGATTTCTCAGCTGTCCATATGACTTCTTCTGTTTAATTAATGAAGTTAAAGGGACTATATTTAGTCACAGAGCTTAACGTAACACTGCCCTATCACAGTCTCACTGCCATTCCTATTAAGATATTCCAGCAACGTGGTTGAACGAACTCACTGCTCTATTTTAAGAAGGGAGAGGGCATGCTCATAAAATATTCGAGAGGCTTAAAATTTTTTTTTAAAAGGTGAAGAGGTCAATTAGTTGCTCATCCCGTATGGCTGGAGATGCAGGAGGACAGAGAGGGCAGAAGGGCCAAGGGTGGGCGGTAAATGCGCCCCCACCCCGCCAGCAGCCCGAACCCTGTGATTCCCGTGTGACTCCCGGAGGCAGGATGCTGGTGGCCTCCCGTGACCGGGTAGCCACCGTGGACTTGTGTCCCCCGCCGGACTCCCAGGGCGACGGCTGCCGCGGGCCGCCCGGGGGAGTCTGTGTTCCTCGGCGGAGAGCGGCGCCGGCTCCGCCCGGGACGGCTGCTCCCGACCTCGGCTGCTCCCCCCGCCCCGATTTGGGAACGGCCGGCGGAGCCAGCTCTGCTACCGAAACACCCGGGTGAACTCTGAGGAGGGACCGTGCTCCGTGAGCAGCCGGGGCTGCGAGGAAAGGGGCGGGGAGCAGTAAAAGGCGTCGTGAGTTCCCCTGGTGAATTTTACGCCTAAAATACGATTTCTCCAGGTGGCGGAATAAAACGGTGTCTCCTCACCTTCCCCCGAACGCCTCTGAGGCAGTGTGAGTCACGGCACAATCCGAGAACTGCACCTCGCAGCAGCGTTTCACAAAGTTAGGGGAGCGACGGCAGCGCTGCCTACGGGACGGTCGGGACAGCGGCCGCCGCCCCGCGCGGAACTCTCCGGCCCGGGCGCTCAGCGCGGCCCCGCGCTGCGGGCTGGTCCCGCTCCGCGCGTCGGGCGTCACGGCGGGGCATCGCTGCCCGTGGCTGCCCCCAGTCACCGCACTGGGGCGGCGGCGGCGGCTCCCCCCGGTCCGAGGGTGCCCGCTCGCAGTGAGAAGCCCGGGGGGACCCCCGCCCTCCTGGCCGCCCCGTCCGCATCCACCCGCGTTCCGCCACTCCGCCCCCGCGCCGGCGGGGCAGACACAACCCAAACTGTTCGGAGGACCCCGGAGATCGGCAGCGGAGCCGGCGGCAGCGCCGCGACACCCTGCTCCCGCGGCCCCGGCCCCGGGGGGCGCCGGCCACACCCCACCTCTCCCCGCCGACCCGCTCTCTCGCCGCCGCCGTGCCCACCTCCCCGGGCCGGGCAGCCGAGAAACCACCTCCCCCCGCCGCCGCAGGGCCGTGCTCCGCACCCTCGGGGCAGCGCCGGGCCCTCCCCTCCCGGCCGCCGAGCGCCCCCTTCCCCGCCCCTGCGCCAGTGCCGGTGCCGGTGCCGGGCGGGGGGCGGTGGCAGCGAGGGAAGAGGGATGAGGTCATCCTCTTTCCCGGCGTCAGTCAGCTGGGTGGTGGCGGCGGCGGGTGCGGGCGGAGGCGGGCGGGGAGGCGAGTGCGGGATGCGCTGCTCCGGGCAGCGCAACCCTGCCTGCTCCCGGCTCGAGCAGAGCGTGGCGGCGGCGGCCCCGGCACCGCCGGCCCCCGCGGAGGCGGCGGCGGGGCGGGCGGGCTGAGCGCGTCTCCCCGCAGACAGGCGGCGCTGCGGACGCGGCCGCCGCGGAGGAGCCGCCCGCGGGCGCGCAGCCCGGCGCGGAGCGGGGACAGGGGACGCGGGGAGCGGCGGGTCCGCGGCGGCGGAGGGCGGGAGGCAGGAGTCAGGAGGCGGAGGAGGAGGAGCAGGAGGAGGCGCGGGATAAAGGAGCGCTCGCTGCTCCCGCTCGCTCTCCAGCGGGGCTGAGGGAGGCATCATGGCCGCGAAGTCGGACGGGCGGCGGAAGATGAAGAAGGGCGGCGAGGTGGCGTTCACGCCGCTGCAGAACTCCGAGCACTCGGGCTCCGTGCAGGCGCTGGCCCCGGGGCTGCCCGCCGGCGCCGGGCCGGGCGGCGGCAGCGACGACGACGAGGCGCCCGGGGGCGGGTGCTGCAGCGGCGGCGGCGGTGGGGACGGCTCGGGCGGCGGCTCCCGGTGCTGCTGCTGCTGCTGCAGCGGCGGCAGAGGAGGAGACGGCGGAGGGGGCGGTGGCGGGGGCTCCCGGGGCTCGGGCGGGGGCTCGTCCTCCTTGTGCCTGCGGCTGGGCAGGGAGCAGCGGCGCTACTCGCTGTGGGACTGCCTCTGGATCCTGGCCGCCCTGGCCGTGTACTTCGCGGACGTGGGCACCGACATCTGGCTGGCGGTCGACTACTACCTGCGGGGCCAGCGCTGGTGGTTCGGGCTCACCCTATTCTTCGTGCTGCTGGGCTCCCTCTCCGTGCAGGTCTTCAGCTTCCGCTGGTTCGCGCACGACTTCAGCACCGAGGACAGCGCCGCCGCCGCCGCCGGGCACTGCCCCGCCGCCGAGAGCAAGCTGCTGGTGAGCAGCGGCTCCGCGGCCGCGGACATCGACGCCGCTCGCCCCAGCACGCCGCAGCGACAGGCGTCCACCGCCAGCAAGGGCAACGCCACCAACAGCAGCAGCAACAGCAGCAGCAACGCCGCCGGCAGCGGCGCCGCCGGTCCCCGCGCTGGCGGCGGCCGGTCCGCGTCCTGCGCCTTCTGCATCTGGCTCCTGCAGTCTCTCGTCCACATCCTGCAGCTGGGGCAGGTCTGGAGGTGAGGAGCAGGGCGAGGGCGGTGCGAAGGCCGGGGCTTGAGCCCCTGGCCACGGGGGAACGTGCCCGGCCCCGGGCGGGACTGCATTCGGCGAGCGGCCGCCTGCCCCACCTCGGGGTCCCTCGTCGGGACAGCGCTCCCTGGCCCGCTCGGCCGTCAGGGTGACCGGGTTCCCGCGGGGCTGGTCGGGCGCGGGGTGCCGGGGGGAGCCCCGCCGGGTCCCGGAGCGTCCTGTGCTGCACGGGCGGCCGCCGCCCCGGGAGGCGCCCGGCTGCCTCCAGCCCGCGCAGCGCCAGGTGCCCAGGACTTCCTGGGAAACCTGCGCCGGAGGCTCGGTAAAATAAGGGAACCGGCGGGGAAAAGGGGACATAACCCGGTAATGCGCATCTCCTGGTCTTCTCACATGTGGCCAGGACACCTTTGCCGCCAGCAGGGAACTTCACTGGCAGTGGAGAGTTACTTTCCAGTAACGCCCTGATGCTGGGTTTTGAGATTTATGTGTACATATGCTGCCAACAGTCATCTCCTTCATGTGCATATCCATTTTCTGTATATGTGATGTATTAAAGGAATGTCTTCTAAATCAAACTTTTGAGTAGCAGTTCTCAAAACCATCTGCAAGCGTACTGTGCGCTATGGACATGTACTGTGCATTATGGAAAGGATGTGCTGAAGTAGGTTGTGAAAGGCACTTGCTGAAAAAGGAGATGACATCATAGTTTGCAAAAGTAAAGTTTTCCTTCAATTCTAGCAAATTTCTGGGAAAAATTCATATGGAGGGTGAATGCCCTGCAAATACATTTAGTGCTGCCTGAAAAGTGCAGAGTTCAGAAGGTATAGTGTATAAAGAGGTAAAACATTCATATTGAATTTGGGAAGATAGATGCTGTGTTGAAGAAGGTCATGCAGTAGGGCAAGTGCACTAAAGCAACAGCTGAAAATACCTTTTGGGTTTCTTGTCTGATGGACAGAAAGAAATTATGTCATCCTTCTGTTTTGAAACACTGGGGACTTTTCACAAGTACTTCACTAGAGAGTTTAATTTGTTGTTGCTGTAAACTTCTAATGGTGGCACTTTTAATATCCATCTCATCCTTTAGGGCAAAGACTGTCTTTTGCTTTGTTAGTGCAGTATCCAGTACAGCTCAGTTCTGCTTGTGGCCCTTAAGCATCAAGGAGTCCAAGTGCTGCTAGATAATTGACCAAAGATCTTACGATGCCAGAACTAAGTATCTTTTGCTTTGCAGAGTAGTTGGTTCATTGTAAAAAATACAATTTCCTAAACTTGTGAAACTAACTCAAAGTTACAAGTGTGCTTGTATTTACAATGACATGACTTGAGAGGGAAGCAGAATTTTGAACAAAAAGTGATGCTTTGTTCCAGATCTTGAACACTTTTTGGCTCCTTTATGTTCTACTTTCACAGTTGTTTAACAGAAGTTTAGGACTTTCTGAATGTGATGGTTTTTGTGTAATGTTTAGTCCCCACCCTGCAGAGATAGAAAAGTAAGTACAGTGGCTTAAATTGTACTTAGAAATTCATGTTGATACTCATACACATAGAAGTCAAACAGTGTGGATCATGCTGAGTGACAAAGAAGAGAGTTTTACAAGGTCTGGTGTCACGACTCTGTATTGGAGAACACAAAGAGCAGGGAGGGCTGTGGGTGGAGCAGGGTGGGATCGGATACAGTACAGCACTTCTGTCAGATGAGGTGTCTGGGATTTAGAGCTCTCCAGCTGCTTGCTTTTTGTTGAAGCACAGTGTCTTTTAACATAAGATTTGCTCCTTGTAAGAGCACCTAGTCCTCTATATTTAAAGCTAGATGAGTCTCTTTTGATCATATGCAGCTTTTCTTCATGTTTTATGAAGAATATTAAACTGATGAGGCATGTTAGGGTGTTATTTATGGTTTAGCCTGTTACACGTTTTTTTTTTTAGCCTGTTACACTTTTCTTTTTTTCAGTGAAACAGAGCCATCAAGTTGCTTGTCTGTCAGTAACTTCCTAGTATATATTTGCAGTTTTCCACAAACTTAGAAATTATATGGTCAGCAGTATGGAGTGTTTTATATCAGCACTTCATAACTGATTAAAGTGGCTCCATTTTATTTCCCTACGTATATTCCTGATTAGGGAGAGCCCTTGGAGACATCTACAGCTAATAATCAGCACCAAAGAGGAGAGGTCACATCAAACCCTGAGAAACTCTGCACATAAGCATGGTGTTAGAACTAACATGATGTGTAGAAATTTTCTGTAAAATAGTGTCTTTAATCAGACACTCAATCGTTCAGAACGTTTGCTCCACAGTGTAACTGTGCTCAAGCACTGGCTTGAGCAAATAGCTCAAGCTGTTTAGGCTGAAAGATGATCCAAAGTGTTTTCCAGTTGCCTGTGTTTGGAGACTAACTCCTTCTTTGACACAGCTGAACAGACCATGCTGGCTGAGTGAGCACCACAAGTGCACACGTGGTGGGGTCACCATCAATCGACAAAACCTGTTACCCTTTGTTCTGTGACTCTCATTAAGTTTCCTCTTAGCTTTCATATTTTTCCTTCTCTATTTCTTTTGCCCCTGGTTAAAGCTCTCCTGTAACTACATTTAAGTTTTCTGTTACTTATTGCACTGAATCTCCCACAAGTAAAAATGACAGTAACATGTCCGTCATTTCTCTGTCAGGGAATGAGGAGAAAGTTTGCTTGTGCCTGATTCTCAAGATACTGAAACTGGTAATCATTCTGGTTTTGTGTGGTATTTATTGTCTTCTGTCTCCTCTTAAAATGAATTGAATCTTGAGGTCTTCAATTTTCCTTTATTTGTCCCATTGCAAAAGGTTTTGGGGGCAACTGTGTCAACCTCTTATTTAAGGAAGCCATCCTGAGGAATGAGCGGTACAACTGACAATCCCAATGTTCTTAATATTCTTGAATTAAATAAAAAAAGGTGTAAAAATATATTTTTAGTGATTAGTTCTGTCAGAATGACTTTTAACAATTTCAAAGCTTTTCCTTTGAGATTAATTTTTTGTTTACAAATATTCTGAAAGCCAGATCATTGAAAATGATTATGTGTTAATTTTGACTAAAATGTGCTAATGGGAAATGAATGAGGTCTTTAATGTGGTATGGAACAATGCTAGAAGTAGGCAATCTAAAATTACTAAAACAGTTTTTATTCCTAGAGTGTGAAAAAGGGGAGCTGCAGGAGCAGCTAAGCTGCCAATCAGTTCTGAATAAAAATGTAATTTTTTTTTTTCTTTTGAAATTGGTATAACTTTCACCCCAAAAAAACTATGGAATATCAAATTCCTCCTTTTTGAAGAATATTTTTTTTCCCCCCTCTGGGGTTTGGCTGTTCACAGACTTCCTGATAACACTGTCCACTTGTTAAAATTCCAGTGAAGTCTCTGAGGATCTGCTTACCCCAGCAGAGTGCAGCAACTAGGCATTTGTTAGCAGCTAATTTCACATTAAAATATGACCAGTGATGAGATTCTACCTTCAGAGATAGACACAGGTACGTTTCCTTATCCGTATTTCCAGTGTGTTCTGCTTTTTACCAATATATGGGCATGGAAACCACACTATGGAGCCCTCTTCTCCCAAGTATGTGCTGTAAGAAACCTGTCTTATTATTAGCAGACTCTGGGGGGTACAAGCAGGATGTAATGCACAGAGTGTTTCTATCCCATTCAAAGGAAGAAATGGAAGTGGATGCTTTAACTGATAGTCTGTAAGGACTATGTAGATGTATATGGGTCAGTAGGACTCAGATAAACTACTGCCCTTTGAGCTTGGCCTGAGAGTATGTAACCACTGCCCTTGAGCATCCCTTTGATTCACTACACTTCACAGGCTTAGCCGTGACTTTCAGATTTTGCAGTGGATAGCAGGACTTGGTGACTGCGTGTAAGAGATCATAGCGTTCACTTGGCAACTGTGGAGCTGGTTCAGTTCCTTAAAAAAATTTTCTAGCTGAGGTCTTTGGTCTGGCAGGATCAGATAGCCATGCTCCTCAAGCTAGGTAAAGGGATCCTGAAGGTCAGCTCTGGGGAGGAGTGTGGGTTGTGGGAAGTTGGGTGAGCAAGAGGAGGAGACTGGAGGACTTGCTGGTGCCCATCTTGTGGTGTCTGGAAAGCAAGAAGAAGCTCCCTGAGGCAACTCTTGTGCCTTGCAGCAGGGTGGTGTGAGCAGGCTGCCTTGGTGCTCCGAGTGCTTGGGAGTTCCCACAGTGTCTGTCATTTTGTCTGAAAGGCTGCAGTCAAAGTGCCTGAAAGGGAACTGTCAAGTTTCAGCAGCTAACAAGGCCAGAGGAAGGGTGAATCATTGGAAAGAAGAGGACTGGAAATTACCCTTTTAACTTATTTCTGGATATACTGCAATACTGAGATGATTAAGTATATCCCTCTCAAGAGAGTGAGGGGGTTTGACTGAGACTTCCTAGCTCTGTGGGAAACCACCTAGAGAAGGAGGAGGAGACACCAAGTTGATTACATGTTTTTCCAGGTGGCATTGTCCAGGACAGTTGTCTGTTCCAAAGTGGGTCTTGTTCCCTGGCAAATAATGCTATGGTTTAGCTATCTCTGTTTATGTGTAATACTACGAAGCCATTATTTTCCTTATCCTTCCTGGTTCTTATTCAGAAAAAAAAAGTAGTTGGAGCAAGGTTGTAAAGGTGATGCTGGATTCTGAGACAGGGTGAGTTGTAATTTCTCTGGTGCCCTGTGGAAACATTTTTCACAGGTCTGGATCATCTGCCAAAGAAATGTCATTGCTTATGCTCATAACCTTCACCTCTGCAATAGTTTGATGCTCTTAGAAGTAAAAAAAAATAAAGGAAATGGTGTCTGCCCTGCATGTGAGAAAACCTTATGACTTTTTCAGGTGCTCACCATTGAGCAGGACTGGCCCCCTAAACTGGAAGTATGAGCAAGGTAGCTCAAATTAAGAAAAACATCATCAATATTAACCCAGCTCAACTCCAAACTTAAATAGGTTCATTTCTTTTTGCACTTTCGATCTACATAGTGGTTTTGACACTTTTGTTCATCAGCAGTGTAGGAGTTTGGTGTAGTTATGTGGTCAATAATTCCAGCTGCCATTGGACTTCACACTAAGATGTGATAATATCTCAATCTGACACCAGTTTTTCTCACTGTTTTGAAATCTGTCAGATAATTTGTCACATGGAGCCCAAATTTATGAATCATAGCCATTTCCTAGACAAGATTATTGCATATCCTCCCCATCTGTCTCTAAGTGTAGTGAAATGCTGCCACTCAGCAATGCCATATTTCTTTTATTGAGTTACTGCAGTGCTTGAGTTAAAGTCCTACTGACTAACTATTTTGCTTGCTGTATCTTTAGGTCTCAGGAAAGGTTATGGGCTGTCAGAAACAGGAAATAAAGTTGTTGGGTTTTTTTCCCTCTCAGCAGGATTAGAAGGGGCAGCCCACCCTTTAAGTGACCACATTTAAACTTTTGGTAATATATTCAGCAGAATAAATATTCAAAAAAAATTTTTTTTTTCCTTTTTTATTCTTTTTTTCTTCTTTTTTTTTCTGAAGACAGTGGTATGCAGATGAAGTCTGTACCTTTCATATTTTTTTGGAAACACAGAAGTGAAGCTTTACTATGTTCTTAAAAATCTCTTACAAGTCTGCATACAAATCAGATTTGGTATTCAGTTTATTCTAATAACCTTAGCTATGTGTAAAAGATGCTGATGTACTTTAGAAGAAAGATACTGTATGTTAATTATTAACAAGCGTTCTCTCTGTAGAGAATATTTATCAGTTACATAAGTTTTCAGATTTTCAAAGGACTGCTTAAGCACTAAAATTTCTGATCACTCAATTGGCTTAGTAGGAAAACGAATATTTTATACACAGAATGCTTTCTAGAAACTTATATAGGGGAAGAATTTATATTTGCCTTTTTCTAAGAGTGGAAAATTGGTAAGATTGCAAGGGTTTGTGTTTCAGAGGATTCCATGTCACCATATATAGATATTGTTCTA
Organism: Aphelocoma coerulescens; assembly: GCF_041296385.1. NCBI lineage: Eukaryota > Metazoa > Chordata > Aves > Passeriformes > Corvidae > Aphelocoma > Aphelocoma coerulescens. Next base: position 128,190,747 of record NC_091015.1, read on the forward strand.
GAGTCCTCTGATGCTGTGAAGGAATGACTATTCATACATACCACAAATTCAAAGAAATGCTTCACATTACAATTTGTTTCTAAATGTTATAAACTTGCAGAAGGTTCTTGAAACCAGATGAGGGAATTTTTTTTGGTTTTGCTTTTTATTAAAATTTCTGTTACTTACATCAGGGAAAGTATTTATTGCTGGAAGGTCAGTTTGCATGTCCACAGCTCTTGTGGGAAAGCAAAAAAGTGTACCACCACAGCATGATCTGTAGCCTCAGTTATCCTCCTTCATTCTTCAGGTTATTTACATCACAGTTTAACTTGTTCAGGAAAGTATTCTTCTTGTCAGCTGGCTTAAGTCCTTAATATTTGTCCATAAGAACTGATTTGGCCACAAAGACACAAAAGCTCTAATAAAACTAAAATTAAATCAATTCCTATGTCACTTATAACAGTGTTACCTTGTTCTTCTGTCTCTCTGTTCCAATTAAGTAGCTTTTAATGTATAGCAGATAAATCACAACAGTTACTTACATTTTCAGTAAATAGGTTGTTTGGGAGGAATTTATCAGGCACAGACAAAATCAATAGCTCTTTTGCTTGCACTTCAAGTAGAAAATTTTGGTTGCTAAAGTATATTTACAAAGTGGTGCCTTTTTTGCCAATTTTAGCACAGCTGTCAGTTGTATGCATTGTGTCAAGTGGACAGATAGGCATGGAAGGGGCAAACAGGCTATAAAAAGAACTGCTTCAATTTACTTGATTTTTAAAATGAATGGAGGCTGGTATAAAAGAGCACATGAGGGAGAACTGAGGGAGCATGTAGAAAAGGAAGCAGGTTCTGAAAAGGCATGGGAATAGCAGTTAATCCTCCTAACTAGGTACCTAACTCCAGTTTATTTCCTTTCAGCCACTGACCATAGAGGGATTATTTGAATAATTTCCTAAGTGACTGCTTGAGAAACTGTAGAAGCAGGCAGGAAAACAGAAGAGTTTTATGTCTGGGAAAACTCACAGCAAAAATGTCAGACACACAGAGAAAATGCTAGATAAACTCTCACTGCAGTGAGTATTCATCTGAACAATGATAAATAAAAATGTGAGATATCAGTCTGGCATAAGCTGACAGGAGAGTACTCTAAAACATCTTTTCATAAATTTTAGAATTAAAAAATAACAGGTCTTGGATATATGTTTTTCCAAGAGATTTTACCTGAATTTTCTGACAACCATAACAAGAATTATCATCTCCCCGTGGGCTCTGATTGCTGAAGTGGTTTCTTATCACTCTCCTCATTCTGTTTGCCTGCCTGAAAGGCTGAAATGGGTTATAATGTACTTTTCCCCCACAAGATAAAATAATTGCTATATTATGTTATTATTTTCATTACTTTTCCTTTTACAACAAGCCTGTGCTGTTCAGTATGTTCATGGTATAAGGCTTGTATGGCAAGCCACATAAATCTTTTTGATTGGCAGGGATAATCAGTGGGGGTGGTTAATGTTATCAATCACAAATGATTTGATGTCACGAGTTGGAGCACATGGAGCGAGACTATTTTGTGGGGTGTTTTCAGAGGAATTTTAGCAGCCAATGATATGACAGGGAAAGTAACTACTTTTTGTTCTTCTAAAGTTGGAAGGTGTGATCTAGACAAGACTAATGTACCCAGGATGGTACCAGCTGCTTTAGAGAAAAAGCACATGTTTTATGGTGAACATAAAGTGAATTAACCTACAGATGGATGGACAGTTTTCCTTATCTCTATCAGCTGTTATATATCAGATTGATTTCTGCCCTTAAAAATGAAGGTTAGCATTGCCACAGTTTTCAACATTACTCACTTTAATGGGATTTTTTCATGTAAACATCTATCCTAGGACCCTGCCAACTTCTCTGAGTGGTGTTTTTCCATGTATAGTGCATAGGATCAGTAGATTACTTCTTGCAGGTCCAAGGAAAATGCCTTTAAATATCAAGCACCAGACATCAGAGACATCTATGCATGCATAGAAAGCAACGAAAGCCACTATGCTGATATTTTCACTATTTAATAGTGGCTTGGGAATGACAAGCTTTGTCATAATAAATGTGTGTGAGCTTTTAGCTAAAAGAAGGGTATGGATGGAGTTGTGTCTTTTCCTATTTTTCTTCAACCCTAATCTTTATAGGCTCACTTTATATGGAAATATTTCTGTGAGACAGATCTATAATAGGACTTTGCTCTGAAAGCAGAATTTAGATATTCTTTAGGCATATAGACCTGAAAAGATGACCTAGAAAATTTGGCTTAACAGCCTTGTAAGGAAAGCTTTTCTACTGTGAGGGTGACAGAGCACTGGAGCAAGCTGCCCAAAAAGTTTGTGGAGTCTCCTTCTCTGGAGATATTCAAAACACGCCTGAATGTTATCCTGTGCAACTTGCTCTGTGAACTTAATTTAGCAGAAGACTTGAACTAGATGGTCTCCAGAGATCCCTTCCCACCCCAAATATTGTTATTCTGTGATTCTGTATGAAGTTACTTGAGGAAGTTAAACATAATGGACCTTAATGTTCAACCTGGAAGCTGCCTAGAGGCTTGTATTCCTTCATTTTAGCTGTGTCCAGAACCTCCCTAGCACACACAGCCTGAGTTCCTCCTCATTTAAGCCCTTTGCAAACCAGATGCTAGGCTGCAGCAGCACCAAAATCCCCTGGTGGATCCAGTTGGCAAGCATTGTTTAAATCTGCTTTATGAGCAATGATGAGCTTATATCCCCAACAAATATTGCTGACTCTGCCTTGTTTTATAGTGCTGGAGAAATGCCCCCTTGTGATTTGCTCAGGTTTTAGGAGATTTGAGTCCACTGCCCTTTCCAGCTGTGAGGGGTCAGTTCTTGTCTCCCTGAGTGGTTTCTGCACTGATGCTTAGGCAAGGCTGGATGGGGACATTTGCTGCCCTTCCTGCTGGAGCTGTAACATAACACTGACAGAAATGTCATGTTTGTGAGGCCACAGAGGAAGACCTAATAGGACATTGTAATGAGACCAAAAACAGATTTCCATGTCTTTCTTCTTTACTGCTTAATTAATTTTTTTTCTACCTTTTTCCACCCTTTAACCTTCTCTCTTTCTCTTACCCTAAAAGTACACATGAGTATTTGTGTTTACAAACACTCATGCTTCATGTACAGTATAACCACAAAGAACACCATAATACAGATCTCCATGAAAATACCTGCTTAGCTTATAGGAGTAGCTCCAGATGAACTGAAATAGCTGAAGGATTGGTTTATTCATTTTTTCATCAACCTTTCTTTGTCATACGTAATCAAACGTAGAAAAAGAGATATAAGAAAGCTGTTTTTGACGTGCACACCCAGTAGTTGTTTCACACTTTTGCTCTGCAATTTCTTGCAAAAGTGAATTAAATAGCAATATAAAAAGTGCAATTAAAAAATTGCTTGAGTTCCTGGTTCTTGCTCTGAGTTGATTTCCTGATAACATTTTTGTAGCTGATTTTTATCAATGTAAGCAGAAGTTTTGTGGTTAAAATAAAACTGTATTTTCATGTCCCAGCTTCTTACTTATCAACTCACCTCAAGCTCCACAGCAGGTGGAGCCCAGCTTTTCAGTATGCATAATTTTGGTTGGTTTTGGTTGCCCTTAGTCTGTGTTTCAGAAATTAAGAACTGCACCTCCCTTTTACCTTAGTTGGAGTGGAGCTTTTTATAATAATTTTCTTAAAAGAGAAGGATATTTAAAGTGGCTCAATTTGGGCAGTCAAAAGCAGAGCATACTTCTGAAGATGTTATTCTTTAGTTATCCAGTACACATTTGCAGTCGAGTCTATGGATATTATGAAGCCTTATTTCTGTAATATACTTTGAGATACTCAGATGGAAAATGATGTAGGTAGAAACAATTCAAAACCAATCATCATTTCATTGTGTCTGTCAAAACATGTTTTAAGTTAAACATGTGAAAACATAAACACCTCTCTATAATGGACAGTAAATTGGGCTATTAAAGTAAGATTTTAATATTTTAAAGATTTCTTTCTACAAGGCTTTAAGCTTATTACACCCAGAATATGCTATATAGCTTAAAAAAAGTTCTGTCCTTCACCCCATTTCCTTCATCTACTACTTTTGCTGCTCCAAGTTAGCTCATCCCCTCTTCTTTTGAGCTGTTTTCCTTATTTGTTAGGAAATTCCTTATTTTCTGATCTGGATCCAACATGCTGTGGAAAAAAATGGTGTAAGAAACAAGGGTTAGGAATTTTTCTAAACCAAGTGGAGGTGCTAGAATCAACTTCAACCTGAAGCTTCCAAGCACTGGACATTTCAGCTTCAGAAACAATGACATGTATTGGTGATAGCAGACAAATAGGCTGAGGATAGAACATTTCCAGTAGTACTGGTGGAAACTGGACTCAATACAGAGTTATTGAAAAAAAACCTTAAATGTAAACAGAGCTCATAGAATATTAAATGAAGATGTTCTGTAAGTAAAGATTGGGTACTTACAGAAGATTTACCCAATTGAAGCCAAATACAGCACAGAGGATAATTAATGTGGCAGAGAGAACTCGATAATAACAGCTTTGAACTTTTACAATAGTGCATTAAAGCATGTGTCAAAAGGAGGGATTGCATTTACAGTCAACAACCATTTGTTAGCAATTTTTACCATACAGGCAAATTAAGAACTCATGATAACATTGTATGAAAATTACGTTTCTGAACGAAGGACTATGTTTGGTCCTTAAGTATGCTATTCATTATTTTTAAATTTTGGACATGTACATTTTTCTATAACCTGTCTTCATTCTCTTTGTGCCACTTCTGTGGAAGAGCTACTCCATTAATAATCCGATTGGGTTAGAGAATTAATTAATTATAGGGAGTGTTCTCTTGATGGTTGGATTAACTCAAGAGGGCTGCTCAGAAAACTAGCATAGAGTGCAAAATAAGTCACCCCATCATTAGTTCCTGAGTTCATCTCAGAAGAGGCTGACTCAGCCCCTCAGGGTGGGTTTGGAGAAGCAGAACATAAAATCCCAGGAGCTGTGAAGGCTGCAATATAGTTGCAGGCTTCTATAGGATAGTTGAAATGGACCGGTTCCCTTGCCAGTTTGGACCTGTTACTCTTGTGCTGTCAGGTAGACTGAGAATTTTGGCTTGTTTTGTGACTTTGTGGATGCTTTGCACTCATCAGTGTAAAAGTAAAGCTTCTTTAGAGAGTGAATGTTGATCTCATAACCAAGCTGAGACAGCCCAGAGCAAGTCTTTAATCTTTGTGTATCCTTTCCTCTTCCAGTGGAACTTATTAACAGCTCCATCCATGTTGAAAAAATGGCAAGCTGAAAGAGGGTTCTGTTCCTCTAAAAACTTCCTAGAACAGCAGGAGGGTGATACTATGTGCAGGTTTGGGGATACTTTTGTAATAGAAGTAATGAGGAGTTGCTACTGCTTCTGGTGGTTTAAAATCATGTTTAAAATAGAGGAGTATTTTTGAGCCGGTGCCTTTCCTCACTCATCCCAAAATCAATTCCAGACCTGGACTCAGTCCTTTTCTTGAGTCTAGCTCTCCTTGCACAGCCCATATCTTCATTACACACTTTGTACTCACTCCTTCTGTGCTAAGAGCCAGAATTTTTCTACAGGTCTATCATTTATTAGGACAGGCATGTGGAATACCATACTGCTTCAGAATTCATGTGAATAAGTTGTTATAATTAATTTTTTGTTGTTGTTTTACAAATGGGGATTTATATAGCAAAAAAAATTATACATCCATATCTTTCTATTTGTTAAGTATCAAGTACTCTGGTTGGCTTTCTTGAAGTGCATAAAGTATTGGATGGAAAGAATATTTTGAAAAATGTTGATTGTCAGCATAATTAAGTATATTTCAGTAATGACATGAAAAATTTTCCTAATGCATATGCTAGGTGGGAAATGGAAGTGTATTACATGAAAAAAAAATAAAATTTCAAGTTTTAAATGTAATGCTATGTCTTGAAGGATTTTAAATTTCCACAAAAATGGTTCATTGAGTTTGAAACAATTGGCACTTAAAATTATCAGCATGTATTAACATGGGATATTTTCAATACCTCAGCAAAACCTATATCCCTAGCTTTCAATTTTTTACCAGCACCTAAGGAGAAAAGATGGCCAATGGCTTTATTTGACAGCTGGCACTAATATAGGAGTCAAACTTAAAAGGACACTGTACATACCCATCATCATAAAAGAATACTTACAAGTATTCTTTTGAAGTTCGCTTATGAATTCAGTTTGACTGTGTTAATGACTTGTACTGATTTTTTGAGCTTGTGCTTTATTAGTGCAAATACTTATGGAAGGTGTACTTTAAGCCTGAGTGCCAGAATATTAATCAAAACCTTAATTACATATTCAGTAGTAATATTCACAATTCATATGGGTCCTACTTAATTTCATTACTCATCCAATCAAGGATCATAAGCAATGACATATGATTTAAATAGCAAATTGTTTTGGATATTTCTAATTAGTAGGCACAAAGGATTGGTTATTAAAGAAGTTAACTTTGGCACCTTGAAAACTGAAGAACAACCTTGAAATAAGAATAAACCCAACATTCAAATCTGTTCACAGAAAATTTACTAGAAGTTTTCATGCATGCTTACTGTATATAAACTATTTTCAAATAAATAAACTACAGAAATATCATAGAAATATGTCTTCTAATAGCATTTCATAAATCACTCTTTGGAGAATTCTTCATGAATAGCAACCTTAATAGACGTAGAGAAGACAGCAGGATTTATGCTCATTTCAAGTAATTGTTTTGGGTATAAATATTGCCACTGTGACTAAAGAGTGCACTTTATTGTGAGAATACCTCTTCGACCAATGAAATGCTAATTTGGCCATAATGGAGAGTGTCTCACACTGGATTATCTCACTATGTGGGAGCTTGTCACTGCTTCATCTGTGCTTTCTATTCCCCATCCTCAAAAACCTGTGAAGTCTTTTGAGGGGACAAGGCTTTGAAAAGTCTGTCTGCAAACTTGAAGAACCAGTGGGAGAATTGGGTCCTTCTCTCTGTCCTGCTGTCACTCCATGCTCTGTTAAGTGTCCTTCATCTGCACTACAAGCCAAAGCTCTTTGATTCTGTGATGTACCACTCTTGATGCCAGAGGAAGGCTGCTCTGTGGCTCCCTCGAAGCTGTTTTTCTATGAGCAGTACTGGATTCAAAAAGCAAGGAAAAACAAAGCCATGGGAATAGTCTAGGAATGATATTAATTGCCATCACTGAATGTGTATGTACCTGGGATTTGTTGCAAGCAATTTCCTTACACAGGCTGTCCCACTTTTTTTTTTTTTTTTTAATATGACCATCATTTTAGCCTATAGATTTCAGAAAGAGAAGAAATCCGTGACGAAATAAGGTGGAATCTTAGAACCGTCAGCCATGGAAGTATCTTTTTTAATTTCCTTTTTCTCTTGGCAACTATTTTTATCATATTCAAGCATTAGCTTGGAGAGAGAAATAATGTTCACTTCAAAAGCCACTTCCTCCTCAATAAATAATTCAGAGCCATAGATTGTTCATGAGGAATTATCAACACACTAGTAGTAATTTAATATACCAAGCAATCGCACTCACTTTAGCCTACATATGATTTAAATAGAATATGACAGTTTAGGGTCTCCATTTGCCCCATGGCATGTTGGGATCAAACTTGGCAAGTGATTGCAGTGTTCTCATATCTTCTGAAGAAGTGAATGAAAGTTGCATAATTTAGAGAGGATTTCTTAATTACATGCTAAATCGGAGTTTGCTTGCTTGTGTTCTGAATCCAAATTGATGCCCAGGACCAGTTTAAAGCATGTGAATATTTTCTCTGTCCCTTGTTAACTAGCATCTCATGAACTTGTCACTTTTTTTAAACTTGTTGAGTTATTATTTTGAGGCAGTGTTTCAGTATATTAGTTACCTTTGATTTATCCCATGGGTGAAAGGTTGTGCCTATCCTTCCTGAACTGTCTCATACGTAGGATCCATCAACTGAGGACAACGTGATTTCTGGAAGTTTTACCTCTTTTGCTTTTTCAAAGAGTCAGTTTGGTTTATTTTACCTTCCTTTACCACTAGTAGCTCAACACCACTGAGTGTTAGCTACTGGTGGAGATGGGAAAGTTTGTGTTTCTCACGGTCATAAACAGCTGTGGTGAAAAAGAGACAAATTCCTTCTCACTCTAATGCTTTTGCCCATTGATAGGAAAATGCACAACTGGTAGTATATCAATGGCATACGTGTCATGTACTACTAGAACTACAGAACTGCCATACCTGAACTCAGGTTAGGACTTCTCTTTTCCTACACTGCTTTTTCTGGAATGGCTCAAATATGTTCACACTGGTTTGTCACAAATTTGGCAAAAATTTTCTTCTGTTTTGGCTGAATGACAACAAGCACTTCCATGAAGGTTTATGGCTGTAATCATTTAAACCATAGCAATTTATCTTCTATCCATGGAAGTGGGTTTGTATGGAAGGCAAGGGATGCCTACAAGCAAGAGATGTCCAGTACAATGCTTAATTTCATGCATTTGCCCTTTGTGTTCTCTACAGTCTGTATCTTTTGTTAGGTAGCCTTCTATCTATGACAGTGTTTATGCCAAAGACATATAATGAAATCATACATAAAGACTTGTAATTGTCTAGGTGATGAGGCAGTCCAGGACTGTATTTCTCCAGGAAAACAGCAGATTGAAGTTGAGACTGAGGAGTAACATGTTTTCCTGTGTTCTTGTAAAGAAAATAATTGCCCTTCAAACTTGTATAATATTCTCCAATTCATCGGGCTGATAAGGTAAAAAGATAGCCAGGGCTTCTCTCACAACCTGTTTGCCCACAAGGAAGGCTATAGCTGAGTAATTTTTTCTGCAAAGTTCCACTACAATCTGAATAGATTTAGGAATGGTTCAAGGGGAGCCATACCCTCTTCATAAGAATCCCTGCTTACTGGAGGAAAGGTAACACCACAGGTTTTGGCTCATTGCTGTGAGGGTAATGCTGGTGTTGTTATTTAACTTAGTGGTTAGCTGGGTCTTTCGTGAGAACTCCACCTGAGATTTTCATTTTGGAAGCACTTTGCTGATCATACAGCATGCATGGAAGGAGCAAGGAACATTAGGTCAGTGACATGTAAAAGTAAGAAACATTAGGTCAGTGGTGGATGTGTTTCTACTTTGATTTAAAGTGTCTTTAAGATGTTCAGAAATTTCCTTTCTGTTCCAGTGGGATAAGAGATTGGATGCATGATGGAGCAATGGTGATCAGCACATAACTCATAATGCCACAAGGGATGTGTTTTGAAGCATCAGCCGTTATTGTGCAGCTGGATGAAAGAAACATCTAAAGACGTATTCTGACTCAGAAACTGGTCTCAGGTTGGTGCTGACACATCTGGAAGAAGGACTTTAAACATATATATAATAGGTGCAAGAAGAGGAGAATGGGGAAAATGAGGGTAGAACAGTGGATATAGAATTGTTAACAGAATTTGGTTGGCAAAGAAAACTCGAAGGTGCTGATAAGTTATCAGTGGCACATTGCTGCTAGGATGGTACTTGATCTGTTCAGTGGCTGAATGTTGTCCCTAATGAAAGATGTGAAACATGGATACAGACTTGGCAAAGACCTGTGCAAGAAAAGAGAAGAAGTGGAAACATCTGTGCAGGACTTGAATCATATGAATTCATGACTGGAAATAGGGACTTGAATGTTGGGTGCTACCAAGAAAAGAGAACTGAAACTAGAGACCTGCTGGTATTCTACTGAGTATTAATGATATGATAACTTGAAAGAGTGGTGTATATATGTTTAAAAACTCATTTTTAGAAGGTCTGCACAGGTGGTTTACCTGGGCTAGCACTGGGCTGCTTGAGTAGTGTTGTGAAAAGGGAAGGGTAGGCATTCCAGAAATCTGTGAAAATGTTATCCATTGTGGGGGATTTAAACTGCTTAAATGAGTGCTGGAGAGCACAACATGTTAGTAACCATCATGTTACTAACGTGTTTTCATGTGGTAGCTAAAAGTCCTCATCAAGTAGCTAATGTATTAGGATATGTCACAGTGTTCTCTTTTTTATGGGGATATTTTAGAACTTTAATGAGGACACTATGGAAGACTGATAACACTGAATAACCTTCAACACCATGATCACAGATAACTTCCTTTTATGTTTCTTGAACAAAAAAATTTGCTAAGGGCTTTGTTCTGTTTTGTTTTTTTCCCCAAAAGAGCAAAATTTCATAACTGAGGCAATTGGCTAGTAAGAGAAATTTGCTCCAGCAAATATATAAAGAAATCCTAAATTTCTTTTAAATTAATAATGCTAACACTGCAGGGAATCTGAACATCAAAAAAAGAGAAAAAATTGTAGGGTGTAACTCTTAAACAAAGTGTGTATTTGCAACACCATTAGGAATCTGCAAATAATGCCTTGCCACCTTGCCATCTTTTCTTCCCAGCTCTTTAAGCAGCACTAAGGCTCAGAGGTCATTTGGAGATAAAGTGAGACTTTCCAAATCCAAGCTGATCTGGCCTTTATGGAAGAAAACCCCAAATAGCAAAACACTCTTCAGCTATGTAACAGGGACAGAAAAAAGAAGAAAGACAGCTGTTATATTATGAGAGGGGATGTTAAAGATAATCTGGATAAACTTGGTGATTTCCCTAATTTTTCATTAAAGGCAATTATATATTTATATAATCTATACTTTAGCATAGTGGTAAAGGGTAGACAGATAATGTATATGATGACAGTAAAACAGAGATAACCACAACTGCAGTGAAAGCAACAGTAAATTAGTTTTTCTTTGAAAAATCAAAGGGAATTAATAATTCCAGTTCCAGAATACTGAAAGAGCTGGTGAATTGCATCTGTATTTTAAATCTGTTAGTATAAATGTGGTACCATAAGACTGGAAAACAGCTACATATTTAGGAAGCTGAGAAATAAAATTATTCATCAACTATCCATCAATGAGTAAGTGATGCTATAAGTGTCCTTTCCTTTAAAAAACTTTTGTGAAGTCATACAGTTAAAGGATAAGGGCAGGGAGAATGAAATAAAGTGTAACAGGGTTTACTAAAGATCAACACTGCCAGACCAACCAGAGAACTTTCCCAGTACTCTACTGAATTTTATAGGGAAAGGCAGTGTGCTGACTGTCTTCTGTCTGGCAAGGAAAGTCTTGTAATGCACCCTGGAAGTTTTCAGTAGAGCTGGACAAGAAGGGGATTATCAAGAGTCTGTAGAGTATGAAAGGAACTAATTCCCTAGCAGGTGTGTTTAAGTACAACCAATGCAGCTGAATTATGAGGGGCACTGTGTGGCCACAGCCATGGCTTCACTGAGTAACCCAAAGCTCATGGCACACTGGGAGCTTACATCCCTGTTGTTAGCCTCTTCCTTCTCATCCTCTCATCCAGAAGACATATGTTTAAATCACTGCATTACCATTCTGCCAGAATTTCCAAACTATAGCTCTTTTTGTTTTCAAAATTCTGAATTTTATATCAGATAGAAGTTTGCATTTCACAGCCTAGTCTGAGCATATTGGGATTTTGTTTATTCTCCAGGCAGGATCTGAACAGATTAAAAAAAATTGCTGGTAGAAATACAGTCAAAACTAATTGAGTCTTTCTACAGTTTGATTTTGCTCCACAGAGATGTATTGTCACATGCTATGAAATCAGGGGGTTTAAAAACTTCAGAGTCAATGATTTAAGCTTCCGCTCGACATCTTCTCAAATAGGATTCCAGCTTGTATATTTGTGGCATACCCCGAGACCACAGTTAAACTGGAGCTTTCCATATGTTGTGGCATGCCAGAAAATTTTGCTTAAGCTTTGCAATGACAATATATATACAGGACCAAGTTTTTTCAGTTTAGATACCTAGCTTTGGTGAGAGTTTGCTGACTGCTCGTCACCTGGGAGTATTCAGGTGTTTAGTTGTGTGTTTGCAATGTGATGGAAGAAACTGATGTCACTGAAGGTTTAGTAACTTTATATCATTCATATCCAAAGTGTAGGGATAAACTACTCCAAACAAAAGCTAGCCTGTGTGGTTTTGACCACGTGCCTTGTACTTTGAAAGACTGCCTGCTTGGGGTTTTAGGGTGCTTTCATCAGTTCCTGCAAATTGAGGTGCATGTGGGTTTTGTGTGTGTAGAATTTTGTAGTATCTTTAAATTAAAATGTGGAAATAACATCATGTTGCTGCTGAAATTACTTTATTTTAATTTTAATACTTTGAAACATTCTCACCTGCCACTGCAGAATAAGCACAACAGCCAGAGAACGAGATTAAATGAGAAAAAGAATGGTATTACATCACTGGGCCAGAATATATATTCCTTGTCTACAACTGTAATGACACAGGTATATGTCAAATAGTGTTGAAGTACTTTCTTTAGGCTGTGTTCAGTAGTGTTTGTTGACTGGGTCATACTAGAGTTTTTTTAACCTCAGATGTGGATGTGTGATGTTTCCCTTGTTTTATGTAAATCTAGGTGCTAGGTGATTCAGAAACTGAGTAAATCTGAAAAAGATGCTTATGTCTGAGTCTAGAATGCCTTCCCTCTTGTGCAGAGTGCCACAGCCCTTAGTAATTAGGTGGTACTTTACTGAGTGTCAAACCAGTTTAAAGTACAAAAGGTAAGTGGGTACATTACCCTGTGTTCTGGTCTGCAGGCAGAGGCACCCCTGCTGTAGGCTCCACATGAAGTCCCCACAGGCTTAATAATGTGTCCAAGTCCTTTAATCAGGCTTCTGACTCCCTTTCAGAAATTCACAAAGCATGTAGTATCTTAGTCAACCGAGGGGAAAAAACTAAAATATAGGATCAGGCCATTAAGTTGTATAGTAAGGTTGCTAGTAATAATCACAAAAGGGATTACTCAGTCACTGAGAGCAGTAGAGCAGTGGAACTTTTTTTTTTTTTCCAAAACGTTGGGATTTTTGTTTGGTGAGTAATGCCTCAGCAGTCCTTACAGGGAAGAGATGTGTACACAGCTCTGGTCCTGCAAGCACCATGCCACCTGTACTAAGCAGACATACAAGCAGATGAAGAATATGGCCAGTGCTTACTCAGCTCAGACAAATTCAGTTGCATGAGTGAGACAGAGAAATAGATGACTGAATAAATCAAGTATTAAGTGTGTGTAATATGAAAGAAAATTATTTGGGGCTTACATTGCTTCTTTTTCTGTTGTTTTTTTTTCCTTCTTTTTAAAAAGGTAATTATCATTCATTCACATACAGCAAAATATTGTTGGACCAAAAGAATTGGGCTCATAAGTCGAAACAAGGCACCTTGGATGGCAGATTAGTTTGCCCTACTAAACTATCCAGACTTGTATAGTCTGCTGATATTCTGTATTTATATACTTATTGATTAGAAAACTAACTTAAAAGCTTTTAGAAGTCAACAAAACTTAGTCCAGTTCTGGTTTATACTAGTGGAATTTTTGCTGAAAAACAGGACACATTTCAATAGCAAGATTAGCTAGACTGTGAAATATTACCCCTCAGGGAAGTTGTAGGAGACCAGTTGCATGGATCATTTAAATGCAATTAGAAAAGCCAGCAGAGGATGGAACCAGGCAATTCCCTCTCCCCGCCCTCCTTTGCTTCCTCCCCAAATAAGTTTGAAAAATGTCATTTGGGGAAATAATAATGGAGTTAGGTTGAATTTAGCAAATAGTTTTGGCTGAGAAGGGACAAATTTGAAGACCTTTAATTCCAGTAATTTTGTGAAAATGCCTGCATGCTAGGGAGAAAAGTTTCATGCTAGAAATGCAACACATCATTTTGAAATTTAGTGCTTTCATTTATGAATTGGGTCATACTTGTTCCATGTTGATGCAAGAGTATGTAATTATATTTTTCTTTTCCTTCTTCTTTCTTTCCCCAACATCAGATTTTAATGAAGCTTTTTTTTTTTTTTTTTTTTTTTTGTCATCTCATTCAAACAAGCTGTTATTTGCGCTGATCTAGCAAGTATAATGAGAAGTCAGTTTCAGGCTGATAGAAGGACAGACTTTATGTCTTTTCCTGGGAGATCTCCTTTCATTTAGAGCCTGTGATTTACAGGTTGAGTTGGCTGTCTCACCTTAAGTAATGCCTTTAGTAGCTTTCAAGTTTGATTTTTCTGAAAACCTGGTGATGTGTATCAACAACTTCAGTTTCAGTATGAGGTACATTTTTGCATTCCCTCTCAAAGTTAGGGTTTAAATATCTGAAATTTGGTGCTTAAAGCTAAAGCAGTTCTAAATAGAAGTAAAATGACCAAGAGGATTTTTAGTGGTTCATAAGTCTTAGATTGCTTTTCTGAACAGGGAGGAATTTTACCCACTGAGCCCTGGAAGGTTTTCTCCCATGCAACTTCCATTGTATGGATGTCAAATTCTCTGACAGATGGGGAAGAATTGAAACCAGAGAGGCTTCATAAAAATAAGAATTTTGGGGGCTACTGGGACTAGCACTACAATATTTAGCAATCCATTGTGAAGCAGCAGATGTATAATTCGATATACATAACATCATTAATCATATTTCTTTCTTAAATGGTGATTAAAAAGAAGTGCTTAGAAATGAAAGTTGTCTACTAAAGCTTGTTTTTGTCTCATTACTTCAGGGGGGTGGTTTCCCCCCTCTGTTGCTGTCTGTTTTTAATTAGGGAAGTAGAGATGGATGTGTAGAATTAGGTTGCACAAAATCTCATCTGAATTCTTAATCATAAATGATTAAGATGAAGATTTATAGCACAGATTTTGACATGCTGGCTGATAAAGCAAGGTTAATAGAGCTATATTCTCCCCAGTTATGAATTGTCTGGGAAAGCAGGCAAGACAATAGTGTCTACAGACATTAGAGGGCAACAAGATCTCCAAGAATGTTCTTTCCCTTATTTAATTTTGGAAAAAAATTTGCTGATTGTCTGATGTAGTATTAAAAGTTCCATGAGAGAAAATTTAAACAGAAAAAACCAAAAATTGAAAGGCAAATTATTTTCTAATGAAACATACAGCTGTGGATTCTAATAAAAGGATAACAGCAGATCTGTTTTATTTGAAAATTCTGAGATGTTATTTGATGGAATAGTCTGCTAATGTGATACAGCATGACCAAGGTCACATATTTTCCTATCCTGTCTAGTGGTACTTTTTTGGATTGAACATTACTGAGTTGCATGTTCCACCCACTCTATAGAGTATAAGACCATTGATGTCTCCAGGACCACGTGAGTTGGAGAGGGTTGCATGTCCTTGCTACACAAATAACTGAAAAGTTATTACGAAGTGCAGTAGTAACACAATTATTAGTACATTGTTCATACAATATATTCTCTTATAATCTCCCTAACAAGAAAGAATAATTGATTAATTATAACGCTGCTCTGGAGGATCTGAACTATCATTAGATAATACTTGATTTGTTGGAGGAAGAACTGAGAATCCAAAATTCAATCTGAAATTCAGTTCCGATACTATCTCTCTGGAAACATTCTCTCTGAGAATATTCTAGGCATCTTATTTCAAACTATATATTTATGACTAAAAAAAAGGGAAAAAAAGGACATGTAGAAATATCTCAGCATTAATAGAGCTGGTCAGCTTGTTCTGGGTTATGCTGGCTCTGCCTGGGATCTAGAAATTAAGTGTTCCACACACCTGTTGTGGGGATGCAGTGAGAAGAGAGTCTGCAAGGTTGTCAGTGGATATTTCTGGGATCAGAATCTCTGAAATCATGAGCTCAGGTGTTGTTTCAGGTTCTGTGGTAGCACAGGTACGATGCCACTTGGCTTTGTGTGCTACTGATCACCTTGTGGTTGTCTCAGAGCAGGGCTTAGGACAGGGTACTCACAAGTACCAGCATTGGCCAAAGTGTATTGCCACTCATGTCAGTGACAATTTTTACCAGGGCCTTTAAAATGAGAGCTAGGAGATTGACGTTTTTGAAAATCTATGGTATGGGAATTCACAAAGACTGCATTTATCCTAGGAAACCTCATCTCGCATTCAGCTTGGAGGAGGGAGTCTCCCCCAGGAGGGGAGTTGATGGCAGAAGGCTGGTTATAGCTGCTTGGTGCTTTGAATTATTGCCCTGGAAGAGCCCATCTCCTCTGCTGCCCGTAGGAGGAACCTAGGGAGCATGGGAAAAGTCAGGCACTGTAAATATCTCCCCAAGTGGCTTTCCCTGCTGTCTTCCTTACTTCTGTATTTCTAGCCCTGGGCTGTTGTTGCTGTCCCTTTCTTGCATTTGCTGACATCCCCCCTGCCATTCCCCTATCATTCTTTTTCCCTTTACTAGATTAAAGCTGGGAGTGTTACCTTTCCTGTTCACAAATGCCTCCTGTGTAACATTGATCCAACTCTGGTGGTCATGTCCTGTGATATTTATCATGTAATTTGTGTGGAGGACAGAAAGATAACTGTTTGGTACCATAGGTAGCTGTCCTTTTTCATTTTACAGGGTGTGGAGAGGATTTTTTTACCAGACTTCAAAACCCAGAGCAGTAAATGAGCTGTTTAAGCCTTTTTGTACAAGCCATTGTTCTCTCTCTGTAAAGTCAAAAGAATTGACATATCTCATTAGTCTGTTAAGCAGTACAAAGATAGATGCTTTATATATAAGAATGAATACAGATGATGATACCAGTTAATTGGTAGGCTTCATAAATGTAAACTATAGTGTCTATAAAGAGCTTTTCCTTACATTCTCATGATATTTTGTTGGGTTTTTTAAAATTTCATAGATAATTTATTTTCTAAATAGATGAATACTAATATTAAGTGGTCACAGATGAAAACTATCTGCAATAAAACATAAATATTGTCTGTTCTTTGTTAAGCAGAAATGTGTTTACCTCCTGTTTTGTTTCCTTCTTATACAGTTGGAGATTTTGATATAATGGGGGTTTTAATGACTTTGCAAACAAGATATGAGATGTCTGAATTCTCATAGGCAAGTTGTGAGTTGTGATCACTGTTCCTTACTGGCTACAAATTAATTATGAAGGCAATCCATGCTAAAATGTTTGAGGTTTCTTTCTGAATTTTGTTCATCTGGATAGTTATTTACTCAAGCAAAATGAAGTTTGATACGCAAACAAAATCTTGCTATTTTTTTCTCAAGTATGTATAGAGGTATGGAAGGCAGAAAAACGTGTTGTCAGTTCCCAGTTAATTTGAAATTCAACCCATTCTCAGCAAATTTTGTTCCCTTATGTATTTGTTTCATTTACTTCCTGAGTCCTGTCTTAGAATATGTTTCTGTGGCTAATTACACTAAGAAGCCCCATTTGAAAGCCTGCTGAGCAGGGCTGGAACTTTAACCTGTAAACTTTGTCAGGCAGAGACCATAACTAAAGTGCTTATAAAATTTGTATCTTGGCAATGATGGGTAACATGCCTGGAAGAAAACAACAGCAGAAACTAATGAGGGGATTTCCCAGAAATTAACACAGTCAAGCAGGGTATCTGAGTTCTTGATGGGAGAGATGCCTGCTTTTCTAGTCAGAACATTGTTTTGTATGGGAATTGTGTGATGTCAGGTGAAGGGACAGCATATCCTAATGATTGGCTGCTTTACCCAGTGTATCAGCAGAACAAATAAAAGATATTTCCCATTCCTGCAAGCATTTGTCCCTTTTATCCTGAAGCCATCATGCCTCCAGCAGCACTACTGAAGTCTGAGAGAGATTTGTGTTGCGTGCCTGGGAGTTAGTTAGCAGCACTGAACTGACAGTGACCTGTGACACAGCCCAGGGGTGAAGGTACTGAAGGCAGGCAGAGGTGAAGGGTCAGTGTGTTAAGGTATGGTCCCCTTAGCAGTCCTTCCCATGCAGTTCCTGAAGGGCAGGTATAATAAATCCAGATGAGAGAGATGCTGTTTTATATGCACATTTTTACAGTCATAAGGGAAAAGTAAACACTATTTGTTTTTTTTTTTCTGGCGAGTTCACAAAACTGCAGACAAGCAACAGCATGATTTGGTAAAAAAATAAATAAATTGTTCATCTGTGTTGCCAATGTTAAAAGAGCAGATGTGAAAGATTTTCCTAAAAGAACTTTCTATTCATACGCTGTAAGTCAGGAAGAGCATAATTAGAAGTTAACTAAAAATAAGAGCCAGTTTTCTTATTGACAGCTGTCAGCAAGTATCTGTAAAGCAAAAAATATTTGACCCCAACATGTACTTCTAAAATTGTTAGCTTCTAAATTTGCTGAGATGGGTCATGGCATTGTTGGTTCTTTTGCTGCTAAGAAGTGATTACTAATGATTACATTTCCATTTTGAAGCAATTTTTGTTGAAGTACTTAGAAACTTAAAATCTTTACTGGTACTATTGGCAGGAAAATTACTTTTTCAAAGCCATTCTACTAAATGGAGTAAAATTTCCTAATAGCTTTTGATTAAAATAGTCTTTTTAAAAATTTCTGAATTCTTTAAATATTTTCTGCAAGTGCTCAATTGCATTACTTCAACTTGAATGCTGTCAGTGCAAAATTTCTCTTTAAGGGACACTTGAATTCTGCCAAGAGGCAACACCCCTTCTGTTCTAGACAGCGAGGTAAATAATAGGTCTTTTCCTTTTTAAGGGATAGTTCTATCCAGGAAAAAAAAAAAGCCCCATATGCATCAGTATTCCTGCAAGCACACACAGACCTTCCCATCTGCATACTATTTGATTGTCATAAGAGAGAGCATGAGCATAAGGATTAATGCACAGACCTACATATGCTAATATTAGCTACATTCAGATCCATTGTTTCCCACTCTTTTTACAGCTGTCTTTCTGGTGCTTTGTGATGGCTTGTGATTTCAGACAGTTACAAATGTTGTCCTTTTATACTTGGACCAATTCCACTCTCCACCAGTGATATCTTTGAGGCCTAGCAGCAGTTTTCCAGCAGTAATTTCTGAGAAGACAAGAGTTGCTTAATAACTGCGTATCATTTCAGTTGATGGAAATGAAGAGGTCTCCATATGAACCCCATTGATCCTGCCTAATGTATATGAGGAGGCACAGCATGCACATTTGTGGGCCCAGAACGGTGTGCATCGTAGCTCTTGGGACCATCAAGCTGCCTGACATCACCCATGGTCCTTCTCCTGCTGTTTTGGTATAAACCCTCATTGGAGCCTGCCTTGAATGAGAAATAAACTCTTTGGAAAATTATCTCTGCTGGTGGCTTGCTGGTGGGACCTGCATGTTTGTGAGGCTCACTGAGTCCCCCTGCAACAACAACTTTTCAGACCATTTACTCTCAGTCAGCACGATGAATTGTTTCAGCCTGTGCTGGCAGCACAGTGCTGTTACTGGTGAGCTCTGCCTTGTACAACTCTTGTGGAAGCAGGGGGGGAGCACGGACCTCCAACAGCACGGTAAAAATGGCAAGACAAAAAGCACTGCAGATGAAGTAAACAGTCAAGAATGGGGGCAAGGAAAAATCAGTTAAATCTTATCTAGATCTGTTAATGATATGGGTTTCCATTGGTGCCAATAATAAATAGATTGATTTCATCTGAATTTAATTCCAGGAGGCTTTAAATACAGTATTTCAACAAAATTGTTTATCAAATGGCTACATTTGTTTTAACTCATCAAGCTTAACACTTCATAAATGACAGAAATCAAATGAGGATAGCTTTCTATCATGAATTTTAATTGTATTACTGCTCCATAGTTTATTTTTAAATTCTGAGAATCCTGGCCCAAGTCCAGCATCACAGCTACTGTGTACTGAAACCCTCCAAAAATGTAATCCAAATTAAATAGAAGTGTGAATCCACAGTGGATTAATTAAATGACATTAAACTCTCATGTGGATACTATGAATCAGAATTAAAAGTGTCTTGATTCAATTTAACTTAATTTCCAGAGAAAATGAGTTAATTAAGTGTGCTGCAATTTTGAATGAAAGTGTCTACACAGACGTTTAATATGTTTTGACTAATCCAGTTTAAAAATTAATTCAGATTAACTTTCTCAAGTGACCTTTGCACTGGCAAACCTTTGGTAACTTGATAAGAAGTCAAAGAAAGGCTAATGCTCAAAAAAAGGACCTTTATTGCAACCAGTAGTTGAGACTTGATTTTTGTATTGGAATTTTTGTGCAATCAAGAAGCAGCTTTATTTCTTGGTTCAGAAGTTGTTCTTCATTAATATGATTCATTCTGTCAAAGAAAAGGAAAATAGTTGTGCAGCCCCAAAAGTGAAGTACATGTGATGGTATAGTTGGTTTTGCCACAGGAGACTGCTATGTGTGATTTGTTTTTGAACATCAGAGCAGGGAGATACCAAGTATTTCTGGTATTACAAGAACAGAATAACAGCATTTCTCAAATAGTGAGGAGGATAGAGAAGTTCAGTTAATATTTTTTATTTTGGAAAGAAATAATAGACCACTGTGGACCTAACCCACTCTCGATAATAAGCTGGAAGGGAATCATTGAGTTGAGAGTATCAAGAGGAGAATACTGCCATGGTATAAAGAAAGAAAATTAATCAGTAGTTTTATGTGATCAAATCATGTGGGTTAAGAGTGGTTACAGTACTGGCAGTCAGGACTGTGAATGTGGCTTGGTATCTGTGCAACAATGGAGAGGAAGGGGAGAAGCACCGGTATGTCTTTCAAGGGTGCAGATTCCTGTGGCAATGTCCCACCTTAGCCTGGGCCACAGGTGTCCTGAATGAGCTATGAAGCATTAGCTGACCTAACAGGGCTGAAGCTGGGGTGAAAGAGATGAAGAGTGACAAACCTCAGTAAGCCATGCCCATAAGGGCCTCCCTGAGCCACTATGTTCATCTGTCCCATTTTTCCTGGCACTGCTGTGATGCTTTAGACTTGCTGATTGTCTCAGCTACGGGCATGGAGAGGGAGATGTTTCCTCTCCCTTCAGCTGATTACAAAGAACATGTAAGGAGAATCCAGTTTGGTGCCATATGAGACCCGAATACTATCAAGCAAAGAGCACAAAGGCATGTTCCCAATTGGGATGAGATAGGAAAAATATCAAGAAAGAGGGATAAGTACTCAGCTGCTGTCTTGCAGAAGTAGTGCTTGCTCCACTGATGCAGAGACTGACATATTTATATTGGTCAACTTCTTTTCTTGATTGATGTTTTACTATAATTTTTGTGGTAAGTAATTTGTGGACTCCTGGAGACTTCAGGACTCAGTGTTTTGTAATGATAATGTGATACAAAGAAGCTACAGAGCTGAGAAAAATATCGAATGGATGCTTTAATTGTACTTTGAATCTTTGTGCTTATTACCCACTTTTGTTATACTCTGTCCATTGCATGAGCCTTTAAGACCAAGAATCATCCTCCAAGCACTTACAGAAATTACAGCAGCTATTGCTAGTAAAATGGAGAAACAGGTGCATAAGAAAATGAGATTTTGAATGCCTGCTTTAATTTTACTGCAAGAATAAGCTCTGGAAACAAAGCCCTGATTGGAAAAGTGCAGAGAATCAAAAGCAAGTTGCAAGAGTGTCTTCACTACATCTTTTAATTATGAGGAAATTTTGCCACATTTTCATTTTGTATTATTATCAGAGCACAATTTTCATGCCTTTCATATTCTAAAAACTCCAGAGTGACACACACATTTATTTCTAGTATTAAATTGTGCTGCTAAAGCACATTCTGTTTGGCATGACGTCCTTTCAGTTTAATTTTCTCCAAACATCCGTTTCATCTTTTCAGAATATAAATGGCATACCATTGACCCTTCAACTTCCTGCTATTCCCTCCTGTCTTCGGTACTCAGATGACTAAGTTGGGAATATGTTCAAGTGGTGGCATCTGGCTCTTTGGGGAGCTCTGTGAGCAATTACATTGGCAGCTTTACAGATGACTCTTCATGCATTGTGGGGTGAATCTGAGCTTTTATCTTTGAGATATCTGTGATTTGGAAGAACTTGCATGCTAGTAAATAACCGTGCTCTTCCCTTCTTGAATATCCGTTCAAGGCTAAACTATATGCAGCTGCATTAAAAACTCATTGCTTTATGAACCAGACACAAATAAAAAACATGCAAATGCTCATCTACAAAGTTGTTTTTAAACGCTTGGATACATGAATATCATCCTCCTTGAAGACACTGCTCTTTGTCTTTCATAAAACAGACATTGTCCTGGTAGCCAAGTTTTTCCCAACTAGCAATTTAAGTGCTAATACTTGAAAGAGAAACTGTTAGCTGTTTAAAGAGAGTATTTCCTTTTAGTTCCATTTAAAGACTAGTTGATTCAGTTGACCTCCAGGTGTGTCTGGAGGATCGTAAACCTGGATGCTTTGGAGTATTTTTTTTTAAAACGTGTATGTTAGACATATTCAGAGTAAGCAGAAGGCAGCCTTATCAAAAGGTTGCACCTTCTCAGAAAACTGTCAGTTTACACTGAAGTAGAATGTGGGGACAGGCTGAAGTTCAGACAACCCTGATGGGTGCAGGAGGGGAAGAGCTTCCAGACTCTACAGCCTTTGATTTTTTTTAACCCAAGCTTAAGTATGGAGACCAATTTATTTTTATTTTCAGAGCATATATGATCTGATGTCAAGCAATTTATTAATGTCTTTTGGGGACATGGAATTGTGTAGATAGGCAAGAATAAGGCTTGAAAATTTGTCAGGACAGGTTACAGAATTAGCTCGAGCATCTAAAAGACATCCAAGTCTTAAATAAGATGTCTTCAAGTGAAGATGTCTAATTTCATCCCCTTTCTTAGCTGAGTTCAGAGGACAGCAGTGAAAATGTCATGACTGCACCTAAGACAAGGTTCAAGGATTTGTGAAATCAAAGCAGAGGGGCAGTCTGGTCCAGAGTTTTTCACTTGCAGCCTGTGAATAGAATTGCTGATAGGATTTGCTTGCCATTCTGCCTAACTTCTTCCTGTCTAGAAACAGTGCTTTTAATCAAACAAGAGGGCACAAGAGAAATCTAGACACTGAGATTTTGCATTAGTGATTTCTATAGATAATGTATTTACAGATAATATCTGCTTCAAATAAATCTGGCTTGGATCATAGAAAAACATTTGATAGCTGCATTACTGACAAGATTACATACTGCCTGTTGGGGTCTGAGCTTGGTGAAATCAAGAGAGTGTTTTCCAACAATCAATTTTTCTAGTTGCACAACTCCCTCAGGAGCAAAACGAGGTCCTTGGACTTGGAAATGAGGGAGAGAGCCTCCCAGAAGTGCTGAGAAAATGTCTGAGATATATGATGTAACCTGTAAAATCCTGGCATCAGGATGCTGTGTCATTTGAGACAATTCTCTAGAATTGTCACTTTGATTAAAACCACTTGATCATAATATTTGATTATAAAAAGTTTTATTATGTGTTCTTTATGAAGCATTCCAGGATTGAGGAGTTTTACATAGCATTTCTAATGAGATAGATTTTGAGCAAATACTCCGTATCTGAGTTGCTATGAGTCCATAATCTCTTTTAATACTTAGAAATAGAAACTTCTGACTAATCTTTTTCCAGTTGTAAGACTGTAATGTACTCATTTGAAAGATTAGCTGATATTTTGTAAGGATACCTAAAGTAAAATGTGAATCAGCTTAAAGGACTTAGCAGAAAGACAGAATTTTTGTATATCCCATAGAAGATTGAATTACAGCCTTTGAGGATCTTGTGTGCACACTCACTCACAGCCAAGAGACAGTAAAAATCATTACTGAACTATGAAGGTCCTACGACCTTCATGTGTCTTAGACAATTTGATTATTGAACTGTTACCTGGTTTTAAAGGGTTAATTTCTGCCTGACAACTGACACACAGAGGAACATGGCAATGGCCTTAGAAAACCCTTCTGCTGGCATTTGAGAGAAAAAGTAAGGAACTAGCTGATTTTGAAGACAATCGTGACTCTCCATTCCTGCTCCCTGGGGGAGAGATGAACAAAACTGGCCAGACTCAGAAGGGTGAGACAGGGGCCTCAGGGAGAATGCTGAAGTTAGGGAAGATAAGATGTAACCTGGCTTTTGTGTCAGTGTTTTCTCCAGTTGCTTAATCTTATGGTTTCTAAAGAAGGTGTTCTGAGCTACTGTATTTATCATCCTACCTTCTCTCCAGAGGGATGTCCCTTGCAGATGTCACACTCATTAGGACCCACTGAAAAATGAGGCTGCTATACAGTGAAGACATCTAACTGATGAGCCCAGGACATTTTTTTGCTTTTAGGTGCTCACCCTTGGAACACACCTTGATATTATTTTGTGATGAAACCTGGGTGTGTACCCTTGGTGTCTCTGAAAATAAGCCTGGCTATATGAGTGGGAAGAAAGTTAAGGTAAATACTAGCAGATCAATTGGTCTTGGTGACAGAGGCTAAAACTTCAGATAGGATCATGGTCTGCATTTACCCCACATGTTATAAGCAGTTTGGTGCTCTAGCTCTGTTGTCTCCAAAGTAGGGTCCACACATGAGACAATCCATTGAAGTGTAAGCAGAAAATACATTTTGTACCATTAATAAATTAAATAATAATTAATTAATTTATTTATTTATAAAATAATTTTTAAAATAGTATTTATTTCATCTTTAGTTCATCCTTTTCTCTTTCAGTTTTTGTGTATGCTTTGCAATATGCATAATATATTAACATTAGTATCATTAATGAATGAATGAAATTCATTTTGTTGAAAATGTTTCTACTGATAGGTGTTCACCATCAAAAAAGTTTGGAGACCATTGCTGTAGCGTATTTCTACGGATGAAGGAAGATCAGGCCGTTCTGTAAAGCAGGAAGAGATAAAGTCTGTATAACAGGGTTGCCCTAGGAAAAGAGTCTCTGTAAAATCAAATGTGCAGTCTCTCTGCTGTAGATCTGCCAAGAACATATAAGTAATTTCTAAGGTTAGCGTGTAAGCAGGGAAAGATTTAGAAGAAGGAACATTTCCATCAGCATAGAATAATCTTTATTTGCATAATGTTTAACTACTACTCAGTAAAAGTTAGTTTAAGTCTCATTATTTTAAAATTACTGCATTTACTCAGAAACAATGAATTACTGACTAGTGGGACTTAAATGCAATAATTCATCCTCTTAAGCAGATGAGTTTCCTGATGGAAACTCAATTTCAAATTTGTGACAGTGAAAACCAGCAAACAATGATTTTGAGATATTTTGTTTCTGATGCTAAGTATTATTAAACGAATTATGTGTACAATTCTTTTCTTTTTTCTTTCTTAAAAATATTCCCTAGGTAGATGAAATCTCTTTTGCATTGAGTAGAGCAGCATAACCATCTTCATGCAGTTTTATCAGTAGAAAAGCATAGTATGAAAGACAAATGGGAAATGAAGCAAAATTCTAGCATTAATCAGTAGGATAAATTTTGCAAGGTATCTCTCTGCACTCAGTTTAGAAAACAGAATGAATGCCATGAAAAACCTTAGAACTACAAATAATTTATTATTGGTTTAAGTACTTCAGGTTCTGAATGCGTGCTTCTTTCTGCACTGGAAAATGTCCAACAAAACTCTCTATGCCCCAGGTCTTAGGATCTACCTATAAAATAGAGAAAACAGTGGAATACTCACTTCTCATCTCCCTTTTGGGTCTTAGTCTGTGTCGTTAAACTGAAATACTTATATATAAAACACAGGCTGACAGTAACACGCCAAAATCTACCACAATGTATGTGTATAAGGTCAACCAGCATAAAAGCCTAATAATTTCTAAACTCTCACCTGTCAGCTCAGAGAGAGAAGAGATACCACAGCCTGAAACACGCCCTAGGTTTGGTAGGACGGGGTCTGTTGACCTGCCGGAGTGAAAACCAGGACCACACAGGAAGGGAATCCCAAGGTCACGGCTCATGGAAGTGGATGCTGTCAGATTGTGCCTTCAGCTGCTTCCAGCTGACACTGAATCATTTGGGGAAGTCAATTCTCTGATTACCTCAGCCCAAACCAGTTTTATGTCAATTTTCTTATCTTACTATTTGTATAAGTTATAGTACAGAATTCACATTCTACATTGTATTGGCCTCTGAAGAGTTTCTAGACAGACATGCAAGGATATCCCTGTAACATATGTGACACAGGCAAGTCCATGCTTTACTAGCTTTGGTTTCCAAATGACTTAGAGGTATAATGTGTTAGTTGTTTAATCTGCAGAGTCATGGCATGGATAGCTAGGATACTTGATGCTAAAGCTACTTGATGTTGCTTTAAGTTAGGTGAGCAATCCTGTTAACAAGGGGTCTAGAAAATTGAAGGCAGGCATCTCTTACTCTACTTGTAAGAACAATGTAAATGTAATACAGGAAAATGTTGGTGACATACCCATAGTTCTATGCATTCCATTGTGTAATTTAAAGAATTTTGGGAAAGGTAAAGAAGCCTGTGTGGTGAATACACAGCACAGTAGCAAAACTGCCACTAGCAATATTTGATGACCTGAAACTACAAAACACTTTCAGTAGTCACTATCTGCTGTCAGCTCTGCTGCACTCCAGCTTGTGCCACGTAATTCTCTTTTGAAGGTTTTGAGTCGATGCTTCTCCCAGATGCCTCATGCAGTGAATTCTTTCCTGCTTCCTCTCACATTGTCAGTTCTTTGCTGACATGGCCTTTTCACTGGCTTTCCTTCTTGTTCCACTGAAGAGGGAGAATGCACACAACCCTGTAGTCTTTCCTTGGTTAAGCAACGGCAGACAGTGTCCAGTTAATAAAAAAATGAAATTACTGTAATTAAATAAGATTTTCTTTCCCCTCAAAGACACTTATTGAACTTGTGGTGTGTACCTAAGATTAGGAAAGCTCTAAGCCAGAACTAATCCACATATGTGATGGAGAGGCAAGTCGAAAATGTAAACAGTAGTTGTGGTTTGGAAATGGGATCATCAGCTGCGCTGATATTCCTGCAGTACTGGCAATTTGATCTTTAGGTGATCTCCATTGTCTTAAAAAGGATAAAATTTTAACTGTAATGAATTTCAGAATTTGTTTCCTTCTATTTGTTGGCTTTTTAAGATCAAGGAGAACAATTACTTCAAGATTTTTCCTGAGCATATGGCTCAGAATTGTATTAGTTTTTAAAGATGTATTATTTTTATGTAATCTCATTATACCGGCCTTAGGGAAAATACCAATTATTGTGTGATTTGCATGAGTTGGCAACACTGAAACAGTAGCGTGGTACGGTGCAGCGTATCACATGCTAATATCTCAGCACTGAGGTGACTAATCTGCTGTGTTAATTCTCTTTCCGTGGGGGATAGCTTGAGAAACCCCTTTCTTGACAGTGCTAACCCTCACTGCTGACCCTTTAAGTATCTCTAAAAATTTTTTTCTTAAAAGCTCACAGAGAATAATGTGACAATATTTTCTGTTCTCTAATGTGGATCCCATGAGAAGTGTTAAAAAGAACTGATATAGAGAAGACAAAAGAAAACCCATAGGTTAATGCCTTTTTAGGATTACTTCATATTTTAAACATTACCACTCTTCACAGAAATCTTTCTAGAAATCTTTTAAATAACAGTCATACCTCTCAAAATAGGGACCACAACATATCTATCTTTACCAATTCTCTTAACACTCATGAATAATGAGTTAGAACTCATTTTGCATGTTCATTTAGTGCTTCAATTGGCAAGTTGAAGGTTTTTATGGCTTTAGAATATGCTGTGATTTATTGTCTTTATGGATTTATTGTCCAAGGTAGAGACTGAATAGACCAGTGGCATGCAAGAGACCAAATTCTGTGGGCATTTACCCTCTCATAAATTCGAGGTAGCTTTGCTGACTTTAATTAATAATACTGCAGGTTTGCAGTGAGATCATGTCCACATTCAAAAAGCTGTCCTGATTAAAGCTAAACTGAAAGGGCAAGTTATGATTTGTTTAATTAATAGTCTGTAGTTCAAAATATTATAATTCAGGTTGAGATCTCTGAGAGGACTCATCTGTGAGCTGGGTTCCCAGACTGCTCAGTGAAAATATTAATGACAGCTACTGTGAGACTGAAGTTCAGGGCCTTTGGAAAGCTCCATTGGGTTTGTGTTAGTATTAAAACTTCTGAAGTAAAAGTATCCCATGCCTGGGTATTTTCAAGGCAGTGCAAGAGCATACAAGATATTCTGATGGTAGGTATGACATGGAATTATACCTTGTAATCATGGGGCTTGATTCTGAAACAACAGAATTTGCCTGTGTGGTCATGGGGATGGTGCTGTGCAGGGCCAGGAGTTGGACTCAATGATTGTTGTGGGTCCCTTCCAACACAGCAGATGTTGTGATTCTGTGATTCTGTGGTTTATTACATATGCAACTATTACTGTGTTCGTGATTTCATCTCAATATTTACTTCACAGAAGTATTCAGGGGCCCTGTGAAGATAAAGGAAAGAGAAGACAACTCTCTTCCAAATGGATATTTTAATACAAAAAGTAATCACTTATACTCAGTGGCCAAGAGGACCAAGAAATCTTCAAATTGGAGTCACTGTTAGGAGAGACTTCCTGTGCAGAAAGAGAGAGCAGCAGTGTGGATAAGATTGACTTGCCCAAGAAGTGGTGTACAGACTCCTTGGTGGTGGTATTTTGGGCTATGGAAGGGGAACAGCCACTAGGACAGGTTAGATGAACATTTGTTGAGGTGTTTGATCTTGAAAAATCCTCACAGATCTACTGAAATAGTCACAGCATTCTGGAAAGAAGGACTAGGAAATCATCTCATTTCAGGCAGCTATCACAGCAAAATATTTATGAAAAAGTAATGTATGTACTCCTGCAGTCTCTTTTCAGTTGAAGGAACAATGATGCTGAATGTATTTAATTTGAAATTAGAAGCCTTCTAAATATTGGGATAATGATAGTTCTAGGGGTATATTAATGAATCTGTGTGAAGGAAGGCAGGGCTGAAAAATGGCTAATCAAAGCACAAGCTATTTTAAATGGATTCCAATTTTATCTCATGACCTTCATGAAAAATATGCAATATCTGTATCAGTAAATACTCTGCTTTTTTTTTGCTGGCTTGGCACTTCTAAAAATATTTTCTTCTTTATGCTCAGGAAATAGAGAATACATTTTGGACTAAATAGGGGTCAAAATACTTTTCTTATCATCACCTGTATTTGCAGAGCTCTGCCAGTGGTTGAAAACAGCCAATTCTTTTCAATAAAGGTGGACTTGGGGCAACTCTAAAAATCATAGAATTCTTTGGGTTTGAAGGGACCTGTAAAGACCATCTAGTTTTAACCCCCTTCCATGGACAAGGATACCTTCCACTAGACCAGATAGCTCAAGACCCCATCCAACCTGTTCATGTATTTTTCAGAGGTAAGAAAAATAGGCAGGGAAAAGAAATCCCTACATAATATCAGTTAGGATAATTTCTGACCCCAAACACGCATTTAAATATAGAAGTGATTTAGTTTTATTTTATAAATGTAGGAAGCCAAGAATCCTCATCACATTTTGAGTGGGATACTGTGTAATGCCCCTTGTGGCTCTTCGTGCTGCTGGGGATGGAATAGCAGCACTGGGCTTGTGAGGGATGCTGTCATTTTTTCCCCCAGAATGCAATGCTTAGTACAATTAAACTTATAATAGTCTGACAGCTTTTGCTTCCTTCTGTTGTATTCTCGTTTGTTGCTGTTACTCACACAAATGCTATGATTGATGAATTAAATCCTAACTATGGTGCTTCATGAATCCAAAAAAGTAGTGATCTTCTGGAGCCAGGGAAACCCTTTAGCTGTACTGAAAACCATAGCTGGAGACTGTGAGGGTGGATTATGCTCACAGTTAAAGATTTTGGTGTCTTTATGGGATGCAATAAAGGAAGTTAAAATATATCACCTTCACAGATAGATGCTGGCAACATTGCCACCTCCTCACAGATTCACAAAAGCTTTACCCCATGAAAAGTTTTGCATTCTGCTTAGTGTAACACTTCATGTCAGAAGAAATGATAGCATTTTCTGTGTAGAACTTCCGAGCTCATGGGTATTTGTTCTGTTTGTTCTGTGTTTCACTGAATTCCCTCAACTCCTAGTCAACACAAGAGAAAGTTAAAGTACTCAGCACCTTACAGAATTTCTTAGTTCCTGATGGAACTGGGTCATTTTTTTGGTTTTTGTTTTTGCAGGGGTTTGGTTTGTTTGTTTGTTTTGCTGTTTTGTTTTAATGCAGGAACCCCTTCCTTTTCTTAGCTCTTTGAGTTTTGAAAGTGGGTATGCTCTTCCTCCATCAAATTTCTGACGCTTATGGCATTCCATGAACAACCCCAGAGTCAGTCATGATCACAATAGCCATCAGGTGGTCCTTGGCTACTGTGACAAGGAAAGAATATAAAATGATCAAATTATCTCAATTTGGGGTTTTTTTTTCTGTCACAGGAAGGGAGCTAAGAGCTACACAAGGAAAAAAAGCCCATCTGTTGCATTAGGTTGCCTTGTATATATTATCCTCCATTCTGTTCTAAGGTTATGTGGTAACTTTTTAATAAACCTTGTTATGAAACCCTTCTCAAAAGATTTTGATCTGAGATGCTGTTTTCATAAAAGCTGGAACATTTTCTTAATCTGTTTGTTTAAAAAAGAATTCTTAGTTATTTTTTAATAAATCCAGAATGAAATTCTTGTTGAACAGCAAGAAAAGACAGCAGCAGTAACAGTAGAGTGATCCAGATTTGCTTTGGAGGTCTGCATTCAACAGTGTGGCCTACACTAGACACAGAAATGGTTCATATACATTTCCCCAATCAAAGAACTGAGCAGAGTATAGGCATGAATTTGGGTCTCACTTACTGTAGAGTAAGTCTCTCTCTTTTTTTTTTACCCCCATTGGAATTCTCTTGCTTCATACAGATAAATGCTCGTGGATGCTGGGAAAAAGCAGGCTAATTCTAGGAGTGGTCGGAAGATCCTACGTGCTTATTTTTGGGCCACTGAAATGTTAATTCAGTAGCATCAAATCAAATGGTTCCAATAAATGTGACTAGAAGAGGTTTATTTGGTATCAAGTCAAGCTTCAGGGAGATCCCTCATTTTCGTTATCCTGTGTACCCACTCCTTTTTCCTGCCTCCCCTTGTCCATCTTTTATTTAGCAGGTTTTCATTGTAAATAGGAGTGGAATAAATATAATGTCTGAAGCCTTGTATTTTATGGACTTTTTTTTACCACATAGTTTTATGTTTTCAGATGACAATGAAATGCATGTCTTCTTGCATATTTTACAGAATCATAATAAAAATAGCACTAATTTTATTTCAGAGCTCATTCCTTTAATGTCTAAACTGTTTTTTTCTAAGGATCACTTCCAAGGAATATATTTTATATTTAACTCTAATATAGTACTCTTATAATACCTGCTGTCTTTAAGGTCTTTATCTAATTCACAGAAAGTACACAATTTTAGCTTTATCCCTTTGTGATAAGTAATAGCAAGTATTTTCTTGTATAGCTTCCTTTTTTTTTTTTTTAACTGGAAAGTTAAGAAAAGTGTTTTTCCCTTTCAAGTCTTCACTGTCTTTGATTTCACAGTGCTTTGGTTCCAATGACTTGTTTCTTTCAGGCAATATACTGTAGGGCCTTGGACTTTTGTGTCATAAGGTGGAATAAAATTCAAGATCTTTATAACCAAAAACCACAGGCACTTATCACTGGAAATCAAATAGAATTTCCATTAATGTGTGATAAAAACTTGTCTTTTAGACTGAATACTAGAGGGCAGCATAGCTGAAGCAAACTCAGAAATGTTATTAACATGGGATTCAAAATGTGCAGTAGCCTGTACTGGATGAAACAGAATAAATAGCAACTGGTAGTGGACCTGTTTGCAGGGACTTATTCAAGAGCCGAGGAGAGCAGAGCTTTCACCCTGCCTGGTTAGCTCACACTCTTGCTTTCCTTGGTCTTGAATTCCCCAAAGAGGGGTCACTGCTGCCCTTGGAAGGAAAGTCATGCTGGTTCATGCTGTATTACTGCTTGCACTCACCCATCTCCAAGCATCCCCAGCCAAGGTCTCTAAGCAGCCCACAGCATCCTTCACCTTGAAGCAAATCTCTAGGATCTTCCCTGACTTCCAGGATCTCTCTTCCAGCCAAGATCTTAAACTACTTTCCAGGCTGGAACGTGTCCCTGCCAATGGAAGGGGTGGGGGGTGAAACTGCACAATCTTTTAGGTTCCTTCCAATCCAAAACATTCTATGATTATACGACTCCTTTCTGAGATCACCTCCTCTGTTCAGCAATCCTTTCTGGCAGCAGCTGTTTTATCCAGAACCCAAAACCTCAGTTTCTCTGTCTATATAGTCTCCATGCAGAAGCAGAAGGTGCAACCAGCCTGCTAATTGGTGACTCTGTCTCATGTCTCCTTATTAATAGGAGGATTCAGGACGTGCCAGTTCTGTTTAGCCCAGGTGTTACTGAAATTTCCTCCCAGCTTGTACCAGTTGAAGTTAGCGAGAACAGGCTTTTGCTTGAGGACTCAGAAGTTCAGTTTTGGACATTCATACCCCCCAGTATGCCATGCATTCATTTACCAGCTGCCTGCTGGTCCACAGGCCAAGCTACTTTTTTCAACTACAATACCCATTTATCTGGGATAAACCAGGGAAAGTCTAAGAATTACAGGCTTCAGGATCCTGCTATCTATTTCCACTGTAACTATCCTAGCTCCAATATTCTTAAACCAAATTGAATTTGTATCTGCAGAGACTGTTAGCACCAGCATTTCTTATCTGTAAACAATCTGTTGTCTCTTTCTTTTTTGTTCTCATCTCAGCTCTTTATAGATTATGACAGAATTTGAGTTTCTTATATCCTCCTGGGTCTGTTCCCAAATCAGCCTTCACATCCAGTGTTCTCTCTGCTCTGCAAACCCTTTTTTAATCTCAGCATTGAGCTATGTTAAGCTACCTTTTCTGGTCTGAGAAATTATTGGTATTCCTGGGTGCATTTTACTTGCACCATACAAGGGTGGGATCATGGGATTCCCATTAACATTTATGGGAGTCGTATAATTAAATCCCTGTGCAACACAATGAAAAAAATGTACCCTTCTATCTTATCTCCTTTGTTGGACAGTTGTATGTCATGTAGCTGGATTAGTCACAATGTGTTAAAAGAAATGCAGAAATACCACTCTCTTTCTTCCTCTCTTTCCCTGCCACTAGAAATTGCCCCTTTTTGACAGGGGAAATTCTCCCTTGTCAGTACTTATAATGCCAGAGTCAGGATGTGAGTTTTGAGTATAGTAGACTGTTTCTTGCAGTTCCCTTATGCTGTCGTACTTCCAGGGCTTGTGTAACTTGGATGCTATCCCAGCAGCTGCCATGCAGATCCACAGATAATGGATTAAATTTAATTTAGCGGCCCTACATAATGGAAAGAGGTCAAGGTTTTCACTTTATTTTGGTTCTTGGTTTGAAGCCACCCAGGCTGACAGTAGC
Source organism: Aphelocoma coerulescens (assembly GCF_041296385.1). Lineage (NCBI taxonomy): Eukaryota > Metazoa > Chordata > Aves > Passeriformes > Corvidae > Aphelocoma > Aphelocoma coerulescens. The sequence goes on from NC_091015.1 coordinate 128,224,230, forward strand.
CAGAATCATTACTAATTTGCAACTGCTTATGAAACAAACCCAATATTCTTAATAGAGTTCCAAGTGGACAGGTGTCCACATGGCAATTAGCAGTGAGGGAATTATTAGGGCTGTTGCAAAGAAGCCAGAGATGAAAAAGATCCTTGACACTAGGCAGTCCTCCGACACAAGGTCACGTTTGCTCATGGTAAATGGTGAAAGCAAAATACTGGTATTGTAGAGAAGGTTTTAGTGTCATTGCATAGGCAACCCCGATATTGTGGCTAAATTAGATTCTTTTGCTGGTGCAATTACAGGCTTTCAGAGACTGTCGCTTTATTATTTGTATATTGCAAAGGGAATGGGTAAATAGCACTTATTCCTTCTCATTATAAAAGTCAGACTGGTCTCACTGTGATTTCTCCACTTCTTATTAACTAATTGCACACTCTACTGTGCCAAAAAAAACAGTTTTGTCCACTGCATAAAGAATATTCCTATTTCTCATCTACAGAAACTATTACTTGCCTTCTCATTCAGATATGCAGTGGCTTAGCAGTCATCTGCTATTAAATGCTGAATCATTTGATTGCTGTTTCTGGAGTCTTTTGCTGACTCCAGTGATGCTTCAGCTCTTTGCTTCCTGATCAAAACAAAGACCCGAATCAGAAGTGGCAGCAGCCAGTTAACTACCATGACTGCATTTTAAAATTAGAGAAGTCCTCACTAAAAACAAGTTTTCACATGTTCCTAAGTCAAAACAAGCTTCAGGGAATTTGGATGCATCTTTTATTTCCACCTGATTGCTCGGGTCTTTTCATATCTTTTCACATATATGTGTATGTGCATATATCTTTGGGTTAATCACTTGTATCTCAGTGTTGACTAAAGTGGTTGTTATATAAATTAGGATCCACATTAAAAAATAAGAGCATATTAAAAAAAAAGGTAATCTCAAGACTTAATTTGAAAAGAGCACCTACAATTCATTTGCTTAGGCAGAACCAACATGAGCCAAAGTGGATCTTGGTCTCTTGAAAATGCAGTTCATGATTTTTAGAGGTTGTAGGGATTTGTCTTTCCTTTACCAATTAAGCGTGGAAGTCTGGTTTATGTAAACTGCATACAGATTGCATACCTTGATATGAGAGTGGAAAAATCCATATGGACAAAATATTCTAAACCTATTATTTTTTTTATTAATTTGACTTAACATTTTGAACCAATGCAGTGTAAAAACTAGGCTAATGCTGAAGAAAGCTTTCCTAGAGTGATAAAAACAAAATGTAAATTCCTGAGTGAATACTTAAACCTGAAAAGGCTATTAGCAAGCACATCTGCTTGCTTATTCTGCCTAGATTAATGTAAAAGTTGACATAAATAGATTTCATTTTTTAAGTTATTTAATGCAATTTCTTTCAAATCCCAACAGAAATATTTACTATCCTGATAATAGTAAAATCCTGTTTTCCCTGTGTGTTGCTATAGCCACCATTAGTCCTTGTAATGAACAGGTGTGTATTAAAATCTTCCTTCAAATACAGAGGAATTTGTTATCTGTCTTTAATTTCTGTTGATTTTCTGCATTAAATCAAAATCAATTTTTATAACTGAGATTTTTATATTTTAAAAAATTCCACTGAACATTATTTGCTCAAAACTTTGACCAGCTGGTAGGAATCATAGCTCAAATACAGTTATCAAAATATACTGGTTCTTCATATAAGGCTAGTACATATTACAGCAATTACTGGTATTTCATACATAAAGCAACTCTTGCACTGTGGCCCTCTGATGACACTTTTACAATTGCTTAGTCACTATTTTGGTCTGTAATTCAGCAAGCTGTATGAACATTTATCCATCTGAATTCAACTCTAAATAAATGAGTCTTTACCAGTTCAACAGTGACCAGTTCCTTTTACTGAGTGCTGCATTTAGTCATACATACAAATCTTAAATTTTGGTCTTAAATTTTGGTGGATAGGAAGTAAGCAACATTTCCAATCTATTTTTACATTTCTTACATGAAGTGTTTATACTGTGTAGCCATTCTTAATGTGTATTGTCTTATCTATGATTTCAACTTGAGCTTTTACTGAAAGTAGAAACATCTGTCAAGCCTGCTTTCAAAAGCCTCAGAACTTAATTTACAAGTCAGTTAATGATTTCAGTGCATTTAATAATCCAGTTGGTCTCAGAAGAATTAATGTATTAATGACTAGGCATTTTATTTGAAACTTCCTCTTCAGCCAGTCTTCATCTTCTATTTTTAATAAATCATAGTTTATTAAACTAGGATTTAGTGAGTTAATGGTCATTAATATGAAACCAATATTTGCTTTTATTTTGCAAGTATTGCTGTAAAATATCTCAATTATATTTCTGGCTGGAGAAGGCTTTTTCTGTGAAAAGCAGTGACTTTCCAGCCTTTGGGATTTCCTTTCCAATGTGCTGGAAACTAATACTCTAAGACCAAAATGTGTGTGCTATTCAACATAGTAAGATCAAAAAACATCCTGTAGTTATGTCTTCCATTAACACCTTCACTGAACACAGGTCAGCAGTAGTTATGTCCCTGCTAACAGAGGGAGAGGCTTTTTTGATAATATTTTCACACTTAGGTAGTTATCTTTTTCCATGTAATAAGGCACTGTGTAGTGTGACTTGGGTTCCTGGAGTCTGACTGCCAACAAGAACCTGTTCCCATTTGTGTTGTGACAAGATGGAGAAGATGAAAATTGCCCCGTGGCTCTGAGGGTGTGTTCTGCGAACACATGGACTTGTTAGAGCACACATGCAAGGTAGTTTTTGCTGATTCACTTCTGTTTGAGGATGTCTTCTACAATAGTGCTGCCTTTGTTTTTTTCCTTGAAAAAAGCTGAAAGAATGAGCATAAGTATAAAATATGGTAAAGACTAGTTAGTAGACTTGCTACTTGCGATGCTGCCAGGACTCATCTGCTTGTTACTGAAATAAATTTGTTACTACAAACTACAGTTTGTGCTAGCATCAAAGTACTGATTACACTACAAGGGAGTGTACTGAATTCTGTTATAGCTTAAGTAGCATAAATGGCTTTGTTAACTATTTTGTTGCTAGATGCACACAGCTACTCCACATTGCAGTGTTGAGGTGCTTGAACTAAATTATCTATCAGTTAACTAGCAATTTAACTAACTACAAATAACCCCCAAAACAACTAATTAACTAAATAAATAAATAAATAAGGAAAATACACAAAGGCCACACCTGCACAATGAAAGACAGTTTACTCTTCTTGGATAGTCTGCTTCAGAGCACAGTGAATTTCGCCCTGCTGTGCTCTGTGCCTTTACGCCCAGTTAGTTTGGTACCCAAGCCACTTCACTGCACATCTTAGCCTGGGCATCTTAAGACTATCCTGCACTGTGAACTTCAAAGAAAACAGGGATGATGTGGCCTCCAGAAAACACTAAATTTGACTTTCCAAACACAGACTAACTTGCAAAGGCCAGAACTTTTGCCATGTTAACTTCCACATAACTAATCTGGAGACACTCAGCATATAACTCAGTGCAGTCATGTTTCCCAACGGAAAAAAAAATTATGAAATGCAAATGTTTAACAAAACAAGTGACTATTACAAGAACTGAGATGTTCAATTTATTGTAAGGCAACATATTATTTAGCTCAAAAAGGGAAGGGAAAAAAAGGAAGACTGTGTGCACCAGAAGGAAAGGTGCTTTATTGAACATTCCTGTGATACACAATACAGTTATCTGCTGAACCCCCAAACTACCAGTTAGCTCCTCTGAACTTGGCCACAAGAAGAGGAACATCCAAATGAGCCTGGTGAATGCACTTCACACAGATTCCATGCTAGATATTTAGCAATGCTCTAAAAATGCTCAAAATTATTGTTTTTAAAAGGAAAAGAACTTTTTTGCTTTGTCTGAAAGAGATTAGGACTGTGCCAGATCACACTTTCTCCACTGGCCCTGACTTCTTACAACAAAACCCCCACTCCAGTTCCCAGGATGCAAAAATACTCCACAGCAGCCCCTTTCTATGGCCCTAGACCCTGAGTTTCCTCATTTCTTTCACATGGCAGGTTGTAGTTGTGTTCCTGATACAGATGTTCATTCAGTTTGTACAAAACCAGTCATGGTGACTTTCTTATCTATTCAGAACTCCTTTCACAAGAGAAGGTCTGGGTCATGAGTGAGGGAACCTGAAAATAAACATATTGTGGGATCATGGTCAGGAGGAGGGATGGGCTGCTGCTTTGAAAGCTTATTGTAAGAGCAAGCAGTAGAATACTTCAGATTAATCTGTTTCAGGGTTTGGCTCATAACACATGCTAGAACAGAATGAAATAAAATTGAACTGTGGCTCTTTCGCTGAGATAAAAGCAACTATGCCCTCAAAATGGGTTTTATTTATCTTTTACTTCTAGATAACCACTTAAGCTCTCAGAGTTGATGTAGACAGCAGATAAGCAGTTAGGGTTAACACAGCTTCAAGGAAACGTTAAGACAGATGCTCCCTTTGTATTTATCTACACTAAATTTAACAATTATACATTATCTTATACAACACTGGCTTCAGTTAAACTGTTCAAGAAACATGGACCAGTTTCCTAATGTAATGTCTCTCTCCCGAAAGTGACAAGATACCTCTGTAAAAACTATTTCACTTCTGCCATGTTAAAAATAAGGGTGATCTGGGGCTTTGTGTGACTGCTTCCTAACTTCAGTGTTGCTTTCTACCAGTGAAGCAGGACAGCTGTACCTTTCCTGACTTTTATTAGCACAAATGAAGTTAACTGGAAGGTTTGATCTCTCTAAAGCAGTGTGTGCATATTTAGTAACACAAATGATTTAGAGCTATTGTTAAATCCCCTGAAGCATGCTAATTTTTGTTAAGCTTGATTAGTATTTCTTAGTTCCATATGTTCGAAATCTTTTCATTTTAGGCCGTCTTTTGATCAGTAAGGAATTAATTTCCAATTTAATCTTTCTATCTACAGTGTGTCCTTTACAGGTACAGTCCTACAGAAAGATAGTATCAGTGCTTGTTAGAGACAGTAAACTGTATTATGCATATTAAAACACAGGCTCATTTTCAAGATTATGTGCCACATAGCTAATGGACTTCAACAAAAAGTAGCTCTGCACTATCTACACACATATTTTAAGTAGTATTCCCATGCTTTCATAAATTACATCTGGAGGACTTAACTGTCATTTAAGAACTCAGTGTCTATGGAGAGCAATTTCTCTGTCAGCACAAAACCAATCTTTAAATTGTTATAGGAGAAAGATGAAATTTAAATGTATGTTTTTAATTTTCAGTTATGTTCACCTATGAGCATCTGAAGTTAGCCACCTATATTAGCAAAATTAGCTGGTAATTTTAGTAATTGGAACCCTGATGAACAGGGGGCTTTGCGTTTCTGCTTCTCTCTGTGTAGAATCCAGGCCTGTACATTGCTGGAGAATGCAGCTAACTTGGTATCCAGTCCTGTAGCCATTTACAATAAATATGTAGCTCAGGAATTTGGGCATTACCATTTGCTAAGCAGTTAACTGCTTATTAGCAGCTTTGGAAAGAAGTTTCTTACCACAAGGTATGAAGGGATAAAGTCAAGCCTTTCTTTTATGAATAATCTGTTCCTTGATAGCAATGCTTTGTAGCAGTTCATGCTATGCAATAGAATTATCATTCTTCTGACCAACATTGAGAGCAGACCTAGGTTTTACAGCTGTAGGCTTAATAAAACCAATGGAGAAATAATTATGGGAAACAATTCTGCTGTTTGCATTTTTTGTTGTAATTAATAACATTGGATAAACTTTTCTATTGGACCAATATATTTTAAATTTTTTTTTTTGACAGAAACTTTCTTATTCAGTCCACAGTTGCAAAATTATTAACTGAAAGCTTAGAACAATAGCCAGATTTGCATGAGCTTATGAATGTCAGAGGTGGGTCCAGTCTGGGTTGCTACTTGAAGTTATTTTGTATGGGATTTTTTGGTGTTAAATATCCACATTTTCCACACACGAGGGGTCTTGGGTTGATTGGTTTCCTTGGTAACAGCTCTTTGCTCTGATTGCATAAGCACACTGGAGTGGTGCAGAACAGATTACTACAGAAACACACTGGAATTAGTCTGATGTAATGGGATGTTGTCTGAGCTGTTACTGAGTTCTTAATTCCATTATCCTTTATGTTACTGCCATTAATACTGCATTGTAGTGAAATAAAAAGTAGCTTACTTAAGATTAATCAAATTTGCTTTAACAAGTTAGCTGTTGGTTTCTGAAAGAAAAATTTTAAATGAATGAAGTTAACCTCACAAAACTCTGAATTAAATGTGCTGTCATGACTGGTGCAGAAGAACACTTAATTCCTGGCAAATTAGTTTGCAAGATAAAAATATTTATACAGCTTAAATTTATGTTGATGGATTGTCTCAGTCATTCTTTCTTCTTAGTCCACAGAAGAGCTCCCTTGTGTAGTTTTAGCAAATACTCCATGTCAGTCTCTGATAGTCTTCAGACTATGTGTATTTTAATAGAAATTGCATTATTTTGGAGATTATGATTAAATCTAAAATGGTAGAGAGTTATTTCAATCAAGTGAGATATAAAGATGGCAGTGAAATTTTTGAAATCGGTAAATTTAAAACTGAAAGATAGTAGCTGCAAAAATTAGAAGAATTTGCATGGACATGTTGTCAACTGCCACATTCCAGGTTGCTGCACTGGAGGCTTTTTATGTTTTCTGGAGTCTTATGAAGCTTGTCAGACACAGTCCTTAGCATTACCCCGATGCTGAAATAAAAGCATCTGTGATCAGTCCTAGGATATCTGGCTGTGGAAATGTGTAAGGATGTGCTTGCAGTAGCTGGCAGGGCACTCTGGAGTGAAACTGTCTGAAGTCCTCATGTCCATGCTGCAGGAATTTCCCTTGTTTTTCTTTGGACTAGCTCACTAAAATTCAAGTGGGTTAGTTGACCTCTGTGTCATGGCTTTGGAGTTTTTTATGTCCAAAAGAAGAGTGGTTGCATGCCCTGAGATCTATTTATGACCAAGAGATAAAGTGCCTTCTTAAAGTAAATGAGAACAGCTGGGGGGTTTACTTTGGAAACATGCCACTGGTTGAAGCAAAAACCCCAAAGGAAGGACACCCTGAACATCCCCCAGACCCCAGGAATGTGGTCATTTTAATGGTTATAGATCAACTGGCCAAAGGACATCTGAAAGCTGAACTGACCAGAAAGAAAACCTTTTGAGCAGGGAGGAAGGGAAACTGGAGGGGTTAGCAGCCACTGGGAGCTGGCAGAAGGGGGTTTTACCCCTCACGTGCTGACACAAAGAAGCCCGGAGGTCAACGCTGAAACCCCTCTGGAAGGCGGCACTCAGTGCCCAGCACACGATGAAAAGGGGCAGAGCTCCTCACCCAAAGGGCTGGATCCTCCTGTCGCTGTCAGGCAGGCACGCAGGCCAAGGCAAAGAAGAAAGAGAGGGGACTCTCTGTATGTGTTCCACACAGGTTTATTCCTGTGAAATCACAGGGACAAAGACACCAATTGGTGGGAGGGTCCAGGGATCTTATACTGGGTCCAGAATAGGTGGGGAAAGGGTTCTCAGTCAATAGGATAGAGACAAACAGGTGACAGGAAGGGAACCAATGGGAACAACACATAGGAGGGACTCAGGGAAGGATCCAATGGGGCATCGAGGAACAAGGAACTTTCTAGAACTAATACATATTAAAGAAGGAAAATGAATATACATAACTTCATACATAACACAGGAAGGCAAAGTATTAACCAATCAGGGGAAAATATGCAAAAGACAAAACAAGGGAATCATGGGTTCTCACCATGACTGAAAGTTACATGCTGAAATTGGGTTGCTAACACCACAGCTGGTTACTTAAGTTTTCCTCAGTAGAAAGAGTAGCTGGAGCCACCTGCACTGCCACAGGAAATCTCTCTATCTGAATAGGAGTGTGTACATTTGAACAGAGAAGCACAGACATATGTAATTTTCTTATTTTCTTCACCTTTTTTTGAGTATAATTAGTATTAATGAGAGTAATGGATGGGACCTATGACTGGTCCCCTTATTATTCTCTTTTGAGTAAAAGGACACTCTCATTCCTCTGTGTAGCCATTTTGCCTCATTCATGGTCTGATAATTACAGTAGACACTTGTGTAAAGGTAGCAGAGCTGCTGTCTTTTCTTTTCGTGTGACATTGAGAATGTCAGTTCCTTTCAAGTTGTTCACGCTTTGAGGCCTCTGAAACCCAGCAATACATCTGGTTTATATTTTGCTTTTGAGGAAATTCCACTCCTTCTAGCCCAATTCCTTCAAAGAAGCTCTCCAAGGGGGATTTTCTGAAGTATCTCATTATTATGGGATGCTTCCCCTTAAATAGGTCTTTCTAGCAAGACCTTCCCTTATTCCTGGCTAGAGAGAGACATGACACAGCCTTGGTCAATTGTATCTACTAAGAAGTCTTCAGTAAAACAGCAATTTCATTAGCACAGACAGGATCTGTAAGCAATACACAGGCAGCCATACCACCCCTGTCATGTTGATGATCCTGAAAATCACTCAGGTTAAATACTGAAATTGCTATTTTGAGTCAACTTCAGAGTTTCAGAGAGAGTATTATCAATATATAGGATAATAACAGCATGTGTAAAAGCACATGTTAGCAGCTCTCTCAGCACTTGAGTTTATTCAGAAGTTTATTTGCAACTTTGTATACTTCTCCTGAACCACTTCCTTGTTGCAGTTGTTAAAACGAGGTTGGATTTGCTCTGGTTGTGTTTTGTGACCCTGTTTGTGGTATGGTCCATAAACAGCCTTACTGTCACAACTCAGCAGATAACAAACTGTAGCGCAAGGGCAAGAAATGAGCTGTGGGCAGAGAGAACCCCTTAAACTTTTTCGTGCTAAGAAATGTGGAAATACCTACGTAGAAAAGGAATGTTGACTTCCATATAAGAACACTATGTAGAAGCAAGTCAAGAGACTGAATTGACTCTGGCTGTCTACTTACATATGAAAGATAATGGAATTCCATTTTGTGATTCCAGGTTGTGTGGTATTCAGGACTTATTTTTAGAGAGGAGCTTTCTCTTTAGGAGAATATGTATTTCAGACTACTGAGACATTGCTCAAATCTGAGTTCCTAGAATCATTATAGAATCATAAAGTGCTTTGGGTTGGAAGAGAGCTTGAAGCTCATCTAGTTCAAATCCTACTGCCATGGACAGGGACATCTTTCACTAGACCAGAGCTCCATCCAACCTGGCCTTGAACACTTCCAGGGATGGGGCATCCACAACTTCTCTGAACGACCTGTTCCAGTGCCTCACCACCCTCACAGTAAAGAAATATTTTCCTACTGTCTAATCAAAACCTTCTCTCTTTTAGTTTGCTTGCAACTTGTGAGAGAGTGGACTTAGCATATCTCTGCCAGGAGAGGATTGGGAGTCTTAAGCTGCGTGGAAGCCATTGGCTGTGCAGTTGTGCTGCTGAAAGGCAGATGGCCTGTACAACATGCCATAACTCTGTCTTTTCTTCCCCTGGCAAGTGGAGGGGAGACTCAGGCCTTGAAGCTGCAGGGCTGCAGCACAGTCATTTTCTATACTGTCCAGGCAGAACAGGCAGGGGAAATGTGTTCTTCATCTGAATTTGTCTTCTTTCTTGGTTATGACATTTTACACCTAATTCCCAAGCATGGGGGGTAGGACCTTACCTCTTTCTATCCCTAATGGTGTTTAAATATCTTTAAAGACATCATATATAATATTCCTGATAATTTTTCCTTTGTAACAATTTTTCAAAATAAATATTAACAATACGGAGTGTAGTCAAGGTTGATGGCATGTGAAAGGTCAGAGTTAGGAAGGGAAAGAACGGGTAACCCACAGGAGGAAGGGGATTAGTTGCTGCGGTAATGAACATGGCAAGTTCACTGTGCCTTTCCTTCTGCATGAGTAAAACACATTACATAAAATACAGCCTCTTCACAGGCAATACCAAGGTTTCTCTGAAGGATTCTGAACAGATTAAATAGCCTATGCAGACATTTTGATGTCAGAACAAAATATAAAGGCATAAAGAATATAAAAGTAAATTGCACATTTTAGCTGTTAGACATACTTAGAAGAAGGGAGAAAATTATGTCTGTAGCAGTGAAATGTACCTGAAAAATTATTTGTCAAGTCCCTTCTAGGACCAGCAAGGTTGGCTATAAGGACTGTATTATTTGGCACAAACTGCTTAAAAAGATATCTGTTATTTAAGGATATGAAGTCTGCCTATGGCCAATGTTCCTAAATGAGAAATTGCATCAGTAGTATCACATTACTTGATACAGTATGTGACTAAGAACAAAGGTATTTGAACAAATACTATCGTAGATTGATAGAGAAAATAAAATATTTAGTTTACTGAGGGGTTTTTGCAGCTGAGAGGAAGCTGAAGGGGGTTTACCCCTTGCATGCCGACAAAAGGAAGCCCAGAGGTCAAAGGTACAACCCCTCTGGAAGGCAGCAATCCCTGCTGAGACCCACAAAAGGAAGAGGCAGAGCTCTTCACCCAGTGGAGCTTTCCTCCTGTTGCTGGAATGAAGGCACGAATGCAAAGAAGAACGAGAGGGGAGTCTCCGTGTGTGTTCCACACAGGTTTATTCCAGTGAAAGGACAGGGACTAAGAGCCAAAATTTTGACAGGGTCCAGGGATCTTATACTGGGTACAAGATAGGCAAGGAAAGGGATCTCAGCCAATGGGATAGGGGCAAGTAGGGGGGTTTGACAGGAAGGGAACCAATGGGAACAACACATAGGAGGGACTTAGCAAAGGATCCAATGGGGCTTCGAGGAACAAAGAACTTTCTAGAACTGATACATATTAAACAAGGAAAATGAATATACATAACTTCATACATAAAACAGGGCGGGCAAAAGCCTTAACCAATCAGGGAAAACATGCAAACAGCAGAACACAGGAATTATGGGTTCTCACCGTGACTGCAGTTACATGCTAAACTTGGGTTGCTGACCGCCACTGCTGATTCTCTGAGTTTTTCTCTGGAGACAAAGTGGTAGGAGCCACTTGCTCTGCCATATTTTACTTCATAAACACCTTATGTGTCTAACAGGAATAGATTTTAATGGCTCAAAAGAACACCTTTGTGTTTAAAATGTTTGTCAATACTAAAAATTGACTGTTGAAATTAAGCAGAGCCTAGTCGTCCCTGAGTGACTTCCAAATCAACATTAGTCCTTTTATAATTAAAATTTTTACTCTATGAAGTATGTGTAGGCCACTAAATATAGTTTTGTAGTCTAACCACCTTCAAAGAAATTTCTTATTGGAGAATTCCCTAAAATAAAGATTTTTTTATCAAACTTTGCCATTCTTTATCTCTACTAGCATAAAGAAGCTCTGATGATAAGACAGGGAAAGTTTCATTATTCAGCTGGTGTATATATTACACTTTATCAGTATTTATGTGTTATTGTGGGTGGACTTTGGCTGGCTGCTAGCCCACCAAACTGCTTTCTCACTTCTTTTCCTCTTCCTCAATGGGGCAGAGGGAAGAAATAAGATCAAAAACTCATGGGTTCAGATAGAGGCAATTTAGTGAAGATTTAATCTCAACTTTCCATCAGTAGGTGATTCCATCCAGTTCCTGGGGAGTAAGGTCTCAGTACATGTAGGGATTGCTTCAGAAGACAAACACCTTAATAATTAATGCACCTCATCCTCCTCCTTTCTCTTAGCTCTTACTGCTGAGCATTGTGTCATATGGTATGGACCCCTTGGTCAGCATGGGTCAGCTGTCCAGGTTGTGTCTCCTCTCAACCCCTTGTCCACCCCCAGCCTGCTGGAGGAGGGGAGCAGAATGTTGCAGAGGCAGTGCTGATGCTGTGCCAGTGCTGCTCAGCAGTACCAAAACACTGGTGTGCTACCAGCACTTTTCAGCTACCAGTGCAAAGCACAGCCCTGCAAGGACTGCTGTGGGAGGCTGACTCCATCCTAGACAGACCCAGTACAATTACACTTAGCTGGGCTCCAGCTAAGCTTTGTTTGCTGTAGCCAGGCTGGCTCTGCAGTGTAGACGAGATTAGAAGTGATTTTGTGGTTAAAGAAATGAGTGGTATAAAGAAATATACATTGAGATAAATTCCTGTGTCTGTTCCTACAAAGTCTCCATATATTCGCTCTGCTTTTCTTACTAACACAGGGACAATATCCTCTTTCCTGTGCTTTAATTACCAGATTAGGTGACAGACTAGGTGGCACAGGAGCTGACTTTTGGTACATTGCCACACACAGAGAAGCACTGTGGGGTGATGCTCCTCATTTAGGTCACCTCGGTGCAATTGTAGCAAAACTAGTCTTCACTAATGCAATTAATTATATCAAAATAATCATTTACAATTCTGAGTAAAGTGGTTGAATAAAATGTTGATTAAGGATGTGGCATTTTCACAGGTTTAAGCTACAAGTTGACTTTTTCTTGTCCTTGTGGCTCATCCCATTCTCTGTCCCTTAGTTTCCTTGGCTGAACCATATTGGTTTCTGGAAATTTAACTGTATAAATACAGACCACTGGCAAATCCAACTTCACAGCTACAAGAAATTTTACAGGCTATTTTTAGCTGTAATATTTACATTCAGACTTGCATGCAGTATCAGGTCAACTCTTGTAGCCACAAAAAATCTTTTATTTCGAAGCCCTAGATACCTCAAGGTTAAGGCACAACAAACTTTGTTATACCTGCCTATTTTTGTTTGGGTTTTTAAAAGACTTTCATCCACTAAAAGAAAAGGAACAGCTCTTTTTAAATTAAATATGGAGTAAAAGTGATTGTGGTGTCAGGTTAATTTTATGATTTTGTGGGGCTTTTTGGCTGAGAACAGAAAACGAGGATATTCTAAAATACAAGGAGGAGAAGAAATCCACTTCTACATTATTTTACCCACAGACTTTAAAAAAGCCTCTACTGCTTTTAAAGAAAATTATTTGAAGCGAGTAGTAGGAATTAAAAAAAATCCAGATTTCAAAGCTAGTATAGTCACAGACCCACATGAGACATTTCAGTGTTGACAGTAATCAGAAAGAGTCATCTTTAAAGCTGATTTCAAAGGTATCCGAAAAATGCTTCTCTTTGAGGGAAGAATATAATTTGATAAAACATCCTGGCAATACGAGTTGTTTCTATTAATGTTGTTAAAAGCAGATTACAATACCCAACTGAAAATTAGCATCTGTCTTCTCTCTGAATTGACAGAGAAGGGCAAGGACAGCTAGGGCTGCTGGCCAAACAGGGATGCAACTGTGGCTCCTAAACTGTTGCAACTTTGAGGGGAAGCGTGGGCTGCAGGATGCATCAGAGAAGTATTCCCACCCAAAGGATCATTTTTCCCTCACAAGGCAAATAATTCAGGTATACTTCCAAAAAGAGAAAACATCATTTTTAGACCTATGAGGGTTTTTAAAAAGAAAGACAATGCATAGTTTAGTGATTGTACAGTGTCAACTCATATAACTTGTGTCTTCTTACTCATTCATGACTGTGGGTTCAAACCAATAACTTTGGCTTGGACAGAATATACTGAAAAAGGCCCTGTATCCAGATGCAAGGAAAATTTTGAGGGAGGGAGATACTGTCTGCAAACCTCTAGGTCCATCCCCAGAATATTCAATTGGCCAGATATGCAATAGCTTTCTGCTCCTGGACATAAAGATTGCCATATAACCTTTGTTAGTCAACCAGCTGCTGGTTTTCATTTCTGGGACAGCAAAAAATGGCGGAGAAAACCCCATATTTTTGTGGCTTTACATCTTTTTTAAAAAGTATTGTACTCTGTTGCCAGCAGTGTTTACTTTTCTAATGAATGACAGTGAACCTCCATGCAGCTGCTCCTCGAGGTCTTTCATGACACTGCTGTGGTTTCTCAGTGCTACAGAAGCATCATGGGCACCCGATGGTCAGAGGAATTTGTGAGGTCCTGCTCTTAGTTGTGCAGTGCTTGCTTGTACATGCTATAATGATGATTAGGTGACTGCTGAGGCAGGATTTTGTGGTTACTAGAGAACATTTTAATAGAAAATTACTATTGTTGGAAGCCACATTTACAAGTTTGAATTGTATTGGTCCTGAACAGGAACTGTGCCTGGTTTTTTGGGTATTGGTCATAATAAAGAAGCTGCAAAGGAAGTAAACAGGGTTTTACTATGTTGATTCTGATTTTATGGCGCGATTAAAAGGTATAATAATTTGTTATTTATTGATTATTCATTAATTAATATATTATGTATTATTACACAGATTATTTATTACTATTATGTATTATTACTAAAATTTATTATTTATTAATTAATATATTAGATAGAGCTCCACAGTCTACAGTGCACCCATTTGAATAGTGGATAAGTATTGTTTGTATTTCCTTTTCTGAGATGTATCATAATACTTCTCTTTTGTTCTATACATCGGATTGGTGCATAAAGGAGAAAAATTCACTTTTTGGATTAAAAAAAAGGTAGTATTTTTAAATGTGGTTTTTAAAGCAAAAATATGTCTGAAAAAGTTATGCTGAACTTGCGCTTTATTCTTAGTTTTGCTTCAGGAGTAGGATTTGGATAAGGAATGGATTTCAGCAAGACAGGTGTAGAGAGAATATGAGCAAAAATAAATAGAAAGCATTTCTATACTGTCTATAGTTCCATTTCTTTACTCCATATGTTGTTCTGAGGGACTTTTCTCAGCTGAACTTTATTTTATTCTTAAATAGGTGTTAACTTCCTTAAATGAAGTGGACATGAAAATTTTGCCTATTAGGTCTAGCACCATTTCTTCCTAAATTTGCATACTAAATAATGCCATAGAAAACATGTCAACATTTTCTAGTTAGCAGAAAATGATGATCAATGGTTCTATGATAATTAGTATGGCTGACAGTCAATCAAAGTGATGAAAATAAAAAGCTCTGATCAAAAGACCTTTTCTTCTGTGCATTGTAAATTAGCATAAACATAGCTATCCCTTCATAATGCCAGTAAATCAGAAAACACTGCTTTGGCATGAAAAGAATTCTTATATGGTTAAAGGACAATGAATTTAATCCACTGCTATATTAATTTTTTTTTTCTGATTTCTTTGATTTAGATAATTAAAAAATAAAACAGCTCTTCTTTGGGTGAGGAAGTTTGCATTTCTTGTTTTTAATGGCTGTGAAAATGTGTAAGTTGGCTGAACAATTGTTTATGAACCAAGCAAAGTTAGTGAGGTCTTAGGAGCCGAATGCCTACGTCAAGAGAGAAAATAGGTTAACTTAAAAACACTCGTTCCTTGCTTCTATCCTGATATCTGGGAAACTGTGGAAATGGAGCTTTGACAGATCCCATGGACAATGCATTTTTACCCTGTAGCTATCTCTCTTTTCAGCATAGCACCTGTGACTTTGATTTATTTAACTTCACTGCTGTTAGTGGGATGACTCATGATATTTTTAAGTACTCACATGATTGAGTCTTGCTGTTTAACAATAGTTTGATCCTGTATAAAAAATAATAAAGAAAAATCCTGAAGACAAAACCTTGTTACAAGATCCACCTTGGTATGAATTTTACTTCTAAGATTGAGGGGATGGATCTTTTATAAACAGTCCTCATTTAGCACATTTATGTCTCTAAGGATTAGAGTTAGGCCCTTAAGAGCTAAGAACATTAACCACGGTGAAAGATTTTCTTGACCTCTATCAATATTCAGTGCCTCCCAGCCCATAATTAAGGTACTGCAGTACACAGACAGATGCACAGATATTTAAAGAATAATCCCCATTTTTGAATACCAAAGTATTTATTTCCCTTTCATTATTATTATGTGCTCATCACATGAACTACCAAACATATAAATAACTCCATCTCTCTCGCTCCTAGCTTTTGTAGCCGTTACATGTTGTGGTTGGTTTGGGTTTTAATAAAATACCTGTACTCCACTGTGGGTGTTGGGTACTCAAAGGCTGACCTTAGCAGCAGTGAAGTCCTGTTCTAAAATGTCAGGTGTCAGTTATAAGTGAAGTTAAGTAAGAAAACAGGGCTGTGTCCTGGAAAATTGCCATTCACTAACTATACACTTTGCTGTATTTTCATGGTAGAGGTGGGGCTACACAAGCAACAATAATATTTGATTTTTTCTTTTAATATTTGTTTTTATTTTATTTTGAAGTTATGTGGTCAGTTATGGTCAAGTTTTCATTTAATTTCTTTGCTTCTTTTTGCTTATCATCAGTTTATCATGATTTTTTTTTTGCTTGGAAACTGGTGTGTAACTGAGTAGATAATGAGCAAGAAGCAAGTTTTTTTTCTCTTAACGAATGTACTGCATACTATGAACTTTATGCCAATGAATGTATGGGGACTGCAGATCCTATGAGGTCTGTACTTCTATATGTCATTGTAGTCAGTAGGCTTCATGCCTGAAAACTGTGAAAATGGTTTACAAAGCAGAGCAGAAATCATTTTATCCTCTGAACATGATTTCAGAAGTGTAATTTACCAGCAATTAAAACCCCCCAAAATTTAAACTGAATTACTCTTCTCTTGGGATTCTTAACACCATTTAATTTGTGTTTGTTTTATCCTTTGGCATTTTATCTTGTAATAAGCCTTCAAGGGAGAATGGAGTATTAGATTTCTATTTAAAGGAAAGGACAAATAGGAGCAGAGTAAGTACACTCTAATGGCCAAAATTATTCAAGATTCTTGGCTCAGCAGCATGCAAATAAACATCTGTATTTACTGTGTTGGAAAGGTTTGTTTGCTTTACAAAAGCATTTGCTAGAGATTTATTTACAGGTAATATTTATTTACTATCTCTTCTCCATTTGAGTAGATACAAATTTCCTAAGGTTATTTATTTGTGGAACACCAGCTGTGTCGCTAGACTTCCGAGTCATCTTTCAGTATTTCTGTATTCCGATACTTGGAATATTTGAATACTTCCTTAATGAAGAAGATGATATTAAATTCTTCCAGTTGTTCATTTATCAGGTCTTCCATGTGTGACCCACACAGTTTATTGACCTGGTAATCTGATGGTGAAAAGTAAATAACCAAAAGAGTACCAAAACTACCATTGAAAAAAACAGATAGACTTGTTTTTCTAACATTCTGTTGCCTTTTTCTAAATTAACACATCTTTTAACTTGCTTTCCATCATTCTATCTCAATTTCTAATTATAAAATTAGACAAAAATGCTTTAAAAAATGCTGATTATATTTTGCATGCATTTTTTTCCCACTAAGACACTTCAGTGTATCTAGAAATATACTAGACAAGCACGGTCTCAGCTTGAAAGTGTTTGCAGTATTACTAGTTTAGAAGGGTTTGCACTTTGTTGTACATTCTTCATACTTTTATTTTCTTCAGGTCTGCTTTTTATACATCAAATTATGTGTACAGATTATTCTGTCTTTTGTCTTAAACTGTCTTCTCTTTAGAGACATATTCTGAAGGGAAGACTTGGAGGGCTGAAACAAACCTATTAAAGCCCCTAGTCTTGCTTGGTACCCATCTATGACTTGCTCTGTTTTCTGCCAATAGTAGGGTGAAGCATTTCCATAAATGTTCATTTGGGATTT
Source organism: Aphelocoma coerulescens (assembly GCF_041296385.1). NCBI lineage: Eukaryota > Metazoa > Chordata > Aves > Passeriformes > Corvidae > Aphelocoma > Aphelocoma coerulescens. Next base: position 128,241,880 of record NC_091015.1, read on the forward strand.
CCAGCCTGAACTCCCTTCAACATGCTCCATGCTGATGGAGTCTGACTTAGGGCTTGCTTCACTAAGCATTAGCTGGTGGTCTAGATATGGAGAATTCCTTGGCCCCAAATATATGTTCTATGAAGGAGGATGCTGATAGGTTGGTGCTTTGCAAACATACATACTTTTAAATGACTGCATAAAGCTCACGGGCTATAAATTCCTTCTGCTTTCGTGACATACCTCATAAGACCCTTCCCATATGCTTCCTGCACAGCCACATGATATCCAGAGGTGTATGGGCCAGACTGTGTGCATCTCCTATCCAGGTGGAGGGAGCACAGCTTACACCACACCCGCAGTCAGGAGCTGCCCTGGGTGTGTGAGTGGGAGTAGGCTTGCACTGATGTACTGTTTAAATTTCAGTTTGAGTCTGAGCTTTTGCTTGGATTGTGTTCAAAATACAACCAGAATTAATTTTCTGTGCCTTTGAGGAAATTTACATAAAATGGTGCCTATTTACTGGCTCATTCATTATGCTTGTCTTGGAAGGGGCTCATATGGCCACTTAGGGCCTGGAATGAGAAAAGATTCTGCCCATACAGAACAGCAGCTGGGATTTGGGTGCATTTCCCCAAGTGACTACAGGATTTCTCTGATACTGCTTAATGTGTTTTTCTCAAAAGAGGAACAAACTAATTGCTGAGACCTTTGTGTCCTAGGGGATGTGTCATGGACAGAGAAAAATATTCTTCACAGCCATTACCTTCTCATAGTTATTTCTTGCCAGACCCTCAAGGATAAGATGTCAGTGTCCGTATACAACAGATTATATAAAATCATCATTTTCCACTCCATATAAGATGTTACTGTGAAAGCTATATTCTGACATTAAATAAAAATACTTTGTACTATATTAAGTCATCCATCCAAAGGCATAAAAGGGCTCTCCAGTGTTATTATTCATGTTGAACAGAAGATTAAAATGAGCCATGCAAGGGTGAGGCAATCTGCCCAAGGTTACAGGGAGTCAGCAGTTGTTATCTCAGTCTGAGACCTCTGCTGAAGTATAAGCAAAAACAGGTGTTTTGGTTATGTGATTTAATGCAGAAAGTCTCCTTGTTGTGTAGCATTAACACAGCAGGAGGAGCCTACATGTCAGTGGTTGGGATCAGATTGCAAGACAGGGCTTTAATAAGCAGCTGTGGTGTAAATCCAGTAGACATGTGCAAATATAATTGTTGGGAATAAGTATAGACAGGTTTTACAGAATACAAGACACAGACCCAGGCAAAATTTTTTCAGTGGTCATTTGCCAAAACTTGTAGACTGGGTTTAGGCAGAACTCTTTGCTAATCTAGCTAAAAAGTTTTGTGCAATTTTTAGTAAATTCTTTTATTTTTGAGTGGTACTATTCTCCTTCAAATGCTCATCTGAGGCTTATACTGTGTTTGCTGTACTCACCTAATATTTTGGTTCACCAAACAGAAAAGACCTGTTATTTTTAGTAAAGTAGCTCAGGAAAAAAAAACAAACCAGAAACAAGAACAGTTTTACTTGGAAGTAACAAAAAATAATTGTAGTTCAAAAAATAGTCAATAATTTTTGACAGATAACCAGTAGATGGGTTGTACATGATGTAAATAGGTTTATAATATTTAGAGCTATACTTTGAGCAACATTGCTAGTACAGTGGAATAATATCTCTGAAGCAAAGATAAAGAATTCTCATGGGCACTGGCTATCAGTTTGGAAGATTATAATTGCCAAGATCTTTCTACAGTCTTTTCTTCTGAGTTCCCATTTCCCTGATTTCCCATCTTCTGTTCCCATTTCCACTTACTGCATGAAACTGAGAAGAGCTGACCCCAAATCCCCTCCCCTGTTCCTTTGCTGGCTAGGAGCCTTGTGTAGCTCAGGAAATTGCCCCAGTCATCACCAGCAATGATGGCTGGCAGAGCCAGGGTAGTCCTGTGCTGTGACCTTCCCTCTTCCCCTGGGTTTTGGGGAAGGAGGCTCAGTATGGCAAGGTCATGCTTCCCTGTGTGTGTGCCCCATCTCCCCAGGCTGGCACTGTGCTCAGAAGGGAGCCATCCTCCTCTTGCCTCATATAGTTATGTCCATATACATTAGCTGACTTACCTGAATGGCTGTCTTGATAATTTACAGTGACTTTCTGGGTTTGAGAAATGTATGCCACATAGCATGCTAATCTACCGTATTAATGTGAGTGATAAATTAGGCTTTCAGTCTCACTCTACTGAATGGAAAAAGACCTTTCTCATGCACTCAGTGCATTCCTCTATACCTAGCCTTTCAAAGAACCTCCATTTAGAACATTTCCATAACTCCGAGGTTTTTAGAGTAGTAGAATTTTAAGACCTTTGCAAAGCTTTTTCACCAGCCACCCCATGTCCTAAATCTCAAGATAATACATCAATTTTATTATGAAGTAATAATCTTAGTACCGTAATAGCTACAAAACACATAGAGGTATTTCTGGAGGAGCAAACAAATAAACTTCTCAAATAAAATAAAACTTCTTTTTGATGTTAGAGAGTGGCTCCTGGCATACACACCTGTCTTTTAAAATATTAGTACTTTTACTAATAGCTGATACCAAGGCTTCTCAACATAGGGACTTGAATGCTTGTTATTGCTATAGAAATGAAATTGCAGTATTTAGACACTATTGAGATTAAAATTTGCTGAACTACTGCTTAACTTACATCAGGTAACTGATACATTTACATTCCTGCCGTGGAATCCAACCATCCTCCTCCTTAAGATGCTAGCTTTGACTCATCTGACCTTTTGGAGGATTGTCTGTGCACCCATCTGCAACTTCTGCTTTTCATTGTGCTAAAGAGGGTTTAAATAAATAATATTTTTACTGAAGAATCTCATTAGTATGGAAATAAAGGTCTTCAGTAGTTTTGCAGAATAGTTATATGTAGGACAGAGAGACAACTTTTTATTATCAAGTGATGATATTGCTTAGTAGCACTCCTTGTGTTAGCTTAAGTTACTTTTTAATACTACCACTACCACTGCAGCCTTCATCAGTGTCCTTTGCCTAGCAAGCAATACAGAAAGTAATCACAAATCCCAACAAACTGCATGAGCCGAGCAAAACCTGTGCCTGCTATTACCCTGGTCATTTCACTCCTGTTATTAGCCCTCATGGTCTAGTGCATGCTGATGTGCTCATGTCAGGCTTCATGGACTTGAGTACTTTGCCTTGTTTTCTTCCCCTTTTCCATTTATGGCTTTGTTTTTACAGCCCGAACTCCTCAGGTCAGGGATCACCACATAGCATATGTGGAGAACAGCCCAAGTACTTGAAGAAGCACAGCTGTGTGAGTTAGTTAGGAGATCATAAAGTCCTGCTAATGAAATTAGAGTGCACAGACTCAGATCAGGTTTAGATCTTTTGGCTTTGATTTGGTGTCTCTGGGTGGTGCTGCATTGTTATGCTTTGCCTTTCCAATGTTCATCTGAATAGCACAGATGTGATCATGATGCATAACAAAAAGTTGACCTAGCATACATTGAGCAGGTATGATTAGTAGGGTTTTTTAAAAGAATGTGGTTCAGTGTAAAATGGAAGCACAATTACTTCTTAAATTAACAGAACTTCCAACAAGCAAAAATAGATTATTGTATGTAACACTGTACCTATAAGACAATCTTTTTGCCAAGGACCTTGCCATATAGGAGCCCAGCCCTGACAAATGTACTGGGGAACATATTTAATGGTGGTCATAGATATTAGGGATGGGCTGTACACAGATAACTTTGTAAATGACAGTATATTAAATATCATGTTTTTCATTTCTACATTTTCTTACTGGAAAGAAAGAACAATGGTTTATTGCCTATTGATATAATGAGGTTGTACAAGCCAATAGTTATTACTATACACTACAGTGCATTAGATATATACAGGAATGAACCATGAGGCATTTGTCAGTTAGACTATTCCTTACTTTACGGATTTGAATGCCTCAAACATTTATCTAGAAGTTACCTAAGTATGCTCCAAGAATCTGATCCCTGAAGGTGAGGTGAAAAGAGCTTTCTGTTAGACGTCATTCAGCCAGAGTCACAGAATGAAGGTGACAGCATCATGTGAGAGATATTCACCCAAACTGTCATTTTACATTTCCAGGAGGAAAAGATTTAAATATCCACTTTATATATGTGATTGTTTCCTTATCTTTTTTCTCTTCTGTCTTGACCCTTCTGGAATATATTTTCTCCACTGTTTCTTTGGGGCAAAGCCTTAGGTTTTCTGTCAGACACTCTGGTTTGCACTTGTGACCCAGCTGAGTGAACTGTGAATATGTAACTAGATAAATGTCTGAGTCCTCACTAAATAGCAGCTGTTCTCCACTAGCACAATGCCACTTACTGAAACAGAATTACTGCAGGCTTGTACTGAAATTTGTGTTGGAAGAAAATTCTTCTGAAAATTACCCATGCCAATACCTTACCTATTCGAATAAAACAAATTATATTAAATCTGTCGGTGTGTGACTTACATCCCATTCCTCTCTCTCCAGCCTGTGGAGAGGAACACAATTCAGATTGTAGAGAGAATGCATCTCAAAAATCTTCTGGAGTTATAGTTTTGCTTATTTCTTGTCACAAAGCACATTCATGTGGCTGGTGATGATACCAATGCCTCTCTTTTGGCATTTAATCATTCATTATTTGGACAAGAAGCACATGCTTCTTTTGAGAGCGTGGGTCCAGAAAAAGGAGCTCTTACCTCTTTCCAGCCTGTGCTACCCCCTCCATTATGTACAGCTCACCACATCTGGTTCAGTAGTTGTTCTAGATGAATCCCCTCTGGTAGTATTAAGTCACAATGTAAATTGTGACAGAGCTGCTGTGAGCCCCTCCTCACCATGCAGATGTTCTGAACACACATGGTGTGACATGAAGCTGATGTAGTAGATTTTTATCAAGAATGCTTAAAAATGTCTTTTAACCCCACTTCTCAAGTTGTGCACAATTAAAAAAAGAAATATACTTGCCAGTAGCCTATTTTACAAAGAAAAATGATTGTAGCATTCAATCTGTGTAATAGTTTGTAAAATGAAAGCTGCAGATTACACTTTAGTCATTGGGGGGGTCTAAATAAACTGCTTTGACCAAACTAGGAAATTCTGAGTTGAGTCTGATTTCTGAATCAGATCTTATCCCCGACCATTTACAGAGAGCAAAACTGCTTTCTGACTTCAGATACACCATGGTGAAGGGCAAACTAAGAGGTGTGAGGTGAAAGAATGAGAAACAATGGATGCAAATCACTGCCAGGCACAAAGAACAATTTCTTTGCCTTAAAGGCAGTCAGACATGAGGGCAGGTTACACAGAGAGCTTGTAGAATCTCCATTCTTGCAGGCATTCATAATGTAACTGGAAAACACCCTGAACAACCTGATATAACTTCAAAGTTGCCCCAGTTAGAACCAGATGACGTCCATTAGGCCTTTTCTACTGGAATTATTTTATAGTTCCATGATTTTGACTTTTATTCTAAATGGAATTTTGAATTTCAGCAATGTGCCGGTTTGGCCAAATTTAGAAATATATGCTCTGAGAGTTACAAACCACCCCTCCCCCACCAGGTTGGGGGAAAAAACTTTTTCCTCAAAGGAAAGTGAAAGAGATAAAAATAACAAATACACAGGAAAAAGAATACTAATACTAAATAATGAAACCTCTTGCTGTAGAGAGAAAACCAGGGAAAATTTCAGAGTCCTTCTGTAGTCTCTCTCTCTCCCCCCTCCTTGGAGCTGGGATGGGGTGGTGGGCCCACCTCCAGGGCCAAGGCCTCAGTGGAAATTCCTCCCGATGTATTCTGATGTTGAAACAGCAGAGAAAAAAAAAGGAAAAAATGAAGTCCCAGGAAAACAAAAGTTCAACTCTCCGTCTCTCTCTCCAGAGAAAAAGAAAGCCAAAAGCTGGCTGGAAAGCAAGCCAGCTGCTCCCCTCTGCTCTCGATCCGCTGCCGCAGCTGAACGCAGAGAGCCGTCTCTATCTCTGTGTGACCTTGAACAAGCTGCAAACAGCTTTGAAGAAGTTTTGCTCAGTTTTTCCTCCCCCCTCTCAGGCTCAGTTTGAAGGCATAGAAAGGCACAAAATTAATTTCTGGGCGTGGGGCAGCGATATCGGACACATCATAAAATCACCCCAAGAAAAGCAGATATCTCCATTAAGCTCTCATTCGACGTCGAGCACCTCACATATACAAAAATGTGCACCTTGCTGTGCTTGTGCGTGGTTCATGTGGGCAAGGTCACTTGATGGAGAAGGGTTAGGTTGTAGCAGAGGAAAATTTGGATTCTGCTGGGGTTTCTTCGAGCACAGAGCTGCCAGTTCACACTCTGCTGCACTTCAGCCTGGCAGGTCCCATCTGCCAGGGCTATGAACCTTTGGGAAACATGAGTTATGGAGCATGAAATTCACTGAAGAGTTGTGTCTGGCATATAGGATCCTTAGATGAACATGGGGAGAATTAGGTATTAGCACTATGCTGTAAGCTCAAGCCAGGGAGCCATACTCAGCATGCCAGACTGAGGCACATGCTCCTCTTGGTGACTGGTACCCATGGAGGGAGGCTGAAGAAGTAGCAGTGAGTCTCTTGCTGAATGCAGATTGCACAAGCCAGTTTGCTCTGGCTGTGTTTCACATGGAAATATGTTCCTCTCAGCTGATCCCAAATATTTCGTTCAGTGACTGGGTTCACTCTGGAGCAGCTCCACAGTCTCTGTCACTGAAGAGTGGCACGCTGTAAAGAGCTTAGCCCCACTTACCCTGGTTAAGATATTTAGAAGAGTTCTGCAGGTACACAAGCTGAAGTTCTTCCCTAAATCTTCCATTTGGCACAGGAGAAATGACAACTTTTTCAGGAGAATTTATACTTATGTTTGGTGTTATCATAGTTTTATTTTCTGCTAAAGTCTCATGGTAGCTAATTCTCATTGTATCCTTACCTAGCTCTCTCTGAAAAGTTGACTCCAACTATCCTTATATCTCATGAGCAATATGGGATGTGGAAAGGTTCCACACACAGGTATACTTCAGTTCTTTTCTCCTGTACCTCCCAAGGGCTTTGAAATTCAATAGGGGTATCAATTGCACATCCTCTTGCATGTGTCCTCTTGCTTTTTTGAAGTTAAAAATAGTGGCAATTTAATCTCAGAATGTATTTGCACTAAGTTGAGATATTAAATATGTCAATGCATTGTATTTTCAGTGTTTTGTTCAGAAATATATTCCATGATCCGATATGATACCTGAACCTCTAAAAATATATGCATGAATATATAAAATAGCCTTTAGATTAGATAAACGTTTCAAAAAGGGTTTTCTCATTTTCAAATATTCTGAATAAATTTTTGGTTTAATTTGGCTTTTAGACTACTATTTAATTATAAATCTAAAACAGATATGAGAATCATATATTGTTGTTTTCATTAAAACTACAGTTTTTTCATGGGATTCTTTGGCCTACCTTAGATTGTAAACTCCTTGGGTGGGAACTGTCTTCAATAATGTCACAAAAAAGCTCTAATGGGACTTTGGGTTCCTATTTACAATAGGAACAGGATTAAATAATGTTTGTATTTTTTAAAAGAGGCTTAGAGTGGTGATGATGACTTTTTCATGCCTCTTAAAATGGTCTTTTCCTCATCTTTCTACTCTGTGTGTGTATTCAGAACTAAATTGTAGAACTTTCCTTTTAATGAGAGTCATTCTTTTGGAAACCTCTTACCCTTTCAGTGAAGCTGATAGTGAAGATGCCTTGCAGGATGACAAGAACATTGGTCTGTCTTGTGTCACGGGCAAAGTTATTTAATGAAGTTGTGGATGTCAAAATCTTGCTGATAAATGATCACGATGAACACAGCTTGCTTTTCAAACTCCAGGCTTTATTTACAGGGCTAACAATAATAGCTGTCTCTCTGACTATGATATTCTTCATCTGTGATCACTGAGAAGCAATAAACATGGACAAGAAGCATCTTTTGAAATATTATAGGATTCAAAGTATGAGACACATGCTAGAGTTCATTCTGTAACTCTTTACAACTCTGTAAATCAGGTGATGAAATACTGTGTGCTTTCAATACAGTGCTGCATGGCTTGCTGGAAACAAACCACAGCAACAAATTCTCTTTAGATAGTTATTGCTCAGTTGTGAATCTATTTGTCATTCCCACTATTGCCCAAGGAAAGTAGGACTCTTCTAAAGACACTGCATGTCTTTAGGTAGAAATTTGACTTGGCATTCACTGGTCCTTCAGGAAGTATAAGAAGACTTCTGGTAAGGATGAATGAAAAGAGAATTATTTCAACATTGAAGTTAAAGACCTTGCTACTTGGGCAGTATCTTTAATACTACAGTTCCTTAATCAACTCTCTTTCCTTCCCCTTTGTGTGTCTTGCCAGAGAAATCAAAGAAATCAGTTTATTCTGTGCTTCATGGTCTCATAGAATAAAGAGTTAACTAAATACAAGTACTGAAAAGTACTTTGAGATTTACCAGTAAAATGCTCTAGAGAAAGGTTATGTTTATTAATAAATAAAAACAGTCAAGAATAGGGATGTTGGTGTAATGAATGAGTAAGCAAAATAATCTGTAATTATACATGTATTTGGTCTAGGAATTCCAGAAACCAATCTGCCCAAAGAAATCTGTGATAGGCTGTTACTACTTGGGTTTTTGGTCTTACTGGATCTTCAGCTGTTCAGATTCACACATGGGCAAAGATCCTTTCACTGATGGGAAAATGTATCCTGTTCCAGTAAGGGACAGACATCATTCCCCTTTCCTTCTCAATATCATCCCATGTGGTCTGTATACCTCCACCTTTGAAGAGAGCTGAAATACCCACTGGTTTAAAAAGAGATCGTTTTGCTACCTTTATTTACAGTGACATAAAAGTCTTAAAATCTATGTAATATTTGTAATAAAATCTAATAATATTTGTAATTATATATGTAATAACTGCTCCTGCTTAAAAATCTGCTTCATCTGTTTACGAAATAATGAAGTGCGGTCTATATAATCGTGCAATGACAGTCTGGGTCATGAAGTAGTTGTTTCTGCAGTAACCCTTTAGAAAACAGGATATATTAGGCCCTCCCACTGCTTCTGGTACTCCACCAAGTTCATTTAAGATTAGTTTATATATCCAGCCACATCTTTGTGGATGGTGGTTTTTTAAGCAGTGTGTTACCTGTGTACTTCCTGATCTGCCATAGCTGTTTGTTTGCTACGTTCTTGTTGAAACTCAGGAGCTGTGTTGATTTGATTTTCAGGTAGCTTTGATGTTCTTCAGATGGGAATTTAGAGCTCAGGGTTACTAGCAATGGCCTATGATTTTGGAATGCTTTCTCTTCTTATGTAATAAATCTTCAAGGTGTTGGTCATCTTCAGGGTATGCAGCCTCTCTGCTTTATCATCTTGCTTTTGAGGAATGTTTCAGGAAAGTTTATAAAAAGTAGGAAAACAGAAAATTATTATTGTGGGTATAGTTTCTTCAAAATTATCTTCTTTATGAAGTTTATAATAATGCATTGTTCGTGGTAATGAAATTGTGTCTCACATGTTAAAATATGCATTCTTTGCTGCTTGTAATCTAGGCACCATGCTTTATGATTCTTTTGTGTGCTTCTCTGAAAACATCTCCAAGAGGAGCCATCAAGCCCAATCAAGCCAGTGTTGTCTGTCCCTCTGCAGCAATAAAGAAGAATGGCACTTCATGTTTGTCATTTTAACAATGGACTTTTTATGACAGCATTTTTTCCTTAAAGAGAAATCTTTAATTATGTACTGGACAGCAATTTTGTTTTAGCAATGGCTAAAGGATTAGATGACAGAATTAAATTTACTTAAAAATGAAAATCAGTGTGAGCACCATAACTTAACCAGTTAAGTTAGTGGACTGCCCCTCATTCAGTTCTATTAGAAGGGTTATGTGGAAAGGATATAAAGGATATTTTATTAATGAAAATATGTTGGTTTTAGCTTTTTCATAGTTTCATGCTAAAATATTTGACCAGTTAAGTTTTCAGAAACCAGTGTGTCTTTTTCAGAGAGAAAATTAGACCTTGAATGTTTCAATGGCCAACTAAAGGAGCTTCTATAGACTATTCCAAAAAGGCTGCTGTTTTAAAAAAATTTAACAAACCCAAACAGTAGTAAATTAAACTTCACAGGATGATGCATGTTCATCTGAGAATTTATTTTGGGAGCTGTAGAATGCATTTCCATATTTAAAGAGAGCATTTATCTGTGATATTACTAAGTTTCCTAATTTGCCCTTGCCATCTCAGGTAGCACCTAACAGAATGGAAGAAAAGGAATATTATTTGGCAATGCAACACGATGAGAATTTTCTGGCATCAGTATTGTTTGACACTGTAAAACTTTTTGATATGTATTCACAGGAGGGTGATACCAGGATTTTGGAACCTCCTTTTCAGCATGTGGTACAGAATACCAATCAGCCTTCTCAGTTTATTTGAATATTAACTTGAATTTTTCTGATTTATCTCTAGACTATGAATGTATGAACTGAAGTTGAACTGCTTTTGATAGTGAACTGTCCAACTCTTCAGTGTCTCTTCAGATATTCTTCATTTCTCCTGGGTTACTGTGAGATTTTTGCCTGAAATCCCATATTTTGCCTTCATTTTGATGCATATTTCTTTTGCATTGCTCTTTATCAATAAGTATTCTGTTTCATCTGTTCATCCACAAGAGATCAGTGCTCTTTCTAGCTCTTCCTCTCCAAAATATAGGAAATTTGACCTAAATAATCCAGGTATCTAAAACTCTTGCACTGAGTAATGAACCTCATGAAAGCATGATTTATTTAAAGCAGACACTTATCCAGTGTTCTATGTCTATATTTTAAAAGTTACCTACTTAAGGAAGAGTGATGGTGGTAAATACTTTTAATGTCTGTGATACTTTTATTGAAAGACTTCAGTGTGCAAGAGAGAAAGGAAAATGTGGAATTTCAGGAAACAAGAATTCTTTCCTCATTTTTAATGGGAGAATGACACTTTGTTATGAACCTTGCTACTTGCTCAACTTTTGATGTCATCAGACAGCATTGGCTGATTTTAGGAGAACAGTCAGTTTTTGTAGGAAAATGTTATAGACTGAGTCATCTATTGGTCTTAAATTCATCTTGGAGATAAACTGCTTCCTTTGAAAACCTGTGAAAGATTCTTGTGGAGGCTTTAGCTAATTCAGTAGTAAATTAAATGTGAATCTTTGGAATACTTCTCTTGGAAGATTGATTCAAGTCCTAGCAGAATTTTTTATAGCAAAGAAAATCTGTGATTCTGAAATTCTTTAAAGATTATTCAAATTTTGCCATTCAAATTGACCATCTGTGTTAGCTCAAAGAGCCAACTCTGACTTCCTCTCCTTTCAGACAGTATTTCAGAGAGAATTTTTTGATTTTGAATCAAGAAGCAGTGGTCTCTCCTGGACTACATTCAAAAAATACCAAGGCACAATAAAAGGATGTGCAATGAACCATCTCTTAAATTGTCATCTTTTCAGGTGAAGTGACAGAGCCATGGAGACTTCAGTTGAAAAAATTCCTGCATCATCTTTCACATTGAATAAATGTACCATTTGTTGTTTTTCAGTCTATACTGGTTATTTTCTGCTTGGCCGTTTTTTTGGTTTTTTGTTTTTTTTTTTTATTTTGTGAGAGTACTAGCTGGGGCATTCTTTCCTAAAGAGTTAATAGGTGCTAGTGAATCATCCCATTATACTGAATGATCTCTTTCTGTATCTGTTGGCAAAATACACTGAGAAAGAAGCATCATCTAAGTCATTGTTGTGGTCCAACAGATAATTCTATTGACTGAATGTTACAAGCACTGTTTCTTTGTAAAGCGTGTGTTGCCTGGTTAAAGAAAGATTCTCCTTGGACTCTGCTTGGGTTTCACAAAGGAGAAAAGTGTTTAGGGAGGGATGAATTTGGCAAATGTATTCCACTGTGTGTCCTTTTATCTGAGGTGTTTTTATAGACAGCTTATTAATGAATCGTATTTTTAGAAGGATAATTTTTAGAAGTAGTACATGCAAATTAGATTGTCTGTGTTATACATTGGGACAGGAAGAGCCAGTTTCCCCTTTTGTGGCTGATGCTACCGAAGTAGCTGGACTTAAAGCAGTGCCAAACGGACCCACCTCTCCCATTCCACTGGCAAATGAAGATATGATCAGAATAGCCAGTAGATGTCAGTAAACACAAATCTGAATGAGAGAAGTCTGAAAATGCTCTGCCTTTTGGGGAGTTTGGCTATTCAGTATTGAAGAGTGATTTACATGGATGGTAAAAGACCATCAAGTGTCTTATAAAGGACTTGATTACTACATTTCTTGTGTATTGGAAGTGCATATGATAAGACGTTTTTTTCTTTTTTAAACATCTTTTCAAAGGTAGGGGGAAGAATATCCAGTTTGTGCCTGCAAATTCTATTTAGCAGGTGGGCAAGATTACTTGTTGGACCCTTCCAGCTCAGGATACTCTATGATTCTATGATCCCAATGTTTGACTTCAGTGACTGGGAATGGGGAAGAGGAACTGCAGCAGTAACTCCCAGGAGCTTACCTCTACCCAAGCCCTCGCAGCTTTTTTCAGTCCTTGCCTTTCCTCTATAAAAAGACCACTGAGGGAATGATCCATTTTAACCTACATCACTTCGAGGCCCTGATATGAGTTAGGGGAATACTTGACTCTTAAATTGTTTCTTTTCATAGTGAGCACTGACAGAGTTTAAGGCCAGTTTTAACACTGGCGCCGTTCAAAACTGTGTTCAGAGACTCCAGCCTCTAATGCTTTTGCAGTTGCAGAGAGTGAACATCATCAGCAGTTCTTCTGCTGATAAGAGCATTTTAATGACTCTGATTATGAGAAAAATACTTTTCAAAAGGTTTTAAAGAGCAGCTGAAGGATGCAGCATGGTAATGCATTCATAGCACTTCCACCACACATTATTAATACAATAGGATAACTGTTGAATTAATTAATAATAGATTCCGGCCCTTCCCATGAAGAGAAAGGCTATGCACTCTTTTAAATGGATCCATCAGAGAAAGTAATGATGGTACCTGTCTTTTATATAGCACTCATGTGTTTTGAGTAGGAACCATGCTGGGAGGAACCAGTTCCTGGAGGAACTACTCTCTCCCATGGTCTCCACCTCAGTAAGAAAAAGATGATTTTCAGCCACTTTTAACTGGGTAATTGCAGCACAATCTTAGCTTTGAAATGCCTCATGCTGGAAGAGGAAAATTGGATGTCTCCCATGTCTGAGAGTGATTCTAATCATTAAAATGTTACCTTACAGCCTGGTCTCAGCTGATCATAAAACACAGCTGTGGTTTAATATGTAATTTATATTACTCCCTCATTGGGAAAAGGAAAGGTTTATTGGGTTGCATTATGAAGGTAGATAGCTGTTCTTCAGCAAAGAGTGAGGCTTTATGGGTTTTGGTGGCCTGAGATCACAGAATAAGCTGAGTTCCAGCCCCCAGCCCTGCACAGCACCATCCCCAAGAGTCACACATTGCATCCAAGCTTATTTTTGGTGTAGCACTGAATCAAGTACTTTAACTTAGGAGAGAAATAGGACATCAGCTACAGCTCTGCACTAAGTGTTTCTGGTAAAAAAGCTCTGGGCACTTAATTCTTAATTGTGTTTGGTGTTTGAGTTACTGTGTTGAGATGTTTTGCCTTATGTACTGCATGTGAAACTTGTATACTTAATACAGGTTTCTCAATACTACATTTCTATGTTGGCTATTGAGTGGAGGGGCTACAGAGCAATGGTGTGTGATTGAGGCCTCTGAACAGTGGACTAGGTTCTGTGAACTGTAGGTAGATTTCTCCTGTGATGTTAATAGAAGCCATCCATCCATCCATATGTATTAAATGGCAGTGGGAAATGCAGAGAAAACTCCATTTTTTCTTATTATTGTTGCTGCTTACAGCCTTTAAGAAGGTTATTTTAACTGCATGTTGGACGTGCTTCAGTCACTTCAGGTAAAAGAAGAATGACATGATTTTTGTATGTGACTTTTGAAGGACTCACTTGTGATGAATGCATCTTTTACCTCTCTACACCATCTCAGCTATCTTGGTCCTTTTTTTCATACCTGCAACTAAATTAAAGCAAGTCAGAAGTAATTTATTCAAAACAGAACATTATTTAGCTGCTTGCTTAAGGGTCATCAAAACAAATGGTAAAAAGCAAAAAAGCTTCAAATCACACCTTTGCTTTCACATAAATCTTAATCTTTTCTCCCAAGCTTTGGGAAATGCTGTTCAGTTCAGCTGCTTTCACGAACAACCTACAAACCACAGATGCTGTGATTTTTCCTTTTCAGAACTGTCTCAGGCTTCTGGTGATACTCCCATTCATCTTCATCACCAGTCTTTTGTTTTTCTCTGCCTTCTTCCAAAAGGAAGGAAGAAAAAAAAAAGTATTTGCTAGATTAGATATAGGCAGCAATATTCTCCAATTAATAGCTCCAGACACCATTCAATGAAAAGACTTCATCTCTGATTTTGCTCAGTTTCCTGATACCTTAATCTACACTAGCCTCCTGTGCTTTAAAACCATTGGATCACATAAACTGACATGCCTATGATGTATTTTTTATGTCTAATGTAAGCATTTAAATGATGCAAGTATTGTTTTCCTTTTTCCTCACTGTATTTTTTTCCTCCCTGTATTTCTTACTTGTTGATTTGTTTTGATAGATTTCATGTGCCCTTTGCATATATTTCTGTTAACATATGGTTTCAAAGATTTAAACTATATAAGAAAATGTCTATTTTTGGTCCATCAAGATTTACGATGAGAGAAAATCCTGGCCTTAGGTTTTTCCATGAGTCACATTAGCCATCCTAGAACTGAAATGTGCATGTTGAGTTATATTCATGTGAAAGCAAAGACAATTCCTTTTCCTCTGCTTCTAGATTTTAGTTCATCTTAAAAGGAAGAAAAAATGTAAAAAATTATTACCTTTGTATACATGTGTATGGGTTTTCTATTTACAATGTGTCTTTTACCTGTAATTTTACAACAATCTGGTAGGGGAAAAAAAACAAAAAACAACAAAGGCCAGGAAGCCTCACAACCAATTTTGAAAGGAGAAATCAAATACAGACTGCAAATTGAACTCACGTAAATGAACACATCAGGTAGGATTGTGTTGGATCAGCTGCACTGCTCAGAGTGAGCTGAATGCAATGCAAATGTCTTTGCTGCTTCTGTATTAGCCAGTGCCAGTCAGATGGAAACGTGTCTTGTTGGGAGCCATACGTCATGAAGGTGGAATGAGGGGAATAAGGGTCATCCATTAGAGCTGCCGAAGAGAGTGAGGAGCAGATAACAGTCTCAAATGATTGAATGGTATGTGATTACACAGCAGTGAGAAAACATCCAAGAAGATTACACTTCAGTCCAGGGAGGTCTGAAATAATGTTGCAGCATAAAGAACAAGTACAGTGTACTAAATGCAGTGTGCTAAAGTGAACATAATAGAGACTGAATTCACAACAATGCTTTATAATTATATATATAGCTAAACCAGCAAACTAGCTAGTTCTGTTTGGAAAAATACGTGTAGCTGAAGATTTGAAAGTGGCAAGTCGAAGGTATGCCTATCAGTTTCTGAGTTTCCCTATAAATTACAGGCTTTTTATTTTTATTCTTTTTTTATTTTTGCTGAAATTGATATTCTAATGGCAGCACTGCAAATGGAAAAAAAAATTCTCCGCCTTTTGTTCAGGCATGAGGAAGCTGAAATCACTTCAGTATTTCAGCAAAATGCAACCTTTTTTCAAACATGTGAGCATATTTTATACATTTTGCAACCGTTAACAAAGAAGTCAACTTTAAGATATAGTTCTTACAAATCTACTGTTTTGACTATTTTTCAGTTCAAAGAACTACCTTTTCTTAGATTTAAACTGCTTTCATTTTTATCACCTGTTGGTCAAGTTATTTTCCCATTGAGAAAACCCAGTACACAAAAAAAGCAAGATATTCTTGCTGCTAACAGAGAGGCACAGTGAAAATTAATTTTGTTCTCATGGTATATTTGCCCAAGGAGAAATAGAACCAAACTTCAGAAGTAATCGGGATTTTTTAAAAGAAGCAAGTCAATATGGGAATAAAAGCTCCAGCCTCTTATTCAAGCACAGGGGGTCCTATCGGCCTTTTATTCTCTGGGAGGTGCTCTGTTTATGCTCTAAGACTGAAATGCAAGAAGTCAGCAGTGGAACATGACCCAGCCAACCTCCTTCCTAAGAGGGACTGCATCCATGGGTTGCTCTCTGAAGATGCAGCAGTAGAATGTACCTCAAGATCTTCAAGAGAAGCTGTGAAATGGTCTTGCCCTCTCCTGTGAGGCAGAGGTTAGCTTACACAGCATACAATATGTGACTGAAGCCTGTTCGGGCTTGAACAGAAAGGGTACAGAAATTTACTTAAGACAATTTTCCCTGAATCCTGCTACCTTTGCTGGAGGGTTGGAGTTCTGCAGTTGGCAGTAATATGGATAATGACACAATGAAGACCTGCCCCAGAAAGAGGGCCCTTGCTGAGGTGGTGATGCTCCACTACATGCTGAACCATCTGCATAAGACATCATATGGTTTACCTTCAAGAGCCCAAGCTATGTCTGAATATACCATTGTTTATGGGCCTCTTTCTCTACACTCAGCACCTACATCTTTCAGGCACTGAATGCTGAGGGTTAGTCCTAACCTCAGAAAACCTTCCAGGAATCTATTTATATAATTCTATCCAGGTGCTGCATAACGACATTTCAGAGTTCTATATTTACATATTTGGGTCTTTAACTAGTCTAGGAAAAAAAATTAGCTGGAAGTGCAGCCATCTTAGTGGGTCAGTACACACAGCTGAATTATTATTTATGTGCTTAATATATCAATATTGGGGCAGACTTAGATCATTTAGTAAAATACACTCCTTATTTTCCTCATTAACAGCTGTCTTTATATGTGCACTATTTATGTGCCCTTTTTTGTCCTTAGTCCATGTTGAACTAATGTAAGTCTTCTGGTTTTGCCTCTCAACATTGTATTTCCAAATGCTGTATCTAACAATTTCTGCTGCTGTCTTCTGCATTCTCCCCAGTCTGCCTGTCACTGCCTTTCTGTGATTTGGGCATCAGACATGGTATTCCAGCTGTGTCAGCACTAATTAGGCAGACCAGAAGGTTTTCTTCTGGATACATGAGTGCAGCATCGTCATGCTGCTAGTCCCTATTTGTTCATAATCTGCTGTTATTCCTGATCCCACTACTGTTGAGCAAACCATTACTCATTTATTGATACACTTCGTATTTTTTGCCAAGCATGCTTGAATTTCATGTCTTGGATTTCACAGGATTGAATTCAGGCTATTCCTTGAAATTCCCAGTACCACTGAGTTTTCATCCTTCCTCTGGAATATCTGCAATTCTTGCCCCTTTTGTTACATCATCCATTGAAAAAGACTGATATGGGTTTCAGGGGAAACCACACAGAGGTCTTTTTGGGTAAGCATTTCATTTGACCAACCCCTATTTTAAGAGGTCTTTGGGAGAGCTTTTTTCAAGCAGAAAATGCCCCATTATGAGGATTTCATCTAGACCA
The DNA here is from genome assembly GCF_041296385.1 of Aphelocoma coerulescens. Classification (NCBI taxonomy): domain Eukaryota; kingdom Metazoa; phylum Chordata; class Aves; order Passeriformes; family Corvidae; genus Aphelocoma; species Aphelocoma coerulescens. Next base: position 128,259,581 of record NC_091015.1, read on the forward strand.
TATTTTAAGTCTGTAGAAGTGTCATACTGCTTTCTTCATATTATGGGTTGCTTTACATAAAGTTAACCCTAATGACCTATTTAAGAGTGGAATTTATGTTTAGGAAATAGAGAATTCAGTTGTATTTTGGGGAGTTAGCAAAAAATGCTCAGAGTGCTGCAGTACTAAGCCACAAGTTGAATGTTCTATTTAAATCTTTCTGCAACAAATCTGCTGTAACCCAGAACCAGGACATGCATATTCTAAATCCTGTCAGAGTCTGATTCACTCCGAAATTTTAAAACTTTTTTTTTTTTTTGGAAGTCGAAAGAGGCTTCAGTCATTTTAAATTTATTTTATTCTATAAGTATTTTAGGCACTCAGTGAAGCAAGTGCCAGGTTATTATTGTGATGCAGGCTATACCGAAATAGAAAAAATACTGCATGCTGAAATTTCCGTAAATCTATTTTCTTGAGCATATAGAAAACAGTGGCACCTTTGGGAAGCCAGTGTTTGGATAAAAAGTGAACTAAAACCATTTTAATTATATCTAAATATATACATTAATATTGTTGGCTTGTTTTGTTTTTTACAAGGCAAGTGTCATTAATTCCAGCACAGCATTTTCAGTAAGTCCTTCACTCAGTGAGATCTGTGTGGCACAATGGAAGAGTTTACATGTAATTTATAAGTAAGTCCAGCACAGAGCTGACAAAACCACCAGGTAGACCAGCGAATTTGCTGGAATTCCTGGATTCAGATCTCTGGATGAGGTAATGTTTTTTGTTTTGACAATCTATGCTGCAGAAGTGACATTTTTTGCTTTCAGTGTATGCAGAGCTGTAGGTTTAATGTTTGCAGAATATTCTTACCTTTGTCTCTTAAAACTGTTCTTTCATGATTTTTTTTTTGTCAGTTCCTGCTTCAATCAGTTTTACTGGAACTTGAAATGCAAATGTTTTGAGACTTTTGAGAAATTTTTTTATCAAAGGGCATGAAGGTACATTCAGAAAGTTCATTCATGGCTACATGCATCATTCATGATTTTTTTTCACATATAATCTCCTATTTGTTTTGAAAGCTTTCTTCCAAATATTTCATTGTGTAGAAAATGCCCCGGAGCACGTTCCTTTTACAAGTGATACAGTCTTTTATAGGTCGCTTCTAATTTGGACACTTCACTGAACACAGCTGCCACAATTAGAGTCATATTTGTGATTTTCTTCATTGTATGGTACCAGTGTGAATGATACATAAACACAGCTGGCCTGAACGCAGATTTCTTCACATGATGTTGCCTATCAGCAGCAGTATCTCTGAGGCACTGACCCACAGAGGCCAAATTAAAAATCAAATTAAGCATCATAAATGCAACTTCATTACTATTCATGCTTTGAAAATTATGAACTGATATGGTTTATATAAGAAAGCTGAATGTCCCTGATTGAAGAAGTGCACAGGTCAATAAAAGGCTTCCTCATACCAAAAGAAATTTAGGCATAAACAGTCCCCAGCTCCTGCAGATGTAAGTACTCTTTCAAAGGAGCATTGTACCTAAAAGGATGGCACTGTAAGAAAGTCTCCCTCCCCATGTGTGTGCTATTGAATAAAAAAACCAATTTTCACTAAAATAACAAGAAAGTTCTGTTAAATTTATTTTAAAGTTGTTTATTTGTGCAGGTGCCAGACTCTACAGTGACCAGCAGGAATTGCTTATTCCAGGAACTTAGTGTCCACAGATTTGTCGGCAGATAGTGTCTATAGATTGTCTTTCCAAAATTTCAACAGGATTTGGAGTGTGTTTAGAATAAAATTATTCCCCCATCAAAAGTGGTGGTAGGGGGAGAGATTGCAAGGAGAATCAAGAGTAGGAAAGATAGCAGTGGAGCAGAAGGAGTCAACCAATGAGCACATTACCAAATTTCTTAAGGTGAGCGAGGGAGATGGAGTGAATCTGGACCCAGCAGTAACAGAGCTCGGGTTTTTTCTGTAAAATGCCTTTTAATCTCCTGTGAAATTTGAAAGTTTCTGAATGGCATGAGGCAGCTCAGAAAGAGAGTTTCAGGCTCAAGACAGCTAAATTTTCCTTTGTGAACCTGGATTCTACACCTGCCATAAGCTCTATAGAAGAATACTAGATAAATCTTTTAAACCAGACCTCCACAAATGGACACTGATTGCATCTGTTCTTTTTTTCTGGGTGCTCAGCTGAATTCATTAACTCTTGGTTCATGCCCACTCAAGGTGAGTGGAAACTTTATATTTGACCTTTCTAGTGATGCAGCTCCTCATGTGCCAAATAGGAGGAGTTAAAATACTATTTCAGTCAGAGAAGTGTTCAGAAAAGAAATCAGTTAATAGGTGTGAATCATTTGAGTATCACAGTGATGAGCACTACTGAAAAGGCAGTGAGGATGCTGACTCTGTTACTGGAGCAAGGATGGTCAGGAGGCAGCAAATACGGTGGCACAGGACCACTTATCAACCCTGGAAGAGGAAACAAAAGAGAAACTGAAGCTTGTCCAGCTGATTTTCAGCAGATCACTCTTCCTTCCTGTGAACTGAATACAGCAGTGGTCCTGAGGGAAAAAATAGTGTGTGAGTGTGTAATTACAAGCCTGTATCATAATGCGTATACCCAAAGGGACTGGATTAATTTTGCACAGGCAACCTTTCTTCTGACATTGCCAAACTCTGAAATGCATGATTAGGAAGGGGGAGCAGAGGAACTGCTCTTTTGGTAGTTCTCCTGTGTTTAAAAAAAAAGCTCTCAATAACAGCTCTGAGGCATTTATTTATATGCAATACCATCCCGGATTGTTTCAGTCCTGGAGTTTTAGGTTTGTTAGTTTATTTTACTAATACTGTAATATTTGTGTTTAATGTAGTAATGTATTAATTATTTCAACAACCTGAGCTTCTGGTTAAAGAGGTAGTTAGCAGGTGAGAAGCAATGTGTGTAGAACAACTCGGAGTAATGCAACGATTTTCTTCATAGTCTGCAGGGCCAAGCAGAATAAAATTGCTTGTTTAATATGCAAATCTGCTATGGGATACTCTTAGCAGTCCTTTCTCCAGTGACTCCTAGAGCTTGCTCAGAGACTCAGGATGCTCAGAAGTGGGAGGAGGCATTTACATTTCTCTTTGTTATGAGGTACTCTGTGAGGTTCCTGTGTGGAGCAATGGGTATTCTCGTTAGGGGAGGCTGAATGTGAAGATCCTACAGCAGAGACTGTTTGTCTTCTGGCCTCTGTGCATCCATGGCTCTCTGCTCTGACATCCTCCAGGGCTCTTTCCCAGTCAGAAGTGTCAATCCAGGAAGACCTGCAAGAAGGTCACTTGATGACTGTGAACATCCAGGTGACTAAGCCTGGGTTTTAATTTATATCAGTGTCTTACTGCGCTACCCTGTGCTTAAAATTCCAAATGATCCACAACAGAGATTGGCTTAGGTTTTGGTTTTGTTTTCTTTCACCTGCTGTATGGATCCTGTAGAGCAGCACTGTTAGCCTTGTCCAGTATTCTCCCCATCATACTCTGATGATCCACTGAGTTCAGTTCAACATGGCATTCTTTTATACCTACACTTGAACTTTGGGCCAAATATTTAGCAAGAAAATAAAAATATTAATAAAAACGCAGAGCACTTAATATAATCACCTTCGTTTTGCAGAGTTGTTCCTCTAGGAGAGGAAGATGTTTTTCTTTATTTTCAGTTCAGAATCAATTATGAGGTTTTTTCAATTTTTATCAATGCAGTGTTTAAAAAAAAAAAAGTCCCAATACAGGTATTTGTTTTACAGTCAAGCTCATGATTAAGTGGGGGGGTTTTAGCTTTCAATTTCAGTCATCATAGCTTTTTTCTTTTTCAAGATACACACTGGAGCATCTCCAGCAAGGAGAGCTATAGAGTAAGTGTACAGCAATTTTAGCTCACACTGCTATTTGTGTTTTCTTAATGAAGAAAAAAGTGGTGTGATAGGGATTTCTTCCCATTTGCTCATTTATTTCTCTTATTTATAGCTCAGATTCCTCCATGACAAGAAAACCTTCCCTCAGATTACCAGAATGTCTGGTTGTTTCATATTCTTAATGTCCCTTGATTTGGTCTAGCTGCTAGAAGATGACATTAAGAGCAGTCCACCCAGCAAACAAGAATGCCAGGTGGGGCTTGTGACATACTTCCATTAACATTACAGCCGTTCTATCCCACAGAGGGATGAGCAGTAGGTTCATATAGACTTTTTCCTTTCTGGTGGGCTCAAAGGTCATGCAGTACAGTGTGTATCTAATGGAATAGATACCTTTAAAATGTCTTGTGAAGAAAATGCTAAAATTATTAACATTTCAACAGAGGGATGGAGAGGAGCTCTGTAGTATCAAATGTGCTTCTGTGTTTTTCATTGTCCCCAGCCTTTGTCTGGCCTTGCCTCAATCTGGTTTCTCGTGCATGCATTTATATTTGGTTCAGAGATTTTTATGAAAAGTAGCACGTAATATTCTGTTTAAAAAACAATGCTGCCTGAATCTCTTATTTTAGAAAAATATTTTATACTCTTATGATCAGTGACATTTCAGCATTTAAATTTACTAATGGCAACTTTGTAAGATAGGAAAGCTTTATTGTTTCCTCTTAGGGATAGCAGTGAAAAGCAAAATGACATGATGGCAGTCAGGCTTGAATACTGAAGTAGAATAGGCTGAGATATGTAGCAAGCCAAAGTTGTGACTTAAATCTGAATTCACTTTAGTAGTATAACATTGCCAAACAAGATCATATAGTAAATGATAAAAGCAAATTTGACTACAGTCTCATCTACTTTGTGATGTGCTGACTATAAATGTATTTCAGGTGTTTGATGTCTGGAGTAAAGAGAAGGGCTCTTTTCATGAATAAATGTTTCAGTCTTCCCAGGATAATATTTCCAGCATGCTTCTGAAAAATCACTTTCCCATGAGATTCTCCTGCAAACTAAGCACTCTTCCTAATGGTCATACCTTTCTCTTTCTATCCTTTGTGCTCCTGTGCTTTTTTTTTTTTTTTTTTTGCTGGTTTTGTGTGTGTGTGGTTGGTTGGTTGGTTGGTTGGTTGGTTGGTTGGCTGGGGTTTTTTTCTAGAGGGGTGAGGTTAGGTTGGCTTTTTGCTTTTTTGGTGTTTCTACCTGCTGGTTATGAACAGACCCATTGCCTTCAAAATAAACCATGGCTGTGATTATAGTTTGGCTGCATGTACAGAGAAGCTACTGACATAAAATTTAGACTTGAAAGAATTTGGCTATTCAAATGGGCTAGAGGTTGTGTTTATGGTGTTTTTGGGAAAAAAAAAATAAAAGAAAGATAGACATAGTTATTTTACATCAAACTCCATATTAAGAAAGTCTAATTATTTGTGAGAACCTCTCTAGGGCAATTTTTTTTCAGAAAAAGAATGTGAGAATCCCAGAAAGACAAAGGTGAAGACTATTTTCAGTTTCTTTTGATTAATAGGAGTTTGATTTAAATCTGGAAATTTGAGTCAATGCTGATGCCAAATATTGCAGCAATATTATTTTTTCTGTTTCACTGGGTACCCTTTGACTTCATGTTTATGATTTCTAACTTCTGTTTTCACACTTCCATGTGAATTATTTTGTATATTTGTATTCTGCTCTAATAAATACAAATTGAAAAGAAGTGAAAAATGGTTCATTCCAAGGCAATTATGCTTAATTTACTATTTTTTTTGCAAAACAGTGGTTCTTTGTTACCATTGACAGCAGTACCTGCCACTGAGAGCAGCATAATGGTCATAAATGCCCAATGGCATCTGGTCATAAATGCCCAATGCCAGGCACCCACGAGAGTCACTCGCTCACCCTCCCCTGCCATAGCTGGGCAGAGTAGAGAAAGTAAAAAAAATTAATGAAGGCTTCATGAGTTGAGATAAGGACCAGGAGAAAACACTTCAAGGGCAAAACAGGCTTAACTTAAAGTTACAAAGTGAATTTATTACTAACAGAATCAGAGGAGGATAATGAGAAGTAAAATAAGCCCTTAAAAAAACACCTTTTCCCCCAGCCCCTCCCTCCTTCCCACCAACAGCGCAGGGGACAGGGCATGGGGGTTTGGTCAGTCCATCACCAAGATTTCCTTCTGCTGCTCCAGGAGAGGAGTCCTCCCCTGTGAGGCTGTGGGGTCCCTCCCACGGGAGACAATTCTTTGCAAACCTCTCTGATGTGGGCCCACTCTCACGAGCAGCAGCCCCACCGCCCCTGCTGCAGCGTGAGCCCCTCCCACGGGCACTCAGCCCTCCCAAAACTGCTGTGCTGTGGGTCTCTCTTCCCACAGGCTGCAGTCCTCCAAGGACAGGCTGTTCCAGCCTGGAAGCAGGGCCCTCTCTCTCCACCAGGTCTTCCACTGGATCACAGCCTCCTCCAGGCATCCACCCGCTCCGGCATGGGCACCTCCCCGACGGGCTGTGGGTGGGTCTGTGCATCCCCCGTGGATCCATGGGCTGCAGGGGGACAACCTGCTTCACCATGGTCTTCACCACGGCCTGCAGAGGAATCTGGGCTCCGGCACCTGGAGCACCTCCTCCCCCTCCTTCTCCACTGACCTTGGTGTCACCATGTTGTTGACCCTCACATGTTCTCACCTTCTCCTCTTCTCTGACTAGAATCCAAAATCTTGTGACTTTGTTTTGATTTTCTTCTCAAATATGTCATCACAGAGGCATTACCGACCTCTCTCATTGGCCCAATTTTGGCCAGCAGGATGTCCATCTTTCAGAGCCATCAGAGATTGGTTCTGCTGGACATGGTGGAAGCTTCTAGCTGCTTCTCACAGGAGCCACCTCTGTGGCCCCCCTGCTACCAAAAACCAGGCCACGCAAAAGCAGTACAAGCCGTCTCATTGGGAGAGTTTCAGGCCCCATCCTTTGCCATTGGAAGAGAACACGTTCACCATCAGCCTGCACACGACACTGGGAAGTGCTTATCTTAGTCTATCTTGAAAATTGTTCCTTAATTTAACCTGATCTGCCCTGAGAGGAAAGGAAGAGTCTAAGAGCTAAATTCTTCTTTTATATCAATAGCAGAAATTGAGGAATGAACTGAAGTTATAGGTCCTTACCTGTTTCTCAAGGCTTGTCAATGTAAACCTCTGTTCTGCAGGCAAAGCAAAACATCAGTTCTGTTCTAGTATTGTTCCTATTTCTTCCACTGAGATGACAATAACAGTATTTTCCAATTATACTCATGGACAGAAGTTTTTTTTCTTTTCTGAAAAGTGTTTTCTTTTCTCTTCCTTGAGCATTTCCATTGTCTCAGCAATATTCTTCTTGAAAGGAGTAACCAACTCTCTGTACAATATTGCAGTTGAGAATGACAGTTATATAGCAAACTACATTTGTGATCTCTTAGAAGTGCATGCCACTTATGTATGAAGCTTCTTGTCTTAATTTCCTTGGGGTGAGTTCACAGACAGGAAGAAATTGAAGCTCAAATCTTCAGTGGCTTTTATAGCAAAGATGCTTAAATTAGCAGGTTTATCACTTGGTTTTGTGTTTGAGAGTCTTCTATTTTGGGAGGTGTGATCAACAAAAAATACAGTATACCTTGGTAAAAGAAAGCATCATTAGGTTTAATGAGTGTAAGCAAGGCATAATATCAGAGGTTTTTGAAAGAACAATAGACCCTCATGTATAGATCTGGTATATTGCCTTGTCCTACACTATAAAATGTTAATTGCTCAAGAGTTCTGTCTCGGGCAGTAGGGTAACCAGTATCTGGCCTTTATAGAGAGAATTTTTCATTTGTTTTTATCCTTTTGATATACAAGCTTCTAACCATGGCAAACATGCTCTGCAGCATAACTAGCAGGGTGGGAGCAAGCTGTTCGTGTTTGATAACTCTGGAATCTCTTAACCCTTAAAAACATGTCAGCTTATTTTATGTAGAGTTTGCATCATATCTCAGCTGACTACTGATAATTTAAGGAAATATATGTATGCATATGAAGTTGAAAACTTGACTTCTAGTGAAGCTTGTCTCTGTGAACTGTTATAATACCTTGTGGACGGCAATTTGGAGTATTTTTTGCTACTTCTTGATTTAAGGACATGAAAAAGTGAGGCTGTGATCCAGTCTGCCTAAATCCTGCCTACAATAGGATTAGAATGCTTTAACCCTGCTGAATCCTAGACACTGATCCGGCCTGCTTACTTAGTAAGGCTATTAAATCCAGGAGGCATTGAAATTCATTAGATGCCTCCCATGAAGTCTGAATGGTCCCTAGGCACTAACATTTTGTCAGTGTGTGTGCACAGAAGAGCCTTTCTTTCTGGGGAATTGAATGACAAAAGGTATATTGCAATCTAAGACAAGGCAGAAAGGTACCTGAAGCAAGAAGCTCCAAATGTTATACTGTGTGATATGTGTGTCTGGCTTCATCTTATACAAGGAGAGTGCTGGGAAGGCAGAAAGAGATGGGATCCATGTTTCTGCCCCTGATTATAAGCAATATGACATGGGTGTAATTTAATGGGAAATGCATAAATAAGTAAGTCCTCTCACAATTGAATGTTTTAACTAATGCGTTGGACTTGGGCTTTTCCAGCACTTGCTCCCCTTCAGTGTTCTGGACACAGTGACATGGTATTTAAAGAGCTCTTGGTTGAGTAATCACTAGGCCACTTTTCTGAGACATGACCTCAGCTCTGATCAGCCTGGCATCCAGATCTTCACTTCTTTCACACATTTTTATTGCCAGTGCAGTTCTGTGAAGTGCCACCACTCTGTGGACTAAAGGAATGGAGCAGTGCAAAATTTTTCTTTAGTTTCTTGTGATCTCAGTTGAAAAGATGTATACGTCATTTAAGCAGACAGCATTGATGATCTCTGAAAATGCCTGAATTCCATTATTGGCAGGAAAAAAGGAAAAAAAGGTAAGCTAGGAAGATTGTGTATACTTTTACAAGTCTTCAAAGGTATCTGACTCTCTCCATTGACTTGTAGAGAAGCTGGGCAAGCTAAACTGCCTTCCCTCGCCAAACGCGTAAAACTGAGATGATGCAATATCTAAATTTGAGCAGACTGGATAATACCCTGAAAAACAAAATTCTGTGGCCAGATGGTTGAATGAAATGGCATGAGTCTCCTGCGGTATGAATATTGCAAATGGCAAAATTTCATGTCACCCTTGCCAAGGAGAAATTTTGTATAATGAACCTTATTGCTGGAGGGAGCAGTCACATGTACAACCTTTTCTCAGACTCTACATGAACTCCTTCATCCAGAAGGAGCCTATTTATTCCTTCTGCACTGTTTTTCATGTACTGTTCTGTCTGAGCAATACAGCTTGAGAGAAAATTGTTTTGGTGAATCCAGATGCATTTCTATGTTTCACCACCACTAGTTTACCATGATGTTCAAGAACAATGAGCAGCAGATCTGTATCTGGCATGTCTTGATATATTACACTACCTCCACAAGCCAATGGGTTTTTAAAATGTTATTCCCAGATAACTGCTAACCTAAGGTATAGAAGAGTTTATGCTTAAAAGTGTGAACTCCCACATGGAGGGGGATCTGAATTTTTAGGAGGGTTGAGGAAGAAGAAGTAGTCATGTTTGTTTTGGAGGGGGAGGGGAGTGCTTTGTTTTTCCCCACTGAGCATCAAATTTTCGTTTCTGTTTTAATGAACTGAAAAAGTCAATGGCATTGCATTGTACATACCTTACCAAATTTGACCTATTTGAAAAATCCCACATAGGCTTCACAGAATGTTTTCTCACAGAGGAGGATTTGGTGAAAGCATATCATAACCTACTGAACAGAGTCTGTTCAGATTCCTTAGGAGTCCTTGAATATTTGCCAGGGTCACCAAATGCACTGTCACTGTCTCGAGCTGAGCTCACAGATGCTGCTTTGCTTGAGTTCAAATAATTTTTAAATTATTAAATATAGTAATCCTCCATATGCTGAGGAAGAGCTTGGTCCTTCCTGTTCTCAGGTCCCTTGGATATGAGTGGTATGGACATTTCTTTTATCTCTGAATTGTTCTGTGCTGTTAAAAACATTTACCTTTTTTGTCCAGAGTTACCTGAATAGTATTTGCCCTTCTGCAAGAGCACATAAAGATTTTGAGTTTGTATCAATTTTTATACAGTGAGATTCCAACCTGTGAGCACTTTAATAAAATCTCTTTTTCATCCTAGCTCCATATAACAATAGTATCTTGCTTCTAAGAAGGGAGATGCAAATTAATGTGTTTATAATGCATAGCAACCTCTAACACTTAAAAAATCATTATATTGGGGATCTTTGTCAATCAGAAAAAAGGACTGGACTACTACTAATCTGCATATACCTTTCATTTTGTGGGCTGATCACTCTAACCTTTAACAGGGAGTATATTCTTTGAGGTTTGGCCTTGTCATGACATTATGGAGAAGCTCTACAAAAATTTCTACTTTTGAGTCATATCACTCCTGTTTCTACACTTATTTTTAACTTAATGGTGGATATTAACTCCAAGGTTTTAACACTGTGTTTTCAAGGCACTTAACCACTCTGGTATAAAATATTTGATATCTCTGTTAGCTCTTGATCATTTGTTAATGTAAGATTTGGCAGGTTATGTAGCCCAAGACTGAACTTCATGCCTCCTGAAGATTTTTATGTGTTTTTATGGAGGTGGAATTATCCTCTGATTACTGGCTAAAATAATTGTCTAGACACCTAAAATTAATGTTTTTCTGATTTTTTTGACTTTTGTATAAAGTACTGATGATGTTGCTATGAGCCTTTAAGTAATTCTTTTCATGAGTTCATTGCATCCTTAACCTTTTGGTTTACGATATAAATAAACCAAATTGACAGTCAGAGAGGAGTTATGAGAAAAAGTTCATTGAATAACAAAGTCACCTCTTCTGTGAAGACTTCTCAGGTCTGGTCAAGAGCTTTTCCAACAAAAAACATCCCTTTCTACCATTGAGGGTTAGGAGGAGGGTCAGGGAAGGCTGTAGCTGAAACACAGTGTTTTAAAGGGCTGAGTCAGTTGGTTTTGATGATCACCTAACCAGGTGGCCTGGTTTCTTCCTCATGCTTTGCCTGGCAGAAACCCTTCCCATCACTTCTCTGGTCTTCTTCTCAGAGGTGGTCTGAGCCTGAGAGGTGCTTGGGGGGATGCAGGGTTTTGTCAGCCCTGTTAATATCTTGAGGTGTCTGGGAATCAGGGCTGTGTGGAAACTCACAGGACTGGGTCCTGCACATCCTGGCTGTGTGGTGATGGATCAAGAGGCAGTATAAACATGACAAATTAGTCCGAACTAGGTTATATGTAATTTAGGCCAGCTTTGTAGCCTTAGGTCAGCTTCATGCCAGCTGCATAAGGACAGGTGATATTAGCCTGCTAAAATGTTCATTTCTGTATATTTTATTACCAGGATGAATTCTTTATGTACTTTATTCATTTATATATTTATATTTCTAATTTGGGATTAACAGGAGCTGTAATGTCAAATTGTCAGTATTTATTGTTTAGAGCATTTAATGACTGGGGTCTCTACTTTTACCTTAATTTTTACAAGTCTGACTAACATGTAGTTCTTTCTCTCTCCCTGATAGGCATTCTGAGAAAGCATCTCTACCCAGAAACATTTATCTTTCCAATTTGAAATGAAACTTTTCTTAAATATTGACTTTGTCAACAGTATGGGAATTGTGAGTTCTGAACATCTCTATTGATGATGTTGATAAAATTAATTTCCTTTAGGGATGCTATGTCACTGGTTTTAAAAGTCTAAGTGACTTTTTAGAGGAAGGAGAAGTTACTGTTCTGTGACAGCCTGAGAAATTCGGGGTGTTTGGTTTTTCTTTTCTTTATTTAATATGTTATAGCCATCCTGTGGTAGAATTACAGAGATGTGGCTCCAGCTGTGCTACTCAGCTTCTGTAAGCAGAATTAAAATTGCATATAAATGGTTTAATTGCCCTTCAGTTTTTAATATTGCCAACTGAAGCTGTGACTTACTTTTTTTTTAAATCAGTAAATATAAGACCTGCATTTATTAATGCTTTATGCATAGTTGTTCTTATTTATGTTGTGGGTTGTAGGCAGAAGGATAAGGTGTGTACCTCAAAAGACCTACTTTTAGTGGATGTAGCTCTTCAAAGCTGGTAAGTGACACAATTTTCATACCTAGGGTGACTCACTGGATTTTGATTAATGTTTAAAAAGAAGCCAACACTCATTAAATACAAAGTGACTGTTATCAAGCTACTATAAACGAACACTAATGGAGGTTATTGAATTTCATTTTACATATCAGCAACAGCTGATCCCTTCAGAGAGTTCCTATTCAGCTCCTTACAGTACCAGGAACCTGATATTTTTTTAAATACAACTGAGGGGTTGAATTTCAAATGTTTTTGGGAGTAGAGGCCTCCTAGTGCCACTGGGTTATTATTAGATGTGGGCAAAATCAGGGATAATAAATTAGAGTCATTGAATAGACTGTTTTTATTTTGTGTTCAAAGAAAGCCTTCTCCAGATGAAAATGTGCAGTCAGGCTCATCCTTTATAGAGGTTGGTCCTTCTGTGAAGCCCTAGATTATTCAGATCATATTTTTCTGTCTTGGGTGAAAGACATTTTAGTTATTGCTATGAAGAAATAATGTGCACATGGCCATACTTACATATTTATTTTGACAGAAAATAATTCTGACTGCTATTCTAATTTAATTTTCTCCTGAAGGGAAGGAAGGAGACAAACATCTACACTTTCTCTCTTTTAGTGTTCCCTTACAGTTGAATGAAGGGAACTTCATATTGCTAAATCAGCAAAAAGCTGTTCAAAGTCTATGAAAACTATGAATTTCTGTCATTTCATAGCCCAGAAGATATTATTATTCATTTAACATAATGGATAAATTGTGATTGCTTATGCTAAATAACCTAGACATCAGCCAGATGCCGTCATAGACTTCACAAAATGGTGTAGTGAGCATAATATACTGCTTCTATAATGGAAAAGCATATGCTTTTCAGTTTTATGGATGAGGAAAGCATATTTAGCTCATCTTATCCTGTTTGGGGGCCGAGATAAAAGCATAGCCATTTTTCATGGAAAGAGACAAACATCTGAATGAATTATGGCAACGCAGTGATTGGAGTTTTCTATTTATAGTTCAACAGTGGCCCTAAGGACACAATAAACTCCTCTCAGGGAATCATACCTTTTGCTTACAGTATCAATTCATTTTTCATCTACACATCTCCATTAAAATATAGAGTGGTAGCATACTCCTCCTGTCAAAATGCTATTCAAATGAGTTGGATAGCTGTTAAAATAAGACTCTTCAACAAGAATAATAGCTGCTGTTATTAATAATATGATTTGCAATTGCAGGCTAAGGTTCATTCATGTCATGTATGTCAAAGGAATGGTGGAAGAATGGAAATTCAGTGTAGTCATTTAGTGCTGTCATTTCTATGAGTCTATGTTGACTTTCTCTTTTTTTCCATTCTTCTTTTTCCATCTTTTTTTCCCCTTCCTCTCTTCTTTCTTCTTCCTTGTGTTCAGAAACAAGGCATTACAGGTGAGGTTTTTAATATAGAAACTCCTAACAGTTCTCCCTCCTAGACCTGTGTGTTATTTAGTAGCTTAGAAAAGACTCTAAACTACATGCAGCATTAATTTTACTTCTTATTCCAAATCACCACTCAGGTGATGGACAGGCTTCTTATCCTTAAAAATACATCTCTCTGCAGAAACCTAGGATCATAAAAGCAATAAAACCATGAGAAACTGATTATGCTTAAGAGGAGACCATCATTCCATATTCTTGGAGACAGTTTTAAAACCTCCATCACGCTGCAAGAAAGCTTGTTCCGTGCTCCTCTCAATTGCTCTATTTATGCAAAAACTCTGCAATGAAAATCATCTCCAGTGCTTTCAGTGAGGAGACCATAACCCCCAATAAGTGATTCCCTACAAAATGCACTGCTAAAGTGACAGGACAAAAGTCTTTTATTCCAAAAAAGGGCTCTTTGGATATCGTCCAGTTTGAGTAAACACAGTTCTGTCTATCATTCTCATTTTACACTCTGGATACTGTTAGTCTCATTTGTGTTTATGATGAAAGATTAGCAGATCAAACCAAAGATCTGCACAGACACACAGAGAGAATATTTTATATCGTAAACCGCCCAGGAACAGTTGTTTTCTGATCTTGACACAAAGTCAAGTTTGATGACACTAGATTAGCAAAGGAGATAAAAAGAAATGAGTGATAAATATCATTCTTGTTTTATTTTCATCTGAAGTTGTTTCCCGTGTGAATATGCAGTTGGCTTATATAGAAGTGTCAAATAGTGTTAGGACAATTCACTTATCCGACTCTTCAACAAGGCAACATTTCTCCTTGTTTTCTTTTCCTCTTTGCAGATCTCCCTGTGCTTAATTGCATTCATAGAAAACTGCCTAAAGCTCTTAATTTAACAAATTTAGTCTAAACCAAGTAGCAGCTCTCAGCCTCTAGGTAATGAAATGTTTCATGGCATGACATTAGCCTGTGTTATGTTTGAGGGCACAGCTGAGATGCAGCTCCTTGCTGGGTAGACACAGGCAATGCAATCACCCTGAAGAGCAAATGTACTCCTTCCATATACACTTCCACATTCCTACATTTGGTCTGTAGGAGCACATATATTTCATAAAGTGAGAAGCCTTGATTATTTGAGGTTTGGATGAGGTGACAATCAATGGCAGCTTGCTGGGTTTGGGGGGCTCTGTGGTATTTTTAAATATCTGTGACAAGCACTTCTGCTAAATGATTGCATCTTACCGTGCAAGATATTTCCACTTAAAATGATCATAAGCAAAAGGATATCCAGGAAAACATCCTGGTTTAAGGCACTGTCACACACACTGAATGTGTCAAAGAGTGCACTGATGCCAAAGGCAATTTTGCAAGTAGTAAGGTTCACAGCACATGCTAGGGCAAGTTGATTTTAAGGAATGCTTGGTCTTTGCAAAGTCCCATTTTAAGCTGACTGCCATCTTCTTATGCATTATATGTGAAACATCCTGGATTTTCCCAGAAGAGGTAGTATTTCAGTATCAAATTTACTGGCAAATATACAACAGAAATGCTGTAAAAGTAGTCTTGATTAAAAAGTGACCAGGTAAGATTAAAAATCTTTAGCAAAGGAAAACAGCAGGATGCCACAACTATAAAGGCAAAAAAGGAGAATAAATTCCTAGTTCAATCTCCCTTCTAGTGCAAATACTGAGTGTAGGTCCTGATTACTGAAAAAGTTTCTTCCTACTTATATGATACAGCAGTTGCTGAGTGTCTCTGAGTTCCATGTTAAGGAAATGTCTGACAGAACAAAGTTTCATCCTGAAATGCTCATTCCTTGGGGCAAAATTCTCTGATTAAGAATGTGCTGTGTTTGATTAAATCTTCCACAAAACCAAAGCAGAGTTCAAAAGAGGAGCATCCATTTCCCTGACGGCATCAGCAGTGTCTGATGGAAAAGTCACTTTCACCAAGCAGCTGCAAGGCTCAGGGGAATTTTGGTTCTCTGGAAATACAGAAACATTTGCATTTAGTCTCATTTTGACCAAAATGAGATGCAATAGCAACAGGAAAAAATATCCCTTCCCTGCCATCAGGAAATCCTACTTGTCAACAGCTCTGTCTGCATCTCATGCTGGAGATATCACACTTGTGATGTCCAGAGGTTTGGCTGCAGGGAGTTTCCAAAGAGGAGCTGGAATCAGTGTTAAGCCTGTAGTT
This sequence comes from Aphelocoma coerulescens, assembly GCF_041296385.1. Lineage (NCBI taxonomy): Eukaryota > Metazoa > Chordata > Aves > Passeriformes > Corvidae > Aphelocoma > Aphelocoma coerulescens. The sequence goes on from NC_091015.1 coordinate 128,275,346, forward strand.
GAGGTCCAACTGTGGCACCCCGTGTTACTTGTGAAAAGTTTGCTTATTTCTTTAAGGCTTTTTCTTGTGAAGGGAGCAGTGGTTAGCACATCGAAGGCTTTGACTGACACAGTAATAGCAACCAGAGTTGGTAGGAAATAGACATTTCAAATCTGTGCATAATTCCAACATTTGGAGCGTAGGTTGGTGGCAGATTTGTGCTAATGTGAAATGGAAAGAAACCCCAAATTTCAATTTCTTTTGAAAGAGACATTCCTTTCTCTCCTCATTATCTCCAATATAAGTGCTGATGGTTTGGGGTTTTTTTCATTAGTGCCACATCCATATAAAATTTAAAAATTGCATCAGCTGTAGGCATCTAATTAGTATTAAATTTTAATAGCTTAAAAGCATGTATCAAGTACTATTGAAATTTGACTTTTGATTTTCTTCCATTGAAAAGCAACTTGTCAGTCAACATGATTTCACAAAACTGATAAACTTCTTATAGGTGCATTTTTAAAGGAAAAATGTGTTGCTTCATCATAACAAATATTTTCTTGGCAGTTGAGAGCCAACCTGTCAACTGTTCCATTTCTAAAAGTGATATTGCTTGTTGTTTAGTTTTGTGTTTGGCCAAGGTTTCTATTTGATAGTGTTTGATTTAATGATGTTTTTTAAAATGTAAATAATTGTATTTATGGGTAGATATTTGTCAAGAAACTGAATGTTAGCACAAGTGTTAGCAAGTCCTGTGATTGCTGCCAGGTAGCAAATAAGTAATGTATCCTTGATGTGACTAATGCAGGTTTGCAATGTCAGCTTGAATCTCCCCGTTACTTCTTCAACAAGCATTTGTGTAGCAGAGACCTCTCTGCAAAAATGTATGTTATGGGTGCAGTAGATATACACAGCAAGAAAGTGGTTGTGATACAATCACTAACAAAGGTAAAGCCAAAAAATCTGGACTACCACTAATGCACAACCTCATGAGTAATGGATACCTACTCCTTTTCTAAAACATGATGGAACTGAGAAAAGGAAAGATGTGGAGGACTGTATGGAAGTGGAAATTAAAAATAACTGGAGGGCATAAACAATAAATTCCTCATAATATGGCAGTCAGATTGGGGCACTTCCCTCTGGAGAAGAGCCAAAAGGACTGCAGCTGGACAGGATGCATAAGAGGCAGCAGCAGAAAGTTTGTACCCTGAAATGAGAAGCAGACTACTCCAGTCAAATGCTTGTGCTGTAATATGGTGCTCAGTAACTTTCTAAAATCACTTTGACAAAACAAACAACCCATTTCCATCTGGCAGAGGATAAAAAAAAAAAAAGCATAATGACAGCACTTTGTCCTGAGAGTTCTTTGGTTCTTAAGCGTGCATGGTGCTCATGCCTACCTTCTGTGCCTGGTGTCAGCTTTCATCTCACTCATCATGGGCTCTTTCTCTTCCTACAGCTCTGGGGTAGAAGTGCCCGAATAGAACAATGCTGAATAGTACTCAACTTTAAGACTCAACTTTATACTAAGTACTCAACTTTATACTAAGGACTCTATCACAGCCTGGCAGTTCATTAATATGTGGGGAACGCACTTACCCCAGCCTTGGCATCTTTTTTTTTTTCTGTCTAAAGAAACTCAGCATTAAAATTTCTCATCACAGCAGTAACATTCTCTGATTTAATTTTTTCTAAAGCATTAATTACTTTCCAACAGATAGTCTGACAAAATTCCTTCCAAGTTGCAATTTGTCCAGGGACCAAGGTCAATGAAAGCCAGTGCACAGTGATCATTTAGCCCTACCTAGGGTTTTCTGGCTGGAGTCCTCCACTGCTGGGATTTCCTATTACCTTTCTGCTGTTCTTAACCACCATGTAGAAGTTTCCACTAGCTAGTGTGTGTGCTAGTTTGAAAACAAACCAGGGGGAGGCACCAAGTCAGAATAACAATTTAATGGAAATTAAAGAAAAGGAAAAGAAAGTAAAAGAAAACACTGACAGAGTCAAGATACAACCTGAGTCCCTGTTAGGCAGGGTGGTGGTAGCAGTCTGGTGGAATGGTGGCTGCAGTCCTCTGAAGTGGTGATCCTGTAGTAGAAGGGGTCTGCTCTTCCTCAGAAAGTCCAGCAGTGGCTGTGTAGGTCCTGTCCTCTGGAAATCCAGTGGAGCCACTTTCTTTGGTGCTCAGAGTCCCAATTATATCCACGATGGGATGCTTGGTTCCTCCCTCTGGGTGGAGCATCTCACAATGGGGTAATGAGTCATGAGGCCAAGTGTTGATTAGGCTCGTTAACAGAAGATAGTCTGGAGGGAGTTATCTCTGAGTCATGCAGCAGGACAATGATGGGCCATTAACAGCAAGATAGTCTGGGGGGAGGAGGCAAGGAAACACTGCCCCACCTGATTTCAACAGCTCATGAGGATGGTAATAGAATACACCTCAACCCAGGACAGTGTGTAATCACCTTCAGATCCATTCCTATGAGGTCTCTGATCACTTAGTCCAACACCAGACAGATTTTACCTGCTCAGATTTTTCAGACAGCATGGTTCCAACGTGCCTGCACCAGCCTTGGCTCTCAGGCAGATTCTTTACCCTGGGGACAGCACCAGAGCAACCTGGAGGCAGGGAAAGATCTCTTGGTGCTATTACTCCCTTGTGCTTTTGTCCCCAGGAGAGCAGTACAGATACAGGGAGGGGTTGGAGATGAAACAGAGTGGGTAAATTTGTCCTTCTGGAAGCCTGACAACCTAAAAAAAAACCAAAACAACAAAACCTGAAAAATACCACAAAAAGGAAAAGAACATACAGCAAAGCGTAAGGTGGATTTGCTCAAGGTAGTTTGAATCCTGCAGGTGAAATGCTGTAGATGTCTGCACTGAGTCAGACAGCCAGACCTAGAGGCACTGGGGAATTACGTGTGTGGTCAGGCGCAGATCTCTTGCCTCCAGGGGAGGTCTTTCACCTGGAAGTGCCCTGGGAGCCTTGCTGTTGCCATGTTAGAAGGCAGCTGTGCTGGAGTCTTCACAAACATTTGAAAAAAGGTTTTTATATTACACCTTTTAAGCCTTCTCTTTCTAGTCTAGTTTGTAATTATTTCAACAGTCATTTATTCCAGATTTGCAAGAAGCATGTCAGCCTTGCCTTCTTCCTTTGCTCCTTCTTCAGCTTCCAAGGAATGGAGTTTTACCAGAGAAATTCTTTGAAAGCACTGTTGGGAAATAATATGCCTGAATAGATGCAGGGATGTTCTTTAATACTAGCACAGGTGAAGATCTTGCACCACAAAGTAGACTGAAATAAGATTGTGTGACTTGTTTGACCAATGCAGTGAAACTGCACAGTTCAGATATCAAACACAACAAATAATTTAATAATTAATCCACAGAAGGAAAAAATTGATCAAATATACTTGAATTCTAAACTGAAGGAAATTACAATCTTCTTGCAGATATTTTGCAATGTGTACACAGGGGTAAATTGTTCCCTAAAATTATTCACTCACTCATAATCACAGTCAAGAGAAATACCTTCCTCAAGAAGAGTAAGTGCAAGAGTAGCATTAATCTTAAGGAAGGGTTGAATCACTGAACCTGGAAACCAGATCAGTAAACTCGGGTGATGGAAGGCAGCCACTGTTCTTTGGCACTAAAATGCTTCCAGATTGCATCAAATTATCAAAATTCTGCAGAGCTGAGAGGATGGCAGTGACCCTCAAGCCATTCTACACACAAAGTTCCAAAGCTTCTCATGTTTCTTATGATCATTTTCTGATTTCCTTTCACCTACCACACAAGAGGAAAAAAGCACAAGAAAAAAAAGTCAAAATAGGTTGGTTTTCCTTTATGATAAATTTAATTTTGTATTCCTCATTCCCTTTCAGTTTCTGTTATCAATATTTACTGCTCATCTCTCATTTTTCATTAAATATCATTTATTCTAAAACTGGGTTAGTGGTAGGAATATCTATGCATGAATATTTTGTCAAATTGGAAGTTGCTGAGTGCAGCTCTCAGAGTAAATCTGAGTTCATTACTAAATAAAGCTGCCCTGATTACAGTTTTATTTTGTGATGGTTTCTGCATCTGTACTAGATGTGGGGCTAGCCTGAGTGCCACACATTTTCACAGTGTAGATTGGGCCTTAGCATGTGTTGATTTCAATTGTTTGAACATACCCATTCGGTCATATATGTGTACATTGATAGCATACCTTCTTGCAGGTTCCCAAAGTCCATATTTAGTGACATTTAACTGTTATTTTACTCCCTTTGCAAAAAAATTACTCTTGCTGGCTTCAATACAGTGGCACAGTATGTGCACAGGAGGAATTTCAAGGAAAGGTGTGCAGAAAATATCTATCTGATGGAGGCACTGTAAGTTAGTCAGAAGTGAAATGGGAGAGATGCATACAAGAGAGAAGGGGCCTCTCAGTACCTGAGGTTGTGAGGATGGCTGGTAGGTCAAGGTGAATGTCACATGTCTTGTCTTCACATCTTGTCCTCAAGCATCCATAACTGCTGGAACTGATCATCCAACTCACATCAAGTATTTAGGTCACCCCTGCTCTGTTGTCAAAACCAGTTCAGTTTCATGCTTCCTCTTAGCTATTTGCATTCATTTACCTATATTCCCTGCTCTGCCTTGGGTGGCAAGTTTCCTGTCCCTCCTCCCAGCTGTGACACACCTAATGCAGGATGTTAAGTGTATTTGGTCCCCTCAAGACACGTCCACAGGAGGAGTGGTGATGACTGGTGTTGAAAAATGTGTTTCCCCACCTGAACCATGGTCCCCTTCCAAGTCTCCCTGGTTCTGCGTGTCTCAAGACATGGGGCAGGGCTATAGGAGCTGAAGTTTAAATGCCTTTTCAGCTCATCAGTGGTAGAGACATAGGTGTCCAGGGAATATTCCTGATCTAGGAGTACTGGAAGCTGGAGAGCAGGTGGGGGACAGCTCAAGATGTCAGTGGGATGTCCTTGTCAGACATCAGGACCCGGATACCAGGTTGCACTGGCTGTGTATGTACTCATAATGAAGGAAGGCCAAAGCACCAGCATGTGATTGCCCTCACCATTAGCCTCATCCCTGAGAGCTTTGGCATGGGCCAGCTGTCACTCCCATTAAAGAGCAAAGACAGGCATTGATGTGACTGGTAATTAACACAATCCCAAAGGACAGTTGACTTATGGGTAAGGTCTCAGACCACATTATTTTCTAGTACAAATGTAGCCACAGGTTCTCCAAAATGAAAGAAGGAAATGTTTCTAGACCTCCCAGCCCTGATCACTCAGTCATGCTCTCTCACTGTGCAGTAATGGTACAGATCTGACTGTTATGACACTGTGCAGTGTCTTTGATTTTCTCTATGAACACTTCTTTCCAGATTATTGGCCTGACCAAAGCCTCTAACAGAGTGGAAACATATGAGTCACTGTTACTTACCTGGGTCAATAGATAATGGGACCCCCTGTTTAGCAAATGTATTATTGAAGAGGCTTTTGGTTATAGATTTTTCACAGATCTATGATTTCCGTGAAAATATAGTTACGGAGAGCAGCTTCTTCAAAAGAAAGCTTTTCTCCTCATTAGATTATAACAAGCAGGAAGGAAGAGGTCAAAAAGGCAAACTTTAAAATCTATTGTTTTTCCTGAATGTACCATTTTTCTCATAGAATTAAATAGCTTTGTCTCAGCCTTGATCCTCTGTGTCCCTTCAAGGTCTGAGCCTGACCTTTTAACTTCTTTTGGGACTTGCATTTGAGGAGCACCTAGCAAAATAATGTCAGGGTTGCAGTTATCAAAATACTCATGCAATCTAGCTGCATGATTATGAAAATAAGCTCTGAGGAGTCATAATCTTGATTTTCAGAGCAGTTGAGGCTAGCTGAAGACATTAACTTTTGGATTGTACAGGCAAAATCTGCGTGTAGATCTCAACTGTTCCTTAAATGTTAACACAATAACTCCCAATCTATCAACTCCCAATTTAGCAAGATGATTTTTTGTATCACATACACTAAAATATTCATAAAGTCATAAAGTAGAAGTATACTCCTTCACTTTTGTTTCTCATCAGTGTTTGGTTTTGTTTGTTTGTTGGGGTTTGGGATTTTTTTGGTTGGTTGGTTGGTACTTGAATTACCAGGCAACCTTTTCGAACTCTCACCCCCTCCTTCATGAACCCCTTCATTCCACTGCTGAAGTTAGTCTCTTCATACAGAGTTTAACTTTCAGCAGACATTTTCCTGGCTCTTCAGATTTTATGTACTCTCTGAGCCAAGTGCTGGGCCAGCAGGCAGATGCAGGGATGCTGAGAAGCAGCCTACTCTGCTTCACATAAGACTGTCCCAGGAGTATCAAGCCAGTCTCCAAAGGTTGCCTCAAGGGCACGGCTAGGCTGCAGTCTTGTGCCTTAGCAATAAAATGTTACCTGGCAACTGTCCTGTCAGGCATACAATTTATTAATTGCAGGCTATATCTCCCAAACTGAAGCCACACTGGAGCTATTTGCAAGCCACATATAGCTGAGCAATTTCAGCTTGGTGATTCTGAAGTGAGACACATTGTATAAGCCATGCACACTAGTATGTGTGGGAGGAATGTGAAATGGTGCGTACATTAAATTTTGTTGTATTAGGGTGGTGCCTATGATGAAATCTTGTCTGAGAATAACTGATACTACAGGGTCTCCCAAATCTCGGTTTTGGATGCTAGATAGAGCTTCATGCTGGCAGTTCAAGAAAAAGCTTATCTGGTTTATAAATTTATAGCGGTATTTCTATTGTCTTGCCTGTAGAATGACTTTGCAGTCAAACTCTTTTGTTTTGCTTTCTTTTCTGGCTTTTTTTCCCCTGCCCCTCAAACTCTGATCAAGATTTCAGTCACTGAAATTATGACAAGGCTTCCCAGAAACTGATATGTCTGTTTCAGATTCATATTTTGGTCTAGAAATAGAATAAAGGATGACATTGAACATAATGAGGAGTGCACATGTCATCATGTATTTAATATGGTAATGGTGCTGCAAATGGGTAATTGAGGGTTGGTAACATGAATCATTTACAAATGTGTTCTCAATTCTATGAATATTCTTATGGGCTCTGTATAGAGTCAGTGCCAATTAACAGGGGCACCTGAGCTCCAAGACAAATGTGTTTGTAGGTATCTAGGACAACAGCATTCTTCAAGTAAAATCTTCCTCCTTTAATGACTCCCAGATTAGGAGATAAGCTGTTCCTTGCAGATAGCTACACTGGGAAAGTATCTGCTATCATGACTAGTAGTAAATCTGACTGATCAGCCATGGGAATCTGATTTACTTGCTTATTTATTTACAAGTGCTGGACTCTTTAATTCTAGATGAAGCTGAGGGAACTCAGCCACTGTGAACATCAAGCTTAAATTAATACAGACAGTCAGCCTCACGTGAGAAAGCTGAGGTTGTGTATTCAGTCCCAGACTGAAAATACCTCGCTTAGTTCAGGTCTCTCTACACTGTGTGTAGAGAGGTATGGGGAAGCAAAGTATGCATGCACTCTGCATAGAAATTGTAGGTTTTCTTCTCAGAAAATATTTATATCTCTGCCTGGGAGGCTAAGCCCAAAATTCCTCTATGATTGAATAGTAAGAGCTCCTGTTGGCAAAGTTGTCAGATGTGTGTTAATATATGGTGCTCTGGTGGAGTTATTTAGGCTTTTGCTACTTACTAAACTGCAAAAGATTTGTTTCTCAGTGGTCAGATGTCATCTTTGATCCAGTAAGATTTAGTTTAAAGACCTTTTCCTCTGTTCTTTGGCAAGCAATCAAATCCAGCTTACTTTCATGGTCTTCTGAGAAACACATCAAGATTATCAAGATTTCTAATGCTTCACATTTTTCCACTGTATTTATTGAACCCCACAGATTCCAACTTGTTCTGCAAAAAAGTATACGATGAACTGGGACTTAATGTTGTGGTAAGAAAAAAGTCCATTTCAACTAAAGTATAAAAAATTTGGCAGTTAGGAGGTATTCCTTGCTAACAAGCCTGTGGAAATTCTCCAAGGTTCTGCTTCTTGATCAAAAGAGCTGAACTGAATGTATTAAATGGTATGGGATATGGTTTACAGCACTACTTTGCTCAGAAATTTGAAGGAGGACCTCAAAATGCCTTGCCTTTTCCTTGCCTGTCTTGTCTCTTGATGCAGTCTTCCATCATTCCACAGTGGGTTTGGTTTTCTTAAGGCAGAATGAAAAGAGGGGCAGTCCATGACCAACGTATTTGACCTTACTACCTCTGCAGTACTTGAGTCTCCTCCTACCCAGGACTACTCTGGTCAGATTGTCAAATTCCCTTTCTGCTCACTGCCTTTCAGAAAGGGTTCAAATTCAGTGTCTCCATTTTAGCACATTTTAAGCAGCAGTTTTAGTTTTCAAATGTTTTTTTTTTTCCCTTGTGAAGCCTTGTCCTTTTAAACTCTGATGTTTCACCTTCTAATCCTAGTAGTGTAAATCTTTTGTGCCCTGTATGTTTTGACTGTCCATCCATAGGCCAAAATGTGATTGGAATTCATTAAAATTACTTACTCTGTTCTTCCTGGACGCCTTTGGAAAACCTGGCTGGGAGCTTGGAAAAAGGATTTGATCCAAAAGGCAGTCTGTAAAGGAAACAGAGAAGTGTCTGTGAATGTATGGTAACACTGATTATCCTCTTCCATGCTTGTATTCAGTGAACTCGTTACATTATATGTAATAGGGTTGGCAGCACATTCATTGCCTTTACAGGCTTTACAGAATCCTCTCTTCTGTCCCATACATAGAAGGTGGTGGGTACAAATACAGGAAAAGAGTAGAAATTAGTGTAGAAACCAGTGTATTTCTTTGGCTGGCATTATGTTTCTAGATAATGAATGAGTTAAAATTTTTAGGAGCTGTAGCAAAGCTCTATTGATTTTTGTTATCATGAGTGCCATTATTGCCTTCCCAGCCTTAGATGAATGATCAGTAACTTAACACAAGAAAGCAGCGTATGTTCGTGTTCAGAGAAGGAAGAGAGCTACTGCAAGATGTATGACCACTGACAATTAAAATTAAATTTTACTCATTTCTTATTAAAATTATATACCCAATTTGTAAGTGCTGCTATTGACGTGATTCTGTAATTAATTTAAGCAATAGCAAAGAAAAACAAGTGTAAATAAATGAGGCAGGAGAGATGAGATGATACAAGCCTGGAGTGGGGTGTTAGAGAGCTGAGGACTATTTCCAATTCTGCCAGCATTTGATCTGCTGCCAGGCTGTTTGAATTTTTTTCTCATTGCACTTTTTTCTGCCATATACAAGCCCTTTTGGAGCACAGTTTACTTACTACCGTTTTAAAAAATTGGTGAGATGGATCCTGGTTCCTGTCAGCATGAGTGGATGTTAAAATAATACAGAATTAAAACTCTACACCTATTACTCAAATTTTTCTGACAGCACTAGATCACAATGGAAAGATAGAGTTCTACTACAATTAATAGATACATATCACATATGGCAACCCCTCTAATTAATCTGGCACAATGCTCTCTAAATGTTTCCATTGAATCACTTTTTAAAGGACTTGACAAGAAGCTGAATCTCCCATTTATTTTAGGACTGCAGTAGTTCTTTCATTTAGTGTCAGCATTGCTCTCTTTTTCCAAATGCATCCCACCACAATGTTATCCAAACGTGTTTATCTGCCTTGCATCTGAGATGAGCCAGTAGTGCACTGGTTAGAGACAGGGCTCCTTCTGGACAAGCTAGCTTCTTTAAACAAGATTTTCATGGTCTTAACTTCTCTTCAAATCAAAAGTTTATTTGTAAAGCACAGGGTGAAATAAAAACCAAAACTGTTGCTGAGAAAGAAATTAACATGGGGAAAAAAACCAAAATTAATCATTCTTAACTATAGAAATAGCATGATCAAAAATAGATACTGTAGAGTAGAAATTAGTTGTTTAATTTAGAGTATAAAATATATTTATGTGATTTATCCCTGATTAATTACTAAATTTGTAGATTAGGAAAATTATATCCCATAAAATATAGGGAATGAGGATAATTTACCTGGAAAACCATGTACAATCAACTTAGAGCATTTCTTGTTCTGAATTGGTATTGGTATGAAGTGAAAAACAACTAATCTTCTTTGAGACAGACACATGAGAAACCCTGTTATCTCTCTTTCTTTTCTCATTCCTGTTGTAGAATACTTTATTTCAGGCTTAAAATGGATCTTGTACTTTTTAGAGCTAATTTTGGTCACAGAGCGTAGAACCACTTCACTCAGTGATTTAAACCCATGGGAAGCATAGATTTTTCCTTCCAGGCAACACAGCACACAATCACAGAATTGAATCATAGAATCATTAAGATTGGAAAAGACCTCCAAGATCATCAAGTCCAACCTTTGGCCAAATCTATAGAAACAAATGCCCCAAAATACTTAATGAGTCTTTCAGAAACACACTTGGGTTAGATTTCTTGGATTCACAGTTGGACTTGGCAACTTTTCAGTTTTTAATTTATTTTGATTAGTGGAGCCTTTTTCCTGCTCCAACCCTCATAAAAGTGTAGTGTTTACCCTTACATTTTTCTGTACAAGGAACCAGTGCCATGACAGCACCCTTGCTCACAATGACACAGCAAATGCAAATCTAAGACTCAGCCCCAAGCCTGCTCCATTCCATAGATGGTTGTAACTATTAAAATATGGGTTAACTAATGTGACTGGAACTGCAGTGTTATCCATGACTAAGCAGCAGAGCAGAGGTGTGGAGAATGAAGGACCAACAAAACCATGTAGTGAAAGGAAGGAATTCCCCACACAGATGATGTGTTTTTTCAAATCTGAGTTGTAGGCAGGTCTGTCAGTAAAGCACATGCTTGGGGTTATGTGGTGCAAAACATTCAGGTGCTTGTGAACAGTCACTCTCCAAAATGCCTGTTGGCTTCTTCCAAAAGTGCAGTGTTCTGAATAATCCCAGGACACTAAGTGCCATCAAGATGTAACACAAAATTACTGGAAGTGTTCAAGGCCAGGTTGGACAGGGCTCTGAGCAACCTGGTCTAGTGGAAGGAGTCCCTGCCCATGGCAGGGGGTGTGGAACTGGATGGTCTTTAAGGTTCCTCCCAACCCAAGCCATTCGATGATTCTATGAAAATTGGGTCAGGTCAGGACACAAGTACAGAGCACCAAAAATGCCCTGAAAATAGACAATACTTGATGGCAAATGGAGTCAGCAACTATGATGGACTTCTGTCCTCTTTTCTTCTTTCCAATCTTACTGAAAGAGAAAAGATGAAAAACATTTTGAAAGGCAGGGGAGCACAGCATTAAACTCAGGCTGCCTGGTGTTTCCATTCTGAGGCCAGCTTTCTCACATAAAACTTTGAAATGCAAGTTGACAAAAAAGTTCTGGAAAAAAAACCAAACAGCTGAGTCAGGAAAAAAAGCATGGGAAGATCAATGCTTTTGTTCTCCAGAAGGCTTCATTTAGTGTTTTGCTGGAAGAGAATAAGGCTTTGTTTTGGTCTCTCCCTTGCATGTTGTAATTTTAGTATTGCTCATAAATGTTCTTTGCCACCAATTCAGAGCATGAGGAAATATGTCCAACACTTGATTATTGCTGTCTAGGCTATTTTCCTAAAAGTTTCATGTACAAAAATTTGCACTAGGGTGCTGGGTTGTGATAAAACCAATTCCCAGTCATGGGTAACAAATAGTACAGGAGGATGCTTACAATATTTTTTTAATAGAAACCATTAAATCAGATGTTTACTCATTTTCTCATTGGAGGCTACTCAGAATTGTAGTAACTCACAAATGGATTATGCAATAAAGTATGGGATGGTATAAAAATGACAAAACAATATATTGAACTGAGAGAAAATGATACCTTTGTTCTTTTGGGAGCAGTAGGGTTTTGGGGTCATGAGGCCTTTTTTGTGTCTTTTTTGAAATTCCTTGTTGGAATTTCAAAAGGTTTAGGGTGGGTCTGGGAAAACTGTAAAGTTATTACAGGCAACTTAGGGAAAAAAAAAAAATTGGTGCATATGTCAGTGAATGCCTTGAATGATCTCTGTAATTAGCTGTTGCTGTCTGAGGGCAATCACTCCCCAGGTTATTGACTTCTGAACTCTTTGGAAAGAATCTGTGCCCTAAGCACTGTTGTCACAATACAGACATGCTGGGAACTTGTGGGAATCTGCTCTGACCTGCTTCTTTTGAATGTCACCAACTGCCTCTTCCTCCTCTTGGCTCCTTTATCTTGCCTTCTGCAAGTGTTAAGATAGATCTGTTGCTGCCTTACCTCATTTATCCAGGCTCTGCTCCTTTTTTGGGATATTCTTTCCTATTTGAAGTTTTGTGAACAGCAGGTTTTGGCCTGACTGCTGACTGTATTCCTAAACTTGGTTTGTATACTGTGCTTATGGACTCTAACAGCCTCACTTTCTCATTGAATCCATCACGTTTTCCCCTCATCTACTCTAGGCTTATTCTGCATTTTCCCCCCATTTGTTTTATCAGCATTTTATCCCCAGCCAAAGACTTCAGCAAGTGTCAACCCAGGCAGGCTGTGGATTTCTCCATCTCCTACTGCACAGAAGGCACATCAGTATGACATTAGAGTGCATATTCTGATTACAGCACATGTAATTCAAATCACTAATACAGTTAATATTCTTTTCCTATATATGATACTTAAACCTCCATCCCATAACACAAATAGGATGACAATGATAGTGTGACAGAATATTGCTCCACTTTGCTGAAATTTCTGCTCTGTACTAGTAAAAACTGTTGATTGACAATTCTACCTCGTTTCCAGAGATGCCTCTTCACAGGAACCTGGCATGTAGTTATATATTTGAAGATGTTCCCATGAATATTGCTTACAGAAAGATGCCCTCAGGACATTCATGGTGGAAAGGAGATTATCTATATTCTGTGTCTGTATTAGCTTTCTGAATGACCCTGCACTTTTACTTAGGTTCCCTTTTGGCTATTACAAGTGGTTTGCACACTGCATGCTCCGAACTAGAAGCAGGCAAAGTCCCAAGGAAACACAAATATTTTTGTTCCAGTAAAGTAACCTGCATATTTTTAGGGTTTACAGAATGGGAATATGAAATCTAAAAGGCTGCCAAAGATGCTAGTGAAGGTTTGGTCTGTTAATAGATGATAAATCTACTTTTTAAATATAGCAATTAACACAAAGAAAATTGGAAATCAAAAAAGTGGTGTGAAGAGAGGTATTCATTTCCCCTGTGCATTAGAAGGAACCAAACAGACACTCGGGAGAATCTGCCTAATAATACTTTATTTTCTCTCTAAGTAGTAGCAGTAGAATAATTTACAAGGTAGTACTTAAAAAAAAATTAGTCTTATACCAACGTCATTTACGATCAATATAGTCTGTTCTGCACTTTGTGCATGGATTCTCAACCCACTGAAAGTCATAAAAACATACCTGAGGGAAGATCTAGACTCCCCTTGGCTTTTTTGTTATATGCTTTAGAAGCACATGTTTAGTTTGAACAAGTTGTTGATGAGAAGAGTTAACTGGAGTAATGGAGTAACAGGTAATGGAGCCTTGTCTCCCGGTGAGCACTTAACAGACTCCCAGTGCCCTGTTCTTACACAAGCTGGTAACTGGCCTGAAGTAATTTCTCTTGGCTCTATTCCTCTTTCCTCACCCATGATGAAGGGGCACCTCCTTCCCCAGCAGTGAGTATGTTACATCATCAGTACCTGTCTGCTCCTTCTCCTCTGTGTCCCAGTTGCTGGGTATGTTGGCTGTGAGCTGACCAGCACCATGGATTTCACTGTCCTGATTCCCTTTGCTGAATGGCTGACCAAGGCAGTGGCAGCAAGACTGGAGGGAATTGAACAGCACATCCTGCCCTAGAGAGTGCTAAAAAGGAAAAACTGCTTTTATCAGCAAAATCACCACTGTTGCCAAATATCTGCCTACAGTTTATTAGTACAAGGAAGTCTTGCCATGTGTGAGAAGGTAAGATTAGGCTCTAATTAAATAACTGCAGGGGAATCATTGCACAAGTCAATGTGCAACACCCATGAGAGGAAAAATCAGATTAGGTTGGAAAGGTTTTACTGAGGCAACTGAGACTGTATCTGACATTCTACTTAGACTGATCCTGTTGTGCAGGAGCCAGAGAATTTTTTTTTAACATGAGAAACATTGAGAGAGAGGGTGCAGGACTGTCTGAAACTTGTGCCTCCTCTTCTCTAGTAGATTCCCCTATTTGAAAATGCCATAGTAATTGAAATTACAGCCAAATGAGACCTTGTCATGGACACACTAAATATCCAGGGGCATGCAGATGGTGATTCAATAGATTGGTGGGCAGGGCATTCCACTGGGAGGTAGACATGTGGGTTTGAGGTTTTGCTCCAGGAAACATTTGCATCCTTAACTTGACATATAATTTTGAATCTTATATTTTGCAAGGAAAAAAACCTTCAAACTAGTCCAAGCTGATAATATTTTTTTTCATTGTGTAACATAAACCCCATTAATATTACTGCCCTAACTGCATATCTTAGTCTTTGATTTTTAGATCAGATCTTGTTTACATTATCAGTCCATTACACATCCTGAAGCAAAGCTCAGAAAATGAAAACAAAACCTTTCAGTAAAATATATTTTGCAAAATTTGAGATGGCAAAACAAGTATGGAGTTTCAGAAAGCTTTCAGAAGTAAAATAATAAAATATTTGTGACTATTTTTCCATTATACATTTAAGAAAAACTGTATACAAAGGCAGTATTTTTAATCTTCAAAATTCAGTTTTAGGGTCAGTAGTTGTTTATATTCTATTTACTGCTCTAAAAGGCAGTAACAAAACCCAGTCAAGAATTCTAGGTTTTTTATTAGCATTATTAGAAAGGGAAGTAGCATCAAGGAGCTTGTTACACTTGTCTAATTGGTCTCAGCTAGGGGTAATGAGAAAATACACTTGGAGAAGCCTCAGTGATGATCAGACCTCACCCCACAGTGCCCTGTAGCCGGATCATTGCAGGGAGGAAGCCTCCTGATTTGTTGCTACACATGACTATGGTTTATACCATGCAGCCTTTCTAATAAGGAAGCTACTTGAATAACAGTGAATGTCTCTAATAGATCAGTAAATGAAAAGAATGTTTATACCATTATCTATTTAACTGGTCTCATTTAGTTTTCTCCTAGACTTCTAAATGAAATGTTATTAAAATTAATGCAATTAATTTATGTTCCAGCCATTTAAAATTAGCTGCTTACCTAAAGACTGTAGGACTATAAGTGCTCTTTAATGAGAGCATGGCTCAGGGTTTCATTTGGACTTAAATAAGGGTGTAATTAGAGCACTGGCAAGAAAGAATGGATTCCTCAGAAACTAAGAGAAGGCATTTGTCCATCTTCTGTTTATACCAATGACATGGTCACTGTTAAAGTGTGGTCTATATCTGCTCTGGGCATGTCTGCTCAAGTTTGGGTTTGCTACCTCTGATGCCATTGCTGTGCTAGACTGGCTTTTGAGGCTATTATTCAGGATGTGAGGTGTCAGGAAGCAGTTTCCTGGATGATGATGACAATAGGTGCATCAGGTTCTTTCCCCTTTTGCACTGCTGTCACGTTGCCTCACTCTGGACCAGCTGCATTCCTCCTGCCAATCACATGGTAATGAAGAGTCACTGAGACTGCTGCTGCTTGTAAAAATCATACAAGACCTGAGTTCAATGTGAGTGCAGTGTCTGTACTTACATAACAGGAGAAAACAGTTCCTGGAGGGAAAAATTGAGGCCTCCCAGCTGATTGCTGGGTGATATTCTTTTTAGCTTCTGTTATTCAGGAAACCAAACTAGGTGGGGATAGCAGTGTCTTCACGTTTAAAAATATATGTCTATAGCAAGGCTAAGGGGTAATTAGAAGCTTTTATGGAATTCTAAATGCCATAAAATTCAGAGTTTTATTTTTAAACCATGATATCACTAGGTGTAAAGTGTGGTAGAAGTCCATTAAGTCTATGGATTCAGGTTCAGATAGAAATGATACAAGGTGTAGCATACTGAGCAGAAGTTCTCCTGCCACCAGTTGGTGTGTAGGAGCAGACTGTTGCAAGTTCCACCTCAGTCACAGGCTTGCAGTGTATCAGGGAAAAGAGAGGTTGGGACTGGTTCTGGTGACTCTAAGCAAAGGCAGGGGAGAGAAAAAGGGCACAGTCTGAATGATCCTGAGGGAAAAACTGTAGAGAAACAAGCTGGTAGGGATGGTGAGCATGGGTGAGCTTTCTGATGCCCCCTTGTCCTATAGCCATTCTTTTGTGCTCGGTATGTTCCAACAATACATGTTGTGTGGAGGGATGTCATCGGACTATGATGTGAGTGTACCCAAAACACCACTGCCTTCCGGGGAGCCGTGCAAAGAGAAAAATGGCAGGGTTTGTTTTGAATCATAGAAGCATAGTTGCAGAATGCTTTGAGTTAGGAGGAATCTTAAGGATCATCTGGTTCCAACCCCACTGCCATGGGCATGGACACTTTTCACAAGACCCGTTTTCTCAAAGCCCTATCCAACTTGTCCCTGAACAATTGTAGGGATGGGGTATTCTTTAGTCACTGTAATGATTTCTTCTTTGAAAAGCATGTGTAAATTATGAGTTGCTTTATGTTAAAAATGGATATTACTATGCATGACTCAGTTTTGCAGTGCTTCAGAGAGACAGTTTTCCTTTGTCTTCAAGATACTATCAGTGCCGGTTATGTTGTTAGTGAAGTGCTGTAACTTAACTCAGAAATAGAATATGATTAAACTGTGGTGAGGATAGGCAGAGGAGAGAGAAATCAGACTTCATCTACAGCAATTCCCGAATTGCCATGAGACTCTTGGTTATGTAACAATTGAGTTGTCTGAGATTTCATCTGTAAGGTGAAGCCTAGTCATTATGTATTAAGAAATCTCTTGCATCTGCTTTATTTATTCTTTGATATTTATTCTTGAAGCACTGAAACAATCAGGAGTAGGGAATAGACAGTTAAATGGAGAATCGCACTGCTAAACACTGTGTAGTGATTATTCATTCTGGTGAAAAGATTTTTTTTCCCCTGATATATTTGTATTAGATGGTACAAATACATTTAACTTTCAGGAGAATATCACAGCTGAACACTATGTTTCCAAGATGTTCCATGGAATTAATATTTCTCTCAAAACTGTTTACAGTTTTATAGGTGAACTGTGAACCATCATCTCTGAATCTGTTCATAAACTGCTATAGGCTCTTACTCCAATACCTCTCAAATGTCTCATATTTTGAGGGTTGTTGCTCATATTATCTCTAAAGTTGCCCATAATTCTACCAGACCTAGTATCCCTCTAGTATCCCAAGTATCTTCTCTGTTATGAAAAACTGCACACTGTAATTAAGAGATGTCAAAGTTCATGTAGAGAAAGCTATTTATGCAGAAGAAGGTATGAATTGCAGAAATATGAGTTTTCCAGTTTTCATTGCTTCCTGCACCCTGTTTTCTGTCCCACAGGGCCTAAACTGCAGGAGGGATGTGTTCAGTTCTGCATCTCGCAGCCTTAACCCCCAGTGATACAGACCTGCCAGGGCACAGGGTGACTGTCCCCATCCCACCTACATCTTCAGCCTTGGGCTGTCACATAGCCAAGGTGCACAGCAGAGCTAGCAGATGGAAAGTGCTGCTGGCTCAGAGTTCAGCTGGACCTATGATGTCTTAGATTAAATCTTTTGACGTGAGATTTTGATTCTTGTCGCTCAGATTTCTGTCAGAAGTTAACTATTTTTCCTGGTGTCTACTGCTGTAATTTTATTTTTAGTATGTGCACGAGTGGCCAAACCAAACCATGACAATCTTGGCAGTGTTCAGTGTGTTTAGAGCCTCCCTGGCCAGCAGGTCGTTCCCTGTGCAGTTAATCATCATGTGCATCAGGCCATGTAGCCGACACAGATTGTCCTGAAAGCCCAGCTGTGGGTGCTGCCTACACATTGGCTATGGCCACTGGCAATTTAGGCGGGACCAGAGGTAATGCAGTCTGTCAAATACTGTTATCTGAATGATAGGCTTTCAGTGCAGAAGCGGATTGCAACTCATTTTGTCTGCTGGCAAAATGCTACTGTGCCACTAAGAAGTTATGACATAGCTAAACTGACCGTCAAAGATCCTCAGACTTAAGATGAAGTAGCAGAAGAGGAGGGAAAGCAAGCTGCAATAGCAACTTAAACAACAGAGGAGTTCCAGGTGGTTCAGGGAGGTAAAAGTTACAAGCAGTACGTGCTGAAGAAGGTGTCTGCTCTGAAATGTCTAAGAAGGAATTTTGTGGACTAACGCACTCAAAACCAGCAGCCTGTAAAACTTTTTGCAGTGCAGTCAGTAATGGGAGGAATATTCTAGATTGTCCCAAGAAGGTTGCTGGGCCTCACCAATGTACCTGACATGGGAATTTACTGTCCAAAGTTGCATTCATAGCTCAGATTCCCACCCTCATAAGAGAATGCAGGAATGTAGGCTCAGTGCTTATGCATCCGGCAGTTGGCAGGGAAGGTGAAATGGAGAGCAAGCAGCAAACTCACTACCCACCCCTTCTTAGCAATCATTAAAGTGTCATTTCTCACTTTTTCCTGTAGCTGCAGGCAGAAACGTTGCTGCTAATTTTCAGCTCCCTGCTAACACTTAAATTAAGGCTCTGGAGAGACTTGGTTGGGTTTTTTAACACCTGAGTGGTTGTTTGACAGCTTGCAAAGTAGCAGCTGAATACTGGTGAGGTTGAGAACTAGGTGTTGTCCAAGGGTAAATATGTGTGGCAGTGAGGCAGGGTAAATTCACAACATAAATAGACTGTACTGACCTGGGAATGAGGATACTTGAAACAAAATTGCTGCAGGCAAACTTGTTCTGAGAGTATAAAGACCAAAACAAGCTCCTTTGCTTTGCTGATGTGTTTGGTAGACCTAAATATGACCTTGGAAGAGTAGTATGGTTCAAAAACAAGGGTCAAGAGACAAGGGTCTAGGCTGGGGAACTTAAACAGAAGCCAGGATGGAGTTCAAACCCTAGATTTTAACCTGGCATAGCACACAGAATGAATGCCACAATGGTCTGTAAGAGTCAGATGGAGGATAGCACATCTTCATCTCTTCACAAAAAGCTGCTTTGAGCATGAATTATCAATGTGAGGAGATCACACACATTCGTGCTGAAAGCTGCCCTGTTGACCTGTTAAAACATTCTCTACTATGGGAAAAAAAGATTTGCTGAACTTGATGTTCCAGAAGCCATGGTTGACAGCAAGCAGTAACATGGGCTGATAGCACCAGGAAGCCAACTAATTTCTGCATAGATTTATTATGAGACTCTTCCACTGATACTGCAGCTTGAGACACACAAATTATAGTGAACTTTGGATAAAGTCATAAAGGAGGTGAGGGATTATCAGAACTTTGCAAGTTGGGTCAAATAATGGGACTGCATGTGCTTATTCATTGTTACTTGGGAATTTTCTGTGGGTGTTAAGAGACATATTTTGACCCTGTTGAAAACCCAAATGAAACTCTACAGTGTAAATTTGTGTAAAAAGTTCCAAAATATTGAGAAACTGAGACTGATCCAAATCAGTGATATTAAGAGCTCTGTGTGTAGCTGTTGGACTGTTATTAAAATTGTGTTAATCAGAAGCCGAAGAAGTACTGTGTGTAAATCCAGAGGTTTACACTGCTTTTCTAAAAATTTAAATTTTAAAATTATTAAATATGTAAATGAAGAAATCTTCAGAAATTTGGCGTTTGGGTTTCTGCTGTCTAGAATTTTTACATTTATCCAGTAGATATCTGGAGAACATGAGAACATCAGGTGTTGCCTTGTGTTGGGCAGAACTTAATTTTTAATACTCTTTTATGATATTAGCATAATGTAAAATGGGAAACATTGAACCAAAAGACATGGCTCATTTTATTTAAGTGAAGACTTAGCTCATTTACTCATTACTGTCTGCCAAAATAATTTATAAATTACTAAGAAGTTGCTGACAGGGAATGATACTTTTTTTTAAGCACTTGTTTTGAATTATTGTAAGCAATTTCCATTGTATTCCTTTTCTAAATAAAGCTGAACGCACCTACTCCAAAGCTGAATGCAGCCTTCAAGCTCAAATATTAAAAGCACAAGGGAGAAACTTTGGGCAGAACCATATTTTTCTGTAGTTTGTAATGCATTATTTCACTGTTTCTTGGCTCATCCCTGCATGTTAAAAATAGAAGCACTGTTCTAAAGCAAGTTGCTTTATAAATTTGACTCAAATACCCACTTGGCACCCTCTTCTCCTGGTGATGATTGTGCAGAATATAGTCCCCTTTGGCCTCTTTTGCAGCTCTGAATGCTCCCTTGCAGGACTAGTGTGACAGCTGCTAAAACAGATGCCAGACTCTGTATGATACTGTATTTTTTTGTGTATAATCCTGAAGCAGTTTGTGTTAAACAAAGCAACTCTGCCACTGCCCGACCAGGCCATTTCTTCCATGGTTCAGCAGTAAAAGAAAGTTATTCATGTGTATGGGTGATATTGTGGGAAGTTCACCTCTTTGCTTTTAATACCCCTGTTTCTAATATTGCAAGCAGGTGCTTTCTCCTCCCTGGTAAGCTCATGTCTCTGCTTCTCATTTGTTTGTAGTATAAGAATATGTCACAGTTCTTCACTGGTACTTAGCTGGTTTGTGACTGGGTTTTTTGGAAGTACAGGTGAAATCACAAGCCATTATTTGTCTTATGATCTTCAGCTGGCTCTCTGAAGGTCTCTCTGAAACAGGATTTCTGAATGTATAGGCACTTCAGAGCTGAATTGGGGTCAATGGGTGTACATGCCGTGTGAGAATAATTTCTGCTTACTCTGTTTTATGCTGTAATTTTTTTCCTCAGTGTACGCAGTAAAGTATTTAGCATAGATCCCATTAGCATAAATAGGAGCACATAGCAGTATATCACTGCTAAGCTGTACTTACTGAGACTTTTATAACTATAGTACTTAGACCATCAAAATTTTATGGTACTTTTTTTCAAACTATAGAAGTGGCTATTATTTCCACATATTGTTATTTAAGCCTAGCTTTGTCAAAAGAAAGTCTTTCCTATAAACACACCATTTTCAGCAGCTGTTTGCAGATTAAATATTCCCAGGTTTTTTTCTCCTTAAATCATTAACTGGAACAGTGTTCCTAAGCTTTTCAACTTGGCAAAGTCTTAATCAATTATTTATGATTTCTTTCCACTTATTGTAGGCATAAGAACAAAGAATATATCCACAGTAGCAAGAAGGACATATAATCTTATGTTCATGTGTCTGTTTGGAGAGGTTAACAGATTATTTGACCTTGAATGGCTGGGGTATGTGTGTAGAATTGGAAACCAGCATTCTCTCTGCTTTATAATATAATAAAATTTACAGTACTTCAAGTCACCCTGATTTATTTTCCCTGTCCTTCTGTGTTTGTGACCCTTTGGTTCAGATATAGTGCCCTAAATCCTTATTAAAGTATCCTTTGTACCAAATTGTACTTGAATGCCAAGGGACAAATGACATTGAGCACAATGGCGCTAAAGTGAAGAACAGGTTGGATTTAGACATTTTTGAGTGTTCTTGGCAGTATGTCTTACTGAGTAACACTTTAAAGGCATAGTTCTGCATTCTTTCAAAATTATATTTACTAAAGAATGAGAAGGATGAAACCCTGAAGTCTACTTAGAGGTTAGTGTAGAAGAGCTAGATTGAAGGTGTGCTTACTCGTTGTGTTTTAGGGCAGATATCAATGCATAGCTAGAGGGGGAGAAAATCATACATCTGTATTGTTACCTTGTTTAGACATACATGAGGAAATTTAAGGAAAGATGAATTTTTCTGCCTAATTTCAAACCCAGTTTTATATGGTCATGACCTTTTTACTGCCTTGGAGTATAGGCAAACTAAACTGATGTCTGCTTGCATCACGGGCAGAAACAAGATTTTATCTGTCCATGGAATGTGCAGGGTGAACATATTGACAGAAACCTCCTGACCTGTTGAGGCAGACTGACTAAAACACAGCTCCTGGGTCAGTGTCAATGCTGAACCCTACCATGATGCTTGGCTGTAGCTCTTGACTGAATGACAGCATTCCTTATAAGGCATGGAGCAAATTCTAAATCCAAAAGCAGCTGTACACATCTCTGTCTCTAAAATCAGGAATCTCCTTTAGCTCAGGTTTGTGGTGTGGATGCTGAGGCATACTGTGTTCTCTTTGAGTATCACAGTTTACTCCAAGGATCTCCATAATGCAGTGTAGCCACTAAGACCTTTTCTGCATAACCTGTGTGTAAAAATTCTTGGCAATACTCACATATGTGTTTAGCAATGTGGTGGCCGCTAAGTGCACCTTTTCAATCCTCAGCTTCCTCATTTGTAAAACAGTTTTAATGATATGTATCCACTTCAGAGGCCAAAGTACAAATTCCTAATGCTACATTTATGCAAAGTATTATTAAGATGACCATCTGGCAAAGGACAGATTCTGGCTTGCAGCCCTTTGTTCTCTCATCGAGCCGTTCTGTTGCTATTTTTCAATGTCTCTGAGTTCCCAGACAGGTCTGCAAGCCCAGCAAACCTTTTAACACCTCTGAAATCTGGGGAAGCTAAAGAATTCACAGCAACTCTTGCAGAACACAGGGGAAACAGAAAACAAGACTCCCAAATTCTCTAAAATCGCAGAGATTTTGTTACTGCTATCCCCAATTATTCCCCACAGGAATGGATGACAGTTCATGGATCATTGAGCCAGTTGCCTGCAAACACAGCCAACCATGTAATAGACGTAATAGTCCAGAAGAGGCCAGAGGAAAAACCAGCCTGTGTGTGCTACAGCAGCCACCACAAAATTCCTGTCGGTAAGGTAAAAATCTCCCAGAATTACAGTGTCACATGAAGAGAGTGTAACACAGGTGCTCTGCATCCCCACAACACTGTGGGCTTTGCCAAAGGGCCATGGTACAGAGGGAAGCAAGTTCTTCCATGCTTACTGCCTCTCAGAGGATAATGGTCCACAGGCTGACCTTTTCTTCTTCTTGCCCTCGAATCTGGTCACAGGGGTTTTACCTCTAAACACACAGACTGGTTAGGAAAAACAGGAAAATGAGAGATTTCTCAGGTCTGCCAGGTAACCCGCATTTCCTGCCCCACAAGCCCAGCATCCTGCCTCAGCTGCAGGTGCATCTTCAAAGGATGTTTTCCTGCATCCAGTGGAGAAGTGGAGAGAGTGCAGTTCTTTCTTCCTTCATTGCTGCAGTCAAAGCCCTGAGTCAGAGGAAGGCAGGTTTGAAATGTGAGTTCAAAGCAGCTTGATTATGACTTTGCATTAGTGCCTATCATAGAAGATGAGGCATATTCTCCCACTATAAGTCTTCTTTTTTGCAAATGAAATCTAGGCATAATGGGAGATGAGATGTTCAAATATCGAGCAGTAGAATAAACTGCTAATAAACTGCTAACTATTAAATTAAATAGTGGGTCTAGCCAGTGTTCATACAAGAATTACAGGGATGTTTGAGAAGAAGGTGGCTGAGCTGCTGATAAAAATGTAGCTTAATGCTAGAGTCAATTTCTTATCTACAGCCCTTGTGTGTAAAAAATATTACACTTCTCTTAAAAAAAAATTAGGGAGTAACTTGAGGAGCATGAAGCACTTACATTAGGATCCAGAACAATAGCTGAAAAAAGCAAGGCAGAGCCTATAAAACACTAAACTAAGCATGATACAATCGATACAAATCGCTACAGCTTCCATGAAGAAAAAAAATTAAATCTTATTAATTTCATAGAATTTAAGCTTGTCATTACAATAGCTTAAAATGTCATGTCAGCCAGATCTTTATCTAGATTTTGAAAAGACTTTGCCAAAGTTCTCTAACAGGATTCCATGTCTGGCATTTGTCATAACAGGAGGCTGCCTAAGGCAGGAGAGTAAGTATTACTGGAGGTATAAGAAACAAGGAACTTTTGTAGAGAAGGAAACAAAAGAAATCCTCCACATACCTGCATGATACTTCATTGATGCTTTCTATTACATGAATGTCTCTTTCTAGGCTTTTTAGAAACCAACTCTGCCATCTCAGTGCTACTCACCAAGAGAGTGGACAAATCCAGCTATGGCCCTGTGATCTTGATATGGTTTTGTCAGCAGTATCTAAAGAAATTAAGTACTCAGTGTTGGCCAGCCCAAAATAAAGCAGTGTTATAGACTGTAAACTGACTGAGGGAAACAGAGGAGCTATAGATGGCTTATGGTCAGTATGGAAGTAGGTTAATAACTAGCTTTCTCCAGGACGTTGTACAAAGGCTGATGTGCTTTAAGGACTTAAGAATGAAATGAGATTTGGTAAAATCTGAGAATAACTAAGTATTAGTTTAATCCCAAACAAATAAGACAGTGAAACTCAGTCTTCTTTTTCAACTTAAGTAAGGTCAACACCAAATGTGAGAAAAACTGAAGTAATATGTAGTATTAAGATTCTTATCCTGCATGATTAGTCCATCTTAAATCCATACCAAACATCATAACCCCTTCTCAAATGAGATATCTTGGTATACATTGCCAAGACAGTGGAAGGAGCTGTCAGCTTAAAAGGCCCTGTTCCTGATTTCAAAGATACTGAAAATCTTGTCTTACCAATGGAGAATTAAAGTTGAAAGGAAACCTGAAAGGCTGTAAAAGGTTGGCATGTGCAAGCAGCTGTCTGTAGAGACAAACTGGCATAGAAAGCCCAGCAGAATTGGGCCATTTGTTCCAGGAATGTGAAAAATTACATATGCACACAATATGGTATTGATATTCTTCTCCTGAAAACCTCGCTTCTAAAGGCTTTCTAAATAACTTAATTGAAGGAATGATCTTCAGGCTTTTTCTGACTCTCTCATTGTCCCAAGAAGGAGCAGGAGAAGAATCTCTTGAGTCTATTGCACTCCAGTATGTGCCAAGATGATCACAAATGCTCTACAGAAGGCTGCTGCCTGGGTCTGAGTGGTTTTACTTTGGGTAAAGGCACCAAGACATGAAGACTAAAAACCTGGTAAGATGCACTCTGAGACAGGGGACAGTAATGAGGTTCAGTTGGTTGGGTAAATACAGCACTTTATTGGAATATTTGTGGTAATGTAAATTCATACAGGCTTGTATGAAATAATGTGTTTTGGAAGAGAAAATTGTACCAGCCCACTCAAGTGCATGAGTTCTTCATATTTTTAGTAAATGATGCCCTCATTAGCCACCACAAAACCTCTTGAAGTTTATTTGCAAAGTACTTCAACTTTCAAGATTCAGCAAAAGTCAAGAAAACTGACGTGTCTGCATGCATGGATTTTACTCTGAAGAGGGAAGAGTTTGTCAGTGGATTCTTGTCAAGGCAGGCAGATTAGACAGCCTAATCAATGGGACAGTCCTTGGTGTATGCTCTGTATGCACCAGCTGGGCACTCTAGCAGTTTAAATATTTGTGTCATAAAATAAATGAAACAAGAAACCAGAATTTGCATTAGTGAAATAAAATACCCACGCTACTAGCTCCAGAATAAACAATAATTTAATAAAATTTGGTTTAGTTATAATTATTCTCACAAAGTTTTCTGGTCTGGAACATGTAGCATAAATGAAATTTCTGAAAAAAAAAAAAAAAACAAAACAAAAAACAAACCACAAACCTAAAAACAGAACCAATAAACACCAGCAAGCTAATAAAATTATCTAAGCAACTTTAAAATACTTTTTTTTCCCAGAAGAAAAGTATATAACAGTATAGTCTGGAAAGAAATTAAGGACTTGGTGAATAAATATATCTGAATTGTAAAATTAGCTGCTAGTGACGCTAAGTTCTGAACACACAGAAATCTACATGATATAGAAAAGTGTAAAAAACTATCAGGGTATCTCATGCTTTTTCTGTAAATCAAACATGGAATATGATATGTTTTTTCCACCCCACAAGCTAGAATAGTTTAACTTCTGCCTTAGAATTGAAGGCAATAGGTGAAAATGTGAACTTGACATTTTAAATGGTAAAGGCAGCTGCCAAATGCATCCCTTTACTGTATTTTCTTGCTTGCAGGTGGAGTGTGTAAGCTCCTGGGTTATAAAAGAACAAAACAGAGGTGCACTAGTTCAAACAATATTTTTATTACTGCTACCTGAATTTTCAGTCTGACTACGTATTGCCTGGAGGAGGTTGTGGAGTGCAAGGGAGAACTGTTCCAGTGAAGTCCTTAATCCACTGCCTCTGTAGCTGATATATTTCAGTTATAAACTGAAAAATATTTAAGTGGAGCTGGTCTTTTGAACCATCAACCTTATTGACAGCACTGGACATTCATGTTGACTAGAAGACTAATCAAATTCATGATGAAGAAGTCACATCACTATAATGGCATTTGAAGGAAAATCCAGGGTATTAATAGTGCAAATAGTGCAAATAGTTACAAACTAGGAAGACAAGCTTTAAAAGGTCATAGATTGATTCCCCATTAAGATATAAAGACCCTCAATGTATGCTAATGATCACCAAAATAGAACTTTGGACTTAATTTGGGATTAGTAATGTCACCTTAGGACCTGGTGGTACAGAAAGTAAGAAGAAGAGGACAAAGGCAAGCTTGTACTCATGAGAAATAATTCAGAAGTAGAAAAATTAGTGTAAAATAGGAGAGTGGGATGTAATTCTACTTCGGCCCTGCTGTATGCACGTCTAGGTCAAATATTGGTGTAATTGCACTGATATGGGTAGAACTGCTACAGATGTAATAAATTCTTGCGTAGTAAAGAAAATCAGTGAGATTTTTGGCCTATTATTTTGCACATAGATAACCTGTGTCCATTTTTTTTCAAATAGAGACTCTTGAGCAAAAATTATTTAAAGGAGATACTGAGCTTCTGTAGTTCCTGATTATGTCAGCTTAAAGCTGCTTTTCCTCTGAAAGGCACAAAGATTTTTTCTCTGGGGTAGCCACAGTTTGGGTCTGGTTTATATGGCCTAAAGGAGCCCATGCTAAGGAGAAAAAGAAAGGGAATGTAGCTGCTTCAAATCCCTGACAAATCTATTCAGTATTAAATGTATATAGCTGAATTCTCTTAATTTTCATGAGTGATTGTGTTTTAGAAAAACATTGGTTTTATACCTTTAGAAAAACATTGGTTTTATACCTTCATTGCATGTGATTTTAAGAAAGGTTTTAATAAAATATAGCGATTAAAGAGTACTGCATTCAGGAAAAAGTGTTGGAATTAGCCTGTCCAAAGTAGTTAATGAATTTTAAGTAATCCTTTTTAATATACAGAGGAACCTACATATTTTCTGAGTCTGTTCACTCCAAAAGGCACAATATCCAGTATTGAAGCATCCTATCCCCATTTATGTCAGATGTTGTAATTTAACTGTCAAGAATCCTAGATTGCAGCAATAATTGCTTTCAGTGCTTCTGTTAATGCACAGTCATTCTTGAAAGGTATACAATTACAGGATTTTTGTATCCTTTAAAATGGAGGGCTGGAGAGTTTCTGTCTGTAGCTATGCTGCTATAATTCCCCCTGTATCTGGCACTGATGAGGCTGCACCTCAAAATATTTTGTTCAGTTTTGGGCCCCTCACTACAAGAAAGACATTGAGGTGCTGGCATGAGTCCAGAGAAGGGCAAAGAGCTGGCAAAGGGTCTGGAGCACAAGTCTTATGAGAAGTGGATGAGGAACTGAGTCTGTTTAGCCTGGAAAAAAGGAAGCTTAGAGGGGACTTCATCACTCTCTACAGCTGTAAAGAAACCTGAGAGGAGGTTCCAGTGAGGTGCAGGTCGATCTCTTCTCCCAGGCGATGAGGAATGGAGCTAGAGGAAATGGCCTCAAGTTGCACAAGGGGAAGTTTAGATTGGATATAAGAAAAATTTCTTCAGTGAAAGGGTTGTCGAGCATTGGAACAGGCTGCCCAGGGAAGTGGTGGAATCAACATCCCTGGGGGTATTTAAAAGACATGTAGATGTGGCACCTGGGGAGATGCTTCAGTGGTGGACTTGGCAGTGTTGGGTTACTGGTTGGACTTGATGACTTTAGAGGTCTTTTCCAACTAAACATTTCAAAGAATTATGCTATGTAGAGCCACATTCATTATGGGAAAAAGCTGTAAAAGTAATTTTTCAAGATTTCATTATGTTTAAGACAAACAGTAACAAATTATTTAGTTTATGCATACTGCAGTGCTCCAGTCAGTACTCTTGCCCACTTCTCAGTTTAAGCTTTGCAAGACTAATTTTTCAGGCTCTTTCCTATTTGTTGGGGTCTCAAAGAGGGTAGTAATTGATTACAATGTTACAAGCTTTTTAAATGGCAGGATATTAGTTTCACTACCTGTTCTGAATGAATATGACCTAGCATCAAGTAACACAAAGTTTCTAAAACACAGAATATTTTTACATGCTTGTGTGTATACATGTATCTAGTGTGTTATTTTCTATGCTGTATATTTATAAAAAAGCACAACAGGTCTGCTTCCACAACTGAAATATTCAAATTACTGTTGGAAGAATAAATATTTTAAAGTTTCAAATCTGTTCATTAGCTATGTAGCTCTGATTTTAGAACTGTAGTCCATAACTATTATGACAGTTCTGTATCATATTCCCAGATTTTGCTAAGAATATAAGTGGAATGAGTATTGTGGTGTATATGTAATGAACAGGATTGTTTTAACTTATAAGCCATTGCCAAAGCCTAAAAAGACATTCAGGATAAAATCTCTGGATCCATGCTGTAACTTATCTTTTTTGAATACATAGGACTTTTTCAGTATGTGCATGAACAATTAATTTTACTGGGAAGAGGCCAAATTTGTTTTCTGCAGCCAAGGAGTAGGGTGGGTTTGGATGAATGAAATGAAAGCCTGAATAAAGGAAGTCTTATACTGTTCATAGCTAATGAATTTCTCTGGTGCAAATTCAATATTAAGTGCAGATTGCAGCTGCGATGGCTCTTGGGGGAATTCAGGAGGATATTGTATCTTATGGGGGATGCTAATTTGAAAGAATGGCTGGTCAGGATGCATTTAATAACCATTGGAAACTGTAGAGTACATTAAGAGGCAAGGGAGAAAATAGTGCCTGATGTGATACAGATGGAGGGTAGCAGACTTCATCAGGAAGTATCTGAGATTGCCATGAATGGAATGGACACATGCAATTTTGATTTATAATCAGTATCTACTGTGAAGTGATTATTTTCCTCGTCAGAACTGAATTGGTAGGAGCCTTGCACCTAGCTGTTTTAGAAGAACTAGAACAGTCCTCTGCTAACTCATTAATTTACTGAGTAGAAAATGAGGCTTAAAAATAGTTCAAAATGGAGGAACAAAGTGGGCTGAAGTCCCCAGTCATTTCTCTGCTATTTTGTTTCACTTAACCAGAAACTATATTTCTGTGCATAAATTTATCTATCAAGCATGTTACATAGGCATTCTGTGAGTGTGTTTTTTCGTACACGTTTGTGTATAAGGTAACTGTATGTGTGAGACAGGGAAGCATTTTTAGCTCTAAAAAGAAATAAGCTTCCTGTTGCTTACTTTGATTTTTTTCCTCTTTTAAAAATGCCAGGTTTTCCTTTGCCATTCTAGATGCTTCGAGATGGGTGGCGTTTTGGGGAAAGTGTGGGAGAGAAAAGAGGGGTTAGGGAGGATGGGCTGGTGTTGACAACTTGCTAATGAAATTTCAGCTTTAAAACTCATCGAGGATTACTGTGAGGAAATCTGCAAAAAAAAAGGAAGTTTCTTCTAGCATGACATTTTAAATATAATATCTTTCACTTGTATAGCACCTGCTTTCCCAGGGAGCTAGTATTTTGCAGACTCTAATTTAATTAGCCTCTGAATTTACCTATGATGTTACTGAACAGTACCGTTCCCACATCGACATGATGAGAGGTGTGCAAGGAGATAAAGCTACTATATTGCACCAGACCTAATGGCTAATCTCGTGTTACTGTAAGCACAGGAGAATTCTTAGGAGGAAATACATCCTGAGAAGGTATCTGGAATCTCATCTGCTTTTTGTTACCTATTGGATGCTGAAAATTAGCTGCTGGTTCTTGGTAATTGTCTAAAAACTGTAGAAAAAATAACTGGAGCAACCTACAGCGTGGGGGGCAGAGTACGGTGCAGGGAATGCATGGGCTTCCTGCAGGTTCTCCCCAGCCTGGGGGATCCCAGCTCCAGTCTCACATCTCCTGGGAGTTACTCAGACAGAAGACTGATGTTATAGCCAAAACTGGACCCATATCAGAGTTGCAAGCACGTAACCGTTGGTACATCCCATATGGATGGACAAGAGCAAGGAGAAGATCTGGAGCTATTCAGGTGGGACAGGGTGGTGGCCATTGCCACAGTTTTGGTGTTCCTAGTGGATGAAACTAGAGATATAACCGTTTGTTTTTGCTTCAGAGGAGTAGTCAAGATTTTCATCAGTCTTTGGCTGAAGGTGCTTAAACTGAGTTGCATTCAACTCTATGAGCACAACTGCTTTTTGTGGACCTCTGCTTTCTCTTTTGTGTTGAGTATGTTGTTAGCCTATCTCCACTTAAGTGATTCTGCAAGCTTATGAGAAATATACAGAATGAGAATTAGGACTGGATTTTCCTCACTGCTGAGGCTAATCTTTAGAGCATTTCCTCCCTCTGGCTTGAAGTGTTTCCCTTTGTCATCAGGATAGAGTTCAAATCAAGCCAGGAAGATAGAGATGGATGAAACCACATAGGTTTGCCTTGGAACAGCGGTTCCAGATGTGAAAAGCTTAACAGGAGATTAGTCAAACTACTCAGTTCATTAAAATTAATTTGGAGATCTCAAGAGGATCATCAGTCTTCTTTATGACTTCTGGCACTCCCTGTGTCTAGTTAAGGTCCACCCATTGCAAACATAGGCCAGATTCCCAGACTTCTGAAATTTGTTTCATCAGCTTCCAGGCCTGCTTGATATACCAGAGTCCCAGAGTGTGAAAAAAACAATGTTGAAAGCCAGCTAAATGAAGGGATTTGGACTGGCTTAATCAGGGCAGGTTTTTTGTTTGTTTGTTTATTTGCTTATCATTTTGAATAGCTGAGACCAGGTTCACTTCCTTTTAATCTACTCTTCTTTTAGACAAGGTGGCCTAAGCCTATCTACAGCAGCTTAATGCTAAATGCCAGATTCACCCCTGTGGGCAGTGAGGTGCAGCAGAAACTTTTAGAGCCAGACAGTGGATTGTAGCACAAGAAAGGTAGCATGGACTCTGTTCAGTCCAAGGAAGTAGCACATGAGCCTGGAGACCGCAGGGGGAACTGCACTCCACTGCAAGGTGAACTGGCATGAGAAACAGCCTGGGGTTTGTTCTTTGCCTTTTTCTGAACTTCCTGAATTTGCCATTTTGGTGGATTTAGGTGGGAGAACTTTGATTGACATTGACTCAGTACTTTGCCTTCGTTTACCTTGAACAGTTTTGTTGAATATCGGTCTGCTTCTGGGAAAAAGATGTCAGGACACAAGTGTGCAGAATCCTTTAGAGGGTCCAGTAGATGTATAATGGTATGGTATAGCATGTGAGTGTGTATGCTTGGGACACATTCAGACATACACGTGTATGCCTCCATATACCATCCTGAGTCTGTCCCATTTTATCAATCTGTCTCAATATTTAATGGAAATTAGAGGTCTCAGTCCTGGTGATTTCAGTAAAATTTGGACCTCTGCCAATGCTTTCTGGGAAGTGGGATGTTTCAAC
The DNA here is from genome assembly GCF_041296385.1 of Aphelocoma coerulescens. Classification (NCBI taxonomy): domain Eukaryota; kingdom Metazoa; phylum Chordata; class Aves; order Passeriformes; family Corvidae; genus Aphelocoma; species Aphelocoma coerulescens. The sequence goes on from NC_091015.1 coordinate 128,307,154, forward strand.
ATTCTGTGAAGATGTAGTTATAATGTGCTTCTAACTTAAGGTAATCTGGAGCCAAGTTTAATCAGATGCACATTAGTGAATGGAATGCACATTCCAAATAATGAAGTTCTAGTTGGACCACTCAGTGCAAGATAAGAAAATCAGAGCAGATGCTACTAAAGCAAAGGTGGGAGTTGAGGGCAGAGACTGCCAAGAAGCAGTAAATGTGTTTTGCAGAAAACCCACTGATTTTTTGTCAGTGACTCTTTCTTTGCTTGCCATCTCTCTGCAACTAATTTTCCCCCAGGAAGCTGTAAGGTCACATTGACCTGTATGTTCAAACCATGTGGTCAGGAAAGAAAAAAAAGATAAAAACACATTTGTGAAAATACTTAAATAGTACAAAAGGAACAGGTTTTCTGCAGTCTTTTCTGAACTTAATTTCAAAAGCAAATTAAAAGAGTGAATTATGGCCTTTGTCTTGACCTAGGGTCTCAGTGCTTCACAATGATATCATGCCTGTCTGCAGTTTGGTTTAGAACTTGCACAACAATATGGAATAAAAAATCACAAGTCCTTAGAGTCAGTGTTGATCATTACTGTATTTTACAAGGAAAATAAGTATTCTTTTGTAGAGTTCTTTTTGGTCTTTTTACTTTCATGTCCATCTTGACAAGGACAAGATGGAAAAACAGAATGTTCGAAGAAATCCATTCATAAACATTTCTCAAAACCAGAATGTTTTTGTCTTCCTTTCAAGTCATTTATACTACAAAATAAGAGCTTTAATTCTTCAGCTTAAAAAAAAGAATTGTAGTGCATTGAATTAATCAATGCAGCAAGAGATCTTTATTACCTTTATGTGCCTGGTATAAGTTAGTTAATAAGTGGATGGTATTCTCTGGAGCACAGTTAGCAGTATTTGACTGACATATCAGTTCAAATGCATTTAGATACCTGTGTTTCAAATTTCAGCAAAAGGTAGGCGGTTTCTAATTAGAAAAAGAAGCAAAGAAGCTATCCCTGGGGAAATGTGGCAAGGCAAAACTGCATCCTTGGAGCCACCAAGGTCTTTCCAATAAATGAAGATGTCCTGCCATGGCAGTGGGACTCCACTCAAGTGCTGGTTGTTGTGGTTCCACCTTCCTCCTCCCTTTGCCCATGGTTTATTGATCTCTTGCCTCTCCCTGTGGTTCTAGTGCTCTGTGATCCTCACGAAGCCATTCCAGCATGCTAAGATGACAGAAAACAAACCAAAATTAAATTAGAAAAACAGGGATAGTTCTTGACCTGCATGACATGTTGTAATAGCTTAGCACAGATTCAGCCACGCTCAGGAGCTGGCGTGAAGGAGGGAGTTGGTTTGCACAGCCAGGATTCGTGGATGGTGAGCATCAACAGACAGATCAATGCAGGTATCCCCATAGCCGTGGCTTTAATGGCTTTTTTGAAATGGCCTTCAAAGCACAGGTCACGTTTATTATGTATCTCTGTAGGTGCAAACGGGAGGCACAAGTAAATGTGAGCACAGAAATGGAGGACAGAAGCAGGAAACACTTCAGATCATTGTAATTGTTTTCTTACATGAAGAGATGCTTTGAGAAAGCAAAGAAATGCTGCCAGAAGCAAACATGTCAAAGCCTCTAGAAAAACAATGGAATCGAGCACACTTGGAACTGAGACAATTGTCTTAAAAAGGTGCTTCACTTCCTTCGAGTGTTTTTTTGCAAAGACCAGTTCTCAAACTTAATTAGTATTCCTAAGCCATAAAAGACCTTCTCTGACATGAAAAATGGTAAAAGACATGTAGAAAGCAAATGTGTTACCTTAGCTACCTGTTTGGGGTGACATTTTAAATACAGAAAATAAAGCTGACAGAATTATAGTGACCTTTCAGCCTGAACAAATAAAATAACATCTGCCAAAACTAAATGGCTGCCTCTAGCTGTAGGAAATGATATGCATCTTTGAACACTCATACACAGGCCCTTGGAAGAGTTAGCTTTAGTAATGCTTACTAGTCCTTAGAAATTTATTTTGCTGCAGAGTATGGAAGGCTTGAAATCCCAGGAATATGATGAAAGTGCCAAGGGACCCACAGGGACCAGCCATGGCTGTGTGTGTGGCAAAGCCATCTGCATAGTCTGTCACCCTCTTAACCTATCACATGTCCTTGTTTTCTTCAGAGCACCCAGAAGGAGCTCTTCACTATATCCCTGTGTCTTCCTTTATGCTCCCTATACATGCACATTTCTGTGTATAGAAGCAGTTTTATGAGTTACATTACCTCTTTTTGACTTTCCTATGGAGACCAAGGGCATATGTGTGGCCTGGAAGCCAGCAGCAATCAGGCAGATTGCTGTTAGAAAGGAAACTGGTAGGTCTAAAAAGGGAAAGCTTCTCTTTAAAATAATCTGCATAGGAAAAAAAAAAGAAAGAAATTGCAAAAATTACTTTTTCCTGCTTCCCCAAGCTTTTTTAGCTTCTGGTCTCATCTGTAGCAGCAGATAAAGCAAGTTCTTAATTGTGCTTTTGAAAAGCTGAGAAGAGCAGTTTGTAGTTTTTATTGCCTCCTTTATCAGGCACATTTACATCCCTCTCCACCTTCACCTCAAATACTCCTTAAATTCAGACTGATCACAAATGTGGAAAAGTCAGTTCTGCACTTGGATGACCAGGACACACAAAGGAAGGAAATGTCAGGGAGAGAGTGGTATTTTACCTAGCTAACTTAGAAGGCAAGCAGGCCCCATGAATTGCAACTGTAATTAGCCAAAAATACTGAAATTCTTAATGGGTTCCAGAGGTTAAAGGAAGTTCATGCAATTTGCTGTCTGTATTAATATGAATAGTTTTCAATTTAAGCAAATAATGCTAAACAGCCATATAATTAATATTATTATTAACAGTATTATTATTAGTGTTATGTATAACTTCAGTTGCATTTAGGATTCTGAGAGAATTTTTATTCATTTTGCAAAGACCTAGGAAGACATGTATCATATTTTCCTTGAAAAAGTCACAAAGTAAAGTCTAGGCTGAGAATCAGACTTGGAGTACGTGGCATTTTGGAGATGGGGTGTCAGTCTAAATAAGGAATTTCATCACTGGCATCTGTCATATGTCTGAGGGATTTTCAGTGGCAGGCATGGATAGCTAAAAGATCTATCTGCTTCCTAAACATTTTTTTTTAATATTTTGTTTATTTGTAAGCTTTCATTTTCACCAATGCTGTACTTACAAATCTAACCATAAGTCCTGCCATACCAATCACTTCTTAGTTTTTGTATTAACCTTCCATGGTGAGTGGCCCAGTAGGTGAGGAGAGAACAGTGAGTATTTTCTACCTAGACTTGAGCAGAGCTTTTGACACTGTCTCCATCAGGTCCTCATAGAGAAGCTGGTGAAGTGTGGCCTGAAGAAGCAGCTGGTGAAGTGGATTGAAAACAAACTGAACAGCTGATCTCAAAGGGCTGTGACAGTGGCCTGAAGTCTATTTGGAGACCAGTAACTAGCAGTCAACCCCAGGGGTCAATGCTGGCTCTGCTCTTGTTTAGCATCTTGAGAAGAGTTACATGATCTGGATGATGGGGCACAGTGTGTCCTCAGCAAACTTGCTAATGACACAAACCTGGGAGGAATGGCTGATACACCGGAGGGTCCTCTACAGGTTGGAGAAATGGAGCACCCTGAAATTCAAAAAGGAGAGTGCAAATTCCTGCACCTGTGGAGGAACAACCCCATGCACCAGTGTATACTGGGGAATATACTCTGCTGGAGTATATATTCTGCTGGAAGGCAGCTTGTCACAAAAGGACCTGTGGGTCCTGGTGGGCACCATCTTGAGCATCAGCCAGCAGCATGTCCATGCAGCAAAAAGGGGTAATGGTGTCGTGGGCTGCATTAGACCAAGGGCTGCCTACATGTCGAGGGAGGCAATCCTACTCCTCTATTCAGCAATGCTGAGGCCATGCCTGGAGTGCTGTGTCCTGTACTGATGTCCCCAGTACAAGAGAGATGTAGAGTACTGGACAGAGTCTGACACAGGGCCACAAACATACTTAAGGGACAGGAGCTTCCCTTTTCTGAGTAAAGGCTAAGAACTGGACTGTTTAGCACAAAGAAGAGATGGCTCAGGGACCAGCTTATATACCTGGAAGGAGAGTGCAAAGAGGGCAATCAGGCTCTTTTCAGTGGTGCCCAGTGACTGGACTAGAGTCAATGGGAACAAAATGAAGCTGGGTAGGTTCCCTCTGAACATCGGGAAACACTCTGTGAGGGTGATGGAGCACTTGCTCCAGGTTGCTCTGGAACGTTGTGGAGTCTCCATTCTTGGAGATGTCCAAAATCTGTCTGGACATGCTCCTATCAATCTGTTGTAGGTGATGGCTCTCCTTGATCAGATGACCTCCAGAGACCCCTTCCAACCTCAGCCATTCTGTGATTAAGATTGCAGTGGAAGGGTGAAGGAGATCACACTAAGTTTGCCAATTTCAATGGATATACTGTGGACAAATTAGGGTTTGGATATCCTTCATAGCTCTTTTAACCTTCATTGAGTTTAGGAGAATTAGAACTGTGAGGTGTTTTCTGCCCAGGTGGAAAGGGATAGTGCCAGATGCTTTGCGAAGAGCAAGTGTTCCCTCCAGAAGTCCCAAAAGAGCCTTCCAGCTCTGACATTTCCCTGCTCACCCCAGTGAGGAGCAGATGGCCCTATTGTTCCTGGCAAGTCCCTGTCCAGTTTTACCACCTTGAAAGCATTCCTGTTCTACATCAGGCTCTTAATTTCAGCAATTTTCAGTGTGACAGTGAATTCAGACATGAAAGTGCTGGTCTTGTTTATAGATATACGTACATCAATTTGGAACTTACAGCACACAGATTTTATGTTTGTTTAGTTGTATTTGTAGCATTTCAACAGTATGGTCTCCCAAGTTTTACAAGTCTTCTATCAGATGTTATATCTTTCTCTGCTGGAATAAGAAGCCTAAACTGCAGGGGAATTACAGATTATACATATGCATATGTATGCAAATATGGTTGTGTTTTGTGCTGCAAAACTGATCTTACATCCAGCTAAAAATAGTATTTAAAAAATGTTCGTAGACCAAGCCTTAGCTGAACCTTTTCAAACCTTTCTTCTGTTCCTGCCACAGCAAAAAAAAGTCTTTCTTAATTCTTGTTTCGTGCCTGTGTTATCTCTGCCTTCTTTTCTGAATAAGTTTTTAAACAAAATGGCTGTTGAATTCAGACTCAGTCTCAGCATATATAAATGCATGCCCTTTGATACAAGCCATTCCTTGAAGCATTTTTCTTGAAGGCATTTTACTACCCTTCAGTGCTTCTTGGACTTTGTGCTATTTTTTAAGATGGAGCTCATATTGGAATCTAGAATTCCAGTTAGACTGAAAACTGTAGATCTCTAATGACCACAGTTTGCTTTCAAGTCCTAAATGTAGTTTCTGTCTTGCCAGCTCATGTTATTTTCTCCTTTGGCTTGTATGCTGCCAGCATGTCACCTCTTATATTCCTTCTTCTTTTGCTATAATATATTGATAAGGGGCAAACTGGGAGGTCTGTAAGCTGGCAAAATTCCCTCTAGATTCCTCAGAGTGTTTTTCTCACTGACACCCTTTGGATTTGGCCTATGGGAATTGATGAAAGTCTGACATGAAAATGCTGTCATTTGCCGTAGACCTTTTTCCCCAGGCAAAACCTAAGCGAGAAATTTTATTCCTAAGATTTCTGAATACTAGATTTGCAAAGCACACAGTGCATGGTGAGGTATTCAGCTTGGTATTCAAGACCATTTCTTTGTGAGATGCTTTTCAGCCCTACTAACGCTATTTGCTGGCAAATTTGTTTTTGAATTGATTCTTATATAAAATTCTTCAAGCAGGCAACATTTAAAGAACATTCTCCATTAGTCCAGACCACTTACAAGCACCAAGAGGAAGTTAGCTTGAATTCTTGTTGAATAACACTGCCAGCCATTTGAATATCACATAAAGATCACGCGAACACTACCTGTATGTATCTTAATGAGTGACTAATCCTACATTATTTCCTGAGTGTTTATAGATTGCCCCATCCAAACAATGACCATTCAATTTATTAGGAGTTTTTTGTTGGAGGATTAGCTAATGGCTTCTCCTGAATACTTCCAAAGAAATTGCTGAGGCATAGACTGCTACATAAATAGGATGAATAAAAAGTTATTTACAGCGGAGATATTTCCAAACAGAATTCTCAGCTGTGTGTTTTCTCTGAGCCAGAAAGAGCAAGCAGGTCCTATAAAAGCTCTTATAAGCAATTTGGAGGGATTTTTGGAGGAAGGAAGGGGAAGGTTGGCAATAGTTCAGTTTTAGTGGTTAGTGGAAGCAGCTATCTCCTGCTGTTTCACAGTGTGAGATTACATGCTAGGCCCCCAGAGTGACACAACCCAGATTCATCCTGGCACACACCGTTGGTCATGAAAGAAAGATGTTTATATGGAAGGAAACACATTACATTTTGTCTGTGGGGATAAAATATAGTATCTACCCTAGCCATTCTGATTCTCTAGTGTTTGTACTACTGTTGCTTCTCCTGACTTTTGCAAAAGACACTGCAGGCATCTCCTCTGCTTTAAAAATGCAATTTCTTCATTTCCTGGATCAAAGAAATCACAACTGCCTGCTCTTGTTCTGTGAAAGTTGTCACTGGAAATCTGCATAACCAGCAGGCAGATTTATCTACTTAATTTATCAAAGGCATCAGGGAAAGCAATAACCAACATGGATTCTTGTGAATACTCATGTAAAGGTATTCCCTCTTCCAGATGGTGGGTTTGACCATGAGGTTGAGAACTTGCCACTGAAGGGTTCCCTTACAAAGCAATCATGACCTGTCACAGGAGTGCCCAAGGGTATTTACCTCACCTGCTGCTCCACCACTGTGTTGAATCTTCCCTTCTGAACTGTTCAGATCAATAAATAGCCCATGTCCCTATGGACATGGGATGAGAGATGGATGCTGGGAGAAACTCAGCTGTCCCAGAGGGGCCTGTGCATCTCCCTGTGTGCAATGTGAATAATAAACACTGCTACCCAGGAGAACAGCCTGTCTCCAGACTGCAAGATCTCCAGCCATGGAACACTGGTTTAAAGAGGGTGCCGTGGTACATTTTGCTCCTGTGAAAACAGTGGTAAGATAGACAAAGGTTCTTAATACCTTATCCTGGTCTTATCCTTGTGTGGCGATGGGATGCTGTCTGGATGCCTCTCCAGAGATCTGGGAAATACACCTGGTACCCCAAGCTGAGAAGCCAAAACCACTGTTCTCCAGCTGTGCCCACTCTTACTCTCCAAGCAGTCCTTTCTTCGAGTGCAATCAAATAGGTGATTGGGGGACAGGTGCATCTTCCTTGCCAGTCTCACATGGCAGGTCTCAGGACCATTTCCAAGGGCTATCATCATAAGTCTGTCAGAGCTGGGAGGGAACAGGGAAACAATTCAATTCCTGCTGCAGCCCCAGGGGCTGGTGAAGTGAGGATGCCTATGATAATGATTATATTCCTGTGACAGCTGCATGGTACAGATCCTTGGCCATGACTAATTGCCTTTCCAGGGAATGCCTGGAGCTCCTTGGGGGATTCTGTGCTTTTCTGATCCCTGATTCTTCTTGATATCTCCAGACTGAGACAGAGGCAAGCCAGGATTCACTTCTTGGGGTGCTTTAGGATGACTAACAGGCAGACAGGCTTAGAAGCAAATGAAAAGTATGACATGGGGAGGAAGGGAGGAGAAGAGAAAAAGAAAGTCAGTGTAAACCACTATTGGTTGGGAATCTCAGCTCTTCTTCATAGGACAGAAATAGCTTTCCACTTGGCCACCCTCAAAACCATGTAAGGCTGCGGGGAGGAAACCAGAAGGAGACAGTCACAGAGCAGACTGTGAATCAGGGTTTTAGCTGATCTCTTTAGAGACCCCTGGCATTTACCAACAGAGCCACGTTTTCCTAACATTTTCAGGGAGTAGTGCTTCAGAATGCCCATAAGGACCCTTTCAACAAAGCAGGAAAGCCCTCAGTTTCTAAGAGGTGCAGAGCAGGGCAGTTATCTAATCTCTTGGGAAGCTGCTTGCCCTTAGGGGTCTGATCTCACACAGTCAGGGCTGCAGCATTGACAATACATAAGAAACTCCAGTGTTTCCCACAAGTGGAAACCAAGGAAGCCTCTGAGAACCTCTGAGGCCCAAAGTGATTTCATCAGCTTTTGATGAAGCAGTGCCTGTAGTTAAAGGGCACTCAGGTGTGCGATGCCATACAGGAAATGACAGTGCAGTAAAACTTTCTAGTTTTGCTGCTGAACATGCCTAAATGGCCTTGTCCCCTGATTGAAACAGGAAAGGCAGCTGATATGTAGCACCAGTGGCAATGCCTGGTGAAGAAACTCTGAAAAACAAAGCTATAGACATCTGCATCATACTGTGAATTTTTTTATTATTTTACATCTGCATTTTTCTTTTCAATTCTAGCCATAGTTGATAGTGCAAAAAAATGCACTGATGTTTACTCCTAAAAAGTATCTGGGCAGCATCTAGAGGAGCTGTGGTCAGTGGCTGTGTCATACTTCCTGACAAGGTTATGCCATCCCTGTCATAGGCAGTGGCACAATCAGCTGCCTGTCTGATGGGTCCGTGGCCACTCAGCTCCATCTGCCCTCTGCCCTTGATCCCCAGCACTGTAAAAGGGAAAGCTGACCCATGCATGAGCACCACAGGCATGGTAGGGGCAGCCTGGCACCACAGGACTTCACCAGCTGATTGGGATGCAACAGAGCCTCCAGGCTGTCAGGGAGCCCTGGGAGGCAAGTGCATACTGGGAATACCCCAGTTTTGAGAGGAGAAACATGGAGATGATTAAACTAAACAGCAAACTTGTGGGGGTACTTCTGTCTGATCTGGCAACATGTGACAGGCAGGGTGTGGAGATATCACCTCACTGTGTGCAGAGGCAGAGGGTTTGCTGTCTGTGTCACCTGAATCTGCAGGGTACAGAGAAGGAAGGGACAGTAAACCACTGTAAAGCTAGAGGGGGGCTGGCAGGGGACAGCCCAGCATCAATGCCATTCAGTGCAAGCATCCAGGCTGCACCTCATTCCAGTGCAAGAAGATTTGTTTCCTGGAGAGGGCCTTTGCCTCACACAGGGTTGAATCCTGCCATGGGCTGTGCAGCTGTACCCCAGGGGTGAGGGCAGTCATTAGAGGAGCAGGCTACATCAGGCATTTCTTTAGACCACCCTGCCTTCTCCTCATTGAACCTGGACCTAGTTCAACCTAGTCCTGCCATCTCCCTCCACCACTGGTTCACAAACTGGAGGTCTGCAGTTTGCACATGTCAGGAAAGGAAGGACAGTGCTGGGTATGACTAGTTACAGTTGGGGAATTCACAAAGTAGCTAAATTCAGATGGCCATAAAAATTTAGATGACCATAAAATGCTGCTGTAATACGACTCATGGCCATTTGAGAAGGATCATCCAATCACAGAAGATGCCAGGGAATGCTTTATAGGTCGTAATGAAACAGATGTAATCATTTTGTTTATGCTCATAAAGTGCCTTGCTTTATGTTACAGGAAGTAAAGCAGTTATTTTTTTGATATCTTAAATACTGCAAAGTAAAATTAAATACAAAGAGTTGTGTTTTGTTTTTTATCTTTGTAGGGTATGCATATTTTGGAAATAAGCCTTTTAATGTCTCTGATGATGAAATATTCCCCAGTGGAATCTGTCCTCACATGGATCTCATCTCAGTGACACAGATGAGGATACTGCACTCATAATTTAAAGTAAATTAAGTCCAGGCTTTTGACTGCTGGTAAATTGCCAGAACCGTGCTTCGTTGGACAAGTTTTGGTCACTGCTGTGCTCCAGAATGCATTTCAGTTTCCTTTTGCACATTAAACCTTAATGGTCCCATCAAAGATAATTTGATTGGAAAATTAAAAGTTGGCTGGTTTTTCCTTCCTAGAATAAGGAATTAAAACTGAAGGGATTTTTTTGTTTCTTCCGAACAAAAAGAATGAGCATTAACATGTACTGCTAAGGCAGTAAGTCTTCCTGCTAAAGAAACTTTTTTTTAACTATTCAGGCACACCTAATAAAAAGGCACATAAGAAGTAAAATAGAACAATCTGTTGTTATTTAACATGGCAAATACTGTTGAGATACAAACACGATTAAGTTTTCTCTGGTAACCAAGCAACAGAAGAAAATACCACTTATCCGAATTGCTGTTTATTCTACTGAATTTTAGCTCTGCAGTAGTGATTTTCATCCTCTACACCTCAAACACAGAAAGAACAACTGTTTCTGGTATGGCTGAATTATTTAATATAGTGTTTGATGTAGGGGCAAATTAGGCATCAGAATAAACGTCTAGGACTGCTCCAACTACCCATTAATGACTTTGATCTTCTCAAAAGAGCTTCACTAGATTATGCAACATAAGCAAGCATCCTCTACAGACTTTGGCAATTGCTATAAAATGGACTACATGAGGCATGAAATCAGAATAATTTCATTTTTCCAAAGAATGCAAATGGTGTCTTATTCATGTGTATCATCCTAAGGACCTTTTAGATAAACCACATGGTAGCAATGTAATCTTTGACACTTCTAAACTGAAGACTTTCTTCTAGAGCCATATATATTATCATCAGATGGATAATTTCATTATGGGGAGAATCTGTAGCAAGTGCTCCAAGCCACAGCCAGGCTGGACTCACATATGGCTCTGCATTAACATATGCACATTCTTGTTGTGCACGCTGTCTCAATGAACAGCAGATGAACATAACTTTTCCATTTCTCAAAAATCAGAATTTGTAGTGAAATATTTGGAAAAGTCATGGGACTGGAAGAAAGGAGGTAAAAGCAAATAGCAAACTTTGGGGTGGGAATCCCAGGGGAGCTCAGAAGACTCAAAGACATTGACTGAGCCAAGGTATGTGCAGCAAGAACAGTTAAGTCCCACATGCTTGGGAACAACATGTCCACCAGTAATAAGGGTTTGGTTTCTCTGTTTCACTTATTAAAAACCTCAGCTATCTGTATGAAAAAGAATGGTGTCTATGAAGGATAATGGAGCAGCTTCTGAAATAATGTCTTAGAAGCAATGGGCATAAATGACACCCAGATACTATGAAGTAAACTGGGGTAAAACTCAAGCTATGTTAAATCACTGCCAAAAACATTTTCAGTTTCAATGATACCAGGATATTCACCAAAGGTCTTTTATAAAAGAGTAGATGAATTGTAGGCAGGTTGGAAACTTTTAGCACAGGGGCCAGTGGCACCTAAACACTCTTCCAGAATAACTGACTCTGAGGAATTGTTTCCTGTTTGGAAGGTATTCTGGGGGCCTCCTTGCCTACCTTGTACTGGAGCAAGACCTGGGAAGAAGTTCCTAAGAACGAGGGAGAAAGGAGTTAGAATTTTCTTCACACAAGAGAAAGGCACATCCTTCTAATCACAGGCTTCCGAAATATCATCTAGATTTGAGTGTGCTAACTGAAAGTTACACCTTGCTGCTGCAGAAAGGTGTAGGTTGGTCAGGTGCCAACTCCTGAGGAATGAACTCTGTAAGATTATTTGCATTCATCCTAGTTAATCAAGCAGTGGTTCTACAGTACTTTAAACATGGAAAGCGCTCCTATAAATATTTGGCATTATCGTATAATTACCCTACCTCATCTCAATTAAATGCACAAGTGGGCATGCTTTAATCATGTAAGTGAATTGTTACCAGAATTATTTCAAATGTAGGTATCTCAGTCTATGCTGACCATCCTCAAGATTGGTGTGTGAACCTGGAGCAAAATGAAGGTTCTTGATTTTGGAAAGACTGGAAAGCCACTATCTTATCAGAATGAATGTCTCTTTCCCTAGAACCGAAATACATTTTTTTCCAAATACAAATGTAGGCAATTTTTTTATTTCTATTTGTCTTGCATCTTGAACACCTGTTGTGGACAGCACAAGGAGTAGCCTGGTTTTCTGTTTGGTTTTTTACTTTACTGCCTTCCCTCATTAATATAATGGAAAAAGAATGTCGCTTGTGGTCTTGTCTCAGATTCACGTCCTTCAGGGTTATGCTTTGTCAGTGGTCTGTATAGTGTGCTGTGTGATGCACTGAAATAAATTAAAACAATTAAATGCTGAAAATTTCTCTACTTCCTCCAAAGGTTAAGACATTAGGACTCAATAACAATATATATATTGCCATCTGATTTTCAGTGATATAGTGCTCACTCCTTTGTATTAATTCTAAATATAAGCTTCTTTAAGTCAGCATTGACAACCCAAGCAGGGGTCTGTCTTCATAAAAATAAAAAAAAAGAGAGAGAGTAAAAGAGTATTTTAAAATAATAGGGTTTTGATATTGCTTTTTCATAGTACATTTCATAGAATCACAGACTGAAAGAATGGTTTGGGTTGGAAGGGATCTTAAAAATCATCCAGTTCCAATTCCCTGCCATCAGCAGGGACAGCTTCCTCTAGACCAGGTTGCTTAAAGTCCCATCTAGTCTGGCCTTGAACACTTTCAGGCATGGGCCATCCACAATTTCTCTGGTCAACCTCTTCCAGTGTCTCACCACCCTCACAATGAATAATTTCTTTCTTATATCTAATTTAAACCTACCTTCTTTCAGTTTGAATCCATAACTGCTTGTCCTACGTGCCTTTGTAAGAAGTCCCTCTCCAGCTTTCTGGTACTCCAGCTTCAGATACTGGAAGGCCACAATGAGGTCTCCCTGGAGCCTTCTCTTCCCCAGGCTGAACAACCTCAACTCTCTCAGCCTGACTTAATGGGAGAGGTTTCATAGTCTTCTAACTGCAAAATCTCTAAGAAACTCAGTTACATCTAAGTTTTTCTCCACAAACAAGGGAACTACGAAATTGTAGGATCTTTTTGTGGAGTGGTTAGAGTGGTGGGGGTTTTTTGATTTTACTCTTCTAGTGAAATAAGACATTTTAATGGACTATCTTGATTTATTAGACAAAGTAGTTATTTTACTAGATGGCAGTATTGTTACCACACTTTCCATTCCTGCTTCTTTTCCATTTTTTGTCTGGTGCTCTAACCCTCAATTCTTCACTCTTTTTCATCTTTTTTCCTATCATTTAAATGTTCTTTGGGAACATGGACAGGCAGTTTTTGTGTATTTGTAAGGAACCAGCAGAAGACTGTAGTTGACTGAATGCAGTCACAACCAAAATAGTAACATTCATACCTGCTCTTTCAGGTTCATTGACATCAATTTACCCCACAATAAACCTAAGACATTTTCTAATGCAGAAGTCTTTACTACTTCTTCCTATATCTTTCTGGAATAACTGTATATAAGACTCACAACCTGGACTCACATAAAAATGTGAATTTCCACCAAAACAATACCAGAACACCAAAATATAAAAAGCCTTTAAATCAGGAACTACCTCTGACTGTGTCTGTATGGCATTTGCTGACAATAGGCCTTCAGTGAGGGTGTCTAAAGTGGAATTACATAATGCATATATATATATAAAATGGAATGTGTCATTACTGCAGTGTTAAGCTATATTTGGAAGCCACTACAACAAAGCACTTTCTCCCATTTTTTTCCCTTCTATTTCACTATCAGAAAAAAGTATCTTTGATATATGAATCATTTTATGAGACCATCTTTTTATTTTAATAACTGCTAATTTGCACACCTAACATCAATTGCTGGTGCAGTTAATTGTGGATGCAAATCAGAATGTTTAGCTGTCTAATCACCTGATTGTGCCTATAAATCAGTGACAGTAATTATGTGTGTAAATGCTCATTTCAGCCTGAAATTAATTTGGCCAAAATTGAAAGGACAGGAAAAATATACCACCCTAGGCTGAAATTTGGTCCCCAGTGTGTAAAAACAGAAAGTATCTTCCTCCTCTGCATCTTGTGTTTAAACTGCAGAGAGCTAAATAGACAGAGAGCAATGATTCCCCAGTCCCCAATAACTCACTGCCAGTGTTTCACAATAAAGTGCAATGGGAGAGGAAATATTTCCACACGGGTTCATTAATCACAACATATTTGCCATGCACAACCACTCTGCAGAACAGGTAAAGAACCCTAGGGGTCCTCACCTGCCACAGTATGTCATTTTTTTAATAGGAAAAGTATTTTTTGTGCAAATGCTGTAGAACTGAAGTTGCAGATGGCTCCACTGGCAGAGCTAGAGCCTCCTGGCACAGCCTTCAGCAGTCACAGCTCCTTTAGGAATTTATAGCAAGGGTTAGTGTTACCTTAAAAGAAGGATGTTGAAGATGCTCCCACTATGTGCTATATTCCAAGGTGTGCCCCTCAGGAGAACATGTTAGGCAGGACAAACAAAGCCCACCTAAACAATAAACTGCAGGAGGAAATACAAGCCTTACCTGTCCCTGTTGTGCTGCAGGACTTTAATGTGAGGTCTAGGAACAATTAAATGGATTGTGACTGAGAACCTGTGGGTCCAATGGACCCCATTAACAGAACTGTACAGCAAAAGATGCCTTTCCAGCTCAGTGGCTTTCAGACGTGGGCAGCAGGCCATTTCACTTTACCTAACCCCAAGGACACCACAGAGCCCCAGTTACCCCATCACACTCTGACCCATCTAGACCTGCTCAGTGTTTTGCATGAGAGTTACAGTTGGCTTCTTGTTTACTGTACCTCTGTGGTCTCAATCTCAATGAGCAGTTCACTGCTGCTTCACTCCCACATGGGACTTTGATAAAATTCAAAGCCACCTGGTGTGATTTTAATTTAAATGTGAGTTTAATGTGTTTTCCTTTTATATTGCTATGATGTGCATTGTCAAGAGAACTGCTGCAGGCTCAGATCTGTCCTCTCAGCTGTTTCTCTGTGCTAGTCCCTGGTTTTGTCTGGTGAATATTCCTGGATAAAAACTGCTGCTCTGAAGTAGAATGTGCATTGGGTAGAAGAGTGCATTGGGTACTAGGGTTCATTGGGTCATTCTTCAGGGGGGCCACCAAGTCTCAGGCTCTTTGTGAATCAGAGGCCAAAAATCTTCTCATCAGCATAAGACACTTCCAGAGTTACAGCTGAACAGTGTAGAGATTAAAGGTTGCGTGCAACTTTTCTAAAAAGAGATTTCACAATTCACCATGCTCCACCAGTTATGAAAAGGGTTTTAAGACAAGAACTTGTGGAAAGAAGAAATACTGAAATAATTTATCTCAACTAATTAAAAGAATTCATATTGAAAGTGGTTAAAATTTACTAAATTTTTTCTAATTATAAAATAGGATCTCACTTTTAAAAATTGCTGTGAAAACATATTAAAATATCATAAGAAAATGCTGTCAGGAAGATGAAAGATACTTCAGGAAAAAGAGAAACAAAAATCTAGAGCAGTTAGTAGATTACAGTAGGACACAAGGCACCTTGATGCAAGACAGCACCTTATTCTTCGGAATTTTTCATTAAGTGAGACTGGGAGTTTTTTCAGCCAGCATTAATTAGCTTGGAATTAAAATTGTAGGAACAATGTGGGAGCTTTTCTGACACAGAATAACTGAGATCAGATCACAATAACAGAGCAGATCAAAGGCCACCCAGAGTGATCACTGCGCTGTGACTAAGGTGTGTCAAGGGACACTGCTGCAAGCTCTGCAAGGGTCACCACAGGCATCACAGCATCTGGGTACTGGCCTTCAGAAGACATCCCTTGCTTCCTAAAACCACTCATTGCTCCTGCATCCACCAAAATCTACTTTATGGTCTGGTTGCCAGGCGTTTTTCCTGCTGATTGCACAGGCCACAAGAGCTGACATGCTTTGACAATTGCTCCCTTTATCTGCTGGTTACTACTGGGAGCAGCAGCAGCCTGGTGGGTTCCTGGCTCCTGCTGCTTCTTGCTGCTATTGCTGCATGGGAGCTACCATAGTGAGTCATTTCTGATCTCCAAGGGAACCCACAGCCAGATCTCCACGCCTCCTAAAATAGGAACTCACAGCTACATCTCCTCTCCAACTGAAATAATCAAATGATGAGGAAAAAAAAACCTATATACTTGGCAGTATCTGAAATATGGTACTCAGTGCATTAGATGGGTGGGAAAGCAGGACAATAAGCTCGGCCATGGTAGGGCTCCAGGCTAAGACCACCCCAGACTTGCAGTGCAGGTGGTCCTCCAAGTCCTAATAGAGCCATGCAGAAGGAGATTACTTCTTTGCAGGTTCTCATTTAAGAGTCAGTTTTGTTCCCCTCATTATTGAAAAACCTCTGAGGAAGGCCAGATAATCAAGATACCACCCTTATAGTTCAAATTAGAAGACTGAGTCCTTGAAAAAAATACTATTTAACAAATAAGACAATGCTAAGCTTTATTAATGGCCTTATAAAGGCTAGTCTTGTCTTCAGTTTCATTTACTCTTATCAGATCAGCTATTATAAATTTAAATACAACAATCTTTTAAAATAAATGTTCATTTTTCCAAAGTACATTGAACAAAATGTTATTTGCAGGCAGATCTATAACCTGTAAAATATCATTCTGTGCTTCTATAACCACTCTCTTTCATTTCCAGGTATTTTCACACTATGTACTTGGGTATCCGGAGTCGACAGAGTGGAGAGAATGACAGATGGCGGTTTTATTGGAAAATGGTGTATGAGTATGCAGATGTGAGTATGCTGCATTTGCTAGCCACCTTTCTGGAAAGTGCACCACAGCTGGTCCTGCAACTCTGTATTGTTGTACAGACTCGTACACTCCAGGCTCTCCAAGGTAGGGGTTCATTTAATCTATTTATTTTTTATAATTTTTGGAAGATGTAATTTCCACACAGAGATATTTATCCATCTTTCAAACTGCCATGTGCCTTGTAGTCCTGGCATAAGAGCAGATCTTGCCTGCTAGCTGCTATTTAGCTGTTAACAATAACTCTGTTAAGAAAACCTGTGTTATTAGAGGTTTTTTTAGCCTTTCTTAATGGCCCTGGGCTGTGGGTAGGATTTATAATGTTTTGCTTTCTGCATGTCCTTGTGTAATAGAAGAGCTCTTCTGATTCTCCACTGGGCCAAAGTGAAAATTGCATCAATCAAACTATTGCTCTTCTCCCTATGCTTTTTTCTGTGAATGTACAAAACCCTGCAAACTGCAGTAATGAGGCTCATATGGCATTAAGCAAAACAAGAGATGGCACAGGAGATAGCAGCAATTCTGTGAAGAAAGGCCGATGTTTATGCCCATAGGTTCTTGGCCATGGTTATCTGAAATAATACAAATCATCTCAAGCAGTACTCATGCCTTCACACTCTGGGTTTCCTTCTAAGGTTGATGCTTTCAGCAAGTGTGGCTACTTCTTTAAAATGGTAAATACATGTATATGTCCTGCTATATGGCTTTGTCAGTGATACACTTATTAGAATATCTTATTCATTACTGCTTTTTTCATGCTGCTTTTGGCAACCTAACAGCTGTCCTAATGTATTGTGCCATTGTTTTGCCTTATGGCTGCACCTGGACAGAAGTTTTTTTGCAAGGGAATGAAGTGAATGAGATCCTGGGATCCAGAAGATGACAAAAATGTTGTGAGGCAGTGAGGAGGGAAGGGAGAAGGGAAGAGTCAGAGGGACAGAGGGAGGAAGGAAATGTGGAATTTTTGTCATTTGTTTTAAGCTCATGTGCTTACCACTGTACAAGACAAAAATGTGCCAGCACCAAGAAAATTTTGGGTCTGGTTAGCTTATTATGAGTAACATGCAGTGAGACTGATAGGGTAAAAAAGGATTGGGCACAAATGGGTAACTGTGAAGATCTTGATCCTGGGCAGTTTCCTGTGGATAAATCAGAGGATTTACCTTTACAGTGCTCTGAACTGTCATGTAATAAAGAGCTGTCCTTCTTCCTATGTTTTTGTTTCTTTAGTTCTATAACTCTGCCACCTTAATGGGAAAAGAAAACCAAAGTTTCTATTTTAATTAGTTGGTGCTCTGTACAAGGAAGTTTGCCTAAGCACTTCCTACAACTATTTCTCAAAATGATGACACCAAGTTCAAACTATTATCATTGAGGAGAATGTATTATCACTTCAAGATTTTTCTCCCCAGAAAAAGACAGCCCAGAAAGAGACTTAGGAGAAGAACATAGACAGAATACTGTATGGTCAGCTTTAATTTAGCTATCTTCATAAACTATTAATACAGAATGCCTCTCATCCTCATTTTAGTGCAATAACAGATCTCTCTCTGAGAAACGTGCCTGGTGAGTAGGCACTAAGCCTGTGATACACTCTGCAAGTGGTTGTTAATTAGAGAAGACCTGAAATGCTTCCATTTAAGAGGCAAAAATTGTTCCTGCAGCCTGCAATCAGCTCTGTGAAACCTATGTATCAGAAACCAGAAAGTAGTAAAACTATAATTATGGACTTCAGCTGAAAAGGTTGAAATTATTTACTTATGCTCTCTTCCCCCATTTTCTTCCAAATTCCACAGAGAAAAGGATCCATTAAAAAAAAACCTAAGAAAATTAAACAAGGTTGTAGTATTTTCTTAAAACGTAGTACTGTTATATTCTCATGAAAAAACTAATAAGTTTTAGCATCTTGCCAGCTGTGAAAATCCTTTCTCTGTTCTCTCTTTTTTCTTAAAGAAATGATAAGGATAATGCATTGCACCATAGGATGGTGGATTAGCTGTGAGGCTGCATAAGAAGAGCATAATTCCTCTCAGTGGTATCATGCTACAAATGGGTGTTTTAAAAGGCCCAGCCATATGGTGTCTGCTTCAGCTAGCTGTCCACTCACTGAGCCTGTTAGAGAGATTTCTAACGTGGATCAATAAACAGGGTGTTTGATTGATTTTCTCTGTTTAGGGAATGCTACTTGTTTTTTATTGTTGTTCTTTTAGTTCTCTGTCCCACAGGACAAAGTTATTATGAGAATTGTTAAGTGACATCGCTGATCCATGTTCTTAAAGGTATATGACTTTCACAAACCACAAATTTGGCATGGGATATGAATGGTCTGTACGCAGGATATTTCTAATATTAATCTATTAATGACTGAAAGAAAAACCTTTAAGTATTTTTATTTATGAAATTCTATATTTTCAATTCCAAATGCAACAAAATAGCATCATTCCCAACAGGAGAACGCTATCAGCATTACTGCAGGTTCCAAGTTTTTTGCAGTGGGTGTTGGCTTGGTTCAGATTATTTCTTATTTCAGTAACTAAGCCCTGCTAATCAAGGTAAGAAATATGTGCAGACGTGTACATGCATCCTTATGGGGATCAGGAGAAATTTTGTGCAATGTTTGCAAAACCTTCCCTCTCAATCTCCTGTGCACTGCAGTGAGGACCACTTCAAAAGCCCAGAGGATGCACCACAGGGATCCTTTAGCACTTGCCTGGCCTCCCCAAGCATGAATTTAAAAACTGCAGTGTAAGCTTCTAGCAAGGATTGTGTACCGCCCTATCATGACCCTGCAGCAGAGAAAGGCTTGTGTGGGAGGCCATTGATAGTCACTATGGAGTGGCATCTCTCTTCTGCATCCTCATCCAGAGATATCTGAGTATTAATAAAACAACAGCTAAATTGTTATCTAAAAATATGATTCTTCTTTAAGATTTCGTCAAAACTGGCACATTTAGAGGCAATGTTCGTTCTTAGGTCCCACCTGAGTGGAAGGAATGAAATTGCTTTTGGGGGAAGCTGATGATTTCTAGGTGCTAATTTCTCAGGAAGATAAACAACTTCAGTTTGATGGTGGACTAAGCTGGAGCTGTGCTAATGCCCCTGTTACCTCCACCTTTTCCACTCTGGGGATTCCTTTGAGTTTGAAGAAATATCTACTCTCTCGAAGGCTGACTGATGTGCCTTGAAATAAGTAATTCCTTCCTCTTTTCCTCATGGGAGTCTGTTTCTCCTGCTTTTGCTCTGAGTACAGGGGTGGGGGATGTCACACAATGGGTAATGCTAGCCCTGGGGTGGCGAGGGAGGACACAGCATCAGGGTAGATAAGGAAGGTCAGGGCTGTCCCTTTATGTGGCATCTTGTCTTGGAATCCTGCCCACAGACTAGCAGTCATCTCTTGGCACTCTCCTTTTACTTACTTCGGTTTTCCCACTATGCCATTTCATTTTAAAAGGCTTCTCATGTTAAAATGAGTAAACACCAGCAAGCAAAAAATCCTGCTGTCATCTGATTGGAAAGAGACTCGCACTGGTTATCACACAGATACTACTTTCCTATTCGAGGGTATGGTGTTCTAAATACACCTAGATGAGCAGATAGAAAGGATTACTCCCTGGATTTACCACAGATTTCATTATTTATACTGTATTAATTAACACATTGCCTAAATTATAGATTAGCTTCTCATTCCTGTTTACTGCATTGACAATTTTTTCTTCATCAGCCCCTGGGGGGTTTGTTCTGGATTCTCTGTACAGTGCTATTAATCAAAGTCTCTATCAAAGTTTAATCAAAGTCTAATCAAAGTTTATGTCATATAAAGCTGCATTTCTTAATGGGAACTGGCAGTAGTGCCGAAGCAAAATGAAAAGTTCAGACCCATTTATAAATCCATCAAGTTTCATTGAAGTCACCACATACAACAGAGCTACTGGATTCTGCTGAAAACACATTTCCAGGGAATCTCCCTGGCCAAACATTTGCCCATTTTCTACCAGCTCTGTTGGGAACCCTGCACTGTTCATATGCTGACACCGCAGCCAGTGTATGAAAGTTCACAGTGCCACCAAGCATCATTCTCCAGTCCTTCTACTCCAAACAAATTGCTGCTCCTGCCTGAGCTGAAGAAGAAGCTCAGAGACTTGATAGCAGTTTATGACATGGCTGATAGGTCCTAACTTTATCTGGCAGAAGCAAATTGTGTTGTTAGCTAGTTCATTAAAAAAATCTTCTGGCAAAGCTCCACGTTGTGCATCAGGAACTCAGACTTTTCATATCAGCACAGTAAACTGAAAATCATTTAAGTCTACAATTTTTTTGTGTTACACTTTTGCACGGCTTTTCTTTTTTGTTACCTTCACAGCAATTTTGGATTGCTCTGTAAAATGCTGCCTACATTTGCAGTGCACTATAAATAAATAAATAAATAAATACACACATACATAAAAAGAATTCTGATGCAAGATCTTATACAATTCAATGTATATTTGTATGGAAATAAGGTGCAGCACTTAAGTTCTGGGCAAGCTGCCATTACTTTTCTCTATGTTGTCAAGGTTCTGCACCACTGCAGTTTAGCACCCAGCCTTTCCGGAGAGAAACTAAACCAAAGCCACCTATAGTTACAGATTCTGCTTGAAACTTGGCAAAACAGATTTTCAGTGACAAGGATCAGCAAGTATGATACACTATGGAGTAGATGTGTTTTCTGCAAATGACTATTAAACTGATCCACAGGTCCTTTTGCAAATTTTAAAAATGTTATCTTGTGCTCATTAGGATAGAGCCATCATGTTAGCATACCCTTGTTTCTGACAGTACAGCAGGGGACTTCCTGAAGGCAATCATGTCACATAATCAGTTTCATAACCTGATTACAATCTTAAAACTAGTTACACCCTTAGTATCTAATATACCAGTTGAAAGTTTAATTCTCTGATTGGTAGAGACCTACTGATGCCTGTCCTGGCTTTTAATTCTATCAGCAGTCTGTCCATATTTACTCTTGTGCCATCCTTGTTTTTACACTCGTTCCCCAAGGAAATGAGGGTCATACAATTAAATTGCCCATTCTGTGCTTCAATCCTGCTTTTAAGAACTTCTGATCCATTAAAATATTTCAATCAAGTATAAAAGAATAGCCAACATCTCAGAGATAATTATGGTTTTTCAAATGTTGCAAAAAAAACCAGTCAATACAAAGAAAAAATAAATAAAAATAATTATTATTAAAAAAAAAAAAAAATTAAGAGAGCCTCCACTGCAGGGTAAAGCAGTCAGTCTTCAGCCAACATTTTTTTTATTACATACCAGCCAGCAGTCATCCCAAATATGCATCCTTCCAGACAAGGAATTGCATTGCTTTCCCCTGCCCAGTGGGACTATTGCGAGTGACAAATGGGATTAGGGAATAAGATATACTTTGATGGGAAAGTAAGAATCATTCCTCCTGCTGTGCATTCTCTCATCTCATGAGAGGGTCTGAATTCTCTTCATAGACTTTTTCTTCATCAGTCCCAGTCTGAATTCATCTTTGGTGTATACAGATGACCAAGACTGCACAGAAGACTCCAGATGACATTTATCCAGAGCCCCCATATTTCTCATGGCAATATCTCACTAGGTATGATCTAGGGTTGTAATTCCCTGTTCACTCATGTATTGTGCTAGTTAATCCTAGTTTTTCATGATCCTTTAAAACACACAGGGTCTTCTGGTGTCGTGTCACTGATGACACTTCAATTGCATTAAAAAATATGTTAGCAACTAAATGCATGTAATGAAATTTCATCTCTTTTCTACTTTTCCAGCCTGCAGGGTGCCCCTGATTTCTCCACATACCCCTCTCCTTTCCTACACTGCCTCCCAAACACTTACTAGTATGTTACATTTTAAACAAAGGTCATTAAGAGAAGTTTTTGAACAAGATTGGTTCCAAGTATAATCAGTATTGGAAAAGGTAACAGTAACTCTACTCCACCCCAAGGGTTCTTTCTTAACATTTCAACATAATCTGCAGTCTCTTTCTTTAAATAGCTCCTTTACCTGCCTTATTTCTCTTCTACTATTCCCTAACCTCTCAAACCAGTCACCAGTACTTTCCCATTAGCATTGTAGTCACCATTCTGCCATTTGATAGATTAGATCTGCCACATTTTACTTGTTGAGAAAGGGGTTATAAAAGAAAGATATAGAGAGAGCTGTTCTAGACTCTGTGGCTCTTTTATGATCTACTTCTTTTTTAATATATCCATTATTTTTCATACACTTTCATGTTTCAAGGCCAGGTTGGGCAGGGCTTTGATGAGTCTGATGTTCCTGAAAGTTGTCCCTGCCCATGGCAGACAGGTTGGAACTAGATGACTATTACTGTAATAAATATTACCATATCCCACAGCCATAGGGAGGAGGAGGAGAGAAGATCCAGCAGGCAGGAATTGTGCAGCAAGATTGATTTATTTAATTATTTTACAAACTCTTTTATAGACTTTTTCTTCACAGTCTAATTGGACAAAGGATCAGCCACCCCTTGGGGAGATTGTCTAAAATCCTAAAACATCCATTGTCAAAATATTTTTCTACTGTACTATAAACAAAGCTTTGCAAGGTCGCAGGTGCTCATAGTTTATAGAACTCTGCTAATATCTTCTGTGAGAGAGAAAAGTATCTCATGGACTTAGAAAATAGCAAGAAAAATTCTTGCTAGCAACATTTTTGTATCCACAGATGACCTCTAAGGTCCCTTCCAAACCAAGCCATCCTATGGTTCTATATTTACCTTTGTTTTCAGTTAATTATTGCTTTAAAAGGTGCTCTAAAGCTTTGTGTTGTTTGGAAGCCTACACTGTAGTCCTGCTTCAGCCAGGTACTTGTGAAATGCCTCCTTTTCAGTCACATGGCACCAGTTCTAAGATGCTTCTCACGAACAGCAGGATTTCATACATTGGCTTATTTTGAATCCTGAGACAGATAGGTTTTTGGTTGCATCGTGAAAGCAAGGAGCTTCAAGTTTTGCTTCCATCTACAGTAATACAGATTTCCTTTCTGCTCTTATTTCCTATCAGCTGGCTCTGTCTTTGAGCTCTTATTTCAAGAGCCCTTGTGGAAAATTGTTCTATAAAGCACAGCCTTTATTGCTCATCATCCTTTTTTCATTTCCATGAAAGAACCAGTTCTGAGGTAGGTTTTGAGGCTTTTTTCCAGAAGTTTTTGGTTTTCAGTGTTCAAAAACTCCAGAAATCCTTCTGTGCTTTGCCAAAGAAAATCCAAGTCTCCCCCACAGAGAAGTGGGGAACAGAGCAATTAATTCTGCTGCCTTCGTTCATTTCTCTAAAATTCTGTTAGGCTTACTAACAGATCTATTTTTGTTTATCCCTCCATTTTATAGAAATTAAATGAACATTTATGTGATCCAATGCTATTTTGCTACAATTAGATGTCCTGTAACAACCTCTATACTTTCCATAACTAAGTTTAGAAAGAATCCTCTCTGCTTTCTCTCAGAAAAGCTGTCAGTTGTCACACTCCAGAATATCTGGGCTGCCTTCAGCAGCACTTGTTCTCCAGCCTGCATCTGACACATCAGAGGCTGCCATAATGAGACAATTCTGTGCAGAATTTCTCCCTGTAATAATGGTTTGAACATCTCAATCCATATCCAAATTTAACTCTGGAATTTTACAGCAGACTCTAACAACTACCCACTATCTTTCCCCAAAGTGATTTTGTATGCAAACAGAATCTGTTTTATCAGGGAACCCTTTCTGAAACATCCTGCTGTCATTCCATTCACACACACTACTTTTACCATTATTTCCATCTTTTCTGAGTACCACCTCTCTTTCAGCACCCATGTCCAGGGAGTGATTAGCAGTCCATGCTGTTTCTGTAATCCTATAGCTCTTTTTGTAACCCTGTGATGCTTTATGTCCTGTGTTTATTTCCTGTGTTTCCTGATGTTCTGTCCCTGTCCATTCATCTATCTAAAAGTATGATCATCAATACAACTTGTAAAAGCAAGAGGCAATGTACACAGGTATTGTCAGGAAGATAAGGAGTTGGCAGAGTTAAGGTGTTGCTTCTTAACAAACCCATTTTACAGGACCTCAACCCCTGAAAGTCAATCAGAGGTGACTAATGAGCATTTTTTATTCTTTCTGTTTAACTGCAGTAAAATAACCCGAATTCTTTTAGCAAAATTAGTAATGAGGGGAACTGCGTCAGTTTTTCATAAATAATATATTCTGGCAACTCTATATTTTTTATTGAGTTTATCCTGATATCTTTATCCTTGTTTATTACCTATTACCTGGCCATAAAAAGACCAGGGGTTCACACAGCACTATATAGACATATCAGTGTGAGTTTGCATTCTGATGCAAAAAATGTCATTCGTGAAGCTTGGCCACTCATTGACCACTTTTTTTCCACTCATTACATCACAGGAAAATGAATAAACTATTCAGGTCATTCTGAGCAAATGGCAGTAAGGCTTCATAACATACCAGTGTGAAATCTGCACATGTAATTTGAGTGGAAAAATGTCATTAAAAACAGTATTAAGAAGATTTAGTATACATTTTACTGCTACTCTTTTTGTCCTCATTCTTGTCACATTAGCTATCCCAGCTACATTTGTAGATAGAGACATCTCTAGCTAAGCTTCAAAAACCTGTTGGAAGGTCTCAATAAATCAGCTGGTTACCAAAGATAGGAGGTAGGTGCCTTCTTCACTAAATTTTGAAAAATTTTATCATATGTTTACATATTTGAACACAACTTTAGATACATATTTTGCATACTTTAGAAGTATTATGCCGGTCTGAAAAAAAATAACTATAAGTGGTTTTATAAACTTAGGTTTGCATAGGAATATAATTTAAAGATTGGTTTCTCAAGGCTTTTTGATGCAGTTTGTTCAAATACCAAGCTGATAATCTCACCTCTGGGTGGTATTTCCAGGTCATACCAATTGAGAAATAAAATACTTTGTCACAGAATGAAAGAATAAGATATGTCAAAGGGTCTTCAATCAATCACCCCGTCCAAACCCTTCTGGAAGCACAACCATGTTCAAAAATCGATCAGGCTCCTCAGGGCCATGTCTCTTTGAGTTTTGTGTACTTCTGTGGATGCAGAGCCCACAGACTCTCTGGGTGAACTGTACCAGTGCTCACCGTCCTGGCAAAAATCTCTTTTCTTACAGCAAATCAGATTTTCCCTTGATGTGCTTTTGACTCTTTCACTGTGTGTTCCTAAGAAAAGTTTGAGGGTTTTGTATAATTCTCTTTTTAGGCAGGAGAAAATGGCAATTAGATCTCTTGTTTTGTTTCACAGCCCTCTCTACCAGTCCTCCCTCAGGCTATACAAACACAGCTCAGGCACCTTGTGCTCTAGCCCCTAACATTGTGGCTACGAGTGGACAAGGGAAGGGTTACAGATGATATATACCTGGATGTCTGTAAAGCCTTTGACATGATCCCCCACAACATCCCTCTCTCTCTGAATTGAAGAGAGATGGAGTTGATGAGTAGACTGTTAGATGGACAAGAAAATGTTTGGATGGTCACCTCCAGAGGGTAGCGGTCAGCAGCTCAGAATCCCGATGGACATCAGTGACAAGTGATGTTCCTCAGGGGTCCATATTAGGACCAGAGTTATC
Organism: Aphelocoma coerulescens; assembly: GCF_041296385.1. Lineage (NCBI taxonomy): Eukaryota > Metazoa > Chordata > Aves > Passeriformes > Corvidae > Aphelocoma > Aphelocoma coerulescens. The sequence goes on from NC_091015.1 coordinate 128,333,509, forward strand.
TCGTATCTTCACTGATGGCATAGACTAAGGGATTAAGGGCACCCTCAGCAAATTTGCAGATGACACCGAGCTGGGTGGCGCAGTTGCTGCACCTGAAGGACAGGATGCCATCCAGAGGGACCTGGACAATCTCAAGAAATGAGGCCATAGGAAACCCATGAGGTTTAATAAGACCAAGTGCTGGTGCTGCACCTGGGTCAGGGCAACTCCTGGTATCAGCAAGGGCTGGGGGATGAACAGATCAAGAGCAGTTCTGTGAGAAGGACTTGGTGTTGCTGGTGGGTGAGAGGCTGGACATGACCCAGCCATGGGCGCTCACAGCCCAGAAAATCAAACCATATCCCATTCTGGGTCAAAAGCAGCAGGGCCAGCAGGGCAAGGGAAGGAATTCTGCCCCTCTGCTCTGCTCTTGTGAGACCCCACCTGGAGCACTGCATCCAGCTCTGGGCTCCCAGCACAGGAAGGACATGGACCTGTTGGAGTGAGTTCAAAGGAGGCTGTCAAGTTGACCAGAGGGATGGAGCAGCTCTCCTACAAGGAAAGGATAAGAGAATTAGGATTGTTCAGCATGGAAATAGAGTGACCTAATTGTGGTCTTTCAGTACCCAAAGGAGGCCTACAAGGCAGATGGAGAGAGACTATTTACAAGAGCAGGTACTGATAGGACCATTCTATGATTCTATTATTTCACTGGCCCTTCACTGGCCTTGCTCCAGTTTGTTAAAGTATTTCCAGTACTGATGGCCCAAAATAATATGAACATGCAAGAGTTTTCCTTTGCCTTTGTAAGTCTTTTTGTCACTCCTCTTAGTCTTCTGAAATCCCTCTGCAGGACAGCCCTGCTCTCCTGTGGATCAGCTTCTCCCCTCTGACAGATCCAGGCTTTAGGGGCGTTATGAGCCTGGAGGTACTGTGAAAAGAAAATCTTTACTGCTGCAGGGAATGGCAAAAAAAACCCAACAAAAATCACTTTCACATTAGCTACAGGTTTTTGAATTTAATAGTGCCTTCACAGAACTGCTAATGTATACATAGTGATAAAGACAGCCTGAGACACAAAGTAGTGCATTTAGTTTTTGCAAGCGTGATATATTGCCTACACACTGAATTTTATTTGTTGGGGAATGTCAGAAAGTTGGTGGCGTATCCTTCTGCTCCCTTTTTGTTGTGCTAAAAGTGAATTTGACAAGGAAAAAATTTCCAGTTTCATTTTGGGTTCCTGTGGTTTTTATGACTGGTGTATTTGCTCAGGGATGGGAAAAAAAGTGATGCATGCTTGGCACAGAGAAAGGTTTCCTGTGTCTAATATAGCAGTGAGAAATTTTAGTCGTGATTGTGTCTTACCCAAAGACTGCACAATACCTCAAAGATAAGAAATAATGTGAATTCTTCATCATGCAGTGACCTTTAAAGCCTCAGTCACAGAGCCAGTGTGTGCCTCCAGCTTCACACCAAAAACACAGATCTGAAAATTTTCTGTCACTTTCATTGCTAGTGCATGTTAGTGCATGTTAGTTTGTTAATCTGCAAAATTACTTTTTTTTCTCCAAAATTTACCAGAAAAATGATCCTTTCTGTTGAGAGTGATTTTAGCTGCAAGTTGCAAGTCAAAGTGGGAATGCATGTTTTAAAATGTGCCTTGCATGACATTCAAGTTTACTTGTGTACAGGATATGCTACAAATGATGACATTTGTATGGGACTTCATATCTATAACTTGTTTTATACATATTAGTATTTTTCAGCTGGGTGTTAGGTGAGTCTCAAACTGCAAGTATAAACAAAACCCATTGCTGTTTTGCTTTGTGCTCAGTTTTACAAGTATCAGTGAATAACCAGCATTACAGTGAGACTCAAACAAAAGGTCCAGTCAGGCATAGGAGGTTCACCCCTGTGGGCACCTTCCCATTGAACTCAGTGGAACTGTTTTAATGAATAAAATCTACTTGCTGGGCTGGGATTAATTAGGAGCATTGTTTTAGAAAAAGGTATTAAGTAGCTGTCTTTTGTGTTAGGCATGACATTCTACCTAACCTAATGGGGATACAAACCTATTAAATGTGTTTTATTAGTTTTTAGTTTCCTAACCAAATTATAATGAAAATGAATTTAAAATATTTTTCTTTTTCCAGTGGGTGCTATTTCTCACAGTATGTCAGTTAATAAAGAAGTAAACTGTATTCTGTTCTCTGTGTATAATGAATACAGTTTAAAAACAAATCATTAAAGGCTTTTGTGTTACAGCTGAAGAGAGAATTTCTAGTTTTAGTTTTGACTGGGGCTTTTAGCATATCATTTGTGCATGGGTGACCAGTGTGCTCTCAGGAGTTCAACAGCTTGGGCAGGAAGAATCTCGTGGTATGAGGTTACTGAATTACTATTGATCCCAGGCCCTTATAGCTAACAGACACTGCCTCTGCATGTTCTGTCTTACCCTGTGGACATTTCAAGATGCAGAGGAATTCTTCCATACTCACATAATTGAGTCAAAAGTGTGAAGTGAATCGTTCCTCAGTGTGACTTGTCCTGGCACAGCCACAAGTAGTGCTCCCTGTCATCCTCCAGCAGCTATCCAGGATTGTCACAGAGCTTTGCAGGAGCTCTGACAGATGCAACTTCCCTGGAGCTTCTACCCAGTGAAACCAGGAGGACCCAGGAACCCCGTGGCAGTGTCAGAGAGCAGCCCAGGGACTGATTGGGAGCATCCTGAAGGTTCTGGGCCCTGGGACTATGGGGCTTTCAGGGCTCATGTGTGGCAGAGATCAGCAGCAGCAAACCCCTTCTGCCAGCTGCCATATCGCTCTGAGCAAGGCTGCTGCTGTGTCCCCGGCGGTGGGGACAACAGAGTGACTCATAAAAAACCTCCCAATTCGCTGCAGTTTTCAATCTGCAAAATTAAATAAACTAACTTCCATCTCATGCTTTATGCTGTACTAAAATCTGCTCAAGGGCTGCTTCGTGAGTTGTGCTGTCATCCCCATCACAGGGGCAAGCAAATGACGGTGTGTACCCCTCCTTCAGCCATCTGCTGCCACCCCGGTGTCAAAGCCCTCTGAAAGCTTATGCAACTTCAGGCTGTTTTCAGGTTTTAATGAGTGCCTTTGGTGCTCTCATATTCTCCTTCCTGCTCTGTGGATAAATGTATTGAGTCATTCATTACCACCAGAAAGATGGATGGATGGATGGATGGATGGATGGATGGATGGATGGATGGATAGATAGATAGATAGATAGATAGATAGATAGATAGATAGATAGGTAGGTAGATAGATAGGAAAGAGCTGTTCATGCACCTTCTAGTTAAGCTGGATCTTCCCCAGGTCTCCCGTGCCACTGAGGTTAGTCACTCTTGGTAATGAAGCTTAATAAGTAGGATGCCCCAAATCCATAAAAAAATTGAGCTCTGGTGATCTTCTTGGTCCTGACCCTAACTGACTTGGTAGCATTTACTCTCTGTATATTCATAGCTGCTTGTCATCCTTAAATATAGCTCAAAACATAACTGCTTTCCTCAGTAACTGGGCTCTGTGCTGGCTTTCTCAGCAGAAGGCAGAAAATGTGCAACATGAGTCCAAGGCAACAGTAAACTGAAAATGGCTCCCCGTGCCTTTTTTTCAGACCCACTACAGTTCCAGCAGATCTCTCTCATGCCATGAGGCCAGGACTCTCATCTAGAGGTTTTCAATTAGGTATTTTCACCTGCAGCACAGTAGACACTAAAATCATTTGCAGTAAAAAGAGATTCTGGCAGGGGATGAACATTTCATATCTTTTTTCTTGGTGTTTCCTTTAAAAAGTGTGATTTTACTTTCCACCCCTATGGAGTCAGTTTTGTTTTAAAGAGATGTCAGAAATGCCTGAAAGTGTCTTGAATGGTGATTCAGTAGGAAAGAAATGGAGTTACAATCATTCGCTTGAAAAGAAATCCAAAGGTGTTCTCTGTTTTTGAGGGGTTTTCTTTCACTTCCTTGATAATGAGTGTAGCAGCAAAGTTGGGAAAACAAGCTGGGAAATTTGCATGATGTAGCCATACACCTGGCTAACTCCTTCCCACACCTGCTCTGGGGTGGTTCACTTTCAGCTATTTCAATGCCATTCCTTGAGAGGCAGAGCAGTGCAAACAAGGGCAGAAACAAGCCTTTGGCTTCGCAGCAGCAGCACATCCTGTGGCAGCAGCCTTTGGAACCAGATGGGTTTTCTGAGCAGAGCATAATGCATTGCAATTGAATTGATATTTTAAGCTAACACATGTTTAGATCAGAGAGCCTCACAACACAGTCACTTACAATACACGGCTGATTGCTTCATGACAGAAGCAGCTAAATGCTGTAATGGGGAAGGTGGTATCAGCATTTCACTTCTAAATTTTGATTCTCAATTACTTAAAGCAGCTGTAAGAATTCACTTTTAGCTGGGGCTTGAACAAGGACATGGGCCAAGACCCAGAACAATCTAAAAAGCAGTACCAGTTCATCTCTTTATGAAGGGCTTCCTAGTATGAAAAAGCTTAAATATAAGAGGGCAGCAAAATCTGCTACCCCAAAGACGGGGTCCTGTATTTGTTTCTGAAACTGAGATACAATTGAGGCAATGAGAACAAACAGAGCTTTGAAAAAAGCTCTTCTGAAAAGATCAGCTGGTTAGAATGTACAGAGCTGCAAATGATTTCTGGGAAAGCACATTAGCTATACATCACCTAACATGAAAGCTAAAGGACCACTAAGTTGAACAGTGGCAAAGTGTGAATTGTGTGTCAAGGAGGAGTTATCTTTTAAACATTTGCCTGTATAAGGTATGCTTTTGTTGTCAAGTATCACTGAGGCCAAGCACAACCAGTAAAGGCAACCAAGGATTGAAGAACATTACTATTATTGTTATTATGAGTACTATTATTATTATTCAGCATTCTAACAGCAAATACTTACAATCTAGTCATTGTGTCTTTCGGAGTTCTGCTTCCTGAGATAGAAAAAGCATTTTTCTTCATGGCAGGCTATTCCTGAACTGTTTATTGCAGAATTTTTTATACCATTCAGTGAAGTGTCTTGCTCTAGTTGTTATCAGCAGATGAAGTAGCAAGTCCATCACAACTGACTTGTGTTGTGTTCATCTGTTACTACACTTGGGAAACTCTTCTGCATTAAGGGCTTTTTTTTTTCCTCTTACTCAAGGTTTCATCAACAGCAGTCATCAAGACCAAGTCCTTCAGATTATATATTCCAAAGTATTTAAACTGGCTCTGCAGAACAAGTTAGGAAGATCAGACACTTTAAGAATATCTTCTGCTTTGACAGTATCTGTACACACTGTGAATCAATTTCCAGATTTGATTCTAACTAGAGCATTCTCTATGCTGCCTTGAAACAGAAGAGACAGATAGCTGCATATACAAAAGTTGAAAGCAAGATGGAAAGGTATTATAGAAGATGGTTAGACAAATATCTGAACATGGGTAATTTGTAGAACAAAGTCTTCAGCTAAGAAAGGACTCCAGTTAGAGACTTTCACACGTTTTTCTGTATATGGGCTGTACCTGCTATTAAGTAAAATAGGCCTGCTGGGAAGGGCGTGGAAAGATGGTGCTCACATACTGAATTCCTGATTCCAAGAACTGTATATAAAACTTTGCCAAGTCTATAAGGAGAGAAGATAAGATCTGAAGTCTTTGGAAAGCTGGAATGTAATGAAGAGAACACCAGGCTTTTAGATCACATCTTTGGGGTGATATTTTGGTTTCTTCCAATAATACATCAATAACCTGTCACTTTGAAAGAAACTTTTAAAATTGCATGTCTAAAGTAAGGAAAATGGATCCATAGTTAAGCACATAAATATGTAATCTGCTTTCCAAATGGGTAAGTATGTGTAACTTAAAGGAAAATTTGCAGCTATGGGTTTATAAATACGTTGAGGCTACAGAGGAGTTTTCTAACTTGTTGAGCCGAATGACAACTTAACCCGTTAAAAAACTGAAATCATGTATCATTGAAAACCATGAAAATATTTTAGTCTTTTTATGATATCCTGTAAAATCATTAATATCTTGTAGTCTTGTAAAGAATAATAATCCAGTCACAAGATATTTCACAATTTATAGGGCTTTCTTGACTCCCATAATAAGTGCTATAAAATCATTACCTAATTTTGAATATATATATATTTCTTTAAATAAATAGAGTTGTCTGGAGTACAATTAGATTTTCTTTAATTTTTGCTCTTTTATTGATGTATGTTGTGCCTATCAGACTCTGAACTTATGAGTCTACATTTTTGTTGCCTGGTAAGATGACCAAGAGGAACAATTTTTTTCATTAAGGATAGTATTAATTGGTTAACTAATATTTAGTTTTTGATTGCTTCCCCCTTATGGACACAAAAACACACATACAGTTTCATTAGCACCTCACTGGTGAGTGCTAAAATGTTTATTAGTTCTTCACAGTGACTATTTGATGCTAGTTCCAGTTAAGCACTACTGCCTAAACATTCATTCTCTGGCTTATTAATTCATGGTGAAAAGTCCTATTTCCTCCTTTTTGTCCTCCCCTCTATTACCTCACCCAAATACACTTTCTCCTCACTGTCACTTGCAAAAGATGTTGATTTTAATGACAATGTCATAAATTTTGAAGAGAAGGGAGGTAACGCTTTCAACCAGTACTTCTGTTGTCAAAACCAGAGCCTTTTAGCTTCTGAGTGTCTTTGAATACAATCATTTTAATATGTTCAGCCCTCCAAAGCCATTACCAAGGCTGTAATGGTACAACTCACGTTGTGTTTTTATTATGGTCTCCTCCAATAGTTAATGTCAGGTGTCAGATGAGGGGGAATGTATTTGGATCACGAAATTCACTCTCCTGCTGAGAAACACAAAGAAACTAATCAAAAAGTACTACACTACAAAATGCAAAACAATAATCAACAAAAATTAACATTACATCATTAACTATGTCCAAAGTGAGGCAAGAATAGGCAAACTGTGCAGAGTGGCTCATGTATTTATTTGTGGAGGGACTTAGGACTGAGATTTGAGATTTCTGTGTAAGCTGGCACTGAATTTGTATTGTTCCCCAGCAGGGCATGAGAAATGTGCCCTCTTCTCCTCACTCAGGACTGAAAATTCATTCTGCATATGAACATCCTAAAAGCTACATATGTTTGGCAGAAGTCTGCATCTCTGCTAACATTTCCTTTAAACAACTCCAAGAAAAAAGAAGTTAAAAAAAACCCAAAAGCAGTAGCTACGTGCATGATCATAAATTGCTCTAGCCTGAGTGTTTCCATGTCCCAGTAAGCTTCAGGGTTTCACCAGAGAATGCAAATTGAAACTGACTGCAACAGTTGGCTCCAGATTTTGTTGTCAGGGAGCAGTATTCATTTTCCCCGGTACCTGATTTCTGTTGCCTTTCTGCTTAAGAGAAAAAGAACAAAAGGAGATAAGGAGGCAGATTGAGAGAGCATGGCATAAAAATTAAAATATGCTAAAATTATACCTTCTTCCTGCTATGAAGTGCCATAACCCCAGGATACTGAAAAACTAGATCTAAAATAGCAGAAATGTGCTGTTCTGAGTGGGGAAGAAAGAGGCAACAGATAAAGGTACTAGCCAGCAGAATGCAAGCATGTAACTCCGCTGCCAAACTTGAATTTACATTTCAGTTCTCCTCCCTGCACAAGCCTTGCTCAAAGCCATTGTGAGTTACTGTGGGTCTGAGTCCTTCTGAGGCACTGTGCTGTAGAAGAGCACATGGCCCATATCTTTTCTTCCAGCCAAGATTCCATCTTAGAGCAATTGCAACACCAGCACCCCAAGCGGTTCTTCAAGGCCACACAGCAACCTTGAAGAAGCATGGCCTTCACCCCTGCTTAGCCTTGCCCACTGGGATCCCATCCACACCTCCAGCCCTGGTGTAACTCCTGTTTTAAGACCTGCAGGAATTGCAGGCACTCTCTTGTACCCTGTATTTGAGCACCAATACTCCCGTGAGCCTTGATGGGCACACTGAGCAAATCTGTGACCTCTAGGACAGCCAGCCTTGCATCACCCAGGGGCAGGCTGCTCCCTCACTACACTGGAGCTGTTTGAGCCAGTCCTTCATGGATGTCTGACACAGGAAAGGGAGAACACAAGGGAATTCTACTAAGATTTCACACTAGAAGTTCAGTTTCACCTTTGGTTCTTGATAGACAGTGATTTGCTCTGTTTTTGGCTCAGTTTCAGGTTCATTTCAGCTCAGTGATTTTCAGTTATCCTTCTCAGACATCATCCACTGTCACAGGGTTACTGTGAGCGATTATTTTAGAGGATTCTGGTGGAATATGCCGATGCTCTCAAGCACCATTGATCATCTAGCTCAGGCTCTTCTTCTGACTTGTATATTAAATGAGCTGACATTTGTTTCAGCTCATTTTGTTTCCTGCCAGAATTCAAGCTACCTCGAATGAGCTTGTTTTAGGAATGTTCTTCTTTCTGCTGTCTGCTTGGATGGGGGCTTCATATTCCACTGGTCTCTGTGGGCTTTTGATCCACTTGTTCCTATAGATACTCTTCTGAGTATCCAATTCTTCTTGTCATCAGGATTTTGTGCAAGAACATGCATAGTTAGGTCAACAAGAGAGAAAATGTGTCTTAAACTAGGTATTCCTCAGCCAGTTGTAGAGGAAAATTTTTGCCTGAAATCAACGTTATGTCAAATGGAGACATGTCAACTGAGTATGCTTCTTAGATTCTCATGTAAAGAAATTACTGGAAGCTGCTCAGAAACTGGCAAGATTTTTTTGTAATTTTTTTTCTAATTTGGAACATAAAGTGTCAACAATGTCCTTCTTACACAATACTGATACAATTTATGGTCCAACACTGTAATCTCTCCCATCCACTGCCATGGGAGCTGCCTGAATAATGGTTCTTTATTATGTGTGTGCAACATTTCATACCATGAAAGTGTCCCCAAACACTTAACAGAGTTATGTAAAACAGTATCAGTAAATAATAGCAGAGAATAAATATATTTAAAAGATTTAGGCAAAAGAAAGCAGAAATAATTCAAACACTTAGTCAGACATGCAGCACAGAGTGAGGCAGTAAATGATGGCATGTATTTCTTTTGAAAATACCTAGAAGAGTTGTTTTGTTTTTTCCATTTGCCCTCTAAAATGCCAACACTGCTGCTCAAGAAAGTTAAAGAGAATTAGTGTCATAAAAAAGCAGCCTGGAGTCTAACAGAGGCAGCCACACAGAGTGTTAAGCTTTCTGTTCAAGAAACCATCCAGTCCTGGTGTAACAAGATATTTAAACCAGTCCATGTGATTAGAGTTATTCAGCCGTGGAATGCTGGGCATGTATTTAAATACCTTGCTGAATTGTGATGATGATACTGAGGAAACTGCATGTTAAGGGGGGAATTAATCTTGCTGAACTATAGTTCAGTTAAAAGTTAGATGTTCTGTTTAAGCTACTTTCACAGCCAGTTAAGAGAGAGAGGCACCTGAAGGAGATTCTTTCTTTCTTGAGGGGCATCTAATATAGATGGGATGACTTACCCTATAGATATGCTCACATCTCTCAATGGACTAGAAATGGAGATAAGGTAATAAATTTAGTTTCAGTATCTGACTTAAACATGGCTAAAATCTAGGGAGATGGACACACATTCACTTCTTCTGCATCTTTCACTGCAAGATAGATGCTTGAAAAATTTGTGGAGAGAGATTTTGTATGGCTCTGTGCACATGCCAGGGGTTTGCATTGCTGTAGAATCCGAAAAATTTTGAATTCCTTCACCAGAGAAATTTTCTTGCATTATCACACAGGAATAAATTAAAAGTTTGTTGAGTATGAAAAAAAGATATTGCACTTAAAAATTTGCAGTTGAACGCATAGCAGTTGTGTGTCAAACCTGCAGTAATAAGAAACGCTGCAAATGTTTGTGACCTAATACTGCTCCAGGTCATACAGTGAATTATAATATCTAGTCTGCCCTCAAAAATGACAGCACTGCTCTCTGAGGAAGGAACAGCTTGTTCCACCTGCCACAAGATCAGCCTTTCAGCGTTGTACAGAAAATGCTCCAATATGATACCTTGGGATTATCCTCATATAACTGGTTTGCCTAATTCAAACTGGCAGACACAATCTGAATTCAGTGAATCAGAAGATACACGAGATTTCATCAGTGAGATCATTTGAGTAGATTAACACAGGCACTACCAGCCTCCGTCAGCTTCTTCAGAGAACTCTTGGGGCAAAGGAGGTGAGGACAGAGGCCAAACAAAACTGCTCGGTTGCAAGTGCCTGTAACCCACTTTATCAGAGGCATCCATAAGGTAACTGGTTTCCTAGGGATGGAATATGAAATGTCTGGCCCATCCTTAGAGCCTGGGTTAACAGGTTCTCAGGCAGACATATCATATGCAGAGCTTGCAGTGCAACTTACAGTTCTTTTTATAATAGTTATAAATGCCTCATTTATACTGTAGACATAACTTCGCTGTCTCAAAATCTTAATAACGATCTAACAAAATGCAAACATTGTACTTTGTCAGCATAAACAAAACAACAATTATATTAAAGGTCCTACAGGCATTGCTCATTTGTACTAATAATTCCTGCTTTTCAATCAAGCTGTACAAGATGCCAAGTTAATTATTTTAAATACTTTTCAGTCTTGGCACTTTATTTGGACTGCAAGTGGGGAAGTGAGGAGAGGAACAAAGAGGAGAGAAATGCAAAATCCTTCACCACTGAATAATTGAGGCATATGACAGAAGAGGATTTAGCAGGAAAAAGCCCTAAGGAGATTTTGGGAGGTTTCACTAGTTTGTTCAGTGGTGAGCCATCCAAAAATGAAATGCCTGGAAAGCTGGAGGCTGAACAGCTTCAGATAGACTGTGCACACAGAAACATTGCAATGTTAACTGCCGGAAGAGGCATAAATTATGTATTTCTGATGTGTCTCTATCGGCCTTGTAACCTTCTTTCGACCCTTAGGGTGCTCATTATCTGCAGGAGTAATTAACAGATAGTATCTAGCAGCTAGTATGATTTCTTACCTTTAGAGTGATTTCAAATCAAATAAGACGGAGGCTAATAGAGCCAAGGAGGCCTGAGCTGTGAAGTTACATCTGAGGTATATTGGATAGAAATAATCAGTAAATTGAAGGTACGTGGTGCCAGGGAGGCTGGATTATGTGTGACTGGTTTTGCTTGCTGAATCTTTTATGTTTCAGATAGATATTGTTGCTACTGTGAGAGATTATGCAAGTGACACAAATAATGGAAAATGCCTTCATTAATTCTGAAAGGAAAAGCCTAACTTCCCTTACTTCAGCAACTTCAAGCTGATTAATCAGAAGATCTGATTTTTTAACTAGCAAAAATAAATTACAGACAACAGAGGTAAAAAAGCACACTTAAAACTGCTCATAGAAAAAGAAGTTCTGATGGCCAGCAATCTGCTTAACTCCCCAAACCCATCAGAATTTTTTCAGCATTTAAGATATATGAATAGCTTAGGAAAAATATAACTGATCAAGAGCAAACTACACAATTCTAAGATAAAATTTGTACCAAACTAATTATTTCAAGTCATCAAAAATCTAAATTGTTTCTTATCTGAAAGAGCAGATTGCTGAATACAAATCAGTCCTATATTATGATTTCTCTAGAGCTGTCCTATTGCAATATGGAAATCCATGACAATGTTTAATATACAGAGCCTGGCACAGTTCTACATGTTCCTCTAGTTCTAAATGTGAAGCACCATCGTTTTCTTTAGCAGTAACGTGCTTTAGTTTCAGTTCCCTCCTAATGCATGAAAATCATTCCAAAGGCTCCCACCTTATGTGCATTAAGGTACATTATAAAAGCCACATAAGTTTAAAAAAAAAGTACTACATTTCTGGTTTAAAAAAAACCAACAGATTTTCAAAACATATACCAAAATATTTATTACTGCCATATCCCATTAGCCCACACAAGGCACCATTGTCTAAGAGTATCTTTTTACTGTTTCATCATGAGTTTATACTGAGTCTGGAAATGGGATTTATATATATTCCTACACCATACGGATCTTGCTGAGTTCACTGAGGATCCAGGTGGAGTCAGGGATCTGGCTTCCATTACAAGATTGAAGCTTTAAGTTTTAAGTTCTTGGGACTGAGGATATTTTTCTCCTGTAAACTATGAAGCCTTGAACATTTGAAAAATGCTTGAAATATGTTTGCAGGAACCCTTGATTTTATATTAGTTTCATGATGATTTGTTAATGAAATACATAACTCAAAACTTTCTATTTTAATACATTAAAAATAAAAATAATTACTGTACCTATTGTTATCAGGCTTTTAATATAATCTAGTTGCATCTAAATACCTTGGAAATAGTATAAAAATGCTTACAAGGAAAACCTTGGAGTCATTCTCTTCACCTGAAGTTTATCATCACTCACATGTGGCCAGAATTTCCCTACCAGCAGAAGCAAAAGCAGATAAGAATTGAGACTGGATTGGTAGCAACATGTTTTTATTCTTCTCAAATTATTTAAAAAGAAAAGCTATTGAGCCTAAAAAGCATGTTCAACTTACGATAAAAAAAGTGAAATTTCATCTTAGAACCAGTATATTTATTAATTTCTAAAGTGTAAATGATAACAAGATTTCAGAAGCAGAAAATGAAAGGGGGCTATTGAGCTTGTAAGGAGGGGGTATATTTTGGCAGACTGATTATCATTTAGCACAACAAAGTCAATCATCTGACTCTGGATGTTGCTCTCCTTGGCTATAGGAGTTAGAGAACGTAGATAAGGAAGAGGGCAGTCAGAAAGTCACAACTTTGGCCCTGGGGGATTTCAATTACTCAGGTATTGATTAGGATGACAATTATACAAAAGGTGTAGAGAGGAACACATTTGTGAAGCTTGACCAGGGTTGCTTTCTTTAGCCATTGTTGAGGCGAATACATAATGAGAGCTGATTTAGAAACTTGTCCTAACAGTTGTAAGCTCTGATAGAGTTCAGGAAACAGTAAGATCTTTCTGGGTCTGAAATCCACCTGTGGCTGGGAAACACAGCACTGTTTTCCTATCACACGTGCAACCATTCCTTCCAGAAACTCCCCGCCAACTCCTTTGAGACAAATGACCATACGATTTCCCAAGAACTTTTGTCCCTCCTACATTATCTCAGAATGTCTCTACCCTGACTAAACTCCTTAAAAAGTCAGATTTACACCACCGACATACTCCCAACAGAGGCTTACAGAGACAAATGGATCTGCATGTGTGTGTAAATACAAAGTCATTATCTTAATACTAGAAGTTTTTTGGGAGTAATGCTTTATATTCCTTCAAAAGAAGACCCATAATTAGGTGGAATGTCCTCAAAAATTACCATAATGGCAGCTAAATTTCCAGTGTGGTATGGATTTGACGTCATCAGATCATAGCCTTTGCCAAATAGGTAATAGAAATTAAATCACACTCAGTTCAGAATAGGATCCACCTTTACTATTGAACGGTTTACTCGTTGTACACAGAGAGTGTTTCTTAGTCATCACAACAAACACTTTCCAGGAGTTTCATTAAACTGAGGGCTGCTTCAAGGCCAAGGAGCCCAGGTCACATCTGCAATTAATCCCATATATTTTTTTAATGCTTGAACAGTGTACTAATTTAAGGCTTAATGCTATCTTCAGATGTTCAGCCTCAAAGCCTCGCTAAAAGAGCATCTTTATTTCTTCACTTTTGGGAAGTGGAATGTGAAAAGGCTGATATTGCTTCTCACACTGCTGTTTATTGAGCATCTCTGTGCCCCACTTTAGTCAAAGGTGATTCCGCTGCAATTAAAATGGAATTTCCTCTGTTTCCAGCCTGTCTTTCGTGCAGCTTCTTTGACGGAATCTGTAACAAGCAGCTTGGGTCCAGCTAGTTCATTTTCGTGTGGAATCACGAAGTTCCAGCTTTTCCCCCGTACATCAGGAATGCTGTTGGTTTTCAGCTGCTGCGTGTGCATCTTCAGTCTGGGAGGGAAATTTCTACAGAGGCTAGAACAAGGTCTCCATAGCAGGTCAGATCTATTTTGGGGGTTTTGAAAGATGCAGAGCATTTGTGAGCACAAGGATCTCCTAAAACACATTGGCATAGCTCAGTGGTACAACCCAAAACTGAGCTGGGAGGTGTGACTTCCCACTCCTTCAGGCCACACATTCTTGTGTGAGAGAAACCAGCAGTCTCCTCGTGCCTGCTGGAAGAAACAGCCCAGAAAAATCCTTCTCGGTGCGTCATTCACGCTGGAGACAGGGAACGGGACTATTCTGCTGGCAGATCCTGTTTTTCTTTCGCTGTCAAAATGTACGGAAAAGCCTTCCTGGCTCGCTTCGGCTTCATTGAGACAAAGTTTGAGGCAGGGAGCGCGGGGTGCGGGGCTGCTGTGCCGCGCTCGCCGCCGCAGCCCCGCAGTGCCACCTAGTGCGGGCCCGGCCCCGGGAGCCAGCGCCGCGCCCGGGCAGCCCCGCTCCGGGTCACGCTGCTGCCCGCATCCCCAGCCGCCGCTCTAGGAGGCTCCCTCTGCACGGAAGAGTGCTTCGACTCCGTCTCCTGGTGGCCTCGCGGGTGTCTGCGGTGCTGAGAAGTTGTTGCTGGAGTTGCAGAGATGCTGGAGAACAGGGAGGAGGGAGGGGAGAGGGTGGCTCCAGCAGTTCCAAGCACAGACTTTGGCGTTTTAAGCACCTACCTGAGAGAGCTGCTGAGGAAGATTAGGTGAGACTTGGAAGGGCTCTGGTGCCGTTCTTCAGGATGGCTGGGGGTTGAGTAGATGCCACTGGGCACACAATCTAGAGTTTATCAAGCTGAAAATAAACAAATGGGAATTCAGGTCAAACTTCATTCCTTGCGCCTGTGGGAATAAATATACCACCAGAAACCCACAGTACAGATGGGTGAAGGGGAAGCTGAAAGCAACTGGAAACAGAGAAGGATGAGCAGGAGGATCTACCAAAGGAGTAGTCATGTAGGCTTGCAGTTGTTTGGATGCTTCGCTCATCCTGCTGGCTTCTTCAGCTTTCTTGCTGGGGCTGCTAATACATGGTGTGCATATAAAACAGTTCCAAACTGCTAAAAGAAAGCATAGCAAGGCACATTTGTTACATTGCTTGGCAAAAAAAGCGCCAACAAACTCCACACATAATAAATATTCAATGCATCAAAATTCATACCTGCTGTTTAGGAACAGATATGCACACATTTATTACCAGTTTTAAGTCCTTTATTATATCAAATGTAGCTGTATCAAATCCCAGAGGGAGTCCCCTGCAGAAAAAGGAAAATATATTGCATCAGTATTTCATTACACAGTCCACTGATCACAAAACACATCCACTCTAGGTTTACCCCAGAGTCCCTACCCAACACGCTGTTCACTCAGAACAAATGCGAGCTCCAGAGTCTCAGAAAAGGGAGTTTAAACCACAGTCTTTCATTGTGGCATCTTATTCCCTGAAGATAATTAGCACACTTCACAAAGCTCTGATTAAAGTTGTCTGATTCTTTTTTTTTTTTTTCCTCTTCTTCTGTTAATCTTGTCCCATCATCTAATGGTCTGAACACTGTGAGAATGAAAATGCATTCATTAAGTTAATGGGTTTGTGGACTGAGGTTCGCAATGTATCCTGTATTTTCTGTCTTCCCTAGTAACTGCCTCAGGAACCAGGTGCTGTCTACCATGTTTACATTTTAGAATTTAGGAACCTCTGTCTTCCATACAACAAGCTGAGAGTAAATGGTCTAGGAGAACCCTGGCAGGGTATTCCCTCATCCCCAGAGGTACCATCTGGCATATTTAAACCTCTTTATGTTCCTGTTATGATGTTAATGAGAAGATGGGAGTGCAAGAGTCAAGCATGACAACTACTTTAAAAATGGCAATTTAATACATCAAGGCACTAGTTCCTGAAATGACTATGGGTTTATGCTTCCAAATATTGACAGATTTAGTCAGTTAAGAGATCATGATGTCTATGGTAATGGACATCTGGAGTGACATAAAGTCTGTTCCCTTCATCCTGCACAAAGAAGGTATGAAATATGATTAAACCAAAAGAATATTTCTTAAACACCCACTTTACACAGGCATAAAACACTTCAAGAGGTGTAAAGCAATGAGAAATCAAACACCCAGTAATGGAGAGAACAGTGATATGCAGGAACACTACACTATTCAGCAACAAAATGGTTAGAGTACAATGCAAATTGTTCACTTCAACATTCAAGTTGCCTGCTCTTGCCCCTGGTTGCATAACAAACTCAAACTCAAATACTGATTGCTTTCCACACTCAAGCAGTGTTCAGCTAAAAGATTACTATTGTTCAGACTTTTTCAGGAAATTTAGAGTGGTTTATGCTGTTAAATCAAAATTCTAGTTTCCTGTTTTGATTCAAACTATATCAATTCAGAGGAGAACAGGGCATTTGTATCAAATAAATTAATACATGAAAGCATCCTGTTTTCTTCTTACAAATTATCTGCTAGAGCTACAATTTCAACAATGTCTCTTTCATGATATCTTGTCTTTTGAAGCTGAAATTCAAAGTCTGACTTTGAGAACATAAAGATGAGAAATTGGAATCAGAGGGTATACCACAACAGTTTTTATAGAAAAGTAACAGAAAGTTGAAGAAGTTTTAAATAGTCAGGATTCTGTTGAGACACATATAGGAATATAGAAAAATTATTATAAGAGTTTCTTTCCTTCTCTTTAAATTGTATTTTGCATTGAGATATATTTATAACTACTTGTCAAGCTTTCCAAATTGGGCTGTGTGCCATCTCTACTCTCTACTGAAAGCAGTAACTCACAGTGAGTTAAAACATGTGGAAGTCAAAGTAGAAAAATTTAAAAAAATGGAAAGGGAAAATAAACTGTCCATTTGCTACCATTGAATATAATAAAGTTCCATAGTTTGTCATCTGCCTTACCTATCCATGGAGATGAGATGTGAGGAAGCACTGAAAGAGGAGAACAAAAAAAGAGGGTAGTTTTGTTATGAATCTAAGTATTTTATTGAAGTTCTTGCTGTAAGTGAAAGAGACATGGGAGACTATAAAAACACAAGAAGATGTGGGCTGATGGACAATGAAGAGCTGTATTTTGGGGAAAGCAGAGGCAGAGAGACTGTAGATGAGAGAATTGTGATCACAGTTATGAGGAGAATGTGACAGGTTTTGTCCTCAACAAGATGGTAAATTCATTGGGGTAGGAGCAGAATATTTGGGGTTTGCAGTTAGTATAAGTAATAATGACAGTGCTTTTCCTGAAAATGACTCCAAGAGACCATCTGCTCTCTTTTCTTGTGGCTAGTGATGGCTAGCAAGGTAGAACCCTTGACCATAGCTTACCAGAATCTGGATAAAGGAACAAAAGTCAAGAGCCTCTTAGAAACTCAACACTTCAAGAGCTGAAAAGCTCCATGCAAGATCAAGTGCCCTGGAGTGCCTCCCTCTGTGGCATGAGTACTGGCACAAGAGCTCCTTTCCCACATTTATATTCATTTATTCAGCCACAGCAGCCTTAGATTTCCCTCTATCATACCTTAGTAACATAAAATACTTTTGCTTTTGTAAGCAAAGCTTAAGAAGTCATCTCCACCCAGACACCTGTGAACTAGAAGCTGTTTGTTGCTATGTTACAGCTAGGTCATAAATATGGAGCTAGTTCTGCAATATTGACTTAACTGGCAGCATGGCTTTGAAACAAGCATCCATTCTTCTCTTTGTGTTCCTCAGTTCCCTTTGTCCTACTTGTGTGAGTGTCACAGTGTAAGGCAGCCCCAAGCCTGACAGGAGGCACTCCTCTGCATCTTCTTTGTGTGAAACCCTGCTGCCCTGGATTCAGGAGAGAAAAGGGCCAGGAAATGCCCTAGGTCACGTCATCTACCTAAAAGAGTGGGTGGGGATGCTTTGCCCTGATCACTTCACAACAGGTACACTGCCTGCTGCCCTCTGCCTCCTTTCACTGGGCTGCCTATTTTAGTTGTAGAGTATGGTGGTGCTAGTATGGAAAAGTCAAGCTGGGAGCTATTTCTGTGCATTATAAACATAAACATGCATCCATAAACACAGACAGAACAGGGGTGTATCACTGATGGTGTGTGGGGTGAAATGCCAGTGGACTGGACAAAAGGAACAGGGTGACCAGGTTGTAATGTGAAATACAAAGCACTGAGAAGTTGCAGGTCATGCTCAGAGAAGAGAAAAACAGAACTGGAAACAGGAATGTGTAGGCACTGGAATCATTCATGTGGAGGATCAGAAATTCATCCATTGGGAGAAAGTCAGAAAAGGAGATTGCTAAATCAAGAAATGGCTAAAACATCACCAGATTATTTGGTTTTGGGAGCCAGTGTCTGGCAGGTATCTATGAACAGAAAGCCACAGCAAGAATTATTGGAGATACATGGGACAGAAACATCAAAGATTAGCTTTAAGCTGTCATGGTGACAGTGAAGCAAATGACAGAAAGGACTTAGGAGGAAGAAAACCCCAAGGGGAATTTTGAAGGTTTTTTGCAATATAGTGGCAAACCTTCCAAGCTGAAAGGTCTGATCAGAGGAAGACAGACTGTGCACAGAGAAAGATCTGTTTAGTACAACATCAAGTAGAACAGCTGTTCAGCTGCAGCTGACCCAGCTCTGCTGGAACCAGACACCATAACACAAAGAAAATCAAAAATGCATCTGAACACTGACAGGAGGCTGGAGAACATCTGGCCAAAAAGCTTCATTTCATCCATTGGATCCAGGCACAAACCAGTTACACTGATCCACTGGATCTACCATCTACGAGGTAGTACATGATCCCTACTCACACCTGTCATGTAGACAGGGTTAAAATACCTCCTGAGATGTGGGAAGAAATGACTGAATACAAGTCAGGCTAAGAGAGGGGTCTTGCCATTTCTAGTTTGCCCCGATGTACTGCAATATTATGTTAGAGTGCATCATCCAGGAGAGGAGAAAAGGGCCCAGAACCAAGCAGAGGAGCATCCATTCCAGATACACAAACCTGCATTAATCTTTCATGGGGTTTGTATATCCATGTTTGCAGATCTGTGTGCCTTGGATAGCTGGCTGCAAAACTAAATGAAAACCAAGGGTCCAAAATTTCCTCCCACAATGATTAGAAGAAACAAATGGCAAATCACAAAATCACATATTAGATGAGGGGGGAAGAAACATCTGGCAATCATTTAGTCAAACCCTCTTTCTCAAAGCAGGGCCATCACTGACAGACCTGGACCATTTTCAGACAATTTTTGAGTATCTCCAAGTATGGAGACCACAGACCCCCTGTACAACTTGTTCCAATGTTCCATGGCCCTCACAGTAAAAAAAAAAAAAGTGTTTGTGATCAGAGGGAACATCCTATGTTTCAGCTTGTGTTTATTGACTCTTGGACTCTTGTCCTGGGCATCACTGAAAGGAATCTGGTTGTGTTTCTTTTACACTCTCCCTTCAGTTTTTTATATACATTAATAACATCCACCACCACCACACCCCCAAGCCTTCTATTTTTCAAAATTGTTCATGCAGAAAACTTTTGAGATCGTCATAAGTCTGCATAGACTCTTAATAAAAGATCCAGAGTGTGGGAAAAGGAGAGAATGTTGGGTTAGAAGAGGAATAAGAAGAGATCTTTGCCAAGACAGCCGTAGTTCCTGTACCTTTGAGGAGGATAGGAGGATGTAGGCAGCTCCTTCTACAAGAAAGGAAGCTGTGCTTACTTCTCTGGTTTCTGGGATCTGAAAATGGAGTGAAAATTTATCTCTGCCTTTAGATATTCAATGCATTTTTGTCTCTGTTGAAAAAAATTACTTCAGATGTTTCATTGCAAGATTTTTCTATGCAGTCATCAAAATAAGTCAGCTATGCTGATTAAAGTTACAACCATAAAGGTAAAAGGTTGGTTAGGAAATATAGCTTTTCTTCGGTTTTCTGCACTTTTAAACTCTGGGATATAATTGAAGATTACTTTGCTTAAATGTATAGTTCAATGTTAGAATTTGCAATCAAACTGGCAATTAGATCATCCCTTTATTTATTTTTCCTTTTTATTGACAAAATCATATTTTAAATAGATATTTCTTGTGTTTCTATGCATGACAGAAAAATATGCCTAACATTCCTTACACTTTGGTAGAAGTTGTACAAGGCTGGGATAAAATCCTAGTGTAGTGGGTTGACCCTGGCCAGCAGCCAAGTACTCACACAACCATTTACTCACTCTTCTTCCCTCCTCCAGGAGTACAGGGAAGAGAATAGGAGGAGTAAATCCAAGAAAACTCCTGACAGTTGAGATAAAAACAGATTAATAAGTGAAGCAAAGGGGAAAAATCTATACTAGTGCTGCAAAGACAATCAATCACCAGCTTCCAAAAGCAGAGTGATGCCTAGACCGTCTCTGAGCAACAGCCATCTTGGAAGCCAAAACCCCCAACTTCTTTCTTCCTGTCCCAGTTTTTGTTGCTGAGCATGATGCTGTAGGGTATGGAGTATCCTTAGTTAGTTCAGCTCAGCTGTCTCAGCTGTGTCCCCTTCCAACTTCTTGTTCACCCTCAGCCTGCCACTGAGGAGGAGAGAGGGGGAGCAGAATAGGAAAAGGAGGAAACCTTGGTGCTGTGCAAGCACTTGGTGCTGTGCAAGCACTGTTCAGCAATAGCCAAATGCCAGTGTGTTATCAACACTCTTAACCACCAGCCCAACACACAGTGCCATGTGGGCTGATAGAAGTGAGCTCCATCCCAACCAGACCCAGTACGCCCCCTTTCACTGATCTCAGAATGGAAAGCATTGGAAAGTCTCTTCCACCATCACCTATGACTCTCTTTGACACTGACTCTACAGTCTAGAATGGAAAAATTCAGCAGCCTTCACTTCTGATCTCATCCATAACCTCAGTGAAAATGGGAGACCTGGAGTGGTAGGCAGGAGACCAGAGGGTACAAAATTTTTTTCATCAACTTTAAATGCTTTGTAGCAGGTAAATTCTGCTTTAGGGATCTGATAACTCTGGCACTTATTGATGAATGATGTTTTTGAGCCATGCTGCTGTTGTACACACTGCTCAGTGATAGTATCAGGCCAATGAGATGAGCAATTTTATCCTTCTTGCTGCTTTCACCAGTACCACAGTGAGGTGTTAAACAACAGTGTGTTTCTTCAGAAAAAAAAAAAAAGAAAGGGATGGGCTTACAAATCATGAGGTCCTTTTAATGGCATTTATTTTGCTTATCATGTCATAATTTCACTTTCAGAGTGAAGCTGACAACTTCAGATTTGTCCATGGTCATCCCAGGTTCAAACTTCAACAATAAATCAACAACTATGAGTGTCAATGTCCGTTGTTCCCTGTCCCTGTCCATTGCTTGAAGGCTGATCTGTTTTCCTTTGCTTAGGTGGGAATGTGCCTTGCTACCTTATTGCATCCCACAGCAATTAGCCTGTACAGAAGGCTGTCCAAATAATGCTCTTCCTTGCTTCTCCACTGGTCCTGACTTCTGTGGTCCTCCACATCTGTTTGTGGCCTGTGTTCCCCTCCTCGTTTGCCAGCTGTCACATTCTCTGTATGTGTATCTATATCTGTGTGTACTGAGGGACATGAAACAAGACCAGGGTGTGGTGGATGCTGATGTACACTGCCCCAGCCCAAGCCACCAGTACTCTCCAGGCAACAGCCGGGCTACCTGGGGAATTAGCAGATCACCAGGGCCTGCTTCCAGAGGGCAGTTAGGATGGCACTGTCCTGCTTGTCTGTGTTTGGGGTTTTGGGGAGATGAAGGTGAATTAGGAAGAAGATTGTAACTAGAGGGATGCCAATGATGTTGTTCTCAGGGCCAGACAATGGCTCTTGGCCCATTTTATTCACAAGTTTAGGCATATTCCTGCACTTCATCAAGGTTTTTTCTTCTGCTTCTTCTTGCTTTACATCCAACACCGTTCTTGCTGTCCATTTTCTTGTTCCTTTACATCATCCAGTCTCATCTTCTCTACAATTGTCTGTGGAACCCACAAATAAATCTTCTCTAGGGCCTTTCTGTCTCCCTGTAAATGATACGGATACATGCACACTTTACTAGGGTAGCAGAACGCACCACCAGCAGTGCCCGTATCTTACCTCCTCTGAGCCAGAACTATTCTGAAAATGGGAAATTTTGCAAGACTGAAATAGAAATATTGTTTGACACTAAGAGCTGGCAAATTAAAATTCATCTGATGATAAAACCAGAGGAGAGATGACCACGCTGTCAACTGGGGGCGTTTGCCAGCAAGTCCCTCTAGATAAGGTGGCAGCTCATCTCATCACCATGATACCCAGAGAAGTACCTCACAAAAGGGATGTCCAGATGTGAAATCCCTTCAGATCCCCATACTGTCCCCTTGTTCTGGTGACATCTGTGTTGGATAGCTCTATGCCAGAGCTAAAACACTGGAAAACAGCAAAAGGAAAGGTCCATACTGACACGAGTCGGTGCTGTGATGGAGCCCTGGGAAACTGACCCCAAATTTCTGTGGGGAACAGTGACACTGAAGGCACATTTAATCTCTGGGCAGGACTAAAAAGGGAGGGCCATAAGGTGCAGTGGTGCTATAAGCCAGGAGAGGGAGTCTGAACCCAGGAGAAGGGATGGAATATGGGAAATACTCTCCTCATCTGCTTCCTTGGTGGTGGGATTGATGGGACACATGGTGGAGGCAGCAGAAAAGCCAGTCAGTTCACTCCCCTGGGGAAAGAGCGTCCCTGTATGTAACCTTCCACCCTTACCTAACAGCCAGCTTGGCAGCCTCTCACCTGGAACCAGAAACATTTGATTTTCAGTGGTCTCATCAGTCACACAACAGTAGGTGTGTTTCACACTTGGACTGTTAATTACTGTGACCCTTTTGCTCGTTAACGTCAGATGGGATGTGTTGAAGTGCATGCATAGCTACTGAAATTTTAAATCTATAAATAGTTTGTATATGTATCTATATATATACACACACGTGATTACTTGTACCAGTGACTAAATAAACCTATTTTTATCCAATCCTGTGATTCAACAGACATGCACCCTCAGTTTCCTGCTGACATTCACAGCTGTAATCAAAATGACATCAGCTCTTTGCCCACCTTTATAAAGGATAAATGGTGCAGGTTGTGGATGCATCTAATTTCTACACTGCATTTCTTTAGTTCTGTGCACTCTAGCTGTGAAATAATGCCTAAAGAGTTCATTAATCGAAAACAGTATGCATAGTGTGGTAACTTTTGGAAAAATCACACCAAGGAACAGCAATTTGTTCTTTAGTTTTGTATTTGTCTTAAACCCAAGCGGTCTCAATGGGGGCATTTTTAAGTATTCAAAGTAAGTTCAGGTGAGAGCCTGCTTTTGAAAATTCTTATTTGGTTTTCAAAACATTCTTTTGTCAAATTTGTTTCAAGACTTGAAATGTTCATGCACTGATCTCTGGAACCACTTTATCTTCTTTGGTTACCCTACCTTTCTCCTTGAACCCTCAGTGATAGTATTTTCTCCCTGATATCAACATGTGGTCCCTTTGAAACTATAAGCAGCTTAAAAATCAGTTTTACTGGTGCCTGGGTGAGGGTTGAAGAGCAAAGAGAAAACAGTCTGAGACCAGTCTGAGAAATACCTACAACTAATCATCTTCATCTTGTCTTGCCACAGACCCCTCACAAGGCAACCATCACCTGAGTGTGACAGGTTTTTTCCTAACTGTTGTAACACCACCACAGATAATGAGTTTGACCTCACTTTGGTCACCCTTATGATGGTGATGTGGGTTTGTTGTGAGGAGCACTCACTTGTCTGCAAGCAGTGGTGGGAGGGAGCTCAGCACAGGATACCTGGCAGGACCCTGTTCCTGAGCAGGCTGGAAGGATCTGTTCTAAACCTGGTTGGAACATTTCAGCAGTGTGGTTAAAACATAAAATCCTGCTGCTTCATTTGGGGGACTATGAATCATGATATTTAATACCACGCTTCACATTTGTTCTTACTGAATGGCCCTGATCAAAACTAGATTTATTCCCAGCAGATTGGGAAATGAGGCACCAAGATGAGGAACAGTTAACCTTTCTGTTAACTGCCCACCCCTTCTAAACACTGATAACCACTCTCAGTTGAAGACTGGGTGCACAGAAATGGGTTGGGCTGGTGCTTCTGCAGAAGCCAGGTGAGGTCGGTGTGGGGCACAGGAGCATTTTGTATCCCATCACATGTGATAGCTTCACTCATTTCTTCTCTGTGGACCTTAAGCTGATGAGGAATGTATTGCAATAAGTTGGTTGTCAGCCTTGCAGCAATGCCTCACTACTAGATTTCCTCAGTTTTCTATGACTTTGTTGGTTTTTTGCTCTTCAGAAAGGACACATTTTCCCCGTTCCACACCTTCCCCTCACACAGCAGACAAAACTAAATGAAATTCCTGTGTTTTGGTAGCATTTTACACCCGCTGCAGGGTTATGTTGGGTCACCTTTGAAAAATAGTGACAGCAAAGTTTCTAGGAGACTGATGTACTTAGGATTTTTCTTTAATGTCATTTTTATTTAATCTCTGTTTCCTGTCTACCATGTCCTGTAGGGCAAACCTCAAAAAAACGCAAACTTGTCATTTGCCCAGAAGGGGCATTCTCAGATGAAAACATGTATTAAATGTTTTGGAATTATGGTGAATTGTGGAGCTGAGGACAGACAAGTGTGCACATAATGTTTCGATTATTTTGTCCTCTTTAAATTAAAGCTTGAAGAGAATCAATGTCAGTGTCCTCGCCCTTGCAAGAAGAAAGACAGTACTTTACCCAGAGTAAAGGTAGTCAGTACCTCCAAATGGGAAAAGTTAAGACACAGAGTATGTATGTAAGAAATACCAGACCTAAGGCAAAGGCACATTGTGCCCACCCACTCTTTGTACACGGATAAAGATGTGATTTTTCACCTGTGTTACTTTATTGAAAGGATGTAAGAAACTTTCATAGGAAGGTAGGCTGAACTGACTATACTTTCCAAAAATGAGAGAGAAACTGAGCAAAGTATATCCGCAGAAAAAAAAAAAAAAAAAAAAAAAAAAGAGATAGTTACATACATATTTCTCCACTAAATTAAACTTCCACTTTTTTTTTATTGATTAAGAAATCTTTACAATTTGTCAGATTTTTAGCTGGTATTTATTCATACAGTAATGTAATAGTATCTGGTTCTCTGAATCTGTGTACTTAAAAAAATTCTTCCAAGTAGATTTGAATCTTCTTCTAATGCACGCACTTTGCTTCCCACTGGATACAGAAGTATCTACACATGATAGTATGTTTCACTTGAAAATGTTGTCTAAATACACCTGCTTAGCCTTGGAGAAAATGAAGAAAAGTAAATATTAGATTTCTTTCTTTATTGTTAATGTTCCAAGTGGTCTGTTAAGTTGGGGGGGGGGGGGGGGGGGGGAACAAGTGGTAAATGTTTTAAGCTCCCAAAATGTGGCATCTTAAAAAGAAGTTCTGACAGTTTAAATTAATTAAATGAAAAAATAATAATAGCGGTTTCCATGGCAGTACACATGCTAAAAGCTGCGTATCTGTTGCAGAATGAAGTTCAAAGGTGTTTTGAAAAACCCAGGAAAAAAAAAAAAGTATCATAAAGCTTTTTGATGATGCACTTTCCAAGTTATCATGCAGTACAGTATTTTGAGTGTATTTTGTTACGGATTTGCTGTAGGAGATGCAGCGAACCATACATTAAGCTTTCCACTTTGTTATACTAAGTATAAGTTTGTCTCCAGGAAGTTTACTATGCAGATCAGGCTGAACTTTGTGTGGCCTGGTGTGACTACTAATATTAAACTTTCCTTTTCATATTTTAATTTTTCTACCACAAGTTGGAAATTATGGCTATAATAACACACAAAGGTGTTCCCTTTCTTTCCCCTATTTCTCCCTTGCTCTCCCTTTCCCAAGATCTCTATTTCTGCTCATACAAAGCTAAAATAAAGATGATATCAGATGGGTATCAGCATCTTTCACAGTGGCTCCATTCCAATTGCAGATGCTACCTACCAGGGTAAAGCTGACACTCATGATGGTACACAGACAGGAATAACACTGTTAAGTTAAGGGATAACACTGGTACTGAGGTAGGTTGTAATTGGTGGTGCCCAGAGAGGTAAAAAACAGCTTCTCTGACCCAGTAACCTTCTTATTTAGCAGAAAAAGACTGTGGAAGATAAGCTTAGAAAGGCACAGGACATGCTGCCCTGAATATGCAGGTTTTCTTTGTGATTCCATCAGAGACTTAACATGTGATCCTGGGCAGAGCCATTCAATTTCAGTGCACTTCTTTCTTCATCTGAGGAGGTGAGGATCAAGCATGCCTGCCTTACAATACAATGTGAAAGGAACATCAGTGATTCATATCTCAAGCGTCATGGGAGAGTCTGTTAGAATTGTGAAGTATTGATATTTATTTTTCTCTTAAATCCAGCACTTTATCCATCTCTTGAAGTACAATGCACACAAGCACAACAAGCCAATTATTTCCTAATATATCCAAGATAGTCATATGCATGTGTAGTACTGCAATCAGTCAACACATGTCTATAGAGATCAGCTTCATCCACTGTCTGATTTCATATAATCAGTGATGCATAATCCAGATCTCTCCACACCCTTCTAATCAGTTCTGGCCTCCTAAAATCTTCTTAAACATTTAACTCTTCTCACTGTGGAGACAGCTAAGAAATGTAAGTAACACCGTAACAAACACTGCACAGAGTAATGTTTGCGTGGGATAAACCTCCCAGGCAGTGATATCTTTGCATACTCACAGATATAAATACACAAAAATGTAGACTATATGTATGGAGAGGGATAAACACAATCTCTAGTAATGAACTTCCTTGTGTTGCTTATCCAGTAGTTGTTAATGAATAGAGTGTAATACCACAGTATTTCTTTTTCATGTGTTTTTAGGGGATGAAAGTATCGTGTTTCATTTGCTGACATAATATGCCCCAACTGATTGATCCTGGGGATAAATAACACACTTCCATATATGTTTCATCCATAGCACAGCCAGTTCAAGCATTCCCTGACTTTCATGTGAATCACGGAGTCACTGGGGTTGGGAGTGACCTCTGCTCAAAGCAGAAGCAGCAATATGGTCACACCAGGCTCCTCCACACCAGGAGGATTTTATCCAGTCAGATCTTGAACATTTCTAGGGGTAGGGACTGTAAAACCACTCTGGGAAGCCTGTGACATTGCCTTACTGGCCTCATGGGGAAAAAGGTTTTCAGTTCTGTTCAGTTTGAACCCCTTGTGTTTCAGCTTAACAGCATTGCCTCCATCCTCCCACCTCACCCTTCTGTGAAGAGCCTGGCTCCATTTTATTGAGGATCTCCTAGGTTCTCCAGGCTGAACAAGCCTTGGTCCTGCAGCATCTTGTCACAGGGCAAGGGCTCCAACCCCTGACCATCTCAGTGAACTTCTGCTGAACTCAGTTGATCTTGTATTGGGGGCTCCAAACTGGACACGTATGTATGTATGTACATATGTGCATGTGGCCTAATAGGTGCTGCATAAATGGAGTCATCAGTTCCCTCAATTTACAGGCTGTGCTTCTAATGACACTACTCAGGATGCCATTCAACCAGGGAGGATGGGGCTTATGTGACACTTACTGTCTGCAATGGTCCTCAGTGCCTCTTCATTGGAGCTACTCCCCCTGCAGCCTGTCCCCAGTTTGCATTGCTGCCAGCCATTCTTCCTTTTCAGGGGCAGGACTATGCTGTTCTTACTGAATTTCACAAGTTTCCTGTTGGCCTGTTCCTCCAGCCTGTCCAGGAAGCTCCCTGCCTTGGAGCATATTGGCTGGTCCCCTCAGTTTGGTGCCATCTGTTCATCTGAGTGTACAATGTTGCATCCTCCAGGTGGTTGACAAAGATATGAAGGTCCCAGGACAGACCCTGTGATGTTCTGCTTCTTACCAGCCTCCAGGAAGAATACATCCCATCAACCACCAACCTCTGAGCCCAACCATCCAACCCTGGCTGTCTCTTTGTGCAGAACTAATCCTGCTGAAGAATAACATGGACAGAAAGAATTTTGGCTGGATGACATAACTGATCCAGTTTGCTGCAGAGCCTTGATTTCACATGTGCCATGACAACACTGGGGGAGGTGTCGGGGTGTAAACCTATTCAGGGCAGGGAGGGTGGCAATTTCTTAAATCAGTTTAAGTGGCACCACTTAATGCATGAACGAGTGGCATACACTAAATATTAAAACTTGAAATCCCTTATACCACACAAAATGCATATGAAGCTTGCTTATCTGTGGCCTTGTAAAAATTTTCTGCACCTTCCTAGACAAAATATTTGGGTAATCACATACTTGCAGCAATCAATATTTTAACTGGCACCATTGCCAGTTTAGTGCATGCAGTTACATGCAGTGCATGCAGAGTAGGATTTGCATTTCTCTTGGTCCAAGTTGTACTCTGCCTTCATTTCCTAAGTTATTGTCTTGTCTCAAGTGAAATGAGTATGCAAACAGACAAATTTTGGAGGAGAAGGGTATTAGGTTTTTTAAACATTTGTCCAGGGTAAAAAAGGAAGTCCACAGCACAGTCGTGAAATCTGTATAAATTTCCCAAATCCTCCTTGTAGTGCCTTAATGATTACACATTTTTTTATAAGTGCCCAGAGAGATGTTCTTCCATACACTACCTCAATAAAAAACAAGAGAAACCAAAACCCCACCACTATTTGTTTTTTAAACCAAGTCCAAAAAGTTTTAAAAACTAAGAAATTAAAATTAAAAAGAGCAAAAGATCTGCCATGCTTTGTGCTTCTAATGAGTTACTTTGTGTTTATAAGAAACAACTACTTGGGAGTACATTTTGGCTTTCTTTTAATTCAAGTAAATATTCCAGGGACTTTTTCTGCATAATACGTACTTCAAATCTCTTTTTTTTTTTTCTTTTGGAAGTGCCAATTGAAGACTGCTATTTTATAGTTTGATAGAGCCAATTAGGATCACAGTTTTAAAATGGCATGCAATCCACTTCTCTCTTGTCTAAATGAATTTCAAATAATATTGAAAGCATGATGATCTGAGGATATAAGTGAAGTTTTTATAATAAAAGGGAGTGTTTCCCTCTACAAACTTATCCTAAAGTAAATTATTTTCTTTAAAGAAGTAGCAAGTTTTACAGCACACACTAAGAATTCCAAGTATTAGGGAGATGAAGGCAGAGGTTACAAAAGAATAGTGGACAGAAAGCAGTGCATGCAGAACTTTCTCCTTAAGTTTTAGCATAGAAATTCCAGTGCCCCATGTGCCTCTATATGCAACATAAACTCAGAACTTAGTACAACATATTTAAATGGTACATTTGAGCTCACTCTGCTAGTCTATGCGAACTCTCTGAAGAGATCAAGGGAGTGTGCTCAGATCATAAACTCAATACCAGCCCACTTTAATGCCTGACAGCAGTTCTTAAGTCCTACTGAACACTCTTCTTATCATGTGATAGCACTCCATTGCATTACCCAAACCCTCTATGGTACACCTGCTTCTGTCCCATGCTAACAAACCAGTCAGGTCACTGGTTGCAACAGCTTCAACCCTCACTTACAAAGTGCAGTCCTTCAGGTCTGAACCTGTTGCTTCTTTCATCAATGCCTGGGTGCCTCCCAGAGTGGGGGAGGTTGTAATCATGCACCCCCATCTCCCTTGTACCACTTGCAACTTCTTCTTCTTCTTGCACATGTATGTAAGGACAGAGGTGCCAAAGTGCCACAACAGTGGGAGATGATACTTTCCAGCTCAGAATCATAGTGACATATTTGTTCACAGATGCAAGTTTTGCACCTACATGGTTTTTTGCATGCTCTTTCTCAATGCTCTTTTCTATTCCTTGTCCCTGCTCTGTAATTCACCGGGTTCTGTTGTTAAATGATGTGTCCCATATGTTTTTTTATCAAGAAAAATAACCTGATTTTCTCGATTACATGCAAGGCATTTAATGACAAGCATCTTTTTGTAATATCTGTAGATTAGATCCTTTCCTTTCCTTCATTTTTCTATGCATTAATCACTGCTGAGCAGAAGTGTTAAAAACTAGTAATTATTATTCAGTGGTCTATGTAGAAAAGTGATGGAGGTTCTGTCATAGAAACATGAGGCACTGCACTTGATGAAACTGAAGGTCATGCTAGACCAATAACTTATTTCTGACAGTGGCCAGCAGGACAGGTACTTAGGAAAAATGTGTAGGAAGTATTGTTCCCTCCTCTTGGCAGGTTCTCCTTTGTGTTGCACAACAGGACTATGGGAATCAGTAATCATAAATTGAAACAAGAGATGTTCTGACTGCAGGTAAGAGGGAACAAAAATTCATCAAGAAGACAATTAATCATGAAACAGATTGTCCAGAGAGGTTGTGAACCCTCCCTCCTTGGAGATTATGAAAAGACTTAAATCTCTTGGCTCGTATTCAATGTTGCTGCTCTGAGTAGGAGTTTGACTGGGTGACCTAGGTCCCTCATTGATTCTAGAAACCCTGTAGGAGTAATTGTCCCTTTTGTAATCAGAGAGCTATCATGTCTCTGAGCAGTTCTCACCCTGATTGCACGTGTCTAAATCTGTTTTTCATGAAATGAACAGCTGCAGCTTTGTTTGTTCTAAAGGCAACAGTGTTTAGTCTATAATTTCATAGAATTTTATTCTGTCCAAGGCCATGATTATTTTTCCTCAAACATTGGCTCAAATCTCACCTTTAGATGCAAGGACTGGCAGCTGCAGCTATCAAACAGAAATCAGTGACATTTGAAATATACCTTCTGTGGAAATAAGTGTTCTTGATTAAAAAGTTTTAATTATGGCCCCATGGGGCAATTATTTTTAGTAGTTTTATGAGATGCATCTGCTATAGGTATTTGCCCTGCTTTCTACAATAATGCAATATCCTTTTGCTGATGATATGAACACCCAGTAATTGCATCCTGTTTCTCTCTTTAGCCACATGTCCATGGACTTTAGTAACAATAAGAAGTACTTAAGTGTTATTAAGTTCATTGCACATTTGAAGTAATCTACAAACAGTTTGAGGGGTTTTCTTGTTGTTGTTGATGTGATGCTTTGAATTTCTAGAGCAAGCTAGAAAATAACTGCAGAGAGGTGTCTTGGCAATTACAGCTAGGACCAGAAGCCCTACTCAGTGTGAAAAAACATATATGCTCCATCCAGTAGTTCTGGCAAGGCTAAAGCAGAGCACAGTTGATTTGCATGTAAGCACAGGATGTTGTGGATCTTCTTTCCAGGGGAGACCATTTGAAAGCATTTTTGCATTGTGAAGGTAATAATTTAAGGAAAGGATTCTGTTAATACGTTGATTTCAGACTTCAAGTGCAGATGTGGATTTTTGCCTATTGTTTTTGAAAACAATCCATGAAGCTAAAAGTATACAATGCCTGCCAGATCTCAAGGGATATGAGCCCATTGACAATCCAGGTATACATACATTTTTTTGGTAGAACTTGACTTGAGATAACTAAACTAAAAGATTTCCTGTCATGTTTGATGAACAGAATACAAAAATCATTTGTCCTTTACAATGTCCTAGGAGGCAAAGAAGGAATTTCAGGGACTGTCCAACATGGCTTTGATGAGAAAGTAATTAAAGTCACTGTCTGAGCTGTCCACATGTTTGAGTCAGATAACAATATAATTGACTGTAATGGTCCCTGTGCTGAAGGACAGTAATCAGAATATAGATGTGGCTGAAACCAAATTTGCTGAGGAAAATTTTATTGGCATTTCTAGCCAATAGTAATAAGTCAAAAAGTTAATTTTACTTTACCCAAGACTTAAGTAGGCTATGCTGTGCTGATTTTTGAAGAGAAATGAAAACATAACTCAGTATCTAGATGGTTTTATCTTTTTTCATTATAATAACCTGCTATTCATAGTTTACAGTTACTATTATTGCCTTCTTCATTTTGCAGTGGTAATCACATGTGCACCATGTACACACCTCAACAGCTCTACCAGAAGCAACTGACTTTGCAAGTCCTGCTGATGGGCCATCAAGCCTACATCACACACTCATCATAACATACAGTAGTTTCAGGAGCTCATCTCCTCCCTCTCCAGGATGGTTAGAAGCTAATTTTAACTATAGATAATTTTGTAATTTGCAGGCAAAGAAGTCAGTTTGACATACTCCTCTTAGCCTGATTGAATTAATTTTAAATGCTTTGGCAGCTTTTCACCATGCTGCTGTTAAAAGAATTGCAGATAATGACACAACTTACAGCTGATCTCAATCCTTCCTCTAAAGGATGAAAATAGCAACCCCCTACAACAACCACAGCCAACCTAATTCTTTGTGCAGCTTTAATTGCTTCTTTCCTCCCCCTAGTTTTTTGTCAATTTAGGCTCCCATGGTTATTTTGGGAGGTAAAGTAACCAAGCATACATATTCTGTTTTTTTAACAGCGGTAGGTTTTCTGGGTATGCTTAAAAACCACAGACATTTTACAATTTTTTCATTAATTTTTACAAGACTTGATGCCTTCAAGTTACATTGAAAAGTTCCTTCATTGAACTACATAGATAGTCCGTTTTCTTCTCCAGTGATATGATTTTAGAGGAGTCAGGGTGACACAGTGTGAGTCCAACTCTAAACCATCTGTCCTGTTTTCCTTTATTGCAGTTTCATGCAGCTGTCATTCATGACCAACCAGTCTAAGCTGTGCAAAGAACACAATACCTAAGCACCACTACAGTCTTTACCCAAATGGTCCTTGAGTCTCTAACAGACCTGCAAGGGGTATTCCTTTTTCAGCTTGTGCATTGTCTAAGTAATTGATGACTCTTGTCTCAGTTTTCAAGCACCTCTAAACAATGGCTAGCAGGGGAAGACAGGTTACTGCTCCTCATTCTTCCCTTCTATTAGCTGGGAAAAACATCTAGTTTTGCCCCTGAAACTCAATGCCTGTTGGAGTATTATGGTCATAGTTCTCTGTCAGTCAACAGTGTGTCAGTCCTAGGAAAGCTTTTGCCCCTTATGTAGTCAAAAGAGCACCAAGACACCTCTCTATAAACCAGGATTCAGCCCTAAATTTCAGGTGCATAATTCTCATGGTTCCTGAAGTAAGACGGTAATGTCACTTTTAAGAATGTCCTGAATTTACATTACTGGCAGCAAGAGCAGCACACTTTTAATTTGTACATTAAGTCAATTGGATTTGAAATAAACAAACCATGCCCCATACTTTTCTTGCAATATTGTTCTTCCAGTACCTTTGCAGCAAAGAGCCATTCTTAGGGCATCATTTTTAAAGAAATCCACAGTCAGCATGTAAATTGTCATCATGTAATTTAATTTGCATATAAACTAATCATTTGTACACCTAAGCAGTAGAAAGGCACACAAATTTTTATGTATCTTAAGTGATGCTGACAACTGCTGGGTTCATAAATTTGTCATTTAAACTCAGCCTGTAACTACAAGATGTCATAAGTTTCAAAGCGACCTATTCATTCCTGCCCCCTCCTGAAGCTGATCACTCACATTTGTGCTGTTGTAGCTACTTATGGCATTACCCTCAAAATTGGATCAAAAATGATCAAGTTTTTTAAACTCCTGTTTCTCTCAGAGGCTTCCTTCATAATATAGATATTTCTGATGAAGAGGTGAAGATTAAGGCATATGGGGGAGACAGGAGAGGTAGAAGATAAGGACTTTTTAAGCTGGTGTTGCTACTGAGTAAAAAGTATGTGGGATGAGACCTTTACCCACTAAAAACACAAGTTTGGAAAAAAAAAATATAACCAATTAAAATATAAACCAACTAAAGATAAAAAAATGATCCTAGCACTCCATGGTCAATTCTTTGTGGATGACCATATTGATCTTTCAAATCTGTATTTCTCCTTTAGAATACACTTCAGCAAAATCCTTAAAAAAGTACTTGGCCTCTAGGTATTTGAATGCTTTTATTGAAGCTTATTATAAACAAAATACACCTCACTCCAAATATGTTCCTAAAAGTGGGTACATTTGATTGTTTAAAGTTGTGTATTCATCTATGCATTCAGCTGTGTCTGGGCACTCTTAATTGTCCATGTTAGGGGCTATATAGCTGATAAATATCTTTGAGCATATCTTATGGAATGAAAGACCTTATTTTTTCTTGTTCAAATGGCATTTTTCAAGGTAGCCCTTCAGAAATTTTAGCCCTGCCAAAACAGATTGTGTACATCTTTAAGATAACAGTGACCTCTGATCACTGAAATGAAATAGCTGAAGCCACAGAAGATGCTTCACACAGAGATCCAGACACTGAAACACATTACTTCTTTTCAAAGCATTTTTCTGTTTAGTATTTTCTCGAAGTATAAAAGTGAAAGTAACTGTTACCTAAAATTCAGGTTTTATGTCCAATGTCTCAAGGAACTTCTGCCAATTTAAAGTCACACTCCTGATTAAACGCTTAGTCCTCACACTTTTCTTGGCACGTTTCCTACCTTTCTGTTTTGTACTGCTAGGAATTTTGGGGCCACACAGATCCCCTTGACACTAATGCTGTCATGAACAAACTGTTCAAATTTTCAACCAGATCATCTTGCCAAACCACCAACTGCAAAGCTGCACAAGGGTTGCTGCTGACACAAGAGAGGGCAGGAGTAAAAACAATGGAGTAGGCACCTAGGAGTGCAGTGGATAAGAAGAGAGGTGGGCTGGAAGATCTTATCCCTATTTTCCAGTAGGAGAGACTTGCACTCTCCACCCAAAAAACTTGGTTTAGTAGGAAAGCTGTTAGTTAAATTAGAGGTTTGCTTGGAGAAGGTCAAATGTAAAAGTATTGTGAGAATTTATGAATGGGCCTGAATGAATGAAACCAAATGCTTGTATGTTAGAAATGGTTTAGCCAACTTTACTGTTATTAGGAAAAACAAAAATAAGGATTTCAGTTTTCAGCAACTCCTCTTTACAAGGTCAGGACAGTAACTTGTTTTGTACTTCTGATATATAGAGAAGGCAAAGGAGATGCTGAGATAAAGTCAAATTATTGCATGTATTACATTTTTTTCTCTGGTCTTTTCATCTACATACAAAAAAAATGGTTTTCAATGTAAAACATAAATAATTTACAGTGTGAGCTATTCGCTAACAAAAAAAAAGAAGTTTTGAGAGGTAAAGTCAATCAGCAGTTGAGTTAAAAATACATATTTTTATGCTTTTTAAAGACTAGTCCTAAGTCTGATCTGAACAGGATTCTGTCTTTATTTTAGTCCTATTGGGTAATGGTTTATTTTCACTGAGCTTAGCAGTGTAAAATCTGAATCCAAACACTTTTCTGTGTTCCTTTTTTACTTTGTTCCCATTTTGAGTGACCTGAATCAGCTAGAGAATAGAATAATGCAGAGAGTCAAGCATAATAACTCTAAAATGACCAATTTTCAGTGTAGTCTCAGCTTCTGAATCACTGCAAGACCTCATGCTCACTTCCTAACCTCCTCCCTACCTTGTTTGCACCTGAGATAAAATTAAGAGAGCAAATTTCCTTATCCAAACCTGCACAGCACACTCACCTCAGTGAGGTGAGTAGTGACTGAGCAACTAACATACTTCACAGAGGCTCAGCAAGGATTACTTATTTCACACAGCAGTTGGAAGATTAAAATTATTTATTGAGTTGTAAGGCACAGTGTAGCCACACTGTCAGTTCACCAAAACAAAAAGAAAAACAACCTGGAACCCAGCCCTGTTGCCCTTGGCACAGCAGAGTCCCAGTGCTTGCTGTCCTCAGTGCACGGACCCACCTCAGCCTCATCTGGCTGTAAGCACCAGTCTCTTCAAAGTTCCTAAGCCCAGGAGGTTTTGTAATTCAGCTTTTTCTTCAGCTTTTCCAACTGGCTCAACCAGGATTCAGGCTGTTAGGGATTGGTCCTTAAGCATCTTCCTTGTCTGATTTTGTACCTCTCTGAGGCCAAGAGCAAGGAATCCATCTTGGCACTGGGAATGGCACTGCAGCATCACAGGGACTGTGGGCGAAGTTATGGGTATAATGTGAGTTATACTTTCTAAGCAGTTTCCAAGAGACTTAATTTCCTTTTCTGAAAGGATGCTGCCCTGCTTAGCCTGGCCACTTTTCATCTGACGTCTACACAGCAGCCCCTAACGTTTTCAATAATAACGTGAGTTTTGCAGTCTGTTGTTGTCTGTCAGCTGAGGTAGGGGCCGACTGAAACGATTGTCCAGCAGCTTATTCAAACTGAAATTATTTCCTGTTTTGGATACAGAGCAAATGGAGGGACTCTACTTAAACCATGGTCCTTACAAGCTTCTACATCCAGGCAAACCTCTCTTCATTGTGTTTGGAGTAGTCATAATCCACAAAAATGTCTTTGCCTGCTTCGTTTTAGAAATGTTCTCTTCCTATATTTGCTTTTTATCCAGAGTAAGTATCTGCAGCTTTTTCTTCTTACCTCTGTTTTACATTAAAGGAAGATGATTCCAGCTAAATAAAATGAATATGCCATTTTCATCAAGCACAAAGTCTAAAATCCAGGATTCCTAATTCCTAAGTCACCAATGTTTACAGGACCTAGAATACCTCTAAAGTTGGTTCCTTCATGGCTATTTAACGTATTTCTATATTGGAAGAATAACAGAACTGATGGTTATCTGGGCTATGCTGTGGAGGTTTCTTTTCCTTAGATAGCCCTCTCACTCTGCTTTAGTTTTACTGACAATGAAAATCCATATTCACTAAGTTTAAAAATTCAGATCCGAAGTGTCTCTCTTCCTGTCCACTCTAATTTTTCATCCCATGTTAAATGTGAGCTTGCTATTTCTTTTGAAGATCCTTATCTTTGAGAGGCTTTTGTGGCCTTGGATATTTGGGAGTATTAATAAGCTCCCTGTTCATTCTTAAAGATGGCATTTTGAAGAGTAGTGCAGGACAGGACAGGAAAGAAAAGACAAGACCTTTTGACATAAGAAGGCCACCAGTAACATTCCTAATGTTTTATCAGGTAAAAGTAATAATAAAATAAGAATTTCTCAGGCTGTTGAGAGTATCAAGAAATCAACATTTGCAATGTATTTAGATGTCCACATGACTGTTACCTTGAAATAAGTGTAAATGACATAGTCTTACAGTAGTAACTTGGCAGAAATTAATTCCTCATTTAAGATTTTATCAGCAACTCTTAATATCTGTAGTGACCATTATGTGGCTGCAAACTACTGAGTCTGTCTACAAAGAGCCTGGCTGATCAGAGTATTATCAGCCCTATCAAAGAATCTCTTAGAAATTAGTCTGGCATTCCTTTCAAAAATGCACTAGAGACATTGAATGTCACCTTTGAATGATGTAACTTTCATTTAGCAATTCCAAGCATTCCATCTGGTGTGTAAGTCCTCTCTAACAGCTGCAATAGCAGTGATGAGTCAATCCATGACATGGTTATCTCATGCACGCTCAACAGGTGCTTTTGAACTGTTCCACATCCATGCAGCACCTAAGTAGTGCACTGCATAACTGTGCTTACATCAGCAGGGGCTGAGAAAATCAAGGCAGCTTCTTTTGTTACC
This sequence comes from Aphelocoma coerulescens, assembly GCF_041296385.1. Classification (NCBI taxonomy): domain Eukaryota; kingdom Metazoa; phylum Chordata; class Aves; order Passeriformes; family Corvidae; genus Aphelocoma; species Aphelocoma coerulescens. The sequence goes on from NC_091015.1 coordinate 128,371,166, forward strand.
TTTCCAGAGCAAAGAAAAGGGCTTCCTTTGCAATGACGTTGCTAACCCACAGTGGGCAAAGTACAGAGGAATGAGGGGAAGGAGAACGAGTCAGTTCTCACACACAAGCATGGACAAATGGCTCATCTCTAGGGCCGTCTAACTGGGCTGAGGTGCAATACCCATCTGTACCTACTTAACACTTGACACAATCTTTACGGAGAACCTTGATATTAAAGGGGATTTCTGGTGATGGAAGAATGGATGGATGGAGGCCCCAAGGCTTACATCAGCTGCTCAGTGCATTGCCCCAGTATTGCAGTGGCCTGCAGAAAAATGGGCCAGGCTCTGAACACAAGAGAAGACAGCGTTGTCCTGTCTTCTGTTTCTGGCAAATGAAAAATGGTTTATTGCCACATATACTAATCAGGTATTCATCATGCTTATGCACCAAAATCTTGCTGTGTGTCCACTGTGTCCCAAATTACTTCCATAAATCTATTATATTTGTAACTGGGATTTCTAGAGGAGTCTGAAGTAATTTGTTTGAAATTGCACTGAATTACTTCTAACCAAGTAATTCTAGCAAAACCTTTTAATATCTATGGAGAAATACCATGCTTACATTTCAACTGCTTTTTCTACTAAACTTTCATAGGTTAAGAAAAGTTCTTTTGAACTCTCTATACAGACTCATATTTCAGCTTAATTGAAATACTTGGATAAAAGTGAGACCAAATCTTTAGCACTGAGACATTCAACTAGAATATCTAAATTTTCATAGCACCTCTAAATTGCTTCTAGATCTGACCTAGTCTGGCTCTACTTAGCTAATAAAATCTTCAGAGGCAAGTATGAGAAAGATCTAATCTCTAGTAGGTTGTAAATAAAGCACTGTCAATAAAATTCATTTACAATTATGATGTCAGCTTACACTGGCAAATACAAGTAATATTATTAGTATTTATATTTCATATTTAATTGTAGTATGTAAGTATTCTTACATAAGGGCCAAAGATCCTGAAAGACTTTGCAGTAAGAACATATCAGTCTAAAAGTTATTAACTAGTTTTGATTTAGACTTGGATCAATAACATCCATGTTGTGCATCTCACTAGGAAGTATGTAGTAGCTCATCTTGCAGCTGTACCTAGTTTTCTACAGTGCTGCCTAGCAAATCTGTATTATTTAGCTCAGGTTGTAGTATGGTGGGGTTTTTTTGGTTTTTTAGCTGTAGAGTTTCTTGGTTTAAATTCTCAAGGTTTTGGCCAGCATGGATATCCTTTTGGCAACATCAAAATACTTCAGCTATGTAAAACTTCAGTGATAGGTACTAAATGAAACTTTATCACTTTAAAACACACAGCTTACACTTTCTTCAGAAACTATACCCAACATAAGAATGTAAACAGGACTCATGCACAAATCCAACAGAAAACCCTTAGGTAAATTCTTTCTAGTTCTGCTCACTGAAAAACAAAATGAGTTTTCAGACTCTAGGGTCTCTCTCTGATATACCTTACCACAGATATGCCTGTCAACTAATGAAAGATGGGTGTTAGTTTAAGAACACTTTTTTCCACACCCTGATGGCTGTCTGATAGCCAGGATCTAAATCAAACAGAGCTTTGTGCCTTGGGCTGTGCCTCTGTAAACCTTACTGTTTAATTAAGCAACAGTATCAGAGATCATCCACATCATATAAACATTGTATTACTTCTTTTAAATATTTACCTGGTACACAAAGAACACTTGGGAGTTTTTGAATCAAAGAAACATCAGAATTAGAAATTCAACAGCTGTTATGAGAAAAAATACTTATCGCACGCTTTACTTACTCTTTGCATTTAACTCTTCTTATCTAAAAAGCCATTTGGCTGTTAAAATTTGCTAAGACTACAAGGCTCTGTTAATCCAGACCAGAGAAAAATAATACAATTTGCCACTACAGTACTGTTTTTCCCGTTAATATATATTTTATGCTTGTAGATGGGACAACCCCAGAATGAATATCAGCTTCAATTTCCATTTAGTATTCCCAATGAATAATGTTTACAATCCAGATACACTATAATGCTTCTCCTACCAAGCCAAATGTTGTATTTTGGGCAACAAGAGGCAGAATTTTCCCTGAGATGATGCTTTTTTTATGCACTTTAATTAATTCAGAAAATCCCAAGTTCACTGGCCACGAAGCAGCACTACAAGTTTATGTGTTTATTGAAGTCATATTCTTGGCGAATTACTACAATGGCAATTGGGAACAGTTTTTCTGCTGCTGTTGCTTCAGTAGCAGACAGTATGATGTTATCTTGAACATTTCTGCAACTCCTTACTGCCTTTTATTCTTCCTCATAGACTTGCAGATGAATAGTCAGAGAAACTCTCATATGCATTGGCAGTTTCCCACATCAACAATGGTTTGTTTTGCTGCTCGCAAACGGACTTAGGAGGCTGGTCCCAGTGGTCATTAGCTGGGCTTTCCTCATTTAGTTATTTTTTAGATAAAATATCTCAGATCTATACTATCCTCAAAAGATACCAATCTGATCAGAATGTGAATGAGGAAAAGAAGTTGTATGACTTATTCACCCATTCCTGGCAGCAGAAGGGCCAAGTTACAAACACTGATTCTTCTAGAGCTGTGAGAAGCTGTGAACTCTTGCTGTGAAAGGCAGTGCAGGTCTGACAGGATGGGTGATATGGTCCTTACATTGTTCTTGTTTTGTCCTCTGGCAGGACCTAATGAATACCTGTGGGTAATTGCTCTCCCCTCGTGAGGTCTTTTTAGTATAGAATACAAGTAGATGCGGTGTGCTCACAGCTGTGTAGTGATCTGTAGGAGGCATGCATAAATCCATCCCGAATGAAAGGTGACAAATGGAGGGAAGCTCACAGAGAAAGCAAGGGATCTTACTGATATTAGCAAACAGGCATGGCATGATTTATATATAAAAGTACATAGTAGCCTCTTTCTGCTTTGGTTGCCTATAATCAACTGCATTTTCTTGTGCTCTCAGGGCATTTAAGTTCAGTGTCTAACCTCAGATTGTCATTGCAGAGTTCAGTCTCTCACCGCACAGCAGACACAGATACCAAAATAACCCAGGAAGCAAAACTTCTCCGTGTTCTCCCTTTCAAGTAACATGCCAAAACAACAGCTGTTATCACTTCTAAGTTGAGTAATTTGGTGCAACCCATTTCTTACTGTTGCAGCTGGTGTTGCTGAAGTACTGCAACTCCATTGGTACAAGTTCATGCATTTGGAAAAATGCTCTTCATGATGAACTTCTGAACTTTGGACTGCATCTACTATGTGATTAAGGCCTGTGTTGTCTTATAAACTCTCTGGAAAGCTCACCTTTGCATAAGTTTCTTATAGAGGGATCTAGGCATAGTGACTAGAATTTTATTTAATTTATTTGTCACAGCATTTATTGTTGGCTGGGGTAGAAGCTAGATTGATTGTGAAATTAAATGACAAGAAAATACCCTGACCATGGGACAGAAACTTATTTGTGCTAAGAACCTAAATAATGCAATAATTAATAATTCTTCGCAGCAAAGCAATGAATCGTATGTAGATTTTTGATAGAAGTGTGTTCTATCAACCAGCTGAAAGATGTATTTATGACCCTTGAATCAGAGGTGGTTTGGCTACCAATTACTAGCAAACAGGGAAGCAGAAAAACTAGACTTTATACAAGATATCTTCAGTGAAATTATATTGAAATGGGTCAGGACTTGTCTGCTAAAAAAATCTAAAGCTCCATTAGTGCAAAGCCTCCTATTGCCACTCTTGGTCACCATAGAGAAGGAGAAAGCTTTCACTATGTCATCTATTACATCATTCAGGCAGTGCAAGTAGATCAAAAACATGCCATTTCCCCCATTGAAGATATTTCTTTATAAGATGACAATTGATGTGCTGAGCAAGGGGCTGCCATAACTAAGGTGAGCATTGTGATCTATTCAAATAGCAGACCCTTCAAACTCCATGCAATGGAGTTGTATTGTTTCCAGTAACACAGATTTTTCCAGGTGGAAGGTTCCTTCTTTTTTTTCCCTAAGTTGCAGACAAGGCTTACTGAGTTAAGGTGTTCTCTTAGCATTCATTGCAATGTGCTGTAACAGTACAAGACACTGAATATATTTTTTCTGTATATATTTTCAACTGGTAGTGTATATTACAGTGTACATGGCTCTCACTGCAGAATGTCCCTTGTGCAGAAGTTCTGCAAAAGCCACAAGCTGACCATCCTTGCCAAGAAAACAGTGACAGGTTCAGTCCCTAGGACATAAACATACACAGCCCCTTCATTAACCAGTGGTGAAAATTCCTACACAACCTGCAGAAGTACTTGCATGGAGCAGCTACAGGGAAAGTAAAACTTGTTGCATGGACCCTCAAGATAAAGTACCTGTCACTAATACTTGCCAAAGCTAATTGGAACTGCTGGTTCAGAATACAATACCATAACTGCTCTAGGGCCAACACTTTAAAAAAATTGCCTAATTGCCAAAATTGAACCTAGAACAATTGTCCAGGTAAGCAGCATTCGGGGACTTTGCGGGCAGTAGGTCCTGTACACATCCTGTTGATTTCCCCATCAATTCAAAATAATCACTCCTCTTACAAGGAGACATCAGTTCTCCATTCTTCTTCTCTGGAGGAAACCAGGAAAGGTAATCTAGTAATGAAAGAAGTTGAGGTAAGCAGGTTTAACAGCTTCTTTTTGCTTTCTATGCAAGCCCATTGCAAAGGTACATGTTGAAATTATGTGGGGTTTTTAACTATTTTCTTAACTCCTTTTATTCTTCCTATAAACAACATCAGCCTCAAACTTCATTTGTTTATAAACAGAGATACTGACTGACTGATACATTGAAAGCTTCCATTTTATCATGTTATTTCCTGTGTCTATAAGAAATACATATAGATCTTCTGACTTCAGTCAACCTGGTTCTCTTCCAGTTTCTTCCCTCTTCAACAGGATGTGTCTGACATATTGGTGTGTGCTGTGATAATTGTACAGTCTCAGAAACTGAGACTAAAGTAAGAAAAATCTCACATAAAAGTTCTGCTGCTTCTGCCAGAAGCTCAGTTCAGATGAGGTGGAAGGTAATTTGGTTTTGTTTGAGGCTGCTATTTTGTCCTCCAGAGTCTCAGTTTAGTTATATCTAAAGTTCCTAATTCCTATAGTTATGGAGTAAGTTTGAACAACTCCAGATGAAGAAGGTGATGTGTGCCTGTGTTTGCAGAAATTCTGAATAAATGGCATTGAGTATCATGAAATATCTTCTTTGTGTCAATGTGTTGCCAGGTTTTTAGCGGCAGTTATTGAACTGAGATCACTCTATTAACTTTTTCACTGTTCTTTACACTGTATAAAAATGAAGATTGGCAAATAAATAGAAAATATTGTACAGGCAGATATTTTGGGTTGGTCTCATCCTTGGGAGTTTCCTGAAAAGCTGTGTCATTTTCTCCCTGATCTTTCTGACACGAACAGCCCACTATGCAGCAGGAAAAACCTAACTTTGGCTTTTGTCCACCAGGGATGAGTCAATCATATGGTGCCTGATTCAGCTCTGCGGTTTCTTTGTCCTAGTGGCAGCTCGTCTTCTCTGGAGAACAAAAGTAGATGCATTATTACATTGAAGACAACACATATGGGTCGTGTTTTCAGCCTTTTTTGAAATCTGGCAGCTCACATGATGTATATGAAATAGGAACTTGCGAGTGCAATGAGAAGTAACCAGTGGTTTGCAGTTTCATTTGGTGCACTGTATGATGACTAGGAAGAGAATTTAGCAGATGGTACATTAAGAATGAATAAACAGATGTGGTTTACATATAGGGTATATTTAAGGTGTGAGGATGTTCTGGGTAGTAAATGTTAGACAAGTCCAAAGCAAAGCTGGGAGCAGTCATGAAAGAGAAAGAGCATTGAAGGCAGCAGAAACAAAACTCACATTTGGGGAAAGAGAAGAGTACAGCTGTCCTATTTGTGTACCTTTCCCTAGGTGACTGATCTGGGCCATTGCCAGAGGCTTCTTGCATCTTTGCATCTTGCATATGAGATTTCTTGCATCTTTGCCTGAGCCTGTGTGGCAACTCTATCTCCTTAACCTTTCTTCATTGCTGTTTATGGTTTTTTTTTTGCTATTTTAATTATAAAAAATAATGACCTGTTACAACTGTTCTTTGCAGGTAATCACTTTAAAAAGATTTGAAAAAATTGGGAATTATCACAAGATGTTTTCTGTGTCTGTTGAATCAGCTTATTAAGTATCAGAGCTTTTCTGATACTCCCCTTAACCAAGCAAAAATCCACATGTGGGTGGATTGTGGGGACAGGACAATTCTACCTGGTATAAATAAGGATATGTAAACAATGGCCTACAACTTGTCTTTAATTCACTGGACATTACTAGAGTGGTGTATTTTTATCTTGGACTACATGTGACTGGTGTAAGTTATGCCTTATCTACTGGGTGAGGGGTTTTTTTCATTTCATTCTTATCTCTTTGTGTCCATGGAATATGCCTTCTGAAATATCAGAGCTGTGCATGTATTTGAAGACTTATTGATGGGCTTGAGGGAAAAAGCATGATGCTTTCTGTAAAACATTCTTGACCACAGAATCATCTGTTCTTCTTAGCAAGAGAACATAGAGCCCTGTAGAAAAGGAAGGACCTGAGACATGGGAAAATGGATTAATCTTGTGACTTCTCCTGGGGGTCATTATGTTGGTTGGGACAGCTGGAGTTTCACAGGAATTAAGGTCCAACTGTCTGTACATCCCCAGCCATTAAATTTTACCTAGATATCTTTTACCAAGGATAAAGACTTGCATTTCATTTCTAAAAATACCTAGCCTGGCTACATGTAGAGAATGAGATGAACTAATGGTTCATCAGTACCCAAACACTAAAAAAAATGCTTAAACAAGCCACATTTCTTAAAGGAGTCTCTCAGTTTTTAATTTATAAAATGAGAATAGAAACATAATAATACTTTACAAGGATGTTTGAGGCCCAGTCATAAATGCTGAGGGAACTCTAATTGAGAGAGTTGTTTGATAGTGTAGGCTCTATTAGCTGGAAGAGGAGTGCATACCAAACTGAATTTACTGACACTCAGCTCATATTTGCTGAGGAGACTGTCTCAGAACAGATGAGTGTGAGACATGTTTATTTTAAGTCTGCACAAAATTAGACCTTGGAAATCTTTTTGAGAATTTTTGCATGCTTGTCTAGAGTGACTAGGTGCCTTGCCTTTTTTCGCTAATACTGTATTTAAAAAATATTTATAATAAATGTACTTGCATGCTATCTCATATAAATAATTGATTACTTAGAATAAATATTCATGATCTCAGGCATAAAACTCACAGAGGACTAAGTCAGTTGTGAGCCTGTCCCAGGTCTTAATATCCATATCATTGACCTTCCTACAGTACCCTGCAGATTTTCCATCCTACCATTTTAAGCTGTAAATTTTCATCCAAATAAGCAACTGTCTGCTTTCCTGACATACCCACAGCTCTTCCTCTTGTGCTGTGTTCAGCCAGTTGATATCCACAAGATGTCAGAGCATATCAAGAGTGAGGAGGGTTAACCTTTCAAAACTGTTTACTTCCATATGTGACCATATTTTGCAGCACTGCAGTATTGTGGCACAACCTCTAAGTATAGCCTTCAGATGTGTTTCTAGGAACACTGGCTTATAAATAAATACAGTTGACAGTCTGCTGATCACAAGCCTATATTTACCACAGAGAAGCTGACATGATGTCATGAAGGATTTGACAATTAACCTTGAAAATTCCCAAAGTGTCTTCAACATCTATTGAAATTTTTCTGATTAAAACCAAAATTTTTAAAGTAAGAAATTTATGGCACAGGGTTCCTTTGGATTACAGAAGATAATCACAAATTCGAAAGGGACAAAAATAATTTCACCTCCATCAGAGTGACAGATAGGATTTTTTAAAGTCTCTGGACTTGCTATTTGATGTTTCAGCTGGGTAAACATCAGTGAAGCAGTTTGCTATGCTGCTGCTTCTTCTGAGCATTTGTATTAAGTTAACTCAGAAGAAAAGTTGGCCATGTCTACTTTCCCTCCCAGAAGGTCATTCTAATGGTGCTTTAGCCTTATCTCGGATTTTTCATTGAGTTCTATTGTTTAAGTAGGAGCTTCAGCACAGAAGAAAAGCAAGTTCATGGGTGCATGACTGACTGAAGGAATAAAAAATGATACAGGGGCATCTTAGCTGGATAGAGCCGTGGAAACAGCATAGGAAGCTTTTAACAGTTAGCAGAAGAATACTACCACTGAAAACATAGTTCAAGTCTTGGGGAAACTAATTTTCCCAGACAGGCAGTGAACATGTTCTCAGCAAGGGACTGGGTCAATGTGCCCTCAGGTTGCATTTCCAAAACTGTAATTGAAATGGAACTGGCACTAAGGATTCAACATAAGGGTTTATTTTGAGCTGTAGTAGGAGTCTTATAGCAAACTTAACATCAATGTTATTTTTAGATGTGGAGATCTTGGCCCATAGGATTTCATCTGAAGTGCTTTAATGTCTAAGTCCCACTGACATCAGGGGGGTTAAACACTTAATTACTCCTGAAGCTTAAGTTACTTTTGAAACTGGAAACAGGACATTTCACAAATTTCTTATGATGGCTTTAACATGACTCAAATTCTATTGAGTTATGCATTGCCTTTGCACCTCATTGTGCCATGGGTCAACAAACAAGAAGTTTTATCTCTAAGGTGAAATACTGGTGAGTACAGACAGCACAAGAGAGAATTAAAAAGCAGCTCTTTATGTTTCTTAGCAGTACTCTTTTCCTTCTGTGTGACTATGTGCCTCTACTGAAAACCAGTTCTGGTGAGCCTTATTTTTCCTCACAGAAAGACTAACAGGTGTTTTCTGGTTGCTTAAAATGCATTAAAACTTTGCTCAACTTTCCTTCCTCCCTCCCTCTGTTATGGTCTTCTCTCACAAACATGTACCTTAGGTGGTTTTATGAGGCTTTGATGCTTTGCAACTGAGGAAAGAGGCTTGCATTGCTTGGCAGGCTGACCTATTTCACAAACACAGGCAATTACTCCCACCACAGAGCAGCCCTTAATTCACAGCCAGGGACTGTAGAAGAGCTTTCTGGTGTGCAATGATCCACTGATGTCCTGGAAGACAAGTAGCTGTTCCCTCCTGTGCAAAGACTGTGGCCTTGGGAAAGGCGACGTGGCTCCACTCCTCCAAAGCTCGTCAGCAGAATCAATAATCCTTTAAAACTGTCAGTGGCAAAGGCAAGTGACAGCCACCTTCAAGCTGCTTTAATTTATACCATGATAATGTGTTGGCAAACTCCCTCAATCCATTCTCCGACTCTGAAGGCTGAGGACCTACATTTCCTATTGAAAAATATATGTGATTATGTAAGTGTCTGTCTTCAAAAGTGCAAAGGGTTCTTTCATTAATTTCATCCCAGGAAACCAAAACTGAGCAAACTAATTATATTAGCAATGTCAATTATTTAATTAATTGACAATTTTGCCAAGGTATGCAGTGTTTGCCTTTCAAGATGTAAAGGAGTCCTGTGCTGTGGATGCCTGCTGCATTGAGCCCACCTGGACTGGCATCCCATTTTTCCTCAGTTCTGTTATCATGCATGCCTTATAAAGTCATTTATTATACAAATTGACTACTTCAATTCCTTTTCCTGGATGGTGTTTGCATTTTTAAAATGCAGTGTGGAGTGTTTGCTCATTAGTCACTATTCTTTAGCTGTCACTCAAAATGGCTGCATGACTTGATTCCCTGCTGGTTAAAAAAAATAACAGAGAAGCTGCCACTCAAGTTTACCAAACAGTCCAACAATAGAGAAACTGCAAGCCCAGAATATTCTCCAGTTTCTGTAATTATACACCGAGCAGAGTAATAGAATAATTGGCACTCATTACATGAGTTTAAGTGTTCACATTATTAACTTCTATTTTGAGGACAATATTATCATGCAATAATAATACAGATCAGGTTGGTGATACCTGGTATACAATAACTTTTGTAGAGTTAGGGAAATTTGTTAATATTCTGCTTGCAAATATGGCAGTAAAACTGCTGTTTGAGTTCTAAAAATGCAATAGAAATTTCTAAAGACAAGTGGCCGATCTTGAATATTTCCAAAAATAACTGATTTAAGCAAATATCCTTATTTAGACAGTGCTGCTATTAAATTGCTATTTAAACAGCAGAGTATATACCCTGTATATACTCAGAGGTTCCAGATATAGCTATGCTGGAATGTGCCATTGGCCAAAAATAATAAATTCCAGTTGCAGTGTTTGATTGAATAATTGTACTGAGTATATGAGATATTTTTAAAAGGCTCATAGGGGTTTAGTGAACCAAATTCTGCTAATGACCCATAGAATTTATGCTCATAAATACCCAGTCCTCAAATCTGTTTCAAATGAGGAAAGCCATTGGAATTTTATGCCTCTGCAAAACTGATCTAAGAAGAATTATTTCACCTAAGTTACTGCCAGTGAATTAGCATGAAACCCATTAGAAATTTTTGTGCACAAATGCAAAGTCTTGAACAAACCTATCACCACAGTGATGATCTTGTGAATGGTATCTAAGGTTGGAAAAACTCCAGGAAAATGTCTCTCATACTCACCCAAAGGCATGCCAGTGTTTGCAGCAAGCATTCTCAGTATGCTTGAAAGACAGTGTTTAAACACTGTCTTGGGTGAGCACAGGCACAAGGCTTCGCCTCCAGTTGTAAGAAGATAAACTAAGCACTTCTTGATCTAGAATGCAGAAAGCTGCTGAGTTGGTAAGATAGCTTGGTTTGTATAGCTCTTGAGAAATGGCAGTTGTGATAATTCTGAATGGTCATTGCTAGCCAGTGCTTGAAAGAAAGAAATACCTGTCACTGCCCACAACTGTAAAAAACCTAATTTGAAAACATTCTCTCCTTCATGCTTGGACCTATTTTCAAAGCTCAGTTGCTTCTGGTAGCTTAGGTGGAACCCAACTGGCTTCCTAAATATACAAATTGTTTATCTTTTTTGGTAAACTGATCACTCGGGAAAGAAGTTTCTGAAGATCCAGCTTGATGCTGATGAGCCAATGTCTGCAATGCAGGCACAGATTGTACTGCTGGCTCATGGGCAGTGGTGCTTGGGTCCACTGATAAGCACAGCATTGATGCAGGCAGGTAATTCAGTGTTTGAAAGTTTAGCCAAGGAATCTGCTGCAAAGTGGTACTCAGGCAGAATTGAAGCCATGCTCTTTGTGGCTGGGATAATAGACTCTGCTTTAAAACTCCTGGGTTCCTACTCTTGAAAGGGCTTTGTATGTTGATATTTCAGGCAAATCATTCAGTTCCTTTTTCTCTGGTTCATGCATCAGGAAAATGGATGTCACACTGACATTCTTCATCAGCTATTTTAAGAATAATGGAATGACTACAGAGAATACTAAAATATTTTGAGAAAAGGTGTTAGATCTGCAAAGAATTGTTAAATGTCCCATTCATGGGAATACGTACATTCTGGGAGCTAGCATTGCTCCTCTTGAAGAGCTTAGAGGAGTACAATGGAGCTGTAATGGGAAATTTTGTCACCTTTTCAGCATGGATAAAGGAGAGGGAATCTTATACTGGGTACAGAAATAATGTGTTTTGCTAACTGAATATTGTCAGACACCATTTTTTGTACAAACATCACTTGCGTTTCCCAGAAGCCCCTGAGATACTCAGTTTATGAACTCTTTGCACTGAGAATAGGCTGTGTTGAGATCATGCCTATGACTTTATCTATTTTAATGTTAAATTATGGATTTATGGATCTAGGCACTCTGTGAATAGCATAAATTATTTTAATGCAGACAGAAACATGGTGTGACAGCAAGTAATTACAAATATATTCCTGCAGTCTACGGAACTTTACCTGATTACTTGACTATTGTATTCAGAGTTTCCTCACCTCATTATGAGAAAGAGAGGTAATAAAAATGTATAGAGGCACAGGGCAGGAGTTATTCTGATGACATAATTTGCCAAATAGAAGTGCTAGTCAGAACAGAAGAAAGTGAATTGAAATGCCCTAGATAATGAAGGCTGCTTTGGAAAGACTAGGAAGCAGTGAATACCCTTGCTGACTTGATAGTTACTCACAAAAGGAGACCTTTGTCCTCAATATGACATCTTGTACTAGAATGTGAAGCAGGTAACACGGATAAAACTTTCTTTAAAATTAAGAATATTAGCTTATTATGAAATTTGTTACTGTAGCACGATCTTTTAACACTTTTTTTATTTTTTTTTTTTTAGAAATAAGCATAGTTGTTTAACAGGATTTTTAAAAACCCAGGCTGTTTAAGGAAAGCAGATGAGCTGGCTTGAGGGGAAAGCCTGAAGAACAACAAAGAGGTACAACCTGTGTGTGACTACACACAGGCTGGAAACCAGAGCAGGGAGTTGCTGGGACAGGATGCTGCTGCATGAGAGGGCAGCAGTCTGGTTTTATGGTGGACCACAACACATTCCTGAACCAGAAAGCTCTGATCTCAGTGCTCCAGTCATCAAGAGGTTTTATCTAAATGAAGATGCCTGAGCACCTTGTCCCAGTGCTGGGATGGGTACAGGGATAAGGAGATACCAGATGAGATGGACATAGAAGGGAGGAGGAGGGCTAAGAGTTTGGAGCCCCTCTACAGAAAACAAATATATGAGCTGGGAAACCTGCAGGAAAGCAAGAAATATAAGGAGCATTGGGAAAAAAGCAGTTTGAAAACCTTGCAGGTGAGGTGACAAAGAGAACAGGAAGGTGTCTCAGAGCATTCGGGAGGGACGTGATGCTGAATCTTTTTAGGATCAGAAGCAGTAGGAGGAAAATATGCAGAACTGAAATGGACAAGATGTTTAAGCTATGACTTATGGTGGTTATTTTGTGAGAGGAGAAGGAAGTGTTGAGTATCTCAGAAAGATAAATTAAATCACACTCTTTCCCCTTGACAGACTTGCTTTTCCAGAACAGAGTAAGGAAAACATCTAAACAACTTTGTAATCGTATACTGTTCTAAATATAATCAAAACAAAATCTCTCAGTCTCCTGCTTCCCAAATCAGGTTAAGATTTAAAAAACCCTAATAATTTAAATATGCTAGGTTATTGCAAGAGTGTTGCATTTATTGTTAGCTAGTATCAATGCCCATATGTTGTTTCAAAACAGTCAGTAATAGAAATAGAAAAATCTCAAATTCATTATGGTATAACCACATCAGAAGTGCTAAGAGTTCAAATTAAATACTAGGAGACCAAATATAATTTATCTTGGTATCCTAACATTAAAACTTGTAGAGACATGGAGACAATCTATATGCATACTGAATGGATTTGTGATTAATGTGAAATATTTTTTCTGACCAGTGCCAGAGTGTTTGGGGAAAGGTATTTTGTATGTGCTCTAGTAAGAACCACAATTATTAAAAAAAAAAAAAAAAAAAAAAGTAAAGAATTTGCCTAACCTATTTACTTTATCTCGCTGTGGAAGATCATTTACTCAAATAGATCATGGCACTTTTTTTTTCTTTAACTGGGAATCTGAACTCTTTGAAGTGTATTTTCATATTATCTTTCAAATCTCAAAATGGGATATTAGTTTGTCATGGTGTTGGTTTTGATTCTTTGTTTGGCAGTGTGTTTATGGCATGGCTCAGAGGGCTTTCTATGAGCTCTGTTTTCTAATGAACAGCTGTGTTTATAATTGACTGAGAGGGGTGAGTTATCTAAGTGTAGTAGTAGCAGAGATAAGCTATTTTTCTGCAGGCTGAATGAAGAGTCATTCACAGTTGCACATCCAAACAACTACCAAAGCTGGAGGGAAAGAACATATCATCACCTTCCCCCAACTGAGGGCACACACACTATCCTGTTTCTTCTCCAAATCAGAATTAATAAGGTGGGCCGGAGTAAAGGTATTCTATTAGTCTGGTATATTCACCAGTAGGTTTAGAACTACTGCTTCTGGGCTTTTGTCAGTTGTTGCTACTGCTGCTGATGTTGAGAAAAGACTGGATTTTTATATGAACTTGTTTACTTAGGTAACTGTTATAGATTGAATGCTTTATTATTGTTATTCTCTTTGTTAAAATGTCCCAGTGATGTGAATTGATAACTTCTTGAACATCAGTGTCATAAAAATGCCTTGCTAATCTGCTGTCACATTGTATCAAAAAAACAATAAATCAAATAAATATTGGGTATGCAGCTGACTGTCACTTCCCCCTTTGTGTCTGCAGAGAATCTGATTTACAGTCACACTGGTGTAAAACTAATACTCATTTATCTGCACTTTGAGGTAGATGCTCAGCAATCTTTAAAACATAATCTAAGTCTTTGAGTTCCATTTGCAGGGCCCTCTTTGTGTTCTGTGTCCAGCCTGAACTATATCATGTTCCAGCCTGGAGGACCCTGTCATGTATGTCTATAGACACTGAAATATTACATTTTAACAAAATATTGGAGAAGTAGCTGAGTTCAAGAAAACGAGAGTGCCTAAATCTTTCTTTTCTTTACTTGAAGAAAAACTTTTTTTGAGCAGCAAAAATAATGAAGCCTCATTTCCTGCCTTAACCATTGCACTGAAAATATATCTATTTTTTTCTCAGATCCCCTGGGTTCTCACATTGTACTGTTCACTCCCTGCTTTATTCCAAGTTCTCTCTCATGACCAGGTTTGGATGGCTAAGAGGCAATATCTGCTGGGATTAGCTCAAAGTTAGATCTATGTGAATTTGCCAGCTGCCAGGGACATATTTATTCACTTGCTAATTGGTCCCTAGCTGTTGCAATAAAAATGCCTGAAGGCATAAAAATGCCTAAAATTCAGGCATAAAAATGAAATGCCTGAAGTCCGCTATACTTTAAGTGGGAACATTTCTTTGGGCCCTTCTCTAGATGCCATCTTCCCTGAACTTCACAGAAGTTAGTATCTTTGAGACATCTGTTTCTGTGTCAAATTCTGTTGAAATCAGTTGGTCATTCTTAACAATTGCCATGGAGCAGACTGATGTGCAGATGCATAAGAAACAAATCTTAAAATTTTAAAAGAAAGTGTGCACAGAAATAAAAAATTAGTATAGATTATCCTGACTTTAATTCAGCATAAAATATTAGGAATGTCAACTCTGTACTCAGGTAACAAAGAATTAGAAGTGAGATAGTAGAATTCTGCAAACCCTTTTTTTTTTATTGGATATCAGGACTTGTTACCCAAACCTGTTAGCATTCACTGACAAGCTCAAAAGTTAGAATGATGACAGCAACTATAATGAATAATGTATAAATATTTTTTTTAAGTTCATGTGACTTAAAACCACATGAGATCTTGAAGCAGGAAGGAGTAGAGCTCATACAAAGTGTGCTAAGATCTTTCATCCAGATGGATATGAAAATTAGGAAAGAATGACTGAGGGACTGCTCAGGAGCACCTGCTAAATGCCTGTCCTTGCTCTCATCTTGTTTGATAGCCTTATGGATGATGACATGATCATTTGCCAGCTGGGTTTCCAGTGACTTGCATTTCCAGGCTTTCTGTGCAGAGATGTGAGGGTAGTTGATAGTGCTTAGGACAGCTACCATCACAGGCCAGTCTGAGTGACTGGTCAAAATTATCGCAGCTAACTAATTATGGTTTAATACAGGAAAGTGTATTTGACAATCAGAAACACACACTATACCCATAAAATGGGAAATTCTCTACCTTAAAAATTCAGAAGATGGCATTGCAGTCAGGAGAGAGAAGAGCTTTTTTGAGATCTCGGTGTCAGGTTGAGGCTTTGAACCATATATTGATCCGTGGATGAAGAGGAAAAAAAATATACAGTAGACACATTAAAAAGATCAAACCACTTTGAACACCACCAATAAGACCACTGTGCCCTGTTCTGTGACTCACACTTCCTGGAGGATGGAGCCACTGAAGGAAATTCAAAGGACAGGAAAAGGATGGTCCCAGAGGCCATCAATCAACTGTTGGGATATAAGTCTTTGAGGCACTCATAGGCCTAGAATATTGGGAAAAGGATGAAGAAGCAATTCAATCACTCTCTCTGGGTACTTACACATTAAAAAAAAAAATTGCTTAATGACAGGAGCCAGGGGAACTTTTTCAATCTTCTAAACAAGCAGCAGAAATGGAAATTAGATGCGTTTAAACTTGCAGCAAGGTGAAAATTTTTGGCACAAGCCACAGATAAATATTGGAAAAGCTTTGCAGAGGAAATTTTGAGTCATTATTTTGCTTGGTATATTCAAATTGTGCCAGTTTATCTGTCTGTATGTAGTGTATAACTAACTATACCATACATACAAACTGTACGTATTACTTATCTACATATATTGTGTGTATATATTTCAAGTGCATCAGACATATGTAGATATATAGCTGTAGAGCTTCCTTACTGATAATAAATAATTTTGCAACTAATATTGAAGACAAAGATGCAAATGAGACCTAAAATAATCCAAACATGGCATGAGCTGGAAGCAGAATTGATCTCCAGAATACGCTGAATATTCTCCAAAACAGTTTGTTAGACTTTGTTTCAATTTACGTTATCTACACAGTAGGTGAAAATATGGATTTTCTTTTGAGATGGAGGAGAACAGGTTAGTGGTTGCTTTTCCACTAACAGGAAAATAATTCTATTTAGTGAATTATTGTGAAAATAAGTTTGAACTTTTTCAAAATGAAAGAAACATAGCAAAGAGTTTGATCCAAAGGAAACTTCTTCCTGTACTAACATGACCTAACAGCTCCAGTTTTTCCTTTGCTAAGTGGGATTGCACAAATGCTAAATTGATTTCTTTTTCAGAGTGATGCTTATTGTGTTTTGTCCCAGAGCACCGTCTCAGGCATTATCCTCAGCATATCTGCAGAGCTTAGAGAAGTTTAAAAGACAAACATAAAAAAATGCTATATACACAAAATATTTTTAGAGTAATTGTGTCAAATAAGGTACTAACTTCAGACCAATTTTAATATGCAAGTGGGAGAAATATCAGTTCCTTAATGAGGGCTGAAATTTATCCCCTTTCAGAAAGCCAATACGAGCCTATGAACCACTGAAAGCCAATCCTAAAATCATGACTTAGGAGATTTAAGGGCCCCATGCTATCTTTGCGTGGAGTCAATTTTGTTGCCAGTGACCTGGTGCCATATTATGGATTTGTAATAAGAGTTAATATAAGATATTTGGGTTATTTTTCATGCCAAAATGCATCTTGACTTCTAGTCTTGTCTGTGCTGGATGCTGGTCACAGCCAGTGCAATACCTTTTAAAAAAAACAAATCTCTGGTGTATTTGGAATATTGATTTATGCCTTCCTTTTCCAAATCCTCAGCAGATATTTCTAGAGCCAGTGTGATATCGCTCTTTGTAGTTCAAGATACTCACTATGTCTTCAAAAAAATACTCAGAAGAGATAGTTTGAATTTGCCAGATACTATTTCTGATATGTTCCACCATATCGCAGCCAGTATGATCATTTCAAGCTGTTTTGCTTGTGGGATGCTGGTGGAAAACACATCAGAAAGCTTGGTTAATAGTAAAAAAAATGTATCTTTCACCAGCTCATTTTGGGCTTAGGAAAATTGTCTTCAGCTTTTAGGACTGAGGGCTTCTGAGTAAAAAACTGATATCCTGGGAACGTCTAATTTTTAAAACTGTGAAGGTCCATGAAATATTATGCTTAACTGATTTGAACCCAATAGAACTTCAGCCAAATCAATGGCTGAAAACAAAAGGTGGATAAATTCAGACAGAAAAAAATGTGCATTTTAAAAGTCAAGGCAAGTATCCCTTTGAAGGACCTTTTCTCCCTTGTTTGAAATTTTTGAATTCTTACTTACTTCTTTGAACACAATTGCAGGATTCACTCAGTGTTCATGATGCAATGCTCTGTGGCTTATATTTTACACTGATTGTGACTGTGCCATCTCACTTTAAATATATGTCTACATCTATGAAACCCATGATTGATCTATCACATTTTTTGCATGTTTCACTATAAAAATTTAAGATAGTGAATTTGTTGTGACTATGTTAACCTAAAACAAAAAATGTTGATAGGTACTTCCTTTCTCTGAATTTGTACTTTTCTCTACAGGCTTTGAAAAACTGTATTTGTAGTAACTCTCCAATTCTCCTGGGTATTAGGTGCATTCTGCTCCCACATCCTCTCATTAAATCTCAGGAAATAATGTGACAACTTTGATATTCTCAGACATCCATTTCTGAGGCAGCCAGTACATTGTAGGTCACTGGCAGGTGGGAAAACACCCTTCAGAGGAAGGAGGGTTTACAGAATCTTGAGGAATGTTTCATGTATCCCTGTGAAAGGAAAAAATCTTTTTCTTGAGTGGTCCTGGAAGGAACAGGTACAACCTGGCCCCTAAATCCATGACCATGCAAACAGCTTGTGCGTACAAAAATATATTGACATGAAGTGATTACATGTGATGGGTTGACCTTGGACTGCAGTCACTCACCCAGCTGCCCATTTACTCTGCTTCCTCAACATAACACGGTGAGGAAAGAGGATAAAAAACCTTGTGGGCTGGGGTAAAGGCAGGGAGATTCTTTACCAGTTACCACCACAGACAAAACAAACTCAACTTGTGGAAAATTAATTTAATTTATTGCCAGTGAAAACCCATGTGGAGAGTGAGAAACATGGACAAATTAAAGCAAGATTTTCCCCTTACCCCCTTGTTACCAAATCAATTTCATTCTTTCATCCCTGACCCTTCTGCCTTCCCTTCCATGTGGCACAGGATGATGGGTAGCGGGGAGTTGCAATCAGTCCATACCAGTTTCTCTCTCCTGCTTCTTTCTCCTCCCACTTTTCCTCTGCTTCAGCATGGGATCCCTCCTATAAGGTATAGTTCCTTCAAGATAAAACTGCTCCAGTGTGGGTTCTCCAAAGGCCACAGTTTCCTTCAAGAAATATCCATGGGCTACAGAGTGTAAATATTCTCCATCGTGGTCCTTCGCAGGCAGTGGGAAATTACCTGCCCCACCAAGATTCTCTCACAGAATTGCCTGGAGAATCTCATCCCCTTTTTTCTTCTCTCACCTTAGCACTTACACTGCTGTTCTCTCATCCTTATTTGCCCCCCTCCTCCACCTGTTAGACATTTTTAAATGTCCCTTCTTAAATATGTTATCCAGAGGCACCAACATATTGGCTGATGGGCTCAGCTGTGTCTTGTAGTGGCTCACTTTGGAGCTGGCTGGAAACTGGCTGGAAACATCTGTGTCCCACATGGGACAGGCACTGACCTCTCCTCATGGAGGCCACCCCATGTGTCCCTATCCCAGCTCCTAGGCACCTGACACCCAACTGGAAAACAGTTAGAAAACAATTAGAAAACAGTTTCATGGAGAAATGATTAGGAAACAAATACTGTCTCTAGCACCACCATGCTTTCACTTCAAGAGATTTATTTCCAAATTTTGTACCATTTCAGTTCTAGTTTTGTATTGTTGCTCTGACAGTTGTTAGTCCAAAGTTTTATTTTCCTGCCCTTTTTTGATGTGTGGGTTCAGTCCACACCCACAGCAGCACCAAGCCAGCCACCGAGGTCTGTCAGGCCCCGGCCCTGTGAGCTGAGAAGGATGGCATTCAGACTGTGGGGCAGGTGACAGTGACTTTGCAAAAGAAACAAATTCTCATAATAATTTTCTCCCTATTCATGCTTATGCACTCTCATAGACTAAGTACAATATATTTTTTTAAATTGTGTATTCTTTAATAGAAGACCTAAATAATCTAAATGGCATTTGCTGTGTACATCTTTGGGGTTTTTTTATGTTAATATTTTTCCAAGGCATTTCCAATAAAAAAGTTCCAGTTGATCTTGTTTGATGCCATGGAGTGAAAATCTCTGTGGCTGGTTCCACCAAATCAGTGAAGTACCAGGAAAAATTTGTCCAGAAGCTGTGTAAGCAAAAGCATATAAAAGCTCAGCAGAAGAGTACCAGTGAAATTACAGAAATGTGGATCAACAGAAAGGCATTTCCTCAAGAGTTAAGTTCTACCAGGATTTTTTACGTGTCTAGTAAACACCCCCTTTTTATCTCTCTCCTGTTGGGTGGCCGGGAGAAGGGCTGCTGCCGCTGCCATTGGTGTTATGGAAGGTGTCCATGCACACGGAGCATTGGGCAGAGCGGTGCAGGTGGAGCTGTCTCCCATAGATGGTGCCCTGTATTTAACTTAGTGTTGTGCTCTCACAATGTTTCTTAAGAGCTAATGGCAGGGGGTTTGTTCTGCTTGGGGTTGCTGCATCCTCCAAATAATCCCTTGATTTCTGTAAGCTACTTGCAGCAATCTCAAGGCATTGGAAGCCCTGAAATGTAGAAATCATGGAAATGAGCCTGGAGTCAGTGGGTATGTTTGTGCTGCACATACTTCACTGGAATAAAAGACACCAAATTAGCTAACAGACAGGGAGTCTAGCTGTGAAAGTACAGAATCTAAGTTTAGATTCCTAACAGGCAAAATGATCTCATGTTGTCTTGCCAAGCCTGGCAGCACACAGACTGCATGACACACATGAGTACCTGGCAGTTGTCACTGCCAGTGAAGGACTGGACTTGATTGGTAGCTAATAAGGACTCCTAATCTGAAAGTCTGAAGTATAACACATCTTCAGTATAACAAGAAACTAACGAATATTGGAAAAATGTAATTGAAAGGGAAGAGATCACCCAGCATGTGAACTTGTAACTGGCCTTAGCTGGTGTATTCTGGCAGTGCAACTTCCATTCAAGTATCTGAAAGAGCCAATTACTTCTACAGATAGAGGAGAAGGTAGTGGAGCTTTTGGTATCTGTGAAGAAAGAGAGACCTCAATTACTTACTGTGGTCTTTTGAAAGACAGGAGAGAGCCAGCCTTCATGGTTCTTGTGGTCCCTGCATGCCAAGTTGCCTCTCTGTGTTGCTTTTATTCATAGTTTCTAATACAAGTGGTGAAATATTAACAACAAAAACTGACTTAGTTTGGATTTAGGGGCAAGGCAAAAGGAAAGAGTGCTTGATTTTATCTTGAAGCAAAATTATGACCATCATCCATGTATTTAAAACTATGACTGGGATTGATGCTCAGCAGAAGCTTCTCAACACTAACAGTTAGATTTGCTAAGGTGGATATGACCTTGAGTGCAGCAAGAGATAAATCATTAGGCAGGTGTCCTGTACACACCCTGATAAACTCCTAAAGATACAATACAATAAGCCAGAATTTTGGCAGTTAACCTTGGTCATCTACACAGAGTCCAAACCACTGCTGGTAAAAAATTAGGAGTAGGTAAAATGAGTAAGTTTGAAAGTAATACAATATGTAGAATGTTTCTAGACTTTCAGGGGAATGGTAAGTTGTCGTGGAGAGCTGAATTAAAGAAGCAGCTGGAAAGTGTCTCACCAGAAGGGTCTGTTGAAAGCAGCTGAGAGGAATCATGGGAGAAATTATTCCTATATATGCTATCATGTTCTATGAGTATTGTGTAACACGTAGGAGAAATAATATCAGGCATAATTCTGACTTACATTTCAGCAAGTGTTTTTGTCACCCATTATGCTGTATTACTCCACCTCTTTACATAGTGGGAGAAAGTTAAGCTTAATTATGAAACCATCTATGTTGCCTTGAAAATCCCCATCTATGAATGAAGCCTGTGGCAAAAACTGGAAATGTGAACTACTGGAGACTCATCCTCAGACACTGACACTCCCATGTTTGTGGGTAGCAAACAGTCTGAGTGTACAACCACAGGAGTGGAACATTTCAGTAGGGTCCCAGTCCAAGCTAGAGACAATCAGATAGAGTGGGACTCAAGGAAGAAGAAAAAAGTCCTTTTCTGACCTCAGGAAGTTTATTTCAGTTGAACAGAAAGCCTTTGGTCTTGATCTAGCATAGCTAATATATGACAAACTTGCTGACGTGGGAAAGTAATAAGATTATTTTGGCAACATGTTTATGGGGAAATAACCCAGGTGAGGGCAAGAGCTTATATTGCCTTTTGAAAATAGAAACATATTAAAAAAAAGTAAGATTCATCTTTAGGTTTCATCTCACAGTAATGGCCAGGGAATGAGACCCATGAGCATGAAACACATACTGACAGCCTGGACACATGGTCCTTGATATGACCAAAAGCTGCCCTTAAAGCATTCAAAGCCTCCTGTGTGCTAAATCAGATATAAAAGGACAGCTTGTACACCATGACATGCACTGCTGTCATACACTGTGTATGGGAACAAAAGAGTTAGTGCAGAAACCTACAGACTATTGTCAAGCTGCCTGCAAGGCTGCCTCCACAGGAATCTTTAGCTTGTGCCTATACTTGCAGAGCAGCATGGCAAAAGCTCTGTAAATATAGCAAGACATTTTCTGAAGCTGGAGGGATGCAAACATGATATGCTGTTTCCTAAAGGACTAAAATATGAACATTAGAGATCCTTGGCTTCGGTTCAGAGAAGCACCTGGAAGCTTGGATGCATGTAATGTCACTTCTCCAGCTGAGTAGGAAACTCACAAAATAGGCTTTCTTAAAATAATATTTCAAAGTCTCACATCCCAGGCAATGTTGTCACGCCTAGATGTCCTGCTGCATTTGGTATTCCTGCTTTTAGGTGAATTTACTCCTGGAAGTGGTGAGATGAGTACAAGTTTAAAAGGAAGGATGAAGCAGAGACAGACACCTTGGCAGGAGTTTGATTTCTGAAATCAGGTTGAATGTCAAGGAGCACTTTCTCAGATTGGTTCATTCATTTGTAGGGTTTCCAGCTGACTTGAGCTGTTCTGTCCTTATGCTATATGAGATTTATGGACTGATATGATTATAAAAAAGCCATTTATGGACCTAGATATGCCTTTAATCTTTCAAGTCTAAATCAGTTTTCTCACAAATGCCATTGAGGAGAATTTAATTTATTCTCATCTAGTTATTTGAGCTTGTTTGCTTCCTTGAAACAATATTACATTTATAAATATATATATCTCTCTGTATATATTCTCTTTTCCTTCATATATGTTTGCTTTCACTTGTGAAAGCTATGTTTTTGGGCTTTTTATCTTGTCTTTAATGTGCTGTAGTTCATTGCAGTGTATTATGCCTTATATTTAAAGTATCTGTAGAGAAAGGGCGCAATCTATAAAATGCAAGCGCATATCATATATGGAGAAATTAATAATTTCAGGGAAAGAAATTAAAATTATAATCCAATCAATGCAATTCTGGTTTTTGTTTATCAGACAGAAAGTCTGGTAGATTTACTATCTTGAGAACATCTGAAACTCATCTGTAATTAAAAAGTTGTCTTTCCTTTATACAAATAATATAATTAAGTAATGCAAACCATACACAGAATAAAAGAGGTTAAATTGTATTTTTCACTCCAAAGAGATTATAATTAGTTCCTGGCAGAATGTTGTCCTGATACAATGCACTGTTTTCTTGCTGTTTTGACTACTGTGGATGGGCTATGCTGCAAAGTGGGTATGTACACTCCCACCCTTTTCTATTTCAAGTATTTCAGGTGTCCACTTTAGAACCAGACAAAAGCATCCTTTGCCTGATGCTAACTGTGATGTTTATCCTGTGCAAAGCCTCCATTTCTTTCCTCTTCAGGACAGAATTTTAGACATCAAGTCATATACCGTGGAAAATGTTTAAAGGTTCATCTTTAGAAAAGAAAGAAACAAGAACATGCTTTCATGCTTCCTAAGGCCATTTTAGAGAATTTCTGCTTTCCTGTTCTTGTAATAGTCTGTAATGGATGAGCATATAGTTGGTTGTGGACATATTCACTGGGAATGGCTATTTAGTCTTAATTTCCAAGATCAAGACCCTAAATACAAGTCTCATAATACAAGAGAGTCAAATACACCAGAGAGCTTCTGCAATACCCAAAAATTTTGCAGGGACTGCAGATGAGCAAGTGGGAAAGCTGGTTCTTGTTCTTGATGAACAGTGGCTCCACAGATCATGTCCAATCTCTGTTCACTTCTGAGTTGCAAATAAGTCTTCCTGACTGCAGAAGTTAAACCACCTGCATTGCTAAAGTTTTTGTTTGATAGTAATAGAAATTTCTTTTAGTTCCTCTTTTGAAATAGGGATAAAGAGGTTTATATGAACATATAGTCAGCAAATGCATCACTATATTCTAATTAATGAATTATCCATTCAGTGCTACAATAATTCACTTTATTTCTAACCATTCCCAGTGAATTATTTATATAGTGACATTTATTAGCAAGCTGCCATTTGCATCACTTTTACATCATTCTTCTTATTATTAATTTACTTCCAATAATTCTTTAGTGCTTGCTCTCATCAATAAAGAAAAATGGATGGAGCCCATGAAGCATTTAACTTTATCTTAATTCTATATCCCTAACACCATTGCCAATAGCCAAGAGCAGATGCATAATATATTAACTGGCAATTCTTCCCTTTTGTGCCTTTCCTTGTCTCCTTTTCTCTCCCATATGCCAGTATCCCTGAGTTTGTTCTGTAAAAGCAGAGGATGATTCCTTATTAATGACTATTTAAATAACAGAATTACATAGCTATTGTACTTGCTTCTTAATGTCCCAGACAATGACTATGAATTAATTAGCATTAGAACAGTGGAAATTTCTATGAATTTAACATTATATTCTGTATGTATAGTTGAATGATTTTACACTTCCTGATGCAAAGCTGATGATATCTCTACAAACCTCTGGGGGAGTGTGTGAGGTCGTTAAAGTTAGACTTGCAAAGAAAATATATGGATTTCTCGCTCACATTATTTTTTCCTGTGCTGATAATGCTATTCTTGAGTTCTTGTTCAGAGTGGCTTGTTTGTATTGAAAGATTCTTTATCCTACTCATCTACCTTTCCCAACTTTTCCTTTCATGAGGGAAATGAACTGTGTTTTTTCAAGACTTAAAACATTCCTACAGGAAAACAAGAACTTACATTTTTAGCTCCCAGGGTTGTCATCAGAGATAATGGATACAGAAAGGCAGCCCAGTGTGAAAAAGCAAATATACAGGTCAGAAATGAAAACACCAATTTATACCATGTCTCTTTCCTGTCTTCATTGCTGATAGCTTATTTTCTCCATGAAGGAAGATTCCAGAAGTAATGCTGGTGTTTTGTCAAGCAGGCATCTGCATGGGAAGAAAAGTTATGAAGTTTTATTAAAAATTCTCCCTGGAATCCTAAGTTTGCTCTATATTTCTGCTGATTGTTTGTTATTATTTTATTTTTAAAGCAAAGGGGTTTTAAATTCATGGAATCATGGGGGCTCACAACATTATTAGCACCCTGCCAGAGAGGGAGAAACATTGGCAAATAATCCCTCCTGAAAGCAATTAATCTCTCTGTACTACTTACTGAGCAAAATCTTAGTGTGTTAAGCCAAGTGAATTGCTTAAATAGATGTTATTTCCATAACTTAGATTTTTTTCTCTTTTAAAATAACGGGTTTGGGGGTTTTTTTCAAAGTAAATAGCAACATGTATTTAGGCTTGAATTTACCATTCTCCATTAATACAATTTCTTAGCATCTATAATATTTAAGTAATATATTCTTGATTGTTAAGTTCTAAAGAAAGCTATTTAATAGGGAAGAAAAATACTGGCTATGCATCCAGAACCAAAGGTTGTCGAAGTGATTAAACATCTTTTAACAGCAGACAAAAGAAATGTTTTCTTCATGTCAGTTTGATTTACTTCAATATCTAGTTCAAAGTTAAGGAACTGCTTAGAAATAGAATAAGCTGAAGCATCATTATCTTTAAATGGTCCATGAATAAATTCTCAGTCTGAGATGCTGAGACTTATGAATTCATTCATTAGCTGTATGTAAAATTAGCTTTGGTAATAAACCGGTTTTACGTATAAAATGTTTGATACATTTTCCTCTGTATACAACACTTACTGCAATTTTATTCAAATAATAAATACACTTGAAAGGCAAGGATTTTGCATTTCAATTGCAATTCCCATTTCCATCCAAAGCAGCTTGATGCAAGTTGTAAGTAAATAAAAATTAATCTTCTAGTAAAGAAGAATCATCATTCATTTCTAACAGAATGTTATGTAAGTATAAAGTATTTGAATAATTATGCTGAGCTATACCATTTTTGAACTGGGAATGTAAGGTGTTTTTCTGGTAGTGTATGGAAGTAACAGATTAGTTTAAAAGTCAGGCTGAGTTTTAAAGCAACTTTTTTTTTCCTAAATTTACCTATCAACAAGAATCAAAATCCCTTGAGGGGAAAAGACTAAAACAAACTCAAAATAAGTATAGAAAGGTCTATTTTTTAAAAAATGGTTTTACAGTTTTTGTATTTTCACAAAACTAATGCTTGAAATCTTATGAGAAATAATCCCATATTGAATGTTTTAAATATTTGTCAGGTTTTACTAAAATATTATAGTTTAGGGCCTTGTAAATAAACAATTGTGTGATATATAGGAGATAGAATGGCTATATAAATTCAAATATATAGCCCCCTACTTTAGGAGCATCTTTACTCAAAATTTTAATTCAGTAAAAAATTCCAGGATTTCTAAAATAAATTTTATTTCCAGCTGGAAGAAAATAAGTTCTGATATTTTCTACTTATTAAAATTCTGTTTAAAAGTGGTGAAAATACCAAAATGGGCCTCAGCAAGAGTAAGGCAGTCTGTTTAAAATTTGATGTAACAAGAGTAACATAAATTTATTTTTAACATGTAGATTTAAGCTCACACTGTTATTGATTTAGTTTATGTAGATGATGCTGGCATTTTAATTAGAAAGACTTGGTTGCTTTATATAAGGCTTCTTTAATGACTTCTCAAAATCAGAAAATTAATATTCTTTCTTGAAAATAATAACTGCAGTAGATCCCCTTAAGTCTCAGAGCTGACAGAGACACCTATTCCCGATCGGCTCAGAGTTGTGAATTAATTATTTTGTTTCAAATACATAGTTGCTAGAGAAGAGGTTCAGAGTGTGATAGCCACTCTTGTTTGTGTGTATCCAGTGTCGTAAGGGAAATGAAATCTCAGCAGCAGAAGTCCATTTCTCTGAGCTAAAGGAGAAGGAAGAGATTTATTGTGCCAGTGGTGGTGAACATATTTAAAGCAGCAAGGATCTCACTGTTTTCAGCCAAATGCTGACATACTAATTGTGCCTTAACTTCTCTTGTTTCCTCCTAGGTCTTACTGCTGCAGCATCCCTTGTATCCCTGGCTTGGGCTCTGGCTTCCTACCAAAAGGCCCTCCGTGACTCCCGCGATGACAAGAAACCCATCAGTTATATGGCTGTTATAATCCAGTTTTGCTGGCATTTCTTCACAATTGCAGCAAGGGTCATTACTTTTGCTCTCTTTGCCTCGGTTTTCCAGCTGTACTTTGGGATCTTCATCGTGCTGCACTGGTGCATCATGACCTTCTGGATCGTTCACTGCGAGACAGAGTTTTGCATCACTAAATGGGAGGAGATAGTTTTCGACATGGTTGTTGGGATAATCTATATCTTCAGTTGGTTCAATGTCAAGGAAGGAAGGACACGCTGTAGGCTTTTCATTTACTATTTTGTCATCCTTTTAGAAAACACCGCCTTGAGTGTTCTCTGGTATCTGTACAAGGCCCCTCCAATCTCTGATGCATTTGCCATACCAGCACTGTGTGTAGTGTTCAGCAGCTTTTTAACAGGCATTGTTTTTATGCTAATGTACTATGCCTTCTTTCACCCCAATGGACCAAGGTTTGGGCAGTCACCAAGCTGTGCTTGTGAGGACCCTGCTGCTGCCTTCACCCTTCCCTCAGAAGTGGCCACAAGCACACTACGCTCCATCTCCAACAACCGGAGTGTCACGAGCGAGCGGGATCAAAAATTTGCTGAGAGGGACGGGTGTGTGCCTGTGTTTCAGGTGAGACCCACTGCACCATCCACACCTTCATCCCGGCCACCAAGGATTGAGGAGTCTGTCATTAAAATTGATCTGTTCAGGAACAGGTACCCAGCATGGGAGAGACACGTGCTGGACAGGAGCCTGAGGAAGGCAATCTTAGCATTTGAATGTTCCCCTGCTCCTCCACGGCTGCAGTATAAAGATGATGCCCTTATTCAGGAGCGCTTGGAATATGAAACCACATTGTAAACAAAGAAAAAACACAGCTTGAAGAAGCTCCAGCGTTACAGTCCAAATTAAGGGTTGACAGTAGGGCTGTAGGAATAACTAAACTGCGTACTACAAGTAGAGCAGCAAGCTATAGTGTTCTTAGTCTGGCTATCATCATGATTATCATTTGATCCACTGTGTGCAGTCTGTCTGCAGGACACTGATACAGCAGCATCGTCTGAAAGCCTCAAAAAACCCCAAACCCTGACCCACACATACAAATCAGTTACATCAGCTGGAGGAACTCACCCACCACCCCTTACTGCTATGAAACTCTGACTGCACAGTACTTACAATCAAACCAATAAAAAGGCTCTGGCCAGAGCTTTCAACTTTAGCCAGTAGTGCATTTTATTTTAGAAATAAATGATTGATATTTCCATAACCAATGGCAAAATCAAAGAAACCCCACACCTTTTCACAAATAACAAAACTATCACACAGTGTTGCTGTAAGGAAAACTCTTTTCTGGGGGAAAAAACAGGAGCTTAGTAGTCTTCAACACTCCCATAAATCAACCATTCAGGTTAGAATAGGTTTGCAAAATAGTTCTTAATTAAAAAGAAACGTCATCATGTTTATAAGGCTGTCAAAGGAAAAGAAACTAAATTCTGATTAATTAGGTCATTAAAATTAATACTACCAGAACTGTTTGTTTCCTGTGGAATTTCAAAGTCTTTATTAAACGCAATTTAACTTCTTGATGTTATTTTCAACAGAAACTCTATGCAGCTCACTTCTGGTTTTGAGGAGAAATAAGGAGCTCTAGCACGTAGTGATATTCATTAAATGATAATCATGATTCAGTGTTCAATTTGCAAAAAAAAAAAAGTAAAAGAACAAGGAAGTATAGTTTTCATATTCTAAACTTTTTGGAGGACCCCATTCAGATATTTCAGAAGAAACTACAAGGAGCTGAACACACTGAAACTTCTCTGTTTCAGGACTGAGAATGCATGATTCAGTGTGTGAATGTATGCAGGTGTGACAAGAGACTGTGACATGCCATACCCTTCTAGTGCCAAACATTGTATAACTGCAAGGTTGATATTGCCTGAGGGACACAACAAGTGGCACAAGTCCTACCAGAAAAAGAAGCAGGAAAGACCAACCAAGATCTCAATGTGTAGAGACAGCTCTGATTTTTCCCACCCAAGGTGAAAGTGATGTCTTTTAAAGGCTTTCAGCCACCTCTTAGTAAGTATATTCACTGAAGTATAATATAAACAAGTTATGTGGAAGATCCTCTTCTGCCTGTTCAAGACTGGAGTCCAGACATGTCTAAAAATTGTGTTGATTCTCTTGTAATAGAGTGCTTTTGCTGCAAGCTTTTGGGTTTTAAATACCTCCCTAAATCTAGTTAATGGTATTATCCTTTATGTTAAAAGTATCCCCTGATGGTGCTTTCAGATGCATTAAAGGTGCAAGTCAAAATTTGATAGTAATTTTTTTAAAGCTGGTGCAGAGTGAAAAACTCATGGATTATTTCAATATTTTTGTAAAGTAAAAATATGGTATAAAATGTTACTTTTTATAAACCTCAAATCTTTTAATACATTTCATTCTCTTTATAGCTTAGACTTTAAGAATTGGTCCATGAATTTTATCAAATGGCTTTTGCAGGTTGACATAAACCTGGTTTTCACACATTATGGATTTGTTTTGCAATGTAATGCCATATGAAAGCCTACATGGGTACTTTTAGAATACTCTATAAACTGTGGATCCTGCTTCAAATATAAGTGGCTTGTAAAGACACCAAGTGATTCTATGAGAAATAATTTGCTATAACTATATCCATCCATTTTAGGAGAACGAAGCAGAACTGAAGAGTTACTGTTGTAAATGGCAATGTCAGGAAGGAGAAGACCTGATAATTGGCATTGTAATCTTCACTGTCAGATACATCCAGTGTAGTCACTGCTGTGTATGCTGCTGGGATAATTTCTGTCTTTCCTATTACGAATATTTGTACTATGAAATGGCCAAGGTTACACAGACTATGTTTATTTGTATGCATTCAATTAGCCATTTTTGATGTTGACTTTTTTTATTAGTAAAATGTTCGATACCTGTTTCTCTTTGCTGGGGCGAGTTCCTCAAAACAAGAATCTGTGGGAGTGCAGAAATCTGCAAGGCAGAGGGAAGTTTACACAGATTAGAAAACACCTATGCTTCAGGGGTTTCTTAGGTATTTTTGAATTAAACAATGGCCAACTGCCTCTATAAAATTTTTTTAAATAAAACAATTCTTTGATAGTCCAAACCTGAAGCTTTTTACAAAGTGATTACCCTTTTCTTCATGGAAATATAGCAGATTATTCAGAGAAAAACACTCATATTTTGTCAGAAAATATACCACTGCAAGAACTGCTAAAAAAAGATTTTGGGAGCAAGTCCTTTGTCCTGTCATTTTCAATAGACCCTTCACTCCAGAATCAAATTCTAGTCCACACAAGGGAATTGCTATTTTTTCTTTACAAACATGGCAAATGTAAGCTCTGTGATCCAAGATGTAAGGGTTTCTTTTGGAAACAGTTTGATGTGTTTGCTGCTGCTTTAACAACTCGGAAATTGAAGCCTGAGTGAGGCACAGTGGGCAGCCTTCTCAAGCTTCAGTCTCCCAGCAGCACCTCCTGGGGAGAGGGGCAGCATCACTGCTGTCAGCGAGGCTCTTCTTCTGATGTCCTCTCATCCTCTTGCTCTTCCTCAGAGCTGTGAGCCCTTTGGTCAGGCTTACAGAACTGAAGAAATGTTGCTTCATACGGAATTGAAAGGGTTAAGGTCTTCACCAGCGCTTGCATTGCAAGGTTTCTGAAGGTTTGGGATGAGTTTGTTTGATTTGCTCTTGTTTGGTTTTGGAAGGAAGGACAAAGAGGTGTTATTTATACATGTGGTTTTTCATTCCTAGCATTTGTTTTCTTTACTCTCACAGCATTTTTAAAGTAATGTTTGAAAAAATGTTTATCTCAAGCAAACTACTGCAGGGTGTGAGTGCAGAGTGACATATGTGTGTGTGTGTGTATATATATGTATATATGTGTATATATATATATATATATATATATATGTATATATATATGCAGCACTACATATATGCACCTTGTCCTCAGAATTCAATCTGGCTGTTTGAGGCGGGGTAGAAGTCATTATACACTAAGTCAAAATCTGCTCTCCAAATTCTTGCTCTGTTATACACATACCATCAGTGTTACCTGCACTGAGAACAGGGCAGCAACTGAAATCTAAACACTCTGATGACTACACGGACAGTTTCCTAATTTGCATTGCTGTGAATAGTCACATTAAAAGCTGTAAGAGTTTTTTGTAGAAACTGCCAAGATTAAACATAGTCCATGTTGAAATTCCATTATGGCCTTATGGACAGTTAATAATGAATATGCACTATTCTTCTTGTCACAGTTTTAAAATCAACAAAGTTCTACTGAGACAGCAATAGCAAAAAAAAAAAAGAAAAAAAAGGAAAAGGACTTGTAAAAAAATGAACTTTTTCTTTTGAAATAATGAAAACATCAGGCCTTTTAAATTTCATATCAGAATATATGAAAATAAAAAAATCATATTTTCATATTTACATTCTGGTAAAGAAAAGCAATCATATTTGTTAGGAGTAAGACTTATGGGAGCATTGTTCTAATGAACCAAACAAACTTACCAGCAGATGTAATGTTAACTTATCTGGTTAAAGACTTGGTCCTAAAATTTTGTGGATTTGTCTGTTGCAGAAAAGACAATTCAACTACTATCACTAATTAAATAAAGAAAAGATAATGTATACCCATGTTTATTCAGAAAACATGTAAGAAAATGTAAGAGAAAACTTTTGACTTCTTTTAAAAGCTATTTGTGCTGTAATAGGACAATTTTTGTTTAAAAATTCTTTACAAATATGTGCAATACTTTCTTTCCATGCATATTTAATAATGAAAAAAATAATTTTCAGTTTTGTTTATGTAAATTTAAATATTCTTCTTTTGACAGAACAATGTTTCTTTGCTTGGGTTATATGGTCTTGATGGCATATATTCAATATTTTCATTGTCAAATCAACAAATTTTCTATTAACTAATTTT
Organism: Aphelocoma coerulescens; assembly: GCF_041296385.1. Taxonomy (NCBI): domain Eukaryota; kingdom Metazoa; phylum Chordata; class Aves; order Passeriformes; family Corvidae; genus Aphelocoma; species Aphelocoma coerulescens. The sequence continues at coordinate 128,403,504 of NC_091015.1, forward strand.
TATAAAATTGGAGAAAATTTTCCTCCCAAAATTTAATGCTAGGCTTCATCTGCCTGATTTTGTAAACTTTTAAACAGAGGAGGTAAATTAAAATTTTATTGGAGATTTAATTTTTAATATATGGTGAATAGCTATTAAATCTGTATTAGTTTAAAACATATTATGGTCTTGCCAATACATCATTATCTCCCCAAAAGAGCAATTTGTAAGTGGTACTAAAAGCAGAAGTGCTGCTTTATTTGGAAAGGGACTCCCAATCATGCAATATGTTCATTTACTTTTTATTGGACAGCAAATATTCACAACTAGACTGTTGGGTTTTTTAGAGCACCAATTAAACAATTTTGAAGTGTTTGTGATTTGATCATATCACTCCTAAGGAGCCTTAAAAGTGGCACTGTACTGAGTTTTAGTTGGCTCTGCCAGTAATTCAGCTTCCAAAGCCACTGCCCTTTCTCCTCTCCCTGCCTGAAGCTGTGCGGTCCAGAGTGACTGAGATGCTGTGATTTACTCTGCACCCCCTGCACTGCCTGCACAATGCCAAGGAAAAGACTTCAGCAGATTCCTGGGGTCCTACTGCTGCCTCTCTTACTCCTGTGCTTGGTGGGAAGCAGAGTAAACTGCATCTGTGCATCCATCTAAACAAGCCTGTTTAAGTTAAGCCCCTACAAGATGTGTGTGATGGAAATGACCACAACACATGTCCATGAATTTACAAGCCCAACACAGCAATTACTACTTCTGCAGTATAACAATGCAGAACATGGGAAGAATTGTCTAAATACACAATAAGCCATTTAATTTTGCTAATTGTAGCAATTAGACTAGCTCACATGAAGCCCATGCTCTCAGCAGAAAGCCAAATGGAGTAAGTGGCAAACAGCCATTTGTGTACCAGAGACATTAATCCACCCTTGATTGTTTATAGAGCTATGTCTTTTCATTATGGCATTGAATCCATTCCTATTTATTCTGATAAAAGAGATAAAAGGCAAAATGAGAACAGATTCTTTTAAATCTGGGAATAAACAAAAGACCAACGCAACAGATTACTGCAGTTCACATGTAGTGATTTTTTTAAAACAAATTCTGCTATCATTTTCACTTGGCTGCAGCTTGCTGAGTGATCTGTTTCTGAGATGATTTCTCACATCTGGTGTGAGCAGACCTCATTACAGGAGACACAGAGATGACATTACAAAGCCTTGTTCATGCAAAGTTAGGGGAATGGTGTCACTGATGAAGAGATCATTTACAAAGCTGTTTTAACACAAGTGATCCCCTGGCACCATTTGTTTTACCTCAGTGACCTCAGTGCAGGACTTTGGTGAGATTTCTTCACATGTATGAACATGTCAAAGTCAGGCCCTGGCCTAGAATGAGCTACATGAATTCAGACCACGGTAGTGGAAGTCTTCACCTCCTCCCTCCAAACTGAACCCAGCTGGAGATTTGCTTAATGCCAAAAAGCCTGCATGTCACTCGGTTCAACCTGAAATACGTACGCTAAACTTAGTGCTGGCTCAGCATGAGTCACGGGTTTCTTATTCTTTCCTTTTTAGTTCAAACATTCAAGAATATATGCACTTTGACAGAGCTGCTGTTTTGTGATCCTTTTAAGAAGACTTTGAAAAATGTCTCTGAAACCAGTCATTTCCAGTGATTCTTACAAAAGCCAATTCCTGACCAGTACATTCATTAAAAGGAAATTTTTCTAACTGGGTAAGCTTGGCTCCTGTACTTACATTTTGCTCTGGATGCTTAGCATTTCATTCTTACACAGAGGATCTTATCTACCCACTAGTAAACCATGTGCCTCCTCTGAATCCTAGGGCAAAGAGAACAAGATGGAGGGCAAAAGGTCCCTTTCAGCCCATTTATGGGGTGATTTGCACGAGCCAGAGATGTCAAAGAGAAGCTTGTGTACAATTACAACAGATTTATACATATAGTTGCTATATTCATTGATAGAGATTTACAAGAAATTTTTATGTAAGTGACCAACTAATAGAAAGATCGAATCTCGACTTCTACCTGCGAGGCAGTGTAAAACAAAATCAGCCAAGAAACTTTAAAGTGTAACCAAAAATCTCATTTCAATGAATGGTTGGGATAAATTTAAAAATGTAACAGATTTGTCCATGTAACTAAATGCTCCATTCATAGAAAGAAAGATACGACTGCGGTGAGTTTTCTCTATCTGTAGGTTTCAGCCTCTTATTTCAGATTACTTTGGAAGCAATTGCTTCTGGCATGCTGCAGCTCTAGGAATGCTAGCAGGTTTTCTACACAAGATCTGTTCTGCTACAGGAAATCCACATCCTTTTAACAAAGCATTGAGTTTGGGGTAGTTTTTTTCACTAAACCTCACCAAAAGCATTTTTAGCATGAAATAGGTGTGTCCACTCAGCTACCTAGTGTGTAACAGTACTGCAAAACAGAATTTCACAGACCAGTGATTTCCTCAAGGTAGAAAAGCTGCTAGTGGAATGTCTAGAAGAGCCTGCAGAGACATGACACAGTGCTAAGGCAAGGCATAGACTGTGTTTGTGTGCTACAAGTCCACTCAGGGCAAGGCCTGGTCATAGTCCAGCAGTCTCTTCCCCACCTCATGCACCAAAGAGCCCACAAAAGAGAGGAAAACCATGTGCATGGGCTGGATGAAAGCCACCACACTTGGGGGCCAGGTATCTGGCACATTGCAGCACAGGTGCAGAGGTCAGTGCAGGCACATCAGAGGCCTCAGGCTCGTACTGTGTTCCTCCAAACTGCACTAACCAGGTGCTCCTGGACATTTTTAATGCCGGATATTCAAGCACTTGAAATTTGCCTCCTGGACTTAGATGCAACTGGGTCTTCACAGCACAAAGTTAGCTCAGCTCCTATTTCCCACCTAAGCCTGGCAGGATCCTCTGAGCAGGTATTCTCCTGCACATCTTACCTGAAAGAATTGGGTCCTCTGTGGTGCTATCAGATGGAGCTTTGCACAGAAATACTCATGAGGGCTTTTCCAGCAGTAAATTGGTGGTAAGCAGAGACCAAGGGGAGAGCCACATGCAGTGATCTCTTCCACTAGCAACGATTCATATCTCTAGCTACTATCTCTCAGGGGAAGGATAATAGGGCTGCACGCTGGTGAGGAGAAGGGCTCCCTGCCTCATGTTCTGAACTGTTCTTCCTCTTTGTGGAAAACATAAATGTGAACATACAAATGTAGACATGTGCAGTGTAGACATACTTCTAGTATTTTGACGTGTTCAGTCCTTTTAGTGTTGAGGACTCTGAAATTGTTGAGCACATTCAGTGCCATTGCCTACATCCAGCCAGAGTAATTAAAGTCTGCAGTAAACATCTGTGGCAGAATCAAAATCACTTTGCTCACCTTCCAACCTGACCAAAAGCTGTATGAACATGGTTAGCACTGTGACAAAGCCTGAATCTCTACATGCTGCCTTGAATCAGGTCTATTAATGCACCATGTGCTACTCTGGCCACGTTCGCCTGGTTTTTCTTTGGAGCTCAGACAGACTTTGTATGGACACCAGAGCTACACTTGTAGCTTATCTGTAGTTCCCTGAGCCCAAGTTTCATACACTTTGAGATCCCAGTTCTTTGCCAAACAAAGATCAGTTTGGGTTGAGCAAAGGGCAAAGAGGCTCTATGCTATCTAGCAAAGCATGTGGAGCAGACACGGTTTCTCTGGACGGTACATTTGAACCACCATTGTGTGCAAATTGCCCAGGTTATGGTGAATGCAAGACATTCAGTGTCCACAGCATGCTATGATGAATACTCTCTGTGAAAGTGTTTGGTTTCATCATAATAAAAATAGTAGGATCTTATCTCACACTTAGGAGCAAATTTACAGTATCAAATGCATTTATATATATATATACATGTGTGTATATATATGTGTGTGTGTGTGTGTGTGTGTGTGTGTGTTTGTGTTTGTGTATACACATGACAGTGAGTCCTGAGATTCTATTAGGATTCAATCTTACAATTCACTTAAATCCTAAGCCTAAAACAAAAAAAGGATCAGGAACATTGTCATCAAGGATTACCAAGTGATAACTGCAAAAAGAAAAGAATATTATTGGAAAACACATTCTAGTCATTATTGGAAACAGCCTTGCAATTTAATGTGCCAGCACTTTAACAAAAAATTATAGAGAAAATATGTCTAATGTTCTATTTCATATCTTAAATATTTTGGTAAAAGAACAGAGCAGCGATAATTGTGTGAAATAAAAAAAGATTTATCACATTTACTTAATCCAGGACAAAATCAATCATTTAGGAAAATGACAAAGTGATCAATTAAACTTTTGTTTCATGTAATGTAATGGTGGCTGTATTTGTTACACTATCAGTTATCATTGTCAGTAGTTTATGAAGGAAATAACCTGCAATAATTAGGATGGTTTACTTGCATTTTGACTGAAGAGCACTAAGGGTGTTTGTTATCCAACACATATGCAGTTTCCTGATACAAGCTGTCAGAAGGAAAGATTTGCTCTTGCACAGATTATGTACTGAAGATAAATTTCATATGCATGTATTTGAAAATTATACTCCTGTCAATTTAAATTTACCATGCATATGCAGTAACTATTTCTGAAATTCTAACTACTGATGTTTTTTTCAATATGTTCTGCATTATTATGTGTCAATCCCAGGCTGCTTCTTAGATAACATTTGATGAGAATTAATTTTAAATTTTAGGAAGCTGAGGAAGACACTACTAGCCAGTGAAGGCATTTGCTTCTCTGAAGTTCAGATACATGCCTAGAGTTCCTGACCTGTGTCACCATTCAGCATTAAGGACAATGTTTGAAAAAACTAGTATGTTTCCAAGGAGATCTGATTTATGGACAGAGATATCTAAAATTGTCATGACTGGTAAGACAATGGCAGTAGCGACAGAGGAAAAGGTCAAAAGTAGTCACTAATGGCTTCCAACATTATTCCCTGCATTTCCCCTTTTGGACATCCTATCAGCCAGCATCCACGTGCTGTGGTCACTCCTGGCACCAGCACTGTGGTGTTCACTCTGGCTGAAAGTAAAGAAAAAGTAGGCAGCTTGTTTCCATCTCCAGTTGTCCTTGGGTTATCGGGCTGGCCCACGGGACGTATTTCACTGAGAACACTTTAGCTATCAGTGAGATTGCCACACCAATCTGGGCAGGATTTAGCCTTTAGATAGCTCTGTGTGGACAATGAAAAATCTTCCTTTGTCAGCAGAGAGGGCAGCTGCCACTATTTATAGTCACAAAGTGCCAACATATTGTCATGTATTTGTGGCTGCTATCGATTCCTCCTTTTTTATTTTATTGGAACTGCTTGGAACTTGTCGAGCTGCACCAAGGTTGATTTGCAGCTAATTAATTCAACAGACATTTTTAATCTTGCAAATTTGTGGCTTGTAATACAGTAATCAAGGTCCTGTGAGCAAACATTAATCAGTTCAGAGGAAAAAAAAGCCATTGTTAGCTGTGTTCAGTGAGGTGCCCACACTGGAAAGAGAGATCTAGAAGAAACTCATCCTAGCTAAGCTTTCATCTTTCATCTTATGAAACATTTATCTATTTGATTTGTTTCATACATGAAAGGAGTTGTCTTTTAAAGAGAACTGCTAGGGTTGAGACAGCTTTAGTTACCATCAATGAGGAACTGGCCAAATTTCCTTCTGGTCATCTATTCATCTTATCAGCCAAAAATTCACTCTATCCAGCAGCAATACAGTTTCATTTTTGAGATGATTGTACTGATTGTGTAACTGTTTATCCTGGAGAAATTACTGTAACAAAACGCATGCTATACATAGCAACAGCACTAAGAACTGGGTGAATTATACTGTTTTTCATTGCTTTTAACACACAAGTGGATTTTAGCGGCTTTGACATGAAGCAGAAGGTAAAAAAAAAAAAAAAAAAAAAAAAAAAAAAAAAAAAAAAAAAGAATGCTGCTTACAAAGGTATCTGAATAATGGAAAGCTTGTGATCAGCAAAGCACTTAAATTTTTTCATCATCAAAAATGGTGTAGGTTAGTACACTTGCAATTTTATAAAAATCAGGGAGAATCAGTGGGTGGTTTAATATTTAGCCTAACTCTGGTACTTGGAGGAACACACAGCAACATGGGACTCAGCAAGAGCTCTGGCTTGGGACCCTCCTAAAACAGAATTTTCAGGTGGGATGATGTCCCAGCCCCCTCCAGTCAGGCTGCACAGGGCACACATGTGAGTGATCTGTTCACATGTTTTATTGTGGAAGCATCCCCTGTAGTGACCTTAGCAAGGAGGCCAGAGATCAAAAAGCCACAAAACCAAAAGGATGATTCCTGTGGTCAAGATTAAGAGATGTTTGTGAAACACTGTGGAAAAGCTGCCCCTGCTGTTTCAGTGGATAAAAGGAGGAGCAGAGTCTTTTAACAGCAAAAAAACCCCCAAAACTCTAACCAACAAACCTTGATGCCAAAACACTATTTATGGTGCAGTTACTCTCTCGTCTGGGAAAGATGTTGACTGAGAAAATTCTTGATGTGTTACAAACTAACTGAACCACATAGGGAGACAGTGAAAGATACTTCTTAGATATAACTTTGTTGCTATTGGCAGGAGTTGTTGATTAGAACTAAGATACAAAAGTGTCTCAAACTAAGTCCTGGGAGACAAGGACTTTGTATGGCAGTTATGCCAGTGATTGCTAAATTTAGAAATGATAGATCTTTGTAATAGATTATGGGTCAGAGAGCCTTATTGCCTTCTTTATAGAGGATAAATCTCAGATGGCTTCCACAAAAAAAAAAAAAAAAAAAAAAAAAAAAAAAAAAAAGTTTAAAATAGGCCCAGAAGATTGTCTTTTCTGTATATGAACTACTATAGGCTTGGTGTTGTTCAACTGGTTGTGCATTTTCTCATGCTCTCAATGTCTCACAGGGTACATCCATGAGCAAACAGTGGGTTTGCAGGTGCATGTTCCTTTATTGCTAATAGTCCTCACATCCACTTCTTCATGCATAGATGAGGAGCACATGGATGGGACAGTATAAAGGCACAGCTCAGGAAAAAAAGGTAGAGAAGTTGGAGATCAGTAGATGTGGTAGAAGCCTTATAATTAGGAAAGGGCCGTGAAGCTTTAGAGTAGGTGAGCCTTCATAGCATTTGTTCATGCTCAGGTATTCTGTCACACAGCTCCTCATGGAAATTACTGTTGAAAGACTTCCAGCTATATTAGATGTTATCATCAATTCTTGCTTGTTTAGTAGCAGAAACAGTCTCATCCTGATTTCAGTAGAAAACACTGTGGTGTTGTCTGTAACCTCATGTGTGATCCATAGGTGCAGCATATCATGCTAGGCCTGTTTTCTTCAATGATTTACTCAGAAAGGTTGGCAAAGCTTACTAGATACTGTTCGGATATTTTCCTTGCTTTCATTTTTCTCTTGTGCTTATGAGTCTCATATGCAAACCTCACCAATGAGAAAAGGCAATGCTCAGGTTATCTAAGAAACTTTCTTTTCTCATATCATAGTACAAAACTCAAAAATTCTTTTGCATAACACCTGGCTGTGGGATAACCTCTATAGTTAAGAAGGAAAACCAAGATAGAAATGCAAGCACTGAAGTAATTTTCTCAATTGCAAAGCAAGAATTTTATTAAAGACAGCTGTCACATCTTGATTTTACTTCAGGTCAGCTGATTTTACTTCATCATTCCAAAGCCTTGTTATATACCCATAGCAACATAAAAGTTGGTATCTTTTGTTTCTGAGGTAATTTCTGACTCACAGAATAGCCACTAATAGGGATCATGTTGGATTAGCAAACAAGGATCTGCCATCCCACTGCAGTTCTTCTTTAACAGGACTGCAGTTCCTTTAAATCAATTCCCATTGATTCTCAAGGGCAGAAGCTGTCCCCTGTGCAATTTGTTCTGCTTGAGGGGACAGATATTTTGCTGTCTGTTCTCCGAGTTCTGTGTTATTAACAAGCTAATGTTTACTCTAACAAATGAGAATCACTGTATTTTCCTGCAGGTGCCATTCTGTCAGTGGCAGCTCTGTTGTTCTTCCCATGCTTGCTCACCTGCCTCTTTAATCAAATGTTAACTTAACAATTGTTATTTCAAATGCTGCAGAGACATGCAAAACCCAGTGTGACTTCTGGATTTGACCTGTGGCATTAGCAAATGGGAGATTCATCTTCTCACTGTAAGCCGAGTGCATTGGAAATGGTATCCTCTGGGATGCAGTAAACACAGTTCATTATCATATTGGTCTTACAGCAGTTTTCCAGAGTGCAGCTGTGCTTTGAAACTTTGTGCAGCTCTCTGTAATCTTCTTGTATGAAAAAAAGAAAAGAAGAAAAGAAAAAAGAAAAGAAAAGAAAAGAAAAGAAAAGAAAAGAAAAGAAAAGAAAAGAAAAGAAAAGAAAAGAAAAGAAAAGAAAAGAAAAGAAAAGAAAAGAAAAGAAAAGAAAAGAGAAAAGAAAAGAAAAGAAAAGAAAAGAAAAAAGAAAAGAAAAGAAAAGAAAAGAAAAGAAAAGAAAAGAAAAGAAAAGAAAAGAAAAGAAAAGAAAAGAAAAGAAAAGAAGAACTTTCAATTTTTTAATTGTTCTTCCTCAGCATATTTTGTTCTCCTGAAATCTGCAATGTGCAAGGAGCGTGTCAGCCAATTCGCATTGGATATTTCAAATGGATTCCTACAAAATATATTAATTAACCCAGTACTAATTAAAAAGAGCATATTCTCCATTCATTACAGCAAAATGTATACTCAGATAAAGCTAACTAATTTGTGTGTTCTTCCACCCTCCATTTCTTAATGTACAGAACTCCAAGTCTGTGTTCAGGTTGACTGGTGGATTTGATTTGGTTTGGGGAAACATGCAAAAGTTTTTCTAGGCTGTTAGTAAAACAAGGGAGCCTTCAAAGCAATTTCACACGAGGCAAATGATCCTAAAACACAGACTTGATAACACCTGTGCTTACAAAACCATCTTCAATAATCTACAGCTAAGCAAAAAAAACCAACCAAAAGACAGTCTTAGAGGACTGATGGAGAAACTTTGCCTGGTGCACATGTCAATAAGTCATACTTACACCAATGCTCTGGACAGGAGCATTTATTATACTGGAATTTGCTTTGATTACAGGCAGTTTATAATCATAAAGGGCTTCCCTGAAGGTCCACCACAGCAAATGGATTACTTTCTTTTGACTTTAATGGAGTCCAGTAAGCCCCAGGAGAAAGCACATGGGCATTTTGCTTTTAAATTTCACAATGCCGGTCTAAGTAAAATTTATTTTTTAAGGAATCTCTTTAATAACTACGTCACAGTTCACTAGAAGTTTACTGTCAAGTGAAATTTTCAGTCATTGTGCACCCAAATACTGATTTGGCTAAGTTATTGAAAATGTCTGAGGAAGCAATATCAGGCTTTGTATTAAAAAAATAGTCTACGGGAAATAATACTAAAGCATTTCTAGGTCTTCCAATTCTGTTAGTCACTGGATGAGGCCAAGATACCTGGCTGGATTCCAGGATAAATTAAAATGTCTGTTTAAATTTTCAGATAGCTTGTGAATATATTAATTATATTTTATATTTTCTATTAAATAAAAACTGTCATTTGAGCTATACATTTCAATTTCAGTTTCTAGACAAATATACATCTTTTTGTACAGTCCAAGTCACTGGACTCCAAGGAAAAACTTGGACAAGTTGGGGTAGTGAGATTTTATCCTAAGCTCAGGCAAGTGTCCTGTTTTTCTACCCAGCCTGCTCTCCAGCCCTCCATGATACTTGTCTGTCATTCTTCACTGCTGAAATCCCTGAAAATGGATCTAGCATTTGGATCCTGACAAATTTCATCTCATTCTTTAGTGCTGGGTCGTGCAGCCATCAGACAGATGCAGCTCAATTGCACAAGGATAGGGATCAGGCAGGCACAGGCAGATCCTCTTCTCTGCCAGATTCTCCAGTGGCTACCAGTGACACAACTGAATTGGTGATGGGAATGGAGACTGCTTCTGCTTGGAGCAGATATTGGCTGTGAGTACTGAGACTTGGAAATATTACTTGTATTTTGAAAGGAAATGTGGCAAATAAAAGTTCTGATGCGGTGAAGAGGATGTCTACATGTGTCAAGTACTCACAATGCCAACACACTGAAACATCGAGATGGATTCCCTAGGCTGTAGAGGATTGTCTTTCCTGTTTTTTCACATGCAGAAAAACTATTTTTACATCCTTTGCAAAAATGTGCCTTTTATCACCTTTGTGTTTTATGAAATCTGATCTGAAAAAATATTTCTTCCCTCTTCAAAATCTGAGCATCTATTTCTGCTTAGGTTTACATAAAGCTACAAAACCTTGACTTCTCTGAGAAACTCCCTCTCACGTTCAAAAATCTGAGCAATTGAGCAGAAACTCCTGAAAACATTTTGGGGAAAGCTACCATATCATGCCACATCAAGAAATCTCACAATCTTCTAGTTTTCCATCTAGTTATAGCAGGAAAAATTAAAAGGCCATGATGTGAAGGATGTCCAAGTGTAATTGGCCATTACCAGCTCTGCCACCATAGCACATACAGTCAGCTATCTGTGAACATCAGTGACTCCTCATTTTGGGCTGTCAGAGATGAAGCTGGACAAAATCACACATCACTTTTGAAAATCATATTTACAATACAGAGAGCTTAGAATGGTAAAATTGAGGGGGAAAGAAAATAAAAAGAAAAAGAAAAAAGAAAAAGAAGGAAGAAAAGGGCTTCAGGATTTCCCTGTTTAATAGAAAATAAAAATTAAAAGTGTGGCCTGTGCACACATTTCAGAAGTATAAATCCTACTTTTTCACAAGTCAGTCAAAAAAAAAAGGAAACCACTAATACTAGAACTATTTCAGTTTGTGATGCCCGCTGCTGGGATGCTCTTCAAGCCAGGTGCAGAATTCATGACAGTAAATTGCACATACCCATGTCGTGGCCATCAGCAGAGGGATCTAACAGTAGGACTCAGAAGAGCCAGCAGATTGCATGTTTAGTAATGTGATGGTTTTAGGTTGTTGAGGACAGGAACACATCTCCAAATTGATGTGTCTCCTGCAAGTAGGTGCTTTTTTCGTGAAATTCATTCCCAGAGCTTGAAGACTTCTCATGCACCTGTGCACTCCATTTGGGCATTTTGCTAAAGAAATCTTTCTAGACAGAAATGGAAAGGAAGGCTGGGTCTGCCCCTCTGCCAGGGGCTGTTGGTGGAGCTCTGGGACCATGATGCAAGCTAAAATCCCAATTCATCCTGAGTGGACTCAAGCAAACACTTCCTTGGAGACTGTCCTCTCTGCCGGAGGGGGAGCACTGTCCTTCTCTCCAGATGAGAAAAGAGAGCTGTGAGAGCTGAAATGCAGCAGTTCTGGGCACAGGCAGGAGGGCCCAAGAGGAGCTGTAACTGTGCTCCAAAGTGGAAGCTGATCCTCTCTTTGGTGCATAGGGTCACTGCCTGGGTTAGGTGTGCACACACCAGCCCTGCAGGAACATCGCTAGGGGGATCCCCACAACATGGGCACATCCCACATAGATCCAGGCATGTGGGTACATCCCAGGCAGGTTCCCAGGACATCTCTCCAATCAGTCCCTGGGAGGCAGAGGCACAGGATCCCTGGTCCTGTCACTCTCAGGTGAGCTCAGTAGAGGATGGGTGTGTAGAAGTTCACCCAAGGTGAGATGGTGGTGCTTCCAGGCACACATGGCAGCATACCTTCAGGCACTCTCAGTATATTTCTACCTTCCAGGAGCTTCAGTCCCAGAGGTCAACCAGATCTCATGTGATGCCTGATAAAAAGTAAATGACTTCCTAACACTATACAAAGCCTGTAAAAAATGCACATGCAAATACACTCAAATACTTGAAATTAAAATTCTAATAGTATATTCTGTTTTTATTTGTATGTTATTACTACTTTTTTTTTTCAGAAGTCATAAATTTTCTTGTTTTAAGTTGTTGCATAATATAAAATTAATTCCAGATGAGTGGGTTTTTACTGTCCTTGTTTTAGTTTTTTCAGTTATTTTTCATAAATATATTTTACATCTAACTACCTCAGCTGACTTTTGTTTTGTTTTGTCGCATATGAAGTCATGCACTTTCTATATTTGGGGATGTGGGGGGAGGAATTATTTCAATTTTGAATAACCAGGTTCAAAGCCATGTTGATCAATTTATAGAGGAGATCAGTTTAAGAAGACATAACTATTGACAGTTGCAGAACATACATTTTATTTTTAGGTTCTGTTGGGGTATAGTTTAACAAAAAAACACCATAAGCTGCTTATTAATTTGCCTTAAAAATGTATGCTCTTTCCTATTCAAGTTGTGTTATTTAACTCTTCTCTTGTACACAATTTATGTGACAAAGACTAACATAACAGTTGGCAGATAAACAGCAAATTGAACAGAATGGACCAATAGTTTCTCAGTTCTCTGTCGTAAACTGTTGCATTATACACTGATTGTGCTAAAAGAATTGTTACTGTGCTTATACTCCTTAGTCACCACTGCAGAAATAAAGTGATGGAAGATCACATTTGTGTTTATGGAACAGTGTAGATAACCCCTCCCCCCCCAGTACAAGCACAGTGACTAGAGGTGAATGATAATCATTGCAGAACTTGTGCTTTGACTTGTAAACATTGTAAAAATGTATTTGGTATTTTATTTCAAATGAAGAATCAAAATAGTTATAAAAAAAAAGAAAAAGAAAAAGAAATCTTCCTGTAAATATATATATTCTGAATCCATGTATACAAACATTCCTTTAGAGTTCAGATTGTGAAGAGTGTCTTTATTGGCTAGAGACCGCTGCCTCCCGTGGCAGAGGTTACATGTGCTATAGTAAAGAACACAGTGTGTGAAGTATTTGATGTACTGCAGTACCATAGTTATTTTGGTCTGTTAAGTAAGTTGCAATTTGTGATGAAATGAAGTTGAAAGTAGTGCTTCATACTAACAAATTTCCTTGGTTACAACTTGATTTTTCTTGTAAAACTTAAAAGGGAAACTTGAAAATTTTATATATTTGGATTTTGTAGATTTTTTTTATTTTATTGCAACACAAGGTACCAAAATCATTAAATAAAGTACACTGTGGTCATTTTACCCTGTCTCTTGAGTCCTTTTTAAAACTCTTTTATCCTAGGGGATCAGAAAAAAAGAATGCTAACTTTTGAGCTTCTGAAATTATTAGCAAAGAAGACAAAATTTGCCCCAGCTTGGATAATGGTTTGGGACAGATGATCTCTAGAGATCTTCTCCACTAGTAAATATTTTATGCTTCTAGGCAGTATTACCACAGGACCTCCCATCCCTGAACATGGGAGTGATGCAAGGGGCTCCCAGGTTACCCCTGGGACTGGGAGAAGATTTTACCTGGGGCTTGGACAACCTTACATATGTTTTCCCAGCAGGGATGCCCAGGAAATCAGTAGATACCCCAGCAGGCATCTCACCCAGGGCAGCAGAAGAGGGTGCTCAGGCCACCATGGATGAGGCTCTATGTGCAGTCTTGACAGAAGACCTCTAGAACAGCTGCCCTTGCCCAGGGAGCAGGTCAGCAGATCCTCCCCACTCCTCAGCCACTTTGGTTCAAAGTGCTCTCCAACACGGGGCCACACTCCCCAGCTGCCCCCTGGCCCATCCACAACACCAAGCAAGGGAGAGGCAAGAGGAGCTTGACCCTGCCACTGGAAAGGGAGATTTCTGAGCTCTGATCTCAGGGCTGTCCAGGGAGTGCAGAAACCCAGGATTCTTCCATCACCTGAGAAGGGCACCGGTCACAGGGAACAGAAGAAGGTGCTTTGTTGTTTTTAAACCCCCTTCAGACTCCTGAAAGGATCATCATTCAGTGGTACCCATCAAGTAGTGGAGAGGGGAGAGCTGAGCCTCACTCCAGTCTTGTCTTGACCCAAATAATTGGGAAAAACTCCAGGGAAGATGCAGAAAGACGCCTGCTGGGCAACTCCTTAAATCACTGAACTATTACACAAGTTGTTGCTGTCTTTGGCAGCATCTCCATTATCCTTGATAGCCCTCTTGGCCTTCATTGCCACATTTGCGTGTGCAATGCCACCTCAAGCAGCAGCCAAAGTTTGTTCAAGAAAGGCAAGCTCCTAGATGCCTCAGCCTTTCTGTCCCACAGCCATGTTCCCATTCCTTCTTAGACACTGCTTCTTGGCCTTCCTCAGGTGATAAAGAAAGGGAGATGAGGGGGAAACAACCCACAAAACAATTAAATAACTGTCATGAGTTGAAAGAGAGGAAAGAATATATATGTATGGATGTATATATCCTGGGTAAGTGAATTTTCAAGTAGGGATGATATGTGACTGATTGTTAGAGGGCTTGTTTTTCATGTGTATCTGTTGTGTGGCTAAGGGTTTGAAGGGAGAAGTTTATTTTAGCTTGGAAAAGCATAATGGAAGGAGAAGCAGCCCAGCAGTACTACTGGGATTATTTCACATAAGTCCTAAATCCTCAGTGCCTATAACCCTGTGAATCCCCACCAAAGGCTCCAAAACCAGTAAGCAAGTAATAGAAACACACTTTTAAATATTTTTTCCCCCTAGCATGGTTTCCTACTCCTCTCCCCAAATGCAGACTGCACGGGACACATTAACTGGGTGGGCTGCTGCCACAGTGGGGTCTAGTTAGCTTGGGGTAAAAAGGATTTATTTTGCATGGTTTTATGCAAATTATTTACCTCTGGGGAAAAAGCTTTCTCCAGGGGATGTTTAATGAAAACCTACATGAAAGAATCAGAGCAGCTTCTTTTTAGGCTGAACAAAGGTAGTAGACAGTTTAATTAGATTCTTTACAACAGAAAGAGAGAAAAAATTTGCAAGTGGGTTGAAAAGTGCTTATTCAGAGTACTTCTTGTCTCTCCTGCCTTGAAAGAATAGACATGTCTATAGTTTCAGGGAAAAAGAAGAAAATCTGAAAAACTAAATACAGTGACTTGGTAATAAATGTCCTGAATGTCTTGGCAAAACTAAGCAAGCAGGGTTTTTCTCCTACTTTACTTAGTTTGGGAGCTAATAAGAGGCTGGGCTGAATACTGTGCTAATAATAGACCTAGAGACCTGTGTGCATGGGAAAGAGCAGTGTCTTTGTCCTATAGCAATGGGGAACCTGGAAAGGTGGATTAGAGACAAGAAGATAGGGGTTTTTCTCCTGAATGTTGCACAGGTACAAGAGGCTGTATAAGGTTCAGTGATTTCAGAAACAAAGCCGGAAAGCAGAAAAGTAAGTACTGATGTGCAGTATTTTTGCTGTGGGAGCATTTCAGACCCATAGTCAAGCATAGAACCGCAGGTGAATTTGAGGTGAAGATGGGTTGGAAATCTACTCCCAGGCATGGTTTTGGGCTAAACACACTCTGAAGTACACTATTCTCTAAGGTGTGTTGTCCACACAACAATGCATTTTTTATCTACTTTACACCGGTGTTTTTCTCACATGCTCATGTGCACTCCGTTCCAACGGGAAGAGAGCTCAGCTCGCTGACAAAAAGCTCCGGAGGAGTAGAGCCAGGCTGAGTGGAAGGGTGGCTTTCCCTGCCTTTGCTGCCACCTAGCACAGCGGGCCGTGCACGCCGTGGGCTTCACAGGCTGCCCTTCAGCACGAGGCTTCATCCAAGGCAGAAGGATTTCTCGTTTACAAGAGGCTATACGAAAAAAATTGATGCTCACACTCACTCTGTCTTTCAGCAACCCATTTAAATCAGGTTCTTGTTAAGTGCTTGTAAAGAGCACAAGCTTTGCTGCCATGATCACACCCAAGGTACACCTGCTGCTTCCTGCTGCTGTGTGGCTGCCATGTGTGCTCACAGGAATTACTCTGTTAACCAAGCTGACCAGCTTTTGGAAGGCATGATCACTGATAATGCCTCAAAACATGGAAGGATGAGTTTAAGTACATTACTACTATAAATAATTGGAATTGAGCTCCTGGATTATTAAGAATATTGTGGTCTGCTCTATTTCTCACTCTTGTAGTGAGACAAGAGGCACAATGACCAGCCTCAGCTTGGCCACCCTCTGCAAACCAGTTATTTTGCAACTTGCAGTTAAATGAAAGTAAGAGGGAAGATCTGGAGTCTCTGTCAGACTGAGTGAGCAGCGTTACACAACTCAGCCTTTCTGTATTTCACATTTATCCCTACTGATCTTTTTTTCTTGTCTGATGGTTTTGTAACTCTTCCAAGATTCTCCCTTTAAGGCATTTTCCTTTTGTATGCATTTCTTCATCTATTTTAAATGCCCATTTGTCTCTGATATTTGTTTTTGTGTTTTCCTTTGGGGATTTGTTTTGCTTTGGGCTCTGCTTCCCATCTGTTATGTTTGAGACTATGTTTCAAGTGCTGTCACCTTTTCATGCTAACTTTGATTCCAGCTGACTGTGTTGGTGCAGCAGTTGTGAGGAGCTATGTGGTTACATTACAGGTAACATTCTGTGACGTTTTATCAGAGGTCTGATGTCCTGAGGGATGTTCTAACAATGTCCTGAAAAAAGCAGGAAAATTAACCATCTCTCAACTTCTCTGCCTGTCAGTGTTTTGTTAGGTACCCTGTGCCATCTTCTGCCTACATTTTCACCCCAGGATCCATTGTGTTGACTTGGAATTTCTGTGATTTTATATGTGACTTCACCTAGCCCATATTTTAAAATCTAGAAAGACCCAAACCAAACTAAGGAGATTCTTCCTTAGCTGTTTCATAATATCCTAGACCAATCACCATTTCCCAAGAACATAAATAATTACCCTGTGCTTAAACTCTGCTTTAGCATAAATCATATAGCATGTCTTAATGATGTCCTTTAATGACATCCCCAAATATTTTACTCATGTGAGCAGCTTACACAGTGCAGTGTGCACTGTATTTGTAAAGAAAAAATGAGGTTGGAGCTTCAGTTCCATTATTTGGTTTAAAGGCAGAAGTGGGCTGCTTTGCCTCCTGTGAGAAGTGCTGGTGCTCACACAGGGGTTACAGCTCTCCTCTCTCTGACCCATCTGCTGGCAGCCAGGGCATTACTGGCTATGAAG
The DNA here is from genome assembly GCF_041296385.1 of Aphelocoma coerulescens. Lineage (NCBI taxonomy): Eukaryota > Metazoa > Chordata > Aves > Passeriformes > Corvidae > Aphelocoma > Aphelocoma coerulescens. The sequence goes on from NC_091015.1 coordinate 128,420,608, forward strand.
AATAACTATGCCTCATGGTTATATCTTTCTTTAAAGTGGCATCAACTCCTATGTGTGACTTGTAACTAATAATGAATTAAGCTTAGCCTTTAGATGGGCTTTTGGTTATATATCTGACCCATTTCATATAGAAAGTTATAATTATCCAGCTTCATTCTATTTATGTAGTTACCAGTTTTTTTACATTTGATCCCATCACCTGATACCAAACTGTTACTCTGTGCTGATAAGACATGAGATTTCAGTGATAGCATTTTCTTCAACACCCTAATGGGACAGGATTTCATTAGAGGGGTGTATTATCTAACACATAAAATTATTTTACCTTGCCTGTAGAGGACCTCTGTGAGGCTTTATTTCAGGAAGAATTTCAGGGTGAAACTTCTGTCTTTGATATCCTTGTATTGATTCCTAGACTCAGACACCTTCAGAAAATATGCAATTAAATGAGAAACATTCTCAGAAATTAGGAAAGTGGTCCTTAGTATTCATTCTCAGTGCTCAGTTGAATGTCTGACACATCATGATGGTGAGACTTTAAGATGTGGGCTGGGGAGCAAGGAATATAAAGGACCATTTCTGCTCCTGCCTGAACCTGTCACCCAGCCCCTACAGGAGATCACCTCTGGCTCCTGCCCATTTTAAAGGCTGTTGTTCCTCCCGCTTGGCACAGGAGCATTGCTGCTTTGTCTGGATTCCTCTCACCTACCATGCAGCCCCATGGAATTGCACAGGGGCAAGCTGGACTTAGCACTCCTCACCAGTGTGTGGTTTGGGTGGTGACATGGCTAATGATCTGATCCAGTATGGCACATGTCCTCCCTCAGCACTGGCTGAAAGTCACTGCACTGTGTTTCCAATCAGGTATGCCATGGTAGTGCATGCAAGTAGGACACGAGAAATCTCAATTTTAAATTTAACTTTTTCAACATTGTTTTGAATACAGATCTCCTAAAACCTTTTCTTTAATTAACTTTTCTTGCATAGATAATTCATTTTTACCAGCAGCCTATGCTACAGGATGCTTCTGACTGTGCACAGAGATAATATACTCTCTTTTTATTTCTGCCTGAAGCAGAATTAAAATAGGAAGTGAAGTTTTGGTTGCACTTTTATCCTTTGGAGTAGTTTTTCTTGTGTGCACGTGTGCAACCTCTTTTGAGATTATAGCTCTTACATTTCCTAAAGGAAGACTCAGAAAAAACAGGACAGCCTTAGAGAAAAACAAAAAATCTTGGAAGAACATAAAAGTCTTGTGTTCATTACAGTTTGCCTTGAAGACTTCATCTGACATTTCTCTGAAGCCTCAGTTATCAGAAGCAGTCATTTGCTCTGCATTATCTACTACCTCGATTCAAAAGAAGTACTAAAGCAGTGCCATTCGAATTCAGACAGGAAGACAGGTCCCAAGGGAGATGCTCTGCCGCTTGTGAAGGCAGCTGGTTAGGGGGAAGAAAGCAGAGAAGCTTCTAGGCTCAGGATCTCTCTGTGATTTATCTTTAACTGCCTGGGACAAATATACAAAGACTCTGTGGCAGGGTGTCAAGGCAGATCAAACTGTGCAGCAGCAGTGAGCAGAGCCAGCAAGGACATACAGCCGGTCAGACATGGTAGGGAGGGCGAGAAATGGAGCTGGGCACCATGTCCTGCTGCCTTGCCAGAGCTGAGCTTTGATCTGTGGCAGGGCACTGCTCCTTCTTCTGGCACTTTCCAGGCCCCACATGTCTGGTTTTTGAGCAGAGGCTGTGAAGAGAACTTTTTCATACTGGCTTTTTCAGTCCACATCAGGCTGCAAGAACAACTGGGTGCCTGTGTGCCAGCTCGCATTGCTGCTGGCTCGGACAGCGCACGGTGCCGGTCGGAGCTCTTCCTGCAAGCTGTCAGGACACGAATGCAGCATCTGGTGTGAGTGCTCAGAGGTGCTCAGCTAGTGTTCAAAGGAATAATCTCTGCTTCAGCAATGTGGGTTTCCACTTGTGCCAAGGCAGCAATGTTTTAAATTCCCCATGCCCTTATTGTTCCTGACATCAGAAGCACCACCTGCAAACTTACTTACAGCCAATATGCTCGGGGGGAAAAAATGAAAAAGCAGAGGCCAAAGTGTTAGAAAACCTTTTCACCCTCCAAGGTTCCCTGCTCAAAGGTCCTTCCTTCCCTTGCCATCAGATGCCAGCAAAGGAGATGCCATGTTTGGGGTTTTCCATGATATGTGTTATGGCATTTCTAAGTGTGAACTGGGCAGACTTAACTCCATGAGGTGGGCAGGCAGGGAGTTCTGCTTTCAGGCTGGCCAGGGTAAATATCTTAAGGAATTGGCATATAAAAAATTTTCCTTTCCTCTTACAAAGGGGAATAACTGCACTATCTAAGCCATGTTGAGCCATCACAGAATATCCTGAGTTCGAAGGAACCCACAAGATCATCAAGTCCAAATCCCTGCCCCACACAGCACCACCCCCAAGAGTCACACCATGTGCCTGAGAGCACTGTCCAAATGTCTCTTGAGCTCTGTCAGGCTGGTGCTGTGACCACTTCACTGGGAGCCTGTTGCAGGGCCCAAACACCCGCTGGGTGAAGAACTTTTTTCTAATATCCAACCTAAACCTCCCATGACACAACTTCAGACCATTCCCTGTCACTGGTCACCAGAAAAAGAGATTGATCCCTGGCCCTCTGCTTCCCTTCACGAGGAAGTTCCTCAGTCTCCTCTTTTCTAGACTGAATAAACCAAGTGACCTCAGCTATTTCTCATCCATCTTGCATTTTGACAGCTTTTGTAACTTAAGACAACCTGCCTTACTAAGTAATGTTTGTGATAGTGGCAGCTAAAGTTGGTGATTTTATATTAGGATGGTTGTAATGATGCAGCACTGCTCACTAAACAAAAATGTATGTAATGAAAAAGGGGGGAAAAACAGCCCAGCAACCTGTACAGGATCAAGTATTTCCATTCCAGATGCACTGTTGCTACACAAATGGATTCTTGGGAGAAATAAACCTTCAACTTTTCTCCTAAAATGTAAGGTAAACCCAGCACACACACACAGCAGTATGGGATGCCAGGAAGGGAAATTTGGGTCATGGGCATATGAATTACTTGGAGCCAGTGATGTTTTCTTCATTTGACTTACTAATTTACTTCATGCAGCTGCCAACACTTGCTGCACCTCTTAAAATTGACTTTGCCCCACCCCAGCAGTAGCACATTTATATTGGGCTGAATCACCGTCACCTTCTCCAACACATCCTGCCTGTGCTCAGCCAAACATCTTTTTCTCTCTCCAGTTGCAAAATAGTAGCTGCTCCCAGCAGTTGAGTATTAAATCTGATCAAATTCGATGGAAGCAGGCCCTCATTCTGTCCCAAAAGAGCTGATACTACAGACTCACATGTTTTCCTTTGAGTGCCTGTCTCTGCTGCTGTCTCTTGCCTGGCACACTGCCTGGAAAGGAGGAGGGACTGTTGAAACAGGATGGCTTGCCAAAGAAATCAAGCTCCTTTGGAAGAAAGGCCCAGTATGAAAATTTCAGCCTTTTTTGGGATGTCCCCTTTCTACAGGTGAAATACACTTTTATATTTGAAAATATCAGGTTCCCTCACTGTGAAACCTGTTAGTTGTTTGTGGTTTTTTCTCTGCAGTGCAGGAATATCCTGATATATATAATGTATATATATCTTCATAGATATAATAAAAAAAATATTTGTTGAGGTGGAAACATTATTCAGGAACCAGAGTGTTTCTGGCTTTATTTGCCACAATGTGAGCGTGCTGCTAACACAGATGTTATATCCTACTTTTGACATTGGAAATGGGGCCCAAATCTTCAGAGATGGGAAAATTCATAATTGATGAAAACTTCCTATAGACCTAGTTCCAACAATTGTAAAGATCTGCATTAAAATTAGGAGCTTGGGCTACAGAAATAATTATTTGCTTGCTATCTATTTTTGCTGCATGGTTTAAAGGGACAATCTGTTAGAAATCAGCACATCTACAGAAACTGCCTGGTTCACCAGCTAATAAAAATGATTAAGTGTAATAATGACAAAGCAAGCATGAATGATATCATCTTGACATTTGCAAAGCCCAGGTGGATTGAATAATAATGGTCTGCTACTTGCCTTGCAACAGCAGCTGAAGTAGGTTCCATGCTCCTGTTTATACTAAATGAACAGGGCATCACAAAAACACACACGACACTTACCTATGCTGCTGTGTAAAAATAGTTTCCAGTCCTGCAGCCATTAATGTAAGATGAGTTAAGAAACTAAAGATGGATTGATGCATTCCAACAGCTGAGATTTTATGGCTGCCTTTTTAGGTCAGCTCTCTACTCTCATCCTTTCTTGAAGTGTGTTTTTGGGCCCTGGTGGGTGTTTAGCTGCCCACATGCCAGGCTCTTCTGACTCACCTTGCTGCAGACAGCAATAAAAGCCATCCTCCAAATTTAAATGCTTGACAAACTGTACATCCACTGGCTCACAAGGAGAGCTTTGCAAATGAAGCACTGGGCATGGAGTAACCAAAGCAACTTAAAAGTGATTTCAGCTCAACTTCAGACCCTTTGCTGCACCAGCAGGGTGGAATAAACCACACAGTATAAGTGTCTATTGGTTCATTTACTACAGCTGCTATGCAGAAAGCTTATTGCCTCCTAGAAATGGTATTTGTGCATACTGTAGGATGACAGAAAAATATCAGAAGTTCTTTATACAAATCTTCCTCTCGTTAGAAAAGCAGCTTTCCCTTATCAAGTTTGCTCTCTATGGGGATCTTAAGGAGGTGGTGGGATGGGCACAAAGACCTGAACTTAACCACATTACCTGAGCCAGCCCTGGGCTGAACAAGATATTCCAGGGCACATGACGCACTGGAAACAAGGTGGCTGGGTCAGCCAGGCTGCTGCCTCTTCCTCTGACTGCTCTGCACAGGCAGCCAGGGCAGCACCACACCGTGCACTGCCCCAGACCCGGGGAACCACAGGTGCTTGAGCTTGCTTCAACCCCCTCCAAAAGCAAAGCTTTACTGGGATTTAAGCCTTGTCCTAAAGACCCTGGGTATCATCACAGGGGATGGCTGCAGGAAAGATTTTGGACAAAGACAAGTGGCAGAGAGAGGAATTGGGTAGCAAGTATGACTACTAGCTTGCTTTTGAGAGGAAACCACAAGCCTGGAGGTGAGAATACCTGATGAGCAAGTCTAACACAGCATTGACTACTAGATATCTTCCACTACATACTACTTTGCTCCAAACAGGCCCTCAGAGGGCTGCTGAGGTCTTCTCCTGAGCCTGCTCCTCCAGGATAAGTGCCTGCACCAGTGCTCAACTCAAAGAGCAGCTTTGGTCCTGGAAATGCTATCAAAGCTGCTATGTTTCTGTGCTGGTGTCAGGTTTTGCAAGGAGAAAAAGGAGCCAGGAAGTTTTGTTTCCATAAATCTGACTGAGGATTGCCCAGAATTAGGATTCCAAAACTAGTTTCGGGTTTGGGTGTGCTTGCTTCAGCTGTGAGACTTGGTTTGTATTTTCATCAATGCCTTCAGACACTGAGCCAAGCTGCAGTCAGTCTTCTCCCTCAAGCTTGTTCTCACAAAGCCAGAGCAAATACCAAAATATCTGTCTGGAAAGTGGAAATCCATGGTAAAAAACATTAACCAAGCAAGCCTGCAAATGCTGTGCCCACTAGTTAAGAAAATTAATCCACTGCATAGTGAGCAAAAGAAAATTAATTCATTTCTAAATGGACAAGGTGCTTCAAAGGTTTTGGTGGATCTATCAGGAGAGTGTTTTTCATATGCTAGGGAGAAATCTGATCATTAAAGAAGTGTCTGGAGAGATGGCAACTCCATTACAGAAATAAGAGCTCAGAAATGTTTCTAGGTACCTATGGCAGAGTTCAAGTAGATCAGGGTGGTTTAGGTTGGACATTAAGAAGAATTTCTTCACAGAAAGGGAGATCAGACATTGGAACAGGCTGCCCAGGGAGGTGGTGGAGTCACCATCCCTGGAGGTGTTTAAGGAAAGACTGGACGTGGCACTCTGTGCCACGGTCTAGTTGAACATGGTGGTGTTGGGTCACAGGTTGGACTCAAAGCTCTGTTCCAACCTAATTGATTCTGTGATTCTGTAAAAGAGAACTAACAAATGTTCATTGGGGTCTCCATTTCTGTTCCTGCTTAAGAAGTAACTGAAAGAAAAATAAGTTGCTCTCAGCAAAGTGTAGACCTGACAAAACACTACTGAAAGAAACAGAAAAGCAAACCCATCTGGAATATATGAAGATTAGCCCCATCTGCATCCCAATTCATCTGCCACAAATTCCGTGTAAAGGTGACGCAAAATTGTAAATTCCTACCCTCCCTGATGTTTGGCACATTCTATTTCTCATTAACAGGAATTAGGTAAAAACAGTTCCATTTCTTGGCTTCTTTTTACACTTTCAAGATGTTGTCTGAATAATACATGTTCTGCTAGAAGTTCAGCATCTCATGTTTCCAGAGCATGGCATGGTTTTAGCTAGAAAACAAGAGCCAAAGGTGATGTGATGAGTTGTGCTGCATTTGCTTGTTACAGTTAACTGGTATGGACAGCAAGGAGCGGTGGCCTTTCTCTTGTGATGGCTGCAACACAAGGCCCAGTGGAACAGGAATGTTCTACAACAGCTGACTCAGCACCATGGTGAGGGGAAAAAAAATATTGGGTCTGCTTTATGTATGCAGCCTGATGTTAATTCCAAATGGCATCTCACCTTGCAATGTTTCACACACAGGCAAAAGAGAGAAGTATTGGCAAACACTTCAGGTTTCAAGAAAATGCTCCCTACAGTTCAAAAGCTTGTTACATCTCTCTGACCAATTTTCTGACATAAAGAGGTAATTCTAACCATTTTTAAATGTTTCAGGAAGCAACATATGGTATGCACGTGATATACGCTGTCACAAAATTCAAGGTTGCAAGTGACAGATCTGCAACCGTCTGTGCAACACAAAATTACCATAAAAAAAAGTAGACAAGCAAATACTGCAAAAAACCCATGATGAGAAAAGTATTGTGGAATCACAGAATGGTTTGGGTTGGAAGAGGACCTTAAAGATCATGCAGTTCCAATCCCCCTGCCATGGGCAGGGACACCTTCCACTAGACCAGATTGCTCAAAGTCCCATCCAACCTGGCCTTGAACACTTCCAGGGATGGGGCATCCACAACTTTTTTGGGCAACCTGTTTCAGTACCTCACCACTGTCAAAGTTAAGAATTTCTTCCTAATAACTAATCTAAACCTACTCTCTTTGGTTTAAAGCCATTCCCCCTTGTCCTGTCACTACACAGCCTTGTCAAAAGTCCCTCTCCAGCTTTCTTGTACCCCTCTTCAGGTACTGGAAGGTGCTTCAATGCCCCTCTGGAGCCTTCTCCATGCTGAAGAACCCCAACTCTCTCAGTCTGCCTTCATACGAGAGGTACCCCAGCCCTCTGATCATCTTCATAATTTTGAGACTATCATTTCTTTTGACTAGTCCCGAGTTTAAAAAAAACCGAAGAGAATAGAAAAGTGTCATCAGACTGCATCCTAAAGTTTTAGCAGACATGTTTTGGAGAATTATCTTACTTAACATGTATTTCCAGAGCAACTATGCTCATGTAGCAATTCCACGCACTTCCACGTTTACTTTTTGGTACCGTAATTTTTTGATGCAAAAACAACACTAAAAAAAGCATCCTAGTGTCTATGATGGGCTTAATAGGGATTAAGCACTGTAGAGCTAACACGTTGTCATCATAGCTCTATCTTCTCCACAGAATAATAGGATGAAGCAACATAATGCTATACTTGTACAGCAAACCCCATACCGGATGAGCCACACAGTTGTGTTGACAGCGCTGATTAACCGCTCTACCTTGCATTTGCAGAGATTAATTTCATGTGAAAGCATCCTAATAATAGATGTTCAGACTGAGCTCTGCTATTACACAACAGGACAGTAAATTGGCCAGTAGGAGATTTGGGCCTTGCTGAGAGATAATGATGAATACCTGTCAGTACAGCAGTTGGTCTACTTCCAAACAACCTAAAAATACATATCCTGCTAATGCTGCTCACATGGGGAAACATGTAATGTCTTCAGTGTATCTAAAGGCTAACCAGACAATCAGTGGTCTAGTCTAACCCTGATAAAAATCCCTTTGAATACTTCTGCTTGATGCACAGTAAACCAAATCAGCTAAAAAGATGGCTGGTCTATAACCTTACTTGTGAGAGTCTCTATCCATGTCTGCCTTTTTTTCAATAAAACAAAGTAGGCAATCATTCACACCCCGAATATGTACAAATAAACCTTATTAGTCAGTATTTATGGCCTATTTTCTGTTGCAGAACTTTTAACTGAAGTGGTACTGCAGTGCTTGTAAAGGCCTTCTGCAGCACTGACTGCAACTATTAAAACTCAGACCTTATTGGTTATGTGACTTTTTTCCTTTATTCCACTGTTGTCTGAATTACTTTTCCTTTATTTCATTCCTTCTGGGGTTTTGTTCCTTCCATCCCTATTCAGAAACTGCAAGACAGGAAGGGCTTTTCAGGGGTAGGACATGCTGCTCAAAACCACTCAAGCTTCAGCAGGACAGGCCATGTATCATTCCATTTAGTTCAAACACAACACAAAACTTCAGAAGTCTGTTCCAGTTGTCAATTTTATTCGAAAGGTGTCTTCTATACATTTTTAATATATAGAAATAAATATGAAAGGCCTATACAAATATCAACACTTAGAGAGTACCAATACTGCCCTTCATTTTTTATACTGATCTTTCAATACTTAAAGGGACAAAACTGCAGCAAACAGCCCACATACTTAATAAAATAAATTTTACAAAATCTCTGATAACAATGCCCATTCATGTCTAACAGAACCTTTCAGATTGAGTCCTCTTTTACATATATGCAACCTCAACATGAAATATGTTCAGCTGCCTTTGAGATGTTCACAACATAGACCGATGTACGTTTTCCTCAAGATGGACAGTAAAAAAAAGTCATACTTAAGTTAAACTTCAATGCAGGAATTCAGCATTATCACTTTTAATGACATGCTGTGTTAACACAGTATTTTTGAAACACATTCCAATAAATTAAAAAGAACACAATCTTGCCTTCAAGTAAAACCAAAGTAATTTAAGGAACTTCAGAACGGGCATTTGCTTTTATATAACACGATTCTTCCCAAAGCTTTAAAAAATTTAACACTACATAAAATGTTTTTGATATAAAAAATTATCATAAAGTAAGTAAACCTTTTGCTTCTTGTAAACCACAACTGACAGCCAATTTGCCATAAAGTGATATTTTTCTAACACAGGGCATCACCCACATGCACTTATGCAATGTCACTAATTTACACATTTAAAAGAGCATAAAGCCAAGTCTGTGCTTAAATGGTGACAGGAATGAATAGTATATCAAAAACAGCTGCTCCTTCAAAAGCTGGTTGTTTGTTGGAGCTTTTTTTTTGGGAGGGAGGTGGTATTTTTTTTTTAAGAGAAGGTCAAACCGCAACAATATTGAAAGGAGACCACGTCATACACCAAAAACCTCTTTTTCTTTTCTGAAGGAATTTGTCCTCATCCCAAAACTAAAAAGTTCCCAGATGTTACTTTAAGAACTGTAGATTAAAATTCCTGGAAATCAGAAGAAATATTTCAGATATTTCCTATTTGGACAATAAAACCATAGGCTTTAGCTAAGAAAAAATACAACATTATAATTTGTGGTAAGTGCACAAAAGCCCAATCTTACAACTCTCTCCTCTTGATTCAATTGCTTTCACTTAAGGAAAGTATACAGAACTTCGCTCTCCTTCATTATTTAACTTAGATAAATAACTGTTTGAAAAATATGTATGTTTAACAGTTTACCCACATACTAAATCTAAAGGGTATTTGGGAATGTCTTTCCTGTTTTTCAAAAGAACTACTGCTTTTAGAGTGTTGTAACAATTTTCTCTTTCCATCAAAATAAAGCTTTTTGAGCTCATGTTATTAAACAGTACTGTCATTTCTCTTTTTGATGTTTGAACACTTGGCTCATTGTTTCAAAAGAATTTGTAGATTCAGTAAGAAGTAAATGGGACAAGTGTCTACTCAAGGGCAGACATCCAATATGGCTTGGCTTGGAATAGCATTTGTGTTGTAGGGCTCTCATTCGCAGCATCGGAGTAGTTTCCATAACAAACCTCCTTGGATCACTGTAGTTCTCTAATCAATTTTCACTCCTCTGAACCCTTTCTGAGCTCACCTAGCAAAACTAAACACTTTGCAACGCAAGTTTTACAGGCATTGCTAGAGGTTCTGCAGGCCAAGGGTGGTGGGCTGTTAGCCAGCACTGTGAGAGGAACCATCTCAGGAAAGTTTTCATATGAGTTGTATGGCATTAATCTGGCCCACAAAACCTCCTTACAGTGATGAAGGTCAAGACAGACTCCAGCTCTGCAGCAGGTTTGACATTCCTGTTAGAGATCCATCATGGTGGGGATGGGAGACAATGACAGACCAAAAGGAAGACAGACCATATACATAAAGGCTTGCAGTGTTATTTGGAAAATAAAACCCAAAACAAACCCTAAATCAACAACCCGCACACTTCCAAGGTAGGAATGCATCTATCAAAAATTAAATTTTGCCCCATTATGAATGATTTGAAGTTTGAGTTCCTGAGCTTGATACTGGACAGGGGAAAGGGCAAAGGCAAGTGACTTCTATCTTAAATTATACCTCATTATCGTTAGGACAGTCTTTAAAACCTATTATTAGAAGAATGAATAATTTACAAATGTGACTTCAAGAATATTATAACTAAATAGTAGTTATAGAAGTTTAAGTTCAGAAGACCTTAATCTTCTTTCTTTTGTGTTTGAAATCGTTCCATTAAAGCCCTAAATATATTTCCTGGTATTTTTTGGTGTTTTTCAATGAGAACTTGGACTGCTGCTTTTGTCTGTAGGGAAAAGAGAAAAGGCTTTGGTCAGAAAAACTCAGCTTTATACTGCTCATATAATAACACAATTTCTAGGCTCTTTTTCATCCTTTCAAATACCACACAACTACTGTAAGCTTAAAATACTATTCTTCCATATTTAAGCCCAAAGGATGTAATTATGGCAACACTGCCATGAAACAGACCAACGAACTAGTGTCGCTTATCTCTGTGTCCACAAGCTCTATTAGTGATATGCAAAAGTCCAACGACAACAGAGTAAATTCATGAAGAGACCTAGGTCTATAAAGCCTGTCAAGCACCTGCATGATGTACTGCAACTCAAACTCCTGCCTATGCCCAGGTTTGCATCAGTAACATTCTTCCAGTGGGCATCAACTTTGCTTCTATACATACTCAGAAGCAGCACTGGAAACACCCTTGTGTCTCAGCACATTTAAATTGTACAAAGTAATGCCCTCTGGATCCAAGTCCCCTGAAGGAACTGGTTCTGTAACACATGATCAGGACACTTAGCTGCATGTGACAGCAGCTTTCACTTTCACTCAAAAAAACAAACAGGCCAAGGAGTGCACAGCAGTTACTCTTATTATATAAAAGCTCTACAGGGAACATTCAGAAGCAGGGCAACATGCAAAAGCTGTGGTGAGAACACACCATAATCTTCCTATTCTTCCTAGACAGGCACAGACTAGTGAATTCTTAAGGCTGGAAGCAGAAGAACAGAGAATTATTTGCCTCTGTACACTAGTGGCCAGCAAGGGCAAATGTTGGTAGAATGTTGCTTGTTGGTACAAGCTCCCACTGTTTACATGAAGTAAGTGATCAACTGTTAAGTCCTTGGAGAAGGACTTTATACATCTGGTCCTAAGTGACTCTACAGATCTAAAACTTGCATTAGGTAAAAGATTTGAGCTTAACATTTTTTCTATATATCTTGGGAAAATGCATACAGTGCCATAGCCTGAATCATGAGAGACAACTTTAAAATCACTCTAACTAACTAGGATTCTAGGGAATTCGCATTCTAGGGGCCTTCTCTAGCAGAATTGGAACTTAAGTCAGAAGTAAGTGAGGGCTGGCACAAATGAAAGATGGCAATGTATGTTTGAAAGTAATTTAAACACATTCTGAAGTCCTGTCAGGGTGAACTCACAACAGAAACAACCAGTTTTCCATAACCAGGGCCTAAGATACGGCAGACAAACATTTTAAGAGGTTTTTTTTGCAGAATCTTAATCATAGGGTAAACAGATGAGGAGAAACAACTGAACTGACACCTGCATGGTCAAGAACAGTCTCTCTCTCAAGTGAAGTTTTCAGAATATTATAAGTGACCATCTGTGGAGCTCTCAAAAATACCTATTCCAGCCCACTCCGTCTCACTGCTCCACCACTTAACTGGTTTATGTCTTTGCACTGTGAAATCTATTAATAAACTGAATGAACATAAGGACCTAAAAATCCTTTCTATAAGGCATCCAAATCTGATTTAGAGGAACATTTAGAAGTTAAATTGTTGGGATAGAAGCTGGACAAAACAGAAACACACTACACAAAGCAGTGAAATTATTTACCTTTTTTAAAAATTGTATGTAATTCCAACAGTTTATGAACACAGATTTGCTATGTTTGAAAGGCTTCTTTAGTATTTTTCTAGAAACACAAGGAAGCAGAACGCTTCCTCTTGGGTGAGGTGCTTCTCTCTGTCAACCCAGAGCTGTCTTATCTGACCGAACTTCTTCAGTCTTTAAAGCAAGTTGTTTCTCAAAGCAAATATAGGGTGCAATAAACTTTAAAAGACCTAGAATATCTGCAAGTTGTAGCAACAAAAAGATAGCATTTAAGGACATTCAGAGTTAGGCAAGTACAAAACTTACCATGATTCCACCAATTTCTATAACTGGCTCCTAGACAGAAATCATTTGACAAAACTATTGCAGTGGTTTTTGTCAAAACATTCAATATTTTAAATTTATATATATAGATATCTATCTTACCTTCTCAGCTAGTTCCTCAGCAGTCATATTTGGCTCATATGGAATGGGTTCTCCAATAAATGTACGTAGCTTGACTGGAAACCCCCCGTACAGGGGAACTACTGGCAATCTAACACGCTCATATAGTGACCTAAGTATTTCTAATGTGAAAAAATGCAATGGAAAGCAGGAGAAATAAAGGTGGGGAAGGGAAGGGAGGGGAGAAGGGGAGTAGGGGAGGGTAAAGGAGGGAAGAAAGAGAGAGAGAGAGACTGAGATTATTCTGTAAAGATTTTTTTCTAGTATATCTTAACATTGAAACTGGCTTGTAAAGTAATCTAGCCCCCAAACCAGACTCTCAAACGTGTCATCTCAAGTGCTATCCTACCTTGACTGTCATTTCCTAAAAGCTGCATTAATGATAACATCAGACTTGTTTCTACCCTAACTTGGTGTGAAATCTTTCTTCCAAAGAGTAGCTGAAACGAGAAGGAAGAAGAGGAGAGAAATTCAATAGCTGCCTCTCTGGAGAGGAAGGGAATGCTACGCAATACAGGTTACAGGTTCAGCTCATTTGACAGGTTAGCATTAGAAACTAGTATTGGAAGACTGCACTGTTCAGTCCCACTGAGGTCTAGAGGATCAGAAATAGCCTTATCTGCCTAAAAGTCAGTCATGCTAACATACTGAATTGCTCTTTCAGATCACACACTGGTTGCATATAAACAATATAAAAATAGAGAAAAAACAGGTATTTCAATCAGCTCTAAGAGGACACTTTCTTCCCCACATGCCACCTTCTAAGAGTTTATCCCAAATGTACCCAGAAGAGATTCTTCAAAAAATGTGTGTTAATATTATCTTTCTCAATTTCAGACAAGAAATTCCATTAACTGGGGTGTTGGCATAAAAAATCCTTACTGATCAAGATGTGGAATTTTCTGTACACAACCTACAAAAACAAAGACAAAACTACTGAAACTAGAGTAACACCTCCAGTGATCAAGAGAGTTACACTGCTCTAGCAACTCTGCTGTAGAATGCAAGTAGCATGAATTATTTTGGCTTCAATTTCTTCTGTTTGGGATTCTCCTGAACACAGCAACAATTAACTGCTGTTTATTTTTGTAGAGCATGGCAAATGTGTGAATTATTCTAGCTACATCTGATGCCTTGGCTTTCTCCATGCAATCCACAGCTCTTAAATGGAGGGGGAGAGAAACTGAACTGTGTCACCCTGCAGCCTTCTGATGAAGGTGATGCCGCCATACTTGAGGCAGAACACGGGGTGTGGAGGAGACTTTTTCAGGCCCCTCTGCTAGATAGTAACCAAGAGAATATAACAAAGAAGGAGTTTAACCCCAGCAAATGAGCAGAGATGTGGGCATCTAATCATCCCAGAGATGGACCCTTCAGACAAAGAGCCATCTATTCATGTTCTGGCTGCAAGTTCCATAGAGATAAGGAAGGAGAGCTGCCAAATGCAAGGTTTTGTGAGGAACCACAGGTCTAGGGCAGAATAGAAAAGCAACTATTAAACTATTAAAGATTAAATGTAGTTCAAACCATTCAAACTTTAAGTGCAGTTAGAGGTGTAAGCACAGAGTTTTAGGAGGACATTTAAAGGAATTATGTGTCAGTTGCAAACCTGTTTGCCTTGCACCTTAACAGACAGCAGAAAACCTAGGGTTGGCCTAGCAGACACAAGCAGAGAAAAAAGTGCTTTAAATCTTCCTGCCTTTTTCTGGCTCCTTTTTCCTTTCTACTACTGCTTTTCTAAAAGAACACTGCTATGTGGAAAATAACTTAGATGAACCAATACCACATCTAATGCTGATATTAAATGCTGATAACATCTCTGAGCTCTACCAGAGAGCAAATGTTGAGAAACAAGGCTGTGTTAAATCTCAAACTTATATGAGGATTATTTCTAGACACACAAATGGAAAAATAAACTACAAAAAAATAGAAAATATCTTACTTATTCCTCCTAATGTCCTAAAGCCTTCTCGAACATTTTGTGTAAACATAGGAATGATGGGCTAGGAGGGAAAAAAAATAATTAAGAATTTAAGGAAGATAGCACTACCTAAAAAACTTCTACCTCACTTAACAAGCAAATTAATTTCAGAAGTGTTTCTCAGACAAGGATTTATAGAGAGCAAAATAAGTATTCTGAAGTTCTTCTGTGACCTTCTGCCATAAGGTTTCAAACTGGAGAATACCACAAGATTTCAGTGAGTCACTGTTTCAGCAAGTGTGTTTTCTTAGAGCAGTCCAGAATTTCAGAACCTATGGAACATTTGGGCATCCCTCCCCCCATCTAACAGTGTTCGCACAGTCGTGACTTAAGTGCTTAAACCTCTTACCTAATTTGTAGTTATGCTCAAAGGGAAGAATTCACAGGATTGGGACACTAAACTTGTCTGATTCCTCTCTGCTATGCTGATGGTATTGCTTCACACTTGATGTGTCATATTCAATACATGTCCATGACTTATTTCTGCTGATGAGTACTTGGAATGGTGTTGAATACTTCAAGTTTTTATTGCTGTTTTTGAAATTGCAAACAGCTGTCAAGATTGACAAGAACTGTGAGGGGGTCACCTACTATATAAAGTTTTTCAAGATATTTTTATAGTATGTCCCCACTGTACACAGCATCATCAGAAATACAGAACTCTTCATGGGATTTTCATGCACTCAAATTCTTTTAAACTTTTTAAAGACAAGAATGGAGATGAGCTATCACATGTAACTTTCCAGACATGCATCAAGTTGGGGTTTTTTTGAGAGAAAAAAAAGTTTGTAAATAGTTACAGAGAATAAAAAGAAGTGCAGCTGCCTAAACTGAGTATCTTTATTCTAGAACAATCTTATTTGGAACATCTTATTTTTTGACATAGAGGTAGAAATTTTTTTTTTATATGACAGAAATTCTGGCAAAAAAACCTGCTGAAATGAGACAACTTCAACAAGTTGAAGGTCCCAGTTTTAGACACATTTTTCTGATGTTTCAGACACATTCTTCTTTCCATGAGGAGTTCTGCTTATGATTCAAGGTGACTTAAAAGTTCATCTTTAATCTAAATAAAGATGTTTTTCCCACTTTCAGCCTGCCTCTGACACTCTTCCTATATTACTGTGTCTTTCAGGGGTGTTTTTAAGGGGGATGAAGTGATGCCGTGATGATTTTTTGCCTTTTCTTTTATACCCCTGTTAGACCTTTTTGCAACTTCTGTATTCTTAGTGCTTTTTGCCTACATTCTTGGACTTGTTTGTTCAGCTGGGAGACTAAACATTTTAGAAGCTTCGTAGTTAGGGGACCAGTGTGCCCCAGACCCCAAGGTCCTCTCCAGAACACATTCTGTAAACTAAGATAGAACCATCCAGGGGAAGGTTCCTTGGGGAGGGGGGCTCATTCAAGCCTCTCATTGAGTAATTTTTGATAGACATGCTAATTAGTAAGACCTATAATGTTATACCAGATCTATTGTGGGTGTGCACTGCAGTGTGCATTTCGGTACATTCGCCTTGGATGTCGTGCACCTAATGAGCCTTAAAATAAATACCAAGGTAAAATCCCTTTTTCCCTTTTAACTGTGTCTGACTCTTGATTTTAAAACCCGGAAGAAGCATCAGAAGCTTCAAGACCCTTGTGAGTGCATAAACACACATCCAGTGAAATAAATGTAACTAGTACAATCATAGTTGAATCTCAAGTATGGCCTTTCACATGCTATTACAATACATTAGTAAAATCTAAGCCTGTTGAAATACCTGTTTAAGCACTGTTATTTTCCTTGTGAGAAAAGTGATGCACACTTGGATCTCAAAAGTAATCTGTTCCTATACAAAACCAAGAGATTTAACTAGTCTCTCTTTGACAGTACCTAAATATAAAACTCCTGGTGTGAGACTTGCTTTTAAATTAGGTATATGCAGACCTATGGACATATGCACATATTTTTCAAGTACAAATATAGAATGAGAGGGACTCTGAAATGATTACTAAAATAGTTACAATTCAAACATATCCCACACTGTTGTGCCTTAACAGTTGGTCCCCTATGAATAGCTATGTGCCTGCTGACCAAGCCCAATGCTGTATATTAGAACTGAAGAGAGTTCACACCTGTGACCAGCTTCTCCTGCTGCTCTGTACGCCCTGGACATCCCTCACTACCATAAAATGCCAATACAGTATGTAGTGCCAGTGAGTCTATACCCTGCTGGGTCACACCACACTTCAGTGAGAGAAGAAACAGCAACATTGAGTTGGACTCCGTGATCCTGATGGTCCCTTCCAGCTCAGCATATTCTGTGACTCTGAGCTGTAGGGTTGTTTCCCAGCCATGCTGGGCAGGGAGGGCTAAGCCATCACAATACTAACCAGGTGTGTGCAAAACAGCACATGCTTGTTATGGAGAAACCATCCTGGACTTCATCTCTCGTTCTTTTAAACTCTGGATTTCCTAACCACACTATTCTTTGCTGACTCTAAAGCCTTCTTATCTATCAAAAGCAACAAAAAGAGTCTTGAAATGTAGTTCCTACAGCAAGTAGACCATACTCATGACAGTCAGAAATCTAACATCAAATATATGATAATCAAAACAGCTTTCTCTGGAAGAAAGTACTAGTAACTTAACATTCTTTGCTTCTCTTCCATGATGTGTTATACTTACCACTTTTGCATCAATGGCCACCTGAGCAAAGCCCTTCCGATTACTCCACAAAATAGTATACATTTCATCACTAAAGAGTGCTTCCCGAAGTCCACCCGGGGCAATGGCTAACAGACAGCCATTCTTCAGAGTCCTGACACAAGCTTCTTTTGGTCCATGTATAATTCCTAGTACATCAAGTAGTATTTTGAAACCTGTAGGGTAAGATAATATTAATTCAGAAAATGTTAACTCATACTACCATTGAGTACAGATTCCCAGCACAGAACACTATGGCTAAAACTTACTTGTCTAATAAGCTGTGGCCCCAAGTCCCCAAGAGGGAATGAAGCATTAAGTCCAACTTACAGATTTTGGTCTCAATAGTTGAAGATTTAGGGGTTTCAGTGGCTTTTTGTCATAGTAAAGTCAGGTGTTATCCCACAATCAGGACTAAACTGAAAAAGAACTGTCAAGCACTCTGACATCTTTCAGGTGTCCCTTCAAAGGAGTTGACTCAAGGGCACTGGCTCCTTGCTCAAGCTCTACTGCTCAAACATAGCATTGTCCAAATAAAGAGCAACAAGAAGCAGTACCAGGAAATTGTTGTGGTTTTGTTTTGTGAACTTTGGCAAAGAGCAGTCATGCATAAGAAGGAGAATGACAAAGAAAATGCATCATTCTCTGCATTACAGATCACTGCAGCAATTGACTCTGGTTCAGTCTGTGAGTACCTGGATGGCATTTCATACAAAGAGGAATCTGGTGAGCCTCAGTGGGGTACACTCACCATCTGTTAATATTGAAGTTTTTAACCCAAGGTTACATAAACTCCTCATATCACCTTGAATTTGACGTGTCATTCTGACCGTTCATTCAAGAAACGGCAGAACATCAAAAATTTCCTACAAGCATCAAAAGGAACATATCTGATCAATTCAGACAACTAGCCTATTGTGAAAGGACATAACTAGCATAAACCTTTGTTTGTAGGAAATAAGTCCTGTTCAGTTGGTTCAACAAATTTTAAATTTATACAGTATTTATGAGTAGTGCATACCAAAATGGTAACTTTGGATGACTGGGCAAAAAGGGAAACATTACTTCTCTTTCTTGAAGTTTCACACTGCAGCAAACAACCCTATCAGCCATAGCCAAGGACAAAGAACTGATCTAGTCAAGTTTGCCTCTCAATAACAAATGAATAGCTGTGAGTATAAGCACACATTTGTTACATACACACACATGCTAAAGGAGAGTCTAAATATAGTTAAGAAGACAGAGGTCTGTCTTATCTTACAGCTCACATAAACTAAGGGCTTGGGAAGAAAAGCATGAGGCAACACATCATTAATTTATTCTTAACTTAACTCTGATCTCTAACTAGTCTTTGTAGCTGGTGTGAGTATAATTACTCCCAACTCATATCTATATCCAATCAGGGTCTGACCATACACATGGCAACAGGATACAAGCTGCATTACACCTGTCTCATATTTTGCTGTGCCTGCCTCACACACTGCTGATGACACTCAGTCTTCATCTAGTAGCATCTGCATGAAGGAACACCTGAAATAGTTTACCTAATGGAAATTCATTTCTTTAAAGTGCTTTTTTTGTAGGATTTTCAATAGCTGATTTTTACAATGCTTTACATTCCCAAAGTAATTAAAGCTCTCTGGAATGTACCTGGTGGTAAAAAGCTGCCTGTCTCTAAGTTCATTCTGTCAGTGAGCTCAGGAGACAGACAAAACAGACATGAAAAGGCTCGAGACAGCAGGAAAAGAGACTCCAAGGAAGCAGAGACTGCGACACCACCATTCCTTTCTGAATTGGATACATGGGTGAAGAGGCAGGGGGGAGGCTGTGTGTGACAAAGCAACACCATGAGTTTGTCCAGTTCAGATATCAGTAAAAAAAAATAACAGAATATTGACAGAATACAGACAATACAGCTGTATTTCCCACCCTTGACTTTGAGCATCAACTTCATATTCTGAGCTGTACTTCATAGCCTTGCCAGCAGATCATACATTACTATTGACAGCTCTGCTTCAGTACCAAAGAGGAACCTGGCTCCCTTAAAGCAGCTGAGAGACAGAATCTGACAGTGACCCTGAAAGGACAGCCAGGGTACCTGTGTCCAAGGCAAAGGTCATCACGAAGTTAGAAGAAACACTGGCGTAGCACCAGGTGGCACTGAATGAAAGTGACCAAGAATCTATTTTTTTTTCCATTTTAAACAACAAAACAACTCTCAGAATTATCTAAACACTATTTTTCATCCATACAGAACATGCTAATTCTTCCAGACATCAAGAAGTTCAACCCCAACTCTGCCCTTTGCCCCAACACACTCTTTTCCCATTTTCCACAAGACTGTGTTGGCAGAAATGTTTGGAAGCCCTTTGGAGAGAACCCGGTAATGCATGTAACATTGCTCTCAACTTGTGCACATTTCTCTATCTTGGCCCCAGTGACTGTTAACATCAGAGCTGTCAGCTACTGGGCAGCAGGATGGCAAGGATGTCATCATTTTCCCAAGGTTGACCTTTAGGCCCCCAGATAGAGAGGAACCATTTAGACCATTGAATCCAACCTTCCACAGCTGTAGGTAATCACACATATATATCTGCAGAGAATCTAGCTCACAAGATACTTTGCAACACCTTGTGCACGTAACAGACAAGAAGCCAAAGCTCCTTTCCTCTGGAACATGACAGGAAAGGGACTGTCTTAGTTACATAAAATAGCAGGCAACCTTTTAAAGAGGCCTCCCAGATGACTTTAGGAAGCAAAAAAGGCCCATACTATTGCAGAGGATGATGCAAAAGAACACAAGCAAAATCTCAGTCCTCTCTGAACGCTTTGGGAAAAGTCTTTCTCCTAAACTTAGAGAAGTCAATGTATTTCTGAGCACTACACAACTAAGAGTCTACAGGAACCAGAAGCCTGGAATACTGAGCTGTTTTTCCCTGTGGCTAACCTCTAGTTATAAAGAAGGAAAAAACGAATGCACATGACCATATTTTATATCCTTCTCCTCCAAAATGCAAGGAACAAAAGCATACTTAATACTGACACATCCATGTGTGTCTAACAGACTCCCCAAATGCACTACCACCTCTTCCCATTTCCCCTGCATTGAGCATAATAACTTTCAGTTAAAAACATCTTCTAAAAAGGCATCCAATTTAATCTGAACACTTAATCAAGATCAGACAGCATTAGGATAAAGTTACATAGTCTTTCTGGTTTGATTCACAAGAGAAGCAGCATCTAGCTGAGCTGCCAGTCATAGATTACTGTGCTTATTTTGAAACAATCCAGAACATTTTCTGGGCTCTTTGGGCTTGTCTCCCTGAACAGCCTTAATTCTTTCACAGAACCAGAGAATTATGTAGATTAAAAGGAAGCTCTGGAGGTCGTCTAGTCCAGCCTCCCACTCAAAGCGAGTCCAACTAGATCAGAGCCGCACCCAGTGGAGTTTTGAAAGTCTGCAGGGATGGAGATTCCCCAACTTGTCTAAGCAATCTGTTCAGTTGTCTGATCACTCTCATGTTAAAATACCTTTCCAAATGTCTAATCAAAATTTACTGTGTTGCAACTTGTCTCTGCTGTTTCTCATTCTGTCGCAGAGAATAGTCTGACTTCTTCTTCTCCCCACCCTTATCTGGTACAGGCCAAACAAATCCAGTTCTCTCAGCCTCTCCTTGTACACTGTGTGCTCCAGACCCCCCAACATCCACTGAACATGCTCCAGTGTGTCAGTGTGCCCTGTAGTGGGGAGTCCAAAACTGGACACCATATTGCAAGATGTACTTGCACAGGTGCCATGCCAATGGAAATAACCTCTTCACTCAAGCCACTCAACTACATTCATGCTAAAAAGGGCTCAGCGTGCAGTTCATCTTCTTTGCTGTAAGGGCACACTGCCAACTCACATTCAACTTGTTGTCCACTAGAATTATAAGTCCTTTTCTGCAAAGCCCCCTTTTAAACAGAGTACTATTGCACAGAATTGCTCCATCCCAGATGCACAGCTTTACATTTGCTTAACTTCCTAATATTTCTGCCAGTTAACTTCTATGAAGTTCTGAAGACAAGCTTTAATGCCCAGTATATCGACAGCTCCCCCCAGTTTGGTATCATCAGTTAATTTCCTGTGCATGCTCCAACCCCTCATCCAGGGTTTCTATAAAAACACTAACTAAGCAGCAGTGGTCCCAGTATCAATCCCTGAGGAACACCTGTAGCTGTTAGCTAGATGGTGTATGCTGAAACCAGTTCTTCAAGACCAGCATTGTTTCTGCAATGCTACTGAACAATATTTGAGGGACTCATAAGTATACTCACACTTAGAGCCTTATTTTAAAGCAGAAATGGAGTAAAACATCATCTTCCAATTGATAAACAACTCTGCCTATATAGATACAATATGGAGCCAAATCTGCATTAAGAAGTAGGTTATATTAGTCTGTATGCAAAAGATTTGATGACCAACTGACAAATGAATCTGTTGGCAAAAGCAGTCGTAGAGGCAAAGCTGTACTGTGATCAGTATGAAAAAGTTCTTTTCAGGGACTAAGACTGAAATAAACCTATACCAACAAAGACAGTTTTCTTATATTAGTTGGTTCCACTAAAAGCACCAGTACACTACAGAACGCTCCTTGTAATTCATTTTGTGAATTGACAGGCCTTTAGTCACAAACCAAACTTGGGAAAGAAAGTGGGTACTACTGTATTTCACACAGACAAAAAACAAACCCCTCACACAATAATTTCATCAGCTGGCAGTGCATTGCACTAAGCTGTCCAGACAAAATCCTGCCCTACACATATTTTTCATTTTCTACCTGCTTTACCTCATGCTTCACACAAGCATGTTGAACACTTCTCTAGCTTTCCTCCAAAAAAGATTAGACTTGAAACAGTCTTCCTGGGGACAGGTTCCACTGCCCACCATGCTCAACTGGATAAGAGTTGGGTGGGACAAGAAAATACATTGTCTCTCCAGACTAGTATTTTTAACTTATAAGGTATTTGTTCCAAACAGGTTAATTCTTAATCAGTTTACACCACTCATTCTGCCTATATTAATAAAAAAGAAACATCTTATTGAAGTCTTTCCTAATGATTAATACAGAGAACACTGTTTCTCCTACAATCTCCTCTTTGTTTCTAAACACCCTAGAGTCATCACAAGGTGTTGCCCAGACAGGACTATGTCCCGTCCTCGCATGGGCCAGTCTCATTCTTGTTTGTAAAGACCATGCTCTGTTTCAAAACTTTCACTAAATTTGTCTGAATGTCTGTAGTGAGAGCTGTGTTCCTGCAACATGACTTTTATTAATTACACTATTAAAAAATTAAAATAAGAATTCCAAAACTGCTTGTTTATAATGAAGTACATTACCTGGTAATCGAAAGACAAAATTATCAGCTACTACGGTACACGTCCTCTTCTTTGTTATATGAAGTCTAGCTGAGAAATAGATATAGTCAACAGGAGTAGCTCCATGATAAAACACAACAAGTCCTGGTCCTGGAGGAATATTTTCGACACCATGAAGCTCATAACCTGTTAGGAGTTGAAAGTGTAACAGATGTTAAATTTTTATACAGTTCTATCCCAAAGAAACTAACTTGCAGCAAGCTGGCAAACTGAAACCAACACCGATTGAGAAGTGGTAAGAGCAAAATAAGTCAAGAGGTAACTTGCAGCATCTACAGGAAACACAAGCTGCTTCACAGAGAATACAAGTTCCATTTAAGGCACCACACTTTGAGAAAGAGCAAAAAAACCCAACATTAAAACAAAACACCCACTCTCACTGTCTTGAACTGTATAATTTATCCTTATTTTTTCAGTTCACTGTTTTCAAGGAGGCAAAGTCCTCTGAGTCAATCATTCAAGAGAAATCAAAATAAGGACTGGAGTGGTGAAACAACTATTTCAAGCTATTATTAACCTTTCAAAGTTCATTGCCACCAGTGATTGTTTCAGAAGATTTGAAATGACAGCACCGATTTATATGTCTCTTTTTACTCCAGGGTAAGAAGCTTATCTTTGCTACTTCTCTCCAAGTCATACCTGTTCCAGCTTTCAATCACTATATACTAAAAGCTAGTTGGGACTTTATATGCTTAGCTGAAAAATACATAAACACACATAAGGTTCTTACTGACCTCACATTTCTATTCAAGTTACAGCGCAGAATATATTTAATTAACATAATATGTCAAAATGCATCAGTATAGAACATGTTCAGTTAATACCCAGTAGTACTATTACAGTATTTTTTTTAAAATAGAGTAAAACAAGCTAAAAAACAAACCACAGAAAAAACCAACCAAAAAACCCCAACCAACTGCTGTCACTTCTTCCAAAGTTAATCAGGTCTGCAATTCCCAGACCATTAACTTAATTTAATTCTGGAGGTACGCTTGGCTCTCCTCCCTCTATTTTACTTTCTGGAGTGGAGCTGCAACACATTTCAAATGTGTCATCTGTCCCATCCCAAGGGAGCACTAAGTGCACTCCACACCAGCCAACACATAGAGCATTGGCATTATACATGTAAAGTTACAGGTATCACACAGCAGGTTTCAGGCTTGGTTTGGGGCTTTTAGTTGTGGCATTGGGTTTTTTTTAATGTTTGTTTCGTTTTTGTTTGTGGTTTTGGTTTGTTTGGTTGTTTGTGGGGTTTTTGGGGTTTTTTTCTAATGCTGTTAGATTTTAGGATGAAAAGTTCTTCTTATGATATCCTTATTAATCAAGTGAGGGAAAAAATAACTGCAAAACATTTCATTCTTTAGCAATACAAGTGTATAGATAAGAGGGAAGCAGCTGGCAGGGCAGAAAAAAGTCACAGCTGTCAATGAGGGACCAGATAAGAATCTTCTCGCACAAATAAAATGTCAGACCTTACAAAAAGAAAAAGTTACTAAGCATTAGAAGAGCCAAGGCCTTAAAAAAATAATTTTCTTGTGAAAAAAAAAAAAAAGTAAATAGCTTTTTATTGTGAAGGGAGCACTTTAAGGTCTTTGATGTAGCTGTTGATTTTGATGCAGTGTACTTTCCTAGATATGAAAGTTACATCTTAGTCTTACAAAGCCTATCTGATACAGCTGCTGCACCATCTGGTTATCAATGCCTTGAAAACCCGCTTCCCTTTGACTAGAGAACAAATAGAGATGATTTTCAAGAAGGACCTATTCTTTATGTAAATTGCTCTTAAGTATCTCTTTCTCCTTTAGCTGCATCTAGACTGAATGGCTCTGAAAGAGACTTACGATGTCCTTAGACAGAAAAGCCAAATCATTTATTATGTCTGTCTTTATAAAGAAGTAATAGTAGAAGGACAAGGAACAGGACCCTTAGTTTTGACATTCTATTAGAGAAAGTAGCTGTCCAAAATACGAAGACAAATTAAAAAATAGGGTTCTGTAACAGTATCAGGCTCTAAAATGAATTTCAACTAGTGAGTAAATTGACACTATGTGCTCCTTTTAGCCATCATTTGGCATTTTATGTAAGACTGGCTAAATGCAATTAAATTATGCTAACATGTGCTGGCTGACATACCAGCTATCAGGGAACTGGCATTTAACTTCCAGTCTTCATATATTGACCCTGAAATGATACAGTTAATTGATCTAGTTTTTAACACAACACACATTTCAGGTCTTCTTCAAATGAGGAAATCCAGGAATTGTTAAAAAAAGGAAAAAATGGGAAAAAAAGGCAATTTAAAAAATTGTGCATATATTCAACCAGAACAGAGATCTTATTTTACAGCAGCAAAGGAATAAATGCAAAAGACAAAAAATTTACATTCAAAAAGGTCTCAATCACTTTTTTTTTCTCTCAAGCACCACTGACAGTCACTCATAAAACAGAAAACAAACCTGGCCTGAAATGGCATGCACCAGCACCAACGACCAGGCATATTTGATAATCTTGAAAGCTAAACGAGGAATAAGAGCTTCAGAAGTTTTTTATGAAATGTCAGATCTCGCTTACCATGCCATATTCTTCCATGTCCATCCCATAGGGTAGCCAGCATTTCTCTTGCACCTGCCCAAACATCATGGGAATAAGCTTCCTTTAATTCATTCTTCCTTTTATAAATATGAAGTAAAAGGATGGAAACGTAGAAGAGAATGACGATAACTCCTGGAAGTACAACGACTAGTACAAGTGGGAAAAGCAACCACAAAATGTAGAATGCATAACTCAGATAATCTCCAATATGCTCCACACCAGTCCATTCTTCCAGAATGTAAGTCAGGCAAGTTAAGTAGGACATAGATGTTGGTCCTGCAGTACAGGATTCATTTCCACCTGTCATCTCCTGTTTAAAATAAAATTTTTAAAAAGTAGATGAATAAATGTTCCAAACAGATACATCTGCATATACTGTTTAATCATATAATAAACCTGCCTGATATATTTTATTCATACCCCACATCCCAGCAGCACCTGTTAGAAGCATAACAGTTCATACAGCAAACCTTTTACTTGATCTTTATAGTCCTTTTCTTTTGTGTACTGGAAATGTTGACAATTCTATTGAGAAAGATGGTGCAATTGCTTAATTTCAGGCTAGGATTTTATCTCATTGAAAATTGCTCAACTTGAACAGATCCAGAACATTTATACTGTTACCAATACCAATTAATACTCTATTTTTGAATTTCAAAAGCTGCATTGATTACTCTAATTTATTGTTACAATAAAATAAAACCTTCTCTCAAGCACTAACTATAATAGGAAACAGCACAATCTCAAATCCAGTGCTTTAAGGAAAACCTACTGAACACTTCTACTCACTACAACCATAGATGACTCAGGAAGAAGACTGGCTCAAATAACAAAGTCTCAGCCCTGGAAAGACCTTTATTTGTACCCAAAAATTTACTGACAGTGAAACTTCAAGACCCGGAGCACAACACTGAAAGGCAGCAGGAACAGACAAGGAAGAAAAGATCACAAAAAGTCCTCTTTAGAGTTTTAACTGCTCTGGCTTTACTCTGTCTATTTACAAGAATCTCTCTACTCCAATGCCAGCTCCTAAGACACCAGCCCATAGAGGTCAAGCCTGGAATTTCAGGCTTTCTGTAACTCTAGAGCAACAAGTTTTTTCTTAGCTTTGTACAATTTAGGGGACAACTTGCTATTCACTTCTGCTACAAACACAGGACAACCTGAATGCTTGGCTATTTTAGCTACAGTGCTTGAACAGCAAACCTAATACCTCTGGGAACAAAAGTTATTCTAGTCTAGAAAAAAACTACTTGGTCAATATTCCAACTTCTGCTAGTCAGGACCAAGAAGAAAAACATGTTGCAACTGTGAAATAGGCTAGTCGAGAAAAATTAATTAAGAACAGTATTTCTGAAAGAATCTAAGCTTGAAGCTGTTGTGTTTTGTTTATTAAATGTGACTTACAGCAGGTATGACTGCAAATCTCCTATGCCTAGACAGACATACATGTCTATCTTTCTTTTGCTCTATTTTTGCAAGAAACAAGAGACTGAAATACAGAAGATAATACTGCTATCAGAACCCCAGTGACAACAAAAATTACAAAGCAGATCAATTTTATTCCACATTTGCTAAGGAACACTGAAACACATACTAGAGTAGAACTCATTTCACTTAGTTTTGTGTCTCAATTTTCCCTCACATTCTGACAGAGCAAGGATGTCCCTTCTCCTGGGCTGGTTTTGAAATCGGCCTCTACCCACATTACTCAAGATAACTCCTGTTAATGAGAAGAAAGCTGATCTTTGCTCCCACAATCCATGCCTGTTCCAAACTAATTCAGGCTTACACCATTTTGCTCCTCAGCATGTTCTTGAGGACAGTGTGTGATGGGAAGCTGATTTATCTCCAGCAACATATAAGCACATAGCATTAGTGACATGCCCTTCATGGATTTCATGCACCTGTACTTGGGGTGTGAATTAGGGGGAAAGGATGGGAGAGAATGAGTGTGTGGGAGAGCAAGAGAAAACTCTTTTTCCTTCCAGTTGCCAGAGCCGAACTCCAGAACCTGTCAGGCAGCAAACACCCACAGCAAGTATAAGAAACACAACTTGTGAGACCAAGGAAGATTTAGGAGTAGCATTCAACACCACAATATTTATCAGATTGTTATGCCTGGACTTCTCCAATGGCTCCACCTACTACCTAGAGAACAATATGGAGCATGGGTTATGGCACAGAAGCATTTCTTCAAAACTGAGAGGTATTATGTAGCTTAAAAGACTACTTATAGCTATACTCTCCCACTACTATATATTTTTAATTGTTTATGGCTTTCCCCAAACCCCAAACACTCCATCAAGTAAATTTAAAGTCCTGTTCACACATGTCAGTCTTGCAAAATATTACATGTCCTTTTGCCTGTAATGTTCAATGCAATACCTCAAATGCAATCACCACAGTTTTATAAGTTTACTTGCATATCTGCGTGCTAACCTGCAACAGAAATTAAAATCTAACATCTTATATGCTACCAGCCACAGAGGTAAGAGCTAAAGCACTGCCTTCCCTTAGGGACAGTCAGCTCTACCCTGAACAATGCTGCTTCCTCACCTTGAAGAGAATCACAGGGTAACTTATGCTGGAAATCACACTGTCCAACCTCTTCCTAACTAACCAGTTAAGCCAGGTTGCTCAATGACACGTCCAGTCCAGTTTGTAGTATCTCCATGGATGGAGATCCCACAGTTTCTTAGGGCCCCTAATCCACTGCCTGAATACCTTCAGATTGGAAACGTTCTCCTTTATTCTAGTTCTAGAGTTCCCCTTACTACAGCTTGTGTCTGTTGCCTCCTGTCACTTTGCTGCAAAGATTCTACTTCCCCCTCTATAATCACTCATTAAGAGCAGCAGTAAGGTCCTCACAATGTGGGTACAGTGGCAGTGAAGAAGGGAAGGCAGATTATGATCAAAAAAAGCCCAGGAGTTCCACACTGAGTACAGGTTCAACACAGTTATTATGTGTTCTTATATAGTAACAGATAATGAAACTTTGGTCTGTTCCAACTTGCTGTTTAGCAGTTCAAAATACACATTTTTAAGTTCTAACTTCCTAATGCAGCAGCTTACATCTTTCACTAGTTCACAAAGATGCAATTTCTCATTTGACTAATGACAGCTCACACCGACTTATGTTTACACTTCAGGCTTTAGGAAGCGGAAACAAGGCAAGCACACAACTCCCTTCACTGACTTCTAGCACATGACCCAGAAAAAGCCTTAACTAAACTACAACAGAGGCCTTCAGCTGCAGTCAGCAGATGCTGGGATAACTGAGACCCTACTGATCACGATAGAAGGAGCGATTATGGACAGCAACACACTGCTGTAAATGACACACAGCACGATTTCAGCATGTATATGCAATGTGTAAGTGAAACCCCTGGAGGACATCCCAGTGTTTCCAAACTAGAAAGACACTGCAAAGCAGCAGCTCAACATGTCCCTGCCAACAGAAACACACGGGTACGGAGGGCAGTTCTACCAGAATTAGCACTGCCACCACAAGCACACAAAAAAAAAACCCAAATAAGCGAAAAATACCAGAAGACCCTGATAATCCTGCTAACATCACCTGCGACAGGGGAGACCCTAGAAGTCAGAGGGGGGTTAAGTCCTTGTTTAGGCACAGGAACTGGCCTGGCTTCCGTGACGGCTGGTCAGTGGTTCCTTCCGCAGGGGGATGCAGGGGGTCTTGGCTCGCTTTCCTCACACGAGGGACACGGCCCCGGCCCGGCTGCCCCCATGAAGCGCCCCCGGCTCCCACCGCGCTCCGCCCGCAGCGCCTGTCCCGGTGATGATTACAGCAAGGCCCCGAGCTCGGCGGTGACAGAGGCCACCGCGGAAAGTCACCTCCCGCCCGGGCATCTGCGGGGTGGCAGCGGGGCCCAGGCCGGGACCCTCCACCCGCCCGGCAGCGCCCGCTCACCTTCCCCTGGCGGCGGCGGCTCCGGCTCCAGCCCCGCGTCCCTGCCGGGGCCCGGTTTTACTCTCCGCTCGCCGCCCCCGCGGAGGCCGGGTGCCCGCGGGGCGGCCGGGCCGGGGCGGCTCCCGGCGGCGGGGCGGGGGCGGCCGGGCGCCCTGCGGAGCGGGGGCGGCGGCGGGGGGCAGGCAGGGGAGCGGGAACTCCGCGCCGCCGGGGGCGCGGGAGCCGCCCGGACCCGCGTCCGGCACGCACCGCCCGCCGCTTCCGCCGCGGCGGGGGGGAGCGGACGCCGCCAGGGGGCGCGCGTTCCCCGCGAGCGGGTGGGGCGGGGCGGCGGGGGCAGAGGGCGCCCCCTGGCGGCGCGGGCGGGCAGGGTGGGAGCCCGGAACCACGGAATTCCAGAGGGGATCGGGCCGGAAAAGACCTCCGAGATCATCGAGACCACCCTGTGACCGAACACCACCATAACAGCTAGACCACGGCACTAAGTGCCACGTCCAGTCTTTCCCTGAATACCTCCGGGGACAGTGACTCCACCACCCCCCTGGGCAGCCTGTTCCAATGTCTGATCTCTGGAGAAACCCCTCCTAATGTCCAACCTCAACCTCCTCTGGTGCAGCTTCATGCTGTGTCCTCTCATACCGTCGCCGGTTGCCTGCAGAAAGAGGCTGGCCCCAGCCAGCTGAACCTCCTTTCAGGGAGCTGCAGAGAGCAGTGAGGTCACCATGGCTGAGTCTCCGTTTCTCCAGACTAAACCCCCAGTGCCCTCGGCCCCGCGGCCGTGGCACCCACCGGGAAACACCGCGTCCCACCCGCTCGCCCTCCCGCCTTGAGCCCCGCCTAGCTCCCAGCCGCCCCGTCCCGGTGCTGCCAGGTGGGTGCCATCCTCCTTCTCCAGCCCCGCTGGTGCTGCCACAGCAGCAGCAGCAGCATCCATACCTGGTACCCACTCGTAGCCACTGCAGGGAGTCAGCGTTCCAGGCACTTTGTGGTTCGAACACAGCATTCACGGTGCTGTTAAGGCACTCCTGACTGCCCGGCGGCTGTGGAGGTAATCCCTGGATTTACGTATAAAAAATAAATTAAATAATGGATTTAAAAATAAAAATCAGTCAAGGAAATAATCAGTGTTCCAGTGACACCGGATGCAGCTCCAAACACACACAGGTATTGTTGCAGATACCCTACCTGCTAGGAAGACATGGAACACTGCCATGGCTGCGCCCTCAGCCTTCCATGAGATTAATTTGGCTCTCCAGATCCCTGCCTGCTGTGCTTTTCTGACCAGTTGTCTTCTACATGTACATCATGTGCCTGTTCGACATCTGCAGCTGCTCGGTTGTGCAGTTGTACACAATTTACTGTGTAACTTTTTCCACTGTCATCCAATTAATGAATGAATTGGTCACAGCCCCACGCCTGCCAGAATTCAAGAAGCATTTGAACAGGCACGGTGTGATTCTTGGGGCTGTCCTGTGCAGGGCCAGGACTTGGGGCTCGATGATCCTTCTGGCTCCCTTCCAACTCAGGATATTCTATGACTCTATGATTTTATTAATTTACTGTGTTATCAGTATGATATTTTTCCCCAATGCAAAATCTTGTAGTTTGAGCTGGTTGAACCTTATACACAAGAAAGCTACAAAAACAGAATTTCCCTGCATTATTTGCTGGGCATACTATACCTTAGAAGAGTCATAAATGCTGCTTTTATTTTGAGGCAGGCACAGGTCATTTGCTGGTGTTCTTTTTTTGTTGTTGTTGTTGTATGAGGGAGAGGCTAAAAAATAAGGGTAGCAGGGGAGTGATTTGATCTGCAGTTACATTTCTATTTGTATGCAAGAACTCTAGTTTCTATAACACCAGTTTTAGTTCTAATTTCTATAATACTGCTCTAAAAAGAGTAAAAATTTAGAGGGAGCCACTAAAATAATATAATAAGTGCATCTTATTAAAGCAGTATTATAATGTTTCTGGAAAAATTGTTTAAAATTTTTATTAGGAAAATTACATACATCATTCAAAATCACTCCTGTTTCTCAATAATAATTTTGTCTATCATCTTGAGACCCCAGAAAATACTCTTAAGACAACTGTGACAGAGGACAACAAATAGAAACTATTTTTTACTCCAATTCACTTCAGAGAAGCTTCAGATAATGCACTGATGCTGCTGAAAGATGTAATGGCCCAGGAAAAACTTAAACTTTGTTAGAAAATTTTAACAGCTGTCTGAAATAGAGGAGATAGAGGCAGGAATCTCTGCTTTGAAAGATAATCAGTGCTCTGATTACCTATCTCCTACCCAAGGTTAGTTCTCCATTGTGAGTTGCAGCACAGCTCCTAGTGTGATCAGAGAGCATGGCATTTGAAAGGTTGTGCAAATTCTGATTACTGGAGTGTTTAATTGGTCCCAGAATCAGAATTGTTTAGGTTGGAAAGGATGTTTAAGATCACTGAGTCCAATCAATAACCTAACTCTGCCAAGCCCACCATTAAACCATGTCCACAAGTGCCACATCTACACACCTTCTAAATACCTCCTGGGATGGTGACTTCACCACTGCCCTGGGCAGCCTGTTCCAATGCTTGGCAACCCTCTCAGTGAAGAATTTTTTACTGATATCCAATCTAAACCTCTCCTGGCACAACTTCCATTTCCTCTTGTTCTGACCCTTATTTCCTGGGAGCAGAGACTGACTCCCACCTGGCTACAGCATCCTTTCAGGTAGTTGTAGGTCCCCCCAGAGGCTCCTTTTCTGCAGGCTAAACAACCTCCCCTCCCTCAGAAGCTCCTCATAAGACTTGTGCTCCAGGCCCTTTACCAGCTTCATTGCCCTTCTTTGGACGCGTCCCATGATGGTATTAATGTACTTGAAAAATAGGATAGTCAGACAATGATTCTGGCTACTCCTTCTTCAGTTTCTGCAATACAAAGAACGCTTTCAGATTCTGGTTACTGTAATTCTTCTCTTGCTTCTTCACCTGTGTCCATTTTAGTATTCAATAATCTTTTCCTTTAGTTCCTTTTCTCCCTTGACTTAAGCTCAGGCTTTGAATTTCAGCTTGTATCGCTGGAGAGCAGCATGTAAGACTTCGTGGTTTGAATTCCTGTTTATGTCCAGGCATATCAGTGAGCATCTTGATCTGCTTTAGTTTATCATCTCCTATGCATGCTGAGTCTCTGCTGGGAGAAAAATCTTTCTGCCTGTATAGAGCAGTTTTAGTTAATGTGTTCAAGTAAAGACTCCTGTCTTAAGACAGACTTGAGGGTTTTTTTCAGGACAGGATTCCTGTCTTTTTGGTCCAGGGAAATAACTTACCTGTCTATCCTTCTCTCTTCACCACATGTGCAAGAAATACTTGTGAAGAAGCAGGGTTGAGGAAGAATTTATTTTAATCCAAAACACAGATTTAGTTTTCTACTTAAAAATGGGCAAACATTATATATATTTCCTTAGATGCTAGTCCTTTTAGGATGTTGAGAGGAAAGATTATTTACATATTAAAAGTACATGATGGAAAACTGCGGCACAAAAATTACCTTTCTTGGTCTTTGAAGTTAAGACTTGGTTGCATTTAATGGCATATTGGATAGATTACACAAAGTTCTCCCACTCCCACCAGTAACAACATCCCACAGCCTGTGTACAAAACACGTTCTGCTTTGTACTAAGTTTTGCTTTTCCACAAGTTGCATTAGGAAGACAACACTGCCCTTCCAAACAGGCATTTTGGTTCAATCTGTACCAGCAGTGTTGCAGTACTACAGTGTTTAAGTACTACATTTTTAGGCAAACCACCAGTGATGATAAGCCTCAAGGATGCATTGCCCATGAAAGCTTCCCCCAACCCTGTTCCCTGCTCACCAGGAGATTTGAGTAAATACAGCACATCCATGCATACACCATATCCAGGGATTTTCAGGCTGGGGGCAGTCTCATCCACTAAACAACTATGGTGTGGTGCAATAGTGCGTGCACGCACCAGCTCAGACTTGAAACTACCTTCTACATGTGTTTGCAATATTTGCTACACTGAACTGAAGCTTTTTTCTCCTCTCTTTGAGAGACCTTTTTTTGTGGGGAAGAGCGTTGGATGCAGTAGTGCTGCTTTCCAGGGTATGAACCACTAAGCTGATGTGTTTGAAGGAGTCTAATATCTGGTTTAAAGGGATTATGGCTCTTTGTATAATCTCTAGAAGAATGGGCTGAGCAGTAGCTGATTACCCAAAGCAAGACAGTTTCTGTTCTGACACTGTCTTGCGTGAGTCCATCAGGGAAGGTGCACCCGGTGGGGTGGTCTCTGGTGGGACAACACCGACTCTGAGGCTCTGCTCTGAGACTGGACTGTGCTCAAAAGACAAACCCACAGTTCTAGACAACACCACTATGGCTCTTGGATGTAAGTACGTACTTGTTTTAGGAACCAGGAAAATCTTGGCTGCATGATTTCCTTTGGGGGAATTTAGCTGTTGCATTGCTATTATACATAAGTCATCTTCATTGATCTTTCTGAGTTCAGAATATTCTCAAAGACATGAGGGAACTTTCAAGAGGTTAATTGTTTTCTTCCACCAAATCTGTAGAAATTAAACTGGTTAACACCAGCTACTAGTGACCAGTGCTGTAGGAAATTGTTTTTTACTGTATGCTGTAAAACCAATGAAACAAACATAAGCATTCTAATCACTTTTACGACGTTTATCAAATCGTTCCAGTAAAGCCTTCCATATGTTGCCTGGGATTGTTTGGTGCTTGCTTATGAGAGCCTGAACAGCAGTCTTTGTCTGAAAAGAGAAGAGAAATTTGCCTTTTATGCATGGACCTATTTATGCATGGAAGAACAATATAATCACTGCCTTCTCCGAGGTTCAAGAAAAAAAATTCACACATAACTGTACTGTAAGAAAATAATTGTCTTTTACATTAACTAGTTGTCCTAATGACACATTTCATGGAAAAGAAAGGAACAAAACCAATGAAGTTTGGGAAGGCTCAAATTATTGAGATTTATCAAATGTGGTCATTACCAAGTCGCAGTACCCTTCAACACATGCAAACATTAAGTTTCTACAATCTCCTGTCCCTGAAAGTTTTCATCAAAAATGATGGATAAAGCCTGATTCACCTCATCTGATCTTATAGCTGACCTTGCTTGGACTAGGAATTTGGAGTAGGAACCTTTGCCTGTCCTTCCCAACATTAATTCTCCCGTAATTTTATCATACACAGCATGCACACAATAAGGAAATTCCTAATACTCTTTATATGATATTCAAATGCAAGAGAGGAAAAGAATGACTACAATATTCAATATTTCTAAAAGAAATAAGAAACTATCTCCTTTTGGTTTCCCTTGTGTAATTAAACTTGAAATAAGGGTAGCTACATACTCCACTGATCTACCCCAGACTTATAGTAGAATATCATTGTGAATATAAGAAAAGAGTAGCCAACCCTTTCCTGACTGATTCATGTCCTAATTCCTTTGCCAGCAGGATCAGACAGCAGTCAGGCCACTTCTCACCTCCAACCTCATTTAAGTTGCCCTTTTTATTTTTAAATTATATCATGGGAAATTTCAATTTCACTTTTGCAGGTACACAAAATACTGTTTCCCCAAAATACAAGAATATGAATAACCATAAGGCAGTCATATTGCTTCCAGCCTCCTAAAGCTGCTAAGACCAAACTCCACAGCTTGCTGGAGCTGTTCCCTTGTAACCAAACCTGTCTTTCTGGTTTCACTTTTGTGAAGCTCAGAACAACCTGCAATGGATCTTAAAAAAAGAAAATGAAAGAAAAGCTAGCCTTGTTGCATCTTTGTGAGGGCAGCAAGGTGTTTTTCCATAAGTAATTTCTAACAGTTGATTTGTTTGTGTATTTATAGGTCATAGCAGACTCTTTAATTCTTCTTGCATAAAATCCTCCTTTCATCTTCCATGAAAAATTTTAAAAGCTGTATTTTTGGTTGAGCTTAGTATTTTGAAAAATGCCTAAAATCTAGATCTATAAACACTTTTATGCTCCTGGGCATTAATAATTTCACCAAGGTGTAGGTACTCAAAGTATTTTTATATTTTGGATGCAACTTTGTTTTTTAACATTTTCATTTTGACAATGAGACTGAAGCTCTTGAAGAACTTTGCCTCTAGAGCCCTATGCTATTTGGTGAAGATTCTCAAAGTTATTTGTTATTAATGAAATTTATGTTATTAATGAAAACTGCATTTAAAATATAGTTTGCGTCATTTCAGTTACCGTAATTATTATCAAAGTTATCAAAGGCGTGGGAGAAACAAAGTTAACATAACAAGAAGACAGAGCTCACACATGAGGGCATCCCAATCAACTATTACTATGTCAATATGTACTTGTAGGTATTTGTACATTAAATACCAAGACCTCAACTTCCCATAGCTTTAACAAGCAAGTAAAAGTGTATTTGTCTTTATCCAAGCATGCAAAAAACTGGTTTCCAGAGCATATATAGTAGAGGGAAAAGCATGTAGTTCAGTACTGCAAGGAGAGAGAGCTTACCTTTTCAACTAATTCTTCTGCAGTTATATTCGGATCGTAAGGGATTGGCTTCCCAATGTATGTGCGAAACTTAACTGGAAGTCCTCCATATGGAGGAGTAAAAGGCAATCGAGTGCTTTCATATAACTGTCTAAAAAATCCTGAAATGGTTTATGGGAGGAAAAAGTGAGATTATAGTCACAGAAAACACAGTCCAAACGTGAAATCTGATTAATGTAGAAGACTTCTTAAAATTGCATGGTTAATTTGACAGTAAGGAAGTTGTTACAGGATTGAGGTAAATGTCCACCAAAACAAAGCCCAACAGACTTAATAGATCACAAAATAAGACTGCATTAAAGAACAAAATCACACACACAGACCAGTTATGCACAAGCTATTTCCATATTTGAGCTACCTCTGACCCACAGCAAGTGTTAGAAAATCCAAAGTAAGCAAAAGTCTGAAAAGCAATATCTAAGATAAGAGCAAGAGAAATCTGAGAGAAAAGAGAGAAAACATTCCAAATACATAAAATATGTTTTTAAGTTCTTACTTCTTTCTTTAAACATCCTATAGCCTTCACGGACATTTTGAGTATACATTGGAATGATGGGCTAAGGAAGCACAAAAAAAAAAAGGTGGAAATGTTATACCCGGTTTGAACTTCTGTCTTAGTGCCTGCTAATGCAGCAAAGAAAGTCACTCAGATACAGAGGGTAATTATCAGTCAGTTAAGCAGTAAGCAAGGACTCTTGATATAAAAAACTCCAGACTAGAAATAGAATTCTATTTTTCAGCTCCCACAAACATCTGTTTTAAAGTCATTATCTGTAAATAAAATGACTGACATTGTATTAGGGTTTATATAACTCCTGTGTTATGTATTTACTGCAGTATCACTGACTGGAACATAAAACGAATTTCCATAGTTTCTCTGCCTAAAGCTTTCATCATGAGTGGTGAATAGGAAAGTATTCAGTTTGTGAAGTCTTGCAGAAAGCAAGCAGACATTCATGCTTGGCTCATCTCATCTGCTTCTCAAATAGAGTCTCACTGAAGCAGTAATGTTTGGATAAAACTTCAGTGGAAAAGACTTCTGCAGCTCCCTGCAGAAAAAAGGCAAATGTGAGACAAAAAAAGGCAATTGTGTGTCCTCACTGACCTGGACTACACACCTTCTGGAGGGTGGATCCTTAAGCACTTACAAACAAATTCATTTCATCATTGTGACTGAAAAGAAACACACTTGAAATACCTGCACTTGAAACAGTCATATCTTACAGCCTGAGGTAAGGCTTCATAGTTTGTAGACTGACAGTAGTTGTATCCATATATGCAAAGACTTTTTTTCTCCGCTGTTGTCCCTTTTCTTTTTTTCTGAAACTCTAATTTGAAGACATTGTTGGAACAATTTGGTAATTGGTAATTAAGAGGCAATGAAAGAAGACATTTATACTGCTAAGAATCACTACCACAGAACAGAAACTGCAGGATGAGAAAAAAAAAAAAAACAAGCAAACAAGCAAGAAAAAGATCTAACTAGAGCCTAACAAATAACTCATAGTGATAGAAACCATTAAAAAGAAAAAATACCTGAGAGACCGCAAAAGTATCAAACATTAATAAAGTTGTAATAGTAAAACTCTTCAGAACAAGAAATTAAGGGAAATTGTTAGAAATAAAGCCTTAAAAAGTAATCAGTAACATCTTTTAAAAAACATTTAAGTACTGGACACTAAAAATACCACACTCTGCTTCAGCTATTGATTGAATACTATACATCTAAGATGTAAAATGTTTGAAACCTATCTGTCACACAGACAAAACGTTTTAAATTTTAGGAATAATGCAAGAGAAACATATGTTAGGCTATAAAGAAATCTGGCAACTACAGAAGTTACTCTCATACAATGATCAGCCATTGAGGTGCTGAGTAGGCAGCAATGTTCTGTCTCTAAGCTGGAAAAAACAGGTACACACAAAATCTTACATTTGTAAAGCAGCACAACCAGATCTGCAGTAACCCACAGATTTATATTTGCTGTGCTGGAACTGAGCTGGACCACACCGAGACAGCTTGAAAATCACAGAATTACAGGATAGTTGGGGTTGGAAGAGACCTCTGGAACTCACTTATCTTTTGCCCATACAAGAGAATTTTATAAATCATGGTTCCTGTTTATTTTTTACCTAACTCGAAGGAATTTTTTGGCACAGATAAAATT
Organism: Aphelocoma coerulescens; assembly: GCF_041296385.1. Classification (NCBI taxonomy): domain Eukaryota; kingdom Metazoa; phylum Chordata; class Aves; order Passeriformes; family Corvidae; genus Aphelocoma; species Aphelocoma coerulescens. The sequence continues at coordinate 128,458,969 of NC_091015.1, forward strand.
CAGGGATCTTCAGAAATGATGATACCTCCCTGTTAGCCTGTCAAAACTAAGCCACAGACAGAGGGTATTTCTGAAGGTCATGGATGAATTTGACTGAGACAAATATATGTCCCAGAGGTACACTGAGTCATGACATTAAATAGTAACACTGACTCCTGTTAAGCAGAGTAGTTACACAAAACATTGCAGGCAAGGACTGAGGCTGAAACTACCTTCCTTGTTTGCTTTTCTTCAACTTTTTCAGTGGAAGAAATATTGAACTTCCATGATATTATATGATGGATGGGAATGTCTATTCATATATAAAGTATGTTTTGTCTTGAAATCCCATTCAAGCAATCTATGACAGGTTATTAACCACCATGTAGTTGTTCTGATAAAGTGTGTGTGGTACTTTGGTTGATGGTTACACTGTATGTAGAAAAAATTTTAAAATACCCTTATAATTCTACCTTGTCTGCATTCATGATATCTGAGTAAGTATTAGCAAATTTATATTAATTGCTACGTAATAGAACAAGTTCTGATAGCTGGATGAGTCTATCCCCAGTATACTTGGTTTTCATGGCTGGTTTTTTGTAGCAGGGGAGCTACAGGGGTGGCTTCTGTGACAAGCTACCAGAAGCTTGTCCCATGTCTGGCAGAGCCAATGCCAGCCAGCTCCAGGACGGATGAGCTGCAGGCCAAGGCCAAGCCTACCAGGAATGATAATAACACCTCTGTGATGACATATTTAAGAAGGAAAAAAATTTATTGCACATATGTAATTGCAGACAGAGAAGAGCAGAGTGAGAGTATGTGAGAGGAACAGCCCTGCAGACACCAAGGTCGGCACTGAAGGCGGGGGAGGAGGTACTCCAGAGCAGAGATTCACCTGCAGCCCACAGTGAGGCAGCTGGGCCCCTGCAGCTCATGGAGGACCATGGGGATGCAGAGACCCACCTGCAGCCTGTGGAGGAGACCCACACCAGAGCATGGATGCCTGAAAGAGGGCTGTGAAGCTGTACAAAACCAGTGCTGGAGCAGGCTCCTGGCAGGGGCCTGCAGATCTATGGAGAGAGAAGACCATGATGGAGCAAGTTTCCTTGGTAGGACTTGTGACCCTGTGGGGGACCTACACTGGAGCAGGCTGTGCCTGAAGGACTGCACCCTGTGGAAGAGTGACGCACATGTTCATGAAGAACTGTTGCGCATGGCATAGACTCAAGTTGAAGTTTGTCTCCTGTAGGATGGACCCCATGCTAGAACAGGAGAAGGACTCTTCTCTCTGAGCAGTAGCAGAAACAACATGTGATGAACTGGCCATAACCCCCATTCCCCATCTCTCTGCGCCACTGCAGGGAAGGAGGTAGAGCCAAGGAAGAAGGAAGAGATGGAGCAAAAGGTGTTTTTAAGACTTTCACTTTACTTCTCATTGTCTTGCTCTGATTTTGTTACTAATAAATGCAATTAATATCCCTAAGTTGTGTCTGGTTTGCCCTTAATGGTATTTGGTGAGTGATTTCTCCCAGTCTTTACCTCAGCTCATGAATCTTTTGCTTTATTTTCTCTCCCCTGTCCACTTGTAGAGGGCAGTGATAGAGAGGCTTTGATGGGTGCCTGGCATCCACTACACCCCAGTCTTTGGTCAACCTGCAAGACTAGTCCGGCCAGTATTGAAAAAGATGCAGCAAGAACAATCAAATTTGAAATGTGTCAAAAGACAAGATCCAGTGACTACTATGGGCCTAACTTTATTTAAGAAGTGATATATAAGGTTATTATTGCCCTCTCTACTGCTAAATGCACGGCAGTTCTCTTTATTTTTTAAGCGTTCAGTTATCTAAAGTTTGTCTGATTCCAGATTTCCAGAGAAATGTCAAAGATGCCCAAAGTTCGTGAAGCTTGCAAGCTAATTACAGCAATGTCCACCATACAGGGATCCAGTCAGAGTTCCTGAGCATAACAACCCACAAAGCTGAATGAGGGTAATAATAAGAGATGTAAGAACCAGTAGCACTCTAAAGGTAAGCCCAGGCTAGCAGCTGTCAAAGGGTAAAATACTCTCTCTGCCCTCCTGCTAACAGTCCTACATAGTGCCTGTTTTACCAAACATTATGCAAAGGACCACAAGGCCCTTTCACACTGCAAGAACCTTATCCTCAATGAATACCCAATTCATTAAATAAAATTTTTAAAACCCCCACAAAAGAAAAACACAAATTGTGGCAAGAGGAGGTAACAATTTTAGGTACTACTATTCAGCTATTTCCATGTGCTTCTATATTATAGAAGACTGGTAGAATTAGGAGGATTACTGGCAAAGATTCTTGCGATGTGTTTTGATCAGGGTGGCAATCTGTGTAAGGGCACTGAGAGCTTTTAATTCAATTTTTATTTAAAAACCCACAACCTGTGACATTGCATTACTGTAAGGTTCCAGGTGAAGGGAAAACATCTGGCAAAAGAGTACTCAGATGTTTGAAGTAGCTTGAAAGACATATATAAAAGCAAAATCATTAGAAATCACTCAGGTTTTTGAAGTGACACCTCCTTCTAACTGTTTGAGCATATTATTCCTTTATTACATAAGAAGACTATTGGGGAATTCTAAGTGCCCATATGAATTTCACTGAGTTTATCCCATGCACATTCTGATACTTTCCTAGTGGTGTACAGGCCCACACAATATATGAAGTATTGTGACTGACATATACCAGCCTACACTTTTGAGAAAAAGGACAGGAAAGGGAACAGAAGCACGTAAGACTCGACTTAAGACATAAGACTTTTAAAAGGCAACATAACAAGACAAGAAACAGGACACTGGGCCTAAAATTACTTTACACATTGGGTAAATGCCCCTAAGTTTATTTTAGTGTTTATCTCCCCACAATCATTTAGAGATAGAGTTATGAAGAAATATTAACCTGAAGCATGCATTTTGCACCTTCAGGTCCTTTGTAGCAGGATCTATAGCACAAGAGACCAAAACAAAGTTTGAGAAGCAACAAACTGGATGAGGTGCAGAAGAGACATAACTGCACAAAAATCTGAAAGGGATGATAAGAAATTAAAGTTTCATGGGAAGAACTCAACTCCCTGTACAGATTCACCTGTATAGATCGAAAACTTTATGTGGAAGGCCAAAGAGCACTGCAATTGATGACATATTCATAAGAATGTGAAGAAAAAGTGATGGTTGTGCAATTCAAGAGAAAGCAGCAGAAAGTGCATGGCAGAACAGATAAAGCCTGGATTTGCACCAGTATTGTGAGACACAAAAAGCACTAGTATGCTAGGTCTAAATTAAAGCATAAAACTTGTATCTAGATGTAATGATGATGAGAAGAGGCAGTTAGGAAAAAGACAGGGTTGCTGCTCTTTCAGCTGCATGCCATCCCAAATAAAACTGTTTCCCAGAGACCATGTCAGAAAAGCAGTCTCCCATATGGATTTAGATGGAAGAAGTCAGAACTAGTGGTAGGAGGTTGTATTTGTACATCATTTTCCATATGGAAACTAACTGAAATATTGGCCATGTGTGCATTGGTGGGGTACAAATTAAGAGAAACACATCTCTAGAGGATGCTGAGGATCTGACATCTCCACTGAACACACTTCAGTGCTCTGTTTTTATGTCGAACAAAGTCTTGTTTGGAACCATTGGACCATTTGACACTGCAGAGTATTAGGTCCCAATTTTGGTTTAGTTTCAGCCAGAAGGAATGCAGCTCAGGTATTCTAACATGCTCCTCGATGGGAATGAAAGCATGGTGAGGGAGATTCAAAAACTGCTTCAAAAGTGCACACATGATTCAAACTCAGACACTGATGCAGACACATCTTAGGTTAGTTGATGCAATCTTTTGCAAACATGAGGAAAAGTAATGGTAAGGACAAAGTCCTAGACCCTCCCAGAATAGCTAAGGAGAAAGATAAGGATAATATATTAAAGAGCCATAAGAAAATGATGGGGTACATGGAAGTAAGATAAAGATGTAAGCCTACTAGGATAAGAAAAAAGAATGAAACCATAGGACAATATGGAGAAGTGTTGGGAAATAGAATTATTGGGATCAATAAAAGAACTGTGCAAGCAATAGGCCTGGAAGCTTTAGGCTTGTGTGTGAGAAAACTTTCCATGGGAAAGTCCCTGTGTGAAGGATAACAAGCAGGGCTGGGAACAAAGAGGGAGTCTTGAGATGGTCCAGCTGTACTATCCGGGAGTGAACGAGGGAGATGGACGCTGACTTCTTTATGGAAGCTTGCCAATGTAAGTCCAATTATGTAGAAATAGAAATCTGTTTTGATAAGCTTTAAGCCACTTAGGAGTTCACAAGCTGGTATACTACATAAGTGCCTTTGGACTGCTAATAAACGGAGTTTTGCGGAATTTGCTCTATCAACCATATTGGTCGGCTTGTTTCACTCTCTCCCCCCGCCGGGGGCCCGGGCTCCTCGTCTCGCTAAGCTTCTAATAGAGAAGGACCACAGTGAAGATTCCTGAAATGCAGTCAAGGTGAGACACTGGATGCCTGCATAATAGGACTGTAGACATGGAACTGCAGAGATGGATGCTTTGAAACAGTCAAGAAAAAGTTGGACAGTTCCAAAAACCCTTGCTTTTTGTGAATTAATGTGCTTGACAAAAGTGATGGGAAAAGGAAGTGAAATCTTTACTTCCCAACCATTTCCTCTGGAAGATTTTCCAACAAATGCTCCTAAGCTGCATTTTATAACAAAGCATGTATGCAGAAAGCATAAACTGGGATTGGTAATTTATGGCACTCACCACTTTTGCTTCTAGAGCAACCTGAGCAAAGCCTTTTCGATTTCCCCACATGAGCTGGTAACTTTCGTCGCTGAACAGCGCTTCTCGAACTCCACCTGGTGAGATGGACACCAAGTATCCATTCCTCAGTGCAAGGAGACACTCCTCCCTCGTACCTGGTATAACACCCGTCACTCCCAACAATAATTTAAGTCCTGAAATAAATAAATAGCAAATGCATATTAATATAACAACATATATCCCAAATACTGCTTGCGTGTAGGAGCCAGATTGCAGCTAAATTAAAATCTAGTAGTTATATATTTAGGCTAAGACAAATTTTTTACAAAGGAAGTAAGACACCTACAGAGTAAATGTTGACAAAATGACAAATACGTGACAATATTTTTGCACAAATATTATGAAGATGAACCATCTTGTCAGGAACGTCTCAATTAAAAAAGGCTTCCACATGCTATCTTCCATGATTATCAACCAAATTATGTAAGCAAAACTTGTGGGTCATAGCTAGAAATCTGAAAATAAGCATCTATTCCTCTCTCCTTCTTTTTACATATTTTAATACAGAAAAAGAAATTCAGTAAAATAAAGATTACTACAAAAATAAATACCTGACAAGCAGCTATTTTTGGTGTTCTTTAAAAACGTGATGTTTACTATTTTAAACATTGAGGGTTTGAGTTGTTTGAGTATTTTGTGTTTAATTGCAAACTATGTGGATCAAATTGCACTGCACTAAGACTCTCAAGATGCATGAATGACAGAAGCTAGCAGAGCAATTTCAGCACCACACAAACAGTTCAGTGAATCTCCTTCCTCAGTTTCCATAGCTGGGATTTCTCTAAAAGACAGATTGAGAACCATAGAAGTACTCTGTGCTTTCTAATATTATCTTCATATTTTAAATATATCAGTTTGGAACTCTGATAGAAAGCAAACAAGCATTTCCACAATCTTCAAATTCCCTGTTCGAACAGCAAAGTTTGAAATTTTTTATATTAATAAATGGAAGAAACAACTCTGGACTGACAGAGATCTGCAACAGAAACTTTGGAAGACAGTGGATAACACAGTGCTGTTGTTATATTTAATTGTTATACAATTAAATCCTGTAATTTAATTGTATTTAATCTTATTGAAGGTATCATGCTTGATAGATCTTTCTGTCAAAGACAGATGTTGACTTTGTTTAACCCCTTTGTGAAGTCAGACATATTTCTGTTTGATCCTAAAGTCAGGAATGCCATATCCTTATTAAGCAAAGAGGTTCTTCATCTGCTTGGCTTTAAAACTTTTGAGAATTACAATGTTTCACATGAAAATATTATCACCACTTATTCCCCTTTTCCAGGTCTCACAGAACTTTTTATCCCTCAGCCATGCAAGGCTTCTGTCTGATGTCCTAGCTCTTCAAAGGAAGCCATGCCACACCTCTGAATCATCCTTGTCCTTTTACTGCAACTTTATTACTTTGCAGCTATTCCAAGATGGAGAGTGTTATTAATTCACAGAAGAATTCTCCTGTAACTGTGATTAATTCTGTAAATAAACTGAACTGAGATTGAGCATATGCTCATGAGCATTCTTTAAAGAACCGATCTGTGAAGTGTAACATTTCTTTGCAAAAAGTAAGTAAGCATGGCAGAGCAAGAGAAGGTTAGGGAGAAATTTCACTCAGCCTATTACTTTTAGCCACATTTTCTACTAATGCAATGGGGAGGACTAACCTCAATTATTTGTAGTCTTTCTTACCAGATGTCTTTTTATAGCCTTTTTAAAGGTTGACACAACATTTGCCACCTTCTGTTGCTCTAGCATGAACATAATGCAAGCAATATGTTATGTACACACCAGTAGTCCAGCAACTGCACAGCTGAGAGTGTTGCTTAGTACTAACAAGTGTGTACTCTGCATTTGTAATAAAAAGCTGTGCTAGGGACACTTCAGTTTGAAAGAGTACCCTTTTACTTATCCCTTAAAAAAGGAGTTTCCTTTCCAACATTTTGCTAAACTTTCTCTTTTTTTGAGGGTACTCTTAAAAGCCAGTCATCTTTTGACGACTTCATACTTCTGATGTGCTCAGTACTATACATTATTTACTAAGTATGCTTGTAGAAAGTTCTTGTATGCTTTCTAGGGGTGCCAGACTATGGTTTTTGCACCAAATTTGCTTGAGTTTATACTACTTGTTTTCAGGAAAACTTCCTTTTCTGAAGAGTGTCCTTCTATTTCTAAATAGCTTCCTTTATTCTCTATTGTTAAAACAGCTTTTAATATTAGTGGTATAAAAGTGCCTTTAAATAATCTCACTGCTACTTCTTCTGGACACTCTGTGCCTTGTTTTTCTAAAATTGAATTATCTTTGCTTCTCTGTATCTTCTCCTGACCAGTCAGCACTAGGTCAACAGTGGAATCCTACCCAGCACTTTCTACTGAGGGATGACATTTCATCCCCAAAGGATTATATGTCTATTTGTTGGCTTTGGAGGGTTTACCAATGTTTTCAACAAAAATACAGGATATTCTACTCTGTTTATCCTGTTACAACTACCAGCTTTTAGTTTAGAAGTCTAAAAGCAGTCTTTTTGTTTAAAAGCTCTCTTTCAAGTATACAAAATGTAAAGTTCACCAAAACCAGAACATATTAGGTGAATCCAGGAAGCTTACATACAACAGAACGTGTTCTTACCTGGTAAACGAAACACAAAATGATCAGCTACTGACAGACAAATTCTTTTCTTCCAGAGAAACAGCCTAGACAAAAAGTAAAGGTAGTCTATAGGAATAGCTCCATGGTAATACACAAGAATGCCTGGTCCTTCTGGGAGGTTTTCCACACCATGAAGCTCGTAACCTGTTTGGGATGGAAAGCAATACACTGACAGTGATATCTGTAAATCACCTGGCAGTTTAAAAAAAAAGCTATTTACTGTCCTTTGTTAAATGACTTTCAGAGAGTTGTGAAAGCCTCTGCAGTAGCTTTTAAAATAATTAAGTTCTGGATGGAACTTTCGGTCAATAACAGAGAGAAAGTCCTTCAAACACCACAGCTTATCAATGGACTGATTTGTTGGTCAGTTTAACCATGAGATCAGACCTGAACCTGACATTTTCCCCAGTGAGGGAACTAAATGATATATTTCCCATTAGGAACTTCTTGTAAATAGTACAATAATAATATTTTTTAAAAAAAATTAGTAACTGGTGTGAAAATGCTTCATTTTCAGAATTAAAGGCAAACAGTCTGGATGCTTTCCTGAAATCTGGAAGTATTAATCTTTATTTTGTGTCCAGGAGAAGGAAGAGTTTGGGATTTTCCATAATAAAGTGCTCCTCTTTTAGAGAAGGTGAGATGTTTAAATTGAAACCATTATCTGTAAGAATCCCAAAGATAGGTTCTCTCCACAAGAGTTAAGTGTATTCACAGTGGGAGGGAATTTCCTCACAGACATGCCCTTCTATGAATCCTTGTCAAGACTCTTCCTACATTTGATTTAGGTTTCAGGTGGAGCCAGACCAGAAGTCTAATGTATACAAAGGCTTGGGAAAGCCACAGCTTCTGCCAGCTAAGAGTTCTGTTCCACCTTTTCTGCCTTCATTTCCATCCCTGCTACAGCTCCTGCCATGAGCCATTTGGATGGGATTGGAGTAGGCAGTGTCCTAGGAAGACATGGAGAAAATTTTATACTGCAGGATGTTCAAAGATGCCATGCAAAGTATAATAAATGTAATTTATTTGCATCCATTTGAAAGAAAAAAAAAATTAAAACTTCTGTGTATTTACCACTTACTGTAATTCAAAGCTTCAGACAAGTCATGTCATACTTACCATGCCATATTCTTGCATATATATCCCAGAAGCTTGCTATAGTTTTTCTTACACTATCCCAAACATCACTCAAGGGATCTGCTTTTACCTCATTGTTCCTCTGATATATTAAAAGCAAAATATTAGTAAGGTAAATGAAAAAGACGATTGTTAAAGGAACTATAAAAAAAACTAATATTGAACTAATTGCAAGTGAGGCAACGATCAGATGAAAAAGGTATTTCTTCAGGAACTCCACAACAGTCCATTCTTCCAGTGCATAGACAAGGCAGCCGAGGTTGGTCATTGGTATCTGTCCTGAAGCACAGGATTCTTTTCTACCTATCATGTCCTGCATGAAGAAGAAAGAAAAAAAAAATACAAAAAACCAAACCAAAACAACCAGCTGTAGTTTCTCAATTTAGGGAAAAAAGGTTTCTGTAAATACACCTGATGCTTATTTTGGTATAGCACAGGTTCAAACATTTTGTGCCTCTCTGTCATGCTAAGATAGCTGCTGGCTATGAGATTACCCATGTATTTATGGAATAGGGGCTGAAACAAGAAAGGCTGGAGTTCAACAAAGCCTCAGGATCCCTGCAACATGGCTGATCAGATGATTTCTCTCAAGAGAGTAAGTGGAAAGTATTTTTAGCAGCGTTAGCCAAGACTGCTGCCAGAGATGTGGACTCTCCCTATCCTCTGTAGACAGTCCAACCTGAGCTTCTTCTTCCTCTCAGTTTGGCAGTAAGGGGATCAGATAGTGGAATGAGCAGCTGAAGGGCCAGCAAGCAAAACCAAGGCAGTCATGGCTCCTTCACAAGGCCTGGAGGTGTCCAGGACATTTGGTACTGCTGTTCACACTGGGAAAAGCAGCTTTTCACCCCTCATCCATACAACACACCTTTTTTTCAGATCTTCCAGCCCTACCAAAGGCCAAGAGAGCTCCATGGCCTTACCAATATGTTTTACACATGCAACCCCCTGGTTAGTTAGTCCATTCCTACAGCTGACCCTGCCTGCCTAACAGCAGGTAGTGGTTACACTGGAATGCAAAGGCACTCCAGAATTGCTGGCTGCTTTTAAGATTCTTGAGTATTTGCCAGAGATTTAAACATTGCAATCCAGTTCAGTAATCCATAACTGAATACAGATTTTCTTTGCCTCAGTCAGGTTGCTACTTGTTTAACGAGTAGATTTTTCCACTCCAGCACCAGAACAAGTACCTACAAGAAACAAATTGTAAGTGCCAAAGTCAGTGCCAGGATCATAAAATACAGCAAGCTCAGCCTTCTCTGACTTTACATCTTCAGCTGTGTACTTATATGAGCAAACCTACTGTACGCTTCTGTTTTCCTTCTTTGAAGCCTTGGGTAGACTGTAGGGGTGGACTGGTGTAAAGCACAGCTCCCTTCAGAATTACGGATGACAAAGAGTAGAGCAAACAGCAAAAGTGAAAAGCAGCCATGAATAAGCACTAGTGGCTAACACACAGCAAGGCAAGCAAGCCCCATGGCAAGCCCTGCAGAATGTGTAGCTGCAGTAGCTATAAATCTAGTCTCACATACACACACCAATGAAACCTGTCCATATCACAAACCCTTTGAACTCCACACTGGACAGCAAAAAGGACCACTTGGTTTAACCCCAGTAGGCAGCTGCTCACCACACAGCTGCTCACTCAATCTCCACTGCAGTGAGATGGGTGAGAGAATCAGAAGATTAAAAGTGCAAAAACCCTTGGTTTGAGATAAAGGCAGTTTCACAGGTAGAGCACAAGCTGAAAGGACAGTAAACTAAAAGGAAGCAAGCACTGTGTTAAAAGACGCTCAATATGGTACAAACAAATGAAATCAGTATGACAAAAAGTCACAAGAATTAATATAGAATTGTTTGTATCCTGATGACTGGTGCCTGACTAAGATATAGGAAGATCTGGACATTTTCACTGAAAAGAGATTTTATCAATAACATGAAAGAAAAAAAAGGAATAGTCTGCATGATTCAGATATTAAAATATCTGTTGAAACACTATTAAAGAAGGATAAAGCTGATGGTGCAGTGCTACTTTATAGTAAGTTATTGTTTATAAAGTTCTAATAAGAGCAAGGACTACAAATCCTCAATGTGTGCAAAGCATGCTGTGCTGACAGAGTCCAGGAGAAGGCCATGTTAAGGGGGCTTGCCTCAGGCTGCTGAATCAGAAATACTGAGCAGTACTTGGAATAACTCGTTCAGCCGGCGGCATAGGGTGAAGGGAGTGAGTGGATTTTGCATTGTTATGGGGGGGTGCAGGCCTGGAACACAGACTACTACAGCCAGTACCAAAAGTGTCATAAAATCACAGATAAAATGTTCATATCCACAGCAAGTGCATCAATAAGAACCCCTATATGATATGGGGATTAATTGGGATATACAGATCACTGATGAACAAGAGATCCTATAATCTACCAACGAGATTTAAGATTATTCCACAGTCCCCACACACAAATATTTGCAGACTCAACAGCCAGATAAACTTCTGGCAAGGTAACTGAGAAGCTGTTTAATGAGGAAGGTAACTGATGCCACTCATTATAATTTTGTGGGAAACAGACCTTGTAAACAAATTCACCTCCATTCTTTGAGGAAATTAGAGGTTTAATAGCTTGTGCAGATTTCATGCACATATAGTTTAACAGGGGCTTCTTAAAGAGTCACTTTCAGCCACACATGAGCTGCTGCTTGAAAGTTGTCCTTCCACCAGTCCTTTGCTCTATGTTCTTACCCCTAGACTGATCTCCAACAACGTCAGCTGGCTCCCTGCTAAAGGGATACCAGTGAAAATGCTGGCACAAGCAAAACCACTATTGGGAACAGCCCAAACTAAGGTTGGCATATGGGAATTACACAAGTATATTACCAATGCCACTTGACATTTTTATTAAAAAATATATCTCTTTTAAATGGAGCATATATGCAATCAAAGATGTTATTGACTAGCATGACAAAAAAATATCCATCAGTGGTGGAATCGCTACCAAATGAGAACTGAATCTATGTCCTAGATTATTCAGCATTTTCAGAATTTTCTTCTAATATTAATAGGATGTTTACATTGATCAGTTTTAACAATGTAACATTCCACTGATTCCTCTTCCTCCATCCCAGTTTTTATGTAGCAGAAAGTTACTTGCTGGCTGGAAAACCACTACCCTTAACTTAGTTAGCTCACAGACTACAGTATAAATTAACATCTTAACTTATTAATTTCTGATTTTAAGTTCAATATAGACACTGGAGAAAAGCTTTAGAAAGAAAATGAAATGAATCAATGTGAAAAATTGTATTTTTTTTTAATACATACAAAACAGATTTTAACAGTACAGATTTGACCAAAGACATCTGAAAGTAGTTGGGTAGACACAGCGAGTTCGCCTTCAGTCAGCCAGCTGGGTGGGTGGGATACAAGTTAATTCAACATCATTCCAGCTGAATCCAAGAGTAGAAAAAGAATAAATGATTGACAGATTGAGAAAGAACTAGAAGCAGCATGTTTTTTCTGGAAATTGGATACTCAACTGTGGTTCAGTTTCTGCTCTCACTGTTCAATTGTACACTACCTCCAATATTTCATAAGAAAAGAATGAACTCCAATCACTGAAACCTGGACCCCGGTTTTGGACCATAAGATGTGAGTCCAACACGGTAAATGCATCCCTCTACTGTCAAAGAACATCCTGCTAACATCAAAGGGCTACAACAGTACAGGACTTCTATTTTTCCATATTCTACTGGCTATCTCTCACCAGTCACCTGCTGAAAACACAAATACAATTCTGAAGCATTCTTTCTATCAAACACCATATAGGAAATTATTACACAACTATTTGAGTGCCTATTTAAAGCCTGTTACTAACAACCTCCTTGATTATGCACTAGGAGACAATGCAGGAATGTTACCACAACACATTTACTTATAACTGCTTTAGTTTCCCCCAAATGTCAAAATTTAAGAAAGAAATTTCTCTTCTGCTTTTAAGAAATCTGAGCCAGGAGGAGCTCCAAAGTACTTCAATGCTGAATATCCTATAAAAGGTTAACAAGCGGGTTTAGTGTTGTATTATTTAACAAAAAAACCCAAACAAACATTTTTTAAATTGTCGGCATTTTTCTCATCTTATCTAGTGATGGACTTGAAGCTACTGTTCTGAGTGATTTCATTGTTCTTATAGAGAACAACATGTGTGTTGACATGTGAGGTATTTGTTTGGGCTCCACCTATAAAGCATATCAAATTCCAGAATAATCACTGTATCTACAATGTAGAATTACAGGTGATGCCAGAGAGAGACAGAACCACTGTCCCCCGACTTTGAGAGGAGCTCCCGTTTCAACAAGTCTGCTGTACTACAAGTCGTTCAGATCCTAAGCTCTTGCTGAAGCATCATTTACTGATAAGGATAATCTTACCAACATTATAATCCCAGGGAAGAACAAAGCTGTCACAAGAGACCTATTACATTAAAATTAAAGCCTTGTAGCTGGCTTTCAACCATGACTGAATAGTTATGATCTTGGTCCTACTGCTCACTAGTTTGCTCTTGGCAATAAGTTGAGCAGAGAGCATAGTGAGAAGATGCTTTACACAGAAGCAAGTGGAAAGTAACTGCAGACTCTTGGTGAGAGGATTTTTTGACACCTGCTTTCTTGTGGCAGGCTCCTACTCTTCAGTCAAACTCAATTGCTCTGTTTCATGAGGGGAGCCATCTAACAGTTACAAATCTGACTGTTGCTTTTCAGTGTAAATGAAATTCCAGTTTTATATTTCCTGCACATTTTGTGGCAGTTCCATTGAAAATAACTCTCTTGCTGGTCTCACCCTGCTGCCACCCACTTTACTTATCTCCATAAATCCACCCATCTTGTTCCCTCCTGTGTTTGTAGAGCTTCCCCCACTTTCAGCACATCCACCCCGAAAACGAAGGGTCTATCCTCTCCAGAAAGAAACTATCAGCAACTACAGTGCTCAGTCCCCCAGGTTTTGCAGCCATTCTACCCGTTTCACACACTGAGGATACTAAACCCAGAACATTGTTTCCCATTTACAGCTTCAGCAAATATGAATAACTGAATTCCCACTTGGGTTTGATTGAGCATGTGGAAATTAGGCACCATCCCTGCCCGAGCATCCTTGCTCAGCTTAGTTGCTAGAAATGTGGCAGGTAAGAGCTAGAAGAATAATAAAATCATAAAATCATAGAATGGTTTGGGTTGGAAGTGCCCTTAAAGAGCATCTGGTTTTAACCCCCCTGCCATGGACAGTGACATCTTCTACTAGACCAGGTTGCTCAAAACCCAATCCAACCCAACCTTCAACACTGCCAGTGATGGGGCATCCACAACTTCTCTGAGCAACCTGGTCCAGTGTCTCAATATTCTCACAGTAAATTTCTTCCTGATATTTAATCTAAACTGCCTTCTTTCAGTTTAAAGCCATTCCCTCGTGTCTTGCTGATTACATGCCTGGGTAAAAAGTCCCTCTCCACCCCTCTTGTAGGTAGGTCCCCTTCACACACTAAAAGGGTGAAATGAGATCTCCCTGGGGCTTTATCTTCATCAGGCTGAACAATTCTCTCAGCCTGTCTTCACAGGAGAGTCCTCTGATCATCTCTGTGATCCTTCTCTATACATGTTCCAACAGGTCCATGTCTTTACTGTGCTGAGAACACCAGAGCTGGATGCAGCACTCCAGGTGACGTCTCACACCTGAAGCAGATCTGAAGGGCAGAATCACCTCCCTCACCCTGCTAGCCACACTTCTTGGGATCCAGCCCAGGATATGGTTGGCTTTCCTGAGCTGTGAGCACACATGGTCGGGTGTATGAAGAGGGTGTTCAAGGAGCAGTATCTGGGTTCAGAGCTGGTACCTGTCCTGCTCAGGCACAGGTAAAATACAGCAAGCACCCAACACCTACATTTATCCCTTTTCTCCACCTGGAAATGTCATGTAACATTTCCAAACGTCAACACTGAGAAGACTCGGGGGCTTCCTCAATGTCAGGCGCTAAGGGCCCCTAAGAGCAGATCGCTGCTGAAGCACTAGGAGTGCTGGAACGCGGCCGGACCTTCCCCCGGCGCTGGATCCCCTCGGGGCGGCACAGCCTCCCTCCTCCGCCGCCCTCCGTCCCGTCCCGTCCCGTCCCGTCCCGTCCCGTGCCCCCCGCCCCGCTCACCTGCCCGCGGCGGCCGTCCCGGACCCCGCGGCCGAGCCCCGTCCCGGGATAAACGCACGGCCGCCCCCGCCCGCGGGACGAGGAGGCGGAGCTGCGCCTGGCAGACACAGCGGGCTCCGCGCCCACATCTCCTTTCAGTTCTTCAGCGATAAAAATCCCGGGACGGGCGCCGGGAGCCCTGCCTGGGCGCGCTGGGATGGAGGCGCCGCTTCCCATCGCAGGGGAACAAGCGACGCGCGGAGCCTTCGGCGCCCTCCCCATCTTGGAAGAAGGAAGCCTCCCTGGGACGTGCTTCCAGTCAATTCATGTCTACGTTGATTAAGGAAACTTTCCGACAGGGTCATTGACTGCTAAGTTAAGAAAACGTACTGGTTTTGCAAAGGAAATTACCTCTTTAAAAAGTTTGAGAGACTTTTCACATAGACTTGGGATATAATTAAAGCCGAACACAGATAGAGCATGATAATATGGCTAAATTCAGCAGAGGAAACATGAACTGCAATAAATATCCTTATGTTGTACTGTTGTTCACCCTATTCCTTATATGGTGGAGGTCTTATTTAGACTGATAAGACCAACAGGTACCAGTTTTGAAGTTCAGAAAATGGTTAATCCAACCCGTTTAAGACAGGTGATTGAATTTCATTGATTTGATTTGATGCAGAGCAAGACATTGGCTCCCATGAAGTAAAATGCGTGACTGCAGTACATTTCTTCCCACACCTGTGCTGTGCTGTAGCTGTGGGTCAGGGGAAGTAGACACAAACCTGCAAAAAAAGCATCCACCAGTGATGCTTTTTGTTGGCTTCTGGCTTCTATGGCACAGGACACGTTTGTTCAATAACAGCTTTTCTTGTGAGGGAAGAAAAACTTGATATTCCTTGCCTAGCATGAAGCAGCAAATAATTGGAAAAGTGGTTTTGCTAGTAGAGAGCTTGATAGAATGCAGAGAGAAAGTATTCAAGAGACGAAAGTACATTTAGATGACCAGTGCAGAGAGAAAAAGTGTTGTACCTAACACTTACCAGCCAACACCAAATGCAGCTGAAATTAGGTTGTTTTGTTTGCATGTGTTTTTTTTTCCTTGTGTTTGCATGATGGTGTACTACCATCCAAAGGGTCTGGACAGAAATACAAGAACTAAAATTATTACTGAAGAACAGAACCAGAATGAAACAGCAACATGATAATATGGATGTTGAAAAACACACTGGGATAAAAGGTACTGAATAGCATTGGGTGGAAAAAATAAAAAAGAATTGCATTGCTATCTTTGCTTTTCCTTCTCATTTTTTTTTCTTGAGAGTCATCTTGAAGAAAAAGTGGTATGTGGCTTTTTCAGAGTATTTTTAGGAATCTGATATGGGTTTCTATCAGCAGATTTGCATATGAAGGGAGATTTCTAATAATAGACAAAACTACTCTGAGGAATCCATGTCATTACATGAAATCAAAATTTAAGCATTTGGATCTCAGGGAGTGGGAAAATATAATAAAGAGATGCAAAATTTCAACAGCCTGGAATTTTTAGGGGAAATAATGGTCAAAAAGCTTAGAAAGTTTCCAAAATTCCTACAGATACCTAGTGTACAATGTGTATTATCATGACTGTAAAGATTCTATGAGAAATGGAGAAAAAGGAAATGATTGGTATAATAAACTGTGCCATGTGAATCAGAAGCATATGTTAAACTTCAGCTAAAAATAAAAGTAGCAACCAGGGTGAGAGAGATATAAAAATTTAATAGGGCTGAAAAAGTACTTTGGTCTAATTTTGAATTAAGGTAATGAGATGGAGAATTGGCAGATTGATAATAAAGATGAAGGAGGAGAAATAATAAAACAGGAATGAAAAATCAAGGTTCAGACATGGTAAGAATAGAAATTCAGTTAGTTTTGTCAGTCTATGCAAGAACAGTGTCTAGCAGATGTAATTCCAGGCCCAGTAGTAAGGAATTTGTAGTAGCTTTGTGGAGTTTAGAATACCAGGTGACCAAAGAATAGCAAATTTAATACATATATTTGAGAAATTAAGAATAATTAGGAGTCTCCTCTATTCTGCATTACCCAGTGTGTTCCAGACCAATATGTGTTAAGAAAATAGGAGTTCAAGATGTGGAGAAATGGTAAACTCATTTCCTTTTCTAATTGTTAAAGCTGCTAAGCAGTCCTGCCGATGGCATGAAGCTATGGAAAGGGTAAATATAACCTTAGGGTTTATCTCACAAAGTTCCAGGTAGGATTAGTGAAGTGTTAAAGCTAACATTGAAGGCATGGTTGAGATCTTCTCTTTATTTAATTCTATTTCCTCATTGTTTACGTAGATCAATTTACACTGCAACAAGGACAGAAAAGAGTCCAAAGAATGAGGCAGAGGCATGTGGCTTATTTTAACTTATCACAATGAAATTTCAAGTGGGATATACCTGTTGCTGTTAAATAATTTTGGGAGTAAGAGGGTAAAAAAGTAACTCAGTTAAAGGTCTGTCAAAGCACAGAATAAATGAGAGTTAATGGCCATATAACTTTGGCACACTTTATATTCCAGTAAGTTTTCCAGCAAGAAAAACTGAAGTTATGAATCTGTTTACAAGAGAAGTAATAGAGTTTCTACTGCTGTTTGAAAGTTGAAAATGGATAGGTTACAGAATTTGGCAATCACAGTCTGGTGTTGCTTGCATGACACTGCAGGTGAGATGTGCTTGGAGCTGGCACCCCTTCCTCAAGGATGATTCCAATAGAATGTGGAATGGTTGATCCTGTTATTAGCTGGTCACTACTGGTGTTCCCCAGGGCTCAGTATTGGGGCCTGTCCTTTTTAATATCTTTATGGATGACCTGGATGAGGGGACTGAGTGCACCTTCAGTTCACAGGTCACACTAAGTTGAACAGCAGTGTTGATCTGCTGGATAGTTGGAAAGCTCTGCAGAGGGATCTGGACTGGCTGGATCGATGGGCCAGGGCAAATGGTATGAGGTTTGACAAGGCCAGGTGCCAGGTCCTGCCCTTGGGTCACAACAACCCCATTGCAGCACTACAGGCTGGGGCAGCGTGGCTGGAAAGCAACCCAGCAGAAAAGGACCTGGGGGTGCTGGTCAAATCTGGCTGAACATGAGCCAGCACGTGCCCAGGTGGCCAAGAAGGCCAATGGCATCCTGGCCTGTATCAGCAATAGTGTGGCCAGCAGGACCAGTGATTGTTCCCCCATAGTCAGCACTGGTGAGGTCACACTTCCACTCCTGTGATCCCTCTTCTCTCAAGCAACAAGAAACATGAAACGGTGTCAAGTTGCTCCAGGGGAGGTTTAGATTGGATATTAGGAAAAGTTTCTTCACTGAAAGGTTTGTCAGGCATTGGAACAGGCTTCTCAGGGCAGTGGTGGAGTCACCATCCCTGGAGCAATCCTGGAGGTATTTAAAAGACAAATAAATGTGGTGCATAGGCACATGGTTCAGTGGTGGACTTGGCAGTGTTAGGTTAATGCTTGGACTAGATCGTAAAGGTCTTTTCTGCCCTGAAATATTGTGATTCTATGCCTAACATAAAATGACAATTTGTGTTTGGAGGCTATAAAGTTTCTTACAAAAAGAAACTGATTACTTGATTCTAAAGATGTGCCTCAGTCTTGCCTGCTGTCTCTTAATACTTGCTTGAGCATATATGCCAGAACCTAGACAGGATTAACAATTGCTACTGACCCCATTCTGAAGCAATGGCAGTCTTTGTGGGTTCTTAGGATAGGATCCTATTTCAGCCACTAATGTTGAAGAGTGATGGGAAGAGATGCAGTCCTGGAGGTCTCAATAAACTGAATTTGAACGCCTTTTTTTTTTCTTCAACATTGACATTCTAAACATATCAATAATTGATGTTAAATGTGGGAATCAAGATAGTACCACAGATGTGGCAATATTTGCAGGCAGGCTTGGAAGCTTAAGAGGTGGTTGCCAAGACAAAGAATAATTAGTTTTTCTTTTCTTGGAGAGATTTTTCACTGATGAAGATGAAGAAAATGAGCTTTTCCTTTAGATCCTGAAGGAAATACCTCCCAATAACATTCTTGGAAAGCTGTTATATAGATGGAATTTGCTGGCTGTAGATCGTGTAAGAAACTATATTGCTCAGGAAGGGGAATCCAAACATTAAGTGTGAAAACTTGTTCTGTTTCTGCCTATGTAAAATCAGTAGAATCAAACCAAATTCTGCCAAGGCTCAGCCTTAGCCTGTGCTTGCAAATATCGCTGCTGTCCTGGAGGAAAATACAAAGTCACTTGACATTAAGATTTAGTGGTCTAAAAACTAACTCAGTTCACTTGCCTGGAAGCAGAAGATATTAATCTGAGCAAAAACACTGAGTACTTACTCCTAGCTCCAAGAAGAGCTCCTTCATCCAGTATCTGTGTAAACCATCCCTCTTATATATGCAAGAGGATGAGAGCCAAGGCTACTTTCCTGCACAAGCCTCCCTATTTCTTTTCCATATCCTCAATTTCATTCTTCTCTTCTACAGCTGTCAATGTAGGCTAGCTGGCTCCAGATTCAGAGCTAGCTACTGGCAGGGACACTGGTGTCAGCTTGCAGGGCTCCTAACCACTGGCCTCCTAACCACTGCAGCTGGAGGTTGCCATTTGACAGAAGGGCATCCCTTCACCATACCACAGGTTTCCATCCTGCCTTCTTGTCATGCATGCCTTACTAATGGTTTTCAGCACATCATTTGCTGATAGCAGAGATGTGACAAATCATCAGGAACTTTTGGGTCCCATCCAATCTGTAAGAAAACATGGTCTCTAGCAGGTACTGTTATCTCTCTTTTCTATATACCTTAATATTTTGAAAGTGTCCTCTGCATACTTTTCCAATACATGTGCACTCTACTGACATTCATATAATTTTCCTGCCTTGCATTTCTTTCTTACCTAATTTCAGTCTGCATTATTCCTAATCCCTATTTCTTTCCCAGCACCAGTTCTTAGACTGAGATTCTCTCTCTCCTTTCTACATCTCTTTTTCTATTCTCAACATTAATCCATCTCACTTGAACAAGCCCTGCCTTGTCTCCATCACCTTGGTTCCTAGTTTCTTTGCCCAGTTTATCACAGTGTCACCAAAGAAAGCTGCCCTCTGTGGTTAGGTGCACCCTTCCCAGCATCCTTTCATTGACCCCAAACTATTGAATCTCCACAGCCTCCTTATCTGGAAATGCCGTTGTCATTCCCAGCTCTTTTACATACCATGGTTTGTTTGAAAAAAAAGGCTGTTCCCCAGCTTCTTACCCAACCTCGTATCTGTCAAATCCCACTGATGTTTCATGATTCTCACCCAACCTTCACTGCTCCCTTGCACTTCTCTTTCCTTCCAGTCTGCTGGAACTCAGCAGTTGCCATAAAATTTCATTGCCTGCTCTGATAGTCTTGTGCTGTTTATGTGCCTAGAGGCAGGGGAAATAGGATGAGGTTTTCTGTTTAATTATCATTTTTGTCTGATTAACGCTATATATTGAGAAAAACATAGCATAGAGAGGACAGAGTCTTTGCAGATCATAGAGTCATAGAATGGTTTGGGTTGGAAGGGACCTTAAAGATCATCAAGTTACAACTCCCCTGCCATTTAGACATTTAGATATTAAAAGGTGACACTTTTCTGAACATAAGCACACTACATTTTTTATGCTTCATGATAGGTCAGCCTAGATTCAGGTAAGAAATATATCTGGTGATGTCCCTCCATTCAGCCCAGTGTGACAATGGACTATTTAGCCTTTGAGTCAATGGCTCAAAGACTAAATAAGCAGTTGGTAATGTAACCAAGAGCAACATATGGTTCAAAGGATAGAAATATTTAAAATTTGCCTCTAGACCATAACAACTATGTCACACACAGCCTGCTGTCATAAAGACCAGAGAAGAGGGAGGAAGAAACAATTTATCCCTAATACAAACAGAGGTTCAGAAATGTTTGCAGTGGTTGCACACTATTTCCGGGGTTGCAACACCCATGGTACCGCAGCAAAACCACGCATACATAGTTTCTCTGATAACTCAGTGCCATTCTGAGCAGAATGAACCAAGCCCAGTGTGATGTGAGCAGTCAAAATACTAGTGATGGCCATAAGTGTACATCTTTTATCAGGACTGAAGTGTATTTTATATACTTGCCCTGTGGTGCTGTTACTGAGAGACACATATGCAAATAATAAGGCTATTAACTATTGCATGCACCTGAATACATGGTTATTTTCTAAACTTGTGTACATATAGATACAGTAGAGTATGGCCTTATCTCGTTAGACATTTTTCCATTATGCAGGGTTGTAAGGCTCATCCCATGGCTGGACTCAGGTCTTCCCTTCAGAACAGTCTAAGTGATGGTCCCATTTCTCCTGACTGATTGTGCACCACTTTGAGCATTACAAACAGCATTCGCCATCAAATCCCAAAATAAACATTGTAATATAACTTAGGTCCGGATTGTCAAGAGGTTGGACAGCTTTGCTCTAGTTATTACTTCATAAATACTGTAATAATAGCATTCTTTCTATTGCAAGCAGTTGAGTGGGTGTCTATGTAGCAATTGTCTAAGTGGGTAGAATTTGCAAAGATGAAAATGAAGTAAATGAGCTGTAATATCAAGTGTGGGTGACACCCTTTCCCCTTGCCCACGCAGGAGCTACACACCAAACAGGGCAGCCTTCTGAAGGGCTGGAAGGTCACAAAACCTTACAGGAGCATGGGTTTTGCTGAATGGATCTGTGTAGCATGCTTTATGCTTCAGCAATTTAAGAGGAAAGTACTTGTTTTGGTCATTTATGAAACTGTAACTTCAAATATTCTGCCTAAAATGAAAATTTTATGAGTGTTTTCTTCTGCATCATTAAGAAAAGGTTATGTGGATTATGATCTTGACTAAGCCACAGCAGATAGAAAACACTAAAACCGATTTGAGGGATTTTTTGTTTTGGATTTTTTTTGTTGTTGGTTTTTTTTTTTGTTTGGGTTTGGTTTGGTTTTTGGAGTGTTTTTTTTTGAGAGAAACCACAGTTCTTCTCATAGGGGAATATATTTAAAGACAAATGAGAAAATATTGTAACATAATTTCAGATTACAGGAGTGTTTCATTCTTAAATAAAACCAGAAAGCCCAGCCAGAAATGTGACAAACATCCTGGGTAGGTTGATGAGGAGTCAGAAGCTGCAGTCAAGTTTCTTACTGGAGCAGTTTTTCTCATGGTAGAAAGTACAACAAATTAATGATTCAATAACATGCTAGGTCCAGTGTCACTAAGGCATTTGAACCATCTCTTCAGTAAGACACAGAACTGGAAGGGACTGGGTCGCCTCAAGAGGGGATCAGATCCATCCCCTTGCTTATGGCAGTGCTGCCTGTGTCCATGTCTTCACAGATGTTTCTCTGCATCGGTCTAAAAAAAAAAAATCTAATGATAGAGATTGCCCCACAACACTCCAACATGATAAGTGATATTACTAGTTTGTTATGAGCCTTCTGTAAAGCAAACAGGCATTTCAGGAGATAGAGGATTGGAAGGGACTGAAAGATGATAAATAAAAGCACTTTAATATTCCAGTAAAATTAGTAGTAATCAGAGATACACATTTTCTTGGTTGCAATTTTAGATGTTCAAGGCATGACAAGAAAAAAATTTAGGAGCTCTTCAGGAGCATGTAAAATCAAATAATTTTCACAATCATACAATAATAAATCATTATTTCAAGTAATTTTGCAAAGGCAATGCTATTAGCTGAAAGGAATCTGAAAAATGGGGCAAGAATTTAAGCTTGTATTTTAGTAACAAGAAAGTGAATCAAAACCATCATACCTGCTTAATTAGACTGGCTTAGACCTTTTATCTCCCCTGCATGTTTTTCAGTCTTCTTTTCCTTTTAGAAAAAGTGACAAAGTGCTTCTTGAACTTAGTTCTTTTTTCTGGATTTTCAATTTCTAGATTTTCAGTGATCAGCCACACTTTGTACCTAGTCAAATGAGGATTTTTCAATACCTCTATGACTAGTAATTAATTAAATAGCTGATTTACAACACAGTGACTTTGTTGTATCTTAGATTTACTGGTATCTAAGGTTACATTGTGTCGTGGTTTAACCCCAGATGGTAACTGAGCACCACGCTGCCACTCTTCACTCCCCTGCCCTACAGGTGCCATGGGGAGGAGAATCAGAAAAAGTCAAACCTGTTGAGATAAGAACAGTTGAATAATTTAAATAAATTAAATACCAATAATAACAACAATAATAGCCATGAAATGAAAAGGCACATAACAAGAAGGGGTAGAGGAATGAAACCCAAGACAGACAAGTGATGCTCACTACAGTTGCTCACCAGCTGCAACCAATGCCCAGCCCACCCCTAAGCTGGGATCAGCCCCTTCCAGCCAACTCCCCCCAGTTTATACACTGAGCATGACATTCTATGGTATGGAACATCCCTTTGAGCAGCTCAGGTCAGCTGTCCTGGCCATTCCCCCTCCTGCTTTCTTGTGCACCTGCTCACTGCGAGAGCATGGGAAACTGGAAAGTCCTTGACTTGGGGTAAGCCCTGCTTAGCAACAACTAAACCATCACTGTGTTATCAACATCATTTGCATACTAAACCCAAAAAACAAAACTGTACCAGCTACTAGGAAAAAAATGAGCTCTATCCCAGCCAAAACCACAACATGTTTGTAAGCTTCAGTGGCCACTAACTAAAAACCTTTTAAAACCCCAAGTTTTTTACTTCATTAAAAAAATAATTCAACATTATTCTAAAATAGAGTCATCCAAGAAGGAAAAAATACAATATTTTACATGTTTCAGAATAAAATCTGAATTTACTGGATCTACTGCAATGTGTTAAACTGTACTTACTTCACTCACTGTGCCACAGATATATTTAGTAATGCTGCCAATTCAACAGAGCAGGATCCTTGGTTCTCATCCACATTTGAACTCTTTTTACACTGCTCTAGCAGAGTGAGGATACCTGAAAAATCTACTTACTATTCATATATCTCTAGGGCTTCCTTACAGACTTAGAATCTAAAATAAGATTTCTCTAAAAATATCTAGTTTATATTTAAAATGCTGCTCACATAATGAAAACGTAACTCATTTTAGATGCAGTTCATTTTAAAAATATGTATTGTATTTTCACACATATTCATTCCCATGCCCAACATGTGAATGGGCCTATGCTTGGCCACCTCAGATCAAATAATCTGAATCAAATAATCAAATAATCAGATCAAAAAAATCCTTCTCCTACTTTCTTCTGAGGGTATTTTGTACTAAGTACTGCTTTGCTTTGTTTGAGGATTGAACTAATTTCCTATTTCTGTCTGGGTAACTAGAGGTTTTTTTCCAGACTTCATGAAATGCTTTCCTGGAAGATATTTCTGGGTATGGATTCAGAGCCACAGAACAGTCTATTCAAGTCACTGACCAGTAGGAGACATAAGCATGCTGGCCTTGATCAGGACAAATCACTTTGATGTAGTTGCTTCTTTTGCCCCTTGTTATGGTAATACTAATAGGAGCTAAAAAGTACTGGCCAAAGATATTGTCATCACTGATTGCTGGCTTTGTCTATGAGAAAATTATGGAGTCTTGGTCAATCCAATATGTTCTTGCATGATGTGATTAAAATTGTACTTGATAATTTAGCATTCATCTGAATGGAAAAGAAGGAAGAAAGTGGCGTTTGTACGTCTGTCTTTTTCGGTGAGAAATCCCAAGAGCTTGCCTTTTTCTTCCCAGCTTAGCACAGAACTCTGTGGTGGTCTTCTATTCCAACCCAGGGATGCCTGGCATAATGATTCATTTGCATTCATAGAATGCTTTTTCTTTCATTGTGAAACTAAGTTTTCCTTTTTCCTGCTAACTATAAAAATGGATCATAAAATCTATTTGACAAAATACATCAGGATAATGTGTAATGTGTTCTTGCCCCTTTTTACCTGCTGATTTGTAATCATTCTGAACTCTCAGTTAGAATTGAAGGAGTCTAAAATATTTTTGGGTCAGGCAAGAATTGTATCACCTGGTAGCTAATCTGGCAATCAATTTAGGCCACTGCATGGCATTTCTGTATTTCAATATTTCCACAAATATATATATTTCAATATTTCCATATCAAATTACTCACAAAGGGATGGGCCGACTTGTTCCCATCTCCAAAACACTGTCACTTAGTAAAGGCCTGATGTCAGTATTTGCAGCCTTCCTGCATTCACCTATTGAGCCTCTGGAAATTTATTCATCATTACATGTATTCAGGAAAGTGTTTTTCCCAATGATAACAGTTTCCATTAGGTTGGAAGAGATCAAGACCAGTGTGGCTGCTTCTCCAAAAGTAGTGTTCTTTTTTTGGCTGGGTACATCTGAGACAAATTTTTCACAGATGCTAAAATTTAATCGGAGAGATGACCTGTGCTCCTTCCTAGACCTTACAACTCTGAGACTGAGGTGTATGCTACAGATACCAAGAAGGCCATCTCTCTTTTCCCTCCACAACACTATTTTTTCCCAGGTAGACTGTATAACTACAGAGCAGATTCCATCAAGGCTTGTTATGACACTGCTAAGGTGGATGGAAGTGAGCTCTGTCATCACAGCCCACACCACCAGTGCTCAAGCTGTATCTGTGGCCCCAGTGTTCTGAGGATATTTTACCATTCCCACATGGCCCATGTCTTGTCTGTAACTTTCCGTAACTGCATCCATACTGCTTCTGACTACCCTGCCACTACTGAGCCCTCCAAACTGACTTACTTTATCTAGGATAAAGCCTTCCACATTCCTTATTTACCTCCAGGATTATGAAACCCATAACTCAGGAACTGTGAAAAACTCCATGAAGTTTCAATATGCACATAAACAGCCACATGAAATTAAAAGAGAGTGACTTCTCCCAGCTGCAGTCCTTAAAAGTGCATCATCTTTATGGATATTTGCTTTTTGACATTCCTCCTTTCTCTTTCAGAATCTGCTAAGAATCTGGATTCTGGGATTTTGGCATCAGGAGAGAGTTTGGCTGATGCCAGACATTTTCCATCCCACAAACTCATGCAGTGGGCATGAAGGGAGCAGGAGAGATCATGATCGACACACTTTAGAGTGAAAACTCTCCAAGCTCCGCGTCGGAGATGCAAACCTGGATCACACACCTTCAAGACTCCAGTTGCTTTGCTGCTCAGAACACCTAACAGTTGGCATAGTCTGGCTAGTTCTTAATGCAGCAGCAGCTTTGATAGAGGACAGACTTAGGACTGTCTCATGTCGAAATAGTCTTACCCTACTGACCTTTGATGGCCAATGAAAAGTTTGTTAATCCCTAAGGAGCGAAATAATTCTGTTGGAAGATGATAAAAATATCTATGTGTTTTTAAATGCTCTGTTATTACCTCTAATTGTTAGGTAAAAGGCAAGTGCACTCCCTGATGAATTGGTCACGGTATTACAGATTTAATCTTGAATTAATAGCCTCTTTCATCTGCTACCCTAGGCCTTGAGACTGCCTGTGTGCTACATGGCTCAGTCCCCCAGCTGAGATCACTCTTGTTTCCAGCCATCAGGCGTATTGGTTGTCCACATAACTCCAAACCTAACAACAGAAATTGCAAACAACCTACCATTGCTCCTGGTAGGATGTCCTTACTCCCGTCATCCTCAGATAGGAAGCCACTGAAATTTTTACCATTTTTATTTGTGAATAGGTGGTTGAACTAATGAGTTAAACAGTACCTGAAAAAAAAAAGTCCTTTTTAAGATAATCTTAAAAACAGAGGATATTTGCTGAGCAATGTGTGCAGTTAAGCACAGCTGTCATTACACTGATGTTTTCTACAGCATCATGAGCTATAGGTAAATTGCTAGATAGCCTACACTGTTAAGGGGACTTTCAGGAGTTCTGTCTTCTGGTAATAAAGTCCAAAGACCCCTAACAAAACACTTGTTTCCTATACCCTGTAGGGATTTCACAACAGTGTCTTTGAATCATTCACCCAACAAGGCAGTTCTGCTACACGTGCAGCTGAAAGTAGTCAATAAGAAAAAAAACAATGTTTGCGCAGATTTTTCTTTTCTTGGTTCTCTTGCCTCAGTGATGTGGCTCCATGAGATGATGCCTCAGTGAAAAAGCATCTCCTGACCTTCACAAACGTGGTCAGTATGAGAAGCTCTTTAAAGTCAGGGAGTCCTTTGAGATTCAAAATCCCTTTTTATCCTGCTCAGAACTGACCAGGCTCATTACAGTAAAAGTGAGAGAACAAACCACTAATTGATTTCACATCTGTGGGTCAAAACCATCTTTAAAACCAATAGGAGTGTCATTTGCCTAGACACTATAAGTCATAGAGCAGATATTAAAGTCCAACTTCATAAACAGCTTAATCAAAGTTATTAAAAATAATTAACTCTTGCATTAACACCACCCAGATGTGGAAATAATATTGTTAATCATCCTGGTTAGAGCAGTGCTTGTAAATAACCTTGCGTAACAGTTGACATTATACAGAGCCTTTGTGCATCAATATTTTTCTTTATCTATTTTATGTATGTCTAGATGCAGACTAAGGTTTTGGGGGTTGCTCCTTTTCTAAGAAGAGTTTCATAAAAATCCCTATTTAAAAACAAGTTTTTAGAATAACCACGATGTTAAAAGGATTTTTAGTTCCTTTAGTGGCTTGATGCATCTTCACCCACTCACTCCAACTAATATGTGAATCCTATGAAAGGAAAATTATGCCTTGTTCATCTACAAAAGAGGTCAGGTAATGTTGTAGTAGTGAGCCTGAGATTGGCAAGTTGTGACTTTACATTAGCAAATCTTAACATTCTTTCTCTTTAGCCCTTGTTTGTATAAATTACTTGTACCTGGCACCAGATGCAGTAAAGGTAGCCTGACTTATGTCTAGAGCTGGAAAAATCTAGTAAGGGAGTTGCTCACAGCATAAATGGAGATTCTGAGGGAAGTTAGAGGCAGTTTGAGTAAAATTTTTGATCATACTGGACATCTTCTAGGTTAGATAATCATGTTCTATTGACATGCTATTATTACTGTGTAAACTTCGTAGGAGTCCCCCAGGCATATCCAAAAGTTATGCATATGATGATAACTGCCACTCTTCCCAATCAGTTATGAAAATAAATCTTAATTTAGGAGGGTAAAATGTCTTTTTCATCTCTGACAATGTATACCTCATGGCAACAAAAGGATCATCAAGATTTTGAAAAAAAAACCCCAGGTATTGCAACAGTGGTCTGAAACTTTGAAAAAGCACTGCTGAGACTCATAGCATCCTGATATCAGAATACCCACCCTATTATTGTCCTCCTAAATTATCACATTGTATCCAAATTCTGTGCAGGTTCACATAAAATCCAGTGGAATTCTTGTTAAAAAAAACCCAAAACAATCAAACCAACCTGAGATATATAAAATTACAAAAATACAGTGCACAGACCCAAGAGGTCATCTTGTCTATCCCTGCTCTACAGGAAGTTCAGCCATCTCTCGTTTCTCTGGAAGACAGTCATTTCACATGCAGTCCAGAGGGATCAGGGTTCAATCCCATGACTTCCCCTGTAAGACCTAGGGTCTGCCACTAGAACCCATTAACTGAAAGTATTTCCCTATATTACCTTGCTTGCAAGAAAGCATTTGTAATTCTTCAGTATCAGCACCTTGGCTGGCAAAACCCTACCATATATCTAAATATATCTGAATATATTTAGACCATATGTCTAAATATATATGGCGTGAAATAGTAAAAGTGTATTTTCAAGTTGCTCTTTGACTGCCAGTTCTGCAATGAGTTCACAGATTTTTCTGACAAGATTGGTTGATTGGTTTCCTGATTAATTGCATAGCCATAACAGAGTTGCTTTGCTTCTTTCTCTTCCCCAGAACGTGTCTTACTAATTTCTAGTTTGGGGAACTTTTTTCCAGTCTTCTTTGTGCTTTTAAACTTTTTTTTGTCTAAGGCATTTTGGATAGATAGTAATGACTTCTTGAGGTACATGCTCATGAAGCCTCCATGGATGCCTTCATGGACCTTCATGCAGCTCTACTGTCAAGACACTGATCTCAGTCCTTGAGTTCTTAGAAAGTAAAAATTACTCCTGAAGGTAAGTGGCTTTGCAAAATGGACAACATATGCTCTCTAAGACAAAAGATCTCCAAATATATTTTGTGGAGGGCTAGAATATTACTTTTACTCCACTATTGCTTAAAATATTTTTGAGATCATGAGATTTTTGAGATCATCCTGAGATCATGGCAGTTTCTCAAGCAAGGGTCTTGATAAAGAACAACTGATGGAGTGACCTTACACTCCTTTTGATATGCCAGTAGAAGAGAAACCAAGTGAATGGTTGCACTTTGCATGGATATTTCTTCTCCAACATGTAATTTCTTATCAGAAGTGTGAACACAGTTACCTGAGTTTTCACAAACTAAATCTGGAATGCATTGTTAACTGGTTCTAATGAAATGCAATTCTAGTATGTCTTCTTTTTTTTTAATCTTCTATAAATTCACATCCTCACTTCTCACACTATTATTTTTTCCTTAGCAGTTAAGTGCAGGAATAAGATTAATGTCTACTGAAATTATCTTTTAAATTCTGTAATCATAATTTCTATACTGGTATAATGTGAGGTTTTCATATACAGCTCCACCTTCTTTTGCTTTCCTGCTTGAAGAACACTGTTTCAATTTTTAAATTCTCTCTTCCTTGTAACTTAAGATAATGAATTTAATGCTTGGTGTTTTCTGTCCTTTTTCCTCTCATTAAATAGCGTTGAAGATTAATTGTTAAGTAAAAGCAAACACAGACAACTTACTCAGGAGAAAAGATAAGGATCACTTCATCTGCCATATGAACAAACCACATTAGAATTTGGAACAAATGCAAACAGAAAACAAAACTAGCAAGAAATAATTTTCTTTTTTTTTTTTTTAAGTGGGTTTTTTAACTTTTGGCAAAAAATTTGATCTGGATGATTTTTTCCTGCTTAAAGAATATATGTAAGCTGGGTGGTTCTTCCTCAGTGGTTTTCTTTTTATACTATTCCTTGGTCTGTAGAGAAACTGCAAGAGACACGAGGCTGCCTGGTTTCTCAGAACTACTGCAAAGTCCAATGCCTCTGGTCCACAGGGGACCTATGGTCACCCCTGCCATGGAGAACAGAGATCCAGAACTACAGCTAGTGATTTTCTTTACCCAGGGAAGAGCAGTAATGTCTCTTATGGAATGCTTTTATCTCATTCAATCTTATTCAGATGAAAAAAATATTTTACAGCTAGTCCAGAGTATGCATCTCTTTGACAGCCTCAGACCTTAGACTTAAACATTCTCTATTCAAACTCTGAATGTTAGCCAAATTGTGTAGTTTATTGAAAAAACACCAGAATTTTATCTGGAGAGTTGAAAAACTAGAGGGATCAAATAAGTACAACAGAAACACACTATAACTTCATCTCTACCTCTCTTACTCCTTAAAATATCAACTCCTTTTAAAATTCATTATCTGTTTCTGGCTAACCACTGGATTAACTACTCTTCTCCTAATTCTGTTTTCAAATATCTCCCATTTGCTTGTCCAAGTATTTTGAGGGATTCAGAATAGTAGTTCACAGCTTTGTGGATACTGGTAGCTAATTTAAGCAGGAGGTGGGTTGATAATGAGCCATGGTTGGTTCACTAGGTGACATCCTTCTTGAGAAATGCAAGATGTCCAGAAGGTAGGCTGTATGTCCAAATCAAACTTGCTTTGTTGCAACATCTTTCCCTCACACCTTGCCAATGATTAAGTTTTCTCAGTCTGTTTTGTCAAGTTGAGCTGGATCAAACAAATCTGAACACGTAAAATTATGTGGGATAAATATTGCTGTCTTTCTGTTTCATTTCCACAGTGTTCATCAGAGATGAAATTTGTACTTTTCAGGGAAGAAAACAGAGCCATCAGCGTGCAGAGTAATTATAACAGAACTAAGCTACTCAACTGCCATTTGTGATATAAAAACACAGAACTGAAAAGATCTGTATGAATCCAGTCTCCAGAAATCTCTGGAAAAGGCAGACAGTTACTGAAGAAGCCCATAAATCATCTACTCCAGTTGCAATGGCACATGATGCTTCCATATCAGCTAGCTTAAGAATTTTAATGAGAGGTCAAGAGCCATAGCAATTAAGTGTCACAGGACTAGAACAGGACAGATTAAGGGAGTTGTCAATGACAGAGTTATCTGCAACAAGAAGGAATTTGTTGAAGAAAACTCACAGGTAGTGGGAAACACCTGTTGTCCCTGACAGACTGACTTAAGGAAAGATTCTCTGTTGACTGCAATTCTGGCCAAAGAGGTTAATGCTGAACATTTAAGGGGTATACTCTGTCAATAGAAACACAAAGGCATTTTGTCCTGCAAACCCAGGGTTAGGAAAGAGGTGGAAAGATTAGGAAAGAGGCAGGAAGAGCCTCCTGTTCTACTCCGAAGACAAGCAGCAGAAACTGACACATAGATCAATATAATATTTGAATTTTTTTACACAAATGTAAATAAAAGTCCCTTTTTCTTACTCTTTCAGAGGTAGTAACACATGCAATATGTAAGAATTTAATTTTCTCCCTGAGAATTTTCTGTATAATCTTTCCAAAATATTTCAAACTCAGTTTTAAAACACTTTAGGTTTTTCACATTCAGGACATTATTCCAGAACCATGTTTTCTGATACTGCTTCCAATTTACATGTATTTATTACCAAGATAAGCATTTTATCTTGTGACAACACTGCCCTTTAACGTAAACAAATCTCCTTCATGCTTAACTTTCTATGTGGTAGGGTTTTTTTCTTTTATTTTATCTAGATCAAAGGGTCATCTATTTTAAGGAGATGAAATTCAGTTCCTCACCCTTCTTTCTGTTTTATCTCAGCATCTCTGGTAATAACCAATCTGGCTGCAACATTCACTTTGACCTGTATGTTGCTAGTGGATTTTTGTTATCCATCTGCCAGTACATCTCAGGGCAGATTTTGGAGCAACTTGGTCTATATTTGGTTAGAACATTTTTCTTGAAAGTAAGATAAAATCTCACCTGATCCTTTCCCAGCAACTTTTCTATTCATACCTGATGCTACTCACCAGTTGTGTGTTCTATGCTCTCTCTCCCTGTTTCCTCTCTTCTTCAGGGTTTGTTTTACCCCGGGTGTAAGACCTAATATGTATCTAAAAGCACAGAACTGTGAACCCAGTTATGCTAAGTACCAGATAATCACAAAAAGGTCTGGACCTAAGCCAGAGAGCAAGTGGAATGTATTCTCATTAAATTAAATTAAGATTAGATCCGATTGCCAAGACAGGATATGACCAGCTATGCATATCTACCTCCTCCAGTTTTAATGGAGTTTCATCTCAATAGTAAGATTATAAGGCTTGTCTTTGAGGCACAGCTCTCTGGTCCTGTGTTTATCCTGGTACTCCCACCTGGAGGTGCAATGAGACCGTCATTCTGCACCATATCATCTAGGAGTTTAGGCAGTGTTTATCCCTAAGAGAACAGCTTCCTGCATATGTTTCTTAACAACTTAGAATGCGTACATTTCTAGTATCAAGATTCCTATCTATCAATGAAATTTTGAGATGTCATTAGGGAGTTATTTTTCCTTCCGGCAACATTTGTCCTGTTTTATTTTATTCTCTACATTAATTTCTCAAAATTTTTGAATAAAGCATTTCAAAATCAGTTCTAGAGTCAGTTCTTGAGTAAATCACAGAGATCAAGTAACCACACAGCTCATTTTACTGATAAATTACAACAGGTGAAAGTTTTTCGTGATCAGCTGCAAAGTGCTTTTTGAAAGAAGTTACATTTGACTCATAATTCAAAAAAGAGATCCTGGCATTATCATTGATGATAATGATAATAATAATAATTTATATGTTTGAAATCATTAGCTGAATGTTTACTGGCATTTAGACAATAATGTAGATAGTGTCATTTTGTGCTAGTGTGAAAGTATGATGCCCCCAAATCTTGAGTAATTTTTGTAGTTCAGGTAGTCGTATTTCACAAGGGCATAGTCAAGTTAGAAAGGGCATAGGGAAAGGCAACTAAAATGATGAAGAGAGTGAAACATCTGTCTTTTGAGAAGAAAAACTCAGAGTACTGTTTCAGAGGAGAAGGTGGAGAGGAATGTGGTTGGGGTTTATTGTGTCATAAAAGCAGCAGGAAAGGTGAACAGAGAACTCTTCATCAACTCACACAGCACTGGAACTAAGGCAAGCTCAA
This sequence comes from Aphelocoma coerulescens, assembly GCF_041296385.1. Taxonomy (NCBI): domain Eukaryota; kingdom Metazoa; phylum Chordata; class Aves; order Passeriformes; family Corvidae; genus Aphelocoma; species Aphelocoma coerulescens. Next base: position 128,492,075 of record NC_091015.1, read on the forward strand.
TGAAATGAGTAGAAGATTGGTTTAAACAAAGATAAAAGGAAATAATTGATTACACAGCAGACACTGGACTTCTGGAATTCCCTACCAAAGAAGCTCATAAAGGCAGAGGTTATCAATGGGTTCAAAAGGGTTTAGACAAAGTCATGAATAACTGGTTCTTAAACAGGACAGGCAGAAATGTACCCTGTAACACTCCTAATATCTCTGCATGCAGCAGAACACAGGTAACACACAGGTAAAAGAGAAAATAGCCAGACTCACATGGTCTTCCTGAATAGCATGTTATTGCCTCTCTCAGAGCATATTGGGCTAACTGGAATTTCTGGTCTATTGTAGTACAAAATGTCTACTATTCTTAAGAAGAAATATTGTTTGTGCCCTCTTCTGGATGCACTTGCTAGATGCTAATAAGTACAATTTCCCTTCCTCGTATGAAAGAACATCTTTGTGTGTAAGATAACATAAATTGATCGGTCTACTTTTTAGTTGACTGAAACTGAGTGAATCTATAATATAATATTATGTACATAAATGAGCTATGCTTGGTAGCTCTATACTATAAGCATTATATACTAAATTACTTGAAATATATTCATAGAAGAATGGATAAAGAAGGTGTGGTGGCCAGTGAACATACATTACAAGGGACAGAGAGTTCTCAGTAAGACAAGTCCCTAGTACCACAAGACCCACTTTATGTTAGGGTGACCAAAAAGGCTTCTCCCAGGATACTCGTTCTGTTATGTTAATCTACCCCAGGTTGGATTCCCTGGTTAGCTGTCAGCCTCTACCCCTCATCCCACCCCCAGAGCTTCCCCATTGGTCCCCGTTCCCCAGTCCCGCCTTTTCCCCACCCCCAGATAAAACTCTGAGCTTCGGGGTCATGTTCCTGTTTGCCTCTGCACCCTTTGACCGTGTAGCAGCAATGAATGCTCCTGGTGGAAGGCAGGCAAAGGCCCTTCTCGACTCCTTGGTACCGACTGTAACACTGAGCCCTCCCGTGCGGCTGTGGGGGCACGAGGGACCCCACGGAGCCGGGCAGGGACAGTATTAAGAAGGCTCAAACGAAAACCAGTGTTGGTCCTAGGGCAGAACTGTAGAAACGATGGACACGTAAGTTGTAACAATCTGATATGTAGATGCATATAAAATAAATTATTACTAGATTATCTGTGCCTTACCCTGAAATAGCAGTGCAATCACATATCTGATAAGCAGGCTGATAAAGAACCAAACATACAAAATTGACGCAAATTAGTGGCACAGTGCCAAAAATGTGCAGTGTGAACTTGGTTTGTTTGCAAAAATAAAAAAAGTCCCCTGTAATCCTACAGAACAGTGGGCTCACAGGATCTTAAACCCACAGGTTACTTCATGTAGAGGCATGGCATGGTTCTAAGACGACATCTGTTTGCAAAGGGCAAATACACGTCATGCAGAGACATATGCTCATGCTGTAAAAGAGAAGTCTGTTTTGCTCTCTTGAGGAATCACAAGGCAGAAGGCAGAATTCACACAGCTTTCCAATGCAGCTACTCAGATGGACGAGAGACTGTCTCATGTACATACAGCAGATTATAGAGAGACCCTCACTAACTCTCACTCTTCAGGTTTGGTCGTATTTCATCGTTTACAGAGAGATTTTAGGAACAGTATATCTACAGCTCAAAAATTACCCAGCAACTATTTCTTGGTTAACAAAAAGCATGAATAGCTGGGACTAGCATACAACACTATTGCTCACCATTTTCTTTCAATTCCCTAATTTTTTTTCTTGCTATTTTCTGTTGTACAGTTACTAGCAATTACCACCTCAATAATTACATTTTGCCTGTCTTATTACTTTTCTTATCTTACATGGCTATTGCTCAGGTACTGTCTTGCAGCTCAAAAATAATCTTCTCAAAGCTCAAAGCTCAGCCCAATGTAATGCACCAAAATGGACTTGAGGTCACAGAGAGACTGAACCTGAATCCTTGGGCTGAGTTAGATTTCCTGTCTGGGTCATTCTTTGAATAAATTGTCTCTGAACTCCTCTTGCTTCTGCCAAAGCTATGCTATCCCCTTTTCCATTGCACAGTTCTTAAAACCTGTATTTGCCTTTTCTACTTGTACATAGCAGTGTAACATGATTTAATTACTGTATATGAAATCCATTTGTTACGCCGATGTAAAAGGTTATTTAAAATGGTGCACACTTTTGCTTGCAAATCTGACATCAAATGATTGTAAAAATAATTAAGTAATTAATTCTTCCATTTGACAAGTCTGTATCTGAATTGAGCACAAATTAAATACTGAACAGAAAAACAGGAAATCCATCCTGCATGTTGCGGTATGAAGGCTGGTGTCTGAATTTAGATTACAAATTTAGGCTCTAAACATCTTATTTACCACAGAAGTATTTACTGTGGTAATATCCTGACAATAAAGTGATCAGTTGCTGAGAGGCAGAGTCAGGCTGTGTTAATGCAGAAATCAACCATAATCTATAAGAACAGCATCATGGTAACAAGCAATAAGCAAAGGTCCTTCCAGTGTGGTTTCTGCATCATGCTGTTCATAAATGGTCAGGTGTGCAGAATGCAAAACTTCAAATCACAGCTTCAGGCAGGGCATCCTACAGCCTAACCCCTTACAGCATGCTGAGGACACAGTAACTGAAAATACACATTAGTCAAGATTCAGTGAGCAGTCAAGAATTAAATATTTTTGCAATAATCATTGAGTCTTGGCACTCAAATATTTTAGAATGCCAATGTGGTCAAAATTCTGTGAAGAAAAACCAAGAGCATAGCATATGGCACGCTTTGCTTGTGTTGTGTTCATTTTATTAGAGGCCTAAAATTTGTTGATTATAGTGCTCCTGTGACATTTTTGTAGTTATTACAAGCCAATTCAATAACAGCTTTTTAAGCACCAGTTTGTGTAACTTATGAATACATGAATATATGTACCCTGCTATCATCTGGAATTTAAACTCACACTTAAAAATAACACCAAAAATAAACGAGCACATGGAGCAAGTAAGAATAATTCCAAAATCAGAAAACTGAGAAGATGAATATGAAATTGTCACAGACTGAGCACAAGAGATTGTCCTAGTGACAGTTACCCATTCTCATGATCAAACTTTTCATTACACTTTGCAAAGAAGCTGCTTAAGAAATCTGCACCTGAGACTTTATTTCTTTTTTGTTCTATGCACAACATAGTATTTCTGCATACAATACAATAAAGTGCAGGAAGCTACTTCCTATTAGAGGTATTAAAATTCATGGATTTTTCCTCTGGTCATCATTATTAAAAAGAAGGATGCATTGCACATGCATATCCACAGAGGAAGGTGACCAAAAAAATTACATTTAATTCAGAAATGTGGAAGTAAAGGAAGACTCCTAATAAAGGAGCAATTCTAAAAGCAAAACACACACACAATTTGAAAATTCTTTATTAGGAAAAATGGCAAAAAAGCAGTTTACTTATGGACAATCCTTTTGTTTGTTTTCTAGGCAGCACTGTGACTGAAAGCCTCATGCAAGATTGCATTTCCATTTTGAACTCAGCACAAAAATTCTGAGAGACTTTCGCAGCATCTTCTGAAGCTTACAAAGAAGTCTGAACAGTTACAGACTGCCTTGAATTGTTAAATTGTCTTGTATTTGGTGACATTTTAGCAACATACCACAGGTTCAGAGGCTTTGGCCAGCTCAAAGAAATACTTTTTTCATTAAAATACCTAACATACATTTCCCTTGAAAGGAGATGTAACAACTAGATGATACCAGACCATCCCTTTCCTTTTGTATAAAATAATCTGTTACCAAATAACATCTCTTCATGTTTAATTCCTAATAAAAAACAACCATAAAGATCAGGAAATGTTTTTATTCTTAAATGGCAAAGCTATTTTAAAACAAGTTGTAATCACTCATTACATATTGCTTAATCGTTTAAATAGCAGTGATTTGAAAGAACAGTTCCATGGTTGTTCTTTTAAAAATGAAAGTCTATTTTCTGACCTGCTGTCATGTAAAATAAGTATGAAAATACGTATGTCACTATAAACCTGCACTAATAATAATTTGGAAATTCCAAGTCAAAATTATTTTAAAGGCATTCTGCTAACAAAACCAAAGGGATGTTCTGAAGAAGTTTGTAACGCAACAGGTTACAGCCCAGTGCACTGTAGGCTTTTTCTTTGTTTTTAACTTCTGAACACCAAGTTCAAAGCTGCACAGTTCTCCTGCAAGTGCTTTTTCAAAATGAATGAAGCCAGAAGTATCCTGGGAAGGAGGCCAGGACGGCTAACAGAGATTACAACTAAGAATGTCATTAATAAATAGTAGGATTTACTGTGCTAAGGCACAGGTATAAAGAAGTATTAAATGAAAAAAAAGGAAGTGAGAGGCAATAAAAGAACATGGCTAAGGCTTTGACAGGTAAAAAGAGCTGGGGTAAATGAATCCTACTGGGAACAGATAAGAGCAGAAACTATGATCATTTCCCTGCAGTCACTGTAGTAACACCCAATATTATTCTGCTATCAGAAAAAACCTTTGAAAGTCATTGGCAAAACCCCTCCTGCTTGCAGAGACTCACGAGCTACCAGTGCTGTAGTACAGACAGGCCTAATCCCATTGACAACAGCAAGGGAGCCGAGTGAACTGCACAGTGAAAGATCACTTACTAGGATTTTTCTCTAAGTGCTGAAAGTGAAGCACCTGTATGCACAGAACTGCCTTGAAAGGAAAAAAAATTCATGAACTGCTATACTATGTATCTGATGTCAGCTTTATATCTCTTCTTATCCTGGTCACAGCGCTACAAGACTTGTTGCAAAATCTATTGAAATGCTGCAAGGGTGGTGTTTTCAGAACACTCTGCTCATGTCTGATTTATTTTCATTTTAAAAATCAGTTTGGTGGTCTAATCTCTCATCACTTACATAGGAATCCCTGAAGATTAGCGGGATGTCACTTGCAGGCTTTTATATCAGCTATTGCACTTCCCTGACTCATAATGATGTCGCTCACTTTATCTGATACAATAGATTCAAAAGATACCTTGCCCAGAGCATCCCATGGTACTTGTGCACAGTGTGAAAGATCCTGCTTTTGTCCCAGACCTTTCCTCTACTTTCGAGTCCCTTATTTATGCATTTGAAGCTGTCTGTTGTGCACCCAAGTGCCATGGCCCCTCGTTTTTTCCAGAAATCCTCCAATGCCCATCACTTTAGCAGAGCCCTCTCATACAATGAAGCTGAGCCTCAGAAGGAGAGAGAGGCCAAGAGGCCAGGCAGGAGATGTTGCCCCTTCAAGGCTGGTAATACCCTGTGTTGAGGGTGTTTCTGCTCAGATCCCTCCATCCTCCACTCCGGCATCTTCCACCATCTGCTGCAAAGTTCAGGGGAGCAGCACCAGGGATCCTGATGAGACCTCCCTACCCAGCCAGCCTCCCTGGTGGTGGCCTGGTTTCAGAATATATATAATTCAAGTTTATCAGGGGACCTACAATAGCATACATGGCTTATTCTTCTTCCTTTCCTCAGTGTTGGTTAGCTACACTTGGTCATGGCTAAAGAAACTGAGAAAACACCCTCTTTGGTTTGTCCCTTTATGTCACTCTTTTCTTACGAGAATTAATGGAAGTACATATTTATCTGTGAGTTTCATGAAAATATTTTAATCTAAAATACTTCTCACTTAGCATAATCTCATACAATGAAAATATTCCCCTGGCATTTTAACTGTGAGATGACTAGCTATGGAGTGACAGAGCCTGTGCCTCACACTGGGCAAACCAGCAATGAAGTAGAAGGAGTCACCAGGGATGTCTCCATGGTGAGTGACAGACCATCTGGTATCTCTTCCACCCCCACACAGTTCCTCACTTGTCAAAAACATCAAATGTTGTAATAGTAATTTTATACCAGTTGAGTTTCAAGGTAACAAAACCTCCTGATGGACCTGTGTTGAATAGTAACTCATTGTGTGAAAGGAGGATGAAAACAGCATGTAGACAGGACACCCAAAACTGCCTGATCTGAGAGAAGGCAGATTTCCAGAACAGGAAATGAATAATGACAATGCTTGCTTATGAGAGGGATCCGTTGGATTAAGAAGAAACCAGGGGATTACCAACAGGCTTTTGAGAAAAGAGTCAGCTTTAGAAGTATAAAAAATGGAAGGAAACTTGTGACTGTGGGGTGAGATGTGGGTGTGGAAGGCACTCAGCACAGCAGTTTGATCCCTGCCTCAGATGCTGCCAGGTGTCACCCCACTGCCATCATGTCCTGTATCCTCCCAGGATGGGGTGCACCAACAGAAGAACCCACAGCTCAGAGCCCATGGAGTGCCTTCCCACCAGCACATGAACTAGCAGGCAGCAGGGAGCTGCACTGGTACATGTAAAGACACAGCAATCCCCTGTCCAGCAGGAGAGCATGCATGGCCACAAGAGCAGGGTGCACTTGTCACCCCCTGTCCTGTAAGAGAGGGGTGTGCATACCTAAGTGTGCTCCTGTGGGGTTAGAAATGGTGGGGATTAGGGAGTTTAGCAATTTATAGGCGCTTTTTAACATCCTGCAAGTGTTTTGCACTCTGGTTTATCTGTCAGCAAGTTGATATTGATCCAAAAGGTGAAGTTCACAGAGTGTCAGCTAATTATGTGTCATTAATAAATCGGTAAACCACTTAGATCCTGATCTGAGTTAAACCACTTAAGTGAAACAAGTCTTGCCTGTGCAGTCCCTGGTGTTAAAAAAGTCATGTGCTATTAAAAACACAATGAGCAATTAGCTTAAGTACCCCTGAATTGCACTCAAGTTACAATAGGTCTTTAACTCCAATGATTGACTATTTCATTTCCTAGCAGAAATGTAGTTAGAAGTTAACATGCTTCTTCTTGATGCTCTAATTATCTCAAAGACAGTTGCTGCTGGCTGCAGTCCTGTGCCATTCTTCTCTTTATGTGGCCACCCTAATATGAGCTTGTATTACAGAAAGGAAATTTTTTATTTCCAAATTATGTTTCAGTAGGTAGTCTCTCTTCACATGCATTGGTGTAATTTGCAGTCCAGATGTTGACCCTGGGGAAACACCTCCCAGACTCTACCAGTCTCTAATTAGGTAATACCTACCAGTCTCTAATTTCTCATATTTGTCATGCTATAACTAAAGAAATTTAAAATAACTGATGAGCTGAAAGAGTGCAGAAAGAGCAGAAGGAAATAAAAGTTTCCTGTTCAACAAAAGCATTGAAGAGTAAAATGTAGCTAAAGCTTTTGGATCCTCAAGTATGAGCTGGAAAGCAAGAGTCTTCAATGATTAGTTCCAGAGAAACAACACAATCCCTAGAATTTTATGGAAAATATTAATCATGAAGCCCAGCAAATAGATTTAAAATATATAGTTCGAATGTTCCATGAAAGAAATAAACATATAATTGTTATGAATTTAACAGAAAGAAAATAATAAAGCTACTGGTCACCTAAAGTTTTCAATCTAAAAAGAAGGTCTAGCAAGTGGCCAGCTACTGCTAGAGCTTGCCCTGATTTCAGACATTTAATTGCCACCAAGGACATCCTTGCATCTGCAGCTCAGGACCTCAGCAGGAACAAGCTCAGTTTCAGAGGAAGATCCCTGTATGGAAGACCTGCTTTCTATTAGGGAAGGACTAACATCAAACTGCTTTACTGCAGGTAGGCAAGGGCACGTCCCTAATTTGCACCCTGTTTCTTGGGAGGTTAGATACATTACATTAGTTTGGTCACCCTGCAGTTACTTAAACCAGCAGGATCTTGTTTAGTGGTGGCTGTTGAGGTGAAAATTAATGGTTTCTCTAAGCACTTGCCTATGGCCATGTCCTTTGAATAGTCTTTCTTTGACACCACTTTTTGGCCTGAAAGCATAACAAGTCTTTCACTTTTCACACGAAGTTGCTACTCACTCTTTAGATTACGACCAATCTTCTCAATGAGTATGTAGATGTTATTTAGTATAATGGATTTATGATTAGGGCTCCCATAAAATGTCAAAAAATCCACAAATCCACAAGTAAAAGTTAATAATCAACAAGAGAAACATAAAGTAATAATTTTCAGAGCTATATTGGAAAACAGAGCTCCAATAAAGCACTATAAAACTTACTTATAGGAATATATATAAAAACCCAATTATATGATCAATATGTTTTACAATGAAGAATAAAAGCTACATATCTTCAAACTAATTTTTAAGATGTCCCTGATGTATTCACAGTCCTATTACGTGGCCTTCTTTGGCTTTAACTACATCAGCTGCACTTCCAGAGGTGCAAATGAATAGTGGCCATTTGTAAAATAAATGATCTGGCCCTCTATCTAGCTAGAGCTATGGAACTGGGTATGATTTCACTGCATTTACTACCGTAGCAAAAAAAAAAAAAAAAGAACAAAACAAAAATAAAAAAGTTAAACCCAAGACTACACTGGTCAGAAACAGAAGTATTAGGTTAACAGTTCCACATAACTGGCAAGACCAAACAGGTACTGTTCCAATTAATTATAGTTCCCACATGATTCAAAGTTGCTTTGACAGCAGCAGGCACCATCAACTGTTCATTTGGGCTTTGAAGACATATGGAACCAGGGACAATCAAGTCCACAGTACAAGCATTAAAAGAGTTATCTGTTAGCTTTGTAGTCTTTCTGGCTTTTGCCTTCAAGTGTGAGCTAGAAGATTCTTTATGTAGGAGTTAAAGATGCCAGCAACAACTGGTGGGACTCCCCAGTGCTGCATCAAACCAGTTATCTATTCTGTGGCAATTTCTCCACTCTGGTAAAATGTCACATATGCTTATTTGACCTGGTTTATGCAGAAAAAGAAACAGAAAAGACATCACTGAAATAAAAATAACAAAACAACAAAAAACGAAAAACATAAACAAACCCAAAACCACAAAAAATGCATATACTTTAAAAACAGAACAAAACAAAACAAAAGCGAACAAAACAAAACAAAAGCGAACAAAACAAACCCAAAGAAACCCAGAGCCCTTCACTGTATAAATATGAGAGCAATTAAAATTCATATTCTGTCCTAGAATCACAAAATGTGGAGCTGTGGCTGAAGTACCCTTTATTATTGTTTTCCAATCAATTTTCTCTTAAACACTTCTGCTTTGCTCTGTGAAAGTGAAGTAATTACTGTTTAACAGTATTATTGTTTCACTGTAATTGCAAATACTGAACAACCCATCACAGCTAAGGCAACCACAATGATTACAAAAACCTGCATTTCCCACAGACTTGGCTAATGACACAATCTGAATACAGCTACAGCGTAATTAAAGGATTCTGCCCATTACTAGAAGGCTGAGACTTCAGGTGTCTTTAAGAAGGCAATTAGGAGATCAAAAATGCACTGTATAGTAACAGACTTAAATAACCTGTCTGGATACCACGTTTGTTCTGTGTCTTTTTAAACATTTGTTTGGCTCATCTACCATTTAAAAGTAATACCTGATCTATCTGGGATGGCTTCATGTTCAAGCTGGGATTTCCTTCAAGAGGAAATAGTCTCAAGTTGCACCAGGAGAGGTCTAGGTTGGATATTAGGTAACATTTTTTCATGGAAAGGATTGCCAAACATTGGAACAGGCTTCCCAGAGAAGTGGTTGAGTCACCATCCCTGGAGATATTTCAAAGACTTGCCGATGTGGCACATAGGACATGGTTTAGTGGTGGGCTTGGCACTGTTCATAGTTGGGCTCAATGATCTTAGAGGTGTTTTCCAACCTAAATGATTCTACGTATTTTGAAATAAAAGCAAAAGCTGAACAAAAATTAGAAGCACCAAGTTTTCGGGAGGATCAGTTTAATTCCCACTGAGATAATATTGCCACATAAAATTACTTTCTCGTGTGTCAGATCAGTCATATCTAAGTGTCAAAGGGGACTTTGACACAATAAAAAAACCCTTCTCTCACAGATGGTCATGAAATCACATGTCAGACTACCCGATTTGCATTTGTTTAGTGGACTCTCATCTTTACCAAAAAAAGTGTAAAGGAGATATTACTGTGAGACCTCTAATTCTGCAAGTGATGAATAGTGTTTGAGCATCTGGTCATTTGTACATTGGCCAATAGCTTTTGAGAGGGAGTGCCTCTGAAGCTTAATCCAATTGTATAACCTTCTGTGTATACCTGCAACAGGTGAAGTGACATTTCCTCCATCTTCTCCTCTTTATTAGAAACTTTTTAAGCTAAAAGAAAAACCCTCACTTAGCTTGCCATAATTTTCCAGACAAGTTCCACAGATGTCACCATTCACCACCTTCTGGTCCACAGTCCTTTGGAATAATGGCCCTTCAAGCCATCCTTTCTCTTATAAGGGTGAAGCTAAAGATTGAAAAGGTACAGAGCACCAGGAAGAAAAAACTCAAGTGCAAAGACCATTAAAACTGGCATTTTGAGCAGCCAGAACCAGGGCACAGTTTGTAGAAAGTGGTCCAGATACTTCACCTGAATCAATTCTTTCAATATATAAATTGCAGAGATTAGAGATCCTCATGTAGGGAATTCAGGTCTACCTATCCCTTCCTACTAAGAGAGAATGCAATGCATTGACTTAAATGCTCTCAGATATTTCTCTCAGCTTATCCACCACATAAGGGTGATAGAATTACTTGTCTTTAGAAACATGTAAATTTGAAGATTTTACTGTTTAAATACTGTTGTTAATCTCTTAATCCTATCATCTGCTTATAAAGGGAGATGTTGATAAACTATTTGATTTTTTTATTGTATTCAGATACATATCTAATCCAGTAATTTCCTTCAAGGAAACAGTGGAGGTTCTTTTCTACGAGTTCCTATATAAACATATAATAAGCTTCATCTTCACTTAGAAATACTTGCCTTATTTGTCCAGCACTAGTCTTACACGGTAAGGGAGATGTGAATATAAGGGTGGAGCTCGGAATTACATGAGAAGGTAAGAGTTACTGTGAAAATATGTTCTGTTTTATAAACACTGCATGTATTTGCTTTTGTTTTATTTTTAATAGCTAAGGATGTTATTCCCAGAATCCTTCATATTATCATTATTTGGTCAGTATTTGTCATGGAAGCTAGCTTTGAAAAGGGATTTAAAAAGAAAATAATGAAAAGCTTTAAAGCCAGTTGGGAGGCAAGGTCACCTTCTGAGAAGCACAGATAAAAGCAGCAAAGTCAGGATCACTGCAAAAGTGAGATCTTCACTATCACCTAAGATATATTTAAAAAATTATCAACAGATAGGTCCAAGAAGGGCTTTCAAGCTGAGCCCCATGACTCTGTGTGAGAGCAAGGAGCAAGAAACAGAAAGAGGTGGGGGAGTAGAGAAGCATTTCAGAACAGGATGTACCAGAGGAAAGCAAGGGTGGGTAGAGAAGGGCAGGTAGCCTGGAGAAGAGGCTACAGCAATGCAGGTTGCTTTGGTGTCATCCATGTGGATGACACGTCAGGTTCTAGTGGAAGGACATACCAACCCTGTACCAACTCAGTGTGAAGTAGTTCATTGTTTCCCTATAAGACAGGCTCCTTGCCAAGAGCAAACTTTTACAAGCTTCATTACATTTTATTTCTTAAATCAGTAGCATATCATTAGTGGAAATTTTTTAGGATGGCTTATTTTACTTAAAGCATGTTATTTGCCAGTGCGACCTAAACTGAAACAAGTATTGTTACAAGCATCTTTTTGCTAGTTTAAGTGCAACATTTTAAAGTTCTGCGCTAGAAATCACAGCCCAAGTGCATTGCCCTGCCTAGGTCAGACCTATCAGTGCAGTTGTGGCCTGAAGGGGGTATCTCTAGCAGGGTATAGTACAACTAGAAAACAGAGTAATGGGGAAAACCAGAGGTACAGTCCGGATCCCAGAGGAACATCGGATATGCCACGGCTTGTCAGCTTGGAAGAGATTATAAGGAATATGACTGAAATCTATAAAATCCATCAGCACAGTAGCTGAGTATGAATCCATTGCTTGCTGATTCTTCTTATAAGGGAAGCATCATTTGAAGCTGGGAGAAGTCATGTTCAAATTGAAAAAGGTTACTTCTTCTGCAACAGCTGTGCAGTAAACTGGACAAGTATCATGAGAAGAAATCCACTGTCTTACTGAACAGGCAGAAAACATGCCATCAGCTGCAGGTGGCTGGGGAATGGGAGAGTATGAGCACACATTCCCACATAGGTCTAGCCTTACCTGATAGTGGCTGCTCCTGTGGGCTGCAGGATATTGGGCTGCAATATTATAAAAAAGAGGCATCTTGTTCTTAGACAATAGTATTCTCTGCATTTCACTAAAAACATAGCATTGTTTCCTTAAAAAGAGGAGTATCATAATTCTCAAAATATTTTGCAATTCACAATTCAACTTCTATGCACAGCATTTGGCTGTTGCTAAACAGTTTGTATTGAAAGGTTTTCATTTTACTGCATTGTCAGTTTTGAAAGATGAAGGTGATATATCCTCCTAATTGCAGATGTAGTTATACCCACATGAATGCTAGAACTGGTGCAATCTTTCCTGGTATTTCTGAAGTGTTTAATTACTGTAATGATAGACATATTCAAGCCCTGACTATTGTAGGCATTTAATATTTTTGTTTATATCAGATGTATCAGGATACAATTAATTCTATATTTTGTTTTTTTAGTGGATGGAATTTGTTGTTGTAGTTATGCTACTGTCACCTGAACATCCTTTTGCCTCCAAACTCCTCTTTCCACATTTTCTATACAAAATGTCTTATCAATATTGAGGACATCTTGCACCCTCACGAGGCTGTACAGCCTTGTTACCTAAAATACACTGATGCAAACAGAACGAGACAGCACGGCAGACAAACCGCACAGCTCATCATGCATTGAATGCAGGTAACATAAAGCCCAGTATCCCAGCTTGCCAAAAACAAACACATTCCAGAGGACCTGTTGTGGTTTAGTAATGGTATTCTTCATTTTAGTGCTACTGCAAAAAATTAACCCTGTCCTGGTCGAAACCAGGACAGGGCTTAAAAATAGGGCAGATATGAATGATACATTCCTTTCTCATACTCTTCCACTGTCCATTAGCAGGTAAGGAGAGATCCCAAAATCCGTAATTTTTATCTGAGAAACCCTGTACCAGAGATGTCAAGGCAGGCTTTGTAATGCTCTTTAGAGGCATGAATTTCATGCATTTTATAGATAAACTCTGAGTAATCTAAGCAGAGCTGAACAGTCCATCGCTCAGTGTTTCATGGAGGAAATCCCTCAAACCTAGTGCACCATCATATAAATTCTCTGCAGTAGAGAAAGGAATAGAATCTGATTCTACAGGGCAGGATCCTGTGGTCTGCTCATCACTGCACCTTCCCTTGTCTCCAACCAACCTCCTATTCTAAACTCTCGCAAATCATCAGGTCTCTCTCACTCCACAGTGGTGTTTTCCCAGGTTATATCTTGATCTATTGCCTGAAGCAAGACCCCACAGTAAAGAAATCTGTGAGTAAAACATGGTTATCTGTATCATTGTACCCTATCACACATGGCTGCTTCCCAATGGTTTCCTCCCTCCCCACCCAGCCTCTGCCTCCAGAGCCTCATTCCAACCTTCCCGCCTCACCCTGCCTCCTTCCAGGCCCTTTTTCTCACCAGGCTTTGTTTCCATTCTGACTCCCTCTGCCCATCCTGTCTCCATTCTCTCACCGCTTTAAGCCCTCCTGTTAAATCTTTACTGTGAGAGTGGTGAGGCGCTGGGGTTTCCCAGAGAAGTTGTGGATGCGCCATCCCTGGAAGCGTTCCAGGCCAAGCCAGACGGGGCTTTGAGCAAACTGCTTTAGTGGAAGGTGTCCCTACCTATGGCAGTGGGATTGGTACAAGGTGATTTTAAGGTCCCCTCCAACCCAAACCATTCTGTGATTCTATGATTCTGCTCCAGTCACTACTCCAAAAATTCCTTGCTCAGGCTTTCCACTTCTGTTTCCCACTCACTCTTTTACGAGATTTTGGCTGCTGCACCTTTAGTTTCGGATTTTACTTGCGATGCCCTTTCCCCCCTCCTTTTTACCTACTCTGAACCCCATCACCACGCAAATACTCCTCGTGGGGCACCACTGAAAAGTGCGGGCGGCCGAGTCACCTCGGGGCCCTCCCGGCCGCAGCGGGGCGGGCGCGGGCGGCAGTTCCGGCGGAAGGCGGCGACGGGCTCGGGCCCGGCGGGGGGAGCTTCCCGCAGGGATGGTGCAGGACCCGGGCCCGAGGCTGGTGGCCGAGCTGCTGCTGCGGGCGGGGGCGGCCGGCGGCATCCTCTGCCTCTGCTCCCGCGCCTTCGTCGAGTGAGTAGCGCCGGGCGCGCCCCGCGTGTCCCTGTGCCCGCGGCCGGGGCAGCGTTCCGCTGGGGACGCGCGGGAAGGGCCGCGCTGCTGCGGCCGAGGGGCTGCAAGGGGAGCGCGGTTTTGCGGGAGTGTGCAGAAAAGGACCCCGATAGGCCGTGTTTGTCACTGGTGGGGGGGAGCAGAAAAGGGTGAGAGGAGCCCCCAGACGCCGATCCCACTGGCCGGAGCCCGCGCCCTGCCGGAGCTCAGCGCGCCCTCCCGCCCCCTTCCCGCTCCCATCCGCGGGGGAGCAGCCGGTTTCGCAACGAGAGGAGGACCAGAAAATTTAGTTCCGGGGTGTTCCGCGTAGCTGCAGCGTTTTCTGAACGTCGCTCCTATGGGCTCTCCCGTCAGGCTGTAATTAAAGTGTTGCCTTCTCCAGATGTTGTTTCTTTTTATTTGCTTCGCCTGTCTGGAGTCACAGGGCAGCCCGTGTGGGAAGGGACGTGGAAAGGTCACTTGGTCCAGCCTTTCATGGGAACGGAGCCTAGAAGAGTTTAAGTACCCCATCCAGTCTCATCTTGAAACGTCCAGTGGTGGGGATCTTATTGCATTCCTGGGGAGGTTTTTTCCACTGAATGATTGTTTTTACTGTAAAAAAAAAAATGTTTCTATGGTGACTTTCTGCTTCGGTGTCTGTCTTTATTTTTACAGAGATCGAAAATTATATAAACTAGGATTAAAAGGATTTTATGTCAAAGATGACAATGACAGTACAGGTAAGGTAATACAGTGTACTGTGCAATGTGATGTGCAGTCATTCTTAAAGTGAGTTATGTGTGGTTATTTAAGTTGTTCCTGTTTCTGTGTTGTTTTTCAGTACTTTTGTTATGGGGATAGATGTGAATAATAACACTTGCATAGCTTTCAGGTTATCATAATCTTGATGCAAAAGTTTGTCAAACCAGGTACAGTGCTCATTCCTGTCCAGGTAGACTTTACCACCTCACATAACATTCACCTAGTGCATGGAGCAGATTATATCACAGATCCCTGACCTGGTCTTAAATCATGATTTCAACTTAACCCAAAATTAATTGCATAATGGAGCATCTGTGGATCCTAGATGTCTGTCTCCTTCTGTGTCTACCCCAGCCTAAGACAGTAGCTGTTGCTAGGTAATCTGCTGAGCCAGAAGTAGAGAAGAAGCAATAGCACTGATGGGGACAATTATGTTTCTCATATATACAGTGAATCATATGACAAGGACCAGAGTCTCTCACATGGTATGCTTGTAATCTAGGAATTATCATAGTATATACTCTTAACAAATTCAACACCACTCCCTTACTCCATCCTCCAGAATTCCTCAAGTTTGCCTGCCTGAACATAATCCTTTTGGACATTCTTTTTATCATTGCTGTGTTGGTAGATCCAACAGCATAATAGCTTGATTTGGAAGGAATTCTGAGCAGAAACAGAAGCTGATAATAGCACAGATTAGATGGAGGCAATGTGAGAGGAGTGAAAGAAGGAGATTGTAAACCATGTTTTTGTGCATATATGAGTGATTTGTGGTGAGAATAATTAGTTAAAAATGGAGAGTGTGTTATGTGATAATTTGGCAGTGAATATATCCTGAGCAACCAAACCAAAACCTTGAATGTTTCAGTATTATCAACTGAGTCAAGAGCTTCTGATTTCATAATTTCCATCCATATACAGCTCCTACTTTCTCAATAATATTTGTAATTTTATACACCGATGCTGTTGCTTAGCAATTTGATAGAAATGCAAGCTTGCTGGGGGGGGGGGGCAGAGTCGGGCAGAGAGAAAGTTATGAGGCTGTGCAAGTACTGCTCAGCAGCAGCCAAAACATCAGAGTGCTATCCACACTGTTTCAGCCACAGATCCCAAACACAAAGCCATAGAGGCTGCTATGGAGAACGTTAACTCCTTTCCAGACAGACCCAGTCCAGTGTTTTGGCTGTCAAAGTTACATTTTGCTTTCTACTGATAGTTATGCAGAAACTGAGGTGTTCAAGAGGAAGATTTTTAAACGAGAAAGGAAGCATTAGAAGCAGTTCTGCTATTTTTTGTATGCCATGCTGTGGCATTGAGGTGTCAGAACCAGATTATATTCATGTAATATAATTTATTAACAGGGGAAGAACAAGCATCTGAGGAGGAGAACCGTTATCCCAATGGGAGATTAAAAGTGGATACTAATCATGCCCTGGGCGTGGAAGAAGTTGAACTAGACTCAGAAGCTGAGCTTATGAAGAGCATGGGATTGCCTCTTCAGTTTGGTGGGCAGTCAGCCCACAGGGACTTCGTGGTAAATCTTTACTTGCTTTGTTTGTTCTGTTTGTGTAGTGTTTCCAGACCTAGGGACGTGCTTCCTCTCAGTTATTCTGAGATGGCCGTTCATGGAAATGTATCTGAGCTGCCTTTAAGCTGCCTGCATTGCATCCTGGTAACAGCACACAGCACCTTGGTCTGTCCAGGTTGTAAAACCCACCTGCCAGGTGAACTAAACAGGGTCAAGGTTGTGCTTTATGCTTCCACAGCTATACTGCTCTTGTGACTAGAGAGACCTGATTTAAAAGAGCTGTGGTAAAGCTGATGCTGCACATCAGGACAACTAGTACACTCCAGTCTGAGCATGCATTTTCACAGTGTCTGTTTTAAGCATTTAGCTTTGTAAAAACTAATGTAAAAAGCTAGTTTTTCAAATCCCCCTTGCAGCTGATAAAGCCAGGCTGTTCCAAAAGGCAGGAGTGAGGCTTTGGTGCTCTGCTTTCCATAGTAGGGAGGATCTGGGCTTTAGAAGAGGCCTGCAGTTTTCACAAATGAAAAAAGACAGTGCAATATTCACAGCATCCACTTCATGGTGTACAGACCTCCCTGACAGTGAGACAGTACTTTTGTGCAGAGCACTGCATGGTTCTGACCTGATTAATTTGTAAATAAATAGGAGAAACTTGTATGTGATTTTAATTGATAACTTGTAAATAGACCATACAGATATCCCACTTCAAGCCCAAAGTCTGTGTGCAATTTTTGTTGCTATCTAGTACTATGAAAATAAGTTGAATGGGAAAATAATACATTTTCTTATTAGATTACTGCTAAGCATTGTGCTTTGGACTGTGTGTACTAACATGACATTATGAAGGATATGGATGAAAGATCAATGCCAGTTCTTCAGTTCTAACCTCTTCATAGTCCACCTTATGCTTTTGTCGGTGTAACAAAAGTAAGGATTGCAGCCGATGGGCCATTTGGAGTAATATCTGTGCATTTACAGTCTCTTGCCCATGTGAGTTTTGCCATCACAGGAAGCCCCTCTGAAACAAGCAGGTTGTAACTGGTGAAACCAACAAGTTACCTTAGTCTTCCTTTCAGGAACAGGTTTCTGTCTTCTGTTCCACCAAACAACTGTAGTAGCCAAGTTTGTTGTAATGAGTGAAACGATTGTATTACACAAATGAAAGGGCTGCCTTTCATTTGTGCAATACAATCATTGCAGGATTTGGGCAGAAGGTTGTTGTTTCCTTGTATTTGTTAGCCACCTTGGAGATTAGTATGGGATGGAAAGGATATTGCTCCACTCTTTTGGGTCAGTGTCTTCAAGACATACAGAGATACAGCTGCAGGATTTGCAGGGGCTTTGAGTAAAAAATGATGCCTTTTTTTTGTGTACAGTACCCAAAGATAGCAAGGATTTAACATTCTATGAGGTTGAGCATTATGTTCACTATCCTAATAAGACACTGAACCATGTTTGCTGGTCAGGCAGATACCGGGTAAAAGTAAGGGTCAGCCTCCACAGCCCCATAAAACAGATCCTTGATGTTACCAAGATACTGCTTTGCTGTTGAGCTCAACCCTGTGACCCTTCAATTCCTGACCCTTTAGGATTTTATAGTGTTTCTTGTCTTTCCTTTTGAAGCTTTGAGCTACTAATGACTTCCCTCTCAGCAGCCCCACCTCTGTCTACCATTCTGCTTTTATGTATGTGTTTCTATAGACTTTCTTACTGCTCTTTCTCACAACTTCCTCAGAAGTGTCAGTCGAGGTTATGGAGCAGGGCCCTATCAGACCCAGAAACTACAGCTTTTTTGGGGAGAAAGCTAACAGCAGAGTTGCAGTGAGAGGGAGGGTTCCAATGGAAACAGAAATGTGATCAAGAGAGGACAAGACTGTATATACATTGTGGACTTCTAACTGTGTTTTTCCATTGTCTTTTAGGCAACAGTAAATTACAGAAAGAAAAATAACATGAAGATTATGAAAAAGAAAAAGAAGAAGAAAAAAGAATTACAGCAAAAACATGAGGATAAAATGGGGCAGGAATGCCAGGATGAAACTTGTGGTGGCTGTATCCAGTCCATTTCTGGTGAGCTGGCCCTAGCTACAGAGCACTGTGAGATGAGCAGCAAACCTCAAGCTTTAGTTGAAGGGAACTGTGAAAGTTCAGAAAGCCTTGCAAGTGAGACTTTACCCAATGAACTTAAGGAAAAATGGGAGAAGTATTGGAGTGAGTACGGAGAGGGCCTTCTATGGCAAAGTTGGTTGAAAAAGCACCAAGAGGTCTCATCGTCTGAGAGCATCACAGCCTCTGAGCCTTGGAATACTCCAGATACTAAGGAAGAATGGGAGCAGCATTATAGTGAACTGTACTGGTATTATTGGGAACAGTTTCAGTACTGGACAAGTCAAGGGTGGACTACTGAGAGCTCACATGGTGACAAGGTGGAAGTTAATGGGGCTACACAGGAGACTGGTCCTTTGAGAGAAATGGACTTGGTTAGCCCAGGACCTGAGCACAGTGAAGTGCTGAGCTTGGAGCTGTCTCCCTCCAACACCAGAAGTGAGGAAAGACTCCCTTCAAGTGCTGAGCCCCACAGTGAAATAATCTCTGGGATTTGTAATTTAAATCTGAATTTGGAGGAAGTGGAACAGAGCAGTGCTGCTCTAACTGTAGCCCACAGTGGTCCTGAGGAACAGAGTTCGTCTGACAGTGGAAGCCAGAAGGAGCCCTGTGATGGAGGAAGCAGGAAAAGGAGAGCATCTTGTGAAAATAAAAGTGTTAACCAGTCAGGTAATTCAAAATCAGATAAAGTTGGTTATCAGAATTCTCAAGCGCACGTCTGTGTTATTTTAAAAAGTTGATTAGGTATTTTGTGGAATGATTGCATACTTGATTGCTTTTTCTTCCCTCTGCTTCTTTGGATGATTTCTCATCTCTAACCTGTATAATGAACATGTTCTTCAGCCAGAAGTGATATTAACAGAACATGTACTTCATAAATCTTCAAATGTACTACAGAAATTGGTGAGAGATCACTGTTAGTACATATTTAATTATTTATCTTAGTCTTGATATTGCAGCTGAGACTCTTGAGTCTGCTGCTAGTGACTTTCTAAGAGAGGAAGAAGCAGATGTGGTCCCATCTTGATTCTGCAGTAGAGCTGGAATGGGACAGATGAAAAGAAAATCTCCTTTCCAATAAGAAGTGAGAGGAGTGCTTAAATCTTCTCTTATTAAATCTGTGGGAATATCTTTGCATAGCTAATGAGATGGAAACAAAATTTCATGCACACGGAGGAAACTCTTTCAAATTTTGTACCTTGTAGGCATTTTATTTTTCTTAGAGAGATGAGATAATTTGAAGTTGGTCCTGCATAAGATTGTTAACACTACAGTGTAATACTGGAAATTTTATTAGTATGTTGTCTCTCAAACAAAGACAGGTAAAGATGTGTGTTTGGCACAGTAACTAGCTGTAGCTGCAGGGGTACTTTAGGGACAGGAAGATAAAGAATTGATTTATGCAGAAGGAAAATACGATGTATCTTTTTTTAGGTGTGCAGGAGCCATGCAGCTCGAATTCAAATGAAAAAGAGCAGTTGCTGCTTCATGACCAAGATGAAGATGAGGATGAAGAGCCTCCTGAATACAGACATGTCAAAGTCAAGAGAAGGCAAGTAATGAAATTTACATGAGCTTTTTTCTCATGAAGTCCAGGTCCAGGAGCCTTCTGATTTATACTAACTGTACCTTTGATTGAGGATGTGAGTTAAAATGTCAGTACAAAACCACATAGTCTTCCATCACTGCTTATTGCTTTGCCTCATAACAAGCAGTGGATATTTCCTCTCTTCCATTGCTTTATGAAAACAATGTATGGCCTTGATGACTGTACAAGGTGATGATACTATTCTTGTGCCACTGAAGTAGACAAGATTGTTAAATTGCATAGGGCAGCTTGCTTATTTAGGTCTAATTAGTATAGACAATCCCAGAATGACAGTAAATAATTTGCATTGTTCAACTGAATTGAACGCTGCCAGTAAAATTCTCAGAGCTATGGCAGTCATAAAATAGCCAATATCTGCCTTGTCACAGTCTTCTTCTTTCTTCTCTAAAAATATATAGTCTCAAAGATAGTGAGATGTTTCTTCCTATCCAATAAATTTGCAAACTCAAATGTGAAGGAGTGGGTGGAATTGTTACCTCCTAATCATACAACTTTGGTTTTGTTCTAGTATTTTGCTGTTGTCACAGCATCAGTAATAGATAATAATATAGATAACATGAGAGATGATGAAAGTAATTTGGAAATAGGGTGAGCAAACACTGTCTTCATCATGTAGGGTTTGATGTTAAATATTTTAAGAGGTCATTCAGAATAACTGGAATATCATAACCACAGTAGAAGGGCATTGCTCAGTAGAATTGTGTAAAAAACCAAACCAACCCAAAAATTCATGCACATGAATAGAGTGGTGTTATCTGCTTGGTTTGGTTTCAGCAGTTTGTGGAGGAACTTACTTGAAGCCCACATTCAGATGTTTTCAATATGCAAGATTTTTAGTGGTATAGCTGTAAAATAATTGGTTTTTTCACAGTAAGTGACTTTGTCATCTGTGTTCTTTCCTAGCCATGAGCTGGATGTGGATGAGAACCCCATGGAAGATCCTGAGGAAACCTGCTCTGTGCTGGGTTTCAAGTGTGGCACAGGACAAAAGTAATTACTTACGAGGAACTGTGGGGTTTTTCACAGCAAGTCAGCTCTCTTGTTATTATGGAAATAGACCATTCATCTCCATTTCCGTTTTGTTAAATTTTGAAGCTGATTCCCAGAGTTAGTCTCTGCTCTTACTAAAACTGTCATCCTTGAACTAGAGAGAGATGCAGAGTTACAGAGAAAAATTAAAGAAAAGTGCTTTGATGCAGAAGTGTAACACATAAGGTACTTGCGGTTGTATAAATGTTAAGTTGCTGGTCAGCCACTTAAATTAGAGCTTAAAGGCTCTGACAATGAGTGGTCCTTTCAGTCTGTAGTTCTGTGAGCTGAGATCATGGGTTTTAAGTAAAATGTTGCCATAGTAGTAAAGTGTTGCCAGGGTGTTGTTCAGTGAATTTTTTTTTAGTTGGTTGGGTTTTTTGTTGCATTTGCTAGAACATAAAAGTAGCTGTTTTGGAGGTTCTCAACAGCCGCCAAAATGATCTTCTATTCTGCTAATCAAGATATTTTTTTCATTTCCTATTCTTCAGGCTGGCCTGGGAAATTGTTTTCATCTAAAGTTATACAACTATCAGAAAAAAAAATCTAAAACTAATTAGATTAAACATTTTCAAATAAATTTTTTTAAAATTTTCATGAAGGTACATTGTTTTGCAGCTACATCCAGTGACATATTTTAAGTGGAGCAATAAAAAAACCAAATCATTTTTTGTAGACATCAACATTTATGTTAAAGCTTCTAAACTGGAAATTAACCAACTAAGTCGTTATCTATCTATCTGTCTATCTATCTTTCTATCTGTCTATTTTCAGGTATGGTGGAATTCCAGATTTCACCCACCGAAGTGTGCAGTACTTGGAGAAAAAAGCAAAACTCAAGTCCAAATTCTTGGATATGCGTAAACCAAGGAAGAGCAAAAACACACACATCTTCTTTACAGAGGAATCTGAAATGATATGCAAAAAAAGCAAAACTTTGAAGAAGGTAGATTTAGTCATTAACACTGTTATAATTCATAGATTTATCTGCTCCCTTAGCTGATGTTGTATTATGAAGTTGAAAAAAAAAATTAATTGCCCGAAGTAGATGGCATTTTCAAATGTCAGTCCACTGCTCCTCTTTTTTTTTTCCTCCTTGTTTTCTCCCCCTTCTCCCTGCCTCCCACTTATGTGAAGAGTATTTAAGTTAGGATGGCTGTGGAAAGGCACTGGTGGACCTTGTCAAGAGAAATGTGAGCTTAAATAGCCAAGTTATGCGAAAGTCATTCCTAACATCTGTCTGCATATAGTTCTAGAGATGTGTGTAGGTTTCTACTATTACTAAAAGTGTGTCTGATTTTAAATTGCACTTGAGGCCAGTTGTTAATACTGGCATTTCAGCAGTAACAGAAAAATCATTGTGTAGATTAGTGTATTTCATGTAACTCCATGTTTTTGGCAATTTTTAAAGGGGTTTGTGTATACCTCTACCTGCATTTATTTTCACCTGTAACTTTATCCTTTTTTTTAAAATCAGAATTTCAGAAAATTCAGAAATTAGTAAGAAGTAGAAACATTTGTTGGAGACTTCACTTGAGTCTTTTTGAAAATCTGAGGGGATAGATTTTAATGTTACTTCACCTTCTTCTGGGATGCTTGGCATTCCCCAAAACCCAGGTGTAAAGCACTGTTTTCTGATAGTGACCATACATGTTATATTGGACTCCAGTCCCACTGCTGTAATTTTTGATACATTTTTGTCTTCTGCCTGGGGCCAATATAGTTCAAGGGCAACTATAACTTTGTGAAGAAAAAAAAAGTTATACATTTCCTCAGACTTTCAGGTAAGGAACTGCTCCAAGTCTAGAGCCATTCAGAGCAACCATAATGTAAAAGGGACCATCTACATGTGCCTTTGAGGAGTTTGGAGTGGCATCTGTGTGTTGGTTAGGAGCTTATGTGGAGCTCTCTGCTGTGCAGCAGAACCCTTTACCACGTGCACCGTTTGGTACATCTTGAAGGGAAGGCAGCTAATGTGTGAAGGTAATTTTACCTGTTTATGCTAAAAAACTCTGAGAGGCAGAGTACATACCTGAATGCAGATAAAGATAGTTGTGAAGTAGTAGACTTGGTCACCTGAGCTGTGGCAAGTGTGACTATTTAGGTATTATACAAGAATTATTTATTGTATTTATCCGTTGATTTTTTGGTTGGTTGGTTGGGTTTTTGTTTCTCTTTTGGAGGTAGCTGGCATCCAGTTCCCAAAGACAACTTGTTTCCAAACATTTTAAACTGGGAGCTTTAAAAAGGGACTTCTTGAATGTTTTGAGTCTGGATATTTTACTGGTTTCAAAATACACTTGGTAGAGAGTGCCTGCAGTGGCAGGTGCTTTTGAACTGTAAGGCTTTTAAAACTGTGCTCTGAGTAACAGATCACCATCTGATCATCTGTGGTATTTGACAATTGCAGGTGGAAATGTTCCTGAAGCAGGTTAGTAAACCTGAGGAGGAAGACACGTCCCAGCCAGCCACCCCTCAGGGTAAAGCAGAGGCATTGTCTGTGAGCAGCAGTGACTCAGAGGGTCAGGAAGGCGTTGCTGCCACACAGAGTGCGACGCTGGACACTGAAATCCAAGAGCCACCATCTTCCAGTGTGGCCTGCACAGAACCTGGAGGGAGTAACCTTGAGGGGGAGGTGCAGGACACTGCAGCGAGTGGCCCTGATGAGCAGGGAGCAGGGAGGCCAGAGCACAGCAGTGGGCGGCAGCTTGTCCCTCTGGATATTCCCGATTATCTCCAGCCAGAGACGGAGGATGTCAGCCAAGGTAAATCAGTTTCCTACAAACTGATAAAAGGAATTGGCAGTGGACTTAATACTGCCTTCCCAAGTTACTGTGTCATGCACTACTCATTTATTTTGTTAATTCAAACAGACTCATTAGGTCTAAGGAGTAACAAAAGCGATTGAGAGCTGTGCTAGTGGAATTAGCTTATTCCTGGAATGCCAGAATCCCAGGTCTTGTCTTTAATGTTGATAGTATTTCTTTATAGATGAACAGTCATTGTTTATCCTCAACATGGTCTAAGGTTTTTCATTCACACCTTTTTTTCCTCTGCGAGGATGATGGTGATTAACCTTAGGTAGCTGCACAGACCACCAGGTTTTGGGTTCAAATGCACATTGCTGAGCTCTGGGGAGCATGTGTTGTTAAAATTATTTTCTAGCTTAAAAACAATTAGTAATACGAACTTCTGTATTTAACATTAAACAAAGGAAAGCAGGATTATACAGGTTTTTATATATAATTTAGTCCTTCCTACAGTAGTTCAGTTATGTTAGATTCCTACTGTAAAACTCTTGTCTAGATTGGTTTTTATTCATAACTGATATAAGGGCATTAGATTGGTGTCTGATCCACTTGTTTGCTCCTTATGTAGAGTTCATTGTCTTCAGTTGAAGATTAAGGCTCTTAAATAATGAGTGAACTGTTATGATTTTTAGGACCGTGACTAATCCCTTGAAATACAGGATGCTCTTTTTTAATTTAAAGCCACTAATCTTCATCATCTGGCAAACAGCAATAAAGAACATTTATAGCAGTGTTTTTAAATCTTAACACTCACCTACCAATTACATTCCTAGCCTACAAGAACAGTGACTGTTAACTTTTACAGTGTCTTCCAGCTGTAGATGAAAAAATTACTGTGAAGAACAAGGAGAAGAAAAGAAGAAGGAGGAATAAAAATGCGCTGAGAACTATACCTCCTGAGATTGCTGCTGATCCAGAGCTGGTCAAGTACTGGGCACAGCGCTACCGGCTCTTCTCTCGGTTTGATGAGGGAATTAAACTAGACAGAGGTGTGTTCAGTACCAAGTGTGCTGCCTTGGGAGTACAGGATGTATCCAAACCTGTGGCCCTTCTTGCAGTTTATTACAAATTTTCTTAAAGGAGGAACAGTACTGAATGTGTGTTTGCACCCATGGATAAATTCCATCCCCCCCTCAGCAGGCAGGTGAATGGAAGTCTTGGACTTCAGAAGTGCTTTTAGTGTGAGACACCCCTGTCCGCATTAGACATCAGCATCCTTACGTTTGCTGAATATCTTGCCTGGACCCAAATCATACTTTGTCAGGACTTTTTCAGAAACTCAGTGATATTTTTCTATTTCTATATTTTATAAAATAATTTTGTGAAACTTCCAAGTATGCTGATGGATCTAGTTTCATTCTGGTTTTATCTGACTTGCAGCAGTCACTTGCAAAGTGACTTTTTTCCATATTTACTTGCAAACCACTTCAAATCATAAATTTATAGGTAAAAGAGGAATTAGGATTACTAGGTATTTTTTGTTTGTTGGGTTTTTAAGCCTTCCATTTCTAATGCTTTGCTTCATAAACTTGCAGATTAATTGGCAGACCAGACATTGCGGTGAAGAAAATAAAATGTTGGATAAGAGAGAATACATTTCTGGTTTTATTTGCTACAGAGCATAATCATGATGTAAGAATTTTTCCATCGCTGTGCCCATGGACTTCCCCTTGATAAACTAGAATCCTCAGCCGTCAGTTCAACAAAGCATGTACAGAGATCGAGGCATATCAGTTTGCTTCAGTGAGACTTTGTTTGCTTAGCAAATCTCTGGACTGAGCAGAGTTTATCATCTTCAAAGCCAGTGTTTCCTGGTCGAATGCACTGAGCCAAAATTCTTGGGATTAATGCTAAACCTTCAGTTTTATGTGGGGCTTGGTTGTTTGTTTTTAAATGAGATGACCTTGAAATAAGAGGTGAAAATACATTTCTTCCTCTTCCTTTGCAGAGGGTTGGTTTTCTGTTACTCCTGAGAAAATAGCTGAGCACATTGCTGTCCGCGTTAGTCAGTCATTCAACTGCGACATCATAGTGGATGCGTTCTGCGGGGTTGGAGGGAACGCTATTCAGTTTGCATTGACCTCAAAAAGAGGTAAGTAGGTGTTGTATACAGTGCATTCGTTTGTTTCTTCTGTCTTTTTCCTAAAAACATTTGGGTATGTGCTCTGTTTGTTGCTTTGTTTTCTTTTTCAGTGCTTCTGTAGCAACAGCAGCTGTTTTGCTTCATCAGACTCACAATATGACCTCTCTGTTTTGAAAATGGATCAATAGAACTGCTTTTTCTGTTTTAAGTTACAGTTGGATTTGTGTTGTAGTAGTCAAGATTATTTTTGTGTGGCATAATATCTAGTCTGTCAGATGCTCTGGAGATCACTGGTAAAAGTGGGCTTCTGTCAAAGCTGCTGCTTTTCCCAGTTGTTACTATAAGTCTGTGTACTCAAAACCAGGTTACATGTGAATAGTACTTAAAACACTTGAATGGAATTGCCTGCAGATTCATCAGAACCAAGTACAGAAAAGTAATGAGGACTTCATGTTAGTCTAACGGCAGCTAATGAAAGTGTAGATAAATGTTGAGAGTACTTTCTGTAAAAACGTTTCCTGCCAAATACTCATACCAGTTGATCTAACTCTTCTGAGTAATGTTTGAGCAAGACAAACAGTAGTTTTTCACTGCATTAAATTTGGTAAGCTATGATCCAATCTATAAATCTCACTTGGCTTTTTGTATTTCCTGGCTAAATTTTAATTTATCTTATTTTGTACTATCCTTGTATCATCTGTCTCTCTTGGGCTGTGTCGATTGGAGTTTTTTAAACTCAATTTTCAGAACTATGTGGCCAGCCACAGATAAATGTTTCTCTTTAACGAAGGCAAGGAGTAAGTTGCTAATTGACTTCATTGAAGTTGTCAGGCTCCTGCCAAACCTGCCGCAAGAAGGACTTCTCTCTTAGGCACACAGTGCCGTGTCCGGTCACAGAGCCGAGCTGCGGGCTTGTCACAGCAGTCGGTGTCTGACTGCGGCGAGCTGCCGGCGGCCAGGTGGCATTCCCGGTTCCCGTTAACCCCCGTGTTCGCCATCTCTCGTGGGCAGTGATTGCCGTCGACATCGACCCCGAGAAGCTGCGGCTGGCGCGCCACAACGCGGAGGTGTACGGCGTGGCCGAGCACATCGACTTCCTGTGCGGGGACTTCATGGCGCTGGCGGCCGGCCTGCGCGCGGACATGGTGTTCCTCAGCCCGCCCTGGGGCGGGCCCGACTACGCCACCGCCGAAATCTTCGACATCCACACCATGATTTGCCCAGACGGATATCCTTTCCAAGCTATGCCTTGTGGTGGGGTTATCTCTTTCCTCCCTCTCTTCCCTTGGGGTTTGCGTGCCCACTTGGCTGACCGTGGATGACGTGGGTGGCAGCTGGAGTTCCAGGTGCAACCCATTTGTTTAGTCCTCTTCCCACCTAAATTTAAATATATTTTTTTTTTATTACTAGAAACTCCAGTGATGAGTTATTCCTGAAAGCAAAAAATCCATTAGAGAATTGAGTAGCTTCTCAAGTTAAAGCATTGATTTAGCAGTTTTAATTCCTTTATATTATTTTATTAAAATATCCCAAAGTAATCAAATAGGCATGTGGTGTATATATATATATAGACAATAACTGGTTGTGCGAGCTATGACCTTGTCATTAATTCCACTTTTTAACTGATTTATAAAGGGAATATCTTATTTAAAATATCTTACTAAAGCTGTCTCAGTCATAGCACCTGCCAATGACTTGAGAAATCACAGAAGAGTGCAAGGAAAATAGTAACTATTTTAATTAATATGTAGAATTCCATACTAGTTTATTAACAGTGATATTGAGCACTCATTCATCTGTGAAGGTATTAACATAATAGTTCCATCATATGTGAAGTGTGGGGTTTCTTTTGTCCAGGAATAATCTAATTTGTTCCCCTTTTTTGCTAAAATGTAGCCATATTTGTAAGAGTAAGAAAATCTTTGTATGCGTGTGTGAGAGATTCCACAAAATGGATTAAAAAAAAAAGTAAACCAAATGTATTAGCCACAAACTACATTCAAATTTCTCAAATACTTCTCTGTAGTTCAGTTCAATTTTCATAAAAAGTGAGTGTTGGGGGCTTTTTTCTACTTTCTAGGGCACTAATGGTGAAATAGAGTTTCTGCATTTAGACAATAATAATGTCTGCATTTCAGAAGAGAATCCTACACACTCAGAGGACTAACTATAATTTAACTGCATAATAGCTGAAATTGAGACATACTTTCAAAATTCATGAATATTAAGAAACTTTTCCTTCCCCATTCTTGTTTTTTCCTTTACTGGCTTGTACATTTGAAATTTTCAGGCTCTCCAAGAAGATCACCAACAATATTGTGTATTTTCTGCCTCGGAATGCTGATATTAACCAGGTGTGTTACTGGGTGAGGTCTTGATTGTGAACAAAATGCTCAGCTGACTTAAAACATAAATATTATAAGCACATACATAAGACTTTTAAGTCTGTCAAGCTGAATGTGGGGTATTTGGGGTTTTTGAATTTGACCCTTCTGTTAAGTGATTTCTGTGTTTGCAGTACTTTTGGTACATTTAGAAATGGGAGTAGATTATTTCCATGGTTTTGACACTGTTTCTTCTTAAAGCAACAGATTGGAGTTTCTTGCAGAAGTTTCAAAGCCAATTGCCAGACAGATACATCATTATAAAAATATCAAAACCAAACATATTTTAACCAGCTCTCACTGTCTGAGAAGTTGGCGAGTCCCAGACCTTCATGGCTTTCAGTATATGAAGGAGTTGCAGGAAATTGTAGCCTGCAGGCGCTGCTCTCACTGATGAGTAGATCAGGCATAAATGTCACACCACCAGGGGTGGTACTGATGGTGTCCACACAGGTGTGTGGTTCCATATGGGTTGCTTCCATTGCAGTGATTCATGATAAACACAGAATTTGTGGCGCTGGTGTGGGGTTTTCTGTATTAGGGATTTTTGGTAGAAGGTTTTTTTTTTTAAAGCAGTTATATGACTAACAATTCCCCTGAGTGTCTGGTTTAGTTTCCTCTGTGTATTTTCTATGTTAATCATGTCTTGTAGCTTTTTGCAAAGAAGGGAGCAGTTCTTCTCACCTGCAAGATGCCACAGGGCTTCCCAGGACTTCTTTCTGCTTTTCCAAAAGCTGTGTCTGACTTAGAGCAGGCAGGGTGTCAAGCCATATGGTGGCTTGGGGAATTGTTGGTGGCAAACAGCTGGCTTGAGAAATAGGCTGAAATTCACATGGCCTGAGTATTAGCCCATTCTAAGCCTACGCTGTGCACAGGATTGTTGGTTTGACAGGTGGTGATTCAATCCCTTTTTGCATTTCAGGCTGGTGAAATGTCAAAGTGGCTTATGAATCTTTGAACAAGGGCTTTAATTTTAGGTAGAGTTTCTCTAATTTCAACTTCTTACCACTGCCTTTTATCAAATGTTTAATTTCCATGATGAAGAGTGACCTTAGCAGTTTCCTGCTCTACTCATGAGCACTTTTTACTGGATTTATAAATGGCCAAACACATCTGCATTTCGCTTGTGTTTCCACAAAAGCATCCAAGAGTACTCCCCACAGGCCTGCAACTGTTCCTGCAGAAGAGCTCAGC
Source organism: Aphelocoma coerulescens (assembly GCF_041296385.1). Lineage (NCBI taxonomy): Eukaryota > Metazoa > Chordata > Aves > Passeriformes > Corvidae > Aphelocoma > Aphelocoma coerulescens. Next base: position 128,521,947 of record NC_091015.1, read on the forward strand.
TTATCTATGTGATTGGGCCAGGTGTCCTGCCACCTCTACATTTTGGTACAGTTGGCTCTGAATGATGTTGATGCAGCATCCATGGGTTTGGCTTTAGACAGATGGCTGCACAGTAACAACTATTGCTCAAAACCATGGCTTTATTGTTAAAAGTAGATGGCTGAAGTCCTGGGTTCAGGTCTGTTCAGTGTTCTAGGCTATGGGCTCAGGAGGAGAAATCAGCTCCATATGCCTTTCTTTAGAAAATCTGTCAGTATAAGGAAAAAAACCCTAAAAATTGATGATCTGAGAGGGGGAAAGTGGGTGTGAATCTAGCCCACTGTTTAGGGAAATGTCTTCATCCTGTGTTGACAAAGGTGTGGCAACCATGACTGTTCCAAACCTGACCTTGGTTGTTACTCTGGTCCACAGGAGACTGGTTATGGATTTGGCTACCAAAATCTCTGGCTGTATTTAAGAATGAAGTTTCTGGATTTACTGCCACTACACGTCCAGGGCTGTGAATCTCCAGCAAAACAAATAAACAAAAAAACTCGAAGTCCAGCAGTTAGAAGCAACCTTGCAAAAATACATTTAACTGTTAGTTAAGGTGGTTCAAATTTAGTGGAAAATACCTACTTTTTATGGAAGATAGCTATTAGGTCACTGTTGGATAGCTAACATAGAATAGGGATATAGGGGTCCTGCTGCTGGAGTGAAAGCAGGTGGTAGCTGACCTTGACCTAGCTGTGTCAGAGGACTCAGTGTTCATTACCTTTTTGGGGGACAAGATATCCAGCCTGGTTCCACATGATTTCATTCCAAAAACAGCGCTTATTACTTCTGCAGGCACGGCCACTTCTGTATAGAGTTGGTCTTGTAGAGAGAAATGGGATTCTTGGAATTCCCTTAAAAGATCGGAGTTTAGGTCGAGGAGAAGTGAACTTTTGTACTTCTGCCTCAAGAGGGAGCAGCGAACCAGTGCAATATGGTTGGTTCATTTACCAGAAATGTAAAAGCATTTCCCTGAATTGCATCAAATCTCCTTGTTTAGAAACATGTATTTGCTAGAAAATTTGTAATGTGTGCAGGTCTGTTTTTAATTTGAATTCTTTCATAATATTCTTTCTAATTAGAAAAAATTAATATAGATGTGTGTGCACGTACATTTAAAAAAATGTATGTTTATTACTGCCTGTTATGCAGTTCATAAAGGTAATTTATGAAGTGTTTAGCAAGCTGTGCTCTCCTCATTGGGGGGGTGGGAAGTGTGTACTCAACCTCTGGGACAAGGAGTCATCCCAGGTAGTCCAATCTCTTTCACAGACTCTTTTCTGTACCACATAATACTTCTGTATCTTTGTATTTGCAGCAAAGAAGGAGGAACTTGTGATTTGTTGCTGTAGGACCTTCTTGCTAATAGTGGAATCTATTCTTTTTATCTCTTTGTAGAAGTTGTACTCAGTTACTGGTGGTCTCTCACTGGTGGTCACAATGTTGTCAGGGTGCGTGATGGCTCCCCACAACAAACTGGTCAGCCTAAAATGTTGGTGACCTGGTCTGTTGTGAGACAGATAACCACATCAGCATCTTTACCTAGCCTAGCCAGGTTTGGGAGATGGAGTAATGAGGAATTGGGAGTTTATTACTTACCTTGCCTGTGCATGGTTAGTAGCTCAGGTACTGGATTGTGCCTTAGTGATTGTTTAAAGCTTCACCATTCTTTGAAGACAGGCATACTGGTGTTTGTGGTAGCTATGCCTCATTTTGTGAAATTGTACTGTTGTTGGAGCTTTTGCTGTCCTGAATGTTGATGTCTCAGACCTGGCTTATATTTCAAATGCTGCCAGAATACAGGAATGGCTTTTTGTTTCTTGTGTAGTGTAGAGTGATTTATTGAGCCTAGAATTAAGCGAAGTGTTCTGGACCTTGATAGTCCTACAAAAAATACACATTATGCTGGTACTTTTCTTTTTTCTTGTCTTTGTTCCCACCTCATCTCCATCAATCATTTTGAGGAAATCTGGAGTTAGACATTGAGGCCTTGTTCTGTCTGCAGTTCTGTTGCCTGGATGGAAAAACACTTGCTGTGTTTCTGTTTATGAAAGTCCAGTTGTTAAAAATTCTCTGCTCGATGAGGGGAGTGTAAAGATGGGTAAAAACACCTTCATTTATTTGAATTCTCTTTTAGCTATGGTTTTAAACTGGAGACCTAGCCAAATGGGGCCTGCCAAGCAGAGTCATCTTTATTTAGGAGTAAATAGAACAATGAGCAAAGCAGGGACTGAGCAGCCAGGAAATGAACAGAGGTTAATTTGATAGTATTTTTAAGAGGCTTGAGTATTAGGGGAGTTGGCAGGTGAAGGACTGTGGGTTGATGTGTTTTGCAGGCTGGTAATTTCTAAGTGAATGTAATTCCATACACTTCAGCTGTGACTATTGTGTTAATAACAACAGTTTTTAGGCAGCCCGCTTTAAACTCACTCTGTCCTTGATGAAAGAGAAAGCCAGAAGTTACCCATAGCATACACCAAGCCAGAGTGATACTTCTGACCTTCAGTCTTCCTAAAGCCCATGCTGCTTGAATACAGAATTGCAGTTTGCCCACTCAAAGTTTAAAAAAAAAAATGTCTGGCCTGTCAAAGGGTGGCAGCACCGCTGTGATGGTGGCACAATTCACCTGCATACCTGTCCATTTTCAAATACGCTGCCTGAGAGCATTTTATTTTATTATGTTCTGTGTAAAGAATGTCACTGCCTTCTTTTTCAAGTAGGTTGGGTTTTGTTCCCCTTAGCTTTTAGGCTGGGTGAAGGGGAAGAGAATTCTTCATTTTATTAGTATTCTATAAAATCAATTCATTCACAGTGTCCTTGTGTGACTGCCTATCAAGTTAAAAAGCTTGCATTTCTCATACCTCAGAAAACTTTATAGGACGGGAGAAAAAATGATGATAAATTTTTTGTCCACAGTTATGTTAGTTGGTGGCTGGAAGAGATAGGAAGTTACTTTACTTAAGAAATTTCAGTATGATTAAAAAAAATCAAAAAGCCTCTGGAAGACCAGCAGGAAAACCTTCAGGTTCAAAAATACACCTGAAGAATATAAAGGAAGTTTGCAACTCAAGCGACTTGTGCTCCTGAAGTAATCTTCTGTTTGTTTCTCTTTTCATATATTCATCTTTCATGATATCTCCTTTCCAAAACTGTTGGCTACTTTTTTGATGTGTTGTGGCTGTGTCTGTAGCTGTGGGCTCTTCTTAGCAGTAGTCACTGAACTGAAGGATGAAGCATCCAGGTGAGAAGGATACAGGGAGGTGTTAACTGAAGCTGCAGCCTTTACCTCTACCTAGGGACAGCAGCACAGCAAAGGAGGCAATACCTGTCCACCCAAGTAGTGTGGGTTTGGGCTAAAGAATAAACCAGGATAAGGAGAGTTGCCAGCAGGGAATCACTGTATGTACATGGGAAAATGCAAAATAAAGGAAGTTTGGACTAGTCAAGTTTTTAAAAGAAATTAAGAAGCCTTTCTGTATTCACCATTGTAGTGCACTGCAAAAACAGATGTTTGTCAGTGTCTCTGAAAACAGCTGAGCACCTTTGTTTTTCTCAAAGCCTTGTTCCTCAATCTGCTGTTATTTTTAGAGGGTATCCCTCTGCCAGGCTGGCACCCTTCTGAAGCTTGGTGTGTGGCAGCCTTCCCTCACTACACCATCAGGGCTGACTGAGCCCTGCCGAGGAAGACTTGGCAACTCCTACGTAATTAAATTTGCAACCTTCAGCAATTTACAACTAAGCATTGTCACAGAGAATTTGCATTTCTCTCCTCTGAATAGTGGATGGGTTAAAGACTGTATAGTACCAGATCTGTCACAGCAGAGCTTATTCCCATGTGTTTATTTCAATTTTTGTCACCTTTGGGTTTATCAAATACTTTTAGTCATTTTTTTAAATTAGTCATAGTTATCCTGTGTTTAACACTTAGAGACCAGACACAGCATATGTACATTCTCAGCTGTCCTTTGGTGGACACCACCCATCAGTGTAGGGGTACCTTGTTTTACTTGGTCTTCTAAGAGAAGTATTTAGTAAACACTAGTGTTTAATATCAATGCATTAGTCATACTTAGATATGCTAGTGACACAAATTGTGCCCAGAAAGCAGGAGTGCACAACCCCAAGACAGTAATTTTAGTATTCTTTTCTTAAATTGACTAATCCAATTAATATTTTAGAATGTTTAAGTGACATCAGCTATAAAGTGCAAAGCCTCTTAATGCTTTTTGGAAGGGACATTCCAGCTTCTGTTTGTAAAAAATTAAAAGTTAACATCTTCCTAGAAAAACTACGGATCACCCCACAATGCTTTTCAGATTTCAAGTAAGAACAGAAGTTGTAAAATTAACATTCCTGATCACTTGCCGATTTCAGATTCTTGTGCTATTTATAAGTCAGCCAGCCTCTGGTTTTTTACTTAAGTGGCAGGTTCCCCTCTGACAAGAACGTGGAACGTTTTTTCCTATCACCAGAAGTTGAAGGATGAAAAAACTGCTCACGCTTTTGTTTTTGTCTGCAGAAACAAAAAAGAAAAGGGAGAAAATAAAACCAAAACAAAAAAGTAAATGTTTGATTTAGATAAGTGGGACAGTTTTCTGGGCAAGTCAGTAAAGGTTCAAAGTGTAATTTAAATCAATCTGTTATTTTGTCTTGATAGTAGGCTGGTTTTTTGCTCACATTAAAATAGAGGAAGTTCAGCATGTTTATTTTTAAACCTCGACTCTGCACGACAGAGTCAAGTCTCAAGGGGCTTTAGAAGTGTTAATAACAGAGTCTGAACTTAAAGTTTCAGCTGCTAATACCATCTCAGTTTAAAGATCAGTTAAAATCTACTGCAGGCTTGTAGACCTTGATAGCTTTATGGGTGCCCGGGAAGTTTCCCTGCATGGGGAACTATAGAAATAATTTTCCTGCAGCAGCCTGGGGGAATGGCAGCACAGAGCAGAACTGGCTGTGGAGCATGGACCCCCCCACAGGACAGGTCCTCAGGGTCCACAGTGGAGGGGAAAAAAGCAGACAATGTTCAGTTTTGGTGTTTGTCCTTCTGACTTTGTGGTCTCTCCTGATGAGGAATTGATGGCCTGTGAGCTGTTACCCTCAGAGGGCACGCTGAGTAGGAACAGAAGAGGGGAGAATATTGCACGCTCCAGTCCAAAATGCAAAGTCTGTGAAATGTTGTCTGTCTGTAATCATTGGGCATTAAAGGTGTGCACTGGGCTCAGTCAACAGAGCACAAATGGTGAAATTCTCACTCAGTGATTGTAAACACAAAGCTGGGACCAGCGCTGCCTGACAGGCTCCTCCAGCCTGCAGAGGCACTGCTGCCCCAGCCTTGTCCTCTGCACTGCCTGTGACTCCAGTGCATATAGCAACTTTTTCTTTGGTTGCAATAGCAACTACAACAAACTGTGACCATTTTTTTGAGTTTCTCTGCCTGCTTGGGGGTTGCTTTTGTTTGTGTTGTTCCCCTCCATGCTGCCACTCATCAGTGCAACCTTCATGCTTCTAATTCTAATTACTAAAATTGATTGTACTCTTCCCCCAAAATCTGGGATGTGACATCTTTCAAGCACAGTTTACAGCTTGCTTTTTGCCACATGTGGGTGTCTCAAATGCCAAGTACCCTGCAAACCAGAGTTTAGTATCTCTTGCCTCAGCAGAGCATGTCAAGTTCTGAGTATTTCCCTTTGGTTCTGAAATCCTCTTATTTTTGTGATTTGGGTGAGGAGGGTTTTTCAGTCACAAGCCACAAACCACTCTGTGATTAAAAGGAGACATAAAAAGAGGATCCAGAGTCATTAGCTGCCAAGGAACATTTTCCACCAGTATTAACAGAGCAGAGATACATTTTTTTTTTTTTGGTGATTGTTTGTGCGAATTAAAAGGTTTGGGGTTTTGCCTCTTTTCCTATGCATTGATTGGTTTACTTTTTGTTCTTTGTTTTTCAGGTGGCTTCCTTAGCAGGGCCAGGAGGGAAAGTTGAAATAGAACAAAATTTTCTCAATAACAAACTGAAGACAATAACAGCTTATTTTGGTGATCTAATAAGGCATGACATCTCCTGAACTCCGTGTGGATTCTTCCAACCCCAGCCTCCCTCACTGCTGCTTTGCTTAAGCTTTTGTACAGCTGGCTGGTCAAAAATGACTTAAAGCCATTTTCTGCTTTAATTTCTGTTTACAGAAAGTTGTTCTGTTTATTGCTACTGTCAATAAATGTTTTATAATAATTTTGACAAAACTTTAAATGTAGAAAATCTGTGAATTTGTGAAAAAAGATCTTTATAAAATGCAGTCTCGCAAGGTTGAAGCCCAATCCATGGGAGCGGGGTTCAGGATTTCTTTGTAACTTTCACATGTGCTACTTCTGTGCTTGCTCTGGTTTTGAGCATCCAGAGGGTCAAGAAGAATAGCCTGAAAGCCACTGGGGTCAGGAGCTGCTCTCTGTGCTTGAGAAGCAAAAGCATCTGAACACAGGTGGAACTAGAGGGTCAGGTGCACCACAAGAGGTTAACCCCAGTCCACCTTTCTCGCTGCATGCTGAGAAACCTTTTCAGGTTTTCTTTGCAGGATGAAGGTTCATATGTTAATCCCAGTGAGTGCTCTGGCTTGCTGCAGCTCAAAGAGAGAGCTGGGTGTGTTTGTATCTGGAGGTGGGACTCTACCCTCTGGGTGTTGTCATTTTATTTTATTTTTTATCTCCTTGCCATTGCTCTTTGTTGCAAAGATATTTTGAAGAAACCTTCTGCCTGGAGGTTTGTAAGCAGAGGGGTTTCTGTCCCCCCTCTTTTCTAGGCCTTTTGGATCCTCACACAGGCTTCAGAAGGTGCAGAAGGAACCCAGCTTTTCCTGATGAGGGCTCTCTGCTCCCACTTGTAGTTTGGAGGGGAAGAGTGGCCTTTGTGCAGTTCTTCAAGCAGAAGTGGAAGCAGGTGAGAAGTGTCTAGGCCATGGCTATGGTGCTCTCACTGAAATACTTTTACATTAAGTCCCCAAGCTCATTGTTGAGCTTGTTTTTGAGGTAAGAGTGTAGGAGTAAAAATTTCTAAGATAAATTAATGCTGCTTCTCCTCTGCTATGAGTGCAGCTGAAGGCAGCAGAAACTAAGCACTAAACCACACTTTAGTGCTGTCCAAGAAAACTAGAATAACTGTAGAATAACCAAATAAGAGGATCTATTTTCCCCATTAAGGAATGAAATCCAACTCTTCAAAACAATTAAAGAAACCAAAGTGTTTGTGTGTGTATGGATGGTTATGACTCTGCAAGTTTGCAATGCAGTCACTACAGACCCAGCAAGTGCTAAATTGTTGCTGTTATATCCCTGCTTCATGTAAGGTATTTCATGAAGATACTTTATCTAATTTGGATCACTGCATTTTGCCACAGTGCTACAGCAAGGAAGAAGTCTCATGCTGGCTCTGCATCAGTATTTAAAGGGAATTATTAAGGAAATAATATTTCTTAGAAGTTTCCTTTTAGGAAAGGGGAGTTTGGCAAGAGTGCTAATGTTACAGGAGCTCTAAACCTACCGTGGCAGTGGCATGTGAATGTAATAACACTGTTAGATTTTCACTACAAGCTACAAACAAAAATCCAAGAAAGTCATGAGGCTGAATGAATAACAGATTAATTTACATTGTGTATGTCACAGTGCTCTGTACACTAAGATTTTACTATATTTGGCTTATTGCTGCTTGTAGAAATACCCTTGTCTTACTACTCGGTCCCCTTTTCTCCCTAAAGCCAAGGAGCTGCTTTAGAAACATTTTGAGGTCTTGCTGATGCTACTCCCATAAAAGGAAGCTCTGAGGGTGAAATGCCTGTGAATTTACTTTTACCTTCTGGAAAGCAGATAGATTTTGTTCAGTGCCCAGTATACAAAATGTGGAAGCTAAAATATAAAAGGTACAACAGTCACCCATTTGAATGTTTACTTCCAGTATAATGAACTTAATGGTAAAAGGAACAATTTCTCAAAGGTCTCTGCTGAGCTTTGCAAGCACATGGAGTATCAAAAGCAGAAGAATATCTTTGTTCATAGCTGTTCCTCTCTCAAACCAAGGACAAATGGGGTTTTTTGGTTGTTGTTTTTTTTTTTTTCAATACAACTTGAAGTCAGAATGCACTCTGCTGGGTTGTGATAAATGTTTGCCCTCACTTCCCGTTTGCACAGAACTGGTGAAGTTCCCCAGGGCTTTGAATCTACCAGTCTGTTAAACCTAAAGTACATCTGTGAGTACTTTCAGTTTTTTGTTAACAATTTCAACCAACACTTCATGGAAGAGAGCTTCAGTCATGACTTCCTATAAAATGCTATTTTGCTTTATATTGGAGAAAAAAATTAACGTGGGCCGAGACACTTAAATTTCTGGACAGCTCATGGCCAATGTTTTAATACCCTTTTGGAATTTAAGTAGTATTTTGTAAATGATACATTGGGCAATAAAGAAGTTACATTGCTACTGTAAGTACTCATAGAAGTTTGATATTTTACCCATTTAAGGACACAAAATAAGCTACAGGGAAAATGCAGATTGTTGTTTTCAAAGTTAAATAATATTTGGACTAAATGCAGTAAATACATACTGAGTTCGACTTTCCAGTATGCTCTTGAGCCCCTAATCTCTTTAGGTTTATCTTAATTAAATCCAACATTAAATTAAGACCATTAGTTTCTTTTTCTGGTGCATGACATGAAGAGAAGTGATGAAAATTGAAGTTAGGTGCATTGCTAGGCTGAAGCTTAGTTGCAGGTTCGGGGGGAGCAGAGCAGAGCATCAGCAGGGCTGAGCAATCTTTTCATGGTAGGACATCACTGTGCCCTTCTCTGAACTAGGCCCCATTCGTGTTAAAAGAAAAAATTAACTGTTCCATGAAACTTTCACGTACAGGTTTTAGAAAATCTTCCCCAAGTGTAGTGTTTCTGAAACAACATCTGCATCTATATGTGCAACTCAGAGGTTATATAAGCAAATTAATGTTACACCGCAGTGACCATGGTAACATTTAGCAGAGGGAAACCCTGTAAATAGCAGAAGGAAAAAATTACTTGCAGTAACTCATTGAACGAATCTGTAGAAAATTGGGTTATTTTCACTTGGTTTGCTCTCTCAGCTTTCCTATGCCTCGTAGTCACTGTTTGCTTTAACTGTTCTCCCCTTGTACACAAACCTTCCCACCTCAAATACCAAGAAAGGAGGGTAATCCTGTCACTTGGTGTACAGTGATTTACTGTTGCTAGTGTTTCCAACACAGGTATCTTAGTAGTCCTGGCAGTTGAGTATCTTGGTGAGGTCCTGAATACTTAGAAAAAGTTGCTTTTCAGTGGTGAAGAAGTTTCAGATTTCTTTATGAAGGCAGAAGAGATACTTTGTAAGTGTGTGTTGCAGTGGCAGAGGACTAAATGCTCTAAAACCAGGCTTGAAATCAGTTCAGACCCTGTCCTGTTTCAGCTCTCAGACAGTGAAGACAATGAGTGGTTCAGCCTGCTCCACCTGGATGGATTATTAGGAATATGCATGCTCCAGCGAAGCACATGTAAGAGTGATGCTGTGGTGATTCAGTTAAATTAAATCCCCCAAACAACCCCCGAAAAAAACATTAAAAATGCCCAAAAAGTCCTTGTTACATGTGAGGCTGCAGGAAGCCATGGCTAGCTGAAAGGAAGCAATAGGACTGGCTAAAGCCAGCTGAAGTGGCTGAACCTAGTGAGGCTGGAAATTCACCCAGGCTCTGAAGGTCTGAGCTGCAACTACGCAGGGAGGAGGCAGGAGGGAAGGCTGTCTGCAAGCAGAGCTTGTCCCCCCCAGGGTTTGTTTTCTGCCTCTGTTCAGTGTGGTCCTGTGATATCTCTTAGCAATGCCTGAGGTTTTGGCAGTGCTTGTTGATGCTGTGAGCAGGGCTCTTGCCCAGGGTGGAGGTGAGGAGAGCAGCAGCCCACCTGGGAGCCCTGGCAGCACTGGGTTCTGCTCAAGGGTTTCCTCGCCAAGGGGAATTCCCAGTCAAGCTGGGCACACAGTTCTGCAAAATGCTCCCTGCAACATCCCTGCAGCCTAAGGGTCAGCCCTGGATTTCTCCATATCGAGACCTAAGGATCAGTGTCTTTTTATCACATGTCACAACAGGGCATCAGGGAGTGTGGTTCTGCTGCCAGCCCCTTGTGGACCCTTCTTCAAATCTTGTGCAAATGTATTTTCTGAGCTCTTGCTTTCCACACATCTATGAGGTCTTAGCCTGCCACCTTGCAAAGTTCCAAAACCAGAACAAGTTTCAAGGTGTTTCCCCAGCAGCAGAGGCTTTACTGAAATCCCAAAACACTGCTCTGGGTTTCTGGGTTCTCAGAGTGCTGAGGAAAAAAATAATGCTATTGGAGGCAGTCTGGGTTGATGACAGTGCAATTCTTCCTGTCTCTCTGTGTGCCTTTACTCATTCTCTTCCTTTTTCTCAAGGTTGTGCTTCAACCTTCTTGTGAAACCCCTGTGGTTTATTAGAGGAGTGCAATGGCAGCACAAGAGCTTCAGCGCTGGGTAAATGTGAGCACAGGGGCTCACAGTGTGCCTTCAGTGTTTGGGAACTAATGAAATGCCTTTCCCCAGCATTTTATCCTAGAAATATGGCCAAGGAATGGACATGAGAGAGGATATGCCTCTGCATAGTTATCACAGGTGGATGCAGATTGAACAAATACACTTATCACATCAGTGCACTACTATCTAGCCCTGTGGGGGGGGTCTTTCACATTGTCACAGTGTCAGATACAGTGATGGTAACAGTGGCACGAGCTTTTGTGAAAGGCAGTATTGTGATCTGACAGCAAAACCCATCCTAAGGTATTCATTAAATTGTTCCAGGCACCGGGACAGCCTATGATTATGTCGAACAGGGGAGCAAATTGTACGCTCTGCTTTCCCGGTATGCGTGAACTTAATCTGAAAGTCTGCCTGGGAAGGTTAAACACTGACAGCTTTGTTTAGGAGAGCTCCAAGCTGGCAGAGCCCATCGCCCCAGAGGGTCACCTGTGGGGGACTGCCCGTGCCAAACGTCTGTGCTGGTGCGGGAATGCTTTCCATGCATGCAGGTTGCAGCCAAGCTTGTCCAGGGGGTCCCCTCAGATGTCAGAACATTTGGGTGTTCACAGCAGATGCAATGCTATCTGTAGTCAGGCTCACATCTGTACTTCTGGAAAGTGGTCCCCAAAACAGAAGCTGGAGTTCCCCAGGAAGCAGCTGCGTGGGGAACTCTGGGCTCCTCCTGCAGGAGAAACCACAGTCCAGGAAGTGTTTAGTGGTGGGTTTTGACACTGAAAAGACCAGTTCTCACAAGAAAAATGAGCCTTGTGGAAGTTCTAGACCTTACACAGAAATTACCCACCAGGGTATTCATTCACCCTGCCAGGAAGAGGTGCTAGTAGAGTCAGGTTTGAGAACAACCCGTGTGGTTATGTAATGCAGAGTGGGATACCAATATGCAGGGGCTCCTGATGGCTCAAGAATGAGCCAAGTACTGGGAGCAGGACAGAGCAAAGGGCCCACAGGGCCGTGTTCAGGCTGCAGAGCTGAATGCCATAGTGCCTGGGTTGTGGTTTCTACAAGACACATTGCTTGTGTCCACTTTTGCTTCTTAACTGCCAAGTTTTGTGATTTTACTGGCAGTCTTTTGATTTTTTTTCTGCAGCTTGTAAAGAGCATGTGCTTGAAAAAAAGCCCCCAACCTTCACCTAAAAATAAACCTGTAGACCTTGCAGTTTAAAAAAAAACCAAACCAAAAAATCCCAATAAAATAGCTGACATAAAAACAAGACCTGGATGTGTTACAATAGTTCAGAAATCAGATAAGAATGTCCAAAATGTAACTAATTTTAAGTTGCTTTGTAGGCAGGCTCACCTCATGTTTTGGCCTGAGGCATAGAGATAGCAGCTGATGTGAGGTTTCAGCATTTTGGATTGACCATGCTGCTTGTCCCTGCTGCTGCTCTGATTTATCAGCTTTGTTTAAAGATCAAAGCGTTTAGTATAAATAAGTTGAAGTTGGAAACAGTCTGACTTCTTGCATGTTTATTTTCTCTGTTAATGAGAAGAATGACCTAATCCAAAATGATTGTCGCTTTTTTCTAAAAATTCAAAGTGGAGAAATCATTTAGTTGCTGTGCAAGTAAAAAAGCAGTTCAACACTGGATGCAGAGGCTGCAGAATCAAGGTCTGCCAAGAAGAATCCAATCCAGTTAAACTGGCAAAATCAACAGTCCAGATAACCAAGAAAATAAAAGAAAGAAAAAAAGAGCTATGCCAGCACAGAAGATACAAAAACCCCTAGAAGATTAATGATCTCAACTCGACCCAGAGAAGGAACCAGCAAAGAGCAGCTGTTTGACAGCTCTGAACCATGAGGGAAGTGAACATGAGTATCTGGCTAGCTAGGAGCATGTTGACAGACATGATAAGTGACAGGGATTAGGGACCTGGGAAAACTTCCAGGAGAAGAAATTTCTAGGGGCAGTGGGTCCCATCTTGACAGTCACCTGTTTGGGTGAGAAATAGAGACAGAATTTACAGATCACAATTTATCTGGTCCTGCAAAAAGTTCATGAGTTTTAAGAGAGAAAGAAGCAGCAGATTGTTGTGCCCAGGCTATTGCAGGTGCTTGAGGGATTGCCTGGGAACAGACCTGGATTACTGCACAGTTTTTGCTAGTGCTAAAGATGCTGCTGCCCTGCTGCAAGACCATTGTCAGCAAAGAGGAATGGAAAAAATCCATGGAAATTTGTAATAACTTAGATAAAGCAGGATTAATGAAAGATCAAATTCCTGCTGGAGTCCAGGTTGTGTTAAGCAAACACTGCCCCTTCCTTCTCTTCGTCTGTAGCAAGTTTTGTATTGCCATTTGGGCTGTGAAGGGATATTTATTTTTCGTTTACTCAAGAAAAGGAATCAGATGACCTTGGTGACAGCTATCATGTCATGTTTTTAAGACCCCATGCTGAGTGGGAATACTAGGATCCCCACCAGCGCTATCAATTTCCACAGCTTATTGCTGAGCAGCACAAGCTGCTCCATGCTGGCCACAGCAGGACTCTTAATCCCTGTTGCACACCAGGCAAACTGCGTTTTAAAGGAAAAATACCACAGATGCTTCAACTGGTAGGCCTGGCAGCCAGCTGTCCTATGCTGAGTGTAAAGAATAACTCGTCAGTGTGACCAGAACAGGCTGCAGGGTGGTACTAGGTACCCTCTTTACAGCATCCGAAACACTTCAAGCTCCCCATGGGTCTCTAAAGAAAGGCAGGGGAAGGAGGCAGTGGAGCCAGTGGCTAGGCCCCATCCAGGCAGGCTAGGATCTGCACTGTCCTTTCCTGGTTAGATCTTCATTAAAAACAAGTCAAAATGTGTCTGGGCCTTAGGTGACGGCACTTACCTTCTGGGGTGTGAGAACTTTGTGTTCTGACCGCAGGAGAAAATAGCAATGCTGCCGTTTGCTGCTCACACTATAAAATGGACTTGCCAAGAGCATGGGGGGTTAACACAAAGAGCTGCAAGTAAACAATAGTGCAGTAAGTAAGAAATGTGTAAGAAGTTTTGAAGTCATGACTTCTTGCTGATACCTGGTTATTCTAGCTGAATGCTTACTTAGTACCATGGATGGTGTGACCCTCAAATCCCTTCCTTGTAGCCACAGAGAGATTCCCAGTCTTCTTTCTGTTGTATTGCCTTCCTATGAGGGCAGCCCAGATTCCAATCCCAAAATCAGTGTCCAGACATGCCGGAGAAGTTACTACAGCTAGGTGCATATAAGCAAGTCATGCAGCAGCCTGGGAAGGGAGCTGTAGAGGAAAACAGCCAGTGCAGAGACCCATGCAGCCACACATCTCTGTGGTTTTATCACAGACCAGCTCTAACTCGCTCCTGTGGGCCGCATGAGCGTTGATGGTTGGAGTGACCTGACTAAGTTTCCCCTGGCAGGAGTCCGGATCGCGCACTCCAGGCACTGTGCTGCAACGGGAGCCACGGTAAGGGGGGCACCACAAAATTATTTTAAATATGTGCTTGTGATCCAATTAAACTACCAGCCTGGAGATACTAGTGATAACAGGTGCCTTGCCCAGTGCCTTAATTCAGTGCCTTACGGGTGACTGGACCCCACCCAGCTCAGCATCCCAACACTCTCTAGCTGGGAGAACTGAAGGGCCAACTGCATCTAAAAAAAAAAAAGAAAATCACTGCTAGCGATCTGTCCTCTTTCTGTGTCTGTCTGTCTGTCTCTCCAGGCAGCAACTGAACAGTTCTATTTTGCATATCAATATATTTTCACTTTTCTTTCACTTAAAATTTGTTTCAGTTTGAGGTGGCTGGTGTCAGGCTGGCTGGCAAACTACCACCATCTTATTCTCTAGGGAACAGCAGGCCCAGATGGGACTGTGCAAGCACAGACCACCAGCTGCAGGCAAGATCCATGTGGATGCAGGGCATTGTGCTGCAAGCTGTGAGGGCTGGTTTGAAGCAGCAAAAGGCAACTGGGAGCTGGAATAATGCTGGCATAGCCCAGGACAGGGAACACCCAAATCCTGGAGGCCTCCAAAATTATAATTACATTCTTTCCTTTCCATGGCATTTTCCATGGACTAAACCTATGTGTCACCTCATGTGAGAGCTGCAGATATGCCATCCACCCTTACGGATGTTGGCTCAGAGATTAATTTGCTAATAAATATTATTCTGTTAATTATAGATCTACCATGGGTTTTCCTAAAATACCAGATGCTGCTGTGTAAACACCGCAGTTATCTAGATAGGTTATCTCACACCCTGCCTCCCCCTGTTTCCCATTTGTCTCTATCTTGTGATGCCCCAAATGCCTGCAGATACTGGCCATCCTTATGCCCATGGATGCCTGGGACAACACAGCTCTGGAGCTGTGAGGTAGAAGTGGAGCTACTGGGTGTAACTCAGAAAGAAATGATGCAACTCTTAGAAATTAATGAAGTAGGTAGCAAGTAGGGCAAGACTGTTTTGAAATAGGAATTAATGATTATTGCAAACTGAGCTGGCTGTGCATCCAGGTTGAGACGTACAGAGTGGGTGGGCTGCACTCAGCTGGGAGGAGCGGGGCACACAGCCAGCCCTGCACAATGTGTGTGTTTGTGTGCCTGGTGGCAAGCAAATCCGTCACCCTCTTCAGAGAGCACTGCAAGTGTGAGTGGGGTCTGCCAGATGGCAGAGATCCGGAAAGGCACAAGGAGAGAGCACGGCGTAACCACATTGTGCGTGCCAGTGAGCACACTGGGGCCGTCCACAGACAGAAATGTGCAAATCACAGCCCTGGGCAGGGCTCAGGAAACACTGACAAAGTCAGACCCCAACTCTCCAGACTCCTCTGAGAAACTGAAAAATCAGGACAGTCCAGATCGATCTTGGCTTCTAAGGTTGCACAAATCTGGAGGAAATGGCAAGCCTGGATGTGGCTGAGCTGGTCTTGGTGCAGAGCACACAGAAGGGATGTAGGAAGACTGACTGACAGATCATTAGTTCTGGGGCTAATTAAAGTCTGGATTATAATCCGCAGCACTTCTCTTTCTATAAACCTGTCTATGCACTAGACAGAATAAAATTCCAAAATGAGAAAGCACAAGGAATGCAAATATGTTTCCTTTTCCTGCCCCAGCCTCCTTTGCTAGCCACTCTCCCTGGGCAGCCACAGGGTAAGGTATCTTAGAGCTGCTGAATGCCAATGTGGAATAGGGAGGGGGAATTTTTATGTTGCTGTTTTCTCAGTTGCATCATGCTACTACTCCCAAAAATGGAATTCCATGAAATGAAGACAAGAATGGCTGGAAGAAAATAAAGCTTTTTCTTTCTTTCTTTCTTTTTTGGTTTTGTTTTGTTTTTCTCTACAGCCTCCAGTCTGTATTTAACTAAGTTTCTTGCTTCTTTGAAAAATCTTTTGTCTTTTTTTCCCTCTCAAGGCAGGCTGAGGAAATAGAGAGCAATGTGGGACTCGTGCCTGTGTCCTCCTCCCCTGCCTGGCCTGCCTCAGCTCAGGACACAGCTGCAGCTCCCTGGGGAAAGGGTCCTTACCTGAGACTTCTAGCTTAAGGAACAAGCCTCTGTGCAACACACCAAATCACTCCTCTGTGTGATAAATGGGGCCAGTCCTTTAGCTTCACATGTCCTTTAGTTTTATTCTTATCTCATACAAGCCCAAATAAGAGAAGCCTGAAACATCTGTCTTGATCCAAGCAAAAACAGATAGCTCAGAATACTTGATTTGATTTATACCAAGGAACAAACCTGTTTAGACAAACCAGTCTGCTAAGTTTTTCTGACTTCCACCTTACACCAGAAACAAAAAGATCTAGCAGAAACACCACAATTTGGGTGTTGGTCTGTGACATATTTTAACATCTTCTGTGCAACAGCTCTTGAGACCACGTTGAGGGGTGTATACGTGTCAGAGATCGACAGAAAGGTGCTTTGTAAAGGTACCTGGCACTTCCACACTGCTGTGATATAATGGGTTGTTAGTGACTTGTCAGTTCATGTTTTCAATTACTGTTATTAGTATTATTTTTAAACTGTGGGAGTTTCTAAAATTGCTTTATATCAGATAATAAGTACACTCATTCTTCAGTTACACTAATTAGAGTTCTGAGTTTGATTCTGCCACCTCAATGGCTCCAAGAGCTGGGACTGGTTACTATATACACAAAGCTCTTAGCTCTTTTCCATAAATAAATTACAACCTTAAAGTTTTAACTCTTGATATCCCAAAGACCATCTTTGCTACCTCTGGCTTTTCCATGGCTCATTCCTGTTATTTCTTTAGAGTTTCCCTCCCACCAAATGATGTATCCCACAAAAGAATGAATATTTTTGTCTGAAATAAAAGTGCAATCCCTAAGCAATACCCATCACATGGCATATTGCTGTAGAGTACATTTATTTGAAGATTTCTGAGTGAACAGCTTCCATATTATCCTCTCCTGGGCTGCTCTTGTGTTTCCTCCCAATTGTGCACGCATTTCCCAGCCCTGGGAGGGGACACTGCTGACCATTGCCAGGCTACAGTGTGGAGCAGCCTAAAAATGCTGTGCATGCCCATCTAGCTGAAAACAAAGCTGGTGAGCAGTGGGTAGAGCTGAGAAAAATCTTGCTTTTAAAAACTGCCTTAAAAAATACATCTGAGTCTGGCCTAAAAAGAAGCAAAGAAGCCGAGCAAGTCAATCAGAGCAAAGAGAGGGGATGATTCAATAGTGTGGCACTACTGCATGCAATAAAGCTTAATGTAGGTTACTGCACCAGAAAAAATATTTTCCTGAAAATGTTGTGGTATTTCACAGGAGAGAGCTCTAAAGGGGCATTTCGAAGGAAGAACTAACCAAAGAAAGAAAAAAAAAAAATCCAGACCATATGAAACCTTGTAAGATGGCCCACAAGGATTTGCATTAAAGTGGGGAAAAAGGACTAGGTTATCTAATAGAAGTGATTGAATTTTTTAAAGCCTTGTTTAGTAGACTGTGTATGCATTTTATGGTCCACCTCCTGTCTGGAGAATATCATTTGCTCAGAGGAAATCAAAATCTGCCTTTTTAATGATTGTAAGTTAAGTAGGGCCCAGAAACTGTGGCAAAACCAGCTCTATTTAATCAGGTAAACTGCTTTGCTCCTCACGGGAATATACTTGCATGTCATTCACTTCCCTGCTTACCTTCTCACCCAGAAGTTTGCTGCTCTCCTATTGCCAGATGAAGCATCTCAGCTCATTTTCTTACAGTATGAATGTAAAGGAGCTGCTGGCAGATATCTTTTATGAAGCTCACTTCACACGTTAAGTTTGCTGTCAAGCAAGTGCCTTCACCTTCCAGGCCCATTACAAAGCCTCTCTTTTTCTCATCACTAATAGAGGTTTTCTATCTGTGCAATAGCTTAAACTGCTCACATAGCAAATGCCTCCTCCATGGAACTGGCAGTGAGGGGAGAGATGAAATGGCCATGTGGAAGCTCAGGACAGAAGCAGGCCTGTTGATGGCTGCCTGGCTGTGTTGGCACACAGGACACATCTCTCCAGCTGGGGTCCAACTGCTGTGAAGTGGTGTGATGCTTTACTAAAGATGCAGAAAGAGTCAAAAGAGCTCTTGGTTTAAACATGCCAAGGTTAGAACATAGTGGGTTTATTTTAAGGGAAAAAATATACAAATTCTCATTTTTCTAGGACATTTCTTTGATATCTAGCAGGCCTATTTGTAGCAAGTGTTTCGGTCAACACTATGAGACAGCTCCCCAACCTAACCTATCAATGGTCTACTTACTGCATACAATCAATACGTCCTCCTTTCTGAGGTAATTGAGTGTATCAATAAAGCAAACAACGACCAAATCATAAAAGTGAGCTCAAAACACTGCTCCTGGCTTGGCTTCTCCAGGAAGACTGTAGATGTGATGAGTTCAGACACTTCCCCTCAGTTTATTACTTGCTGAGGACACATGTCTTGGGGTGCGAAAAATGCCAAAGAAACTGTTTAAGTCTTCCTTGAAGGCTGCATCCCAAAATAAACCCCCCGTCTTCAGGAGAACAGCACCAACCCATTACACACTGCTGTTCAGGGAGATTTTAGGTCATTAAGATTCAATGAGTAGTATGTTTGAAAACGCAGTTAAAAAGTTTTTCAATCATTCATGAAAACTCTTTTAATGCAGAATAAAGCTTGATAGTGTCTGTGATTGTGCTTTGACCTGATGAAAGATCTGAATGGAAACTTGTACAGTAGGTAATATTTATTCTGGCAGTGTGTCAGTAGGCAATGTCTACTGCTTTTATTGCTCTGTGGAATAAAAGTTTTGAATTTTGCTCAGTACTGAACCATTTATTGTCTTGAAATTGGCAGCAGTAACACCCAGCTGGATGCCGGTATGTTTTGTGTTTGTGAACAGACTGATCCATGGGAAACAATCTAGCAGACAAATCAACTTCGTTATGAATTAAACAAAATCTTTGCTTGGGTATGAGACATTTGAGCCTGAGGGAGCTATTATTTTGGAAAAGGCCCATAAAAGGACTTTTTAAGACATGGACTTTGTGAGTCTTTATGATATTCTTAGACTGCTTTTAGTTATGCCTTGCTTTGCATAACACAGTGGATTTTTATAAACAATAACTTCTATGTAAATGGTACTGGGGTCCAAAACGGAGATGAAAGTCAGAACAGTGCTCAGTGCCTGGCCAAACCAGCAAGATACTTAAATTGTTCTTCTTCTGCCTGTCCCTGGGACAGGAACACTCATTTCCCATCTGTATCTCTATTGCATAGCACTGAGAAATTCCTTCTTATAAGCAAAGAGAGAGGTAGAAAATTTACCCAGAAATAACTGAGTGCTCAGTACCAAAAATAAACATAGTATGAAGAGATAGTTCTGTGTGCTTAGAGCAAGTCCTCACAGCCTTGTGGATGTCATGGGATCTGATGTTCTCTTAATTCCCCAGCTGATGGTAATCAAGGAACCACATGATAACCTTGACTTCATTAACACAATGAAAAAAAATCACATGAAAGTGTCTCACTTTGTGAGTGCTGAGTGAATATGAAGTCTTAAATGCCGAAGGTAAATAAAATCACCTGATGGTTATTCTGACCCTTTATTCACTCTTCATGGGTTATCATTCCCAATGTTTCTTAGCTGCCTCTTAGACATGACCCCACAAAAATTTTTTTCTTCATGAAATATCCTGTAACAGTCTTTGCATTCACCATCAGTCAGCCACCTTTATGACTTTTTTTCTCTCCTTTACTGATCCAAAAGCGTGTGCTGACAATCAGCCTACAGCGATGTGTATTGGATATTCTCACAACTTACTCATGGTTTGTTGTCTCTGTAGCTTTAATGAAGGCCTCGTGTGCTCTTCTTCTCTGAAAATGTTGTATGCCTATGCTATTACACACATACTCTTTGAAAATAGTCTCCATTCTTGCAGACTTCTCATGTGAATTTGGGGAAGTCACCCTAACAGTTCCTCCACTTTTTCTGTATAAAATGAGGATAATTCTATTTCCCTTCCTGGTCTGTTTTGGACAGGTTGTTTCTTAGTACAGGGTGGCACTCAGCCAGGCTTTATAAGCAATCTCTGTTTACTTCATATGTCCCTTGGAGCAGAGACAGAGATTCAGCCTCCCCCGCTGCCAGGCTGGGCCAGAGGAGATGTGACAAAGGGAGGAAGCAGACACGGTTTGTCCCCACAGCTGTGCACAGGCCATGTGCCAGCGATTACAGCCTGGACACTCACAGGTGAGCAACCTTGCACTGGCTCCCATAAAACACCAGCTGAGAACAGCTTAAGGCTGTTAATGCTGCTCTGAGCTGGGGTTGGCATGATAACCACTCAGGGGCGTTTTTAAATTACAAAAAAGAAAAAATAATCCGGTTCAGTCTATAACCCTTGTCAAAGGATATGCTCTGGGCAGGACTTTTGCCAAGGATTGGGATGATACCATTTGCTTTCTTGTAGCACAGCTTTCAGAGATGGGCAAGCAGATTCTTGTCATGTGACTTTCTCTGGACTATGATAAGCTTCAAAGACACAGTTTCCTTATTCTTTCCTTGGATTCATATAGCTTTAAGGTGCCACTTAACCATAGCTTTAACCATATTTTAGAGTTTGAATGCTTGATATTTTCAAGAAGAACCACGAAAAAGAAAGAAAAACATAGTAGTTTCCGATCAGCAAATATTTTGGGTGAGTCATTCGCCTGCATCGCCAGATAAATGCAACAGGACATCCTGTGACCGTTGGGCAGCTTCTTTAACTTCTCCCTTTATACCCCTACAACATAAATAGTGAAGTAGGAAAGAAAGTGGCAGTACAGTCCTGTCTAGGTGCTCCTTTTTGCTTGGATTCTCTGCCACATCAGGAGAGGGAAGTCAATCACCTCTGGGGTTAATACCTACACTGGCGCTGGGATACCCAGATGGGTTATGGCCTGCTTCTGGCCAGCAGCAGGTAATTCAAAGGCAAAGCCTCCTGAGTGAGTTTAGACAAGCTGATGTTATTTTCCTGAGCCTTTTGCCTTGTGGAGGAGTTTCTTCACTGGAGCTCTTCTGGAAAAGACCTGGAAGGAGCATTTCTGTGCTTCCAGTCCTTTCTCTCACCCACACTCAAGACTAATCATCCGCAGCTGATTTTTAGCTCTTGTATGCCCAGCAGAAGAATTTCTAAGAGATTTCTCTTATTTCTTTTGGATGCCAATAAAGGGATACAGATGGCCAGAATACCAGTAGGAGTGAAGTAACTGAAGTCAAACAAATGCTACTCCCAACAAAAGAAAGCAATAAATCAGAACACCATAATTCTGGTCATAGAGTCGGTATATTTAAAGAGACAAAAGGAAAAGCTGAAAAACTGGCAAAGTAAAATATTTCTCTATCCTCTATATGCAAGTACAAACAGAGTTTTGAACCTTATATCTATAAAAAGCCAATCTGATCTTACCCCAAGGCCTTGGAAAAAAAAATCTGATCCAAGGAAGATAAACGTCTAGTCGGAAATCTTGGAGTTCGCCTGGGAGACAGTTTGCATATGTGTGAGTATACATATATAATCACCAAAAATGAAACAGACAGCTTTATATTGACAGTTCAGGTGAAAGGGAATTAGTGGAGAGAGAGCAAATCAATAAAGCACAACTTTCAGTAATAATTCTTGGCAGAATTTTGGAGGCATAACTTCACAAGAAATAACTGGAATCTCCTAAAATTTATCTCCCTCCTCAAAATCCCTTTTCCAAACTTGTCCCTACTATGACACCTAGAAGCTGGTGAAACTGGAACGGTCATGTATTAAAGAGGGTTTAATTTAATTTTTATTGTCTTTTATTATATATTCTCTTTACATCATGTCAGGAAACACTTTACTGTGTTTATACAGTACCTAGCATGGTGGTCTTCTGTTGTGGCCATGGTTTCAATTAAGCCCACTAATAATTACCAGGAACCAAATCTGTCAATAAATAAGTCTCATAACTTCATGGCCTGACAGTGAAATGACGAAATAGCAATGTCTAACTGCTATCATATATATTTAATTGTGGCACTGTTCTTCCTTTCTCTCCCATATACACAGAGCTTCAGCAGGCAGAACGATAAAGATAAGGCTCCTTGGTTTTTACATCAGCATTTTCTTCAGGGTGAGACATTCCCCATAGTTCTTTTACACACCTCTCATCTGGACTTCTCCCACTCCCTCATTCTTTGAGTGTTTTCCTGATCTGGTCACAGGTATGCTGGCAGCAGGCATTTTGTTCTTTGTATTGGCAAACTTTTTTTCCCATTTTTCAATCACTGATTCTTTTTCTCTTCCAGTGCCATGTATTTCACAACACTTTTTGTCAACAAAACACCTTCCAATCCCTATCTGCTTTCCACATCAGATTCATGCCTTAAGTCTAGACTGGAAGTCTGTAGGGCTGGGACTGTCTCTAGGTGAACATTTATATATGTTTACTTATCCTCAAAAAGCCCCAGCTTCAAACCTCAAAGTCCAACTACAGTAACTAATATTGGTGTGGGTGAGAAAGTTTTAGCCTATTAATTCCAGGAGCCACTCTTAACACTGTTTTCTAGCCTTAACCAAATGTTGAAGGTTACTATCCATTTCTTCCTGGCCCTCCTAACCCTGAGCTCTTCTTCCATCCAGCTTCAGGCTCTGCTGCTTCTGTTGAGGCTGTTCAATACTTGTAGTACAGAGCCTTTTGTTTTTCTCTCTTTTATTTACGATAGCCTTCCTGAATAATTTGGGTTTTCCTGGCTTTCCTTCAAATATTACCTGAACCATATCTTCCTCTTCCAATTTTTCTCACACTGTTGTCTTCTAAAACCTTTGATTTAACTGCCTTAGTAAAATATGCTATGAAAACTACCATAGGAAAGAAAGGGTTCCTTTGTCCCAGATGGTATTTGTATTTCTGTAATAGCTGAGAACTCTATATATAGTTTACCCACTAACCTGCTTTCAGTGTTTGTTGTTGGTGATTGCGGTATCACTTTTCTATTACATTCTTATCACCTAGTCTGGTGTAATCACTATAATCCTTTACAGCTCTTTGTACTTCAGAGCACACCTAATACACCACTTTAAAGCTGTACTTGTTTCCTTTATCTTTGATGACTGACACAGTTGAACCAGTTCACAAAAATTGTCTTTTCTGAGTAGTTAGTTAAAAAATGTTTGTTTAAATCAGCATGGGAAATAAACAGTGGAACTGGGACGGTTAGGTTTTTACATTTACATTTATCATTTTGTGTCTTTATTTTTGCAAAGCCTGCTTCAATATAACCCGCTACTGGATAATCTCAAAAAGCATAGCACTCACAAAGCATGTGCAGCAGTGTGTTCAAAGGTAACATACTTATTTTTGTATGAGGAGTGGGTAATTCTCCATCCACTGTCTCTTCAGCCTGCTTCATCTGGCCAAAATGCTTCTCTGTCAGAGAACTGGGGGATGGCATACATGGAGGTCCCACTGTCCCTTTCCCTTAGTATGGCACAAACCACCCTCAAGGTTCACGGTTTTGTTTGCTGGCAATGCAAGAGAATGATAAAGGAACAAAGGAAGCTGCCCTTTCATGGCTTGGCTTCGATGCAGTCTCCTGGGGCTGGAAGTCTGGGTGATGGAGTCTGCAGCTGCAGAGCAGTGGTGTCCGGGAGGTGACGTGGTGTGGCCTCCCAGAAGCCCCGGCCTGTGCCTGGGGCTGCCTGATGCTCTGGCAAATGCTGCATAAGTGCTGTGCACAGGAGTTTGGTCCTGCCTGATGAACTCAGCCTCAGAGTGCTGCAGACAGCTGCCCTCAGAGGCAGGTGCACAGTGTGGCGCTCCCAGGCAGGTGCTTCCTGACCACCTTGGAGCTGAGTGAGGCCTAGCCTTGCCTTCACTCACCCAGTTGGCTGAACAAGAACCATCAGACTGTCCAACAGACATCTTTGTGCCTAACAAACATCTGCCTCTCTTTGCCTTCACATCCTGCCACAGTCCAGTGTGGCAGACACACCCCTTCTCTGTGCGTTCACACGTACAGGTAACTTGGGCAGCCCTCAAACCACAGATGAAATGCAAAGAGTGGATTCATTTCATTATCTCGCTAATAAGGCCAGGCCACAGAGACACAGGGACACAGGCTCTGCTTGGCTTAGTTCATCCTAGCTGGCAGCAGGGCAGGGGGGCTCGCTGCCTGCCTCACTACTACAAACCATGTCCCTGACAGAGTGTCAGCTCTATACAGGAATTCTCCTTCTCAAAACAGGTGGAGGATGAACAACAGCAGGCATAAGAAATAGTGTTTTCCCACACCAACATTTTTAGTGTTCCCAGCTTCAAGGTCACTTGGAGCAAAACCACTGCCTCCTCGTTAATCTTCTGATTTTAACCCTTTCCTCCCAAGAGCCTCATAAGTGTGACACCCAGGGAAGTGGTCCTGGAATCCTGGCTGAAGCTCACCCCCATTAGCTGGGGGCTGTTGTTCCCCCCGGGTCTCCTCACATTCACACACTCCCCATTGAAGGTCCAAAAAGTTTTGGGATCTCTTTGTCAGCTCCCTCCTGGCATGTGCCACGAAAGTGTGGCTGTTCGGTGGAGAAGTCCTCTACACGACGAGTTCCTCTTTCCTCCGTCTCATTCAACCTGGCAGTTTCTTTGAGCAGCAGGAATCCCATGGGACTCCTTCACAGAGATTTTCACTGTTTCTCTTTTTAAAGAAGTAGCCCATGCTGGTTACTGTCTGTCTTCATTTGTAGGCTCCACTGTGCAGATAAGGGGGAAGCCACGAGATCAAAAGTTAATGGGCTGTTTAGTCCTTGAAGACTTTATCTGCTGCACTTGCGGGATGTGTCATTTCAATGACATTTCTAAGTGTGAAAATTAAATATTTTTATCACTGAGTTAATTAGGTTGGAAAAGATCTCTGAGATCATCGAGTCCAATCTTCTCATTCTAAGCAGTTTGTATTCTGGGCCAATTCTTTCAGGAAACACCAGTGTGCAAGGTTTCTTTATGTGTTTACAATTAGTGACCAGCCTTAACTTTGCTCTGCATGTCATAATAACAAGTTAATACTGCTGTTGGTAGTCAAAACCAAACTCTTGCCAAAACTCCTATTCATAACTTGCCTTTCAAGAAACAATATATTACTGACTGCAGTCACCATGTAGTTCTCAGATATTTGCTACTTGGATGTTTGTTTATATGCAATTACAATGTTTATTATAATTATACAATTATAATTGTATTATTGCAATTATTATAATTATGTCTTTTTTTCATACACTGTGCCTCATACTTGGGACAAGTGTCTTAATATCTCTGTTGTTTTTGTGTTTTTTCATCAGGATTTTGCCATTCTTGTCATTACATTAAATTGGATGTTAAGACCTGTGTTTCTAAACATGCCTTTTAAATACCAAGCAGGGGAATAGCTGCACACAGTGGAAGTGCTGTCCTATGCACATGTTGGATGCAGCATCAGGGTACAATTTGGATGGATGGGCTCAACCTCATGTGCACCAAGTCAGGAGTGATTGTTTCAGCAGGTTTCTTGTTCAATAGATTTCTTCCAGCCACTATCTGCAGATCAGCAAAGCAACTTCTTCCAGGGCAAAGACAGCCAGGCATGGGAGAGCATGATGAAAAACTGCAGAGTGGAAGGTGTGCACATCAATTAAAAGCATGGCCTCACTTTGGGGCCAGAGTTGCTGATGGGTGACCAGGTAGGGCAAAAGGCTTGACTGGGGTGGATTGAAGAGAAGCTTATTTGAGAAGAAAGCTTTAAGAAAATGGAGATTAGCAGACCAAAGAGATTTAATGTTCAATTTCCCTCTCAAATAAGGGCTAGCATCAAATTTGGATTGGGTTGCTGAGGGCCCTCTCTAGGAGTTCTGAGTAACTCCATGGATGGAGATCCTACAGGCTCTCTGAGCACTTGTTGGTTTAATTACTCTTATGAAGAAAATACTTTTCCTTAGATCCATCTGGAATTTTTACAGCTGTAACTTTGGCCATTGCATCTTATAATTTCATTCTGCACATCCAAAAATCTGGTACCTTCTTCTCTATAACACATCTTCAAGTAGCTGAAGACTATAATTAGACCTTCAGCAAGCCATTTCTTCTCTATAATGTACACAGATGTCAGCTTTTCCTCATGCATCATGTGATCCAGTTCTCTAACCATCTTTGTGGCCCTCTGTTGAACCAGCTCCAGGTCTGCAAAGTGATCACTGATGAGGAAGAGGTGAAAGATAATAGGGGAGTAGAAAAAGTAGGAGAATAAAGGGAACAAGGAGGGAAACCTTCAAAAAGGAATACCCAGAGCAATTAGGATACTGCATGCAAAAGAAAATAGAAGGTAGGAAGGCAAAAAAATAGCATGAGAAAAGTGGCCACATAGTTCCAGCTATGCTCTGTAGTAGCTCTTTTACTAGATTACTAGAGCACCTCACAAATTTGTTCCAAAAATCTTTTATCCAAAAGAGCTGTTGTTCCACTGATTCACTTTAAAGGCTAGGATTGATGTGGTTTTCTCTCAAAAACGGCTTACTAAAAGTCTAATTAATTTTGCAGTAGTGCGCGTAAATTATGGAGAATAGGAAGTGGGAGGTTATTCACATAAGATAGTTACCCAGAAAAGTGAGTGATACTGGTTTTTGCACTAGACTTATTCTCTCACACACACTCATGCCTAAGACAAACAACAACAACAGAGATGCAAGAGTGGCAGATAGTGATTCCCAGGTTCTGATTCCTTTATTTTCTTTATCACAGAAGGCATGTCCATGACTTGCTATGCAGCCACAATTCCCACTTGGTTTAAAGACTCCTCATCATCTGGAAGCCACTCTCAAAAGAGTCACATGACCATTTTTGCTCAAAATGGTTGTCAGGGCTGTAGCTGTCACTAATAGAAATGTCTTCTACCGCTTTGGGACTGCTACTAACCTTTCCTCTGATCATGAGCTTGATGGACCAGCTAGCTGTTGCTCAGTGACCCCGTTACTGTAGCTGGCAGACATTGATGTGACACATCAGGGCAGGCAGGTTCTTTGGAGGCTGAGTAATGTCAGTGCCTGAGAATGTACTACATTCGTGCAGAGATGATGGCAAAGCAGAGCAACGTTTGAGTAATGTCACCAAGCAATGGGACAAAAGCCACCATGTTTTGAAATGGGTGCACATTTGCCTTTTTAGAGTTAACATTGACTATATTACTCGGTCAAAGAGATATTTTACATTTTCAGCAATACCTGCAAATTATGAATCACCTACCTCTGCTGTGGGTGTTTTTTCCATTTTAAAAAATCTTTCTGAGTAATCAATCTGATTAAACCTCTAAATAGATGACAGTAGTTTTCCAAAACTGTGACCTATACTGAACTAATAATGTTATCAATAATGACCATTAAAAAAATTGACAGAAAGGAATAAAATCTTTATTGTTTTAGATACTCTTAGTAAGTCTAAATGCCATTTGAAGACAAAATCAGAAGTCAGAGAAGTAGGAGAAGATGCAGTGTCAGATATGGTCAGCTGTGTCCCATTTGAGCCCATTTAAGAGCCTGAAAGGGATGCAATTTCACCAAAGGCAAGTCCTTCCTGACCAACATTGGGACCTTCTATGATGGAGTGACTACATCAGTGGACAAGAGAAGAGTTACAGATATCATTTATCTGGACTACTGTAAAATCTTTGACATGGTCCCCCACAACATCCTTCTCTCTAATTTGGAGAAAGGTGGATTTGATTAGCTGGGTAAGAAATTGAAGGGATGGTTGCATCCAGAGAGTGGTGGTCAATGGCTCAGAGTGCCAATGGACAGTGAGGTCTGTATTGGGACCAGTGTTACTTCATATCTTCATTAACGGCATAGACAAAGGGATTGAGTGCACCCGCAGCAAATTTGCAGATGACACCGAGCTGAATGGTGCAGTTGCTGCACCTGAAGGACAGGATGCCATCCAGAGGGACCTGGACAATCTCAAGAATTAGCTCATGGGAATCTCAATTTAATGAGATTTAATAGGACCAAGTGCTGGTGCTGCACCTGGGTCAGGGCAACCTCCGGTATCATCAAGGGCTGGGGGATGAACAGATCAAGAGCAGTTCTGTGAGAAGGACTTGGTGTTGCTGGTGGGTGAGAGGCTGGACATGACCCAGCCACGTGCACTCACAGCCCAGAAAGCCAAACCTGTCCTGGGCTGCATCCAAAGCAGTGTGGGCAGCAGGGTGAGGGAGGGGATTCTGCCCCTCTGCTCTGCTCTGGTGAGACCCCACCTGGAGCGCTGCATCCAGCTCTGGGCTCCCAGCACAGGAAGGACATGGACCTGTTGGAGTAAGTCCAGAGGAGCATAACCAAGATGATTAGAGGGATGGAGCCCCTCTCCTATGAGGAAAGGCTGAGAGAATTGAGTTTGTTTAGCCCGGAAAAGAAAAGTCTTGGGGGTGACCTAACTGGGACCTTTCAGTACCTCAAGGAAGCCTGCAAGAAAGATGGAGAGGAGATGGAGGATCTTTTTGCAAGAGCATCTAGTAACAAGGACAAGGGGGAAAGGCCAAACTGAAAGAGAGCACATTTAGCTTAGACATTAGGAAGAAATTCTTTTCTGTGGGGGTGGTGAGGCACTGGTACAGGTTGCACATAGAAGTTGTGGGAGCCCCATCCCCAAAAGTCCCGCCCCAGGCTGGATGGAGCTCTGAGCAACCTGTTCCAGTGAAAAGTATCCCTGCCCGTGCCAGGGGGCTGAAACTAGATGATCTTTAAGGTCTTTTTCAAGCCAAACCATTCTGTAATTCTATGAATCCAACTGAGTTCTTTTGGTGACAATATCCAAGGTACTGAAAGTCCTTGGTAGCTACACATCTTCTGAATGGTTCTGATATCCTCCATTCTCTTTGTAGTTCCCTACTTAGTGGCCTTCCTGGGAGATGAAGGGCTTGGAAAAGACATATTATCTTCTTTATTTTTCAAGCCCAAAATAATGCAGTTTTTCTGTTTGCTTTCACCAGCTTTATTTAGCACAAATGTAAAACTGGAAAAACTCTGTGATAATTTATGTAGATATTGAAATTAGATTAGAATCTACTGCATATCATATTTTAGTTAAGAACAGTAAAGATTGTGTTCATTCAGTTTATCTCTGGGCCTGCACATTTCACAAGACCACTCACAGCTGCACCTGAAGAAATTCCGTTACAGACACACAAATAGGAAATTAGCCATAATTATCATTAAGCAATTTACGTGCCTAATTCAATGTATGCTTCTCTGTTCGTTTGGGGACTACACCGTGTATGTCTGTGTTTCTTTTTGTGGGCAAGCTTGACTTACATCTGAGTATCAGGAATCTTAAATTTAGCCCTTTTTGGGCAAGAGGGCTGCCCAAACACTGCAACAGCAGTTGGAACCTAATTTCAGGTTGCACTAATGACCTCATGTTAGTAGTGTGAACAGTTCAACTTCTTAATGGAAGTTGTATAATAAAATTTAATGTTACAGCATGGACCACAGAAAAAAACGTTGTTCTTGTGCTTGTCAATTTATTTCACATGGATGAAAATTAATTTAAATTATCTGACATCTCTTAATAGGCACACCATCTACATCAATAGCTTTATCCCTCCAGAGCTCAGTCTTAAGTTGTTTTTGCCATTTGAGTTGCATTTATAGTGCTACCCTTGCCTCCAAGGCTGTGGTCCAAAACAAGAGTAAACCACACTTTAAATACTACTGGACCAACATTGCAGTAGCTGTCTAACACAAAACACTGTCCTGATACATCCAGTATAATATTTCCACGGTTTAAATTTGTATCCATGTGCTTTATGACAGCTTTAAATTAAGATGGCTGTAGTATAAATTCAGTGGCTCTTTCACAGCTAGCACCATTCCAAGAGTGTGTCCAAATGCCCTGTTGTCTCTGCCCTGTTCAAGGATAACCATGGATGTCAGCTGCAAGCTTGGAATCTTACTTGTGTTGGTCATTTCTAACATCCACTCGTCAGTCACATTTCTTTGTCACGGATCTTACTCTAAATTCCTTCCTCCGTCTTTCCATCAAAACTTTTCTTTAACCCTTGCATTTGCCTCAACATTCTCACAGTCTGCTAATACAGCACCATCACTGACTCACAGCCAAGCTAACAAAAGTCAAGCCATAAACCTACACAAGCCTTAAATACAGCTGGTGTTCCTCAGAAACCAGCCCTTAGGCTGCACCACATGGAAGCTTCCAACATCTGGGCTGATCCAGTCAGGGCAGAAACTGCTGGTCTAAACTTTCACATTACCTTTGTAAAGTTTCATGGCTTGTTTAGATAAGGAAAGAACAAGGATTACTTGTATTCACCTACTAAGCCAATTCAGATGTCTGTGGCCAAAAGCAGAACAGCAAGAACAGGGTGTGCATGGTTGCCAGTAAGCTCAACAGTCCTGTGGCAGCAAACGTGGATGCAATAGAGGTGGTTGTGATACTAAAGAGAGTATCCTAGGTCATCCAAAGAGTGGATCCAGGTGATCCAAAGCTCACATGTACTAGCACAGACACAGAATAGGTTGATAGCGACCATAAAGAACATCAGCAATTCCTACTCCGTCAGACTTTCCTGCTGCCTCAGACTTAGCCTTCCTGACTGCTTCTTATCTTATCTTAAACACTTCCACACCAGATAACTTACCCAAGGCTCAGCAGCTGTAAGGAACAACTCCTACCAGAGCAGGCACTGCCAGTAGGAGACACTGTATGAACTACTTGCTACAACCCAATTG
Source organism: Aphelocoma coerulescens (assembly GCF_041296385.1). Taxonomy (NCBI): domain Eukaryota; kingdom Metazoa; phylum Chordata; class Aves; order Passeriformes; family Corvidae; genus Aphelocoma; species Aphelocoma coerulescens. The sequence continues at coordinate 128,552,771 of NC_091015.1, forward strand.
AAGACAAGAACTCTGGTATTGCCCATCTTCCACACTCCACATGTGTGTGGAAATAGAGCCTGTGTTCAGTTTTGTTCAGGATATGATTTTCTTTTTGCCTTTGCTTTTCAATTACTTTCTACTTTTGCTTCCATTCTTTGGGGGCTCTCACAAAAGAGCTGAATGGCATCAGAGATGTCCAGGGTTGAAATTTCAAATATTCCAAAGTCTGAGGTGAAGAGCTGCAGAGCTGCAACGGATGGGATGGCACAGCTGGGATTCTGAAGCCACTAGGGCCTGTCTCCAAGAACAGGATACAAAGAGCTTCATGGGGAAACAAGAACTGGGAACAGGAAAGTCAGAGAAAAGATGATTTACTGCTCATGTCCGACATATGCGTGATTTCATGTTACAGCAAACAGCTGTCAACCACTCAACAGAAAACAATTAGTCAGGTTGCCCCTGACAATGTGACCTCCACAAATTTCACAGGAAATGATCAAGCTGCAGCTGGTGGAGGGACTGGCTGTAGTTCCACTTGTTACTCTCCTGCCCAGTCACCATCTGCTCTGTTGGCTCTCTGAGATTTTGTGAAGGACACAGCCTGCAGACAGGAGCCTGGTTTGGAAGGGCAGTTCAGTAGCCCCCCAGCAGCCTTTCAGACACGCTGCACCGCCATTTGGAAACCCCACCCTGAGGTGGTAAAGCCAGAGGTCCTGGCAACAGCTAACTTGCAAGAACAGGTAACCAGGTTGATTCAAGAGGAGGGCAATTCAGCAACTCCATTCCTCCAAATGGGCTCAGCAGCAGGCTTGTACATGGCATGGCTGCACAGCATCAGACATGCAGTAGATGTGAAAGACATGAGTGCTGTATGTCTTGGCAGACCAGTCAGCCTCAGCTGATAACAGTAACATATCTGTAAAATGATCCACCCTAGCTCCTCTCAACATTCCTGATGGTGGAAATTGTGCCAGGTCAGGAGACAGGGAATAAAGGGATCATCCCTGTGCGGTTGCCATAACAGGTAGCATAGCATTCCAACACATTTTCCATGTCCACAGAGAGTGCAGGCTGAGAACTTTATGGGTTGCTGGTGTCACCTCCTAACTTGCATAGGTAGCTGCCACCTTCCCAATTACTGGGTAATACACCAGAAAATATTCAGGTGTTTCTAGGTTTCATGTAACCAAGGCAACCTTCTTCTTGATGCTCAGAGTTGCTCCAGCAGCTCTTTCTGTCCCAGATAAGAGCTGCCTCCCACAAATCCTGTGCAACAAGGGGAGGGGGTTGGTAACTTCATTTGGTACCAATTTTCTACTCAGTGCTACCAGCTGTGACTGCATTAACTCAACGTCCACATGTAACCTGATGCTCTGTGCTGTCCCAGCGGAAAATGGAAGCTGTATGTGGTCCATGGATGCTTCATACAGCTGTGTGGCTGTGACCAGCAGTGGGACAGCCTGCCTACTGCTACTGCAGCTGTTCAAGAGCAACCTGAGCACTGCACGGCCCTTGCACGGCAGCAATGCTGACAATGGTTCAGGGCCTTTCCACACGGAAATTTTCTGTAGCAAGTAGCTGATCCTGGAAAAAGAAAGCTACTCTTCAACAACAGCCCACTGTGGAAACTGCCTCCAGAAACACCATGTTGCTTGTGAGCTGGCAATCTCTGTGGACCTGCAAGATGCAGGCTGAATGCCTATCCAGGGTGGCAATAGGAAGTTCAATGCCCCAACTACAAGGCAGGAAACAAGCAAACAAAAATATCACCACTGTGTGATCTTGCTAATTTGAAATTATCACACACACCTGCTCCTGAATTAGCTCAAATCTGTTCCTTCAGGTAATTCAATATTAGTGATCACAGAATTGTGCACTAAATGAAGCATAAATTAACACATTCTTTATCAGTGTGGGCAGTCTCTTCAGACCAATAAGGATATCTGCAAATGGCCACAAATTTTTAAAAGGGGAAGTTTCCTGGAACCACTTGTCAGCTCAACCTTCTCATTGCCTACCCAAATGACCTGTGGAGGACCCATCAGTCCAGCTGCTTTTCTTGGCTCTGTAAGATGATATTCATGAGAACCACAGCAACCCTTTACTTGAGCTGTCATTTCTACAGCAAGGCAATTGGGATATTCTGTAGGGTGCATATAGGCCATTTTCAATCTCCATCGGGATACCCAAGATGCTGTCCCACCAACCACACAACCTAGTTCATTGCAGATGGTTCTCAAATTGGCTTCCAGTGCTGGACATGCTTTGATTCCTAAATAGCAATTTTTCTGCTCACAGCCATAAAACAAGTGGAAACAAAATGGGAAAGATTTCTATGTATAAAAACAGATAATGGCAGGTGAAAAAAATATTTAAAATCAGCCAAGATGCAGAAGAAGAAGCTTTTACTAACTTTCAGAATTAGAGGATCTCCAGGCGAGCATTATTTCTATGTGCTGTATTATTATGAGTTGTTCACAGAAACTGGAAGTAACAAGATGAAATAAAAAATGCTGAATTGAGGATTTATGGCCAGAAAACATCAGTGTAATAAAATGTAAGTGGCTGTGCTTTAGGTAGATCACTGCCTAGAGGAAAGATGCCAGCTTTCACAGCTTTAGCCAGTTATGTGTATTGTTAGTCTGAACAACAGGTCAAATGCATGTTGAGTCAATATACAAGGTTTCCCCAAAGTATTTTTAAATATTTTCAAAAATTTTAATCACAAATTTAGTCAAGAATGTAAATTATTGTGTGATACATTGAAATAATCATAATGGAACTACCTTTAAAAACAAAGATTTTGTTTGTTTAATTTCTCTTTAGTGTCACAAAATTTAATTTTCCCAGGCTCCAAAAATGAGAACAGGAACTGATGAATATCCACATATAAGGTGAATTAACTTGTTGTCTCATAATTGAAAGTAAAATTTATTTTCTATATGATTTTTCTTTGAATGGACAAAAGCAACCAATTTTTAGCACATGAAGAGTACATTTAGAATAAAATTTATAAATATTCTGCTTGCATAGGTCAACATGACTTTCTTTAAAATAGTAGGTTACAATAAGAAAGGAAATTATGAAAAAATGAATGCTAAAAAATATGCTGCTTTTATTTTCTCCAGCAACATTGGGTGAAGAATGACTGCGTGATTTGTATCTCATTTTTTTACAATCCACTCTTCACTACTTGTTTAAAAATTGCTACATTATCATAAAGCATGTTGACAATATGCAATTTACTTAATGATAATGTCTTGAGATAAAATTATGATAAAAACAATGCAAGTAGTGATTGTAAAAGTACTGGAATTTCTAAAGAAAAGATGTTTTACTGCATCTACTGTGTTTCCAAAACTCTGGCTCATACAAAACAGCCAGATGTCTCAATGTTTTTGTTTTATATGTGTCTGTGCTCTATCTTTTCCTGTTCTATAAAGAATTTAAATCCTTGTAAATCTATTTTAGAACAAAGTGATCTTTTCCCTGCTTTTTCTCTAATTGAAGGAACCCAGGTATTCCTTGGGATCTGCCTCAAATTATTTCCCTGGTTATGCCACTTATGCTCTACTGACTATTTTTTAGTCTTCTGTTACATACTGTAGAAAGAGCTCAGCAACAGTGAGATTAAGGAATATATACAAGGTAGAGTGAAGTTTGTTGCCTGTTTTCATTGTCCATAACAAGTTTGTTTTACTGCCCAGAGTCACTGTTCCCTACAGTTTGCTCCTCTTCATGCCCCCAGACACAATCCAAACAGGGATCAGCAGCTACCTACACAGGTATGCAGAGGGATTGGTGTGGACCCTCCAAGGCTCATTAGGTCAGTAATTAACAGTGACCAAGGAAATACCACTGGACATTCCTCTGAGTCTACTGATAAATTTCTCAACCCATCCCTGGCCCAGGCCCCTTACCACTCTCAAAAATATTCCAGAGCTGATCTGAAAGTTATCACGGTGGTGTGGTTTAACACTAGCTGGCAACTAAGTACCAGGCAGCTGCTTCCTCACTGCCCCCTTCCCAATGGGATAGGGAGGATAACTGGAAAAAATTAAAAACTCAGCGACTGAGATAAGAACAGTTTAATAATTGAAACAAAGCTAAAAAGAATAGTAGTAGTAGTGGTAACAATAACAATAACAATAATAATAATAATAGGGAGAGAGAGAGAGAGAGAGGAATAAAACCCAAGAAAAAACAAGTGTTGTCCAGTAGAATTGCTTACCACCCACTAATCAGTGCCCAGCCCACCCCCCGAGACATGATCAGCCCCCTCCTGGCCAACTTCCCCCAGGATGTAACAATATATAACATATATAAATACTGGGTATGACAGTCTATGGTATGGAACATCCCTTTGGCCAGTTTGGGTCAGCTGTCTCCTGGCTTCTTGTGCACTTGCTCACTGATCATGGAAACTGAAAAGGCTTTGACTTAGGGTAAGCCTAAACAACTGAACTACGGTCTGTTACCAACATTATTCTCATACTAAATCCAAAACACTCCACTGCACCAGGAAATAAGAAGAAAATGAGCTCTATCCCAGCAGAAACCAGGACACATGGGCCAGTTTGGTGCAGTCCCCATGTTCTGGATGCCAAGAGCATGGACGTGGACTCCTGCATTGCCAGCTGGCCTCCATACTGGAGCACTGCCCTGCAGCCATGCTTAATTGAGCAGTAGAGATATTGTCTGGGAGTCAAATCTTCCCAAAGCGGGAAATCGATTGCTGGGCATGAACGCTGGCTGGCTAATGTGACTCACAGTCCTTCCTGCAAGGACTTCCCCTTCAGTGACAGGCTTCAAGTTTCATTCTTGCCCCATTTTACACCACCCTCCAACTCTCTTGATCCATACACAAAGACATTTAAAACGTGATGAACAGCTGATCCACAGATGTAGCGAGGCTAGAATCAGCTTTTTTTTCCCTTTTGATGAATATGTAATGAGAGAGTTCCTTTCCTGCTTACGCTTTCTAAAGTAGCTTTTGTACATATTCCTCTTAACAGTGGGAACAAGGATGCATAAAACCTTGACATTTCAAATGATACCAACAACCTGTCTTTGTTTTTATTTTTTATAAAGCACAGTGTATTTATCCTACTCTAACTCTTCTTCATATTAGTTCTTTTAGGGCAGAACTGCTGAGTTTGTTCTATGCCTCCTCAGTTTACTATTGCACAGCAGTCTATTAAGGGTAATTCAGTACCTCTTTTATTTTTCCAGATTATTCACATTATAGATAAGATTATATTCTACTAGACTGCTGGAATCTATTATGCATTTATGAAACTAAATTTTATTTTCAATAATGCTTTGTTAGCAGAAGGTGAATTTTAAATTCAGTGGAATACTTGATCATGAAATGAAGAAATAAAGAGGAAAGGAGGGAGAACAAGACAGATGTGGGATCTGTGCACAACTTCTCCAAGAAGAAAGGTACAAGATCAAGGTGCTTGCCCTATAGAGGAAAACGGAAACGTGAGGTACTAACAGTGCACTTCCAAACAGAAATAGCTCATTTTACATAAACTTTTGGAATACAAATTTCCTACCAAATAAAAATCCCCAAACCCAAGACAATGTATATTTAGTCAGATCTTTCCTTTTTGTATACAGTTTTCATTGGAAAAAAGGTGCTCGTGTGGTTTGTTTGTTTTACTGGTGTTTTTTATTATTGGTATTGTTATTATGAAATACCTTTCCCTAAGTTGGGGAGAGGGAGAAAACATTTACCAACTTTTTATTAATAGAACTTGAGGAATTCCTTACTGTCTCACCGTACAATACTTTTAGAGGCTGGTCTAATACTGAGTGTTTACATGACATTATTTTAATCATTGATAACACAATTTAAAGAAGACTAGAAACCATTGCCTGCTACTTTTCAGAGCTCTACAGATGCCCAGGGACATCTGGGACTGATGAAGAAATGTGACAGATTACGGTCTCACTGCTTCTGTGGACTGTCTTCTGGAGGATCAAGATAGTGGCCTGTGTGCTGGAGCCAGGGCATTGAGATGGGACTGCAGCATGCACCAGAGTAAAGGGATTGTGCCAGCTGCACATCACCATGAGTGGCAGGCCTTTACACCAGCACCAAAGATCTGTAAGTCCTATTGACATTCATCAGGTTCTCCTCATAAACCCGACAGCGTGTGAGCTGTACTGAGCTATTTTCAGCCATTTGGGTGTCCTGTTAGATAGAAGGCCTCGCCAGCTCCTGAGTCCACTCCAACCCACAGTTAGGCTGTACTGGCGGACTTTGGGAAAGTGTACAGAGGTGCCTTTGAGTGTCTTGCAACACTTTGGCTGCTTCTCAGACTTGATCCATTATCTAAACACTTTTATATGGAAAGCTTAAATGATTTTCATTTAAAATTCTGCCTTAGAAATCTCCATGACCTGAACCTGCCCACGTGGTCTGGCAGTACACATATGACACCTCGACTCTAGCTCTTGCAGAGCTTTTCTGCTGCATCCTCTGGCTGTTATGTCCATGCATTCATATTTCCTGTTTTGCTGACCTGTGAGATTTTTATTTCACTTTTCACCAGGCTAGTAAATCATTCTTAAAAGAAAAGAAACGTTGAAAGATAAGCTTACTTGTTCTTTGTTTCTCTCAACCAAGCCTCCAATGGACCTTAGAAGCCGCTTACAGTGAATTTTTGGAGTTCAAGATGTTTTTTTGGCTGTTGATGGCACAAGACAATCTTTTTTGCCTCTCAGACTAACAGGCTTTTATTTAGCTGTAACTTTTAGAGGAGGCTCACTCCCCTCATGATGCTCGCTCTGGGGCACAGGGGCACTCGCTTCCCGACACCCCGCCGCGTCCCCTGCCCCACCTCGTCCCCGGCACAGCCTCCCTCGGCGCGGCGCTCCCTTCTCCAGCCGGAGGAGCTGCTCCCGCCGAGCCGCCGGGCCGGGGCCGTCCCCCGCTCTCTCGCTCGCCCCGCTGTCCACCACATGCAAATGTTCCCCGGCAGCAGGAAGTCCCCGGGCTGCGAACCAACCGCGGGCCGCGCCCCGCCCGCGCAGCGAGAGCAGCGCTCCGGCCCCGCGCTCGGCGCCCGGGACGGCCCGCTCCGCGCCCCGGCGCGCACCCTGCAGTCCGCTCGCTGCCGCTCAACTTGCGCACCCGGGAAAGTAAGTGCCTTCTCCCGGGAGCGGCGGGGGGCGGTGGTCCCGGCTTACCCCGCTTGTCCCGCGGGGCGCCGCGGGGGTGCCCGGCCGCGCTGTCTCCGCGCCCCCGCCCCGGCGCGGCGCGGTGCGGTGCGGCGGGACCGGGCGCTTTCCGGGAGGCTCCCCCTCGCTTCTGCCCCGCGAGGAGGTGCCGCTGCCGCCCGACCTGCCCGGTAGGACTGGATGGGGTCTTAAGGGAAATAACCGCGTTTGGGATAAAATAATCATTCTCAAAAGCATGATTAATCTCATACCCCTTTGCCTGTCGTCTGGCTGTGATCCGGAGGGCTCGGGTGCCTTCTGGCTGTTTCGTGCCGGGGGGCGTGTGAAATTAGCTGGCTAAAGTCTGCAGTCGGCGTTTCAAGCCGAAATGATAGCCTTGACTGAGGTGAGGTGATGTGGTCCCTGGGTATCCCTTCTTACACTGTTTTTTTCCTAGGAGCGTAATTTCTGGTGCGTTCTACAAGTTAAAGCCTCTTCCTCTTAACTGTATGTTCAAATGTGCTTGGAATTAAATGAAAGATGAGAAAATGGTATTGTGATGTTTGGAGCACAGTTTTTCTTGCAGATTACTATTGTAGTCTGTAGGTACTGTATGCCTAAGGAACGGTCGTGAAGGGTTTTCTCCTTACAATTTTAGTTTAGGAGCTGATGCTGTACCTTCAGTAAAGCATTTAAGAGCTTTCTATTGAAACTGCATCTTTCAAGTGTTTGCGGTGAATGGGCTGGCAAAAACTCATCTTGTTGCCTTGCTCCCCTCTATTGGCCCTAAAGACCAAAGGGATTAACACTTAAAACTTGTTTAGCCAGATCATATTTCTGCGGATATACATAGGGAGCACAAAGCTGGTTTCATCTGAAACCCCTAATCGATATCCCATCTCCTGCCTTTCGTTCCCGCCTTTGAAGAAAGAGAAACACTCTGACCAATCTTAATGTATTTTGGGACATCATAATACAAATTGAAAATTAAAATTTTTAAGCTTGATCCCATCAAATACCTGTAAGACTTTTGCAATTTGGAAATGGTAATGTTAGTTGAAAGTATCTGTAAAGTACAAGTGCCACATAGATAAATCTGCACTCAATACAGTATCGCTGTAGAGTTAAAACAAAAAGCAGAAGATAGGTGTTGAGAAATTGCAAAGCTACATTGGGAAAATTGTTTTACCAAAGCTCAGTTTTACCAAAAGGAGAGTCAAATTTTGTGTGGATTGTTTCCAACCCAACAGTGAGGGCAGAATAGGTGTTATCTCTTTAATACGTGCTATCAACAGCACTGAAAGTATAGTTGAGAAAAAAATCAAATCGTTTTCTCTGAAAAAGTAGTAACAGGCTAGAAATCAGTTAGATACTGTTAATAGGGTGTTGTGGAATCTTGGACAAGGATTGAAATTAATGAACTCTGAGATCAAAAGATGTCTCATTCTATGGATCTCCTCTGAGATTTAAAGCTTTTTTTCTTTCTCTGTTTCACCTTCGTGAGCTACAGACTAGTTAGGAAAGAATTATTTATTTAATAACATAAAAATTTATTTTAATTGTGTGCTGTTGGCATATATTATTCTTTTTAACCGTGCTGACATTGGATGATCATCTTTGTACTGTAGCTCGCTGACTTCAAGTTATTCTGCTTTTCCCTATTTTTAAGTAAATAAGGGTTTTTTCCTTATAGAAATATACAGAAGACATGGTAAGGTTTAGACCTTCCTTTTTAAACCCCTTAACCAGTGGAGTTGTGCAATGATTCTTTCTGACAAAGCAATCAATTGTGAAACTTTACAATACAAAGTCAAACCCTGTTGCCTTCAAGTTGTTTAATACTATGGGGTTTAATGTTACCCTTTCAAGAGAGTTTCCATAAATGTGAAATTATTCATTGCAGGTATTTATGAACAGATAGCATTTACGAATCTAAAAGTAACTATTTCATAATACTTTTCCCCCCAATTTATCCATGTAATTGAAATGACCTCTCTTCCTATGGCCTTTTTGACTCCTGTAAGCTAAATGGCATCACAGAACAGCAAGTGTTGCAGGAAACAGTTCCTGTAACAGGCAATGAAAACAAGTCCAAGGTCCTCCTGGCTCAGCTTAGTACCTGTTCTTCAGTGGGGCGTCTCACCAAACCAGAGATGCTACATCTGGTCCTTCTTGGGGGCATATCAGGAAGCAACATTGACCTCTCTGTAGTTATTTGGGAAAGTTACAGAACTGCCATATTTAATCTCAGATGTGGTTCCATTTCTATCACAAAAAGGAGATGTTTGCCTACCTCTACTTTGCATTTCATTATGGATCATCATGGGAATCTTTGAGGTTTTGGGATGAACACATGTCGATCATGAGACAATTTTTATTTTTGTCAAAGAGTTTGGTGATCTGGGAAGGGGATGAGATCTTTCCTCCTTTCCATATGTGCATATTCTGAGTAACTGCGAAAGTTTTTTTCTTCTGTCAAGGGAGTTGTAAAGTCATTTTTACTCTTGGGGAGTCTCTCAGGGAGACTTTTGCAAAACTGAGTGAACACAGGAGACAAGCACATGGGGAATAACTAACTACCTAACCAACGTAACTAATTGAAGGGGTGGGCATTAGGTATAATCCAGGATTCCTAGCACACTGCTCTAGTAGCATAGCTGTACACAGAGGTGGATGTCTGCTGCCACAGAGATCCCAGAAGGATATGAGCTGTCATGTGCTAATGCAAGGGATGGGAGGAGAATCTGTGGGCTGGGGATCCTGAGGGTTGTGTGAGCTTTATGTGCAGGGAGTGATACTTCCTTTTGAAGCTATGGAGCCCAGTGTGTAAATAATTACACCAAACCATGTGACTATTAAGCAGTGTTTATTATAATTTTGCCTCTGTAGGATTTCCATCTCTAAGCAAAAAGGCTTTGTTCTATAGAAAAACCAGTTGCCCAGCTGAGAATTAGGATTTTTTTCTCCTGTTGATCGTATTCCTGCTTCCTGTTTCTCCCATTTATTTCTATCCCTCTTTAATGAGAGTGTAGGAGTGCTAGAGATGGTATAATAAGAAAGAACTCCAGACTTACTAAGCCATACCACAGGAAACTATAGGTAAAAAAATAAAACTGCATTTGTATGAAAACAATCTTTAGTGATGCATACAGGATGAAGGAGTCTGCCACCCTGTAAACAGTAATGGTGCCTTCTCAAAGAAGTCAGCCTGTACTAATAAAAGACAAATGCAATGTAACTGTCCTTAGTGTGACTATTCCTAGTTTGAACTTCATTGTCCTTCAGGGAGGATGGAAAGGTCTGTGTTTTCATATTTATTTTTGCCTGATTCAGATACATTTCCTGTTGACATTGTCACTAAATGCTGTCATTTCCGAGACTGAATTATTCACATTTGAGTTCAGCATCTTTCCTGAAAAATATGGGTTCATGGAACAAAACGTGAAGGCAGAACTCATCTTGTGCTGGAATAATTTCCTCCAAATATTTATGAGATACTTGTATTTGTTTTGAGCCCTAAAGAACTAGTCATCGAGGTAAATAGATCAGTTACTTCTGTCAGGCTGACATCAGAAGAGAGATGGTATTTTGACAGCAATACTTTGCTGGGGAGAAAAGGAGGAGGACACTAGGGAAAGGTGGAGGGGGTAATGGGTAAATCTCACTTTTCTGGCTTGTTAAAAGAGTGGACTAGTACCGTTCAGACCAGAATTTGCTCTCCCTTAGGTCAGCATTGCCTATCTTTTTCAAACTGCTGGCATCTCTAGTATCTACAACTGGTTCCTGTGTTTGCGCAGCACGCTTGTCTTACGTCTTCAGTTCAAAGGACTCAAATGATAAACAGTCTGAACAAAGTGTCCTTCTTCCTCTATGGCCTCTGCTGCATGTGGCAGGAGGCTACTTCTTCCTGTGGCTGATATACTGTAGAATTTCTTACTTTAATTTGCAAAGGCCAGCTGTGATAGGAAATAGTGCAATCTTAAACTGGAGCACGTGATAGTTCACCAAAGGCATTGAAGTACGGGATACAGCTACTCTTCTGGAATGGCACTTCTTGCAGTTTTCTCTGTTTTAAAGGGCTGCTCTAAGTATGGAAATGATAAAATTTTTAAGGCAATTGATTCCCTCTGGGATGTGCTTTTAGCTTTTCCTTTGTTGATTTAACAAAAGCTGTTTCAGGAAGTTAATCAAAAGAAGCATAATCTGTTAAGTGGGCTTTCTGATGTGGAATCCACATTCTATTGCTTTTTTTCATGTTTCCTTCATTTCCTTCATTCCTTCATTAGTTTGTACAGATAGGTGTATACAAACCTGTTTAATTTTTTTTTTATGAAATCTTATTCAAGTTTTATCTTAGGTTCAAACTGAAGCAATATAGTATCCCAGGAATTAGTACAGAAGTATATTTGACTGCTAAGCAGGTTTTCTTATTCCATGTATGACTGTACTAGGGGCTTAGAACAAAATTAATACCAAAAGTTAAAGAATATGTTTGAGTGAATTCCTGTGTTGTGGTAACACATTTATAAATCAGTAGGTCTGACCTATGACTAAGTTCTACTGTATTCAGACAAAGAGAATATTTCCTGGTAGTATCAACTGAGTAGGGAAAGATCTGAATACTAGCATATCTATTGCATATATTGAAATTGCCTGCTCGAGTATCCCTTGCCAGAATCATGAGGTTTATATTCATTAGATGCAGTGGACAGAAATGGTTTTCTCCAGGGCAGCCCCAACCTTACCATGTGTTTTGATGGACTTTTAAAACCCTTCAGTGAGTACTAAATGCCTTGGGGAGCTGTGATTCAGGTGTGAGTGGACAAGAACTGGAGAACCAGGGTTAAGAGATCCCCAGAGCTGGTGTTAATGTCACTGAGGAAGTGAAAGTTTTTAGTAAACAAACAGGAAGGGGATGGGCAGGAGAAAGAGGAAATCCTATATGGGATGTTCTGTGTTCAACTTGTTCAAAATACATTGCAAGAGTCGTTTGAATGTACTGTTGTGATGTAGCAGAATGTGCAAATGGGATTCAAAGTACATTTTTGTAACTCCAAACTTACCATTGCAAAAGATGTGCTAAACTGTGCAAAGGCTGGAGGAAGCATTGCAGCCCTTGAGGGGTGTTGGAAAACCTGCCTTTTAAGCAACTCTTCTGCTGTATTGCTGGTGTGGCACTTTGTCCTCCTTTTTCTGTCCAGCTGTGTTTGCATTGTCTTCGAGAGAGATTGCAGTGGCTCTCCTGGCACCAGTGGAGACGCACCAAGTCATACTGAGGTGAATTCTAAGCTCATTTCTCTTGGGATGTGAATGGCCTGACTGATGGTTTCTGCTAGGCAGGCAGTACGCAGCAGTGGTCCCACTATGCCTGACTAGGAGAGCTTGCCTCTTCTCAAAATCTCCTGCTAAATTTCCTTGGGAGCAGTTCCCCTCTCTCTGCCATAATGCTTACCACTGTTTCCAAAAAGGTCCTCGACCCACATTGCCTCAAATGTCTTCATCAGTAATAATGTGCTATTTGTTTGGGACTTTTTCTCCCCAGTTTCCTGGAAAAATCCATGTTTCAGTCTTTATCCTACTGCAGGAGTACTCCCTGCCACTGTTTCCTTTTTCTCTTCTCCCATCATTCTTTTTTCTTTGCCAACATCATTCTTCTGTTTCCTTCTCTCCAGCTTTGTCTTCAGGACTGTCAGTGGTATAAACTGTTTATTTCATCTCTTGATTAAGACATCTGCAGCAAATTTTCTTTTCCCTTTCTGTAAGAGTAAGCCTTAGCACCTTTCATAATCCAATTATCATTTGTAGACTACTTGTGCTATCTTATCAGTGAATACTCATCCAGAAATATGTACTCTCAGACTCTTGAAGAGATATGAGGTCCAGTGGACTACCAACCTGGCAGTCCTGACATGGTCCTCAAAGTATTTTAAGGTTGGGCCTTGTTTAAGAGCAACTTTGTACTTCTGTAGGTGGTCAGCAAGATTCTTCTGTGTAGAGTATATTTTATGTATAGGTGTAATTGATCTTTAGAGACAGCTAATTGCTGTTTGACACATCTGGTTTAAAATTGTGACCTCAAACTGACTTAAAACGGGTTTCTGTCTTGAAAATGGTCAGTGTGGATTGTCCCCTGCCCCTTTGTCTGCCCTTCTGTGATGCTGCTTTGACCTTCTCTGGTCAAGTTTCATTTCTGTTGCATGCAGGTTTTTGTGTGCTGTGCACATGTAAAAGGTTTTTGAGCCAGCGTTGACCCTCCTTGTAAACACCTCTGGTTCAGGGAAGCAGAGCATGGATTTATCGGCATGTGTGCTGGCCTGTGGAGAAGAAGCCAAGGCTTGGTATTGTGGGGAAGTGGTGCTGAGACAACAGCTCTTGCTCCAGGATTGCTGTTCTGTACTCATTGGCGTTGGTGTGCCCCGTACACGGACCCCACAGAAAGTGAAACGTTAGAAATTTAGCTTTGAGGAGGCAGTGCAAGTTTAGAAGAACCTGGTTCTATGGAGCTGGCACCAGCAGAAAAGGGTTTGGGCTGGTAGAGTGAACAAGTGGGAGAAAGGTGCTTCAGGTAAGGTACTTCTGTTCTTAATGGAGCATTTAAGCAAGGCTACAAGTGTCAAAAATGCATTTGAGTAGTTTATTCAAATCATATGTATTGGGCTAGGTTTGGATGAGTGGAAGGTCCTTTCCCTCCTCCTGCAATGAAAGCAGGTGGTTTGTATGGTATGACACAGGAAAGTAATTTCTCCTTTGAGAACAGAGTATGTAGGTTTATTACATGTTCTGTATCTTGTCATACTGATTGAGAATATATGCTTTCCTAGGGACTATAATGGTCTCTACCCAATTAGTTATTATCCTTTACATTCTTATTTGACTGTTTTTCTCTTTTTGTGTCTTTGCTTCTGCAGTCTTCCTGCTTAATTTGTTTCTCAGTATCAACCCCAATTCTGGTTTCTTAGGGATTTTGACCTCCTCTCTGACACTATTTCTCATATGGTTTTTGTTGTCTGGAACAAACTTGATAAACTGAAACAAACTTGGATAACCATTGCAAACACTGATTTGGTTTAGTTCTTGCTTTGAAAGTTATCAGCATGGGCCATAAGTGCCGAAGTTACATTTAAACATTGGGGCTTGTGCACAGTCTAAGGCAGTTTTTCAAAGCATAGCATAATCACATGTCCTGCCTGTGAGCTGCATACTTGAGTAATGTGGAGTTACAAAGGTTATAAACTTTAATGAGCAGCCAGTATGGTTGTAATAATAGTGCCGTGAAATTCTTGCAGTCTGCAGTATGAATGTGAAAATAATTATTGTCATGGACCTCCAGTTTACCGTGAGTCTACCTCTACTAGAATTATTGTGAGTGCTGGCCTACTTTTTAAGATCTGTGTCCTCCACTTTGTGCAGAAAGTCCTGGTGTGAGTCTCTTGAAATCTTTGAGCTCCTGCAAACTGTGTGCTGTCACTTACAGGATCAGAGCCTGGTTCGGGGAAACTTGCTATGGTTGTAACTGCTAGGTCTTCATCTGCTATTGATTGACCATTTAGCAGGACTAGAAACAACAGAAAATACTAAGTGCTGCACGATCCATTAGTGATATATTGTGAATACAAAAATGTTGGTTGTTTTAGAGTGAGAAAACAAGAAATATCAAGGCAAAGTTAAAATAGTAGCAGAAGTCAAATTATGAATCAGTTTTTGGAAATGAAATAGATTAGCATATTGAAGAAATGAAACATGAATCTTTAAATCAGTCCCCTAGTCAGATCTTCTGTTTAGTATGGAATAATTTCTCTCAAATATAAAAGAACTCTAATCAAGTTAATATACTTGCATAACTGTATCCTGGTAATGTGGGAAAGTGTTCATTCTTGCCCTTGAGAAAGATCATCTGCAAAGACATACCTGTGTTTAAAATGGAGGTTCTCCCTTAGAACCTTTAAAGCAGGAACAGTCAAGTGAACTCTCACACCAGGTTTTCACAAGCTTTCCTTAGAAGAGAGCTTCCAGATTCTCACTCTCACTCCTCTATGAAAATGGAAAGCATGTAAAATATTTTTAATTTTGGTTAACTTTAGAGAAACTTCTTATTCATGCCTGTGTGTGCAACAAATGTGAAAAACATGCTCAGAAACCTGGATGTGAATTCTTACATTCATTCAGTGACATGTTTCCTTCAGTGAGGTATTTCCTTTTACACTCTTATTGCCACCCCAGCTTGAGCATGTAGTTTCACAAGAGTTTAGTTAGAGCGGGCTTCCCTCTTCACATGACAGGTTTTCAGACCTGAATTTGTGACATTTTGCAGCCCCTCAGGATATGTTTGGTAGACTTAAAAGAAGTCTACTTGTATCTATTAAAAAAACCCTCTGATCTCAAGGACTTAATCTAAAAACCTCCAAAAATTGCTAGTCATGGAACTGTTTTAATTCTATTTATCATTTTTGCAGCAAAGTGTCAGTTCAGATGATATCCTTTAGTGCCACTCCACCTGTGCCAAATTGCAACAGTTGCTTGAAACAGTTACTAAGCTGGGTGAGAAACCAACTGGTACATTCCTAGTTTAGATTCATGCCCTTGAAGGAATATAATTACCACAGAGTTTAAAATTAAGTAAAATAAATGGGTTATAAATAGTCTTCTGTGAAGTGCCAGAACCTGGAGGATGTTCTTACACCCTTGAAGTTAAGGGAGATTCTGCTCCTTAACAACAGTGAGAACAAGACAAGGTGGTTCCTCCTGTAGATACTTAAACAGTTAGTGCTGAATGCTGGTCTAGTATCCCTGTAAAGATTAAACAGCAAAAAAATTCCATTTCTGCCAGTGTAATTTAGTGGCACTAGATTTGACATGTTTGGGGTTTTTTTTGTGTTTTTTTTTTTTTTTTTTTTTTTTTTTTGAGAACTCTTGCAATTTCCTCTTGCAACTTGAGCAAACTTGTCCAATGTTTGCAAACTTTCAGGAGGAACTGCACTCTGAGTGTTAGCTCAAGTCAACATGAATGATTTAACCCCAAATTTTTGCCTAAGCATAGAATTCATTCGTGAATCCATATTACGTACTTGAATAATATGTACATACATACATACATATTATGATGTCCTATGGTTCAGGAGAGTTCTGTGTATATCTAGTGCTGTGCAGCTAATGAAACACAATACAATCTGCTGGAGAAGTAACTTATTTTTTACAATTTAAATGTATGCTGGTGTTTGAAGATAGTGAAAAAAAATCTGTTTCTCTTTGTGAAATTCAGTGCTTTGGACATATGCTCAAGACATAATGTGATGCTATTATAATATGAATGCTATGTTTTAGTTGCAAGTTTAGTCATGAGTACATATCAGCATTCAAACATGACAGCAGATAAAGAAGCCGTCTGACCAATGAAGCAGAATGGCAAATGCAGCATGGGGGAAAGTAATATGAGTTACACAGTGGCAAGGCTATTACAGTTAGGATCCATTGACAAAGAAGTTATTCTGCCCTGATTTAGCCATAACTGTCTTAATCCATGTTGAAAGCAGATTGTAGAATGCATGAAACCAGGTAAAGTTTGTAAAAATTGATTTATTCCCTGGGGATATGGTTACCAGAATTTGAAAGAACAAAAGCTAATATGCACTAATGTTCTGTTCCCCGTTTCTCTCTTTTATTAAACACACTGAAAATAGAAGATAAATCAAAAGGAGAAGAGGCATGCTTTCTATGAGACCACCCTCAAAACCTTCATCAGGGCTTGCTGGCTATGAATTTGCTGTCATCCATCATTTTTTTATTGGCATGTTGAGGGATTTGGACAGGCTGGATTGATGGCTTGAGGTGAATTGTATGAGGTTCAATAAGACCAAATACTGGATGCTACCCTTGGGTCCCAACAACCACACACGGCACTACAGGCTGGGGGCAGAGAGGCTGGAAAGTGGCTTGGCAGAAGAGGACCTGTTGGTGCTGGTCAGCAGCCAGCCGAACATAAGCCAGCCTGTGCCCAGGTGGCCAAGAAGGCCAATGGCATCCTGGCCTGTATCAGCAACAGTGTGGCCAGCAGGACTAGGGTAGAGATTGTTCCCCTGTACTCGGCACTGGTGAGGCCACACCTCAAATCCTGTGTTCAGTTTTAGGCCCCTCATTACAGGAAGGACTTTGAGGTGCTGGAACAAGTCCAGAGAAGGCCAATGGAGCTGGGGAAGGGTCTGGAGCACAAGTCCTGTGAGGAGTTGCTGAGGGAGCTGGGGCTATTTAGTCTGGAGGAGTTTCAGAGGAGACCTTATCACACTGCAATGTCCTGAAAAAAGGTTGTGTCCAGGTAGAGGTTGATCTCTTCCTCCAAGCAACAAGTGACAGGACATGAGGAAATTTCTTCAAGTTGTGCCAGAGGAGATTTAGATTGGATATTGGGAAAAATTTCTTCACTGTAAGTGTGGTCAGGTGTTAGAACAGGCTGCCCAGGGCAGTGGCAGAATCTCCATCCCTGAAAGTATTCAAAATACCTCTCTAAATGTGGCAGTTGGTGACATAGTTTGGACTTGATCATCCTAGATGATTTCCAACTTTAACAATTCTATTATTTTATGTCATGATAATTTCATTATGTTCATGATCTGCATTTTATTTGTAAATATAACAATGAGTTTGTATTACCGGCACACTTCAAAGCAAGAGAGCACATCTGCAATATAGTCTTTATTGGCAACAATATATTTAACTAGTTGAAGGCCACATTCATAAATAACTATCCTGTCCCCTTAGTCATGGTAGCTATTAATAATTTGCTTCAACAGGAGTCCCATCAATACATTTGCCCGGGCATGTGAAGGTTGAGCATTAGGCTGCCTCACTTGAAGGAGACACAAGTTTCAAGTATCAGCTGCTACCTGCAAATCTACCTTCCTTTGCACCTTCTGGAGAGGGCAGACAGGGTAACACATTTCGGCTGAAGAGCTCATTGGGGTGCAGCCTGGTGATGATTTCCCAAACTCATTAAAAGTCAGCAAATTGTTTGCTTTGTCCCCTGTTGTCTTCTGAGGCTCAGTGAAAACAGGGAGAAGCTCTCATTTCTCTTTCATGTCTCATGTTGTAAATGCAGGCATGGGGCACTGCTCAGTAATACTCAGATGATTTGTGTGGCTGTGCCTTTGCTTTCCAATACATTGATGAGTATATTGAAATCAACACCTGAGTAAAGCCGCTGTGGGCATGAACCGGCCCTTCTGGACTGACATAGAAGCTCTGGTGTCACACCTCTCAACTGCACCTTGTTTTGGGAGACAAAGTGTTTGTCTCTGAAGGAGAAGGGGAGGGTGAATAGCTGGCTAAGTACTGTTGGGAGAGAGGAAGGATAGTTCCCAGATCTATGTTCTCCAAAGAAGCTGTGTGAAGCTTGTCCTGTCCTTCCATCATGTCAGTTGTTATGAGGATGAAGACCTTTGGCCTACTCCTGGACCTCGCTCCAACACCTTCTTGTTTTTATGGGTAGTTTCTCATTTTCCTATGCCACACTTACTGCTCTAATCACTAAAAAGGGAGTGGAGCAGGATCCTTATCCTAGTGGCAGACGTAGATATACATAAAGTGCAGGGCAAATACAGACTACTGAAGATTTAGCACACTGCCATTATTGGCCAAAGTCATCAATTTAAAGCTGAAAATAATGGTATGTGAGTCATAGATACACTCAGCTTGGAAAGTAGATGTAGTCCTTGGGGTTTTGCTAGCTGGACTGGGACACTTCCTAATAGTTAGGAAGAATGTTGATCCTTTTCAGTGTAGTGGTTTGGCCAAATTTTCATTTGGAAATGGAGATTTGGTTGTATGAAGCTGCTGTTTGTCATTACTGAGGGTTTTTTCCAGTCAAGAAAATGACATTTTTACTTATAGTTTGCATTACACTTTTAAATCTTTAAGGTATTTTGGGAACCTTTGCTTTAGGTTGGTTAACATGTTGGCACAGCTTTTCTGTTCCATGTCATATGATCCTTTTGAAGAATTTGATAGAGGTATTTATTCTGTTATGTCAAATTAAGATGTTATTTGACCTTTTCCCCTATCTTCAGAAGATATAGTACAGTGGAAAAAAGTTGAGGAAATGGAAGATGTGGTTGCCTGAGGGCTGGCAAAGTGAATTAATTCATTGTTGATATTGATTCAAAATTCTGGAGGATGCAGTTGAGGCAAATGATTGTAATAAAACGAAGCAAGTATTATAAGGTCAGAAAACAGATGTTATATTAATGTAAGACTTGGTTTAAAATTAGTGCCAAAAATACTAACTACATGAATCTGGAGCATTTTTATAATATATAAAGTCTATTATGCGCTGTTAGCAAAATTACAATCTTTTGTGGATTAACTTTCTTGTGTTTTGGTAATTTTTTTCTTCAGTTGAATAAAGAAGGATCAGTAGTTTGTACAAAAAAGGCTTCATTTCAATGTGATGCTTTGTTTCAGAATTTTATTTTCATCCTTCTGAAAGCATTTTAATATCATTAGACTACTACAGTGTCATTATTTTCAGTGTTTCTTGCTGATTTTTATTTATTGTCTTTTTTAAACCACTGCCAAAATTCCTGCATGAAACCAAGCTTTTAACTAATCTAGACAAAACTGTAGTGAATTTACAGAAAGATAGAAGATTTTTTTTTTCTTGGACAAAGCTTCCCACCCCTGTTAGAGCTACCTTTCATGTCATCAACTATGATGATATTTATTGTATATGTTATGCTGTCATTTATGAGCTCCAACAAAGACTGTGTATTTTAGCCAAGCACTGAATAAAGTTACCCTTTCTTTGGACACTTAAAGGAAAGACAGGCAAAGGTTGGAAAGTGCCATTTGAATATAGAAAAATGTTTACTTTGATAGAATTCGTTTTACCAAAGCACTCCTTCCTATTGGAAGTTTGAGATGAGATAACTTAAGTCACTTATTTGCCATTTAGTATAGCAGTGTGTTAGTTCATGTTGGTTAATGCATTGCTAAAAAGCCTCATCTAGTCAGTAAAAAAAAAAATAAATTTAAATGGGGTAGTATAGGAAAAAAAGGGGTTTTGTTATATGATATGACTGTGGTGCTCAGTATGGGTCTGCCTTTTCCAGAAACACATCAATGCAGCATCAGTACGGCAACTCCAGATATTTTATCTCACCAAAAGTTTTTGGTTCTTATGTCAACTGCTGGGGGATTTTTGCTGTATGACCTCTCCTGTCCTGTGAAGACAGGCTGAGAGAGGTGGTGTTGTTCAGCCTGGAGAAGAGAAGGCTCCAGGGAGCAGCCTTCCAGTACCTTCAGGGGGCCTACAACAGAGCTTATTTTTATAAGGGCATGGAGTGATAGGACATGGGGAAATGGCTTTAAACTGACAGAGGGCAGGTTTAGATTAGATATTAGGAAGAAAGTCTGTACTGCGAGGGCAGTGAGGCCCTGGCACAGGTTGCCCAGAGAAGCTGTGCCTGCTCCATCCTGGGGAATGTTCAAGGCTGGGTTGGATGGGGCTCTGAGTAACCTGGTCTAGTGGAAGGTGTCCTTGCTCGCAGCAGGGGGCTTGGAATGAGATGATCTCGAAGGTCCCTTCCAATGCAAACCATTCTGTTGATTCTAATACACAGTCCACTTCCAATATAGTTGTATGGCAGCACACTTTTTGGCCCTGTTGTACTTGAATTTTTGTTTTAAGGAAGTGGACTTGAGTTATGAATGTTGCAGAGTCCTAACCCCTCATTTCAATACGAAGGCAAATGTGGGAAAGAAAAACAGGACACCAAAGGGTGGAGGAATGGGTGGTGAGAATTTCAATGAGAACAGTAGTCAGCTTGGTAAAGGATTCAGGAAAGGTGTCTGCCAACCCAGACTGGTTTAGTTGGACTGAGATATTTGTGCATTTATGTTGGGAATCAGGGCTCTGAAAAGGAGAGGCAGAAATGCTGGTGCAGGGCTCAAAACTGAGCGTTGCAGAGGAAGTCAAAATGTGATGGATTTATGGGTATAGTAGGAATGCAGGTATTTGGGAGCATGAAGGTGGTACAGTGATACTTCCTGTAACTGATGTAGGAAAGCATAAAAATAATCTGAGATAGCATGGACAAAGTAGAATTTGTCTTGGTCTCAATTGCTAAGGAAGGAATTGTGAAAGAAGCGGAACAGGGGGAAGTGCAGCAGACAGGAACCAGTACCACTCTCTTGGCAGGACCACTTTCTGTTGCCTGGTGTTACATTGAGACTTTTTAAAAATACTTTCATTTGCAATGAAAAAATATGAGGCCCCTTGTGACATTAAGAGGCATTAGAAACACACAGGTGGCTGAGAATATCGGTCATGACGAATAGTCTGGGAAAATAATGGGGAGAAATTTAATATCAGGGTGTAAGAGAACACCACTGGAGATAGGAAAGTCTGCTGTGAGAATAGTTTCTCATTACAAAAAATGAGGCAAACCTGGATGTCTTATTGGATGGCCAGATGATTATAAAAGGCCAATGTGATCAAAGTGTGAAAATCATAAATTAATTTCTGGGATTTACTGAGTGATGTGTTCCTGTAGATGGAAGAAATAGTATATTTCTATTTGCTTCATACTATTTGCTTCAAGGCATTGCTGAAAATCATCTTGAAACACCTGGGCAACTCCAGCCTCCTGTACTAAGGAGGAATGAGTTCAAAGTGAAACAGATGTGGAGAAGGGCTGCTAGGATAACCAGTGGAAGTGGAAAAAACTGAGAGGGTTTTGTCTTTAAAGTCTGGAAAAGAGGCTGAAAAAGATCTGACTTTTTCCTAATCTCCCAAGAGTATGTCTCCAAAACATTTTTAAGACTGGGACTTACAAGACAGCTTCTAAGCCACGCTGAATGAGGTTCTGAAACCTTTCAGCAATAATATCTTGTTCTTCCCCACCATCAACCATTAATCTCTCTAAAAATGGCTCATGGCAAACTCTCTTCTGAGGTTGTGCAATGTGATTGTGCTGCCTAGAACAGGTCTGCCTTTCCCAGGGAGTAATTTGTAGTCCTTTGCTCTAATCGTGGTTGATAAACTAGATAGCTATGTTGTCTTGCAATGACAGACATGCACCCTTGACAAATTTGAGGGATTGAAGTAAGTGAGACCAGGTTTGAGGAAATTTTACAATAACATGCTTGGTGCATACTTTTCCACCACAGTAATGTTGGTTACACTGGGGATTAACTTGTTTCTGTTTTTGACCTGTTTGTATAGATATGTATGTCAAAATATTATTTTAGCTTTGTCTCACCTTTTCCACAAAGAAGATTAAAGCAGTTAAAAGAATCTCCCCCATTATTTTTCCATTTCCTTTTAAATGCTGGCAGCTGGGCTACGGCTTCTCACGTCTCAGGAGCAGTGGGGGTCTACACAGAGCAAATCTGTCATAGCCAAACACTGAGTAGATTCAGGTTATCCATGCTCATTTTCATATGTATTTCAGGGAGCACATGGTGATCTGTGCCCCTGTGTGTATACGCCCATGTGTATGTGTATCAGGTAAGGGATAAATTCCATTTGGGAGACACAGAGATGAGGTGATCCAGACCTACTGAAATAAGCTGAATTTTAAAAGATATGAAAATACACGAGGCAACGATTGACTGAGACACACACAACCATTTTGGCAGAAGGGCAAGAGATGAAGAAACTGCTTAAGTTCCCCTAGTTAGCTGCCAGTGCAAAAACAAGATGTAGGAAGTGAAACAGGCTCAAAATGAAAGCTGACCCCAGATTTCTGTATTTGCATGAGCCTAATTTGATGAAAGTTATCAGACAGTCAGGACTTACAGTAAAATTGAAATGTGTATCTATAGATAATATTATATATTATTAAATTCATATATAGCTATAGATATATATGATGAATTGCAGGTATAGGAATAAGGCTGAACAAGCTCAAATCTCATCATTTTTGAGACTGGCAAGGAACAGGAAACCACTTCTCTTCAGTTGCTCTACAGTTAATGCTTTTGCATTGCTCCTAAGGGCAAATAATTTATTTTTGTCACTTATTCTCACTCTGGTCTAGTGGCAAGTCTTCACTGGCACAAATATGTATAGAGCAGTACTGATATGCCATTGCTGAGCTTTACTACCTCTAGTTAAACTCCTGCTCTGTATTTCTTGGCAGTTGCTTTGCCATGTGATGATGATGGGTCAGAAATGAATCCAGGTTTCCCAGAAGTAGTCCTCCTCATAGTCCCAATAACAGAGATAAAGGAGATTCTTGCAACACTTGGGTAGCACAGGTGATGTGGAAGCAGATCAACATAAAGTGGAAGTAAGCACTGAAGGTTAAAGTAAATGCAGTCCTTACCTTCAAGATTTTTCCCATTTTTTTTCCACAGAATTATAAATTTGAACTGTTGATTGAAGGATGAGGTTCTGAGAAAGCAGGTGTTTGTGTCCTTGAGCAGAGCAGGCTTATGGTCCTTCCTACCCAGCAGTTTTAATCTAAGTTGATTACTCTGAGTTTCAAGACACTTCTGCCGTGACCTTGAGGGAAATGCACAGGAGTTCAGGAGATCTGATGAAGGCATCACTGTGTTACCTCTGACTATAAATTGTGAAGTAGCAACAAACCAACTGGCATTGGAGGCCAGAATGAAACATGTAAAACAGAGGAGGGCAAATGTATTATTCACAATTTTAAAAAGAGGTATTAAAAATAAAACTGTTTACTCCTCTGCTCTCTAAACTGCTTTAAAGCTCCAGGTGTGAAACCAGTTGTGTTTTTATATATAGATGTAAACAGACGCTTCCTGTTCTTTGGTTCAGAAGTTTAAATATGAAGCAATATTCAAGACTCAGAGTGAGTTGGGGGTCTGAATTTTTTTTTTCTTATTCTTATGCATAAGAAATTTGTGGCTTAAGAGTTTACTCTTCATACTCAATTGAATACAAATTTATTTTACTTATGTACCTGTTAAAATACTTACGTATATATCTGTTAAAACCCTAAGCCATATAGAGCATTGGTGTTTAGATACATGATTACTGACCTTTTGAACAACAGATATTTATTGGATAAAATACATATTTATTGATAAAATAGAGCTCATATGCTCAGTGTTGTAGTTCTAATTATTTTAAAAGTTACTTTATTGTTGGAAAAGCCAAAGTATAATCTGTGAAGATTTGAGAATCATTTTCATGAAGACATGATTTTGATCAAGAAAAGACCAGACATGTCAGGTGGGTTTTTTAGGAAATAATTTCTAATGTGCACCATATATGTTATATGTAACAAAATCACAAGGAAGAGAATGGTTATGAACACAAACAAAATGAAAAATGAGATCATCTTTGTAGATGATCCAAAGGGTAAGCACTGGGAGGAAATGAAACCTCAAATGCTGCTGATGGTGGATGGAAAGGTGGTGGTCACCCGAAACTTGACTGCTTTCAGTAGGAAGTATTGTGACTTTAGACACATTACTCTGCTGAAAGTGTAGAAAAAGTCATGTAAAGCAATTCTGCTTTGGGGACAGACAGCAGCTATTAACCCTGGAAGAATCCTGCATTACTTTATGACTTCCACTCCCCCCAAACCATTCTGGAATTAAGACCCAAGTGCTGTAATAGCAAGATGAAATAGGGGATTCAGAGGGAAAATTGAAGGCAAATGTAGACATCAAAATCAGTGTCTTTGAAAAACCTGCTGCAGAGGCTCTGTGTGATAGCCCTTATGGATGCCCCTGTGGCTTTTTGAAGGGTGCCTGAGGTTAGATTTTTGTCACCATGCTGCACCATGTTAACCTAAGTACTTGTGTTTACCTTTTAGCCATGAACTACAGTATGCTCTTTGTTAAAGGAGAAGCTGTTACTTTTTTAGATATCGATTTATAAAGTTTAGCAGCCATGTTAGATAGAATTTCTTTTATTTCAGCGTTTATCATTCATGTCTAGAGGTGTGGACAGGACAATAAACGAAAAGCAAGAATATGAAGTAGTGTCTCCTTTATTGCAGAGCTGCTGGAATGGGAAACATCTGAGTAGGGACTGGCAGCATTTTCTCTGATGTATCAATTATTTTAGTCTCTGATAAAGAATAATGGAGTTTGGTTTGTAGTGATGCTGTGCTCTCTGTATGGCTCTTTGCTTACTGTATTCCCTTTCTCTTTTTATCTGCACAAAACACTTCCTTGTGACACAGCAACAGAGCACTAGGCAAATAAACGTTTTACACCAAGTGAAATATTTAATTTATGCATGAATGAACTTCCCCCTCCCTGCACTGGCATTTTAGTTAGGTCAGGATCCCACTCCTGAAGTAGTTGCCCACATGCTAAGCTGTAATCCGTGTTGTGGAGCAGAATTGGAGTGCAAGAATGGGGCTGCTTTGGGAGGATAAAGTGTGGGGCTTACCTTTAGGTAAACTCTTGTTATGGAGTGGCTCCTATTCAACGTTCAGTCCTTGGGTTTATACTGGAGTAAAAGGGGCAATAACCCCCTTGAACCAGCTACGGGCTTCAGCACCAACTCTTGGGGCTTTTTGCTCGTGTAGAACTAGCTAAGTCCTGTGGGGACTGTGGATTTCCATCTCTATGAGGAAAAGAACCCAGAAAAAACAGTTCTTCATGCTGAGGCTCAGGACCTTCTTTTTGTTTGAAGTCATCACAAGGGTTATCTCACAAACTGTGCTTGTGTGATTTCCCATGACATCAGGTAAACTTCCGTGTGATTTCAAAGCACCTCTACATAGGCATTACTGATCCGTTGTTATTACTGTCATAAACAAATGCCAACCTTGACCTTATCAGCACAGCCTCACAGCAGGTTTAACTTACAGCTGTTCATGTGCTTTCAGCTGCAGGAAAAAAATCTGAGTAAAAATGCTTTTCTCTGAGTTTACACTGGCACTGAGCATGCTGCAGTCTCTAAAGATGTGCTCAGCTTTCTTACAGGACTAGGGAAAGGGATTTTTGGCTGACAACTAAGATCAAATTACTTCATGCCCTCCACTTCAGCTGTTTGTTCTGTAGAAGCAGAACTATTCAAGAACAAAAAGGTTAGCACTTAAGTGGATAAATACCTGATCTTGCAGATACAGCAGGTAATTAAACACTGGGCTTCCTGATGTCTAGGGTGAGTTTGCAAACACTAGTCTGCCTGTGGGTGTATAGAAATTTCCTATGAACCATTAATGACAGAACAAGAGTCATCTATATACCCATTTATAAATAAATAAAATAAATTTAAAAATCCTTCTCAGTATTGCAAAACAACTAGTATGTAACCCACATGGAGCTAAGCGTTAAAAAAATTAAAGCATTAAAATTCAGCATTAAAGATATTTGCTTCTAAGGGAAGCTCCTGCATGAAGATGTGCTCCAGTGCTTTTAAGTAAGTATGGAAACACTGAAACGTTGATGCTCAGGAAGAGGAAACTCTATTCTCTGCCTGATCAGTGCCTATTGACTTTCTGTAGGGTTCCTTTTATTCCAAGAGAAGACGAGAAGGGAAGCAATGGGTTCTAATGCTGCTTTAAACCAGTATCACAGTTCAGTCCATCACTGCTGAAATCTTAGGGGCATCCAAGACTTGTTGGCAGTAGGTGACAGATAATTTGCAGAAATGATAGGAGGGGAATATTTAGAAGAAAACAGCCTGTGGGTAGGACAGTGCGTGAGTCATTATGTAGTGCTTCCTCAGTGGCAGGATAGGACATTAAATGAAGATGATGTTGGAAGTTGAGACTTGCCATGTGGGACTGCTTGTTGCCTTGGTTTATTTTTGTAATCAGTTAGGACTGTGTTTATCATAGGTATTGTTACAAAAGTGTGAGTCTTAATATGAACCCAGACCAGTCTGGTTAATATTTGTACCTGCAGGGAGGTACAAATTCACTGTCCCATTGAAATAGTTGTGTCTGCCAGTGAACACTTCTACTACTACTTTACCTGTTCACTATGATGACCTCTGCTATCCTAGAAATGAAGGTAAAAGTGGGATGAGAGTGTTACAATCTGCTTTAGCTTCTCCAGCTGTGTTTGTTTACTTGAGCCCATGTTTGCGCTGAGCTCTTATTTTAGGTTTTACATTGTTGTTCAAAGAACTGGCTTTAAAGATTAATTAGGGCAGGGGGGAGTGAGACTGTGTGCCTGCAAGGGAAAATGTGACTGTGAACCTAGCATTAGAGCACTGACCTGAAAGGAGGGAGAGAGGAAGGAAGGAGAGGCTTGAAAAGCATTCATAGTGGATTCTTTGAAGAGTAAGTATAATTACTCTCCTCAGAGGGAGGAATGTAGAGATAATGTTGCATATATGTTTGCTGGAGTACTGTGTAATTGTATCATGGGGTTAGCAGCCAGGTTCCAGTCATGTAGATGCTAACAGCTGTATCTCATCTGATTTAGCATGGATGCACATCCTTAGAGAAGGACTAGCCTTCTAAATTATACTGAAAAAGAAATAGTTGTGTGGTGATTTGCCATCACTGGCACACACATAGGCTATTTTAGGCTGCTGTAACATGCATGTGTGAACAAGGAGATGCATTACTGAAGGTCACAGTAGCAGCGTGTCTGCCATGGATCTGGGACTGCACAAGTCATCAGCCTCATGTGAGGCTGATATTTGAATCAGAGCTCCCTGCTAGACTGGCATCTGCAAAATGAAGTGGGGAGATACAGTCATTGCTAGTTCCAGCTCCAGTTCTCGTAATTTGGACAGGAATTTTTTCCAATGTCTTCCAAAACTGTCTTTTCTTCAAAATATACAGATAAAAGCTATCACTACAGTAATTGCATTTTTGTTATATCTATTCCAAAGCTCAGAGAAGTATCAGAAAGATATAAGGGGTTTAGGCAGGGAAGGGTAGACTGGGGAGAAAGTATAAAATCTGAAGATGTGGAAATGGTAAATAACTATTTACTTCATCTGTGGGTTGAGATGAGGTTGTTTCTTTGCTTTGCAACAGAAAAGAGCTGTAGGTGTGTGGGCCTAACCTTCAGTGGTTTTTCCCATGAGCTGTTTGTGTATGAAAAGGAAGCACATTTTTACTATGTAGCCCAGATGATTTCATGGGAAAGGGCTTGGACGGCACAATGATTTTGTTTAATACCTTTTTTATTTCAACAGGAAATATGGGATGTATAAAATCAAAAAGGAAAGAGAATCTGCATGGAGATGGGCTAGATTTGAAGAATCAACCAGTACGTAAAACTGAACGAACTATTTATGTGAGGGATCCAACGTCCAATAAACAGCAAAGGCCAGTAAGTAGATAGTCTCAGGAGAGAATTCCTGTAGCAAGAACAAAGCATGACTGGCATAACTTAAATTTCAATCCAAAGCATATGCATGGAGAAATTCAAATGATCATTAATCCACAACTGGGCTTTTAGTGTTGTGCAGTACACCCTCAATGAATTAGTACCTAGAGGAATAAAAATTAAAACATGGTGGTTTGCTACTTTATGTTTGTCATAAAAAAATGTTTTCTGCATTAAAAAAAGTAACTTGGCAGTGCTTGAGGAGATATAATTATGTCTGTAGAAGAATCCTAGATGACATTAGAAAACCTGAATTAGTTTAGATCCGTTTTTAAAAGCATCAGTGTTGGGTTTTTAATAGCTGTGGGATCCAGGTGTTGGTTATTCCATTCAAAGGCTGAAGTAATCATGGGTGATTCTTTACCAGCTCTAGTCAACTTTGCTCATTGAAGGCCACTACTCGGCCTTGCATGAGGTGTGTAGGTAAGGATGGGAGGGGAGGGTGCAGTGGTGAAGGGAGCAGCATGGTGCTGCGGGAGGAACAGGCTAATGTGTTCCATGTGTGCTGTCTGGCACTGGAAAGGGAGGGTGCTGGGACTGGGAATCCTGCTGGGTACCAAGAGGGTTTGCTAATTTGCAGCGTGACTGGTACCTTTTTTTTCCCCCATCTTCTCTGCTGTGCTGAGGAAACCATGTCTCCTGACTGCCCTTGTTCAGGGACCTGCTCTCTGCGGGTGTGAATGGCTCCCTTCTCTCCTCTCTCACCAGCTGACACAGTGAACTCAGTGTGCTCTCAGCCAATGAACATACATCACAAACTACCTTTTCTTTTTTTAATTACTCTTTTATTTTTCTTGCACAGTCTTAGTGGAATAACCATGCTTGTAGTTCTTTAGCATGACAGCTACATGATAATAAGTCTCCTGCTTAAGTGCCTTACCTAAAGCCTCTTCAGCAGAAGTCTCAAAGCTGTGAATTTCCTCCCCACAGCTTGTGCCGTACCTTCACAAGGTCTGAGCTACTCAATTTAAAATCTAGAGGGGACTTACTTTATTTTTATATTGTCTTATAAATAATATATGTTTATATATAATATGTATTTTGAACAATGGTGGGGAAAAATCCAAGGATTTCCTTTTAATTTAAGACATATGGGATGATACCAAGGCAGCTGTATAGTATGTAATTGTAATTTAAGATCATCACAAAGATCTAAAACTGCTTAACTAAAGACATATTTTATTGTAGGCAAATGCAGAAGCACAGCTCTTACCAGGACAGAGGTTTGTCAGTCAAGGTATGTTTCTGTAGAAATCTCACACCTGCATACAGTGGCCATGTCAGCCTGCAAAGTGATGTGAACTTGCCTTTGTCTTTCTACTTTTGTAGACACAGAGGAGCATGGAGTCATTGTTGTAGCTTTGTATCCCTATGAAGGCATTCATGAAGAGGACTTGTCCTTCAAAAAAGGAGAAAAACTGAAAGTGATTGAGGAGTAAGTATGACAATGTTGGTTGTATTGCAGATTTTCTTTGGCCTCATCTGATTCCCTCTGCAGAGCTTTGATCTCCTACTCATATCATGGGTGTATGAGTGATAAGTGAGCTCCCTTACATGTGATAATACAAATGCTTTATGGAGTTGTTCCAGGTTGGATGGGACTTTGAGCAACCTGCTGCAGTGGAAGGCATCCCTGCCCATGACAGAAATGATCTTTAAGGTCCCTTCTAACCCAAACTGTTCTTGAATCTATGATTCTGGGTTGGCAGCTGCCCTCAGTAACAGTGACCAAACATTGATCCAGTGGACACAATGGCTTCTCAGGGGCTTGACTTCAGAGGAAAGGCTGTGCATCTCTCTCCAGCCCGGGCAAATCTCTCAGCAGACTAGAACCTAAATAACGATTTATAATTTTTCTTTCCTGTGGATACCACTGTTTCTGTTTTTCAGATCCGGAGAATGGTGGAGAGCAAAATCTCTCACAACAAGAAAAGAAGGTTTCATTCCCAGCAACTATGTAGCAAAAGTAAACACCCTGGAAACAGAAGAGTAAGTTCTCCTAGTCCCCAAATACTGGCAAGCTTCTTCCCCCCGGTGGTGTATCCTTCGTGTGTGGGGAAAGAGGTGGTTCTAACTCTTTGAAATACTTTTCAGATGGTTCTTCAAAGACATAACCCGAAAAGATGCTGAAAGACAACTCCTGGCTCCTGGAAATGGTCCTGGAGCTTTCCTTATCAGAGAAAGTGAAACATTAAAAGGTAGGGTTTGGGGTGGGTTACTTTGGGTTTGATATAGAGATAAAACGATGCAGTCAGTGTACACAAAAATTGGCATCAGGTGGCACTGGGTGTGGAGCAGTCGCAGTGCATCCTATTGTGTGAATTTTCTGCACTTCTGTAGGAGTGAGAAGAATGAGAAAATTACCAGAAAAAGAGAGAAGAGAGTTGCAGGCTAACACCCAAAGTTGCAATAAGGGTGGAAAAAAAAGTGTATGTGTGTGATTACACTCACAACAGCGATGGATGAAGTGGCATCTTTTCTCTTCTTAATGTTTGTGACTCCTTTACTGAAAGACATATTACTGTAATAGTAGCTGCTGCATTCTATAGTCTTCCATTATTGGGTCTGTATCCATTGCTACAAGTTTAAAATTGTAGTTAGTGCATAATGAGGGTTTTCATTTCTACGGTGTAGTGGGATTCTTTTCAGAAAGCTTTTTAGTAAAATTTTGTGCTGTAAACAGAGCACTTTGGGCTGAAAAGTTTAGTGGAGTCTCCAGGCTCTTCAGCTGGGACTTTGAGGAGAGCATGGGAAGTCCTGCCCCAGCCTCTGGACTCTGACAGTAGTCTGGATGGATATTCCAGCTGGATGCTGTAACACTGCATCTTCCAGGGGAAGACATGTGAAGCCTTTCAGCAGATCATGTCTCTCCACTCCACAGGGTAGCTTTTTTGGCCCTAGTGCTTGACTAGGTATCACTCTGTAATGGGCCCAATATCATTGTGCTCTCAGCTGAAGACGCCTAAATGAAGTTCTCAAAGGAAAACTCCTAAATTCTACATGGTGTGCTGAGAGCAAGGCAAAGAACCCCCCAGTATCACTGGCAATGTGTGTGAGGAGAGATAAGGGGGTAAGATGGTTTCTTGTCCTTTGAAAATGGACAAGAATTGCACAAGTAGAAGAAACAAAGTGCTGTAGCTAAGGGTAGATGCTCTCCTGCCCTAATTGGAATCCCAGATGATGTTAAGCTCTGTAGGACTGCCTAGGGACCAACAGATCTAGCAGATCAACAGATCTGCTGTCCCTCCTGCATGCCTCAAGCCATCTCCAAACTCTCCTTTTGCTAGCTGGCCCATGACAACCAGCATGTTCCTTTTTCAAAATGCTGATCTCCAAATTTCAGCTTCTGTTTGAGTAAGGTCACAGCCTTGGACTTGCTCTCCCAGCCACTTCTACTCAAGCTGGGGGACTTTCCGCAGAACTGGGCACTGAATGTGGAGCTGCCTGGAATATGAAACGTGTGAATTTGTTGAATAAGATTGAAAAAGAAAGTGTGACTGTAAGCATTTTGGTGACTGGTTCAGGGCTGGCTATTGGCTAACTTCCTCCTGTTCATTGCAAAATGCTTTTTGAGGAAATAAGGGAGTAAAAAGAAAAGCAGACAGCATGGCAATTTTCTTAGGCTCAACTGTGCATGTGTGGACAATGCAGATTTTTGCTATGTGTTAATGATCATTCCTTCTTTATCCACAGGCAGCTATTCTCTCTCCATACGAGACTATGATCCGGACCATGGCGACGTTATTAAGCACTACAAAATCAGGAGTCTAGACAATGGAGGATTTTACATCTCTCCAAGAATAACTTTTCCTAACATCAATGATATGATCAAGCATTATCAAAGTAAGTTAGATCAGTTAGTGAATTACTTAATAGATTGCAGTCATTATTTCCTGTGAAGGAAAATAAATGCTTTCTTCTTTTGTTTCAAAGCTTTTCTTTTTTCTTTTTTTTTTTTTCCTAAATAACTTGGGCATGCATGTTATCAAATAGAAAGTAAAACTGATTGGAACCCAAGTATTGTTGTTATCACAACCAGACCTAATGATGGTTGCTCTGTGGCATACCATTGTGAAATGAAGACTGGCTTTATAAAACAATTCATCAAACTTAGGGTGACGTGAAGCTATAATAAGAATTGCCTGCCTTGTAAATAATATTTTATTTAAGAGTAATTTTTTATTCCTAATTAGCAGAAATACATATAGACTTCTGAATGTCATCTTGTACCTGGTGTTGAGTGTGAAACTGGTTTTATTTTTCCTGAAAATGTATTGGTTTAATTATTTATTTTTAAAGGAAGAAATATTCCATATACTTCAAAGAAATAAAATTGCACCCACATAGAATGCACATATTTAAAAAAACAAATGGGGGGAAGAGGAAGGGACAAGCCTACCTGTGTTTTAGCTGCAAAACTGTCTTCTCATTCTGCATAACCTCCTGCTGGATAGCTCCAAAATACAGGTTTTTTATCTTGTAACTGGGAAGAAAGACAAGACAAAAAAAGGTAGGACATAAAATCACATAGTGATTTTTCAAAGCCATTCTGAGGACGTGGCCATGAAATTTTTCTGAATAGTTAGCTGTGTGTGCTAGGTGTTCAGCACAGCTGGAAAGCCTGAGAATTATTCAACATTTATATAAAAGCCATAGCTGGTCAGTGTATGGAGAAAAAATAATGTTGACCTACTTATGCTTGCATGCACATCTGTCTGAAATCATGTTGCCAGAAAATTTAATGACAAATTCAGAATACAGGTCCCAAACCTGACTCCAATGTGCATCTTAATCAACATAGTGTCAGTAATAAGATCTGATATTGTACTTATTTGGTGCAAATTCTATTAAAACCTCTTAATAATCTGACAGTAACCAGATGTGTGTGGTAGTTCTTTATTAAATTTCTCTGTATGCCAAATTTCAGATCAGAGGCACTTAAAGTTTTGTGAAAGCACCAAAAAGGCTACATTTTCATCATAGCATCTCATTATTTTGAACATTATTGTGGCCTGGTTAGTGCACACCTGCAATTAAGCCATGTTTATCTCAAGTTGCGAGGCACAAAAGTGTAATGTGTTTTGTATTTTGTTTTTTCTTTGAACACCAGGGCAATCAGATGGCTTATGCAGAAAGTTGGAAAAAGCTTGTATTAGTCCCAAACCTCAAAAACCATGGGATAAAGATGCATGGGAAATTCCACGGGAATCAATTAAATTAGTGAAGAAACTTGGAGCTGGTCAGTTTGGAGAAGTCTGGATGGGTAAGTTTATTCTTTTGAAATGAGCATTTAACTCTGAAGGAAGTTTCAGAGTCATTCAAAAAAAATAGTGGACATGAACCTGGTCCTATATACTTGTAAAACAGCAAAATCAGGCCCAGAATACACCTTCTTGTGAGGAGAGGGTGCTTGTAAAAGGGGGAAGATACCTGACAAGGAAGTGGAACAAATCCGTTTGGTGTCTTTTAAAGGAAAAAAATGTGAGTAAGCACTGTAATTTAGAAGACAAGAGTTTTTTGTTATGTTTTGAGGTGGAAATAGAGGGTTATAGTAAGATTTTGCTCCTGAATCTCAAAATGGATGAGCCTCTCAGAACTTTGTTTCAAATCAGAAAGTGTTAAAGAACATGAAATAAAAAGAAACAATGTCTTTTAGTGAATTGTATAGAGAGATTTCATTGTCCATTTGTGAAGAAGATGCCTCCTGCAATGCAGTGCATGGTACTG
This sequence comes from Aphelocoma coerulescens, assembly GCF_041296385.1. NCBI lineage: Eukaryota > Metazoa > Chordata > Aves > Passeriformes > Corvidae > Aphelocoma > Aphelocoma coerulescens. Next base: position 128,586,926 of record NC_091015.1, read on the forward strand.
CCATACTGGGTGAACAGAGGGAACAGACTTAACCCAAGAGTATTGTCTGCCAGTGTGCTGCTCAGAGAGTAGGTGATTTATGTAGTGAGAAGACTAGAGATTGAACAGCCCATACCTTGAATCATCAGGCAAGACCCGAATAATAAAACTGTCATAAGACTTACAAGTTGTAAACATTAATATATACCCAGCAGAAAAATGATAGCATTAATTATTGTAACCTGAATAACCTGCTTTGTTGGCTTACAAGCAGTATTTCCTCAGCCTTAGTGACTTCCTATTGGCAAGGGGCTATGCCCAGTGTCACACTCTGTGAAAATGATTTCATCATCTTGCTTGTGAAATGCTGTCTGTTCTGACATCAGAGTATTCTTATTGCATGTTCTGTGTACTATTCATTGCTTACACACTTTTTGCCAGTTACCATCTTATTTGAGGTAAGCTATATCTTCCCACCAAAATCTTCATTAAGATGTTTTCTTTGGGCCAAATCATTCTCTTAGCCTTTCCCTGAATCCCTTTTTGGGACTCTATGTTTAAATAGAAATAAATTTGTTAGTTATAATAAATGATCAGATTATGGTGATGATGATTATTATCAATTTTAAGGCCTAAAATTCTATAAGCAGAACATTTCTGAGCATCTTGAAAGTGTATCCCAAGGCTTGCTAGAAGACACAAAGCTATGAAAGGGTCTCTGATAATCCATGGGATGTGTCAGTCTGACAGGAATGTCATTGCTTTGAAGAGATGCTCTCATTTAGAAAAGCAAAGAACAGACTGGTGCTGTTTGAGTGGCAAATTACACACACACAACTACAGTGTCAATCAGAAAGCTGTAATTCAGTCATAGGTGCAATCTTCACATAAAAATAAATCACACAAAAAGTGCAAGCAACACATCTCTTTAATATCATATAATATAGCCAAGTTCATCTGCCTTCACGAGAAAAGGCTTAAGAAACCCTCTAGCTATGATATACATGAATGACAATTAGATACTAGTCAGGACAAGTGTCAACCATTGTGCAGTTATTTCTGTCTAATGAAGCAGGGCAACAAATGTTTAACTTACACTGAAACATGGTGGAAGATTTTGTGGTAGGAGATAATCACCTGCTTGAAAATGCAGATAATTTTGAGAAGTGAATGCTTCAGCACATACACACAGAAAAGAATAAAACTTTAAAAAGGTGTTCTGCTTCAAGATGCTTCCTCTTGTTTGTGTCATTATTTTAACATCTAAATTGAGCCTGAACCCTATGTCTGAATTGCTGCACTGTGAGAAAAACTAATGTACTGTGAAAGCGATCACTGCATTTCCTCTTCTTTGCTTTCTTTCTGAAGCGAAAGAAGTTGATTTGCATGGCACAGATCCTCTCAAATCAGGAGCATGGTTAATCTTAAAACCAGGGAAGTTCAAGCTGGAAAAGCATATTAGGTCAGCTGTGTGGTGCAGGGTGTCAGCAAACACTGTGTATTGTAATGATCACCCAGGGACTTGGGGAGTTATGTACAGGTACTGAGAAATAATCTGGTTGCTATGCTCTCCTGATCCAAGAGCTGGTTGTTACACTGCCTTGTCACAGAGAATAAAATTATTTTTCAGGTGCAGTGTGAATTAGAGAGAAATATTGGTCCCATTGTTTAATTACTAAATAAATTTCTTCTTGATAAAGGATACTCAGAATTTCAGAGGGAAAATAGTGTCCCACTCAGAGGAACTGTGCTTTTGAGTAAAGAAGGATGTACAGCTACTGCACAAAGTCCAGCAAAGAGTCACAAAGATGATGAGGGGATTGGAGCACCTCTCTTTTGAGGGAAGGCTGCGAGAACTGGGACTGTTCAGCCTGGAAAAGGCCCAGGGGGATCTTATGAGTGTATGTAAATAGCTGAAGGAGGTATGCAAAGTGGATGGAGCCAGGCTCTTCTCAGTGGCGCCCAGTGGCAGGGCCAGGGGCAGCAGGCACAAACTGAAGCACAGGAGGTTCCTTCCGAACACTCACTGTGTGGGTGCCCAAGCCCAGAGATGTTGTGGTGTCTCCATTCTTGGAGAGAACCCAAAGCCAACTGGACACAATCCTGGACAACCAGCTCTTGGTGCCTCTGGGGGTGATGGACACAGAGGCCTTCCACAGGTCCCTTATGCGATTTTGAGAGATATGGGAATATAGAGATAATGCTGATACTGCAACGTGAAGATATGCAAGTATGTCTTTTATAGTATTTTCTTTTTAGTATTTCCATAACTACTTTCTGGGCTTCCATGTGGACATCTTCCTCTTGAACATTTTGGAGGAAATTAACTTATATTATGGAAGGATTAAGAAAACCCTAGGAACAAAAAGCAGGCCTCCATGTGCCCCAAGCACTTGGCTGTGTTCCTGGATGACCTGTGCAGAGAATCTGTATTATGGAATGGGCAAGTGAAACTCCTCCATCTCTGAAGCATTGCTATTACACAGGGAAAAGTTGGTATCAGTTTTCCAGTTTTGTCTATCAATACAAGTGCCATTTTACACATTTTATAGAGATTTTCTGGGTTGAGGCTACTGAGTTAATGCTTATGTGTGAATTTGGTCATCAGTTGTGCTGACCTGATGGACAGAAACAGCATGGTAGAGTTGTGTTCACACTTCATGCACTGCACCATGGAAGTGGTTAGAAAGCTGCAGCCTGGGCTTTCTGCCTTCACATTTAATGGGCTGTGTGGAGAGGAGTGAGAAATGGAGCCACTGCTGCATTATTCTGTTCTGCAGCTGAGGGATGGCTGCAGTCGGTGTGATGCCTTTTCCTGGTCTTAAAATCAAGAGTCAGACACAGTTAGAAGGGGGAAAGGGATTTTGTCTTGGTATTTATTTTAAGGATCCTAAGGTGCACACGTCCAGGTCATATGCATCAAAATGCACCCCGCTGAATGCCTCCCCTAAAAGATCTGGTATAATATTATAGGTTTTACTAATTAGCATATCTATCAAAGAGGCTCAAATGAGCCCCCCTCCCCAGGGAGCCTTCCCCTGGATAGTTCTATCTTAATTTATTGAATGTGTTCTGGAGAGGGCCTTGAGGTCAGAGGCACACTGATCTCTAGCTACGAAACTTCTAAAATGTTTAGTCTCTTAGCTTGACAAACAAGTCCAAAAATGTAAAGAAAAAGCACCAGAAATACAAAAGTTATAAAAAAGGTATAACAGGGGTATAAAAGAAAAGGCAAAAAATCTTAATGGCATCAGGTGAAGGAGTGAAGTGCTGACATGCAAATGGATGCAGAGAAGCTCCTGTTCCTCAGTCTCTTCCCCACTACCTCTTCCAACAGTAACTGCTCCAGCCATTATCTGTCTTCTAGCAGTGTCATATCTCCACAGCTCAAACAAGTTGTTCCCAGTGTACCCTGCAGGGAATTACTGCAAAAGTAGAGGAAGGAGAAAGCTGCATACTACAGGCTTGTTCACAAAGTTGTCCATCTTCAGTCCTGTTCAGAAATAGTAGGCTCAACCTCAATTGTCTATTATAAGTTTGTATCCCATCTTGGCCTGTTTAAGCCCATGAAAGTATCTGGGGACAACCTTGCTGTGCAAGATACTACTCTGTCAAAATAATAGTAATCAACTCCAAAATAAATACCTGAAACACTAAATTTTTTTGAGAATTCCATTCTAACACGTAGAGAAGAACATGTTTCATTGTGTGAGACATCATCACACACTCCTCAGACTTTCATACTATTGCTTGCTTCACATTTGATTTGTAACAGTAGCTAAAACTGCAGAGACTCACTTCCTGCCATGGTATGAAAGGTTTTTAGACCATGGAGTTCAGTGCATCTGGGCAGCTACTTTAGTGATGTGATGAAACAGAGCAGCACTGCAAGAGCAGGGTCTATGTTTTATGCATTTTTGTTCCTGGTGTGAACTGATATGATGTGAATCATGATGCTCTGTGGTATTAATAATCCATGAAGAGAATTCTCAAGCAGGGCTAAGAGGAAAGTTAACAAGGCAAATGCAGCCATTATGGTGTATTTTATTAATGAGTCACATCTTGCTTGCATCTCAGGTGTAAAAGATTCTCTTATTCAATAACCTCTGTATTAGAATATAATTAATATGTGCTTTGGAAGTGTATTTTCTTCTGGAGCTGTTAGAAATAGAGCATGCTCATAGAGTTAATGGCCACCTTGTTTTGCTGTCCCATCTGTCCCAATACCTGATGAAATAAATGAACTGGAGAGAAATCAAGATCAGTTACCTCTACTGCTCTCACCAGCTATTTGTTTTGTGTGTTACCACCAGAGGGTCAGGGTAGACTTTTTTTACAGCAGAAAACCTCGGTATCACAGAGGTGTTGTAGTAAAGCAAACTTTCTGTAAGAAAGAGCCGAGTTGGATGGATATCTTTAGGGAATGTAAAATACTGTTACATAGTTAATGTTAAGTGTGTTGGTCATAAGTGCTTCACAGAAATGGTTGTATTAATTAGTATGTTCACTAGAGAATTCAACAAATTGCGACTGAAGCTCATGCTCTGTTTTAGGGTATGGATAGAATATTAGAAATTATACAAATAATCTTTCTACTTCTTAAACTGAGAGAAGTATATTTAATATCTGTTGTTCTGACAGATAGAAATTGTATATCCGAGCTTTAACAGAAAATTTGACCTGTAGCTGTAATTTCTTACTATTAGGTAATATAAAGAAATTTCTTTGTTATGTTTTGATCTGCCCATGTTTGGAAAAATAGATTTAATAATCATGCAGGTGAATATTTTGTGATTGGCATAGTGGCTTTTTCTCAAAAAAGATGCAGTGGTTAGAGTGATCACTTAAGATCTGGAAACTAGGTCCTTGCTTTGCCACTGATTTCTTTTGCTGGATGATAAATAGCATAAGGAAATGGTGTATTCCAGTTTAGAGGTGTGTCCATCATGGTGATGATTCTGATTGTTGCTGAATAAGGAAATGAGGCTATTTCATTGAGTCATGAAAGTTTTACCTCTTCTGAGAAATATTTCTACAATGTTGCAATGGGTATGGTGGGGGATAAAAGTTGCATTTATATCCCTCTTTCTCTCTCTTTAATTTATTTATTTTTCAAATTAAATGACTTCACAAGATAAACTTCAGGATCGGTGCTTGCTACTCTATTTTTAAATGCTATTTTAACATTTATTTAATGTTTGGGAAACATTAAATCTGAAAATTATTCACTGCTTTTCTCTTTACTGATAGTTTCTCTTTATATAGTTAGAATGTTGCATTAGAAGGCTTGATAAACAGAGAAATGAACAACAGCCACAGTCTCCTCTAGTCTTGGCATGGGCTGTGTGATAAGAAGTTATCACATTTTAAATCTTGTACTGAAGACTGCAGGATTGCAGTCCTGGCAGCGTGTCCCTGTTGGTCACGAGAACCATTTGACTGCACTTTCCCGTAATGCTCCATTTCAGCACTAAGGGTTACAGGAAGGATTATAAGCATGAGACTGGCATGCATAAAATAAGTGTAATCATGGGATTTAAGATACTTCAGAATCTTGCAGTCGGTCCTTGGGCTCTATTGTTCTGAGGCAGTTTAAGTGGGCATTCATTGAAACATGACCAAGTATTTTATGGGCTACTTGTGAAAGGAAACTTGGTATGAAGTAAGATCATTTGCTTGCTTTATTTTATTTTCAGATAACTGATTTCTAAAAATAGGGAATGGATCATTTTCCTCTGCAGGGCTGTATAAGTTGCAAAATAAAATGGAATTCTAGCATAAATATTTGTGCTACATCTGGCACTTACTTTCAGGCTATTAGCTATTCCTGGAATCCAACTTCACCTGCTTTACAAATTCCTGCTAGTTGGGACACTGTGGGGTGCAGAGTGATTTCAAGTGCACTGATCTTGTTCCCTCCTTGTAGGTTACTATCATAACAGTACAAAAGTGGCTGTGAAGACTCTGAAGCCTGGAACAATGTCTGTGCAAGCCTTCCTGGAGGAAGCCAACCTCATGAAAACTCTTCAGCATGATAAGCTTGTTAGGCTTTATGCTGTAGTGACCAAAGAAGAGCCTATTTATATTATAACAGAATTCATGGCAAAAGGTGAGAAAAACATTGGATCTGTGTGCTGATTTGGGCTGAGGTAGAGTTAATTTTTCCTCCCAGTGTGTTTTGGGTTTGTGCTGAACACAGTGATGATAATACAGAGATGTTTTCATTGTTGCTGAGCAGGGCTCACACACAGCCAAGGCCTTCTCTGCTTTTTGTGCTGCCACACTGGTGAGGAGGCTGGGGGTGCATGGGAGGGTGGGAGGTGATAGAGCCAGGACAGGTGACCCCAGCTGACCAGAGGGATATTCCAGACCAGATGGCATCATGTTCGGTATGTAAAGTGGGGGGAAGAAGAAGGAAGGAGGCACATTTGGAGTGACAGTGTTTGTTTTCCCAAATAACCATTACACACGATGGGGCCCTGCTCTACTGGAGATGGCTGCACACCTGCCTGCCCATGGGAAACAGTGAATTAATTCCTTGTTTTGCTTTGCTGGTGTGCATAGCTTTTGCTTTTCCTTCTCCTGGTAATCTGTCTTTATCTCAGCCCAAGAGTTTTCTGCCTCTTACCCTTCCAATTCCCTCCCTGATCCCACTGGTGGGGAGTGCGTGTGCAGCTGCGTGGGGCCTGGTTGATGGCTGGGGTTAAACCACGACAATCTGCAAGCAATATTTTAGTGAACTCTTCTGGTTCTCCTAAACTAGTTCCCTTTCTTTTTAAAGAAAGGAATGATAGAGTTATTTTTGAATATTCAGATATTAAGGGAAGGAGCACTTATCCTTAAGATGGGCTGAGGCTTTAATTTTATGATCCATTGCTGCATTTGTGAGATAAACCATTTTTACAGTTTTCTTAAATGCAGCCTTTTCAATTGTTTCTGAATTAGAGGATAACCCCCAGAATAACTCTGGTTCCTTTGGACTCCCTACCTAACTTGTGTTTCTGGTATCATAGCAAGGCAATTTAAACAAACCTCAGGAATTGCCTTATTGCGGGCCTTGAATTGATAAAGGTGTGTGTAATAAAATGAATGAGGAACGGTCCTGCAAGGATGGCTGCACTACTAGAAAAGGACTTTATAGAGCATTACTACACAAAATCTGCAAAGTTTCCTTCTCAGATTATCTTGGGTGGTAGTTTTTCTTGTTTTGTTCTGTTTTCAAGCAATTTTGCTGGTAACTTCATGAACAAAAGTTGAGGCACTTGGAAAGGATTGATGTAGGTGATTCTCCTGACAGCTTTCCTGATGGTCCATAGAGTAGGTTACTTATCAAACTCAACACCATTGAACTGAGGGATGGTCTGATGGGAGTTTTCTACAGCCTGGAAAATGGCAAAACTTGAATGTCTGACATTCTGATTTGGGTGTTCCTGTTGTTAAATCATGCAAAGAGACTGTCTTACTGCAGTCAGCTTGAAAATACATCAAAACACTTCACTGCATCAGTTTTGTGATCCAGAAAACTGGGGAAATAATGTGACCTTTACTTTTGTAAAAAGCTGCACTGGCTTAATCTTCATCTGTCTTAACAGGAAGTTTGCTGGATTTTCTGAAGAGTGAGGAAGGAAGTAAATTGTTGCTTCCAAAGCTAATCGACTTCTCTGCTCAGGTAAAGTTTAAGAAATATGCTCAGAATTAATGGGGGTTATTCCTCTCAGAGTCTGAAACTTATACTGGGCCATTTTATCCTAAGGAATTTTTGCATTAAAAAATGTAATTGACAAATCAATTTTGATTAAATATGGTTATTTGAAAGGAGGAAATGGATAAAAGAGGTTTCAAAGGGAATATGTGGTTAGGCTTAACTCGTAGATACTGCTGGTGACCTGCTTAGATGGCAGCAGCACCCAGCTGCCTTCTTTTGTGAAAAGGCTGCTTTCAATTTAAGCAGCTACAAGTTGAAAGTGTAAGGACAAGTTTGTGAGTTTTCACTTAGCAGATTCCCTCAGTGTTAATAAATGTGTCATATTTTTTACTTCTTAGGTTAACTGGTCAAACTCCTCTTAACTTCAGTGTACTCTTCTTGATTTCAAGTTCTTTGGTAAACTATTATGAAATGGTGTTTCAGGTACTAGTACATGATTTATGAACCAGGATGATTGTTTCAAACTATACAAGTTATCTCTGTCTTAAATGAAACCTGAAGAGAGAGACTCCAGAGCAATTTGTGTGTCAAAGCCTGAATCAAAGGTCTCAGAGCCCGGTGTTCTGTCTTGGGCAGTTATCAGAATTAGGTGTCCAGGGAGGCATGTAACAAAAGTAGAGTAATAATTCTGCTTTTGCAGGTTGTATTTCATGTTAGTAGCAGGTAATTATGGCATTTCTGGTAGGTTATTGCAAACCAACCTTTTGAGGTAGGTTTTTTATGCACAAGAGTTTGCAGATTCTTGTACCCTATTAGGCTAACTTGTTATAACTCATGAGGAAAGATGGGAAAACATTAAAAGATGTAATAAAGCATTAGAGATTTATACCAAAAATTCACAGTATTATGTAAATGTTTTATGTAATTATTGCTATACAAATAATTATAAGATTAGATATTAGGAGTATTTCTTTAGCAAGAGAATTGTCAAACACTGGAACAGCCTTCCTAGAGGGGGGATCAATGCCCCAAACCTATCATATTTTAAGAGTCATTTGGTCAATGCCCTTAATACATGCTTTACCTTTTGGTTAAAGTGGCCTGAAGTGGTCAAGCAGTTGGACTAGATGATCACTGGAGGTCCTTTCCAACTGGAACTATTCTATTCTATAGTATATTATATATCACATATCCTTATACAGATGTTCAGTATATCAAATATAGATTTTTATTTCATGTAGGCTCCATGAAAGAGCTGTTTTTGCTGTAATTGTTGGTTTAGTGTGGCTATAGGCTCTCTAAATTTTCCAAACTCTTTGGGTAATTTGTCCTTGAGAATTTATTTTTAGTGGAATAAAAGCTTTGTAGATGTGGAAAACCTGCTGGATCTCAGGTCATGGTCTGAAGAGATGAGTAATAGTGGACAGAAAAGAAAATAAAAGGTAGCTTTGAAAATAGAGCGTAAAATTCAAGAGAGAAAAGAATATCTGTGAGCAGTGATATGAAAAGATACCTGAGATGTGGAGAGAAAAGCACACGTGGTTTCACAGAAGGCCTTGTTATTGGAGTTAGGGATGTTGTGTTCATTTTAAATTAATACTGTGTTTTTAGAAATTTAAGGCTTAAGAAGGTTAATGAACTAGAGAGCAACTCTGTGTACAACTTGGGTAAATCACTTCAAGATAACAGGGGCCAGAGATTGTCATTCACAAAGCTTTGAAGGTCAGGTCACTTCAAAGGGACATCATTTGTCACCCTGATCTGACAGCAACCTCTCAGAGCCAGTTCCTGCACTTGGCCCCAGAGGCCAGGACCTTGTGCTTCACAGGTGATAGGAGAAGTCCCTCTTGACATATAAGATGTAGACCATCAACAGAAATTCCTGAGTCTGGGTTGCAAAAGGGATGTTCAGGAATGCCTCTCTGAGGATTTCTGGCTGAGACCCAAACCAAACTTTGGAACAGAGATACCAGGATTTTTCTTATGGAAAGAATTTGTAAAGAGCCCTTAATGCCACTGTGTGATAACAGGGCTGTGTGGAATAGAGTTGCAGGCTGCATGTGTGTGGTTGCAGACCAGAGATTTTCCTCTGACCAACACAGATGTTCCACCAGTCTTCTCTATCTCTGACAGTCTGAATGTTAATTGATGGGTCTTTAGGATGGACAAAAATCTTTTCAGACCTCTGCTGAGGTAACCTGTGGATCACACTTTTCCAGAATGTTGGCTGTGTATAAAGGAGAACACAAAATGTGTGTAGTATTTTTGGTGTGACTCTGGTTTGTATAAATGGAACACTAATTTATTCTTACAGAAGTGATGTTAATCTCTTTGCAGAGCTAAGGTGAACGAAATTTGGAGAGATGTTTCAGAAGAGGTTAAAAATAACATGGAAGGAAGCTGGTGGTGAAGTTCTTAAAAGAGATCAGGCTTTTTTTTTTTCTGGTGGACACATGCTTGAGCTCTTCATTACTCTCTGATCACACCATTCTGGCAGGGCAGTTTGCCAGGCTATCCCAGCTTCTCAGGAGCACTGAAAATGCAAGAAATGGTAGCTGAGCATTCATCTATCTTTGCCTTCACACGTCTGTGATGTTACATGACACAGGAGGGACTGGGAATGGGAGAAAGGGAGAGGAGGATGTGGTCTCTGTGACTAAAGAATATAGTACAGGTATAGAATGTAGCTGGCTAAAGAATATAGTACAGGTACTTGTACAGGAAACCCCCAGCTGAAGCTGATTTTCCAAGTGAAGAGCACTGTGGGTAGTTGTTTGCATTGCCAGGCTCTTGGTTAGTGCCCCACTCACTGAGCTCATTACGCCTTTGCCTTGAAGAGTCTCGCAAAAAATATGTGTTTGCAAGAGGTGAAACATTCTGACTTTGCAAAATGAGGACTGCTCCTCTAGGTGAAATAAACAACTTTTAAAAAGTAAGGGTTTTTCAAGCAAGTGATCAAATACATTCCTGCTCTGCTATACTGACTTTGCTGTCGAGTTAGGTGAACACACCTGCTGATGGCCATTTTTGGCAGAGATAGCTGTTACTGGGTTACACTTACATCTGGTGCCTACTTAGAGCTGTGGATTCTGGGTTTTGATGGGTTTCTTTCTGTACTAATGGTCATGATTTATAAAATTAAGTTTGTTGAGAAGATGGCAAGAAGGTAGTGCTAGGAAGGTGGTCCAGCTCAGTTTCTAAAGCAACCTGCCCTCTGACAGAGCTGAAGATATCTCTTGTGTTTCAATCAGTGCATGTGAGTAGGAGCTGGGGGAGTCTAGTGTTAGATACGCCCTGGCAAAGACAGTTTTACCCATTAGAGATGAATGCTAGAAGTCTCTGAAATGAGAATGATTTAAGGGAAACTGAGTTTTGCAAACATATCTTCAAGCACATACTATCTGCTTTAGTACAGAGCAGAGCTGTGGCACCTCCCGTAGAAGTCAGCACCAGCCTGGCTCCTTCAGCACTAAAGCAACTGGAAAACTCAGGTTTTTATGAGTTGGTTTCTGTTGTGCCCCAGAGACAATTTACCAGAAGAGCCTCCATTTCTTTGCTTCCCATTTCTTGAATTCATAATTGTTCCTGTTTGATGAGATCTGTTGGAAGTGCGTGACACGAATTCAATGAACCTTTTGTGTGTGCAAACTCTTCCTGCTTCTTATGCAAATCCATTCTCTTCCATGTAGGACACACATGTGTAGTGGCTGTGGTTAGGAAAATGATACCTGTTTTTACTAAACAAACTCATAACTTTCGAAAGGGTCAAAGCTTTGTCCTAAAAACAGTCTTTCTTCTTCCCCATGCAGTGCTGATACTTTCATTAATTCTTCTGCGATCTACAGTTTGACTGGAAACTTCTTTCTGACTTCTAAGGCTGCAGTGCCATTGAAATAATAGTAAACTTAGAATAAAATTAATAGAGGTTTTTGGTGCAGTATTTTAATCCCTCTCTACCCTCTTTTTTAAAGTCATAGTAGAAAGTCATAAGTAGATTACAATTAATTTAAAATCTCATTTGGCATTGTGACATTTCCACTGCATATTCCTTTTCAGGCTTCTTTGATTTTTAATGATACACTCTAACGTTCAAGTGCATAATTATATACATTACTTTTATAATAATTTTTTTCCCTGTGAGTCTGCTTTGACTACATAGCTGCTTGACTGGGGGCAAGAGGAATATGATTTTGCAACCTTTCCTGACTTCACCTTTAGGATAAGCACTGCTGCAAACTGAAAATTGTTATTACACTGATGTATCATTTGAAGATATGTGTCTTTTGCAACAGTTTCCAGTGGCCAGATACAAAGGGTCTACACCCTCTTCATCGAGTCATGTGAAGATGAACTGTCTTTTTGAAAACTCTGTGATCAAAAAGTAAATTTTTTTATTATGCATCTGGACATTATTGAAAGGTACAGTTATTGAAAGGTTGATCCCAGACCAAAACAGCCCTGTCCAGATCAATAACACCTCTACTTCAAACCTTTCAAAGCTGCAGACAGTTTTTAGTGAGGCTTCTCCCTAGGAAGTGAGAGAATTACCAGATTTAAGGCAGCGCGGAACTCAGGGTATGCTCCATTATTTCCTCTGCTTAAAATGCACCAACAGGATGCTTGTGTCCACCCTAAGTGTTTTGCACTCATTCCAATCTGATTTTTGGGTTGCTTCACCTGTTTGGCAAGAGCATCCCACCAAGCTGTGGGCCCAAGCAGCCCACATGGGCAGCTGGGAGTAGCTCTGAGGCCACTGTCCCACGCCCACCACGACTTTTAGCTGAAGCTTTACAGAGGTTGGCTTATGGAGTGATGGATTTCTCCTGGAGCACTTTTCTTTCATTCCTACCCTGGGTGCATAGTTGCTAGTATGTAGAGATTTGTTTGGGTTGTTTTTAGAAAGATTTAATTTGGGTATTTCTGAAAGTGTGTCAGTGGTTCATTAAAGGTGACAGGGAACTGCTCCTTCTTGGCAGTAACGCTTGTGCAGTGTAGGCAGAATTCTCTTTTAAAGGCCACAAAACCTGTTCCTGAAGCCCAAATTAGCTTTCCCATCCTGCTCCTGAATAGAAGTTACATGTAGCTGAACAGTCTTGACAGGTACCAATGATCATTAAAAGAGAGGGGAAAAAGGCTTTAATTTTCTTTTGTTCATATGAATTTCTCTAGCATTAACATTTCATTTGGCAATGAAAACCCAACAATAATCATTAGAAGTTATCACATGGGCTCTGGCACCCATTCCCTCAATCAAAAAAATCTCAATTTTTTTCTTTCTTCTTCTCCTATAAGCAAAGGTTTAGTATGACCAGATGTGTGAATTCAGTTGTTTAGTCACTGTGTTTCCCCTCCTTCTCCCGTTCAAAATTCCTTGCTATTAATTTTTTCCTACTTTGGAATCTTCTGCATTTTTCAGTGAATCTAGCACAAATAAGAGAAAGTAAAATGGTTTTTCAATGGCTTTTCTTGGTTGGACTTGGAAAATAAATGTTACTATCACAAATGTTTCTTTTGTCAAGTGATTCTTCATTCCCTATCCAGCAGTTTACCCAAATGTTAAATCTGTACAGGGAAGAAGGAGGGAAGCTGATTCCTCTGTGGTGTTTGATGTATTTTTGGTGGCATTACCAGACCTGTCTGCATTTTGGGTGTCTCTGCCATGCTGACCAGTCCAAACTCAGCATCAATCTTGCAGCAAAACCTTCCCTTTCATCTCTGCTTCCTCCCCAAACCCAAGTAATGGCATGAGGAGGAGAGAGAGGCAGAGCAGACTCTGAATTAAATACTGCTCTTCTGTTGTGTCAGTAAGTCCCTAAAAAACTCTCAGTGGCAATTATTCACTAGTAGCTACTTCCTTCATTATTAAATGTTTCATTTATTTCTAGAAAATGTGAAATGCAGGTGTTGCTCATTCTCTTCATCAGGGTTTCTTCTTGGTTTAGTGTGAGAACCCCCCTGCATTGTACAAGGGCAATATCACACTTCTCTATAGAATATATCTGACTGTAAGAAGAAGTTTGCAGTGGAAGGAAGTGGGAGGGCAAGTGGCTCTATTTTTCCATTGCTTAAACTGAAAAAGAGGAACAAAGACTGTGTAGTTTTGTGTTGTAAGTGGTGGCAGTGTGTGCCTTGGCAGTACCCCTTGGGGACTTTTAAAAAACGAATAAGCAGAAGTGATGTTAATGTTCTCTTCAAATTTGGCCAGCTGCTCCTGCCTGCTTTACTGCACTTTCTGTTGCTGGGGAGGGATCTGTGCACTTGTCTGCTCCTGAGGTGGAGAGGAAGGAGCCTGTGATGAAGGTGCCAGGGACTGGCACTGGTGAAGTGCCCTCACTGCTTTATTGCTGCTCTATTGGCAAATCTGAGGGCTTGGCTGTTCCCCAAATCATGTGGCCAAGAGGGGTCTGTCACCCACCTGCAGACATCCCAGAGAGGTACCTGTGGTACAGGTGGAACCATGGCCCTTGGCTGGGAATGTGCTGTCAACAGGCTGGCAAGAAGGATAAAAACTGATGGCTCCCGAGTATGGGGTTTCTTTTTCTTTTTTCTTAGCTCCTCTTAAATTTTTCACAGAGTACAGTCTACACTTCAGTTTTATTACCTTGAGTTTAGAAACTACTCTTTCAATTTCTTTTTTTTTTTTTTTTTCCTGAAAAGGAAAATGTTTTTCTTCAGGGAAAAAAAAAAAAGGTAGTGTGGAAAAAAAATCATCCCCTGTGCATATTTTGAGGATATTAATCCTCTTTAATTTGGTTTGGAAATCAATTTGGACTGCTGAAATGCAGATTATATTTACTTATGATACTATCTGAGAGCCGGCTGTTGCCAAACACTCCGCATGTATGAACAGGTACATGTTGTTGTAGAAGAAAATACAGTTGTTTCCCCTATCTTAGTAATTGTTTCCTGATTGTCCAGGCCTATTCTGGGTAAATAGGAAACTGTTGGGTTTTTTTAACTTTCTCTGCACTTTATCAGTACCTGCTTCATCAGAACACCTATATCCTAAGTGATTAATTCCTTCTACTTTCTTAGTATTTAGAAAATAAAGTGGTTAATAATTTAGGAAAGAGGATATTTTAATAGAAATCTTAAGAACATTTTATTCAAGATTCTGTTTCAGGAAATGTCTTTCATACATATCTAATCCTGCCAGCTGTTATTCACCCAAATAATTCTTTCAGAGCTGCTACTGTAAGCAGAATTTTGCAGGACTGGATCTGCACATAGGTTTTCCATGGCAATCCCCCCTTTCCTAGCTTCCATCTAAAAAATGCTCCAAAGACACCAATAATGAATAAATGTGGCTTTGCTGATACCTTTGAAGAAGGAGGGGTCAGACCTGCTAATGGAGCTATATGGTATTGACATATCAAAGTAGATTTTCTTTTGGTTACAGATTGCAGAAGGGATGGCCTACATAGAAAGAAAAAATTATATCCATCGAGATTTGAGAGCAGCAAATGTTCTGGTTTCGGACTTACTGATGTGCAAAATTGCTGATTTTGGACTAGCGAGAGTCATCGAAGACAACGAATACACAGCAAGGGAAGGTATGTATCTTTAGTTTGGTCTTTAAAGCTTCAGCCTCTGGCAGGCAGTGAGGCTGTGGCTAACAGAAATATGGTCACCAAGGACAGAAAGTGCCCTAACAGCTTCCTAGGGGCAGCACTCCAATGCCAACAACTTCTAAAACAAATAAAGGAAACCAATAACCTTTCTGGGCTGCCCAGGCTTTTTGAGGGGTTTATTTGAGGAGTTTATTTTAAATAAATTTGAAAGACAAAGACAACCGAGAGTACTTAACTGCACACAATTTTCTACATTGAGCAAAGTAATTGCACAGTCACAGCTTCGATCTCACAGAATTACAGGCCAAGAAGCTCTGATCTTAAATTCTCTTAGCATCCTTAAGTGCCATATGGACCTCCTTTCACTTAGGGAAAGGAAGAAACCCTAGCAGGTGTAGTTGCTGGCAACAAGAAAAGCTTTAGCAGAACTGGTTACCTTTGGAAAGTGTTTTAGGAGCTGCAGCAGTAATTTGCATGTTCAGCAGCATTGGAAGGCTGGGTCATGTCCCTGCTCAGCACACGGATGGGAGGTAATGGGGTCAGGACTGGCAAGAGGGAAAACATGCTATGAAAGGTGAATGTCTGGGGTTTGCCATGAGTGTTTTGCTGAAGTTGTCAAGGATCCTTTCAAGAAGGGCACTGTTGGCTGTAGTGAAAAGTTTTTATTTATGCTTCCATGCATAAGGGTAACTTTCCAGAGTGGTTTGTTGGCTGGTTTTCCCCTTCTCCTTTTAAAGACACCACCTCAGGTTTTCACAGAGTCTGGATGGAAACTGTGGCAACGTAGGGCAAGAAGGAAAGAACTAAATTATGAAGAAGAAAGAGAACAACGCACTACAGCTGAGATTAAAGGAAGATGAGCTATTCAGCAGTCACTGAGTTATAGTAATTCCATAGATCAGAGGGAAGGGTCTGATTAAGCAGTTTTCAGAAATACAGACCTATATCTCTGGGGTTTAGCTAGCTCTGGACATTGTATATTGATTAAAGTAACTTTTCAGGTTATAAATTTTTTATGTCAAGTTTCTTTGATGTGCTTTCTGCTATCAGAAAAGTTTCCTAGCTCACCTGCTATTTTGTGCCAGAAAGTTAAAACAGGCTAAAATGGGCTTAGAGACACTCTGCTTGTATTACTCCTCATTGCCAAAAGAATTAATGTAGTATTCACAACAAAGGCTGCCTGAATGTTTTTATTTAACTGAAAGGAGTTTGCTTTTATATGGCAATTTCTGGAATCAGTTAGATATGAAAGACAATAATTTAAGATACCAATTTTTAAGGTATGTTTTGCTACTGCTTCTGCATCTATCTTATGGCTGAATGTGAAATGGATTAAAGTGACTGTTTGAGACTGTACTTTCTTTTTTAGGTGCAAAATTCCCTATTAAATGGACAGCACCAGAGGCAATTAACTATGGATCTTTCACTATTAAATCTGATGTGTGGTCGTTTGGGATTCTCCTGTATGAAATTGTCACATATGGGAAGATTCCTTATCCAGGTATGGGCCTTTGGTTTTACTCTCTATTTATGCTTTGGTGCTAAGAAGCAAAGAAAATATTCAGGGAAAGAGCTAGCATCTGACAGTGGTGACACCAATGATTGGAAAAATGTCTTGCAGGTAATCTTACTGCTTTGAAAACTTGGTCATTGTATGTGTAAGACACATGCCTCTCCAGGGTTAATTTTAGCAAACAGACTAATGGCACCATGGATCATTTTTATATATTCTAAAGATGCCACAACTGCAGGAAATGCAGACCCTGCATTTATGACATCCCTGCTTTGTGGACAGAAACACAGTTTCATGGCAAGGATGTAGTGCTGCTGCTAGGATGACAGTGCTGTTTAAGCTGCTGGGAGTTGTAATAACTCCCATATTATTTAATAATAATATGTGAAGATACTAAGAAAGCATGTTTTCACAAGCAAGTAGGCTGTAATAATTTGTCAGTGCTAGCTAGTCTAAACAAATATGAAAGCAGATCCTAGCACAGTGTTGAGGTACCACTAGGAATATTTACTATTTGTTGTACCATACAGTCAGGTACAAGGCCACAGAGGTGGGTACATCAATGTAGCTGCATTGGGTAGCTGTGAGATGGTCATGTGCTTCATGTTTCATTTTATATTGTTAAACAAAATAGATATTAATGTTTCCAGCACACAGAGACACCTTGTATGAAGGGGTTTTTTATGCACATAAAATTGTTGCATCTCAGGCATAGATGATTAATTCTGGACAACAGACTGCATTCATTTAAGCTTACTGAGGTTATGTGAAATTGCCATAAATTCCCTTCTCCTGTGGGCAAATGAGGAAAGTACAGCCATGTTCACCTGTGCTGCACAGCTCATAGGCAGAGTAACTTCTGAGAAGAGCCTTGGGATCTTGACAGGAAAGGGAGACCAGATACTTCATGCAAGCAAAGCTTTCCCAGTGCTTCCAGAGCAGCAGCTCTTGCTGTTTAAACAGTGAAAACATTTTCACCACTTCCTGAGCAGCTGGAATTCTGCATCCTGAACTTCCAGAGATGGTCAAGAGGCAGACCCAGGTCCCTGAAATGACAGTAGGCTGAACACCTCTGGGCGCAGGGAAACAGGAAAACCTGTGAGGCTCAGGCAGTGGTAAAGAGGTGATGGCAGCCAACTTCACACTGTTATGGAAGAACATAGTGACTTCCCATGCAAGAGGTAGAGCCAGACTTTCTCATGGCACAGTTCTAGGCCAGGAAGACACTTAAGCTCAAGACTAGCTCCGTTACACTTCAAGAGGTGATAGGGCTGCTTGCACAGCTAGGTGCTCTGGCTCAGTTTGTAGGTGAGGGCTATGAAATATTTGAAAGCACAGCAGGTCCTCTCAAAGCTCTTTTCAAACACAGCTCAGGTCCCAAGGAGGGATCAGATGGGAGCTGTGTGCAGCCAGGTAATGCATGGCTCTTCCCGCAGTCAAGATACCTTTTTTCCCTGTTAGCACTTGCCTGTGTGTACAGACAGTTGCCTGCACTGAGCTGGGCTCACAAGATCATTTCTGAAGAATTTCTGCTTAGAAAATTGTCCCTCTCTGAGCAAACCAACAAGCTCACCTGGAAACCAGCATTACGAAAATACAAAACTCAGTCCTATACTTACTTCTGCAGCTAAGTCTGCTCTCTCTTTACCTTCATAAACCATATCATGGTTTTATTTTAAGATCAAAGTCAATCTGTACAGCAGACATGGTACTGCTGCACTGCTGTGGGAAAATCTCTCTTCTAGGGGAAGTCTGGGCAATATGTTTTTTTAAATGTGGGAGCATTTTTATGAGCACCATAAATACTCCGTGCACTGTGGATTCATTTGTCGACCAGCCGTTACAAATGGAAGGCTCTTGACTGCATATTGGAAGATTTTAATAGTTTGCAGGTATTGCTTGCATTAAAATGGAAGGGAGATATGTACCTATTTTATATAAAGTATAAATTGAAATAGCCTGTTAGACTGAACGTTGATTCTGAGAATCAGAATCACAGCAAAATACATGTGTGACCAATCTGCTTTACATGAAGAGATGTGACAGATTTGGGCAAATTACCCCAGCATGGCAATAGTAACCTGGTGATAGGTTGTAACCAGTAGCCACTGGAGACAAACAGTAAATTGATCTTTCAGTTCTAATGGGAATGCTTCAGAATATTATTTTCAATTATTAACCAGCTCTAGCAACCAGAGTATTCAGCATATAGCTGCATATGAAACAGTTTGAGTTGAAACTGGCAAGTAGCTAATACCTGTAGGCAACTTGGCAGGAAGCATTTCCAGCCAAGAAACTTGGAGCTTTTGTGATCTTTGTTCTTAAATTCCAACAGCTGTTTCTCTTCCTGAGAAACTCAAAGCCACTAGTGGAACTACAGTTTCAGGAACTACCTCTGAAAAATGAAACAAGTATCTGATTCTCTGGGCACATAAGTTGAATTGGTTGTTAAAACCTGATTTCTGGGTGATTACTTAGCATGTCAATACAGGCATTACCCATACTTGCATTCCAGTTATGTCTGCTGTTCTTCACAAGGTATGACCCTTTCTGTACAGTGGGATTCTTCCTCCATACCACCATGTTCACATCATTACCCAGGCCCTAACATAAAGAAATGTATCTTTGTGAAACCTAATGGGTACTGCAGCATAAATTAACAGACATGTACCAAAACTTAGCATTCAAGAGGGTTTTAATAAATATGTATGTGGGATATATTTCTTTTACTGATTAGGATGTAGATATGGTAAGACAGGTAATTCTTTAGCTACAAAGAGAAAAAATTGAAATAATTTTTAAAAGGTAAAGTTAGACAAGGAGCTATTTTGAGAATACTGCTTGGATTGTGGGTAACCCTTTTTGTTTTAAATAAAACCCCAAACACAGGGAAGTATGTACATGATTTATTTACTATGGGATACTGATAAGGGTGTTTTTATTTTTTGCTTCTGACCTCAAATGATTATTAAACAGGTAGTTTTCCTGCAGGGTAGCTGAAACACAGGCTTTGTCCTTAGCATTCAGAATGTAACAATTGTTCCTGCAGAGAACAGATCTAAGCACAATCCTATGAAGTACTTAAACCCAAAAAATCATCCCCATTCTGCACAAAAGCCCAGTAGCAGCAGTCTTCATGTAGCACCACAGTTAACTAATATTTTGTATGGTAGGAATAACTGTTTTACTGCATATATTATATACAATCCATTTCTTTAAGCTCAAGCAGTCAGATCACTGCTCTCTATAAAATGCTTTATTGTCTTTCTTCCTGAATTTAATTTGTCTCTATATAGCAGTAATTCCTTACTCTGTGACAACATGCCCTTCCACTACTTCAAAATACTTCTTTTCTGCACACACACAGTATTAGTTCAGGAAAACTTCCCTCCTCCTTCCAAAGAGGAACTGAAAATACAAAAGATGTGCCCAAAGTAAGCACTTTGATCCAGACTCAGATTACAGGGCTGAGGGTATTTTTGGAAAAGCTTAAAGCCAACAGGCTTGAGCTGAAGTCAGCTATATGAACTATGGTCATCTTGAATAATCCAAGTAGTTATACTGGATAAAGTTGTCATTTGGTTGTAATTCAAATGTGTCCTTACCTGCCAAGTGGCTTAAATCACAGCCATAGCAGTCAGATAATACATACAGAGGTCTGCACAGTCTGCAGCAACAGCTGCACAGTCACCAAGGGCTCAGGGGAGCACCATATCTGCATCTCCACTGCTGACCTTGCTCAGAGCAGGACCCATCCTGCCTGCTCTCAGCCAAGCAGAGCTGCTCTCCCTCCACCTCTGGGGGGCTGGTGTGTGCAGGAGACTGTCCTGCATGGACCTGACCAGAGGCTGCATGGCCTGAGAAAACCATGAGGAGCTGTAATCTTGGGCAGAACTGCACCACATGGAGCATTTAGCCTGAGGAGCAGCCAGTGGCTGTGGGGTCTGGGATACCCTTTCGAAAGGGAAGGCCTTCTCTGGGGAATGCAAGTCTCTGGACTGAAGCACAGGTGCTTCCTGCATGCCCAGCCATCAGAACAAAGAGCAGCCACTGAGTACAGAAAAGAGTCTGTGTCCAGAGAAGGTAATGCAACCAGGTTGATTAGATTTGCAGGGGAAGGGACAAGCCCAAAGGCAGGTTTCTGGGTAGGAAATGATGAGCCTGAAATAGCAAAAGCTGGCCCCAGTGTAGCTGACCTTCTGAGAGTAGGTGTTGAAATTATTCTGTGAACCAGTTTCTCAAGGGTTTGATAAAGAGGGGAGGGGTGACAGGAAATAAAAAAGGGGGGAAGAGGATGGAGTCCACAGCAGGACTCTCTCATGTGACACGAGCTGGCATGTGAGATGCAAGATGCACTGCTGGTACTTACAGTTCTTATCCTCTGAAAGAAAACCATAGCAGGGAAAAAAAGCAAAGCTCAGCACAGCTAGCAAGATGGTTTTGCATAACAGGAATGGGACAAGAGGGGAAATTGCCTGTTACAATTAATGATTTCATGAGTGACTCTCCAGTATTTTGCAATCAGCAGCACTTACACAAAAGCTGATGTAGAAGAAAACCTGAAATTTTGGGGTGGGGTGACTGGCAATGTGATCAAACAGGGACACTGCTCTCCATCTCAGGGTGGATGGGGCTCCAGCAAGCAGAGCAGTACCTCTGCAGCTAGAGACGAAGGCTGGTGCCAGGGCAAGCTTTTGCTGGAAATCCAAACACCACAGGAAGCAGAATAAATGGGGGCAGGGTTGGTCAGAAGAACCAAACAGAGGTGGTTTCTGGAGACAAGAATTGTGATTTTTCCCAGAGTCTTTTTAGACTTGGAGCTAAAGAGGTTGTGATGCTCAACTACAGAAATGGAAATGTTCCCACGAGGATTTTCAGAGCAAGCCCCTCATTGCTGGTCCACACCTCAACCTTGTTTCTTGAACTCATGCTAGGAGCTACCTTTAACAAGTAGCAAGGGTCGTGTAGCAGTGGGTGAGTACCTTTAGAGGGAAGTAAAAAAAACAAGAAAAAATAACTTCTCTAGGAATGGAGATGATTTGATGAAATCTTTCTTCTTTTTTTTTTTTTGTTTAAGGTATGAGTAATTCAGATGTGATGGTTGCTCTTCAGCGTGGGTACCGAATGCCACGCATGGAAACCTGCCCAGCTGAGCTTTATGATATCATGAAAACATGCTGGAAAGACAAAGCAGAAGAGAGGCCAACATTTGATTATCTACAGAGTGTGCTTGATGACTTCTACACAGCAACAGAAGGGCAATATCAACAACAGCCATAGAACAAAGAACAGTTTTTCTATTGCCCTTGATCATTGGCACAGACTATCTTTAGGACAGACTGCTCAAAACAGTTACTTCATGAATTCAGATGTCTTAACTGAGTGTGGAAGCTGAAATGCTGAAGGAAAGAATAATTCTGCAGAGAAATAATAATGTTTTTATTTGGTTAAAACAATTCCTCTAAAGCTTCAAGTTCTCCTTAAAGGCTTTGTGTTTTGCATCTGTAGAAACAGCCCAAAGCGAACAGGCTTTTTGGGGTGGGGAAGGAAAAGGAAGGAAAGCAATCATGCCCTGGTACAGCTTGACAAGGCCTTCTTAGGATCTTAGTCGTGCAGTATGTTACAAGGAGACCTTGATAAAACACTTGAGAGGATGCCTGAACAGCTGTTTTCAAAAGAAAAAGTCACAAGGATGACCTTACAGATTTAAGACATGGTGATGTTCTTAAATCATTTTTTAAATACAGCATACGGCAAAAATTATTTTTATATCCTTGTTGTTTCACATTAATATCAGGCATATTGTCAGCTCTTGTAAGACTCTCTAAACAGTGTCAAGGTTTCCTTTGAGGAAGAGTTATGTATGTAATTCTTTACACTGAAAAAAGTTCTGGTTTACTGCTGTAAAAGCCTAAATTTAAAATAATTTTCAAAGCATTGCGAAACCATCAGACATGCAGAAGTGCAAGATGAACACACATGGCTGCAGACGTGGCAGCACACCTCACTCTGTGTTCAACCTTCAGCTTCCCACAAGGCCAAAGTCATCATCTGAAGTCCATGGAAAAGCACAGGATTTTGAAGGAAGTTAATACTTTCATTGCAGTCGCTGAAACTGTTACCAGTGAAAATATTTTAGTCTTCATTTTTAATCCTCTGTGGTTATTCAAGAATATTCCTTATATTTTTGCTGCTTTAATCAACTAACCTCAAATCTGTTTTAAAGCTAAAACTAGCTCTAGCACTATCAAAAACAATTTGTGGAAACATGCAATAGGATATCAAGTTACATTGCAGTGACACTGTAGTTTGTTGCTCAGTATTACAAATCTAATTCTTAAAGTGAAAGCAATTTGCTAATCTCTTTACATTGAGTTGTTCTATCAAATTACTTACCCAAACAGATGAGCTCATGCAGTTGCAATGTAACCATAGCACAGATTACTTCTTTTTCAAAGTGACACTGGTTCTTACAACTGAAACCCAGTACACACCTTTGCCATCCTTCAGCCCAATTATTTAGGCAAATGGTACTTTGCAGAAGCTTAAAACCTTTCTGATAAAGCTTCAGTGTGCCTGCAGTTGAAGTTCAGCAGCAGAAGTATTCATGGCTTTTCTTTTCTAGTGGCTTCCTTCAGTCAAACTGTGCAGTTTAAACAGACTATCAGTTAAATATGTAAATAGTTTCTATTGTATGGTGATTTTTAATTTTAATAAACACTTAATCTGAAGCAAGTTGTATGGTAGTAATTTGAGATAGAACAAACAGCTAATGTTCTATCCAGTGGTAGCTTCATGTGGAACAGGGGAATCTCTGATTATCACCACTACCAAGATTAATGGATTCTGCTTTCCTTACATCCAGTCACCTTTGAGAAACTGAAAAGGACCAAACCAACCATTCTTGCATCCTTCTTGTGGTTTCTTATTGTCCTGGAGGGCATGAAGAAAAGAACCAGCCCTCAGCTGTCCTTGAAAACAGCTTCTCACAAGCCTTTAATGTAATAGCTGCACTGTCCTGTAGCAGCTGAACATTAACAGTTCAGTACTGGCCAGTACTTCACTACAAGCTTCATTTTATTTTAAGACTAAAAAAAAAAACAAAAAAACAACCAAAAAAAACCAAAACCGAAAACCTCAAGATAATGTAACTTTATCTTTCAAACCATTTCCTGTAGGCAACCAAAGAGCTCTGGGAAGTAAGAGGGAACAGAGAAAGAACAGTCGCTCAGGGAATAGGAGGTTATAGTTAGTGTTACATAAAGTTGCCAAAGTTGCTAGACAGGCTGCCAAGGTGTAGCACTAGGTAGTTTGAAATGGTATTATGGAAATTTTCCAGTATTAGCCTTTTCTGATGATTTTTTAACTTCTGTTTGAATTGCTTTTCCTAAAACAATTTGTACATAGCAGCTTTCTTATTCAAGGCATCAACACTCAGTGTTTCATATAACTACACCAAAATATTTTTTAATAGCTGGAATAGTTTATGTGGGAGTAGAAAAATATTTTAGAAATTCTACCTTGCAGGGATTATAGGCCTTCAGAACTACTAAAGCCAGATAACCCTGTATTTAACAGAAACAGTTCAAAACATGAGAAAAGCAGCGGCTGAAGTGCGACAGCCTTGTTAAATAGTTGTCAGAGTGGTAACTGATCACAGACCAGCCCGAAACTCCTAATGACCGGGCAGGAGGAGTCACAGCAGAGAAGGGCTGAGCTCCGTGTCACACGGGAAGGCTGCACCACCTACTGTCTCCCCAGGGAGGGTGAGGTTCTCCCTTTGAACTTGGTCCCCTTCCACTATGAGAAACACCATCACAGGGAGTGATCAATCCAATTTACTTACAGATTCTCCAGCAAGCCTCCAGCAATTACAGGCATTGTACTTTCACAGTAGTTAAAAAAACCCTCACCCCCACTGACTGAAAGGGCTCTAAGAAAACTGTTTCAAATTTTATCATGCTCCAGTCTTCCAACCTTAAGCTACTAGATAAAAGCTAAGTAATATAAAATCAAGGATATGATTCTTTCAACTCAAGATCATCCTATATCAATCACTATCATTATTTGAGCTCTAATTTTATGATCTTTCCTTATCTTGGTTTTGCTGATTTATAAAATGAAGTGTCAGAGCTGAATTTAGCAATGGAAAATTTTATTAAATAGATTTTTCAAAGTTTAATGCATATTCCTAGTGGAAATTCAAATTATATTAAAACAAATTTGTTTACAAAGCCAAGTTAGCTGGAAAATAGCAAGGAGCTGGATAAGATCTCATTTCATTGCCTTCTTTAGCAGTTTGCTTAGTTTCATCCCAAGAAGGGAGTCAGGTCAGAACCAGAATATTAACTGGAGAACCATGCTATTTTAACTACTTGGGATTAATTTTACAAGCCATCTGATTTCTAGGAATCAGCAATTAAATAAAATAATTTAAAAACATAATGAACAGCAGATGAGGGACATCCCAGTTTGCATGAACCACACATTTATCTGTACAGAAGAACATGACAGCAGTTACTCCAGAATTAAAATATATGTATTTCTCAAATCACATCCCTATATCAACATTAAAAGCACATGTCTAGACCTAAACCTTAATAGCTCTAAATTCAACCCAGATTCAATTTGAAAAGTTTTGTATTAAACATTTTTTTGTCAGTCAACGTGACAGTGAAGATGGCATCTAAGAGTGAGAGCTACCAACAGTTTAAGACTGATAAAGAAGCCCAGTAATTGCACACCTTGATTTATCAAATGCTATTCCTTTGCTTTATGAGGCAACAGTACTTGTTTTCTTGAATAGGGTGAAGCCCCTTCATACTTCCCCCAGCCTTTACCAAGAGGTGTACTAGCAGTGGATGCTACTGTGGATTTCAGGTTAGCCAGCAAACCTCTCCTGGGTTTCTGCTGTTTTGACTCCTCTACAAAGAAATGCTTCTTCCGTTCTTCAAGCTCTTTTTGCAGGGAAGACACTGTTTCTTCAAGCTCAAGAACACGTTTAGCCCAGTTCTGAAGACTACTCATTTCTTGATCCTATGAGGATAAGGCTGTGTTAAGTATGTGAACACTGCATGGTCTTTCTCATGCAGTTAATTTTCTGGTTCACATTATTTTACTAAATCCATTAATACCCTTGTTATTACTGTGTCATATGGCTATTCAGTACCCATTTCCTCTAAATGACATCAAAGTAATTAAAAACCCAGCAAACTAGAGGGCCATAAAATCTAGTTAGAGACCAAGTCTGACTAAGAGACTGATGTTAAAATGCTTAGCCCCACTATGCAAAGAAGAGATGATGTTCTAGGAACCAGATAAAGGTGGCTTTCCTGCCTTGCAATTTCTGAAAGCAAAACTGGTCAAAATCAAAACTCTTACATTGTAAGTCTGCTAACCAGGACTGAATAAATGCTTTGAGTGGGCAAAACACAGTGTTAAATATGCTCTCTAATCTCTGTGATTAACAAAATCACTTTCCTATTAAGAATGGATAGGAAGGTAACTTCCAATTAAGAAACTCAAGTCAATTTTCAGTCTCAGATTTAAAGTAAAAATATGCAGAAAGTAATGTAATGTTCAAAGAAAGACATCACTAAGCAGTTATTATACCTGCCTTGCTTCATTTGCAGATTACAAGTGAGGTATAGATTCAAGGTATCAAGAGTTCCAAAGTTTCATTCATTTTTATATAGAAATCTGGTTGATATCTGAGGTCAGATGCTGTAGACTTTACGAAGTCCCTGCTTTTGAATGAAAGATGCCTATTTCTGTATTAACCAGTTCACCTGCCTATTATCTCATCCACTTTGGCCACCTCTGGCAGGACTGTCAGGATAGCATATTAAAGCCATAGATCCTTGGGCCTTGTTGCAGCAACACTTGTGCACTGACACCTTGCTTGCCTCAGCAACATGCCTCATGATGAGTTCTAAGTAGCCTTTTCTTTGCTTGACAATAATTCATGACATCTTTAGATTAGCAGGCTTTGGCAGCACAGTTACCCTATTGACAGAGTCTATCACTTAAGTTGAAAAATGAGTTTTGTCTTACAAGATTCAAAGTCAAGTAGTGAAACACGAGGGCTCTGAGCTCATAATTCAGGAAGTTAAACAAAAAATGCTGACATCGAAACAAATTGCTAATTTAAACAGCATTTTTACATCTAAAAAGATGCAGAAGCAGCCAGTACAACTATAGATACAAGCCATATAAAGTTGCTTTTAAATCATTGACAAACCTTGAGCATGATTGTGTGCTTCAGTTGACTGTTTTCTTCTGCCATTTTTCTGTAGCCTTCATTAGCTTCTAGCAGGGTTTCATTTAGTTTCTGTATTTTAAACTTCAGAGATTTTATAAGCTGAAAATAAAGACCATACACATGGAAGTTCAAAACAGCATGTTTTACATTAATTTTGTTGATGACTACAACAGTGCAAACTGCAAGATCAAAACAAGAAAGTCTGCTTCTCTCAACCTCCTATGTCCCAGGTCATCATTTCAGGTGATAAAATACAGCTGAAGCATTCAAAGGTTGTTGTGTTGAAGCTACTATGATTTACAGATCTGTCAATCAGCAAACAGTGGCACAGACTAAGCTGCATCTGCAACAGCCTGCTCCATTTCAGTAAGAGTAATTAAAAGAACACTTTTGTCTCATTAACACTATTCATATAAAGAATTGGAGCATAGTTACCACAGGAGACCTCACCTTTCTGATGGGAATATTAATAGATTGAGCCCCAAGAGGCAAAAGAAACTCTGAAGCAGAAAAATTGATGGTATCATTAATTTATTTCTGCAAAGTTGCTAAAAAAACTCACACCCTTTGCCCATGTTTAATGGCTGAATGGGAAGAAAAAAAGTGGTGAATTACTCATCACACATGCACTGATCTTTGAGGCAAAGCAGCAGAAAGGCTGGAACCAGCTGGTTTAAAACCTTCTCACCTCAGTATTGCCAGGTATCAATCTCATCATTAGCCCCACAAAACAATCAATAACTGTATACCCAGAACAAGCATAAAAGCCAAACTTCCACCAAAATTTGAAAGTGACATAGGAAAATGATGTAGGGCTCTCAAAAACAGGAGTGGAAAACAAATGCTAGGGTCATAACACGAGACATTAAACTTGTTAAGGAAAAGCAAGTTATTTTTTGAGTATTCTTTCTCAATAGAAAAGGATTTAAGTTCACTTTCCATTCACATGGTTTATTACAACCAGCTGAAACTATTTCTCCAATCCCTACTCTTATTTGATATTAGAGAAAGAAGCAAGACTTGTCTCTGCCCCTTCTCCCCATCCTCTTTAAACATGGGAAACTAGCTGTAGCCTTACAAGAAGATCACTCAAGGAACAGAATAAAAATGCATACTTAAAAATTAATGTTTTCCATAACACAGCCTGAAGCTCATAATTCCCACCTCTATATGCTATTCAGAACACCAAGGTCTTGTTTAAAGAACAGAGACATTCACCTTTACTTGAATTTAGGGTGAAAGTGGAGTTCAGTACTTCCAGGAAGGACTGCTTTAAAGCACTGTTTTGATTTTAGATCTAAACTTACCAGATTCTGTAAATGTTCCCCTGTTCAGAAGCAGGCAGCATGTCAGGAAGGAAAGCACTGAGGTCATGGCAGCAATATTTACAATAAACTCCAACATAAGACTAAACATACTTCCAACTTGCACCACATTTACCAGGACTTGTTACAGTAGCAGATGGCTTCACAGACTAGAATAATGCCAGAACAGCCTCTAGCAAAAGTATCCACAACTTAGCAAGGGCTTTTTTTTTTATAAACTCAATGCCCACTTGCAGGAATCTTCAAGCTTTTGTCTACAATGCAGCAATGCAGATCTTTAAGCCTTGAACTATGACAGTTTACAATCATTATTCCCAGATTTGTTAAATATTAAGAAACAGCTACCTCTTCCTTCTCTTCACATTGTTTCTGCAATCCTTCATTGGCTCTCTTCATTGTCCTGTCCATAAGATCTACAGGCAAAAGAAAAGTTTGCTTGTTTATATACATTCCCAGAAGTAAATTAAACTTTGAATACTCAGGTTACATTCCTACCTTGTTCCATGTTATTTTCAGTAGTAGGAATATCTGAGTTCAGACTTCCCAGAGCCAACAGCCTCCCTGACTGTTCATCAAGTTGCCTTTCCAATTGCAGTATTTTCCTCTCTCTATCCTGAAAAAAAAAAAAAAAGAGCACGTGGTAGAATTTGTCTGCATTTCTGCTTGATTTGGTGCATTACTGCACATCCTTCAATTACACCACACACATGCAATTTTAAATTATTTCACAGGTTATGGTTAGGAAAGCACAGTAAGGGATAACGCTCAGGTCACAAGACCTTCTAGGAGGAAGTTTATTTACACAGGAGTCAACTCTTCCAGTCTGAGGATTTCCAAACTGTATTAAAAGTAACCATATGGCAGAAAGGAAACTTTAGTACGTCTGTGCCAAACACTGTTGTCAGTTAGCTTGCTAAATAAGGAAGAACATACTTCATGGAGCTACATTTTCATCTCAAACTCTTTTGCAGTATCTGTCAGATTGCTGGGGCAGTATTTCAGAGTGAGAAACCAAACAAGTGGCACCATCAAGAAAAATTATTCATCTAATTCTGGTTCTTTGAAGCTGCCCACTCGGATTCATGCGCTGTGCTCTCCTTTGTCAGCTAACACTTTTACATCTCAGGGATTTCATTAGTTTCTTTTCTGACTTGCTACCAAAAGCATCTTGCTCTTTGAATCTTCCCTTATGCAGCCTCTTGACCAGTATAAGAGCACTATTAAAACTCTTTTCCTCCATGCTAACATGGGATATAGGTAGGATTTAACTGAACACAACAACAGCCTCTAAGTGGGGAAAAGAGTCAAGTGTAAAGCAGCTGGAAAAACACAGCTCATTACATAATCTGGTGTTGCTTGTCAGCACCCGAATGGAGAGCTGTAAAAGCAGAAACATTCATATACCACAATCTACAAGAGAAACCCACTTCTCTCATGTCTTGAAAGGAACCTGCCTATCATCCATGGAGTGTGATGTCTTATCAGTTCCATAACAGGAAAGTGCAGTGAGAAAGCTCCAGTGGTGGACACCACAGCTGTTCTCTTCTTCCACTACAAACCTGCTGAAAACAAGACCCACAGGTCTCATCTGTTGCTTGGATGCACTAAACCATCGAGGTAGAGGTTAGAAAACTGAGTTGCTCACAGCTAACCTGGCTGAGTTTCAAAAGGAGCAACATACTGATGCCAACTGTGAGCAGTTCTATGTTTAAGTACATTCAGAAGATTCAGTTCTCTCCTGCATAAAGTTTGATTTCTCATCAGTTTCTTATCCCACAATCCTCCCACCACCTCCAGACCAGAGATCAGTTATCATTAAAATAGCTATCCTGTAACAAATTCCCCATCACCTTTTCAGAGTAGCATTTGTCTCTACATCCTATGATCCCAAAGATCTCCAGAAAGCCAGACTCCTAGCTAGTATACATCATTCCTCTGTGTGTTCCAATCATTGCACCACAAAGATAAAGATGACTTGGATTTAACTGAACTCTGCCCTCAAAGATCATGAGGTTTAGGTATGCACTACAGGTAGTACCAGAGGGAAGACATCTGTATGCTTATGGTTAGCACTGAACACAGAGCAGCAAGGCTGAACTGCTAGTTATTTTCCTTTTTTACTGCTACATTCAAAATCCCAGAGTGATTCTGTTAAGGGAAAGCAAAATTTACAGTTAAGAGGCTAGAACATGTTTTTAGTGTCAGTCAAGTCATACCTCAACTTTCTCTTGTTCAGCTAGAAATTCTTCTATGGGAACATAATGGTCTTCAACTTGTTCCATTGCACACATATATGCATGTTTCTTAATGGCCTCTTTATACATTTCAAATTTGCTCTCCAGTTTTTCTTCATAACTGTCTTTCATATCTTCCAAGCGGTTGCTGAAGAGAATGTGTTAGTTATAGATGATGCATTTGCATTCCAGCTATTACATTTGGCTACATGTATTCAACTGTCAATGTTAAAGTTATTTCTCTGATCAGAAATAGTGAAATGAAGAGACAAAGAAGTACTTTTTCCTTTTTAATCTCAATGATCCTGCAGACTTCCATCAAAGGATAACTTCTACTTGGCATATACCAAAAAAAGTTCTGTAGAAGAACACATACTTAACACCTGTCAAACAAATATTTTATAAGAAAATCCACCAACATATAGCAATAGAAATGACCACACCCATTTAGATGTTATGTTTGGAGCATATTTCCTGGGGGCATCTTTCACTTTGGGTTTTGGTTTGGTTTTTTTTTTGTTTGTTTGTTTTCCATTTAAGATAAATGCCAAATTCATTTTCATAGAATCATAAAATGGCCTGGGTTGGGAAAGACCTTAGAGGTCATCTAATTCTAACCTACCTGCCATGGGCAGGGACACTTTCCACTAGGCCTTTCCAACATGTCCTTTAAACACTTCCAGGGATGGAGCATCCACAACTTCTCTGGGCAACCCATTCCAGTGCCTCAGCACACTCACAGGAAAGAATTTTTTTATAACATCCAATCTAAACCAACTCTCAGTTTGAATCCACTCCCCCTTGTCCTGTCACTACATACTCTTGTGAGAAGTCCCTCTCCATTTATTATTTCAATCCATTATACATTACTCCTGTCACAATTTAAAAACATGCCCCATCAGTGATGCAGAACATCACCTCAATAGAGAAAAAGCATCAATGCTATTTCATGTGTTTGGCCAAAGGCAACCAAACAATTTTAAAGCCAGTACAGGTGTTAAACCAGAGGGTGCTCAGCTGGCAACTTGGTGCTAATTTTTGTTAATGATTCAAACAGCAGGAAACTGATTTAAAGAAGAGTTAAGAGGAAGTGAACTCAGCTTGAGGAATCTGGACACACTTGAAAAAATTCCCAAACTATTAACATCAGTGCAGGGCGCCACAGCAATTTATAAGACAGTAAACTAACAGTGGTTCCTCAGTCATGCAGAGGAGCTCAAAAGAGATATGATTCAAACTATCTTAAGCACATGCATGCATATTAACGTGACAGAGTGTATGTTTGGAAGAATCATCAGTCTCAGTGGGGTACCTGTAACAATCCTCCCCATCTGCTAAGTAGTAACAACAAGCCAGGACAAGTTCCAGTAATTACAAATTAAACAGAGGAAAGTTCAACAGAAAGCAGCATTACTTTTTCATTTTAAATGGGAAGAGGCTGATCTGTACAAGTTTAATGTTCTTTCTTCCCTTTCCCTCAGACGTTTTGAAACTGTCCAGCCCTAACTTCTCTAAATAACGTGAGTAGGTATGTTCTGAATACACCCATATATGTATATACATACACATGTATGCATTAATACATGTGGAATCCTTTCAGTCTCAAAGCAGACTGCAATATGACTTGCCTCCAGGCTTCCTCTGTTTCCAACAGCTGTCGAAACATTGCTTCTGCCATCTCTTTACGTATCTTCACCTCCAGAAGGAGCTTACTTTGCCTTTCCACAACTAACTTCTCCTTTAAGTTCTCTGCAGCTTTCAAGAGGTCCTAAATTGAACACATTTCAGTTCAAAAAGCAAGACTGAAGCACACATTGACACGCATCTCAAACAAAATATTCATACAGGTAGCCATCCACAGAGGGTAGTTTTACAAGCCTATGTTTTTTGGGGGTCTGCACCAAAGGTTGAGTATTTTCAAACATGAATTTCTACTATAAATACACCCTACATCCATCTTGATGGTCTCCGCTATCAAAAAGTTTACTACTGTTTTGGCATTTAAATGTTAGTTTGTATAGCATAACAACATAAAGCCTACTTGATTTTTACAGTTTATTGCTATTAGAGTGTATATCTTTGTTTTTAAAATGTTGTATCTTAACTTGTTACTGCTGTTTCCAAAAAAAAAGGCACAAAAAAGGGAATTATGTAATTTTAAAGATATATACTGCTTCCGTAGTCTTCTTGTTGAGCAATCAGTTGAATTCCAAATTTAGCACTTGACCTAACTAGAAAGCCACAGGCATCCTTCCACAACTACACTGAACTAGGCCACTTTAAGTCTAGTCAGTCTGACACTGAACAGAAACTTAAACTTCCCATTTCATGCAGCTTCCAGCACATCTCTTATGCTAAAACAATATTAGAACTAATAGCAATTGCTTTCTTGGGTACAGTTCTAAGTAGATCTGTATCTACCTCATGACTCAGAATGGTGATGTCCACTTCCTCTTCTGCGGAGGTTTCAGTACTGTCAGGAAAGTCATCTACAGATGTGTTAGCATCAAAGTGCATGATAGGTTTGCCATCACCTCCAGCTAGCTTTGGTGGAAAATAGACAAAATTTTTGGGCAGGATTGTCTGGATAACCTGGAAAATCCAGAGCAGATTTACCAATGCTGTCAATATTGCAGGTATCAGAATACCAGGAAGAAGTGACATGAATACGTTGTATTTATACAATATTTCATTATTACACGTCTACTAACAAAAGCTTACATGTCTCTTAGCAGAAAAAAAAAATCAATATAACAATTCTTATATGAATATTCTTATATTCTTCAGTACTCTAAAAAGAGTGAAAATGGAAATATTATCTGCTAGCAAACTTAGTGTCCTTGTCTAGACAGGTGGTTTCTCTTCCCCTAAAGTATAAGGGTTTTGGTGTAGTTTTCTGCAAAGTTAATCAAAAGCAGAAAATCCTTAAAATATTTGCTCCTTCCTGAAATACCGTGACCAGGATTCAGCAATCCATGCTCTTTACATAAAGATTTTTAGTAACTATGTCATAGGACAACTTATCAGAGAAGTTTGTCTCCACAGTACACACTTACAGCAAAAGTCACACCTGAAGAGAATTAAAAGTCTTCCTCTCTGAGATCATACTAGACATGCTATTACAGATTTGTAACATGTCAGAACAAATTTGTGGTTCCAGAGTAAAAAATTACTGTATTTCTGCCATGAAACACAGCACAGCTCACCATCCCACTCCCTGCAAGAAGCAGCTTCAGGAAACCTGAATGAAGTTAAGGTCAAACCCTGAATTTAATGGGAGACTGAGACAGGGAGCAGAATGAGGCCCCCATAATCCAGGAGGAAATGGTCATTGACCTGCTACAGCACTTAAACACACACAGGTCTATAGGGCTGGATGGGATCTACCCAAGGGTACTGAAGGAGCTGGAGGAAGAGCTTGCCAAGACACTTTTTAATTATTAATTACTTGCATTTAGCCAAATAGGAACAATGCAGTTGGAAAAGATCTCATTTAGAATACAAAATAAGACAATACTCCTTTAACTACCACCAACTGTCCAAGAAGTACTAAACAACTCATCTTGTGCAACAGATACTTAACTGCACCCAGGCTAAGTAATTCATCAAAAGCTTGAATTGAAATCCTGCATTTGCTCAGATATATGGTATAAAATCAGTCATATCTGAAAGTGCCCTGACTATGTTTTACACAGAACATCAACAGTGTAGAACAGAACAGCCAGACACCTGCAGTTGTCTTAACTTGTTACTGTAAATAGGTTTGAAGATGGGAAAGACTACTAGAAGCCTTTTAGAGAGAGGCCACATGCAGAAAATTAATATGATAAATCAAGAATCCAAATCACACTCAAATTCATACAACCTGATCATTTCACAAATCAATGGTAACAAAAAAAAAAAAGCACAATAGCAGAGACAGTAGATACACTCATACACTCTCACCTGTCTGGCTATAGCTGAAAACTTCATTACATGCAGTGTTTCATCATATGTAGAAGCATGCTGATTGATGTTTACAATCATACAAGCTTTGCCTTTCCCACAAAAAAATGGCTGAAACAGACGAGTCAATTTACTCTCTCTGAATGGAATATAACTTGGCTTCATCCTCAAGGAGAAAAAAAAAAAAAAATTGTGAAATTGTGGGGTGTTGTAGCTTACCTTAATTCTGTTTCTGTCTTTCAGGAAAGAGATCTAGTATGATGCTCATATTTAAGCCTAAGTTATTTCACATCAAAGAGCAAAGACTTCATAAGCTCTCCAACAAACCGAATTATTTTAAAGTAAAAGTAGTATAGAGTCTGCATCACAGTTCCCTAGTGTTCCAGAGTGGAGCAAGCCAAAAGCTAAGTACAGGTCATCAGCTGCCTCATGAATCTGTCTGTATAATTTGCAGGTGGAAGGGAAGAAGACAAAAAGGGAGCTCTGTACACAGAGTGTATTGTTCATACACATACACTAAAAAAATTTTGGTAGTTTCCTGTAAATTGCCTTTTTTTGCTCTCCACAAACACCAGTTTGGGAGAAAAAGTTCTTCATTATAGTGACATCTATAATAAAGAAGACTTCAAAGACTTTGTAGATTGCCATTTTTCTCTGTGCAAACTGCTTGCAGAAACATAAAGGAATACTTAGGATTTCCACCTAAAACTTGGCATGTTGTAAATAACTTGTCACTTACTTTGGATTTTGATTTTGCTTCAGTGCTGCAATGCATTTTCCAAGGATGTGAAGAGAATTATTAATATTTCCTGCTTCTTTTAGTCTGTCTCCAAAGACGTGTGTTTTATTACACCTCTCTGATCCAGCCAAGTCACAGAAAGACAACCTGCATGAAAGTTATCCAGAACACACACATGAACTTGTTTCTAAACAGTATGAAAAATCAAGTCTTTTTATTTCTTAGTGTGTCTGGAGCACAAATGAGTGGGTTGCTTCAGCCTACCTAGATCACAGAATAAGCTGTACTTCAGTGCTGAGCTTTTGTCCAGAAGGCACTACACAGAGTATTCAGGATAACAGCATCAACCTATCTATCTCCCCATTGCATATAAAGATCCTTGAACAGGATTGCTGCTCCTAAGATACTCAGCACATTCAGAGTAGTCTGCTTATAGCATCCATCTGAAACTTTGTGGGCATTCTTACACAAAGAAATCAGTTCAGGAACCCAAACTCTGTTGCAATCCTAAAGTAAGTACTTCCAGACAAGATGAGGTAAATTTGTGGAACAGTTCTGCATGATAAGACTACAGTACAGGAGCACTTTGACAGTCACCTCCACCAGTTCCAGTGCTGAGAGAACTGCAGGATGGCAGGGGGCTTCAGTGCACTGTTTTGAACACAGGACCATTTGTTCACTACTGTCAAGAATAGGCCTGAACTCCTTCCCAGCTCACCTTAGAGCTCTTTGCCTGGCTGTAGCAATTCTGTGCTACTAAACTCAGACCACTGAATTGGTCCTCATGGCAAAATATGTTACAATCAGGAGATCATCCTGGATAATCAAGGAATTTAATAAATTTTAATTTATATTAGGAAAGCTGTTGAAATACAGGATACTCTGGAAGTTGGATAATTTATGTGACCAAACCATTACTCACTTATACATAAATTTATTTAAATAAAATTATTTGTAAGACCATAAACTTTCGTACAGCTGAAGTAGATCTTATACAAATTAAGGCACATATTTCAAATGTGTGAAAGCCTTATGTTCTTCATCCTTTCCAGCACAAGATGAAAAGCTTTTTTCTTCCTTAAGCAACATACAAACTCTGTCACTCACATGACAGCTGCTGCAAGCTTTGCCAGGGGGATACACTATGACAGGGAACAGCAAAATAGTATGGATGCATTTATTTT
Organism: Aphelocoma coerulescens; assembly: GCF_041296385.1. NCBI lineage: Eukaryota > Metazoa > Chordata > Aves > Passeriformes > Corvidae > Aphelocoma > Aphelocoma coerulescens. Next base: position 128,623,322 of record NC_091015.1, read on the forward strand.
CTCAAGTTATCTTTCTTAAGAGTAGTTATCACTGTAACATCTGACATTAAAAGGTGTTATCTCACAGTGAGGTATGTTTATTACCATCTCTGCTCAGCAGAGACAAGAGAGAAATCAGTAGGAGCAAGGACTGAACTAAAACATTCTGTTACAGGTTGTCTGTATTTTTCTGTATCAAGCTAACTTAATCAGAAGAAAAAATATATACCATCCAAAAAGAGCTATCTAAATGGCTTCAGGCCAGAAGATTAGGCTGCTTCCTCTAAACCATGAAAGAAGAGAGACTCAAGTGTAAGGACTTAACACCGCTCTCACAGGGTGCACTTACATTAGGATTTTATATTAATGGAGAACAGTTTTTAGGCAAATTGCTTGATGATCCCCTCTGACTGTACATTGGACCATGGAGCAGTCTCAGAACATGTCACAGCATTCTTTTGGGATGATAGATTTTAATTTGCATTCTAGGAGCACACCAAATGTGTTGTCACAAACATTCAAACCATAAAGTCTGGTCTGGTCCCAGACTAGAAAGATACACTGGCACAGTTTGCACCTTGGGCCCTCAGCACCAACTGCTGCACTCCAGCCGTAGAGATCACCCTCTATCTGCCAGACACTCGAATTCTGCTTACCAGGACATGGAGTCTGGTGCTGCACAGTCTTACTCTGCCACCACCTCCCCATCAGGTGAGACAATGCACATTTCCCTCAGTTTATACACTACTGTCAGAGTTGCTCCAGCAAAACCTTACAGTAAGAAACAGGAAAACACTTCTGTGCTTGTCCCCACTGAGCTTCCAGTCAGTTTATGTGCTCAGTGGAGTTCTGATTTCCTTCTCAACTCTCAGAGAATTTGGTTATTATTAGAAAGTTCACCAGTTTGGCATGCTTACACCTTATTAATTTTTCCAAAATATTTACATTCTGGTAATCATGTGAAGCATTCACTTACTCTGATACTCCAAGAACACATGGCTGATGCTCATCAGTTAGCTTGAGTAGCCTGATGGAAAATATACTGTGACTGGAATGGAAAGAAGTCCTTTTTAATAAGAAGTTATGAAAATTAAGCAGTCACTGAAGCAAAGTAAAATTTGTATGCTACAGAAAGCTCAGTTCTGAAGAAAGGACAACAATTAATTCGCTAGTTACCTTAATACATTAGTTACTTTTGCAATGCACTCATTCAGTAGCAAAAAACAGCAATAGAAGCTGCATTTTATGACTTCCTATTTCTTTCCATACAGGAAAAGGAAAAATATCACATGAAGCCTACAAACTGTCTAGGAGAAAAAAACCAAGCCAGTTCACTAAAGTCTACTGAGTACTCATGTAGCTACTTCATACAGAAACCTTAGGCAGTATCTGGACTCAGTAAGCCTGAAGAATTAACTTAGAAACAAACAGTGGGGGAAAGGGAATAAGTTCAGGTTTTACAGTCCTGTAACTTTGCCTATTTCAATATGCACAGTTACTTATTAAGTTTTAATATAATTCTGTTTTCCAGAAAGGCTGACTTTTAACACTTGAAAATCTGGTTTAGAAACAAGCTACAAAGGCAGTGGACATGCTGCCTGAAACCAAAGAGAAAAGTCTCAGAACCAGAAGTGCCCAGTTTATCTGATACATCAGGCAGCACAGCACACAAACTTCTCTAGTACATGCCTAAAGCAGTGGGCATTCTAGGTATAAAACTCTGTAAGAAGAGCATGAAATTTAACAGCAGATGTCTTTAGCTAACACAGAACAACATAGCTCCTTCTTTTTAGAGGAAAAAGCAGGCTTAGTAACACTATGATTGTATTAGCTAAAAATAAAACATGGCCCTTCCACACTTAAAGGACAAATTACCAAGAGGTCATTAAAATCAAGAAAGGAGGCATTTTCAATAGAAATTATACAACCTTCTCTATTTCCTCTCACCGATTAAGAGCTGGATTCTCCCTGATCCCTGTTCAGAGCCAGGTAAGAAGCTAGGAGTTTAATTCTTAAGATACCAAGGAACCTCAGCTTGAACACAGCAATCTAAAAGCACCTAGAAAATCTAGCAGCACTGCAAGACACCACATGACTTGCTCCTTCCTATATCCCCTAGTGACAAGCTCCAGGTTTCCAAGAATTACTGCCAGTTATGAAAAGCTAGCCAGCTTTTCCCTCAATATCCTCATACAGCCATTCTCACTCAGCACCACTAGCATTTGCCAAGATGCATAGCTCTGTTGGCAATCAAAAATGAATGTAATTTGATCTTTTTGGTTGTCCAAAGACACCGAATAGCAACCTGAGTCCAGCTACTATTACTCATAATCTCTCCTAGTTTTCTTTCAGAGAATCTCATAACAAAACCAGAATAATCAAGGGAAGTATTAAACTATTATTGAAGAGTGATTCATATCACACATATTCTAAAGTCCCCTCCCTTCCCCTCAAGAGGGACAGAGTATGCTTATAATGAGATGAACAAACCTTCTACTTGATTGCTCATTCATTCTAGTACAAGCAAAGCTTCGGTTCTTGTTTCCTATTTTTAGTAGTCTGCAGCCTTCTTCAGTGCTCTGAACGTTAATCCACTTCAAATCTGCAAAAAGAGATCTTTTACATACATTTCTGATCATCAGAGAAATCCTGTGAAACTGCCCAGGTCATAAAACAGTATTATTACCTTTAATGTAACAATTTCCTCCTTGATCCTCACAAATCCTTAAAACTCTGCGCCTTTGAGTTTTTGATGTAGATAATACATTTAATAGGTCATACACATATTCATTATAAATTTCACAAAAGGAAATCCACACAGATGCTTGTGTTCTTTGGTGCATATTAGTCCTAGGAACGTCAAGTGGAACAAAGTTCTTCTCTGCTAACCCAAAACAGAGAAAGAGTTCAAAGATCAAACAACTCATTGATAGATTTTTGAATTGGTATAAAGCATCTTCTAAAAGGACCTATGGAACCTGCTGAAAGAAGGCTTAGGTACATTTGTGTTGTACAATTAGATACACATAGATAACTTTAGCTTTATCCAAAAATGTTCATACTTCTCAGCAGTCATCTGCTACTGGAATATGGCCAAGTTCTAAGCTGATGGCCTTGCTTTATCACAAACTTCCACCAGTTTATACATTATATTTGCAGAACTAAGTCTCCATCTTCCCCCCAAAAGAAGGGAAACTACCAAAATATTTTTACATAGTTTCCATTTTTCCAGAGAAAAGGGACAAGAATTTGGTCAAAACCTATATATATATTTACTTTGCAGGATAGTATAGGGATTTTTTTTTCATCCACTGGTAGTTACCCACTTCTTTTTCTAAATTCCCCACACAAAAGTTTTCCACTTTACCAAGGGAGTTAGAAGGGTGATTGTCTGAAGTACAGTGAGAGGACTCCAACTTCACATCACAGAAATTTGTTGTAGTATTTGAGATGCTCTCTGTCTCCTTGAGAAAATAAGAGACCATCATATCCACATGAACAGACAATGAGAAAAGCAGAAGTTAAAAATTACAGCAATTCCAGTACTTAAGACTTAAATATTGAAGTAGCATCAACTGTTAGGCCACCTAACTGGCTGAAAGTTAAATTTTCTGAATTACACTGAACTATAATCAATAAAAGCTCTTTCCATCACATGAATTATTGCTCTCTGCTACTCCTAGGACCCTGTTTTGGTTGCTAGATGCTGCTAACACAGGAGACTTAACTTCACAGTCCTGGGAGAAGCAAGACTCTGTCAGACTGCAACACCACAGGATGCCTTTATAAGCTATTGAACAAATCAGAACAGTGCTTCAGTCATCCAAAAGAACAGGAGAAAAAGGTTCCTCTAGGAGCAACTGCCAAGGTGGTAGGACTTAAGTTATGACAAACCAACACTCTATGTTGCTTTAATTCAGACTAACTAAAAGGCCATTAAAAATAGACAACAGCATAGTTTCTTTAAATACACACATTTGCTGAATTTCTTTACACCAACAAAATTGTTTTAAACCTGCCAAGATTCACCAAAGCACAGCCTTTAAGTTACCTCTGGAAAAACTAGTGTAAAGAAGTAGCAACTCCCACTAGAGTCCAGCATCTTTACATACCACCTCTCTCTCCATATTTTATAGCCCCCTATAAATCAGGACATTCACCCTGGTTTCTTTCCTGAGAGAGGGTCATCCTACAGTAGAAGGGAAGTAGATCCAGAGAAGCAAACCTTAGCATTGCAGCTATTCAAGTGCAGCACTAACTTGATCAGGGATTGACTACTGATGCCAACACCACCCACTTGGTGTATCCAAACCAGAATTCTTACACAGACACACCACTTCTATTTGTAAGAATTGAGATCTTCAATTTTAGAAATAAGTAGCATAGAATAGAATTACAACAAAATCAAACAAGTGAGCATTTTGCAAAGGCTGCACTGTCTATATGATTGTGTTTCTTGAGTATTAGAAGTCTAACCACAGCACAGATCTTATTCGTTGTTTGTGAAGTGCTAAGCAGGGTATGGGACTGATACACATGGTATCTCATCTATGCACGTCAAAAATCGAGTGGAATTTAGAAAACCCATTACCACATTACTTGGGCACATGATAAGTTTTTGTAAAGGTATTGTGAAAAAACTGAGTGAATTAACTGTTGCTGTACTGTTCTTCAAATGAAATACTGAAAAGAGCATGAAGACTGCCTAAAAACAAGTGGGAACAGGAACTGACATTGTTTGCCAACAAAAGCAGCTGACATCTAAGAGAAAATACAAGAACAGGTGGGAATAGAAATGCAAGTAATGCATTTTTTAATCCAGTAAAAAGCCGTATTTAATCCCATGAAGAGAACCTGGAAATGGAAGGAAAGAGAGGGTATGAACCATGCTAAGCAAGAGCTGTTGCAGCAGTACTGCATACAGAACATAAACAGTAGAACATTAAGTACTGCAGTAAGTCAGAGCAGCTAAAACTGAGAGAATGAAAGCTCTTTCTGTAGGACATGTAAACTGAGCCTGGGAAAAGAGCCTACAGGAATCCATGTAAACTAAAGCCAAGCCCACCAAATCCTATCTGCTCTCAGATTACAGCTTGAGAGAGCATCCAAACAGTGATGCTATTCATTCACAAGCTATCAAGAAGCACAGCTTCAGAACTGGGGATAGTTGAGCTATCTCTATGGAAGCTATCTCTATGGACCGGAACAAGGTCCTGTCATGTAGTAGTTTCCTGATTCAATTTTACCTGTCCTTCCTGATGGTGGAGCATTGCTTTCTCTTCACTGCAGTGCATCATCATCTAGATCACCTTTTGCAACATTCAGTAACTAAGCTATTAGTAAGTCAGACTGTGATTTAACAGAAGGAAATATGTTTATAGACTTATCTTCAAAATAAGATGTTGACCTCCGGTTCCAGACCCTGGGCTCCTCCTTGTTCCTCTTTTCAAGGCTGTAGCTTCCATAAAATTTTTAAAGATATTTACCTACTCTCCTCCTAACCATCTCACCTTTTCTTTCAGACCCCCTCATCCTCTGCACATGCACATACACATGCTCAGAGACACTTTCAAAATAAATATATCATCTTTCAAATCTTTCAGATTTTTCATCTGAGATGTTTCCTCAAGAGTTAACCAGACTCAGACTAAACAAAGTCTTGAGTTGCAGTGTTTAAATTAAGCAACAGTATTTGGAGTGGAACTTTACATATGAATTTGAGTCACAGGATATTTTTGGGGGGTTAACCGGAGTACTTAAACAAAGTTACTATTAAATACCACAGAAAAAAGTAAACCCAAACATTATTTCTATACATCCCAGAATTCATTTAGAGTTGCTTTGAATGATAACCAGCTAAGCCTACTGCATTATGGGATTAAAAGCACAGAATCACAGTTCAGGGTAAAAATGTTCTGAACAAAAGGAATCTGACAACAAGCTGCAATTGGAATTAAAAGTATAAAATAGTCCCAAATACATGGATGCCCATTTTCTGGTGAGACAGTTTCTTGCCATGGAAACAGAAATTACTAGATAATAAGAACAGGAGGCTGCCACAGTAAAGACTTCTCTATTCTACCTGCAGTCTTCAGAGACCAGACTTAGACACGGACTATCCTCCACAGCAGAAAGGAATCCTTTTGGGACATTCATCTTGTGGCATCTCGCTTCACTTGCTGAATCAGAAAGTTTCTTTATGGAGTTACATAAATCAGAGGTTTATTAACTTTTTAATCTGCCTTAAGACTGTCTTCCACCAGAAGGGACTCTCCTTGCCTTCTTCACTGCCCTTGCTAAGACAGTGCCATCATCTCTCCTGAGCTAATACAAGCCTTTGAATGACTGCACCAAAGTCCAGCCTGGGAACCTGACCTACAAGAAGAACCAGGTTTTAGACAGGTCCTGTAGCTCTCTTTTTAAAGGATACTATCACCACAGCATCAGAACTGCTCCTCTAAAGAGGAGACAACTTCTCTCTAGAAATTGAGATTTGGCTTTGTGATGGTTTTTGGTTTGAACTGTGTGCTGCAGAAAGTTCTTCTAGTTTACCCTGAGCTCCAAAAACAGCCAATTTTCTTATTGTCCCAAGGTTCACCAAGTATGCACACCGTAGATTTATATATACATATTTATAAATAACCAAAAATGGAATAAAGATTTTTAAAACTTCCTTTCTTACAGAACAGCTTTATGAAGCATTTGGTCACTGACCTCTTTCAGTGTTGCAAGAATAGCAGTTTTTAAGGCTTCTTCTTGCTTCACTTGTTCATCTTCTAGTTTCTTAACATCATTGCTCAAATATGGTTTGAAGTTCATCTTCAGGTAATGTCTTCCTCTTATGTGGTTAAAAATCACATCAAGTGAGCGAGGTAAAATACCAAGATCTTTTGAAGTCCCTTAAAAATATTACAAACTTAAGTGTAGACATTCATGTAAGCTTCTCATTGGCTTTTGACTCAGTTTTTATATACATGCAAATATTTTATACCTTGGATAGTGAATGTCTTGCCTGCATTTGTAACTCCGTAAGTAAACACCAGTCCATTCACTCCATTAACATATGCTCTTACTATGTCTTTCATTGAGCCTTCAAAAAATTCACTCTGAGTAGTTTCTGGTCCAAAGACCTTGGATAAGGGGAAGAAAGAAAGAAAAAAAGAAGTGACAAATAGCAGAAAGAAGTTTAATAAGCAAAATATTAAGTACTGATTAGAAGTGACTAATTTTTCAGGGCAAGCTGGGTAGGAGATACCAGCTTAATTTCCTGTCTTGCCTGAACCCCTTCTGATTCAATGTTTTCTGCTGGGTTCTCACAGGATGCCTGCTTAATTCTGAGAGGCACTCAGGCTTGCACTCATTTTTGAATATTTTCCTACTCCTAAGATAAACTGCTCAGAATTCTACTGAGCACATGCTGTTCAGTGGATACTTTCAAGAGCTCTGCTGGTAATGTAGAACTCCCTCCTCACTCTGCACCAGTTACCCACAATTGATGAGAAAAATCACCATTACAATGGTCTAAATAACTCAATCCCTGGAACTGTTTATCTTTGGGTACTGTAAGAAGAGAACTTCTTGCACTAGGCAAAGTTAAGAAATTTACTTTCAGTATAGAAGGTTTAAGCAGTTAAGCTGCTATTCTTTCAAAAGGAAGTTACTAAATACATGCTTACATAAATTCCTACAAACATAAGGTTTCCTGTAACACTTGCCAGATAAAAGCACCTGCAGGAACAGCAGAACCACAGTAAGTCTGTGCCTACAAGGAGTTTCTGTAGCATCTAATCAAAGAAAACCACAGATCAGCCAAAGAAGCTTCCTTGTCTCATCTAATAGGCACCTCCATTGTAATACAGATTTCTTGACAGCTTATCAGTAATTAACAAGCAGTCTTTTTTTTTTTTTAAAGGCAAGTATCATCACATGTAATTAAAAAAAGAAAAATTGCATTGCATGACATAATACAAAATTCAGCTTTCATTACAGTGAAAAACAAAAATCTAAAAATTTGAAACAATTTGGCCTACCTGAGAAAAGGTGAAGCTATGCACAGCATGACCAATCCCTCTTTCACTGTTTTTCATTGCAGAAGACTCTTTGGGTGCATTAAGAATTACTGTCTGGGCATCTTCAATAGTTACACAACCCTTAAAAAACAAGGCAAGGTAAACCAAAACATGACACAAAATTATTCTGGAAAAAAGCTATCTGAACAAAACAAAAAATGAACACCCCCTCCAAAACTCTACTGTCTTCACCTATTTACCAGAGCTACAAGAAGTCCCACAATTTACATATATCATGTCAAGGCATGTCACCACAGAGATATTCACTTCACATGAAAGCCAGAGGACAGACAAAGTCAAGGCAATCCTCTGGGATGTTCTAAGAGGCAAAAACTTTTAGTAGCAGTCCTTCCAGCAATTTTTCCTTGGGAACACTAACTAAATCCTGGTATTTTGTGATTGTCACTTGCACAATCACTATGAAAACAAAATTATATAGAAAACTACTGCTTTTCCACATCAGTCATTTTCAGTGTGAAATAGACTATGAGCAGAACTAACAAAGATAAGTCTGAAGTGTTATCATTTGATTGATAAACAGTGTTACCAGTAATGAAAGAAACTGAATTAGTTTCAAGCAATTTGATCGCTATTTCTCAACTAAGTAAAGGTGAAATACCAAACACTCACTAGCTGGATAAACGTAGGGTGCAGTGTCAAAGGAAAATTTATTTTACACCAGACCAGCTACCAAAGATGAAAACTGAACTCCCAGTATAGCTTAACAGTGTCTTGATGCATCATCTGAAAGGATTGATTGTAACTAAATCTGACATTTATGTTCAGAAACCGGCCAGAATTTCTAAAACTAATAATCCATGTGTGGTGTGTACAGACTGTTCATATGAACATACTGTTCTTCCTAGAAGTCTCAATTAACAAGTCTGCTTATTAACTGATATAGAAGCTCTATGCCAGTAATTAACTGGTACAGACATCATAGCAGCCTACAGCTTGCTCACGAGGAAACAAGGGGCAGGCACTGATCTCTTCTCTCTGGTGACCAGTGGCAAGACAAAGGAATGGCCTGAAGTTGTGTCAGGGCAGGTTTAGGTTGGATATCAGGGAAAAGTTTCCTCACCCAGAGAATGGTTGTGCACTGAAACAGGCTTCCCAGGGAAATGGTGACAGCACCAAGCCTGACAGAGCTCAAGAAGCATTTGGACAATGCTCTCAGGAACACGTTGTGACTCTTGGGGCTGTCCTGTGCAGGGCCAGAAGCTGGACTTTGATGATCCTTGCAGGTCCCTTCCAACACAGCTTATTCTGTGTCTCTGAGAAGCTCTAAAGCTGCTTTCTGAATTTAGACCTATCACTTGCTCACTGTGCCAGGCTCTGAACCTATATAGTCTTTAACATTTCTCCCACACCACCACGACCAGGAATGCAGGTCAGATGTACCAAACCCTAGAGAACAACAGAATAATCCAGGATCTGCAGCATGTGCCATCAGCTGCCACCAGCCTCATAGAAGCCTGTGAATAGAGACCCAGAGCAGTCAGATCTGCAGAGATGGAAGCCAGCTGGTAACAATTCACTCCACTTGACTCCCCCAGCTACCCCTGCAGGTAAGTTGGCAGGAGCTGGACCATTTCTGGCACTGTACACATAATTTATATCCAAAAAACTCAACTTCCTGCTTTCCCACAGGTGACTCTGCAGAATCACTGGCAGGAGTACAGAATTTCATCCAGAGCTCCTAGGCTTTACTTCCATAAATCATTATCTCTGTAAGCAACAACTGAGCAGTTAATCAGTTGATTGTCTTTGTTTAAAGCATCAGCCTACAACTATAAGAAATAGGTCTTGGGTTCTACTTTTTCCTTTTTTTTTTTTTTTTTTTTTGTGCCACATATTTGGGACAAAGGTGCCTCCCTGAAAATTATGCATGGCAGGGAGGAAAAAAAAGACCTAAAAATTAAATTGATCTGTTTGATTTAATGATTAGGAAGTGAGGTTTACTTGATTGTTTTATGTGGGTTTCTTCCATTTGTTACCAAGCATTTTCTTCTTTGATTCAGGTGATAGTAAAGAAAGTAGAAAACACTAAAAACGTTGAAGATCTTTCAATCATTCTGGTTTTGTAGGCTGAGAAAAAACATATTATGCAGGTAATAGATTGGAAGTTCAACCATTTCAGCATGAACTACATGAAAACCTAAAAAAAATAGTACAAACTTCAATATTCGCTTTTTCCCTCCCTGCTTTTAAGAAATGTCTCACTCCAAAGGAATATGCTAAACAACTCACGAAACAATTTGATTTTGCAAATCAATTTACACTTGGAGCCAGCTCAGACTGTGGAATTTACCAAACTGGAAGCACTGTGGCAGTACACACTATTCAAGGAGAGCTGAATAAGCAAAAGCAGAGGGAAGTTGAGGAGGGGAAAAGAATTATCCAAGTGAAAGTGATACAAAGGTTCCAGCTCTGGTAGATCAAAAGAAAGAATGCATTTTTAAACAGCAATTTGCAAAAAGCAAATAGGAACTAATATTAAACCCTCCTTAGAGTTCTTGAAGCTGACTTCTCTTCAATCAGAGAGCCTGCAAAGACAAGGGCTGAGAGATATGGTACAGAGACCTTGTCCTCCAAAGACAGCTAAGGAATTCTTTGCATCAGTGATCACAATGAGGGGAAGGGGAGCACTTCTGCATGTTCGTACATCTGTGCATATAGAACACTAAAGCATCTGAATCTGACAGTGTGGAGATTCTGTACAAGATTTCTGACAGGCTCAGTAGAAAGTCAGCATGGTGAGGTAGGAGATTATTCAAGCAGTTAAAAAAACTCGAAGGTCAGATACTCAAATTACCCCTAGAATTGCATAATCTCTTCCATGGAACTCCTTTGTATCTTGAGCACTACAAAAAGTTGACACCAATTTCTAAATAACGTACCCGATGGAATTTTGAAGAGCTACAGGTGTGCATGTCTATACCACACAAATTATTAAAAATCGCGGGGGTGGGAAAAAAAAAACAAACCTCGCATCTCACCAGGTGCCCACCAGTTCCATGTGGGGGCAGTACAGGGCTTATGCAAAAGAAAGTTCTGCCTTAAAATACCGCGTGTTGTTCCGGGGGGAAAAAAAAAAGTTATTTCTTAATTCTACAACGAACCTGGGATTCATGGCTTTCAAGCTCTGCTATAGAAAAGGGCCTCACTCTCAAGAAGACTTTCAAAGGCTCATATACCTATTCATTAAAGAGAAAAAAGACACAAAACACAGTTATAATTGCCACTTTTTAAACAGAACAGCCTCAAATCATATCAGCATACATATCTGATACAGCGTTTCCTATTTTATATTAATGCCTCACTTTTTCACGTCAAGTTCAGACTCTAAGCTTTTATTTGCTTCTTTACCTTCTACTGTCCTTAAGTAACTCTTTTTTTGTGTATCCCCCCCCCCCCTTCCCACTGCCCTCCCCTTAGCATTCTCTCATGACAAAGCCAGTATTTTGATTTTAAAAGAGCACACTATCAGAGGCATAAACTGCACTGCTTCCACCTTCTGGTCTCCCTCTGTACTGAATTCAAGCTGTGTATTCTAACAGCTGCTACACAGTACTGCACTTCCATTTTGTATGGAGTATATTCAATTAACACTGATTGACACATTCTTAGCCTCAAGAGACCACTTCCTTACCACTATCCAGGCACCAGACCCTCATCTTCCTCACAGTAACAACCAGGCAACCGTTCTCAGTTGCTCAGGTGGCCTTTTCCATCCCCTAACCATTATACAACAGTCTCCCCACCCAGGTAAAGCAATAAGAGCAGGGAGCATTTTAGAGGGATCCCAGCACTCCTTCCTTTCTCAAGGACCTTCAGTCTTTACTTTGGCAATAATTCGTTCAGCAGATGGTTTTACTAGAGTTCTCCACAGTCCTGTCATGACCAGCATTAATCAGACAAAATGAAGCCACCCAAGGAAAAGCCTAAAATACCCCTCTAAAAAAGCAGAGATGGCTGTCTTCTGTTCAAGTACAGCAGAGCAGAAGATAGATTTTTTAATAGATTTTTATTTCCAAGCACCTAGCAAACTTTCAACACAGATCCAGAAGCTTTTTGAAGCTTATTAAAAAGAACAGTCCAGTCTCATTACATACAAAGTGCAGTTACCGAAGACCTTTACTTTTTTTCCTCAAAGCTTAGCACATCACATCGCATAGCACTGACCACCTATCTGCATTTGGTACTGGCTATGACCTGTGCATAAGCAGTGAGAAATAAGGAGAATCAAACACATCTCAGGGGCAGAGGAGTACAGCAGTTTTTTGTAAAGAAACATTTATCAGAATTAAAGCTTTGAAAAAAAAAACCCAACAAAAACCAACATCCAGCATCACCAGAAGACACCCTGTAAAACCAGTCCACACCTGCTGTTCCTCTGTATTAGGCAATAGTGTTGACTCCAAGGGTGAAGGTTTACCCTCTACATTCAGAAAAGAAACCGATTCCAACACATCACACACTTCTGTGGAAACGTAGTTTCTGCCCTCATTCGCCATCGTACTCTGCAAAGGGACTTGCAAGGAAGGGGGGGGGGGGGGGAAAAGCGCCCATCATTTTCTCAGAGAACAGACAGAAACACATACAGAGCAAAACAAAGATAGGGCCAGCTCGTATATAAACGAGCACTTCCGAAGAAGGCAGGGTTATCTAGAGACGTTCAGGAGTACGACCTTTAAAAAAAAAAAAAAAAAAACACCTGGCAGGTTATACTCGGAAACACACAAGGGAAAGCACGCTAACAGCCTCAGCTGAGCACTGCTCCCATCCACCGGGGAGCGCTGGCCGCAGCCTGCAGCCCCCTCCCCAGAGGGCTCAACGCTTGCAGGCACCCGGGGTAAGGACGGCACCCGGGGTAAGGACCACCCCCGTTCCCGAGGCCGCCGGGCCGGGCCGGGTCCCGCTCCCCTTCCCGGGAGCGCCCGGAGACCGCCACTACCTCGGCGCGCGCGGGAGCCCGCGAGCTGGGCCCGCGCAAGGGGGGCGTTTTGGGGAGGGAGGCGGGCGCTGATTGGCCAAGCGCGGGGGGAGGTGGACGCTGATTGGCAGAGCGCGGGGGGAGGCGAGCGCTGATTGGCCGAGCGCGGGGGAGCCGGTGGGGGGCGGGAGGGCACGCGCAGAGCTCCCTCCGCCCGGCAGGGGGCGCCGCCGCACAGCGTACGGCAGTGGAGCCGCCGGCTTGGGAGGGAGGAAGGGAGGGAGGGAGCGGGGGAACCGGGTTGGAGCGGGCTGGGCCGGGCCGGGCTCAGCCGAGTCGAGCCGAGCCGAGCCGAGCCGGGACGGGACGGGAGACGCAGGGTTTGCTTATCGTCCTTAATAAGGCACAGCGTTAAAGAATTTGTTTGAAAGGACAGCGGCAGCTCGGCGGCCAGAGAAAGACGGGTGTTCTGCCTGTCAGAGAGCCGCGCCGGAGGAGGGGCTGAGGAGGATGGGCGGGAGGGACGCGAGTACCTAAATGTTTCCATCCGAACGAGTTATATAAAGTTAGAGTGGGTGTTACGTAAGCGTTCCGACACTGCCGTGGTGTCGTCGTGAACGAAGTAGAAAAATAAATCGCAAAATGTGCGGGTCACGCGAAAGGCAGAAGTGGGCAGGGCAGGGACCGTGTGCCGCGGGGAAGGCGGGACGAGCCCCGCCGCGGGACGGGACCCGCTCCCTGCTGGAGGAGCCCCGCGGCAGCCCGCGGTCCAGCGCCTTCCACGAGCTAAGCATCGACCTTCCCGGTAACACATACAAAGCGCTCCTGTGTGAGCCGGCCTGTTCACACAGTAGGCAGGCAGCAGTATTTCTGCACAGTACGGGACCCGGACACAAGGGTAAAGCTGCATTTGTGTTTAAGGGTAAGTTGGAGACAAGTAAAAAGATGTCAAAGGAAATTGGGTCTTTTAAGTGCCACAGCTGAAACAACATCGATGGGACTTTAGGTCATTTAGGTGTGTGCAAGAGGCATTCTGTAGGTCAGAGGTACAGCCAGCCAGCTGTAAGCTGATACAAAACTGTTTCACAGCAACAGGTTTTGGCCAACAGGAAAAACCAAAGGCAGAAATGGTGTCAAAGCCAGCCAGTCCGGCCTAGATCCCTCCAAGTGCTTTCAGTCACAGGGCTACTCCGTTCATCAGAAGCAAGGCTACTTGAGTAATAGTAACTAATCATACACAAAGGCCAGTGAGTGCAACAGATCTCATCTGCTGTTTGCCCATTTATCCTGGTAAAGAGCAACCCATATATTACAAATAATTTTAAAACTACATCTAGAAGTATTTGTCAGGCAGCTTATACTTGTGGCGTATTACTACAAACAGACTTTTAGGAAGACACAGGTGTTTTGTTTTGGGGATATTTTCCCCTCTGCTCAGTTGTTTCTCAAGGAAGTAGCCTTGACACAACGTTGACATTAACTCACCTCCCTTCTACCAAAGCTCTCAAGCCTAATAACTAGAGGGTCAGAATCCTTTTAAGGCCTTAAATTTAAGCAAATTGAAGGCCTCTCGCATCTCTTGAGTAAGAAAGCTCAAGCTTTGGTCAGTTTCAGGTCTTGGCAAACATAAACAGGACCTGAAGCTGCTTGCAGAGGACCATCACTGCTTGTTTTAATTAGAATTCAAGTTCCCTCCTATGCTTGAAGCAGAAGCAGCAATCCGATCTTAAATGGATTAAACAAAATTGTTTTCTTTAACTCTGGGCTTTGTTTTGTTGGTTTAAGAATTAACCATAGTTCCTTTGCTTGAGAGATTTAAAAGCAGCAATGAAAATGGCTGTTCTGTTGCTTTACATATGAAGCTTAGTCTTAGCATTAATAGTATCTATGGAAATCTAAACCTGAAAAGACAACTCGGTAGTTTCCACAGCTCAGTTTTGTGACTCTACATGCAAGTCAAAATAAACTTGTTAAATTCAACATGTTCACCACAAATTATGAAGTTTTATAACTAGCACCCCCAGGATCCTTTGACTGTGACACACATAAAAAAAAAAAGGCAAGCCGAATAAGCTAAGTCAGTGTTGCACAGCAAGAACCAAGAATTGAAAGCTTGGTAATTTTCCCTAAACATCAGTTTTAATGGAGGTATTGTCTGTCTACAGACTAAGATTTCTGCCAAAGTTAAACCTCTAAATTATTAAAAATTTATTTTTCATAAAGTGCTGCACAACCATACAGTTGCCAGCCTCCAATGGAACCGTGATGCCCATGTTTAATTTTCCTGGTATGTACAGATGACGTATCCTTCCTTAAAGATACAATCCTCTCACACAGCTCTCTGATTGTGGCTTCTGTTGTCCTTCACAAACATCATCACAGAGCTATCTCTTGGCACGCATAAGAAAAGAAACAAGCGATGAAAATTTGTAAATCAACTTTATTCAACGATGACCAGCATTTAGGCATCGGCAATAGTAACTTCAACTTCTACGCCTGGTTCGATGCTGATGGAAGTGATCTGCTTCACGATCTCAGAAGGGCTGTGCAGGTCAATGAGCCGCTTATGGATTCGCATCTGGAAGCGATCCCAGGTCTTGGAACCCTCACCACAAGGCGTCTTCCTGGTAGTGATCCGCAGGGTCTGAAAAGTCAAACACGAGCTATTCAGCTGATGGACTGAGAGGAGTAATCTACAATCATATAAAAATATGATCACCTCTAAATACTGTATGTATCTAGGCCATTAGAAAGTTATCTATTAAGTTACAGTCTACTGATGTTAACATTCCTTCCCCACATATTTAATTTCATAAAAAAAGAAGTTCATTATTAAACTGAACAGAAAAGCCCCTTCCACATTCAACATGTTTTGCACCTAGCAACTTTAGATATCAAAGCAACTTGTGAAATCATCTTCTTCACTGGGTCACCCTCAGTTTAGCAGTACTTCTTTTCATCTCACCTTTTGTTCTTTAAAAAAAGATATTTTAAGCACACAGCTGCAGAAAGAAAACCAACTTTTAAGACAGGAAAACAGCGTCAAGTACCTTGGTGGGCATGCGAACAGGTCCCTTCACCTTCAGGTTTTTTTCCTTAGCACCTCTGATCAGGTCAGCACAGACTGAAAAAAGACATGCAGTAGCTCAGGTTTGCAACTGTTTTACTTGCTTGATTTCTTAGGCAAGTATTTCGAACAAGATGTTGGCTCAGAATAGCGTATGAGTGATCACTGCCATTCATTTTAAGCATTATCCTCATAGCCAACCACGTACAACTGGAGGTGTTGTGACATGATGACCAAAATTATGTTCCAACAGTAAACAAAGCCATTACTACAACTCTATTTAAACTCTATTTAAGCTGTTATCTGCCTGAAGAGCCTGCAAACAGTATTTTTTTGACGTTTGCATTATATGATTAAACAGCGGCAAAGCTAGTTCCTAAACGAGATTAAATAATTTCTTAAAGAATGTTATACTAAATTCTTCATAACACAAGTGACAAAATACCGGGAAACCAGTGCCTTTCAGTTCTTACACATTCCAACTGTGATAACTGTTTCAAAATTCCCCACAAAAACTAAAGGGAAGAAGCTGCACTCTCTTACATTAGTCATTATGACATAGGTTTTCAGCATAATGCAAACCCCCAAAACACCAGCTTTCATGAAAAATTACATCTGAACTTTTATTTCTGTGTATGAAGCACTTTTGGTTGACTTTACCAGCCAAGGCACATACAAACAGGCAAACAGTAACATCTTTAATTACAACAACATCTTTAATTACAATTGGTTTCAATACATTGTATTTTGCAATGCATTACATGGCACCTATCATTCATTACTTGACAAGCTACCCAAGTAAACAGAAAAGTACTACTCACCCTTCTCCAGTGATTTTACATTGCGACTTGTCAAAGTTATTCTAATGCGATGAATCGCCACCTCTTGTTCCACAGGTGCTTTGCCAGTATCTTTAAATGCCTAAAATGTTGAAGTTACAAATATCAGACTCTACAGTGAACACCAACCAGCACAATCCACAGCCTCTTAAAAACAGATTTCTAGAGTGTAAAGAACAATTTAGCTGTGGGACTGTATTACACTACTGACTAGAAGAGATATCTGAAGGGAATGGTGGCATGGAAGAAATAATGGGAAGAGAATGAAAGAGCAAAATCCTAACTCTAAGGAAAAGCAAAATTTTAGTGTCTAACTGCATCTCAGGGTGGGAAGCTGCAAGCACCCCTTCCCTGCTATGCCTATACACAGCTGGCTATACACAAACACTCCTTTTCCTCAAAAAAAAAAAAAAATACACATCAGTCTTCATGTATCTTAAACTTAGCCTGACTACAAATTAAGTAACTAGGACTTGACCAACAAAACTGCCACAACTCACAGCACAAGAACAAAAAGGGGCACCTGGCCAGAAAGAAATTCGGCCACTCAGGAAACTGATCTGAGGAGCTTAAGTGATTAAACACTTGCAAATAATGGAGCATTAACGTGGGCTAAACGAACTGATGAAATAGGAGTAGAAGTACGGAAAAAGGAAAGTTTTAAGAAAAGAGGGATGAAATATACATATGTATGCCTCTATAAAACATAAATAGGGGGATTGCTCAGAGGATGGAGCCGGGCCCTTCTTGGTGGTGCCAACCAGTAAGACAGGAGACAACGGGCAGAAACTGATGCACAGAAGTTCCACCTGAACATGAACAACTTCTTTACTGTGCGGGTGGCTGAGCAGTGGAGCAGACTGCCCAGAGAGGTTGTGTGTGGCGTCTCCCTCACTGGAGATATTCAAGAGCCATCTGGAGGCAATGCTCTGCCATGTGCTCTAGGATGACCCACTGCGGTCCCTTCCAACTTAAACTATTCTGTGATTCTATGAAACATGGGATGTCACACTGACGATAAGGTGTTCCCTGCCGCACTAACTGATCACATCCCCTTAACAAGGGCCGCCCTGTAAGGGACACGAGGCCGGATCAGCACCGCTCACGCCGGGCTGCCGCCGCCTCCCCTCCGCCTGCGGTTCTCCCGCGGTGCTTTTCCCGAAGGGAAAGACACTGCCGGGCCCACAGGCCGCCCTCCCTGCCCGCCGGCTCGGGGCGAGCTCCGGAAGCCACCCCAGCAGCCGGGGGCCCTCCGCGCACCGCCGGGAAGCGCAGCGCGTTCCCGGGGCCGAGGGCCTGCACCGCCCGGGCGGGCACGGCGGCCACGCGGCGGGGCCAGCGCGGCGGCCCCGCTCCCTCCCCCGTCCCCAGCGCTCCCCCGCCTCACCATGGCGGCAGCGGAGCCTTCCTGACCGACTTATTCCCGGGCTCGGGCGGCGCGGGGCCCAGCGAACAGCGGTGAGCCAGGAGGCGGCGGCGCGGAAAGGCAGGCGCGGCGGCGGCCGGCGCTTATATAGCGGAGCGGCGCCGCCTCCATCCGGGCGCTGCGGGACCTTTCACCCGCCCGCCGAGCACGGAAGCGCCGGGGCGGGGAGCCGGGGGAGGCTCAGCTTCCTGCGGGGATGGCGGCCTCGTAGTCCCGGCCGGTGGCGAGCGGAGAGGGGCTCGGCAGCTGCCATGCCCCCTTGCCTGGGCTTGGCCCGCCCTGCGGCGTACAGCCCCCTTCGCGCTTGGCTCCCGCGGGCATCTCGGGCTCCTGGGTGCCTTTTCCGGGAGATTTCGACGTTCTGCTGGGGGGAGGATCGGAATTTGGCTCACAAGCGAGGCTTTATCGCTTCCAGTGATAGCGAGCCCGTTCCCGTCTGAGCGTTTGGGTCTTTTTATCGTCATTCATTATCTTAAGCTGTGCCAGGGGAGGTGTATGTTGGACATTAGCAGGGGTTTATTCGCAGAAAGGGTGGTTAGACACTGGAGTGAGCTGCCCAGGGAGGTGGTGGGCACTGTCCCTGGAGGTGTTTAAGGAGAGACTGGGTGTGCCGTGGTCCAGTTGAACGTGGTGGCGTTCGGTCACAGGCTGGTGGTCTCAGAGGTCTGTTCCAGCCCGACTGATTCTGTAAAGTGGAGATGCGAGAGCAGAAGTTTTAAGTAAAAGCGCTCGTTTCATTCATGCTTAAAGTTAAGAACTTTAATGAATTTTATTCATGAGAGTTCCTTTATTTGTTCGGGTTGAGCACTGGAGGGGTATTTTTTACTGAGAGTGGTCTTTGATTTAGCCTGGACAGCGGTAACTGTTAGTCCCAAAGCAAATGTTTTGCTGAAAATATGTCTGCTTCAAGTTACATCACTGAAGAACCAGAGAAACATGTATTGAAATGATGGCCTATAGTAAGGTCACTATGACTATCTTTTAAAATTAATAATTAAATTCTAATTTGGAGTTCTGCCCAGGAGTCATAGACATGTATAATGTTAGCATAGCTACTGCACCTCTGGAAGCTTAGTAGTTACTACAGTTATTCAAGAAAGCTTGTTTGGTGTTTTAGGATGAGCTTACATTCAGCTATCACGCTCTGCTTTAAAATATTTTTTTTTCCCTACTAGTTGCTTTAGTGGTCTTCATTTGGTCCTTAAACCTCATGTGATGGCGTTAACTTCTATATGCCAACTATTCCATAGTTTAGGCTTGTTTGCACTTGGATTATTTGTACTCTTTGAAATCTCTAATTTACTAATACCTTCTTTGAAAGTACTAGAGGCTGTATTTTGATAAAGCAGTTCCAAGAAACATGGATACAGAAGTTGTCATCCTGTTGCTGTTTCCTGAAATGCAGTGATGTCTTTTGCCAATGGAGATCAGTACTTGAAAAATCTGTTTTGATGATAGTCACATTTCTCTGGTCTCTTCCTCCCTGCAATAAAAACATAGTTTGGTTTTGGTTGCTTGTTTTCTGAGCCTTTTAACAATTACATGTATACTATTTTTGAACTTGTACGCAAGGAACCCATGTTTATTCTGTTACCAGCTATTCCAACTACTTCCTGAGGAAGTTTTCCATCTATAAGTGTTTTATATTCATCACTCTCAAATGCATGACCTCACACTGATCATGCTGAAGCACTTAGTTTTCCAGTAATCCAGATGGTTCCCAATCAGCAGCCCTGCTACACTATTTACTTAGAGCTTTTATGAATGTTCTTAGTAAACTTTATTTCCAGATAAAATACCGAGTGCCTTGCTGCCAAGAACTAATTCCTGTGGGATTCAATTAGAAATATGTCTGACTGAGTCCTCGGTGGTGACACAGACCTGTAGCCTTAGTTTTAAGTTGCTTGCTATGAACTGTATGTGCACAGCTGTGCCAGTTTCTCCGTGTCCTTCTGAAAAAGTCAATGTGCAAATGTGGTATATCAACACTGTTCCTACTGTCTACCAAACAAATGCTGTAATTTCACGAGAAGAAAAAAGTCATTTCTAAAAGATACATTTTCCATACATTTAAGCTGTTTAATTTAAGTACAATTTGCTCATTTATTTCTTGTTCCTATATGAAGAAGTTGGTTTGGGTTTGGTTTTTTTTTTTCCCTGGGGTTAAGGCGAGGTTGACCGTAAGTTCCTGAATTTGTTCCTTTCTTACTTATTTTCTCAGTTATTGGCACTACCTCAGCTTTCTTTGAGATTTTTCTTTTTTTTTTTCCTGAGCTTCCCCAGATTTCTCAGAGCTTATGGAAAATCCACATTAACGGCACACAAGTCTCCTTTGCCAGCTCTTAAAATTCTTGGATGCAGGCTATCTGGAGCTGCTGATTTAAAAACCGCCTCACTTCTGTTCCTATGTTTAAGGCTTTCCATGGCTATTGTTGGAATTTTCTGATATATGTTGTTTTTCTCCACAAATGTGTTACAGAAATTTACCTAAACTTTCTGTTTTCTCTGAAATACACTATATATTAAAAAATGCTCCTTCTTGCCATTCATGTGAGTAAATAGCTGTTCTAAATACAACTTTTTGCTTATCTTCTGAGTATTTTGTCATTCTTAACTTCTAATTCATATTTTATATTCTGCCTGGTTTTCCTTTGATTACATACTGCTTTTCAAGTAGGTTTTTCTCCACAGACAATGCTAACTTTATTTAAGAGATTGTGATTCTGTGACTTAAATTAATACCCAACAGCCTGTGCTTTTTAGATGAAGCTTCCAGGAGTGTTTGCCTCATGTAAAATAATTAAGAAGATAAATGATTAAGAAGCAAGATACGTTTTTAACATGCCTTGGTAATCTGTAGCAAAAACAATTTAATACCTAATTTAGTGATTTTTCATGCAGAATATCATTCCATGTGTATTCATGACACTTTCTGACTTTTATTTTGGTGTTTACAGATTACTGGGGATTTTTTTTCTCTCTTCCTTTGACTAGTTTGTCCTTCAGAAGAGTAGCTTCTGGCATGAGTCTACCTATGTGATAGAAGGAGCATGTGCCCGTTGTCAATCAGATCTTCTGTAATAACAGTGAAATGAAGATTTGTGTTGTCTTCTGGTGAATGTTGAACCTTTCTGATGCACCTTTGGCTGCTTCAAAGGACAGACATACTCCCCAGGCTTTGTAGCTTGGGTTATGAACACCATTCAGTTCTTTGAGTTGAGTAGATTTATTCTGCTTATTTCACAGTGGTGGCCCGTGGATGGTTTTGGCAGGGCTCACAGTAGCTTCCTTAAATCTGCTCTATCATTTTTCATACTGATTATTGGATGTGGGCAGCTCCCTGGAAGCTGTCTTGGTTGTGCCAGCCTAGAGACCTCAAGCATTTGCTTTCAGTGGCGATTAACATGTTCCTATTTACTTGTAAATCACTTCCTTCTCCGAGGTCACTGGGATCTGAACACACTTTTAAGGGTTTTGTTTGAGCTTCTGATCTTAAAATACCTGTGAAGCAGGATCATACCTGAGGCTTCCAGGATGGTCATCAGTAGATGGCTGAGTCTCTAAACCAGTCAGGAGAAATCTGATGAAAGCTATTTTCAACCCTTTTAAGAAAGACTACACTATCTCCTTGGTCTTAATTGTAGGTATCTGCTGATCCTCTTGTGTTAAGTCTCTCGGTTGTATCATGTTGCAGAACTCTCATCCAAGTTCTTTGCTCAGCAGTTAGCTTTCTCTGCAAGTGCCCCAGCTACTGAAACTTCAGAAAAAAAAGCTGGAACTAAAAAATACCCGCTTTTAAAAGATTGATTTGTGTAGATGGGTAGCTGCTAACTGGCAATGCTCTCTGCAGGTCGCAGGTGGACAGAATGCACAACTGGAGTTCTCATATTGCACCTAGCCTGTCCATTTTACATTTTTCTAAATTTTCATGCCAATTCTAGTATAAAGCTCAGCATATAAAAATGCAACCACCCCTCAAAATACTAGGCTCTCTTTATCTTAAAAATTTTTCATGCAAGCATGGAAGACATGAACTAAGTCTGTGATTCAGAAAAAGAGCAACTGTGCTTTAATGGAGTCCTTTACTGTTGACAAACATTGCCACAAATTTTGATTGTTAGGAGATGTTTTCAAGTGGGCAACTTGAACTTTGTAGTTATCACCACAAGCTCTTTCCTTCTAAATACATACTTTATGCCTGGCAGATAATACACTTGGCTTCTAATGTCATTGATGTGGTTGGAGGAAAACTTCTCCCTTGTCAGCCTTGTTTTTACCTTGTTTTTCTGACACAGATCACTGTGACAAAAAATACAAAGCTGCTGATATGCTACAGCATTTCTAGTGACATGGAATCTGATACATCATTACAATATGTCTTAAAACACTCAGGGCTGAAATGGGATTGTCCATCTGGACAGCTTTCAGGAGGATATTTGAATTCATCCTGTTCTAGTTCAATCTTTTTTTTTTTTTTTCCCAACCTGATGAATTATGTGTTCTCTGCTTTTCTGGAACAATGTTTGTTTTCTCTCCACTCCTTGCTCTGCTGATGTGATGCTTCTGTCAAATTCGTAATAATGAAAAAAACACTTTTTGCAGAGAGTAACTGTGCAGCTCACATAGTCTTGATAGCAACTGAGGTGTAATTTGCTGGTAATCAATGAGCTGTATATTGTGGATCAGTATTGGCAATACAGCAGAAATCACAATACCAGAGGCTTACAAACTGCCAGTAAGCACCTTCCAATTTCTTACTCCTACATATTCACAGATTTCTATATGCACTTCCACTCTCTCACAAGAAGTGTGGGTTACAAATACCCAGTCCCACTTTTGGGAACCTGTGCAGCCAATCCACATGCCAGGAAAAGTATACACTGAATTCCCGTTTGCACTCCTGAGAGGTGGGTCCCTACTGCTCTGCCTGATCCTGTCAGTCCCCCCAGTCTGTACCAGCAGTGGGGTGGCAGCCACTTACCATGTCTGATGAGGAGGATCTTAGAAATATTAGCACCTACTGCTCTCCCACCCCAGGTTTTCTTCTAATCACAAATTCTCATGCTCCTTTTCAAGCTAACTTTTTTTTCCTCAAAAGGCTCTTGTTAATCTAATCCCCTGGTTACTGTTTAATCTGGGTGGTCCTTGTTTTAAGCAAGCTTTGTTATTGTTAATTTCCTCTTAGCATTATGTTTTGGGCAAACATCCTCTGTTGCTGACCCCGACAATCCTCTCAGAACATGCCAGTTTGGGTATTCTGTTCATACAGACTATTTATACTCACATTCCTACCCTATCATCTGTTGTTATCCAGGCCAGGTTACCAAGAGTGGGAGCATGTAATCCCTGTACAAAAAATCCCCAGCATTAGCCCAGTGAAAGCAGAACTAGTGGGCATATAAACAGAACTGTAGTGTTTTTGCATCCAGTTTTCATTTTGGAAATCACCTCAGAAGACTTCATGTGGAGAAAGGTTAATCAAGTACAAAAAATGAACTCTAAACTACACAAATCTCTCCAATCCAGATTTGGCCACTTTAGGCAGCACCACTTGGCACTGTTTGTTGTGATCTGTTTCCCTTTGTAAAAATAGTTCAGGAAGACCGCAGTAGTTTGTACAACATGTTGAAAACTTGCACCTACTCAAATAATATCCATGGGACTCATTGAACAGAGCAAGCTGTTCTAACACCAGAATTGGAAATGGCTTCCAGGACACGGGTTGTTTAGCTGCTCTTACCTTGCTGGCTTCTCTATGGGTGCTTTGTACTGGGAGTGTTTAGGAACTAGTGGTATGTACTGGTGTGTACAAACTCTCACAATGCTGTGCTGTGAAAGACTTTGGAGTTGTCTTTCCTCCTCATATCTGCCTCCTGCAAAGACTTTGTGGGAAGCTGCCAGCAGCAGGGTATTAGCATGGTTGGATGTCTGTCCTGGAGGGAAAAAAAAGGTGTTTAATTTTACAGCAGTTCTGTTTGCCAGTATATGTAGTCCACATATATGTTTGCCTATGTGTTTCAGAGGCCGCTGATCATGGTTTTTTTCATCCAAAGACCAGTTTAATCTAATATAATTCTTTGGCGAGACAGAGTAGTAGGGAATTGTTTCACGGTGCTTGTGCTGCTTCTCTGTCATGGAACAAGGATAATTTAAGGAATGGTTCTGGCCTCACACTGCCTTATGCCTAGAGGAAAAATTTCTCTTGATAGGGAATGCATCACTTCATCATGTTTAGGTTTTTTATTCTTGAAAAATTTTTCCTCATCTCTTCAGGATTGGTGTCCTTTTGTGATATTCTTGATCCAATTGGTTTTCAGATGGTGAATGTTTGCAAGCACAAAATTTAGGTAATGCTTGCCACTGATGATGAGGAGACTTAAAGCAACGGGTGATTTCCACCTTGATGTTACAGGACTATTAGAGCCGGATATTAGTTGCAACTTGCAGTTTTATCTAGATTACAGCCAGGTGTCGGCCTTCTGTGGGACTTGAAGTGCCCTTCCTGACCCTGGCATCTGTAAAGAAAGATTAAAGCCAATTCAGCAATGCTTCTCCTGTTGTGACCTGACCCTCTGTGAACTAGCCAAGCTAAGTTACTCAAAACCTGACAGAAATAGGAATAGCAACATAGAACTTAGGACCTGGAACTAAAGGAGGATACTGTGGTGTTAAAGATGTGCTTTAGAAACAGGAATTAGTAGCCTCTGAGGAAATCATCATGCTGTGATTGCTCAGAACAGCTGGTTGGATCCACAGCATACCATGAAAGTGATCCAAGAGGCACCAAATATGAAGAAGTTTTGGTTTCAAAGGCTTTACTAACTTCTCCACGAAGTTAATGTGGCAAAGTGGCAGCTGCAGTTTACTGCATGGAGGTTATGAGGCTGCAGTAGCAGGGCAGGAACAACTGTAGAGTTTGTAATATCATTCATAGAAGATCCAGAAGTTTTGTTCAACAGAACATCTTACTAGGAGCTTACAGGAAGTCTATTAAACTTAGCTTTCACCTAAATAAGTGACAGAAGTTCCTACTTTACAAAAAGTTCCTACTTCATGAAAATGGGGCTCATGCATGGCCTTTCACAGCAGTCTACAAAATGTGGTTGTAAATGTGAAATATAGTTTGCTATATTTTTCCCCTAGGAAATGATATAAAACAGAAAAGTCTTTTTCCCCTCCAGCAATCACTTAAATAACGTAAGAGCAACTCTATGTAAAATGTGCACACGATTGCACATCCAACATTCCAGCCTCTGTGCACAGTGAAATCCCCAGCAACAGGTTTGCCAGATGCAAATCAAGGGAAGCAGTACAATCTACAGGTTTAAAACTGAGGAAGAGGTAATATTAGCATTTACAAGGGTTGTGGTCAAGCATTCAATTTTTAGGCAAATAAAATTAAGTATTGTGGTAAACATAGAAGGTGGGTTTGAGTATGGTACCCATGCACCCTGAAAAAAATCCCAGCAATATTAATGCTTGTCATCTTTTCAGCACTATGACCTCATGGTTTTTGTTTATGTACAGAACACGTTTAAAAATATTCTTTCAATAATTGTGACTATTGGAAGTTGTTTGTGAGAGCACCCAGCAGGCACTTCATCCTACCAAAAGCCCCTTACCACACTGTCATGGGTGCATTTCCTTTCTGAGAGTCCCTTACCTGTTCAGAGGAATAACTGATTCTCATACACTCTTGTGAAATGTTCCTGGTGTGAGGTAGAGCCAACCCCTTTGTTCCAGCAGGAACAAATGCTTATGCTAATAGTAGGAATTGTTTCTCATTTTTTCTGGGGAAAAAAAGACCAAGCCAGCAGCACACCTTTAATACAGAAAATTGAGCTTTTTCCTCTTAAAATCTTACGTATATAAAGGAAATTTCTTTTCCAATGAAGAATCTACTGTTACCTGTGTGCTAGCATACATTGCTAAGTCATTGGTGCCACTTAAATGTAGCACTAACTAATCATAATTAGTAATAGTGCAATCATAAAGAAAAGAAAGAAAAAAAACCACTCTCAGGCAGTTTGGGCACTGGTAATGTTTTGCAGAACATTTAAAATTAGACCGGTTTTCATTTTCAAGACCAGTTGGGGTTTTGGGGGGTTGGGGCTGGGAGAGGAAGGCTATGCTTCTTTTAACTAACCAATTAATTAACTAATGAATAATTAACTACTCTGACCTGGTGGCAATGGGTGACCACTCTGAACTGAATCAGTGACTTTATCTAATTTTAAGCACTAGTTCAAGACCTTAGTTTGTCATATAGTGACAGTCCAGTGGGCAGGTATCTCCAGCATACAACAGAGAAAGCCACCTGCCAGCATAAACTTATTTTTCAGTGAGACTTTCACTGATTGTAGCAAATAGGTTTGGATTTTGGGGTTCTTCCTCTCTCCCTGTCTCTGGCTTGTCTTCTTGCTTCCTCCAGCCTCCTCCCTTGTCTCCCTGGGCAAATGGCTCTTTTGCTATGATTGGTCAGATAGTAATGCTTTTTATGATCAGGACGCTTTTTCAAATGCTGTTTGCAATTCAATATACAACTTTTTAAACAAACTATGCAACCATGAAAACGTTTTAAAAAATGTAATGATATTTGTTTCCTCTGAAAGTCAGCTGTTAGCAGGAATGATTTATTAAACTTTAAGAATATCTATTTTCCCCCTTTCAGTCAGAAAACATTTAATAGCAATCATTTCACTCCCAAAATCTGTACAAGGATTGACAACTTTAAGGGATGTCTGGAGTTCTGTCACTTTCTTGACAAAGAAAAATCAGTGTGACATTCATCTATTGGCATGTTAGTGCAGTGATACATTCCTTCAAAGTAGCTTTTTTGTTATCTGTAAAGAATTTTATTGGAACTGTTGGATAAGAGAAAAACAAGAATGTGGAAAAGGTGTATGGTATCTCTCTAAACTTGCCGTATTATGTAATGTATACTATTAACTACTATTTAAAGAAATCCAGCCTCCCCAGCCTATCTGTTCTCTTATTTACATTCAGCTTTCTTACAATCTCTGTACAGGTGCAACTTTCTGTACTTGTCTCTGGGACCAGCTTCATTTGTCCCATGTCTGAATCAAAACCCTTTCACCATTCTCAAGTGGTCGAGAAAAATACATGGCTTGAAAATAAAACTGATTTTCCTTCTGCCCTTTTTGGGGGAGTGACTTAAAAAGAACTGTGCATTTACATTTCCAATTTGCAGCCTACTCTGCTCTTTGTAGCCTGGCACATGTGCAGTAGAATATTTATTAAGTTATTAATTACCCTATTATCCCAGCTGCCCTGCAAAGGCAAATGCAATCACCTCCCTGCCCTGCTGAACACTTGAGCTTTTGAACTTCAGGCAGGGTCAGCAGCAGAGCTCAGCTCATAGAAGTCCAGGGGTGGATGGTGGTGCCTCTACTATCAAATTGTCCCGTGGCATCCTTAGCTATTGGCAGACTGGGATAGATGCCAGCAGACTTTTTTTTTGTTCCATTTGCCTTCTTTAACTGGTTTTAAGGATTTTCGTTTGACAGGCAGACAAATATTTGGCAGCTGGCTTAACTGAAGCATAGAAAGAAGCTCTTTGAGTGCTGCATGAAGGTATTTGCAGCAGATAAATAGCTAGAACAAAGTAAAAGTAAAATATTCCAAGTACAGTTAAGTTAAAAAATAACCATTCATTTCCTATCCCAATTTTCATTTTTGTTCTAGCAGATGAATTTATGAACACAGATGCTAACACTGCAAAAATGGATACACAAGTCGAATAGTAAGCATCCATTTAAGTTCCATTGAATTTACAAGTACTTGTGATATATTGTGTAAAACAGTTTTTGTTTGTTTTCTTTGCTGTGGTATATCTTACAACAGAATACAGAAGCAACCCATACATCTTCAGATTTATGTTTTCATACTTCCCATCATACCTTCTGAACTGAGGATGTGCCCACTTCCAAGTTATATAGTATTTATATTGTTTGAAAATAGTGATGTTACCACTTTCCTTTCCTTCTGGGTTGAGATAAAGCATAAAACAAAAAAAACAAAACAAAACAAAAAAACAAACAAACAAACAAAAAAAACAAAAAAAAAAAGGAAAGAGGAGCAAACAACAGTCAAGCCAGATAAAGAGCACAGCATCAGAATTGTAGCTTGTGCTAACTTCTTTTAAAACGTATTATGAAATGTCTTTTGATATTTCTGCTTGGGATCCAAAGACACTAAACCCTCAGTAATAGCTACAGTAAGGGAAGATTAATACAGAATTATAAGCTTCCATGCTTTTCCTTCTTTCTCATTCTTCCTAGAAGCTGTTTATTACAATTGCATAGTTCCCATGCTTATAGCTATCTTTTCTTTCTTGTAATCACTTGACTGCTAAAATAATTGTTGCACTTTACAGAACTCAGGATAGCATGTAGAAGTTGCTTTTCATTGTAAGGCACAAAAAAAATAATTCATTTTTACCTAAAACCATTCCAGCACTAATTAGTATTGGCTCTTACCTGGGGATTCAATTAAAATGATATAAAATCTCTTAAGTGCATGCTGTCAAGTTTTACACACGTGCCCATTTGAGGAAGAAGAGGACACATGTCAGGGGATGTTGGGATGGTGAATGCCATTCGTTATAAAATAAAAGAAAAAAAGGCCAGAATTAGAACTTTTAATTCATGCTTTCCCTTAGTGGACAATACTCTCCATATAACCAAGAAAGCACAAAATACAACATTCTGATATGGTTAACATGTCCAGGGCTACTGCTGTTGATTACTACTGATGAGAATGCAAGCACTTTACAGTATCTTCTTTATATGTACTTTCCAAAATTAGTAAATGCAAGCAGGTTTGGTAGTTAGGTAGTGGGAGATTAATGAGAAAGAGCTGAAGTTTCCATGCAGGCTGTGGTTACCCCAGGCTGCTGTGAGACAGGAGCTAACCCCCCCAGTTTTGAATAGCTAGCTCTCAGTGCTGCAGAGCTGGAAGTTCAAAAGGCAGCTTGTGCTATTTAGGGACAGAGAACATAAAACAAAAAGCAGCTCGCATTGAGAAACTGGCTGCTGTGACCTGGCATCCCCGGGTCCCAGAAACAGCACTTAGGTTGCTGCTATCAAAAACAAACAAACAAACAAAACTAAACACCAGAATAGTTGAGTTTCCAAGGAAAATAATTATATCAAGCTGTGGAACTCGGTTCGTAGTAAGACACGAGAGATCTGACCTTTACATTTACCAGCTGGGAGAAATGAGGCTTAGTTCCTTCCTCAGACCATAGTTAAGATGTGTGGTGACTCTTATTTGAGGAGGTACACTCTTATTTGATGTTTTTAGCATCAGATAACCCATGCCTTGAATAAAGCATACCTGGCCAGTAAAGACATTCCTATACCACCATTCCCAGACTGGCACTGATGCTGCATCATCTGAATCTGTGCAATACTGCAATAAATCTTCTGTTTAGGCTGATCAAGCTATTGGCAATCAGTTCCAGAAACAAAGAGAAAAAATAAACTAGGTATGAGTAGCCCTTAAGGTTTATAACTTACAACCACATCTTGCTAACCATCTGGAACTGTGCTGCATACATATGTGTGGGGAAGGAGAGATAAAGGACAAAACCAGTTTATAGAAAGGGAAAAATCTGGATGAACAGAATCCCCTTAGAGTTGTGACACAATTGTCTGCAACTGCTCTAGTAGCATCAGGTGCCTTCTACTAACACTTCATTCGGAGGTATGCAAGTATGCAAGTATGACAAAGTTAAGAGCAAAGTGCAGCTACACTCATTAGCTCATTCCAGCTGTAGAAGCAGGAAGGAATCTTTTAAAAACCTGAAGCTGGGTCCAGATGATGAAAACAGAAACGATAAAACGCTGGTGGATTACGTAGAAAAACAGACAGGAAAAAGAAACGTCAAGGAACTAACATAAACTCCATAATTCTTCATTTTCAGAATATGAAGAACAAGAAATCTGTCAAGACTTTCTGGCAGATCTATTGGTGTCAGGTTTTTAAAAGAAAAACAAAACAAAAAAAAACCCCAAAACCAAAATCAAGACTACCCCACCTAAACATTTTAACCTGTTTTCCCCCCAAGACAACAAAGCCATTGCAAAGAATCAGGGTGATCCTTGCATGTACGTTGTCCCTGAAGGAAACACAAAACAGGTGCAAGCTAGAAGGATTTTTGTAGGAGAACTCAGGAGTTGTCTGAAATTCAAGCATCTATGAAAGTTATTATAATTGCAGAACTTCTATGAACCTAGACCTCTGGAGGCTGTCTAGTCCAACTCCCTCTTCAGAGCAGGGTCAACTAGAGCAGCTTGTTCAGTACCATGTCCAGTTGGGTTCTGAGTATCTCCAAGGATGAAGACTTCCTAACCCTTCTGAACAACCTGCTCCAGTGTTTGACCATCATCACAATAAAAATGTTTTCTCTTGCACTTAAATGGGGTTTCCTGTCTTTCTATTTGTGTCCATTACATCTTGTCCTGTCACTGAGCAACACTGAGAAGAGACTGGCTCCATATTTACTGCCTCCCACCAGTATTTTTACAAACTGGCAAGATCCTCCTGAGTTTTCTTTTTCCAGGCTGAACAGTCCCATCTCTCACAGCCTCTCCTCACATGCAGAGATTCCAATCCTGTGATCAACTTAATGGCCCTTTGCCGCACTCCTGGTCCAGTACCTCCATTACTTTCTTGTTCCGGCAGGGACCTGAGCCGACCACAGAGCCCCAGCTGTGTCTCACCAGGGCTGAGCGAACACCGGGGAATAACCTGTGCTAGCAGCGCTGTGGCAGAGCTGGCAGCAGTCTTCGCAGTGCACCCCAGATGCTGTTGGCCTCCTTTGCCGCAAGGGTGCATCGCGTGCTCGTGTTCCACTCGGTGTCTGCCCGCAGCTCCAGGTCCCTCCTGCAGAGCCGCTTCCCAAGCGCTTGGCCCCGAGTGCGGGCTGGCGCAGGGGTTATCCAGCGCCACGGGCCCGACACTGCAGTTCCCTGCACTGGGTGCCATCAGCAGATTTCTCTTGGTAACGTCTCTGTGAACACCAGCACAACCACCCAAGATACCCACTGCTCCACCCAATTCTGTATCACCTGCACACTTGCAGAGGGTGCTCCATCCCATCACCCAAGCCTTTAACGGAGATGTTAGCCTGCCCTGGGCCCAGTGTCGATCTCTGGGGTACAACACTAATGAGTGGTCTCCCACTGGACTTCATGTCACTGATCACAACCCTTTGAGCCCGGTGGCTCAGCTAATTTTCAGTTTCCACTATTTAGCCAGTACTTCATCAGTTTCTCTATGAGGATGTAATGGGAAACAGTGCTAAAACCTCCCTAAGGTCAAGATAAGCAACCACCACTGCCCTCCAGCAGCCAGTAATCTCATTGCAAAAGGCTACTAAGCTGGTCAAGCATGATTTCCTCTTCATAAATCCCTGATGACTACTCCTAATCACCTTTTTTCTTCACATATTTGGCAATGAGTTCCAGAGTTATTTGTTCCACCAATTTTCCTGGGATTTAGATGAGGTTGACTGGCTTTAAGTTTTCCAGATCCTCCTTCTTGTCCATCTTGCAGAAAGGAGTTAGATTTGTTTGCTTTCAGACCTCAGAATTCTCTCCTGAGCACCATGACCTTCCAGAGATAGCCAAAAGTTACCTAGCAATGACATTGGCAAGCTCTGTCAGCATTTGTGAATGCACCCCTTCAGGTCCTATGAAATTCTGTACACCTTGTTTGTTTCAATGTTCCCTAACCTGATCATTCCTTACCAACAGTAAATCTCCCTTGCTCCAAACCCCACACTGGTCTCTCAACTCCTGCATATTTAATTATTTATGTTTGTGTGTAATCAGGAGCTCCTTGCTTATCCTTGGAGGCATCCTGTCACCTTTACCTGATTTCCTGCTCATGGGGATGGATCAATCTTGAGCTTGGAGAAGGCAATCCTTAAAAATCAACCAGGTGTCCTTGGCCCTTCTTCTCTCCAAGATCGTATCCCAGGGAAGTCTTTAAAAAATAAATTTCCTAATTACATGATTGACAGCTGTACAAGATACATCAGCAGATTCTATAGTAAAGGAAATAACAGACACAGACATGATTTGTTTAGAAAGACCCAATATTGCTTTGGTTGGAAGAATTGCACTTCCAACACAATTGTGTTGGACTGTGTTGGAATTCTTTAGGAACACTGACAGCATTCAGATAAGGCACTGATTGATATGTTCCCTTAGGGTTTCCAAAGGTATTTGAAAAATCCTTCACTGCAAACTTTTGAAAGGTGCTGAGCAGCCACATTTAGGAGAGAAAACCTGGGGCTGGGTAAGTCAAAAGCTAGGCACAGGGGCTAAAACTGTTTTCTCAGCAGGAGAAAATTCCCACTGGTGTTTCAGGGGATCCTCTGCTGCCCAGCACATCCACAAGTGAAGTGCAAGACAGGGAGCTGGAAGATAAACAAATTTGCTGATAGTGGAGTTATTTAATTGCAAGGGCCAACTACAAATTGGCAGAATGAAACTCAAGGTATATTGGTGTATAGTGAGGCAAACAGACAAAATTATCATCCTCACATAGAACCAAGGATTCCAAACTGTTAGGCTTGAGATATTTCTTGATTAGTATTAAGTTAGAGCTCATTAGAAATCGAAAAACAAAACAAACCAAACCTTAGAAGTTGATTAAAACCATCATTATGGCAGCAGAGTATGGTGTGCCTACACCTTGAGTGCTGTGCAGAGCTCTCTCTCACACTATCAAAAGAGAACCCCATAAAACTGACAGAAACATCTGCAGAGCTGATTATACTTCAAGAGCAGATCTGGGCCATTCAGTATCCTTCTGTCAAGTACAATAGAGAATTTGAAGGGTGCTTGATTTTTCACAGAGACTGAAGTAGCACTTGTTGATGCTAAAGTATCATTAAGCAAAAAAATCACAGGTTTCTAGCAGTATAAGCAACAAGCTTCCTAGACTGGCAAAATAAATACAACACATAAGCATTTAGGAGCTAGTAATGAAAATTAATTCAATTTTTTATTCTTTTGAAAACCACAGAAACATTTTTATTTAAGGCCTGAAGTTAAGGTGAGGCATGTCAATGGCTTTATCTACAATTTTATCTTACATGCCCTCAGCTAATCCTTTCAAAAGGTAACTGACTTATTATGATAACTTCTATAAAACAACTTCTTTATTAAGTTATGCAACACACTCTCACACAAAAAAGTTCTGGTTCTATAGCATAATTATTTTGACAGAGAAACACAGGAAATATTTTCCAGAATTTACTTTAGGTTTTTTTATTCCAGCCAGCCTTTTATATTTCCACTTAAGGCAGACAGAAGACCAAGAAATAGTTAAGCTTAGATATCCTTTATAAACCATTAATTTCAATTACCAACCCAAATACCATAAAGACCTACAGAATCATCTCAAATTCACATAGTTGCTCATTTCCAGGATTTCACGGGGCTAAGAACAGATGTGTGTCAGAAATCAGGAAACTGGCTCAATTCCTTCGGGATTTTTTTTTCCAGAATGGAAGCAAGGGGGAGGAAGGGTAAAGAAGAAAAACAATTTGACTGAAACATCACTCCTTCTCCTGTCTTAAAAAGAAGCAGAGGCTTTGAGCAGAATGGCAATATCAGCTACAGCAGGCAGCTCCAGATAAGGGCTCAGATGTACAATTACCAGTTCTGATAAATCAGGGATCAGAGCTTTTTGTCTTCAGCATTGCCTACAGCACTTCCTTTCCCAGACACACTACAACCAGATTAGGAAAGATAGTAGATAAGACATAAGCAGTGCAGAGGACAGTTCAATAGTGTATGCTTTGGGCACCAGCAGAGGAACATTATTAATGCTGTAAGCAAACTTCCTTTTCAGTACTTCCAGTATCTTGTCCAATCCTGACCCGTGCATTATGAAGCACAAATAATCCTCCCTTTACCATTCTTTCCCCCCCTTTTTAAAAACTCTGTTCTTCACAAAATGTTCTTACAATATTTCAGAATTTACAATGTTCCAACTAGCAAGTTGCTATTAATGCACCTGGTAGCAGGGAAGTCTTATAAAAAGGACAGGTTGTTAATGCATCTTAGTCTTAGTAGCCTTAGACTGACAAAAAGGTTCTTTATTTCAAGGAGTATGTGAGTAGTTCGCATTTTCCATATCAGAAACAGCATACTTACTGAAATTAAGTACATCTAGGAACAGGTTAAATAGAACACTGACACTCTGTAATTTTTCTGCATTCATTGATTGTGATACATACTCATTCCTTGGTAAATGAAGAGGAAAAGCTCAAATGCACTACACTAGCTGATACAAAGAACTACTCATATCTGACATTTTGAAAATACCAAAAGCAAGTACATATAAAGAACCATCCAAAAGCAGAACCGTAATTTGTACTTCACTTATGTACAACCAACAGCTATTCTGCACATCACATTTCCTAGTCAGCAAGGCAGCACACAACACATCAACCAGAAAAAGTCATGTCTGCCAACATCTTGATCTTTGCCTCTATCCCCTCCCAGGGTAAAACCCCAGTTTCATTAAATCACTTTATTTTAAATTTTCTTATATCAAACTAGTTTGGGTTGGTTTTTTTTTTGTTTGTTTTTGTTTTTAAGCATAGAAAACAGCAACAAAGCCTTTAGATCACACAGGGGCTAAATTAATTATGTTCAGAGGAAGGGTGGAGGGAAAGAAAAGTCGACAAAAGAAATAGAAAGAGCCCTGAGTTTTCCTAGAGGCTCTGCTTGAGGGCCCTGAGGCTGGGAAGCAGCTGGTCTGCACTCAGGCGCTCCTCCACGTTCGCCTTCCAGCAGCAGCTGATGATGCCCTGGAGCGTCCGGCCCGCTGGGGACTCGTGGAACACCTCGGCAGCCAGCGAAGGGCGCAAGTTGTAGGCGACCACGGCATAGAGCACGTGCTGCCGCTCTCCCAGGTACGGCTGCTCCCGCATGACAATCTGCCACAGGGTGATGGCAAACGAGTAGATGTCTGCTTTGGCAGTGACCCTCTCCCCCTTGAGGAGCTCAGGGGCACGGTGGGTGTATGTGCCCCCTTGCTGGTAAACATGGGGGCTCTGGGACAAGCCCTTCTCCAGTTTCTGGGAGCACCCAAAGTCTCCAATTTTGCACACTCCCTGTTCAGTGATGAAAACATTTGCAGGCTTCAGGTCCAAGTGCACAATGTCCTGGGAGTGCAGAAAGGCTAAGCCTGTCATGATGTCACAAGAATAGCACACAGTCTCTTCCATGCTCAGGGCCTTCCTTGCACATCCTCCTTCATCATCCTCCTCCTGTCTCCATGCATCCCTTGTGCCATAAATTACATGGTGCAGGGTGATGTTACCCACATACTCCATGATTATGGTGCCCAGGCTGTTCTCACTGGCCGGGGCACACGTGCTGGCAGCCACCACACGAACCACATTATCGTGCTGGAGCTGGGCCACGTTCAGCTCAGCCCAGAAGCTCTGCCGTGATGCCAGCCGGTTTTTGCTGCTCTTCTTCACCTGCTTCACTGCCACAGTTGCACCATGGTAGGTGGCTTTGTAGACAGAGCCAAAGCCCCCAGATCCTAAGGGCTGCAGGAGGCAGAGCTGCTCCCAATCAATGGAGCACCAGGACAGGCGTGGAGGCAAGCGATGAGTTCTGGTTGAAGGAGCTCCCCCCAAAAAGCTTTTGCTGTCTTTGCCAGGGATAACTAAAGGGCTACTGCAGGGGCGTAAATCCAAAGAGGGGGAATACTCAAAAGAAAGAAAACAATTAAGAGGAATAGGTGATGGCATAATATGAAAGAAAAAACAACAGGCAGTTACTAAGACAGAAGACTGGAAAGCTTCCCTGACAGAAAAGACTCTAAACTGGCTTCCAAAGCCTTTTATCCTTCTTTCACAATTCTCCCTCCCTCCCCCAAATGAACTGCATCTGTCACAACTGTCAGAACCAAATCAGGTTCACCTGGAAACACTCTTCTCCAGCCCTGAAGCAAACCTCTAGAAAGTCAAGGCAAACAGATTTAAAGCTAAAAAACTATTAACTCATAAGTATTTCACATCATTTCTAATCTCAAAAGAAATATGTTCTGCCCATTGAATGCCTCTAGCAAAATGCCCCAGGAGTAAATAAAGCCGTGACTGGTGAATGCATTTCACCATGGCTCCAGGCAGGAATGATCAGCGTCAGGTGCATTAAAGAGCTCAAAGACTTTGTCAGTGGAAGCAGCTGAAGTGGTGAATACTGACCTTTGATGATGCTATGGCACACATAAATATGAAAAAATTGTGTTTATAGGAACCTACCACTTAAACATGACTGGGACAAGGGGACTGCTTTGGGTGCTTGGCTTTGCCCATGCAGGACCGCAACCTTAACAGCAGCATAAAGACAAGTGATTGTTCTGTTATCATCTTTTGGATATAGTAACTAGAATTACACATAAGTATTTGGTCATCTTCCCACCATACTCCATGCAGTTACTACAGGTGTGTATTTTATTTCTGGATCCTTCTTAGAAAAATTATTGCTGAATTTACAGAGCTGTTCTAGAAGAAATCAAACAAAGATAATTTTGTTTTAGTGGTCCCAGTGTTTTTTCAAAGGGCTTGTTTGAGTTTTGACCCTTTCATGTATTTGCAGTGCTCATGCCAACTGCCATAGCATTTGGTACCTGCTGTACTGCCCAGATAGCAGAGCACCCTTATGGGACCTATACAGTTACGGACTTTTGAATATTCCAGTATCTTTCTGTACGTATTGACAAATATCTTGGAAAGCTTGGTCCCTGTTTCCCACCTCCTCACTCTTCGGAATCTTCCTCTGGATGTCAGATTTTTCAGTACAGATTCTGCCATGGCACTTCAGACTGATGGTGCCTCTTTCTGCAGAGTTTACCTCTGGGCAGCACCAGCTCTGCAGACAGTTCCTGCAGAGTTTTCCCGGTGTTTTCATTTTTGGTGTTTTTTTTTTTTTTTGTTTGTTTTTTTTTTAAATTTATTCTCTGGATGAGTAAAATGCAGCACAGGCCACTGAGGTGGGGTTTCAAGGGTACCCAGACCCTGTGCAAACAGAACTGGAGTGTTCTCCACTTTGAGATGTGTTCAGTTGTTCACCTTAACACACAAACCTGATGTCCCAAAGTCATCTTCTGACCCTCCTTGAACTCTAGATCAGCTCGACCAGAGGGTCTCAAAGACATCACTCTGTAGTGAATCAGTGATGGAGATCTTCCCCAGAACTGAGATTTAGCAGGAGAAATTTGCCACAGCAATTCACAGGGAAGCAAACTTGGACCACAGATGAATGAGAATGGAGAATTTGGGTTCTGACCTGGCAGTGTGAAACAGACATGTTGGGGAAGACGTCGATAAATAGGTGCTCATAGGAGCTGTTAACAAGTGAGGGCACAAAGGCTAAGGGATGCCAGGAGACCTCGCAGTGGCCGTGGGTGGGACAGTTCCTGCAGATGGGACTGCCTGGCAACACAAGGCTCCTCTTTCCGGGCCCCTCCCAGAAGGGACTCTGGCAGTGCAGAGGCCCTGGACCCCGCAAGGTGCTGCCGCGCCCTGTGAGCTCTCCGTTGTACAGCACGAGCCAGCCGAGTAATATCCTATTGCTACCCCTGCTTCGGCTCACCATCAGTTACACAGGGATGTTCTGGGGGTGGGGGGAGGACCAGAAGGTCTTTAGTGTAGTTTTAAATACGCAGTGAAATAAGCAATGGAGACAGCAGGTATTTACTTTACTTTCTTGAGCAGCACTACGATTTTATGCTTGTACGTAGAAGTCTTCATTTCCAATCTTTGCAGAGAACGTCTTCTAGGCAGGTGAGTTGTGATGGAAATGAAAAGCTGCAGAAAGTGGAAGAAGCTACATGGGAGAGCAAAAAGATCTTTATGCCTGTTTTCTAAGAGCTATTTAGGGCTCCAATTCTTCAGTGGGCTTCTGTGCCATACAGCATATAAAAAAGCACCAGAAAGACATTTCTGCTCTGAATTCTCCAAGCCTATTTTCACCAGGTTAGGGTGGCAGTGAAGTTCAAAGGCAAAGCTGGGTGTGGAGAGGCATAGGTAGAAAGATGTGTGGATGAAGAGAGCAGCCCTGTTAAGCTGACAACTATAGCAGCACATCTGATGTTTGTGAATGCTATAAACAGCAGCAAAATCTATGCTCATGAAACAGGATTACAGCTGCTTCCAAATTTCTTTGATTGAAGTCGCATTCAAAAGGATATATCAGACCTTCCATATTATTATTTCCAAACTCCATGTCCATTTCTGTCAGTTGTCCTTTTGTTACCTTTTCAGGTAATTTTCTTGTTGCCCTTTTCTGTCAGAAACCTTTCTCTTTTGCCCTGCCATGGTAGACATTGTTATATTGTTCTTGGGGAATACACTGAAATTTCTGAACAGGAAGAGGGGCATTCTTTGGGATGTAAAGTGCCTCAATGTAGCTTACTGTTCTGCCTCAAGCTTACTGCTGAAGACCAAAGCAAAAGAACGCCCAGAGTCTTTCAAAGTGAACAAGATTAAATCAGATTTAAATTCAAGCAGGCTTTTACTCTTAATAAGTATTATTTTCCTGTATTCCATTGGTGATTTGGCCCAGTGACTTCCCAGCAGCCACAATCGCTGTAGGACATCCTTGCTAAGTTTCACAGCCCTGTTTAGCTCTGGCATTATCGCAGGCTGGGGTAGGTCCCTGGTGAGACACCTGCAGAGGGGAGCAGGGCTGCTGGGGACAAGCTGCCCCTTCCCTCCCAGCCACCATTCCCCAGAGCAACCCTCAGCAGCCTCCAACCACACTGTTCCCATTGCACTGCCTTTTCCATGAGGGAAAAAAAGGAAGCTGTAGGAGCCAGAAGTCATCAGCACAGAATGCAATAGGAACTTGGGACAGTGACAGGAGGGAAGCACAGTCTGTGTCCCGTGGGCTGCAATATGTCACAGCTACAATAAACTGCAAGCAGCAATGGGTTTATTCCAAGCTTGTGTGTTGTATTTCTGCAAGTAAAACATACCTGTGCATCCAATGCTGCACCAGCTGCCCAACCTAATTGCGCTTCTGGATGAGAAGGAATACAGAATCTCGCTTGCTTCCCCCATTCATATTTCACGTGCATATCAGGAATACAGAAACACTTTGTTTGCCACTGTTGTTAGTTACTACTGCTGTTTGTTTGGTCATTGGACTGGAGAAGTCAGCCCCGATACCAAGAGCCTTAAAGGGCTGGTATGGATGTAACCCAGCACAACACAGGACACATACCAAACACCAGCTTTGTTTTCATCAAGGTGCATCATTCTTATGGTTAATAGCCAGTTTTGTCTAAAACAGGAGAAGGACAGGCCTGGGGATTTGGAACTGACTTCAGAGAGTTTAGGAGTGTATAGTTATATACTTCCCCTCAGTCATTACTTTATTTCTTTGTACATTTGGTGGCTGTGCCATGTAACAATCCCTTGAAGGCTTGGCTGTCCAGAGGCTTCTAAGAACTGCCTTACAATACAGAGGTAGCATTGTGTTTCTAGTAGGTTACTTTGTAACTTTGCTAAAGGAGCCAAATGTAGCTCTTCAGTACTTAAATTACCGTCCTACTCAAAGCAAGACAGTTCCTTAGCCTGTGGCTTAGTGACTTCTGAGAGGTTTTCTTCTCCGTTTGAAATCAAAAGTTTTCCTTTTTCTCCTTTTAGTGTTAGTCCCTCTGATCTCAGTTTAGGATTTGATGATGAACCTACATTCTCCTCATGCACAGCATTTCATAGTCCAAGTGT
Source organism: Aphelocoma coerulescens (assembly GCF_041296385.1). Classification (NCBI taxonomy): domain Eukaryota; kingdom Metazoa; phylum Chordata; class Aves; order Passeriformes; family Corvidae; genus Aphelocoma; species Aphelocoma coerulescens. The sequence continues at coordinate 128,663,431 of NC_091015.1, forward strand.
TGCTTCCAGTCACACCTCATAGACCTCAAAAGATATTCAGAGTGGCCTGAAAGGAATTCTGATATGATCAATTGCACAGTGATAGCATTGTCTGGAGCCAGTCCCTACAGAGGCTTGCTCCGAAGATAGGCCACTGATCAAGCACTTTTTTTTTTTTTTTTTTTTTTTTACTACAAGCACAAGCCAGCAAAGAATCCAGTTCATGTTTCAGAGTTTGGCTGTTTTGGTGAGAAAAATGACACCTCGGAACCACAAATACAGCAAGTTCTCATTAAAGCAGTGAAAGGTAAACCCAAATGCAAGGGAAAAAATACATCTGCAAGAACTGTGATGCTGTTTTACTGCTGAGACATAATAATAATAAACATTTTAAAAGGTTAAACCCTAGTTTATAAATAATGAGATCAAGTTTCAAACACACATTGCCAAACAGCTGTTTGACGCTTTTTTTCCTTCACAGTAAGGTTACTCCATGTGTTCGAGAGCATGAAGCAAAGGCTCGCCTTACCTGAACACACTGAGGTTTTAACTGGAGACACTGGAAAGGCAGGTGAGGTTTCACAGCTAACTTACAGGGGTCTCAGTGACCAAGGTGGACTAGGGATAACAATCTGAGACCTGCTGCTGTAGATTAATACCACCCTTTCAAAAGAGCACCTTGTGACAAGCTAGAAGAATCCAAACTTAAGGATAAAGACAATGAAATGTAAAATACAGGCTCTCGCCCACAGCAGTATTTTCTGGCCATTCAAAGGTGGATACTTATCCCAGCAGGTGGGGTGCTGTAACACAGCAGGTATCTTATGCAGTATTTTCAGCCAAATTGTCCAAAACTGGTTTTGCAGTCTTGCCCCTGGAGCAAAGCTGACTTTGCTGGGTCATGGGGAGATGCCAAATATAGTGGTGGAATTTAAGACTTGTAGCTTAAGGACTAGAAAACAGTTTCAATGCTTAATGAGAAAAACTAATCACATACAGCAAAGAATCCAGGGGGTAATATGAGTGCTAAGTCTAGTGCTGGGGGGCTGCTGCTTTTCCAGGTACATGGATTTAATGCTGATGCCTAGACTGATGCAAAGGGATGAGTCTCTCCCAGCAGCTTGCACAATCCCATTAACACAGATCTTGCCCAGCTCTGTGGTGTATATTAAATACCCTGCCATAGCAAATGTGGTGGCTTCCTGCAGACACCATCTCTTTGGAGAGTTACAGAGGGGAAGAGGCAAGAGAATCAGCTGAATTTGGTGGCTCTAAAATGATGGCCTGGGTACTCTGGTGGGGCACTGCAAATTCTCAGGGGTTGCCTTAAGTTAAAGGGTTTTAAGCCTGACATTAAAATGGGCCATACAGTTAAAGTACATTGTTGCAAGGCTTTCAGTGAGTAAGCAGAAACTTCTTGTAAAAATACTTCTGAATTTAGCCTAAGCTGAACACAGCATATAAACCATGGGGCAACCCTGTAATACCTTATTGGCGTAAGGAGCCAAACACTGACAAAATAAAAGGAGACAATTTTCAGGTGAGGGTAGACTTCAGAAAGTTTGGGAATTTAGTCTGTGTTTATTTGTCATGAATGTTTGATATCTGATAGTCTTATGTTACAGCTCAGATGTTGCTCACTTATGGCATGCCCCTAAACCATACAAAGCCTGTATTTTATTTTTATTTGCAGTATAAGTATTTGTGAAGGAACTTTAAGGATTTACCCATGACCACGTGTGTAACAATTTACCACAAAAGCCAGTAAGCCAGAGTTGAGCCGAATTTCAGAGGCACAGCCTATAGAACTTTTCTGCTGAAATTGTATCTAGGAGTACACAAGGCCAGCTGACAAACACCTTCCTTGCTGGAGTCTGTGCACCCTTCAGATAAACGGCTGTCTCTCATAGATTAATCAAGTAATTGGAAGAAGCTCTTCCAGCTTGCCCGGGAAACCACATGCTGTGTTAACTAAGGAATACCTTAACAAACAATATGATTCACTTTGGACTTGCAAAACACAAACACTTTAGACTTTAACATTTTGGAGGAAACCAAAATGAAGAAAAACCCCAAACTATCAACTTTTCCAGTTTAGATTACTTTCCCATGCATACATACATACATACACGTGCACACATACATTCACCAGAGTTTAAGCAATATAGTGATTTTTAGAAACTCTGACTATTCAGGTTCTCTGCACTATTTAACACACATCAAACAGAGAACTGACTTATATGAAAATGACACTAAACCATTCTTTGTACATGGCAGTTCAGCCAACAGTGAGAATCAGCCCCACGGGTAAACTATCAAGAGATCAATTCAAATTATTTCCAGCTCAGCCACAGCAGACATTACCATATGCCTCTTTTCAGAGTGCTCAGCTGACAGCTGATGTCTCTTCAGTCTCCTCTGAGGCAAACTAGCTTTGTAGCTGGTGATCTTGTGATACAAATATCCCCAAAAGAGACAAGGCTGAGTGATGACAATGACAATGAAGAACAGCATTGTTGTATTTTTTACAAATACTTATTTCTCTGAAAATGTTCATTTCTTGAGGACATGCAGACCATTACAATAAATAAATTAATTAATAAAATTATAGAAAAATAAAAATACCAGGCAAGCTGTTACACCTTTATTAGGAGTAGAGAAAGTTCATACTGAATTACCTGGGATTTAGCACATGAGCAGGAACTTAAAACTTCACACTAGGGCTGAGGTCTGTCATTTTCAACACCATTATCTCCAGTGTTGTTCAAAACAGAAATACAGTGTTGCTGTTTATTTGCTAAAGGCCCCAGCTCACACTGATAAGCACCAGTTAATCTTCCAATATACTTCTCAAACTATTAAGTACAGACTAAATTTTGTAGCAGAGTTTATCTTGCTGTCCCACTTGCTGCCTGTTCGTGATCGCCAATCCTTGCTGTGCCAACTACAGCAGCTGCCACCTTGGAAAACTTAATTTCTATCTGATTTAATACAATGTTTTGATTTGCTAAGCAGGGAAGCCAACAGCATGTAGCTGCTCAGTTCTTGCTCAGCCAGCAGTAGCTCGGCAGTTCTGGATTTCTCTGTCAAAAAACATTTTTCATCCTAGGGCATGCTTGTATGTGGAAAGGAAAAGAAGGTGTAAAGAGCAAGGCAGAGTGAAGGGGAAAACCAGAACAGCCTTCCTCTTCCACTCCTGGAAGACAGTGAGACCAGGTAGAGAGGATACTACAGAACCATTTTCTGCACTTTCTTATGCAAGTTTTGGAAAGAGGAGGTTACAGGAGAGAGAGGAAGGAAGATGCCGTGGCTCTGAATTTAACAAGGAAACTCTGGAGGGAATGCACCAAGAGATCTCTGGATAAAACACAGATGTCATCTGTGCAATCACATTCCAATTATTGCAGAGACTGATGGAATTTTGAGAGGGTATCTGCTTGGAAGGAGGACACATTAAATCAGGAATGGTGGGTGAGACCAACTAGGACAGCAACACAATGAATGGGTGGTTTTCTCTTGAGGGGGTGGGGGGTATGTGTTTGTGGGTGGTTATAAATCGTTTTGCAGGGTATTTTGTATCGTAGAGCATCTGTTGAGCTTTTGACTCTCAATATAACAAGGCCAACCCTCTCAAACAAGTTAGAAACCTGTGGCACAGAAGTGATAAGTCAGCTCAGAGGAAAGGGGTACGGATCACAAGAAAAGCAAAGATGTCTGCATGCTGAGAAGGTGAAAGCCAACAACTCTGTCTAACAATCATTTCTCTCCAGCTGGGTTACAGCAAGGAACCTAAAAACCCAAAACTTAGAAAAGAGAGGAACTCAAAAGCAGGGAAACACAGACAGTGCTAAAGATGTTAACAAAATATGTTCCAAAAAGCAATGAAATGTGAAATGCTAGTCTTTTACTTTCCTGGCAAACAGTCTATGCAAGGGAACAACTGTGTGGAATGAGCAGAGAGGTAACTTTGTGCAGTCGTGTGCAGGCTGCTCGTCTGGCTGCTCGGCAACTCTTCCCCAAGCATTAGAGTCTGGCTTCTCCAGAAACCAGTGCCATGGGCACACGGACATCTATGGGATCAAAGCAACTGAGTTTCCTCTGGAAATACTGCAGAGAGACAACCCATATCCTGTGTCTAGCACATGCCATGCCCTTAAAGTTTGTCCTGCAAACTATAACCATTGATGTACGAGACTTGCATTAATCTGAAATGATGGAGAATCACTCACCTATGTCTCCCAAAGGAATGGTCCCACTATGGATACCCCATACTCACCTTCCAGTGACTCACAGCATTTCAAAGTGCAATTTGGTGGCAAACTCAATTGCTTCTTTCAGTTCAGATCTGTCTTGCCAAAGACACAGTAGCATCATCCCATTTGTTCCTTGATGAAATCATGAAACGCAGATATTTATGCCTTAAGATTTTCTGAAAAACTGACATTTTACGAGTCATAAATTAGAAAGACAATTACACCTTTGCAAACTACACCCAGCAAAACTGGATGTACTCTGCAATTACTTATTGCAATCCCAAACATGCAGATCAAGATCATCTATTGAAATGCCAGGCATAAGTTATTCATTAACTAAAACCATTCTGTAATTTTATTGATATATTTTGTGGAGTTCACATATTTTTGTACAGCAAACATAACACTGTAGGCCACAAGAAGCTGCAGCACTATTGTTTAATAGCAGCAAGGTATATTTTATAATCAGGGTATGTGGATAATAAATAGTCTGTTTCTTTGGATGTGAATGTTTAAAATGAAGTTCTGCTGCAGCTTCATAATGTGATTGCTATTTTACAGAGCTTATACACAAAAATATATATGCAATCTTTTTGTCTATATTTTATACAAATACAACAGTAGTTTGTGAATACATTTTAAAGTACATATACATGATAAGCAACTCAATTTCCCATATCACAGGATAGCAAATTTTAAATGCAAGAAACATATACAAATTCAGTCTGGAATGCAGGGTTTTCTGTGTTCATTATTTTTTTTTCTCTACTTTTTTTGACTCAAAACTTTTATCATTAAAAACATTTTAGCATACAAGTCCAAACAATTTTTCCACTAGCTAAAAATATAATTTCAGCAATCCAAGTCAGGTTTGGGTGTGTCATCGTTCCCCAATATACTCTACCCAGTTTTTTTCTAAGGCTTTTAGTAACATATAGTATGTTCTTCACTCCACACCATATAAAAAGCCCACATTTAACATTAACTAGCAGTCACCTATTTTTGTGAGCTGGGCTTGTCAGCGTTTAAATTTGCATGTCCAAAATATTACTTTTGCAAGTGCATATGAATACATTGTGGTGTTGCACAAAGTTCATTAATGACAAATTAAGTCACAGTATAAAAATATATCATACAACTATAGGTCTAGTATAGTCCTTTTTTTTCTATGGGTAAAAATACATCTGAATGAGACAGGGAGGTTTGTAGCACCATGAGAGGAGTTGTATCCCAAGTTACATTAGCAGCATGATCCAATATAACAATATTGCAGGAGTGTTTCTGAGGAGATAAACATTCACTCTGGTTCAACTGTACCACTGAAGCTTATACTGAAAAGTGTTTACATATGATTAGCAATAGTTCTGTGTCACTTCCAGGGCTAGATAACTGTTATCAAAAGACACTGCCTTCCAACAAAAGTAAGACACCCTTATTGCATAAAAGCTTTGGGACTACCCAAACACATTTTGAACTACTGTGGCATTACTTGTAAGTTGAGCATGATGCTAAGTAAGCTGTGGTTTAAACTGTACACTGGGGGGAAGCAGGACGGGCAGCTAAGCCTATAATGGTTTACTACATACCAGATAAGTACATATATTTCAGAGGCTTATCTATAGACTGAGAAGAATACAGGAGAAGCTGCTAAACCAGTGTATGAGACAGACATAACAAAGGATGCAGGATCCCCTCAACATTTACAGATGCAGGATCAGGCCCTAAGTTAACTTCAGACAGCAGCATAGCGATGATAGGATATGATAAAAAAATTCTGTATCAAATACTGCATGTTAAATATTTTTGACAAAGTTTACCATCAAGAACTCCAGAGGACACAGTTTGCAAACGGTAAGGACAAACTCCTAATTGTTTTTGACTGGTATTCAAAATGGCAGTAGAAGACAGTGTAGTTTGAAACATGTAAACCTAGTAAAAACCATTGTAAAACCCTTAAGAAAGACACACTGGTTCTGTGCAATATAGCAAATTGATAAGAAAACACTGTAAAAATGTACCTGTTTAAAATTACAATGTCTACCATTTTGTACACAAAGCATTATACCAAAGGCCTACATATATGTAATCTAATGGCACTTGAAACAAATTATAATAAAAGGTTTTATAATAAAAAGCATAACCTGTAAGAAATTTTCTTAAAAGGTTTAGGTTTTCTTTTTGAAAGTGCTATATCTTGTAATATGTGTAACATAGAGGTTGACCAAGCTTTATTTTAAAAAATATTGGCCTATAATACAAGTTTAGCTCACTAGGCAAATGATCCTGAAAATATGTACTCTTAACATTCATTATTAGCTTAATAAAGCAATCAGCTCTGGCTCATGTTTCAGTCAGTATATGGTTTTTAAAAACCGCTACTGCCAAATTAACAATAAATCACTCTATTCCACAATTTACTACTAAATAAAGCACAAGCAACAAGTACACAAAAATATATATATTTAAAAAAAAAACCCAACAACAAAACAACCTTACTAGAAGTTTAGAAGTTGCACAAAGAGTGGTGCATGATCAGCCAGCCCTCCCCCCTCCCGCCAAGAATCCATGGGAAATCAAGAAAACGGGGTTTAAAAACTGATGGTTTAGTAGTGGCCAATATTGACTCTGCCTAAGTGATGCTCAAAAGCACTCTGGTGGTGTTGGTATTGCTTAAAGGGTCAGTCTGCTTCCATGTTACCCTACGTCCTAGTTCAGCTGCAAACACACTGGGTGTGGCCACCCACTGAAACTCTGACTGAATGAGGTTCAATATCTTGTCTGAGGTCTCTATTTCTCAAGTGAAATGTACATCTAACTCCGAGTGAAATGTCAATCCCTTTTCAGGAAGCTAAGGCACTAACAAAGTAAGTAAGGGTTCTGGCTACGCACTAAGAAACGGGTGTTGGCAAAGTGTCTGTGGGTTTTGTTTTCTATGAAGTCTTTCGGCAGCTGGGGCTCATAAAAAGTGGCTACAGACTGGAAATTGGTGTGCCAAGGGCTACCCAGGGAGGGCAGTGCTGCCCGGCCACACTGCTGGGCCAGCTGCAGGATGCCAAGCACTCACAGCTTTCCTCTGCTGCAGGGAGAGTTGTGGATGCTCGGCTCCATGAGGGACATAACCCACTGGAGGAATTAAGTCCATTTATCTTCATCTCAGATTGATTAAAAGGACTGAGAATAAACCCAAATTTTTCTTAGATGCGTTATGGTTGCTCATTTAAACTAGAGTTACATTCGGTTGCATTCAGCTTGTGCTCTGTTCACCTGTGTTTTTCTTTCCTTTAGGAAGGTGAAGAGAAAAAAAGCAATATTGAACAAATCATTCAACTAAAGATGTAAGCAAGTGAGCAATCTGTTTCACAGAAACCAGGGGAAGCAGTCGTGAAGCAGAGCTAAATGCCCACTTTGAGATAATGTGCTCCTAAACCCAAAATCTAGGAGTAGTTTGCAGAATTTCAAAAGGTAATTTCCTTATTAATACATCCTTATTTTAATGCCTTTGGAACACAAACACATTTATAAAAATGTTATCTTTCAGTAATAAAATTTAAATACACATATGTATAAAATAGTAAAACTACACCTGCATATTGCTCCTAGAATTAAAAAAAAACCAGTAGGAGCTACTGATAAAACATCTGGAGCATGAGCTCCTTAAATGGGAGCAACTTTTGTTTCTGTGAAGTATATTTAGTTTAACCACTTAAAACCTTCTATGAATCCTCAATATGGTTTGAGAGATACTCATGTACTTGATTTCCATTTTTTAATTCCTTGTACAAAAATGACAAGGAAAATAATGTTATTGTTGAATTACAGCAACTCTAGTTTGCTTTTATGCATCACAGGGTTGGTTGTTTTTTTAGGTTTTTTTTTTTCCTCTTTTGGTTATTAGGGGTTGGGGAATAGAATATATTGCATTAGGTAAAAGTGGTGTAAGCAATATGCTTTTACTTCACTCCTAAGAGTCCTGTCTTTAAATCTTGGCAATGGGCAAAAAGTCCCTAACCAAGTACCCAGGTGTAGAAAGTGTGATTAACATCTAACTTGTTGCTTAGGAGGACAGAACACACCATGTAACACAACTGAAAAGATCACTCCAATAAAAACAAAACAAAACAAAACAAACTGGTAGTTGCAAATTTACATTCACTTTCTGACTGCACACTAGTTTTGAACTGAAAAAAGGTACACACTTTCTGGCTGGACTTGATCCACCCTTTGGCAGTGGCAACAGGGAGAAGACTGATGCCTACAAATGTGAATACACTGCTGGAAGGTTCCTATGCAGTACTCTTTCTATGCTACTAAAGAGAAAAAACAGCAAGTTAAGAATTAAAACAAAAACTGCGACAAAATATTCTGCATTACTACATTACGACACTTTTATATTTCAAGATCAGCCATTAATTTTGCCTGTTTCCCTATACCAGAGTCACGAAAGCACAACAACACAGTTCCAAATTCAACTTGAAACATTTGTCATTTAGGCAAGCAGAGATTCTCTGTCAAAATTCTGTTCAGCCCTAATTTTAGAGAATTAAACTAAATTTTTTTCTTCTGTTTCCATAACAGGCCACCAAAATTTAAGCCAGAAAATGGCAAAACTCTTAACAACTTTTATCATGACTTCAATACAAGTCAAAATGCTATATATATGTACATGTGTATATATGGACTTCTACATATACACACGCAAGTTTTCAGAAATATCTGAATTCTACATTTATTTAAAAAATTTAGATTTGTCATTATAGAACAGGTCAGATGTGTCACCATTTGGGAAGAGGATTTGCTTGGAAACGGACTGGAGAATTTTTTTTCCCAAATCTCAGGAATCTTTGTGATACATACTTTAAATGGATTATTGTAAATAGTAAAATATACTAAAAGGTAAAAATGGCAGTTCTACCACTGACATCAATAAAACGGAATAGCTGGTATGGTTGAAAAGGTTTTAAAAACGGGATGAATGTTGTCAGTTTGCTTGGGATGACTTTCTACTGAACATTTTAAATGTGTAAATTGGCAGTGAAAATGAAAACAATACCATGAGACTGTTTAAAAAAAACAACAAACCAAAGTAAACACAGCTGAGAATAAACACTTTCAAAACATTTTTAAAAAGTTAATTTAAATTTCTTACTGGCTTCATGAGATTGGTACTGTACAAAAGCAGAGAATTTATAATGTCTTATAGTAGGCACTAAGTTAAAAATGGTCACCTAAGGCATTTCTACAAATAGACAGTTAACAAGCCAGCTTTGTACATCCTATTGGAAAGCTTGATGAAATCGTGGTAGGGTGGTGGTTGTGCTTAGACTGCTTGTGAAAGCTGCTGACAATGAGTGCAGAGACCCAAGACCTATACTATTGCTAGGATCTTGTGGATCCTGGGTTTGTGGTGGAAGTTGAGTCATAGAAGAATGTGCCTCCTCTTGCGTATAACTCATTCCAAGGTTTCCCACTGAAACAGAAGGATTATAGGGAGGGCCATTTACAGGTATGAAGTTGAACAGCTGAGAAAAGTCCAATGATGGGGCGTTTAGAGGTTCACTAATAGGAACGGAGCCCTTGGAAAGGGAAACTTCCCCCGACCCATCATCTAATGGCCCTACTTGTGGATCCAGCCCTAGTTTTGATGAAGATGCTTGAGAATCCTGGGATGAAGAAGGCATACCACTTTGCAACTCCATTAAGTAACTTTCAATTTCCCCTTTCAATGGCTGTTCCTTTTCAGGCATAGAAATTGCGTATGAGGTAGTACCGAGCGGATATTTCAACGATAGCTGGTGAGAAGGGTGGACAGACTCCATATCTATTGGACAAGGCATTCCCAATGGTAACGATGTGGCAACCATTTGGTGTGCAGATGCAGAACTCTGCATGGACTGAATCTGAGTGTTGTAGAGATTTAATTGCAAAGTGTTTGTAAATGGCTTTGATGTCAGTTCACTGGAAGGTAAAGACATCACTGGAAGCAGCTCATCCTTAACAGGCACAGAAACGTTGCAGGTAAAGGGATCTAGAAGGTCCATTGGCTCTGTTTTGACCTTCAAAAGTTCTTGGTTGTGACTTTTCTTCATGTGGCGCGTGAGGTGATCCTTCCGCCCGAATCTCTGTGCACAGTACTGACAGAGGAAGTCCTTTCTTCCAGTGTGCACTACCATGTGTCTGCGGACATCCTTTCGGGTGTAGAACCGACGATCACAGTGTTCACACTGGTGCTTTTTCTCCTTCACTCCACCCGATGACTTGCCTGCATGAGTTTTTAGGTGCTCCAGCAGCACTCCTGTGCTTTCAAAAGTCTGCAAACATACCTTACAGGTGAGGTCACCACTTGTTGCAGCATGCAAAGCCAGGTGACGTTTGAACCCAAGCTTGGTATTGTAGTTCTTTCCACATTCTTCACACTTAAAGGCCTCTTTGTTGGGATTGTGTGTATGTAGGTGATTCTTTAGGTGATCTTTTCGGTGAAACATTTTCTCACAATAATTACACTTGTGGGTTTTCTCAGGAGAATGAGTAGCCATATGCCTTTAAACACAGATATATTCTGTAAGTAATTATTTTGATCAAAAAACACACGTGCTCATTTTTTAATGGCAGCTAAATACTACACTAAGGGCTGCTTTGCAACAGAACCTTTTAACTGAAAGCATGACACTACAAAGACAGTTTGACAAATTTAAATATAGCAAAACGCGAGCCATTTCTCTTAAATTGACACTTTAGTTTTGGTGGGTTTTAGCTACTGTAACAGGGGTATATGGGCAAGTATGAAAGTACTCGTGTAAAAGTCCATAGCCAAAGAACTTTCAGTCCATACTCTTTTTCTTGTGACAATTCCTTATACAAATGAAAATTCTACGCTCATCAAAAACAAAACAAAACAAAACAAAAACAAACAAACAGAAAACAAAAGCAGAAAACAAATTAAGAAACAAAATCAAAGACATTAGCTTGCAAACTTAGGTAATTTAGAATTCTAGAAACAATCCAATGGCTACTTTAATTAACACATCCTCTCTGCAATCAGCTGAAGGCGTACAGAAATATATACTTTTACACGGCTTAACACGGCCAACATAAAATAGATAATATAATCTGAAAGATAAATAGAGTTTAATACCTTAGTAATTTGTACTTAGAAACAAAGGCCTTGGTGCAGTCTTGTTGTGTGCACTTGTAGGGCCTCTCTCCTGTGTGAGAGTATGAGTGAACCTTTAATTTCTCAACACTGTTAAAGGCCTTGTCACACAGTTGGCAAGGAAAGTTTTTTCTTGGTTTGGTTTCACCACGCTTACGTTTCCCTGAAGGGACTTTCTGGGTATCTCTTACTTCTGACAAATCACCAGGAATGACAGTGGCCATCGCAGCCTAAACCAGGCCTTCTTGTTGGACACTTGGGAATTGCCCAACTCCACTAAATGATTTAGCTTTAGATGGCTTCTCAAGTTTCATGTGGTCGTAAAAGAAAGCAAAAGGGGACTGGAAAAAAAAAATAAGAAACAACTAGTTTGTAACTAAACTTAGATTTTGAAGTTTACTTGCTATGTGATGCTTCTGAATAAAACTTAAAAATAAAGTTAGGTTCAGCTGGTCTAATGTAATACCTACAGGTTTCTTTATACTATTTGCCGAAACTCTTAAAACGCATTGCTCAGGATGAACAGATCCACATATGCCCTGAAATCACACCTCACAACCTTCCCCTCAAGCACTGATGGAGAACAGCAGAGTTTCTGTCAGATTAAGGGAGGCATCAGGCAAAGATGGCACCTTTTGGCAGCTTCAGATTTCAAAGGAATTACAGCCGCGCCTGTGGTGTTTGCATGGACACCCCCACGCACACATGCACGCATGCATGCACGCACGCAACTATCAAAGTGAAAGTCTGTAAGCCTCAAAATGTTTGAAAACCTGCGCCACACGCGGCAGTACCCATGCTGACAGTATGGAGGGCAAAGCTCCTGTTCCCTCTCGGATGTACCTCGTCCCCGTGATTACTGCACATCTACACAGCTTCTCTAGCGAAATGCATGCACTGCCAATGACGCCTAACACCAGGTGAAATTCTCCTGTAAACTCACCCTCTGCTAACAGAGACTTGATCTATGAATGACAGAAGTCCCATGGATTAGGGATAGATTAGATAGATCAGGGTTTTATCAGCCCAGTGCTGGAGACCCCCACCCTCCTTATGCTATCCTGTGAGACACGGGGGCTGTAAGCATTCAGACTAAGGCTAGCTCAGGATGGAGGCTCCTAGTCCTGCCCCTGTGGCATAGCAAAATGTGAACTAACATGGAGGCTTTGTCAGGAGGTGCATGACGTGATCCTTGTGTCTGACTTGTGGGTGAGCAACTTTAAATTCGTCATCTGGTATCATATAGTGGCAACTGGGCACCTGCCATCACAGGGCACTCAACAGCCCTCCTTTGTCAGGGGGTGCTGACAGCTTTGCTTCATCCTTGGAGCACAACTGCTACTACAGATACCAAAATCCTGTGCTACCCGTTGTGGGAAGGGTGGAGCGTGAACTCTGCAGCAGAGGGGACAAGGAGGAAGCAGGACAGCACTCAATGCAAGCATTTGAGAGGGCTGGAACGCCCCAAAATTTACCCTTTCTCCCTTGAAAGTGCCATCAGCCACCCCCAGCCCTGGTGTCGTGGCTGGCAGCTGCTGTCCCCTCCGGTCTCTGCCGGCGCAGCTGCGCAAGAGGCGGCCGGGCCGGGCGGCACCGGGGCCGGGCAGTGGCCGGGCCAGGGCTCGGCATCCGGGCAGCGCCACGGCCCCGGCAGCAGGGCCGGGGGAGCTGCAGCTGCTGGGACAGGCGGAGCTGGGCAGCTGGAGCCGGGCAGGCACCACCAGGCTGCAGCTGCTCCAGCCCAACACCACCTCCCCGGAAAACAAACCGGGCTCTTCCCTGCTGGCAGTGAGGGAGGCCGGGTAGCTGGGAGGGAGCCGGGGCCTGGCCTTAGCTGTCCTCTCAGCCCTGCTGAGGCTCAGCAGAGACGGAGGGAGCCAACTGCTCCGGAGAGGAGCGGAGAGCACCGCCCAGGTGTGCTGGGGGGAAAACTACACGGTCCTTGCAAATGCCCCAGCGTGGTCCTGGAAAAAAGCGAGAAGGAAGGAGAGCCTGTGTTTTCCTCAGTGCATGGAAGGACAGGAGAAGCAGGGAGAGGAAGACCGGGAAGTGCCTCTTTAATGTCTGCATTTTAAGAAATCCTCAGACTGAGATCTCCATTTGGAATGTGTAGACAGAATATGTCTTTGTCTAAGTCTTTTCCTCCCTCCTCCCCATAACTTTTCCCTTGTCTTTAGCAGAGGAGAGAAGTACTGGCACACCAAGATGGAAATCTGCTTCCTTTCAACCCTGAAGAATGACAGGCTAAACTATGCTACCTTCTTTAAACGAGCAGTTTTGTAAGACCGCCTTTATTCCCTTAAATTTCATAAGGAAACACTAACTTCTTTTAAAGATACCCAGTGACAGAAAAGGCATTTCTTTAAGGACTCTTCTGATTTCAGATTTCTCTCAAACTCATTCCCACTCGTGGGATGAAGCCTGGAGACATCAGTTCCATGAGTGGGAAAATGCACAGATCTTCAAAGTATCAGCTTAATTTTATTTTCTGTCTCATAATCGATAATCTAGTTCACTAATTCTAGTTCATAAGGAACAGTTATTTGGAGACCTGGGAGCAATAATTTTCTTCAATAAAAGTAAATGAAGACCAGTTCCACAGACTTCAATTAAGCCACCAATGTAATCAAAAGGAGGGTCTGATTCACATCAAAGCTGTGGCATATCTGTGGATTGAAAGATTTTTTTTCACTATAACCTCTAATCAGAATCTGGTAATACAATTAATTTTGCTCTTCTGTTAATGAACACACTGGTCTTCAATGAATATTGGCCTGAATGTAGAATGAATTTTGTTTTAGTCTAATCTCTCCTGACAAATGAAGTTCAGGGGGGAGAAAAAAAATCCAACCTGATCTACACTTACACAGGCTACTTGTATACCACACAGGCACCTGCATGAGACCCACCACACAGAGCTGAGAGCACAGCAGTCACAGCCCTCACTGCATGGCCAGAGCAATTAGAGCCCCAACGGGCTACAAGGGGTCCAGCCCCTCTGGCCCCCTGCAAAATCCACACCTAGCCTGAGACAGGGCAGGCAGGATTAGTGGAAAGGGCAAGGGAACAGCCTCCACAAGCTGCTGCACAGGACTGGGGCTGCTTTGACCATGCTGGGTCCAGAGCTCAGCAGCAAGTGGATTCTGTGCCCAGACAGTGACAAGGGAAGCAGGGACAGCAGGAAAGACACAAGGAAGGAGGATGAGCTGCCACAGGGAGGGAGAGTGGACAGAACCAGGATGGGGCTATGGGGCCAGGGAGGCTCAGGGAGTGCTGCATAGGTGTTAGGAATGTCTAAGAACATGAGCATAGGGGTGAACTGGTAACACTGGGGTGGGTGGGAAGGAACTGAGCGTGCATGAGGCTGGGGAGATGCAGGATATTAGGCCATGCAGGAGGGTGCTCTGCAGAGTCTGAGGTGATGTCAGAAGCAGTGTTTGTTGTGAAACAGCATATTAAGCTTAACTGTTAAATTAACATCTAACAACTCCTCACTCCTTTTCTCAGTGCAAAGATCACACCTCAGGCTGGAGGCCATCCTATATTCAGGCCAATATAACGTCACTGTTATCTTCCGAAAACTTCAGGTAACCTAGCTGCTATACCAGTCAGAACATTCACAGGGACGAAGAATTTGGGTTTTGTTCCTCTATGATCAAACTAATTAAGCTGACTTTGAACTGTGTTTAAGTGTCCTTAAAAATGCATCATTAGAATAAATATAGTGTGGATCCAATCTCAATTTTATTAAAAAACACATGTGCACTATTATCTCAGTACCATTTCTCAATAGGTGAGGCAATTAAGAACGTCAGTATTGATCTCTGAATAGCAAATAACCCCTTTTTTTCCTTTTTTGGGTGTGGATATATAGACTGAGCAATGGAGATAAAACTTAAAAAAACCACTGATCCTCAAATATTAAATTTTCCAAAGACCAGCTGAAAGAATTTTATGAGTAATATTGCCTGCTTGTGTCTCAACATATTATCACTTAAAATCCACATTCTTACTGGTGCTTTCACAACTGCAGGATGAATGATTATATGCAGTATCAAATATAACACATTACACAAAAGCTTATATGTAATACTATTTTTAAAGAAGCATATACTTAAAGCAGGATTAAAGCAGCCTCTGTTCAATGCACACCTGATGTTTGCCCACTAAAGTCCTCAGATTTTGGTCTTAACCAGTTCCGCTGACTCTTCTTGGAGGAAACCAGAATCCAGTACTTCCCATTTTTACTGGTCTGAAAAACAAAAGGAACAATGGACTAGACTCCAGCGAAACCAGGACATTCATAAAGGCTGTGATGCAGCAAGACCAGGGATTGGAAAGAATCGGAAAGGAGAAGTTAAAAGGAACAGATCCAACCCATGCACAGAACATTATATACTGTTAATTATAAACTGTAGGAATCATTCTTGCGTTATCAGTAGCAATTACGCACTTCAATTTGCAGTATACTTACATAATTTCAACTAATGCTATGCTGGACAGTGACACATAAAGAGATAAAATTAGACAAAAGCAAAGGAATTTTCATAAAGTTAAAAAAAAAAATCCACAGACCACAGATAATTTAGAAGTAACAGCAAAACATGTGAAATTCTGGGCCCAGACTTGAGTTTCTTACTCAGAAAGGACTGAATAAGAGAAGATTCTGGATTAGGCCCAACTTTACTAGAACCTAATGCCTTCATTCTGCTTAATTATACAGGAAATAGCAGCTTAAAAGGTGACCTGCAAAGGAAAATAAAATTAATTTAAAAAAAATAATAAAACCTCTTAATGATGAACATGCTACAGGTAAATCCCAAAACAGGGCATGTCTAGGTATGCCTGAGCAAACTGAGAGGGCTTTTTTGGAATTTCCCTTGTATCTCCCTTTCCCCTGCCATCATCCTTTTGTAAATTTGCAGCAGGTCTTCCTTTTCTTGCTAGAAGGCCTCCTGGATGACACAGGTATACAGAGAAAATATGTTCAGTGCCTCACTGTAATGGGGAGGTTTATCCTGTCCAATTCTTTCAGATGTGTAAGGGCAAAGCCCTACAGAGTGCACATACCCCACAGCAGGCTGAAGCTATTTGGCAGGAGCCCTCTAGTAATGTAACATTTCCCCACACACAAACCATTTTCCCTCCTGGCTTCCCATTCAATTCCAGAAGCCATTCTTCCTTTTGATACCGAGTTCAGGTCTGCATAGCCCCAGCATGCTCTGTTGGTGAGCATGAATGTGAGCAAACAGGTGTCCCTGAACACCTATAAATGTCAGAAGTGCTTCAGAGCAACTGACTGAAGCTCTCTGATGGCTGAGGAACATTTATGTGGGGCTTTGTACATACAGGCAGGAGGCAGAAACAGCTCCAGTACCCAAAGAAAAAGTTCTGTTTTCAACTACTGAGCACAACCGTCACCTCCGCTTTTTGAGGTCCCCAAATCACCCTGTTTAAGGGAGAAAATGCTGATGACTCCTTACCTCCTCTCCCAGCAAGACCCTTATAAATCAGTTACCCTGCAATGCCCATCTCAACATCTTCCAGTATCACAGAGGAAAGGAAGAGCTTCATTCCCCAGATGTTTCTACTAATGTAGTTCACAGTAAGTAGACAATATGTAAGACAGACACACAGATATAATGGACTAAGTCCTCATGGACTTAGTTCCTTCACTATTCATATTTACAGACTATTTCCTGCTTGGGAAAAAAAACCCCAACAAATCCTGCCTAAAATATTATGAAGTCCACTCAGTGGCATTTAACATTTTCTCTTAAATGTTTATAGTCCTGAATGCTCAGCACGCATCTAAAGTTGCTCTAGCAAAAAGCAGATGCCCTCAGAGACAGGCCACTAGAGACATGGAGAGACTATTGAATTGGAGGAAAACAAAGCAACTGGAACAAGTATATAAATAAGAGAAATATGAGATGTAGCTAAAATGCTGAGGAGAATGGAGGAGGACAGTCAGGTACTTATTCATTCATTACCTTACCGATACAGCAAAATCACAATTCAGTGGATACAGGTGAGGGCAATGCTACACCTACAGTTTGTGGGATCTCAATTTCTACAGGGCCATTATTAAATAAAAAACTCAACATCATACATAGAAAAGGAGCTCCGTTTGCATGAATAATGAAAATATTTACTACATTTGACAGGATTAAGTGGAAAGATAAAATAATTCCTATGCTTTGCAACAATAAACACGCTACTGGATAAAAGACTTGTCCTTATGCGCAGAATACAAAAGTTGTCCATGATAATGCTGATTTCTAGGCCACCTTTCTCAGAAGCTTTTGGTGCTAGAAGATCCCTGAGGCAGAATACTGGACAAAGATGTACTGTTCTCCTTGTAACTGCTTATAGTCATAGTGTTAAGTTTTTCACCTAGATGAGGTAGGAAGAATTTTTAATGAATAACAAAGTTCAAATTATTCTCCACATGAAGCAGAGAAGCAACATACTGCAAAATGCATTGTCACAGGCATGTGCCCAAAGCCCACTTGGGTAGCAGTAACAAAATATTACTTCCCTAATTTGTCAGAATTCTTAGAATTCTTACAATTTACCAGATCTTCCAGAATTTGTGAGGCACTAATTTTGCTAACTCTCCAAACACCCTGATAATTCCAGGTTAGATAATATTTGAATTTCAACCATAAAAAAGGGAGGAAAAAAGAAGTGCCCCAAAACCCTTATATGGAAGATAAATAATATAAAATATAAATATAAAATAATCTATTCCTTTTTAATATTAAAAAAGAGTAACACTTTTTTTTTTAAATTCACAGTTCCTATTTAAAAATCCAAGAAAATAGTTACACTTAAAAATATTTTAAAACATTTGATATCTCAACTAAAAGGATAATGAAGACAGTACAGAAATATAACCAATAATCCTCCTCCTAACTTGCATTTCATACTTAAGAGGGCTCAAGCACAGTAAAGGAAAACAAGTTTCATGGTTATTTTCTTTCAAAATAAAAGAGCAAGAATGAGAACACAGTACTGAGAACACAGTATTTGACATTTTGCCTTTTATATAAAACAGCAAATCTAGCTTCAATTCCCAAAATCAATCAGTTTGAAACCAAAGAAAGGGTCATAGAAATACGAGAATCATAATAGTGGTAGCACTCAATAAGGAGTTAATAGCATTAGAGCCATCATGGGTTTTAAATATTTCTTTAAGGAAACAAAATGAAAAGCGGTTACTTACCCTATGGAAACTGTGATTCTTTAAGAAGTGCTCTCCGCACAGATCCCAGGTGAGCACGGACTCACACGGACAGGACCAAGGCCTCTGCAGGCAGTTGTGTCCATCCAGGCTGTGCCTGTGAACCCTCCCAACTCTGCACAAGGCAAAGGACTCCCCAGCAGTGCCACGCTCACCATCGCCCCACCTAACACGGGCAGCAGCAGTGGCAGCTCCCCCTCTGCTCTTCACTCACACCCTGGCACAAATCCAAACGCACAGGCCACTGCCATCAACGTGCTGCTTTGGCAAGTGGCAACCTCCCTCTCCCCTGCTGCTCCCAAACCTGTGCTCCCATCTCAAGGGTTTAGGTGCAGATGTGAATTGAGCTGGCAGGGTTTGCTGTGGCTAATGAAACAGAGCAGGGTCACGGGAGAGAAACACATGGGCAAGAGTTGATATCCAGTTGGAAGTGTGATGAGAGGTTTGGAAAGCTGAAACACAGACTGGCATCCTAGTGGAGGAAGAAAGAGGATGAACAAGTGTAGCTCAAGGAAGCAAGCAGCTGCTACTCAGGGTGGTAATGGAGCAAACTAATTTCAGGATGCACCAGTCCAACCTCTCCCAGGTTTGCCAACAGTAAAGACTCATTCAGAGTGAAGGACAATAGATGATTTTTGGTGCCTCTATTGCAAATGTACCTGGAAGAGCCACCATTACCGTAGCATAAGTAATGATTTTTCCTCTTTTCTGGGACTAATAGACTGACAAGCAGTCACCTGACTAAAAAGTACTGATAAACGAAACCTGCTCTGTTGGAGCAATCCGGGATAGCTAGGGGAGCTGAGCTGGTCAAAGCACCAGCAAGAGACAGCTGATGTAGCTCAGAAGAGCCAAAGGGACTGTGAGACAGCACCTCCATTTGCAGAGAGGCAGGCACTGGAACAGGTTGCCCAGAGAAGCTGAGGATGCCCCGTCCCTGGAAGTGTTCAAGGCCAGGCTGGATGGGGCTTTGAGCAACCTGGTTTAGTGGAAGGTGTCCCTGCCCATGGCATGATGGACGGTACTAGATGATCTTTAAAGTCCCTTCCAACCCAAACTGTTCTAGGACTCCAACTACAAACCTCACCATATCTGCCCCTTTCAGCTGGGGCTGTTAAAATAAATGGCACAAATGTTACCAGAGATCCTGAAGATGAAGGAATCTAACCCCACATTAAGGCAACTAAAGAAGGAGCACCATGTAGCCTTCTCTGGCTTTCCCTGTGCTGTGGGCTTACACACAAGCCTCTCACTAGGCAGTTGCGTTTGTGGGGGAGCAGATTTAATCCTCCTGCTGTTGGAAGGGGCTGAGGGCGTAAGTGGCAAAGTGCCTGCATTGCTCCAGGACAGCATGCTGAGACCTGCAGCCCTGCAAGGCTCAGACACCCTTCCTGGATCAACAAGGATCAACGTGCCTACTGCACACTTGTACGGACCTCAGAGAGTGAGCAGGAGGTCTGACTGGCTTTGTAGAAAAACACTAGATTTTCTGCAGCAGAAGCTTCACCTCAGAGTAGCTGCAGGCAGCAGAAGATCCAACTGCCCACCTGTGACTTTCAGAGGTCCCTCTTACAGAGAATTAACTTTCTGTAAGGGAAGATCTCAGATGGAGAAGCTGATACCACCAATGGAAACAGTCAAGCAGGTAAGAAAAATCCATACAAAGATGTAGAAGTATTGATGACTTTAGGGGTGCCTTTCTCCAACTTGAATTAAAATCAAGTCTTCTGACTGATGCAGGGGTTTACATCCCTGCTTGTGCTTAGCAGGCCATTTGATCTAAATTTATTTGAACAGCATGTCATTCTTTAAAAGAGACAGCTGAGAGAGCCTGCTTACCTTTGCCCATACTTAGAAAGAGAATCCTGGCTTTGGTAGGAAGCTGCTGATCCTCCCCCATTTGTTCTTGGCTGAATGGGGTTGGAGGGGGAAAGGGGCAACAAAGGTCTCTCTGTGGTTCTCCGACATCTGGAAACTCAAGCTGAGGCATTGATGCTGGAGGACAGAAAGGAGGAAGAATGTGCACTGCTGGGGTGAGACAACCAGAAAGTGGGTTTGACCATGAAGTCTGCCTAGGTCAAGAGAGGCTCACACCTGCACTTTCACCAAGTGAAATTTAATTTTCTTTCTGCTTTTTTGTGTAGTTTGGAAGAGATTTGAACAGAAAGCAACATGTACAGACACTGGGCACAACTGTCTAAAACTAAGGCACATTTATAAAAATGGCAAGGGGGACAGATCTTGGCCCCCAGAGCCCTGTCTCTGGCATTGTGGCCTTTTGTACGGCAGGCAGCGAGAGGGGAGAGCTGGCAAGTACCCTACCTGACAGCAGCTGGGAATCAGCCAGGGTTTTACAGCTCCTCTTCTCTCATAAGCTGACAGACAGATGTGAAAACACAAAGGGGTCCAACACAAAGGGCCCCAGTGGGACGAGATGGCACTGAAAGGTGGGTGATGCCACTTCTGCATTTTCAGACAACAGTTACTGCAAATTACCATTCAAAGGTGTAGGCCCCAGCCCTACTGTACAGTGGTGCTTCATGTAAAGGAAGCACACACACACATAAACTCAAGACAAAAGAACAGACAGTTTTGCTATGTGGGTTTTTAAAAAATATATACAAGGCTGTATTTATCTATCTTGAACTTCAAGACCTGCTTATAGTAGGCAGTGGAATTCAGGGAAATCTTGCTCCAAGGATTCAAGCTCTAGTCTACAGTGTAGAGGAATGGCTGAGGGAGCATGGTAGGAAAGCAGTGACAGCATGCACAGGCTGCAGAAAGACATAACCAAATCCCCAAATCCAAGCATGCAGCAGCAGAACTGCCTGTGAAAGCTGTTGCAGAGAAATGGAATGATGTGGGCAAAACAGTGCAAATATCTCTCCAGCGATCTCAGGTATAAACATCAGAATGACTTGGAGATAATAACACATAAGAGTTCAACCCTCAGGGAAACAGCCTAACATCTAGAAAACAATGAAATAACATAAGCACTGAAACTAAAACCAAGCAACCATTGTAGTCTACTGTTAGTGACAGCACATTACTAATATCTACTGTGTGCAGAATGATGATTATGCTGCAAAGAATATTATATAGAAGATAGAAAAATACAAGATTCATCAATACTAGATTTTATTTAAGGCTTTGCTGTTTCTTTTTTTTTTTTTTTTTAACATCCACAAAATAGAGAAACCTACTGAAACTGCAGGTGTTTGAGCAGGAAAAAATCCCAATCCTTTCAAACTAGTCTGAAATTTGGGTAGCAACAGAAATAAATGCACTAAAATTATTAAACACATTTCTTTTCCTGTGGGCAGTAAATACACAGATATCAGTAACAGACATCTGTTCAATATATATATCTTTTATTAATTAATAAAGCAAGCACTTGGAGGAAAAAACCTACTAGATTCCTGTGGGACAGTAACCATCATACAAAAATAGGTAGATATGACTATTAAGTTCAATATGTTTTTACTCATGGTCATAACTCTTGCAATTCTGAGAGCTTTGGACAACCAGCTTTTTAATTTTAGACAGTAACTCATTCTTATAATATGCAACACTAGAAAGAGGATTACATAACTTTTTTTTTTTCAGAATATAGAAGAAAAATTCTATCTTGCCTTTTTTTTTCCCCCTTAAGTTTCTGGAAAAGTAGAACATGAACTTACTAATGTTTATTTTAGCATGACCTAATAGTCTGTAATTTAAAGAAAAAAAAAATCACAATACCATCCAGCATCTCTTTGTGGGCTGTCCATGTTTCAGATTACTTAGGTCCACTTTAAATCTTGAGAGCTCAGTTTTAGTTACTAAAGTTCCAAAGGATTCCTGGTTATATACTAAATTAAAGGAAACAACAGCTGCCTAGAGCTAACCCATCTGATGATTGTGGTTTTATGGGCTTTTTAAGAATCTCATGGCACTGCATGGATGTTTTTCTAAAACTTTGGAGAGACTGTGATACAGATAACATTGTTAGTGTAATTACTGTTAGAATTTTTAAAACTTGCAGAAGTGTTTTCATGTGTTTTGGAATCACACCATCACCTCCACCACCACCACCACCCCTCCTCCTCAAGAATAATCTGCATCCATTTTTAAAGTGATGATGCTTCTGTGAAAACAAGCTTTGGTTACTATTCAATCTGCATATAGGACCAAGCCATTTTTATAATAAAATGCAAAAAGCAAATCCTGTAGATGCACATGTAAGCACAAATACACAACCTAAAGGTGCATGAGATTATACACTAAATGGTCAGGAACTAATTGGTATTTTTAAGGAGAAGTGTTTTCCTTTGTCACAAGATACCTTAAAATGAGCGTGGGTGTGCAGGTGAGATTAGCAGTACATCTAGGCCAGTATTCTGTCTTCAGTAATAGCCAGAAGTAAAGAACAGGCGACAGACGTGTGGTATTTCTCTGATTCTCTTCTGACCACCAACTCCTTTAATGTTGGGGACTTTCTGAACCATATGTGGTTTCTGTTAGAATAGCAACTTTTAGCACATCACCCTTCCAAGCAATAGTCCATGATTCTCCTGGAAACCATATAATTTTTTATAATATCTGCAACATATGTTTGACAAGTCATCCCACAGGTCTCTCCACTACTGATTTCATGGAGAACCTCTTCTTTTTGAAGGCTCTGAAACTGCCTTCTCTCCTAAGTGTTTTGAAAGGTGGTGGTTAGTCTTCATCTTCCTTCCTCTGCAGTTCTCCACAACATTGCCCTCAATTAATTCCTTTCCCAGACCAAAGTTCCAATTTACAGAAATATTCTTTAATGGAAGCCACTCCATGTAGCTCATCATCCTTACCAACCTTCTCTAAGCTTCTTCCAGTTATAATAAACCTCTGAAGGCTCCAGAAATACACACAACACTTGGGAGCAACTGGAACCCACACTCTTCTACTGACATTCTCAAAATTTATTCTGTACTTTTTTATTCTAATGTTTGGGTTGTGTTTTAGTGACCAATGAGTTCATGATCTCACAGGATCACCAACTACAATTCCCAAATCTTACTCCTCAATGGTAATACTCAGCTCAAACTCATATATAATATATAATGGGTATTGTTCTGCCCAGTTATCCTTCTCAGTTATCGTCATCATTTATCTACACTGAATTTTATCACCCATTTTGTTGCACAGTCCTCAGCGCTTTAATGTCCTTCCAATGTTCTCCACAGCTGGCTCTCTTCTTCACAGCAAAGTTGCTCACCCAGCTGTTCATCCCCCTACTGATACCATTCACTAAAATGTTCCCAGACCTCTGTGGAACTTAACTGGGACCCTCCTTTAACTGAGAATTGTCCTCCTACTTCTACCCTTTGAACCTACCTCTTAAACTGTCATTTACTTGTGCAAAGACCTCCCCTCTTACATTATGACTTCCTAGTTTCCTTTAAAAGCCTTTTTGATAAAGTCCACTTTGATTTTTGAACCAGAACATCTTTACTTCTTGCTGATGCCTCCTAAGAACTCCAGTTGCCCAAGACAGGACTTCCTTACAAATGCTTCTTTGACTCTTCTCAAATTATCATTCCTATGCAGGTGGCTATCAATTCTATGCTTTATTATAGCATCTACCAACCAAATACAGATTTCAGATTTGCCTGGTACAGGCCTGCCTGGCCCAGACCACCCCTGAAACCATGATTTTTCTGAACCTGAATACTTGAGTATGTACCATTTAGACAACATAATTAGGCTACACAGCACAAACAGATTGTACAGGAAGTTACAAGTTTTGCTTTTTGAGACAGTCACCTAACAAATCATAACTAAAGATGTTTTTAACAGTTTCAGCTATCATTCAAGTAAAAGGGTTTCTGGTGCTCTAGTCCTGCTAGTTAACACAAGCTCAAATAACAGGGGCAAGTTGGTGGTTGAAAAAAATCTCTATACCTCATGGAAGCTGCAAGGACTGTACCAGGACAAGGCCTTTCACAGGAGCTAGTTTCCCTTATGATGCTGCACTAGATGGTTGGGAAGATCAATTTTGGAACAAAAAGACAACTCATGCAGGACAGATATAAAGTGACTGAGAGACAGGGTAGTCTCCCCAGTACATACACCACATCCCCAGTATAGGTGGCAACCATGCAGTTGTGCAAAGCCTGTAGCAAAAGCACAGTCCTGCCCTGAATCACACTGCCTGGACAACACTGCCTGGGGGCAAAAGCTGTGACAAGGTTTAGCACTGCTTTTTTGTAACCTTGGATTTTCATATTATTTATTGGAGCTATTCCAACTAAAATGCTGATCCTGGTTGCCCTGTTTCCTCTGCCTCTTATCCCAGCTCTCAAAGAAAGGCAACAAGAAAGAAAGAATGGCCAATTTCCAAGCAGTCACTAACTTCCAATACAACCTTACAGCCAAGAAACTGCTGTTCTATCTGAAAAGAAAACACTTCATAGCTTATTGTAGCTTTACAGTAAATAGAATGTGTTACACTTAGCCATGATTGCTTTTGCTACTACTGCTACAGCTGTGATGGTGGATGATGGTATCAATGACCTTATGAGCTAAAACACAAAAGCCGTGGGGAAGGATAACTGAAAATGCAGAATGTTTAGGGTAATACCAAAGCAAATCCCTCTTCAAAGCTGTAACCAGTGAGCCTTTCTGAAGCTGCACAGCACAGACACCGAATGTATTTCTGACTCTTCATGTACCAGCTTTGTCTGTGCACTGCTGTTAGCACACACCCAAACAGCTTACTCTGACTAGAGTGACTTCACAGAGTCTCCACGAGAGCACTCTTGTGAATGAGGTTAAGTACATAGCTCCCCATTTGTTCCCATTTCCCATGTGGCATGTTGAGTATTCTGCTCAGAGCACTGCGATGCCGTGCAATGCGATTTGGGATGCACATCTCAATCCATAAGAATTCAGAGATTTGATGCCAGATTAGTGAACAACTAAAAGCAGTCATGCATAATTTAGAGCTACACAACTGAACTCTGCAGTGGGAGATAAGCCAGGCAGTTAGTATCCAGAATAGCCACCTGGATTACAATATTCGGATTCAAGTGACCGGCAGCAATGACTGGATCAGTTTCAGGCAGCAAAGCCAGAATCTGTTAGAAGTCCACACAGATTCTATCCTGGAGCTGCACCAACAGAAAACCATTTTGGGAGCTCCTGTCAGCCTGATGAAATGTTGTAACAAGCGACATGGTTGTGTTCACCAAACAACTTTACCATTAAATCACAATGTAATCATCTTGTTATTGGCAGGACAACCAAGTCAGGAAGGCTGACAGTAGCACAAGGTTTCTCCACGTCGTGTCCAGGGACAGGCATAGGGTTCCCTGGTACTCCCTGTTCACAGAAGCAGGTTGTGAAATGCATACATGTTGCCCTACTCTGTCTCAGCTCCACCTCCTGAACACACTGGCTTAAGACTTTCTCAGTCTTGCTGGACACAGTTTACCACAGGAAGCATTACTACACTGGGTGATCTACGATGAAAGACCCTGATGTCCTGAAATATAAATTCTATTCTCCACAGATAATACCTTCTCTAAGATACCAGGCCACTTACAAGTTCTCTTTTTTTAAAGCAACTCTGTAGACTCTGCTTCCCTGATTTCAAGCCTACATTAAGTGATGTGAGAAAAACACATGCAAGACTTTGCCTTGAACAGCTGCAAACTGCTAGTAGGGCAGGCTTCCAGAAAGGTGGAAGGAAGACGGTGACAAAAAAGATGGAATAAAAATAGTCTTTTGACTGCGTGGTATGCATCAATGTTTCATGCATGTTATGGGAAAAAATCCTGGAGGGCAGATGGAAACATGAAATAGAGATGCTTTTGTGAATCCCGGAGAATGTCTTCCTCTAAAGTGCTCTCCTACAAGACGCTTGAGCTCCTTTCACGGTGTGGGAAAGTAGCTCTAGCCTAGCAAAAAATTTGCAATCAAAAAGATATGTTTAATTTAATTTTATTTTTAAAAAGTTGTGAGGAGATGAGTTTTACAATAGCTGTGTCTTCAATTAACTTTTCAGACAGGTGTTTAGACAAATGGATTTATTTACTGGTTTAGCTGACAGTGAATTTTTTTCACTGAAAAATAATGACCTTAAAAACAAAGCAAATCTTGCACAGAGTGCTCCTCTAGATGATATACACAAGAATCTGACTAGTCAGGAAACATTTCAGCTCAACTGATGTAGTGGTCTCAATATGAAACATCTTCTATGTTTTGCGGGGTGTTGGAGGTAAAATGCTTGACCAGTGTTTTGTTAGAACTGTTTATGTTTAGCACCTTAGTATTGCCTGTTTCTTGTCCCCTTCCAGAAATGCACAATCCATCACAATCTTCTGGGGATTCGCCAGGAAACCCTCCTTTCACCACTCTGCCTTTGCTGAGCTGACAATTTCAAGGTTCAGATCCACCTTTCATTTATCTTCTGAAATCTGATGGCTATCTTTTAGCTACTAATTACCCTCTTCATATGGGCTGCAGCTTTTTTATGTGCTAAGAGAAATCAGAAAAAACAAAGATGTTACTAGTCACCCTACTCATTACAAAGTCTATTTTAATACTGCTAACTAGTTTCTTCCCTCATGACCACATTTAGATTCTTTTCTCCCAGTTTCTCTTTTGACCGTGTGCCCTTCAAAACTGCAAGATGCCTTCCAAATTACTTCCACATACTACATATGCTGTTGTAGGCTTTTCTGAGACATACATAATGGGGTAAGTTGGTTGCTATTGTTTCAAAACTTGAAACGGTCAGACACTGTTGGAGAGGGAATTTGAGTATAAAGGGTTCTGCTTTTGCTTGTTTGTTGGTTTTTTGTTTGGTTTTGTTTTTAAAGAAAAAACTAATATGCATTACATATTTAACTACATACATGGGAAACTAGCTGTCCTTATGCTGAAGGATATTACTTCCTAATAAATTCCTGGGAGACTTAAGAGCCTCATTTATAAAGACAATAGGCAAACTGTGATAATGCACTGCAAGGTGCGTTATCAATAATCAATAAGCTTCAACCAGGACTATTAGAGGAGCATTTCCTTTAAGGGGAAAACAAAATCAAAACAACCCAACACCTCCTTTATTTGCACTTTTTGTGCCAAACCTCCCTCTTACACACTATTTTCACTCTTCTTATGGCTTCTGAAAATTACTGTAAAATACACTGCAAAGCTAAGAAAATTCTACAGCAGCTTTTAGATCTACACAAGCTCATTCTACTACACAGAAGATTTAGAACAGCAACACAGTTCAAAATTCTTTGTGTACTTCACCCTGAGTGAAGATTGAGTGCACTAACGAAAACTCCGCGACAGCACAGCTTTATATTTGAGACTGCTCTAGGATGAATAAACACTCTGAGCATGACTAAGGTCTGGAGCAGGGGGGCAGCATAACCAAAGCTGGGGAAGGCTGTGATTAGTGAGGAGGAAATGAAAGGAGATCAAATCAGCTGAGAAAGGAGGCAGAAAAGTGTGAATCATGTCTGGGACTTGGCACAGCAAAGAAATGTATCATTAAAGCTTTAACGTAAGACTGATAAGAAGAGGACATTTCACTGAGGGGAACAAGAGTGAAGAAAAAAAAATGCAAAAGCATCAGAACGTGTGATCAAGAGCTCCACTGGAGTCAGGTACTGGACAAACTACAAAACACGAGTCAGCAGCACAGATGTGACAGTCACTGACTGGGAGGAAGGCAAACCAACACTTGCTAAGCTGAAGGATGTCGCATGGGCAGGGGTGCAGGCAGCAGCAGGAGGAAGCAGTCCCATACAACACCATCCATTCTCTGTGTCTGTGCACATCCCCGAACACATGGCTCCCTCCAGCCTTCAAACTATCTCCCCTTGCACCCAGTGTGAGAAGCAGAGCTCCAGGGAGCATGGAGCCGTGCCATGGCTTCAGCTCAGCTGAGACAGGCAGCTCCTTGCTGTGTAAAACTGGGCTGGGCTGCTTCTTGCCTTCCCCACAGCCCCAGGGCCTCCAAGGCAGGCAGCAGGCAGAGTGCTCCATGGTGACATCAGCACCATGAGCAGGGTCAGCACCCTCCTGGAGATTGCCAGGCTTTCCAAACAGGGCAAGGTAGGTACGGACAGAATTGCAAAGATTTGGACAGTGAAGGTAACTGATCTGGGCAGCTAAGGTAACTTGATACTATTCCTCATGAAATGGGTCTTTTACACAGAGGGTACAGAGCACAGAGAACAAGGGGAAGGAGAATACACGAAGGTATCAGGGAGCTGATACAGTAAAGTTTCTGAGAAGTCCTTCAGTACAGCTGGACTGGTAAACAGTAGGCAAGGCTAGGTGA
The DNA here is from genome assembly GCF_041296385.1 of Aphelocoma coerulescens. Taxonomy (NCBI): domain Eukaryota; kingdom Metazoa; phylum Chordata; class Aves; order Passeriformes; family Corvidae; genus Aphelocoma; species Aphelocoma coerulescens. Next base: position 128,692,380 of record NC_091015.1, read on the forward strand.
GCAAGGACCAGGGAGAGGGGTAGGGGATACTGACAGTAAAGGCTGATACCCTGGGTGAAAGAGAAATGAAAGGATGGAGGGACAGTAGCTGGAGTGCAGAAGTTTGGAGGTGCTCAGTGAGTGACAGTGCATCTGTGTGGATGAGGAGCTCAGAGAAAATAAATAAAACAGGAGTCTTATGATGTAAGTTTGAGAATGGCTAAGTCAAATGGCAAGGGAAAGGCTGCTACCTGAGTGACGGAGAGATGCTCCAGAAAAAGTAGTTTAAAGCCTCCTGTGAAATTATTGTGCAATTGGGCATGCAATACTTACCGGATCAGTTTCCTCCTCCAGCCTCCACAGGATCCTGAAGCCGTTTCTTGGGTATTGTTCACAGCTGAGGAGACACAGTGCTTTGCAGCAGGCCCAGGCCCAGGAGGACACTATGGCATAGGTGAGGATACTGACTTTGTTTTTGTTGGTTTGGTTTTTTTTAACCCAGTTACCTCAGGCCTCTGTTGTGGCACTTTGCACCATCTGAGAGAAAAAAAATAATTCACTCCTGGATTTGGTGGCAATGTCACTTGCAAAGCCACAGCCCTGAGCACGTATGAGGGCACTGATCAAGAATCCTGTTGAGTTTCTTTGTCTTCTGCTATATCCTTCGTGGTCCTTTGTGCTGATTCCTGAGGCCAGGTCCAGGTGTGCTTTCTCTCTTTCATTTATGTGGGTAGTGACCTGTACCTGCCCATCCCGTAACGATTCATATCCGAGTAGGCTCAGTCATATATGAACTGGAGGCCACCAGAGCCTTGACAGACTCTTCAAAACTAATTGATTATTATAACCAACTTTCTTACAACCTCAACCACAAAAAGCAGCACTCTTGCCTACCTGCCAACATGTATGGAGCATCTACCTCTACAAAAGATGATCCTGGAGTAAAGCAGGACATGGGTAGTGAGCCAGGTGGGAAGAAATAAAAACTCCAGTGCATTATAAGCAATCAGCCCAAAGAAACCTCGAGTGGAACCCAGCTCACCACAACAAGCATTCACTGCAGTAAGTAGTCCTTTGTGATGCAACATTGAGAACTCAGTTCAGCACGGACACATGATGCTCTAAGAGGAACTGCATTGTGTTCAAGGCAACATCCTATTGTGGACAAAGCCATAGTGATTCGGATTTGTTAATTATTTCTCAGTAATCATCAGCCTAGACATTCTTTCTCACTTCATCCATTTTAAAGTTCACAAAGGGACAATTCTACCTACTGTCTGCTTGAGTGAATCCTATGTTTCCATGCTTAGAAAAGGAAAAGAGAAGTAGAGAATGGAAAATGCAGTGAATTTTGCATGCAGTTTCTGTTTGTTAGCGAAAATTCTTTTTCAGCATATAGGAAGAATATCATAATGCAAAAAAGAAAAGAGAAAAATTCCCACAATGGGTTATTCCTCATCCTCTACCTTTAAGAGACTACTCTAATAGATAACACAAACGCATTTGTAGTAACTGTATTCAAGCATCTTCTGTAAGCCACTAAGACACCAAAGGAATTGGTCAGGTGGATGTGTACATTTCAGATCTGCTAAGTCCTCTCTCTCTAATCCCACCTCTCTCACACCCCCTGCTGCAATTTTGAGAAAAGCAGCTCATATCTAAGGCCTATCAGCTTAAACGTATTTATCAGCTTCCAGCCCTTCCTTAAAGAAAGAAACAAAACTACTTAACCAAATCCAGCCAACCTCTCTGACAAGTCTTCCCTCCTCTTGCAACAAGACCCATCCACCCCTAGTTTCTGAAGTGCAGCCCTAACCACTGTGCTCTTTCAGAGCCTCCACTGCCCATGAGAAGCTGCAGAGCCACATTCCTCCTTCCAAGGCTTCCCTGCTCTGGTAGCAAAACTCAAGGAATCACTTCAGTTCCTTGCTGCAAAAGCCTGTAGGTCACTGTGCATCGCAAACCAAGTCTTGGAGATTTCTGTTAGATGCACAGGCTGTTCTTTATTTACAAAGGCCTGGATATTAAGAAGATGCCATTACAAAAAGGAGGAGTATTTATTTACAGATATCATTAGCAATTTACAAGAAAATGAAATAAATAGGTCACATAGGAACAGCTGAAGCACTGTGTGGGTAACTGGATGTTTCAGCTATCTTAAATTCAGTATTGCATCAAATACTGTAAGAGAGCGACAGATCACAAATGCCAAGTTAGTCATTTTCAGTAACAGTTCTCATGGAATTTTTTCCTTCTAAATAATCAAAACAATTGGTCATTGGTCCTTATAAGGAAAAGTGCCATACCAAACAGAATTTCATAAAATACAGCTGCTTTAACTTCACCGTTCCCTCCAGCATATCCACAGCACCTGAATTTTGGAGCTGTATTTTTGTTCGTGTCTTTGTTGTTTTTTTCTTTAATTTTTTTTAACAAGATGACAAGATAAAGCTATTAAAACTATTGCAGTGGAGTAACTTGTTCAGATTCAGAGTAACAGGTTTCGTCTGTTCTTATGACAGAGACACTCAACAAAGCCACAGCATAGCAAATTTTAAACGAATAAACACCAAAACTTGTTTTTTTTAACAGCAAAGTGTTAGCCTGTGAGATTAACTGCCAGAAGGTAGCATACAGTTAGACAGACAAGATTTACATAGATAACTTGATCATCCAGAATTATAATATGGTTTCAAGAGGGCTTCCAGGACAAAATACAAATCAGCAGAGAGTTAAATAAGAGAGGAGCTTCTCCTCTGTATCTTATAGTTATACCACCCCTTGAGGCATCTGACAGCACCTAATATCAAGACAAAATACAGGACTAGACAGAACAGTAGTCAGAATTCCTGTGTTGTATGAGATCTAGAGAGGATAACACTTTTGTGGACTCCAAACAGCAGCCTCCCATCTCCCTAGAGCATCTTTTGAAACACGCAGCTGAGCTTGCCTCGAGTATAGCAAAGTATATGTTTTAAGACCTTGGGCACTGGGATACCCGCCAAGTCACAACAAATATGTATACATAATCTAATCTACTTAAATTCGGAGTGGAAACTCAGTGCCCTTCAGCTATACCCCCCCAGGCTACGAATAGTATGCTTGTCAGACAGGATGAAGTTTCCCTGTGTAATAACTGAGCGCTTCTGGCGTCTAACCACGCCTCCCAGCTTCGTCCAAACCCAAAGATCAGGGAGGGAGGAGTCATCAGCATGAAGGTGAGGAGGTTAGGAAATAGGAGCAAAATGAGATTAGGGAAGAGGAAACAGAGACAAATTATAGGTGGATTAGGACCAACATGGCTCTCTCAATCAAACAGTTAGAAGAAAGCCCTCTTTTCCTTTTACCCCTCCCTTTATGAGGCAGGTGACAAATTGGTAAAAAAAATCCCCAAAACAGAGACTCCTGTGAAGAGGAGAAGGGAGACTAAAAAGTGAAACGAAGCCAAACAGAGGCAAAGCAGCAGTGTTAACAAATTGCAAGACAATGCTGGAGAGAGGATTTTTCACATCATTGGTATGATTGCCTTTTCTTAGGAAAAAGTGGCTAGAAACAAAGCCAATTAAATCCTTTGGAGCCATTAAGGGCTTCTACTGCTAAAAATAAAAATAACAAAACAAAAATCAAAACCGTTTAGGATACAGATGAATGTAAATACACAGGGGCATATGTTGGCAGCAAAAAGCAGTAACTGTTGTCTTCCAAAATGATGGAATATTAGTATTTTTCTTTAAAAGCAGGTGACTATTGAGTATGAAATTTCATACTGCACTTGTTTCTATGACCTATGAACTCTCTGTTAAGAAAAGCTAAACAAATGGATAAATTTTAATAAGAGATCTTTGCATTTGGACTCTGGAAGAAAAATTTCAGTAGCAGCCTTACTTTCTACCACTAACCAATCATTTATAATATCTACTAATCCTTTAAAACACTTGTTCTAATTGCACACAATAATGGTCAGCTTTATCTGAGGCAGATCTAGTGTGTTCTGTGCTACTTATTTTAGCAGGTTTTTTCTTTACTTCTAACAGATAATGTTACAGTTACAAATTTCAAACTGCAAATGCCCTGCTCACCAAAATCTGAGTACCAGAGGGAGAAAAGGGAGATGTGGAGACTCATGCCCATTCCATCAGTGTTTGTAACTGCCCAAATGAGCAGCCTCTAAGAAAAAAAGCAATACATGTGAACACAAAGCATGGATTCATGACCAGTTAATGCTGGGTAGTACAGTCTGACAGCACAGCACCCACCCAAGCCTTCTATCAGTAAGAACACATGAAAAAGTAACACATAGGAACTTGGCCGTATAAATTACATTTCTTTCCTGCCTCCTATCATCTCACAGAAATGTGCCAGAGTAAAGGAAGGTGTGCATCCCCTTTTGCAGGAAGAGCTGGAAGCTCATCTTACTAAACCACACTTGTTACACATTATCAACCATACACAACACACTTATTTATGACCTGTAGCTTCCACCCCTTTCCCCAAACTCACCCAGTCCCGCCACCTTGCACAAGCTGCCACCATGACTAGTGCTGGGGGGAAACATCTGCTATAGAAAAGGGTACAAAACGGTCAAAAAGAGCTAGGGTTATGCAAATGAATGGCTAAGAAAGACGACTCACTACCAAAACAGGTACAATGGCCTGATGATTTCAACATGTTTCTTTCTGAAAGCACTTGTTTCCTTACCAAAGCAGGGGCGTGCTTTTGGAGGAGCCTTTCCCAAATGAAAATATGAGAACTTTAATTTCTTGTTGCTATCCTGGTTGTCACCAAAACTCTGAGGTCTGTACCCAAAAGGCTGCACTTGCCAAGATGAGGGCTGATATTTCCCTTGAATTACACACAAACCAGCACTGTGAGGCAATAACTTTTCAAAACAAAACTCAACATAAAACAAACCCCAGAAATATCACTCAGAATATATATAGCTATGGTAAAGATAATTGCTGTGAGTTAACCTCAAGGCCTGATCCTTCATCAGATTTGATAGCTGCCTTGGCAAGCAACTTAAGCAGTTACCTTCTCATCTCTGGATCCAATCCCAAAAGCAAAGCAGCTATCTCCAGAAATTAGGTAACTCCACCAAGCAAGCACCTTGTTTACTGGGTCAACCATAGGCAGAGGCAACCATGCCCAGCCAACATGCCAAACTGGCTGGACACAAGCCACCTCCTTGCTGGAAGCCAGACCACGCCACAAAAGCTGCTGAGCTTTTCAGCTTTCCATTCATGAGCAGCTCAGAGGCAGGGGTAACAGCTCTGGCATAGCATCTTGGCTAATGTTTTGGGATTGGAGATGGACACATCTGTCCAGCTGTCATGTTGAAGACAGCACACATCAGCACTCTGTTAGTCTGCCCAGAGCTTAGTTATTTTCAGCATGCCTCCACACTGAAACAGTTCAGTGCTTCTTTTTCCTTTCCTTTCCTGTCCTTTCCTCTTTCCTTTCCTTTTTCTTTCCTTTCCTTTTTCCGTGCCAGACCAGAGACCTAAAACATTCAAGTTAACCCTAGAGAACTGAAACAGTCAAATTAACCCTACAGAAAGAATTCCAACTGTTTCCATGCAGTCTAACTCTTTGGAGTGGCTTTGTGCCAGCACAAGAGGAGGAAGAGAAGAGCCACCTCATGAACAGGGATGAGCAGTTTGGGATTCCCACATCACTAGCCCCAGGAGCATGCACAGATTTCCTGTGGTCTCTTGGTACTAATTGTACTGAGTAGCCACTCAGAGTCAGGAATGGCAGCAATTTCAGCACCCTGCTGGACAATAGGATTTGGCAGCAGCTCCGTCTTGCAGATCCAACATCCAAGAGGAACCAACATGACGGAGCAGACTAATGGAGTATCATGGCACTGTGAGATGCTCTCACCTTAGCAGGGGTGAAGAAAGGTACTAAATGACCAAGTTCATATTATTATTGGCAGTGCATAGATCTCCCTGAATAAACTTGATGCGATCTAAGTCTGCCAAACATCTACAGTCACAACAGAGAGAGCACTGGGCAACTGTTTGAACTCACTACTCCTACTAGAGTGAAAATAATGTAGAAGTTTACAGTTCTCTGCACCACAGATGGCTGTCAACCACAGAGACCAACACAGGGCCTTCTGAAAGTTGAATTTTAAAAAAAAAAGTCTACCACACTTATATAACCTTTCATATTGAAATACTATCTTCTGATTCAAGAGGAAGCAAGGCTATGATGAGACGGAACATTCTCAGAACAGCATCAAATCCAAGTACACACTTTTTGCCTCATTTCAATATTGAGAAAGGTGGAGAAAAGTTATCTGGACATATAACTAATGATGATAGCATGACCTCCTCCTTGGAGCACATTTTCAATGAAAGATTAAAAACATGAAGGTAAAGAGAAAGTTAAACAAAATATCACGTGATTTTTAAAAGCTGAACCATGTCAAACACCCAGCTTTTCTTCAACATTACAAATAGTCTTTATACAAAAGAAGCACAACACTTCTAGTCTCATTCAATAAGGAATCTGCTACACTACCACCTGAGCAGTAATTTGTTGAGCTTAGAAGAGAGGAGTTAGTTCAAGAATAGTATGGCAGGAAAAGCAGCAGATCAAGAGGAGATGACAACAGATTTCTTTCAGAAAAAGGTGGAAGGATGTTAGTTATGGACTTCTGCCAAGACTGGTCTTTAGTCTTTTTGATTCAGCATTTTCATTTAGAATTTTTTTTTTTGCCTTTAAGTGAGCACTACAAAAACATGCAGAAAATACAAAACTAGGAGGTAGCACAAGTACAGGGCAAACTGAAACAACACACGAAAAATGGTAACAAATCTTAAGGACAGAAACAAGACAAAAAGTAACAACAAAGAACAGAGTAATGCTCTTAGAGACTAGTGGTTTCTGCTGCAAGTGATGAACTGTTAGTTGGAAGCGGCAGAGAAGGAAAAAATTTGTGTATAACCCTCCTATAAGCAGCTAGTAAAAGTCACTAAAGAGAGCCGGTTCAGAAGAAGGAAAATATGATTCAAAAAAGCAGCTGTATTTGCAGTACAGGAAGGGACATAAACATGCTACTACAGCGGACTACCAAGATCTTGCTGGGAACGCCGTGTATAAATCTGGTAATACGTATTCGCAAAAAATTTACCTGAGATAGTGCAACAAAACATCTGACCAAAGGAAAAAAAAAAACAACTAAAGTTCTTAATAAGTACACCAAAGAGACAGTCAGTAGAGCTGGAACAAAGAAGTGGAAGTATTAGCTTATCAAAATAAGTTTAGGCTGGAAATTAAAAGGCTTTCTAGACAACAAAACACTGGCTTTAAGTTTACATGGAAAAAACTCCACTAGTTTGCAAGTGGCTCTATATAGGTTCACAGAGACAGACATGGTTTCTGAGACAGCGAGGCATCTGGCTCAGCCAGGGTGATTTGTTCCAGTTCTGGGTGATTTGTTCCAGTTCGGGGTCCCTGAATACTTGTTGCAACACAGTGATGGTCCTTGCAGGCCAGAGCAAAAGTCCACCAGCCCACCAGTCTTGCTCCAGTAACAGCCAGCAGCAGATCATGAGGAAGACAAGTGCATGGTATTTTGGGGAAGTATCACCACTTGTGATTGAGGGACTTAGACATCTAGAGAGATTTAATACCCCCTTTTTCCACTATTTCGGCAGCCCTCTCTTGTGCCCATGTAAGCTTTTCTACTGGCATCCCATGGCAAGGAGTACCACAGCTTAATTTCACATTTTATTAACAACAGCTTTCTTCTAGCTTGTTCTGAGCCCATTTCCCGCTATGTCTCTTTCCTCTTAGCTACTGATTTTGCTCACCCTTTATCCCATCAGTACCACTCATGGCTCCTTTATCATTCTGCCTGTGATATGAAATCTCTATTTTCAGTACTCTCCCTTTTGTAGTCTCTTATAAAGCTGAAAAGTCTAAGCCAACTTAGGCCTTCCTTGCATGGAAATTGTTCACTACTTTTTGCATTCATCACTTTGTCCTGTATCTTTGCCATGCTACGTAGCTCTTGTACAGTATTGAGGAGACACACACACCACAGATTGCTGCCTGTTTGATTTCTTTCCTAACAATTATTTCCCAATATCCAGTGAAGTACTACAGTAAGCTTGACATCTACACCAGGCAAGAAAGCATAAACTTCAATGAAAAGCTCAGGTGGACACATGAACTAATACAACATACCGGTGAAGAAGAAACATAACTTAGAAAAGGAAGTCAAGCTCCACGAAGCAAGTGGAGCTCTCTGGAGGAATCAATACACATGCAGAAAAGGGAAATGCAAATGAACACCATGCAGGTACACTTGAACTGGCTGGAGAGACAGAAAGCCGAACAGACTGGCAGCTCTTCCAATTAAAGAGCTGGAGATGTGAAATTAAATGAAAGGACACAGGTTTGAGAAGGCAATGCACCTGCTTTTCACACATTTCTGCAGTGTGACTCCTTGCAACAGCATGTTTAGACACTTTAGAATTCACAAAAGCTCAAGAGGTCACACGAAAAAGTTATGAAAAAGTCCAGTAAAGGTTAGTAAATACAAACTCATCATGTTTAGCTCAGGTAGCCTTTGAAAAGAGGATTAATGAAAACCAGGAGAATACTCTGGGAGTATCATCCCTACTCCTGTTAACTCTTCATGACAACTTTGGTTTTGTCAGTGCTAGAAACAGAACACCAGGTCTTAATATGTACACAAGTATAATTATTCTTACTAAATAAAATGCAAACATTGAATTTGATCGACATTTATCAGCTTAAATAAAAGTACTGTCATTTCAGGCCTTGATCAGGCTGCAAAGCCCTGCAGTAACAGTCTTCTAACAACCCTTGCTTTCAAAGCAGGACAATTCCTCTGCTAATTTACACAAGAACCAACACTGCTCTCAGTACCTACAAATGTGAACTCAAATACAGTATATTTGACTACTTGCAGAATGAGTAGGATCACATTTCACCATGCTGCCAAACACTTGCCATTATATGAAAAACTCTTCTATTTAAGCCAACCTACAACTTTGCCAAACTGCCATTGTTTGGGCTGAAATTTTACAAATTAGTGTCTGCTTCCTTGTTTTGTTTCTTCAGTTTTTATTCATTCAAAACAGTGCATTTCAAAAACATAAAGGTTAATAGAAAAAAAAAAGTTTTGTCTGGGTCAAAAAATTCTGGCACACTTTTCCTACTTTCCTTTTCCTTTAAACACCTTCCTTTGAGAGGGAGACTTGAAATTAGACAGGGATAGTGGTGTAGCTGTCATTCCTGTGAACTCTACCCAAATTCAGCCAGTATGTTAATTACTTATTCCACAATCCCATTAGTAACTCAGAAATCAATGTTTTGAGTCAGATAATTGAACCCTGTCCTAGAGGACTCAGATTCTACTAGAGATCTCTGTGTCATTTAAACTAAATGCTACAGAGAAGGTCATTAATTTTCCCAGTCCTTGGCATGTGTCTACACGGAGTGATTTGCAGAAATACTTAGTGCCTGAAGCTGACGTGAAAGGCAGTGAAAGCTGCATTCTAAACAGATTATGAAGACAATGGTTTTGAAAAACTCCGCCTAGTAATCTCAGAACAGGTTCTTCCAAAAATTCCGCAAAAATTTGACTCTTAAAAAAACAACTAAAGAAAAAGGCCCACAAGAGTAATTTACTTTATTCTTACTCTGCATTTTATCCTGTGCATGCAGTGCAGGCTCCCCTCCTTTGGAATCAAGGTGCTTTACAGGATAAGTATCATGATGCAGGTTGGGCAAGAGGTGTCTCTCCATCACAAGAGTCAGAAACAATGTACAAGCAGCTCAGCATTTCCCCAGGGCAGGGACTGTGGCTGCAGGGCAGGTTTTCTCAAAGTATCCAGAGCCTGAAGCAAAACATCAAACGTGCTAGAGAGCATACCAGAACTCTGTAAAAATATGTTCCATTGTCAAGATCCATGTATAAGTTTTCAGCCAGAAAACTGGCTTGTGAACTCCCATCTGCAGGATACATACTGCTCTGAGAACTAGCATTGCACTGGGTATTTGCCTTCAATGATCCACGGCCTGAAAAACAGGATAGCATAGGACTGCCCATGGTGATGACTGAGAGGAACATAATTTGGCTTTGTCAGCCAGTGTTGTGCCATGTCGTTAAATTAACACACAAAATTAAACAGTGTGCACACATGTAACTCCAAACACTCTAACTGCTTTTTTCCCTTTCCTTTCCACATGTCTCAGTTCTCCTCTATCAAGTAACAGTGTTAGCTTGTCAGGGGAAGGACAGATGCCTGCTGTGTTTTCCTTTTCAGCCTCTAGTACACTGAATCCTATAAATGGATGCTTTTTTTTTTTTTAAGACATTAACAAAGCAACACAACTCCTAAAGCCTCCTTTAGTTCTATTTATTCTTCTCTGATCATCAGTACTTGGAAACAAACATTCTTCCTGTCCACTGCTCTCCTGTGAAAGACCACAGTATCTATAGTTACTGGAGAAGAGTGTTTCAGTTATCTAGGCTCCAAACCTTCCCATGCTTTACTTTTCAGCTTGCCCCAGAGGGCTTGCTCTCTCCAAGGACATCAGAATCAAGATTTCTCTCTTTCCAAAGGTAGCTACTAAATTTTTCTCTCTTCACTGGGAAGCTCATAAACTCTTAAGAGAATAAAATACCACGATCACATCTGAAACTGAAGAGCTGAAGAGTCACTTCTGATCAACTTACAGCTTCCAGACAACTTGCCAGCCCCCCCCAGTACAAGGAAAGAGGTGAGACTGCAACTCTAGCCCTAAGAAACGCTGTCAGAGAGCACAGGTTGAGTTAAAAAAAAAAAAAAAAAAAAGAGCTACCAACTTCCCCCAAATAATTTTTTTCTTCATATTTTTAGGCCTTCCTGCCAAAGAAAAGCATATTGGGCAGGTGGGACACACCACCACAAGTTGACACTGCGAAACTCTCACCGGAAGGATACAAATAGCATCAGAAACAGCATCTCAGTTTCCTTCAAAATATCCATGGTTTTCTAAAAGCCCTAAGAAACAAACACCAGGATAATTCCTGATCCTAAGAATGGAATGGCATGACAGCGCAGGGGGAGGAGGACTATATCAAGAAAGAATCTTTCCTAGTCCCTTCTTAAAGCATGACTGCTTACAAGAGGCAATCTCACACAAATACAAGATATTTTTGTCTGATCTTGCTCAGCTGTTTCTCCTTGGACATTTGAATACCAAATTTATTAAAAATAATACTGTATTTTTGGTTAGAGGTAGATTAAGAATTTTCCTCCTCAGAATCCATGAGAAGATACTTCCCTCTTTAGTTCAGTGGAGCAGCACAAACTTGTGGCTAAGAAATTTTGGGTGTAATTCTGAAAGGTACAAACAAGCCGAAGTCCGAATTAATGCAAAAATCCTCTCAGGGCAGCTGTTTATTTTATGTAATTCTTCCAGCTGTGCAAAGGTGCTCTAAAAAAACAAAGCACACTGCAGAAGAAAGGATAAAAGCTCAACAAAACCTGCGGAACGGCAGAGTTCTTCCCTGGGGAGGTGCGGGGGGAGGCAGGAAGTCCAAGCCTGAGAAGCTGCTGTAGCACACAACACAGGGCAGCAAGACCCAGGACCTGAAACCCTGCTGGCAGATGGATATTTCAGATGGTTCATCTTAAGGAACGTGTTAAGAACAGCACGCAAAAATCCACTGAAGCATTCAAGTAGTCAGAGGATCGATATATTTTGCAGGTATGAATATCCTTCATCACAATCTGCTAGTGCTTTATCTAGAAACTACTTGTCAATACACAAACATCCCTGCTTCCTAGTGATCCTATGTCACAGACCACCATCAGACAAAGCAGTGCAGAAACATTTTTCTTTTGCAACTGATGAGTAATCTGGGAGTGAAAAATGAAAGCAGAATAGAAAAGAAATCTGGTAAAGAAAAATGGTATGTTTAAAAAAGTAGTAGTGAAAAGAAAGAATTAATCAAAACAAAACCCAAACTAAACTTTTCCTATAAATCAAAGATTTCAAAATACTAAACAATAAGAGACTTGATTATGAAGAAACCTAAATGTGCAAAAATGAAAAGGTCAGATGAAGGTGTTTGGAAGTATTATTAAAATGATGGTCCACCTGCAGAAGGTAGTTTTCAGATGCACTGACTACTCTGGACAATTTTATTTTATGCTCTCTCCATCTTTCCTTAGAGATATAAGTGAAAACCATTGTTGAGGAAAGCTGCAGAAACTTGGAATAAATAGGAAAGAATAACAAGATGAGAAACAAGTCATTGCTAGACAGAAAAATAGAGAAAGCAGAAAGCTGGAAAACCTGAAGCAAAATAACAAACGAACAGTTTAACCTTGTTGAGGACACTGGGACGCAGTGGTGATAACTAGGAACACACATTGTTCTGGTCCTCTTTTATTGTAAGGAATTTATCATGGGCTCAACTTCTTGTCTGTCTTGGCTTTTTAAATACAAAAGCTCCTCTTTGGTAAATACATTCTCATCTTTAAAACAGAATTATGGTCTGAAAGTTGACACTAAAAATAGCACTAAGGAGCTTCATATTCAGATCTTCTTGATTTCTGTATCAATTTACTCGATTGCAACAGTCAAGCGTATGTTCTTTGGTCCTAAAGACTCAAAGGAGTTCTCCCAAGGGTTAATCCTGAAGAGAAGTTTGACAGGGTGACAGTTTTCAGTTTAAATCCATAAATTATAGTTGAAATCCAATGTGTAACTGTAAACACATTATCTGTAAAGAACGAAGCATTCACAAATATTTAGCAATTCTCTTAAGAAAAGCAAGTATCTGAGCAAAAACCCACCAAAATTAGAATAAAGAAACATAGAAAAAATAAAAAGAATACATATTCCACTAATCCATACTGGCATGCCAGGAAAACTTAAAGACAATTTGGAACAAACTTCACAAATTCTTACAATTAGGAAATACATGAGGAATAACATCATGAATAAGTCTTCAAATTAGCAAGTGACCAAGAAGTATACACTTTGCCAATTTCAGTTCAAATCAAAATACTTCATGATACAAGCATATTTTTAGTACTTTTACAAATAAATGAGTTCTTTGGAATAAGATTCCTCACTCACTAACATTCTCATTTTTTTCCTTGCAGTGTCAGAAACAGCCATTTCAAGATGACTTTTCCAAATCTCTAAATTGAAACGGACACTTCACATGCAATTTCATATGAAGTTAGAGTCTGAAAAAAGGACAAATATCTTTTAAATATGAATCTTGGAAAAGTTGTATTTGTTTTTTTTTTTTCCTTCACTTTAACGACTGTCTGAAGTAACTACTGCACTAACCTGATGACACACTTATTTATTATATTTTCTTATGCCTGTTATTCACTTTCTGGCAGTAATACAACTTCATTTAGCAATAGCTTGGACCCCTCAGTAAGGGAATGTGTACATAGTAGCACTCTAATCTTGCTGCCCAGCTGCTAAGACAGTCACATGAGTCACTTGCTGCCTTTAGAGCAACACACACCACTTGCTGAATTTAGAGACATTCTCTGTTTCTTCACTGGCCATAGACGTAAATTGAGTAATACCCTATCCTAACTACATACAAAACTCTCTAGGTGTTTGCTTTTAGGTTTTTTATATTTAAATAGGTAACTCAAAGAACATGTTTTTTACTAATGCAGTTAACAACCCAGCTCCATAAAATGATTTATGTACCAGTTTTCAGTGTTACTGCTCTCATACCAGTTGGGCTAACTTCAGCAATCAGTTCAAATGTAGGTAACCTCATCTAATTGTTCAGTGAAAATCCAGCCCTGGAAGGATGAAGAACTCTGTCTGCCAGGACGATTCAGTATACAGCTTTGGAACAAAACACTTTACAACAATTCCTTCCTTATCAGGATTTTAAACTGTGACTGTTTGGAACACCACCTTATTAAACAGTCTATTTAAAAACAATTTACATAAAGACTGGCATAGTTGCTTCCATACAGCTCTTCAGTCTACTAATACATGTAACTCCTTGTGGAAAATATTTTATTTACTAACATGATCTATAGGTGTTGTGTAGGAAGTACTATCTCACACTGTTTGGTGCTGTCCCTTACAGGAAAGCACAGTGAGGAGTCAGTTCTTTGGACTATTGCTGCATCCTCAGTGTAGGCCCGATGATGTTTCATTTTCCTCTGTATCACATAATACTTTCTTTCCCATATTCTCCCTGTGTCTCATTATGGCACTGTTCTTAGCAGAGGTTATATAGGGACGTGATCAGAGCCACAATGTATTGTGCTCTGGCCATATGTGTTTACTGACTACCAGAGTAACAAAAACCCCACAGAGCCACTTCAAGGTACAGGGCTAATGCCGCCAAACCTGTGGAGTCCTACATTCTATTAAACACACTTCTACATTCTACAGTCATTCTGCACACATTGCACACTCTACAGTCCAAAAATACACTGGCACAAATTCTAAAAGATGTTCCAGTGGGCCTAAAGAAGAAAGCAGTGTATCGAACCTTAGCTAACTCTCTTAGTTTCAAGCATGGCCAAACTTTCCTTGAAACAGACTTCTTGCCAGTAGGAAATCATGGTAGGCAATGTCCCAACTTGCCAGTCAAGCAGTAGCACATTTTCAAGTTAAATATTCTAATCTGTCAGATAACATTAAATAGAACTCCATAACTAGCCAGAATAGAGTATCACATAGTAACAACTAACTAAACTTTTCACTCCTGTTGTATCATTCTGAATTAGCATTTTAAAAATAAATGGAAACGGTTACTTCTATGCTGTTTCAGCAAACTTTGCACTAAATTTAACTAAACACAAACAAATTCCTTGTATTGGTATTTATTACCTAATAAATTCTAGTCATTGGAGTACACAGAGCCAGTCAACCTATGGTTAAATTTCAGATTTTCACACATATATGTACTGTTCTTAGAATCAACATCTAAGATTTCTGAAATCTAAAGATAAGACAGAACTATATTTTTCTGTTGCATTTTTTGCACTTTACAGAGTTTTCTGCCAAGTCAGTACTGCTGTTTCCCACGTCTGTGCGACTCTTTACTCAGCAACAGTATACAATTACAAACATTGAAAAGACAACTTCAGAAAACAAAGTGGCAGAGGAACACAGGGCAAGATTAGCAATTGAAACAACTAATCCAGATGAATCTCAGAGTCTCCAATCCATCTGGCATAAATTCTCATACTCCTTTATCTTTTCCCTAATCAGTACAGTATTCTATTCAGGTATTTGGTTATCACAACATAATATTCTCCATCAAAATTAGGAATTACTACCCTCCCACTGAGAAAAAATTTTTGCATATGCCAGTTTTAATCATCAATTTGTCCCCAACAGGCAGAACACCTTAGAGCAGGCCAAAATATGCTGACATTTAAAACAATTCTTGGAAAAAAAATCTGCAATTTGATAATGAAGGCATTATGCATGTTGTTGAGGAAGTTTCACTCCTTAAGAATTCAGTTTCACGGGTATATTTCCGTGCTATCCTGAAACCTCTCAGACAGGCTCTTGTAAGAGGTAGCTGCTTAGAATAAAAACATTGCCTACAGAGTGATGTATGATGACTTAGTGGATTAGGATGTTAAAAACATAATCTCTTTTGACACAGCTATTTTTAAGTGTTCTTAAAAAAAATATAAAATGTTAATTCTGTTTTCCAGTAAACATAACTTTTGATCTGCTGAGTCAGACATGTTATGACTAATAATCACAGCAGGAATACAATACTATTTGTATTTTTTTGGAGGAAAAAGCATGAGCACAATTCTGTGCAAATAAGAAAAAAAATCACAGAGCAGAATTCAATTAAAGGCAAATACACCAGAGGGAAACTGTAGTTCTAAGAAAACAAAACACTTGTTTTCTTAGGTAATTTCCATATTTCTAGAAAGTCAACTCCAGAACCATGTAACACATACAGGTTTTAGAATATGTACTTTCAACACTGGACTAAAATACTTTGTGCTACTAAGTCAGCACAGTATCACTTTTCTATGTATCACTTTTAATTCTGAATGCAAACCCACAAAACCAACACTCACTAACCTTAGGAAGCACTTTATCACACACTATCTGAGTGTAGCAGAAGAGCTTTGTGTTTGCACAGCTTCCAGAAATCATCATGGAAGGTTCTGAATACCTATGCATATCTAGGTTATGGATGTATATTGACACAATGCAATTTTTTCTTTGATTGCGTTATGCTGGTTTTGTTATCGAAAACTACATTCTTCTAAATTTTGTACATTATGTATTATATTTATATGTATATTAATATACCAACATTCTTACTGAGGGATCCAAGCTATTGCTAAATGAATCTCTCATGACACCTAAGTATTATTTACTTCACTGAAAAATATCACCAGATTAGTACAGTAGTTATTTTTCTTTGCTTTCAAGACAGTTTAACATTTTTCAAACACTTTAACTTCACATGTGGTTACAGTAATTGCCCTTTCAAGCTGACAGGCTTGTGAAATCATCCTGAAGTGTCCATTTCTGATACTGCAGGAAAAAATTAAAATGCCAGTAAGTAAAGGAAGCATCTTATTCCAAATATTTAATTTATTTGTAAAAGCCAGAGTAAAGCTGTTCCCTGTTGACACTTTACAAAGCAACCAATCCTTCACTGCTGGTCTGCTCCCTCCACATTCAGGACACTGTAGTTCCATCATTAAGCAGCATCCCCTGCCGAGAAGCACATGACTCTACTGTTCCATGATGTACCCTCAATGACCACCAGCTTCTGAATGAAGCTACAAAAATACTGATTTTAACTTACTAGAAAAAACCCTGAACAGCTTGCTTCTTACCAACCTGAAAGACCATCCCTTTCAATGAGTGCCACCTGAGACAATCTCAAATGGGCATTACAATATTAAGAAAAAAAGTCATGGGGAAATACCACTTGCTCCCCAAGAAGCACTTCAGCTTTAACATGGATCTCTCACTCTGAGACGGGTTTATTATGTTGGCATTACAGACCATACAGTTACCACTATACATTTACTAATGACCTACACAGAATTTGATAGATGGAAATGGCGATGTTTGGAAAGCATGAAATAGAGGCTTTGTATCTCAAAGGTCCACAGTGAAAATTGTTAGCATCCAGCTAGATTTTAATAAGCTTTGCAAGAGGAACCTGGGCCATAGATTTTTACTGAGTGTTTGTTCAGTTTAATTTGTTTTCATTTATAGTAAAGCACTGTTGAAGAGAAAAGGAAACTTTCAAATAATCTGGTCAGGGTCAGACAGGAAAAACATCCCCCTCTTACACCTACAAATTCTGTAGTTCAGATCATTCAGTAACTTTGTCAGCCACTGCAACATAAAAAAAAAAAAAATCAAGAAACAAATTTCCTAAACAACTGACAAATGCAAAAATTAGAGATTATAAAAAGGATTAATTTTTTTACTCCCATATAAGCAGTCTGAAAATACTCAAAGCAAAAAGACAGAACGTGCTCTTCGGGCCAGAAATCTGCCATGGACAGGGAGTGAAGTTTAAGTAATTTTGCCTACATCCTCTCTCAGATGTACCCCCAAACACCAAGTCACATCACAAAATTACAAACTGCTAAATAATAGTTAATTCATAAGTTAATTCACAAAGGCAATACTATCTTTGTCCAGGAGACCTCATAACCTTCCTAAAAAGGCCCGGTGACAACAAGTTTGGATATGTTACCGAATTGTAGAATGGCCTGGGTTGGAAGGGACCTTGCAGTTCCAATGCCCCTGCCATGGGCAGGGACACCTTCCACTAGACAAGGTTGCTCAAAACCCCATCCAACCTGGCCTTGAACACTTCCAGGGATGGGGCATCCACAGCTTCTCTGGGCAACCTGTTCTGGTGCCTCACCATCCTCACAGTAAAGAATTTCTTCCTAGTGTCAAATCCAAACCTACCTTCTCTCAGTTTTACTCCTTGTCTTATCACTACACACCCTTACAAAAAGTCCCTCTCCAGAGGGTTAGCCAAAGTGGTGGCAAATTTGATGTATATTTGGGAAGGAAAAATTAACAAATTAGTTAAGCTCTTTCTTCTTCAAACTATGAGTCCTACTATCTCAAAGTAAGAAATGGGATTTAACCAGTACTTTGCAGAACAGTTACACTTGCAACCTGACAGCTAATTTCTGCCTGCCTTTTAGCTTTTTTTGTTAAGCTACCTACATGAAACTTTCATTCTAAAACTACCTCCAAATACCAAACTACCGCCTTTAAGATGAAATTCAGATGCTTAGCAGAAGGGATTATTTGACCTTCAACCACAGTTCAACACCTAAAACTATGACAAGAATAGGGGACATTTAGAGCATTTATTAAATCTTTGAGGCTTTGCTCAGAGTTGAAAGACTTTCTATTGCTTGGTTCCTGATCAAAAATGGAACAAGCAGCACAATACTCAAGTACTTATTCAGACAAAACTTTAGGAAATTAAATCTGCTAATGAAGAATTATGGAGTTCATCTCAAGATAACTGAATACATTATCAATTTCAAGGTTGCAACATGACTATGTGACTGATATCACACATTCATATGATTTAAATATTTTGAGAGGACTGAGGGGCAGTGATTTAAGTCACCAGAGCACCTTTTTGCCTTCTCACTTGAGGACTGAAGAAAGATCCTTTTTATGTTCAGTTGTTTTATTAGTCAAACTACAGGAAAAATGAAAATAATAACACATATTCAACCTCCCCAAACTAAAGGATCTTGCTACTCCAATCCAATGGATGGGCAATCAATGCAGTTAAAAACAGTTTAAATGCACTTTCCTTTCAGTACAAATATTTAAGTATAATGAAGAGAAGAAGTTTGTTTTACATGTTGCATAGATAAAAACTGTACTAGAAACTGAAATGTATTTCTCAAGGTGGACTTAACTTACTTGTTCTCAAATATTCTGAAGTGGCCAAGTTTTCAAGGGTGAAATAATATACTACAGGAGGGACCTCTAAAACCATTTTTTCCTCAAGAAACTTATTTCACAGTTTAATATTTCTGAAGTATAATCTAGATTTCTGTTTGCCTTCTACAGCAATTGATACTAGGAGTGTGTTTGAGTATTTCTTATGAGAAACAGTGTTAGTACGTATTTGACTAATGCTACAAGACCTGACACCTTTTCCTCATAGATTAGTTTAACATTCATCCAGTTAGGGATTATTCCCATTACCCAAACACCATTATGATCAAGTTTTCTGTGTTACTCTGCACTCAGTTTTTCTACTTTGTATCATCACCAGCTCAAGTTAATTTCACAGTATTCCTTGGCACAATTTTTGTACTACAAAAATTACCAATAGCTAAACTTAAAGGGACACAAATTGATTCTGAGAGAACAAAAGAGTTTTAAATAAGTTAAAGAAGTGCTGGGTTCAGAAAAGAGTGTATCCAAAAGAAAAGGATACACTCAGGCAGCTAAGACAAAAAACCCTTTAAAATTATAACTGGGAAAACATTACATTTTACAAGTAATGAGAAATTAAACAAGTTTGATATAAATATTTCACATATATTTTTTAAAGCAATTTCAACACATACTAAAACCAGCCTGAATAATTAGGATAATTAACATATTAGGATCTTGGTTAACTTTTTAAGTAAAAAATAATGTAACTTTGTTGTTTAGGAATAGAACTGATTTCATTGTACTGGTATGCTTATAACTGTACTTAAACACCATTTAAAATAGCATGTAGCAACACCATCCTTTGACAGATGCAATAATATTTTTATTACTTTTTCTGAAACTGATTAAAATATAGCCATAAGCGATATGTTTGTGCTGGGGGATAATTAGGAGTGGTTTAGTCTAAGCATAATCCTAGTGTTCAAAAGAATAAAAGAAAACTTCAAATCACAGATGAAAAAAACCCTAAAGACTTAAGTAACTGGCATTTATGTCTAAGCTCTTCTCTAAGCTAGGTGGTTCAACCTTTCCTAGTGTCCTAGATAAAACAAATTATCCAAGTATTGACCACACTAACTTCCAGTGGACAAAACAAGTTTGAACAATATTGTGTTTAACTTTTAAACAGAACACAAAAGTCTGACACTATTTTATGTTTGTTTTATTTTAGCTTAATACACATCTTAAAGTACTTGTGAGGAGAAGAGCACCAGAAACTGATAGTAGGTAGCTAACACAATAAATTTACACTTTTGTAGTCTACTGTCTTATGAAAACATAAGAACAGCGGCAGGCAATTTCTACTTTTATATATTTATATGGTATCTATACTTTCATGTGATAAATGCAGTATTACTAAGCCTTGCATGTAGGCAGCTGCAGTAAATGCAAAATAGTATAGAGGAAAATTCCACACGTGACAGTAAGAGTTTGAAGAAACTTAACATTTACAAACTTGTAAATGTTTTATTACTAACTATACTGGCTTGATTGAAATTTAATAGCAAGCTGCCAGAATCTCTCTTTTTGCCTTTCCTCTAAAAAGATCTCTTTAAAAAAGATATTCCTATACCACAGGAACATGATAGACATGATATTGTCAGATGTCTCCTTAAAATGCGTGCATGTTTGTACCTATCCCATATATAAATGTAACATTCATGATAAATACATACACCACACAGTAAACAGTTTTATTAGAAGTGACAAGCACTTGAGACAGTAAAATCTGATTTGCATACACAAGATCTTTCTGCTGTTCAAACACGTAGTATAGTGAGATCTCATTAATTCAGAATCAGATGATTTGCAGGGTGTTTTAGAAAACTCATGCACGAGCAAATTTGATACGCCATAGGACACAAATACATACTCAATATATGAAGAGGGAAGGTAAGTTTCCTGACATCCTCCTTCCTTTTTGATTATTTGGCAATTCACAGTAAATGTGCATAAGGCAAAATCAGCCATCGACATCTTATTTCATAAGAAATACTTCACACTGCAGACTGCCAAATCTGATGTGACTCACAAGCATAAAGAAAAGCTTTTAAGGTTAGAGATACAGTGTCAGGCTACTGGTAAATTACCTGCACAATACATAAGTAAATCTACATGCAAACTGTATGGCTAAATTGTATCAAATAAAGTATTATTACAGCAATATGGAAGAGATTATTAGTAGTTATCCTAACTTTAGTGAAAAAACAACTTTGACAAATAATTCCCTTTAAACACTTTCTAATCTGATTTCTAAGGATATTCTCCTTGAGAGAGGAATTTAGCACATTAAGTGCAAAAGAAGATTATAGCAATTCAGTTTACTGTAATAGACACTTTTTGCATTTTTCCAAGTTTCTTTACATAGTTATTTCTTAATTGCATCTGATGGCAATTCTTAGGTTTTACTTTCCTGATTCCCACTTGACTTTCTCAAATCTGATTTGAGCTATTTTGCTTCAGAGTTTTTAGTTACTGTTGTATGCATTATAGCCACACTTGTCTACATTCATTTTTTCTATCTCACTTTTTGGTTTTGTACTAGCTCAGACCTGTGGGGTTTTTTTTTCTCTCTTTCCTTTCCTCTAAACAAATACACATTGGGCCACATTTTATTTTCTTTGTGCCTCCCTGTAAGTCTATAAAAACCACTAGGGTTGGTCATGAATAAAATAGCCCATCATTCTGGCCATGTATTTTAATGTATTTGACAAGGTATCTTGATACTCTGGACAGACAATGAACCAGGAAGGGGACAGAAGAAGGCTACAGAGAAGGCTATAATAGAAACTGATTTATTCCTTCAATCAACAGGAGAATAACTATATATCCTTGCCCACTCTTCACTGTCAAGTATGTACTTATACAGTCATCTCAAACCCCTGACATATATGGTGGTTAATTTTAACACCATGATCCTACAGTAACCATTTACCAGACATGAAGGGTCCATTTAAATTATCAAAAATTTTAATAGATCCTACAAGAAGGCCCCATCCTTTAAAACTGTTAGCAGACAACTACTCTTAAAAGCATGTTATATCTTTCCAAAACACTCCCTCTAGTTCTACTAATTCTTGCTATTTGTCCTAAGATGAGACAGTTACAGGTGAACACTGACACAGTTATAGATAGAAAACACTTTAACAAGACAATCTAAATAAAAGTACAACTGAACCTGCAGTAATGATGACCAGTTCTGCTTAATATTAGGTTTTCTGAACTTGCATACAATTAGGATCTTTTGCATTTGATATTTGGTGGACAACTGTTCATTTAAAATGCATTAGTAACTGCAAGGTATGCAATTTCAGATAAATGGTCACTATATTCCTTGGAAAAAAAAAAGCATCTGTGTAAGTGATTATATTGAGAGTTAATCAATGTTTTACATTCAAGTTATGAGATCACACAATTTAAAAATCAATATAAATTGAATTCAATTCTAGATGTGGTTTTTTTGATTAGAGGAAAAATACACAATTGTCTATTATCAAAATGCTCAGATAAATGCAAAAAAAATCCACTATGCTTCAGATATTTGAACATTTTATATTTGATCAATACAAATGTTACTTTGTTCTAATATTTGAATTATTTTTAAATAGTTTTTTAAGGCTACCTAAACATGTGGTAATTGGTTAAAGATGCTTAGCAGTTCAGTGGATAAATACTGCACATTTCTTTCAAAAGCTCTGCAAGCTAAATCCTTACTAGTAACAGATATTTGGAGAATAACTCCTTGAAAGCAAGTTCTCTGTCACTTCAGTGGTGGTCACTGCTAGCTCCTTTTAACTCTGTGCTGATTTCAGAATGGTCTAAGTACTTGAACAGATTTGATGTTTTCCATAATATTTCCCTTTGGTAGACATATACATTTGTTCAAGAACCTTACCAAAAAGTATTTGTTCACAAAAACTGGTTTTAGCAACATAAGAGGTTATAGATAGAAAATTTTAAAAATTTATGGTTTACACTCTGAAGTGAAAACATCTATTTTAAGAAAATAACCTTGAACAGCTACAAACAGTGGTTTATTTAGAACATGAGCAGTACCCTCTTTAACCCATTAATTTTAAAACATATGCAATACCCTGAAAGGAGGAGACTTTAGGGCACCATTTTGACTAACCAGCTGCAGAGATGGACAACCATTAGAAGTGGCTGCACTTTGTATGCAGTGTCTTTTGGAATTACACAAACTTTTCAAAGGTTTCTTAATTTAAATCTCAAAAGTCCTATACTGAAAACTAATTTTTCAGGATAATTACTAAATTAAAAGTACACACCAAGAGACACATTTGAGCTAAGCATTCCAGGAAAGCTGAATCTGTGTCACTTCAGATTCCTGTATTTACTTGTACTGTTGTAGAATACTGTAGTTATTAATTTTTAAACATTACTGAATAGGATTGGTAAGTCTCTAAGAAGGATTTTAATACATTTACACCTCTCCAGTTTACCTAGAAAAAGCAGGATAACTTTACCAACACCAGCCCATAGTATTTGTTTCCTCAGGTGTTTTAATTTTAGAAAATCTTGAAAAAAATCAAACTGTGTCATGTATGGAATCAGACCAACAAATAATACAGAAGATCATCTTAACTCTTAGAACTAAGGAAGCTTTGAAAGTTACTTATATTTTTATTTAAAAACCACCTCACTGCTGTAAGAATAATTCTATTTTCTACAAGAGAATAAGTTTGTAAAAAAATAATCCTAAACAACATTTTTTTCAGCTATTATTATCACCATCTGGATTATACCTTAAAATTAAATCCAGTTTAGAAGAGTATCAAATTCTGAGAGAACACCCTTTCCTCCTTCTCCACCCTAAGTCCTGAATTTTGTACTATGCTTGGATACACCAAATTTACTTTGTAATACATAGCTGTAAATCAAGAAAGATACTCCACAACACTGCTTCTTTCACATTGTTATTACCAGTGCCTATACCTAATTTCAGCAATAAAATATTAATGATTAAAAAGCTCTTAATTAGGTAAAAATGTAGTAACATGTTAAACGCTTCATACTGATGGTCACAGACACAGCATTTGAAGAGTTCTCAGTACCATTAACCAGTTTATTTAAGTTAGTTCTGCACATCTACTAGTATTTGTCTATCTACCCTGGTACATTAAAACTACCAACATATGGTGAACTGCTATTAATTTACCAAATTTCTATGCATTCCAGGGTAATGTTACTTCAGTCAATAAAAATAATAGATCAGTGTAAGAAATATTCAGAAAGGAACTTTTTAAGTCTGAATTCTTACTAACTATAAAAGAGATCTCTAAACCATAAAAGGCAATTTTGGAAAAATGTTCAATATCATTCCTTTATACAAACTGATTAATCTTTTTCCTTAATGACCCTTTTTTCTAGCCTAAGAGTCACTGAAAAGCCTTGAGATTTCTTCCCAAATCTTTTAACCACAAGGCTATCCTAGGCAACAAGTTTCTTTGGTCACACTTGCAGAAAGGGTACAGATCATTTGCAAGCACATGCTATTCAACACAGAGGGCTATCACAACTCATACTCAACTTCCACAAATTCACAGAAAACACATGCTGAAATAGTCTCCCTCCAAGCTCTGTACCCCATTTTCCCTCTCAAGAACCACATACCTGTATTCAGTTTTCAATCTAGAACTGAATACAAGGACTACAAAAACAAAGCAAGTGTAAAGGAAACATTGCAACCCCTCACAAAGATATCAAATTGCCATGTTAAGAGGCGATGCTAATTTTTAAAAACAGGATATTCAAAAATAAAATTAAAATACATAGGAGATAATAGGGACAAGCAGAGCATTTTGCATCATTACAGTTAAACATTCACAAGTTAAAAATTAAGAAAAAAACCAGTATCAGCCAGAACCCACGCTAAAAGCATGCATGCATACACACATGCACACATATACATGAAACCAGACCGAAGTTAGGATGACTTTTCTTTCTCTAAACAAAGCCAGAGGTAATTCTTCCAAGTGATGTTATAACTACACTGCTAAGGTGTACTTGTAAAGAGCCCCTACTCTGGCCAATTAAAACCTACAGTTAATTTTCACTATTTTCAAAACCTCTGGGGATGATTTAGGAGATTTAGGTATTGAACAAACTTTTGAACAAACTCAGGTGTTCCCAACAAAACTGAATGTATTAAAAAAAAAAATAACACACTTCACAACTTTTACAAAATGTCTGTGAAATTGCCCTACACACAAGGAATTCATCTCCTCCCAGAGAATTTACAGCTAGCAGAACAGCACTAGATCTTAATACTACACAACCTGAGACTATTTCATTTCTGCAACATACATTCCAAAAAACATCCTCCAAAACACAGCATTTTAATTAACACACCAAGAAAACTCCCCTGAAGACCTGCTACACACAAAAGAATTGCTTTGATCCCAACGATTCTGCACGTTTCCGCCGGTTATCCTTCCTTAATTTATCAGACTAGGGCCGATTTGATATCTTTCCATTAAAAAAAAAAACAAAGAACCACCCCTCTGCTAGAGGCAGAGGTGCTGCAGAGGTGATGATAACCCTAGGAAAAGAGAAGCTGTCTCTTTAAAATGCCCTGCTATGTCCCTGATCCCACGTGGAACCAACATCAGCAGCACTTTCGCATTAACTTCAATGTGAGGCGAGATGAGGCATCATTATTTTGTATAAATAACACGAAGAGACTGCAGAATACATTCTTTGTAGGAGACAAACAGGTGAACTAAACGTGCCAGGGAAATCAGCAACCACCCGCAGATGAGGTGCCCTGCCCCTGAGCCCTTTCTGCTCTCCCTATGGAGCATTAGCTCAACCCCACACCACTCTGAAGAATCCAGTGTAAATAGAGGAGTGAGCCACCAAGAAAACTTGAAATTCAAAAGCAACGAAAATGCACTTTATAAACCGGAAAGGTTTACTCTTCGCCTCACACATCCTAATTAGATCAGGAAAGTGACACTACAAAGGCATTACATTCCGGTCCGAAAAAAAAAAAAAAAAAAAAAAAAAAAGAAGGGGGAAAGAAAAAGAGGAAAAGAAAGGAGCCCCCATCTCCCCAAATCCCCCAAACACACACCAAAGAAAGCATTAAAAAAGGAAGTTATAAAGCACCACATACAGCATTTATCTTATCTAGGATCACTCCGCATTACCCCCAAGTTATACACTTTCTGCACCATCATCTCCCCCTACCTCTCTGTCCTGAAAGGGATTTTCACGTTTTCTCATTGTCGGTGGCGAGTTATAAGAGGCTTTTGCCTTTCTAAAGAATTCATCAACAAAAAAAAAAATAATAAATATTAACTCCTTGCTCCCTGAAACCTTAAAACGGTATCGGGAAGACACGGGTTTTATTCTGTTACCTTGAGGAAGAAAAGGGGGAGCAGCCCCGATTTTTAGGTATTTTTTGGCATTTTTTTCTGATTTTTATTTTGTTATATGCCTCAGTTCTCCCTCCATTTTGGTTGTTTATGATACTGACAACAAGCTGTCCCTGCTCTCTCTCTCTCTCTCCGGATCTCTCCTGCTTTCAGTTAGCAAACCCCCCTCCCCAATGCAACACGACTCAGCACTTACTTGGGTTCACACTTTTCTCTAAACACACACCGATGGGGAAGGGAAAAGCTCCTGGGCTACTCGGAGGGGGAGAGCAGGCAAATTCGTTTCTTTATTACGAAAAAAAAAACTTTTGTCCAAAAAACGACTGGAAAGGGGGGTCGAGTGCCCCAAAGTCACTCCGGATTCCCCCAAAGACGCAGCCGCCAGGTCCGGGGGACACCCCACGGGTAGCCGGGTCCACGGGGGAAATTTCTGTGCGAAATTTGTCCGGTTTGAGGCGGTGGGCGAATTTATATTAATTTTTTCCCTCATTTTTCGGCACCGCGGTCTCTAATGTCTTCCGCTCCCTCTCTCGCCGCTCTCGCCGCTGTCACTGCATTCACAGCACAGGCTCCGGAGAGGCGAGGAGGGGAGGGGGCGGCCGCCCGCTCCTGCCCCTGCCCCTGCCCCGCGGCCCCGGGCCCGGCCCGCCGCGGGGGTCGGCGGCGGGCACCCCGCGCCCTCCTGCCGTCCCCCGGGCAGCCCCGCCGCCTCGCCCGCTCCTCGCGAACCAACAGAGCGCCGCGGGGAGGGAGGGGAGGAGTGGAGGAAACTCCTGAGAGAGGTTTTTCTGAAAATCATCTCTTTCTCCCTCCGAGGGAGGGGAAGGGGGGTGGGGGGGGGCACCGCTCGCCTCGCCTCCCCTCCCCTGCTTTTCCCCTCGGGGGGGTTCCGACGCGGGGCGGCGGGGGGCTGCGGGAGATGGGGGGAGAGGGATGGAAGGGAGGGATGGTTAACACAAACTTTTCCTCACTGCTCGCTGCTCCTCTCTCCTCTCCCCCCTCCTTCTCCTCCTCCCCCTTCATAATTTAAATAACCCTGATATTTCCCTGCTAAACCCCGGCGCCTGCCCCCCAAACCCGCAGCAGACTCACCGCGGGAGCCTCAGCATCCCCTCTGCGCCCCGTTTCCACCCTTTACAGTGTTCTCCGATTTTTCTGTAATTTTTTCCCCATATTTCGGGCTGGACGCGGCGGGCCTGGAAATTGTTTGCTTTCCCGTCTTTCCAGCAGCCATTGTAGTGTATGCGCTGCGGTGCAGCCCAGCCTGCCGCACACGCCGCGCCCACACCGCCCGCCGCCCACACGCACCGCGGGTTGGACGCCTCCCCCAGTCAGTCAGGGCCGCGGCCGCGCCCCGCCGCCGGCGCCTGCGGACCGCGCCGCCCGCCCCGTTGGTGGAAGGAGGCGCCGCTCACGGCCGGGGCGGGCGCGGCGCCGCCGCCATTGGCGGCCCGGCCGTGCCACTCAGCGCCTCCGGGGCGTGGGCGGCGGCGGCGCGGGGCCGGGGGGAGCCGCGGGGCCGGGAGCGGGGTAGGCTGCGCCCGTACTTAAGCGCGCTGCCCGAGCCGCTGACGTCTTTCGAATTGGAGACGGGCTGCCCCCCTCCCGCCCCGGGCTCCCGCGGACACGGCCGGGGACGGAGGTGAGTGCCGCCGGCGGCGACCCGCGCTGTGCCCGCCCGCCGCTTCCCCTTCCCGGCCGGCGAAGGGAAGTCTCGCTCGACCTTCGCCGCCCGCGGGCCGGGGCAGCCCCGCTCGGGCCCGGCGGCGGCGGCGCGGTCCGGGCAGCCCTCCCTGGCGGCAGGTGGTGCCGAGGGGAGGCGGCGGGGGCGGCCCCGAGGAGCGACCCGGGGCGGGGGAAGGGGCCGCCGGGCGCCTCCGGCCGCTCCGCCGCCGGGGGAAAGCAGCAGCCGGGCGGGGGGCGCCGGCCTCGCCTCCGCACCTGGACGGCCCCCGGCCCTCCCTGGGAAGCTGAGTCGGGCAAGGCGGCAGCTCCGCGGTGCGGAGCGCCCGGGCCCGCCGGCTGCCTCCTCCCGCCTCCCCCGCCGTAACAGCGATAAAAGCCGTAGGATTTTTAGTACGGCCTTGGCTCCAGGGGTCAAAGTTTTAATAAGCTGGTCTGTATTGCAGCATAATTAGCGAATTTGTATCCAAATGCGTGCATTTAAAGCAGACCAAACGCTTTTCAATGGAAGGGAGCCTGTAGAAAAGTGCCCTGATGGTTTATGAACTGAAAAAGCCCTAGGGTTAAAGAGTGCTAGCAACAGCCCTGGTTCTCTGTGGTACAGTTTACAACTGTTAATGTGTTAAAGCATAATTAAGAACTGTGGAATAGACAAGCCTTTGGTTGTGGTTGGGCTCTGACCTGTAGTCCGAAAGCAGGAAGGGAAGCCCGTACATGTGCAAAACCTGGGAGGAGGGGGAAGCTCGCTTCCTGTCCAACTGCTCATTCAGTCGCACAGCAGCATTTCGGTGTGACCCGCCTGCCCTTCAGCTGATAATGTTTCAAGTCCTGAAGTACTGCAGGGAGGGGGAGAGAGGACGCAGGAACTATCAGACCTTTTGGGTGGTACTAAGAACGTTTAAGCATTTGCCTGCTCTAAGCTACGCGTCTTTATTAGAACCTGAACTGCCTGTTCGTTAAGTAGGTGTTTAATGGGTTGTGTGCATTGTTCCTTAGACCGGGCATGGTTGCAGCCTCTGGTAGTGAAATCAAACTGAAAGTGTCAAGTGCAGTTTGTTTAAGGAACACTGATTATGATGGCATATCCTATGACTCACAAGTATTCTTTCAGAGAGTAACTCTGAAGTCAAACTACCACTGAACACCTTAAGGCATGTCTGCTTAGGTGATAATATCAGTGAAATGCAGAGTTATAGCACAGACACGAGCAAACATCTAAAAGTCTCGCATCTGTTGTGGTGACTTAGGTGAGGCATTGTAGTATGCTGCTTTTGCTTCCAAGTTTTCCCCTCTCTCCTCCTTTTTTGAAGTCTGGGATGATGCTCGTATACCTGCTTGTGTTTCCATTTGAGTTAGAAGTGCCTGATCAAAAATGCACTTCCACCCATCAAAAAAGAGAACATTTGCCTAGCTCGTGAAATTAACTTTAGCACTGGATAGTTCTCAAAGGAAAGTGAAAACATTTCCTGATGCCATTCATTAGAAGGCCTATTTGCAGAAGATGATCATATGGAAAGCAAAGAGTACTCCAAGCACCAGGAAAGTATATATGCACAGCTTGTAAAAGGCTTGTTCGCTGGGAAATGGCTTACCCAAAGAAGAAACCCTATCTAAAACATGGTTTTCTATGAGCTTCACAGAGCAGTATTTGATTTCTTTTTTTAATCTGGTATCAAGCAAAATGGGCTTTTTACCGCAGACTTGCAGTTACCATTCCCTAATGTGAACAGAAACAGGTCTTAGTTAAAATTAGCATCAATGTTTTTTGGGAAAATAAACAAGATCAAGCTCAGTGTCCTTCATCAGCAGTACTTTAATTTGTGCCCTCTGTCCTGTATGTCTGATTGCATTGATTCAAGCAGTCCATCTGGTCAACATTAATTTATTTTTGGTTAGATTTAGTATTTGTTTGGAACAAATACCTGCATCACCATATGTATGCTGGAGGCAATGTATAGGAAGCTGTAAAGGAAAAGAGGGTCTGCTGTTCATCTTGATGTCATCATCTTGGATCAGTGTAGATTCTTGGCACTGAACTCTGTGTCTCTCAAGCTTACAATTCCTAGAGCCAGTGTCAAACTACTAAATGGTAAAAAATGTGATTCAAGCGATCATACACAGTGTAAGTGGGTCTGGTCCCACCTTGCGGTGAAACCAGTTCTTTTTCTATTAAATATTTGATACAACAACACAGGAGATAGTTGGGCACTTCTTGTACCTGAGAAAGCTCAGTGAAGATACAGATGTGATCCAGCTAAGGAATAGGAACAAATCTGGAAAAGTTTACTTGTGCATTCCTCCCACACGCTATTAATTGGAGTTTCTACAGTGTGTTGGCTGTGAACAGCTTCTATGGAGCTGTTTCTCCTACACATGGTCACTTCCTCCATGATACACAGGCTCATATGAGCGCTGCTGCAGTGGCTCCCCTCTCAGCAGGAATTCATCAGGGAGTAAGCAGTCTTGGTGATGGACTACATTTGCCAGTGTTGTCTGGCCGTTACTGCTTTTGAAACAACACTTTGCAAAAGAAATTTGGGTTTTATTTGGCTTTTTTAAAGATAACCAAACTGTGTGTTACTAGAAGGCCTTATTACATCCTGAAGTTCAGACTTAATCCTGAGTTACTGTTAAAAGTAGATACTTAACCTGTTTATTTTCCCTTTCTAGCCAAGGTACGAGTGTCTGTCTAGAATGTCCAGGCATGCAAAAAAGCTTAGAGATCACGATATAAATCCATGTCTAGTGGTAAGATGATCAAATTGATATTTCTGTCTGTACATTTCAGTGCTAAATAATGCACTTTATAGACGACTGTTTTGTGGATAACATACTTTGCATGATAGCACTTTGCATTAAAAGTTTCTTAAGACACTGAAGATGAGAAGGGCTGAAAATCATCCATTATAATAAGCATGAAATAACAAGTAATTTCCCATAAATAGGATTAATGCAAATGATAGCAATCTCTTAAATTTTCTGTCCCTAAAACCAGAGCCTGAAATCCTGGTTATACAAGCTTGGTTATTTTTTAAAAGTCTTTTTTGAGTTATACCAAGCATCACTGTAAACAATTATTCTGTGGACTCTGTACTTACTGTCTAAAGACAGTAAGTATTCTGTTATCTCCAAATGAAATCACTGTTTGGAAGTACTGACTATGCTTTGTAATAGGTGTTCCTTTGCTCTCTTTGATAATATTCTTTAATCTGAAGAGCTGACTCCTATCTTCATAGATATTCTGGGACTTTTTAAAATATTTAAGCACTGAGTACAGTAACTTCCCTCAGCTCTGAAGTATATTTTCCCCTATTAAAGGAAACAGATGCCACTACAAAATGTATGGATGACAACAACTATAAGAAGGATATGTGTGCTGATTATTTTTTGAAGTACAAAAACTGCAGAAAATTCTGGGTAAGCACAGTGAACTTTCTGAAATTTACTCCCTTCTTTGCTTTGTGTACATTACTTCTGACATGCTGCTTTCTGAACCCTTCAAACTTGGTTAATGCCGACTGCTGCTGTTTTTACGGTAATTTACCAGCCCGGGTAGTTTCAGTATATGTTGCTGGAAGACTTGAGGACATGCACATCAAAGTACTTCACTTGATTGTTCTGAGTTTACTCACTTAGATTGTGAGTCAGTGTTCTTGCAGTACCTGATGTTTTCCTCTGATTTTGAGTCACATATTTCTAGTAATAAGTTCTCTTTTAAACAGATGTAGAGAAAAAGTTCTGAGGCAAGGTAGGGAGGGCTGTCTGGTTTCCTACTGGCTTGGATCATGTTTACTTTAACCTAATATAAATCTTAGGAAGAATTCAGTCTTATTTGGTGATAGAGAAGTATCATGAGGAACTATGTGCAGTTAAAGTGTTTTCTGCTGTTTTCTTTCCTTATACCATCATAGTAAAGAGATTGTAGCATAGCCTTTAAATACTTGTGTGCATTACAAAAAAAAAGCTATTTACAGACAATTGTGCACTAGTCTGACATAGTGTAATGGGAATACTGATTGCACTGTATTCTGAAGCAGCAGGGTAAACTATCAGGTATCTTGGACTAAGAAGTAGTATGTGTAGTTATCAGCTAATCAGATTTAGAGTACCTGGGTCTTGATATATCAAGCATTTTTCTGTTAAAGAATCTTGATCATTCAGAGCTCAGGAGCAGCGATTCTGTGAAATCTGTTCTCATGGTCACTTTGTTCTATTTTCAGCATGGAATTATGATGCAAAGGAAGAGAAGTGGTGTAAAACCAGAGATGCCTTCAGCAGAAGAAAGAAAGAAAATTTTGGAAACAATGGGGAAGCCCTACTGACTAGAAACCTGAGCTGATTGACTGTTTTCACTGTACTTGTGAAGACTTAGCAGCAGCAAGTTACCATTCTATGAACTGGATTTTACAGTTGCCATATCTTGGATTAAAATAAGATGCTAAATTTTGAAATGTGTGAGCCTTCTAGGATAGAACTCTTCCTGGGTTTATTCATACTTCCTGTCATTGGGAACTTGGCCTCTTTATTGGAAGAGATGGGCGTCAATGCAACTTGTGTAGAAAGTTCTGGAAGTAGAAACTACCTTGCTGTGAAATGCTAAGTATAAAATTAATGGGACTCACAGAAAGTCTGTTTGAAAAGATGGGTTTGGTGAGCATTGCAGTGTGGTTCTAAGACTGCAGGAGGTTTAGAAACTGGTACATGCAGCATGTTTTTTGCATTCAGCTGTTCTGCTCAATAGTATGGATTTACCATGTGTGATTTTATTGCTGTTTTCACGTGTTGTATTCTGTGTTCCCAGATTAAATAAGACTCTTCATGAACTAAAATCCTTAATCTGACAAACTTGTTATTAGGTCTGCCACTGCACTCATCAGTGACAGCAGAAGCTTGCAGTAAATCAGATCTGCAAGCTTTGCTAGTTAGAAGGTTAGAGAGGCTGGTGAAGATAAAACAGAACTCCTCAGGTCTGAGCTGAATAGTAATTTCTGTGGATAGTAAATGGATACTTTGGTGGCAGGCAGATGGGGGGGACTTGCAGACATGTAAACAGATCCTCTGAGTGACATGGCAGGTTTAACTATAGTACATCTATCTAACACTCTGGACAGCTGAAACCCTGGGTTGGAAATGCTTACTCATACAAGACTACAAAGCTCAGTTTAAACAGGTAATCTAATCTTAAATAAGGTTGATTCCTTAGCTAAACTGAACAACTAATAAGTTTAAACAGGTTGCTGTCTAGTGGAAACTGGTTTTTACCTTTTACCTTCTGGTGTCCTGGCTTAAAAGCTTGCATCCTGTGATAAAACAGAAAAACTACTGCCATGAGCTCAGGTTCCATGTGAAATCCTTTAGTACTTACTGGGATCAACTTGGCAGAACTCTGGCTGACCTCATGAAGGATGGTGTAAAAGTGTTGTCTCTCTATTTAGACTGTTTTGGAAAGACTTCACGGCTTTCTGTTTCTCCTGTCTGGCTTGTCTTGTTTCTTTCCACTGTAGGCCTATTTCTATGCTTGCTGTGATTTTTATGCTGTTTCCACCTTCTCCCTTGTTGTTTGATCTGACTAATTCCACACAATCTGCTTTTGCTTCTCCTTTCTGTTCTCAATCTACATCTGAGAAATGAAATGGATTGATCCTACCCTTTCTGTTGGAATGAATGTGTAACTCTATGCCTTTTGAGTATGCAATTCTCCAAGCAAAGCTGTGCAGCCTCCAAGCATGTCACAAGTTTTCTTGTCAGTTCCTGGCAAGGAAACTGTACTTTCTTCAATCAAGATCATAAGATCATAACATTCTTTATTTCAAATTACTTTCTCTTCACTTAAAGTGCAAACTTTGACATTTTCCTCATTTTGTAGTTGGGTTTTTTGGGGATTATTTTGTTGTTTGTTTGGTTGTTTTTTTGTGGTTTTTTTTTTTGTTGTTGTTGTTTGTTTTTCTTCCTCTGTGTGTGGACCTGAAGATACTTTCATTCTAGATTCAAGGGCTTGCTGTTTTCTGCCATCTCTTTGCCACCTTTTAATACGCTCCTACACACCAATCTCCCTTTTTTTGCCTATTTGGCACCAATTCTTTTTTGATGGATTTTAACCTTTTGGTCTCTTCTCATTGCAGTTTTTTTCTATACCTTTGTTCTGTCTCTGATCTAATGATGTAGTCTTGCAATGACTTTCTCATACAGTTCCTTTTGAAGGTCTTGTGTTTTCTGTTCTCTCTACCATAGTGAGAGAACTTCTTGCTTTCATTAGTGAAATGTAACCGTAATACTTCCTCGTTAGCCATGCCTCTCTTTGATCATGTTCATCTGCAGATTTTGGGGAGCTATTATCCTTTTCTTTAGGACTCTGTCTCTTCAGACTCTTCTGGCTTTGCTGCCTTGCTTGTCTAAGGGCACCTTCTCTCCTACTTGGCACTGGTTTGTCATTTGCCACCTCTGCTGTATCTTTGGACATGTTCTTTGCTCCTGTGGCTTTAGCTACTATTCTAGTGCTTGGTGTTTTTCTGTTGCTGTGCTCTTAAGTTCTGGGCTTATGTTAAAATCTACAGTATATTTTAAATATATGCAAAAAACCCATCTCTTTCTTGATGTGGTTATGCTGATTCTTCTTTGCATAAGCTCAAGTTCCTTAAAGTCATCTCATTTATCCTGAGATTTCCTTTCAGGTTTTCTTTGCACGTAGAAATGCTCTTTCTCCTAAGTTAACTGTTGCACTTATATTGTCAGGAAAAAAAAAATTTACTTGGGAAGCTTCCACTAGTGTTGTTTTCTTTTTAAGGATGACTGGCCTATCTTTAGGCACTGATAGGTACCCTGTGCTGCTTTGTAAAGTATTTGTAAAGAGCTAGTACTGGTCTTCAGAAAGTCAGAAAAGGAGATGAATTACTGCTTTCAGGTATCAATGCAGGGATGTGGGATCACAGGATGGGCTAAGGCACAGAGAATGCAAGAACCGTAGTCTAACATGAGACTCCCTGACCATCAGTGGATACACATGGTAGGCTCCCTGTGGATGTTATGACAAAAAAATGAGTTTAGTGTAGAACTGAGGGCAGTTTAAGCAGTGACCTTGTAGATGTAATTCAGGTAATCAATAATCTGTTGTAGGGAATGGCATTGCATATTCCTTATTGTTAAGTAACACAAGTTTCTGGAAAATCTTGGGAGAACAAGGAGTTTCTTTTCTCATGCCATAATGTCTCTCAAGAGTGATCTGTTACTTGGATATGAGTTTTTATCATTTTTATCCCTCACTGGAGGTTGCTGCTCTTGCTTTCACTACTGAAGCTCAGGAGTGGTAAAGTGTGATAGCTAAAACATAGGCTCTTATGAATTGCGATTTTTCCATCAATTTTTATAGTGTGATTAACTATCTTTGGTTATGAGCCAGAGATAATGGTCTTTTCCTCATACCTGAGAGCTTACATTCCATACTTCACTGAAACAGAGGTAAGCTGTAGCCTGCCACTCTCACTGGACAGAAATAAACTGGGCTGAATTCTTAGTTTCTCTGAAGCACACTCTTGTATACTAATCCCAAAAAGCATGACGCAGTGGATCAATATAACTAATTAAGAAGCAGGGAAGGGACCTGTGGGTTGGGGTGCTGGTTTTTTTTAATAGGTGTAATTATTCATTTTCCTTGTGGTACAAGGACCAGATCTGGATAGTGGAATTAATGGTTGATAATTTTTTTGTTTGACAGCTGGATGGTGCTGTTGTACAACAGACTGAAAACAGAAGCACTCCACCCACTACTGGCTCTTCTGAGCTTTTTTTGGTGTCTTCCCACAGAGGTAGCAGAATTCATGCAGTAGAAAGGAAAGATTGGTCCTGTCTCTACATTATAAACAGAGCAGGAGGACTAGAGTATAAATCATTGCTGGGAAACAGGAGGTTTCTGTGCAGCCAGAGAAGCCTTGGAATATGGTCCTTGATAGATTTTTTTGTGTGATTTTTTTTTTCTTTGTTTACAGCTAGGCACTGAGCAGCAGCTATAGGCTCTCTCCCAGGTCTAGGTGAATACCCTGACTCCATCTGTACATTTTTGCCATCTCATTTTTTCTCTTACCCTACAGTACAAGGCCTTGTCTGGCTCAGAGTTTTTTGCTGCTACAATTGAGATGAGTCTGTGCTCTTGAAGATGTTAAAAGTAAGTTCATAGAACTGCAGAATTTGCTGGTTTGGAAGGGACGCACAAGGATCATCGAGTCCGAGTTGTCTAGCTCTGGAGTCCTGAAAATTTCTTTGGATTAGCTGAAGCTTTTGAAAGGAGGGAGTTGTACCTGCTGCAGCTCTGGGTCTGTTTCATGGCCTTGTAATGAAACTTTTGCACTCAAGTGATCAAGAACATGTGTATAGATGGGCTTTTGCTAAAACTTTAGCAGAGCAGATAGGATGATTTTAGAGTAAAAAATGCTATTCTGCTCTAATGCATTTGGATTCAGCCCTTAACTCATGTTAAAAGTATCTGCATCTTAAAAGTTGGTCTTCCAAAATAGCTATGAACAAAGTAATTAATGTGTGAAAAAACAATACGCCGTTGCAGGCTTTTGTATTCTGGGAAGAATCTGAGGCAACTGGAAGAAATAGCTCTGTAAATATTAAAGCAGTAAAAAGTAAAACAAGCAGACTACTTCAGAATGTTCTAATTTTTATTGCAGCCTATTTGATACAAAGAAAAAGAGGGAAGTACTGCATTTATATTAACTAAATGCAGTGGATCATTAAAATAAAACTTTATTGTTTTATGACAAATATGATTCCTTATGTAGTAGTCAAACCATCAAATTGTGAATAAGTAATTTTTCTCCATCCTTCTACCTTGATGAGTCCTATCTCAAAATCCTTTTCTGAGGGTTTTCAGAACCATTCTTTGAATCATTGCTTGCTCTTAAAAGTCCTACTACCCTTGACCTACCTCTTTACGTATTTTACTTCAATAAACTACACATGGCAAACCCTTCCTGATAGCAAGTGACTTTGGCAGAACACAATAGAATTCTGCACAAAACAAAATTGAGTTAGTGTCTGTCAAAATGGAAAACAATTGTAACAAGGTGATGTGTAATGATGTAAAAGTTTATGCTCAAGATAGAAATGAGATATTGACTGCATGTACTAAAAGCGATTCACAGATGTAAGAAATTTAAACTGATAGAGGCTCAAGCTTGACTTTGAAGAGTCTAAACGTTTTTAATTGATGACAAAAGATTGCAATTGTTTTGACAAAAAACAATTGCAATATTTTATCATCAATTAAAAACTGAAAAATTTTGCAGTGCTTTCATGGAAATAGCCTGCTGGTAATATTTTGTAACTGTGTCACAAATGGATCTCAAGTTTTTGTTGTCCTGAAACGTGGATCCCTGAGCAGTCCTTGGCTGCAGAGTTGCATGCAGCTGTTGAAGTGATCAGTGAATGTGGTTGCATATTACCGGTAGGGTGGCATTTTCTCCTTTTTTTTTTTTTTTTTTTTTTGTTAAATAGTGGAATTGAATGAAGTTGCTGCATTGGAGTATGTTGGTCATACAGTGCCTGCTACAATCCGTAAGTTACAAAAGGATGGAATGAAGGTAACAAGTCAAATCCTTAAGTAGGGGGTAGACCATGAATTTACCATATCCTGCAGTATCAGTTTTGAGTACTTTTTAGCTCTGTTTTTCCTAATGCTGAATGAATGTTACTGATAGTCTAAGAAATGCTGTGTTTTGGTATTCATCTGTGTGACAGGTAAACTAAAGTAGTTCTTAAGTTAAAGGCTGCAGTCCAAGATGTTGGAAAAACCCCTTTAACTCTCAGACTGAAAAGGAACAGGCCTTGAGGGTTCTACACCTGTTGGCTGTTGTGGTTGTTTAGATATCAAGAGCCTGTGGATGACAGACACTTTGATATCAGAAGTCTCTGATGCTTCATGTTCTGCCTTGCACTTCGGTGCTGACAGTGCTGATGGACTGAGTATTTGTTCCTACCTCAGCACTGCTGGCATTTATGGCATAAATATTTCACTCTCATCAGCCTTTGGGATTGACTGTGGAGTCCGCTAGGGTGTGGATGAGCAAAGGGAAATATTTTTTTTGCAAGGTGTTGCTTGAATGGTCATCTTTACAGTCATTCCCTTCAGCAACTGCCATTCCATGTCCCTTCTTCCTCCCTCCAGCTGGTGCCTCTGTGATCCCCAGCATCAGTGCTAGGTACAGACCTCTAGCCTGGGGCATGTATCCAGCTGCAAAATAGCAAAGGAAAAATGAGATGATTATTGCTTTTCAGCCCAGCTGGATGTCTGAGCACCTCTCTGTGAAGCTGCAGCCACTCTTGTATCCCTGGGCTGGAAGGGACCATGGAGGGTGTCTGAGTAAGCTGCAAAATACAGGAAGCAAATGCTGAAGTCACAGCTGCTCTTACAAGTTGGAAAAGGCTTTTTGTGCTTGAAAAAGGGCTTAGCTATTCAAAGCTGTGAGCACACAAGGGTTGTGATTCTTAAACTCAGAGCTGTAAGATTGAGTCCAACTGTTACCTTGGCCTTACCAAGTCCACCACCAAACCCTGTCCCTGAGAGCCACATCTACGCATCTTTCAGATAGCTCTGGGAATGGTGACTCCACCACTCCCTTGGGCAGCCAATGGGTAACCAGTGGTTGACAAACCTTTTGGTGAAGAAAATTTTTCTAGTGCCCAATAAACCTCCACTGGCAAAAGATGAGGCCACTTCCTCTTGTCCTGTTGTTTGTTACTCGGGAGGAGAGACTGACTTTCACCTCCTTACAAGTTCCTTTCAGGCAGTTGCAGAGAGCAATGAGGTCCCCCACAGAGCCTTCTTTTCTCCAGGCTAAGCCACCCCAGTACCCTCAGCTGCTTCTCATAAAACTTGTGCTCTAGACCCTTCTTGAAGAATGTCTAGCTTTCCTGGACTCATTTGCCCTTCAGGACTACTTCCAAAGAGATCCTGTCAACCGGGCTCCTAAACAGGCCAAAGTCTGTCCACTGGGTGTCCAGTGTGGCAGTTCTGCTGACACATCTTTCTACCCCTCCACCTGCTTCCTTCTCTGAGAATCAAAAACTGATTTCATGATTGCATGTGCCAGATGGTTTCCAACAGTCCTTTTCTGTTCACAAACAACTAGGTTGTCTTCCCTAGTTGGCTCCCTCACCTGCTGTGTGTCAAGAAATTTTCTTCCACACAGCAGGAACTTCCTGGACTGTTTTCTCCCTGCTGTGCTTT
This sequence comes from Aphelocoma coerulescens, assembly GCF_041296385.1. Classification (NCBI taxonomy): domain Eukaryota; kingdom Metazoa; phylum Chordata; class Aves; order Passeriformes; family Corvidae; genus Aphelocoma; species Aphelocoma coerulescens. The sequence goes on from NC_091015.1 coordinate 128,731,638, forward strand.
ATCAGGTGGCAGGCAGCTAGAAATAGAATAGAAATAGATAGAACCTAGAAGGAACCATGATCTCCTAGCACCTTCAGCTAGACAGTTTAAATAGTCTTAACAGTGTGCCCACGTTCTTTTGTCCTGCAATTGGCTGCTGCAAGCATACATGTATGAGGAGCAAAAGACCTCTGAAAAGGGTCACTGGTAGGTCTCCACCTACTTCTGCATCAAAAACAGTTTTTGGGTTTCTGCCCTTTAAATTTTAGTGTTCAAAACCTTGAGAACCAATTATATTAATAAATATTTAACAGTTCTTTTAGGGTTGCTTTGAGACAAGAAGAGTTTACAAAATGCTTTGGTTTTATGTGGTGTATAAAAATTTCCAGCCGGGAGTTGGTAGAAAGCATCAGTATCTCTGTCTCCTCCAGTTTGGCAACTGCAGGAGCTTGGCCTGCTGGAAACGCTGCTGTAACGTTGGATGTTTGCAAACAGGGAGCTGCTGCTTGAGTCAGGGAAATCTCATTCTCTGACCCAAATGGGTACAGCTCAGCCCAATTTTGTACTGGTCTGGAAATGCAGGCTGGTCATTTTTTATTGTGCTGGTGAGGTCATTTGTTGCTGATTATTGCTACCAGTTTGCCTCTGTAAAGCCCCGAGAAGCTGACACTGTTTCTAAAATCAGAACAATTTGGTAATTTAAAATGTTAATTGATTAATTTGGTTTTGTTCATATCTTCTCTTGGGTCTAGAATTGCTGTTCACTTTAGAGAATGATTCAGGTTTTTCCTCATGATTTCTTTCCAGTTCAGCTTTCACATTACTAGATTCTGCACCAACCCAAGAGAAATAACATTTGCTGTTCAGTAAGGGATTAATACCATTAATGAGATGTGTCTGACACAGGAGGTTCACAGATGTTCTTGCACAAGCCTTTAGAAGGACATTCAACATGTGGCATTGCAGGAACATACTCAGCAAATCTTAGGTAAGGAAATTGACTTAATAAACCTCTTATCAAACTAGATGGAACCAAATCAGGTAGTTTGCCAAGAAATTTACATTTATTAGTACAGTAAAATTTGGTGCTTACAGAGCTCTCTGGTTCAGGCAGTGTTTGTGAGAGGAAGGCGCAGTGGTGTTGGAAGGTTTCCCACTGGGAACACAGCGGTGCTTGCTGCAGAGGTGCTCCACCATTGGGTCCTTCAGGAAGGGATTGACACTGTGCTACACAACCCATCCCTGAGGCTCAAAAAAAAAAAATCATCACTTGACATGAAGACCAAAGAAAGCTGAGCTGTTTGAGAGCCAGTTTGCCGCTTTTCATTTCATCAGCAATAAACACCAGAGAGAGACTGAAGTAGGAAATGGTTGCAACACCAGAAGGCATCCTAGGACTCTGCTTCCAGTCTCACAGTAATTTCTGATATTTCTAACTAGGGGAACCGTTCACTGTGCTAAATTCACATGCATAAACCCTTTTGTGGGTAGTGAATGTGTTGACATATGCAGAGTTCTTTTAAAAGTCCATATTCAATACAGATTTCAACATCTCTAGACAAGAAGTCATCTCTTGGTATCCCCAAGAACCACTGAAGTTGGCCATGTTTTACAATTAAGCGTGATTTCTCCAAAGACAGGTGATTACAGGAAAAAGGAATTTTTCTTTTGCTGTAAGTTGCCTCCCTGTATCTTTTTCTCTACTGGAAGATGTGTGTGGCATTTGGGATATGCTTTTCTTCACAGTGGATCTTGGATTAGACATTAAGGGACCATGTGCTTTGGATTTTGCCTAACAGGTAGCTTGTCAGGTAGCTCACAGATAGTGTTGCCTCCCACAATATCTGTCCAAATGACCTTAAAATGACTTAGTCAAAGGAGCAAAATAAAGGTCATAGCCTTTCCCATCTCAACCCCCTATTCCAATAGCTGAAGTAGTGACATCTAATATGGGCTTGCCAGATTACTTTGTGTGGCATCATGAAAGACCCTGCCTAACAAAACAGCGTAGTCAGCATGTGCTGGCTAATGTACGAAGTGTAGAAGTAATAAAGTGGTATTGTGGATGGTGAAACAAAGGGCTTTTGGATGCCTTGCTCTGAGAAAAGCCATGCTAAGGACCTGCCTTCATAGTAACATACGAAATTGTCATTCTGGCAGTTTAGTAAGCTCTGTTTGACACTGGGAGAATGCTACCTACCCAGAAACAGCAGGACGTAATAAAGAGTTCCTGTACTACAAACAAGGGTAATATAAACAAAGTTTTCTTCCTGTAAATTTCTTAAAGAAATCTGATACTTATGCAGATCATATGACTATACCTTTCTTTCTCAGGTACTACAAAACCTTAATTCTTGAGAGAAAAAAAAGGGGGTTGGCAGTAGCTCTGTGCTTCTTATGTATCTGTCCTGAATTTTGCTCTGCTATGGAGGACAGTTAAGATTTAATTAACCACAAGCAGAAAAAGAACTTCTAAATTCTTCACAAAGACCCTATTCTACCCTTTGTGCTGAAAAAACCAAAATAAATAGGCAAGTAATGGCAGCTAATGGCATTTCCAATTAGGCCATCTTTAACCCTATTATCAAGACAGGTAGTTCATACCTATACCAATAATTTAATTGTTCATACTTCTAGGCCTCATTCTGCTAAAAAAACAGCCAAAAAAACCTCACCATGAGGGGAAACTAGCACACATCTAAGTAGGCATTTACACATCAGTGTTTACTGCATGTCTGTGATCACGTGCATGTTTGCCCTCTTGTGAAGCCGTAACATTTTAGTTCTCAAAACCACAAATGTAGTTTTTCCTATCTTTAAAACCTATTTAAAATATTTGGATGTTATTAAGCTAAGTATCATTTGTGAGAATAATTTAAGCAAGCTGAGAGAGAATGGAAAAAAGAATATTTGAGAGTATTTGCAGACTTGTTTTAGTATATAATAAAATAAATATGTTTTTATCTTTAAAAAATCCCCTAGAAGAGGGATTTTATTGCCAATTTAAAATCTGGGTTTTTTTTAAAAAATGGAGGCCTAGGCCATAGGTATGTTACTCTTTTGAATAACTTTTAGAAGTTCATGTGCACCTGTAGTATCAAAGTTCCAAACTCAGCAAATGACAAAATCTGGAGCCTTGATCACTGATATGTTCTGTTAGAGCATGTGGATGGGGAACAGTGCAGCCTGTGCCCTATTTGTTGTCGACCTGTGGCATTCCCACAGGACTGTTGTAGTGGAGTGACTCTTGACTCATACCCAAACATTGAGTTTCAGACAAGCTTTTTCAGAATGGAAATCTGTGATTTTAGGCAGTGTTTCTTCCTTGTGTCTTTTGGCCCTCTAGGTATGTCTCAGGCTATACTCATGGTGTGGAAATGCCCAGCTGCTTGATACATCTTAAATTCTGACCTTTAACTGTTCACATCACATTCCTCATGTTCTTACACCTTCATCCGAGTTCCTCAAGAACCTGCACCACATGTTAAATTTAAGCCCCTTCTCCTGTCTGGAGAAGTTAGGACAAAAAAGAGAAGCTACGGGAGTATTTTGCCTCTACTTATGTTCCTTTACAGAAACAGCCTTTTTTGGGAATGTGGAGCCTAGTTCTACTCCAGTTTTCTTGTTGTGAGGTAAACCCAAAGTTTGGCTTTGAGAAGACAAGTGTGTCCACTTTATTCACCTCCACCCTTGATGGCAGAAATTGTTGCAGGCTGCATGGTCATAGAGGCAGTGCAGTAGATGCTCCTGTCCTGTGGGAAACGACAGATCAAAGTAATTATTGAGACTTATTTTGACTGTAGCCAAAGGTTTTAAAGCATTACACAGTCTGGGAATTTGTTTTTTCTGCACTGTGGGTTAATGAATAATCAACTGTGTACATTTATGTTGCAGAGTTTGGTGTTTTAATGGTTCATTGCAGAACATGGAAAGCAACTAATTATTACTAGTTTTATTTGAAGTGGTACCCATGATTAGTAGACAAAACACTGAGATAAATTGAAGGGCTGAGCTCACCACTCTCAAATGAGACCCTGCTCCCTTTACCCCGTTCCATTGCCTAGGGACAGCTCATCTTCAACCTTCCACCAGTTCTCACACTTGCTGGATCCTTCACTGGACTGCTCACCTATGCTAACCAAGCAGCTTAAAGGGAAGAGCTTCTGTGTGGTTAGTGACTGGTCTTACATAATTTCACACTTAAACAAAGTGATTGTGCAAGCACTGGGACACGTGAGCCTTAGGCACAAAGCAGCATCTGCTTACAGATGACCATTTGTGATTGCTGCCCTTCTGTTCAGTTATGGACATTTAAGCCAAGTGACCTCCCATATAAGCCTGGGTTACCACCAACCAAAGTGATGAATCAAGACTGCAACAGCTCACATCCTCTGTGGCTCACCAGAGAGACCTCTAACACCAAAAGACTCCAGTTGCATGTCAGTGTGTTCAATTCCAATTTTCCCATCTAATTGTTTAACAACGAAAGCCTGCAAAAAAAAAGTCTGACTAAATAATCATGAGTATTGCTTCCTGTTTTCTGAAGCTAAACCCAGAACAATGGTTTGTGTAGTGATGATGAACTGTTAAATAAAATTAAGTCTCCTTCCCTACGGACTTCATAATAAAAATTGTAAACAATATTTTGCAAACAAAGCGGCAGGCCTACAGGCTGTCATTCCCAGATGGCATGAATTAGTGGAGGAAGGTTTGTTGTGCTTCCCTTCCCCAGCCCTCCACCCCTCCCTGAGTTTTGCATGTGCTAGCTTTGGACAGGGATGGCTCAGCTGATGGTGAATCACCTGCTGAAGTGCTAAAAGTGCTAGCTTGGCTGCATTTCCTCAAGCAACAGTGAAGTGTCAAGGCAGACTGGCAAGAGAATAGTCTTCAGCAGCTGGGAGAATTTTTGTGCTTGCACATCTTGATTCGCTGCTATTAGAGGTAGCACAGATATTACTGGGATTTCAAAAATGCCTGTTGAGATCTTGCTTGCTAAAAACCTTCCTGGTGCAACTGCTTATTCATGACAGGGCTTTTCACAGGCATTGCTCAAAAGCTTTCTTTGAGACAACCACTTGGTGAATGGCTCATGTACAGTGTAACTGGAGAAATGCTCGTAAGGGATGTTTCACTGTTTTCCTGTTGGTGACATGAAAAGTTAGGGAATGTTCCAACCAGGGAGATTGTTCCAGAAAAATATATGAGGTCTAGAAAATCCTTTTGAAGTCTTGCCATTTCAAATTGCTGTTTTCTGGATTGCTGGTGGTGGAGAAAGATGGAAGGAAAACTAAAAGCCACATGGAAAACTTTGCCAGGCTCTACATCTCCACATGTTCAACCAGCTGCTAGGGAGAAAAACATGGAAAACCTATTGCCACTATGTGGCAAATCTAAATGTCTTTTACAAACAGAGACTGTTTGAGGGATACAAACCAATGTTAGTTTACTACAATAATTTTTAACTGATGTGATCAATGTGCCTTTTTGACTATCTTTTTCAGTGTTAGTATCTTCTTTGCCTTAATAGTCAAAGAATCACAGAATCTTTTAGGTTGGAAAAGACCTCTGAGGTCATTGAGTCCAACCCATGACTGAACACCACCATGTCAATTACACCATGGCACTAAGTTGCACTAAGTGTCCAATCTTGCCTTAAACACTGCCATGAATGGTGGCTCCACCACCTCCCTGGGCATTACAACTCCATTACAATACTTAACAACCCTTTCTATGAAAAAATTCCTCCTGATGTTCAGCCTGAACCTTCCCTGGCACAGCTTAAGGCTGTGTCCTCTCATCCTGTCATTTGTTACCTGGGAGAAGAGGCCAACTCCCTGCCTTTCTACAACCTCCTTTCAGGTAATTGCAGAGAGCAATAAGGTCCCATCTGAGCCTCCTTTGCTTCAGGCTAAACAACCTCAGCTCCCTCAGCCGCTCCACATCAGACTTGTGCTCCAGACCCTTCCCCAGCTTTGTTGCCTTTCTCTGGAAATGCTCCAGAACTTCAGTGTCCCTCCTGATCTGAGGCCCAGAACTGAACACAGGATTTGAGGTGTGGCCTCACCAGTGCTGAGTACAGGGGAACAATCACTGCCCTGGTCCTGCTAGCCACACTATTGCTGATACAGGCCAGGATGCCATTGGCCTTCTTAGCCACCTGGGCACAGGCTGGCTCATGTGTGCTGTCAGCCAGCACCTCCAGGTTGTTTTCCTCTGGGCAGCTTTCCAGCCACTCTTCCCCAGGCTGTACATGTAGCAATGGTGTACAGTATGTAGTAGTAGTGGTGTACGTGCCAGCTGCCTGTTCTCACCAGTAGCACCAACTACCCCTGCTGGCAACAGACATTGTGAGGAGATTGTCCCCAAGCCTCTCTTGTGGCCCTAAGCAAGAACCAGCATGTGGAGAACAGCAGTGTCATGGTTTAGCTGGTTACCCAGGTCACCCTTTCCCAACAGATATTTCTTATCATCATCTTTGTCAGCATCTTCTGAGCCAAAGCCCTCTTGCAAACCAGTGGTTGCACAATGATGGTTAAATTCTCTGTCATGCAGGGTGAAGAAAAGAGAGCCAAAAAGGATTATTCGAAGTTACACGTCTGTGTAACTTCTCATTGTGGCAACGCCAGAGCGTTCATCGCCTGGCAGGACCAAGGTTAACAAACATTTCTATCAATTCTTATTTTTGGAACAAGTCTGATGTTACTAACGTTTTTGTGGAGGAAGATCCAAGGATGTGGCAGAATCCCAATATAAGCCAGGTTTGCTCATATAATCTCTCAATAAAGCTTCAAATTAGTTTTATGATAAGAATACTGTTTGAAAAACAGGGGATTTACTCAAGGGCATTCCTTCACATATTTTTCCCTGAGTATTCCACATTAGTAATATTAAAAAAATATTCCATTGTCTGGAATAGCAGACATTGAACTTGGTGCTATTTGAGGTTCTTACACACAGAGCTAGTGTTCCAAAACAAAGTTAGCAGAAAATGCAAGGGTGCAAACACCTTTCCAAGTGCTGCCTACTCTAATCCCATTCCAGCCTCAGTGGGAAGCCACTGTTAAGCTTAGTTGTGTGCTTAGTTGCATGACAGCATTCACAAATCTTAGATACCAACAATTATTATCAGCATTGTACTGACCGTGATTTGCCTTTTTTTGTCTTTCTACCTCAATTTCTTTTCAGACCATCAGCCACTTCAGTGTTGGAAGTCTCCATACCACTGAAGCTATTTACCATTATGTTAACTGTAATCTAAAGTTAAGCATAATTTATGTGTGTGTAAGTTTATAGGTATTATCTTTTTCTTCTAAGACAGTTTTGTTAAGAGGGATCTTCTTAAGAGACTATGGTCCATTTACAATCAATCCATTTTGCTAATCTCTAAAAATATCTAAGGTAACAGTATTCAACTTATAGCAGTCCTTTCTCTCTGCAGGCAAAATACAAAGGTTCTTAAAATTTTCCATCCAAGTCTCCTTACAGTCCAACTAGGGAGTGGCAATAGGATGAAAGCCAAGGAATTTCCAGAAATCTTGAAGTGCTACAAAGTCACTACTGATGCGGTGCCCTGACTATTTGCTTGATGAAAGATGCAGGGCCATTCTGCCCCTAATTAGCAGATATTATCAATACATCCCAAAAAAAGTAAAAAATTCTTGCTTGTTTACAGTGGGTAAAGAAAAAGGGTACTCACTTCCCCGTTTAGGAACAAATACAACCTTTTAGCACTCTCTGACCTCAGTCTCTGGAAAAGACTATTTTAGCTACCATATTTTCTAAGTCCCTTCCTCTACTCAAGTCATTCTTCATTTAGATTATATCTGGGTTACAGTTTAAAAGATTAATAGGTCTATTGATGTGAAAATATCCTTTAAAAATATCTGTAGGTGTATAAAATCTGGAGACCAGTCCTGTGGCAGAATGTCTCCCAAAACAGGTTTAATGGATATACAGGTGTGAAGCCCTAATGAATCCTGAACTTCATTAGCCACCACAGAAGCTCTAATGGTTTACATGTAGGAATGTAAGAATGGACATTGTAGATTTTCTTGGAGTGATTTCCTGGATTTCAAAGTGGCCAATCACGTGCTTCAAAATAGTTATGGGAATTTATATTTGGTTGTAAAGGCATAATTTATTGTTCTATTGTATCTCCTTCAAAATCCTCAGACAAGGAATTGGTGTGAACCCTGAACTTAGCTTGTTCTCTTGATCTCCTTGGATTTCTACTGCTGCTTTCTGGATTTTAAGACAACACTATTAAAAAGAAAAAAACCAAAAAAAACCAAATAAATCAATCTATAACTCAGGTGGAGAACATGGATAGATATTCCTGGTATGTCTTTGTTGCTTTTTCTACTGTAAAACAATAAAACAAAAAAACATATATATACAAAAGAATACAGGACAGGCCTTCACAATGGAAGTAATGCAACAGCTCTTCCTGTGGATGTGAAAAATCAATTGTTTCTGTACCATGTTCTGAAAAATAATGTTAAAAAGGCTAGGCTTGTGGCTGGCTGAATAAAAATAAATGCTGTGAACATGCCACTGTCTCCTTAGTCTAGGTTCCTAGCAGTCAGAGTGCTATCCCATAAAATGCTTGCTCTAAGAGATTATTTAACCTGACAGGGAAAGCATTGCACAGGCAAGTCACTACCTGGCTTCAGATGAAAATCTCAAACCTGCTACAGTATCACAAATTGCAAAAACTAGTTGAAAAGACTTTGAAAAGGGGATAGGCTTGGAAACCTTCCTGCCTGCATCTTCATACCTCTGTACATGCAGAATCAAAACAAAATCTAAACATTATACTTCATATATGTATAATTGAATTGTGTGTATATATATATATATATTTATATGTTTGTATATATCCTATATTCCACTCTTCCAAAATGCTTATCCTCTTTACAAAATACCTTGTTTGTAAGACACAATACAAACCTACCCCTGTTTTAGGTCAGGAAATTCTCTAGAACAGTAGAAACTGATCCAGCCTTGAAGAATCCTGTGAACCAAAAAGAAGTCTTCTGATACTTCCCAAAAGGAGACCATGTACCAACTAATAACTCACCAATGATATCACCAGTATCACCCTTCTCTCTTTTCTTGCACTCTCCACGTATTTAGTGGACTCCCATTTGAACTGATGAATTAAAGTTCCTCACTTTTTTCATCCCTCCTCCAGTCTTCTTCTCTAAAGGGGTTTTCCACTTTGGATACTGTAGTTCTTTTCCAACAAATGTAGTAGTCTCTTTCCAAATCTAGGAAAAAGCAGATGTTGGGACATTATTTCTTGAATGTGAAGTGATTGTTTAAGTGCTTTCTCCCCTTTGAATGGAAGCTGAAAACCTTACCCATTTTAGATGGGCAGAGTTATAATCACACACAAATTAAAAGCAAAGATACTTTGTTCTTTCAATTCTCTGAATGCAAAGGACCAATCCATAATCCCTAAAATGTTGTTATAAATATCACTGCAGATAAAATTATCTGGATCTAAAAGCATGAAAGAGGGCAGTCAGACATTTCACTGTCAATGTGGAAAAAAAAGTCGAATAAACTAGTTTCATAGCTGTCTTCCAAGTCCTTGGCTCAGAAGCAAGGTTGGAAACAGATTTCTGCCTCTTGCTGCTGGTGGAGATAATTTCTACAGCAGGCTCTGACTGCTTCAAGTATTTTTATTTTCTTTTTGGTGGAATTAACTTGGTAATCCTTTTCTTAGGAAAATTTAACACAAATTTTCAACTAGGCACCTTGTCAATTACTCCTACCCTCTGTTAAAGACCGACTAAATACCAGAGAGTGGAAATTACATCCTTCCTGAAGGAAACACTTCAAACATGCACCTCACCTGGCTATTCTAGTGATATATGCTCCTTCTGGATACAACACCCTTGACAGATGTGATTACTTGGAACTGACAGATCTCTGTTAATTTGTTAGAAGCTCCCCAAAACACAGGTATGACATTCAGCAATAACTGTAGCATGATTCAAATCAGCTTTGTAACTTTATTGGCTGTGCTTGGTGCATTGTGTGACTGTGCTTCAGGGTTAATCATCACCATGCCAGAAATATGCAGACAATAAATAATGCAAAGTGTATTTTCTAGAATTAATATAGGGAAGACCTTCCATGTTAACCTTCCAACAAGAATTCCCATTTATGGGGAGCAATCATTAAAGACCATCTGCTCAACAGATTCCTCAGCTATCATATATCACCTTGCATTAACCTCTGAGCAAGCTGCCTTTACAGCAATACAGTTAATAGAGTTGATGCAGATTATGCCTTTTCCTGGTCTTAAAATCAAGAGTTGAACATGGTTAGAAGGGAGAAAGGAGTTTTACCTCGGTATTTAGTTTAAGGATCCTTAGGTGCACCATGTCCAGGTGGAATGTGTCAAAATGCACACACACGACAGATGGAGCATAACATTACAGGTCTTACTAATTAGCATATCTATCAAAGATTCCCCAATGAGAGGCTTGAGTAAGCCCTCCTTCCCCAGGAACCTTCCTGTGGATGGTCCTATCTCAGTTTACAAAATGTGTTCTGGAGAGGACCTTGGTGTCTGGGGCATTCTGACCCCTAACTACAAGGCTTCTAAGATGTTTAGTCTCCCAGCTTGACAAATAAGTCTAAGAATGTAGGCTAAAAACCACTAAGAATACAAAAAACTATATAAGGTATATAAAAGGGGTATAAAAGAAAAGGCAAAAAATCATCATGGTATCACAGATACCTTCCCAGAGGAACTGCACCATCACCCAAGTTGCATAGCCTAGACCATGGCACCTTCTAGGCATGGAGTTTATGGTGGTAACAGGCCAAACTTGTTCAGCAAGAACCTCTTTTATTGTTGTTGGCTGCATGTGCTGACAGTGGTGTTGCTGCTGCTCATGTTCTGACTCTGTTGATTCTTCCTTCTGTGCCAAAGCCAGGGACGCTGCCTCTAGAACCCAGGACATGGAGAGGCAAAAGTGTCACAATGTCTTAGGGTTCTTCCCTCCTGGGCAGGGATTGTGGGAGACTACTCCACTACAAGTCCTGCAGAACCACATTTCCTTAGATGTAGTTAGCCACAACCTTGGATAAGGGTGCAATCTCTCAACACAGCTATACCAAGAGTTGAGGTTTGTTTTAATCGATCAGTAATTACCCAGCAGACACAACACCGCAAGGCACCTTGGCATAGAACCTCTGCCTTTGTCATACCCTTGTCTGGAACATCTCTGTCCCAATCCTGAGGATGCTCATTTCCATAGTGTGAGTACTGCCACGGACCAAGGAAGGAAGTGTGATTTTGCTCCACCTCTCTTCCCTAGACAGAGCTATGTTTTCCTCAGCCATAGGCTATCTGCAGAACTTCAGGCTGTGAGCTTGGTGGCTTTGACAGGCAGAAAAAACATCTGTCAAGCCGGAGACACCTAGGACTACAGAGAAAGTGTGTCATACAGTGAGTGGACCAAAGTCCCTGCTTGTAGTGCTCCCCCACCTACTGAAGCATTTAATAACACATTTTTAAGTGTCACCTGAGAGACAGTAATCCTGCATTTTCCTAGAATATCTGATAACTGTGGATCCACACCCATTTCTCCTGATTGTCACAGCAAAGAAGAAGTCAGTGAGAGAAGCTAAGTTATTTTGTTAAAAAGCTTATTTTACAAAGCTTATAGCTTTGAACAGCTGCTGAGCAAAGTATGCAGTCCACACCAGTGTCTTTAGAAGATCAACTGTCCCTAGGAAAGTTACCAGAGAAGAGGTACTTGCTTGTCTCCTTCCTAAAATGAAACCAGACTACCATGAGCACCAGCTTCCAAGCAGGGGCATATAGCTCCTGGGTATGATTTCCAAATTCTTAAAATAAGTAATATTGGAGTCTGTATCTTAGCTGCTGATTTTTTGTTTTCCTCCTCAGTCTTGTTCAGAGGATCAAATTAATTTTTCTTGGCACTATGTTCTCCATGTTTCGAAGCATTAAGGGACAGCAAGATTTCTGCTAGCACAGGAATATGAACTCACATGGAAAAGAAACACAACAGGCAACAAAATAACATGGATTGCCTTCGAATCACCATAACTGTGGTTATTAAGCCAATGCAGCCATTCCAGTCAAATTCGGGACAGTCATTTTTGTGAAGAGACCATTTAAAATTTCAAGTAATGGCCATGAAACCAACAATTCTTTTTGTGGGAGCTGCCTGATATATCATCCAGAAGTCCTGGGCTGTTGTCAGACATTATGCTGTCACAACTGAGATGCTTTTCCTTTTAATGTTCTATCTTCCTCTTTGGATGTCACAGTGATCCTTCCATGAGTTTTCTTGCTGAGAGCAGAAGGAAAGACTCTTTTGTGGTATCAGGAAAGCAATCAGTCAAGATCATTGTTATGCTGGAAGTAAGCCACCTTTTATCTCAAGACATTTCTATGTCAGTTGAAGATCCAAACACTCGCTCTATGCAGCCTCCTGAACACAGGGGAAGGATGTGTGCTGTTTGACCTCCAGGATACAACTCCACATATCTGTCACGCCATCATAGGAGATGGGGGAGATAAAAACCACCACAGGATAGGCTGTTATCCCCCAGGCACATGATGTAATTTAATAGTGACCACAATATTCAAAGTGGCAGCAGCACACTTACATAAAAACAGTATTTGTTTTACTACTGTCCTACTAGGACAGCTAGCAGCAGAGATTATCTAGTGAAGCTCTGTATGACATATTATGCATGCTCAATCTAGTACAGAACTTGGTCTCTAAGAGATATGAATATACTGGAGTGAGTTCAGCAAAGGGCTGCAAAGATAATTAAGATACTGGAGCACCTGTCATACAAAGAGAGATTAAGATTGCTGGGACTGCTTAGTCTAGAGAAAAGGCTCAGGCTCAATGTGTATAAGTACCTAAAAGGAAGGTGTAAAACACAAACCCAGACTCTTAGTGGTATCCTCTGAAAGGACATGAAAAAAAGTACATTCAATTTAAACATAGTTTTCATTTATTTGTTTTTAAACAGTGTGAACCAACACTAGAACAGGTTACCCAGAGAGGTTGTAGTGTTTCCAACCTTAGATACATAAAACTCAACTGAACACCATTTTCTCCTTTCCAATGATTCTGTGATGTAGTAAAATCCCTTGGAGGTGTATTGCTGTGGCACAGATTATCAGGTAAAATCCTCCCAAGGCTGTCACAAACATGAACCTGCTGAGAATCCCCAAATCCCACTGCCAGACTCACTGCTTCTAATTTTCCTCAGCAGAATGTGTTCACAAGGACACCAAAAATGAAAAGCTACTTGCTCTCACTAGAGCTGGAGTTTTATACTCATACTGTTCATATTCATAATTCACTTTCCTCCTTTGCTCCAGAACTCTGCATGTCTAGTATTTCATAGTGTCTTGGTTTGAAACACAGGTGTCTGCCAAGGAAGGCAGGAACCTCCCTTGAAATGGAAAATGCAACCCCCTTCCCTCCCAATCGTTATAATTTTGAAATTAAGGGGCTTTCAGGCAAAGATCTGAGGAACAGGAATAACAGTTCTTTATTATTATAATATATATATATATATGTGTGTGTGTGTGTGTGTGTGTGTGTGTGTAACCAGTCAAACAAACAGCAATAACCATGGCAGTAACAGCAAACAATCCCAAACCCAGTCCCAGCCTTCTCGGCCGTCGGGCCCTTTCCCCTCGGGTGCAGTTCCGCTCGCAGCCGGCAGGGGCGCTGGCGGCTCCCGGTGAGCAGGGCAGGTGCGATGGTTCCCCCGCGGCTGCAGGGGGCGCTCCGGAGCGAGCTCGGGGAGCACGCGGCAATGGCGGCCTGGGATCCCGGGAAGGGATGGGACAAAAGGTTCACAAACCCCTGGGCAGCCAATCCCGGTGTCCGGCCGGACCCGCGGGAGCGGCAGGCTGGAACGGCAGGGACGAGCACAAATCCCAGGTGGCAGACGAGATGTATCGAACTCCAGAGCTTCAGTGGAACCCCCGGGGACCTCAGCAGGCAGGGCGAGCAGGGGCTACAGCATAGCGAAGGCTCGAAGCACCGGCAGGGGCAGGGCAGCCACAGCCCGGCTCCCAGCGGGGCAGGGAAAGGCAGGCTTGGGAATCCCAGGGTTTGCCCTGAGGCATCCCAGCAGATGGTGAACAAGTCCTTCTTCTAGTAAGGTGGGGTGTTAGGGTCCCGGTGCAACAGCCACTCCAGCAAGCAAGCTCCACTCACAGTAGAGGGAAGGCAGCCAAAAGCAGAAGCCTGCAGCAGCAATGAACTCCCTCCACAATGGTGGCAGCCCCTCTCCCTCCGAACGCCAAGAACACCAGCCACCCATGGACTGTACCCAACCCCTTTTTCACAGTTCAAATCTTGTGGCATCCCCTGCCCTACTAGAGAAAACCCCAGGTGAAAGAGAGTAGCCAGTTGGACCCCTGCCTCTGTGGCCAGGTCTTTTGTTTTTCTTAAGCATCCAGTAATTTGTCCCCCTGGTAACATATATAGGGAAAATTCTTTTAAGAGGAAAAAAAAAAAAAAAAAAAAAAAAAAAAGGAGAACTCCTAAAACCCCAACACACAGCCAGGAGGGAAAAGTATGTTCTGTTAGTATAAAGAGGTAAGGAGTCTGAAGACACAGATACACCACATAGTTATTAGTGGTAGAATTTGTGAACAGTGCAATGTATGTATGGACTGCACATTGAGACAGTCTCTTTTTTTGACTGGTTAACTTCTGTTTCCTGAGGTGTACTGTAAAATGAGTACAAATTTTGAGGAAGAAAAGCTGCAGATCTGAAAGGAGAGTGAAACAAGTCTCTTCTTCATCAGTCTGAATTCTAGCTCTCATCAACCCATCACAAAAGGTATGGAGATTTTTAACACACTTATTTTACTCAGTGTTTCTTGCTCACCAGTAGTAAAGTAGTTCTATATGAATCTTTCTCTGCTAATAAACCTCACTATTTGAACAGACAAGAGAAATGATGGTAGTTTCTAGGCCATTATTTAAAGAAAAAAAGACTCCCCATTAAAAAACTCCCCCTTTTCTCCATACTGTTTCAATTGCTGTACCAATTGCTAACAGAGTACTGTGATATGAAGTGGACTTAGCATGTACAGAAGTGACATACACATGAAGCTTCCTTTTTCTTGTTTTGGATTACAAAATGTTAAGGTAGTTTTCCAAGCATCCATTGTCAATAAGGGCAATGCCTCCTCAGCTCAAAAGAAATGGACAGTCCTAAGAGGAAAGGGAAAGTAAAACAAGTCTCTGTAGACACAAGGCAACCTGTCACCCAACTCAGAGAAGCAAAACATTATGCTGTTACTCAAATGATGGCTGTAATGATAGCATTCACTCCAGTTCTATCAGCATCATTCCTTTCTGAAATAATCCCAAGAGAAACCCCTATTATACAACAGAACACCTTTGCTTTTAGTAGTTTGTTGTCTCAGTTGACATTCAATAGCCCACCTAGTCTGGCAGTTTCATGCTTTATAAATACAAGTTTACTCTTAGGAGATGACAATTTAAAATAATTCTTAAAATACTGTAGTTAAAAGGTACAAAGACTTCTGTTACAAAGTCGCAGTGGTGGCATTAGCTTTTAAAATAAATTAGGCACAAAGTAGATTAGCAGCAAATGCACAATTTACACATCCTTCCCTGTTCTTGCCCCAACATCCATTGTCATCTGTGAGTTGAGAGATCACACCTCCAAAAATTAAAAAATGTAACTTTTTTTCACCAACACAGTACATATTTTTATCTCACAAAAATTTCATTTGTAAGAGTTAGAATCTGTTGTTTGAGGAAATTCTTTAATTCCTCAGCTTACCAGGGAATGGTAATGGCACCAGCAGTACAGCCCATCCTCATGGTTTGCTGAATGGCAGCAAGAAGTCAGGTCGACTAGAGGCTTTTCTGGCTACCTGCTAAATACATGTGGTTTCTTGGTCCGTTCTTCCCCCCAAAGTTGCCAATTACTAGTTTGTGATGCAGGATCACATTCAAGGCATTATAAACAGTCATAGCAAAGCAACTAAATTCAATTAATGTATTTTCATAATGAAGTGAAAAGAAAACAAGTCACTGGATTAAAAAAAATAGTTCAGATGAAAGCTGTTGATTAAGAGCCTGTTGAAAAGCAACTTTTAAAAATCTTGTTACTATTGATAAATGAGATACCCAAAGTTCACAGCTGCTAGGGAAGCAAACTTTTCCCATCACCACCTTTAACATTCACTTTAGAGCTGCTGGTCTCTGAATTTTGTGCTTTTTCACTCCTTCTTTGGTCGACCTTTGAAGGTATTCATGATTTCAAGGCTTCCAAAGTAGTCCAAAAGGAGAACAGTTGCTTTCACTGGTAAGAAACTGTAAGGTAGGGACATTGAGGAAGGAGATAAAAAGGAACAAAACAGACATCAGAAGAGTTGTGCAGTTTTATCACAGAATTAGTTTTACAAAGGCAGTATACTCTTTAGAATATAGACCCCACTGGTCCTCTCAAAATAACCTTTACACTCATTTGGCAGCCTGAGTTATTAGCTAGATCAGTATTCCAACCTGGCTTGCAACAGAGTCAAAATGCCCTAATGCTGGAGCAAGACACCAGATGGGTTTACAGTTGGACTCAGTGATCTCAGAGATCTTTTCCAACCAGTAATTCTCTGATATGCAGTTATGGAGAAGCAGGCCCAGTCTCTACAGCCCACAGTACAACTGCACCCCAGTGGAGTCAGCAAGGCACAGCTGGACTTTTCTGTCATTGTTCTGTCGCTCAAGGGTAGACTGAACCCATAGAAACAAAAAATTTAAAAAAACCTTCAAAAAATGAACAGAACTTAATGAAAATTCACACCAGTAAGTAGAAGCCTCGCTTGTACTTTTAGTCAAACACATAGCTGAAGCATCCCTGGACAGCAAAGAGAGAGGGGAAAAGAAGAACAGAAGCATAACTTACCTTTTCAAAAAATATAAGACATAAAGGATGCGTGGGATCAACAACATTTCTTGGTTCTGCCGAACAGCAGTGATTATCTTCTCAGCTACATACTCTGGATCCAGAAGGGGAAGTACACGTGGCCAACTGAAAAAGAAAATATTTATTGCTATAATACAAATTGCTTTGGATTCATATTTCATTCAAGAAAGTCTCAATTTTATAGTTATTCAACAACAACAAAAAATAAATACAACAAGTCCTATGAACAACAGAATCTTCATTATGTTAGAGTGAGTGGACATTGTTATTTTCTACCTCTCATAAGACAAAACCAGAGTGCTCATCTTAAGACACATCAGGCTTTTTTTTGACTCCTAAACTTTGTCATTATACATGCATACTGAGCAAAGCTATGCCACCAGTTTCAGGAGGTGAATGGAGGTTTAGAAACCAGAGAGGACAAATGGAGCATTTGGCTTCTCCAGAGGAAAGGACACCAATTATGTTTCACATTTCAGCTTAAATGAATAGTAAAGTACCTAGGCCTTTTGAGTTGCCCAGTCACTGGATAGCAATGTTAACACCCATCTGCAGCCCTAAAAATAATACAGGCAGAAAAAAGCCTGGCTCATGATTTTCATTAAGGAAATAGGGGTTTATAACATGCTAAAAATGCAACTTTCATAAAAACCTCACAAGAAGTTACTCACTTGGTTTTAACACCATCAAACATTCCTGTGTTTATGATGTAAGGACACACAATTGTGGTTTTAACACCAGTCTTTCTCAGAGTTCTCATCTCCATATCAATTGACTCTGCAAAACCAACTGCTGCAAATTTACTTGCACAGTAATCTGTAAAATAGAACATTAATTGCAGTTAAATATTTAAATTTAAAAATTAAACTTTACTGTCCAATACTAAACCACTTCACATCAGAATAGGAGTGGTTTTCAGGATTAGGTTAAACTTTGCTTTTGATGTGATTCATTCCTTTTCTTTCCTCTCCTAAATCAACTGTTGTTCTAGACTGGCATGAACTGGATGTTCATGACATCCCTGCTAACACTTTTCCACTCTCTACAGAACAACATAAATGAAATTATTTTTTCATACCAGACCTTATCTTTAAATCCATGCACTCACTTCTTATGCATCAAACTCACATTTTCAAGACTCTCTAGCGTGGTTTCAACTTGAAACTCAGTTTGTCCTTATTATCACTCCCTTGGAGCTAGATTTCTGTTACTGCTATGTCACCTTATTTCATATTCCTCCCCCTTTGTACACATGTTCCAGAAATGCCTTCCGAGCTTCCTCTAAATCTAAAGTGGCCTCTTCCCTATCAGAAACCTGCAAGTAAACTTTAACAACATTGAGGTTCTCAGCTTCCAAAGTTCCATATGGCTTCTAGATCCTCTAACTGCCTTGGCAGAAAAACCTGTTTCACAGCACTGCTGAGCTCCTGGAAAACTCTTTGTAAAGAAATAGTCTATTTAAGGTCAGCTGTTTTGAAAGTCTGGCTATTTGCTTTACCTATATGGAAAGATCCAGAAACTCAAAAACAGTTTGGTTTTTTTCCCCCCATGGATATTGATTGCAGAATTTAAAATCAAACTAATTATCTTAATTAATATTAGCTTTAATACACTACCTGAAAGCTGACTGACTCCACACAGTCCTGCAGAGCTTGCTATGCTAACCAAGTGTCCATGGTTAGCCGCAATCATTGCTGGGAGGAAGGCTTTGTAAGTCTGCAAAGTAAATCAGTGTTGCAATGTAAAATTTTACAAAGTAAGATACATGCCATGATATTTTGAAGGTGTTTGTTGGCTTTAGAGAAATTCTCCCTACAGTTTAAATAAGCTTTCCCCCTTCCATTATGGAAAGGATGTGTGTGTGTGTGTGTGTGTGTGTGTGTGTGTGGAGCTTGTTGTTTGAATTCTAACCTTCAAGTATTTAAATTTCCCAACCCCAGCAGTATTACCAAACACAGAGGGTAACTTGATGAGAGCTAAATATATAATTGCAGCTAGTCATGAAGTTTCTTTCAAATGAGAATGAAGTGTTCACTGCAAATTTTGTAAAATGGCAAAGATTTTAATTTCACATTTTCCTTCTATTAAATTCATTAAATCTTTGTGATTAAATTTATTTCTAAATAAACTGAAACATGATTGAATATTTTCTTTACAATTCTTTATGATAGAAACACCATATAGGTGACCTGCCTTTGCTGGAAGGAAGAAAAAGCACACCAGGTTACTCACTCTGGACAAAAGCTCCACTTATTATTACGAGCATTATCAGAACATGTGGTATTTTTACTGAAATTATCACAACCACAGAACAACTAGAACACTAACAGAACAGAAGAACTGAAGTAGAATCGAACACTTCTCTGTTACTAGGGGCAGCAATTACTAGGGTGGGCCTGCTTCATGTCAATTAATAATGAGATTATAACAAATGACTAGCCTCAGAATTTAGCAGATGGTAGACTTCAGTCCTTAAGAACATTTCTAAATGTGAAGTGCTTCCACCTGCCTACACTAGAGCTTCCCAAAGGATCCATTCTACCACACTTTTTAAAAAATTTTACAGACTCCAGAGCAAAGTAAGTAATTTCTTGTATCATTTCTGACTGAACCTCCAAAGAGCTCTATATCCTTGCATGCTTTCCTCAACTCCAAAAGGCAAAATTAACACTGAAAACATGTTAAAAGGAATGTCTTAGTATGTATATGCAAAATACAGGTATTACCCAGAAGTGTGCCATTGTGTTCACGTCCATGGTTTTTTCTACAAGTGAATCTGGAGAATCAAGAAATCTCTTCCCAATTACAATACCAGCATTGTTGATCAGGATGCTAACATCTCCGACTTCTTTTTTAACCTAAACCAAACAATATCAAGATAGTGTGCAATAAATACAAAACATTCTTTCCAAGTATTATATATGAAAACTTAGCAAACAGAAATATTACACATTTAGTAAGTGGAACTTGTGCTTTTTATGGATCCAAACACCTCAGGTTCTTGGAGTCTCACCTGATGCCTTTCTAAAGGTGAGCTCTCAAATGGATTTTCTTCAGATATGTGGAGCCCAACAGCTCCACACAAGCTTCTGATGTCAGCACCTCTGTTTCTGGGGACAACTGTTCCAGATAAGTCTCTAATGCAGAAAGATTAACTAATGCAACAAGTATTTTGCTACAGTAAACCCATCTTAAAACTAAAGAGCAATTCTGGACTAGAATCTGGTATACTCTACCCCAGAAATTAAGTTGGCTAAAAAATAATGCCTCTATACTTAATTCAGTAAGAGGAAATATAGTTCTCCTTTTAGCTCCAGACTGAGAACATTCACGAACAGACTCATTTGAGAGAATGACTATGGACCAGCTGATAGCAAGATATTGTGACACCTCTCCAAAGGAGAATGAAAATATTTAATATAGAATTTGAAGTACAGTTCACTGATCTGAGCTGTCTGGGAAAAATGAAATGAGTATAACAGTAAAGAATTAAAGGGTAATTTATCACCTGTACTTTATTCTAGCTTAACTTCCTCATCTTCCTTAAACTTCATTTTTCATGTCCATTTTTGTTAACTAAGCTTTAGGAGTTGGGTACTTTTGGAACAGGGACATTAGAAATACATTTTAAGCTATAGCTATTGATAGCCAAAAGGTTGTCCTTCATTCTGTTGGTACAGAAAGAAACAAGAATCTAGTAATGCAGAGCCTTTGGGTTTTCCTCCTACTGAAGTGACTTCTTCATGGTGTCTCTCTGTGGCTGATGAAGCAGATATTAAAGATTCACATACATTTCATTTTGGCTTTAAGACTGTTTTACAGGGAGCAAAGTTTTCAAACATATTCTGCCCTGACAGCATGAATTTAGTTCACCATAGTCTTGCAAAACTCCAAGTCTGCATAAAGCTGAATCACCAGAAGGGGAAAAAACAGGACCTGGAGCCATGCTGTCTTATCTTGCAAAGGCTGATGCTGAACACTATGAACCAAAGTCTGCTACACTGCACTAAGTAAACAGTGGCACCAAGCACTCATACTAATACTAAAGTCTTTTTGTAACTGGTAAGATTGGATGATTCTACATCATCAGCAGGACATGACATTTCTGAAGTAATGGTAGTAGGGTATTTTCTTCTATATGGATCAGCATGAGGATTTTTAGTGAATCTGACAGTTGCTGTACTGCTGACAGAAGGTTGTAAGTGAGAAACCATGCACTGGACCCTACTACAGCTTCTTTGTTCCTGCCTGTTTCTGCTTGCGTCATCCTGAATCCATGTCACACAGATCTATGCCCTGTTCTCTTTTTCAAATTTGGCCAGATGGCTCAGCCACTGCTTTTCTCCATGGGCCCAGAGTGCTAGCCCTCAAAACTAAAGGTTAATTTTCATCTTCTTCATTCCAGTGTCCTTCACACTACAATACTCCTCCCCAGTTCAGCAGGAAGCACAGCTACAAGCCTGTGGAGAGAAGTGAAACTTCTCTGCAAGGACAGCAGATGCCCAGTTCAGCTGGTGTAACAGAGCTGTAAGGGGGGCCAAGGCTGATCAGCATTACTGGAATACAAAACCAATAGCCTCTAACAAGCTGCAATTCATGCACAAGCTTCACATATCAGAAAGCTTGTGATAGTCATTTTTGCACAGGTAGAAAAAGGCAGGTTTCTTAAAGAGCACCAAAACATTATTTCAGCCAGCAGATGTTCCTGAAGACAGCTGAACTTTAAAAAAAAAAAAAAATCATGCCCAGGCAAACACTCACTGTGGAAACCCTTTAGTTCAACAGTTAAGTATAGCAAATTTTAAGTGAATGATAACAGGTTGTTACACTGGAAACTGTTCAGCGATTTCAGCTTTGGGCAATGCTGCTAGTCTGCCCAAATTATCTAACCACATGCTATGTTTACAAAGCTCTTCAGAAATGAAAGAAAGAAATATTTAAGACCTCAAGATACATTTATTAATTCAGATAAAGTAAGTCTGCAAAAATCTCTTCACAGCAATGGAATGATTTGAAAATTGCCTAAGCAGATAATCCTTTTTACAGTGTATGGTCTTTAGGGCTTACTTTTGGTACAAGGCTGCCAGAACTTGAAATACTGCTTTAGCTTCAATGAATCGATTTTCCGCACTTCGTGATTAAGTGCCTGCTTAATTGAATAAATGAATGAGAAGCTACCCAGTTAAAATGAGCTACCGGAAAAGAAAGCCAGCTCTTTTTATTTTTTAAGGAATAGAGATACACAAGTCAACTCTAAAAATCAGAATTCTTGAAATAGATAGGAAGCACAACACATTCAGAATGAATTAACTTTAATCTCTTGCTTTGAATCCACTAGAAAACTTAATCATGCATCTTACACCCACACATGCACTCAGAATAGTGTGAAAGCCACAAATAAGATACTTTACCTGGTCAGCTACTCTGTAGACATCCTGTCTTTTGCTACAATCACAGATGTAAGAGTGTACTCTTCCTGCTCCATTTTCTTTGGCCAGTCTAACTGTGTAGTTGAGCCCCTCTTGATTAATATCCCAGAGGACCAGCGTGGCTCCAAGGCTGGCAAACTTTACTGCCAAGAGTCTTCCAATGCCACTTCCCGCTCCTGTTATTAATACTATTTCACCACTAACACTCTTCTTCCGTTTAGGCACAACCAAGAACACCAGTGACTCCAGTAAGTAATAAACAAGAAGTACAATGACTTTTAATGTTTCCAGGAAGAAGTTCATCTTCAGGCTATTTCTTCAGCTACCTGATAAAAAACCCAAAACATGTGCCAGATAGGGTAAACCATAGAGAAAATGCAAACATCAACATTGCAAAAACATTTTCAGATGCATTCTAATTATTTTCTCTACCCTGCTTTTGAGTGTTGTTTAAAAAAAAAAATAGGCTTACACCTGCATATCATAGATTTGTCCTGTTTCTGTCTCATCTTCAGGTTGCTTCTACTTTCCTCCAGGATGCAGTACACTATTCATTTACCATTCAGCAGCAGGAGGAAACACCTGCCCTCACCTGCTTTAGAAATTCCCCATCCCTCATGTCATGAGTTTCATTCTCTGCTCTGACAGAATGTGGACACAAATCTAAAATAAATAAATACATACCAATACTAAAAATTTGCCCATTGAGCATCTTAAACAGAAATGCATGACAACTACAAATCAAAACTTATGGTTTGATCAAAGAACTTTAGTGCTCACAAACTAGTACTACATGTCAGGAAAAATTCTGCTTTTAGGACTACAATTTTTTTGCTTTGTAGGCACTCCTTGTCACTATGAAATCATATGCAAAAGAAGTCACAGTCCCAATTGTGCTGAGAAAACATTAGCATAAGGAGCTTCAGAAGACAATATGCTTATAAATCTCCAAAGCACACTAGGTAAATAACTGTCTGTCACTACTCACTTCTCAGCTACCTGTCCTACCGTTTTATTAAGGAGAGCCTGCTTTTGCAACTGAACACAGCTCTTTAAGAACGCACTGCAAAGCTGTTGAGTTTCTTCTCTTCACCTCCCTGCATTAAGCAAATGTCATAGGCTTGAATCATACCATCTCAGGTATGTGTTTAACCTCACAGTCTGTACACATCCCAGTAATGCTGACAACAAGCAGGCCTTGAAGTCCTTGGAGGAATGTTATTTTATTTTTCCAGTATAAAAAAGTTGTGCAAGAAATTCATCCTTGGTCAAAACAGGTTTTAATCTTTGACTAACAATATTATGAAGCAATAATCTCTTCTTTCTCAGGTAAAGGTAGAGCACTTTGGCACTTACACTTCAACCTTTAGCACTACATGCCCAGTCTGATTACATCTCTTAGCTAACTTTGCTATCTATGTGTATAGGTAATCATGTTTGACAAGTGCCAGGACATAAGTCACTTAGGTCTCTGCTACTCTGAGCAAAGTTCATGAAATTTAGCATGTGAACATACATGTGTTACCATGAGTCTCAGGTTTTCTACGTGGGAAACTAGGCCACTCTTGAAATGAAATAGGCCCCTGCTAGAGCAGAGCTAGTTATTTCAGAAAGTTTTCTGGCAGAAACGTTGGGACATCTTAAAACTGTTCTGATAACAGAAAAACATTTGTCAAAGACATAGTGGGTAGTAAAACAAATTCCTTCTGGCAAAGTCATGGGGTGAATGCTTTCTATTGAGTACTTTCTATTCTTTGTTCTCATTAAAATGTGACAAAAAGTGCACAGAGGCAGTAACATCAATAAGTAATGAAACAAATATCAAAATAGCATTGGAACATTTTTCCAGAGTCAATATTGGCATTTCCTGCAATAGGCTCTCATATCTATAGAGCTATTACAGTTTTAAGCAAAAATAGAGTTATAAAGGAAAAATGTTATTAAATTTCATGTACATTCTTTGTTGAGTCTAAAACAGAAGCAAAAAGTCTTTAAAATAAATGCAGTTGCTGAATTTAACTTGATTCCACTAATTTAACACACTTAACATAAAATCCTCCATTTGCACGAAAGAGGACTGGTATCTCTGGCATAGATAAGGATGTTAAAGTTAATCCCTATGGAAAACCAAGTGAGGCAACTGCCTTCAGAGGCAACACACAACTTGATCTAAACCCAGTTAAAATTTTGTGCCAGTAATTCTTTAAGTAAAATATTCATATATTAGGTTTGTATAGGTGACAGGCACATTAGATCTTTCAGAAAAGTATGACTTTCACTTCATGAAGTAGAGTTGTTTATGCATACAGACCACAGGAGACTTCCTGTTATAAGACCAACTCTGCATCCTTTAATGAGATGCTTTTTCCACGGACACATCTCCTCCCTAACCCAAATCTGACTGGGCCTCCGTTCTCACCCAATGCATTAGTATTGCTAAGCATATCCATACAATCAAATTTGCCACTCACTTGGCTGATTTTGGCTTCTCAACTAAAGTGACCAGGGATGTATTTACAAGTGAATTAACCAAGGGGATCTTTGGTACGTCTAAGATCTCAGATCACTTCTGATGCCTTGTATTGTTTTTTAGTATGCCTACGTCCACACAAACATAAGTGTGGAGGGCTTTTAAAAATGCAGAAGAGAAGTATCAGACGTTCTACATTTTCTTGTCAGACAGATTTCAAGCGCAGATAACTTTGCCAGCAAAGGCTTGTTGGTACCGGTGCCAACACTCACCGCCGACAGGCTCTTGCAGGCCTGAGAGGCTCCTAAAGAATATCACTGCTCACGAATCACAAGGGCAGGCACACCACCTCTGCTAAGTCGAAGAACTAAAGGCTGATCATGCAATTACCCGAGCAGGGTGTGGTAAGGATTACTTTTTCTCACTATACCGGGAGAGTTGTGATCCCACAAAAAACACAGCAGTCCTGTAGCCAAGGCTGTTCAAGGGCTGAGGCATAGCAGTATTTTCCTCAGTCCCCGGAGGATGCTGGATAACCTTATTCTCACTTGGCACAGCGCACCTACGAACCCAGCCAGCATCATCAGAAACCCCACGAGCAGCGTTCCGCTGCAGTGACCGCCTCACCGCTCGCCTCAGGCCGCCTCCCCGGCCCGCGCCGCAGCGCCCGGCTGCGCCCGGGCCTCGATCCCCCCGCCGAGCGCCCGCACACCCTGTCCCGTCCCACAACGCCCCAGCACCGGCGCTACCTCCGCCTCCCGGCGCGCCGCAGCAGCTCTGGGACGAGCAGGCAAGAGCGGTGCGAGGAAAACAAGAAGCACAACGGGGCGGAGCGGAACAGCCCTGCTTTTATCGGTCAACCCGCCCCCGCGCGGGGCTGACCGGATGCCCAGGGGCGGCACGGCTCGGCTCGGCACGGCTCGGCTCGGCTCGGCTCGGCTCGGCACGGCACGGCTCGGCTCGGCTCGGCACGGCACGGCTCGGCTCGGCACGGCACGGCACGGCACGGCTCGGCTCGGCACGGCACGGCTCGGCTCGGCTCGGCTCGGCACGGCACGGCACGGCACGGCACGGCTCGGCTCGGCACGGCACGGCACGGCACGGCTCGGCTCGGCACGGCACGGCACGGCACGGCACGGCTCGGCACGGGCTCCTTGGGGCCAGAACGGCAGGCTGGGGGCTGCGGCTGCCGCGGCGCTGTCCGCGCCCCGCCCGGGGCCGGGATGGGGTTCAGCCGGGCGGGGGGAGCGGGCCCGGCACGGAGCTGCCAGCACGGAGCTGCGGGGCCGCCCCTGGGAAGGAGAGATGCGGCCCCGGGCGGCGGTGAGGACGCTTAGCCTCCGCGGCTCTTTGCTGAGGCCGGAGTAGGGTCAAAAGCTCAAAGGACGGAGCAGTTTATTTGGGCGGAGGCTCTCGGGACAACTCCCCCGCACTTTCCCTGTTTGCTGTTTGTTTTGGGCTTTTTTTTTTTTTGTGTGTGTTTTTTTTTTTGTTTGTTTGTTTGTTTGGTTTGGTTTGGTTTTTTTTGTATTAAACTATTTATACGTATGGGGTAGTCATCACTCCATGCTGAGACCTGCACCTAAAGGCGTGGTTGATGTAAAGACATCACCTTGATGCCTTGGGTTTTAACTTTTATATTTTTTCGAATCCTGTACTGCTTGGTGTGTAACTCTGAAGTTTCTTGTAGCCTGTTGTGCTAGGTAGACATAACAAAGCCTCTCCAGGCCTGCTCTTCAAGGACACACAGATTGTCCTAGGCCCAAAAAATATAAACCAAAAGCCTCTAAAAGAGGGCAAGCTTTGGGAAATTACATCATTAACTGAAGCTTTAATTGGAGAATTAACCCTGATTTGCAAATGAACCAAACTTCTAAAAGTGTGAAGAACTCGTGACCTGCCATCCATCTTGGGGTCCATTTTGGAAGTAGCCTCTGGACTCCCCAGGGTGTACCTTTGAAGGCACTTCAAATAAATACCTACTTTTATTCCTGTATTCTTGTCTAGTCTCTGTTTTTTAGGTGGCTGCTTCAGGCATCAATCTGGCCTGTGTGAAGCCATGCTGCATGGAAGGGGTTTCACTGGGGTGAGCATGACCCTTTCAGGGTGGCATCCTTTTGAGGGAATGAACGACACTTCAGCCTAAAAAATGTGTTCTGGCTGTAGTCAGACTAGAGTCTTGGGTTTGCTAATTCAGTGAAATGCTCTGCATTTACTGCTATATATACATAAATCCCTTAGGGCAGCATTGTTTTAGAGGGTTTTTTTAACCATATGCTCATCCTTAGGCAGCAGAACTCTGAAACTGTAAGGTGCTTAATATTCACAACTTTGGACAGTTTGTATGAGGAGAGAATGCTTAGTACCACCAGAAAAAGTATGACTGAAGACATTTGTTTTGCAAATCATTATCATGATTGTTAATATGCTAGCTTTCCAGTATTATTATATTAAAGCAGTACATTCAGGAGGCTAATGATAACCAAACAGTGACACTGGCTGCTGCTTTCTTTTTGTGGATTGTATTGTTTAAAGTGGCTCGCTTAAAACAAGAAAGTGAAAAAAACCCACCCCATGTATTTAATTTTAAAAAGATTTAAATATGTGCTTTGCACTAATACTTGGAAATTAATAGCATTTAACATTGAAAGTGACCTTATGATTGGAGTTGGAGGCTAGAAGGTGGGAGACACATCCCCTTTCCCCACCTTGTATGAAGATTACCTGCATGTAAGAAACTTGCTGAATAAAACTTGCTGAAACAAAACTCACCACGTAACTTCACTTTACTAGTATACATTATGAAAGACTAAAATTAGTTTGTAGAGAAACCATTTTTAAGACTGTCAGATTAGCATCTTTTACAGTCTTGTGTCAGAGAAGACACAAGTGGAATCATTACTCTTGATTCTAGTCTAGAAATGGAACTACTCTAATTTTTATCAGATGAGGATGCCTCCCTCTTGCCACATATTACTTTTAGACTGATTTGTGAGTGCTGTCAGAATTCCAGGAGCATAGGACTGGAACTGGTGTTGTTTGTTTGTTTCGTGTAACATCCTGCTGGATGTCTTCAAAGGAAGCCAAGGTCATTCAAGTCATAAGAACATGTTTGAGGAATTTTGTAAGTGCTGTCACTTCTGCTTGTCTGTGGTACTTGTGCTGTGTAAGTGTACTACTAGTCTGTAGCCTTTTTTACTGAGGGCTGTATTGTATTTTGGCGTACCTTAACTTCAAGAAAACACTTGGCATCTGTTCTTGGGTAGATACTGGTGCCTCTTCTAGAACAGTGTACCCAGGAGCACACTAGAGTGCTATTTATACTTCATGTGAATCTGTGGTAGATGTTTTATTACATTCACCTGATTTCATCACCATTTAATCTTGATTATAAATGTGTCATAAGAAGCATGAATAAAGCAAATAGAGAGTAAAGACTGGTCTAAGCTGGATAAATGCAATTGCATGTTGATTAAGATAGTCATCCTTCTTTTAGAGTAAAAAAAAACAAACAAGAATATCCTGTCATGCTGTTGGAGCCATATTCTCCTAAAAGCTCTCATATTATTTCTTTTTCTATCAGAACACTCAAAATGCAATAAATATTTTTATATTAAAGCATCAGTTATCCTCCATATACCCCAGCTGTTGAAGAAGAATAGTGTAATATGCTTGTGAACAGTCTGATCTTTTCTACTTTCTTTGAATGCTTACTGTAGAATCCTAAAATGACCTCTCTGTGCTCTTCAACATCCTCACAAGGGGAAGTGGAGGGGCAGGTACTGATCTCTTTGCTCTCATCAGGATTCAAGGAAACAGCATGAATCTGAGTCCAGGAGAGTTTTAGGTTGGATCTCAGGAAAAGGTTTTCACCCACAGGGTGGTTGAACACTGGAACAGGCTCCCCAGGGAAGTGGTCACAGCCCCAAGCCTGACAAAGTTCAAGAAGTGTTTGGACAATGCTCTCAGGCCCATGGTGTGACTCTTGATGTGTCCTGTGCAGGGCCAAGAGTTGGAGTTGGTGATCCTGATGGGTCCCTTCCAAATCAGTCTATCCTATAATTCTATGGTAAGTTTTCACTGGCAGTGTCAGCTGCTTTAGCAATTGTAGGTATGTCACTGCAATTGCAGCCTACACAAATTTGTCATAAGTCACACATTGCAACTGCTAAGAGAGGAGTAGATCTTCATAGAAACCCTAGTGCCTTGTTAATAGAAGTCAGATGTATTCTGTGTTGCCTCTGAAGGAAACTGGGCAAGTGCCACTTAGCCAGAGTTCTTCAAAATTGACTTTTCCTTTTTATTCCTGCAGAAGAAAAACAGCTGGGGCAAAGGAGACTCCAGTCAAGAGGAAGGATCATCATCCTGAACACCGAAGATTAAGTGACATTCTGAATTTTCATTTACTATGTGCATTTCCTTTGAGTGATATTTGCCATCTAGAGGTTTATTGAATTCTAGTTCCCTCTATTAGCAGATTTGAAAATACAGGAATTGTAGAAGCGGCAAACTATTACCCACTGGTGCCCCATTCACTTCATCTGGGAAAAGTGCCAAGCCCTGTTCAGTGAGGGTGAGGGGGTGATATGTGCTGCATTAACATCTGTTCAAAGTATTTACGAACTACACAGCAAGTATAACCAGCAGCTTGGTGCACTGATTAACATCTTCTGCAAACCAAATCAAGAGAGGGACAAATTGTCATTGGAAGAGGAATACACCAGCACTAAGTATCATCATGACTTAGCCACTGGATGCTCAGGTCCCATAGTTCACTGCCTGTTAAGATGTGTTTACAATGTCAGGACCTGATAGATTGTTTTTCATTCCCCAAGCATTTTTGGCAGTGTAGTGAACCTCATCTGAATAGATAAGTAAAGACTGGTAAGAAAATATTTTGATATGGGCCAGCTCTGTGATGAAATTTATCATATGTTCACACAGTGAAGAGGATTGTGTGGCAAGAGGAGTGAAAGCTTACAAAACAAGACTAACTTAATTGGGGCTCCCATGCGATGAGAAACTGTGGCATGGGTGCTCTTTCCTCTAACCTTGGCAACAGGTAGTATTATACACATGGGTGTGTGTGAAATTATGTTCCTTACTATTACTGCAGGCCTGGTTCCTATGGTATATCACTGTGTCCTGCAGCCATAGGGACGAGGAGGAGGAGAAGATCCAGCAGGCAGGAATTGTGCAGCAAGATTGATTTATTTAATTATTTTACAAACTCTTTTATAGACTTTTTTCTTCTTAGTCTAATTGGACAAAGGACCAGCCACCCCTTGGGGGTGATTGGCTAAAATCCTAAAACATCCATTGTCAAAATATTTTTCTACTATACCATAAACAAGACTTTTCAAGGTTGCAGGTGGCTTGGTTGTTACATTCCCTGCTACCTCTTCTGTGAGAGAGAAAAATCTCTCACAGACTTAGAAAATAGCAAGAAAATCCTCGCTAACACCATTTTTGTATCTACACCTTACCCATACAGGAAAGCCTGTTATATCAGTCCAGTAACCAGGCAGCGTTAGCTGAGCTCCTATCTGCCTCCAGAGTTAACCTACTTAATTCAGAATAGTGAGATGAATGAAAAAAAAAGGGTGCATTCTAGTGTGATGCAGAAATGTTACAGCATATGCTCAAATATTGAGTATGTGTCCAAGAGCTGTTATAAATCAGCTTTGTTTAGCAGTGTGTGTTTTCTGATCCTGCACTAGGATTTTATTTGCCAATGCATAAGCTGTAACTTCGATGCACAATGAACACAGATCATCAGTTGGCTGCTACAATCAGCTGCAAAGAGACTGCTATGTAGATGTTTGCAAGGTTTTAATTAATTAATTGAATTTATAGGAAAGCAGTGTGTTGGAGAGTGTGCTCTAGTAAGTGTAAGTAGGGATTGGAGGAGAAGGTGGAATGGAAAAAAGCAGGGTATAACCAAAGAACTAATTTAAACCTCCATGTGCTGGAGGGAAGACTCCCAAGTGTGGCAGTCACAAATATCTCATCTGGGCTTGCAGATCTGTGCCTTGATGGAAAGCCAGGGCAGCACTACATGCAGGTAGGGGCTACAAGTGAAGATAAATGATAGGGGGAGAAGGAAACCAATAATGACTCTGTGCCAGACCTAATAGTCATTTCTCTGCTTTTCCTTCTTTTCAAATTCTGTTGCTTTTTGTTTTGTTTTAGATGTTAAACAGCCTAAGGAGAGTGAGGTGCAGAATTTCTAGTGTATTCTAATGCACTCTGTAATGTGTGGCCACTAATTGTCTGAGTGTTCATTTTCATTTCATACTTGAGCTACCATTAAAAAAAAAAAAAAAAAAAAAAAGGAACCGTCCTTTGCTCCTCTGTCTGTTACTTTGTTTTTTATAGGCCTAAAGGAGATGGGAGTTTCCAGCTCTGCACCATTCTTTCTAGGGTATCAGCTAATGTGATAATTAAGTATCAGGACTTTTGCCTATTCTTATGTAGTGCTTCTCAATAAGACAGAAAATACCCTCTGTCCCTCAGTGAAACTCTGTGAATGCCAGAATATACTTGCATTTCTTGTGATGGTTGATTTTGGCTTGCTGTATATTTCTCAAAAGTTGAGATAATGTTGCTAATGTCTGTGAGGAAAATAAAAGCTGATACATTCCTCTGCATTGCTGGCCTGGAAATTGGAGAAAAATGCTATGAAGGGAAAAATTGATGATATTTTTATGCGAACTTTTATGTCCATGATATCATACTCAGCTGCCAGCTGCAATGCCATTAACCCTTGAGTCTCTGCTATATGCAAAATCACAGCATTGTTTTGCTTTTGGATTTTAACTTGCCTTTTTCTCTACAATTTCTAAGTTATTAGGGTCTTCAGCTGCAGAGGAAATTCACACATAAACATTTTGGTGAAACTGTTTTCTCAGAGAACATATAAATTCATCAACATTGAGCATGAAGGGTTTACAGGAGTGTACTGGCCTGGACAAGACTTTGCTGTGTTCCTCCGGTTACTTCAAAAGAGACTCAAACCTCCTACTTTCTGAGTGATCCAGCTGATTTCTGAGGGATCAGAGATTAAATCACCTCTGCTTTGCCAGGTTTGATACAAACTTGAACATCACTCTCCCTCATCTGCAAATCTGGATTTCTATGGTCCACTTAATAGTCCACGTAATATTTAAGTTGAACAACTCCCCAAAAGAAGCTAAGAGTGTACAGGCCTGATTTCCACACAGTGGTTCTGGCTGTGCCTCAGTGCTACACACTTGTGCTGCATGGTACACATGACACAACATGCAGTGCAAACTGCTGTTTTCATCATGTAAGATTCTGATCTAAACTAGGGAGATGATTTGTGTTCAGGACTTTGAGGTCTTGAGTACTAATGAGTCTATTGACCTATGCAGTACTCTGCAGGTTAGAAAGTTAGAGTATAAGGAAAAACACATTTCAAATCTAAAAGCAGGTGCAAAAATCCTGTCCAGCTCTTTTACTCACACTTCTCAACCCTTAGAAAAGTTGTACTACATTTTGTTGTATATTTATTATTATATTTACACTTTGATGATTTTATTACATCCATTTCCCTACATTTGTTTGAAATGCATCCAATGCATTTGTTAATACATTTTCCCTACAATAAACTGTTATATCTTTGAATATTATATATGAGGTTCTTATTTTAAAATTCACTGTTGTCCTATTTCAGCTCTGATTGTAATGCCTCTAGCTGGCTATTGATAGACAAAACGGAGCATCATGTTGGTTGGTGGCAAAGGGCTGATGCATGTGATACCACAGCAGCACAAAGTGGTATGATGAAAAAGTCTCGAGGAAGTTTATGAAGAAAGGAACCTGTCCAGGAGATTTTTACTCTCAGCTAACCCTAAGGAAAAAATGTATCACTGCTTTTGTAGTCCTTTATCTTTCACTGTATTTTAGACTAGAAACCGAGAAATTAAATTAATTTTTTTTTCCTACAGTTGACTTTGAATAGATTTTGGAGGTTTTGATTTTGTGATTTTTTTCCCCAAGATATCACTTGCTAAGTGTGGAACCTCACCCACTGAAATCCTATGAAGTCATCTCAGTATTACAGAGACAGAATTTTTTCCCCATTTTTGTTCCATTTGAATGCAGGATATTATCTTAGCACTCACTGTGTCACTTCTCATCTATCTGAATATAAAGTCCCTTATATTTTCTGAAAGGTCTGTATTTCTCACTATTGCTCACCTAATTTTTGAAATATTTTTCTGCACTAGACTTGAAATCTATAACATGTTAATTCCATAGCTGAAAGCCAAAGAAAGCCATTTATAAAATGCTTCACTGTTGCCCATTTAACTTCCTGTGGTTGAAGGAGAGTTCCACCAACCTTATCTTCCTCAGCCTCTTCCTGCTCCCTGAAAATTAAACTTGGAGAAAACAAGACCACAAGACCACCTAGTTTTAGAATGGATTTTGTTTCAAAATCTGTCAGGCTGACAACTCCTTGCTTTTTAAACCCAAATCAATGGTCTCTAAAGTAGGGAAAGAGTTCAGAAAACATTGGGAGGTATATTAGAATAACACGCAAAGTGACATGTTAGTTTTCCAGGGAAGAAAGGATAAGAAAATAGAAAGCAAAAATCACACCACAATGAATCCATCATGCACTCACATCTTCCATGCTGAGTGAGAACTAATTCCCCTGCTTTCTACTCCCATCTCAGAAAAGATCTAGAACAACTTGGAGGTATGCAGAAGAGTGAACAAGCTGTCACACTGTGCAATAGCTTTTGCCTAAGAGGCATTTCAACAGCTTGGAAGAATTGAGAGGGGAGAGGTGTGATAGAAGAATGTAACACCTTAAATGTTGTGGACGAAGTGAATGATTATTCAGTTTCTCACAATAAACAAGTAGGTGAAAACAAGTGACTGCCATTCTCAAGGTGTAAATGAAAGAAAAGAAATTGCCCTTTCCCTCTGCACCCTTAGTCCTGGAAATCACATTGATTTTCATGGTGAAAATTGTAATTATTTTATGCAAGTTTTTAATAAAACAAATGCATACACAAGAAAAAGTGTATTAAAACCCAGTGTTTTAAGTGATTGCCTACTAGAAGTCCCATTTCAACAGTCTTTTATGCATGTATGTAATAAGTATTGGACACTTTGCAAAGTGATTGTGGAGAATGGTCTTATTGCTCAGAGCAGCAGTTTAAAGAAAGAAGTGTTTCATTTCAGAAGGCTAAAGTACACAGCTGATCTGACACGACTGATACCTATACAGCACTGGCAGTGACCTTGTTCATTGCAGAAGAACAGCCATACTGTGTTAGTCAAAACATCTATTTAACCTTGTATTTTACTCCTCATGTAGCCAGCAGCATGTACTTAGGCAAACACTGTAAGAAGAGGGAAAGCAAACAAGTGCTTTTTCCCCAGTGCATATGGACACATTCAGTCAGGGATGTCCTAAGCCACAGAAAACAGTTTTGTGTTCAGTGTTCCTGATGGATGAATGGAAAAATATAACTGATGTGCTCGTGTATTACAGCAGCTTCTGAGTAATTATGAAAATATTGCTTTTTTGCCTTTTGGTCTCTGGATAATCTCTGTGAATTTTCCCTTAGGAAAAAGACCTTTTGTATGTAAGGTGCATGTTTTTGGTTTGACCATATTAGTATGTCACACACCTATAATTAAAGTCTTGGGGTTTTATCTCATTTACCTGGCTTTGTAGGCGCTAGAGAATAGGCACATAGTATTTATACTGTGCAATTAGGGCAACTATTAATTACTGAAGGTACCACTGAATTGGAAAAAAATGTACATCTGCATATTGGTTGCATTTTAAACTGTGATCCATGGATTGTTTTATTTGTGGATCATGCCCAACATCTGACAACAGTAACTTAAGAAGTAAACATCTTTTCACTGGGCTTAAATTTGCCTTATGGGGACATGTAGTTCCATTAGAAAATTTTTAGACATCTGAAAACCGAGATTGAAAAATGTATTAGGAAGGGAAGGTCAGTAAGGAAGGTGGGAAAAAGCTTTCCATCATGTTTAACAGAGATTTTTTTTTTTTTTTTTAAATTGACAGGTCACCCATAGTTCTCAAAGAAAAACAATGATCTACTAACTTTCTGGGCAAAGAAAATGCACAGGCCAGCTCGTGCACCAGTTTTCAGTTAGAAGCAACCGAGAACAAACCTGAGCTTTGAAGCCTCTGTTCTTATTTTCGTGTTGTCTGTATTTGTTTGTTTGTACTCCCAAATACTGGTGGGTACAGTTTTGTTTGTTTACATAACTTCATAGACTGCCTGTTTATGTCTGGCGTGGCACTGGGAAACAAAACATTGGTCAGGAAGGTATGGCCAAAGAGACGGCCCAGATGCCAACGTCACATTCCTGGTGTTTCCTAGAAAGGTGTACAGTGGTGTACAGACACAGCCTCACACAGCCTGACTTTGCATTTGGAACAAACACCCACAAACAGTCCCAGCCCGTAGGCACCACGATCCTCCAACAGCTGTTAGTCTCCAGGATGCCTGCGAAGCGATTATGAAACCATAAATTAAATAAATGATTTTTAAACCCGACCTCTGAAGTGACACAGCCCTCCAGAGGAAGGAACCGCTTCCCCCGCAGAGCCACCTGGGAACCGGCTGGACACCCCGCCACCAGCACTGACTGGCGCTGCCGTTGCCGGTCCCACTGAGAACGGAGGAAACGGCGATGCTTTTTTTAGGCTGCGGGGCTTTCCCTTTTCGGTTCGCACCTACAATAAAAAAACCCTAACAAACCTTCGCTTCCTGACGCTCCGGAAAGCCAGGAGGCGAGGCACCGGCCCGCCCAGCAGCCCCGGCCGGGCCCAGCCAGCCTCCGCCCCGCGCTGCCGGGAAATGTAGTGCGGGCGGGGGCGGCGGCGGCCCGCGGGGCCCGGGGGCGGTGAAGGCCGGGGCGGAGTGCGGGTCCCCGCCGTGCCCCCGCTCGCAGGCCCCTGGGGCGGGGGGCGGCGCCGGGGGGGCCCCGCGGGGGCTGCGGGAGCGGTTCGGGCCTGTGGTGCCACAAAATGGCACCTGCCGGACCGTACGGGCGGGCGCTGCGCACGGCCCTGCCGCGTCCCTCAGGGCGATGGGCCCCGTTTCCGCAATGGTGGCACTTGAGCAACGAGGGCTGATAGAGCAATAGGCACCTGATACAAAAACGTGGGTCCCGAAATGTCTTCTCTGGGCCTCGAGCTTAGGTGTGCCCCTGTGGTGACGTTTCCATGGGTGGGAAGCACACCGGGACGCTTGCATGCGAGCGGGTTTCCACCCTGTGCTCATATTTTAGCCGTGCCAGGTTTCAGTGTTACAGGCCGTATTTCAGCCACCTGCTTCACCATATCACCCGGTCTGGAATCTCCTTTTTGCTCGTCTATGATGCTAAAAGCTCAAGTGTCCACAATTACTGGCTTGCCTTTTCTTCCACGCAGCCTTTCCTTTGGTGGTGGTGTGCTTTTCTGAACTCTTTTGGTATCAGAAACATCACAATCTCTCCTCCTTTGGGAGAATCCTATGTAGTTCCACTGAGGAGGACCTTAGCCAACCCATATTTACTGCATGTTGTAATCCCATCAGTGTCCCAAGTATCACCCCTTTGACATGTGGATGTATCTCATACACACACCTTTTTATGGCCAGATTCTCAGCTCTTTTCACCACTCCCTTTTTGTGTATTACTAACTTCAACACTCCTGAAACTCTACAGTACTTATTCAGCCAGCTGACCAATGTTTTATTCTTTCCACCCTTAATTATTCTCTTCAGTTTTGTTTTTATTTCATCTCTTTAAATCTTAAAAATCAATCCTTTGCTTACAAGTTGCCTCATTAAAATAGTATCTATGTTTCAGTCATTCCCCATTGATCTCAGAAATCTAAGGAAAGACTTTCCACAGAGGAGATTGCCCAGACACCTGACTATCAGGACACAGAAATGTGTAGAAGATTATGAAAGGCTGCTAGCAGATCAGTTCCCTATACAGCAAAGCCAGAGAACCTCTTAAGCGTCAGGGATGTAAGCATGGAGAATGCATTGTAAATGACCCACGGGGTCTGTTTCTTTCTTCATTCTCTGTTAGGTCTGGAAGTCAGGGACAGGAGAAGCTCTGATGAACATACCAGCTGCTCTCTCAGAGAAGCCTCTTCTCCGAGGAGAAACAGCAGCAGTCAAGGCTGGGATAGTGAGGCACACGGGAATGTGCTTTGCCAGCAAGATTTACACAGGTTAGCACTGCAGCATAAGAGAGCTTTCTGCTGCGTGGGCTGGAACAGGAGCTAGTGGGGAGCAGCAGTGTTGTACTGGCACCTGTGCTCCTTGACTTCTTTTCCTTGAATGATGCCAACCACGAACGAAGTTACCCATTGTAACTTAGTAAAAGGTTACTGTAAAGTGCGAAGTTTCTCTCACAGGAAATTATGGGAGTACCTTGGCCACAGGCAGAACTCTTTCTAAAACCATGCAAATAATGTCTGATTTAAATACTTCCTAGATCTTGCCGAATGATCAAATATTTAGGTGTGTCTGCACAATTTGTTGATTTTTTTTGGCCACCTCTTTATCAGTTCTGTTTTTGCTGTATCTAACTACCATAGAACTGTTTCTGCCTGTAATGAATTGTGAATGAAATTTGGGTAGGAGGCAAAGTGCTCAAGAACAATTCACTCAGTGGTTTGCTGGCTTTGTTTGGTTTCGTTTCTTTTACAGAAAGAGACCTGTGTTTCTTTGTCTGCCAGATATTTATTGTGCCATCACTGTGTTACGGTGTGATAGAAAATGAAACCTGCTGGGGTTTATTTCATGTACTTCCCTGTAAACTTCCTTCATGTTTGGCAAACTTGCTTTGCATGTGGAAAATTGAACTGTAACCTCTTTGAAACTAGATCACCTTTCTAATTTTTCATCTGAATTATTGAATATGCTCCATAGAAAAGTTTGTAATACTCAATATTATTTCCTGACGGCCCTGTAATTAAAAAAAAAATAAATTACTTCCTGAGTGTCATAATTCAGACATAATGGAAGTTTGAAGAGGTGATTGGCCCTTAGATGTTTCTGGAAATTACTGGACTATTGAATGTACAAAGGTCGGCGCAGGTTTCAGGTTTAATAGGTTAATATGATTCATGAAAGAGTCTCATTTTAAAGTAAATATTTATGCTAGTGTAGAGAAATTTCCTCTGTGTGTAATTTTAATATTACTGCTAAATCTCTGTAACCATGAAATCTTAAGTGAAAAACCTATGCAGTGCAGGGCATGTGACTCCTTGTACAGTTGAGCCAACTGTTGACTGTCCTGAACAGCTGACTTCAAACCAGTGGTGCCTGGTTTTTAGATCTAATGCCCACATTAATCAGTCCTTCTACTGGAGCCATTCTTTTTCTATATGTTCTAATCTTCCTTTCTCTGGTGTCCCTTTGTAGAAACTCCTTGAAGAAAATTTCCACCTTCATTTTGTGTCTCCTGTTTCTTCTTCCTCACTGTATCCTGTGAACTTCTTGTGTGTCCTGCCAGCTCCTGCAAAGATGTAATGACGCAATCCTTCATTTGTTTAGGACCTGTAGCAACCACAGTAAAAGGTATGCACCAAGATATTTGATACATAATAAAATGACACCTTAATTTGATTTATTACCAAGAAAAATAGGACAACTATAATAAGGAAGTCCTGGGCTTTCATATTTGGGCAATTACACGTATGTGAAACGGAGCAGGAACGATTGTCATCCTGCTGTGTTCAGTCTTACCTAACCTCACTACAGTTCCAGTTGTTGATGACCATCTCTCAAGGTGTGACAGATTTAGAGTTGAATAGACATCAGAGATGGGAAGGCTCAAAAATAGAATATGAACGGGAGTGCACTATAGGAAGAAGTCAAAAGGCCACCTTAGATTTTAAACAGTCGGTGTGTTGCCTCATACAGATAAGATAATTTTGTATCATCAGTAGATATAGATTTTTTTACCTCATGAACTTCCCGAATTTGTCTATGTCTGTTCAGGTTTTGCTTTGTCTATTTTGCAACACTTAAAAGCACAGTTGCAGGTCAAAACTAAAATGGACACCATCTTTGCGGGATGTTATTTTCCAATATTCCATGTCAGTTTCAAATATTTCTTTTAATCATAAATAATCATCATCATATATTTTTTATGAAAAGAAAATATACATTGTTCGTGCTCTACAGAACAGTTTGCATAGGTAAAATGCAAACTCGTTAGGCTTATGATTAAGTTTACAGCTCACAATAACACCATCCATAAGCTCTTAAATGAGAAAAGCAGGGCCAACATTGCATCAGACTCATGAGAGATAAACTGTATTAATTTTTCTGAACATGATGGTCACATGACAGAAGAGAGGAATGCATACAGAAGGATGAAGAAGAAGTGGATGATCTTGTGATTAAAAAAGCTTGGCCATTAGCTCAATAATCCTGCGGGTTTCACCACAGAAAACTGTGTTAGCACATCGTCAAAATTGTTTTGTAATGTCTCATGCTCTTTTAGAATGTGCAGTTCAATAATATCCTGATCCCTGAAAATTCAAGTGAGCAATCAAGGTACATGCTAATGCAACCTTAGCTCTTCCTCATTGAACAGGTGATAATCACTTGGAGTTGCCTGATGGTGTCCCCATTTTTAGATGATGCTGTGTTGAGGAGTTAGGGGATTAGCTGAAACAGCTTGAGAAAGCTGTTAATTAGACATGAGATGATTCACCCTTCAGTACAGGATGGAGGATGAAGGCTCTCTTCTGGACCTTCTCCAAGAGATGATCACAAAGTTGATTGGAAGGAGGGAACACCTGTCCTGTGAGGTAAGGCTGAGAGAGTTGGGGTTGTTCAGCCTGGAGAAGAGAAGGTTCCAGGGAGACTTACTGCAGTTTTTGAATATTTAAGTAGCACTTGTAAAGGAGGTGGGGACAAACTTCTTAGCAGGGCCTGTTATGATAGAACAAGGTGCAAAAATTTTAAACTGAAGGAGGGTACATTCAGAGTAGATATAAGGAAGAAATTTTTTACAATGGGGATGGTGTAACACTGAAACAGGTTGCGCAGAGAGCTGGTGGATGCCCAGTCTCTGGAAACATTCAGGTAGGACTGGGCTCTGAGAACCTGATCTAGGTGAAGATGTCCCTGCTCATTGCAGGGGAGCTGGACTAGGTGATTTTTAAATGCCCCTTCCAACCCAAATTGTTTTATGGTTCTACAATCCACCTCATTTATATGATCAAAAGAAGACAAGAGAGATCCCCAAGATTCCCTAAGCAATCCAGAATGTCCAGAGTCAAGTTTTATAGCATGTACCAGGTGGATTCCCGTGTTCTTGTCAGGGCTGCTGATGTACAGGGCAGAGTGTGTTGTAGGGGTCCATGGTAGGCCTATGAAAGGATAATTTTGTGTAAGAGTTGTGTGGCTGAGAACAAAATAACAGTTTATACAATTTAACAGGGTTAATTCTGGGCACAAGGCTAAAAGTTTGAGTGCACAGCTGTGTGGGATGCTTTGGTTTAATATGTTGCATGTAAACATGTGCTTAGATTTAGGAATGAGATGGAATCATTATCAGAGCCTCAATTCTAGAACAGTATAATGTTCACATGCAAAATATATTACTGTTAATCAGATGCTCAAAGAGAGCAGAATTTAAGTGATTTTGGTGTGTATCTTAACTAATTTTTGCTTATCTTCAGAAGTCTGAGTGACAATGAACATGGTGCATGCTTGGTGTATGATCCTATACTTGTCCTTCCTCTTCCTGTACACCACTCTATAGGAGAAGAGGGCTACTGATCATACTTCAAAATAGCTAAAATATGTTTGGGTCAGGAAGAGAAACAAAAAAATTTGTTTTAACTGCCAGATCCCTACAGCATATTGGGGACATCCTTATCCTTTTTGCTTATCTGCTCACCTTTCCCCCAAATACACCATCTTCATGCCAGGCAGCATTCCCAGCTCACCCTCTTTAATTCCTGTTGAAGACTTGAAGGTGGCAATGCAAGTATGTAAAAAGCTGGTGCTTTCCATCTCCCATTTTCTGTTGCTGGACACACCATAGAGTCAGTTTAGTTTGGGGTTCAGTAGTTCTGGGTTACCTGAGGTATCCCATGTGCCTGGAGGTGCCTCTTTGTAATGGTGTGATTAGCTTCATTATTTTTCTTGAGAAGTAAAGGGTGAGACTCTTCTTATATTCAGCCTAGTGAATTTATACCAAGATCTGATTGAAACAGTGAATGCATTGCAGCAGTTAAATCACTGTGTTGATCAGGATAGATCAGTGCCTTGGGTGGAAGATGAGCCCAGGTCATTGACTCCTCACTAGTTTATGCACAGCACTGGTATGTTAACAAAGAGCTTGTGACTGCTATAGTCACCCAAATCATGTATAACCACATGGTTAAAAGAAATAAGAGGTCAAGACTTTCTGGCAGCAGCTTCTGGAAGGAGCAGAGCTGAGATCTGTGATTTGCTTGTAAGAGCTTTATTTGTCTGTAGTGAAGAGACTTATTTAAATCTCATGAAAGTGGAATGTGCTGCAGTTTTGCCCTTCCCAGTCTGAGGGTTAAATCTGCATTTCCTTCAGTGTCTCTCCAGCTAACATGAAAATAACTTCCATGTGTCACTTCTCTCCTCAAAAATAGTTGGAGTTCCTTCTAAATTATGTTTGGTATTCAGAATATACCCCCAAACTACAATTATCCCCCAGCACTTGAATGTAGTTTTAATTTCTTTATTTCAGTGTATTCTTGAGAGCTGCAAGACATACTCTGTTTATTCTTCTTGTGCTAAAAACAGCAGTATGCCAATGTACAGCCATTGTCTTAAACTCCCAACACCTTTCTGAACTTTAGTTTTAATAGGCTCTTTCATGTTTCTGTTAATAGACAAGGAAATGAGGAGTGAGGTCAAGTTCCTTTATGGGAAGCACAGTGAAACTTGGTTTTTAGTATGTGTTGAGACCCCAGGACCCTCGTCTCATGAGCCTGGTTTCTGAGTACAATGACACGTTACTAACCAAGGTGTCTCTGCCAGTGATATCATCAGGAACATTTGGCAGAATGACATAGAAGTTACATTTCCATACTTTTTGTGAAGAGTTGTAGGAGAGAAGAGAGTTGAACTGAGAGAAGTGTAGGAAGAATTGAGTCATTGCCTGTTCAGAGGCAGCCAATGCTTGGCCAGTCCTCCAGTGCTTGTCTGAACAGGGTGCTCTCAGTCCCCTGCCAAACCGGCAGGAGCTATGGAGAGGAGACTGAGCTGTAGAGAGGAGGCTGAGCTATGGAGGGGAGACATCAAGGTTGTGCACCAAATAGCCTCAGCTATGTATGCAAGGGTGGACTGAAGGTGTGGCAGGGTCCTGCCTTGATGGAGAAGAATTGGAAGAGTTGGGAAGGGATATGAGGGAGTGGACAGGGATGCTATGATGGTGTTGCTGGGGACATGTAGGGTGTTGTGCAGGGCCCATTAGTAGTGCTGCCCATGGAACACATTGGGACCTCTGATTTCCATTCAGAGAAAGAGATGAGAAGAAAACGAGGGTGGCAGAGAACAGTTCTATTTTCTTTTGTGATGAAGTGGGATTTCAGTGAAGGGTGCAAGATCACATTTAGGACCAATAACATAGCTTTGCAGGCTCTTTCACCAAAAATGTTTTTGTTTCTTTGAAGATGAGATTACTAGATGTGACAGAGCTGTCTGTCTCCATGGTAGCAAAGCAGGCTATGGAGGGGACAAATGCAAAGCCAAGTTTTCATTTTGGCTAATGTTGTTTTCTTCAGGGTTTGTCAGCACTAGGACACTTTGGAATGTTAAAATGAAGTAAGTTACTGCACATATGCTAAGTTGCACTAAATTTCTATGTGGACGCTCTCAATCATTGTAACTTAGGTAACCATACCTTAGCCTACTAAAAAAATAAAACTACCCTTCTTCTAACTTAAAATGTAATAAAGCCTTGCTTACATACATCATCTGGGTAATTTGTCTTGACCAGACATTTTCCTTATTTCCCCATGTGGGCGAAGCCTTAAGTGAAGACAGTACATTGTTGCACATTGCTGGGCAACAAAGGTCACAGGCTTAGCTGAGGGTGGTGTTAGGATATGATAGGACCAGATATCAACTTCTCCTTAGGAAGCCCTTGTTAACACAAATGTAAAAATATCTTCTTCTTCTTCTTGATGCAGACAGGCACATCTATTATAGGACATTTCAATCTGCCTTTTTGAAAAAGTTTATAGTGAGGCAATTCTGGAAATATTTGGAGGCTTCATATTTCCTTGATCCCCGCCAAATTGGTTTCAGGCCTCATTATGGTAGGGAAACTATAAGACTGTCTGTCTGATTAGCTTACTGGCAATAGTCAAAGATTGAGTTTACACATCAATTATCTACAAAAATCAGGTCCAGAAATTTGGGGACATCCATGGTAGACAAATATACTTAATTGACCATATTTTTCACAAATGTATGGGCACTTCTTTCAGTGTAGGAAGTCACAGTGAAAATGTCAACTGGTCTTGTCTGCAGGATGTATTATATGATGTTTAACAAGGCAGACTGAATACAGAATCTTGTAAAAGGAAAATTATAGAAGTGACCCCACTAACTGGCAGAGCTCAATATTTCTTATTTTGTGATAATGGGTAGAAACATGAATTTCAATATGTCTTAAATACTTAAATACAATAAATAAGATCATTAAGATCTTCAATAAAGTTGTGAATTCATTTCACACTTTTTATATCAGAAAAACTTCCCTTTGTTTGCAAGGGCATTCCCACAGGATGACAAGTTTAGGTGACACCCTTGCTCATAGTCGGGGACTGACTGATTCCCAGAAGTCAATTATGTTCTGAAGGTGGAGATGTGGGAGAACCACAAGAATCAGCGACAGTTCTTTGAAAGATCCAGAGCTGAAGATTCCAAGGATCTTCTGTATTTTTCAGCCCGTATGTCTGTCTGGACCTGGAGAATATTCATATTCTCTGAAGAAAATGTTTCGCTAAGCCCCGAGGAAAATAAGGGATAAACCCAGGAGATTCCAACTAAGATAAAATTGTTGCAATGAAAGAAGCAAGGC
The DNA here is from genome assembly GCF_041296385.1 of Aphelocoma coerulescens. Lineage (NCBI taxonomy): Eukaryota > Metazoa > Chordata > Aves > Passeriformes > Corvidae > Aphelocoma > Aphelocoma coerulescens. The sequence goes on from NC_091015.1 coordinate 128,775,615, forward strand.
AGAATCACTGAAAGAAGAATAAAGAAATAGATTATACACTGAGGCCACCTACTGGGTATTGTTGAATTAGCAGAAAAAATGGTAAAAAACCTGGCGAGTCGGTTGGCAAGAGTCCAAAACAAAACAGGAAAACCATCTTGCTCTTAAAAACAAAATAAACAAACAAACCAACGCAGAAAAAAAAAAGGGGGGGGGGGGGGTGGGAAAGGAGGGGAAGACCAATGGAAAAAAACCCAAAACAAATCCCAAGAAAAAAATTACATAACATCAGTATTTTGGAAGCTCCAAATCTTTCTCTCTCTAAGAAGTTTAAGAAAAAGAAACTGAACTTGTAATGGGATCCCTTCCCTTCCCTTCCCTTCCCTTCCCTTCCCTTCCCTTCCCTTCCCTTCCCTTCCCTTCCCTTCCCTTCCCTTCCCTTCCCTTCCCTTCCCTTCCCTTCCCTTCCCTTCCCTTCCCTTCCCTTCCCTTCCCTTCCCTTCCCTTCCCTTCCCTTCCCTTCCCTTCCCTTCCCTTCCCTTCCCTTCCCTTCCCTTCCCTTCCCTTCCCTTCCCTTCCCTTCCCTTCCCTTCCCTTCCCTTCCCTTCCCTTCCCTTCCCTTCCCTTCCCTTCCCTTCCCTTCCCTTCCCTTCCCTTCCCTTCCCTTCCCTTCCCTCCTAGCTATCATCTGTCTTCATCTTTCTCTTTTGTAAAATCAAAGCAGGCTGTCATAAAGGAATCTGGAAGACCACTTGTAAAGCTATTAATTCTGGTGCTTTAAACTAGTCCCATTCAAACCAAATAGTAGAGGATATCTATGATGATATGGTAGAAAAAGTGCAGTTTTATCTCTTGAAGTGTGATATTAGAAATTATGACTAACCGTTAAATACCCCTGTTATTCCTTTTAACCTATTCATTACAACGAACTTAGTATCTGGATTTGTTAATAGCAGTGAAGGCAAAGTTGCTTTGAGAAGAAGGCGGCAGTAAAATTGGCATGCTAGTGCTTCTTAGGCTTTGTAAAAAGACATTGCTCTTATCTAATTCTGTTAAAAGGAAGTTTGTTTCTCAAATTTAGTATTCTTTGGCTTTAAGATACCACTGTTTGTGAGCAAATTCATCAGTCCAGGAAAGTCTTTGTACCTTACAAATATCTGTGCAGTCAAGGGAGTATGAACAACTGTAACACTTTCAACACTGCCTTCAGCAGGACTTTGTATAGGTGTGGCCTGGCAGTAAGACTGAAAGATTTGTGCAAGCTGAAGGTTCTTGATGTTTGATCTTTTCTGCCACTTCACTTGTAAAAATCTGTCTAAGAAGTGTTGAAGATGGAATGCTGCCACCAGAAGATACCTATCTTTTAGGCACTTCTTCATTCATTTTCCTTTCCACAGCCCTTCCCTCTGTTGGTATGGAAAAGTGTGAATGACTAAAGAATGTATAGAAATCTGGCCACTGATTTCAGTGCAAAATTCACAGTGCAACATAATCTAAGTAGAAAACTTTTTCTACCACCTGTATCAATACAATCTGTAGCAATTAATTGTCATAAATGTCTTATGGTAATGCCAAATTTTAAAGGAATTGGGAGTGCCAGAGATGGGCTTTGGTGTGTCAGAGGGTGAAGCAGAAGCAGGCAATTCTATGTAGGTTTTGAGAAAAATAGTTTTGAGTGGGATGAAAAGGAGGTTAACTTTCAGGCTGGCCCATTGCTGAATACATCAAGACAATGTGGGTGATGGAATTCAGAAAAGAAATAGAACTGAACTTTGTGGAAGATGAGAAATTCCAGCCTTCCTGACAGGGTTGGCCGAGGCCCACCTGGTGAGATTGCTGCAGGTCATGGCACTGGAGGGAGCACAGTGCATCCCCTTCTTTCAGCCTGTATGCAGAGCTCAGTCAGACATGAAAAACTTAATTCAGCAGCAGGGCTTTCCATCCAGTAGGACAGGGCAAGAGACTATCTGGTTTTCCAGTAAAAACCTGGACAGTATTGGTCCCACTTGTTATGATTTCTGCTTCTGGTTGTTTTGTAACTGAATAGAAATGAAGAATACAGAGCTCAAGAGCTTATTTCACAACTAAAATAGAACAACACAGGTATGTTACAGACATGGCTATATTGATGGGGAGAAGTCTGAATAAAACATGCTGTCTGGACAAATGATAAGGGAGAGGCTCCATTTTCCACCCAGAGTATCAGAGCAGTGTCCTGTGCTTGCTGATGCTGAAACATCAGAATCAGGGAAAAGCAATGTCAAGACTGAAAGTCTGCTGTGTGGTTTTCCAGGCATTTCACTGCAGATTTATGGTCAGTAAACTTGGCTTCTGAATTGCAGGGATGTGTTCAATTTTTTTCCTGGCTTCAGTATATTGCTGATCTTTTGTGCACTATTTTTTCTTCAGAAAAGTTTCCAGTTCCAAGTGAATGGATTGTGGATTTAAGTTCTTCTGTTTTCTTCCCTGCTGAAAACAATATGTCTTTGACTGGTCTGCAAAGAGCAAGTCTAGCTTTCATCATATGTGTTACTTGGTATTTTCTGGAACCAGTTATTGGTGTGGTAATATTGTCACTGCCTCATACAGTATAATCAAATATACTCATAGTATCAATGAGTGGCTTTTGTCTTTCTGAATTAGGTGAAGCATACATTGTCATGTCAGGGAACAACTATCTGATATCTCATAAGGAGACTAGGCATTTGGACAGTTTGAGAATATCCCACTTCACACAGCTTATGTGGTAAATTCATTCTTTGTTTAAAAATACAGTAATAGAGCTGGATTAATATATTCCATGGTAAATCTTCAGAACCTTGGGAACTACACCTTGAAACTGCAAGTAGTATTGGATGAAAGTAGTGCAGACACTTATGCAGGAAGGTTTACCATCTAAAATATCTTAAATTACTATTGTAGGTAAAAACTCCAATCATGGCAATTTTCTTCTACTTTTAGTGTTTGTATTTGATTCATTGTATCTCAAAATTATTCATGTTTTAGTTGAAAGATAATTTTCAGCACTGAAATATAGCATTTGCATGTCAAATATGAAGCCTTTTCATGAAATAATATTTTCTTTTGTCTAATAGGCTTTGATCTCACCTGTAATGTGTTGGCTCTGATATGCAGTCAGTTTTACAAAAAAAATAAAGTGTTGAAGGAATCAAAAGCTTTTCCCTGATATGAACTTCTCAAAATGTACTTAGCAAAAATAAACTTTTACTTACTTAGAATTATCCTTTTCCCTCATGCCATTGGCATAAATATTTTTTCATAAAACTAGTATTTATTAGGCCAACTTTCATGCATAAACCACAGAAACTCATTCCAAAACAGGTTATGCACTTAAAAGGTGAATGTTGAGGTTGAAGTATTGTTTTCTTAATTTAAAGAAGAATCCCATGCAAAAGCAAATTCTCATTGATTTATTACACACATTATAATAATGTGTATTTTTGTATTAACCATTTTAAAATTCTTACAGGAATACTAGAATAGAAATAATACTGTTAAACATGTCTGATGTTATTCTACCTTTGCCATGCACTCTGGTGTGTATACATATGTGGCCTAAAATAGCACATGAGTGATCATATCTTCCCAAGAAAATAAAATTAATAGGTGCTGATTTTAATGACACTGTTGAAGATCACTGCTGGATCCCATTCATTGTTTGAATATGTGGTGGAAAAAGCAACCTGTCCATTTTTATGGACACAAAGATGTACTCCTCTATCAGCAAGGGGATACTTAAAGGTTGAGTAGCAGTCCTGTTGCAAATGACCTGGGTGTTACATAGGACCAACAGGAGTCAAATTTGGACCAAGACTGTGTTCTGGTGCACAATAAAGCCAACTGCATAGTGATCTACACTGGGAGGAGCATTGCCAGCAAATTGTGGGAACTTATTTTCTTCATCTAATAATAAGGTGCAATAACCACAAGACTGTGGCCTGGGATGTTCAGGATGGGCACTAGAGAAAACTTCTTTATTACGCTGATAGTGCAGCACTAGAGAGTGAGTCCAGGGAGATGGAGAAATCTCTTTCCAGTTTTCAAACAGACAAAGCCCTGGTTGACCCTGTAGTGCTGTGTGGAAAGTTGAGTTAGAAACCCCCAGAGACTCCTTCCAGTTGATGTGCCTATGATTCTGTGATAAGTCTGGTGAAAAAGAAAATTCTGCCTGCCTGTAGTGAAAGCTGGCAAAGTTCAGCTGTGCTTAGTACAGCCCATGAGTATTTTTCATGTGATTTAGGAATTATTACAAACACAATGACATCATTCACACGGCTCTGGATTGTACAGTGGTTACACAGAATCTCTGCTATCATTCTTTGGCTGTCGATATATGTCTATATGGCACAAATTTATAACAGAAGTATCTATGATACCCCCACAGTCCTCATCCCAGGTTATTTGGGGATGTATGCTCCATAAAAATAGAAAGCACCTTTGTACTGTGAGTGTTTTAAAAAGTTCTGCAGCAAGTGGCCCATGAGTCACAAGAAAGAAGTGATCAGACACCGCAGGCTTCCCTGGCTCCCTTGGGACTGTAAGAAGATTCATCATATCCTTGGTTTTCATCTTCATCCATCAGTGTCTGTCATCTGTATTAGTTAAGAAAACAGCATCAGAGCCTGACCACTGTCCCATATTTATCTATACTGTGGCATTATTAGTGGGTTTTGTCCTTATCAATCAGCCCTCCCCTAAAGAGTGCATGGTCGTGGTTTTGAGGACAGTATAGGCCAGGGATCATTCACTGAGGCCAACCCATTTTTAAGAGGAGAATTTAGGTTTGTAGACTTCAGTGACTAGACATCCTACTTATTATTTGTTGCAACACAAACATGTCAAAGATTTGATCTGTCTGCAATGACTCAAATAAGAGATTGAGGTTTCTCAGGTGTCTCACTAGACATAAAGAAGATTCAGTCAGTGGCAAACATCGAAGTGCTGCTAGTAGATTCAAGTACCATAAAAACTGCTCTTCTAGTGTCTAAAATGATTTAAGAGCTTGCAGCTGTTCTTCTGATGAAAAGAAACTGTAATGATTTACACATTTGTATCTACAGTGGATTTTGTTGCTAGTACCATTTGATGTTTCCCAGATGTTTTAGTACAGATTCTCTATTCACTGTTTTCATGCCACCCTTGATTTCTTGACCTCTTATATTCTCAGCTGTCTACTCACCAGGTTTATTAACCCTAATCTATTTTACCTCTTTCTTATAGGAAGACCACTTTGTGGTTCAAAATTACCCTCGCTAGGCTTCTCTCTACCTTTTCATTTCTGCTACACCCTTTCAGTCATGGTCTTGGTATTCATAATGCATAATTGATTTTACCCAGTGGCATAATGACATTTTTTGTCTTTTTCAGTATTCATTTCCTAATAATTCATAGCATTTTCCTGAGTTTTTATTAGAAACTCTTTATTCGACAATGATATCTGATGTTTGTGTTGATATTTTTTATGTAATCACATATTACATCTATCAAATCTCACACTCTAGTACTAATAGTGAAGTTGGGCTCATAATTAGATTTGTTTGCAAAGTTAGGATTGTGTTTTCATGTGTCATTTTACATTTGTTTACATAAAAGTGATTTCCTCTGGTATTTTTTTACTTAGTCACTCAATCCCCTGTGGCTTTTCTGTGGTTCATTTTCAGGCCTCATGATGCTGAATAACTGCATCAGGAGCACACCATGTCTCCTGAGTCACACCTTTTTGTGGTCATTTCGGATATGATGAACACTTTGAATCAGAACACCATGTAGTTTGTGGCAGTTGACATTTATTCCTTTTTTTTTTTGAACAACTGTTTTAGTACAAGGGGTTTTCCTGCTACCCTTTGTCAGTGTAATTTTTTAAATCTTGTCAAATGTCTTTTTGAATCTGTATACACTATGTTAATTTTTTCCCTTGTCTGTAGGCTTCTTGATTACTTCAGAGATAAATCTGTGAGGCAATTGTAGTAGCTTACCTAAAGTATATTAAATTCTACCTTTATTCTGTATTTCTGGTGTCAATCGTTTGCAGAAAACAGATAATTGCCTCTGCTAAGTAAAGATAGAAATACATTGAATAATATGAATGGAAATGGACACCTGAAACCATGCAGAAAAAAAGATATTTCTGGAATATAGAATTAATTTGGTTTGTTTGCACTGCTTTAATGATCTTCTGACAGAATTGCAACAATGTATACATTGCACACCTACCATTCACAATTTCCTCAGTCAAGAAATATTGCTGATGGAAGTTATATTTTACCATCAAAAATTTCCTGAACACTTATGCAGAGGCAACTACCCATTAGTAAAGAGATGATATTACTTTTTCCTACTCCATTGCAATGAAGATGTGCAAGCAATACTACAGAAAATCTGTTTTGACCAAGCACTAGTTTGTTCTGTGCTGTGAATAAGAAAGTAAAGGACTGGCATGGCTGGAAAAGAATTAGAAAAACAAAATACTGACAGACTCATTGTATTTAAATACTAAACCTTCAGTCTTCATTAAGATCAGTTAACTTAAGAAAATTAAATGTCAGGCATTACAGAGCTCAGGCGTGGACAACATCTCAGTCCCCAATGAGTTCCCACAAGCAAGTTCTTATTCTACAGAAGAAATAGGGTCACTTGATCTCAGGTCTGGACACTGACCTTCAGAGCCATTGACCTTGAGTGGCTGAATGTCACTAACATGAAGAGAAAGGACTACTTAGAGAGAACTAGAATGTTCACACCCTCCCACATCCTTTCCATATTCAGGGCACTTGAGATGGCCAGCCATGGAAATGAGTTGTTTCCTCTGAAAGGGAAGGATGCTGGAGAGTTGCTCTGAGTCCTTTCTGCAGGCTTGCACCGATGAATAATTGCTAGATACTATCTGGCTGCTCACATGTGGTGCTCAAGAAAGATGCCTCTTGGATCTTTTTTATTATCAAGTGAAACTCATCAGGTAGCATAAACTCAAGTACTAGAAAAAGGTAAATGAGACACTGCTCTGTTACTTACTCCCTACAACCATGCTGCTGTTTCTGCCTTGTCGGCTCTGTACTTGGACAAAGTTAGCCCAAGGATGAAAAACATCTGCGTGAAACTGAACCCATGCAAGAATCATGATGTGAGGAAAGCCGTTCTGAAGAGTGCAGTCTACTTTGGAGTTAGTTGTTGCACATCTGTAATTGATCAGCTGAATGTATAATTTAGAAGTCCTTTTCCATTCCTTGATTGTTCTAAGTTTGGACATAGCATTACTCATGAGTAATGCTTTCTATAAGCTTTGATTGGCTAGAAGACCCCATCCCATGCTGGCAGACGATGACACGTTACTCGGTTATTCATGCTTCACTTGCTTCCTGGCTGGACTACAAGAGTCTGATGTGTTTGGTCACCAGGCTTTCAGCACTTAGAACAATTCACCTACAATAACAAGCCCTCAGCCATGCTGTTTACTTTGAGTGCATCATCAGACCTGTCCTCAGCTGTCTACAATCTCTCGCCACAAGAAGATGGTTCTTCTCATCGCAGTGGGTTTTCTCCACAATGGCAAAAAACTGTATAGAGCTTAGTGTTGACAACTGCACTCATCTGTCCATGAAGACCATTCCATTTTCTCCCTATCTCCACCTCAGCAGGGTATCATAAATGCTGTCAAAAAAGTTGTCTGTCTAGGAAACAGAATGTTCTTGGAGACCACTCTAAGATAGGGAAATTAATATCCTGGGATATAAGGACAGTCACAAACCTGACCTTCCACTCAAAGTTCAAGGCACATTTATTTGTCTTCTAGCAAAAACACTGAGGCAACATAATTGTTTATAATCAAACCAACTCTACCAAACAGACGAGACTTCACTGCCCAAGCATCTTCCCTTGGGAAGAGGAGGAGAGAACAAACAGCATGCAGCAAGCTGGAAGTCATGCTGCTAAATGTATTTTGGAATGACTTTCCAATGCCATGCTAGTTCCATATAAAGAGTTCCATATAAAGAACTCTTGCAGAACTGAACAGAAAGTTGCTCACAGTTACCATGCTGTAAGCTTTTTTTGGTGCAACCTTGATTCCTGCTTCTTTGGAGAACATGTAAATGGCACTGAGGAAGTAAACACACCCTTTTCTTCCAATGCGTTTGTTTCCGCTACTTGAACATTTGCAATACTGTCATGGGATGTAACATGCAAAGTTGGCATTTTTCTCATATCGAAGTTTTTGTGACTGAGGCCCAGACCCTGCAAAAACACCCAAGTTCTCTGTGCTCAGCCGCAGACTTGTAACCCCCCGAACTCCAGCTTTTACTCCCTCTACCAGCTGCCAAACTTTTTGTTAAGCTTACATCTTTCCTATCCATGACGAGAGCTCTTAGGCAGACTTAACAAACACATAAACCCACAAACTAAAAAAGTGATTATCATACTGATAGGAAAGTGCAAAACCAAATACTAGTAGAGCAATAAAACTAAATGAAGGTAGTCCCCATGTGTTTGTGTTCTGCCTTTATGATGACTCATCTTCCTTCATCTTCTACCTCTTGAAAATTCAGGAGAAACCTTAAAATACTTAACACTTCAATTGCAAGACATTTTAGTGACAAATAGATTTATGTGCACTCAAAAGAAATACTTGCAGTGGAACCAGAATCTTGGAAACCTTGTGAAAGAGATTCCTGTCAAAGTTTCAGGGAAGACATAAGAGTAAATTAATTTCCATGTCTTGTTTTCCATAATATATAATTAAGTATGAACTTTTTTTAGAGGTCATAGATAATTTTCACCACTGCAGACAGTGCCATGCAAACACCAATTATAATTGACACCACATTTTCTCTAAAAATATATATATATTTAAGTCTAGCCACTGTTACTTGAATCTTATTTTCATTGTGACACCTTGTTAATTCCAGAGTCACCACTGAATCTTTCTTCACACTTTTTTATACTTTGTATGTTCGTGTCCTTTCCCAGCAGGTCTCATTATGAAGGCTGCAGTTGCCTGATGTGCTTGGAGCTACGATTCCATACTGACCCAATCCACAGTGTTTGCATGCCATCTTGGCTTCCCAGCCTCTTCAAGTGTGGCACTAATTTTGGGATGGAGAAGCTGTGTGTTAGCAAAAGGCAGGTACATCTGAAAAGATGCTTGCTGCCCTTTACAGAGGTGAGATTTTGCTTTTGCAAGGACTGTTTTCTCCAAACATCCACTGCTACAGTTTTCAGAGATCAATAAAATACCGAGAAACTGAAAATATATTTCAGAAGTTATCTGCAATACTGGTTTATTCTGGGGTGAACTGTGCATTGTGCATTGGGATTGTGTTCAGTTACTTTTATGCATCTAGAATACTCTGTGAGAGGAATTATCATTCTCTGTATTGAAATGTGAATTCAGTGTGTGTGTTATTTGACCATGTGCATAAATTTGTACATATCTGTACACAATGGTACAGAATTTCCAGCTGAATGCCATAATGCAAGGAATTATTTTTGTGATTTACTTGTACCACACTGTAATTTAAGAAAGTACAAGTAATTAGAAAAAAAAAAAAGACATATTTAGAATACTCATTCAAAGTAAAAAGCATATGACTAAAGCCAGGAAACTTCAAGGCAATAATTTATTTTTGAGGATGTGTTTTAGATTTTTTTAAAAATTTGTTTTACACGTAAATCCATTGAGAAAAGTAGTTTCTGGAGAGGAAAGAAATTAGACCTGCTCCATAGCAGCATATCCCTTTTTTTAAAAAAAAAATAATTAATTCCTCATTTAATTATAATCTTGTTTAGATTCAAATATTTTCATGGCCTATTTTTTGAAGGCAGTTATCTAACATTCTCACAGCCCCATATATCATCAAATAGAAGGTTAGAAATTACAAACAACAAATTCCCGACTATTTACTGACAAATAAAGCATAGTTTACAGAGTTTACTACAGATATTAATGAAAAATAATCTTGTGTGAAAGTACTTCCTTTCCTGTTTTACGTGCAAGGTGCAAATATATACTAAAATAACTTTTCTTTTACCATTTTATAAGAAAGAGATGATTGTCCAGCCAGATTTTTTGTGAAACTCAATGTGTTATGTGCTTTTTAAAAAATAATGAACAGAACTGTATGTGTGAAAGAATAAAGAGCAATTTTCACAGCATCCTTTTGTTTAAACAGATATTAAGAATAGCATCCTGAAAAATCTTCAGTGTGATACAGAAAATATGACCTAAAGAAAGATTAAACATAAGTAATTTATTAATTCTGCAAGTGAGTAAAGAAGAAGTTTTAGTCACTATTAGCCATGTTTTAAAGCTGTCTAGTTTCAGTCTTTCCTTTTCTGAACAATGATGTTATTTAGGCAGTTGAAAATCCCAAAGTAATTCGAAAGAAATATTGTTTTCCTTGGTGGCAAATACAGACTTCCTCTTAGCCCAAGAAACTGTAGAAGTCACCTTCTTCTTCCTCATCCCCAGTAAACCCATCTAAAATGAATGTGGTTAAGTCATGGTCCATGGTATTTCTTTATGTCTCTGGGTTTTTTATTAATTTTATATTTGCAAAGTTTCTCAAGAGGCAACAAAAGTAGAAGAATCCATATGGCCAAGAACACGGAGTAAATGCAATAGTAGGAATTGCTAAATTGCTAGCATTTAAGATCTTCAGAGCCATTTTCTTTCATCATTTCTCTTTCATCACGTGAACCTTCAACGAACTGAGTAATTTCATTCAGTGAAAGATTGTGAGGTAAATGAACGATGTGAGCATCAGTTTTGGAAGTGCCAAACTGAGGAGACATTTCTAGTTGTGCCTGAAAATATTGTATGTTGCCCCCCACTAGTGATATCGGAAAACCCCTCATAATATCTACACCCCTGCCCCCCATTAAATTCACAACATCTATGTTTATATATAGTTATTGCAACACGTTGTTTAACTATTACTGTAATCCCATCTTGCATTTACATCTCTGACACTGTTCTTCATGATCTGGCTGACCTTCTCAGGCTGCAGATGAAGAAGGACCCTTACTTCAATTGTCCTTTGTAGTTGAGAGAACAGTCGGTAAGAGAGGCTTCAGAAACTGGGAATTGTTGATTCCTCCTGCAAAGGGCATTTTGCCAGAGCATTCTGCTTTAGACTAATGGAAATTCTTGGACTAAATATATGCATGCATAGGACTGGAAAAATGTATCCGAAGCGTGTGTCTCTGTAGGAATCCAATTCGTCTAAAGCATAAAATTTGAAAACACTTTTTCTTTGTGACTCAGGTTGAAAATGACCATGAACATGACAGTCTATTTTATTGCACGGTTTTACCACGTTTGTATTTGCTAATCGATATTTGGCAAAGAGAAGAAAGAGACCATAAAGAGGAAAGACACATCCTTAAGTGCTTAAGGAAGGATGTGCATGAGTTTTTCCACTTGAACTTTAAGCCTGATCTTTCTGATGGCATACTCTATGTCTAAAGTAGAAAATGAAAATGTGCACCTGATAAAATAAGAAATAGGGATTTAAAAAAAGTGTAAAGTTTCACTTTCAGCTTTCCTTATTTTAAAGCAAATTATTTCAGTATCGATTCTCCAGTCTCACAGTTACCTCTCAATAAAATCTGTAAGAACAGCTGCAGACATTGTGAGATTTTAACAATGAATAAATAACACTTCTTCCAGAGCCTGGTGAAATTTATAGGACTTTTTCCCACAGTAACTGACTTGTTCAAATGTACTAACTCATGCCATGTATAAATATTCAGGGTTCTGTGCCTGTAAATGCGTACCTAATCGGGGCCAGCTGAAGGCAACTGCAGTTTCCTGCAGCAGTATGGACACTTTTCTGGGAAGACAGACCTAATTCACACACTCACATGCACAAATAGGGCTCAAAATCTCAGTGGTACTTCAGACTGCTTACCTGCCTTCAGTCTCTTTTTCTTGGTCTTTTCACTGGCTGCAAGGGGAATACATGCCAGCAATTCTGGTTACAGTTCCAGCAAATTCATTAAATGCAATGTGTTAAAAGCTGAAGCTCATGGCTGATGAGCTGTGCTGCTAGAACAAACCTTATCAACATTTCTTGGAATATCATCTATCTAGGTAACTAAAAAGGATGCCAGCATTTCTGGGAAAGTAATTTTTTTTCTTTCTTGTGCCATGTTACGCTTCAGGAGCTATAACATACTGTGAAATACTTGTGCTTTCCAATGGAAACTGAAGTAAAAGCATGAACAATTACAATGTCATTTGATGGGGTGTTCAAACTGAATCTAAACTTGACGGGGAGAAAGCACTTATTCTTCAAAACTGAAGCATATAGGGAGCATACAAAGATTTTATCACAAATGTGTGTAGCCATGCAGTGTGTGTCTGTGCCTCAGAGACTTGCAGATTATCTGTAGGGTCACTCTGGTTTGGATATGCCAGTAAAACATATCCACATGATGTGCAGGCTTTGCAGAGCCAGCAAGTGAGAGAGCCTGTGGGTTTTACACAGTTTTTACACTGTTTGTGTGCACTAGAACAAACTTTTTTTCATGTTTCTGAAGATATTTGCTGAGTACCTGTTCTCCATGGGGAGCTTCATCTACTTCATGGAAAGGAGGAACTAAGCCTTCCTGGGTGCCAGACCTGGATGACAGGGACATCGTTCTTTTTTGACACTGCTCTTCATCCTGGATGTTCTCATGTTTACAGCAAGTGAAAAACCTCCATTAAGGACATCTCAGCCATGTAATGCCAAAGAAAATCTTCATTGGAGTGTGAACAAGGGCAACTGTCTCCTGCAGTAACCTGCAAATACATGAGTTTTCATTGTAAATTAGATCAGTGATTTATTTGCCTCTTTATCATGGCCTGGAGGACAGAATTTCTACTACATGCTCATAACTGCATCTTCACTACTCTTAGCATAGCCAATGTCCGGGGAGCTGTGGCTCTCCATCCCCAATTCTTTGGGATTCTTCAGTGTTCATCCTTCTCTTTCTCCATAAACATTGGGCAACATCATTGGCTTCTGTTATTTCATGTTACCAAGGGTTTCCAAATTTGGCTCTGTCCCATGTCTAGTCTTTTGGATCCAGCAGTCTTCTGCACATCTCTTTTAAAATAGCTTGCTGTACTTCCATAAAAATTTGCTGCAAGAATTTCACTCTTGTGCCCTGTCTTTTCTGGTTGCCAGGCTTTCAATTATTAAGGTATTGTAAGTGCTCTTGTCAAAAACCATAAAGTAGTGCCTCTGGCATATGAATGACTACAAGATGTTTTAGAAGGTGTATATGGATTTTCCCATACACAGAAAAATTTTCCAGAGAAAAAGCAAAAAAAATTACTTTCAGTTCAAAACCATGACAATTTGTCTTAACTTCGAAATGTTCATGGCAAAATATTGCTTTCAATATACAGATACTGTTATTCAGTAGAGGGCATTCCTGTGTGCACAAACCTTGTATGGCACAGTACAGTCAGGCAAGATCATTTGGATTTAGGATGTTGTGCTTTTATAACAGTGTTATGTGAGTCTGTTTCCTTCATGTTTCTTTCTTGATGTACAATTCTATTGTATCACTGACAGGTGAACTTCTCATTCTGGGGACTTGTGAAGGCCGCGATAGAAGAAGGGAGTGAAAAGAGGGACTGACCCCACAGTCTTCTCCAGTGGTGAATGCTCTCGCCGTAAAAAAACACACCCCCAGTGTGAGTGGGAAATATAAATCGCCACCATCTGGAAAAAGGTAAAAGATTAAGCCCAAGCACCCTTCTGCCTTTCAAGTTATGCCGACAGGATTCGAGGAGTAAGTGAAGAGTCTGTGAAATTGCCTCTTTGAGATGCAGGACGGAGCAGGCGATGCTCCGCCCTCGCCGGCGGGCTCCCATCGGGCGGTGACTGCGGCCCCCCTCGACAGCGCAGCCTTTGTCCCGCCCTCCCCTCTCCCGGGACCAGCCCTCTTCTTCCTCCAGGGAATCAGTGTTGCCGCCGAGGGCTGTGCACTTACGGTTTGGCAAGCTTCTAAGGTTTTTCTTCTTCTTTTCCAAATTAAGAATTATATGTTAGAGGAAAAAAAAAAAAAAGATTAAGTGCTTATGTGGTGTTTCATCAATAGGTGAAGTTCCTGGTGCAGATAATGCCAGTTTAACAGAATTAAATAGCCATGAATATACCACGAATGCGTGGGTCCATAGTTCAAAGTGACCCCCGGTGCTGAAGGCAGGGAGGGCTGGCGCGGCAGCCCGGGCACGGAGGGGCACAGGGCAGGTCACCCCCAGCAGCAGGCGGCGAGAGGGGGGTGCCGGGGCTGCCGGGAGCCCCGCAGTGCCCGGTGCCGCCTGCGGGCCGCCGCAAGCCCGCCGGGCGCGGGCCACGGGCGGGCACCCGCTCTGGGGCGTCCCGGCCCCGCTACCGACGGGAGAACGGGGCAGGTGTACGACAGGTTTAATTTTGTGTAGAACTGTCGTCTCTGCTGCCCTCCGTAATTTCGGGAGTAGCTGATGAGCTGAAGGAAAATACAGCGAGAACTGTACTGTGTGGGAGAGAAACCAGGGACAAGAGGAAACGGCCGCAAGTTGTGCCAGGGGAGGTTTAGACCGTAGGTTAGGAAAAAGTTCTTCTCTGAAGTAGTCAAGCTTCCCAGAGAAGTGGTGGAATCACCATCTCCCTGGATGTATTTAAAAGACGTGTACATGTGGCACTTGGGGACATTGTTTAGTGGTGGACTTGGCGGTGCTGGGTTAGAAGTTGGACTCAATGATCTTACAGGTCTTTTCCCACATGAAGTAATCTATGTGTGTGCGATGGGAGTTACTGCCAATACCATTGTGCCAGAGTGTGCTCTGAAGATTAATGTACCTGTTGGTACCTAAAACTGAGTTATGTCTGTGTCCAAGTGCCAGGCTCACAGGGACCATGACACCTTTCCCCCTTGCCTATGTACCTCCCTTTCAGAGCTGTAATGGGTCATTTGGTTTCTCTTTTCTCCTATATTCTGGCCACAGTGCAGTTCACCATCCCCAGAGAGTCATGCCTTCTGTGAACTAACCTGAAAATGTTGACCAGTTTTCATTTGGGGAAAAAAAACGAAACTGAGGTTTGCCTTAGTTTAGTTGGAGCTAACTAGTACATCTGCACTGGGGATGCCTGGGACACAAAGGTACCAAATGAAGAAAAGAGCAAAATAAATGATTAAAATGTCCTTAATATGCTTAATATCATCAGATGACATCTTGTGTTACTTTGTCCTCTATTCCAGATCAGTAACAAATGCATGAAATGAGCACAGCCCTCAGAACAGGTTTCTCTGGGGTTTCCTAAACAGCCCACCTCCACTCTGGAAATCAACTCTTCACTCTTCCTAGTTGTCCCTCCCTTTTAAGCCTACCTTGTTTGCCTATACAAGAGCCTTAATGTTCTGTTATATAGCATCTTAGTTTTCAGATGTGAAACTCAGCATTTCTAATTAACATAAAATCTTATGAGATGCCCTGGAAATTTGTGTGATAATTAAGAGATTAAAAAAATCAGAATTTGAACTCAAACTTCATGTCTACATCAGTGTGTTTCACAACAAAGTTTCCTTTCTGAAGCTGTGATTAAGAAAGGGGAGGCAAACCTTTTAGCCAAGACCACATTCACTAAAGCTGCTTTAGAAATGAGAAGTACTCATTCTTAACCTCAGTAGCATTTTGGAGGATAATATCCTCTAAAGCATAAAAGCCTTTCACTCCACATTGATCCCCATGGGGAATGAGTGATGTGAAGTAGATTTTACCAGAAGAAGGTTTTTACCTAAAACACTTATTTTAACACCTATTGCTAATTCAATAGTTGTAGGGATGATATCTATTGTTTCAATTGTCTGCTGCTCTTGGCTCAAAATCCATTGTTTCCAGCTTGCCCAATCAGTACAAATTTAGTAGTTAATAGTAATTGCTAATCTATGCAGTGAAGAAAGAAAGAATAATTCAACATATCAACAGCAATGTGATGTTTTGGCATTATGTATAGTTACAGTTATAGTATATACATAATTTTTAATGTCAGTTTGAACTTGGATATAAATTTGCTATATCCTTCCCGTTGGTTTTTCTGATGCATATTATATGTCTAAATATCTGAGCTGACATCACTAAGAACACATTTACCCCATTTTTAAACAATTAAATGGACATCTCAGGATAGGAAATCCATCCAAATTTCCTCATCTACTGGTGGAAATAAATTACTGCTCTCAGAAAGCAATCAGGCAATGAAATGAATAGTTTGGGTCTGCCACCTCACCTCCAGACAAGTAAAATTAAATGCGATGGATCACTTGCTTACTGCTGCAGGATCATTCAGGTGAGCGAATACATTTTAGCTTAAATGAGGAAGTGCTGCACAGTTCAGTCATCAGTTTAAAGTGTGCTGCAATTCTATGTGATGTACTTTGAATTTAAACAAGCACCATCAGGTGTATTCCTTCTGCTGTTTAGGCTCTGGAGGGCCCTTACATGATAGTTGGTGATGAAAAGGAAGATGTTCATATATGCAAGCAAAGCAAACAACATCATGTTATTAAGAAGTGAAAATTAGGAAAGATTAAAATATATTTAATTAGCATTGTTTATTCCATGGGGTTTTTTGTGAGGAGAAATAGGACATCTAGAAAAATGCTGTAAACGCACTTAAAATTTATTAATTAAATCTGTTTCACAATGATTGGTAAAAAAAAAAAAAAAAAAAAAAGAAGACCAACTCCCTTTGTATTTTGCCCACTTTTGGTTCAGTCAGAGAATTTTAATGACAGGGAAGATAGCTTTGCTGCCTTTCTCAGTATTGTGAAGCACTATTTTTCCAAGGAATTGTCCTTGCTTCCAAGCACTAGCCTGTCCTGTT
This sequence comes from Aphelocoma coerulescens, assembly GCF_041296385.1. NCBI lineage: Eukaryota > Metazoa > Chordata > Aves > Passeriformes > Corvidae > Aphelocoma > Aphelocoma coerulescens. The sequence goes on from NC_091015.1 coordinate 128,792,471, forward strand.
TGTGCTAAGAATGGTGGCAGCCTACTTTATCGCACTTTTCCTTTGTCTGAGTCACCTACTCTTTCTTTGGTTCCTTTTTATTCAGGATGGGAAAAGTAAACTGTGGACCAGCAATAAGCTAAGCATTTATCAGACTTGTAGGAAAAGTTTTGGCTTAAATGGATTTGTGTATTACTAGTGAAATAGCCATTTTTCAACAGAATATTTCTACCAAGCATTGCATTGTTTGGAGATACATTGTTATCCAATACCTTTCTGATATATGTTTATCAAAATGACTGCAAACTTCTGTGTTTTTTTCCCTCACATTTGTGTGGAATCGGGAGGTTGATGGTATCACAGATGTAATTTATTCTGCCGATATCTACTCAGGATAAATCCCCTTTCTCCCAAATTGTTGGCTCTTTCTACCAAAGCTGTGACTCATGTCAGTAATTCCTTGCTGTACTTTGCTTAAAAGCATATTCCAGGGAGGCAAACAAAAATGCTCTCCCACACCTGAGAGTTTGCACTGATTTGGCAAAGGTGCTAAAAATATTTTTCCATTTAGCTTTCTATTTTGTTGCTTTTCATTGCTCTTGTTGTGAGTTACAGTTTTAGGCCAAGTGGTTAGTTCTCTCTGACTGTGACAGGCTGAAATAAATATATCTGGAGACAAGTATTCCTTGTAAGAAAGAGTCTTTGAAGTCTTTGTCTCTCGTAAATGGGCATCATTTACAAGCCACGAGAGTTTGAAAATGGATCTTTTCATTTTTGCTGTCAGTGGAATATTGTTTGGCTGTTAGATTTTAGTAACATTTAGGTGCCAGACAGCAAAGCTGATGAGAAGTGTGGTAGAAGAGCCAAGTGAAGGCAGAGTGTGCTGGGTCTTTGTGCTGTAGCTCTGGTGAACACCACAAGCAGAGCTTTACCCTTGCTGTGCCAGCCAGGCATAAGGCAGCAGCAAGGCTGAGAGTCTGTGAGAACCCAACACTGTCCTGGTTCCTAGACACACCCTGAAACCACAATATACCAGGCACTGCTGCTGCTCATACACATTTGATTAAACATAAAGGACAAAACCAGAAGTTTCCTGCTCCTTTTTCTTTCTTGGTACCCTTTGGAAGCTCCGAGTCTCAGCCAGACAAAGGGAAAAACTTCAATTTTTACAGCTAGTTCAGATCTTTGACCAAAGTAGCTGATATGTTTTATGGGCAAGCTTAAAGTGAAGTAGGTTCCAAGCTACTTATTACAGACACAGCTTAAGTGTTTTTTACAACCTCCTGGTTGAATTAGAAAAAGATCACAGACCTGTTTGTTTAATCCCCTTTCCCAAATGTCACAATTTAATAATCAAGATTTTGGAAAATTTAGTCCTTTAATGAATAACAACACATAAGCAAGAAATCCTGTCTTTACTTTGTGGCCTTCCTCCTTACTCCTGCAGTGCTGTTGGTAGGCAAGCATTCCTTACACATCATTTTCTCCAGATAACCTAAGTTCCTCTTTTTGCTTTCTCTGTCAGTGACCTAGAGCACTAGGGTAGTTCCAGCTGTGTCTCAGTTTAAGGCAAACTGCCTTTCAATCAATTCTGATTTTATTTTTTGGGGGAAATAAGGATGATAAAAAAGCTTCAAGGAAGATTCTCAGTGACCGAACTGTCTCTGAGACAATTTTAAAGTTGCATATGAAAAATACTAAGGATATTTTTCTAATAAGAAAGCAAAGAAACCAGAAGCAAAAAGCTGGAAACATAAAAATACTAGGACAAAGAAAAGGCTCATGCACTTAAGAATTAAACATGTACAACCTGTCTCTTGCATGCAGTATCAGCTAATGTTAAATGCTTCTTTTTTTGTATTTCTATAGAAAGGGGACATTTCCTATTAATAGTACAAGAGCAGCACAATACTGCAAGTGTAGTATTATCAAAATCTTCTAATAGCAGCCTGCTGTACTTCCCTTTTAGATATTTTATCAGGTTATGTTAAGAAGTATCTGAATGCATCTGTGTTGCAATAGTATTGAAGGAGCTATTTTAAAGGTATTTTGCATGTGGAATACAAATCACTAGAACTAGTTGTTATCATTAATGTCACTAGATATGATGCCATCTCCAAGATGGAAACACCTTTCATTTCTAAAGCATACATGATGAGAATTTATCCCAACAATGCATCCGTTGCCATTATGTGCGGTTGAAGTAATTTAGGTTTTCCATTGTGGCATGTGTAGCATAATTCTCAAATTATGGGGGTTGTTCCTTATGTAGGAATTCTGTCTGCTCCCTCTTGATCCTTACATAAAGATGTGGTATTTATTTTCCTGATTCTTACTTTAGTTATTGCAGTGGCTTCTAACTTCCGTGTAAAAGTATGTTCCTTCTTTGGAAAGAAGGTTGTAAAAAATGCAAATGAGAGGAAATAATTGATTAGAAAGTAATTGTAAAATCTTTGCAAAACAGAAAATCAGCTGCCATGAAATTATATATTAAAGAATTATGTATATTAAATAAACACCACCAGTTTACCAGGTGGTAAACAGATGTGTGTAAGGCAAGCAGAGTCTTATGTAACATGGCTTAAATATTGAAGAGGAACAATTTCCTTCTAATTTCCATTCCTGCATGGTCCCACAGTATGGTCTCTCATCTCCTACTTTTGCAGGCATGTTTAGAATCATCAGTCTTCTCTTACGTGGGGACTCTCAGATTTGCCAGTTTAGCAGTCACGGCACTGAAATTCCTTCAGCTCCCAGGGAAATACAAGCTATAGATAATGAGGGCTTTAGATAACGAAGTAGACATCAGGTCTAGCCTGATTTCCTACTTTTAATTCATGTGCTGTCAGACTCTAAGTGGCTTTCGAAGATCTTTTCAGGACTATCACACTCTCTGGCTTCTTTTCCTGTTCTGTAGGAAATCCTTATTTCCGGTTACCTCCTAGCATATCATCCCAGGCAGACAGACAACACGATGGACTCTTGAGCCAGCTCTACCCAGCCCATTCTGTTGCAGAAAAGAAAGTATCTTTAGGTGTGTAAATGCAGTCAAAATGCATATTGGAACTATTGATGTTCCATGTGTTAATTACATTTCTGAGAAAGAAGCAATGGAGGAAGCAACTGAGCAGCTGCTAGAATGGCCCTTCCACCAACACAGTGCACTTGATCGATGAACAGCCGGGACGTGTGGAGTTTATGAAAGCACTGAGCAATGCCTCGTGACGCTTTAAATCACTGCTACCTCAGGCACTGCTGCCAGCTCAGATTAGTTAATGATGTGGAAGACCACCTGACCATTTATTTGGCTTCAGCAACAGTTCTGAGCAATGGTAGAAGGCAATTAGAGCTGGATTAGTTATTTTTTAAATTAAACAGTCATTTTTTTTTTAGCAGTCTGTAACATCCTAAAGAATCTAGAGTATTGAACAGAGACATTGTAGAAAGAGATTGCAGAAAGAAACTAGAAAAATCCATAGTAGTAATCAATGTAGAATTTTGATCTGTTAATAACTGGGCTCTTTGCATTGATTCAGGCCTTTCTTCCTCATTAAATTATATGAAATATTAAAAATCATCAGGGAATATAGAAAGTAATAACATTTCTCTAGGTGTAAAAGTAAAGAGATGAAAATTATTTTTCTAGTTACCATGAAAAATTGTAAAAGCATGAAGTCTCCTTTTCCCAGGACTAGTAATTATGAAAAACACGGACAGTACGTTTATACACAGTTTATGCAGCTTTCACTATTTTTTGTGTTTCTCAGGGTACAAGTAAGGTCAAAGTCAAAGGTAGTGACAGAGAAACAGGGAATTTCCTGATTTGGCACTGGAAGTGCCAAATCTATCCCTCCACAATTGTCCCATTACCTGTGGGAACTGTGAACGAAACATCTTTCTAGACAGAGGCTGAGAAAATACAAATTACTCATAAAAAAGCCTTCAACAATTGCAGGATTTGGAAATACATTTTTCATTTTAGTATATAAACCTAGCCTCAAATTAGCTTTGGATATTCTTAGAGTGTGTTCTATAAAAGCCATCCTTCAATAGAGGGATCAGGCCTTTAGAAAGATTGAGGGTTTTTTGGGAATGTTTTAAAATTTAGTGGGGCAATGCCAGTTCAGGTGATAGAGCAGAACAGGCTATCAGAATTTCTGGGAAATCCAGTTGTTTCTATGATTTGCTGCAAGTTGCACCTCAGTGTCTCGAGGCTTTTGTTACATGCTTAAATATATAAATGAAGAACTTGAGCATATATGAGAAACTGTAATAATGACTTATAGGGAACACATAATGAATTTGGGTGGAAACATTGACTTCTGAAGTAAAAGGAACTAAGTATTGTCAGAGAATGAAATTCATGAGAAATCAAAGTTCCATATCCTTGCCTCTTAAGGTTTAGTCAAAGATTTAGATTACAAAGTGACCAAGAGTCATTCAAATGTTTCTTTCTCAAAATGCTTATAATTTGAATACGATTAATGTTCTTCATAAGATACCCAGTACTACAGCTTCCTTTATAAGAAAAACGTGCTCTGAAGAGGTATGCTGTACCAATAGGCATAAAACAAGAGCAAGAAACCGACATCACAGATTATCTCACTATTGGTGCAGCAACACAGGTCTTTCTTCATCAGTTTTGCAGAGAACAAGGAGTGAGAAAAAAAGAGAAAAATTAAGATAAACTGTATTCCAGTCTCATTTGCAGATTCTGTAGTAATAGAATTTCTCCTGTAAAAACGTTTTTGTCCTGGAGGAGTTACAAATAAGATGAAAGCCTCAAAGAAAGAAAGGATACATTTCTCAGGAGTTGTTGATAACTCTGAGATACTTCTTAAATGGCACACTACATTTCAAAATATGAAGATAATTTTCTATTAAAAAATAGGAACACCATCCAAATGCATCTTCTGAGCTTTAATAGGAAGGTTTTGGCTTACAGTTTTAGAACTGTATTACTGGATCTATCACACCTCTTTTCTGTACAAAAAAGAGAAACTACTCCCCCCAAACACCACCACTACTAACCAATTCCAAAACCTGAAACTATTTTCCTGGTATTTTCATGGAAAAGAATGAGTTACTGACTTCTAGGACTGATAAGAAGATCTAACAGATCACTGTGAGACTTAGAAAGTATAAGCTTTACAAATTCCTTCTTGAGACAAGCAGATTAGCCTGAAAAGAATAAATATGGAGCCAAAAGTGCCCTTGGCTGAGGTTGCAGCAATACAGAATAAAGTTTTTCAGGGTGGCTGTGAAGAATAGGTGAAATATAGCTTAGAAAATAGGGTCTTATTTCCTTTATATTATTCTTAATCTATTCATGTCCTGCCTATATAATTGGTGAACTTATAACTGCAGATGTAGGTGGTAAGGTTGATATACTATAGTTAAAGAAACTGAAAATAAGAAAAGGATCCTGAAAAGAGAGCCCTTACAGTGAGCTCCTTGCCTGCAAATATTTCATCCTGAAACCTTGGACATTTAAATGATGGATAGTCCACCATATATTAATGTCACTAGCAGGTGACACTACTTCAAGTGGGAGTCTCATTTCACAAATCATTTTTAAATACATTTTTCTCACCTCAGAGCTCTGTTCTTAAGATCTGCAGAACCAGCAATGAAATTATGCACTAAGATATTCAGGCCCACAATACATTCACAAAATATAATGTCACGTCAATTTGCATTGACTCCTGTAATCATACTTAAAAATGATCATAGATCTTGAGCCAAATTGTAACATTCATATTGAATAAGGGAATCCCAATACTCAACATATTTGCCTGCAATTGAGAAAATGATTGGTATTTGCAGGAAGCAATTTAGACTTTACAGTCTCATTAATAGGAAGAAAATAATATTTAATTACTCATCAGCTAGAGAGTTTTAAAAAATATAAATCAATAAACCTTGCTTTCTGAAGAGCCAAATTTCAGAGAGCTTTCTCCTTCTGCCAGCTAAAATTTTCCCTGTATTATCTACAGGTACATGAAAGATTTTATTGAATGCATGCATACTTTGGAAATGCTGTGCACTCTTATAAGTATTTGTATCTGGGTGCTCGTAAGCGTGTGTTTAGTTAAGTGCAATTGAATTATGATGGCAAACGTGGTCAATAGATGACTGTTAAATGTTCTCTGTAATTCCTTAGAGTTTAATAAACTAGGCTTTGTAGAGTCACTATTCTGCTATGCAGTTTATTTGTTTTTAAATTAAGGGAATTATGAACATTTTAAGTTAGCATTTTCTGAAAATTTACATGAGGATTGATTTCTATCAATTAAGTTCCAGCACATATTTTGTGTAACAAATCTCTGAACTTCTGCTATAGGGGAGTATTTTTGTTCTCTAGGACCTTAAGATTATAATTTCATTTAAAAACAGTTGAAGAACATGGGTGTTACTCCTCCAAATATAAGGAGATATTTCACCCATGATTTTCCAAGAATACATGAGGTATTCCTCCTGTCTATATTCTTTCTCCCATGATTAACTACTGAATTGTGTTCCACAGTAACAGACAGGATACCTCATTTAAGTTTCGTTCTGGAAGCAAAACAGTCTGTGTAAATTTGACAGTGTGACATGAAGTCAAACATCTGTTCCTGGATTTACGGACTTTTATTGAGACCTCGACAAAAGCAGCAAGACACCATGAAATAAGAGACTGGGTCGTGACTAAAAATCAGTGGTTTTAGGCTACCTCATTGAAGTTTCAGTCTGAAAACAGTACAGTCCATGCAAAGTTGTTGCTTGGTTACTCAACATAATGCCTATGTAATTTTAAATGTTAGTGATTTTTCAAAAGTTACTCAGAAAATTGCAAAACATAAAAGACAGTTGTGAAGAATTAAATGGCATGCTGACCAATGTAAAATAGCATACAAGAAATAAATTTTTTGTCAAGAAGTATACATGATTTAACATGTTTTTTTTTACTGAAAATGTTCAATTAGATGGCACTTGAGGTCTTCAAAATACTTTTGGTTTCAATCCTTTTTCTTCTCACCGAAGGCTTCTTCCATGCTCTCAGGGAACTTAATGTAAGACTCGAGGAATAGCACCACTTTTCTAGGAAGGAAACTGATGAGACAAACTTCAAGTTAGCCTATTTTTTTTTTTTTTAAGAAAAAAGTATTCTATAAATAAAGAAATCACAAATACATTATATGTGCTCAATACTTCTAATGTCTGGCAATAGCATTTTTGGCACTTCAATGTTATAAATGGGGAAAACAAATGACAGACCAAGACATTTTGTGAAAGCCCAGCCTGCAGTGGTGGCAGGGACTGGAAGCAGACCAGGCATTGCTCACAGTGTACTGTCTTTGGAAAAGTTTTGAAATTTCTATACTGAACTGCAGTTTAAGACATTTATTAGACACAGAAGGGGCCAGAGGAATGTTATTCACCTAAATTATTAAAAAATCAAACCCACTGTTTCTTTAAAATTGGGTAAATATAACTGAATTGACTGCAGGAATATTAACTAAAGGACTGGTTTGACTAAACTGATTTTACAGGCATATGACAAAGGAAAGAAGGTAATGCTAGAAGTCAAATCACATGCTCACATTTTCAGACCAAGTAAGTATACAGCTGGAGGCATGATTAAATAAAATTTTTCCTTTTTAATTGCATCCACGATCCTGCTGGCTGCATACTCTGGATCATAAACAGGAAGCAAACAGGGTTTTCTGTAAAACAAGAAAAAAGGGTTATGGAATGATGAAACTTTACTTTTGAGGTAAATACACACACATACATAATTTAAAAATTTATGCATTTTCCCCCTTCCCCTCAAGTATTCTTGGAAAGGCATCTCCAAACCTTTTTCCTTCTGCTATCATCAAAATAAATTGAAAGCACTTTGGTGATGTTGTGAATTTAATGACTTTTTTGTAAGATGACCACAATGAAATTGATGCCCACAGTAATTCCAGCTTTGGAAACTTCCAAGCTTAGCCATACCATATGCTATTCTATGCATCATTGCTCTCCAGCAATCCTTTTCTGCTGTAAATGCTGAGGTGACAGCTAAACAGGACCAGGCTTGCCACCAGCCAGGAGAAGGGCTCTGCTCTGCACACATACACTGCTGCACGATGATGGATGGTGCAAGCAGGAGCAGAGCACTGAGAAACCAAGATCACTGGTCCTGCACTCCTGCAACTGCTCATTCAGAGCTTGCAGCCTCTCCCATCACTGCAGCCACAGAGCCACGCACCAGACACCATCACCACAGCCATTCTCACTCAGAAGTACAGTACCTGCCAGTACAGACAGTGGGGCACAATTAATAAGGACAGGTCATGGGTATCCCGACAGCCATAACTGTAATTACACTGTAAGATTACTTACTTGGGACAGAGAATATCCTCAGTTCCCACTCTCTTGACAAATAAGGTTCCATTAATCCTTAAATACTGCTGTGCATCCCTGTTTCTTGACTGTGAGGTTATTACACAGTCCCTGTTATTAACTGTATACAACACTTACATTTCTTTATGTCAAAAGACGTGTTTTTTTGTGCCAATAGGGCAAAAATACTGAATTGAAAATCAAATCAATGAACCAAAAACTGTATATGATATACCTGGTGAGTGGTGATTTTTTTACATATGAAATAGTACAAATCTAAGTTTTACTTACTTGCTTTTGAAGCCTTTACTTAACCTAGTACTAATAAAATAAGGACAAATGATTTTGATTTTAATGCCACGCTTTCCTCCATGATACAATTCTGAACTTATGGCTTCCATCATTCCAATGACTGCACTCTTACTTGCACAATAATCTAAAAAGTGAAGAAAGAAGAAATATCCAAAATGTCGAAAGTACCACAGTAAAAGTGATATACAGAATCAAATTCTTGGTAATACAATTTAAGCCACAATATTATTTAATTCTGTCATTAGCAGTCTTGTAACTAGTGTTTTAAGCATATTGGTGATGCTAACTGGAGATTATTGGCTCTTCCCACGAATAATACACAATTGCCTAAGGATAAAATTAATCCTTTCAGAGGAGGTTGGTTTTTTTTTTTTTTTAGTGCACTATGGAGAATTATAGGAAGATGAGCTTATTCAGCATTTGCTGTACATTTCCAGATACTCTTATACAAACCAGGCATTCTTTCAGTTCAGAATGTCTTCAACTTTTAATATCACAGGTTACATTTCAGAAAGAACTATTTCTAGTGGTAGAATATAAATACCCTACTTATAAATGCTGTTTCAGCCTATTACTTCTGATTTGCCCTGCAACTGCAACACCATTTTGTTTGTCCAGGAAGACTGAATCTTGTATGATTTTTATTGTTTCATGAATGTATGGGACTCCATACTTGGAGATGATCAACACTTGCCCTCACACAGCCCTGTGCAACCTGATCTAAGCTGGGCCTGGTTTTTGGGGGCGGATATGGACCAAGCGACCTTCAGAGATTGCTTCCAACACAAATTATTCTACAATTTTCCAATTGTTAGAAACTATTTTAATATACTGCCTTACACAGCATTTCCTAAAACTTTTTCAAATGTGTGTGAAAATAGTTGTTACATACAATGAAATCCAATTTTGCTAAAAGACTAACTTCAAAGACGGGCATAAGAGGTAGTTTGCTATTCTTCAGGAATTCACCCACAGTGAATGAGGGAACCACACAGCCTAAAAATACATCTCTAAGGTGTAAATGATTATAATGCATGGATGGGCAGGCCCACTCCCATAAGCCTTAATTATATGGTGAAAGCTGATCACGACTTGTATTATCAATACCAATTATGAGCCCTCGATAGTAGGGTCCAAGAAAAGTGATTAGTGTGTAGATCTAATTTGTAATGGCAGTTGACAATACTTACCTGACGCCCTGTAGAGTCCCAGTAATCCAGCTGCACTGGCTGTGCTAACCAGTTGCCCACGGTTACAGGCCACCATGGCTGGAAGAAAGGCCTTGCAAGTCTAAAAGAACATAAATATATTTATTTAAAAATCCCCTTTATAAATAGGCATAACAAAAATGTTTCATTCCAAAATTATGCTGTACAACCTGGCTTGTTTTCTGGGCCTTCAATATACAAGAAGCACAACTGACCTTTTATCTCTGTAATGGTTTTTAAATGAGAGACAGCACTTCCTAGAAGTTCCCTCTGTCTGAACATCTAACAGTATTAAAACATCTTATTAAAAGCAGCAAAGTTTGTGTTTTCTCTGCTTCCTGGTTCCTCATGATTTGTCTATCTGAAACTATTGCCAAAGGTTCGGTACACAAGAGGGAGCTAGAAGTCAACACATTAAGGAGAGTTCAGCTGTCTGTGGGCCCTTTTTGTATCAAGCTGAACTGCCTGACAATTGCAGCACTCCAGGACACCACTGTGGGTGATACTAACTGGGAAGAGTGCTGGTGTTTGATGAAGGGGAAGATAAGAAAAACAGACAAGAGCAGTAACAATTTTTTTTCAATAGCTGAGTAATCCTATTAGACTCCATATGTGAATGCCTAATACATCACTATCCTCCTGCCCTGTGTTTATTCAGACCTGTCAGGAGGAACACCTCTCCCAGTAAGTTTTCTTCAAGTATTTGGAAGAATGATGCAGTGTGGCTGGGGAATACTTAGAGGACTTCTATCTGCAATGATTTTCCATTGAGAGCTGCCTTTTGACAAAGGAGTTGCAATGCTATATTGTTCCCTGATGCAGGCTGTTCACTCAGGCATGTAAACAAAAAGTGCAAGAGTAGTAACACAAGTAGCAATAGTAACACTCTCTCACAAAAAAGCCCTCCTCCTAAAGTGTGCTGAGACCACAAATAACTGCAAATTCATTCAGAGGTAAGAAAACAGAACAAATTCTTACTGGCTAGATATGTTCTTTAGTCAGATGGTGACTAGGAATGAAAGCACAGCCTGAAGACTGACATCAACATGTGCAGCATAAAATCATGGAATCATTTAGGCTGGAAAAGACCTTTAAGATCATGGAGTTGAACTCTAAACATAACACTGCCAGTAAACCATGGTCATGTCTCCCTGAATGCTGCAAGTCTCTTAGGCAAAGCCTTCTGATGCCAGGAAACATGAGGAGCGGGGAAGTCACATGCCATCATGTCAGCACTACCTTCAGCCGCAGCTGTCACAGGCAGGGCATGTTTCACGATACAGTTGCACAGACTTTGATTTACCAGAGTGCCCAGGCAGGTTTGTGTTAACATTACTGAGACATCCTGGGGAGACTGTCAGTGTGGTGTGTCTTCAATTACAGGATGATTATGACAACATATATTCCCCAACCAGGGTCCTTCACATTCCTATTCCAAGCTGAGTTTTTAAGGTAGATGCCATCATCATGATTTTCACACCAGAATACTTGTCTGTACCTTTTGGTCGTTCAGTAGTAAAAAAGCCACAAAAACTTTACCCAGACTTGAGAAAAAAAGTTGAGTCTCAGGGTCTTTTCAAAATCTTCATCTGTAAGCTCACAGAACTTTTTCGTAAGAGCTCTGCCAGCATTATTGATTAGAATAGTAACATCCCCAACTTCTTTTCTAACCTGAATAAAAAGAAAAAGGACAAAGAGAAAGCTTTAGAAGGTATCACTGCCTCTTGTGCTTAATTTATGGAAACATTTAGTAATATTTGCAATAACTGGTGTGCATGAAAACATAAGTATGTAAGAACTGTTGTAATGCATCAGATCAAAGATCCATCTAAGCCCCCTAGCCCTTGTCTCATGGTGGAAAGCAATGAATAAAGGACCTGGGCTCTAAGGTCTCCAGTGTACTCAATTTCCCCATGCTACAACTTAGGATCTTTTGAGAGGTATAAGGTATCATATATAGATGTGTTTAATATATCCTAGTGATTCTCCACCCTGCCTCACTCCCCAAATTTGTCTAATTTCTCCCTGAACTCCAGAATACTTTTGGCTTCCACAAAAAACTAAGTTAAAAATTGACAAAGCTTTAGTGTGCACTGTGAGCACACTTTAACTGCAATCAGAACATTCCTAGTCCCCTGTTTTTAGTATTGTGAGAACCTGCATTCCTCTGCCAAGCCTGCTCAACCCCCTTTCCGTATAATTTTTACTAAACTGGAAAGAATTCAGCTCAGAGAACTGAGGGTTACCAACGCTCTGAGTACAAAAGCATCTACCATGAAATAGATAGATAAAATTTCCATTAGCTCCATTTGCATTTGCTTTCATAAGATTTTGTGCCATGATTCGGATTTATATCAAAGCAGATGGCCAAGATTTACTTACAGCATGAAGAATCAGCTAGAGGTGGATGGTTATCTGGGGTCTCAAAAAAAATTTTTAGGTGTCTGTTAATTCTTGTGTTAATGTAATTTCTATCAGTTTTCTGTAAGTCAGGTTCATAGTCTGTTTTTGTGCTCTCAAATGCCCCTTAAGACTGGCATATTTTCTATACTTTGTTCCTTGATCATCTGTTATAGTAAAACACACATCCTGCATTTATAGGCCATCAGATTCATGTCTGATTTCCTTCAGAATTCCCAGGTGGACATTGCTTGTTCCTGAAAATTAGTTGCTGTTCACTTGACCAGTTTGTTCTAAAACCTCTTCTTTAGGGACTTCAATGGTCTCTTTTGTTTACTAGAAAGAAACTAAACTTACATTATGGGATACTTAGGTTTTTCTGCAGTGAGTATACCAAACAATTAATTTAATTTTCTTGCTATTGCTTTCTCTTCTGTGTCCAAGCTCAAGACTTTTCTTACTACCAATAAAAAATTTGTGGATTAATTTCCAAGAGTAGAGGAGGCCCATAGTTGAAAAACTCTCCAAGAAAATTTCTGTCTCCTCCATGACTGAACAATACATGCAAATATCTGTGAATATGTTGGTGTTGTTAACAATAATTTGACACAGTAACAGCAATTTTTAAATTTTAAACTGTTCTTTAAGTTTCTGTTGGCAGGTCAGTCTGTGCACTTCAGAACAGTGTTTGCTGGTGTGGGCACAGCAAATTCCGCAGGTTGGAGTCCTGTGGCTGATTTGGCTAATGTGTTTAGAAAATGAAAATTACCTGAGGGCACAAAACAAACCTGTTGAGACTCTGCTAAAATGCGAGCAAAAAAATAATTTCAAAATGTTCAGTATGGACAATGAAGTCCAACAAAGAAATTAACTACATAAGCTTGAATTAGTCGTTTTGGTGCATGTCTTTGCAAGGAACAGATAGTATTTATGGGAATAGGGGTTTAATGCCAATTTAAAATGGTATTTTTTTTAAAGATATTTGATCTTGGTAAATTCTAAGATAAGTGGGGATTTTTGTACTTGCAAAAGGAAATGTCAAGAAAAATTGCTGTTTGATTTATACTATCATTCCAAATAAAGATCAAATGTCACATTTGAAGTACTGCCCCCAAGTTGCTCAGACAGAAATTTCATCTCACTGTAAAGTGATAATAGATATTAAGATTGCTGGCCCAGAATTTTTGCATCATTATCAATGGCTCACACAGGTGACGGAGTGGCATCATCTGTACTGACCAAGCCCCTGGCAAAGATCATCCTCCTCGAATAATGTGTATTGTGTCAGCACAGCACAGAACACTCAACACCTTGCTCATGTCTGCAGACATACTATTATGGTACAATAAATATGTCCTGATTACTGCCCAAGTAATACCGAGATACCACCTGTGGTTCTTAACATCTAGCACTGATGGCCCCAAGTGGAATTTTTTTCTCTACAGTGTTAGCAAGCTGTGCCCCACGTGCTACTTATGAGTGTGGGTAAAAGAATGCCTTGCTGGTTGCAAGCATGAGAATTGCAGTTCCAGATACTTACAGATCCTGAATCCAACTTACCTTTTAGATGGACTTTTCCTCAAGAACATTTCTTGAGGAAAAAAAGTGTTCCAAACCTTCATAACCTCGCTCAGAAAGACTTAACCTGATTTGGTTAAAACTAAAAGCAACAACTACAAACCAAAGAGCCGAGACTCACCACGTCCCCACCTTTCCACTCACAACTCATGGAAAATTAATGTGACATTCCAAGTCTTCTGAAACAATCTATCAGCATTTGCATCATGAAATAATTTAGCTAACTTCTCTGATGTATGCCTTCGGACACAGAATGTCAAAGATGTGACTTGTGAGTCATGTATATAAGTGTGTACATTGAGAATTTAACAAAAGTTTACACTTGGATGAAGTGGCAGAGTGGCTAACTGATTATAAGTGAAGTTACACTGAGAAGCATTTTCAGGCAGCTTAAGGAAAAGTGAAAATTAATAATATTAATTCAATGTCCAATTTCTGAGCTATGACAATAAAATAATAGTTTACAAAGCATAGGTCAGCACAGCAGAAGAGTTTCATTGAAAATGGAGCTCTTCTCTATCTTATTTTCCAGCTGTATTGATCAAAAAATGAACTGAAGCGGAATCATCAATTTGGCTGGAGATCAGCCACATCCGAATGACATTTCTGAAAACATTACATCCCATATCACCTTAAAGAAATATGGTTTCCTTAACAAATAGGCAAAGGAAAGAATCCCCCTTGTACAATATCCACTGACTGTTCTGTTCTTTTAAAATTATGTATTGATATCTTAAAGGACCTTTAAAGCCTACATAAGATAATATATGGAGATAATCTCTGCTGCATGCTTTACCATACTCTTAGTCTAAATTTTGCGATCTCACAATGAAGACTAGAAATGGATAAATCTCAATGGAACTGATTAAACCCAGTTACTTTGTTGCAACCATAGTTTAAGTTCCATCTAGAAACTACTTTTCAAAAGGAGAAAGACATTGTCCTTCAGGATTGCTTCCTTCTAGGAAATAGTATGTTTTCTTAAAAAGCAATAAAATCAGTAGGATATTCTATTAAAAAGAAGCAAAAACGCAGATCTTACCTTGTCTGCCTGTTCATAGACATCCTCCCTACTGCTGCAGTCACAATGGTAGACAAACACCCGGTTGGCTCCATTTTGTTGGGCTAATCTGCTTGTTTCTTTGTTACCTTCATCATCAATGTCCCAAAGAACCAAGGTTACTCCCAAAGGAGCAAATTTTAAGGCAACCTGCCTTCCAATCCCATTTGCAGACCCAGTAATAAGTACTATTTCACCAGCAAAACTTTTTTTGCGTAGAGGAAATATACAGAAGGTGTTCTCGATGAGTAAAAAAATTAAAAATTTCAGGTACTGTAGTAACTTCTGGATGCTTCTGAAGTTGAACATGATTTCTCAGGTACAAGCACCACTCTTCTGTTGTGCAAACCCAGAAACACAATACGTTACAACAGTGGGATATTGACTGAAAGAAAGAAAATTTCAAACAGCAAGTTCTTTCCCCGTGTTCTCTGTGGGTGCAAAATACATTATTAAAGACTTGTTTTGTGAAAGCTGCCTTACAAGTCAGATTAAAGCCAATGTCTTCCTCTAGGTGCTATGGGCTGTTTCATCCCGGGTTCCTCCGCTTCCAACTCTGTTTTTAAAAAGGTTTAGTAACATACCTTCTAGGCAGGTATGTTGCAGCAATAGCTGTAGAGCACTTTGTTGTCACAGCCCGGTGATGTTAGCTGAACAAAAAAGTACTGAACTGGTGCGATATCAACCTTAGGAAGGAAGGTGTCCTCCTTAGCGGGAAACATGACCTGTTTCGGAAGGCAGGCAATCGGAACGTTCCCACACCGCGAGTATTTTCCAGTGCCGTGCCGCCGAAATCACACCACGTAAATCCCACTTGCCGGCAATTGACCAGCCACACGGGAAGCCCCGGCCCTGGCACTTATGAGCCTTGGTCTTCAACCTACATTAGGCAGCACCGCTCCCTTTACAGTGCTTGAGACGGGACAGCAGAAGAAGCGCGCACACCGACCCGGCGGGTTGGACTCGTGCCGTGCCGTGCCGTGCCGTGCCGTGCCGTGCCGTGCCGTGCCGTGCCGTTCCCCCGCGGCCGCGGCCCCTTGGCCCCTCCCGGCCTTGCCCAGCAGTCACATCCTCGCCCCCTCCCCGCGACCGCTCCCCCGCACTCACCGCGGGCTCCCGACTGTCCCGCACCTGCCCGCCCGCCGGGACCAGGAGTGGCCCGGCCCTGCCCTGCCCTGCCCTGCCCTGCCCGCCCCCAGGGCTTGGCCCCGTGCGGGGGCGGCCCGGGGAGGTGCGAGGTGCGGGGCCGGGCAGGCGGCGCTTCCCGGCCGGGCGGGTGCGGGATGCCGGCGGCACGGAGCACCAAGCCTGGGCGGCTTCCCGAGGGCACCTGTTGGGTGGCAGCGCCCTCTCCCACGTCGGGACATCCCGCTGCTCCTGCTGCTGCTGCCACGTCAGTGGCCTCCTGCGCCCGGCCGGCCCGCAGGCTCCATCCCACCCGGCCGAGGGCTCGGAGAGCAAGTGCTCTCTCCTCGCTCTGCTGCTGCCTCGCTGGAGGTACAAAGTTAAACACTTCTAAATTTATATAATAAATGACTGCTCTCCAGCTTGCCAGGGTGGGACCAAAAAGGCAGATAATGATACTAAATGTGCCCCCTAAAACAGCGAACACCCCTATTATTATATCACACCTTTAAAATAGCATTTGTGGGTCCTCAGTTTCCCATACATGCATTATCCAACTCTAAAACTACAATCCTGCACCACAGTATCATTCATATTTTTTCCCAAGTTTGAATAGAAAGCCACACACAGGTCTGTAAGAATGTGCTTCTCCTGTGACATCAGCTTGTCTCAATCACCATGAGATTGTCCACGAGCAGTTTATGTAAAAAGGCAGTGAAGAGAACACTACTTATTTGCTGTGCTTTGCATCTCAAAAAAGTAACACTAGAGGTCTTGTTTATTGGCAAGTCATAGAAGGAAAAAAATGGAATATATTCACAGTGTGCTCTGATGTACATATCCATGTTGTATACACTATTCAGACTACAGTTTATGGGGATCCATGAGATATTTTTCTGTTAAGCTGAGATAAATGATAGTTGACAAAATTTGATGTAATTTACACCAGGAAATATGGTGGAAAATGGTATGCTGTCAGTGTGAACAGTTGTATGGAAGGGATATGTTTCCATGCACAGTTAACTGTTGAATATTCTATTTAGGTGCCAGCAAAAGGGGAAGCTGAAATAGCCCCACTGAGGATGAAGGCGGATCTCAAAGCCTCAATGAGCTGTGGTTCCAAACAAGGTGCCAAGAAATGCAAAATAGGTGGGTATCCTAACTCCCGGTGTCCCATGTTGCAATAGGTAATGACATGGCAAAAGCAGCAGATTATGGTGAGGGGAAGCTGAAATGATTCAGCAATGAATTTCTACTTGTGAAACAAACCAGAGAAGATGCTTGTTTATTGTGCTGACATTTCAAGGTGAACAACATGGGTGAGGAATGGTGTTGCAACCAGAGCTTTGTAAGCTGTGAGTTAACAGGAGGAGCCTGTTTCCAAAGCTTGTGCTTTTGCAAGTCTGAAAGCACATGACTTCCCTGCGCTTATGCTGAGCTGACCTAAGGAGCAGCCAGCTACCATTCTATAAGTGATGAAAATGACAATGATGATTAATAATTTATATACCTAAATTAGACGCTTCAGTGTGGTGGTGGAATGTTACAGCTCATTGCTATCTTTAGGTAAAGAGTGGATGTGGTAAGTGACAAGGGTCTTGGGGAACACAGAGTGTTTTAGGATAGCTTGCATTCCACTCACTGCCAGCTAGATTTGATGATTCCTTTAGAGAATTATTTAGCATTTTGAAATTAGGTATTTGTGTGGCTTTTTGTCTCAGTTTTGTCCCAGTGTTTCAAAGCATTAGATTTTGTTGTCAAACAGAAAACTTATTCTCCTGATTAATGTATGCACTGTAACTAGTCTCTAGCCCCACACTTACCTTTCTCTGCAATTAACTTTGAATTGGTACCAGAAGCTCCATTTTCTAAGTAATAGTAAAAACACAGGAATGAAATTGTCTATAACATTTGACTGCACTGAAAAAAAAATTCCAAAAAACCTGCTACAGCTAGAGAAGCCACAGAGTCACAGTTCTGTGAGTGGTATTTTTCTTATTGATCTTCCAGTAACAAATCTTCACGTCTGGCATTTGTTTTAATCATAACAAACCTATTAAACATAGGAAACAGGGCAAAAGCACAGATAGATCAATCTAAAATTTAAAAGCACATCACTAACAATATCAAGAGCAGGGGTAACCACACTACCAAGAATGCTTCAATGACAGTTCACCAGCATCTTCATTTGCCTCTGCACTTTGTATATGCTCCATGGTACAAGAAGTTAAAACCCTAAGAGGCTGTCGTGGTTTAACCCCAGACATCAACCAAGCCCCATGCAGCCGCTCGCTCACTCCCCACCAGTGGGATCAGGGAGAGAACTGGGAGTGCAAAACCTACAAAACTCATGAGATAAAGACAGTCTAATACAGAAAGCAAAAGCTATGCACACCAGCAAAGCAAAACAAGGGATTAATTCACTGCTTCCCATGGACATGCAGGTGTTTAGCCGTCCCCAGGAGAGCAAGGCCTCAGCACATGTTACTTGGGAAGACAAACACCATCACTCCAAATGGCCCCTTCCCCCTTCTTCTCCCCACATTATATAGCGGACATGATGCCATATGGTGTGGAATTTCACCTTGGTCAGTTGGGTGTGTCTCCTTCCACCCTCCCACGCACTCCTATATCCCATGCCAACAGGGCAGTCGGAAAAGCAGAGGCGGCCTTGGCTCTGTGCAAGCCCTGCTCAACAACAACAAAAGCATCTCTACATGATCAGCCTGTGTTCAACACAAATCCAATACACAGCCCCACACCAGCCACTGTGAAGAAAATTACTCCAGCACAGAGGCATATCAAATTAAGCCTATCAAGTCTATCAAGCAAGTCTATTAAAATAATTCACTATCCTTTTTTTCATGTGCATAAGCATCAGTCAAACACATATCCTAAACTCCACCCATGTAGTGAGGGATTTGGCTGAGATTTTCTCATGGTGTAAATCCTTTGGCATACTTACAATTGTCAAGGTGATAAAGTTGACAGTATTTCAGTGAGTATATGCTTGTTGTGATGCATGAAATTGTCACAACTGCTAATGGCCATGCATAGTAAATGAAAGTATAATTCATTTTATTGGCCTTTTCATTGGTAGTAAAGATTAGGGTTAGAATTACTCTTGTCCTCAAGCCTGCTGGACCTTTTGAAGATTTCTGGTGGATTACACATTGAACAATACTTTTTGTTACCAAAAATGTGAAGATGCTTACTTGCATCTTGAGTGCTGAGATGAATGGTATTGAAAAGTATCCTCACTGCTGAGCTGCAATAGGTACTTTAAATACATGTTATTAATTACTAGTAATTATATCCCACTGCTTTTAATAAATGGTCAAGTATTTATGAATATATTAATAAGACATACGTGTATTGTCAGCATATAAAACTTAAAACTCTACTGCCAAAAAGAAAAATATGGGTTTAGTAGAATAGGATTACTTTATACAAGTGCTCAATGAATAATTATCTTAATGGGCAGCTTGTGTTTATCTTTTTAAAAAGTACAATCCATTCACATGCTCCAAACAGATGTGAAAAAAAAATGCTTTGATAAATACAGACAAATTAAGTGATATTTTAACATTTTCTGACAAAACTCATTTCTGCAGGCTCTAATAATCTCTGCTGAATTTGTGGAAGAATTTTATTTGACATTCAAAATGGTTTGATATTGTATCAGTGCTAACTATTAATGTACCTCTTCAGATCATGTGGCAATTTGCGTTCATATATTTGGAGGAACAAAACCACTCCAAAATATACATTATTCCTCAAAAGATGAACTGTTCAGCACTGGTAAAGATTGGTGAAGAAAACAAGCTCTCTGTAGGTCACTAGTATTTGTTGAAGTTAGTGAAATGATATCATTAAAACAGAATGTCCAGGTTTTTAAGGACCAGGAAAGAAGTACATAGTGTCTGTCTGTGATAGTGAATTCACACAGAATCACCAGGTTAGAAGAGACCTCTAAGATCATTGAGTCCAACCCATGCCCTAACACCTCAGCTAAACCATGGCACTGAGTGCCACATCCAATCTTTTTTTAAACACATCCAGGGATGGTGATTCCATCACCTCCCTGGGCAGACAATTCCAGTATTTCACCACTCTTTCCATGAAAAACCTTTTCCTAATATCCAGCCCATATTTCCCTTGGTGCAGCTTGAGACTGTGTCCTCTCGTTCTGTCAGTTGCTGCCTGGAGAAAGAGACCAACCCCCACCTGGCTACAATCACCTTTCAGGAAGCTGTAGAGAGTGATAAGGTCACCCCTGAGTCTCCTTTTCTCCAGGCTAAAGAGCCCCAGCTCCCTCAGCTGTTCCTCATAGGGCTTGTGTTCCGAGCCCCTCACCAGCCTTGTTGCCCTCCTCTGGATGCGTTCAAGCATCTCAACATCCTTCCTGAATTAAGTCATATAATTGACTTTTAAGAGTAATCCAATATTGAATACAAGATGACAGGTGGGAATCCCTTACTACACAGTGTATGTGACAACCTTAACTCTCCAGTTTTAATAATTTTCACTTTCAGAAGGGCAGGAAAAGCTCCAATTGTTTCCTAACAGTGTCAAAACATGCTTCTGATCCATAGAGGTCAAAGGCATCAGCCTGAAGTCTCACCAGATAGCTGTGTCTTATGTTAAATGAAATCAAATTAGTAGTTTTATTAATTCATTAGAACGAAACAAAATCCTCAGCACAAATTTAATGTATCCCTTGGATCTGTGCATATTCTTTCTAACAGCTTTGGCCAAAACTCAGGACTACAACGGAGCACCCAGAAGGCAATGCACTCTGCAGTGAATCTCAGTGAACCTGTCATGCTACCTCAAGATGAAGTTGATCAGAGATATGCAGGAAGTGGCTGTACAACCTATAAATGAAGAAGAAAAGGAGTTCCAGCTCACAAAACTTGGATCTTGTATCCTGAATCAAAGCATGAGTTGCTTGTTTTCCAAGGAATAGTAGGGAGCACAGAAGCTCCTTTCCTATGGTTTTTTCCTTCTAATTGGTTCAATATACTTCATCACACAGTCAGCCAAATGAATTTAATCTCCATTGAACCAAAAATTAGTAGTTGCTGTATCAGATAGGTGTTGTAATACTGCTAGGACATAATCCAGGGGATAACTATAGGCTACTGCAGCAATGGGAGGGTTTGTACTTAAAAGCATGTAAGAAAAACTTTCAATACTGTAAAAAAAATACTTAGCTAATGAATTTAAGTCATCCTACAATAAGCCTACAGAGACATTGCAGCTCTAGAGCTGTGTAGATGTGCAGAGATCCCTCTGCAGGCCTGTGCATGCCACATTCATCTTCAAAGATGTTGCTTATCTGCATCCACATCTAACCCCACAGGTGCTTAATGTTGTGCCAGTTGGTCATTACAGTGTCAGTCAAAGGACAACTCCACCCTGTGATTGAGAAGGTGCTTGGAGTATGTCCCTTGCCAGCTCCAGGTTTGTGACCTGGCGGTATCCAGGTGTGGTATCTGTGAGAGCACAGTCATATCTAGTGTAAGGGCACCAGCTGCAGGGCACCAGGGCTTGTCTCCTGCTTCATTCCAATGGAAACATACAGCTGATGGTACATTCCCTAGGAGGAGGGCACAGAGCACAGAGCCTGTAATGACTGTGTCTAAAGACACTTAGGAATTTAATCTGCAGAGCCTCACATCCCTGGAAATGTGAAGCATTTGGGAAAAGCTGCTGTTGACTGTGCTCTTCACAAGGGAGAAAAGAGGTATCTTGGGGACAATTTTAGGCAAATGAGCAGGCCACAAAACGATAAAGTTTTCTGTCCAATGAAGAAAACTGGCTTTGCTTCCCAGGCTGAAATATCATATTCCCCAAAAGAAGCCAGGGAGGAGAATGTTGTCTTCTGTTAGTCAGACATACAAAGTTGTTTTGTATGTAGTCTGACCTGTTCTTCCTGTCAATTGGTATTCCCTTCCTCCCAATTAATTGAAAGGGTGAAATAACCCTCTTGAACTCTTTTCAACTTGAATGACAAGTATTTAGACTATTTTACTAGGATGGGTTGTTTATTTACACATCGGTATAATGGCACTTGAATGTACTCAAATAATTTACATTTTTTCTTGCGTACTGAAGAAAATGAGTTCTTATTTCAGTGATGGTAGTTCTGAGGACTACAGAAATGGGTTACCTGATCTCTTTTAGCCTGGCTATACAGTATTCAGTGTCACTGTGCAGCTGTAGAGCCTAATAGTGATGGGGCAACAATAGTAGTGCTGGGGAGCCTAATAGTAAGGGGAAGGAAAGATGGTATTCCTGCTCAGGAAGTATCCCTTTCCTGAGACCGCTTTCTGAGATCAGGGACTGGGCTGGATTAAGGACTTTGAACTCCAAGAGTACAGAGCAGAAGGCAATGTGCTGATGGATGTCTGGGCACTTAGGCTGACAACATGCTGTTTTAAAATAGCTGAAGTTTCCTCAAGGTGTGACTCAGTGCACCTGCTGAACTTGAATAATCAAATAGCCTGAAAATCACAAACCAGAGAATAATTGTGCCAGGAAGAAGTGCAACCAGGGGACCAGAACAGCTGGAGTACTCTAGCAGTGCCAGTAAACCACAAAAGATCTCAAAGCAGTGCAAGAATTGGAGAGGAATATGTCTTCATTAGTGTGGGATATCATTTGGAAAAGGATTTCCTCTAAGAATTTTTCTTTACCTACTGCTATGCCTATTTATTTTGCCTCAGGTTAAGGTCATTTAGTAATTTAATTGCTCTTCTCATTAAGACACTGAGAAACGGCATGACGATGGTATTCCCATTTACACAAAGTAGGCAGAGCAGATTCACTGTCACCATTCTGTCACCACCAGTGACCTTAGCATTTCGAGGGCCTGAAAGGTTTGGTGCTGGGACAGTGAGGTTGGTTTTTGCAGGCATCACATGTTCAGAATGGTCATGATGCTGTGAACAGATTTGTTTTATGCAGTGATAGTGAAACTCCTGAAGTCTAAAGGGTCGCTGAAGAATGCAGAGGGAGAAGATATTGCTTCTGAACCTCGTCTAGCCTGAGAACCTCATTTCAGACTTTTTGTCTCAGTTACTACAGAGGAATTCAGTATGATGGATACTTGGGAGTGAAGCACATCTCCTGTCTTCAGTCTGCTGATCAACAGCTTGGTTAGCAAAGTTTAAGCATGCACTGACTCCCATAGAAGTTTTCTGCTTTGAATAATTTCCACTGTTTCTCTTCAGAGGGAAGCTGACAGCTTTTTTTTTCTCGCTGATGGGCAAAGAATCAGTTAATCATGTTCTGAGAATGACTTTGTCACATTAACTATGTCATTTGCTGTCATAGCATGACAGCTATGCCGTATTAACAGAAATTAAAATAAAAAGGTATTCTTCCACATAATATTTTTCTGGATAGAGAAATGTGGTGCAGTTGAAATTTCAGCCCTTGTCAGCTAGTTATTTGCAGAGACAAAAATGTAGAGAAATGTGAAAGTCCCAGTGTAAAACCCATTTATACTGCAGGTCATGATTGGAAAATGATGGTTTATATGTACTAAGAGAGGCTTATGTGGTTTAGCTGCTTCAACTGCTTTTATGAGAGAAAATTGCCAATCATTTGTGTTGTTGCTGCCATTGTCTCCTGCTCAAAAAAAAGGTGTTGCCTGAATAAGTGCTTTAGAATATTTTCCAGGGCATTAAGTCTAAAAGTTAAAATGTAGATTCTCATAGGACTGTGGGAGTGGTTTTCCTAACTTGGTATCCTGTTATTTTATATGCATAGGCATTGTGATGAGTTCAGATCAGATGTATGCACACAGATCTCACTGCAATTGGAGTGCAAGTCTGCGTACATTTAAACGGTGCAAACATTTAAAAAGTAGGAAAATACAGGGTCCCTTGAAAGCAGTTATGTGGGCTGGGGAAGATTGTGTTGAGAAACAGAGTAATGCCAGAGAGGCAAGAGGCAAAGGTTGTGTATGTCCTGACAGACATGGACAGCTATGAAAAGGTTTAGCACTCGTGATCTGTGTATAAGGAAATGTCATCCTTCTCCTTGAGGAAGCAGTACAGCACTGAGCTTTTAACTAAACTTTTAGTGGAGTGATGTGCTTTTGTGACAACTATTTAACCTTGAGAGATTTCATTCCATGGTTTCAGCAAGGATTACAGTAAATGATCAATTTAGGTAAAGTAACAATCTAATTAAACAAATTCAGTCTAAATCCCTGCTGGGCCAGTAAAGATTTGTCTGTCAAATACCTCTAAGTGTTTTCATTTTCTATAGCAACAGTTAATTGGATATGCAACTGTCAGTTTAAATGCTTTAAATGAGGCTGATGGGATTAGTAATTGAATGCTTGGATTAATGATTTACAGCTGGCTTTGCTGCCCTGTTCCTTGCTTACAGCTATGTTCATGATAGCTCCCTATCCTTCTCAGGTGGACAGAGTAGTGGTCTATAACTGCAATGTAGTTATGATAGTATGAAATAGAGGTATGAAACAGGTTTGATGTAGCCAGTGTATTCCTGTTGACACATAGAACTATTTTTAATACTGCGGGGAAGCAAAGAATTATGATCAAAATGTTAAAAGCAAAAACTCTAAGAACAGCCACCTTACCTCCACAGCTAGGAGCTGGAATTGAAGGTCTCAGTCACTTTCCAATTAAAGTTGTCTTTTATGGTTTGAGTCAGAAAGCGAACCCCAGTGGGGTGGGTGGTGAAATTAAATCCAAGGCTGTGAGTGGAGGCTGACACAGGGATTTCTGCAAGAGGTAGTAGGATTTCATAGGGAGTGGAAGAGATGACTTCTGTGCACTGCCAAAGCATCTGCTGTTGGAGAAAGAGAGCAGACTGCAAAGTTTAGTCATGTAGTGGAGTCTCATAGGTGATGCTTGAATCTCTCATCTTGTTGGGAACTGAAGAGAAGGATGGAAGCTTTATGACTCTGATAGGGAAGTGGTTACACTGTTCTCTGTGTGACTGTTTAGGTCCCTCTTCTGTGCTTTAAAAGACCAGAAATACAATATGCTCCTTGGAGTGTCATGGGTTTCAGGGCCAGCTAACCTGTACCAGGAATTTCTTCATTCTCACAGCAACTCAGAGAACTTAACCATTCGTTTGCCTTTTAAGTTGAAAGTTCTAGCATGGTCCTGTTGGTATAAAAAGGAATTTTGGTTTTTTGTGTCCAGCTGATCTCTGCAGTGGTTGAGGAAGAAAGCTATAGGGAAAACTTTCTGAGGCACTGAGATGTATACATAAATTACAGAGCTGTGCTATGAATTTGTCATTTTGCCTTACATGTAGGCCTCCAAAACCCCCCTTAAAGACAAAGAGACCCTTATACATCATAAACTGAAAATTTATGTTCTTCTTAATTAAATTCCCTTCAGAATTAAAATGAGCCAGTGCATATTTAGAGTCTCTGTTGACTCTAAGTATAATAATACTTATTTCAGTATATTAAATTAGAGCATGTCTCTGTTATAAAGATTCTATCTTGGGAAACATTATCTGAAACAGCTAACAACATTAGATGTTATAATTACTTGTATTTATGATATAGTTATAAACAATTATGAAATAAATTATTGTAACTATTTAGAAATAACTACAAAATAATGATTATAATAATAACCTTGTAGTTATTTATATTTATTATATATCATATTCCATTTTAATTTACCAGAAAAAAACAAACAGGAAATTTAAAATTATGCTCTGCGCATTTCAGCTAACAGAATATGCCAGGTTCAGCTGAAATGTGGGAATAGATTTTATGGCCTTTGCTCATTATTCCAAGACTTCAGATTAGGTTTTCAGGCAGAGCTTCAGCTGCAAGCACTTTGGTATTCAGAAATCATTGTATTCATCAGCTTCTGGCTCTCTACTATATGTGAACTCCATTTAGTTCAGGAAATACTTTTTTTTTTGTTGTTCCTTCCTGTAATTAGTTCCTATTAAAAAGCCCAACTCATCCTTGTCTAGCCTCAATTAGACTATCTTTTTTTTCCTTTTGTTCCTAATGTGGAGGCATTAATCTCTTGTGACTGGTCTGGACCCTTCCAGCATACATTGTTCATATTAATTTATTTTTCATACTTACTCAGTATTCAGACCAATGGTGCTATTCTGGAACAATGATAAAAGCCAGGAAAGGGAAATGTAGAATTCTGTTTTTGGTCTCAGAATGACATTTCTTTCTTCAGAATACTCTTGCAATTAATTTTCTTTCTAGACATCAGGCTTTCCTCCTTTCTGCTTTTATTTATTTAAAGCAATACAGCTATTTCAATAATCTTCTGATGAAGTGATAGTTTAGGAATGTATTGTAAGGGGAAAATTAGTGGAGGCTTTCAGAACTTGGACTGAGACGGAGATGCCTTTTTTCATCTCCCAGCCCAGTAGATCCTATCTTCAACCTTATTCTTGATTTGTGATTCAGGAAACTTTGATTGATTCACTGGCACATTTTGAGCTGATTTAATCAGAAATGTTAATTACTGGAAATGTTAGAACACTTTAGCATTAAAGAGTGCCTGAATGATGGCATAACTGAAAGTCATAAAATAAGAAATTCCACGTGAACAGAAGAAATTAGAATCTTATTCTAATTTCACATCTTTTAAATTGTAATTATTAAAGCAAAACAATGTTTGGAGATATTTTCAATTATAATGGAAGGAATAGGGATTATTGGGCTTTACTATTTCATCTTGAGAATCAAAGACACATCCCCCTTCCATGTACATTGCCTCCTGCCTGTTCAGCCTTGGAAGAGACTTATTCCACTTCGGATGGCCTTAGTCCAGTTTTGGGTTGCTTGCATATATCCCAGTTAGATGTTTGTACCAAGTACTTTTGTTTTTCTATATGAATTCACAGAATCACAGAATCAATTAGATTGGAAAAGACCTCTGAGATCATTGAGTCCAACCTATGACCCAACACCACCATGTTCAACGAGACCATGGCACTGAGTGCCACGTCCAGTGTTTCCTTACACACCTCCAGGGACGGTGACTCCCCATCTCCCTGGGCAGCCCATTCTAATGTCTAATTACCTTTTCTCTGAAGAAATGCTTCCTAACATCCAATCTAAACCTCCCCCGGTGCAGCTTAAGACTGTATTCTTGCGTCCTATTGCTGGTTGCCTGGGAGAAGAGGCGGAACCCCACCTGGCTACAACCTCCTGAATTGTAGAGAGCAATAAAGAGTTTTCCCTAAGACTCCTTTTTTTTTCAGGCTAAACAACCCCAGCTCCCTCAGATGTACATCAGACTTGTACTCTGGACCCTTCACCAGCTTTGTTTCACTCCTCTGGACACACTCCAGCACCTCAATGTCCTGCCTGAATTGAAAGGCTCAGAACTGTACACAGTACTCAAGGTGCGGCCTCACCAGTGCCAAGTACAGGGGAAGAATGACTTCCCTGGTCCTGCTGGCCACACTATTCCTGATACAGGCCAGGATGCCTTTGACTGCCTTGGCCACCTGGGCACACACTGGCTCATGTTCAGCAGCTGTCAAGCAGAGCCTCCAGGTCCTTTTCCACCAGGCTGCTGTCCGGTGACTGTCCCCAGACTGTAGCGCTGCTGAATGTTGTTGTAGCCGAAGTGCAGGACCCGGCACTTGGTCTTGTTAAACCTCTATCATTGGATTCTGCCATCTATCCAGCAGAGCCTTCCTACCCTCCAACAGATCAATACTCACACCCAACTTGGTGTTGCCTATGAATTTGCTAATGGTGGACTCAATCCCCTCATCCAGACCATCAGTGAAGATACTAAACAGGACTGGCCCCAGCACTGATCCCTGGGGGACACCACCAGTGACTGGCTGCCAACTGGATGCAGCACTGCTCACCACCACTCTCTGGGCCTGGCCATCCAGCCAGTTCTTAACCCAGCAGAGTGCACCTGTCCAAGATGTGGGCTGCCAGATTTTCCAGGAGTATGCCATGGAAGATGATGCCAAAATGATTTTTGCTTTTATATATTCTTCATATATATTCATAGCTCTGCAGACTGTTATTATATAGTTACAGTTTCCTAACTTCAGTTCTTTTCCCATTAGACAAACATTCCTGAAGGCTTGCTCAACTCTCACTTCTTATGGGAATCAAGGTCAAGACACCTTCCCAAGACACTTTGCTGTAAACAACTAGCAAGGAAGGGGGGCTTCAGAAGGGGTCAAACCAAGAGGGGGAATTACTTCATCACCTGTGTTTCTAATTGGGGATTCTTGTCAATTATGCTAATTTATATGCAACTTATGAAACTGTATGTGCCCTATATCATGTGTGCATCTTCAGTGCATTTTCGGCATGTTGTGCACCTGGAGGGACCTTCATTAAAATGGTAACCGCATTTTATCACCTAACCTTGCTTGGCTCCTGATTTTAGGGCTCAAAAGGTAACAAAGATGGTGTCAAAGGTGTCATATTGATATAAATTTAAAGGTTTAGTTGATCAAAACACTTTATTCTTCAATATACATACTAGATCTCTCGAGATGTGGGGGTTTTATTCCTTGTTAAATTGCCAAGTTTTTGTTAACTGTGAAGGATGGGTAAAAACAACTGGTAAACTGTTTGCATCATCAAGTACACACAATGCTTGTTTTAGCCTGGAGTCTGGCAAGTGTCCCTCTTTGGCTAAATTACAGGTAAGAATATTTTTTGGGAAAAGAAGTGAATAACTGTTGAAGTGCAAGATTAAAGATGTCATTTTAGTTCTTCCTGAAGTGTACGTTTAAAGCAAACCTGTTGCTGATGCCTGCATCCCATGCATGGGTTTGTGCTCCAGAACAGGCTCAGTGTGCACAACCCAAGGTTCTTGTGGATGAAACCACTCAGGTGATGTGTGGTTCTCCAGCCACTACAGGCAGGTGCAATGGAGGAAAGAATGGGAAGACTTTTCCTGTGGCTGGTGGCATCTTTAAGAACTCTGTAGAAAGGTGATAGGGAACACAACTGAATCCCAAAGAGGCCATGGAGCTTCTATAGGCACCTATATTTTCTGGATTTTAAAATTTCGTATTATCAATTCTGTACAGCAGGAAGAGGAAAATAGATGCCCTGTTTTTTATTGAAGGAAAAGGAATGCCTTACACTTTAGCAAGCCTTCAGCAGGATTTTGACCACTTCAGACCACCCATATGATCCTCTAAGGGCCAAGCCTAAAATCATCATAACTAATTTTATGTGATGAGACTTTCAAGTGCATTTTGAAATACATCTTAATTTTTACAAGTCACAAGTACCTAGACAATCCCATTGCCTTGAAACTGAAGAAGTCAGTGCCCTTTTGTGAATAGGTAGTACTGTGCAAAACTGAAATACAGCTACTGAATGCAGTCATGGATGGTTTTAGGCAGTGCTGTGGTCAAGGCAATTTTCATCATGTTAATTTAGGTGGGAAGTGACCAGTAACTAGTAGTAGTAGGTGGGGGAAAAGTGCTCACAGACTAGGAATACAGAGGTACAGTCAGAATTATGGAAGGAATTGTACACTGGGATGGGATCTGGCCTTTGATGTAAGTGCCACCTATGTAAATGCCAAAGGATCTACAGTGCTAGTGTTGGCTTTTCTGTTTGTTCTCAGATTTACTTACACTGCCTTTGTTTGAAACAGAGAAGTCTGACCAGCAGTTTCCTGTGTTTCAGTTGTGCCAAAGTGATTTATAGCAGCTGAGGAATCAAACAAAGCAATTCCATGAAAAACCATTTGTCAGGTGCCCTGCAAAATCTGGTATTTTTATGCAGTTTTGGGTCATGTTTATTTTGCACAAACTATCTTAACACCTTTTAAATTAGTGTTTGTTATTTTAAGGCCAAGTGTACAATCCTATATTGGATGTATATAAAAGATGTAACTAATCAAACATACCACTGTGTTGTACACTGGAGAAATTATTTTAGTGCTTAAAGTCAAACACACTTGTGATTTTTCTTTATGTTGATTGTTGAACACTATGAATTATAAATTTAGGCTTTAAATATTTATTCTGTTAACTGATTAAAATTATTTATTATTCTGGTGTTCTAAGAAACTGAGAAAACTAAAGACAAAAATATATTTCAGCTATTGTGCGTGCATTACAAATTCTGTAATTACAGAAAAAAAGGTTGGCATTGCTCTGGTGGCTTAAAGAAAAATTGAGATGATGGTTAAATGACAGAGAAAAAATAGCACTTCAGAATTTTTGCTGTTAGGATGAAGAATTTATTGTATGTACAGTTAAGCAACTCTACTGTAGATGTAGTACCTCTTTAAAGAAAACGAATACAGTAATCAAAATAGTTCTAGCATGGAAACTACAATACAGACTGAAACTTGAGTAAACCAGAAATTAGTTATTTGACTCGAAAGAACACAGAACCTGAAACAACAAATCGCAGTTTGCATCATTAACCAAGGACAGTAAAAAACTGTACAGTACAAGCAACACATTACAATAAGTTATGACAAATAAGGCAGTCTTTCTCATTTAGGACAAAAGGGATAAAGGGAAAGGTATTAAAATCTCATAAAACCACCATATCTCTTTTCCATCTCTGGGACTTCTTTGGAATAAGTTTCCCCATCTTCTTCTGAAGGGAGAATGGAGTCGGCAAAGCGCTTAAGAAACCCACCATATCGTTTCTGGTAATCCAGCCACCACTCTGGTCTGCCCACTCTTCTCATGAAGCCACCGTATCTCTTTTGCAGCTCTTTGGCCTCATCTTCCAATTCAGGGCTGCGCTTTATGCTTCTCATGAAGCCTCCATATCTTTTGCTGACATCGCCGTCATTTTCATTTATCTCTCGATAGTGCGCCGCTTCAGGGTTATCCCCTGTTCCTAGAAGCTCCTTCAGCAGATCAGAGGAGTTGGCAAGGGCATCATCATCCGAGTCTTTCTTCATAAACCCTCCGTACCTCTTAGCCAGGATTTCTCCTCCATTAGCTTCATCCTCTGGTTCTGCCCGATAGAGCTCATCCATTTTCTTCATGAACCCCCCATATCTTTTCATGAAGCCTCCATACTTCTTCGCAAGCAAATGGTTCTCATCCAGCTCTTTCTTGTCTCCTGGAGAAATGTTGCCATCCTCAGAAAGATCCAGCTTTGTCAGTTGCAAGAACTCCTTGCAGGTCTCCCAGGCTTTGGCAGAAGGCAGTTTTCCTTCACATTCTAGTGTACATGCCTGAAAAATGGATGTGGTTTACTGAGAATGATTTGATAGTAACAATCACCTCACTACCACCTCATCTTAGGTTTACTTGTTCACAAAAGAGCATGAGTGACCCTCTCTTTGTTAATGGCTTGGAAGAACTGCTCTTTGTGAACTGCTGATTTGGTACCTGCCTGTTTTGAAGTTCTTCATATCCCTCTCTGAAGGACAAGCTACTCTCCACGCTAGGAAGGAGACTACCAGATAATATGAATTGTGGGTCCTCTATGTCAAGGCTGCACCTATGTTTCTGTTTCAAATGAAGCCACAAGTACAGTTCCTGTATCTCCCATACACTCACGTGAATTATGATTTATTTTTATTTTATTTACTACTGGGAAGCTAAAAACCAATTGTGGCTTGCTTCATAATGCAGGTGTAGAAGTGTATTAAATCTTCATAATAAAAAGTATCATTCAAAAATTTTAGAAAAGAAGTTGCACAGCATGGTCATTGCAAAGAAGTCAGCTGTACTGTACTGTTCAGTGTTTCAATGCACTGCATAGCTTCAAAGGCTGTGTGTTGCCATTAGTTTCTCCTCATGGAACAGATCACTCCAACCTGTACCAATAGAATGTAGAAGAACAGGCTCTCTTAGAGCAGGATCAAAGCTCCATTTTTGCTAGCTGGAAAGCAGCGACCATCAAAGAGAAGGAAAAAATCCTAAGCTGTGTTGTTTCTGAATGTACTGAAAAATTTTCAGGCAAAGACATAAAAAAAGCTTTCAGTACCTTATGCATAGCTGATAACCTGTATTGTGATGATAATAACATAGATATTAGCTACTATTATCTCTCTTGTGTCAGGAGAATTTACTTCTTGTGGAGCCATTCCCTTCAGTTGTAAAAAAAAAAGGTAATCCAGTGTTTTTTCTTCTTGTCCATGGTTTTCATACCACAATAAGTAAAGTAAAAATCATCAATATTTTCAATAAGAGAAACACTCATTCTGACTATAGCTGATGTGTTTTAACTTGTTGTCCACTGCATTACCTGTCTCTTGAGCCTCACTTTAGTCTGAGAAATTTAAATATGATTTTTTTTTCATGATCACAAGAAAATTAGAGGCAGAGATGTATTTTGTAACACAATAATTTAACTGGAACAACATGCTTATTACTATATATTATAGTCATGCTGTAAAGAGAGTAAGATTTCAGCTTCAGTCTGACTCTGGAATTGCTCTAAATCAAAGCAAGAATAGGTCTCTACCTTTCTCAGTTAGTTTTAATAACTTCCTATTGTCAGATGAACATACTCCATAGGTGTGAATGACCAGGTACAACGTGAAAAGTCTCGTATCTTACAAATACAGTGCGATAAGTTCAGTTATGTTACTAGACATTAATATGTAGAAACAATAGTTTCCAAGAATTGTTCATACATGTTTAACAAATACAAGGTATGCTACATTGGTTCTTTACCTATTTAGCTAATAAACATTGTTACAGAACAGGACTTTGATTCTTTCTTTAATGATTACTGAAGGTGTGCAAGAGAGACTATCAATACAAACATGCAGAACATATACTCCAAAAAGCACATATCCCTCTCTCCATAATGGCAAACTACCACTTTTTTTATCCTAGTTGACATTAAAGCTAAAGTTTGATTGAAAGCTAATGCAAGGAAAAAAAAAAAAGTAGAGAGAACTATTTTGCCAGCTGTCCAAAGAATATTGCCCTTCTGAGCCTGCTATGGTTAAGAGTTCTTGAGCTTTTGGAATAAGTAGGAGTACTGAATGGTTTCTGTGTAAGGCTAGAGAGCCAAGTCCTTCCTTTTGCATGCTCCCAAGTAACCAGTGAGTGACATGATAGGGACAAAACTTTTCAGATCATTTTGATGTGCCAAGACACATCATGCCTCAATGTGCCTATTTTTGAGGTCAGGAACAACTGATGCCACTGGCAAAGTACTTGTCAGCCAGAGTTCCCACCTTCTTCAGGGAGGGCTGAGGGACCCCAGACTTTCACTGATGCCAATCTTTAAATTTCAAGTTGAGTTGCCTCTGTGGTTATTCTTTTAAATAATTTCAACGTAATAAAAATTACAGTTAACCCCCACCCCCCCTCATTCTGGACTTAGCATGATTTCTCTTAGAAGCCAACGTCTTTCACAGGCATATTCCTAACGCCGTGCAGCACGTGCAGAGAGGAGAAGCAGTGAAGGTAATGCTACTCAGGCTTCAAACTCACTTTTTTTTAGTGAGATTTCAGGCAGATCTTTTCAGCTTGAGAGCTATCCTGCCCGGAGAGAGCTCGTCTTACCATGGAGCCAGCGGACGAGGGTCGGGACCCTCCCTCCTGTTCTGCTCGGCTTCCCCCCGTCCTGCCAGCTGGAAGGGCCGGCAGCGACCCCTCCTTCCCCTGCAGAGATGCCCTCTCCAGTCGGACTTCCCTTCCTTTTTACGTTTTCGTTCGGCCTTTTCCTTGCTCCCCGCGGGGCTGCTCGGCGCGCGGTGTCGCTTGTCCCCATCCCCGAAAGCCGCCGCTCTCCGTCGGGCAGCGGGACGGACGGACGGGCTGAGGGGGCTCCTCGGGGCGCTCTGGGTTTGTATGGGCGGCCCCCGCTCCCGCCTCGCCTTCTCCTCAGCGCCCCGAAGCCCGCTGCTACCTCTCTCCCCCCTTCAGAAAAAGGTTTTCCAAGCGACCCCGGTCACTTCCCCCACTATATATTTTTCTTATTTCTCTGCTTTTCCCCGCTCCCCCTTCCTCCCGTCACAGTTAGCGGGAGCGGCCCGGCCGCGGGGATTCCGGGGCGCTGCGGCGGCCCCGGTGCCGCTTACCAGGGGGTGGATGCCGGCGCGGGGTCCCAGGCGGTAGGCGCAGGCGGCGCAGTCGCGGCCGCAGTCGGCCCGCGCCCTCGGGAGCAGGCAGGTGCTGAGGGCCAGCAGCGAGCAGCCGAGTCTCAGGAGCAACGCCATGGGGCTGCAAGAAGGAGAGGTCAGCCGGCAGCCGCCTCCTCCCGCTCCCACCCCCGGCACTGCCTCCCCCAGGCTCGGAGAAGAAAAAGGCGGCGTGAAGGGGCTCAAACCAACTCCGCTAAACTCACGTTTTTTGGAGCCAGGGTGATTTGCCCTTGCCAGGTAACCGGGAGCTTAAACTAAGCAGGCACTTGGCAGCTCCAAGACAAGACACCTGCGTTCGGAACAGGAGCGGACCCGGAGGATGAAGCACCCGGAAGATCCCGTCTGGTCAAAGTGCTCATCCCCGAACACTTTATCCCTCCCTGCCCGCAAAAGCCGGCACCACAGGGGGAGAAGAGACGCACCGCGGAGCGGCACGGACGGGATCCTGGTCACTCCCGGGAAGGGTTTCCCACCGGGACGCCCCGAGAAACCGCCCCAACGCCGGCACCAGCCCCTGCAGAGCCGCTCCAGCCCTCCCTCGGTCCCGACCGCGGGCAGAGCAGCTCACTCACACACACGCTGCCCTCGGGGCTCCCGGGTGTTGCCGAGGAAGATGCTGCTCCTTGCTGATGCCTCGGTGTCAGAGCCCCTATTATTTATAGCGAGACCGAGCAGCCTCTGCAGAAGCGCCGGGAGAGGCAGGCACAGCCGGGGGCTGCTGGCAGCTCCAGCGAGGGCGGCTCAGGGGGCGCCGAGCCGAGCCCGCTGCCGGGGCCGGGCGCGCCGCTGCGGAGCGTGTGCGGGCGGCGGCGGCGGCACTTTATAATTCGTGACCGCGGGGACACGGCGGCCTCCCCCAATCGCCGCCGGGCTCCCGCTGACGCGGCGACTACGACATCCCCCCCGGCACCACCGCCCCGCCGCCAGTGACTCCAGCGGGGCTTGGGATGAGGGGGTGTGTGTGCCCCTGCCGTCGGGGAGGGGGGAGCGGGGAACCGGCCCCGGGAAAGTTACGGGGGAAGTTTTCACCGGGGGTGGGCGGGGAATGAGACATCGCGTGAGTCATGCGGGGGTGGGCGTGAAGGAGGGGGAGAGGCGCCCCGAGGCTGGCGGCAGCACCTCGGAGGTAGCCCCGCTCCCCGGGGCCGCGGATGCATGTTCCCGGCAGAGCCTCGCGCAACGCGGGGAGTGGAACTGGGTTTGGGAATTTTGTTTGTTTGTTTGTTTCTTTGAGTTGTTTGTTTGTTTTTAATTATTTTTTCCTTCTTTTTTTCTTCCCTCTCTGCCATCCTGCCGAACCACCAAGCTGCTGGTGCTGAGGGTCCTTGCCACACGCCTTCTGCCTCTGTCCCTGAGCTTCAGGTGTAAAACAGTTCGGGGGAAGCAGATTTTATTAGATCAAGGAAGAAGTTAAGAGTTTTCATTTGAAAGTATTGTAATTCACAAGTAAGGGTAGATTTCCATTGTTGTCTCTGTTTTGGTGACCAGGAAAACACAAATAGGAAAGAACCAGATAGAAGCAAACCTCCAAGCACCTCTACAAGGTTCTCAAGCACAGCAGCCCGAGCTGCTCACTGTTGTGCTCTGATTGATATCTTGGGGAACAGGCATAGAGCAATGACACTGATCCCTGACACCTCTTGTTTGTAGAGGGCTCTGCTCCATCCATGCTCAGCTGCATTTCTTTGACTGTCAGATGACAACTTCTACTTCCAGCCCCAAATTATTCATTTCTAGGTGGTCTATATTAACTCAGTTTTCTTCCAACATTGTTCTTCAGTTAAAAGAACATTTTTCCTCATCCTGGTGTGTTTCTGGGGTGAGATTATTCTCTTTAGTCCTCATTTTGCTGAAATGACCAAGCTGTGCTCTTAAGCAGTCCATCCTAAAATGCCATCTGAATGTTCTGCTGTGCATTTGCTGTGGTTGGAGTTCATAATTTCTGTGCATGAGTGATAGGAACAGAACACACTATGTCAGTTGAAATTTCATTAGGACAATAATGCGTAATTATGTTCCCTGGAGGAAGAAGACACCTCACTTTATACCTCCCCAGGTCTCATTTGCCTTTCCTGATGCTGCAGTACATTGATGTCACACACTCACTGAGATACAGCCAGATCTTTATCCTTTAAGAGTAAGATGAAATCCAGTAATACTGCTGTATGGAAACTGCTTTTTGCCACCTTGTCTTTACATCAGCTATCAGACTCAGTTTAAGGATGCTCAAATGAGTGCCTGGATTTTCAGAAATACATCCATTCAAGCCAAAGGCATCGCTCTTGCCTGTAATCAGCCTACGTGAGAAGAGAATCAGGCTCTCTGTTTATGCAGTAGTATCAGCCAACTTTGTGAGTGGACCCTCAAGAGAAGAGCTAGACACGTTAAAAATCATCCCAGTGGGTATATTTATGTTAGCATGTGAGGGATCTGCATTTGGAACAATGAGCAAATTGCTCTGCCACTGAATCAGCAGGATTGCTATCAAGTTTGTTCCTGAGTTGGTTAGGGAAGAACTGACTAACTCCAGAAGTGACACATTTGGTGTCTCTTTTGTTGTAAAGTTGCTCAGTACAAGCTTTTTGTGATGGACATCACCACATTAGTCCTCTGGGTCACTTACTGACTCTCAGCCCTGCCATCATTTTTTGGCTTGCACTCAGTCAGCATGGTGTGACGGGACACACACCCCAAAGGTGTCCTGACTGTTCCACTGGCAGCATACATCCCATGTCCCTGGGCTAAGAGGCTGCTGTTTCATCATTCTGCATACGAGCATCTGTGCTCAGCTGGCTCACTCAGCTCCTCAGCCTGCCATACCCTTCAGTACTCTGTTTAATGTCACCCATCGTGCTTAATCTGTTTGTGATGAAAACCAGCCAGTGCTAGAATCTCCCTCTGTACAGAGGTGCAGGTAATGCCTGTGGGTAAAATACAGATTATAATAGGAAAAGATAAAGGATGAAGTAAGACTAAAACATATAAAAGGGCCAAATAAAAGGCTTGTAAATTCTGTGTAGAAGTGAACTAGGGAAGAGGGTTATTTTACTGTGCATAAGCCTTTTGGCTGATAGTGGGAAACAGGGAAGAGGAAAAGATGGGAAGAATCTAGTGTGAAATGCACAGCCACAAGGACATTTGCAGCAAGTGAGAGAGAGAGCAGAGGTATTCATGTACAGCCAGGACTGGGCAGAAGAAATCCAGCTGTGGCTGTTGCAAGTACTACAGATATCTCTGATTCTTTGGTTCATCTGCTTCTCCCTATCTGTTGTTTGCATCTTTAGCTGGTTCCTCTCTTTCACTGATCCTCATCCTACATCCTTATGGAGGTTGTAAAGGGGTCCCCAGGGCCTGACAGGGTGGAGAGTGGGAAGAAAGTGCCAGCTGGACTCTTGTTTTACCCTTTCCCATAGTGCCTGCTACATAGAATCCTTTCCTTCCTCCTGAAACATGCTAATATTCACAGAGGATGCAATACAAGAAAGGAGTAATGCAGAGGATATTTCTTGAGGAGCTCATTTTTTCCAGTGTCAGCAGATGAAAGCTCTGTAATTCCCTGTCCGATTTCAGTTTTGTAAAGGGAAAGTATTCTTTGCAGAGAGAAGATGAAACCAGGAGAGAATCTAGAAATTTTTGCCAAAATACTACAGAGAAAAAACTACATAAGGAAAATTACTCACTGTAGGCACAGAAGGTAATATTTCCTCAGCAACGGCGAAACAAAGCAATAGGGAGGCAGAAAAAACACTTTCCACAGCAGTAAAGACAATGGCTTGTTGTTTGTTACTAATGTTATAATAAAAATGTCCTGGTATTGATAAAAACTTTGGCATTTGTATAATCCAGAATTACCACAGACACCAACTGCTTTTTATCTGTCATCAAAATATACCAGCCAAAAGAAAACTGTTTTTACAACAGTAGTGCTTACAGCGCCAAGGGCCCTGTTGCCCTATGGTTTGTCAAACACCCAGACTTAAGGTAGAATGAGGTGAAGCAAAGATGAAATCATCTTCGTTTTACTGATTGAGAACACAATGTGAAGGAATTTTTGAAGTGTAGCAAAAAAATGAGTAGCTGAGTTAAAATGACGTCTCTCTTAGAAGTCACATCAGTATCTTTTCTGCAGGACCAGCTTTCCTTTCCAAACTATACTCATCATGCTAATCAAGCTGCTACAAAGTCATTAAATGAAGATTAATTATTATAAATATGAAATAAACATGCTTTTAGCACCTCAACCAATCCTTCTCACAACACAGAGCCTTTTTGATAGAATTGAAGAATAGGGAATGTAAAGCAGCACTTGATTATTTTCTTCAGCTCAGTGTAAAAGGTCACAGTATTTCTTAAGATCAGACAGTCAGGTTCATTTACCTCAGCCTAAATGGGCTTAATTTTTAATGGAAAAGTATATAACTGGTATCAGAGCCAAGAAAGACATTGCAGGTGAACTCTCCTATGCCAAATATAATCAAAGTCATTAAAAAACATAGGTTATTAATCTGTATATACAAGACATGAGTTGCTACTTTTGAAATATCTTTATTAAATTATGTCCAATGTAAGCACAGAGGAACTGTAATACAGAGAGATAGTCAATTACAGCTGCTATAGCATTGCCTAAAATGTACCTTTACAGGACAGAGATGTTCCAATGCTTCCCAGATATCTGTATATTCCTTAATAAATGTCTAGGTGTATCATTCAACATATGAAGAAGTAAGAAAGATCTCAATGACACAGACATTCCCGCTCAGAGCTGGTGAAGGCTATCTTGTGTGAAGAAGTGGAATGCTAAACTTTGTGTCTCAGATGAAGCTGGTTCTTATTAATAATATTTTTGCCTTTGAATAATTTATACCTATTTTAGAAGGCAAACCCATGAACAGATCTAGTGGCAATAGGGTGATATTTTCACTGAAAGAGCACTGACAGTCCCTGTCTAGTGGTTGATGCCATGCAGCTTTGTAATGAAGGAGGAGGCTTCATGCTACTTTATCTGAGTGAAATAAAGTGATTCATTCAGTATAAACATGCAGCAAATCCATTTTTTAGTCCATTTGTTTACTTGTGATTGTATCAGACAAGGCAAGAATGAAGCAAATAATTTTATACTGTTCTATGGAAATACATGCAGATTCACTTTATAACATGCTTCTCTGTTTCTCAGAGACACACGGATATGTGCACTCCAAGATTTCTGAGATCAGGCCTGAACTGCAGTAAGTAGAATGTGCTGCAGAGTGAGTA
This sequence comes from Aphelocoma coerulescens, assembly GCF_041296385.1. Classification (NCBI taxonomy): domain Eukaryota; kingdom Metazoa; phylum Chordata; class Aves; order Passeriformes; family Corvidae; genus Aphelocoma; species Aphelocoma coerulescens. The sequence goes on from NC_091015.1 coordinate 128,831,818, forward strand.
GAGCAAACTGTTAAAAAACCCCTTTAAACGTTTTGTTCTAAAAGCATTGTTTTTCTCATTTCCACAGAGACCATGGGAGAGATATTTCCAATAAAATAAGAGGAAAACAGGGTGCTCGGTAGCAGAATAAATTGTGATGGAATCCAGACACAGTGATTATTATTTAAGACAATAACTACTCCACATAAGTGGAGCGATTTATCCTAATTTTTTCAATTAAGAAAACTTGATCATGAATTACAAAGGAAGTATTAGGCTCCATCTATGAAAAGGATTGCAGTGTCTACTGCAATTGTGGAAGGATTAGCTGAAAACTGTAAATGAGAGATTTTGATCACTTCAGTCATATTAAGAAAAGCAAACAAACAGAGTCTAAACAACATCTCTGGAGCACAGGTTTCAATTATTTTCTCATTATTCACACTGAGGCAGCAGAATCTTGGAGCTTTTTCTCCAGTTCCAGCCTTACATTTTCATTGCTAGTATTTTAATTGCCCAGTTGGGGAGTGCTATGTTCACACTTTAGCACAATATCCAAAGCAAGTTGTTTTTGCAGACTGAAGCTGTAAGGAGAGCCTGATGCTTTACATGCAGACAGGGTAAGGGCTGGCTGGGTTTCTCCTCGTGGGCCACAGCTTGGTGCTGCAGGGCAGGCAGAGGTGACTTGAAACTCGCGTGTTTTGGGCGCTTCGGAAGTGTAGCTTAAAACAGTGCTGGTGGTTGCTGTGATTTCCAGCAGCACAACACGGGGTGTTTCTTGGCCAAGCACTGAGCTCTCCTTTCCGCTCCCACAAGGGCCTGAGCACGAACTCTCTTGGGCTGTCTCCAGGCCATGAAGGGAGCAGCAAAGGGCAGTGTGTGCTCTCCCTCTTCTGCTGGAGGGATCCCGCAGAGGTGATTGGGATACCAATGAGGGTTGTGCTTCATTTTGTTATACCTCTGCTGGAAATTCCTTTGTCCATGGTGGGGAACTGCCTCAGAGCCTGTCGTGGCTGTGCAAGCAGCTTCGAGCCTCTTGTGCTCTTACAACATACCTTGGTCTAACAGTGGGCTAAATTCCTCAGCTACAAAGGCAACTTTACGCTCGTTTAAGATAGAGTCCACTCTAGATTAGCTACTGTCACAGTTGTAATCCCCATGGAATTGGAAATACTCCAGCAGATGACATTCATGCAAAAAATGGAGTGGGAAAGGTGCATAAAACACAGGGTTCTCGTAAGCACCATATCAATCATCCATGATTTTTCTTTCAAGGTAAATGATTTTCAGTTGTTTTACTCGAATTTGGCCCCCAGATATGTTCCAGAAACTGTTTTCCATAGGGAAGGAAAGGTTCAATTTATTGAGTTATCCAGCTAGGAAGGGGAAGAAGATGCTGACATAAAAAGAATCCTGAGAGCATTTAAAAATGAAATAAGAAACATTATCATCACATTCCCTCATTGTACACATATTTGACCTGTTCTGCTGGCCATTGTTTGTACCTTTTTGTGCTCTGCATTTCTATTAAAAAACCTGGAAACTGAACTCTGACCTTCCCCTCAGATTATTTTCCTTTTCTTCCAAGCTGCTTGCTTTATACTTGAAAGTAATTTCGTTTCTCCTGCTGCATAATTGAACACTTCAAAAGCTAAAAAGTGACCTCAGCCAGCTGAGCCCTTATTGCTCTTGCTGTAGCGAACTGGTGAAAATATTTCATGAAGGTTGAAGCAATGAATTTGACTGGGGTCTAGGTTTAATCTGAAGATTGAAGACTAAAATGAAGATGGGAAGATGGCTTTGGAAGCAGAAGAGTACCACATTGAGTGAAAATGTAGGTGCAGTGACAATGCACAAGAAAGGAAAACAACAGATGTGATAAGACATTTTGATTATTTTGAGATGACATAAATGTATTGGAGAAGATTGCCTTGTGGTTGACTCCTTTCCCAACTTGCAAAGGGACATCTTGCATTTTGATTGTTATATGTCCTTGTTATTATGATATCTAGCTTTTCCTTTGTCAGCTTGAAAGTTTGAAAAATTAGGGCGGCAATCACCACTGCTAAAGTGGAGGTACAATACAAGGATATTTTTAATATAAAAATGTTCACAATAGCATTGTCACACAGCTGACCAGCACTGTCTGTCTTGGCAAAAGCTTTCTGTGCCACCTCAAAGTGGTGAGTTCACCTCTTCCCTCTAACAAAAAGTAATTGCTACCAGTTAGGGCCTGATATAACTAGCTTGGCAGCGTTTTGCTAGGCAAAGCAATTGATGCAATTCATAGCCTTTGACTGAGTTAATACAAAGTGTGAGTTATGGTATTTATTCCCCTGAGACAGGACTAAAAAAATCAGGTATTTCACACTTTTTGCTTAGGGATTTGAACTTCCTTTGGAGTATCCCTTGTCTGCAGTGGTACCCTAGGATTTAAACAGCTGATATGTTCAGACACATATAAGGTAAACGGAATGATGTGTGCTAAGATCTCAGAAAAGAAGACAGAATATAAAAGAATACAACTCTCACAGTGTTAAAATACAAATGTACTTTAAGCAGTAACAAGCTGTACTTCAGCTTGCTCAAGTGCATCAGCACCTTATGTACAGATAACGACTACTGCAAGCAGAAATTCAGAGAAAATTGGAGTCTAGGTTGAGGTAGAATGGGGAAAGTCACACTCGGGAAGTTTTTATGGGATTAGGCTAGTTTATGTCATTAAACATTCCTCGGGCTGATTATCATCCTCTGTCTTTTCCGCTGTTGCCTGCTGTGCATTTGCCACTTCTCTGCAGGCAGCAGTGCTGATCAGTGCCTGAGGCAGACATTCCACCTGGTTCTGAGAGCATCCTGGTAACTGCCTTTCCACCTCACCCATATCTTCAGGGTGGGGTGGAATTTTTCATGGCACACTGTGACTAGACATAAAGCATTTACTGAAATGAGGACTACTCTCCAAAAATGCAGCGGTGTACTGCTGCTCAACCGATCAAAAATACCACTGCAAACCAGAGGGAGGAGGTGGAAGGCTTTCAAAGAGGTCTGGGAGCTTGTAGGCAAGGCTGACCACTGTCACCAATCTGTCTGTGCAGCTCTTGGCTTCAGCCCTTGGGGATAGAACTGTGTATTGTCTCACAGGTGCTTTGCTTCCCTTTGGAGATGCAAGTGTGTAGTGGTTTGGGCTAAAATACTCATTACTGTTTATCTTCTGTGAGATAAGAATTAGGAGAAATGCAAAGCAGGCACCAAACTTGAAAGAATATAAAGAAGTTTATTAACAGACCTAAAAGAAGAAAAGAGAAAAAAAAAATTATACCACCTTCAGAACTCTCCTCCTCCCCCCACCTTCCTCCCTTCCCCCACTGACAATGTAAAAAGACAACCCTTAAGATGTTCAGTCTGTTTGCCACTTCCATAATAACCTTGTTCAGTCCATTTAGAAAGTCTCTTTTTGCTCATGCTATGAAAACAGTATCACACCGAGACAGCCACCCACTTCCAAATATTGTTCAGTCCATTTAGGAAGAGGAGTCTCTCTGCTTGCGATGTGAGTCCCTTCCCCCGACTTGCAGCTTTTCCCGCAACTGCTTTCGAGGGTCCACTCTTGAAAGTTTTTTGGGGTACAATTTTAAGGTTGAGCTGTTCAGAAACAAAGAAACAGAGGCCCTTCTCCTTCCCTGGGAGCAAAGGGTCTTCCTCATCTTCATCATTAGAACTATCTCTGGGAGCATCTCTAGGAATTGAGGTTTTTCTCCTTTCCTCTTTGGAGCAAAAGTCCTCATCTGGTTCATCTGGTTCATCTCTCTCTCTGTCCAAACTTCTCATGAAATTACAGCTGCGTCAGCATCTGCCTATTGCTTACGAGTTGAACACTCCACCTCCCATATCTTCATGAAATTACAACGGGATACTCTGATATATCATAGCTTCACAACAGACTTTCAGCTTTAAGCATCTCCTCTCTCTCTTCCCTCAGGTTTCCAGCTCTTCACAGCAATAAAAGGTTTAATCTCACCTCGGCCTTGCAGCTGGAATGTGCCTTATCGCTGTTGGTCCCCTGACCTCTGCCGGACAGAGGTGCCGCTTTGCTGAATCTCGGCCGCAGTGGAGGGGGGGGGGGTTCCGAGCCGCTCCGGCTGCCCACGGCAAGGCAGTGGGGGGGGTTCCATGGCTGGAACAGGCCCATGGCTCCAGGCTGGCCGTGGCCCGGCCCGGCCTGGCCCAAGCAGGGCCTGGCCGGGCCCGCTGGCCCCCGCACGGGGCCTGCAGCCACCTGTCCCAGCGCCGGAAACGAGAGAGAGCCTGGGGGGGGAGTTTGTCTATTCTTAAGTGTGGATCACAGAGGCGGTCACAACTTTAAGTGGCTTAAAGAATTGTCCATATTCAAACTGGCCAGCTGATAGGTTCTATCAGGTCCCAGAGGAAGCTGTAAGCACCCCTTAGCAAGGACATCCCTTCCGGGACTATGCTTGCTAACCTATGACAAAGTGTATACTAAATCCCATACATAAGAGCTGACTGTTGTTTTGAGCCTTAGCCCATTGATTTTACCACTGTTTAGGCAGTGCAGAAACAAATAGGATTACCTGAAAGTGGAAGGGTTCCTGGCAGGGAAACAGATTTTATCACTGACAGAATATGCAGGCCTTCTAAATATATCTGAGATGTCAATTTTTTTTCTCCATGGTACATTTCTGCTTTTGTTAGGAGAACGATGGAGCACTCAGCAGCTGAGCTTCTGGTTCTTCTGTTAAGACCACATATGAACTCAGAACAGAGTTGCAGATGGGATGCCCAACGTGACTTGCATGCATGTAAACAGAGCTTTGGTTTTAAATATGTATTCCCTCCTTGATCTTGTGAAAAGAAACTCTTCACTCTGTTTGAGTTGTGATTAATGTCTATTGTGGAGTTACCTGAGTTACAAATCAGAACATATGGAAGTTGTGGGGGAATAGCAGAGTGATCTAAGTATTAAGTAATTGCCACTTATATGGATCGTTGCTTCTCAAACATCATATTAAAATAGACAACAATTACAGTACAGAAAAGAAACTCATGGCATTAGTACTCCTGCTAATATTTATTCTCCAGCGTGCTCCCTTTTGTTCTGCTTTTTTTTGAGTGTGAGGAAAGGGTTACAGGTAATCTACTGGCTATCTTGAGTGGACCCCAAATATCAGCATTTAACTCATTCTTTAGTAAAATAACCCATGAAACAACAAGAAATTTTCAGTACTCCACCTTTCCCTGCCTGTTCAGAAAAACCTCCTTGCCTAATCTTACTTAATCTCTACCTAACAATTAAGATCTGTTGTCTCAGTCCCAGGAGGAATCTTTCATGTCTGAGGAGTACAAAGTGTTACCCTTTAGAAATTACTGCCAGCATCTTGGTGGGTCCAAATTCATGTAGCTACAGTGATGCCATATTTTGTATTCTTGATGAAGTTCAAAACTCCTTTTTCTTGTCTATGTGCCATGTACTCACGTTAATATTTTTCCAGTCTGCCAGTTTTTATGGCACTGATCTTTTTACTTGCTATGCATCATTTGATTTAATTCCACTGCAGACAACGATTTATAACTGCTTTATTGTAAAGAAAAACCACCAGAAAAGAAGAAGAGCGATGAAGAATGGTGAGCACTGACATTAAACTGAGCTAACATCTGATGTACTTTTCAAGAAAACCTTTAAACATAATGATTGTCCCCCAAAATTAAACTGCATAAGAGGTAAGTGGTGGCACCCCTACTGCTTGATTTGGTTTAAGACAGTTGATTTAATTATGCTGTTGGGAACAGTATATCAGTGCATTAAGGATGTTTAGGAAAGGTCACTCCAATTCTTATTTTGATGCTTTGATGCACAGTTTATTTCAATAAGAATGTACCTATAAATACATAAATATTTATACATTGAGGATTAGCCTTGAAAGACTTGTTAATTCTGTTGATATCGGCAAAGGCAAACATCTTAAAAGAACAAAAAAAGTGGATTTCTTTCAAAATTCAGTACAATTTTGATATATTTTTTTTAAATCCGTACTCATCCCGTCCAAGAATCTCAAAGGCTTTGATTTAGTCAATCTCATTCTTACAATGGCATTACTCTCTATGTGGTTTGGGAGTGAATGTAATTCCTACTGATGCCAGTTACCTGAAGCGCTTTCTTCCTAATCAACTATTCAGAATTTTCTTCATATAACAATAATTTCTTCTGTGTGTTCCTATATGCTTTGAACTTTTCTTGTGCTACTTTGTCAATTTTCTCTAATGTCCTTAAAAATATTGGGGAGGTGAAGCCTTCACCTGAAGAATGACTACAGATTATTAAACCTCTCAAGGGTGACATTTGCAAAAAATTGACATTTCCTTGTTATCTCAGGTCTGTACCTTCATGAGTAGTGAGATGACCAGAATTTTGTGATTCCTTTTTCTGTGTCCTCTTGAATGACATTTCCCATTTAACATTTACATTGCTGCATCTCAGACAGCATTATAGAATAGACAATGATTTCCTTTGCTGACAAAACACAGTTTATGTGGCCACATTTCTAAGTGTGGATGTGCATAGATTTCAAGGACTTCTGTTGTCTTGTACACAAAATACATGTGCTACAGATTCTGCTGAATTTTAATTCAGCTAATTTGCAGTGGTGTATTTATTTTAAATATACATAAACAAGCAGAGCAATTTTTCATATTGAAATAGGTATCTACATTTATTTTAAAGAAATCTATAGCCCTCTGTTGCTTGAGTTTTACTTTGTCACGCTCCAGCTTTACTGCTTCCCTTACAGATGACTCCTCATGCTTTGTGTTGATAGGGAAAAATCTTATTTCAATTTCTTGAAGTTTCAATAGCAGTTCTGTAAAAAAGTCTGAAAAATGTAGGTAATGGCAGTTAATGATTAGGAAATGTTAACTGTCTGTCACTGGAATTGTCTATGAATACAAGAGAGCTATGTTCAAGAAAATGTTGGTAGCATCATGGATATGAAATTTTATTTTCATTGATTAGACAATGATGTCTTTTACTTCTCAGGGACGGGAGACAGAAAATACAAACTTTTCATAACACAATTGTTAAACTTTTCCATTTTAGCAGAAGCAGCAGAGAGGCAGCAGGAAGCAAAACAGATGAAGTAAAAAATAAATATATATGATTACAGATTTCAGTTACAGCAATCAGACCTTTGCCTAACGTGTCTACATTTGTCAAATCCAAGACAAACTCTGTAAAGTCTGATGAATAATTTGGAGCTGCAGTTTGCAAGGCTCAGTCAGGCTAAGGTTATCTTGGCAGTAAATTATTTCTCATCCATCACTTCCTGCATCTTGGTTTATTGCAAGACAGATTTGATAAGGTAGGATTACTTTCACAAAGGATGGCTTTCCTCCATTTCAGTCTGCACATCACAGCCTGTTGCATGTGCTCCTTAAACTGAAAAGCAATTTTTTGTAGAGTAAATAGGTCAATATGGAAACAACCTTTGGAAAGTGACCTAGATCTAGGCAGCACATTATCTTGTTAAGTCTTGCCTAACAATAAAAATCTCAGTCACAGAAATATGTTGATTATTCTTATTTTAAAGATGACTTTCAAGGGATGAGAATCTATTTTATTCGTAATGTGTGGGTCTTTAAACAAAATGCAGTCCTGGAAGTCTGCAACATAGCATTGCCTGTCTCATCTAAAGATGTAGGAAAGAAAAGAGCTCTTCAGTCCTGCTGGCGTGGAGAAGTGCTGGAATAAATAGGCCACTGACAAAGTTACAAAAGCCACAACTTGCTCAGGCTGCTTAGTGAAACAAGCCACTTTTGAGCCAACCCCAGGGAAGCTTCTTGTAAGTTGGAGTGCTGAAATGGCAGAGGATACTCTACACAACTTAGTGGAAGCTCAGAAGGAAATGGTGGCCAAACAATGTTGTTCTATCCACGGCAGCTTGCAGGCACAAAGAAAGTGCAGAAACACCCAGAGATTAAAGCATTTTTAATGGTCAGTATTATGCTTTTGTGGAGTTCTGTGGCTCAGGAGCATCTTTATCATTTCTAATTCATGAAGAATTTAGGTTTCATCCAACTTTTATTCAGTTTTCATAGATTTTAGTAGTTTATGTCAAATATGCCAGAAATTCCGATCCAGTTCTGTTGTGTAGTGCTGCAGACACTGCAATTACTTCCTCCCTCTGAAATGCAGTCCATGGGTGAGGTGGTGCTCTTGTGTGTGAACAGTCTGTGGCTGGCTGTTGTATACTGCTCCCTGAAGAAACAGTGCACACATCCCTGTGTTCAGCTAATGCTTTTTGCCATCATTATCTTTATTCAATATACATAAAGGTATTTACATTATTTTTTAATGAAGGAGGTATTAAACCAACGAGTTAGTTCTTGCATTTTTATTTGAATCCCATGTACCCAAGAATGAGTTCATACTAGCTGGATTTTAAAGACACAAAGCTTTTGCAGCTGCTAAATAAATGGGGCTAAAGCTCAATAAGTCCTTTTCATTATGAAATACCAAATCGAAATGTTAGCTTCTCTTTTAAGTTCAACCCTCATTCTTCTGCCCTGAAAAGCAAAGGAATCCTATTTTTTGTTGTCAGATGATGAAGAGTGATGTTTTTTTAAAATGAGGTATGATAGCAGTAGAAGAAGAAAAAACACCCAATGTCCTCTTATCATAGATATCAGGAAGGATTAATTTTAACAATAATAAAAAGGTCACATTTATGACATTTCAAGCTATCACAAGCATGGAAATTTTTATTTTCGAATAATCATCATATAAATTAATGGTAAGGTCTAATAAGTATCTTATTGAATCACATCCCTCCAGTAAATTCCATGAAAATAGCATATATGTGTTGTCTTGTTAAAATGAAATTGGACACAACCTCATTAAAAACCTCAAGTGTTAAATCTGGGGTTTGTGAAATGACTTTCCATGTCATTTCCTTTTGCATCTTGTCACATATAGTCAAAACTGTCTACTTAAATTTCCTCTTTCAATTCCCTGAGTTCTAGAAAGACTCAGATTCTATTTGAAGTACTTTCCATTCCTGTGTACATCCAAGAACCATCAGTCGGATGCATCAATTCATTGAAAGGACTTCAGGATGCAAGTTATTTAACTTTTTAAATTTGTTATTCTGTTATTCTGAAGGTGAGCTCTGCAAAATATCTGGGAACTTGTTTACATTTACAACGAAAACATTTTTGTTTGCTTTTTTCTGCATTGCATTACTACAGCAGATTGCCCTTCAGGCTATGACTTTGCTCCTAAGTACTGTGGTATTTCAATAGCAGCACTTGTGTGGGTCAGTGGGGATTCCATCAAGTCTGCAGAGTAATACTTAAGCACATTTTTCAGCTTTCTAAGTTTTTATTCTTGTTATTTTCTGCAGTTTTTAAGACCAAAATTGACTACTAAGGCTAATCCTACCTTCTTGTCATCATAGGCCAGTCGACTTCACCCAGTTGTCCTGTTACACGGCCAACACCTTGGCTTTAGAAGAAGCATATTGTTGTAACGGTATCCAGTGGGATAGAGTGCTCAGATTATTTTCAAAATTTTTTTTCCAGTAATTAACCTCTTTCCCCATAGTTAAGTAGTGATGCCTAATTTTTAATTTAGATTAGTTTTGCTTAGGGTTCAGCTCTTGATCCTTGTAATCTTCCTTCTGCATATTATGCAGCTTTTTCTATCTGATATTTTCTTTCCAAGGTAGTATTTATGCACTATAATCAGATCTTTTCTAAATGTACTTTTTCAAATGAGTTATCAAGATCTGTCTTGTCTGGTCTGTCACAGTAAAGGATTTTGTCCAACTCTGAAAGAGGTTTTGTAGTCTCTTTGTTTTCTTAATGCCTTTAGAGAGCATTGATCCCAGAAGTGGACAAACCATTCCAGCACTGATCTTTATCAATGTTGTTATGTTAAAGAAGGAAATAAGACCTTTTCGACATAATTCTTTTGTGACATGTGTAGCTGCTTTTTTATTGGTCAATGCCACTTAGTTTTCTATTGAATCTGCAATTACTTCAGCTCATACCTGAAGAAATAGTCTCCCTGTCTCTAGCATGAACAGGAACTCCAACAAATTTTTATGATAAATCAAATAACAAATTTTTTTTTCCACTCCAATATTCTTGGGAATGGCAAGTGCTTAACAGTCTACAGATTCCAAGTTTCCCTTAAAAAGTGGTTAGTTTCCTCTTTCAACACTTCACCTCTCCCAAAATGTCTTAAAATCAAGTGTGTCAAAACCTGTTTCTCAGGGCAGGAGGAAGGATGGCTTTTTGTGAAAGATGATCTAAATTACGTGAAAACTTGGCAGATAATCCTCAAGTTTAGAAAGCAAGTGCAAAGATAGGAATGAGATATGAACCCTCTCTGATGCCAGCACTGAAAGGAGAAAAGGCTTCTATGTATTTCTTCATCCCAAACTAGTTTCAAAATTCACTCCCAAACTCTACCAGCCAGTTGCAGATATTCTGATTAACACTGAATAATATTTGATGAGATTTGCACTGATTTCTGCAGAACCACACATGCAGCACCATACTGCCCAACGTGACTCGAAATTAGAAAAATTTGGCCCCAAAGAAAATGACTCATGCTCATCTCCCTGTGCAGTTATTTTAATACTGAAGCAATTAGAACAGAGCCTGACTATTTCTCGTTTCTTTCTTCCCAGCCCATTGAAAGCTCTCTTTTATGCCAATCCACTGGCACCATGTCCAGGTAGCTGATGGCTATCTTGTTAACAAGATGATTAATGATTTTATTCCAAGTAGTTAACATTCTACACAATCATTTTACACAGTTGTCAGATTGAAAGATCCTAAGCACAGCTTTTTTGCTACTTAAATACTAAAAAAAAAAAAAAAAAAAAAAGTTTATAGCATTTATTGAGAGATGAAAAATGCAGAAAGTTTATAAATGCTTCTCTATATTGAACAAAACCCACTCAGGAAATGAACTTCACTGATCTGAGAACAGTGTCTGTCTTAAAGCTGGGACATGCAGCGTCCTGTGTGCTCCCTAGCCAGCCCTTTGACAGAAAGGAAACAATCCTGGAGAATGGTTTTGAGAAAGGTTCTCAAAGTGCAGTATCACAACATACTGTATGGTCCATTCACTTAAGAGTTGGACTTGATGATCCTTGTGGGTACCTTCCAACTAAGAATATTCTATGCATCTCTATTCTATTCTTTGAAGGGGGGTGGCCAGAAAACACTTGTGGTTTGTAGAGATTCGTGATGAAGTAACGCCTATTTTGTGACAGTCTTGATAATTATTCTTTTTCTAGTATATTTGTAGAAAATAACTTGATTGCCTCCCTACCTCTGCAATACTGTAGTCAGAATTTCAAGACTGCTGAGCCCTTGAAATCAGTAGGAGCTGAAGATAAGATGTGGTTGTGAAATATTGGTTTTCTGAACAAGAAGGGTGTTAAACCTGAATACTGGTGGCATTTTTGATGGGAAAAAAAAATTAAAAAAAGAGGAGGGGTCTGGATAGATACCGATGCATTTTCTCTTTGTTAAAGTGAAGCACAAGAATTCATTATCATAAATCAAGCTAATTTTTGGATATTTTTTTCCTGTTGGAAAAAAACCCATTATCCTTCTCTCATCCTAATAAAATGAGTCGTTCTTGCTTAGACTAACAACCCATTTAGTTCAACATCCAGTATCCCACTGTGTCCATAAGTACTCAGTTACATCACTGTCTAGGAAAGTGCAAGAGCAGGCCAAGTGTTTGTAATACTTCCCTCTCATATTTTCTTAGCATTTAGTTATTTCAGCATGGGTGCCTCCTAGCTGGATTGGTTCCTGTGTGTCCCATAGCAAAGGACTCCTCTCACATGAGCAGCTTCCCTGGCAACTTTATCAGTTTTTAGTGTTCACAGGGTCATCTCTCAGGAGCTCTGCAGATATGCTACTCCACATGTGAGGGACTACCAGCTTCCCCTAATCCAAATCCCTTTTTAAGATGATTCCTAGCAGGTTCATTTGTATTTCTGATATGAGAAGGGGCAGTGAACAGTTGAATCCTATCTGTCTTTTCCTGATCACTAATGATTTTGCAGTTTTCTTTCGCATCCCATTAATATTTCATTTCCCAAATGCAATCACATTGGTTTACAAAACAGTTCCTCACAGAGAAACTGGTCTTGAACCTGATTCTCCTTCCTGCCCTGCTATGAAAGTTTTTCAGTTCTGTATATTTCTTAAAGATGAGAAGATCAGAACTGTGTTGTGTTAATGGTGCGGATGGACCATGGATTTATACAGAAAAGTTTTCCTCTTATAACATTTATAGGGATGTTTTCATTAGTTTTGGCTTTCCTATTTGCCTTAAGAAATCATGGGTGTGAATGTTAGGAAGATATACAATAGCTGTTTTAGGAGTACAGGGGAAAAGTTGTGCATGTGTCTAACAGCATTTAATCATGCAACAGTTTATCTGCTTTCTGAAGTACTTGCTTATATGCTTAGAAGGTGAAGACCTCTTTTCCTTCTTCTGGGCTGAGATATTTTTAAAGATTGCTGCGCATATTTTATGTGTACAAGAAAGCATGGCTCAGTAGCATTCCCTCTGCTCTGTACTACTGCCACCATCACCCCTGTTGCTTCCAGCCACGTTGAGAGGTGTATGATCAGTGCTCCTTCTCCATACATTGGCTTGGTTCTTTGGAACACATCTATCAAACACAAATTAATTCAAATTTGTTTTTCATATCGGCTCAGATGTATGCTTTTTTTACAAAGACATGGTAGGGTAAAAGTAAAATTCATGCCAAAATGTGCAGATTAGACTTTTTGCTATATTAATTAAGTATAGAGTGCAGATGGACTAATTTTCTTTGCATTCCTGTACCTGTACTTGATAGAAAATGTAGTTCCACAGCACAAATAATACTGTAGTTTCATGATTTAGTTTTACACTAGATACTAGTTCTGCACAAGCTTTACAGTAATAAGCTGCTACCTTATTGTTGTCTGGTAGGCAAAGTGAATAATTGGAAATGTAATTCCAAGCTTCACTGGCAGTAAGAACAGTGCTTGTTTTGTAAGCAGGATAATGTAGCGACATGTCAAAGCATTACTGATTTTTCAATATCTCTGGCGCTATGATGCTCTGAACATATTTTTCAAGAGGATAATGAACAGCAGGCTGTTCACATCAGCTTGCTTGCTGTTTTGTCTTTTTTTTTTTTTAGATTTACTTTATCCTCACAGCAGAATTTCTTTGCTGCTGTTTGTCAGCAGCAGCTGTTCTGTTTGACATTGGTGCTCCATTCCACTTGATGGGTTCTGAAAGACATAGTGGTGGTCCATTTATTTTTCTCACTATAGAAAGATGGAAGCTCAAATCCAGGTTCAGTTCTATCCTATAGTTCCAATCTGAGGGCATGGGATCTCTTTTGCTCTAATTTCCAAAGAATTTGGTGTAAATGTAAAAGGTCCCCCAAAGAACACAACTGCTACAATTTCTAGAAGGCAAATGAAGTTATATTTAGCCTGCTTTGTATTTCCATGAAATAACTCTGTAAAGCTGTTCCAATGAAATAATGCTAGGGGACTTCCTTGTGTGTGTTACTTCCAAGATACGCTAGGATGAAGCAAGTTTTATCTAGAAAGGGCCTATGTTATGTTCTTATCTGCAGAGTTGTGATTGTGTTGGAATTCATTTAGTACATAAAGTCACAGAGCTTAACTCATGGCAAGCTACATGCATTTCCCCTGATTTGCAGCAGTGTTCCCTAAAGGCCTCCTATGCTGCTTTTATCCATTCTTCTGCATTACAACAGGGACTACTTGCCTACAGTCATGTAGAATTTAGCTGAATCTGAGAACAGTTACTCAGGTAAAAAAATCAAATAACATTTAGCAAAATATCTCTGCTGAATGAGTAAAAAAACAGCAGCCCCGTCAAAAAATGTAAAAGTCCTGAGTTTTTAGATTAATTTCAATAAAACCCTGCTAATGTCCTTTACAACCTGATTGGCTGAATCCTTTCAAGGATTACCAGTAGTCTGAATTTTCCACTAAGAAAAAGTTGTTTTCCATGGTGTTGGTCAATGATTGTTAAGTTTATCTATGCCTGTCCTACATTTCCTACTAGCTAATGTCTTATCTGAAAAGTCATAAGACATTTCTTGGATACCTCAACTAAATATAATGAAAAATCAGTTCACAGCAATTCTTTGATGTTTTGCCAAAAACCAGTGAAGAAGTCTTAGTTAGAATGCTGATGTCATTCCATATTGAATTATTCTTTTGATGAAAAGTATCAGCACTAAAATTATGCTTATTTTATCACTTTGTATGCCCTATGCACATAAAATCATAGATACTATTGCAGGAGTCTTTTGCTTTAATTTAGTATAAAAGCAGGATTTTTATATACTTTCCTTGTTCCTGGGATGAAAAACTATTTAAAACAATATAGTGACCCTTTTTGGTTAAAATATGGCATGTTCATGTACAAACCAGTAGAACTATGTGACGTTGCTACTTTCTGAGGGTAAAATGACAATAGTTTCAGGCATTATTTAAAAGGGTGGTATCCACAGTAGCATTAACAGCTGTAAAACTGCCAAGTGAATGAAACCATGCATAGGAAAACTACTGAATACTTTATTGAAAGAGGTTGTAAGCTACTCATTCCTGAATAGACATACATTGTGGAGTAAGGTGAGGATAGTGGAGAAGATGAGAGGATGAGGATTTCTTTTTGCTTAGGGTGATAAAATTTAGAGCAAAGGGTGCTCTGTACTTTTGATTGTAAGCTACCTGATGGTTTTGGGGTCTCCAAATGAAGAGGAGAGAGAACTGTGGGAAGGTTTGGGGTCAGCTCTTTCGGGAGGAGTGTATGACACATTTATGGAGCTGCAGGTCAGCAGTTTTAAAATTGGCAGTTTCCACATGAGAGGGGCATTGCTGCTCCTTCAATGGGTTTTGGCGCACAATTGGTCCTCCCTTCTTTCTTCCCCCGTGCCCAGAAACTAGCAAGGTCATTCAGAAGAGCATTTAGCCCTTCCTGTGTATGTGGATAAAAGAGGACCTCACTAATCAGGCCTATGAGGCTAAGACTATCTCAGTTAATCAAATTTCCTGTTTACCCTGGGGGAAATGAAGAGCAAAATGAACTGATATGTCTCACAAGTAAGTTTCCTCTTATTAATTAAACAAAAAAATCAAAGTGCAACTTTTTATCTTTACATTTGTGTTTTCAAGCAAAAGTTTCTGAAGTGATGGCTGCATTATTGGGATAGAAAACCACACATTACCTCTGCCCATGCTCCAGGGCAGCAGAGAACAGAGCCAGAGCAAGTCTCAAAAGTAGGAATGCAGGGCAGGACTTACCAACTGCACTGAACTGTTCCTGTATCAGCCACTGCTGGCTTCTCCATGAAAGCCCCTACATGTAATCCTGGAGACCTGTGGCAAGGTACTAAATTTTTTTGTGAGTCATTTAATTTTTGCTTTTGATGATGACAAATTCTGTATTTTGAATCTACCTTTTTTTTTCCCCCCAGAAAGTGAATGTGAACAAAAGGGAAAAGAAAAATTATAGCAGTGAGCATAAAAGAAATGCTAAATTTGAAATTAAATGAAGTTCAGATAATCATCTGTCACTCAGTTTCCCAGTATTATCCCTTAATAACCTTATTGTCTCTTTGCCTATTTGCTTCTTATCTATTTAAAGCGGTTGTTTATCATTCACAGCCTGATTGGTTCATCATCTGTTTCCAAAAGAAAGGGAAGATAATATTCCTAGGACCCAGATAGTTTTTCCTTCTTTTTGTTCCATTAGTTGATGAGAAAGCATGGAATTAGCATAAAAACTCCCAACCCTTTGCTAGCTCTAGATTAAAGATGGCCTTGAAATACAGGGCTTGGAGCCAGATCTTTCTTTCCCAAAGTTTGGATGAGATCAGATTTGGGCTTTAGGGGCTGGCAAAAAGCTAATTCCAGGCTAGCAAAGCATAAAGCCCAGGAAAAGCACAGCCTTTTGTTCTAAGTGAATAACTGAGAGACACTGAGGGCACTGGCTGTCAATTGCTCCACATATTTAGTGTGCAGAATATTCTGGCTTCCTATGAATCCAGAATTAAACTGTATAAAGTGCTTAAACTTTATGCTGAATTTGAAGTGGCCAAAGAACCTCAAGTCTGGCACAGTGGACCCCAAGAAGCTACTGCTGTGGACATCTACAAATATATTCATCTTCACTCATGGAGTAATTTAAATACAGTCAGTAGGTCTGGTTTTACTAGGCAGTAAGTCAGAGGATGCATGTGTGCTCCAAGAATGAGAACTTCAGGTTTGAAATAGTACTTTTGGGAGTAGTTAAGTAAGCGATATTTTTACTTTGTGTTAGAGTATTCCCACATCAGCCTGTTTTTAGACACGTTGCTGCTGTGAGGACTGGCAGCAGAGCTCTGTGTAAATTCACATGTATGAACTGAAGTCCTATCCCAGCTGTTTGTGTAAGGATGCTCCCACCAGACCCAGCAGTAAACTGGTGCTGAGCTATTAGAACTCATGATGGGTGTCAGCCACACTACTCTGTGGTGTGCTTTTGGACATGGCAATACATTTTCTGTACCAAATAGATTCAGGTGGGCAGAGGGTGCAGGTGGTTACCCATGTGTGTCAGCCTCTCTTGTGCAGAGGAGAATAAACATCATGTACCAACTCCACAAACTCCTAAATCTTGCCTTTACCAGTGGGTCTTGCCTGTATTTCTTTGGCACGGTGCACAGGAACTCTTTAAGGTATTTTGGCGTACATTGAAATGGGCAATGTCACTCTGCTAAATATGAATAAAATCTGGTAACAGATCCACTGCCACACCCATCTTCCCTTCAGGTACTCTTAGGTGAGATTAAATATTGATTGGTTAAGATGTTTTTGCATCCTCAGTTTCCAGCCTGATATGTAATGGCAATACTGCGTGCAGAGCCTGGAGGATGCTGGCTGAAGGACAGGATGGGTTCAAGTATATGTGAGACAGAATGGGATTGGATTGTTGGTTTCAGGATCTCAGTCAGATTTTGGTGTGATAGCTGAAGAAGTTACCCTGGCAGATCATCTGTTGGGGATGAGGCATTCAAAGGCCTGAGCTATTTTAAAACAGAACAAAACTGGTGGCACAGTGGTTTGCATACTGGGCTGTGAGTGAATGGGCTGGAGAGCACGTTCAGCTGTGGTGTGGGTGGGATTGGGAGCCTTGGGCAGGTGGGGTTAGGGGATGAAACCACTGCTGCTGTGGCCACACTGTGGGCTGTCAGACATAGTGAGGAGCAGGTACTTGGCAATGTCACCTTGTGCATGGGGTCAGAATGAACTGGAATGACTGAAATGCACCACTAATCCCTCCTCTCCTGGAGTGTAATCTGTAGCAATTACTGAACTACATCAGTTTAACAGAGAGAATAAACAAAAATGATGTTTCCTACCTCAGGCTGTAAACTGTGGAAATGGGAGAGTTGTCACAAGACTGCTCAGCTGTGGTCTGAGCTGGTGTTTCAGGTGCAGGACCAGATGAACAGCTGAGGGGGAAGCATCTGATCCAGCCTGTTCAAGGGAAACCAGCTCTTCCGTCCCTAAAGTGGTAGATATTTCTGTTGAAGCAATCAGCAGTGAACCAGTTTATGGTGTGACCCTTGAATGTGGGCCTTGAGTTTCTGGAGGAGCACCTCACAGCCCTCACTGCAGCTTCTGGCAGGAGTTGGGGTGCCCCTGAGAAAGGCAGATATCTTGTGCATTCACAATTGAATAACATCCCTTTTGCAGCTAAAGCAGTTGTTTACAGGGAAAAGTAATGCTACTCACGTTTTTTACTTCTGCATTTTTTTAACCCATCTTTTAATGTGATTTAACAGCTGGAGATGAGGAGAAGGAAGCACTAGAAGAGCAGCCAACTCTCTGCAGACAGGCAGGGAGTGCTCCGGGGACCACCACTGGTCCATGGATGACAGATGGGAGCTTATGGTCTATAACTTAACAGATGGATCACAGATCTTTTTTTCACTTGAATGGAGAAAATCAAATGATTATGGGGCAGCTACATAAAAGCAACTACTCAGAAAGATCTGTGATTCAGTGTAGTGATTTGGGGTGATGTAATTTGCAGGGATGAAAACTTAGTGGCAGTGACTAACGTTAAAAGCAATGACAATAAAGATGAGCTATTGCCCTGATTCACGTTCCTTAAAACTGTATTTCATCACATAAACATCTTTTTTTTTTGTGTGTGAGCCACTTATACTTTTATTTCTGTAACAAACACAACTTTCCTTCAGAAAGTGAATTCTAATTTATTGTGGAGAGTAAAATAGAGAGGTAATGCTACATTTTGATGTGACATCCTAGATATACAGTTATATATATGTATCTATTACTGCACCCCAAATTATTTTTTGTATTTGCTTTACCACCTACCACTAAATTGACAAAATCAACAAGAATTTTTATGACCTCTATCGATCCCTGACCCTTTGCATCACAGGGACTTGTGTATTTGTAATTGCTGGTAGTGTGCTGTCATATTTATTTCTGCATTTCTTGAATGAGTGTCATGATAAGAGATACTTTTTGCTATTGTTATCTGAAACATACTCAATAGCATACATGGCATACAATAAATACTCTGATGCCTTCATTTCTTAGTAGCTTTCAAGAGCTTTCATTGTTTCAAAACAAAGTAAAAACAAATAGGATGCAACAAAGTCATTCCAGGTAATGGAAACCCCAAGGGGTACGGTGAATTCCCCATTCCCTTCTTCCCAGTTTGATTATTAAGCTCTTAGACAAAGTGTAGCTTAAAACACATCAGCTTCCAATGTATTTAGTTACCTCTCTTTTACCACACTGTAATGGCATGGTCAAAGTTACTCTGGGGCCAAGAATGGTTGTTTCTGTTTTGTCTTTATTTTTGTCTTGTTTTGCTCTTTTCCCTTTTTAAGTAATGTTTCCTTTTCCCAGAATCAAGATGTTGAGTTTTTCCTCATAATTTCCCCACCTGTCCTCCAAAGGTATGTTTTACTTTCATATCCTGTTTTTTCATACCTAGATTTCTGAAGGAAATAAGATCTGTGCAGTCCCATTGTGTGTGCTTGTGCTTGTACCAGACTCCCTACAACAAGTTTTGAACTTGATCAATTTTAACCCCCTTTAACAGAACCTTGGAAACCTCTTAGCTCTTAAATTCCTACAAGACTTAGGAGAACAGGCCCCTGTGTAGACAGAACGGCTGAGAGGCTCAGACTTTATCAGACATCAGAATCCACAGAAGAAAGACAGAGAAACCCCACATTTAAGTTTCATTAGTTCTGCCCTTTATCAAATTGATTGTCTTTAGAAACTTTTTCAGTGTTGTCACTTCAAAGTTTTTAATCCTGAAGGTTGTTGCAATGCTTCCTTTCAGCACAAAAAATGGCTCCTGACAATTACTAAGTTATAAAGACCCACATAAATGATACATTCTTCTGCTGATTTGTGTGAATTCAGCATTGCATAAAATTATTCAACATTGTGTCATAGTTTATGGGATGATTATATAAAAGAGGGAGGAAAGGAAGCCTCCAGGAAAACACAGACATGAACCTAATGAGAAGAAACACCAGAAGCACTTAAAACACTTGTTAAGTTAAAAGATGGCAGTGTTTGCAAGAAGAAAGCATCACACCTGACCTGCTGTCATGTCATGGCTGTAGACTTAACACTGTCCTATGATTGAATGTAAAAAGCCACCAACAGATATGAAGTAGATGTCTCTCACTTGAGTCTAACCCCTCCTGAACATCACAGAAAACAAGCTGGTCATTACTTCCTCTTTGTTGTGAGAGAAGTTAGAAATACTTCATTTCAAAGCTCCTCTGTCAGATTTTCAACAAATTGCAGAAGTTGTTATACTTAACAGCTTCAGTGCCATATTGTATTTGGGACTGGAATCAGGAGCCTTTTAGGAATCCAAGTATCTTCTCATATACCCAAGTATCTGCTGGTCATGGTATCCTCTCTTCCTATACAAATGGAAGTGAAATAATTTTTTAGTGGATGAAAAGAGTGAGAGTGCTGTTGGATCTTAACTGTGGCACATCAGCTTCTGTACAGGTAGTCTCCCTTCCAGGCACAATAGTGCACATGAGAATAAGGAATCACAGCAAAATGAGGGCTGGAAGGGATCTCTGGATGTCATCTCTTTTAGCAGGATGACTCCTGCTAAAAGTAGGGTCAGGTACTCCAGGACCTTGTTGAGTCAAATATTTAAACTCCAGGATGGAATTGCCACAACGTTTCTGGGCCATCTACTCCAGTTGTTCAGAGTCTTGTGATGAAGGATTTTTTACTTAAATGCTCATATTCATTCCCTGTTCTCTTCTTCTTTGCTGGTCTCTGTGCTTATGGTGGGTGATTATGCACTGGGATATTGTGCAGAAGCTTGAACAAAGATCTCTAGAGCTAAAAGCATGTGTTTCTTGAGGTACTGTTGCTGCTTAGGTGCTGCAGCTAGGATAAGAAACTTGGTGGACTGGCCACAGTCACAAACTAGTAATAAATTCCAGAGGGTTTCTGTGACTCAGGATCCTGAAGGAGCTTTTAGCATCATTTCCAGGCATTTCAGCTGCGGTAGCTAAATAGGCATAGGATGACATTGGAGCATTTTGCATGAGAATGTACAAATGGGACTTTGGAGTAGTTTTGATGGAGCCTCAAATCTTTGTCAGTCTCTTGACCTGCACACCCAGAAGAGGAGGGAGCAGAGCAATTAATGATGATGGGCCCTAATGGAGTCTAAAGCAGTACTCTGTTTTGGAGGGAGGTGGGATCATTCTCCAGTCAAAGTCGTGTATCCTGGGTAACTGTAGGGAAAGAGGATTTGAGCTATATTTGTGCTTCATTCAGTTTAACCTGAAAACATTAGGGATGAAACAATGTTGATGGCAAACCTTACCCCAAGAATTTCATGAACACAGGCACCGGCTCTGCAGAGGAGAAGAAACACTGTGATCACTCCCCTGACAAAGCTGAAATAAATAGGGAAAACCAGTGTGCAAGATAAATCTTTGTCTGGACATAAGTTGTCCATAGAAAGAAGTAGCTGACCTGTGAGAGCAGAGGGTGTGAGTCCAGGTTGGCAATTACTGAAAAGTTCAGATATTTGAGCTGCTACAAAGATTTGTCCGTACTAGTGTGGGCAGAGAGGAAACATGGCAATTTGACTAGGTTGAGAACAAAAGGAAGAATGGAGAGCAAGTGTGGATAACCAAGGCTAGCTAACACAGCTTTCCACTTTGTTCTGTGCTTTTGGGGCACTTAAGTATATTGGCCTCCTGTTAATACAGAACTTATATCGTGGTTTGCACGCTCAGTTGTATGTCTCTGTGGCATGACTGCTGTTGTTTACTGACAAGTATTATTAGGAATGTCTCTTGTGTATGTTTTATAATCCATTAATGCCGTTTGGCAGCTGCAGGAGAAGGTAAGCCAGCTCCCCACAGACTATGGGCAAATTCTCCTTTGACTGTAGTGGGAAGAAAATTGCATGTTTAATACAAAGCTGTATAATTGAAAAGCTCCTGGTTCTGGGAATGTGGACACTGGCAATCATAATCAGTGGCTCTCTGAGGCTTTTTGGTTACATGGCATTATCTATCACTTGATTGTACACTATGGTGCAATGTGGGAAAATCTTCAGAGTGAATGGCCTGTAAAACTCAACATCCACACACACCGTGACCTGGTATTTGCTTGAAATTCAATGTGACTATTGCCATTTTCATGTTAGGTTCATCAGTTGCTCTTTTTAATAACTTTGAAAAGGTCATATACAATTTTAATTGCATACCTAAATTGAATTGTCCCATTTTTACATTGTGATTTTTTGTTTTAGAATCAAAGAATCATAGAGTGGTTTGGGTTGGAAGGGACCTTAAAGGCCACCTATTTTCAACCCCCCCACCATGGGCAAGGATGGCACTCAGTAGATCAGGTTGCTCAGGGCCACATCCAACCTGGCCTTGAAAACTTCCAGGATCTATATTAAATCCCTTTGATCTGCATTAGACACTTTTGACCTGTATTAAATCTTCAGTGAAGTATTTTATTAATTATTCATTGACTGGGAGATCTGCTATCATCTTTTCTCAAGATGCATTCAGATTTTTCAGTACCTCAGCAGTTTGAGGCCCAATAAAGCTCAATATAAATCCCTTTTTCTCTCCTGTAGACCAAATGCAGTAGTTCACATTTTTTCTGCTGAAGAGTGACAGAAGTAACCTATCTTGTGCAGGATGTTTTAATGGATTAAGCAAATCCACAAGCATAGCAAAAATCTGCATTCCAGTTTGTTTCAACCCTTCTTCATTCCTTTGATCATTCACACAAGAGAGGCAATCAGTCCTTGGAGGTACTTTCCAGTGTTGGATTTGCCTTTCCAAGCCCACCTACCTTACTAGGAGCAGCTGCTGTGCCTCTCTGGATCTCCTCCCTTCCACTCAATCCATTGCTGAGGTCACTTTAGAAGGAGATGCTAGATGTGGAAGGTTGGAGGTATCTGCTGATCCAGCATTTTGTCACTACGATGGTGAGCTCTCCTTTGCTTTCTGCTGGTCCTCAGCACATCACATCCCACTTTGCCTCATTGTCACAGGCATGTGCCTGCCCCGAGTTTCTTCACAGGTGAACTTCTTTGTTCTCATGCTCCACAGTCAGACTGGTGACCCTTCACAAGGCAGTTGGCGCAGGCTGCAGTGCTGATGGCACATAAATGCAGGACATGCTCTTCACAGCTTTGCTGTCTGTCTCTAGGCATACTGAAGAGGAGGTTCATGAGTTTTCATATTTTGCTTTAAAAGCTGAAATAAGAGGCTGCTGTGCTGTCTTCCAGGCCCAAGACTGACTGGAAAGGTAGAGACTGTTTAACCTCCCACACAACCCCTGGCTGGTACATTGTGTGCTCTTGTGTTGAGTGGCTTGCTCCCTCCTCTTTTCACTGAGTTCAGAACAGCCCCTTCTCTTCTTCCCATCATTTTAGGCTCTCTGGGGCCTCTTTTGCGCTCTGAGAAGGGTTAATTCCATTGTAGAAATGGGAAAAAAAATGTCTACATACTTAATCTTTTCCCCTCTCTTGTATAAGTAGAATTGCATCTGGATCTTTCTAGTAATAATTATCTAACACAAGCCAAAACATTTTTAATGAACTGGAGTAAACACCCAGACAAATCTTAACTACCTGTAGGAAGGATTCAGTGATGAAGAAATTCCCTAGAGCCTCTCTCTTATGTGATATTTTTTGTGTAACAGTGTTTTAATCCTTCTTATGAGGCATATCTTGAATGAAAGGACACCTTTGATTATAGTACTGTTTGAAGGTATACCGAGAGGGGAGACTCTGCTAACAGTAATGGCATGATTAAGTTTTACATCCCAGGTTTTCAATATCTGCATAAACTTCTAGGAATCACTCTCACAAAACATAATCCAAGTATGTGAAGTGAAAGAAGAGAACTGAGAAGGGGTTTGGACAAAGAAAGGGCTCCTGCACCCACAGCAGCAAAACAAGATCGCAGCAGCAGTGTTTGTTTCCAGTTGCACTTGAAAAGATTCATCTGTGTTCCTATTTCTTTGTTCATCTTAATTCTTAAGGGAGTTTTAAACAAAAGCAAAAACCAAAAACAAACAAAAAACCTCCCCCAACCCCCTAAAAAAGACTGACATGCAAGGGAACATAAATGTTGGCTACCTCCTACCAGCAAGACTGATAACTGCCAGTATTAGTGAGACAAGGAATTAAAAAGAGTGGGTGTTAAGTACCATGTAAGTCTAGCCCCACTGCCTGTATGACAACCTATTTCTACTTATTTAGTGCAACATTTCTGTTCTAAAGAGGTCTATTAGCCTATAGATGAAACAGGCTACAGCCAGAAAGACAGATTTGAAGCATGGTTTGTCTCTTGAAATGACTCAGAGGTAGTTTCAGGTTGTACAGGTGATCCCAACTCTGATGAACAATTTCTGCTTTTGACAGTGCCAAATAATTGGGTTTTTTTCCTGATGAATATGCTCTTTATGCAGTGGCATGTAGTGATAGGGAGAAGGGTAATGTCTTTAAGCTGAAGGAAGGTAGATTTAGAGTAGATATTAGTAAGAAATTCTTTACTGTGAGGGTGGTGAGATTCTGGCACAGGTTGCCCAGGGAAGTTGCTGATGTCCCATCCCTGGAAATGTTCAAGGCCAGGTTGGATGGGGCTCTGAGCAACCTGGTCTAGTGGAAAATGTCTCTGCCCATGGCAAGGAGGTTGGAATTAGGTGATCTTGAAGGTCCCTTCCAACCCACACCATTCCATGATTTTATGATTTTCTCCTAGAACTTGTATTACTGGTCTGTTGGAGAGCAAGGATTGAGCGGGGGTGGCTATAAAACTGTTTCAGAAGACGCAAGTAAAAATTATTTGAATCACCACTGCATACATTTTCCCAGGTTATTCACCAAGTATGAAGGTAGATGTGCCCTACCAAGAGGGAAAGATAAATGCATGGTCATATTTTCAAGGTCTGTGTTCCAGTTGACCATACTCAAGTGTATGCTTTGTGAGCCCATGGTCTTTCACACATTCCCAGTGTTACCTGTCACACGAGTGTCAGCACAGTGGAAGTACCAATGTCAGTGGAAGTACCAATGTTCCTAACACTGTTTGCTTTTCTTCTTTCACCTGCAGGCAGCTGGTCCTTTGCAAGGGCAGCTGCTGTGTCAGAGCACCAGCTGTGCTCACAGGCTGAGCCACGCACAGTGAAGGTCGCCAGTTCTGTGCTCTGTTGCACGGTTCTCAAGCTTATTTAGTCTGAGATCTTTACACTCCATCTCTCCTTCCCAATTTCTGTCACATTCTGCCCCTGCTGCATAGTTTGCATATATTTGCATAAAATAGTTACTTTTACAACTGCTTACATAAATGCATATTCAATTTCCTTCTAACTCATTCCATGCATTGCACACTGATGTTTTATACTCTTCACAGTCCCCAGCATCACTAAAATAGTCATTCTCCATGAAAGTACTTTTCAGGATGTGGGCTGAGGAGCTGCAGCACAGTGGTGTTGCCAACCTGTGCTATTGAAACACCACTCACAGTGCTGTTTGCTAATGCTCTGGCTTATGGAAGACATGTAAAGGTGAGTCTTCCAACTTACCTATAACAGAAGGGGGTGTATTGCTCAGGCTGTCTTAAAGAGGAGAACCTGAAAAATAAATGTCAGAATAAATGTGCTCAATGGCAGCAAAATAAAAAGAATTTCACTTCTAACAATGTTAGCTTGGTTTCCTAAATAAAGGAAGGAGAAATGATTATTTATTTGTTTTGAGTAAGTTTGCAAACCATGTGTTTACTATTTCTGTGCAGGCTGATGAATGCATAATGACCAGGGAATGAGATTACTGCAAAAAAAAAAAAAAAAAGGGAAAAAAGCAGGGGCAGCTGTGAAAGCCCTGGTTTTTATCAGCCAGCTGGCAGTCATCTCTGGGGCACTGGCCAGCCAGCATGAGCACGGCTGTGGAGGTGAAGTGCTGGAGCATATGTGGATAGAGACAATTTTTGTGGTGGTGTTTAGGAGACAAAGAGCAACCAGCCACAGCAAGAAAAGAGCATCAGTTACATGAATATGCTGCTTGTGGAGCAGTGTTTTTACAACATCCTGACTCAGAGAGGCATGATTTTGGAAACCTCCATGGTGGCAGCAGAGGAACTGATAGACCCACAAGTACAAAACCTCTACTCAATGAACTTTGGGTTAAAAATCCTTTGTAGCCTGTTTATCTCTCACCTGTTCAGGGGGAGGAAGCATCAGCTACAGCCTCAAGCCCACAGGCATAGTGTGACCATATGTTGCAGCAACCCTCACTGTTCACGTCAGTTTTGATGCTGTGAAGCTCCCTGAAAACAGCTTTCTTACCAATTTCAATGCTTTGTCAGCCCATAAAAATGGATTAGTGCAGAGAGAGTTGACACATCAAACAAATATAAGGATATCAGAACTGTTTCAATCCCTGGATTTGGGGAGCAGTGATTTTAATAACGAATATTGATATTGAAACTGAAAGGGGATATTTCAAAGCAGACTGGAGGCTATTTCTCTTTTACACCTTGATAAACTATATTTTCTCTTTTACACCTTGATAAACTATAAACATTCCCTTATATATACTATCACATTCATTGTTTTTACTCTGTATTTTTCAAGCTATCCTTTATTGCACTATTATGATGGAAACAGGAGGATAAAATGTAATGCCCCAATAATTCTTCTTCATCTTTTACTAGTATACTTTCTGTGCCCTTGCTTTCAATTTCATCCACATTTTATACCTTGTATATGCAAATACATTTGCTCCTTTACACATAGGCTGAGTTCAAGTATGAAATGGGCCCACAAGTTCGCATTTTTTTTGTGACTAGTCTCTGAGTGTCTTAGTTAAGGAAGGCTCACACACTCTCCAGTTTGCCTTGAGAACTTCTAGAAATTGTTTATTTTTATGATAATCAGTAGTTGGTATATTTTTATATCATCCTGTAAGCATCTGTGAACAGCTGAAGACACAGTCTCTACATCCAGTGATAAGTGCTGTCTGGTTAATATTAATGTGCATAATGTTAATGTACATTCACTTGCATAATGCCTGTACCTCATCACATTGATGCCTGTAATCCATCACATTTTCATTTATAATTTCACAAGAGCCACAGTGCCAGGTCCCCTGAATTTTGCAAAATTAATTTGATGCCTCCTAGTCTAAATGTGTTGCAGTGTGTCTGCTTCAGCCTTCTGAAGCAGGGTAGCACTGCAATGGCAGAAAAGTGATGTGTGTCTGTCACCGCTGCTCAGAATGGCTTTTGTGCAGCAAATACAGAGAAACTGCTGACACAGTCAGGTGTGGAATTAATTGAGAAGGGAGCTGGAGGAAAGCAGTTCTGCTCTTCCATACCCAAGCAGCCTGCCATCCATACTGCAGCTCTTCTCT
This sequence comes from Aphelocoma coerulescens, assembly GCF_041296385.1. NCBI lineage: Eukaryota > Metazoa > Chordata > Aves > Passeriformes > Corvidae > Aphelocoma > Aphelocoma coerulescens. The sequence goes on from NC_091015.1 coordinate 128,858,843, forward strand.
TCTTCCTTCCATTTCAACCCATCTGGATCCAGCCTGGCTGGTGTTAGCAGCAGCAAGAGGCAGCTGCTCTCAAGGGTTGAGGACAGCATGCCCACCCACTTGCACATCTAGGACCTTTTGACTTAGTTGACAGCACATCAGCACATGTAATTTCTATTGAGAGGTGGGAATTTTTACTGCTGTTCTGTCATTGTAGGAGAAGACAACCATGAGATTGAAAGAAGCAAGTTTGCTTTAGGTATTGATTTAGATAATTTTTTTCCTATAACAGACCATTTTTTTTTAACTGCTTTATTTCCAGCACAAAATATCTTTCATTCCTTCCAGTGCTCAGCTGAATGCATGTTTTTTGTCCCTGGTACTTTTTCTTCCAGGAGGCTGTTTGCTTCTCTCTCAGCCCAGAACATGTCTTAGTTTGAAATAGCCCTGTGCAATGTCCTGTTAGCAGAGACATGGGAAAACTCAAGACTGTATTAGAAATTACTTATGTATTTTTTGTGTGAATACAGTAATGGGACTAGGAATTCAGGCTTAAATATGATCAGTTGTTAAACCTTCTAAACTATAATAAGATGAACCATTTAAAGGTGCTGAGGCTGTACTATTGTGTTCCCTGCAATTAAATTCTCTGTTTTCTAACACTCTTTTGCATCTGTTTAGTGATGTTATATGTGATACAGACCTAGGCTGATGGCAGGGCAGAGAGCTGCAGCCACATGGCCATAGTCTTATTACCTAAAGTGAGCACATTTACCTCTGAGACAGATGCCAGCAGGAGCCCTCTCAGCTCCCATCTCTGAGGGAATCTACTCTACACAGGGCTACCTATAGTTTGAGATTAATTGTGAGCCATTTTTGATCAATTGTTCGATAGGTTTTGGATTACAGTACTCTTGCAATTGCATGTATAAAGGTTCCTGAACTCTGTGCAATGCAGGAGGGAAGGCTTCCCACTCCCCTCTCATTCTGCAGCCCTGCATGCCACCTGCCATTCTTGAGCCTCCTGTCTCTCTGCAACAAAGAAGGGCCAGAGATGAGTAACGGGGAATGGAAAGGTCTAACCAGCATAGAGTTTACAGAGTTTTAAAATTCTAACTTGCTTTTTTCCCATCAATGCCCACTTCAGTGACAAACCCTGCAGCCTGTTTGTCAAGAGGGAGCACGCAGTGCGTGGCATTGCGGGGGCTGCGGAAAGCTGTTGCCAAGGTGAATTTTAATTTTATTTTTCTTTAAAACGTGTCTTCTCTTTTCATGATTTCCCAAACACTTGCTTAATAATTGATTAGCAGTTTTAGGAAAATGCTTTATACTGCAGATTTCTAAAAATTGAGGTGATTTAATTTTCTTTTTATTCAAGTGAAATGCAAAAAAAAAATCAATAATTGTCCATTTTACCGCTGGATTTCTATGTAGTCATAACAGGCATCATATGGTAAGAGGAAAGGAATGGGCAGACTGGCAGAAGACTACCTCATGAAACCATCTTATTTGCCTGTGACTCCTCCATCTGTAAGGGCCCCATGAGGCCAGCAGCCAATGCCAGTGACTTGGTCGTCATCTCATGTTTGGGAACAAAATGCTGTTGATGTATGGCTGTTTTGAAACACAGGGTTTGAAATTCAAGGCTCAGAGAATAAATGGCACAACTGTTCTGGTTTCATGGCTTTAATCTCAAATGGGAAACACACGTCACACAGGATGGCAAAAGCGGGAAACAAGCTGTAGAACAGGCAAGACCAGGGTCTAAACTAAGCTTTGGGACAGGACTGGCTGTTGGGTTCAACTTCAAGCAGGGTAAGCACACAGCTAGGAGAAGGTGAGGAATAGAGATAACCAGAAGTGAGAATAAGCCTAGCTATATTAAAAAATACAGGACTGAAGGGGTTACTGAATGGGGCTTTGCAGTCTGCCTTGATGCAGGTGAGGATCTAAATATACCTTTATTTTACAGCTGCTCTGTGAGTATTGTAATTTCTAAGCAAGAAGTAAATGAGGAAAATTTTTGACTTTGGAGTGATTTCTTGAGTGAATTTTAAAATATTACATGCAAAGTTTAAGAGGCCAAATATAAAGGAATTTGAAAGAAAGTATTTCCATTGATCAGAAGTTAACCTTTGCCTCTAAAATTTTCCTGTGAGAAGGTTTAAGCCTTTAAATTGAGCTGTGTCTCAGAAATTTCAAAATTTTCAGTGAAAGGATGTTTCTCTAAAGCTTTGCAATTTTTTTCTGTATTATAAACCTGAAAGGTTTCAAAATATTTATGGAGATGGTATAAAACAAAGGGTTAGCTTTGTGCACTGTCACAAAACAAAAATGGACTTGTTATGGTCACACACATTAAGGTCTGCCACATAATTACATTAAAATACTGTATGTGGTACCATTCTTAAAAAGTTTGTGTGACTGGCAAAGTTCTTGTTTTGCAAAATTATTAAAGTTAAATTAAGACATTTAAGATAGAATCATTTATATTCTTAATGTGGAATTATACTTTTTGAAGTGATAGAGAGATTTGTCTATGATTTCAATTTATACATTTAATGTCATTTAAAAAAAATTGAGAATCGTAAATTATAAACATGGTTTCTGGGAGGAATTATCTGCTCATAGAAAACGAAACCAAGGGACATATCTGAGCACTGCAGAATGTGTTACCATTGTATACTACACTGGATAGCAGGAAGAATGATTTGTTTGTACTGTAGACTCACTCAAAATTCACTTAATTTCTACTTTATTTCCCTATTTATTTTTATGAAACATCCATGTATTTTAAATGTCTTCTTAGTCAGTTTATACGGTGTTAGGCAAACAATTATGCCATTGATGATTTAAAGAGTGAGTCAGCTCTAGAGGACATATTTTTATCTTCTTTGTGTTTGAGGTAACCAATCTGCTATTTTTAAGCATATCACAAATACGTCTATATCAATTTGTGTGAATGTAATCAGTATTTCTGCGTGATTGTAATCACATCGTGATTTCTTTTTATACTGTCTTCATTCCGGTGCCTTATATGTATTTGTATTTGAAATTTATATCTGGATTATATTTACAGCACATTTTACACATTTCCTTTTTTTTTTCTTTTGGATCAGTGTAACTTTTAATGAAATTTTAGTAAGGATCTTCATAGTTGTGAGCCTGATCTTGTTGTAAATATTGGGAAGGCATTTGTTGTCTCAGAAAATGAATTCCATGAATGCTCTAGCTAGTAAACTGTTTCTTTAGAATATTCAAGACCAGTATAACATAGTTACTAATTATGAGAATGAGATATCATTATTCAGTGGCACCAATAGGCTTATTATGACCTAATAAACAAATCCAGATAATCTTATGAAGAGTTTACAGTCTAAGTTTGGTCTTTGAAGTGTATTTTTACCTGCAAATTAAATGCATCCACCCCTTTCCCCCAAAAATAATGCTCCACAATGGGAACTACAGCATATTTTTCAAGAGAGGTTTGCTTTTGTGGTAGAAAGGAGATGGATTTTCCCTCCATTTGCAAATTTGCCATTAATTATGTTAGAAGTTTCATTAATATGTAGAACCTGCATTAGTTATTTGCTTAATGTGGTGGGTAGTGAGCAAACAGCAAAGACGTTAAAAATTATTTTACTGTTTTTCCAGAGTGCAGTGATATAATTTTCTTTTATTGTTTAATAAAACTCAGAGAAATGCACAGATGAATGACTTTAATACCCAGCTGGCACTGACATTTCCAAAAGTGCCATATTTGAGACAAATCATTGGACAACAGGCTTTGCACTGATAGTCTCAAGTCCCCAGAAGACACACCACTGGAGAAACATATACACTCTTCTTCTGAGGGCAAAGAGGTCTGAAAATCTGTTAATGAATCACATAAGAAAAGGGATTTTAAGTCTTTTGACTGTAATAACATCTTCCCTGCTGAGAAGTTAATCATCTGTTGGCTCTCTTTTCCTCTTTTGAACATTAGTTTGAAGAGCTTCGCGTTATTGTTTTTATCTCTAGCTGGGAAGAAAACAAATTCTTTGACCTTACTAATACAGAAAAAGAAATATTTTCCTTTGCAGTCTCAAAACAAACAGACAAACATTTTTAAAGACCAACCTTCCACCTCTGTCCAACAGAGTTATCATAGGGAATTTCAAGCCCTGTATGAGTCCTTAGATTGGGACATACTCAGTAACCATTTTTTCCCTGAAAAAGGAGGATCCTGGATAAGAACCAAGGTTGCAATCTTGTATTAAAGCATGTCACTGTTTCTTCATTGTCAATTTACTCACACACATTATACTAAAACTACTCTGTGTGTACTTGCCTCAGTTTTATTGTAGTTCTTTACATAAAATCTAGTATGTATAATATATATATAGTGTGTGTGTATACACATATATATATATATACATATATATATACACACTTTTTAATTTGGCAGCAACAGTGTTGTATGAAAAACTTGGATGCCTGTAATGCAGGTAATTAGGAAAACATCAGTCAACCAATAATGTTTGTTTCTTCCTCAATTAAAAAAAGTGAAAAACCTAGGACTTAGTGCATTGAAATGGTTTTTTTTGTCTGTCAAATGATACTATTTTTATGAGGTATTGGCAAATTTCATCTCACTTTTCTCTTCTTCTGAGACTTACCTAAATCATATTAATAGGATTCTCTCTCTTGACTCAGTGGTTCTTGTATCATGATGGGAGAGACCAACTGGAGCAGGGACAGGACCACACACAGGAGTTGTAAACTGGCATAGATATAAAATATACTGGGTTACCCAGTGGGATCTCCAGATGAAACTGGTGGCTCAATACTGATTGATGACCTGATGCACAATACCTGACCCACCTCGTGGCTACTGTGATCATGTGGATGCTGGGCTTTTTTTTTTGTTTTAAACTTATCCCAGGCTTTTAGAATTTTCAAGTTTAATTGAAAGCACTAACAATTCTAATAAAAAGGTCGTACTTTACCTTTTTCATTAACAAAGTATCCAAGATGTGAAAAAGGTTTCACAGAATTCTTGTGTCAAAAACTGGATTTCATTCTCAAGCTCTTTATATTAGGAGTGCTTGAAACTTTGCTTATGGTGTGGGTCCATGGCCTTGTAGCAAAATTTTTGCTGATTAATTTAGGAGAACTTTAATTAAGCCAGAAGGTACCTGAAAACTAGTAATGGTGGGGATTGAATATTATGCTGTCCTCTTTCTTGGGGCGATTTTTAAATTCAACTCTTCTGGGAGCTTGAGAAGAAATGGTAGCGTCAACATTTTTTAAAGAGGGTATTAAGAAAGAAAAAGCATTTTAACTTGGGGAACTTGTATGATTTTTTTCTGAATATTGATTTCCTAACAGTTTTGAAATACCTACAGTTTTTCCATATATCTTTTCTCTCGCTCTTCTTGAGATGTAAGAAAAGGGAAATACCTGCTTAGATTTCGTTGTTATAAGGAGGGGACTCTAAGCTAAATAACAAAGACTGTTTTCCAAATTAAGAACTAGAGGAATTTGAACCTTCGTAACATGTGGGCCTAAGTAACTAATTTATGAAAATCAGCTCTACCTTTTAGCCCATCCACTAAACTCAGGGCAACACTCAGTTCAGTCATGCAGCCTGGGCATGCAAAATGGTGGGATATCATCATTGCCTAATGCTTTTTCTGTCTCTGTTCAGCACTGACTGCATACAGGAGAAAGTTATGTGAGCAGTAAAATCATCTAATTCATAAAGGACAAAACCAGTTTAAACTAAGACAAATTAATTTAGACAGAGGGTGTGTCTGTCACTGCTGCAGCCTAGGCACTGGTGTAGAGCATCCTGTCCCATACCTTGGTCTTGTAGTTATGGATGGCTTTTACTCAGAAAAATAAATCCTCCCCTTTATTGTGGTTAAATTGGTTTTGAAGGCTTTCATATTTCAGAAAGAGTGTTTGAGAAACACCACTTTTCATGTAGCCTTTTTTTGAGTTGAACTGAGCAGGTGTCAGTGAGAAGATATTACACGTTTTCTGTGGATGCTATGATGACAAAGGAGCATATCAGTGCATGGAAAAATTTGGAAACTAGGAAGCTAGATGCATGCCTTAATTGTCACACAGTGAAAGACTTTTGTCACAACAAAGCTTTTAGCATCCAGCAGAGAGTTTATGCATAGTCTAATTTCTTATTAATCAGAAAAGTGCCTATTATATTATTGAATGAAGTGGGATTCCAAAAATTAACACTGTTTAATTGCCCAGCTGGAATTGTAAACAGTTATCAAATCTTTCTGCTGGTGTCACAAATCCATCTTTAGTGTGGATTGTCATGCTTCTTCTCAGACAGGGTAAAAATGAAAGCTGTGTTTGACTGTAGAATGTAAAGAGTCAATGGAATGACTGGGATCTCAGTGCTGTTCAGTGGGATAATGGTTCTGCAGATGTTGAAATAAAAAGGCAAAATATTAAATTAACAGGGAAAGGAAAGCCGAAGGAATGTTTTCTATGGTTTTCTTGTTAGACCAGTGCTACTCCTGTTGGACCAGCACTTTTACTGCATTTGCAAATGGTTGATAATTTCTTTCTTAACTTTCATGACTAGGAAACCTGGGGTTTATGTTTGCTTGTGTGGGCTACTCCCACATGCAGGCAGGACCTTGTGGTTTTTTTTCTGAACTGGGCAACGAGAGATGTGTGAGTACAGATCCCTGTGTGGGCCTGCCTGTGTGTTAGTGCTCAGTGCAGAGAGTGTCCTGGTCCAGTTGTAAGCATGAGAGCCACCTCTGTCAATGACCTTAGTCAGCATTTTGTGTTGGCTCTGGCACCCTGGTTATGGGCAGAGATCTTCCTGGAGCTACTCTTGCCTCTTCCTGTATGAATTGTCCATACTGGAGATGGCAGGGAGTGTGTCAGAGTGCAGGGGAGAACAGGGGGGATGAGCCCCTTTCACCTTCCTGGGTCAGTGGAAGCTCCATGGAGGGTGCAGAGGACAGGGGAGCTTGTGCTCTACATGCATTAAAATAAGGTGAGACTTGATCTTTCAGTGAGAGCAGAGGGGATTTTGGGCTCATGAACTTGCTGCCACTTGCCCTTCCAGCCACTTGGGTGGCCCAGTTCATCACTTGAGCTGCAGCTGTGCCGGTCTGATGTCTGGGCTGATTTCTCACATTCAGCCTCCCTGTGGGAGGATGGTATTGCCTCTGGCTCAGAGTGAGCAAGCTCTGGAGGTACTTAAAGTTGACCTGGACATTTGTCATTGTCATCTGACTAGTTGCAGATACCTTTAACTTGAGTACTGAGGAAGCCTGGGCACCACTTATAGCCTTACCTGTGAAGACAGACCTGTGATTCAGAGGTAAATAAAATAAAAGGTCCGATTCTTATCTGAATATGTGAAAATATAGAGCCAATTCTATCATGGACATGGAACAAAAAGTGTGGTAAAATCACACTTGAATAGCCCTAAGGAAATTTTAATACAGATTAAGAATAAAACTTTCAGAAACTGAGAATTTTCTTGCCCCTCTTCTCCTCACCCTATGTCACTACGTTTCCATCTGCCCTGAAAAATCCTGACTTTTCTGAAACAGTTTCATGTATTGTAAAACATAATTTTTTTTCATTCATAACATTTCACAAGGAAATAGACGTTCTTATGTATTTCACACTTGTGAGTTTTTTCAAAATACCTAGATTCTTCTCCTCAGATGTTTTAAAAAATGAGAGTTTGTTTTGCTGAAATTATATTTTTGACTTTATGATTCAGTCAATGTTAAGATAAATCGTTAAAGGACACATTCAAAATAAAGCAATTTAAAATCAATTAAAACATATAATTTTTCAAATTGGGACGATAGTTTTTATAGGATTTAAAAAAATATATAATTTTTATATACATTGTAGCTTTTTGTTTAATTCAAGATGAAAATAATTCTTTGATATTTAGTTTCCTTACCTGTAATGCAAAAAACCTTTGTATTTTTATTCTCCTTACACCAGAAACTTCAGAATTTGCTTCATTATTCTTGACTAAACTGTAAACTATTGTGAACCTCATATATTCCCTTATTAATAAATTTCAGTAAAAAATTATCAAGTGGCTAGCAATACTGTGCAACTGGAACTAATATTTTCTACTGTGAAGAAGTCCATTGTTGCTCAGTAATCAAAGAATTGATTGATGCTTTGATTCAAGCTTTCTGGTAATGCACTTTAATTTTCTCTTTTTTGACTGTGTTCAGTAACTGGCACTTTGCACAGCCCTGAGGAAGTCTGAAATCAAATCCACTAAAGGTGATAGAAAACTTATATTGTTTTCAGAAGGCTCTGTGCTGGATGCATCAGGAACAAAGTGCAAACTCCTCTGATTGTGCCCTACTGATCAATCCATTTCACGTTATCAAATAACTTAAGAAAAATGCAATAACTTTTCTCATATGTATTAATTTTTTTTAGTGTGGGCACAAACTTGACATGAATGCTAATAAAGGGCACACCTGTCTTTGTGACGAATTGTTTTATCGTCTCACCTCAACTGTCCTACAGCTACTGTTACAGCTCTGGTGTTTTCTGTTGACTAAAAGTAACCCTGGCCACATGGACCACTGCTTATTTGAGGTTGTTTCCCAGAGTATCTCTCCTGATATCCCTTCATTTGCAGTCCCAGTAGATATTTTCAATAAACTTTCACATCAACACGTATGTACCTTTGTTACTTGGATGAAATATGTGTTCTGATTTTTTTTCCAGAAAGAGCAATGGTCATCTGCTGTTGCTCATCGTGTACAGATTCAAATGGTAAGGTTATATATTTTAGTCCTGTTTGTATGGAAAGAGGACACAAAAATAAGTTCCCAGAGTGAAGAGAATGAAGATGGTACATTTTCTTAGTAGTTTTCATTTTTCAATGTCAGTTGAAAATGATAATTTTCTCTTCTACAAAAATATATTCTGAAGTTCTACAGGAAGAGTTTATGTTATTTTTTGAGCCATCAGTCACTGATTATAATTTTAAAGCAGTGCTAATAGCTATTGGGACTTATTTCATAAGAAGTTTGACCACAGGGGTTCTGGCTAGGGATGTACTAAGGCAATTAATCACTCAGTATTGTTGCAGATGATAATTCTATGTTAGATTTCAGCTTAGCAAGAATAGAGTTGAAGATGTCTTTGCGCCTTGGCAATGATAAAGGAACCTTTGATGAGTGCTATATTTTTCTCTACTTTCAGAAGAAACACCAGTGAAAGGAACATTTGAAATATGATATTAGTGAGACCAAAGCAGTCGTGCCATTGGGCTGCGTGCAGAGACCCTCAATGACTCCTGCTGGTTATGAATAGTGATTTAGTTACGCAATAGATGAATGTCTTAACAGTTAGCCAGTGCTATTATTCTGTTGAAGTAATTTCCCATTGTTTAGGGGAAGATTTATAATCTTAAAATCTGGAGCATATTTCTTTCACGCTTTTCCTGTGGTCATAAGCGAGGATGAACTCTGAATCACAATTTTTGGTACTTCTGAGCTGCACACTCTCTCTCTCTCTCTCTCTCTTACAGCACACATATTGCACTAGCTTTGCAACTCATGGTCTTCAGGGTAAGTCCCAGGGCATTAATTCCTGGCTGGCGATTCTATATTAGAAAAGCATTAAAGAAACCTCGAAGGTGGCAATGCAGGCTGCCAGCCTTCTCTTGTCTCTCTGTGAGAGACTTCCGGGGTGACTCTTGCCCCCAAACCCTGATATTTGCCCAGCCCAGGACTCTACTGCTATACTCTGTATTAAGAGAATTCATTGTTTTTTCTCACCATCTGCCAGCAGAGGAGTGGAGGACACTGGGGTCGAGCGAGGGAAGATCCTGTGTGTTACCAGCTGTGTATGACACACCAGAGGCAGATCTCTCAGCCTGTGCTGGACAGCCTGTACAGCACTGCTTTTCCCCACCAGCTCCCAGCTGCTCAGTGATCACTCAGGGTGTCCTTCCCATGAAGGCTTCAGAGCTAAAGTATGCCATGATGGCCTTTTTTGTTCCTCTGGCTCATGCCCCTAGCACTGACAGACCCACTAGCTGGTAAGAGCACAATCTCGGCCTTAGGATTGGCAAAAATGGATCAGTTTCCTGGGTTTCTGTTTGCTTGTGGAGGCAACATGAACACTATTCTCCAACACATATACTGTGCCACACACTCAGTGACAATCAGTGGATGACCTCTGTACCCTCCTCACTGACCTCAACCTTGCAACCAGCATCTTACTGTGCAGGGCTGGTTCTGACCCACAGGGTCTTCTAGAAGGAATCCCAGGAACCAGTGAAAGGGACCTGTGCCTTCTTTGAGCAGCAGGCTTAGACATAACAGCAACAAATGTTTTTCCAAAGGAAAAGCTCTTAAATAAAACTCAGCTAAAGAACGGAGAGATTCAAATTTCTGGTTGTCTGGGCATGCATAGTTTGCTACAGTTCATGCAGCTGCTCTTGCAGGATACCAAAGTCCATCTTAGCAAACAGATCAGCTTTCACTGGGCTCACCTTCCACACCAACAGGAGCTGGGTTAGACCCACTTGACAAAGGTATTACATATGATGGGACTATATGTTATCATGCAGATTTGAATAAATAGTTGGAAAATCAGAAACTTGTGCTTTTGAGGTGTTTTTGAAACTTTTCCTCAGAATTAGGAGAACTTTGATGTAATGACATAACTGAAATGATAAAAATGGAAACTTGCTAGAAAGGAAGCACTTTGTTCAGAGTGCCTATTTTCAGCTCTATTGCAGAATCCCTATGAATTTTAATTTTTGCAATCTGAGTTGTCTAATAGTTTTGAGAACTTCATCCACTTTGAAGTACATATTCTTATTCATCAAAGAGCGAAAAGGTTTTCTGCCTGCTTTTTTCAGCAATTTCTTAAATCCCCACGTGCACATGCCAAATGCTGAGGCATAATTATATCATCTCTAAGGTATTTTAATCTCTGTATAATTTAATTAAAAATATTTGCTGTGGATTTGTTCGGTGATAATGGAACATAGGGCTTTGCATTCATTTAATGATTTAAATGAAATCAAATTCTGTCAAAACAAGAAATGATGCTGCCTAATGGATTCTGGGCACAGATTAGCTGATCTGAGTGGGCCTGTTTCCTAAACAGTTCTGTTTTCTCAAGAAATTGCAAACCCCACTGGTAATTCTTGGGATTTTCCCTCAAAAATACTCCTGCCATGTATATGAGCACAGACAGGCAGATTTTGTGCCACTTCACTGATTCATTTCTTGATTTAAAGCTATTTGATTTGCATTCAGATAGCAACTAGCTCCATACCCGTTTTTATAAGCAGCTCACCATCCACAGAAATATGCTTCTGTGTCTCAGTCTCTCCCCATTTTGTTCAATCTCTTTTATATGTTGAGTGATGTAGTCACAGTCTGTTCATTACAGGTCTTTTAAATTGCTAGTGTTCCTTGGATCTTCCTAAATCAGTGCACAACAATCTTCACAAAGACTGGATAAGGTTCTCATCTTCCCTTGTTAAAACACAGCAAGTATGGAGCAGGTTGTATGTAGGGTCACTGAAGTTCTCTATGTGGTCTATGGATTAAGGCCAGCCCTTATGTTCAATAACTCAACTCCCATCGACAGGTCTCAAGGTACATCCCTCCCTCCACTGGCAGGAGGAGCAACTTAAGCAGCTCCAACTCTCTCCCCTTTCTCCTGCAGCACAGATCAAACCCCACATGAAGCTACATGGTGCTTCCCTTGGGATTACTGACTGTCCATTCATCCTGGAAAAAGTACTGTCAATTTTCTTGTTGACAACAGAAAAGGAAAAGTTTTTCACAAATCAGTAGTATTTTCTCCAAAAGATGGTGCTGTTTCTGTCAGTGACTAACACCTTTCTAGATATTTCCACTTGTTTCCAGGGGCCTACTTGCAAGGTGACATTTAACTCAATGTGATTAGTGGCCAGGAAAAATAAGGAAAAGAACTATGTACTGGACAAGAAGATATATTCAGTATTTTAAATATCACCTTAATTTACTTCCAAAAGATTTCTTTAACTATCGACTTAGGAATGATTTCATCCTTATTTTCTCCCAGGCAAGCTCCTCTCATTGTTTTGAAGCCCCTAGTGTTCTTATCCTACATTGTGCAAGAGGTCACATAATCAGAACCAAGGTAGTAATTGAAAATCCTTGATAAAAGTCTTTTTTCTAGCAGTCCTTTATCTTTTGGAGTCCTCTGGCAACATTGAATGAAATTGCTTCTTCTACATGTCACTCCAGCTAGTCTTGTGGCTCAGTTAGCTCAGTCATGTGGGGACTCTTTTTTTACCAGGGCAAATACACAGCTCATCAGAGAGTCTTTGAGATGAACTGACCTCTGCTGAAATAGCCATTGAACTACAAAAGCCTATTTAAAATGCTGTAAATGGAGATAAACCTTTAATTCCATGTCACAAATGGTAGGAAGGAGTAAGAAGCCATGAAACGTGTAGCAAATGGTACCTTGTTAAGCTTTTGCAAGGAAAGAGCCCAAAGCAGCCTACAGAATTAACAGTGAATAGATCTAGGAACTGTGGATATTAAATCAGAAAATTGCTTGTGGCAGTGTGAAAAACCCCATCACCTAACCAGCTTTATCACCTACAGTGTGGGTGTATGAAGCAATAGGAACATTTTCCCAGTCTTGCCTGGTGTGTTGGTATAAATCCGTCTGAGCGGGCTTTGGCTTTGTGAATGCAGGCAGCTGTCAGTCTTCAGTGGGGGAGTTGTGCTTCATAACAACGTGTGGATGTGGGAAGTAAATCTGTCACCTGTCAGCCAGTCTGAAACATGCATAAGGTTCCTCACTTAGCCAAAGATCACTAATTGCACACGGTGACAACGTGTGGCATTTAAAAGAAATGTTAAGCAGGTATTTATGGGAAAGTTAAGCAGAGACTGTGTTCTGCCCCTTGAAGAAGAATGAGAGATGGTGATGGAACTAGGCTATGGAATGAAGCATGCTGATTGTTTTCTTGACAAGCAAAATTACTCAGATCTTGGTGGAAAGCATTTCAGCATTGCAGGGCAGCAGGAATTTTCTTTGGCAGCTCAGTGTGATATGCATCACAAATGAATATTAGCAATAATTATCAGGTTTGTGTTCTGTTAAGCAAAACTCTACTTTTTGTTCTCATTGCCTTTTCACGCTCATACATACTGATTTTACAAAATTATAGATCTTCATGGAAAATACTGGATGTCAGGATGAAAGCCTAAAGAATTATCTGATATTTCTATGAAAAAAATAAAGTAATTTAAAATAATCAATTTTCAGTCATGACATGAACAGGTGGTCACAATTCCTTTACTGCTAAATTTTCTGCAGATTGTCTACATTGAGACCTGGTTGGATTTTCAGCTAGGTTCCACAGAGAAAGTGTGCCTATGATGCATGTCATGACCCTGACAGACTGTGTCCTACTGTGCCCCTTTTGCATCTGGCATTTGATCAGCTAAAATCCTCTGGGGGGACCACAGTTTGTGCTCTGGAGGATTCTGCCCTGCCTGGTGTTCTGGTTTGTAACCAACACCTACCAAAGCAGCCTGGATATTCTCTCTTTAATTTATTCAACATTTCCTCTCTATTGTCATGCCTGTTTTTCCAGAACAGGCCATTTGCCTTAATTTTTATCCATTTATAGTGATTTATTAGTCATGTGTATTATTCTGCCATATCCTGCCAATTAAATCTTTGTTCTGACCAAAACCTGACAATCTTCCAACGTTTTCTCTGGGCTGACACACTTCTCCATCCTTCAACCCACCATCAGTGAACTTTCTGAGGAGGCATGTGCACCCTCATCCAAGGTATTGATGAATAAGTTAAACAATACTGGGCCCAGTATAGAACCCTGGGCGATACCACTGGTGACAGGCCTCTGACCAGCCCCTGTGCCACTGACCACAACACTCTGGGATCTACCACTCAGCCATGTCCATTTACCATGGACAATTTGCTAAAGTCTATGGAATTTTGCCATCACTGTAAGGATTGATAGATGGGAATAAGAGGATTGATACCAAAGTTACAAGCCCAGTCATGTACCTTCTTGCAGAGAGTACATTGATTAATTACAGAGGAAAACCATAAGAAATGGCCTGAAAGGTAATTTTAAATTTTTTCCATCAGCTTAAGGTCAGGTATGGTTCAATTACAGCTATAGTATCTATAGTGATCTGAAGTGGTATTTTTCATCCAGTTGCTAAAATTTACTGATTTTCTTATTTGAATCTCTGTTTCTGGCTAAATCATCTGTAGCCAACAGTAAAAAATGCTATTCTCATTTTGTCATCCAGCCAGTTCAGAGAGGTGAAACTGCTGGGAGAACTCTTGATATAATTTTCCTCCTAGAAATTGAAAGTGCAGGGTTTAAATCAGTGCTTCCAAGTAGTTATTTCATGAGCATCAGACTTTTTTTCCACTAACAGCTGCATGAATTATGTTTCAATGAAGTCACTATGTCCCTTCATTAAAGATTATTTCTGTATCATTTCCATGTAGTTCAAAGAACGGAAATGTCATCACAGGCATCGTAGTAAAGATTAACTCCAGGGAGAGATTCAGCCTTCAGAGTTACTTTTTGATTTCATCTCATTTGCAGCTTGCCTTAGCACTCAGGGAGGCAAAGATGGCTGTGTGGTCCCAGGAATGGCTCAGGATGCCCAGGGATGGAAAGCATCCTGGCTGTCCTCTGGCAGCAGGAGATAATGAGAAAGGGAGATGTTTCTCTTTTCCACTCCTGTGACAGCACGCTGGAGTTTGGCTTCTACTGCTCACATTGTAATTTTCATATTCCCTAGGGTGATGAAAATACCCAAATTGTTAAATCCTCTGCTGGTTTTCTCTATTGCCATTTTAGAACACAGATAATCATGAGATGAGGGGTTGTCAGTACTTGGCCATGTAGTTAAAATGCAACACAGTGAGAGAATGGCACTGGAGTAAAAGTACTGGAATTGCAGTAGACAGCTTCATAATTGTCAGTAGAAAAGATGCCTTCAGTGCCTTATGGTTACTTTCCTTTCAATTGCTTATTCAGCTTATTAAATATTAATACAATTTCTTCAATATGAAAGCTCAGCTCTTCCCATGCTCTACATGTTCAAATAAAGGTGATTCTTAATGTGTGTGTATAAAGCCAGGTGCTTCTTCATCTTGGAATGAATATGTATCCCAATATAAATCAAAACACATGCAGAATATCTAATTAGAACAGATGTTGAGTCAGTCTAGGAATGAGAAAACCCTATCCCAAGGTAGTTTCCTATATTGGAATAATGACTCATTCCTTAAGATTGGCTGCTTGCATATGTGATCTTCATTCAAGCTGATGGAAAATAACAGAAATACTGGCATTTACGGGCACAGAGATGCACTTTCCCTTTGGAAAGATTTATAGAGTACCAAGGCTGAAGGCAATAAAAAAGGTCCCAGGATGAATGAAGTTTTTATCACCTACAAATTGTGTCCTGATGAACTTTGATGACTTATTTCTCTCATAGTGTAGTATCAATTTCTTTCATACAATGAATGCAGGGTGCGATACCAAAGTTGAATTGCTGATGGAGGCAGGAAGGTCATTAGCTAGTCCATTAATCCATCCCTTCTCTCTAATATCTAACACAAGCAGCAATCACAGATGATGGCAGAGGTTTCCCCATGTATGTAAGTGGTGTGGGGTCTTAGTATGTAAGTGGTCTGAGTAAAACTTGTTTTTCCTCCACCAAGACCTCCAAGTTATTATTATAGTAACCTATGTCAGTTTGTCCTTTTGTTAAATACAGCTTCAGACATAGCTTCTCTCATGTCCCTGAGTCTTACTGCATCACAATTGTACCCACACCTCTTGTTCATGGTCTTGCCAGACTTATTGCATAATGCCTATTTTACACTATTTGTATTCCTATGACATTGCCTGAGACTCAGACCAATGCTGACATCCTACAGTCCCACTGCTGAGTGCTGTAACAGCTCACAGACTGAGCTGAGGAATTTCTGATCTCATCTGAAACAACAATAAAAGGATGCAGTTAAAAAAAAAATCCCAAATGAGCAAAAGAAATCATGTAACAATTGCACAGCTTGAAAAAGTCATCTTGTTCCAAGTATATTTTTAAAATGAAAGCATTTAAAGAAGACTGAAAAATGTTGTCTTCTGTCCTTTTCAGTTTGTCTTTCAAATTTCTATAAGTAAAATAAAGTTCTATAAAAAATCACCAGAATCCCCATCATTAACCTTTTATTTGTGCCTGTTTAGGACAATTGTTTTAACCTAAGTTACACTTTTATATAATTTTCAATAACATTTCATTCTTTGATACAAAGTTAACTTTAAATTTTCAAGAAAAGTCACTCTGAGCGGGCTCAGTTATAAACAGATAGCAGCAGTGTTGCTAAAAGGCTTTATTTCATTGAATACATTACTCTTCCTCCATTTATAACATATTTCTATAAATATTCCCATGAATTCTGGATCTGTTTGATCTTTTATCAGTGTTGAAGGTAATTTTTCAGATGCATTAGGCATTGAATGTAGCCTTGATAGAAGAATATAGGAAGAATAAAATAGAATTACATTTAAAAATCTCTAATTAATAGATCAAGACTGAGATTGGGGCTTCTAGTTCTACATTCAAGGAAGGAAAGGAAAAAATAGAGTCATCTTTTGTTCTATAGTGCTGTGTCCTCTTTTCACACACTGACAGAACATTGTATCCCTTCTGAACATTTGCATGGTCAGGACTCGTCTCTTGGCAGACACTTGTGACTGTAAATGCAAACCGAACTTTTCAATTGTGAATAATACTGAGTTTAAATGTGCTTGAGAGCTTGGTTATGAAAAGTCTGTATTATCACAGAGTGCATAGCAGTTTCAGTAGAAGTTGCCTTATTCCTTTAAAGCAGCACAAATTCCATTAAAATAAATGGTTTCTTGCTTTTGAGAATATGCTTAGACTGTATTCCTGCCACACATTCGCAAAGGATGAACTTTGCATATAGCTCTCCTACTGCTCTTTGATTTCCTTTTGTTCCTTCAAAATGTTGAAAGTCTCCTGTTGAATTTGGTATTGAAACAAGAAGAGAAAAAAAAGGGCATCCTCCCTCCCTGTTACTGACTGTGACTTAAGGAGGGTTGACACACTCTGGAATACTGTTAAATTTCATGCCATGCCCCCTGTGTGGCAGATTTAATCTGTAGTGTTTAATGGGAAATGACTGTGCTTTTTCCCGTTATGGAGTTGAAAAGCTGGCAAGGACTAATAGCACTGAAAAACTGATTGAGGTTTGATGAGATAGTTCTTCAGTATTTCTAATTGTTTGAGTTACATGTAGCTTGGGGTAAATGCAAGCATACTCTGCATCTGTGTGAAGGGAATTCCAAGCTTAGCCTTGCACTTCAAAATACATCAGTGTCAGATCTTTCCCTGTGTCAAACACTCCTTGCCTTTCTGAACAGCAGGTACTCAGTCCTCTTTAGTGCAGCCCCAACACAAACCACGGGTTTCCATTTCTGAGTACACCATCATCTGGCAGCTGTGCAAACAACTATCCTGGAGACACCTACAGACAATTTACTTCACTTTTGCTGTCAGTGTATGTTGGAAGAGCAGCCTCTAAATTGTCTCCTTCAGTTTCCTAAGTTCTATATTGAGCTTTGTATCCCATGTACACCCCATTTCTTACAGGAATGGGCCTCAAGTCCTTGTTTCAGTCAGCAAAAGCAAGCACCATTTTCCTCTCACTGCTCACCATTACAGGGATTTTACAGGGATCCTACTAAAGGGATTTTTTTGTCCGTTCAGAAAAGTGTGGTCATGGTGGCTTCAACATTATCATCAAACCTTTATGTTTCCTTCAAGTTTTCTGAAAGCTCCAGCTGTGTTTGGTCATTCAAGTACTTTGTGATTGAACTGTTTTAATTTCTCAGTGTACATTTTACCCCCATGCTGTGCATTTTCCAGCACTCACTGGAAGCTGAGGAGCTGACAGAAGTCTGTTTTTTTGACAGCTGAGTGCTGACAGACTAGCGCTGTATCGCATGAACTGTGGCACACCATGGGGCTGCCAGATGGCTCCTGCAAGTCACCAAACCAACCCTGTAAATACTCAAACACCTACATAAGGAGAGAAAAGAGAGGAAAGAAAATACTGGAGAAATTGAATACCGAGAGATGGAAAATTAACTTATCCTTTTGCTTTGCAGAAGTGAAAAAATGCACAGCTAAATTAATGGGCATATAGCTGATGGATCAGTGGATGTCAGGGAATGGCTCTCTGAAGACCATGCCAAGCTGCTGAGCAGTGACAAATGTGATAGTACTGGCCTTTGTTTTAAAACAGAAGATGAAACAGATGTTGCTGGAAAGACTTAGACTTCAGTAAACTATTTGTCTCATGCTGAAACAAGATATCCCCTGATATCTTTGATACTGATAAAAAGATGAAGTGAGACCCACTTGGTGATGATGGAAGCAACTGAGATGGGCACCTTTGGTGTTTGTACAGGGGAATCCCTGTCTGTGGCAATACAACATCAGGGGTTGAGCTCAGAGATCCTGGGGTGAAGAGCCAACAGCAGGTGCGTGACCTGAGCAATCCACAGACGAGTAAGAATATCTGCTGTGCTGGTTCCTCTAAAAGCACAATGTAGGGACTTTCCTGTGGAAAGACTCCAATCCCACTGTGTTTCTCCACCACTTATCAATACTAAGGAATACTGGAGGAAAACACGACTGTATGCTTTCAAGCTACCATGAAGCAAGTAGATTGAGTATAATTTCTCTTCCTCAGCTTATTTTTGTCATAAGAACTGATAGCTGCAGGACACCCTGTTTGTGTTCATTTCAAGATAAGATTGTTTCTGTAAAGGATAAACACCCTGCTTTCATCTCTATTCAAAGCAAAAGTGTTCTCACAAGAATGGCTTATTGCAATATATTGCTGTGCTTATTTTATTCAGGTACTCAGCTTTGGTACTCAGAGATTATATCAAAATTTGAAACCAGATTAATCTGCTCTGAAATATAAATACAGGAAAAAAATACAACGTTAATCCATTTTTGTGACAAGGTCGTGTTTCTAATCTCATGGATATTTGGGATGGCATGTTCATAAATAAAGGCTTTTGCATTTCAGATGTGCTAAATGGGTGGCTCTAGTGTGACTCCCTCATCTTTTAACAGGTTTTCATATAGGTCACTGAGTGGAAAGGGAAGAAAAATTAATTACATATTAAGCTGTATGTATATAAGATGTAGCTATGTACATAAGATTAAGCTCTTACAGAGATGGAGGAAGTCAATCCTGCATTGATTTTCTTCATTGATTCAATAGATGGTTTGTTGAAGCCTAGAAGGAGCAGGCAGAAGTGACTGTTGCCCATAAAAATGTTGCATATGAGAAAAAACAGTATTATGGTCTATGAAAGATGAGAGGTGAAGACAGGGCATAAGACATCCTTAGAGGCAGAGAATTTGAGGTGGTTGCAAAAATGAAAATCTTAAAGAGAATATTATTTTCTGGGTTCTCAATAAGTCATTTTGGAAGTGCCCATGGGGCTGTGGGCACATCAAACCGCCTTTATCCTGAAGAGTCGGCAGTTTCAAACTCACCAGTGGCATTTGTAATTTTGAAGCCAATGTGCAGTTCGCAAATACAAGTGATGAGAAGAGCTTTGTGTTGACTGTTGCTTCTCTGTGGTAGAGAAGATGGAAATGTCAGATGGTCAGACCAGGTGATTTTTTTTAAAGACCTCTTTATTTCAAAATGTTAGCTACAGTTATCTCTGGAAAGGTAAAAAGAGCAGGAAGGTAAAACAAAAATCTTAGTGAGCTGAGAAAAGTGTTGTTCTTTTTGCTGGCTGTGGATGAAGCCCTTGAACTTTTCTTTCTGAAATGGGCTCAACAAACCATCAAAAGTGCAAAACCTCCTATGGGAAATGGAACTATCATCTGTCTAGACCTATTTACCCATTACATATTGTAACTCTGTAGGCCCAGCACCACAAAATCTCAGACACCATCACACTGTAATCATGGATAATGCTGACATTTTAATGAAAAAATTTGTAGCCTCACAGCTGGCTTTTGGGATACACCATAGCAGAAGTGGGCTGCAGGCTCTGACCTTGAAACTCTGCTCTTGACCTGTACCATCGTTAGCACAAATTTTGCCTGAGGGGTTTGGGCCTCAGGCAACCACCAAGAGATCCCAATTTCTCTCATCAGGCCCAAGACCTTCAGCACTTTCCCTTTTCATATTGTGAGAGAAATTCAGTCTTCTTAGTTATGTTCTTCCTTACTGTAGATGTAAGAAGCATGCACAGTTTTCAGTTACACCAGCCCACATCAGTTACTTCAGTTTACTGTACTCCCGTTCTATTTTGATTTCTGAATAAATGGCTAAATCATACTTGGGAGGGATATTTGTATCTGAAAAATGAAAGACAAGGTAAGCCCATCAACTTGATGGATTAAAAATTAGAATGAAAATATGCAGAGAGATGAAAATGATTTAGCTTTTGTTCAGAACAGACAAATTTCAGATCCTTATGCTGTGGCTATTAATTCACTGTTTATCTCCCTTTTTGGAGCACTGGAGGAAAGCACGGGGAAGCCTGTGGATATCTCCCTAAGGAAAATGGATGAATCTAAAAGAATATGGGAAAGACATAATTAAGAACAAAAGCCTGTCATGCCAATTTGGGAACTGAAAAAAGTGTTATTTTGCTTCTGCACCAAACATTTGAAGATGCTGTAGCAGGTGCAAAACAGAGAACTTTACTAGCAGAAGATGAAAATCTCTTTTGCCTCCACTTTCTTTTTGAGCTGTGCCGATGAAAGACTGGTGAACATCAACACAGCAGCCAGAAACCTCCAGTTCATCAATCACATGGGCAGAGCTCAAACACTTCACAGGTTCATGGTGAACCTGTGAAGCATTTCTGGAGCAGGCTTCACCTGAAGCCCTGTTTGTCCCCCAGCAATAATGTAGCTCTACAGCTTATAGAGTGTAGCCCAGTGGGGATTAAACTGATAGAGTACCAAGCACATTTCACAAAGACAGGGTGAACTCAATTACTATTTCTGAAGACATAACAGAGTAATTGGCTTTCCTGGGGGAAAAAGGTCATGTTATAAAGCTGCATACCTCCAGATCTTCTACTGTGTGTGTTCCTAGAACATTAAGTTTTGCAGCAGTGCTAAATGCTATTTACCTTTTACAAAACTGGGCTGGTAACAGGTCCAATTTGAGAGAAAATACTTAAATGCAACACAGAATAAAATCTAAGGGGAGGAGGCAAAATAAAATTAAATTACTTTTAGACTGATCAGTTCTCTGAAGTTTTCCACTTCTATTTCTAAATATACACAGAAAAATAACAGTTTGGGGAATAGACTCGTAATGCAAATAGCACCTGAATGATTCTTACTTCCAGGATTCTGGAGGTTGTCTCTTTGGGATGGAACACATGTAGATATCAAATATAAGTAATTTATTCGATATGAATTTGAAAATATGAGTAAATTATCAGCAGAGATTCCAGGTAACATTCTGTTATTGTGGTTTTTTGATAAATCATCCCTGTTAGGGGAGCTGGGACAGATTTGACAGCCCAATGGATATTAGGCTGGCACAGCTCTTTTCCCCCAGGTACAACCAGCAGCAAGTTTCACAACTAGCACGTGTTTCTAGTAGGCCTGTGCACCATAAAGGGTCATAAATACACATGCACATAGCCAGACATACAGATCAACAATGACAGAAACACTGAAGACTCACACAAACACTCAGAGTCAGGGGCCTCATCCTGAACTCCTCCCTGTATAAGCAGGATGGAGTCATGCTAGTAGAAATATATACACATATATATAGTTACATATATAGTTACATATATATATATATATATATATATATATATATATATGTATGTATTTAATGAATATGCCCCAGACACTCAAGTCTGCCCATTAGATGCCCCTGGATTGCCAGTCTCTCCATCTTAGTGGCATCATGGATACAGGCCTCTCATCTCTGATTCAACACAGAGGCTGGCACTTGATTTTGCTCACTCTGGTGAGCAGTTTGCCCTTTTTATCCCTAAACATCCCATAGTAAGTCCTGTGCAATCCCCTCCTCTGTGTCCCGTAGTGTCTGACAGCCTGAAGCAGCAAAACCCAGTGGTCTGGGAGATGCTTCAGCATTGACTCATGGTGATGGTTTTCATGGCTGGATGTTGGGGCTGAAGGTCTCCTGGGACAAGCCTGGGAGTGGTCTGGACAGTGTGTCCCTTCCTCTGGTCCTTAATCTGGGTTTTTGCCCCTGTGCTCCTCTCTGCTTGTGGAGATGGACAACCTTTGATGGGTTGATGGCTCTGTGATGGACACTGGAAAAGCCTGGCATGTTATTATTTGGTCTTCCCCCATCAGGTCTCTCTGCTTCTTTGTGGGCATGCAGAGAAGTTTTTACGACATAACTATCCCAGCTGCATCTTTTTAGCTGTCTTAATACCTAGTCTTAATCATTGCATGAGTTTAAAGGATCACTAGATTTGGTATCGAAGCTTATATTTCCAGGAAAGCATGTGGGTATGTTGTAGAGGCTATGCAGTGATATACTTCAAGGATTAAGACTGGGTTTGATCCCTGAATTTTATTAATAGGTAAAGTAAAATTAGTTCCAGGATTTCATCAGTTCACTGGAGAGATCCCTCAAATCACCAAAATCCAAACGTAAAAAGGTTTCTAATTTTAAAGCCTTAGAATGTTCAAAATGAAAAGAACTGTTCAAAATGAAAAGGTCAAATGAGATAAAATAGATATTAAATACTTAGAAGATTTTTACATTAAATGCTCAAACCAGCCTGAAGCAAAATACTATTTCATTTAATTGGCTGAAAGTTTTAATGAAATTTGATTCAGTTTTTAGAAGTACTTTTGTATTTCAAATTGAAATGACCATTATGTTAATTCTTTATACAATTTCCTTCACTGTTTCTGAGGAGAGCTGGGTGGGAAAATGGCACAACAATAGCTGTATAAAAGCTAATTTAACAAAATCCAGCTGTTCCCTGAATTTAGCAGTGATCTCCACCATTTTGTATGAAATACTGTGTTTTAAATCTACCTCAAAATAGCAACAAAAAATATGCACAATGAAGCCATTACACAATAAGAAGAAAGATCCTGTAGTCCTGATTTTCAGAGAGGCTGAATATTGCTCGCTCAAAATAGGAATCTATTTTTTTAAGGGGTAGGTGTTAAACTTCTGGAAACAATTTTTATTTCAGGAGTCCAGTGGTCATGGGAGTAGAAAGGTGTTCTGTGTGAATGCTGTGCAGGCCAGTTTTATGACTCAAACAGCTGCAGAACTGGGCAAGTGAAAGCAGGTCTTCACATGACTTTGCTAGCTCCCCCGCCCCTCCAGATCTGTGCTGTGTATGAGCTCTCTTTGCTCTCACAAAGGCTGTGGATGCACAAATATCCCCTCTTGCTGCTCCCCCATCCCTAGATTTTCTCGCCCTTGTCAGATCCATTTGTTCCCTGCACTGGTGTCAGCAGCAGCAGGGAGCACTTGGGCAGAGAATGCCTCATTGAAAAGCAGTTGTCGTGGGCTTCATGCTGTTTAATCCTTTCCAGAGCTGGTCTCATCTCCTTTTTAATGCTGCTGCTGTCAGTCATGGAGCCAAATGAGTGCCATGTTAAATGTCAAGGGGGGAAAATAGAAACCCTAACAAAGACAAAGGCAAACAAATAAATGAGGAAACAAAGCCCTCAAGAGAGAGCACAAGTGAGATACTCTTAAAATTGCTAAAGAAGAATTGCTAATAAAGTAGTTGGCCTGTTTCATGTGACGGGACCTGTCTGAACTCTGATGTCCTGAAGTTCATGCTGCTGCACAGCACTGAGTGTTGGACTGAAGCACTGAGTGCTCACTGTCCTAGGTTCAAGTGTCAGCTGGAGGAGCATGTGTGGGTGCTTGGTGCTGCTTCTCCATCCCCTCCATGCTCTTGTGAGGTTGCATCCATCCACGGGCATGTAGAGCGCATGAGAAAAACAAATGATCCCCAGAATTGGGAATTTTACGGCTCTTCTGATGCTTAGAGACCAAGAATTTCCTCCTGGTGGTCTCACTCTTCTCTCTGGTGTCCAGTGACAGGACCCAAGGGAATGGCCTGAAATTTTGTAAGAAAGAGGAGGTTTAGGTTGGATCTCAGGAAAAGGCTCTCAATCCAGAGGATGTTTGGTCACTGGAACAGGCTCCCCAGGGAAGTGATGACAGCACCAAGCCTGACAGAGTTCAAGAAGCGTTTGGACAATGATCTCAGGCACATGGTGTGACTCCGGGGGATGTCCTGGGCAGGGCCAGGAGCTGGACTGGATGATCCTTGTGGGTCCCTTCCAATACAGGATATTCTGTGATTCTGTAATTCACTGACCCATATCCAGAAAGCAGATAGGGTCTGATGCCTGGCTGTAAGAGGCAAGGTGCTTCACAACTGCATGAAAATGGACTTGGGCCGGGAAAGGCTGCTGTTGCTTCTTTTTGCTGATGCAAAGGCATTTGTCTTTGTGGATACCTGTGTGCAAACACCATGTAGCTGCGGGGCTTAAAGACTTGGGCAATGTTTTCTCTTTTCTAAGGTTCAGAGCATCTTTTCTGGTCATTTCTGGAGAGAAGACAAGAGCAAGGGAAGAATTTAAATTGAAAAAAGAGGTTTTGGGATTAGCACAGATCTTTGTATGAATATAGGAGAGGTTTTGTTTTTGCTCTGGTGAAGGACAAAAAATGGATTCAAAAATCTCCCAAGTTGTTATGAAACAGAATTGCTGTACTCTGGCTGTCCCCTGCCATTGTGCAGAGGGAAGCTTTTCTTCGGCTCCTGGTATTTGGAAAATATCTTTTATCTAAACCCACAAAACTTGATATACTTTAAAAACTTGAAGCCTATCTCTGTAGCTCATTCTTTTTGAGCCTTTCTAAACTCTTTGGCTGAAAGTTATTCTGAAGCTTGGATATTAAAGGACCACATTCACTAGTTGAAGAAGCTTTCCAAAGCTGAAGTTCAGAAACCAAGATAAGGCAGGTCTTCGCTAAGCAAGCAAGATAACCCAAAATGATGTGTTTAAACTGAGTTGTAGCTGTGTCTTACAGATGAACGTTTTTATTTTGTGTGTATGAAATGCATTGCACTTGTCTTGGGGCCAGAGAGCAGGAAAGAGGAGCAGAGATTTTGTATTTTTCTGGATCTAAGGCAAATAGTATCTTAAAATAAGCTACTGGAAATTCTGCTGTGTTTGGAGGAGAGCAGAACAGAAATAAGAGATGCAAAAGATAAAAGAAGAGATAAAACTGGTTTTGTTTGATTCTACCAGAAGTTTGGGCTTTCTTCACAAACCTCCCTAGCCTACACAAAACAGGATGCTGTAAGTTTCTATAGGCATCCAGCAGGAAAGTATTCATCTCTACCTGTCCAAACACTCTGATTGAATAGGTGGAACTGGTTGCTGGAATGACTGGGCAAAAACCCACCATGATAGAAATTTGCTGATGATGCACTTCAATTTACACAAAGGAAGAAACAAAATATTACTGTTTTGTGATACCAGACAATACACTATGTTGCAGTCACTGGCTGAAATGGCAAAATAAGAAAGATGGAACTGGAACAGAAGGAAGGAGCTATTAGGGACACTGAAACACTGAGACGGGTTGGGAGAATTTTTCCTTGAATAGAGACAGTTGTGGCAACTTGAAACAAATGAGGATATTTGGCACCCAGGAAAACTCCTTTCTTATTCTACTGTGCTGCTGGTGCAATAACTGGAACTACAGGAGATTGATCCCTGCATCAATCCCAGCTTTGCATCAGGAGATTGAGCTTCTGCCTGGAAGTGACAAGCTCAGTACTTTGTGACTTCTAGTCACCTCTTTCATAATCCCATCCCTCCCTTTGCTCAGCAAACAGCAAAGATGAAATCAGAAGGAGTTCTGCCTGCAAATAAAACAGTCATGTTGTCTGAGCCATGACCTGGAGAGAATTTCTTTTGAAAAAAACCCCAAGCTGGACCAAGTTGTTTCTGAGCAAAATGGCAAGCACCAGCCAGCCCCTACTGCCTGCCCCCAGCTTTCTGGAGAGAGAATCACAGAGTGAAGTGGTGTTCTGAAGTACTACACTGTTCTGGTATTTTCTGTCTTCACTCTGAGAGACCTAGTGAAAGGCCATGGCTTGGCTAAGAGGTCTGGAGAATGAGGAGGATTGTGGAAATGCACTTTCTGTCTTCTCCACGAGCTCTGCATTGCATGTGCTGCCGAACAGCAAAACAGAGCAAAAATTTCCTATCCCATATGAAGTAAAGATTTGAGGGCACAGAAAAGATTCAACAGACCCCTGCTGGGTCATGCAACCAAGATCAGCTCAAGGGATGACTGTCTCAACACATCCAGTAGCCACACTGCTGGCTGAGCTCTGACACATTGTAATACAAATACTGCAAAGACAAAGGTTTGGAACACTGGACAAATAATTTTTTTTTTTTTTTTTAGAACAATTTAAAAACTTAGTGACTGCAAGTAAGCAAGAGCCTCACAGTCATGGAATGTACAGTGAGATAATAAAGTTTGAAATAAAGTTGCCAGGAAATGAATAAGAACTGCAATACATCTGTGAAACTCAGTTGTTAGTATTCTGCAAGATAATGTTAGAGAAATTGCTGTTGACCATATTATACAGGGTATAGAATAATTCCCCTCCAGCTTACCAGGTTTAATTTATCTTTTACCCAGCAGTTATTCTGTCTTACTTAGGGATCATCTAACTCCCACACATTGCTAGAAAGTGCAACTCTAATATATCACACCTTCTCATTAAAAATTCGTCCTTCATAGAAGGGCAGTTCTGAAGATGAACTGTCTAAAGACATCCTGTGAAATGAAAAAGCAGTCTTATAGAGCTAATAATAGTTTTTCTGAACTTGATGAAGAAGCCATTAATGTCTTTCTTCATTCAAAAGCAATTCTCATCCCATTAAACCCTGGGGAATCTAATTTTCCTTAGCTAGACTGCGACTTTCCTACCTAGAACAACTTCTGTGAGATGACATGCAATATCACAAATTGCATTTGCAGCTCTTCTAGCTCTTGGATATCTATATAGATGGTGATCCCAAGAAAGTGTCACATTTGCAATATTCATTCAAGCTTGGGTAAGAAAATATTTAAGTAAATGCACTTAATTTTCATTCTGTTACACTTGGCTTAGCCTGATATTGGTCCCAAAGAGAATTATTTTAAAGATTAAGCTAGTTTCTCAGTTTGTTCCCTTTAAAGTGAATGCATTTAACTTTCATGAACTAGAGGAAAAATCATCAATGGTAGTTGACAGAGCCTGTGCCAGGCAAGCACAGTTGGGAAATCTCCTGTGCTGTCAGGGTTTAGGCTTCAGGAATGTTCCTGCCAGATGGAATGACGAACTAGACTGAGACCTCCTCCAGCTGCAGGTTGGTGGGAACATGTATTTTTTGCTGGTACAATTTTTCAGAGAAGAAAGGAACCCAGGGAGGAAAGTTCATTATTCAGAAGTGCAGCTCCACTAAGACACATGTTCTAAAGAGCACACCTTTCCTGATGTCCTTGCAGGGATCTTCTGTTCAGAAAGCATCCCATCCAAAAGCTCAAGATATCAAAATCCTGGGAATGGATCCTAAACAGAGCATCATCTGAGTTTTGCCATCCTGAGTTTTAGGGTACCTCTCTCTTCCTTCAAGGGGTACGCTTGGTGGTTTTTTGCCTGAAAGTGGAGACCCATCTGAAAGATTCTCCCCCTGCAAGGCCTGCTAGGGAGGAGACGCAAAGGAAAACATGGAGGAACAGTGAGGTAGGAATGGTTCCTTGAGGAGATAGGGAAGAACCAATGAAACCATTCAAAAGGAAGGAAAAATCCCTCCAAGATCCTCCCAAATTGTTCTTTCAGTTTCTGATGGGAAAAGTTGATTATGCCCAGGTGGACCTTGTTTAGGATCAGTGCATTTAAAGAAAAAGGCAGCAATAGAGATTCAGCTGTTGCACTGGATTTCATTTAATTTCCAGAGCATCTTAGACAAACTGAGACAGATTTCACAATTTACTTTCTTTTGTTACTGAAAGAACAAAACAAATAAAAAAAATAGGAAATTGAAAGTCAAAAAAATCCTTTGTTCTTGATGACTTCCTTTTTAACACTGCATGTGCTCGTAGCTGATGTATCGTGTGGTTTATTAGGATCTTCAGCCCTTACGTTATTGGATCTTCTTTAGAAAAATGCAATTTAAAGGTTAGCGTTGCTGAAGGCTTATAATGGCACAGTAAAATTGAGAAACTAAATGGAAAACACACTTCCATTTCAAGCCATCAATGTGATGAAATGAAAAGAAAAATATGCAGTGGTTCTAAAGTCGTATTATCGGAAGGTAGGACAGAAAGCATGAGTGAGGGTGTTGGCATGATTACAGTTTTCCATGCAGGGACATGGGATCTCTAAGTACCTGTATTTAGGTATAAATATAATTAACCCATCTGCTAGAATAAACCTTGAACTAAAATAGATGATGTTTGATTTTGCAAAGATATAAAATAATACATAGAAATTACAATTTTTTCATCCAAGATACATATCAGAAGATTAACTTTCTTGAAACTTTTTTTTTTTTTCTATTTGCCACACTTCATTTCTGGTAAGTTATGATACCTATTAACCTAGTACACAGATTCACAGGGAAAAATACCTATTCCCCATTAATTTATTGCCTGGCCATGAGATATTTGTTTTCTGTATTGTTTTAGAGAGAAAAATTTCACACCTCTGTGGGTTGTAGAATCAGAACTATTATTTTTTTAAAGTCCTTTTCTTGAATATTATTGCCTGCTGATTAGAACTATTAATACTTTCTTTTCCAAATGTAACTAATTTAGGAGCTACCATTAGTCTGGACTCGTTTTGGCAGGAAAGTCATTCCTCAGATCATATAAATGAGATTCATTGCCCTGTTCTCTGAGGCATGAGGAGATATAACTGCCTCTGGGGCTTTGCCAGACAGCATAGTGAAGAGGTGTGTAGCAAGGTGTTCTATCAAAAGATAAGAAAGAAGATCTGTGAGCAGAGGTGTTCTTCAGCTGCTCCAGAGGAAGACAAATCTTTTACTGGCCAGAGCAGTTTTACTCAGAGATCTGACAGTAAACATGGTGTTGTCCCTGTCATACAAAATGTTTTTCCAGTAAGTTCCAGACTGAAATTTTTTCTTCTATTTTTCTCTTAGGGGTCTATGTAAGAGGTTGAAACTGCCTGAGGAAAAGTCACTGTGCAAAGAAGCATTTGATGGGCAGACTGCATCACATGGACCACGCATCTGATGGTCCTTTAGGACAGTAAACTATGGTGTGATAACACTGTAGAAAACTAATTTTTTAAAGAAACAGAGAAAATGAATGGGGAAATTGCTAAGTAACAGAAGTAGAACAGGAGACTGTTTGCAAGAAAAGATTAGAAGGAAAAGGTTACAACATGGAACTATTTCTTGACCTCAAACACCTGTTTGCTGTTTCAGAGAAAGAAATATTTTCATCTACATCACTTTGAAAGAAAGATGGCTGTCTGGCTGCTGGGCTACAAATGGCTCCTGGGAAGCAGAAAAAAGGACTGAAAAATAAATTGAAGCGGTTCATTAAGTGTTCCAGGAGGTTTAAATAAAATAAATAAAAGCTCTGAATGAAGAATGTGTACATGTGTATATATTTTTTCCTTCCATATAACAGAAAAAGTATATTATCTTTTACTTGCTGATCTTTCTTAATCCCTTAACAGAAACTGCTGCTATTATTGCTCTTAAGGAAGTATTAATTCATTACAAAAACAAACAAAATAATTCTCTCTAGAGCAGATGTATTCAAAAAATGCATGTATTTGAACATCAAGGGGAAGTGGTAATTACTGCTTTCAGATTTGTGCTACAAAATTAATTGGGAGACTGTTGTATAATTTCTGTTTGTGGAGCACAGAGCAAAATCACTTAAGTGTGCTAACTGAGTGTATTTATACAAATAGCAAGAAGCAGAAATACACTGTTGTTGCTCAAGTAAGCACAAAAATTTTTTTGTATATGATACTCATTTCTTGAGAAAGTGCCAGTGTTCCATCTCAGTTGAGACCAAAACCTTAGAAACAACTGGTGGGTTGAGCTTTAGCTATTCTGAGACTTCAGTCAAACATGCCTATTCTAGGTTTTCTGTTTTGTTTCCCTGTGACCATTATTGGTATAGAAGTAGAACTAGGAATTTTAAGAAAGCAACTTGTATTGGAATTTGATTTAGAATGTGATGGAAGCTTTATGAATATGTTTTATATGAAGCCTTAGACAGTAACTTCAGAAAAAAAGGGAGACTACTTTAAAAAGTCCCATATATTTTTAGGTATTCTATTGCAAACAGTCACTGAAGTGAAGACAAGAAGTAGGAGAAATAGCCAGAAAATTTATTTTGCCATGCTGTTGGAGTTTGGCTTCACACTGCTTCTTCTTTGCTAAGCACTGTGAAAATACCAGTGGTCCATGCACTGGAGTCATCTCACACCACACAACCTTTAATCTGGTGGTGAGTGTTCAGTTTAATGTTGTTCCAGTGAATGAGTAATACAGCATGCCAGTCTGGAAGAAGTCAGGTGAAGTATTAATGCTACTGTAAGTCCCACTGGAGGATGCCTCCTGTGAATATAAAACAGACATATTTATGTTGTGCACTATTTTGCATCAAAAAAATTATCTCCTCCAAATGTCTGCATGTGCATTTGTCTGAGCAACAAACCTTGTTCAATGCAAATAATTCTCATCACTGCAGCACTGTGAGCAAGATTTCTGTTTTGCAAAACTGAGATATATGAAAAAGTGCAGAATAAATTGCAAGTCAAAGATCAGAAGGTTAATTTAGAGGAAAACAAAATCTATATATTTTTCTATTCTTGTGACAATTGTAGAAACTGAATTGATTTAAATTGATTGGAAGGTCCACATAGCAATGAGTAAAGGTCCACATCATCAACAAGTAAAGAAGACAAGTGTGTGGTCCTAATGTTGTTTATAACAACATAATTCATACAAAATGTATGAGATGTGACACCACAGATGCTTTTTTTTTTTTTTTGACATCTGATTTGCTAAAGGCTTTGCTGAAGAAGAAGAAATTACTTGTTAGTCCCATTTGAGATTTCTTTGCAAGTCAAAACCAATAAAATCATCATCATTACTGTCTGTTTTTTGGTAGCTGTCTTCTGCACTGAATATTAAAGAGCTTTCAAACTGATGAAAAAAAATTAGAATGGTGAGAAAATTCTTTTATATTTTACTCAAACATCATGATGATGATTTGTCAGAAAAAGCAGGCTTATTGTTAGTCAGAGGATTATGTTGGATGGTAAAAATGTCTTTTCAAATTGAAGGATTAAGACAAATGACTAGAACACTTTAGTCTTTATTGCCTTTTCAATGCTTTATGTCTTATTTTCACAATTTTCCAGAGAGACTTTGACTCCAAGCACTTTCTACTTTGCTTCTTATACACATAAGACCTGTAGTAGCAAAGATTGCATGGTATTTTCCCCTGGCTGGCCAGATTTCTAGGATTTTCTGACTAAAACCAGTTGCTGGAAGACAATTTTACCACACTGACACCTTATTTTCATTCTCCATTTCAGCAGCTGAACACTGTTTATTTTCTAGATAATCTTGATTACTCTTGTTCCATGTTGGCCATTGCTATTTTAGTTCTGTTTTAAGGAACATAAAAATGGAACACTTTGATGTTTTTCCAGTCCTAATGAAGTAACCTTTAATTCAAGACAGACAGGAATTAAAAATAAAGAAAGAATTTGCTTGCTGTTGTCTACATGCTAACAGCACAACATTAAATTTAGGAAGTACAGAGGAACATTGTAACATAGATCTTGTAGCTGTCCATTTGGCAGTCTCCAGCTTTGTTTTGACCAACTTGTGACTCCTGAAGACAATTGCATAGCCTGGTGGTTGGAATCCAGCTTTTAAAAAAAGCTTCTGCCATACCTTAGCAGTTTTATTAAAGAAAATCTGGATTTGGGATCACTGGTAACTTGATACCTTGAGCTGCTACAGATTTCAAAAATTTCCAAGCTCTTGCTGTGATCTGTAGTTTAATAATGGAGGCAGAATGAAGGCCTACAGTACCTTCATCATGGGTGTTTCCACTAGAAATATCAGTGCCTGTTGCAAGTGATAACTGGAGCCATGTCTTATTCATCCATTAAACTGAACTCACCAGCAGTTGTTCTGGCAGTGTACTGTAAGGAAACAAAATCCACAGGTTAACTCCCCCTTCTGCCAGGTGGACTGTGGTTCCTCATGTACTGAAACTCAGATTTAGCATTATGTATCAACAAACAAGTGTATTTATTCAGCTGTAGAAACAGGAGCAGTGTAGACACTAAGATGAGGAACAGTGAGTCTTAAGTATTTTCAGCATGTGGTCAAGTATTTTCTGAAGGGCTCCAAGGCAAGAGAAATGTACTATAGAGATTTGAGCTGCAAAATACCTGTTAATAGTGGCAACATAAATGCTTTGCAACAAAAACATCATCTTCGTCTTCTTATTTTGGGTTCAGGAGGAAGAAATTACCAAAACACACCATGTCATGTCTTCAGTATATTGACAGCAATCAAACAGACTATGTCTTTTTTTTCTTTCTGAGATAGAGATAGCACTACGAAGATGTGAAGGGCAGGAACAACCTACTGGATTTGCTGCTTTCTTGAAACCTAAAAGGATACAATATGCAAAATCCAGGAATGGTTAAACAGAACTTAAGCCAGCCATCATTGTTAAATGTTGATTGCTCATAATCAGGATGAGTAGAGCTGAATCCTTGATGAAATTCTCAGCAGTGAATTAAATAGCATTTTCCTAGTATTCTTGGATAAGAAGAAATGAGGGAGGATTCTCAGGGACATTGATTAGCTGAATAACAGGAACGGGCCAATCTAAAAAAAAAATTACTCTGATAGCGTTCCCAATGACACAAAGAACAAATGGAAACATTATGAGGATACCAAAGGAGCACTTTCTTATGGCTTAGTTACCTCTTTGCTTGGTATCTAAACAACCTTGCATTCAAGTATTTTTTTTAAATGTATGTGTTTTTTCAAGTGAAGAATAGACTCTTTTAACCTTAGAGGACTACTGGAGAAAAGGTGTTCAAAGGTTTACATTCAAGGGTTCTTCAGCACTATAAATGAATTAATATGAATATGTTGCTACAGGTGCTTTTGTCTTGCCACCTCTTAATCTGTGTCTGGTATGCAGAAGAAGAAACCTTTTTTGTGTGAGTGATGAAGTGTAAATGAACCTCATTTTAAACTCTTTTTACCTCTTTGAAGTGACTCAGGCTTGCTTAGGGGAGTGCTTTGAACCTTTGAGGCAGAGAAGAAGCACTGTAAGTGCCATCTTCTCTTCCTGTGCACTGTGAGGAAACCTTTTTCACCAGTGGGTGATTTTCTACATTTGCACATACTCACAGGTATGTCAGCAACTCGTGGCTTTGGGGGTTGGAGGGACAAGTATAGTAGTATGGCATGCTCTTGTGTTCTTCCATTTACAGTAAAAGTCATCGCACAGGAGGAGTCCTTTCCAACATACATCTTCACAGTCATACACCACACATAGATATTCATATGTACACATGCACACACATATATGTGTGCGTGTATACATATGTGTGTATATACTCTGTGTATATACACACAGAGTCATACCCTACCACAGGGAGATGCCCACTTTTGAGGCACTCCTCTTCCAGTCTGCCCAGCTGTTACAATTAAATGCATTAGTTCTATGATATTTACAACAGCTGATGAAATGGTTCTTCCAATAACACTGCAGAAACTCTGGGTAATGATTTCACAGCTGAATTTCCCTGACAAGTTAATCACAACATTCTCTCCCTTTCTCCCTCACTCCAGCACTGCCTGATATTACTAACTGGACATATCTAATGACTATCTGGTAATTAGAGTTTGAACTCTTCTGCTTGACTAATTTATTAGCTAATATCATATGAAATTTGATGTTAATATGTCCTAAAGGCTAATCTATTCAGATTGCAATGCATAGATTTGAATAGTCTAGTGTGCTTTGGTAATCAGAAGGAATTACGTGATTATGGCTTGTGGCTTGAGTGATTAAAAAAGATTGGCTTTCAGTGCTCATTTCAAGGCTGTTGTAGCGTTTATGGAAAGGGATTTATAATTTCAGTGTAATGTGGATCTTTTATAAGTAACTGATCACTTTTAAGTAAACTATCACGAGTCCCACATGGTTTAGGATGAGCAAACAGCCTAGCCCCAAACTGTTAGCAGTGTATTAGAAGTGAAAAGATTGCTAATCCCTGACCTTTTTTTTTTTCAGTTGTTGCTTCTTTATTCAGCTGAAGTGTAAAAGTCAGAACTTAGAGAAAACTGAGATATGAGAAAAGAAATAGGAGATATGGAATGTGTTTAAGTCATATCAGGGTTACTGATAGGCTGTTTAGCATCATTCAGGGAGCTTATACTAAATTGTTCATCCACCACTAACCTCATTTCCAAAACAAAATTCTCACTCTATAATACTGCCATTCATATATTGCTTCTAGGCTTCATTTTGCCTTAAATAGTACAAAATTACACTTAGAACTGATTTAATTTTACAAGGAAATCTAGATTGCTTTGCAGTTTTCTAGTCTTCATTCAGACATTTTTAGGCTCCCCCAAAATTTTATGACATTTAAATTCTAAGTGTATTTCTACCCAGATCACAAAAAAATAATTTTGAGAAGCCTGAGGTTTAATCTCACGCCCAGGAGAACCCTGCTATAATGAAGTCCATGAAATGGTTGATGATTACTTTGAAGATCTGTCCATTAGGTGGATTTTAATATACATGGAATGAACTTTGCTGACCCCACTCTAATTCACTGTTATCAGAATGTATGTGGCACCAAGGCAAATAGCTTACAATATCTATCACATTTACAATGCTACATTTATTGACCCAACTTTTAGTCTCCTGAAGGAATTAAATCAAACATGTTTGACAAAACCTGTTTTCTGCAAGACCATACTGACTGGCATCTATTACATTTTTTTCCTTTAATGTTTTTGTTGAGCAAGAGAAGGGAAGAGCTTTCAACTAGTTTGCAGAAACATCATTTTCCTGTGAGAGAAAATATCCAGGCAGAAATCTCCAGATTAGTTGGACTCTTTGTGCCGTGTATCCATGGGACAAAAAATTGAAGTACACAGGCTGCTGCAGTCATGGCCAGTATGCAAGGATCCAAGCTGACTGGAATTTTAAACAGAAGATGTTCAAGTCCTAATTATCTTTAATCAAGTGCACTAATCTGGAGATCAGACCAAAGTACTGAGAATTGTATTAAAGTCATCAGGCATCATGAGTGACAGATACTCCTGACAGGCCTGTTCCAAACAAGCCTGCAGACTGATCAGCTCAAACTTGTTTGGCATGAAGGGCCATTCTTGTGAGGAAGGCTAATATGAGGTCCAGGAGAAGACACTACACTACTTCCATAGAAAAATGCAGTTTTGTCTCCCATAAATATGATGATACAATAACTGAAGAACTGCTTCAAACTTCAAAGCACTAGCAAAGCTATTAAATGAACACAACAGAAAAGAGAAATCTAAAATCAGTTTAAATGATGGATAAGGGTTGTCACAGAAAGCACTTCAGGACAGGTTTTTCCCATTATTTTGTGCAACACTTTAAATTTGTGAAGAGTAGGGAGTGCCATAAGATGGCTTAATTTTCACTGAACAGGATACAGGGCTACAGACCCGTTCAGTAGTGCAAGAGCCAACTCCCAAATTCCCCAGGCATCTCCAAGATGATAAATACAACATAAAGGACAGGCCACAGATGGTATCAGCCATGGTATGACACACCATTGCTTCTATGTTCATGTTTCTCCAATGATTTTTCAATCCAGGGACAAATGGAAACGAGAGTAAAACGAACAAATGAAATGGTAGGGTAAGCACACTGCTGGTGATTGGATCACTGTGTCCAGTCACCCAAATATACTTAGCACCTAATACTGTGTTTGGTACATATGCAGATCTGCTTCTCCAGGTAAGGTCTTTCAGTGGCAGGAATTCTTCTGAAGTACAATTTTCCCTTGCATGAAATTTCTACTCATTCTCCTAAAGTCCCAAACATGACTCTCCAAAATACCTTCTTGAAAAGAGGCCACAGTCCTAAAAACTGGTCGCTTCTTATTCTGACCCAGTTCCACCCCTGTATAGCCACCTTAACATCTGGCACTTTTTCCTCGTGTTTTGCTTAGACTCTATCACACAATCACTGTTTTTTTCTTTTCCATCATTCATGCTTCTTCCTTTAATAAAACCAGATTTTAGTCTGGTTTCAAGTGATTTACTGTACAGTCTTACATACCATAAACTTCTTGTACATAACTGATGCACCAAAACTTGCATAAAACATAATTTTGGTGGATAGTTAAACAGGGAAAAGGGTAAATTAATATTTTAGACTTGACAAGATTTGTGCAGTGTGCTGTCAGTTTTACTCCAGTTAGAAGTTTCACAAAAGTGACATCAAAACTCAGATACAACAACCTAGGCATAATCAGACAAACTTCATTGCAAGTTATTGATGACAGACTTACATGAGATAATACTAGATTTAAATTTGCCTCAATTACTGGGAAAAAAATGACTCACAAGATTAAATTTCAATGACAATAATGTAGTAGGACAAATAGTGTATCTGTTTAACTGTCTCTTTTGAAGCTGTCTGAAAAAGTCATCAATGGACAGCATTATTTCCTGTCTGCCACATCACATTAAATAAAGTTAGGTAGAAAAGATGCAGCACTGTCTCATACAGGTGACTGTAGCAAATTCAAGAGAAGTTGCCCATTGCAAAGGTTATTTGAATAAAACTGTTTCTCCTGTGATATTCATAGAAGTAGCTTTGATCTATGAAAAATATTATTATACCCAATAACCTCCGAGCCAATAATGTGCCATTAAAGTAGCCAGGTAGTAATTCGCTTCCTCCCTTCAGGACTACAATAATGTTTCTCATATAAAAGTATAATTTATCTTTCCAAAATGATGATGTATAGAAATGAAGGAGTTCAGAGAAATGAGTAACCAAGTCACTTGCTAGACAAATCAGTAATGACAGGTGCCTGCTAATATTGCATAAACTTACATGAGACATGCCAAACACCATGCAAAAATTCATGTATGCAAAAGTTCATGGCAAGGAAAAAAACCAGGAAAAACGACATCTTTGAAGACAGTAAATAATACCTCTAAACTATTAAAACCATGAGATGAAGACCCTGATTCAAAATTGGTGGAAAAGCTGATCACATTTTTGTTGTTGTTGTTGTCTTTTTAGTTGGAAGTTATTTCACAAAACCAGAACTGTTTATCAGATACAAATTTTATCAAAATGATTACAAGATCATTGGTATTGAAAGTTGTTAAAAATGATAAAGAGGTCTTCTAGCTTTTTAATTTATTTTTTCTCTTGCTGTTTAGAAGACTATTTATTTTGAAACTTAGGCTAATGGTAGAGGTTTTGCCTTAAGAGGTAATAACTTTTAGAGACTTCAAATTTATCTTTCAGTTTGGAATGTGGAAGAAGATCAGTGTATTGTTACTAAGCCAAGAATGGTGAAAAGTGCAGTTCTGCATGTGATTCTGAATGCCGACTATTTCTTACCAAATGGTAGGTTAAACTTTGTGGCAAGTATAAACATTTAATATTATTTATAGTTTTCTGTGTTCCAGCTTAATAATTTATAGAAAAAACCTGTTCATTAAAAATAAATGCTTTAGGAGGGTCTTTAATTATTATAAATCAAATTCTAATTTATTTTTCTTTGTAGTCCTCCAGAGTAAACACCAGAAGATATGCACACACCTGTATTTTTCTCTGTTAGCCAGCAGAAAAGATGGATTATTTTAGTACAAAAAACTACAATGTCGTCATTAAAATATTTTATGGTGGAGATGGTACTGCCAGAAACTGGGTATGTTTTTAGCTCTGTTATATTTATAAAATAATACCTAATAAGATAATTCTTCTCTCTATGATTTAGCCCCCAGACCAGATGTCTTGTGTTATTTGAAATGAGAACGTTCACTTAGATTTTCATACCTTTAGAAAAAACCC
Organism: Aphelocoma coerulescens; assembly: GCF_041296385.1. Taxonomy (NCBI): domain Eukaryota; kingdom Metazoa; phylum Chordata; class Aves; order Passeriformes; family Corvidae; genus Aphelocoma; species Aphelocoma coerulescens. Next base: position 128,897,117 of record NC_091015.1, read on the forward strand.
AAAGAGTACCCTACTATTGAAGCCCATTTTTCTTTATTTTTTGCTTTTTTCTCTTCTGGTTTGTTTCTTAGATCTTAATTATTTGTCTTCCAGAAATATACTAATGTTTCTACACTTAGGAACTGTTCAACTAAATTCAAAGTGTTTATGAATGTTTGTTTCCTACTTTAATACACTGTGCATTGGACAGTATTGAAAAGTTCTTGAAAAGTGACTACAGAACTTAGGTTCTGAAACTTACAGAAAGGATCAGCTCTGAAATGTGAATAATCAGATTGCAAGTAAGCTGTCAGAGGCTTCATGACTACAAGCTTGCAAGCTCATTGCCTAGCAAAAGGGACATAAATTCTGAGTTTCATTCCCTCTGTAAGAAATTTATTGTGCTTCTTATTTTTTCCGGAAAGTGTTTTTAATGCTTGTGATTCAAAATTTTTTTCTAAACTAAGCAAATTCCAGAGATTTCAGCCCAGATTCACTGGCGGAGTGTATCTCGGTTCTCCCAAAATACTCAGAAAGTACTACGGAGCCGTGCAAACTCACTTGCCAAAAACCCAAATCAATAGAATTTGATGGACTTCAGGTTCAACCGCCTCACCTTTGTTGCACAAAGAACCAGAGCATGTCAGGAGGCAGAGAAATGGACAAGGAAAAGAGGAGCAAAATGCTGTTACAAATCCAAATAAGATTCACTCTTTTTTCTTTTCTTTCTTATTTTCTGGGTCAATGTTTTTGAGTAAAAAAACTTCACCATTGCTTAACTGATCACTTTAAACCCCACATCAAAGGATTGCTGTTCTTGTAATAGCTCCTCTTAGAGAAACCTCTCTTCATAGACAATGAAATGATGTGTTTTAATTAATCTTGTAATAGCTCAGTTGTACAGCAGGCAAGATTTAATCAGCCAGTGAACTGTTTTCATTAGACCAGAGGCAAATCGCGGAGTTTATTTATCTTCTAGGTTTATGGAAATCAGGGCATCTTTAAAGCATCTCTACATATTCCATAGCAAAATCCTTTGCTCCTTTTGAGGTCTTTAAGTTGCTGTTTGTGTCTCCAAAGTTTTTGCAAAAATAATGGACTGGCAAATTGTTGTGGTGTTGCGTGCGCCAACTAAATGTGCCGGGATTTGAATTGTTTTGAGTGCTTAAATCTCACATGTCTGCAAATGCCCTTTGCAAACTTCAGCATTTGGAGATTTGCTGCTGCTCTTACAATACTCTGGGGATAGCTTTTACTTAGAACAAAACACCCTGGAGGAAAGAAATGTGCTTTTTATCTAGTCTGGAGCAAATAGCTGGATTGTGCTTTGGATGCTCTCTCTGCAAGGGAGCTGGCAGCCAGGGCTGGCCAGTTCAAGCAGGGGCTCGTTGGTGACATCAGGAGGCATGGCCCCATACAAAGCACCCCAGTGCATCTGCAGAAGATTATTTTGCTCACTTCTGGGGTAAACACATGCAAGAGCTTTTGCAAGTCAGGAAAAAGGCACGAGTTCTTTTGCCAACATGGTGTGTTGCATAGAGTTTGGTAAACACATGGAGCACAAGTGTCAAAGTGTTAATGAGATCCTACCAATGGACAACCAACAGTAAATTTTAGCAATAAGGACTCCAAATTGCTTTGGTCTGCTGCCAGAGTCACTGCTGAACATATTTTCTTTTTCTTTTTCTTTTTTTTTTAAAATTAAATAGAGAGAAAACCATAGAAAATAGTGCTGAAAATCAATAACTTTAATAATAATGCATTAACTGGTTAGCTGTAAGGAATTGTTCTAAAGAAAACTCCGCGTTTGACAAAGCTTTGTGTGAGACAGAAGCACTCTGGGGTCAAGGCAAGGGAAGAGATTTATTTCTTGAGAGGAACTGTTGTGGCAATAGCTATGGGGGAGGTTTGGTCCCACTGCTTGTTCTGAAAGCTAATTCATTAGAGGGATCAGAAAAGAAATGTCAGAGATTAAAATACATCTTGTTTTTCTGCTGCTGATCTTCACTTGCATTCTCTTTTTCTGGGGTGGGGAGGCCCAGAACATGGTCACACTGTTTTTCACTGCTGCACCAGTACAGCTGAAGCACTAACCCTCAGGCAGCTGTAGTGGAGGGTCCCAGTACCTCCTCTGTGGACACCCCTGACATGAATACACCTGGACAGGTGGTGACCACAAATATGTTGTAAAGAAATATTACAAAATTTACAGCAAACCTTTTTTTAAAAAAAAATTTATGCACATTTTTCTTTCTTTTCATTATCTCTATCTCTCTTCCTTGGTTTGAACATATTTGTTTGAAGCTGATTTGGAACACAATTTTCAGTCTGGTCTAAGGTTTGTTCTTTCATTCCAATGTTATATTTAATTGTTTTTCTTTCTCTCTGTATTAGATATATTTATTGTGTCTTTCTGGCTTCATTTCTGTTTCTTGACTCCAGCTTTCCTCTTTCTTCTCTTGCAGCTTTTGTTCCCCTCAGTGTTCTTGCACTGCACATTTTCAATTTTCTATAAGGAAGGACTGCCATGAGGGGAAAAAAAATCTTTACTGTGTCAAGGATCCTTTTCTTTTAGCAGCATTCACAGCATAAAATACTATTTTTCCAGAGAGATGAAAAACTACATTTCTTTTCCACCAATAAGTGAACCCACAGGTTGTGTCACCTGGAGAGGACTGGATTTTTTATTCTTTTCTCCATTCCTCTTATGGATATGTCCATACAAGGTCTTGGCTTTTATTTCAGGAATCAGGGAAGCTCTCACCTCCATCAGCTTTGTAGCAGCAGCACTGGAAAATTGTAACATTTGTTTTATTATAACAGCCTAGGAACCCCTCACTGATTTCTGACTGAAAGTTGGGTCCCTGTTGAGGAAGAAATAAAAGTTAAACAATGTGTTGGAACCATTTCTCTTGCTCAAACCTTCCTCACTTGTTCAAGAATTGAGAGACAGCCTGTGACTCTCCATTCCTCAAAGTAGCACAGCTCCAGGCAGCTACATAAACATGTTCAGAGCTCAGCAATTGCACAAAACAATGTCTCAATTAGTGCTTCTTTTTGTGAAATCAATGAATAGTCTTTATGTTATAAATCATAAGGAGTAGACTCCCCCAGATTTGGCTCCACTTCTCCTGGATGTTAACAGAAAACTAACAAAACCCAAAAAACTAGGACATCTGTTGGTTTGGATCTGTGCTGAATGATTGCTAACTCCAGGTGAAGTTCAAGTACTTCTGTCTACATATGTGGATGTCTTGCTTCCCATCTCTACAATATTTCACACTAAGTACTGTCATGTCTAATCTCCTTTGGAGTAAAAAAATTAAAAAAGGTTATATAATTTTTGATATTTGAACGTGTTTTTATTGCTTACCTTTACTGACATATAGTTCACATCAGGGTAGTTTATTACAGGAGATGAAGAGTAATTTTAAAAAATAATGAAACTGTCTGGGAAGGTTTGTAGGCTTGTTCCCATGAACAGTAGAGGTGACAGGCGCTCCACCACGGTGTGTCAAACTCCCATCTGCAGCAATGATAAGGGGTTTCATATCATTAGCCATGGTGGTGGATTGACCCAGGCTGGGTGCCAGGTGCCCGCCAAAGATGCTCCATGAGTCCCTCCCTCAGAAAATATAATGAAAGGCACATGAGTCGAGATGATGTTGGGAGAGATCACTCACCAATTACTGTCATGGGGAAAACAGACTTGACTGGAGGAAATTAGCTTAATTTGCTACCAATCAGATCAGAGTAGGGTAATGGGAAATAAAAGACAAATATTAAAACCAACTTTTGCCCATCCCTCCTTTCTTCCTGGACAAAAATTCAGTCCTAATTTTCTCTATGTCCTCCTCTCAGAGGCACAGGGACAGGGAATGGGGGCTGTGGTCAGTTCATCACATGTTGTCTCTGCTGTTCCATCCTCCACATGGGGAGGACTCCTCACACTCTTCCTCTGCTCCAGAATGGGTTCCTTCTCGCAGGAGACAGTCTTCCATGAACTTCTCCAGCATGAGCCCTTCAAGCTGCAGTTCTTCATAAGCTGCTCTAGTGTGGGACCCTTCCACGGGGTGCATTCTTTCAGGAACATACTGCTCCAGCATGGGTTCCCCATGGGGTCACAAGTCCTGTGAGAAAACCTGCTCCAGCGTGGGCTCCTCTCTGCACAGGGCCTTAGGTCCTGCCAGGAGCCTGCTCCATTGCAAGCTTCCCATGGGGTCACAGCCTCCTTTGGGCATTCACCTTCTCCAAGGGCTGCAGGTGGATCTCTGCTCTGGTGCCTGGAACAGCTCCTCCCCCACTCTCTTCACTGCCCTTAGTGTTTGCAGAGCTGTTTCTCACATATTTTCACTCCTCTCCCTGGCTGCTGTTGCACTGGGGTTTTTTTCCTCCTTCATAAAGACATTACCCCTGAGGCTCTACCACTGTTTCTGATGGGATCGGCCTTGGACAGTGGAGTGTCCATTTTGGAGGTGGCTGACATTGGCTCTGCTGGACACGGGGGAAGCTTCTGGCAGCTTCTCACGGAAGCCATCCTTGTAGCCGCCCCGACCCCAAAACCTGGCCACACAATCCCAGTATAGTCATAGAGTCTTGCAGGCCTTTAAGTAACAGAAATGATCATGAGGGGGCAGAGCTGTACAGGTTGCTGTATAAAGACCTCAGTTAGAGGTTTTCATTTAAGATTTGCTTCTAAATGTTGTAACATACTACAAAGTTTAGAAGAAATGTGTTTTTAATGCAGAAGTCTCCTAAAAGCAAGGTGGAATCAATCTGTAGAGGATGCTACAGAATTACTTGGTGTCTCACTGAGGATGACAGTTAGCTACAGCTGAGTTTGTCCTGCACCTGAATGGCACAGGTGACAGCCTTGACTCAGTGTAAGTTTAATGGGAATAGAAATGCCTCATGCAGCAAGGTGTTAGAGCTGTTTCAGACACATGAAATGGCCTGACTAAGCTTTTGAGAAGAGAAGCACTATGTTCTGTTCAAAAGGAAAAATGTTTCAGAGGTGAACAAAACAATTCTGAAGTGGCTTTCTTTGAATGTTATTTCTACTTTTCCTGAAAAAGCCACATATGGGAGATTTGCAAGAGAGGAAGGTTTGGGAAAAAACCAAACAACTCACATTTGGTGGAGTGATTTTAGTCAATATTACACATGATTCCTGAACTACCTAATTTTAGAAAAACACTGCTTCTTGTATATCAAGTGAGTATGGGCAGGATTCAGTGCTATTTGTACTAACGAAGCTTTAAGGTCTATTGTTTGAGGCTTTTCACTTCAGACCTTTCAAAATTCCCAGGGCATTTAACGGAGTACATGCAATGCTCTAAGGTATAATTGTGTAAACTGCCTCCATGAAGTATTTACAGGCCTTCTGCAGTCAAAAGTTCTTCATCAAATCTCATTTCCTTCTCAGTATTTGATGCTATAACCAGATAAAGGCATTGAAACACTTTAAGGGCTGGAACTCGTTCCTCTATAACAACATCACATAAAATGAAGTGTGAAAGAAATAGGAAGTAAGCCTGAGGGATCAAAGAGAAATCTGTGGCTCAGAGCAGGGAAAGCCACTCAAAAACAGTGTATGCAGCTAGTGTTGGATTGATATTCAGCTATGGCCATGTTGTAGACAAGAAGAACATCCATGTCTTGCCAACACTGATGTCTAGGTCTCTGTTTTTCTCCCTGTGTTTGCAGACCAGCCACAAGACCTTACTTTGAAACATAAAACACCTTGGACAAGAGCTTCAGGAAGGAGATAATTTCCACAGATCCTTGCTTGGTATACCTTAGCTGGGCTAAGTGAGACAGCTACTCACTCAACACTATCTACAACTACAGTTCCTTTATATATTTTAGTCTGGGAATTCTAGATTAATTTGTCTCAAATTACAAGTCCAGTTTAAAATAATATCATAAAAGCAGTGACAGATGCCACAAAAAAAATAAGCCCCCAACCAAACTCCACAAAAAGTCTTCCTCAGAGATAAAGGCACCAGCTGGACTGAAATTTCAAAATTATGTTTACATGGAGTGATTTGATGATGCACAAATGTGTGTATACATGTAAGAAAGCCTTTTGAAAGCTTTTGAATTAGTTTAATGGTATTTTCTGGTTTTAACAGAGTGGCAATTTCTCAACATGTATGGCAATTGCAGGGTATTTAATATCCACTTTGCTGTTTTGTATAGAACTTATTTTTCAGTCCATTAATACAGTACATTTACATCTCATAGGATTGCTACAACTTTTTCCAAACCTCAAGTGGTTACTCTTGAACCATTTTTCCATCTTCTCTCCCCAGTATTTTAATGACTTCATCGACTCATGTGAGATCTTTCATCAGCTGTCTACACAATGTATGTGTCTGACCTCCTTATCCCTGCCTTTCCCCACCTGCACACCCAATCTGTCAGTGTTAAAGGTTTCAATTTAAATAATAAACCAGAAGTGATTCCTAAGCCCAAAAAGAAGTGACAGTCCAGGAAACATGTCTCTACTGGACCTTCTCACCAGGAAGGCTCAGGAGCTTATTGCCCTCTCCCCCCTGCTCTCCTTTTCCCCCTGATCCTTCTGAACAACTGGCATATCTCTAATGTCTCCTCCCCTGCACCTGTCCCCAGATATTACCTTCTGTTTCATCACTGAACTGGTACAGTCAGGCTTGAGCCTGTCTTCCAGGAGCCACCAAAGAGTACTGCCAAACACAGTGTGTCTCCAGCTTTCTGCATGGAACTGGGTACTTTCTAAGGACAGCTTTTCACCTGCTTCACCCACAGATGATTTTTTGTCTCTGTCCTGGCTCCTGGAATGATCTCTCCGTGTGCAAGATAAAAGTTCACATTGCTCCTTTATATCCTACTTTGTTTTGTTCTGTCACCCAGCTGTACTGCAAATGTTCTTGCAGTTTCATATATTTAAAAGCCAGCCAGATGAAAAGAGGCATATGTAGCAGCAAACACAGCACAGGCACGTGTGCTGATAAGATTAATTCCTTGTCATCCGCTATAATGTTAAATCTAATTTGAATTGCAGCCCTTGGGACCTGCAATTACATTTGTCCATCTGTCAATAAATTGCCATTTTGAGTTGTACTGTAGTTAATTGCAGTTAATATACAAAGCTTTTCCCTTGTTGTTCTTCCATCCCCTTACATAACCCCTGTTTGTTTTTTTTTTTTTCAAAGTCTAATTAGAGCTAAATAAACAAAAGCAACCCTGAGTTAGCAAGTTATTTTTTTAAGAAAAAGCTGAAGGGTCAGGATAGATATTTTCTGCTCAGGTCTAGATAAAAGAGCCCCACCAACCATCTCTAACTACAGAAAAAAATGAAGGAATAGGTATAAAGGAAACCAAAGTACAGGAAAATAATAAAATGGAATGTGTGAGAGACAATACTTACCTAAAATACACACTTTGTTTCTAACACTTTGCTTCTAGTGATGAAAATGTTCACTGTGAACATTCAGTTTTGAATCTCTTGTTCCTTGTTAGCATCTGAGATAACCTCTAACTAAGCTGAGTTATGGGCAGTCCCAGTATCCATTTTAGTTTTACCCACAAGGATGGTGTGAGCTTCATCTAAATCTGCTTTTCTTATGAACTCTAAAGAGCCTTGTAAAAACTCTTAATTCTCTATGGAGGATGGAAAGAAATTTGAGTGTTTATTTTTAGAGTACACTTGCTGCCTTCAAATTTCCTAAGCTTTTCTAGAAAAAGTCAGGTAAATATTAATACCTTGAAACAAGTTGGAAACTTTGAGATTTCTGGTGGTAGCACATGAAATATATTACAGATTAAAAATAAAATTAAAGGGATGTTTCAGTTTTTATAAAAATAATGTTTTCTTTCTTTTTTGCTTTTCTAATTTATATTAGGAGGGCTCTAATTTACACCAAATCCAAACTTTTCCTTTTAGCAAAAAATGCAAAGTTTGTTTTATATGATCTAACTGACTTTGTGTTATGAATCATTATGTTTCAATTAGTATTATAATATTTGTAGATAGTAAACTAGATATGCATCACTTTCCAACCCTCATATATGACTTCTTTTTTTTTAATATAACATTTTTGTTACTGGCAGAGGGGAGCAAAGAACCCAAAGCTAAGCTCTTCTCAGTGCTATTCAGTGAGAGGACAGGAAGCAATGGGCACCATTTGAAATATAGGTAGCTCCACTTAAACATGAGTAAAGACTTTTACTTAAGGATGATTGAGCCCTGGAAGAGGTTGTCAGAGAGGCTGTGACCATCCCTGGAGAAGCTAGAAACCTGTCTGCAAATGGTCCTAGGCGACTTGTTTCATAGCAGGATGTTGGACTTGATGGTCTCCAGAGGTGCCCTCCAGCCCTAGCTGTTCTGTGGCTGTTCAATCACCTTGGTGAGTGCAAAGTGCCCTTGGTAAAGGGCTTTCTGTTCACTGTTTGTAATTGCCTTTTTGTCCTTTGTTGACTCAGAAATTGATTGAATGGGTTGTGCTCCAGTGTCTTCCTAGTGACTGAGGGGAGGCTGAGCAGCCAGAAGTTCCCCAGATTCTTTTTCCATGTTTTTCAAAGCTGCATTTTTAGTTGGCCTTCTGCCAGCTCTCAGTGACCTATCTGTCACTTAAAAAAATAAAATTAAAAATAGCAGCACTTTAATTACAGTGGTCATTTTTGTTAAGCCCTGTAGTAAAATTCTGTGCAGTCCCATTGATCTGAATACATCAAGTTTATCTAAAATGCCTGTAAATTTTTGCTTCCCATAGTTTTTCCTATCTAAACAGGTATGTGCAGAGGTCCGGGAGCAGGCTTTGTTTGTGAAGCACGAAGTAAAATATATTCCTGCATGGGTTTTTTTCTGGTTTGCTTATGGAGGGGCTCCTTAGAAAAAGCCAATTCTTTTGCCAAAACTAATTAATTAATAAATATTAATTAATTAATTAATAAAAATTCTTAGTTAGTAACAGTGATGAGTAAATAGCCTAGTACAGTGATGAGTAAATAGCCTGTGTACCTTTCTGGGCTTGTCAGACACTTAAAGAAATGTATTCAAATTAACATTTCTGTCAGTAACCTGAACCACGTAATTCTGCATCTCTTTGTATTCTGTACAGCAGTAAAGTGGCCTCAATTTTGGATTACTTTCAGTTGCCTTAATTTCTCTTATTTCAGTTTATTCTGGAAACGAGATAAGTTAGCTGGAACAAAGCAACTTAAATTCAGAATAAGAACGTTCCTAGAGGGATTTAATGCTTTTTAATGACTGCATAATACCCTCTCCGTGTATTTTCATGTAATTAAGCCCCAAGAACTAAACAAAATGTGCACAGCTTGTTAATTTTGAAGAAAAGTAGTATTTTCAGGTTAAAGAGGTTCTTTTAAGACCTGTAGGATAATAATGCTGAGACACATTGCATAAATGGGTTAAACCATTCACTGTAAAAATTTGACTACACATTTTAACAGTTCTATGCACAGAAATGTGTAAATTAATCAAATTATGTAGCTAAATTTATTGTGAAATGCCATATGGAAGGTCATTTTAACAACTATGAAAAATCCCAAATGTTCTAATGACAAAAAAGAATTAGGGCCCTTTTGAAATATCCAGAGGAGTATTTCCAACTGATGGACTGTATAAAATTATTGTGTAAAATTTTATGGTTTTACACACAAGCTTAATTCTCCAAGCCAACATTTACATGCGAATTCTCCTGTGCTTTCTTTTCGGAAGAGGTATTGCAGATTACTTCAATATTTTCCTTTCTGTACATAACAACCTATTTTCATGACAATTCTGTTTACCCTGATATTCATCCTTCATTGCTTTAGTAGTGGTAACTGTATCCCAAAGGCATTGGCAACTGGAAACACCTCTGCCAAGTTTGAGCTGACAGGTGGGTACAAGGTGAAGAAGGGTGAAGTCTAAGCAAAACATGGCTTAGAAAGGGGCTGGAGTATTTGGCAGTGATAGCTAAATTTACAGCACTGGATCTTCCTTTGCTTTTTATGCATAGAATGTTTTGTGCTGCCACTGTAGGGAGTTGAAACTCCTGTTTTGTACAGAAGCAAACACATGGTCATGTCTGCCTAGGTAAGAAAACAATGGAGAAAAACAGTGGCTTGCAAGAATGTCTGAAAGAGTGACTACCAAATTTGGGGTTGAAATAATTTTACAGAAGAAATTAAATAGGTGATAAGCAGAAATGAGCACAGGGAAAAGATCAGTAACTATTGTTATGAAAAGGAAGGACTGACTAAAAAAATATCAGAAAAAGAGAAATGGCCTTTTCAACCACTAATTTTACCATTTCTGTATTAATGTGGGACCTCTAAAGAACTAATATTTATGTGTTTACTTCCACACCTCACTGTGTACCAGATCTGAGAGAAATGTGAGGATGTATACCCTGTTTGTGAATGGCTGACATGCAAAATTAGCTTGATCTGAATATTGTTTACCATATGCTACATCAGCCTTTTCTTAAAGAACACACCTCTAGCCGTTTTACTCTCTTGGGGCTTTTATTATTTGATGAAGTGTGTTCAATTGGAAGAGGGAAATCACAGTGCTTTTGAAACAGGAACACACACAAACCTTAAGAGAATTCTGTTAGACCTTAATCAATAGTTTAAGGAGAAATGTAATTAGTTAATTCAGCCCATTTTTCCAGTCTCTTTACACAGAGAAATACTCATGTTGAGTCAGTAATTCGCTTGCATATTTTCCCTTTCCAAATACAGTGAATTGAGTAAGCTTTTGGTCAGTACAAATACTTGATATCAAGCTTTTCTAGATAGGTTGACTTTTTATATTTTAGACCAATTTACTCTACTAGCAGAATGATCACATAAAAAAAAAAAGAGAGGTCTCCCTGGTACAAAGTGCAGTACGAACAAGTATTTACAGGAGAACTAAGCCTCAGAAGCTATGAAACTAAACAGAAGGATGGGAAAAGATGCCAAGAGGTGGAAAGGTGATTAGAATAATACAAATTATAAGATTTAGCATAGAATAGCTGAGCTCTTTCACACAGATTCCTTAGTACTTTCTCTGCTGTGACTAAGAACCCTGGCAGCTGCAAATATCGCTGAGACTGAATTTTGCATGAGAGCAGTTACAGAAGACTTTCATTAACTTTGGAGTCAGTGAGACTCAGCTGCTTAAATTGTCACTGTGAGCAAGTTCAAGAGGAAATGATCACTCAGCTCATGTAAGCTGCCTGGGGGTTTTTCCATTGCCCAGATCCTTGTTAATATTTCTTTTGGCAAAGTTCGATCAGCCCCTCAGTCCTCACCCCAGATGCCAGTTTGGCAGACCACAATGTTTAAATCCTTGGAGAATGAAAATTGTTTTACCTCAAATCAGGAAAATATCTGAGCAGTGGTGGGTCTTGATTTTTATTTATTTTATTGTAATTAGGATGAATACATTCTAAAGGCTCAGTCATGCCAAGTTTAAAGGCTTAGTACATCATGTAAAGAGAAGTTTTTTCAAATACAGAATGAAGCCCACAGAAACAAAGACTCCTTTTCTTAGTATTTGGTACTAATGTCTATGCATACTAATGTGTATGTGAGAGACAGTCAGACCTTACAAGCTCATGTATATGCCATTAAATGGATGAGAGAATGGAGAAGAAGTAATAACTAGAAAGGAGGGTGATAAAGATGTCCCTTTAGTAGTTAGCAGTATAAGAAGGCTATCTGCCTTTTTTTCCTAAGGATCCCCACTATTTGAGAATAGTACTGGAAAATGCAAGTTTTAAAAAGAAAAATTCCATCCTTTTATGTCTTTACATTTATGTTTTTACATTTTTGTTAGTGTGTTCCAATCCCACTGGCTTAACCAGTGCCTTTACCACTTACATCAATTATGCATCCTTCTGAAAGGCTTAGCTGTGGGACCGTGTGAGAGTTCAATGCATATGTGATGGAATCAACCACAAGGCAGAAAAGAAAATCATGTTCTAGTGCTCTTAGTGTAGGACCCTTTTCATGTTGCCACCTTTCTGCTTTTCTGTTACAATGGTTCTGCTTCCATCATAATTAAGGGCTCTGCTCCTGCTCTTACTGCTTTCCTTCAGTGAATAACTAAATACAGCACGGTTTTTCTTCAATCAATTCTCCATTTATCTTTTTCATGGACTTGGTGCACGTTTTGGCAGCCTCCCTGCTGGCTGGGTGTTCTTATGGTGCAACTGGAGTGTCCGTGACTCCAGTCATCTCAGTGATGCTGAGAGTCTGATGGCTGAATCTACTTCTGTCGTCTTTTTTCACATGAGGAACATTTTCTCTAATTACTGCAGCTCTGATTCAGAGAAGTCCTGGATTCAAACATCAGCTTCCACCTGGATGTAGGTGTTTAGGGATTTCCTGAAGTGAAGCCTCTTATCCTCCAAATAAATGCCCAGGGTGCAGAACACTGTGCTGTAAAATTAAGTGCCTTAAGAACTAGTTTTTGCTTATGATTTGAAAATATCACAAAGTCTATGACTGAGCAACTGAAATAAATTCTGGATATTTGCTGCTGAAATAATGTAATAATAATATTGTGTTTTGTTATTCAAAGTTCATTAGCAGAGCATGACTACTAAGAGAAAGGATGGATGAATTTTTGAGCAGTCACTGTCACATGGCTGTGTTTTCCTGAGCCACTTGAAGCTCCTTTGACACAATTCAAAACACTGGACATTCACTTTTTAACTTGTATTTGACACGGTGATGGTGTAAGCATAAAATCTTTGGTAGAGTCCTTGTGTTGTGATAAGTGTTGTGGAGCTGTTGTTATGGCAACTGCACAGTTTACATCACCAATTTTTAAAATCAGGTTTTAAACCAGTGAAGGACTAAGTATGAACATGTATTGTGACAGCTTAATCTAAAGCTGGTTGAAGACTTCTGATTCCATAAACTTGCTCATACAGAAAAAATGTTGGAGGAGGACTGGACTGGATTCACAAACTCACAATTTCTGAAAGTAGAAAGGACTCCTACTTATTATCTAAATATTTTATTATAAATTCAAATTCTACTTATTAATGTTAAAAACTGAACTGAGATCAATTTGTTTCAAGGATCTGTTCTAGATGCTCAAATATCAATTATGGAGCTATGATCTTTTTACTTTCAGATTCATTAGAGGACTGGCACCTTTTATTTTTTTGCTAACTTTCATGGAAAGACATTCTATTTTGAATTACAACACAAAGATGCCATTGAAATATTCAGATAAATATGCAAAAGAGCTTTTAAATCTGTTCAAACCTGGTCTCAGAGTGCAGTATGTCACAGGCAAGATTCAGGGTTATTCAGCAATTGTTTGAATTAATTCTTTCAGCTGAGAGTCTTAAAAACATTGAGTGGAAATGATTGCATTACTTCCTCCTCAGCAGAACTAGCTGTTCAGTAACTAGTGTATAACTCTGATTTAGTGAACGTGACTTAGAAAGCCCAGTTCATTATGGTGATCAATATTATCAAGCTCATCACCTGCATGGATTCTTTTGTGAGCTCTGGTCACTAAACTTGAATCATGTGCTAGTTCTGGGGCAGTTTGTCATCCCTGAGGAAAAGTACCCTTGACCTGCCACTGCTCTTGGCTCTTGTGAAATACAGAGGAGCCAACAGTACTGCCGTGCTCTCACCCAGGCACCTCCCAGGTGTTGTGACACTGCGACCTCGACAGTTGGTAGGGAGGTGAAGGGTAGCAAAACCTGGTAAAATGTTTCAAAACACTTTTTTTGAAAATCTCATTCTATAAACTGTTTAATATAAACAATGAGTGAACAGCCATCAGCTTTGCAATACGTGAGTTTCCTACAATGATTTCAGAAGTTACCTTCCCTCCTAGCTGTGCCTCCTTCAATTTGTGATGTTCTGGTGTTTTCCACAGGTATATACCTGAAGTGTGTTATTGCCTTTGGTTAGGAGGCGCAAGACAAGGGAGATGTAATCCTACTTATTATTTATTTTTACTTCTTGATTGCTTGCTTTGTTTTCAGTGATGTTAGGTGAATAAATAGATGTAAGACCTGTTATGTAAAGCTGTTTACTCATCATAGCTTTGGAAAGAACATCACTGTGATATATATTAACTCATGTTACAATTGCCTTAATAGAGGTTGATAATGAAATCCAGTCATAACCTATGAGTAACCATTAATTAGATTAAGCTTCTTCAAATTCCAAGCACGTGGAAGGAAAAATGTATGAAAGAGGAAAGTAAATAAAAGAAAAGGAAAGTAATTGACAGGATGGAAGAAAAAAAACCTCAGAGAAAAGGCTGCCTGTGGCCAAAGATGAGGTTGTTGAAAGGTCTCTGATAGCTGTTGCAGAAGAAAGAGCCATTAAGCTCAGAGATTTCTGGGAACACCTGGTTGGGAAGAAAAAGTTTTCTTAGAACTCATCGTGTACAGGACAATGTAAGAGAAGTTGGCATGGTTTGGATGGTATACAAATAATTCAATATTGTGCAAATGGGTTGAAAAATAAGAGACCTCTAAGGGGTGAATCATGCTACCTAATGTTAAAGCACAACAGGGAGTCTTACTTTACATTAGAGAACATGACTTATCAAGCCTGTTTTCAATGCTTTTGAATTCCTTAAGATTTTATTCTATTCTAACTTAACTGTTGTGATGGTTGGATGCAATAATATACTGTGGAATTTTTCACCATTCTCTCCATTGCATTATGGTGTTTCAATAATGTGCTGTTGGATCTTTAACAAGGGTCTGCCACAAAACCTCTTTGAACTACATGTAACAGTGGGTGGTTGGAGATGAAGAGTGAAAGATTGTGAAAATGGACTGTTTGAATAAAAATAACTTCTCTCAGCTGTAATCAAGGTTGAAAGAATTGCACAGCTGTTTGGGTTTATGTTTTGTTCTTTTCCTTTCCAATAAGGTGGGTGACAGTACTGACAGCATATGGCTTGATAGAGGCTGAAAGGTGAAAAACCTCTCCTAAAGTTTTCTTCCCAGTACTCTTGAAAATACCTGCCATTTGGTGCAATCTTACCCATTTTAAAGAAAAAAAAAGTGCAGTTTAGAAAAATGAAGCAAAGTCTGGCAAGGACAATTTAGCAGGGAAATTATCTCATTTCTAATTTGAGGTGGAATTTGAACAAAGAGCTCTTGAAGTGCTGTGATGCCTTCCGGGCCCCTCACCAAATGAGCACATCTGCTAATTTAGCTGGCCCTTCCTGCATCCACAGCAAGCTGGAAAGATATTTCTCTTTTCCCTTCAGCCTTTTGGCTGGTCTAATTGAGGGCAGTGAACTACTTTGCTCTTCTTATGAAAGACACTTTAATAAATGGGTTCCATTTTGCACTTTATTTAAGACTATTCAGCTTTAAATGCTCTTCTCACAAGTTGGTCTTCTCACAAGTCATTTTAATTGCTCCAACATATTCTTAACTTGGTCTGAGTTCATTAAACAAGGGAGAACTCTTAGATATATTTTATCTAACTAATAGATACCTCTGCCATAGAAAAGCATATGTGAGTCAGATATTTTACTAGGCTTGATAGGCATATATATAAATGATATTTTGAAGAAAAGAACCAGACCTTCTTATTATTTAGTGTTTAAAGCTCAAAAGAGAACTCCAACAATCATATCTCTTGGAGGATTATATAAAGAAAGAAAACCATGACAAATGCATTAAGTTTTAGGAGACGTTTCTTACCAAATCCAGGCATCACTTACGGTTGAAGTTACGAGCATTTCTTGCTGGGTCAGGAAAGAACTTGTGTCAGTTTGCTCCTTTGAAAAACACTGACAATTATTTGCTAATTTGCAGGAGGACTGGAAAATAAAATGTCATACAGGTATCGACAATGCACTTTGGAGAAGAAGGAGGGATGATTCAGCTGACTACAGTCAGATGTCAGAGATGTTACTGACTTTGGGCTGTTTTCAAACTAGTTCCAGCAGAAAACTTTTGGGTCTACAGATTAGGTGTGGCAAATCATATTTATGACTACTGACACTGAATTTAAAACCCAGTGTGGCAGTTTATCCGCTAAATGAGAAGAGCTAGGTGTCTGAGGGAAATGGTTTAAAAAATATTAGAAAGGAGTCAAGGGAAAGACGCTGAAAACTGGAGAGTGTCTGAAAACCCTTTTTTCTATATTTAGTGCATCTGTCTTAGCTGTCCAGAAACCCAGGGTCTCTCTGGCTGTTTTTGGCATCATTAACTGTTAATTTTGTAACAGTTAATAGCTTATGCAATATAAACCATAAAGAATTTAATCATGTCTTCCATGATTAATTTGAGCATACTATGCTGCAGAACATAGGCTCCCCAGGGAAGTAGTTAAAGCACCAAGCCTGACAGAGTTCAAGAAGAGTCTGGAGAATGCTCTCAGGCACATGGTGTGGCAACATGATGGAGTAGTGGGTGCTTTCATAGCATTATGTCAAGGCAGTGTTCCAGGGTCTGGGCTTAGAGGATACAAGAGAGCAATGGCTGCTGCAAGGGTGTTGGAGGACTGTGAGGGCCTGAGGGAACCCAGCCTGGACTGGACTTGTATATTGGGAGCTATGTGGAAGATATTGTTTTCAAGGAATTACCAGAATCTTGAACAGACAACATCTGTTCCACTGGGCCTTGTACTTAGGGCTTGAGAAGCCCATATTTATTAATGTACACTGCAACCTATCTGGGCTCATTAGCTGGAATGAGCAAAAGGGAGAACTCTCCATGGACAGGATTTGCTTTGGGCAGTGAGCTGTGAGAAAATCCACCATCCAAGGTTACATGAATTGTGGGTGCCCTGTGACTGAAGGCATGTCAAATGTGCTTGTCTATATGTTTTCTCATCCTGTCTCATCGAAGCAGTTATATCATTAAGCTGTTGGTTGTTGGGCCTTATTGAGATACAGAAAGAGCCCTGCATTCTCTCTTAGTCCACTCCTCCTGGAGCAGAACAAACTTTCAGTATGGAACACTCCTGAGATTAATTGTCTCAAACGCAACTAAAACTGTAAGAGGTGTAGGTAATCAGGGAGTGGGATCCTGAATTTGTTCATGGGGCTAAGTTATTTAACACTATAAGTATACTCATTGGTTAATACATAGCCACAACCTCTTTGAAAACAATTTTTAAAGTATGGGAGGAAATGTGAGATCGGAGTGCAATAGATGACTTTAGTAGTACCTTTTCTCTGCTACAGCAGTCTATTTCACAGCATAAAACCCCCTTGTTTTCCTTTCACTACCTCTAGAAACTTTCATCTCATATGGGAAGATATTTTTATAGAAAAAATTTACAGGAATAAAACCAGAAAGCAATTTACCTCAATTTACCTCATATTTAGATCAGAGAAAGTCATATAACCTTTTTATGCAATTCAGATTAGCACCAGGCAGGGTTAAGCTTTCTAAAAGCATTGCTTCTGACATAAAAATACTAACTCCTGTGCAAGCGGAAAATCTCCAAAGATTTTCAGCATGGATGTAATGAAAAATAAAAATGATTTTCTCTTCTGGAAACCCTCTTTTTATTTCCAGTTTGATGTGTCTTAAAAGGATTCTTCAAAAAAAAGCAAGGTATTTGTCCACGTGATAAAATTGCTCAGTTGCACAGCTGAGACTGGGACTTAAGCATGAATTACAGACAGAAGTGAAGTCTTGACAGAATGCTTATTTGAGTGTGGATACTTAAAAACCCAGTTAAAGTATGTTTGAAATACAGTCATTTCCCTGGCTTGTTATTACAGATTCCAAAGGGACAGTTCAAGTATCTTAACATTCAAAGTGTAAAGTGAGAGGCTATTGATCATCACTAAATGAGCTAAGGAGAGTTAGTTTACCTTGAGGGCTTGCCTGTAACATGAGTGTTGTAACTCTACAACTAATATGACAACTTTCTTTATCCACCCAGAAGAGGCAGAGAAGGTTATTTTCCTAGTTGTTATTCAGAACTGCACAGGTGGAGAATGAACTATTAGATGTACAGTTATGAAAAATCCCAATTACTGCACTATATCTAGCATCTTTCCTCACAGTTGCTGTTAATATTATCTCTTTGTAAAATTACACGTAAATGTGATAAGGAAATGCTAATCACCTTTAAAATACCATCTAGGAGATATGTCTGATATTTTTCATTGAACTTCTCCACTTCATGAGATTCTGATACTCTAATACCTTTTGTCAACATTAGCTACCATAAAAGTTAGCTGGTGTTTTTTTGGTACAACAAATGGGCCTTCACTTTTTATTCAGTGCATCGTTGCATTGCAGAAAATGAAACAGGGTTTTCAAAAAATCCAAGAAGTTTTAGTCTTTATCAGAGGTGAACTTTCTCTCTCCTTTTCACTCCATCAAAGAACATGTACTGCATTATGAATTCATAAGTTTTTGGCTGGTATAACATCTTGCTGGTACATCTTCTTGTGTCAGAGAAAGATTGCATCTAACATAAGTACTCACTAAACCAGCTACCAGAAAATGTTGTTATGATTACACCAGGAGATTTCAACAAGCCAGCCCACATTAAGTGCTATCATATCAAGCTGAAGAGGGGAGTAGTGTATTTGAGGGTGAAGGAAAGTAATTTCCAGGAATTTAGGACTTGACAATTACTTTCGTAATTTCACTTCCAAATATTAAGAGTCTGTGATAATTAGGGCCAAAATTATCCAGCCTGAATTTTCTTCTGGAATCTCAGATGAATGAAGTAATGAAACAAATTCGAATTGGTAAGAGAAAAATAGCCAAAGCTTGCATGAAGCAAGAAGTTATAACTCACTTTTCCACAGCTTACCATTGCATCAGGAATTTTTGTCGACTGTGCTCAAAAAGAATAGAAACGGATTTTTAAAAACTTGTAGAAGCAAGGCAGAACTGATAATAGATTTGTTTGCTCTTCTTGCATCACTATTTTAGTATAAGCAGTCTTCCAAAAGCCACAGTCTGGATTGCATTTTGCTAAATTCATTGGCAAATGCTGTCCTTGGCCTGAAGAGTTTCAATACCACAGCTTCAATCTAGCAAATTCAACAGAATGGAGAAGAGGATGCCTGAAAGAATTACAGCCATGTTATAGATTCCAACGCATCTTGAGAGCTGTGAATCATATGGAAATATGTTGTTCTGTTACAAATAAACAATATCTGCTACCCCAGCTACTGTTAGCTTTAGCCTGCGCTAAGTGGGTTTTACCACCTGTCGTATCTTTCCAACTGCTATGATTTTATAATTCCCACTATCCCTTTCTCTGTTCTCCAATGAAGACAGACTGAGAGAGTTGAGATTCTTCAGGTGGGAAAGGGGAAAGCTCTAGGAGAGACCTTAGAACAGCCTTTCAGTACCTAAAGGGGGTCTGCAAGAGAGCTGGAGAGGGACTTTTCACAAGGCCATGTAGGGATAAGACAAGGGGTTAAACTAACAAGAGTGTAGGTTTACACTGGATATTAGCAACAAATTCTTTACTGTGAGGATGGTGAAGCTCTGGAACAGTTTGCCCAAAGAAGCTGTGGATGCCCCATGCCTAGAAATGGTAAAGGCAAGTTTGGATGGGGCTTTGAGCCACATGGACCAGCGGAAGGTGTCTCTGCCCATGGTGTGGGGGTTGCACACATCTTTAGGATTCTTTCCAACTCAAACCATTCCATGAAATTTTGTCTGTACAGACAGGAGAATTTGGCTCTGACCAACTCCTCAGGACATTCTTTTCCAAGTTCCCTTCCAGGGCTCCAAAAATATAACAGCCCTCATCCTTCCCTTGCTATTTTCCCCTTTATTCTACATTGTGGCTTTTTCCTCAGTTTCACATACATCTTCTAGCAAATGAAGCAGCTTTTAATTTTTTTTGGTCAAAATGTCAGTTTCCTCAAATAGAATTTGTTTAATGTGTTTATTGTGAAAACTCAAGATGTAGACAGGTAGAACTGCATACCTTTGAAACTTGCTGCATCCTTATATTCTCCAAATGAAAACTTTCACTGATCTTTTTTCTCCTTAATGGGGCCAAACTGAGCAATATCCTATGATTTTCAGTGGGCAAAATTTACCTTTTCTCATTATAATTTGAGTTTGTGTGGGCAGAATTTGCTTGACTCTGTCAAAGATGTTGTTTATATGTCAAATGTGGCTCAGCAGCCTCTCAGACCAGAAAAGGGAATTGCTGAAGCTATTCCAATCACTTTAGTTAGGGTTTTGCGTTCTTGACTCCTCCATAACTTAGCAAATTACCCCTTCATGCATGCAAACTTCATCCAAAACCAGTGCATGAGCTTCTCTCCCCACTTGCTCAGTCTTTGTCTGGAGCAAAATTATGCAACACCCATATGACTAATCTGTTGTAAATAAAGCCCAGAGTTATAATTTCTGCCTGTTCTCCAAAAGTGGACTTTTGAGGATACTCCTTGAATGCTTTATGCCAAACATGACTGTTTGGATATTCATGCAGTTAAAACAGGGGCCTTCAGTGCTTTTGGCAGCTTTGTTTATAAGTCCAGCTGCATTTGGCTTGCTATTAATGCTGCAACCTCATTTTGCCTTCAACTTCTTTTCCTCTGTCTTTTAAAACCAATAAAATTACTGACTGAAACCATTTAAGTGATCTAGGCATTTGTCAGTAATTACACCTATTTCTCCAATTAATTTGCTTTTAAATTATATATTGATTACTATCAATTTCATCACCGACCTTAAACTCTGATCTGTTTTTTCTTTGAAGGTCAACATGTTAAATTCACCACCACTGGTAAATAGTGAAAGGTAGCTATGTTGGATGGTGTGAGATGATCATGTATTGACAATAGAAAGCTATTTTAAAACACTCTGGTACATTCCAGCAATAAGTCAGTAAGACAAGGGGGAACAAAGGAGCTGCTGTTTGTGTAAGAGCTGTGAAGACCTCATATAAGGAATCTGACTTGTTTTAGTGGGAATTTCTTGCTGGAAGATTTTTTGTGTCTCTTGCATACTTTATGTGTATTCTATTCCACGACATTAACATGGCTAATTTATAAAGGGTGTTTTCTGTAAGTTAGGTTTCACTTAAACACAGAACCCCATGCATGCCCGCCTCTGCTGCAGGGGAGCAGCTGTGAATTGCCTTTGCACATGTACTGTCGGGTCCCATTTCCTGGGAATGTCCATGTTGTGTTCCATGGGGCTTCCCTGGACCAGACCCATGGCATGCTTGCAAGGAACCTGGAGCTTCTGGGAGTTGATGGACTTCCAAGGATTGTGTAGTAGATTTGGTTGTGGGTGAAGAACAGGCTTTGATGGCTGGTTTTAGTGGAAACTAACGACAAAATAAATTTTCATGGAATACAATGGTAGAAAGTGAGTGGGACATGGATCCATCCTAGAACAGTGCTGACAGCCTTACGGTATCAGATTTGGCTGCTTGCTGCTCGAGGGTAAGCTCCTGAGGTCAATTTCATGCAGTTCTTCCCAAATTCTCAACCTAGATTAAAACTCCTGAACTAGGTTTTCTAGTTTTTGATCCCTCTTCTTTTGACTTGACTGGCTGGGGGGCATACTTGGAGATCTGATATGCAGTGACACCCTGATCCTCAGCAAGTTACTTACTGCTGTACTTAACCATGCACACTGTCAGAAAACCCTGGCATTCAGAGTGATACTCTGCTTTCCACACTGTCCATGTCTACACACGCACATGGGAAACTTAGAGCAAGGCCAGCAGTAAAATTATACCTATTTACCACCAAAAGTGATCAGCAATAATTAATAAGAACTTTAAAATATTAGAATGGATAAGTAAGGTCCTTCCCCTTACTACCTTGCAGAAGTGTATTGCAGCTGCTTACTCTCAGGCCATTATAATTACATTAGGATGATGTGCCCTTCAAAACGCAAGAAGAGCCTCAAGTGCAATTGTCTGTATTGCTTCTCTGCTGAGACCTCTGCACAATCTGCTGGATTCCCATCTTCTGACACCAGCTCCATGTCCCTTAGTTACTCCTGCTCCTCCCCTAATTGTTTGGAAGTTTAAGGACAGCCTGAAATACAAAGGCATCATTTTTTGTGGACTATTCCTAATGCTTGTGAATGTGTTCCTAATGGACTAATATGAAGATACTGATCTCCAAAGCCACCTGCCTGGAGGTAAGGTGACCTGTTGCTGCCCTTTTGCTGTTGGCACACATGCAGGGGACTTTTAGCCTCGCATGAAGGGTTTACTCTTAGTTTAGTTCTGTAAAATTTCATGACATGAAATGGCGGAGTCTGGTGAATAGGAAACAGGACAAAATAATACAGATAACTGCATTTCTAACACTTGTCTCAATAATTTGGACAAAGTATGTTCATTTCAGTTATTTTGGTCTGGATGAAACATTAAATAAGGCTTGCTCACAAATCACTGAGATGAAAATTGTACATGAAATTTAGGATTATCCATTTTCTCTTTATAGACAAAAATTTCCACCCTCATCTCAGCCAGCAAGAGAAAGTAGGTGAGCACTCCTTTTCAGCTTCAGAGTGGAGTCAGCTACTTTCCAAGAAGCCCTGGGTGCTCTTCCAAGAAGCTCTTGCAGCCTTAAGCAAATCCCTTGAGCAGTATCACAAAGTTTGTTCATCTGGGTGAACTGAGGGAGCAGGAGCCAGCAAGGGGGTAAGTGGGGATGGGGGAAGAGGGGGTGGAAGAGAGAGTCACTTCTGTAGCATTTGTCTAGGTACCTCTGCAGAGCAATTACTGTATATAAAACACTTGCAAGAAATACCATAAAGCCATAAGAACAGAGGACATAAACCTCAAGTAATTTGAATCTGTAATGTTCTCCATTATGATGAGTAATGTGAATTTTCTTTAACTGCAGAAAAGAATTCACATTTTAAAACATATTTTTCTTTCATTAAAATATTTATCCCCTATGCAATAAAACATGGATGCAGATAATTTGTTAATCTCAGCTTCTGGAATCTGCTTTTAACTAATTTGTCAGTTGCTCATAACAACACTTTTGAGAGTCTGAGTATGTCTTTTTTGGTTGCCATCATCAAGTCACAAAGTCATTGCAGACAGAGGACCCAGTTCCAGTCACTTGTGTTGTCTTGCTGTCAATCTGTTGACATCAAAAAAGTGATTCCTAGTTTATATCAACGTGAAACAAATTAGTCTCTGCCCAAAAGCTGTGAATTGTCACTGTGATCACAAAGTACATGACAAATTGATAGTTCGGGAAGTGAAGATTTGAGGTGTCCAATGAGGAAAAATATTTTTAAGCATTCTGTGAAAATTATGATTTTGAAATACCTGATATCATATGAAAAGTCAGAAATTCAGATAATATCACTAATTAGTTTACATTGAATTTCCCAGCATGTTTGTACTTTGCTCACATGTCCCATTTTTCACACAATGGTGTCAATAAAAGGCTGGAATTTGACAGCCTGGGTCAGATCACTCAGTTCTGCCTCTGGCAGTTGTCAAAACTGAATATGTCACAGGGCCCCTCTCAAAACAAAGTATTTCCATCTGTCAAATCAGCAGCTGTGACTGGGCCAAAAGAAGCCCTTCCACCCATTTGACTTCTGTGGCCTGGCATTTGCCAAGCATTCAGACACAATTCATGGCCTCTGCTTATGGCATCTGGGAAATCTCTTGGCCAGAAACTGCATCCAGAATTGTTCAGTCTTCAAGATCAGATGAATTTTGTGTGGACTTAAATGAACATGTGGACAATTTTTTAGTGTTACAAATGAAGAAGAATTAATATTTCTGACTCCTGTCAAGATGTGTCAATGCACTAAATAGAATGTGCTTTTCCAGTGACTTTTGATGTGTTGTGCTAGGAATATGCAAAAAATCTGTGGTTGTGAAGGGTCCTTCTTGCCTTAACGTGGCTCTGGAGGATCTTTTTTGCTCTTTTGCCCTTCCTTCTCTGAATTAAATAGTCCCCAGTTTTCCTATCCATTTATATATTACTTCACATTTTAATTTTTAAACCTTGGCTTCATTCCTGGAACTTACCTTATATTAATTTTGGTGAAAAGGGAACAAAGGCTCAACAAGGACACTTGAACAACAATTCTTGTGTTTTATTAGTGTGACATTACCTGTGTTAGTGTCGCGGGTTAGGTTTGTAACTGGGCGGAAACACCAATTTAGTGTAGTGGTTTGGGCTAAAATACTCATTACTGTTTATCTTCTGTGAGATAAGAATTAGGAGAAATGCAAAGCAGGCACCAACTTGAAAGAATATAAAGAAGTTTATTAACAGACCTAAGAGAAGAAAAGAAAAAAAAATTATACCACCTTCAGAACTCTCTTCCTCCCCCCACCTTCCTCCCTTCTCCCACTGACAATGTAAAAAGACAACCCTTAAGATGTTCAGTCTGTTTACCACTCCATAATAACCTTGTTCAGTCCATTTAGAAAGAGAAGTCTCTTTTTGCTTGTGCTATGAAAACATTATCACAACAAGACAGCCACCCACTTCCAAATATTGTTCAGTCCATTTAGGAAGAGGAGTCTCTCTGCTCGTGATGTGAGTCCCTTCCCCCGACTTGCAGCTTTTCCTGCAACTGCTTTCGAGGGTCCACTCTTGAAAGTTTTTTGGGGTACAATTTTAAGGTTGAGCTGTTCAGAAACAAAGAAACAGAGGCCCTTCTCCTTCCCTGGGAGCAAAGGGTCTTCCTCATTTTCATCGTTAGGACTGTCTCTGGGAGCATCTCTAGGAATTGAGGTTTTCTCCTTTCCCGTTTGGAGCAAAAGTCCTCATCTGGTTCATCTCTCTCTCTGTCCAAACTTCTCATCTGCTTATTGCTTACGAGTTGAACACTCCACCCCCCATATCTTCATGAAATTACAACGGGATACTCTGATATATCATAGCTTCACAACAGACTTTCAGCTTTAAGCATCTCCTCTCTCTCTTCCTTCAGGTTTTTAGCTCTTCACAGCAATAAAAGGGTTAATCTCACCTCGGCCTTGCAGCTGGAATGTGGCTTATCGCTGTTGGTCCCCTGACCTCTGCCGGACAGAGGTGCCGCTTTGCTGAATCTCGGCCGCAGTGGAGGGGGGGGTTCCGAGCCGCTCCGGCTGCCCACGGCAAGGCAGTGGGGGGGGGTTCCACGGCTGGAACAGGCCCATGGCTCCAGGCTGGCCGTGGCCCGGCCCGGCCTGGCCCAAGCAGGGCCTGGCCGGGCCCGCTGGCCCCCGCACGGGGCCTGCAGCCACCTGTGCCAGCGCCGGAAACGAGAGAGAGCTTGGGGGGGGAGTTTGTCTGTTCTTAAGTGTGGATCACAGAGGTGGTCACAACTTTAAGTGGCTTAAAGAATTGTCCATATTCAAACTGGCCAGCTGATAGGTTCTATCAGGTCCCAGAGGAAGCTGTAAGCACCCCTTAGCAAGGATATCCCTTCTGGGACTATGCTTGCTAACCTATGACAGTTAGCTACGAGGATTAGGATTAGGAAACTGAACAAGCCTCCTATGCTACTGGTGACATGTGCCCCAGAATGGGAATGTCTGTTCAAGGGAATTTAGGAATTCAATCACCATTAAAATACATAGAGACATAGCCTAAAATGGCTTTGGGATGAGGTCCTGCCTATAGCACATTGCTGATAGGAAATTATTGTGAGACTATTTTACCTTCATAAAATATTCAATAAATGTATTTTAATCTACTTATTTTGAAACATTATCAAAGGATTACATAGAAAAGGAAAAAAAGAAAATAAATATTTTTATCATTATTCATTGATTTGTTGCTTAATTTTGTTAACAATCTAATTTTTTCTTTCCAAATCTTACTTTCCTACTAATGTATTTTGACATATATTGAGCATAGATTACCAGATGTCCATTGCCACTGACAATTTTACTATTTAGTATTATACATCAGTCCCCTGTATAAACGTCCTTTAGGAAGAGCTTTCCTGAATTAAAAACTAATTACTTTCCTTTGCCTATAAATCTTGTTCTATTTCATTATATTTGTTTATTTTATTTTGTGTTGCCTTCATAGGATGTGATTTCTTCATGCCTCTAAATTTGTCATTTCATGACCAAAAGATTGTTTTCTTGGCTGTTTGACTTTCTGCTTGATATCCTTTTTTGTAAGTACCCACATTTGTTTTTGTTTCATCTGTAATCAGGCACATCAAAGTTGTTTCCCTCTAATTGGCAGAGCTGCTATCTGAGTTTTGTGATCAGATACTTGGATGCACTTAAGGATAAATGAAATAAATTGCTGGGGGAAGCAACAGGGAAAACAAAAGCTACTATGGAATAAAAACACAGGAAATGAGTGGCACAAATGCCATGTAAGAGTACAAGGATGAATTGTTTGTACTCATGAGTTAAAAGAATTCAAACTATATACCTTTACTAAAGTGGATTTTGAATGAAAATTTATGTGTCTTTACAGGCAATGTGTCTTTTTAAATGGAAATCACTAGAGCAGGAAATATGCTGCATATCTACTTCTATCCTTAAGTGTTTTGAACAAAACCCCAGCAAGCCTGATCATTTAAGATTACTGATAAATAAGACAGCACTTATATCAAAAGCAAAAGAAAGTTGTTCAGTGACAGGCAAGAAAATAAAATCAAGACCCAAAGTATAAAACTTAATTCCTCTCAAAATAAATTTATACTTAAATTTGCAAACTTGGAACAACATGTTTTGCACTTTCCAAGAGAAGGGGCAAGAAATACAGCCTGTGATTGATTAAGGCCAAGTCCACATCACATTTGTATGGAAAACAACTATGAAATGAATTGTGTATAGAAAAAAAGAAATCCATTGGTCAGGCTGTAATTCCAGTTCATGCTGGCTATTATAATAATTACTCTCATTATTTTTAAGCCCACAGGCCTCTGTGTTCAAGGTGCACTAAGGAAGACAAGCAAACACCTGTAAACTCATTAGGTGAACTTCCATTTGATTGAACTAATGTTGTCTTCTGCACAAAGCACAAAGGGTTATCTTAGTTCCATGTAATAAGGAGCTATATCTAAGCACAGTAGCTGAACTGCCATGCAGATAGAATCAAGAATTGTCACTCTTTTGCCCATGTTCAAAAGGAGCAAAGTACTAAATTTAGGCTTTTCAGTAGTTTTCAGCTTTAAACCAAACCAAACCATCCATAAGTAATGGGAATAACCAGGTCTAGCAAGTATGAGGAGCTAGAAACAAGAAAAAAAACTGCAACAGAAAAGCCCCACAACAAAACACCAAAACCAGGAGAGGTGAGTTACAGAAGACTGGCTCAACACTTCTACAGGAAGGAGGGTAGGCTTGAACCAAGCAGATTTTTACCTAGCTCTGCTATGTCTCTCACATTTTCCTTCTCGACTAGATGTGGTACCTGGCCTCTAGGTGTCACGGGCTCCCCAAAGGTGGCCGAAAATATCTGTGAAAATACTGAGGAGATGTGGGTCCTGTATTAATGGAAATTCCCATTAGTCACCAGGAAATATTTTCACTATGAAGGTGGCCAAGCACTAAGGGAGAGTGACACAGAGAGTCTGTGAGATCTTCATCCTTGGAAATATTCAGGACTTGGTTGTATGCGGCCCTGGGCAACCAGCTGTAACAGGTCCTGCTTTGAGCAGGAGGATGGGGAAGGTGCCCTCAGGGATCTCTTCCAACCTACACAACAGGATGAGTCTTCCTCTCTCTGTTGGATGAGTCTTCCACTCTCTGTTTCTGTACATGCACAAATGGCCACTGCTCTGTAACAAAAATACCAACCCAGCTGCCATGATATTCCCCTTCCCCTCCCTATGAGATTGTGTTAAAACCATGAATGTCCATTGCATTTTGAGAATACTGATAGTGCACAGGACACTACAGAATTACTCATGCCATCTGTTTTTCTATTGTTAAAGATTAAAAATAAAACTCTGAGCATTTATTATGTTGGCAGACTGAAAATCACAAATTGGCATTTTGTATTCCCTCACTTAAGTAGTTATCAAGTGTCCAGAAAATAAGTAGGAAAAGAGAAAGGAGGAGAAAAAGCCTATCTCGCATTACACTAAATGATAATTTAAAAGCAATTTCCACAGAGATTTTCTTATTCCCGGTTATCCTAACCAAATTCTGCAGCTTTCAGGCCAGCTTTGTCCCTTAAAAAACTAGGAATTGATCTTCTCAGGATTCCCCTGGAAAGATATGGGGAATAAAAAGTTAGTCAGGAGAGCTAAAGAATACTGTGTTCCCCTATAGATGATGTCATTCAGAAGTGAGGAACAGTTATGTCACTGCCATGCCAGCAAACTTCTCCACCCTTCCGGAAGAGCTTGCTGCCTGTGCAGCTGAGGGGACAGAGCAGGAAGGACTAGAAGACCACCTGTATGTTTCCAGTGCATATCCCACTTGTGCTAACGTGGTGCATGGTGCAGGCGGGGCAACCAGGGCAGGGCCAGAAGTGCTTTTGTTCCCACATGCCAAAGGCTTCAACTCTTGCCTGTTATCACTCTGTGAAGTTTTGCCTGGCAAGTACAGACAAAAAGGGTGTTTGCTTATAATCCTGTATATTTTCAATAGCACAGACATCTTCCTGAGTTTCTGGCAGAGCTAGAAAGGCTCAGGCCTTCAGTGTTCAGTGTTTCTAGATTGTCTATTCTACTTTATTTCTTTTTAGTTATAAAAACAATACCTGGGTTAATAATCCGTCTGTCTCTAGTTGAAAAACAAGTTATTCAGAATGGATATTAGGAATCCTTCATTGTTCTTTGCCATTCTAAAAAGTAAAAATGTTGATTCATGTGAATGAGTTAAGAACATGAAGATGTCCTGTGGCCAGGGAAGCTTAGACTTTTCTGTGAAACTGATTTGCAGTATTTCTTACTGGACTAATTCTCCTTGCCTCTTCCTGGCTTTGCATGTTATGTTGTGATGTAAAATGGTTCAGCCTGGGATCTCATTTTCCCTGATTTATGTTTGCTGCATAAGTGCTTACTGCAGAAGGAGTGTGTGCATAGTGAGAAATGTGGCCCTGTTTCAGGTGTTTTAATTTGAGGCCACATAGAGCCTAAAATCAGGGTAATTGATTTCTTTATGCTAGATTTTCTCCATTCAGTCTTGTATTAACAAGCCTGGCTTGCCATTAGTGAATATACTCTGGACTTTTTTATAATTTATTCTTTACCTATCTCTGAAGAGCCACTTTTCAGAACAGCAGACAAAAACCAAGTTTATGTAGACAAGCTATTATACAAAAAGGATGGAGTGAAGGGAAAGAAATTGTCTTTGACAAATTAATTAACATGGACTAACTAATTATTAATAAAATGTGCTTTAATGAGAGCTTAGACATTCTCTGTCTGGGAGTGTCACTTAAAGAAATGTAAATTCCAGTTAAATAAACCTTTTATGAACAATTAGCAATTACATTTTCTGTTTCCCTGAGCAGAATAATGTGTGCCTGCAATATTCATGTGATGAGTCCAAGCATGGGCCATGATTGAGATACTCACATATACTTCTCTTAGTACTATCAATTAGGAGGTGACTGCAACTCTTCAGTATACTGGCACTTTGAATCTAAAAGTTGGTGTGACCATTAAGCCTTTGAAAGGAGCTGGGACTAACAAGAAAGTGCTGCACATTAATTCAAGGCATGATTAGGTTGTATACATGGCTAAACACAGAGCACTCAAAGTAACATCACTGCTTATCTTTTACCAAGATGAAGTTTTCCCAGCCCTCTCCAAAAGAGAGTGAGTTTAAGTTAAAAAAAAGGCCCAGCTTTTATCCTTCCCTTCTCTTTAACTTTCTTACATAACATGGTGTATATGTTCCTGGGGTGCTGTTTTATCTCACTGAGAGCTTTGAGCTCATGATTGCTAATATGGTTTGGTAACATGCAGATAGAAATTTACTCTCACCTGTTTCACTTATCTGCATCAAGAACAATACAATTTAAGACTCAAAAAGGAAACTGAAAATTCTGAAGTATGTTCATCTGATTTTTTTAAATAAAGCCACCCCTTCAGTTCTCTTGAAAAGTATCAGTTTAAATATGCTAGAAGAGTAAAAGAGCTTGGAATTTATTCCATTAATACACTTTTATGTATTTTTATTGTGATTATGGCCATTATTTCACAGAGGTCTGAAGTGAGATCATTCATTGCCTGCAGTACATTTTAGACTAAGCAATTCTATGCAGATTTGCAGTAATGACTAGGAAAATCCAGGGATGTGTATTGAAGTACTAGGAGGTATTCCTGCCAGAATGGTTCCAAAAGACCTTATTAATTTTAAATAGAGTCTACGGGAAAGAAATAGGGACATAGGAGTTGGGATGGAGACAGAGTCTTTGCAGAAAACCAGTGACCTCTGTTACCATGAACCAAGTTGTTTTTGCTGTAAGAAAAGGAATATTTCTACCTCTCAGAAGTCACTCAAAGTACTTGTTCTTTTTAGCTTAATAGGGATGGGGACTATAGCTTTTATAGGCAGCATGTCATCAAACTCTACAGTATTGCTAAGAACTTCCAGCCTTGAAAAGCAAATACTCTGGTAATAGAAAGTTCACCAAAACTTCCAATTAGCTCACCTCTATCGATCATTATTGTCTTTTCTCTTAAAGTTATGAGCCATCAGGTTTTGATATGAATACCAAGTTAAAGACATATTAGTTGAATCAAACTTACACATTTCCCTAAAACATGCTTTCTGTATCCTTACTTATTCCTGTATTCTTCTCCAGCGCTTTCCTACACTGTCAACATTTTTCTTGAGCTGGTGGTGTTTCAGCAACAAGTTACCACAGTAATAAATACAGAAACTCCAACAATGTACTTTGTTGTTTAAACACTGGAAGGCTGCATTAATGCTTTTTTCCAGCTGGGCTTCAGTCATCACCTGTAGGCTCATTTCAGGACACATGTGCAGCTAAGTTCTCTGTTGTGCAAGCGTGGTTATGTTATTTCCTCCAGACTTTATGCCTCCAATCTTGTTCTACTTATCAAGACATCATTTTGTACCTATTAAAATGCCTTACAAAGTTGTGGGCATATTCCATCAGTTTTATTTATCTCTACTGAACTTATAAAATATTTATTTTCTGGATGTTTTTGTTATTTGTTGTACTCTTTCAGGTTTTTATTATCAGACTAACATGCTCTTTATGTGATTCAGATCAGCATCAGATTGAAAAGCCTGGAACAGACTGTTCAGTTTACTTGTTTTAAATTTCAAAACAAGGTAATCTTACAAATTTCTAAAGAACATTTGAAGTCAACATAAATTCCTTAGATCATTCTTAAGCATTTTTAAAGCTCCTAAATCCAAATTCTTCATGTCTACTCTTTAAAATTGTCTATCATTTATTGTTTCACCTTAGTATAACATTTGATTAGTACTATTATCACCAGAGGCGAGGAATTAATTGTCTATATTGCTTCAAATTACAACTAGACATGTTAAGCAAATACTTCTGCTTAATCTGGATCACTATTGACAATTCTACCATATTCCTAATAACAGGATAAAAGCATAGTAAGAAAGCTTCCCCCCATCAGTTCTTGTTCTATTAGAAGTCTCTATTACCAGGTTTCTCTTTAGAAGGTTTTTCTGCAATTAAGCCATTACTCAAGAGTTTCAAGGTAAACGAGGGAGCTCTTTAAAAATTTGAGCACACAATCCCAGTGTAGCAGCCCATAATGCTTTTATTCAGCTGAAATAATTGTCCTGGGTTGCAGTGTATTCTATTACCATCCTCATGAGCTGTTGAAATCAGGTGGGGCAGTGTTTCCTTGCCTCCTCCCCCCAGACTATCTTTCTGTTAATGGCCCATCATTGTCCTGCTGCATGACTCAGAGATAACTCCCTCCAGACTATCTTCTGTTAACGAGCCTAATCAACACTTGGCCTCATGACTCATTACCCCATTGTGAGATGCTCCACCCAGAGGGAGGAACCAAGCATCCCATCGTGGATATAATCTGGGACTCTGAACACCAGAGAGACTCCTTTCCACTGGATTTCCAGGGGATAGGAGCTACACAGCCACCACTGGACTTTCTGAGGAAGAGCAGACCCTTTTACTACAGGATCACCACTTCAGAGGATTGCAGCCACCATTCCACCAGACTGCTACCACTACCCTGCCTAATAGGGACTCAGGTTGTATCTTGGCTCTGTCAGTGTTTTCTTTTACTTTCTTTTCCTTTTCTTTAATTTCCATTAAATTGTTATTCTGACTTGGTGCCTCCCACTGGTTTGTTTTCAAACTAGTACATTAATTTAATATGAACATTGATTATTTTGAATTTCATATAGGTCTGCTCAAGAAAACCGGACTTTGAGGATAATCAACGTATACATCCCAAGTGACATCACAGATCAATTGGAAGTATCAAAGAACATATGATTAGACTTGGCTTTCAACATCCTGGCTTCAAATCTCCCTAAAGCAATGAAACTTTGAAGTCCAAATTACAGAGTATGCCAGGCTTCTTGAATTTTTACACTATGAAATGTTACTTAAAAAACACCAAACCAAACCCCCCCCCTAAAAACAAAAAAAACAAGAGAAATCCCTAAACTTTAGAAAAACCTTTTGTCTGTGAAGATTTTGACAGATTACATCTGCATTTCTATTACATCTTAACTGTAAATCACATTAACATCACTAGGACCAGCAGAAGCAATAGGAGAACATCAGTCAGCTACAGCCGAACTGCTTGGAGTAAGCTCACTTTGATTAATGAAAATTGACAAATTAAGTGTGCAGTAATCACCTTTCTTGAACACCTTCATTTCTGTCTTGGTTTGAAAGACACGTGTCTGCTAAGGAAGGCAGGAGCTCCCCTTGGAATGGCAGATGCGACCCCCCTTCCCTCCGAGTTATTTTTGAAATCAAGGGACTTTTAGGCAAAGATGTGGAAAATCAGAATATAGGAATAACAGTTCTTTGCTATTATATATCTGTATGTGTATAACAAGTCAAACAAACAGCAATAACTCTGGCAGTAACAGCAAACAATCCCAAACCCAGTCCCAGCCTTCTCGGCTGTCGGGCCCTTTCCCCTCGGGTGCAGTTCCGCTCGCAGCCGGCAGGGGCGCTGGCGGCTCCCGGTGAGCAGGGCAGGTGCGATGGTTCCCCCGCGGCTGCAGGGGGCGCTCCGGAGCGAGCTCGGGGAGCATGCGGCACTGATGCCCTGGGATCCCGGGAGGGAATGGGACAAAAAAACTTCACAAACCCCTGGGCAGCCGATCCCGGTGTCCGGCTGGACCCTCGGGAACAGCAGGCTGGAATGGCAGGGACGAGCACAAATCCCGGGTGGCAGATGAGATGTATCCAAACGGGGAACCCCCCGGAGGTCTGGGCAGGCAGGGTGAGCACAGCTACAGCGTAGCGAAGGCTCAAAGCAGCGGCGGGGCAGAGTGGCCACAGCCCAGCTCCCAGCGGGGCAGGGAAGGCGGGCTTGGGATCCTGGAGCTTCTCCAGTAGAAGGAAAAGCAGCCGAAGAAAGCAGACTCCCTCTCTGTCCAAACGCCGGAGATCGATTGACCGCACACCCAAGTGAAACAAAAAAGGTAGCTAGCTCTTTTGTTTTTCAGAAGTACCCAGCCATTTGTTCCCCTAGCAACATGTATGGGGGAAATTCCTTTAACAGAAAAATAAACAAACCAGGAGAGCTCCTAAAACCCCAACAATTCCACAAAGGAATGCATGAAAATATAAAGGAGAAAAGTAGCCCTGAATTTTTTATTGATGCTATTTAAACAGGTTTGTTTAGATTCTTTAGGTTCTCCTGAATCAGTTAGACATCATGCAAGATGCCTGCACCAGTGGAAGGGATGTGCTACAGACTTGGGTTGTGAGGTTAGATGACATCATCCCCCAACACAGATGGACATCAGATTCATTCGCTGGATGGAAATCTTGTGTTTGACAATACAGTACAGCCCAGCCTGTGTGCCTGCGCTCTCTCATCACACCAAGGCTCCTGCTTGCCTCCTCCTGCTTCCCAAGCTCTGCACAGGTAAGAGGACCAGGTGTCTCAATTACCATGCATTTGTAGGCCATAGAAATCAAACTGGAAAAAACATCTGTGATGGAGGTAGGAAAATTGCAGAGCTTGTTCTAATGTAGCTTGATTTACATTTCAGCCTCAGCTCCAAAGATTATCCCTGCATGAGGGGAAGATGCACCGGAAGAACAACAAGCAAGACTGCTGGTCTCAGCTGTCTGGACCAGATTTTATCCTCCTCTGTTTTGAGATGCTAATGGATAATAGCACTGTATATGAATCAGGTGGTGCCTATTATTCTGGTGGTGGGATACCATGGCATAGCTAGACCAGCCAAATGATGGTGGGCTGTGTGCTGCATGTGCAGAAGCTGTGGGTTAGGTGCCATGAAGGATGATGTCCCAGTCTGGGTTGTGACTGGAAGCTCTGGGGACATCAGACGGAATTAAAAAGCAGGGGAGGATGGACTCTTCCAGGTTGGGTGCTATTCCAGGAATAGCAAAAAGATACAAATTTTTCATTATTCATTCTTCTTCTTCTGTCAGGCTGAGGAAGAAATTAAATGTTCATAATTTATTCTGTATAGCATAATAATGACTATAGGTTTATTCATCTCTATGCAATTTTAACAGGAAGTGATACAGCTTCTACAATCTTTTGGCACAGCCTTATGGCCCTTAAAATGCCTCATTATAATGATGCAGAAAAATACCAACATTTCCTATATTTATATTTCTCTACTTATATTTCCTTATTCACAGACATAAAGGATCATAGAATCATAGAATGGTTTGGGTTGGAAGTGGACCTTTAAAATCATCTTGTTCCAACTCCCCTGCCATGGGCAGGGACAGCTTCAACTAAACCAGGTTGCACAGAGCCCATTCAACCTCGTCTTTAACACCTCCAGGAATGGGGCATCCCCAGCTTCCCTGTTCAACCGGTTCCACTGCCTCACCACACTCACAGTAAAGAATTTTTTCCCTAATATCTAACCTAAACCTACTCTCTTTCAGTTTGAGCCCATCCCCTCCTTGTCCTGTCACTACATGTCCTTGTAAATAGTCTTGCTCCATCTTTCCTAGAAGATCATTTCACATACTGGAAGGACAAAATTAGGTCACCCCAAAGCCTTCTCTTTTCCAGGCTGAGTAATCTCAGTTGTCTCAGCCTTTCCTCGTCGGAGAGGTGCTTCATCCCTCTGATTAACCTGTTGGCTGTCCTCTGGACTTGCTCCAGCAGGTCCATGTCCTTATTTTGGGGGACCCCAGAGCTGGATGCAGCACTGCAGGTGTGGTTTCATCAGAGCAGAGCAGAGGGGCAGAATCCCCTCCCTCACCCTGCTGCCCACACTGCTTTGGATGCAGCCCAGGACACTTTTGGTTTTCTGGGCTGTGAGTGCACGTGGCTGGGTCATGTTCAACCTCTCACCCAGCAGCACCCCCAAGTCCTTCTGGGCAGGGTTACTCTCGAGCTGTTCATCCCCCAGCCTGTGTTGATACCGGGGATTGCCCTGACCCAGGTTCAGCACCAGCATGAGATTCCCATGGCCTCATTTCTCGAGATTCTCCAGGAGTGTGAACTGCACCACTCAGCTCGGTGCCATAAAGAAGCTGTCAGAAGTGGGATTCGAACCCACGCCTCCAGGGGAGACTGCGACCTGAACGCAGCGCCTTAGACCGCTCGGCCATCCTGACCTGCTTGGCTACATCTATAGTCCTGTTGGAAGCCTCTAGACATCATTTGCAAAGACTTGTGAAAGCAAGTTTGGATTAGGAGCCTCCAATGTAGCAAAAATATTTCTGCAAACAGTAAGAGGAGGCTGTAAATACTGCTCTTGTTTTCTTTTCTTTTCTTTTTTTTTTTTTTTTGGTGTTTTTTTTTTTTAATAAAATTTCTAGCATTATTTGAAATTCCTTATAAGAACAGTTGAATTTCTCCTATTATTAAGATTAGATTTGTAGACATTTGAAATCAACATTTGTAAGAACTAACATTAAAGAGTGGGAAAAAAAATATCTCCAGGAATGCATGTCAACATAGCAGCTTTTAAGACACTGGTAGACACTTTTTTCCTTATAATACCATTTCTCACTTAGGCATATAAAAATTCCCCAAAATATTTTACCGACTGGCTTGTTCTGATGGCATGAACAGATGATAAGTTAAATCAAATGCTAAGTACACATGATGTATGTTTTCTCCAGCTTCTTCAGGTTAAATTCTTCATTAATCTGTTGTCTGGGGGAGATTGTCATTAGCATGTAGAATAAGGAAAAATTTGCATTAGTGTGTATTCACACTAAGTCTGACCTCCAATCTTTGCTTTCAAATAAGTAAGTGAAGTCACTGGTCAGATTTATGAAGAACCAAGCAGGTAAGTTTGCCCCCCTGCTGCCGATGCTACTGTAGTGACTAACTTCAAACAATTGGAAGGAGTGTTAAGAGAGTTGGACTGTCAGATGCTGCAAAAGCTGCAATTTTTCTAATTTTCAACACCCTACTATACCATTCCTGGCACCACTTCATTCCAAAGTCGACATAGCTGCCTTGATGAATTTAGCTTTTGCAATGCAAAAGAAATCAAATCCTCCTCTGAGTCCAAGACAATGTTTTTGTCTCTCCTGTTTTGCTCATGGGTCCTCAGACAAGATGTACAATGAGAGCCAGAAGAGATTCTGCCCCAACCTTGTGTGGGTATGTGGAAACTGATGGTCCCTTCCCAGGTTCCACTGAACACAGCCAGGGTCCTGGAGCCTGTCATACACCAAACACAGATTTGGGGAGGTGAGCAATAAATTATTCCCTGGTGTGTTTTGGGGACAGAAAGCAAATGTGTCTGGAGAGAGGAGGTGTGCTTTGGTGCATGGAAGCAACCCCAACAGCAAGTTTGGCTATAAATACACTGGTAGGGACCTGGGAGGTTGGTGCAGGAGCTGGCATGCACAACTGCAGGCTTCAGTCCCAGGGCTGTCTTTCAGTTTAAGAAAAAAACCCCAAACTATGTGGCCTGTTTAAAAGACTGCAAAATAGATGTTATAAAAAATTCACCAGTACTTCTATCAACTGCTTTTATTATATGTTTACTCATTTAAAGTGTGGCCTTTGCCTGCCAGTGGCAATCAATTTGTGGCTAAGAGTAAGCTATTGCCTAGACTAACTGCTAGATCCCTACTTCAAATATTATTCCCAAGGAAAGACATATATAGATGCTTTCCTTTGGCTGCAGAGTGCTACCAGTGGATTGAAAATTTATAGTTTGTCAAGTCTGATAAACGAGATGAAGTAGGTACTTTTAATATAAGGATTAAGTGTTAAATCATCACTGTATGAGTCTTTTCAGAGGCACAAATGCTATTCTGAACAGAGATACTTTCCTGGAGTCTACAACATATGTTTTAACTTCAAATACGTATTTAAGTGAAAAATAGTAGATGTCAGAGGTTTGTTTAACCTAAGGCCTTGTGCTGCGGTTTTCACAGTTTTTCAGCTTTAGTTGAAAATCAGTGGGAGATTGCTCACTAACAGCCTAGTTTGAGTCTGATTTTGCAGTTCTTGGGATAGATTTGAAAACTGATAGACAAAATTCCTGACCTGACTCAGGGAATCAGAAAAAACAATCAAAATCAATCCTTTGGTGGGTCTAAAATCTGGATATGTAAGTACTTGAAGTACATCTTAATACATATTACTTGTTAATGCTTTCTTTGCTGCAGGGCAGTACCTTGTTTAGCCAGTTATCTTTTTCCCCATCAGTAGTTTTTCTTGTTCAACTTATATGAAAACCTACTGCAACTAAGCTAAGGAGGAAACTGTCTATAAAAGTAGCAGAGGAATAGTTATAGTGGAACAATGGAATTTAAAATTGCTAAGAATTTCAAAGAATAAAATATTAACACACAAATGCACAACAAAAAAGCAGTGCATGCACAACACGTCCAGATGTGAATGCATAATGAGTGCTAGAGGGTGATGCTAAAACACAGGCAAAGGTCATTAAAAAAATAATCAAAGAATAACCTATGCCTAAAGTTTAGGAAATTTATGTAATTTACGTTTCAATGTCTCCCATGCTGATGACAAAGCTTTATTATGAATGTATATCTGACAACTTGTGTGTGGGTTTTCACACAACTGAGTTCCTCAGCTGGTTATCACCAAAATATTGAGTGGAACCAGGCTTTGTCAGGAAGCTGGTGTTCCACATCTCAACAGGGTAAGAAATTTTGCCTCAGCCTCAACTATTCAGGCACTGAAATTATATTTTATTCTGGGCTGTTTTTCAGACTGAAAAAACCCTGGTGTGTGTCTCACATTGAGTGCACAAAAGGGCAAAGAGAATTTCTCATCAAGTTCCCAAATCTCTGTGAGGAAGATTAAAAGTCAAGAAAGAACCTACAGTCAGAACTTAAAAGAGTAAACAAAAATGCAAATCTTGAACTGGAAAAACACTTCCTAACTTTTCCACCAAATATTACTCATAAATCTTTTGTTTTCATCTCCCTTCTATCAGGTAAAAATCAGATTAGGAAATCAAATTAAAAAGTGATCAAATAGGCAACAACCCC
Source organism: Aphelocoma coerulescens (assembly GCF_041296385.1). Lineage (NCBI taxonomy): Eukaryota > Metazoa > Chordata > Aves > Passeriformes > Corvidae > Aphelocoma > Aphelocoma coerulescens. The sequence goes on from NC_091015.1 coordinate 128,935,584, forward strand.
ACTGCAGTACTGCTTTCCAGAAATCAGAATAAAATTTAATCAGCATCAGATTCCATGCCTATTTCTCTGACCTGTTTAACACATTGATATGTCAGTGATAACTAGAATGTGTAGGCCACCCTAGAAAGAAAATAAAGAAATATTTTATGCACTCACATCACTTGGAGAATTGTTTACCTACACTGAATAAAAGCATCTTGATTCTATATTAATCTGATTGTCATTTTCTCCCTCATATGGAACCCACTACATTTTTCATAAGTTTATCTCAGGTTGCCAAGGTGACATCTACTTTTTCACCTCAACAGCCCCCACTTGATGACCTTTCTGTCTGATAACACAGGCCTGATTCATCCACAGTTCTGTTCCTTTTGGCTACTACTCTTTTCCCCTTTGGTATTACTGACTGTTATGTTTCCATGGAGTCAGGAGGCAAGAAGTATTTTATGGGAATGGTATGAAATTCCACTGAAGTCTGTCTCACTCCCTTGCTTCTGTTTTCCTATCCATGAATGGGCTTTTACTGGGCAGCCTCTGGGAAAGGGAGGTCAGGACCAGCTCCTCCCCTTGGTAGAGTTTCTCTTTTATCCTTGCAGACATTAACTGTCACCTGCAGAACATTAGTGCCTGGTATTCCTCCTATAATCACAAGGTGTTTTTTTTAATTAATATGCCTACTCATCTCGATAATTTCTCACATTCTGATATCTAATATAAAAATGTGTCTTTGTAGTGGTTTAACCCCAGCCATCAACTAAGCCCCACACAGCTTCTCACTCACTCCCTTACCAGCAGGATCGGGGAGAGGACTGGAAGGATAAAAGCTGGAAAACTCATGGATTGAGAGAAAGACAGCATAATTGGAAAAGCAAAAGCCATGCACACAAACAGTGCAAAACAAGGAATTAATTCACTGCTTTCCATGGGCTGGCAGGTGTTCAGCCATACCCACGACTGCAGGTCCCCATCACATAACAGTTACTTGGGAAGACAAACGTCATCACTCCAAACGTCCTCACTCCAAACGTCCCCCCTTTCCTCCTTCTTCCGCCCACTTTACATATTGAACATGATACCATATGGTGTGGAATATCCCTCTGGTCAGCTGGGGTCACCTGTCCTGGCTCTGTCTCCTCCCACCCTCCCATGCACCCCCAGCCTCCTCACCAGCGTGGCAGCACAAAAAGCAGAGAAGGCCTTGGCTGTGTGTGAGCCCTGCTCAGCAACAACAAAAACACCTCTGTATTATCCTCACTGTGTTCAGCACAAACCCAAAACACAGCCCCTCACCAGCCACTGGGAAGAAAATTGACTCTACCTCAGCCTCTACCAGCACAGTGTTTTATTCATATTTTGAGTAAAACTGTGTCAGCAGTAGGAAAACTAGAGTTATTAAACTTGCTTTCCAGTTTTGGAAGCTCTGCCTGCAAACCTTGTGCATCTCATTAGCCATCATGCAACTCCCAGGCACTGCCCAACTTGTGCTCACTGTGAAGAGACAGGTTTACCTGCTGACAAGAATGTGTTGGTTTTTTCCTTTTAATTTCTGTACAAAACTCTAAAAAAATTTCTATACATTTCTGTAGATCAATCTGTATATCTCCTAAAGCAGTTATTAATACCACTGTAAATTAATTGCTTTCAAGCTCAAAAAAGAGGATAAATTGCTTTTGAGCATTTGACAGCATTTAACATTAAAGTATACGTAACACACAACTGGGAAACTTTTCAACCATTTCCTCATAGAAAATTTCAGGGTCAAGTTTCCTTGCTTGTTTGATTGTATGAACAGTCATGGGGACATTTTCAATTTCTTGTGGGAAGATCAGCAGCAAACAAGAGATAACAAAGTGTTATACCTTGTTAAGAAGAGAAATATCATGGTATGCTTATTTTTTTTTCAAAACATCAGAAATAAGTGCAAACACAATGATTATCACTTGAGACCTTTAATGTTAGAGCTTAGTTTATATTTTAATTTTAGTATCCAAATGTCTGGAAAGTCAGCTATTAATTTATGTACATGTTGGATTGTGCATAATTTTTGTGCATTTTTAAGCACTAGCTTAGCTTTGTTAGTTATTCATGTTAAGCACTTTATTCAGACCAGCAGTAGAACCACCAAAACAATGAACATTATGGGCTATTTTTCATATAGTTATGCTCTTAAATGACTTGTAAAACTTAGCTGGGTGCAGGATTCCATGTAGTGGAATCAAGCACTAATAACTATGATGATGATGAATACTGTAATTGATAAGTAAACAGAAGTGTTTAACAAGTGAGAGAATAATATAGTATTTCCCAACTAAGATGCCTGATGTCTGGTTTTGGAAATTGTATTATAACTTCTGTTTATGTATATGAAAAAGTGAATTTGGGAAGGTGGAAGGCGAAAAAAATGAAATTATGTGTTCTGCCATAAAATGTATTATTCTGTGTCCATCATCTTGTCTACAGAAGGATTGCTCCCTAAGAGCAGGTTATTCAAGCAATTAAATGCTGAGGAAGACTATCCATTAGTCTTGGAGTATGCATCCAATAACAATTTTTGATGTTATTAGATTGTTGACTATTAATTCTCCTATATCTGGGATTTTGTTCCTTGGTAAATAGCATAATCTTGTGATTCATCCTAGTATGATTTTTCAAAAGCAATTACAACTTTTATGTACTCTAGATGAGCTATGTCTGTGGACTGCCAAAGTGGTGGTAAAACTTCACATCTTTGACTTATTAAGAGACATGACCAAATGTTTGTCTTTCATTCTTTCTGATTCTTCCTGGTTCTTCCTGATTCTTCCTTATTCAGGAAGACCTTCATGAACAAAAGCAGCAAAAAAAGTAGAAGCTGAACTATTAATATTTATCCTTCTGTATTGAGAAAACCCTCTGTGAATTTTGAAACTTCACAGATTGCTGTTCTCATATTTGTTAATTTGAAAAATATCAATGAAAAGTCCTTATTCTCCAGTCCTTGGTTTTAAATTGCAACTATCCTATTTGGAGAGGAAAAACAATAGTGTGGGACCTAGCAGATATTTGAAAAATGAATAGTTGAAGCAAACCTTACACAACTACTATTCAAACACATTGGCAAGTAGCTGATAATAAAAAATACATTTGCAAAATACTGTTTGAAATTGACATTTAATTTGATCTTGTGGTAGTAGCATAAACTAAGAGTAGGAAGGAAATAGATTACAAAAAATTTAATCTTTTTGTGGCTTCTTACGCACAGAATTCCTTCTGAAAATGCTTTTTCTTAATGCTAAAACACAGGAACATTGTACTCTTTATTATGCATTTGTTTGTTAGAGTTTTCAGATTACAGGTGTGGGAAATGAAAAATTTCTAATGACAGATGTGGCACAAAATGGGTATCTGCACGTCTGTATTCATGTCTCTTGATCCTGGCTTCACAAATGGAGTTTCTTGGGCTGCAAAGTTTTCCAATCCCCTTCTTTTTCCTTTCTGAAGCAATAAGTTCCTACAAGCTACGGTGCACTTTCTGGCTAAAACTGGGATCAGTAGTTCAGCTTTACATAATCCACTGAGGAGAAACCATAAATCATGGGGAAACCTGCTGTGCACCTGCAAAAGTAAGCTAGAGCTGAAACATTCCTGAGACACCTGATCCACTGAGTTCCCTCAATACATGCTGGCATGAAATTACCCTTTACCCAAAGGAGTTCAAAATCACATATTTCAACAAAAATCTGAGGCAAAATTGTGCTATAGGTACAGGGATATTATTTTCTTTTCACCTTACATGAAGCTAAAACTTTGGTGTTACTGTCATTCATCAGATACAGTAAACAAGGCACAGTATAAGCCTTTATTTTTTGTGAAACCTGCCCTCTCTCTCTACCACACAGTTTATGTTTTCTTATGTGGCATGCATAATCACATTCTTCAAACAGTAGTTTTCAGGATCCTGTCTGTTGTCCCACATACAGAACAATCTTCTCAGTGGGGCTTTGATGTATCAAGAAAGGATGATGTTGTTGAGCATGGAAAAGGGATTTTACAATCATAACTCTCGTTTTGAATTTTAGCTGTTTGTGGTAGGTTTTTTTAAAAAATAAGATCAGGCAGGAGCTTTTAACAACAGAAAACATTTTTGGGTGTTTTCTCATGCATAATTTGGAGAGCCTGTAGAAGTGTGGCGTTTTCAAAAACAGTTTTTCAGGGGAAAAAAGAGAGCCTTTGATTAGGAGGTTACCCACAATGCTCTTGTTGGAAGATGAACAAAGCAAAGTTGTTTATCTGTGAGGAGAAACAGTATTCCCTGGCTAACATTACTTTGCTACTCTTTCATTTTTGCAAAGAGAAGAAAGAAAACTACTCTTCTAAGAGTAACTGTCTTCTTTTCTGTTCTCTATATGAGAACAATCTGTTTTTCTACCGAAGTACAGAAGAACAAATTAAAATTAGTAAACACAATAGCTAGAGGTGGCCTGTGTACCTTCTCTGGGAGCACAGTTTTTCAATAGTCAAGACTTTAGGAGAAACTATGGCAATGAGAAAGTTTTCAGGATATGGCTAGGATTCTTGAACCTCACTTTCATCAATTTTATAAACAAGTACAAGGTTTGCACTTTTTTCTGGCCAATCTAATATTTTTAGCAAAATATTGGTTAGAACAAAATTATTAACTTGATCCATAGGGCAATATAGAAATAAAAAATGAAAAAAATGGTAAAAAATAAAGTTTGTGTGTTTAAATTTGATGTGGGCTGAATTTACTTCTTGTTTTTTTTACTTCAAATATGGCTTAGGGATTTTATTGTATATTATGCAACATTTCATTAGACTATAGTCTATATTCAGGTGGAGCTTATTTTTCTTGTCTTGCATTTCACTGGAGCAGTGCCTGCTGTTGCTATGTACTGATAATTTCAACCCAGAATCAATGCTGTGGTTCTATGTCTGAAAGAAAAACCACGTTCAAGTGGCAGATGCTTATGACTCTACTATGATATTAGCTTTTCCTTCTTTGTAGCTCCATATTTTACACAAGATTAATTATCCTGAAGAGTCTAAAGCTATGCAGGTTGGTTCGCCAGCTGCTTCTTTTGTTAATGCCACAGCAGGATCTGTATGTCTGCTGCTTCCCCACTGCACACACACACTCGCCCATGCCATACTACCCTACAGTTGCTCTGGAGTCTGGATATGGCCTATTGTGCATGAGACCTGGGGCTTCAACCAAACCCATTTCAATCATTGGGGAGATTTCTAGTCACTTGCACAATTTTTGGATCAGTCCTGCAGGCTCCTAGGCGCACTACAGTATCCTGAAACCCGTGTCCGAAATGTGAATGGTTGGACTTAAACTTTGGAGTGAGTAACTTTGATTCCTTCAGCAGTGCCACCTAGACATGTAACACAGGTTTTACAGATTTTGCACTGAGTTTGTTTCTTCAGAACAGCATTTCTTGGCATATCCATTCATATGCATTCAAACCAGAGCATTAGTCTTTTCCTTTTAACAAAAAGAAACTGGATCTTCATGTTGTGTTTGCAGCACTTGCAACTTTCCCTGTCCAACAGCAAGTAGCCCTCTACTTGGCTTGCTGCTCTTTTATTTCAACACTGCCTTGTGAGGATGTCTGCAGGGTTGGACTGTGCAGCTCCATTCCTTCTTAAATTTCTTTCTAAAGGAAAACCATATACTGTTGTCTGCAAAGCTTGCTGCTCCAGGTGGTCAATATACATTGCAGTTTAATCTGAATTTGTTCTACTACCCGTGCATCCTAGCCAGCAACAAGCCTGTATGTGCACTGGAGAATATTAATTTCATACATTCTGCTCCCACTCTAGATCTGAAGTCCTGATAGCATGAGAATATTGATTTAGCTGTTCCCAACCAAATCCCAGCCTATCTAAAGTACATTTAACTATTTATAGGCAAAATGCGTTAAAATGTGTTAAGGTTCAGCTAAATTTGTATTGAACAATTCCCACTGAAATGAGTGGGGCTATTAGTCCTGAATTATGCTTACACAAAGGAGGGGATGAAGGAGTTCTTCCGAATTTATTTTGATATTCTCCTCAGAATTAGGACTCCCCAGCCAGGCCTGTTCTTACACTTCTGTGGGCTGCTGAGGTGCCTGGAAACACATGTATTACAGCCCTGCAGTGCATCTCCCTGTCCTTGCTCTCCTTGGATTTACCAACCTCCTCACTCTGGCCATGTAATTATTTCCTAGATAAATCTGGGGCTAGTAGGACAGTTTTTGTTGCTGCAGCCCATTACCTGATACTGAAGGGATCCAAACAGTTAAAATACCTTAATTATTATACTTCAGGATCCCAGAATTCAGTCCCTGAACAGCAGAAATTAAAATATTTTTAGCAATTAGCATTTCAATCTAATTTAATATTTTTATTCAGCAAAAATGATTTTCTAGTTACAGTATGAAGTGTTTTTTCAAGCAAAAGGGATTAATCTTACCTTGCTTTAACCTGCAGACCTCAAAAAAATAATAATTATAACTTGATTGATATGTAAATATGTTTTTCAAAGTAGGGAATTGTTTAGAAGCATCAAATTATTGTTGTGAGCTTAAAAGAAAACCCTCTGTATGTAAAGCAAATTAAAAAGAGCAGGGGAGTACCTATCAGTTCTGCTGTGGATCCCTGCAAGTGTTTTCAAGGAATGTGAGAGCCTGACCCTCCTATTGCAGCCCCTGTCCCCTGTCCCATTAGTATTGGACCTCATGATAACATGGGTGCTGCTCAACAGCTGTTGTTCAGTTTTCTTTCACATACACATTTCCTTGTCTGATGGCAAAGACCACTTATAATGCATCTTGATTTAGATATGATTGTTTGGGAGTCACCCACCTGTATTGAACAGCCCAGAAAAGGAAAGTTGGAAACCCTGATGTACCAACACCAGCCCCAGCCAGTCCATCTTAAAGAATATGCCTTAAAAATTAATCTGCTGCATGTGTTCCTGACCCTAAATGTCTGAAATAGCTTTGAGTCTCAGTTCTTTGTGTAATCATGCTCTCTGCCACCTTCAACACATTGCAGTAGTGAAGAACTCATTGAGTTGAATACTCCATGATTTTTTAACTGCCTGCAACACAGATACCATTTCTTTGCATGCTGTTCTTCCTGTGGGAAAGCATATTCTTGAATTATTTAGAGAAGATTAATCTTACAATCTTACTTCAACATGTAATCCTGGCAGAGCAAAAACATGTTACTTGAGTCCTAAAATTTGTATAATCCACATAAAAGCTGTAATAATAATGGCAGTGAAGCTTATTTTTCTAAGATATTTGCAATTCTGTGATTTATTTTTTTAAACTTCAGTATATTTCATCTATCACATCAAACAAACTATTTTCTGTGAAAATTTTATTGGAAAAAAATAAATAGCTCAGATTTGTCTTGTTTGGCACCTTTCCTCTTTTGTTTTCTCTTATTAAATACTGTCTTCCCCTTCTTGTTATAAATTTTTCTGAAGTGATCTAATTTTTTAACAGAACAGATTGCAATGCCATATAAAAACTGTTCAGGGGTAAAAAGCCCATTTAACTTCTCTGGTATTCCTATTCTGCTTAGCAGCTTCCTACAGTATTCTTGAACACCCAAATAAGAAATTTTAAAAACCAATCCCTTTTAATAATGCATATTGAAATTCCAGTAGCAATACTGAACCATAAAATATAGAAAATGCCATCTAAGGATTTATGTGTATACAAGAGATCACTTGTCCTTTCTTCCCTTCAACTATGTTTAAACATGTTTATATCAACTCAGAGCAATTGTATTATATTTCCAACATTATGTTAAATTCAATTTAAGTGAAGTTCTTATGTTTCTGAAATTATATTTTCACTTAAAACTGTATGAAAAATTGTCTTTATTTCTTCATTTTTGGCTTATGGGTAGTAAGAGATATAATGGAAGAGTTATAAAATACAGTGCTGGATCTTATAAGGAGAAAAAGACGGAGAACACTTCCTACTGACTGGGTTTTTCTAGAAGGGGGAAAAGTCAAACTAATACTGCAGAGAATTTTCTCCAATGCAAAGAAAAGTTTTCTCCTAAAAAACCCTCAGAAATTCCAAGAAAATGATGCTTTTGTGACTTCATCACAAAAATTGATACATTTTTCTCTCTCAGTCTCAAAATAATTTTCATTACACTATTCTCATCAGCCTGCCATTTTTGAAAAGAATTAGAAAGTCTATAGAGTCATTCATGATCACTGTCAACTGAGAACCAATAGCAAGCTATCAAATTACTCATGATGTAAAAAGGATAACAGCTATAAATAACAAAATTATCTGTGATTTCTGATAGATTTTTAAAGTTGTCCTTCTAAGAAGGGTTGCTATTTTAATCTAAAGTAACTTCAATATTTCAGTAAATCCTGTCTTTCAAGTCTGGGTCAAAGATCATAGGTAGATTTGCCAAAAATTATATATCTGTTTTGTCAGTGAAGACTAAAGAAATATATTCTCAAAAATTATGCTCTCCTTCTCAAAAGAAAATATCATAGAAAACAGCTTAATCACTTACTCATATTGTTGACAAAAGGAGTAAATGCAAGCAATTGGGACTGCATTAATTTGCATTATGCAGTTCTACCATTTGAGAAGACTGCAAGTAATTGTCTTCACTAGTGATATTAAAAAATAGAATCCCTTCAATAAAAAAATGAATCATTCATTTCCAGGTTTCAACAAAAATTGAATTAATTAGCAGTCAAGGGATTATGAAGTATTAACTGTGAGAAAGTTAAGCAATGACTAGGTCATTTCAGGACCAGAGCTGATCTCTTGTTTTACTACATTTTTCTTTTAGAGTCCTCACCAGTAAAACCAAGTATTTTTTAATCAAAAATAAAATCATCCTTAGGATATGTCAGTATTTAACCAATCTCAGAAAAACCAAAAGCCATTAAATATAAACTTCCACATTTAATGGAGCAACTAATCACAATTACTTTGAAACAGATTAATTTGAAGTGAACCTGCAATGTTCAGATACTGTAGGAGAATGTAAGCACAAGAACACTGGGGAACAGCCAATGTTCAAGCTTTGACAGCTGTGCTTGAATCCTTAATTTTGCTTAACTGTACCTGCAGCACAGTTCTGTTTAATCACCTCTGAGGAAATGGGTTTTATTTGCTTCAGTCCCGTTCTTCTCGCCAAATATGTTAGCAAGCTATTTTTACTGTCACATGGAAGCTGATATCCGTTTTTTGTTGTTGTTGTACACATGTGATACTTTTTCAGGTTCCTTTCTTCTTTTCTTCAGACGATATCTCTGGTGGCATTATGGGGAACAACATCCCTCAGGAAACTGAAAAAATCCAAGAAATACAGCAAAATTCTGTGTTCCAGAACAGAACTAGCAGGTTCAGAACTAGCATCATCCTCTGTTGATGCTGTCCCTATCAAGTACTTTGAATAAGCTGTCAGTGCTATTATGTGAGAGAGAACACAGGCCTCTTCAAACACTGCTGTGCCATCCAACACAAAGGGCGAGCAAGCCACATCTCCTTTCTTTGGATACAGCTGCAGCATTATAGGCAGAGAAAGACCCTTCTACAATGCTTGAGTAAGCAAACTCTGCGTGGACATTGCTGTGAGAGAACAAATATCAGTATTACAAGCCTCCCTTGCTATCACAGCAGTTTGTAGAATTGAAAGAGAAACAAGGTTTAATTTGAGGGGGGTTCTGCAGTGGGACAGACATGAAGTGGATCTGTAGGAATTGACTTTCTCCTGCCTCCTCTCCAACCACTTCCATAGCCTAACCCAGGAAATTATACTGCTGTCACTGACTTTATGGGGAGAGGTAGTGACTCCCCAGGCAGGGGCTCTCCTTGGGGTGGCAAATGCTGCATTTTCTGCTGGCTGAAAAGTAAAACAAACCAGGGCAAGAGCACAAAATAACAACATGGATAAAGCAGCCATTGAACTCACCATATCCCTGTTCCAACTCACTACATTCTCCACTTGATGTGTCAGTTTTTAATGCCTAATAGAGTTATGGGCAAGGAAGCTGTAGCCACGAGAGAGCAATGGACCATGTAGCCATCTGTGGATGCTAGGAAGGGCTGGCAGAGGAATTTTCCTGTGAAACTTTTCTTTCTCATGAGAGGGCAGTTAGAGAAATCCAGCTTCTCACAGCTTCTCTGCGAAAGCTTTCGTTCTCATGCGAACTGGATGGACAACAGTTTGAGAGAATGTAAACCATTTTTATACCTGCAGCTTGTTATGAGAACTGTGAAAATTATTTTCCTTCTTTAAGAATAATATTTGGAAATGGGTGTCTAACTGCTCAACCTATCACCTTGAGAGGTGGTGGGTCAATAGGCCAATCATGTAATTTCTCTTCTGTGAACCATGCTATAAAGGTTATGGGTGATTAAACAACGCTGCTTTGGCCATACCTTGCAACCTGGACTTGTGTCGTGATTCGCCATTCTCTGGGGAATAACAGCGACAGCCATCCTCTTCCTGCCTGGCCTACCACATCTGTCAGATCTATAGGGACTGGGGCTAATTGGCTCCATTTATCTTGTAGTGCACACCAGGAGTAGAGGCAGCTGTTGTTGCCAGCTGGAGACCTGAATCAAGCAGAGTAGGGAGGTTTGCTGCAGACCAGTTCCTCTGCAGCCCCTGTGTCTCCATGCCCGTGAGTGGTTGTGGTGTTGGGTGGACTGCTGAGATACATCTCTGGCTGGGGTCATCTGAGAACAACTGGTTCATGTGCTCCAAGATACTTTGGGGGTCAATGAGGAGATTCACTCCTCATCAGAAAAAAAAAGTGCTAGTGGACACTTCCCATTTCTGTCCAGTTGACCCACTCCTTTGAGGCCCTGTTGGTGAAGCATGCAGATTATATAGGGTCTGCCACAAGGCACTGAAGAGCTGGTGCTAAAGTCTGCAGACTAAAGATCATTCTTATCAAAGCTTTATGTCACATTCCTTTCATGAACGTATTATTCACTGCTCTCTCCCGAAGAATTTCCTGCTGGTGAGGATGGAGTAATTGGTTACAGGTCTTCAGCAACTGCAAGAAGTATTCCCTCTCTCTCAGTATCCAAAGCATATTATGTAGATGGATTTTTTTTTCTGGTGGTGGTAGGCTATATAAACAAATGTTGAAAAATCCCGTGCAGTTTGGATAAAAGCATTGACTACCTCAAAATCTTGTGATGTGCTCTACAGTTTGGGTAAAAGTCAATATCTCTGTTTCCTTGAGTAAGAGCCAGTGAGCAGATATACCCTTTGGCACAGTGAAACACAATGAGTTTGTCAGCATGAACACAGTTCTGGTTTTCATTTCAGAGCTGGTCAAATCATCAGATCATGGTGGTTTGCAGGTTGGTGGGTAAAGGGTCTCCTCATTCTGCTGAGAGTTCTGGAAACATAGTGCTAAGGAGTTGTAAATAAATATCTCCACTTCCTAAGCACTGGCAGGTGAGAGGAACTCTGATAGTACTCATCATGTCCAGAAATATATTTTTAGCTGGATCAGCTGTGTAGAGGTTCACTAAAGTTTTAACATTGTTCTCCTACTCATTGGTATGAAGAAAGGCTACTTATCTTTTCATTTGCTTGATAACAACAGCTTATGTTTTATGTAGTATTTTATGTGTTGTTCATGTCTTATGTACACTAGGTTAACAGCAACAGGAAAGCTCAATTAAAAGTAGTAAATACTCTACTGTTTGCAGATTGCATGCTCATTTACAGCACTCAGTGCTGAAACCAGCCTGGAATCTATTTATTCATGGTTTCTGTTTTAACAGTGTGGGAAGAAACACAGTTTTGCCAAGTAAAGAAAAAAGAAAGCTTAATGTCATGAAAATCAGCTTGACCAGAGCTGTATCCTTGGAGCCTCAACTGAGACAGTCACAGGGAGCCACCTAAGTTTGCTAGAAAAAGAGCATCAGAAAAAGTCTTCCCTTACATATGAGATACATTTGGATTCCTGAGCACAGCAACTGGGTAATGAAGCTGTCAAACACACTCTGTCTTTAATCCAAACTTATTTCTTGATTACTCAAGTGGAAAATTAATGGAGAGGAAGGGAGCAGTATAATCATTCTAAGTAACTGCCTAAGACCCTGCTAAATTTGCAATCGATAATGCACCAATTTTCTTTCTAATTGCTTTGCCTCAGGTCTCGGAAAGCTGCAGTGTGCTGGATATATGTTATTGTCAAAGAGGAGTTGCAGGCACGTCAGGGAGCCAACAGTTTGATAACCTGGGACAAGGAGATGTACAGCTGTGCCAAACGGAAAGGACAGATGACTGCTTCCTTTTGTGTCTGAGTTTTGGCCTGTACAGGCTTACTGCTCCTCCTTTAATCACCTATACACCTGTGTTGTATTTTATGGTAGCTTTTAGAAAGGTTTCAAATTATATATGACAGCAAGTCTTTCTGAGTGGAGAATTGAATATATAAATCTATAGAAAGGGATATGTCATGATAGAGATGCTAAATTTTTCTTGAAAATGGATGCAATACCTCAAACTATAAAAATCATGCTCAAATGTATTGCACTTTCTTTATACTCTATTTTCCACCCTCCCACTCTTCCACCTTTTTCAGTGAATTTTCACCTCTTCAAGGTCATTCATCCCTCAAGCTGGTTTTTTCAGCCTCCACCGTCTCAGTTACACTGTTCATCACCTCAGCCCAGATGTGCTATTTTTCCAACTTTTTAAAAAATTCATTCCAACTTTTCCCCTTGCCTTCATGGGCTCTGTCCAGTCCTGCACAGGGCAGCCACCACTGCACTGAGACTTCTCCACTAGTTGCATGTGGCCAGCATGGGTGTCCTTCCTGTGTGCACCCAGTGCCCCAAAAACCCCACTTGTCCCTGGGAACATCTTGCCTATCTTAAGTTTTGAACAGTACGGCCTTTTCCTGAACTTCTGCACACACTTGATTCAGGTGAGCTCTCTTTTCCTCCTCCTTCTCCTCCTCCTCCTCACCAGCCTGTCATCTGGCAGTTTCGTTCCCTGCTGCAGTTTCCGCCGTCTTTTCCACACTGAGTTTTGTATTTCTTGGTTTTACTCATCTCATCCTCCAGACTGACAGCACATTTTCCTCCTTGCATCCCTCTCATTTATGATATTCTTGTTAAGAAATTTTGGTGATATTACCTCGTTTAAATTCCTGATTATGTCCTAATATCTACCTAGTTATTTACAAAATGTTTAGAAATGCATTTTCTTTAGTTTAACCTTAAGCAATTTCATGGCATTCACTTATGAAGTGAATTCAGCTGTGTAGGTTAGATCAAATGGGTGTGCCAATGATCAAAGAGCTTCTGTGTGAAGGGAGGACAGGACATAACTGATACATGTGCAGAAATGATACAGGCAGTGGTCAGAACAAATTAACTCCCTAATATATATTATCCGTGTATCACATTCTATAACTGAGGGCTTCAGGCTGGTAAGGAAAAAGAGTCTATTCCAATTAGTAGTCACGTTTTTAAGGAGGTTTATGTGGTGTCTCTTCATGCCAGTCTGTTCAGCCTCACTCCTGGACCTGCTGCTCAGCTTCAGCCAAATGCTGCAGGGAAGCTGCTGCCCCAGGGATATAAAGCCACTCCACGTTTCATGGGAGTGGATTGCTGGATAGAAAAAAATATATTCTCGACAGCAAGAGAGAGAGGTGCTTTTAAGGTCTCTGCTGAGGAAAAGGCTGCTGTGCAAACACAGTACTTATGGTAATGCTCTCCCAAATGGATGACAGGGTGTCTGACTTGCAACCCTGCAGGTTCACGCTCTACAAGAACCATACAATCCAGCCAGAGGACACAAGGAATCCAGATTTCACTTGTCTACCTTCCACAGATTTAGTTATGAGGTATAGAATTTCCCAAAGCACAGTGTTGTGCAAGTATCAACTGTGTCTTGTCTTTTCTATTTTCAAGGTGTGTGCTTGGCAGAGACCTTGTGTGTGTTTTGCTGATATTTGGAAAGTATTTTTAACTCTGAATATCAAATTCCTCTATTTGCTACTTCTGTGTATCAGATTAAGGCCACCATTTTTGTGTCATATTCCGGGAAGAATGGAAAAAACAGCGCATTCCTGCTTATTCAATAACTGGACTATCTGTCAAAGCTAAAACAGGCAAATGTAGTTTAATATCTGTCCTCCTATACTCTATAAAATAACAAATTTACATTTTTTGTGCACTTAGAAGCTTTTCCTGCTTTCTGAACATCCTACTGAGAAGATCTTACACTTCAGTGCTTCGGTCAATCCAGACACCAGCACCAAAATACTCACAATGACTTGCAGTAACAGATATTTGTCCCAAAGTTGGCATATTTTACAAGCAAAGACAAACTTTCCAGCACAAGAACAAACTAGGAGCACTAACCCCTTTTTCCAGTGATCTGACTGGGAAACTGAAGTGAGATAAAGGACTTACTATGCTGTTCAAAATCAAGATATTTGGGCCTTTAATGGTCTACGACAATTATTTTGGGTACTGCAATACAGCAATTCTGTGCATTTAAGGGTCACAGAGAACTGAAATCTGGTTTTAAAATTGAAAAGTCCAGCTAAAGCGAGGCAGTTTTCTGTTGCTTTGCACTTCAGATTGGGCAGTGCATAGGATTACTTACCTTGGAGTTGGTGTAAGAGAGTTAATGTCCCATATCTCTTAAATATAAAGGTAATACTGAGAAGCAGGCCTTGGGCAATCTTTGTATATTCTGAATGAATTAAAAAATATTTATCTAACATATCTTCTACCAGTATCCATGGAGATTATTTTTCTTTTTAAGGCCGATTCCTCCATGTAATTAAACAAATAAATAATGAAACTGAAGTTTCAGGTATTAAGTATTTTTATGTAATACCACTGAGCAGTTCAGTGTTTGAACAGTAACAGCTCTTCCTCAATCCCTGAAAACTCAAGGAAGTTAATACTCTGATCTGCATATATAAGAGACACATGTGGATACCTAAATGTTCACTGTGAATTGTTTATTCAGTTAAAAATAATATAATGGAAATGAAAGTATGTGCAGGGAGGGGAGAAAGAAAAGTCTGAAAAAATCCCTCTCAGAGAAATTGGATTGCCTGATACTTGAAAGTAATTGCTCTTCTTTTTTCCCTTTTTGATCACTTAAATTCACAAAATGATATGGGTCTTCGCATTCATATCAAGTTACTTCAATTGCACTTAAAAAGATAGCTTATTTCACTGCTTTCACCTCTCCTGGAATAGTCAGTCACTGCCTTAGGCTTGGAAGCCATCAGCCTTTCTGTGGGTGCCAGTGAAAGCAGAGGTAGGTAATTAATGCACAGCAATGTGTGTGATCAGCTGCACAGGGCAGCCAGAGGGCAGATGATGCTGCCCTCTCAGGTTTCTGTACAAGACACTTTTGAAAAGAAGATACAGGGTATGAAAATACGTGACTCTTCAGGTTTTTTTGCTTTGTACTGCCAGAGTCCAGTTAACAAGATTGAATGTTAACAAGATTGCATAATGGCCCTTGTATCTAATTTAGGCATTCATTTTCTCCCTACAGAATGTGCTCAGTATGGGGTTCAATCCAGGGTTAAACCCTTGCTGCTCTGTATTGTTTATGCTATTAATGCCTGCAAATAAAAATGACTGGAGAAACTTGTCTCCATAGAAACTAGCATCTAACTAAATATAAGAAGAAATTTTCTTGCTTCTTTCTCTTTCACCAGACCAGTCCAAGAAGAACATGATGTCCTCACAGAACGAAAGGACTTTGTGATTTAAATATGCAGCCTTCCCCACAAACCATTTATTTCTTCTTACCATGTCACTGCTGCTCTCATCATATTCTCAAAGCATTAATATCTCTTTATTTGCAAGAGAATAAGGGAATTTTGATCATAAAATGCACTAATATTGTATGAGGATCATGCATTCTGTTCTTAAAGAGTAAACAGAAAAATTAAGAGAAGTCACATGAAAAATTATTTTCAAAATTAATGTAGCTATTTCCTCTATCATGACATTGAACTTCCTCCAAAAAATAAAAGTTGCACAAATCCCATTTTTCAAACCATGAGGTGCTATTTTCTTCTTGCATATAGACATATATAAGACTGAGTTCCCCCAGGCTTATGAAAAGTTAAAGTCAAACTGTGGCAGAGAAGTACAGCATAGCATAAGCAGAACACAGTGCACCAAGCTTTGTGTCTAAGGTTATCTTGTTTGCCTTTCTTCAGATGTCCTCTGCTTCCTCTCCTAAAAATCTTGTGCTATTGGAATTTGAGGATTCAAATATATATATATACCGAGTATATATACAGAACTACCACTTTGGCCAGGATGGCAGAAATCTGAAAATCCCAGTCAAATATCTGTTCTACTCTAGGACATTAAAATCAGTGTAAGTAAGAGATGCCATGATCCTTGCCTTGTTGGATGATTTGTTAACTCATTTTATGTGCAATTCTGTGTTGAAGGCAGACTTATGATACATGTCTGATATCAGTTGGTACTAGAGCCTGGTGTCATGCGTGTGGGTTTTGAAATGGCTTTACATCACTTTAAAGGAGATGAAGACCCGTGTACTTACACCCACAGTAAGTAAAAAAATACAAATTGCTGAAGAATCTATACTTCCCATATCTGAACCATAATTAAAAAATTATGTATGGACATTTGGTTTTGAGGCATTTAATATGTCAGAGACAAGTCTCCAAAAAGCAGAGGCTGGGATGAATGGACCCTTCTCAAAAGTCAGAGTATTTGAACTATAATGACCGACTCACTGACAGATATCAAAAGCACATGAATTCAACAGCTGGCCAGTTTCCAGTCAGCTCTCCTAGGCTCCTGCATTTTTTAGTAAGCCTAGTTGTGCCAAAAAGGCCTGGAAGACTTCAGCATTTTTCTTTCCAGTCTGTTACATGTTTCCTTTTCAGAGTGAAAGGTAATTGATTTTGAGTGACACAGAAAAAAAAAGAGGAAGTACCTTCACGCTTGCAGCACTTTGGCTTTTATCTGGGCTGGAGAGGCAGAATTCTGCAGGACCGTAGACATGAGATTTTCCAGCTGTTCCCTTGCCTACTCCTTGGTGCTAAGTGTAACCATCACCTCTGGTGAAGATTCACTCAGGTATGAACTGAATGTAAAAACAGCTTTGTTGTCATCCTGCATGTTTTAATGGGTTTGGGCTAGATAAAGACAGAAAGCGAAATAGGAATACACAGATATAGATGTTTTTAACATTTCCTCCATGTTTTAATCATACAAACCCGTTAATCTCTCTGTACCTTCACAGCTGTGCCAATGCTGTTCTGCTACAGTGCCCTCTGCTCCCACTGGCCCTGTGAGCACCTGGGAAGAGCCAGGGCAGCACTGGCCCTGCCCACCATGTAACTGTGCCCTGCAGGGTTTATCTGCCAGAGCTCTTCTGCCTCCAGGACTGCAGTGCTAGAGGCAGTGCTGCATCTAGTCCATGAAAGCACTCTCCTCCTATGT
Organism: Aphelocoma coerulescens; assembly: GCF_041296385.1. Taxonomy (NCBI): domain Eukaryota; kingdom Metazoa; phylum Chordata; class Aves; order Passeriformes; family Corvidae; genus Aphelocoma; species Aphelocoma coerulescens. The sequence goes on from NC_091015.1 coordinate 128,953,067, forward strand.
GTGTTTCTGCCTTTGCACTAAGTCGGTGTCACTGTTCATTTGTAAAAAATGACACTCTCCTATTGGAGGGACAGCCTGAAGTTGGGAGAAGGCTCCCACACTATTGCCCATAGTGGAAGGAAGGTAATTTTTGCAACCACTAAGCAGAACACACTGCCCGAGTGCAGCAAGCAATGAGAGCCTGCTCACCTGGCTTATCCAAGGAAACTGTAGAGATGGAGAATGGGGGTCTGTTGTGATTTGCCAAACGCATCACAGGGTTAGGGGCATGCCTACTCTGCATGCCAAGGCAGACCAGGATCACTCCAGCTGGCAGTGAAGGGTAAGTCCTGAAAAAAAGATGGAAGAAGGAAGTGCTATGGCTAGGAAAGGAAACGAGGAATAGTCTCCTATACTAAAGAATCTCCAAGAGAATAAGTAGGAAGACAGAAACATCATGAGTTTCCAGCAAGAGGGGCATAACAGAAAATTTGTGATTTCAGGATCTGGTAAGAAAACCACAGGCCAATTTTTCCCTCCATGATTAGTTTGGCACTGTTCTGGCTGCTCCTGTGCTGTCTATGAGCACCAGAAAGCAGCTTTCCTGGCTCTCCAGGGCCTGTAGGGTACAGCAGCTTTGGAAGGAGGAGCATTGACTGGAAATGGATAAACCCAGGGGCATCTGTTAAGTCATTCTTGAGACAGTTCATTCACCAGCAAGAGACAAAGGAGCTAGGTGGAAAAAAGGTCAGCTGTGGGGTTACAAGAGCTTCTCTCAAGGTCCAACAGCTTTTTCTCTTTCTCACATTTTGCTTTTAAATGTGAGTTTTTGACTGTGACGATGGAGACTTTCAGAAAGTACTTGAGCAGACTGTGTGAGGTGTGGCCTCAACTAGTGGGACTATTACTACTCTTAAGTATTGGTTCTCTCATTTTTAGTTTACTGGTTTCATCTGACACATTAATCTCTCTGAGTGAGACTCACTGTAGGACCAACCTGAATTTATTTCTCCTGAGTTTATTTAAATAAAAATCTGTCCCAGACCAGGGTGTGAGGAGGTCTATAGATAAATTTAATCCAAGAGAGCTCTTAAGGATTCCAGGAAAGAAGAAACTGGATGTGGGTCGACTCTCAGCTTTTCAGGGAGAAAGTCACCAGGCATCCAGGAGCATGCAGGTGCAGCAGCAGGACCAGGGCACGGTTTTTCCATGTGTCACACACTTCAGACATTTTGAGAAGCAGAAAACCCTTGGAAAATGCTCTAGACCCTCTGAAGAGTGACAACAGACTCTATTTTCTGGACTGGCAACTTCCTGTGGTTCAGCCAAATTCCCAGCGCTTCCATGGGCATCTGAAATGTAGTTGATTGTGGAGTCATGCAGGTAAAGCTGGTCCTTGGTAGCACTGGGGCAGTGAGTTTGTCCAGCTCTGGCCAGGACTTTCTGGAGGTCCTGTCCTTTGGCCAACCACAGGCTGCAGTGGGTGATGGTGCAAGTGTGGTCTGCAGAAAGCTGGTAGGTGGTGCAGGGAAGGGGCATGGGCTGGATCACTGGGATGAGCCTTATAGAGGGGAACTGGAAGTAAAGCAGGTCCTGAAACGTGCTAGGGCTTGTAGGATTGTGGTAGTTCCTGAAGGTACCCATTGAGGCTGAGTTGGGTGTGCCTGGGGTAGTCTGGGGATGTCCCAGCTTTTGGTCTTGGTCGGAAATTGGTCGGGTGATCCTTGGGGAAGTGTTGGTCTAGAAATATAGAGCCAAGCTTTCTGAGAGAGAAGAGCAAAAATCAAAGGGATTTTTTTTTAATAACTCTCACAGAAAAAAATATTTTCCCGCAGGAAGACAAAATGTTACTGCCTTCAACTTCTCCACTAAAACTTCCTTTTGCATTTTCAGCCACTTGTGTGGATTGGTTTTATTATGTATAATACAGTACATTATTCAATATTTCAGTTCCTGCATATTTCAAAAGAGCACAAAGCCAGCCCATCAATACCATCTGAGCCTCAGACAAGAGACAATACTGAAGCATGGAGCTCTATCTAATTTACTGTACAGTTGGTATTATAGATTGACCAAAAAAACCTGTTGTAGAAGTACTTAGTCTCTGAATTTTGAAATTTAGTCACTTGAGGGGGAAAGACACATCAAGTATATAATCACATTTAATCACGACCGCAGCAATGCAGATGACCAACAAAGGGAAGCGGAATTGTATTGAATTTTGAGCATGTGGAGAAAAAAATCTATGGCTGTCACAAACGAGTTTTTCTTACAAACAGGTAATTATTCATAATGAGTAGCATAATGATTTCTGTCTTTTTCTTTGGAAAGTTGCATCAAGACATCAACGATGACAGATTATAGACAAAACCATAAGCAAGGAGCACAATGGAATGCTCACCCTGCTCAGCAGGTGGGTGTTTGAGCTGTATTATTGCAGCACCTTCTGGGCTTTGCAATTTAGTAGACAGACTCTTGACACCACTTTGGAAATAAATTTATTTTCTCTGTGAGCTGTAATTTCTGAAAAGGATTACTTTAAAGTTTTAATTGTAAATACTAATGGTTTGCACAAGAATCTTGAAGGCTAAGGGCAAAAAATTGACCTACTGTGGATAGTAAACTATAAACACCCAACCAAATTGAAGAGTTTATTATCAAATATTATAAAGATGAGGGGAGTCTGAGACTCACAACTCTGACAGTGGCTGTTAGTAGTCATATGCTTTTTCTTTCACACTTTTTCTTATGAGAAATTGCCCAGCCTCTTAGCTTTGAACTTGTGTGAGCTCACAAGAAATAAACATAGGATTAGTTATCATATTGCAATAGAAAGGAGGTAGCCTGGAGGGAATTGAGGAATGTGTCAAAAAAAATTGCTGCATTACAACTCATTAAATAATTCACATGTCTATACTGTTTTTCCACCTCAAGAAGGTGCTGATCACCTTTGAAGGATTGCAGATATTTACTGAAGCAGCAGAATTTGAAAGCTCCAAGACTTAACTGGACTGGGTCTTTTGTGGAAAATCATGGTGAATAGACAGTGAGACAGAACTGGTGGTGGTAAAATAAATGTAAACCCTGGGAAACAGTATTTCTTAGTGTTAGAAAAAAAGTGGAAAAAATTTTAAATATTTACTTAATCTAATAAATTAATTCTTTATTCAGAAGTTAGTGTTGTTAATGTATTTGAAAAATAATTTTATCAATGTTTTGCAATGAGCTTGGAGGAACTTTTTTGCATATGAAAATTAGTTTTTTAAGTTTTAATTATTTGAAAACATAAGAGCATTAATTTAATTGCATACATTATTTTTTAACAGAACAGCAGTTTCACAGTAAAAATTTGATTCTGAACTACAACATTCTTTAGATGTAAAAATAAATAGAAATAGCTGAAGCTGAAATAAGTAGTACTGTACAGTAGAAATGAAAGCTGAAGTTAAAATCCATAGAATTGCACATAAAAGAAAAAGTTAAAAATTAAAAAATGAAAATGAGGAACAGCATAGTTTAATTGTCCTGGTTTCTGCTACCATCTTAGCAGTCACAAAGATAAATTTTAAATTTTGGAAAAACAGAGACAGCTTTTCTTTTCCTTCATCCCATCCCCTGCGCTTTGATAAAACAGCAGACTCCACTGAAAAACTAGTGTAGTATACTAAGGATTTGAGAGCAAACCATCACTGAGAGTTTGGAGGTTTTAAGAGGCAAAGAGAAGAATTTGAAAGCGGGAACCTAAGGACTCATTTGCAGTTTGCATCCAACTTCTTACTACCAAAATTTGCAATGAATCCAGATGCTTCTTTTCGCATGGGTTAGGTTCAGATCCATCCTCTAAAGGATTAGATGTGGAAGTTTATCCTTTTTAGAGTATTGGCATGTCTGTTTGGTAGTACCACTCCGAACAACTGCTTATGCAGTTTCTTTCCTTTATCCAGCCCTCACGTAGCTGAAAAGTAGTGCTGTTTTGAAGTTGATGATGCAGAGCCAGCCTCACTGCTGTATCGCTGGGATTTTATACCAGGAGTGTTTCAAAATCTTTCCCATGGGCTCCAAATGTTATTCAGCTGATGTCACTAGATTTATTTGTTCTGGATGGCCCTGGGTTATGACAGTAGGAGAGGATTCAAGGAACTGGCACTAATAAACAGACTTTGCAGCATCCTTTGGCAAGAACCTCAAGAAGTTTGCTCAGCTGTGAGAAGGAAAATATTGGCATGCAGCTGGTGAAGTCTGTGGCAATGAGCAGGATCACTGCATGTGAGAAAGGTACACAGACTTCCCATCAATATCCCAGGAGATGTTGCTATCAACAGACAAACAAAAGCCATTTGACTTCCATGAACTTCTCATGAAGGAAAAGTGTGCATACTAACTAGAAAGGTAACAGGAGTCAGTTTTTGTACAGATAATCTGCTGCTTCTGGTATAGGAATTGAATTCAGAGCCTGACCTGCTTGTTTTGTTGGTGTTGATCTCTTGGTCTCCCAAAGCTATGTCCAAGGAAAACTGTAACTAGACCCTGGCTCTGAGACTCTCTAGGGTAAGCGGAGACTTCTTGCGTTATGGAACTGCCTCATGGGGATGTTAAACTTCAGGTTTACTGCAAACACAGGCACATTTCCCTGTGCCACATTGACTGGCAATGGCCAGAAACCAGGAAAATCATTGAGTTACAGAGGTATTTATATGTAAAATACTTCAGCATCAGGATCAATAACTCCTGCCTCCTAAAGGACTGTGTCTCAAGGCTGTGCACAAACATGGATTCTTTAATGTCTGAAAAGGGTCAAATTGATGGTGTGGCTGAAGGGTTTCTCTTCTCAACCCGAACACCTTTTTGCATTAGGCATATGGAAACTGGCTCAGCTGGAAACATGCCAAATTTTCTTTAAAGTTGTCCCATAACCTAGAATTTACTGAGGAGAATAAAGAAAGCAAGCTATGAGATGCTGGAGAGCAGTGCTGCAGAAAGGGACCTGGGGGTCCTGGTCTGTGGCAAATTGAATCTGAGTCAGCAGTGCCCTGGCAGCCAGGAAGGCCAGCTGTTTCCTGGGAGCATCAGGTACAGCATTGCTAGCTGGGCAAGGGAGGGGATTGTCCCACTCTGCTCTGCACTGGGGTGGCCTCACCTTGAGTGCTGGGGGCAGTTTTGGGTGCCACAATATAAGAAAGAAATTAAACTATTAGTGAACATCCAAAGGAGGGCAACAAAAATGGAGAAAGGTCTTGAGAGGAAGTTGAATGAAGTGTGGCTGAAGTCCCTTGGTCTGTTCAGCCTGGAGAAGAGGAGATTGAGGGGAGACCTCATTGCAGTCTACAACTTTCTTGTGGGGGGAAGAGGAGGAGCAGACACTGATCTCTTCTCTCTGGCAACCACTGACAGGACCTGAGAGAATGGCCTGAAGTTTTGTCGGGGGAGGTTTAGGCTGGATATGAAAAAGTTTTTCACCCAGAGGGTGGTTGGGCACTGGAAAAGGATCCCCAGGGAAGTGCTCACAGCCCCAAGCCTGAAAGAATTCAAGAAACCTTTCACGTAGTGTGACTCTTGGGGATGGTGCTGTGCAGGGCCAGGAGTTCAACTTGATGATCCTTGTGGCTCCCTTCCAATTGAGAATATTCTGTGATTATATGATTCGCTCTCATTTTCTAAGGAATACAAGTAAGAAAGTGCTGGGACTTTCAAAGACTGTATTTGCAACATAAACCTAAAGATTTTCTTTCTAGAGGTGGAAGATGAGGAAAACAATAACCATTGAGTCTCTGGAACAGTCTACTGAAACAGGCTTATACAATATGTATTAAATGGTTTGTGAGGCCAGAGCAGCTGGAGTTTTCATTTGGAAAAGCAACTCAGTAAAATGAGCAGCTGTGAAAAGCACATGGAATGGGAATTAAAATGAATATAAAATAAATCTATGCTCAAACTTTATTTTCTCATTTGAATATGGCACTGAATTCAAAGAGGAGTCATTGCAAACTGTTCAGGCTAGAAAGGGACACACAGAAAGGAAAAAGTCTGTGATGAACATTCACAGTTTTTTTGGATTTATGACAATAACCTAAGAAAAAGAAATGAAGAGCAGTATTGTATTCAAATCCAATGTTCAAAATTCACTCAGGAAGTTCTAGGAAAGCACTTTAGATGAGCTACATTATGTAAGCCTCCTACCTAACGATTACCAGATAAAATTCCCTTCGCCAGTGGATAGATCATAATGCTCTAGGTATTAAAATGTCATTAAAAGTTCCCAAAGTCTGTATGGTCTCATTCTTCCTCAGATTGGTGACTGCCCATGATTAGGAATTTTTGCTGTAATTCATGTTTTTTCCATTATGACATCATTTTCTTACACCCATTGAAGTTGGTCTTTGAGGGTAAGTTAATTCATTTGAGGTATAAATTACGAATCTGTCAGATTAATTGTGAATTTCAATGAACTTTACAAGATAAGTGAATTGAGACAGAGCAGGTTTTATCAGGGAACCTAGAACAAATAGGTGAAGTAACCTAAAAATGGAGATTTGCTTTCTGAAAATGGACCCATAGCTCAGAAAATGAGTTTGAGATGTGATCTCAGGACATGAAGCAAGTTTAGTGGTGAATGCAATCCCTTCCCTGTCAGAATAAGGAACATTTGACAAGTACCCCAGTAAGCTACCTGTATGCAGTCATAGTCAGAAGAATGTTTTCATCCTCAGAAATGTGGACTTCACCTTCTTTGTCCATCAAATGGTTCCTCTTGCAGCAGCTTAAATAACATCTGTTAAACATATAATGATGACTGGATCATGGAGCAATGTCACTGGGAAATTGCAGACAGCATAGCTCTTCTCTTTAAATACTCAATAGACTAATACCTATTTTTCTGACATGAGGCATGGCCTTTTACTTGTGGAAATATCATTAGTTTGGAGAGGTTGACACTCATGAAAAAAAGTCTTTTTCTGAAAATACAGGGACAAATTTAAATGAGCCAGAGCATGGAAATATAAGTGATTTAGATTACAAAATACTACATCATTGACATCTCCTTTACTGTTTGTCTTGACTTATTTAATCTCAAATGGCTGTCAGCAACAGAAAATTTTATTCAAGAATAAAATTTTTTGGTCTACACAGATTACATAACCAACTACCCAAAGTGAAGAAGGCCCCACCTGCTCATAGATTTCTCTACCAAATTTCTCCTTATGAGAAGGAAAAGAAGTCAGAAAGCACAATGCCTCTTTTGGTTGCATCGAAGATTTAAGAAACTCTCTGTGCTGTAAATGGGCCTTGAAATCTTCTACTATCCATTTAACCTGCTTTTCCCCAGCTTTCATTATCCAAGATCCTCATTTTCTACTACCATATTCTGCTATTTTGTGTAGCTTGATTAATATCTGATGGCTGAGATTAAATACATCAAAGGCCTTTGTACATCTTGCTCTCTTTGAATGACAGCTGTCAGTTCTAACCTTCCAAGCAGCTGTGAAAATACTTATTTGCATGGTAAACGTACTCCTTCTTGTGGTCTCTTAAAAAGCTTCCCACAAAGCCCTCACCATTTCCTGATGGAAGATCCTACATTTCCAGGGCACTCTACCTGGCAAATTAAAGCTATAAAAATACTTCTAGCAGAATGGGCAGTGCCCTTCTTCTACAAACTGTTCCCACTGACACTATCTCCAAAGGATCTTTCGTTTTATTTATTTATTTGTTTGTTTGTTTGTTTTGTTTTGGTCTGGTTTTTTTTCAAAGTCTTTGAGATGGAGGGCCTGGGAAGTCCCCTGACACTTCATGCAATATGGATATCCCATGTGGGATACCCCAAAGATCAGCTAAATCAGGAGCATTTTAAAATCCTCTCTGTGACTTTTCTAACAGCGAAAAAAATAGACAGAGGTGTAAAAGAGAGAATTCTATGGACAAAGGCAATTTGCTTCTGGTGTAAGAGTGCCCTTCGCAGTGAAAAAACAGGAGTTCACACACTTGTTCATATTCAGTGGGAAATTGAAGAGGTTCTGTTAATTAAGACACATTTGGTAATGTAAGATTTTATTAGATTTCACAATATTTATAAAGCGGTTAAAATTGTAATCCCAACATCTATTTCTACACTTCTTTTGGATAGTGCGATACAGACCCTAATGTAGGTTTAGGTCTTGCCTTGGTACCAAAAGAGAGTTTGAGTCTAAACTGCTTTGTAACATCAGAAGTTTTAATTCTACCCTGGTTTCAACCTGGCCAAATAGGTTGATTCAATAATACCTGATTTTTCAGAAAGAACATATGATTAGAGAGTAGAAAACAGATGCTCTCTGCTTTTTACTCAGAACTCATTACAATGGGATTCACAGAAACTGTTGAAAAACCCTTTTGCAGAATTTGATAGTCCTTGGTTGTGTTTTAATTATTGTATAATTATGTAGAGAATAGCTAAGAGATCTTTCCACATTAAGAGGGGTTGCACAATATAGTGCACTTCTCATGCAATGACAATAATTAGGGAGAACAGGATGTTGTACTGCAATAATGTTTCTCCCTTTCATCTAGTCTCTATTAAGAACAGCAAAATACATGTTCTCTTTGATGCAGCTGAAGCCTATTTCTTCATTTTGCATTTTCCACCAGGTGCAGTACTGTCTTTAGCAAAAAGCCTTTGAGCTGGGTCCTGTGAGTGAACTTTCACTGCAGTACACAAGAAGAACTGTGGACAAATCCTATCAAAAAGAATTATGTGGTTAATGTATTTAGCTCCCTATGCATTGCTTTTAAAATGTTGTTCTTCACACACAAGAAAACTTCTATGTTAGAACAAAATTATCTGTGTATTTTTTAACACCTTTGTTTCATTACAAACTAAAAACTGCAATTTTCCTTTTTTCTGAAAATCATCTTTGACAAAGCCTTATCTTTTGCAGAAATCAATCTAACTGATTTTCCTTTGATGATTCACTGAAATAATAGCAAAGATTGTGAATAATCATTGTAAGACCCTTAAAGAATAATTGTGGTAAGCAGTTTAACTTCAAAGGCAAAACACCTAAGACAAAGTAAAATTATATATTGCAGCCCACTGATGAACTTTCTTGAGAATTACTTGTTCACTTAACTCAGAAACAACCATTTTAGTAGTTCTGTTTCATATGAAATCCAATTGAGTGGCATTCTATAATGCATTGAAATCTTTTTGAAGCAATCTTTCCTATTCAAGCTTCTTGTGGAAATTCTCACAACCTATATAAAGACAAAAACATGTTATTGCCTCTTAATCATTTAAAAGTATTTACATAGTTTCTATTGGATTCATAAGTGTTGAGGAAAATCAAACCAGTGAATATACTGAACAGCAGATACTAGAATTTTCTGTTCTAAAAGACCAGCTTTTGGTATGTGCGCTGATGGTGTTACTTCTTAATTTTCATTTATATAGCTAGATCAGTTCATTAGCTAGTCAAATCAAACTTTATAATTGCAGTTTTGAAAGCAAATCTTTCTGTCTAGACATAGAAATTGAGTGAAATTTGAACATTACTAAACAGGGAGGGGGCAGCAAGGATATCCCTAGATGTGGCCATAGAGGGAGAAGAGCAGCATAATGTGAGGGGATCCTCCCATGCCACCCCACTGTGTATACGGTAATGGAAGATTTTGGAACATGCTAAGGATCTATGGAGACAAATAATCAACCCTTTAAAGCACCATAGCTCCTGTTTAAGGAGAAATTGAAACTCCAAGAGCATAAAAGCAGCAACAACTTCAGGAGGAAAGGAAGGCTGTGAAGGTGAACATATCTGTCTCCCCCTGGAACTGCGGGCCTGCTGTGTCAGTAGGTGTGGGCAGGCATGGAACATCCTGGGCAGTTAAATAACCTTCTAGATACATACAATAGGCTTAAATATATGTTATTGTGAAGTTGGTCTGTAGAATAGATTTCTAATGCCCTTCCAGACTTTTAAATCACAGTTACTCGCCTGGTTCTCCCCCTGCCCTGTAGCTTTTGCCAGGTCTCTGATTCCCCATCAGAATGTTGGCAGAGATAATCTGTACCTTCTGCTAATTTCCTCTCTTCCTCTTTCAAATCAAAGATCATGAGCTGTGCTGGTCACTTTCTGGAAGTCACTGTGAGTTATGAAGAGGTCTAACCACTTTGACTGGTCCAGTTGTTGACTTTCCCACCAAACAGTCAAAGACCCTTAGTGCATCTTACCCTGGTTGTCTGTCAAAATTCTCTAGAAACTGAGGATTTTGAAGAGAGTATCTTGTAACAAAGAAATTTTCGGAATTTATAGAAAGCTAAAAATAATTTTTGTGGAACATTTGGAATTACAGATCTTTCCCATGCTGGCAGTTTGCTTAGTTTTTGAGCAGGGTTCATAGAATCTTGGAATGTGCTGAGTTGGAAGGAACCTGCAAGGGCTATTGAATCCATCTCCTGTGTTAATTCTGTAATCTTTAATGTCACTGTAACACATGTGCCTAATGTGTGTTACCTTTTATTTGTATACATATGGTTGTCTCAACATAAAACTTAACAGTAAACAAGACAAGAAAAGAGAAAGAAGAGAAAAATTCTTCATCATTTTGTTTCCAAGAATAAAAGCATATTTTACCAAGCAGTTTAGCAGAAGATTACATCAAATCCACTAAAACTTTCTTTTCTTAATGCCTGTGATTTAAAAAATCATTTTCATTTAGGAGAGCAATTTAGCTGCAATGTTTTCATTCAAGTGTTAGAAAAGATGTAGAAGCTCTCACCTATGTAAGTTATATCTTTCTCTCCAAGTCCATCCTATAACACTGATATAGTTGCAGCACATTTAATCAAACCAGAGACTTGTGACAGAACTAATGAAGTTGTGCAGTCTTTAATTAGTTCCTGTAATATGTGACAGTGTTCTCACAGATACAATCAGCCCTTCAGGTTAGAATGCAGTCATGTAAGACATTGATGGATTAATTCAGACCCATGTAATTAGATAGAATGAGGTTCTCATATGTATGCTAGGCAGTAAAGTTTAAAAATTCATGAAGCTTCCTGTGTCAAAGACAAATTATTTCAAAAGGCTGTTGACTTCCTGGTTTTCAGCAATGAAGATCAGAATATGAAAACAATAGAAGAGAAAAATCCAGTGTCAGAAGTTCATTAAAGACAATCAGTAATGAATCTCCTTTGATCAAATACAATACAGCGACCACATTCAGGTACAGAGCTCTAAGGACATAAAGTTATTTCATTGCATCTGATTGCTCCTAAGTCTTAAAGAGGAGGACAGATATTGCAGAGAAGGGCTCTGGAGAAGCAGTGTCTGGGTTTTCTTGAAAGAAGAGTTTTCACATGTGGTAAATTCCTTCAAGTTATGTTTCCAGGTAGACTGTGGACTATACTAATTGAAAGCAATTAGTATTTATTTATTTTTGCTTTGAAATCATGCCACATAGCTACCACCTTATCCAAAGGTCCTGCATTTTGTTTTGTCACATGCAGTCAGGATTTTACTGAAGACACATACAGGAGAGAGCCTAACCGCTAAAACGCTGAATATTCCATTTCTGATGAATGCAGGTTTTGTACACCTTTTTTCCTTTTTTTTTTTTTTTATCAGACTAACAATTTCTGAATATTACCGTGGGCAAATACCTAGGAAAATGAAGAAAGCACATTTAGGGCCTATAAACATAATGGCAAATAAATCCTTAGGTACTTGCAGGAAGGTCTATGGTCACAGATGTTTCCCTTCCTAAGCAGGTATGGAATACTTAGTCCATTTGGAAGAACTCACTCCCCACACTCAATGGGACTAATTATCCACTCTGATATGTTTTTATGACCTACAGCTTTGATTGTGGCTGGGAAAATATGACTCCTACTGACAGATGTGGAATCACTTCTAATAAGATATAATGAAAGTGCAATTACATATACACCTGCAAACATTGTGTAACTCTGCAGTCTGGCCGTTTCTGCAGTTTATTTCATCACACTGATGTTTCAGTGGGCTTTGTGGCTGTGTTTTAGGACAAAGTACCAATATTCCTCAAGCCCCCAGATCAAAGTGAAAGTGCTGGAGACCTTGCAATGTCTGTGTTTTTTAATATGTTTTTTAAATTAGTGTCTTTTATGTCTGGCACCAGCTGTCAGAATTTCTAGAACCTTTAATATTGTGTTAATATCAAGTGGTCCTGTTCCTTCATCTCTCCTCATTCTTGATCTTTTCCTCTGGGAGCTGCCACCCTTCTCACTGTGCTGTCAACAGGAGGATGAGTCAAGCATCCCTGTGCAGTGACTTCATGCACTCAGGTAATCTGGATGCTACACAACTGATGGCAGATTTACCCACTCTGAGTGCAATAGCAGCATCCATCATAGGCTCTGCTTGTCACATGAGAAGTATTAAATAAGGCCACACTTCATTAGCACCTATAGCTTTAATCACAAATGCTGTAATATTGAAAAGATTAACAGTTGGGTAAAGGGAATCAAATACACCCTAAAGGCTGTAATCTTGCTTATTAAGTGGATACCATCTTTCATACTTTGCCCTTCAGTAATTACTCGAGCTGTGGCAATAACTTCATATGAACAAGCACTTGTAGCTTGTACTTTGTAGAATTACTTGAACATTGAGTACATTTTTTTTGGTGGCATTAATAAGTGTGTCTCCCATACACGTTTCTGACAGGAACAGGAAAAACAACTGTCCAGAAGGATTTATAATTGATGCTACAGTGGAAATGGAAACTATATTGCAAAGGAAGGAAAAACTCCCTGGAAGGTGCTGAGATATTGAGTTATCTCTAGTGAGGCATATTACACACTGAGATTATTTGTAAGGTCTTTTGTTTTCTTTTCTTTTCCCCCTTTTTATTCTTGTTTTTCTTTTTTTGGAGGTGGGGGAGCAGCACAGAGGGAGACAAACACATGTTTTTGTTTTTGCTTCAATCCCAAAGGGAGTTTTTTTCTCTCAAAATAAAAACCCTAAAGTCTCCCTCTATTTGCCCGTCTCCTTATTCTCCTGGTGAATTCAATTGAATGAAGCTAAAAATATTATATTTTGGCTTTGTTTTCTTCCTCATGAGACAGTGTGAAGCTTGTAACTCATAGAATTATAAAATTGTTTAGCTTGGAAAAGACCTGTTAGATTATTGAGTCCAGTCATTAAGCTAACAGTGCCAAGTCCTCCTCTAAACCATGACATTGAGTGCCACATCCACACATCTTTTAAACATCTCCAGCATTTTCCCTGGGTAGCCTGTTCTAATGCTTGTGTAAGAGATGTTCCGAAGATCCATCATCTGCCTCACGATCATCGCCAAGGACAGAGACTGAACACAGGAGTCCTGGCCTGGCTGAGGTGGGATGTCTGCCAAGTGTTGCCTGCAGGTGTTCCCACTGGGAACTGGTACGCATTCCTGAGGAAATTAGTGCAGGTCACGGTGGACTGCACCGTTCTTGCTGCCCAGGCAGGAAGGACAGCGCTGAAGCGGAAAGGAGTGACCTGTCCTGCACACCTGTCCTGTACCCGTTTCCCAAAGCAATGGGCCTCATAACAATGGGTAGAGATTTCCCCACCTCTTGCCCAGTTGCCCCTCGCTTTTGAAAAGGACTAAAAGGGACTTTCTAAATTAACCGAGATGAGATCTCCCCACGGAAAGAAGGTGAATCCATTGGCAGAAGACCACAAGGACTTCATCCCATCCATTGGTAGCTATTCCCCCCCCTCCCCCATCTTCCTCTCTACCCTTTTACTTTCTTTTCTTTATTTCTCTCTCTTTCTCTCCTCTATCACATTACTGTGTTGTGGGCACTTAATAAAGGTGCACTGTTTTGATTAAGACTGAAATCCCTTGTGTCCTTTTGCACTCTGAGATCAATAAACGAACCATCACGACTCTCGCTTGTATTAGCGGATTGTGACAGCTTGTCAACCTTTTCAGGGAAGAAATGTTTCCTAATAGCCAAACTAAACCTCCCCTGGTGCAGCTCATGGCCATTCCCTCTTGTCCCGTTGCTTTTTATCTGGGAGAAGAGACCAACCCTTATTGCTCTTCATAGGACTTGTGCTCCAGACCATTCCCCAGCTCTGTTGTCCTTCTCTGGACACTCTCCAGGACCTCAATGTCCTCCTTGCAGTGAGGGGCCCAGAACTGGACACAGGATTCAAGGTGTGGCTTCAGCAGTGCTGAGTGCAGGGGGACAATCACTTCCCTGCTGGACACAATATCTCTGCCACAAGCCTGGATGCCATTGGGCACCTGGGCACATGCTGGCTCAAGTTCATCCGGCTGTCAACCAGCACTCCCAAGTCCTTTCCTCTGGGTAGCTTTCCAGCCACTCCTCTTCAAGCATGTAGTGCTGGGGTTGTTGTGACCCAAGTACAGAACCCAGCACTTCACCTTTTTGAACCTTATACAATTGTCCTTGCCCATGGATCCAGCCTGTCTAGATCCCTCCGTAGAGCCTTCCTACACTCCAGCAGATTGACACGCACTCCTGCACTACTACTTTGTAGTCCAATTACAAGGGATGATTGGAGAGTATTATAGGAGCTATTTGAAAAACATATTTCAGCAGGGAAAAATATCCCTCTCTCATAATAAAAGCTCTCTCTAATGAAAGTGGTAAGAGTAGTGGAGCAGACTGTTGTTTGATCAGAACTCCAATTTTCACTGCACATATCATCCCCAGATGCATTGTCCTTGAAAAACATGTGCAGTTGTCCTGATATGACCTTTTCAGAAGTCCGAAACAGAGGAGTGAGGAAGAGCTGAAGAAATGTCAAAGAACATTCAGGACATGCTCCTGTTTCCTCTAGTATATCCATTGCCGCTGTAGCCCACCACTAGGAATGTCTACTTGGCAGTACTGGGATCCCTTGAGGGACCTATGCTCTCAGTTTTGGATGTGTTTTCATTGCGTTAATTTGGCTCAAGGTGGCAGAAGGGCAAACCTGGAAAAGGGGTGGTAGAGTCAGAGGAAAGGGGGTGACAGAGTTATGAGCCTCATTAATATTGCACTGCACAGCCTTTAGAAGGAAAGACATCAAGGATCAGAAATGGAGTTTGCTGGAGGCCTTTTCTGACAGCTGTTACAAATCCCTGTCTAGGATTGAATCTATATGAAGTGCTGTATTGTGTATTTCAACACTGTATATCCTCAATTGCTAATTAACCCAATTTCCAGAGTTTCACAATCATAGCCAGGTGAAGATAATTTCCTACCTTATAATTGCCATTTCTTTCTCCAAGTGATACTCAGAAAAAGGAAAGAGGTTTTAGATGGGAACATCCCTTAGATCTGTGAGTGCACTGAGATTAATGCAGATAATTTTGGTACATGCTCATGAGACTTGATCCTTCAATGAGCATCAGTGGTGTTTTTTTCTCTGTTGCTGTTGAAGGATGACTGGAGTTAAAGGACCCCACAAAGTTATTACATGTCACCAAGAAAATCTACAGGGAAGAATAAAAAATGCCAAAACTAGTGAAAAAGTTTTTAGTGAAAAAAAATATCATGGAGAAAATTTAACATTGTGTTAGAGGGAGGAAAGGAGTCCAAAATGGAGTTTTAAGTACTTGCAGAGGGGTTGTTGGTCCTTTAGAAACCCATGCACACAATCATTTCAAGGACAGCTACAGGCAGGAGTCATGCAATCACTGGTATTCATTATAATTGCAAATACTGGGAAAATATCTAATTCCTTCTCTTATGCTGATGAGTTAGTAATAGGTTAAAGGAAAAAAGTGATACTGTAGGTGAAGACAGGCTATGCAGTGGAAGCTACTAGAGGATACATTTGAATTGTATTTTATTTTTATCCCTTTTTAATGAGAATCAACAATGGAGACAAATCTTTTTCTTGTTTTTTAGCTGAGGTTTGTGCAAGACTCTGCTTTTGGCATATAATCATCAGTACAAAAGCTATCATGTTTATATTTTACCATTTTCTTATACCCCTTAAAAAGTAGGTATTGCACTAGAGGTTAAAAGTTAGCTACAATCATATATAGTAAGACTATGTGGTATTTACTGTACAACATAGGTGCAGCTTACATTTCTGACAAGGACTTTATTAGGACTACAGGGGTAAGTTAAATAAATATAATTAATTCCAGACTGCTGTTGATTTGCCACCTACTAACCAAATGAATACTCAGAAGAAAAGATAGCAGGAACTAATATCTAAAAGCCCAGCAAATCCGTGCTGTACCTAGGTACTAAAGTGACATCTTTAACACTGCCTGATTTCATCTGCAAATCAGTTATTACCATCATCCAAACCACATATGCAATATTCCAATACTTGACCATCCAGATGTCAGAATCAACATAAAAATGGCAGTAGTATATGGCAAAAATCCAAACCCCAATGAATCTTGTTCTTCAAATCTAACCGCATTCATAACACACCCAAAAGCTGTGAAACAATCAAGTTCTAGAAAAAAACCTTATGAGGACAAAGGAGCTTCCCTTGCAGTGTTCACCTTATCACTTAAAAAATAACTTTAATCAAATGAAGAGAGTCCTCTTCCAAAATGCGTTAGTTCTCTAAAGATGCCATGAGGTATTATGTGCAAACTTATCCAACACAACACGGAAACTAGACCAGGTGTCTCAAAGCCGCTTCCAACCTGGCCTTAAACACTTCCAGGGATGGGGATTCCACAATTTTTACTACACGTTCTGGTTAAAATTCCCTCTCCAGTATATGCCAAATAGACCAGGACTGGAACTTACAAAAACCTCACAACAGCAAACCGATAAAAATCAGTGCATCTTTGTGTTAAAAATCTACTGGCAAAAGTCCTGGACATGTATAAGGGCTAAGAAGACAATTAGGATGTGATGGTGGAATATTCCTATCGCTCTTGCTCTGCAGCTTCTGTGCCGGAGCGCGAGGTGTAGCGATCTCTAAAAGTGTCTCCAGAGCGAAGCTGCTCGGCAGGATCAGCTGCACGCACTCACACAGGCGTGCAGGCGCAAACGCACGGACAGCTTCAGTAATGTGGGTAGGCAGCAAAGAGGTGGGAAGGGTCCTTAGGTGGGTTTCCACAGAAGCAGTTTATTGCTACTACACTGTGAGGAATTCTAGAGGCAAAAACCCAGAACACGGGAGAACTCAGGCTTAAGTAAGGGGGTGGGGCGAGCACCAGGAGCCGACCGGGGAAGCAGAACTGGGGTACATTACCATAACCAAACAAGGCACCCTGGGAGAGGCTCCTTTCCCTCACCATAGCCTCTAAGTCTTTGGCACCAGGGACTGTCTTACCAAGAACTCTCTCTGTCCCTCGTACCACAGGCTAACCAGCCACCACAGTGGAACCTTGAGGCTGTAGGAATCACCTACAGAGTTTATGAACAAGATCGAAGGAGGCCTGGGAAATGAGGTCTGAGTTAATAATATCAATGCTGGAAAAAAAGCTCAGATTTCATATGGATGCTTAAACACAAAGGCTTGGTGCAGATACCATTTTGACAACATACAAACCTTTTCACTGGATCTTACTTCAAGTAACCTTCCTCTGAAATTATAATCTAGTGTTATAAGCAATAATTCTTTGCCAACTTTTCTCCTGAAGTACTGAATAAATTACTGCTTCTCCCTTGCTAACAGTGAGCAAGGGAGGACTTGCAAACAGGTCTACCATGCATTTTATCTAATTGCTAAACATAATTAAGCTAAATATAATTAAATTAAAGTCAGAACTAATGAAGCTAAATATAATTAAAGTCAGAACAAGTGTTTCCAAACACTAATTATATTAAACTTTGCTGATTTTTGTTCAGACCTAAAAAGAGGTACTGAGATACTTTGGTTTTTTTGATTCTCCAGGTTTTCTACAAAAATATAGTATTCTCTGTATAGATGGCCTCTCATATACCTTTTGATAGCTAGGTTATCAAATTCTCCTCAACACAAAAATAAAAATAGCAACATGCTTGGTTGAATCAGCATAGCCAGGAGGAAGGATGCATTCCACTATATTATCCAGAGAAGGAAAATGGGAAAAAATTGCAATGAATTTATCAATGGAGTGTACATAAGGTATTAGCAAAACAGGGAAACAGAAAAAAACATTGTCATAGCTGAAAGGGATATAGAAAAACCCTGCCTATTTCTAATATAATTTGCTCTAGGTTTATGTCTCTATAGTTCCTTGATTTGAACCACCTTATAGTCTATATCCCTGGGGATAAGATTGGAATGGCATATACAGGATTAAACATCATTAAGTTTGCAATGTCTCCAGAGACTGTAGCAAGGATAAGAACTGATTCCACTGGAGGCATCAACTGTACTTCTCAAAGCCAGGCTATACTCATTGATTCTCTGTAGTTTTAGCATTTTAATTTGAGCATTGAGATTGGTAAATTTAGCCTATAAGCAATCCTGGAATGCAGCAACCAAACATAAAAATATTCAGCTAAATATTAATTATGAGATTATGTTATACAGAATGAAATCAGAGAAGAATAAAAGTATGGCAAAATAAAAGTTTTGAAATATTAAATGAAGCTCAGTAAAGGAAATAAAAAATAAGAAGCCAGGAGTTTGATTTGTCAAACCTTTCCACCAGCCTGCAACCTTCAGTTCAGCAGCTGCTACAGCATCCACTTCTGCCCTTCTAGTCTTCCTGTAACTCAGTATAAAACCTATGAGACATAATTGAGGCCTCTCATTTTTAGCTAAGAACCAAACCAAGCATACAGAAAGGATTTTACATTTCTACCCAGTCCATAAACTAAAATCCAGCAGGAAGATGCCAATTCCTAATCTGCCTACTTTTTACAATGCAACAAACTCCAAGTGCTCTTCTGTACAGAACAAAATGTACATTGTCTGACATGAATACTCAAAAGCATACAAGTATCCCTGTCATTCATACATGCACAAATATACACACACTTATACATCTTTGTCCTTGCATAAAGGGTTTGCCTAAAATGATGAGTTTCTCATGAGTGTGTGTAAGGGACATGCACTTTTATAGACCTGAGTTATCATCTTTTAAAGGCCTTGGTTAATCACGCATGACAGAAGAAGGACCACAGTTTTCACAGTGTGATCTGGTTGTGACACCACTCATGAGGACTCTGTTGCAGATGAGAAAAAATAATGTAGGTTTAGAGGTTTTAATGTGATATTTGTGAGGGTGCAGGGTTCCCAATGAAAATTAGTCAGCCCTTCTCTCCTAGGTTATTCACATGACTTTGGCAAACCGTAGATTTCTGCTGAGTCCATAATCAAACTATTTTTTCACTGAACATTTGCTCTTTTCAATAATGATGTAGCAGTGGCTCAGGTTTTAAAGAAGTGCAGAAGAAGCCAAGGCAAAGCTAGAAATAATCAAGGCCAACCTTTGTTTCAGAGAGCTTGGAAATGCTTATTTTCTCACTTTCCTTCTGTCCTGGCACAGAAGTTGGAATCAGACCTCAGGATGTGTCTCTCTTCTCCCACCCAAAGGGAGCTTGGACCTATACAGAGCTGGTTATATGTGCTGGGAGGTGTGTTGCACCCTGGCAGTGGCTGGTAGTCAAAATAAGCAGAGAAAATTAAACAGTCCCTCTGGATTTAATAAGTCACATTTTCACAATGAACTTTCTTTTTTCTTTTTTTTTTTTTTTTAACAGAGAAGTACCTGTGGGCAGGGTGGGGAAAACGGGATATGCTGGGGAAAGATTTGGTGAAGGAAGGAGCTAGGGTTTGGTGGCAAAGATGAGTAGAATTCCTCTTTATAATTTTGTCTTTTTCCATTCTGCCTTTCAGAGGGTGAAACCCAGAATATCATGGTACAAAGCACTAGATAGAGAGCTATTTGTTCCTCTCTGTGTTTTTCACACTTTTCTTCTTATGGCATTCAAACTTCGCTCTGGACTCATCCCACTTTCCTCTGACTCTTATCACCTCATTTTTTTCTTGACTCTTTCTTCACTGTGGCATTCTTTTTTCTTGTTCAGAGCCACTGATGTCCCTCAGCTCCAGCCTCTAGCCCGCCAGGTCGGCTGCCCATCTATCCTCCATGGATTCCTCCAACAGCTTCAAATGCTTCCTGCTCAGAACAGCCCCAGGCTATCCAATCAGTTCACAACATCCTTAATGAGGTAACATCTTCATTCTTTGCCTCTAAACCAAGACTTGACATTCCTGCCTGGCTCCCCTCCTTGTCTGCTAATGAAGGGAGCAATTTTTAAAATCGTTATTGTTTTAACCAGCAGCCTTCTTTGTCTTCTATCAAAATGCCTAATAGAGGATGAGTGAGAGAAAGCATGTGTATGAACTTCAAAGAGAGTCAAAGGGGACTTGCTATTATTCAGTGCAAGCTGGATTAATACATCGTTTTTCATAGAAAAAGATAAACAAGTAACACGGTATTCAGCAAATACACATTCAATGCCCAGAATGGGTCTTTGAGTAATTCCACCTTCCATCCAAGCACACTGCTCAACAGAAAAGGCCTAACTCAACAAATGGGGAAAGTTTGCGGCTAAGGCCATATTTCAAATCGGTCTATAAAAAAAATCCAAACCCAAAAAACTAAAAGTTTTAGAAAGTTTCAGTTAATAAGTAGGCTGTGGCTGTAGAAGTTAAAAACTGGGGATTTACATTTAAACTCTTTTAACCGCTTGGTAATGGTGGTAAATTTACTACCACTGACTTTATTAGGTGGTCTCACTTGAGAAAGTCTCACCTAAACTGATGTAAGGTCTGGTCCTAAAAAGATGTTGCCACTTTGCTTTCGATCCATCCATATTCCTAGTAGAATTATAAGTGAAACAGAAAGTTTCTAGATTACTTCCTGTACCGGATCTCGAGTCTATTGCAGGGATGTGCTTTATGACTTTCTGATGCTGACACACCAGGACACCTCCACTGCATGTCCTTAACTCATGCTGCCATTCTGGTGCCAGTGACTGCAGCAGAGGCTGTGGTGCCATTTGTGCAGTGAGGACATGCACACACCTTTGATAACAACTCAGTCAAATTGTTATGTGGCCCCTACCACTACTGAGGAGACAGAACAAGTGCAGTTCCTCGTTGTTACTGATGGTTTTCAAGCCTGCTTCAGTGTAAAATATAGCTAACTTTAAGAGTAGCAAGAGGAATAATGTAGTTAATTTTCAGGGAAAATTGACTGTTGCAGCAAATTAAAAGAGAGACAAAAAATTGTCTTTCCCGCTTGAATTTGACCATACTTCTATTACATGTGAGGTTAACAGGATGTGATTTCTGAATTATTCATTAGGATCTTTCTAGTAACAGGAGGTAC
Source organism: Aphelocoma coerulescens (assembly GCF_041296385.1). NCBI lineage: Eukaryota > Metazoa > Chordata > Aves > Passeriformes > Corvidae > Aphelocoma > Aphelocoma coerulescens. Next base: position 128,974,307 of record NC_091015.1, read on the forward strand.
ACAGCTGTAGACCGAGCAATTTCTATATCCACTCTACCACAGAAATGGTTTGGCAGGAGAGGCTACCGGTTCCTGAATAGCTATTCACAGCAACAAAACCAGGACTTAAATATATCCAGTACTGGTTGGGTTTGTTGGGTTTTGGTGGGGTTTCTTTGGTTGATTTTCCCTTAGTAGTTGGTAATGAGAGACAAAAAGAGACAGGAAGAAAGCAATGGACAATAATGCTACCATGAAAATTAACAAATGTAGAACATTCCTCAGGCCACTGCTATGGTAACTTATAAGACCGTACTGTTTTTAAATGTTGGGTATAAGTTTCACAAAACCCACCTTTCTCCTCTTTAACCCAGCTGCTCTAATTACCCTTTTCTTTGTACTGGCAAATATCCAAAATCCAAAGGTTGTTCATGACTATAATAATGCCCCATCCCTGGAAGAGTTCAAGGTCAGGCTTTGAGTGGAAGGTGTCCCTGACCATGGCAGCTGGGTTGAAATGAAATGATTTTTAAGGTCTCTATCAACCCAAATCATTCTATGTTTCTATGATTCTATAGACTCATGAAATCAGTTTTGAAAAATAAAAATACTTGAGACCTACATTTTCTCATTGCATATTTGTTATCTGGCATTAAGAAAATGTGATTATTAGAGTCAGGTACTGCAACTTTTGAGTAGTTTCCTTGGTTTTCTGCAAAAAAATCCAAGAATAAAAATGATCATTAATTAAAAATAAACAGCTACTCTGTTTATTAGCATTTCTTAAATCACAGGCTGGTGGACTTTAAACTTTCCTTGAGAAAGAAAACAAACTAACCTTTGAATCAGCTATTCTCTGCTTTGAGCCTCTGGAGTAAAAGAAGTGTCATAAACTACTTTTAACATACTTTACATCCCTAGTACAAATCACATAGATGTAATGGTATAGGGACACAAAATTTTCCATCAGAAAAGAAGAAAAAAATTTTTAGAAAGATAAAATTACCAGTTTTTTCTAAATGAACCATTGCCTTGAACCTTCACAAATTGAGAGTCAGATGTTCCAGATGGGCCCTTAATAGTTCTCACTTGTAATGAAGAAATGCAGGTACTAACAATCTATTATGGTAACTTGAGCCAGCCAGAAATTTGCACTGGGGAAAAAAACCTTTTCAGATTTGGTGTGTTGCTCAGGTAAGTCTATATCAACAACACTTTCTGCAGACACTTCTCCCTGTAGATGCTCCCTGCCAGTGTTTCCCTTATGATTCAGAGGGCTTCCCATCTGCTGATTAATGTGTCAACTGAAGGTCAAAGTTTCAGAATATTCTGGAAGTTTAGCCTCACAAACACGAAACCCTCCATTCTCCAGAGATTTGTTTTGTTACATATTTTTATAAAAATCTTTCTCTTTTTTCACAAAAAAAAGAAAAAAAAAAAAAAAAGGGCTGGGGTTTCATGATTGCCCAGCAGCAAAGATAACAGAAAGCAGGATTATGGCATAGGTGAGTTGGGCTTTTTGGCAGAACAAGGCTCTGTGCAATTCAGAGCATCGAAGTAATCTCTGCTTTGAGCACGAGGTGGGACTTGATGGCTTCCTGATGTCCTTCAAACCTGTATCAATCCATTATCCTATGGTTTTATAATCACTTGGTGCTTTTCTAAGTGTCTTGGTTAGGGGTTTGGGGGGTATCATCACCATTGTTAACCAAAGGTAATTAGAAGACAAAGTTAGAATCTCTTGCTCTTTCTTTTGTTCTCTTATTTGTCAATATTTATTCAAACTTTCAACTTACCCACAATTGCACTTCCTGTTTCATATGCTTTTTTCTCCTTTGCAGGCTGCAAGGTCATATGTATGGCAAATAGCAGTGTTAATGGTACTTTAAAGGTGCTGCTAGAGACCTTGGGATTTAAGTACTTCCTGGTGCGATAGCCAGGTAACTTACATGTTGATTTGAGGCATGTTGTTTGTGTATGTGGCAGTAATTCTGACTGGGAACTAGAAAACATGAAGATCTATCTGCAATAGTCTTTGCCACTGTTTCACAGTTCTACTGTACTGTCAAATGAGAATGCCATCACTTGCATCTTAGATGTAATTATGATGTTTTCTTTTGGTCTGATAGGAAGGAAGAGGTGTCGGCATTTGCAAGTGGAATGATTCACTAAGCATTGTAATGTCATTTATCTTTTCTTTGCCAGTGATGTAGTATTTGGTGAAATAATGCTGGGCTGTCAATCCACTGTCAATCTACAGAGTTCAGAGTAATCAGTCTGTTGGATATCAGACAAATTAATTTTACAAGTTCCTGAATTTTTTCTTGTCATTCTCAGTGTTGTTCACAGTGAAGCAAAAGTAACGATACACAAAGTGTGAGGTTGGTGCTTCAGTGGTAGCTATAGGAATATCAGGTGATTTTGCAGGTACATCCACCTATTGTTTCTAATTTCAGAAGAGACTGAGGGACCCCATGAAAGGAACACTTAATCTCTAACAGGTTGATTTCTAATCTGTAATAGGCTGATTTTTACCAGCAAATTTGTTTCCCCTACAATTTAGGAATTACTGTCCTTTACATCTCTTGTTCTTGTGAATGCAGCAACAGTTTATGAAGTTATGAACACAGCAAACCAACAGGAACCCAGCAGATGCTAAACCTGAAATGCAATATCAGGATTTTAAACTTAAATGGTTGCTGAAGCATCCTAAGAAAGAATTTTAACTATTGAAAGTCTCTATGATGCTGGAAGATATTTTTGAACATATGCACGCTGCCTTCTATTTTGATCACTAAACAATCAGGAATTTATTGAAAAATGACAGCATTATTTCAGTACTTTTCAGACAATCCGAGGTATAAAAAAAGAAAAAGCTTATTTATCTGACTGCAAGCTGGAAAAATGTTTAAATACAAACCCACAGAGACAGATATACAAATATTTTTCTTAATACATGCAGAAATGAGGAACCACATAAAACTGGAGGGATTGTACTTTCAAAAACAGAGACTAGTTAGGGAAAAGAAAACCTATAATGTAGCAATTAGTGTGGCATATTGATGTTCACTACTGCTAGCAAAGTTTTGGATGGAATACTATCTGATGTGCTTATAAAAGTGCTATTAAACTCACCTGATTTCTTGTAAATTTTCTACAATATGAACTATATTCTACAGAAGTTTCCCTGCAGCTGGGTTCTAAAGCAAGTCTCAGAGGTGCCATTCATGTGCTGTGTCACCAGTACAGTTACTCAGGCCAAAAAGGAGACCTTGTTCACTGTCTTCATTGAAACCATGGAAGTTGCCATGACGTGACAACACAGCCACTTTTACCTCTTGCTTATTTCCAGGGTCCTGGTTCCACATCACACATATGTTGATTTAGTCCTGGACATCTTGCTGAAGCAAGCCAAGTAACTGTGTTTAAGAAGCTGGAGCAGAGTTCATCCCAGGGTGTGCTCCAGGCAGACATTGTTTACAGCCCATACCATCATCTCTGGCATGCCTCACACTCCTGGACAGTGACATATGTTGATGTGTGCATAACATCTTCCCTGTGCCATGTTATGACTGCCAAACCAGTAGGCTTTGAGATAAACTTCCCATCATCTGTGGCATTTTGGAAAAAAAGACAACCCACATTAAAAAAAAAAAATCTGCAGTTTATATGGTGTGCATGAAAGCTGTCTTGAAGCCAACTATCATTGTTAAAAGTTCCAGGTGTTATATTTATTCATCAAATAGGACCCTAAGCAAACCCTGTTTAAGTGCTATGCAGTGAGACCATGGCCAAATAAAGGTGGAATTAGACTGTGTGCAGTGGATTTTTTAGCTGATCTATTTTAAATCCATCTCTATTTAACCTGTGGGTTAAGGTGACATTAATCCAAAATTAAATAGACAAACACAGGCACACAATCACATTAGCCACTGTGACCTTATTTTGCCATGGAAGTTACTTGCATAGGAAGCAAACAATGAGTCTACTGATTACTTTTTTATTTATTAATCATGAGCAACTTCTGCTGTTTACGTGGCGCTTACTGATCTTTGTATTTAGCCTTTTGAGCACTTACATTGCCTTCAGTAAGCAGTCTGAAACAAAATTATTCTGAACTGCAGAAAAACAGAAGGCAGACAAAATGATCAACAGCTGAGTTATGTTTTTGCTCATCATTTATAAGTGCCTTCTTTGTCATAATTTCTTAAAGAACTTACAAGAAAAAGTATGGCAAATGATGTATTAGCTACTTGAATCTGTATCACAAATAAGGCAGTAGTAATTAGTTTACTTGCTTCTAAAGTCAGATGTAGATTGTTTTATGAACAAATACCTTCATGTCAGTATGTTGTGTGCAGAAGGTCTTAAAATATTTTTTGTTGCATTGTTGACCAATATTTTCATGTTGCAATATCAGATTATTTTGGAGGCTAGGGATTTGATAACTGAGGTCTTTGGTTCCTGGTAAGGAAGGCAAAAAGGTCTTGACAGTTCGGGTTTTCTTTCAAGTACTGACATATTCCCTACTGATCAGTAGACATTTAGGAAGTAAGTTATGCAGAATTTTAGTGAAGAAACACATGGACACTTACTGAATTCAGTGTTGGTGACATCCATCTCAATACTGCCTTTTCATCATTCCTGCTTATGATAACTCTAGCTCTGTGAAGGAAGGTTAAGGCTGAGTAGAACTTAAATTGTTTCTTAATGTAGCAAGTCAAATACCAAAAAACTGTCACAAATTGAACACTTGTTTTTCTTTCTCACTGAAGAGAAAATTTTGTGGCTACTATTCATAATCTATACATTTCTGAGTTTATATCACATTCTAAATTCATTCTGAATGGCAAATGATGGCTGGTTTAAAACCAAACAAGTAGTAAAAAATCAGAAGTAAATAATAATCTACATTTATTTATGAAAATCTAATACATCTGTTCCTTGCAACATGAAGCTCCATCTCCAGGGTACTTGATTATTTCTGAGAGCTGAGCTGAAGCCAGAGCAGCACAGCTGAGTTAGAGCTCTGTTAAGCTTATGCAGAAATCATCAGTATTACAATATCCTGAATATTAGAGTAACAGCCAGTAAATTTCTTGTAAAAGGTATTTTATTTAATTTATTAAATTATCTTAGTTTAAAGAGGAATATATTAGTCTATTTATGCACCAGATAATTTGAGTTTGGTAAACAATTTGCAGTTCACATTGTGCAGCATGAAGGTTTTTATATATTTGTTCATCAATGCCTCAGGAACGAAAAGAACAACATTCAGAAAAGGATTAATTACTTTGAAATTTACCAAATTATTTGAGGAAATTAATAGTGAGCAGGTCTTTTCCACTCATCCATTAACAGGGGAAATCGGTGGACTAGCTCAAGACTGTGTTATTGATCTTGATAAGCCATATGCACAGAGTAGTGTAAGAGAAGCAAAGTTTCAAAATGCAATAATATCAGCATGAACTTTTCCCCATAGTGTGGTAATGGTTATATGACACTGTCTTTTTGAAATCAGAACTTTCTTTTTTAACTGGTCTGGCTCCTAGAGGGTTAAAAGAAACATTTTAATGAAAAAAACTCTTTGAAGGATTTTTCCTGTGAATTAATTTCTTTTCCTTAACATTCCATTCTGCTCTGTAAAGATTGACAATGCACAGAAAAACTATTTTCTCCCCTGCATTTACTCTCTTGCGCTATATAATATAATTAGAGTTATGAGTAATGGATTAGTTATTACAACATTTACACTAGAAGCTGAAACACTTTCCTGCTGCAAACCCCACCATTTTCATCCCAGGCACATTGGTGGAACATTGCTTTGTCAGCAGGATGTAGAAGCAGAACACAAAATTTATTCTACAAATTCAAAGATGTTTAAAAAAGCAAACGTGATTACAACTTTGCCCCAAATTTGGTATCAGATACGTTGGTCTAAATCAGGAGAAAGCTGATGGAAGCTAATTACATGATTTCTGCTTCACTTCATTGTAACCTGCAGAATAATCTTCCCTCTGCAGAAAAAGATCTGGATATCTCAGAAACCTTGCTGAGATCTGTGAAAGACAATAACCTTCTCTAAAGAAAAAAAACAGGGGCAGTTGGAATAGATCATAGAAGTCAGAGCAGTATTCATTACCTTTTTTACTGGTGTTGCCTATCTGGAACAGAGCCATAAATGGAGGGATGAGGATCCCATTACCATGTGTGGACTGGTGTGTCGTGTGTCATGACGTGTCATAGGGTCCTTCTTGCCCAGGCGTCCACATGGGTGGGTCGCAGGAGACTCAGGTCAGATGCACAGCTCTTGCTGTGACATGTCCTGCCTGACAGAGTCTGGAGCAGGGTGTCAGTCCCATGAAATAGGTTGACATATGATTTGATTCAAATGCTAGAACTTTTACTCTTTCCAGCTGGGTAATTTTCCTCAGTAGCCTTGCATGCTCATCCATTGGAATGACTCAGCTCCATGATTAACGGTGGCTGATCACGTCTCCTAGGTGCTGATGATATACTATTTTAAACCATCCCAGCTCAAATACCAGGGAACAGGTGTTTTTTTAACAGGATGTGACAGGAAAATCTGTGAGGGAGGGCATGGCTCTGTTGCTTACTCTCAGTTGACTGTAGAGTGGCACTTCAGAAGTTCTGGGACGATATCCCACCTGCTGTCAGCCTAGAAGGCCACAGTGGGGATCTGGTGGCATGTGAGTACTATTCAAGTAGCACTTGATTCTTATGTGTAGGCAGTGAATTTGAAAAGCTCCTGTCAATGAAGGAATTGGATGAGGACCTTCACAAACCCGGTCTCTTTATTTACCTATTAAGGCAGCAGAAATAATAAAGAAGGTTCAAAAGAAGTGTTTCCAAATCGTCTTACTTGTCCTCCAACCTTTGAATCTGTGTCCCTATTTATGTGCAGCTCTGCATCAGAACTGAGAAAGACATGGACTAGTTTGTCTCAAGGCAGAAATTGATCAAGGCTTATAGATCTGAAGAAAAATACAAAATAAATATAATTTAGAACTTGATGTGTTTGCTTGTAACAACTATGCAGAAATGTTTAAATACCTTCAGAAGTTCAGAGCGGTTTCCCCTTTCTACTTTTGAAGTTTGAGCATCCAGATTGCTGTAACACAGTGTGACTCTCTGCCATGGACTTCCCTGGTAGAAAAGTTGTTATCAATTGAATATCTTGACAAGAAATAGAAAATTCCTATGTGACATACAACAAAGGATTTGTCATGAATCAGACTATATACAATTGAGAATAAAAAGTCTTTTTCAACTTTTAGTAAATCACTTAAAACTAAATGTCTCTAATTTAGGGCAATTATGTAAATGTTTCTTCAATGAATGAAGACCATGATATGTTTAGTGTATTCTGTTAATGCAAACTTCACTCTGCTTTTGTCTGGTATGATTGAGGCTGTCACTTAGAAAGACAAAGGTATTCGATGAATAAAGACTATTGGTACAGAATACAAAGTGTATTGCAGTACCTGGTGAAGCTAGAAGTAAAAAAGTGTGAAAAGGGCAGGTATGCAAATCCTGTTCTATCTAATAAAGAACAGCATTAATAAAGGTTTTCAAAGTATCCTTTTCTTTCTCATGGATAAGTTTAAATTAAAAAAAAAGAAGGGGGGAGGCGGCTAAGGAAATTATTGTGCATGTATGCTTTTCATGTTTTTCCTTAGTGTCATCAATGCATTTTTGTCTTTTTTTTTTGTTATATTCTTTTTCTGTTTCATTTACGTCACTCATTCATTAGTAATTAGTTATAGCACTTCTGACACTTACACTGCTATTTCCATGGGACTCTTGGAGTCTTCTGTTAATTCTGTCTGATTGGAGGAATGTTTTTTAACACTTGATATTAGGTGTGTGTAAGCTTGAGGAAATATGCCTCTTTATGTCCACGGTTTAATAGAGAGGAACAAAACATGCTGGTTCTTTTGTGATCAACATAAAAATGCAAGATCCCTCTTTCAGATGGCTTTGAATTTGAATAAGTAACCAAAGATCAATAAGTAACCAAAAGATCTGCTGGACCGATATAACACTGGAAAAGTCCTCTAAATTTGCTGCAGTGTCTGTTATTTATTCACAGAGTTCTTTGGGATATGGACTTTTCTAGAAGAGTTTTAGAGAGCTGCCTCATTTGTAAAGATGTAGGGGAAATAACTGGTGAGAATAGACATTTACAGCAAATATTTTCATGGCAAAGAGAAAAAACGAGACAACATGGAACTTTCCTGCAAGGTATATATATTCTGTGTACTGGGAGATTTTTTTTTTTTCTGAAAGGAAGCAATCTTCTGATCAGTTTTGTACATTCCTTCTAAGTGTGTGCAGAAGGCATGAATTCCATAGAATCACCCATTCCACAGTGAAATAGTGCCCTAGAGTCTATAAACAGGACCTGTTAAAGTCAAGTGGTTCATTTTTAGATAAAATAATGTATAGGAAACTGTACCTGAGAAATACAGGAAGGTGGCTAGAAAGTTTATAGGGAACACTACAGAGAACAGTTCAAGATGATCTATGATACAGCTTTTGCCTTGTCTTAAAAGTACTCTCTTTTTCTGTATAGCGACTCTATCCTTCAGAAGCCATAACATACTCCAAAGTATGTTTCAGCTCTTTCCTAGTTGCACTTGTTTGTGCTTTTTAAGTGATTTCAAAGGCAAAACTATAAATTACTTTGAACTGTACCTGGTGCAAAGTTGATCTTCAGCTGACTCACTTTTTCTTACTGCCCTCTTCAACAGCCTGAGATGAAAAAAGCATGGTCCAAGCACCTGCTGGTAATACAAGGACATTCTGAACACCATGTCAGTTTAAAATCTCAAAGGATGAAACCTAGCATGATGTAAACCACATCATAAAACTGCTGCAAATCTAATAAGCAAATGATATTCTGTAAACTCACCAAAGGAGAAATGCTGGGTTATTGTAATCAAGAAAATGAGTGTTTTAGGGAATAAAAGCCAACCCAGCCCCTTAAGCTTTGAAGAGTACCTTCAATTCCCAGAAAGAACAATGAGATAGACTAGGAGAGCATTCAGCTGTACAAACACATAGGAACGTGTTCACATTGACCTAAAAAGTGTGCTGTTGACATAAGAAATACAGGTAGAGTAGAATAGCAGGGAATGGAAGGGAGGAGTGAATGTATGTTTTTATTGTTTTTTCTCCTTCACATTAGCTTCCACCCACAGATGGAAAGGTAGCAGTGGAACTGGCTGGCTGGCTGCTCTGAAGGTTGGAGGCAGTCGAGGTGGTTCTTGGCAGAACACTCTGTTGGTACTATGGCTCCTGTCTCCTGGCCCAAAGCAGATCCCTCATCCCTCTTCCAGGAGAGAAATATCACAGCATTAGAGACAGAGGGAATCTTTTTCCTTGTCCACTTGTGCATCTGCCCTTTCTTGTGGGACATAACTTTAAATGTTGACCAAATTCTCTTCTGGGTGCCATTGCTCCTAAATCTTCTCTTTTGCCAGAGTCTGGTAGCTGACAGCATATGCAGACACCAGATTGCTCTAATCACAGAAAGAACATTTTCAGGAACAAAGCAAAGAACATTTGAAAGTTGGAATGCAAAATCAGACAATAAATAAAAACCACAAGAGATCTGCAGAACTGTGAATAGCGTTGGTTCTACTAAAAAAACAGAGAAGCCCATAGCTCTTTATATTACATTATTTTAATTTGGAATTAGGTCTTTTGAAAGTATCATGGAAGCTTTCAAGCATGTGAAATTTTGGCTTAGATGTTGACACATCTTTTAAAAAAGATTAATTAAAAGATTAACTCTCCTCTCCTCTCCTCTCCTCTCCTCTCCTCTCCTCTCCTCTCCTCTCCTCTCCTCTCCTCTCCTCTCCTCTCCTCTCCTCTCCTCTCCTCTCCTCTCCTCTCCTCTCCTCTCCTCTCCTCTCCTCTCCTCTCCTCTCCTCTCCTCTCCTCTCCTCTCCTCTCCTCTCCTCTCCTCTCCTCTCCTCTCCTCTCCTCTCCTCTCCTCTCCTCTCCTCTCCTCTCCTCTCCTCTCCTCTCCTCATTTTGGTTTGTTACAGTAATTTTTCATATTAATAGGATGCATTCATGTTAGTCAAGAAAAGTATGCACCCTTTCAAACCTCACAGCAAAATGTGCACAGCTTTTAACAATGTGCTGAAATGCAGTACTGGTTTATGGGCATTTTCCCAGAAAAATTACATGTGTCACTTCATATTGTTCATGTGCTTCATTTCTTCTGTAACCAGAGACAAAAATAGGATTGCTGCTCCTATATTTCCCAGGAACCAAGTCCCTGGTTTTGATCATGCCAGATCACCTCTACTCTGGAGGGAAAACAGTTGTAGGATCAGCTTAGCTCTTCCATTTGTCTCCAAGTCTATGTAACCAGCCATTGCTTTCACAAAGAAGTCTTTTCCTTCCCAGCTGCCAAAAAAGCTTTCTGAAAACCTCACAGCCTGATTTTCCTGATAGATGTTGCTCCTTTTGGGCACATATATAATGATCCCATGAAGTGTTACATGAGTTTAGGAAACATATTAGATACATTTTCCAAAAGATACTAGAAACAGCATCAGCTAGTCCAGACATCTTCCCCACCCACATTAAAGATATCCAGGCTGTGTTTTTCAATATTTGAGAAACTTTATTAAGTGATGAAAGCTGACTGATAAAGTAGCTCAGTTGCTCTAAATTAGCAGTGTGGGGTGTCACACAGCTTATGAGCTGAAACTCTTTCCAGCTATTGCAATCATATGTGCCTAGACTTTTATTAATTTAGATAGTTTTGTAATTTGTGAAAAATGTCTGTGAAACAGAAAAACAGCTGTGGCTCTAAGCAGAGGACTGTGGGTAATAATTAATAAAGCTGTTATTTAGGCTTGAGAGTACTCAACATCTGAATAGATCCAAATCTGTAAAACATGAATTCAATTAATATTTTTGTCTTATGTTTTGGACACATTCAAGTGGGTTGAGCAGAGCAAAAGGCATAGCAGATCTCTTTATTTTTCTAGCCAAAGCACTTATTTTACTGGCAGCTGCTCTAATTAAGGATGTCTGAGTAAATGCAGTTTTCAAGCTTTGTTAAAAAAAACGTTTTCTTAATGCTACATTCAGATTTGTCATGCCTACATACAATGGTGCAGATGGGCGAGTCCTGCGGCACCAACATCCAAAGCTTTCTGCCGGGATTCAGCTGTCCAGAGCTGTCAGTGCCCAGCTGTGGAGACATGGGATTTGGCTGCTGTCAGATAGAGGAAAGGGACAGGGGGCTCCCAGCAGTCTTAGGGTTCTCACTCAGGCAGATGTTGCCTTCAGGAGGAGAGGGATGTGCTCCAGCAGCTACAGCTCCTCAAGCTGCTCCCCATTAAGAGTCAGTGGTGGAGAATGACAAGAAGGGAAAGTTTCTTTTATAGCTTCTGCAGAAATGGGTTTTCAGCTGGGTTGCCAAGGGAACCTGGGACTTTCAAGAGAATGTTTTCCCCATATTTTGAGTGAGTTCTCAGACTCTAGAAATGGAGGACAGCAAAGGTGGATTTTACATCAGTTTTGGGTAATGGTTACATGGGGCTAATTTGTGCTATGCATCAGTTGCTCACATTTAACACCGCAACTCTGGCTAAAATTTTAGCTGTCTCTGAGCTAGAAAAAATTCTTCTTTAGCTAAATCCCTAAATCAGGTGGAAACCCAGAAATAATACCAGAATTCCACTTCTTTCAGCTTAAAGTCTTAAAGGAATTTTTTCAAATCTGAGATTCAGATCTGTTGCTCAGATGGTATATAATCACAGGTTGACTAGGAATTTTCTTTTCCCTGATCTTTATTTGCAGACTTACTCTTAACTGCTTTCACAAGGTAAGCCTTGTCTGTAATTGTCTCAGCTCTATCACAGCTGAGACTTAATCCTTTTTTCCTTCCACAGCTGCATTTTTTTTCAGAACAAATTATATATTTATGCAACACCAAGGACTGCAATTTTCTCGTGTATTTTGTTGTTGTTGTTGTAGTTGTTGTTGTTTTTTTCCCTGCCTTTTTAATCAGGTTTTCTACTCCTACTCATCATGTTTTTCACTCTAAGCTCAGGAACGAACCCAGGTATGGCTAGGGATAATTCTTGGTAATAAATCTGCAGAGGAAACCCCAGATGGCAAAAGGTGTCTTAAAACTGGTGAGAAGATGGCTATAAGCACTAGAGCTAAGTAAACATTTAGGTTCTTAGTTTCCCACTGAAATATTCTGATGATCTAATAGCCCAATTAAATTGCCATGGGACCTTAGAATTCTCATTAGTTGCACCTGATTAAAATAAAGATTGATTTTTCTGTTTTTTTTCTATAAAGGCATTTGGGCTGACAAGGAGTACAACTCACATGCCTGATACCTCCAATAAGCAGAGCACTAAGTGCTGCAGACCTCTTGAAAGTAAGCTGCCCTTAAGCACTCCTGCTTAACTAGCTCCGCACAGGATTTATCTGCCATTTTCTGAAGAGTCAGTTCCCAATATTGAGAGGAGGATATTGAAGTACAATGATTCTGGAGAATGAGAAGAGATGAAATAAAAGTATGATTAACTGTTAAACTATTGTATTAGAGTTAGTTCCAGTTTAGATGTTTTGGGGTTTTTATCTCAATTTATAGTCAGTCCATTAACCTACAGGTCACACTCTTTCTGACTGATCATCCTGAGCTCAGGTCTTGTAGACAGGGAGATAGTAGCGTGTTTAATGCCACTTATCTCTTCTGCCAGGCATCAAAAGTAATGAAGTAAAGGATTTTTTAAATATAAATTCAGAAAATACAGAACTTTATTAAGGTGTTGTGAGTGGGTGGTTAAAGAGATATCATTATTTTCTTTGAATAAAATGAGCTTGCATGGATGAGGACAAAATATCTCCAGTATTTCATGTTGTGGTGGTTAAGCTGTGCTTGCAGTTTCCAGGTGATATAAAAACAGTGCTGCAGGTCTTCTCAGCTGGAAAAAAACCTGGGAAGCAAAATGACTGCTTAAAGAAATGTAAGGAGGATATAAAGAGCATAAATATACATAGGGGTATGCAAAATTCTTCCTGGTTTTGATAATGATAGAAATCTCATTTCTTATATAACTGAGGGACTTTGCATACATAATCATACACATAATAGAAAACTTGCAGATTAAAGTCCTTGCTGGAGTCAAATCCTATAGATAGACTTTTTATTGTTATAGTGAATAGACCAATCCAGGTGGCTGAAATCATCTTTCTGAAAGTTGGATGTGTTCCCACAACAAATGCTCTGGTTTAACCATGATGTAACACAGATACATCAAGACCTTTAAACCTTTAAAGCAATATGCAATTTCATTTTCCTTTTTCCTTGGCTAAAAGTTTACCAGGATCAATCTGTTATGCACCATAAAATTTCAGGATTGTGACTAATCTTAAAGATAGATTTAAGCAGTGTTATTATGGTTGACTTGTGGAAATAGAGTGAGAGCATAAGAAACGACCATGGGGCAATATTTCATTTGGGTAAAGACTGAAATGCCATTGGATTGATAAGTAATGTAGCGTATATATTCTAAAGAATGATAAAATCAATTTATATTGATGATGTAGAAAATGCAGTTTGGCATGTATAAAGAAGTGCTTTCCAAATACATGACCTCTCTTAAACCAAGTGTGTTAAAAATTTCACAGCCTTACAGGTTCATGTACCCCTGGTAGACAAAAAAAAGCAGTGCTGAGTCTGCCAGAGTTTCACAAGTGCTTGACCTTGATGTTTATTCAGATATTCTCAAGTCTACAACTTCAGTTCACTTGTCCTCTATATGATTTCATCTACTGTGACAGAGCTGTTTGCTGAAGTATTCTTGTGGACTTCTCCTAAACAATTGTCATTCTGAATAGCTCATGGCATGGCACTCCAGAGTAATACCCTTCTATTCAGAAGTGATGCTTAAGGAGAAGAGAAGGATTCCAAAAGTGCTGTATACCCCCTACTGAGACTGAAAGATTGTGGCAGAATCCCTCTGAAATTAATGTTTTATCTTAAGACCCTTCATGATAAAAGCTGTTCTTTTTTTTTTCGATTGTCCGACCAGATTTCAAATGGCCATTGTTCTCAAATAATACTTTATTTTGCAGTTACTGTTCCATTTGCTTCCTTCCCCACATTTCTATACCACCAAACAAAAGGATCAGAATTATGCTATATTTTTCTGTAAGAAAAGACAGACTTCAATGCAAGGTAAAACCAAAACCAAAAAACCACACCTATACAACTTTAAAATTTTTTTGGGGAGCGTAACCCAAATTTCCTGTGTTGGTTTACTGCACATACATGTTGACTGAAATGTGTTTGGATGAACAGTCAATTTTTTTTATTTGCTGTGTTGTGAAGGACTATTTATAAAGGAGAAAACTGGAATTCTCCAAGTATAGGAACTGAATATTTAATATTAAAATTGTATAAACTCACAGTAGACTGTAATTTAACAGAAATTCAAGAAGGTAATACTGCATTGTGCTAAAAATAACCTTATTGTCATCTGGATTAAGAGTATGTGTAATTAAGAAAAAATTGCAACCACATCTGAGTAATTGATTTTAATCAGTCACTCAGGCCATGTGCCAGAGTCAGCAGACAGATGTATATATATTACCTCTGTAGTTATTATGTTGGTTTCTAGATTTGAGAAAGGGTTTTTTTGGTTGGAACTGAAAAATATATGAAAAAGGAATGCAAGAACAATGGTTGTCTACAGCCCAGGGGCTTACACCTGCTAAGATATTTGATTGGTTGACAAGGAGCTGAAAACCAAAATATTTTGGTGCTGTCAGCAGTTGAGCTAATCCCTCCCCCATAGGACAGGCTCTCAGCAGTGCTCTCTGGGAAATGTAATCTGGTTTTGGAAGCTTACACCATGCAAAACAAATTTCTAACTAATGTGTCCTAGAGGATGGTTACATATTACAAGAATCCTTCCTCCATCCTGTTCTCCTGGTGGATTGTGGCAACATCCATTTCCCCTCATTCCTCATTTCCCCTCATCCTGCTATGATGTGCTCTGTCATATGAAATACGGGTACCTTGCCCATTGTGGTGCTTCATGGTGAAGATCATTAATGAAAATATGCAGTTCACTATTAAGACTTCAGGTAAAGTTGTGTAGCCCCTGTGATCAGGAGGCAATGGTACTGATTTGGTGCTGCTAAGAATAAAGGAGTTGTTAATTCAGTTATAAAAAAGGATATTTTTGCATTATGATCCCTATTTTGCAGTTTCCTGCCCATAATGACCTATGCAGATTTCTTTACCTTTTCATTATCTGACAGTTGACTGACTACTGTTTGTGGCAGACCAAACTCTAAAGAGAGAAAGTTATGAATCCCTCCTCTCTCCAAAAGCAATATTTCAGAGAACATATGGGATCTGCAGACCAGATTCATACTTCTCTGATCTCTAGTCATTCTTCCTGATGAAGTACTGGCACATCAACAAAACCATCATAAAAAGTAGCAATGTTGTACTTTAAAGTGCCAGTTCTGTGATGTGTCACTGGTACCCAGGTGTAATTAAAAAAAAAAGAGTGAGTGTGGATATGCTGTGATTAGATTTGATCTCACCTAGTTACACAGCTTTAATGAATTTCACTTTGATTTACCTCCAGATGTAGAAGTGAAGCAGGTCTAGTCCTCGGCAGAAAAGAAGGAGGCAAGTGAGCAAAGCTGGCTCTTCACAGTAGCTTAATGAAAACTGAATTCAGTCACCCCAGAAATGAGAAGAAAATAAGAGATATTCATCATTCAGGCCTCTTCCTTCCTGGTGAAGGCTGGAGCTCTCCATGTATCCTGTGAGGGCTGCCAGGCTCCCATACAGCACAGGCAACACCAAGATGATGCAGCTGGATTGCCCCCATCCTCCATCTCATAACCTGCTGCTGAGTCTTGTCAGCACCTGTGTTGTGTGAAAAGAGTATGGTGGATGAAGGTATGAAAGGTCAGCACCTCTGTTAGCACTGCTCCCCCCTTCCCCTTGGGAAATGCTCCATTGCATTCAACCTTTGTAATTTAGAACAATACAAAATATTAAAATAAATACGATATTGTCAGATTATGAAGTATCAAGAACAGCCTCATGCATCCTGAAAATGAATAAATTCATTTTACTTTATATAGCATTTCTTGACTAAAAAAATGCCTCAGTCTATACTCTTACTTGAGCTGGGCTTTAGGAGATATATAAAACACAGTGTCTGAAGACCCTTGTGATTAGCTGTAAGCTGGCTATATATTAGTTTCCTAACACAATTCCGTTACTGCACAATAATTTACAAGTCTAGGCATAATAATATGGTCTCTAAAATAAGCTCTTGTGTGTGTGTCAGAAATGCCTTAGCAAGAACTGTAGCACTCTTGGTGTGCTGCAGTTGTAGTGACAGTCAATTTTTAGGCAATCCTCCCAGTTAAAATTACTCTGATCTCTACAATCCATCTGCTAGACAGATGGACAGTTGGTAGTTCCTGGAAAGAGGTCACTTGGTCTGTTCAGCCTGGAGAGAGGAGACCTCACTGCAGCCTACAACTTCCTCATGAGGGGAAGAGGAGGGGCAGCGAATGGTCTCTTCTCTGGGGCGAGCAGTGACAGGACCCAAGGGAATGGTCTGAAGTTGTGTAAGGGGATGTTTAAGTTGGATATTAGAAAAAGGTTCTTCACCCAGAGGATGGTTGGGCACTGGAACAGGCTCCCCAGGAGAGTGGTCACAGCACCAGTCTGACAGAGTCCACGAAGTATTTGGACAGTGCTCTCAGGCACATGGTGTGACTCTTGGAGATGGTGCTGTGCAGGGCCACGACTTGGACTCGATGATCCTTGTGAGTCCCTTCTAACTCAGCATATTCTCTGATTATGTGAAAATGTTGTCACTACACCATTTCTCTTATGTTCTGGCTGTTGTGGCTCCATTGCAGATGCAAACTAGGCAGAAAGCTGATACCCCCATCCAGATATTTCCTTGTTGTAACAGCGTATTCCAGTTGGGCTGGAATAATTTTGATGGATCTTATCCCCAGTCCAGACAAGAGTCTGAAAGAGCAGTAGTGGAAGTTCTGACATCATGCAGGAGTCAGTAACAGACAGAGATCTCTTCAGGTGCAATTTACAATCCTCCATCTCCTCCTGAAGCTCACAGGCTACCTGCACACACGGCACAAAATCATTACTGCTAAAGAAGCTCTCTTAAAATATCCGGGGCAAAATTATCTGCCAGAACAGTTTCTGTCCATTCATTAAAGAGTGACAAGCATTAGTAAAAGCCATAAGATCCTGCTTTCACTAAGACTGAGTGTCCTTGTTCCAGATCCATGGGGTAGATCAATCTGGAGGCCAGTCAGTTATGGAATCCCTGCAATGGGATGAAACAACACTTGGAACATTATGCATTTATTGACTCCAAGACAGAGAGGAATGGCTCCATATAAGCAAACAGCTGAGGGATAGGTCTGTAGCCATTGGAACCTTGCACTGCTTCAGTTACCCCAGTGGATCTCCTCTCAATTTCTGAAGTCATTAAAACAGCTGAAGATTTCAGTATTTATTTGGAATAAAAAGATATTGTAGTAACATCAAGAAGCTGTGGTAGGGTAAATGATTCAAAAGGCAGCCTGTGAGCTGGGTGATGACAATAAAAAACACCTGGTACAACACTTATAGAAGGAATCACTAGAATGCTTAAGGGCAGAATTTGTATGAAGAAGCTGCCTGGTGACATCAGGTAAATATTTATAGAATAACACAAAACATTTCCAGAATTGCTGTAATGGCACAAAAGACAATTGTTTTTCAACCTTTATGTGTGCCACTTAGCTTTATTGGTGCCAACAGACCTAAAGAGTAGTTTCAGACGCCTGAGAAATAAGGTCTCTTCCACAAGTGACCCACAAATAAGTGAAAAGCTCCTCTGATAGAGTGCCAGCCCTGAGTGTGAATGCTTGTCTTTTTAAAAACTGAAATGATTTGTATCAAACTTCCCCTTTTGATTTCCCTCATGAAACATTAGGAGGAACACTAGTACCCAGGGGGAAAGATAAAGACAGCTGTGCTGGCATTTAAGCTGGCAAAACACTGCAGTGGGAATACACTGCCCGGGAGAAATTTATGAAATATGCGTATCCAGATTAAGTATATCCTTTTTATTGTTATGGACTGTCTCTGAAGCTGTTTGAAATGTTTAACTGCTTACAATTAAATGAATGTGTTTGCCTTTGGGAAGGCTTCACATGAAACCATGGAGCCAATCAATAAAAATTCACAATAGAATTTGAGAAAAGTATTAGCAATTAGTCAATATGTGTAATAATTTATTTCAGTTTTCCTAATCAGTCGTGAGAATAGCTAATGTATGTGCTAATATCTTATGTCCCTACTGCTATTTCTACTTACCAGGAACATTTTATGAATATTGTCTATTTTTTTTAATAGTTATTACATACATATAGAACTGGAATTCCTTTCCAGGGAGTGTACATCCATTCTAAGAGCAGACATTCATGTAAATGTGTTGAAAATGGTTTTACAACTTGTTTGTTGTCACATGTTTGAACTGATAAAAGCTCAACCTGATTTTATTCCACAAAATTTTTGATAAATGGCAGTTGGTAGTCTGGCATTCACTGGATGTTGAGAATTAAAAGATGTGATAAAGAGTTCTATATTGCGGTGCCACTGAGTTGGCAGGCTGGCAGGATAAGCCAAAAGAAACTAGAAATGTAGGGGGAAAAATATAAAAAAATATATATTTAATTTTGATTAGCTGAGAGTTATAGAAGGATACTGTAACCTCTGCTAGGCAGTGTTCACCTGTGGGTCACAAAATGGGAGTGTGTGGGATGATTGTACTGGCAGGAATCAAATCTACCATGATTACAATTGCTTAAGAAACTATCAGGCTTCTGTCAATAAATACTGTGACATCACTGGGCATAATGAATAATTATGAAGGCATTCAAGTTGGTCAAATCAATCAGAAAAGACCCCTTATTTCAGCATCTCTACAAAGTTGGAGTGGACCCTGATCAGCTCCTGGAACATCAACATCTGATTGCTGCTCTTCTCTCTTTCCCCCAGCTGTGATTCCTTTTTCTCTGTTTTGGTTGTCTTTCTCTTCTTGCACTTGCAAGGGATTTGACTTAGCTCCTCTCCACCCAACACGTAGAAGCACTATACCACTGTATCTCTGTATGTAGAGGTGGTTAAAATATGTATTTTTCAGCTGCTGGTTTGGCCCCACTACCCGATCTGTGTGCCTCCAATAGGAAGCCTACAAAAGAGAATGAGCACTAGAGAGAGCACGAGGCTTTCCCCAGATTTCCTCTGGGGTTTGGGGTGTTGTTTTTTTTTTTTTTTTTTTTTGTTTTTTTTTTTTTTTGTTTTTGTTTTTGTTTTTGTTTTTGTTGTTTTTTTTTGTTGTGAACACAAAGCTTGTTCTGTCTTCTGGGAAGCATATGGCACTCCAGTAACGGGAATGAGAGCTCCAGATTGGATATTCTCAACCTGTGTCCTGTGGGATGCTGGAGATTGATGGAGTATTATCAAGAGCTCTGGGAAAGTGCTTTAAATGAGATAATCATCTGAAAATATCAATTTCATTGTCAGTGCATCCATCTTCTCTGGAAAACTGCTGGTAGGCCCTGCTGGTGTAAAAGTGTCACTTGCAGCAGGGCTTCAGCCCTTGACTCTGTCTTGTGCATTGGAAGATGAGATAAACTCTTATGTTAAGGTCTTACCATTTTACCTTGAAAGATGCAGTGGCAAGTCTAGCTGACCTTCTTTCTCAGGAACTTCTCCAAAACTGAATGGATGTCTATTCATATCATAATCTTTTGCTTTTATACACGTGGGAGATGGCCTTGCCCTAGGGTGTCAGCAACATACACAAGAGACTGCAATGCTTGGGGAATAAAATGCATTATTTGCAAAGAGGGCTGCTTGTTGTGGAATCACTTTAAAGCATCCCTGCATAAGTAGTAAGTGGGATTGTGTTTCCTCAGGTCAATCTGATTTGCATAATTCAAAATACAATTTTTCTTCTGAATATGAGAAATCTTCCTACTATAAAGAAGATGGGAAAAAGAGAAGTGTACCTTCATTGTGCTTTCTCTTCCTCTCACAAGTACTTCAAATGCTCCTACACCCAAGTGAGATGCCTTTGTCTCATCCTTCTTAAGTATCCAGGTGGACTATGTTCTGGTCTGGCAGACTAAGCAGTCAAGAGAATCCATCTAACTGAT
Source organism: Aphelocoma coerulescens (assembly GCF_041296385.1). Lineage (NCBI taxonomy): Eukaryota > Metazoa > Chordata > Aves > Passeriformes > Corvidae > Aphelocoma > Aphelocoma coerulescens. The sequence goes on from NC_091015.1 coordinate 128,994,575, forward strand.
AAGAAATTTCAATAGTTTACAGCAAAATACTGTCACAATTCAGGCAAACACTACCTGCCACTGGATCTTCATTTTCTAAATCGGGGTTGTCTTGCCTTTCATCTGGTTTTCTGTATGTACTCACCTGTTCGTAAAAATGTATTCACTGTGAGACCACTCATGTACATTTATTTAAGACAAAGATATTTGTTTTTCTGTAGCATCATGGGTAGAAATGTATACAATCTCAATACACCATTTTAATTTCTGTGATAATATTGGTGGGGGTTTTTTTAAGAATAGACAGAAAGAAACAGGATGTTAATTTAAAATACACAAACTTTCACATAAGCAGTTTTCTAAAACACATTAAAAGTAAATGTTATTGTCTAATTTTCTTTTAGATGGCTAATTCTTCAGATCTTGTGCAATAGTATCAATAATGTATTTAGTTTCTTGGATAAGATAATGTTCTGTAAAATTAAAAATTCAGAATTGTATATTTGAGAATTGAGATTTTACAGCTGGCTTTTTGGCAGAAAGGGACTAGGGCTTTTGTAAGAGCTCAACAATATAATCTTCATAAAATTAAGGGATTTCATAACGGTTCATTTGCTTGAGCTATTTCTAATACACTAGGACTTTATCTACGTGGTGAAAGCAGATGTGAACATGATAGCCTATAGTATATTAAAAAATGGCAAACTCTATTCAGTCTCCAAAAGTTGTTGCACAGGCACAAAGCGTAAGCAGTACAAAGTCAGGAACCATTTCCTTATGAACTAATGAGGTTTCATTTTGCCCTATTTTCACCTGCCAGAGGGAGAGCTAGAAGTTGTCCATTGGCGAGACAACTGAAAGCTTTTGGCATGAAGACAGATTAGACAAGCCCTTATCAGGAGCCTGGTAGTGCCAGGAGAGAGTGAAAGGGAGATGAGAGGTGACAAATTATGCTTGGTCCTGACCTAATGCAAAATCTTCAAGGTTTATGTTTCTGTGATACATGTACTGATCTGTGAAACAGCTCAGAAAATTGCTTTGAAAACAAGGGAGCAATTGTTATTTAGCTTACCTACTACATCATCTGGCAGGCATGGGGTGGAGAGAACAAACAGCTGGGAAAGGGTGATTTTAAAATCATTCCCCTATACTGTTCTTCCTCCCTTTACTAGGAGTTCTTGGGAACTCTCCAGTTTGAAATCGTGTGCAATCAAGATTTGGTGTTGATGTTTCCCCTGATTTGATGAGATTATCAAGGCACACCTGGATATATAACAGTGAGTGTTCTCCCAGTTTTGTGTTTCATGAAGTCCAAAGGAACGCACAGCTAAGTTCAGCTTCAGCTGGATCTGCTTCCATGGTTTTTTAGTTTCTCTGTTGGATTTAAGCACTCTGTACATCTTTCCTTTTTCTTCCTAGTACTTGGGCTCGCTTGTTGAGTCTCACCCTTATTTCACTTCCAACTCTGATTTAATCATTCTGAACTGACTCCTTGCCTCATGCAGAGCTGGGCTGGCCTCAGTGGCACTTGGCTGTGCTTGGCAGATGATCAATATTTTTGATCAGAGGCTGCTTGGAGCACCAATGATCCCCTTGGGTACTGCTGTGCTCTCTCTTGTGTCAGGAATTCCCTCTAAGCCAGGCTCATGTGCTGTGTACACCACTGCAGCTGCTTCCCCAGGCTCTCAGCAGATAAGAGACACAAACACATTCAGTGCATGCCCCTGCCAGCCATACCCTGGCAGCAGGGCAGCCCAGGAGCAGACCCTGGGTTGGGCAGTGGGAATCAAGCCCAGGGCACCTCCCTGACAGGCTTCATCAGCAGGCACAGATGCCTCTGAACTTCTGCAGAGACTCATAACACGGCTCCTGGCTGCAGCCCAGACAGAGCAGCCACCAAGAGCTTAATGGGTTTTCTCTGCTCCTGGGTCGGCTGAAGTGATCAGACATGCTTGGGTGACCAAGGAGTCTTCAGGAAATGTGTATGTAAGAAAGAATGCTAAATATTTCAGATATGAGTTTTATCTAGCTCCAGAAAAAAGTCAGTTTAGGAATACTCTTTTGCTTACTTTTCTTTTTTCAGTTTTTATTCCCAAGAGCTACCAGAGGCAGTTAAAGCAGGAATTATTTTCAAATGTGAATCACCACTCACCATATGGCTTGAAGTTGGAAATAAGCTTTTAATCATACTCCCATGTAAAAACACTATTCAGAAAATTCAGAATTCTTTTTCTTGTATAGAATATAATTCTTAACCCAAACTAGAAATTACAGAACAAAGACACACACAAACACACATGCAAAACACTGACTTTTTCTTGTCCTACATTTAATCTCCTGTTCCTGAAAACTTGAATTCTTTGGGAAATAATCTTCAAGAACATAAGTATATGCTGTTCAATCACACATTTCATTCAGTCAAAAGAAGTTTGGGGTTTTTTTCATTAGTCTTGCAGATTGCCTTAGTTAAGACTAAAGAAACTTATGATCTTTTAAAGGAAGGAAAATGTTTCCACAATTCACTTTTTACATTATACAAACATGCAGAATATATATTTGGAAAGCATTGTCTATTTTATCACTTTTTTACCCTCAGGACATGGTAGCCATGGTCCAGATGAATATGGATGAGGTGGTGGATACAGGCACGTAGGGCTACCTCTATTACCTGTGATCTGGGCTCCCTGTGGACACTGCTGTGAAGAGCACATCAAAGCTCAGGTTCCCTACAGAGCCTGTGCAGCTGTTCCATGCCCTGCTAGGAGAGAATGGGCTGCATGTTTATAAGAGAACTGCTAGAAGGCTTCATGTAAGACAATGTGGAATATGTAACAGAAAATTTTATGTAGCCCATCCAGAGAAAAGCTGGCAAGAGCTCAGGTGTTGCCATATCCCAAGATCTGGGGCTTGTCTGGCATGAGGACCTCTGGGAGTAAACTATGGAGTAAATGATCAAACTTCTGTGACTGGGTTTAAATTATTTCAGTGATCCTGTAATGCTACTTAATACTAACAAAAGATAGTATCAGTAAAGATTAAAATGAGGTTGTTAATAGAAAACATCAAGAGACTGAAAAGACACTCAAGCAAATTTGCTTAAGCATTTGAACAAATATTGGAGGATATTCAATACAATGTTCATTTTCTTTTTTCGTTCCCAGAATGAGAGGCAAATCTCACGGAAGTGCCGGTCCATTGAGTTTATAATCATGGAATAAATTGTGTTTATCTTATTTGGAAAAAGAAATGGTTTTAAAAAGAATCATATAGACAAGATAATCTAATAATTCAATGCTTACTGCTATAATTCTCTGAATTGTTTTTTTAGGGTTTTTTTGTTTGGTTGGTTGGTTGGTTTTTTGTTTTGTTTTGTTTTGTTTTGTTTTTTCTAGTTCATACTTCAGTCCTTAGATTAAATAGCCAGGATAATTTGATTGCAAAACAAAATTGAAGTCCTCTGAAGCAAAATCCATGTGGAGTTTTCTATTAAAAGGAAAACAAGTTCTCAACATTGCAGTCTGACATATCCCAGTCTTAAAAGTGCTCAACTGCTGTCATTGAAAATACATCAATAGAAAACAGGTACATCAATGTTATGTGAAGGGCTATAGGTTTTGGTAAGGCACATGCTTTACCTCCTTTTAAGCCAGCACCAGTTTTACAACTTTGCCAGCTGTCTCCTTTCACTTTTCATATTGGCAGTTATTCATTAGAATAATAAATTTATCTAATGGTTTGGGTTGGACGGGACATTAAAGATATCTGGTTCCAGCCTCTCTGCCACAGGCAGGGACATCCTACTAGACCAGATTGCTCAGAGCTCTATCCAGTCTGGCCTTAAGTACTTCCAGGGGTGGGGCATCCACAGCTTCTCTGGGAACCTAGGTAAGATAATATTAATAGCTCATGGCTTAGTGAGTAGTTATACTTTAATGTTCATATATGACTACCTAAAAAAAAGCAGTGACTACTGAAGAAACTTCATAACTTTTTATTCAAAATTCTCATGTTGAAGAAGTCAAGTGAGAGAGAAGAAAGAGAGGAAAGAAAACAGAAGAAATGTTCCTCTGAAAGTTCAGTTTTGTCTGGGCTGTTGATGCAGTTTTCTTATACTCTGCAACACTAAGACATTGATCTGTGCTAGTCTTCATGCACAGTTTTAGTCTCAAGATATCTTTATTCTTCTGTTTAAAATCTAGAGATCTTAGAGGGTATTTTTCATGATGGAGTATGAAGCATTAAATGGCTCATGCAAGAAAATATATGCTTCCTCATATGAGGCTCATATACACATTTGAAGCGTCAGACATATGTCAGTAAGGAATATGCAGCACAATGTTATTTTTTTTCCCTTGATATTGAACTGCTGAACTTACTTCAAATTGTCCACCTACACTTGCATCTGTTCTAGGGTCCACTCTATTTTTTAAATTTCTCCCACCTGCAAGTATGGGCATATGTATGTCTCCTTTTTCTAAGGACAAAAAATTGTGTGGCTGGGGCTCTGCTTTCATCTGAGATGGAGGAGATGGACAAAATGCATTTCCCATCCATGTGCAAGATGTTTTACATTGTGTAACTGCAATGATAAGCAGTGGTCTGTCAGATCTGTTCAGCACAAAGAGAGAGAGAATGGCAGTGAAACTGTGGTATAACTTTTGCAAAAGCAGAAGCCTTTGGAATCTGTGGTTTTTGACAGCAGAGACTCCTGTGAAGATGGAGGGAAAACATTGAGTTGCTGTGCTGAAAAGCTCTCTGTCAGTACAATTAACCTCTTGGTCAAGTGTTTTCTGTATAATGCTGGGCATCTACACTCATGCTTATTTTGAAAAGTTTCATGATGCTTCCTTTCATGTATGAAAATATTTTTTGTATATAAAATGGGGCTAAAATTTTTTCAGTATTTCCAGTAACATCATGTAATTCATCCTCCATCTGCAGACCTGAATTTTTCAGATCTCAGGATGATCTAAAGTTGCTCTACTCAGTTTTCCTAGGATTCATCAGAAAGCCTGCACACAGTAATGATGATTACCAGATTTGCATGTGTCTAATAATTTTTCAGTAATGAGATTGTTCCTTCAAGAGAGTAGAAGAAAACTTACACTGAATTTTCCATTGCAAGCTTCATTGGCTCACCACTAGTAAGGGGCCTTCAATGTCAGGCTGCAAATCTCCCCAATAACTACGTGACCTTTGTCTCCTGAAAACTCTATTAACAATGTCTTTCTATACTCTCCTAATTTTCTTCAGATGCTCAAAAAATTTCGTTCTAAGTTCAAGTACAAGTCAGTCACAGTTTGAGCAAGTTTCAGTACCAAAGTTTCTCTCCGTAAGAAAGTCCAAGAAGGAAAATCTTCACTGACCTCACTGATCATTCTCTTTCATTGCAGGCAGGATGAATTCATCTTTTTCTGAAAATTATTTGCCTGCCCAGCTTTTGTTAGAGTCAGAACTACCAAGCTTGGCAAACCCAGCACAGGAAGACCTGGTGTGTTCCTGGAGTCCGACTGCACAAGGTCTCCATGAGTAGTCGGTTATATTAAAGACATATCAGCCTCTGTTTGAATCCATAACTGATGCTTATTTGTGTTCTGGCTATTTGTCCAGGACTTCAGCATTATGACAGCTGAGACTAGCAGGTACCCAGAAAATTGAGCCATTTCATGGAGCTTTAGAGGGGGCTTTGCTGCTACAGGAGAGGGACAATTGCTGAATTTGTCTGTACTTCAGATTTTTTTCTTTTCACTTTTCTTCTGGGAAAAGCAAACCTTGGTTTAAAAGGTTCATCAATAATATTAAATACTGCTCATCTATCTATTTGGTTTTCACACAGTGGTCTCTGCTGTTGTAGTAATCCTATCTCATCACAGCATCGAATTTCTCTTCCTCCTCTATAATTATATCATCTTTCTTAATAGTATTGCATATATTTTTATAAACCCTGAAGGCACTGTTAGAAACAGTCTAAACTTGACTAGGAGGAGACATAAATTCTAAGTAATATTTTACACTGGCAGGAAAAAAGCTCTAGAGAATAAAAAATAGTGCTGAGATACAAAAGTGGTCCATAGGGAGAAATTTTTATCAGCATGTGGGGGAAGTATCATAAAGAGAAAACCTTTCCTAAAAATCTTTAATACATCTGGAGCATTACAGCACTCTGAAATTTAACTTTTCCAAAATGACATACAGCTTTTTATAAGACAGATAAATCTAATCCTGCTAACCTCTGGCTGATTCTCTGTGCAGCTCATGGGAACAGATGTCAAGATAAACTCATGCATCTTTGTCTTGCATTGTATCTCACTGAGGTGGAAGACCTCACTGTGGCATGCCCCAGAGTACCAGGAGGCCAGTGTTGGAGCAGAATTTCAGTGATGCAGAGGTCATACTCTCTCTCTCTGCACCTGAAAGGGCTAAACACCTACAAAAACATGCTCAGGGTTGGAGTGTTTTAGATTAAATCACATTGCAGAGTGTTTCTCTCTCTGGGCACGAGAGCAGCAGAAACATTATGATGACCTCCTAGATAAGAAGTACTTTTTCTTTTTAAGTGACATTATGTATTAGCTGGTCCTTTCAAGGACACAATTTTTAGTAGGGCTTTAAGTAGCTGTCTAACACAAACAACTTGCCTGGTGTGAGACCTGGATTATGCAATTTTATTGCACAGCGCTTCCTTGCAGCTTTCAAAAGAGAATTTTTGAACCACAGTGGTAGCAAATGCTGTAACAAAGGCTTAAAGGGAGTTATCTACTCTCAAGCCAAGGGTGAAAGTCTGGAAAAACAGTCAGTGTTCAAAAAAAAAAAAGGAGTAGATGGTTAAAAATGAAGTTTTAAACAGCTCTTCTCACCACTGGTCAAAGAATGAGAAGCTGGATCAAAATGTACCATGAGAAACAATATTAGCCTTTCTACATACCACTTTCTATTCTCTGGGCATTTGAAAGGAATTATATTTCATATTTCAAATTATCAATTTTATGCAGATAAACGCCTTTACGTTATTAGCACCATTTGAAGCAGCCTTAGTGAAAATTCAGCTCTTTCTCTATTTCCCAGGTGGCAGGTTTTGGGAGGAGTAGGAAAAGGAAAGGGGACAAACATAGTTATAAAAGAGAAAAAAGGAATGCAAAAGCCACTGTCTCTTCTCTCAGACTTACTTCTCATGTTAGAGTGTATCCAAAGGTTAGATTAAATAATCTTTTTCACCTAACAGGAAAATTGGTATAAACTCCCAGAAGCTAAGCTTAGAGAGCTACAACAGTAGTCTTTTTGCCATATTAAGAAAAATTAAAGAATCTATTTCTGTGCTGCTGGAGCCAAATTCATGTCTGAAAAGTCAAAGAATGACAGAAAAATATACTTATAATTAGAACTGTGGGTAATGGACATTCCTCAAGCTTTTCAATGCTTGAAATATTTTAGCAGGTGGCATCACTTTCTCAGAACTCAGGATTCAAAATTAGAGACATCTGAGATGTAAAGTATCACTTAAAGCCAGCCTCCTACCTCGGTTCCTGTTTTAACACAGTAATCTTACCAATTCCAACCATGGTGTACAACTGTGATAGCTATGGCACTTTAAAAATACTTATACACAGAAAACCTGAAGATCCTTACTTGTCCAATGATCTCTGATGACTCAGTGTACAACCTCTACTCTAAACCAAACCAAAAACTAAACAAACAGTAACAAATAAAATATAAAAAAAGTTTGACCCATCACTGCATATGTGAGCACATACTTCTATCAGTCCACTGTTTGCTTGAGTCATTCTTGTCTGTATGAAACTTCAAGCTATTAAAATCTCCCGAGCAGATGCTACTAACACAGGGAGCAAACGTAGTTTAGGAACAGTTTAGAAAGCTGTGCTCCAAAGTTATATCTATTTATACCTTTATTTTGGGAGAACACTAATATGATTCACTGGAGTACCTTGAATGATGAGTCATCAGAACACAATGACAGAAGAATTATGTTTCAAAGAAAGCACAAATGTTAAGCAATGACAATTTAAAGAAATAATAGTATGGTAAGAATGATACATGTTACACATACAGGCAGTTACATTCCTGAATTCTCATTAAGGATCAGGTTTTGCTGTTTTCTGCACTGACTATCACCACAATTAATGAGACTGTTTGCAGAGTTGCTTTCTATCAGAGTCTCTAAATCAGGATTTTTTAAATCGGTTTCCCCATAGGCCGTGATCAGTGTTATTTTTTAACTATTTCATGGTGCTTGGAGATTCCATAGTGATAAAATGCCCAGTATTGCATTAGTTAACACTAATCCAACTGGGAGTTCATTGCTTCCGATTGCATTAATTTCTTTTCCATGGCCATGACTTTCTCAGATGGAAAACATGGAAGTAGAGTGGTAATAAGGTCCTAAGCATGCGAGCTAGGGAGAGGAGCAAAGAGAAAAGGAACAGAACACTCGTGGGTGTTGAATAAGGTTTGCACTCAAGGTTAATTTTGAACCTTTGAATTCCATGGAAGTGGAAGTTCACATTCTCCATTATGTAGGATGTAGACCCTACCCTAGCTTTTAAGTGCATCCCCATCTGCAGTATGGTCAAAAGTACATATTTCTCTCACCCTTTTGTGTTCTGGCCACAAGCTTGGTCAGAGCTTCATAAGCTCAGAAGATGCATCTTCAGGAAAAAGAAAACATGGAATTAAAATATGCTGTTTCTCCAAATACGTTGGTCAAGTTGCTCTGGGAGGCTCTGGTGACTGAAGTTTTGGTGGAAGGGAAATTAGGTTTACTAAACCAAAAGGAGGTTTTCCCATATTTCTTTTCTGCTACTCTTTCCTCATGGAAAGGGAAAAATGTCAGAGTATGCATGGGAGGTTGAGGTTGTTAGGGTTAGGACTGACAGATGAAGGCAAGGTGAAGCCTGAATTACTTTCTCAGTTTGTTTCTGAAGAAGCAGACTCATTACTAAGGTAAGCAGACTCATTACTAAGATAGGCAGACTCATTACTAGGTAGAAAAGCCTAGGCTGGCCAAGGAGATGCTGCAGTGGCTGCAATGTGCACAGCAGTAACCCAATGTCCTGGCCACCAGCATAGCACAGCAGTAGGCATCTGCAGAAAGAGGTTAAGCTCTTAGTGATACTCCCCTGCAGTATTGCCTCCCAAACCTTTGTGATTCGTGTCTCTCTCTAAAAGAGCGTGGCACAGAGCTCAGAGCAATCACTTAGCTCCTCACTCCTGAGACTGGTTTTGTAGCTTGCCCTGAGTTCATAGCAGTCACAGCTGCACAACGAGTGGCCTGGAAGTGAAATGCTCTGGAGCTGCTGGGGATATTCCCTGCAACAATCTGAAGACCAGGATGAACAAATTTTCAGTGTGTAAAAGGAGAACAGGAGAAGATGGAGAATATCAATTCCCAAATAATTGTCCCTGGAATTTGTTAGCTAAAACCCTCAGCTCACCTTAGGAAGCAAGATATGATTTGTTCTCCAGAAAAGTGTGAAATCCTGGAGGAAAACCCCTTCCAGTCCCCATGTCTAGTCAGTGGGTTAATCACAAAAAAGAGACAGAACTCAAAGTTTTATTTCCTGGTACCACTGAGTGGCCCACACTGTGGTCTATCTCTGCTGCTTCAAAGGAAGGCAAGTGAATAAAACTCAAGAGCTTTGTTATACCTCAGGAGTGCAAAAAACCTTCCTAGGCTTGCAGCTGAGCAGCAGAGCACTGAAGCATGGAATTAATTATATACACTCATTATTTGTTTTGACAGTGCAACAAAGATCTGATAGCAAAGGCTTTATTCAGTCAGTTGAACTATTCAAAAGGTGCTACTGCATTCATGGAGCTCTATCTTGAAACAAAAAAGGATTCTTATTATTAAAAAATAAGAATTAAAAGCTTACTTTGGTAAGAATGATATGTGTTAAATTAAAAAGCTGCTCCAGAGCCTTCACTACTGGGATAATTTGAACATCCTGATACCAGCCTAAATTCACTCATGCTTGTCACATACTCATGTGATGTTGCAGAAAAAACTGTCCTTTAATTGAAATAAAGTCTTTTCTTCCCATAAAACTGTTTCCTTGGAATGTGTTTAGAGACTGTCTCTTCATTCTAGGTTGCTTAACTGGCTTTGCAAATGGCAGACATCTGCACAGCCAAGCATCCTACCAACCTTTTGTCTTTGGGTTTGTTTGAATTGATATTTTCTGAGCAGAGATGTCCCTCACAACCTGCTTTCTGTCCCAAAGAAACAGAAAGACAGCCAGTTTCTTTGACTCTCTGTTTCTTTTCAGTCCCACTTTCACCTGTGGGGAGTGCTTCTATAGCAGAACAGGAGTGTCTGATGCCCTTTTTATGTAAAAGCTACAAGGCAAGAGAAAAATGCACTCCACAAGTGAAAGAGACTATTTACAGCACCTTGTAGTGACAGAACAAGGGGAAATGGCTTCAAACTGACGGAGTTTTAGATTAGATATTAGGGAGAAATTCTTCACTGTGAGGGTGGTGAGGCACCGGAACAGGTTGCCAAGAGAAGCTGTGGATCGCCCAAACCTGGAAGTGTTCAAGGCCAGATTGGATGGGGCTTTGAGTAACCTGGTCTAGTGGAAGGTGTCCCTGTCCTTGGAAGGGGATTAGAACTAGATGATCTTTAAGGTCTCTTCCAACCCAAGCCATTCTATAATCCTATGATACTGTACAGAATAACCTGCTATAGTTCCAAGATTTACACTGAGTGTAGGAAGAGCTGGGGTTTTCTGCTGGCCTTTTCCATAAGCATTTAATCATTCTCTTGGGTTTCTTTAGTTGGTTGTTTTGTTTTTGTTTTTTTTTCCAGAAAACCAGCACCTATTAAAAGGCAAGTAACTAAAAGTAATCATGTTGCTGTTGATCATATGTCAGAAGAAAAAGAATCAATTTTTAAAATGTTTGAATTGAAAGCAAAATATGGAAATGGTGAGGCCTTGATTACATCTGTATAAATCTATTCCAGCTGTAACAGTGACAGTTCATTGAAGGGTTATATTCTGTTAACCCCATATTTCACAGTGCATCCTTCTGTTCTGGCCTATCTCTCTCTCTTGACATATTCTGCCTTTCCACCTCTCACATTCTGGTCTCTCCCTTGACCCAGTGTGCCTTTCCCTATGCTGCAGCTTCTAAGAAAGCTAAGGAATTTTTACTGAAAGCACATAGCACTGTTACCCTTGTACAGAAAGTTACTCTTAAATACATCCAAGGAAGAAGAGTCTATAATATCCTAAGGTAATTCTTTCCACCACAGCTCCATGGTGTCATACTCAGTGTTCTTTTTGGAAATCCAGAGAACTTTTTCTGTAAGTTGTCAAGAATTTTGGGGGCCAATACTGTTAAACAGTGTGTGCAACACCTTTACACAGTGTATACAATCAAGTCGAGTCACATAAGTATATTACAGCATGTGTTCACTAGGTCCAGTGAACTCCTCTGTTGTATGACCATTTTCACACAAGCATCTGCTATCAAGCAAATCACACCCCATTCCTCTCCTAGCTGGAATAAAAGTAAACTGGCCCATGTTGTCAGAAAAAACCCAACCAAACTAATCCCACTAGATTTCACAGACCCGTGTGTTTGCATGTAATCCACTCTTTTAATTGCCTCTTGATGGCAAAATCTTTAAAATCAATTATTACCACCAGGTCCTATCCTTTAGTAGTACATTAGTGCTCACGAAGACATTCTCATAGGCAGAACTGCTTTTTCAAGGTTCTTTTTTTCACCTTTTTCCTCTCTAGAAGCCACTTATGGCATGTGCTCAGCTGCATGCCATGGCATGAAATTTTCATGGAAGTTTCCAAAAGAAAAAAGGAAGATCCTCCTGTAAACCCATTGACATATCATAGTCTGTAGATAATTTTATATTTTGTGTAGTGATAAAGAAGGAATTGTTGGTTTCATTTAGCCATGGTGATTAGTCAGCAAGAATCTCTAATGTCATAATGCAAACACCTAAGTGGGACAGAAATGTCTGTTCTGGTTAAAGTATGAATACTCAGATGTAGTATTTTCACCATTAAATGCAACATGTGTTTAACAGTTTCCCAGAAAAGCAAAACCATTGGGGTAAATGATTTTTGTGATGAAAGGCTTTTCCTGGAGCTTAGTAGTAGCTTAGCAGTACTCTAGTGAAGGTTTGCCTTAGCAGAGACACCAAATGCATGAGTGATGTTCACTCCCCTGCAATGAGAAAGTAAAGCAAAAGTTGAATTGTTCTCCTATAAGAATTTTATTGTTAACACATCATGACGTGTGTATTAACATGCACACAAGGAAACCTTACTGCTTCATAATGAGTGAATTTGTACAAGACAGTTTGTGGCGTACTTGCCACTGAAGAAACTTCTCATCACAGCAGGTGAAGAGCAAAGTGGCAAGCATCATAACTGGATGCTTTTGATTTGAATCCTGTCCTTACATGACTTCTGATCATACAACCAGATCTGTTATAAAGCAGCACTCAAGAACATGGCAATTATTTGGGAGTCAAAAGCTTGGCTCAGGCAAACACGGGACTTGCAAGTGAAAGCTTTTCCTGATAATTCAAAATTTCTCACCCTGTAATGAACTTCTCCATCTAGTTAATATGTTAGTAAATGCATTATGTATTTCTATATTTATACTAGTCAATACATTAATCCTTTTATCCTATTTAAAATCTCCTGTATGTAATGGGCTTGTCTGTGTAGTTGTGGCCCTACAAGAAGTTTCACAGAGCTCCACTCTGCCTTTGTTCTTTGCACAGTGGTTTTATCCAGAATCTCCAAAAATTCTTGTCAGAGAAAGATGCATAGGAAGCACTATCAGGCTGGTGGTTATCTTTCAGCTGCAATCAGAATTGAACTAATTCCTGCTGTGGCTATAAATATCCCTGAAAAGCTTACTTTCACTGGAGTATTAATTGTCTGGAAAAGGACAAGGGTTATGCAGTTGGATTGTTTGCTCCAGTGGGAATCCAACAGTTTAATGGGAATGTAACAGGCAAATTTAGTTTTTCTATTACATTCAAATATTTTTTCCTTCTACATATTTAATCTAATTTTTTTTTCAGCTCAAACTCTTTGCTACACAGTTGTTCAAATAAATCTCCAACTCTCCAATAAAAATTGACTCTTTACAGTGGTTCTTTAAGTTGGATCTTTACCTGAACTAAACATTTGGCAGCAAAATGCAAAAAAATGTGCATTCATATATAAATTCTTCCCATCATCTCTCTACATCGAAATCTTGTCTGCTGGTGAACAGAGGTTCCTGCAACCAGGCTCAGCCCATGCCAAGGGTGATGGTTTCTGCTCCCATCAGAGGTTGGGGAGCACAGTCCCAATGTTCTCCTACACTTCTGACAGCAGGACAGTGGCTTCCTAGTGTCACTAAGTCAGGCTCTCAGCCAGGAGAGGCTCATACACACCCTGGTGTACTGCACATCATCTGTCAGCTTTTTATCCCTTCAGCTGAAGCATTTCCTTGGAAAAATTAGTTTTTGTAATTGAATTATAGCTTACACTCCATTTTATTTCTGTGTATCTACAGAAATAGTGCTGCAATTGAATTTTTGTGTCTTAGTATGCGTGCCTAAATAGACCTAACCTGGTGAAAGTATACCAAAGTCAAAAACTGTGAAGAAATTGAATAGTCAAGTACAGCAATTGCTTCAGATGTAGAAATTGCAGCATTTAGTAGATGACCTTGCAAGTTACATCTGTGTTCAGGTCTGTGTAGTTGGGACCATGAGCTGAAGAGCAGAGATCGTAGCACAGACAATGAATTTTTATTCAAATTGCAGGAGAAAATCTCTTCAAGACACTTGCGACCTTTTTATTTACTGACAGCTTTTATTTAAATTTTTCAAGACCAAAGGTGAATATTTACTGAACCCAGATGAAACCAGATATAAATTACCTTCCAGGGAAGTTTGTCCACTGCCTCTTTCAAATTTAACAAGTAATAAATTATTCTCCATCAAGCTCTTGTTCTAAAAATATCTTTTCCCAAATTACAACCAACTCATCTCTATGTTTGTTTTAAAAGTACATGTATTTGAAATACATTTTCCACATTTTCAAACCCCAGTTATTGTTTAAAACATTGAAAATATCTTTCATTATTGAGCATATCACATACCTTTCATTTCAATTTTCAAATATCAGAGTTGATGTCTGCAACCTCAGCTCTCAGAGGGCTTTTTAAAGTCTGTTGATTTCATTTATTCAAATTAATGGGACCTCTGAAATATTGGGAAAGGGATGCAGGTGTTGAATAGAAAAGCAAGGGCAACACAATAAGGAAAATATTGAAAGTGTCTATGTGTTTTAATCCTAGATACTAGACAATTAGTTTGTGCTGCTAAAGTATCAAATTATGTAGATGAAAATTTAACAAACTCCCCCTACTTTCTCTAAAAATAAATTTAAGCGATTTTTTATAGCCACACTTTTATCTCAAGGGAAAGGTTCCTTTGAAAAATAGAAACTGTTTAACTGACAAATGGTCACAATTTGCCACCGCTTGGACTTAATAAGTTCAAGAGACTAATTAAATTTCTATGTAGGAAAGACAGTGCTGGTATCATGTTCGTTTAAGCTGATAGATTTTGGAATGCACTTCAGAAATTTGAAGATTATCTTGCTTTTTTCTTCATTTTTCAGGTCACTATATTAGGAAAAATGGAAGTCTTGATCAATCCTTTCATATTCATGACATATGTCTTGATAGCATTTAAAAGTAAAATTTCAGTTGCTATTTTTATTTTGAAATACATTTCCCATTAACTCATTAGAAAATATTTAATTTCCGCCTAATGAAAACACACTTGAAGGTCGAAGCACAAACAAGCCCAGTCAGGGCTGAAATCCCTCCATCGCTCTCTCATTGCTCCTGACAGCATTAAGAAAGGGACAAAAGGCAAATGTTAATAATGGAGTGTCAGCCTCGATGCTTGTCACTAATATTGAATGTCCTTGCTCTTCTTTGTACTTTTATCAGTACCCTTACAGTCTTTTAAAACATTCTCTAAGAGAAGAACCTATAAGAGGAAAACTGCACAATGTCAGCAAACACTGTAATTATTTTGAGTTCATTATGAGGATTCTGAGGATCCCTTCAGATATTGAATCAAGCTCCAAAGTTGCATTCATCTGTCCTTGATGAACTCCTCCCTAATTTTGGACTGCTCCTTGAGGGAGATGACACTAAAAAGGTACATCACCAAAGGAAAAATCTAGGGAATTTATGGCCCATATGTTTTCCTAGAAACCATCAGAGATATTTGACCACTGCATGTTTTCATAGGAAAGGCCGAAGTTCCCTACCAATCTTCCTGCAGGTAAGCAAAGCTGGTCCAACAGCATTCAGTGCACTCTCACTGATGGCTTATTTTCATTTGCTGTTTGAAATGTCACCATCAAGTTAGCAAAAATAAAATATGACTAACAAGCAGTAGTGGGGATAAGTTAGTCACATCATTAGCCACCTGGACACTTAACTGGTCACCCCAACTCCGGTTGTCATTGGATCCCAGCTTCTGGCTACCAGAGGTGTCCCAGGAGTGCCAAGAGCAGAGAATAGGTTGTCTCTTCTCTGAGCTGCTGCTTCAGGTCTGCTCCTTCCCTCATCTATGATGAACCAGTTGTCTCAGCCCAATGTCACTTCCACATCTTTCTCACTCCAGATGAAATCCATTACCCAGAGAGGGCGGGAAGCTGAGCTGGTACAGTTTTTGCTCAGTGGGATCTTCCAAGGAAATGGTCTGGCCTAGATTGGGCCTTCAGAGACTTTGGCACCTGGGATAGGGACCAAGATGACACTGTCCATATTTCTCTATTCAGTGCCAAACTAGGAGTCAAGCAAGTAAGTCTCTTCTGAGCATGTTAGGGATGGTCCAAGAGAAAGGATGCTATTGAAAGAGGGTATCCAGACATGCCCAGAATTCCCTCCATCCTATGAGTTGTCAACACAGCATTCATGTTACAATATAAGCAGCCTCAGACAAAAATGTTTTATGCAAAGAGAAACTCTACTCATGGGAGTGGTAGAGCTAATGGAGACAAACTTAAACTTTAAAGTCAACTTTAAAGTGTGACATAGAACTACCATACTCTGTATCATTGTCCTACCATGGAATATGGTAGAGGTTCAGCAGTATTTGCTGCTACTGCCACTGCAGCTTTGATGAGCTGGGCACAGTTGTTGTTTGTTGGTCTGTTTGTTTCATTTGTGCTTACCATAGCAGACTACTTTTATTTATTTTTCGTAATGTACTCCTTCAATCTGTCTTCATAAGGTTAACAAAAACAAGTTGACCTATGAATAACACACAGTAGAAGAAAGCAAAAACATTTTCCTTAAAATTCAAAACATAGCAGTCTGTTTCTTAACCTGCAACAGACTTTTGAGGTGTGAAATGATCAGTGCAGTCTATGGTATGTTACAGTCTTATATGACCGAAAACTTTGTGTGGTGAAATGAACCTGTGGGAGAAGAACGAATGTACAGTGGTGGAACAAGCCTGTGCAGTCTGGATGTAAACAGGCCAAAGATAAACACAGGCGTGGACTCTGCTTCAAACAAGGATCAGAACATCCCACTCCATTCTCTGGCCCCATCCTGACAGGTTGGTTATCTCAGGAAATTTTCTGTCACTCGCAATCCCGAGGATGCAGCTGTGGGGCTCTCCTGCCACAAGCACCAGTTGTGTTTGTTGGGAGACACAGAAGGAGCTGTGGGAGCTCAGACACATGTGGGAGGGCTCACCATGGGTCTTAGCAAGCTTAGTCCTGTGAGACCATCATCAGTCAGTGCAGCTGAGGTTCTCACGTGAGTACTGATCTCTCTGGGAGCCTTTTTACTTCAATGTAGTAAAACTAAAGGAAAACCGAAAAGTTGTTCAGAAGAATGAAAGTAGAAAATAAAGTCTGTCCTCAGCTCTTATTATTGGTACAGATGAATCCTGATCGCTGCTCTGATTTTGGAGTCAGAGACAGAAAGAGATTAATAGCATCATTAGTGTTTTCAGAAGAACTTACAGTTCCTGCAGCTAAATGGCTGAGTAAGATGAATTTACTCAAAGATTTTGGTAATTTTTTTACACAGGTATTTAGTCTTCTGAACCAGTAATTTAAGTACTTCTCTTCAGCAACTTTTACAAATAAAAGAGGGAAGTGGAATAAAATTGAACTGGCAGAACTTTTTATTTGGTTAATAGTTTTAAACTCCCAAGCTTCAGCCTCAAGATCTGTTTTCATTCCACTAGTGTTTTGTGATCTCAAACCTTTGCTCAATAGGATAAATTTTTCTTGTTTCCTCTTACTTTAACATTCACACTACAGTGATCCAGTTTTCACATCAAAGACATGTCAACCACCTCAGGCTTCATTCTCCTCCATGTTGCAATCACACGTGTTTTAAGTTGTCCTGACCTGGAGATAAATTTATTTAACATTTGATTGTGAAGGATTGTTCTAACTTTTAATGCTGTTTACTTGGTTTTGCTTCAGCAGCACATTTATGACAAGAAATCCTTCTGACTTTTCCTTCATGACTAGCAAAGCAGGTATAGGCAGCACCACTGAGTGTCCATACCACACATTGTCTGAATAGCCTGCAGAGGACACCAGAATTCATTACTTATGATTTTACTGTGATTTCTCTGCTTTAAATCTCTTTCTTACTTTATATGCTGGCACTTTGTTTTTGGAAACAATGGATGTTAAAAATTCCTTAAAAAATTTCAAGCACTTAGTTAATTTCAAAGACCTGAAGTAATTTTTAAAATATTAAAAATCAGAGGCTTTTCATTATGTGACTTCCTTGAAGCCCACTGAAATCATGGCAGATGACTAATGACTCCAACAACCTCCTGATAATGTCATATCTCTGAAACAAAATTGATGGTAATGGTATAGGCAAGCACCAGTATTCTGAGAGGGCCTTGTAAAACTTGCGCTGATTACCGTGTGTGTATCAGCTTGTCAAAACTCAGGAACCAAGAAAGTTTGTAAAACCACATCTGAGTAAAAGCAGACAGGAAAAAAGGTGAAAACTTGGCAGAACTAGTTAGAGATAGCACTGAGATGTTTCTGAGTCTGAAAAACTTATTTTTGCAGGCATGGGGATTTTAAACAACACAGTTTAGAGATTCACCATCACTTTGCTGCCATGGAAACATCAAGCTATTAGTGTTCAAATAAAGTCCTCATCAAAACAATACTGTTCAGCAGATTTCAATTCAGAAGAATGCTGATTATGTAGGCACTGTAAATATAAGCAACTTGGGAGGGAGGTATATATTACACTTTTATTAGATACAGAGTAGTTTTCTGTCTCAAAGTCATGACTCCTGAAACTCAGAAGAGCAAACTTTGGATCAGCATGGGAAAAGGTCTTCTATTTAGTGGTTTATTTTATTCACCAGAAAGCATGCTTTGGACGATCAGAAGTATTCATGAACATTTAAGAAATTCCCAAATAATGTTAAAAAACTATGGTAGAGAGAGGGAGCAAAGTAATGTCAGAGAAGTTAATACATCTCTTCTCTGACACAAACATTTTGAGATTTCATTTTAAAGTTTTCATTTCATAAGTCAGTATTTAAAAATGTGTTAGGTCTATGAGAGCTAAAAAATTACAAATAATATTTTATTTGGTCTTTTAAAATTGGGATTTTTATTTCAAATTTTTGCAGAGAAATCTCTATGATTTTTATTTTAGATTAGCTAACCACTGGCACTGTTTTCTGTAATTCTAGTAACTAAGCTAAAATCATAATGTCACAACCACATATGCCTGGAAATATAAGCACTGGAAAGATTGTCAGTTTCCTATTTGCCCTTACTGCATTGTACAGAAGTGATTTGTTCATAATCTCAGCAAAATTAATAAATTGTTTTTCAGTAACTGATAGGTTTATTCTTTCTGAGGGTTATACTCATAGACATTTTTCTGAGACTTGGAAGAAACAGGTAGTATTTTTAAAAGTTCTGAAATGTTTTAAAAATGCTTTCTTTCTGATTGTTCAACACACATTTACATCAGAATTACTTCCTTGATTTCAGCTGTCATTAATGAAGCAGCCAAAGAGTACTGGATGGTACAACTATAACATAGTATAATAAACCCATTTGGGCTATCATGCAT
Organism: Aphelocoma coerulescens; assembly: GCF_041296385.1. NCBI lineage: Eukaryota > Metazoa > Chordata > Aves > Passeriformes > Corvidae > Aphelocoma > Aphelocoma coerulescens. The sequence goes on from NC_091015.1 coordinate 129,013,712, forward strand.
ATCATTCAGAAAAAATATCAAAAAATTGCCCAGAATAGAGTTTCTCCACAACCTTCTACATAGCACCAAAACAATTCCTTAGGAATACAGTGTGAAAACTGCGTGCAAAGTAACTATTCCCCAAAGCTGTGGGGCATTTTGAAGACATCAGAACATAATTCTCAAAAAATCTTATGGTCTTTCTTTTTTTTCTGGAAGGGGGAAGAGATGAAAATGCACTCCCTTCTTTGAGCAGCAATTAAAGGTTGGGGCAGAGTGCCTGGATTCTCTTTTTAAACAAAGTGCTGTTCAGGTCTGTGAACATAATACCTGGCATATGAAACTATTTATCCTTCAAACAATATAAGGTATTAAAAGAAATAACTGTGTGGGCTGAAGGTAAAGAAAGGTTTCTGACTGACATGCAACTTACTGATGAGAGGGCTCTCTCTGCACCTCCTGGAGTCCCTCCTTGACAGCCACTGGCCACATCCTGACACATTGTCCTTACCTGTACCATAGAGGCACAACTTCATGGTGTGGACATTAAGATGTCTGGATGTGGTGGAATGGAAAACAGAGGAAATGGGTGAGGTTTCACCTATGGTTTATGTTGATATATGTCTTTACATCCATTACTCAATATCTCTTTTAACAGGGAACACTTTACATATTCTAGTATGTTGCAATGTTTCACCTCCAGTTTAATCCCCACTCCATTCAAGAAGATACAATAGAGTCACCCAGTGCTGCTTTCTTAGTTGCACAAAGTCATGTTGACTTTAGCAAAATTTTTGAGGGCAAGGCCCCTATCATGTTCATCTCAGACAGGTTCAATGTGCACAGTGAAGCTTAAGGATGTTTGAAAAAATGAATATTATCATTGACAGATACCAAAGAACAATTGAGAGCTGAAATACTGTGCTGTCTGACAGACAGCAACTAGCTGAAATTGGAACTTCTTTGCTTCGCTTCTCTTCATTTATTCTCACAGTACAGATCATACATTTTTCATGAGATGCAAGTGCCTAATCAGATAAATGTCTGCCAAGAGTGCAATTGGGATGCAAGAATATATTTTGAACTTATATATGAGTAACTTTTGGAAACTACTAACTATAATACAATATTGCAATGGTTTGGGAAGTTATGTATGGATTTTCTATTGCATCCTGCTTCTCTAAAGATACACCAACCTCTTGGCTCAAATGGAAAAACAGATCAAGAACAGAGAAAGACATTCCTCATTTAATCTGACCCCTTGACTGATATGTTCAAAATTACAGCAAACTTCACTTCTGAGCATAGTTTGCTTGTATTGTATTTGCATTTCATATTTCTACAGCAGTAAATGAAGAGTAAAGCAAGTGGCTTTGAATGTCAAGGTTGAGCTGCAAAATTTTATTCACTTCTGTGTGTCATGTCAATCTTCTGACCATTTCTTTGAAAATGTGTTCCCATGTTCACACAGAAAGGGTTGCAGTTTACAGTGTAGTACAGTGTATTCATATCACTTGGATTTGTGTATGAGATGCAAACACAGGTGACAGAAATTGTCAACCTCCATACATAGAAAACAAAAAAACCTGTTCTCAACAAAAATAATTTAATAAACCTACCATAAGTTTAAAACAATGTTCATAAACATTCCATTATATCCTGACAGCTGTTTCTCAAAAGGAAAGAATAAAGCTTTTTTCCAAAATACTCCCACAATTTTGAGAAAAATTGCCAGCTCCTGCTGTGCCACTCACTGTAGACACAGATCCTTGATTGCAACTGTGGGCTTAAAGAGCACAATTTCCCAGGTTTGAACACAAAGTCCATTCCCAAGATGGAGTCAATTTATTGCTGGCAAATTCAGTTAGAAAAAGAGGAAAGGAATGAGGATTAAAAATTTGTTTTCTTGATCCTGCCATTGATCAAAGTGATTGTCAGCACAATTTAGGGAAGCCTTTTTGAATCTTTCCTTCCACTAAATCACCATCAGTCTTGCAAATTTTTCCTTCCGACAAGTGCTTGTACTGGCCATCAAGATGGGCCTGAAAATCAGCCCATGCAGAAGGTCACTGAATTCAGCGGCAGGATTTCAATGCAGTAATAGGCTGGACACCAAAAAGTAATTCCCTTATCCTTCCCTAGCCTTTCAGATTTTTCCTCTTCTTATACTTTTTCCCATTATACAGATGGTATAAATGCAGGACAGTGTAAGAACTGCTTTTCCCACCTGTTTTAGTCAGAGGGCTCATATTTACTGACGTTTCCCCCCGAAGATTTAATAAAATCAGTGACAAAGAATAGAAACAAGTAATATCATTAATAGAGACTAATAAGATTGTTGTTCTTAACTAATCATATTTTAAGATTGTTTGTGCAAGGATACGTAGTTAGAGGGAAAAATAGGACAAGCCAGGACTGTTAGTTATTACAGCAGGCTGCAATAAAATCTTCTCTTCTCCAGCCTGAACAACCCCAGCTCTCAGTCTTTCCTCAAAGGAGAGGCTAGTTCTAGCAAACATGCTATTCGGAGTGTATCATCATGATTATTGCTCTTGGACAAAGTTTTGTCTTCAGTTTATTCTTTGATCATAAAAGGAGCCAAAGTTCATTGCTTTGGTATTTATTTGCTACTTCTCGTGATTTTCTCTGTTGGAAACTTTCGTGGGAAATATAACGAATCAGCACTCTAAGAAAATTCGTGCATTCTGTGTCCAAATGATATGTACTTAATGCAAAATAAGATCAAGAAAAGGAAGGGAATTTCTAGACTTTACTTTTGCCTCTTTCTGATTTGAGAGCTTCAAAATCTGCTCCTTGAAATAATAGGGGAGAGCAGTACTTTATTTTCCAGCTCCCAAATGATGAGAATTATGCTACTTCTTCCAAGAAACACTGTGTCCATAGGAATACTCCCAGCCTCCAGGACCCCTGTGGAATATCATGGTGCATTTATTTTGGCAAGATTCAGAGAAGGTTGTAGCTCAGTGCTCCAACAGCTCTGGTACATATAAGGTGGTGGGATGCAAAATAATTCCTGCCATGCCTAGAATGTGGGTATTTTGAAGCCACTGGAGGGAAACCTGGCATGCCAGAAATATGCCAGGTGACCAGGGGGTCAGTAGAGAACTTTCTGCACCATAAAGTAACATGATGGCAGGTAAAGAGTGCCCTGGTAGTAGAGACATCAGCTGGGTACGCTTGTCTTGGATACAGTCACCTTTTTTTTTCTTGATTTTTCACGTTTAAGTTCCTAATTTGTGTATCTCCAAGTTTAGGATTATATATGTGCATGTGTGTATGTATGTATAGATATATACCTATATATATATGCATATGCATACACATGCATATGTGTATGCATAGGTACAGGCCTGGTTGATGCTAGATCATAAGCTCTGAGAGAACCTGGGATGTTTTTCCCAAAAGCCTTGTTTCCTAGTAGGTGTCCACGCCCCTGAGCACACTGATCCTCTAACAAGCTGAATAATGTCACCCAAGGAAGGAGGGCAGACTGATGAAGCAGGGTTTTAATACAGCTAAAGATAATGCAGGAGAAATACTATTAACCTAAACTCAACCTTCATGTCCAAGCAATTCTTTGGACCGTCTATGAGTCAAGATTTCACACAGATCTCATTATTTCTAAAGTCCCTACTAGACCTGACTGAGCTGGAGTTGTAAATTGTTCTGTGTTTCTTCAGCTAATATTGACCTGCTTCGGTCTACTTTATTTGTGTCATCTTTTGTAATCAAACCACTCTACCTGAGGTCTCTATGCTCTGGGAAGCTGTTTGTGTCTGGGCCTCAGTAATTCTTTTGCACCTCTTGTGCATATTTCCTACCGGGGCACTTTACTGCAGGATATCTGAGACTAATTGGGTACAAAATAATATGAGTTCCATAGAAAAGTCTGTGCAAAGGCAAAATACATGTGTTTTAGTATTTAAATGACCAAAATTATTGACCTAATAAACCACTTATGACGTAGGAAGAACAAAAAAAGACCGTGATCAACTTGAAATGTCTCTTTTTTCCAGCCACTGTTCTGAGATATACATCTTTCCACACTTCTGAGCTGTCCTTTCATTCAGGACTGACTAAACACAGTATGATTAGCTCCTTTCAGCTCAGAGGATATGTATTTAGCATCCTTTCAGAGGAAAGAAAATAATAAGCAACTTGGACTTTCCAATATTAGCCAGAGAGCACAGATCATGGTTTGCAAGCGCTACTGAGACTGAAAGAAAGTGTAATTTCCAAATGCTCATTTTGGCTTTGCAATTGAAAAAGATTTTTTGTTATGTTATTTAGTGACATGGGGTTTTTTACTGAGTTTTTTTTCTGAGAACCTCTTTTGTTTTAACATACTGATTTAAAAAGACACAAGACTTTCTTCATCCTACTGAAGCTTTTTCTTTGTCAGAGTATTTTGAAATAAAATAAATGTGTACTATAGTCAAGATATTTCCAAATTAATGATGAAATTCTATGTTTACCCATTTTTATCTTGTTTTCTTTCAAGATTTCTATAGAAAATATCAGTAACTGGGGTTTAATAGCACATTTGATCTCCTCATTGTTATTGAAACAAAAAATAATATATTTCTTTTATCAGACATGGATCTGATAGTGAAGCATTTATCTTCAAACCGAGTTTTTTCTATTTTCTGGTTTCTCACTTGATTGCTAAATAGCAGAATTAAAGCATGAGCCTTTATTCCATTGGATATCATTCCTATAATGTATGTTCAAAGTACTTTGGACTTAAACAGAAACTTTTTTAAAGGACCAGATCTAAATAAAGCAGAAGTAATGAGGAGATACAAATGCTCTTTCTCAATGTTAACTGAGAGTAATTAATCATCAGTTAATCAAGATGAAGACTAATTGCAGGCGCTCAGGTTGGAAACACAAGCCAGGTTCATCCTAGAGGAATAATATTTTTCCTTTTTTTTCTTACATATATATTTTTTTCAAATGACTTCCTAATCTGAGTCCTAATGTGTGTCTTTGACCCTTTTTGGCAGAGCAGGGTGGTGCTTTTCAGGAAATGATACCTCAAGGTAAACCTTACTTTACTAATATATATGAATCACCTTTTTTCCTGTTGAATACATTCCCTTCTGGACTGGAAACACCAGTTTCCAGTACTGGTACTACCACACCAGTAAAAGTATAATTTCCAGAGTTGAAGACTCTGGTTCAATCTCCCACCTCTGGGATTAGAAAGGTTAAAGGCACGACAGAATCACCTACTGTTCCCATGGAAACTTTTTTTGCATAGATGCTTCCAGGCAAATGACAATACTGGTGAAGGTTTAAAGAGCAGGATTTCAAATGCCTGTTTGAAATACTTCCCAAATCCTGTTGTTGCCTCAGGGAGAAAAATAACAATAACAAAATAGTTATATTATTATTAATAATAATAATAAAGTAAGGCATATTTTCTTTAGTTCAATTTATAAGTGACTTGACATTGGTTTAACTGAATGTCTGGAGTGATTTTGGACCGGGTGCTATAATTGCACCTGATCTGGAAAAGGCTAGATGGGTATTTTTTGGGGAGAAGTTTTGGTTGTTTTCTTTCACTTTTGGTACTTATTTGAAAGTCTTTATATCTGCTTTATATCTTGGGACTGAAGCTTGCCATTTGTTATTCTGCTAGCCTTCATCAGCCTGAGACAAACAAAAAGGGGTGTTATTTCCTCCTAAGGTGCATGTCCCACATTAGATATCCCTGCTTTGTGTCCATCCTCACCATCGTTCAGTCCTGCCTGTTATAATTTATACAGCAGTGGTCTCCCTGGGAAAGCTGGAATATGCTTCTAGGCACTGAGGATGGAGGATGGAGGGAGCAGACCTTCCTCTGGCCCTGAAGTAGCATCTATTCACCTACAGGTCAGCAGGTGACAATCTCTAAAGAGCAGACTCAGGTCTTTGCAGGTGGTATAAAAAGCATTTCTAGCCTGTTTTTTTAGAAATCCTACACAGCTGGAAAAAAGGTCCCACGCCCTTAGAACTCAGCAGAAAAAACTTGCTCCTTCCTCATGCTTTGGTGCAGTCCTGCTGCACAGCCTGGGATGAGCACCCAGTGCAGAAGCTCTTCCTGCAGCTCCATATGCTGGTGCAGGTACAAGGGGCATTATAGCAGCAGCATTTTTTCTTGGCCTGTTCTTTACTGAATTAATCAATTGGATCTTTTGCAGTGCTTGCTGGTTATCCTTATTAAAGAGACTTCACTGATGTATTACCTTGAATGTCTGATGTCTTCCTCAAATATGTCGAATACCACAAATTACTTTCCTCCAAGAGTATAAAAGACCACTTTCTCCAGTAATGCACAAAAAACCCCCCAAAACTCTTACAGTTTTCCTCTTTTGAAAATACCCCAAAATACAGAAAGATAAGCAAATAAAAAATAAGAATACTTTAAAAATTTAAATGTTCCTTAAAACAAGGACAGAATGGAAAAAAAAAAAGGTGGAGATAAATTTTAGGGAACAGGCAGTTATGCACCTCTGGGGCTCCTCCAGTAAAAGCTTTGACACCTGTAAACTTGGAGCTGATGTTCAAATCATCATGACCAACCAAAAAAGTGACAGAGAAGGCCTCAAAAATAGAGTGTTAGTTCTCCCTGAAAATTTGTAGCAGCAATGAAAATTACAGAGACAATTTTGTACTGTTTTTCCAAGAAATGAAAATATGTAGTTGAATATGTCCATTTTGTTCTCCCAGTGCTCTTCTGCACTGGTCACTCTAAGTCGCAGAGAAATGAACATTACCAGGTGAAATGCTGTCTGCGAAACAGAATCTTGACCAAGCATACATACAAACATGTCTGTTTGAAATCACTGCATTAATGCAGCCCCTGGGCAAAGGTGACAGGCAATAGAGAAGCAAACATACTAATTAGTAATATTTCTATGCAGTAAACAAATACAGATAGAACATCATTATTTTTTCCAGCCCCAGAGCCGTTCTCTTGCCTTCTAACAATGGTGAAGTCACCTTTCTGGTGTGTCTGACTTGAGCAGAGGTAATTTATGGCAGGTAGATTAGATGTCAAGGATGCTGTTTCCACGGTCTGGCATGCCTCACAGTTTGGCATTTCTGTTTTAAGCCACCCTTGTCACCCCTGACTACAAACAAGTCCATTTGACATCTGGACGTTCTACCACCTGCTCTGCTAGAAATGGGTGTTGATCTAGAGAAACAAAAACTCAATAACTGACACACAGGAATGAAAGTTTTCACTAATTTGATTTAGAATCATAATGAAGCTAAGAAGACTCAAAACAACTATTGTCATCTGTATTTTATCACTTTCATAAAATACATAATAAAGTCTGATATATGCTATCTTTTAGAATCACAGTTATGCAAAACTCCTGCCTTTGTAATAATTTTACTTTAGGAAGTTCACGGCATTTCCAATACTGTAAAAAGAGTTGATTTTACATTCTATTTTTACACCACTGTTTTTCTAACAGATTAAGAAAATTTTAAAGAATTAAGAAACATTTAAAAAATCTGACTAAAGTAGTGAAGTTAAAGAATTTAGTTCCATTGAATAAAAGATCTCCTTTTTAAACTAAGATGACCGCCACTCTAAACGTCCCCCCCAAAATAAAAACTTTCCCATGCTATGGATAAATGATTCCATTAAATAATTTATTGCATTAAAATAATCTTCAGTGTTTTCTGAGAGAAATGAACCCCAAGCTTCTATTTCTGAAGATTTGTGGGATTTTGCAATCCCTTTTCAAATTTGTGCTAAATTCTGCATTAGAATTTGGGCAGGAAGCAATCAAGAAAAGTAGTGGAAACAGAGCCAGCCAAAGGGAACTAAAAAGGTTAGTTTAATGTCCCTGAGGCCTACAGGTCAGCAACTAAGGTGGTTTTTACTGAATGCTACAGTGGCAATTCCCTCTTCAGATACTCTGGGCATTACAGGAACAAACCCTAATTCTTGCATCTGAAATGAAGGACCTCAGTCCTGACCAGGTGCTCAGATCTGCCATGAGCCCCTGTCCTGTATCCTGCCTGGGAAAAGAACGCAGCTCAAATCAAGCACCTGGGTGGTACAGTCCTGGGAGACTCAAGGCTTGGAGTGCAGTCCATCTGCTGTCTCACTATTGCAGATGCTGTGTTCTAACTCCTTTTTTGTTCTGTTAAGATGAATTTTCTTCTCCTTGGACTCTCAAAGCACTCCACAATTTGATATCAGTCAGGAAGAAAAAAGCAAGTAATTAATGCCTTACCCAGATCAACATTTGGGCTTTTCTCATTAGCCTTCACCAGACAACAAATTATAAAACAGAATTTTCAGAGCATGCTTTTGATGCCTATTAGCAAACCCCTCAACAGCAAGCCTGAGTCAGAGGACAGTGTCCTGCCATGTTAACATCTGTGCAAACCCAATCCTTTCCACTCGCTTCAGTGGGGACAGTTTTACACATGAGATTTTCTTTGGGCTGCAGCACTGATTTTGTTGTACTTATCTGAGAGCACACAACAGTTCATAAAGAGGCAGCAGGGCTATTATTAGCTTTCCATGCCAATAGACATGTAATTCTAAAAGAATAATAACATTAATCTGATGGCGTCAGTAAATCTGATGGCATTAGTAGGACCAAGTTTCCAAATTCAGCTTCCTCCTAGCAGATATCACTTGAAACAACTTATGTAATTTTTATCTTTTCTATTCATCCCTCTTGCCATGCATGTATTTTTAGTCTCCTCTTCTTTGGAAAAGGCAAATGAGCTCCATTTTGTAACATTCCAGACTGTTCATATCCTTGACGGTTTTCAATCTCTCTGAAGCATGCACACAAAAATATTAGAAAGGGAAAGCAACAAGCTCAAACATACCTAGGACTCAACATTGTTACAACCCCTTTGTTCATCACCCTAAAGCTAAAGGAACTTTCAGGTTCCTCCACTACCTCAAAGATTTATTTAAGAGAAGCTCTTCATGGAGCTAGGTCACATTCACCTCTGTAGATGACTGTTCTAGCAAATACTCACCCAAAGGTCTGACTATAAAAAATATCATGCAATAATGCAGTCAGTTTTCAGCCTGTTCATGTGACAATAATCATGCTTCTATTCCACTGACGTTAAACTTCTGTGTTCCTCGTCAGCCATTTCAGAAAAGAAACCTGCTTATCAGGTAATCAGTACCTTCTAAAATAAGTGTTTTCATTTTAAGCCACAATCCTGACATCCCAGCACAAGGCTAAGGAAGGGATTCTGAAGCCAAACAGTACATTACAGTCCAAAAGGGGAACCAACATGCAAGCATCCTGTTTCCAGGTAGTTTTCCATCGTTCATAACAAATACTAAGGAGAAGGAAACACTGCAAAAAAGTTGGTGCAGAAAAAGGTGCAAAATTTCGTCTTTTACTCACACAGCATTTAATTCCATGAGAAAGCTGGAGCCGCTGCTCGCACCAGCATGGATTTGCAATGATACTCTGCTTCCCCTCTGTGGCAGAGTTTGGTAGCTCACCAGTCATGCAGCATCATAGAAAGGAATGAAGGTTTGTACTTCTTATTAAAGAATTTGAATGAGAAAGAAAATAAAAAGGAAATTAGGGATGATTATCAGAAACAGTTTCAATGGTGTTCACCCTTTCGTTACAGTAATTCATTTTTATTTCCATCTTCCACCTGTTTCAAGACTGTTTTTGTCACCATAGATTGCAATGCAAGGTATCCATAATATCTCCCCGTTACTGTACTTCCAGACTTGAGGCTGGCAGCTGTGTGGAAGAGGAACGGTGGGGTGCAGGGTTTGCCCTGCGGCTGGGGGACTTCAGCCCGCCCCATCTTGCACCAGGCACGTGTGGGGCTGAAAGGGGCATCCCTGCCATCGTGGCAGCTGACTTGTGCACTGCTGTCCCTGGGTGCCACTGTGGAGCCCAGGCGAGGACATCCGTGCGACATCCCGCTGCGACATGGCCGTGCCAGCAGGAGGGGACAGCTGGACCCGCGGGGTGGGACAGCCACCCCCAGCTCCCTGCCCTGGTGCAGCTCCTCAGCTTAGTCCTCTGCCAAAGCCATAAGCAGAAGGAAAAAGGAGGCAGCCCCGAGGATGCTTTTCAGGGTCTGGGCTGAAGTGTTTGATAGGAGGTCCAGCCAGGTGTGCAGTGGCCTTTTCACACAAGGAAAGCAGGTCCCAGGAATATGAGTCAATGTTTTCCAGGGGCAGCTAAATCTTTCAAACAACCAACTCATCTTTATAAGGAAATCAACAACCCACAGGCAGAAGGCAGAGTAAAACCTGATGACCAAAAATACTGTAATTAAGTAGGACCCCAAACAAACACATTGGCAACAGCTGTCCGCTTATTTTTTGTTGTTTCTAATGTTAAGCTTTAGGTAAATAAATGATGCATTTGTATGACCTCTATTTATTTCTTTTAAATGTAAAAAATGGTATTTTAATTTCATTGCTCTCTTCTGGCTCTGACTCTACAATTTTTTGGGGGGTGGGGAGATTCTCTCAAATTTATTAAATCAAATTTCTCTTATTAATCTGAAAGCATTCCATGTCTCCAGACAATGCATATGACCATATCGTAAAAGCTAATTGTTACATTATCTCAAGAAAGATAATAAATTGGTATTTTAAATAATGCAAGTATGGAATTAAAAACTAAGCTTTCAAAATATTGACCAGTGAATTTCTGAAATTTTTTTGCCTTTATTACAGTGATTTATAGAATGGTTTTTGTTGCTATACAGATAACCTCTTAATTTCTTACTCTTCTGTAAACAGTAAAAATTGTCCATTTTCACTTTTTTCTTTTGGTCTTATCTGCACTAGATTCAGTATTTCCAAAATAATATGTGTTGTTCCATCTGTTATTGCTGACAACTTTAATTTCTTACTTAATTCCTAATGTGGACACATATCTGAACAGGTGGAATGATAACCTGAAAACCAGTCAGACCATGGATCTGTCAGACCAGAATAGACCACATTTGCATTGCAGGAGAGGCAGCTGTCATCCTTGGCTAAAGAAATCACTAACTGATGTGAAAGGAGAGGAGGAGAGGCTTGATTTTTATCACTGCATGGTGGGAAATGAGACTGAGAAAGTACACTGGGCACGTTTGTACAGCCTAGCCAGAAATTAGAAAATCTGGGACATCAGAAATACTGTGGTTTATGATATCTTAACTAAAAGGTGACATTTTGGGACATTCCTGGCTACTCTTCTATGCTGAAGTTCTGTCTGGACTGACCTGTATATAAGGAGTTGGTCAGGATGGTACTCCGCTCACTCAGTATATGAATGGATTTCAAAGTAGCACTTAAAATTGACTGTCACAGGGCAGAGGAATAATAATTTGAACTCATCAGCAATAGTAAAATGTAGAAAATATTCTGACAAATTGGGCACCCTCAATGTTGCAGAGGTGGGAGAGGTGAACAGGAAATTATTACTGGTTGTACTGAGTAGCAAACTTGCCCAAAATCACAAAGCAGGGGCATGAATTTGAATCTCTAGAACTCCAACTCACAGTGTTCATGTTTTGATTTCTCTATGAAAATCAGAATTTTTGTCAGTACCCAGGTTCATACCAGTGTTACAGTTGAAGCTGAGAGAGAAGGGGCAGTCCAGGCTTCTTTCTCTGATCCTTCTGGCACCAATGCTGCCACATCACAATACAAATCTTGGAACGACAGAGCAGCATGTTCAAGGAGCAGCCAGCCAGCCTGGGATTTTTCCAAAGCACCACTGTGTGAGGGTTGCAGAAGCCTCCTCACACAAGCATCTTCCATAAGTCTTTTAATGAGACTAGTTATGAAGCCATAAAAATGATCCATGGTCCTTTCCTAATTTTAGTATATTGAACTCTGCTGTCAAGCAATATGAAGGTGAAACATTTTCCAAAACTGACATAACACAGGTGCCAGAATACACATGGCTTCTTCACCTCACTGGAAATAGAAAAGTAATATGATTGTACAACTGCATTCAGAACTATGAGCACAAAGTGACAGTGGGTCAGAGTCATGCTGGCAGTTTTGTGTCAAGCAAGTGCAATTCAGCTGCTGCCTCCTGCATCCTCCTTCTGAGTGACTGCCTTGCTCAGATCTGAAATGTTTCCCTATTTTTTTGCCAGGTGAGTTGTTGTGTTGCCTTAGAGAGATTAAACAGCTCTGCACAGGGTCAGGAGAGTGCTCGAGGCAGCAAGAAGCCAGAGAAGGACAGTAGCAGCAGACGTTGCCAGATGGGTTTGTTCTGCTGTGACAATAAGAGTGGAATCCACAGCAGAGCAGTGCTTGATACCAAGGTTAGAGTGAGGAATAGAGGGGAGGAGGTAACAAGTGGAAAAAAAAGAGGGGGTCTGAAACCATCTTTTCCTCTATGTGACTAGGAGCTCACCTGAAGAATTTGGAGATATCTCTGAGGACAATTTCCTGAAGGTTTTCTCTGTTACATCTGCCTGATAGAAATGGAGAGGGAAAAAATGGAGCAAATATTCCTATGAATGTCAGCCTAGCAGCCCCTCAGCTGCAGGGACATTTTCCTCCTCAAGCCTGTGCCTGAACACATGGAGCTATTCTGCCCAGGACATATTTTCTGCACAACACAAAAAGGTCTACTAAATGTCATTCTTTTCCATCAAGAAACAGCTGAATTTGGAAATAATCCCAGTTTTGCCTGTTCTCCTTTCTCACTGATTTGTTTGCCCTGCTTGACTTGGCTTAGCTACCGTTTATGGAAGTAACTCAGCACTGCAGAGACTCTCACTAGAGGGTTTATCTCTGAAAGAGGCTGAAGTCCATGTATACTGATCCTTGCCATGTTTTATGAACAGTTTAAATAACTGATGAGAAATTTGCAATAAAAAATATCAGCAAAAAAGGCAATTAGTAATCCAGTAAAAAAAAAAAAAAAGGCAGTAAAAGTGCTAGAATTCAGTTTTGTTTCAGACCTCTTTTAGTCTTGCATTAAATGAGAGCTGCCTACTTCCACAGCCATCCTCTGATGATCTGACCAGGATGTGCAGAAATGCTGAACGCTCACAGCTTTTGAGGAGCTTGAAGGAGGCAGTGAAACCCATGTGGTAACCATGTGAACTCTTCTGTAATACTAGGGGATCTAAAAGTCCTGCCAGAGGGCTTTCCCCACAACTATTCAGAACATTTTAATCTTAACTGCTCAAAAAATGGTGAGAGGAAGCAATTTCTAAAGGTCAGTAGTCCAACCATCTCAGAGGTTGCTCAAACACGATTATCACCAGCTCTAGATCTGGTTGTTTATAGTTTTGTCCAGGCTGCTGTTGAAAACCTCCAAGTCTGGAAACTCCACAACCACATCCTACTCTCACAGAGAAGAAGTTTTTGCAAAAGTCTTTTGTTATAGCATCTGCAACTGGCAAGATGGGTGTAACCCTGATATCTCGGTAGCTATGCTTCAAGATGCTATTAAATTACCTCTTAGCTTACTCTTCTCCCTGCTATAAGCCCAAGTAACAGTAATAATAGTAAGGACAGACATCATTTTTAATAGCCATAATTTCTTTTGATCTACTGGCGATGATACATCTTGTATGTGTTTTGTCCAGGGATCCTGGCTCATATTATGATGTCCACCACAAGCTTACTTTTCTATAAAAAGGATTATTCTTTCACCTCACCAGAAAAAAAAGCATTGGAACATGCATTTATTGAGTGACTGTGTGATACCTCAGCACTCTCAAAAAGAGTAAAGTGCAACAGGAAAAATGTAGGTAAACCTTAACCTCATTGCCAGGCCAGGACAATGAGCTTAGTAAGATTGACATAAGTATAAATTCATGCTCATTTTTAAAGTTGCCATTATTCTGCATTCTAAAAGAAATTTTCTAAATGTTATTCAAAATTTTCTAAATCAAAATGGAGAGAGAGGAGAACAAATTGCTCTATGAGCTCACAAACCAAATCTGTCCCAGACTCCAGACATATAGCCCAAAGAGGAATAGTTGCTAATTCCCTACAATTTAGCCCTTTCACTGCAAAGTGGAGAACACTCTGCACCTCTAGATAAATGCACTCCTGCCTCTACTTCTACTTTCTATAGCACAGAGGTGCTGAAAGTTCCTTGAACTGCTCAAATTCACCTAACATCAGCCCAATCCTCTCCTAGTTAATCTCCCAGCACAAGTTTCTGCTTGACTAGGATGCAGTCATGTACCATGAACTGAGAAGGAAAGAAAGGAAGTGGCAATTTAGAAAGGTTTCAATTTTTAGATCAGATATAAATCATTTAATGCCTTATAACAAGAGAGAAATTGAAAACAGATTTTGTCTTCAAACCTTCTTCCACCATTGCAGAAATTGTTCCAGAGACTTGTTCCTTTTCCTTTTTATGCACAAAGTATTTAGAGCCAACCAAGGGCTCTAAGAGAAAACAGAAAAGCAGCATTGTCTCTGAAGTTTCAGATATCTAATATCTTTATTGACAAAAACTGGTCAGAAATATACCTATTATAACATCCACACAAAGGTAAATTCAAAAGATTTTTCTTGCCAAAAAACAGTCATACATCTGAGACAAAAACTAGAACTTCATGATTTAGTTTTCCTTTAAATTCCCATCCTGAGTTTTCTTATGAGGGAATTCTGTGGGAATTCACCCTGGAAGGGTTTTCAAAGCACTCAAGTATTTGCAGTTCTGATTAAGCACTCACAAACCCTTCCATTGTAGTAATCAGCTGAATAATGCCGTTTGGATTTAAGTCAAACCCCATCATAAAATGCTTTGGAGAGTCTTCAAGACATAAAAAACTGCTGAGACAAAACTACTGTCACCTGTGTAAATATCAAGGGTTTCTGCATAGGGCTGCAAGGAGGAAACAGAGTCTGAGTCCACCTCATGTCCTTACAGAGAGGATGATCTGAATTTCTACCTACAGTAATACAGTTATGCCCTTTGGCTAATGCTCAAAACTTTTAGGGAAAAATGGCTGTACTGAAGCAGCAGGAAATGGACGTAATTCATCATCTGAAGAGCCTCAGATGTTCTGGCCACTCTGTAACTAAGGGCACGATAATGGTGATGTAGGAGAAGGATCACTACAATGAACCACTTAAAACCAGAAGCATATGATAATATTGATCTGAGGTAGTCCCTTGCCATTTTTATTCCACACTTGTGAAGACTGAAGTCTTAACAAAAGGCACAGAATATGATATTTGTAATATTGCTCAGATCTCTGTCTTTGAAAATGTAAAGAAAACCCCAAATCCCTTGATGGCTTAAAAAGGGAGGACACAGGAACAGTCTGTTACTGTCAAGAATTTTAATATTCAGTATAGTGAAATAAAAAGTTCTCCCATTAAGAGGAAAATATTTCTAGAGATGTTGAAAAGACTGCACTGTTGATCCTGAAAATCTTTTCTTACATTATTTGTCCCATTTTTTAATAGTGTCACTCACAAACTAGGACATGGCAGACAAATACAGATGAGGGGGTTCTCCAACACTGAAAACATCTTTGAAGTATTAATTGTTCATTACCATTCCAAGCAAACTCCCTGTGCTTTGTCTGTTAGGCATTTGCAATATAATACCGAAATATTGAAGCATAAAAGAATGAACTTTTGTCTGGCCAAACCAGTACAACTTTGTATTTTTAATTCATTTCGGTCTTACATAGATGTTAGTTTGTAAATAACCACAACAAACAAAAGAAAAAAAAAACAAACCAAAACCTAAGTAACTCATCTAAGCAATTTTCCCATTTTGGCTTAAAAGTAAGATTTATTAAATACCAGTGATAGAAATTTTCTTCTTGGCTGTCAATATGTCATCATCATGATTTTTCATGTCATTTTGATATGAAATTTTCAGACTAAATATTTGATTTGCGTGACCTTTGACACTTGGAACACTTGAGTTCCCCACATCATCCTTCTCTCTAAGTTGGAGAAGTATGGAATTGTTGGTTGGACTGCTCAGTGGATGAGGAATTGGCTGGATGGTCCTATCCAGAGGGCAGAAGTCCGATTGAGCTTGGTGATGAGTGATGTCCCTTGGGGGCCCACATTGAGACCAGTGCTGTTCAATACCTTCATCAGTGGCACAGTGGGGTTGAGTGCACCCTCAGCAAGTTTGCAGATGACCTTGCCTCTGATGACCCCAGGCAATGCATGAGACAATGAACCACCACCCTCAGTCCACCCCCACAGACACACAGTAAAACTCAGCCAAGTCCTGAAGCAGAGACACTGCACTGCAGAAAGTACCTGTGATGAACATGGACCAAGAAAGTCTCAGTGATTCAAAGCATTTCAATTTGTAGTGAGGATAGCTGCTCAAACAAACAGCTTTTCCTTTCCTTTCCTTTCCTTTCCTTTCCTTTCCTTTCCTTTCCTTTCCTTTCCTTTCCTTTCCTTTCCTTTCCTTTCCTTTCCTTTCCTTTCCTTTCCTTTCCTTTCCTTTCCTTTCCTTTCCTTTCCTTTCCTTTCCTTTCCTTTCCTTTCCTTTCCTTTCCTTTCCTTTCCTCTCCTTTCCTCTCCTTTCTTTTCCTCTCCTCTCCCCTCCTCTCCCCTCCCCTCCCTTTCCTTTCCTTTCCTTTCCTTTCCTTTCCTTTCCTTTCCTTTCCTTTCCTTTCCTTTCCTTTCCTTTCCTTTCCTTTCCTTTCCTTTCCTTTCCTTTCCTTTCCTTTCCTTTCCTTTCCTTTCCTTTCCTTTCCTTTCCTTTCCTTTCCTTTCCTTTCCTTTCCTTTCCTTTCCTTTCCTTTCCTTTCCTTTCCTTTCCTTTCCTTTCCTTTCCTTTCCTTTCCTTTCCTTTCCTTTCCTTTCCTTTCCTTTCCTTTCCTTTCCTTTCCTTTCCTTTCCTTTTTCTTAACACTAGCTCTCTCTTCTTAATTCCCTTTCATCTCACAAAGTAGCTAAGGAACTTCATTTTCACATTTTAAGTATTGCACTTAAATATGCAGCCATCTATAATTAACAGAAGGAATTACTTGCACACATAAATGTCAACTCCCAAATTAGCTGTTTAAAATTAGGATGCCTATCTTTCCCCAGCTCTTTTTTCTGCTGTTGTTGTTAGACTTTCTGGTATCTGCACCATCCCCCTGGCAGGCAAAGACACTTTTACGTTGGCTTTCACCAGGGGAGCAACAATCCTGGTGGGAGAATGAAGTTTGGGTTGCAGCAAATGGATGTTTTTCAGAGCCACTTCTCTCTCTCATCTTGCCTCAGGTTTGACTAAATGAGCATCTGTGTAGAACAATGCACACCTGCTTTAGCTGGGCAGCTGGAGCATGGGGCACATGGATCTTTCTTTTTTTCTCTGTTCCACAGACCTGGAGGTGACAGTCAGTAGAAGTCCATGCGGTGCAAATTAAAGGCAATGCAAAGCAATAATATCACATTTTTAATGAAAGACAATTGTGGAGGAAAGCACAGCAAGCTTCCTGCAAAAGGGTTAAAGAGAAAATGACTTCTTTTTTTTCCCTCCATATGAGAAATGAGCACAAAGGAAAACAATTCCAGTGACAGAGATAAGAAAAATAAATTTGAAACAACTTCAATAGCAAGAAGCTGATAAAATATTAGTGTGCTTACAATTAATGTGTTCTTGCTGGCACAATAGCCCAAAAGAGCTTGGAAAGGTATGATGGAGCTGCTTCAAGATGTAACATTTCCAGATAAAGATGGTTACAATTGCTCTCATGTGGAAGAAAGGCCAAAACAGAAACCTATTCTTTGCTATCTTGAAGGAAGATCTAATTGGATCAATTGTGCCCTCTTAGCTGAAGTCACGTCACAAGTGAGGAAAAAAAAATGGTGAAAGACTTTTCTTTGTAAAAAATGAAACAGCCATATAAACTCATAGCCACCGAGATCTTTTTGGCTCTTCAGGGTATTAATGAAAAGACAGAGCCCTCTACTGGCCTCTGCTCCCCCTGTTCCAAGCCCTTTAGAGATCCCAGTGACAACTCTAAAAGCTTTTCTGCCATACATAGTGTTCTTGATCTAAATTAGGATGGAGCACAGTTTGGGTTCCAAAAACCATTGTTGCATCTGCATAAAACTATTTTTGTAAGAGAAGATTAGGATCTTATCAGAATAGCAAGGAGATCTGGGTTCATTCAGTTCAGTTTCAGTAGAAAATGTTATATACAAGAAATGCTTTATTTTTGCTAAAATAAACTAAAATCTTTATGGCTGATACAAATATTTCCAACAGGTTCAGGTATTAAGATTCCAGAATATTATGGGAAGCAGGTTAAAGCACTTGCCTTTCCCCTAGTATAGATTTCAAATATATTTTATCTGCTTTATTTATTTTAGTTGAACACTATCCCCTTGCAGAAGTAGAATGTGCACGATGTTATTGGCCCTCTGCAATACAAATGCCCCATACCCACCCAGCCCAGCTGGAGTTCAGCTGAGAGGACTGCAAACTTGACACATCCTTAATTCTACAATGAATACATCCCTTTGGAAGAAAAATGAGCAGTTTTAAAATGTAAAAGCCAAATCTGTATAGTTTCACCTCTGTGCATACCCTAACAGAATTATTATCTCTTAGCACAATGTTTGTTGTGCTTTTCATTTAGATCACAGCACTTAATTTGGAAGAATTCCTGTAATTTGGAGTCTTTTTACTTAAGGTGCATGACAGGTAAAGGGCCTACAGCAGAGATGATGGGAAGACACTCTGTTTTGACTGCCCTGATTGCAAAGCATTCCCACAGCTCCTTCCCAGCTCCCTGACTGTACAATCTCCGATTCCGTACCCACTGCTGGTGCCAGGTCAAACTTCCATTCTCTGCAGCAGAAGTTCAGCCCTTTGCCTGGGGATCAGAAATCCTCTTTGACTGTCAGACTCCTAGCGTACCTTTAAGCAACTGAGGGCCCAGACCAAGTCAAAACAGTGCTGTGTAGCATTATCGTGGAAAAGTTTAATTATTGTAGCAACACAAATGAAGTGACATTTGGAGTAGGAAGGCTTTTAGTGACTGAAAAGCCTTCAGCTCAGCTGGTTAGAGCACAGCTCTGCAAATGATGCCAAGGTTGTGGGTTTGATCCCTGTATGGGCCATTCCCTTAAGAGCTGGACTCGATCTTTGTGGGTCCCTTCCAGCTCAGAATATTCTGTGACTAGACTCAGTGCGCAGGGTGCCAGTGTGCCAAGAGATGAGAAGGCTACTCAGGACAGTCTTACTACTGTACAAAGAAAGAAACATACAAGTGCTCTCAGGCATGCACAACGTAAACTAAACTTACTGCATTTTCAACAAGCTTAAGCTCACAATTATGAATTGCATATGGACAGAATGATTGTTCGAAGAGAATAAACAAAACCAAGAAGGTGTGGAACACAATATATGCAAGAAGCTGACCCAATAGACAAACGGGAGCCATAAATTTGGTTTATGTTGTTAAGGAGCAGGATGCCACCATGGGCTGTATAGTTTTTGTAGTCTTACACGTTACCTTTCACACTGCTCTAAATAATGAAACCTGCAAAACTCTGGCCCTGGGGCAGGACATGATAGATCAGGTGTGACAAAGGCACGTTTGAGAGCCTCATGTAAATGGCTGACAGCAAAGAGCACACATTTGCCTCTAACTGGACCATTCAGGCTTCCCAAAGCATACAATTGTTTTCAACAAGCCATGCACCACATGCACACAGACATGCACTTACTCGCTTTGCAAGATGGGAAGAACCCTGCCTCCTCTGGGTTGCATCTCCTCTGAAGATGCATTTCAGAGCATTGCAACAGACTCCAAATTCCTTGTCTTGTTAGATCACATACGATCAAGGGTTTTCAGAACAACTGTGTACAACGCTGTGGCATGTGTTGCCTAAGTCCAGGATGACAGACAATTTCATTGTACACCCAGTCTTGCACACATCAGTAGGCGTGAGA
Organism: Aphelocoma coerulescens; assembly: GCF_041296385.1. NCBI lineage: Eukaryota > Metazoa > Chordata > Aves > Passeriformes > Corvidae > Aphelocoma > Aphelocoma coerulescens. The sequence continues at coordinate 129,033,586 of NC_091015.1, forward strand.
AGAAACATATTTGAAGCTGCATCCGAGAACAGCCCAAAATGCCATATTGATATGGGATATTAAAGGATCTTTCAACTTGCTCCATGGTTTCACTTATGAAGAGCGGGACATTAATAGAATAAGGGCAAATAATGGTAGTTACTACCCTGCTACTACTATTCTCATGGAAACAAGAGACTCGAGCAGAATGAAGTAACACAATTAGGAAGAGATGTGGAAATGATGTTGGAAGGAAAACTTCTTCAGATCCAAAGAGCAATACTATCTTTTCTAATCTCTTTTTTCTAAGGGGATTTCTAAGCACTCACTTTCACAAACTGACCGACTTTCACAGCAGCACAGGTATGAAAACAAAACCAGAGATCTTGAACTATACTTATCATAAAATTGGCTGGACTTCCAATAACTCCTCAGGCAGGAAGTCTCACACACATGATGGGCAGAGCACAACTGAAGCAACATGGCATGCATTACTGTAAAAAAAAAAAAAAAATAGTATCTGGAGCACAAAGAAACAATAAATACCCTCCAGAAAGACAAAATATAGAAAAACACCCTCAGAGATCAGTATTTTCGGAGAATTTATTTATAGAATTGTTATTTCAATTTGGCACACAATTGGAAAATGCTAATACAATTTGGTGGGATAACAGGAAAAATGCTGGACTGTTGCTGATCCTTTGGAGAGAAAAAATGAAATGTGAATTACAAACAAGGAACAACTGGGGTAGAAAACAATGTTACCTGAAAGTGGGCTCTATCAGCTGTAGACTATAAAAAAAACCTGAAAGACTTAGAACCTTGAGACAGTGGGATGACATTTCCAAATGTAGACTGAAGCTGTCAGAGGCAACTTTAACACAACCCAGGTTGTTTGCTCTCCTGAAAGAAGTTGAGCTTTTCAGAATTTAGCTTAATTTACTGTTCCTGTTTTATCTGGCTTGGTTCTGCTCACATTGAGTTCAGTGGGAATACTGCTATTGAGTTCAACAAAATCAGGCCTTTCACAGAGGGCCAATGCAGTCTCTTTCATAAGCAATGAAGCTCTGCACCCAGAGGGGCCCAAATGCCAAATGCTTGCAACATTATCCTGAAAAACCGTTTTCTCCCTCTTTTTGGGTGTTTAACTTCTCTTTAGTCCACCTGCATCTTTTCTGTATGTTCAGTACCCCTAATTGCATTAACTTCTCCACGTTCCAATTATTTTGTTGGCAACTATTGCACTTGTGGTAGAAACAGTCAGTACCTTAGACCTTAGTCCTAAACATAACAGTTTCAGGATAAATTGGATAGTTGACTGCTGGGGCTCTCTCATTCTGGGACTGTCTTCACCTCTGATCTCTCATTTTTCCTGTCCACATTGACTAAGAAAGTATCAAGGATCAGAAGGGAACAGAGAGGAAAAGCAAAGAGGGAAAAGTGGCCACTAATTACTCCAGAGGGAGCCTCAGAAGGAAACTGGATGAGCACTTCTCACAGAAGAGCTGATGTGGCATTTGAAAACCACGATGTATAAGGCTTCAACAGATTCTCAGTATGAAACGTGGGTGCATGACCTCCTTGTGGGGTGGGAAGACACTCACAGCAGGTACTAGGACATCACTGCAAGAGATGCCATACAGAAGTTGTGGTTCACAATTCAAGCGATTGAGTCCTTGGAGCTACCATATTCTTGTCTCAGTGAGTTACATTACAGTGAAGTGGCTACAGTGCAGTTTCATCGAGGACAGCAGATTAGAAGATAAGACTATCAATGATATTTTGGCAAAATCAAATCTGTAACTGTTTGCGTGAAAGGGCCTAAACCACTAAAACACTGAAGAAAGGCTCAGCAGGAATGGCCTGACAGAAAACCATCCATTCAGCTTTGCCTTGGTTAGAGGCAGTCCTTCCTGCCCTCCTCTTGCTTGGGCTTAAAATCCCACAGCCATTTATTTGTGGTCCCATTGAATCTTATCTGTATCATTATCTAACCCCTGAAAGACAAGAGAAATTAAACAATCGATGCAATTTAAAAATAAAGAAACAGAAGCGTCCTCTGTTGTAACTTTTCCAGGACAGCCATCTGATTCTTTCCACTGCTCTAGTTTACTTCAGAAAACAGATCTACAAAGAGGTTGGGCATAACTGGAGAGGCAGTAGCCTAGAAAAGCAGTTTTCTATGAAAGAAACTGCTACTAGAATGACATCCATGAGACAACGAAGCAGCCATTCTCTGCTGGCATAACACAGCAGAGGCCCAGAGCAACACTTGGTCACTTCTCACTGCACAGCTCTTGGGAGATGTGTGCTCCTTGTTTTACACATTAAATTAGAATTATACAATACTGCACCGCTGTTGTAGAACTCCAACAGATAACAGGATGCTACAAAGACATTGGAGTACACTTATTTATAAACAAAAAAAGCAGAGATGAACTCCAGTACTGACTCCCCTCCCCACCCCTGATCTCCAGCCACTGGCCATTTAAAAAAATTAAATAATAAAAAAAAGAAATCAAACCTTTTCTCACACCTGAAGCCAAATAGAAAACATGCCCCCTCTAAAAACCATGGAGTAAAAGTAAATGTATGAAAAAAATATCACTAGATGATTTTGCAGCTTCACCTATATGGTTAATTCCCTATCCAAGTAAGCCGTATCTACTAAGTATTTTCATTGTCATTACATGCTCTGTAGATCAGAACAAATAACTCTTAAATCCATCTGTAAAAGTCTGGCAAACAAGTTAATCTCAACACCAGTTAAATACAATATTCAACCCATTTATTTCTGTGTCCATTTATTTAAAAAACATTCATTCAAGGAATGAAAGCTAGGACTCTTGGTACAGTACCAGGTATTATCTATGCTACCATACACTCTTTTTAGCAGAATGAAAAAGAGAAAATACATACAGTTTTAGAATAATTTCACTTGCAACTACCTTAATCATAATAGCCACTCAAAAAAATCCACCATTGGAAAACCAATGCTAAAATAATACATTCTCTTAATCCCTTTATTTGGAGCTAGAATGATACCACTTTTTTTTTTTTTAATTAAAATCTTTTAAAAATATATACTTTTGTAGGACCCACCTACAACATGCAATTGTTTTAAGTAGCATCTCTAAAAATGGTGTGTGACAGCTTTATGTGGAAAATGCTAAGATGTAAAGAACACTGTTGTAGCCCAGCAGTGAGATGTGGGTATGGTATGATTTCCTACCTCTCTGGGCATAAGGTTAAGTCACATCCACACTGATGAGACCAAACAAATATTTAAGCCAGAACAGCAGAACGTTTTAGAATGGAGTGTAAACACAGTCAAAGAAATGATATACTGAGTGTTAACACTGTACAAACAAAGTGCACTGAGACGTGTGCACTAAGCAAGCACTTGTGAATACTTGCTGGTCTGCATTAGAGTTACATTTATTGCAAAATGACATCTGAAACTGATACTCACCAGCTGCTCACCTGTTCTCACACCAAAGCAGCTGCTCTTTAAATTACACCAGGAGATCACAAGCACTACCTTGGCCCTCAACTGTGGGAAAGCTCTACGAGCTCAGGCTCTACAAGTAATTAACTGGGCAGCACACTCTCATCTCCTCAGTTTCATCAGGAGTGAGATTAGGCCAATAATGGTCCTCTTTGAAAGGTACTGAACACTGTGATCCACTGCAACAAAGCAATTTAGGATATTAACGTATCTAAACAAGCACAAGTCTTCCTAATGGAAGGCTAGGCATTTTAGCCAGCATGAGGGAGGAAGGATAAGAGGGCTTCTCCTAAGGTACCTCATTTTATTAAGAAAAAATAACTTATGGAAATACTTTTGTTCACTATTCTATGCCTTCAACTAATATACAAGTAAGCCCTTGTACATAACATACCATTTTTCATTTCCCATAAAGAAAGTCTGATCACAGCTTATGCAAGGAAGTGATAAAAGTATTCCCCAAAATAAAAGCAGTCCCATTTTCATAAAGTATGTTTACCTAAGATTTCAAGCTGGTTCTAAAACCACAACATTTTATCTTAATTGCCCATTTAAATACTGTGCATTTGATCTCTGTGACACAATCAGCTTTTTATACTAGGCTAACTACAGTTATTTTTCATATTTAAATTTTAATCCATGTTCTCTAACAAATAAACATAAGAAGAGCTTTCTTTAAAAAAACCTAGCCTTTAAGACATTAAAATCAGTCTCAAAAAGCTGCAGTCTTTTTGTAAAATATTACTAAAACCATGATAAATGTTATTTTTATTTTTCACTGAAGTTTGAAAGCTCAACAACTTTCTGAAATAGATCAGATCCTTTTTAAAAAGGGCATGATCACTTATTTGTCATAGCATATAGCATTTATTAAATTTAATAATTGAAAGTTAAATTGCTTTGTGAATTATCTACATGCGTCAAAGTTATTTTCAAAGAGCAGCAATAGTGTCCATGTTGGAAAAGAAGTTCTCCAAAAACTACCTGCGCCAAGAGGCTCACAGGACTAAGCTTCAGTCTCCTTTGCCAGTGAGTTCAAGAAATAGAAGTCTGTATCTGTAAGTTATGCAACATCTGGGAGGTCTTTTGGAAATGTGAACTTCAGCTAGAAGTTGAAAGCAGTATCTAAACATTCTCCACTACTGACATAAGGAGAAAAACTTCTTTTTAATCAGAAGAGCAGCTCTCATTAACAGTATGAAAGAAGTTAAAGAATTAAGGGTTTTGATCAGGCAGCCCAGGTCTACACTGAATAAACTTTGAACAGAAAAGATCTTATAGTAACTAAGAATTTTAGCATTCTTGAGGACAGATGGGCAGCTTATTTTCTGATAATTCAAATAACAGGTATATTTGAACCTTCTGAAACCCTTCAGGGGGATGCAGAGAACAACAATGCAGATGGCTAAATGTTTGAAGATAGAGGTACAACAAACTGTCATTTGATATCAAAGGACCCACGTTCTGTTCTCTATGTACTGAATCCAAAGAACATTTTTAAGTAAATTTTGCAGACCCTGCTGTACTTCAAGTGCCACATGTTCTTCAAACTTGCTTAAGCAGATTCAAATTCAAATGGTCTCTCTCTCTCTGTAAATTACCACAAACCAAATAAGCACAAGCTGTTTGGAATGGCTGAAGAGCTTTCTGCAGAAAAGAGTGTGCCACAAGTTAAAATGACAAAGCTATTCCTGGGGTTGTAGAAAAATTGCTGGTTTGTATCTTGTGTTGGAAATGGAAATAACCAGTCAACCTACTATTTCTGTTAAACTCATTACCTCTGTCCAATGGAAAGAAAACCCAAACAAACAAAATAACTAAAGGTACTGAAGGAAGAGGCTGCTTCTATAGGCACAAACACCACATGATGAACAAGCATTAGAGAAAAATTTAGCATGCATCTTCAACACTGTTTGCAGAAATCAAGGACAAGAAGTAACTGCTAAAAACTATACAAGGACACGCTGCCTTCTTTTAAAAAGGTATAAGGAAATAATTACACTGATTAATAAAACACTGATATTCACAACCCACCTGAACTAAAACTGGTTTACATCTTCAGGAAAGAAATCAAAATAATACAGAACATTTCTTTTTTTCTCTTAAAAAGCAGAAAGAGTGCCACACTGTCAAAGATAATCTGTTGCTGCATATAGATTTGAATCAACCTTCTTGTGCTTTCCATTCAGGGGATACGAAACACGAGGTCATGATTCCTGATAGACTGTTTACAGCTATGAGATCCCTATATAAATCAAGCTTTTTTTCCTACCTATTTTATTATGGAATTGCTAAAACTACAGTAAAAGATTTCAAGAGACTCCTGTGAGAAATACTCAAGTTATTTTATGAAAAAATTTGGATTTTTCTTTAGTTTACCTATGTTCACCAATATATATGGTAAATGCACCTTGAGTGTAAGAACTGCATGAAAACAGTCTGAAAAAAATAAAACATGGAAACTGAAGTGTGAGACCATCGGTCCCCTTCCTACTTCTGATTATTATTATTTTATTCTTTTTAAATACCACCACTGACAAAACCCAATGCAAAATATAGTCCCCAAACCCACACCAAACTGCTTTGCTTTGCTGTGCATCTTTTCCAGCAGGTTTTCACAGCTGCTTCTTCAGACAGAGCATCTGGAGGCTCCAAAAGCACAACTTGTACTTCTCCATCAGTCATGTTTATTTGTGTGACGTTTTTTCCAGATCCGGAAGTTTTTCAATTAGTGCTTTATGGTTCATGTTGATACTGGCTATAAGTCCTCCTTCATTGCCATCTGAGCCAGTGTAACTAATTTCTTCACCAGTCAGGGTAGTCATATGGCCACCCAACGCTCTCAACACTGCATTTCCAGCACATATGTCCCATTTCTTAATGTAGGTGACATGGATATACACATCAGCTTCTTCTTGGTTCTTTTCAGGCACATCAAGGAGGGCCAACACTTTATAACCTAGAAGAAATAGTCAGAGGTAAAAAAAAATTAAACCAAGCTTTCCTGTTGAAACGCATTAAAAGACCAGAAACTAAAATACAGTTCTGCTCTTATGTTTATTCACTCATTTCTCAATCCCTGTATCATGCTCATGTGGAGGGGCTGTGAGCCCTTGGCACAAGAGCCCTCTGCACTCCCTTGGAGGAGAGAGGCTTGAGGGCAAAAAGACTCCCCCCAGAGATAAGCAGCCTTCCTCAGATCATGGTGACAAAGTGAACCACCCCCACCATGTCTTGTTTCTATATGGTAATAGCCTGTACCCAGTTGGCTAATTGGTTACTACCCCACCCCCTGCCCTTCCCATAAATGGCCCCTGTTTCTGCCCCCGACTAGGGAGTGTTTGTCCCTGGCCTTAGTTTCACGGGGGCTGCTGGACAATAAGAGCTGCCTCTGTGGAACAGCCAAACGAGGCTCCTGTCTCTCTGTCCCCGAGTTCGCCTTGGGTGACTTCACAGAGCTGAATCCCAAGAGCTGGAATCACTTGTAGCAGAGAAGTTGCTGCACTTGCTGAAATCCCCTGCTGCCCAGGCAGGCCTGCCACTGCCCCTGAAGAGTTGTTCTTTGCAGGACACTCTCTCTAGGAAGGTCGTGGCACACCAGTGCTGACCAGCATCAGACCCCCTGCTCAAGTCTATCTTTTTCTCCCTGGCTTTTTATTACAGTACAAGGAAGATGTATACACCACTCTTTAATATAGCAAAGCAGTCCTTTATTATCCATTATGCAGCACAAAGTAATTGCTCAAAAAGTGTTCTTTTATGGAATTTTTTCAGTTTTTCAACTCTTTGACCAATATTCTTGTTTCATTAATCTGTTAATTTCTTTATCTTCTTAAACAGAGTCAAGCCCTGGACAAGAGCTGCTGTAATTAGTTATACTTTCCCTTTCTTTGTCATTTAGATTCATTATCTAAAGAAGCAATGCAAGACCTTCTTGACTAAAAAATCTGTAAGGGAGCTCTGGCTTTTCGTATTAAAGACACAGAAAGATATATTTCTGTAAAAATAAAATTTTACATGGCCTTTCTGGGACTTTAAAACTTCTGTTGCTTTACACTAGTGCCTCACATTTACATTCTGTCAGTAATATGCACAAGGACATCGCATAAGTAAAAAGTATTCTAAAACTTCCTTCAATGAGTATGAGGCAGATAAAAATGGACTTTAGTGACACTAATTTTCTCTTTTGACATAAATGCAATAAATAGTACCAAACTTTAATGGCTTTTTTCTTAATTTTTTTTAAATCAACCATACTATCAGCTAACAACCAACAGATTCTCTTCCATGATTCTGCCTGTGGTCACACAACCCTTTCTCTCCCACTGAGGCATCAGTGCCTTCAGTGAACATACATCAGCATGTTTCAATGAAAGGACCACAACAACACTGCTGGCCCAGGCCTAGATTCAGTAACATACTGACTTGTGAACAGCCTGAAGTCTGAACCAAGTTTGCATGCAGGTTCCCAAACACAGGAAAAACTGTGTCCCTAGGGTCAAGCGCTTGCTTTCAGTGATGTGAAGATGAAAAAGCAAGAGGAAAAAGAGGAGGCACCACAGTTACATCCTTTTGCCTAGTAACAGCTACACCATTAAAACATTCAGAAGCAATAAACTGGATAGGATGCTTAAAGAACCAAACCTGCTCCACCAGCGGGGATTATCACAGTTTTATTTCCAAATGTCTGCCGTGCAACCTGCTCAACTTTTCCGGCATGGGAGCGGGACACAATAATCCTTGGAGTCTTCTCATTGTAGGAGGAACGAGCTTTTACATTTGACCCACCATCCACCATTGCCCAAGCTACAAGAGAAACAAAAATTCTGCTAAGATTTACAAAAAACAATCTCTGTTAAGTGTGAAGATAAAAGGATACTTAGCTAAGAATATGTAATTGATACCTCTGACTTAATATCTCTCACTACTGTAACAGAGAAAGTTAGGGCTGACAGGGGATGCGGTGCATATCCACATGTGCACACAAGGGAAGACAAACAGGCCACACACACATTGGTGCATATGCCATTATCCCAAGCCTGACTGTTCTTGTGTGATACTTCCAAAGAACAGAATAAGAGGGAAAAATCCCAAGTAGTTAATATTCAGAACTTGCAATTGGAAACCTTTTAACCAAAGTTAAAAGGATATCTCCTTATCAGAAATTTCCTCAATATTTTTATGTAAGAAAAAAATGCCCCACTACCCTTTAAAGCAGATACCAAAAATGCTATGGAGTCATTTTGTTCAGAAGGATACTAATGCTAAGGAAGGAAACAGCTCAGGAGGATAGTGCTACAAAGAAAGATATTTGATGTTGTGCTTCACACAACTGCATTTAGAATACACAACTTCCCACTTGTTTCATCATGACGTTCAAAGCCAAGCTTGGTAGGTGGCATCCCCTAACCATTAATCTGACATTTACTTAGTAAACTACCCAGCAATTTCATCTCAGTAGAGAGCCAGGTTGTTTGGCAACAGACTGAGCTGTGTGTAAAAACAATGCTGACTGCCCTTTATTGCTTTGTATTTGTGTGGTAGTATTAGGAACAATCTGACTCAAAACATATTGGTATTTCCAGCTTGGAAAATGAATACTTGTCACACAGAATTCATTGCATCTCATCTGATTTCTTGTCTGAACATTGCACACTTCACTATTATTAAAGCAGAGAAATTCTCAACATTGCAAGCTAAAACCCTATTTCTTGAGATAGGTATTGATACCTAAAAAAACTGTTCCAAAACCTCCAAGATTCTTGAAGCATATTCAAATACATCACATACTTAAGTGACTGGTAATTAAACCCATATTTATAGACAGCAAAATATTTAGCACAAAATGTTGAGTGTTCAGCGGGCCAAAAAAAGAGAACAAATACAAAATGCATTTATTTAGACTTAGTTTTTGTGCCTGAGCTACTGCAGAACTTCAGAACTCTAGAGGTCAGTATTGCCTAAGAGAAAATGTAAACAGAAATTCCTGTTTTAAGTACACAGTAAGCCATGAATACTTAAACTGCTTTGAAGCTTTAAGAAGTGCATGCAAATTGCCAAACTTGCAGCAATGCTTGCTGATACATCATTAATACTGAAGAATTAATTACTTCACAGTTGTGGCATTAAAGCATGTCAGATAATCAATAAGGCTATACTAGACAGTCTTGCCTGTTACATACAAAGAGTTGCCATTAAGATCTTAATTCAATTTTTTTATTCACAGTGAATAAACAGCAGCTCCTGGGTATATTTATCACAGACCCAAGTTATTCTGCTAAATGAGAAAAGTACTCTTTTTTTGCTAAAGACTAAAAGCACACATGAAACTGATCAGTATTTGTAGGTTTAACTTTTTTTTTTGTTTGCTATAAGCACTCTGATTGAAGAGATCTTAGCTCTTAAATATATTTTCAGTTAGTTTGTTCTAAATGCATAATTTTTAGGTTAAACAAGGGCAGCATTTTCCTTGTGGTTTTACAGCACAGAACACATCTGCAGCCCTAATTTTGAGGTCTCCTGCAGTGCCCTTTTGCCCCTGGTACTATTTTCTCATTTATACCTACAGATGTCCCCTGAAACACCAAATTTTAATTAACACTGTGACTGACCATGATGGAAATATGTGAAGGCCTGAAGGTACCTGTATATGATGAGAAGGGCTTGTGTATCACTCCTATTACTGGTTTACCATTTACAGCCACACAAACCATCGTTGTGACGTACTGTCGAAGATCCTCTGTGGACGAAAACAACAAAGTGAGCAAGTTTACAATCAAATGTCAAGAACACAAAAGGAAAACAGACAGGAGATGATTCAGATTGTTCTCTGAAGACCAGTTTACATTCTGCCTCTTTACAGTTATGTAACTTTGATGTATCTTCATATAATCTTTCAGTTTTCAAAAGACTTTAAAGACTTTTCAGCTTTCCAGCAATTTTTCCTGTTCAGTAGATGTAACCTAAACTGCCACCAGATCTAATGCTAACACCTGTGTCTTATGCAACACATGTTTTCATGGAAATCTGTGCCCCTGCATTCTTCTGCTTCTTCCTTCTCTGCCTGACCTCCTATTCTCTATCAGTTCAAAAATGGTAATTAAAAACCCAAAGAAGATTCACTGGAAAGGATAATTGTATCAATGAAATAGTCACCAAAAAAAATCCCATTTTTTCCATTGTTCCTTAGTACTTATCAGCAAGGATTTTAGTTGGATTGCCTTGAACTGCTTATGTGACGTCCGAAAACATTGGAAAAGGGGGAAGACTGAATTATGCATGCTTTTTTGAAAAATGACAGCACAAATTTTCTTATATCAAGTTAAATAGGATATTTACTTAGCATTTACTTTAAATAAGCAAAACCAAAAATCTAAGATACTTAGTGTTGTCACAGTAATGACTGAAATATAGAAATGTGAAATTCCAGTACAATCCATAACTGACAGTCACCATTTATTATGGCAATTACTTAGTTGCAAGGATACCAAAGTAATTTCAGAGATGGAATATATAAATGTTGTAATTTGAGAACCACAGAGATTTCATTATGCAATTTGTTCAAGTAAATCACAAATAGCTTTGACATAAGACACTTTAACAAGAGACGTCATTTTAGGTACTTACTATTTTGTCTCCAGGGTAAAGGCAAACATCAGAATTACACACATGATTTGTCAACAAGAATCAGCTACCTGTGTATTCTTGTGTAGCATCTAATGGATCAATCCAGACAGTGACACTTTCTGCTGGCACCTCTTTAGGCTGTATTTTTTGCTTTATGTCTTCAGGAATACTGCGATCCCAGGAGACTGTCTCCTGATCAGCTGTGTCAACATGCTCCTCAGAATTTATCTGTGGTGCGACAACAAAGTAGTTGCATTAACATATCAGATACACCAACTGCAGCACTTGGGAAAATTACAGGTTTGCTCACATTTTCTCTTTCTTCCTTCACCTCAAATGCAGGAATTAGTCATTTTTCAGCAGCTCACAGGCTATTATGGTCATGTGACAAGCAATGCAAAACCACAATCCAGAATTTTACTGTGAACCACACCACAGCTGGACACTGTTGCTTTGGCTGCAGCTCTCCCTACTGAACATTCCCACAGCATGAATCGCATTTTTTCGAATCACTATTTAAATGCAGTTGCTTTAAGGACTACCAGCAGAACATTTGACTCTGGAGAATCACACAGTACACAGACAGTAGGGGGTTTAATACTCAATTTATACAGACCACTAGATGCACATGGAAATGTACAGATATACTATCACCAGATATTGTGCAGATTGTGCATGACTTGGACAAGAAGAAATCTTAGTACATATATTCCTGCTGCCGGCATTGAGTTACAGATAGAAATTTTAGCAGCTCAGTTGAATTTAACCACTACACAACTGTCAGACAAATTTATTTCACAAACAAGTAAGTAACAACCCATACTCATTTTTAGGGTAGGTTGGGGTAAGGTCCTAAGATGGCCCATGAAGAACATTTATAAACAGCAGTCAAAAGTCACATGTAAGCCTATTGTCACCTGCTGCCCAGCTTAATGAACTTTACTTCACACCAGAGGGCATTTCAGTACAGCAAGTGGAGTTTGGCCCAGTAGGGGAGCACACAGCACCAATCTGTTGAATGGAGTAATGATCTGCAAAACCCAATGCAATGTCCTTGTGACTGCAGTAGCACAATATTTTTGGATGACCAGAGATGCAGTTGTCCCAAAAATTGGAGGCAAGTGACATGGAAAGACAAGGAAAATGAAGGAGCTATCAGACAACGTTTGAATGTGACAGACCTCAACTGTAACAGGTTATTAGCCAAGAGTTAAGGGCCATTTTCTCCAAGAGAATTCAAAAAGAAAAAGGAAGCAGAACTGCAGCAACTCCAGCCATACATCATAGCTGTCTTCTCACGTAAAACCAGTATTTTAAGCATTATATGCCAAACATGGAGCTCTTGAAGCTGCCATGACATTTACAAATTAAACATCTGTCACTGTCCAATAAACCTGACGATTGCATTTTCCCCTAGGGAAAACAGTTCTGCAAAGTCAAGATGAGTACTTCCACAGACTTGGCAGTCTCAACACAGCCCCTGGGCAGTCAAAGTTCCACTGCAGCACATGACATAGCATCATAAAAAAACATTTCCTCAACAGAAGAAAGGGGCCTCCAAAAAGTTAAAGGGTTGGAACCCATGCTCAAAAGGAAGAATATCTTGTTAGACCTGTTGTTACAGTACACTAGAATTTGAAGTCTGAAACCACCTGAAAGGTACTGTTTTCAGAGAAAGACCACCTACTAGTTCAGATTTTGTGCAGCATTTATAATGATTGTCTCTCAACAGACATGATTATTCCACTAGAAAAAAACTGGGGAAAGAGTGAGAAGGTTGCACAGCCATCTGGAGAAAGTAAAACCAACAAATGAACAAAACCCCAAAAACCAAACCAGACCAAAATCCCCAAATAAAGCCAAACCAAAACAAACAAACAAAACCCCCCCCAAAACCAAAACAAAACCCCACAAATCCCACCCCCTCCAACCAGGTCACTACTTCCATTCATATGACCATTTACTCTGTAGCCTTGGCTAAATATTTGCCTGAGAGGGGCTCACCAACCCTTAAAACTGAAAGCTTCTTTTATTCCTGCTTTTTTCTTTTTATTTTAATGCAGGAAAATATACCTGGAAAACATGCCTCTGTGTTAATTCCATGTTCCTATTTGTCATTCTCATCTGCTGGCAGCCTCCAGAGGCCATGACCTCACAGTTTAAACTTTTCTCAAGCGATATGTAGTTCACTGCAATCCCAAATCCTCACTCATAAATTAGGAGTAGCTATGGTAGAAAGACAGTCACAAGGCCAAATATTTCAGACACTAGACCTTATCTCAGCAAGATGTTCTGGGGTTAATTGCCTAATAGCTGTAAGGTGTAAAAGCCCACCTGGGGAAGTTCTGGAAGCACTGACACAATGCTTAACTACATTTTGGCAAACTTCCCCAGTTATGCTTGAAGCAAAAGCCCTCCTCACAAAGAACTGCATCAAACACAGAGATTTAATAAAATATATGTAAATCAGTGCATGGAATACTGCTGGAAAGTAAAATAAAAAACCAAAAACCATTATTTCATAAACAAGGCAGTTGGGCTGCATCTGACCAGTACAGAGCTTCCTCAAAACCAGCCTGTAAGGTGCAGGAATTCCATAACAACAAATGAGGGATGCTGCTCACAGAAGCCAGCAGCAGAGGTCCAACACCAATACCAGGATCAGTCCATGGTGTGCCTTCCAAAACACCCAGGTGTTTCCAGCCTTCAGAAACCTCTGCACAGAGAACACTCCCCTCCAGCACACTGGTGATGGGAACACAGATCTGCTCAGGAACACAGGAAGCAACTCCAGTATACTATGAACTTGTCTGGATAAATGCATTGCTCTAACAAACAGCCAACAGTCCTGACCACTTAAAGACTTCAGGGAAACTCACAGTGGCTCTTTGTCCTGTCCTGGTTTAGTCCCTACCAGCACTTCATGCTGTCTTTGTGGCAGCTCTTCACTCAAAAAGCCTACTTGAATACCAGCTAGCTGTCCCTGGCATGGTGCACAACTTCAGGTTTTTTCCTGGTCTGAAAGAGTGGAACACAACTGTAGTTATGCCTTTGAATTCACCCATCGAAGGTAAATTAAAGTGAAAAAATATATGCAAACACCCCCAGCCCCCATCCCAAAACAGAAGCTTCTATTTGTAAAATCACACATCAGTACATGAAAATGCAATGCTTTTCTTAGAAAGTGTTTGGTGGCATGTGAATTTTTTTTTTAATTTAGTACTCCCTCTCCTTCCCCACAGAATTCTCCAGCTCAATACTTATTTTATATTTTAATACACAAATAATCCAGTATATTGAAAAACATGAGGTAGCACAGCACTTTATTCCAGAGAGCATCAATATCCCCATCTGATAATTATGTCCTTACAATAGTAAGATCAAATGGACCCTCAGCAAGTTTCCAGATGACATGAAACCAAGGAGTGCATGTGACAAAACAGAAGGAAAGGACACCATCCTGAGGGACCTGGACAAACTTGAGAAGTTGGCTCACAAGAACCTCATGAAGTTCAGCAAGTCCAAGTGCAAGATGGTGCACCTGGTCTGGGGCAATCCCAGGCGTGAGTACAGTCTGGGAGAACCCACTGAGAGCAGCATAACATAGCCAGACTTGGGGTTTATCATGGATGTGTGCTCACAGTCCAGACAGCCAACTACCTCCTGGGATGCATGAAAAAAACAGCATGGCCAGCAGGAGGAGGGAAGAGATTCTCCCCCTCTACTCTGCCCTGGTGAGACCCCACCTGGAGTGCTGCAACCAGGTATGGAATCCTCAGCATGATAATGATGTGGACCTGTTAGAGTGGGTCCAGAGAAGGGCCACAAAGATGATGAGAGGGATTAACACCTCTCCTATGAAGAATGGCTGAGAGCTGGGTTTATTAAGCCTGGAAAAGAGAAGGCTGCTGTGAGACCTTAAGGCAGCATTCTAATGCTTAAAGGGTGCTTATAAAAATAGGGAGAATAACTTTTTACATGGGCAGATAGGGATAGGACAAGGGAGAATGGTTTTAAGCTAAAAGAGGAGAGATTTGGCTTAGATTTTAGGAAGAAATTCTTTACTGTGAGGGTGGTGAGGCACTGGAACAGGTTTCCTAGAGAAGCTGTGGATGCCTCAGCCCTCAAAGTGTTCAAGACCAGACTGGATGGGGCTTTGAGCAACTTTGTCTAGTGGAAGGTATTCCTGCCCACAGCAGGGTAGTTGGAACAAGATGATCTTTAAGGTCCCTTCCAACACAAGTCATTTTATGACTCTAGGATATCCACCACTTGGGTACCACAACCTTGGAAGATGTGAAGGTCAGTACCTATGAGGTGGCTGCATGGGACTGTACTTGATTTGCTCTTATTTGACTGTGCTTCAGAGATGTCACAGCTCAGGGGAGAGTGGTTCGACCAGCAGTCTTTGGTATTTCCCCCACTTAGAGACCCCTTCAACCACTGCTGCTGCACTGCACCAAAGAGCAGCCCTATACCTCCTGCACTACAAGTCAGACTGTTTTACCTCCATTGGCTCTGCTTCTCTGTTTTTCTCCTCAAATGTATCAGAGGTGAAAGCTGTCTCAGCTTCTCACAGCATCTGTACATACACAAATCGTGTGAAGGAATCAGATGCCAAAACTTCTGAATGTAAACACCCACTTGACAAGTCAGGACATATAAATATGCTCAAAAGGAGAGAACGCTCCACGAGAGCACAAAGCACCGTATTTCCAGTATCTGAGGAAAGTATCTAACCTATCCTGGTTACAAAATCTGTTACAAAGGGAGCGGTGTGCATTCACACCAAGACTTAGCTCACCTGCACCCAGGACCATTCATGATCCCTCCCTTCCAACTTTTAAATTTGGGGGTGGTGAATAAGAATTTTCACTGTGAATGAAAGCTGCTTCTTGAAAGTTTAGGTTACTTAACTCTGAAAAGAATGCAAACTGGGAAATCAAAGTAACACTTCTATTTGTAAATTTAAAATACCTTTAAGCTTTAAAAAATTTGAATAGTAGCCTTACCAGCATAGGAAAAAAACCCCTTAATTTTATTCAATACACTGACATTTTTTAAGCCAGCTGCTTCCTTTTGAAAAGGTTCTTTTCCTCCTTAGATTACCACAACATATTAGAAAGGAAAAATAAGCTTTTACAGGTGATCTTCGTGCCTTTCAAAAATGTTCCTCTTGCCAAGGTTCAATTTACAAAGAGTTTTAGCAAGGCAGATTTTGTTATGAAAGGAGAGAAGACCTTGCTGAATCACATGGTTTTCTAAAAAAAAAAAAAAAAACAAAAAAACCCCAACTTATTAAAAGGTAATTAAGCTTAAAAACTGTAAGTTTAAAGTACTAAATTTTAATTACGTTTAAAACTATAAAATGTATTTGTATATAAATATGTAAGGTATAAAATCATACAAATGTATGCAATAACAAGAGGTATAAACCCACTGGTCTCATGTTGTCATTCATTTGATCAGAAAACAAATATTTCTACAATTATACCACAACACTGAAAATGGACACATACATTTTTCAAGGCACCTAAGTCCAGACAGACAGAGATTTCCCTCTACCATCAACTACATCTTTGTTTATTTTAGCAACAAGAAGTCACTTAATGCAGGAACAAGGTGACAGAATGTGCAAAGAAGAATCTGGACAAGCCTAAATGTCCAGAAGCTCAATTAGTGCTTATCAAAACTCGTTTGGTAACTTTGGCCATTAAGCCAGTAGGAAGCACACTGAAAGAAACAGGATTTAATAAATGATAAAGACGCATCCAGTGACAACTCTTCTTCTCTGGCCTTACGATGAATAGAGGTTGGTAAAAACAACAAAAGTGGAATTGAGGGAATCAGCATGGATCACAGGATTCACTGTTTCCACCAGTAATCTGCAGAAGCAACTAGAATTTTAGACCAGAAAAATAGAGCCACTTGCTCATTAGCTCACACAAGTAGTTTCAGTAGATGGCAAAACTCTCTATTACAGTTCTATACAGACCCAAGTCTAGCAAAGAGAAAGGGATGACTTGCTCATCACAAGAGTTGCAACACTTCTTGTCATTTTAAGAAAACATCCAAGTAAGGACAGATTAGAAATCTACCAGTAAAACAGATAATACCCTGAAAACTTCCACTGTTTGTGAGTGGCTACACTAAGAAATTCAACTCTCCAGATGCTCAGCTGATAGATTAAACACCCCCAGTGTACAAACAAGCCAAATGAACACTTCTAATTGCATCTGAAAAGATAATCACGGAACTCATTAGCATAAAGTTACAGTCTTTAAGTTCATTTTGATGCAAAGAGAGTAGGCATAAGTCATCTGGCATCATTTGGCACCCGTGTTAGGAGATGTATCTCCAGACACCTATTACTGAGATTTCAGATTGACATTCACACTTCTTATTTTACTTAGATCATCTGGGGCAGAAGAACATTAATTTTATTAAAAGCCCTAAGACCTGAGGAGGCCATTCTCACAACATGAAAAGACAAATTACTGAACTTCTCCACTAAAGTGCAATACTTCTGAAGTTTAAGTAGTATTTTGTTTTTTAAACCTACTTCTTTAACATATCTATCTTTCACACAGAATCAGTATCAGTTGCAGAGTGTGCCACCCCAGATGAAATTTCAGTTTTTTAGGCATGTTGGCACTGTGGTCAGAAG
This sequence comes from Aphelocoma coerulescens, assembly GCF_041296385.1. Classification (NCBI taxonomy): domain Eukaryota; kingdom Metazoa; phylum Chordata; class Aves; order Passeriformes; family Corvidae; genus Aphelocoma; species Aphelocoma coerulescens. Next base: position 129,051,366 of record NC_091015.1, read on the forward strand.
CTTGTAAACAGTGAGTTTAAACCTAGACAGTACTTCAGAGAGCCTGACAAAAAAGGAGTGCTCGGAGTCATTAATCTTCGAAAGCCAGATTAATTTAGAAGAAAATCAAAGTAAAAGTGACACGTTCTTAAATTTTCATTTCAAACGCTGATTCCAGCATTATCATGCATAAGCTTGAAATGCAGTATTTATCATCAGTCTTAATTGGGAAAGAGATAGAAGAACATTTGTATTCAGAACAGTGTCAAGACTCATAAAAAGATGCTCAAAGAGAAAGACTGGGACAGAGGAAGACTTGATTTCCACCACAGTCACAATCAAAAAAAAGAGGGAGCAAACAAGATGAAACTCTATTCAGTATTTACACTAGAAAACAAGACATAGAGCTGATGCAACTCTAGAACAAAAATAAGCCAAAACAGCTCAAAATGGGAATGTAGGGCAGAACATAATCTGACCAGTAAGACTGAAGTCTGCATCCTGTGAAAATAACTCTAGTATAGCAGCAACCAAACAGCAGAATTGTGTGGATCACATTAAAATTGGCTTTTTCAGTCAGAGGACAAGAGGTAACGTGGTCAAAGTGAAAGTTTAAGGAACACTCTGTCAATCATTCCTGCCTTTGTGACCAAGCAGGGCTGCTCCTTCAGATGTGCTGAAGATGAGCTGTAATGGGAAGTGAACCAGGATATTCCTAAATAACCTTTCTTTTAAATAACTTTTATTTTAAATTTTTACTCGGGATACATTCAGTTATCAAGGTCCTGACATTGATCTCTGGTCAGGCCACATTAAAAGAAGTAAGACCCTAAGGCATGATGCTGAGAGGGATCTTTTAGCAGGTAATGCTGCTGAAACTCTGGAATTACGAGATCATTTCTTCACAGAAGCTCTTCTGAGCAGAACATACCAGTGTCTCTGGCTAGTCTATCACTGAATTTGGAAAGAATGACTCCCCAGTCCACTACTACCCCAGCAGCAGGGCCTTAAACATCTCCTTAATCTCCTCACCTAACTCCCACCCCAGTCCTTATCACACTGCCACTGTGCCAGCACAAGGAATAAATAGGGCTGCATGGAGAACCAACCAGGAAAGAAGAGAAGTAACCCAGAAAAGATAAACAGTAAATAAAAAATGAAAGAAGCAGAGGGGATGATTACAGCTGGATCAGAGCTTTAACTCGTTCTTAGCAAGACAAATAAATGAGGACAACATATTGGTATGTAACTGCAGTTGAGAACCTCACCAAGAGAAAGTGATGCATGTATTTTAGCATTAAGTATATTTCAAAATCAACTGTACAGAGATGCTTCATGGAATACACATGCAAATATTTATTGCTGGATGTTGAGTGCAATCAGACAACACTGGGTAATAGCCAAGGTAGCAGTAAGTGACTTGCCTCTTTGGCCCTTATCTTTCTCACACTTGTTTCTGAGGGGTATAAAAACACCACCACTAAATCTACTTCAGTGATAAAACACAATTGAGCTGCACCTCTTTGGTCTTACCTAACACAGCTTGAGAAGCCTTAACTGATGCAAATGCATCTATTTATATCAAACAGAGCAGCTGATGTCAGCAGTGGAATTCCTCTTCCTCTGTACAGACAATACCTTTACTTAACAGAACAAAGGCAAACATTTTCTGTGGGATTTTTTCCCCCTCAGATTTTGAAAGGGCTTTTTTTATAAATCCCAACTCTTAGTATTATAAGACTTTTCCCAGATTTATTTCAGCTTCTGCAAGTGAGAAGCCTAACTCTTCTATCTTCTCTTAATAACCACACTTTAAGAGACTCCGATCTGCTTCAGACACTTTGCATGCTTTCCCTTTTTATGTCCAGCAGCACAAAACAGGGAATCCAACGCAGCTCACTTGCTTTTGTTTATTTCAGTTGAATGACTTCTCCCCTTGATTATTTTGAAACATTGGAGAGCCATGGTTATTCTTAGAGAATCATGGAGTAATATAACGGTTTGGGCTGGAAAGGATCTTCCAGCTCATGTCACTCCAACCCCCCTGCCATGTGGTGGGACACCTTCCACTAAACCAGGCTGCTCAAAGCCTCCCGCCTGGCCTTGAACACTTCCAGGGATGGGGCAGCCACAACTTCTCTGGGCAACCTGCTCCAGTGCCTCACCACTCCCACAGTGAAGAATTTTGTCCTAATGTCCAATCTTAACCTGCCCTCTTTCAGATGAAGGCCATTCTCCTTGTCCTGTCAATGCATGCCCTTGTATAAAGTCCATCTCCAGCTCTCCTACTTCAGTACCCTTCAGGCACTGAAAGGCCACTGTAATGTCTTGCAGAAGCCTTCTCCAGACTGAACAACTCCATTTCCTTTGCTTTACAGGCATATCTTAGCACCTAGTTTTTGTGCTGCTTCATCTTCCTGGCTGCAGCATTTGGCAACAATTTAAATACTGAGGTACCCCTGTTAAGCTCAACAACTTCACGATGTGAGAAAAATCAGCATTTTGCATAAGCTTACTCTTGGAATTATTTCAGTTTTTGTTTGACAGCTTTTATTAGCATCATCTTCTCTAGCAAGGAGAGAAGAGGAGGTTTATTTGACTTCAGCAGCATCTTTTATTCTGGAGTGTCACTCTGTACAGGGGGATAAGATTACAGATATAAAATAAGATATTTCTTACATTATGCAATTTTATACTGCCTCAGAAAATCCTCTATAATCCTTATATTCACACCAAAACTCAGCAGGTCTGTTCTACGAAAGAGCTGCAGTCTTAGATGGGTTGTTCTGAAGTTACCCTCGATGGATTAGTAGATTGAGATGATACTTTGTCTTCACACCTGAGAACCACATGTATGTATATAGTAGTAAAGGAAAGCTTTTATTTTAGTTTGGGCAAAAGTTTATGAATACATCTTCATCACAGACTTTAAGAGACAAAATGCCTTATCAGTGTATGCATAGCTTAGGGAATATTTTTTAACACCACGTAAGATAAGCTGTTATTATCCCCATCATGTTCTTAGAATACTAAACATCCCACAGCTGATCTGTCAGACTGAATAACTTTAGATCACCTGAAAAACTTGTGAAAGACACAAGTCAGACTGTCACTGCTAAGAATTCCAGGCTCCAGAGCAGAGTTTACACATGACCACACAACAGGCAACACACAGTTTACTGTACTCTTCAAGCCCAGACCAAATTCCCAGCCTTCTTTAGAAGCACAGGGAACTCTTACATCTAGATTAATGAAGTCCTTCCATCTGTGCAAGGGGAGAAAGCATAGAGGTTTCAAGCCAGCTAAGCTGTAAAGCCAAGCTCCATGAGGACACTGAATAATGCAAGAGAACAGGGGTCAATACTTTTTCTTCCTTTAACACTGGGCTTCTGAAGGTGGCTTGTCACCGACAGACAATCCAGGAAATCTTCAGAACAGAATATGCATAATCTTTCTGTAGAGGAAGATTAGTCACATATCAAGTTTACTTTAAACACTGAAGAATTTGTTGTTTTCCTCTAGATTTCACATGCAATAAGTTCTTTATGACACTTTAAAACTCCACCAAAACAAAGAAACAAACAAAAAAAACCCAAAAAGCCAACAAACAAAAAACTACACATTATCCTGTGGAACTTTCAAAACAACTACTGAAAATTGAATAGTAACTCACCAACCAAAAACCAGACTTAGCTACTTTTTCTGTCAACCTGTCCAGCAGAAGCATATGATCACCACCTCTGAAATACAAATTTAGGGCTTTCTACCCATTTTAAATGGCCATAAAAAGCTATTTAACAGGAATTTATAAAGGAATTTAACATCAAGAGACAAAAGTTCCGATTTACTGAAGTGAAAACAGAAACGATGCCAACAAACCCTAAAAAGCCTGAAAGTATAGTTCAAAGGTTAGGGTGCAACCTTAAGAGCTAGACCCAGATTTCAGAAGTGAGGGAGAGCAGGGAGGGGTGTACACCTCTGAAAGCAAAGTGAACTCATTTTGCTCAGGTAGGCAGTGGTCCACAGTATTAACACAGATGTGCTTATCTGCTGTCCCACAGCCACGAGCGCTAAACACTCGATTATTGCAGCGCTATGTTCCTAAGCCTCGAATTCTCGATCGCTGCTCCCCACTCCTGGCTCTCCCCATAACTGACGGCAGGAAGGACAACTAGCAGGAAGGGTAACTACAAAAACAACGGCATTCCGGATCCCTTTACCTTAACCGTACGCGGAATCTGCGCTGTGCAATTACTCGTATCTTTAACCAGAGCTCACGATCCACTAGAGAGAGACTCGGTGCTTCCCCCACCCCTCCATGCCCGTATTGTTTGATACTGTTTCACCTCGCGTGGCTTCGCTTGCAACACGCTCCAACTCCTTCCAACTCCTTCCCCTGCAACCCAACACCCAGGGCAAAAACCATGAGGTGGCACTGCCACAACTTCAGCGGGAGGGGAAGGAAAAGCGCAAACGAGGGCAGCGCTTCCCGCCGGCGGTTACAGACCGCAGAGGTGCCGGTGTGCAGCAGCCCCGCGCCGGGGCTCCACACCGGGGTCCCAGCGCCGGGGCTCCACACCGGGGTCCCAGCGCCGGGCCCGCGGCAGCCCCCGCCCCACGGAGGGGCCTGGCACCCACCTGCACGGCGGGGAAGGCGCCCTTCAGCAGGTAGAACATCCTGCGGTTGGAGAGGAGGTCGCCGGTGGTCAGCTGCTCCTCGGCCCCCTCCCGCGTCTTCCCCTTCGCCTTGGCGTTGAGGACGTTCCCCTCGCGGACCCGCTTCACCTCCTCCCCGCCCCTGACGGCGGCCAGCACGGACACGGCCAGCAGCTCCCGCAGGTCCACGGCGCCGCCGGCCGCGGAGCCGTGGGGCGTCTCGGGCCCGCCGGCGGCCGGCTCGCTCAGCATGAAGAAGGCGAAGCGGCCGGCGAGGAAGCCGGAGTAGAGGTGGTAGAGGACGCCCAGCCCCAGCAGGCAGAACACGGCCATGCCGAGCGGCGAAAGGCGGATGCCCATGGGGGCCATGGCCGCGGGGCGGGCGGGCGGCGGGGCCGGGCAGTCACCACAATCCCATGGCACGGCCGGAGCGCTCCGCTCCCGCTGCTGCAGCGGCGCCGGGCCGGCTCCACGCTCGCGGCCGAGGCAGCGCTGTCTGTATCCGGGTCAGGCGGAGGCGGAGCCCGCCGCGCGCACTGAGCATGTCCCGCTGCCCGGGGCCGCGGCGTTCGCCGGCCCTGCGGTGTCCGGCGGGAGCCTGGGGGCTGCCCCGCTGCCCGTGGTGCACATCCATGGCAGCACACACCGTCCATCGCCCGCTGGTTCTCCTGAGCTCAGTGGTTTGGGGTGATTTTTTCCTTATCTCCCTCTAGGTGCTCCAGGAACCCGCAGCGGCGAGGACGAGGGAGCTGCTGCCGCCCGCGGGCAGGAGCCGGAGCCGGAGCTGGAGCCTGAGCCGAAGCCCGCCCGGCACGCTGGGAAGGGGTTTTCTGATGGAAATGGCTGCTGGCATAAATTGCCGGTAAATTTCTGAAGATGCACCGTTAGCGGTGCTGAGCATCACTTCTGAGCATCTCTTGGTTTTGTCATACTGGTTCGGAAAGTTCGGGACTTTCTGCCACCCCGTTCCTCGAAGAATTCCTCTCAGTAAAATGAAGCAAATCCACTATTTCCTCAGCCAAGTGGTGTGATAAAGGCCTACCTGTCTTAATTTATACTTTTTCTTTGCACCTCAGTTGTTTTGAGGGAGTGTGAAACTTCATAGCCAGGATGGACATCTGGGGTACGAACTGAGAAGAGTCTCTGATTTCTTTCTGTTCTTGTTTCTGATTCTTTTTAGTGGTTTTCAGTAAGTTACAAACAGAAGAACTATGTTAATTCAGCATTGTTTGAATTAGTATTTTTTACTCGAGAGCAATGTTCTTGTAGATACACAGGTTGTAGAAACAAAACTTGGTAGTGATTGTGGGAAGAAGTAATTACTAGGGATCATGCACTATAACTCCTTGCTTGGGATGTTGCATTTAAATTTTTTTAAGTGTTAAACTCACAAAATCAAGAATGTGAAAACTATAAAGACCAAAATTAAGATCAGCCTTGAAAGCTGAAGTTGCCATATAATCTCCTCTTCATTTCCATTTTAATAGGGCCTACAATTACCTGATTACATGTCCAGTGTCCTGCAGGATCATGCCCTCTCTGAAGTGCACATGTATGTGCAGGGAGTGAAAATTAAAGGATCGTAGAATGAGAAAGCATTTAATTTGAAATGGGATTCAAGAGTTGGATTTTACTCCAACTATGCTGAGGTTAAACTTTATGTATTATTAGGCAAAAACTAGCACATCCACATTTTCCAGCTTCCCATTCCTTTTGAGGCACAAGTTGCTGGTTTTATTGTTTGTTATTTTCCTCTGCAGTTGCTCCTCTGGCAGAGTGGGAGCTTGAAAGGATACACTGATCATGTTCCTTAATATTGATTTCATAGTTCAGCATTTCTTATAATGATTAATGGTAAGAAGCTATGCAGCAATACAGGGTTCATGTTAGACAGAGTAGACTTGTGTCAGTAATGAGCAATGAATGCAAGACTTTACAAACATGCATAGTTTTTACATGTGCCCTTTTAAAAATACTGGGCTTCAACAGTGCTGCCTGATGCTATCAGTAACAGTTTGTGTGTGTTCAGTAAACAGGAACTGTTTAAAAGTCCACTATGGTGGAGGAAAACCAGAAGAAGGAAGAAAACCCGCAACTTTATGAACTGGTTTCTTAATTGAAAGAAAGTGAAATACTAGGCTTTTTGTCCCACTGAAGTTTGCAAAGACCTTACAGAGGTGTAGAAAATTAATGGATTTATTACTTGTTACTTACATTTTTATGCCTGCAGCAAACATAGACAGAAAATATTAACAGTAATGTAAGCTGTGAAGAGGACGGTGCACAGAGGGCTCCTTATTTCTGTGATACTGTATATACCATCTGTGCCAGGTTTTAGAAGAGACTGGTCAGTACCGAATGCGATCACACAACCAATAGACAATATGCTGGCAGCCTGTTTCTCTGTAGCAATCTTATTCTGTAATTACCAATATAATTTTTAAAGGTTGCAGTTTGGCATCTTCCATGCTCTTTTCCCAAGATCTGTAAAATCAGGTTCCTCATGTTTATCCAGGGTGCTATTGACTTCTTTTGGGCTCCAGAACACCACAGCGATCTTTGCAAAGTGCTCTTGGCAGATGGTATAAAGATAGTTTTGGCAGGGTTTCTTTATTGCTTCAACCTGTAAGATGAGTTTCCAGAGACCATGGTGTAGGCATAAAATGAAATCAACTTGAGGATAAAAAAGTACCTGTGTTCATTATTAGCAGAAGCAGATTTATTCCTTTACATGAGGGGTGAGGAAAAATTCTAATGGAAATGTTCCTTTTGAAAATGGGGAGCATGCCAGAACACAGAGAGTTTCGTGTCTGACTTTTGGAGTCTGTGGCAAGAACATATAAACTAGTGAGCTCCCATCCTTGTCCAGGCTAGCAGTGTTTTGTCAGCAGTACTTAACAGTGCAGTATATTGTCACGGCTGCTTTGCCAGCATCGTTGCTGACTCGTGGAAAAGCAGGCAGTGCCCACATCCTCCACAGCTCCAGCCACGCAAGCAGGTTAACAGGGTCTGTCAGCAGCCACAGAAGTGCTGTGTTGCAGGAGGTTGTTGTTTCTCTGTGGCTCTGACCGTTTATGAAACCATTCATGGGCAACCTTCCCGCTCAGTTTTTGTGTCTGCAGTTGCAGTGTGTCTGTGGAAAAGACAAGGAGTCCCTCAGGCTCGGAGATGAGTTCGATCTGCAGTGCATGGAAAAGATCTGTGGTGTCTGAGCTTCCGAGAGGCTGAGAGAGCAGATGGCTGTTGGATGGTACCAAAGTACCTGAGGGGAACCTGCTGCGGAAGTGCCAGCCCCAGCTACAGCCACTGCATTTCCCTGTCAGTGCTGGGAAGGTAGTCCATGACAGAGTCCCTTACAAGGTCTTTCATAGTGTGGGGTAGCTTTTCTTTGCACAGAGCACTTGATTGGTGCAGTGTGTAAGTATGGGCAGTTATGAATAGTTGTCATTTGGTTTATGCAATCAGGTTCTTCCTCATTTCTCTCTCTTTTCTTATATTTTCTGTTCTTTCCTGGTTATTTTGTTTGTGATACCACCTTATCCAATCCTGTTCGCAGCAGCAGTGCCAGTTATGGATAGCTCTTTCTTATATCCTGATTGTGAAGAGCTGAGAGCCTTGGGAGGGTTGTGCAGAGACATACCAAACTTAGGGGTATTGTTAAGGGCTTTATTTAAATTAGTATGTAAAATAAAAGCAGAATGTTAAAAAGTGTGTGAAGCATGAAGATGGACCAAACAAGGCAAAAAAAGGTGCATGAATGTCTCTATTTTAGAGTGCATCCCAACTGAAGAGTTCCTAGGTATCTATAGTCCAACTTTTCTCTAAGGTTTCCTTCCCATAGCAGTGTGCTCCTTTGTCGTGGATGCTTCCTTTCCTTTGTGGAGAAGGAATGGCTCCAAATTCACCTGAAAGCTGGGCTGCCATTCAGTGGAATCTTGGTTGCCTGGAAAGTTGGACAGAGAGAAACTAATGAAATTCAGCAAGGGTAAGTGTAGGGTCCTGCACTTGAGGAGGAATAACCCCAGGACAGGCTGGGGCTGACCTACTGGAGAGCAGCTCTGCAGAGAACTGGGAGTCTTAGTGAATGACAAGCTGACCAGGAGTCAGCAGTGCCCTTGTGGCCAGGAGGGCAAAGAATGTCATGGGGTGCATTGGGACAAGTGTGGCCAGCAGGTCGAGGTGATCCTCCCCGTCTACTGGGCCCTAGTGAGGCCACACCTGGAGTATTGTGTTCAGTTCTGGTCTCCAAAGTTCAAGGAGGACAAGGAGCTACTGGAGAGGGTACAGAAGAGGTCCACAAAGATGATTACAGGTTTGGATCATCTCTCAGATGAGGAGAGACTTCAGGAGCTGGGACTGTTTAGTCTAGAGAGGAGAAGACTGAGAAGGGATCTCATTAATGAATATAAATATCCCAAAGGTGGGTGACAAGTGGATGGTGCCGGACTCTTTCCAGTGGTGCCCAGTGATAGGAAGAGGAGCAATGGCCATAGATTAAAACACACAAAGTTACACCTCAACATGAGGAAGAACTTTTTTACATTGAGAGTGGCAGAGCAGTGAAACAGGTTGCCCAGGGAGGTTGTGGAGCCTCCCTCTCTGGAGACATTCACTCACCTGGACTTGTGCCTGTGTCACCTGCTCTGGGTGACTCTGCCTTGGCGGAGGGGGTTGGACTACATGTTCTCCAGTGGTCTTTTCCAACTTCAACAGGTGTATGAGTCTGTAAAATATAAATATAGGAAGGGGCTATAACCTGCAGTCCATGTAGGAATTATGTCTGTATTCCTCACTAGGACAGGATCCAGGTCCTGGAGCTTGCAGCAGGTCACACTGCCAGAACTAGAGCTGTCACAGGCATACATGGTCCCCTGGTATGAGCTGTGCAAAGCCTGTCTCCTGCATTGCTCCAGGTCAGCTTAGCATGGATACTGAGATGTTCTGCCAGCAGTGATGCAGCAAAGCTCCTCACTGTCTGATTGCCAGGAGAGATTGCTTTGCCCTCCTGCCTACTCACTCTCACGAGTTTCTCAGTGCACTAAGCTGTTTCCAGGGAATGCTGCTTACAGCAAGTCTGGCTCTGTACCAGGCTTGGTTCTGGTTTTGCAGCAGTGCCGAGATTATAGAACGCAATACCTGTGATTCAGGAGAAGGCCTAAGGGAAAACAGAAGAGAGGGCATCCAAGGTGAAAGCAGATGCAAAGTGTGATGGAAAGAGAGCTGACTATGGTGAGACTGGAAAGAAGGAGCAGGGTCCAAGCCTGCATTTGCAGAGGAGCAGCTGCAGCCAGGTGCTGTAAGCTCAGGAGTCAAGGAGTGGGAAGGGACCTATATGGTGGTCTGGGGAATTCTGATATAGGCACCTTCTGCTTGATCTGATAGAAAAATGGTTAGCCAAAATATTTGGAACAAATTTTAATGGACAGATAATTTGTAAATCAGATTGGCACTTAGCTAACTGCAGATTTTTTAGTGTGCACCTTCAAGACCTAATGCAATTTTATGGGTACAGTCAAACCTGGTTTAGGATTATGGGAAAGAGTGGAATTTAGCTCTTTTTATGAGTCATAGATCTGTTAATAGGCCAGTTAGGTACAAAGCTTAACAGCTATTCTGAAAAAAAAAATTGTATCTCCCAGTCTTTAAGAAGTGAAGTGTAGAAATATCTTCTGAATAAGTAAGAAATTAAGAAGTTTAGAAGGGAAAAGGCTGAATTTGTATGGAACCCTTAGAGGATTAGAAGAGTGAGCTTATCGGTAAAAGCTTATGTGATACATAAAAAGAGGCTCTGTAGATACAAGCTAAGCTATATGGTATGCCGAAGACTGCCACCAAAGGATATATGAGGAGGGAGATTCTTTTATATTTGATCTTTGTGCAAAAAGCTTAAGTGCTTGTAACTTTGTTGGTTTTGGATGCTATACAGAGAAATCCTTTTGTTTGAATTGTAAACAGCTTGGGAGTTAAATGTAATTTCACTGGTAACTGAACACCATGGCTGTGGAGACTGAACCACAATGCATTTCAGCTTAGGAAATGCCCAGCACTTGTGAATTGCACTGAAGCTGTACAGAGCAGTCTGAGACAGTGTTATAAAAATCAGGGAAAGCAGAAAAATTTGCTGGTGGCAGCAAGGAAACTGCTGTGCTGACAATAAAGCAATGGGGAAGACATCAAACTGCAGGAGTATAAGGGATTTTATGGCAGCTGTCAAGTACAGCCTACACTTTGATCAAATAAATTACTTAACTTAGCGTGGAGTAAAGTTTAGGGGTCCAAGATAAAGAGATTATAGTAATGACCTGATAGTAATTTCTGGTCTTGTGCACAGAAGTTAAAGTATGTAAAGTAAGTAAAAATGCTATCAAATTAGAACAACATTTACATATGAGTTGTAAATATCCACTAGCATGAAATACCTGTTCCCTTTATAAAGGAACTGATGACATGTAAGTACAAGGCTGTGAAAAGCTGTATTTCAAAGCTTTGTGGAGAGTCTTCTTTAAAAGTCTATTATATATTGCCTGAGGGGTTTAATTGCTGATGGATTCTAACAGAGCCTTCCAGAAAGGGTTGTGAAGGTAAGACCATCTCAGCTAGGCGGAAGTTAATTTTAACACCATGCTGGTTAACAGAGGCACCTCCCAGAGTGGTCACAGATTTTCTGTCCACCCAAAACAAGCCAGTATATTCTCTTGTTTCCAGAATTGCAGGAAGCTGCAGAATTGACAGTAAATGTTACCAGGTCCTCAGCAGTTGGGTGGCAATCACAGCTGAAGAGTTTTTGCTCCTCTGTTGCCATGCTTATTTCTGGCCCCACACACCTCTTCCCCTAGTTGTACCAGCACAGCTAATCGTGAAGCTCTTCTGCAAACTGAGCCAGTTGAAGTAGGTTTATGTCCCTGTGTGGTGCTGCCCACCTTTAGCCCTTTAGCTTGGTAGAAGCCCAAACCTGCCAGATCTCTCCGCAGCATGTCTCCAGCTGTGTTTCCTCCTCCTCCATGCAGACTGGGGAGCTCATCCATCTGAAAACTAACGCAGCAAAGCAAACAGAAAGCATTGGGCATAGCATGCAGGTTCAGTATTAAACTGCTCTTTTGGATGGCAAATTTGATTTTCTTCCTAATTGAAGTTGCTGTGTCCTAAGGAACTGGATATCGTGTCATGTCATGGGCTGGGAGTGAGAGTCAAGAACACTTAAAGGCTTTTAAGTGTTGTCCATGTCCTGCGTTGTTAAACTGCCCCCTGTGCTTCCTATTGCAGCTCCAGTATAGCTTCACAAAAGAGTGTGAATACCCTCAAGAAAAGTGCTTGTGCTCTTTGAATATCTGAGGGTGGTTACCTGAAGAGGAAGTAATAAACCCCAGGTCTTCCCATAGAGCATGCATTTGAAGAAGGCAATCTAAAAGTCTAGGGTGATTCAGCGCTCCTGGCAAAAGTCCTCAAAATTTGCATTGGTGCAGTGCCACCCCACTTGGCATGCCTTTTGCAGCCCCAATGTCCCTGGAACCGTAGGCTTTATGGTTTTCTGAACCCTAGCCTTTCTTGAAACTCATGGTAATTAGTTGCTTTTGGCTTTTCCCTCTCTGCCACACCCATATCTTGGTTTTTATCTTCTATGCTCCCTTAATTAAGTTGTCACTGGTTCACCTTGTTGTTAATATTAATAATGCTGGTTTTTGTGTTGTGTGAAATATATATAGAATTACAGAATTGTAAAATCACAGAATTGTTCAGGTTGGAAAAGACCTCTAAGATCACTAAGTCTGACCATTAACCCAGCACTGCCATGTTCAGTAAACCTTGTCCCCAAGTGACACATCCACATTTTCTTTAAAGACTTCAGGGGCGGTAATTCCGTCAGTTCCCTGGGTAGCCTGTTTCAATGCTTGACAACCTTTTGGGGAAGAATTTTTTCCTAATATCCAATCTAAACCTCCCCTGGTACAACTGGAGACCATTCCCTCTTGTCCGATTGCTTGTTACCTGGTAGAAGAGACTGACCCTCAAGTGGCTACAACCTGCTTTCAGGGAATTGTAGAGAGCAAGAAAGTCTCCCCTGAGCCTCCTTTTCTCCAGGCTAAACACCCCCAGTTCTATCAGCTGCTCCTCACAGGATTTCTGCTCTAGACCCTTCACCAGCTCTGTTGCCCTTCTCTGGACACACTCCAGCACCTCAATGTCCTTCTTGTAGAGAGGGCCCCAAAACTGAACACAGGATTTGAGGTGTGACCTCAGCAGTACCGAGTACAGGGGGATGGTCACTGCCCTGGTCCTGCTGGCCACACTTTTTCTGATACAGGCCAGGATGCCACTGACCTCTTTGGCCACCTGGGCACATGCTGGCTCATGTTCAGCCAGCTGTTGATCAACATCCCCAGGTCCTTTTCTGCTGGGTTGCTTTCCAGCCACTCTGCCCCAGCCTGTAGTGCTGCAAGGGATTATTGTGACCCAGGGGCTGGAACTGGCACTTGGCCTTGTTGAACTTCATACAATTGGTCTTGACACATTGATCCAGCCTCTTCAGATTCCTCTGCAGAGCCTCCCTGTCCTCCAGAAGATCAACACTCCCACCCAATTCGGTGTCATCTGCAAACTGACTGAGGATGCCCTCAATCCCCTCCTCCAAGACATCAATAAAGGTATTAAACAGGACTGTACTGAGCCCTGGGGAGCACCAGTAGTGACCAGCCATACATGGTTAACTCCATTCACCACCACTCTCTGGGCCTGGCCATCCAGTCAGTTTTTTATCCAGTGAACTGTGCACCCATCCAAACCACGAGCAGCCACTTTCTCCAGGAGAATGCTGTGGGAGACAGTGCCAAAGGCTCAAAGAAGTCCAGATAGACATCATCCATAGCCTTTCCCTATTCCACTAAACAGTTCTCCTTGTCATAGATCAGGTTGGTCAAGCAGGACCTGCCTTTCACAAACCCATGGTGGCTGGGCCTGAGCCCCTGGTTGTCCTGCATGTGCCACATGGTGGCCCTTAAGATGGTCTGCTCTGTGACCTTCCCTGGCACCCAGCTCAGTCTGAAAGGCCTGTAGTTTCCTGGATACTCCTACAGTTCTTGTAGGTGGATGTCACATTTGCTAACGTCCAGTGATGTGGGATATCCCCCATTAGCCAGGACTGCTGAAAACTTATTGAAAAAGGTTTGGTGAGCGCTTCCACCAGCTCCCTCAGTACACTTAGGTGGATCCTGTCCAGCCCCATAGACTTTTGTGTGTTTAATGGTGTAGCAGGTCACTGGCTGTTTCCCCTTGGATTATGGGGACTCCTTTCTGCTCCCTGCCTCTGCCTTCCAGCTTAGAGGTCTAGGTACCCTGAGGATAACTGGTCTTTACTAGTAAAGACTGAGGCAAAGAAGGCATTAAGTATCTCAGCCTGTGCCTTGTCCTTTGCCACTGTGTTTCCCCTTGCATAGAAAAAAAGATGGAGGTACTCCTTAGCCCTCATTTTGTTGCCAATGTATTTTTAAAAACATTTTTTTGCTTTTTATCATCTTTTATTGACTTAATAGATTTCATTCTAGTTAGGCTTTGGCATTTCTAATTTTCTCTCTGCATAACTTCATGATATCATTGTAGTCTTCCTGAGTGGCCTGCCCCTTCTTCAATAGGGATAAAAAATATTTATGTCTCATTGTTTTCTAATATAGTCCTGATTAGAATACTTAATTCTCAAAGATGGACTTCTAATAATAATTTAGTATTACTTTATTTAGGAAAATTAGGCTATTACAAGTGAGATTTAAGGACTCTCCCGGAAGACATAACTGAAACAATAATTGCTGTTTTGTCCTTTTAGTACTTTTTCTAAATGTTAGATGAAAAGGAGCAGTGGGAAGAAAGGAGAACGTTAGCTGAAGAATGATGAGTGTAAAGTAGCAGTGTGTTCTGTTCTCAAGTATTTATGGGAAACTTTTTGTCCCTGTAATTATCATTAGAAGTCGCAACAAACGTTTTACTGCGACATTCCTAAGTAACATCCACTCTGTTAAAAATGCCATCCTTCTGCTTGTATAAAATCGTTATGCATATGTACTAGAATGCTGTTCTTTTGGTTTTTACTAGTATTGTGGAGGCAATGTCTTGATCCCTGTTTCTAAAAGAGAACCATCTATGCACTATCTTCATGTAGCTTCATGTCAATTAAATATATGTAAACAATGGAGTTCTTATTTGTCTTTCCTTTTTCTCAGAAAGAGTCAAACTGTGGACTGCCTTCCTTTGTCATTTTTTGAGTGTGAACACATTGTTCCGTGATAATTTTGAAAATAGTAGGCTAAGGATAGGAGCAGCACAAAATCAGGATCTCATTTCCCACAGAAGCAAAAAATGTGCTCCCAGATATGAGGCAATGTTCTCATGTTCATAAAAAAAGCATATTTTTGTGTTCAAATGCAATGTTCTGTTAAGCAGAGTAGAACTGCATGCAGCAATTGCATCAGTCAAGTGGATGTTTTTCCCAAGTACCTTTAGATGTTAATCATAAAATTGTTCCAAAATAACTATATTTTGTTTGAACATTGCAAACTGGCATTTTATCTTTGCATGTAATTATGATCCTCACAAAATATTTTAGCCCAGAAATATGGATTTCTATTATTAATATTCTCCTGAGCAGTATGAGTAAGTGCAATTTTTTAGAGACTAAAATTTGATGCCTTAAACAATTTTTCCTGGCTAGTCAGAGAAAATACTGTTGATTGATACATATATTTTAACATTAAAGAGCTTGAAAAGTCTATTTAAAATTGTTTTTGTCCTCATAAAAATGTATTCCTTATTTTGCTATTGTCCTAGTTATTTTCTGCAATTGGCCCATGTTTATCAGAATTTTGCTCCAAAGAGTAATTGCAAACAAAATTTTGCCAATATTCTCTTAATGACAGCATTTCTCTGGAATAAAATGAAAGTCTTCCAAGACACTTAGAGAGCCTCAAACACATTGAATCCAATACAGTAAGGATTTTGCTTGCAAGTCCCACCTCTTTCTTCCTGTTTTTCAGCAAGTGAATGAGCAAGGCACTTTTTTTGTAAGTAAAAATCTTTATATAAACACCTCTGTTAAAACTCTGCATCTTATGATAAACCTTTCTACTGTGTGTAGTCTCAGGATGACCATGAACACATTTCATTCAGAATTCCAATTTTAAAATGTTGCCAGTTCACTATGAAGGCCTCTTGTGATTGCTCTTCAATCACAGGGTGCAAATGTCAAGTTTTGAAGCAAATTAACAGCCAGGGAGGCATGAATGTGTGTTGTAGCTTCAGAAGGAGGGACACTAGTTTTCTTGAGGCTGATGTGGCTCACATTCCCATACGAGTTTGCTGTGGTCAGTTAGCACATACTGGGCAGGTCTCCAAACAGCCAGATTCTTGCATTAACATCAGAGACAAGTAGTGCTGAATGTCACACAAAAGTGTTAGGGTGTGCTAGAACTGAGTACAACCAAATACATGGATCCAAGCTCTAGATGTAGCTGGAAAATCTGAACAAGAAGAAAGGGAGACAGACGGACACTGTTGTTCAGACATTAAACATGCATTATGCACCATATTCATGTTTGAAAAAGAACCTATCAGCCTGGAATCAATATGTGGTTTGGGTTTTTTTTTTGCTTATCGTGTACATTAGACCAGTGCCACCCAGATACTCTTCAGCTTTCTTCCTTATGACTTGCAAAAAAGGGCTGCAGAGCTGGGCTCTCAGTGCATGCCTTGCAGCATAACCTTGAACATTCGGATGCTGATGACAAAGAGGCAGGGAAAAAACTATTTTTTAAAGCAGGACCCTAAAGGAATAATTAGTTAAAATAGGTCATGTTATTCTTTCATTTATCAGTGCCTTTCCACACCATAAGAGATAACCTTAAAGGATGAGCCAGCAGTATCGTAAGGAAATGGAGTCTATGCTTGGTTTCTAATCTTTGCTTAAGCACAAAATATTTGGATATATATGTATATGAATCCTGTCTTCCAAAGAATTCAAAGAGTACCTTGCTGGACATGACTGCAGTCCTACTGCTGTACAGATATAATTTCTCACAGAGTTTATGTCTCTTCCTCTGTAGTCTAAGTAATATATAATTTCCAGAAACTTTTAATTTCTTGCTGATGCATTTTAAGATATTTCATGGAGTTGCAGGTTACTTTGTTATTGTTGGTCCCTAATTTCAGGACATTAAAACTCTTAGGTTGCAAACTTAACTTAGTCTGCCTAAGTACTTGTGTTACTGGTGCTGTATTTCTGGTATAATGATTGCTGTCCCAACCACAGCAACATTATTCAGACCCTTCTGGGCCGATTGCTCCTGGAACTGTTGCTTTGCAGTGCACAACACTAAATAAACTGACATTCCATACCCCAAAAGGCGAATAGAAGGTTAAACTGGGATGTCATCATCATATTAATTTCCCAGGGAGGAAACAGTGAACTTAGTAGAATCAGACTGTCTGCTGTTGCTAAGATACTGGCATATGAACAAAACTTCATGGTCAAAAAAATAAGGCTAGCACGTGAAAGAATCAGCCCTAGGCACTCAATCTCTTCCTGCAGTAGAAAGCTATCATCCATCAACACAATAACCAGAGGGCTGCATGCAGTCTTAACAAGCGCTTTAACATACTGGTGATGGAGCTCAACAGAGGTGAATTTGTCCAGAAAGTGTTTGAAGCAAATGTCCATGTGTAAATTTGTCACACTACATTGCCTGAGCCAAAACTAGTTTAGCTGGTGCTCCGGGGATCTCTCTGTATGTATGTATTACACAGTCATTGATGCTTCTGTGTGTTGCGTATTTTAGATTTGTTCCACAGGGCAGGCAAGAGATGCTGGAGCAAGTCAGTCCTAAGTGCTGACTGCAAAAACCTTTATCTTGTACCATTCAGAATTCTCCAAGATCCTTAATAATTAAAAGCTTGTAGTTATTAGGCTACAAACAGTACAGTTCATCAAAAAAAGATTCAATAATCCGTGAAGTGAGAAACCCTACTAAGCTGTCTCTGCAATACAAGCAGAGACAATAATGGATCTTGTTCAAGCAAACACATGATTAAACCTGACAGCACACATTAAACATTTGATGTGGGCAACAGTCAATACTAATGGAAGCTGTTAGTGGGAATATCCCATCTCACAGTGAAGCATCTCATAGGTGAGATGGATTGGAACAGTGAAAAGATGGGTACATTAACAATTGGGTACTGTGGTGAATTCTTAAACCTTCCACAAGCAGCAGAAGGTTTAACAAAAAAGAAAAGAATCACTGTGTGTGAATTAGTAGGACTTCAGCAAAGATAGTCCCTAAAATGACTGAAGAGGTAAACTTTTGTTTTGGGGTTTTTTGTTACCACAGTTGAATAAATTTGCTTCTTTCGTCATGCAGCATATCTAGCCCTGTGTTGTTAATGGTGTGTGTAAGAGCTCTATTTGATAGGCAATTGAATTGCCAGAGAAATCCAGACGTAGAAATAAGTCTGTGTTGAACAACTGGAGGTCATACCAGAAAATAAACGTAAGGAAAAGAAGATAAAGCGTTCTAACATTCTTTGAAATACAGCCTGAGCATTCTGACATTCTGTGAAAGAAGGTCTGAGCATTCTAATATTCCATAAATGAACATTGTGTGGTACGTTTGACACACCTGACAGACTACTGATAGGGCAGGAGGTAATGGCCACAAACTAGAACACACAATATTCCAACTGCATAGAAGAAAACCTTTTTTTACTATAAGGGTGCTCAAATTCTGGAAGAGGTTACCCAAAGAAATCATTGAGTCTCCATCCTTGCATATAGAGTGTACATTTAATGAAGTCTGGATGGCAGTATATCATCAATGAGAGATGTAAGTTATATCCATGAGGGGATGTAGGAACCCAGAGTGGAGAGAATATTTCTCTGCTTGTTTTGAAGGGTTTTTACCCCCCTGAACAACACTGTTTTGACCTTCGTCCATGGAAAAAATTGCTAACTATCAGACAAGAACTAGAAAATACAGTGGTGTGAATTAGGTGATAGACTACTATGTAAGATTGTCACAGGGTGAAAAATTTAGAGGTTTTAGGCTTCTCTTTGTAGTAAATAGATAAGAGCAAAAAACATCAAAATGGAGGATTGTTGTTGTTCTCCAAACCTTCTTCTCCTTCTTCTACTACTCCATGTTCTGCAGCAAAAGTAGTTTGGGATGATTGGACAAAAAATTCCGCAGTTCCTGGCCATGTTACTGAATAATTGGTAGGAAAGCAAAAATAATATACATTTTTAGTAACCATTGGTTAAATTATCTTTAAAAGGCTGTGTAAATCTTGGTAATTGGGCTTTCTCCTGCATTCTCTGCTCTGTGCTGTGTCTGGGTCATGCTAGTGACTCTGTTTCTCTGATAAGACTTAATAAACAATTATCTAGCAGCAGTGAAGGCTGAAAGTCTCTGTTTGTCTCTTGAACTAACTCCTGGCAAGGACTTTAAAAACTCTCTCCCATCAGGAGAGATTTGATTTGCACCACGGGCTGTGGCAAGGAGATATTATTTTTTCGGTTTTGCTATTGCTGATAATTCTAACTATTGGTGAAGCGTCATTGAAACACGGATGTCTCTCTGCATATCCCTTGCCATGGGCACCTTGTAAATTTAGCATGGGTCTAGAATGTTACTTAGGTAATGTTGCCATCTGGACATTTTGGAGAGGCTTACTTCTGAGAAAAGAGTTTTTCACTCCTGAGAAAACAATTCTTATTTGTAGAGGCTCAGCTCAGCACCTCTGCTGAGATGAAGGAGGCTCCTAGCTCAGTAGCTGATGCCTCAGAGCTGCAGAATCAAGCATGCCCCAATGCATTCACTATGCTCAGTCCTGTCTACAGATTTTTGTGATTTAAAGTTTTTTTGTTTTGTTTTGTTTTTGTTTTTTTGTTTTGTTTTGCTTTTTTTTTTTAGATGTTAATGGCATTATGTGATCCCAGGGTAGATGGTCAAACCTTAGCCCAGCCTTCTGGAGGACTCTTTTGAATGGAGTTGTCCTGATGGCTTCTCTTGGACTGGTTGTTCAACCACATTAAAATCATCTATTTTGACCTGCATTTTAAATCATGCTTTGCATGCTGTTCAGCTCCTTGGGGTCTCTAGGTTTTTCCTGTTTTCAGAATAAATAAGAGGAGGTGGGAATAACATTTGTATTATTAAAAATTAACTTTTTAATGGTTATTTAAATAATCTTATGTTCCAAATTATCCTGGCAAATATCTGGAATAATTTCTTTAGGGCTAGTGAAATTAAAGTAATGGAAAACAAAATGTAAATGATATTAGAATCTAACACAGGAAATATTCAGAAAATATATTGAAGCATTGGAATAATTAATCACAATAAAAAGGAATCAAGTGTTAATTTTCTTTCACTGTTACAAAAATGGTATTTAAATCAACAATAGCTAAAGTTAGAAAAATAACCCCATTCTGGATGAGTGGTTGCATTGCTTGCAAGCTGCTTCAGAGGAAGCCATTATAAATCCATTAATTTGAAAGTGACTTATTTCCACATTCTAGTTCTATCTTCCTCTTTCAATTGTGTTAGTTAAAATTCTCCATAAAATTAAAATTTGGTGTTAAAGTAAGGACTTGCAATGCTTGCTAGAATATATTTTATTCCCCATTACATTGCCTTAAACCTAGAATAATTATAGCAATGAAATTACTTGAGATTTATGCCACCTTCAGTCAGAGCACACTCTGAGTTTAGAAAATGTGATTTTGATGTAATGTAAAACTTTCTAATTTGTATTAAGAGATGCTGATATGTCTCATGCAGACAAAACCCAACTCTGTCAGGACTATGCTGTTACAGAAAGTCATTTCTGTTTGATGTGTTTTTGAGACTTAGCACAGTCTTGTTGAAATATTTTCTACTTAGAGACTCTCAAACTGCTGTAATTCTTGGTGTGTGTGGCTCAGCCAAGTCTCTAATTTTTCTCTTTCCAAAGCAACTGAGAAGCAGATCATTAGGAGGGGATTCCCATGTGCCAAGAGAAAGTTTTTTGGGGCAGGGCTGTGCCAGCACTGCTACTAACAGCAGATGAAAATTGTGGTGGGAGAGCAGAAGGATGAGAAAAGGACACACAAGAGCATAGTGGCATCTGGGTAGATATTATAAAGGGAAGGGGAAGAACTGGACTGAAAGCTGCTATTGGGTTATGCTGTTTGAAAGCATCATGACTGATTGCAGCTGTAAGGAGTGCTTTTCTTTGGTACTTTTCACACATCTCCCAAATTGCCCAGCATTAATCCACAGGCCAACACTGCTTTGTGGGAATGGAAGACTGTTTCAGAGACAAATGGCACTTTTTTTCTTTATCCTAATGCCAAGCATTTTGGGCATAGCAAGAGACAGGACTGAGAGCTTCATATATTACTGGGGAAATTAAGCATATACATTTTATAAAAGGAAAGAATCTTGCACTCAGTTTTCTAGGAAGTGTGGCTGTGGATTTTTTAAAAAATGCAGGAATATGCCTATATTCACCCTGCAGCTTCATTTCAAGCACCTCCTGATGCATCTTAGATTTGAGGAGCTGTACAAAACCCATGTACATTTTTCAAGTTGAGATAGCTTTTGTGGGATTCATCTCACCTGCCGATGTAAATCCCAGTAATTAGGCTCTATCATAGTCAGTGGAAGCAGAGTAAAAACCACTGGGTTGCATTTATCTGCTCATAAAATAAAGTGAATTGTTCTCTCAAGCAAATTGTTTTTCTCTATTGAGCAGACAGGCAACAGAGGACAAGTTAGCTCTTACATAGCTAATGTCAGTTGAAAAGTACTCTGATCACATTATACCACATCCCTAAGGAAAAATGTACCCACCCACTGCCTCAGTATCTTTCCTTCACAATATTAAGCAAAAGGTATTTAAACTGTGAGCAATCTGGCATCAGCCAGAACTTTAAGGTAAAGCTGCACCACCTGTTTTATGAAGGAGCTGGCCAAAGGATTCTTGGTCTCCACAGGCTGAATTTTAGGACACAAAGTCTAAACTAGAGCAAACACCTTCTCATCTACTTGATGAAGCATTCTGAGTGTAAAGATATAAAAATAAATTTTCCCTTCCTCAGTAGATTTTTGCAGATGGGGTCCATTTCGTTCAGTTTTGCATTCTCTTTTGTACACCTTTAACCCCCAAAGAAAGAGTAAAACTAAACTAAACTCATGCTAATTCAGGCTGACATGACTGGAAACGCTGAAGGCCCTTTCTCCCATGAAGCCCAAAGAAGTCACTGCTGCAGTGCCAGCCCTTGGCCATTCCCCTGACCCCGGCCTCCCCTCTTGCTGCCTTTCTTGTAGCTGACCCGCTCCCCCTGCCCACCAGCTGTGCCTGCTGGCTGTCCCCACAGCCCCAGGCAGAGACAGCGCAGCAGCACACCAGCATCGTTCGCATCCCAGATGAGAATAAGAGAGTAAGATTTTGTAAGAGAGCTAGCACACATACCTAAGAATATTTTCCTTTCAATTATGTTCACTTACATGCTATCTAGCAGATGTTTCTGACTTGTGTCTAGTGGCCTGGTGTCATAGGTTAGCAAGGATAGTCCTGGAAGGGATGTCCTTGCTAAGGGGGTGCTTACAGCTTCCTCTGGGACCTGATAGAACCTATCAGCTGGCCAGTTTGAATATGGACAATTCTTTAAGCCACTTAAAGTTGTGACCGCCTCTGTGATCCACACTTAAGAATAGACAAACTCCCACCCCAGCCCTCTCTCGTTTCCGGCGCTGGGACAGGTGGCTGCAGGCCCTGTGCGGGGGCCAGCGGGCCCGGCCAGGCCCTGCTTGGGCCAGGCTGGGCCGGGCCACGGCCAGCCTGGAGCCATGGGCCTGTTCCAGCCGTGGAACCCCCCCCCCCCACTGCCTTGCCGTGGGCAACCAGAGCGGCTCGGAACCCCCCCCCTCCACTGCGGCCGAGATTCAGCAAAGCGGCCCCTCTGTCCGGCAGAGGTCAGTGACCAACAGCGATAAGGCACATTCCAGCTGCAAGGCCGAGGTGAGATTAACCCTTTTATTGCTGTGAAGAGCTGAAAACCTGAGGGAAGAGAGAGAGGAGATGCTTAAAGCTGAAAGTCTGTTGTGAAGCTATGATATATCAGAATATCCTGTTGTAATTTCATGAAGATATGGGGGGTGGAGTGTTCAACTCGTAAGCAATAGGCAGATGCTGCCGCAGCTGTAATTTCATGAGAAGTTTGGACAGGGAGAGATGAACCAGATGAGGACTTTTGCTCCAAACGGGAAAGGAGAAAACCTCAGTTCCTAGAGATGCTCCCAGAGATAGTCTTAAAGATGAAGATGAGGAAGACCCTTTGCTCCCAGGGAAGGAGAAGGGCCTCTGTTTTTTTTCTTTTGTTTCTGAACAGCTCAACCTTAAAATTGTACCCCAAAAAACTTCAAGAGTGGACCCCCGAAAGCAGTTGCGGGAAAAGCTGCAAGTCGGGGGAAGGGACTCACATTGAGAGCAGAGAGACCTCATCCTAAATGGACTGAACAATATTTGGAAGTGGGTGGCTGTCTCGTTGTGATACTGTTTTCATAGCACGAGCAAGAAGAGACTTCTCTTTCTAAATGGACTGAACAAGGTTATTATGGAAGTGGTAAACAGACTGAACATCTTAAGGGTTGTCTTTTTACATTGTCAGTGGGGGAAGGGAGGAAGGTGGGGGGAGGAGGAGAGTTCTGAAGGTATGGTATATATTTTTTTTTTTTCCTCCTTATTTTAGGTCTGTTAATAAACTTCTTTACATTCTTTCAAGTTTGGTGCCTGCTTTGCGTTTCTCCTAATTTTTATCTCACAGAAGATAAACAGTAATGAGTATTTTAGACCAAACCACTACACTAAATTGGTGTTTCCGCCCGGTTACAAACCCAACCCGCGACACCTGGCATGCTTGGTAGCAGTGAAAAATTATAACATTATAACTGGCTTCAGTACAATATCTTAGTTCCTGAGTTCAGCAGAGAAATCAAGGACACAAGGATTTTCCTCACAAAGTCTGTCCAGATTAAAAACACAATACTCAGTCAAAATGGTGTAGCAAACTTATTTATTTATTTGGTTTTCAGGTGCTTGATGTCTGATTAAAGAGCATATGTGAATCCTTTGTATCTATGACCTTTGAAATGTGAATACTATTTTTATTCTTTCTCAGATCAATATTTTCGTTGCTTGAAGACAGGAAGAACCTGCATAGATAAAGTTCATGCAAAGGAAATTAAAGAAACTGAGTTTGAGATTGCTGTAAGCTCATGTTGTCCTCATTAGTCACTGTTTACATTTTCTGTCTTACTGTATGTGAAACCTCTATCTCCCTGCAGAGGGAGTTCATAGTGTGAAAACAGCGAGCTCATGTTTAGTGATTGAAAAAAGAATTGTCACTTAATAGAACTCGAAGAACCATGAGCAGATATTTGAACATTTAACTGTTAGTAGAATTCCTTTCTATGTAGAAGTTATGTATATAAACATATACTTCTGTCTGTAGGACCTTGTGCCTGAGATCACAAATAACCTCTCACAGCATGCAGTTATTAAATAACTCTTAAATCATAGAATCAATCATAGAATCAATCATAGAATCATAGAATGGACTTTCAAGATCATCCAGTTCCACCTCCCCTTCCATGGGCAGAGACACTTTCCACTAGACCAGAATTGCTCAAAACCCTGTCCAACCTGGCCTTGAACACTTTCAGGGATGGGGCATCCACAGCTTTTCTGGGCAACCTGTTCCAGCATCTCACCACTCTCATAGTAAAGAATTTTGTCCTAACATTTAATCTAAACCTCCACTCTTTCAGTTTAAAGGTGGGTTTTTTTTCTTTAGTATAGAAACTTTTATTTGCAATTTAAGTGCACACTGTTCTATTCCAACAATGAAACTACTGAAGAGAGTAATGGGCGGTTTAAGGCATTTCATATGCTCAAATACCTGCACAGAAAGTAACTTGACACTTAGGAATAAATGCAGTAGAAAACACTAGGACAGTCTTTTTCCAGGACTTCCACTTGCCACCATGGTAGACATTTTGATCTTCTTGTGAAATCTGACGGAGTTCCTGAGTGATTCCCAGCATGCTTCCTAAAGAATATCATGGACTTTGAGCTGCTTTGTCTTGCATGATTTTGTCTTTAACATATTTCTGAACTGGTTTGTTCTTGGAGGACATGGTCACCACCAGATGGAAGGGGCTGCACTGCCACACGCTGAGTACAGCTGGTTTGTGGATGAAGTTTCTGATTTCACTTAATGACTTATCCATGCAGCTGGAACTCATGCTGACAGTCCATGATGGAGTCCTGGTGGTTTTGACAGAGGAGAAACAAGAGGTTTCCATCAGGTCAAGCATAAATTGGAGTAAACATCAGCAATCTCAATACAGTTAACTGTATATCAGCTTGCACATTAGGGATGGAGAAAAAAAACAGTGGGAATAAAAATTGATGGGAAAGCCCCATAAACTCAACTCATGCAGTGTCTTGCTGAATGCAAAAGTCATTATCAGTTTCCTTCTGAAAATAAGAACCGGAACTAGCAGGTTTAGACATATGTATGAATATCTGGCTAGAAGGTTCTGAAAAATTTCCCCCAAAGCTTGGCTGAAGCCTGCCAAAAAATTTTCTGACCACAAGAAAAAACATAAACAAAAACCCCCAAGTTTTAAGTGAAGCAGATGCTACAAATGAAAGTGCTAATTGACTCCCAAATCTGACAAACAGATGGATGGAAACTTTTCAAGTAAGTCTTCGGGTGAGAATAGGCTCAGGCAACCCACCAGGGTAATGCCTTCTCCTAGAACTGCATTGGCCCCAGCTGTGCAGTTACACATGGCAGGCAAGAGGCATAAGGCCTCAGGGCTCCTTACAGGATGAGAATGGAAGCAATAAAGCATAGAGTCAAACATACATTGTATTTGCAAGGTAGGAAGATAAGGGAAGAGTCTTATTTTCAACACCATCCGGCAGATTGATGTCCTCCCTGGGTAATAGGGGCAACACAAGTCTCAGCTCTTTACCAGAAAACCTGGGAGGCTGCAGAACCTCTCAGTTTTAGGCAGTTATTTGATCACCATTTAATTATCTGAGGTGGTTGCCAAATTTCCTTTGAGGGACTAAATTAGGGATTATTTAGGGAATTTTCTCCCTGGGTATAGCATTTATGAAAGCATCATGCATGACTAATTACAAAGTAATAAAAGCTGGAAACTGAAATTTATGAAAAAAGCTGGAAAAAATCATCTTTCAGTATTTCTTTTGACACAGTAAGTCCTGGGTAAGCAAACGTAAAATGAGCTTATGTCATCCTGAATATAAGCATTTAGTGCATTGATGTTGATTATCATGTATTCTTTTGCCCCAAGCTTTCCTGTTTGCGCTGCATTTTTGCAGAAAGCCCCTGTTCATGTTTGTTAGCTGGGCAATGCTGAGAGCTGCAGGCTCAGAATCAGCCTGAGATAGAGCTCTTCTCTGATGAATAGACTTTTGTAAGCATCTGCTTTCTGCATTGATGTCCCACAGAAAGCAAGGCAAGGTGATACAACAGCTTTGCTTTTGCCTTTGAGCTAGTGTCCAGGACTCAGCATGTGTGAATATTACCTAGACTGAACAGACCGACATTTCTGCTCTTGAGGCAAAGTGGAAGTCCTGCTATAAAGGGATATCAGAGCTGTTTTGGAGACAGAGATTAATAGCAATATTATTGCCATTTCTGCTTCTGTCTAGAAAATAATGTCTCAGGACCTCCCATGATGACATCCATCCCAGTTTGTATGCAGAGTAGTCCAAACTGGTTTGATTATTGAAAGAGAAAACAGATGTGAAGAGGGAGGCTGAAAGCAGTTGGCCCTGGAAATGGAGAGGCAGCCCTTGGGCACTGCACTGCTGTACCAGCATTGAACACTGGTGACATGGGGCTCACCCTACGGGGTTACGAAGAGTTTGCTGAGGGCTTTAGCAGGCTTCAGTCCGGGTTTCACTCTTAATGCTTCCTATGTTAATTAGCTTAAAGCTATCTCTGCTACCTTAACAAAGGCTCCATCTGCTTGAAGCAACTGCAGTGTCAATCAACCTGGAATGGGTGTACAGGAGCTGGAGACCAGATAAGGTTGAGCCTGACTGAGAAAATTGAGATTAAGATGGGAAGACTAAAAGTGGGGCCAGGAATGGATGAGATAAGAAATCTGATGCGGAGAAGAACAGACTGAAATGAGCAGTGAAGAGATGCTTTCTGCCTTGGTGTGATGCAGTAAATGTGCTATGCATGCTGAGCAATGCAGAAAGCATGAAGTAATTCCTCTGTCAGTGATCATCGCTCATCCGAGGCACAGAGTGCCCTGTGAAAACAGCTGTATGTGAGCATGTAATGAGAGACAATGTCATAAAAAGTGCACAGAAAGAAGCTTCATGAAAGCTGCATAGGGAATTCTAATCAGCCTTTCTTGACTTTGAAGCAGAGTTGCCATCTACTCTATTCATTCTCTCATGGTTTTCTGTCCATTATAAGCTCCTGTAGATTATCAAGTGAAAATATGTATGTTTTTGGATGTAAGTGAAAAAACCTGTGTCAGGGAGGATTTCTACACCTTTCATAGCACAGAATGGGAAAATAGCTGTACAAGTTTTTTGTGTAATTTTTTCCTGGCAGAGTTCCATATTGGTACCCGCTAGAGGCAGAAAGTCAGAAAAGGTGGCTTATTGAATGGTGATAATATAAGGAAATTTGCTTGGTGAATAAAAGCCTAATTGACTAGAAGTTAAAACTTTTTTCCTCTGATGGCTTGTTGAAAGGCTTTTTTGGGTGGAGGGAGGTGAATTCTTTATCTTCTCACCTCCTAAAACATATATTGTAGTAGACAGGATAACATCTGCCTTCCTCATACAACTTTTTTTGCTTAGCATGTTGAATTAAATCTGCTGATCAATAACTCACTGAGTTCAGTAGATACATTTGATCTTTATCCTTTGGCTGAGGTGCTAAATGCAAACTCTTTTTACTGATATAAGCACAATGAACGCAGATAACCTTCTGTCTACTCTCTGATATCTCATGCTATCTACTCTTAATCTGTGTGAGAGTAAAGCCTGATGTAATATTACACATAACATCAGCAGTATGAAGAGATGTGACATTAAAATGAAAAATGAGACTATTTGAATGCTTTTGAATAACTTTTTTAGAAGTGCAGTATGTATAATAGAAAAATAGGGAATTTCACCCTATGTTTCTAAAACTTCCATGACAGGCCATGTCATATAAAACTTCTGGCCTTTATCCCCAAATATTGTCTATGTGAGAATTCAGCTGAATCTGTTGGCATATGGAAGTCAATAAAACATGACATTACAACTCATTATGTTGCTGATTTGCTTTCCAGAATTTTGTGAAAGACCCTCCCCAGAAGCCCCTCATAGGAAGACAGAATGGAAGATAGGGCAAGGTAGCTTGAACAGTTGTGATACTCAATACCTGCATAAAATTTTTATGAGATAACAAAAGTATATTTCATCTTCTTATAAAGTGTCTATGGACTTAGTAATTTCTAGTCCTTTCAAGGTCGTGTCTTTCTCAGAAAGACAGGTATCAATGACAACACACAAAGGCTATTAAGGAGCAGAGAACAGAGATGCTACATAGAGACAGCCTCCAATAATCCATTTATATCCTGTAACTGTTTACCTGATGATCCTGCCAACCCTTAAATCCCCATCCTGTTCTCTCATGGTTTTCCATGCCAAAGTCCTCATGGTCACTATATCACTTTTCTTCTAAGATTTCTTGAAAGCTAATTTCTTCTGTGATACATGCTAAGCAATCAACACTGCTGGGCTGCTGCTGGTGGCTTGTGGGGTGTAGAAGCATGGTCATCTTGGTTTGTAGCTCTGTAAGCAACTGAGTTTTCAGTTTTATAGATTAATTTATTAAAAAAAAAAAAAAAAGGAAAAAACCCACAGCTTTCTAAGTGTTCTGAACAAAGACAAAACAAAACTCATTTTCTATCCAAAAAAGGATTTTCAGGTAATTCCAGGAGGACAGTGATAAGAGGGGCTTGTGTTCCCTGAATTTACCTTGATGTCTAAGAAAAACAAAATTCAACAAAGTATTTCAGAATGAAAAAAAGCGGGAAAAATGCAAAATTACAAGCTGGCACATTTTAACTTGTTTTGAAGTTGTATTTCAGTTCTAGGGAGGCCAAGCCAATCTGATAAACTCAAAAGAAAGCAGTTCAAAATCAGTCTTTCCATATACTTTCCAGTGGGGAAAGTGCTCTAGGGAAAATTTGAGTCAGCTGGAGTTCATTGGTGCATTTTCTGTTATTCATCATTTATCCCATGTTTCCACTGTTATCTCTGACGCAGAGCTCTCTATACATGCTACGATAGCAGACAGAAAGATGGGGTATTGTTCTCTTACTGAGGCTTGCATGCCTACCTAAAAAGAAACAAAGGACTGGGATTTCCACCCCAGAGTTAGAAATGCCCTATTTCAGGTCCTAATTTTTACACTGTGTTCAGTTTAGCTTGCTAGGGCATCACAATTTCCCATGCTGCATTACTGAATTTGTCATCGCTCCCAGCCAGCCCCAGGTGAGAGGCAACAGTTCTTCCTCCCAGCCATATCACTGCATAAATTTCCAAGCATCCAAAAACAATCTCTTGTCACGAGAGTTTTGCACCTGTGTCACCAGGGGAAGCAAGAAGCAAAGAAACAAGCAGGAGTACAAAACATCGTGGACAATGATCACTTTAGCAAGGTTTGTCCAAAGGCACTCAATTTACGTCTTATTACAGTAACAGTTTTTTCCTTCTCATGTATTAATTATCAGACTTGCTCCTACATCCTCTTGTTTGCCTGCTTGTTCTGATCCTGTTTGTCTCCTTGCCCATCTGGAGGTGGATTCTGGAGTCCCAGTCATCCTTCACTTTGTGTAGTCATTTACAATGATGATACATGTCCCTGGGCTCTGCTTACAATATCATGGTACAAACGCAGTAGACAAGGGTGGATTGTATTTCACATCTGCTGTCCAGATGTCTTGTAATTCTTATTGTCCCTTCTGAGAGACTAAGGTCAGATGTGATGAAGACATCCATGGCTTTGCCTGTAGTGCTGGTGAGGAAACCCCATCTCATTTGTCACACATGAAATTCCCTGTCCGATTTCCACACTCACAGTGTGCCTGCAGTGTCCTTTACTCGGTGGGGGTGAAGGGCTGTTACCCACACAGGGAGATAAAGTCATACATGCCTGGGACCTTGAATGGGCCTCTCACAAATTATGTACATGCAAAAAACTACTGCAGTTTTGCTAGCACACACCTCTGTCCCCACATCTTGTGTACAAGGCTGTCTCAAGAACAATCTCAGGATATGCTTAGTCCTGCAGAAAAATGCCGGGGAGACATGCTATTAATGCTGCATCTCTACCTTCCAGTTGCTTCATTTTTGAAAACGTGTCCAGTGAGAGACAAACTGGTGAAAAGATAAATTGTTGCACCTATGGGTGTCCCAGAAGGTTTTTTTCCCCCTCTAAAACCCCTCTCTGCTCTGATTTGCATGAGTAATTACAAACTTTTCAGAGCAGGGACTGGAACTTTCCCTTTTCCACCCAACAGAAGTCACCCTCTCCCCATTTTTTTTTCCTCTGGGGACAATTAATATTTAATTAAGTGTATCCAAGGGAAGAGCTCCAAAAGAAGAAATTAAGAGAAACCTGTTTCAGATGGTCTAAACTGCTGACAAAGCTACTTTCCTGAGAGGTGAATAAGCCAAGTTCATGTTTCAGTTCTGAGTCACATAGAGGGAATTTGAATGGATGGAAGAAGAGCAGAGTAACTGTAGGAGATTGTATATTAACAGGTAAATTTCAGACATTGTGTCAAAGTAGGTTTTGATTAACTAAAGCCTTTCTCAGCAGTGATTAATGACAGCTTTCAGGAAAAAGAAAAATAAAATTTATAAAAATAGTATTTATGGGGGAAAAAAAAATAAAATCCCTGTGTTTGAAAGAACTTTTTTTTCCCTTCAAGGTGTATGTGACATTGGCTACCTCAGGAACTGAAATTTTGGAAAATAAATCAACATATTGGAAGTGGGAGGTAGAAGAATGATTTTCTGCTCCAGAATCCCCTAGGGAATATTTGAGTTCAAATTGCTTCAGTAAAAAAGCAAGGTATCTGATATTTAGTTAATTGTAAAACCCACATGACAAATAATCTTCCAAGTCTGATCTGGAAGGGCCAGTTATCCCAATCAAAATAGACCACATAGGTGTGCAGGACTTTGAGAATGGTATTAGCTCAAGGCAATTCAAAATTGTTAATTTGATTCTTGTCAGGAAAATTCCAAATGTGCAATTTTTAAAAAAGTTGAACAAAGGAGGCAGTGGTCAAAGTTTAATTAGAAATTATGAACCTGCTCAGTTTTTGATGACAATAACCAAAATTTTGTAGAAAAATAAAAACAAAACGAACTGAGAAATCTCAGAAAATTTGACACAAGTAGAACAGCTTTACTGAATACAAGTTTAATTTCAGTCCTAATCAGAGATTCCATCACTCATTCTGGAATGAATCAGTGTGTCAGTGTCACGGAAGCAAACCTAAGGGCAGGAAGATGTTAGGAGTCATCCTCACACCTCATGTTGCAAAACATAAACCCTTGCTGCATTAACAATGCCATTCCATAGAAATAATAGTCAACCCTTTCTTAAAAAGAATTGGTTTTGAGTTTGTACATATGTCCTGGTTTTGCCTGGAACAGAGTTCATTTTCTTCTTAGAAGCTGATACAGTGCTTTGTTTTTGGGTTTAGTATGAGGACATCCTGTTCTGGCTGTTCCTGAGTGTTGGTTACCCTAAGACAAGAAATTTTCAGTGTCTCATGATTTGTTGGTGAGGAGCTGCACAAAAATCCAGGAGGGAGCATGGCCAGGACAGCTGACCTGATCTGGCCAAATGTGTATCCCTTCCCACAGAACATCTTGCTCAGTGTAAAAACTGGGGGAGTTACCTGGGGGAGTTACCTGGATGATCATTGCTAAGGGATGGTCGGGGCGTTGATCAGTGGGTGGTGAGCAACTGTGTTGGGCACCCCTTGTTTCTCTTGGGTTCTGTTACTCTCACCCTCTCCTTACCATTTCTCTTTCTGTATTGTACTATTATTGTAATTATTATTACTATATTTATTATTATAAGTATTATTATATTTTCTTTCAATTATTAAGTTGTTCTTATCTCAGCCCACAATATTTATCTTTTCTTTCTGCTTCTCCACCCCAGTGGCATCAGGGGTGGGAGGCAGTTGGGGAGCAGCTGCATGGTACTTAGTTGCTGGCTGGGATTAAATCACAAAAATATGACCAAACAACTGAAGCAACTTTGGAAATTTTTATTTTGTTCTAGGATTTTACCCTTTAATAGAGATAGGAACACAACAATCAGAACAGTGATGATAATGGGTGCCCAGGAAGGGGATGGAACACGACAAGCTCATATGATTTTTTAGCTACTACTCTTCCTGCATCAGAGATTTTTGAGCTCAGGGAATTTCCTGGGCACTCCAGGCTTGTTCTACTTAATAACCAGCAATGATTCTCTCTTCAATGTTGTGTCCAGGCTCTACTTATCTGCACAGAAACTTCTCCCCTTTAGTAGTGCCACAGGTCTGCTACACACTGAGGGACAAATAACCTTCTTTTGATAGTTTCAAACCTGGCTTTCACTAGCTTCCTTTAAAATCTGTAAAAACTCTACTTGGCCTCTGCCCTATTGGAAGAAATTTTGGGGGGAGGGAGGGGTGGCCACAAAAATAGGGAGGTCTAGCTTGTGTTTGTAATATTTGCCTTTTTTCATCAGGAATTAGTTTCTACCCCAATGATTCTTTCTCTCTGACTAGGGGTTATTTCAGAATACGATATAATTTTTTTTGCCATTGGACTTGACCTGATTTCTTCCAAACCTCATTTGACAGAAGAAAAAGGGGCACGCTACATAATTCATTAGATACCAGAAGTACATTAAAAATGTATTTAACAAGAACCAATCCCACCAGGAAATCAAATAACAGCTTATTTCCTCAAAGCAGTCTTGGTGGAGCACGCCTGTATTTAAACATCTGAAACTTTCTTTATAGTAATTGGGGAAAATATGATTCATCATGCTGCTTATATTCAAAAAAGCCCCCCAAATAAAACAAAATACAAAACAACAAACCCAAACCAACAAAATAAAACAAACACAAAAACAACAAATCAAAAAAACCTGCAGACCCAGTGACAAGTTCAGCCGAACAGTAGGAACTTAATGAACCCAAATAAACAGTGCTGTGCTCAAACCCAGCATACATGTACCTTCAGGCAGCGATCAAAAAAAAAACTGGTTTGTTGAATTTTTTAGTGAACATGGCAGATCCTGGATAAAACCTTTCTTCATCTGCTCAACTCCAGAAAAATGGCATGTGTAGGTAACCTGTGCTTGGAGGTGAGCGCTTGTCCTCCTACAGAAAGAGGCTGTCCGGAGAAGTGGGCGTGTGGCAATTGCCCTGGTGCTTGAGGTTGAAGGGTGAGTTTGCTAAGGACAGAGGGCTTGCTTTGAGTTCCCACAGTGGAACAGCACTGCCTTATGTCAGTGGAGATATTTATAGCAATTCACTGTATGCTTTGAGCAAAACTATCAAGAGATCTCCGGAACCCTTTTTAACATCAGCCAAGCATTAACTATTGATCACTGTGCTGTTTAGATCTCTTCCCTTTAACTCTTGGGATTTAACAAGAAACATGCTACTGTATGAGACCTGAAATACAGTCACATGGAAGTTTTCAGAGAAAACATTTCTTGTTTGTTCTTTTTCTTTTTTTTTTAACTTTTATTTCTGTCAAGAAATGTCAGTACAGAAGAAATCAAAACATCCTGTAGAATCGTGTCAGTTTGTGGATCAGTTCAAAAGAAGCAAGGCAGTTTTCCCAGGAAAATTTTCGGGTTTTCTTCCCATCTGACATGCCTTCCTCCACCCTGTCTAAAAGGCACTTGCCAAGCCCAGAGTCTGGCAGCCATCACCAAGAGCCTTGGGGTTTCTTACAATGCAATAGGGTTTCTTCAATAGGTGAGAAGGGAAAGAGGTCAACAAGGATAACCTCATACCTTTCAGACGGAGTATGAAATAAATCTGGGATTTTTTCCTATGGTTTTTGAAAATGTTCAGGGGATTTTGACCTATTAATCTCATTTGTTAGTGTGTGAAGCTTTTAGGTGGGGATAGGTGTGTGAGAAGGGGAGAAGCTGGTCCCTGAAGAAGGTGGGAGGAGAATGAGGAATGGATTCCTTATAGCCTAGCAATTTAAAATCCTTAATTAATAAATGCTTTCTTTCCTGTCCCAAGAACTTGTCCTGCAGAACACAGTGCTCTGCAGGAACAATAGTCTCAGATCTATGGCCTATCTAGGACAATGCACATTTTCAAATCCTAAACCAGATATTTAATTAGAAGGCATTTCTGTTTCAATTGCCTTCATGAATCCCATCAATACTCCCAACATTTCATCAATATTTCCTTTTCCACTCAGTCTGAGAAGTGCAGGCCTTTGCAAAGAGTTATTTTGGCAATTAGGCAACTAAAAGAAATGACCAGAGCTGCAAAAGTGCCTAACCCTAACTCTTACCCATTAAAAGCAATGGTAACTGCTACATGTTGCAAAATGATGAAACCTCTGCTTGTTGCCTGCATAGAAAAGGTTCCATCATTACTACCTCTGATTAAGACAGGAGAAGAAATATATTCCACAGTGGGGAAAATATTAAAAAGACAGGTGTTTCATGCAAAACAAAACTAAAAAAATATTAGCTTTCAGTTTTTCCTAGGCCTGTCATTTACTGTCTAGCATAAATTTAAATATAAATTTGGAGTACAAAACCAGATTGCAATATTAAAAAAAAACCCCAGCATAAAACAACCACCATGGAATAGAGTTCTAGCTCTAGATAAATTTAAATTCCAATTTTAATATCTTTTAATCAGATGAAAACTGCAAGTAATCAAAACTTCTTAGTATGAGTAACATTCGGGGGTTTTATTGTTTGCAACATCTACATTAAATGAGATAATACCAAGGAGACCTTGTTTTTAAGGGATGCATCAGGTGTTGAGCCATTTCTTTCCATGAGCAATTTTCCCATGATCAGATTTTCACTGAAATTTGATCGCTTCCTATCAAAAGCTTATTCATTTGGAAGCAGTTTGTCACTACTAAGGCTAATTATTCAGTGTAAGATAAGAGACCTGAGTGTCTTGCTGTGTAAAAGATATGTTTCTAAGATGTATTGAAACCACTGTTTAGCTCACAGCCAGATGCCACCTTTTTCTTACCATTTGCAAATCTTTTATGTAGATGACACAACTGAAACAGCAAAAGTGAAAAAGTACTGTTTGTGGAGTTGTTTTTTTTTTAATTTAGCCTGTTTCCATTTAATTTTCCCCATAAAATGTGTATATTCTGTTCCAAAGCTGCAGTTCTGGGTCAAAGAGTTGGTGGTTGTAACTCTACATGTTATTGTGAAGTTAGGCAAGACTATGACATATGCTGGTTTTTTAAAAAGTAGAAAGGGATACCTGTGCATTTGAGATGCGATGGAGAGAACATTAAGAAGATGTGAACATAGCCTTACACTACAACCAGGCTTAGTCAGACATAAATTTTCAAATGAACTACATTTACTGGCTGTAGTTTCATGTTTTAATGTGAACTGTATAATGAAGATATATTCATGATTAATTTTATTGGATTATATAATGAAGATTCAAATCATGTTAACCAAATTCCATCCTGGTCCCCATCCCTATCTGGTGAGTCTGCGCCTTCAGGGTCACCTTACTAATAGACTGGAACTTGACTTATGTTTCCAGTCATGCAAATAATTAGTACAACCAGTAGTAACGAAACTATTAGAAGAAAAGTAATTACCATAATTACCAGTTGAAGTATTCACAGCAATAGAGCCCCAAATCCTTAGATATATTGCTTAGTTTCCTCATTGTTATTCAGCCTTCTTCACTAACTTTGACCAAAAACATGGAGTTATTTTCGGCAATGGAGGATGAAAGGATGTCAGGAAAATCCATGTTTTCTTTCTCTTGGTCTCAATTTCTAGTTTTTAGCATGGAACACATATGAAGCATGATCCATCAGAACACCTGCAGCCTAGTCATGTCCCTGACCGTTCAGTAGTCTGCTACATCCTCTTGCAGAAAATC
This sequence comes from Aphelocoma coerulescens, assembly GCF_041296385.1. Classification (NCBI taxonomy): domain Eukaryota; kingdom Metazoa; phylum Chordata; class Aves; order Passeriformes; family Corvidae; genus Aphelocoma; species Aphelocoma coerulescens. Next base: position 129,087,290 of record NC_091015.1, read on the forward strand.
ATCTGATTTCTAATGGGCAGCCACAACTCTTTCTGGGTCGGAGAAGCAGAGTAATTTCCTGATACGCTAAATGGGAGAGTCCAGAGAGAATTAGATTTCCAAGACCAACTGCTAAAACCCTAGAAAAAATTTAAAATACTTCCATCAACACCTACAAGAAATACCAATTTCCATAACCCACCATTTGTACTTTGTGTCCAGAATGGCACTGTACTTTTTTCTTTCAAGTTTCAGAAGTTTCCTGGATGACTGGCTGTGGCTGCCATAAGATATTCTGGAATACATAGGTTTGGGTTGTGATGAATCCTACTACAGCAGTTTGGGATCATCCATTGTCTCAGAACCCTTTACGGTGCACATCACATCTGAGATGCAATGCCTCATGAGTAAAACAGAATCAAAGAAACACAGAATTATGAGGGTCAGAAAGCACTTTTGAAGGTCATCATAAAGCTATAGAATGGCTTGGTTTGGAAGGAACCTTCAAGGTGATGCATTTCCAACCCCCTGCCATGGGCAGGGACACCTTACACTAGACCAGATTGCTCAAAGCCCCATCCAACCTGGCCTTGAACACTTTCAGGGATGTTCACCACTTCTTTGGGAAAACCGTTCCAGTACTTTACCACCCTCAGAAGAAAGAATTTTTACCTAATGTGTAGTATAACCCTTCTTTCTTTCAGTTTAAAACCAAAGCCCTTGTCCTATCATTACACACCCTTGTAAAAAGTCCCTCTCCATCTTTCTGCAAGGCTCCCTTCAGGTCCTGAAAGGTTGAAATTAGGTCACCCCCAAATCTTCTCTTTTCCAGGCTGAAAAATTCCATCTGTCTCAGCCTTTCCTCATAAGAGAAGTTCTCCATCCCTCTAATCGTCTTGTTGGCCCTCCTCTGGACTTGCTCCCACAGGTCCATGTCCTTCCTGTGCTGGGAGCCCAGAGCTGGATGCAGCACTCCAGGTGGGGTCTCAGCAGAGCAGAGCAGAGGGGCAGAATCCCCTCCCTCACCCTGCTGCCCACACTGCTTTGGATGCAGCCCAGGACAGGTTTCGCTTTCTGAGCTGTGAGTGCACGTGGCTGGGTCATGTCCAGCCTCTCATCCACCAGCACCCCCAAGTCCTTCTCAGCAGGGCTGCTCTCGACCTGTTCATCCTCAGCTTGATACCAGTCCTCTAGTTCAACTCCCCAGTTCAAACAGGGTCACCTAGAAGCAGGTTGCCCAGGACCATGTCCAACCATATCCAACCATATCTCCAAGGATGGAGACTCAAAAACTTCCTTGGGTAACCTGTGTCAGATTTTGACAACCCTTGTGGTGAAAAATTGTTTTCTTGTGTGCAGCTGGAATATCATGTGTTCTAATTTGTGTCTGTTACCTCTTGTCCCATCAGTGGTCACTACTAAGAATAATCTGGCTTCCTCACCTCCATTCACTCCCATCAGGTGTTTCTAATCAATACACATTGATCAGGTGCCTTTAATTCTTCTCTTAGCTGAGGAGTCCTGTCTCTTTCAGCCTCTCCTCACATGGAAAAAAGAAAGAAATTTTCAACCTATTATCTGAAAAATTTTGGAAGTTTTCCTAAATAAGAAATTTGAGACATTAATCTTGATCTAGTTTTCATCATAAGATATGCAATTTCAGTTCAGTGTGCAAGTGCCAGATTAAATCATTAACAGGGCAATAATTTGGCAGTTTTGGTCATGAAGCTCATCAGAGCACATCTGGAGATTTCACACGTGTTTTGCCCAGGCTGGATGCTTAAAAGCACAGTGGTGGCAGAGCAATGCCATGGTTACCATTCAAGGTATGTGTGCGTTGACAACTTGCACTGTGTCCAGAATTTCCAGGCTGTTTTGATCAAAAGCTATTGAAAAAGATATGAGGGTGGTGCAAGGAATAACTGTTGGGAGAATCTGCCACGGTCTTGCTCTTGGTGGGAAGGTGTTGGTAGTGAGAACTACACAATGTGGGATATCACTCATCACTAGCGCAGAAACCAAAGGAAGAAGGTGCTAACGTCTATCATTGAACACTGAGGTAGGCTGTAGCTGAGAGTAGGCATTGATTTGCCTTGCCAAAGAAAACTCTTTCTCCACAGTTTCTCAATATAGTAGTCAGAAGTGACATTTGCTATAAGATTACATAATTTTTGATGCCTTGTTTTGTGAATCAGCCTTGCTTGGCAATGGACAAACCTGTGTTGCTTGGCTTGTAGAGGGCATTAAATTCCAAAAGTTCAGTTAACAGTTTTGGTCCCAATTTTAAGTATTTTTTCCTCCTATAGTGGGTGATATTTCTCATTAAACTACGCTACCAGTGTTCAAGAAGCTGCCACAACTGACAGAAGTGTCTTTCTGGACGCATCATGATACCTCACTGGACAAATGTTCTGCATTCCTCTTATCTGTTTGCTTATTTTGATCATACTTTTAAAGGCTCAGGGACTGACATTCCCTAACCTGGCAGTATATTATGATCACATCCCTAAATCTCAGATCTCTCTGAACCTGCAGAAGATAAGTGTTTGCTGAAATTGTTTGTGAGCCTGTTCTTTGTCCGTGTTGTTTGTGGCACTACAAAGCTTGTGAGCACCTGTTGCTGATCAGGACACTTTTTGCACTAATGACTGTACAAACCCCAAACAGGAAGGTGGTCTGTGACTTCAAATCCCATAGATCACAAAGGCACCCACCTCCTTTCATCCTGGAGAAGTTTACCCTCCAAGCACAGGTTTCTGTCTCCTTATGTCTCACTATGCATGCGCTAAAATATTTTTCAGTACAAGCTGGTAAATGTTCTACTTATTACAGGTGACACTTTTGTTTGACTGAAGAGAGGAAATTCAGAGATAAATCCTGTGTTATAATTTGCTAATGCATCCAGACTACCTGTAAGTCAAGCAGTGTCATTCTTTCATGTCTCCTTTAAAGTGACAAAATACCCTTATTTTCCAGATTGTGAACAGTGGCATGGAGAGATACGTCCCAGCTCCTTCAGGGAACTTATTTCAGTGAAAGTGTGGATTTCAGTGATTTTCCCAGCCTGCAGGGAGCAGCAAACTGCAGCTTCCCAAAGTCTAGGTTAATAATGTCCTACCAAAGATAGTCTGCTTCCCTCACCCACGAGCATTTTTCTACAGAAAAAAAAAATACTAATGAATAAAGCTGCCATAGCTCAGTCCAGGAGGAAAGATGTTTTTCCATCAGATAAAAGGAATGTCTCTAGTCTCTTTGTCAGGGCCTTCCAACTAATCTAAGATGGCAGAGGAAATTTTTATGTGCTAAACTATTTTCTCACTAATCTTATTTTAAGCAAAGTAACATAATGAGCATTTATTTGGGACACTCAGTATAGTTTTCTTAAAGGCAGACAAAAAAGGAAATCTGGTATTTGTTTTATTCTACTTTAGCACTTTATCTGACAGCTTGACATAAGAGCAGGCATAAGAGCATAGCTCTGTATAAAATACTAATCTTAAATGATCACAAACCAATTTTCTTCTCCAGATTATCTAACACAGTCTAACTGGAAAGAATGGATCCTGTGTATAAAAATAATCTGGAGATGCTATTCTTGTAGCAGGGCAGTATTTTTTTTTTCTGAAATCTATTTTAAATGCTTTTATTAGTTAGTTCTGTGGGGGGTTTTTCCAGGTTGCTTTGTAAATCTTTGGAAACTCTGAATTCTCAAGTGCTGTCTCTTGATAATGAATTCTGGAAGAGTGACTAACAAAAAGCCATGCATCTTGAGTGGCATTTGAGCTGCCCCAGAAAAATAAAAAGTGCTCGATGAGTGTGTCTCACAGCCTTTTAGCTGGATATTTAGGTAGACTTCTGAAAGTAGTGAGTTCACAGTGGCTCAGTGGGTTGCCATGATGGCTCTGAAGGTGTCACACTGTGATCCTTTACCATGAGTTTGATCAGATTACAGGCTGCATACACTGACGTCAAGTGACAGCATTCAGACATATGTAAAGTATGAGAACAGCCTTTCTGAACTCAGTACAATAATTGATGCTTTTTAATTTGGGATCACAATATTCCAAACCTGGTGATGCAAACACAATTATCCCAATCCCCTCCTTGATATGTACCAGAAGAAAAGTATAAGGAGTAGATATTAAGCCACTAGAAGGTTGGGGACAATGCTCAAGTGTTGGGAATTCATTAAAAAACAACTTTGACATCTTGACAACTGTAAAAATTCATTGATT